>NC_083890.1:41476482-46381482 GCF_032452875.1 Bos javanicus
AAACCCTTTAAATAACCATATAAGCCCTCTTGTTTTCACGAATCCAGATATTCTCTGGCCTTTCCTTAGGAGGCTTTTACTCTGTGGTTCTTTTCATGTCTCACCATAAAAATGTAGAGGTTTTCCTGGTGGCTCAGACAGTAAAGAATCTGCCTGCAACACAGGAGACAGGGGTTCAATCCCTGGGTCAAGAAGATCCCCTGGAGGGGGACATGGCAATCCACTGCAGTATCCTTACCTGGAGAATTCCATGAACAGAGGAGCCTGGTGGGTTACAGTCCATGGGTCACAAAGAGTCGGACATGACTGAGTGACAAAGCACGCGTGCTTGCATAAAAATGCTCCTCCCCAAAGTAATTAGTGTTTCAAAATCTACTCGCTGCCTTATTAGGCTACTGTTGTTTAACTACACAATAATACACTTGTTTGATTTATTCACACATAAATTATTTCAACATGGAGCGTGTGAAGTGATGGGAAGAACCCCAGATCCTGGCAAATAATATATAGGATTTTTGTCTTTTAACTTGTATATAATCTGCCAGTGAGCTGTGAACTGAGGAACAGTTAATGACATTTCACTGATAATAGATATTTAGAAGCTAACAGAGTGAAAAAAGAAAATTGGCTTAACTCGTTAAAGCGCTATTGATTATAGTTATTTAAGCTCAGTTTCTGTGCAGCTCAATAGTAAATAGGCCTACACTTATATACATGTGGACATGTCATTAAACGTTAGTTTTTAGTATGCATTTTCTTTGGTTCACACAGTCAGCCATGTAATACAAGTGCAGGTTATGAGTCTAAAGTAGTGGGTTTCATGCCGCAGATCTCATGAGACATACTTCGTGTGTCTAATGTCCTAGTCTTTTCAATTACTGACACCACTTGGATGAATGGTTTTTGTCCTGTCGCCCTTGGGAACATGGCCTGAGTGCCCACATCAACACCTTATTTCACCATGTGACTCCACTACTGTTTTTGTGTCTTCCTGTCTACAGCCAGTATCTCGGGGCTTTTGTTTAATGGTGGTTCTTTCCCTCTCCCTGGAATGTTCCTGTTCCTGCTTCTGGTTCCCTGCTAAGTTATTCTTCAGGACTTTGCTTTAGACGCCCTCCTCGTCTCTCCCTTTCCTCCCTAAGACTAGATTTGATGCTCCCCTTTAGGTTCCTTACACTTGATCATTCCCCCATTAAGATTTTTTCACATTCTATAAACACTAATTGTTTATGTATTTGTGTTCCTTTCTAGACATGAGCTCCTTGGGAGGAAGAAATTAGTTTTAGTCATTATGTATCCTCTGTGCTTAGCACAGCCCATGGCACTTAATAAAAGTCAACAAAAATTTTTTGAATAAATAAATGAATGAGCAAGCCCTTCTCCCCTGTTCAGCCCCCAGAACACTGTTTTCTTCCTGTTTCAGAGGAGAATGGCAGGCTGGTTGCAATAGATTATTTTCAAGACTATTGTGATTAATGTCCAAAGCCATGTTAAAATTTGGCCCATCAATTTTTTTTTCTTTATAAATCAACATCAGTCTGGCTGTACCCACAGCCTTCATTTCATTGACATAATGAATCCTTTATTGTTTTATCGTGAGTTTTCTAGTATAAGAGCAAACTAAAATGCTTTGCTTTATTTTAAAATGCCCAGGTATATTGAAATACTATGAAGACACATTAGAAATTAATTTCATAATTAAGGAACAGAGTTAGTTCAAAGCTAATAGGTCCAGAGTTTCATTTTATTCCCCCGATGCCATGATAAGTCATCATCATAATATTCATTCTATAGTAAGTTCCCTATAAATGTGAGATATTTTCTTTATAACCTCTTCTTTTATCTTCTTCTGCTACACACTCAGCTTCTCCTTTAAGCATCGACCTTAGGAAAATAGACTTCAAACTCTAAAGAGGATAATAGAACACTGAAATTTAATTCATTTCTGAAAAAGGATTAGATGCTCCTCCCCTCTTACATGCACTAAGCCTCAGTCCTTCTTAAGCTTCAGCTCAATGCAACAAGTGGTTATTGTACATCTTTTATGTGTCCAGAACTATATTAGGCTAATCTAGTGCAGCTACTAGGGTGATTATACAAATCTATGATGCTGCCAGTTTTTAAGTAGCTTCAAAGTCTATCTGTAATTACTCCCTTAGGAACTGGTACAAGTATTTCCATAAGCTCATTCATACTACTGGTCTCTGTGCCTTTAAATCTGCTCTAACACCCCATCCCTGATCAGCTCATTTTTTGTATCCAGGACAGAAAGCATGTTCCATTGGGAATAGACATTCACAGCCTATGCAGTACTTTCCACAGTGGAGTAAAAAAGATCCTACAAGGTATGTGTAATATATATGTGTGTGTGTGTGTATTTATATATATGTATATGTGTATATATATATAATACATACGTATAAACACTATTAATGACAATTTGCAAAATATAACCCAACCTTCCCTCATGGCTCAGACAGTAAAGAATCTACCTGAAATGCAGAAGACCTGGGTTCTATCCCTAGGTCAGGAAGATCCCCTGGAGAAGAGAATGGCAACCCACTCCAGTATTCTTGCCTGGAGAATCGCATGGACAGAGGATCCTGGTGGGCTACAGTCCATGGGGTTGCAAATAGTCGGACATGACTGAGTGACTAACACTTTTACTATGAATCAATAAAAACCAGAGCAGACTCCAAGAAGCCTGAGATGGTGTGTCACACCTCAGTGGAACAGTTACATTCACTTTTATTCTTCTGAAGCCTATTTTGAAAATCAAATATATATTGAAAGTTAAGGCTTTCGCTTAAACTCACACAGCAAATAAATCATCAGCAAGCCTGCAATTCATTTCTCTAAGTTCTCCTGCTGCGGTTAGCTATTGTGGAGGTGGCCAGATGGGAATTAACTTCACCAAATATTTTGCAATACTTTTGCACACTGAGGTGAACTAAGGATACAGTTTTAATATGGAAAACAGATTCCTTTGTGGACTTTATAAGCCCTTTAAAGTTATGTAAATACCAGCATCCATTTCCATGGATACAAAATGGGATCAGCTGTAGAAGGGAAAAGAACTTTAGGTTTCTACTTGGAAGACTTCTCCAAGCGTTTGCTGAATTTACACATTTCAGTTCCTAGTTTAATATGTCCTGAAGGAGGTGATGGAGAGTAGGGGTGTGGGGATGGTGTACATACAAATTGTCCATTTGTATGAGATGCTTGAATATCTGGGACTGCCTCTTTTGTGTTTGTAGACACATAGGTTATCTTTTGCATGTTGACGGAAATGTGAGCTTGATGATGTTCCTTTCGAATAGATAGATGATGATTGGCAAAAACTGAGCAGCAGGGATTATGGGTCTCAGGACAGGAGTTGACTGATGGGGGAAGCAGGAAATGCAAACCTAAGAAAAGAAGGTATAAGAGGAACTGATAAATTTAACTGAAAGCAAAACCATAGCGGTAAAACAACAAGAGATATTAAACCCATCTGTAGACTGTTCATTGGTTAAAGATAAAGGAGAGAAGTGTCTTCTGGAACTTGACACTGGTAAGGAGAATGGAGATCAGTTCAGTTCAGTTCAGTTCAGTCGCTCAGTTGTGTCTGACTCTTTGCGACCCCATGGACTGCAGCAGGCCAGGCCTCTCTGTCCATCACCGACTCCTGGAGTTTACTCAAACTCATGTCCATTGAGTCGGTGATGCCATCCAACCATCTCATCCTCTGTCATCCCCTTCTCCTCCTGCCTTCAATCTTTCCCAGCATCAGGGTCTTTTCAAATGAGTCATTTCTTTGCATCAGGTGGCCAAAGTATTGCAGTTTCAGCTTCAGCATCAGTCCTTCCAATGAATATTCAGGACTGATCTCCTTTAAGATGGACTGGTTGGATCTCCTTGCAGTCCAAGGGACTCTCAAGAGTCTTCTCCAACACCACAGTTCAAAAGCATCAATTCTTTGGTGCTCAGCTTTATTCACAGTCCAACTCTCACATCCATACATGACCACTGGAAAAACCATAGCTTTGACTAGACGGACCTTTGTTGGCAAAGTAATGTCTCTGCTTTTTTACATGCTGTCTAATGGAGATGCTATAATTAAATATACAGGAGAAAATCAATAGCTCAGGTTTAAGGGGCAGGTGTATATGTACTTACTAGATTTGGATAAATTCACTCAAAAAAGATGCTGTCAAGAACTGGGACCAAGACTAGGTACCCAAGTAGCCTGGGGGTGGAATCATTTAGACCAGAATCAGCCAGACTTCTTTGGGATGCATGACTGGACTGAGTGTGTCTCATCATGGTTCCCCACAAGATGGGGACATGGGACGCTTGGGAAGATAGGAAATAAGTGTCTGTGCTCCTTGCTACAGACACAAGGAATTGTAGTCTCTTCACCATAATGGGCACAGAGAGTGGAAGCCCATCACTCCAAAATCACTGCAGATGGTGACCGCAGCCATGAAATTAAAGGATACTTGCTCCTTGAAAGAAAATCTATGACATACCTACACAGTGTATTAAAAAGCAGAGACATCACTATGCTGACAAAGGTCCATAATAGTCAAAACTATGTTTTTTCCAAGTCATTTGTGGATGTGAGAGTTAGACCATAAAGAAAGCTGAGCGCCAAAGAAATGATGCTTTTGAACTGTGGTGTTAGAGAAGAATCTTAAGAGTCCCTTGGACTGCAAGGAGATCAAACCAGTCAATCCTAAAGGAAATCAACCCTAAATATTCATTGGAAGGACTGATGCTGAAGCTGAAGCTTCAGTACTTTGGCCACCTGATGCGAAGAACTGAGTCATTTGAAAAGACCCTGATGTTGGGAAAGATTGAAGGCAGGAGAAGGGGATGACAGAGGATGAGATGGCTGGATGGCATCACTGACTCAATGGACGTGAGTTCAAGCAAGCTCTGGGAGATGACGCAGGACAGGGAAGCCTGGCGTGCTGCAGTCCATGGGGTCGCAAAGAGTCGGACACGACTGAGCAACTGAACAACAACATCCAACTCCTGTATTTTCCAGTCACATTCATATTTTGTGCTTTTCATTTGAATTTGTGGATTAAAAGCATTGGGACAAATGAAAAGGTTTTAACCACCTTCAGATAAGTAGGAAAGGCTGCAGGAAGTAAGAGTATCAGGTGCATGCTCAGTTGTGTCTGACAATTTTGCAACCCTGTGGACTGTAGCCTGCCAGACTCCTCTGTCTGTGGGATTTCCCAGGCAAGAATACTAGAGCGGGTTCCTTTTCCTACTCCAGGGGGTCTTCCAGACCCAGGGATCGAACCCGTGTCTCTTGCATTGGCAGGAAGGTTCTTTACCACCTAGTATCAGTTAGGCCTTCATGATATCTCTGGACTCCTAATATCAGTTGTCAGGTAACATTCCATCCACCTGCTTCCTTTTTGGCAGAGCTCAAAATTTGGTTTAGAATCTATTTCTACCTCAAGTGACGTGGGGAAGGTTGATCCCAGCCCTAGCCCAGCTCCAGGGGCAAATCTTGACGCATTTAAGCTGACCTCAGTGCTCCTATTTCTCTTGCCCATGGATCATTTAGGACTGAGCTGTGGCCCATTGTGACCAATAAGTTGAGAGAGAAGATGTTCTGGGGGGCTCCTGGGAAAGGTTTCCTCACTCTGAAAAGAGACATTTAGGAATACGCAGTCTCTTCTTCCTTTTGATGTGGTTGTGTCTGCCCAAAGAGGCGGCAGCCATCTTAATCCATGGGGAGAGTGAGCCCAAGCATGACGATGATACACCCAGGGTGGCAGAATCGAATCAGCATCTTTGATGACCTTTTTTCAAACCGATGAATTTAGTCATCTTGGACATTTTCTTTTGTGGAACACTAAATTTCCTGGTAGTTTAAGCCACTTCCAGTTGGTTTTGTTTCTTTCTTGCAAGCAAAAGCATTTGGATGGAGACACACACTATTGTCTAGAAATGCCTGTGAAGATCGTATTAGTAACTCGGGCGCCTGGCAAGGTTAAGTAGGAGGCACGGCTGTTTCCTCCTCTTTCCATTCTAGGTCATTCCTCCAGCCTCTGGAAGTAGTCAGAGGCTTATTTGTACAGCTTCTATCCATGCCAGAGATTGTTGCTCAGGTTTTTGCTGATGAATCCTGGAAACAAGAACCAGCTTGTATGAGCTCTGTCTTTTCAGACGGTGAACCATCCAACCTTCTGGACTTCACCGTCCAACCATCTGGACTCTTAGATGCTAAAGCTCCAGGATCTCCTCAGTCAGTGATCCCTGACCGAGGATCAGTCCCAACATGGTAACAAGGTTGTGGCCCCCTCCCCAGTCAGAGGCCACCAGCAGCCAGAATACTCAGGAAAAGGAGATATGCCTTAAAACCCCATGGGAATGTGAGCTCCATGGAAAAGTGAGCTCCATGGATGGGAGCAGTTGGGAGAGACCTTTGCAGTAAAAATGAGTGGAATTCAAAGTCAGGAAGTTTGTAAATCATGGAATCCCACACTACATGGGATACAATTCAGGGCCCTCATCCTTGAACACAGTTGGTTGTGATGATTCAACCATATTAGGATAAACGGCCAATATCTTCCTAATTTTGGATCCTGCAGGACTAACAGTGTGAGGAGAGCAATACTATTATTTGGTTGTATTATGTAAAAGTAATACAAATTATAGTAGTTCATATAATCAGCGTATTATTTGTGCCTAATTACCATGCCCCCATAAAAACTCTGTACACACTAAATACAGTGTAAGCTTTACCTGACAGCCTGTGTCCTCAGCTTTCCTAGAGTTACTCTACATCACTGCCATCAGCTAATGCAGTACTTAGTGCTAACTCACAGCCTTATCAAGTGTGAACGGCCACTGCCTATAATTTGCCTACATGCTTCCCAACATTTCTGTTCATCATGGATTTTATTTTTGCATCAATTATTTATTTTTGATCACATCTATGGCATGTGAGATCCTAGTTCCCTGACCAGGGATTGAATCCATGCCCCTTGCAGTGGGAGCACTGGACTCCCTGGGAAGTCCCCCAGGCACTTCTCTAAAGTGCTTTACAAATCTTATTTCACAGTAATATTTCATAAATATCATCTTTATCATAACCCCACGACATAGTGTAGAAAAGGGAATGGCTACCCACTCCAATCTTGCCTGGAGAATTCCATGGACAGAGGAGCCTGGCAGGCTACAGTCCATGGGGTCGCAAAGAGGCACGCCTGAAGCAACTAACACTTTCACAACACAGTGTGGCAGAGACTCTTGCCCTGCTCCTAGGTCCCCGTTCCAGTCCGATTACTCCTGCAGTACCCACGGACGGTCGTGAGGATGGGCAGTGAAGACTACGTGTCAGTTGTAAACATCCTGGTTGCCCCACCCTACCCAGAGCCTCCAAAGGTCCCAGCATGGTTATGCCCCATTGCCCTCAGGAACAACCTCCTCTTTGATGGCTCTTCATGACCTTCTCTCCATTTCACTTGCCTTCCTCCTTCACTTGTGCCTCCTGGGATCTCATCTGAAATTATCACGTGCACCCTAGTTCTTTCCCCAGGGTCTGCTATAGGACCACCCAAGCTACAACACTGACTTCTAGTATTGTGTTTAGTCACTAGATTGTGTCCGACTCTTTTGTGACCCCATGGACTGTAGCCTGCCAGGCTCCTCTGTCCATGGAATTCTCCAGGCCAGAATAACTGGAGTGGGTTGCCATTTCCTTCTCCAGGGGCTCTTTCCAACCCAGGGCTCAAATCCGTGTCTTTTGCATCTCCTGCACTGCAGGCTGATTCTTTTCCTTTGTACCACCTGGGAAGCCCCGAGTTCTATTATTATCCTCATTTTATCGACAGATAAACTGAGGCACACAGTGGTTTAGTAATTTGCTTAATCATCCAGCAAGGAAGTGCTGGAGCTGGCATCTAAATTCAGGCTTTAGAGTCCGTGTTCATAATCACCATGCTAGTCTGCCTCTATAAATCATACTCTGTAACTGGTGAACATGTCCACCTTTCACTCATCCATAATAAAATGTCTACTATCTGGTCCTTCATCTAAAAGTTTGCCAATTCATATTATTTCTCCTTAAGGCATGATCTTGCCCAGCTAGAATCTATTTAGCAGCTATCACTGGAACTCCCAGAACATGGCTTGACTTTGGGTTGGGTAGCTTCGGGGAGTCTGAACGTCTGGTCAATTAGCATGTTTCTTTCCAGGATCTTCTGAATGAGCCCAGAGGTCAGTGACAGACTCAACTGCTGAGCCTGTGGCTTACTTTTCTCCCAGCTGCCAATCGAATGACTTGCGACTGTTTCTCCTTTTCCCAACCTTTTCATGGTTTTTAAGAGGTACGTGATACTCCTTTCCCATTAACCAGTACACAACATTGGCCATGCTTAAAAAAGTGGGTTAGGCCCAAAGGAACTTCTGCCAGAGATGTAACCATGCAGAAGGGAAGCATGACTAGTTTTGTGCAGACAAAAGAGATCTCCTCCTGTTTCAGATGAGTCAATGGGAACAGCGTGATTAGTTCGGTAGAGTTGTTACGCTAAATGTTTGTTTGGGAATTTTTTGTGTCTATGGCAATTTCTGCTGAGCCTGGCATCACAATATTTGCTTTATGCATTTGCACACAGGTGTCAAAAGCACGTTTACACACATTCACATCAAAGGTACCCATTTGCTAAGCTAGGCAATCAAAAGGATATCTCATTATGCATCATTTATGCCAGTCTGCCAATTTGGAACTTTTTTCCCCCTTTCTTTAGGAAACCATAGTAACTCTGTGAATCACTGAAGGTGTTGATATCTGTTTAACCACACTTTGATAATAGTATCTGCCTTTCCAGTCAATGCTTTTAGAACATTCTAGAATATACCTGTCTTAGTTCAAGCTGCTATAACAAAGTCAATAGACTGGTTGGCTTATAAACAACAAATAAATTTCTCACAGACCTGGAGCCCTGTAGTCTGATTAGGGTGCCAGACTGCTTGGACTCAGCTGAGGCTCCTCTTCTGGATTGCTGACTTGTTTCATCCTCACATGGCAGAGAGCAGAGAGAGGAAGCCAGTTCTCTCATGACCCTTCTAAGGATGCTAATCCCATTCATGACAGTTAACCTCAGGACGGACTCTAATCCTAATTGCTTCCCAAAGGCCCCACCTCCTAATACCATCCCATTTGGGCGCAGGGTTTCAACATATGCATCTGTGGGGGATGTGAACATTCAAGTCCATAACAATACCACATTACAAAGCAGAGAAAGATGCCACTTGACACTGAATGAAAATATACCAAGAAGGTAGAAAAATCTTCCATGTAGACTTTTCCTTTTCAGCCAGATTCATGTAGGAACTGTTTACATATTCTAGACTTAGAGATAAGGGATAACTCTTTATATATTCTAGACTTGGGGACAAGGTCTTCTGCTAGCATAATGAGTACTTCTTAATCTAAACTCTATCTTCTCAAGAAGGTTTTCTGCAGGTCACAGAGGTTGAAGTAGGGAACCACACAAAACACACATTAATTCTTGCAATGCCTGAGAACAAAGTTGATCCAAATACGCAGCTAATTGTCTTGCCCCAGCTCAACAATTTCATCAAGGTCATTTATAAAACTCAGTGACTTTCAATTATCCCCAAATACCTGGCAATTGCATGCATCGTCTCAACTTTCAACCATAATTAATTGCTGATGAATCACCAATCCAGACAAGTGAATCTTACATTGGGAAACCCTCTCTTCATTGCACTTTGACTAAGAGAGAAAGGATTATCCTGAAACCATAAAGCAAATAAATGACTACCATTTCATAAAAATACCTGGAATTTACGAAACTCTACAGCCTGAGCTTGCTGGGAATCTGTCAGAAGCAAATCTGCTCAGAGAATTTATTGTTTCTTGATCAAAGAACAGTGACTAATGTTCCTCCGCTTGGGAGGTTTTGTTGGAACCATGACGGAGACTAAAAGTTGTTTCTTGAGTAACAGTGACTTGAAATCATTATCTGCCACCCTGTAGGCTTGGTCATCCAGGGAGCCACCCGGAAAGTGCAAACACGGTGCTAATCACAAAGCTCCTGAACGTTGGGGCTTCCAGGGGAGCTTTCCGGGGACAGTGATCCTCAGTGGAGGGACAGAGAAGAGAAGAGCAGAGCGGGAGGAAGGTGTCAAATCACTGAGCTCTTCAAGCTGTCAAGGCCCCTGACCCCTCTTCCTCCCCCAAGGATTCTGACACACTTCGCCCGGCCCGCACCTCCACCTCCGAGCTGAGCAAAGGCTGAAGCTAGTGTCACTGTGTTTCCACTGCTCTTTACAGCTCCCCTGCTTGTCAATCATCTGCAAGGGCTGAGCTCCCTCAGGTATCCAAGGTGCTTATGGCTCCGAAGTTTCAAAAGGCAGGACCCGCTTGCTAGCTTTCCTCCTTCCATTGGTATTCAGACCCACAGAGCTTCCCCAAGTGACCTCTCCCTATTATCTCTTCTTGGCTTTGCTTCCTGCCCTAGTTCTTCTAGCTCCTCTCCTTCTTACATTATTCATGGCTTTTATTTCTCACTTAGTAATTTATTTCAAATTTCATTCCTGCTTTTACACCCACTTAAGCCAGGTTTTTATCTTGAAAAACGACTGCTCTGAATTGACCAGAAAACGAAAAAGGAGCAAATTATCAGTTTGTTGTTGTTGTTTTTTAAAAGAGTTCCTAAATTATTGCATTTTTAATTTTAACAGCTGTCTCTGAATTTGCCATTAGACGGTGCTTCTCAACCTTGGCAACACATGGGCGCAATCTGGGATGCTTTAAAAAATACTCACGGCTGGACTCCGCCCCAGAGGTTCTGTTTTAAGTGGCCTGGGGGTAAGACTCGGCACCGGGAGTTTTAAAAGCTCCCCTGGTGATCCTTGTGGGCAGTCAGTGTGAAAGTCTCCACCACGGGAGCACTGTCTTTGGATGTTTAAGATCCTTCTACCTCTTCTTTCAGTTTACCTCTCTTCCCTTAAGATTCCCTTGCATATCAGGAAAGCTCTGCTCTAGGTTTTGTGCAGCTACTGCGTAACCGGGCAAGTCCCTGCCTCAGCCTGAGCCTCAGTTCTTGTCAGTGGAAGCTCCAGGCTCCACCCCATGAGGCCGTGACGTGGTATCGCCCACCAAAGCTGCAGACCAGGCTCCCGGGTTAGAACTCCTGGTCTGCACCGCAGTGCGTAGTCAGGGTTCAGGGGGAAACCCAGTGAAACCGAACCAGCTAATGGTGCCTGTAGTCTTGAAGGGATTCCCTTGCCTGTCACCAATATGCCCCTGCTGTATGCACTGATAAGTCACCTCTTGGGACCCCAGATTGACTGTTTCCAGCTTCTAGCTCAGCATTTCTGTGCCTCTCCCTGGGGACCAGTCAAGTGTCCAGTTGTCCTTTGCTGATCACCACCATGTACTTTAGCAAAGTTTTCGACTCTATGGCACAGGCCTGGAGGCAGTCCAACAGAATTCTCCCCTCCCTGATCAATGCATGTAGCCATGGAACTGGGGAGGATCCAGGAGGTGTGGAGGAAGCCAGCCAGGCAGGGGGCAGAAAGTTCCCTTCCTCCCCTCTTAAGAACATTCATTGGTGCCTCTCTTATTAGAAAGGGTGGCAGCATGTGAACAAGAGACTGGAACACATGGATTCCAACCCTGATTGTGCAGATGAGAAAACAAAGGCAGGAAACACACACACAAAGGCAGGTTTACTAGCTAAACCCCAGTGTTTTTTCCCCAGATGTCACACTGTATCCTCACTGGTAGTAAGAGGATGCCCTGATTTATGCAGGTCTTTACTGAGAAGCGGGGCTTCCCTGATGGCTCAGATGGTAAAGAATCTGCCTACAATGCAGCAGACCCAGGTTTGATCCCTGGGTCAGGAAGATTCCCTGGAAAAGGAAATGGCTACCCACTCCAGTCTTCTTGCCTGGAGAATTCCATAGACAGAGGAGTTACTGTCCATGGGGTCTCAAAGAGTCAGACATGACTGGCGACTAACACTTATGGAGAAGTAGAGTGTGTTTAAAAGAGAAGGAAAAGAAGCCAAGGGGAGATGAGAGCAAAAATGTCATAACCCATGAACTTAGATTCATGACACTCAAAACTCAGTCTGTCCTGAGCCTGTGCCCTTGCTCTCCTCTCCTCTGGAATACTTTTCACCCATCAGTGAATGGTTCGTCCTTTCTCTGTTAGTCATCTCCTCACTGCCCCCATCACTTTTGACCCCATTGCTCTGCTATTTTTCTCATCACACTGAGTGACACTTACAATTATATTATTTCTTTATCTGCTGCATGTTTACTAGACCATGAGCTCCTGAAGGGATGGATTTTGCTTGTCTTTTGTATAGCTCTGCTTCAGTGCCTAGAACAATATCTGGCAAAAAAAAAAAAAAAAAAAGCACAGGGAATGAATAAATGATGAATGAATGAATGAGTAAGTAAATCTTTGGGAAGGAGATATGTCTGCTCTTCCAGGCATGAGATACAGTGGTCCCCATGCCACTGACTCTCCTCAACACCTCCTTTGCTCTGTTCTGCTCTGTAGTTCTTACCACCTTCTGACTTACTCTGTTATTTGTTTACTATCTATGTTTCCCACTAGAATGCAAACTTCCTGGAGAAAGGGACTTTTGTTATTGTCTCTAACAACCCTTGCCTTCTCCCCAAAGCTAGGATAGTACCTGGCAACATAGTAGGAATTCAATAAGAATCAGTTGGTAAATACATGATTACCTTGCTCAGAAGATGTAAAACCCACAAATCTTTGGCAAAGGCAATGTTTTTGAAGCGTGTCTCCTTTTTTCACTCAGCTTCTATTTTTTCACTCTTTTCTTTCCTGAAATCGCTCCATCCCTCCATGGTGGGCAGTGGCCTGTGGACCTCTTTCTCTCCTCCCATCCAAACACAGCAGATCTCCACATCAGCCTCTAGCCCTTACATTGCTTTCTGTCGCTTCTTCCTCTGTATTTCTGCTCTCGCTGTTTTAGGCCCCCTCCCCCAATGCCTTTCTATCTACCAAAGGTCTGTGTGTGCCTCAAAGCCAGCTCTTTCCTGAAGCCTTTCTGGCCCACAAGCAGAGGAGCACTTTTCCTTCTCTGGAGCTCTGTGGTACCTGCTGCCCCGTAAGTGGTACTTAGGGCATATTAGAAGAGATGGCAACTCTTTGAAGATTATGTTGGTAAGATTTTAATCCAAAAATGTGTTTTCAAGACCTGGGGATGGGTCTCAGTAGCAGGGAGTCAGTTTCCCGCTTACTCTTAGGTTGGCACAAGAACCTTTAAGCATCACCAACATCTTTCTTTCTACACAATTAAGGCCACTTTCAGCTCTGGGCCACAAAGCTTCTCCTATTCTTATGCCCTGGAGAATTTCAATAGCTTTGCCGCAAATGAGGTTAGAAGCACAGATTCCAGAACGTTCCCATCTGCAGCCCTTGTTTGTTCCCTCTAACCCCCTACCTGCACTCCAGCCTCTGAGTCTCTGCGGGAGGCGGGTCTCAGGACTAGAGGACTTTGTTTTCCCCTTTCAAACTCCTCCAGTCTTTTCTCCCTCCTCCAGAAACCCATATTCTCTCACAGCCTGCAGACAACTCTGGTCTGCTCAGAATAAATACCCTCCTTCCTCCAGCCATCAAATTAGCATTTTATGTGTTTACTTCATTTCCTAGTAGACAATGTTAACTAAGTCAGCTAGTTAACTATGTCAGCTGTAGCTTTCTACAGATTCAAAAGCCTAAGGCAGGAATTTCTACCTTAAACAGACCATGGAATTAGGGGGTCTTAAAGGAGGGTTTTTAAGACCTCCCCAATGCACTTTCTCTCCTGCTTGTCCACCCCCAGTTTTTATGGGAAGCATGAAGCAATCAAGAATGTGGGTGGACATTGCTATTTTCTCAGGAGAAGTTGTATCAGGAGTGGGAAACAGTGATGAGTGACGAGATTTTGATAGATGGAATATTTTCAGATCTGCTTAGAGATTATTCAAGGCAAACAGACGTTCCTTGTACTTCTTCAGAGGCAAATTTAATATCTCCATAGTGTTATTCTTACTTTTTATGCCCTAAAAAGTATGTTTTCATCCTTATACATAATCTATCGATTAGTTACAAGTTGTATGCTCAGTGCAAGCATCTTTCAGAGAAACAACAATATAGATGTAGGATGGCTTATGTGATGTCTCATAATTCCCCATCTTGTTAAAATAGCTAAATTCAATGTTATTCATTTACTTACTGATTAATTTACTCATTCATTCATTCTTTCATTCACTCAGTATACATGGAGTAATGACTCTGTGGGCTTCCTGGTGGCTCAGCGGTAGAGAATCTGCCAGCCAATGCAGGAGATGCGAGTTTGATACCTGTGTCAGGAAGATCCTCTGGAGAAGGAAATGGCAACCCATTCCAGTATTCTTGCCTGGAGAATCCTATAGACGGAGGAGCCTGGTGGGCTACAGTTATGGGGTCGCAAAGAGTCGGTCACAACTGAACAACTAAACAGCAAAAAACAGTGACTGTGCTGAGCACCACTGGGCAGTGAGGATGCAGCCGTGAACATGACCCAGGCCCTGCTGTCGTGGATCTTATGTGGAGATGAAAGGAGTCAGATGGTAAATGAGTAAATATACAAGATAATTAAAGATTAGAATAAATGCCTTCACTTGGCCTTAGATAAGGGAGTCAAGGAAAGCATCTTGGTTTTTGAGCTAAGACCTAGAGAATGATAATAATCAGGCTTTAAAAGAGCTGGGGTACCTTCTTGTAGGTGGAAAGGGCAGCAGGTACAAAGGCCCTGAGGCATGAGAAGGCTCAGTGTATGATCTGAAGGAGGCTGGTGGGACTGGAGCCTGGTGAGCTGGCTGCCCTGGGAGGAGGAAAGGCAGAGCCGAGCAATTGCTTTCTGGTCTCCAGGCCCCTGAGGAGACTTCCTGTTTTCAACAAAACCCTTTAATTGCTTGAATTTGGAATATTCATTAACCCAGGAACGCCTGTACTTCAGATGTTCCAGACATCTGAAACTTTCCTGGCAAACAGGAACCTTTACAGGAAAAAAAATAATCACAAAATTCTGCTTGGGATGTCTACAAATCTTTGCCTCAAGAAACCTGCTTGCAGCCAAAGTAACATTTTTCTCAATATGGGAGACCTGGATTCATTGCTGGTACATTATGGAGTTCGGTAAAGTACAAAGAAGGAATTCAAATTTATAACAAACACAGCTTCTGTCCTTGGATCACATGAGCTCTTCAAAATATACCTGGTCTTGAAGGAGTGACGATCTTATTTGCACAAGTAATCTTGAGCTTCAGATAATCACCAAGGCAACAGAGCTACCACACATGTGTTAAGAGATTGCCCATTTTTCTTTCTCTTGTATCCCTTGAATTTTTTATCATGCAATAAAATGTTTGCAAGAAACACTAAAGCAATATAAAATGTGACTCACTGAAAAATGTCCTATATTTCAGATTAACAAGAGATAATTCTTATAAACTATTGGCATAGTCCCCAGCAAATTCTTAATTACCATTAGTTGTCCTTATTATTGGACAGAAAGAATAAACCCCAGCTTCAATCAAAAGAGTTTAGGTATTCACAGGAACAAAGCCCTCGGGTTTTAACCGGACAAAATCTCAAATCATTTTGTTTAAGAAGGAAACTATAACCTTCAAATTGTACGTAATACTTTTATTTCTGAAGCTGAAAATATTCCTGGATTTGTAAAATGAGGCACTGAGAATGCCATCATTGGACTGACTTTGTTTACTTATTTGGTTTACTTATCCTTGTAGGTCAAAATGTATTATCCTAATGGTTGACTAAGATTATTTTTTCAAGTTCAGTTGGATCAAACTGTCCCACTCCAAATTGTTCTCAACAACAAAAAAATCTCAGCTTAATTCAGAATGCAGTTTTCAGGTTTAACAAACTCTTTGTGGTGGTGTTTGGCTCAGAGGAAAACTGCGGTGCTGTGTCCTGCTTCCTCCCTGACTTTACGACTGCCACTGTGGTGTGGCAGGAACCAACCTTAAACCTGCTCTCATGCTCTGTGGTCCGACGTGTTGGATGCCCTGAGGGCCATCAGAGACTGGAATTAGAGGCCTGCAGGTAGGATGGCCTGATTAGCAACTTCATGAACCCGTAATTCTTCAGTGGCATAACAAACAGTTACGTGCTTGTCATGTGCTTAGTTGCTCAGTCGAGTCCAACTCTTTGCGACCCCATGGACTATAGCCAGCCAGGCTCCTCTGTCCATGGGATTCTCCAGGCAAGAATACTGGAGTGGGTAGCCATCCCCTTCTCCAGGGGATCTTCCTAACCCAGGGATCGAAGCTGGGTCTCCTGCACTGCAGGCAGATTCTTTAACCACCTGAACCACCAGGAAAGTTCCAATAAGCAGTTATACAACCCAGGAATTCAAACTTGCCATGGGGTTTGTTGCTGTTACGTTCATCTCCTATTTGGGTTGGGAGATAAAGGAAGGACAGGTGACCCCTTATGAAGGCCAGAACTGTGGTAGGCTTTCCTCCATCATGTCACCATACACCTATCTCCCTCTCAGGCTCATCGGGGTAGGGCCCCTATGCCCCCACCTTTGTGTCTCCAGAGCTTTTCACAGCGTCTGTAGTCAATAAATACACGTTGAATGAATGAGCTTCATTTTAAACAATTCCCGCATTTTCAGACCAGCTTGGTTGTCTCACAGAGGGCTGGGTCTTAGCCCTCTTAGTGACTTAGTGACAGTGTCCTCTTGGATCACCCAATTACATTGATGTCCCCATTACTGTGACGAGGACAAAGCATTGCCAGGAGGTAGCAGGTCGGGGAAAGCATGAGCCATCCATACCCGTGAACCTGGCCCCTTGCAATCTAGGATAGCTACCTAACACCAGCCCTGCTTGACACTTTTTTTTTTTCACACCAGGACACACAGAGAAAGGGATGATATTCGCATAGCAAACTGAGAAAAACCCTGAGTCTGCTCGAGGCAAAAGAGGCTGGCCTGCAGGTCCCAGTGCCCCCGTTCCCACAGCCTGCAGAGGCCACAGAGCTCTGCCTGGCAGCACATCTCACCCATCCCACAGGACCCGTAACCCTGACAGCCTGGTGGCCGAGGTCCCCTGATGTACTTGATGCACAAGTAGTCATCAGCCAACTAGGGGCCCGAAGTATAAGATCCGCTCCCAGCGCCATCTCTCTGTATTTGCTCAGTCACATCATAATAACTTGACCACTGGTATACAGACAAGCATGATCAATTCAGGGTCTTAAAGGACTGGGCATGGCTATGGGCCAGGTTGTACAAAAGACTCTAAAGATATCCACACTACCTTCTGTTTGTACAGTATAGTTTATAAAAAGTTTTAGTGTATCACACATCAACTAATAACCAGATATAGTTGAGGACCAGCAAACTATAACTGGACTTCCCTGATAGCTCAATTGGTAAAGAATCCGCCCCAATGTGGGAGACCTGGGTTTGATCCCTGGATTGGGAAGATTCCCCTGGAGAAGGGAAAGGCTACTCACTCCAGTATTCTGGCCTGGAGAATTCCGTGGACTGTATAGTCCATGGGGTTGCAAAGAGCCGGACACAACTGAGCGACTTTCACTTTCATAAAGTATAAATAAACAAATCTCTGAATAAAATACATCTGCTTTTTTTTGGTTGTGCTGGGTCTTCTTGCTGTGCAGGCTTTCTCTAGTTGCAGGGGGCGGGGCTACTGTCTAGCTGTGCTCAGGCTTCGTATTGCCGGGCTTCTCCTGTCGCAGAACACAGGCTCTAGATGCTCGGGCTCAGTAGGCATGGCACACGGGCTTAGTTGCTGCACAGCATGTGAAATCTTCCCAGACCAGGGATTGAACCCATGTCCCCTGCATTGGCAGGCAGATTCTTATCCACTGTACCAGCAGGGAAGTCCCTAAAATGTATCCATAAAGTTCAATCACTAAGGCTCATATCTTTTCCTCTCAAACCCTCAAATGTTGATTCAGTATCAATTTACTCCTAGTTTACAAATAGCTTTAACAAACTTGAATTGGATTTACCAATCACTGAAAGCAGTAAGGAGGGAGGAAGTGTCATGTCCACCTAAGATGGACATAGGACAGCAGTGAGAAGTGACAGCAGCTAGTGAGATAAAATATTGACAAACACAGAGATCTGGGACTGATACAGATGTAAACAGTCCCCTGTGTCTAAGCTGATTTTGAGGGCATCATAGACTTCCCAGGTGGAGCTAGTGGTGAAGAACCCGCCTGCCAACACAGGAGATGTAAGAGATGTGGGTTTGATCCCTGGATGGGGAAGATCCCTTGGAGGACGGCATGGCAACCCACTCCAGTATTCTTGCCTGGAGAAGCCCTTGGACACAGGAACCTGGTGGGCTACAGTCTATAGGGCCACAGAGTCGGACACGACTGAAGCATTGTCTTATGCTATGCTATGCTATGCTAAGTCGCTTCAGTCGTGTCCGACTCTGTGCGACCCCACAGACGGCAGCCCACTAGGCTCCGTTGTCCCTGGGATTCTCCATGCAAGAATACTGGAGTGGGTTGCCATTTCCTTCTCCAGTGCATGAAAGAGAAAAGTGAAAGTGAAGTCACTCAGTCGTGTCTGACTCTTAGCGACCCCATGGACTGCAGCCTACCAGGCTCCTCGGTCCATGGGATTTTCCAGGCAAGAGTACTGGAGTGGGGTGCCATTGCCTTCTCCAGAAGCATTGTCTTAACACAGGACCAAATAATAGTTGGTATTAAAAACACTTAATTGAAATCCCAAGTCAGGAAGAACAATACGTTCTTCACACTCTGTTTAAGAATGCATAAAACAGTGTGATCTATTTTCGAGAGATTTCCATTTAAAGTCTTAAAAATTCATTGCTTGAAAATATAGATCCCGAGCTATATAGAAAACTCAGCCATCAGCTGCTTTCTAAAGGGCTCCAGATAATCAAAATCTTACAGTATATGGTTTCATATTTTGCTCTATTTCTTGACTAGAGTTTTATGTGCAGTGTCTTTCATTTTAATAGCCAATATAGAAAGTGATTTCTATTTTTTCTTTCTTTGTATAAGCCCACTACATTTAGTTGCTATTTATTGAAATAGACCTTGCTTGATTTTGAGTGGCCCTCAGCTCAATTATTTTTTCAGTCTCCTCACCCCTGCCCCACATACTGAAGCTGCAGTATCCCAGCTATTTTTAGCATCCATTGGGAAGTTATAAGCAGCGTTCTGATCTTTGTCTGACATAATTCAGTACTTATCATTGAAACAATGGACTCTTGTATGTCAATTAACTTGGACACAGTTATCTGACAGACAAATCACTTTCCCCTTTGAGAAACATTAAGGCTTCCCAGTATTACTACTATAGAGAAGTCAAATATTCAGGTCACTTAAAAACAAAAATTGATGCTTGCATACACAGTTTTGTGGATGGCTTCAAAATGGTTATAGCAGAACTTCAGCAAATTCTATCCAAAAATTCCAATAGGATTTTGGGGCAGAAGAAACTCTCAGTCATTCTTCTTGACTCTAGAAGAGATGGCAAGAAAGGGAGGAAACTTAATGAACACCTACTATGTGCTGGGTGTTGAGGTGTTGCCATGCAGAAAGTGTGTATATCCCAAGAAAGTCGAAGTTAAGAGAGGTGAATAACAAGTCCGAATGTCATATTCCGTGGATAGAATCATCCCAGAGTAGGAGCCCACAGGCCCAGGAAGACCCTCCACTATGACATTTATGGATAGCTTATTTTTCCCATGACAAGAAAGTGAAATGCAATGAGAGTGTGAGGTGCCATAACACAAGTAAGGCAACCTCTAAGACTCCCCACTGGGTACCATGCCCATAATTATCCAGAGCCCTGGTATCAACTTTTCCTGAGGATACTGTGAAGAGGAGGCAGGATGAGATTGTGCGAGGCTGCAGGAGCCACTTGGAGAAGACGATGGCACACCACTCCAGTACTCTTGCCTGGAAAATCCCATGGACAGAGGAGCCTGGTGGGCTGCAGTCCATGGGGTCGAGAAGAGTCGGACACGACTGAAGCGACTTAGCAGCAGCAGCAGCAGCAGGAGCCACTAACAGCGTCATGGCCTGTCTTGAGGATTAACCAGTAAGATTATGGGGATAATTGGAAGATTGTGAACATCCAGACCAGGGTCTCCTTGATAAGCTGATTACAGAAGATATTTTTTTGGGGATTCGGTTTCTATCCAATTGCTTATCCACAAATAGGAATAATGCCTGAATGGAGGGGGTCAGATGCCCCCTCAGCTGACCTGGGTACACACGGCATGTATCCTCCTAGTGCACTACCCCCAAGGCCTCTGTCACGCATGTCTTTACTCGAGGATCCTTGAGAAAACATGGCCGCTCCTGTGTGCCACAGGTATCTGGGGCTTATCTGAAAGCACCTTAGGCCCGGCTCCCCAGGTGTCTCACGCTGTCATCTCTCCTCTCCTCCGTCACAGTGAAACAGGAAACCACATGGGTGCCTACCACCACTCAGAACCCCAAGGGAAATCCAGGTCACCAAATGCCCAAATTGATGCAGGGATCCAAGGCACCCTGCCTTTCAGACTGGGTCAAAGGCAGGAGGGAGCAGACCCAACACCCACCATTGCTTCTCTATTATTCTCCTCCCTGATATTCTTTGTCTCCTTGTCCCCCAGACAGAATCAAAGCTAAAGAGCTGAGCACATTGATTCTTGTGTCATAGGATCAAGCACTTTTTCCAAATCTGTTGCTTATGACAGAAACATTTCAATACCCAGGAGCCAAACACAGAGACACAAAAGCACTTTCTGACAATGTATTATATCTGCTGGGAGTTTGAAACTCTATTTTGTATCTCAAAGGCTGAAAAGTCTTACTCTAAGTTTTCTGTTGTAGCATTTCCTCCTTGAAGCTATCAACCCTGAAAACATAACCCTCTCTAATTCTGGAGAGAGGCGTGCAGGATTATCCCATAATCACCCAGCAAAAGATGCTATTCCTGAATCCAGCGTCCACACACCTGAGCCTCCAGCCCGAGCATGCTGCTGAGGGAAGAGGGGAACACAACCACCTGGGCACACGTCTACCCACAAATTCTAGTCCGGATCCCAAACTCCTTTGCCTGGTAACTTCATTACATCACTGCTTCTACACTAAGAGGTAAACCCTCCAACCAACATCATCACCTGAGGATCACTAGCCCATAATTATGTAAAAACCATTTTAGCCTTGGGCTTGTGGACCGGAGCTAGGAGCCAGTTTGTACTGAAAGCCATTAAAGGCTTTAGACAACGCTTCAAAGGACCTGATTACTTGTTATGTCTCCCTTCTGTCCTTTTAATAGAGCCTTGGCCTTTTAGATATCAGGAATCAAGCCCCTACCTCCAGTGCACCCAGCTCTAACCATATAATTAAGTGCTTTTCAATAAGACCTTAGGGCTTCCGTGGTGGCTCAACAGGTAAAGAATCTGCCTGCCGATTTCAGAGACACAGGTTCGATCCCTGGTTCGGGAAGATTCCCTGGAGAAGGAAATGGTAACCCATTCCAGTAGTCTTGCCTGGGAAATCCCTTGGACAGAGGAGCCAGGCAGTCTATTAATTCAAAAGCTTTTCAGCAACTGCAGTAGAATCACCTAGAAAGATAGCTGGCTCACATACATGACATCATTCCTTCCTTCATCTGCCAACACAATGAAGTTTGATAGATTTTGCACCACGAGGAAGAGAGGCGCACCATCGTAGGAGTGGATGGTGGAGTGGTTTACTGGAGGGAGCCTTGTTGCCATAAAGGCTTTGCTGAGTAGCTGTGGATGCATCAAGTTGCTTATCTCCAGACGTTTAAAGTGAAAGAGTAAAACATTGTGTGTTTACTGCTCATTTGGATGGTCTGTCTTATGCAGCCAAACCAATTTCTGATAGATCTAAATTATAACTAGGTTGAATTCTGTTTGCGCTTGGGGTCAGGGTGGTGGAGGAGAGTGTCAGAGAGCCATCTGAAATTGTCAACTTACAAGTCGTAACTGTCATGAATGACTCTTGAATTCGGCAACAGCTTCAAGAATCAGGCTAGTGCAGAGAGGTTTTTATTCTGCAGCTGTGGAATGTGTGTTTGATGGTGTCTCCTTCCCTTCTAGCAATGAGAGGGATGGCTATAATATAAAGGGTCTGTCTATTGTGCTTCAAGATGTCAAGTGCCCTTTTCCAGTGACTTGTGGGAATTCACTGTGGTTGCCATAGAGACCAAGTGAATCCGAGTTCAACCAGGATAACTAGGCCTTTCAAAGCGACATATTCTGAAGAGGAAGCCAATATGTAAGATAGTAAGGTGACTCATCTTTCATTAGTGCAGCAAATCACGCTGAAGCCTTCCTTCAGGATCTTAATGGATGTTATCCCAAGAAGCCCGTATTTGTGAGTGAATCCTGAAATGATTAATTAAGTACATTTTCCCTACCCACCCAGCACCTGTCTTCAAGGAATTCTCTTCCTCTAGAATTTTAAGGAGGAAAATTAAGCCATCAACTTCTTCACCATATCAAATAAATACATATTTTCTAGGCTTTTTTTTTTCCCTCTCTCTCTCTCCAACATACCTGAGGATTATCCTCTGGACCAGCAAGTGGTGATGGAACTAGCACTGGACTTGAGTTAAGAAACCCAAGCCTGTTCTTGGCTCTGCCCTTAGTCAGCTATATGGCTTTGGGTAGGACTACTCTGAGCCTCAGTTGCTAGACCTGATCTTGAGGAATAGTGTGAGATGACGTTTAAGATTCCTTTCAAACCTAAGAACCAGAAATCCCTCCTGAACTTAATTCTCCTCTCATGGCAAATACCTTAATCAGATTTCTCTGCTTCTACCTTCTCCAACTAGCATGCATGCTGGTATAATACATATTATAATACATATTTATTTGATGAGTAAAATGAATGGATGGATTAATGATCAATCTGCCTTTAAGACTGATTTACCCAAGCATTATAGTTTTGGGTTTCTTTTTTCTTCTCCTTAAATCAGCCAGACTCAGAAATTGATTACCATTTCTGGAATCAGTATATACTGAAAGTGACTAGGCTTTGGAGCCAAGACCCCGGGCTCTTTGATTTCTGTTGGCATCCCCAGCCATTCTTGGTCCTTCAGTGGCACAAACCTTGACAGTCCCAGGAACTGGAAGGTGCATCTGTGTCTCTGCCTTTTCCTGAGGCAAAATTATATAAGTGAAAATATAATCCAAGGTCTAGTCCTTAGTAACATCCAAACTGAGTTCAAAGATTTTGAAATCTCCTGCAGGCACTTTTCAAAGTTCATTTCTTGCTCTTTAGCAGACTTTGAATCACTTTTCTTAGTCAAAGGTCAAAAGAGTACAGAGGACTCTAAATTCCTTCACAGCCGTTTCTGGAGAATTCCAAAGAGGAAGGAAAACCAAGCTGCAGGGGGAGAAGGAAGCAGACGTGATTGGGTTTAAATTCTAGGTCCCTGGACAAGTATCCTCAGTGCCCTGCCCTCCAGGAGATCTGTTTCCTGTGTTTGCAGGGTCTGGGAGACCAGCACCTAATTGCTAGGTGTGCATGAAGCAAAGTTCACTTCTTCCTGATCTCCTCTCCTCCCTGGGCTACAGGCCTCCTGACCTCATGGTTGTTGCTGAAATTCGGCCTCTGTACACTGGTGCCTGGTGAAATTTCAGAGACAGAGTTTTGGGTGAAATATTGATAGAAATATTAATAACTTTATTGCTTTCCCAGGCAAAGGGGCCCCCAGTAGGCTAATGCCCTCAAAACTGTGCATCCCTTCCTGGAGAGGGGTAGTAAGGAGTCTTATAGTGTCCAAAGAGCAGGCTGTGATCAGCTCATGGACATTCTTCCAAGTGGTTGGTGGTGAGCTAAGTGGGAGTCAGCATCATCCACCTTCTGGTTACAACCGGTCTGGGGTCTACGTGCTTGTGGGCTGCATATAGTTCACGTCTTCCATCCCAGTGGGGGTTTCAGTATCTGCAAAACAGCTCAAAGGATTTGGTTCAGGTTATCTCTGGTCCTTGAGGGAGATCTAAAGGTCCTTGACTTTGTTTACTGACTGAAGTATTATTATTTTGTCTTGTTTGACTGTTTTCCTTTCTTTCTGCTTTTTCTCAGTTCTCTGATTAAATTTATTCTGTGACTAAAGTTTTTCTACAGACAAAAGGCAGGCAGAGGACATGGGTGGGGGTGGTCCTACTCAGTTACATGGTCGCCTCTTGTCCCTGGCATTTGTAAACCTTCCACAATGAGTGGGGATGGGCTAGTTTTGTGTGAGCCAGGAGCAGTGTTGTGCAATATTTCTCTTAATCCGTGTGGTGCCCATGTGAAAGCTATTAATGAGCTCCTTTACAGGAGAAGAAACAGGCTCAGAGATTAAGATTCAAGGTACATTGTGCTGATTTGATAAATTTACATATTGCAACATGTAGCAGTAGCATCACCTTGCCCTTCTATCATGTCACATAATTATCATTTCTTCTCTGTGGTGAAACAATTAAGATCTTAGCAACCTAGCTGTTTGGAAGTTTAAAACATAGTATGTGCTAAGTCGCTTCACTTGTGTCTGACTCTGCAACCCCATGGACTGTAGCCCGCCAGGCTCGTCTGTCCATGGAATTGTCCAGGCAAGAACATTGGAGTGGGTTGCCATGCCCTTGGTGAGCTGTTGCTAAACTCCTTTCCATAGAGGTTGTACCATTTTGCACTCCCACCTACAATATGTGAAATGCCAGGTGCTCTAAGCCTAGCTGACAGAATGTATTGTTCAACTCTTGGAGTTTTCATCAATCTGATAGGTGAGAAATATCTCAGTATAATTTTAATATAAATTTCTCTTATTATAAGTCTATTTGAATATCTTGTTTCATATTTTTAAGGGTCGTGTCCTGTTCTCATTGGATTATAGGTGCATTTTGTCCATTTTTCTATTAATTTTTCTTTTGTTGTTGATATTTTAAGAGTAACTTTAACTATTTGAGATTTTAGTCCCTTAATGATGTAAGTTGCAAATATTTCTCCCAGTTTGTCATCTTTTGACTTTTGCCACACAAAAGATTGTATTAATGCTTGGACAAGTCTATTAACCTACTCCTTTATCTCTTCTGAATAGTGAGTCACAGTAGGCCTTTCCAATTGCAAGGTTGGAAATTTACCCGTGTTTCCTCAGAAAAATGAATGGGTTCACTTTTTACGTTGAGATCTCTAATCCTTTTGGAGTTTTCCCTGATATTCTGTGTAGCGTATGGATGCAAATCCGTATTTTTCCAAATGGCTTTTCAGTTGTCCCAACATCTTTTTCAAAAAATCCAACTTTCCCCATTTATTTGAGATACCCACTGTTTTCATACCGTAAATGTGTTCTCCTATCTCTTTCTGGAATTTTAATTTTGTTCTATTTGTCTTTGTATTCGTTCTTATTACATGCTTACTGAGAGGACAACAGTTACCTACATTTGTGGGTGAAATGCCACCTTTGCTGGTTTGTTTCTTTGTTGTTGCCTCTGTGTGGACACCCTGTTTTATTTTTATTGAAGTCAGGTTTGAGTATTTGACAAGCAATGAGGACCTACCCCACCTCAAATACCAGTGGTTGGGGAGCAGGGGATGGGAGCAAAAACTCCTTGTCCAAGGTGGGGAAACATATATCTGTCTCAGGCTTGTTTCTACATATTGATTGCAGGACCGTCCTCCAAAGCCTGTGATTGTTCTGAAAGCTCTTATGATGTGTCTTCAGGGAGCTATGGTTCTTTATTCATGAGAGATTTTTAACCAGGACAGGACATATGTGCCACAGTTATTCAGGATAATTCTGCTAAGTTCTTTTATGGACACCCTGACAATAAGGCATCTTTCCATTAGGACTCGTTTTTTAACTTGGCCTCTGGGTTCAGGTTGAACTAATATCTAATTATGTCATCAGATATGATAGCAGATATGGTGTGTTACTCTTACCCCAAGTGACAGCTAACTTCTTTCAATTATTCTCTTGCTAAACATTGAGTTGTGTAGCCTTTCAGATTCTTCATGTTTAGATGGGCCATATCTCACGAGGATTGACGTGATGTTGGACTGGAGTCTGCATATTGCCTCCATCATGCTTTGTGGTCACAAAGACACACTGATGACACTCGTGAGTATCTCCAAACAAGTTCTCTTAGCCACAAGTACTCTTAGCCTCCTCCTCTCTTCCCTCCCCTCTCTCGTCCCAGCCTCTGTGCTTCACTTTCTGCTTCCAGCTCCAGAGATGTCTGAGGGAAGCCCTCTTTTAGTTTCACCTGAAATCTTTTTCTTCAAGGAGCAAAACAGAGGTCCATGAGGGATGGTGGCTTCCAGAAGGCCGGTCTCTGAGGCAGATACTAACAGATCCTCAAAAACTGCCCCCTCCTCTCAAAGGTCCACAATTGTCTTGCTCATCTCTGTCATGTGTTGACTTGTGTCCCCTCAAAAGACATGTAGGAGCCCTAACCCCATGGGCATAAGAATGTGACCTTATTTGGAAACAGAGTCACTGCAAAGGTGGTTAGTTAAGATGAGGTCATACTAGAGTCAAGGGTGGGGGGTTTTATTCCACTATGACTGTTGTCCTTCAAAGAAGGGAACAGAAACACCCAGGGGGAGGGCAGTCACGTGACAAGAGAGGCAGAAATTACAGTGCTGTAGCTGAAAAACCAAGGAATGCCAAGGAAGGCCTGCAAACACCTCCAGACACTTGGAAGAAGGAGGAAGCATTCTCCCCCACAGGTTTCCTCGGGAGCATGGCCCTGCCAATACTCCGATTTCAGACTTCTGGCCTCCAGAACCGTGAGAGGGCCAATTGCTGTTGTTTTAAGCCATCCTGTTATGGTACTTTGGGTTTTTTTGGCAGCCTTAGGAAATGAATACAATGCCCAAATTTTGTTGAGCCTGCCCTGAAAGGCAGACGCAAAGAAAAACATTGTATGTGCAAGTCCGCTTTACTCTGTTTTTGTGAAACACAAGTTTTTATTTCTCCAGAGACTCAAGATCAGCTCACAGGAATGAGGTCCTGCTTCTGGGATCCCGTAGTGAAATAAGGTCAGCAGAAAGCACCTTCACTTGCCGATAGGCGGTGGTACTGGCAGACACACACCCTCTTCTCCAGCCGGTTGGGCGTACTGGTTGTCTGTTTCCCACCTGGGATTATCCTCCCCTCTCCTCTCCTCTTGCTAAAGGCCCCACAGATGCTGGAGGCTCAGTTCAAGCTCATTTTTCTCCAGGAAACCTGTCTTGACTGGACCAGGCACTCCTCCTCTGCGTTCCTATCTCCTATCATAATCTCTATCTCTGTGCCTAATGCCATGTGTGTTCCTTGGTATCTCACACAGTAGGGCTCCCTCATTCCAACCTGACAGTGAGTGCCTCAAGGCCGGGGATTATGCCTCTGGGCACTTGGTGCACTGCCCTGCCCATTAAGAGAGCCCAGAAAATTCAGTGAAGAATAGAATAGGTCTGAAAGTAGATCATCCACCATACATGATCATCAACCCAATGGCAATGAGCCTGAAAGTAAGTAGTGAGGGTTCCAACTGGAAAAGAGGCAATCAAGCAAACATACTTGGGAGGGAGACATCAAAAATTTCCTTTCTCACTGCAAGAAGTTTAGGAAGAGCGATGACTAGAGAAAGCTGGCCAACCAGTTAAAATTGATTTCTCTATCTCCACTCAAATGTTCTATTTCATTGCTACTTATAGCTCCTTCTCTGACTGGGTTTTGGCTCAGGGTTTATTGTTTTGATCAATGTGTTGTATTCTGCTCATTAAAGGTATCTTGAAATTATGAAATTTTATTGCTAGCAAAGAACCTTAGATTTCTGTGCTTATTTGGAGGTAGAAGAAAGAATTTGGAGCCGGTCATGAGTAAAAAGTCAAATCCTCTGCTTATTAGCTGTGGGATGTTGTGAAAGTTGCTCACCTCTTTGGACTTTGATTTTCTTAGTATAATAATGGGAGAGTAAATGTCTTCCAGGACTGGTTATTGGGAGGATTAAAACTATTGTGGATACTGGGTGGGCACAACAAGGCGGCACTGAAAAACAGTAGTTTTTTTCATAGAAACTGGAAAACTTGTCCTTGGAATAAGTGAGATCAGTGGTTTCCAAACTCTGTTTCTTAGAATTCTTAAAGTATGAAGATGAGATACTGCAGCGTCCATGCTGGCAGCAGCTGAAGATGAAAGGACTGACCAGTGAGCAGAGCTCTAGCCCCCAAGCCCTCCTCAACCAGCAGAGTTCTACTTGGCTCTGTTTTATTTATTAGAGCTCTGTGTAGGACTAACTCATTAAAGAAAAAAAGAGTTCAAAAAGTTTAAACTCTTAGAGTAGCACAATGCTTTTATTCTGTTTACCAAGTCATGCCTGTCTTAATTCCTAAAACTGAATATTGCCATAATTTAGAACAAAGGCCCCAATGAGTCTTTTCAAAATCCCCTGTTATTTAGGAAAATTCTCTTCTACAACAGGCACCCAAAAGTTAACTTGCAAAAAAAAAATTATAATAATATATATATATATATATAGGATAAATATCCAGTAAATACCTAAACTACTTACATCAAAGTATTTTGAAAGAATAAATGAGATAAATGGTAGAAATTTTTGCTATAAAAACATGCTGTTCCATCATCTGTATTTAATTTTTATTCCCTTATCTTAGCCATGCTCCCTGAAATTGGGAGATTAAACCAGAGGTAGTGATTGAAGGTTAGCCAAACAAAACTCAAACTCACAAAGGTCTCATAACTCTGATTAATTAGAACAACAATGTCTAGAAGAAGATAGAATAACAAGGAGGATGACTCATGACTGGGATGATGGTGATATTATGGCAGCTGCTGCTACTGGTTACCACTAATAGATTACCACACTCCAGGCACTTTGCTGAATACTTAGATTGTCACAATACCCACAAAAAGGTATGATTATTCCCATTTTACTGATAGGAAAACTGAGGTCCAGAGAGGTCAATTAATTTACACATTGTTACCTAGCTAGTAAGTAGACTCTGTCCCAGGTTGTCTGACTCAAAGATCAGACTTTTAATAACTATGCTACTCTAATTGTTAGGAAGATGATAATGGACAAGATAATTCTTCTGACTTTTAAAAAAAATTGTCATTTTTAATATTTTTAAATTGTATTTTATTTTTTGCTGTGTGGCTCTTAGTTCCCTGACCAGAGATTGAACTCACACCCTGGGCAGTGAAAGCTCGAAATCATAACCTCTGGACTGCCAGGGAATTCCCTCTTCTGACTTTTTGGACCTCCAGTTTTTCCATTAGAAAATTTAATTATACTCTCTCTTTTAGTTTTAGGGAAATGTATAAATGCTTTATTGACTGAATATTTTAGGTGCAGTCCAAAATGACAGATAGCAATGTGTATTTGCCTACCCTTTCTCCCAAGATCCTATTGAAATGTCAATAAAGACATAAAGAATAAATCAGTTAGAATGCTGAAAACAAATAGAATGCCATCAGCAGAAATTTCAATGACTTGGATAAATTTCTGGGAGTCAGAGCGCAGATGGGACCATACTGATGCACAAAAGCGGAGTAATGTACAAGCTGAGACACGTGAGTGCGGGGTCTTCAGCCAGGATCCTCATCCTGAGAGGCTCAGGGCTTGGAGCCCCTGGGCAGAGAGAAAACACAGGGGCCTGGGCAGTGATCAGGGGAGTTAACCACAGAACAGACAAAACCAGACGAAACAGCTGGGTCACTCAGGCCTGCCTGCCACACTCCATGTACAGAGAAGCTCTTTATCCTCAGCTAGACCACCAAAGACTGCATTCTGAAGAGAGTAAGATCTTCCCAAAGGGGTTGGGGGCTGGGATGGAGGCAGAAAGAAGTATTGTCTAGCCTCAGGGCACTAGAGCTCCACAGTGGACATAAATCCAGCTCCACTCTGAAGTGGAATTCTACCCCTGGATAAAGCTATTCCCTCTTGTTCAGTTGTGATGGTCCTAGACTTGCTAGTGAATTGCAAGCTTGACTGGCAAATCTATCCACTTACACAGGCTGTAACCAGCTTTCCCATTCAAAAAATGACCTTCTGAGTAAACACACCTATTAGTGAAATCCACTCAATCAACCTATATTTATCAATATAGTTCTTAGTATATATGAATAGTCAACAAAGGATCACCAAACATTTGAGGGAAATCAACAAGAGGCAAGATAAAGACTGAGGTGAAGATAGACTGGCTTCTGAGGAAATGAGAAAAAATAATGGGAGATAACTTATAAAATATCTAATTATCTTAACAGAAATTCAAGAGGCATCCTTAAAAAAAAAGTACTGGCTACTGTGGGGACAAAGTGGATCAGTTAGAGAACAAGAAAGTTATTGGAAATTTGAAATGATTATCAGAAGTTTTGAGAACTTAGTGAAAGAGCTAAACAGTGAAATGGAAATGGTTGAAGACCCAATTAGGGACATGATTTTTAAAGTGAAGGCATCTCCCAGAAAGCTAGATAAAGTAGAAAATGACATGGATAATATGAGAAACATTGTTAGTAAAAATAGATTTTTTAAAAGACTCAGTGTTCATTTAAAAGCAGGTATAAAAACAATGAAAGGAAGGATGTAATCAAAGACATAATACAGAAAAGTGCTTTGATCTGAAAAGACTTGGGTCTGAAAAACTGAAAAAAAAAAAAAAAAAAACTAGTGCAGGACTTTGAATAAAATAAGCCTCAGTTGTACATAGGCACATCTGAAGAAATTGTGGAACAGGTGGGCTAAGGAGAGAATCTGAAAGTTTTCTAGAGAAAAGTGGATAACTACCAAATAGAACAAGTATGAGATGACAGCACGTCTCTAGCAACACAGAAAGCTAGAAAACAACGCTGTAATGCCTGAAACACACCAAAAACAATTTGGAGCCTAGACAATCAAGTGTGAGGGCAAAATTGAGAAGACTACAGATATACAGTGATGCAGAAATTGTATGTTTCATGCATTCTTAAGGAACCCAAGAGAAAGGACAGCATGAAATTCAAAGCATACGACACAAATCCAGAGATTACTGAAATGAAATCCCAGTTCAATGATTGTGCAGCAAATCTAGGAAGCAGTGAGCCCCAAAACTCAGAGGACTCTGTGAAGAATGCCTTCAAGAAGAAAGTCAATTTCAATATGAAATATAAAGCAATCATCTTTTCTGCTAATAAGGAAAAAAAAATGCCCGATAAGGACTCTGAAAAAAAAATATTAAATCTATACAAAATACCTTTTCTCAGATATGAAGCAAACTAAAATATGCATCAAGTAGCTGTTGAGAATAAGAAGAGAGCATTGATTTGATTTTAGTGTTTGGAATATTTTTTCTTTGAGTAAGACAATGTAATGAATTACAACTATCTTCATTTTTCCTATGGGTCCAGTAACCCTCACTGGTTTTACAATAAGTGATTATCCTGGTTCTTATTGCGGCATAACAATTCACCCCAGAATTTATGGCTTAAAACAGCAGCAGTCATTATCACTCATCATTTCTAGGGGAAAGGAATTTGAGGGTGGCTCAGCTAAGAGATTTGGCTCAAGACATCTTGTGAGATTGCAGTCAGATGGTGGCCAGGCCTGAGGTCATCCTGAAGGCTCCATCACTCACAAGTCTGGTCCCTGAGCTGGAAAGACTAGAGGGCCGGACAGATGAGGACTGGGAAAACTTTGGCATCTCTATGTCCAGGTAGGCTGCCCGGGTGGTTTCTCCAGCATGGCAGCTTCATAGTGGCCAGACTCCTTTCAAATTGGTTCAGGGTTCCAAAGGCCTGTGTTCCAAGAAAGAACCAGGCAGACACTGTTGCCATTATGACCTGGACTAAGATTTGAGAAATGGTTGTATCCTTTAAAAAAGAACTGGTTGCTACAGAGCACTGCTTCCCCTGGACTCTATTAGGCAATGGAGTCAACAGAAGCCACTGAGGTTGAGGTTCCAGGGAACTGGAGATAGATATAAGATATAGATTATATATATATTTACACACACATATATGTGTGTATACATATATGGAGAGAGAGAGAGAAGTCAGTCAGCTATATATATAAAAAGAGATTTTACTGTGAAGAATTGGCTTATGCCAAATTGGGGTTTGGCAAGTCCCAGGATCTGCAGGGTGAGCTAGCAGCCTGGAAACCTAGGCGAATCGATGGTATAATTCTAGTCCAAAGGCTGACAGGCTTGAGATACGGGAAGAGCTGGCATTTCAGTTTGAGTCTGAAGGCAGGCAACAGTTGATGTCCCAGTTTCAAGGGAGTCAGGCAGGAGGAATTCTCCCCTACTTAGGGGAGGGTCAGCCTTTTTGTTCTATTCAGGCCTTCAACTGTTCCGATGGGGCCCACACACAATACGAAGGCAATCTACTTTACGCAGTCTACAGATTTAAATGTTAATCTCATCCAAAAACACCCTCACAGAAACTCGCTGAATGTCTGATCAACTATCCGGGCATCCCCTGGTCTACTTAGTGTTAGCCGCTCAGTCCTGCCCGACTCATTGTGACCCCATGGACTACAGCCCGCTAGGCTCATCTGTCAATGGGATTCACCAGGCAAGAATTTTGGAGTGGGTTGCCATTCCCTTCTCCAGTAAAATGACCTAATAAAGTGACAAATAAAATTAACCATCCAAGCAGGAGGAAAGCTGACTTGAGGTAGGGTCACTCAAGGAAAAGAAAGCAGTGATAATGGATGGCATTAGTCGCACACGATGGGGCAAGTGCATCTTACAAACATTACGCTGAGTGAAGAAGTCAGAAAGGAATGCACATAGTGTGATTCCGTTTATATCAAGCACAACACAGAAAAAAACCATCTCCAGTGTTAGAAGTCAAGATACGGCTGTGTTTGAGGAGCGAAGGGGTAGTGATTGGGAGAGGGCTCTTCTGAGGTCCTTGTAATGATTTTACCTTGATCTTCATGGCTGTTCATAGGGGTGTTTGTTATAAATCAAGGAGTTGTACATTTATGATTTATAAATTTTTCTGTATGGTTTATACTTCAAAAAATATTAACTTTAATAAAAGAGAGTGATTGGGGAGCTGTTTAAACCTTCTAAAAAACATGAGCAAATATTACTTTCCTAATTTAAAAAATAATCAGAAAAGCAAAATTTTCATCAAGTCAGTATCATGGCAATTTTGTAACATCCAACTCAAAATAAGCAAAGCTATTCTTCAGTTGAATTTGTTTTCAGTAAAGTACTTATTGAAACAATTCATTATGATAAACAAAAGGCAACGAAAATTTTCAAGTGAATAATGAATCATTTATGAAAGTATTACTGCTTTGCATAAACTCATTAACAAGTGATAGTAAAAAGATTATAAGTATATGTGAATTGTTGAAACATTTATTATAAAATAAAGTAGTATATACACAAGCTTTACTAAAATACTAGTTTTTCATTGTCGTCCTAGCTACAGCAAATGTTCTTTCTCCAAAGTAAACCAAATTAGGAACAAAAGAAAAATTTTGGGAAAACAACATTTAACAGAATTAACTTTAGTCAGCAGATACATTCAGACTGCAAAAATATTGGAAAATGCATTTAAAATACTTAGGCAGATCACAATGAAAACCACAAAGTATAATGTGTTTATTTGAAATAAACATTGCATTTGCTTATTGTGCTATCATATTTTGTTTTGGCCTTTAAACTTTTAAACGTATTTAGTGCTGAAAACATGTTTTTAGTTTATCCAGTTTTTTTTTTTTTTTTTATATCAAAACAGTTTTTAAAGACTGAAAGAAAAAAGAAAATGAGCCAAACAAGCCTGGCATGTATATGGTTCTATTTTTTTTTTTTTAAGATTTTTTTTTTTTGATGTGGACCATTTTTAAAGTCTTTATTGAATTTGTTACAACATTACTTCTGTTTTATGTTTTTTATTTTGGCTGAGAGGCATGTGGGATATTAGCTTCCTGATGAGGGACAGAACCCTCAACCCCTGCATTGGAAGGCAAAGTCCTAACCACTGGATCACCAAGTAATCCCTGTGATTCATTTTTTATAAATTATTTGAAATCATGAGAGGAAAGGCAATATGTCTACACAATTATTTATTGTAAATATTTTATAGAAAAATTAATGGACATTCTTAAGCATGTAGCAGAAAATTAAAAAAGAGAAATAGGAAATAGGGTTTTAGAAACTTAGAATATCTTTTCTCCACTCATAGCTTGTAAAAGTGGTAACATGGAATGAGTCTTGTGGAAACTAATGTTGCCATTTCCTATAAATACTCTGAACAACAGACAGCAAACAAAAACAAACTTCTTTTTCTTTTAACAACTTGGTTTCTGATGAAATGGATTTCACAATAGTGTCAGGAGACCCAAAAGGTTAAATCAACATTTGTTCCACAGGGCAAACCTAGAGCTGCCCCATAGACTCTTGGCCAGATGCAAGGTCAAAGGTCAAAACACTTGACCAGCAATGGAGGAAGATAAACCTGGGCAGGTTTGCTCTTTGGCTCTCAGGATCCAGGTTAAAAAAAATGAAAGACCTGGACTCTGGACCCCTTTATTCTCATGTCATGCTGGAGCTGGGGACAGATTAAATTGTGGATTCAGCCTTGATTCTGTTACAGAGTAAAGGGGAGCCTTGGACATGTTTCCCAGAAGCAACAGCTTCCTGAAAGCATCAGAGGGGCCCAGATTATATTCTAAGCGGATAAAACTTGGAGCAAATTAATTCAAGGTGGAGTAACTCCCATCTCACTTTCTTCTCAAAGTTCTGGGGTCACACCTGTTCTTCCCCTCTGCTGAGGGGGCCAAACAGCTGCTAGAACCTCAGGTTTTGTCTCCCTGGGTCCTCAGTCATCCCATTACTCAAAGCAACCCAAGAATACATAAGAATCACATTTGTTTCTTTTCCCTCCATAGCCTTTCCTTTTAGTTCTCTGGTTAAGTAGAGATGAGGGTGGAATAAACAGAGATAATATTTGACCAATGAGTTCCTGATTATTATTCACCTCCACCAATGGTCTGATTGGTCAGTGCCCTTGCTTGCTTTTAAATATTTCTCCTGAGAATTAAATAACCATTTGCCTGCTTTCTGGTTTTGAGTAACTGTGAGACAAAACTGTTTTCTAGGAAAAAAGAAGAAAAAGTTTATTAATGTTTTTGAAATGCAAATTATCTAGTTTTTAAGGTAGTTGTTTAGTTGCTAAGTTGTGTCCAACTCTTTTGTGACCCTATGGACTGGGGTCTTCCAGACTTCTCTGTCCATGGGATTTCCCAGGCAAAAATACTGGAGTGAGTTACCATGTCCTCCTCCAGGGGATCTTCCTGACCCAGGGATGAACCTGAGTGTCCTACATTGGCAGGTGGGTTCTTTACCACTGAGCCTCCAGGGAAGCCCTCCATCATCTCTTACAGATATAATAAAAAAGAAAAAGATAATTTTTTTCCCTGTGATGAAAACTCAGGATTTACTTTTTTTTTAACAATTTTCATATAGAAAGGACAGCAGTAATTAACTGTAGTCATTATGTTGCAACTATATTCCTAGAACTTATTTATCTTCTAACTAGAAGTTTAGGATGGCACTTTTTAAATTCAGTTTCAAGAAAGGTTTTATTTTAGAAGATTCAGTTCAGTCGCTCAGTCATGTCTGACTCTTTGCGACCCCATGAATCGCAGCACGCCAGGCCTCCCTGTCCATCACCAACTCCCAGAGTTCACTCAGACTCACGTCCATCGAGTCAGTGATGCCATCCAGCCATCTCATCCTCTGTCGTCCCCTTCTCCTCCTGCCCCCAATCCCTCCCAGCATCAGAGTCTTTTCCAATGAGTCAACTCTTCACATGAGGTAATTTAGAAGATTACAAAGTTTTATTTAGAAGTTTCACAGAAAAGTTGTGAAAATAGAGTTTGCACATATCCAATTTTGCATGAACCCCTCACATTAACATGATACATTTGTTGTCATTAATGAATCAATAGTGATACATTAATAGTAACTAAAGTCCATAATTCACTCACATTTCTTTAGTTTTTACCTAATCCCTTTTATTCTGTTCCACGATCCCATCCAGGACACCACATTACACTTAATCATCTTCTCGCCTTCGGCTTCTCTTGGCTGTGAGTTTCTCAAGCTTTTCCTATTTTATATTACCTTGATTTTGGAGGAGTACTGGTCATGTATCCTGTAGCTTGTCCCCCAGTTGGGGTATTCTGATGCCTTTCTCGTTATTAGACTGTGGCTATGTGTTTGGGGGAGAAAGATCACAGAGGTGAAGTTCCGTTTTCATCATGTCATGTCCTGGTACTTAGGAGCGACATCCCTTAGCACTGTTGATGTTGACGTGGATCACCTTGCTGGGGTGGTGCTTGTCAGTTTTCTCTATTGAAAAGTTACTCTTTTTCTTTGTTCCACACAGTGCACGTTAGAAGAAAATCAGTATGTGCAGCTGACCCTTAAGAAATAAGGAGTTATACTCCTTTCCCTGAGGATGAAGTAACTGCATCAGTTAAAAGATGGGGTATCTTTAAAAAAAAAAAATACACATTTTAAGTTTTAATTTTGTATTGGGGTATAGCTGATTAAAATGTGATCGTTTCAGGAGAACAGCCAGTATATATATATGTGTGTGTGTGTGTGTGTATGTATATACACACACATGTATCCATTCTCCCCCCAAACCCCTCCCACCCAGGCTGCCACATAACCTTCAGCAGAGTTCCCTGTGCTATCCAGTATGTCCTTGTTGGTTATCCATTTAAAATATAGCAGTGTGTACAGGCAACCCTAAGTTTGTCCTTTAAGTCTCTTTCTCTTTTGGAAGTAAGTTCATTTGCATCATTTTCTTTTAGAGTCTACATACATATAAGGGATGCCATACGATATTTTTCCTTATCTGTCTGACTTGCTTCACTCAGTACAACAATATCTGGGTTGGATGGTGCATCTTTTACGCTGTTTGCATCCCCCTATCAAATGCACGAAATCTGGTCCGAACCCAGCCAGACTTCAGGCCTCAGGGGCTTTTCAATATTCCATTCTTCTGCTATCTAGAACCTGACTTCCCCTGGCTCAGACCCCACACCTACAGGTCACACTTTCTTTCCTGTAGCCCCTCTGCAGCCGCAGTGCTTCTAACACAGGGCATGTTGGAAATTCTGAAATCCCAGAATCAAAATAGAACCTCCAAGAAAATGATTGAATTATCTCCCTTCCCAAATTCATATGCTGAAGTCCTAAGGCCCAGGACCTCAGAATTTGACCTTATTTGAAAATAATGCCATTGAAGATATAATCAGTTAAGGTGAAGTTGTACTCGGGTAAGGGTAAGATAGAGCCTTATTTCAATATCTGGTGTCCTTATAAATGGGAAATTTGGACATATCAGAGGAACACTACAGGCAGAGATTAGGATTATGTGTCTATAGGTCAAGGAACGCCAAGGATTGCCAGCAAAACAACCAGAACCTAGAGGAGAGGCATGGAACGCACCCTTTCCCAAGTCCTTCAGAGGAATCAGGGCTCTGCTGACACCGTGATTTCAGACTTCTGACCTGCAGAACTTTAAGACAATACATTTTCATTGTTTAAGCCACCCAGACTGTGTTCCTGTTACAACAGCCCTAGGGAATTAATACACCCTCCAAAGATGACCCTTCTCATCACAAAGAGAGAAAAACTCTATGCAAGACCTATTTAGCTCATCCCAGGACCAAGCTGAATTCCATGAACACTCATCCATTGCCTATTCCGTGAACACTTACTAAGCAGTCGCACTGTGCTCAGAACTCATAAGCCCCTGGGAAGCAGTGGCACCTTCTTGACCCAGCCTTTAGGCTGAGGACAGAGACAATGCCGAGACACGGTAGCATTCTATTTTCCTGCCAATGGCTATAAGCATTCCAGATTCCAAGTCGATACCTGGAAGCGTGCTCAATATATTTCTCTTCTCTCTAAGTTGAAATATCTTAGATCAGGTTCCCTGGAAAACACACTGAGATTTGTGTGCCAAGGGTATTCGGTGGAGAGTACTCTCAGGAACGACCTGTATGGGATGAGGGCAGCAGACCTGGACAAAAGGAGAAGTCAAACAGTGAGGCAGCTGTGTTGAAAGCCTCCACCAACCCTATGGGGAGCCCTGGAGCTGGGATGACCTTCAGAGATGTGCTGACTGGAGGCGAGCCTTTGTACTCCTGCACAGACCACTCAGTAAATAACTGAGCAAGGCAGCCTGCTTCAGGCAGAGGCAGTCCCTGGAGAGGGTTCTCCAGTTAGCTCTCAGCAGCTGGAAGAAGACCTGCCCGAGTCCTGATGGGGATTCTGGAGAAGGCACCCCTTCTCCAGAAGCATTCACTTCAAAGGACATCTGTTTCCAGATGAAAAAGAAAAACCTCTTAACCAACATTTATTGGGCACCAAATAAAATTAGTAGACAAACGTTATCTAAGTTGGCTTCCTGAATCATGTTTCTGATAGGTCACAAACACAAAGGTAGCACTGGAGATGGAAAATCAGAATGGAGAACAAAAGTTCTCCCTAAGATCAAATAGGCAAGGCTCAGGCACTGGGATGATTAACTCTGCGATTTTGCAAAAAGAAGAGCCGGCCTGCTCTGTCTCCTGTTAGGGAAATGGCCCTGGGCTCAGTTGTGCAATAGACAAAGTTGGGCCATCTCGTCCTTCTTCAGGCACCTGTCCAAGCACCTGATACTTTGTAAACTGCGTGGCTCTGCTCAGGAATCTCAGGCTCCTACTGAGCGTGATGTCCAGAGGCTTAGCAGAACTCTGGTGGTTTGCAGGAATGTCTCCCTGGAGGAATGAACCCCAGGCCTGAAAATTTATGCACACAGAGCTGTTGGTGGTTCCTGCCTCTGATCCATAGCCATCAAGGGAGAGGGCGCCCTGCTTACTGGTTCCACGGAAACTCATTGCCCCTACATCAAGGCAGGCCTCTCCTTCCTACTTGTACTTGTTTCCTAGGATTACCTTAAATAACTACAACCTGGTGGGTTCACACAACAGAGATTGATTCTTTCATAGTTCTGAAGGCCAGATGTCTGAAAATAAAGTATTGGCAGGGCCATACATTCTCTGAAGGTTCCAGGGCAGGATCTGGTGCATGCCTTCCTTTCTTTCAGCTTCTGGTGCGTCTGGCAGCCCTTGACATGCCTGGCTTACAGACACATCACGTGGTCTCTGCCTCTGTGTTCACGTGGTGTTGCTTCCTGTGTGCTGTGTCTCCTCTCCTCGTCTTACGAGGACACCAGTCATATTAGATTGGACTTCTGGTGGCTCAGTGGTAAAGAATCCACCTGCCAAGTAGGAGACTCAGATTTTATCCCTGGGTGGGGAAGATCCCCTGGAGAAGGAAATGGCAACCCACTCCAGTATTCTGGCCTGGGAAATCCCACGGACAGAGGAGCCTGCTGGGGGTCCATGGGGTCCCCAAAGAGTCAGACATAACTTAGTGACTAAACAAAAACAACATATTAGATTAGGACCCATCTACTCCAGTGTGACCTCATCTTATCTTAATTACATCCACAATAACCCTATTCCCAAATAAGGTCATAGTCACAGGTACCAGGGATTACGACTTCAGCCTATTTTCCAGAAAGGAGGTGGGGGAGGGAAACACAGTTCAAATCACAACACTGTCTAAGGTTATGATGCCTGTTAGTATTTCTTCTAAATACTAATAGAAGAAACCTTGACAGTTGCCTCAAGACCTCTCAACATAACATGTGCCTCTTTATATTTTGGAGAAAAAAGTGAAATCCTGTGGCTGAAACTCTGAGATCTATCATAAAAATAGGTAATTGGAATAATTTCAGCCCAGAGACGATGGGCAAGATGAGCCAAAGTGATATAAAAGGAAAGGTATTTTGAGGCCTCTGGGGCCTTAGTGGGTCTATTAAATATTAAGTACCAACTTCACCTGCTGCTGCTGCTGCTAAGTCACCTCAGTTGTGTCCGACTCTGTGTGACCCCATAGACGGCAGCCCACCAGGCTCCCCCGTCCTGGGATTCTCCAGGCAAGAACACTGGAAGGGGTTGCCATTTCCTTCTCCAATGCATGAAAGTGAAAAGTGAAAGTGAAGTTGCTCAGTCATGTCCGACTCTTAGCGACCCCATGGACTGCAGCCCACCAGGCTCCTCGGTCCATGGGATTTTCCAGGCAAGAGTACTGGAGTGGGGTGCCATTACCTACTCTTAGCTAATCACCTCCACTGATGAAACAGATAGTATCACTGATGAGGCCAAAATATGATCTTAACTCAGAACAACTTGATCCAACCTACAAGCCTAACCCTCAGCGACCTTGTCACAGAGATAACAAGAACAATGGTCCAGGGAAGACCTGTCAGAGATGCCAGTGTGAAACCCATCCCACCCGCTGGATAAACCCAACCAAGAATCTTCCAGTGAATTGGGTCACAGAAGCCTCCGTAGTGATAAAGGATCCCATCCTGTTCTAATCTGTGTAACTTTAAGACAACTGCACTTTCATTATGTTCTTAAATGGAAATGATGATGAGATACTATAGAACGGGGATCTCCAACCTCTGGGATCTAATGCCTAATGATCTGAGTTGGAGTTGATATAGTAATAAGAGAAATAAGGGGCTTCCTTCCGTGGCTCAGAGGGTAAAGAGTCTGCCTGCAAAGCAGGAGACCAGGGTTCAGTCCCTGGATCAGGAAGATCCCCTGGAGAAGGAAATGGCAGCCCACTCCAGTATTCTTACCTGGAGAATCTCCATGGACAGAGGAGCCTGGCAGGCTACAGTCCATGGGGTCGCAAAGAGTCGGACACGACTGAACGACTTCACTTTCTGAGTTGGAGTTGATATAATAATAATAGAAATAAAGTGCACAATAAATGTAATGCACTTGAATCATCCCGAAACCATCTCCACCCTCTACCCCATTCCTTGGAAAATTTGTCTTCCATGAATCCGGCCCCTGGTGCCAGAAAGGTTGGGGACCGCTTCTGTAGAATTCTAACCAGCCACGTGTTAAGATGAATCACTGTGAAGTTGACACCAGAGGTTAATGAGAAGGTGAGGTAAACTGCAGGAAAGGGAAAAGGACTGGCATTTATATTTTGCTGCTAAAAGAGAGAGGTGGGGGGAATTCCCTGGCTTTCCAGTGGTTAGGGCTCTGCACTTCCAGTACAGGGGGCCTGGGTTTGACCCTTAGGGGAATAAGATCCTCAAGTTGTGCATGGCACTGCCAAGAAAATGTAACACTAGAGAGAGAGATAAAAAATACAGCTTTTAAAAAAAATGTAAGTCATCTGATTTCACATGTAATTTCAGCCTTGCTTAACTGCTTCCTAAAAAGATCTTTGAAGGAATAAAAGTCTCTATCCTAGAGCCCAATAATGACTAGAAATTCCAGTAACCAACCCATCAGCCCTATCGGATCCCATAAACGGTGAGATACTTTCCAGCAATGATAAGGCTTATGACTGTCTTTGAGGAAAAAAAAAAAAAGACAGTGGAAAGATGTATGGCAGCTGAGCAAGCTATAAGCTTCCTGTTTGTAAACCTCCCGCAGCTTAACTAAACTCAGAGTGTAATTCCTTCCCCCATAAAATGGAGATGATCAGACTTTTCCTGAGAGCAGTGGAATGTAATGCCCAGACCATAAATCCCAGTTCTAATACTGCAAAGACCTTGGGCAAAGAAACTACTGAATGTCTTAGAACCTCAGTTCCCTCATCTATAAAATGAAATTATAATAATGTCTATTCTCATAGGGTTGCTGTAAGAATCAAAAGAGATACAATGTGTTTAATGTTTTCTCTGTATCTGATATAGGATGTGCAATGTTTTTTCCCACCACATACCAGATAAAGCACCTCTAAATTGGAGACATTTGCCTCCGCTAAGTCTTTGATCCAACTCCTAGACCTGCCTACTACCTAGATGTACGGCTTCACCCAGCAGAGTAAACACAGGTGTGATGCCTCTGAGATTGTCAAGTAGGATCAGTTAAATCCATAAGTCGATGGGAACTAAATCACCAGTGGGTGATTCACCATCTATAACCTGAATCATCCATCCCCAGGTTATGGATGAAAATGCAACCCAGCCACAGAGCAGTTAACTTCATTCTAGAAATCAGTGAGGTGCATTGTGACACGGTGGAAGCAATATAACTCAACACTGTAAATGTGAACACAAACTAAATGAACAAATGAAGGAAGAAGAGGTCATATCATTTGTTCCTGATCTCCCTTTAGTGTCTGAGTTCAAAATTGCTCTTGGAGGGCCGTCTGACTGTGGTGACTCAGGATAGGAGAGGGAACTCAGAGAGCTCCAAGGAGAAGTAGAAGTCTTATCCCTTGTGAGGCCCTGTCTACTGAAATAGTGTAAGTGCAGCTTGGCACTTTTAGGGGACATTGGAGCTTATGCCAGAAGAAAGCAGAAGAGATTTGTCTCGATCAGGAGGCTGACACTGACATCTGGGGAGCCTTCCTGAAGGAACAGGGTTTGAAATTACCCAGCAGGGCTTCACCTCTCACTGAACTGAAAGGACACATTCCACAGACTGGTTCTGAAGATCCTTTAACCTTTCATCATAGAGGAGGGTAGGACCTCTGCAGCAGATCACAACTTTTGCAGGAAGTTAACTTGACCATTTCCTATTCCTTTTGCCACTCTGGAGTGATGGCTTCTGTTCCTCTGCCCTTCCCTGCTGTTGCCAATCCCTTCACATACCCACACCCACATAGAGAGTGCTTTACTCTTTTCCCCTAGAGCTGAGGCTGATATTAACCCCTTTCTTAGACCTAAAATGTTTACTTGAAACAGTGGTTCTCAATCTCAGAATGAATCTGTTGGGGAGCTTTAAAAAGTCCTGATGCCCAGACCCCACACCAGACCAATTAAATTGGCATCCTGGGTAGGTGAGGCTCAGGCATGGCTAGTGTTTTAAAGCTCTCAGATTATACATGTGTGCAGCTAAGGTTGATATACACTGACTAATGAAATTGTGAATTGAAGCATCAGAGTGTAGAAAAGTATAGTAGAGGGAACAGCCAGTTTGGTCTGGGTTTAGTAGAGGGAACAGCCAGCTTGTCTGGGTTTAGAGATTGTCCCTTGTGAATTCCTGGAGCTTTCCTGGTGGCTCAGACGGTAAAAAAATCCACCTGCAACACAGGAAACCTGGGTTTGATCCCTGGGTTGGGAAGATCCCCGGGAGGAGGGCATGGCAACCAACTCCAATATTCTTGCCTAGAGAATTCCCAAGGACAGAGGAGCCTGGCGGGCTACAGTCCATGGGGTCACAAAGAGTCAGACATGACTGAGCAACTAAACACAGCAAGTCCTAGGGCACAAGGGTATCTGGTTCTCCCGAACTCCTGAACGTCTGGAGCAGACACCATAGCAGCTGTATTCATCCACTCCAATCACCGTAACAACATACTACAGACTGAGGGGCTGAGATAACACACATTTATTTCCTCACAGCTCTAGAGGCAGAGAGTTCAAGGTCAGGGTGCTGGCATGGTCAGTTTCTGGTGAGAGTGCTCTTACTCATTTGTCGATGGCTGCCTTCCTGTCGCAGAGAAGGCAATGGCACCCCACTCCAGTACTCTTGCCTGGAAAATCCCATGGACCGAAGAGCCTGGTAGACTGCAGTCCAAGGGGTCGCTGAGAGTCAGACATGACCAAGTGACTTCCTACTTTCACTTTCCACTTTCATGCATTGGAGAAGGAAATGGCAACCCACTCCAGTGTTCTTGCCTGGAGAATCCCAGGGACGGTGGAGCCTGATGGGCAGCTGTCTGTGGGGTCGCACACAGTCAGACACGACTGAAGCAACTTAGCAGCAGCAGCCTTCCTGTCGTGTTCTCACATGGCCTTTCCTCTGGGATTGAGTTAGTGGGTGCGGGGCAAGGGAGGACGTGGGAGGGAGAGAGAGGAAAAGAGGGAGAAAGAGAGAGAGGGAGAACACTCAACTCTTCCTATTGGATCAGGGCCCCTTATGATTCATTTCATCTTTTTTTAATTTTCATTTTATGTTGGAGTAGAGGTGATTTACAATGCTGTGTTAGTTTCAGGTATACAACAAAATTACTCAGTTATTCATTTCATCTTAGTTACTTCCCTAGTGGCCCCATCTGCAGCCACACCTGCAGTTAGACGTATGAATTTGGTGGTGGTGTGGGGGGAACACAAACATTTAGTCCATAATAGTGGCCATGGCCCTAACAGTGGCTCCAGCAATTATAGCTTACTCAGATATGACGCGCCCTTGCTACTCATAGTGTGGTTCACGGACCAGCAGTGCCACGTCCCCTGGAAGCTTGTTGGAAATGCAAAATGTTGGGTCTCAACCCAGCCAGAGGGACTGAACCAGAGTCTGCATTTTAAGAAGATCCCAGGTGATTAGTAAATATGTGCATTAATGCATGTGAAGTGCTGTAGTAGACTTTCCTCAATTCTAACAACTCTTCTAATCCTTAGAAATTTTAGCAGATTAGTTTGCAAACAGCTAGCCACCACCCCCCCACACACACACACACCCCATTCCTGGATCTCAGAAGGGCCCAGACTTTCTCACCCTGTGGATGATGGGGAGGGAACCTCCTGGATGTTGAGTTGGAGGAGTCAAGATGAAAAAGTCCAGGGTAACTGTATCCCCACAGCCTCACCCCTCTTCTTCCTTTAGCGTGCTCACCCTCCTCCCCTTTGCCTTTGCCTCCAAGGATTTTTCCTAAGAAAAACAATCAAGATCCATTTTGAGCCAGCAGCAATGAGCACACGTGGGAAATCTTTCTTAACCGTCCAGTCCAGTCCCACTGGTTGAGCAAGAGTCTGGTGCTCATGGGTTCCCTCAGGGTCCGAGAGGACCTGAAAAGGACGGAGCTGAGAGGAGGGTGAAGCTGGTGCGATCACAGCTCTGCCAGCTCCAGGGACTGAACTCTGCTCCTGAGAGAGGGGGAAGCTTGTAAGGTCAGGGTGTGTGTGAGAAACAGAACCAGGCTAGAGAGATTTTTGCTAAGCCAGCATCCTTCTGGGATAGAAAAGGTCACAAGATGTATAGAAACACCATACAGAGTTGCCCTCAATAATGTTCACCTGTAAGAGTGAAGCTCTGGGCTCATCTTTTTGTTTGTAGTTGAATGTAGACCTGTCAGCTGGGGGCACAGCTCTAGGCTCCAATTAATATCCTTCCAGACCAAAGAAGCAAACAAAGGACTTAGGGTTGGACAGACCTGGATTAGAATCTTGGCTCTATCATTTAATGACTAGGTTACTTGCTTAGGGTCTCTCTCAGTTTTCTAATTTGGAAAAATGGGCCAATGATATTCACCTAAGTGTTGTTTTGAGGCTTAAAATACATAATAGATGGGCTTCCCAGGTGGCGCTAGTGGTAAAGAACCTGCCTACCTATGCAGGAGAAATAAGAGACATAGGTTTGATCCCTGGGTCGGGAAGATCCCCTGGAGCAGGGTACAGCAACCCACTCCAGTATTCCTGCCTGGAGAATCCCATGGACAGAGGAGCCTGGCGGGCTTACAGTCCATGGGGTCACAAAGAGTCGGACATGACTGAGTGACTAACACTTTCACTTTTTTCATATCTAATAGATATAATTGTCTGGATAAGTGTCCATTCACCACCTAGTATTCTTAGATTTTTACTGCAAGAAAAACACAACATTCTGGATATCCAAACTATAGGAATTAATAAATGCTGTTTCTGTGATTTAGTTCTGTAAATGACAGGGGATGAGTCAGGAGTAGGAGAAGGTCTTTGAACTTCCCCAATTCAAAATCACTCATTTGTGCCCCTCAGTAACTCTTGAGGCAGAAGTTCTCAGATCCTGAAATTTCTGTAACTCTCAAGATTGGAGAGCAAGTCATCTTTGCTTTCATAACTCTTTACTCAAATTACTACTGATCGCCCCCTTCTCTTCTCCTTCCCTCGTCTCCCTCCTCTGGTGGCTGCCTCAACGGGACTCTCTCAGAGTGAATTTAAGCTGTCTGCTCTGTACCACAAGCACATCTTCCTACAATATCATAGATTTCCCTAGGGAACTCCAACCACATTTCTCTCTAATTAAACCTGTTTGGGGCATAATTTTTTCTGGCTGCACCAAGCTTGATAGATAAACAACAAGTAAAGACTAGAAACCTGCTCCTTATAAAACAAAACTAAAACAGATGCCTTAATTATAGGAGACCAAAGAATTTGTCTCCATGTGTAAGATTATTTTGCTTTGTTGGCTCCCAATCCAGAAATAACAGTCGGGCCTCAGGTGTATCTTTTGTGTTTTTTCATCTCAGATGAGCCAAGATGAGAATCATCAAAAAAGGAATTGGGTTTTGCTGCAGACAAGGAAATTAGAGGTAACAGTTAACAGCTTAAGTATCTCAGTGGATTTTGCAAAAATACTACCTTGTCATCTAAACTGGTTCTCAAACTGTACCATGCAGAGAATCATCTAGTTCAGTTCAGTTCAATCGTGTCTGATTCTTTGCAACCCCATGGACTGCGGCATAACAGGCCTCCCTGTCCATCACCAACTCCTGGAGTTTACTCAAACTCGTGTCCATCGAGTCAGCGATGCCATCCAACCATCACATCCTCTGTCGTTCCCATCTCCTCCTGCCTTCAATCTTTCCCAGCATCAGGGTCTTTTCAAATGAGTCAGCTCTTAGCATCAGGTGGCCAAAGTATTGGCGTTTCAGCTTCAGCATCAGTCCTTCCAATGAATATTCAGGACTGGTTTCCTTGAGGATGGACATCTAGAAGGCTCATTAAAACTGATTGCTGGGGCCCATCTCCACAGTTTCTGATTCAGTAGGTTCATGGTGGGGCCTGGGAATCTGCATTTCTAATTAAGTTCCCCAGTGATGCTGATACAGCTAGTTTGGGGCCCACACTTTGAGAATCAAAGCAGTGATTCTTACCTCTGGCTTCACATTACAATCACTTGAGGGGGCTTTCTAAAAGTACTGCCTGCTTCCCAAGTCCCCGAGATTCTGACTTAAGTGGTCTGGGGATGGGCCTGGGCATCTGGATTTAAGGGGGTGACAGAGGATTAGATGGTTGGATGGCATCACTGACTCAATGGACACGAGTTTGGGCAAACTCAGGGAGATAGTAATGGACAGGGAAGCCTGGCGTGCTGCAGTTCTGAGATCACAAAGAGTCAGACACAACTGAAGCGACTTAGCACACGTGTGTACGTGTGGGTGTGTGTGTGTGTATACATACTGGGAGGTTTACAAAGTAGAGGAGAAATGGACTTCTTCTCAGTACCTGTGATTTCAGGGTCATTTTCTCAGGACTGTTTAAACAATTGTGACATTTCGAGTCTCAGAGAAGCTGTGTCTTTAGCAACCATGTCGTGTATGATCATCTGAAAATGCTCAGCATTTGTGGAGTATGGCACCAGGGGGTTACTGTGGCCTAACTTACTAAGCCCTGAAAAGCACTGAGGAGTGAGTGTGGCCGGCTGTTTCAGTGCTCTTTGCACAGACAGTGAAGGTCACCTTTGGCGATGCTGACAGTCTCTTATAAGGCAAAGCCCTTTTCCACTTCTAGGCATGTTTTAAAACTGGTGAGAAGCTGTGAATAAAAAAAACAAACAAAGCTACAGAGAGGCAGGCAGGCCAGATGAAAGATGTAGCCCATAAGATGGTGAGTGATGCTCTTTCAGGGGTGATTTCAGAAATGTTCTGCTTTTACAAGCCACTAATTCCATGTCCAGGGGCACAAGCCGGGAGTTCTCAGGCTGAGCAACATTTTCGCAGGTAAGAACTGTGTCATGTTCTGCTGGCAAAGGGAAAACTTTCACCCCGTTGTATGTACTACACGTGTGATGGTGCGTTTCACTCTATTGTTCCAGATAAAAGGGGCCCTGCCCTTCCTGATGAATGATTCGGGTGTTAAGGAGGGCACCCAGGTGAAGGCCTAGGAGCAGGTGCCTGACCTCACTTCTGGGTCCACCCACACCCCAAACCAGCTCCCCCAGGAAGCTCAAGCAGGTGGGGCTGTGGGCAGGCAGAGGAGTAGAGCGTGGAAAAGAGGGCTCTGCCCCCAGGAGTCAGGACACTCACATCCAAAGAACAGCTGGCCAACAGGCAGGGCAGGAGGGCCAAGCAAATTACAGCTTCTTGTGGTTTCTTCCCTTCTAGATCAGAGAAATAAACATTTCTTTGGAGGAAAGTGAAAAAAAAAAGAGTTTTAATTGGTGGCCATCCAACTTGCAAAAGCCTAATTTAAAACAAAAACCTCTTGCCCCCTGCCTCTTGCAATATATTTTAGTGTTCCGGTTTTTCTGACACTTGTGACAACATGATCCAGCGAGAAGAGCAATGGACTTGGACACTGAAGACTGAGAAGTAGCTTCTTCAGGCAGTCAGTTGACCTCTGCTAAGAGCAGGTTTCGTCTTGGCTCAGCAAGCCATGTTCCTCAAGTTGGGGCCAAGCTTGACTGAAAGGAACGCGCTGGTCCATCAACCGTGCGGTCAGTGCGGGGACCAAGCGTGTGGGCGCTGCAGCCAGGGCACCCGGCTTCAGCTTCCCTGCCTGCCGCTCTCTGAGTGACCTAGGGCACGTCGGGTACCCTCCTGATGCCTCGGTTGTCTAATCTGAAAACAAGGCTAGTCATTCTACCCACCTCGTGGGGTACTTATGAGGATGAGATAAAAGGATGCCTAGAAACTGCTTACATCAGAGCCCAGCACAGAGATGTGTCCCATAAGTGTTAGCTCTTCTTATTCATTAGAGTGAGTTGACTCTTTCAGAATAATATAGAGAAGGACCTACGTCATGGACCATCTTGAAAGCCACAGAAAGAGTGATGAGGAATATTGAAATTAGTTGTAGGAAGCAAGGTTTTTCCTAGCAAGGAACTGTGTGAAAATGCATGCCACCCTGGGGTCCCCCTGGCTAACATAAAATGTCACCTGGGTACAATGAAGCCATAGTCTTTTCCTTCTTTGGCTTCCCTATTGCCACTGGCCATGCAGCTTGTAATACACGTGAAACAGTGCCCGGTACTGAGAAAGCTGTCCAGAAAAGTTAGCAGCTATTGTGGTTCTGGGCTCCAAAATCACTGCAGGTGGTGACTGCAGCCATGAAATTAAAAGACGCTTACTCCTTGGAAAGTTATGACCAACCTAGATAGCATATTCAAAAGCAGAGACATTACTTTGCCAACAAAGGTCCGTCTAGTCAAGCTATGGTTTTTCCAGTGGTCATGTATGGATGTGAGAGTTGGACTGTGAAGAAGGCTGAGCACCGAAGAATTGATGCTTTTGAACTGTGGTGTTGGAGAAGACTCTTGAGAGTCCCTTGGACTGCAAGGAGATCCAACCAGTCCATTCTGAAGGAGATCAGCCCTGGGATTTCTTTGGAAGGAATGATGCTAAAGCTGAAACTCCAGTGCTTTGGCCACCTCATGCGAAGAGTTGACTCATTGGAAAAGACTCTGATGCTGGGAGGGATTGGGGGCAGGAGGAGAAGGGGACGACAGAGGATGAGATGGCTGGATGGCATCACTGACTCGATGGACGTGAGTCTGAGTGAACTCCGGGAGTTGGTGATGGACAGGGAGGCCTGGCGTGCTGCGATTCGTGGGGTCGCAAAGAGTCGGACACGACTGAGCGACTGATCTGATCTGATCTGATTGTGGTGGTGGTGGTGGCTAATGTTAATACTATCCCTACTCTAGATAAGAAATAACACTCGACAGCAAAGGGGGGATTAGATGATAGGAGTGAAAAGTGCTTTGCAAACTAGAAAGTATTTTCCAGAACCAAGGTAGTATTATCCCTGTCCCCAGTGAAAGTATTTAATTACACAAACATTTGTGAAGTGCAAACCACAGGCTCTATTTTGTGGAGAAGCAACTGATGGTGTTACCTTATCTGAACTTTGATGCTAACAAGACTCTCCTGCCAGCTAGTGAAGAATGGCTGGCAGCAGCCTTCCTCACAGCTGAGACAGTGTAACCTGCATGGGGTTCCCAACAACAATTGAGGTCTCAACAATTAACCATTGTAATGTTCACTGAATCAGGCAGCTGACACGGCCCTGTGCTTTACAGCCTGTTTCAATATTTGGAAAAGAGAACAAGGAAGCCTGAGCAGTGTAAGGATCTGCTTGTTCCCAAGAGTGCAGCCTAGCAGGGGTGGCCTAGCAGGCAGGTCTCCGCGAGCTCCCAGCCCGTGCCCTACCCCCAGGGCTGGGCCCCTTCCAGCTCAGCTTTGTGCCGAGCCGACACTTGACACCATGTCAGATGCTCTCTAGGCAGCTCCTTAAGCTGAGTAATGAGACTTGGTTTATTAGAAGCCTTTAATTACCAGCCTAATGTACAAACACATTTCTCTCCAGAGATGTTCATGCAAGCTCAGCTTTTGTTCACTAGGAAAAGCAAGTGGCTTTCTCCTCCTGGCAGACAAGATGTGACTCCAGGGTGAGATTTCACTCCGGTGAAATCCATCCTGCTCCAGCCATGATACACCCACATTCCTGCTCCCCTACCCAACAACCCATTTAGCAGAGTGTCTGACCCTGTCTGCTGGGTGACTCTTCCCTCGCTTCCCCCTGATTCTGTCTGTATCATGGACAGAAGGGCTGTATTTAGAACCAATCTCGCTTGGATGGATTGATTCATCAGTTCCTTGTTATTAAACCCAAGCAGGCTCCTGACAGTGACAGAAAGCTAGTGAGCTTCCTCTTTCATTCTACAGGATGACCGTTAAGGCATTATTCACTGTCTAGAAATCTCCAGTCCTCAGCACCCCATAAATCCCCCCAAAGAGAACGTTGTCTATTATTGCACAAAGAGAGAAAATGCCATCAACGCAAGTCCTGGGCTTCCTGCTCACAACAGCTAATTCCTGATGCACCTCCTCCCTCTGTCTCTTCTTTCCTCTGTCTGAAGCCCTCCCCCCTATCTGCTCCCCTTTCTCTGCTTAAAACCATCCCAGCATCAGGATGGCACTCATGCATGCATGCTAAATCACTACATCGTGTCCGACTCTTTGCAACCCTTTGGACTGTAGCCAACCAGGCTCCTCTGTCCATGGGATTCTCCAGGCAAGATGCCCTCCTCCAGGGGATCTTCCTGACCCAGGGATTGAACCTGCACCTCTTATGTCTCCTGCATTGGCAGTCAGGTTCTTTACCACTAGTGCCTCCTGGGAAGCCCACCCACTCCTATATTTGCACAGCTATTAAAGTACATATGGAGAAAGCACTGGCAACCCACTCCAGTACTCTTGCTTGGAAAATCCCATGGACAGAGGAGCCTGGTGGGCTGCAGTCCATGGGGTCGCTAAGAGTCGGGCACGACTGAGTGACTTCACTTTCACTTTTCACTTTCATGCATTGGAGAAGGAAATGGCAACCCACTCCAGTGTTCTTGCCTGGAGAATCCCAGGGACAGCAGAGCCTGGTGGGCTGCCGTCTATGGGGTCGCACAGAGTCGGACACAACTGAAGCGACTTAGCAGCAGCAAAGTACATATGTATCTTCTGTTTTTTGTGTGTGAGCATGCATGCCAAGTTGCATTCAGTTGTGCCCAACTCTTGGCGACCCTACGGACTGTAGCCTGCCAGGCTGTTCTGTCCACAGGGATTATGCAGGTGAGAATACTGGAGTGAGTTGCCAAGCCCTTCTTCGGCCCAGGGATCGAACCTGAGCCTCTTATGTCTCCTGCATTGGCAGGCAGGTTCTTTATCACTAGGACCACCTGGGAAGCCCCTCCTCTTTTGCTGCTGTTGTTGTTCAGTCACCCAGTTGTGTCCGACTCTTTGCAACCCCATGGACTACAGCACGCCAGGCCTCCCTGTCCCTCACCATATCCCAGAGTTTGCCCAAGTTCATGTCCATTGCACTGGTGATGCTGTCCAGCTATCTCCTCCTCTGATGCCCTCTTCTCCTTCTGTCCTCAATCTTTCCTGGCTTCAGGGACTTTTCCAATGAGTCATCTGTTCACATCAGATGACCAAAATACTGGAGCTTCAGTTTCAGCATCCGTCCTTCCAATGAATATTCAGGGTTGATCTCCCTTAAGATTGACTGGTTTGGTTTCCTTGCTGCCCAAGGGACTTTCAGGAGTCTTCTCCAGCACCACAGTTGGAAGGCATTCTCTTCTTTATCCCTCACTAATTCTCTCCTAACTTCATCTCTTCACCATCAAACACGTGCTTCTTTCTCCAACATGAAAGACCCATTGTTTAGATGAAATACGTGCCTCAATTTCACAAACCTCACTGATGCTTCATCATGGAAAGGTGACTTAGTTTGACTAAGGATATTAAAAAAAACCCAAAAACTCCCTCCCTTGATCCCATATCACCCCTAGGGAAAGTCAACCCTCTTTTAAAAGACTGCCTATTCCCACAGTATCAATTTCCTTCTCTCTCCCACATCCCCAAGTCCTTTTAATTTGAACCCTATTCCCAACACTGTAATCAAATTCTTGCCCAGATTACCAAAGACCAGATTCAACAGACATCCCAGCCCTCACCTTGCCTGACCTCCTCCAGCGTCTGTCACTCTGTAGACACACTTTCCACCCCTGGCTTCTATGATCCTAACACCTCCTGGTCTTCCTACCTTTTGGGCATCTCCCTCTGATGACCAACTTACATTTCTAACCATCTTTTAAAAACTGGTATTTCCAAAGGTTCTGTCCTAGGCCCTCCTTTCTTCTCATCTTGCAAATCCTTTCTTGGCAATACTTCTCCGGGTGATTGCACCCATTACAATCTGTATGCCAACAACATGCAATTACGAGACCGATTTTCTCTCCTGAACTCCAGGCCCAAGTGCGCGTGTGCACGCTTGGTTGCTCAGTCATGTCCAACTTTTTGTGACCTCATGGACTGTAGGCCTCCAGGCTTCTCTGTCCATGGAATTCTCCAGGCAAGAATACTGGAGTGGGTAGTCAATCTCTACTCCAGGGAATCTTCCCAGCCCAGGGCCTGAACCCATGTCTCCTGCACTGCAGGCAGGTTCTTTACCATCTGAGCCACCAGACCCATATATCTGCATGTTATCCATGTATTTACACCTACATAACTTGCAGGTTCTACATGCTCACTGCATCTGTATCTGTTAAATTTTAGTTGCTGCTAGCAGAAGCATTCCATACATTTTAAGCAGAAAGGGGTTTCTACAGGAAATTGCATGCTTTAAAAATTTTGGAAAGACTAGCAAAGTCTCCAGGAGAGCCTCCAGGAGAGGTGTCCAGGACTGACACCAGAATAATACTGAAGATTTAACCCTCTAGGAGAAGTGCTGTCTTTGCCGCAGCAAGAAGCTGAGAAGTTAGAAGCCTGCTGTTCCAAATACAAGCTTACTTCTGCTGCATCTGTCAGGCAGCTGTGGCCAAAATCACTTGATTCAGAGGCTCTTACAGCTGGTGAATTTGCATTAGCCGGATAGATGCTTTGGGCTCTGCAGCCTCTGCTCTGAATTCAAGACTCACGAGTGGGTCTAACCAATTGATGGACCTGAACCATGGAGCTTTTGGCTATCTGGACTGTGGAGTACAGGCTGGGCCACTACAAGGAGTATAGAATAGAGGTCAAGTGATTCAATCTACTGTGTCCCTCACAACAAAGAGTTTATTGTTTCCCAACAGACTGCTGCTCTCCTAAGGTCCCATATTTCTGTAAATTTACTCCCTCTACCCAGTAGGTCAAGTCTGAAACTGGCAGTAATACCCCTGCCCCAGTGTCCTCTAATCCATACCCAATTTATGCCATTCTACTCCAAATATCTTTTAGCTCCACTTACTACTCTCTCTCCCAGGCCTCCATCATCTGTCACCTGACCTACTGTAACAGCCTCCTAACCCCCTAACCAGTCTCTCTGCATCCAACTCTGCCTTTTTCTAATGCATTCTCCACAACATAGCCTGAGAAATCTTAGTAAAATATACATATGAACAGGATACTTTGTCTTTAAAAACCTCAGTGGGTCATTTAACATGTGTCATCTGCTCCAGCTGGTAATCACCATGAAGGCAAGTGCTGGGTTTCACCCACGGCCGTCTGCACCCCCAGAAATTTGCACAGTGCCCAGCACACAGGGCATATTATTTTCTCTATGCAAAAGATGTCGCCCTTCCTCCAGGCACACAACCCCATCCCCATGGCGTAATGAGCAAGGTTTCTTTCTGCCTGGTCATAAGCAATAACTGAACAAGAGAAGCACAGTGTTGAACGGTATAGTTAGCATTAGTCAGTTAGCTGTGTTAGCAACCTGAGTCTCCTTGCTGTTTGAACTCAGTCTCTCAAGAAAAAGTTGCCTCTTAAAGATGCATATACTGTGATTAAAAAAAAAAGTTTGAGGAAGGTGGAGGATCAAATATTCCTTCTTGCCACTCTATTTTCTCATGCTCTAGCACTCACTCTCTTCTATCCCTCTCTTCTCACTCTCTTTGTTTGGTTGTTTTCACTCCACTTGGCCTCTCTTCTCTCTCCCATCCCTCTCTTCTCAAACATCCACTTTCTTGAAGCCTAATGGAAACCTACAGGCCCTTCCTATGGGCCCTGATCCCCTGTAAACACAGACTTTCAGGTCAAAACTTGCACTGCGTGAGTGAGGATTTATTTAGTGCTTCCTCTGTAAAACACTGTCCTCCCAGAGTGGTTTTCCTCTGGAATCTTTGTCTCATGACCCAAGATTTCACTTCGAGCCAGGATTCTACCGGTCCCATATAGTTGTGTGCTATTGTGGCAGTTCCTCTCTGCCCGTGTTTTTTGGGAAGTCTTTTATTAACTTTCCAAAGTTATTCTTGGAATTGGGCTCAGAATGTCCCTGGAGGAATGAACAGGCTGCAAACAGACTTCAGAAGAAAACAGCAACTTTCTTCAAGGTGGTCTTACTTTTATGTCCACCAAAACAATACCAACACAGCACCAAGACAGGAAGCGCACACATGCAGACCCCAGGATGCTAGAGCGGCAGCAGGGTGAGGGGGCGGTCCTGAGATGCCCTCCACTCTGCAAATCGTGTGTTCATCAGTCTCCTAGGTGGGATCCCTGCCCGTGGCTTCTCAATGTTGCATCTCAGGCTTTGGGTTGGATATTACTCCAGGAAGAGGTGAGAGCAGGAACAGAAGCTGAGGAATGCTGCATGCGGAAGCTGAGCTGTTTCCCTGAACAGCTGGAACAAGATCTCAGGCCTTATCTTTCAGGCTCCCTCCTGCAGGTCCCTGTCCTTCCCTTTGTCTTCACCCTCCTCAGGCCTTGAGTCATCACTGGGCGTCTAAGCAGTGTCAGGCCAGACTCTTAAATGCTGCTGAGTTTTACCCACGTTCATCCAGAGGAAGAGAATTTACCTCTGTGTCTGATAGCAACCTCGTTTTCTCCATTTCTCTGGACTGTTTCTAGAGAATGATAGCTCACATCTACCGGCGCTTCCTAGGAGTCTCAGTGTGTAATCTGCCCACAGTGCTTTCTAGTGCCTTATATGAATTAATTTCTGTAAGCCTCCCACCTGTGAGGGAGGGGGCTCTGGTCTGTCCTGTTTTACGGATGAGAGAACTGAGTAGGAAGAAAAACTCAGCTGCTCACAGCTGTACAGCCGGAAAGGTCAGAGCTCAGATCCGAACGTGGGTGGTCTTGTGCCAGAGCCCCACCAGCATTCCCCACCCCCAACACCCTCCACCCCGCTTCTTCCCCTGCTTATCAATTCTCTTTTCCTCTGGCAGGGGCCCTGGGAAACCACCTCCTGTCTAAAAAGAGGCTTTCTCTCTCCAACCAGACCACAGACCCATTTCCCATGCGTTCTGCTGGGGCTTTTAAGTGGATTCGTCAATAACACCCCTCTCTTCAGTACCCCAATTCAGAATCAGTTGAGAACTACATAGCATCAGATGGATGGAGATCAAAATGTGAGCTTTCTCCTGCTGAAGTCCCAGTTGGAGTTTGTGGCTATGTTCAGCGACCGGTGGGCCACTGAATGCTCTCGGTCATGCCACTATCTATCCTATGGCCCCGTCTAGACCCTGGGAAAGCCTGCATGAAAGAAAAGCTTGGTCTGCAGAGCAGACACAATTACCCAGAATTGCTGCCTCACCCCGGATAGGGGCAGAGAGAGAAGAAATCAAAACAATAAATAACTAGGACTAGCCTCTAACTGTAGCAGGATCCAAGCTGCTGAATCAGCCAGGAACCATTTCAAGCCTGCTACTTGGCATTGCACCATTGATAGTTAGTAAATAGACAAGGTCGCCAGTCTGTGGACAGCCAGCAGGCAAAGACAGACAGTATTGACCTGCACGTGCCAAGTGAGAACAGGGCAACAGCTGTCCTGCGTGAACAAAGGCAGTGACATCCATGCACAGGTTCAGCGAAACCAGCATGAAGCAGGTTGCTGGAGGGCTCATATGGAATGAGCTTCTTTCTAGAGTTGAGACTGAAGCCGGGGGTGGAGTCGATTGTGATTTCTGCCCCAACACTCAGTATCCTTTCTTTCACACCTTCTTTTAAAACAGCCTCTACAAGACAGTTGGGAATTCTCTAGTTCTTGGAGAGTGGAATAAACTATTTTTGAGTATATGTCTTGAGCAAAGCTCTGGTGCAAGCTAGAAGGTTCCTGAGTCTGTGTCCTTGGGGCCGGGGGCTCATCCACTTACCGTGCAGCCGACACCAGAGACGACAAGCCAGGCACCCCAGCCTCGGGCACACAGTTTAGTATTTTATCTCTGTTGTCTCCAGTGAATTAGGTGGCATCACCCCCAACTTAAAAGATGAGACTGAAATTCGGAATGATCAGCATGAACCACAAACATTTCTTGAGCATTTACATGCTAAGCAGCTTAGGCTCATCAGGACAGGGAGCTGTGTGGTAATGAAGCAGTTGTGGGAACAGGCCCAGGGAGCCCGACTGCCCGGTTCGAATGCCAGCTGTGCCCCTTGGCAAGGTGTGATGGTGGGCGGACTACCTACTCTCTGTGCTTCAGTTGCACCACTGATAAATGGGTAAAAGAACACCTGGTCCTCGGGCTGTCCTAGGAGGAGAGGAGTCAATACGCGTGACACGCGTCACAGTGCTCATCTCGTGGCGGCCACTCCGTGGAGGCTGGTGAGCTCAGGAAGCAGTTGTTTTACAGACAAGGCAATGGAGGCTTCGCCAAGCTCACGGCTGCCCAAAGTCAAAGGCAGCAGAGGAGGAGCCAGGACACAAACCCAGGTAGTCTGGCTTTAGGAACTGGACACAGGCCCAGTCCGCCAGCTGCCTCTCTCACAGCCGACACACGGAGAGGCGAGGGTCACCCTGCAGTTCCACCACGCTGCCCAGAAATGCCTTTCCAGGGCCCCTCGAATTGTCAGTCCCAGAACCTGCCTCTCTCACAGCTGACACACAGAGAGGCGGGGGTCACCCTGCAGTTCCACCACACCGCCCAGAAATGCCTCTCCAGGGCCCCTCGAATTGTCAGTCCCAGAACCAGGATTAGGACCCAGACTGGCTCCACGTTTCACTCGCCACAGCCCCCTCTCCCATCTCCTTGCCTCCTCTTTGCAGCTGGCGTCCTTCCCCAAATGAGACTTTCCTAAGCATGAGGAGCCCGTGAGGCCCTGCCTTCCAGAGTCCTTGGGGGCCTGGTCTAACTTTCCACAGCTCAGCTTTGATGTTTTCAAACTGCCAACCATTTTGAGTATTATCATATGCAAAACATGGTCTTAAATATTTTCTAATAGAAAGAGAAATGAGAAGTGTGAGTTCCCAGAGGAGTTTGTTAGCTAGTGGAGGAGACAGGCAGGTACACGAAGAGCACAGAGGCATGATCGCGGTTAGGACGACAGGAAGGGCCCATGCTGTGGCAGGAGCCCACCCCTCCACTGGGTCTCTTGTGCTGCAGAGCCTCCCAGGTGGGGGATGGGGGTGGCGCCCACGGGCAGCTCTTCAGTCCATCCCCGTGTACTGAGGAGCCCCAGCGTTCTGGGATCAAAGGGGCCCTCCCTCTAAGGCCGCTGAGCCACTTCAAGGACACCAGGGTCACAGAACAATGCCATTTGGCAGATGGCAGAAGCTGCCTGGGGGAAGGAGAAAGGCTGGCTCTGCTGCCAAGCCAGAGACGGAAAACATTTTCTCTGAGTTAGAGAAAGGGAGGAGTGTCCTTTTCTGTTTAGAAGCAGCAGATGGACCCAATATTCCAGTACTTCCTGACCGTTTTGTAGGTCATCCACCCTCTCGAGCACAGAGTGAGCTCTGTGGACCCATGCCTCAGAAAAAACGAAACTGAGCTCATGCAATACGTTGCATAGCTGCTGTGGTTTCTCAGACCCTTTAGAATTCCCACTGGGTCCCTAAATCCTGGATTAAAAATCATTCCCAGTAGGTTTTAAAAATGGCTTCAAATTCCTTGCTGCTCCTCTCATCTGGAGGCGACCTCTCGGTCCTCTTAAATCTAGGAAAGCTTTAACTGCATCTTGCAATAAAGTATGGCTTCCAAAGTCAGTTCATAAAAGGCTATGCACCTTCTACCTAGCTCACCTAGGATGCTCTGTTTGGGGGTGCTCCTTCTCAGAACTCAGCTCCAGGCCGTGTGGGCAGGCCGTGTGTAGGTGCTGTGAACAGTCCCAGCTGAGCTCAGCTATGATGGGTTGAACCGCATACGTCAAAGGATGTTGCAATCCTAACAATACTAGTGAGTGTGACCTTGCTTGGAAATAGAGTCTTTGTGGATGATTCCGTTAAGATCAGATCAGTAGGGTGGAGCCTAATCCAGTTCGCCCCATGTTCATATAAACAGTGGGAATTTGGACACAAAGACAGGTGTGTGAGAGAATGCTGTGTGAATGTGAAAGCAGAGATCGCTGTGATGCACCAAGGAGTGCCAAGATGCCCAGGAAACTACCAGAAATGAGGAGAGAGGCATGAAACAGATTCTGCCTCATAACTTCGGAAGGAACCAGCCCTGCCGACACCCTGACCTTGGACTTCCAGCCTCTCCAGGACTGTGAGACAATACGTTTCTATTGTCAAAACCATTCTATTTGTGGAACTTTAAACAGCAGCCTCAGAAAACTAACACACCATCCTTGGAGTCATTCCACCCTCTGGTCCAGGTGGTAAGTAAAGGGGCCACCTCAGATGTGGGGTCCTCCAGCCCCCAGACATTCAAGTCACCTGCAGCCACTCTGGTCTTTGCAGCTGAGGCCACAGACTACAGACATCAGACGGTGGAAATGTGCCACTCGCTGTGTCCTGATTGAGTTTCCGACTCACAGGATCGTAAGCATAATAAGCAGACATTGTTTCAGGCCACTAAGTGTGGGGCTGTTTGTAATGAAGTGGTGATTAACTGGAACGCTGTTGAAACCTCTCCTGACCTCGAACCACTCTAAATGATGTCCTCTTCCTTCTTTGTCTGCAAAGAGAACTTGCTTGATGAACTAATTTGAGCTAAATGTCCATGGTAATGGTATCACAGAACCTGAGAATTGGGAGAAAGCTTGAATCTCACATGTAGGGAAAAACAAATTACCCATAGTCCCAACTTCATACAAATCAAACATCCTTCATTTTCCCTTTCAATCCTTGTGCATACATAATTTGCAGATCGCTTATTCAAGATTCATTCAACACAGTTATAATCAGACATAATTTTCTAGTCTGCCTTATTCAACTTGCAATTTATCATAGCATTTTCCATGTTGCTACATAGTCTTTATTCTTTTAATTGGCTGCAAAGAATTTCATAAGTGATTGTAGTATAATTTACTCAATCATTGTCCTTTTGACCAACATAAAAACCTTGATGTGAATCTTCTTTAATTGCAATGTTTTAATTGTTCTAAATCAAGGTCAACAAACTGTGGCCTAAGAGCCAGATCCACCCACCCTGCTTTTGTACTGCCTGAAGGCTAATGATAGCCTTTAGAGGTTTAAATGGCTGGAAAAAATTTTTTAAAAGGATAGTATTTTATGACACTTGAAAATTACATCAAGTTCAAAATTCAGTGTCCATAAATAAAGTTCATTGGAACAAACAACACCCATTCATTGACACATTGCCTGTGGCTGCTTTCATAGTAATACAATGGCGGAGCTGAATAATTGAGACAGACTGTATGACCCACAAAGCTGAAATATTTATTATTTGGCCCTTTACAGAAATCATCTGGGGAAATCTGTTTTAAATATACATCATCATCCCTCTCACCTCACTCAGCAGTCATACCTATGGTCATTTTTCTACTGTCAAGAATCTCTTTTGCTATCTTTCTAGCTCTCATTATTCATTTGTTCAACAATAATTTGTTAAAAATCTGCTCTTTGCTAAGTACCTATTCTTGCCAGATGTTGTGGCAAAATATAAATAAGGCAAAATCCTTGCTTTCAAGGAGTTTATAGTGTAAGGAGACATTTAAGACAGAGACACACATCAGAGTATTTCAGATTTGAAAAGTCCTGTGAGGCACAAAGAAATGCTATAGGGTCCAGATGTGGGATAGTTCCTAACAGCCAGGAATGTGACATTTGAGCTTCAGGGAAGCAAAGGGAATGGCAACCTGGGTAGAAAAACAACTACAGCCTGGGAGACTATTAGCATGCATGTGTGTGTGTGTGTGTGTGTGTGTAAAACAATGTGACTGCAGTAGAGATGCTTTAAAAAGCCACAGTGAAGAATCAGATGAAGGAGGGAGATTGGAGAGGAGGGGGAAAGGAGTGGGGGAGGAGAGGGAAGAGGTTGGAGTCAAGCTAAGATAGGATACAATCTGACAAAGAAGAAAACCTATCTAAACCTTCAAGTTTGGAATCACTAATGCTTTTATTTCCCTTTGGCCAAAGGCAGATAAGACAGATAAAAATTTTAAGTTCTTCTACCAGGCTCTATAAAACTTCGGGAGTTAAGAGATGCCAATTAGTTACCCAGGAGAGGCACTTCTTATGCAAGTCTTTGAGATGAACTGTTACATCCCATAAGAAATAAAACTGAATGTGAGAAGTCTGGATGTTTCCAAGAGGGCTTACTGTACATGTTGAAGCAAGAATACTTTACTGCTGTTGCTGCTGCTGCTGCTAAGTCGCTTCAGTCGTGTCCGACTCTGTGCGACCCCATAGATGGCAGCCCACCAGGCTCCCCCGTCCCTGGGATTCTCCAGGCAAGAACACTGGAGTGGGTTGCCATTTCCTTCTCCAATGCAGAAAAGTGAAAAGTGAAAGTGAAGTTGCTCAGTCGTGTCCGACTCTTAGCGACCTCTTGGACTGCAGCCCACCAGGCTTCTTGGTCCATGGGATTTTCCAGGCAAGAGTACTTTGGGGGTTACCAAATGCAGAGCAGGATGGTTACAAATATAAATTTTTTCACAAGGGCCTACATTCAGAAGAGCAAGTAGGGTTTCATTCATGTACTTTCAACCTTCACATGTAGCTAATTACTTGTTCCAAACGACCTTACTCTTTGAAATTCCATCTTCCTTCTGTGTGAATATCCCCACCCCGCCTTCATCACAACTTCCTTTTACTAATCAGAAGGGCTTTTGATATCAAGGTTACAAAGAGGATTTCTTATATGAAGCCCAAAGAAATCAAACACTGATAAATTTAGTAAACTTCTACAAATCTTATCCATTCTTTAAGGCTCAGTTCGTGAATCAACTCTTCCAGAGCTATGCTTCTGAAACTTTAAGGTAGACTGAAGATCTTGTTAACATGTACCCCACATTTGGTGGATTAAGTTTGGAATAGTGCCCGAGACTCTGCATCTCTAACAATTTCTGGTCATACTGATGCTGTTGGTTCATGGATACTAACTAGCAAGGGTCTGGATTATTCCAGCCCCCAGTCCATCACCATCTTCTGAATTCCAGTGGAACTTACACTCTGTTCTCTAGCATTTCAGTCTTGTCTTGTTTCCATTTCATGAAGGTTAGTTTTAACTTCCTAGACTGTGACCTCCTAGAGGAAAGAATCGTATCTGACATGCATCTGTCCCCTCAACATGCTGCACCTGTTGCTTCTCAGAACAGGCGCTCTGGAGCATTTTGAGAATTGGTGAACAAGTCATTCAAGACAGCTCAGAGCAATCTCCAGTAAGAGAACCAGAGCCTCGGGCAAAAGTGCCAGTTCAAGGCGTCATCCTCATTACCACCCCGTTCATGGGCCTGTGAGAAGCGGGCACTGTTTCAGTACACAGAGCAGGTACAAATTGTCAAGCCTTATACTTGGATGAACAAGAAATGGAGCCTGGTTTTCATTCCCATAACTGAATTTAATCATGGGCAAGCATGCATGTGTGCTTAGTCACTTCAGTCGTGTTCTACTCTTTGCAACCCTGTGGACTGTAGCCCACCAGGTTCCTCTGCCCATGAGATTTTCCAGGCAAGAATACTGGAGTGGGTTGCCATGCCCTTCTCCAGGGGATCTTCCCGACCCAAGAACTGAACCTGCGTCTCTTACATCTCCTGCACTGGCAGGCAGTTTCTTTACTGTTCACGCCATCTGAATTTAATTATAATGTCAATCTTTGCCTTCTGCTTGATTGCATAAAGTATTATCTTGACCACATTTAGGTAAACCCAGTTACTTCCGGGTTTCTTTGACCCTGTAGGATTTTCCCTCTGCCTCTGTCTCCCCTATTGGAGAAGGAAATGGCAACCCACTCCAGTGTTCTTGCCTGGAGAGTCCCAGGGACGGGGGAGCCTGGTGGGCTGCCATCTATGGGGTCACACAGAGTCAGACACGACTGAAGTGACTTAGCAGCTGTCTCCCCTTGTCAACTTTCCTCATTGGCATTCACCGCCTCTATCACCACCGCCATTTGTCGTCTTCATTCCTCTTTTTGACCCCCACTATACCCAGGGGTCCTTTTGTAATTTCATAGCCCCCTGTAAGGCTCGAGTACTTTCAAGGTCTGGAAGCCTGCGCCAAGGTCCAGTTTCAAGCACAGAAGTCTAGGGGTGATTAGAACAGAATATTAGCCATGAACCTGAAACACAGCACAGGAGGCGGCCTTCTCCTTGCTTTACAGGAGCTTCTTGTTAAGAGAAAAACAGAGTTCCCAAATAATGTGAACCTATGTGAGTGAACATGTTTAGCAGTTGACATGGTATTTAAAGGCAGACTGAACAGAATAAATACGAAACTCAAGCTTTAGAGCTTCTCGATTGCTCCAGCCCCCTTTCAAGACTCTTATCTGCTTCAGTTATCAAATGGGGGGTCCCACTGTTCACCCCTTGCAAAATCAACACACACAAATGTTGGTAGCAAAAGAAAGGTACCTTTAGTCAAAATGCTGGCAATCTGGGGAGATGGTGGACTCGGTGTCCCACAAAAACCACCTCTGAAGATTCTGCTCGGCCATGGAAGCTTTAGAGGGAGACAGGGAAGTCATCTCAGTTAATCACTAAGATGGAGGAGGGGTCAGAGTCGTCGCCACCCCCTACTGTGTGCAGGCTTGTCGACTCCTCATGATCGTCCTCCAGTTGTTATCTTGCCCACAGTTTGGTCACAGTTTGTTTAGGAGATTATGAAGGGGAAGCTAGGGCAGAGATCTGGTTATCTATTAATTACTTATTCTTCATTTATTTGATCTGCGGGAGGAACTGACAAGTTAGGCAAGGTATTGTGTGATTAAAAGATTTGAAAGGTGTGCTTAGGCCGGAGTTGAGTAAAGTGTAGGGATGCCTGGTTGAACAGTCAGTTACAACATAGCTTTGCTAAAGTGACAAGAAATGGGGTTTCCTGCTGAGGGTGGTTTCTTGAAAGGAACTGCAGACAGGTTCTTTTTCTCGAAAAGGGCCCCTCAGGTTGTATAAGCTTTAATTTGCAAAGATCTGCTCCTGGTGTATTATGGAAGAACTGAGTGTGGTGGTTGGTAGTGATGATATTGGTGAAGAGAGAAGCTCAGTGTGACATGCCAGGTGGACATGGGTCAGAATGCACTGTGTTCCCCTCAGAACCAGGTATTTCTCTTCTCCATCGTGCAGGTCTGTGACCAGCCCCATTATCCACTCAGTATTGGCCTCGGTCCCCACTCCCCCGCCCCAGTCACACTGGCTCCTCCCTTAGTCACCAGTGGAATACATTCCATCTCAGGCATGTGTTCAGCCCAAGTCTCCTTTCCAGCCCCACCACCATCCTCATAGCTCAGGCTGTGTCACACCTAATTCCAAACCACAGACTGCCAACGGGCTCCCTCCAGCCTCGCCCCTGATCTCCTCCTGGTGCTGTTTCTCTGGAGAACCCTGACCAATGCAGCATCTAATACACATTTGTAAGATGAATAAAGCTGCAGTGAAAAGAGCGATCCTGTACATTCAGGAATGTCGCTGGGCCTCTGACATGTTACACCTACAGCAAAGAGCATGGCCTTGGAGACTGATTCCGTGAGCAATTCTCTGTTTATAAGGAAGGCAAATCCACTCAGTCGAGGGAGAATGAAGGGGACTTGTGGGAAGGATACAGAGACCCTCCCTGAACCCAAGGGCAGGAAGCAGAGCCGAGCCTCCGGAAAACGGACATCACAGGGCAGTGTCTACCTTTCATCTCCCTAGTCCGGAGGGACCAGGCGCCCTCACTTCCTGCCTGTCTTTTCTGCTCTCCCATGGATGGCCAACTTGCTCTGCAAACTGCACCCCCAAATACAGGCACGCTTGAAGGCACTGGGGGTTAAAGCTTCAACATATGACTTGAGGGGAACACAGGTCAGTGCATAACATACCGCTTCCGACAGGGAATCCAAGTGATCTGCTTAATCTGAGGTTCCTCTTCAAGAAAGTGGGACAGTATTGCCTCATAGGATTCATATGGAATCTGAACGAGGGGATGGACATGACCCACGAATGACAGCTCTTCTCCCTACTGTCTTCCCCCAGATGGGCAGGCAGGGCACCCACGTCCTGAGCTTCAGAGCCGTCCTTGTTTCCCACCAGATGGCTTTGCTCCTGCCCTCCTCTTCCATCTTGGGTTAATCACGGTCACTGCATATTCTCACCTTACATGGAATAAGTAGGGTTATTTTAAACATCAATTTTATTATCCAGTTATGTTAATGGTGCGTGAAATAACATGTGAAGAGCCCATTAAACATTGTGAAAGAGTTTCCATTTCTTAAAAATGAGAGGATAATAAGAGAGGCCCACATAATTCACTGCTGAGGGGGAGAGAGAGGCCGACTTTAATCTTCAAATGCCCTTCTAGGAGGCACAACTTTCAGAACTCGAAACTCAGCATTTCAAAAGAATTTGGGGAACAGCTGGCCCTCCTAGGTACAATCCCAGAAGCATATTCCAACCAAGAAATAATTAACAGTGTGGATAAAAGAGCACAGGAATAAAAATTAGTACCTTGTATCAGAGATGAATTTTGACCCAAAATGAAATTTTTTTTTTCTTTCATCAAATTCTGTTCTGCTGCCTGACTCATACGTACCTCACTGTAAGACCACAGCCTGTCAGTCCCAGCTATCAATATAACCTGTTTAGAAAAGGCCGAAGGAAAAACCCATCCACAACGTCTACCCAGATCCTCGTCCCCACCCACTGCAGACTAATACCAGTACAGCCCTGGGCTCTCAGGAACTCCAGGGAGCAATGGATTCTAATTGCCTGTGCATGAACCTATGATGGCCATTTACTCATTTCTTCAGAAAGTTTTATGTCCTAAAATTATAGATTCCTACTTTGTGCTCCTGGCTTCTAAGAGGACTCCACCCTCCCCTGAATTTCCTTCTATCACATGGTCACCACTGCTCTGGACCTTTGCTGGCTTCTCATCTTCCCGACCCTTTATCATCAGATACCCTAGCTAGCTAGCTAGCTAAGTCGCTTCAGTCGTGTCCGACTCTGTGCGACCCCATAGACGGCAGCCCACCAGGCTCCCCGTCCCTGGGATTCTCCAGGCAAGAATACTGGAGTGGGTTGCCCCTAGGACCTGGAATTCAGCTTCTTTCCTTCTCTGTTGACAGTCATTCCCTTGGTGCTTCCATCCAGTCTCATGGTCATTAATATCAGCTATAAACTGACAACTTCAAGATTTAGTGCTGTCTCTCCAGGACTCCAGACTCATATGTCAAGCTGCTTACTGGGATGCCCAACAGGCATCTGAAATGTAACTTTCCCAAAATCTTCTTTGCTGATCTTCTCCCGCAAACTTGCTCCATCCACAGTGTTCCCCATCTCACTCAATGTCAAGTAAATCCTTCCTGTTGCTCAGGCCAAGGCCAAGAACTCATGATCCATTCTATTTTTAAAAACTTATTTATTTTTGGCTGCTCTGAGTCTTTGCTGCTGTGTGCAGGCTTCTCTAGTTGAGGTGAGTGGGAGCTACTCTTCACTGTGGTGCGTGGGCTTCTCACTGCTGTGGCTTCTCTTGTTGCGGAGCTCAGGATCTAGAGTTCAGGCTTCAGTAGTTGCAGCACGTGGGCTCAGTAGTTGTAGCTCAAGGTGGGTGGGTATCTAAGCACATGGGCTTAGTTGCTCCATGGCACGTGGAATCTTCCCAGACCAGGGATCAAACTGGTATCCCTTGCATTGGCAGGCAGATTCCTATTCACTGTACCAGCAGGGAAATCTTTGATCCATTGTTGACTCATTTCTTTGTTTTACACTCAACTCCCAATCCAACAGCAAATCCCGTCAACTCCACCTTTAGAATATAATCCTGAGACATTCCTTCTCACCACAGCCCCGTCCCTGGCCCAAGCCACCATGTCTCATCTTGACTTTTCCTCTGTCTTTGCTCCCCTATAGACTACTCTCCACACAGTGGCCAGAGAGATTCTTTTAGAACATTAGCCAGACCACATCACTCCTCTGCTCTGCCCATCGGTGGCTGCCATTTCACTGAGAACAAAGGCTGGAATCTGTAGAATGACCTCAAGGCACTACGGTCTGGGCCCCCCACCTTCACTCCTCCAACTTCCTCTCTTCCTCTCCCCTTCCTTCACTGTGCTCCAGTGACACTAACCTTCTCTCTCTTCTTTAACCCCTGCCAGGGGTGCTCCTCACACAACATCTTCCTGTTCTTTACCTGCAACAGGGCTAGAAAACAGGGCTGGAATCTGCCTGGACCATGAATACATAGCTGGATTCCTTTCAGTCTCTTATGGACTTGATGAAGTGTCCTCTTCTCTGTGAGGTCTTCACTATTCAATATAATAGTCACTTCCCAACCTGTACTAGACTTTCCCCCATTCCAGCTGTGTTTTCTCCTCTGCCTTTATCACCATTTGACATACTGGATGTTTCCTTACACGTTGTATTTACCTGCTGTCTGTTACACTGAAATGTAACCTCCATGGAGTCAGGGCTTTGTCTCTTTTGTTCACTTTTGTCCACCCAGATAAACCTATTGTTTGGATCTATGAATAATTGTTGCTGCTGGAAAATTCTCTAGAGAATATCTAATCCAGCTACTTCTATGATAGCTGAGAAAGCTGAAACAAATCCAGTAACAACTTGCTCAATATTACATAATTTGTTAATGGTAGAGCTGAGATTACAACAGGTTTCCTGACTCCGAGTCCAGCCCTTTGTCAAGTAAAGTATCATCTATTTTCTGTCCAAATGGATTATTATAATGTTTGGGGACAGAGATTATGGCCTCAAACTTCTCTCTAGTCATAGAAACCAAAACAGTTGAAAATAATGATAGACTTCAGAAGCAAACTCAAATCATTAAGAGTATTAGAGAGGCATTTTCCCATGAGCTTTAGAGTGCACATGCCTGACTTATTAGTCAGTTTCTAACAGAGAGATGATAATAATACCAGTAAGAGTCACCACTACCCAGTACCCAACAAATAGCAGGTCTATATACATTGCCTCATTTAATTTTTGTAACAACATCTAAGGAAAATATTATTTCATTTCCATTTTATAGATGAGTAAATTGAGGCACAAGGAGGTTAAGCAATTTGTCCAACTCCATACAATTAATAAGCAGAGTTGGGGTTCAAGGCCAAATCTGGCCCTCCATCTGTTTTTTTTTAAATAAAGTTTTATTGAAACATATCCTGTCCCTTTGTTTACATATCCTCTATGGCTGCTTTTGCACAATACCAACAGAGCTGAGTAGTTGCGATAAAGACCCTGTGACCCACAAAGCCTAAAACATTTACTATGTGATCCTTTACAGAAAAGGTTTGCCAACATCTGGGCTAGCACAGGTGGTGCTCAGAAAAACAGCTGTAAAAGGAAAAGGAAAATTCTGAGGAAGTAACACAGCATAGCTATTAGAAATTATCTAAGGCCTGGAGACCAGTGTAAAAGCTAATGAGAAGTTCAGCAGGTTTGGGCTATCTCCTCAAGGAGGCTGAACAAACTCCTAAAAGGCCAGCCATGGGGAACAAGTATCCCAAATAGCAAAACCCTGTGTTCTCTCTGTCTCTCCAAAGATAGGTCAATAGTCTACCTTCCCCCAAGACAAGATCAGCAGCAAAACCTTTTCACTCATGGGATTTAGTGTCTAATAAATCACCTCATGGGGAAAGAGTAACCTGGCCCTTTTGTCTTGGTTTCTTCCTTGAAATTTTAACTCCCAAGTGCTCTAGGGCAGTAGTTCCCAATCACTGGGGCTTGTCTGTAAAGAGCTTTCTCCAGTCTCTCATGAAACAAGGGAAATAAAGCAGATCTTTCATAGCATTCACAATGCATCCTTTATTCTAGACTCTGTGCTCCCCCTTTGGGGTTTGAAGATGTCCCCATCCTGTATGAACTGATGGTGACAGTGGTTGGTAGCTGGCTTATTTATTAATTCTCTCGTGCCTTCATTTGACCAAAGAAAAAGTTGGCAGCCAAACTTACTTTTTAAAAATTTTCCTGAAAATGTACAAGCCCTAAAGAGTAACCATCTGGGCTGCGTTACTCTGAGAAGTGCTTGTGATAGCTCAGCTTTCCTGCACGAGGCACCTGCCGTCAAGAGTCGCTGCTCTCAGGTGATTTGCCTCCAGCAAATGCTGATGGCACACACCCCTGGCACTCCGCTCCAGGATGGCCACTTGGCTCCCTTCCCTGTGGTCACACTGTCTGCTCATAGCCACAGAAACCAGACTGGAGTTAGCCTAAGCCAAAGAAGGAAAGCATTGGCTCACAAATTCTAGCTGTTGAAGGGACAGGAAGGGGTTGGCCTCAGGGCTCATATGAGCAAGGGCCTCCAGCCCTGTGGGATTACCTTTTCCATTTCTTGTCTCACTTTCTCTGTACTCCATCATTATTTCCTCATGAACTCGAGGGCTTTTAGCAGCTCCAGGCTTCCCTCTCTACAGCTTTGGAAGTACAGCAAAAATGGCAGGTTTTGGTCAGCTCTGGTTGAAGAGCCCCAGAGGGACACTGTGCTCAGCTTTACTGTGGATTACAGGCCCACCCCAACAAAAGGATGCTTGAGTGTGTGCCAGATAGCCTCGTGGCTCCCTCCCTACCTCCCTAAGGTCTCTAAGGTCTTTACTCAAAAGCTCCTTTGTTAGTGAGGCCATCCCTGGCTACTCCACCTAAAATTGTGCTCCTCATCACCTGGTTCAGTTCTGTTCAGTTGCTCAGTCATGTCTGACTTTTTGCCATCCTGTGGACGGCAGAATGCCAGGCTTCCCTGTCTATCACGAACTCCCAAATCTTGCTCAAACTCATGTCCGTCGAGTCGGTGATACCATCCAACCATCTCATCCTCTGTCATCCCCTTCTCCTCCCACCCTCAATCTTTCCCAGCATCAGGGTCTTTTCCAATGAGCCAGTTCTTCACCTCAGGTGGCCAAAGTATTGGAGCTTCAGCTTCAGCATCACTCCTTCCAATAAATATTCAGGACTGATTTCCTTTAGGATGGACTGGTTGGATCTCCTTGCAGTCCAAGGGACTCTCAAGAGTCTTCTCCAACACCACAGTTCAAAAGCATCAATTCTGTGGTGCTCAGCCTTCTTTCTGGTCCAACTCTCACATGCACACATGACTACTGAAAAGACCATACCTTGACTACACAGAGCTTTGTTGGCAAAGTAATGTCTCTGCTTTTTAATATGCTGTCTGGGTTGGTCATAGCTTTTCTTCCAAGGAGCAAGCATCTTTTAATATCATGGCCGTAGTCACCATCTACAGTGATTTTGGAGCCCAAGCAAACAAAGTCTGTCACTGTTTCCATTGTTTCCCCATCTATTTGCCATGAAGTGTTGGGACCAGATGCCATTATCTTAGTTTTCTGAATGTTGAGTTTTAAGCCAGCTTTTTCACTCTCTTCTTTATCTACTTGCAATAAAGTGATGGGACTTGATGCCATGATCTTTGTTTCTTGAATGCTGAGTTTTAAGCCAGCTCTTTCACTCTCCTTTTTCACTTTCATCAAGAAGCTCTTTAGTTCCTCTTCGCTTTCTGCCATAAGGTGGTGTCATCTGCATATCTGAGGTTATTGATATTTCTGCCTGCAATCTTGATTCCAGTTTGTGCTTCATCTAGTCTGGCATTTTGCATGATATACTCTTCATATGAGTTAAATAAGCAGAGTGACAATATACATCCTTGACATACTCCTTTCCCAATTTGGAACCAATCCAAAACTGTTCCATGCCTAGTTCTAACTGTTGCTTCCTGACTGGCATACAGATTTCTCAGGAGGCAGGTAAAGTGGTCTGGTATTTGCATCTCTTTAAGAATTTTCCAGTTTGTAGTGATCCACACAGTCAAAGGCTTTAACGTAGTCAATGAAACAGAAGTAAATGTTTTTCTGGAATTCTCTTGCCTTTTCTATGATCCAACAGATATTGGCAATTTGATCTCTGATTCCTCTGCCTTTTCTAAATCCAGCTTGAACATCTGGTCACCCAAACTTCCCCAAATTTCTCTTTTCCCCTTATCCTGCTCTATAATTTCCATTAGTGTATATCATCTCCTAATATATAATTCACTAACTTGTTTATTGTCTGGCTCCTCCCACTATAATGCAAGTTCCATGAAACAAGGATCGTTGTCTATTTTGTTTATTACTATGTCCCATTGTCTACAATAGTGCCTGGCACACAAGGACTCAATGAATGTTTCTTTTGTTTGTTGATTGTTAATCTTCCTTTTATTGTTGTTATTTAATCGCTAAGTCATGTCCAACTCTTTTGCGACCCTATGGACTGTAGCCCGCCAGGCTCCTCTGTGTGTGGGATTTCCCAGGCAAGAATACTGGAGTGGGTTGCTGTGCCCGCCTCCAGGGGATCTTACTGACCCAGGGGTTGAACCCGTGTCTCCTACATTGCAGGCAGATTCATTTACCTCTGTGCCACGTGGGAAGCCCAATAGTCTAGATTACTAGACTATAATCTTCTCATAGGGTGGGAATCTTGAAATCTGTTTTGTTTTAATCAACAAGTCCCAGTGCCTAGAATAGTGCCTGATACCTAGAGGACCCTCACTGAATACTTGTTGACTGGAATCAGTGAATCACTGTGTCTGTGCAGATGGCCAGTCATAACTTTCTGTCTCCACTGGCTACACAGCTTCACCGATTCACTTCTGAGAAGTGGATTCCATTGTGCTCAATAAATATCCACTGTGCTTTCCTAACTTGGAGTGAGGTGAACTTGAATTTGACACTCTAAGGCTGCAGAAGGTTATAGCTGGGTACAAAGCAATAAAACATGGCTGTCCATATGAATCATAGTACAGTGAGGGTGGATACAATTGAACCAGAGTTGAGAAGTGAACTTGACATAAAACACCAGGCTTTAAAGCAGTTCTTCGATCTTTTGGGCACTTCCAATAACTTCCTGCTTCCTGGCACTTCCTGCCAGGATCCTTCTGCACTTGTCTCAACCTTGTATTTCAAGAAAAGTGCAGGTTTCAATTGATAAGCACTATTAGAGCCATGCTAATACTACTCTGGATATGTGTTAGCTGTCATCCTTTATGTTATAAACATTACAATTTTGTTCAATTCTTTAATATCTCCATATGCAAACCTTCTATTAAACCAAACCTTTGATCTCCCCCTACTCTGAATGTCTTCCTATGACCTGTTGCCATGGAGATGATCACATATGCCTCATGTAATTATGTAAACAGCAGATAGTTCTGTCCATCTTATCTCACATATAGGCTGTTTCATTTTTCCTTTTCTGCTGGTAAGTTTTCATCTTAGCTTAGGTGAATTTACAGCACCATGCTTAAGGACTCAGGTGTTTTAAGTCAACAACAAAATTAAATTTCTCTTGATGAATTAACTAGACTCCTCCTAATTCAATATTCAATTAATTTGAAAGTGGAAGAGACCATCTTTAACAAGCTGGAACCCAAATTCACAAAGAGATCAGAGTTTCTATTTCAGTTCAATTATCTGAAACTTAAAACTGTCTTATTAGAGTTAAGATGATAAAAAATACGTATTTTAAAAATAACAGTTATTCCCTGGAAATAGAATCTGGAGAATAGTAGATGGCTGCTATAATAGCTCTTATGTATGTATGTATGCATGTTAGTCGCTCAGTCATGTACCACTCTTTGTGACCCCATGGACTGTAACCCACAGGCTCCCCTGTCCACAGAATTCTCCAGGAAAGAATACTGGGGCACGTTGCCATTCCCTTCTCCAGGGGATCTTCCTGACCCAGGGATCCAACTTGGATCTCTTGCTTTGCACGCAGATTCTTCATTGTTTGAGCCACCAGGAAAGCCTCTTAAACATAGCCAAACAACTCAAAATACCTATCTTTCTTACTCTTTATGAGCAGAGTTTCCAGATAAAATACAATGTTTAGAACATACTTGACTTAAAAATTAATTGTAGTTTATCTGAAATTCAAATTTAACTGAGCATTCTGTATCTTTATTTGTTAAATATGGCAACTCTATTTATGAGACACAGTTGGCCATCAAATACTCCATACGCCATCCAAATTTTTCCTAGTTACCAGGAAAAACTAAAGAATCTCTATTTCTATTAGTAAGAGAGGGAGAAATGTCACTCAGGAATCTATGGGTTTGCGGGGGCATCAAAGACCCTGCTCAGATCATGGGTGTTTGTTCAACACAACACAGAACCGCTAACGCTTGGTGTAGCAACTAAAGACCCTCTATCCAGTTTCATGCAGAATGGGAGTAAGGAAAATAGTTATAATTAATGTCTAATGGACAAGTGGTCCTTTCATGATATGGGGCTATTTTCTAACACACATTGTAACTCTTTCAATGTTGGTAAAAGAAATGCTACAACGTTCTCTTGGGTTTGTGCTTCTGATTAGCTCTGGAGTAGAGTCCAGAGAACAGTTCTAGCCCCTACACTCTAACTCACTGGGTAGACTTGGGAACATTACCGGCATTTTGTGGCTCTCTTTGAGCCTCCTTTTACAGTTTTTCCTATGAAATGGGAAAGATACTGGCCCAGTCAAACTTGTGTTGCTGTTGTTCTCAAATAAGATTATCAGATGATAGTATAATTTATATGACAATTACAAAGAGTGTGCAAACATCACACAAGGTCTTACCATTATTATTGCCTCTTTATGAGGCTTCTCTTTATGAGGCTTCTTCTTTAGCTGTAAAGAATCCACCTGCAATGCTGGAAACCTGGGTTCAATCTCTGGGTCAGGAAGATCCCCTGGAGGAGGGCCTGGCAACTCACTCCAGCAATTTTGCCTGGAAAATCCTATAGACTGAGGAGCCTGGTGGGCTGCAGTCCACCAGGGGTCGCAAAGAGTTGGACATGACTGAGTGACCGGGCACGCACACGTGCCCCTTTGTGATGCCCAAGTTGTTGCGACCAGGTAGGATGGGAGTGGGGGTGGGCCACCTGTTGGAACTGAAAGGCCCCATTGATTTGAGATTCAGCTCTTCCCAGTGGAGCTGGGACACGTTGGTCTTGAGCAAAACATACATATTATAATTGTAGCGAGACAATTATAATGTCACAGGAGCAACAACCCAGCCTGCTCTGGGACAGTGCTCCAGGGAGGCCATGGGACTGACAGGCACCATCCTCCCCAGAAAAGCCCATTTGGGAAGTCACCAAATTGCACCTCGGCAGGACCTATGGAAGTAATTACAGTCCGTGCTGTGAAACCAGATCCCTTTTCACAGATGAAGTCGCTGATTCTCTTTCTGAAGCCAGGAAACAATAGGTTATTGCCCTTCACATAACCAACAGCCTAACCAGTACCCTGGCTCAGAGGTCCCCAACCTCCAGGATTTAACGCCTGATGATCTGAGGTAGAGCTGATGTAATAATAATAGAAATAAAGTGCACAGTAGGTGTAATGTGCTTGAATCACCCCGAAACCATCACCCCCCTCAGTCTGTGGAAAAGTTGTCTTCCAGGAAACCAGTCCCTGGTGCCAAAAACATTGGAGACCACTGCCCTGGCTGCTAGCTCCTGAACCAGGGGGTGGGGCAGGCGAGAGAAATGGTCTGTTTCGAGGTTTTATAAGGTAACTGCTCTGTGTGCACAAAGGGCCTGAAAGGAGGCCGAGAAAGAGAAGGCGTCCCAGCTGAAACTTGGGAGTCTTTGTGGTCTTTGTCATCTGGGGCTGGGGTACCGGCTAGGATCCTTGTAAAACTCTGAATGTTGGTAGGAGACGTGAAAAACAGCTCAGCCAGCCCCTCAGAACCCGCTGCTTCCATGTCATCACCTTCAGTAGTGCTTCCCTGCTTGCCTTCCTAATTTCTCTTTCTGTATCCACCTTTAGTCACAATGGGGAGCTAGAAAAATGTATAATCATATGTCATCACACTTTGTGTGAAATCTTGTTCCTTCACTTAAAAATAAGATACAACATTTACTAACTCTCCTTAAAAAAAAAAAAACCCTCTACCTAAGAGAATTAGGTTGTTTTTATTTCGGCATGGTCTTTATCTATTTTAATTTTCCCCTATAGATCTGTAGCTCTCAAGAAAATGATTTCCTCCTTTCGCCCTAAATAGTGTATTTTATAATCCAAATTCAAAATAAGTACATTTCCCTCTCAATTATAATTATTTTTTAAATTGCACTTTGGTAGTCACTAGCAATCTATAAAATAGCCTTTTCTATAAAATGCTGCTATAAATATGGGTGTACAAATATCTGATTGACACTACGTTTTCAGTTCTTTTGGGTATATATCCAAAAGTAGAATTGCTGAATTATATGGCAGTTCTACACTTAAAATTTTGAGAAAATGCCATACTGTTTTCCGCAAGGGCTGCATCGTTTTACAGCCCCACTAACAGAGCACAAGGGTGCCAGTTTCTCCACATCCTCACCAACACCGGCTGTTTCTCGTGATTTGTGGCCATCCTAATGGATATGAGGTGGTATCTCATTTTGGCTTTGATTTGAATCTCCTTTATGATCAAAGATACTGAGCTTCTTTTCAGGAATTTGTTAGCCATTTGTATAATCTTTTTTGAAGAAATGTCAGTCAAGTCCTTGGCCGTTTTTTAAGTCCGGTGTTTTGTTGTTGCTGTTGAAATATAGTTCTTTTTATATCCTGGATATTAGCCCCTTTTTGAAATATAATTTACATTTACTCCCACTTTAAAGGTTGCTTTTCGCTCTGTTGACTGTGTCTTTCATGTACAGAAGTTATCAATTTTGATGTATGTGCATCTGACATAAGAAACTTCAAGGTTTAGTCCTTCTAAGATAATTCTGAAATATCTTTTAACTATAAATGATCAATTCCTAGGACTTTATTCACCATAGGATGTATAATCAATATACAGGGAATTATTATATATGTAATTAATATACAGCCACCAGGGAAGCCCATAATTAATATATATGCTTTCAAAGAGGAAATTCCTGGAAACTAGGAAAAGCCCAACTGTTTTTCCAAAGTTCTTTCCATATACACAGTTGGCAGCTATACCCTTAAGCTCAAGACATTATTCCCAGTTAATATGAAAACTTACCCCAAAGGTATAATACTTAAACGTTGTTATCAGTCAGCAAAACAAGGCACTGCAGTGTGCATTTCATATTCAAAAGCAGAGACATTACTTTGCCAACAAAGATCCATCTAGCCTTGACTAGATGGACCTTTCCATCTAGACCTTTCATCTTGACCTTTCCAGTCAAGACCATTCCTGTGGTCAAGTATGGATGTGAGAGTTGGACTGCGAAGAAAGCTGAGTGCTGAAGAATTGATGCTTTTGAACTGTGATGTTGGAGAAGACTCTTGAGAGTCCCTTGGACTGCAAGGAGATCCAACCAGTCCATCCTAAAGGAGATCAGTCCTGGGTGTTCTTTGGAAGGACTGATGCTGAAGCTGAAACTCCAATACTTTGGCCACCTCATGTGAAGAGTTGACTCATTGGAAAAGACTCTGATGCTGGGAGGGATTGGGGGCAGGAGGAGAAGGGGACGACAGAGGATGAGATGGCTGCATGGCATCACCGACTCGATGGACAGGAGTTTGGGTGAACTCCGGGAGTTGGTGATGGACAGGGAGGCCTGGCGTGCTGCAATTTATGGGGTCGCAAAGAGTCAGACAAGACTGAGCAACTGAACTGAACTGAGTGTGCGTTTTATTTGCAAGGGAGAAGGAAGGAAGCATGGCATGAACAACCAAGAAGCTGAGGAAGAACTAAAATACAAGACCATCAGGATGGAAACTGATAGCAAGAGCTCCCACTTACACAGGACTTACAACGTGCCAGGCACTGTTCTAGGCGCCTTGCATGCATTGACTTGAGATGTGCGCAAGTGTTTCTCTTTTAGAAATGAGAAAAAGGAGACATGAGTTTCAGGAGCTTGCTCAAGGTTAATACGTGACTGAGCTGGGCTCCAAGGGGATCTAACGGGAGCCCGTGTAGTCATTACACTCCCAAGGGAACACGACCCTCTGGATGCAGCCTCCTCCTTGTGCCCACCTCCACCACCGCTCACTGGAGACCACTATGGTGCCTCCAGGGCTGCGATGATTTCTCTCTTGGAAATGATCTCTTCTACATGCAAATGGAAAGCATTCAAACCAAGATACTTGGGCCCTCGTTTAAGTAACAATTAATTCACCTCTTATCTTCGTTTCCTTCGTTTTCTACTTCTATTTGATTCTCTCAGAGAGGTCAACACACAAGGCTCTGGTTGAAGTGCCTGAGAAAGCTGACTATACTGAGAGCCCACAGGGCAACAGACGTGTGCATTCTCACTCATGTCTTTCTCCCCGCCTCCTGCAAGGCCTGCCTTCATCTTCAGCAGAGAGAAGTGAGGCTCAGCAATGCGAGACTGCTTGCCCCAAATCTCACAGTCAGTGGGTGGAGGGAGCAGGATCTGAAGTCAGAACTTCCGTCACCTGCCTGCTGCCTCCTCCTGGGGGCCCTGAGGCTCTCTGTCTTTCTGAGGGTCCCTGTCTGCTGAAGGGCAGCCCAGCATGCTCTTCCAAAGGCCAGACACCTCGCACTGTCTTACCCCCTCTCACTCAGCTCTTTATTCCTCTTCTAGAGCTCACATTACAGACTTCTTCCCTGCAGGTGCTCAGGGCTCTCGCTGTCAGAGATGAAAAGTAACCCTCTCCACCACGAATGTGTGTCTCACATGAAAGCTGGCATCACAGCACAGTTTGCTTCCCTGTGGTTCAGCCCTGCTGGTGACCTCCACCCCTGCTTCTCCTCACTCCCTAACTCCACGGGCAAGTCTGCTGGGAGACGTCCCCCACTGCTGTGCACACGCCCTCACATACGTGTGCGCATGCACACACACACACCACATGCACATGTAAACACACACTTCTCACACAGCACAGATACATACTCCCCCGCACACATACACCTCACACCACACATAAACACACAACTCATTTACACCTTTACACCTCAGAGATACACAGACCTCATACACTACACACATATCCCTCATCACACACACACATCTGATACTACACACACTTCATAACTGCACACAAACCACAAACACACATCCAGGTATACTTAATAAACACACCCCACATACAGACCTTAAAACACACATATAAACATATACATATATACCTCACTTACTGTATACACACACACACACACTCACACCCCCTCATACAGCCACCTCACATAAATGTAGGAAAGGAAAATTGTTTTCTATATACTCATAGGTTCTGGGGCTGACATCTATGAATTAAACTGACAAAAGACAAGTTAGCAAGAAAAATGGTTTATTACATATGTATACAGAGGCCTTCCTAGAAAAATAGTGAAGCAGTGAGACCCAAGGGCTTTATATATCACTTTAACAAAGAGCAATAAATTTGTGTAGAAGTGACAAGACAAAGAGAGAGGGGTTTAGATTTTCGGGGCAGTAAATTGTGGGCAGGTAAATAAAACGGGAAAACTAATGGCAGATGAGGGTCAGTCAGCAGGGTTCTGTTTATGAGACTCATCTCAGTGCTGCTTCACGATAAGATTCACTCTCGCCTTCCTGGGCTGGGAGAGGGGCGGGGAGCCACCTTCATGAAGGGAATTTTATGCGCTGCTTTCTGGCAGAGAGGTTTTCTTGTGGCTCCTGTTCTTGATTGCCTTTAGCTCAAAATAATCCTTATGCCACAATGGCATATTTTGGGGTAATATAGGCTGCTCACCTTTATACATCTCAAGACATACACATAAACACACACACTTCACATATTGCAACACATACAGTAGTTCTCCATATCTCTAGGTTCCACGTGCATGGATTCAACCAGCCACAGATCAAAAATATTTGGGGAAAAAAAAAATTCTAGAAAGTTCCAAAATGGAAAACTTAAATTTGTTGTACACTAGCAACTATTTACATGGTATTTACAACTATTTAAATACCATTTACATTGTGTTAGGTATTATAAGTAATCTGGAGATGATTTAAAGTATATGGGAGGATGTATGTAGGTTATATGCAAATACTATGACATCTTATATAAGAGAGCTGAACATCCTCGGATTTGGGTACCCATGGTGGGAGTGTCCTAGAATTAATCCCCTGATGATACCAAGGAATAACTGTACATACCTACCTCATACACTGACATGCTTCACACCACACACAACTCACACCACACTCAAGCACACACACCCCACATGTTATACACACATCCACAAACACACCTCAGTGAAAAAGTGAAAGTGTTAGTCACTCAGTCATGTTCGACTCTTTGCAACCTATGGACTGTAGTCTACCAGACTCCTCTGTCCATGGAATTCTCCAGGCAAGAATACTGGAGTGGGTTGCCATTCCTTTCTCCAGGGGAATCTTCCTGACCCAGGGATCAAACTTGGGTCTCTTACATTGCCGGCCGGTTCTTTACTGTCTGAGCCACTAGGGAAGACCCACACACCTCGGAGACACACACATAAAACCATATGCCACACATAATAAACACACACACATACACCTCACACAGGTCATGCACACGTGTGCCGCCCTTGCTGCGCACACACACCACGCACCGTGTGCATGCTCTGCCCACAGAGTCCCCCTTCATCCTTTGAGATCCGCTTCCCTTGGAAGCCTGTCCAGTTCCACCAGCACGAGGCTGGATCCAGAGACCCTCTGGGGGTCCCCTGCCTGACCCGTCATCTCTCCATTGTCGGTGTCTGTCTTCTCCAGCATAAGATGTATTTCTGAAGGCTTGACAGGTGTTTATTCACATGTCTACCCTCTTCCCCCACCCCTGCACCAGCACAGCACTCAGAATCTTGGCAGATACTTCTGGAACGAAAATTTGCTCTTCCTCTGATAAGAGCCCAGTGGATTAGTAAGCCAGCATCGCCTACTAATTCCAGACTGTCTGGGTCCAAATATTAATCACTATAAGCTGATGCTTAACCTTGGGACAGTTTGCTAACCAGTGACGTGGAGATGTCAACAGCAGCTAGCTCCCACTCACCGGGAAGATTCAGGGAGGTTTTAGAATGAGGAGACACAGATAGTACGGCATATATTAGCTCTAAACAAATAACATTATCAATCAATACACTGGGGATGGAAAGCCACACAGCTCTGCTAGAAAGAGGCAACCCCGATATCTGGTCTGACCAGGCAAGACGCCGATTCTGCCACCTTCCTGGGCCCCTTCTCTTATCTCAAGCAGACAGGTGTTCCCAGGCACAGTGGATTCAAGAAAAGCGGCTCTCAATCCAAGCTAACCAGGCTGGGCATCTTTGCTCCCAGGTGCATTAATAAACAGGCCTGCCATCTAGCTCAGATCCCCCAGAACACGTGTGCTCCTGTTTGTAACTATAGTCTTTGTTCTAAACCCACGCCAATGCCCGCTTAGTGTTTCTGACAGATTGGTTCTTTCTATTAGGTGACTTTCTGAATAAATGAAAAACATTTCCCTGTGGCCTGCCTGTCACAGTTTTCTTTTTTTTTTCTGTCCTTTAATTGGGAACACTTTCTGACCTTACCAAGGCCTGTCTGCCTCCTAGAGAGGTAAAGATTTGATTTCTTCACTATTAAAATTTCCTTCTGAGTCAACATGGGTATATTGCGGGGGGGGAGGGGAGCGGATCTAGCTAAGGGGAGGGGTGAAAGCAGGAAAACATACAATTCTGTGAGTTAAAAGAAGGTGAGTGGTTCAGGTCCATTAGGATGCTGGCAGGAGCCAGGCTGGGTAGGAGATGCTGACGGCCCTCCCGATGGGTCTGCACGGGCTCCTCAGAGCCCAGTGTTCAAGATCCCTGCGTGGCAATTTCATCCCCTGCAAATGCTGCACATTAGAGTGCATTAGAGAAACGGAGAACTGTCATGATTTTCTTGCTGAAAGACTTAGGTGGGAAAGGGGGTGGGGTGGCCTGCCTGAGTGCGGTTCCACTTGAACTTGTTAGAAATAGATTTCACACCTGCTTCCTGCTCCTGAACGTGCTGCTTTCTGCATTTCAGGTCACCATGGGCACAACCCATCATCCCCCATTCAATGACATTGCTCGCTAGTTCATAGCACCTGAAAGATTGGGGTTGGGCGGGATCATTTCTGGGGGCCACTCACATTCCATCGAGGGTTACAAAGCTACCAGGGCAAGGTGCCTGGGGCTCAGGGCCCCCTGGTTAATGCTTCCAGAGGTGCTCTGTGCACATCAAACACTTGGATTGCTGTGCTTTGAGAAATGCTTTAACACAAGCAGCAAGGTAAGCTGAGCACCACGGATGACCAAAGTGTCACTCTGTTGGCTTCTCATATCAGCTGACATCATCCAGATCTTTCTGATGGGGGAGCTGAGTCGTAGGCTGGTTCAGGTCACTGCTATCAGGTCAGTTAGTTAACCATGGATCTAGAAGACTCCTGTGTGACCTAGGAGTCTACAGGGCTGCTATAACAGGCTGCCACAAGCTGGGTGGCCTGAAACAACAGACATTTCTTCTTTTGGAGTCCCAGGAACCAGAGGTCTGAAATCAAGGCGTCAGCCGGGTTGATTCCTGCAGAGGGCTCTGAGCAAAGATCTGGCCAGCTCTCTCTCTCCTGTGAAATGAAAAATGTCGCTGCTGTTTCAGAAAACAAAGGCTGTGGTGGCCATCAGTCACTGCCATCACCCTGGATGGTGAGCCCTGAGGGGACGCAGGATGGAGAAAAGCAGGATACTGACCCTAGATAGCTACGGTGCACTTGCAAGGAATGATTTTGAAGAGCCCCCAATCCTGCATCTTCCCATTCATATTAAAGTGTTTAAATTCACTAACTTGAGATATCTGGTTTTCTTCAATTAACAGTAATATTTTGAAGTTTCACTACCTGGTCTTTGTTGCAAAAACTATGCAACAAAGTTGTTTTCCAGGAACTTGAGAGTCAGTTGTGTCTAGTTTGAGCAGAGCTGGTTAAGGCTGGAGAGGACCACGCCCCTTCAGAGCAGTCTCTTAGAGCTATCTGAGAGGCTGTGTTCAGCATTTCTGCCCTCAGTTTTTTCCACCAAATAAAAAATAATTCTCAGCTTTTAGGTTGTGCATTTTTTTCCAGTTGGCACTTCCTGTGGTTGCCAGTAGTCCCTGGCATTGCTCAGCTTTGGCAGCAGAGTTCCAGTCTGTTTCCATTTTCACATGGCGTGTCTTCCCTGAGTGTATCCCCTGGGCATATGCAAATTTCCCTCCTTTTGTGAGGACAACAACCACTGCATTTAAGGCTCACCTTAAATTTTTTCTTGGTCACCTTCCCATAACCATCCTCCTCCACAACTCCTCTTTCATCCTTGGTCAAAGGTGGCGGTGCCTGAATGCTAAGTTGCTTCAGTCATGTCCGACTCTGTGTGACCCCATGGGTCAGGTTCCTCTGTCCGTGGGATCCTCCAGGCAATAATACTGGTGTGAGTTGCCATGCCCTCCTCCAGAGGATCTTCCTGACCCTATTTATTTAACACTAAATTCTAAGCCACCTCTGAGAGATAATCTCTTTTCTGTGGTGTCTCCCATGTATACAGAAGGTATGCATGATCATAAGCTTCTGTTGATTGATTCTCTTGTGAATCTGTCTTTGATTACAGGAGACCCAGCTGAGAACTTAGGAGGGTCGACGGAAAGCCATGTTTTCCTTCCCTACAACCTCATCTCAGCTGAATTAATGGATTCTTCAAAGACCTTATTTCCAAATAAGGGCCTATTCACAGATTCCAGATGGGCATGAATTTTGGAGGACATTATGCAACCCAGTACAGTAACCTTAACCCCGTTTATCCTTTTCCAGCCTCAGTTTCTTCATCTGTACCTCAGTGGGTTCCTGGGAGAATGAAATGAGGAGACCCATGCAAAGGGCTTTGCCCTGGCTTTGGCAGTCCTTGGATGTTGGTTGCCCTTGCTGCTAGCACATCCTTATCAACACTGTTGATACCGAACCAGGATCACTTATGGCCTGATGTGCCTCAAGCCGAAACCCTGAGACACTGAGGTTTGAGCCAAAGAGAAAATGTATATGCAAAGCATTCTAGCAAAGAGAAGTGAGAACAAACCTCAAATCCACCTCCCCAAAGGCACGGGGCGAGGGGCCTTTATGGGATAAAGAATGGAAAAGCATGACAGTCCCAACAGAGGCCTGGGGACAGGAGGAGCGTGGGGAAGGGGATTGAAGAAAGGTGCAGTGATTGTTCTGCACAGGTGTAATAAGCTACAGGGCTCCCTATATTCAAAAGATCTCCGAGTGGACACTCGCTCATGCCCAGTTGAATGGGCATGGTCCTTTCCAGTCTTAACCAGCTCGGTTCAAACTAGACACAACTGACTCTCAAGTTCCTGTAAAACACCTTGGAAGAACACCTCGCTGTTAAAGCTATGTGCTGCTCGTAGGACATGCAAGACTTCAGTGGCAATAATTAAAGCAATCTTCATTAGTGAAGGCAAGTTATAGGTGAAATAGATTTAACTAATGATTACCCACGGTTTCACCATCCTCAACATCATCTCCTTCATCTTCTTCAGCCACTGGGGTTCCAGAAGCTGTGACAGACACAAAGAGGAACAGCACACAGCCTCTGCTCTCAAGAGATCTACGGTTCTAGCTACGGGTGCTGCCCTAACATAACTTACATACTAAAGTGCTAAGCAAGATGGTGTCTAACAGGACGGCCGAGGAAGAGGAGACCAGAGTGGAAGTGGCCTGAAGAGACACATGCCCAGTTGACACCCATGAGAGTGAGCTTTTCAAAGAATCTTGGGGCAGCTGGGCCCCCCCAGAGCCTCAGCCTACTGCCCAGAAGGGGCGCCTCTTCATTCCTGCACCGTGGAACCAGGTCGAGGGCACACAGTCACATGGTCATCACCCACATGCTTCATTACTGATGGAGTATGGGCTGACTCTGAGAGGCACTAACTTCTCCCTTGGAAAAGTACATGTCTGACTGAAATGACATCATCTGCATTTCGGTGAGAAGTCTGACATCTGGGACTCGAGGGGGCTCTCAGGGCACCTCCTTTACTTACCTTACAGATTCAAAGAACATCAGTCCCACAGTGAGTGGGCCCCATCTCTCTGTTGACTAAAAAATACACACAACCTAAAAATTAAGAATTACCTTTTATTCAGTGGCCTTTCTGAGGACTTGGGCCCAGGAGGTAGCCTCTCAGATAGCTCCAAGAGACTGGTCCAAAGAGGTAAGGGAGAAGTCAGGATACTTGGAATTTTGCAGCAAAAACCAGGTAGTCAGAACATCAGAAGATTACTGTTAAAGAAATCAGATATCTCAAGATGATATGTAGGAAGATGCAAGAGCCTGGGCACATCGAAATGATTCCTTTGTTAGGCACCTTCACTATTTAGGGCCAGTTTCCTGGTTTTTTCCCATTCTGAATCCTCAGGGTGCACAGTTGGGGGCTGTAGTGGCTGGTGGCTTGATGGCCACAGGTTCCTTTGTTTACTGGTATGGCAGGAGGCATATTTGGTCCAGACCTTCTGAATTCATAGTCCCTGTGCTACGCTGGCTGTGATGGGAAGCCTGCAAAGCTTGTTATCAGAATGCTTCTCCCACCCCTGGAAAGCATGAGCTGTTGATGCAGATCTCAGCAATGCAAAGTCCAAGGGTCGAGAATGTGTATGGCTAAAACCACACTTTGGAGCACTCAGCGGTTCCTGAATTAGCAGTGCACTTGGCCCTCCTCTGCTCTCGCACTTCCACCGGAGAGACCTTGGAAAACCAGCCCCATTGTCAGCTCTTGAGAGTGTGCTTCTGAAGTGCTCCGCTGAGGCAATTGGCTTTCTCTCATCTGCTGGGGGTCCTGCCTTTCATGTGAGTATTATAAATAAGATGAATCTTGCTCATCAATGAGCAAGGGCAAGAAGGCAAAATTATTCCTCTAATAATAGATTCCCTGGGCTGAAATAATCTGATTGGCTTTCTTTGATAGGAAAGATAAAATTGATTCATGTAAATGTATTTCCCTTTGAAGAGTACTCCAATGCGCTGACTTGGGGCAAAACATGATATATTTGGTGGTTGGGTAGCAGCTGTTATATCCTTAAATCTCAAATGTGATTTGGGTGCTGGGACTTTATAGTACAAAAGAGGGCCACATTCATAGAGCAGGCCACCAAAGCTTTCATACATCCGATATATCTTTAGTGAACCTAATAATCTTAGCTCCAATGTATAATAATAATATAGCCAGAATTTTCTAGAAGGGTTTGGATATTAACTCCTTGCTACTGAATGGAAGATCATAGATCCTGATGTTTATGTTCAGAACATGACTATAATCTTTTGTGTTGATGAGTTGGATGGAGATGCAGAAGAGGGAGTGTGTCTTTAAAATTCCAAGGTACAGAGGAAGCCCTTGACAATTCTTTAGAAAGATAAAGGACCTCTTCCTACCTTACCTTATCTTCTGTGCCTTTCTCCTACTTCCTGGTAAAAATAATCATTGCAACAATCATTGTGGTGATAATACCAGGGATAATAACATCGAGGGTGACAGTTAACATTTACAGAGAGTTCTGTATGTGTCAGAAACAGTGCTAACGGCTTTACAGATATCTTGTCATTGACCCCTGCCAACGATGTGATGACGTTGTTATACAGCACTGCTAGTGACCCCATTTTACAGATGGAGAACTGAGGCCCAAGGTCACACAGCTGGAATTCAACCTCAGCAGTCAGTTCAGGGGCTCACCCCCCGCCACCTTCAGAAGTATCCCCTGCCTTTTGCATTCTTCTTATGCTGGTGAATCTCTTAAAACATCTGGACAGAAAAGGGTTAAATGCAGTCTGTAGGAGAAACTAGACGAGGCTGGGACAGTGAGGACTCGCAGGAGAGGGGTTGCTCCTGCAGGTAGAGGTGGATGTTATGCTACAGAAGTTGGTGACAGGCAAGAGGTCACCTTCTGGGCGGGCAGGTGATGTCAGAGTACAGAAACAGGAAAGTGGACTAACCAGAACAAACTCTTTAAGACATTCAGAAAGGCAGGAAGCCACAGAGACCTCTGTCTGCTGACGGGAAAGGTCAGCCTCTGAACAAAGGATTCAGAGACGGACCCTGATCTATGTGAGTGCAAAGTCTCCTGGAAACCTAGATGCTCGCAGTGGGCTACAGTCTAAGTCAGATCACAGAACTCGGGCATCACTGCTGAGTCTCCTTGTTATTGGACCAGAAGTCCTTAAATCGTCCCTGAATTTGGGCTACCAAGGGCTTGTCTGCCAAACTTCTCCCCTGCGTTCTTGGTGAACTCACAGATTCCCAAGGCCTGCCTCAAGCAAGTGCAGCTTGGGAATCTGTGTTTTTATAAACATCCAGGTGATCCTTGTGACCAAGGAAATCTGGAGAAGAATGAAGGAGGTTACTTAGATCCTGAGGGCTACGCCTGCAAGTAGAGGTGAGGAAGGCTTAGCTGTGGGAGAGGAGAGTGTGGGATCAGACGGCTAGGCAGGAAATCATATTTTAGGGTCACCAGTGTGTCCCAGTTTGCCTAGGACTGAGAGGGTTGCTGCGACACAGGACTTTCAGTTTTAAAACTGGGACAGTTCCAGGAAAACCCTGTTTTTATTGTAAAGCCACAGTCTCACATGACCCCAGAATTCCAAAACTGTCTATTTTCCTTTCCCAGTAGAATCTAGCTTCCCTGGGCTTTAGAAGGAAAGCCTTGCTGAATAAAGTATCCCACACTGAATTATGTATGACTGATAACTCCACTGGCCTCCCAGAGGTATTTGCATTTTTTAAAAAGGGGGACTATGTTTTATTTTGCTTTCTGCATTTCTGTTGCAGTTGAAATTACCGAGTATTTTCAAAAATCAACAGTAAAACTTGTAGTTGCATTTCAGAAAAATGATACAAGTCTACTGTGCAATTTAAGTTTCCTGCTGCTGCTGCTGCTGCTAAGTCACTTCAGTCGTGTCCGACTCTGTGCGACCCCATAGACGGCAGCCCACCAGGCTCCCCCGTCCCTGGGATTCTCCAGGCAAGAACACTGGAGTGGGTTGCCATTTCCTTCTCCAATGCATGAAAGTGAAAAGTGAAAGTGAAGTCGCTCAGTCGTGTCCGACTCTTAGCGACCTCATGGACTGCAGCCTACCAGGTTCCTCCGTCCATGGGATTTTCCAGGCAAGAGTACTGGAGTGGGTTGCCTTACACCTCTCTCTCAAAAGCAGTGTGCATTCCACTCATCAAAGTTAGGTATGAATTCTTACTGTCTTGTCAAAGCAATTTTCATCTCTTTCCTTTCCCTAAATTCAGTACTATGACTTTAAGAAAAAAAATCTTTCCATACATGTCTGAAGTCATTTGCTTGGAGCTTACTAAGAGAAATTAGAAAAGCAAGGTGAATAACTAAACCAAATATTGTATGGCGAATTAATGCAAATACCGGAGCAGAAAAATATTTACTTTACAGAAAAATAATTATAATATTAATAAAATACAAACAGGACCCAAACCTGAGTTGACACTTGCTGGGTGTGTGCCTCTCAGGCCACTGAGGAAGGCATCTCAGACATGACATTTCCCCAGAGCCACAAGTCCCCAGAACAGAAAGCATAAGTTGACTGGCAAGGGGAGAACTTGAACCCTGAGTCCAGACAGGAGAGAGAGAATAAGAGTCTTTCTCCTTCTATCACTGTTGCTGAAGCTTAGTTCCAGGTGAAAAGACAGCAGTAGCCCCAGAAGGGAGGCAGGGCTAGCACAGTAGTTTCCTGCACAGACGCCATGCCACCTTCATGCTGCCTACATTCAAATTCCAGCTGTGCCACATGTTAGCTGTGTGACCTTGGGCAAGCTACTTACCCTCTTGTAGCCTAAGGTGAATAGGTGATTGTGAGAATTCATAAACTAATATACATAAAGAACTGCCACGGATCAGTGCTCTGTTAAGAGTCTTCTTATGTTAAGAAGGATAATGATAACAAGCAGTAGATAAGCCATAGAGATCTAACTCATAGGGTAATGAATAGAGACAATAGTACTGTACTATCATTATGTAATGTGACAAATACCAAGATGCTGGCAATCATATTACAACATATAAGTGTATTAAAGTAACAGCCTGTATACCTTACACTCATACGATGTTACATGTCAAACTTATTCGATTAAAACAGACAAAAAGGATAATGGTAGAAATATCCACATCTGTTATCTTGAGCACACTGGTTAATTTTAAAAATTGCTCTGAGCACAAGCTGTGTGACATTGCCAGATGCAGTCTGCCAAGTGGTTCCACTGGGTACCCAGGGTGGCGGTTGTCTGAATGAATTGCCACATTTAAAAAAATCGGAAACTCTCACATAGAAATACATGTTTCCAGCTGTTTTGAAAAAGCAGAAGGATCTGGCCATGCTGTGCGCACATCTGTGTGACCACCCTCAGCCAGGGCTGAGTGGAAAATGTGCCTGCTAATTTGTCGGGGACCCCACAACCGGATTTACTGTAGGCAGTGGAATTTGCAAGGCTTATTCTAAGGCAGGGAACAGCAAACCATCGGCCAAACCCAGCCCACCAACTGGTTATGTAAATAAAGTTTTATTGGGGGACTTCCCTGGTGGTCCAGTGGCGAAGACTGCAATGCAGGGTCCCAGGTTCAATCCCTGATCAGGAAACTAGATCCTACATGCCGCAACTAAACATCCTGCAGAGCCAAATAAATAATAAGGAAATAAATATTTTAAAATAAAGTTTTATTGAAATATAGCTGCAATCATTCATTTACATATTGCCTATTGCTGCGTTCACATTATAATGGCAGAGTTGAGTAGTTGGAACAGAAAGTACATGGCTCACGAAGTCAAAAATATTCCTCTCTAGCCCCTCATGGAAAAATGTTTGCTAAACCCCATTTCTCAGGTATTATCTTTCTGTAGAGAGTTTGCTTAAAGATGGCTTATTTTTACATTTTTGAAAATAGTGTATTCAGAATTTTTAAACGTATTATTGTTGTTTAGCTGCTGCTGCTGCTAAGTCGCTTCAGTCATGTCCGACTCTGTGCGACCCCATAGACGGCAGCCCACCAGGCTCCGCCGTCCCTGGGATTCTCCAGGCAAGAACACTGGAATGGGTTGCCATTTCCTTCTCCAATGCATGAAAGTGAAAAGTGAAAGTGAAGTCGCTCAGTCGTGTCTGACTCTTCACGACCCCATGGACTGCAGCCTACCAGGCTCCTCCGTCCATGGGATTTTCCAGACAAGAGTACTAGAGTGGGGTGCCATTACCTTCTCCATTGTTGTTTAGAGTGAGTTAATCAGAGCCGTTACCTTGAATCACAGAAAAGCTGAAACACCTGGAAGTTTGATCTAAGTGACTGTAGTTCCCTCGCTTCCCCTGTGCCTCTTCCCCCATTGTGCCCAAATTGCAGGAACAGTTCTTAAACTACATGATAAAGATGAGGCAATATAGCTTATGTGACACCATATTTAAGTAGCACTTAGATTTTGTTATCAGTTATAGAAATCTGTTCCTAGATCAAGTGAAATGTCCATTTCCTCTGGCTTCACCTGAATCACTGGAATCAAAAGCAGGCCCCAAATGTTGATCTCCCCTCCCGTTACAGTTCTGTTTGTGTAGTTTCTAGAAACGAAATGAGTCCCACTAATGGTCTCTAAAGCCTCTTCCAACTCTAACATTCTATGATTCGACCATCTGAAAACCAGGAGCTACTGCCACTAGGTGTCTGCCGTGTGCCAGCTCTGGTGCCGAACAGCTGAGAAGCATCAACCTTTCAGCCTCCCCAGGTTCCTCATCAGGAAAAGGGCATAGTCACAGTACCTCCCTCGTAAGCGAGGGTTAAATGCAGAGACACCTTAGGCATGTACAGTACAAACTGACCTGTAGGAAAGCCTGTCTACTATTATTTTTATTTTATTCCCGACCACTCAAAATGCACTATATGACCTCACTAAAGTCTACCATTTCTTGAGAGTTCTACGCTCTAAAAATTTCTTGACCCCCATGTCTTCCTAAGTGTCTCCTCTTTCCTCATGACTCTCTGGAATGATCAAAAAAACCTGAGTTTTAGCTCTCAGCCACTATTAGAGTGCATTCATGATCTATGTATTTAAGCAAGTAGTTTTTGAAGGGGGGTATTTCCCACAGAGCATTCAGTATTCTGAATTCAATAGTGGGTTCAGAAGCCAGTTGTGTTGCGCAACCCCCAAATCTCATTTTCCAAGCCTACTCTTCTTTCCTTACAACCTGTATTTGAACTATCCATCTTGAACTAAATTGCCATATGATGTGATAATTAAAACGTCACATCTGCAGCTTTCTGCAATATAAAATAAACCACACATATTTGTGTATAATTAGACCAATCAGGCGTATTAGGAACACATGTTTACTGATTCAAACTGTAGCATGATAAGCCAACACTGTGGCACTTGGCTTAGTCTTTCCGGGAGCGGAGACATTCCACAAACTCATGGGCAGTTTCCAAGTGGCCCGTGTAAGTGCCCAGAAGCTCTTGTCAGCCCCATATCTGGTCTTTGCTTTAGATTATCATTTCTTCCTCTGGTTCCCAACTTTGTCTGTACACTGGAATCACCCGGAACACTTTGTAGATACTAATGCCTTGGTACACCCCTACGGCTTCTGACTTAATGGGTCTGTGTAGAGCCTCACCAGCTTCTCTGGTGGCTCAGCAGTAAAGAATCCGCCTGCCAATGCAGGAGGCGCAGTTTGATCCCTGTGTTGGGAAGATCCCCTGGAGAAGGAAATGGCAACCCACTCCAGTATTCTTGCCTGGGAAATCCCATGGACAGATGAGCCTGGCGGGCTACAGTCCATGGGGTCGCAAAGAGTCAGACACGACTGAGCTACTGAACGACAACAGCCTGGTCATCAAAACTTTTAAGGCTCCTCTGGTGGTTCTAGTGGCAACGAAATGTGAGAACCGTTGATCTATAACATTATCAAATGAGCAGGCTGTTTAATTGATCATAGTTTCATTCTTTTATATGCATAGTACACCTTGACCTCTACAGATGTACAAAATGCCTTGAAATTTTCAACAATTGTAAGCTGCATACCGAGTTGTATACAGGGAGCTCTGCATGTCCAGAACATTCTGTGCTCTGGTATATATTGGAGTGTTGCATAGTTACACAACTCAGTAATGGGTAAAGAAATACTCCACTAGACATTAGTAGGGGTTAAAAGAAAGAAAAGAGGTTCAGAACCACAGAAATAAATAAAAATTAAGTAGTTCTTTACTGTGGGATTTCCCAGAAACTTTAATATGATTAACGTGCATGTAAATATTCAGGAGCATTTCCCAAGCTCATTTGATCACAGAATGCTTCCATCACTCCACATCTCAGATGTGCCTCATAACATATTCCACAACATCCTGATGGATACTTTGACAAGCTTAGGTTCAAAGGGTTTTATGTTCTGGCAACGGGCAAGGAGGGGGTTGCTGAAGGAAGCACAGGACACAGAGCTGACACCTAACTCTGCACTGGGAACAAGGGCCCAGCTTCTGGGAAGCTGACCTTTGCAGTCCATGGGTCCTTTTTCACTCTGGCTTACTGAGGCTGGTGGCGAGGCCCTTGGTCGCTCAGCTCTCCCTATACCTGGGTGAGCCATGTCTTTGTCTTCCAGTCTCCGGGGGTCATAAAGAAGTTCTGACACGTGGGAACTATAAGTTAGTGGCATTCTGTATGGAGAGAGAATGAGGGTCAATGCCAGGGCTCAGTGTTCTTTCCCACAGGGCAGAGGAAAGCAGAGGAGGAGGAAGGATACAGTCCAGCACGTACCTAGCAGTTCTGTTCTTCTGACCTCTACCATCTACTAATTCTGGCAGCGTGAACCTGGGCCAACCTTCTCATCTATAAAACAGGGATACATAATAGCTGAGTGTTCTCATGGAGATTAAATATGACCATATAAGTGAAAGCGGTATATGAACCATAATGGCCTATGTAGATGATGGAAATTACTTTTATTATCATTGTCATTATCATCAGTAGGATTCTCTCCCTGAGTCTATCTGAATAATAACCCAGGGGGAATTTGACTGGAAAATCTATAGCCGTGCAAAATCATCTCACTAGGCTTTTTTTTAACTTTTTATTTCATATTGGAGTATAGCCGATTAACAATGTTGTGATAGATTCAGGTGTAGAGCAAAGGGACTCAGCATAAATACACATATCTCCATTCTCCCCCAAACTCACCTCCATCCAGGCTGCCACATAACACTCAGCAGAGTTCTCTGTGCTATACAGTAGGTCCTTGTTGGTTATCCATTTAAAATATAGCATGTTTCACTAGATTTTAATAAATATTGCAAAGCAGGAGAGAGAGGTACTGCTAAAGTCTTTAGAGGAATTCTGTTTTGCTTATTCTCCTGAAACCTTGAAAATGAGCTTAAAGTTCACTTTATTCCACTATTTAATAGTCGGTTGTCTCCTACCATCGCTTCAGATGCATCTTGTTAGCAGATGGTTCCTTTGTGAGAGCACTTTAATGACTGACTGAGTGATAAACACCTGCATCTTTCTCCAAGATGGTGGCTTTCCACAGGGCGGAGCTGACCTGAAGCAGCACATACTGAGTGGACAGAATATAAGCAGCGGTTTATCCCCCTTCAGGTTTTTCCCATCGCCCCAATTCTATTTTTGCAGACATGACTGAGAGCATAGCTGGGAGGTAGTTTTCATCCACCTTAACCAAACCTGCAGAATCCTAGAAACCCTGAAGCTGGAGTCCAGCTACACTTTAAGTCATGGTTCTTTTTGCTAATAGTCCTTCCTGATGGACTGTTTCTCATCCAATTCATTCCACGTGCCAATTTGCCAGGGTGCACACTTTATTTGTCCTCTAACTGGCACAGTAGATCCTCTGTTCTTCCTTTTATTGTGCAAATTTGTACTGGATCTGTTTGTTTTGCTTCCCACCAAGCGGCGCCCCTCCCTTCCCCTCCACCCATCCTGTGTGGAAATCCTCCCTTTCTTTCCAAGGTGCCTTCTTCAGGCCACTTGATGCCAAGCCCTGGCCAACCATTGTCTTTAAGGAGCGCCCCCACCCCCCACCCCACCACCATGGAGACAACTCCTTTGAGTTGTTCTTTCTGCTTAGACCACCCCACATAGTGTTTGGTCTAACATGTCCCTGCTTGCTCGGAGGGATAGAAATATGCATATGCTTTGAATGGCTTGACTCCTAATACACAAGAGAATTACATCTTTCTACTTGATAAAACCTGAGTACCCCTGACTTCTTCCAAGCTCATCACAATAATCAAAACAGCAGGAAACTTCTATGCAAGTACATGTACTGGGCTTTCATAGGTGCCGTCTCATTGGACCTCCCTCCCCCTCGTCGCTGTGGAGCCTCACTAAGGGGGAAGTAGGTGGCTGAGCAATCTTATTCAAAGTCAACAGGAAGCAGGCAAGGGTGTAGCTACATTTTTAGTGAAGGGGCTAGGAACACATTTTTTTTTTTGCTCTTTGTGTTTTATTAATTATTTTTGTTGGTCTCCATCACAGATGAATTTTTCACTGGTAATTCCTTAGAACTGAATCCATCCCTATGGGATTCAGAGCAGTGAAAATAAATTTCAAGCCATAGAGCTAGGAAATGATAACAACAACAATGAAAGGGGGCAGGAGGGACCTGGGTTCAGCCCACAGGGCCAGTTCAGTTCTCAGCTGCTGTTGGGCTTTGCAAAGCTCGGCTCATTATAACCTGTTCAACATAGCCCTTCCGGACCTTCAGTTCTTCTGAATTCATTTTGTCGGTGAGAGGTTTGCCAGAAAAGAACCGCCGCTGACTACCTGATTCCACTCCTGCTGAATGTAGCTGCCTCTTCACCCGGTACTTTCTCTTGGAGTAAAGAGAAACTTGTTTTAGGGGCTTATGGTAATAAGCTCTAGAGCTTATTACAAGCTCTATGCTCTATCAAATGTAAGAGAATCTATTATAAAATGTAAACAGTAGTATTATAGCTTGGAATATTCTAGAAAGTAGGCATGAATGTGCCCACACAGCCAAGTATGACCTGCCCAGGGACCCTCTCTGCTCAGCCTCCACCCCCAATATCACCACAGAGTCTCTCCTCCCTTCATGGATGTCTCTGATGGGAGACCCCATCAGAACTCCTCTTTTAAAGAAACATCCAGACTTGTCCCTTCTCATCCCCTTTTCCTGCTTTAATTTCCCCTTTGTTACTACCTATCTTTGCCAGTGTCCTCTTATTAGAATGTAAGTTCCACAAGAGCAGTGATTTTTTTTTTTCTGCTTTATTCACATACATCTGTGCATGGCATCCACAGGCAACTCAAATATCTGTCAAATGAACAAATCAATGAATGGCCACAGAGAACCGACGATTACTAAGAGCAGTGATTTTTCTCTTTTTTCTACTTCTTTTAGTAAACCTTCAATACCTGTGCTCCTGCTGCTGCTGCTGCTGCGTCGCTTCAGTCACGTCCGACTCTGTGCGACCCCATAGACAGCAGCCCACCAGGCTCCCCTGTCCCTGGGATTCTCCAGGCAAGAATACTGGAGTGGGTTGCCATTTCCTTCTCCAATGCATGAAGGTGAAAAGTGAAAGTGAAGTAGCTCAGTCCTGTCCGACTCTGAGCGACTCCATGGACTGCAGCCTACTGGGCTCCTCCGTCCACAGGATTTTCCAGGCAAGAGTACTGGAGTGGGGTGCCATCGCCTTCTCCGTCAATATCTGGAAAGGGTAGTAAAGATTGTAATTCAAAAACATTAACAAAAGTTCTTTAAATCATGGATCAGGGCAAGTTTAAAGAATAAGGGCAATAAAGTCATTTACTTTGCAATGACAACATTAAGGTGAACTGCTGGTAAGTCAAGAGCTATTCAACCTTGATGATAAACAATTTGAAAATGTAAATGAACAACATCAAAGCAAAAAGAAAGAAAAAATATGTCCCAGCAGCCTAGCCTCACTGAAGGAGCCAGAGAAGGAAGCTTAAGCTGTACAAACTGATACCCAACTTTAGAAAAATGACCCAGAGTGTATAGAATGAACTGATGGTAGGTTCTTAACTAACCTGCTCTCTGGGAGCCTTGTTACTTTTTATTTTTTAAAGTAGTCCTCTTTCTGGATATTGTTGTTGTTGTTCAATTGCTAAGTCATGTCTGACTCTTTGTGACCCCGTGGACTGCAGCACACCAGGCTTCCCTGTCCTTCACCATCTCCTGGAGTTTGCTCAGACTCATGTCCATTGCGTGGGTGATACCATCCAACTATCTCATCCTCTGAATATTATTGAATTCAATTTTTAAATATTATTAAGGCCTTCAATAAAACTTGTGAGGTTCTGTGCTTTGCCCTGGGATATCACTATGCCCAAGTCAGACCCAGACCCATGGGGCCTAGAACTGAGACTCTGGTGCAAAATAGAGATAAGTATAGAGACCATTACCACCCAGTGTGGTAAGGAAAGCAGCATATGTTACAGTGTTGGCAGCTATCTGGTTCTTAAGGTGGTTGGTAGGTGGCGTAGGTATTCATTTTTATGACTATGTTTCATAACTTACATACATGTACACATATGTATTTGTTATTTTACATGTGCCAACTTTTACATAATTTAAAAGGTGACTTTTAGAGGATGTGGAGGCAGCCAGGGTGCACCCCATCATAACCTAGTGGGTGCCATATGAAAGATGTAACCAGAATAATGAGTAAGAATGAGCCAGAGAGGGGAGAGAGGCAAAGAAGAGAGGTCTCAGACAGGAGGAGCACGGAGGAGAGGCCTGAATGAGGTGAGGAGGGGCAGGACCTGTCTGAGGAAGGCAGAGTAGTCTAGCGTGGCTGAGTGATGGTGGCCCCGAGCACCGGCCCAGATGCTAAGGACTTCGTGAGCCAGTCCAAGAAACAGAGCTTTATCCCAAAGACAGTGAGGAGTCACGGAAGGGTCCTGAGCTGAGTTACAGGATTAGATCCACGTTTGAGAAAAATCACGCAAGCTGCAGGGTGTTTAGTGAACTAAAGGGAACAAGACTGGAAACAGGAAAATCATTTGAGACACATTTATTTACTTACACATTTTACAAAGATCAGAAAGTTTGAAAACATGCAACACTGGTAAGAGTGCAGAGAGGCAGAGAATCTAAATCAACATGGCGTCCTTAGAGGGCAATTTGTCAATATCTATGATAATAAATAATTCATGTACCTTTGACCTAACAGTTCTATTGCTACAAATAAATCTGGCAGATATCTGGCAGATAAATTTGCACACCTGATAAGAGATGTATGTATGAGATGTTCACTGAAGTACCCATAGTATAAAGAGGACAGCTCATTTTAAAAATGAGTTAGATGGTTCTGTGTAGGCATGAAAAGATCTCTTACATATGTAAATGAGTAAAGCAAGATCTCAAATATTGGGTATGATAGTCTTCCATGCACATAAAATAACATATACGTATACACTGATGCATCTATGATTTTGTTGATGCATAGAAAAATATTTGGCAGGATAAATTGGTTGCCTCTGAAGAGAAAGCCTGAAGATCTGGTAGAAGAGAAAATTTACTTTTTATTAAATATATTTTTAATTTTGTTTTTGTATGAAAAGGACAGTTAACATGATATCTACTCTCTCAATAAATATTTAAGTATACAAAACATTATTATTGACCACAGGTACTTTCCTTCTTTTTCATTGCTGAGTAGTATTCCATTGTGTTATAAATATATGTATATATCCACACACACATATATAAATCTTACATCTTCTTAATCTGTTCATCTGTTAATGGACACTTAGTTTGCTTTCATATCTTGGCAATTATCAATGATGCTGCTGTGAACATGGGGATACATATATTTTTTCAAATTATGTAGTGTTTTTTGGCTTTTTTGAATATATACCCAGTAGTGAAATTGCTTGGTCATGTGGTAGTTCTATTTTTAGTTTTTTGAGAAACCTCCATACTGTTTTCCATAGTGGCTGCACCAATTTATATTCCCACCAGCAGTGTCCAAGGGTTCCCTTTTCTCTACATCCTCACCAGCATTTGTCGTGTTCTTTTTGATGACAGTCACTCTGTACAGCAGATCTTTAGAACTTACCTTCCTTACCTGAAACTTTGTGCCCACTGATTAATGTTTAATTAAAACATAACACTCATGATGAAAAGATCATGCCATGTAAAACTGTATAGGCATATGTGTACATATTATATTTTAATTAAACATTATGGGGTTTTGTGCAATTGTGTTTAAGATGGATTTTCTAGTACCTGGTAAAAGATTACGTAACCTGTCATTCCTCAGCCAAGACCTGCTGAGTCCTTGCTACTCCCAGAGGACCAGTAAGAAGATGTTTTCAAGGTGGCTTCTACACCTAACTATTTTCTAAGGAGAGAACAAAACTGGCCCGTGGTCCCTAGAAGGCCCTTTTGGAGGCCTGATCCATAGGAGGTGCCTGATCTGCTTTGAAAACAGAGTAATGAGGGATCTAACCATAACCTTGTATATCTTTCCATTCCCCAAAAAAATCCTGGGTCAAGCTTTCATCCTGTCAGACCATCTCCTGCTCTCCCCTTGTCTAAACCTTCCTCCAGGCAGCTGCTAAGGCCCTCTGCCCCAGACGGGCCATGGGAGGGCTAGAAGTCAGGCCTTGGGAAGGCAGCCTGGAGGGGGCATCCTGTAAGACAGGGGCCACCCAGCCCACCTTTCCCTCCTACTCTGGCCCGCCCTCCCCTCTGTGCAACCTCAGCAGAGGAGCGTGTCTTCTTTCCTGGCTGATGATGCTCAGAGGGAGGAACCAGGCCTGGAGAAGAGGATTCTTCCCCAACACTCACATGCAGCATGCAGCAGAGACCCTTTTCACTTGACTCAGAGGCAGGGGCATCACCCTCAAGGATTCCCAAGCACTTTCCCAGCAGGTGTGCTCAGGTTCCTGCTGGTGAAAAAAGTTTTCCTGGAGGTTAGGCGGGGGTTGGAATCCAGCCCGTCCACTTGTATTTCTATTCCCCGTCCCTTCGGCCTGTTTATAAAGAGCTCTTCATTTATAATGTGATGTTTACTTCGGAATGCTCCAGGGAACTTCTGCTCCATCTTCCAGCCTCCAAGACCCTGAATAATTGATTTTAAAAGTAGCTCATGGCATATTTGCTCCATGAGGGGGAAAGAGAGTGCAATGTAGAAAGGCAGTTTAAATGGGCAGAAAGACAGGTGAACAATCTTTTTTGTGTTCTGAAAACCTCAAACAAATGTATATGTACATGTAATGGCTAACGATGAGCTAGCAAATTGGCTCCGCATCACATGAGATTCAGCTCATATCAGAACAGGCAAGTGGTAAGGTGGAAGAGTGCCCTTAGTGCCCTCAGCCAGCTTCCTCTCTGACCACTCCTTTTATTTGTTAATATTGAGAAATAAATGGGCTCTTCTTAAAGGAAAACAAAAGTGCCTTGCAAGCTTCAGCTTGAAAAATTCATTTAAAACATAATGTCCTCTCACCAAAGATGAAGGTAACTATATAACGTAAATTAACTATATAGCATATATTAACTATATTAACATGCTTTGGAGAAGGAAATGGCAACCCACTCCAGTGTTCTTGCCTGGAGAATCCCAGGGACAGGGGAGCCTGGTGGGCTGCTGTCTATGGGGTCGCACAGAGTTGGACACGACTGAAGCAACTTAGCAGCAGCAGCAGCATATATTAATTTTATAACATACATTAATTAGCTTGGTTGTGGCAATCATTTCACAATGTATCAAATTTCCAAACATCACAAAGTATATCTCAAATGTATGCAATTATTTATCAATTAGACCTCAGTAAAGTTGGAAAAATAAATTTTTAAAAATAATGTCTTCTGTAGTAATTGGATTCAATTATAACAACCATAGCAAAACAGAAGTTTTTATCTTAAACATGGAAAATTGGTACTTTTTTTGGATCGTCTTATAAATCCAAGCACAGGATATAAAATGCTCAGAGAGAACTCACGCTTCAGTTTGAGACATGTCAGTGTAAGGTTTTCTTCCTAAGAAACCTCTGGGAAATGTTATATACAACCTGTACCATTAAAGCACCTTCCTGCTTTACTGCACATTGGTTCCTCGGTAATCACTTCATTTTTATTAAATCATTGCAGAGGCCAAGGCCACGAGAAGTGGGACATAAGATGGACAAGTGTTGGTAGTTGGAGGGCACAGGCAGGAAGCATTTCCGGTTGGGATGCTGCCAGAGTGGTATACGATGATGGAGGAGCCTGGCCTCTAAGGCAGTTGTTTCAAGCGCTGGGAAAGGGGGAGTTTTAGTTTCCTAAGGCTGCTCTGACAAGGCACCAAAAACTGGTTGGCTTAACCAAACAGAAATGTGTTGTCTCAGTTATGGAGGCTTAAAGTCCAAAAGCAAGGTTGTGCTTCCTCTGATGCCTCTGGAGGAGACTCCATCCCAGCCTCCTCTGGCTTTCAGTGTTCAGGGCGATTCTTGGTTTTTCTTCGCCCGTAGCTGCATCACTCCAGTCACATGGCCTTCTTTCCCCTGAACATCTCTGTCTCTGTGTCCAACTTTCCCCTTTTTATAAGGACACCAATCATCTTGGATTACAGCCCCCCCCCAAGGTGACCTCATTTTAAGTCGATTACCTCCATAAACACCCTGTCCCCAAATAAGGTTAGATTATGAGATACTGGAGATTAGGACAGCAGCACATCTTCTTCCAAGGGACACAGTTCAATTTTTAGCAAGAGGGGCTTGGAAGACCTCTGGGTGGATGGGGAGAAGGGGTGGTACAAGACCGAAGTGGGGTGGGAGGCTGTCAGCTCTACCCTGAATCCACTTCTCAGTGATACACAGAGTTGCCTGGATCCCTTCTATCAGGGAAGAAAGACAAAACAAAAACTTGGCTTTCTGAGCCGCACAGACCACCACAGAGCCCCATTCTCTGCCTCTGGACTGTTGTACAGAGGTGTCTCCAACACACGGGGCAGACAGTTTAAAGCACAAAGCAAAACAGATTTCTTTCTGTCGTTAAGAGAGCTCTCTGGAAAGAGATACCTTTCCTGTGATAAACTCACAGAGGTGAACACAGGCCCTCAGGAGCAATGGCTCAGTGGCTGGCTGGCGGTCGGCCAGAATAAGCACACATCTGCTCACACTCAGCAGGGCACCCTGGGTGGGTGATATTTAAAGTAAAACACAGCATCTCTAGTGAAGTTTCCACAGCAGTCACTTGATAAATTGGTGATTTGATAAACTGGTGGTTTTGTTGAGGTGGAGAGAAAGACAAGGGCGAGAGAAGGGTGAAATTGAGAAAAAGAACATTTTAATTGAGGTAAAAAGTGGAAGCTGTGAGCTTGCTGGTCAGAGCAGTCGTGATTTAAGTCTGGAAAACCATATTAAGCTGGACTCCAATTTTTAGGGCATGGGAAGACCTGACCTTATAATCCCATAAATTTGAAAGTGGTTATGGACATTCACTTCTCAGATAGCTTAAAAGCATAGCCTCTTCTTTTAAGGGGCATGTGATGTTTTAAAGGAAGTTACATGGGTCTAAAACTGACAAGGGATTTTAGGACACATTCATTTTTTATTGACAGTCCAGCTAAAAATGTAGTTGTGACAGGATGTTAAAAACCATCAGCTGACCATGTGTCCCTTCCCTTATAAGTGGATTTTCCCATTCGGGATGGGGGACATGGTTGGGTAAAACCACGAAGATGCCACACCCAAGGTTCCATTGATGAAGGGTTGATGGTTTCCAGTTTGCTCTACAAGTAGCAGTAAACCAGCTGACTCTTCAGAGTTCAGAAGAGTCATCTTACAGTCAGTCTGCAGGATATTTGAGGGGAAAAGCCTGATTCTAATGTTCAGTTACTCTAAGGGACATATTTCTCCTCTGTGAGAGGGATCCCATTGGCAGGAATCAGTCACATGGTCTCACACAGATGCTGTAGGATGGAAATCAGTCTAATTGTGTGCCCCAGAGGGGAAAACTCAGATATTGGTAGTCTGCCATGGTAGGCAAGGTTGGACAAAAATAAAAAGAAGGCAAGGGCTTTGATAGAAACACAACCCAAGCCCTAGGTTTCATCTGTCCTTTCCTTCCAAGAGATGGACATCAATGTCTTAGGTCCTTATTAATTGTAGAGAGAACCTCGCCCCCATGAGATGTATGGCGTAGACACAGGGAAGAGAGGAAATATCCCTTTCTTCTTCAGAATAGTCTTTGCCCTGTGACTAATTAGACATACTGTGTGTGTGTGTGTGTTAATCACTTAGTCATGTCTGACTCCTTGTGACCCCATCTACTATAGCCCACCAGGGCTCCTCAGTCTATGGAATTCTCCAGGCAAGAATACCGGAGTGGGTAGCCATGCCCTTCTCCAGGAGATCTTCCCTACCTAGGGATTGAACTCAGGTCTCCTGCATTGAAGGCAGACTCTTTACCATCTGAGCCAACAGGGAACATAAGACACAAGGGGAAGTGAAACCAGGGAACAAAAGACATAAGGGGAAATGAAACAATCAGTGGAGAAAGTTATTTGAACCATGTAAATATCTCTATGTATATCTAATTGGGAGAAGGCAATGGCACCCCACTCCAGTACTCTTGCCTGGGAAATCCCATGGAGCCTGGTAGGCTACAGTCCATGGGGTCGCTGAGGGTCGGACATGACTGAGGGACTTCACTTTCACTCTTCACTTTCATGCATTGGAGAAGGAAATGTCAACCCATTCCAGTGTTCTTGCCTAGAGAATCCCAGGGATGGCAGAGCCTGGTGGGCTTCCGTCTATGGGGTCGCACAGTGTCGGACACTACTGAAGTGACTTAGCAGCAGCAGTATATCTCATCTGAACTGCTATGCAAAAATAACCAGGCACTTTTTCTTCTGTGTCCTCAAAGACTTGGTTGGTGATGTGGGCTTCCCTAGAAGTATGAAGACAGCTCATGCAAGCCCTGAGGAGAAAAATCTGTTTAACTATCTCTTTTAGGGTTTTTTGACTATTCTGCAAATATTCTGATCATGAGCTGACAAGCTATAAGGCCAGGAGCATCTGAGGCCACCTGGGGAGAGCAGAGACAGGAATACCCTGCTCAGTTGAGAATGACAGTCACCAAGAGGTCAAGCAAATTCAATTTTAAAGAGCACTTGAAAGGGGCAGAAAAGGGATGACAGTGGGAGGAAGCAGAATATGATGAGGCAATAATTGGAGAGAATAACTGAGGACTCTCAGCTGTTTTATTTAACCCTCTCTAAACCTCTGCGTATCAAAGGTTCTCGTATAAGTCCCAGAAGCTTGGTCTGCCTAAAAGATGCCAGTAAAGGACGAGGAGTTTGCAGACACACCCCACTTCCCTTTTTTACATCTTTTTGTCTCCCAGACTTCCTCCTCCGACTCCCAGATGCCTGGGGTCCTCCTGTTGTCTCCTGATTGCTCCAGCAGTCACCCCATTTCCCCCTGCGCTTACATAGTAAACTGGAACGTTGCTCCTTGATTTAACTTGTGAATGATTGAGAGTTCTATTAACTGTTAATTTATTAACCTTCCCACTATGTTTTGCACTTTATAAAGACAAATGAATCAATTCTTAGTAATAGGCTTCAAGGGTCAGTGAAAGTGTTAAGTCGCTCAGTTGTGTCCAACTTTTTTGAGACCCCGTGGACTGTAGCCCACAAGGGCTCCCCAGTCTATGGAATTCTCCAGGCAAGAATACTGGAATGGGTTGCCAATCCTTTTTCCAAGGGATCTTCCTGACCCAAGGATTGAACCCAGGTCTCCTGCATTGCAGGCAGATTCTTTACCATCTGAGCCATCGGAGAAGCCCCTCAAGGGTCAGAAGTGGGAAGATATTCTTGTTCTGCCTATTATATTATGGGGTGGTCCTATATCAGGTCTATAACTTTCCTCTGAAATAACTGATCTAGTAACTATTTGGTCTAGTTAAAGGCCTAGACTTTTCTTAACACCACAAATCTGGATTTAAAGCAATCACGGGATTGTGTGTTGAATTTTTCCAGTGCAGGGTGTCACATTTTAATTTCCTCACAATTTGATCCTAGAATAATAGAGCCATAGGGTTTGGTTTAGTTTTGTTTTGTTTTTCTCACTTGTTACAGTTCTGAACCATGACCTATGATGTGAACAGTTTCTTTCCAAAGCAGCGCATGACTCAAGGGCTGAGAGCAGGCCAAATATGTCGGACTAGTGGGTACGTTTGGGGAAAAATTAAGTATAAATGAGAAGCTCTTTGATGGGCTGTATTTGTGGCTGTTTGTCACTGTGCTGATTGTGACATTATTGCTACTCTCTGCTGCTTATGACATAAAACAACAATTTCAACTTGCTCACAGTGTTTTCAAGTCAGGAATTTGGGAAAGCCCTGCTGAGACAGAGCGTTTCTGCTCCACATGCATCAGCTGGGGTGGCTTGGTGGGCTGAAGGGTCCACTCCAGGGTGACTTCTTCACCTGACTGGCAGGTCTGTGCTGGCTCTAGCCTGGGACCTCAGTGGCAGCTCCTAGCCAGAGACCCTGGCTCCCCGGCACATTGGCCTCTCCACGGAGCTGCTTGGGCTTCCTGACAGCATGGTGGCTGGGTTCCAAGAGTGAGCGTTCCCAGAGGCCAAGGAGGAAGCCAATGGGCTCCTGCTGATCGAGACATGGAAATCACATGGCACAACTTCCACCGCATTCAACTGGTCAAATAACTGCCAATCACTGGGTCCAACCCAGATTCAAGAGGAGGGAAAGGGGACTCCAGTGCTGAATGACACAGGAGCAAAGAACACGTGGCCATCTTTAAATACCCACAGACCTTCTCAGAAAAGAACTATCCTAAAAGGCTATAAAATAGTGTTAACTGTGTTATTAAACCTAGCATTATATTTCCTCCTCCTCCCTAAATACAATCTGTTATCCACTGGCCACTCTACCACCGGAAACATTAATATTACTTAGTCTCCAGGTTCAAGGTCTCTCTGGGTACTCACCCAGGCCTGTGTTCCTACAGCTGGACCGGACTGTCTATTCACTTTTCCCATAATCCAGCTCAGAAATGCCAGATGGGTTTTAGTGTTTTTAACTCTTATTAGCAGTTTAACCTTAAAGAAAAGAATGGGAAAATTTCTCTAAGCTTCTCTATTTCTTTAACAAATACTTAAGAAATGCTTGTTATGTCCAGAGCACTGTACCATGTTCTGGAATGTGGAAGAGGAAAGGAAAGATTTGCTGTTCTCACAGTTGCTTCCAGTCTCATCGGGGAGACGGTTGTGTTCAGAATTAACAGAGAGGAGGAGAAGAAAGCAAGTCTTGGAAATGTTGAATGTGGGTTGAGAATGGAAACGGACAACTTTGTGTTTTTGACTCACAAAACCAGTATTTGTGTGTAGAGGAGTGGCAATCCAGGTAATGGAGGTGGTCCCTATCAGCAGAAAGTAGACATAGGAACATAAAAACCGGACTCGAGTGGTGTACCAAGAGAGCAACACTAGGGTGAACTGTTAAAGCTCAGGCTCTCCACCAGACTTCCTGACTCTGCTAGCTGTGTGACTTTGCAACAACAGACTGGTTCTTAACAGTAACTTAACAGAGGTTAAGTTACTTAACCTCTCTGTGCCTCAGAATCCTTACTTGTTCAGTTCAGTTGCTCAGTCGTGTCCAACTCTTTGCCACCCCATGGACTGCAGCACACCAGGCCTCCCTGTCCTGTGCATCACCAACTCTTGGAGTTTACTCAAACTCATGTCCATTGAGTCAGTGATACCATCCAACCATCTCATCCTCTGTCGTCCCCTTCTCCTCCTGCCTTCAATCTTTCCCAGCATCAGGGTCTTTTCAAATGAGTCAGTTCTTCGCATCACGTGGCCAAAGTATTGGAGGTTCAGCTTTAGCATCAGTCCTACCAATGGATATTCAGGACTGGTCTCCTTTAGGATGGACTGGTTGGATCTCCTTGCAGTCCAAGGGACTCTCAAGAGTCTTCTCCAACACCACAGTTCAAAAGCATCAATTCTTCAGTGCTCAGCTTTCTTTATAGTCCAACTCTCACATCCATACATGACCACTGGAAAAACCATAGCTTTGACTAGACAGACCTTTGTTGGCAAAGTAATGTCTCTGCTTTTTAATATGCTATCTGGGCTGATCATAGCTTTTCTTCCAAGGAGCAAGCATCTTTTAATTTCATGGCTGCAGTCACCATCTGCAGTGATTTTGGAGCCCCCAAAATAAAGTCTGTCACTGTTTCCATTGTTTCCCCATCTATTTACCATGAAGTGATGGGACTAGATGCCATGATCTTAGCTTTCTGAAGGTTGAGCTTTAAGCCAACTTTTTCACTCTCCTCTTTCACTTTCATCAAGAGGCTCTTTAGTTCCTCTTCACTTTCTGCCATAAGGGTGGTGTCATCTGCATATCTGAGGTTATTGATATTTCTCCCAGCAATCTTGATTCCAGCTTGTGCTTCATCCAACCCAGCGTTTCTCATGATGTTCTCTGCATATAAATTAAATAAGCGGGGTGACAATATACAGCCTTGACGTACTCCTTTTTGTATTTGGAACCAGTCTGTTGTTCCATGTCCAGTTCTAACTGCTGCTTCCTGACCTGCATACAGATTTCTTGGGAGACAGTAAGGTGGTCTGTATCCCCATCTCTTTAAGAATTTTCCACAGTTTGTTGTGATCCACACAGTCAAAGGCTTTGGCATAGTCAATAAAGCAGAAGTAGATGTTTTTCTGGAACTCTCCTGCTTTTTCGATGATCCAACATATCGGCAATTTGATCTCTGATTCCTCTGCCTTTTCTAAATCCAGCTTAAACATCTGGAAGTTCACATACTTTTGAAGCCTGGCTTGGAGAATTTTGAGCATTACTTTACTAGCGTGTGACAGGAATAATGACTGTACCTAATGCATAGGATGCTTAAGAGAATTTAGTGAGTTAAGATTTATAAAGCCCTGAGAATGGTGCCTAGCATGCAATAAGTACTACATGAGTATTTGTTACAGAAGTATACTAAGTCCCCAATAGGCTTTCCCAGTGGCTCAGTCATAGTGAACCCGCCTGCCAATACAGGAGACATGGGTTCGATCCCTGGGTGGGGAAGATCCCCTGGAGACAGGAATGGAGACCCACTCCAGTGTTCTTGCCTGGGAAATCCCATGGGCAGAGGAGCCTAGAGGGCTAAGTCTATGGGGTCGCAAAGAATTGGACACGACTTGATGTGTTACTGAGACCCAATAGTTTTTACTCATCAACAGTTGCAGAAAGCTCATTCTTAATGCAAAGGACACCTATAATTTGGAATAGAGAACAACTGAATATACCTGTAAATGCAAATATAGAAGCACAATATTGGCTATGTTGTAGATACCCATGGGTATCTACATGTAATTGAGTTGAATGAAAGGTTATGCTGTTCTTTCTCTGGAGAAGGGCTTTGAGGTTTGGGTAGAATTTGATTATTAATTATTAAATATCATTTAAACAATACATGTAGAGTTCTGGGCTTACGGTATGAGTGGCATGGCTGAGACATACACAGTGACACAGCTGTGAGTGAAAATGACAAGGTCCGTACTTGTAAACTCCTGGCGTTTACTTCCTGGTGGTGAAATAAAGACGCAGGGTGTGACACAGCACTCACAAAGCACACACAGAGGAACAAGCAAGATGCGAGTGTCGGGGACAGAAGGAGACAAGGCAGACTAGAGCAGGTGGCCTGCTCAGCGTAGCACAGGACAGACAAGTGGAAAGCCATCTGGGCTCCCAGAGAAGAGGTCAAATGGAAATGGCCTGAGCCAGAGTGTTAAAGCCCTAGAGCTCCCTGCAAAAAGTTTCTCTCTAATGCACGGGTGCTGCCTGACGTCTTAGATCCCAGCTAAGACAAGAGGAGTTAGGTCAGGCAGAGACTATGGCAAGAGTCTTGGTTTCACGTACTTTCTGATTTCAACAGCTGTCAAGCATTAAAACAAGGCCAGTTTCAGAATGTAAAATACAAAAATCAACTGTATTTCTATACACTAGCAAAGAATAATATGATAATTGTGTTAAGACAACAGTTCTATTTGCAATAAAATCAAAAGGAATAATATACTTGGGAATAAATTTAACAAAAGAAGTTCAAAGCTTCTACTTTGAAAACTACAAAACGTTGTTGAAAGAAATTCAAAAAGACTAAATTAAATAGAAAGGTACCCCCATGTTCATGGATTAGAAGAATTAATATTCTTAAAAATGGTAGTATTAATATAGTTAAAAATGATAGATCCATCCGCAAATAGATCTACATATTAACACAGTTCCTGTCAAAATCCCCACTGTCTTCTTTGCAGAAATTGATGAGCTGACCTTAAAATTCATATAGAAATTTGATGGACCTAGAACAGCCAAAACAACTTTGAAATAGAAGCACAAAGTTGGAGAACTCACTTCCTCCTTTCAAATTTATTATAGTGCTATAGTAATCAAAATTGTGTGACACGGTCAGAAGGATAGACAGAGAGATCAATAGAATAGAACTGAAAATCCAGAAGCAAATTCTCATGCTGTCAGTTGGTTTTCATCAGGAGTGCCAAGGCAATTCAAAGGGGACAGAATAGTTTTTCAACAAATGGTGCTTAGATGACTGGATATCCATTTGCAAAAGAGTGAAGTTGGACTGCTTCCTCACAGTTGACAATCAGTAACTCAAAATGGATTATAGACCTAATTTAAGAGCTAAAATCAAAAAACTCTTAGAAGAAAATAGAAAAAATTTAATGACCTTCTGTGAGGCGAAGCATGAACAAGAGAAAAATAATTAGACTATCAAAATTAAATAACCTTTATACTTCATGAAGGAAATGGCAACCCACTCCAGTGTCCTTGCCTGGAGAATCCCAGGGACGGGGGAGCCTGGTGGGCTGCCGTCTATGGGGTCGCACAGAGTTGGACACGACTGAAGCAACTTAGCAGCAGCAGCAGCAGCATACTTCATGAACTAGCACAATGTTTTTGCCAGACAAAAGGAGGGGAAGATGCTGACAGACAACTTTAAAAAAATCTCATGAGGTGACTTATTTTGTTTTCTTAGGGAAGAGTGAAAAGGAATTAGAGGAAGACTTGTTTTATTTGTGTCAGAACTGAACGCAGTTACTGTACAAAGCTTGTAAAGCTTCAGATGCTTTGTTTAGAAGTGCTTTTTAGCTTTTAGGTATTTCTAGTATTTCCCCAAGCTGCTCACCTGAGCTTGCAGAAGACTTAAGAGTTGTGTTACAAAAATGGAAACCATAGCAATCTCACACACCTTTTCATTAGGGCGTCTAAGCCTGAGCCATAAAAGGGTGACAGCAAAAGCTGAAGGGACTTTTTTGTGAGGCTATAATCCAATTTATCTCCTATGCTTCTGGGTTTATATTTCCACAATTCATTTTTACAGTTCTTCAGGTTTGTGGCATTTTTATATAACTTATTTCACCTAATTACTGTAATAACTATAGAAGATAGATATTATTAACCCTCGCTTTATAGCTATGAAGAAGCTGAAGCTCAGAGAGTTTATAAGTTATGCAGAGAGAAAAAGCAATCTCTGGCCAGTATTTCTAAATACAGTAAAAAAAAAAAAAAAAGAAGTTGTGATAATAGTGATGGCATAATTGTTGTTGTTCAGTCATTCCATCATTTCCAACTCTTTGTGACCCCATGGACTGCAGCGTGCCAGGCTTCCCTGTCTTTCACTATCTCCTGGGACTTGCTCAAACTCATGTCTCTTGAGTCAGTGGTGCCACCCAGATTTTCAAATGTTGCCTGTGTAACAATAGCATGTGATTAGACCATTGGCTAACATTAATAATGCTTTATAACCATATCATTGTATTGGTTACAATATGGGAAAGAAGACAGAAATTCAAAATGGAACAAAAAATCACTTCTTGAAACTACTCTCAATACTAGGGATGTGGCTGAGACAACAAGATATTAGAGAGTTTAAATTCAAAAGCAATTCACTATTTTCAAGTTAAATGATCAAGTAAAAGAGTTTTCCTAAATGTTCTCTAAACACCTACAATTTGACTATGATACAAGGAAGTACATTAACATTTGTATTTATGATCAATCTGTGGGTTAATGCATTCTGGAACATTTTGATTGTTTCGTGGATTGGTTACTAACTTTGTATGTTGACACATCCTCTCTATAAGCATAGAGATTATGTGAAAAGTACTAATTACATATTCTGAGATTGTATATCAAGTTCAAATCTAGCTTAAGATTTTCCTTGATACTCAAGACTAAGTTCAAGGATAGCCATTTCTAAGATATTCATCTTGATATTATGTATTATTGTGTCAATGTTTTGGAATCCCTCCTTTTTAAAATTACACTCAGCTAATGTTACATGTGATCAGATTGGCTAGTTTTGTGTGATTATGGTTTCAGTGTGTCTGCCCTCTGATGCCCTCTCGCAACACCTACCAAAAACAATACCCAGTTGTGGATGTGACTGGTGATAGAAGCATGGTCTGATGCTGTAAAGAGCAATATTGCATAGGAACCTGGAATGTCAGGTCCATGAATCAAGGCAAATTGGAAGTGGTCAAACAGGAGATGGCAAGAGTGAACATCGACATTCTAGGAATCAGCAAACTAAAATGGACTGGAATGGGTGAATTTAACTCAGATGACCATTATATCTACTACTGTGGGCAGGAATCCCTTAGAAGAAATGTAATAGCCATCACGGTCAACAAAACAGTCCGAAATGCGGTACTTGGATGCAATCTCAAAAATGACAGAATGATCTCTGTTCAATTCCAAGGCAAACCATTCAATATCACAGTAATCCAAGCCTATGCCCTAATAAGTAATGTTGAAGAAGCTGAAGTTGAACGGGTCTATGAAGACCTACAAGACCTTTTAGAACTAACACCCCAAAAAGATGTCCTTTTCATTATAGGGAACTGGAATGCAAAAGTAGGAAGTCAAGAAACACCTGGTATAACAGACAAATTTGGCCTTGGAGTACGGAATGAATCAGGGCAAAGGCTAATAGAGTTTTGCCAAGAGAACGCACTGGTCATAGCAAGCACCCTCTTCCAACAACACAAGAGAAGACTCTACACATGGACATCACAAGATGGTCAACACCAAGATCAGATTGATTATATTCTCTGCAGCCAAAGACGGAGAGGTTCTATACAGTCAGAAAAACAAGACTGTGAGCTGACTGTGGCTCAGATCATGAACTCCTTATTGCCAAATTCAGACTTAAATTGAAGAAAGGAGGGAAAACCACTAGACCATTAAGGTATGACCTAAATCAAATTCCTTATCATTATACAGTGGAAGTGAGAAATAGATTTAAGGGACTAGATCTGATAGATGAGTGCCTGATGAACTATGGACTGAGGTTCCTGACATTGTACAGGAGACAGGGATCAAGACCATCCCCATGGAAAAGAAATGCAAAAAAGCAAAATGGCTGTCTGAGGAGGCCTTACAAATAGCTGTGAAAAGAAGAGAAGCGAAAAGCAAAGGAGGAAAGGAAAGATACAAGCATCTGAATGTAGAGTTCCAAAGAATAGCAAGGAGAGATAAGAAAGCCTTCCTCAGCAATCAATGCAAAGAGATAGAGGAAAACAACAGAATGGGAAAGACTAGAGATCTCTTCAAGAAAATTAGAGATACCAAGGGAACATTTCATGCAAAGATGGGCTCGATAAAGGACAGAAATGGTATGGACCTAACAGAAGCAGAAGATGTTAAGAAGAGGTGGCAAGAATACAAAAAAGATCTTCACGACCCCGATTATCACGATGGTATGATCACTCACCTAGAGCCAGACATCCTGGAATGTGAAGTTAAATGAGCCTTAGAAAGCATCACTCTGAGCAAAGCTAGTGGAGGTGATGGAATTCCAGTTGAGCTATTTCAAATCCTGAAAGATGATGCTGTGAAAGTGCTGCACTCAATATGCCAGCAAATTAGGAAAACTCAGCAGTTGCCACAGGACTGGAAAAGGTCAGTTTTCATTCCAATCCCAAAGAAAGCCAATGACAAAGAATGCTCAAACTACCACACAATTGCACTAATCTCACACTCTATTAAGTAATGCTCAACATTCTCCAAGCCAGGCTTCAGCAATACGTGAACCGTGAACTTCCAGATGTTCAAGCTGGTTTTAGAAAAGGCAGAGGAACCAGAGATCAAATTGCCAACATCTAGTGGATCATCGGAGAAGGCAATGGCACCCCACTCCAGTACTCTTGCCTGGAAAATCCCATGGACGGAGGAGCCTGGTAGGCTGCAGTCCATGGGGTCGCTAAGAGTCAGACACGACTGAGCGACTTCACTTTCACTTTTCACTTTCATGCATTGGAGAAGGAAATGGCAACCCACTCCAGTGTTCTTGCCTAGAGAATCCCAGGGACGGGGGAGCCTGGTGGGCTGCCATCTATGGGGTCGAAAAGAGTCGGACACGACTGAAGTGACTTAGCAATGGATCATAGAAAAAGCAAGAGAGTTCCAGAAAAACATCTATTTCTGCTGTATTGACTATGCCAAAGCCTTTGACTGTGTGGATCACAACAAACTGTGGAAAATTCTGAAAGAGACGGGAATATCAGACCACCTGACCTGCCTCTTGAGAAACCTACATGCAGATCAGGAAGCAACAGTTAGAACTGGACATGGAACAACATACTGGTTCCAAATAGGAAAAGGAGTACGTCAAGGCTGTATATTGTCACCCTGCTTATTTAACTTATATGCAGAGTACATCATGAGAAACGCTGGGTTGGATGAAGCACAAGCTGGAATCAAGATTGCTGGGAGAAATATCAATAACCTCAGATATGCAGATGACACCACCCTTATGGCAGAAAGTGAAGAGGAACTCAAAAGCCTCTTGATGAGAGTGAAAGAGGAGAGTGAAAAAGTTGGCTTAAAGCTCAACATTCAGAAAATGAAGATCATGGCATCTGGTCCCATCATTTCATGGGAAATAGATGGGGAAACAGTAGAAACAGTGTCAGACTTTCTTTTTTGGGCTCCAGAATCACTGCAGATGGTGATTGTAGCCATGAAATTAAAAGATGCTTACTCCTTGGAAGGAAAGCTATGACCAACCTAGATAGCATGTTAAAAAGCAGAGACATTACTTTGCCAACAAAGGTCCGTCTAGTCAAGGCTATGGTTTTTCCAGTGGTCATGTATGGATGTGAGAGTTGAACTGTGAAGAAAGCTGAGTGCTGAAGAATTCATGTTTTTGAACTGTGGTGTTAGAGAAGACTCTTGAGAGTCCCTTGGACTGCAAGGAGCTCCAACCAGTCCATCCTAAAGGAGATCAGTCCTGGGTGTTCATTGGAAGGACTGATGCTAAAGCTGAAACTCCAATACTTTGGCTACCTCATGCGAAGAGTTGACTCATTGGAAAAGACCTTGATGCTGAGAGAGATTGTGGGCAGGAGGAGAAGGGGATGACAGAGGATGAGATGGCTGGATGGCATCACCGACTCGATGGACAGGAGTTTGGGTGAACTCCAGGAGTTGGTGATGGACAGGGAGGCCTGGCGTGCTGCAATTCATAGGGTTGCAAAGAGTCCGACACAACTGAGCGACTGAACTGACTGAACTGACTGAATGTTGCATATGTGAACTTATAATAAATTCACTGGCACCAGAAATCCTTCCTTCTAACTGTCCTCCACCCTCAACCAGACACTTCTGGAATGTCCTTTTGATCAGCTGTTCTCAGGAGGGGCTGAAGGGTTTGAGATACCAGAAGAGACTAAGTATCATCCCTAATCTAGTCATTAATCATTAATTGCTTTAATAGTTTAAAATTTATGCAAAGACAGTTCGTCCATAATTATGCATGTATTATACCTTTGGGCATATGAAATGTAAGACAATTTTCTATAATTTTTAAGGGCAAGGTAACAGATGACTTTTCAGACTTTTTTCCAGAGGCTATCAACAAATAGGTTTTTTTTTTTCCCTTCAAGGAAATAATTTTCAAACTTATTTCCCTTAGGAGGTACCCCAGGGGCCTCAGAGGGTGTTAGAGGTAGTGAAAGAAGGTATTATGTTTAATCCTTCAACTCACTTCACACAGAGTGTTAAACTATTTCTAATAGTGATATTCTTCACAAAGTTTGGGGTTTACCACGACCAAAACACAGATAGAAAACTATTGCTTTAAGGCAACCTCTAGGGTGTCTGTCTCAAGATATATAGGAAGGTATGTTGAAATTCTCAGAAGCCATGTAAAAACAAGTTTAAGTCATTTCAACTTAAAAAAAAAATTCTACTATTTTAGGATGAATGTGGTGATTCCAAAAATAAAAAGCAGTAATAAATAGGTCATGTAAGTTGAGCATGGTTATTACAAGGAACTCACTTTAGACACCTTTGTTTCTGTATGTTTGTGTCTATGTGTGTTTGGCCGCCTGAGTCCCCATAACTAATCCTTCGTTGTCCTCAAGTGAAGTTACGGGAATGCTGATAGTTATTTCATACCTTCCCTTATGTTACTCCAAAGAATTTCTCCACTCTACTGCTTTGTCTGTTTGAACCAGTTGATGTGGTTTGCCTGACTTCATGGCAGTTCACTGGCTTGTGGGAGCATCCCAGCCTCTCTGCCTGTCTGCTCTCAACTTGCTATTTTAGACTGTGATTATTAGATTCCCAGCTTGCCCTCACTCAAGACTGCATCCAGATTTCTTTTACCAAACTCTTCTCCCAACCAGCCTCAATTCTCAAACCCTTATCCTATATGAGGTTATCAAGAAAAGAGCTCAGAGTAGACTTACTACACCAAAATGGAAGCACCTTTCACTCTAGATTTTAATCCTGAGCAAAACATTATGAATCAAAGAACAACACATCTTTAAAGGAACATAGACGAGATGGTGATTCAGTCCCGTGATTTTTCCTACCCTCTCCAAAAATCTTGGCTTTTTTAAAGAAATAACCTCCAGAAAAGAATTTACCACCTTCCTAAGATTCAATAATCATTCTTCTACTCCCTGGTAGGAAATTCATCAAATTCATTTATATTTTAAAATTAGCTTTTAAAGTAGAAAACATATCTTTTTGCCACATCCTTGGAGACTAGTTGTTAAGACTACTAAATTTTAAAAATTGAATCAACTATAAAGTCACGGGTCAGTTTATATCAGAAAATGAAACCATAGGCCAGTTCTAAGATTCAACCTGTATAGAATGGGGAAAATACTATTAACTCCCCTCTGGGGTTGGTCTGGAGTCTTAAATGGGTTCCCCCATGAGAAGTGATTGGAACAGTCTGATGTATAGGAAACACTAAGTAAAGTGCTTTGTTTTGTGTGGTTATTGGTTGGAGGTGTTATTAGGACCAGGGCTTTGAGTTTTCTGCTCACCCAGTATGACCATACACTTTCAACCAGGTTGCTAAAAAGTCACTAGCTAGTAAAGTGATGAATCATTTCCAATTACAATCCAAATCAGCATTTTCCTTTGTACCCAGGACTTTGTTCCCTAGCACCACTCTTAAAGCTGCCAGCTTTTGTTTCTTTGCAAGAAAGATTTAAAGTGCTTTTCTGTTTCACCATTCCTCATCCATCCCATGACAGCCCAAACAAAGTACATCACATGTACATGACATGGAAATTTTATTTTCCAGGAACAATTTTGGTTACATTTTGACATAGCACTTAGACTTATGAGAGTAAGACAAAGTCTCTCTTATTTACTTAACAAGTCCTTAAAAATACTTCCAAACCTTATTTATGAGGCCTGATCAAATGGCCTCCTTATTAAGATTTAATCTATTTCATTTAACTCCAATTTATAAAGAACTCTTCAGGCATTTTTATTAAACATTTTCATGGTAATATTTAGAGTCTATTACTATTATTTAGCAACAAAGGAAGACATTTATCCTTAGAAAATGAAGTACACCACCCATCCACTGTTAGTTCCCTTGCATTTATCTCATGGATTTTTTTTTTTAAATTGCATTCCCTTATTTGGCTTCATTGGGTCTTCCTTACAGTATGTGGGATCTAGTTCCCCAATCAGGGATCGAACCTAGGCCCCTGCATGGGGAGCAAGGAGTCTTAGCCCCTGGACCACCAGGGAAGGCCCCTCGTGGATTTTTTAAAACAATTAGAACTTGGGAAGGAACTGGGTGGATATGAGTCAGCGTACTGAAGTAGAAGGAACACAACATTCGTAGTTAGAGGACCGGGTTTTTGATCCCAGTTCTGTTCCTCATCAGTTGTGTGGCCCTGGGCATATACATCCTTTGACCTTTCTGAGTTTTTCCTTATCGATTAAATGGAAATGACAATTCCTGCTTCTCACTTCCTCCCATAGGTATTTTAAGTCACGGAGGTGGCCTGCTATGTAGAACTGTGACAATTCAAACTTGCCCCACCAACCTTGCCCTCAAGTCTCCTGACTTCTCCAACTGGGTCTCCACTGGCCCCCCACACGCTCAGGGGTTCCATAGCACCCTTACCTACATGTCGCCCTCTTGATTCAGAAGGGAAATATGCAGAATAAATTACCATTTATTCTTATCCACTGATGATTCCAGACAAGTAATTCTGGGAGACCCCACCTGGCTTAATAAAATCTGAAGACAGAAAAGTCTTCCAAACATGATTATCTTCTAACCATAATTTACTTAGGAAAAACTCAGTCCCCACTGAGTCCTGTTATCAGTCAGGTCACTCTGTCATTCAACAGAATGTCACTGCAAAAGTCATTTTTAAAGACCTCTCTCTCTCACGCACACACACACACACACTATCTACATCCTGTTGGTAATTGTTAATGGTTGGATAATGAAGTTCTTTTAAAATTCTCAACCATTCCTTGTAAATAAGCTCTCGTAAAACCAAATTTTAATAATATTTTTATTCATTCAGATCATACCTGCTTCATGTTGTAAGGCTTTATGAAGAGTCAGAAATTATTTGGGTAGTCAGATATGCAAGATATATATCTATAGATATATACACACATATAATTTAGTAATTTGAAATTATTTACCTAAAGTTGATTAAGCAAATAATGATCACATCTCTGTGCCATTACTTTATGCTGCTGCTGCTAAGTCGCTTCAGTCGTGTCCGACTCTGTGCGACCCCATAGACGGCAGCCCGCTAGGCTGCCCCGTCCCTGGGATTCTCCAGGCAAGAACACTGGAGTGGGTTGCCATTTCCTTCTCCAATGCATGAAAGTGAAAAGTGAAAGTGAAATCGCTCAGTCGTGTCCGACTCTTAGCGACCCCATGGACTGCAGCCTACCAGGCTCCTCCGGCCATGGGATTCTCCAGGCAAGAGTACTGGAGTGGGGTGCCATTGCCTTCTCCGGCCATTACTTTATAGACCCAAACTAAGTCATTGAGACCAAACACACTTTTAAAAATTTTGGATAAATTTTTCTATTTGTAAAACTAAAAAGACCCATGAGATGCACTATTTTTTCAGCAAATTATTTGTAGCCTGTTGTGATCAATGAAAGATGTATTTAGCTATTTCTCTGCTCCTAACCAAGGGCAGTCACACAGCTGCCTAAGCAAATGCATTTTCCCACATGTTCTCAGGATTAGCCCCCATGGTGGCCTTTTCTATTTATTTTAATTTAAAAAAAAATTAAAGATTAAATTTAAATTAATTTCATAATAAATAAATTAAAATTTTAATTTAAAATTTAAAAATGCATTTCTACTTAGAACATATCTTGATGGCACAGTAAACATGAAGCTCTGAGTGCTCCCGGGGAGCAGAGAGAGCCTCTGGAGACCTGGAGCCTGAATCCACGCACCAAGTGGGGTCCTGAAATTCTCAGGAAATGTGAGGACCAGGTATAAGCCCCCCCTTGCCCACTCCCTCCTCCTGGAGCATTGACATCTAGGTTGAAAATGGGTTCAGGCAAATGTCAAGCAAAGTCTACAAATGGGCTACATGTGGAGTGGTCCCATGTTGCCATGGTAATGGGAAGACAAGGAGGGGGTGTTAAAAGCTACTATTTTTAATTCTTAGACTGTTCCAGTACAATTTTCAGAGTCATCTCTGTGTCCCCTTCCACCTCCCTTACAGCCCTTCCAAAGTGCCGGGGCCTATTTACCGGTTGCCAAAGGTTAGCCGGTCGATTCTCCATCAACTCTCTGAAAACTGAAAAATCAACCCATTGTTCCTTATACCTGACCCCTAGCTACCAATCCAATTTCTTCCCTGACTTAGCTGATGTAATTGATTGATTTCTTTTTTTTTGCAATGGCCAGACACAGGGTGGAACCTACTCACTTATGCTATAAGGAATAAAGTTATTTGGTAAGCAAATAGTTAAATGTATGGATTGGTGGCGCCACTTTGCTGAAGCAGAGCATCATTGTTGTCTATCCTGTCATATCCATACAGACCAGGTTCTACAAACCTCAGCATTTGGTGGGCGGGACTGCTGGTTCACTCCCCCTTCCTACTTGCTCACTACTTTTGTAAGTAGCTCTGTATCACCATAAATGAATTGGTTATCAGTGTATTACCCCTTCACTGGTGTGCTGCAGTCCATGGGGTCGCAAAGAGTACGACTCGACTGAGTGACTGAACTGAACTGCCACAATGGACTGGACCCCAAGCTTTTCTTCTTTACATTGAATGTGATATAAATTTTGTCAGTAGAGGGCGCTACAGGGGCACCGTTGGAGAAAGGCGGGTTCTCTTCCCGGGTTTGGCTACTGCCCTTTGTCTTTTCGGGGACTTGCCTGGTGGCTCAAATGGTAGTCTGCCTGTAATACAAGACTGGGGTTTCATCCCTGGGTCAGGAAGATCTCCTGGAAAAGGGCATGGCAACCCACTCTAGTGGGTTTTTTCTTGCCTGGAAAATCCCATGGATGGAGGAGCCTGGAGGGCTACAGTCCCTGGGGTCGCAAAGAGTCAGACACTACTGAGTAACATTTTGTTTCTTGGGTGTTTTTTTTAAACGTTTCTTTTTTCTTGTCCAGTTTTATTGAGATAGAATTGTTGTACAGCACTTTAAAAGGTGTACAGCATAATGCCTTTACTTTTGGACATCATGAAATAATTAGCACAGGAAGTTTAGTGAACATCCATCTCATAGAGTTACAAAATGGAAAAAACCCAACATTTTCTTATGATGAGAACTCTTAGGTTTACTCTCTTAACAACTTTCATATATAACATACAACAGTGTTGACTATATTTATCATATTATATATTATTTCCCCTGCAGTAGGAAATGGCAACCTTCTCCAGCATTCCTACCCAAGAAAATCCCATGGTCAGAGAAGCCCGGCAGGCCCCAGTCAATGGGGTCACAGAGAGTCAGACACGAATGACTAAACACACACACATATACACATTTATCTCATAACTGGAATTTTGTACTTTTTGCTGCCTTCTTCCTATTTCCCCCACACACTAATTATGATCTCTTTTTCTGTGAGTTTGTTTTTTATTCATTTTTAATTGAAGGATAATTGCTTTACAATATTGTGCTGGTTTCTGCCGTACATCAACATGAATCAGCCACAGGTATAGATATGTCCCCTCCCTCTTGGCCCTCCCTCCTACCTCCCACCGCATCCCAGCCCTCTAAGTTGTCTCAGAGCCCCGGTTTGAGTTCCCTGAGTCATACAGCAAATTCGCACTGGCTATCCATTTTACACGTGATACTGCGTATGCTTCCATGCTACTCTTTCCATCCACCCCCTGCTCTCCTTCCCCTGCCCACGTCTACTAGTCTGTCGTCCAGGTCTGCATCTCTGCTGCTGCCCTGCAGTGGCTCATCAGTACCATCTTTCTAGATTAAATACATAGGCATTATATACGGTATTTGTTTTTCTCTTTCTGATTTACTTCACTCTGTATAATAGGCTCTAGGTTCATCCACCTCATTAGAACTTACTCAAATGAGCTTCTTTTTATGGCTGAGTGTCCGTCTAGTCAAGGCTATGGTTTTTCCTGTGGTCATGTATGGATGTGAGAGTTGGACTGTGAAGAAAGCTGAGCGCCGAAGAATTGATGCTTTTGAACTGTGGTGTTGGAGAAGACTCTTGAGAGTCCCTTGGCCTGCAAGGAGACCCAACCAGTCCATTCTGAAGGAGATCAGCCCTGGGTGTTCTTTGGAAAAAAAAGATACTAAAGCTGAAATTCCAGTACTTTGGCCACCTCATGCGAAGAGTTGACTCATTGGAAAAGACTCTGATGCTGGGAGGGATTGGGGGCAGGAGGAGAAGGGGATGACAGAGGATGAGATGGCTGGATGGCATCACCGACTCGATGGATGTGAGTTTGAGTGAACTCCGGGAGTTGGTGATGGACAGGGAGGCCTGGCGTGCTGTGATTCATGGGGTCGCAAAGGGTCGGGCACGACTGAGCAACTGAACTGAACTGATTCCTAGTTTTAAGGAATCTCCATATTGTCTTCCATAAAGGCTGTATCAATTTATATTCCCACCAACAGTGAAAGAGAATTCCTTTTTCTCCACACCCTCTCCAGCATTTATTGTTTGTAGATTTTTTGATGATGGCCGTTCTGACAAGTGTAAATTGACACCTCATTCTAGCTTTGATTTGCATTGCTCTAATAATAAGTGATGTTGAGCATCTTTTCATGTGTTTATTAGCCATCTGTGTATCTTCTTTGAAGAAATGTCTGTTTAGATCTCCTGCCCACTTTTGTTTGTTTTTCTGGTATTGAGTTGCATATGCTTTCCTCTTTGTGTTCCTACTGCCCGGTCTGTTAGTGGGACATGTGTGCAGGGACAACTGGTGGTGTCTGCCACAGCTGCATGTCTGCAGACCTTTAAGGACTTTGAACCCTTCCTGGGCCTGGTGACGACCTTTCCATGGCCTTCCCAGTGCGGACACCCAGCAATCCAGGCCTTACACACAGTGGTACCTCAACTCTCTCTGCATCTGCCCACCTTGTACACCTGCCCAAATTACCTGCAGCCCAGAAGGATGTTTCCTACTTGCCTGGCGCTTAAGGATGAGCTCTAGAACTGGCAGCACAGCAAAATCCTCCTCTGGGCTTCAACTTTACCTTCTGAGCCTCAGGCTTAGGGAGGGTACCCTCCCAAGTGTGTGCTTCCCTGGATACTCCCTCTAAGCCCTATGATACCCTTTAGAGTTGTCTTTACATCTTTATGGTTATGCTATCACAGCTTAATAATTCTTTACATTCAATCTGCTTACATTACTGTGTGATTTCTGTCTCCTGTTTAGAACCCAAGTGATATACCCTTTTCCCAAATGACCGTCAGTTTGATCACCAGCCTCAACCTCACTCCCTTCCTGGATTCATTCTGCACCCACCAAGCCTCCAGGGAACTGGTCAGAAAGAGTTCGATTGATCTCTAAGTGAATGTTTCTACTTAACTGTTTTGCAGCTTTTCAAAACATGATGCCCATCTTCTCTTTGTGAATAATGACTTCTTCAGATAAAATGGACAAAAACAAATTGGTTAAAAACAACACTCCTCCTTGAAAGAGACGCTGTTTCAGCCCCCAAGAAACTCTTCTTTAATCAACTATACTTTCATTTAAAAGAAAGAAAGGAAGGAAGGAACTCTTTTTTTTTCTAGAAGGATGTGTGTGTGTGTGTGTGTGTGTGTGTGTGTGTGTGTGGGCGCGCGCGCTTCGTCAGTTATGTCTGATTCTCTGTAACCCCATGGACTGTAGCCCGCCAGGCTCCTATATCCATGGAATTTTCCAGGCAAGAATACTGGAGTGGGTTGCCATTTCTTCCTCCAGGGGATCTTCCCGACCCAGGGATCCAACCTGAGTCTCTTGAGCCTCCTGCTTTGGCAGGTGGATTCTTTACCTCTAGGTCACCTGGGAAGCCCAGAATGATATAGAGAGCCAATTTATGATAAATTTTTTGCCACTGTTCATGTTGAGGAACTCCAGCTAAATACATAGACTCCATTAGTCTAAACTAACCAAATAATTGTGGGCTTTTTTTAATGAGAAGGGTTTGTTGAGTGCCAGGTGAGTAATTGTGTCTTCCATTACCTGAAGACCTTGTGAGTGTAGAGGCTAAAAGAAGTCATCTTGCTTATTGTGACCCTTTCCATACACAGCCTCCACTTCTGACTGATTATTATACATTCATGAATTGATACACAGAAAGTATTGATCAACTTTCCAGGTAGCAAGCTCTTTCCAAAGCAACTCCCAATTTGATGAATTCATTTTCTTTTGTGACCCTGAAAGCTATTTGATTTTCAGAGCATTCCTACCTAATGGCATAAAGATTGAAACTGAATTTTTTAGTAATGAGATTTAATTAGAAGAAACTTTTAAATAAAATGGATGATAAGAGCTTTTTACAGAAAGAAAAATCATTTTGAAAATAAATTGTTCCCATCAGATCTTGCTGTGAATGGCGTGTTGCTCTTGGGAACAGAGTAAGATGATTCAGAGCAAAAGCACCCTGGAATCATTAAGGACATGTTAGGAACAAGGTTTCTAATGGAAGCAACAATTGTCTCGGAAGATGCAGTCAATTAAAGTTTTTGCCTTGTAAAATGGATAGCGTTTTGCCAAACATCGACATGAATCAGCCACAGGCGCACATGTGTTCCCCATCCAGAACCCCCTCCCACCTCCCTCTCCATCCCATCCCCCAGGGTCATCCCAGCGCACCAACCTTGAGCACCCTGTCTCATGCATTGAATCTGGACCAGTGATCCGCTTCACGTATGATAATATACACGTTTCAGCACCCTCTCAAATTATCCCACCTTCGCCTTCTCCCACAGGGTCCAAAAGACTGTTCTTTACATCTGTCTCTTTTGCTGTCTTGCATATAGGGTCATCATTACCATCTTTCTAAATTCCATATATATACGTTAGTATACTGTATTGGTGTTTTTCTAACTTACTTCACTCTGTATAATAGGCTCCAGTTTCATCCGCCTCATTAGAACTGATTCAAATGCATTCTTTTCAATGTTTGGCAAAAACCACTACAATATTATAGAGTAATTAGCCTTCAATTAAAATAAATAAATTAAATTTAAAAATTAAAATAAAATTTTAAAATGGATAGCTTTAAAAAAAATTGGAAGAAAAAATGTTCATTAGATTTAGGCTTTGAATCTCTGCTTAGGGAAGTCGTTTATATAACGGAGTCATGATCACTTATACTGATAACAAAATGCCAGAAAAAAAATATACCTCCTCATACCCCTCCTTTCATTGTGAACAAAGCACTCTCATTAAAGACCCATTCCTTTGGAACTTGAGGGGTTTAGGATGTCAGAATTGCTTATTAAAACGCAGATATTTCTAACAGGAGTGACCCTTTAAGCTTCTATGAGCCAGCTTTATCAGAGAGAAGCCTGTGGAGTTGCTTTGTGATCATGACGGGCCCACAAGTATGGACACAAGCTAGGTTTCTGGTGAGTGGTAGAGGTTCCCAGCTACACATTGCTCTACTGCACTTTGCTGTTTGTGTGCTCACTGACATACATTGTCTTGTTCAGGAAGAACTGCTAGAGACATACGCAGTCTATCCATTCTTCCGGGCAGGCAAGCCAGGTCATCAAAGTGCAAGATACCTACAGACACATTCTGTGCAATCTTGACATGTGTTTTTCTGATTGTATTTGTGTTTTGTATTTAGTCACTCAGTCGTGTCCGGTTTTTTTAGACCCTTTCGACTGTAGCCCACCAGGCTCCTCTGTCCATGGGATTTTTCAGACAAGAATACTGCAGTGAGTCGCCATTACCTTTTTCGGGGTACCTTCCCAACCCAGGGATCGAACCTGTGTCTCTGCATTGCAGGTGAATTCTTTACCTGTGGAGCCATCGGGGAAGCCTTCTGATAGTATTTACTTAAATGCAATGCCATCAAAAACCAATACAACAAAGAGTCCTATGAAGCTCATCATTGGATTTACTGTAAGATCATTGTCAAAGATTTTGGCATTATCACTTCCACTGTCTTTTTTACATGGAAAAATTTCCTGACTGGTCTTGGAACAAATGGTATTTGGCAGTTCTTTTGGAAAACTGCTTCCTTTTTTATATTATGGACACTGTGAAGCATTTCACAGACAAGATTTCCTTTTTTAAAAAATTCCACTCATTTTATTTTTCACTTGTCTTCAATGTGTTTCCACCTTTGTTTTCCTTTCATTCTTTATCTGTGTTTTTAATTTATGTTATAGTTGTGAATAGTATATGAGTAAGTATGTGCATCTGTGTGTGACATATATGGGTATGTGCATGTGTGTGTTAAATAGAGCCTTATTATAAGCTACTTTAAATAATTTTCAGAGCAGTTCAGTTCAGTTTGGTCGCTCAGTTGTGTTCGACTCTTTGCGACGTCATGAACCGCAATACATCAGGCCTCCCTGTCCATCACCAACTGCCGGAGTCTACCCAAACCCATGTCCATTGAGTCGGTGATGCCATCCAACCATCTCATCCTCTGTCATCCCCTTCTCCTCCTGCCCTCAATCTTTCCCAGCATCAGGATATTTTCAAATGAGTCAACTCTTTGCATCAAGGTATATTCAAAACGCATACATAACTGGTTTCATTTAACTCTCACACAACCCTATAAGATGAATTATGCTTCTCATTTTAAAAATGAATAAACCTCAAAGCTGTAAAATATCAATACCTTATCAATGTCATGGGTCTTCCCTGGTGGCTCAGACGGTAAAGAATCTGCCTGCAATGTAGGAGACCTAGATTCTACCCCTGGGTCAGGAAGATCCCCTGGAGTAGGAATGGCAACCCACTCCAGTATTCTTGCCTGGAGAATTCCATGGACAGAGGAGCCTGGTGGGTTGCAGTCCATAGCACTGCAAAGAGACAGACACAACTGAGCAACTAACACCATATCAATGTCATGAAACAGAGCTAGTCTGAAACACATTTTCTTTTTTGTTTTTAATTCAAAACCCCATGCTTCCTTCCCATACTTAGTATGTTGAAGGAGAAAAAGATACTAAAAAAGATAGTAGAAATTCACAGTTTTCCCTAGAGTCACTTCCCATATCCACTGTACATAGAGAACGCTTAAATAAATGCAACTAAACTATTCTGACTCTTAGAGTAAAATATTCCAAAATCAATCATTCTACTGGACCCATCCTAAATGGGCCAGTAAGCCCGCATAGTGGGGCTACTTGGGTGGTCAGCCTGTATTCAGCAGAACCCAACTTTACCCAGACGTTCAAGGAATCTCCCTCAGTACTTGTTAATAAGTTGGTTTTGTAATCTCTCCTTTAAACCCTGCACACAGAGGCTTGGGAATTGCATTTATGTGTGTTGAAGTTGATTAGTTGACATGACCTCTTTCTTTTCAACAAATAAAACATGAAACTTCAATCTCCAAAGCTCTTTGCCTATTTATTTTTAATGAGTAATGTGCCCTGGATCAGACAAGCAAATCACAAGTTCATCCAGAGAAGCCTGGAATCCAAACAAGATGCTAGATAAAGCCTATGTGCAAAAAATTATCTGAGTGAATAGTTCTCTAGCTATTAAGATTGGTTAAAGGTACTTGTTATCTTAAGAAATATACGGAAACATGAAGGATACCAACCATATTTTCATTTCATCTTTATCTCTGTGGATATGGGATTTGGTTACAAGGAAGGGGAAAAGCTTAATAAAAATGTTTCTGGCCTTGTGATTATTTGGTTCATATTTTCAAGGCTCAAATTCCCATATGCTAGATATCTAATTAGTGTTGTATATTTCTAAGTTAACAGGACAGGCTATTAACTTATGACAAAATTGCTCCTAGAGGGTAGGGGGATGGGTAGAGCCTAAAATGCAGTTCAGTTAAGTAAAGTGTGCTCTGCCCGCATTGCCCTCTGGAAGAGGCTTGAACTTGGATGCATAGCCTGAGGTAGAAAGTATCTTAAAGGTCATCTAGCTCAAATCTTCTCAGTAACTTTCCCCAAATGCCCTCTTACTTCTGTTCAAATGCCTCCAGGATTGGAAAACACCCCATTTCTTCCACTTTTAAGACATTCCCACCGTCCAAGACTTCCGATCACAGCACAGGCAGAGCTATTACCTAGAATTAAACGCTTGGCAGCAGGGTACTTTCCCGTAAAAGTCTCTAAAGGATCTTTCCATCATTGTTGTGAACTAACCGGGAATAATCAAATCAATCAAATATCTCCATCAGAAAGATGGCTGAAACGTCACTCAGGCAGGTCATTTCCTGTAGGTCACAGACTGATCTGCAGAATGGATGGACACAGACTTTATGTTGTCTTTGGGGTCCTGGGGTCTCCACGGAGGGAAGGGAATGGCTATACAGTTCAGCAAGCAGTCCCATATGTTTCTGTATGTTTTTTATAGGAAATTACGAGCACCACACCCCCAGCAAACAGTACCTGTGGCCTCTCCATGAGCCACTCTAACAACGGCAGCTCTCTTTCCTTCCTGTTTCTTCTGCTCCACTTCCTTTTTTGGAACCTCAGATGCACAATTTGAATTAATCATAATCCCTGGCTCTTGATATACTCTCATCACTAGTTCAAACATGGCTTCCTCTGAAATTTTAAAATTCATTTATTCAACTTATTAATAATATAACGAACACTCATAAACCTACAATCAACACAAAAAGTACAGTATTGACATTAATTGGTATCGTAACATATGTTACCTATATGTTCCTCTTTCTTCCCATCCCCTAGCCTTCCTTCACCCAAGAATAACCACTATATTGTGGATTATTCTTTTGTTTTTACATATCTATAGTCCATCACATATATATGTGTTCCCAACATATATCGCTTAGTTTTACCTTTTAACTCTATAAAAAGGATACCATACTGTAGTTAATATTCTAGACTTACATTTTTCAGTGAATATTAAAGTTCTCAGGCTTATCCATACAGCTGCTTATAGTTCATTTGGTTTTGCTTCTATATAATATTCCACTGTGTACATATACCTTAATTTTTACTCTCCTGTCAGTGGGCATTTAGGTTGTTTCTAGGTTTTTGCTCTCACAAATAGTGCTTCTCTGTCTGTTATTGTACATGTGCAGAATCTAGCAGAATTACTGGATTATATGTTATTCAATTTTCTGAGGCAATACCAAACTGTTTTCCAAAGCAGTCATAACAATTTACACTCCTGCCAACAATGTATAAGAAATTTTGTTGGTCTACATGCCCTCCGATAGTTGTATCATCAGAATTCTTAATTTTGACCAATCAAATATGTATAAAATTATATCTCATCTAATCATTAGTAAAATTAAATATCTACATGTCTTTATTGGCAACACATGTTTTTTTCTTACATAAAATGCCTGTTTACTGATTTTGTCTATTTTCTTACAGGATTGTTTATTTAATGATATGTAGACATTCTTTCGGAGAAGGCAATGGCACCCCACTCCAGTACTCTTGCCTGGAAAATCCCATGGACGGAGGAGCCTGGTAGGCTGCAGTCCATGGGGTCTAGAACAGTCGGACATGACTGAGCAACTTCACTTTCACTTTTCACTTTCATGCATTGGAGGAGGAAATGGCAACCCACTCCAGTGTTCTTGCCTGGAGAATCCCAGGGACAGGGGAGCCTGGTGGGCTGCTGTCTATGGGGTCGCACAGAGTCGGACACGACTGACGTGACTTAGCAGCAGCAGCAGACATTCTTTCGGAGAAGGCAATGGCAACCCACTCCAGTACTCTTTCCTGGAAAATCCCATGGTTGGAGAAGCCTGGTAGGCTGCAGTCCATGGGGTTGCACAGAGTCAGACACGACTGAAGTGACTTAGCAGCAGCAGCAGACATTCTTTACATAGTCTTGACATTAATACTTTCTCAACTGTATGTGTTAAAATCTTCTCACGGATTTTAAGTATTTTCTTTATGAAATATTTTGACAAATGGATATTCTGATTTTTAATATAGTCAAATCAATCTTTTCTTTTCTATTCAAAGCCTTTTTTGTCTTGTTTAAAACTCCTACCCTCTCCCAAGTCATAATGACTGCTGTAGAGAGCCACCCAGATCCCTGTTCAAACGTGAAAGACTTTACTGAAGGGACTTCTCTCCCAAAGCCATGCCACCTTCCTGGGGCAATCTGGGTCCTCTGACTGAAGCAGAGGTCTTATACAGGCTGAGCCCTTTCACTCAAACACAGAATGGCTCTGGTAGACTATCCTATGTCTGAGTTTCTCTGTAGGATTAGTTAAGGGTTCTGGTTAGACTGCATGCCTTCTCTCCTCCCTTTGCACAATCCTGTTTCCTTCCCTTCCACAATTATTGATCCCAAGAACACTCCGTAGTAACCTGCAGCTAATCTCTGAGTCTGCCTCCCAGGAAGCCCACCTGCAACAAGAGATCAAAAGATAAACACCTAGTTTTTACTCTTCCTCACAAATCCTCAGGTTAGCTATTGTACCTATTAGAATTGTCTTATTCGGAAGCACAACCAACCCCCGAGTAGCCTTGGGTCCTCAGTTCTACTCTTTGAAGCCAAACAGAACAAATCTATTCCCTCTTCCTCGCAGCATCTTAAATTAGAAGAGGATGACCTGTGCCCACTAAAACTTTTTTCCTCTGGGCAAGAAAGCCCGGTTTCCTTCCGTTGGCCCTCACAGGACAGGGTCTCCAGCCTTGCCTCCCTCCCTGTTGCCCCTCCAGTTCACACGTATCTCTTTGCTTACTACTTGACATATTGAAAGAGCTCTTTGATGTACACCATAGGCAGTATCAGAAACCCAGGAGCAGTCAAAGCCCAGTACTGACTTTGTACATGACCTTCGTATAGAAGGGATTTGGAGCACTGAGAAGTTGAAGCCAAAGAATCACCCCACGGCTGAAAAGGATCCTGTCAGGTCAGCTCATCCACTCCGCTTGCTGGCACCTCAATCTGCTCTATCTGGGGCAAGGAATCACCTTTTCTGTTGGTTCCATTTTGTACCCAACCAAAGACTTCCATGGTGGCTCAGACGGTAAAATGTCTTGCTTACAATGCGGGAGACCTGGGTTCGAGTCCTGGGTTGGGATGATCCTCTGGAGAAGGAAATGGCACCCCACTCTAGGACTCTTGCCTGGAAAATCCCATGGACAGAGGAGCATGGTGGGCTACAGTCCACTGGATCGCAAAGAGTCGGACACGACTGAGCGACTTCACTTCACTTTCACAAAATGGTTTACTGTCCCTCCTCCTTATTATCCCCAATTCTTAATAAATCTTTTCCAAAAATTAAGGGAAAGAAAAAGGCACATTTCCTCTTCAGTAGTAGCCCAAGGTAAAGCCTCTTCTTTATGGATACCTTTGTAAGGAGAGCTAAAACATGACCTGTCTCCCCAGTGGGCATTGGGAAGACAACTGAGGTTTTGAATGGTGGACTTAGAGGGTAAAGCATTGGTACTTACTGCAGATGATGTTGTCTTTGCCCTTTTCCAAGATCTTGCCTATGTCTCTCTCCTACCTATGGGTCTCTCTCCCTCTTGTCATCTTATAGCCAAGGTCTCCAAGAGCTTCTGCTCTGCTTCTTCCCGAATGTTCCAACTTGCAAGATAGCTTATTTTCTTCTCTCTTTTTCTAAAGTTTCAAGCAATTCCCACTGAGTGTTCAACAAAATGCTAGCCAGGCAAGCTAGTACATGTGGCCATGTAAGTAACTTTCCACCTGAACATTTGTGGAAGTCTTCATGTTTAAAAAAAAAAAGAAGGTGCTTCCTCTGCAGGGGACATGGGTTCCTCCTCAGGGGACATGGGTTCCTCCTCAGGGGACGTGGGTTCCTCTGCAGGGGACGTGGGTTCCTCCTCAGGGGACGTGGGTTCCTCTGCAGGGGACGTGGGTTCCTCCTCAGGGGACGTGGGTTCTGTGCCTAGTCAGGGAAATAAGATCCTGCAGACCATGCGGTGCAGCCAAAAAAATTAATTTACTAAAATTTTTTGAGAAAGAAATACAGAAAATCATAATACATACAGAAAAAAATCCCGTCCCACTAAAACAACTACTAACACTCTGATGTGCATCCTTTCATTCTGGTTTCTCTGTAAATATATTTTTTTCTTTTAAATTTTCTAAATTGGGATAATATTATTTTGCAACTCACTATTTTCACTTAATATGTCCAGAATATTTTTTCATATCATTAAGTGCTCTAGACTATCAGTTTTAACAGCTACATTGCATTCTATCACATGGATGCTATGTACTTTATTTTGCCAAGTCCCCATTGTTAGATTTTTGGTTGTCTTTCAATATGATTATTTTAAGTAATTCTGCACTAAATTAACCCTTTAAATACATTTTGACATACATTCATATTTATTTCCTTAGAATAAATTCTTAAAAGTGAAATTTAAGACCTCAGATGGAGAAGGCGATAGCACCCCACTCCAGTACTCTTGCCTGGAAAATCCCATGGACGGAGGGGCCTGGTAGGCTGCAGTCCATGGGGTCGCGAAGAGTCAGACACCACTGAGCGACTTCACTTTCACTTTTCACTTTCATGCGCTGGAGAAGGAAATGGCAACCTACTCCAGTGTTCTTGCCTGGAGAATCCCAGGGACGGGGGAGCCTGGTGGGCTGCCGTCTATGGGGCCACACAGAGTCGGACACGACTGAAGCGACTTAGCAGCAGCAGCAACAGCATGGCCAGCAGTATTTTAAAATGCCTACTGCCCCACACCCTCAATGTCACTACGTGTTACTATGAAGAATAAAAGACTTTCCAATTTGGTTGACGGCAAGGGGCTATTTCTCTTCATGGTGTTTATATTATATCTCATTTATTTTCTTACTTACTGGTAAAGTTAACCTGTTTAATAAAAGATAGTCATTGACCATTGGTATTTCATATATTCATGTCCTTTTTTCCAGTCAGTCCATTTTCTCTCTCCTTGATCTGAATATTCTCTGTATGCATTACGGATGGACCCTTTGTCTTCCACCTGTGTTGCAGTTTTTCCCATTTCTGAGGAGGAGATTACCTGGTCTTCCTCATCTAAATGTCTCTCTAATGGATAAAATTGGAAGCGGTGTGAAACAGTGATATGAAATTTTTCATCAAGTATAAAGGAGAGGGGTGTTTCCCAGAACTCCTGAAGATCCCCGTGCAGGTAATAAGGGCAAGTGAGAGAGGACAGCTCTTCGCCTGAGCACGTAAATGACCAGAGCCTCGTGGACCACGTACCGCAGGGATGCTGGGAAATGAGGGTAGCCTGTTTTCAGCCCCGCTGTGACAGGTCCTGTAGCGGTTCTCACCGCAGCTGTCAATGTGACAAAGGCCTGGGGGCTTTCCTGTCTCCTAAAAATCAGTTTCATATCAATTAGTATGTTTATTGTGTCACCAGGGACCAGATGAAGAAACAGTACTTTCCCCTGAGATAAACACTTCCATTTAGAGCTCATTAACAAACCGGAGCTCAGAAAGCTGTAATCATAATTTAAGCAACAAAGACACACTTCCAGGTCAATGCCCGGGGGAGCGGGTCCATTTCTGTTGCTTGTTAAGGACCTTATTAGGGCTTTAAGACACATTTAAAATCTTTGCCTCAGCGAGACTTCCGAGCTCATTTAAACTCCCAGCATGCCATCAAGGCTGGTATGAACCTTTCCATGTTTAGGATTTATTTCCGACAAGAAAGAAATAAATGCATCATACTTTGTGAATAGGTTCTCTGAGAATTAACAAAGAACAGTAACAGGAATGGGGAGGAAGATCCCCAGGGGGCTGGCTGTGAATGGTTGTCCTGAAGCCTGGAAGAAGGAAAGAAACTATGTTGTTGGTGTCATATTTTTAGATTCTTAGATGTAAATATTTTTATACTCTGACCTCTGCTGCTCAGTTGTGGTACATCCTTTGAACAAGGACATTCAATGACACCCAGTGCATCCTAGTGTCTCCTCCCTCCCTCTACTGTGCTGTGCTGTGCTTAGTCGCTCAGTTGTGTCCGACTCTTTGTGACCCCATGGAGTGTAGCCCACCAGGCTCCTCTGTCCATGAGATTTCCCAGGCAAGAATACTGGAGTGGGTAGCCTCTCCCTTCTCTAGTGGATCTTCCTGACCCAGAAATCAAACCAGGGTCTCCTGCACTGCAGGCGGATTCTTTACCATCTGAGCTACCAAGAAAGCCCCTCTCTGTACTACCCAACTTCAACCAGAATCTCTGAGGCCAGTCAATGACGCGTGTGACATTTCCTGATGCAGTGAAGTGATGTCATATTAAACTTAGCTGTTGAATCTGAAGTAAGAGAAAAATGGTATGGTAAAGACTCCGTTTTCATTTCTTTGGCCTTTTCTAGTAGTCTGGGCAATCAGTGCTAGTAACACACAATCCCCAAATCTCTCCTGCATCACAGTCCAAAGCAGACCAGGCCACACTCCTGGGAGGCTGTCCTGCAAGCGGTTAACATAGGAAACCCAAGTGCCTTCCATCCTGTGGTGCTGCCATCAAAACATAGTGGGTAACCAGTCATGGAAGGTAGTTCTGGAGCAGGGAGAGAGAATATGGAAGAGGTGGAAGGAGGCACAGGGGGCCCTATGTATACTGTCCAAAACCAAGTCACATGGCCCTGACCTAACTATAAAAGAGGCTGGGAAGAGATGCTCCTTTGTGCTCAGAGAGAAGGAAATGAAATGAGATGTGGTAGCCATAACATTGTCTCTCCCACATCTCTGTTGGTTTTCCTGTATGAGTGATACAAACAGCTAAAAGACCCCTCTAGCCTAAAACGTTCTACACCTTCAGTTTTGTTGGATATATGAAATCTCCACATCAATATACCTTTCTTTAAGACTTCAAAGAAGTAGATAGTAGATAGATGGTCTAAGTACATACCATGGACAGAGTCGTCTTTTATTTATTTCTGGCTGGGCTGCGTCTTGGTTGCTGCTCAGGCTTTTCTCTAATTGCGGCGAGTGGGGGCCACTCATCGTCCCAGTGCGTGGTCTCCTCATATGGCGGCTTCTTTTGTTGTGGGGTGTGGGCTGTGGGTCGTGCAGGTTTCAGTGGTTGTAGAGTGTGGGCTCAGTAGTCGCAATTCCCAGGTTCTAGACCACAGGCTCAATAGTTGTGGCACACCGGCGTAGTTGCTCCACGGCATGTGGGATCTTCCTGGACCAGGGATCAAACCCATGTCTCCTACATTGGCAGGTGGATTCCTTACCACTGAGCTAACAGGAAAGCCCCAGAGTCACCTTTAAGGCAGGGATCCCCAGTCTCCGGATCTAATGCCTGATGATCTGAGGTGGAGCTGATGTAATAAGAATAGAAATAAAGTGCACAATAAGTGAAATGGGCTTGAATCATCCCCAAACCATTGCCCTGCTCCTTGCCGCATGCCCTGCCCCCCAGATTTGTGGAAAAATTGTCTTCCACAGCACCAGTCCCTGGTACCAAAAAGGTTGGCTGTTTGAAGGAGTATAACTCAACATTCCTTCCTGTGGGCAGGATGTTCTCAGCGTCTTAGGGAAGCATAGTCAGCTACTTCTCACCTACCTGTGGAGATTAGACCAGCGGGCTGTGCGTAGTTGATCCATACAGATTGGCATGAGCAACTCAGACACCTCAGAGCTGGCCGGTGCAAACGATTCAAAGAGAGATGATTCACACCAAACTGCTCCAAAACAGCCTAATCTAACATTCTCTTTTGTGAATCATAGATCTGAGGCGAACAAAGAGGAATCAGGCCTTCAACTCTGGGTTGCTGCCTTGAAATGTACCTGACAATTTTCCCCATTGCTAGACAAGGAAAATGCGGACCCTTGGTAACCATATGTCCCTGAAATAAACCTCATTTCATAGTCTGAGTCTATCATTTGGCTCATAAGAGGTCCCTGGGAAAATCCCAAGTGGGGCCTGAACATTTCTGGCAAAAAACGGGAACAACTGAAACCATAGCTCTTAACCAAGGCGGGTTAAGGAAGGATGGCGGTGGTCAAGGGCAGCTGAAATCCTACCGTTCTGAAATCCTGCCAGGCCTCCCGACCCTAAGGAGTAGGAAATGGTCCTTAATTAAGCCTTGGTTCTGCTCCCTGGGAACGGGTGCCAAGCCCACTGTTCTCCATGACTCTTGACTCCACTGTCTGGAGTTCCTTCATTTGCACTGTGTTTCTCAGCTACACAATAGACAGCATTAGAGACTATGCCCTCCTTGAAAGGTGACCAACCATCCCAGTTTGACCAGGAATGAAGGTTTTTCTGGACTACAGGAATTTCAATAGCAAAACAAAGGAAGTCTCAAGCAAATCAGGATGAATTGGTAACCCCACCTTCCTAGCAGCTGAGTAGCTTTCTCAAGCCTGCTTCCTGCCCGTACAAAGTTGGAGGCCCAAAGATCTTTCTACATCTTGAAAAATCAGCCTATTTTAAACCAATCTATGGTGCTTTGGACAAGATATTCACTCAAAGCTTTGTTGGCTTTTTGTATTTGATTTTAGGCAACTCTGTGACAAAAGTCATATTCACAATTTTTTGGAGTTATCCAATTTACTTATTAATAGTTACTTTGATATATCAGGCTTCTGTGGGTCCATTGTGTTCTACTGCAGGAGAAAAAAAAATCTACTGGGCACCTCTTTAATCTTTTCAATGACTTTTAAAAGCTTGATTTGGTCTTTCCCTGAAGGCTGAATCTTAGTAGGTTTTTTATACTCAAAGAACTTCTCAGTGTTCTCTTTTACTGATTGGAGATGAAATGGTTTTGCTCTTCAGCCCTGAAATTTCCAAAATTCTTGAGCTCTGTATATTTCCTTTCTGTTCTGCTTGCAAATCTATCAGTTCTTTTCAGATCTCATCTCTTCTTGTACTATTTTATGACATATAAGTTGTATAATTACAAACAGCTCACACCATCAATATTCTGTCTCAGAACCTCTGTACCCCTCTTCACAAGCTTTTTTGGGACATTTTTTGTCTTTCAGATTTTTATAGGTGAGAGTTTTGCCAAATATTTTGCCACTGCCTAACTTGGGTCATCATTTTTCCAATTTCTGTTATTGTTTCCTTGTGTGTGCTTGGTCACCCAGTCGTGTTCAACTCTTTGTGACCCCATGGACTGTAGCCCAGCAGGCTTGCTGTCCATGGAATTTTCCAGGCAAGAATACTGGAGGGGGGTTGCTATTTCCTACTCGTTTCCTTGCCATGTGCTAATGAAACTCAAAGCCACTGCCACATGTATTTTAGGCAACACTCTACTTCTGGTACTGATTTCTATCCTAGAGCAGTTTCACTATAATATTTCTTCATATCAAATGGTTCCAAGATCTCAGTAGCTAAAGTAATAAAAATTTAATTCCACACTCACATATTTGTAGGTAACCTGCAGTTGAACAGATGTCATCTGGACTAAACTAAGCAAGGCCGGACTACAGCTGTAGAGTCTGCTTTCCATCATTTCTGGGTTCATCTTTGATCTGAACATCCTGACTATCAAATCTTGCCACCACTCCTGATGAGTTTCAAGGTAATAGATCACATTTGGATGTGAGCCTTGACTTACAGCTCCCCTCAGCTTGGAGAGTCATCTTAGTAAAAGATTGAAAACAATTTCTCTCTCTCACTGGAAAAAAAAATGGTTATCAATTTCATAATATCATGTTTTATTTTTATTATTGTAAAAATTATTATTATTCTACAAATTTGTTTTCAGTGTCTGTAAGGTGTTTGTGGCGCAGTACTATTTAGGACAAATACTACTTTAACCCTTTGAGACTTGTAACAAGAAAACTGATAAGACTGGCTCCAGCACACATTTACCGAGTGCTTATTATGTTTATGAGAGCTGTGGTGAGTAGAAAACTTGTCACTGTTTCAACAATAAGTATACTAATGTAGCACCTACCACACAGTGTTCTGAGTACTTTCTTAGTATAATAGTAATACAGTCTACATGGCAGCCCTCTCACACAGGAGCTGTGTTAGTCCCATTTTACAGAAGAAGAAATGGTTGCCCAGAAAGATGAAGTACTTTGCAAAAGCTTGCACTTCTAGTAAGGGGCAGAGCAAGGATTTGAACCAAGGCAGCTTGCCATCAAAGCCCATACTCTTCATACTGCACCAGACTAGCTTCCTGTTGCAGGCAGCTTGCCATCAAAGCCCATACTCTTCATACTGCACCAGACTAGCTTCCTGTTGCCTATAACCAAGTGAGGGAGACTGAAAAATCATGCAAAAGCTAACAGAAGTGATCAAGGAGAAAGTGATTCTCCGGTAAAGCCCGGAGACAGCCATCATCAGAACCAGTGACTCATGTAGTGAAGCCGCCAGGTAATGGGACACAGGAAAAGTAAATTTTAAAGGCAGGGATGCCCCTGGAAATGGTCAGAGCATGGGCTAACTAGGAGAGGGCTTAAAAGAAAACGGAGATGATCAGGACCGGGCAACTGCAGTGTAATGATTGGGAGTGCTCTGTGAAACCAAGGAGGGAAGGTACAAAGATGCAAGGTGATTTTTAAATCTCAATATTTAATAAATATGGCCTTCTAGCTTAGCATGATCTGTGATGACCTAGAGGGGTAGGATGGGCGGAAGGGAGGGAGACGCAAGAGGGAGGTGATATACGTATGATTATGGCTGACTTGCTTTGTTGTATGGCAGAAACCAGCACAACATTGTAAATCAATTTTCCTCCAATTAATAAATAAATAAAGGTAATCAATAAAAACTGAAAAAATAAATAAATATGGCTCTACCCGGCCCTGCCATATTTAACTCCTTTCATCTTTTTTTTTTTTTCCACTGATAACTAGACGATCTCAGTGAGGTCTAACTCTGCCAACTCAAAATTAGTCTTACTAATTCAGATAAATGTTCCCTGGGGACGTTACTGACACAGGCAAATTCATAGCACGTGGTTTCTTTGGTCTGATTTTAACTGCAGGTGAAAAGCTATTAAAGTAACCCTATGAGCTAATGTGAATGACTGCTTCAGTCTCATCTCATCTCCTGGAGGTGTTTGGAATGGTGGGGTTTTGTTTTTTTGACCACTGCTAATGAGACGATGTGCATGAAATCACTATAGAAATGATACATCATCAAGTAAATGTTAGTTGTCATTGTTAGATTTCAGGCAGATGATAGCTTTAGTTTCAAACATTACTATGGCTGAAGCTGATGTTGAAATAGCTCAGAACGTGTTAGCTACTCCAGTTCCTGAATAATACCAGGGGTCTGAGGATCAGACAGATAAAGGGGGCTTACACAGGACAAGGTCAGGGACATCCAGTGTCAGGGTCTCCATGGAAACCATGAAATCACTCAATTATTTGACAAATATTTACTGAGTGCCTACCTGAGCCAGGCACCAATCTATGTGATGGGCATTCAGGGTTACACACAATGGATAAGACCCTCATCCAGGAGCAAGGACTCTCAAACCAAACTGCTTAATTTAAGTCTTGATTTTGCCACTCACAAGCTGGATGACCTTGAGGAAGTTTCTGTGCCTCCATTTTCTCATCTAAGGAAATTGAATAAAGGTCATCATGAGGCTTAAATGAGTTAATATTGCTAAAACACTTAGCACAAGAGCAGGCTTGTAGTAATTAATATAATGCTTGTTACATAGGTGGGACTGTTCATATTCAGTGACTCAGGATAGAAAACAAGTCAAGAAAGTAGGTGCCATGATGGTGTACACAGGGTGACGTGACAAAGGGTGGCAGGGTCTGGGGCCAGAATGCTTCAGGTTGTGAAGCAGGAGTGAGCTTGGTGTGTTCTACCAACAGACGAAGCAAGGCTGGGTCACACGAAGCAGATGGGAGCTGGGAAAAATAGAGGGAGATGGAAGAAAAGATGAGAGACAGGGTGGGGGAAGTCGGAGACAGGCAGAGATCAGGTCATGTGGGGCTGTGTGTGAGCAGCCAGGGTGAAGACTTTGAAGTTTATTCAAAAAAAAATTAAAAGTTTTTGAGCAGGGGAGGAATAGAATGTGATGTGTGTGTTTAGGAAAGCCCTCTGGCTGCTGTGTGAAGAACAGACCATGGGATGTACAAGTGGAAGCAGAGGCCAGGGAGACAGCTGTGGCCCTTGTCCAGGTGAGATATGATACTGACATGGACAGGGATGCACACGGTGGAGACGGAGAGAACCGAACAGATCTGGGATATGTTTTGGAAGCAGAATGGGCAGGCTGTGCTGTGCTTAATTGCTCAGTCGTGTCTGACTCTTTGTGACCCCATGGACTGTAGCCCACCAGGCTCCTCTGTCCAGGGAATTCTCCAGGCAAGAAGACTGGAGTGGGTTGCCATGCCCTCCTCCAGGGGATCTTTCTGAACCAGGGATCGAACCTAGGTCTCCCGCATTGCAGGCAGATTCTTCACCATCTGAGCCACCAGGGAACCCAGAATGGGCAGGGCATGATGGTAAACAGGATGTAAAAGGTGATTTTTTTAAAAAAAAGAAAATAGTCTGTTGAACAATTGGGTGGACAGAAGTACCAGGTGGAAAGTTGAGAGGATGCAGTTTGTGGGGCGGGAGCACTCAGTGCCCAGGAACGTGGGGCTGGTGGTGAGAAATCCATTGTCCTCTAGGTCTTCCAATCACTGTGACTTTGAGCACAAATTCAACTCCCATTCTCACTCCCTTGATCAATGACATGAGGATGTTAATATATTCCCTGATCACCTCTCAGGGAGTTTGTAAGGATCAGATTAGATAATAAAAGTAAAAGGCTTTGAGTGAAAGTCACTCCATCATGTCTGACTCTTTGTGACCCCATGGACTATACAGTCCATGGATTAAAGGCTCTGAAACCCATAGCTAATGAAGTGAAAGTTGCTCAGTTGTGTGTGACTGTTTGTGATCCCATGGGCTATACAGTGCATGGAATTCTGCAGGCCAGAATACTGGAGTGGGTAGCCTTTCCCTTCTCCAGGGGATCTTCCCAACCCAGGGATCGAACCCAGGTCTCACGCATTGCGAGCAGATTCTTTACCAGCTGAGCCACATGGAAAGCCCAAGAATACTGGAGTGGGTAGCCAATCCCTTCTCCAGGGGATCTTCCTGACCCAGGATTTGGACCGGGGTCTCCTGCATTGCAGACAGATTCTTTACCAACTGAGCTATCAGGGAAGCCCTCAAAACCCATAAGTCACCATATAAATGTTGGGTGTTATTATTATCACTGTCAAAACCTCTGGGGCTGAGCATCTGAATCACTGAATATACTAAGTGTTTGACAGAATTCTACTGAAACATTAAACGATAAATTTTGAAAGGCCTGGCCAATCCGCTTGCTTCCCCTTAACACAGTCATAGAAAGAAGCTGAATATCCAGCCATGTCCCGCCTCTATCATTGCTTCTGTCTCCTCATTATAACCCAGTGGCACTGGCAACATTCTGATCATGAACTCAATGGCTGTATTCTGGATCTAATGCACTCTGACACTGTTGGAAGGAATTTTGTTTTAGATTTTTAAGTGGGAGAAAATTCACAACGTCTAGATGTCACTTCCAAGGTTGGTGAGGCTAGTCAGAAAGAGCTCTGAAGCAGGGAAAAATCAATCCTTTCTAATGTTCATGGATGGAGTAATAATCTGTAACTGACATTAAGCTCAGAGCCTCCTTACAGTTTAGCAAATTTGCAGAGAAACCAGACCCTTGAATTTCATTATGTGCAACAGTGGTATCTTTGTCCAAATCTATTTTTTCACTGTAGAAAAATTTATTACACTAAAAGAATAAAAATGATCTTAAAATACAAGAAGAGAATCTTGGTTGGTTAAATTATGATATCTACCTACAATGAACTGCATATGCTTTGAAAATGATTATACATGTTGCACATATTAATATAGTTATGTTAATAACAAAATATTAAGTGAAATGTCAGGTTATAGGTTTTGTATATGGTATATAACCTCATGTTTTTAGAACATGTATTTATACATGTATATACACGATTCTTTTTAAGTTTTGGAACAATTTCAAATGTACAGAAAAATTACCAATATAATACAAAAACTTTTCCTGAGCCATTTCAGAGTACATTGCTGGTATGAGAGGCCTTCAAGTGAACCACTCTGAGAGCTTGTTTCAGTCCCTGGAATTGGAGAAAAGTGTTGTGGGGGTGTCTAGCGCTTGATGCCTGACTGGGAAGGGAGGTGGCTGGTGTGTAAATGGCTTGCATTTCCAAACTGGAGAGCTCAGGACAGCTGAGATCCTATGGGGGACCGCTGCAGGAGGAAGCCAGACTGGATCACTTGGAGAGGACCCCCCTCCCAGGAGGGTGCTGGGAGGCCAGGTGGCCACTAGAGACAGTAGGCCTGCAGAAGGCGGGGACAAGGGCAGCTCATCAGCTGCCAGCAGAGGAGGCAAAGGTACGAGATTCCTGGAGATAGAAGAACTCCCCAAAGAACAGCCCAGGTACCCACAGGAGGGAAATCAGCATTCGGATTCTAAGCCACCCAGGGACCCAACATCACACTACCATCATACGAGGCAAGTATGAGCCCTCGTGCCGCTTATCTCTTCCTTCCCCAACCTGCGGCCCAGGAGCCAGATGCTGCAGGGGAGGCAGGGAATGAGGAGGAGGGTGCGGAAATGGAGCAGTTGGTCACGCCTCCGCCCCCATCCCCATTGTCTTCTAACCCTGAGCAGGTCCTGAATGGAAGAGGAGCTTAATTCTACTGGACTTCGCAGAAACTGGACTTCTTTCCTGTATGTGACCAGTGCACTTCGTATGGTTATGAGAAATGGTCGGGAAAGTTCTAGGACCCACCCAAGATTGTATTCAGGAGCAGGGAAGAGTCAGTTGAGGAAACCCACTGAAAGAGGCAGCAGTGGGAAATAATGTGGCAGCTTCTTACCTATACCTGTTGCGCTTGTCCAATAAACTGGATACTTAACAGAAAACATTTAGTTTGAGCATGAAATATACCTCTAAATATGATATGGCATCCTCATTTTAATAAGTAATTTTTTCCAGCTTGATTGAGATATAATTACATGTAACATTGTATAAGTTTAAAGTGTACAGTGTGGTGACTGGACACTACATTTTTCTGCCTATTAAAAATCTTTTGATAACTTAGTAGTTTTCAAAACTTAGCCCTATAACCCTATATATCTCATTTAATTATTGTGTTCTGTGTTTTAAGAATCCTGCTTGCAAAATAACTTCCCTAAGAAGTAAAAATGAACAATACTTCTCTCATAAAATGCCCCAGCAAAGACATTTTAAGTGTTATTCCCACGGTAATTAACATGCATGCATACTCCATTGGTTCACTCGTGTCCGACTCTTTGTGACCCTGTGGACTGCAGCCCACCAGGCTCCTCTGTCTTGGGATTCTCCAGGCAAGAATACTGGAGTGGGTTGCTGTGCCCTCCTCCAGGGATCTTCCCGACCCAGGGATCAAACCCGCATCTCCTATGTTGCAGGCGGATTCTCTACCACTGAGACACTGGGGAAGCCCAGTTCTCTAACATCCTTCCAGAGAAAGAGTAGATTATACATAAGTTCTGACACAACCCATTATCTCACTGAATTAAGCTTAAAAGAGGATATGACATTCTGTTCCTGTAGCATTCTGTTCCTGTAGCATTCCGTTTTATGCTTTCAGGACACCTTATCAATGTTGAATTGGAAATAAATAAGTGCCCGAGGCATTTATTTGAATGTTACCTGAATTGTTGAAGTCTCAAATGCCAAAGTTCAATTTCTTAACTTATAATTTTTAAAATTACTTGCTCTTTCTAGAATTACAGAAATTCCATTTTCCCAGCTGCTGTTTTATCTTTTTATTTTATCCTTCTGGTTGTCCTAGAAACAGTACTAGAATTATTCATTTTCAGAAAACATTTTCTTGTTGTTTGCATGGCAAGTTCCTCCCATTATTTTGGAAAATAAATAAATTGAATGTTCTTTGAAAATAAATACTTTGAAGAACTTGGGAAAAATTAAAAGAAAATTATGAAACCTAACTTCAAAAAGGAAACAGGAGGTCTGTGAGAGTTGGCTAAATTCTATGCCGACCTGGGTTTCTGACACTGTCCTCTGTTGGACTGTGTGACTTGCGGAGCTGGTTTGCTTTTTGTAGTCAGTACTTAGCTATGGAGGTCACAAAAGTCCCCCCGCTGGCGTGTGTGCCTGTGCGCCATCCAGGAGGGCCGCAGCGTACCTGGAGGGAGGTGGCAGTGGTTGGACAGGCAGAGGCTACTGAGGGGAGGTGATAGCTCTCCTGAGGTCCTCAGATAAGAGAGGAAGAGACATCCTTACATGTAGAGACCAGGAGGAGAGGCCGTTTCAAGCTTCCGCTGTGTTCTACAGCTGTCCCTCCTACAAAATACGAAGCCCACTCCCCTCTTCACGTCTCCTATCCAAGAAAGAGCAAGGAATGAAATCATCAATTTGATAACATTCTCTTGATCATCAAAATGCCTCCAGGATGGGAGCCAATTAGCAGGTCTTAGTTTTATTCAATCTCTTCTACTTCAGGTTTCAGTGCAATTTCAGGGAATTTCATTACCTCCAGGAGTATCTCTTGCCTTGTCTGCAAACACTCCTTTACTTCTTTTTTCTTTTGGCCATGCTGCATGTTATGCACAATCTTAGTTCCCCAACTCGGGTTCTAATCTACACCCCCTTCAGTGGAAGCTAATATTCTTAACCACTGCACTGACAGGGAAATTTCTTCTTTTTGTTAAAGATAATAATAATTTAGCTATTTATCTCATTTTATATAGCCCTTAGATTTCAGAAGGCCATGATTTGGTCTTCAATATACCCAATTAGGTCCTATGTTCCTTTAAGGCAGAAAGCTCTATTTTACTTGCAGTGCTCTGTATCGGGGGGTAGTGGGGGGACAATCCAGTGGCAACATCAGCAAGAATGCCTGGGGCTGTCTGCAAGAAATGTTCCAAGATTTCAGATTTCTGAGATTGAAGAGTATGAAATGTATCTTGGAAACAAGGCAATAAATGATGTGTTTGGACAGAAATCTCTAGGATAAAAAATAAGAGGAAACTGCTGGCTTGATTTTGCAATAAAATTACCAGCAGACTGGAGAGCAAAAGGGCATATGTTCCCAGAAAATATCATGATTGTCGCAAAACTGACCAAGGTGTGTTGTGGATATTAAGGGACCCAATGTTCTAAGTCATCTGCTGCTGCTGCTAAGTTGCTTCAGTCATGTCCGACTCTGTGCGACCCCATAGATGGCAACCCACCAGGCTCCTTCATCCCTGGGATTCTCCAGGCAAGAACACTGGAGTGGGTTTCCATTTCCTTCTCCAGTGCATGAAAGTGAAAGGTGAAAGTGAAGTCACTCAGTCGTTTCCGACTCTTAGCGACCCCATGGACTGCAGCCCATCAGGCTCCTCGGTCCATGTGATTTTCCAGGCAAGAGTACTGGAGTGGGGTGCCATTGCCTTCTCCTTATTCTAAGTCATCTAGGCAAAACAAAAGCCAGCCAGACAGGAGCAAGGGAATGAGAAATGTTAGGTAAAGAAGGATGGAGGGAGAAACTCCAATAAACCACTGCCAGGTGTTCTCACCTAGGGCTCCAGATGCTGTCCTCAGGACCCACAGGAGAGATCCTCGCTGTGATGGTTAATTTTATGTGTCAACTCGCCTGGACCACAGGTGCCCAAATATTTGGTCAAATATTATTGAGTTTCTGTGAGGGTGTTTCTGGATGAGATTAACAATTGAACAGGCAGACTGGGTGGAGTTGATGCCACTCCCCTCCCAAGGTAGGTGGGCCTCATCTAATCAGTTGAGGGTGTTGTTGTTGTTGTTTTGTTGTTGTTTTGTTCAGCCGCTCAGTCATGTCTGACTCTCTGCTACCCCATGGGCTGCAGCATGCCAGGCTTCCCTGTCCTTCACTGTCTCCTGGAGCTTGCTCAAACTCATGTCCATTGAATCAGTGATACTATCCAACCATCTCATCCTCTGTCGTCCCCTTCTCCTCCTGCCTTCAATCTTTCCCAACACCAGGGTTTTTTTTTTAATGAGTTGGCTCATCACATCAGGTGGCCAAAGTGTTGGAGCTTCAGCCTCAGCATCAGTCCTTCCAATGAACATTCAGGACTGATTTCCTTTAGGATTGACTGGTTGGATCTCTAGTTAAGACTTAAATAGACCAAAAGATTAGGAAAGAACTCCTCCTGCTTTAAGCCGGGACCTCAGTTTTTCCTGCCTTCAGACTTGAACTGTCTTCCTGAATCTTGAACCTACCAGCCTTCAGATCAAAAATACACCATAGATACTCCTAGTTCTCAAGCCTTCAGACTCGGACTGTAACTTACATCATCAGTTCTCCTGGGTCTCCTGCTTGCCAGCTACGGGTCTTGGGTCTTAGCAGCCTCCATAATCATATAAGCCAGTTCTTTACAATAAACGTGTGTGTGTGTATATGTGTATACACTATTGGTTCTGTTTTCCTGGAGATATATTCTAGTGAATATAGTATTTTGAAGCTTAAAAAATTTTATGTGCAAAGGGCTTATGTTTCTCAAGAATTTCATTTCAGAACAGTAAAAAGAGTCAATATAAAGCTTTGTTCTAGGAAGGCAGTCTGATAGGGTAGGGAACTATTTGGCTGCCGGATGGCCGTAGTACACATCCTTCAGGGCAAAGCACACAGGCATGATTTTTCTCAACTAAGCTTTTGACAGAAGTTGAGCAGCAGCCCCATAGAAGGGACACCCACCAGGGACCTGCCTGACAGTCAGCAAAGGATCTAGACCCCAACAGTGAACCTGGCCTTGGCATAAACTAGAAGCTTCACTCCCTTATGTTTGTGCTTGCAAATAGAAGAGTTGCAAAGAGACAGAAATGTGATTCCAGAAAGTTTCATTTGAGGGTTTGTTTCTAGTCTTTGTGAGAAGAAATTTCACTGATGTGCCTTTCTTCTTTTTTATAGCATTTCAAGAAGTATGTGATAGCTCTGATAATAAGAACAGGAATTACCTTTTTCTGAACCAAAATTGAGACATAGCTTGACAAAGAAACATCTATGGTTTCAGAAGCTATTATAAAGTTTTACAGTGGTACAAAATGAATCATATTCAGTTAGACAATTAATGAGTCTTCTTTACTGAAAAGAAGAAAATTTCACTGCTAATTGGTCCAGAAAATACAGGACATATGTTACCTTAAAATGCTGAACGAAAGACACAACAGAAAGCAACTTTCATTCATTCACTCAGCTACCATTTATTGAATGCATTATATCTGTGAGGATAAAAATAGTAAAAGGCAATATTCACCCTCAAGGAGGTTATAGCTTAATGCGAAAGCAATTAACATGCAGTTTACCATTAAAATAGTCAACATGCATGCTGTGTAGTATGCATGATGGGGTCAGGGAAGGAATGGGCCAGGGGACAGATGTTCTTGTTAAGAACCAGGCGTGAGGGGAGCCATTACAGGAAAAGCTGCTCTTGTGGAGACATATACAATCAAAACCCTCCATGGAGCAAGGTCATTATAAAATAAGGTGAAAGATATCATCTTACCTGGTAATACAATAGCAGAGCTAGAGAACAGCTCATGAATAGGCAGAAAGTGCTGCCTAAGTACATTCTGCTTGAAAGAAGCTATCTTTTCAGTAGAATAACAGTATCAAGTCAGAGCACCAGTTGTACGGACCTTGGGATTCTAAGCAGGGCAGAGGACGCTGCAGAAACGGAAACTTCTTCCTTTGGAGGGGACCCTCCTTTGTATAGTCTTGGCAGCCACATCTCCCGCCCTCCTTCCCACCTCGGCAGTGAGGCTGTGGACACCTGACCTGGGGCAGCTCATCCGATGCGCTAGCCCCAGATCTAATCCTCAGCACAACAAGCACAGCGCCAGCACGCATTCTGCTTTCAGGGACAGCGTTCCATGGTGACTTTCGCTGCTGCCCCAGTGGCAGCGTCCTAACTAACCTGTTTCTATGGCCTGAATTGCAAGCTGTTCAGCTTCTGTTGGTTCCTAACTGCAGTCTGACCTTGTTCTTTGCTTTCAAACCTTGTTCTTCAGTTTTCCCATCGATTTGAGCATGTCTCCATGTTCTTGGAAAGTGTGTGTGGAGATGAATAATTTTTTAGACAGGAGGAGAACAGGTGAAGGGAAGCCAAGTAATTAATGAACAGCAAGTCCTTCTCAGCCTTCACGATGGGCACCAAGTAATTAATGAACAGAAAATCCTTCTCAGCCTTCATGATGGGCACGATTGATGGGAAATTGTAGGAAAAAAGACATGAAGGAGCAGTGAGAAGTAGAATCGATGGGAGCCAATTTAAAAGACAAAACCGGGATGAAGAGCCAATTAGAAGCCCACAGAAAATATTGACGGAGGAATGTCAGGGAGGGAAAAGTACAATGACAACATGAGGCCACTGTGTATAAAGAAAGCTAGCAAGGGGGGAATGGCAGAAGAAAACTTTCTGAGAAAAATACAAAAGCACATCAACTAATGCAGAAAAGGCAATAACAAAGCTCAATCTTGGATAAATCTAGACCAGACCATCAAAAAAAAGGTAGAAGACTATGTTCGTAGGACTCATATATGTTCATAGAAAAAGAATAAGGAAGAAGGAAATACAAGAGAGTTATCCAACTAAACTTTATAGGTGTATCTTGAAAAACATTATTCCACTATAAATGTAATATCAGAATACAGAGAAATGAGCAAAAATTATTTAAAAAAATAATCCCCCCCCAAATTATCCATCATCCTATTAAGCCTAACACAACCCTATCAGTATGTTGGCATGTGGTTTATTTCCAGTTACATAGAATTTTTTTTAATTGGTAGCCATTCTGTATCCTGATTTTATATTTTCTCTTATTATATAAGCAAATTTCTCTGCTGGCTCAAAGGCTTAGAAAATGTAAATTTTAATAGCTTCCTAAGTCTATAAAGGAGATAACCTTGATTTCCTTGGTTTTAGATGGGGTGTGTGGGTATGTGTACACCACCTATTCTGTGGCTACTATGAAACAGGACTATACATGCATTTTCTTTAATCCCAAAACAATCCCATATATCAAATATATGATCACCATTACAAGTTTGATGAAGTTCAATGCAGTTCAGTGATCTGCCAACAAGTAATGATAAAGTTAAGGTCTAACGATAAAGTGAGGTCTATACTCAATTTTGCCCACTCCGGTGTTCTTGCCTAGAGAATCCCAGGGACGGGGGAGCCTGGTGGGCTGCCATCTATGGGGTCGCACAGAGTCAGACACAACTGAAGTGACTTAGCAGCAGCAGCAGCAGCATACTCAATTTTGCCCAATTCCAAGTCAGGGTTTTTCCACTATACCATGGCACCTCCCAGTCAGTTGTTGCCAATTTTTTTTTAACTCTGAATAATGTAATGTCTAGTCAAGGCTATGGTTTTTCCAGTAGTCATGTATGGATGTGAGAGTTGGACTGTGAAGAAAGCTGAGCACCAAAGAATTGATGCTTTTGAACTGTGGTGTTGGAGAAGACTCTTGAGAGTCCCTTGGACTGCAAGGAGATCCAACCAGTCAGTCCTAAAGGAGATCAGTCCTGGGTGTTCTTTGGAAGGAATGATGCTAAAGCTGAAACTCCAGTACTTTGGCCACCTCATGCAAAGAGTTGACTCATGGGAAAAGACTCTGATGCTGGGAGGGATTGGGGGCAGGAGGAAAAGGGGATGACAGAGGATGAGACGGCTGGATGGCATCACCGACTCAATGGACGTGAGTTTGAGTGAACTCCGGGAGTTGGTGATGGACAGGGAGGCCTGGCGTGCTGCGATTCATGGGGTCGCAAAGAGTCGGACACGACTGAGCGACTGAACTGGACTGAACTGAATGTTGTAATTAATATATTTGTGTTGATAGTTTCCCCTTAGTTTGGATTAATTTGTTATAGAAGAGCTACCCAGAATCAGAATTACTAGGTTACAAGAATATTCTTACATCTCCACACATATTGCCAAATGGATTTCCAAAAGGCTGAATGTCCTTTATGGTGTTGTCAATAAGGAGTAAGAGTATTTTAATAGACTTTTGCAAGCACTGATCCTTTTCTTAACTTAATAATATAACTTTCTTCATTTTCTGGCAGAGGCTTTTTTATAAAACTGGGTAAATAAAAGTGACAAATTATTGATGCAAGGATATGTGACATTTTAGTTTAAAAATTATTTCAGTATGATAGATAACCTGTCAAGAGGCCAGGTCAGTAACCTTTCCCCATTCTTTCCTGCCACCAGAACTCCAGTGTTCATTAAGAATTCACATTCCTCTATAAGACCTCTGCGAAGGCTGGCCCTATCTCATCTCTATAGGGATAAAGCTTAATTAGTTTAAGCCAATCATGATAATTTTACTCCCTTATTGGGGATAGTCTTAGGAAATGACATATGACCCTATTCTGGCCAGTAAGCAGGAGTTGATTCCTGGGGACATTTCTTTACCATTGTCCCCGTTTCTGCCTCTGGACGTAGGCCAAAGTGAGGATAGGATGCATGGAACTATAGTTATTTGAAACCATGAAGGGACCTAGGTGACTTACTGAACTTGGCAAGTGGAAAGAACATGGGTCCTGTCCTGGTGCCCCTTAACTGACCATCATCACGATACCCCTGCATCCAGACCACTTGATTTTTTTTTTATAATAAATCCTATTTAAGCCCACTGGGTCTGAGTTTTCTGACTCTTTGCTCTTCCTTAAAGCAGGCAATATCCCATTTGATACAAGGATCAGATACAAGGAGTCAAAGACCTTGATATATATCTCCAGGGTCAGTTTGGTCCCATTCACGAAGACCGTAGTGGAAACCAGCAGTGATCCACGAGGTCCGATAGGGCAATGTAAGGAGACAGTGTGCAATGAATTTATTCTCTTTAGGAAATTTTACTTGCAAAAGTGCAGTGGAAGTCACCCTAGCTGGTGAACCTAGGTCAAAAAAAGGTAAGGCCAGGCATGATTTCCTTCTTCAAAACCATATGAGTCCATGGTCTCCTTCCAAGCTTTGAAATCCATGATGCCCAAAAGAGTAATTTACACAATAAATGATAAGAGGCCAGAAATGGGGCTCACATACAGTCAAGGTCCTCTGAAGTTCAGGTTGCCAGCTCTGGAATTGACTGTCAGCTTAAGATAGGCACTTCCTTTCTTGGTGCTTCAGTTTCTAAGTAACAATTTATATTCATTTTATCTCCAAAGTTAAATGACCAGTTCTACATTTTTTGAGAGGGACAAAGTAGATGATCATGCAGAATTTACATATATTTATTACTCTTTCAAAATGTATTTATTTCTAATTGAAGGATAATTGCTTTATGATATTGTGTTGGTTTCTGCCCTGTATCAACATGAATCAGTCATAGGTGTACATATGTCCCCTCCCTCTTGAAACCCTTATTCTTACTATAATTATCACTAATACTAGAAAAAATGTGAGTTACAATGATACAGAGTGGATGCTTTGTGATCACAGAGATCTGGGTTCAAATACCGTTTATTGGTGTGAGGTTGGGTATCACTTAATATTTCTTTTATAAATACTTATTTATTTATTTGGCTGCACCCTGCATAGAGAACATAGAGTCTTAGCCACTGACCACCAGGCAAGTTCTGGGTATCACTTAACCTTTCTAAACCTTGGTTTTCTCTCCTATTATATGAGGATTAATAATGACTCCCTTAAACGGCTGCTGTGATGATTAAATAAGCTAATGCATGTGAAAAAATCTTAACCTATGGTAGACACTCAGCCAACTGCTACCTATTGTCATTAGTAGTAACAATAATAACTAACGTTTATGTTCAGTTCAATTCAGTTCAGTCGCTCAGTCATGTCCAACTCTTTGCGACCCCATGAATCGCTACAATTCACGAGCCACGATTAGTAGTTGGGTCTCCTACTTTGATTTTTGTATTCTCTCTAACACAGCTCACAGCCTTCCTGGATAAAACTGGGTCTCAGATTCCTAAAACACAGAGAAAATGAGAAGAAAATATGTACAAAGAGAGTTATGTTGTCTATGCATAAAACTGTAAGAATTAGATACACTATTATAGCTCCAAACCATACCCTCTTCCATAAAGCTGCCTGCATTTGCTATTCTGCTATCTCAGACGATCCTCAGCCCTGTAGAAGTAGTGTGCGTGTGTTAATTGTTCAGTGGTGTCTGACTCTTTGTGACCCCATGGACTGTAGCCCACCAGGCTTCTCTGTCCATGGGATTCTCCAGCCAAGAATACTGGATTGGGTTGCTATTCCCTTCTCCAGAGGATCTTCCTGACCCAGGGATCAAACTCTGGTCTCCTGCATTGCAGACAGATTCTTTACCGTTTGAGCTACAGGGAACTAATAGGAAGTTAATAGCTTCCTAATCTCTGCCCAGGCCAAAATATTAATATTTTCCTCCTTCTGTGAAATGTTGACAATGAGCCTTGAGAGGACCAAGGACAGTTCACAGGCTAGGCGGTTAGGTGATGGAGTCAGCTCTCTTCTCTCTAGGAAGAGAAACAAAGGGGGAAATCTATACCCAAGCAAAGTCAGTTTTCAAATGTGCAGTCTTCTCAGGGTAAAGAAGAGTACACAAAAGTTATCTGAAAATAGAAAAGGAAGCCATTAAAAATCCAGCAGCATATTTAGTGTTGAATTATAACCAAACAAGAAAGAAAGGAGCAAATAGACAGACTTAAAGCGCCAGGAGCAGAGTAGTGCTGATCTCTATGGAACAGACTAACAGACTCTACCTCACCATAGAATTTCTACTGCCTTAGGAAAGAAACACCTGTTATATCTGTGGCTTAGATGGTAAAGAATCCACCTGCAGTGTGGGAGACCTGGGTTCAATCCCTGGGTTGGGAAGATCCCCTGGAGAAGGGAACAGCTACCCACTCCAGTATTCTGGTCTGGAGAATTCCATGGACTGTATAGACCATGGGGTCACAAAGAGTTGGACACGACTGAGTGGCTTTCACTTTCTCTTTCAGACAAGTACAGTCAGACCATCTCTATTGTTCAGTTGCTAAGTCATGTCCGACTCTTTTTGACTCCATGGACTGCAGCTCTCCAGGCTTCCCTGTCCTTCGCTGTCTCCTGGAGTTTGCTGAAACACATGTCCATTGAGTCAGTGAAGCTATCCAGCCATTTCTATTGAGTTTGAGGTTTTTGTTGTTGTTGTTTATTGTTATAGAACAGTGATCAGTATGGCATATCAATATATTCTGGCTACTGTTCAGATAAAGAAATATTGAGAACAGTAGTGACGGTATATTTGATTCCACTTGGAGTTGTTATAAAGGTCGTAATAACCTTTAAGATGGGTACGAATAAAAAGCTTCAGAGACAAAGACATAATCAAAAGGAACATAGTGAGAGTAGACTCTTTGCTCTGCTTCTTTTCAGAAATCTTGAGCTCTCCACACATAAAGGGGCATGTGCAAAGTCGCTCAGGAGAGGCTTTAAGATGAAAACCCAGGCTCGGAGAAATAAAGTTCCCAAATCAGAAACTAACACAATTAAAGGGAAATCTGAAGTAACAAACTCTGCTCTCAAAACTCATAAATGTAAGAGAAAAAATTCCTAGACACTCCTACCCCTACTTGAGATCAGAAAGTGACATCACTCAGTCGTGTCTGACTCTTTGCAACCCCATGGACTGTAGCCTACCAGGCTCCTCTGTCCATGGGATTTTCTAAGCAAGAATTCTGGAGCAGGTTGCCATTTCCTTCTGCAGGAGATCTTCCCAACCCAGAGATTGAACTCAGGTCTCCCGCATTGTAGGCAGACGTTTTACCGTCTGAACCACCAGGGAAGTCAGAAATTGAGATCAGAAGGGGATGCTTAATAAGCAGAGTCTCAAAAACCCCCTGAGTAAGATCTAGAAATTCCAGCATCCCAGAGGGATACAGATTATGTCAAAGAGGACGAGCAGAGGGAGTCAGGGTCATGAGATATTAACAGTAATAATGAAGACCTCTTAAGAGTTTATATTCAAAATTTTAAAGACAAACAACATATAACTAATGGGAAATTTAGATATATAGCATTAAGGAAAAAGATATCATTTTTACCAAGAAGATAAAGAAATGAAATATCGTTTAGGTGAACAGAAGAAGGAAACAAAGAGTTCTCTTAAAAAAAAAAAGTCAACATGTATTTTCAATTTTAGAAATCTTTTTGAAATAAGTTTGACCTAAGACCCTGATGCTGGGAAAGACTGAAGGCAGGAGGAGAAGTGGGTGACAGAGGATGAGATGGTTGGATGGCATCACCGACTCAATGCACATGAGTTTAAACAAGCTCCGGGAGTTGGTGAAGGACAGGGAAGCCTGGCGTGCTGCAGTCCATGGGGTTGCAAAGAGTCAGTTGTGACTGAGCGACTGAACAACAACAAAGTGAGCAGTGGATGACTGGCCAGAATGAAAATATGTTGTAACTGGAAAATATGGGGAGTAAGCAAAAGTTGATGGAAAAGTTATTAGAAAGTTCTGGATTTCCAAACAGACTGTGTTCCAGATCCACTTCCTAGACCACAAGATCTAGGGTGTGTCAACAGCTTGGTTTTTCTTCTAACACAGCACTAAGAGTGTAAAAACACACCTCACTGGTTGAGATTTTGAAATGATGAAAAAACAGGAATGGGGGTGGGATGGAGATTTAGGCCACAATGGAAATGAACGCCTGTGCCAATCAATGGCAACCCACTCCAGTGTTCTTGCCTGGAGAATCCTGTGGACAGAGGAGCCTGGTGGGCTGCTGTCCATGGGGTCACACAGAGTCGGACACGACTGAAGCGACTTAGCAGCAGCAGCAGCAGCAAATCCAGGATGCAAGAGCAGGGGTGTTGCTGGAATCAGTGGATGGTTTAAGCATCCCACACTGAAACAGAAACTGCCAAGAGAGGGTGGTCTGAAGCTATGAATGGAGATTTGGGGGATTTTCTGAATTCTGGAAAAAGAAAGGTTTGAAGCCAAAGACCATAAGCATCTCTCTAAAAAAAACGTTATTGTCAGAACTTCAAGAAGCTGTTGTAAATCCTAGTCACTACTAAAAAATATGTTTTTTTTTCTTTTTTTAAATTAATTTATTTTTTATTGACGGATAATTGCTTTACAGAATTTTGTTGTTTTCTGTCAAACCTCAACATGAATCAGCCATAGGTATACATATATCCTCCCCCGCTTTTGAACCTCCCTCCCATCTCCTCACCCATCACACCCCTCCCGGTTGATACAGAGCCCCTGCTTGAGTTTCCTTTTACAGGAAGAAATGCATTCTAAGCTCTAGTTGGATGGAGGGTGGTGGTAACCAAATCAGGAACTGTGGAAAACCATGATGAAACATAAAGTGGCCTTGGAAATACTCAGTCCAACTCCAGTGTGTTAAAGGAGAGAAAGTTAGTAGAGGTATGCAATTACTCTGGTGGCTCAGATGCTAAAGAATCTGCCTGTGATACAGGAAAGCTGGGTTCAGTCCCTGGGTGGGGAAGATCTCCTAGAGAAGGGAATGGCAACCCACTCTAGTGTTCTTGCTTGGGGAATCCCATGGACAAAGGAGCCTGGGGGCTACAGTCCATGGGGTCACAAAGAGTTGGACACAACTGAACACGTGCATGAACACAGCTAGTGACTAGAATGCAGGGCTTGATGAGAGACCAGTTAAGCAAATTCATCAGAGGAAGTCCTCTCCAACCTCCCCTGTCCCCTCCCCAGGGAGAATTACCTGCTTGTCCCCTCCACCCTCTCGTCCACTACAGCATTTACCAAGCTGCAGCCAAGTAAACCACCATAACACCGTCCTTTCTCTCTCACCCACACTCCCCCTGGCCTTCAGGATGCAGCCTATGTTTCACTTGTCCCTTTCACCCTTAACATAAAAGGCAGTATTGAGCCTCATAGTTAAGATTCAGTAAGTATTTATGGAATGAGCTAATGAACTCCAAAAATGTAGATGGCAGGGTGGATATACAATCAGAGGAGGTACCTCGGGTGCCTTCAGGATTCCAGATCAGAGAAAGTGATAGTCTGGGGATGTCTGTCCTGGTTAGACCACTCAGAGGCACTGAGCACACACTGACAACACACAGTTTACCTGGGGAAAGGTAGCTGGGTTAATGAAGGTTCTGGAAGCTTGTAAATATATTGAGAAGTCATGGAGGGAATTAGAGGTATTTCGGAGAAGGCAATGGTGCCCCACTCCAGTACTCTTGCCTGGAAAATCCCATGGACGGAGGAGCCTGGTGGGCTGCAGTCTGTGGGGTCGCTGAGTCAGGCACAACTGAGCGACTTCACTTTCACTTTTCACTTTCATGCATTGGAGAAGGAAATGGCAACCCGCTCCAGTGTTCTTGCCTGGAGAATCCCAGGGATGGGGGAGCCTGGTGGGCTGCCATCTATGGGGTCACGCAGAGTTGGACACTACTGAAGCAACTTAGCAGCAGCAGCAGCCTAAAAAAAAGAGATGTTTCAGCAAGTGGTTTTCAAGCTACGTTGGTATTTTTACAGAGACGCCTGAGGAGCTGCCAAGAATAGGGAGCGGAGAGGGAGTGGGTAGAACAATAGGCTTGAGCCCAGCTTCAGAAGGAGGAGTCTTGCTTTCATCTGCTTTACATACTGGTCTGTAGCATGAGATTCACAGTGAGGGGTTATGGACAGTGGGGAGGCTCACTGCCCTGGGTACCATGATGAGGCAGGGCGAGGTGGGGGGCTTTAAATATAAGGAAGAACATGTAGACTTGCTCTTTGTATCCCTAGCACTGGGAACTAGGAACCCAATGATCGCAGGTCACACAGTGAAAGTAACACCCAGGGATCAGACCTGATTGTAAGCACCTGCCTGTATTGTGGCCGAGTCTTCAGGCCTGGCGGGCATGTTTCCCAGCACTGCCTGCTCCAGGCTCTGGAGAAGGGATTAAGATAGCCTGCGGTCAGCAGCCCAGAGTTTGGCTGCTGAGCAGATCTTGCTGCCAGTTCCACTCTGACCCTTAAGTTGGACTCTTCTTGTTAGGTCTGATTCTTCACAAGCCAAACCCCCAAATCATAGGCTAGCTTCTGCATTGTTCCCACATACCCAAGCTTTATGAACTTTCCAGAGCTACAACCACTTCTCAGAAAACAAAGATTTTGTTTCTGAATGTTTTTTAAAAATATTTTTTATTTATTTGGCTACCCTGGGTCTTAGCTGCAGCACTCAGGATGTTCAATCTTTGTTTCGGCAGGCAGGATCTAGTTCCCTGATCAGGAGGGATGGAACCCAGGCCTCCTGCAGTGGGAGCGCAGGGTCTTAGTCCCTGGACCGTGAGGGAAGCCCCTTGTTTCTGAACCTTAATCCTCACCACCAGGTCTCTTTCACCATAGCCCTCCAGCCAGCTCTGCCTCCCCTCTTCCTGTGATGTGATGCCCTCTGGATGGTGCCCCACCACCCCCTGGCACTTCCACGTGCAGCCCCTAGCACCAGTTCTCCTTGATACCCCTGACATCCTTGCCCGACCTGGAGCCCCACCCACCAGCTGCTGCTTGGCAACTCTGACCCTCCATGTTCGTATCTGGATTTCCTCCCAGTGCCCAGGACTGGATGCCAAGCACACAGCTATCTTCTCCCAGGAGACTGTGGTTACCATTATGGCTTCTTCTCTGTAGAACAACAGCTCCATGAGGGAGCTGCTTTGTTCACAAGAGTAACCCAAGTGCCTAAAACAGTATTCTTCTCTGTAGAACAACAGCTCCATGAGGGAGCTGCTTTGTTCACAAGTGTAACCCAAGTGCCTAAAACAGTGCCTGGCATGTGACAAGTTCTTAACAGATAATAGATGCTGGTTTTGTTTTATCCCTTGGGCCCTAATCCTTCCACATTTTATGCCATTGGCCAAACTCTACCACTAGCCTTATCTTACTATGTATCTGCCTTGGAAAACCCCAACTCCCTGGGGATAGAAAATTGATATTCATTCTTGCTTGGAATGTTTCAACAAGAAGTGGGGGAAGGTGGCTGACCTCGATGGTTTCCAAGCTTCCTTAGAGTTTATCAGGAAGATTCCATATGATGGTGTCACTCTACTCTCGATTCAGAAAGAAAATCAACTCCCAGGTCATTATTTGTGCCCTGAGTTGGCTGCAATAGCCATCAGCCCTCCTCATCCCACTGCCTGCTGTCCCTTCTAGGCAGTCATGCCCCAGGCAGCCATGTCTCTCACCCCACACTCTGAACCCTGGCCACAGAGGACAGGACTGGGGGTGGCACGTGACCCAGAGACAGGGCATTTGTAGGCCGGCCAGCAACCCATGATGTGGTCCAGTATGGTAACTCAATGGACATGAGTTTGAGCAAACTCCAGGAGACAGGGAAGGACAGGGAAGCCTGACGCGCTGCGGTCCACGGGGTCGCAGAGAGTTGCACACGACTTAGTGACTAAACAACAACAATGGTAACTAGGCGGGTTACTCAGGTCTTCCTGGGGAACGTGAGCTGAAAGAACAGGGCAGATGACAGGATCTGAGGCTGAGGGAATATTCTGGGGAAGGGTAGCGGCCATGACGCATCATTCTCAGGGCTAAGTTTTAAGGAAGCAAGAACTGAAGAGGGTCAGGAATAAAACATAGAACATAGAATAAAGCAGAGAACGGGGCAGAGGGGTGGGGTGGGGACAAACAGACTCTCCAAGGGGCCACGTCAGGCTCAGAGCCACCGGGTGCCCCGCTGGCTTCCCTAACCCGCCCCTTGGGCCCTGCACATCCTGGTGGGTGGGCTTCTGAGCACAGGTCTCCCTGGGATAAACATCCTCTTGTCAGAGATGCACAGAAATCTTACCACTAAAAGACCCTAACGGAAGCACGCTCTGGTTGGGGGAATGCTTTTGTTTCCTCTTGCTCTTGTTATAAATTACCCTCAACTTAGTGACCTAAAGCAAAACACACAAACTCGTGACCCTGATCGGCTTTTGCTGGGCTAAAATCAAGATGTTGGAAGGGCTGCAGTCCCTCGGGGCCAGTAGAGGAGGCTTTGCTTTCTGGCCTCCAATTCCTAGGGGCCATCTGTAACCGTTGCTTGTGACCCCAATCAGCAACTGCATCACCCAATCTCTCCTTCTATCCTCATTTCTTTCTCTGACTCTCCTACCTCCCTTTTCCCCTGTGAGAACCCTGACCATTTCCTTAGACCTTCCCCGGGTGGTCCAAGATAATCTCCCCGCCTCAAGGTCCTCAACCTGAATTATATTTGCAAAATTCCCTTTGCCATATAAGGTAATGGAGTCCCAGATCCTGGGGAGTAGGACATGGACTCCCATAGGGGGAGCCATGATTCTGCCCACTGCAGGGAACAGGGGCAATCTCCTTAGGACAGCAAAGTAGACCAAGCCCTCAAAATACCCACAAAGTCATAAGTCAGCTCCAGAGGGCTGCTTACATTCTAAACGCATGAAAACAGGAAGGAATGGACCTGGCAAACAGGCAAAGTTCCCTCGCATAAGCATCTGACGGGGAGGAGAGCACCCTCCATATTCTCAATGCTGGTTTCCATTATCTTACACAAACACAGGGCTTCCAGGGAGTGTGGACTTAATCTAAAAAGGAGGCGCGAGTCTCACCCTCATTGGAAGCATGTCTGATTAGCACTGCAGTGAACAAGCGAGCTGTCCGGGGAGAGTGAGGCCGGCCAGAACGGTAGAAGATACTGGTATAGACCCACCTTGGATGATGGCCTTTCCTCATTACAGACATTTATTTAGCTACATTTCACTCACAAGAGCCTGTTGACAGCCCAGATGCACACGGCTGGGTAATTATAGGGCTCTAAGAAATGACGTGATGGGAAGAGAGGAGAATACATGATAAGAAAATAATGCCTGGTAGCAGCTTTGACTGACAGCACAGAGCTGTCCCATCACGCCTGAGTGTGACAAGGGGAGAAAGCGAAAAGAAAGAGGCTAAGCCTGCCCTGTTCTGGCTGTTTCTTTTCAGTCCCTTGTTCCTTGTTCTTGTCTGTTGTGAAAAAGAACCTCAGGTGCCTTCTTTAGTATTTAGCTGGAAAGGAGCCTTCGAGACCTGAGGTTTCATGGAAACCAGGTGTTTAGTTCAAAATACAGAAAAGAAAAAAAAAAAAAACCCTTCGTTGAATTCAGTTTTTCAAAAAATACACAGGCTCTCAGCAGCCAAGCATAGTATCTTCGGAAGCCAGCACACCAGAGGTGGTCCGTACCCATCCCCATTCCTGGGTGGTAGACCCAAATAGATAATGATGCAAGGATTCCACCCCAGTTTATAAAGAAAATTAAATCAGCACCATTCAAAGATGTTTATTCTTATCAATTTGATACCAAGTCAAGTTTCAGGTGTGGCCTGAGGGTTATGGGGCTTCCTCTAAGGTTTCCAGCCTCAAATATCTACAGCTAGGGAAATACAGGTCTCTTGCTGCTGTTTAGTCCCTAAGTCATGTCTGACTCTTTGCAGACCCATGGATTGTAGCCTGCTAGGCTCCTCTGTCCATGGAATTCTCCAGGCAAGAATACTGGAGTGGGTTGCCATTTCCTCCTCCAGGGGATCTTCCCGACTCAGGGATCGAACCCACGTCTCCTGAACTGGCGGGTGCATTCTTTACCACTGAGCCCCCTGGGAAGCCCATAGATCTCTTAAGGATACACAATTTTTAGTCTGAGTTCTGAGGTCAGAGTTCAGTAAGCTTTCTATTTGGACATTTTTATGTTACTGGGATCCAAATGCTAACAGAAAACTAGTCAAAAATAGGGAAATAATTCATATCTGTAGTATTTCCCTCATCACCAATAATCTGCAGAGGCTAAAGGCAAAGTGTTAAGTGCCAGGCAGACTACATACATATTCCTTTGTTTTCCTTTTTTATGAGCTCTCTGCTGCTCCAAGGCCCCATCTATAAGTGCTGTTTTCCCCAATTAATTTGGATTACTAAATGATGAGAAAACATGATGTGTAACAAATGAGATTAGGAAGAAGAGGGAAGAAAGAGTGAAAGGATATTACTTCTTACCTGTTGAAATAACCCAAGGCAATTTCTCATAGAACAGCTTGCTTGACCCATCAGAGCCTAGAGCTGGGTTTCTCCTTGGTAGTATGTGCTTTCCACAGACTCATGTAGGAGAAAGCCAGAAGGGAGTAAGCACACCCTCTGCTCCGAGACGGATTTATTCCCACAAGGAGGCCATACGAGCGAGAGGAATGACTACACACAGCACAGCCCTAAATAAGAGTGCAGTGGGATGGAGATTCTATAAATGCAACTGGATGGAAATAGCGATTCCTAGGAACAGGGAGGCTCGGAAAGCCTGGAAGAGGAGATATTTCTGCTCTTCGATCTGATTTCAAATTTTGTGTCTTCAGCAAAATGCCAGAGGCACGGCCCTTATGGGCCCAGAGGGAGATAAATGAAATGTCCTCTAGAAAACCAAAGCCGGACTATTTTGAGGCCAAAAGTATCTTAACTACCACGCTCTGAGAACTACAAAACCATGACAGCAATAAAGATTATAGAGGAGGAAGGAAAGGCAGGCAGAGCAATGATTCCCCCCAAAGATTTCCATATCCTATTCCCCATAATCTAAGAATGCACTGGGTTACATGGCAAAGGGGAATTAGGGTTGCAGATGGAATTAAGACTGCTAATCAGGGGACCTTGAGATAGGAAGATTGCCTTGGATTTTCTGGGTGGGCCCAATGTAATTGCAGAGGTCTTAAAGTGGAAGAGAAAGACAGAAAAGAAGGTGAGACTGATACCATGTGAGAAGGACTTGACCTGCCAATGCTGGTTTGTAGGGTGATGAAGGGGCCATGAGCTGAGGAGCCCAGGCAGACTCTAGAAGTTGGAGAAGGCAAGGAAGCAATTCTTCCTGGAGCCTCCAGACAAGATGCAGTCATGTGGACACCTTGATCTTAACCCAGTGAAACCAATCTCAGGCAGACTTCTGACCTCCAGAACTGTAAAATGATAAATCTGTGTTGTCTTAAGCCCATAAGTTTATGTCCATCGGAGACTTATATGTCATCCACGTGAGTAGGGGAACATTATGGATGTCTGTACTGGTCTTGATGAGGACTAGATCTTCAGTATATACCTCATGCTCCCCTTAGGGAAATGAAATCCTTGGGAATCCCAAGCAGTTGTTAGGAGAAAAGGAAATATTAATATTTTCAGACTTCTTGATCTTCACATTTCATCCTTTTAAGCTGGGGAAGTCTGAGCTATGCAGAGGGACCACTGTAGTGGAGTTAAGGAATCAGTCTTCCGACCCTCAGTGAGATACAGGCGCCTCCAAGGATTGCATGCTAGCATCAAAAAGGCTTTCCTGGCATCGTGGCCTCTGCTCTGAGAAAGATCTCAGGTGTGCTCCTACTTTTGTTTCAAAGTTAGAATCTTCATTTGAAAGTCGTGTTGTGGCAGATACTATTTAAAGCAAATCCAGAGGTCTCTCTCCTATTCTTCCTTGCCAAAAGACCCCTGTTTTGTTTAGATAGCCATCTACTCCTCCCTCAGGAGATTCAGAGTTTAGTGGTGACTGGGCTAAGCCAATCACCATGCTCTCCTTTGGCAGTGACCGTGTTACCATGGACATGAGATACAGTTCCAGCCAATGGGCTGTGAAGACAGATCTGTTTGAAGAATTCTGGGAACAGTTTTCCTCAAACTTGAAAAGAGACGTCACAAAGAAGAGCTTCTTTCTGTCTCTGGATGTTGTTGTGATGAGGAGGTGATTTTTGGATTATAAGCCACCGTCTCCAGACCGTGAAGATGTGAGGCTGAGAGCAAAGCCATATGTCAAAGTTAGCAGGGTGGAAGGACAGAGAGAACCAGGGTCCCTGATAATGCCAAGGAGCACCTGAATTAACCAATTTCAGAGCTGCTATAAATCCCTTCGAGTTTTTTTCTGTTGGTTGCAACTGAAAGTATCCCACCTGATGAACAGATGGCTAATTAACATCCTTAAACATGGAAGTTAATGAAAAAAAGATGTCGACTTCAAGATTTTTTAAAAAATTAGGCAAAAGAAAAGAACAGATAATTGCCAAATGAAGAAAAACAAATAGGCAGTAAACATTTGAAGAAGCATTCAAATTTACTAATAATGAACTAATTGGCAGTAAAAAGAACCAGATACTGGTTTTTTGCCTCTAAATTGGCAAAATCCTTTTTTCAATGATGGCATATAATATTGTTGACGGCTTAGGGATGTACACACTCCCTTGGAATTTTTGGCCACTTGGCACACAGGATCTTAGTTCCCCGGCCAGGGATCAGCAGCTTGCCAAGGTCCCTTTAGCCTGACAGTCTATGAGGAAGTTGTTCAGAAAAGCACCTCCACTCCCTTCTCTTTCCTGGATGTCAACACCTCACGTGGATTCCTGATGGTCCCTAATGAGCTGGACCCTCTTGGAATCCGCCTGTTGAGAAACATGAGAACCTTGGGGGCCAACCAACAGGCCCTTGGACCTTGCACTGAATTCTTGCTCTGTTTCGTCTCTTGTCTCAGCGCATATTCACTGTCTCCATCTGGCTCTCTCCCTACGTGTGACCCACGTCCTCCTTCTGCTTGGCCTTCCGTGTAGTCCCATGGCCAAGACCGACTTCATTTCCCCCTTTCTCTCACCCGCCCTGCCTCTGTCTCTCCCTTTACACACAAGGACACACAAGCACACATGAACGCACCACACATACACAGTATACCTATGCACATGTACACATGTATACACATGTAGATACATGCATACACACACACACACACAAATACACACACACACACACCAGTGTTTTCAGTGCTCATTATCAATTAGTTGAAATGGTTTGCCTTTTGAACTATTTGTTTGTCTCAATTGTTGCCTTCCCGTTCTGCCTTCTGGTTCTCCTCTTTTTCAAGATTCTTTTGTTTCAAATATCAGTAAAAAGTCCACAGGGTAACAGCTGTATGTTGCAGAGCCACTGACTGGGAACACACATATACACAGAGGGAGTCCCAGAATCTTTGCAAAACTCCCATCACCAGGGCACAGGGTCAGGACCTCTGCTGTCAATCAGAACAGTATCATTCTGTCTCTACTCTGCACAGAGCCATGCAGGGCACAAGAACTATTTTGTGGGGGGGATTTGATCAGCTGCCAAGGGTGTCCAAGGCTGTAATTGTGGTATTACATTACCAGCTCAGTCCCTAAGGGACCTTGGAGCTGGTGTTCATATGCACTGCTCTGATCATTCTTTTTGTTCAATAACAATTCCTTTAAAACAGCTTCTGTAAATTGGGAGAGAGGGTTGGATAATCACAGGGTCATTGTATAATCTCTACTTAGGGGACACACCCCTCTATGACCATCTCACATTTCCGAAATGCCCTCCTGCAGTCCAGTTCCTTCGCACCCCAGAACTCTGCCCTGAAACCCATTCTTTCCAGCTGTGCTTCTGACCTTCTGCCTCCTTCTGGCTGGCCCCCTCCCTCTTAAAATAGCCACATCCAGCCCCCTAAACCCCAATCTGTGGGGTTCATTATTGTGCTGCAAAAGGGCTCAGTGCCCAGAAACTTACTTAACTAATATCCAACTTCAAGTGTCATCGATGGCCTCAGACACTGGCCCCAGGCCGAACCCAGTGAATTTGGACTCTGGGATTGTGACAGCCCCTGGAATCTAGCCCGGCTTTGACAGGGGCTGGAGACACTGCTTCTCAGGAAAGGAAGTCCTGAGCCAGGTTGATCTGTCCAACCTCTTCCCACCCTCACCACTACCCCCACCCCCAGATCTATCCCCTCCCTCCGCTGCCGCCACCATCTCCAGCTCAATTATAAGAAGTGACTCTGGAGTCAGAAACACCCAGCTTCCAATGCAAGCATTTGCTATTTACCAGCAGTACAAGGTCAGGCAAATACTTAACCTCTATTGCCTCACTTGCCTCATCTAAGAAAGGCAAATAACAAACCAGTTTTGCAAGGTTGTCAGGAGGATTTAAAGAAACAGACACAAATATGGCATTTGATACACAGTAGACCATCAAAACAGAGAAGGCAATGGCACCCCACTCCAGCACTCTTGCCTAGAAAATCCCATGGATGGAGGAGCCTGGTAGGCTGCAGTCCACAGGGTTGTGAAGAGTCGGACACAACTGAGCGACTTCACTTTCACTTTTCACTTTCCTGCATTGGAGGAGGAAATGGCAACCCACTCCAGTGTTCTTGCCTGGAGAATCCCAGGGACGGGGAACCTGGTGGGCTGCCGTCTATGGGGTCACACAGAGTCGGACACGACTGAAGAGACTTAGCAGCAGCAGCAGCAGGCCATCAAAAATTTAATATAATATGTGAAAGTATTAGTCACTCAGTCATATCTGACTCTTTGCGACCCCATAGACTGTAGCCCACCAGGATTCTCTAGGCAAGAATACTGGAGTGGGTTGCCATTCCCTTCTCCAAGGGATCTTCCTGACCCAGGAATTGAACCTGGACCTCCTGCATTGCAGGCAGAATCTTTTACCGTTTGAGCCACCAGGGAAGCCCGTATAGTATAAAGGAGTTCCCTAGTGGCCTAGTAGTTAGGACTCCATTCTTTCACAGCCATGTCTGGGATTCAATCCCTGATCATGGAACTGAGGCCCTACAAGCTGCAAGGTGCAGCCAAAAGAATAAAAATAAAAAATAAATAAAATATCACCATTATTTTATCCAGTCCTCTCCTGGTTTTTCCCAGGTCTGTAGACACTAACCGTATTTCCACTCACCTACCAGATACAAAAAGCTGGCAACAAGCGCAGCACTTTCCTACAGGCCACTGCAAGGCTGGTAAGTTGTGGGTCAGCTGGGGCTTCTCAGGTGGCGCAGTGGTAGAGAACCCTCCTGCCAATGCAGGAGATGCAAGAGATGTGAGTGCAGTCTCAGGGTCAGGAAGATTCCCTGGAATGGGAAATGGCAATATTCTCCAATATTCTTGCCTGGAAAATTCTATGGGCAGAGGAGCCCGGTGGGCTACAGTCCATGGGATCACAAAGAGTTGGACACAACTGAACAACCGAGCACACACATATCCACACACACAATTCCCAGACACATCGAGCCTCCCTCCTCCCCTGGCACGAGCTCGGACTTTAGACCTGCCTGTGGTCTATTCCTATAATTTCTCAGTGTGAACTTCTGTCTATCAAGTGTTCTTTCTGATGTCTGCCTTTGCAAGCCACACCCATCCAGTGGTACGCTGGAGCCGGTTGGTACTGGCTAACAAGAGTTATTTAACTCTTCAAGAATTTTGCTAGATAATTGAAACCAGCTATGGCAAGAATATTTACACCCTGGAAGTTGGCAACCATTACAAATTAATCCATGTGGCACCTCCCTACCCAGAGCTGGATTGTGAGCCCACCCTGTACCCACCACTCATCCTGGGCATGATATGTCTGTGCCAACTCTGCTTAACTACGCCCCTCCCAGCAGCCCATTTCCTGTTACTGAGACCTCACCCAAGGGAGTGTGTCTGGTCTCCAGGTCCTTGTGACCCCAGTAGGGCATGAACTGAACCCCAGATGTGGTACCATCTAGTAGAATCACACAAACTCTGGGCATCCCAGGGGACTCACTGCTTTGTTTACCATCAAGTTCTCACATATCTGAGACAGCTCCTGTCAAAATAGAGGCAACAGACCATTTCACACATTAATTATCTCAGATGCAAACCTAATGGGAAGATTTCAGAGGTTCTCCTATTGAATAAACAAGCCCTGTCAATGTTCTATAAAAAAAGATTCTGAAAAGAGTCTAATTGACAGTCCCCTGGTAGCATTTTAATTGAGATGATGCCATGTGACAGAATGAATTCCATCCATGACTTCCCGTTGGCTCTCGTGCGACCTTTTCCCCCATTTCTTGACAGATTCGTCTTTCTGAGCATCTTGTGGAGAGTGTGAAAAACATCCCCTTTCTTCTCTGTCATGCTGAAATCTGAATCTCATGAATTTATTTTCCTTAAAATAACAGGTGCTGCATATTCTGATCACTTCTTCAATTATATTTGGTTTAACACTCCTCTTCGAAATAGCTCTGCACGTTCTTCCTCTCCTCCTACTCTTTCTAGCCTTGATCTTTCCGTGGAAGATTATTACTTTGAACATTAAGTTGACCATAGCCAGGCAAATATCAAAGAGAGCACAGATGTGTCATTTCCATGGATGTACATTCAGCATATAGTTTCTTTCCTTAATTTATTCTTGACACCATCTTTAATGCTTTTAAGCCAATAGTCACAGACTTAAGATGGCTCAGAAGAGTAAACAAGTACACACCTATCCGTCCACATGTTAATCTGCTCACCCACATGTGCGTAGCCTATTCTGTTCTCAGTCCTCTTGAGGTTCCTCCCCTCAAGGGGTTTGGTGGTTCATCTAGCAGGAGAGATAGATAAGTAAGAACACACAATAGGGGGAAAAAAGAGACATAATAGGATCTGATACTATCTGAGCAGTAATATAGGTATGAACAAAGTAAAGAGGTAAGATGAAGTGATGACTAAGTCAATTGGAGAATATTAGTTTCCTGTGGTTGCTGTGACAAATTATCACAAACTTAGTGGCTTAAAACAAGATAGATTTATTCTCTTATTGTTCCAGAGATCACAAGTCTGAAATGAGGCTTATAGAGCTAAAATCAAAGCATTGGCAGGGCTGTTTCCTGTTGAGGGTCCAGGGGAAGAAGCCCCTCCTCTTCTTCTAGAAGTCAGAAGAAGCCTCTTCCAACTTCTAGAGGCTGTATATATTCTTGCCTCCAGTCTCTGGTTCCATCTCTACTCTGCTTTCTCCTCTTCTGATCTCTGCTTCCTTTTATAAGTGTGATTACATTGCCCCCAACCCCAGATAATTCAAGATAATCTTTTCATCTCAAAATCCTTATTTTAACCACAAATGAAGTCCCTTTTATATGTAAGATAATGAACTCCTGCGTTCTGGAATTCCAATACCAACATTCAGCCTGCCCCAAGTAGGGTGAGTGCTGAAGAATCGGTGCTTCTGAACTGTGGTGTTTGAGAAGACTCTTGAGAGTCCCTTGGACTGCAAGGAGATCCAACCAGTCCATCCTAAAGGAGATCAGTCCTGAATATTCATTGGAAGCAATGATGCTGAAGCTGAAGCTCCAATACTTTGGCCACCTGATGAGAAGAACTGACTCATTTGAAAAGACCCTGATGCTGGGAAAGGTTGAAGGCAGGAGAAGAAGGGGACGACAGAGGATGAGATGGTTGGATGGCATCACCGACTCAACGGACATAAGTTTGAGCAAGCTTCAGGAGTTGGTGATGGACAGGGAGGCCTGGTGTGCTGCAGTCCATGGGGTGGCAAAGAGTCGGACATGACTGAGCGTCTGAACTGAACTGAAGTAGGGTGAGGGGAGTGGAGTCCAATGAAATGTCTTCCCAGATGTCAAGCAAAAGATGGTGGAGCCATTTGCTATGTCTTGACCAGGTCATACCTATCTGCATCCTCCAAATCTGACCCACCCTTCAGCTGCCGCTGCTCCCATCGCTGCCCTCCTTACCTCTGGATATGGCTTCAGCCTCTATTCAGCTCCTCCAAGGTCATAGGGGCCTGTGAGGCAGCCAACCCAATGCTCTATAGCTTGGCTAACAATCTGCCTTAGCAGTGGACCACCCACCACCACAATCCTCAGGTTCTACAAAGAATTACAAAGGATTTCCCAATTTTACTTTAGAAAAAAATAACTTTTTAAAAAGCTATCTGTTATTGTTGAAGTGAAAGTCACTCAGTCATGTCCAACTCTTTGTGACCCCGTGGACTATACAGTCCATGGAATTCTCCAGGCCAGAGTACTAAAGTGGGTAGCCTTTCCCTTCTCCAGGGGATCTTCCTAATCCAGGGATTGAACCAGGTCTCCCGCATTGCCGGCAAATTCTTTACCAACTGACCTATAAGGGAATTGTGTGTAACAAATGATACTAAGTGATCATGGCATCTGGTCCCGTCACTTCATGGGAAATAGATGGGGAAACAGTGGAAACAGTGTCAAACTTTATTTTTGGGGGCTCCAAAACCACTGCAGATGGTGACTGCAGCCATGAAATTAAAAGATGCTTAGTCCTTGGAAGGAAAGTTATGACCAACCTAGAGAGCATATTGAAAAGCAGAGACATTACTTTGCCAACAAAGGTCCATCTAGTCAAGGCTATGGTTTTTCCTGTGGTCATGTATGGATGTGAGAGTTGGACTGTGAAGAAAGCTGAGCACTGAAGAATTGATGCTTTTGAACTGTGGTGTTGGAGAAGACTCTTGAGAGTCCCTTGGACTGCAAGGAGATCCAACCAGTCCATTCTGAAGGAGATCGGCCCTGGGATTTCTTTGGAAGGAATGCTGCTAAAGCTGAAACTCCAGTACTTTGGCCACCTCATGCGAAGAGTTGACTCATTGGAAAAGACTCTGATGCTGGGAGGGATTGGGGGCAGGAGAAGAAGGGGACGACAGAGAATGAGATGGCGGGATGGCATCACTGACTTGATGGATGTGAGTCTGAGTGAACTCCAGGAGTTGGTGATAGACAGGGAGGCCTGATGTGCTGCGATTCATGGGGTCGCAAAGAGTCGGATACGACTGAGCGACTGAACTGAACTGACTGAACTGATGTACATGAATTGATGGTTTAGTTGCTAAGTCATGTCCAACTCTTGGTACCCTATCAACTGTAGCCTGCCAGGCTCCTCTGTCCATGGGATTCTCCAGGCAGGAAACTGCAGTGGGTTGCCATTTTCTTCTCCAGCGGATCTTTCCAACCTAGGAATCGAACCCAGGTCTCTATATTGCAAGGATATTCTTTACTGACTGAGCTACATTGTACACATATTATCTCCTTTAATCCTTGAAACTAACCACTATGGCAAGTACTAGCTTTATCCCCAGGCCCAAGGTGAGGAAACTAAGGCTTAGTGAGAGGGCATTTGTCCATGGCCACTCTTACCACATAGCTAGAACTATAGTTCAAAAATAAATCCAGCTCCCTCTGGTTCTAAAGCACCTGTTCTAACCACAACTCTGTTCTATGCCGAAGGCTTCCCAGGTGGCATAGAGGTAAAGAATTTCTGCCAGTGCAGGGGATGCAAGAGACATAGGTTTGACCCCTGGGTTGGGAAGGTCCCCTGGCAACCCACTCCAGTATGCTTGCTTGGGAAATCCCATGGACAGAGGAGCCTGGCGGGCTACAGTCCATGGAGTTGCAAAGAGTCAGATACGACTGAGCACACACGCATACACACACACCTGTTCTATGCCAAAGGCAGCTGAGTCCCCATTCAGAGATTTCTTCACTAAGGGATTAGATGCAATAAAGTGGAAAAGATATGAGCAGGGGTCCTAGAACTTAGACACATATAAATTTATAAAATTAGACCAGTTGATTCATTTCTATATGCCTCAGTTTCTCATCCATAAATTGAAGATTAAAAATATTACCCGTTTGAGAGTGCATTTTTTTTCCCCAGTATGTCTGGTGTGGAGCCTTAGATTCTACCATCTGAACAGGGCTTCCAGATGATTCTTGGGAATCACTCTTTGAACAGCTCTGAGCTACATGTCTTCTCTTCAGGTAGGTCCTATAGTTGAATTGGGGTCAACCAATAACCACCAGAATAATAAGTCTTCAAGAACAAAGAAAAGCATTATTAGTTAAAAATTGCTCTGGTAGGATTCTGAATGATGGTACAGCGTATTTCCTTTTATTAACATTTTTACTGAGATATAGTTGATATATAACAGTATATAAGTTTCACATGTATAACATAATGATTTGATATTTGTATGTATTGTGAAATACTAACCACAATAAGGCTAGTTAATTACACAATAGTGTATATTTGAAAGCTGCTAAGAGAGCAGATCTTAAGAGTTCTCACAAGTGAAGGAAATGTAGCTATGTGTGCTGAGATAGTTTAATGATTATATTAGATAATACTAGTAAAAGTTATATACCTGGAAAACAGTGTATCAACACAGCTGCATTATTTAACTGAGTGTTCTATAACTGAGAGTAGAGATTAGATAGACGCTTCTCCATGAGCACTGGAGCAGGGGAAGGTGTTCTTCGATGGAGAACCATCACGGGAGGTTGATAGAAGCATCGTGGTGCACAATCTATTGTTGTTCTTTTTCGCTCGGTCATGTCTGAGTCTTTTTTGACCCTTTGGACCGTTCCCCACCTCCTCTGTCCATTGGATTTCCCAGGCAAGAATATTGGAATGAGTTACCATTTTTCTCCAGGGGATCTTCCCCACCCAGGGATTGAACCCACATCTCCTGCATTGGCAGGTGGGTTCTTTACCACTAAGCACACAATCTAAGTTCCAATGAAAGTTAACTCTCCTGCAAAAGGTATGCCATGGTGAAGGAACTTTGTTATGAAGTGTTCTCTCTCAGCTCTTAACTCCCTTCTACAGTTGGCTCAGCCATGCTGGGATGAGACTGCTCGTCCTTTGCCAGTTGCCTCCCCGTTAGGTGTCAGCAGTTAGGGCTCTGGATAAAGCCTAGAAGTGGGGGCAGGCAGAGGGGCCTGCTGCGGTTCCCGTGTGCACCCAGCCCCCCATCACAGCACTCACAGGTCGGTTCTGGTCACAGGTGATTTCCAATTGCCAGCTTCTTTTCACTCTCCCAGAACCTGGCTAGTAGAGCCCACATCCCTTCGAGCTCCCAGCCCCAGGGCTCCTCCGCCAGCCCTGGGGTACCAGCAGCAGTCAGACAGTGCCCTCCTCAGACTCTGTCACCCTTGTGGACCCCTATAAAGCTTCTCAGTTTTGGAGACGCCAGCCTCTCCCTTTTGATCTTGCAGCCCTGGAGTTCCCAGGAAGTCGCTGCTTCCTGCAGTGACTGCCTCTGTGCTAATCCTGTCACATTGCTGTTCCCTTTCTGTGTTTCCTGTCCTTCAACAGCTGTTTAATCAATTCCCTGGAGGAATCTCTTGCTGGTAGAGTAACTCATGTGGATTCTGTTTTTTGACTAGACCCTGCATGATAGTACACACACACACACACACACACACACACAAAAACGCACACACACTTGTGCACCAACACTGTTTATGGGGATTTGTGTATACGTGTATACACACACAAAGAAGGAGATGAGAGAGGACAAGATGGTTGGATGGCATCACTGACTCAATGGACAGGCTCCAGGAGACGGTGAAGGACAGGGAAGCCTGGCATGCTGCAGTCCATGGGGTCTCAAAGAGTTGGACACGACTGAGCAGCTAAACAACAGCACACACATGTTTGCACGTGCCTTACCTATGCAAATGTGTGCACTTTCCTCAATTTGTCCCAGCTGCAGCTGCTCCCTGGGCCCTCATTAATGCTCTGTCCTTTCTAGATTCTAAAATGTATTGGAAAGAACAAAGTGACAGAGTTCTAGATGATGGAACATCTTTTCCTTCTTATAAACACAAGCATCTGTTCGATACTTCTGTAGTCAAAAACGTGCAGGCCAAGTCTTTTTTAACAGCAGGCATTCCTGCTAGCAGGCTTCCCTGGGGGCTCAGACAGTAAAGCATCTGCTTGCAATGCGGGAGACCGGGATTCGATCCCTGGGTTGGGAAGATCCCCTGGAGGAGGACATGGCAACCCACTCCAGTACTCTTGCCTGGAGAATCCCATGGACAGAGGAGCCTGGAGGGCTGTAGTCCACAGGGTCGAAAGAAGTCAGACACGACTGAGCGACTAAGCACAGCACATTCATGGTAGCAACATGTGTTAAAGACTTACTGGCTCCAACAGGAAATTTTAAACAACTTGATGATAGAAAAATTCCCTATTGAAATGTTCACTGCTTCCTTCATTTATTCAACCTCTATCACTTTCCACTCAGTACCTAGTTCTGTCTTAGACACTTCAATTATAGGAAAGGATGAGACAAAGTCAGAGCCCTCATGGGGGAGGGACAGGAAATGAGGGATGGGAAGATTGTGCGTGCTCAGACCAGGGGCAGGGGAGACCACTGACTGCAGTAGATAGAAGAGAGGCTACGTGTGAGGGCTCTGGGCTCCAACTGCCTGGTTTCAAATCCTGCCTCCACCACTTTACTGGCCAGATGACCTTGGATGACCTTTCCTTCTTTCACAAAATAGGGATGATAATAAATACTTCTTCAAAGGGTTACTAGGAAGATTAGACAGGAAAACAACTGGCGCTTGTTCGCCTGAAACTATCTCAACATTGTTTGTTAACTGGCTATACCCCAATACAAAATTAAAAATTAAAAAGAAAAGAATGTTGCAACCTAAATATGTATTATTAATAGTCTATCCTTTTTTTGGATATCTTATAAGAAAAAATGCTTGAAACAATTGATAAGAACATATTCCAGTAATAACCTTCGTAAGACTGAAATATACCTGCTAACACAATGAAAGTCTCATCTATGTGGAATAAAGTCCACTTGAAGTTTAAAAAATAAATAAACAGCATTTGACACAGACATGTGGTAAGTGCTAGTTGCTATTCCTATTAACACCACCATTAGAGATTTGCTTGAGGGCTCCTTTGCCCTGGAAATATGACTTGTTAATCTGCCAGGGGACCCTAGCGGGGCTGAAAGGCAGGTCCCAGTTGCCCATTCCCCAGGGACATCGTCCTGGAAAAATCACATAGCTCCTCTGATCTTCCATTTCTTCACGTGCAAAACGGTGCCAACAGTGTCTGCGTTGTAGGGCGTGGCTCACAGCGATGAAGCAAGCAAACTCACCCCCAAGTCCTGCTGCCAGGCGCCTCATAAACAGCACTCACTCCTCTGACAAAGACTACAGGGGACCTACTATATGGGCCAGGAACAAAACATAACTGCTGTTCTCAAAGAGCTTACCTTCTAAGGAGACAGATGAGAAATACACCAGCAAGTCCCTGTACATGATTCCATGAAGGAAAATAGAGGAGGGAAAGGGCAGAGAGTTCAGGGCTGGTGGTGAGCGGGGTGGTCTCTGTAGAGGTGACGTCTGGCAGAGGCAGGAAGGAAATGCGGAAGTAGGCTGTACAGAGATTTGGGAAGGAAGAATCCCGTTTAGGGGCAAAAACAAGGACAAAGTCTCAGGGTGGAAAGAGGGGTGTTTGAGGAGCAGGGAGAGACGGTATCACCAGAGCATGGTAAGTGTGGGAGAGAGAGAAGAACCAGACAGGGGCCAGCTCAGGCAGGGATTTCAGGCTAGTTTTTAGGGGAAGGTATTGGAGAGTTGGGACTTCCCTGGTGGCTCAGATGGTAAAGAAACTGCCTGCAATGCAGGAGACCTGGGTTTGATCCCTGGGTCAGGAAGATCCCCTGGAGAAGGAAATGGCAACCCACTCCAGTATTCTTGCCTGGAGAATCCCATGGACAGAGGAGCCTGGCAGGCTACAGTCCATGGGGTCTCGAAGAGCTGGACACAACTGAATGACTAACACACATACATAGTAGAGGGTTGAAGTCAGAGGAAGCACCATGATCTGAGTTTGCTTTTTCTCAACAATCACTCCAGCCGCCCTGTGTACAGCTGCAGGTGGGGAGAGAGCAGACGCAGGGAGTCCAGTGGGGAAGCTCTGGTGTTTGGAACAAGGGATGCTGGTGGGAGCGCAGAGGTGAGAGGGGATTGAATTAAGGATGTATCTGAATCCTTAAAAGGATTTGCCAATAGACTGCAATGGAGAAGAGTAGGAGCAGGGCACGTCAGGGTGAGGGACTGGACAAAATTAGCTCAGATTTAGCCATATAAGCAGGGTGCCTATTACACATTCATGCTGAAGGATTGTATGTGCAGTTAGATATACACGGCTAGCCCTACCTTCTGCCCCTCTCTGCTTCCCTTCCACCATTATGGGGTTATTTATTAGAGTTAAGCCTATGACCTAAGTAGATGCATTAAATCACCATTTTGTCATTTGGTATGAATCTAGTTAATTTATTGTTCAGCAGTTTGCTGAAGGAATGAGAATTTTTCTGGTGCATAGGAGCCTCTACCTGATCTCAAGAGAGGTCGGGGTGTCCAGAAAAACAGAAGGAGTGCAGAAGGGGGAGGCAAAGCAGTGCTGGAAAGGATTTTCTCCTGCATGGCAGGGCTGGCCCTGTGTATATAACCTGTGCTGCCTTGGAATTTCACGCAAGAATTATGAACACGCTGAGTACCTCTTTTGGGTCATTTACTTCCCTCTATCAATTACGAGCCAAGGCAGACACAGTCTGAATTTCAACCAGATCACCATCACTTTTTCCACCCAACACCCATTGTAATTCTCATCATCCTTGTTCTCGGTGACTGCTGGAGCTTCCATCTTTCCAGGGAGGGAGACAAAGAAGCAGCCATGTCTTGAAAATAAGCTTTCCAATTACCTTTCTCCTCTCTCCCGATGAGCCTGGCAGACTCATGGACCCCATCTCTGTCTCTCAGAAGCAGTCTCTGCAGAGCAAGAGACAGACAGTAACTCTCCTCCCCATCACCTTGGCGTCCCTGGCTTGCTGCTCAGCATGGCTTCTTGGGGTTCTTTATCATCTTAATTGCATCTTGCATGCCCACCTTTCCGTTCGAGGAGCTGTGGGTATTAATCACTTCCGAGTCACTGTGGGTAATGCTGAGCACTTCATCTTTTGCTCTGTCACCAGCAGAGGGACACGGGAGGTCACAGGCGGGCAAATGGCTTCCTTCTTGATCACAACCTTCCTAAAATCCTCACTACTCACCATGTTGGCAGAAAAAAAACGTCAAGCCTTTTCCTCTGGGTAGGCATTCTTCACTCTAGTGAGTTGCCTCCAACCTCAAATTCATCAACGTCCATTGAAAATTACCAACCGTGTATTGTGTTATTAACCCTTTGCAAGCACCATCCACTGAGGTGAATGAGAACACGCCGCAGAGTGGTGGTTTCAAAATTCCTAGCAGCGTTAGCATCCCCAGGACCTCATTATAAATGCACATCCTCAGACACCCAGATGGTCTAGTCAGGATCAATAGGGCTGGGCCCAGGGAGGTGTTTTATCCAGTGCTCCACGTGGTGGTGCTAGTGGTAAAGAACCCAGTTGCCAATGCAGAGGATGCAGGTTCGATCCCTGGATGGGGAAGATCCCCTGGAAGAGGAAATGGCAGCCCACTCCAGTATTCTTGCCTAGAAAATCCCATGGACAGAGGAGCCTGGCAGGCTGCTGTTCATGAGGTCGCAAAGAGCCCAACACGACTTAGCAACACAGTTTCTAAGTGAGACCTGTAATGAGACCATTTTCACTGAAACATCCCTGTATTTCTCTTCCTCCAAAAGCAACAGCTCTGGTCCCTCACTAATTGTCCCACAGAAAATGGCCTGGAAAGTTCAGCCTTAGGTTTCCTCAATGCGTTAATGTTAACTTTTCCATAACCATGCACAAAACAAGTATACACTGTATGAAGATGTTTGCCAGTTCTGACAGAGGATGAGATGGTTGGATGGCATCACCGACGTGATGGACATGAGTTTGAGTAGGCTCTGGGAGTTGGTGATGGACAGGGAAACCTGGCGTGCTGCAGTCCACGGGGTCGCAAAGAGTTGAATACGACTGAGTGACTGAACTGAACTGAACCGAAGACCATCTCCAGAGACCAAGCATTGTAGTGTCCAAGGGTCAAGGAGAAGGAAGCCTTAGGGGTGCAGATGTGCTCAGAAACGGCCTAGCTACTGGGTCCATACATTGCTCATGCTCACTAGTATGCTTTCAGAACTTGACCTAGGATTCTGTCAGCAGCACTCTAAGACTGCTTAGGGCTTCCCTCATAGCTCAGTCGGTAAAGAATCTGCCTGCAGTGCAGGAGACCTGGGTTCTATCCCTGGATTGGGAAGATCTCCTGGAGAAGGAAATGGCAATCCCCTCCAGTATGCTTGCCTGGAAAATCCCATGGATATAGGAGTCTGGTGGGCTGCAGTCCATGGGGTCACAAAGAATCAGGCACGACTGAGCAACTGACACTTCACTAAGACACTTTAGTGTGGCCTAGTGTACACACCCCTTCTCCCAGTTATTTGATCAACCACTGATCTAAGTGCTGCTGTGAAGGGATTTTTAAAAAATATATTTATTTATTAACTTGGCTCTGCTGGGTCTTAGTTGCAGCATGTGGGATCTAATTCCCTGACCAGGGATCAAACCTGTCCCCCTCCCCCTGCATTGGGAGCTTGATGTCTTAGCCACTGGACCACCAGGAAAGGCCCCTGGGAAGGAATTTTGCAAATGTAATTAGATCCCAAGTCAGTTGACCCTAGGAAAAGAGATTACCTTCAGTGGGCCTGACCTTATCACATGATCCCTTCAGTGTGATGGAACTATTCTTGGCAAGAGAGGTTTCCATCGTGAAGGACGTTCTCCATGCCTAGCTTTGGAAATGGAGGAGACTACAGGACAAGGACTTCTCAGGTGGCTCAGTGGTAAAGAATTTGCCTGCCAATTAAGGAGATGTGGATTTGATCCCGATGAGGAAGACCCCCTGGAGGAGGAAATGGAAACCCACTCCAGTATTCTTGCTGGGACAATCCCATGGACAGAGGAGCCTGGCGGACTGCAGTCCATGGGGTTTCAGAGTCAGACACGACTAAGTGAGCATGAGCACAAGACAAGGAATGCACTTGGCCACTGGCTGACAGCTAGCAAGGAAGTAGAGTTTCAGTCCTACAACTGCAAGGCACTGAATTCTGCAGAAACCTGAATGAGCTTTGAAAGCAGATTCTTCCTTAGACAAGCCGCCTAATGAGATCACAGCCTAGCCAACAGCGTGATTTCAGTCTTGTGAAACCCTGAACAGAGAACCCAGGCCTTCCATGCCCAAACTCCTGACCAAAAAGCTGTGAGTTGATGAATGGGTGTTGCTTTAAATTGCTAAATGTGTGGTAATTTCTTACACAGCACTAGGAAACAAACACAGATGCTAATAGGTAATAGCCCCATCCTTTGCCCTAAAAGATTGTTATCGTTGTTGTTTAGTCACTAAGTCATGTCCGACTCTTTGTGAGTCCTACCCTAAAATGTATTTCTGCCCTGTCACGTAGATAGCCCATATACCCCATGCTTTATTTTCTTGGGCTCCAAAATCACAGCAGATGGTGACTACAGCAGTGAAATTAAAAGACGCTTGCTCCTTGGAAGAAAAGTTATGACCAATCTAGACAGCATATTAAAAAGCAGAGACATTACTTCACCAACAAAGGTCCATCTAGTCAAAGCTATGTTTTTTCTAGTAGTCATGTATGGATATGAGAGTTGGACTATAAAGAAAGCTGAGCACTAAAGAATTGATGCTTTTGTACTGTAGTGTTGGAGAAGACTCTTGAGAGTCCCTTGGACTGCAAGGAGATCCAACCAGTCCATCCTAAAGGAGATCAGTCCTGAAAGTTCATTGGAAGGACTTATGCTGAAGCCAAAGCTCCAATCCTTTGACCACCTGATGTGAAAAGCTGACTCACTAGAAAAGATCCTGATGTTGGGAAAGATTGAAGGCAGGAGGAGAAGGGGACGACAGAGGATGAGAAGGTTGGATGGCATCACTGACTCAATGGAGATGAGTTTGGGTAGACTCTAGGAGTTGGTGATGGACAGGGAGGCCTGGCATGCTGTAGTCCATTGGGTCACAAAGAGTCACAATTGAGCACCTGAACTGATACCCCAAGCCTGCTCCTCACTCCCATTTCTATTCTTAACCCTGCCAGAGAAGGTTCTGGAAATATGAAAGATAACTCTCTTTAGAGTAGAAGGCAAGTACACATGAGGCTAGGAAGAGGCTAGCCAGTCTGCTCTGTGACAGACAGGATCACCCTGCAGTCCCTGCCTTGCCCCTGAGTGTGGCTATCATGTGCTTTCTGCAAACAATCCATTATTTTTATGCTCTCGATCGTCTAGCACATAACCTCTTACCCTCACTCCAAAACTGGCTGGTACTCAGTGCCCTGAAATATCACAGATGGTGCCGACTGCCTCGTGGCTCATTTCGTTGGCTGTAATAGACAGCCTGGCCTTGCTGCAGCACAACATCCAGACAGGCCCTATCCTTCAAATTCCTCCCTGTCGGAATTTCCGCACTGTCAGAAAGGGAGAGTCATTTATGGTCTCTCTTGCCAGACTCTCTGTAGGACAAGACTGCATCGATAGGCTAAATGTGCAGCAGGAATATCCAGCTCAAGGCTGATGAATTTCCCTGCAGGGGAGATTACAGGGAAAGTGTGGGTGTCTTTTTTTTTTTTTTAACTTTCTGATCTTGGCAATTAACATTTAATGTAATTCATCACCATGAATCACTGGGGGAGGCTCTCCTACAGTACTCGTTAGCTTATTAAAATGAGCACAACTGTTCTGGCTGATCTAAATTATAGAATGATGACCAAACTAGCAATAATAATACATCTGATGTCCATTTCATCCTGTCTTCTGTAATAATTCAGCTTGCCCTCCTCTGAGTCTGTGCGGTAGGGATAAGAACTTAAAACTAAAAGGGAAACCTGCCATGCCAGCCTCAGGAACACCTTCCTCTCAGTTCAGGATGCCTCCCATGTGGGATGCTCTGCTCTGTGCTGGAGGGAGCAGGAAGGGGTGAGCGTTCTCGCCTACAAACCCTGGCCCAGCAGTTGGCCACTTCCACCTACTAATACTTCTGAGAGTCAATATAGCCTAGTAAGTATTCCCAAATTTTGCCGCATACCAGAAAGAGTTGAGGAGCTTTAAACACCACTGATGTCTGACTCTCATCCCAGACACTCTGATTTCCTCAGTCTGGGGTGTCACCTGGGAGTCTGGAGTGTTTTCAAAGCTCCCCAGGTGATCCCAATGTGCAGCCAAATATGGGAACCACTGGCCTCATAGTCAAGGCACACTTCTTGTCAAGATTTACCACCAACAGCAGGACAACTTTGAGCAGTCACATCTTCTTTCTATACCTCAGTTTTCTAATTTGTAAAATGGACATAAACACGGCACCTACCTCCAGGTATTATGAAAGTTACTGATGGTTTACTCCAGCTCCTGGCACCTAATAAGAAGGCAGGGTATGTTAACTATTGACATTCTAATTGTTGATCTCATTATTTCTCTTGGCCTCTCTGGAGATCATGGAACCAAAGATTCCTATGTTGGCAAGGACTTGAGGGTCAACTACGTTCAGGAACTGCTCTTCAAAAGTCCCGAGCAGGTGACCGTCCAGTTTGGCTTGCTAGCACTTTCTCCACCCAATGGGACTCATCCTGATAGTCCAATTCCCACAATTTGAGGGCATGGTGGGGGGAAACTGGGAGTTCAAGTTGGAAAAAGAGGTCATAGCATAAAGTTTCATTCATTCAGCAAGCATTTGTTGAACATCTACACCGAGTACTGTGCTGGGACCACTGAAGGAAAGACATAAACTCATGGTCCCCTCAGCACGAATCGCCAGCTCTTGGTCACCCCAGAGCCAGTTGAAGCTGAGAAGCCCAGATGATCCACTAGGAAATTAACTCTTTTGCTGTGGCTTTTCTGTTTGCTTGGAATCCCTCAGAGCCACGGTGGGTGTTCAGCTCGTCACCTTCCTGCCTTACTCTTCCCATTCCTTCACCCTTGCCTTTGATCACTTTCTTCCCACTCCTCCTACCCTGTGGCTCTGTTTTGTGTTCTCAGATGAGCTGTGCCATTCAAATACCTCAACTGTTGTGCCTCCCCCTGTACTGTTTCTCTGCTTCCTCCTATCTTTCGGTATGACTTGTTCATCATCAGCACGCAATACACATCAGTCCTTTCAAAACAACCCTAATGGATGCTTGTCTAGGATTTTATCCCCTTATAAGCCAATAATCAATATTTAAGAGGAGTTTGTTTGTTGTTTAGTCTCCAAGTCGTGTCCGACTGATTCTTTTGCAACCCCGTGGACTATAGCCCACCAGGCTCCTCTGTCCATGGGGTTTTCCAGGCAAGATTACTGGAGAGGGTTGCCATTTCCTTCTCCAGGGGATCTTCCTGACCCAGGGATCGAACCCACATCTCCTGCATTGCAGGCAGATTCTTTACCATTGAGCCACCAGGAAATAATTCTATCATTCCATTTTTCTGTTCCCCTTCCCAACAAAATGCCCCCCAAATTGTCTATACTTCTGTCTTCACTTATTTCTTGATATTTTCTTCTAAACCCACCATTCTCAAGCTTCTACCCCTAGCACACCATTGAACTCCCACTCATCCATGCTGCTGGTGGGTGCCTGCCATTCTGCTGGGCAGTTCTGGCTCTAACCATCTGGAGTTAGTGCAGACCCTACAGGTTAAGGCTCAGTCCTTCAAAAGACTGCTGCAGGTCCAGGGCTTCCCAGGCCACCTGCACTGCTGACCGATTAGCTACACAGTCGAGGGTTCCTACAACCCGCACATTTGATAATTCACTAGAAGGACTCATAAAACTCTGGAAAGTACTACACTTATGATTATAGTTTTATATAAAGGATACAAATCAGAACAAGCCAAAGGAAGGAATACGTAGAGTGAGGTCTGGCAGAGTCCTGAACACAGAGCTTGTGTGCCCCTCCCTGTGGAATGAGAGCATGTCACCTTCCCAGTATACTGGTGTGTCCACCAACCAGAAAGTTCCAGCCAGCGTCAGCAATAGGCATGACTGACTGGATCATTGGCCTCATGTTTAAATGCAACCTCTAGCCTCTCTCTACTCACCCAAGGTTGGAAAATTAGGCTGATATCACAGGGCTCAAAGCCCCAACTCTCTAATCACAGGGCTCATCTTTCTGGCCTGGGTGAACCCCATCCTGAGTCATCTCATTAGCATAAGCTTTCTAGGAGTCACCTCTTCAGCATAAATTATCTAGGTGCACAGTGAATAATCAGATGGCATCACCGACTCAACAGACATGAGTTTGAGCAAACTCTGAGAGATCATGGACAGGGAAGCCTGGTGTGCTGCAGTCCATGGGGTCGCAGAGTCAGACACAACTGAGCGACTGAACAACCGTGAGTAACTGAGACATTCCTCTCAGTTGGATAAGGAACCCAGGACAAAGGCAAGCCAAATTTCATTATATGGAGACCTCCATGTTGCAGATCCAAGAGCAGTGGTGTGCTTCTTAGCAGCATTGGATGGTTGATCACTTCTTCTTTCTTGAGAGTGTTCTCAATGAGCTCTTCCCACCTCCCAGGTAGGTTGTCTTTCTACCTGGCTGGCCACGCCTCCTTCGCCAGAGGCTACTTCCCTTCTTGGCCTCTAAGTCTAGAGTGCCCAGACGTCTTCCCTAGCTGTCCCTTCTTTCACACAGCCCCAGGCCCGTAATGAGTAAAGCTACACTGAGCCACAGCTGCCCCGGGGCTTGTGTCACTGTGGCGAGCCCCAGAAACCCCGAGCCCTGTTCCACCGGAGATCTGCACAGACCAGCATCTCACACACAGGCACCACTCCCAGAGCAAGTGGACCTGGGCCCTGGGCCCCAGGTGCTGTGCCAGTTCTTTGGGCACATCTATCTCAGCATGCTGACTCCACTGCCGCTCGGAGTACCAGCATGTCTGACCTGGGACAAAGAACACCCTTGGCTAAGCCTCATTCCCATAGACAAAAAGGAGAGAACAGGCAGATCCGAGCGTCTTTGCCTCCAAGATCCCTAGTAACCCTGGCGATCACCATCACCTGCAGGACCTTCACAGAATTGGCTGCAGAAGATGGGGCACACCTGGCTGATGTTGATTTCGGTGGGCACAGCCACATGGAGTCTACACCACTGCGCCTTCCCAGGAATCCCTGACGCTGTCCCCCTCCCAGCCTTTCCCCTCTTAGCCACTGTCAAGGGAAATTCTTTCTGAGAAGAAAATAGTCCAAGAAGACTGGGAGAGATGACGGCTCCTTTCCCTTACTACTCTGGTTAGTAGTAAACCTCAGAGGCAACAGGCCGTGCTCAGTAAGTCAGCCCCTATTTACCCTAAATAATCAAAGCTGAACCAGACACAGAACTGTATCAGCAGCCACTCGACAGGCCCCCTCACTGCATCTGTTTTTGTTGTTGGTTTAGTCACTAAATCGTGTCCGACTCTTTGCAACCCTTTGGACTATAGCCCCGTCATGCTCCTCTGTCCTTGCGGTTCTCCAGGCGAGAATACTGGAGTGGGGTGCCTTGCATCTTTTCAACTCCTTTCAAATACGTGTGCAACTGCAGATTACTAGCAGGCCCAGGGAAAACTGAGGCCACCCAGAGCCCAGATCGAAAGAGACTCCAATGTGACTCATTTAAAAACAGCGCAACAGCAAACAACTTGTGACTTTCGCTCCTATGACATCTCCAAAACACTTGGAAGATGTAAACACTGGGAAAGTCAAAGCTATGGATTTGCCTAACTGGCCAGTCTCCTGTAGACCCAACTAAGCTGTTTAAATGCTTGTGCCTGGCTGCAATTTGGGGCTTCTGTTCTTCTGGCTGGGGGGCTGAATCAGAACTTAAAGTATGCATTGACCTTGACTCAAAGGTGTGCATTCCTAGTTCATTGCCTTGGTCCTTGAGCTTATCCAGATGGTGAGGTTTTTCAGATCTGGGAGCTTGTCCTCACCATCTTTGACCCCTCTTGCGGTTCTTACTGCTCAGCCTCATTTATAATTGGAGCCCCATAAACATGGACTGGGTCACTGCCACACTTACTGAAATGTGATTGGGCTTCTGGGAGCTTGACTCATCATCAAATGGAAGTAGTATTTTTAATGAATAGCGTTTAGGCTAGGCAAAGGGAGTCCATAGCAAGCAAACAGAATGTTCTGGAAGAAATTTTACTTCGTAGCACCAAGGAAGAGAAGTGACACAATTTCAAATAATAAGAAAAGCCAGGTGTCTTGCTATTGTTAGTAGAGTTGTTCTGACTGATACCAACATCAGTCTCTTTCACTTGGCTCAGGAGAGAGTCCAGCCATGGAATAATCATGCCCAAATCCCTGGGGGCTCAGCAGGCAGGACAATGACCCCGAAGACTGCCCAGGCTGCAGGAGATGCCGGCAGATACTCTGCATGCTGGAAATGAAGCATGTGTGCATGCTAAGTCACTTCTGTCGTGTCCAACTCTTAGCAATCCTACGGACTGTAGCCCATCAGGCTTCTCTGTCCGTGGGATTTCCCAGGCAAGAATACTGGAGTGGGTTGCCATTCCCTCCTCCAGGGGATCTTCCTGACCCAGGGATCAAACCTGTGCCTCCTGAAGCTCCTGCATTGCAGGCAAATTCTTTACCACTGAGCCACCAGGGAAGCCCGCTGGAAATGATGTTGCTATAAACTGCGCTGTGAGACACACACAGAAGTGCCGGGAGCCGGCATATTGCATATTGAGTGCATATTGCATATTGCGTGCAGCACTTTCCACAGCATCATCTTTCAGGATCTGGAATAGCTCAACTGGAATTCTATCACTGCCAGGAGCCAGCGTGAGGAGCTCCACCCATGACAAAGGTCATGAGGAAGGAGGCTCAGCATACGCAAAGGGGGGATAGAGCCTCAGGAGTCCCTCTGGAAGTTCTCGAGTATCTACCCCCAAAACCAGAGTCTGCCTACTTTCTGCTTTGTGCTTTCACCTACACCTCTGACTTTACGGGGGGCTGTCCCCAACTACCTCTCTCTGAAAAAAGAGTTAACTTACAGCTCCAGTTAATAATTCCTGGGTGTGACAGTGTTTCAACCTACAAACTCCTTTGGAAGTCCTCTAGCCTGCCTGAATAGGTTTTTCCGGCCACATGTGATTGTTCACAGCCTCCCAACCATGAGAGGCATGAGATGTTCTAAACTGTCTAAACACAGATTCCTTTGAGCAGTTAAAAGATTGATTAGAAATTGTATTGGTGAAGGGTTTTTCACTTGTTGGGCCAATTTTGCTGCTAAGTTTCCATATCCCTTACCTGCTGTGTCCCTGGCAGTGTATTGATTAATATAATTGGTGTAAGTAGTAGCTTTAATGTTTGTAACCTGGGACCCTTGAGTTAATTCTTTTTCTTGTTATAGCCCACCACACCTTTGCTCTGTAGGAATGCAACTTTATCTAATGCTTTTGGAGGGTGGCTCCTGACCAATCACCTTTAGAGAAAAATAAGTTTTCTGAAGAAAGGGTCTTAAAATGTTAACAGGCCTCCAGGCCAGAAGATGATGCAAATCACCTAAGCTTTTGCATATGATAAGTTTGCAGGAAGAAAGCCTGGCTTGCTGCATGACTCTACCCCTTCCCCCATTATCCGCTATGCATAACTTAAGGTATAAAAACTACTTTGGAAAATAAAGTGCGGGCCTTGTTCACCGAAACTTGGTCTCCCCATGTCGTTCTTTCTCTTACCTTCTGGCTGAATTATTCAGCCTCTTTTCTTCACTGAATTTTCCTACTGAGCTATCCTTATTCTATTACTCTTTATATCCGTAATTAACGTTTAATTAAGCAGTTGTTTCCTGATCCTCGCCGACGCCATCCCTGCTTCGAATTCCCTGGATCCACCGGGGCTGGACCCCAGCACAGAAGCAATTTGTAAACGGTTGCTTACAAAGTTTGGGGACATTGAGGACAACCCTGAACCAACAGGAAGAATGGAAACCCACATCATCCTCTCAATGCCTCCAACTGATGATGGGGTGTCCTGCGGGACAGAAGCTAGACCCTTTGTCACAGAGCTAAACTGCCACCTGACCCAGGGGTTGTTTTTTTTTTTTTTTTTTTTGAGAAGCTGAGGGAAGGTGGGGAAGCTGCAGGCCAGTCTCTGTCCTACACCAACACGTGCGGGCAGATGAGTGATCATGCGCTCCAGCTGCTAAGCGCAAAGGCAGAGTGGATGCCTCCAGTCTTGTGTATAATGTCTCTGTGGGCCACCTAACCTGGAAATATGCAGGGAGGGGGAGTGTGGGAGGCACAGAGCAGACGAACCACGATGACACACAACAAAACCTCACACTTTTTGAGATCAGTGCCTCCCTGCAGGGATACGAGGGTCTTTGGCAGAAGCAACCGGCCCCTGCCCATCCCCTTCTTCCACAGTCCCCTTCCCATGCAGTTCCCTCCTGCTGCTTTCCAAAGCCCATAAAGCTTGAAGTGCTCGATGATTGGATGTTTCAGAAACTGTTAGGATCAAGAAGGGTCCAGCAACTACCTAACCAGGCTGTGGGGACCACTGCTTTTCAGTGGGCTGGAAACCTGGGGTGCAGACCCCTGACTCAGTGTTCCTGACACCCTCTACATAGACTGAAATAAGTCTGGACTGGTTTCTGTTTCTACCCTTTGGAGACCCCAGAATGAGAGCCCGGCAGATGATAATGATCATTTTGCTGCTGCTAAGTCACTTCAGTCGTGTCCGACTCTGTGCGACCCCATGGACTGCATGCAGCCTACCAGGCTACTCCATCCATGGGATTTTCCAGGCAAGAGTACTGGAGTGGGGTGCCATCACCTTCGAATGATCATTTTACCTTCTCGTATTTGGAGCCCCGTCTACCCAACATTGAAGAATCTTCTGGAAATGTGGAGATTTTTTTTTTTTCCTCTCTTCTTCCCAGAAGAGGGTAAGTGTCTTATTATCAAAATGAAACCTTACCAGATTCAGAGAAAGGGCTGAACCACCCCTTAGAATCTAAATCCAGATTCTTTACACATTTTCCATGGATACAAATCTTGATTGTTCACCACCACTCATTGATGATAATCAAAAGATAGACTAGACAAATTTCCATGGGGAGGATTGGTCCTTAAGTAGAAATACCTGTTTCCATGGTGACATCTGATTAAGTTATAGTTTGGAACAGGGAACTGAAAAAAGGAGTTGACTAGAGATTCTGCATTTTAAATCCATATCATCAGTGAGAGTGTTGAGGGATTTGAACGCCTCCAGAATAACTTCACATGTTGGGAAGGATGAGTCACTTGTCATTTCCCCAGGACCATTCCCCACTCAGGCAGGCAGCTTTGTATCCAGCCTACCAGGAAGAGCCAAGGAGATAGACGTGAGTTTAGTTACTGCCCCTGAACTGGGAAAGCAGACTAGTCTTTGTCCATAGAACTTAAGCTTCTCTGAAGCATGCCTTAAGAATTAGTTATTCAACATGTGGATTTTCCTCTCCTGGGGTCAATTAAACACTCGTTAGAAAAATGGTTCACAGCCTTGGCTGTAAGTTAGAATAACCTGGATAGCTTCTTAAATAATACTGATGCCAGAGTCCCCCCCCTGGAGATTCTGATTCAGTCCAGTTGGACTTGGGCCCAGGTGAGGGTATGTTTTCAAAGATCTGCAATGAGTCTAATGTGCATCAAAGTTCTAGCGTCTCTCTCCTGGCTAAATAGTTTCCACAGTGGCTGGAGAGGAGGCAGGTCTCCACTGCTCAGACTTCCATTTAATGAGTGTTTGTTATGGAGCAGGCTGAGAAATGAATTAAATTACCTGATTTAACCTGTCAGCAACCTGTGGGGTAGACGTTATTATGATCTCCATTTTGCAAATGAGAAAACTGAAGTGTAGAAAGGTTAAATCATTGCCTGAATCTGCAAAGCTATAAAGCATAGAGCTGGCTTCAAACTCCAGCCTGGTGTCCACCAAGCCCATGCTGCTAGTCACCGTCATAATACCCTCCCCATCACTGGGTAGCCCACCGGTCACTAAGAAAATGCCCAGTTGTCCAGCTGTCACCACTTTACAGAAGAGGCAGAAGCAAGGAGTGGAAATAAAGAGCATCTCACAGGTTGTGTGTGTAGAGATCTGATAATCCGCCAATAGAGTCTCAGTCCTGGTAGAGAAAGTCAAGGACAGCAGGTGCAACAACTTTCTTGTCTAGATAAGGAAACATAAGTCCAGAAAGAGTGATTTCCAAGGTTCATAAGCAGGTTGACTTCAGAGTCCCATTTCCTCGTTCTAAGTGAAGTCTCTTTCTCCCGCACCCCCCAGTTTCCTGTTTACCAGGTAGCAGAGAAGAGAGCAAACTTCCCAGGTGGCACACTGGAAAAGAACCCGCCTGCCAATGCAGGAGACACAAGAGAAGCAAGTTTCATCCCTGGGTCAGGAAGATGCCCTGGAGAAGGGAATGACAACCCACTCCAGTATTCTTGCCTGGAGAATCCCACAGACAGAGGAGCCCGGAGGGTGGCAGGGGGTCCATGGGGTGGCAAAGAGTCGGACACGACTGAGTGACTCAGCATACAGAGGACAGAGCAAGGGGACCGGCAGACTCAACTCACAGCCTGAAATGAGCTAATGTGTTCACAGAGGCTAATATGAGTGTCATAGGCCGGGAACAAGAGGAGGAGGAGCTTGCTTGTGTCTGGTGAGATTGGGGGAAACCTCACAGAGGAAGTGGCTTTTAACTTGAAGCAAAATCAGATAGGCTTCCATCTTGCTGAGCTGAAAGAAAGAACATTTCCATAGGGTGGAAAGAGTATATGCAAAGGCGGGAAGAGGGAAGATTTGTTGACCATCAGATGTCCTGAATTGTCTTAAGCAGAGGAGGCCTGTGAGAAAAAGAAGCAAGAGACAAGGAAGTGGGAGCCAGGGCCCCGTCCAAGGGGGCTGGACCCTAATTCAAAGACAGTGGGACCATGGCTACTGTGTCCAGTGCGGGGGTGTAGGGGCTGTGCTTCCAAAGGACACAGCCCAGACTGAAGGGGACGGTCAGAGACGGGTCATAGAGTCCATCCTCTCACAACGCAGCAGATGCCTGGCCCACTGCCAAGGTCGTGGGAAGGGAGCGACCAGAGATGGGGTGGGGGGCGCAGAGAGCTCCAGCAGAGAGGCGAACGAGAGCAGGGGCAGCGAGGGCTGTGGGAGATGGAAATCCACCTTCTCCATGAGGGGGTGGGATGGTGCTTATACAGGACACCACCCGTAAAACAAAAAAGAGAAAAAGAAAAGGTGGGATGATAAAGTCCTTCTGGTCATTTTACAAAAAAAATCCTGCAGGAGAGGAAAACCCTGTAGGAAAGGAGACTGGGGGTTGGGGGCTGGGGTTTGAGGTGGGCTGCAGGGCAGGAGGAGAGGAGGGGTTGGAGGTCGAGGGGAGGGGCGTGGGTGAGGGGGAGCAGGCGGGCCTCGGAGGAAAGCCTCCAGAGTCTGCCCCTTGGCCTGGGGGGACTGGTGACTAAAGCGGTCTCAATGGGGGCAGTACGTGGTGAGGAACAAAGTCCGGGGGGATGTTAGGAGCTCAACTGCACTGAATCAGATCCTCTTGAATGTAGCACAGTCGGCGGCATCAGATGAGATAGTGAAAAGAGAATTCCATTCAGGTGGTTCACCTGCAGAGACTTGAAAGAGGGTGTGGGCAGAACTAAAGAGACTAACCCCCAGAGACCAGCAACAGCCGAAGCCACCCACCCCGGGCCTGAGCAGAGGGTAGTGAAGGTGGGACTGCGGCCCCAGAGAGGGCGGTCACACGGTCATCAATGTAGGGCCAGCACGGGGATGGACAGAGAAGAAACACCCCAACTTCTCCCCCACTGCGGGCTCCTGGGTGGTGCTCACTGACTGATCACAACAGAGAGTGGGGCGCGAGGCAGCCCAGGTGATGTGATTGTTCGGGACCACAGCCCTCCCAGGTGCCGAGCAAGGCAGGGAAGGGATTTGAGGACAGAGCAAATGGAGATGAACTGACACACACAGCTTGCAAGCAGCTTTCCCCCGAATCCATCAGAACACGATGATGTCGCTGGTGTGTGATCCACACTGCTCTTCTCTCCCTGCGGGTGAGTGACGGGTGAGCTTTGGGGAGGCTGGGGGTTTGGGGGCCTCCGGACTCCGCACAGCTTTGTTATTGCACCTCACCAGCTTCTTCTCCCCAAATGTCTGAAAACCAGCATCTTTGGAGTCCTGTCTGAGTGCTGTGCACTATAAACCCACAAGCAGGGGAGCACGAACTTTCCGGGGTGGCAGACTTTGCCCTCATATGCCCGTATTTTCCATAAACTAAAATCTTCTCTAGTATTTTTGTCATAAGTGTGAGAGGAAGTTTGGGAGATGTGGTTTGGCAGGTGAATTGTGGAAATTCCCAGATATTTGGTATCTGAAGATAAGAGTGAAATTATTGGATCACTCATAAAGCCTTTTGCCACACCTGGTGCCAGAAAATTTTAAATGTACAGTTTTGGGAGCAGGAGAAAGGAAATGCAGAGAAGGATTGTGATAATGTAAAGCCATATAGGATTAGGAAAGGTACTGGCAGATGAGATGACTTGTTGCAGACCTGCGGAAGGTGTGAATTTTTATTACTTTTTTATTTTTAGCTGCGCTTCCTTGCTATGCGTGGGTTTTCTCTGGTCATGGCGAGTGGGGGCTACTCTCTAGGTGCAGGGCGCCGGCTTCTCATTGAAGTGACTTCTTGTTGCAGAGCACGGGCTCTCGGGTGCTCGGGCTTCACTAGTTGCAGCCAAGTAGGCTCAGTGGTTGGGGTTCCTGGGCTCTAGCGCACAGGCTCAGTGGTTGTGGCGCGTGGGTTTAGTTGCTCCTTGGCATGTGGGATCTTCCCAGACCAGGGACCAAACCGGTGTCTCCTGCATTGATTGACAGGTGGATTTTTTACCACTGAGCCACCAACGAGGCCCAGTGTGAGTTATTTGCCTAATAACAGATGGTGTCACCACGCACTGCCCCAGGTGTCCAGCCCCGGGAGATCAGTGCCCTCGTGACAGCCTTGAGCCTCTGCAGGCCTGACACAACACCCACAGGCCTGCAGCCCTTCATCCTAAGTTGACAGAGTGCTAAGTGAAAGTCACTCAGTCATGTCTGACTCTTTGTGACCCTATGGACTATACAGTCCATGGACTTCTCCAGGACTGGAGTAGGCTGCCTTTCCTTTCTCCAAGGGATCTTCCCAACCCAGGGATCAAACCCAGGTCTCCCACATTGCAGGCAGATTCTTTACCAGCTGAGCCACAATCCTAGTTTGACAGGGTGCTAAGATTCCATCCAATCAAAATTGCATCATCAATTTAAAAGCAGCTTGTTTTGAGGAGAAAAAGACATTACCGAATCATATGTTCACATCAATTTTCAGAAACATAAAATTAGAAAAAACCTTCCATCAGACTTCAAATCTTCCAGCTTCCAGGGTGCCAGCTAGAAGTTGTTTTCTTGATGACAGTAATTCTCATGAAAGTACCAATGAGTCTGAATTCCCTTAAGGAGACTTTTTCTCTTCCGAAGAGTATCCTGCTAACCTAAATGACTCTCTCATTTGTGCAACAGGGAAAAGGAGATAGTTTTGACCCAGAAAAAAATATCTTCAGACGTTTGGTACCTTATTTCCAAAGACCGCCCCTGGACTTTTCAGCTCGAGAACTCAAAAGAGCTTCTCTGAGTCACCGGTTGTTTTTCAAGAGTGTCAGCTAAGGAAATAGTAGAAATGAATAGGGATCGATCCCTATTTCCAACCCAAGATCAGCGAGGCCTCCAAAGTCAGCTCCTTACAGGCAGCACCTGCGGTTTTTGGCCAAGTGACCCTGATGACAGGAGGTATGAGTCCTCTTCAACATAAACTATCCCACCACCTGTAAACTAAGCCGAAGGCTCACACGTGACCAATGCTAAGGAGAGGGGTGTACAATGCAGGACAGGATTAGGAGACATGCCTTGTGAAGAAGGCCAGGGAAGTCTTTTTTTTTCTTTCCTCTCTTTTTAACTGAAGTATAGTTGATTTACAATGTCATGTTAATTTGTGCTATACAGCAAAGTGAGCAAGTTATACACGTATATACGAGGGAAGACCTGGGGGCTCCATCACTGTCTGTGGGGTGGGTGGGGGCTCTTGTTGGCTGTTTCCTCACTGAGTTTGGGAAAACCCTGCAATGGCTTCAGATAGTTTTCACATGAAAAAAGATTCTTTATGGGCTTCATGACTCAAGAACTGTATCTCCTTTCCAAGCTGATCAAGAACAAAAAGTGGCCCTTCGTTAAACTGCTACAGTGCATGGTGTTTTTTTGATTTTTTTAAATTTTATTTTATTTTTAAACTTTACAATATTGTATTAGTTTTGCCAAATATCGAAATGAATCCGCCACAGGTATACCTGTGTTCCCCATCCTGAACCCTCCTCCCTCCCCATACCCTCCCTCTGGATCATCCCAGTGCACCAGCCCCAAGCATCCAGTGTCATGCATCGAACCTGGACTGGCAACTCGTTTCATACATGATATTACTCCACCAATTATTATTAAAACATCATGCTATTATTGAAACATGTATGATAGCATATGGGGTTTTAATAACAATAGGTGGAGTTGCTCTCCTCCCAGAGTCCCTGTACTCTGTTATGCATTTAACTTATCTTCACAAGAGTTCAGAAACACACTTTCAGATACCACTTCATGGTGGATTTGGGGAAACTGAGGCACGGGGTTGCTAAATAACTGCTTAACTATGTTTTGGCCACCCAGGAGGCAATTGATCCCTTTTCACCATCACAAAAGACTCTCCACTGACAGGGTCAGTCCAGGTTCAATGCATGATGCAGGATGCTTGGGGCTGGGGCACTGGGAACCCAGAGGGATGGGATGGGGAGGGAGGTGGGAGGGGGGTTCAGGATGGTGAACACCCGTGGCGGATTCATGTCAATGTATGGCAAAACCAATACAATATTGTAAAGTAACTAGCCTCCAATTAAAATAAATGAATTTTTAAAAATTTTAAAATTAAAAAAAATAAATAAATTTTTTTAAAAGGTGAGTCTGTAGCTGAGAAAGAAAGAGGACGCAGGCCTCATTTTCCAGGTTTTGTGTTTCTAACCTTGTAAATCAGTGGTTAACCAAATCATAGTGGTGAAATCCGCTGACTTCCCCTTTCTGTCCTGCCTCAGACCCGTTGTATCCGAATCACCAGAGGGTGAGACAGGATGTCGTTAGCTGCATCCCTCCCCTTTTTCTGATGTTCAGTCACAGTTGGGTCCCCCCGGCTAGGGGTGTCCTGGGGGAGCTTCACTTGGACATCTCTAGGCACTCTGCTTCCTGGTACCACGTGCTGTCTGGACACATTTGGTCTTTGGTTGGGCTTCCCTGGTGGTTCAGTGGTAAAAAATCTGCCCGCAATGCAGGAGACGTGGGTTTAATCCCTGGGTCAGGAAGAAACCCTGGAGAAGGAAATGGCAACCCACTACAACGTTCTTGCCTGGGAAATCCCATGGACAGGGGAGCCTGGCGGGCTACCATCCATAGGGTCACAAAAGAGTCAGACACAATTGAGCAACTAAACAACAATCACATCCAGGCCCAAGTTGTCCCCTGGAGGATGAATCTGGGCCTTGCTGTGAGTTTCCCTGCTCACAAAGATTAGCAGTCATTTCCTTGCACCAGGGCATGTTCCCTGCGTCCTAGCCTCCGATCAGCGTAGAGAATGAAGCATGGAGTCAGACGGCTGTGTGAACTGGGGCAAGCCTTTGATTTCTCCCAGGGCTTGAGCCTCGGCTTTTTCATCTGTATAAAGGATGGGGTTGGGGGTGGGTGGTGGAATGGCAATGTAAAAGGAGAATTACTAAAGGAGTCAAATGGTATCTGATAAATACCTGACGTGGTTTTTCAAGTTTTTTACCTTTTTTTTTTTTTTTTTTTTTTACAATTTTTAGCTTTTTAAGTTAAAAGTTCAGTTTTTAATTTTTGCTTTTTACAATTTAACTATCTGGGACTTCCCCAGAGATCCAATAGTTCAGACTCCACACTTCTAATGCAGGGGAATGGGTTCGATCTCTGGTCAGGGACTAAGATCCCACATGCCATGAGGCATGGCAAAAAAATTTTTCTTTTAATTAAAAAAAATTTTTTTTTTTGACTATCTGACTCTCCCATGTTGGCTGAGAAGAATCTTTAACTGTAATTCCTGGTTAAATAAACAGCTTTCTACAGCTACTCACATGATTCTTACCCAACAGAGTTACCCAGGTGGAAAGTAGTTTGATTGTAAATCTACTACATTTTGGAGTATCAGTTTGGAGATTGAGACCGCTGTCCACTGCTTTTGTTCATGAGCCTGTATCTGTGTCATTGCTTTATTATTTACTAATAATCATGAAGTTTCTGACTGTATCTAGGTCTGGGCTCTTTTGAGAGTCTTCCTGCAGGACTCCACAGACATCTCAGCTTTGCAGCCAACTATCGCAAACACAACCTCCAAATTTGATGAGGTAACATCTCAACAGACAGAGATGTGATTTTATTTATATTGTATATGAGACAGAAGGCTTGTCTTCCCAGATACCAGATACAGAAATTCAGAGCTCGGGAGACTGTAGTGTGCCCAGCCATCCCTGTGTGCTGGGATTGTAGTGTTCACTGGACCTGGGAGTTTCAGTTTTAAAACCAAGAATGTCCCAGGCAAATGGGGACAGCCTGGCCTCCCTGGGAGGGCAGGGATGGGCACAGAGAGGCCCTTCCCATCCTCTCTCAACAACTGGAAGGAGGCGGGGTTCCCTTCGACTGGCCATCCACCCCCACCGATGCGTAAAGCAGCCCAGGTCAGACGTGCTCCTCGGCAGCCTTGGGTACACCTGCATACCTCATGCTAGACTCCAGCCTCTAGAGAAATCCTGGCTCTTTGAAATCTGAAACTTGTTGAGGGAATAGCAAACAGAGCAGCTGGGACTTCCCACTTCTGGAATCCTGAGAATTTGCTCAGAATTCTCTTTCGCTCAGATATTACACTCAGGGCCAGTCTTGTGGCAGGCAGAGGGTGGGAAAGTTGATAGACTCTGCCACCTACTAGCAGTGTAGCCTGGACAAGTCCTCTCTGAATGTCTGTTTATCACCTACACTTTGGTGATGACGTCTTCAGAGAGCCGTGGTGAGAGTCCTGCAGGTAACACGCGGGCACTAACAAAGGCGCTGAATTTATGCCCATTTCTCTCCCCATCTCTGTGCCCTTCGTGAGACATGTACTTAGGGATGCTGTGATAACACCCTCCAAACATTCCCCCCCGAGTTTAAGATTCTAATGCTCACTGTTAGAATTGCAGAACATTGAGTTGGAAAAACAGTTTTCAATGTTCTGTTCTTTTCTCCAAAATGAGTATTATTAATGATCCATGAGGCTATGAGTTGTAAAAATCCAGATTCTCCAATCTAGCCATTTGATGGATAAAGAAACCAAGGCCCAGAGTGCATGGGTGGGTAATAGACCTGCTACATAGATCTAGAAGCCGGCCCTCTAACTTTAAATCTCCTGGTCCAGCGGCTCCTCCATCGCACTCTCTCTAATTCCTTTTCTCAAGGATTTGGTCTCTGGCAATGGAAAGAGTTGGGAGAACAAGAATAAGAGCTTTGGGAAGTTATTACCAAGATATTAACATTGTGCTTAGTCATTCATTTGTGTCCGACTCTTTGTGACCCCACGGACTGTAGCCCGCCAGGCTCTTCTGATCATGGGATTCTCCAGGCAAGAATACAGTAGTGGGTTGCCATTCCCTTCTCCAGGGGATCTTCCTGATCTAGGGATGGAAGCTGTATCTCCTGCATTGGCAGGCAGATTCTTTACCACTAGTGCTACCTGGAAAGCCCATTACTGAATTTTGATTAAAGGGGGCAAGAGCTGGTTTTACTGGAAGGAAGTAGGAAGGCCAGTGGGGGAGAGACAAGAAGACAGGGTTTAGAAACACTATCTCAAAAGAACACAGTGAACTTTACCCAACTAGTCACCGTCAGGGTGACCCCAATCAAGAGATTATGCTGGACTGCTTGATGATAGTGACCCAAACTTGGCTACTTTTTTAAGGGGTCCAATTCTAGCTACTGTGACAATTACTAAGACATAGAGTTTCCTGATGTGGAATTGTGGAAACAGCAGCCCCATCATAAAAAGGGGGGCTGGCACCAGCTTTCCCAAGCTGTCAGATGAGTCTCTTTTTGTATCTAGGGCACAGGAAATAGGAGGTTCACCCGTTTCATTATATCTGTGGTTCCGCAGTACTTTTGCTAGACCTTGGGGCTGCTCTGTAATTCAGGCTTGTGTCTTAGGATGGCTCTCTCCTTGATAAATCGTGCTGGTGATGTGAAATCACTTTGTAAGTGGGAAGGAATGAAATGCGTAATCGAAAACCTGTACCCAATTTGCTCAGCCTAAGAATCTGACAGTGCAAAAGGTAGAAAGTGCTTCTGGCCAAGCACGGATTGTGAAATGAATTAGAAAACAGAGGAGCTGTTTTACAGTCACCCCTTTGCAGCTCGCGAGTAACCCTGAGGGCTGCTGAGTAACCCCATCATTTTGCCCAAGAGGGAACTATAACTACAATTTCAAGTTACTTTAACTGTAGATTTTTTTGTCCTAAACTATAGATAAGAATTGGGATTCAGACTTAATTCCCCGCTCCTTACAAACCTGTGAAGAAAAATGAGCCTGTTTATCAGGTCCTCAGAAAGTTGAAGATTTAGCTAGATTTAGTAATACCCCATGACAAAGACAAAGTCTGTCCCAGAATAACAGAAGCAGTGTAGAGAGTGTATTCTAAAAAGTGTGTTCAATTATGCATTAGATTAAAATGGAAAGTAAATTATAGGTGAAATTGCACATAACTAAGATTTCGGAGCTCTGTCCTGACCCACTTATTAAGAACCATATTTGGAAGGTCAGGATTTCATTAAGCTAAAAGAAGTTAACGATCTCTTGAAATTTGTCAAAATGGGTTTGACACTTAGTAAAATAATAATAATAGTAAAAGCTTGAAGTGAAGTGTTAGTTTAGTCGTGTCTGACTCTTTGAGACCCCGTGGACCGTAGCCTGCCAGGCTTCTCTGTCTATGGAGTTCTACAGGCAAGAATACTGGAGTGGGTAGCCATTCCCTTCTCCAGGGCAATCTTCCTGACTCTGGGATTAAAACTGGGTCTCCTGCATTGCAGGCAGATTCTTTACCACTGAGCCACCAGGGAAGCTGTAAATATTTATCTTGTGTCAAGGGAGAAGCCAATCACTTCCCATGTATTTTATAGCTGACACAAAAATCAGCATGCAACAAAGGTTTGGTATTGTCATACTTATCACATTTAACCATTACAATCTTATGAGTTATGTACCCTTATTGTTCCCATTTTGTATATAAGCAAACTGAGATCCCAAGACGTAAGTAATTTGTCCAAGCTCCCATACCTGTTAGACATGAGTATTAGTTCATTTCCATCTAACAGGAAGGCCATGCTTTGACTGCTATGCTCTAATATCCCATTGCTGTCCACACTGCCCTTATTTAAGGTCTTTGTCCATGCAGCAAAATCAATTATGCAACTAAAAATAAGAATCACATAGATGACATATATGAATTCTTAGCATATATATGGGTAAGAGTGTGGACTTTGGACCCAGTCCTACTACTTACCAGCTATGTGGTCTTCCACAAGTTACTAACCTTTCTGTGTCTTGGGTTCCTTGTCTATAAAGTGAGGATAATAATACCTACCACACAGGTTTGTTGGAGAAAAAGATTAACACCAGATAATACCTCTGTAAATGTTGTACATGCAAGCCCAGTTGCTCAGCTGTATCCAACTCTTTGCAACCTCATGGACTGTGTAGCTCACCAGGTTCTTCTGTCCATGGAAATTTCCAGATAAGAATACTGGAGTGGTTTGTCATTTAAGAAACCATCCCAACCCAGGGATTGAACCTTTGTCTCTTGCGTCTCCTGCATTTCTTTACCACTGCGCTATCTTGGAAGCCCTTCTGTAAATGTTGCCTATTATTATTACGAAATGAACCTACTATCTTAAATGTAAGTAGCCTCTCAATGACAGTACTTGCCCACACAATTCCTTTTACACAATTTTAACTCAGTATTTTGTAAAAAGTGTAATAAAGTCTTGAGATGTTTTTCCATCTTAGGGAGACACCATCAACCTAACAGCTGTAAAATCTAGGAGACTGAGCTTGCCCCAGCCATGTGAGTGATGGTTCCAGAGTGCCTTAAAACAGGGGTCCCCATCTCCAGGTCCCCATCCTGTCAGATCAGGGGCAGCAATAGATTAGAAATAAAGTGCACAATAAGTATAATGTGAATCATCTCGAAATCATGGCCTACCTGGTCTGCGGAAAAATTGTCTTCAACGAAAGCGGTCCCTGATGCCAAAAGTGTTGGGGACTGCTGCACAAGGAATGGAGGGTCGATTGTACCAAGTACTTTTTCCCTTTGGTATTTGCAGACAGATGATTGTGTGGAGATGACTATAACGATCAGAGTTGTCCTCACATGGAGCCCGTGTGAACCTGTCAATTCAGGCATGGTCACATGCCTACTGTTTTCAGGTCAATCAGCTTCCTGCCTTCATTGTTGAAACCCGAGACTCACCAGGCAGGCTTTCCTGCCAGGAAGTATGAACTAAACATCTATCATTCCACCATTATAGCTTCATCTCTAGCTCTCAAAAGCCTCTCTTCTGAAGAATCCACGAATAGAATTTAAATATGCCTGGAAGGTTCCAAGCTTTAGTGGAACCTGCTCAGAGTGCCATATCAGTTGACACCTTCTGCAAGTGTCCAGGTGAAAAGTAAAACACTTCTAAGAACTGGACCCGGGAAGGTGAGGGAGCAGGCAGTGAAGCCACCCAAGAGCCTCTGTTCTGGTGTGGGTCCCCAGGCCCCTTGAGGCATGAACTGTATGTCTTGCCTATAGAGAGACAACCAATAATTGAATTAGCTGTTTGTGCCTTTGTCTGCAAGATTATATGGAAAAGCTTCTGAGATCAGTAAATTCCCAGTCTTTAAGTATTTGTCTTCATTGAGGATCCCAGGAATTGTCTAAGGCTTTCCAGAACAAATGAAGGGCTTGATTACTAACATTCAAAAGACTAAGATCATGGCATCCAGTCCTATGACTTCATGGCAAATAGATGGGGAAAAAATGGAAACAGTGACAGACTTTATTTTCTTGGGCTCCCAAATCATTGCAGATGGTTACTGCAGCTGTGAAATTAAAAGACACTTGCTCCTTGGAAGAAAAGCTATGACCGACCAATCTAGACAGCATATTAAAAAGCAGAGACATTACTTTGCCAACAAAGATCCATCTAGTCAGAGCTATGGTTTTTCCAGTAGTCATGTATGGATGTGAGAGCTGAACCATTAAGAAAGCTGAGTGCTGGAGAATTGATGCTTTTGAATTGTGGTGTTGGAGAAGACTCTTGAGAGTCCCTTGGACTGCAAGGAGATCCAACCAGTCCATCCTAAAGGAAATCAGTCCTGAATATTCACTGGAAGGACTGATGCTGAAGCTGAAACTCCATTACTTTGGCCACCTGATACAAAGAACTGACTCATTGGAAAAGACCCTGATGCTGGGAAAGATTGAAGGTGGGAGGAGAAGGGGATGACAGAGGATGAGATGGTTGGATGGCATCACCAACTCAATAGATGTGAGTTTGAGCAAGCTTTGGGAGTTGGTGATGGACAGGGAAGCCTGGCATGCTGTAGTCCATGGAGTCGCAAAGAGTCATACAGGACTGAGCAACTGAACTGAAACTGATTATTAAATTCTTTATCATTAAACAATTAGTGATTCACATCAGTTCAGTTCAGTTCAGTCGCTCAGTCGTGTCCGACTCTTTGCGACCCCATGAATCACAGCACGCCAGGCCTCCCTGTCCATCACCAACTCTGGGAGTTCACCCAGACTCACGTCCATCCATTCGGTGATGCCATCCAGCCATCTCATCCTCTGTCATCCCCTTCTCCTCCTGCCCCCAATCCCTCCCAGCATCAGAGTCTTTCCAATGAGTCAACTCTTCCCATGAGGTGGCCAAAGTACTGGAGTTTCAGCTTTAGCATCATTCCTTTCAAAGAAATTCCACACACATAAGTCTAATTAAAAATGAACTACTCTGTTTAATGATTGTTGCAAAGAAGATAAAACTGCTCTAGTTGTTCTAAACATTTAACGTCCATCTAGGGGGAAATGCAACTTTTACCAGGGATTGGACCATCAGGATCTTTCTCAGTGAATGCAGGTCCCTCTCAGGCAGATTAAGGACATTGCCTTCAGATGCTCTTCAATTATCTTTAAAATGAAATAAGAGAGGAAATGAAGTTAGTACCCAGGACCACAGAGGACATGTTCTCTCCATTTCTTTGTTATTCAAATGAAAAAATTTCTTTATTCAACAAAGAAGCATTTAAGATTCATATCTAAATGTTAATTTTGGAAATCAGAATTGTTTTATCCTCTCCTGTATTGTATTTGCTTACACCTCCCCCAAAAGTATGTTTACTCATTTTTAAATCCAAAGTGTCATAGTTCGCTTTCACAAAAAAACTTAGTCTTTTGGGCTTTGGGGGTTTTGTTTTGTTTTAAATTGAAGAAAAAACTGATTACAGAATTGTTATGCTGATACCTTCAAACAGCCTTGCTCCGCGTCCTGCCCTGGAAAGCCACATTTCCATTTTTCAGGTCTGTCCTGCCTGTTCAGGTCTCTGGTTGTGAAGAGATGATGATCGTGATAATGCATAAAGGTGGGGGCAGAGAGGACCTCTTTTAGACGTACTTCTTTCCTCTCCTGTCCTAATATAGAATCCAGGAATTATTAGCTAAGACCAAGGACTCAGCTTTTGCCAAATTCCTGAGTTCTAGGCCCTCTTCTCCCCGCTGGGGACCCCAGCAGAGGGAGGACGTGAGCATGTGCTGACTCCAAGGCCCCTAAATGCACCTGGAGGTCCCCTCTCCTGCTAGAGAAGCAGCACTCCTGGTGAGACGAGAGCCAGAGATTGGCCTCAAATCTCATCTAAGCCTTTAGTTTTTTTTACGGGACTTGGGAATGTTATCATTTCTTGAACCTGTTTCCCCACTTAACAAAAGCATGGTTTAAAATAGATTTGTAATGAGTATTGAGAGAGACCACATTTCAAAGCAAACGGTGGAAGATATTTAGCCAATGTTAATTTCCTTTCTCTGATCTAACTATTGATTATGAGTTTCTAACTCCCTCTATAAACCATCCTCCTCTTTAGAATTTTAATCTGGTCTTGTCTTCGGCAGCTGTCCCCAAAGAAGTTATGCTTTGTGAAGTCTCAGGACAGAATGCTAATTTAAAAATCTTTGTAGCTGCTAGCAAGTCTGACTTAAGGCATACCCAGAAAACAATAAATATTTGAATAATGGCCCTCCACGAAGATAGGTATTTGCCTTAATCCCAAAAACCTGTGAATGAGACCTGATGGGGGAAAAAGATGCAATGAAGTTAAGGATCTTGAGATGAGATCTTCCCCTATTATCCAGATAAGTGTTCTTATAAAAGTGAGACTTAGGGGGAGAACATGGACGAAAGAGGAGGAGGCGATGTGACCAACAGAGGCAGAGGGTGGAGGCACAAATCAAGGGATGCTGACAGTCACCAGAAACTGGAAGAGGCAGAGAATGGATTCTCTAGAGTTCCCAGAGGCAGCGGAGCCCTGCTGCGTTTAGAACTTCTAGCCTTCAAAGTAGAAGAGAATAAAGTTCTGTTATTTTAAGTCACCAGATTTGTGGTGCCTTGTTACAGTAGCCACAGGAACCTGATACAAGGCACTGCTATTATTAATAAATACAGATTTCCTTCCTCTCAGTTTTGTTGTAAACCTAAAATTGCTCTAAAAAGTAAAGCCTGAAATTATATATATATGTATATATGTATTGTGCGTACACATATTTTATTTTATTTTAAACCATTGCCTTTTTTACTTTGATACAGAGAAGTTAGAAACGTCCCTTCTCTTGACATTTTTCTAACAGAAACCTTTATTAAAACAGGGGCAATCAAGAGTAGAAGGAAGAGTTTCTCAGGACATTGAAGTCATTCTGCTTGTCATCACCAAAAATGTGCCATGAATACTGTGGAAAAATAAGAGGAACCGCTTTTTAAAAAAGCATTTGCCTTTATATTTGTGCGTGTCAACACTGGTACTGGGGAGCCAAGAACACCAATACACTTGGCATTATTTCCACTGGGAGATTTTCAGTCCTTACCTGCAACCACCCCAATCCAGTAACCAAAGATCACAAAGACGCTTGGTGACTATCACTCTTCCTGAAGCACTCTCAGTGCTGATGATCTTCAACACTTTATTGACAAAAGGGAAATATTGGCTCAGTTCTCTGCTCCTTAAAAAGTCCGTGTATCACCATTTGGCATCTCCAGGTCTGACTCACGCAGGGTATGGTGTTCTTTTCATGAGTACACAATGAGCCAAGGTCCTCTCAGGGGTATAGGTGTGTGTTCAGGAAGAAAAGTTTACAAGATTTCTCTTCTTAACTCTAATCATTGGAAATTAGATTTCTCATAAAAAAAAAACCATTTCCCTTTTTCCTAGGGGTGTAGTACAACTGGAAGATCACAGCGCATCATGAACAAAATATCAAATTGAATGTAAAAGTGGATTAAAGGTGATTTAGACCTTTGAGGAGCAGCAGGGAAGCTATGGTACCTGCGGTATTATTAAGACTGGAGTTTGGATGATTATGTTTATGTCTCAGTTCAAATGAGGTTAATGGGCTTTCAGATTATCACTGGGGGAGGGCAGACAGAACCAGCATCTTTCATGAGATGAGCCTGAGTTCCTTGCATTGTTCTGCAAACCCTTTAGTAAGTATGTGACCTTTTACTTAAACCAGTACTCCCTTTTCCTCCACATTTATTTCACTTGTTTGGTACATTCTATTACTCTCTTCCACAAGAGTAAAGAAAGCATTGAATAGAATCGAACTTTGACTCCTCATTTGGACTTTGTTCAGGAAGATATTATATAGGCATTTCCTGCTTTAAATACAAGCCTAATGGGATTTGCTGATTTTTTGCACGTGAAGTATTAGAAAGAGAGCTGCCTCCGAGATTTGGGGACAAAGAAACTGGAAAGTGAACTTACCATTTACTAAGATGGGAAGATGCAAAACAGGCTTGAAGAGGAAGGTGTCAAGGGTTGGCTTCCGAACATGTTAGGTTTGAGATGTCTATTATATACTCAAGAGGAGCTACTGATTACACTATGGCATAGATACACTAGACCAGGCCAGAAATGAGAGCTGGCATCATAGGTGAGAGCTCCTCGGTGAAGCACTTAGGGATGCTGGGCTAGGGGTAATGGGTTACTTTATCCTAGAACCCTTCAGTTTTTAACCCAAATGTACTTGTGAACATCCAAGAGAAGGATTTAAAGTTTACCGAACTTATTTAGGTTATTTATTAAATTTACCACACATTTTAGGGAGCTTCCAAGTCACACTATTATTCTGTAGAATGCCCTTTGCAGAATACTTTTGAAGACAGCAAATGTTAGTTTTATCATTGAACTATCTCTACCTTGCAGCAAGATGGCATGCAAAAGCAGTAAGAGTTTGGAATGGATATCCTTTAATGCAAGATGGTTTCAACAACTTGTGCACTATACTTGTGACAACTCAAGTGCACTACATTTATTGTGCACTTAATTTCTATTATTATTACATCAGCTCCACCTCAGATCATCAGGCATTAGATCCTGGAGGCTGGGGACCCCTACTATAATCAGTACCTGATTACTTTTGTGCTTCTTTGCATTCTCCCTTGTGAATTACTAGAACCCCATTCTTACTTGGAAAGCAGATTCTTTGGGGCTTGTTTATATGAATTGAACCCTAGATCTTGATCAGCTTACCCCTTGGGTGAACGAATAAAGTTAGGCTTCTAAACCGGCAGGGCAAAGGGCTCAACCTCACAGAGTCCAGGCTGATTTAGTTCAGCTTACCTTTATCCCTTGCTTTTCCCCAACTCTGTGGGTCCTGTATATTCAGACCGCCACCTCTCATACTCCTCTTGATCGGTGTTAGCCTAGAACCTCTTGTGCTACGCCCACCGCAGTTCTCTTCCCTGATGACCCTGTGTTCTCCTAGAACGTAAACCTCATACAGACCAATAACCGAATCTACGCTGATGATCCTGTGTTCTCCTAGAACATAAACCTCGTACAGACCAATAACCGAATCTACGCTGATGACCCTGAGTTCTCCTAGAGCGTAAACCTCATACAGACCAATAACCGAATCTACGCTGATGACCCTGTGTTCTCCTAGAGCGTAAACCTGATACAGACCAATAACCGAATCTACGTCTCCTGCTTCCAGCTTTCTCCGGAATCCTACGACGGCATTTTTGCATTGCCAGGCGGGTTTTTTTACCACTACCACCACCAGGAAGCGCCTAGGATGGTATTTCTAACTGCCATTAGCATCTCTATTGTGGTATCCTAGAAGCATCTCCAACTCAGTGTTTCTCCAACTGAGATCAACCTTCCCCTCATCTAAAACCTGGTAGAGTTTAGATAAAAGGGAGTTTCTAGTGGCACTTCTTATGATTTGAGTGTTTTCCTTTAATTTGCTTGTTTGCTTCCTGAGAGCTCACCCATTCCCAAGGCACCTGAAAAATTCAGAAGGTGAGACCAGACCACCTCTAAAGCATTTGACCACCACCCTCTAAAGCATTCTTCTGGGACTTCTGGTGGTCCAGTGGTTAAGACTCCATGGTTTCAATGCAGAGGGTACTGGTTCAGTCCATGGTCAGGGAACTAAGGTCCCACAAGCTGTGTGGTGTGATCAGAAAAAAAATTGCATTCTTCCTTGCCAGTCCCTTGCCAGTATCTCAAACCAGATCGCACATTTTGATTCCCTCCTCAGGGTGAGTTCCTCCTTTTTAAAGGGCAACACCCAGCAAGTAAATTGCTTATAAATCTTAGCATGAAGCCAAAGAATCATCCAATTTCTCCATGCAGTCTTTGTCTGTCTGAAGAGGCTCATCAAACTCCCGTAGCCCACGACATTAGCACCCTGTGGCCCAGGAAGCTCATCAAACTCCCATAGCCCATGACATTAGCATCCTGTGGCCCAGGAAGCTCATCAAACTCCCATAGCCCATGACGTCAGTGCCCTATGTCTCGCCTACCCCACCGCCACCTTCAGTGTGCCCCCGAGTAGGTGGGAGCTCAGAGCCCAAGTCCCCTCTTTTGCTCCAGGAATAGACAATTCTGATTATCCTAACACTTGTCCTGTTATATTGTAATTATCAGAAACAGAAGGAAACCAATATTTACTGAAGGCAATGGCACCCCACTCCAGTCCTCTTGCCTGGAAAATCCCATGGATGGAGGAGCCTGGAAGGCTGCAGTCCATGGGGTTGCTGAGGGTCGGACACAACTGATCGAGTTTACTTTCACTTTTCACTTTCACGCGTTGGAGAAGGAAATGCCAACCCACTCCAGTGTTCTTGCCTGGAGAATCCCAGGGATGGGGGAGCCTGGTGGGCTGCCGTCTATGAGGTCGCACAGAGTCGGACACGACTGAAGTGACTTAGCAGCAGCAGTACGACCCAAATTTTGTAGCGGATGATTTACATTCATGATACTATTTAATCTTCACGTCCACCCTTTGAGAAAGCAATAATTATCTGGATCTTACACATAAGGAAATAACCCAGAGAAGTGACGTGTCTATCACAAGATCTCATGGCTAACAAGGGCCTCCCCCTCGCCGCCTCCATCTACTATGAGCTCCTCCTTGGCACTGACCATCTGTAATTCATCTCAGTGTCTCCACTGCATCCATCACACCCTAGTAGGGGCTCAAAGAATATTTTTCCAAATGAAGGAGAGAAGGAGAAAGGAAAAGGAAAGGCCCTAGATTTCACCTTACACTTCGTAAGCATTTAATAAACGTTTATGAATGAATACCAAGGTTTGAGAGAGGCCCTCCAAACTTTCCCCTGAGGCAGTCAAGTGATCTGATTGGCAGGACTCAATTTATCAGCCTCCCCCAGGCAAGCTTGTGAAACAGAGCAAGAATGATGAGGCTGGAGCTAATGTAATTTCAGATGAATCCATTAGAGTCCCTGAACTGCTTGAAACTGGGACGTAGAGTTAAAGAGCCCTTTATAATTTACACTCAAACACAAATGGGATGAGGAAAGTGGAACCTTTGCTTTATATTCTGATGCCTTTTCCTATGGCCTTGGAAGCAGTTATCAAATGTAGAGAGTTTCAATAAGGGTAGAACGCTGAGGTGATTTAGGAATGATCCTACCCCAGCCTGAGAGCTACATGAGCTGATTTACTGAGCTGTCTTTCAATTTTATGGTTCTATTATTTGGGTAGCAGGAGGCAAGAGAGAGGAGAAAGCCATACTTGCGGAGCGCCTGTCTGATGAGACGCTGTCAGGTCGGAGGGAGCGGAGAGAGGCTGAAATGGCGGAGTCTGTTTCATCATGACCCTGCACCTTGTCCCTGAGACGATGTGATACACAAACTGCTGGTTATGAATGTGTCAATGTTTCCATAGCCTCTGTACACAAGAGGGGTCAGCTGGAAAAGTATGAACTCTGTGTCCATAGCGTTCTGCTTATTTATCATTTGCAAAAAGATTAAGAGGATAGTCCAGGGATTTCTTCTTGGAGAAGAAATGGAGAGAGAGTGAGAGGGCATTTATCTCATCTCTAGGAAGAAATCAGGGAGAACAAAAAGTTAAAGACTGCCAGGCAATTCTCCATCTCTCCAAACCTCAGGGGTTTTAGGACCATAGGGTTTTAGAGCCAGAAGAGATCTTGGAGGGAGCTGGGGCGACCAGGTGGCAGCCGGCATCAATGAGAGGTCCCAGGCCACCTGGGGCCTGCCTGGCCCTGCGTTGCCCCTCAGGCAGGAGAGCCTGTCTGTCGGGCAGTTCTCCGCTCATCCTATCCTGTCTCAGTTCTACCCACATCTCAGATTCAGTGCCCCCCACGAAATAAGCATAGCGATGCCTACTCTCCACAGACTTGTTTTAACTTATCCAATGAGATAACACATGTGGAAGGAAAATGTTTTGCAAACTTTAAGAATCAAATGAAAAAAAAAAAAAAGAATCAAATGAGATAGCAGGTGTCCGATGAGAATGTTTTGCAAATGGTAACCCCGGGATGGTACTATTAACCTCAGTGGAAATATAAGCATCATCAACAGTGTTGACATTAAAAAGTATCTACTCCATTATACATCATCAGTGTAAATAATAGTAACAGATTTCCAGTCTTTGTACATGACTTTTCAATTGACATCCTTTTTAACCTTCTAATAACAATTCCTCTAGCTTTTTTTTATAAGTTCTTTCATCTCATTAGACAAAGTAATATATGCTCATTATAGACTATTTTAAAATACCAAAAGACTTAAAGAAAAAAATGTTACCCATAGTCCCAAAACTCAAAGATAGTCACCATCAATCTTTTGATATATTTTTTTCCAGTTTTTCACTATGCATATTTTAATTATCATCATATTGATTGAAATAGTTTCTTCCCCAATTTTTTCATTTAACATTATAAGTTAGATATTTTTCCATGTTACTAAAAAGCATTTACATGTTTTAATGGTTGTATAATATTTTATGCTATGAATATAAAATAGTCTATTGAATCATTCCTTCTTATGAACTATTAGGTTGCTTCCTTCAGAAAAATATTATACAGAATGCCACAATTAACTATACGAATAAATCTTTTATGGATCTCAATCTATAAAAAGTATCTTAAGATAGTTTAGTAGAAATAGGAGTCTTGAGAAGAGGAATCTTTAAAGTTTTAATACATTTGTTGAATTGCTTTCAAGAAAATTTTTATCAATTTACCTCTGCCCATCAGGGATTCAGTGATAAATTACCACAAGTTAGGTGGCTTAAGGAGAAGGCAATGGCATGCCACTCCAGTACTATTGCCTGGAAAAATCCCACGGATGGAGGAGCCTGGTAGGCTGCAGTCCATGGGGTCGCTGAGTGACTTCACTTTCACTTTTTACTTTCATGCCTTGCAGAAGGAAATGGCAATCCACTCCAGTGTTCTTCCCCAGAGAATCTCAGGGACAGTAGAGCCTGGTGGGCTGCCATCTAGGGGCTCGCACAGAGTCGGACACGACTGAAGCGACTTAGCAGCAGGTGGCTTAAAATAACAGAAATTTAGTCTCTCACAGTTCTGGGAGCCAGAGTCAGAAATCAAGGTTCTGGCAGCACCATCTTTCCTCTGGAGGTTCCAAGGAAGCACATTGCTTGGCCTCTCCTAGTTTCTGGTGGGTGCCAGCAATTCTTGGTGTCCCTTGGTTTATGGCAGCATAATTCCAATCTCAGCCTCCATCATCACATGGCCTTCCTCCCTGTGTATCTCTGTGTTTCCAAATCTCTGTTTCCTGGTAAGGACACCTCTTTGGATGTAGGACCACTTTAATTCAGTGCAACCTCCTCTTAACATGATTGCATCTACAAAGACCCTGATCCCGTTCACAGGTTCTTGGCTATCAGGACCTCAACATGTCTTTGATTTTAGGAGGATTTTTGTTTGCTTGTATTTTTTTGACTGCATTGGGTCTTCCTTGCTGTCCTTGGGCAGGGGCTACCCTCTGCTCGGGCTTCTGGCGGCAGATTCTCTTCTTGGAGCACAGGCTCTAGGGCGCCTGGGCTTCTCAGTAGTTGTAGCACATGGTCTCTGTAGCTGTAGAACACGGGTTTAGTTGCCCCACAGCATCTGGAATCTTCCTGGACCAGGGATTGAATTCGTTTCCTCTATATTGGTAGGCAGATTCCCAATCACTAGATACGAGGGAAGTCCTTGGTATATCTTTTGAGAGGACACAATTCAATCTACACCAAGTGTATATGAGAGTTCCCCATTTCCTTCTGTGGTCCCCAGCAATATCACTTCACATTTTAATTGTATCACATACAGCCTCAAAGAGCCAACTCATTGGAAAAGATCCTGATGCTGAGAAAGATTGAAGGCAGAAGGGCGTGACAGAGGCCGAGATGGTTGGACGGCATCACCGACTCAGTGAACATGAGTTTGAACAAACTCCGGGAGATGGTGAAGGACAGGGAAGCCTGGCGTGCTGCAGTCCATGGGGTCGCAAAGAGCTGGACATGACTTAGCAACTGAACAGTGGTGACATCAGCCTCAAAGCAGAAATAGATTTCCATAAAGATCTTCACTAGTGTTGAGCATGGTAGAGTGATTACTTTTCACGGGTTTTTTTAGGCTCTTCTTTTTTACATAACCAAGCTTGATATTTATTTATGTAAATTTGGGGAGCAGCATGGATCGGCTTTGGATGTCAAATGTAGCCATCTTTGCTGTGGGCCCAGGCCTCCCCCCGGCCAGAATCTCAGGAAGGGAGCTTTTGTCAGAAACTGTCCTGAAGAGGGGGAAGCTTATGAGCTTGGAATTAGACAAATCTGGGTTCAAATCCCAGCTCTGACACTTAGCCCTGCATTACCTTGAACATGTACTTTATCTACTTTCTCTTCTGTTAAATAAAGATAGAAGACATGGAAGGGTCAAGCACTTAGCCCAGTACATGGGAACTACTCAGTACATGTTATCTATGGTTATTCATGTTGATTGTGGTTGTTGTCATTGATACTGTTATCATCACCCTGCTGTTGATCCTTCTTAGTTTTTATGTATTTGTGTTCTGGGTGTCTGTCTGGGCACTGTTCCTGGAGCTCAAGAATTTTTGGTCTGACTCTGACTCTCTGCTACCCAATCATTTATTGTCTGGATTCCTAAAATGCTCCTTGCTTGCCTGGATTCTCCTCTGATGTCCTTAATTTCCTTGTAGGTCCTTGCTTTCCACCACCAGATCATCCTGTTGTGTCAGAGGACAGTTTCTAGTCCAGAAAGTTTGGCTTCCCCCTGGTGCTCCATCATATCTCAGCCCTTTAGACCTGACCTGACATCTGGAACTTGCTCTGTATATGAGCCCTCTTGCCCAGTCTAACATCAGATATGGCATGGTATCTCCCTTTAGCCAGCCTTCTCTTCCATCTATATGGTATATTGTGACTTTTCAACATGTGATGACTTTATCTGGACCACCGCAGGCCCAAATCCTTTCTCTGAGCCCATCCAATCTCTTCTGTTCAAAGTCCTAGTTTCAAGAATTAACCTTAATAGAATTATCCACATTCTCCACTTCAAAAGAATTCTTCATTACCCTATACGATGATTCTTAGAATAAAAACCATATGACATTTCCCCCAAATGTATTTGCTTTCTGTTCCTCAAGTATTTTATATTCAACAGGATCAATCATGGAGAATGGAATGGGAAGAAAGGGGACAGTCGATGCTAAAGTGGTCTGGGGCCACACGATAATGCACACACCTTCTCCCACTTCTAATCGGGTGGCAAATTACTTATCCCACTTAATAAGGTAAGGGAATTATAAAACCCATCTATACCTATTTTATCTTGTCTATTTATGTTACTTTGGGGCACCTGCTTACAGTAACCACAGTCAAATCCGTTAAAGATGACTTTTATCTCTTAATGTCAGAGCCATCTGCTTGATCTCCCTTGGTGGATTTTCTTGGTGTCATTAACAGCTAGGCCATGCCCTTCAAGATAGAACAATGGGTCCTCCAAGACCTGGAATTGCGTAGTAAAATACCACACTTTAAATGATGTTGCATACAAGCAAGACTTAGTTCTATGAGTCAGAAATAGCCTCTTTGCCCTATGGCAATAGGAAAGAAGTTCTCCTAAATATTACAGAACATCTTCAAGCTGGCAGACACACGTGCTTCTTTGTCTTCTCTGGTGTCTCATAGGAATCAAATCTCTTAATTCAAGAAAACAGAGGGATTTCCCTGGCGGTCAGTCGTTAAGATTTCATGCTTCTAATGCAAGGGGCTCAGGTTCAATCCCTGGTCAGGAACTAAGATCCTACATGCTGTGCAGTGTGGCCAAAACAAAAAGACAGTGTCAATAAATGGTAAAAATGCCAACACTTCGGTTCTGATAAGGCAAATCTCTAGAGGCAAGAGAAAAGATCTACACTGGGTCTGACCCAGTTTCTCTAGTTGTACTGCTCATTTCCATGATTTGCAACTCAGCTGTCTATGTTATATTACATCAACCCACTCCAGTTTTCTTGCCTGGGAAATTCCATGGACAGAGGACCCTGGTGGGCTACAGTCCATGGGATCTCAAGAGTCAGACACAACTTAGTTACAAAGCAGTAACATATATTGGCCTACCTACTTGTTTATGCCTACTGAAAACCTCTAGTGTGACATCCCCTACTCAGATTCTCAAACTGGCAATGGAGCTGTTCAAGGATTTGACCTTACATTTTTTCAGGTAGAGCTGTGACACAACTCTAGGGGTGAGAGAACCTTTGCTCTGGGCCCTTGGAGTCACTCAGTCTTTTTGATTATGAGAGAGCCTTGGGAACTTCTTGGGGGCAGTAACCACTATCTAAGGGGCTGCATCCCACATGGTGCTGAGTTCAAGCTCAGCTTAAGAAAGTGACTCCTGGGTGGAATTCTAGAAAACTGGGAGCTTGTCTCTCATCATGATTGTTGCTTAATTCTTAAAGAATAGCACCTCATGGGAAATCAGATGCCATGGAGTCTCACATGACTGAAAAAACCATAAGCAGACAAAGGAATGTAAGGCGGTAGAGAATGAAATTAGAATCTCCTTAGATCTGACTGCAGAGAAGGCAATGGCACCCCACTCCAGTACTTTTGCCTGGAAAATCCCTTGGATGGAGGAGCCTGGTGGGCTGCAGTCCATGGGGTCGTTAAGAGTCAGACACGACTGAGCGACTTCACTTCCACTTTTCGCTTTCATGCATTGAAGAAGGAAATGGCAACCCACTCCAGTGTTCTTGCCTGGAGAATCCCAGGGACAGGGGAGCCTGGTGGGCTACCGTCTATGGGGTCCCACAGAGTCGGACACGACTGAAGCGACTTAGCAGAAGCAGCAGCAGATCTGACTGAGGTTAAGTTAGGATTTGATCATTTAAAGAATATTTACTTTTATTGCCCTAAAGAAAATGGATTTGTGCTGAAGTACAAGCAATCAAGAGAAGTCTTATTCACAGCATCTACCATGCTGCTTGACATAAATGAATTTATTGCTCCAATTGGGGAAGAACAGGAGAGATTGGCAATAAAGTGAAAGATGCTGAGCTCTTTACTCTCTTCAAAGAATGAGGACCTGGGAGCTGAGCTCCATGGCAAAGTCCAGCTATGATTCAATTTTAGAGAAGGCCTGAGGCTAGGAATTAGGTCTCTGATTCAGGGTTGCAGCCCTTACAACAAAGGAAATTTCGTTCCCTCCTTGAAGGCTGATGGCCTCATAAGTCAGCCACCCTTCACGCCACTCTCTTGGGGCTGTCTGGACCGGCCCCCAGGGATCTCACTGGCCTCTAGGCTCCATCAAATGCTGGAATGTTGCACTTCTCAACACCAGGGGATGACTTACTGTCATTTTCTAGAAAGTGGAAAAAACCATTTTTTCATGCTCCTGGGTCTCTCAGCAAGGGTGACAAAATGAAACATGAGTTTTACTCTGCTTCTGAATAAGAAAAAGCTTATTGGCCTACAATTCATAACTGACTTTTTTTGGCATCATATCCACCCTCCTGGGGATCAAGGCCTATTTTATTCTTCCCTTTCCTTGAAACCCACATGCATTCCTTCATTCTTGAGGATGTTCTTTATGTCAGAGAGCTATTGCAGGGTTTATCTCTATCTTCCTATTGTTCAGTAGGTGCTGTGCATTGACTCATCTACCCTGTGTTGACACTTTGAAAACTGTGCCGCCTGTCCTAACGTTTAGCCCCTGCTCATTTGTTTGGTCTTTTTCCAACATTCTTCAGCTCCCCATCATGGCTCTATGGATTACAGACTCAGTGCTACAGATACACAACCGACACCCTCAAAAAGCTCAGATTCGTACAGAGAGGGTGAGGACAGGAAAGTTTAAAATAAAGCAGAAACAGTAACTACCAGATATGCAATATAATTTCAGGAGTCTCAAAAACCATATGAGAGCCTTAGTTCAGTTCAGTCGCTCAGTCGTGTCCGACTCTTTGTGACCCCCATGAATTGCAGCACACCAGGCCTCCCTGTCCATCACCAACTCCCGGAGTTCACCCAAACTCACGTCCATTGAGTCAGTGATGCCATCCAGCCATCTCATCCTCTGTCGTCCCCTTCTCCTCCTGCCCCCAATCCCTCCCAGCATCAGAGTCTTTTCCAGTGAGTCAGCTCTTCGCATGAGGTGGCCAAAGTCCTGGAGTTTCAGCTTTAGCATCATTCCTTCCAATGAACACCCAGGACTAATCTCCTTTAGGCTGGACTGGTTGGACCCCAAATTCCTATATGTTCTCAAAAATACTTAATATTATGAAAATAAAGAAAATTCCCTATAGGCATTCAGAGGGGGAAAAAAAAAAAAGATTGCCCAAAGAGAAACAACAATCAGACTTCACAGTAACAGAAAATGATGGTGCCTCATTCATAGAGGTTTTTTGGGGTTTTTTTGGTCCAATGTTTTATTTAGAATACTCAAAATTTGTGACAGGAAAAGCCTATAACCCAAGAATTCTATACGGAGTCAAAAAAAATAAAGGATTGCCAGCTTTAACAGGTAAAAGCACAGGACACCCAAACAATATTTGAATTTTAGATAAGCAATATGTTTTTAGTATAAGTATTTTGGGATACATTCATATTAAAATATGTTTATTGTTTACCTGAAATCCAAATTTAATTGGGTGTCCTGTATTTTATCTGTCAACCCCGATATAAAAAATCCTTTATGCTTCAGATATTTCAGACATTAATGAGCTAGATTAGTACACTATATTTTCTAAAACAATTACTTGAGATATTCACAGAATTTTGAAATTTAAATAAGAAAGTCATGATTTAAAGGAGCTAAGGACTACACATAAAATAGATAACTGATGAGCACATACGGGATAGCACAGGGAACTTAATGCACTGTGATGGTATGAATGGGAAGGAAGTCCAGAGGAAAGGGGATATGTGTATATATTTGGTTGGTTCATTTTGCTGTACAGTAGAAACAACATTGTAAAGCAACTATATTTCTATAAAAATTAATTAAAAAAAAATAAGGGGACTAAGGACTAGCAGTGAGCACCAGTTAAAAATTTAAAAATTGGGTATAAATATGGTTGAAATTCTAGGAGAAGCTACATATTGTTAAAACGTAATGATTTAAAACTAATACACTACTAGTCATTTGAAGTCTATAATCTTAGCATTACCAAGAACATGGATTGAGTCAATGGCCAGGAACAAATTCTAAGCATATTAAGAGCACAGTTCACACAGGGTGGCAAGGTTAGAAAGATGAATGGCAACATGCCTCTTGATTTTACAGAGTGCTGCTGTTTGCATGATGTCATTCAAACATGATCTCATTTGGATCTCACACGACCCTGGGAGAGTTGGCAGAATTAATAAGGTCAGTGAGCACGTGTTTCTCATCTATACCACCCGGAAAAACAAGGCTGAGGGAGCTTTAACATATCACCCCATACTTAGCCACTAGCAAGTAACAGGATCTTATCTCCAATTTCAGAGGGTGATTCCAGACTAAAATGAGGTGTTCAATTGGGTTTCTCCAACTCTCAAATCCAGTTTTTAAGCCACTCCCACTCTGTAAATATTTATTGATTAATATTTTTCTGTCAATTCAGCTGTTTATTGAGTTTTGTGTGCTCAATCATATTCTTTGAGGTATGTAGGAATGGTCTGAAACATGATCTTTGTTTTCTAGATTTAAAACCTACTTAGAGAGGAACCCAACATACATGGGACAGCCTTCAGGAGAGGACTAAGTTTCCAAATCAGAATATTATGAAATAGTACTAACAGAATGCTTTTAATTTTTAAAATCTGTATATTTTTAGTTATGATTAGGGAAAAATGTCTGGAGTGTTGTAATACTGGGAAGATTTATTTTCTTCTCTGTAATTTTCTATATTTCCAAGTTTTCTACAGTGAATAGAAAATACTGTAGAAATCAAGAGAAGGCCTCTCATTTTGTTGAGTTCAAATTAGATATTTTACAGAAGAACAGAACTTGGAAATCTCGTCTTCTTAAAAAGTTGTGATTCTAGACCTATATCATCTGATATTGGCTGTTGAATACCTGAAATTCGCTTAGTCCAAGTTTCCATATGATGTGAATATAAATTACACTTCATATTTTGAAGACAGTACAAACAACCAAAAATGATGTCTCAATAATTTTTATATTGATTACATGTTGAAATGATAGTATTGAATATTTTGGATATATTGAGTTTAGCAAAATACGGTATTGGGTCAAATAAAATTAATTGCACTGGTTTCTTTTACTTTTTAAAATACGATCACTTTAAACATTTTAAAACGAGTGGCTTGCATTTGCTGCCCAGAGTGTGTTTCCATTAGGCAGACAGTAATGCTCTAGACGGATAGAACACCCGCATACGGGCTACATGGGAATCAGATTTTCTAGGTAATGTCATCAGGGTACCTACACAGCCCAGGGAATTTCTAACTGGACATATTACCCGAAAAAAAAAAAAGTGAGTTAATTTTATTTAAAATTAGGGAGAAATCTCAGTAAAAAGAATCAGTGCATCCTCAGGATCAGGAATCACTGAGTAGGGTACTTTGGGTTTGTGTTTTGTTTTTAAATCTTCCTCTACACGTGTGTTCTTGCCTGGAGAATCCCAGGGATGGGGGAGCCTGGTGGGCTGCTGTCTATGGGGTCGCACAGAGTCGGACACGACTGAAGCGACTTAGCAGCAGCAGCAGCTACACAGTATATTCTTTCCCAGTAAGTTTTGAATTTTTAAAACTACAAAGCAGAATCTAATTTCTACAGTTTGTGAAACAGATTCTGCCTACAATTTACAGGGAATTCAGAGGCAGGTGACAGATGGGTATTCGGGAGAAGTTCGTGGAGAAAGGAGTACACACATGAAGTGTGGAAGGAGGGTGAGTTTTACACAAGCAGATGGGAGAACAAGGCTCTCAGATCATCCTGCTAGTGTCCCAGCAGGGGACACACCCTGAGCACTAGCACCTGGGGCTGAGAGCAGAAACATGCTGCTCGCACAGGCCTCAATTTCCTCATCTGGAAAAGAAGGATAATAATGCCCACCTCAGTGTGATTGTTCAGGATGAAATGTGAGACTCTCTATATGGCTCTCAGCACAACAAAGCACTCAGTTGAGTGGTCCTCATCACTACTATGATTATTACTAACAGAAACTATTGCGGTGCTGGTTGGAGGGTAGACCAGACTATAAAACGATTTGAAACCCATGCAGAGGAGTTACAGAAAATTAAGTGTGCAGGGTGGACTAGAGAGGCAAGAACTGGACTCCAAGAGGTCACTTGTGAGGCTGATGTGATGCAGGCGAGAAATGGCATCTTTCATTTCCTAGAGCTGCTGTAGACAAGTTCCCATAAACTGTGTGCTAAGAAGGTCAGTAAGGCACCGCCTCATAGCTCTGGAGACTGAAATCAAGGTGTCAGCAGGGCCAGATTCCCTCCAGAGGCTTTAGGGGAGGATGGTCCCTGGCCTCTTTCAGTCACTCTCACCTCCAGCTTAGGCTTGTGGCTACATCGTTTCAAACGTCAAGGCCAACACCTTCAACTCCCCCTCTATTGTCTTCACATTATCTCCTCTTCTCTGTGCATGCGTGCATGCTCAGTCGCTTAAGTCACATCCAGCTCTTTGCGAGTCCCTGGACTCTAGCCCTCCAGGTTCCTCTGTCCATGGGATGCTCCAGGCAAGAATACTGGAGTGGGTTGCCATGCGCTCCTCCAGGGGAGCTTCCCAACCCAAGGATCAAACCCTCATCTCTTACATCTCCTGCATTGGCAAGCGGGTTCTTTACCACCAGTGCCACCTGGGAAGCCTCTCCATTCTATGTCATCTCTCAGATCTCCCTCTGCCTCCCTTTCACAGGGATGGATGTCATTGCATTGAGTGCCCACCTAGATAATCCAACACCATCTCCTCATCTCAAGGGCCTTGCCTGGATCACATCCTTAGCCATTTAAGGTAGTATTTACAGGTCTGTCTTTTAAAGTCAGCTGCCTATCACAGGAAGGGAGTACTCAACTATAGCTATTTGGCAAGGATAATAATGCCCACCTCAGTGTGGTTGTTGTAGGATGAAATGTAATACTCTCTATAAAGTGCTCAGCACCACAAAGCACTCAGTTGAGTGGTCATTATCACTACTATGATTATTACTAACGTGGTTGGAGAGAGGACTCGACTATAGAAAGTCTTGAAACCCATGCAAAGGAGTTAAGGAAAATTAAGTGTGAGGGTGGAGTAGAGAGGCAAGAACTGGACTCCAGGAAGTCAGTTTGTGAGGCTGATGTGGCTTTACTGGTACGGATTTGGCTTTAGTGGTACAACCCAGCAGAATGTAAGCCCTGAGAGTGGGACAGAAAAGGAGAGAGAGAGACTATGAGAAACTTATTACAGGCAAAATGGATGGGCCTGTTCACGAAAGTTGAAGTTCAGTGGACATCGTGTAAAGAGAGACATCACCAACAGTAGGAAAGACACGCGGGCTTACTCTCCAGGTGATCCAAGGTTGAAGCTATTTTCCTGTGTGTTCTGCATCCCAGGCCCTGATGCCACTGGACTAGCATGGGTCCCTGCCTGGGAGACATTAATGAATTCCCTAGTCAGGCTTTAGACCCGGTGAGGATCCTAGAGGGGAGGCAGCCACCAGCTGCAGTGTGTTAGAACAGACTGTTTACCAAACTCCTGCAAACATCACTAAACGCAGGGGGCACTGCTGTAAATTAGGAGAAAACAGGTTCTTTAAAGACAGTTACTGCCCTTGCCAGAAACTAATAGAGGATTGCTCTTCAGTACCTCCGTGACCCCAATCAAGAGGTCGATGGGTCCTGATTATCATGTGAGGCCTATTCAGCTGTAAACATGGAAAAAGAATGCACTCTAGGGAATCTGGACCTGCAAGAATGGTTGTTGCACCCCATTGCCCTGGTTTAACAAGAAACAAAGCCAGTGTGCGTCTGTGTTTCTCCTGTTGGGCAGGAAGACTGGAAAGGAGATTATTTCTTGATGACCTTTTCCCAATATTTATTAGACATCAGTACAGGGTTCACTGATCTAGCAAATCAACTTCTGGTATTTTCAATGAGAAAATGATATAAACGCTCATTAAAAGTGCACGATTTGACCCAAAGGCCAGAAAATTGAGAACTAAGGTCAGTAGAGGAATTTAGACTCCCATTCTTTGCACAGATGAGTAAACATGATGAGGACCCTGTGCTTAATCAGAAACTTCTCTGGTGAGCATCGTGGAAAAAGAATAGCGTTAAGTGCAGGTTATACTTACTGCAAAAGTGGAGCTTGTCTGTTATAATCATGAGGTTAGTGATAACAGGTTGTGGTGACGCCATGCCTCATTCCTCTCACCCTTGCCCCCACATGATCAGTGTAAATTTGTTTATTTTTGCTGTTATGCCACCATAGAAGAAAGCTCAAAATTCAATGGACTCACCACCAAAGAGCTACCAAGCCCTGTTCTGTACAACACCCACTGAAATGTCACACAGCTTCAGAAAAACAACTCCTTTCCTTCCAGGAGTTAACAATTTAACAATCCTCAATTTCTCATTGCCTCGGCAAAAATTATCTCCATTTCATTACATTCATTTGTTACAGATGCTTACATTTGATTTCTCCAGAGACTAGGAATGAAAGACTTCAGAAAACGCTTCGACCTATATTTTCCGAATCCCTATCTTTAGCAAATCCCAGACTTCCCCCTTTACAGCCAAACACTTCATTAGTTTTGCTTTTCTCTTCTTAAGAAATGTGTAATAAATCCCATGAATCAGGACTAATACTTAGCCAAACATTTTCATGAAACGCCCTCAGATTAGTCCAGTTGCCTGGGCAAACAGCAACTCTACCTACCTGCCTTTAGACATCCTGGAACCAGCCTTCACTCTAGGCATCTCCACCATCTACTCCCAATAAATCTCATCTTGATTAACAGAAACCTGTCAATGGACAGAAGTTGTTGTTCAGTTGCTCAGTCGTGTCCAACTCTTTGTGACCCCATGGACTGCAGCACACCAGGCCTCCCTGTCTTCACCATCTCCTGGAGTTTGCTCAAACTCATGTCCACTGAATCAGTGATGCCATCCAACCATCTCATCCTCTGTTGTCCCCTTCGCCTCCTGCCTTAAATGCTTCCCAGCATCAGGGTTTTTCCAGTGAGTCTGCTCTTCACATCAAGTGACCAAAGAATTGGAGCTTCAGCTCCAGCATCAGTCCTTCCAATGAATATTCAGGACTGATTTCCTTTAGGATGGACTGGTTTGATCTCCTTGCAGTCCAAGGGACTCTCAAGAGTCTTCTCCAACACCACAATTCATCAATTCTTTGGCAGTCAGCCTTCTTTATGGTCCAACTCTCACATCCATACATAGTCATGGATGGAAAAACCATAGCTTTGACTAGATGGACCTTTGTAGGCAAAGTACCATTTGCTTTTTAATAATTCTAACCTAGATAGAACAGGCTATCTAGGTTTGTCATAGCTTTTCTTCCAAGAAGCAGTCATCTTTTAATTTCATGGCTGCAGATACCATCCATAGTGATTTTGGAGCCCAAGAAAATTAAGTGTGTCACTATTTCCATTGCTTCCCCATCTATTTGCCATGAAGTGATGGGGCCAGATTCCATGATCTTCATTTTTTGAATATTGAGTTTTAAGCCAGTTTCTTCAGTCTCCTCTTTGACCCTCATCAAGAGACTCTTTAGTTCCTCTTTGCTTTCTGCCATAGGGTAGTGTTATCTGCATACCTGAGGTTATTGATATTTCTCCCCGCAATCTTGATTCCAGCTTGTCGTTCATCTAGTCTAGCATTTCGCATGATGTACTCTGAATATAAGTTTAATAAGCAGGATGACAACATACAGCCTTGATGTTCTCCCTTCCCAGTTTGGAACCAGTCTGTTGTTCCATGTCTGGTTCTAACTATGCATTAGGTACAATCACTTTTCCTATGTTGCAAGTAAGAATTATGAGGCATGGAGGGATTAAGTAATTTGCCAAAGTCATACAGTTAGCAGAGTCACCCAGTCTGTTTTGAGAGGCTGGAAGCAACCATGATGACAGCAAATTTCATCTCTCTTTACTTCCATGTCCCAGAAGACAGTACAGTGCTCTGGACATAGTAGGCATTTTATAAGTCATTTGTTAAAGAATTATGTTTAGAGGTTTTTTTGTTGTTGTTCTTTTCTTTGAAGCTAAACTGTTCATAAGAGTTAAAAATGCTAAAACTTGTCTGTCACTTTTCTGAGCTGGGAAAAAGACAGTCCAGTCTGGCTGGACTGGGCATCTTACAGGCCTGGGTGAGCACCCAGAGAGCCCTTGAATCTGGAGACTAAGCAATCTTATCGTTTTCCTAACTGTGTGTGCCAACGCCTGGCAGTCCTTATATATCTTTTCAGTCATATACACATGTAAATATTTGTCATGGTTAAGCTCTGAGTGATGCACTCCTTAAGGGCCCTCTCCCCAGCTTACTCTGCAGCAGTGGTACAGAATAGGAACTCAAGGAGGTGCTGAGATTCCAAACGCCTCGCAGGGCCAACTCCTGCAGCTTTGGGTCAAAGCCCGACATGTACAACGTGAAGGAAGGTGAAGCTGCATCATGCGGACAGGTGTGCATTCTCAGCCCACCTGGCAGAGGGGGACGATGGCTGATGAGCTTTTGTTTTTTTAAACTACATCCAGCTTTGTGGCCCCCACCTCCCCACCTGGGAAACCATCCAGAAGCAGTTGCTACTGGGACATCTGCTGTCACTACCACCTCCCATCGTATGGAACAGGAATCCTGAAGCTTCCAGAAATGGGACGAGGTCTGGGCCTTACTCTGGAGTGGTTGCTGCCCCTTCTCTTCACCTGATTTCCTAGTGTCCACGTTGAACTTGTTTTCTGTGGAGCATAGCTGTCACAGGGAAGCCTCTCTACATTCCAGTTTGCCTCAGCCTGGGTGAAGAGGCTCCAAAGTCAGGAAATCCCAGTGAGTTCCAAGGAGCTGTGTATGGCATGACCGGAGGTCCTGACACCTTGAGAGGTGCAGGGCGCAGGCACCGTCTCCTCCACTCACCTTCCATCCCCTAAGTCTCAGAGCACCCAGTTCTCCCTGGCCCAGCTACTTCTCTACTCACTCTTTACCTTCTGCATGTTTCAAACTAACAGGCTCTTTACTCCCCACTGGCTTTAGAGAAACTATTCAAACTAACAGTCTATTTATTCCTCCCTGGGCTTAGAGAAACCCTCAAAGGTGTGTTACCTTATACTTCGCTCATGATAAGTCTGTATTTATTTCTTTTTAATTTTTAATCTATGGGATTAAGAATCAGGATAACTTTGGGAAGATAGAGGGAGAAATTGAAGGAGTCACAATGTGGAGTTTTGGGGTACAGGCTATGTTATTTCTTGATCCAGGTGATAATTATACAAATGAGTTCGTAAGAGTTTATTATTATGATCATTTATTGAGCTGTACTTTTGTGATTTGTGTGCTTAACCCTCTGCATTATACTTCAGCCTTTAAACATTTAAGACAGTCCAAATACTATCAAAGTGGTGTACAGTGAAAAAAAAATCCGTTTCCCACACTTATCTCTTGCCCCCCAGGTCCCCTCCTCAGGTTGAATAACCCTGTTTAGGAAAGGGCTCTGGTAGTCGTTAGTGCTGTTCTACATCTCCTCCTTCAGGGCACCCGGGCCCGTTGCCCTCCCGGCATTTCCTGGCCCTCCTGTGGTTGGACAGGAACGTGCGACTGCTTCTGGTCAGTGAGTTGGAAGCGGAAGTGATGTGTGTCACTTCTGGATCAGGGCATTCAGCTCCGGTGTAAGGTCCTCTGGACGTCTCCTTTCCTCCTACCCCAGGGACATGCTGTTTTTTGGTTGGGGTTCTCCTCCAGCTTTGTTCTCAGATGGATTATGACAAAAAGCCAGTTCACAATGGATGCAGGCAAGAGGCATGAGCAAGGAATGTGTGTGATGTCGAAGCCATTGAGACTGGGGGATAGTTTGGTGCTGTGCTGATCCGTAGTGAGACCTCCTCTGTGTGTGCATGTGTGTGTGTGCACATGCGTGTGTGCGCCCTGCATGTGTGTATCTCTGAAGAGGACACCAAGAAAAGTTGAAATAAAAATACGTGGGCAAGTATGAGTATAGTTAATGTATCTGTTAAGATATTTTCAGCTCCAGGTATAGAAATCCAAAGTGAAAGTTGCCTACTCAATAAGACTATTGCTGATAAAATAGAGGTGTGGTGATTCCAGGATTGATTTAGCTCAGCTGCTCAACTATGTCATCAAAATTCTTCCTTTTGATGATCCTTTCCCCTCTGCCTTCCTCAGTGTTTGGGCCATCTCCTCTCTTGGTGCAAGATGGATGACTACAGCAGATTCTGGTCTCGCTTTTTCTCAATCTCTCATAATCTCTCTCTCTCACACACACAAATACACACAAACATCCAGATGCAAATAAGAGGCGACTGAACAAAATATTCAGATTGAAAAAGGAAACAAGCCTTCAGCATATTATGATCTTTTAGTACTTCTCTGATGGTAATTTCACAGCTCTTTTAGTAGTTTGATATATTTATTATTGGGCTTCCCTGGTGACTCAGATGGTAAAGAATCTGCCTGCAGTGCAGAAGACCTAGGTTTGATCCCTGGGTTGGGAAGATCCCCTGGAGAAGGGAATGGCTAGAGCTTTTAACACAACACAAAGCGTTCTTTTGTTAGTAGACCACAAAATCAGGTAGGACCTGTGATAGCCAAGAATAAAGAAAGTGATAGAACATTTGGTTGGTCTCCTTAATCTGGACTGGTCTCCTTAACTTAAAGAAGTTAAGGAGAGTAAAACACACCGTAATCCTTTTAAAATTAATTTATCAGTTTGAAATACCTTTCAGTTCAGTTCAGTCGCTCAGTCATGTCTGACTCTTTGCGACCCCATGAATCGCAGCACGCCAGGCCTCCCTGTCCATCACCAACTCCTGGAGTTCACTCAAACTCACGTCCTTCGAGTCGGTGATGCCATCCAGCCATCTCATCCTCTGTCGTCCCCTTCTCCTCCTGCCCCCAATCCCTCCCACCATCAGAGTCTTTTCCAATGAATCAACTCTTCGCATGAGGTGGCCAAAGTGCTGGAGTTTCAGCTTCAGCATCATTCCCTCCAAAGAAACCCCAGGGCTAATCTCCTTCAGAATGGACTGGTTGGATCTCCTTGCAGTCCAAGGGACTCTCAAGAGTCTTCTCCAACACCACAGTTCAAAAGCATCAATTCTTCAGCACTCAGCCTTCTTTACAATCCAACTCTCACATCCATACATGACCACAGGAAAAACCATAGCCTTGACTAGACGAACCTTTGTTGGCAAAGTAATGTCTCTGTTTGTAAGCGTCTTTTAATTTCATGGCTGCAATCACCATCTGCAGTGATTTTGGAGCCCCAAAAAATAAAGTCTGACACTGTTTCCACTGTTTCCCCATCTATTTCCCATGAGGTGATGGGACCGGATGCCATGATCTTCGTTTTCTGAATGTTGAGCTTTAAGCCAACTTTTTCACTCTCCACTTTCACTTTCATCAAGAGGCTTTTGAGTTCCTCTTCACTTTCTGCCATAAGGGTGGTGTTATCTGCATATCTGAAGTTGTTGATATTTCTCCCGGCAATCTTGATTCCAGCTTGTGTTTCTTCCAGCCCAGCGTTTCTCATGATGTATTCTGCATATAAGTTGAATAAGCAGGGTGACAATATACAGCCTTGACATACTCCTTTTCCTATTTGGAACCAGTCTGTTGTTCCATGTCCAGTTCTAACTGTTGCTTCCTGACCTGCATACAAATTTCTCAAGAGGCAGGTCAGGTGGTCTGGTATTCCCATCTCTTTCAGAATTTTCCACAGTTTATTGTGATCCACACAGTCACAGGCTTTGGCATAGTCAATAAAGCAGAAATAGATGTTTTTCTGGAACTCTCTTGCTTTTTCCATGATCCAGCAGATGTTGGCAATTTGCCATCTTCTTCATTACCATGACCAATAATAAAGTGTCAATGACTAGCTACAGAGTAACTGATCAATATGAAAAGAAGTCATCATCCTAAATATTCACTAACAAGTTTCTAAGAGACCTGAATTGTTTAAACTGTCTCTTTAAAAATGTCCTGTAAAAGAAAACTACAACTGCCCAGGAAATATTTAATTTATGCTTATTGCCAGTAGCACATTTCCTACTGATTAGATATATAACACTGGATTTTAAAAACGTTTTTACAGAGCTTACACTTCATTAGGGTACTTTATATAATCTTATTCTTTAAGAAAATAGATCTTGGAACAGTGCCATGTAGGCTGAACATCTAGTTTGTAGCCTTGGGTTACATCGTTTAGGGTGAATCCCCGTACCTGTTGTTAATGGGTTAAGGAGGCTCTGTGTCCCACAGGAAACTGAAGGGAACAAGGACACGAGCGTTTATTAGGTGCTGCTATATGCACTTGTGTCATAGTTATTTATACATTATTTTATCCCACCTTGCTTTGTTGTGTTGTCATCTCCATCTTTCCGGGTGAGGGAACTGAGACAGAAGTTACGTGACTTAAAATACGTAGGCACCAGGAGCTGGACAACGGAGAGCAGACAAGGGAGTCCAGGTGACTGTGGGATTGATGTTGTACACAACTGCCTTTTAGGGGGTCACAACTCTCTGCTGTGCCTGAAAGCCTTGACATTTAGAAAATAGTTTTTCCATAAATCCACCCTTTATAAGGCAGTGTCTCAAAACGCACCTACAGGAACAAATGGCATTTCCTGTTTTCGGAGTGCGTATATAGTAAATGCTAACTGGCGTTGCTTACGGGAGTGAAATTAATAATGGCCTTGGACCTGATTAGGAAAATAAAATCAGCGCTTCTGTGTCCTGTGGCTATAGCCTGAGCAGCCCAGCCTGGGAGCCCCATGCCGACTTAGGCCAGCTTGAGAAAGGAGGGTCTGCCCCTCTGTCACCAAAAAGCATTCATTAACCAAGTGAAAACTTCACATAGTACATTGTCATCTAGTGGATAAATGAGCACAGTAAACCAACAAAAGCATTTCCTGAGTGAGCCAGCCGCTGTACTAGGCACCCATGCTACTAAGGCTAAGATTTCTCATCTCGCGGAGCAGGCGTGAGCTGTGGCTATTTGTTGTCCTGCGTCGTCCAGCTCCTGGTGCCTACGCTTCTTAAGTCACACAACTTCTACATCTCAGTTCCCTCACCTGGAAAAATGGAGGTAACAACACCGCAAAGCAGGGCTACATAAAATAAAGTATAAATAACCACGACACAATCACATAGAGTAACACTCAATGTTACAGACAGAGATAACAACTGTGAAATGGCCTCTTACAGCGGGGGAGGCGGTGACTTCTTTTCTTGCTGTTTTAACTTTTTATTTTGAAATAATTTGAGACAAAAGGCTTATAAAAATGGTAGAGATAGCCTTGACCTTGCTTGCTCTTGACCCTGCTTCCTTTAATGTTAACAAATTTCAAAGCTATCGTATACTATGAAAACCAGGAAGCTGACATGAGTGCAATATTCTTTTGGCGGGGGGCTATTTTTTTTCTCCTTTGGCCGTCCTGCATGCCATGTGGGATCTTAGTTCCCTGATTCACAACCCCCCAACCCCTCCACCCCTCTATCCCCCACCCACCCCCCCGACCCCTACCTGCCCATCCCCCCACCCCCCTGCATTAAACTATTTCAGAAGATATTAATGCAGTTGTTAAATATCTCATACCCACCTCAACCTGTCCTCCTGTGGAGGAAGGGATAGGAAAGCATAAGATGTGGGTGAATGCGTGGGGGCCAGGGGTTAAGCATGGGGACCTGGGAGTGCAGGGGGAGAAGCAGATGCCCTCAGTATCAATACTGAAGTAAAGAGACCTCCTGCACCAACCCTACATGCCCCCTACCCCCGCCTCCACCCCCCACGTTGGCCTTAAAGTGAATAAATTGTGGGCCCTTTTGTATCCCAATAAAACTGGAAATATGCCTATCCAGGCCAGTGCCAATTTTCTGTTACTGCCTCTGGGGTCTAGCTGTCTTCCTAAGTGGACTACTCGAGATCTATTTCCAGTGAGCTTGCCACAGTGCCTAGTTCCTGTATAAAATTTCTGGAATCCAAAGCAGTAATTTAGGAAACCCCATAAAAAGCATCCCGAGGCTTTAACCAATGAAAGTCCTGTAATCTGACAGGTCTGCTTTATGTGGGAAATGTGGGTTGCTGCCGTTCTTAAAGCGGCTCCCGACAGAGTCCAGTGTCTCTATGCTCTGGCCAGGAAGGGTCTGTTCCGCTCCCCCTCAGTGGGCCCCTGCCCAGCCCCCCACTGCGCTCCATCCACCCTGGATGAGGCACACAGCAAATGCAGACATTCACTAGGGGGCCCTTGAAGGCCCTTATTTATCACGTAGAAGTCCGCTAGCGCCTGAGGGCTGCCCATCACTGGGCAACCATCCCCCTTCAGGCTGTTTTTCATTTCCAATTAAAAATCTTCTCACAGTGCTGAAGGTTTTCATTTCTCTATGTAAATTCTGTTTTCGCTCGCGCTTCTCTCCGAAGCTCTACCTTTTAAATGATTTGCTCCCACCATGTATGAACATGTGTTGACTTCTAACCCTCAGAATAGTCCTTGAAAATGATTTCTGTCGCTTAGAGGATCCCAGAGGCATTGTGGATAGTAGAATCAACCCAGGATCTTGAGACAGAAAACCTGGTTCACGTCCTGGCTTTTCCCCTAACTGCCTTCATGACCGTGGACGACTCACTCAAGCTCTTCGGAATTCTCGTCTGTCCGAGTGGGTACAGTTCCTCCTGTTTAGCTCACAGCTTGATTATATGGAAGAAATGGAAGGACGTGAGAGTGGTTTATAAGCTATAAATCTGCTGTGCTAATAATAGCAAGCCTTTCTCAATGTTTATTATATGCTAGGCATGGAGTGTTTGGTGCTTATCTCATTGAATTCTCACAATAACTTCGCAGGGTAAACATTATGGCCATTTTACAGATGGCTATACTGAGGCACAACACCAAAGTATCTTCCCAGGCATCATACTGGTAGTAAATGGTGGCCTTGGGATTTGAACCCAGGACATCTCACAACAAAGCCTACCCCTTTACCACAGTGCTGAGTTACTTCCCAGTACAGTTACTATGTTAACATCACGGTTAGAATGTGAGGTTAAAGATGCTTCTATCCTCACTGGGTAAAAGACAGTGCTATCACCACAGGCTCTCCTGCCATCGTCTCCTTCTGAACCCTTCACTGCAGAACCCTTTGTGAAGTTCACTTGGAGGAATCAAAACTACTGGCTGCTTCAAAGGTCTTTTCTGTGCCTCTCTGTGATGTTTCAGGGGATATATCTGGCTAACAGTATATCCCGAATTGCATGCTAGTGAGGCACACCATAACGGAGTCCTGCTTTTCTAAGACAGATAACAAGGCAGAAACAGCTGATCACATTTACGGCTGTGAAACTTTAGACATTCTGCTGGTAACTGGGTATAGCATGGGATTCCTTGAATGTCAGTCGAGTACAGACACGTTTTTAAGGAAAAGTATTCTCCTGGATCATGAAGACCAGCTCCACAGACCCCTAGTTTGAGAAATGCCAACATGTGGGAAATGGCAACCCACTCCAGTATTCTTGCCTGGAGAATCCCTTGGACAGAGCAGCCTGTCGGGCTCCAGTCCATGGGGTCACACAGAGTCCGACACAGCCAAGCGACTAAAGCACCACCGCTAGACAGAACACCGCCAAAGCTGCACCCGGGAACCCGGGCCCTCCTGCCATCGCTTCTACCGATCCAGGCTGCTGTCAACGAGACCGGCCGGATCTGCACTCACAGAGGCCACGAAGCCCAAATGGCTGGACAAGTGACCCAGTGGGCGAGTGCCCAGAGTGGGTAAGGGGTCAGGGTGAGCAGCAGCCTGGCTTCCCTGCGCTGTGGCCGTGAAGGACCGCCAGTGCCCTCTCTCCCCCGCTCCTGCATTTTGAAGAGGAGCCTGGCGCTCACGGTGGTGCTTTACTCGCTCAGCGGTGTCTGACTCTTGTGACCCCACAGACTGCAGCCCGCCAGGCTCCTCTGTCCATGGGATTCTCCACGTAAGAATACTGGAGTGGGTTGCCATTTCCTTCTCCAGGGGATCTTCCCGGCCCAGGGATCAAACCCGGGTCTCCTGCATTGCAGGCAGATTCTTTACCAACTGAGCTACCCAAGGAAGCCATGCCTTTATGCAAAAATCTATTGACACTAAGTGTTGAAAATGAATACAACAATGCTTAAAGCACCAGAATAACCAGACCAAAAAACAGCTCTGGGGGCCAGAGCCACAGCTAGAAAACCACCAGGTTGAGACTCTGGTCAAGAGTTTTCCAGCATTGTCCCACAAAGAGTTCCATCGAGTCTTCATGAGGCTCTGTGGAATTTGGGGGTGCAGGGCAGGGGCACCTCTTCCCCCATTTCAACCAGAACAGCTCTGTCTGCTCTTTTAGTCACATCCCACCGACTTGTTTTAAGAAATGCTCTCACGGCTAACGACTGGCAGAGTGGATATTTAAGGGCACTTCCTGCTCTAACATCCACATGTCTGCAACTCTAGTGGTCAGTGTAGGTATAAAAAAGTCCTTATGGTGTGCTTTTTAAGGAAGAAATTATTCACTGGGTCCAGAGAGCTGGAGTGAGGAGGTGTCAGCCCTCTCAAAGCAGCAACTCACTGCTCCTGCTTCTGCACTCACAATTTTGATGGTTTCAGTTTTAGCAGGCACCCCGCTTGCATCTTTGCATTTCACCAAGACTGGAGCACAAAATAGCAGTTCTGTAGAGAAAGAAAAGCCTCGCTCAAAAGAAATATCAAGTTCCGCGGGCCAGCCTGTTTCAGTCCCACTTAAGTTCTTTGAGCTTATTTAGCAGCAAATGGTAGTGGTGTTGCTTTTCCGGAAATGGCTCTCTGAAAGGCAATTTGTCTTGCAGTGCAGTCTCTCCATAGTAAAGCTCATCTTAGGCCTTTCACTGGCTGTGTGTTTATCTTGTGGAGAAAGAGGCTGTCGTGTTCAGGAATGCACACAGCAGAGGAGCCAGAAGTGACACAATAACAGAGTTTGGGAGCCTCCCCTGAAAACGTGTGAGCGAGTTTTTGCTGTATTCGACAGTTGAAAGGATGTAGGGTGTTGACAGTCCTGGCAGACCCAACAGATAAAAACTGCTGCTTGGATGTGGCAGGGAACCAGCGTGTGTGGTATGGGGGTGGTTACAGATTTGTCTACCTTCCTTCTCTCAGGGATAATTTAAGAAGTTCAATATTATTTTATCATGTTATCAAACCGCTAACCTAAGTGTGGGGGAGGGGATGGCAATGCAGAAGACATAGGTTTGATCCCTGGGTTGGGAAGATCCCCTGGAGAAGGAAATGGCAACCTGCTCCAGTATTCTTGCCTGGAGAATCCCATGGACGGAGGAGCCTGGCGGGCTCCAGTCCATGGGGTCATACAGAGTCTGACACAACATTTTTTAGCGACTGAACAACAGCAACAAGGAAACCAAGAGGAATGTAAGAGAATAAAAATAAAGGAAAGATAAATGAAGGTAAAAGGAGAAAATCTCTTGATCACCGCCACGTGATTTAGCTTAGTAAGTTCCTCAAAGGGAAAGAGCTGGAAGGTTCATCATAGTGAATGGTCACACCTGAGAGCCAGCCATCCCCTGGCACTTTGTTTGAACAGGGCTTTACGTGGGAAGAGGGGGAGAAGAAAGGAAAGGGTATGTGATGTTTTCCACTCCTGCCTGTGCCTCTAATCCTCAGCCCTGCAAACCTGGAAACGTCAGTCAGTGTGGTTTCCAGGGGTCCCTTCACTTCCACAGCAACTTCTCTGAGAGGGAAGGCGTGCTGACTGCCCGCGTCATTTTTCAGTTTGATCAGCTGGTCCTGTGTCTGGCACGAGGTGGACGCCGCCCCAGCACGGGACCGGTCTTCTCTCATACATCAGTGTCTGTGGTGGCACAGACATCTCCAGCTGCCCTGGAGGTCAAACTCGATGGTGGTGGTTTTCTCCAGAGGCACGCATACAGATCTGGTAATAGAGACATTTACAGTCACGTGCTTGATAATTTTCTATACGGAAATCCTCTCCCACAATGTGGCATGCTTTTCATCCTCAAAGCCTTTGAGACTCTGTTGTGCTTCTAAATGAGATCAGCGGCTTAACCTTTCTTTGCTTTTGATGCAAACTCATAATTATGGGCAGTCTGCAGAGTGGGAGGTTCGCCTCCCTTCTCTGTCCTCACTGGGATGACACGAAGGCAGCTCTTGTGACAAGTGTGCCATTAGGGTGTCAGCACTGAAGCGCACTTGTGAGAAACATTTAGTGGCAGCTCTAACTCAACCCTCATCTCTTCTGGGTTCCTAGAAGTATGTATTTTAAAAGTAAACCTGAGCACCGAAGGTGCTGAGAAAAGCACCGTTATTTAGATGTTCGTTGACAGGCCCCATATATTAGATGTTCTCTTGCCATTTCACACAAATTGATGTTTTGACAGGTGCCTTTTTATTTAGTTGGCAGGACTTACTTTACTGTTTTTCTCTTCAACCCTCTTTGAACTTCCTCTAGCAGATACAAATACCAGGCTGGTGTTGGCCAGAAGTGATAATCAACAGACAAAATGAACAAGTTCTAGAAAAGACCCTAGCCATTCTTGTACATGCTATTTTGTGGTATTTTATTTTGTAACATGGTTTAAATTTACTTTCTTCTTTCCTCTGGGGAATTATTGATTCCTAACCTTGAAATGGAGACTCAAATAAGAGCAAAGAGTTGATGAGGTTTCCCAGGTGGTACTAGTGGTCAAGACCCTGCCCGGCAATGCAGAAGACATAAGAGATGCAGGTTCGATCCTTGGCTCAGGGAGATCCCCTGGAGGACGGCATGGCTACCCACTCCAGAATTCTTGCCTAGAGCGTCCCAAGGACAGAGGAGCCTGGTGGGCTACAGTCCGTATAGTTGCACAGAGTTGGACATGACTGAAGTCATGTGACTTAGCACACATGCAAAGAGTTGACGACTGTCCATTTCAGTAGAAGAGGGACATCCATCCTTTCCCTAATAGCTCCGTGGTCTTCACGATGTTATCTAGTAGCCTCTCCAGAGAATCACAACATTCACTCTCTCTGGAATGTAATACCCTGAGGAGCACTCTTTTTTTCTATTCATATAAGGAGATGAATGTCATGGAAGAATAGTTATTTTGTTAATTCTTGGTCTCCTCAATTTGTTTAAGACGAGGAGAATAGGTACATCCATTTGTAATATCTCTGGGGACTAAAGTTTTCTAAGTTTCCTTTTTAGGGGAGAATTTTAAGAGTCTAGTGCCCCCAACCCCCACTTGTCTAAGCTTTTCTTTCTCAAGAAGAAGCTTTTCTTTTGTTTGCATTTGCATTTGCATTCTGCCACTTACGGACTTAATTTCTCTATTTGAAGCTAGACCCTGAATTCCTGAGTTAGAAGGCCCCCCTTCTGCCCTCATCTGCTCCCGTCATCTTGAAGATGTTGGGATACGATCATGCCTGTGGAACTCGACAGGCTTCGAAGCTCTCAGAGCTTGTGTTTTCACGTGTTTTCCCCTCTCAGTCGACCTCAGCCTTTGCTCAGATTCTTTTGACAGGGTGGTAGGCGCTTTGTCTGTGTTTGGTCCTTCTCCCCTGGTTAGTTCACTCAGAAGTGGGAGATGCTCTTCACCTGAGAACACAGATAACTCCTCCCTTGGAAGCCATTATATACCGTCCTTACAGATGTCTGTCACTCTTCTCTGGGAACTGCTAATAGAGTTAGAAGGAACTTGATAATGTGGCATTTTCGGTGTCTGGAATGAGGAAAGCCACCAGAGACAGGGCTTATCTTCATAGGATGCGGTGCGCAGACTGTCTGTGTGGCCCAGACCCCTTTCTGTGGAGGAAGGAAGTCAGGACTTCCTCAGCTGTAGAGACCCCCTTGGCTAAGGTCCCTCCCCTTCCCACATGCCTTGACTGAGGGACCTGGGGCTATAAAGGCCGGGCGGTCTCAGCCCAACTTGGGATGACTCTGAAGGGCCCTCTAGCTCCTGGACTCCCAGTAGCTGAGCCTGCCGTAAGGCCAGCACCACAGTCAGTTTCTCCCTCAGCACACAGCTGCGTCCTTCCAAGGACAGCTCCGGAGGTACCTCCAACTCCCTAAACTCTGGGGAGCCCAGCCTGTGACAGAGAGTGATGTCACTGATTGGGCAGAGGAAGGCCCATGGTCGTGGAATTTTGTCTTCTCTGTCATCGTCAGATGCTAGTCTGTCACAACTAACAGTTCTAACGACTCTGCTGAGATAACATGGAGATGAAATTGGAGAATAAGCTAATTGTAAGGAAGAAAATCTGTGGTTTTTACTCCATTAACAGTAGTGTCAATGGTATTAAATCACCAGGCATTAAATTTCATTTGCTGTTTAATCCTCACAAAAATTCTGTGAAGTGGAAATTATCCTCATTTCATTTTCTGAATAAGGAAATGTGCTTGGAGATGTGAAATAACCTGAAAATATGAGAAGGCCAAAACAGATCTGGAACTCCAGTCTATCTGACTCCAAAACTTGAATTCTCATCCTTACCTGGAATGTCCCTCCGTCATCCCCTCTTACTCCTTTGCTGCCCATCAAAATTGCTGCTGTTCTCACCTTATAGTTAACTCAAATAATGCCTTTAAAGGATAAATTTTGAAAACTGCCGAAGAAAGATATTGTTCTCAAACAATGCTATATTCTACTGTACTGGTGTGAGTTTATTTCATAGTTTAGGACAACATCTAATTAAGGTGCTAAATGAATCTCTCCGTGTAACATGAAGGTCTAATCCAGTTGAATCTTGTAAAATCCACTGAACAGACAGGATGAAACTCCTCCAGCCTTTATTCTGTCCCTGTACCATTACTGTTTCCCAGTATTAACCAGCAAGCTGGATACAAGGGTCAAGCAGCATACTTGTTCTCAGAGCAGTTTTATAAACACATGGCTCAGTTTTTGGACCCCTTCCATCTGGCTCCCTTTGTCCCTTCTTTGTTGACTTTCCTTCGTTATTTAGGTGTTTGCTTCACCTTTTAAAACGCTGTGTATGTTCCTCTCAGCTGTTTTAAATCCTTTTTAGAAAGTCGGTTCCATCTTCGTTATTATTTCACTTCATCTATTCCCTGGTCTCGTCTCCTGTGATAATGGTACCAGAGCCATAACTTCTTAATCTTCTAGAAACTGTACAGATACCTAAGTCAACATGGTAGAGGAATAATTATGTGCTTTTACTGCCCACTTGCTAATATTAAGGAGGCAGTGTTACTCAGAAGAACAAGTGTAGAACTTCAAATCAAAGATACATATATGTGATAATCCAATATATGATAAAAATGCCATTTCATTTAAGTGGAAAAGAGTGAGTTATTTAATAATTGATGATGATATAAATAGTTATGCAACAGAAATAAAGTAAAATTGGACTGCTATCTTATATAGTATATAAAAATTGTCAGATGACTAGAAGGCTTAAATGTAGAATTTTTTTTTAATTCCACAAGAAAATCTGAGAAGCATGATGTAAACAAGGCTGGAGAAATAGACATACAAAATAAAAAAATAGATATTTTATTACATATAAATTTAAAGCTATTTTATAGCTAAAAAACATAAGGTCAGTAACAAATGATAAGCTTAGGAGACTACATGCAATGCACAAAATGTGTGGGAGTTAATTATACTCTGCAAAAATCTCTTTAAAATTGGAAGAAAGAGACAACAACAATAAAAGGATTCAAAGAGATCATTCATAGAGGGCGAGTTCAAATAGTCAACAACATATGGAAAGGTCAAATTCACTAACCATTGCGAAGAGGCAAATGAAAGTAATAATAAGGTACATTTTACACTCAACAGAATGGCAAATATTTTTAAGTATTATAACACCTATTGCTGGCAAAAATTCTGATAGAAGAGTGAATTGTTTCAGCTTTGGGGGAAATCAATCTGACAGCATCTATTATGTTTCAATATACACAAGCACCTGTTTTGAATATTTATGGGGAAAAAATAGAAAACCTCATATTTAATGAAAAAACATTGAAAGCACTCCCTTTGAAATTAAAAAAGGACAAACAAGGATTTTTGATAATACTTCTCTAGTTGAACATTATAATAGGTGCTGGCCAGAATAGTAAGACAGATAAAATAAGAGAAAGTTTTAAGAATTGTTGGAGAAGACTGTCAATTTGTAGATAAAAAATTGTATGTCTAAAAAATTTTAAAGACTCCTCAGAGAAATTACAAGAATTAGAGTTTAGCAAGTTTTCTTGATACAAAATTAATATATACAATCATATTTCTGAACATTAGCTACCAAATAGTTTAAGAATAAATAATTTTTTAATTTATAATAATATCAAAGATGCTAGATGTCAAGGAAATATCTATCAGAAAATATGCAGGCTATTATGGATAAAACTAAATTTTTTGAACAAACTTAACAACTGCATATGTAGAGGAGAAGGAAATGGCAACCCACTCCAGTGTTCTTGCCTGGAGAATCCCAGGGACGGGGGAGCCTGGTGGGCTGCCGTCTATGGGGTTGCACAGAGTCAGACACGACTGAAGTGACACAGCAGCAGCAGCACGCTATTTTCATGGTATGTAATACTCATGCCATTTCTTCCCAGTTTAATAGTTTTGGTGTGATCTTAGTCAAAATTCCAACAAATCTTTCTTCATAGAACTTGGCAAGTTGATTCTAAAATTTATATAAAAAGTACAAAAGGCCAAGAATAGTTAAAACCCTCTTGAAGAATAAGGTGAGTGGCTAGTTTTTCCAGATGTACAAATTTTTATAAACCTATGTTAACCAAGAGAGTATAGATAGTGTTGACGTGTTGTTTCTGTTTAGTTGTTCAGTTGTGTTTTTGTGGACTGTAGCCCTCCAGGCTCCTTGTCCATGGGCTTTCCTAGGCAAGAACTCTGGAGTGGGTTGCCATTCCCTTCTCCAGAGGATCTTCCTCACGCAGGGATTGAATTTGTGTCTCTTGCATCGCCTGCATTGGCAAGCAGATTCTCTACCACTGTGCCACAGGGAAAGCTTCAATATGGGCGTGTGTGTGTGTATGCACACACGCGCATACACGCTCAGTTGCTGAGTCGTGTCCAACTCTTTGCAATCCCATGGACAGTAGCCTTCCAGTCTCCTCTGTCCATGGGATTTTCCAGGCAAGAATACTGGAATAGGTGTAGAGATAAACAGACTAATGGAATAGAATAGAGTCTAAATAGAAGCATGCTCTAGAATTCATTATCAAGTTACAATTTCTCTCAAAAGAATTATTACTTGCCCAGAGAGATGTGGCTTTGTTTAAAACTCAAGGGTCCTCCGCTGAAGTTCTCCTAACAGATATTCCAAAGAATCCATACAATGTATTTTGCAGCACTAGCCTTTTGAGCAACTTGGATCTTCTGGAAATAAGGCCCAGAGGGGAAACTACCTGACCAATTCCTTGACAAGGTGGAAAGGTTTGTTCTGGGCCCCAGTTCAAAGCTAGCAGCTTTTCTAGCCACCCAATAAGTGAGCAGCACAACACATTTGTATCAGCTAGGAATTGTATTAGGGACAATTAATTACGTTCAATCATAACAGTTTAACCATATGGGGGGGTGGGTATCTTTGTCAGAGTAAGAAGTATGGAGGTAGACAGCCCAGGGCTGGTGCAGCAACTGCCCAGTAACAGCAATGTCTCAGGATCCTTCCGTCTTTCGGCTCCGCTGTCCTCCACTTGCGATATATGCTCACGCGTATTGCCTCAGGCTCATGGTCGCAGGTTGGATACCATAACTCCAGATAGGAAGAGGGAGGGAAACAGAGGTGGTACATTTCCCAGAAATCTACTAGCCAGTTAGCCATACTCTGATACTTGGTGACTCTTAGCTACAAGGGAATATGAATATTTTTCAGTGGACACATTGCTACTCAAACAGAATTAGAGTTCCCTCAAAAAAAAGAAATCCATATTTGTAGAGAATTAGTAATGTCTGCCATAGCATCCGGATGTGGTACATGTGATTTCTAAAATTTTAAGAAGGCCTATAAAGCCTTGGGGCTCCCCTGTTGGCTCAGATGGTAAAGAACCCACCTGCTGCAGTGCAAGAAACCTGGGTTCAATTGTTGGGTTGGGAAGATCCTCTGGAGGAGGGCATGGCAACCCACTCCAGGATTCTTGCCTGGAAAATTCTATGGACAGAGGAGCCTGGCGGACTACAGTCTATGGGATCACAAAGAGTTGGACACGACTGAGTGACAGCACTTAAAGCCTTGTGCCTCTCTTTCTTAGTGGTAAGAAGTGCAATGGACAGTTGCTTGTCTTGTCTTTTGTAGGAAAATTTCCCAGCATTCCCCAGTTCTCCAGTGTGCTCATTCACTCATGCTCGCTTACTCTCTCTCTCTAACCCCCTACTTCCTGACCTCCAACACACCTGCAAACTCATGGAACTTTAACAGGATAACAAGCCCCATAACTCCATGTGATTTAGTCTACCCCTTTGACACACAGAACATACCAAGGCACCTAGGCTACATGTTACTTCCTGTTTCCAACTTTATCAATATGATGTCATTATTATCATGAGCCAGCTCCACAGTCTGTGGACTGACTCTGATATAAACCCAGAGTACTGGCATAACCCTGAGGCCCCATGGTGAAGCACATTGCTGACTCTGACAAATGAAAGCTTATGCTGTCCCTTACTATAGGGAGAGAGGGAAGAAGCAAAGGGTACTCAATGGGGATTTAAGGGTAATCTGAGCAAGCCAGCTTACACTGCAAAGGCTGGCCTAGATTAAAAACTAGTGAGAATGACTGTTCAGGTTTGGATGAAATTATCTTAACTTGGCTTTATTATTTTGCAGGAATACAAAAAAGAACAAAATTTAAAAGTTTGCAAAAAGTTTGATAGTCTCAGTAGACTCCATGGATAAGGATTTTGATCTACCGTTTGTGCTGTTTTGCTCTTGTAGAGGCATGGAAGAACACATTAGTATTCAAGGGTCCATTTCCCCACGATGTAAGGAGATTCTTATGGTTCACAGTTACACACTCCTGCATGCTACTTTTGCATTAGGTAATTGGGTCTTCTCATGAGTTCAGTCCAGGATCCCCTGTGTGGCCTACATGAATCTTCTAAGTCTTCCCCCTGAAATTGTCCTTATTTCCCCAATCAGTGCTCCGACTTTCGCTTAAGAGACTAGCTGAGGGTGTGGCTTTAATTCTTTTTCATGCAGAAAGCTTCAGGATCAAACCATACATTTGATATTTAGCTCTCTGCACACTTCAGTAGCTAGTGATAAATTCTTCTGACAAAGCCATGGAAGCCTCTGGTTTTCAGCGTGTGCTTTGAACTGAGAATTTGGAAATTTGAGCGTGTCTTTCTTTTTATTTAACCTGTCAATTATCATTAGAGGATGCCACCACCTCATCCCATAGTCCTTGAGGTCCCTGTAACTTTCATATTCAATAGCATTGACCTCTCAGTTCCCTTGAAACTTTGCCTTCAGTGGAAATTCAGTGTATGTGTACCTAGGTGATGATTTGATTAAACACTTCACTAGATCATGACCAGAATCTTTAAGAATATGAGCTGGATTTTTGTTGCCTTCAATTTCAAAGCCAGATAACACTTCCATATTTCTGCATACATCCCATATTTCTCTGGAACATTCATAGCTCTTAGTTGCAAAGACTAGAATCCAGCTCTGTCTGACTGAAGCATAAAATTAACTGACTGAAGGATAGTGGGTGGCTCACAGAATCTCTAGAAAGGTTAAAGGGTCAGATTTGCAGTGAGGCAGCCAGGAAATGCACTGTTGAACAGGAACATGATCACTTGCATAGTCAATAAACTAATTGGGCTGTGGGCTCTACTAACCCTCTAGGTCCGCTGCCCTAGGACTTGTCCCCTGAGAGACAATGCAGAGTTTCTTACGGCTCCCCCAACTTCCTGACTTTGTCTCAGAAGTGGATGCTGTGACTCATACTTAATTCTCACAGCGGAGACTGGCAAAGCAAGTATCTGATATTTTGACTTCTATAGAGAAAGGTGTTGGAGAAGGCGGTGGCACCCCACTCCAGTACTCTTGCCTGGAGAATCCCATGGACGGAGGAGCCTGGTGGGCTGCAATCTATGGGGCCGCAGAGAGTCGGACACAACTGATCGACTTCCCTTTCACTTTTCACTTTCATGTATTGGAGAAGGAAATGGCAACCCATTCCAGTGTTCTTGCCTGGAGAATCCCAGGGACAGAGGAGCCTAGTGGGCTGCCGTCTATGGGGTCGCACAGAGTCGGACACGACTGAAGTGACTTAGCAGCAGCAGCAGCAGCAAAGAAAGGTGTGCTCTGCCTTTCACTAACACAAGATAAGACAACCCAAACATGAGACAGGGTTTCAGACATTGAACAGATGAAAGACTGGTGTTCCCATTACCTTTTAATAAACCAGAAGAAGGAGAAATAGACCTCTTTCCCTTTGTCTCCAGTAGGGAGACAAGGTCACACAGAGCAAGAAGACAAATACGGCCCGGACGCTGGAGGTCACTGAGGCACTTTCGTGATGGCCTGTTTCCTGGGTCTCGTGTTGAATTACAACACTTTGATGTCTCCCCCTGTTAGTGTCAACTGCCAAGTCACCCCTTCTCTTCACCAGGGATTTGTCTGAACCCAAGAGCTTACTTGGCCGCTTTCATCCCTTTGGGTTCCATCTATTAACTATTAGTGTTTGCTCATCATTTAAAACGAATTTTTTCCAACAGGAAAAAAGTACTTGCCTGCTAAGTAAATCTCACCAAAAGGGCAGGTAAATTGGGAAGGCCCCATTCTGGCCTTTTCTAGGTGGTCAGATATGGCCGCGTACGCCCTCTTCTCTGGTCGAGTGGAAGCAACGACGGTGTACTGAGTCTCATTAAATTTCAGGCCTAACAGCAAATAACAGGGCACGCTCCACATGGGCTGCTTAATCTTGTCAGTGTAGCAAGAGCCTTGGCAACTTTCTTTTTCATCTCAGCACTCTAAAGCTATTTATATACTGGCATAGGAAAACATATTATTTGCAGAAATGCCTCCGGATCCTATGTGATTTATACGGGGACAGAAGATGTTTTCAAAGAACCATATTTCTCTAGTATTTTTCGCGACAGAGACTGTACAGCAATGATCTGCCAGGTTGTGTGGGTGTAAAAACAGCCTCCATTAACTAATCTTTAGTTCTACTTCGGCTGTTTAAATATCTATTCAAGTTTTCCAGTCTGCCCATATTTAGATGTTGGAATTCAGTCATGATTAATTCGCAAGCTTTAAGAATACAATAGAGCGCCTAGGAGTTCCTTTCTCAATCCTCTCCTCCTCTCCGTTGGGTTTTACTGGAATCATGCCAGAGTCAGTGCACTTTGGAACGCTCACTTTAGCTAATCTGGAAATATAGCAATTATAGGGATAATAATGCAAGTCTCTTGCTTCTCTTCCACAGGTTTCTGTGTTAGTTCAGGTCCTTCTAGAAGCAGATGCAAAGACAAGATTAGACATGCAAGAAGTTTGTCAAGGGAAATGCCAATGAGAGAAAATTTAGGTGGGGGGAAAGCTGAAAGAGGTGACAGGAGCTGGGGATGATGCGAGGAAAGGGGGAAGGGGGAGCTGGGTAGGCAACCTTAGCTGACCCCACAGGTTCAAGAACGTTCCAGCCAGGCTGATGAAAAGCCTTTAAGCTGGAGTCCCCATCAGAGGAGTCCGCCCCCCACCCCATCTTGCATAAGCAGCCCCTGCACTCAGTCGCTGGCCAGGAGCAACCTGCCAGGTGCTGGGAGCAGGGGTTTCCCATGTCACATGCTCCCGGAAGCAGACCTGGGCGGTGCATCTTCCTGGCTGCAATAGCTGCCGCCCAGTTTTCTTAACAAGAGTAAAAGGTGGTAGCTTTTAAATTATTCTCTTTAAAGCTCCGGGGTCCTAAAATGGGCCACCAGTCTACACAGGGAGGGACCAGAGGTCAGGAACCACTTAGAGGCCCCAGGCCTTCTCCACCCAGGAGGCTGTCTACTCTTGTAAGCACTGGTCAGACTTCCTTAGGAGGAAAATGACTCCAGTGCTTCCTGTGCGATGTGCCTTCTCAGTGGCTCAGTCTCGTCCAACTGTTTGCATCCCATGGACTCCGGGAGTAGCCCGCCAGGCTCCTTTGTCCATGGGATTTTCCAAGCAAGAATACTAGACAGGGTTACGTTCGCTACTCCAGGGATCAAACCTGAGTCTCTTGTGTCACCTGCACTGCAGGCAGATTCTTTACCACTAGCACCACCTGGAAGCCTCCACTGCTTTCTGTGCGTGGTCACGCAGCCGTGTCCGACTCTGCGACCCCATGGATGGTAGCCCGCCAGGCTTCTCTATCCATGGAGATTCTTCAGGCGAGAAAACTGGAGCGGGCTGCCATTCCCTCCTCCAGGGGAATCTTCCCAACCCAGGGATCAAACCCAGGTCTCCCGCATTGCAGGTGGATTCTTTACCATCAGAGCCACCAGGGAATTCTAAACAGTTTCAAAACAGGGAATGCTACTGGTGGGGAGGTTCCCCTTTGAGTCCAAATGCTTGATTTGTGGATCATTGAAGGAAAGAAAAGATCATCTCTCTTTAATACTTAATTCCCCAGACCGTGTTCTGCACATTGGCCTTTCTGTTTGCTGTTCCTTGTGGCTGCAATGCCTTTCTCTCTCTTTCTGCTTAGAAAATCCTTCATCTTTCATGATCCGTATCAACTGCCATCTCCTCTCTGAAGTTTTCCCAACTTCCTGAAGCACAGAAAGCATTCCAGGACCACTGTGTTCCCATGGTGCTTTGTGTCTTGATTACAATATTTGTTACATTTTATAATAATTCATTTATACAATTGTGTCCTCCACATGGTAAAGTTTTTATATTTTACTCTTTCACAGAAGAGGGAAACATTGCCTTTTTCCATAAATATACTGATAAATTCTCTTGTTTTACAAAGGTGACTAAAACCTCTAACTGCTTAAGAGAAAGTCATCTACCTTCTAAATACTTTTGAATTTCCACTTCATGTTTTTAGAAGGAATAAAACCCTGACCAAAACAAAACAAAAAACTTAGCATTATGGCCTTCGCTGGTTGTCCAGTGGCTAAGATTCCATGCTCCCAGTGCAGGGGGCCTGGGGTCAATCCCTGCTTAGGGAACTAGATACCACGTTCTGCAACAAACATCCCATCCACAACTAAGATCTGGTGTAGCCAAATTAAAAAAAATTTTTTTTAACTTGGCAACCAAAAGGTGGCTCTAAACAAATCATCAATATTAGATCATTTGTATTACAACTTCGTGGAACTATAAAAAGCAAACATGAAAAGAAAAATCTATGATTAATTTATCTACTTATTCCACAAATACTTATTGAGAACCTACTGTGTGCCAGGCAGTGCTGCAGGTACTAGCACAGCTAAAGACTATGATGTAAGTAAACAGAGTGAAGTGGTGCGAGTGACCACTCTGTCACAGTAGAGAGGCCACTACACCTACACCACCCACCTACACCAGGTGGGTGATCAGGAGAGGGGCTTCCTCTGATCTGTTAGGACCTAGAGTGAAAGGGAAGTTCTCAGTCATGTCCGACTCTTTGGGACTCCATGGACTGTAGCCCACCAAGCTCCTCCATCCATGGAATTTTCCAGGCAAGAGTACTAGAGTGGGTTGCCATTTCCTTCTCCAGGGTATCTTCCAGACCCAGAGATCAAACCCGGGTCTCCTGCATTGCAGGCAGGGGCATTTACTGTCTGAGCCACCAGGGAAGCCAAGGACCTAGAGGGACACAGATAACTTCAGGGGGATGACACGCCCTGCAGAGACAACAGCGGGTACGAAGGGCCCGAGATGGAAACCTGCCAAAGCCAGGGTGATGAGATCTTGGTGAGCCAGGCAATTCGTGATGGGAGAGAAGTGGTCAGAGAGGCCAGCCAGAGGCAGGTGGGCGGGGTCTTGAAGAACAATATACGTATTTTGAATTTTTTCTTATGTGGGACAGGATGCCACTAGAGGATTGTAAGCAGGCAAACAATATAATCTGACTTATATATTTAAAAGATCACTATGGATATAGTGTATAAAATGGATTGTAAGAAGTCAGTCTTAATGGGTTAAGACTAGTGAGCAGTCATTGGAGAAGCCGAGAAGAGCTAAGAGAGATTTGGACAAGGGGGTGGCCGAGGAAAGCAGGGTTAAAATGTGCAAATGAATGCTGTATATGGACTCGAGCACATGTGTGTGCCCTTGCATAGACACAAATATACACATTGTAATGAAAGCAAGAAAAAAATTAATTCTGTGACCTCAGACCTCTACAATAGCATCCCAGTTATGCTCATTCGGGAAACAATTAAATGTGGCTTGTAAACCCACTTCTACTCCTGCCCTTTGCTTTCCCTTCCCCAGTTTACAGGAAGTGATTAAACTAAAGAGACAGTGGGAATTTCTGGAAGGGCCTGGAAGGACACAGCTCATAGAAACAGCAAGTCTGCTCTGTAAGGCTGCTTTTCTTCTTTATTGTTCAAGTCCGCGTCCACGAATTAGAGGGGATGTATAGTCATGTCCCCTGAGCAAACGCACTCATTAGAATGTTCTGACTGAATTAATGAGGAGGTGGGGGGTTGAGTGTTTAATTAGTTGACCATCTGTTCTGCTAAACCATCTCTTACCTTGATGGAGCCCAGGTTCTTAAGCGAGCTCCCTCTCTCCAGCTTAGACCTCCCCCATCTTTCACCACAGTGCTGCGGAGCCGGGGAGCTGACAGACGACCCTAGCTGTGCCTGCACCCTGCTGGAAATCACCAGGAGGGCTCCATCAGCTGAAGGAGAGGGTCAGCTCCTCTCTCGCAGGCCAGCCTCTCTGTGTCCCTTGCATCTTAGCTCAGGCCCCTGCCCCTTGCTTGACCAAAACTGAGGGGAGGGGACCTGCTGTTCCCACATTGTGCCTTTCCTCCTGCTGTGCCCTCGGTTTGTGCAGCAAGCCTCTCCTTACACGTGCATCCGTGGAGCCTGAGCGCAGGCCTCACCCTCAACAAAGCCTCCCGGCACATCCTTCCCTGTTGCCCTTTTGTGCCCTTAATGGTTCTTAAAGTCTGGTCCAAGGAACCCTGGAAGGGAGAGAGTTGCCTAAATTATCATGGGGAGTCCACAAGGTCAAAACTACTTTTTTTTTTTTCATAATAATACTAGAATGTTAATTGCCTTTTTCACCGTGTTGATATTGGTAATAATAGTGCAAAAGCAATGGTAAGTAAAACCACCTCTGGCACCTTAACATAAAGCAGTGACACCAAGTTACACTAGTCGTCATTGTAATTCTCCTTCTCCACCACCACACACTGCCAACAATAACAACAAAGGCCAATTGCACTTGCTATCCTTGACGAGGCAGTAAAAAATATGATTTTATTCAATCTTAGCCATTGCATACACAACTTCTTAATATTCTACATGATGAAATGAGAAGTACAACTAAAACATTTCAGCTGCAGATCGACTTACAAGGGTGGTCACAAGAAAAACCACCTTTGTTTGAGTTGCAAGCTGAGCTAGCCAGTTTTTTTAGTTTTTGTTTGTTTTTTTTTTTTCCATAGAACGCCACTTTTATTTGAAAGAATGACTGACAGACAAACTAGGATTATCAGACTCTGGTATCTGACAGGTATTTTCTAATGTCTATCAAGGGAGCCTGTTACTTCAAGGAAAACAATGGGAAGTGCTTGTTGCCAATGATAAAGTTCATGCTTTCCAGCACAAATTCTGAAGTTTTGGAAAGCGCGTATCTGCCAGTGATAAGAGCTTGACAGCTTCCTGGTACTTATAGACTTTTCTGACGATATTGGTGGAATTATTAAAGAATTATGTTTTATGAATATATTGTATAATAAAATGTGTTAGCATTTGGAAGATCTGCATGACCAAGTGAACCAATATTTTTCAAATGACCAATGCGAGATGTTACAAAGTCATGTGTGGGTGAAATCTATTCACAGTTCAAGATAACCAATGCGTTTTAATGTAACAAAGTAAGAATGTCTTTTGCTATCACCCAAATGGATCTGTAGAATAAATGCAATATCAGTCAAAATCCCACTAGGCTTTATTTTTGTAAAACTTGACTAACTCTAAAATTTACATGGAAATGCAAGGCAACTAGAGTAGCCAAAGCAATTTTAAAAAGAAAAAGTTGAAGAGCTTTTGACTTGATTTCAAGATTTATGATTAAGCTATAATAATCAAGATAGTGTGGTATAAAGAGAGACAAAAAGATCAATGGAACAGAACAGGAGCTCTAGAAATAATTCTATATATCTGTGGCCAAAATATTTTTTAACAAAGATTCCAAGGTAATACAATGAGGGTAAAGATAATCTTTTCAGCAAATGATTTTGGAACAATTGGATAGTCATTAAAAAAAAAAAAAGAAGAACCTCAATCTTTATCTCATAATATATACAAAAATTAACTCAAACTTAATTTGAATACATATCCTTGTCTTAAATGTAAGAATAGACATTACAAAACTTCTAAAGGAATACATAGAAGAATTTAGCAACTCTGGGCTTGGCAAAGATATTTTTAATAAGACATAGAAAAAGCACAAACTGTTAAAGTCAATAATCCAAAGTTAAAGTTTTTGCTTTTCAAAATGCCATGAAAATGAAAGAGCAAGCCACAGATTGGAGGAAAACATTTGCAAAACATATTTGAAAAGACTGATATCTAGAATTTATAAATATATAAATAGCTATATAAATAGCTCTTACAGTAATAAGACAAGTTACCTAATAAAAAATTGACAAACGGTTTGTACAGACATATTCCTGAAAAAGATCTACGAAAGAAAATAAATGAAAAGGTGCTCACCATAATCATTATGGAAATGAAAATTGAAATCACAATGCTATCATTGTACATCCAGTAGAATGGCTAAAGTTAAAAAAACTGCCAATACCAAGTACTAGAGGGTATATAAAACATTGAAACTCCATAAATTGTTAATGGGAATGGTAAATGGTATAGCCACTGTGGAAAACAGTTTGACAATTTTATAAAAAGCTGTACGTATACTGTATGGACTAGGCATCTTACTCCTAGGTATTTTCACTAGAGAAATGAAAATATGTGTTCACACAAAGAATTGAAGAAGAAGATTCATAGCAGAGTTATTTATAATAGCCAAAACCTTGGAGGGGGAGAAATAAATGTCCCTCAGCAGGGGAAAGGATAAACAACTTGTGTCATTTCAAACAATGGACTATTACATAGCAAGGAACAGGAGCAAACTACTGATACAGACTACAGCATGGATACATTTAACATACTTATGCTGAGTGAAAGAAGCTAGACAAAAAGACTATGTACTTTCTAGGCCCACTTAGATACAAATCTAGACCTGTACTGTCAAATGTCATAGCCACAAACCATATATGTCTGCTGAGCACTTGAAGTATTAGTAGTTCAAAGTGAGAGGCTCTCTCTATATGAAATACATACCAGATTTTGAAGACTTCACATGAAAAAAACAATAGAAAGTATGTCTTAGTCTGTTTGTGCTATTGTAACAAAAAATACAATAGCCTAGGTGGCTTATAAACAACAGAAATTTATTTCTCACAGTTCTGGAGACTGGGAAGTCCAGGATGAAGGTGCCAGCAGGTTCTATGTCTGGTAAAGGCCTGCTTTCTGCTTCGTAGATGGCCATCTCCTTCCTGTGTCCTCACACGGTGAAAAGGACAATGAGCTCTCTGGGGTCTCTTTTAAAGGGCCTTAATCCTGTTCATGAGGGTGTAAGACCTCCCAAAGGTGCCACCTTCAGATACCATCACACTGGGGATTAGGTTTCACCATATGAGTTTTGGAAGGAACACAAAAACTCAGTCTTTGACAAGATCTCAGTAATTTTATGTTGATTACCTGACAAGATGGTAATATTTTCATATACTATGTTAAATATGCTACTAGAAAATATTCAATTGTACATGTGGCTTACATTTTTCTGTTTGGTTTTTAATCGCTAAGTTGCTTCCAACTCTTTGAGACTCCATGAACTATGGCTCATCAGGCTTCTCTGTTCATGGGATTTTCCAGGCAAGAATACTGGAGTAGGTTGCCATCCCCTTCTCCAGGAGATCTTCCTGACCCAGGGATTGACTCCCTGTCTCCTTTTCACTTTTCACTTTCATACATTGGAGAAGGAAATGGCAACCCACTCCAGTGTTCTTGCCTGGAGAATCCCAGGGACGGTGGAGCCTGGTGGGCTGCCATCTATGGGGTCGCACAGAGTCGGACACGACTGAAGTCACTTAGCAGCTCCTTCATTGCAGGTGGATTCTATGAATCTGGGTACATCCACCTGGGGATGCTAGTGGTAGAGTCCCCTTGCCAGTACAGGAGACGCAAGAGACGCGGGTTCGATCCCTGGGTTGGGAAGATCCCCTGAAGAAGGAAATGGCAAGCTTCTCAGTATTCTTGCCTGGAACATTCTAAGGACAGAGGAGCCTGGTGGGCTACAGTTCACAGGGTCACAAAGAATCAGACATGACTGAGTGACTGAACACATACAGCAGATATTTTAAATCAGTCAGAAAGCAGATTAAATACATGTATTTCTGAATTTGTTTCTATATAGCCCTGTCATTTGAGCATTAGGAAAAGTCTCTGAAGAAGTAATTTTTTTATCTGCAGGAAGTAATCAGAAACCAGCCTTGGGTGTTTCAATGAGGATAACATTGACTCCACTCTTTCTATTTTAAAAGCTGTATCCTTAGGATACAGAAAGAAGACAGAAATCACACCAGTTATTTTAACAGAAAAAATGCAATGGAAGGCATTACTAGCAAGATACTGGAGAACCAAAAAGCAAAAAGAGTCAGATATCATGGCAATGGCACCCACAGGACACAGCTACTAACCCTGGGACTGACTGAGGAGTTAAGGAAAAAGGTCAGAATGATTTAAACTCAGAAGCTTGCAGAGTGGGTTCCTCAGACTAGAATTCAGACCTTGGAGGAGGGGTAGCTGTTGAGATAACGCAGAACTTTAGGAGAGGGTCCACAGGGAGCTGCGACCCAGACCCGTGAGGGAAGGAGGGGGATTCCCTGTTGACGGAGGTCATGTCTCCAAAAGCGCATGAAAAGGCTGGTTCTCCAAGGTTTAGAAAACCAGTACACTAGAATCATCTGGATTCAATTGCTGCTTCTGGAAGGAGCTGCTGCTGCAGGGGTGTAGTGTTGCTGCGGCGACCCTGACAGAAGCAGGAACCAAACAGGAAGGGGAGCGTCTCCTCTTGCTCCCCAGCCTCGTTGTCTCCCTCTATTGCCCACTGGCAGAGTCTAAAGGAGCCAGCCAGTAAAGGACAAAGCGATTTGTAGATCACAGCATCACAAAGCAGAAACAGTTCACAGAGAGTAAACTGGTGGTTGCCAGAGGAGTGGAGGTGGGTGTGGGAGGCTGGGCGAAAGAGGTGGAGGGGATTAAGAGATGCAAACTCCCAAACATACAGCATAAGGAATGCAGTCAATAATACTACAGTAATTTGTATAGTGACAGATTGCTACTGGACTTGTCATGGTGAGCATTTTATAATGTATCCAATTGTGGTGTCACTGTCATACTTTATTGTACATTTGAAACTAATACATCAACTACACTTCAATGAAAGAATGGAAGCGTGAGTTTAAAGCTAAGACACTAGCTTAATAGCACAATGCTGCTGCTGCTAAGTCACTTTAGTCGTGTCCGACTCTGCGCGACCCCATGGACAGCAGCCCACCAGGCTCCCCCGTCCCTGGGATTCTCCAGGCAAGAACACTGGAGTGGGTTGCCATTTCCTTCTCCAATGCATGAAAGTGAAAAAATAAAGCAAAGTCGCTCAGTCGTGTCCGACTCCTAGTGACCCCATGGACTGCAGCCCACCAGGCCCCTCCGTCCATGGGATTTTCCAGGCAAGAGTACTGGAGTGGGTTGCCATTGCCTTCTCTGAATAACACAATAGTAGCAATTAAATTCTGTTTTTCTCAAAATAATTCCTACTTGAGTGGAATTCATAAATATACATATATATGAGATAGAGTCACATTTATTTCTTGGCTGTGTCCCTCCCTCCTGTCATGCGTATCTCCATAAAAATGACCCTTTTTATGTTCACCCTCAAATCATTGGGAATGTCACTCATGAAACGTATTTGTCAAATTAGCTATTAATTAAACAAAAACATAGTTGTATACTATTGGATTCAAATTTTTAAGCTTCGCAGGGTGAAATCTTGTCTAGGGAACTGACAGAGGCATGGGTTACTTATTCAGAAGTAACTTTAAGATGTTCAGTCTTTGGGTCCAAATTTAATGGTAGCTAGAAATGGTGACTGTTGTGGGCCATGATGTAAGGTATAATTGATTAATTCTGAAATGATTTTTTATTAATATACGAGAAGAGATGCCACTATAGATGCCACTAAGAATTCCACTATTCCATATGAGTTCTATGGAGGAGGACATAGCCACCCACTCCAGTATTCTTGCCTGGAGAATGCTATGGACAGAGGAGCATAGTGGGCTACAGTCCACAGGCTCATAAAGAGTCAGACACGACTGAAGCGACTTAGCACACACGCATATGAATTCTATGTAAAGGAATAAGGGAAAAGAAACTCATAGGGTCTACACATTGTTGATTTGATTGACTTCAAAATAAAAAGCTCCAAAGGTTTAAGAATACAAGATAGGGTTTTTTTCTTTTCTTAATACTCAATATGAACATTAGACTGCATTTCAAATAGGAGTGTATAAATAGCAAAACTTTATAAAGTCATCATTTACTTAATGTGAGAGAGTCACACCCAGCAAAAAGCTTCCTGAAAGTCCAACAAAGTCCCACCAGTAAAGGGTTTCTTTGTGGGGAGACCCGGGTAGGGGGTCCCCAGACCTCAGCCCTTTAAGTCCAACCTGACATCTTTATTTTAGCATATGGATTCCTGCTTTACCCCATTTCTACCTCAAATTCTGAACAACAGGGGATGGCAAGGAAGGAGGGAGAGATAAAGGAAGCAAGAGAAAAGGAGATCCAAATTCAGAAATGTAAAGCTCTGAAGCAATATAAGCTCATCAATTAATGTTCAGTAAACATTCCTTTCTCAGTAAAATTACTTTAAACAACAGTGTTCTAGTCAATGGCCATCACCAGAAAACGTCAGAGGGTTTGAAACATTTGGCTTCTCCTCCCTTTGTAATCAGCCAACTTCGTTATACTTTCTGCTTAGTAATTATAGATCTTATTAACAGAGATGGGTTTAATAACATAAAAATAATAGGCATGACAAATTGCATGCTCTCCCAAGAGACTAGAGATTTATGTCACTTCATATACCAATATGAAAACATGACTTTTGTTTAACCCATGTACTGACATTCTCTAAATACAGTGAAATGATACAATTTAACAGGAACGTAGGCTGCACAAATCCTTTCTGAGAAAATGCTGTTTTATCCCTGCTTTGAGGAACTGAAAATGATGTATCATACTCACGCATTTAATATTTCTTTCTCCCTACACAAGAGTCAATTCATGTATAACCAACACAGAAATATGCTACCCTCTAGGAATTTTTAAAAATATCTTTTCAGTTTTTGTTATAATGGTAATGGTGCTCATTGTAGAAAAATTGGAACCACAGAGAAAAGCATAAAGGATCCCATAACCTAAAAATTACCACTTGGTAGTATTTTGGTTTATTTAATTCCTGTAGCTTTATACATACATATTTTGCATAGCTGAGATAATTTTGTACCCATTGCATACTGCTTTTTTCATTTAACATAACCTTGGGAGCATTTTCTTTTCATAGACATCTTGATAAACACACTTGTAATGAGTCTATCTTCCACAATAACTGCACAGTAAGTTACTTCATCATTTCTCTGTCGAGGAATGTGTAGATGATTTACTTTTTCACTATTATCAGGAATACTTGATAAATAATCAGGCACATTTATCCTGTGAACTAGGACCCAGACTTTTGAGGAGGGAAGGGTGTTTCCTGTTGACCGAAGCCATTTCTCTTAAATTAAGAGTTTTTAAGAAAATAGTCCTGGCAAAATTATAAGGTCAAAGACTATAAAATTTAGAGGCCTTAGTATATACTAACAAATTGCTTTCCAGAAATATTCCCAAGTTACACTCTACTAGCAAAGTTCAAGAAGGCCCACTTCACTATGTCTTTGGCAACACTGAGTATTAATATTTTTTAAGGTGAAATGACTTCTCAGCAATCATCTGTATTTGAACATTTTACTCCCAAAGCATTTTAACTCAATGCAAATGCACAAACATACATTTTTTGTAGAATACCTCCTGCTAAATTGGCAAATCCTCCTATTCTGAATACTTATAGGAAAAATGCATCATTTATCATTTTAAACTTGAAGGTTTTCGTTCTCTGATTGAAAAAAAAAAAAAAGCACTGTTTGGGAGTTCCCTGGTGGTCCATTGGTTAAGATTCCAGGCTTTCACCTGTGTGGCCCGGATTCAGTCCTCGGTCGGGGAACTGAGATCCTGCAAGACAAACAGCATGGCCAAAAAAAAAATTTTTTTTAAAGGAACTGTTTATTTAACATTAAATCATAACTTTAAAAAATCTTTGGATAAGGACAGTTGGTCCTTTTTATAAGTCAAAAAGACTTCAGTATATTAGTAAATATAGAAGTATATACTCAGAGATGCCCAAAAAAATCATGATTCATAGTTTGGCAGAAATGTATTTATCCACCGGGAGGAATAATTTTAATATCAGAGGAAAGACTTCTGTGAATATACAATTAAGGAAAATAATTTGCTTTTTGCATGTCCATGGCAATGATTGCCTCTTTCAATCAGGCTTTTTCCTCATTGATTTCTCCTGCATGTCTCCCGTGCTTTGAAGCTACACCTTAACATTAGCAGAGAATTGACTTTTCTTCTTAACTCTCTAGTTACAAACATCATCTCATTAGCTCACAAGTCTGCTTCTTACCAGGCTGAAGTTTATTTTTAAGAAGTATTTCAACATTAAAATGATGTCAAGTTTCAAGAATTTAAATACACCCTAGTGAAAGAGTTTGGATGAGAAGGCAATGGCCAACAGAAGCTAAGACAATTTCTGGCCAAAGTTTACCCAGTGGGATGCAGGAGGCCTGGCACAGTGCTCCACTTTAACCCACGTGGACTTGAATAATAATAACATTTCCTAAGGACATGATGTGTGTATACTCTATGCTTCTCTCTACATTATTTCTAAACCATCTTGTCAACTAGGTATTAAGTATTATCATTCCCATTTTATAGATGAAACTAAAGCTCAGTGAGGCTAAGAATCTAAGCCTAAGATTAGAGCCTAAGTCTGTCTCATTCCAGAGTCTAAACATGCATTTATTTTCTTTGTAGTTTTAATAAAATGTGTGTATCTGTGTACGCCCAGTCATGTCTGATTCTGCGACCCCATGGACTGTAACCAGGCTCCTCTGCCTATGGGATTTTCCTGGCAAGAATACCAGAGTGGGTTGCCATTTCCTTCTACAGGGGATCCTCCAGACCCAGGGATGGTGCCAGTTGGTCACCATTGGCACCAACTGGGAAGCCTACAAACAGTGCGTAGAAATATGTACCACCAGAAAATGAGCACTATTCTCCTGTCAGCTTATCTGTATCTTAGAAGCCCCCACGTACTACTCCGTAAGGCATCTCCCCCACTTCCCAGAAAGCCACTCTCCTGAATTTTGTCATTCATTTGCTTTCTTTTCTTCTAATAATTTTACATGTCTATATCCCTAAACACTATATTTTTGTTTTGTTTGCTTTTATTTTATCTATTTGGAAACCATGAATAATATCAGTCTCAGAAAAATTTCCTTGTCATGGATTAATCATAGATCTCTTACTATATCTATAGTTCTAGAGTTTTAAAATCAGAGTAAGTAGAAGGCCTAGATTCATACTTTTAAGGTAGGATCGCCAGATTTAGCAAATAAAAGTATAAATAACAATTCAGCATGCATAACACACAGAATGTCTGTGACATATGCAGCTTCCCTGATGACTCAGACAGTAAAGAATCTGTCTGCATTATGGGAGACCTGGGTTTAATCTCTGGGTCTGGAAGATCCCCTGGAGAAGGGAATGGCTACCCCCTCCAGTATTCTTGCTTAGAGAATTCCATGGACAGAGGAGACTGGTGGGCTACAGTCCATGGGGTTACAAAGAGTTGGACACGACTGAGCGACTAACACTTTCACTTTCATATTTTAAAAGCATTTATTTCTTATCTGAAACTCATTTAACTGGGCATCTTGTATTTCATCTTGCAACTCCATTTTAAGAGGACTTATATCAATCTCAGCAGCTGAATACCAAGTGCCTGCAACCCTGGTTGGTGGGGGTGAGGTAGTCAGCACTGTTGTAGTGGCTCCCACAACATGGTGGGAATTACACGGATTCTTAACTTAGAAGACACAGGTCCTAATTTCTACTCTACAGGTTTTAATGGTGTGTGAGTTCTGTTGGTATGTGAATTTGAACAAGTCCCTTAAACTTCCTGAGCTTTGATTTTTTCATCTGCATGAAAGGCTTCCTTTAAAAAGTGAAATTCTCATCTATTATAAGAGAAATTCAGACTCTAACACTTAGACTTGATAAACCAAGAACTATTAGCATAAGCACATTCCTTAGAGGTATGTGGGGGACCTGGTCATTTAGAATTCCAAATGATCGCCTCTGGGTTGCAGAACCAGGGGTGAGTGTCGGGAGGGGTAGAGAGGGAGAGCTGCTGCTTATGATCAGATCAAACATCTCATGTTTTTAACATCAACCTTCCTTTGGAAAATTTATAATTGTTAAAGTAGAAATCGAATGGGAAAAAAACTGAGTTTTAAGATAATGAACTTGTGATGATCGTAAGGCCTCTGTCTTAGAACTGAGGACACAATGAGAATGTATGTGTAAGAGGTCTAATCCCAAAGCTGATATCATGCCTGTCTCTTTAGAGAAAGGAAAGGAATGCCGACACCGTGCTGTCCCTGAAGAAACTGAGTAATAGCAGAATATCCCTGGCATCTCTTGATAGATCACTCAACCTTGACTGGCCAGCGTCTCCTGGTTAATCTTTCTGGTTCAATGCTCAGAAGAATACAGCACCCCTGAAGGACTTTTTAAGAATTTTTTTTTTTTTTTTGGCCAATGATGATTTCAGGTTACAGAATTTTATTCCAAACGAAAAAAACTCCTCCTAGGCTTCTGATGCAGGGCAGTGTCTTGAAGAAGATAAGGTGCCCCTCCCAACTTTGTCTCTAAAATAATGTAGGCTTTTGCTGCAGCTCAAACGAGGAACTAACTGCTGGGAGCTGTGGGACTGGTGTCAGAAATGACCAGGTGTTAAGCAGCTTAAGAGAGCAGCAGCGCCTTCTGGGGACACTCAGGGGATATGCATTGATGTGACTGGTACTGCATCCCGGGAAAGGACTTCCTCAGGCTGAGGTCTGCCCTCTAGTGGCTGCAGATGATAATTTCTCTCCGCTTGTTTCTCTCCTCCATGATGGAGAACTTTGAGTGCCAAGTAACTGAAGAAGTTAATTAGGGAAATAGAAACAAGAAACAGGTCAGACAGCACAGGTCACTGAGATGTGGGTGAGAGACTGGGTTTCCACTTCTGTGGATGCCTCTCCTCTGAGCTAGTGCTTCTCTAGAAATTAGAAACATAAGGCTAATGACAGAAAGCAAACATGCATTTGAGTTAAAGGACTGACTTTCATTCTAATATTTTCGTTCTGCTGAATTTGGAGTGCTTCATGAAATGATGATAGTAAATGGTAATTTAGTGTCCCCTGTCATCTCCCAAATGGTTTAGAAATTTTTACTCATTTGTTACACCTCTCCTTCCAGGAACCAGTGTTCCAACCCACCTTTCAAAGTCATAATCACAGAATGATTTTCAATTGGAATAGATATACATGATCCTCATCTACCAGGAAAATTAGGTATTCTCTCCATGATACAGATTTAAGACCTAAGCAGGATCTGTTCCCGTAATTCAGTGCTTTGCACATAACAGGAATTCAGTAGAGAATGCTGGAAAGAACGAAGGTCTTAGGGGATAAGCAGGGCCTGGAACCCAGATATTCTGCCACCTAAAACGGTGTCCCTTTCACCACACCAGGACAGTAGGATTTCTGGTGAGACGTGGGTAATCCGCTTGATTGAAACACTGGTAGGTTTTCGTAACAGGAAGGGGTTTGTCAGGGCCAGGAAGAGCAGGAGAGACAGACCTTAAATAATTACCTAAATAATGATCTTCTTACAGTTAACTGTGTTAGGAAGAAAAAGTACAAGGCATTGTCAGAGTGAATGACGGGTGACTCAACCAATAGGAAAGGCCTCTCTGAAGAGGTGACCCTTGAGCTGAGCCTGAAGAATGAGTGTGTGTGTGTGTGTGTGTGTGTGTGTGTGTAGTCGCTCAGTCATGTCTGACTCTTCGTCACCCCATGGACTGCAACCTGCCAGGCTCCTCTGTCCCTGGGGATCTTCCAGGCAAGAATACTGGAGTGGGTTGCCATGCCTTCCTCCAGGGGATCTTCCCAACCCAGGGATGGAACCTAGGTTTCCCACATTGTAGGCGGATTCTTTACCATCTGAGTCACCAGCGAAGCCCGAAAGATGATTAGAACTCAACAGACATAGACTATGGATGTAGAGCCTGGAAAGAAGGGGATTGGTTAAAGTTGTGCTCCAGCCAGAGGAACCATCACAGCAAGATCCTGTGCACTTTGCCCTCCACCCCCAGGCCCTTTTTTTCCTGAATGTGGACTTTGTCCTTGCTTGAAATTCCCCAGCTGGAGGCCATCTGCTCTTCTCTCAGGATTCAGTTCAAGCCTCTTCCCCTTTGAAGCTTTTGCGGACTCTGGGGAACGTTAGACACTCTGGCCACCGTGTGCCTTGCTCATTCCTGGCACATCATAGGAATTTGTGAAATCTTCACTGAGTATCTAGTAAATAAGTGTAACAGCACATTATTCAGTAACTTTTTGTAAATATTTAGCCCATCTGCAGACTCTGAGCCTGCTGGAAGCATCCATCCAGGGCTGGATCTGCAGTCCTTTTTAATGTTAGTTAAATGAATGTACGAGGCTAAGGCACTGGGGCTGTGATAACAGAAACCTTGGAATTGAAGTTTCAGCGTCAAGTGAGGTGAAATCATGGAAGGCCTTAACTGTTGTTCAAAGGAGGCTGGACCTTGTATAGGATGTGGGAAGACACTGAGAGTGCCTGAGCAAGACCCTGGCTGTTTAGACTTATGCTTTATGAAGGTAACTGTCAGCAGACTGCACACAGGCGAAAGTGGGGAGAAATTGGAGAGCTGGAAGCCAGATGGGAAGTCCCCTAGATGAGTGGGAGTAGAAAAGGACAGGAGGGAAGAGACCCGGGAAGGGAGAAACGGCCACATCAGGACCTGAGAACTGATTTCCTGTGGGAGAGTCACTCTGGGGCCTCTACCACAAGAGGCTGTCTATAATGCCTCCCAGGAATTCTCCAGAGGAACACGAGTTTTCTAGTTAGGTAATTAAGAAATAGTATGTTCTCCAGAGAATAGCTGAATGCCCTAGGTAATTTCTCCAATTTCGATTTAGCAAAAGGGTGACGTAGTTATGCCATATATATATTATATATATTATTATTATATATATGTACATATATATGTATATGTATTGGTTACTGCCCACTAGATAACCATGTAATAACATCCCAGCAACATCAGTAGCCTAAATGACTTCTGGAACCTTCATCATATCATCTCCTAGCTTCTGGCTTCCCTTTGATCACTAGAGTTAATGTTTCATTTTCATTGCTCCATCCCCCTGCAGCTTTAATTATCAGTATGGTTGAAAATGCTATGCGTTTATTTGTTCATTGAAAGTAAATAAAAGGAAAGGAAAACGGAGCATACAGAAAACTTACACAGTTTATTACAAATTTTACACCAGAAGTCAGGAAATAGAAAATTTAAGATTCTCAAGGCATGTGAATATTAATTTATCTACTCTGCATATGTTTTAAAAGATGTTTCACATCTAATCCTGAATACAAACTATCAACCATAATGTGGGTAGGTTAACATTACCATAATTTATCTTTTGATTTTTTTAACTTCCTGGACAATCTTTATGAGTACCAGGTGGCTCAGATGGTAAAGAACCGGCCCACAGTGCGGGTGACCCGGGTTCAATTCCTGGGTCAGAAAGATCCCCTGGAGAAGGGAATGGCAACCCACTCCAGTTTTCTTGCCTGGGAAATCCCACAGACAGAGGAGCCAGGCAGACTACAGTCCATGGGGTCTCAAAGAGTTGGACACAACTGAGCGACTTCACTTTCTATTCTGTATACCCCCAAACATTTATGAGGACTCACTATATGTCAGCTTCTGTACTTTACTTCTTTATGTATCTAAAACTTTAATTTTGCAAAACTCCTGCAGGATGCTGTACTATTACCTCCATTTTGCAGTTGATGAAACAGGCTCAGAGTGGCTCAGTGACTTGCCTGAGACCACACAGCTCTGGACACTGTTGGGAATTCAAATCTGCTTCACTCCAAGCCTCCCCACCCTGCTGCCTCTAAGACTGAACCAGAGCAGATTGGCTTTAATATAGCAATGCAACTCTATGAAAATGCTGATATGAGATGACACATTAGTCGCTCAGTCGCGTCCAACTCTTTTCAACCCCTTGGACTATAGCCCGCCAGGCTCCTCTGTCTGTGGGATTTCCAAGGCAAGAATACTGGAGTGGGTAAACATTCCCTTCTCCAGGGGATCTTCCCATCCCAGGAATCAAACCAGGTCTCCAGCATTCCAGGCGGATTCTTTACCATCTGACCCACCAGGGAAGCCCTGAAAATGCGAAAGTTTGTCCTAAGTGGGCAAGAAGAATTAAAGCTGTCTTTTATGCTATCCTGTGGTCAAAGCAGAGAACAAGCCTCAGTACGCTTAACAGTTTCAACAAGCACGGTAAAACCACCACCAAGGACCCCGGCTTTGGAATCATTTCCTCTTTCTAATATAACTGTTTCTCCGAAGGTTATGGCCCTGTGTCAAATGTCATTGGACATTATGTTGCAGGAAAATGGGGCACGAGAAAATGGTCATGTCCCAGGTGTGTGCCTGGGACAGGCCGCCGGGTGAGGAGTCTTGGCTTTGCGCAGGAAGGACTTTAAGCGTCAGCCATAGTAAAGTGAGTGTGAGTTTACTTAGATTACACCTTCCACAGACAGAATGTGGGCCGTCCCAGAAGGTGAGAAAGCTGAAGCATAGGGTGGTTAGTTTTCATGGGCTGGTGATTTCATAGGCTTCCCAGTGGGTGGATTATCCCAACTATTTTGGGAAAAGGGCAAGGATTTCCAGGAATTGGGCCACTGTCTACCTTTGGCCTTTTAACGGTTGGCCTCCAAACTGTCCTGGCGCCTCTGGGTGTGTCATTTAGCTAATGCATTATAATGAGGGTATAATGAGTTTCCACTTTCTACTGGAAGTCGAATATTATGCCATCAGGGGCCGAGCGGTTCTAACCAGTTTATGTCACATCCTCAACAGCTCTGTCTTCAAAGGTCGTGCCCTTCCCTCTTCCCTCCCATCTCCATACGACAGTATTTCAAGCTTCAGTGAAATGTTTCATAAGAAATGTCGCACTTTACAAATAAAACTTTTCCTCTGTGTTCATGATGATAAACTTGTGCAGAGCAATTCTCCCAAGCATTTAAAGGTAACTGATTACTTGTTAATATTTACAACCACCCTACAAGTGGTTTGGAGATGAATGCTGCTATTTGTATTTTCTTTTCCTGTGATGACTAACATTTCAAAAAGTTAAGAAGTCCTAACTGGACCCTGAAATTAAACGCTGGTCTCTGGCTCCAAGCCCAGTGTACTTTTGTGACCTCGAAGATGATCCTTTACTAGTAAGTCTAAGAAAATAATAAGAATAGATACGTCCCTTAAGGCTTCAGGCTAAAATTGCTGCCCTATCTTCCTTCCTGCCTCTGAAGTTATGAGGAAGGGGACTCGTGGCTTCTTGTGCTCCTGTGTAAATCTTGGGGCCGGACACAGACTGTCACCATTGTGACCTTTGGGTCCTCACGACCGCACATGTGGTCGGTGTTCTTACCTCCATTTTACAGGCAGGAAAACAGAATCTCAGAGACATTAAGGAAATTTCCCAGCCTTACTCCCCTGAAAAATCTCAGCTCCAGGGTTTAAACCCCGGTCAAGCCAAGCCTGTGCTTATCCCACGCTTTCTGTCCCACCTCTCTTATTCCTTAAAAAAAAAAAAAAGTTCTGACATCTATCAGGAAATTTTAGAAACAGGCGTGAGAAAATACGAATAGTTAAAAATTCACAGATTACTGCCAGTGCTTATTTTAGTATTCCTGCCAGATCTTTAATTAGAAAAGCAAGGCTGTTACATTGTCAGATTGGCTTGTTTGAGATTCCCCATCTCCCCAAGCCTCCGCTGTGCTGGAGGTGAACACTGCTAAAAGGTGGATGTCCTGGCACACCCAGCAGTGTGTTCATGTGTGATCAGGATTTGCTTTCATATATGTGCTCCTGTTTGAAGAGGACGTTCCAAACATCATAATTTTACATTTTAAATAGGAAATCCATAATCCCACTAAGAAGCAACATCATCTTTTCTTTTTTTGGTCATGAAAGTTCAGGATGGATGTTGTGATTCATCTAATAGACTAACATCTCTCATTTCTTTCCCCAGAGCATACCTGCATTATGACAGACACAGATGTGCTGGGAGAATGCTAAATGGTTTTGCTCCTTTTTAAAGGAACATAGATACAAAGCTGATCAGGAAAGGTTAGCAGGCAACCACTGGCATCAAAAAGAGAGGGAAAGAATCAGAATCCAATCTTCTTCTCTTGTCAAGTATTCTTGACAAGCATTTCTTGTCAAGTATTTTGTATCCGACTTTGTAACACACAGAAGCAGCCTTTACTGTTAAAAAGTATCTTTCAAAGGTAGCCTTAGGATATTATCTTCCGTGTAGATTCTGTCAAATTTGTTGCTTTCAAACTCAATAGATCCCAACAGAATTGAAATGATAAAGGACAGACAACCAAGTTTTAAGCAATTACATTATCTGACACTCACGTGTGCCTTTTTTTTTAAAAACCTGCTATTAGAAACTGTAAATAAACTCAGGCTGTGGTACATCAACAAAATACAGGGAAGTATAGACTGTCTCTGATTTTTAAAATAGGTAACTTACATGTAAAATTCACACAAGTATTCACTGTGTCATCTTCTCCACTTTCATATCCCTCGGGATCCCCAGTGACAATGCTGTGATATACAATAAAGCGGGTTCAGGAGCAGAAGGAAGGAAACAGTATCATGAAGAGAAGCTCTAGTGTTGGGGAGCTGACTGCAGGATGGTGAGCTGGAAAATCATGGCCTTGGGAGTCAGAGGAGCTGGCTTTAAAAATCAGCCTTACTGCTTAGCACCATATCACCTTAAACAAGTCATGTAACCTCTCTGAGCCTTAGTTTCTGAATATATTAAACAAGGACAGTAATACACACCATGTGAGATTCTTGAAAGAATTAAATGAGATGATACGTGCAGCCATAACTGAAGCCATCACCCACGTGATTCAGTTCCGGAAGAAACAGTTTAAAGGATAAACATCATGGAAAAGTAATTCCAATTTTATTCGTTTCTCCAGCATTAAAGGCAGTCCGGTCATAAGCAGTTGCAGTATTTCTCATAGCTGCCTGATGTTTCTACCTGATTCACCTGTGTCCTTGGCATCTGGAGTTTCCTATTTCCTACCAAAGAACATTCTCCACCCTGCCTTGCTTTTTCTGTCACTCCCACTCCACCTCCCATCTCTTTCCCAGACTTCATTACAAAGGTGACTTGACTTTTGAAAAGTCCCTTCTCTTTAACTCCAGGCTCTCCAACTTTGTGTTTCTCTGGTCATTCTGCATCACAAGTATTGAGAAACCATTCTGAAAAAGAAAGACCAGTGGTTTGGTTTGGGAGATCAGGTTGGCAGATAAGAAGGTTTAAATGAATCGGGAAATTATGGGCTTTTTCTTCATCGATATGGGAGAGTGATGTGGTAGAAAATCGGCCAACATTCCAAGCTGATAATTTTCACCTGTAATTTATGTAAAGAAAGAGGCACAGGGTGTGCTGCTCAGTCATGTCTGACTCTTTGCGACCCCATGGACTGCAGCCCACCAGGCTCCTCTGTCCATAGAATTTCCCAGACAAGAACACTGGAGTGGGTTGCCATTTCCTTCTCCATGGGATCTTCCCAACCCAGGGATCAAACCCACGTCTCCTGCATTGGCAGACAGGTTCTTTACCACTGAGCCACCAGAAAGCCCAGCACAGGGTCTGGCACAAAGCAAAATCTCAACAGTAGTCTGTCCTCTTCTATTCAATTGGGATGCAAGGAAGAGCTAGAGGCTGGCCAGCTGTCTGTCTGTCTGTCTCCATATGGTCTGTCTATGTGACTGACTTGGCCTTTCTCCCAGCATGACTATCACAGGGGGTCAGACCCAGGTAGAAGCTACAAGCCCCTTTATGAAGCAGCCTCAGAATTTACACAGGCACCAAGTTTGCAAGCTAAAAGAAGCAAGTCTTAAGACCAGCCCAGATTCAAGGGGAAGAAACTGCAGAAGGGCATGGAAACTCGGATGCGAGGTGGATTGGGGGCCATCTTTGGAGCCCACCTAGAACATAGCCCACTCAACTCCCCAAAACAGTTATTCCTCATTTTGAAAATTTAGAAATATTCTGGTCCACACTACAGTTAACTTTCTCTGAGGAGTGGAGAATTTGGGTTAGATTGGCAGCCTCTTACATTAAGTAAGCAAAGTTCAGTGTGAGAACACCCAGTCCCTTCCTTCCTGGAGAGACAGTGTGGCCCTAAAGTCAAGCTGTTGAATTCGACTCTTGACTCCACCCTACACTCTAGTTTGAGCTGGTTTTGCATCCTAGCGTTTCCAGCCTGTAACTACGAGAAGACACTCTAAGGGAACACCTTAAGCTCACCAAGGAATTGTAGACAGTTGGCAGTAGTTTCAAAAAGCATAGGTAGCATAGTTTTTAAAGTGGATATAGTGAATAAATGGCAGTTTACTGGCAAGTAAATTTATGGACAAATGAAACTTGCACTTGTTTGGATTTTTTGGCTGTGCTGGGTCTTAGATGAGGCACGAGGGAATCTTCATGGCTGCATGCAGGATCTAGTTCTCTGACCAGGGATTGAACCTGGGCCCCCTGCATTGGGAGCATGGAGTCTTAGCCACCAGACCACCAGGGAAGTCCCACACTTATTAGGACTCATGGCATGTCCACTCTTTTTGTCTTTGGCTTCACTGGGATATGAATGCAAAGCGGCACCCAACTTGCCCTAAACTTTTTCAATCCACTTTATTATATTAGTAGGAATTCAAGAAATAACATATTCTTTTGAGTGCACAAATATAACCAAAGCTTTGCAGACAAACGCAATAAAATCTGCTAAGTAATTCTGGGAGGCAGGGCCCGCTGGGGAGACTGGTTTCTGAAATGCCTGGGAGACAGTGGAAGACCCTGCTCACCAAACGTTTACAGGGAGGAGGCAGACAGGTTTCACTAGTCTTTCAGCAGACATTTAGAAATCAAATAACAAAAACATCAAAAGGATCCAGAGACTTCCTAGGTTTGGCCATGGGTGGGGTATTAGGGGAGCTTCCCTGGTGGCTCAGCTGGTAAAGAATCCGCCTGCAATGAGGAAGACCTGGGTTTGATCCCTGGGTTGGGAAGATCCCCTGGAGGATGGCAAGGCAACCCCCTCCAGTATTCTTGCCTGGAAAATCCCTATGGACAGAGGAGGCTGGTGAGCTGCAATCCATGGGGTCACACAGAGTTGGACGTGACTAAGCATGCACACCCACTCAGGTTCATGATACACATAGAGCATGCAAGGGGAAAGAGAGCTGTGTTAGTCAGGGTTCTTTGTGTCAAGCATCTGAAATCAACTCTTGCCAACTTGAACAAAAGGGATACAGGATACAGGGTTGATTCCGAACAGATAGGCCCAGGCACCTCCAGAAGTCCTTAGTAGCAGAGATTACTACATGGTCTTGTTTGAACATCCCCACGAGAAAGGATGAACCAGCCCAACCATTTTCAGTCTTTTCACCACTAAGGAGAATGACACCAACAATCCTGGCATGGGTTAGTTTACTTGGCCACTGGCCAGAGAAGAGATGACCACTATTTAAATATATCCCATTTGAATACGCCCAGTGGGAGAAAGGTGATTCTTCCAAATGACTGGTTTTGCCCCAGGAAAGTAAAAGGGTGTTAGACGGCCGAAAGCAACACATATCTATTACAAAAGTCAACATTGACTCGCCAGAAGAATAATACCTGTGGTGAAATGAGGGGTCTTTTCTTAGAATAATCAGGCAGGTGGTTGGAGGGCAGGGTGTGGGCTGGGCAGTAGTGTGCTGCTGTGCTGCCAGAAATGGCTTGTTTTGCCCCAAGAGGCTAAAAGGCAGTTGAGAAAGAGGAATAATTACAGTCTGAGACAACCTTTGAGAAGAATCTATTATTATCTTGTACCCTGCTTGATCCTGCAGACTCTCATGGCCAGGTGAAATCCCAGACACAGTGCAAAAATCCCAGACACTCTTTTCCAAAGACTTAAGCACTCTTAGAAAGGAAAGGGCCGCTAGAAAAGCCAATGTTAGTTTGAAGAATTAATTCTGCTTGCTTTCCTGTTCATCTCAGTGAGGGTTTGAGTAAAGAGGTGGAGAAGGAGGTTGGTGATTTGGGTGTACTAGCTAAGTCAGGCTGACCTAGGTCAAGTGCAAGGGCTTGGGGCAAACGAAGGTTCAGAGTCCTGGGGAAGAGAAGCCCTGAGGTGGAGGGGGGCCATTAGGATTGACCCTCCTCAATACACGTATCATGGTTCCCCACTCCCCACCCAGAACTCGGGCTCCGATTGTCATTCAACCACCTTAAGGGTTAAACCAGCAACCTGTAGAAGCAGCCTTGAGACTAAAAGACCGTTTGTAACTTTGCAGTTGGGGCAAGATGCATCTTGGGTTTCTAAACACTGACATAAACCTCAGGAGCATGGTTTTTTCAGCCAGGGTGTTGTCTATAACGCATCGTTTAGACTCTGTGATTTTTTGTTGGTGGCATTTATTCTGAGCGACCTGGCCTGGGGAGTTCCCTCATCAAGCAAACATTCATTTCTCATGCGTGTAATTTGGTTAAGCCCTTAATGAGGCACAGTGGCTTTTATCATGTCTGCCTCGCATCTTTATTTAGTCTGACTGATTAACTAACTGGCTCAAACCCCCTGCCTCTGTGGAGTACAGATAAACAAGGGCTTAACTGACTCAAGGGGTACCTTACAGTCTCCCGAGGGGCCGTGAGAGATGTGGGGTGTTCCTCTGAGGTGGTCCCATCAGAGGGCGGTCTGCCGGGGAGCTGGAGGCTAAGGGGGAAAGAGGGGAGTCAGACTGCCCAGGTCAGAGCACTGCTGGGGACAGAGGGCAGGCGGGGGGCCTCCGGGCCTCTGCAGAAGATCCTGCCTGCGCCCTGTTAAATAGAGCATCCTTCCCTTTTCCCTTAGTTTGTCCGCCAGCTCCCTGCCCCACCCCCCAGGAGAACCTAAAAGCAGAAGAGGGCAGAGGAGCAAAAGTGAAAGCCCAGCCCAGTCCTCATCCACTTGTCCATCTTCCTCTCCTCTGAGGGTCCAGAGAGCCTGGGCCAGGCCTGTGCCAGGAGGGGGAGGACTGGAAGTGGAGATTTAAGCTGGACTGGACTGTGCGTGTGTGTGTGTGTGCTTGTGTCTGTGTGTGTCATCAAAGTTTCAAGGTCTTTGTGTGCCTCAATGTTTTTGCACTGGCAAACACTGTAGATTTGGAAAATAAGCATGAAGAGCTGTTTTTGGAAGCTGACATCTATGCACCTAGCAGTATCAGCTCATCTGTACACATCATCCTAGCTCAGAACCCCAGAACAGGACTGCCATGAAGAAGCTTGGTAGCTTCCAGACCTCCAGCCTCCAGGCCAAGACAGCAAGGGTGCTGTGGGCTCGCCATCTGGCATTACAGCGACTTAGGTCAAGAGAACCGTAGATAGCGTAGATTATTTGTCGTCGACTCTTCACAAATTGGCTGCTAATAGGAGAGTTCTCCAGAGTCATCTGTCTGTCAGATGAACACCAGGCTAAAGTCATGACCTAGAATTGTGCCTCTAATGTACCATCTAAAAATGAACCAGTTAATTTTACTGCTCAGCAAAACAGAAGACATAGAACTGAAGTATCCGTGGGTAGTAAGTTTAAAATCCAGACTTGCCCCCTTGACTCCATAAGACCGCGATATAAAACCCACTGAATGCCAGTGCAGGGAACTCTACTGCAACCCACTCATTTCTCTGTGTCTTTAAATTGTGTGTGTAGTTTAAGAATGATGGATATTTCAGTTTTGTGAAAAATGAATAAAAAACACTTTGATATGCTATTTTAATAGCTGGAACTTAAGTTTTCAACAGGATTTATTTATATATATATATATAGAGAGAGAGACACACACACACACACACACACACACACATATATACTTTGGCCACCTGATGCAAAGAACTGACTCACTGGAAAAGACCCTGATTCTGGGAAAGATTGAAGGCAGGAGGAGAAGGGGATGACAGAGGATGAGATGGTTGGATGGCATCACCAACTCGATGGACATGAGTTTGGGTAAACTCTGGGAGTTGGTGATGGACAGGGAGGCCTGGTGTGCTGCAGTTCATGGGGTCACAAACTGTCGGACACGACTGAGCGACTGAACTGAACTGATACATACATACATATATATATGTAAGTATGTTATAATCTTGTTTATTTATTTATTTTTGGCTGTGCTGGGTCTCCAGTGCTGAGTGGGCTTTTCTCTAGCTGCGGCCACAGGGGGCTACTCTCTAGTTTTGGTGCACAGGCTTCTCATGGCGGTGGCTTCTCTTGTTGCAGAGCATGGGCCCTAGGGCACAGGGACTTCAGCAGTTGTGGCTCCTGGGCTTTAGAGCGCAGGCTCAATAGTCATGCTGCACAGGCTTAGTTGCTCCGCGGCATTCGGATCTTCCCGAACCCATGTCTCCTGCTTTGGCAGGTGAATTCTTTACCACTGAGCCACCAGGGAAGCCCTCGAAAGGATATATTTAATATCAACCATTGTCGTTTAGCATTTTTACTAAAAGTAGTTGATAAAGCACTTTATGTATAGAGTTTATTGACAAGAAGCCTATCATAAGTATTTGTTTTCTTCTCCCCCACCAAAAATAACTACAAGGTCAAAATTCCAAAGGAAAATTGGTCAGTTTTCCAAAACGTTTGAGAGAGTGAGTAGCGCCTGCCCCCCACCCCTCCAGACCATGCTCTCTGGTGTTCACTGATGTGGGTGAGTTCTGATTGGGAAGAGCAGTAATGTGTCTGAACCCCCAGAGGGTGGAGGTGAAGACCAAGCGGGGGCAGGACCAGGGGGGTTTATTGACCTTTAACATCCGTGGGTTTCTGAGGACACACAGCTGACACTGATCCTCACTTCTGCTCCCATTTCAGCCCCAAGCTATTTTTAGGACAAAGAACTTGAGACTTTACATCGAAGGCTAAATTTAGTGATGGTGAGACAGAGAGTTAATGGAAACTCTCTCCCCACTCAAAACACATCATCAGGTTTGGGTAAAATGCTAATAGCAGTTAAGGAAGTGACAGTGAAGAGGGGGAAAAAAAAAAAAGAGGACGGTTTTGAAGGCTGGATCTGATCCTTGGCTGATTTCCATTTGGCCTGGGGGAGAAGCTCCCAGATCTGATTTGATTCAGGGCTGCGTGAATGAAGATGCAATAAGGTATTACAAACATTTAGTGGCGATACCCTGGATTAAAAGATGAAGACAGGATGGTTTATGGTTCCCCAAGCGTAGACAAGGCACTTCAGAAAATCATCCTCAGGACCCACGTCTCCCAGACTGTATCTCACAGGAGTACAAACAAGGGGTGGGGACCATAACCCGTTTCTGACTTACTATCTCCTTCAAGATGCCAGAATATTCTGCTTCGCCAGCTTGGGATAAAATTATTGTTTAAATTAGCCTCCGACTCGCCTATCACTTGAATGGTTTTTCTTCTCTCTGTAGGGTACCTCCCCCATAATAAATCCCAAACCCCAGAGATTGTCTCAAGTCAAAGAGCCAGATTAGCTTTATCTTGGCTAGAGTCAAAATTCAGCTTCAACCCCAGGAGGTTAGAGGATAACTCCTAATTATTAGGTATTGGTTATTCCCTGCTAAAGGCAGCTGGACTCCCAACGAGATCGGCTTTGTGACTCAGACCTCTGCTCACACACAGATGCGCACACAACCGCATGCATGCGTGCGTGCAACCTCCACTTCGCCCAAAGTAGCCTTTTTTTTGATAGAATTCAAGCTGCGCTGGGGGCCCAGGTGACCAGCACAAACCTGTCTGCCCCAACTTCCCCCACTCCCCTTTCGTCCAAGGTAATCTCCCCGAGGTCCCTCTAGCCTGAAGTTTTCCTGTCATCTGACCTCAGTGAGACAGCTCACCCTCCCTGAGATGTTTTATATGCTGGGTGACTTCGAAGAGGAAGGGGTTAGACACTCTACTGCATCTGCCCTTTCAGAGACTCCAGAGATTTTATGCAAATTTGTGAACCTCTTCCCCACAAGCTTTAAGATCCACCCACCAAAGCGTGTGACACCCTTCCTCTGTAAACAAGTGATGCCTGTTTGCATTGATCTGCATAAAATAAGGGGTCGTGCAAATGATTCTTCCAGAAGACCTGCTCCAAGATGACTTGCTGTCTCCACCATTCCGACCCTGCTGTGCACTTCTCCCAGTAAAATGATACAGACACTTGTGAAGTGTGACCCGCCCCTCCTGAAAATCCTTTCTCAGAGAGTGTGAAGCGGGTAAAAGTCAGATGGGGCTTTGGAAAGGTTTCTGGGGATTTCCCTGGTGGTCTGGTGGTTAAGAGTCTGCCTCCCAACACAGGGGTCGCAGATTCCATCCCCGGTCGGGGAACTAAGATCCAACGTGCTGCGGGGCAACCAAGCCCGCCCACCAGCAACTGCTGAGCCCTCGCCCCGCAACGAAAGATCCCGCGTGTCACAGGGATGATCTCACGTGCTGCAGCTAGGACCCCACAAAAGGCTGTTTCTACGGGTGAACCCTGGTGGGCTCTGTGTACCCTGCTCAGACCTCCATGTGTGGAGCGGACTTGGGATGCTGTCTGTCCTCCTGCAGTTCAGCAAGCAGTGCCTTAGTCCTCTGTGTGTGAGGAAGTGAGGCTGGTAATGACCTGGGGTGACTCACTGTGACTAAACACAGAAGCAGAGCATGTCAGCTTGGCCAATGGGGAGGACGGGTTCCCCAACCTGAGCCTTCCTCCTCTCCTTCACACCCGCCTGGAGTCCTCCCAGGTCTCTGATTCACATTTACCCTGGGAAGCCTCTTGTTTCCACGAAAGGGAGTCTCTACCGTGGATCCCAGGCAGGGGCTGTGTAACCCTCTCCCATTCCTCTCCAGAGGGCAGAGGGCAAGGGGGCCTGGCCTGGGCAGGTCCCCCGCTCCCTTACTCTGCTCCTGACCCAGGCGGGCTCTCTCTCTCCTCTGCTCCCTCCCTCTCGGGTCTTGCCAGTCTGTGAAGCCAGGCCAGCCGGGCTCAACCCCCATCAGGAGAGCTATCACGGAGCCAGGCACTGTTGTGAGGAGCCTCCCGGGCAGGCTGGGCCAGATGCCAAACTTCACCAACCAGTCACGTGCACCTTCCAGGAGTTTGCACCGATGTGCCCAGATTGAAATGTCTTGGGGCGGGGGACGCCTCAACAACTGGCCCCGTCTTGTGACCCTTTCTTCCAAAGCAAAGTTGAGGTGAGTGACCCTTCGTCTGGGCTGTCATCACCACATGTAAACTCTGACCGCCTCCACTCTAGACTAGAGACTCTTCACGGGTTGGGAGGTGCCTTACTGTCCTTCATCTCCTCATCTGTAAAATGGGGAAAATAACACAGGTAGCGTGCCTAGAATCCTGCCTCATGAGGTCTCAGTGGGTAACAGCCATCCTTGTCGTCACAGTAAGGTGCGCCTGGCATCTCGTAGCGCGCCGGGCATGGGCAGGGCCTCAGCAGTCTCTTGCTGAGTAGGTGATGTTACAGAAAATCCCGAGGACTCAGCCTCACAGGACTGAGGGAGACATGGTAGGAAGCAGTGGGCAATCAGGAGAAGGAACCCCCAAACCCATCGCATGCTCAGCCTAAGAGCCCAGCGTTTCCTTCTTCACTGTTGGCCGAGGACCAGTCACAGCCCCACCTACTGTGACACAGCTTGCAGGGTCAGCCAGTATCAAACACAGGCAAGAATTGCTTTTGGTCTTTTTTTTTTCCCCCCTAGAAGGAGATTATGAGGGATTGTTTCTTAGACCTATAAAAGGGGGAAATAAGCCTGTAATAGCTAAGTTAGAGACAAAGTACCCAGTATACCTGATAATGAAGCTTGTGTTGCTTCAATTCAGAGGTTTTGAATGAGGCTCTTGTTAGGAGTACTTTTCCTCCTGTGACATCTCCACTGTTTAAAAAAGTTGAGGTTTTGTGAGAAGTTCTCCATCGGTGAGCTCACTGTCGTTTGGTGCTGTGTTCCCTGGCTGGGGACCGCCAGGTGACGAGCACTGGCTGATTACGATTGTGTAATGCACAGCGATTAGGCTCACTTCAGGACAGAACTCCAATCACGGAGGAACAAGCCATTCAGTGTACGCCCCGGGCTTTTCATTGGCATGTTCGACGGTTTATTAAGACAATAAACCCATCTGTTCACTTGCATTTCTGTGTATCAATGGAGATTATACAGTAGTTACAGCAGAGGAGCCCCGTGTTTTTGTCCATGAGAACTTTGGAGAAAGAAACTACTTTCTTTCTCCCCCCTCCCCTCACTGAGATTCTCAGCACATCATAAAGGCAGTGTTTGCAAACTTATCACTTACTATGTGTAAGCCTCTGAACTGAAGCGATACCAGCTTCACTGGGGCTTCCCAGGTAGCCCTGGTGGTAAAGAACCCGCCTGCCAATGCAGGAGATGATGTAAGAGGCTCGGGTTCGATCCCTGGGTCAAGAAGGTCTCCAGGAGGAGAGGATGGCAACCCACTCCAGTGTCCTTGTCTGGAGAATCCCATGGACAGAGGAGCCTGGCGGGCTACAGTCCATGGGATCACAAAGAGTCGGGCAGAACTGAAGCAGCTTAGTATGCATGTACACACTCAAGTTTCATTATCAGGTACGTTGGATACTTTGTCTCTAATTTAGCTATTATAGGCTTGTTTCTGCCTTTCCTAGGTCTAAGAAACAATCCTCTTTTAGGGCGAAAAAAAGGCTGAAAGCAATCCTTGCCCATGTTCTATACTGTTGACCCTGCAGCCTGGGTCACAGTAGACTGGGCTATGACTGGTCCTTGGGCTACAGGCAGACACGGAAGACACGGAAAGCATGAGGCAGCCTGGTGCAAAGAGCTTTGCTTATATGAGGCATTTTCTGTTAAAAGCAGAACTGGAGAAATGATCTTGAACCTTCCTCTGGTCACCCAGGGAGGGGCCCAGTTGGCAGCTATGCCAGAAAGGGAGAGGCGTAAAGAGAGGGCACCAAGCTGAAGTCACCAGGCGGCAGGTGTCCTGTGGTAGAGCAAGGCGGAGAAAGAGTGAAAAGCGAGAGCGGAGGGGTCAGAGACAGAGAAATAAATGGGGCTGGAAGACTCGCCAAGAGAGGGGACAGGGGCCATTTTTTCTCTGAAATGACAGCTACTAAGAGCTGCTCGGGACACGAGAATATTTGTGGTTTCCTCAAAGACAACAGGAACCTTCCAGTTCCAGGAGCCGAGTCTCAGAACACAGGCAGTTCCTGGGGTTCTCTTCCTTTGCTGTGAGCGTTCTTACCGAAGGGATGAGGGGCAGCATGCCCCGGGGTAGCTCAAGCAAACCCGTTCTCCATCCCCCTGGGCAGAGCCTCAGCCTCCCCTACGAGTCACCTGGATTCACTCTCTCCTTCATACAGCGCTTCGAGATCAGCCAGTGCCCTGTGGCTTGTGCCCCAAATGTTGCAAATGAAGTGATGGGGAGGGTGCCTGTTTGAAGGAGCGGCAGAGTGAGGATGGAATTCAGCCTGGAATCCTGGAGTCAGGGAGGTCAGGGGACTCTGAGGTCACAGCTGCTGTTCCAGCCAGAGCTTCTGCCGCCCTTCCCTGCAGGCAGCTCAGGTTTCAGCGCTCAGCTTGCTTGTCCTCAAAGATAGAACCCACAGGGAAGTCTGTTAACACTGTGGCTGAGGAGGTGTGGCCTCAGACCAGCTAAACCAGCATCTCCAGAGATTGGGTCGGCACTGATATTTTTTAAATGCTCCCCAAGTGATTCTCAAAAGCAGCCAGGGTTGAGAACCCTCCACTTACCTGCATTTAAAGGGCTCTAGTTTCCTGTTAGAATCAGTTTCACTGTATCAGTTTCCACTGACAGGGGCAACTCCTGTGGACACAGAGGAACTCCTCGGGATGGGGCCTCCTATTTGCCCTTTTCCTCAGTCCTTTTCAGTTATTGAAATTCCCCCCTCTCCCCACCTATATTAAGCTGATCCTTAACTATAGATAATAACTGTCTCAATCATTTTTTTTGTAAGTAGTTCTTATTTTAAAGTTTCAGTTTGAATTAAATTCTCCCACTCGAAGAGATTTCTGTTCCATAGTGGTTCAGAAGATGTAATTTCTGAGATATACTTTCTCCAGGGAAAACCACTTATTTGTCAACATTATAGAATCTGTTCTCCTCTACTCATGTAGGTCCCTCCCTACACTTGGATGAATGGAGTTACTTGGTTATTAATGAATATTTCATATCATATAGACTTCACAGACGGAGAAGGCAATGGCACCCCACTCCAGCACTCTTGCCTGGAAAATCCCATGGACAGAGGAGCCTGGTGTGCTGCAGTCCATGGGGTCTCAAAGAGTCAGACACGACTGAGCGACTTCACTTTCACTTTTCAGTTTCATGCATTGGAGAAGGAAATGGCAACCCACTCCAGTGTTCTTGCCTGGAGTATCCCAGGGACGGGGGAGCCTGGTGGGCTGCAGACTATGGGGTCGCACAGAATCGGACATGACTGACGCGACTTAGCAGCAGCAGCAGACTTCACAGACAAAAAATAAAAGAAGTTTCCTCCTCTAACGTACTGAGTAGTACCCTTCTCTCATCTGAGCAGGAAAGATGGGGTTAGACGCTTGATGACATTTATTTACAGTGAGATTTCAAAACAAACTGATGCAGCTGAGCTGTCCCTCACTTTTCTTTCCATGTGGCTCTCGGTGAAAATGCTCATGCCCTACTTTGCTGGGAGTCTTACTCCACACAGTACTTGCCTTGTTGGTTTGTGATCTTCCTTCTTCAAACTTTGATTCCCTCCCACACATTCCCTCTTCTTTTAAGTTCACCTGGGCTCTAACCTTCGCTCTGCTGTTGGAACTCCCCTCCTCCACCTCTCTGGTTCCTGGTTTCTTTTTCAACATGCCATGCTAATGTTACCTTCTAGCTTTATTTAGCTTACTTTATTCTTAGAACGACTAATTGTTTCACAAAAAAATTTATTGTTTTTGTTTTCTTTTTGCATCTTTAAATTCTTAAAAATTAAAGATGTCAAAAGTCTTGTTTTTTATAAGTAAGTTAATAACAGCACATTATAGATATCTTTATAAACCTAAGTTAGATACCTTTACAAATCTAAGTTAGATTCTTGTAACTCAAATGGCAATAGTGCCTTTCCCATTACTCTGAAAGATCTCTGCCAATAAAGTGGTATGAAGTCTGCTGGGTTCTTTTTATAGCATCTTTTCTTTAGTTCCGGTTCCACCAAATCTTCATTTATCACTTTGTCTATAGTAAGAATCCATTGGGACTAGGAAGCCCCTTTCCTTAGCCGTGTCCTAGAGCTGTGTGCTTCTCGTATTTAAATGAATATGGATCACATGGGGATCTTATTAAACCTCAGATTCTGATTCAGTAGGTCTGGGTGGGGCCTGCGATTCCAAGTTGGCTATGAGCTCCCAGGGGTTGCTGCTACTGCTGGTCCAGGGAAGCCCTGCCACAGGGAGTTCCTTAAGCAGCTTTGGTGCTCACCCCAAACGTTTTACCACCACAACTTTCTCCATGCTTAGCTATCATCTTCTCAAATCAACTCTCAACCAGTTGCTGAATTAAGATTAAGCCAATAGCCCCCTGGGCTTCTCTGGTGGCTCAGTGGTAAAGAATCTGCCTACAATGCAGGGGACCCTGGTTTGATCCCTGGGTCAGAAAAAGCCCCTGAAGAAGGGAATGGCTACCCACTCCAGTATTCTTGCCTGGAGAATTCCATGGACAGAGGAGCCTGGTGGGCTACGTTCCATGGGGTCACAAAGAGTCGGACACGACTGAGTGACTAATACATAATAGCCTCCAATATTGATGTTGGTTCTCTGTACTTAAAAATTTTATTTTTTCATTTTGCCAGTCTTGTTTCTGACCACTATTACTTAAGTTGACACAACTTGTCACATGCTTCAACTCAGGTCCTTAATCATTCCCATAAAACAACTCACGTGTCACAGTTGTTATTTTCTACTTTCATTATTTTTAAATTTACTTTTCTTTCCTTATAATTATTTCTTTTTAGCACTTTTAAAACTTCTGTTTTGAGGTTTATCAGATATGATGGGTTTAAGAATGTTCATAAAACATCTCAAAATGAAGGACCAACATGCTATAGACTAATAATGCAGTGGTCAAGACAAAAATGACTGGGCACACATAAAACTATTTTCTAGTGACAGGCAGACTCTTTCTGATCTGATTTGGTGCCTTATTGAAATCTGTAAAACTTAGTAAATTGAAAGCTTATGAGCAGAGGAGTTTATTTACATTGAATAAAATGAAAACTATTTATTTGCTCTTCAGTACCTGTGGTTTCCACATCTACTAGATACTGAGGAATCTGTCTCCATAGACCGGATCATTCAGTCGCTTACTCTATACCAGGTATTATTTCCAGGTGGTAGAAACTCAGTAAACAGCACCCCTCTCTATTACTTGTCTCAACTAAGAAAGAAGAAAGTCAGCATAAAGCACCCATCACTTTCATTTCTGGTAAGGCTAATGAAGCACAAGAGGAGCAAGACATGGACAAGCAGAACTCCTATTACAGAACCTCAGGATAAGACTTGTCTACCCAGTCACAGAAAGGACAGGTCACCACAGTCTCCTCGCCTGGCAGCCTGTCCTTATGGAGAAGAATGGCTGTTCTTTACTGGATGTTTGCACCCAAGAAAAAGAGAGGAGGGGGCCAGGTCCCTAATTCCCTAAACCACTAATCAGAATAGTCACCTCGGCTCCGCCAGGAAAAGTCTATCCTCACAGCCCCTCTCATCTGCCTCATTTAATCTCAGCCACTAGTAGATCCTGTCTTTAAAATGTTGATATTTTGTTCATCACAATTTTTTTCATTAATTTAAAACTTTTCGAATGTTGCATTTAAATATTATTTGATTTATTAAGGTTTTTAGTTCCCCCTTAAGTTTTACACCTGCCTTACCCACCTCACCCTAGTCTCAGACCCCGTTTTAAAATAAACGTGTGAGCAAATAAACAACTTCTTTCTTTTAAAATATCTATTTATTTCTGGCTGTGCTGGGTCTTCACCGTTGGGCGAGCCAGAGCTGTCTCTAGTTGTGGCGAGCAAGGGCTACTCTCCAGTGGTGGCCCATGGACTTCCCATTGCAGTGGCTCCTTGCTGTGGAGCACCGGATCCAGGGCACTAGGGCTTCGGTAGTTGTGCATACAGGCGTGGGATCTTCCGGGACAAGGGACTGAACTAGTGTCCCTTACATTGCAAGGCAGATTCTTAACCACTGGACCACCAGGGAAGCCCCAGATAACTTTTTCTTAATTAAGCAATTACTAAATAAATTGTCAGATAGTATCATGTACTAAGTTGAGAAACAGGATGTATAGGAAGTGGTTGGGCCTGTAACTGGAATGATCAGAAAACATCTACGTTCAGTTCAGTTCAGTCGCTCAGTTGTGTCCGACTCTTTACGACACCGTGAATTGCAGCACGCCAGGCCTCCCTGTCCATCACCAACTCCTGGAGTTCACTCAAACTCACGTCTATCAAGTCGGTGATGCCATCCAGCCATCTCATCCTCTGTCGTCCCCTTCTCCTCCTGCCCCCAATCCCTCCCACCATCAGAGTCTTTTCCAATGAGTCAACTCTTCGCATGAGGTGGCCAAAGTACTGGAGTTTCAGCTTTAGCATCATTCCTTCCAAAGAACATCCAGGACTGATCTCCTTTACAATGGACTGGTTGGATCTCCTTGCAGTCCAACGGACTCTCAAGAGTCTTCTCCAACACCACAGTTCAAAAGCATCAATTCTTTGGCGCTCAGCTTTCTTCACAGTCCAACTCTCACATCCATACATGACTCCTGGAAAAACCATAGCCTTGACTAGATGGACCTTTGTTGGCAAAGTAATGTCTCTACTTTTGAATATGCTATCTACGTTGGTCATAATTTTCCTTCCAAGGAATAAGCGTCCTTTAATTTCATGGCTGCAGTCACCATCTGCAGTGATTTTGGAGCCCCAAAAAATAAAGTCTGACACTGTTTCCACTGTTTCCCCATCTATTTCCCATGAAGTGATGGGACCAGATGCCATGATCTTCGTTTTCTGAATGTTGAGCTTTAAGCCAACTTTTTCACTCTCCTCTTTCACTTTCATCAAGAGGCTTTTGAGTTCTTCTTCACTTTCTGCCATAAGGGTGGTGTCATCTGCACATCTGAGGTTATTGATATTTTTCCTGGCAATCTTGATTCCAGCTTGTGCTTCTTCCAGCCCAGTGTTTCTCATGATGTATTCTGCATAGAAGTTAAATAAGCAGGGTGACAATATACAGCCTTGACGAACTCCTTTTCCTATTTGGAACCAGTCTTTTGTTCCATGTCCAGTTGCTTCCTGACCTGCATATAGGTTTCTCAAGAGGCAGATCAGGTGGTCTGGTATTCCCATCTCTTTCAGAATTTTCCACAGTTTATTGTGATCCACACAAAGGCTTTGGCAAAGTCAGTAAAGCAGAAAGAGATGTTTTTCTGGAATTCTCTTGCTTTTTTGATGATCCAGTGGAAGTTGGCAATTTGATCTCTGGTTCCTCTGCCTTTTCTAAAACCAGCTTGAACATCTGGAAGTTCATGGTTCACGTATTGCTGAAGCCTGGCTTGGAGAATTTTGAGCATTACTTTACTAGCATGTGAGATGAGTGCAATTGTGTAGTAGTTTGAGCATTCTTTGGCATTGCCTTTCTTTGGGATTGGAATGAAAACTAACCTTTTCCAGTCCTGTGGCCACTGCTGAGTTTTTGCTGGCATATTGAGTGCAGCACTTTCACAGCATCATCTTTCAGGATTTGAAATAGCTCAACTGGAATTCCATTACCTCCACTAGCTTTGTTCATAGTGATGCTTTCTAAGGCCCACTTGACTTCACATTCCAGGATGTCTGACTCTAGGTGAGTGATCACACATCGTGATTATCTGGATCATGAAGATCTTTTTTGTACAGTTCTTCTGTGTATTCTCGCCACCTCTTCTTAATATCTTCTGCTTCTGTTAGGTCCATACCATTTCTGTCCTTTATCGAGCCCATCTTTGCATGAAATGTTCCCTTGGTATCTCTAATTTTCTTGAAGAGATATCTAGTCTTTCCCATTCTGTTGTTTTCCTCTATTTCTTTGCATTGATCACTGAGGAAGGCTTTCTTATCTCTTCTTGCTATTCTTTGGAACTCTGCATTCAGATGCTTAAATCTTTCCTTTTCTCCTTTGCTTTTCGCTTCTCTTCTTTTCACAGCTATTTGTAAGGCCTCCCCAGACAGCCATTTTGCTTTTTTGCATTTCTTTTCCATGGGGATGGTCTTGATCCCTGTCTCCTGTACAATGTCACGAACCTCCATCCATAGTTCATCAGGCACTCTATCAGATCTAGTCCCTTAAATCTATTTCTCACTTCCACTGTATAATCATAAGGGATTTGATTTAGGTCATACCTGAATGGAGAAGGCAATGGCACCCCACTCCAGTACTCTTGCCTGGCAAATCCCATGGACAGAGGAGCCTGGTAGGCTGCAGTCCATGGGGTCGCTGAGGGTTGGACACGACTGAGTGACTTCACTTTCACTTTTCACTTTCATGCATTGGAGAAGGAAATGGCAAACCACTCCAGTGTTCTTGCCTGGAGAATCCCAGGGACAGGGGAGCCTGGTGGGCTGCCGTCTCAGGGGTCGCACAGAGTCGGACACGACTGAAGTGACTTAGCAGCAGCATACCTGAATGGTCTAGTGGTTTTCCCTACTTTCTTCAATTTAAGTCTGAATTTGGTAATAAGGAGCTCATGATCTGAGCCACAGTCAGCTCCCAGTCTTGTTTTTGCTGACTGTACAGAGCTTCTCCAACTTTGGCTGCAAAGAATATAATCAATCTGATTTTGGTGTTGACCATCTGGTGATGTCCATGTGTAGCGTCTTCTCTTGTGTTGTTGGAAGAGGGTATTTGCTATGACCAGTGCGTTCTCTTGGCAAAACTCTTTGCCCTGCTTCATTCCGTATTCCAAGTCTAACTTTGCCTGTTACCCCAACTGAGATCGAATACCACAAAGGAGCTGGTGGTGGGATAATTTGGAGAAAAGCTTGTGAAAAGGCCTAGGAAATGAACCTAGGATTTTCAGGGAACACACAACACACCAAAGGTTATTGTGGCTTACATGTCAAGGAATGACAGGTGAGTAGTACTTTAGGTAGAAGATCAGGAGGGGTTCAAATTTTGAGACTTTGTAAGCCCAGTGAGGAGTTTGACTTTTTTCCTAAGAGCACAGAAGGATTTAAAGCAGGAAAGCAACATGATCTGATTGCTCTTTTTAAATAATTCTCTTTGGCTGTTGTGTCAAGGATGCGTTATGGGGGTGTACATGGTGAAAGAGGAGAATCAGATACCTCAGTATTCCTGGTGAAAGACTATGGTGTCTTGGACCAGGGTGATTTTAGTGAAGACAGAGAAAGAGGAGCAGGTTCTACCAATACTTTAGAAGTAGAGTTGACTGGACTTGATGAATTAATATTCAGCAGGTGAGGAATAGAACTGGGTAATTTCGGGTGGCTTAACTTGAGCAACCAGGTGGATGGTGGTGCCACTTAATGAAATGGAAGAGGCTGGGATTAGGTTCGAAAGTGAGCTTGCAATCACATTTTCAATTTTTGGTGTTTGGGGTTTGCAGATGCCTGTTGGATACAGGTGGAGTTAATAATTGGTGTGACCTGAAGCAGGGGGAGGGAGGACTGGGCTGAAGATGGAGATCTCGGGCGTCACCTGTGCCTTGATAGAATTTACCGCATTGTAATGGATAGAAAAACCCAGGCAGAGAGCATATAAGAAGGGCGGGAGGCTGCAAATGCAGCCTCTGGAGAAGCAGTTAAAACAGGAGGAGGAGGAATGGGCTGAGAGCGTGCAAGTATGGAGTCTTAAGACTGGGATAAGGAATGGCATCAGAACCAAGAGGTCGAGAAAAAAAATCAGAGAAGTAACAAATGGAAGCCACGGGTGACACGACAAAGGCCGCCGCCTTCGGTGCGAAGGCCCGAAAGCCTGCTGGGACAGGCTGACGAGAAGAATGGAAAGTCAGGCGGTCGGAACAGTCACCACTTTCTCATCGAAGAAACCGAAGCTGTGAGTGGTTAACTTTCATCATCCAAGGTCAGAGCCAGCGGGCTCAGATCCTGGAACCAGAGCCCAGGAGAGTGTCCGCGACAGGTCCACTCACTCAAGGAAGCGCTGAATGTAAAGCATTCTTTGACGCGGCCGCTTCTATTTTAGAGAGGAAAGGCAGCCGGCCGGGGTGGGGCGAGAACAGAGCGTCAGAGCGGCGGGCTGTCTCCGCCTGCGGGGAGGGACCACCCCCTTTTCCCGCAGCCCGAGCCGGCGCGCCCCACTGCGGCTGCGCGGGCCGGTGTGGGGCGGGGCGGGAACGCGGAAGGGGCCGCGCCGCGGGGACGAGCAAGGGCGGGGCGGGAACGCGGAACGGTCGCGCCTCACGGGCGAGCTGGGGCGGGGGCGGGGCCGGCGCGCGGCGTCGGGGCGGGGACGCGGGGACGAGCAAGGGCGGGAGGCGGGGCCGGCCGCGGGGGCGAGCAAGGGCGTGGGCGGGGCCGGCCGTGGGGTGCGGGCGGGGACGCGGAAGGGCCGCGCCGCGGGGACGAGCAAGAGCGGGGGGCGGGGCTGGCCGCGGGGCGCGGGGCGTGAGGTGACAGGTTCGGGGGGGCGGTGGCGGCCTGAGCAGCTGAGACGCGGCGGCGATGCTGGAGACCCTGCGCGAGCGGCTGCTGAGCGTGCAGCAGGATTTCACCTCCGGGTGGGTACACGGTGGGGGACGGAAAGGGTCCCGCACGGCCGGGCCGGGGAGCCGGGACGCCGCCTCCGCACACCCGGGGTCTCATCTCGCGCCCGCCACTCCCCTCACCCAACCCCGGGCCTCCCATCCGCGCCCGGGCGGGGACAGTAGCCAACTTTCCGGGTTCGGCCCGGCCGCACGAAGTAACTTACGTCCCGCCGGGCAGGCTCAGACCCGCGCGCCGGGGCCGGGAGCGGGTCCGGAAGGCTGCAGGCGGCCGGGGGTCGGGCAGTCCTTCCCCGGCAGATCCGGCCGGCCCGAGAGGGGTCGGGTGAGAGGCGAGCGCGCCCCCGCCCCCAAGAGGGACGGCGACCCTGCGCCCCCTCCCACGCTGCCGAGACCCCTGCCGGCTCGGGGCGCCACCCCCTCCAGACCGCCGGGGCCCGGCGGGCGTTTTGTCCGCCCCCGCGCGGAGGCTGAGCGCCCCTTCTTCCCCTTTTGATTTCTCTCTCTACCTCGGGTTCAGCGCCTCAGTGAAGAAACTCTCGGGCCAGAGAAATGCCAGAACTGGCGATCCCTTCATGCCCTAGTGGTGACGCGCACGCGGACCTAGCGGTTCCCGAACTTTGCTTGGAATCTCCTGGCAACCATCCCGGTGCGTGCCCGGGTCGCAGAGGCTATCAGCTACACCAGGCTGAGGATGGGGGTTCGAAAGACCACCCCCGCCCAGGTGATTCCAGTTTGGCGTAGACTCTAACGCCAGAGGCCCTGCGATCTTACCTCTATCACTTAAGCCAACGCGTTTCTACAAGTTTCTCTGCCTCACTTTCCGCGACTGTTAAAACAACGGGGATGATGAAGATGGTTCTCATCTCATAGGGTTATTGTGAGGATGAGTGAACTAACGTGTAAAACAACGCACTCACGTTGTGTGACTGTTGTTACTAGTGCTTAATTCAACTTTTCCATTTCTTCCCAAAGGGTGTCACTTTGATAAAGGATGCGCCTGGCCCCTTTAGATTACGGATCCGTTGGCGAAAGCTCAGCCTATGAGGGCCTCTCCATCATGTTTTACGTTTCTGATGAGAAAGATGTTAGCTACAATTGTATCTTAGTGGACAAAAATGTTTATATTTTTTGCCTTTTAGGTGCTGAGTAGTAACATTGGAGAAGGAAATGGCAGCCCACTCCAGTGTTCTTGCCTGGAAAATCCCAGGGACGGGGGAGCCTGGTGGGCTGCTGTCTGTGCTGTCTGAAGCGACTTAGCAGTAGCAGCAATAAACAGGCAAATACTTGAGTACTTACATGTAAAGCATTTTTGGTCGTCTTGGTTTGGTGTCTTTATGAATGTTAATTGTAGATGTCCTAGGAGTTATTGACGCTGTGCTTGATTGCTTGCATTCCCCGGCACCCCCCCCCCTTTAAATTTAAAAACTAACTTATTTTCAGAATGTAAATTATTGAAACGTTGGGGTATAATGCTGCAATGGTAGGAGGAGAACAGTACATCGCAGATAAGCCCATCTGGTACAGCCCTCCTGTCATTACCTTAAGAAATTCCTTGATGGAGTAACAGCCTATCTTCTGGGAGTTACAGCTACTGAAACTTTACAGGTCCGGTGGTTGCCTCTGAACCCATTCATTCTTTGAACTTTGCTCGAGAAGGTTCAACTCACCTAGGAATATGGATTCTCCCAGACCATCCTGGGAGATCTAGAAAACCTGAGTTGAGGACTGAGTTACAGAGAAGGGTGGAGGGGATCTGGATAGAACGCCTTCTTGAAAACTGAATTTACCTGAAGCATGCCAGAAACTGGGGCCAGTTTGGGATTGGAAATCCTGAGAGGGCTTCCATTCTGTGAAGGCCCTTCGTGGGCTTCCTTGTACAGGTCACTCTGAGCCAACAAGCCACTGGACCGGCCATGTGTGCCATTAGCCTGTCACCTGGCAGAGAAATCACTCCTGCTCAAGGTGAAATTAAACACAGCTGTATCCTGAAATGTGAAGTCAAGTGGGCCTTAGAAAGCATCACTATGAACAAAGCTAGTGGAGGTAATGGAATTCCAGTTGAGCTATTTCAAATCCTGAAAGATGATGCTGTGAAAGTGCTGCACTCAATATGCCAGCAAATTTGGAAAACTCAGCAGTGGCCACAGGACTGGAAAAGGTCAGTTTTCATTCCAATCCCAAAGAAAGGCAACGCCAAAGAATGCTCAAACTACCGCACAATTGCACTCATCTCACATGCTAGTAAAGTAATGCTCAAAATTCTCCAAGCCAGGCTTCAGCAATATGTGAACCATGAAATTCCTGATGTTCAAGCTGGTTTTAGAAACGGCAGAGGAACCAGAGATCAAATTGCCAACATCCACTGGATCATGGAAAAAGCAAGAGAGTTCCAGAAAAACATCTATTTCTGCTTTATTGACTATGCCAAAGCCTTTGACTGTGTGGATCACAAGAAACTGTGGAAAATTCTGAAAGAGATGGGAATACCAGACCACCTGATCTGCCTCTTGAGAAATCTGTATGCAGGTCAGGAAGCAACAGTTAGAACTGGACATGGAACAACAGACTGGTCCCAAATAGGAAAAGGAGTATGTCAAGGCTATACACTGTCACCCTGCTTATTTAACTTATATGCAGAGTACATCATGAGAAACACTGGGCTGGAAGAAGCACAAGCTGGAATCAAGATTGCCAGGAGAAATATCAATAACCTCAGATGTGCAGATGACACCACCCTTATGGCAGAAAGTGAAGAGGAACTAAAAAGCCTCTTGATGAAAGTGGAGAGTGAAGAAGTTGGCTTAAAGCTCAACATTCAGAAAATGAAGATCATGGCATCCGGTCCCATCACTTCATGGGAAATAGATGGAGAAACAGTGTCAGATTTTATTTTTGGGGCTCCAAAATCACTGCAGATGGTGACTGCAGCCATGGAATTAAAAGATGCTTACTCCTTGGAAGGAAAGTTAAGATCAACCTAGATAGCATATTCAAAAGCAGAGACATTACTTTGCCAATAAAGGTTCGTCTAGTCAAGGCTATGGTTTTTCCTGTGGTCATGTATGGATGTGAGAGTTGGACTGTGAAGAAGGCTGAGCGCCGAAGAATTGATGCTTTTGAACTGTGGTGTTGGAGAAGACTCTTGAGTAGTCCCTTGGACTGCAAGGATATCCAACCAGTCCATTCTGAAAGAGATCAGCCCTGGGATTTCTTTGGAAGGAATGATGCTAAAGCTGAAACTCCAGTACTTTGGCTACCTCATGGGAAGAGTTGACTCATTGGGAAAGACTGATGCTGGGAGGGATTGGGGGCAGGAGGAGAAGGGGACGACAGAGGATGAGATGTCTGGATGGCATCACTGACTCTATGGACGTGAGTTTGAGTGAACTCCGGGAGTTGGTGATGGACAGGGAGGCCTGGCGTGCTGCGATTCATGGGGTTGCAAAGAGTCGGACACGACTGAGCGTCTGAACTGAACTGAACTGTACATGTATATTACATGAAGGCACTGAGGGATTCAGAGATGAAAGCAACATGGCCCTTGCCTCTCAAAACCACCAGACGACCTAGCATTCCTTTAGAACACTTGCTATTGGTGCTCATAGAAGCCAGAGCAGCTGGCTTACAAACTAACTGGAACGTCTACCTTCGGGGTTGCCCTCGGAACTCAGTAGGGGAAAGGTGGGTGCTTTCCTGAGCTCTTTCACTGTGGAGCTTCACAGTAGCCCAGCAACAGCCTGTCCTCAGAGACTTTTCTGCTCATTTTTAGTTTCTGGAAATTCATATAACTGGAGCTGAAACCTAGGCAGTTTACTGTTTTTCAAGTATAATAGGAATATTCTTTATCAGGCTCACAAGAGAATGCCACGTTAGTGGTTAAAGCATGTGTGAACACTGAATTTCAACCTTCCATTCAAACTTGGGAAAAAGCAGCTTCAAGGGACTGTATGTTGTCCATGGACTCAAGATCTTTTTTCATCAAGTTTTATTCATCATAATAGTTACATCAAAATGAAAGTAAGCCAGAAATTATGTTGCTTTCCTTCTGGGCTAACTGGGCGGTTATCTCGTGCAGGGGCTGAGGAACAGACGGGACTGGCTCCCAGCTTCACTCTTTGCCCCTTGCTTACGTGCGTCCTCACCTGGGTTTATGTCCCCGGGAGCTCTGGGAGCCTTTTGGAGAGTTCACAGAGAACCTCTGCTCTTTAAGGACTGGCTTGAGCTCTGAGGGAAACTTTTGGACACACTGAAGCACTTTCTTCAAATCTTCTCTGGTCTTTGATTTTTTTTTTAAAAAAACCTTCAGAGCAGTTTAGACCCACAGCCTGAGGATTGATGTATTCAGGCGTGCAAACCCCTTCAGGAAAGTGAAAATCAGATTTACCAAGGGTTTACAGCTGCCTGTCACTGGCTGGCATTTCCTGTCTGTAATGCTCTGGGTGCTTTTGGATAGGGAGGAATAGAAGTTCACAGTTGTTACTTGTTGCCTCTAGACAGTGGGTGTTTCCTTCTCTTGGGTCAGAGCCCCCTCTGCCCTGACCTCGGGCCCTGCCCGCTGTGCTCATTTCTCTTCTCCCCTCCCATAGTACCATAACCTCAGAGGAGAGCATCCAACAGTCCAGTTCACAGTGTGGTAAAATGGTGAGGTTTAATGCAGGCTCTTCCTTGATTACAAACGGGAAAAAAACCTTAATATTCAACTTGACTTATTATTGAGTTCCTACCAAGTGTCAGACACCAGTCTAGGAAGTCAGTCTTATCATAGAAGATTTTCTCATTTTATTAAAAAAAAAAAAAGGTATGAGGCCACATGCCCAGTTTTGCCTGCTCTTTGCCAGTGTCTGTGTGTTTAGCCAGATCCTAGAGCTACTGCTGCTGCTGCTAAGTCGCTTCAGTCGTGTCCGACTCTGTGCGACCCCAGAGACGGCAGCCCACCAGGCTCCCCCATCCCTGGGATTCTCCAGGCAAGAACACCAGAGTGGGTTGCCGTTTCCTTCTCCAATGCATGCAAGTGAAAAGTGAAAGTGAAGTCGCTCAGTCGTGTCTGACCCTCAGCGACCCCATGGACTGCAGCCTACCAGGCTCCTCCGTCCATGGGATTTGCCAGGCAAGAGTACTGGAGTGGGGTGCCATTGCCTTCTCCGCCTGGAGCTACAAGCTTGATGAAAACAGTGTCTGCCTTCCAAATGCCCTAGCCTGGCGGTAACATAAAGCAAAGCAGAAGGAAGTGAACATGGAAGATACAGGTGATGTGGATTGTGAGCTCAGAGGAGTCATTAGTTGAGATGCTTCAAAGAAGAGCTGACTTCTAGACTGGCCTGGAAGAGTGAGGAGACATGAGGCTAGATTTGCCTGAGGGATTTCAGAGATGAACCTCTTGTGGGAGAGGAACCTGGAAAGGAAGTTCAGTGTCTGATAATAGAGGGTCATCAGTGCTTTGCAAATTAATTCATTTAGAAAATATTTATTGGGCACTTCCCTGTTGATGGGGCTTCCCTAGTAGCTCACATGCTACTGCAGTATGCCTGCAGTGCAGGAGACCCAGGTTTAGTCACTGAGTTGGGAAGACCTGTTGCAGAAGGCAATGGCTATGCCCTCCAGCATTCTTGCCTGGAGAATTCCATGGACAGAGGAACCTGGTGGGCTGGAGTCCATGGGGTCACAAAAGATTCAGATGCAACTGAGCCGCTAACACTTAACACCTGTTGACGAGTACCAGGGTTACACCAGAGAATGCACACCAGACAGCAAATAATGGCCCTGCCCGCACTCCACTGGCAGGAAGCTGAAAATCCAGAAGGTCGGTAGTACTGTTGCTGAAAACAAGGCAGGTTCAGGGGTTGGGTGGGGGTGGGAGGACTGCTGTCTTATAGAGGATGGTCATGGCTTATTTTTAGGTTGGCTAATCTGAAGGTTTTTGTGGAGGGGAGCAGCCTGAGCCTACTTGTATTTGTGGAAGAATAATTTGAGAGGCAGGGTGACGGGAGGACTAGAGATGGGAAACGGAGATTGTTTAGGAGGCTATAATTATGGAGCAAATGAGAGATGATGAAAAGGCAGTGCTGGTGGAAATTTGACAGGGAATAATGACAGGCACTGGTCGATTTCATAAAAAATGAGACTAGCAAGTGAAAAAGGTGGAGGAATTGGGAATCTTAATTTTGGAGTATCTTAGATAGTGATGTCGTTTACCAACAGAGAAGTTGAGGAGCTTTGAGAGAGAAGGAGCAGTTGACAGTGAATGTGTTGCAAAGTCCAAGAAGCAGCAGGAAATTCAGGAAACACTGAGGAAAGAGGTCAGGACAGACTGGGTGCATTCTAGGGTGATTAGAATAGAGACCGTGTCCAGTCCTCTCCCCTGCCTGAGTCTGCAACTTTCACGTGAGTCTCAGCCGTCAGAGCTTTGGGGTCCTGTGCACTTTTAGGTGTGATTGATGCTTTTGTGTTTCCTGATTTTGAGTTAAAAAGAAAAAGTTAATGGGGAAGATATAATAGATTGGATTTGTATTCATAAATAGAATTTAAAGTCAAAATAATAGAGGCGTGAAAAGTCATAGGACAAAATATGCTAATTAATACATTTTGTGGTGTTTTAAAGCAGTTACCCTGGCCTTTCATAATAGCTGATGGGTTTTAGATGAGTAGGACGTTGAAATGCAAATAAGTGGAATGCCATTGAGGTCCCCCATGCCATCGAGTCAGGCCCAGAAAGCCATTTCCTGCTCAGCAGTCATTGCCGAGCTCCACCTTTCATTCTGTGAAACTACTTCTTAAACTTTTGGTCTAAGAGGTTTTGCTGCTGCTGCTGCTGCTGCTAAGTCGCTTCAGTCGTTTCTGACTCTGTGCGACCCCATAGACAGCAGCCCACCAGGCTCCCCCATCCTTGGGATTCTCCAGGCAAGAACACTGGAGTGGGTTGCCAATCCCTTCTCCAATGCATGAAAGTGAAAAGTCAAAGTGAAGTCGCTCAGCCATATCCGACATGGACTGCAGCCTACCAGGCTCCTCCGTCCGTGTGATTTTCCAGGCAAGAGTATTGGAGTGGGGTGCCATTGCCTTCTCTGAGAGGCTTTGCTAGTTATCTCCATTTCTCAAGAAGATGTCTCCGTCTTAGTATTTTCTGTAAAGCTTAAAGAAAATAAATGTGCTACGGTCAAACAAAGATCAGTCTTCGAAACAATCTCAAAATACTGTAGTGTGATGATGAATTTGAAAGCAAGTGCTTCGGACTCTGCAGCGCGCATTGGTTGCTTTGAGTGGGAAACAATTGAGAGGCAGCTCACTTTGAAGTCTGTGTGTGAACACGCTCACGCAGTGGCACGCCTGTCTCCCTGGGGGTGTGCTGTGTTGGGAAGAAGGCTAGGAACGGAGGAGAAGCCTTTTATGGGAGCTGGTGCATTGGGGGACCTCTGTTTTGTTTTACCTTGGCCCTGCAGTGTACATAGCTTTTTTCTTGATGGTGACCATTTTTATTATAGTTGGTGATCATTTTTATTATACTTTTTGTTTGAATTGCCTCTGATTTACAGTTACAGCCTGCTGCCAGAGTCATATTCGGAATTTCCTTTAATTCTTGTGGCAAATCATTATGGTCAGTATAATACTCCTATTTTATGGTTTAGGAAACAGGAATTGCACTCAGACCAGTATTTCCTTCTCAGCGTGGCAAGACACTGTGGGACTTGATTAATGGGTTGTTTGCAGCCCATAATCACTGTGAGAAACTTAAGAGTTGTCCCCAGATAAAAATGGTAAGCTCCTGTCTGTTGAATTCTGGCTTCCCAGTATGTACTTCAGAAAGGACCTTTTTGCTTTGGGGAGGATTACTTGTTACATTTTCAGCTTAAAAAGTGTTACATTGATTATTTTTAATCCTTTCTTTATCTTTTTTCACTGTTTCCAACTTTTTTCTTGCTACTTTGTTTTCTCCAGCAGTTTCTATTCTGAATGTGGCATATTGATGATTTATATAGAAAAGGTGTGATAAGAAAAGATGAACGTCTACAAGACTGTTTTTTGTTACGAAAACTTAAAAAAATTTTTTTATCTATTAATTTATTTGGCTGTGCTGGGTGTTGCTATGCGAGCTCTTCTCTAGTTGTGGCAAGCAGAGGCTACTCTCAAGTTGCACGAGCTTCTCGTTGACGTGGCTTCTCTTGTTGCGGCTCCTGGGCCCTAGAGCACAGGCTCAGCGGTTGCGGTGCGTGGACCCAGTTGTTGGGGCTCCCGGGCCCTAGAGCACAGGCTCAGCGGTTGCAGTGCGTGGACTCAATTGTTTCGGCTCCCGGGCTCTAGAGCACAGAATCAGTAGTTGTGGCGCGTGGATGTAGTTGTCCCATAGCATGTGGGATCTTGCCAGACCAGGAATCAAACCCATGTCTCCAGCACTGGCAGGCGGATTCTTAACCCTGAGTCACCAAGGAAACCCCAAAGCTTTTTTTTAACAACGTTTTAAACATTTACAAAAGTATACACAGTGAGCCCCACATGTACATTATTCATATACAACAGTTCGTTACTGTCGCATTTACTCAGGCTCTCTCTTATTTGTAGAGTATGAGCTTTCCTGATGGCTCAGATGGTAAAGGATCCACCTGCAATTCAGAAGACCTGGATTCCATCTCTGGATTGGGAAGATCCCCTGGAGGAGGGCATGGCAACCCACTCCAGTATTCTTGCCTGGAGAATCCTGTGGACAGAGGAGCCTGGTGGGCTACAGTCCATGGGATCTCAAAGACTCAGACATGACTGAGTGACTAACACTGTTTATAGAGTAAACCTCAGACTTAGTTCTTATCTCTCTCATAAATCAATTTTCATCTTAAAAAAAATACATTATATAAACACAATGCCAATATCATACCTAACAAAATTAATACTACTTCTACGATATTATTAATTATTCAGTCCATAATCACATTTCCTGGTTCTTAAAAGTATCTTTTTACAGTTGATTTGTTCAAATCCAGATCAAATAAGTTCCACACATTATAGTTGGTTAAAAACCAATTTTTAAAGCAGATGGTTGTTAAAGAGCCACCTGCGGAAGCTTACTCACCCTTCCAATAATTTTAGTTTCAGCTCCCTGTAAGCTTCCTCTTTTCTGTTTCATTCCAAACCAATTTTGTCTTTGTTTTGGGGAAGTGTGGAGGAGAACCCCAAATTTGATACAATTGAGAATTTACGTTTTTTTCAGAAATAAATATTTGAAATAACTAACCTAGAGATTTTCTCGGTTGTATAATGAATGGTCCAAAGATGATCTTAGCAGTTTGCTTCAATATCCTTGTTACCATATGAATTGTCCCAAATCACTGAAAATAATACTAGAATCATTTTGACTATAATGCACTGCTGTGTCCGTTTGTTCTAGTACAGCTCTACCTGGGATGTCACAGCCAAGTGCCTTCGTCAGATTTTGGAGTGGAAATGGCTGAATGGCTGTCAAAATAACTTTCTTGAGCTGTTGCTTAATCTTAGTTTAAACTGGATTTACTGGTTTCCAAGCTAAGCTCGAAATTTTTTATTGTTTTTCTAGGACAGGTAAGACTTTCTAAATTTAGCTCATCTGGAGAGATGTCTACACATAGTTTTGTATTAAAGAGATTGCTAAGTCTTTTTTTTTTTTTTAACATTGTAGAGGAATTGATCTCATCAATATTTTAGTTTTTGAAAAAGAACATAGAATAATATTAAAAATGTCTTGGTGTGAAATTAATACTGCAACTTGTTGAAAAATGGCATTTGATATTGGAAGTCCCTTTCTGGTTTTGAGCTAGGCACCATCGACCAAAAAGTTGGACTCCTCTGTCAGCGCGTACATGGACAGCTGTGCACAGCAAAGGGTTGGGCATTCTAGGAGAGTCAGCTGGTGTGCTGGGACAGGGCAGATCAGCTGGTGTGCTAGGACAGGGCAACTCAGCTGGTATGCTAGGACAGCTTCTGGCAGGTTGCAGTAGGGCATCGTGAGGAGGTAGCACCTGTGTCTGCTTTACGAAGGCTTTGTGGGGCTAGCTGCGGTATTGTGGCCTGTGCTTCAGACTCTGTTTAGAAGTGAATATTTGTGAAAGTATCAGATTAAGAAGAACATGTCCAGATGTCTTCATTGTATGTGGGAATATCTCATAGTTGAGTTCTCACTGTTTGACTGTTATATGATAGAGTCCAACTCAAAAGTAGGTAAAAATGGGCTGGTGAAGTTAAAAAAAAATTATATATATATATATAAAATACAAAGTTTATGACCTTCATATTTTACATATAGAAAAGCTTATTTAATTTTCTTACGTATGCATTTCTAGCCCATTTATGTTTTCCAGCCCAATAATTTAAAAAAGCACATAGAAGGGGAGTAGGCTTCCCAGGTGGCACTAGTGGTAAAAAAAAAAAAAAAAAAGAAAACAACAACAAACCCTGCCTGCCAATGCAGGAGACATAAGGTGTGGGTTCGATCTCTGGGATGGGAAGATCCTCTGGGGGAGGACACAGCAACCCACTCCAGTATTCTTGTCCGGAGAATCCCATGGACAGAGGAACCTGGCAGGTTACAGTCCATAGGGTCGCAAAGAGTCACTGAAACAACTTAGCACTCACGCAGGCTGCTATAGTTAAACAGCTAGCAGAAGCAGTAAGTAGTAGCTGATACGATGACCAGTTGTAGAGATGGAAAATTTATATTTTTAAAAAACTGCTATAGGATCCTGAACAGACTCCCAAAACCACTGTAGGATGGTTTCAGGTTGGCAAATGATGAGGCATTCCTAGCTCAGAAACATCTAAGGAATGTACTGTTTTGTTGTGAAATGCAGTCAGTGGTGTTCATGATAATGACCCTAAATTATCAGAAAATGTACCAACTCCTCTTTAATGAAAGAGGTTTGTAATGTATTTTAGAAACTTTTTATCAATAGCTAAAATTTCTCAGAATGTTGGCACTTAGTGCTTAGTATAGTATCTCTTTAAAATGTGTTGGTTAGACAAAGAAAACAGACTTATGGACATAGAGAGGGCTGGGTGGAGCTGGGGGGAAAAGAGTCTGGGACAAATGGAGAGAGTCGCGTGGAAACATATACACTACCTTACTATGTAAAACGGCTAGCCACGGGGGGTTTGCTGTATGACTTGGAGAACTCAAACCACGGCCTCTGTAACAACCTAGAGGGCTGGGATGGGGTGGGAGGTTGGAGGGAGGTTCAAGAGGGAGGGGACATATGTATGCTGCTGCTGCTGCTAAGTCGCTTCAGTCGTGTCCGACTCTGTGCGACCCCATCAACGGCAGCCCACCAGGCTCCCCCGCCCCTGGGATTCTCCAGGCAAGAACACTGGAGTGGGTTGCCATTTCCTTCTCCAATGCGTAAAAGTGAAAGTGAAGTCGCTCAGTCGTGTCTGACTCCTAGCGACCTCATGGACTGCAGCCCACCCGGCTCCTCCGTCCATGGGATTTTCCAGGCAAGAGTACTGGAGTCGGGTGCCGGCTGATTCATGTTGATGTGTAGAAGAAACCAACACGATGCTGTAAGGCAATGATCCTTCAAGTAAAAATAAATTTTGTAAAATGTGCTGCTTAGATATTATTATTACTGATCAAGTTCACATATGGGGGCCACTCTCTTTTTTCTGATGTTTTCAGAGTAGTGAGGCTTCTTTAGTCCAGTCATATTTAGGAAATGTTTCTAGAAAAGGGATTTGGGGCAAGAAAAATATAAAAATATTTGCTATAATTTTTCCACTTGTGTCTTAAGTACAGTATACAAATATTTGTTGTCTGTAGAGGTGCTTAATTCTTTCTTAAAGTATTGACTTTTCCAACCAGAAATTTTACCAGCTATGAAATTTGCATTTGAAAATTTCTTAAACTGTAAAAATGTGATATTTTATACTGGTTGAATTATAGGCTGAAGACTTTAAGTGACAAGTCAAGAGAAGCTAAAGCAAAAAACAAACCCAGGTAAGCATGTGCTGTTTTAATGTACTATGACTTAAATTTCATACAATTTTTGGTTATAGTCATGATAGTATAATTAATGTATTTTACATCTGTTGAGTGCATCTGACTAAACAGTTTATTGGTTCTTTCTAAATTTTCTAACACTGGAAATTTTTCTGATAAAATTGTAAAATGGTTGAAAAAGTGACAGGTAATTGTTTTACTCAATGGTTATTTGATCACAGTCGTTTTTACTTGTATATTAAGAGCAAAGTAAAAGTTCTCCATTATTGAGAAGCAAATTATTAATGAACAGTACTTGGCAAGTGAGCCTCTGCAGCTGTGTTGTCTGTTTTATATGAAAACACTAGTATTGTGCAGTGTTTTTTTCATTTTTTAAATAAAGTAATGCACATTACTAAATTTCACTTTAAGGCTATCAGTGGGGACTTCCCTGGTGATCCAGTGATTAAGACTCCACACTGACAATGCAGGGAGCACAGGTTGGATCCCTGGTGAGGGAACTAAGATCCTGCGTGCCATTTGGCACAGCCAAAAAATTTTTAAAAAGCCTAGAGATGAGGAGCTTTTAAAAAATTTTCTTGTTAGCTAGAATTCTGTTAAAGTGTTTATTGTATTATAGTGTGCTAAAAATCTGTAGGGCAAGGTGATGGCTAATAGTATGTTGCAGTATATTAACTTTGGAAGAGGGGCTTCCCCAGTGGCTCAGTGGTAAAGAACCCACCTGCCAAAGCAGGAGACACAGGTTTGATCCCTGGCTCAGGAACATCCCCTGAAGAAGGAAATGGCAACCCACTCCAGTATTCTTGTCTGGGAAATCCCATGGACAGAGGAGCCTGGTGGCCCCAGGTAGTCCCTGGGGTTGCCAGGGAGTCGGACACAACTTAGTGACTAAACAACTTTGGAATAATAGTACGTTTTTCTAAAAGTTTAAATCAGTTGTCATTAACGATTTAAAAATATTCTGCATTATGATTGACAGCATCAAAATTATCGTGTGTGACTTTTTTTTAAGTTGGCCTAAAGCAGCATCAATTTTTAATAAAATAAGTGTTTCTTTTGGCAGGACTGTCCCGTGTTTGCCGAAGTACTCTGCTGGACTAGAATTACTTAGCAGGTGAGTGTTTTCATTTAAATAGAAAGGTTATGCTTCTATTATCTAAAAGTATTTTATAATTCTAGAGATAGACACCTTAAAACAACTAAATTTTTACCTTAACATAGAGATTGTGTTCCTCAGGGGCTTTTACATTTCACTGATTAATACAAAGGCCATTCAGATTTTGAGCATATTGATCACTATTATATATACTAGTCGATAACTTTATCATGTGCATGTATTATGTTTGTGGTTTCTTTGTTGCAAGAAAATTGATTCTGGATTTGAGTCCTCAATAATTTTCTTACTTTGATTCTTAATTTTATAGCATTTCTTCTCCAATCCATTTCTGTTGATGTGCAAGCTAATATTAGATACATGATTTTCTTAGATGACATCAAAAGCATAAATGACAAAGGGAAAAAGGATAAATTGGACTTTATCAAAATTAAAACCTTTTGATCTTTAAAGAATACGATCAAGAAAGTGAAAGAACAATCCATAGAAGGGGAGAAAATATTTGCAAATTATACATATTTTGAGGTACTTGTATCTAGACTATAAATAACTTTTATAACTCAACAGTAAAAAGACAAACAACCCAGTGAAGAAATAGGCAAATGATTTGAACAGACATTTCCATAAAAAAGATGGGCAAATGGCGGATAAGCGCATGAAAAATTTCTCAACGTTGTTAGTCACAGGGGGAAGGGCAAACCACAACCACAATGAGATACCACTCATACCCACTAGCATGCCTATAATCCAAAGACAAACAACAAGTGTTGGCAAAGATGTGGAGAAGTTAGAACCCTTATGCTCTTCTGGTGGGAGTGTAAAATGGCACAGCTGCTGTGAAAAACAGTTTGTTAGTTTTCTCAAAAAGTTAAGAGTAGAATTACCATGTGATCCAGCAATTTCACACCAAAAGAATTGAAAACTTAGGTTCATGTCAAAATTTGTACACAAATGTGCATAATAGGAGTATCTGTCATTCAGGCTCCCCTGTCCATGGGGATTCTCCAGGCTAGGATACTGGAGTGGGTTCCATGCCCTCCTCTAGGGGATCTTCCCAACCCAGGGATCGAACCCAGGTCTCCCGCGTTGCAGGCGGATTCTTTACCACCTGAGCCACGGGGGAAGTCCAGTATCATTCATAAAGCAATATCATTCATAATAGCCAAAAAGTAGAAACAGCACAAATATTCATCAAAGGATGAATGAATAATTTGGTGTCTCCACACAGTGGAACATTATTCAGCCACAGAATGGAATGAAGTGCTGAGGCACACTATGTCTTGCACATCTTGAATAAAACTTAAAAACATTGCACTAAATGTGAGGAATAAACAAAAAAGGCACATAGTGTATGGTTCTATTGATATGATATGTCCGGAACAGGCAGAAGGATAGTGTTTGCCAAGCTGTGGAGAAGAGAGGGGAGTGAGTAATGACTGCTAATAGATGTGGGGTTTCTTTTCAGGGTGATGAAATGTTTTGGAATCAGTGGTGATAGTTGCCCCAACTCTGTGAATATGCTTTGAATTATGCACTTTAAAAGCATGAATGTTATGCTTTAAATTAAAACTCGGCTGTTATGAAAATAAGTTTGCACGTGTTATTTGCAGTTCTATATCTAGTGACGTGGCATCTGATGGCTAAGTGGTAGCCGTGTGTGCGGTAGAAGGTACGCTCCTTTGCCTTATCTGCGTGTGTCATGGCACAGTCATCTATGCCTACCTGTTGCTTTCCGTTTTCTAGCTTTATATTCAGTTTCTTTTTATGCTTGCTGAATCTGGGCATTTTTTTTCCTTCTCTAGGTGCTTAATTTGACATTAATTTCCTGCTTGTTTTTTGTTGAGTGAGGAACACAAGTGATTTTGAAAGGAGGTAGAATACAAATCAATCAGTGGTATACTGTTTGCATGTTATCTTTATGCTTTTTTAATCTAGTGATTTAGTTGAAACAGCTTCCTTGAAAGTTGCTTATTTCAGAGGTGTAGATCTCTGTGTGGTAGTTTTGGGATACTTTTGGGGACTTTATGTGAAAAATTTACAGCCATGTCTATAATGTGTCTATTCATTGCACTGAAACACAGTATTTTCTCTCTGAAACTAGTGCTGAGTGGAGGAGGGACCATTTTAAATATCTAAATCATAAAATTTTTTTAGATTGTTAAAATACTCTGTAAAATACGATAACATGAAATTTTGCCATCTTAACTATTTTTAAGTGCACAGCCCACTAATGTCAACCGCATTCACACTGTTGTCCACCTGGTCTCCAAGAGGCTTTTCGCAACCATCGTTCTCTTTCTATAAATTTGACTACTTTAGGCACCTTTTGTAAGTGGAATCATGCAGTACTTGTCTTTTTGTGATTGGCTTATTTCACTTAATATATTTTCAAGTTTCAGCCATAGAGAATGTAAAGATTTCCTAATTTCTTCCAGTTTCATTGAGATTTAATCGGCATACACCACCATGTAACCTTAAGGTATTGCCGCATAATGATTTGACTTACTTCATGAGATGATTGCCACAGTGAATTCAGTGAGCATTCACCATCTCATATAGATAAAAAAGAAAAAGAAAAAAATGTTTTCCTTGTGATGAGAACTCAGAATTTATTCTAGCAATTTTCATATATAATGTTCAGTATTGTTAATTATATTAATAATGTGCACTACATCCCTGGTACTCTTTTGTCTTACAAACTAGAAGTTTGTACCTTTTCACTGCCTTCATTCAATCCCCTGTCCCTCCACCTGTGGTAACCACAAATCTAATCTCTTTTTCTATTTGTTTGCTTGCTTGTGTTTGAAGTATAATTGACCTATAATACTTGGTTAGTTCCTGGTACACAACATAGTTATTTGATATTTCTGTACATTACACAGTGATCACCGCTGTCATCACCACTAATTCAAAGGAAGTTCCTTTCTTTTTAAGGCTGAATAATATCCTACTGTATGAATATGCCGTATTTTGCTTATACCTTCATCCATTAATAGACACAAGTTGCTTTGATTTTTTGGCTATTGTGAATAATGCTGCTATGAACATGGGTGTGCAAATATCTCTTTATGACCCAGCTTTCAGTTTTTTGGTGGTGTATCCTCAGAAGAGGAAATGCTGAATCAGATGGTAATTGTACGTTAATTTTTTGAAGAACCAATATACTGTTGAGCAGCTGCACTATTTTATATTCCCCTGTGTGTGTTAGTCACTCAGTCATGTCCGACTCTGCCACCCCATGGACTGCAGCCCGCCAGACTCCTCTGTCCACAGGATTCTCAAGCAAGAATACTGGAGTGGGTTGCCATTTCCTTCTCCAGGGGATCTTCCCAACCCAGGGATAGAGCCCATGTCTCCTGCATTGTAGGCAGATTCTTTACCATCTGAGCCACCAGGGCAGTGCACATTTTTCCAGTTGTCATTTCTCCGTATTCTCACCAAATCTTGTTTTGGGGGTTGCTAAGTTTTTTTTTTTCCCACTCTCATTGGTGTGAAGTGGTGTCTCATGGTGGTTTTGATTCAGTCCATCCTAAAGGAGATCCGTCCTGGGTGTTCATTGGAGGGACCGATGTTGAAGCTGAAACACCTGGTACTTTGGCCACCTGATGCAGAGAACTGACTCATTGGAAAAGACTCTGATGCTGGGAAAGACTGAGGGCAGGAGGAGAAGGGAACGACAGAGGATGAGATGGTTGGATGGCATCACTGACTCAATGGACATGGGTTTGGGTGGACTCCGGGAGTTGGTGATGGACAGGGAGCCCTGGCATGCTGCGATTCATGGGGTCGCAAAGAGTCGGACACAACTGAGTGACTGAACTGAACGATGATGATGGTGAGCTTCTCATGTGCTTATTGGCCATTTGTATATCTTCTTTAGAGAAATATCTATTCAAGTCCTTTGCCTGTTTTTGGATAGAGTTGTTTTTGTTGTTGTTGAGTATTGGGCATTTTCTATATATTCTGGATATTAATCATTTGTCAGATACGTGATTTGTAAATGTTTTCTTCCGTTGTATTGGTTGCCTTTTATCTGTTGATTGTATTCTTTGATGCACACAAGTGTCTCATTTTGATGAAGTCCAACTTGTTTATTTTCTCTGTTGCCTGTGCCTTTGGTGTCATATCCAAGGAATCATTACCAAATGTGATGGCAAGAAGCTCATGTCTTCTTCTAAAAATTTGATAGTTTTGGGTCTTATGTTTGGATTTTTTGATCCACTTTTATTTAGTTTTTGTATATGGTGTTAAGAGTCCAGCTTCATTCTTGTGCCTGTGGATATGCAGGTTTCCCAGCACCAGCATATTTGTTGAAAAGACTCTCCTTTCCCCGTTTAATGATCTTGGCACCCTCGTCAAAAGGTATTTGACCATACATGCAAGGGTTTATTTCTGGGCTCTATTCCATGGGCCTGTGTCTCCCGTTATGCCAGTACCATACTTTTGATTATTGTAGCTTTCTAGTAAGTTTTGAAATTAAGAAGTGTGTGTCTTCCAACTTTTTTCTTCTTTTCAAGATTATTTTGACTTTTAAGGATCCCTTGATATTCCCTATGAATTTTATGATGAATTTATGAAAATATCCTGTTTCTCTTCATATTTTCACCCACTAATTTTAGCATCTATTACAGTTCTTGCCGGAAATAATTCATTGTGTTCACCAAATGGTGATTTTCTATTTTTCTCATTTTTTTTCTATCATTATTTATTGAAATTCTACTGTAAGGAAGAGGTTTTCCCATCTGCCCCACTTATTTATTTGGTTCTTTATTTAAATCACTATAAGCTCGTGGCTGTTGGTTTTCATCTATGAGCTCTGACCCATTTCCACCAGTATTTTTTCTACCAAATCTAGTGTCCCAGTGTCCCGGATTTGGCAACTAGAAGCCCCTTCAAGTTAATGTCTGTGTTTGCAGAATGTCTCCATTACTTTTTGAGCTTTTCCTTTCTGAGACCACAGGTTGTATTTTAGATAGGATTTTTTAATGTGTGGCTTTTATTTTGAATTATTATTAATTTTTGCTTTTCTTAGGTATGAAGATACATGGGCTGCACTCCACAGGAGGGCCAAGGAATGTGCAAGTGCTGGAGAGGTAAAGAATTGGCTCCTCTTATACTTACGGGGAGAGTATACTTTGGCAGTCTTAAATGCTTATTTTTAAGAAATTAAATTTATAATTGTGTTAAAATGTTTGACAGGGTATCTTATAGTGAGTTTTGTAGTTGGTTATGAAACACCCTAAATAAAGCACTTTTTTGTAATTTCTCAGTCAAGTAATTTAGTTAGCTTAGAGAGTTTATAACTTTTATTCTAGAGTCGCAAGTGACTCTTCGGTTCATCGAGGTATAATGCTTTGAATCTGAGGTCTGGTACCTTTGCATTTTATGTAAATTATGTCATTTCTTTCTACTCGCTATTTAAGAATTCCTTTGGCGGGGACAAAAGAACTTTGCTCAGTCTACTTAAAATCATTAATTTGTTTATTAGCAAATAAATATAAAAATCTCAGGAGTCAACCTCAATTTCTTAGAGAAACAACCTATTTTCTAGCACTATAGAGTGTGTAATGAATAAAAGTGACTTAAAATTACTTGGTATATACTTAAAGCTTTTTTAGCCAAGATCAAATACTCTGCTACTGATGTCAGTCAAACTTTATTTCTTTCTAAAAACAAGTCTGTGATTCTGACTTTTAATTAATTTAAACTGACTTTACCATTTACCTGAATTAGTGAAGCTGTAATAGTTACATAGAACATGGTAATACACATGATAAAATTTAGACATTAGTGTTTCTCTTAGAAATTACAGAAAAAGAAGAATATAGGCTTCTGTCAGTAGGGCAGAATGAATACTGTGAAAAGTCCTGTAAGTGTAAAACCCCTAAATGCTGGATAGATTTTTGTTTTAATTTAAATGCAGTAAGCTTACAAAAATTAAGGGAAGTCCTAAAGGGCCAAAACAAGCAAACAAAAACAGCAGGGAACTGAAATGAGAGTGGTTGAAAAAAAAACACGGAAGCAGGGTTCAAATAGTAAAACAAATGTCTTAGAGATTTATTGGGATAGGAGATTTTTGTCTATGGGGAACTGAGTCTGAGACTCCTGCATAAAGCTCTAGATGCTCTCGGTGAAAGGATGATTTAGGACATTTTTAAAAAGAAAGGAAAGAAATCTTTAAAGCACACCTGGAACACCTAAAGGTCGACCATGTACTGGGCCCCAAAGCCGTTCTCAGCACGTTTCATGTAAGTCAAGTCATACACAATATGCTGTGATTCTGGTGCAAATGACCCTGAAAGTCGGTATAGGAAAAGAATTCTGAAAAATCCATATGTTTGCAAATTAAACATGCATATTATGCATCGTTTATGGTTCAATAATTACTACATACATATTGTGTAAGTTGTCAAAAACTACTTAGAGGGAAATTTTATAGACGAAAAATAGACTGAAAGTCAATGAGCTAATCTAACTTAACAATTAGAGAACAGAATAAATCATGAAGGAAGAATGAAAGAGATGATAAAGATGAGAGAAGTAAATGAAATAGAATGTAAAAATACAATAGACGCTAGACAAAGTCACGAGTTCTTAGAAGACTAATGAAATATGGTAGCTATCTGATTATATTGATTAAGAAAAAAGGACGAATAGTTTTAAGGATTAAAGAATACAACTGTAGCTATAGCAGAGAGTGAAAAGATAAAGAGTTTGTGAACAACTCTAGGACACATTTGAAAACAGAGGCAAAATGGCAAAATATTAAATTTTTACTAAAGTTTTAGTTGCTCAGTTGTGTCCAACTCTGTGACCCCATGAACTGTAGACTACCCTCCAGGCTCCTCTGTCCATGGAATTCTCCAGGCAAGAATACTGGAGTGGGTAGCCATTCCCTTCTTCAGGGGATCCTTCCAACCCAGGAATCGAACCCGGGTCTCCTGCCTTGCAGGCAGATTCTTTATTTTGTGACTCATGGGGAAGCCCAGAAATTTTTACTAAAACTAATTGTAAAAGCAGTACAAATCCTGAATAATCTTATAGCCACTAAATAAACAGTGTTAATAATTAATCTTTTCACTAGGAAAGCACCAGGCCCACCAAGTAATACAGGAGAGTTCTATGAGACTTCAGAGAATCCACCCTCTCAATGTTAGATAGACTCCTGCAGCAAGTGAAACAAGAGGAGGCTGCCCTGGCCACTGCACGAGGCTAGAGTAACTGATCCTGAACCCCAGCAAGCAAAGTGTGAGAAAGTGAAATTGGAGTCCAGTCCCAGTCATGAGTGCAGATACAAAAACTATAAACAGAATAGACGTATGAGCTCTCACTTAACTTCAGCAGCCTGTTTCTGGAAATCAGATGTTCTGTGCCTACTTGACACACTCTAAATTGGAAAAGTCATTATGTGTTACATATCAACCCCAAGCCCTCCACCAGCTTTCTTAAATATTTCTGTTTAAAACCAGCAGAACACCTATAGATGGTAGCAGTTTGTTGGGACATCAGGTGCTTCAGAACAGCCTTCCGCCTCCAAACTCACGATGTGCTCTGGCTGGCACGCAGCGGCCTCGTGTGCAGTGCTGTGGCCCCCAGTGCCCGCAGTGTGCAGGGTCTGCCTCTCCTTCACGAGGGGTCCTCGTAGTGTCTTGTGATTCTCATACTCTGACAGTGTTGTCTGAAATTTAATTTGAGAATCTTCTCACATATTGTTTTAAAATCTATATCAAGCTTAAATGTAAAGTTTTCCTATATAAATATGAGCCAGAACTTTGTGTTTGCTTTGTGAATGTTGGATGATAACAAACAGCGTTCTGTCTGGGAAACAACCTGCTATATATGGCTGTGTTGACAAACTAAATCCAGCCTTGCATTAAAAAAAAAAAAAACAAACAGGTTTATTCCAGGATTGAAAGGTTGGCTTGACATTAGAAAATCTTTTATATGCAGTTGACCATGTTAACAAATTAAGAGAAAAATATATGATCATCAGATGCAGAAAATACATTCAATAAAATTAATTCAGAGTAAAACATTTTAGCAAGTTTTTTAATAGATGGTAACTTTTGTCCTGCCGCTGCTGCTGCTAAGTCGCTTCAGTCGTGTCCGACTCTGTGTGACCCCATAGATGGCAGCCCACCAGGGTCCGCCATCCCTGGGATTCTCCAGGCAAGAACTCTGGAGTGGGTTGCCATTTCCTTCTCCAATGCATGAAAGTGAAAGTGAAGTCGCTTAGTCGTGTCCGACTCTTAGCGACCCCATGGACTGCGGCCTACCAGGCTCCTCCGTCCATGGGATTTTCCAGGCAAGAGTACTGGAGTGGGAACTTTTGTCCTAATAGCTACCAAAACCTGCAGTATTTGACTTGCAGTACTTTGATTTCATAGTCAGTCATCTTACTAAATTGTCTTATTCTGATAATTTGCATCTGGGATGGGAGTTTTGTGAAGATGGAAGGGAAGAAACAAAAACCTACCAGTCTTTTCATTTCTTCATCTCTTTTTATAGTGGGTAGGACTTCCAATATAGTGTTGAATAAAAGCTGGAGATCTTGGTTCAGATTTTGGCTCCATCAGATTTAAATGTGAAAGGGAAAACTACATATTTTAGAAAATACTGGAAAAGCTAAGATCTCAGGGCAGAGAAAGGTTTCTTTAACAAGGCATAATAAACACCAACCATAAAATAAAATACTGATAATTTTTATCAAATCTTCTGTTCATCAAGCAGTACCATGAAAAAGTTAAGCAGTTCACAAAACAGAGGACTAGTGTTCAAAAAATATGAAAAACCTCTGCACACTAATAAAAAAAGAGAACAGTAAGTCATTAAAAAGTACACGAGAGGTATGACCGGGTATTACCCTGAACAAAAAGCATGAGTGGCCAGTAAATGTGAAAACATGTTTAAAATCAATTAGAAGGCAAGGAAATACAAATTAAAACCCCAGATTTACACTCATTAGATTATCAAGCATTTAAGAAGCCTTGAATTTTCTGTGCAGACAGTCATTACTCACTGATGACAGTTTTCCCTTCCCCGGCAGCATGATGGGGAACAGCTAGAACTAGGGGGTGTAAATCGATTGGCACAGTGACATTAGAAAAATGAGCTGGCGTGAAGTAAAAATTGAAATTCCACAAAGCTTTCGAAACCACAGTTCTACCCCTAGGGAGATTTCGGTAGCATTGTGTCCCCAGCTTTGCCCTGTGATGTTGTATGTCTCACACCTCCTTGGATAACATTGGTATGGTATCATCTGTTCATTATGTGTGACAAATAGATGACAGAACTTGAAGTCAGAGGTGGCTAGGCTGGGGGAGGTCTAGCTCAGTTGAGCCACTGGGCGGTGGGGAAGGAGGGTGCAGTGAGGAGCTCAATACCTGGGACACGTTGGAACCTAACTTGTGAAAGTTGCCTCTGTGCACCAGATTTGTTCCAGAATGTTTATAGCAGGTTTTGTTGGAACTTTAGACAGTCCCAAAGTCTCCCTGTGGAGTAATTATTATTTATAGGATCAGGGACTTCCCTGGTGGTCCATGGCTGACCCCACGCTCCCAGGGCAGGGGGCCCGGGTTCCATCCCTGTTCACGGAAATGCTGCAAAAAGATCAAATGCTATGCAGCAGTGAAAATTAGTGAACCATTACACCTCCGTGTATCAATACGGATGAATCCCACAATGTTCAGTGAAGACTGTATCCTGTAGAGGAGCTTTAACAAAAGTTGTTCTTTTGATTGTAAGAAGCATTTCATAATAAAATATGTTGGAGAAAGAATTTCCTGGAAGTTCTGTTGCTGAATTTATTATATGGGGGGGAATATATAATATTTTCCTAGTTGTGTACTTTTTTATTGTAAGACTCCTATCTTATCAAAAGTGCCACTGTTGTTTTCCAGAAATACAGTTCTCAGATTGAAAAATGAAAGTTAATTTTAAATCTCTGACGTATTATTGAGACATATGGAAAATTTTAAAATGTGTATCTTTAATAAACTGTTTTCTTGTGTATTTTGTCAGGCCATGCTCGTGTGTCATTAGTGGCCTTTAGTCAATGTCAGTCTGCCAGGGCAAATATACTTAAGGATAATTCAGTCTTCTTTGACAAGTTATCTTATACTTAACTACTTTAAAGCTCATTCTTATTTATAGTTTTAAAATTTAGAGCAATGTTGCTTTAGCAAAGTTTGTTCAATATAGCTTTGTTGTCTAGACTTTTTCTACAAGATTTTCTTTTTAACAAGTTCTTTGATTTGTTTTTCCCTCACTTAGTATGTAAATAAACACGTAAATTGATAGTGACTTAGGGGTTAGATTCTGAGGGTAACTTTCTAAAGTTAGACTCCCAGTGCATTATTTGCTTATGCTTTTGATTGTTGTGAAGTACTTGCTTGCCTTCAGATTGAACTCTTTTAAGACAACGCTTTAACCACTTGGTGTGTAAGCTGGTTAAATCAGGCATGCTTCATTCTCTTGGGACTCCAGCTTGGATCTCTTGTGCTTGTGGGGAGTGGACTGGCCTGGGTGTGGGAATGCCTGGTTTCTGCAGTGATACGTTTTGACCTTGGGCAGATAAAGGGAGTCTCTCTGTTTCTAGCTGACTCACATAAAATGGTATGACACCATTTACCCTGCTTAGCAAACAGAGTTGTTTGAAAATCGCATGAACTAGGTGAAAGTGAAAGTCGCTCAGTCGTGTCCGACTCTTGGCAACTGCATGGACTCACCCATGGAATTGTCCAGGCCAGAGTGCTGGAGTGGGTAGCCTTTCCCTTAGCAGGGGATCTTCACAACCCAGGGATCGAACCCAGGTCTCCCTCATTGCAGGCGGATTCTTTACCAACTGAGCTATCAGGGAAGCATTCCCCCCAAATGCTGAACTGTTCTTTACAAATATAAAAGATTTTATATTGTTTTATTACCCCAATATTACCCATTTTGAAAATCATTTGGGTCCCAGCTTTTTCTTTGTTCTCCTAACTTCAGTGTCCACCAGAAGGACTTTCGGGATGATTTGTAACTTTGGGAACAAGCCCAAACTGTGGGTTTGTCTTGCTACTTAAACTTGATTTTCTGGTGTTAAATCTGGATTTATTCAGAATTGTTTACTTGGAGGAGAAAAATTGGCCTTCTGAAGATGGCTCCCTTCCTTATTATTAAGTAAAGCTAAAGTACAGTTTCTCAGAACCTTTTCTTTTGCTACTTTTCACTTTTCTTCCTTTGTGTCCCTGTATAAACAGTCCCGAGAAGATTGATTAAGGGCGTGGGCTTCAGTGTCGGATTCCTGGGATTGAATCTAGGTCCTGTGTGGCCTTGAGAAAGTGACTTGTCTTCCTTGCACCTCAGTTTCTTCCTCTGTGAAATGAATGTAGTAACATGGCTCTGTTTACAAGGCTGCTGTGTGTTCAATGTGAATTGCTTAACACAGGGCCTGGCACATAGAAAATGCTCAAAATGCTTTGCTCTTATTACATAATTGTTGACAATGATTTCAGAGAATCCATTCAACATCCATTCTTTTAAATTAAAGTAATATTTGAATGTATTTTGATAGATTCTTTTTATGTACACTTAAAGGTATACAGAATATGATTTTGAATTTTGTGGGAGGCATGAACTATACTGTACTTAAGTTTTAATATTCATGTTTCATTTTACTTTTCAGTAATAATATTTGTATATAAAAATTGTTTATTCTAGATCTTTCAAATTATTAACACAATTAACCACTGCAGTTAAGATTTAACAAACTTTTTAAAAGATACGCCATGTACCAGGAAAAATACCGTTTATCGTCGTCAGCCCTGTGCAATTAGTTTTTCTTTTATTAGTGTTTAAAAACTGAGGCTTAGAGAATTTGTGAGACCTACTCCAGACTAAAGCACAATTTGTTTTTCTTTCTTGTTCACCACAGTGTCTTCAGTGCCTGAAACAGAGCCAGACAAAGAGCAGGTGTTCAGTAGGAGCTCGTTGGATATTACAGATGAATCCTATGGGCAGGGGTTGTTATTTCAAGCCCTAATTTTCTTACTGTTGCATCACAGAGAGGCTGTATTAGCCACATTAATCTGTTAGCAATGCTCAGTACTTTTTAAACTGCTCTCTGGGATCTTTATAAAGCTGGCTGGCACAGGCATTTTTAAGCACGCAGAATTGATGATCATGCCCCTGGAGCAGCACTCGGTGTCGCCGCTCCAGCTCAGCTGAGGCTTGTGTGTGAGGCCGTGTGTGTTACCCCTCCAACGTGGACTGACTGACAACCACGAGAGGGGTGAGGTGGGGATAAAGTGAGGAAACAGGACAGCTTTCTGATCTCTTTATTGTTTTTATTTCAATGTTGTGAATTCCTGGAATATTAAAGTGTAGAAGCTAAAACAGTGCAAATAATTTTGTATCTTATTTTGATACTTTTATTCTTCTGAAAGATCTTTCTTTAGTGAGATTCAGTAAAAATCAGTTGTATTTGTGTTTCAACTCTTGAAACATCATGCGTTGTGTAAATTGTCCTTTTTTTATATAACTTAACTGTGAACTCTTATATTAAAACTTTATATTTTACAGATAAAGTTCAGATATACTTACTTTTGTTATATAATGAATTTTGCAGTCTTTATTGTACAAAATGCGGGAATCTTCCACACTTCCTACTCATCACTAGTGATGTTTTCAAAAGATGACCTCTCTATGCTCCTTCTAAATCTTATCGTAGGCCCTTTCCCCTCTCACCATGTTAGGACCAAAACAAAACTGGCTGGGAGAAACTGCTTAAGTCTTCTGGAAAAGAAGTCAGAATTATTTTAGGCTAGCCTAGCGTCTCGCATCCCTGCTATTAGGAACCTTTCACTTCTGAATTTGTTAGTATAAATCCTGTTCTCCTTTTTTTCTGAAATTGTTCAGTTGCCTCAGTGATTCCTTCGTATACAAGTACCATTTATCTTGCTTTATTCAGTGAACGTTCCTGTTTAAATGGAAACTGAATCATGGTATATTCTAAATGCATTAGGGAACTTTTCTTTCAAAAGAAGTCCTTTTGTAAGGCAAATAATTACCCATTCATTATGTCTGGGGTTTGTTTTTGTTTGTTTTCTTTTCAGTTGTTAGTGGCTGTTTTCTGTTTTATTTTTTCTAGATTTGAATTGTGCAAATACATGGTTTACTTAGAAACAGGGTGTAGTTAGAAGTGACTTCTAAGGTCATGGCTCAACTTTCTCTTTGCCGGGTTAAGATGCACCGATACAACCCGTAATTTGAGGTTTTTCTGCACTGGATATTAAGGTGGTTCTTTTCTAAGAAAGAAAACAACGCCAGTCTCCTCAGAGTATTGTGTTGTCTGTACCCCAGTAGAAGGGTTTTTAAAGATAACACGGGCTGGCTCTCATTACGCCGGTCTGACCTCTGTGTCTGCAGTCCTGTGGGCCTGACCCTCCCCTTCCGTTTGCAGCGGGTGGACAGCGAGGTGGTCATGCTCTCCGCGCACTGGGAGAAGAAGCAGGCGAGCCTCCGGGACCTGCAGCAGCAGCTTCAGCAGCTTCCAGGCCTCATCGCAGACTTAGAATCCCTGACGGCAAGTCTGAGTAAGTTCCCCGTTTGCCTCTAGACTCTGCTTCTAGGAAGGAAAATAATTTGGCCTGACTCCAAAGCTTTCTAAGAATACATTAATCTTATTGCTTAACAGGATTTGGAGGGAAATGGTTCCAATTAATTTCATATTCTGATTAATTGATGATTTGACAAAAAAGCGATGATTTAAAATGTGGAAATGATTTTTAAAATACACCACTACCTTTTTCTGCCTCCGATCTGCTCAGAAAACATACTTTTCTTGATTCTTAAAGTGACTCGGGACTGTCTTTCTGACTTTAGGTCTCTGTTTAAAAGTGTAAACGTGGGAAATGGAAGGGGTTATGGTGGCTTTGTTATGACTAACGGCTGTGCTCTGAAAGTTGTTGCTTTTAATACTGGGTTTGTTCAGAGCTTCATGTCTTGAAATATGCTCTTTTTTTCTCCTTAAACTGATAAAAGATTAAACAGATACAATTAAATGAGGGTACCTGTTTGGCTAACTTTATACCTTGTGGAAGATTATATATTTATTTTTTGTTTTTATTGGGATGAATCATGCTGATATTTGTTTCTTGGGCTTATATTCAGAAAATTGACTTGTATCCTAGACAGTGCCACATCATAGTATAACATTCTGGCTTATTATTTTCTAACCAAGCTTAAGATCTTAGTGAAGTAAGAGGTAGGGGCTACCTACATAGGAGATGAATTTCTTGAGCTAATAACCTGAGTCTTAATAAGTAAGAAGGTGTAAAGCTACCCCATCATCTCTTCCTTTTTTCAATACTACATTTTTAAAAGCAAAACAGAGCTGGTTTACAAAGCAAGTAATTAGCGAAGCATAAAACTTGTGTGTGTGAATAAAATGAGCCCCATTGGTATGTGGAATGCCGCTGGTGATGATAATAGCTAACGTTTGTAGCGCCCACTATATGTCGGAGATGGTTAGGTGATTTACAGACATTATTTACAATCCTCACAAGATCCCTGCAAAAGTAGCTGTTGTTATCCCACTTTACAGCTTAGGCAAATTGGGCTTGGAGGGGTGGAGATTTGCTCAGGGTCACACACAGTAGGTGTGCATCCAGGGTCGCAGCCGCGGTGATGACATGCTCAGTGGAGGACGAGGCGTTTGGAGTGGCACCTGTCAGCAGACCCCATGACCCGCGTTCTTGAAGCCCTGGTATCAGTGTTCTGTTATTTCTGAAAGCAGGGTTGGGGAAAAGAGACTCTGGGTTTAGGAGGAAGGCCCTCTGGCTTTATTTCCCTCTTGTAGGTATAGGAATGGTCCTTCTCAAGCCTTTGATAACTGACAGAAAAAGCCTCCAAGACACTGGGGGAATATTCCTTTTAGTCATTTTCTGTTCAGCATCTCTTCCTGTATCTCTTTGAGTCTTTTTTTTTCAATGGTTGTGTATTTCTTTGCAGAGACATCCACCTATGATACTATCCTGCTTTCCTTTCCAGCTGAGAGTAAATTCTGATTATAAATATTATTTGTTTGATGCCACTCTGCTGATTAAATGCATTTGGCCTCAGTTCTAATTATTCTCATAGTTAAATCTACTTAAGATAGAATATAGTGTATTTTCCTTCTCAATTAGGATTCTACTATCCTGAAGAAGTGATGTTTAGTGATGTGATACCATCTTCAGAAACTGAATTTTGACTTTTTAAATGAATGCAACGAGTTTCCCAAATGCTCACCTGAGTTCTGTCTTTACTAATCTGAGAATATCGACCACCAAAAGCAAATTAAAGCTAAATTAAAGCAAATTAAATTAAAGCAGAAGTATCAGTCTTGACAGTCACTTCCAAATAATTTAATTCTTATTTTTCATGGTGGTATAGTTGACCTGCAATATTATATTAGTTTCAGGCGTACAACATAGTACACCTGGACACTTACGTACACTGTGTGCACACCTGAGCACTTACGTACACTGTGTGCACACCTGGACACTTACGTACACTGTGTGCACACCTGGACACTTATGTACACTGTGTGTACATTGTGTTTTATAGCGATTGACCCTGGTTCAATTCCTGGGTCGGGAAGATCCTCTGGAGAAGGGATAGGCTACCCACTCCAGTATTCTTGGGCTTCCCTGGTGGCTCAGCTGGTAAAGAATACGCCTGCAATGCTGGAGACCTGGATTCATTCCCTGGGTTGGGAGGATCCCTTGGAGAAGGGAAAGGCTACCCACTCCAGCATTCTGGCCTAGAGAATTCCAGGGACTGTCTATCCCATGGGGTTGCAAAGAGTCCGACATGACTGAGTAACTTTCCCTTTTTTCACCCTTTATATACATTATGAATTGATCACCACTTTATGTCTAGTAGCCATCTGCCACCATACACAGTTATTATAATGTTATGGACATTCCTTTTACTGTGAACTGCGCCCCATGAGCTGCTCTATATTGGACGTTTGTGCCTCCTAGTCTCCCTCACCCGCTTCATCCAGCTGCCCCAGCGCCCTCCCCTCTGGCGACCACCACTTTGTTCTCTGTCCCTGCGAGTCTTTTTCTGTTTTGTTCTTTAGATTTCATATACAAGTGAAATCACATGGTCTTTGTCTTTCTCAGCTACTCCACATAACATATTACCCCCTGGGTCTATCCATGTCGTTGTGAACGGCATTATTTCATTTTGTGTGTTTCTGAGTAACGTTCCGTTGAATGTATGTACCACATCTCTTTTACCCATTCCTCTGTTGAGGGACGTTTCAGTTTCCTTCCATGTTTTGGCTGTTGTAACTAAAATGCTGCAGGGACCATGGCGGGGGCACGTGTCTCTTTCCTCATGCGTGTTTTCATTTTCTTTGGATAAATACCAAGGAGTAGAGTAGCTGGATCATATGGTAGTTCTACTTTTGATTTTTCAAGGAACTTCCATATTGTTCTCCATAGTGGAGGCTATACCAAATTACATGCCCACCAACAGTGCCCGAGGGCCCCTTGCCAGCCCTTGCTGTCTTTTAGTAATAACCATTCTGACAGGTGTGAGGTGATGCTGTGGCTTTGATCTGCATTTTCCTGATGATTAGCCATGTCGAGCATCTCTTCAAGTATCTGTTTTTTCAGGTCCTTGGGAAAATGTTTATTCAGGTCCTTTGCCTATTTTTTTAATCGGATTGTTTGTTTTGTTTGTTTTGTTTTTGAGTTGTGTGAGTTCTTTATTTATTTTGGATATTAACTCCTTATCACGTATATCATCTGCAGTATCTTTTCCCATTCAGGAGGTTGCCATTTCATTTGCTGATGGTTTCCTTGGCTGTACAAGTATCTTTATACTTTGATCTAGACCCATTTGTTTATTTCTGCTGTTGCCGTTGCCTGAGGAAAACATTTGGAAGCCAAATTTGCTGGCTTGTATAAGTACATGTCTATATTATTAACGTATTTCATGAATTCATTTTAATGAGATTATGCACCATTCTTAGAAATTTGAATCATTTGGTTTTAATGCTTGCCCATAAACTGTGGATTTCTTTATTTTGGGGGTGAAGTGAAAGTCGCTCAGTCGTGTCTAACTCTTTGCGACCCCATGGACTATACAGTTCATGGAATTCTCCAGGCCAACATACAGAGTGGGTAGCCTTTCCCTTCTCCAGGGGATCTTCCCAACCCAGGGATGGAACCCAGGTCTCCCGCGTTGCGGGCGGATTCTTTACCAGCTGAGCCACCAAGGAAGCCTAAGAATACTGGAGTGGGTAGCCTATCACTTCTCCAGTGATCTTCCTGACCTGGGATTCAAACTGGGGTCTCCTGCATTGCAGGCAGATTCTTTACCAACTGAATCACTAGGGAAACCCTGATAGCTTCCCTTTTGGGGGGTAGTCTCAGAATGCTCTTTGTTATTACCTAATTACTTTTATATAGTATTACAAAGCTTAATCAAGCAATAATGAAAAATAAAAATTACTTAGAAGAAAATAGTAACTAATCTATATGTAGTCACAAGATTCTCTTCTCTGAACTTTTTACCCTTTCACTCCCAAATCTAATACCGTATCCATTCAGTCCCTGTATTTCTGAGGCCACTTAACTCTTTTAGTCTTGCCTTGCTCTCTAGAGGGTCTGCCCTTAGTAAAGAATAAGGGATTAATATGATGTGAGCAATTTGGACCTTTGATGATGCTTTTAGCTGTGCTATCCTGTGGCTTAATAAATATGACTCCTGATTACACGCTCCCTCAGGAATTAAATAAGAACAGATAATCCACTCATGTTGTTTTTTTAATGGGATGTGATCCATCCAACTTACAAAGCCTGTGTAATAGATCATCACTGGTGAGGCTTGTCATTTAAAAAAAAAAGAGATAATAAAGGTATGCCGGGAATTGGGAAAGACGGGCTGTGAACTGACTTTCAGATCTGGGTTTGGACCGCAGTTCCCCAGCTTCCTAACTGTGAGACTCTGTGCAGGTTTCCTGACTGCTCTAAGCTTTAGTTTCTTTGCTTTTAGGATTGAAGATGAGAGAACCTGCTTCACCAGGTAGCTGGAGGGCCCCTAGTGAGGGGAGAGTGCCTGGTACGTGATAGGCGTCTGTGAGTCCCGTGCACCATTTGTGGGCTGAGGGGACACAGCAGTGGACAAGACCAGGCAGCTGCCGCCAGGATGCTCACTTTCTCCTGGGAGTCTCTCTGGCCTTTGCAGATTTACAAAACCATTGTCTTTGATGAGAGGATTTGGATGGATGTTACACAATTTAGCTTCTCCTACACTGGAAAAGGTCAGTTTTCATTCCAATCCCAAAGAAAGGCAATGCCAAAGAATGCTCAAACTACCACACAATTGCACTCATCTCACTCACTAGTAAAGTAATGCTCAAAATTCACCAAGCCAGGCTTTAGCAATATGTGAACCATGAACTTCCAGATGTTCAAGCTGGTTTTAGAAAAGGCAGAGGAACCAGAGATCAAATTGCCAACATCCGCTGGATCATCGAAAAAGCAAGAGAGTTCCAGAAAAACATCTATTTCTGCTTTACTGGCTATGCCAAAGCCTTTGACTGTGTGAATCCAATAAACTGTGGAAAATTCTGAAAGAGATGGGAATACCAGACCACCTGACCTGCCTCTTGAGAAACCTATATGCAGGTCAGGAAGCAACAGTTAGAACTGGACATGGAACAACAGACTGGTTCCAAATAGGAAAAGGAGTCCGTCAAGGCTGTATATTGTCACCCTACTTATTTAACTTCTATGCAGAGTACATCATGAGAAACGCTGGGCTGGAAGAAGCACAAGCTGGAATCAAGATTGCCGGGAGAAATCTCAATAACCTCAGATATGCAGATGACACCACCCTTATGGCAGAAAGTGAAGAGGAACTCAAAAGCCTCTTGATGAAAGTGAAGGTGGAGAGTGAAAAAGTTGGCTTAAAGCTCAACATTCAGAAAACGAAGATCATGGCATCTGGTCCCATCACTTCATGGGAAATAGATGGGGAAACAGTGGAAACAGTGTCAGACTTTATTTTGGGGGGCTCCAAAATCACTGCAGATGGTGATTGCAGCCATGGAATTAAAAGATGCTTACTCCTTGGAAGGAAAGTTACGACCAACCTAGATAGCATATTAAAAAGCAGAGACATTACTTTGCCAACAAAGGTCCGTCTAGTCAAGGCTATGGTTTTTCCAGTGGTCATGTATGGATGTGAGAGTTGGACTGTGAAGAAAGCTGAGCACTTAAGAATTGATGCTTTTGAATTGTGGTGCTGGAGAAGACTCTTGATAGTCCCTGGGACTGCAAGGAGATCCAACCAGTCCATTCTGAAGGAAACCAGTCCTGGGTGTTCATTGGAAGGACTGATGTTGAGGCTGAAACTCTGATACTTTGGCCACCTCATGAGAAGAGTTGACTCATTGGAAAAGACCCTGATGCTGGGAGGGATTGGGGGCAGGAGGAGAAGGGGACGACAGAGGATGAGATGGCTGATGGCATCACCGACTCAATGGACGTGAGTCTGAGTGAACTCTGGGAGTTGGTGATGGACAGGGAGGCCTGGCGTGCTGCAATTCATGGAGTCACAAAGAGTCAGACATGACTGAGCGACTGAACTGAACACAGTAGTTAAGAGTACAAAACCCTGGTGTGAAATGTGAGAACAGTGTAGTATTCTGTATATTGAAAAATAGTGTGTAAGGATAGAATGGAATATTGTCCTCCAGATTCTGTACACTTTCTTGGTTTAGCACTAAGTCATGTCCGACTCTTGTGACCCCATGGACTGTAGCCCGCCAGTCTCCTCTGTTCATGGAATTTCCCAGGCAAGAATACTGAAGTGGGTTGCCATTTCCTTCTCCAGGGGATCTTCCTGACCCAGGGATCAAACCTGGGTCTCCTGTATTGCAGACGCTCTCTTGCGTTGCAGGTGGATTCTTTACCGACTGACCCACCCACTTTCTTGTTGCTCAGCTGCACGATGTAGTCTGCATGTAAGTTAAACAAGCAGGGTGACAATAGACAGCCTTGACGTACTCCTTTCCCAGTTTTGAACCAGTCCATTGTTCCACATTGGGTTCTAACAGTTGTTTCTTGACCTGAATACAGGTTTCTCGGGAGGCAGGTAAGGTGGTCTGGTATTCCCATCTCTTTAAGAATTTTCCAGTTTGTTGTGGTCCACACAGTCAAGGGTTTAGCGTATTCAATGAAGTAGAGATAGATGTGTTTCTGGAATTCTCTTACTTTTACTGTGATCCAACGGATGTTGGCAATTTGATCTCTGGTTCCTCTGCCTTTTTAAAAATCCAGCATGTACATCTGGAAGTTTTTGGTTCACGTAGTGTTGAAGCCTAGATTGAAGGATTTTGAGCACTACTTTGCTAGCGTGTGAGATGAGTGCAACTGTACGGTAGTTTGAACATTCTTCGGCGTTGCGCTTCTTTGGGATTAGAATGAAAACTGACCTGTTCTAGCCCTCGGGCCACTGCTGAGTTTTGCAAATTTGCTGGGATCTTGAGTGCAGCACTTTTACAGAATCGTCTTTTAGGATATGACGTAGTTCAGCTGGAATTCCGTCACATGCACTAGCTTTGTTCGTAGTAATGCTTGCTAATGCCTACTTGACTTCACATTCCAGGATGACTGGCTCTAGGTGAGTGACCACACCACTGTGGTTATCCAGGTCACTAATGGGGCTGACTGTGACTCAGATCATGAGCTCCTATTGCAAAATTCAGACTTAAACTGAAGAAAGTATGGCCTAGTGGTTTTCCCTACAACACTTGTTCTGTGCATTTTACTGTGAAACTGGTAGGATGTTTGGAACATGTTTATTGAATTCTCCTGAACGTCCACTAGAGGGTGGTCTAATCCTATTCCTATTTTTAAAGTCTAAAATGTCAAGAGCTTTTCTGAATTCTCTGTTGCTTAGTTTATTTTGTATGACCTACTTAAAAAGACACCTTCATCTAGAACAGAAGATTCTGTTAATTCTCAGATAACACAGTTCTGTAAGATAATGACAGCCTTGTACTGAGCTTGCTTGCCTCTTTCTTTCAATCTGACCTGACCGGATACATTGCCGTTCTGCTTTCTCTGTACAGAATTTGAGAGTGCATCTAGCTAGGAGACCGTCACAGTTTTTACGGTTTCATGAAGCAGATTATCTTATAGTCCAGGTTATGTTCTGAGATTAGACCCTTCAAGGGACATATTAGCTCTCTTTCGACACGGTTTAGTATATACTGCACAGATCTCATTTGTTTCATGATGGATTTTTAATGCACTCTTCAAAGTTCCTTGTTACCACACCATCATTACCTTATCACGCGAAAAGTGACGAAAGCACTGAAGACTCTTGTGGTCCTTTAGTACCTGGCCTCCTGTGACCTATGGGTTTGCAAAGATTTCTTTGTTCCCTGAGGCTAATTATTTTTGCTAGAAAATACTCATTAAATGTGAAGTTATGAATTTTAATGTGCTGCTCCACTCTTCATATGTCAGTGGTCACACTGCACCTAGTATGTATCTGAAAATGGCACAAAGGAAAATTCCAGACAGCACAGCTCTTCCTCTGGGGCGGTCTCCACATGAGGGCTTGTGACGCTCTTTCCTGCACAGCTGTCAGGCTCTCCCAGATGGCCCTTCCCAATAAAATTCCACCCATCCTCCCCACCGATCACTAACTGAGACATATACTGTTGTTATAGTGAGCAAAATGGTGAGGCTGGAACTTCTTGTGAAGGTACTTTTGTGCCTGTGGAGGCCTGCTAGTGTTTTATGCACGTGCATTCTAAGTCTGGTTACCAGATTTACTCAAATCTGCGACTGTTTCCTAGCAGAAGATGAGCAGGGTGTGACGGGGAGATTAAATCTCCGCCTGTTTAAATTCAATATAAAATATTCAGAGTACATACCATATATATGCTTATTATTTAAAGAGCATTTGGTAAAGTTTTTCATATAAAAAGGGAGGAAAATTCATGTTCATCAGTGAAGTTCTTGTATATTTTATTACTGACCTCAAGCCTGATAAAAGTTAAAATGGAAAGGTTCCGTGGCTGCTGCTGCTTTAACTCACTGGGCCTAACTTGATACACTGATAACAGTGTTTTCAGAGTTCTCTGCCCATGTTTGATTTGCTCATTGACAAAATTTAGCATAACCTAATATGTAAATTAGATGAATATGAATCATAGATTTGCTTTCTTGGTTATTATTCTTTGTTTTAGAGTGATAGAATCGTTGTATCTCCAGAAATCCTTCTCAGTTGAATTCAGCAGACCAGATGTTTTGTTGTTGTTCAGGCACTAATTTGGGTCCCACTCTTTGTGACCCCATGGACTGCAGCACGTCAGGCTTCCCTGTCCTTCACCATCTCCTGAGTTTGCTCAAACTCATGTCCACTGAGTCGATGATGCCATCCAACCATCTCATCCTCTGTCGCCCCCTTCTCCTGCTGCCCTCAATTTTCCCAGCATCAGAGTCTGCATCAGGTGACCAAAGTATGGAGCTTCAGCTTCAGCATCAGTCCTTCCAGTGAATATTCAGGACTGATTTCCTTTAAGATTGATTGGTTTGATCTCCTTGCAGTCCAAGGGACTCTCAAGAGTCTTCTCCAACATCACAGTTCAAAAGCATCAATTCTTCAGTGCTCAGCTTTCCTTATAGTCCAACTGTCATATCCATACATGACGACTGGAAAAACCATAGCTTTGGCTAGACGGACCTTTGTTGGTAAAGTAATGTCTCTGCTTTTTAATATACTGTCTAGGTTTGTTCTAGCTTTTCTTCTAAGGAGCAAGCATCTTTCAATTTTGTGGCTGCAGTCATCATCTGCAGTGACTTTGGAGCCCAAGAAAATGAAATCTGTTACTGCTTCTACTTTGTCCCCTTCTGTTTCCCATGAAGTGATGGGACTGGATGTTGCAAAGATGTAGTCTTTACCCTTAAGGTATTTACAGAATGCTGAGAAAGATAAGAGTACAAAATAGTGGCATAATGTCAGAGTAGGAGTCCTGGGCAGGGTTCATGGGCCAATGGAAGCACAGATGAGGGGGAGAGAGCTCTGACCTGAACCTGCCAGGGAGATGTGCGGTTGGGGAGGGGGGAAGCAAAGACCCCTCAGGACAGGCAGGCACACACGGGACCCTCCTCGGAGTGATGAGCGGTCGTGAAGGAGGGTGGTGGTGAGGCTGGAAAAGTAGTCTCTGAGCAGGGAGTGGGAGGTCCCTGAATGCTCGGGTAGGGAGTTAAACTGTAAGTCCTCAGGAGCCTTTGAAACTTGTGAAGGGGAGAACTGGGAGTTGGGCAGGAGCCATAACGTGACCCCGGACTCTCCCGAGCACGTTAAGCCTCAGGTTGCCGTCCAGCACAGGGACACACTGCTGGCCTGTATGTCAAAGCCCCTCTGTTACCCAGCCCCCTGCATGCTGAGGATAACATGCGTGATGCTAAAGGGACCAAGTCGCTTAGAGCTAAATGGATTCTGTATTAAATGTAATTATTTCTAGTTCTTATCACTAATCAAAGTGAAATAGCCTTTAAATAATCCTGTTAGCTATGATCGTCTTGTAAGACCCTGTCAAACTAGTTCTAACAGAGTGAGCTGAACACTCCTTCTTCAGGGCCAGTAGCACGAGCTTCCAGGCTGAGGCTCCCACTCGTTTTTCCATTTAATATAATAACAAAAAATAATCTGTACAGCAACTGATACATTAACACCATTTTTCCTGTTCTCCTTTCCATATATATATTCCTCAGGTATCATTGATGACATTTCTGAAAATCTTAGATGTAATTTTTCATTGATTAAAACTTAGATTTTTGCTGTTTCAGGTTAGGCTTTCCATAGTCACAGGTAATAGCTGTTGTATGTGACCCCTGAAGACAGATTCAAAACTGTTATGAACTGCATTATCAGTCTTCCAGACTTACACTGATCTACAGTGATATATCAATTATGATAAAAGTCATTACCTAAAATGTTCTTGAAGAGACGTGCTAAACTACTTGCCACATTTTAACTTTTTAATAAAATTTAATTTTTCCTCCTAAATCCATGTCTTTTTAAGCCCTAGACCCTACCAAATACAAAAGCACAGATATTTAGTAGAGCTAAAATTTAGGGTATTAAAAATGTGGGGAGTTCCCTGGTAGTCCAGTGATTAAGACTCTGCCTTCCAACTCAGGGGGTGCGGGTTTGATCTTTGTTTGGGGAACTGAGTGAAGGGAACTTCACTTTCCCCGAAGTTTAAGGGCTTCCTTTGTGGCTCAGCTGGTAAGGAATCCACCTGCAATGCAGGAGACCTGGGTTCGACCCTGGGTTGGGAAGATCCCCTGGAGAAGGGAAAGGCTCCCCACTCAGTATCCTGGCCTGGAGAATTCCATGGACTGTATAGTCCATGGGATTGTAAAGTCGGACACAACTGAGTGATTCTCACTGGGGAACTAAGGTCCCGTGTGCCATACCATGTGGCTAAAAAAATTTTTTTTATGTTTCTGGATTTAATATCTGTGGGTCAAACAAATTCATTTAAAACAGGCAAAATTTGCATCTTAGTAAACCTAATGGCACCCCACTCCAGTACTCTTGCCTGGAAAATCCCATGGATGGAGGAGCCTGGTGGGCTGCAGTCCATGCAGTCGCTAAGAGTTGGATATGACTGAGCAACTTCACTTTCACTTTTCACTTTCCTGCATTGGAGAAGGAAATGGCAACCCACTCCAGTGTTCTTGCCTGGAGAATCCCAGGGACGGGGGAGCCTGGTGGGCTGCCATCTATGGGGTCTCACAGAGTCGGACACAACTGAAGTGACTTAGCAGCAAACCTAAAACTACAAGTTGAAATTCCGGAAAAGAAAAAGTGAAAGTGTTGGTCGCTCGGTCACGTCTGACTCTCTGCGATCCCATGGACCATAGCCCACCAGGCTCCTCTATCCATGGAATTTGAAACTTGCTCCTTGTGTTGGTGCTACAGAAAGGAACTTAGAAAGTCACATGGCAATCTAGCAGCTAAGGGAAGGAATTAGACCCAGCGCCCTTGAATCTTAGCTGTTTGAGTGAAACTGAGGCTGCAAAGCAGCACAGCCAGCTTGCTCCCCCGCCCCGACCCCCATGACATACATTCCCGCCGAGCCTCACACTCACCGGTCTATGGCAGATGCCTCTCCTCTGGTTTTCACAGGCCCTCACCCCTGTCAGGCTGTGTTGTATCTGAAACGCGCCTCCCTCCACTCTGAGCCCTCTGAGCACGCGGTTTCTCTTTTTCATCCTTGTGTCCCAGCGTCTGGGACGTGTGGCGAGTGCCTGGTAGATGGCCATGATGCTGTCTGAGGTCAAAAACCTTTGACCCCTAAAACTTTTCTGTTGTCTAAGAAAACAACTGGTCCTCACCCCTACAGCCGTGAAATCTTGGTTTACTTAAGCACCTATCAACTGGAAATCATTGTGTGAAAGAGAGACTCAGTTTTGATCCCTGACTGCTCATCACTAGCTAGGTGACCTTGGGCAGGGCACTGAAGTAATCTCTGCAGGCTGTGACTTCGCTGTTTTAAATGAAGGATTTGACAGAGGATCTCCATCTGCCGAGTTCTGTGGCCTAGAGGCAGTGTGGAGTGGTTGAAAGACCAGCGGACAGTGAGCGATGCTTCCTGAGTGTTCAGTGCCTTGGAGGTTTATGTATATCATGTTCAAGGCAAAACAATGCTAAAGTAACTTGAAATCTCAAATATTAAATTATGTTTGGTATAATTTGTGTTAATTATATTTTGATATACTCTTATTATTTGGAAATTGATTATTCATGTGTGGTATATGTGATCATTAGGATATCAACATCAGATTAATCAAGACACTCTGTTTCCCTATACTGGTTAATGAAGTGTAAAGTATTTTGGGAAGTTGTGTTTTAAAAATGTTCGAGATATAAAAATATACTCAAGATAATTTGAAATATATTTTAATGTTGGTACATTTTGCTTCAAGAAAGTTTAATAAAATTTTTAAATAAATGCAAAATAATCTCAACAGTTCAAACTTTTAACTTCTAGACACTTTTTCTTTTCTCCATGATCAAGGATTCTGCTTTTTGACGTTCATTTCTTCTTTTGACCTTGTATACTTTCAGCTCATTTAGAGGCTAGTTTTGAGGAGGTAGAAAACCACCTGCTGAATCTGGAGGATTTATGTGGACAGTGTGAATTAGAGAGACACAAACATATGCAGTCCCAGCAACTGGAAAATTACAAGAAAAATAAGAGGTGAGTTTGGGAAATTGGCCCCGATATTCATGTGCAATCTCAAAGTTTCCCACAGAACCTTACATGCTACGCTTTATAAGTTTGGGGTGATAAAAGACAGGGGTTTCAGGTAAAGCTCTTTAATAAGCTTTCCAAACATGTTTTGCTTGGTTTTGTTTTGTTGGTATCACTATCAGTTGCCGTTTTATGGAGATGAGTTCTGAAAAGCTGAGTATGGGATAAACGGTGGAGGGAGCAGTGCAACAGACAGAACGTCCGAGAGAGGAGAACCCCTGACCTCGTGTCCTCCAAGTGGCAGATCCTGGGTGGCCTTTTCCCTTTGCTTCCTTTTCTTGTCTTTCCTTTAGAGCAGGAGGAAAAGGAACCTGAGTGCTGACTGGAAAGGCGCTCAGCTTTGTCACATACTGTGCATGAGACCTTCAGGAAGTTATTGAATGTCTTAGCCTCAATGTGTGTAGCTTACAGTGACCATGACAGTGTCCCTGCCTCCTGGAGTCGTGGTGAGGAGTCCGTGAGGCGGCCGTTACCAGACGCAGTGCGTGCCCTGCCACAGTGGGCATCGTGGTCACTGTTTTCACTGGGTGAGCCAGAGATGGGTAATGAGATTTGGAACACTGGTGAGCCAGAGCTGGAGATGGGTAATAAGATTTGGAACACTGAAATTTTATTTGTCGTTCTTTTCTTCACTCTCACCCAGTGACTTAGATATATTAGATATATTAGTACATTATAGTTTATACGTTACAAAATGAAAAGTAAGTGTTTGGAGAACAGCCTCATCTGTAATTTAAGTAAAAGCCAGAGTGGACTGGGCAAGTCTTAACATGTGTCACGTAACGGAAATATCATTTTAGATCTGGGGTGGTGTCGTAGAAAGAGAGCACTGTTGATAGAATCAGAAGACGCCAGTCCCGGCTCCATCGGCTACTGATTCTGTGCTCTGGGGCAAGCCATTCGCTTTCCTCTATCCTGTTGTAAAACTTTTCTTGACTAGCATTTGAAAGACTTCTTAAAAGATTACATCATTCGTTAGGCCTCTTTCTGGTGCCTCCCAGAACCCTGGCAGTCAGACTTGTCTCCCCTGGGCAGAGAATTGGAGAGGTCATCTGAGAGCCTGAGCAGCCTGCGAGAAAGGAGCTGCAGGGACGGACACTGGGAGCCTCTGATGAAACGCTGGGTCTGCACCCTAGTGCCCCTGACGATGGCCCCACACCTCTGTATGCTTCTCATCAGCCTGGTGGTGCCTCACTCTTAAGTATGAATGCTCAGCTAACGAGTATACCCAATTGAAGAAAGGTTCCAAAATGAACAGGGCCAAAATAAATTAAAAATAGTAATTATTTTTAAAGACCCACAGAGGAATGAGATACTGTGATGGGAGCAGAAGAAAACTTAAGAACAAAAACTAATTAATAACCTCAGGTGTATCTTACAGGAGACCATTTTGCATTTATGAGGCACAAACAGGATGCTCTAGAGAAGGGATAATTAGAGAACAAGAAAGCTCTTGGGCATCAAATACGTGATTGCAGAAGTAGAAGGCTTTAAGTGAAGCATTAAAAGACGATGTTACGACTTCCCTGGTGGCACAATGGATAAGAATCCACCTGTCAGTGCAGGGGACACGGGTTCAATCCCTAGTACAGGAAGATTCCACGTGCCATGGAGCAACTAAGCCCGTGCCACAACCACTGAGCCGGCACTCTAGAACTGGGGAGTCACACTACTGAAGCCCGTGCACCTAGAGCCTGTGCTCCACAGCGAGAGAAGCCACCCCGGTGAGAAGCCCACACCCTGAGACGAAGCGTGGTCCCCTTCTCGCTACAACTAGAGAAAACCTGCACCCAGCCGCGAAGACCCAGTGCAGTCAAAAATAAATAATTTAAAAAATAAAGTTGTTTTAAAAGAATAAAAGATAACGTTAAACTTTTACATGCAAGAACAAAAAGACTGAGAAAAGCTGAGAATGCTTAGAAAATTGGAGAGTTAATTTTTAAGTCCTATATACTAGGAGCTTGAGAAAGAAAGGGAAGAGAAAAAGAGGAGACAAATTCACTAAAGAAGTAATAATACAAGAAAATTGTTCAGAACGGAAGGATATGACTGAGTTGGAAAGGGTCCAGCAAGGACGTAGTGAGTGGGGAGAGAGCCGTCTTCAGGACGTGCTTTTGTACACTGCACTAGGGTCAGGGTGAAAAATCATGAAAGCCTTCCTAAAGGTCCTAAGGAACTGCAGCTTTTCCGCAGCAACCCCGTAAGTAGAAAATGATTTTTACTGTATATTTACTTACCCCGGTTCGATTCCTGGATCAGGAAGATCTGCTGGAGAAGGGATAGGCTACCCACTCCAGTATCCTTGGGCTTCCCTTGTGGCTCAGCTGGTAAAGAATCCGCTTGCAAGGGGAGAGACCTGGGTTTGATTCCTGGGTTGAGAAGATCCTCTGGATCTCCAGTATCACCCACTCCAGTATTCTGGATCTCCAGAATACCCACTCCAGTATTCTGGCCTGGAGAATTCCATGGACTGTATAGTCCATGGGGTCACAAGGAGTTGGATACGACTGAGCAACTTTCCCTTTCATTTTATTTACTTAGCTAAAGTTTCAGTCAGTGTGAAGAAATAGTAACTTCCAGACATACAAGGGGCTCCAGTTTAGCTCATGTGCAGACTTTATCAGGAAGTGGCCAGAGGATACGCTCTACAAATTAGGGAATAAACCAGTAAGAAGGAAGACGGAGTGTGGAAGAGAGACGAGCTGCTCTTAGCGGATGTGTCCAGTTCTAGAGAAACAGAATTCCTCGGATGATGGTGAAGAAAAGCTTCAGCGGGTCTGGAGAGCAGCCCAGACAGAAGCAGGAAGATCCCCCAGAGGATTCCAGGAGCAGTGTTTTCCAGGGGAGACTGTCTAGTGTGTGTGAGCACGTTGAGCTGGGTTTATAAGCTCTGATTGGAGAGTTTGATTATGTATTAGTGATAGGAATGTTTTCTAAAAAACTAAGCAAATAAGATGACTCTTAACACTAAGAAAATGCAATTTTACAAGAAAAGAAATGATACAATACATGGCTCAGTTATAGATTTTATACATATATATATATTCTGATAATAATTAAGTGTGGCATATGGAGTCAAGCCAGAATTGTAGGTTATTGGGAAGATGCAGTGGAGGCATGTTTGTGTGGAGGGATGGGAGGGGTTGAAGGAAGCTAATCCTCAGCTTTCACAGCAGGAAATCAGTAAGCAATATTTAAAATGGGAAAAAATGAATAAATATCAGTGTTGACATGTTCTTTAGAAAAAATGAGGTAAATACTGGAAGAACTGACTGTAGCTGCTTTCAAAAAAGCAGGACAGGGACTTCCCTTATAGTCCAGTGGTTGAGAGTCTGCTCTTCCAGTGCAGGGGGCGTCAGTTTGATCCCTGGTCTGGAACTAACGGAGAAGGCAATGGCATCCCACTCCAGGACTCTTGCCTGGAAAATCCCATGGAGGGAGGAGCAAGTTAGGCTGCAGTCCATGGGGTCGCTAAGAGTTAGACACGACTGAGCGACTTCACTTTCACTTTTCACTTTCGTGCATTGGAGAAAGAAATGGCAATCCACTCCAGTGTTCTTGCCTGGAGAATCCCAGGGACGGGGAGCCTGGTGGGCTGCCGTCTATGGGGTCACACAGAGTCGGACACGACTGAAGTGACTTGGCGGCAGCAGGCAGCAGCTAGGAACTAAGACCTTGCATGCTGCCTGATGTGGTTTTAAAAAAAAAAAAAAAGGACAGAAAGATGGGGAGCACTGAGTGAGGCACTGATCTGCTTCATCATGAACCCTTGTGGGTACTATTTGACCTAAGGAATATACGTGTACTGTTTTGATAAACATAATTTTTTTGTTTTTTGTTAGCTGCAGCACTTCCTGATGTATTTTGCAGGAACAGAGGACTGAAAAGATAGCCTCTGATAAAACAGTCCACGATCAAATAAGTTCCAGAAACACTTGAGCCTGAATTTGCCTCATTTAACTTTGTAGTACACGTACACATGGTGATGTATTACACGTAGTACATGCCAGTGTGTTAAGGGTTCTGAGAATTCTCATGATAGAGAAATACGTTTGACTCACCACTTCACAGCTTACTTGCTTACAGAACCAGTTTGTGTGTAATATATATTAAAATTCCGTGAGTTGGTATCCTATAGTATACCATTGAAAAATTTTTCCAAAACTCCAAATTAAACATCTGTGGTCCACAAGGGAAGAGTCTCTTAGAAATAAACCTCCTTCCTCTTTAACAAGCAGCCCTACAAACTAAACGAGTGATTTTTCTTTTCTGGCTCTGGAGGAGATAACATGTAATATAAGGGTTGGCTATATGATGTGGCTTCCCTGGTGGCTCAGATGGTAAAGCGTCTGCCTACAATGCGGGAGACCTGGGTTTGATCCCTGGGTCGGGAAGATCCTCTGGAGAAGGAAATGGCAACCCACTCCAGTACTCTTGTCTGGAAAAATCCTGTGGACGGAGGAGTGTGGTAGGCTATAGTTCATGGGGTTGCAAACAGTCGGACACAGCTGAGAGACTTCACACATCACATATGATGTGAGGGCATTACAGTGTTCACCCACTACATAGCTTTCCAGAAAATCTGGGTCGGACAACTCGATGAGGGTGGAGAGAGCAGGGGACTGAAAGGTAATGTCTCCTTCACCTCCGGCGCTGGGCGTGTCCATAGAGCACTGTCTCATCCCGCTCCCATCAGGGACTGGGACTGGGCGGGCAGCAGCTGTGGGAGTTGGGACAGAGGCTGAATTATTAGTACATGAACTCATGTAACTGCCTTGGGGCCAGGTTAAGGCCAGGTCCGTTTCTGACTGCTGCATTGGAACAAACGGAATCCATCCCAGGAGTTGGTGCATCTGTAGTTGAGAGTGGATATATGACATTTCATCATGTATTTGATAAGCATTCTCGGCATAGAGGATAAATTCCTGCCTCCTGTGAAAGGACGAATGTGACCCATCCCAACAGTTATGTGGCTTACGTGGCAGATTCCAGTGTGGGCAGAGGGAAAGAGCTTTAGAACACTCCTGGGGTGCATCCACCCTTGAAAAACATTTGAATCGGTGGTTTACCCTAAGTGGACTTCCCTGGTGGCTCAGTGGTAAAGAATCTGCCCACAGTGCAGGAGACACAGCGCAAATGTGGGTTCAGTCCTGGGTTGGGAAGATCCCCTGGAGAAGGAAATGGCTGCCACTCCAGTGTTCTTGCCTGGAGAATCCCATGGACAGAGGAGCCTGGGGGGCTACAGTCCATGGGGTCGCAAAGAGTCGGACAGGACTGAGCACGCGCCTGCATTGCCCTAAGTGTTTCTGCATGGAAGGAGGACATCCTATTTTAGCTGGTTGTCTAATGAACGTGACATATAAGCGACTGTGTAGTTGTGGGGGGAAATACCCATAAATAGCTTTTGTAATAACTCTTTTGCATATGAAGTGATATTAGTGTGACTGATTGCCTTTATGGGCAGGAATAGACATCAGAGAGTGGATAAACCATGGCTGTAGGCAGAGACAAGTACTGGTACCAGTAGTTGGGTCGTCAGATGGTTCAGAAGATGAGTTAGCCATTATAAGTGTAACTGCTGGATGCCTTGTGTAGGTTTTCATAACCAATAGGAAATATATTTTTCATCAACTAAGAAGCATTGATATTGATTATATGAGCCAAAATAAAGAACATAAGACCATTTCCATGGGTTTGTCTAAGCTAGCAGTGAGAGAAATGGACTTAAGATGTGGAAGTCAGCTTGCATTTGACTTCCCAGGTGGCTCAGATGGTAAAGAATCTGCCTGTAATGCAGGAGACCTGGGTTCGATCTCCTGGAGAAGAGAATGGCTACCCACTCCAGTATTCTTGCCTGGAGAATTCTGCGGACAGAGGAGCCTAGTGAGCTACAGTCCATGGAGTCGGAAAGAGTTGGACACGACTGAGCGAGTAACATTTGCATTTGTAGTCACGGATGTGGGGAGAAATAGATGGTAAATGTGTACATGATTTTTAAAAAGGATACTTTCAGACAATTGTATTGAAGAAAATAAAGCAGGGTAATGTGACAGTGGTGGGGAGGGAGGGCCCTTCCTGGAGGACACGTGAGGACTGAGGCCTGAGTAAGGAGGCAAGCGCACGGGGATGGAGAGTTCACCCTCCCCTGCAGAGGGGCTGCAGGTGAGTGAAGAAGGAGAGTGAGAAGAGGAGAGTGAAGAAGAGGCGCTAAATGGAAAGGTACAATTCAGAGCTCCCTAAGTTTGTGATCTTTTCAGTACCACCATAATATTCCTTAGAATGATTGTTGAGATTCTTTCATAATAATGACATTAAAATCATATATAAGCTAGCGATCTAATTAAAATATTTTTTACTTCCAGAGTTCTAGATCCTTTGTTTTCCCCTTCAGTTTGGAGCATACCATCAGAATTTCTCTGAAAATAGCTGCATCTTAAAGAACAGTGTGATTTTAGTAAGTTAGCTTAATTATAAATGACTCATAATTTTAACACAGCCTTCCATTGGACTTGAAATCTGCTTCGGGGCATACTGAACTCTAGAAGCATTTTTCACTAATTCATTTAGGCTTTGAAACTTAATTGTTATCCCTTATAAACTGTCTCTTGTGAGTGGGGGGCACAGCTTCGGTTGATATGATTTAGCGCCCAGGCATATTCTGAAAGAGTCATTGTTCCTTTTGCTTTATGTGTTACAGCTAAAGCTAAGGAACTGTGCTCTTCTTTGTGTTTGTGTTGTTGTTGCTGTTGATGTGGACTGTAGACTAAGTTTTGTTGCTGTTGTTTTTTAGTCCCTCAGTCCTGTCTGACTCTCTGCAACCCCATGGACTGCAGCACGCCAGGCTTTCCTGTCCTTCACCATCACCCGGAGCTTGCTCAAACTCATGTCCATTGAGTCAGTGATGCCATCCAACCTTCTCATCCTCTGTCGTTCCCTTCTCCTCTTGCTTTCAATCTTTCCCAGCATCAGGGTTTTTTCCGATGAGTTGGCTCTTGGCATCAGGTGGCCAAAGTGTGGAAGCTTCAGCATCAGTCCTTTCAATGAATATTCAGGGTTTATTTCCTTTAGGATTGACTGGTTTGATCTCCTCAGTCCAAGGAACTCTCAAGAGTCTTCTCTGACACCACAGTTTAAATGCATCAGTTCTTCAACGCTCAGCCTTCTTTATGATCCAGCTCTCACATTCATACATGACTACTGAGAAAACCATAGCTTTGACTAGCTGGACTTTTGTCAGCAAAGTGATGTCTCTGCTTTTTAATACGCTGTATAGGTTTGTCAGCTTGTCTTCCAAGGAACAAGTGTCTTTTAATTTCATGGCTGCAGTCATCATCTGCAGAGATTTTGGAGCCCAAGAAAATAAAGTCTGTCACTGTTTCCATTGTTTCCCCATCTATTTGCCATGAAGTGATGGGACTGGATGCCATGATCTTAGTTTTTTGAATGTTGAGTTTTAAGCCAGCTTTTTCACTTTGCTCTTTCACTTTCCTCAAGAGGCTCTTTAGTTCCTCTTCACTTTCTGCCATAAGGGTGGTGTCATCTGTATATCTGAGGTTATGCAGACTAAGTTTAGAAAAGAGGCTCTTTAGTTCCTCTTTGCTTTCTGCCATACGGGTGGTGTCATCTGCACATCTGAAATTATGCAGACTAAGTTTAGAAAAGTCTTTAGGGCAAAGAATGATAGATTTGAGATGTTATGGCATGTCTTTAGTAGTATTTGACCAGCTTACATTCTAGAGAATAACCCACCAAACTCCTGAGCTTCAAGAAATGACATTTCAGAGAGTTGAGGGGATTGTGCTGGGCAGACTTGCCACAGGCCTGGCTTTGCTGAGAATAGGACAAGGAGGAGTTAGGGGCATTCTCCAAGGTGAAGGTGACTGGAACCAGAAGAGGAGGTCTGGTGGAGACGGGCAGGAAGGCAGCAACTAAGTAGCCCCTGAGGTTCTGTGTGGAGGGTGGTTTGGGTGCTGAGTGGGAAACAGATGAGCAGTGTCCCCTCAGGCAGCGCTTCTATGTAAAGGGTCCCCCCCAGGTGGAAGAACGTGGAAGCAGACTGACTCTCCCCCTGACCCAGCCAAAAACCAGACACAGTAAATGAAATAACACTCGTTGGGACACTTTACACTGGGCAGAGAGGAGAAGAGATCCTTGGTCAGTAGGAGACAAGCCCCATGGTGGCTCCAGCATTCTGCCAGCAGAGTTTCCAGGCTGCGTGCAGAAAGGAAAACCAGGTAGAGTCTGGCAGGCCCTCTGAGCTGAAGAGTGGAGCTGAGCGTCTGGAAACTCAAGACAGCTGGACTTTACAGGGCTCAGAACCAGAGAGCAGGAATACCGAGAATCTGCAGAGGGCTCCCCGGAAAGTTCAGCAGGGGACCGGTCATTCACATGAGCAAACGACCCAGGGAGGAGGAGGAGGAGGGGACTGCACCCGTTAGGATTAGTTAGCAGTGCCTGTCAGCCAGAGACTGAGAATTCCTGGGGAAATTCCTCGGGAAAGCTTCCCTTAACAGTTGGCCCTTGACTGAGCCCCGTTCCAGATCTGCTTAACTAATCAGAAAAGCAAGCATCAAAGAGATCAAGCTGTTTCCAAATAGATTAACTGTATCCCAGCAAGAATGTTTCTAGAACTACAAAAATAGCCAGTAGTCAACAAGGTAGATCATTCTAACAGGTTGCTTGTGAATGGACAAGATGCATGACACACCAGACTTCAACTGAGGTTGCCAGAGAAAGGTGGTCTAAGGCTGTGTTATGTTAAGACTTCCATGGAGGCCAAATCCATGATGCACTTTAAATATTTAACCTGTATTTCTCTTCTTAACTCTTTAGGTAACTGTGCCCATTGACAAACCAGTCCTTATTTGCCTGGCCTCTGGAAGCCGTCTCTAACACTCGCACCCCCAGTTTTCTCTGCTGCCATTGTAGATGCTGTGGTTCTGTTATTCTCTTGGGTTCTGTTATTGGTTATTGCTTCCTCTCATTCTGTGTAATAAAGATGTCTTATTCTGTAACATACCCCCTCCGTAGGATCTGTGTAAGGAGCAAATGACAACAGGGCTTCTAAAGTTTTGAGAAAATTACCTCAAGCACGTGGGCCAGCTCTTCTCGCCCTTGAGAATGAAAGTCACTCAGTCGTGTCCAACTCTTTGCGACCCCATGGACTGTACAGTCCATGGAATTCTCCAGGCCAGAATACTGGAGTGGGTAGCCTTTCCCTTCTCTAGGGGAGCTTCCCAACTCAGGGATCGAACCCAGATCTCCTGCATTGTAGGCGGATTCTTTACCATCTGAGTGACAAGGGAGGCCCAAGAACTTTATCCAACTTCTACCCTCTCAGCCACAAACTCACCAAGCCAGTAAGGGTACACATCTTCAGGACTGCAGAATGCTTAAAAGATTAAATAAGAGTGGGTAGTAGCTGGTCTTTCAGGAGAGAGGTCTGGTAAGATCTTTCCTAGCCCTCAGTCATAGCAAAGGGAACTCTTCTACTGTGTTTAATACAAAAAGTATTGCTGGTCAATACAAAAAAAATGCCCCTAAATATTTTCAAATGTGGAAAAAAGGTTAGAATTGATCTTGCACCTTACATTTTGAATGGTATTTTGCCATCTAGAATCATTGTGTTAGGTTTTTGACACAGGTTTGTCCTGGGGAAGCAGTTTAGTGTTTAAAGAAAGTATCCTTCCATCTCTGAGATGATTGTGTTTGTGGAGACATTTATCCAGAGCTCCAATCTGTTTGCATCTGTGGGTCTGATTTAGTTGACTTCTATACATGCACAGATTTAATATACTTCTTGCAACATTCCATGGATTTATTTGTTAGTGTGATGCTTTTTTTTGTTTTTATTCTGCCCTCATAACTCAACCCCTGTGGATAAAATGATGAAATAGCAGCTTCACCCTTTGGAAATATTATTAGATTTTGAGTCTAGTGTTATTTGTTGAACGTTTTAGTTTCAGGGGTTTGTCATGCTAAATTTTGTGATAGCATTTGCTGAACTGAGTAAAATTTAAAATATAGTAAAAACCTAAAGGGAGGCATTTCAATTCTTCCTACTTAATTGATCTTCTGAAAATATTATTAAACTTTGGAAATGAAGAGACTCAGAGTTTTGAAATTGCAAGAGGCAAACAAGTTGTTATCATATCAGATGAATTACTACGTGGCCAAGCTTTTATTTTTTAATAAAGAATAAATTCCCCCCTAGTTAGAATAAGGGCTTCTTTTAAGAAGCAGGTATGTTTAGTCCTTCTGCAGCCAGAGTTCTTGGTAACCTGACTTGCTGAGTGTATGTCATGTGTGACCCTGTGCACACATGTGGTCAGGGCAGATGACACATAATCTTTGCACTTCAGGATTTCGGCAGTGTGATTGTAGAGATGGCGTGTGTGCTAAGTCACTTCAGTTGTGTCTGACTCTGTGCGACCCTACGGTCTATAATCTTCCAGGCTCCTCTGTCCATGGGATTCTCAGGCAAGAATACTGGAGTGGGTTGCCATGCCCTCCTCCAGGGATCTTCCTGCCCCAGGGATGGAACCCGCATCTCTGACGTCTCCTGCATTGGCAGGCGGGCTCTTTATCACTAGTGCCACCTGGGTAGCCCCATAGGGATGAGGCCCGTATGGAAATCATGGCGTTACAAGGCAGTGTACCAGTGTTATAGCACTGATGGACGTGAGTCCTGTAGGAGGTGAGTGAGAGGAGACGGCCATGTGGGTGTGATGGATGTCTTCATGGAAAAGACTAACTTGGATACTGTTTTACATTGATGATTACCATTAACCATTTCTGATAGAGTTTGGAGCGTGACCAGAACTTAAAACTCCTGCTCACTTGTGCCTTTTCACTTGGTGAGCTGAGAAGGTGACATTAATGGTCAAGAGGAAAGTATCTGCAGTGTTCTCATCAGTGTTACCTGTTCTCCTCACTTACACTTTCCCTCAAGACTCAGTTCAGTCCTGGCTTCTCCAGGAAGCCTTTCCCGTTGGTCCTCGGTGTGTGAGTCACCCCCTCCTCTGTATTCCTGGAGAATCCTCAGCGTGGCTGGCATTAGCAGAGTGCTAATCTATGACATCAACTTCTGACTGCTGCTTTACTTCTGTATCCCTCACTAAATTTCCTTGAGGTTGTGGAGCGTACATAACTCAACCCTAGCATTATTCCTGCTGCTATTCCTCACATTGCTAGTGTCTAAGGCACAATACATCAATACATTTTTTTGTTGTTGAATGAATGATCAAACTCAGAGGTTACGTTCAGTATAAGAAAATGAGTATTTATCTCCTGGAAAAGGAAGTCCCTTTTCATGATATTTATCATGACAGTAGGAGTGATGGACAGAATTGGATGGATTCGGGGCACATTTTGAGATAGAGTTAACAGGTTTTGTTGGTGGATTGGATGTGGCGAAGGAGGGAGATGGATCAACCAAGGCTTGAGGAGTGTGGTGATGGCCTGAGTGGAGGTGGGGGAGACTGTAGGAAGAACAGGCTCTTTTGCAAGTGTTGTTGGGACGCCTGCTTCACTTCCAAGCAGTATTCTCAGATAGGCAGTTGCGTATGAGTCTAGAGCTCCAAGAAGAGATCAAGACAGGAAGTATAAATTGAGAGCCTGTGGGTGGCATTTAAGGCCACGGAGCTGGATGAATTGCCTTGTGAGAGCAAGTAAGTTAAGAAGGGGGCCGGGACCAAGCTGGCAAAGCTCAGGCATCTTGTGGTCTGGAAGGGGCGGAGAAGTAGCAAAAGGATCTGGGAGAGGAGGAGGAAAACTCGAGAAAATGCTCTCAAGGAATCGCCAGCAGAGTCAATTGCTGCTGAGGGATTCAGATGAAAAGTGAGAGCGAACATCGCCTTTGGCAGCAGGGCGGTTGTCAGTGGTCTTGTTGTGCAGAGCTGGGGTCTGGAAGCCATGCTGGAGTGGGTTCAGGACTGAGTGGGAAGTGGGGGAGCTAAGTCTTTGAGTGGGTTACAAGGGTTGGGAGTCATGGCTCAGCATGTCCAGCCTTAGGTTTCCAAGCTCCCAGATTATTTCATTATGTTCCAAATGGAACTTACGCACTGCCCTCCAAAATCTGTTCCTCTTCCTGTTTTCTGCTGATGAATTCCCTTTCCTTCCAGTGATGCAGACAGGAAGCCTCATGGTTATATACTTCTTCCCATGGGTCAATTGCCATGGTCTGTTGACTCTTCTCCCCAGCGTTTTCAAATTGGACCCCCTCCCTTCATTGCCCCTGGAGGAGGAAATGGCACCCCACTCCAGTATTCTTGCACGGAGAATCCGATAGAGGAGCCTGGTGGGCTACATTCAGTGGGGTCGAAGAAGAGCTGAATGTGACTGAGCGACTGAGCATGCTTTGTTGCTGTTGCCACTGCACTTGCTCCTTCCGGGCACTAATTAGATCTTCTTCAAACTCCTCTAATAGTTTCTTAGGTGCTCCCTGCTTCATTCTTCCCCGCTGTCAGTACGTCTATTCGTCACAACTAGAACATTCTTCCTGAAGCATGGCTTTGCTTGTGATATTCTCCTGCTAAAAATAAAAGCAGATCCTTTTAGCCGGGCACTCAGAAGCCTCTGCCTCTTCAACCTCGTCTCCTACCACTTTCTCTTCATTCAGCCTGCTGTCCCGACGGGCTTGCTCTTTCCTGAAGATAACCTACACCATTCAGCTTCCACACCTTCACTTTGACCCTGACTGTCTTCCCTCGCTTCTCTTATACCTTCCGTACTCCTGGATGCTGTTGCCTCTGGCATTATGGCTGCTAAGTCGCTTCAGTCGTGTCCAACTCTGTGTGACCCCATAGACGGCAGCCCACCAGGCTCCCCCGTCCCTGGGATTCTCCAGGCAAGAACACTGGAGTGGGTTGCCATTTCCTTCTCCAATGCATGAAAATGAAAAGTGAAAGTGAAGTCGCTCAGTCGTGTCCGACTCTTAGTGACCCCATGGACTGCAGCCCACCAGGCTCCTCCATCCATGGGATTTTCCAGGCAAGAGTACTAGAGTGGGGTGCCATTGCCTTCTCCCCTGGCATTATGGAGTCTGTCCTAAAAATTACAACACTTCAAGGCTTTCAGGGCTATTGCTTTTCTTTATCAGGTCTTTAAACTTATAAAATTCTTCCGTCATAGTGATCTTTACCTTAAACCACAGTCACCTGTACCACCCCCGTCTCCACTGTCTTCTTGATTAAGGAATTGGGTACAGGACTCTCTCACTCTCTGAAAGAAACTCTCTTGGAAGTTTCTTGAATTGCCATGGGTCAGGATATTCTGTAAATAAGGGCCTAGAAGGAGGCACCCTGCTCACCTTGACTCTCTTCTCGTAGCAGCTTCCCATTGTTTTGATGAGGCAGCCAGCAGGTTGGAAGGTGGGCACAGTAACTCCAGTGAAAGCTCTTAATCGGGCAGTGACTCATTACTGGGCTTCCCTTGTGGCTCAGCTGGTAAAGAATCCACCTGCAATGCGGGAGACCTGGGTTCGATCCCTGGGTTGCGAAGATCCCCTGGCGAAGGGAAAGGCTACCCACTCCAGTATTCTGGCCTGGAGAATTCCATGGACTGTGTAGTCCATGGGGTCACAAAAAGTTGGACACAACTGAGTGACTTTGACTTCACTGACTCATTACTAACACAGACACTGGATTCTTGGCTCCATGGTTGTTATTTGGGGTAGCAGTAAGGGAAGACTGTGCAATCATTCTTCCCAGTTTCACCTTTTCTTAAAACAGGAGGTGCCTTTTTGAAATTTCACTGTTTCGGGTTCCAAAAGAAGGAAAGCAGAGGCTCTCTGAAGACTGTAATCAGAGAAAAGAGAATTACTGTTTAGAATACTGAACTGAGGAACTTCCCTGGTAGTCCAGTGGCTAAGCCTTGGCATTCCTAATGCAGGGAGCCCAGGTTCGATCCCTGGTCAGGGAACTAGATTCCACAGGACACATCTAAGAGTTCCCATGCTGCAACTAAGACTGGCACAGGCAAATAAGTATTAAAAAAAAAAAAGAAGGAATACTGAACCAAGTGTTCTGTCACCCTGCCCACCCCTCAGTGGCCGTGGGGAATGGCTCACGAGGGCGTCTGGAGGGATACGTGAAGGCGCCCCCTTAGGATGCTGTCTTCAGCGCGTGCTGCCTTTCTCTCAGGCCTTTTCAGCTTTCATCCCATTTGTTGTTGTTCAGTCGCTAAGTCATGTCCGACTCTTGCAACCCCATAGACCGTAGCCCGCCAAACTCCTCGTCCCTGGGGTTTCCCAGGCAAGAATACTGGAGTGGGGTGCCACTTCCTTCTCCAGGCATCTTCATCCCATTACTGGAATGTAAAATAGGTTTCAGGCAGGTTTACTTTCTACCTGATCTTTTAAGAATGAAGCTGGGCTATTGGCCCAAGGGAAATGATTGCACCCATTTTAAAGACAGGATTGAAAGTAACTTTTTTATTCCTTGGTTAATGAACTCTGGCGCTAGAGTAATGTTATCATGAGTTAGTATTTTTAGGAAAAAAAAAAAAAGTGATATGACCACGTGATTTAAGAACCTGTTTTAAGAACACTGGCTTTTCAGTGGGCAGCTTGCCAGTCCTCCCTGGCCAGCTGGTCATGGTAGTCAACTGTTTAGGAACATGAGCGGTATTGTAATTAGCAATGAGGAATTCTGATTTGAAAATCCAAAATAGCTCTAGATATTTAGTTAAACCCCTCATGCAAATAAAAGACAAACATCTCATATTTTAAGTGGGATAAGCCTTTACAAATAAATTTGCCTCCTTAAAATTACTTTTAATTAGTACTGATACTGAGAAAAATATAATCATAAAATTATTAAGGAAAACCTGAAAAAAACTTGCTTTTGACTTCTTTGTCAAAAATGTTTTACGACTGTTCATCTATCTTCCCTGGATGTACGTCTCCTAGGAGACTGTGTTTCAGCATTCCTGACTGACACAAAATCACACACCAGAGGGTTTCCCGGAGGCTTGGCCCTTTTGTGACAGGATGGTCTGTGGACTTCAGCCCTTTGATATATGATTTCCCCTTTCATTTAGAAAAGGAAATAACTGCTCCTCTTTTGAATGATTTTTAATTAAAGATTTTTAAAAACTCTATTATTTATCCATGAAGGGAAAAGTAAGTTGCTTTTATAAACTGGTAGTTAAATATATTAGATGGTTCATGGCTGGCATTAAAATGCTCTATGTTTTTTTGTTTTGTTTAAGTGTTTCAGTGTTTTAATAGTTTAAATTTTGGTAGAACTTTTTTGAACTATTAGTAGAGTAATAGAAAAACTGAGAATAGTAGCTTTAGGCTAACTGTATTGGTAATTTCAAAGAGTAAGGGACTCTATTTGAGCATCTAGAAATGCCACTCTCAGCAATTAAAGCACTTAATATTTTATTATAATCTAAGAGCAGTTTCCATTGGGAGTAGATTAATAAATATATGTTTTCTTTGTTTTTCCTACAGGAAGGAACTTGAAACCTTCAAAGGTAATTTTGTGTTTAATTCTTCACTTTAAAGTAGATGAGAGTTAATTGATGTCAGATGTTTTCTCTTGATGATAATGAAAGAATGCATTCCTTTTTCTTTAAATCAGACAGTTTACATCAGAAAATGCAAGTTTGCTTAACACTGTTTTATCAATTTATTTAATCACTGTGGTTTTGATATTCTTTTTCAGCTGTAACACATGTACCAAGTGAGAGTATCTGCTAGTGGCATCATAAATAGTATGTTAGGATGACATAATGCTGACTTAGAGGTTGCCGAGAATCACAATTGGAGAAGATTCTGGTTTCTGTTGTGTAGAGAATCTGGGCCACACGGAGAGGTGATGGTGATAGAGGTGGCCCTGCAGGCAACCCAGTCGCCTGACCCGCCTGCAAGGTGTTCAGTGCTGGGCCTGCTCAGCCACCGTCTTGTAACTTTGGATAAGTCTCTCTACCTTTTTCAAGCTTATCTGTAAAATCGTAAGCTTTGCTGAGCTATATTCTGAGACACTAAAAGTGCCTAGCATTGCTTTTTAATTTTAGGGAACTTTTGCAAGTGAGCATGAGAAATAATTCTTGGTCGTGCTGACTCTTGGAAACACTCATGAAAAATAGGGAAAACCACAGACTTTCAGAAGCTCAAAGCCCTTCCAGCTTGCCACTTTTCAATTATGCTTTAGAGGTTGAGTAGTGAAATTTCTATTCTCAGAGAATTTCAGTAACTGAGAAGACTCTGAATTGTTGTTTTTATGTTTCATTTATAAACTGGTATTGACTTTTTGAGTTACTGGTTAAAGATTTTTCCAGAACATTATTTACAGTTGAATTGTTTATCTGTGTGATATGTTTGGATGTTTTAGAGAAAGCAACTAATACTTGAGATAAAAGGTATAAAGGCTTATTCCTGCTACATCTGTTATTAAACCGACTTGACTTGGCTGGGTTTCTGTTTGGCTGAAGTTATAGTGAATGATTTAGTTCGCCAGTTTGTTAAGGGCGATGTTAAATGGTCATGATCTGATGTATTATCATGGTTATCATTATTCTTAATCAATTTGTGAACCACAACTCATGTACATTATTTTTCATCACTGGTTTAAAATAAGATTTGAAATCCCCATAAGGTGTTATTTTCTCTCTCCTCCTTTCTTTTAGTCTACTAGCGTCTTCTTATACTGTATTGGGGGAAGAAAAAAAATCAAGTTAATATTAAAAGACAAGGCAGAGACCCAGATTATGCAACATGTCAGCTTTGCTTGCATCTCAGTACTGAGGCTTTTTTTTTCTTTTTGTGTGACAGTATTCCAGAAAAAGAGGAGACCAGCAGTTTGCAAGAGGATAGATAGTGCTATGTATTACCTGATAGAATGATTCAATCCATGCTGAAATATCTTGTTTTTACATATATCCCTAATTATGTACAACACTTAACAGCACATCCAACCCACAGGCCAGCTAAAGCTCTCAATTAGAACAAACCTTAAATGGATTATTGTATCATAATCTAGTTTTTTAAAGAACTAATATTCATTAAAAATTATTTCCTCTTGAGTGTTTTGCTAATACTTCAAAAGCATGTGTAGCTTGCAATAAAATAATATAACTAGTCTTCCAAGACATTACTGGAGAAGAGAATTCGTTCAAAGATGCAATAATTTGTCATTTTTTGAACGTTGCTTTTGCCTTTGTTTTTCCTTTATACATTTCAGGAAAACAAAAAATATTACTTCCTCCAATTGTTTTATTCAAGTTGTAGTTATATTTAGAAGCTTTTTGGTAAGTTGGGGAAGAACTAACTTTTCGGGGCAAAATTAGTAACCCTCAAGGTTAGTGACATAGATCAGTGTGATCCACCGAGTTCTGGATTCTTCCTTCTGTACTCCATTGAGGTTAATGAGTTCATCTTTATCTTGCACTTAAGATATATCTAGCAAATCTCTACAGTATTATTGAAATGGTTCATTATTTGTTTTGTTTTTTTTAATATTGGCAGCAGGAAGGTTTTCTCTTTTCTCTCCAATATTGCCTTTCTTTAAACTCTTTAGTGTTAGTCACTTGAATATCATACAATATGAAAAGGGTAAGATCTTTAAAGTCTTAATTTTTTAATTTTCAGTGAGAAGGAACCCCATTATTATAACTACACGTAGAGTAAATAAATTGGGGTGCAAGTATATTTTTACATTAGTTTTCTCCAGATATATGCCCAGGGATGGGATTGCTGGATCATATAGTAGTTTTATTTTATTTTTTCAAGGAACCTCCATACTATTTTCCATAGTGGTTATACCAATTTACATTCCCACCAACAGTGGGGATCTTTTCTCCACACTCTCTCCAGGATTTAATATGCAGTTTAATTAAATATCAACATTTAATACACAGTTTAATTAAATACCAAATAAAATCATGAAACCTCCGTTTTAAGGAGAACTGCTTTTAAGAAAATTAAGTTGACTGCTTTGGAAGACCTGATACAGGTAAATAGCTTTTTAAAAAATTACTGTAAAATGTTAAATTAGAAATTAAAAAAGACTTGGGGGAAAATAATAAAAATTCTGAAAGAGTCCATACACAAATTGTTTCTCACTTCTTAAATTCCCTTTCTGCTTTTAAAAATAGGCTGGAACTTTTATCCAGTGCAGAATAGGTGGCTTATACAAAGATTTTTTTCAACCAGTGGACCTATAGTCAAAGAACTCAGAAAAAAGTATGGTTATATTTGAAGTTAAAGTGTCTGTATCTGTGTTTTTAAAAAGCCTTTGTCTTGGCTGCTCTGGCTCGTCACTGCTGTGCCCAGGCTGTCTCCCGTGGCAGCGAGTGTGGGCTGCCATCCAGTCGTCGTGCGCGGGCTTCTCATCGCGGTGGTTTCTCTGGTTGCAGAGCTCGGCCTCTAGGATGCTCGGGCTCTGCAGTTGCCCCACAGCCTCTGGGATTTTCCCAGACCAGGGACTGAACCGATGTCCCCTGGCCCACTGGGGAAGCCCTTGCATGTGTGTGTTTTTAATGATTTACTATGTTAACTGCTTTATTAAAAATTAAATGAGCAGCATGGGATCCAGCTGTGTTATCTAAGAGGACATCTACTGTAATCTCCTCTTTAATATAGCACTGCCCGGCCATGTCAGAAATGGGACGGACTGACAGTGTGAAAACATGCCAAGATTTAGTGGCCATCGCTGTCACAGTGAGTGGGTCACCAGAGAATGTGGGGAGAGGCGGCTAAGACCAGCCGAGGGAGTGTGATCCCACTTAAGGCTTTGTTCTGGGAAGCAAAGCCAATGAAGGATACAGGGCCAGAGCGCTCATCAGAACTGCCCAAGACAGCTCTGTGACAGGAAGGTCCAGAGAGGAGAAGGCTTAAAGGAGAAGTGGTCATCAGTGCTGGAAGTAACGTAGGAAGGTTGAGCAGAATGGGGAATCCCACTGGAGTTAACAGTGAATAGATTAGTGGTGACCTGACAGAGCTCTTTGTAAAGGGAGACTCCAGATTGCAAATCAGAAGCATGTGAGACATTTAGGAAAGAAATGAAAAGGTCACGTGAGATAGAATCAGGGTCAAGGTCAGGGAAGAAGGTGAAGTTGAAGACGTTAAGGACTTGATTAAGATCTAGAGAAGATGGAGAAAAAATACCTAGATAGGTTGTCCTTGGAGAGGATCGAGGGATATCTCTTTTTCTGAGACTTCAGAGAAGGAAAGGATGGCAGGTCATAGGGGAAAAAAAATCTGTGGAAGGAAAGATTGTCTGAATTTGCAAGGCTAGGCTCAGAAGTAGAAATACAAACCAAAACAAACAATGCTTTGGTTAACACAAAGCTGGGAATTAAAGAGCATATACGATGGGTCAGCAGAGCACCGTAATCTTGGGTGCTAATAAGATCATGATTAAAATGATTGGCCGTGGAATTCAGGCCAGAAAGGAGAGGCCTGAAGAGACCAGTAAAATAAGCAAGATACGAGGTACCGGGGATGGTGTTCCCCTTAAAGATGGAAAACACTTGGGTGGTTGAGTATGTGGTTGACCACACTTCTTGTGGTCAAAGAAAGAATTTCAGTTTGACATCGTTGAGATAGAGCAGTTCCCAGTGATGATCATGGCTAAATTTGAGTGAAAAAGAAGGCATAAAATTCCCCATCTGACTTGGGGAATTCTGAGGCCATGAGGAGTCACACTTATTTGGGTGACTCAGATATGAATTATCCATACCAGTGGCTTAGTAGCCACAGCAGGTCATGAATTTAGATGTGATAGATGGAAAGCTTGGGTAGAACATGTTGGGTCAATTCAAGAGTTAGCTTAACACGTAAGGCAGAACTCTTCTGCTGCCATTTGGCAATAAAATGGCAACCCACTCCAGTGTTCTTGCCTGGAGAATCCCAGGGACGGAGGAGCCTGGTGGGCTGCTGTCTCTGGGGTCGCACAGAGTCGGACACGACTGAAGCGACTTAGCAGCAGCAGCAGCAGGCAATGGAGACCCAGGTTGGGTAATACCACTGTCCTCTGTCCTCAAGGGGCTAAAGCACAGTGGCAAAGCTTCTAGGATAGAAAGGCAAATATATGATTTTAATACAATGACAAAAATATTAAAATAGAAATAAGCACACTATGGTGGGAGTACTCAGTCTTTTAGAGAGAGGCACTTGAATGCCGACCTGGCAGAAACAGGTAATAAGGACATTCCAGGAAGAGGAAAGAACAACTGCAAAGATGCAGGGACGTTTATCTTATTTCAAGAGCACAAGTTAAAATTTAACTTCTTGTTCAATGAGGAGACCACAATTAGTGAGTGCTGAAGCATCTGGTGTGTGGGTACAGTAGTGAGGGGTGAAGTTGAGACGTGGGCAGGGCACACATGCCGCACAGCTTGTATGCCACGCAGAGGAGCTTTGGCTTTTTCTTTGGACTAGTGGTCTCCACGGAGAAGGCAATGGCACCCCACTCCAGCACTCTTGCCTGGAAATCCCATGGATGGAGGAGCCTGGTAGGCTGCAGTCCATGGGTCGCTAAGAGTCAAACACAACTGAGCGACTTCACTTTCACTTTTCACTTTCATGCATTGGAGAAGGAAATGGCAACCCACTCCAGCGTTCTTGCCTGGAGAATCCCAGGGACGGGGGAGCCTGGTGGGCTGCCGTCTATGGGGTCACACAGAGTTGGACACGACTGAAGCGACTTAGCTTAGTGGTCTCCAAAGAGGCCCATGAGTATCCAGAGTAATGTCAGTAGTGGTGGAGAAGAAAACTGGAACTTCTATTTCTTTTTTTATGTCATCCTTTTATAATTCAATTTTTGTGCATCTTCTATAATAAACTAGGACAGGTATTGATGTATATGTTATAAAATATACATATTTGGGGGTGCATGTTAAACGCTTTTGTTCATGGCAAGACTGCTCAGCAATCACTGTTGTAGCTGGGAGAGATGAGGTAGGGATGGGAGAACCAGAAGGTTCAGTTTAGGATAACAGGAGGCAGTCTGCATTATAGAGCAGGTTTTCTGGGATCATAGGTTTTCTGAAGACAGATTGGAAAAGAGCAGGTCTAGAGCAAGAAGGGTTGGTTGAGAAATTACTACATACACTTGAATGAAGGCAGTGGTAGAATGGAGAGAAGGGCCCAGACTGAAGAATCAAGAATTTCATCACTCTTGTGGGAAGTCTAGGATGACTGGAATTCTGGCTAGGACATGTGGGTGGATTTTTCTTTTACCAGGAAATGTAATACAGGCAGAAGAGCAGATTTGGGAGGGAACCATAGTGGATACTGTTGGTTTTGGGAGGAGGAGGTACAGTATCAGTTGATTAATGATAATAATTAATAGTTTATTAATGCAAGCAAGTTCCTAGTAACCCCACAAAAGTGCAGAACTTTTTGATATCTGATAGAGAAATGCTTTTTAAAATGTTTTATTGAGATTTGACTTTCATATCACAAATTGCATTCATTTTTAAGTGTATGATTCAGTGAGTTTTAGTAAATTTATAGAATTGTGCAGCCATCATCAGAACACAGTTTTAGAACGTTTTCGTCACCCGTCACCATTCCTTTCTGCCCCTCTGCATTCCCAGCCCCAGGCAGTCATTAATCAGTTTCTGTCTCCATAGACTTTCCTTTTCTGGACCTTTCATACGAATGCAGTCATGCGATGTGTTGTATTTTTGCTTCTGGATTCTTTCAGTCATGTTAAATTTTTGGAGTTCATCCATGTTGTAGCATATATCAGTAGACGGTTCTTTTTATTGCTGAATTAATATCCCATTGTATGAATTTATTGCAATTCGTTTATCCTTTCACTGGTTGATGGACATTTGGATTGTCTCCAGTTTGGAACGGTTGTGAATAATGCTGCTATAGACTTTGATATGCAAGCCTGTGTGTAGACGTATCTTTTCACTTTTCTTGGGTATGTAACTAAGCCTGGAATTTCTGGATCATATGATACGGTTGTGTTGGGCTCAGTCGTGTCAGATTCTTTGTGACCCTACGGTCTGTAGCCCACCAGGCTCCTCTGTCCATGGGGATTTTCCAGGCAAGAATACTGGAGTGGGTTGCCATTCCATTCTCCAGGGGATCTTCCCGATCCAGGGATGGAACCCAGGTCTCTTGCATTGCAAGCAGATTCTTTACTGTCTTATCCGCCAGGGAAGCCCTATGATAAGATTATACTTAACTTTTTAAGAAACTGCCAAGCTGTTCTCTGCAGCGGTGGTACCGGTTACGTTCCCACCAGCTGTCTAGGGGTTGTGGTTTCTCCTCACCCTTGTCAACGCTTGATATCGTTGACTCTTATGTCTAGGTCTGTGATCCATTTTGAGTCAGTTTTTGTGTCTGTGTGATGTAAAAGTCTAAGTTTGTTTGCTTTTGTTTTTCACATGTATCCAATTGTCTCTGAACTATTTTTTGAAAAGATTTTTCCCCCATTCCATTGAGCTACTTTGGCGCTGTCACAGGAAACCAGTGGCCATAAATGTAAAGAAGAGTATATTTCTGGACTCTCAGTTTTCTTATTGTCAGTACCACACTGCCTGGATTATTGTAGCTTTTGTAATAAGTTTTGAAATTGGGAAGTATAAATCTTCGAATTTTGTTCTTTTACAAAATCATTTTGGCTATTTTAGGTCCTTTGCATTTCTGTACAAATTTTAGGATCATTTTGTCTGTTTCTACAAAAAAAAGTCTGCTGGGATTTTGATAGGGATTGTTTTGAATTTCTACTTCAGTTAGGGGAGAATTACTATCTTCATAATATTGTGTCTTCCAGTCCATGAACATGGATGCATCTTTATGTGTTTGCAGCTTTGATTTTCCTGAGCTGTGTTCTGTTATTTTCAATATGCAAAGTCTCGCTTCTTTTGTTAAATTTACTCATAAATATTTTATTCTTGCTGAGTGAATTCAGTCTTGAGCATATTAAGTCTGAGATGCCATTACAGATAGAAGTGTCCAGTGGGTTGCTGCATGTCAGGAGACAGCCGTGAGCTGGGGCTGGGAGCAGGCTGACCCCGGGGTGCAGTGGGTGGGGAGCCTTGGGTCTGGGTGAGACCAGGCGGAAGAAAACAAAGGTGACGGGGGTGGAAGTCTAGGAAGCGCTAGAATTCACCCGACAGGCATAAGAAGAGAGCTAGCTGCTTTTGACGGAGCTGAGAACAGTCAGCTGCAGAGGTGGGGATGCGTGTCTCGGGGCGTGTCTCAGGGAGCGCCAGGCAGTGTGACGTTGTTATAGAGGACAGAAGGGAAGATGGTCCGAGAAGGGGCATGTGATCTGTCGACTGAAGTTCACTGGTGACGGTCCTGGGAGCGATTTAGCAGCACGGGGGTCCCGTGTGGGCTGGGAGGGGAATCCAGCTGGCGGAGGACAGGGACCAGCGGGAGGTTCTGTCGCACTCCCCGAATGACCCGGGTGCCTGGCACATTGGTACTGACTGAACATTTGAGTGAATGGGGGAAGAGAGCGGGGCTTTCGAAATCACAGGCTTAGAGGAGGAGAGAAGTGAGGAGAGGCTGGAGGGGAGGAGGGTTTATTGATTTCTGAGAAACTTGAGTGCCTTTGTATGAAAGGGGGGAGAAAAGAGGCTGCAGCCAGGGAGGGGCTGAGGGCACGGAGAGTGGCTGACAGTGAAGCTGTGATGCCCAGAGGACCACGCGAGGGGGTTCGGAGCACACGACTTCGAAACAGGAAAAGACTGTTGACAAGTATCTGTAACTATTGGAATTGTGAGGATTTAAGATACTTATTAAAAATACATAGTGCATTCCAAGCTACCAGTTAGTGTGGCTGAATTTGAAGGAACCTTTAGGCTAAGGCTGTGCTGAAAGTGAATTGGGGGGAGTTTAAAGATACCTTTGTGTTGGGAGACAAGCTGTATTCTTCGTCTTTATCTTACTGCTTGCAGAGAGCTGGGCTTCTTCTCTCATTTCCTATGTTGTTACTGAGGCGTCTTTGTGCCTCTGTGACGGACTCGGACGGGTTTAGTGTTTTCAGCCTCTCCCCTACCTTTTGAGGAGCACTTGGTATGGCCCCAGATCCGTGCATACATCTTTGCACACCAGAGCCCTCAGAGCTTGCATTTGGCTTTTATAGAGGCAGTAGATTCTGATACATGTCTGCAGAAGTCATCAGCAGAAAACTAACAGGCTTAATAGAATTTCTTTGGAAAAACCTGCTTCTGGCTCCAGCCTCGCTTCCTTTGTTCTACTCCCAGAAGATGCACAGCAGGGGAGCTGCCTGGTAAACTGGAGGTTTCACTTGACCAGCCTGAGCTTCTGCTCAGTTCTACTTGCTCAGTGCCCACATCCATGTCATCTCCAGGATTCACCGAAAATAGTCAGAGGAATCCCTGTAGGTGGAACTTTACTTGATGTTTTTTTCCTTCACTGCTTTTCTTTAAAATTTTTACCTCCGTGCTTGGGTACATTGCAGTGTTTGCATGGTATGCAGGTGATAGATACATCACTAAAAAGCAGAAATAAAATTTCAACTCGATTTGAACCTCTAACCAGTAACATGTTAATGAAAGCATTATTTGTTTCTTTATATTACAGAGAAGTGATAGTCACTATAAATTAATACCTAAAACAAGTGAAAAATGTTTCTTGGCAATCTGGGACTTTGCTCTTATAATTTTGTGTCTTATCCCCATCTGGTGAAATTCACCAGTCATCTTTATGAGGCAGCGCCTTTATAATTGAAAGATAAATATAAAATGCCAGGGGAACAATGCCAGTCATTAGAGTAACGAGTCCATTTCTGATATACAGCTCCGTAAAACTAACTCAACATCTCTTGCTGCTGGCATGTGCATTTTCCAAGAAGTAGTTAAACATGGGAGCCGTAGCCAACAACGATGTGAAGTTAAAGTTCCTTCTGTGCTGCTGTGTTGGGTTCAACTAAAATGGCTGATTTTCCAAATGGGTTTTGAAAAGGTAATAATGCTTCATACAGATTAAAACTTCTATGTTATTTTCCTAATTTTACAGAACTTTGGTGTTTCCTGTCATGTGTTGGCAATGGTTTTGTGATATTTTATTTTAATAAATAGCACATGTAAGGATATTAAGTTTGTGGAATTTACTGCAAAAATTATACCTTAAAAATTAACTGGTAGCTTTTTTTTTTTTTTCAGTTAAGTAATTTGTTATTCTACCCATGGAGATTACTGAGGAATAATTTTTAATTATTGCATTTTTTAAAACTCCATATTATGCCTTTAAGGTGGCGCATGTTATGACGTGTTATATATCATTCCCTGTCAGCTGAATCCCACTTGTTTCTAAAGGAAAGAAATGAAAGAAATACACGTCGTCTGAGCTTCTTCTCACTCTATTGAGATTTTTCTGTTTCTGAGATTACATGTTAAAGGTGGACTTGAATTAAAAGGTAACTTCCTTCTCCCTTTCTTAAGTCTGTCTTGCATATAGTGTGGCAGACTCGTTAAGCTCAGGGCAGACACATTAATCAAAGCAAAATCATAGCTCAGGAATTCATTCTAACGCCAGAGCATTCATGGAACTCTAACCCGAGGGAGGTGTTACCGCATCCTCGGTAATTATTTGTTAAGTGTTGAGGAATAAACTGGTAAGAATAGAGTAAGAACCTTAAGGCTTATTTTTCAAAGTGTTTATCAGTAATATATGACAAATGACACTTTCTCCTCTTCCCTCAGTTACACTGTCTTACATGGTGGTGGTGAGTAAATATTTGAATGTAGATATAATCTGGTATTACATTTATTTTTTTTAATTCTTTAAGAAATTACTCCCTGAAAATCTTGACTTCTCGGTGAATATTGGCTAGTTTTTTTTTTTTTAACCTGTTTCCTTTTTTTCCACATGTCAATATGTGTTAGTGTATTAAAAAGATGGTTCATATTATGTAGCTTAGTATTTTAGTGAAGTTAGTGTCTGTATCCTAGGGTACAGAAATATTCATGTCCTGCCTGTTGATTTTGTCTCTAAGTCAGTTTATTTTTAAGACCTAGTTGATTCTTTATTCTAGTAACTGTCATAAGATGTTACACTGTGGCATGACCTAGAACTCTCAAAGATGACACTTTATATTGTAGAGGATGGTAATTCTAACAGCTTGGGTAGATATTAAACTGCAAAAATGTAAAGCCTTGATCAGGGTTGTGGTGCTTAAATGTTACCTTTCTGCAGTTTCTTATAATTAGTATATAGCACTCTTCTGTAAACAATAATTATAGCAATAGAGTCTTTTTAGAAATGTATCAGGACAACTTTACGTTGTATATCATGTGTGTTTGGTATCATGAATAAATACAGCTGTTCTGTTTCATTACCTTTTTGCTGGAACACTGTATAAATTTGACAGCAAAAATTACACCTTTCAGAAAAACTAGATTCCAGCACCACGAAAGAAGAGGCAAGTGAAGATTTTACCTGTCAGGCTCAAAAAGAGAGTTTATCTGTTGAATTCATATGAAGCCTCATGATTTTCTCTTAGTTTTTTGAAGGTTTGTGCTGGAAAATAACCTACAGGGTCTTGTAGCTCTGCTGTTTAAACTGTTTGGACAGGTGATGGAGTTGGCACCTTCTCAGAAGACTGGTCCATAGGTAATGATGTTTATGGATTTCCAGGGCCAATCAAGTGGCTGGCTGAGCCCTACAGGAGAGCCACCCAGTCACCATGTAAAGTCAGCCATGGCTTTCCTTGGAGAGATGTGCTCATGACATGAACAGAAATAGATGCTGGTGAATTGTTCTGGTGAATGCTTCTGGCCACTTTCAGGTGGGATTTTAGTGTCCTTAATGATCTTGAGTGAGGATGTTACATACTAAGGATATCAAATTGTTGACATATGTATTACAGATATTTAAAATCTCAGCTTGGTTATTTGCCTTTTAATTGTTTGCTTTTTTCTTACACATGGAAGTTTCATATTTTTATGTATTCAGACAGGTATTTAAAAATGACATCCTCCATTGTTTTTATGCCTAAAAAGTTCTCTCCCAACCAAAGAAATAAATGTTAACTTGTAATCTCTTCTGGTTTTTATTCTAGCTTAATTATCATTTGCTGATTTTACTCTAACAAATCTGGAACTTATATTGATGTATAGCATGAAGTAAGCATCAGTTTTTTGCCGTAGAAGTAATTAATTTTTCTAGTACTTTGAAATCATCCTTTGCAGTCCTCAACCTCTTCTTGCCAAATTTTGTTGGCTACACTTTCTAATTTTTATTCATTGATTTTTGGTTGTGCTGGGTCTTCACCGCTGCCGGGGCTTCTTTCTCATTGCAGCGAGCAGGGGCTGCTCTCGCTGCAGTGAGCAGGCATCTCATCACGGGCTTTTCTTGCTGCTGAGCGCAGGCTCCAGGGCACGCAGCCTTCAGCAGTTGCGGCTCCCAGCAGTTGCGGGGCATGAGCCTAGTTGCTCTGGGGCATGTGGAATCTTCCCGGACCAGGGATCAAACCCGTGTCTCCTGCATTGGCAGGCGGGTTCTTTACCACTGAGCCAGACCTTTCTCTGGCACTTTCTCCCTCTTTCTTCCTGCATCATCTGCTGAATCACTCCAGCACTTACTCTGAACTGAAAACTTCTTATTTGGTATTGGAGTATATAGCCAATTAACAATGTCGTGGTAGCTTCAGGTGAACAACAAAGGGACTCAGCCATAAATATACGTGTATTCATTCTCTCCCAAATCCCTCTCCCATGCAGGCTGGCACGTAACATTGAGCAGAGTTCAGTGTGTGCTGTACAAATATAGAGGTCCTTCTTGGTTATCCATCTTAAAATATAGCAGTACGTACATGACGTTCCCAAAGTCCTAACTGTCCCTTCACCCAGGCAACCATAAGTTTATTTTCTAAGTGTGTGAGTCTCTTTCTGTTTTGTAGGTTCATTTGTATCATTTCTCTTTAGATCCCACATATAAGGGATGTCATACAATATTTCCTCTTCTCTGTCTGACTTAACTTCACTCAGTGTAACACTCTCTAGGTCCATCCACGTCACTGCAGATGGCATTATTTCATTTTTTAACAGCTGAGTAATACAAGGCCTGGCGTGCTGCAGTTCATGGGGTCGCAGAGTTGTACACGACTGAGCTACTGAACTGAACTGAACTGAATATTCCATCATGTATATGCACCACATCTTCTTTATCCACTCCTCTGTCAGCGGGCATTTAGGTTGCTTCCGTGTCTTGGCTGCTGTAAATGGTCCAGCACTTACTCTGATGTTCCCTGTGCTCCACTCTTGTTTTTCTGTCTCCTTTGCCTCGTTGTCCTTCCTCCCCCACTCATCCCAGTGGGAAGAATCTCTGGGTTGCATCCTTGGGCCTTTTCACTCACCATTCTGTGGTCTCATCAGTTCCAAGGCTTTAAATACCATCTGATGCTCACAACTCCCTGATAAGATGGTTCCTGACCTGCCTCTCCCCCAAATCTAGACTGGAATAGCCAACTACCAGCTCCAATCTCTACAGCTGTGCCTACAGGAACCCTCAACCCAGCATGGCAGAGCCTGGTCTCCATACCCATCTTCCCACCTTCCTGGCCGCTCTGTCATCCCAGTGACACCACCATTCATTCTTCCTGGGGCTTTGACCACGACAAACACACAACTGAAAAATAAGATGCTGCTTGATCCCTCGCTTGCTCTCACACCTCACATCCGATTCTTCAATATATCCAATCAGCCCAAACCGGATCCCAGATCTGACCGGATCTTCCTATCTCTCCCAGTAGGTTCAGGCTGCCTCAGTCCTGTGTAGAAGCTCCGGTGGCATCCTCGCCCAGTCCCTGCCACTCCTGTCTCCCTCCCTCCCCACCCAGTATCGCCTTCTTGCCCCAGATGCCCTGCGGCTTCTCATCGCACTGAGACCAGATGCCCTGCGGCTTCTCATCGCACTGAGAACAGCGCCCTTCTCTCTGCTCGCTCAGCCCGCTGTTTGCCCCCACCCCTGACCTCACTTCCTCCCACTCTTTCCCGGCTCCTCCGTCCAGCCCCACCGGCCACCCACTCTTCCTCCCGGGGGCCCAGCATGCCTCCCGTGCCTGGGGGTTCTCCTGAGCCCTCCGCCTGCTCTGCTCCTCCTCCAGACGGTGGCCTGACTCCCTCCTTTCCGCTACCTTCTCAAAGGTATCCGTGTTTTCAGCTGTGCATTCTCTCTCTCCCTTTACCTGGCTTTCTTTTATGACATACCTTTCTTTTCTTTCTCTTCCGTGGAAACCTGATATACACTTACCTGGCTCTTCTCTGCTGCGCCCCGTGCGCCGAGACGGGCACTGACCCAGGACTCGGCGAGTATTCACTGGCTCTATGGAGTCGCAGGGCAGCATCCTGTCCCCTTGCCTTCTGGCTTGGATTCCTTTTAACTCTGTCTTTCAAACACTGTGGAGCCATCTAGCTAGCTATCTAAAAATTCAGATAATCCGATGGAATTCCCATCAGTTACATCATGAGACCTGGAAGTGGCTCCTGATTCTTCCAGCAGTGCTTCCCAGCTTTAGCCATGAGAGCGTCACAGTCACAGACTTTGTCACATCCACATATTAGCTGTACCGCTTCTGACTTTTTCTCTAAGTCAACTCATTTTAAAGAGAGATTTTAAAATACACTTCTTAGGGAATCCCCTGGCAGTCCCGGGGTTAGGACTCAGCACTTGCACTGCCAGGGGCCCGGGTTTTTGATCCCTGATCGAGGAACTAAGATCCCGCAAGCCATGTGGCACAGCCAAAAACAAAAAACAAAAAAAAAAGTTTTTAGTAAAATACTCTTCTTACTATAAATGGAAAACAAGTATCACTTGACACAAATAGAAACTGCATAAGTAAATACATAACTATTAAAAGGCTTCTGCCACCGCAAATTATTGTGCATGCAGTATTTTGGAAAACTGAGCTTCAGGATTAAGTTCAAAAGCTCTTTATCTTTAACAGAGTCGATAAAATTTTTCCCAAAAGCCCATGCTTGCCTCTTCAGCTTCATCATAGTTTTTTTTTTTTTTGTACTGAAAACTTTGAGGATGTATTACTTGCTGGTTTATCTTGAACCAGGCAGTTTTTTGAAAAGTGTTTTTCTCACTGATCTGTTAAGAAAGAAAAAAAGAAAATAACACTTCAGAAAGAAAGGATGTCACACTGAAAGCAATTTTGCCAAGAGGCAAACCTTGATGGCCGAGCATTCCCCTCCTTCCTGCCTGGGGTCCTCTGAGCATTTCTTCACTGCTACTTTTGCAAATTCCACTATTTGCACTTTAGTGAGACCAACATGAAAATGCCAGTCCCAGCTGGAAAGCGGCAATGTGGAAGCTAGGAGGAGCTCTTCTGTGGTCTCTTGCCCACACGTTTGACTTTGGAGAGTGGTGGCCGCTTTGTAAGGGTGAGCGGACTCTGGGTTTCTTTTTCACTTTTTTGTTCCTCTCGTATTCAGTCTCTTCTCACATTTCCCGTGCAGCATCAGTAATGACCATGAGAGGATTCTGTATTCTATCTAAAGAGCAAGTGCATCTTCTTGCAAGTAGGGAAATAAAGTTCATATTACGGTGTCTGCCCCCTTTTCTTTTCTCTCTCTCTTTTTTTTTTTTTTTTTTTTTTACAAATTTCACACTGGAAAAGCCCAGAGAAGTGTTAGAGTCCATGAAAGTCAGATGGCGCTATGCCTTTAAATTGCTAATTTGGTTGGTGTAGAGTCAAGGGTGAAGATATTACTGTTTTCTAGAGTAAGATGGTTGTGTTAGGTTGGCAAAATTTTGTGCTTTGTATTAGGGGAGAACACATAGCAGAAAACTGTGTTTGTAGAATAAACCAGTTTTAAATGATGTATTCAGAAAAATGGGCTTCCCTGGTGGCTCAGATGGTAAAGCGTCTGCCTGCAATGCGGGAGACCGGGTTTGATTCCTGGGTCAGGAAGATCTCCTGGAGAAGGAAATGGCAACCCACTCCAGCACTCTTGCCTGGAAAATCCCATGGATGGAGGAGCCTGGTAGGCTACAGTCCATGGAGTCGCAAAGAGTCAGACACGACTGAGCGACTTCACTTTCACTTTCAGAAAAATGAGTACTTAGAGCCTCATGGTGGAGAGCCCTCGACTGAGATCAGAACCGCCCCCCCCTCTTTCTGGGCTGCCGCTTGGATTAGGAGAGAAACATTAGAAGGTGTCACCGCTGACTGGCAAACGGACTTGCATGTTCTCATGTCCAAGTAGCTCCTTGGAGTGGCTGCTCTCCTCCTCCTCACTGACATGCATCTTTTGAGCATTTGAGCGGAATGCTTGCTGAGGGCCGTGCTCTCTGTGCCAGAGGATGCTTATTTCCGTGCTCATTGGAGAGCGCAACTGGGCTTCCCCCCGTAGCCCAGGGGTGAAGAAGCCTCCTAGTGCAGGAGACACAGGTTCGATCCCTGGATCGGGAAGATCCCCTGAAGAAAGCAATGGCAACCCACTCCCAGTATTCTTGCCTGGAGAATCACACGGACAGAGGAGCCTGGCGGGCTGCAGCCCAGGGGTTTGCAAAGCGTCGGTCAGAAATGAGCTTGGATACGTTGGAGAGCATGACAGTGGATTCACTTCTCATAATTTTTGGTGAAAGCACTACGCTCCGAGCAGAATGACATCCACAGTATGAGACACCCCACGTTGTACGAGTGACGTATCTGCATCTTCCCTTGGGTCTTGGGAGCCGGACACCTGCCTCCCCTCACCTACTTAATTTCCTCTGTCTCAGGGGCCTTGGGTTCCCCCACACAACCCCCTCAGGGCTTGAAGTGATGCTGGTTCCCTTAGTGAACGCCCGTGCTTGTTGTTCTTGCTGTCTACTCTCTGCGCACCCTGGGATGTGCCCACCAAGGAAGAGCCCACCAGTGCTGGCATCCCCCGCCGCTGATGCAGCGCCTGGCACCCAGCAGGCCCTTGGCCCATGCTCACGGGAGGGAGGGAGGGGGACAGTCATCCATTTACGCACCATCTCTGTCTGCTCTGACTTTCTGTTTTTGTGATGAGGCGGTCTCCATGGGTTCTGCTTTGGTGTGTGTACGCAGATTCTGGAGAACGGTGGGCTTCTCCAGAGACAAGCTCTCTTTGAAGTGCTTAACCACGTGGGTTTGTCATCTTTCTGTTGTGAAGACATTTTTAGCAATAGCGACAGACTCTCTTTTATGCTTTAAAATAATGCTGAGAATTTGTATTAACTGCGTAGAGGAGAAGAAACTGTTTACGGAGTGACCATTCTGTTTCTCCCTTTTAAGGATTTTGCAGAGTTGACTCTTTTTGGATGAGTGTTTTTGTGATTTCTGTTTTCATTTCTTTTGGGTAAACTTCTAGGATGGTGAGTGCTTGCTCATGGTCGTTTGTGTTTAGTTTTTTTAAAAACTGCCACACTCTTTTGAAAGTGACTCTTCTGTTTTTCATCCCACCATCAAATATGTGAGAGTTTCTGTTGCTCCACATCCTTATCAACACTTATTTTTATCCACTTTCTAAATTTTAGCCATTTTAGTGAGTATGTAATATGGCAGGGTTTTGGGGGGCAGTTTTAATTTGCACTTCCTTATTACTAGTAATATTCAACATCTTTTAACGTGCTTATTTGCCATTACGATGTCTTCTTTGATAAAGTGACTCTTCAAATCTTATGCCCTCTTTAATTTCAATATTTATTTATTTATTCGGTTGGGGTTTGGATTTTTTACTGAAATATAGTTGACTTACAGTGTTGTGTTAGTTTCAAGTGTACAGCAAAGTAATTCAGTTGTGCGTATCTACATGTTGTCCCTAAGTCGTGTCCGACTCTTTGCGACCTCATGGATTGTACCCCGTCAGGATGCTGTGTCCTCCACTGTCTCCTGGAGCTTGCTCAGATTCATGTCCATTGACTTGGTGTTGCTGTATAACCATCTCATCCTCTGTCGCCCCCTTCTTGTTTTGCCTCCAATCTTTCCCAGCGTCAGGGTCTTTTCCAATGAGTGGGCTCTTTGCCTCAGGTGACCAAAGTATTAGAGCTTCAGCCTCAGTCCTTCCAATGAATATTCAGGGTTGATTGCCCTTAGGGTTGACTGGTTGGATCTACTTGCAGTCCATGGGACTCTCGAGTCTTCTCCAACACCACAGTTCTACATAAATATATATTCTTTTTTTCACATTTTCTTCCATTATAGGTTATTACAAGATAGTTAACATCACTTCCTCCAAAGTTGACTCTTTATGATGACTTATATTAAAAGCTCATTAGCATTGACTTGCTCAGACATGTTATTGATTTGATGAACCAAATTCTTGAATTTATAAAAACCTTTGCTTTAGTTTTCTCTTATTCTGTACCATGTATCAGACATTTCCTATATGGTAGCAGGATGGAAACTGTGGGTATTGAAACTAGACTATAAAATATACCTGGGAAAAAATAGTCTGAGTTAAAAACAAACAAATGAAAACTGGTAACTTTGCTCCAGAGAGGACATACAAAGCGTAACCCTTAAAGCACACGTTCTGGTTTAGCCCAGGCTATGTGTACCTCTTGGGCCCTGGAGCCGGCGGTTAAGAGCACGGAGTCTGGTGCCACTCGGAGTGCTCTCTGGGCACGTTACGTAACCTGTGAGCCTCCGTTTCCTCTTTGAAAGATGAAGATGAGAACAGGACCTACATCCGTGAATTGCTGTGAGGACTGAGTTGGTACATGCTCCAGGCTTTCAGCGGTGCCTGGCGTTTACATAAGAGTTAGCTGCTGTCACTACAGAGATGAGGCAGATAGAATAGTGACCTGTTTTCCATTATTTGCTCTCTCTGTGTTGTACTTGAAAAGCTCAGTGATACAGAAAAAGGGAAGAATCAAGTCCAAACCTCTCTGGGTTACTGAGCTGAGTTTCTGTGCGTCATAAATACAGGAGCGGTTGTCAGCAGTTCAGCACACGGGCTGGGTTTGCATCCTTTCATCGCTCACAGCTGCTTATCCTTGGCAAAGTGACCTAACTTCTGTTTGCTTACCTATAAAATGCGAATAATAGCAGTACCTATCTCATAGGGCTTTTATGAGAATAAGTGAAATAATAATAGTACCAGCCATGTAATAAACTTGGAATAATGTTAAGCTCTTTCTAATTATGAGTTTGTACTAATCATAATTCTTATTGATGGGACTCGTAGTGTTCCATTTTTGATTACCATGGGCTGCCTCGCTAAATGAAAACAGTGGTGACGCTCTGTAGATTAAGGTAACTGTTCACATACAAATATGAATTGGCCATTTTTATCATAAGTATATCTTCAGGACTCAAACTTTGGTTTTAGAAACAGTTTTACAAATGTGTGTTAGTAAGATTAAACTAGAGTATTAAAATAGTTTTTAGAAAAATGTCTTGAAATTACAATATGAAAACTAACAAAATATTTTGAGTTCTAGAACGAGCTACTAACTTTTGAGATTTATAGATTTATTCTCTCATCCCTCATCTATTCTGCTCCTGTCAAGTCCAAGTGCAAGATGTAAAGATGAATAGGACTTCCTGTGTGCTCCCATCAGGAAATTCACAGCGTAGCTGGGAGACAGAGCGGCTGCGGGACCAGGAGTGAACTGTGGGGTCAGCGCGGGCTGCTGCGGGGTTCTGGGGGCGCCTGCCAGACAGGGAAGGGCGCCCAGAGGAAGGCCGTCAGACTTCCTTGCAGTCATGTGGCACTAAGCTTGTGGCATTCTGGGCACCTGTCTTGTGAGTACGCACTGATCTTGAAAAAGATCCCACATGGCTACTGAAACCCCAGGAGTGGTACTTGCAGTGAAACTAGGAGGGAGACGGTGGAGGAAGGGGGGAGGGAAGCTTCTTCACGGATCAGTGGTTTACAGTCTTTAAAGAGAGTACAGTGAGGTTTAATGTGACAGGTAATAGACCCTATCAGTCTCTTAATTTAGATTGACAGTTCTTTGAATAAATTTGAACTGGGACTAGCTGAAATCCTTCATTTGATCAAGTAGGCAGTTAAATGAATTATTATGCTCCCCCCATCCCCTTTTTGTTACGGAAGTTATCAAACATGTACAGAATAGAGTATGGTGAAAGTCCACGTCCCCATCGCCCTGCTTCAGGACCAACACACAGCCCGTCCTTTGAAAACAAATGCCCTTATGTGGTATAATTTCTTCCATTAGTATCTCAATGTATACCTCTAAAAAGTAAGACTTAACCCCAACACCATTATCATACCTAAAGTAATTATAACTTCTTAGTACCATTAAGATAGAAAGATGTTGTAATGTTAGTTTTTTAGGTTAATAAGTGAAATAAAAGTTTCACTTATTAACAGAATAGTTTGTCATATATCTCTGTAATACCTAGTTTACTAATTTCTAGTTTACTAAAAGTATGCTTTTGAATTATTCTCTATTTGCATATTGTCTCATATTCAGTTCACAGACTGTCTTAGTTCACATTAAAATATTATTTTATCCAGAAACTTTAACCCTCTTTAAGTGGAAATTTACAAAAGTCTGTGAACATAGTCGGCTTATATAAGGTACTCCAACAAAGAACAGAGTAATCACTTTATATAGAGTGTTTACTCCACAAACAGAATCAGCATGTCTCAGGGATCTGTTGGAAGGGGAAAGAATTTGTAAACTTTTTTATCTGCCAGTGAGCACCCTGGTTTAGAGGGTGGAGTTTTTGGTGCTTGCCCAGAGAGGAAGCAGTGGGCAGGCGCAAAAATAGGGCATTGTTATGGTAGTGAGTTCATTGTCCTTACACAGCTGATGAAGTAACACATTTGCAGGTTCCTCTGCTTCATCCTCCCTTTGTTCTCTTGGGCAATGAGATTAGGCTAATGAGCAGATTTCTGCTGTTTTTATAATTTTTCAAAAGTTGGCCATAAATGTCACACAAAAATTCCAGTAGTGTCCCCCATTTGGTATTTCAAGTTGCTGCATGTGCTACCCTGTGAAACATAGCTAAACACCTGCGTGTCCTTGTTTAGCAGCAAAGGAGTAACAACTCTTTCCACCTTAAAAATTTTGTTATTAATTCTATTGCTACAAATATGTAGAATTGACTTTTTAATGAAGAGAAAAGAATATTTTGGTTATTAATACTCTATTCAGTACATCAAATAAAAATGTAAGATAGCCAAAGAAAGCATTCTGAACATCACAATGCATTTTTGAATGGAGCTGGTTTTTGCAGGAAAGTGATTTAAATCCTTGTTTCAGTAAGCCTTTATTTGAAAATAGGAAATTCATTTTCATGGGAGTGCCTCTCGGCAGGCTGTGAGTTGTGTTTTTCTTTTGGCTTCTGCATCAACTTCAAATTTTAGTTTATTCCCATGAGATTATTGTTAGTAAATCAGGAATTGATTTAGTCGATCTCTAAGTCAGAGTAGGTCACAATACCAAAATGTGATTTGATGAAAGTATGCAATGTAGGAGACCCGGGTTCCATCTCTGGGTCAGGAAAATCCCCTGAGAAGGGAATCTTACCTTGGAGAAGGCTTGCCCACACCAGAATTCTTGCCTAGAGAATCCCATGGACAGGAGCCTGGCCAGCTGCAGTCCATGGGGTCACAAAGAGCCACTAACACTTTCACTTTTGGGGCTTCCCAGGTGGTGCGAGTGGTAAAGAACCTACCAGTGCAGATTAGACCTAAGAGATGTGAGTTCCATCCCTGGTCGAGAAGATCCCCTGGAGGAGGGCATGGCAACCCACTCCAGTATTCTTGCCTGGCGAATCCCATGGACAGAGGAGCCTGGCGGGCTGCAGTCCATAGGGTCGCACAGAGTTGGACGCGACTGAAGCGATTTAGTATGAATGCATGGAAAGAGTATAGCCCACGTGTTTTACTTTTAGATTTTTTAATTAAAAAATTAATTATTTGAATTTAAATTACCTTTGTGTTCAAATATATCTTATGGAAAATGAAATCAGGCTCTTTGGAGATGATATAGCTGGTTTGGCTTTCTGTTTCTGATTAACTGTCTTATTTAAAGCATCAAAGTAAAACCAAATCGATCATTTGCATATCGGTATCTATGAAGGTTATCCAAATAAAAATAAGGTTTTTAAAAGATAAATTTCTGTTATAATCAGTGTTTTCTGATTCAACAAAGACTTGTGCCTGTTTCTTTGCTAAACTTGGGGAAGTTGAAGTTGAAAAGATTCTTACTTTAAAGGAGCCGATAGTCTAGTAGGAAGAGATAGAAAAATAGTAAGACAGGGTGTGCAAATGTATTTGGAACAGAAGGGAATCCCTAAGGTGTCCCAAGGCTGTTGGGAAACGTACTTGGAAGCCTAGGTTAATGGCTGCTTTATTCTGTAAACCTTCACAAAAAGTAAATACTAGAATTCCCTTGTTGATTGCCCGCTATGTGCTTGGCACTCTGCTTGTCAGCAGGTTCACATGTCAGTATGTACTTGTTCATATAATAAGTGTATGCACATATGTGTACATACACAATATACACGCACATGTACAGACAGACACACGAGAGACGGGAGAGATGCCCTCATGCAGGGTGGTCCAGCAGGAGGAGACAGGCACTTTACAAGCAATGGCCATCATTACCACAGGGACAGAGTTTAGACTGGTGAGGCGGGCGGAAAGGATGACTAGCGTCCGAGCCAGAAGAACGAGAAGGAGAAAACCAATATGAATAAAGGAGGGGGAAGAAATTTCTAGCAGCAGGAACCATGTGTTCAGCGGTTACAAGGAAGTAAAGAACTTGGCAGGTGTGAAGATTGCCAGAGGCTGGAGCCACTGCAGAAGCCAGACCCCAGAACATCTTAGAATTCGAAAGAGTTTGGATTTCATTCGTACTGCAAGGGAAGGCCGACAGAGTAAGTAGCGGGTGTGTGTATCCGGGGAAAGAAGTAACATCGGATTCGTAACTTAAAAAGATGACTCTTAGTGAGTATGTCGGAGAAGGCAGTGGCACCCCACTCCAGTACTTTTGCCTGGAAAATCCTATGGACGGAGAAGCCTGGTAGGCTGCAGTCCATGGAGTCGCTAAGAGTCGGATACAACTGAGCGACCTGACTTTCACTTTTCACTTTCATGCATTGGAGAAGAAAATGGCAACCCACTCCAGTGTTCTTGCCTGGAGAATCCCAGGGACGGGGGAGCCTTGTGGGCTGCCTCTGTGGGGTCGCACAGAGTCCAACACGACTGAAGTGACTTAGCAATAGCAGCGGTGAGTATGTGGGGAAATGACTGTTGTTTTCTGGTTAGGCTCATGGGAAGGGTTAAGTTAAGAAGCAGAGGCCAGATAGAAGGATGAGGGATGGGATTAGGATGGAGACCATGGGGATGGAAGAGACAAAAGTGGATTCCCGGGATATTTTGGAAGCAGAATTAACAGAATTTGGAGTAACTAGATATTGGAGAGAGTGGGCAGCTTTGTCATCTTCTCAGAAATAGGAAGACTGAAATAGGTCCTTTGGAACTGGCAACATGCGGACCATTGGTCCCCATAAGGAGAGCCGCTTCAGTGGTGTGAAGGGGACGTGAGCCATGTTGGACACATCTTGTTAATTCTCAAAGCAGCCTTAGCGGCCTTGTCCCTGTTTTATGAATTTGAAAGGTTTGAAAGTGACTTTCCAGAATTACCCAGCTAGTAAGTGGTGAAGCAGGCGTTTGAACACTGTGCTCTTGAGCTCAGAGGCTGTGCTCTGTCCACTCTGTTAGGCTGCCTCGTACAGGACTTGTATGTTCCCGTCAGGTCATTTTGATTTGAACATGTCCACTGACTAACGATGTTGAGCAGCTTCTCATGCGTTTATTAGCCATTCATGTTTCTTTGATTAAATGACTACTGAAATATTATGCCCATTTCTTAACTAGGTTGTCTTATTGAGTTGAAAGAGTTCTGTATTTTGGATACAAGCTCTTTATCAGATATGTGATTTGCCAATATTTTCTTCCAGTTTGTGGTTGTTCATTTCCTTATTTATTTTGAAGCACTAAAGTTTTTAATTTTGGTGAAGTCTCTTTTATCAAAAAAAATAAAATTGTAATGAATTGTGCTTTTGTTGTTATATCTAGGCATTCTTTGCCAGAGTTGAGGCCATGAGACTTTATTCTCTTCTAGAAGTTTTATCATAGGGTGGGTTTCACTTAATTGTGGAGGTCATGGAATCCTTCTGTGAGGAAGTGGTACTTAGGCTGAGGTCTGGAAGCTGAGTAGGAACTAAAAGGGGAGGGGAGAGATCCCAGCAAGAGGAATAGCATGTGCAGAGCTGAAGTCTGATGAGATTGTGTCAAGTTTGAGGAGGCAGAGGAAGGAGACCATTTGGGCTGGGGGCAGGGAGTGGTACGTGTGAGACTGGAGAGGTGATGTGGTCGTTCAGGTCGTGTGAAGCAGGGGTGTCCAGAGGCTTTCATTAGGCAGGGAGTGACATGACCATGTTTGCTATGCAGAATAGCGTAGCCACTATGGCTACACTCTGGCTACTGTGCAGGAAAGGATTGGAAGAGGGCTGTTGAAGATCTGACTGACCAGCTAGGAGGCTCTTGACCAGCTAGTGAGAAACGGTGGTAGCTTGGACCCAGGGGAAGTGGGAAAATTAGGACTGTTAGGGACACTCGTGGGCTTACCTGCCTTGAATTCTGCATGGTCGAGCTTCCCAGCCAGGAGGTTATAATAAGCACGAGTAAGCCAGTGTCTGTGGCTTCCACTCTGGTCCCTAGCAGACACCTCTTCTGGGTTCTGTTTGTTGGATTTTCTTTACCAGAAGGAGATGGTCCTAATAGCCCACACACAGCAATTTAGTTTGAACGTTTTCACTGCTTTTCTGCCACTTCACAAGGCTTTGGAAAAAAATTAAAAGCAGGTTACTTATTCATTCCTATGTCCATTTCATTAAAAAAAAAGTAAGTACTTATTAAACGCTGCACACACATAAGATCAAGTCCCTTTGTTGTAGAAGGGTGGCTTATAATCTAGAGTTGAGTAGTCTCAGATGGACCCTCCTGTACTGTTAATTCAGGAAGTTATCAGGGGAAATGTGGCTGAGTCTGATGAATATGAGAGAACAATCGCAGTGCCACAAACTGTGAGCTCCAGCCCACTAATTCAACAAAAGATGATTGTGAGACGTTTTCAGGGACTATAGTATCAACTTGAACTCTGAGCTTTTATTTTAGTTCTAAGATATGAAATGTGGAAGAATCTTTTCTTTGATTTTTTCAGAGTGTCCTTTAATTGACTCAGTGAATTAATAGAAGCAAATTACTATTTCTCAAAGGGATTACCAAAAAATCAAATTCATATTACCTTTCAAAATACAACAGAAAGCACTGGGATTTCTAGCCTGATGGTAAGAAGTATCTTACTCAGAAAACTAAAACATATAGATTTTTTTCTACATGCTTCCATTCTGTCTATGAAATTGATACCTGTGAACAAATTTCCTCTTCTACAATTTCCTGAAGTGTACAGAGAATCCAAAGCTTCTCTTGACTTCAGTTATAGAGAAAGAGAGGTAATTAAATGCTGCTGTAAAGAAGGAAAGACAGTGTGATGTTGAAATCCCTTTGCCAGGTCATTTTAGCTTCTTAAGGGCATACATGGTAAATTTAGACCCTCAAAATTTAGCGATTTTAGAAAACTTGAAAATATTGCATCTCACGTGCATACCCATGATGGTAAATGGGAAAGAATTAGGATTAAGAAGGGGCTTAAAAAAAAAAGTCATAAGAAATGAACTATCAGATTCTGGGACACGTAGGTTTTTATAAGCAAATTTAAGTACTGGCAAAGCTGTCTGAACTGAAAAGGCAGAGCTACCTGTTGCCAAGAGCATTGTCATTAATTGCCTTGACCATGGAGGATCAAAGTCCCCCTGTGAACAAGGGAAGGCAGATACAGGGCAGAGAAAGGCCTGGACAGTTTGTGGCAAAGTGCTGGTCGGATCATTCTTCTGTCTCTCTGGAGTGCTCTGTGGTTCCATCTGCCCCAACTGAGGACAGAATGTATGTGTATCTGTATGGTGCCATCACACGTAACATGAAGTTTGTGTCTTTAAGGGTTTAAAAATCTTATATCTCTATCCAGGGCCTTAGTTTATATGCTAACGTATTCAAAGAATACGGAAACACAGGGCTGCTCCACTGTTTCGTATAGTCAATTCAATTTGTATTACTATGCCTTCAGGCAGACTTTTTCATAAGGTAGCAAGCTTTGGGGGCTTTTTTGGTTGGTTGGTTGGTTTTTCTCTTCTGCTTATGAAAAAATAAAGTGATAACCTGAAATTAGTTCTGTTTTGGTTTAAACTTCTTTCTTGAGTGGGTGTTTCCCGAATGCTGTGCCTTCTTACTCCTATCTTGTAATTAATCATCATTTGCTATTTTCACAGTCATTCTTAAGTTCCTACTTTGTACCTAGAACAGGGGAAGTTCCCTAAGAAAACAGTGTTTCTGTGCAGTGGATTGGTGGGCAAGGCCTCATTCTAAGGAATATCGCCATTACGTGGAAAGTTCACGGAGAGCACCCTGTCATGTCACATCCCAGCTTCAGAACGCTCCGGGTCTTGTTTTAGGAGTGGTAGCTCAGCTTATGGACTTTTCTTGAAAAAGAGTAGGCTTCTTATATATCTTGCTGCTGTGTTAAGTACATATCATTGAGTACATATAAGGGAATTCCCATAATCTCATGTCTATGTTGAACTCTTCATCAAAAGGATAAATATCCTTACGGTTGTATGCTTCTGAATAAACTCAATTCTCTTTCAGTTTCTCAGGCCACTTTCAGTTGTCAGCCCCAAGGGAAAGTTCACTACATCAGTTTGTAAATATGAATTTTGAGGAGGGGCTCAGAGGCTGTATTTTATTGACCATTTAGGGGTGGCATTATTTTGGAGCACCACTTTTAAAAAATGTTTGTTTGTCTGCACCAAGTCTTAGCTGCGGCCCGCGGGATCTAGGTCCACGACCAGGGATCGAACCCAGGCCCGTGCGTCGGCAGTGTGGAGCCCTAGCCACTGAACCACCAGGGAAATCCCTGGAATGCCATTTTTAATGGTTTACAGGATTCTCGGCCAACTTTTCCGTAGTCCTTGGGTAATGGCATTTCTGTATTAAAGTGAACCTTGTTAAGCTCAGTGGGTTTTGAATGCGCTGCACTGGTTTTATGGGCCGGTCTAACGTCACTGTCCACTGCCAGCCCCCGAGAGCCAGCTGCAGGCGCTCCCGGCTCGCACTCTTGGCCTTGGTGGCGATGCATGTCTCTTCTCAGCACACGTGATGAGATGCCAGGGTTTCCCTTCAGCTGCAGCGCTTTCCTGGGCTGCTGTGTTTGTCTCCTGCCTGCCTGTGCCTTGAACACCCGGGCTGCTGTGACTGCCTTCTGCGCCTCTGCCGGCAAGCAGCCAGTGGGAAGCCTGCTTACCACCCACCTGTGCACGTGCCCCTTTTTCCTGCCAGGGTGGTTCCCAGGTCATTCACCACTCAACCAGGCACTGAGGGCACCAGGTTGAGCATGTAGGGAAACTCTCTCCTCATCTCTTAGGGTTAGTACCTACACCCTGAGCATCAGCCTGACAAAAGACAGATTTTTTAAAAATTTGATGGTAGTATTTTAATTTGTATGTGCGCATGGAGGCCTCCATAGAAAAGAAGTGAAGACGCAGAGCAGCAGTTATTCCCAGGGGTTTATATACCATTTTAACAAAGGGTGTGATAAACTCAGTTCAGTTCAGTTCAGTCGCTCAGTCGTGTCCGACTCTTTGCGACCCCGTGAATCGCAGCACACCAGGCCTCCCTGTCCATTGTGAAGACGTAACTAGACAAGGAGGGAGAGTTCAGGCTTCCAGAGGTGGCGAACTGTGGGAACGTGTGTGAGGACCTCGTGGGAGACCGGGATCGCCGAGTGAGGTTTGCTGCGCAGACTCCGGTGGCTGCCTTCTCTGTTGATGCCTAGTAGGGAATAGGGGGAGCCTGCCTTACAAGTGAAAATTTACACTAAATACTTCCTTTGCACCCTGCTTTCAGAGAGGGGAGGCCCAAGAGCTTCTCCCACTTCCGCTGTTTCTATGTCACCTTTAGCCGTAGCTGGAAATAATCCCCCTGCCAGGGTGGTGTATTTGGCATAACTACATGTAAAGGGCATACCCACAGCCCTTTAAAAGACGTTGTGTCTGCCCTCAAGGAACCTAGTGTCCAGTTGAGCGGACAGAGGGCAAGCGAAACTTACGCCTTACAGCAGGAGGGAGCGGGAAAGAGCACCTGAAAGTCCCTGCGTTTGTCAGGGGGGCTGCAGTTGAGCTGAGACCCAGAGGTGTGGGGCACCTCTGAGCCAGGGGCCCTGCGGGTCACAGGCAGGGCAGGGGAGAGCGCGTGATTGGTTGGAGCCCCCAGATGTTGACTGCAAGTCCTGGGTAACTGGGGAGGCAGTTTCTCAGCCATACCTCCTCAGTAGGGGTCTAGGTTCCAGGCTGTTCTGACGGAAGTCCTCACTGTCCATAATGTAGTTGAAGAGAAAACAGGAAGAGCAGAGCGTAAGCTAACCTCTGAACACAGTTCTGAATCAAGACAGTGTGTCTTTGACACTTCGCCCTTGTCTCTTTCACTTTCTGGTCCCTCTTTCTGCGAGGCGTTTATTTCCCTCATGGCCTCCTCCTGAGGCCACCATCACGGCTGCCCTGCCACCGCGCTTTCTTCACGATCATCTGTCTGTCTACCCATTTCCCCCCCATCTGCATGAGCCATTAATCTGAGAGAAGCATTAGAAAGAGAGCAAGCATAAGACACTAATTCACATTAAATTTTGAATGTTGAAATTTTCTAAACACTCCTAAACATGATATTCTCAACTTTATAAAAGAGAAATGTCAAATATGTGAATCTCTAATGGTGAAATTTCAGGAAGTAGTTCGAAAGGAAGTGAGGAATTTAGTCTGCTCAGCAGGCTACCCCATGTGTTGAGCCCCTTCTTCGTGCAACCTCTTCCTCCCCTTCTGGCCTCTGGGATCTACTCAAGACCCATCTCCCACCATTGCTGCTGGCTGTGCCACCAGCCTGTCTGGGAAGCAGGGAATCCATGTCTCCCCACCCCGTTAGCTGGCTATACTGAGCTTAGTCACTGAGTCGTGTCTGACTCTTTGCGACCCCATGGACTGTAGCCGGCCAGGCTCCTCTGTCCTTGGGATTCTCCAGGCAAGAATACTGGAGTGAGTTGTCATGCCCTCCTCCAGGGAATCTTCCCAACCCAGGGATTGAACCCAGGTCTCGTGCACTGCAGGCAGATTCTTTACCAGCTGAGCTTCCAGGTGTTGAGGGACTTACAGTGGAAGGAGGGAGGGGACCGAGGTAGCCATTCCTGGTACTAATTTATTCGTTAAGTCACTCATTCATAAGCCTCCAACAGCTCATAATTGAAAGTGATAAATCCCCATTTCTAAAGTATTTTCTGGAAATAATGAGGTATGATGGGCTTTCAAGCATGCTGAGATTTGTCACTGACCCTTCCAGGGGCAGAATGTTTCCAACTTGGAGCACAGGAACATTTATAAGAGGCTGATATCCAAAAGCATGTTGAGCTTTGGGTCTCGTGTGGTAACTGTTTATAGTTGAAATATATGCACTCTTCTGTTGTAAATATTGTGGGAAATAAAATTCAGAGTCCTTTTAAAAGTGTTCCTGAATTCATAATAGATTTCTGTTGTCATGCATTCTCTCAGTAAATTGTCAATAAAAGTGCACCCACTCTTAAACTTGAAAAGGTTCAAAACCATGGTTCTAGATTATAATTTTTTGACTACTTAATTTGAAATGAAGGCAGCGCAAGTGAAAACATGTCTGAAGGTAATTGTTTTGACTATTACTGAGTGTTCTTCAGTGATATTTAGCCTAAAGAAATCTAACATCTGAATTATTCTATCAGCGTAGAGAATCCTTATGCTCATGTGTAACATTCCACTGAACCTGATTTTCATCTCGCAGCATTGCACCGTGGAGTGTAGGGAAATGCCTGTCCATCCAGTGGGTCCCCTCCCCTGTGGACAGGACAGTTCCTAAGGGGGAGGTGGGGTTGGCCCCATGGGAGCCGGATTCCGGTGTTCTGACCTGGGCTGTCGGGGGACAGGAGATGAAGAGCAGTTCCTCAACTTTGCTTTATTCCTGTGTCCTGTTAAAATGCAGATGTCCTGTTAGCTAGCTGTACTGGGAGCTCAACCTGGTGCTCTGCGACACCCAAGGGGTGGGAAGGAGCACCAAGAGGGAGGGGACATACGTATACTTATGGCTGATTCATATTGTTGTGTGGCAGAAACCAGCACAATATTGTAAAGCGGTTTTCCTCCAATTAAAAGTAAATTTTAAAAAATGCTAGAGGGAAAGGTAACACAAGCTACTGAGGGCGGAAATGAGCTTCGTTATGTAGATAACTCTTTTATTCTTTAAAAAAATACATGTATTTATTTACTTGACTGTGCTGTCTTAGTTGTGGCACGTGGGATCTAGTTCCCTGAGCAGGAATCAAACCCAGACCCCCTGCGTTGCGAGGGCAGAGTCTCAGCCACTGGACCAAGGAAGGACCTCTCTTCTTCTTTTGGGTTATGGCCTTACTGTGCATCTTCAGAAGTGGTACCCTTAGGTGAAAGTACAGATTTTAAAAATCAGATTGCTTTTTAAGAGTCTTCTTAACAATTCATTTCATGGAAACACTGGTAATGAAAGCGTCTCACCTTTTGTCAGAATTGTTTTTCTATTGGCCAGTATGCAATTGGATAAAACAGTATTTCATGCAATTGGATAAAACAGTATTTCATCTTTGATAAACTACTGTGCTGAACAGTTTTTTTCTGTGAATTGTCTTTTTTCTACTGAAAAGATTTTATTGAGGTCTGAATTTTTTCTAATAGATGTTGTTGTTTATGTAAAAAGAACGGTCTTTTGCATTTGTGGCAGCTTTTTCCTCAATCTGTTGTTTCCCTTTTCATTGTGTTTTTTAAACATCCAAGAATGTTTACTGTTCACGTGACTTGGGATCTGTGGATTTCTTCAATACTGTGTAAGGTCCCTTACTTGTAACTTTAAAGATTTAATTTGGTTTTCTTTTTATTTTTCCATATGTCATTTTTGGTATTCAGTTATTTAATTCATCTTGTATGCCCTTAAATTGATTTTATAAATAACCAGCTAATTTTCACAATGCCACTTATTGCAAAATGCTTTACTTCCTCATTTGTTCCAAATATATCCTGAATTATATTTGTTTAGCATATGATCAACTCTCTCTTGGGGGTTTTCCATTCCAATAATCAGCCCATCTCTTTTTGTTTTTCATAAAGTTTAAATTGTTGTTTTGTAAAGTGTTTTAAAATCTGGTGGGACCTACCTAGGCTTCCTCACCCCCTCCTTTTAAAAAATACATGATGAAGTTTTGATACCAGAATTACTATGAAAAATCCATCAACTAGCTTTTGATTCTTTCCCATACCCATGGCCTTTGAAAACTTGAAATAATTTGTCCATTAGATTTTGATATTTAACAGTTTCACTTCTCGTGCTGATTTCTGTAACCTGTATTATTTTTAAATCAGATTATTCATTTCATTGATGCTTCAAAATGTGTTAGCCTGTATTTGGGCATGATAGTATGGGGAGGAAAAAAGTTTTCCCCTTATCCTCTTAGGGTCCTTGGCTGAGTCTGAAAATTAAAATGGCAACATCAAGAGAAAAGTATAGAGATTAATGTTAAATTTGACATGATCTTGGGGCCTTCATAAGGAAATGAAGACCTAAAGAAACAGTTAGACTTGAGTGTTTTGAGCCTGGTTTGATGAAGAGTGGACATTCATGGAGAAGTGTCGTTAGGACAGAGGCTCTGAGTGACCTGGAGGAGACTGTGCCTGCGTGTTGGAGTCTTCTCTGTGTCTTGGGGGTAAGGATGCTCCTGTCCTGTGGGTACGGGAAGGGAACACCCCACCATGAGGACCTTATGACCTGCTTCAAGGGCACGAGCTGGGGGCGTCAGAGCGAGTGCCCGCTTCTCTTTCCTCAGACTCCACATGCCAAGTCCTGAACCCCAACCTCAGTCACGTATTTTTCATCTCTTCTGCCTCCGTTGCAATACCCTTTCATATCTCAGAGTACTTAATTTTTATTTGTCAGAGTTTATCAGCTTTAAACACAGATGTAATGTGAGGCTGTGTACGTGAATGTCTAGTGGAGATGACGTCTCTGCAGATGGAGAGGACGAGAACCCGCCGCCCCTAGGTCAGGTCTGGGTTCAGGACAAAGAGCAGAGGGTCACATCTTTTGTCTCCTGTTGTATGAAGCCCCAAGCCCCTGAGCCAGGGCCTGGTAAGGGATTCCACGGAACGAGAGAATAGCGTTTTCTGATTCTGAGGGTACTTGTGTCTCATCAGTGAAGAGGACTGAGGAGGAGCCAGGGTTGTTTATGTGTTTTGGCTGCTGCTAGAGACTTTCCTTTTTAGATGACTTTGTAAATATTTCAGGGTTTAGGAGAGGACATTTCTGTCATTTCCATGAATTGTGGCAGCTTCCCCATCTTATATTTACTCTTTTCCGTTATATAAATAGTTGTACAGAGTACAAAATCTGAATAAAGTGGATGCACAGAAATAGTTCATCAAGAGCTGTGGTTCTGAGTCTGGTCCTTGGACCAGCAGCAACAGCGTTGCCCTGGAATTGGTTAGAAATGTAAATTCTCTGACCCGACCAGATACTGAGTCACAAAGTCAGTGCTGGAACGCAGCGATCCAGCAGCCTCTGTCACCAGTCCTTGAGTTGACTTTGATGACACTACAGGCCTACTATCTCCATCACGCCTTTGAATGAACTCTGTAATAGTTGATTTGATACTTAGACACAAGCAGCTGGTTTGTCCTTTGTCTAGAGTGTTTAGTTGTACTAACAACAAGAACAACAAACTGTGGAGTTTGGAAGGATTCCTGTAGCAATATAAACCTTTCCCACCCCCCACCCCCAATAATTATTAGTAGGTCACAACTCTTAAGTAAAATGAAGGAGTCTGTCAGATAGGACTTTAAAATTCTAGGAAATTGTTAATAGTTCAATCTGATTTTCTTGAAATGTCACTGTCTTAAAAGGTCCTAAATTTCTTACTGCTAATCTGATTTTCATATAGTTTTACCAAAAAAAAAAAAAAAAAGATAGGATTTGGGGGACTTCTTCCTGCCCCAATCAAAAATAAGTAAAAATAGAATTATACTGTTTTAAGAGCTGGAAGTGACTTTCTTATGGATATCATCCAACCCTATCCCCTTGACCAGCAGAGAGCAGTAGCCAGGCCAGGTCTTCTAAGCTGCCTTGTTCCTGCACTAAAAGATAAGGTACAGTTGAGCATGTCTAGCTTCCTGCTTTGAGCAGACCTGGAACACGCTGTTTCTGCAGTGTCCATTTTGCTAATACTCTAGACAGTGGTCATTTCCTTCAGGGTAATTGATAGAAATTTTTTTAAGTGTTCCAGAAGTTTAGATACTAGAATAGTGTTTGTTTCCTGTGACATGGGTTTAGGAAGCAGCTGCTGCAGTAGATGCTCTGAAGGACTGAACTTTGTGAAGTCTGCTCACGAACTGCCATGGCTTGTCTGAGTTACTTACTCTGAAAAACCAGTCATTATTCTAAACTGCTACATGTGAGGTAAGAGTTATCGTTTATTAGTTGCATGTAAAAGAAATGCGCCATTTGGTTCTTGATAAATGTGTGTGCATTCATGCACACACATGGGTGTGTTGGAGGGAGGGTGAAGAAAAGCTCTGTAAAGTCATTTCACCTGCTTTTTAAAAATATGTTGACTTTAACATGCACAGCATTTTTTTTTCCCAAAGACTTATTCTGAGGAATAAGGGAAGAGCTCTTATAATACTTTTGAATACTCATAGAAATAATATATGGTATAAATAACTGTAAATCTGTCTTGGAAACTAATTATTGATGAAGGCTAACAGAAAACTCTTACAAACTGTAGAAACATAGGGCAGAGAAGTTGGTATTTTAAATGCATGTTTAAAACCTGCCGTTCTAGGACAGTATTAGTTAAAGCTCTTTTTGTCCAATCTGAGACAATTTGCATTCATTTGTTTAAGGTGAGGCAGAAGGTTGGGGAGACTTTAAAAACGGTTGAGTGTGCCTTATTGTGAAAACTTATTTGAGATAGAAATAAAAGTTAACTGTTAAATGGTAAAAATACACAAGAGGTGGGGGTTTAAAACTGGAAGGAAATCATGTCTATTTTTGTCTTCATCTAACAAGTCCCCAGTTCCTGTGTAGAATTTTTCTAAAACTAAATGTTTTTCTATTTAAATAATAGCAATTATTGAAAGTAATTAAGAGGAAGTTGAGCCTTGTTTCTGACAGAGAAGGAGAAGGGAAGGAAACGATTCCCTGAGCACACAGTCTGTGGGTCTCACCAAATGCTGGTGAGGCAAGAGGTCACCCGGACACGGGATGGGAGCCACTCTGCAAAAGTTTGGCAGTTCCTCTCAAAACCAAAAGGTACACTCACTCACCATATGACCCAAGAATTACAGTCCTGGGTGTTTATCTCAGATGACTTATTTTCATCTGGAAGCTGGTACACAAACATTCATTGCAACTTCACTCATAATATCCAGGTGTCCTTCAGTGGGTGACTAGTCAAACTTAACTGTGGTTCCCCCAACCATGGACACAGCTCAGCAGCAAAAAGGAACAAGTTATCAACATGAGCAGCTGCTGAGACGAATCAGGGAAATTCCACCTGAAAAAAGCCAACCTCAGAAGACTATATACCACATGGTTTCATTTATGTAACCTTTATGAGATGACATGATCATAGATTTGGACTAGGGAGGGGATCGGGGAGGGAGGGGAGGGTGTGATTACCAGAGGGCAGCAGGAGAAGCTTTGTGGTAATAGTAACATCCTGATTGCGGTTCTTCGTGAGCCTGCACAGAGCGCCCCGCCCCGTACACTCACACGCGCGCATACATGCCTGGTGAGACCTGAACAAGCTCTGCGGGCGCACCAGCGCTGCAGTGACTGCGGCGGTGCCTGGAGCCCTTTGAATTATGGTTTCTCTGGGTCATGTGCCCAGGAGGGAGTCGCTGGGTCATACAGTAGTTCTATTTTTGGTTTTCTTAAGGGACCTCCGTACAGTTTTCCATAGTGCCTGCACCAATTCCCATTCCCTTTCTTTGACACCCTCTCCAGCATTTATTGTTTGTAGACTTCTTGATGAGGGCCATTTTGACTGGTGTGAGGTAGTTCTGATTTGCATTGCTCTAATAATGAGCGATGCTGAACATCTTTTTTATGTGCCTCTTGGCCATCTGTATGTCTTCTTTGGAGAAATGGCTATTCAGGTCTTCCGCTCACTGTTTCATTGGGCTGTTAGTTTGATATTGAGCTGTATGAGCTGTTTGTATATTTTGAAAATTAATCTCTTGTCAGTTGCTTCCAGGGGTTAAAACTGCACTTCTAATGCAGGGGCATGGGTTTGATCTCTGGTAGGGGAAATAAGATCCTGAACGCCTGCCGTGCAATGCAATGGAAAAAAAAAAAAAAGGATTTTAATTTTATTCTTAGTCTTAATTATTTATGTTGAATGAAAAATGTTCTCAATCTTAAAAATAAGTAGCGATTGCCAGAATTTTCCGTAACTCATATTAAATTTTATCGTTTTCTCTTTTAACATTTTTGTATTAAAGAGACTCTCCCTTCTACCAGAGAGGTTTGTCCTGGTTTTCCTTCTTCCCAGCAGCCCTGGGCTTTTTCAGTCATTAACACCTTACTGTCTTTTATTACTTATCAGCTCTGTTAAATGGACTTAGTTGTGGAATAAGTTGAAATTGTTCCTGAAATGAACCTGATGGATTTTTTATATTTGATACATTTTGTGCTACCCTTATGCCCCATTAAAACATATAACTGAGAATTGATTATACCATCTTTGCTGGTAATGGGATTTTTTTTGTTGTTTTGAGAAATTATCCATCTGAAATTGATAGTGGAGGCTAGAATGGAAGTTGCAGTCAGATAAAGCTTGAGCAATGACCTGGAGTTGAAATCAAAGGAGACACGGGCCTGGGCTGATAATGGAATTAATCGATTACTCCTGACTCCTGGGAGAAAAACGGCAGCATCTTTTAATGTTTCGGGGTTTTTGTTTTTTTTTTTTTTTTCTCTTTTTAGTCTTTAGGCTAGTTGTTGAAGTTCTTAAATCTTTGTCAGGTTTTCCCCAGTATAATAAATGACATCTTAGATGTGAATAAGCGGTCATTTTTCCTTCAGAAAATGTCCTATGATTTATGTCTTCCAATAGTCATTCCCCCAAATTCAGGTGATATTAAACCTCCAGATTTGAAATACTCCCTGTGTCCGTCATCATTTCTCCACTCCCAAATGTAGTTGTTTCTTGGCAAAAGCTGAACTGATGATTCTAGAACAAACAGCACAATCAGAACACATTTGCTCAGGCATTAGCTGGGGGTGAATCCTTAGCTGCTGAGCAGGACAGTGATCTTTAGTATCTGCCGTGTGCTTTCGTCATGACTGTCCTGAGTGCAGAGCTGGTGTAGAGTAAATGTACTTAGTTCTCAGTGAATCTGGCTTAGAATTCAGCCCTGAGATGCAAGAGGGGCTCTGAAATAAAGTGGGAAATGATGAAGGGAGCTTGGGGCTGTTTCAAATAACTAGGAACATGTCTTAAAACAGCGATTATTTTCCTTTAAGTCATTTTAAGTTTGCTAATCCAACCATCCCCTACCTTTTGCGAGGGCTGGAACGTGATTAGATTTCATTCCAGCATAGAAGACTTAAGATAAAAACTGCAGGATGTATCATGCAGAAACATGAGAGAATTGAACTTTTGAGGCAGAAGTCTTGAGAAGAAAGTTTTCAAGTTATGTAATTATATATCTATAGAAAATCTTAAGATAAAAAAGAGACTCTGTAATGAAAACCCCTTTGATGATTTCTGCATTGATCTTTGTTTCTGAGCTCCCTATTTTGGAAATTTTTTTTAAGTTATTGAACTTTGTTTGAAGTGTTTGAAGCATACTTAATCTATTCGGGGGTTGACTTATTCTAATGCACTTGGCAGTCCTCAAGCATTTGAGCAGATGGGGTGACGGCTGAAGCGAAACAAGTGAAAAGACATCCTCTCGAATTCCCTTTCCCTCTCACAAGTGCACTCTCAATTCCTTGCACATTTAACTAAGGGTACTGATAGGTGACTTGTTCTGAAGAGTCTGCACAGGGCTGAGCGCGCTGGGGTGAGTCCACGAGTACAGGACGCTGTGCTCACCCAGGCTCTGGTGATGTTTCCTATCCTGTGCTTTTCCCAATAGTAACGCTGGTCATAATATTAGCCATCAGCTGCTGGTGAACACTGTGTGCCTGGTGGTTCTCGTGTGGCCTCCTATTTAATCCTGCCAACACCCGTATGAAATAAGTTTCTCTCTCCCTGAGGCCCAGCAAGGCTCAGTCAGTCGTAGCTGGTATTAGACATCCTTGCTTGGGAAGCAGAGCCTGAGATGAGGATTTTGCTGCAAGTGGTTTGTTTGGGAGGTGATCCAGGGACGTAGGGGTGAGGGGCCAGGAGGAAATGTCAACAGAGGGATGCATTGCTGGCCACCACTGCAGCCCCACCAAGATCCCGGTGACGTGTTCAGAATGCCTCCGGAGTTGCCCACCCAGCAGCTGGGAGGTGGGACACAGATGCCCTGACTGCTGCCTCCATTCCCGGGAGCTCCTGGGCTAGGCCGGTTTATAGGTCCCGTGGGCTTGAGAATTGGAAACACGTGAGATGAACCTTGAGTGACGATCTCGTGGGTGTTCAGATGAGCTCACAGAGAAACCAGAGGTGGGCTAAAGGGGGTTCGTGTGATGTGCAGAAGCATCTGCCAAAAGGGGAAGGGCCCGAGCCAGCCCCATGCTCTTTGCAAACCATCTCCCTGTGGGGAGAGAGGCGCGTGTCAAGGTGACAGGTAAATTCCGGGGGTGTGCAGTGACTGTCGGTGAGGAGACTGCCTATCGTCGCCTTTCCCTGTGAGTACAGCCGTCAGGAAGATTTACCTTCCTGTTAGCACTGGTTCGCATTCTTTGCATATATGAAGATCAGGATACAAGAATATCCAGAGAATTCTAAATGCTGACGATGGTAACTGATTAGGGGTTAAAAATATACAGCATTATCAAGTTTTCATAGTCTCTGCTTAGAGGATCATGGAGCTATGACATAGAGTGTTGAGTATTTATGGAGGGAATGATTAAGGTCCATCCTGTGGGGCCTCGGAGACCACTGTTCACTGCAAATTCTGGTCTTGCTTTTTGGTTAAAATCACTTGGTAACACCATGTAGACTTTCTTAAAGAGTTTTAATTTTTTTATATAACTGACATATAACATTGTAGGAGTTGAAGGTGTACATCATGCTGATTTGACACATTTGTGTTGCACCACGAGGACCAGTGTAGAGTCCGCTCACACCTCCATCCTGCTCAGATGAGTTAGCACAAGGCTCTGCAAGCTTAGCCCACTCAGCCAAGGGGCTGGTTCACGGCCAGGCGCTCTTCTCGCAGACCCCGGTGGCCACGCACTTGCTGTGACCCTGCTTGCTGGGCATCTCCTGCGTGCCGGGCCAAGCTGGGTGAGGTCAAGGCAGATGTGCGGGTGGCCACATCAACGAGATTGACCATGCAATTGGGTATTTATATCCGTTCCCGAACGCTGACCCAGATCTCTCTGCCTCCTCAGCTGAACTCGATGCAGAGCACTCCCAGAAGGTCCTGGAGATGGAGCAGACCCAGCAGCTGAAGCTGAAGGAGCGGCAGAAGTTTTTTGAGGAAGCCTTCCAGCAGGACATGGAGCAGTACCTCTCCACGGGCTACCTGCAGATAGCGGAGAGGCGAGGCAAGTCGGGGAGCCCCCTAGAGGGGGTGCACGTGGGGTGCTGCCACCAGAGTGGGGCTGGGGTGAGACCTCAGGGGTCTCTTGTTACTACCCCAGAACTCAAAAGTGGGTGCTACCTGCCATTTTTGTCTTGCTGCTGTTTTTGCCTCACCAGGTAGTTCTAGGCTTTCATTGAAGGTAAAATTTGGGATATGTTTTTTTTTTTAAAAAAAAAGCAACAAGAGACAAACAGTAGCCATAAATCTGTAGCACAGACTAATCCCTATTACCATTTGAAAGTAAGTGAAAGTGAAGTCGCTCAGTCTGTCTGACTCTTTGTGACCCCATGGACTATAGCCTATCAGGCGCCTCTGTCCATGGGATTTTCCAGGCAAGAATCCTGGAGTGGGTTGCCATTTCCTTCTCCAGGGGATCTTCCCGACCCAGGGATCAAACGCAGGTCTCCTGCATTGCAGGCAGACGGTTTACCATCTGAGCCACCAGGGAAGCCATTTGAGGGTGATGTTTTTGTGTGTATCTAATCTTCCTTCATGCTGCATGGGGATCCTTCCCCAACATTATCAAAAAACCTTTGCAAGAGTTTAAGAGTGGCATCTGCACAGTCAGGATGTAGCCTGACAGTTTCCTAATTGGACATTTAAGACCCTTGGCCTCTGTAAGGGGCTTCTCTGATAGCTCAGTTGGTATAGAATCCATCTGCCATGAAGTCACTCAGTCGTGTGCGACTCTCTGCGACCCCGTGGACTGTAGCCCACTAAGCTCCTTCATCCATGGGATTCTTCAGGCAAGAATACTGGAGTAGGTTGCCATTTACTTCTCCATGCAGGAGACCCTGGTTCAATTCCTGGGTCCTGAAGATCTGCTGGAGACGAGATAGACTACTCACTCCAGTATTCTTGGGCTTCCTGGTGGCTCAGCTGGTAAAGAATCTGCCTGCAATGTGGGAGACTTGGGTTCAATCCCTGGGTTAGAAAGATCCCCAGTAGAAGAGAACGGCTAAAAAAACCCAAACCAACCGGTGCTGTGCTGTACATACAGATGTGCGAATGCTCATGTCTGTGGAGGGGCCGGCTCCAGAGCAGCGCCAGTGTGGAGAGGTGTCCTGGGCTTCCTGGCCTTCCGAACCCCTTGCAAACTCCTGTGCATGTGTGTGTGTCAAGTTACTTCACTCGTGTCCACTCTTTGCAACCCCGTGGACTGTAGCCCACCAGGCTCCTCTAGGTCCATGGAACTCTCCAGGCAAGAATACTGGAGGGTTGCCATGCCCTCCTCCAGGAGATCTTCCCGACCCAGGGATCAAACCCGTGTCTCTCATGTCTCCTCCACTGGCAGGCGATTGTTTGCCACTGGTGCCACCGGGGAAGCCCCGCTCCCTCCCAGATGCCTCTGTGCTCAGCCTTCCTCTTTTTGCCTGGCCCTGGTCTCCATACCTTGCCCCTTCATTGAAGCCCCGTAATTAATGTTACCCTCACTCCGGTCCCTGTCATTCAACTCTCTGTGCCCCTGCAGGAGAGGTTAAAGAAATCAAAGAATGAGGAAGGAAAAGCATGTAGAGAAGACACTAAGGTGTGAATGTGTCAGAGGCACTGAAGGCTGTGGTGTGGACACGGTGCTTTTAAATTGAGGTCAGCAGTGCCGTTTGTGTGCTGATGGGTTAACTGAGCTGTGCCAGGTCTTAGTTGCGGCACGTGGGATCTAGTTCCTTGACCAGGATCAAACCCAGGCCTCCTGCACTAGGAACGCGGTCTTCAGCCACTGTGTCACCAGGGAAGCCCCAGCAGTGCAGATCAAGTGTGGCCTCTTCGTCTCCTCTGTCCGCCTGCCGAGTCCCACCGTTATCTTCATCTGTTCCCTGTGGCGTGTCCTCAGGGTCGGGCATGGGTTAGGGACGCCACCCTGGTCTGCTTGGGCTGCTGTGCCACCACCTCAGACTGGCACCTTATGCACAAATGTCTCTCTCGCACCATTCTGGAGCTTACTTGGTTACGGTGAGGGCTCTGGGGTCTCTCCTCAGGAGGGCAGTGATTCCCATCCCGAGGGCCCCACCCTCAGGACTTCATCTCAAATAATCACCTCCCCGCAAGGTGTGTGTGGGAAAGTCACTGAGTCGTGTCTGACTCTTTGCGACCCCATGGACTGCAGCCCACCAGGCTCCTCTGTCCATGGAATTCTCCAGGCCAGAGTACTGGAGTGGGTAGCCATTCCCTTCTCCAGGGGATCTTCCCAACCCAGGGATCGAACCCAGGTCTCCTGCATTGCAGGCAGGTTCTTTACCAGCTGAGCCACCTCCCAAGGGGGTTAGGGCACGCATTCAGTCCATAAGGGACAAACACCACAGATCTGAGTATCATGAGACAGCAGGCCACGAAGGGAGGGGAGGGGAGCTGCGAAGAGAACAGCAGCTGCGCTCTGCCACATAGCTGAGCTCAGCACTTTCAGGGCGCCTGCAGCAGAAGCAGAGAACTTGAAAGTGCCTGTCAGGAGCGCACGTCTTGGGTCCACAGCTTGTAACCCGCTTCTTTAGGATATGTCACTAGGAAAGTGGTTACCTGGTCACATGGCAAGCATCTGTCTAACTGTGGTGGGTGCCGTCACAGTGCTCGCCAGGATACCACGGCAGCTCACGCTCGCCCAGCGTGCATGCCCGCCACTCCACAGCTCTGTCAACAGTTGTGTCAGACACTTCAACTTCTGCCACTCTTTTGGTTTTAACATGCACTTCCTTGACTGTCCATCTTTCTACGGGTTGGTTGTCTCCCTAGAGTCTTACCAGACTTTCCCGATTATATCTGTGGCTATTCCAGTGTGGCCTTTGCAAAATGCATTTATTCTTAATGTGACCAGCTGAGCCCACTGTAGTTTAGGAAGCCCTTCCCTCCATGTTATAAGAACATTATGCTGTTTTATTCCAAAAGTTCAACTGTTTTCCATTTTCCATTTGGTGCCTCAAGCCACCGCCAGCTGGTTCGTGTCCGTGGGGAAGGAAGGCTCTCCCTGCAGTTCACAGCAGCAACTGCCTGCGCACCGTTCTCTGTTCCACTCTGTTCCTGAGGCCTCAGTACATTCCTGAGTGTTTCTGAGGCCCTCTTCGGTTCCACTTTTCCACTTATCTGGCCTGTGTTGGGTGTAACTTCTGACACTGTCAGGGACCCATGCTTTCCTGACGAAGAGCTCAAGTATTTTTCTCTTACAGTTCTAGAGGTTTGCTTTCCTTTTGTGTTTCCGATGGATTTGTTTAGATTCTGTCTCATCTTCAGACCCACATGCTTTTCAGTCTTTGCAGACCTTGGGGTCAGGTTTGCATTTTGCAGCCCTCAGGCTGTTAACTTGTGTCTTTACTCTTTCTTATTGGTAAACTGTACACAGAATAGTCTCTAAATTTTGGTAATAGTCCTGAGTTTTTAAAATTTTTTTCCATCAAGATTTGACTTGTGAAGTTGTTTAGAAGTGTTTTTTAAATACTAAATTTTATTGTGGCTGGAAAAGGGGGTTTCTTCTTTGATTCAAGACTGACACTATGTTCTTTTAGAGTATTTTCCTACATGTTTTGTGTGTAGTTAAGAACAAGATTCTAGGTGACAGGCATGGGGATCTGTAAGTGTACGTTTCAGACGACTTGTAAATTGGCCTGTTCAGATGTTTCCTATTAATATCCATTTTGGGTTGCTTAATTATCAGAGGTACATTAAACCTTCCTTTCCCCCTCAATTATGATGGACTCCTTACATTTTCCTTGTCGTGCTTCCATATTTTACTTTCAAAATAAAACCGCAAAATATATAGTCACACAGAAATTTTGATTTACCTTACTGGTGAATTGAATTTAAAATAATTATTAAATGCTATGCTTTACCCCAATATTGCTTTTCTTTCCTCTTAAATTTTGATAGTAATACAGCCATATCAGCTTTCTCCTTTAATTATTTGCTTGCTGACTTCCTGTTTTTCCTTACATTTGAAATGTTTCTAATATTTTGAGTGTCTCCTATGAGCAGAATGTAACTAGACTTTTATCACTAATAAGAAACATTTTCCATCTTCAGCAAACTAGAAAGCACCAAATGAGATGGTGATGAAGCCGGGCAGGCAGTGACCACAGCAAATGTTAAATCAACCAATTTGCCACAGAACAGATTATAAAATTGGCTTCATTACTGCCTTATTTGGTGCTTTCTACTTTCCTGAAAATGTTTCCTATGCTTTTCAGTCCCGTTTTTTTTCCCCCCTCCCCTTTGTAAGAGGATGGCCAGAGAGAGAAAAAAGGGAGACTGTGCTTTCAAAACTGAAGGAAAAAAGCCCAGAGCCATCAAGGCCTCCCCAGCCCCAGAGAGGACCCGTGTGCCCCTTCCCCTTCCAGCAGTCCCCCCGTCTCTCCAGGAGGCAGCCCCAAGGGGAGCAGGCTCGACCTGTGTCGGCAGGTCGCCCGCCAGGCCAGCCTTGCAGGAACCCTTGGATGGCACCGCCCAGTGTGCCCATTAAGTGGCTGTGACTTCTAGCAGCCAAGGGTGGCGCTGACGGGAGGTGCCACCTGGCTCTGCCACCTGGGGTGGCTGTCTCCACTGTCCCAGGGGTCTCCCCCCCAACCTTTCACCTGTGCCAGCACTATGCCACAGGCCCCGAGACAGCAGATTCCTACCTTCCCACGGGACGAAGCTCTCACCTCGTGCCCCGTCCCATCGGCATCATCCAGTCCTTCAGTCTGGTTGGAGTAAAGGCCCCGAGTTAGCTATCATTTTATTCAGAGCTTTATGTTTACTCACTTAAGATGCGGTCCTCGCTCAACGTGCCTCCCTCCTGGGCCCCCACACCCCCGCTGGTCCGGCCTCTCCGGAGAGCAGGCTCAGGGGGCATTTCACACATCTCTTAGTTTGAGAGATGGTCTTTAGTTCATCTCTTTGAACTTATCATTCCACTGTCTTCTGCTTCCTGCTGTTGAGAAGCTGCCAGCACCTCCTCATCTTTCCTAATCTGCCTTTTCTCTTTGATGTTCATCGTTTCACTGCAGTTCAGGTGATTGTTTATCTACCTTGCTTGGAATGTGTTTTGCTCCTAAGTCTGGGATGTCAGATCTTGCAGCAAGTCTAGATCATCAGCATCTTACAATACTCACCCCCACAGTCTCCACTCGCATTTTGAACTGTGAAACTTCTGCACTTTTTCATACTTCCACTTGTTTATTTCTTTGCTATGTAGTGGAGAACTTATTGTCTTCTAGTTTACTAGCAAAACTTTTAACTTGTGCCACAGTGATTTTTCCTATTTGGAAAAATCCTATCTGGCTCTTTTCAAATGCCTGTCATGATTTCTGACACTGTGTTCCTTATCTGATTCTAATCTTTAAGATAATTAAAGCCATTTAGATTCTTGGGGAAAGATTTTAATAATCTTTGTTTCTGCTGACCCTCACTCAGGGATGTGTGTGCTGGAACTTCTAGACTGGACTGGATTTTGTGTTGAGTTTATATTCCTGTTGAGACCCAGGTTAAAGATGTGTCCACATCCAGAAATTTGTATCTCCTTGTGACAGGTACCATCTACTTAAGCTACCTGGCTCGTAGTTTTCTGGATCGCAGAACTCCAGACACACCCCTGGACACACCCCTGACCAGGCTCAGACTCCTTGCCCTGTAGCGTCTTTATGCTGGTGGGCTGAGTTTTTTTTCCTAGTTGGTGCTTTTATCACTGGAAGCTCTTTCCAACTCGCCAGCTTGCGGCAGACCCAACCTTGATCAGTTGTTAAGATGGAAGACCTGAGAAATGTTGTAAGGGCAGGGAAGATGCCAAATGGAACTGTAATAAAGTTAGAGGTGACCACCGTCAGGGGTGTCTGGCAGGAATGTCAGCCTCTTTTGAGTTGCAATTGTTTACTGCAGAAAGGGTTGCCTTCAGCACATGCAGGCACATGGCTGGGGATGAAAAGAGGATCTGCTGTGGAAGGTCTAAGAGGTAACAGTAACCATGGTTAAGCTAGGATGGATTTAACCACCACCAAACTGGGACATGTCAATAATACATTCCTCCAAAATCAATTTTGAAGATAGAAGTAGAAGGTATTTTACACCCAGAAAACACAACATGCTAATACCTAATGCAGTGGGAGTTCACCCGGGGCAAAGCCTAACCTCCTCTCGTGCCGGTCCCTGCAGAGCCCATGGGCAGCATGTCGTCCATGGAGGTGAACGTGGACATGCTGGAGCAGATGGATCTGATGGATATCTCTGACCAGGAGGCCCTGGATGTCTTCCTGAATTCTGGTGGCGAGGAGAACACCCTGCTGTCCCCTATCTCAGGTAGGGATGAAAAGCCTGCATAGACATAGTCACTCTCACCACCGTGATATCCCTCTGGCTCACTCAGACACTGTGCGCCCAGCTGTCCCCATTCCCCGCACAGTCTGGCGTCACAGACGTGGACACATGACGCACTGGCGGCTGCAGTCACTAATTTCTCAAAGATTCTCAGTGCTTTTCCCAGATACCTTCAGCAAACAGGGAGTTTTTCTTAAAATTTCATTTTTATTTTCCCCTGTCTCCAAAGTTAACCTGAGTTGGGTTTGCGTGGTTAGGCACTAGATTTTGGGGAGGGGAGGTCTGTGTGGCACCCCGCTCTCCCCGTTCAGCAGGTGGTATTCGATGCTGGGGGCAAGGCCAAGGTGTGTGTTTAGCCGTCAGCTTACGTTTTAAAAACTAGAGGTGATCCTGCAGGCACATTCTCTCCATTTAATAACTTACCAGAACCTCACGTTCGTTTAGATCTGTACTGATGCTCCGGCACTATACCTGGCCTCACGGTAAATTTCAGACCATTCCTCCTGGGTGGGTGGGCTTGGAGGCTGTCATCACGGAGAACGTGTTTCTTCCATGCTCCGAAAGATGGGAAGGCCAGCCCCTCACAGCACTGCCTCCTACCTGGTGGTCCCACACCACGGGCTCCACGTCCTCAGTCAGGCCAGGGGGCTTCCCCTTGACCTGTGTTTCCAACAGAGCAGCTCCTTCCTCCCCTCCCCAGCGTCAGGAAAGGACTCCCATCATCCGTGTGAGGGTCTGGTTCCTGTAAGAGGCTCCACAAGCGTTTTTCTCCTAAGGTCCATTTCCTTGAAATGGCTATAAAGAGGTAAACCCAGCTTGTCACGGTTATGAGGAACGCGAGTCGCACCTCAGAGCTTGCCACTGGGTCTTGAGCGTGGTGTGCCACTGGAGGCTGTGGGGAGGGTTCGGGGTCTTTCCACCGGCCACAAGTGGCGGAAGGGTCAGCTGGAGCACCAGGTGGCCTCCGGGAGCCACCGAGCTCTACACGGGCTTCCTGCATGTTGCAGGAACAGAGAACTTCCGCCCCCTGGACTAGCTGCAAGTTCAAACGCTCGTGGTCGCCAGCAATGCTGAGATGCAGGACTTCCATGACAGGCTCTCCTCTGCTCTCTCCCCAGGGCCTGAGGCAAGCCCCGGTCAGGATGCAGTCACTCTCCAGGTGCCCACTCCCTCCCAGGCCCCAGCCACACCACCTTCCTCGTCCTCACCCGGTACCGACCCGGCCTCCCGCGACCCCAGCGAAGGCGGGGAGTCGCCCGTGGTCCAGTCTGACGAGGAGGGCGTGGAGGTGGACACTGCCCTTGCCACCTTACACAGCGATGACAGTGACTCCTAAACCCGGGCGCCTGCGTGCCGACCACCTTTGAAGGACGATGCAGCCGTGCACAGAGGCCCGTGGTGAAGGCAGGTGGACTGAGGGGGGCTCTTGGTTTTTTACACAGTTGACAATGTGAGGCAAGTGACTGCAAGAACAGCTAACAATAAAGTCTGAGAACTTTAAACACAGCCAGTTGGTACAGAAAGGCTGCTAAATACACGCGTTCTGCAGGTGGGGCCGGGGAGCTTGGCGTCCACACCAGCTCAGCGCTGAGGAGCAAGGCCCCTTACAGGTAGGAAGTCGTGCCTCCTCTCAGCTCTAACGAAGTTCGGGTTTTCACCTGGTGGTTTCAGAATGGTCAAGTCCAACAGCAGTCCCTAGTTTATTCACAGCGCAGCACACCTGGGCACGGGGGGGACACGGGCCCAGTCCCCACGCCGTTTCACTCCTGAGCAGACCCTGGTACCAGAGGGCTGTGCTTCCCCCGCCACCACTCACCACTGTCAGAAAATGAGATTACAACTCGGTGTTCACGCCGCTCCCTGGCCGAGGGGGTGGACCCTCGGATCAGAAAAGAGCGGATTCCACTCACTCATCTTCCACAAGACAAACAGGTGTCCAAAAAACTTTGTTTTATTATTAAACCTTGTAGTACAAACCTGAAAAGTAAACAAAAACTGGCAATAAACAACATGAAAAGTCTTCCCTCCCGAGGGAGGGGTGCAGAGCAGCGCTAATAAATTAAAACGTCAGACCGTAAGCCGGAGGCAGAAGTTCACTGTCCAAGAGGGCCAGTACACAGCAAGGCCATAGAAACCGGACGAGCACACTGGAAACACGACTCTGCTCATGTCACTTAACACGCCAACACAGTTCCGTCCTCGGCGCCGACGGCCGAGTGCACCACAGGACGCTGCTGACAGCCCGCCGGCCAGCTCAGTGCAACGCGGGCGGCTGCGGGACCGCGGAGTCCGATCATGAAACAAAGAACAGCTTGTGAAAACAGGTTCCCTTTTTTATTCCACACATACTGTACACACAACCGGAGAAGGGCAACAGCTACTCCATTATTATTTTTCTTGTTGTTGTTCAGTGATGTAAGCAGCACTTATAAATGTTACAAGAAAAACCCTGTAAGCATCCAGTCCACCCGATGAAGAAACGGAAGTGTAAGGCTTTTCTTCATCTGTCCTCGCGCCCTCCCCTCCCCCACCCAGAAAAAGGCTCAAGTATTTGAAACAATTTACAGGCGTATGTACAAAAGGGACGGGTTTTTTTTTTTTTTTTCCTTTTTTTCTTTTTGTTACAACATGAAGAGAAAAAATAGACCAGATGAGCGCAGATGCATTTTCACATTCAAAAAGAACCGCAGACCTCCGAGTGGCTCTAGATGTGATCACCAACGAAACGAGTTTAAAAAGAAAAATTAATGCTGACCTGTGAAGGTGTAAAACAACAAACAGGTGAGATGAAGATGGAATGTTAGAAAGATTGCACATCCATGACAAAGAAGCACTTCCGGCTTCAATCACTTTTTTTTTCCTTTTTTTTTTCTTAAGGATGCTATTGAAGGGTTTTTTGATAAAGTAGCCAACAGCACCAGAAAAGAACAGAATGGATTTCCTAATGAAATCAGGCACAGGCTTCCCTCACGCGACCCCTCCAAGGCAGGCAGGCAGTCTTCTCTTCCTTTCTCCTTAAACAGATGCATAGTGAAGTGCTGGTAGAGAGAGCCCAGTGGCTCTGACCTCCTCATTTTGCCTATGGTTAGGAAACAACGTCCGCCTTCAGCTGCCACAACCGCCCAAAGAAACAAAATGGGGATTCTCCGGTTTTTAACACTTACAAACTCATCCCGCACGTGACAGAAGAAAAGACAGCCAAAGTAAAGCCATTTCGTTCAAGTTTTTTTTTTGTTATGTGTGTGTGTATGTGTCTATCCCTTTTCCTCTCTAGAAAAAAATCTGCTCACATGACTGATGGTTTTAAAATTTGTTCTCCAAACTTCACCCTCTTCAAAAATGGGTTAAAAAGCCTTTTTTCCCCCAACAATTACAAAAAAAAAAAAAAAACAGAAACAAAAAAACAAACACAAAAAAAATCAAACAAAAAGGCTTTTTTGTCAGCCACAAGGGGCAATACAAATTAATACAGCCCCTCAAGGGTTTTAAAACAGTGAATATACGGCAGTTTCAAAAATCTGACTGCAGTATCTAGGTATTCTAAGTACAAAAAAAAGTTCAACAGTTTAATGCTAAAACAAAATTAGTTCTCTAAAACCAGAAGAAAATCTTCTTTAGAGCTAGTGCAAAGACAGCTTGTATCCTACAGCAAGTACTCCAAACTAGAATATAATAATTACAAAATAATGTCTATCCCTCGCCCACGGCGCTGGCGTCTTCAGGAGGATGCGAGCCTGGAGGGCGGCACGTCCACCGTGGCTCTCTTGCGGGGCCCTCTTTTTGGTGTGGGTTTACTGAGACAGTTCTCAATGCTGCCGTTTTTACCAGATACCTTGCCACAGATCTGATTGACCAGGCTGATAATCTGTTCCTGTTTCGGGTTGAAAAGGAAGACACAGAGTTAGCAAACGGAAGAGCGCCATCCCCAGGCCGTCACCGTCATCAAACAGAGCGGCGGCAGCGGCGGCGCCCAGGGGTGGGGAGGGCCAGGGTGGGCTGTGGTTGGGACAACACTTCTGAGACGGAAGCCCCTAACCAGGCACCTAAATTAAAACTTTCCTTCTCTGGGGGAAACCTGCCTTTTCTCATGTGGAATCCAGAGAGGCGCATAGAGCCTCCCACCCCTCCCTTCCCCATTCAGGGAGCCCAGGAGCACCCCCCGCCCCCGCCATGGTGGGAAACAATTTCTGCAGCCCCATAACCAACACACACCGTGGGACAGGTTGCTGAAGGCCGCGTTCCTATCGAGGTCCCTCACCCCCTAAACAATACAGCAGAGGGCTTCCTGCAGCTGCCCCTGTGCACCTCCCGGGGCTTAGAGGCCTCTGGGACCGCTGGGGACGCGGGGTGGGGGACGGCTGGGAAGTGAGGAAAGACTTGCGCGCCCTGGATGGGGACGGGTCTGGGCCGCTTGTTTCTCTGGCTACACTGAAACCTACTTGACCTACTCGTGCACACAAACACTTGTCCACAAATGCTTGTTATTCCCTCCACAACAAGAGCCAACAGGACAAGAGAACCATCTACCTGTTGGGCATCAAAAACCCACGTGTAACTAACACAACTCAACTTACATCCAGGTTTACAAGCAACCCCAGGGAAGACTATCCAAATGGCATGTGTCCTGACATACATTCCAGAGCACCTGCTTGAGCCAAGGATGGACGGACAGAACAGGAAGCCACGGGGACAGGAGGCCACTCAGTCATGCACGCTTAGGGTCGGCCTAGTCCTGGCTCAGGCTGGGCGCTGCACACCGCTTAAATCACTTACAATACACACACTAATGAAGAATGAGCAGACGAGCTTCTTTCAAGACCAGCTACCTTAGCTAAAGCCGCCTTGGCAGCAGGGCTGTGTGGTCAGAGGTCACATCTTTGCCTGTGTGACCAGAAGGCTGGACAGTAGGGACCTGAGTGCTGGGGCTCAGAACCAGGGCTCTGGTCTCATGAGCCATTTCTGGAATCCCACCCAGAGCTGGAAATTCCCCAATTAATAATAATAATATAGTTCAGCTCAATAGGGAACTGATTTGTGATTTTCATTTACTAAAATAAATTTAGGCTGCTGGCACAGTTGGGAGGCTTATAAAAACCTTCTCTTCCCTACTCATGAGAACCAATGATTAAGCTTCAGACTGACAGACCCTACATATGTGATTCTTTTCCAGGATTCTGGTCACATCAAAACACCAAGCTCCAAAATGGGCTGGAGGTGGAAACTAACCCACCTCTTATCGAGCTTCAGAATCATCTAAGCAGCCCCAGCGCCGCCGGCTGCACCCTGCGAGCTGCCAGAGATGCTCTGACTCAGACATGAGAGTTTATTTTTAACCATGTTCTGACATTTGCTGTTCAAGTGAAGAAGCAGGGAGAGCAAAGTGGTTACTGCCTTTGCTGAACATGCTCTTTGAAGACAAAGAAGATGCAGAGAGATCTATTTCCAGCTTTCTAATCTTATAATTTAGCCAAAGGCTTCTTATCAAATCTGACCACAGCCTGAGCCCCCGAGGGCACCCCCAGAGCCGCCTGAATCAGGCCTGGGCACCTGGCCTGGCTCACCTGGGGCTCTGACGTGTTCTATGGGACGCGCCTCCCCGGGGCGGGGGGGGAGCCAGCAGGTTCCACCCTGAAGGCGGGGCTCACAGCTGGACAGGAGGGTGGGCCAGCAGGGGCACTGGGGGTCCCGGCAGCAGGCTCCCAAGGTGACCCCCAAGAAGGGCTCTGAGTCAGTGCAGAGGAAAAGCTGCAGGGCCATGTGTCCCCGGAGCTACACGCTTGTACGTCATCTGAAACCACGATCGCAGGGCAGCCTGGAAGCACGTGGACAGCCAACAGGGGGGCCACGTGCCAGCCGCTCTGGGGGCAGAGATCCAGGTGCTCCTCACAGCTGAAGGCAGCACCCGGCCCTTACCCACTGGAGGGGAGAGACTGGCCACACAGATGGCACGTTGTTCCTGCCTCTGGGGACAATGGGTTTTTAGAAAGAGTGCAACTGGGACTTACTTGGAAGGTGAAAGCTTTAGGAGCAGAAACCTAACCCTAAAAGCTTTCTGCTCCTAACCCTCGGCTCTGCCAAGGCCCAGGTGACGACAAGGGCCCGGGCGCTCCAGAACCACCCCCTCGGGCTTTGCCTGCAGCTCGGTGGGCGGCCACGGGCCCCACGGTTCACCACACCCCAAACCACAGCACCACCCCAGCAGCTGCAGGGAGGGACCCCAATGCAGGCAGAAGTGCGCGGACATCATCACGGTATGTCCCAGACACTCCTGGAGCCCCAGCAGGAAAGCGACTCGGCCCGAGTCCTGCGCTCTCCCCCTTGATCTGCCCCAGCCAGAGGGGACGGCACAGCTCCCAGCAGACAGTGGGGTGCTCACGTGTCAATGCACACTGCTTGTGAACCACGGGCCGGGGGCGCTGCGGGTGGGTGCGCCGGGACGTGAGGGGCATGGACGAGGATGCCAGTCCCCGAGCCCCAGCTGCCAGCCTCTCCGGGCCAGTGCAGCCCCGGCTGACCCTGCTCGCCCCGTCTCGACCCACAGAGCTGCTTCCCCACCATGTTGGGCCAGAGGTGCCCGGAAGCAGGCTGGGTGTGGGGCCACGCGGGCGGGCGGTCGCCCTGTGGAGGCACTGACCTCGTCATAGCGGTACATGAGCTTCAGGCCGCGGCAGGACTTCTGCTTCTCCACGTGGCGCAGGGCACACTCGAGGCAGAAGACCACGTTCTCGTTCTCCTGCACGACCTGTGGGGAGAGAGGCAGTGCGGCTGAGGCACGCGGGGCAGGCAAGGGCGCCCCAAGGAGGGTGGCAGGCTCTCAAGAGCAGAGCAGGGGAGCCCACCGCCCGGGCCGGAGGCATCTGTGGCCCAGAGACACAGGACACTGCCGCAAAAGCAAGTGGACGTCAAGGCATCATCAAGCAGGAGCTGCGACCGGGCGGCCTCAGGGCCCTCTGGCTTCTCCATGCTTTGCTGCCCGGGTCAGAGCGTGGCGGCCAGGGCTACGGGGTCTAAGGGCTCCTGAGACTGTTGGTTCAAAACCTCCCGCAGGATAAAAGATGCCAGGATGGTCACCCTGAACACCTGTGACAGTGTCTCCTGCTCTTGAGCGGCTCGGGCAGCCCAGCCAGTCGCGCCTCCCGAGGGGCCGGCCTCTGTCCACACTCCAGCCCGCACGGCTCCCGATCCCAAGGACCTGGCTGCATCTGGCCTGAGCTGCTCTGTGGGCGTGCTGACGTCCCGGGCTGTGTGCGGGACTCTGGTAAACACCTAAGTTTCCTATCCTTGAGGTTTCTAAGCAAAGACAAGAAACCAAGCTACAGGTATAAGGAAATGATGCTTACTGGCAGAACACACCACTCAAAGCTGAGGATGGAACCAGACAAAAATACAAAACAGTGAACAGAAATGCACAAATCCCTTAGTAAATAACCTGAGTAACGAAAAGCATGTAGAAATAAAACCTCAATTTTTACCCATGAATTCAGGATATGTGCTTTTTAAATAACAGGCTAAGAAATACTGGTGACCACTCTGAAGGTCAGCTTTCTGAGGGACTGTGCCATCCTCAGAACCCACGGGAAGGGACAAGGGCGGGACAAGGGCCACACAAGGTCACAGTACTCACCCAGGCTCACCCCCCCCAACGCAAGGCGAACAAACCCAGAACTATGCAGCTTTCATGAGTGAGGTTCACAAAACATTTTTAAAATCTGGGGAAATTCTTATGACCTGTTTGTTTTAAAGACAACGTGGTTCTTATTTCTATTTTTTAAAAAGCCTCTGGGAAAACAAAGCTAATAGAAGAAATACATAAAATGGGACATGTGGTTGTCATGGACTGAATTATCATCCCCTCCCCAAATGCAGATGTCCTAACCCTCAGTAACTCAGGAGATCCTGAGCAGGAGCGTCAGAAACAGAATCAGGGAAAATGAGGTTGGAGGGTGGATTCTGGTCCCGTATGACTTACATCCTTTCAAAGACAAGAAGAGATTAAGACAGAAGCACTCACAGGAAAGGCCCTGAGAAGACCAGGGGACGTGGATGTCCACACGCCCAGGAGAGTCTCAGGGAGAACCAGCCTTGCTGACACCTTGACCCGGGATGCCAGCCTCTACAACTATGAGAAGGACGCTTCTGCTGTCACGGCAGCAGTCAGCAGTGCTGACGGGGCAGACCTGGCTACCTACACCACCAGCTACAGAGACCCGTGTCGGGGCCGCTGCCTGAGGGAGGCGGGAGATGTGGCCACACTGTCCGGAGGGGCTGGGCTGGGCTGGGCGGACGCGTGTGAGGCGTGTAACTCAGCCCCAGGCTGGGTCGGACAAGCCCCTCGTGGAGGCTGCTCAGCAGCCAAGAGAGAAGGCAGACAGGCTGGACTGCGCTGGTTTCCAACCCCGACCAGAGACAGAAAGCTGGGAATGGGAAGTGCTGCTTTAACCAGACAGACTTCAGAGTCCTCGGGGCAATCAGAGCAATCACGCGGCTGAACAGAAGCTTCAAGAGGCCTGGAAAGAGACTGGGGGGGCAGGGCTCACCATGGACAGGTGGCACGCTGGGCAGGGAGGCGGGCAGGGAGGCAGGCAGGGAGGCGGGCAGGGAGGCGGGCGGGCGGGCTCACCATGGACAGGTGGCACGCTGGGCAGGGAGGCGGGCAGGGAGGCGGGCGGGCGGGCTCACCATGGACAGGTAGCACAGGTGCTGGCACACCTGGCACCGCCTCTCCGAGGTCTCCAGCTGCAGCCACTTCCGAGGCTTCTTCTTGCCGTCGGGCGCGGCGCTGCTGCCGTCGTGGCTGCCGTAGCGGGCGGAGGAGTGGAGGCCGGCCTCGAAGAGCTGCCGCCGCTGCCGCAGCTCCGTATCCCTGCCAGGACACCCAGGGTCAGTGGGCCCACAGGGGCTGGGGTCCCCAGGTGGGCACCCAAGTCAAAAGGCCAGACCTGCCCCAAGGCCTCTTGGACGGCCGCACTCTGCCTGCTGTGACCGCAGGGCACATGGCCAAGCGCAGAAGAGCCACCACCCGCGCCCCAGGAACGGGAGGCCGGCGCTTTCCCACAAAGGATGGGCCGCACCCCAACCATGCTTGGCCGGGCCTAGCCAGGCCGGCCTAGAACTGTCTCGTGTTACCTGAGCTCGTCCAGAAGGGCTGAGATGGTACTGAGAGTGGGGCCGTTTTCCTTTTTTGCTTCCGCTTGTGCGATCTGGTAGAGTAACTTCTCCATCGAGAATGGCTTAGCTATATGGCGACGCTTCATCTCCTGGAAGGGGCAGTCACATCCCTTCAGGGCAGGTTTTCATTTCTAGGCAGCTATCAAGGGTTTCCTTTACCGGGGAGGTGGTGCTATCTGAATTTTCAAATTCTAAATTCCATTTGGATGAAAAGCAATGCAAAAGCCACACAATGATCATGTCTCCCCGGAGGAAGACCGCAGGTCCTCTGCCAGCCAAAGGCAGGGTTTGCCTTTCACACCTCTGCAGCGACAGCCCAGGACTGAGTAAGAGAACTCAGCAATTTACAGGAAGCTAACAAGCCTCGAACCACTCTCCCTCCCCAGAAGAACTTCTCAGACGCCTTAGGGTTCCCAGACTCGGTCAGAAATCAAAGCATATCTACAAACAAGACCCCCGCTGGGGGACGCAGGCCGCGTGCGGAGTGGCCACCCGCCTACCTTGGCCGTCTCGAAGCCCATGCTCGTCCACTGGGTGGTGGCGAAGTGCACGGTCTCGGAGACGCTGTAGCCACAGCAGACTTTGGACACGAAGGATCCCGGGAAGCAGACGACGAACTGGCCACTCTGCTGCACCGTCCTGTGCACCTTGATCCCCTCTCTGCACAGCACCTCCGGGGAGATCTGCGGAGACATGGGCTGAGCCGCCCGCCCGCAGGGCCGCCCGCCCCCGCCTCGCTTTCCCTGAGGACCGCCTGCGGCAGCAGCCCAACACACTGGCCCTCCAGACGGGCTCCCCACACAGAGTATGTTCCCTATTACAGATTCTCTGTTTCTCTTTTAGAAAATAAGAGAGACGTGACTCCTAAGTGGAGGAAGAGTAAATTCTAAACTGATACAGGCCCGGGAGCAACGCCTCAGATAAGGGCGTGGCAGCGGTGATTGGGGTCCCCGCCGCACGGCCAGGGTGGACGGGGGTTGGTGTACCCCGCACGGGGGCTGTGGGCTCAGGAGAGAGGAGACCCCGACAAGGGCCGCAGAGGCCAGAGAAGACCTGAGATCAGGCTGTCAGTACACAACTCTAAGAGATCCCCCAGGACTCAACAGGCTCTGAGAACCGGGCCAGCCGCCTCTGCGCTCAGCCCTCAGCGATCCTGCCCAGACTGCAGGTGCCCGGCCCGACCCCAGTCGCCATTTACAAAACCACCAGGCCCCAAAACAGAGTTGAAGGGCCCCACGTGCAACAGCCCCACATCCTGGGCAATGAGAGGAGCGTGCTTTAGTTGGGCTGCCATAAAAGAGGAGTTTCCTTTACGATGGCTCCCTGGATTGGATGTTCACGGTCCTCTAGTTCTATGGGGCAGGTCAGCCCAGGGGTGAGGAAATGAAACCGCAGCGCGGTCCCCCAGCCCCCACCTGCGGCCCTACCATGACGTTGCTCTCGAGCATCTGCAGGCCGGGGGTGCCGTTGGCTTGCAGCAGAGTGTGCACCACGTCCTCCAGCTTGTGCTCCTCCTCAGCAGGAATGCAATACCTGGGCGGTTTGGAATCAGGTGGAGGCTGTTGACAAGGCCCCTCCCCAGGGAGCCCACCCTCCATGCTCCCCGAGAGGGGCCCAGAGCAGCCTGGAGACTGGCCTCGGCTGCAGAGGGGAGCTGGGCGCGTGCCCAGTGGCCCTGGATCTCTTGGGGCAGCTCTGCCGCCTGCGCCCCATGACGAACATGCCCACCTGCACGGGGGTCTGACCTACGCCCGAGCCATGCAGCCTTCAGACCAAAACCAGACGTTTAAAGCCCCTATAAATGAGATCCAGACACGTCCGCAGGCTCGACAGCCTCTCGTGAGCCTCCAGAGCGGGGACTTGTCTCTGGGCTGGCACCTGACCCTTCTCTCCAGTAGAAGGACGGGGCGGCACCAGGGCTCAGCGTGGAATCCACACCAAGGGTCTGTGCAGGGCAGAGGGAGTGGCCACGCAGGGTGGGGCTCGGACAACACGGCCCCCGCTGACTGGGGCCGAGGATCCCAGGGGAGGTGGTGCAGCCTGAACTCAGCCTGAAGAACCAGGACCCTCAGTGCGAGTCGCGAAGCAGGAGAAAGGGAGTGACCACTCGGGTCCCACGAGGACCCTGCAGGACACACCTGTCGCCTACAGCTCTCGAGACGCTGGTGGCAGTGGTCTGCACACAGGCAGGCTCCTCCCGGCCCCCTGCTCTGGGACTCCCAGCCCTGCCGTCCATGGGCTAGAGTGGACGCCTGACTGCCCCCTGCCCTCCCTGCAGCTACGTGCGGGGCTTCAGGCTGCCTGTCCCCACCTCTCCTAGGCCGGGCTGGGAGGGCACCAGTGATGAGCGGTCCACGGGGTGGGGGTCCTCACTACTAGCTGCTGAGAACCTAGTCAAGAGAGGCTTGTTGTCTCAACACCAACATATTCTAATGCTGATTTGTGATTTAAGTCCAGAGTTTCTAACCTCACTCACACATTTTAACAAAAATCACACCCTGAAGTCCTCTGATCCTTTCCGGCAACCTCTCCCTGCAGCAGAGAGGTTCCAGGGGCCAGTATCCCAGCAGCCCAGAGCCTTGCATTCCCCTGCCTCTCACTTAGCAGTCACTCAGCACGCAGGCCGTGGCCTCTCTCCCTGTCTCCCTGCAGGGATGAGGCCACGTGGCCGCACTTTCGATGAAGGACCAGGATCTGGTTCTCGTGGGGAACAGGGCAGGGGGCTCACACCACCCGAGTCCGTGCAGCCGGCTCCCGACCCTCCAGGCTGCCTGAGACCCTGGCCCCACCACAGGAGACCAAGCAGAGGGCCCGTTGCGCCGAGGTGGCCCAAAGGCAGGGGGAGCCGTGATGAGACTACTGCCGACACCGGCTCCTTGGAGTGAGAACATCGGCTCTAGAACTTTAATAGAGGAGCTAATCACCCCATTAGGACAATAAACTGAGTAAGTGAGGGATGGATGCGATGCCGGTAGCCCGTCAGACAACAAGACATCTGATTATTTGCAGTGATTTCCCATCTGCCGCCGTCAACAAAGGCACTGAAGAGCCAGTTTGGAGCGGGACTGGGGAGCCTGACAGTGAAGGATCACACCGGGGAACCAGACCAACTCCTAATCCCCAGCGGCAGAACTCCACCTCCGGAGACCACTCTCTATGCAGAGGGTGGGCCGGGAGACGCTGAAAACGCCCGCTCTGTGAGGCCATGCAGCCACCACGCCTGGCCAGCTTCCTGCTCCACCGCTCCTCGTTTTTGACGCTAGTATGACACGAACTCCTGGCCGTCAACAACCCCGAGGGGGAACTTCAGAGAGGGACAGCCCCGTGTTAGCCCGCAACTGGAACGGACAATGGCCAGGAATAGACGCTTGACCGTGCTCATCACCGGAGCAAACTAAAACATTCTCCACCAGCTCGACTTCCAACTGCGCTCCTCAGACTGACAGGGAGCACAGGACAAATTCACACAAGCCTGTCCGCCACCAGTGAGTGAGAGGTGGCGGCCCGGGCCAGCATACTCACCAAATGCAGTCAGCACCCGTGTGTAAGTAGTCAATGTAAGGGAGGTGGTTTTGGTCTCGAGACCAGCATGAGGTAGAAAAGACCATGCCGATATTCAGCCAGGGAATTGTCACTCCTGGAAGAGAGGGGACAGGGAAGGACGGGGAGCCGTGTGTCAGGGTGACAGCAACAGACATCGCATCGCCTCCCCAAGAAAAAGAAGGAAATGGGGTCAGAGCCAGGCGAGACTCAACGAGAAGGCACTTGCTCCTTCCCGCTTCTTATACAGGAACCAAGACCACAGACACAGTTACCAAACAATAGCGAGAAAACACCGTAACTAGTGACTGAAGGCGAACACACCCACAGTGGGGGCCCGCGGGGCCTCGAGGCTAAGGACGCAGGCGCCGCCCGCACGCGCGCTGTCGGGACACAGGAAGGGGACCCGGGTCTGGAGCAGCCCCTCCGCCAGGGGACGGCCCTCAGTGCGCCAACACCCAGGACGCTCGGTTTCGCTCCTACCGGGTGAGGCAGGAGCCCCAGAGAGTCAGAGGTCAGCTGTGAAAGTTCCCAGGTGGAAAGCGGACCACACGAAGCGTCTCCCCAGCTTCCAGATCGGTGGTTTGGTTTACCTTTGCACATTTTTATCGACTCCAACTACACCCCTGACTCCCCTCCCTTCTCCAACAATCCCTGAGTTCTCTCACACCCTGTGCACCATGGTCCCCAGCCCTCCAACCCGCAGCCGGCTTACCAGGCACAGCACCGAGGTGACGCAGGATGGAGCCTGTGTTATTGGGGAGGACGGTGAGGTTCCATCCGTGTCTGCAGGGGAAAGCACAGGGGGGTCACGGACAGGCGCGGGGAGACGCTGTCTGGCCCCCGGACCCGGGCAGGAGCGGCCAGCGCTACCTTGAAAAGGGCTCCGACTTTCCCACCGGGAAGCCGCTGCCGTGGGTGTTCGTGTCCACCTTGCCGCAGTGCACGGCCACGTGGCAGTCCTTCTCCTCCACGAGCCTCCAGTACTCTTGCTGCGGGGAGAGGGGCCGTCAGCACCGTGCCCCCCGGGGCTGCAGAGCCCCGCCTCGGCCTGCGACCTCGGGCCGTGGCCTCCCAGGCGGCCGGGCACCGGGCCAGGCAGCCGGGGCTGCAGGCAGTAACCGCACGCTCACGGTCACGGGGCCAGGTCCATGACCGACAGACGGATAAACACAAGGTACAGTGTCTGCCGAATACGACTTGGCCTCAGAGAGGGAAATTCTGACATGCGACAACACACGAATCCTACGGACATGACGCTAAGTGGAGAAGCCAGTCTCAGAGGACAAGTACTGATTCCATCCCGTAAGGCACTTGGGACAAAGTCAGACAGAAAAAGAGAACGGAGGGGCTGCGTGGACTCATGATTCACAGGAGCCGACCTCCAGTCTGGGAGGATGGACAAGTTCTGCAAACGGGTGGTGGGGCGGGTCACTCAACGACATGCAAAGGATTCTGGTGCCACTGAACTGGACCTAAGAATGGCTCAGGTGGTGAAGGTCACCCGTGCATCACAATTAAGGATCATTCTGTGAAGGGGAGGGAGAAAGCGACTCGGGAAGGTAGGTGGGATGCCCCCCACCCACTGCAGGTGTGGTCACAGTGCCCCGAGACGGGCGTCTGGGCAGACACGCTACTCAGCACCGAACAAGGGAAGTGACCACCCTGCTCCCCAGGCTGTGACCCCAGCCAATGAAACAGACGGGGGAAGGGTGGGCACGACCTGAACAACTGCAGGGCAAACGCGGGTCGGGACGGGCTCTGCTAACAGGTGAGAGGGTCCCGTCTTCAACCATCAGCACAGAAGCTCAGCATCACCCTCCCCGCCGTGGCCAAGCCCGCTTCCTGGAGCCTCTCCAGGGAGCACCCGGGGCCAGCCCCACCCCGCTGCGTGTGCGGCCGCTACAGCAAGGGGCCAGCCTGGGGGCAGCCAGAGGCCCCACCTCAAGAACAAACTGGACAGCATTAAATGCTCCGGGTCCCCAAGGGCCAGAGACGGGTCCAGGCCAGTCAGGTCGGCCGTCTGCCAGGTTTCACAGCAACGCGTGCTGAGTGAAGGGAGACAGAGGGGGCGGAAGGGGACCGTGTACTACATGGGGGCCCCTTCCGCTGGGGACCACCGCCCAAGCAGAGGCTCCAGCCCCTTTGTAGGATCCAGAAGCCCCTTCTACTGGGGACCACCGGCCCAAGCAGAGGCTCCAGCCCCTTTGTAGGATCCAGAAGCCCCTTCTACTGGGGACCACCGGCCAAACAGAGGCTTCAGCCCCTCCGTAGGGTCCAGAAGTTAGCCAGACAGACTAAAGGTTCCAATTTTAGCAAATCTACAACTATTAATATTAAAGCAAAACCAAGACACTCAGGGAGGAAGGTCCAAGAGGGAGGGGACATACAGGTACCTATGGCGATTCATGCTGATGCACGGCAGAAGCCAACACAACACTGTAAAGCAAGTATCCGCCAATTAAAAAACAAAAAAACCCAGGACCCTCAGAATTAATTTCCCAGCAGGAGACGGTGGACAGTAACAATCTTCCACCTTCGGGGACTCCGACAAGGACCTATGTTGTAAAGCAAAGGCCTCTTTCTCTAGCTCAGATGTCCACCCCCAGGAGTCATGCTCCTCTCCTCTGACACTTCTCCCAAAACTAGCACAAGCCCAGCAGAAGCCACTGTGACGACCACACGTGTCCCCGAGTCAGGACCCGTTGGCGCTGTGGTGATGGGACGTGGCTTTGGCAAGGCCAAAGGTAGGGCCGAGTGTCAGGCCACTGTGTGGTCTGCACACATACAGCCCAGAGTGCAAAACTGGGATCTAGACGGAATGACAACGATGCCAAAATCAAATATTGACTGAATTCTTCAAATACTGAACCCAGGCCCAAGCACCAGGCCGGGGCCTTGTGGACTTCCAATGGCCACCATCGGAGGCGGGGCAGCACGCGGCACGGACACGTATCGACAGACAGTCCCTGAGCCCCACTCCCAGGACACCTGGTCACAGCAGAGCCGAGGGCCGCTGCCGTTAGCGTGGTTATGCCAAGAAGAGGAGCCTACAACCGTGAACAGAAGGGGTCTGAAACCTGCTGCCAGCGAAGAGCCAAGGCAGCCCACACCACCTCCTGCTCAGCCAGCACGCCCTGAACCTGGAGAGGAGTCGGGGCTCGCCCTTGGACAGGCCCACCTACGTCAGCAGCTGGGAGCCCCGGGGGCAGACTCGGGCTCTGCCCTCCTCCCCAGTGCCCCTCTGGCGACTGGCCGGGCACAGCCCCGCTCGCCTGCCCAGCCTCACACACCTCGGCACAGGGCTGGCAGAAGCACAAAAATGGCAGCCTGCCAATCCCGTTAAATGAAAAACAGGAGAGAAAAGCACAACCGTGGTTTCCAGGGACTCCACACACGCTCTTGCCTAACAGGCACCTGGAGGACGGGCTGAGATGGGGTGAGAGGGGGCCTGCGGGGCGGTCAGGGAGGACCTGGAGACGTGCTCACTCCCTTGCCTCCTTTCTGGCCCGGAACAAGTTTCGGTCAACCTGAGCTGAAACTTCTGGCCGCGCCCAGGACCCAGAGGATGGACTTGGGACCCTCCGCCTGCCTCCAGGGGGCGGAGGCCCAGGGGCTCCACCCCGGCTCCGGGCAGAGAGAGGGCGGCCGGGCTCACGCACCTCGATTTCAGCTGGTGCGGGCTCCTTGCTGAAGCACATGTTCATGATATTTCTTGCTGTTCGGTAAAAAGTCGTTAAAGAAACAGACCTTCCCTGAAAAGGAAACAAAAGCAAGAGTCAAGCTCGAGAAACAAAGCAGTATCAGAACCCCAAAGCAGGGTCACCCCGTCAGAAGCCCCTGCGTGGCGTGTCCCTGTGACCAGGGGCCATGTCCCTAGCTGACAGGAACAGAGAAGCTGGGACCACATTCCCTGAGAAGGACCCTCAGTGTGGACAAAGGAGGTAGCGCACCCCTGACCCCCACAACTCGGCAGGACGAGCTGCCCCAGGCGCCCCAGTGAAGAGCCACGTCCCTGGAGCAATGGGGACAGCGTGGAGACGGGAAGACAAAGGCTGTGGTTGGGGGACAAGCCAGCAACATCAAGACAGACACTGGCTGGGCCTCGGGACCGGAGACGCTGGGAGAGAAACCTGGGCAGCTCTGGACGCCCACCCTGAGGGTCCTCCCCTGAGAACCGGGCAAACAAGCAGCCTGGCCTTGGGGATCTGTAGGGGCCAGAGGGACCCAGTCCTCCTCCTGCCCGGGGAGCCCCTGCCCCCCACCCCTGCTGGGGGGGCCCGCAGGGTCTTCAGATTACCTAACGTGCCCACCTCTGCCACCCTGCCCCCGGAATATTCCCAATGACACGCTCACCGGGATGAACGGTGGTGCGTCCCACAGGCAGGCCCCCACTCCTCCCGGACCAGGCACGCTCACCCCTTGACTGCGGAGTACTTCTTGAACACCTACTGTGTACCAGGCCTAGTTCGAGGGGCTGTAGATGGAGCGGTGCTCAAAACACAGTGTCTCTGCCCTCGAGGCGCTTTCAGGCTGCCTGGGGAATGTGGCCTCGTGCAAAACGGAGCTGGGATATGGCACCAAGGGTGATGAGCCAGAGGCAGAGGGGCAGGGCCCCTAACGAGGCCATGCTGGAGCAGCCCCATGAACAGAGCTGCCTCTGGAGGGACAGTGGGGACAGTTATCTCACAGACCCTGCTCATCTCATCACCAGCTCTGTAACTGAGGTTCCTAACTAACAGAGAAACGTCTGCACAAGTCCAAACTTCTCACCTGCCATCCCTCACAACATAAAGTTGGAACCACTAGGAAGAGCCTGATTTTCTGTCAACTAAAGCAGGGTGCCTGTAATTCAACACAATGACAGCCAGCACCCAACAGTCAACTGCCAGACGCTAAGCGGGCTCAGCACCCGGGGCCGTGAGCTCCCGGCTGGCCCTCGGTGCACACAGCCTCCACGGCCACCAGCCTGCAGCCATGTCTACACAAACCCAACCCTCCCTGTGTCCAGTCACAGGGAAAGCTCCAGGCAAGCAAGCATCTCTCCCCAGAAAGGAGGTGAGACTCCAACTGAGGCGAGGACGCTGAGGGAGGCCGGGAAGGACCTCCGAGCACAGACTCAGAGGAAAGCGGCCCAAATCAGGGCAGAAGCACAGACACCAATCACGTTTCTGCACGTGGCCAGGTTCAAGTGCGTGGGCACGGCCACCAAAACCTCCTCAGGGGCCCTGCCCTCCTGGAGCCTGGGGAACCGATCAAGGTTGGGGGTCCTGTGCCCCTTCCTGGCCTGGGGCCCAAATGCCCTGAAGGACCAGAGACAGGGGAGCCCAGCCTCTGTGGACAGAGCCAGGCTGCCAAGCACGGAGACACCGAGATGCCCCCTCGCTCCCTGGAGGAGGGGGTCTTGGAATACCTGGATGGGTACACAGTGTAGGCAGAAGCAGGGACCCGCCCCTGCCCTCTCCCCAGGAGATCCACAGGACAGACAGGCACCAGCAGAGCTGTGCCGAGCGGCGTGGGGAGTGATTGGGAGCGGCAGGGGACCTGGTCCCTGTGGGTACGAGAAGCCCCAGCCCCAGCCTCCGGAAAGAGGAGTTGTGCCTCCCAGGTTGCGTCCCTGGCATGTGGGCACACGTGTACAAAAACACACATTTAATGACGCCTGATTCCCAGGTGGCACAGTGGTAAAGAACCTGCCTGCCAATGCAGGAAATGTAAGAGCCCCAGGTTTGATCCCCGGGTCAGGAAGATCCCCTGGAGGAGAGCAAGGCAACCCACTCCAGTATTCCTGCCTGGAGAAGAATCCCATGGACAGAGGAGCCTGGCAGGCTATAGTCTACGGGGCTGCACAAAGTCACGCACGACTGAAGCGACTCAGCACCACACCAGGGCCAGAGCTCGGTGCCCAGCAGCCTGGTGCAGATGCTCACTCCTCCCAGACTGCGGGTGGCGCTCTACAAGGGACGTGCCCAGGGCCGGCCGTCAGGGGTCTCGGGGGCCCCACGGCCCACAAGGCGCACGCGAGGCTGCACGGCAGGCCCGCGGGCCCTACCTTGTATATACACTTGTGGAAGTCGCTGAGGATGCCCTTGTCCTCCTCCTCCTCCTTCACCACCTCCTTTTCCTGAGCAAAGAGTCGCCGCCGGCCCGTCTTGAGCTGCGCGGGGCCCACCTCCTTCAGCTTGCTGCGGAAGCCGTTTCTGTGGGCCACGCCATTGATGAGCCCGTTCTTGGGCTCGAAGCGGGGCAGCGGGTGGAAGCGGTGGTAGTCCTGCTCCGTGTGACCCTCCAGGGGCCCCTTGCGCCGCTCCAGGCTCTCCTTCTCCATCAGCACCTCCTTCTCCAGGCGCCGGTGCTCCTCGGGGGACAGGGAGTCATAGGAGAGCAGGTACTGGCAGTAAGCCTCCTGGAGCTTGGCCAGCCGGTCCTGGGCGGTTCTGGGGATGCGCAGCATGTCTGCGAGTTTGTTCCATTTTTTGAGGTCCGTCACCTGCTGCATACCGCCCATCTCGTTAATCAGCCGGAAAAAGCAGGCCAGGTCGAGCTCACAGCCTCCTGGGACGGCGAGGGGATAAAAGACAGCGACAGTGGGTGAAGTGCACTGCGAAGACCGCCTTCGCCACCCGAGAGCCCACGGGCACCAGCGTCCACCACGTGCCAGGGAGGCCACCAGGCCAGGGGTCAGAGCGGCACAGGGCCACCCAGTCTATAGAGACGAGGATGAGACCATCTTAGTGCTAGGAGGGTGAACAGACCAGGACAGGCCGAGGTCCGACCAACACAGGAGGGCGGCCTGGGCAGGGCGCCCCGAGGAGCGGGCACTTAGGCAGAGGCCTGAAAGGAAGGAGAGTCGGTCCCTGGGGAGGGAGAACCCAGCATGGCTGGAGCACGGGCAAGATGCACGCCCCCTCACGCCCCAGGGGGCGGGGAGACGGCTCAAGGAGCAGGGCTTCCCTGCCGGGCTGGCAGAGCCTGCGTCGTGCCCTCGGCCACCTCTGCAGCCCAGCATCACCTGGAACGGCTGTGGGATGGGAAAATGTACCCACCCAGCACATGCCATCAGTTCCAATTCCCCTCCCAACGCTCCCCCACCACACACAAACACACATGCACGCACACATGCACAGTAACCTCCCTTCAGCCCCCAAGATGTCCAGGCAGCGGGCAAGGCCCCCCTGAGGGCAGGCGGGAGTCTGTCCGCCCCTCAGCTCCTCCCATCGCTGCTCACACAGAGCCCTGCTCATCTCCGAAGGTGTGTGGGCTGGTTCTCACTGGTCTCTCAATCAGACTGCACAAACCATGAGCCATGAGACTGCACAAAACTCAGACGTGCGACGGCCGCCCAGCGGCGTCTCAATGGGAACTGTCTCAAAAGCAATCACCCTTGGACCAATAAAAACGAAAAACGTTCCAGAATAATCATCCACCAGCCGTTAGGAGATAAACACCCCACAGAATGCTAGGTGAGCAAAGTAAACATTAAGAGTGCTTCTACCTTTAGAAGATGGGGACACCTTTGTATAAAATAAAGGAAAGGAAGAGCAGCGGGACTCCTGAGAACAGCATTGGATCACCTCAGCCAGCTGTGCGCAAACGGAGTCCAGCCGGCCAGCACGGCCAGGGATGGGCGCGTGGCACCCCGAGCCCATCTGCTGTGCCAGGCAGGACGCTGGCTGGTTGCTTGGTTGAGGCCAGCAGGGGCCCGTCAAGGAGGAGACCTGCGCCGACCTTGGCCGTCAGGGCCTAAGGCCCAAGGTTCCAAGATGCACGGCAGGCCTTGCTCTCAGTCGGGGCAACTCCTGCACCTGCCGAGGGGGACGGGGATGTGGGTCAGACCAGAGACTGGCTGGAAAGGAGGTCACTGTTGTAAGCCTCAGAAAACCTGACCAGTCCTCGCCAAGGCATCGTGTTACTCCTCTCCGGTTTCATCAACCCACTCTCAGGACCACAAGGATGCTTCGGGACAAAGCGCCCCCTTCCCAGAGAAGGAGCAGTCTGTGGACTCTGAGAAACTTCCTTCAAAACTAAGTCCCTCACGCCGCGAGGAGGATTAGCGCAGAGTGAGACCCAAGGCGGGTGGCAGGCCAGCCAGCTCCCCTCCCACGCGGAGGCTTCACACCTGGGCCAACAGCAATGCTGTGAACACACCCCCAGTCTCACCATGGCTTCTGGCACCATGGGAACCAAGGTTCCGGAAACCTACTCTGAACGGAAAATCGGTGCCCTCTTGACGTCACCTGATGCCCTGACTGTTCAGAAGACCCACTGCCCCACTGCAGTTCTGGGTCTCCCACGCAGCCCACACCACACTCCCGAGACGTCGACACCTCAGCCTGTTCCCAAGCCCCTGTCACCTCCGATCACATCCATGATAGCGGACCACAAACCAAGCATTCTCTGAACTTAAGTGAGTCTCATCTGCTGAGAGTAATAGCGAAACCTCCATGGTGCAAGGAAACCTATCTTACTGCCCACCCTGACACCTAAATGACTGACACCGGTCCCTCTGCTCCCTGCCTGCAAAAGGCTGCTCCAACCTAAAAGCAGGCCCCACGCGGCTCCCATCCAGGGTCCTGAGCAGCAAGAGAAGTGTGTGAGTTCACCACTCCATGGCACCGGCTCACTCCGATAGAGGGGCTTAATCCTGGAGGTGCAAGGACCCCCCGGAGGAAGAGGGAGACGGGGATTCCAGGAGGGCCGTGCGTGTGCCCAGCCCGGGCCCGGGCCTGACCACGCCAGCCGGCCTGTTCACAAAAGCCGTCACTGAGGCGAGTGCGACTTCAGCGCAAAGCTGTACCTGCACTTGGGTCCACGGTGTTCCAGGAGCTAGACTCCACCGGGACCCGGTTACCACCAGGAAAACTGAGAGGCAAGGAAGAGGGGAGAGAGAGACAAAAGGCTGAAGCGCCCCCACCCACAGTCATGTGTGCAGGCCCTAAGTGTGGCCGTGTTTAGAGACAGTCCTTAAAGCGGTGATTACAGTAAAATGAGGCCATCGGGGTGGGCCCTGACCCCATGTGACTGGTGTCCTTCTAACAAGAGAAGAGACGCTAGGAATCTGTGTGTGGAGGAGAAGAACAGGTGGGGACACGGGAGAAGGAAGGCTGTCCACAAGGCAAGGAGAGAGGCCTCGGAAGAAATGAACCCTGCCAGCACCTTGCTCTCACACTTGCAAGCTCCAGACCGAGAGAACTGACTCCCTGCAGGTCAAGCCCCCAGCTGCAGTACTTGGTTAACGCAGCCCGGGCAGACGAAGGCGCGGTGCAGCGGTCCTGCCCCTCTCTGGACGCCACTATGGACTCAGCCAGGCGGCCAGCAGGTGTGGCCCGGTGTGAGTGAGTGAGTGTGAGTGTGTGTGTGGAGGCGGGGGCCCCGCATAGGACCACACTGACCTGCAGAAAGCAGGGCTCAGACTTCCCCTGGGCCCTGACGCACCCGGAGGCTGGTGTGGCGCCGGCCACCGCGGGCCTTACCTATGAGCGGGAGCTCGTCCATGGTGATGCCCTGAGATCTGAGGTGCTTCTTGATGCAGGCCAGCCGCTGCACGTTGGGGCCCCAGCGCCGGCCCAGCTTGTGGATGTGCTGGATCTGCGTGACGAAGCGCATCTCGTCGTTGAGCTTGCACTCGGGCCGCCAGTCCGGGGGCGGGATCACCCTGCACATGCCGTACTTCTCCACCTGAGGGCGCACCGACTCGATGTAGACGAGCGGGTCGTGGAACTCCTTGGCCGACGGCCGCAGCACGGGGATCTCGTCCATGGCCGCCCACCCGGCCCTGCCGGCCCCCTTCTCGGCCTTGGCCGCCCCCTCGTGCGGCCGAGGCAGGGGCTCCGATTGCGAGGTAGAACGATTTTCACAGGGGGCGCCGCCGTCCGGCTTGCCGTGTGCTTGTCTGCCCGGCGGGCCCTTGCCGGCTGCCGCCCGCTTGGGCCGGTTCCTCTCCAGGCTCCGCTCGGGCGCCTCCTTCTTCCCAGGGGCCCCGAGCGGCGCCTTCTCGGCGGGGCCCGGGGCTGCCTTCCTGCCGGGGCCCTCGGCGGCGCTGCCCGCAGCCCCCTTCATCTTCTTGGGGGGCGACTGCGGCTTGTCGGCCGGGGGCACCTCCTCCAGCCTCCGCTTGGAGTTCCGGAGCCCCTCCCGCAGCTGCCGCCCCCCTACCTCCTTAGTGCACGACTTTGGGTTCAACCTGCCACTGACCTTGAGGCCATTGACGGCGGGCCCGGTGGACTTGGACGCCCCCCCGAGGGATAGCACCTGTTTGCGGGTTTTTGCATTGCTACTTTCAGTTTTCCCTGAGATTGTGTGGTTGACAGCGGAACTGGGCTTGTGGTGATGGGGTTTGGTTTCCTTGACCAGTTCTCTCTTGGCTTTGGTGTATGTGACAGTCCCCTTCGTCACCGTTGCAGTGTACTTCACAGTTTTGGACGGTGAAGGTCTGACTTCGCGCATCTTTTTGGCACTGGTTGCACTTGTACCCAGAGATGACATTCGGGTGACTCCGTTGACCTTAGAAACCTGGAGGCACAGGAGGAGCAGAGAGCACAGTCAGTGTCTGGGCACAGGGGACCCCGCCCCCAAGCCCAGCTCAACAGCCGCGCCTGTGGGTGAGGAGCGGGCACGGGGGTCCCAGCAAAGGCATGCAAACCACACCCTCCATGCTATCTGCCAGTCACCCAACACAGGTCAGTAACAGCAACATGATCACAAGGCTGTGCTGGTAAGGGGACAGGTGCATGCGCGTGCGTGCACACACACCCCTGTTCCAAGAAAAGACATGGTTGCACACATACACACCCCTGTTCCAAGAAAAGACATGGTTACACACACACACACACACACACACCCCCTGTTCCAAGAAAAGACATGGTTACACACACACACACACACCCGTTCCAAGAAAAGATGGTTGTTCTTTTCCTCTGCTCCATGTATTTCAGCATGATCTGCCCACAGGACTGTAAAATCTATGCTAAATAAGTGAAGAGTGAAATAAAAAATGCCACAGGAAGAAAAGAACAAGCACTCTCATGGGGTTCAGATGCCCACACCCAGAGGGGCAGCTGCCAGCAGCGGGCATCTGTGTCACCTGGCGCCTCGCTGGACGCCCCTCACGTCTCTGGCGCCCCAGCCTCTTCTGCACAGGAGGCGCCCATCTCCCGCCTCTATAAATGTCCACAGACTCCGTGGGAACTGGGTAAATGGTCAGTTGCTCTTCACCACTGTCTTACAGCCTGGACACCACAATAATTTTGTGACACACAGAAGTCACACTCATTTATAAAGAGAATCCAGGGAGTGACACCGCATCACCCAGCTCTGCAGGAAGTGGGGTGCAGGCCACCTGGCACGGATAGCTCAGGTTACCCCGGGTGCACGGACAGGCAGCTGTCCTCAGTTCAACCAGAATTCTACTGCCACGCTCCCATCTCCCACTAGAGGGAGCCATTGAGTCGAGTGGCTCTGCCCAGGCTCTGAGCGCAGCAAAGGAGCCCAAGAGAAACACACTGCTGACTGGGGAAGTGCATCTGGACCTCAAAATTCAACTTAAAAAGCACATGAGCCTAAATGAACAGAATCCACTGGACAGGCAGCAGAGTTACGGACGGGAGGGCAGGCCTCCTGGCGTGGCGGGCCCCTGGGAGGCAGTGAGCAGAGGGACGAGGCTGACGCGTCCTGGTCAGGCCCCGAGGTCTCCACAGCACCTGCCCCCTCCTAAGGCCCCCAACTGAGTCACACATCCCCAGGGACAAAGAGCAACCCCGACTCCCTGCAGGACCTAACGAAGCCCAGATGAAGACCTTAAATGTTCTTCCAGCCAAGGCGAGCCTCTCACATCTCTCCCTGGATGCTTTTCATTTTCCAGAATATTGAAGAAGACTCCTCATCCTCTGGTCTGAAAAGCTCAACCTCCTTGTGCCATCTTACTTGGTCAAGACTTTTCGCAACCGCCATACATGTGACCGTGAGCACCTCTCCTAGAGGCCCCAAAGCTCAGCAGACCCTCCGCCCTGCCCTCGAGAGCGGGTTCTCTCCTTCCCGTGACAGCCCGTCTTAGCGCCCAGACGAGAACAGGGGCAACCCGCTGGGCACAGCCTCACCACCCACAGCAGCCGCATCCTGGCTTCCCGCCCACACCCCTCCGGATGCAAACCCTCCTCACCACGTTTGGAAACCATTTCCAAACCCTCTCCAGGTGGAAGAACCGTTGTTTCTTCATCCTAAATTCATTACTGTCTTGCTGCAAACCATGTAAGCACTACTCTAAGGAAACGCTGCTTTGTTGAACACCTACCACACGTCCAAATCATCAGCCGGGAGCAGTTCAGGGCTGTTACACACGCCTGTGACACCTGGCACACCTGGCACCTTTGGGAGAATAAGACCTGGAAGGCTGGCGAGGCCCCGCACACCGAGTCCTCATGCCCTAGCCCCGGGGGCCAGGGCTCTCAGGAGGGCAGGCACCCACCCAGCACACGCGAGCCCCGGGGCCGGCAGGCAGAGGCACCCCGACGCAGGGGTCCCCACCCCATCACCTGCACTTCACACCCTGATCTTTTCTTTCCGGCTGACAGAAAAAAATTAACCATATCTGAGATTACAGATCCGAGTATTCTCCGGGCCTCCGTCTTTTATGCAGTTGAAAAGATGAAAGGTCAGATTCTAATCACTCGCGTCAGGCTGTTACAAAGGAATCTACAATTGGCTTCTAGTGACCCTTTTTTCCTCCCCCCAGAGTTCTTAACTAATGGGATTTGATGGTATCAAAATTGCCCTTTCATGTCCCACAATGTCCCTGGGAGAGGAGCTGGCATCACTGGCTCGAAATGAACAATAGGGCCCAGGCAGGTTGATTATCACAGCCTAAGTCTTGGCGAAGGTCACGCTAAGAGCCCAGCTAGAACTGGGAGTCCCGGGTCATCCCACTTGGGGGATGTGACAGGGGAGGGAGGGCAGGAGACACTCCTCCTACAGGACCTGGACCGCAAACCAGCCAGGCTCCTGCAGTCACGCAGATGACGGGAGTCTGCCTGCCGAGGTCTCTCACCTGCTTCCAGGTCGAGAGCCTGCTGTGGAACAGGGGCTGGGGCCACCCCGAGGCAGGGGGTACCTGCTACTCCCTCAATTCTCACCTCCAACTGCATGACCCTCTCTTGTTCAATGACAAAGGGAAACCCTGAACTCAGGGGCAGGGACTGGGGGCTGAGGATGAGTCTGGACCAACAGAGACGGGGGTTACTCAACACAGCCTCATGAGTCTGAAAGTGCTAGATACTGAGAGAGACTCATTCCACCCTGAGATTCCTGCTCCACAGATGGGTCCCTGTCCACTCAGACCCCTTCAGAAGTGTTCTTTTTCATAAGCAAAGATCTGGAGGGAAGTTCTGCACAAGGACCAGTCCGGACAATGGCCTTGGAAAAGGAATAAGAACACCAAATGGACAGCGTGTCCTGCACTTTACATCCTGAAAACTGGGAACCCAGCTCGGGAGGGCCAATTCCACGCTCCAGTGTTCTCATGAGGAAAACTGAGGTTTGTGTTGCAGGAACTTCCGTGGGCAATATGCAAAGCCCACCTGCTTAATCTCAAGGCAACATGTCAAAGCGTGAGGTGGCGATCTCAGGACCGTGGAAACTAAACGAGGATGCTCGCCTCGTCCCCAACTGACAACTGAGTGATGCTTGCTGGTGCGTGGTTAAGACTGGTAATACTCGCGTACACACACAGTCCTCTGTACGCGCCACATGTGAACAGCCCCACGTTTGGAGACAACGGTTCCTGACATTGTCAAGAATGAGAAAGACCACAGGGAAAGAACAAGTCAGCAGAAGGAGGAATTCCAACCCTCACATGACAAGGAGCATCTTTTAGTCACTAACACTGCCTGCCAGGGAATCACCCGTGCCACCAAGGGCAGCCGTAACTGTATGTGACATGTTCCTGGTGAGGAGAGCTCACCCACTTGCAGGTGCGGTGACTACAGCAGCAGAGGGGCTAACGAGCTGTCACTGGATCCAGGCGCCCGTCTCGCCGGGCCTCCAGGCCCCTCTCACCCTTACTGTCTCCCTCCCAGGTCCTGAGAAATCTTGTCCAAGGGCAGGAACAGGCGCCCCCACCAGATCAGGGGTCTGGATCTCACCCTGGAATTTGCTGGGGGTGGGGTGAGGGCAGGGAGGGCAGAGCGTGTGTGGCCTCGGGGCGAGGGATGGGGAGTGTCCCCTGCGGCCACACCCCATCTCATCACCACATGCAGGCCACTCACAAGTCCTGCCACAGCCGCCAATGTGTCCACCAGGGACAGTTTACATCCAGGCCGGCTGCAGACCTGCTTCAGGGCAACGTGTGGCTCCCGGCCTCCCCGGTGCTAGGCAAGGGTAACGGGGGACGTCCCCTCGCTGCCCTTCCAGGACACCCAGCACACGAGGCCCAGGGTGATGGCCCCGGCAGCACCCTCCGGGGAGTGACGCAACTCCAGCAATGGCCCCTCCTCTGTCTTCACCCGAGGAGAGGCGCGGGCACTGGCACCCCTGCCAAGCCACGGTTCTCTCACCTCTGAGCATCCCTTCCTGCTTTCCGAGCCCTAGAAACACACACCGCTTTGGGCTACTCCTCATATTCCCCTTCAGTGAATTTGGTGAAACGGACAGGTGGCCTTGGGCGGGAGGGCTGGCACATCTGGGCCAGGCCTTGCTCCCTCGTCAGCAGGGCCGGTCCTCACCTGTTTCCGTAAGTCCTGAGCCGACCGATGCAGAGCGGGGTGGTGGTGGTGAGCGGCGAGCCCCTTGGCCGAGGAGCCGGCGGCGGGGGCGGCGGGGGGCTGGCTCGCGGACACCTGCTCCCTCCGTGCGTCGGCCCGCGCATCGCTGTGCTTCTCCTTCGCCGGAGCGGCCTCTTTGCTTTTGTGTTTCTGAACAGGGTCCTTCTCCCGGGACGACCTGCTGGAACCATTGAAAACTGGAAAGGAAGGAGGGAGGAAGAACAGAGTCACTAGCGGGTGCAGCCTGCTGCCGGGTACCCCAAGCCCTGCAGGTAGGAGGAGAGAGACGGAAGACACGCTGGACAAGTGTCCCGGCTCACAGGCTCTCAGCACCCAACCTCCAGACCAAACGGCCACAGAGGAGAGGAGTATCCTCAACACAGAGAGACCCAAAGAAAAGTTACCAGTGCAGCTTAGGAAGGAGGAGCTTTGGTTGAAACAATTGAAAATCCGTTTTTTAAAAATCGCTACAAAAAAGCAAGCACGTGCACAAATATACAGTAGCCCTTAGAGTATCAACATCACACCTTAAACAAAAAGAGAAGAATTAAAATGAAAAAACCAACTGGTCACATTCCAAGAGCGTGACCACCGCACACATGAAGACACAGGGGATCCGGAGTTTAAACTAAGGCGTGTGAGGCTGCAGATCTGGCTGGTGGACACGGGTCAGGATGCAGCTGCTTCACCTGACCCCTCGGGGACCACAGAAGAGGGGGAGCAGGGCTCAGGAGCCCTGAGCCAGACTCCTTTCCACTCCAGGAGTCACAGCACCTACGAGTATGCAGTGCCTGCTGTCAGCCCAGGGACCGCAGTCAGGCAGTCACCCAGCCTCTGAACCCAAAGGGACCAGTCCTGTCCTCGAGCCCATTTCCCAGAAGATACCATCAGAAGGCGCCCCACACCCACCTCCCTGATGGCCAGATGGCGTTCAGAGCCAGCTCCCCAAGTGCCCGCCGCACCCCCCATCCCCAGGGAGCTGAGACCCCGGAGAGCACGCTCAGGTCTAAAGGCAATGCCATGGCGACACTGCCCTGAGTCTTCTCCTCTGCTTACAGCTGGGACTCCACTCCTGGACAGACTTGTGCTTGGCCTGCCCGGCCCCGTGGGCTCCGGGCGGAACAGCTGGGGAATCCAGTGGGCCCTCCTAGCTGTCATTTAAAAGGGCTCCTGGAGCACTTCCTGACAGAGTGGCCTGGAAAGGTCACTGTGTCCACCTGCCCATCGAGCACCCGCGCGCCAGGCTGCCTCACCACATTCCAGCAGAAAGCAGCAGGGACCAGGCAACTGTAAAGAGAAAACCCCTCCTCCTCTGAGCTGAAACTTTTTTCTGAAGCTTAGACATGGAAGTTCAACCCGCAGAGCCACGAGACAACGTCTGTCTTCTGAGATGCCCTTCTCAGGTCAGGACCTTGAATGCTTTCTTTGTCGCCCCCATTTGTACAAGCATCCTTTACCTTTATGTCTCATAGATTGCAGACAGTTTCCTCTTATTTGCTTTTTCCGTCTGTTATGTTACTAAAATCAGCTAACCCATTTGTTAAACTTTGCTTGCTTAGAAAGTCCTTCCTATATTTTCAGATGGTAAGATAATCCTCGAAGTTTCCTAATTGTTTTCTGATTTAATGTGCTTCTTTAGTGCATGTGTTATTACACTGTACATGGCATGATTAAAAGATTCACGTTTTCGTTACCTGGACTGGATGTACACCCTGATCTCCCCACCCCCAGCGACCACACACTCCAACTAGACTTTCAATCCAGAGGTAAAGCCCATGTGACACATCAGAACACAGTATATGACCCGTGTTGTGCAAGGCTCTGTCCGATACTCTCAGAAAAATGGAGAGCTCTGAATGGCTGGCGTTTATTCTAAGTGAAAGTAACTACATGTTGTCAGAATCCATCCATCATGCCCACGCTGGCAGAATCTGCACTTGCTTTTCCGACAAATTAGAAGCAACATCCATAAGAAGTCATACTTCAACGTGATTAAAAAGCAACCCAAGGAACATGAATCCAGGCAATTCTTGACCGTTCACCAATTTTCTAGGCAGTGAGCACATTCTTTATTGAAAAACAGTACAGAAGTTTCATCTTTCTTTTTAATCTTAAATATTTCATATTTTTCTGAGCTTTGTTATTGCCACAAAGACGAGTAGTCTACTATTACAGAAGTACCAGTTCTAGAATTGACTTCTCTGGTTATAAAAATTTTGGCTACAAAAATTTATTCTGGGGGTTAGTTCCTTTTCACAAGGCTATATCAGCCGCTCAATTCCCAGCCCTACCGTGTGGGCAAACTGCGTGGATCCTCGGTTTCCTTAGAGGCTGGCGACCACATGCTCCTGAATGGAGACGGTCTGGGAAGACCTACCTGCTGCTTCTGGAAAATGCCTATCTCGGGTTAGTACACTCAGATTGGGACAAGACCTCTTCCTGCTTCCCTGACAATGCAGAAGAACGGGTTTCAACACGGCCCAAGAGCAAGCCTGAGCAGACCTCCCACAACCTCCAACTGGACCCTGGCTGCCTCCCACTGCCTCCCAATATCTATTTCACGGGCAAACAGAGGTGCCAACGTCCTGTCCAAGCAAGAAGAGAGAGGATGCTGAGACCACAGCCCACATTTTCTACAGTTTAATGAACGGCTTGACCCTTGGGGGACCCAGAGACCCTTTCATGGGATCTCCTAGGTCAAAAATATTTTCATAATTGTACTGAAAGTATTTCCCTTTTTCACTGTGTTGGTATTTCAATGATGGTGATGGTTAACGACAGATCAGCCATCAGGGAAATGCAAATCAAAATGACCACGAACCACCACTTCACATTCCCTAAGAGGGCTGTGCTTACAAAGATGGGTAAAGGCAGAGCTGGTGAGGACTAAGAGCCCTCATTCCCTGCAGGTAGGGATGCCAACTGCTGCAGCCACTCTGGAAAATGGTCTGGAAGTTCCTCAAAACAGAGTTACTATGTGACCCAGCAACTCCACTCCCAGATGTGAACGTAAGAGGAACGAAAAGTATGCCCACATACAAACGTGCATCCACGTGGTCAGAGCAGAAATATGGATAATAAACACTGCAGAAAAAATCCGAAGGTTCATCAACTGGTATTTAGCTAAACGAAACAAGGTGTTATCCACCTGTAAAAAGGAGCTGGGTACTGACGCATGCTCCAGCACGGACGATCTTGGAGACACCATGGGAAGAGAAAGAAGGGCCACCTATTGCAGGATTCCATGCATATGAGATGACCAAACCAACACGAAGAGACAAAAAGGCGGGGCTTCCCTGGTGGCCCAGTGGTAAAGAATCAGCCGGTAGCAGACACGGGTTTGATCCCTGCTCAGGAATGATCCCATGTGCCTAGGAACAACTAAGCCTGTGAACCACATCTCCTGAGCCTGGGCTCCACCACGAGAAGCCCCTGCGACGGGAAGTGCACACACTGCAGCAGAGCTCCGGCCCTGAGCACAGAAGCCTGCACAGCAACAAAGACCCAGCGCAGCCAAAGCAATGAACGGGACAGACAACGTGCGTCAGCAGCTGCCGGGCGCCGGGGGGGTTCAGGGAAACGGCAGTGACTCCGAATGGGTACATATTTTTCAGGGTGAAAGTGATGAAAAGGTTCTCGAGTTGACTGTGATGGCCACACAACTCAGTGAATATGCTAAAAACTACTAAATTGTTCACTGTGGTTCAATTTTATGATACGTGAATTATATCTCTAAAAAACTTAATATGAACAGCAGCACCAAGTGGCAACATCTGACACAGATCAATGCAGTGGCACCAAAGGGCATGAATAAATACTGTGTTCTTCATCAGTTACTAGCAGTTTAAAAAAAAAAGTTCACTTCAGAAAGTGATAAATAGAAACTGTTCACAGCATTAAATCTCAACTCTTGAGTATACACACACTCTGAGACACAATGGAACCACACACAGAGGCACTTCTCCTTAACATCAGTGTGACGACTACTTCTAGGGAAAAGCACTTGAGATTAAGCTGCAAGCTAGCTGTGTTTTTTCATGGAATGCTATTTTTATTTGAAAGGACAATCGATATAGTTATTTGTCAGCTATTTTCTCAAAAACAAATAAAGTGAGCCTGTCAAGGATAAAGTAACTAACAGTTTTTGCAGCCAATGACAGAATTCATGACTTCAAGCAAAAATGACAATTTTGGAAAACCTGTATCTGCACCATGAACCCGAAAGCCTCTCAAAACTTAAAGACTTTCCCAATGAGTTTAGTACAGAGGAGATTCTTCGATACAGCATACCGGAAGGTGCCGACAACTGGAAGGGGTGGCTAACCCAGTGAACCGTCATTCTCAAATGATCGCTATAAGACATTATAAAACTGTGTGTGGCTAAGACAGCCATTCAAGGCAGAGGGCAAACCAATGGATGTTAACCTAACAGTGCACGAAAAGCTCACCGACAGGGGTTCAGATTACAACTGACCTTGAAGAAACTACCCTTGGTTGGGTCTGGGTGTGAAATCAAATACAACTGTCACAAAGGCGCCTCCCTCCTCCAACCACCTCTTTGTCTGAAACTGATTTTCTTGTGTACTACTGAATGCAGAAGCGGACTTAAGAATGTACCTGTCATTTACTAAGTCAGACATTAAACAGATTTGCAAAAAAGTCAAACAATGCAACCTCCCTCACCTACAACTTTTCAGGTGTGGAAAAACAGTCCCTTTCTGTACATGAAAATGTTATTTATATCAACATGGAATGCATGTGTGTTATTTTCAAATAGGTAAATATTTCTAAATCACCTCAGTTTTAATTTTAATATGGTAAGTAAGTAAAGTTGCTCAGTCGTGTCTGACTCTTTGTGACACCGTGGACGGTAGCCTACCAGGCTCCTCTGTCCACGGAATTTCCCAGGCAAGAGTACTGGAGTGGGTTTCCATTTCCTTTCAGGGATCGAACCCAGGTCTCCGGCACTGCAGGCAGACGCTTCACCGTCTGAGCCACCAGGAAAGCCCTTTTAATATGGTAAATATCAATAAATACAAGCCACAATATAAAAGCCTTCTGTGGGCCCCACAATGGTTGTTAAGAGTAGAAACAGGTCTTGAGACCAAGAGGCCTGAAAAGGGTGAGATGGGATCGTCTTTCCCCTGGTTATTAGCTACACCGTGGTTTCCCGAAGCTCTGATGGCCCCTGAACTTACCTCTACAGCCACGCACCCTGCAAAAAGCTCAGCTTCCAAAATTTTGTTAGTCACACAGTCGTGTTTGACTCTTTGCGACCCCACGGACTGAAGTCCACCAGGCTCCTCTGTCCATGGAATTCTCCGGGCAAAACAACTGGCATGGATAGCCATTCCCTTCTCCAAGGGATCTTCCCAACCCAGGGATGGAATCTATGTCTCGAGCAATGCAGGCAGATTCTTTACTGTCTGAACCACCAGAGAAGCCCCCAGGCTCCAAATTATGCTACCTAAGTTTAAATCCAGAGAAATCATTTGCTAACTATCTGACCTTGGACTGGTTTCCTGTCTAAGCCTCAGTTTTCCAACTGACTATTTATCTCATAGGGTTGCTTGGAGGATTCAGTGACAAAACATTAGAGAGGATCTCAGAGGGAGCAGTGGGCAGGCATTAGTTTGCAGGGATGACCACACCACGATGGAGTCAACGGCCAGGGGGCAGCGGAGCCCCAGTGCACACGCACAGCTGATGACTCCACTCCAAGTGAACCACGGGGCGAGGCCAGTTACCAGACGGAGACTTCAAGAACTTGGAGTGGCACTATGGTCAGCCAGCACCATCTTTCTGAAATCCAGGGGTGAGGGGCACAGATTGCTCACTGGCCTTATGTCTCTGAAACAGAAGGCACAGCTCTGCTTCTGTTCTAATGCCCCCTGGGAGCTCTGACCCCACCAGCACCAAAACTGCCTCCCCAGGAGCGGGGAGGGGGCCTCTGATCACAGCAGAAGGGAGAGAGGCACGTGCCTTAAATATAATAACTGAACCGGCTGCAGTGCACACCGCACGACGGGCTTCTGCTAAAGACCATTGTGATCAGATAATTGGGAATGGGGAAGGTTTTCAAAATTTCGAAAATAAAAAATTGAGCAACATTAACTTTGATCTGCAACAAAGGGAGAGTTTTTGAAGAAATCCACTTTCTGTAACCACTGTGCTATTTTAGAGCAGCTGTCCACCCAAATGGCAAACACAGCCAAAAAGTCAACTCAAGTATAACTGGGGGGGGGGGGGGGGGGTTGTTGCTGGACGATGGTGCCTCAGACGAGGTGTATTTTGTCAGCAGCAGCTCATTAATTTTAAGTGTCGTGGGAACCTGCAGTTTTACTCCTCCAAGTAATTATCTTTTGTCTTAACTTGTAAGATTCTTCAGAAGAGGAAAGGAAAAAATATCCACTCTCACAGGAAAAGCCTAAACCCTGTGAAGATGAGACAGAAAGTTCAATGTACAGAGGACCCACACATGCTGCCTCCAATTAAAAGAATAATTGGACTCATTACTTTAAGAAAGTGTTTATCACCAAAAACAGTATTAGGAAATTATATTGTATACTCAGATACAAACAGCTGTGCATTAATGAACACATGTATTGATTTGTATACACACTCTCTGAAAGTTAAATGGCCTGTAGCAAGGGTTTCCATACCACGGCAAGCAAAATCTTTAAATCCAAAGGCGGGTATTCTGACTGAGGGTCACTTCAGGCCCGAGAAGGTAAAATTTGCTCCCAATGGGGGATGAAAAAGAAATGGGCAACAGCTTCACTAGCAACCTTTGATTGCATGAAAGGCGGAAAGCCACACTTTCCAAGGAGGACCTCACGTCTGAGGAGGACCCTGGACCTCCAGAGGGTTTGTACTAAACCACGTTCCCCCATCTGACTCTGTCCACAAAGTCAGATCCTGACAAGATTCCCAGGGGATCCTCCAGGCCTTTAAAACCCTCACTCCATACACAAGCTGGACCAGACTGGCCGGTTGTGACTCCTAGCTGCCAGATCCGTAACACATCTGTGCCTCCATTCTCAGAAGATCAAACCAGTGCCTCTGCTTATCTGGCCTCCAGGAATCACTAAAGTACTTAGAAGTCCATGAAACGCTATCCATTCTTCAGAGAAAAGAGCGTTACAGATATAAGAAAGTCGATCTTTTTTAGTGACTTCCCTGGTGGCTCAGACAGTAAAAGCATCTGCCTACAAGGCAGGAGACCCAGGTTCAATCCCTGGGTTGGGAAGATCCCCTGGAGAAGGAAACAGCAACCCGATCCAGTACTCTTGCCTTGAAAATCCCATGGATGGAGGAACCTGGTAGGCTACAGTCCACGATCTTTTTAAAAGCTCCTGCTCTAAGAGCAAAGACAAGACCCCCACTTGAAAAGAGTCCTTCCTCGTAAGGAGAGTATAGCCCCAAACATCCTAATTATTAGCACCAGGAAGGCACTTTATCTGAAAACCAGGAAGTTTTTTCTATCAGGTGAGCAGGAAAAAAGGCCCTTTGAATGGCATCTGGCCAAAGTTCTATGACACCCTGTGATGACCCAGTGTCTAACCTTCACCCTGAAAAAGAAACACAGACAAAAGCCATCATGGAAAGCGGGCAGGAAGGTCTGCCAGCAGACACATGACACATACGAGGAAAGAAACAGCAGAAGGTCGAAGATGGGACTAACCCCCATATTACGTAAAATGAGACTTGCTCCCTGTGTCAACCCCAAAACAAGAAGGGACAAAAGAAAGAAAGAAGAATCGTTATAAATAGAGAAGACTGTGTTATGGAAAGGAAAAGAGGAACACGCAAAGTTTCTGATGGGGAGCCAGATATTTAAATGTAAGCTTCGTGTCATTACAAGGCGTCCGGACTCCGGGAAGGCAGGCCCCATCAATCAGCTGGCATCGGATCCTTGTTACTGTACAAAAGCCGCACTTGCTCCCTGGAGCCAGTTCAACTTTGAGTCACTATTGTCTGAAAACAATGGAATGTGTCTGCCAACCTGTGTCAATAGTTCAAAAGGATTTTAATGCTGGCTGTGTGAGTGCTGCAACCTGGTTTGCCCTGGGCCAAAACAGCTCCACTGACTTGGCTGGAGCAGTCACGTGTCAAGCTGGAGCGCCAGAGCGCGTAGGTCGGCTCCAGCTCCAGCTCCATCAGGGTCTTGCTCCGGCTGGGAGCCCCCAGCAATAGCTGGACCTACAGCAGTCCACATGCACCCTGATCTGGTATCACAAGCAAGTTCTCCTGGTTTACCTGGTGTTCTGAAAGCCCTCTGGAATTTCCACCCAGTGAAATTCTACCACTTTGGCTACGCTGTGTAACAGGAAAAAGAAACCTGTTGAAAAGACTCTTTAAAGCCAACCTGAATTTTCTTCTCTCTATAAGAACTTGAATCTAAGTCATGGAATGTTTTTTCAATCAAAACTTGGCTACCAGGGTACCCAGATCTAGAAATGTGAATACACTGTGGGCAATGATGTAATATACCCAACAGAGTTGGACAGATTTGCCAATTAAACATGTTCCTTACACAGGATCCTAGTAACTGCAGATACTGAAGTCTGAAAAGACAGGATGACCTTTGTGATAATATAAAGGTCAGGGCATCAGAAAGACCATCCATCAGAATGAATGGCTTCTGTCATTGAAAAATGGGTTTACTGGCCCACTTGGCCCCCAAAGGAGCCGAGCAAAGGACAAGACGGATGGCCTGATGGTGACTGACCCCCACCTGTCCCCGCACCAGCTGGCTCAAGGCACCTGCATTCTCCAACGTGCCGCAGGGGGACCAGAGGACACCCGGGCGGAGGACCTGTCGGGAGAGGGGCCAGTGGGCCGAGAGGAGTCTCCTGCTTTCTCACCCTCAAGAACCAAGACACAGCACAGAGCCACGGCACATACTCCAGCAGGGGACAAGCAATAACTCTGAAGAGCGAATGAAAAAAGTGCTTTTTGCAGCCTGGGGTTTCCTAAAGCCCTACATTCAAGGAGATGAATTCTGAAAGGTCAACCACTTCTGAAGTCAATGGCAAGACCTCTGGCCCACCTCTGGACCTGAACAAGGAATCTCAAGGTTTTGCTGTGAATGGAAAGTAAGTGTGCACAAAAGTTAAACTGGAAAGCACTCCATACACATGATCAACTCTACAAGTTACAAAAGAATGGATAAAAATGCAGAATAAAAATATCAGTACAGAAAAGCAAATACAACAGTATCGGTATCGTAGTAAGGATTGTTTTCAAGGTTCTCCAAATAAAGTCTGTGGATCTGCCATTGTCCCACACACACTTCCACTCACCCCCCAGCCAGGAAAGCAACCAGGAAAGGGCATCCTATATGCGCACAACTTTCCCCGCGACTGAAGCATGCCCTCAAGACAGGCTCGACGAATGTAGCTGGAAATATTAAATACTGAGCAGCTGGGTGAACAGCTCAGCAATTCAATTTACAATGTATGTGATACAAACACATCCTAGGCGAGCATGAACAACAAAACTGATTAAAGATTCTGAAAATCTAATATGTTAATTTCTTCAGCACTGCAGAGTATTACAGTTCTTTGCAAGAGTCATCAGACCTGAGGCCAGCAACAAAACGGCATCCAGATTCTGTTTCTGAAAACCTACCAAGTGCCAGGCGCCATGCTGAACGCATCCGTCACTCACTGAGTTCTAACAGACACTTGCTTCTCTTTAGTAAGCTGCTATCCACATAGCACGTGATCCATTCAAAGTGCACCATCCAGTGGGTTCCAGCATGTTCACACTTGTGCAACCATCATCACAGTCTAAGTTTAAAGTCCCCATCACCCCCAAATGAAACTCCATCCCTGCCTGTCCTGAACCCAAATGGAAAAAGTCAGGTGCTCTCCACATTTTACAACCGGGGAAACTGGGGCCTAAAGAGATTAAACCACTGGATAAAGACACCTGGTCAGGAAGGTGGACTCAAGCCAGAAGCTCCTCTTCCACCACCAGACCCATCTCCCCAGTCATCTGTCTCTGAAATCTGCCCGAGCCTCTCACCACAGAGCAGGGGCCCTGCCATCCCCAGGAAGAGACATCTACATGCTAAACAAACAGGAGGCGCCAGCGCGGCCCTCGGTGTAGGCATGCCCAAGGGCCTGCGTGACCCACACAGCAAACGCTTAAGGGAAACAAGAAACGAGGGAGAGCCAATCACCCTGGCGGATGGCTCAGCAGGGTCTGTCTATCACACGTAGAGCAACTCCTGGTGCTGAGGGTGGGCATGACTCACGCTCCCTCTGGGGCAGCCCTCACCATGCCAGATATCTGAAACATACTAACTTCCTGGGGTTCTCTTATCATCTACGAGGCTATTTCTAGACTTCCAGATCTTACAATCACATGAGGCATTAACAGCCAATATGGTGCTCTCTACCAGAGAGAAATACAACCTACACCGACTCATTTACCCTTCACAAAAACCTATGAAAAAGCATGCCTACTACCTCTTTAAAGATAAGAAAACTAGAACGGCCTCAAGTAGCGACCCCATCTGGGCAAACAAGCATCGGCATCCTGCTCTCAGCCACGAGGCCAAGTGGCCCCAAATGAGGGGGCAGTGGAGGGCTAACAACACACTTAGCACTCTGCACATTCTCCCGCTCTTAAAGAACAGGCTTCCAACCCATACTCCAACTCAGGAGATTCAGCTGCCCCAGCTGGGAGGGAAAAAAATAATCAAGCTGCAGGAGGTTTAAAAAAAAGGTGAAGAGGATATTCCACAAAAGCATCAGTTAAAGAAAAAAAGCTCTTCACAGCGTCTCCTCGTGGCACACAGAGGGACCCTGGTCCTGTGCATACAACCCACCCCCCCACCACCCAGACAGGGGACCGAATGCACCTCGAAGGTGACCCCAGGGCAGACATAAGTGAAGTCGGCCAAACTACTGATTTTTGGCCCTTACATAAGGCACCGCACCCCACCCCACCCCCAGGAACCGAGCCAGTGTCAATTCAAAAGCAATGAAATCATTCCAGCTGGGAGTCTAATGACATGCTGTTTAAAAAGGCTTGTGAGAAATGTCCCTCTTCAGAAACAGAGGCGCACCAAAAGAGAGGTCTCTGCTATTCCTTCCATTTTCCATTAAGTGCAAAAGAAAAAGAAAAGCATGAGAAGAATACACAATAAGGGGCTGATCTGAGCAGCCCACTCTCACTGAGTTCTCCTGTGAAAGGATAAGAAGAACCAAAGCCAGACTCTTTCTAGACAAACGTATTAATTCCCCTACCCTACCTCACTTATTCTGACAAAGAACAATTACCAATGACAAGAACGTCTCAAACACTGAGTCACTTCAAATTATCAACTTGCGACACAAATACTCAGAGGCACGTTCTGATCGCGTGTTTGGGGCCAAATACGGAGATTACCTACGTGCTTTCCTGTGAGGAGCATCTCAGGCTCTGTAGATGGAGGGGTATTTTGGAAACTGAAAAAAAGAGTCCTCAAGATAGAAGTTGCTGGAGGCACTGCTATTGTGACCCTCAAGTTCGCGGAGCCGAGGCTACGAGCACACGTGATGCCGTCCGTGTCACTTCAGATCACGTATTTTAATAAACCACATCCGTTTCCAGTAGGATGCCCAGTGGATTATAAATGAGAACATCAGGGTCCTCTGGAACGTCTGCACAACTAAACACGTGCTGGGGACACCAGGCTCTTGCAGGGGACTGCTGCGGTCAGGGGTCAGACCCCCAGGGATCTGGGTCTGCCCCAGCCTGGCCAGTTAGACATGGAGCGGGAGGGGAGGCGGGGAGAGGGGTGTGCCTTCTCTCCTGTATCAGCTTCCAGGAGCCCTGCTCCTGCCCATGCAGGTTCAAATTCAGGGGAGAAACGAGATAAAGCAGAACACTGCTGGCAGCTTGGTTAGGTTCTCTTCCCTTCAAACCAGCACAGCCTAAATACAACCGTTTTTCTGGATCTGCAGGCAGATCAGGGTTTGGGGCCAAAGCTGCCCCCATGATAAAGTGTTCCCCACATCTTCTGTGCATTTACTTCCGCTCCTGGGAGGAGAATATAGATGCCAGATCTCCCAACAAACCTCACATCTCCAGCTCACAAAGCAGCAGGAAGCACCACCAGACAAGAGAAACCCAGTGTCACGGAGAACGAGACAGCACCTACTCTCCTGTGCCAAGAAGTCCACAATCCCGAGCACCTGCCCGACTACCCAGTGATGACGGCCTCACCCAGGTCTTCCTGTTTAGAAAATCTGCTCTAACACTTGCACATTCTTCACCTGAGTCACAAATCAAAAGGAAATTGAGACGATCGGTCTTGTAGATTTTTCTTTTGGGAAAATGAGGGCGTTAACTTAAGCCAAGTTATCAATGAATCGATCAAAAAGGAAGGGCAGGGAAAAGGGACACCCTCCTCTCATTCACAGGCTGCACCCCATCTTCTCTTTCCATGCACTCAGAGAACCAACTTTCACCTCGAGAATGATTCTTTGCTCACGCCCCCCAAGCACCCTCCAGTCAGGGAGCGGGGGCTGAGGGGTGGGAGAGCACAGGAAGCCGGACAGGAGCACCACAGCCTCCTGCACGGGCGCTGCGCCGAGGGCTCTCACCACTCTGCAGACGGGCAAGTCCACGTGGTCCGGCCTAAGGCTCAGCAACTGACACCAGCCTGCTGCTCCCTGAAAGGTGGTCAGGCCCTAGTGCCTTACACACCTAGTCAATTGGGGCTCTGAAGGTGCTCTCAAAACCTGAACTGGAAAAGTCCGTTTTTCTGAATTTGAAGGAGGCCTCCTCTGAACCCCAGACAGAAGAAGCAAGTGGGCTGGCACTGGTCCTGGGTAAGCCTGAACCGCGGCCTCATACACATCACCTAGCGTCCCACTGCTCTCTTTATAGATGGCCGGGCCGTGGCCACACCAACAGATCAGGTAAACACCACCTGTACTCCCACCTGGAAACCTCTTTAGGAATATTTGTGTCATTCTGTAGTCTTATGTCACATTTAAACTTCACTTTTGCAACTGATGGGTACCCATAATTAAATCCCATTACAAGGAATTTCAAATAATTCTGCTCAATAGTTACTAAAGAAAGAGTCTCAATTAAAAAAACAAAACAAAACCACAAAGCAGGAAAGACAAGCTTAAACTGCTATGGGAATCTGTATGTATTAATCATGGAAACAGAGTTCTCGGGGGTCTGGTCCTGACTGCTTGTGAAAAGCACTGCAGTCCTGGGGTTCACTGCTGACACACTGTAACTCACACTCTAGTAGACACAACCCTGCACCAAGTTTCCCATGGGTCACAAGAGCAAGACAAAGAATGGATGAGAATGGAAAACCGATGGAAACAGGGTGGGATATAAACATTTTTAATCTGAAAAACGTACTACTGTCTCAGAGGAGAAAAAACAAAATTTTAGGGATCTTCACCCAGCTAATTGGATCTTCTTGGAAAAGCCACTTCCCTTGAACAGACAGCAATGCCCAACATCCACCATAACAAATGTCAAGGGTAATGATGCCTGTACATGAGACACCAGCCATAATTATTTCTTTATTCTAGGATATAAATGAGGACACGCGTTTGAGCAAGCTCCGGGAGATGGTGAAGGACAGGGAAACCTGGTGTGCTGCAGTTCATGGGGACACAAAGAGTTGGACAAGACTGACCAACTGAACAACAAAAATAAGTGAAGGAAGGAACAAATGAACGCCCATCTAGGCTACCTTGCTTGTTTCACACAAGAAGAAATTAAGAATCAGAGAAATTAAATGCCTACCACACAGCTAATTAAGCCTTAAAAAGGTCAGGAAATGAAGCTCATGATGACTGTTTGATGCTGATAAGGACCTTATGGGAAAGGATAAAGGTGGGGGTGGGGGGAACAAATGTGTGCATTATGTAATTTGGTGTTACAGTATAATTTCAATTATCAAGAAATGGCTGTGAAAGGAACAGTATTCCAGAGCTGAATGTTCAGTTTTCCAAGATGACTGCATTCTAGTTTCATCACTTTGGGGCCATGGCCCTGTACTATCAATAACTCCTTTCTCTGGTGGTAAAGACAGTATTTTGAGGAATCTCCTTACACCTTCCTGCTGGGGACCTGCTCCCCAGCCTCACTAAGTCATCTTTAATAATCTGATGTTGGCAGTTCGTGTCCTTGTCCTGGGCCTTCCTCATGTCACAGAGGATGTAGAACAGGGTAGGTAGATAAGCTCAGCTAAATAGGTATTGAAAGCTCACCATGTTTCTAAAATACTGCACCTGAGGCTGAAATTGGCTTTCTCCAAAGCGGACTTCTCATTTAAAAAAAATGAAACAACTTCCTCTGAGTCATGTGAAACTGGAGGAGCTTTCCTAGTAGCCTGTGTACTTCTGAGCTGGCTTCAGCCCCCTCCTTCCACTGGCCTCACAAAAAGCCAGCACCGACATCCTCTGGGATTTTTAAGACATAAACCCTCCAGAGTCATGAGCGCCACGCGGCAGCAGCACAAGTGGAGCCCCACACAGAGCCGGGGGCTCCAGGCACTGGCTCTTCGCCGCTGTCAAGCGGACAGGAGCGCAGTTCCACCAGCACCACAGACCGGAGCCGCCACGGAGCACAGCTGTCCACACGCGCACCCTTACAGGGGATGGCGGCCTCTGGGGCAGGGGCATTGCAAAAACTGTGACTCTGAGCTGCAGTCGGCCACTTTTAGTCATGGATACAAGACATCAGCTCTCCCTTTCTTCAACTATAAAGCAAGAAACGCCTCCTGCCCTGACCACCTCCCAGTGACTTTGCTGGAGAGAAAGTAGATGGGATCAAAAGATAATGTAGATGAACACACCCTAAAATCTATTATTTCTATTGTCATTCACGGAAAACAGCTCTCTGGTCTCTCACAAAGGAGATTTCTGAGACCACCCACTAGTTAGAGAAGCCACCCCTTTACATGAACATGTCTACACACAGCTAGCTAACAGAGGCTATACAAACACTTCATTGAGTGCCTTCGTTACAGGTAAGGAGGCTGAGAAATACCGAGCTTCCCTGGTGGCTCAGACAGTAAAGTGTCTGCCTACAATGCGGGAGACCTGGGTTTGATCCCTGGGTCAGGAAGATCCCCTGGAGAAGGAAATGGCAACCCACTCCAGTACTCTTGCCTGCAGAATCCCACGGATGGAGGAGCCTGATGGGCTATAGGCCCCGGGCCGCCAACAGTCAGACACGACTGAGCGACTTCACTTCTTCTACACTGAGATTACTAACCTCATCTGCTCAACAAACTCTAAGGTCTTTAAGTCATGTCCCTCATCTCTCTATGCCACCTAAACACAGCCCAAAACAAGAAGCAGGACAAATGAAAAATCATTCAACTGTCAAGGCAGAAATGCCAACAACAGTGCAGGTGGCCAGATTCCCATCACATCCAAGTGATGCTGGTCTTACAGGTCCACGAGTCCAGAAAGACTATGAGTGCTCAGCCGTGAAGGAAAAGAATGAGGCGAACTTTCCTCTGCCTCAGTGACTTACTGGCAACACCGATTTTCTATCGTTTGTAGATGTGGGTGCTCTACGTTCTAGGGTCTCTGTGAGTCCCAGAGAACCTGGGTAAGAGCTCACAGAAAGCAGTCATCACTGCTGCTGCCATCAGTGATCTTTCTTCTCATTTCCTTTCCCACCCCCGCCACACCCGCCACTAATCCAGTTACTCATCAGTTCTCTCAACCCCACCCCTGCAGTATTTCTGTATCTGCCTCCACATTTTTGTACTTGCATCCTCCCATCTGTACTGCCACCTTTTAGTCCCTTGTTACCTTGAGCCAGGTAATTGCCTACAATTATAGCCTTTCAATGTGTTTCCTCTTCTTGAAATCATTTCCCTTTATGAAATCCTCTTAACTGATGCCAGCTTAATCTTTTCAGAATATAACTCTGATTAAGTCAGCTCCCTGTTGAAAAACCACTGAGCACTTTCCATGGTCAACTCATTTATACTTTTCTCTTTCTCACAGTCGATCTTTCCTTCTTGTTTTTTGGGGCTACGTGTCCTGCCCCTGGAATGTTAACAGTCAGGGGGAAGAAAACGAGTCTAGTTTCTACTACACATGCATGCCCCTGATTTCACAAGCTGGATAACTGCTGGAATCACAACAGTAAGTGAATGACAACAGCATCTTCATGCACTCATCTCGACCACGCCTGTTCAGATGCGGTATCTTCTGCCTCCAGCTCCTACATCTGTGGTCTTATGGAATTTACCATCATCTTCACAGACTTAAGAATATGTATCCAACAATCTATTTACCTCGAACACAACTGTTTGGACCATTTTATACCACCAATCTCTCCGTTAAGTGCCTGGTACTTGAAGAAGTATGCAAAATATCACTAACCCAACTCTGCCACCTCCATCATCTTCTCAACATATGATCTACTCCACCCTTCACTCAAAGCTCTGGATTTTATCTGTTACATCCAAATTCAACAGTGGACCTACCATGTCCGTTGTGAACATGCTTGTGGGTTTTTCCTTTCCTGGGGGTTGACTGGCATGAAGATGAAGCATTGTTGGTGGCTGCTTTGACGTCTTCTGTCTCATCATCTTCCTCCTCAACATCCTCCTCGTCCTGAGAGCTTCCGAAATACACCATGCTGTTGGGCAGCGCAGGAGAACCTGGCGGGGTCAAAAGGAGGGGCATAAACACGGGCCTGAGTCTCCACCCCTTCCAGAGCCCACTTCAAGTGGAAAGTGAAAGTCACTCAGTGGGGTCTGACTCTTTGTAACCTCACGGACTGTACAGTCCATGGAATTCTCCAGGCCAGAATACTGGATTGGGTAGCCTTTCCCTTCTCCAGAGGATCTTACCAACCCAGGGATCAAACCCAGGTTTCCCGCATTGCAGGTGGATTCGTTACCAGCTGAGCCACCAGGGAAGCCCAAGAATACTGGAGTGGGTAGCCTATCCCTTCTCCAGTGGATCTCCCCAACCCAGGAATCGAACTGGGGTTCCTGCATTGCAGGTGGATTCTTTACCAACTGAGCTATCAGGGAAGCCCAAGTGGACCCATGTACTAAATTACAAACTTAAATCCTCATGACTGAGCAGATAAAACAAAGCAATTCATCTCTACTGCCATTTTTATTTTTCAAACATCCTCCAGGAAAGAGAACTCTATCTGTGTCCCTTTAACAGATTTCAGGCAAAATGCCCAGCAGGGAGGAGGGACGATGCCATTCACCAAACATAACAAATCAAAAATTTTCAAATCTCATTTGACTATTCTTGAGAAGGGAGTGGGGAAAACACCAAAGACTGAATTGAGCAAAAAAAAAAAAAAACACACAACAAAAAACCCTACCCACAGTGTCAAGGACATGAGACTATTCTGGGTTACATCGTCTAGACTTAAAAAGTATGAACTTAAGCAAATGAATGTAAAATGAAAAAAAAAAAAAGAAAGAGAGAGAGAGAGACAAGTGATAAAAACAAAATATGACATTTCCTTATAAAAGGAATCTGTCTCATATTCATAGGGGGTGAGTGACAGGTATGGATTCCAAAATCACAATATATTTGGAAGCTACTTTGATATTATGATCAGGTTAATAGCATGTAAAATTATTAAAATAAATTCTTGCATAACACTAACTAGAAGACTGGCTTAAATAAATTTAAAAATCAAAAAAACCTCTTCATAGAACCCAATCCCTTACTCCTTTTACACCTTAACCTCCTCATCGCCAAACGTTTTTGCTTCTGAACCTAAGACAGAACAGTAACACCAGAAAGCAAGCTCAATATTACAAAGACGCACAATACTGTTCTTCTTTATTAAATCATGAATTTTCAGAAGGAGATCGGTCAATTCACTGGTATACTGTTTGGGACCAAAGGCTGTTAATTTTTTTTTTTAATAATCAATTAGTCAGTTAATTGGTTAATTGATTAATCGATCAATTTTTGAAACCCTTGAGTTAATTTCTGGCAGTAACTTTCATTTTCTTTCCCATTAAGTATCCAGAGAAGAGCTGCCATCAAGTAACAGAAGAATAAATGTTAAGTTCATTTCTTCTCTTGCCAGTGTCCTGTGAATGAGCTAACACTTCAGGAGTATCCGTCAAGATTCAAGTAACTGAATGTGCTCTCCTTCCCAAACTGGATCTCAAACTTCAACCACAATGGCTAATTTAATCATTCCAGCATCAGGGCTACCTGTTCTAACAAGGAAATGGACGTGAACGAGCAGCCTCAGAGCACTGAAGCGGCGAACCACGACTGCCCAGCTCCCGGAAACGCAAAGACAAAGACAGCACCTTCCACTTGTTGTCAGCATGACCTACTGATACTCAAACACCCCAGCCCGCAAGTTATATGGGTCATAGCACTGAATGGAAACGAAACTCCAAAGGGATGTGTGTGACAAACACTCTGTATAACATAACTGGAGACACTCTGACCAAAGCCATTTCCTTTGTTTTCTCCCCTTTGATCATTTCCAATTAGAAGCAGGTTCTCAACAGAAGGAAGGTCTGTCAGAGGCTTTGGGGAAAACCATCTGATCAAGCAGAAGTTAGAAGATGAAGCTTTTTAAAAAAAAGAAAAGAGGAGGAAATATCTGGCCTTTTTCCTACTAGAACAATATATCTACCCTTGTACTAAGTGGTTTTAAAACAACTAGTACAAGACTGAATAGAAAAAGAAGTGACACCATCCTTCCCAGCTTTGTACTTAAAAGTTTCCAGTCGGAACATATCATTCACAGAGACACACAAAGTACCTCCAAGGCCAAATGTACCTACACCGATAGGTCATTTCCTAAATCTAACCTTTAAAAAAAAAAAAATCTTTATTGAATTTATTACACAACTGCTTGTGTTTTATGTTTGGTTTTGGCCATGAGGCATGTGGGATCTCAGCTGCTCACCCAGGGATAAACCCACACCCCCTGCACTGGCAGGTGAGGTCTTAAGCCTCTGGACCAACAGCGAAGTCCCCTAAATCTAGGCGTTTAAGGAAAAAACCAGGACACCTTATTTCAGCGCTCAAATAGAGGTTCTGAGTTAAAAAAAAATTATAAAGAAAGAAAGGAAAGGAAATTTCCCATAAACTCCAACTCATTCTAGCATGTGACATGACATCAAGTAACACATTACATGCTGTCAGACAGAGCTGGGGACCCAGCACTTGCCAGTGACAGACTCAGCCATTAAATTTTCCTCTTCAGTAAAAGAAGAACGAGGTTAAACACATTTCTTCAAGTTCCTTCAAGATCAAAATAGCCACACCTAATTTCTCTTACAGTAAAGCCTCCCTGCACACTGTGTCGGATGCGCTGACCAGCGCGGCTGAAATCAGAAAGCGGACTACACAGGACCACACAGAGCAGGTGTGTGTGTAGACCCTGCAGTCACTTCCACAGCTCACTCTGCCCTCCACTGGAGGGAAGCAGGATTGCAGGATGGAATTTCAGGAGGTCAGCCAGTACCCCCTTGCCTTGCTCCATCCCATCAGGATCAGGAGAGAAGGCAATAAACTCTGCAACTGAAGCCATTTGGGAGCAAAGCAAGTCTGCCCAATTCTGGGCAAAATCCACACGAACCACATGAGAAATTAAGAAGTAACTGCCACCTACAGAGTCTGTTGAGGATTTTTTGAAACTCAAACCCAATACATGAAGCATCACATTCCTTATGTTCAAAACTCTGAGAAAGGGGTGAGCACTAAATTTATGCCAAAGAACTAAAACGGAGGAAATGTTGAGGAGCTCAGTTCAGAACCCAAGTTTCATTAATATCCTACAGAAAGCAAACAGGGTAATTTTAACAAAAGAAAAAAGCAACCAAACTTATGAATCCATTTCTTTAAGCAGCTTCTCAGCCAAGTATACACAGTGATGTAACCTGATGCGTGTTCTATAGGGAAATGTGCAGTAGGAAGCAGAACACCAGCGAAGGGGTGGGGAGCGTGCTCCCTGCGGGAGTCACTCTTAAAGCAAAACTTACAATAATATAAGATTTTTCTGATGGGACTGGCTCTGCAGTCAAGAGGTGGAAAAGACACAAGTATGGGGGCACAGGGGATAAAAGCGATTGCTTTCACCCTAAAAAGTAATGTGGGTTCCCTCCTAAATGACTTGCTGCTTGGACCTAAAGACAAAGCATCAACAAAATAAAAGACAATACAGATGCTCAAATAAGAAGAGGAATGGAGACTCTTGTGATGAAAGGAGAAGGGATGAGTGGAGGAAAAAGACTAGTGCTTGATAAGAAGAAGCCTTGGGCAGAAAGGTCAGAGCTAACAGAGTCAGGATGCCCTTGGCTCAAATAATAAGCCTGTGCCAATTCTCCCCTCTGCATCATGGCCTGGGTAGAGCCTTACCACCTTCCACGTTTCATTTAAAAAGCCACTGCCAATCTCAGGAGTGGCCCCATCAACTATAGCTTCTCCCCCAGAAGGAACATACCTTCAGAATTTTTCTGGGTACCTGCATACCTGTACCTCTTGTTAACCTTGTTAACAAGTTAAAGCATGCAGAAAAGACTAAATCCAACAACAATGAATATTCCAAACCTCGGTCACCACACAGATACTGGTAATCCCTCTAAGACCCGCTGACATGTCCACTTAGAAGTGATGGAGAGGGTCAAGCCAACATTCCAGATCAGGGGGAACCACAGCAACCAGGAAAAAGCAGCAAAAACAGCTTTTCTTTCTCTCTCATTGACACAAAACCAGGAAGATCATCTCACATGGCATAACCAAGGTGACAGGGAAACACAGACGGCTAAATACCTAGAAAATAACTGCAGAAGAACCTCAAATACATAAGAGAGCCAAAAGCATCTGAGAAACCAAACTATCGGACATTCACAGAGAGCATTTCTCTCTTCTTAGCCAAGATACAAGCTCGATTAGCTAATTTACAAATAAGCTTAGAGGAGGAGGAATCTGTAAACAGATGAAGGAAAGGGTATTTCGAAGCCTTGCAAACAGCCAATAGTCTGGATTATTTATCACTGGTAAAATCACCCCCTTCCTCCTTATAAAATGGGTGAATGGGTCCATTTGCTAATCCAGTTGAAGCTGTGTGCATGGAAAGTTAACATTTAGCATCTGAAAACAGAAGACTGTGTGTTTTTAGAATTTTTGATTAAAAATGGTCTGCAACTCATGGATTCTCACACTTAAGAAGCAAACTTCCTCTCTAGAAAATTTATTAGGGAAACTTTTTGCCTCCAAACATCAGGTGAAGTAAACTTTTGAAAACCTCATTGTGGGCCTAGCATTCAGGAAAATGGGGCATGGATCTACAGAGATGAAAACAGGATGGGAGAGATGGGAAATACAACAAGGAAAAGCTTCCTCCAGAAGAGAAATCATCCCCTCCCATGGCAGACCACTACGGTAAAAACAAGGGGTCTGAGAAAGGGCTGAGCGGCCCCCATCTGGGTCCTGGGGTGGGCTCCCTCCCCTCCGCAGGTACCAGCCCCTCTTGTGAGGTTAATCAACAAGTCAGAGAGGTTACCTCATCACACAGAATAACTCCATCTATCTCCTCCATGGGCTTCCCTGGTGGCTCAGAAGAAGGTAAAGAATCCGCCTGCAGCGCAGGAGACCTGCATTAGATCCCTGGGTTAGGAAGACCCCCTGGAGGAGGGCTTGGCAACCCACTCCAATGTTCTTGCCTGGAGAATCCCATGGACAGAAGAGCCTGGAGGGCTACAGTCCACAGGACTCGCAAAGAGTCGGACATGACTGAGCGACTAAGCACATCTCCTCTACAAACTCTGTAGTTTTAAAGCAGTCATCAATGAAAGGTGAGTGCTTTTAATGTGTTATGAGGGTTATGGATGGCATCAGAGAAGGCAATGGCACCCCACTCCAGTACTCTTGCCTGGAAAATCCCATGGATGGAGGAGCCTGGTGGGCTGCAGTCCATGGGGTCACTACGAGTCGGACACGACTGAACAACTTCACTTTCACTTTTCACTTTCATGCACTGGAGAAGGAAATGGTAACGCACTCCAGTGTTCTTGCCTGGAGAATCCCAGGGACAGGGGAGCCTGGTGGGCTGCCATCTACGGGGTCGCACCAGCAGCATGGATGGCATAGGGAACGGGGGGCAGGGGGTATACACGTGTACTTACAGTTTTCTATTAAAATCACAGGCAGATTTTTCTCTCCTGATTATTCAAGCGCATTAGCAAACGTAAAAAAAAAATCTGAACTTGGATCAGTCGGTGGAATCGGGAGTGCAGAACGCATCTGTGCTTTGCCAAAGCCGTATTTCATTACTTTTCAGAATTAGTTGGCAATGTCTCCACAATATTTACTGAAGTGAAAACCAAATGTTTTCATCTGGACAAAAATCAAACTGTGGTATGTTACAACCACAACAGAAATCATTTTAATCCAAAAGCTTGCTTTCTCTAATTTGGGCTGCGGTTTCTGTAAAATTGGATTCTTCTCTGTGAATCATGTACACACAAGCCCTCTTTCTCATTATCTTCCCTCCCCCGACCAGTTCTTTATCTTAACAAGCTAAACATAGCTCGTTCTGCTAGATTTTGGAAAAGACCCTAAAGGGATTCCCCGCCCGCTGTCATTTAGCTGGGGAGTCAAATTCTGTAGCTTGAGCTCACACACTCCAGGCTGTGCCCCGGATTTGGCATGTTTGTGATGGATCTTCAGGATACACACAGAGAATGGAAGCAATCGGGCCCTATTACCACGTGCTCAGACGCTCAGTCGGGTCCAGCTTTTTGCAACCCCATGGACCGCAGCCCACCAGGCTCCCATTTCCATGGAATTCTCCGGGCAAGAACACAGAAGCCGTTTGCCATTTCCTATTCCAGGGGATCTTCCCGACCCAGGGATGTTCTCTATCACTAATGCCACCTAGGAAGCCCATTATCATATGAAAAAACCAAACTTCAAAGGGAACAGGTCGGGTCTGGGCCGGGGGCAGGGAGATAGTTATTCACTGATTTTCTGAGTTCCAGGAGAGGAGAGCTCCATCCTTTGAAACCGAACAGTTACCAGAGAAAGTGGGTGCGACCTTGGCCCGTTAATCCCACCATCTACGTACCCAGCACTGAGCCAAGCACCTGTGACCCACACCCGCCCTGCACACCCACACACCTCATCCAAGTGCCCCGGGAGACCAGGACAACTGTGACGCACAGCCTGATGGTCTGCCTCTTCCACGTCAGCCTTTACAATTTACCAGGGAATAAGAATTTCCACCAGGGTTTCCCAAGCCCTGCCCGTTCCCATATAACTCTTAAGATCGGGTACTAAATCCATCTGCTATTTTCTTTAGAGTGATTTACTTTCATGATTTAAATGACTTTTCTCTATTATATCAGTATAAATTTAATACCATGTGCCCTAAAAAGAAAAGGTAATTAACATTACGATCAAAGTTTCACCCTACTTCATATTAATATTAAAGGTTAAAGGTAATTAATATTACGATCAAACATTCACCCTACTTCATTTATGGCGCCACCAAGCAGCAGGACTCGGGGAAGAGCCCTCCAGCCGAAGTCCAAACGCAAAGGGAGGCCCTAGCTCCTTATGGTACAAGGAGAAGGCTGGGTAATGGGGCCTCTACTGAAACTGGTCTTCCTTTTATTACACACATATCAAAACCAAGGGCGCCAGTCACTGGACTACATGGAGTCTGAAAGTCCAGGATGACATGCCAGCTTGGCAGTCATGTACCCTCTTGTCGGGAGACTCAAGTTTACTTGCCTGTACAATGGGCTTAGTATCTTCAGATGGAACAACTGTGATGACCCCGAAGGCTGTGAGGTAACACAGGACAAAGCACTCTCGACACCCACGTGGCAGTGCCATTTTTAGGGTGACACACAGCTCAGGAACAAAACAACTCACAACTATGAAAGCAGGCTGCCCCTTCCACAGATGAGGGCAAAGGTGATTTACTTCCTACCTGCTTTCCTAAATGGGAGAGTCTGCAGACTGGCCACTGGGAGAGGATGGGGTGGGGCCCAGAAAGAGGAGGGAGACACAAAACGAACTCAGTAGTTAGTCTGGAATTTGGGAACAAGTGGCAGAGCAACGCCTGTGAGGGCTGGAAAGCTTCAGCCCTTGGGAGCCTTTTTTCAGGAAGAACAGCGAGGAAGTGGCGATGTGACTGTCCTCTCAGAAGCCTCCTCTGCAGTTACGAGTTCCCAGGTGTGGCTGCCTGACCCCACGATTAGGCAATGCCTCCAGCAGAGCAGAGCTTGGGAAATCCCATGGACAGAGGAACCTGGAGGGGTACTCAGTCCACGGAGTCGCAAGGGTCGGACACGACTGAGCCGCCACCACCACCACCAGAGCGGGGCACATGTTCTCTTTGCAAGAGCCCTGACATGAGGGTCTCAGCAACGAAAACCACCTTCCCTCCTGACAGTTCACAGGGAGACCTGACCCAGCCGAGCACAGAGACGGGAGAAAGCGCCTTTAATTAGCAGCTGAACAAGCGGCTTCCTATCTTCCCCCGTTGTCATCTACACCCATGGCTTGAAACACACATGAACAAGCACACATCCGGATCTCCCTGCCGCAAATGAACACAACGCACAGGTCACACCACACGGAGAGCGCAGTGGGCTCAACCTATGTAACTTCCACCCATCACGTATGCAACGGGAAACAAGTCAGAAATTCACTTCACTGCGGCCACACAGAGCCCATCCCAAGTGTGCTCTCTCCACCGGGAAAGCGCCCACGGACCTTAATAGAGACGTAAATACAGGGCAAGGGGCACCGTGCCTCTAGGACGTGGACACTGGCCACTTCAGCGCTGTCAGCTGTCGGCCAGGTGCGCCACAAACAAAACAGGACTAACCTTACTTCCAGATTTCTGCCCCCATCGACCTTCTTTCTCTAAATGGGATTTCAGAAAGGATGAGAAATACTGAGGCAATCAGCAGAAAGTAGGGAAGAGGCCGGAGACAATCTGAGAAGCACACTGACTCGGTGCCGGCAGCCACAGGCGGGAGCAAGGACTGGCTTCATCTCCAGGGAGGGCAGAGCCTGGTCAGGGGCCAGCTGGCCTGGAGCACGGCCAACCCTCTGAGCAAAACGTCTTGGAGTCTGAACGACCGATCGAGGTCACAGAGCAATTAGAGGGGCCCCATCCCTCCCCTCCTGGGTGCTTCAGGAGCCGATGGTTTCATATTTCTTCATAATGAGCCTGATAAACTCTTCTGGCAAATAAACTGCTTGCTCAGCACAACTCAGCCAAGTGTACAGACTCTGTTGGAAAACCAAGCATATGAGGAACATAAGGCTGGTTTAGTGTGAAGAAACGTGAGGACGGCCACTGGAATCCTCAGGGTAGCGAGAACATCACTTTGTTACCCCGCCCAAAAAATTAAGATGCAACACCTCCCAAAAAGGATTCATCCAGAAAAGAGCTGTGTACCACTGTGACAGAGGGCCCTCCTCCCCAAAGACTTCAGTACTGTAAAGCACTCCCATTTCGCTCAAGGAAGTTCATTATCAGAGCCATGGTGCTCCTCGCAATCGGAGGGTTATTTAATTGCTTTCTAGCAGGTTAATCCCCTTTCGTTTTGTGACCTTTAAATCACCCCAAGCTTTTTCATTTGCCCTACTTACAATTTATCGACCTCAATACCCAAAGTCAGTATTCTATCGAAATACACGTGCCTTGCCGATAAAGCTGGTGACTGTCTTTAGAGAAAGTTCCATGGGTGGCCTGTCTCTTCTGGTACTGCATTCTCCTTGGCTGGTCTTTTAAACTGTCCCTCATCCGTGTCACTTGGAGGAACCTGTTGCCCTCCCCTGTTCATCTCCTAAATTCACCAGGAAATACTAAGGGGCTGGATGGTACCACAGGCCCCATCTGGTCCGCTTCGCACCCGTAATTTAGTCTAACTCCACAGCAACCACATGCTGACTGCACATCCATTTTACAAAAGAGGACACCGAGGCTGAAAGCTTTAAGTCACCTGCCCAGGATCCACTAGCATCCATCGGCCTCCTGCCTGTCTTCCTACAATAGCCCACTGCTTAGGCTTTGGTAGCCTGGATCCATTTTTTTAATGCTGCCATGATCAACTTATTCAACAAAGGTCTAAACCCGTGAGGTCTTCCCCTCAGCCAAAGAACCATGGTGACTATCCAGCCTGGGCCCACAGCACCTAACACATCAGACTCCCTGCTTTAACGAGGGGTCAGCTCTCCAAGCCACGAAGTCACCGCCCAGCCTTGGAAGGGGCTTCTGCAGACCTTTTTCTGTCTGTAAAGCCAGCTCCCCACCAGGGCCTGTGCAGGGCGCCCTTCCCTCCGGCTCCACCTGTGCCCTCCCCCAGCACGCCACTCTGGCACCTGCATGCGGGGCCAGTGCACTGCACCTGTCAGGCCACTCTCCTGTTGTGATCTCTGTTTTCTAGTTTCTGGCACTGAAAACAGTTCAATAGAGGCCAAGTTAATTAGCAATTGAATGACAAGTGACCGCTGAAGATTCTCTAGGACCTGGGAAACAAAAGGCAAGTACTCCCCAAACAGAAAGGATTGCTTCACCAGGGCTGACAGTGGGGGGTGGGGTGGGGGTCTTCCCTACTAACTCCTCCCTGTGAGGCTGGCCTGTGACACCCAGGGTCAGAAGAAGCGAGCATGTAGGTGTGTATTTTCAGGGATCCTCCTTGGGAATCCCCTTTATTTGCACTGTCCCCAAAGAGGAAAATATAAATAAGAGACTCATCTAGCCTGCCACTGCTCCACTGCTTGTCTTCCAAATCTGCAAACAGTCATAGTCAGAAGAAAGAGAAGATGATGGGGCTCATTAAGAACAACGGGTGACAAAAAACGCAGCGACGGCACATCCCCCCTTCTCTGCAGATCTACACCCCAAGAAAGAGACTAATTATGCCTCTGGCAGGACCCATGCAGACCCTCTCCAAAGCAGCCATTTAAAGATAAAGACACAGCAAGCAAGCACATCGGCTGCTTGCACCATCACGCTTGCTTATCCTTTGGAAGTTTCAGGTCACCACGTTAAGCAGTAAAAAAGAGAGTCCTACCAAACTCAGCTTTTCGAAAGGTCCCTACCTGCCTTTAGACAGATTTTTTTTTTTAATCTCTAAAGCTTATCTCTGAACAACTGGCTGCTGTGTTGACATGTACACACACTTCTCAGAATTATTAATGGCACAGTTTTTTCCTCACCCCAGTTTACAATGAAGTTGTGGGGAGAAGGGGGGTCTTGGGTTTGCTGGGGGTCACTGATGGGTAATAAACACCGAGACTTAAAGAACTCCATGAGCCAGCTTTCTCTCCATCCCAAGATCCATTCTCTTCCATGTTTCAAATCAGCACTGAGGCTGTTCTGGATAATAATTGAAGACCAGAGAAAAGGATGATGTGCAATCCTTGGCAACAAACATCGTTTCCAGGTCTCTGGTTCCGGCATGATTTTTGCAGCTGGGCTTTCTCTCCTATCATTACTGAGCTTATCAGGGCTGCCTCCTTTACTGGATCTGTGCTTGCTTCCGCCCAAGGGTGATGGAGCGGTTTGGTTCTTGAGGCTGAACATGAAGTCTGGGGCCCAGACAAGCTCTGTCTGGCTTGGAACTTCAGCCAGAGAAGCAGTAGCAGAATTAGACTGCAGGTATGAAGAAATGGTAATCAAATTCTCAACCATCAACTTTGTCTGTAAAGATTCCTGATGAGGATAAGTGTCACCAGCAGTTGATATCTAAAAGTGAGAAATACATCTACATGTAAATCGAGAATCAGATAAATGATGGGACACCCACACGATGGAATGGGTATTTATGTGATACTGAAACAGGAAACCAGACTGCCAAAATAAAATGCAATTCCATTTGGGGTGTGGGACTTATAAACACATAGAAGGCTCAGCAGTATTTTCACTGAGGAGGTGGTAAACAGCGCTTGTCTCCAGGAGACTGGAGAGAAGGGTATTTTGATTTTTTGATTTTTGGCCTTTTTCTCCCTCTTTTCCACTGATCTTCCTCACACTTGATTTTGCATTTAAAACTGAAATAAAATTTTTAAAGTGCCACTACAACAGACACCGTCTATTTAACCCTTGTATACTTCAAAATACAAGTTTTAATTGGTTCAAACAATTCTGTATTAAAATACGCTGTCTAATACCACCGCACGCATCACATTTCCAGGAACATGTATCTCAGTGTATCACCTACCGTTTGAGGTTTTAAGGAAAGCCATATCAGATAAAACACACTTGACATCACAAATTTAAGGCTTTTAAAATAAAATACCTTAAATCTAAAAAGTTCAGGACGAAGAGTAAGAGAGTACAACACTGCGTCAGAACCTTATTGTGTTTCAACTAAAAACGAACAACAAAACCTGTTTTATTGTCTGGCTCATCAATGTAGGAATAATTTTCCAGCCTCAGAGCATTTTTCCAAAATTATTTTAAAAAACGTCTTAGGTTTCACTTCCTGAAACATCTGTTCCATCTGACAAGTCAAAGAAGTAAACTTTATATATATGCAAAGACATGATACTCCTATGTCTAGAGTTTGTCAATGTCAATGTCAAAGACTCTAGATGTGATGTTTTCCTCCATCACCAATGACGCCACCCCACAGCAGCCTGACCACCTGCCCGTCACCCTCGCCTCTCCTCTTCCTTTCACCCTTCACAGCCAATCCTGCACCTCTTTTCTGCTGGGTTTTCACACCATCCTTTCCATCTCCACTTTCAACACTCAGGATCACCAGGCTCCGTCCACAAGCAGCCACGTCAAACCCAAGGGAGATGCTGGCAGGAGGCCCCGCCACCCCACCTCCCCTTCGTGAGGGCCGAGTGGTCCACACCGGAACACGATTACCCTCCTCCTGTATGTCCTCAGAGTCTCCAGGACCATCAACGGCCTGTAATGTCAAACAAAAACCTCAGCCCTTTATCTTCCCTTGGCCAACAATTCAGTCCCAAAGCTAACTGGGTGTGAGAGGGTGGGGTGGGGTGGGGGTGAAGAACAACCAGAGAAGCCAGTCTGGGTTGAGAGAGCCCCAACAGGGTGAAGACGTGTTCACACATGGGGCAGCACACTCATGGGGTCGGAGCAAAGTGCAATCAGGAGGGCTCCATGGGAAGGGAGGCGGCAGAGATGGGCATGGGGCACTCTGGAAAAAAATGGGTAAGTAATTTGTAGATATAACAGGAGCCAGCTTTCTCCAAGTTTAATACGGAAAAAAGAAAACCAGAGTGAACCCTTTGGTTCTAAACTAAAACCAGAGGTATGGTGCTCACTCACGGATTTTAACAGGTCTAGAGACACAAATATATATACTTAATGAGCATGTGTGTACATGTGCACACACACGCCCTTGCACACATGCGTGAGTACTTAGTCACTCAATCGTGTCCAACTTTTTGCAACCCCATGGACTGCAGCCCGTCAGGCTCCTCTGTCCATGGGGATTCTCCAGGCCAGAATACTGGAGTGGGTTGCCAGGCCCTCCTCCAGGGGATCTTCCCAACCCAGGTCTCCCACACTGCAGGTAGATTCTTTACTAGCTGAGCCACAAGGGAAGCCCAAGAATACTGGAGGGGGTAGCCTATCCCATCTCCAGCAGATCTTCCCAACCCAGGAATTGAACCGGGGTCTCCCACATTGCAGGTGGATTCCTCACCAGCTGAGCCACCAGGGAAGCCCACATACACAAACACAAACAATGCATTTCCCTCCCACAGCTGTGAGCACACCTCAGGCCCAGATCCCAACTTCAGAAGAGAAGATGTCCCTTAAAGTAAACAGGGCTCCTTGGAGAAATGGCCCATGCAGGCCTGAGGGAGGGGATATGTGAGATGAGCCTGGGGCCCTCTGAGATGCCAGCTTGCAGGGGCTTCACTGATGGGATCTGGGACAACCAAACGTCAAAATAAAGGAGAGTAACAGATTACAACCTTCTAAACAAAACAGGAAACGAGTCCACACAGACACCAAAAAATGAGCATATCAAGTCTGATAAGAAATGAAATAGAGAGTTTCAAAGAGTCTCCCAATGAAATACATGTAAGTTGCAAAGGCTGCCAAGGGTCCACTTACAGTGGAAAAGCCTGAGAGACTCCCCCTCAATCAGTGACCAACCTGAGCACCATCAAAGGACAGACTGACAGACCACCCCCAGCAGGAATAAGAGAGAATTCCCTCCTATGATACTCTTGCCCGAAATGGAGATACCTCCTTTCCCATCCTGTGTTCTCCTCTCTTCGTTCCTGGAGTAAACACGTTCCCAAATGAGGCCGTGTAAACCCAAACTCATCCTTCATTACAAAACAGCATCCTCACCGTGCTCTCTTGTCCATCGGTCCCATTTGTATGTATTTCCACTCTTACCTACACCTAGAAGGTTTTACTGCTGTTTCTCCCCAAGTAGTGTGTGTGGGGGGCGGAGCGGGGGCGGGGGGGGGGGGGGGTAGTAAGCCCTCCCACCATAGCATGGCTTATTCCCAGACCTCATGACACAAAAGGAAAAGGGACTTCACACCCATCCACAACCAGCCCACCAATAATAATAAAAACTACAAACCAGAAAGCTGAGTTAGCAAAAGCATGTGTGTGATGGTGGGGTGACAGAGGTACTCAATGGATGTCAGGGAGAATCAATTATAAAAATGTGAACCCATACAGTATGACAGTGCATGCTAAGAAGCCAAAAAAAGGCGACTCAAGAGTAAGAGGAGGGACTTCCCTGGTGGTCCAGGGGCTAAGACCCCACACTCCCAATGCGGGGGGCCTGGCTTCAATCCCTGATCAGGAAAGGAGATCCCATATGCTACAAGTAAGGCCCAGTGGAGCCAAATGAATAAATACAATAACGACAACAACAACAACAAAGAACCAGAGGAAAAGAGAAGAAGACTCAAGCACCTTCTTGGCGGGACCCCTCATTTCACACATCAACCAGGCTGGGGAATCGCAGGTGTGCAGCACAGAGACCAAAGTCAATGCCAACACCCAGGGGTGGCCTTGTGGTGGCCTTGTCCCTTCTTCTTTTCAACCAGGCTGCCCCCCTCAAACTGGCAACAGAGTCTTACCTCGAAGGCAGAGAAAGGTAAGAAAATCTTCTGTCTTAGGCTTCCTTTTAGAGAGGTCAGAAATCTGAGTAGCTGGAGGGGGTAGCAAAGGCTCCACTATCTTGACTGGAGTTGTGCTGGGACTATTCGGCTGGGATTGAGCAAACTTCCTTTGTGCTTGCAGCCTGGGCCTGGAAGAGCAAGAGAAAATTAAAAAGAAATTAACCAGAGATCAGAAGATACAGATCTACGTGCAGCAATAAAATCATGACACAAAAGGGAAGAAAGACCCTTTGTTTCAAGCAAATTCTTTGTTTCTAATTAAGGTTCTGTATCTCTCTCACACTCTCATAAACCACAAGCCTGCTTTAAAGGGCAATAAATTTGCTTAAAAGGCTGTGTTTTCTAAACTGACAATATACACCATGATCCTGTGTGTATGTGTGTACACAAGCGCATGCCTGTGCAAACCACGTGTGTGCCTGGGTATTTCAAAACCAGCACGCCGTATTAGATGATATGGGATTAACGGCTTTGGTGCTTTCTGTATACCACCTGCCACATGTACTTAGCAGTGTGAGCTCACAGGATACCGTCACAAACGCATGCACGACGCCCTTCATACTGCATAAGGACACTCCGCCCACCTTGGTCTGTCACTGACCTGGTCTTACACCCCAACCTCTAGGCTCTTGTGACTCCAATCCAGCCACATAAATTCCCTATATATGCTTTAATTACATGCAGGCGGATCTACTTTCCTATTCTATTCAAAACCCATCATTCATGGCCAAATCATGGGTTGCCTTCTGCCTGCACAGAAACCCTAAAATCCTGAAGGATTCAAAACACTGGCTTTGACCTACCTTCAGGCCTCTTCCCTATTACCATCCTACATAGACATCAACTCCCTAATTCATCAACTTGGTGTCTACAAATCATAGCTTCGACCTTGTTCGTTTACACAAGTTTATGAGTCAGCATGCATGTGTGTTGCTAAGTCGCTTCAGTCATGTCTGATTCTTTGTGATCCTATGGACTGTAGCCCACTAGGCTCCTCAGTCCATGGGATTCTCCAGGCAAGAATACTGGAGTGCGTTGCCATGCCCTCCTCCAGGGGACTGAACCCACACCTCTTATTCTCTTGCAGTGACAGGTGGGTTCTCTGATAATTAGCGCCACTGTTAGCCCCTTACATGCCAGACAATCTATTAATTTGAATCCTAGTGAACCTTGCAAAGGTTTCTTCACTTCTTCCCTAAAGTTAATTTTCCTTTCTCTACCTGAGTACTTTTACCCTCTGTATAACTGGTTTGACCTTTATCATAAATTGCCTATTAGCTTTTCCTTGAATTTTCAAGATCTCAACGCTTAATGGAAAGTAAGCACCTTCGACGGTGTGAACCTGTATGTGTCCTGCTTTAAACCACCCCTCTGGCCCTACTCATAAAGATGCTCAAGAAATAGTCTTTGAGAGCAGGGGAAAACAACAAGAACCCAAAGCAGCCCACGGCACTGGGCTTTAAGGAAATCTGCTCAAATCCCAAACTGGAATCACTCACTGTGCGGGACTGATAAAGCCACCCCAACTCAAGGCTGCTCTGACTACAACATGTGTTTATAATTGTAAAGCACACACAACTTACAATTGCTGGACTTATATAAAATAGTAAGCAGAGTATCTTCAACTGTTGATGTGCAAAATGCCCTAATATTTTAAGTTAGCACTCTAGTATTCAACAAAGCCACATACACACACATTTTCTGCTATGTAAAAATTATGTCCTTTAAACTTAACCTCCCCTGTCCCGCCCAGAATCAACCCTTGCCTCTCTTACAACACACTAAAAACACCCCTGAATAGGTCATCTTCCCAACACGAAGTGACATTTGATCAAAAGGAAGATAGGACCGCTGCTTACTAACTGGGCAACAAGCCTCTGCCTTTAAAATCTACTAACATCACAGCTAACCAAAAGCACTTCAGAATCTAGGAATAACCAGAGGGAAACAGCTACAGAACACAGTATTAGAACACAGTATTCATGAAAAGCTAAATGCCTTTAACAGAAATTCCAAACATTATAAACTGTTGAGGGAATAAAACAATGCCCCTGTTCCTCCTGTGTGATGGGGAACAAAGAAGAAAATTTTGGGGGCAGCAGACTCTCCAGAAGGTGAGTGAACAGGAGTGAGTTCTGGGAAAGTCACCAAGCCAAGGGACTGCCCTTCCAGAAGGATCAGATAGGGGCAAGGGGTGACTGATTCAGAGACTTAAGAGCTGTTTCTTTGGGAGTGGAGGTTGGGGGCGGGGAATACATTTATTGGACATGTGACAGAATAAAGGGCCTGTTGGGGGGGTGGGGTTGTTCCCAGTATACTGTTGTAGTTATGCAGAAATGGGGAAACCCTGTCTTTTAGAAACACAAAAGGAAATATCAGTATTTATAAATAAAATGATACTATGTCTAGAGTTCACTTCAAAATCAGAGAAGAGCTGTGTTTCTCAAACTGAGATGAGGATCCGATTTGCATTTGGTTCTCCCTCACTTTAGACCTTCTGTCTTTTACAAATGGATATTTTTATAAGATAGTTACTATAGAGGAAAAATGAAAGACATAAACTACAAGCTCAAATTTATTCGACAGACATCACTCTGTTCAACCACTTGAATGTGCTCGCCGCTCACTCAGTTGCTACATTCAACTCCCTGGCAGCAGGCAGCACACAGCCTGTGCCTTCAGCAGCGTCACTCTGGAGAAAGGAGAGGATATAGGAAACCAGACAGTGGTCCAGCAAGCCACACCCTCTCCAGGTCCTGGCATCCCCGGGAAGGACTGAGCCCAAGACAACTACACCTCCTCTTCCGACAAGCTCCTCCTCTCTGCCAACCTTCCCATCATGTGAAAGAAAACCCCCGTCATGCTTTCCTGCTGAAAGGGGTTTTAATTGGCCATTTTATGATGTGTACATCTTCATTTAAATGGACACAGCTCACACTTGGCGGATTAAGGGGGCTTTACAGAAATACCGCCTGCACGTGAACAGGACGTTCAGTGTTTATTGCTTTTTCAAAAGTCACCAACGACAAATACCAGACATTATTATGAGACGCTGGCCCAGCCTGAATGAAAAACAAACACGCAAACAGAGATGACAGAGCGGGACACAGCAGAACATTCTACAATTTCAGAACCTCAAAGATAAATGCGCCGACCGCTGTTCAAATAAAAAGCACTTTTTGCCTGATGACTTTCTCAGGGAGGCTATGAAAAATAAGGGCATGAGAGATTAAAAAGCGGCAGTAAAATAAATTACCCCTCAGAGGAATAAGCCAAGCTCCCAAGTGATTAAGCATTTGTGAGACCCAGATGAAAGCAGGAACTGGAGAACAAGACAAACCAAGGTCTTGTTTAAAGAGGCCAGAAGAATCCGTGCTTCCCAGAAGGGCAGGGCTGTGGTCTGGCTTTGTGCAGAGTCCCGGGGGATTAACAAAGGTGTGACTTGGCTTTGTGGGCTCCACGGGACAGGAGAGTTTGAATGACACGACTCAGAAGACAACCAAGGAGGAAGCACTCTTAGCCACGTGGCCACGTTTGCAGGATAGGTGATTCATTCCAGAATGTCTGATACAAGGAAATGAGTGGATGTTACTAAAATCAGCACAGAAAGTGGGCTGCGGAGGTCCAGATGTGCTAAAGAATGACATTATCTGCCTCCGGAGGTGTTGTGCAAAGGAGGAGGCTGGGGTGCAGGAGAGGGCAGGCAGGATGAGACCCCCACCAAGGGCAGTGGGGCTCCAGCAGGGCCGGTACTCAGCGGCTGGGCATGATCACGAGGTGGCACCCACTCACCCCTCCACCAGGGGACATTTTGACCGAGAACACCTTCCATTTCATTACTAAGGTGAAAACACATTAAAATGAAAATTTAGGCTGGGCCGTCCCTGCTGGCCCAGTGGTTGAGAGTCCTGCCAGTGCAGGGGACACGGGTCCGATCCCTGGTCTGGGAAGATTCCACATGCCGTGGGGCAACCCGGCCCATGTGACTACCAACCAGAGCCTCCATGCCTAGAGCCCATGCTCCAGAACAAGAGAAACTACAGTGAGAAGCCTGTGTACTCCAACTAGAGGGTGGCCCCACTTGCTGCAACTAGAGAAAGCCTGCACACAGCAGCGAAGACCAGTGCAGCACCCCCCAAAAAAGAAAAAAATAATTATAGGTTGAACTAAGGGAGTACAGAGCTATCCAGAGGGTGGGACTGGAGACAGAACAGGGTTCCTGGGGCCCCAGGGAAGAAAACAGCAGAATATGGGACCTCCAGAGGCTTTCAGGCTGAAGTTTAGCCAGGATGGTCCTTACTGCCCACTGATAACGCACAAAGAGCCAGAACGCAGAAAATACGGAGGGCGTCTGTCCCCCACACAAACCACAGGCATGTCAAGTGGAGCAAGGCTCACTTCTGTGTTGATATTTTACTAACTCATCAAGGAAGGAATTTTCCTTACAGAAAACTCCTCCGTGCCAGGAAGGTCAACGAAACCAACTAAACCAAACCTGCCAGCAAGCCAAAGCAACTGAGGAAGAAACGTGTAGATACATGCATATACGGATAAACATGTTGAGGGTAATCTTTTACTTACAGCGTGTTAAAATCCAGAGTTGACGGGCAGTGAGGGTGAGGGTACAGAAGTGGTTTTGGATCAAATCATCGCTGTTCCTCATCTTCATGGCATAAATGTGGGTAAGTGAAATAAAGGACTAAACAATTCAGACAGCAAGCTCAGAAAACACAGAGCTTGCTATCTGAACCCCTGTCGAGCTTAAGGCCATCTGGGGTGTCCTTTCTCTAGAAGCTCCTGGGTACAGGAGCCCCCATGGCAACCCAGTCATGACAAAGTTCAGCCCTGCTGCTAAGAATCCCATTTAAACAAACATGCCCCAAAAGGGAGGAGGGAAAATGTGTTGAAGTGAAAGTCGCTTTACTGATCTGATCCCCCAGAGTATCGCTCCATGCAGAAATAAACCTCCCAGGTTCCCAGGGGCCCCTGCTTCCTCCAGCTGGAATGTTCTTCCCTTTTATCTCACCAGGGCTGGCTTCTTCCCATAATCCAGCGAGGGGAACATTCCCGTGTGCTGCGTTTTACCAAGTCACGTTTCCCACGTCTCTGTTCAAAAGTCACCTCCTCGGAGAGACTGAGCCACTCTCGAGTGTCATGTCCCTCAGGACCAATCGCTCGGCCCTCTGCCCTTCGAGGGCCTACAGAGCAGGCTTGCCTACAGTCGCCCCCTTATGGCCTTTTCTGCACGTATGGGATGCTGTGCGTTGAGGGCAAGCTTTCCGAAGGTGCTGAGAGGGAGGGGTTAGGAACACCGCTCGGCTCAACTCATCACTCATTCTCCAGGAATTACACTCATTTCTGATCAGAGCGTCAGACTGCAGGGCAGTCCGGAAGGGCGGGGAGATAGCCGGACGGATGTGAAACAAACCCAAGAGCTACAGGAGACGCCTGTGGTGCTGCCCCCAGTAAAGTTATTGGCCATCCCAGGATACAGCTACCAAAGTGAAAGTCGCTCAGTCGTGTCCGACTCTTTGTGACTCCATGGACTATAAAGTCCATGGAATTGTCCAGGTCAGAAAACTGGAGTGAGTAACCTTTCCCTTCTCCAGAGGATCTTCCCAACCCAGGGATCGAACCCAGGTCTCCCGCACTGCAGGCGGATTCTTCACCAACTAAGCTATCAGTGAAGCCACCGAAGTCCACCAGAATGGAGTCTCGTTATTCCAGTTTCATAAGGATCTGCTGATGCAGTCATAATTTGGATCACAAACAACGCCACTGCTTACTAAGAACTTACGCAGTAACTTGCCCATCAGGAGCATCGTCTACAAAAGCCGATGAAGATCAGGTCCTGCCTGTCAACTTGTACCTGCGTTACAAGGGACCGTTCCACCCAAGGCGAGCCGCTGCACTCCACACATCCGCACACAGCACACCTGGCCTCAGGTCACAGTCTGCTGGCCCAGGTGGAAGGTCCTGCCACTCACCACAGGCTGTTCGTACTTTTTGACGAGCTGCGGGAGGGAGCAGGGGGTCCATCTTCTTTCCCTTTTCTCTTCCATGCCCCAAGAGACACAGAAGAACCCTTCTCTGATGTGGGATTGTTGGCATGGGGGTCAACAGCCCAAAGAATGTTTTGCTTGGTCACTTAAAATTTGACCCAAATAAATCAACAAATAGATTTCATATTTAGGTGAAAAAAAGTATAGGACCTTTATGGGAACAAAGCAGCAGACCAAAATAGTCACTATCATTATTTTCAAAGTTCACAAATAAATTGCAAGGCAAAGCTTATAAAGAAAACCCACTGGTAGCTGACAAAGTCCTATGCCAAACATTGTCTTGTTTTGTAACACTCTGCCGGTGTCTCCTTCTGCCCCCTCCCAAATCCTGCACTGAGAAGCTTCCAGGGCAGCCTGCCATCAATGGCCCCGGGGAAGGGGGTGGGGGAAGGAACGGGGACGCATCGTCTCCAAGTCTCCTCTGGGGTTATCCGCAGCACAGAGTTAACCAGCTTACTGCTATCTGCACTCAATCTCCAGGGCAGCCCTAAATATGGCACAACAGCAATTTCTAGGTTAATTAAATTCCATTTCTGTCCAGGATTTCTGATGGTTTACAAACCCAAGGAGGATGCGGGTATGTGCACAACTCAGCTGGACAAGGCAGAGAGCAGAGGGGACTAGGTCTAGAGCAATGCCCAGCCGGCCCTCACGGAGGGCCGTGTATGCCAAAGACTGTCGTATTAATTTAATTTTCCAATATTAAAAATGTAAGCTGGTAAATCCAATTATTTAGATTACATCCCAATTCTAAACAAAGAGCCAGGCCTGGGTGGGAGGAGAGGCTGTGTGTTCATTCAAAAAAGACGCCGTGCTATGTCTGGCAAATGCGGAGTGACCAGCATAGCCAGGCTCTTTGTGGCAGTGTGGGAGCTGGTCCTGACGCCTTGCCAACTTGCTGAAAGGCCTATTCAAAAAAAAAAAAAAAATTCCCGTGTTTCTATCCCCAAAATAAGTACCCACTCTATCCTACCCCCAGACACACACAAACACACACACACACTACAGACCTGGCAGCCAGTCAAAGAAACAAGGGTGGGTGTGTCTGGCTGAGTGTGTATGTGTGGTGGAGACTGTGGGGGGTCGGGCAGGGGATATCCCCTTGCCCAGGGCAGGCTGCCCACCAAATTCAAATGCGAGTGCAGTTGTGGGCACACCACACAGGATGGCTGTAAACATCCTGTATAGTAAAGAGAAAATAAACACATCCTCAAGTGAACCCAGAGGCTAGCACAGACCACGTCAGAAAAAAATCAGAGACAAAAAGCCCCGGCTCCGCCCCTCTGCGCTCACACCCCCCGCCCCACACTTACAATGGGGGTTTGTCTCACGGGTGTGCTCTGTCTCAGCTACAGAAAAGGGAGAAAGGGAGGTTGGCGGCTCCCAGAGAAGGTTTGCTACCTGGAATGCCTGCTTTCTGGTACTTCTGGAGATCGTGTTATACTGGTTCAGGGGTCCTGCTTCACACAGAAACAGATGAAATCGTTTGTTTACACTAAAAACCACAGGATGTTAAATATTTGCAGCACTTGTCTTAATTAAATTACACAAGCAGCTATTTAGAGTAAAAATTTGCTATGAACCTGATTTACCTAAAGAAACTTGTTTTTGGTTGAACCTCCTTCGAGATGAATCTTTAAAAGGTCTGCTTGGTCAAAGTGGTCCAAGAGAAAGAACCTTGGTATCAGAAAACCTGGGCTGCTTTGGTTCAGGTCAACTTATGACCTTGGGCAAGAGAAGCCTCTATTTCCTTGCTGGGGAAAGCAGGGCAGCGGAGGGGGAGGACAGACCTCGTAGGAAAAGGAGCCAACTAAGGGTCTTTCTATCTCTGACCTCATCTCTAAAACGTGAATATAGTAATTCCTGTAATAAATCCTCTTGCCTCTGTGATTTCATAATTCTAGGTGACAAGTTCTGATCTTCTGCCTGTGCCAAGTGGGAAATACAAACCTCCATTTCCAAAAATGCCTGTGCTGCTAAAGACTGTTAGCACCTACTTCCTGACTAGGTTGTCAGGCAAAACAGCAAACATGGTAACTTTCAGATCTTGAGATATATATACTGGCTTGCACTTTAGAAAGCAGTATAAAATTTTAAATATAGATATCCCCCCACCCCCGGAAAAAAAAGATGGCACAATGCCAAAAGTTGCTCCACAGTTCCTTTAAACTAGTAACAACAATACTATCTACACTCTGCTTTCCTAAGACCCAGTCCTCCCAATTAGGAGTAAATCACTCATTCAGGAACTTCCTTCAGAAGCCTGAGACACCTTCAGGAAGGCTAACCTAACTACTCATGAGTATATTCATCACCTCTACCCCAAAGGCCAGATCAAGGAGAAGGCATGCACTGCAAACCCAAACCACTGCCATCCAAACCACTGCCATCTAGGAGCACACTCCAGATGCTCACAAACACTGCACCCTCTCAAAAAGCAGGCATCAGCGAGAAAAGTGAGCCTCCGTTCTCTTTAGTTCAGGGGGAAAGGGTCAGAGGAGGGAAAGGAGAATAAATAATTACAAGATACAGCATCTTCCTAAGCAAAACATTACTTGGGCACATGAATCTCAGGCTGGGAGCCCACACAGATGGTATGAAAAGTAATATGCGGGCCTGCAACTGATCCCATTAATAAAATGATGCAATTACGGGTTTGGGGTTTTTTTTAAAGTCTGATGCGGCATCCTCAAATGTCAAAGAACCAAGGCTGCCTGGAAATTCTGACTCTGTCACGATCAAGAAAATATTTGACACTGACTTCTTTTGTGCTCTCGAAAGCAACCATGTCAAATTTGAGAGGGATCAACATTAATCAACAATTAAAGCGGCAACGAAGCCCTTTTGTTCTGTCAGTCACAAATGTCACACGTGTTACACTTTACCACCAATGGAAAGCCGCGGGTTTCACCACCCTCAGGCGGCGTAACCCTCGCCTTCTCAGGGACCTAACTCCTAACCAGGATGCAGGCGCTGCAAATGTTCTTCTCCACAGTCTGTCCCGTTCAGGGCAGTCTTGAGCAAAAACTGTATCTTTACAGCAAAAGTAAGAAAAGGATAAACACTAGTCAGAAGACCAACACAAGGATGTTAAAAGTCTTAATCCAGCCAGGATCTGGCCAAAGAAATTCCTAATATACTACTGTATTATAGTTACAGGGTGCAAACGCATTATCTGAAGGATGGTCAGTTGTAAAAGCCTCAAAGAGCCAACTGAAACGCAGATCTGCCTTTCTATGCTCTTTCGAGGTGGGACTGCCAACTGCTTTTAACAAAAAAAAAAACCCAACAGTTTCTCAATTTTAGGTTACTCAATACCCAGCTGCAAACTACCAGAACACTCCTTGGGTCCCGGCAGAGACGACAGCTGGGGCGGGGAGGCTGAATGACTATTAGGCAGGAATCGTGTTTTACTTCTTCTTTGAAGGAGAAAGCAAAAATACCCTCAGAAATTCATCCTGCAATGCTACACAGTTCATTCACTAAACAACAGAATCCAGTGGATTCCTAGCAGTGTGACTGAAAAGTCAATCCCGAGGAAACCTCCCACAAGAAAGATTCTCCATGGAGCTGAAAAGGGGGTGGGACTAGAAACTCCATCAGCACATAATAAACCAGAGCACAGAAGCAGTGCTCAGAGCTCTAACTAGTCCCTGAGAGCACGGAGTAGGCTTCCTTCAGCTTCACACATCCTCTGCCCCTTGGACAGGGATCTGCTTTATTTAAAGGATGGCAAATAGAAAACGGATTCTGGACAACTTCCCCGCCCGCTGGAAATCCCATGCAGCAATCACACGCACCAATAGATGGCAGTAGAGAGTCTTCAGACACCAGGTCTGGGCTCAATTCTGAAAAGGAAATTCGGACTTTCGCAGATTTATGACAAGCCTGGCATTAACCAACATTTAGTACCTGCACTAAAATCTAACAGCAGGCTAAAAAACCAGCCACTGTTTATAGAAAGTAAAGAACAATGTTAGCAATACCCTTTCACCCAACAACTCAATTACAAGTCAAGCTCCTTGCTTGTATATAGAAAATACATAGCGACTCACAATCCAGCATTTTATATACTGAAGACCTAGGGCTGAAGTCCAGGGGACTGTTTTCTGAAATACGTTCCCTCCTCTAAAAGTGATTTTTACCACTCGTAAAAGTAAGAAAAGGCAAAACTAAAGTAATGGATCATGGTTCTCACAGGCTTCACTCTGGGGTTCTGACAGAAATTTATTCAGCAGGCTGAAACATAATCACATGCAATTTTGCAAATATGGGTGTTACTTATGCTTTCCCCACCCAGAGTGCCGAGGAAAGTTTGTTCTGTGATGAAGCGACGCACTATAACCCACACACTTTCTGAATGTCTGTAAGAGAAGTCCTGGATTTATGACAGCAGCCTAAACATGGAAAACACAACCATAATGAAAAAATCTGTTAGCCACTAGTGAATGTAAGAGCCATTATCCTCCCCACCCCCGGCTCCGGGGCTGGTGCTTGGTGACCCTGGAGTTCCGGTGTGTTCTCCAGATGAGAAACAGGAGTTGACAGCATCGCACACTCGGCCCAGGCTCAGAGTCTGAGACACACACAGACGCGACAGTGCAACAGAGGCCTAAACAACAGCCCAGGAAACTTTATCAACTCAAAGGAGCCAAGAGGGAGCCATGGCACAGAACTCACTTTCCCTTCTAACAAGGCTTAGAATACCCTGAACAAACGCTCAATTTCTACCAACGTATAGGGCCGCACAAGGTAACCACAGCAGGTCAGGAAGCAGCATTTCCAAACGGTATTGCAAATCAGATCAGACGAGTGACCTCTCAAGCCAGACAGGCCGGGCGAATGGAGGCCGACTCACACCTTCCAACCCAGACACAAGCCTCTCTCATCCACACTCTTAACACCCACCCTGGGTATGTGTGTGTGGGGTGGGGGTGGGGGGCCTAAGACGCTCCTTTCCAGAATAAAAGTTGACCTCAGTTCTTCCTTGCCAGCCACCTGGGAGTCCCAAACCGACTCTGCAGGATAGAAGCCCACTGGCTCTATACCTGAAGTCAGGGGGCGCTAGGTGGTAAGGGTTACGTCTGTGGGTGGCAGCAGATGACAAGCACTCCAACGTCTGCACAACACACAGGCCCACCATAAACGTGTGTGGCTCACACGTACCCTCACAGGAGTCTAATGACAATGTCTTCTGACTAGATCGCACTTCATCACAAAACTTCTCCAAGAGGGGAAAAGTCAGTCTGACTCACAGGAGCCTTGTCATCAAGTACGTCATCTTACATCCATTTAACAAACTCAACCTGCTGCTAATAATATGAATGACTAATCATGCCTTTCCTAAGATGTTAAACTTGTATTTGCTGAGATGCTGTAAAAGCAGCTCAAAGGGCCTTCAAAGGATTTGAGCAAAGCCAGCAGCAGAAACCCCAAGAGGCGAGATTGGGGGTACGCAGAAGTCCAAACAAGCCCTTCCCTTCACTGGGTGCTGTAGATGACTAGTTATCCCCTTTCCATCTGGGACATTCAAATACCCTGACAAATTCTGATTCCCACTGAGCTCCAGGAAACAACCAGAGGAAAGTCCAACCCCTTAGGCAGGATTCAAAATAAACCCCCAAACTGTGTGCATCATCACTTCATCAACTCCAAAGGACTGAGAGACTTCCAGTTTAATTAAGCCCTTCATTAATCCTTCCTGCTCGAGCCCATTTTCCCGTCCGTAAACAGGAAACAATGAAGCCACAGGGCAGCTGCCTGCAATGCGGCTCCTCTCCTCCAAGGAAGGCCACAGGTACGCCTGCTTGCTGTCCCAGGCGCTGTCACAAGGCCTCCATGAGGGCAGGTTCCACTCATTTTCTCCACGTGGTGCTACAAAAGAGAAGGGTAGTGAACAGAAAGTAGAGAGAGGAGGGGAAGAAATGGAGTCAACCCAAAGTTTCTACATGACCCTAATAAATTGTGAAAATTGAGGGTGGGGGTTATGCTTGAGTAGAGATAATTTAACAGAAAGCAGAAACCGCCAATAGAAAAATAAAAGGAACTGTCAACAACATTTATGAGCTACAAGTTGAAAAACTGACTAACCCCTGAGATTGTCTTTTTTAACCCCCAACTCAAACCTAGCTTCCGCGGGTCCTCCCACACCAGGAATAATCAGCGTTTGTGATGCTTCCCATTAGTGGATGTGCTGTTTTCCTGTGTTCTCTCCCATTCCACTGCGCAGCCAGGAGACGAATAAGCCTCTTCAACTGACTGATGAAACACTCAGCCAAGGGAACTTCCTTTCTGCTTCTTTTCACTGTGCTACATTATCACCACAGGTGAGCCACCTCTGGAGAGAAAGAGAATCCCCAAGACTCAGTTTAAGGACATCCTTGGTGACTCAGTGGAAGAACCCGCCTGCCAATGCAGGAGACGCAAGTTCGATCCTGGGGTTCGGAAGATCCACCGGAGAAGGGCACAGCAACCCACTCCAGTATTCTTGCCTGGAGAATCCCATGGACAGAGGAGCCTGGCAGGCTACAGTTCCATGGGGTTGCAAAGAGCTGAACACAACTGAACGACTGAGCACACTTTAGGCGCAATTTAAGGGAGGGTGCTGTGGGGATGACAGGAAGGAGGGGGTAGAGAAGAGAAAAACTGTCACATTTTCCCAAATGGTCAGAACCCGTGATGTGCTGAGGCATCATGGAAACCAACGACATCCTTCCCGTCTCTGCAACCAGATTAACTCGAAGAAACAGAAGCTACTAAAGTGCAAGCACCTCCCCCTCAACCCCCATAGCTGGCTTTAGCAAAATGCCAGGGATGTGAGCTGGACGGACCTGAATCCTGTTCATAAAGATGCGGGTGGCAGGCCATGGGGGCCGGGAGGTACAGAGCTAATCACTTCAGAAGGAGTCTCTCCAGTTCCACCAGCCTAAACATGCTCTTTGATCAAAGAGCCATCGGTCTTCCACTGTGTCAATACAATGCCAACCACCACCCTCCCAGCCATCCATCAGCCCTGGGAAGGGCTGCAAGGCCCCACCTCCACCAATCTGTAAATGAGCCTGTAGGAGAACATTTCCAGCCTCTCCCCTCCCACTCCAAAATACCCTCAGAGACCAGTGATAACAACCTCACAAAGACGGCCAGCAGCTGACCCTGGGAACCCACCGGGTTGCAGAAAGATGGTCAATTCACTTCCCCAGTTTAGTCCCTCATCTGTGTTCCTCCCCAGGTTTATCTTTGTCTCCTATTTCACACAATTCCAAATATCCCAAATTTTATCCAGTGCTTTCTGAAATGGATTACTTCATCTGAGATGCAGAGTACAGCAATCTAACTTCACAGGGGTTGTTGCTGTTCACTCAGTCACGCAGACTCTCTATGACCCCATGGACTGCAGCAAGCCAGGCTTCCCTGTTCTTCACCATCTCCCAGAATTTGCTCAAACTCACATCCACTGGGTTGGTGATGCCATCCAACCATTTCATCCTCTGTCATCCCCTTCTCCTACTGCCTTCTATATTTCCCAGCATCAGGGTCTTTCCACAGGAATTCCCCTCACAAAGTACTGTTTTCTTTTTTTGTTACACAAGTTTAAGCACAGAAACTGTTACATGAATTAGTTCTACAGGTAGAAACAGAATGCACTGTTGGAGCTGTTGATGCCACCAGGTAAGTCAGACCCCCATGTTCCAGATTTGCAGGGAACTGGCAACGCCTTACCTCCCACGTCTGACTCTAAAGTGTAGGCCTATGGAGCAGGGCAACAGGACAGGGCCTAGGCCACACCGGGCAGCCGGCCCCACAGTCACTCCCCTCTGGGGCAGAAACAGACCTGGGAACCAACCGCTCACCAGAAGACAGCTTTCCAGGAAGAAAGGTACAGTTTATTCCTTCCTGACCTCCCTGCTCAAAGCTAACAACTACAAAGACAACCTCACACCCCTGGGCTTCTGGGCTGATTAGCTCCACAATGAAACAATAAAACCAGCAGGTTAGACAGCAGAGGTGTGGGGAGCAGCCAGGCTCCCATGGGCCCGAGAGCTGAGTGGGGGCCCTTTAGAGCCCCCACAGCCCCAAATAGATAGGGAAAAGGTGACACTTTATGTTTTGGGGCGCCAAAATCACTGCAGATGGTGACTGCAGCCATGAAATTAAAAGACACTTGATCCTTGGAAGCAAAGTTATGACCAACCTAGACAGCATATTAAAAAGCAGAGACATTACTTTGCCAACAAAGATCCATCTAGTCAGAGCTATGGTTTTTCCAGTAGTCATGTATGGATGTGAGAGCTGAACCATTAAGAAAGCTGAGTGCTAGAGAATTGATGCTTTTGAATTGTGGTGTTGGAGAAGACTCTTGAGAGACATTTGGACTGCAAAGAAATCCAACCAGTCCATCCTAAAGGAAATCAGTCCCTAATGTTCATTGGAAGGACTGAATGAAGACTGAATGAAGATGCTGAAACTCCAATACTTTGGCTACCTGATCTGAGGACTCACTGGAAAAGACCCTGATACTGGGAAAGACTGAGGGTGGGAGAAGGGAATGACAAAGGATGAGATAGTTGGATGGCATCATCGACTCAATGGAGATGAGTTTGAGTACGCTCCGGGAGTTGGTAATGGACAAGGAGGCCTGCTGTGCTGCAGTCCATGGGGTCGCAAAGAGTCAGACACAACTGAGCGACTGAAGTGAACTGAACAGTCCCAAAGCCTGAAGGCAGACCTTTGTGGAACTTACAGAAGGAAACAGACACAGCAGGTGATGACTCTCAGAGCAGAACAGCCCTCCAGACTCATCCTTCCAGGAACCTAACTCATTTTAAGTGACTGTGAAAACAAAGTACAAATACTTGACAGGCAAAAACGTCCTGAGAAAGACACTTTGTGGCAAGGTTGGGGAGAAAAGAGATCCCTCACACACTGTCACTGGGAGAGTGAATAGGTGCACCTAACTGCAAAGATTTCCCTAGTGGCTCAGATGGTTAAGCATCTGTCTACAATGTGGGAGACCGAAGTTCCCTGGAGAAGGAAATGGCAATCCACTCCAGTACTATTGCCTGGAAAATCCCATGGACAGAGGGGCCTGGTAGGCTACAGTCCATGGGGTCGCAAAAGTCGGACACGACTGAGCCATCTTCACCATAACTTTGCAAAACAACATGGAGGTTCCTCAAAAAAGTAACAGAACTACTAGGTGATCCAGCACTTCCACTTGTGGGTACTTATCCAAAGGAAATGAAGTCACCATCTCAAAGAGATGCCTGCGACTCCATAATCACCGCAGCATTACTTACAGGACGAATGGACAAAGAACACATGTGCTACCAGTATGCGGGAATATTATTCAGCCATAAAAAAGGAAGCTCTGCCATTTGGGACAACACGGATGGTGGCCCAGGGTATCACACTAAATCAGACAGAGAAAGAGAAACACTGTGTGATCCTTACATATGGAATCTAAAAAACCAAACTCAGAGAAACAAGAGTAGATTGGCGATTTTGTGTGTGTGTGTGGGGGGGGGGGGGGGGGGGCCAAGGTAAAAACTTCTAGTTATAAGATGAGTAAGTTCTGGTGATCTAATGTGCACCATGGTGACTATAGTTAATACTATACGGTATACCTCAAAGAGTAAATTAAATAATAAAAGTGCATTAAAAAATGAAAGTGCATGAGGCAACAAATTCACTAACCTTACTGTGGTAATCATTCCATAATATATACATACACCAAATCAGGCTGTACACCTTGAACTCTGCACAAGGTTATATGTCAATTATATCTCAATAAAGTCGGGGGGTAGGGGTGTGGGGAGAGGGAGACAAGACAGGACCCAGTGACTAACATTCAAATGTAACCTAACATCCCAGAAATTTAAAACAAACTAGCCCGAATGAAAGATTTAACTTGGTATTAAATCAAGCATTTTTCTATTAAAACAAACCCAAATCTATTCATGGAGCTGAAAGAAAAAATTTAAGACAGACCACAAAACGTCAAAGAAACATCCCAGATATAGAAAGCTGAGGAACCCTGTTCTATTGTTGACCGTCCACCTTCTCATGGCCCCCAGATAGACGAGGAAATAGTGGCTCAAGACAAGTATTTGGTGACCTGAACAGGATTAAGCCACTACTGAATACTCTTAGAGAACACACAACAACATTCTGTCAAAATACTTGAATTAACAGCCCATGGAATGCACATAATGGAATTTTGAGGCACTTGGATAAATGAATGGGTTCATTGCCTGTTGAGGGGCAGGGAGCGGGAAGGAGCCTCTGTTGCCATGGTGACTGTAAACCAATGCATTCCTTTCCACACTTGACAGCGGTTAAAATAAACACAGATGAGAACTGACCCTATTTGCCCTTGCAAGAATTCTGTGACATTCCCTCTCCCCAGTCATCTCCTCTGGGGAACTGCTCCACCCCACTCTCTGGCTCCACCCCACCCTCTGGCTCCACCCCACCCTCTGGCTCCACCCCACTCTCCTGCACACTTGCTTGCAGGCACCGCCGCTCCCAAAATGAAACCCTCCCAAAATGAAACCCGCAAGCCGAAAACACAACAATATCATTTTAAAAGATAAAGCCACTGAGAAAATGGAAATGAGAACATCAGGATATAGAACTGCCTTTCACGGCAAACGTGACTAGAAGATGGATTCTGTGCTCCAAGGGACAGCGACAGGGTTGGTTAGTGTCATCTCTCCTCCTCTGATCTAAAACACATGTTTTGTAAGACACAGAAACTGCTGGGCACACAGTGAACGGTGGAGACAGACTCACGGAGGTGTGTGTGTTTTACGGGCAGATTCCCCCGCTGGGTATAAATTAAATTAAATCCTGTGCAAGCTGGAACGTGTGGAATCAGGGTGAGAACGAGAGGTGCGCTGGCACCTCCGTGTGTACATATTCTCATCCCCACTCCACCGCTGTCGTGCACACACACATTCACACACAGGCCCTGGAAGGGCTGCGGGGCAAAGGCTTGGTAGAATCACGAGAACAGGGATGGGACGGATATCGCGCTGTCTGACTGGCAGCCAGACGCCATGCGTGAATACTAAGTAGGAAACAAAAGAATAAGTAAGTCGCAGGAACACAGGGGTGGTGGTAGTTTTGGGGCTCAGTCGTGTCCAACTCTTTGCGACCCCATGGGCTTCGAAGCCCACAGGCTCCTCTGTCTGTGGGATTTCCCAGGCAAGAATACTGGAGTGGGTTGCCATTTCCTCCTCCAGGGGATCTTCCTGGCCCAGGGATCGAACCTGGATCTCCCACAATATGGGCAGATTCTTTACCATCTAAGCCACCAGGGAAGCCCATTGTCCACTTTGGTGAGTGTTTTGGTAGCAGGAAAACACTTCCACTCAGTATGCCCTCAGGTAGGGCACACATACCACATAGAAACAACTACCTAAAGTCAAACTGCACCAGAAAAAAAAAAAAGAAGAAGAGGTGGGGGTGGGGAAGAGGTAGCGTGCAGCCAGCGACCTATCTATAAATAATTTCAAATAAACCGCAAGGGAAGGAACGACATCACGGTTCTGTTTCTGCACAAGGCAGATGAACAAACTGAGAAAGGAACTGTCTGGAGACATATCAAGACAAAGACCTCAAAAGCCGTCATCTCAAGCAGGCATGGCCAGAGTGCCTAAGCCCCAACTTTTTCTATAAAGGGAAAAAGAGGGCAGAAAGATGAATTCGGACCACGCTGCACCCAAGGGGCTGAGTAAAGGTTTGTTCAAAGGTGAACCCAAAGCAGAAAACAAGAAGATGATCACAGCTCACCAAAGGAAAGAAAATTCCAATTCACTGAAATTCTTATCTAAAGGAGTCACACAAACTATCAAGTGGCGACCAGGGGAGAATACGGCTGAGAGATCAAGTCTTTTGGGAGCAAAGGCTGAATCTACCTAATGACAGCTAACGGCTCCCAGATTTCTGAATCGTGGGCATCACTTCTGGCCTTTCACACAGTGATTCCACAGAGAACAGTTATTTAGTATTTGGTGAAGGACAGTAATATGCCCGGAGCTTTAAACCATGGAAAGCACTTAGTTCAGCAGCTATTGGACTGATCCACCAGCCAGCAGCAGGAGAATCGCCTGTGAACTCATTAGAAATGCAAAACCTCAGACCAAAGGAATCAGAACCTGGTGGGGGAGGAGTGAGACACTCCACAAGCTGTGTTTCAACAAGTCCTGCAGGGGGTTCCCTACACACTCAGGTGGGTTACGGCCAGCCCTGTAAGGTACTGTGGTCACCACTGATCAGACAATCAAAGGGAGGCGCAGAGACTTTAGGTGGCTGTCAACAGCACAGTAGCAAGTACCTTCATTATTCCTACACTTCGGCTCTCTCCACTGCACCATGCTACAGGGGAATCCTGTCGGTGGTACTGGACACGGAGGCCCGTTTAAATGGTGAGGCAACTGGCGTCGAAGATCTACTTCCTATTTTAAATGAACAAGATCAGATTGAGTCCAAAGTGGTTTTAATTCTGGATATGTCTTCTCACTCTTTGATAAACTCTACATTCAAAGGTGGCACCATCAATGCGCGCTGCTCCCAGCGGGCTTGGCCTGCCTCCTTAGCCAGGCGTGCCTGGGAACAGGCTCCTGACTGCTTTTATTTGCTAAGAGAAGTGTGTCCCTTCCCTCTGGCATGTGTGGCTACTGGCTCAAGGGGCTTTCAACGAAAGCAGTTTCTAGGTTCCTAGATTAAGGATCAACAATGGAGACAGAACCTCTCTGGGAAACCCATGGGTGTCACTCTCCAGACTGATATCTCTAAGTCCCTTTATTTCTCACATTGCTTCAGTGAAGAAGAAAATTATACTGGCCATTTTCCCGTTTTCAATACCTCCTTTGTGTACAAATTTCATTGTTTTAAGTATGAATTTTAAAGTATCTGTCTGGGCAAACACAGCAGAGTGATGAAGATGGGCAAGAGCAAGTATCTATTCTCAAACTGCCGACCTACTGAAGTGTGTCCTGCTCATCTGAGAGGCTTCCCCAATGGCTCAACAGGTAAAGAATTCACCTGCAATGCAGGTGGGTTCGATCCCTGGGTCAGGAAGATTCCCTGGAGGAGGAAATGGCAATCCACTCCAGTATTCTTCCCTGAAAAATCCCATGGACAGAGAAGCCTGGCAGGCTATAGTCCCTGGGGTTGCAAGGAGTGGGACATGACTGAGCTCTGAGCATGCATGCCCACCTGAGGCTTGAGCAAAGAAGCCTGACAACATGGGAAAGCACTTGTCTGCCCACAGGTAGTAGGCGTAGGGGCGGCGGCAGAGATGGAAAGGGCCCCAGAGAAGGCAGGTGTGAGCACGCCTTCCCCGTGCTCGCTGGCGTCACTTGCCACGACCTTCAGAACACAGAGGCCTCCAGCACCGAGAGAAAGCTGCACGGCCTCACCCTCCTCTCGCTTCAACAACAGCCAGAACTCAGGGCAGGAGGGTACGTTTCAGGAGACACAGAGAATCCGGCTGTGCAGACAAGATCAATGGACATTTTGAGTCGCTTCTGAATCAACGCAAGCATTACTAGACATTCTCACCGTGAGGATTCCCAGTGCCTAGCCCTTTCTAAGCCTTAGATTTTTCATCTACAGCCCAGGATGATCTGACATTCAGATGATCCAGAAGGGCTCTATTTACCCCGCCTTGTTCCATGAGACTGGACGGCAGGAGGCCTGAGAAATGAAGAATCAGGGGAGATGATACAGCCAAAGAGCTCCAACCCCTCCAAAGGGGAATAACTACAAGCTCCAGAAAGGCCAAGTGCCAGTCCGCATTACACAACGGCATTTGCCAGAAGAGCAAGCCGACTACAGTGCAAACGGTCTGCAGGCTGTCACGATGGATGCCAGTGTGGTTCTTGGGGGCAGAGGAACAGGGTGAACAAATTTGCAATTATATTCTAGAGAAAGAAGGACTGAAAACAGCATACATTTAAAAACTGCTAGATTCCCATCATGCACCGTTCCAGGATAACAGGGGGAAAAACAACGTGTGAGTTAATGAATACAGCATACGGTAATCATAAAGTACCCCCCTCCCCACAAAACTGGCCTGAATTGTGCCCATGGTTACTTGAAGCACCCTCTACAGACCATTCCTTTCCCAAGAGGCTACAGCAGCCACGGTGGGCTCTGGCTCGGAAAGAAGGCCCAGGAATCCTGTCACTGGCAGATAAGCAGGCAATGACAAAAATGGCCTTCCCACGAGATAACCACCAATAACCTCTAAATGGGTTTACAGCAGAGAACATCAGAGCCAATGCCTGCTTCATGTTATTTTTTAGTTATATTATCAGAGAACAATTTACTTGACTCAGTAAAGCAGCTGCCTATTATGCTGTTATATACTCCACAAGGAATATGCTATGGAAAAGTACTTCCTGTGAAAGAAGCAACATCTCAAAAAGTTCTCCATTCGTCTCCAGATGTGTCTGAAACCAATTATGAGCAACAGGACAAAGATTCACTTTTAAGACCTGGCTCTTGCTTTCCTTTTGTTTTCAGTCTCTCTACATTTTATAAATGGTAAACACCAGGGATTAACATTAATGCCAACTCCATGTAATTGAAGCTTTCTATAAAGTGATTATATGCACTATTCAACCTTTACAGAGTAAATTTTCTTCAAAAACTCCACTTCAAGAACACAGACAGACACAAAGTTAAGTCTTCGACCTCTGGGAAAGCCAAGACTGGAGAGGATAACAGGGTAAGGAAAAGCCAAGGATATTTATCACCATCATTGAGAGAATGTTTGCCATCATGGAATTCGACGATCCAGTGAAGTACCTTAAAATACTAAAGATGGTAGGAAACAGAAGTGAACACTGAGCTAGAGCCACAGGGCCTTCAGACAGGACGGCACTTTTGCCCCTTCACTTGGCATCACCAAGTAACAACGGCTGGCATAAATGCAGTCACCAAAATACTGCAGTAATCTGAGAACCTGCCATGAAAGCAGAAGTTAAGGCACTTGCTTATATCCTCATCAGAGGTCACAAGAGAGGCCCCGAGGAGTCATTTTTACAAGTTGCAGTTCAGTTTCTGTATAGATGGGTGTAGAATTTTGGACCCAAGAGATGTTACGGAACCAGAGGAGCAACAAGAAGGGATGAGAAACGAGTTGGGAGGGGACAGAATAGTCTTCTATACCACAAACCAGTGTCGTGTGCTCTAGTCTTTCCCAACCCCGTAAAACAAATACACATGGGCAACACTTCAGACACACAAGTACACACACCTACCTTCCAATACGCCGAGAGGACATGAAAGATCTGGATAATCCAAAGAGGAAAATACGCTCCCCGAACAGAACGATTCCTTTAGGAAGATTCCCTTTCCATACACTCTATTTGGCTACTCTTAAGAATGTGTTTACCTTTGCAAAAACAGACAAACATACCAGACACTCCGCCAGCCACTGGGGATACAGAGGACACAGAGATAAACAAGGACGGCCCACCCGTGAGGGAGCTGGGGGCCAAACCCTGTGAAAGCCACCTGAATGTCAAGTGAGCGCAGGAAGACGTCAGTGATCCCCCAGTGCCCACCCCGACCCCACCCAAACACCACCTCGGATGGACACTGCTGAGCCCACACTCATCCTCCGGGATGGGCTCTGAGCTAGTGGGAGAAGCTCTCAGGTCATTTGAGTAGGCTTACACTCTGGAAAGATTCTGTTTCCAGATCAACGCAACTGAGCCTAATTTCTTGCCCTGTATTAACCTAATTCCAGGGAGTAAAGCCCCATCTATTATTATGATCTCTTCTTTTAATTTCTGAATTTCTCATAGCAGAAACAAACCAAAAGCTTGCTGCTGACAAGTCACTGAAACTGCTGTCTTCCCTCCTTGGTCTGTATTTGAGAATCCCTCCAGCCAAGCATCCCTCTACCCAGTCGATTTCACTCTCCAAATGAAGGGAAGGGAAGGAAGGAGGGGAAGCGTAGGGTGGGGGTGACGAGAACAGGCTATTCTCATCTCAGTCGCAACAATGTGCACTGCTTTTAACTGAGCTGCTAAGCAGCCAAGTAAGGTGCCGACATCAAGGAACGTTCTGCATAAAAAGCCGTGTCTGACAACCCCTGCACAAGCACTCACGTGTGAACCACAAGTGACACTAATGGCTGTCACCCCCTTTGCAAAGGAGGCGGCTCCAAACCCAGCACCTATTGCCTCTCATGTGAGACGCCTGGAAGCAGCGTCTCCGTGCTTGCTCTCAATTTCATCAAGGACGACTTATGAATGGATAGGACGTTTCTGGGAGGGTCAGATATCACTGAAAAGATCAGGGACATGTTTATATTTGCCCTTTGGGGGTAATAAAAGGCAAGGAGGACAAAAGGACGTGACAGAGATATTCCTATTGAAAATAGGTGGAAGAGCGTCCCTAAAAGAGGAAGGAAGGAAACTGGTACCCAGTTTCCGTGGCAACCACAAAGCATGCTAAACCAGCATTTGCATGGGAGGTGGAAGTGATATCCGAGCAATCAGATCTCTGAGGAAATGGCCACAGCCAAAATAAAACTGCCTCAAATGAAGTTCTACCATTTTTCTTAAAACAAATAAATGCGGCAGAAACCTGTGTGCTTACCAGGAACCTCAAGAAAATTCTGGGAGCAGCGGCCCCTTCCCACAAGTACCTAATGATCTGTCCTGGGCAACAACTAATGACCAATTAAATCAAAGGGGTCTTGTCCATCTCTAACCCTGCAGAGGACACACACGCTCTGGGGCAGCCTCTGTGCTCCCACTCCTTCCTTGACACTGAAGCCCACGTGAATTGACCTTTTAGGAGAGAGGAATGCGCTCATGCACAAGAACTAAGCATCTACAAAGACGCCTCTACACTGAATGCCTCTCTAGCAGAAAAATAATGAGTTAAGGAAAGAGGGGTCCAGTTTCACAAATGAAAAAGCTTAATACACAGTTCCAGGAAGGTAGTTAGCATTTGCATGTGTGCTAAGTCATGTCTGACTCTTTTTGTGACCCCATGGATGGTAGCCCTCCAGGCTCCTCTGTTCATGGGATTTTCTACGCAAGGATACTGGAGTGGGTCGCCACTCATGTCTCCCCAGGAAGGTAAGAATTAACAATAAATTTGAAAATAAACTGCACCCTGCCAGAAAGCTGTACCTCTCCCTGCTTTACATTTCCACACTGTGTTACTTACTCCAAATGCAAAATGCTACCCCACCCCAAATTACCCAGGCCAGAAATATGGTGCTTTAACATACGCTTTAAAGTGGAAATTCCATCATCACTTTAAAAGAAAGGATGGAGCCAACACAAATGTATTCTGCTGCTACTGCTGCTAAGTCGCTTCAGTCGTGTCCGACTCTGTGCGACCCCAGAGACGGCAGCCCACCAGGCTTCCCTGTCCCTGGGATTCTCCAGGCAAGAACACTGGAGTGGGTAAATTTATTCTAATAGTCTCCAGTCTAATCGAAACCAGAAAAAACAGCAGTATCTTTCAGATACCTCCAACTCCCTTTCTGATCAGCCAAGACCCTCTTAGGTTTAAGTAAATTCTTCCTTTGGTTCAAAACAAGAAAGCGATTGCCATTGGGGTTTGTTTTGAATTTACCAGGGCTTCCCCGACGGCTCAGTGGTAAAGAACCCGCCTGCAACACAGGAGACCTGGGTTCCACGTGTGGGTTGGCAAGATGCCCTGGAGGCAGTGAGGACAGCGAGGCCATGGGCTCCCTCCGCTCATCGAGAGAAGACAACGCTGTCATTCAACCTGCACCCAGCTAGCGTGCGTTCCCCGTCTCTCAGCACATCCTGGCGTAGAGGGATGAGGAGACCAGAGCTAAAGCTCACAGGCGCCCACCCACATTACCATGATACATCACCGTGTTTAATTCAAAGAACCACCTGAGTTGTTGCAAGGGCAAGGCTGCCTCCCTAGGCTGGTCCAAGGCCGAGCCCGCCCACCCTCAGCCCACTGCATCCTCTCTGTGGGCCTGGGAAAGACGCAGTGGGGTGTGGAGTGCACCCCACTCTCAGTACACGTGACTGCTCAGATCTACTACGACAGTGGCAATCCTGAGGCATCTGTAAGACAGAAAAACTGGACTGGGGCCTGTTTTTCACAACCACAGGGGCCCCTTCAAAATACCAACTAACCTCTTCTCTCAAACGTGTTGGTATAGAAACCTTAGGAAGTGTTAGCACAGAAGAGTTAGTAAATACATCCTGCCCCCTCCAGCCCTCTGGTCAATGTCAGGCCCTCCAGAAGCAGCCTGCTACAGAGCACAGAGACCCCAGGAGGCCTCAGGGCTCAGCCTCGCCCTGCTCCGCAGGTCTATTCCGCCAGCACGCAGCCCTCCACCCAGAGTGCTTGGCGCGGGATGGACGCCCCGCCACCACATCAGCTGGGGGTTGACTGCCCTCGGGGCACTGGGACTGTCTCTCCCTGTGATCTCGGCCAAGAAGCTGGCTCCAGACACCCTCTGCCTGGAAGTTACAGGGCTGCCCCCAAGGTCCATCTACAGCCCAGAAGAGTGAAGAGTCTACAGAAGGAAAAACTAAGTGCTTGTGTCGCCTGGCTGTAGGTGGCCCACTCCCCTGGACACCCCGTGGTGGCCCACAGACGTCATGTCTTCCACAGCGCTCCACACGCTGCGTTTGAAATGGTCTGCTGCTTCTCTCCGGAGTGGAGCTTTCCTCAGCAGAAATTAAGGCTGAATCTACCATCTCTGAGATCCACCTGGGACTTGGCAACAACTGGAACCTTGAAGAAGTGAGTGCTTCTGGCCCCTGCTTCCCTGAGATTCCCACTCCTCTGACAGTTAAAAAGGCATCACTTTGCCCAGCCCTCAGAATCCTTCCCTGGTGGCTCAGACGGTAAAAAATCTGCCTGCAATGCTGGAGACCTGGGTTCAGTCCCTGCGTCGGGAAGGTCCCTGCAGAAGCAAACGGCAACCCACTCCAGTATTCTTGCCTGGAGAATCCCATGGACAAAAGCGCCTGGCGGGCTACAGCCCACAGGGTCTCAAAGAGTCAGACACGACTGAGTGACTAACTCACACAGCATCCTCCGGCCTCTCCAAGTATTTTGAAAGCAAAGCTCGTCTACCTCTCTTCAGCAGCAGCAGTCCAAGCGGGCTCTTTACTACTCCCCTCAAGGTATAGAAACCATCGACTGGATCCTGAAATAACCTGGGAGCTTCACCTCTTAGCAGAGCACACCTGAGCCCTTCGCTGTGCCTTGGTTTTCTCATTCATAACATGGGAATGAGGGTCAAAGACCCATCAAAAGGAACTGCTGTGAGAATCAAATGGACTAATACATGGAAACAATTTAGAGTATTTAGAATAGTGGCCAGCACACTGTAAGTGCCACATAAATACCTGTCACTGCTGCCCTGCTAAGAGCCAATTCTTTTGGAAGACCGTCTCTCCCATGGAGAGTTAAGAAGAAAAATTGGGGTAAGCAACAGAAAGGTTCTCCAAGGGGACTGAGATGCCAGTCTATTCTAAAAAATTCTTCTCCCTATTTCGAATCAAAGGTCTAGTTAAAAGATCATGCCAGAAAAAAAACACGTCTCACCTTAAACCATCTAAAACTGAGAGGATCAATTAGTGATGTCTCCCACCCAGCTGGCACTTGATAAGATCAAGAGGTGTCACTTGCCATCAGGCATGCATACACAACAGTTCCACATATTTACGTGCTATCCAGGGACTCTGCATCACTCCAAGAGTTTAAAAAATCTCACAGACACCAAGGCCTTGGGAGGCTGCCTTCCGGTCCTGGGGATGGTGGCCTCGTGGAATGTGAGAGCCCTGGTGCTGGAATACACCTAGGAACAGTGCTGGGCCAGGGGTGAAGTCAGGAGTCGGGGTCAGAAGGCTAAAGCCACGTGTCCACAGGGCCAGAAAGGGGAAAACAGAGAGAAGTGGCAGAAAGGTTCTCCCAGGAGAGGACGGGCTGGAGAAACCAGGTAGGAGGCTCCCTGCATCTGAGGACAGGGAGCCCAGAAAAGGACGGCAGCACCACGCTGTGCAAACATAGCTGCCAGGAGCCCTGGGACACTCTCCTCCACTCCCAACTTCCCAGGCCTCCCAATCATGGCCCTAAGAAAACCAGGCCAGTGAGAGTCAGCTGGGGATCAGAAATGACACCCTTCCTCCAGCTCCTGCCTCCCCCTTCTCCGACCAAGGAGAACACACAGCGGGGCTCAGGCCCAGGGGACACACAGGGCACCCTCAGCCCTGCTTATCTTGGTCTGGGTGCTAAGAGTGTACTTTTACTAGAAGCACAGGGTATAGGGTGCAAAGAAAACATTCCAAAGGGAACCTGCAACCCACCCTGCCAGTTAGGCCAAACAAATCCATGTACGTTCCACAGAAGGGTCCTGGAAAACACAAGGCCAAGATTGCTCAGTCACCAAGGAACCTCAGTCCCCACCCAGTTCCAGATTCCTCCAAGCTCCACCTGCTGCCTCCTCCAACAACTGTGCTCCACCCCACCTCCCCAGCCACCCAGATCCTCCTGCTGATCTGGGCGGCATCTCCATAAAGTGTGTGGCGAGGGACTTCCCTGATAGCTCTCTTTGGCAGCACATATACTAAAATTGGAACGATACAGAGAAGATTAGCATGGCCCCTGCGCAAAGATAACATGCAAATCTGTGAAGCGTTCCATGTTTTTTGGCCTCCCCTTGTGGCTCCGCTGGAAAAGAATCCACCTGCAGTGCGGGAGACCTGGGTTCAATCCCTGAGTTGGGAAGATCCGCTGAAGAAGAGAACAGCTACCCACTGCAGGATTCTGGCCTGGAGAATTTCACGGACTGTACACACTTGTTTTGGACACTAGTCATGTGCATAGTCAAGAGGGCCTAACGTGGGACAAGCAAAACACGGGTGGACTCCACGAGATGCGTCATTAAATGAGAAAAGGGTCTGCTTCTTGTAAACCAAAGCAATGTAAAAGATTGTTCTGAAACCCCCAAATCACACCACACAGGTAACAATCTGCCAGTTAAAATTCCAAAAGAGGAAGAGGCAACAGGAAATCCCATAAACCTCCATAAATGATGTCATGTGCAAAACCAGGCAGACATTATATTGATTATTAAAATAGTTTCCACGGTTCCTCAGACACCAGGGCCAGGCCCCATGTCACCAAGGAGGACACAGGACAGTACTCCTGAACAGCCTGCCAGTATCCTGAGTGGGATCGGAGAGGTCTGAAGAAAGCCTGGGGATGCTCCTACAGAGAAGAATGAACCTAATCATGATGGGGTGGGGGCGGCAGACGCGCAGCGTTGACAGCACATGCCATCCTGCAGTGGACAGTGAGAACCCTGGCTCCTGCAGCTCTCCACCATTCAATTGGAGTCACCAAACTTCAGGTTCGCCTTGGTGGCCACTTAATCAGGGTATGCAGAGCTGAGAGATACAATCTCCCCTCCAAGCTTGAACAGCAGGAAAAGAGAAGGAATGCCCTGAGCAGGCACCACCCCCTTTGCCTCTGAAACCCAACAACCAGGTGAAAAGCATAACCTTCAGAGGGATGGAGGAAGGGCCCACTATCATCACAAAGTCATCATGGATTTATCCGGAACAGTCACTTGAAATAGAAGCCAGTTAGGGCCTCAGATGAATTTCTACTACCAACATGCTCTGGATGGAGTGAGATTTTCTATTTATAAGTCAACTGCTTCTTTATTTTGAAATCTTCCCTTTGATTGTATCAGGGCCTACTTATGCAATTCACTTTTTTTCTTTTTTGATGACTAATTAAACATAAGGTTGTGACTGTGACTAAGACAAAGTGCAAACATGGTAGTTACACTTCCTGTGCTGTTTCTCTCAGTCAACATTCAAAGAACAGATAGGAACTCCTGCTTCTGGCTAAGACAGAGCGACAGGGACAGGAATCCGCCCCCCCCCCCGCCCCCCCGGCCTGAAGAAGTGAAAATCCACACGAGACAATGGGCATCACACAACAAAACCCTGTGGTTCCTGAGACACAAAAGACTGCCCAGAGACAATTTTCAGGCCAGAGCACATGGAGGGGAATGCAAGAAGAATCCAGAGGAATCCCTGAGTTGGGGAGAAGGAACTGAGACTTTGGGGAGGAACAAAATGTACAGGGTGGAGCACTGAAGAAGCCAAAGCCAGACAGGAAACTCTGGAACCTGCCGAGGAACCTCCTCAAGCACTTGCTGAGGACTAGTGAAAACGCGTGTGCGGGAAGTACCCAAGGAAAAGTACCACGAGAAAGGACCACAGGGAGCACTCTCCAAACCCCACACAGGGCTGAGAACCATGCTTTGCCAGAATGGTACACCTAACACAGGTTCTCCCTGAGCAGTTGGGAAAACTTATCCCTATGCCAAATACTGCTCTCTGGCCCTACCTAACAAAGCATAAAAGGCTCAAAGTTTCCTGGTAACCTAATCATACCCTAGAGCAATGCTTGAGAAGAGTCAGAGACACACTAACATACCCAGAACCCAAAAGAAGAAAACTCATGATGCCTGGCATCCAACAAGGAGCCACAGGGCAAACAAAACAGCAGGAGGACATGACCTGCATTGAGTGGAGGGACATCAATTAAGCCAAACTGACCCCTAAGTGACACAGATGACAGATTAGCAGACAAAGACACTAATAACATCTATTATAACTCCATTTCCTATGTTTTAAGAAGGTAGAGAAAAGATTAAGCTATATCAGGAGAGACAATAAAGACAATTAAAAAGACAACAATGTCTGTGGTGAAAAATACACATCTGCAGATTTTAGACCAAAATTATCTAAAATGAAATACACAGAGAAAAAAAGACTGGGATAAAATGAACAGAGCACCCATGAGCTGTGAAAACAACCTGGAGTGCCTGGATACACGTGCACCCGAGATCCCAGCCAGGGAACACGTGTGCAAACTGTAGCTACTAGAATCTTCTCTAAAACTGATGACGTCTACAGAACTGAGAAGCTCCATGAACCTCAAACACAAGAATCAAAGAAAACTACATGAAGGCATACTGTGTGATGGTGTGCGTGTTCAGTCATGTCTGACTCTTTGTAACCCCATGGACTGTAACCCACCAGGCTCCTCTGTCCATGGGATTTTCCAGGCAAGAATACTGGAGTGGGTTGCCATTTCCTTCTCCAATTACATGATAGACTAAAATAAACAAACAAACAAAAAACCTTTAGAAGTGGGTTTCTTGCTGGACACTCACTACAAGCCAGGAGATGGTGGAGCTGTACCTTCAACAAATTCCACACGGGAGGGGAGGAGGAGGAACTATTGACCTACAATTTTATACCCAGCAAAAATACCTTCCAAAAATGAATGAGAATTTCTTACAACTGCATGCGATTCTACAACCCCCGTAAAAAGATTTTTAAAAAGTGAGGGTGAAAGAAAGACCATATCAGATATTAAAAAAACCTGAAAGATTCATCCCACACCAGCAGAAATTAGAAATGTTAAAGCCCTACAACCAGAACCCAACGGAAAATGATAACAAAAAGCCATTTAGGCCAACAGGAAGGGAAGAGGAGCACCAGAAATGAGGACTGTGCGGGTGAACTGTGCAGGCAAGCAGGCTAGACCCGGCTCCATTTACATCATTCACATTTAGTTAAATCTACAGATTATTGTCTGTGGCTATTAAAGGTGCCACGTAATATTCAGTTCCTCAATGCTGCCCCTTTTCTACTTCCTGTAAATAGAAAATATGTTTCAGTCAAAGATAGGTCTGAATTCAACAGTGCATTTGACATTAACTATACTACTAGTGCATTCTGTTCAACAAACATGTAAAAACTATCGAGGCTTTGAAAATTCTAATTCTTACGGACGGTCACATTGAGTAACTCCTATTTCCAACACTGAGTGCTGCCAAGCAAGTATTCTATGCATTTGGGTCTATCTTCTTTCTAAACTTGGAGGTAGCAAAGTATTTTATGTTAACACAGTAACTCAGAACAGAAATAAGGAAAACTTAAATTTGACAATTCAGCTATAAAAGGAAGACCCAATAAAAGCCTAGGAGAATTCTCATCATCCTGAACATATATTCATCTCCAAAACTTAAACATCACCACGTCTTCAAGTGTGTCAGGGCATCTTAGTATTAAGTACTATTAAAAATAGGAACCACCCCCAAGGGCTGTCTGGTCTATTCACATGTGACTTACACGTGAATAGACCAGACAGCACCTTCACAAACTATAGCCTGGCCCCCTCATGCCTACTCTATGTAGGCAAATACCTGGTCACACCAAGCTTTGCAGAAGAAATTCCCACTCTACCATTACAGTCCTTCCTGTGACTCAGTAACTTCAAAATAAAAAAAAAAAAAAAAAAAGAGGGACACACGCCTACACTTTTCCATCAACCCACAGATGGTGGTGATGGTGGCGCCATGGAGAAAAGACATGAATCACAATTTGCATAAGTTAAACTCTATCTCTAAACACATCTGAGAAGTCTTCAATGAGTCTGCATGTCCCCATACAGCAATTCATGTGTCATAGATGCTGATGACAGCTAGCACTGTATCTCATACACAGTCCTGATTATATACCTGGGAGCTTTTCATGAATCAACTTGTTCAGGACACAAAATCCATCATGAAGTGGTTACCATCATCACAGGTATCTCACAAATGAGGAAACCAAGGCCCAGTGACATTGCAGACCTGCCCAAGAGCACGTAACAAAGAGATGACAGAACCAGAAGAAGTCACGTGGTGTGGCTCCCGTGCATACTCTTAGACACTGAGCCACATACAAGGTTCCCATGACACGTCCCTGAAACGATCATGTAGAGGTACACCTTTCCACCACACAGACAACCCCTATCCTGATCATAAGCACTATTCCAAGTTTCTCACAGTCCATCCACACCTGACTGGCAAAATCTGTCCATTCTGGTTTCTAAAAGATATTCAGATACTTCTTCCAGGAAACACAAATGATATGATGATCAAGTGTAATGGGAGAAGCCATTTAAGGTGGCAGAGGTAAGGAGCCAGGTATGGCCACCAACAAATTCAAAAGGGGTTGATTAAATGCTGTAAGTCTCTCTAATGTTTCCATTCTAAACACTAAGAACTAATTACAGTGTATCATTTTTAAACATAATTTATCAAACTCACCTACCACAATGATCAAAATAAACAGAAAACCAACACCCAGGAACCCCCCAGTGCCAAGTCCTCCAGACCTTCAACAGCTGGGCTGCTCTGCCCATCCGACAGGCAGAGACCTTCTAGAGAGGCTGGCTTTTCCTTTCATAAAGAGGAATTTCAGATGATGACTTTTTAATAACTAAGAGATTCCTTTTATTTTTGCCTCAATACAGGAAAATAAGTCCTTTGGAACTCTACTGCTTTCTATGTGCCAAAAAACCCCCAACTTAAGTAAATCCAACGGCAGCAACTACACAGGAGCAAACATAGCTGAAGGGGCTTCCAGTAGAAAAATAACAGTGCAGACACGTGAGATGTTTTGACTAAAGACTTAAGAAACGTGCTACAAGCATCAATCAGAAAACGGAATTGCTTCAACTTGCAGGCTGGAAATTTAGGGCAAGGTCTAAACTGAGGCTGGCATAGTCTACACTTAAGATTTCCATTTTTCTTAAAGTCAAACACATAAATTCCCTTTCTTTCCCCTGCTCTAATCAAGACAAAAGGCATTATTAACTGGTGACCCTAAAAACATGTACCTAAAAAGAGCAATTAATTGTAACAAAAAATGCAAGCATTCTTATCATTCTGAAGAGAGAGGTAACGCTTTTTCCAAAACAAATACGTAAACCACGACTCTGGAATTTTAGGACTCAAGTGTTCTCCTCCAGAAAGTCTAAATGTCAATGGAGAATACAAGTGGTCCATCATAGAACATGTTCTCTGCATGCGTATTTTTGGGTATTTTAGACATGAGGTAAAAAGCAGAATCTAGTCAACAATCTGCCCGATGCTTGAAGCAACATTTCAAAATTACCGTTTAGGTAGTTACTCTGGGCTTGGGATCAGCAGACACAACATCACTTCTTTAAAAAGGTATATTATGTGTAAGAAGGTTGGCACTGAAGTCTGACAGTAATTGACAAAGCTCCAGGAACTTGGATTCCAGTTCCTATGATCTGCCTGACAAGGCAGGGCATGTACCATATAGTTTACACTGAATGTTCATGCTAAATACCAACAAGCAATCAAGAGAGCTCTTTGAAAGCCCAGAAGTAGTAAAAGTCATTTTTTATTTGCTGTGTGCCCTGCAACACCACAGGGCATTTATGCCCTAACTACACTGTCCCTTCATAAACAACACAGCTCCCTTCTGCCAGGCAGGCCACCCCACACCAGCTCTGAATGTAGCTTAACCTGTCAAACCTGAATCTATACTATATCCCTGGGTAGATTTCACTAGTAGAGTGTGATCCTAACTTCCCAAAATGCTGTCACGAATCCTTAATTCAGTAAAACAAGGTACTCAGCACGCTAATAATTAAACAGATTAGCAATGGGTTAAGTTTTCCCTAAGTTCCCGGAACAAAGTTTCTCTTTTCTGGTGCCCTGGAGAATTAAAGCTAATTGACTGATTTGCACACAGCTGCCACACAGCACTACAGTCCCGTGCAAAGAGGAAGCCGGCAGCACTACCATCTGAGAAAGGCACCCGGAGCCAGGGACAAAGGGCTCCCCGCCCCCACCCCAAGAGAATGAAGCTTGATGACCAATACCCTCTTGCTGACCAATCCCAGCAGAAGTGAAGGTGATGGCCAGCCACAAAGCTCAAGTACTGGTCACTGTCACTTCCAACCACAATCACAGAATTCTGTTCTCCAAACACAGATGAAGATGATGCTAGCTACACAACGGTCCCCCCGGCCCCACCCATGTTTGGAAACATGGATAGGATTATTACACACTCCAATATGTTTACAAATGTGATTTAAAAAAAAACAAAAACATATCCTTTAACCCCCTGCTCTTGTGATGATGCACTTTTCAAAATGGGGCAGAGTCTGTCACAGAGCATCTGAAACATAAAAGGCTTCCACTGAGACACTCAGCCAAATGTCTTTAAAAAGAGTAGCATACAAGGTCCAGTACACTGGCAGAGACAGTTCTTACACATGCTTGCTAACTGTACTAAAAACAAATCCAAGGACACCTTCTAAGATGCAGTGCTGAGGAGCAAGAGATAAAGGTGGTGGAAATTAATACAGACTCTATCCCATGAGTTTTCTAAAGGAAGACACTGCACGACAGGAAAACAAAGGCTTGCAGCTAATGGCTCTCCAATTTCAGATCCAAAGTGCAGATCTATTACAGATTTTTAAGTATCCACACATGGCTACCCTCGTCCTTTCCTGAATTTGCTGCCAAATTCAGTTCTTCATTAGACACACACGTCAAGATGGTTTCTGAAAAGTAACTATAACTCTGTATACAGAAAGGGTACACAAAGAAGTCCAGACCGGGGGTTATTTTCCTCCCCTTTTCCCATCCTCTCCAACAAACAGATTCTAAGAACAAGTAATTAATCTTGTCATCCAGGAAAACACTGAGTATGAGAACGGAAATGGAATGAAATGAAATATAAATTCTAAATGGGGGCAGGGGGGGAATCACATCGTACATGAGACACGAAATAAGGCAGATAACTAAAAAAGGATTTTTAAACACTCAATTAAAAGTGTTATTATATAACGTCACTATCATTGTCTGACCATGAAGCCACAGCTCTTGTCAAACTACCATAGCGAACTTCCTGATCAAGCTATCTTAAGCTTATTTAGGAAAGTCACTAAAAAACAACAAAAAAAATTAAAAACCTGCCGGTAAATTAATTCTATGAACCGATTTCACACCTACTTATTTGGTTAACACCAAATGGATTTTGCTTTCCTGACAAGGGGGAAATTTTTTTTCAGAAACACCACATTTAAATCTTCACATTCACACCTCTGCAGTAGTGGCAAAATACCATCTAATATACTCAAGATGACAACCAATGAAAACCAATTAAAATGAACAGCAAAGGCAGGAATTGCAAACTGGCAACTCTCTGGCCAATTTTTACAGCAGGAACTTGTTTTGTTTGGCTCATACCATTTTTTGTGTGTTTTACTCATCTTTTCTGATAATTAGTGGACAATGTTTAGAAACCAGGGTATTTGATACAAAAATCCAGAATTCTGGCTCCTCTGTGAAAAAAATCAGGAGATTGGGTGAGTGGGCCCAAGTTTGTTCCCACTTAAACTGGCACCTAGTTTGAAGTCCCTGGTTTAAGGCACGAATATGTTCAGCCTTGGGTACTAACCTTTTCCTCGACGGCCCTTCTTCAAAATCTGAAGAACTAACATCGTTGCTAGTCGAGGACACTTGGGATGCATCGTCCTTCTCATTCTCTGACTGTTCTGATGCTGGTCCTAATCCCTTAGACTGGCCATTACCAAGGAGCCCTACAGGTGAAAAAAGGGGACAAACACTTAAATACATGACACAAGGAAGCAGCACTTTACCACAGTTTAACCCTACACAGTGGCTGATGAGGGCAGACAAGAAACTCAACAGGAGAGAACCGGGAGGTGTGGATCCCCTGAGAGGGGAAGGGAGAAGCCCCACCTCATCCTACTTTTGACCTTACACAGGACTGGAATGCCTGCCAAAGAAATAACGCCAACAGTAAGCAATTCAAGCAGAAATGTGTTATCGTAATAACATACTACAGGGTTCTTTCTAAAGTACTTCAACTGGGCTTCCCAGGTGGCGCTAGTGGTAAAGAACCCGCCTGCCAAGGCAGGAGACATACGTACATCAGCATCTTTCAGGACTGGGGAAAGAAAAGTACTTCACATATTACCAATTCAAACTAGTCATCCTTCCAGGACCACATATTTACTCCAGAAAACACTAAACTCTTTTTGGGACTGCCTTCAGGAAACAGTAACTACACCCAAGAAAAAGCATCAACCGTTGCTTTGTAGCCGTCTATCGGTTCTTAACGAGAAATCTGACCGAGAAATCTGACTGGACAACTTTCTCTTCATAGCAGTCCTTCCCATCAGAGTCGCCATGTTTGAATCTGACCGTCTCAAAGAACAAAGATTCTCCACGACAGCATACGTGGTGCCATGCTGAAGAGGGGGTCTCAGAGCCCCAGGGTGTGCTTCTAGTAACCCGAGCTGGAGAAGGGCCTGCGCCAAGTGGTGTGGAGTCGCTTAGCAGCCGGGTCACACTAATGGGGAACAGCTGAATAAAAGCCTGCTCCCTCCAGAGCTCAGACATCCTTCCATCCAATCCAGGGTTCTGGACACAATTTAGTTTCTACCAATGGGAGGCTTGTACCCGCCCAAGTGTCCACAGCCACTGGCCCCCAGGTTCACTGCCTAGTCACCAGCCTCTGGGCATCAGCAGAAACGCTAACACAGGGCCTGCATTCTCACAGCCACAGGGTTGGCTTTTATATAAAGCCAAAAGGGCAGGAGCCTTTTGTTCTCCCAACACTTTCAGCAAGTTTGTAAGCATTTATGTCCCTGTATTAAATCCCTTTTTAGCTGAAGCATTTAAAGAGTGGTTCCTATTAGTCGCCATAAACACTATATCCACACACTGAGTCGGATTTTCAGGCAGAAAGCAGTATACTGCAACAAACCTGGGACCTGGCCTGCTTATGCATCTCCCCAGTTATCTGTTTTTACACCATTTCAGAGTGTGAATAACAACATAAGGTTGGAAATCTAATACAATGCAGTAAATAAAATCCCATGGCTGTCGCTTAGACTTGGGGCTCTGGGAGTCATGACTACAATATGGAAATGAAAACACAGACAACTTCCCAGAGAAAGAGAAAAATGTGGGGAGTGTGCACCGTGAGGCAAACAGGAGACATAACTGGAGGGAAATCTATGGGTCTGAGGGTTGAAGTGTGGCCAACATTTCAAAGATGAGAGCAGTGCTATTCATTAGAGTAACCACCAGTCACACGGTGCTGCTGAGCGTTTGAAATATAGCTGATGTGGGTAAGAGGATGAATGATTATTTTTATTTAACCACATTTAAAACTCACTGTAACTAACATTTTTAAAATAATTTCATATTAATTCTAAAAGTGTTCTGGACAAATTATTAGGTTACATCAAACACATTTAAATTAGTCTTACCCGCTTCTTCAAGATTTTCTAATGCAACTCTAAAAACTAACACTACATATGTGGTTGAAATAACATCTCTATGATCAGCACTGAATGAGAGCCCTGCAGAAATGCAACGGGTTGGAGTTGGTCCCCCCTCCCCGCCAGACGTGTTAACACGACCACACAACAGCCCACCCAGACAGCAGGAGGACACAAGCACACTCATACACACAGATGAGCAAACCAGCCCAGGGACAGAACATAAGCCAATGGATGAACAACCACACTGAAAAGGATGCTGAACATGAAATGAAAACTCTTATTAAGGAACCATACATGAAATTAACATTTAAGGGGCATATATCTCTAAAATAAAAGTGTATTCCTGGTTGAATTCACATTTTTCAATACTACAAAAGGACTTTAAGGAGAATAAAGCAGGAAAGGAGGAAGGAAATATAACTACTTTCTGCACACCTACCATATATATGCCAGGGCACTGGGGATAGACGCATAATCCAGCAAATCTAAATTCTAGTGGTGACAGGAGATATACCTGGGTGTGTCAGTCAGCAGTATGCAGCCCTGAACTTGCAGGGCAAGCCAGAGGGGAGGGCAGTGAAGATGAATCACTGGAGCAAGCAAACCTGCCAACGGCAAAGCGAAGAGAGCGAAGCTGGTATCTGCAATCACCTAAAAACAGAAGCCAAGGCAGTGGTGGTGCTGGTGGTGCAGGAGGAAGAGGTGGTCGTTCTGAAGCTGTGTTTGGAACACGGAGGAGACAGGAAGGAGGCGCCGCTGGGCAAAATCAGGGAACCAGCACTTGCTCTCCCCTCCGGTGCACAGCAAGGTCTCAAAGGTCTGCTGAGGGAGCAGGCAGCCCATGCATGAATGAGTGAAGGAAAGAGTAAAGCAGAGAAAAGTTCAGCTGTTCAGTGATAAGGAGAACCTCAGTAGACTGTGAAGAGCGGTAACCCCCAAGCTGGAGCGCTAGTTAAAATCACCTGGAGGTTCAAGCACAGGGCCCCCTTCAAACATGCTCTTTTAGCACCAGAAGATGCTGTCTGCTTTGGCTGCTCTGGGGACCACATTCTGAGATCCACTACTGCATGGGGAAGCAAGAGTCAGTCAGCAAGAGATCTAGTTGCTCTAAGACACTGTAAAGCTTTGGGGAAGCCTGCACTAGATCCCAGGAAACTGACTATGTTTGTACTGTCGTAACAACTCACAGTAAGGCACCCAAACCCAAAGTTCCGCTGGGGCATTCATTCTTCCACCTCTGATCATCACTTGTGAAGGGGAAGAGGGCTGCTCACAATACTTAACCACAAAGCTATGTTAAGTCTGCTAATGGTAAATATGGTTAAAAAGTAAAATAATAGGGAGGGGAAAGAAGTGTTCATATGACTCACTGGAAAAGACCCTGATGCTGGGAAAGATCTGAAGGCAAAAGGAGAAGAGGGCAGCAGAGGGTGAGACAGTCAGATAGCATCACCAACCCAATGCACATGAGTTTGAGCAAGCTCCAGGAGACAGGGAAGGACAGGGAAGCCTGGCGTGCTGCAGTCCATGGGGTCACAAACAATTGGATACGACTGAGCGAATGAACAACAACCATCTTAGAGACATCATATAGAACAAGGATTTAATGTTTCTCTTCTCAACAACAACAAAAAACCTGCCCAAGCACAAATTCAAGGAAACTGAATTATGAAATTTTACATGAAAGGGGGCAATTTTAATTGACTGTATGGGAGCTCAATGTCAGGCTGAGGAAGAGAATGCTCTGAAATGCTATGGCAAGACTAAGCTCCACTAAAAAAGAATCAGAGTACTGACTCCATTGTCCCATGCCCTCATCACACCGATATCTTGAAAGAACACCAAAGTTTCCCACATTTCAAGGATTAACAAAGTCTATCAACCGAACTAGGGGAGGGATGGGTTGTCATTCACTTTCCAGATCAGGAAAACGGGGGACACGCAAAGATGCTGCTTGCCCATTCTATGAACTGAGGGATGTCGGCTGTTTCCAGCCTTTTCAGGGGGCGAGACTGACTTGTTTTGCATATGACTGACTGTTTCAATTTGAGTACCCCAGCCTGTACATCAGCACCGAGAAAGTGTTCATTTATTTTCAGTGCGACAGTCTATATGGTTGGATAAACTTGGGCTTTTTCTTCTCTGCACACCCCCACCCTTCACGTCTCCAGTGCGCCGGCTACCCTATTTCATTTTGAAGGTTTTCATCCAAGTCGTACCACCTGCCAATCCAGGAGAGCCAGGTCAGCAAGACGGATCCCGACGCCATGGGGCAGAAGAGCCATTACGAGAACATCAGGCAAGCCAGTGCGGGCTGCCTCTCCTCTCCCCAACGGAACAAAGCCCTGCCACCAATTTTTACAATGATTTTTAGTCCATGAGAAAGAATCAAACAGCATCCCCTCCTTCAAACACACAAACTGGCTTTATTTTTCCAAACCCCTCCCCTCATCAACACAAACCTTTGTGGGGAGAGAAGCTTAAACAGAGAAGCAGAAAGGCCCACACATTCTGCACCGCCCCCAACTCGGGCATTCGTTCCCCTCTATTAATATTCAGCAGGTTGAACTTAAATTAAACCACGTCTATTGTCTTTCACAAAAGCAATAAATATGAGCTGAAAATTCCAAGTCACTGCGGTAAAGGCGGCTTGGGCACTGCCTCCAGCCTCGGCAAGTCACCATCAGCTGACAGGGCGGCGAGTCAGAGGCCACCCCGAGGGCAGTGCCCGTGCTCAGGAGCTGAGAGCCCAGAGGAAACAGAATTCAGCAGCTCTGCACCCCACCTCCCACGTGAGCCAGCAACGAAAAGGCTTTCAAGGCAATATACCCGAACGGGTCCTTGCTAAGCCTGGAACAGCAGCAGCAAAGAGGAAGGGGGCTTCCGTGCTGGGGGCTGCCCGTGCGTGTGCGTGAACTTCTGCCTCTGGCTGTAACATAAAGGGGGCTAGGACATTTGAAATATAAATGAGGCCAAAGATTCCTTCAGCTAAGCGGCGATGAGAGCTACAGATTTCAGAACAGAAACATACACAGAGAAGGAAATTCTGTCCCAGACTCTGAAAGGGGGGATGAGCCTGGGTGGTGCTTCTAATTTTATGATGTTTTAGACACAAAGAAGTTTTCCCAGTCATCATGTTAGCTACCATACAGGACGAAATACACAATGGAAGAAAAATCTAACGCCTCTCGTTTCACAAAAGCAAGGCCTAGAGAAGGGTTAAAGAGAAAGAAAAACAAGGAGACCTTTGAAGCTGTTCCCGAGCTTCCAAAACATCTGGAGCACACCAAACGTATTAGCATATTAGGGAGAGTCAGTGTATTCGGCTTTGTTGTAGAAGAGATGCACAAAAGGTAATTCTGTATTATGGAGCCAATGCCCGTCTGTCACCCTGTCACTGCGAGACAAGGTATCACATTACATATTAAACAGTCAAGCATCCAAAGAGAGCTTTCATTTGCAGCAGCAGCAGCAGCAGCAGCGCGTGTGTGTGTGTCTGTTGAGGGAGGGGGCTGGCAAGACATAAAAGCAGCCCCCTTGGCCGAGGTAGGACCTTCTCTGAGGTACTTAGAATGTCTGTTTTGCTGCCATGATTAGTGGAAAATAAAGCCTATTTTCACTCAAATTTTGAAAGAAAAATTAGATTGTTTGCGTTGTACATGTGGATGCCGGGGAAAACCTGGCTGGGGCCAGCTTCACGGAGTCAACATGAAAATGTAGTTTAAACCCAACTGTATACACTCAGGTCAACAGCTGAGCCTTGGACTGATCCTGGGGTCCCGGGAAGGGGGTGAGCAGGGCAGAGGGATCTGCAAAGCGAAGCCCAGGCTGGTCCACTGACACCCTCTCCGCCACAACACACCAAGGTGGCTGAGAACAAACCACAGTCTTGAGGCATGGTGTCACTGCCACACTTGTGGGCAACAAAGCACGGATGAGTGGGTTTACTCCTTCAGCTCATGGAGGACACGCAGCTCTTTCCCTCAGGAGGATGGCCCCCGACAGGCCAGGGCGCCCCTTTGTCTGCTCTCAGATCAGCAATGACGATTCCCCACTCCAGCCAGGAAAACACAGCCCCAGCAGCCCCTCAAAAGAGCCCCCAAGAGGCAAGTGCACCCAGAAAGTAGAGAGAGCGTGTTATGGATGGAAGGATGGATAGATAAATACAAGAGACAGACAGATGGACAAATAAGATGGATGGATAGGCAGGCAAGCACATAGACCGACAGGCAGAGAGGCAGGCAGGTTACAGAATCCCCCGGAACCCTTCACAGCCAGACTTCTTCTCCACAAAACCTTCCTGGACATCTTTGCAGAAAGGATGTTCGTTCAAAACCCGACAGTGATAATGTCACAGAAAAGTTGGGCCACTGGGCAGGCAAGGAAAATATCTGACCCTCATCCTTTTCTCCTCTTTTCAGAATCAAGCAAATGACTAAATCTGAGAGACGTGAACAGGAAGAGAGACAAACAGAAACCCTAGCCCAGGAGGCAGCTCCTCACCTCAAGGTACAGAGGGAACAAGCCCGCAGACAGGTCGTAAGTACACACAGGAAGGTGGACCAGATCCCTGCTCTGACTAAACCCCAAACCGGTCAGCACCACCAGGAGACAAAAGACCTCTCCTTCCCACGTCCCGACAGGAGTCCCAGAAGAGGCTCCAGCAAGGACCAGAATGCCACAGCGGAACTTCACTGGACACAGAAGTGCCTCCACCGGCAGGGCCCAAAATCTCCAGGAAAGGTGTCTGAATGGTCCCAGAAGCTACTGAGGCTCTGGTGACGACGCCAGTAAGCAGGGCCCTGTGTGCCAGCGCCACTCCTCCACTTCTTTAGGGCAAAGGCTCTTCTCCCTACACTCCCATCCTCCCATCCTTCACCCTTCAAATGATTCCCACAACAATCAGAACAGGTACCGTGTCTCGAGTACAAATGATTACTGAAATACAAGCATTCACACTGCTCTATGACGAGAAGCTCTACCTGCGTCCAGTCGCCCTCAGCCTCCTACCTCAGGGTCATTCCTTCTCTTGGTCCCTGTCCCCATCCCGAGACCTCGCTGTGTTTACACTGGAAAACCAGTCAACCTAGTTGTAACTGTCCATCAAAAGCACAAATCCTTGGAATCCCCTAAAACATGAAACTCAGGTCTCTTGTCAGCTAAGTAAGGGGTGTGCTGGACAAGTGGCCCAGTGCTGAGCGTCCGAGAGGTCGAAGATTGCCTTCCACATTCAAAAGAAGTGATTAAAGACAGTGTTGGGCTTAGGCTGGTGTGGAAAATGAGCTGCAGAACAATGGACCACTGCAGAGCCTGGGAACTTAAGAGGCAGACACAGCGGAAGGGAACCCAGCGCATTTTTATCAAAATTCTTTAGATAAACAAGACCAGCATGTCCAAAGTCTTCTGTTCCGATAAGGTGACATGCCAAAATCTCGTTTTATAAATCCTGTAATTTGCACTTCTCAAAGGGAGATTTTCCATAAGCAGAGCATGTTCCCAGATAGTGACATTCTACCTATAATTAAAACATGTCTGTGTGTGTTTGTGTATTTGGAGAGAGAGAATAGGAAAGCTTCATATAGTCATTACATTTACCCCACAAAATATAGTCACCCAAAGAAACCAGTTCTCCAATATTAACAAGTCTCTACAAAGTTAAACAAAGCTGGCTTTAACACAAATCAACAAATCCCATAAAGTTATTAGCTTACAGGAACAACTTCAAAACACTTAAGTGTCCTGACAACTTAATTCAGAAAGGTAAACAGCCACATCCTCACCCCAAACATCTCTGGCAGTCTTTATTCCCTAAGCCCATAAAACAGACCTCATGCAAGTCCTAAACTCTTTGTTATAAGCTTTCCAGTGCGCTCATACCTCGCTACATACAGATAAGTCAACTGCACACCCACTTCTCAGATGAATATAACAAAGGATTAAGTGGGATATTCAAAGTCCAAAAGAAAAACAACATCTGCAGACAGCAAGCCAGCTCAGAGAGGCCTACTGCCTCCTGGAGCTGCCTTCTTTCCGGGGTTGAAATGTAATGGAAACAGTACAGAAAGCAGAACTCCAATAACAAGGCAAAGACGTGAGGCACCTAAAATTGACGGCTGCTAACATTCACCTGTGTTTACACTTATGCAGACGTGTGAATGCACGAAATGTGGGAGCAGAACCGAGAGCTCTCAAAGTTTAAGCTGTAGGGTCTAACCTAGAGTCACTGAGTCTCTGTTTATGTGCCTCAGTTTCCTCCATTTTTCAAGGAAAAGAGGACAAGAGGCAGAGAAAGAAAGTATGAAGGGAAATGAGAACCATGCATACTGTTTATAAAGGAGACCAAAGCTATGGCAGAGGATGAACTAATTTATAATCAAACATCTATTTTTAAATGCTGGGAAATGATTAGAGCAACTAGCAATAAAATAAAGGGGGCCAGCCATCACTGGATGGCAATTCAGTCCCCAGAGAAAGGTCGAGATCCATACAAGCCTGACTAAAACTGCAGATTTGGCCAAAATGGTCAACAGAGCTCAATGCTTTAAGAGCGACATGAATTCTCTCTTGTAAATTTCCACAGTGCCTTTGCAGGAGCCACCACTGCCCCCAGGGAGGATACCAAAGCCGAAAGAATAGTAATATTAAGCAAATCACAACACTTTTTTTTTTTAAACATACTCTCATATATATACAGCACCTTGCCATCCATAATGGATTTAATCAGGACCCCAGCAGGGAAACCCACAAAAGGCCTATTTCTCCAACAAAAGCCACAGCAGCCTGAAACAAATCTAGAGCGATTTGGTTTTTTATTTTATTCATAGGAACAGACCTTCTATCCCAGGTTCCTCAAGATAAGCCACCAAAAACTGCACCTGACAGACCCGTGGAGCAGCCATCCTCAGAGCCGGATCATTGCAGAGAGACAGAGAGGAAGGAGGACAGAGGACGGGAGGGAGGGGGAGGGCGCGCGCGAGGCAGGCTCGGAGCGCTTGTCAACAATCCTCCCCTGCACGTAAGGCGGGCGCCTGCGGATTCCGCCAGTGCAGATTCCGCGCGGCCGGGGGGAGGGGAGGCGCCGCGAGGGAAGGTTATTTATGTGGCTGCGAGAGACTCTAACACCACAGAGGAGGGGTCTGGGGCTTCCCCCCCACCCCTTCCTGATGAATTAGAATGAGAAAAAGGAAAGGCTCAAATAGCTTTTCACCCTGTAATTTCCTCAACCTGCAATGCAGACAAATCCTTATTTTTAGGATCTCTAAGATGGTGTGAGGCGGAATGGGGGTGGGGGGGGGATGGAGGGGGCGGGTGGACCCATTGGATGGGAGCAGTTTAACTGTCCACCCTTCTCTGTGCCCAGAGTCAGACTGCTCTCCCCTCCTCGCCCCCGCCCCACCACCCCTCCTCGCTCACACGCTTCCCCCTCCCCAGCCCAGCCGCGGGGTCCTAGCATATTTTCAATGGCATCCTTTTTTTAATATCATAATCTGTGTCATTCAGCACTTGCTTTTTATTTATTTTTATTTGTTTTTTTGGCTGGGAAGCCTGGGCAGCTCTCCAGACAGACTGCAGAAATCTCTTCCCACAAGCTCCTCCTCCTCCATCCCGCGCGCCCCCTCCCTCCCATCCTGCTGCCCCGGTGCTCCATCACTTCAGTGATGACCGCATGGGCCACGGCTGCCCTCCCCGCCCCCAGCGCCTGGACACCCCGCCCCCAGGCACATAAATTCATCTAATCTAATAAAACAGAAGCTGTTTTCCCTCATTGTTCCTTGAGGATCTTTCACAAAACGGGCTCTGTGGCCTGGCAGCTGCCGAGAGGGGTGAAAAAGGCAGGATTCCAGCAGGGCTGGCCAGCTCCCTGGCCCCAGATAACTGCAGCTCGCATCTCCTTCCCTATGTCATAAGCTGTTTGATTGTTAAAGTCAAAGCTTTTGAAGCTTTTGAACTTCAGCTGGCAATTATCACGTCCAAAGCACATGCTCTGAACACCAGCCCACATTCTCCTCGTTATGCCTCTCCAGAGGGGAAGAAGATGGTCGACACCCTCAGAGAGGCCACATGGCACTGAAGGCTTCACCAGCAGGCTCACCCAGGGAGCTGGGGAAGGAATGCCCTTACTCCTTCCTACTCTCAGCTTGTGGCTGCTGTTAACTATTGACTGAGACCCTTCTGGGCTTTACATACATAGGTCAAGTTATTCAGTCTTCAAAAAACCCTAGAAGCAGATCTGTCCTGGTGGCAGGGCCAGTGACTATGCATTTTGTCCGCTCTGTTTCATAAATGACCACAGCATCTCGACCTGCCTCACTTTCAAACAAAAAACGTCAGGAGGCAGGTGATGGTCGGCCCAAACCTCTACTCAATTTCCACCACTTTAAAACCAAAATTACAGGCAACGCCTTTAGAGATAATCTAGTACAATCCCCCACTTTACAGATATGTCAACTGAAGCTTCTGCAGGTCTGGTTCTTAACCAAAAGCACAGTGACTAAATCCTCAACAAGCAGAAGGCCATCCAAGAACCTGGGGTTTCTGGGGCCAGGGGCAAGCTAACACACCAGAACAACCTCGTGACAAACTCCCTGTAGGATAGAGGGCTGGAAAAGCCTCTGCAACCATTACACGCCCAGTGTGAGCCCAGAACAGACCCTCATTCAGCTCTCTCCAGTGCAATCTATTCCTATTATGCTGAACAACTGTTTGGCGTGTATCCCACTGCAGCATAAGTCATACACAGTCCATTAAAGGACATTTAAGGGGTGACTGTTTGGCTCGTCCCTCTTCTTTGTATGGGGACTTGTCTTAGTGGCCTTCCCTGATCAAAAGCACCCAAAAGGGAGAACTGCAAAGGAGATATGAGGCAGGTATTGATTTGGATATTATGGAAATTTTGAAAAAATGTTAGTAAGAAAGTACAAACCACAAGACATAACCAATCAGTCAGAAATGAAGCTTGAGGGTCATGAATGGATAATGGTTACGCTTAACACCCCAACTCTGACCACTCAGACACAGCCCCTGTGGGTATGTAAGGGCTCGCTGCTCTTTACCTATCTCTAGTCTCCCAGGCTTCCTCTTCCAATCAACTGAAAAAGTAACAAGGTATTTAAAGTCAAAAAGATAAGGCAACCCACTCTGGTATTCTTGCCTGGAGAATTCCATGGACAGAGGAGCCTGGCTGGCTACCATGGGGTCGCAAAGAGTGGGACATGACTGAGAGACTTAACACTTTCACTTTAACAGGATGTTGGGCCCCAGACTGCTCTTACTTCTAAAAGCATAGCAGCATCTGATGATGCACTTTTTGTTGTTGTGTCTGACTCTTTGTGACTCCATGGAATGCACCATGCTGGGCTCCTCTGTCCTCCACTCTCTCCCAGAATTTGCTCAAATTCATCAGACTATACACTAGGGATTTATTCCCTAAAAGACGTGCTTAGCCAGCCCTGTGTATCCACTCTGGCCTGTGCTCTGCTGCTGGGTCGGGAACAGGACCTGGGAAAACTCCTGGCTGTAAACTTCAGTAGGTTTTGGACTGTTCGGCTAAAACATGGTCTTACCAGAGGAAAGCTATCTTCAGCACCGGACAGACTAGAAGGACCAGCATCCTCCAGGAGATACACAAGAACACTGAGAGCGAATTTCAGCTTCACAGCAGCATCACAACTTTCAGTACTGAAATTCTGTTAAGAGGGGAGGGTAGAAAGGGAGACTGGCAATGACTGTTTCTTTATTCAAAGTATGATTGACAGCATCACCAGCTAAGCTGCAACATTCAAAGATCAGAGGAAGTCTCAATTCTTAAATGAAGACAAGACTCCCCTCAATACTGGCAACTCTGTCGAGACCCCTTTTCTGCAACTTGGATAAAATAGAGAAAATCTGCAAACTCAATCACTAAAATAGTCTCTATTGTGCTTCCCCCTACCTTATTAAAGTTACAGCACAAATATGCATGCCTAAATAGTATATTATTTTTCTGGGCACAATTACTAGCTTCACAAAAAGGCTATCATACCATGTTAAGCCCAAGAAGATTTTTCTTCCAGCTGAACATTAGGTTACTAAGTAAGATCCCACCATGATTCTGTTTATCTTCTGTCCTGTCATTTTCACCATGATTTATCACACTCTATTGTATGGTGTGTGTGTGTGTGCTCACTCAGTCGTGTCTGACTCTTTGTGACCCCATGGAACCTATAGCCCACCAGGTTCCTCTGTCCATGAGATTTCCCAGGCAAGGATACTGGAGCGAGCTGCCATTTCCTCCTCCAGGGATCAAAGCTGCATCTCTTGCATTGGCAGGCAGGTTCTCTACCACCATGCCACCTGGGTAGCCCCATTGTATGGATATTCCACAATTTATTTTGATTCTCTTGTTCATTTAAAGTGTTGCTGATCTGTTGCTATCATGAACCACGCTGCAAACATCCTTCTACTTGTCCCCCACCAAGCAAGTGCTACGGTTCCTCTGAGATACACAACTAAGAGTAAAAATTACTACAAATTCTTGGGTACACAAATATTCAAATTTATACGTTAACAGCAAACTGGTTTCCAAAGTCAGTTTTTTGCTTGTGTACCAGCAATGTATCACTGAACTTCCAATTGTTTAAATATGAAGACCTCTTATTACTCAAGACTCCAGAGTACTAGTCACTTCAATTGCTACTTTAGAAGAGATCAGAATTTCAGAAAGGATGTCCTATCTGAAGAAATGCTCTGCAGCCGGCCAGGTACAAGGCTGCCCTCCACCCGATTATCGCCTCAATGCCAGGACATCTGAGGTCTCAGAATTAAAGACCCACCTACGTGCACAACCAAAATGAGCTGGGCCAACTCCAGCAGCCCACCAGCTGCACTCAGCATTTTAAAAAATACACAGCTGAAGCAAACCCCAAATCTTGGAGGTGGACAAAATTGGAAAGAACAATTCATTTGCTGCCTTAATCAAATTTGGATATCTAATAATACCCTGTGCTAATTAAGAGAACCTGCTGCCTCAGAAGCATTAAGACCTTCTTTTATTCATGTATCCAATCAAGGAAGTCAGCCGATATTGAGGGCTGGGACCCACCTCAAACAGGAAAGACAAGCCTGTCACAGCTGGAGCAAGCCCTGGGGTGCTCCCTACCACCCATGACCGACCTCCAAAAGCGCTCCAGTTCCCTACCTATCTAAGCTACGGCACATGACGGGGGCACCTTACTGCCTGGGTTATGTGCTATGAACAGCAATTTACCAAAAATACTTAAACAGGAAGGCAGGGTAGAGTGGGTTTCCCTGTGAGAGGACGGCATAATAAAGGTGGCGGTGTCCATGAAGTCTAGGAAATAAGAGGGTTTTAATGAGCGCATTGCATTAGCCATGTGTCCAAAGATATTTCTCTGTTAGCTGAGCTGACTTACACAGTATGGATCATATCACCTAAATTATAATAATTTTTAAAAAGCCAATACAGAAAAATGATCCACTGTGCCAATATCTGACTTTCAAAAATACTATTGAAGTGTGGGCACTTTGCAGCAGTCATTATGTTAATAATAAACATTACTTGTTAAAATTGTATTTAAATCAAAGTTAAGACACTGGCAGTATACCAACCAGAATTAAGTACATACGGAGTCTGACTTGGACCCCTTCCAAGAGGGTTTGCTAATTCCTGAAGCACCAACAGCGCTCAGCTGTGTAATGCATGTGGCTGGCCCTACAGCCAACGTGACTTCAAGGCCACAATGTACAATTATAAAATAATACCAATAATTACAAGAACACAGGAGAACTGGGTTGGATGACTGTATATTAACTAGTGAAGCAAACTTGGTCGCAATGGATTTAGTCACTAATACCACTGAAATGCGACTACAATTAAACCAGGAGGTTCAAATTGATAAGCTATCAGAAAAAATGTTCCATCAGACTTTTTAAATTAAAAAAAAAAAAAAAAAGGTTTATTTGGGCATCTAAACCACTAAAAACCTTACTGATTCACAGCACATATATCGTAATTTGGACAAGGTTGCTTGGTTCTAATCTTAGTTTTACTTCCCATTAACCCTAACTCTCCTTAAGCTCTCACGAAAGCTCTCTGTGCCTCACTTTGCTTACCTGTTAAATGGCCATAAGGACAACAGTGGTTTAAGATGTTAAGTACCAATGGCACATGATGAGTGCTTTATGAAAGGCTACCTACATGCCTTAATAAGGGGTTCCATGGTGGCTCAGATGGTCAAGAATCTGCGTGCAATGCAACAGACCTGAGTTCAATCTGAAGGGAATGGCTATCCACTTCAGTATTTCTGCCTGGAGAATCTCATAGATAGAGGAGCCTGCTGGGCTACAGTCCATGGGGTCACAAAGAATCAGATGTGACAGAGTGACTTTCACTTAATAAAACTTTGGTGCTAGTGAAATACAATTTTTGTGGGTAATATTTACTTTTAATTATTTGACTGTAAAAAGAAACAGAAGATACATATATATGTAAGCTTTTAATATTTTTAAACTTATTTTGCTTCATTGCATCATGCAGGATCTTTAACTGTGGTGGAAGAACTTAGTTGTTCTGCAGTATGTAGGATCTTAGTTCCCCAACCAGGGATTGAACCAGTGTCTCCTGCATTGCAAGGCGGATCCCTAACCACTGGGCTACCAGCGAAGTCCCTAATGTGTTTTTTTTTTAATGATTCAGATAATGGATTTGAAAAGGTAGACAGAGAAATGATGCAAAGTTAAAGATTATCAAAACTATGATTTTGAAAATTAATCACCGTAGTATTAAGTAGAATTCAATGAGAATCACAACATGGCCACTTTACCTCAAGAATAAAGAGTAACAGAAAGCGCTGTTTGAACAGCACTGAGACCAAGAAGAGGCAGATCACAACACTGACAAAGCCCACAGCCTCACACACCGCAAGTATGGCAACATACTGATAAAGGGATGACAATTTTTATATTAGCGATTTCACTTCTAGGAAGTAGTACGAAGAAATTAAACAGAAACAAGAATTTTTGTGCAAGGATTTCAATGTAGTTCATCTTTATTATTTTGTTGCTTCTTTTACTGGTTTAAATTCTTTTTTTTTTTTTTTTAAACGAAACAAAGTTTTCCTCTATCAGCTTTCTAAACCATGACTGGCTATCAGTGCTTTGGTTTTCAAACCTGGCAACATGGACAACCCATGATGGTCCATGAAGGCAATGGAGTAGCTGGCTTGGGGGAGTCACGCGCGGCCAACGACATGCTCTCATCACTCCCTGCACTCCCAAGCCTCAGTACCTTTGCACATACCATTCCTTCTTTTGCGGTAGTCTCTCCTCCGTCTGCCCAGGAAGTTCCTGCAGCCCCTCCTGCTCAGCCTTTGCTGACAGTGTCACCAGCTCTACAGGTGCTATTCAATGTCATACCTGATTGTCAGGTTCCTGACCAAGAGGATTTAGTCTTGCTCATTGTAATAACCCTCAAAATCTAGCATAAGCCTAGAGAAGTGGCTCAGGACGAATGAATCCTGTCGAAAACATAAGGTGCTTCTTTTGAGGCCATCTCAGGGTCTTTATAAGCCTGAAGCACTCTTTGTTACCTCAGGGGGCCACATTCTACATCTTACCAAGCTTTCAAAGGCACCCTCCGCTTTTCTTCCTAGAGAGGAAAATATGTCAAATACTTATCTCTCTGTGTTTAAAAAGTATTTTGCCAGGAATGCCTCGTGAGATTTACAATACACTTGATTTGCTGGCATTCATGAATCAAAATTAAAGAATTTTCAAGAATTAACTTCAGGTTTTCAGGTGAAATTAAATTACAGCTTTCAAAAATTTAACAGTAACCTTCACATTATGTTTTATACATATTTAACCTTTTAATGATTTTTTAAAAGAAATGGAGACAATAATTTATTTACACCTGTAAAGTTGTTCTGTGTATTCCTCAAAGTATTTATCTTTTATACTCTAATTTTGATAAACTCGGTTTGTGACTAATAATTTTAAGTAAAAACCACAACTGTAATCCTTCTCTTTTTTATAAGGTGAAATTACATCAATCACTATTAACAGTTTTCTTATATTCTTCATGGTATTTTCCTTAAAGGTATCATGTATCATACTAAAGACTAATGCTCAATATGGAACACGACTGTATTAAATATTACACAAGATTTTTAAAAATCACATTTTCAAACACTTAGGAACATGAGGAAAGAAAGTGTAACTTAAACTGTAGAGATTCCATTGCATACAGAAAACAATTTTAAACAAGTTGTGTTTAAAAAATATAAATGTCCAGAAAGCAGACCAGAGAAAATAAAACAAACTAGTAACAAAAAGCAGGATTCTCCCCAGAGGTAATCTTCATAAATTTCTGAAATTTCCAGAGTCAAAATCAATTTCTTTAAATACAAAAGCAAAAGGAAATCTTAAGTTATTTAAATGGTATCGCAAGAAAAATAGGACTGCTGCCACCACAGACGCAGCACCCAACCACAAGACAAGTTGATTAATGAAACAGGCAGCTACTTTAGACATTACTTACGCGATGCTAACAGAAAACCTAGATTAAGAGGCACATAAGAACAAGAAAGGGGTTTTGGAGCCAGTGATAGACCTGCTGTATTGAAGTCAAGGACAATACAAATTTTGTGACATTAATACCATGGGCAAGGGTCTCCTGAAGCTGCCCAAAACACTAAGAGGCATCTGAAACAAGTATTACTATCATTTCACTTTGCTGGGAGTGTTTCTGAAATTGAGGACACGGGGTATGTAAAAGGACTTTCAGCCAAAAACAACAACAGGAGCAGGAAGACAGAAGAAATTCACTCCTTCGCTCACCCTCTCTCCTAAGTTCACGGTCTAATTTGGTAGACTCTGGTCACAAACACACAAACACGTGGCTTTTAAAATTAACTGAAACTAGCCAGACCAGCTAGGGCTAGGTCTCAAGAGTCCTAACTGACTGGTGGCTGCCACACAGACATGAAGCGTCTCCATCACCGCTGAGAGCTCCCCTGGCTAGTGCTGATCTGTAGCCTTTCCATGCACTTAGTCTCGGGATGCAGCCGCAGCCTCTGCGTCTCTGTGCTGTTCTCTGCTAGGAGCTAAGAACACAGGCCCAGCACACCCAGGGCATGGCAGACAGACGGGACTTCTTTTCAGGCGTCAAGGAGGGGAGGGGCAAACAGAGCAGGAGCCGACAAACCCCCTCCAAGGCAGCACAGATGGCTCCTGCAGGAGGGGAGAAGGGAAAACGAGGCTGGGACTACTCAAAAGCCACAAGCTTATTCAGAAAACTAAGAACTGTAGAAAAACTTTCTCTGTGCGAAGCAATTGCACCAAAGGGGGATTTTTTTTTTTTTTCCATCACAAATGGTTTTAGGAGATCCTGTTGTAGCTTGAGGGTGAAAGGTCAGCAAGCATCAACTAAGAGTGTCACATGAAACGGTTCTGAGTTAGGACTCAATCTTGCTACCCTCCAGGCTCTAGGCTCTGAGAGGTGTGAACCCACAGAGGACTCTGGGCTCACCGCCTCAGTTCCTACACACACAGGAGACCTCCAGAGAGAAACCATCACCCTGCATTCTTGTGGGCCCGGAGAGACGTGGGTGGGGAAGGACACACACCCCGCCCTCCAGCACATTTCCTCCACATTGCTACCTCCGATCCACACCCCTCCGAATTCTGCAAAGACCTCCAAATGTCTCAGGGCATCGAGTGAGCTGGAAGAACATGAGCCTGCCATAAACACATCCTGTCATCACCCATCGCTAAAACAGAACCGAGACAGACAAGGGGTGGCAAGGGTTTTCTTTTACTGAAGGAGGAAACCAGAGAAAGGATGACTGCTCACAGCGATACCCAGTTACTGGTAGGACCAGAATGACAGGGCCATGACAGTGCATATTACAACCAATCAACTTTCTGCCGCATCCAATATTGCTTTCAATGGCTGGAATCCAGGCATTTGGGGCTAATTTGACAGACTGCAGTGTAACATAACCTCTATCCCTTCTAAAAGGCTGCTGAAAATACAGAGCCCTTAGAGTTTTCTCCCTTGACTCTGCCCTAAGTTTAGCCTCCATCCTGGACACTCCAGTCATCTTCCCTCTGCCTGCCTTAGGTCTCTGCCCCCCAATACAGCTGGCACAGGTCCATTCTCTTCCACCCATCACGTGCCAGCTCAGAAAGAGCCCTCTCAGGCTCCTCAGAGACTACAGAATCCAGCGTTCTGTGCCCAGGTAGGGGCATTCCCCCCCATATAAACTCTCACTATTCCTACTACACAGGCTTCCCAATGGGGTTCCCAGGTGACTCACTGGTGAAGAATCCACCAGCCAAAGCAGGAGACGTAAGAGATGCAGGTTCGATCCCTGGGTTGGAGAAGATCCCCTAGAGAAGGAAAGGGCAACCCTGTCCAGTATTCTTGCCTGGAAAATCCCATGGACAGAGGAGTCTGGCGGGCTACAGTCCATGGGGTCACAAAGAGTCGGACACAACTGAGCGCACACACATACGAGGTTTCCCACCAGTGAGGAATGACCTGCTGGGGAAAGCAAAACGGGTCACTTCCTTCAAGCTTGGTCAGGGTTTCTACTCCCCAAGTTCTAGGGAGAGGTCTAATTACAGGATGCTGGCACCCAGGGAACAAAGCAAACCAATTTTAACACAGTCCCTTAAGTATGCTGTTTTATGACCCAGCTACAGCTTTTATGAGAAGTGGTTAGGTAATGTACATCTAGAACCTCAATAACAACTGCCCTTTGAATGCTTCCTTCCTGCCAGGGACTAAGGACTTTAAATAAATCATCCCATTACTCCTGAGAATATTGCCTCTGAGGAAAAAAAATTATTCCTCCACTTGACAGAGCTGGGAAACAACCGAGCAGGAGCCAAGAGAGAGTGACCAAAGCAGGTTTGCTAGTTCCTTCACCCTTGGCGGGACTGTGAGCCACCCACTCATGGACGACGGCATGACCCTCTTCTGCCAATTTCCACGAGAAAAGCTGGAGGGCTGTGGCCTCCTGGCCCAGGACTGGTGGGAGAATGAATGCCCAACAGTTCTCTCCAGGAAGTCTCTGGAGCGTGTGCATTCGTAGCTCTAGGGCCCTGAGCTCAGACCAGGGCCGGCTCCAGCCTCAGCATCTACCCGGGACGGCGTGGTTGTGGGGCACACTGATGTGTGATCCTCACTGGGGGCGTACCATCTGCAGATGCACTGAGCGCACCCTGCCCACCACCCACCAAGAAAACCAGTCAGTTCCTCAGCCGGAAAGCACTCTTAACTGTGAATCTGCTTCAAAAAAGGGCTAAGAAATCGGAGGAGACTGACAAGTCAGCCAGAGGTGGTGGCCGGTACAGCCTCCCATCACTACCAAGAGTAGCCACTTGATGGCAATCTTAACCTGTTCCCTTGGAATTCTTCCATTGGGGAGACCCCAGGAAGGAGCCGAGTGTGCTGGCTGACCCTGTGGACAGGGCTGGAGAGTGTCCTTGCAGGACCTTCGTCTGCAGCGGTAGGAATGTCCAAGGCTGGATAGAGAAACTAATCCAACGCTCTCCCGAGTGTTACTCGCCACATCACAGGCTCCTGTGGGGCCTGGCTAGACATGATTACACAGGCTCTGCAGTCAGACAGACAACTTGGGAAGATGGAAATCTCTCCAGCCCCATGGCACGTTCGCATCGGGCTTTCCATCAACAGACTGAAGTGCGAGGCAGACAGATGGTAACAAACAGGCTAATAAATCAATGGCGAGCGCCTGCCTCTTATCTCAGCACCTTGTCCCCTGAAACCACAGGAAAAAAAGCCAAAAAGGAAAAAAGGAAACTTTCCTTAAAAGATGCAACACTTGTTGAATAAAGCAGCCTACCACCTTCCTTCTCATTTAAATCATAAAAGAGAAGGAAAAAAAAACAAAGCAAAAAACACTACTTGCATCTTCGGCAGAAAAGGCTCTCCAGAAAAAAAAAAAAAAGAAACACTGTAAATTGCATTCACTAGACACTTCTATTTTCAGTGGCAGGAAAATTAACATCAAAACATGGGGAGAAAGAGGAAGTATACGGGACTGTTATCAGGAACCAGCCAGCTCTCTCAGCTTGGATGACAACATGGTACCTCCCCCCCAACCCCCAAACACATACTCACTTCGACCTGGCCCTGTGCTTCCTAACTCTTGGCTTCTCGATTTATAAGGAGGGTTCAGGCAGAGAGTGGAGTGTGTGCCAATATTTTCCTCTGAGGAATTCAGAAAGTGCCAGCTGAGAAGCTTCCAGCTCACCCTTTACAACTGCAGCACTTTCCAACCGAGTTGACTGGAAAGGCCCTTTTCAAACAGCCTGGGTTGTCTAAAGTCAGGTCAAGGACTGAGTGAGACGGGGAAAGCCACTAGGGTACAGGCTGGGCAATCTGCAGCTCAGCTTCTGCAGGAAACCAGCAGGCCCGCCTGCATGCCAAGACGGAATATTCTGGAATACGTCCCACTGGCATGTCACCCACCCAGATGATGTCTGAAGAGGACTCCTCAGCCCTCTAGAAGATAGGAAGCAAGGTGCATTCAGTGAGGCCCTTCACAAACACCCAATCTTTTGGGAAAGGAGGACAGTGTCAGAAACAATAGTTCAACGTTTCCGATGTAGAGACCTTGGGCTGCCTTCACGCATCAGAAGGCAGAGCCCTGGAAAACGGGAAGGAAGCTGCCACTTCAGACACCGCCACAAGCTGGCCTGGAGTCTCAAGCCCAGATGGCGTCCCCTGTCATCAAGACCAGGTGCCAAGCGTGACCAGGATGCCCACCTACCTGCCAAAGGGAGGTGCAGACCTGGTTAAGAAATAACCCAGAAGACAAGGGCAGGGCAGGGCAGCTGGGAAGAGGCCCCGTCCGTGTCCACACGGAGCTGATTTGTTACCTCCAAGGTGTGACTGAGCCAAGTGCACCAGTGACAGGTCAGGGGGCGGTGCAGAGAGGGGGGCCCAGGTCTCAGGGCGTCCGGCACGAGGAGCCCTAAAAGTTCTCCTTGGCACAAGACAGGGACAGCCTGGCTGACAGGCCAAGCTGACGCTGGTTACGTGTCGCCTGCAGAGGCGGGACTAAGGTTACAGAACAGTCCCTGTTTCCCTCATTGTCCCCAAACCTCCTGAACGAGAGAAGCTAAATCTGGGACTCTGCAGAAGGACCTTAAAGACCATGGAGAAAGCCAGAAGGATATATGAGATTTGGCAGCAGGTGAGATTAAGTAACAAATTCTAAGTTAAGGGATTTGTGGCCTGTATGGTAATTTCCCTCAAAGCATATCCAGTTATCACTCTCCTGGCTTTAAATATATGCTGGACAGGACTCTAAACATTTTATGTGGCCAAGTTAAAAGGTCCTCTAAATCTGGGGAAGATGGGATCTAAGAAATTCACAAGCAAAGCGAAACTGCAAGCGTCCACTGTGGTCGATCTGATAGCAGTTATAAACTGCATACACACACATATCACAGGATTCAAATCATGAAACGTGTAAGATTTAGAAAACCCACGAGGCCCTTCTCCAAGCAGTAAGAGGTGGGAGCTGTCACCGACTGACAGGAATGGACACAGGAAAACCCCTCGCACGAGCAGATGTCCTCTGGCTGAGTGCAGCCCTATCTGGTGACCCTACGGAGCCCTCCTTTCCATACTTGCTGAGAATTTAACATACCTGGAAAGCACTGCCCTAAATTACATTTAGGGCATAACATTCAGACACATAGGATGGATAAATGTCCTACAAATAGGAATCCCCCAACTTCAAATTATCCTATGAGTTTTTTCAAACTCGAGGATAGAAGCGTCCTTCCTAGGCAGTCTCAATTGCCAGTCCCCTCCCCAGCCCTCAGAGCCCACAGAACACCTTGTCTGCCCTCTGTAAGGGCCCCGGCCTCGGAAGGCAGCTCCTGGTGCAGGTGAGCCATGCTTCAACCCCCAGTGAAGTAAAGCACTTGGACCAATCCAAGTGGTCTGACGGGAGCAACCACTCAGTAAAAACATGGTCAAGAATTCCACCCAACTGAGAGGAGCAGTGTCTTCTGAGGTCAAGCAGCCCTCAGAGTTTCCTGACTTGCCAAGAAATTGTTACAGTCTCACAAAGAGAAAGACGGAGCAGATTACCAAGGAAATTAACTTAATCTAAAATTAAAGAACTGTCCCCGTCACAAATCCCTACCAAATACAAGACTGTTACAAAACTAATGTGACTCCCCCCTAAAATCCTACTGAAACCCGAACACCCAATGTGACTACATCTGAAGACTGAGCTTGTAAAGAGGTGACGAAGGATAAACAAGGTCATATGGGTGGGGCCCTAATCTGATTGGGCTGTGGTGTCCTTATAAAATGGGGAAGAGAAGAAACCAAAGCACTCTCTCTCTCAGCCAGGAAGCAAGGCCTCACCAAGAACTGAAGTGCCTGGAACCCTGAATCTTGGACTTCCAGCCTCCAGAACCTTAAGAATTACAGTTCTGTCTTTTTTACGCCACCCAGTCTGTGGTACTGTCTTCAGGCAGCACCAGATGACTAATACACAGACTTACACCACAGCCACAAGAAAACAGACAGAATCAGCCATCCCACCGTGCTGCTGCTGCATGTTTCTGCATCCTCACGGCCACCAGGCAGGTCATGGGGTCCTCACAAGAAATCTCACTGAAAACACACTGTACTAGCAGAGAAGGAACATGACTTACAGACGCCCCTTTAGCTTGCTTTTGGAGAAAAGCAAGGTCTTGAACGCAAGTTCCAGAATATCTTGAACTATTAACATCAAGGCTGAGTATCCTTAGACTAAAAACAGTGACACAAAGGGGGCCGGTGGGGGTGCCACGAGAGAGGCCACACAGAAGGTGGTGAGAAGCAAGCTTCTCAAAGCCCACTTGGTCTGGGCATGCACGGCAGCTCAGACAAAAACTGTGATGCCGGTTTAGGGTGGGGAATCCGACTCCACTAGCACCACCATGAGATGGTGAGCGTCGGCCGTGAGCCGGTCCGACCATGGGGTCCCTATTCAAGCTCAAAACCTCCAGGAGCTGCTCAATGGACACACGTGTGCCTCTGGCTTTGAGGCACCTTCAAGTCTCCACAGACACTGTCCAGCAGCTGGCACATTCTGGGCAAAGGTCGCAAACTCATATAAAGTCATAAAAGCTTCTAAATACAGAGACAGCCAGGCTGACAAACCACCAACTGCGAACACTCTTTAAAGAAGTAAATGAACTGGAAGGGCCATCCTCTGGGGGGATTGGAAAAGTCCTGGATCAACAGTGGAGCACTAAACACATGGGTGTATGTACATTTGGCAACTCACTGAGCTGCACACTAAGAGAGGCAATTTCACAGTGTAAAGACCGCCTCAAATTTTTTTTTTTTTTAAAGGTGGGGGCAAGATCTGGATTCAGGAGTCCTGGGTTCAGATCCTGACTTAACCACTTCTCAGCTACCTAGCTTTACACATGTTGCTTTCCATATATGAGGCCCACTAAACAAACCCGCAAAGTTATAATAGTAAAACACTGTTATGAGAATTAAAAGCAGTAACTTATTTCCTAAGAAAGCCCAATTTTAAATTAAAATTACCAATCAATGTATCTTGTACCTAGGCAAGCATTCAACAACTGTGGTTCAGAAAGAAAGGGTAAAGGGGTGACCCAATTCCAAGAATTATGATGATGAGACTTATAAACACATGACAATTATGAATAACTCTGCGTTGTGGTAACAAGAAACGACACGGCTTGTGATCCGGGGCGAGGGGCTTAGAGGTCAAGGTCCATGCCATTTCAAAAATGAAGTCTGGAGAACCCTGAACAGAGAGGAGCATGTCCACAATGGGACTGAGGTATGACGGGCAGGGGGCGGGGACACAGCCAGTGTGTAGGTGAGCACTCGCTCTACAGAGCACCCAGGAGTTGTGCACACAGCAGCCATCAACACAGATGAAGATTTTCCCTTCTGGAACTCACCACCTACTACAGGGAGAGAGCTTGTAATAAACAAACAATGCAATGCCAGGCAGGGAGAGAGTCGACGCAGAAAAAACATTACAAGGTCGGGAGCTAAAGGGCAACAGGCAAAGGCACAATTTTTGTATGGCGCTTGAAGAATCTCCAGTACCAAGACCCTGACCCTCAGTACTTACAGTCACACGGGTATTCTAAATAGAAGCATCAGCAAGCACACAATTCCGGGGCAAGAGTACACTGCTAAACGCAGCAGGAAGGTTAGACTAGGTGAGACGGGGGTGAGGGAGAGACAGGCACGCAGGACCAGAGAGATGCTGGAGGACCACATCCGGCGTCCAGGGTAAGGATGTCTGCCTTCCACGCTGAGAGATGGGGGCACAACGCGGGATATGGCACATGCCGATTCCTGCTTACAAAGAACTGGCTGCTGCCTAGAGAGAGGAAAAGGCAGAAGAGCTTCATAAAGACAGCTTTAGGGGTCTCAGCCCAAACCAGAGGTGTGTACCAGTAGCAGTGGCACAAAGTCAATTGCAGAAGATACTGTGAGCTTAGGATGAACGGGGTTGTGAAATCTGGAGGAAAGGAGAGAGAGAGAAGTACCAGGGAACTCCAAGCTTTTGATCAAAGCAACCAGAAGAATGGAATGTGCATTCACTGACTAGCAAGGCAGGAGCACGTAAGAGTGAACGGATACAGAGCTGGCTTGGTGCACCCCAAGCGCACGAGACCCACCCACGAAACAAAGTCTGGGAGGTGAACAGGCAACTAGGGTTCAGGCGAGACGCGTCAGGTCAAACACGGCCAAGTGGGCGGCTACGTCACACTGACTGGTAACTGGATTTGGGCATCAGCCTTGGTAAGTGACCCGACTCTAAGGGTTCAAAAGAGAACGGGCAGGGAGAGAATATTAATGTGAATATAAGTAACAGAGGGAAAAAGACTTGGAACACTTTCTTTGGAGGAATTCTATAAAGTAATGAAAGAACACAAATGAACAGAACGAAGGAGATAAGATTATCTGAGGGCTTATTTTTAATGGGAGACACTATTAATGCAACATGCTCTGTCTATGGATGGGAATGATCTAGTAAAGAAGTAAATAAAGGACAAAGAAATGAGGAATACTGTCCAGAGTGCTGTCCTTGGGACGATGAGAAAAGGGGACTCTGGTGCGCAGATGGAGGCGCTGACCAGACAGATTCTTAGTGGGAGGAAGAGCCTTAAAGAACATCCCAGATGGGAACAGCAGGTTCCCATCCTCTGGCCTTCAACACATCTCAAAGGTGTCTGCTCTAAGGACAGGGACAGGCAGGAAAGCACGGCGGGACTCTCTCAAACTCAGACATCACATGCTTGTGCCCCCTGAGGTGACACCTGTGAGCTGTGCTCCTCCTCCTACCAGCGGGTCCAAGCCAAGAGGCCTGGGAGGTAATGGGAGCGAGCACGGAGCTTGCAGAACTGCCAGAGGCGGCAGACCTCATGCACTAGTGCCGGGAAACAGGAGCGGACGCAGCGGCCTCCACAGGCACTGCCCTCCTTCCCTCTCCGTGAAATCCTCGCACACGCCCCTGCCGACTGGGAAGCCTGGTGTCTCGCCATCATTTAAAATGGATTTCTGGTTCCGATCAGTCTTCGGCATCATTCATTCCTTCCAGTTAAGCTCATCGGCAAGGTTCAAAATTCCTCCTCTGTAAAATGAGGCGGCTGACCTCTATACCTCCAGAAGTCCCTTCCAGCTCTCACCGTCCCTAACTGCAGCCAGGCAGGCTCGCCACTGCCTTGGGGCCAGAGCAGGGCAAGCAGGCCAGCCGCTACAACCTGCCACGTGCCCTGCTGAACTGACATCACTCTTCCTGGCCGGTCCTCTCCACCCTGTCCCGCCCCGCAGCCCTTGCAGCCCTCGGTTTCAAGGTTTGTCAGAATGCAACTTCTTTACGGAAGCTTTTCCCGGAAGCTCAACACTGGGTCTTTTACATCACCTGCCTCCCTGCTAGCCTGACACCAAATTGGTCACATGCACCTCTGATTTTTTAAAGCATTTTGTTGTATTTTGCTGTGCTTCACTGATACCAAGTCTCAGACATTTTTCTGTTAGAAAGCACCTCACAATTATGATGGCTTACACTTATAACTAGAAGCATTTTTTCCTTTCTTTCATAAAATAATTATGCATCACTCAATGACATCTTAGATGAGATAAAATAAGCTATTCTGACTCCTCCAAAATAAGCAACTTCAGTTCCACTTTATTACTTACAATACCTCCTACATACGAAGAACCCTACCAAGTGTTGATCAGATGGGAGCGCTATCCAGAAATATCCCATCTGCATTACTCAGGGTCACGAACAAACTGACGACAGAACACCTACGAGAAAGAAATCACGCCTTCTCAACTGTCCCATTTTCCAAGACAGATGCAGCTTTGTTTTTAAACAAAGAATAAATGTAGGCTGTTTTCAAGACATTTATCTGCCCTCACCGCAAGCAGCTCTCGTTTCCAAGGAGGGCCGTCAGGGGACCCAGGTGAGAAAAGTCTCAGACACTGGACTGTTAAGAGAAAGTTTAACTCACTGCCCAAGAGCACTGCTGCCCACAGAAGTTCATCTGGAAAAGCAGAAGGATCTGTGTAGTCCAACTGTGGTTTTTCCAGTAGTCATGTACGGATGTGAGTTGGACCATAAAGAAAGCTGAGTGCTGAAGAATTGATGCTTTCAAACTGTGGTGCTGAAGAAGACTCTTGAGAATCCCTTGACAAAAAGGAGATCAAACCAGTCAATCATAAAGGAAATCAACCCTGAATATTCATTGGAAGCACTGATGCTGAAGCTAAGGCTCCAACCCTTTGGTCACCTGATGCGAAGAAATGACTCATTTGAAAAGACCCTGGTGCTGGGAAATACTGAGGGCAGGAGGAGAAGGGGGAAGACTGAGGATGAGATGGATGGAATCATCAACTCGATGGACATCAACCTGAACATGAATGGGCAAACTCCAGGAGACAGTGAAGGACAGGGAAGCCCAGCGTGCTGCAGTCCGTGGGGTCACCAAGAGCCAGACATGATTTAGTGACTGAACAACAAAAACCACCACCACCAGGGAGGGAAAAATTGTTTTTCCTGTTGAAACAGGGACTATCTTGAGAAGTGCAAGATTGGAGAGCTTCAGGACAGGGGAAGGTAGACGTGCAACCATGGCATTTATTTCAAATGTGCCCAACAAGAAACTTTCATTCATCGGACAAGGTGCCCTGGCTTTGATTTTAACTCAACTCATTTTCTCATCTCATCCTGTAAACTGAATTTGCAGGAGCTGTGCCCATGTTTCATTCCATGGACATCAGTAAACTCAGATTTTTAAGAGTGTCTAATGAAAACTCTACTCTTTTAAAAAAGACGTAAGGGCGGTGCGGCTATAGACGGGTCCCTATCCGCCCCTCTACCTGTGGTCCTCGGCTACAAATGGGCGGCTGTCGCAAGGCCAACGCCCTGTCTCCCCACATCCTCGACATGCCTGGCAGCCCTCTGCCAGTTGGCTGGTTCAACAACGATATTAATGTTACAAATCTGTATCCCTAGGTGAAGATTATTACACAAAGTAATAATGAATGTATCTGCGTGTAGGAGGGTGACTAGTCAGGAGGAATGCAGTTTTTTTATTTAATTTCCACTGACTATCAATTCAATAACGAGTGCTAATAAAGCCCAGAACCACCCTCATGTGAATAAATACTTGAACTGCCCCCTCTTCTGACTTCGCCTTGCTCATGAAAGACTTCACAGTATCTCCTTTAAAAGAAACTGCTATTTGAAAAAAAGTACTCCTACGATTTCATATTTTTGGAATCCTATCCTTACAGGAGGTCTCAAAATGACTTCTATTTATTTCAGTGGTGATTATAAGCAGGGGAGCTCAATGCAGAAAGCCAGGGTTTAAATCCTGGCTCTGTCTCAAACTAGTCGGGGAAGCAAATTGCTGATCACCCTAATGTAGTTCCCTCTACTTCTATAAAATGGTGAGTTCTGAAGATTAAATGAGCAAAATACAGGTAAAGTGCTAAAACAATAAACAACTGGCAAAGAGCAAGAATGCAATACAAGTTCCGGCTATCACAACTACTGTCGGCTTCTAAGAAAAAAGACCCAGTTTCCCTTAAATCTAGTCAAGATGCTTTAGCTAGCCAGAGGGTTTGCTGGATTTCAGATGAAATTTATAGAAAGTACATGAAACTCAAAGACAAGTAATAGCTCCCCTCCCTGATTGTGTAAATTATGTGTACTCATTACGTGTGTAGCATGTTATTATTTAAATGTCCCTAATTTCAGCCCCAGAGGGCCAAGGGCCCTCAAAGAGTGGCCGAGGCCGAGGCCGAGGCCTCTGCCAGGCTCTCTGAAGCTTTTGTCAATTTATGACTGCCGGGAAAAGTGGCACCATCTCCAGCACAGAGGACACAGAGGGCTCGCATCCAGCAGAAATCTGAGTGCTGCCTCCCCAGCAGCCTGGCTACAGCCAACAAGCTGTCACCTCGGGTGCAATTCCTACACAGACAACCCACCGGGCTGTCCCAGACTCACAAGCACCACCTCCAGGAAGACCAAAAAAAAAATTCATCCCTTGTCACTTTATAGACTACAAAAGCAAAACTGATGGCAAACACAGATTTTATGACATAAAATCTTAGATAGAAGTGATGCTTCTGAACTGTGGTGTCGGAGAAGACTCTTGAGAATCCCCTGGATGGCAAGGAGATCAAACCAGTCAATCCTAAAGGAAATCAGCCCTGAATATTCATTGGAAGGATTGATGCTAAAGCTCCAATAATTTGGCCACCTGATGCAAAGAACTGACTCATTGGAAAAGACCCTGATGCTGGGAAAGACTGAGGGTGAGAGGAGAAGGGGACGACAGAGGATGAGATGGTTGGATGGCATCATTCATTGACTCGATGGACATGAGTTTGAGTACACTTCGGGAGTTGGTGATGAAAAGAGAAGCCTGGCGTGCTGCAGTCCATGGGGTTGCAGACAGTCAGACACAACTGAGCGACTGAACTGAACTACTGTCTTACGTCTGCTCAGCTTACTGTTCTACTAAACCTGCCGAAGTGGGACAGCTGAGCTCAGTCACCCAGACAAGCCGCCGTGTGTACCCTCTAAGCAGACAACAGTGCCCCCACGTTCCTCACACGAGAGGCCAGGCAGGGGGCTGCTTGTTTATCATCCTAACATGCCCATGATTTCACGGAAGTGATGTCAATTCGTTTCCCAATTAGATAAAAATTATGTCAAGCCCATTCTGTGAACTCTAATCGTTTTAAAATTGTATTTTCCCAGGAAACTCTGGCAAGACCAGTAATTCTGAAACATCTTTGTTTAAATACAGGGGTAAAACAAAACACCATCTTTCTCATACCACTGTTGCAAGGATAAGGTGTCATTTTCTTCCATTCTGGGTTCAAAAATCAGTACTGTGTTCAAAGTTACGTGGCTTGAGCTGTAATTGCAATTCTGCTACTGCATTATAAGGAACCGTGCGCCATCAGTGAGTCATGACCACAGAAAATTCTCAAACAGCCCCAACAAGAACGTCTTCTTGCCCTTACAAATGCCACGGGTCTCAGAAGTGGACCCCACTACCCATGACCCCCATGCCATGAAGCACGAGAAAGGGAGCACAGGGGACCAGAAGCTCCCCCCACCATCCCCCCGAAACAGGGTGCAGGTACCTGCCGTCCCCTCTGTCCCATCCTGTTTCCCATCACACTTCCCAGCGAGGGCTCCGGACTAGATTGCTTCAAACTCTACCACCAGATAACCTTCTGTCACAGCTAACACTAAACTAATGCAGTTATTTCAGCTTTTGAAAGGGAATCTTGAGAAGATGGGAGACAATAAAAAGTAGTTAAAAGAAAAATGAAAAAGCATGACTACTGAGACCACTCTTCCCCCCAACCATGACCCCCAACTTCACCCGCCCACAATGAGGAATCCCAGAGAGCGCTTGCTGCGAGGCGCAGTGAGGCCCAGCTCCAGACAAGGTCACTACACTGCACACGAATGCTGATTACACAGCACCCACTCAAGGGCATGGCAGCCCACCCCAGTGCTCCTGCCTGGAGACCCATGGACAGAGGAGCCTGGCAGGTACAGGTAACAGTCCTTGGGTCGCAAAGACTCGGACACTACTGAGCGACACAGAAGCACACGTGTATACACGTTCAGAGATAACACTGCTTACAATCCTTATTACTCCCGGAGAGTCTTGGAGGCTGCCTGCTACTTCGGCTTTCTCTGAATCACACCCCTTAGGAAGAGCACCCTGAGACTCTGGGACCTACACAGAAGGACTGATTCCCATGGTAACAAGTCTAGATTCCATGCTTTCTGTTATGTACACACATGCATGCAAAGTCACTTCAGTCCTGTCTAACTCTTTGCAACCCTATGGCTCCTCTGACCATGGGATTTCCCAGGCAAGAATAGTGGAGTGGGTTGCTGTGTCCTTCTCCAGGTTATCTTCCCGACCCAGGGATCGAACCGGCGTCTTTTATATCCCCTGCGTTGGCAGGCAGGTTCTTTACAACTAGCGCCACCTGGGATGCTGATGCTTTCCAACAGCCCCTAAATAAGAAAGCACATTTGTTTAACATGCTAACTGCCTTTAAAGAAAAGGCTTCTTGAAACATACACAGGTTCTAAAACAGGGCAATGTGTTTACTTAGAACTGCTATCGAAACAGAGTAAGAGGAACAGCAAAAAGGTGGCCCTGGAACACGGCCTGCACACACAGCAACACGAACCAGAAAAGGGCCGCTCACAGCAACTTCACAGCAGAGAGACAGAAGCCTCGGTGTCTGAGCGTTTAAAAGAAAAAGAAAGAAAACAGATAAGTCAGTCTTTATCAGAGTGAAAGGCAACAGAATTAAAGTATTTTCAATGTTCCCAATAGAGACGCATAGGCCAGCTTTTCTTAAAATTCCTTCCTCACTGTCGTCAAGCCCTGACTACGCCGATGAAAACAAGAGCTACGACTGGCCAACTAGCTGGCAGGGCTAGTCTCTTCCTGAATGCCTTATTGCAGTTTTTGTTCTTTTACCCTAATTTCACCACTAGTCCATCCCAGACACCTGGCTACCTTTCTGTACTAAAAGCTGATTTTTTCCCAGTTAGTTTGATTTTTATTTATTAAAAAATTCCAAAAGCACCAAAGCATCACCACTCCTGAATAGCAGGGTGAGAGGCACGCCTTGTCCCAGCAGTGAAATCCAACACCACAGTAGCCATCGCTCTACCATGACCCCAGATCCAATAAAATGCTACCCCAATCTCCCTCTCCTCAAAACTTAGAGCAGAACAGTATGTGTTCAGTGTCAAACAATGACAGCAAGACTGACCACAAGCGCTCTTTAAAATGATGTGGGGATTTACTCTATTCCAGGAAGTCAAGCAACGAGTGGGCTTCCTCCACTGGAGGAGACCCAGGACAAAACAGGGGTCTGAGCAGTACACTGTGGCAACAGAGCGCTCACATTGTTTTGATTACGACACACGCAGGATTCAAAAAGGGCCTTTCCCATCACCCTGGCTTGGCCTTCAGTCACACAATACCAGGAGCGGTGACAGAATACAAGTGGGTGGCAGGGCGGACCCCAGGGGCATTCAGGAAGGCCACCTCAGGAAACCCTGCCATCGCCTTACGGAAAGAGAGTGCCAACAGGTCTTGTCTGGGAAGCACTGGTTCCAACGAGACGCTCCCAGACAACTCACCTCACAGCTAAGCAGGATGGAAAAAACTCCACGGCCTAAAGTCAACCTGTCACTCAGCAGCCTGGCAAGCTGCCAGGTTCCATGTGCCATGATTTTACTACTCCACCATTACAGCGAAGACGCAAAAAGAATAATAGGTTCTCCTCTTCCTCATCTCCTTACTTCAAACAAATACAAGCAGAACATGGTCAATTCACTCATGTTTAAGAAATTAACAAGAGAGGCTGTGGAATGCTGCTACCACAGCCACAACCCTCAAGATAAAATATAAACAGTAACCAAATGCTTGTTCCGAAATGGTCTTCACTGGCTGATGCCATCTGAGTCACACTAACCCTGTCAAAAAGAGACATCAGACTCAGACAGGGGCAAGTTTCCCTCCAGGCTTCAGGGATCCACTTGATAACCACCCAGGAGGAGGAACACCGGATGCACGGCAACTCCGCCTGTGTTGTCTGCCTGCCACCACGCAGGCCACCGGCCCGGGCCTTGGGAGGCTCCGAGCCAGAGAAACAGCGCGACGGGCAGCAAGCACACAGATTCACGCTGCTTCCTCTGTAAACAGCAGCCACATTTCAGCAAGATCATCCAAGCCTGCTTCTGCTCTCCTGCTTGGATAGAAAGACAGATGCTCCCAGAAAAACCTGTATATCCAGCTCTACACACAGCCCAGCAAACAGCAGAAACCAGATCACAGCCCTGGTCTTGTCTACAGGGCACAGACTAATGAAGGCACCTTGCCAATTATGTTATGCAGCATATAAAGGAGCAGAAAAATGAATCCATAAACCCAACCAGGGTAACTGCCGTTAGGGGCCCAGCCTGAGAAGCACAAGCCGCCGCGAGCAAGCACATCCATTTCAGAAACAAGGCCGGGCCCAGAACGGCATCCAACCCAGCAGAACCGGCAACTCACCGTTCACGGCCTTCAGGCTCCCAGGAATGCCTTCCCCGTGCTGTCTCTTCTGGGCGTTCTTGAACTCCTTCAGAGACAAATAAAGGACTTTACGTACCACCCTTTCTTCTGACCACGGAATCCCATCACTGTCATCCTGGGGAAAGAAGGAAGAACGGGGAGAGGAGCGTTACTTCAAAGAAAGCAAGCAAATGTTCAAGACTCAGAATAAACTTAAAAAAAAAAAAAAAATCCCAAGCAAGTATTACGTGACTGAGACCCGGTTCCGGAGGTGAGAACTACATCCAGTAGAGAGAGGGCGCTGGTCCATCCTGGAGGGCCACCCCTCAGGCTGTAACGGGACTGGAGGAGCATCTCCCTTCACACGCCCCGAGCCCAAACCCTGTCATTAACTGGTAATACTGAAGTTTTATAATCTTGGCAAAGTTTAGAAAAGAGCGTTACAGCAGCCACAACAGGAAGGGTAACGCATCACTGTACTGGAGCTCTTTAAAGTGAGCAATTCCAGAGCGCAGGCACCTCACAAACACGCGCCGCACTCTTTGGGAAATGCTGCTGTTGGGAGTGGGTGCAGCTTTCAGGGAATTTACCATTCAGTCAGAAGAAATGAAACTGGATCTGCACTGGCCTTTTAAGGGAATAAAACACACACACACACACAAAAGTGAGAGGGAAAGAGACCACTGCAGAAAAAGGGCAATGGATCTTGATGGAATAGCAAATGGGGTGGCAGGGGGTGGTTTTTCAAAGAAGAATACAGACAGTAACAGGTCTCGAAGGTCTCATTTAAGAGTGCTGCCCCAGTCTGTTGTATCAGATCCAGTGTAAGCGCTTGAGAGAGCAGTGACCAAGACGGGGGGCGGGCTGGGAGGACGGGGGAACCAAGAACCAGCAGCCCACCCAGGGACCATTCCAGCAATTCCAAGAGCAAAGACAGACTGCAGACTAGCGGGAGAGGGCAGGACCGGGGCCCAGTCAGGACGGAGTGGCTGGAGATGGCTGATACGGTGCGCCAACTGAGTTGACTCTTTTAGGGAACTAGCAAGAAGACTCTCAAGGTTTAAAGAGCTGCTTCCCACAGCCTGAGACCCTCACAGGTTCTCTCCTGTGGACATCTGCCTACAGTGGACATCTGATCTCCTGTGGACATCTGCTAATTTGAGTAGTCCTTATAGTCACACACCTACTTCAAGACTTCATTTTTCTAAGAGTTCAATTAAGAGATAGAAGGATTATGGGCTTCTGGGTACTTGGGGCCTTAAGCAAGTAAGTAAAACATTAACACCCCAGTGACTTCAGGAGATGGGGACGGACAGGGAAGCCTGGCATGCTGCAGTCCGTAGGGCTGCAAAGCGTCAGAAACGACAGAGCAACCGAACAACAGCAACGCGGGGTTCTGGTTCTTCAGGTTCCTTTTGTTCAAACAGGAGGCAAATATGTCAGGGTCGGGCTGGCGCTGCCGCACACCACACCCTACAGAGCTGGTTTTCACTCCCTGCCACTGCCGGTCACTAAAGCCTCCTCCCGCGGAGATAAGGGAGGTAGATTATCCAAGATATTCTCCAGCTCGTAAATTCCTAAACTCTGCATAAACACACACTGCATCTTAGAAATCCAACCGCACAGTCTCTAAGCCCCACATAACGGAAGCTGTGCTCCTGTTAATCTTCCAGGATTTCCTAGAATGACAGTGATTCTCCATCTTCTTTAAGAAGGGGAAGAGAAGGCCTGGGAGCAAAGAGCCAGGATTTCCACCTTTCCTGGGGTGCCCTTTGTGCCTCACACCTGCTGAGACTTCCATTACCTCCAGGAAAAGAAGACACACCCTCTCCCCCCAGTGACTCTCCTGAAAGCATCAAGGTATCTACAGACCAGGGTGGTGCTCAAGTTCACACATGAAGACTGCAAGTGGCCAGCAGACGCTGCCTCCACACGACAGGAGGAGCGCACGCAGCTTCTCAACCACCACTCTGCAAGTCACCAGAGGCTGGCCAACTACATGGTTGAAAACCAGGAAAACCAAGTGCTCCGACCAGACCCCACTTGAAGAGCCCAAGGAACCAACCTGCCAAAAAGGCCAATGATTCAGCTACACAAGAGGTGAAAAGCACAATGAATTCACTCTTGGCAGCAAACAAGTCCCCTGAGTGTGCGTGAACGTGCCTCTAGCATACTGGTTTCAACTGAGTGACAGTCTCAGCCTTGGGAAGAGTCCCTGCTCATGGGCTGAAGTCCACCTTCCAGGACACAGTGAAGGCTGCCAGACAGAATGGTCTTCACCACCCCAGGTTCCTAGCCTCAGCAATTAGGTCTCCACCACAAACCAGGCCGTGATTACAAACGATTATGTCCTACATACACACAGTTTATGAACTGTAAAGCCCCAAAAATAGCTTTCAATGTAAAATTCCTATGACGATTTACTGCTTCCTCTTCAGACTACAGTCTTCATTCTGACTTCAGGCCTTCCAAAAAGAGAATTAAACACCCTGAAGACTGATGTCTAATTAAAACAGACAAACCTTTCGAGAGGAAAACTTCTGCAAAGGAAGACACATTTAACGTTCACTTATTAACAGCAGCAGCTCCGTGACACCTACCTGGATAGTGTGTTAGTTGTTCAGTCGTGTCCAACTTTCTACAGCCCTATGGACTTGTAAGCCTGCCAGGCTCCTTTGTCCATGGGATTCTCCAGGCAAGAATACTGGAGTTTGGGTGCCATTCCCTTCTCCAAGGGATCTTCCCAACCCAGGGATCAAACCTGGGTCTCCTGCATTGCAGGCAGATTCTTTACTTTCTGAGCCACCAGGGAAGCCCAGTAAGATACTTATAAATAAAGGAGAAAGAAACCTACAACTCAGAATACAGGGTTTCAAGTTCTAGACATTAAAAATAAAAAAGACACACACACACGAGTTCTTTTATAATCTAGAGTACTGGTCAAGACTTGCCACCTCCCTCAATGTTGACGCAAGACACAAACCTAACAGATAAGAAGTGACTCTGCTCTGTTTCCAAAAGCTCAGCAGGCTAAGTAATGATTTAGAAATTAGAAATCAAACTGCCGTTCATAGCTGCAGAGTCGAGATGAACCCCCACATTCAGTGCACACCCCTCTCTAGTGGGAGGCTGGCAAGGTGGGCCAGCAGCCAGCCACAAGGCACATAGGGCCCTGCAAGCTGGGTGTCGTGGGAAGCTGGGAAGAAGAAGGTACTTCAGGGGCCTAACACTTGTCTTCTCATAGTTCTGACCAATCCAAGTTCTACTGAGTGCTCTAGAACATAGCCTAGGCCTAACTCTCTCATTAGAAGTCAAGAACTCCAAAGGCAAATCCCACCCCCGCCCCAAGAGCTTCCAGGACCTTTTAAGTCCAGCCCTTCCGTTTTCTTTTCCCCTTTTCAGTAGCTGTCTTATTTAACCAGCCATAGAGTCATTTCTCCTGCTCCTCACAGTGTTATCCCAGCACCTGTGACTGGGCGAGCTCAGGACGCTGACAACTGGACCGCCTCAGCATCCTGCCTGCCAACTTACCCACACACACTCGGCCTGTCGGTGCTGAATTTCCAGGATGGGTTAAGTGAAGGGCCTGAAATCACTTCAGTTTCCTTGACTGAAAACACACTATCCCTGTAAAAAGGGCCCCACAGTGACGACTCCACCAGGGCCGGGCAACACCTCGCATTCTCAGTGGTAAGCTTGGCATCAACCTAACACCCGCACACCACCCCTCTGCCACCAGCAAGCTCCCTGTGAAGACAGCGCCCATCTCCAAGTCCACGTGGCCTTACAGAGCCCAAGTCCGCTGCCCCGCAGTCCTTTCACCTCAGTTAAACGCTACCCAGATTGTTCACAGAACAGCCCTCTGAGTTCTCTGTTCCTCTCCCTGCCACCCATCTCTGTGGGCTCCTTCTCCTCTGTGTCTCCCAGGAGCCCCTCATTCTATCTCCTTCCACCTCTCTATTCACTTATTCAGACCCAAATGACTATCATCAAATCAACTGAAAAGCCAATGGTGCCTCAGTGTTCAAAATACTCACGATCCCCTGTTGACCTTCGTGGGCCTAGAGGCTCTCCCGCTTCTCAGAGGGAATCGCCCGGGATCTGCACTGCAGCGCTGAGAGCGGAGAGCAAGCCCTTCTCCACAAAAGAAAGCTTCCTCCACCACGCCCAGCCCCGGTCCATTTGCTTTACTGGTCAGCTTAATAAAGGCAGATACAGGAGGAGTCACACCACTGATCCAGCGTCCAGCAGTCTCATTCGGATGCAAATTCAGCTGCCCAGAGTGTGTGGCCAGTTCTGGTGAGCAGCATTAATGATTTAAAAACAGCTCCTGTCATTTGGGGTTTCCATGGTAAAACCTCTAGGTTAACAGACCATCTAAATCTTAAGAATCAACTCCTAGATGACACACCACCCGTCCTCATTCCTACCCCATGATCTCTTACTGATTTCTTCCAAGCCCCCCCAAAATGCTCTGCAAACACTGAAATTAAAAAAAAAAAATTAGATCTGCTGGCAGATGGGGGGGGGAGCCATCACATAGATCTGCTTCGATACTGACTTCAAAAAATCACTTTCTTTGGCAAATGGAAGACTAAGTAATAAGATCTTTGAAAGTACAAGTGACAGGGCTTTGTTTTCATTTGCAAAACATCTACCATTCTTTGAAAAAAGTTTTAAAACGGCAAGGGCTCAGGCATTAAAGTTGAACATATCTCGTCATAATCTTTTCATTGAAAGGAAAAATGACAGCATAACCTCTAGCTGCTCCAAGCTTTGTAACAGACATGTAAGAAAAGGGGGCACAGAAAGTAAGCGTGTGAAGACACCACACACCGGGCGGCAGACGGCACCGCCGAAGGCTCTGCAAAGCCCACAGCCCAGCCTGGAGACCCAGCAGTGCTCCGACCACCGCCAGTGCCTCAACCACTCGGCAGCCTGCAGAAACGCGGCTCATTTTAAGACTCCCTGGCGATGACCGTGCATGTGAAAGTTTCAGAAGCCCTGCTGTACAGACGAGCCCCACGCTGCCCATTTCACGTCACTTTCTACCTTCCGTCGGAAAACAAGCAAAGATGAAGATGAGGTGAAACCCTAGATGAATGCTTCTAACAACCATCTAACTGTTGCCATTTCTACTGTCAGAAATAAGAAGTCTATATTAATATACTCTGAGAAATCTTTCCTTTGACTTCTTTTACCTGAGCGAAAAACAAGTGACCAAATAGCAAGCATGAAATCAACAAAAAAGTTAAGACACTGAGAAGTGGTTAGTTCCTTGAATCAGTGTGACATGATCTCTCAAGCTCTCATTCCCTGATTACCCAAGTTGGGACGACTTCCCTTTAAAGGTGACACAGAATTAAACACAAATGTGAATAATATCCCAGAAGAGGACCAGCATATGCAATAAGATCATTTCTATTTCTCTGCATCATCTGAAAGTTGGCATACATTTCAGCAGCCACATCACCCAGTAGGATCTCATTAAGCTTGCAGTTAACCATATCCTCCCAAGGACTATTTGTTGGGTGAACGGGTGTACCTCCCCCCCATTCAGTTCAGTTCAGTCGCTTAGTCGTGTCTGACTCTTTGCAACCCCACGAATCGCAGCACGCCAGGCCTCCCTGTCCATCACCAACTCCTGGAGTTCACTCAGACTTAAGTCCATCGAGTTGGTGATGCCATCCAGCCATCTCATCCTCTGTCGTCCCCTTTTCCTCCTGCCCCCAATCCCTCCCAGCATCAGAGTCTTTTCCAATGAGTCAACTCTTCACATGAGGTGGCCAACGTATTGGAGTTTCAGCTTCAGCATCATTCCTTCCAAAGAACACCCAGGGCCACAAAACCCAAAGGAAGGCCCCAAACCGACAAAACTCACGGCTCCCAGTTGCGAATTATTTTTCTATGATTTTTCTCCCAACCTCTAAGGTCAAAAACCAAAACCAACACAGGGAGACATATAAGAACATGAGATGCTTTCTTCCTTAGCCAGGTTTATGAAGAAGATACATGATCTGTTGGGTTGCAGACTGCCACGTCTCCTACAAACTCAGCCTCATGGAGAAGGGCTGGGGCTGCGGACATGGGCATGCATGACTATTTTAAATGTACTAGAGTGCCTACCCCAACTTCCACTGATGATGTAAATTCTTATCAATGTCAGTTTCAATAAAGCCCCCAAAGGGCCTTAATATAAAATGAATTTGCTAACAGTTCAAATTTTCTCTCCATGGCCCTCGCTTCAAAACCCTGGACTACTGAATTAACATGTTCTAACTGCACCAATAGTTCTTCTAATTGACTGTCTCAAAACTGATCAAGTTGTTGATACAGAAAAGCCATGTCGTCCACTCAGCCACAGGCCGGGGCAGAGTCTTCCAACCCTCTTCCAAGCATTCAAATACTGGAGTGCAAGCAATAGGGGTTTCCAAGTCAGTCAGTCCTGGTCGGTTTCCGGTGCCAGGTTCTATGGAAGCCCATTTCTGATCAATTTAAACACAGACACACGCACACATTTTCTAACAATTACAACTATATAAAAATGAAACCAGTCCCCATGGAAGAGAGTTAACTTCCCACTACTTGTGGGCAAACTGAATTAAGAGCCTCATCCATTATGAGTGACCAAGTAATTCATCATCGCAGCCAAGGGCACTGTTAATACGGTTGACGGAACAACTGGTAGAAACTGGGGCAAAGGTCAACCAGGGACTGGGTTCCTTCCAGCAAAGGTCTTCACTACCCTGCAGATTATTTTTAACATCACCACCACAGAAAATAAAACCAGTATCCAAGACACATAAGTTTTACGTTGAAGTCCAGAACCTCCCACCAACATTTCAAATGTCAATTGGCTTGGGGGGATTGGAGGGCTGAGACATGTGCACACACTACCATGTTCCACAGGAAACACTTCTGCTTCCATGGCGAGAGAGCAGCCAGTCAAATGCTCCCGTCAGAGCTTCTGGCAAGTAAACCAAGCAGATAGGGGCAGGAAGGATGCATGCATGTTCACAGGCAGAAAGCCCTACTCCTGGCATGACATCCCTTCATTAAAACTGACACAGGAGTTAAGACAATTAAGTGGATTACAGCAGCCACCGGATGAGTTACCAACACCACCACGTGCGTATATTCCATCTCCATTCATTTTGCAAAGGGTCTGAGCGAGGAGCAATTCGTGACTTTCCACCTCCTTTAAAAAAGAAAGAAAGAAAGAAAGAAAAGTGATGCCCAGCTTCAGTGCTCAGTTCCACGCTGCGTTGGAGTAACCGGAAATGTCACATGGGGGGTGGGGGACAGGGGACTGATGACTGGAAAGATATTACCAATAACAAAACTGTGGAAGACTGGCTCCAGGAGGGAGGTGGAAAGAAAATTCACAGCCCTTTCCTCCTTCCAGGGAAGAATGTCTGGAAACCTCTACATAAATGCCTTTTATTTTCAAGAGCCCAGGTTTTGCATATACCTGCTGTTAAATCACCCTACTTAATGCAATTTGTTGCTGTCTGAAATATCAGCCTCTTTCATCAACAGTTTGAGAGAACAATGAAAGCATCCAAAATAATAACAGTAATAATTTGTTAGGGATGTTGATTCTTGGCACTGATTCCACACAAACAAGGATTTAAAGAGCCAGAGAGAGAGAAAATATTAAAAGAGAAAGAGGTTAAAACTGTTTCTTCTGCTTTTAACAAAATATTTTCTCCACTGGAAATCAACTCAACGTCTCAAATCAACTCAATCTTCATTTTTAATTTCATAAAATGGTTCATCTGTCAATCTCAAAGAGAAATGGGGGAACATTCACACCTGGAAATCTGAAGCCACTGACTTACTGAACTGGAGAATGACACTCCTTTGGTTTTAAATTAAAAGCACTTCAAGCAGCAATTTTCCTCCGAAAGACAAGCTTCCAGGGATAAAGTAAACGGACTGAAAATGCTTATGCAAGGAGAGTTTTACTTCTTCCAAACTCCCATTAAATAATGTGTACTTATCTTTGATTACCGCCTATTTAAAAAAAATAAAATAAAAAGCTACAGCCGAAATTGGATTAAGAACTTCTGCTGAAAACGATTTATTGCATAACACAACTCTGACAGCCTGAATCTCCGGCCACCAACTGAGCCTTTATAAAAATCTGCTGGGCAGCTGCCAAGTCAGCTTTTTTGCATCTGAGCATGTCAGACCCCGCCGTTGCCAAGGCAGCGGCAGCCCACGTTCACGGTTAAGCGGTGCAGGCAGGGGCCAGCAGTGAGGGCCACGCCACTCAGCGTCCACCCCTTCAACTCCTGGTCTGACAGTCTGCTGTCCCAACATAATCAAAAAGGACTCGCGGTCCCAAGGGCACTATCTCCAAGAAACTGGCAGAAATAGGACTGGCGATCTCCCTTCGGTGGAGGAAATAGGGGAGAAATTAAGTCAAATTACAAATAAATACTTGACATGGGTCTTGGAAAGAGAAACCAGAATGAGGGACGATTCTGTGTCAGCAATGCCAACGAGCAACTCCCAACAGCCTCATCTGGGAATAAATCATTAACAACTAGGTTCCCAAGGGCATTCTGACTGATTGGGATCTTTTCATCCTTACAGCCTTTTGATGTTAATAAGAATATCCCCAAACCCCCCAAATGGCATATTCTAAGCTGCACTATCCGACAGCGTAGTCACCAGCCACATGTGGGTATTTACGACTGACTTAATTAAAATTAAAAATTAAGTTCCTTAAGTTGTACTGGACACATTTCAAGAACTCATCAGCCATGTGCTTCTCAAAATGGACACCCCGGCTAAAGAATGTTTTCATCCCTCCTGTTCTAGATCGGCACTGATAATGAATTGGACGGAGTTTTTCAATTGGCTGTGTTCCTTGCTAACTCATTTCATTATGGCCCTAAGACTCTTCAAAACAGGTACAAGAAAATTCTGGAACATGAGAATACCCTGCACAAGAAAATCAGAGTCTAAAGTAGGTAAGAAATGACATTTACCCATATAACTCTCAGGATGTGGTTCCAACTTGTTCTGCCACATCTTACCTTTCAAATTTGCAGGGAATGTACATGAAATTCAGAGGATGAAATACAAGATTCTTCAGTCTACGAGGAAGCCCTAAAGACACGCACTGCTTTAATATGCCTTCGAATCATGTTCTAAATTATTTCCCTGCAAAATAACTCCTCTGGGTTTAAGAGCAGACAAAAACCAGCACCCCACCAGCTAGTCTCCCAATACCAACGGGTGGCCCAAACTTCTGAGAATGACCACTGCCCCGCCTCCTGCCAGGACCAGTCAAGGTTACGGGCCTCTGAGCCAGGCCAAGGGCTAGGATAACTTTTATACTTCTGTTTCTCCCCCCAGGCCCTGGGACACTGCTGGGTGACGTGATGAGCTCTGTCAATACCTGACTGACTGACTTGACTTGCTGGCTTTTTCTGGCTCAGAAAGAACCTCCACCCAGGAAATAAGCATGAGCGTCCACACTTTCCCAGGGGACTGGCTGTCTGGTCACGCTACACTGTAAAACCTGTTAAGGGGTGGGTGTGGGGGGCCATTTTATGAAAATTTTCAAGTTACAGTAAAGTACACAAGTAAACTTTGTCTTTGGATTTAATATCAATGAACACCCAATCACGTTTGTTCTTTCCCTCCTTTCCTCATATCCTCCAGCGGTCCCCTGAGTTAAGGACCATCAGTTTGTACCTTGTCATTACAGGAACGGACCTCCAGAAATAATTTTAATGCCTGTCACCCCTCCAAACAGCGCTTCCCACTAATGGAAAATCCAGACCAGCGTGTGGCAGGTCACACACTACTGTTTCTCGTGCCTCTGTCCTCCACGTTTGATAACTCTACGTTTCAACCATTTCCAAATGATGCACAGGACGTTCAGACAGACTTGTCTGTGTGACTCCAGAGGCTTTGCCAAGTCTGTTTCATCTTCGTGTTTCCAGCCTTTAGGGCTGAGTCTAGTACACAACAGCAATATTCAAAAATACTTCTTCAATGGAGTGAACACGTTAACAGCAGTCAGGAGGTAAGAGGCCTGGATTTTGGTTATGGAATTCTGTTTCCCTGTGTACAAACAGATGAACACAGAGTTGCCACCAACCTGAGAAATCTATGAGAAAAAACACTGGAGCTTAACAAACCACACACGTGAGTTCCACCCACAAAGTTTCTCCCAGGTGATGCTGCTGGTCAGAGAACAGACTGAGAACCACAGGTATACAGCCTGCAAGGGACCTGACTCCCACCTTGCCTGCATGAAGACTGTTCTCACTGCCAGAAAATACATTATAACTGCCAAACCTAAGGCAAATCATTAGAAACCTGACTCCTGGCTGGTTTTTCTGTTTCCTCTCCCCCAAAACCTTCACTTCGTGGCAAATAGATGGGGAAAAAATGGAAACAGTGAGAGACTTTATTTTGGGGGGCTTCAACTGCAGCTGGTGACTGCAGACATGAAATTAAAAGATGCTTGCTCCTTGGAAGAAAAGCTATGACCAACCTAGACAGCATATTATAAAGCAGAGACATTACTCTGCCAACAAAGGTCTGCCTAGTCAAAGCTATGGTTTTTCCAGTAGGCATGTATGGATGTGAGAGCTGGACTATAAATATAAAGAAAGCTGAGTCAAAGAATTAATGCTTTTGAACCGTGGTGTTGGAGAAAATTCTTAGGAGTCCCTTGGACTGCAAGGAGATCCAACCACTCAATCCTAAAGGAAATCAGTCCTGAGTATTCATTGAAAGGACTGATGCTGAGGCTGAAACTCCAGTACTTTGGCCACCTGATGTGAAGAACTGACTCACTGGAAAAGACCTTGATGCTGGGAAAGATTGAAGGTGGGAGGAGAAGGGGATGACAGAGGATGAGACAGTTGAATGGCATCACTGATTCGATGGACATGAGTTTGAGCAAGCTCTGGGAGTTGGTGATGGACAGGGAAGCCTGGTGTGCTGCAGTCCAAGAGTCAAACATGACTGAGCAACTGAACTGAAAACTTTCAATTCTGATTCCTCTGCCCTTCCCAATCTCTGATTATGATGGAAATAAAAACTGCATCAACTTACATTCTAAAACCATCAATCCTTGGGGCTCCTTTCAAAGTTCAAAAGCCTCTGAGGCTTCCAGTGGCTACTACAGAGGGCATTTCCAAATTTCCTAGCATGACCTACAAAATGATCATCAACCCAACTTAGCATAGAGTTGTTAAGTCCTTGTCCCGCTAGTGCTCCCAACCCCTGCCCCCGGAACTGACCAGCGATAAGCATCTCACACAGAAGCAACAGCTCTCATTTTGCAGCCCCATCTCAAAACAGACACCAGCAAACAGAAGTACTGGTGTTTATTAACTGAACATTAATCATGACTTCAACAATAACTCACCAGTAAATAAAGAACAGACTGAATACATACAAATAAAAGTACAACCTCAAACCTCTAATACCAAGAAATACATAAACAATTAGGCTCAATTTATCAACTCTGTCTTAGTATCCACCACCCCAGCTCTTGGTCTTTATAATGCAAAGAATGCATGATCTTTGTGACCAGGACCCTTAGTACAAGATGTCAGTTTCATTCAAACTGAGATATTTACTACCAGTGAACTCAGTTCCTAGTCCAATGACAAGATTTAACCATATCACTATTTCACAATGATTTCTGAAGATCACAACTATTTCTGCCACCTAAACAAAACCAGAAACCTTCACTGGCTCCCTCATTTCTTTCATGCAAAATGAGATTTCCTGCAGTTTTTTTAGCTCCATAAAAATAGCCTGATAGATGAGTGAATGATTCAATGAAAAGATTCATGCTTACCTACAGACCGACAGAGCTCCTCCAAAGTTATGAGGGCTGACCCCCTAAAAGGCGATATAAGCAGTTTCATTTTCAAGCACAGCTGTTAGGAATAGCAAATATGGCCTTCTAGAAGTAACATCACAGTCCTTCCTATGTTGGCATGTCACAGTGATAAGAGAAAACCCATGTTGTGAGCGCAGTGGATGTGAAGTAAAAGTTTACCATTTACACTTCATATGATGTGTGTGAAAGAATAAAGCAGAAGAGGGAAGATGACAATTTTACTCCAAATGGGAAAACACAGAAAAGTTTTGAAGAAAGAAGTAACAGAATTTGATTTCTATTTTTAAAAGCTCACACAGGTTGCTGGGTTGAGATTAAAACAGGAGACTGGGGGTGGGAGGATGGGTGCGGAGATAAAGGAAGGTGGGACGACTGCCCACAAGAAGTGAGGACGGAGGCAGCAGCAAGAGGCAGTGAGGACTAAACCAACCGAGAACCGAGTACAACGTGAGAAACCAGGAATAAACAAAAGGTGACCCCAAGTTTTCATCTCAGGGCATTTCCTTTCCTTTCTGGAGGAAAAAAGGAGGCACTTCTGAGAACAGTGTTTTGGAGCAGAAAGTAGGGAAGAAGGAACCAAGAGCTTCATTCTTACACTCAGCTAGAGGTGTCCACACAGACCCTGGGCGAGAGGTCCAAGTTCAGGCTGCGTGTCAAAGCCAGAGATCTGAATACAGCTCGTAGTTAAACATCAAACCTAGACTCCAGTCTTATCAAAAGGGCAGAAAAACACAGTTCACATCTTGGCTGAAAGTAAGGGGTGAAGTCAGGTAAAGGCTGCCTGACCTGGACAAGTCATTTTATGGCCAGTAGGGTTTTCAGAGACTTAGGAAAAATGATGCTTCCAAATAAACAGTGAATGAAGGCAGAGAACGGAACATGGGAGGGAGAAAAGGGATGTTTCGCGTACTCCAGAGGCTTTCTAGAAACATCTGCACTGGATGATGCCCTGTGTTAACTTCAATAATCTAGCAGCGGAGACTCAGAAACCCACTGCTCAGCATGGGCCACACTGCAGGCCCAGGGCTGCTGCTGGTGAGAAAGTTCTATGTAGCCACACGAAGTCGTAACTCACTCACACACACGTGCAGACGCCCCTTCTTATATTTAGCTTCACATGCAAATGAGGAAGTGATGACACCCAGCCCTAAGCAGGCTGAGGCCCGCTCTCCCAGGTAAGTGTTCAAGCGGTGACGAGTCAGAGAGGGTTGCACACGGGTGAGCTCTCAGGTGAAATCATGCAAGGATCCAGAGAAGCTTCTTTGAAATGCCCCAAAGACTCGGAGGAAAAACACAGAAAAGAATTCCTTCTACGTGGTCAACTCTATTTTCTATCAGACCCACCACCTGTGAGTCACAGCCCACTGCCAGACCTACACTGTGCTTTTCCTCTTCAAATTCTTAGTTTCTCTCCTGAAAAGCACTCTGAACGGGGGTTCCTGGAAACCTACATTTCCATCCTCCTAACCAGCGCTCCACCGCTACTGCTGGTGGACTGCCGTTGCAGCTCTGGGCAGCACAGGAGCTCAGCCACCCTGGAAATCCCTAGGAAGCTTTATCGAGGACAGACCTCAGCACCAAGCTCTGAGTCAATGCCAGGGTAGGGCTGGGGGTCAGCGATTTTGGTGAACTCAGTGTGGGCACCACCCATCCATCGACACTCCCATCTTTGATGGACTTGGTCTTACTGCATTAAAATCACCCATTTCCTAACAACTTCCTAACAGCAAGCCTGGCACATTAGGAGCTTACTAAGCAACTGTTGAGGAAATGAAGCTTAAAAAAGGAAAAAACCATGTAACTAAGGAAACCAGGTTAACTATTTAAATAGAACACACAGTATGTTCAAATACACTTATTTTCTTGACATTAACCCTCTAAAATTGAGGATTCGGTATTCTCTAAAATCGAGAAAAAGTTTTAGCTGAAACTAAAGCTTTCTTTTCTCGTAAACACAAACCGAACCCATACTACCTGCAAGGAACTGAATCACTGAATAAACCATTCAGAGTTTCCCTGCCTCCAACTGAAGAGGAAAACCAACCCTGCATGTCTATGAGTCAGAGCCAAGTTCTGATTTGCCAATAAAACACTCAAAATATTATCTCAGTAAAAGTATCAGGAAACTAGGTTATGGCTGCTCACTGATTTAACCACATCAGGAGGGAGAGTCTGAAGAAGCAGATCATCTTTAACCCAAAACCCCATCATCGGGAGGATGTGTCCAGCTCTTTGCGATACCATGGACTATATGGTATCCTCCAGGCCAGAATACTGGAGTGGGTAGCTGTTCGCTTCTCCAGGGGATCTTCCCAACACAAGGATTGAGCCCAGGTTCTCCTGCATTGCAGGTAGATTATTTACCAGCTGAGCTGCCAGGGAGGCCTAAAAACTGAGAAGGGAAAAGCCTTTGTATGTTCTATTTCTCCTTGACCCCAAACTCAAACTGCTGCTGAATGATTCCAGCCCCTAAATCACCTGTAGGAGACAAATGAAGCTTTTATTCTTCTCCTTGTGCTATCAGAACAAGCTCTACTGTGTCAGGTCTCCTGTTCATGTTCACACATCATCCAATTTCTCCTTCCAGGTACGAGGTCTCTAGAAGGCCTGCTGCCTTCTTGCTCCAAACATTCTCCATTATGCAGCAGTTCAGAAAGATCTGTCCATCCCACAGCTTCCAACATGATAACAAGGGACTGCTTTTAGCCTAAGAGTTGATGATGAAACACTTAAAAGGAAAAGCAGAAGACAGGAAAAAAGAAGGAGCAGGGGAGGAAAGGTTATCCTATACAAAACAATTCTCCTTTTTCAGGGCCAGTTAGGGTTTGACAAACTTTTCAGACCATTTTACAAAAGCCCTGACCTCATAGAAAACACTTTTCAATTTTAACATACATACCCACACAAAGAAACACAGCAGGCACTCCTCACCGGCCAAAATAAAATGCTCTCTAGTAATTACCATAAATAGAGAAAGAGATGGGCTTCCTGAGTCAGAGTACAGAGGATGAGAAAAACCACCAGCAACAAAAACATCATAAACAAAATTACACAGTCAACAATAAACTGGGAGGAAAGTGGAATTGCTTCTCAATGAGATGCAAAGAAACACATCTGTGAGATGCTCAAACAAGAGACAAAGAGGGTGTAGCCCTTAAATACAAAGAGAACCTGGTGACAATTCATTTTCTGTAGAACAAACTAAAGTTTCTGGAAAATCCCACAAAATATTATTAATGAAAATACTTGAGAATGGATTTATTTCTCATCACTCTCACTTATTCTTTCCCATACATTTGGCATAAAATTTCCCAATCAACTCCAAGGTTTTAGACAATTTTAAGAATCAGGAAATAAAGTTGCTTTGAGAGATTCTCCCTTAAAAACAGCCTGAGAGGACTTCCCTGGTGGTCTAGTAGTTGAGAGTCCACCTGGCGATGCAGAGGTTCGATCACTGGTCTGGCAAGATCCCACATGTCACAGGACAGCTGAGGCCATGCTCCGCAACATGAGAAGCCCTCACAGTAAGAGAAGCCCATGTGCCACCACTAGAGCGTAGCCCTCACTCGCAGCAACTAGAGAAAGCCCATGAGCAGCAACGAAGACCCAGCGCAGCCCGAGGGAAAAAAAAAAGAGCCCGAGAGCCTCTCAAACAAACTAGAAGGCATTTGTCCATCAGTCTAACCACAGCTCCCACTGTGATAAGATGTGATTAGTTTGCAATGATAATTTGAGTTCACTGTTTAAATCATATCCACAATGATAGGCAGTACAGAAAACACTAATAATGAAGGAAGAGAATAAAAATAAGCACATGCGCCTGCCTTATAACCCTCTCCAGTCTGTAAACTGTACGAGTCCAATCTAGAAATGTTCTGCTAGGAAAAATGGTACGTTCATTACTGCAAAATCACAAGTTATCTCCTTGGGAGAAGGGAATGGCAACCCACCCCAGTATTCTTGCCTGGAAAATCCCATGGACAGAGGAGACTGGCAGGCTACAGCCCACAGGGTAGCGAAGAGTTGGACAGGACTCAGTGACCAAAGAGCAACCCACGTGATCTACACTTAGGGTCGCACTCTGTGAGCTTGACCATATTCTAGGCAACCTTCTAAGAGATGCTGGTGAATAACGGACTGATGCGGAAGCAGGTGGCTTGCCTCACACAGACAGCAAGAGGGAGGGCCTGTCAGTGGCTCCAGCACCACTGTCTCTGGACACCAAGCAGTCAGCAGTCTGGCGCCTCCCCTCTCATCTTCACCTGTTCAAAGAAATCTCTGAATCTCTGGAACCATCATTTTAAAATAATTTAAATGATGAGTTTTGTAATATGTGAATTTCACCGCAACAACCGAAACTGGTAATATTAAGTTTGCTAATCTCAAAACAAATTCTACTTAAAATTTACGTAATTTTTAAAGTGTTTTCTTTGAGGTCAGGACTTTTGTAAAATGGTCTGAAAAGTTTGTCAAATCCTAACTGGCCCTAAAAAAGGAGAGTTGTTTTGTAGAGGATAACCTCTCCTTCCCAACTCCTTCCTTTTTCCTGTCTTCTGCTTTTAAGTGTTTCATCATCAACTCAGGCTAAAAGCAGTCCCTTGTTATCATGTTGGAAGGTGTGGGATGGACAGACCTTTCTGAACTGCTGCATAATGGAGAATGTTAGAAGCAAAGATACTTAAAGCATCTCCACTTTATTGAGATATGGAGAACAATGAAAGTGTTAACATTCCCTCCCATGTTAAAGTTCTAGAAACACTTTTACTGGCAAACTGGGCCACAAGGCTTGTGAGAACCATCCACTGGCACGTGACACACTCCAAGCCACTTTTTACCAAGTAAAAGTCAACAATTCCCAAATACAAAATATATCACTATACTGCAGCCTAAGCAAAGCAAAGTATCAGCTTGCTTATTTTGATGCTGTTGTGTTCATTAGAAACTGCTCATCATGCATCACTGAAATTGAAAATCAGTAAAACGTGCAGGGAGACAATTCCTTTATATTACCTTCTGAGACCCATAAACTTCTTAATCGTAAGGGCAGGATGGGTGTGCGTGGGGTTTGCTCCCTCTATCCTCAGAGCCTTATCCCAACGAACATTAGAGGCCAAACACACAGAAAGGGACGCAGTGAATTACTGACACCATAATCTCAACATTCGTCCTGGTTTTCAGCATTTTCTTCCTTTGCATTCTTGCTGTGGTCTGCAATGGTTTGAACCCATATTCCAAATAACTCTCTTTCAAGCTCACTTGCCCCTGCTCTGGCCTCTTCCCTTATCGCAACACTCATGTCTCAGTCGAATGTCACCTTCTCCAAGAAGCTTTCTCCAACCACCCTACCACACAACCTGCTTTAACTTTCTTCAGAGAATTTATCACCTGTAAAATTTGTATTTGATAGGAACACATATTATATGGTTTCCTAACTAAATTACTGGCTGAATTCCACCAGTAATGGGGCAAAAACTCAATGATGATATATGAGGCATTCCATATATTCAACACTTTGATTTTTGACAGTGATACAGTTAATTATCTTTATCATAAAAAAAAACAATAGAAAATAAATAAGGAGGAGGAAAGGGGTAATTTAACTCATATAAGCTAACAAATTCAAGCCCACCCCTCTGTTAATGAGGACAAGGAAACAAGGTTAACACAGCCTCATTCCGTCTACCCAATGCTAACTAACAATTACCAAAAACCAGTGTCTTAAGACACAAATTTATGCTCTTACCAGTTTGAGCAACCTCCAGGAGACAGTGAAGGACAGGGGAGCCTGGCATGCTGCAGTCCACGGGTTCACAAAGAGTGGGAGAGGACTTAGCGCCTGAACAACAACAACAGATATTGAAGGCCAGAAGGTCAAAATCAGTTTCACTGGGTTAAAGCGGAGGTGTTTGGTAAGGCTGTTTTCTTCTCGAAGCTCTAAAGGGAAAATCCAACGCCTTGCCTTTTCGGCTTCCCTGGCTTGTGGCCCCTTCATCCACCTTCAACGATCATCACTCCGACCGGCTAAGGTTCTGTTTTCCCCTCTCCTTTTTCTCTCTCTGCCTCTGAAGCGCATAACTCTCTTATGTAAGGATGCTTGTGATTAAAACCAGGCACACCTGGACCAGCCCAGCCCGTCTCCCTGCTGAAGACCCTTCACTTAAGCACGCCCCGTTTACCACTAAAGTAACAGGCTGGGGGGACCTGAATATATTCGGGCGCCATTACACAGCCTCCATTATCTTACGCTGGAGGTGAGGAGGCTGAGAGTGGTCTCGGGAATTTTTTTTTCCATTTACTTTTTTTTTTTAAGTGTAAATAAAGACTCAACTAGGTCCTCGGATCTTGTGCTAGTGAAAGAAGAAAACCTCAGTGGGTCAAGAACAGTGGATGGAACTACCATCTCAAAGTTCCAAGAAACAGCAAAGTAACTGAATCCTTTGGTTAAAAACTTTTCTCTGTACTAAAACCACAGGTGGTAAGCGAGTGGCAGGCTGGTTTAAGGGTTTTCTGATTTCTCAACAAAGAGGAGCGTCAGATGCACACTAGGAAAAGGATCATTTCAGCTGACAGGAGCTTCCCTTTCTGCTAGGATTTCAACTGTTAATTTACCTTATCAAATGGCATTAGATCTAGGACTAAAATTTTACATTTAAAAAATAATTTTATTACTCAAAAAGAGCCCTTCTTAGATAGTATTGTTTCTGAAAGAGATGGGTATTTTGTTTTGTTTTTGAAATCTCCAGACTGCTCTGTTCAAAAGTAAAACTAGAAATTTAAATAAGTTAACATATGAATCTGTTGAAACTTTCTCAGAAGGAGATGATATGCATTAACCTCAAGATCTCTACTCATGATACACAAACGGATAGATAATAAACACATGAAAATATGCTTGACAGCATCATTCATGAGGGAATTGCAGATCAAAACCACAATGAGACACCACTCCACACCCACCAGGATGGCTGTAATCAAAGAAGACAAGAGTTTAAGTGCTGACAGTGGTAAGTGCTGGAGAAACTGGATCTATCACACACTGCGGTGGGAATGAAAAACAGGGCAATGGTTTTGAAAACCAGTCTGGCTGTTCCTGAAAAAGTTCAACAGAGTTATCACAGGACCCAGCAATTTCACTCCGAGGTATACATACCCAACACGAGTGAAACCGCACATCCACACAAAAACTCACACATACACGTTCCCAGCAGCATCGTGTATAATGGCTAAATGTGCAAACAACTCAACTGTCCAACAAATCATGAGTGGATAAAAGTGTGTTATATCCACAAATGGAACTGCTCAGCAATGAAAACAAAGTATTCCTTTTTCTCAATAAAGGTGCCCTGTGCCAATTAACAACCTCTGCTGTGCTACAATTGCATTTGCTTGCAAAGCTGCCCTACTTTGCACATTTGACAGGTTGTTGTTTAGTCCAACTCTTTGCAACCCCATGGACTGTAGCCCCACGAGGCTCCTCTGTCCATGGAATTTTCCAGGCAAGAATACTGGAGTGGGTTGCCATTCCTTCTCAAGGGGATCTTTCCAACCCAGGGATCGAACCCGATTCTCCTGCACTGGCAGGTGGATTCTTTACCACTGAGCCACCTGGGAAGCGCTCCATTTGATGGGTATTTTACGGAAAATTCAGATCTTGCAATGGAAACGATGGAAAAACCTTTCTACTGCTCCATCAGCTGGAAGCACTCTATCCAACATCTGTCCCCTATGTGATGGGGCCCCTGTCCCAACTCGACAACTTTCAGACATCAGGCGTACGGCAGGTCAGGGGAGCCGAGCGAGAGCGCACCAGGGGAAGGGAAGAAAACCCCAGGACGCGGCAGCATCGTGTCCCAGACACTGGCCTCCCGTTCGGCACAGTGAGCCATGACCCTGCAGAAGCAAGTGGGCCTCCTGCTTCCGGAGTCCGAGCCGGGACCGCAGCAGGCGTGTGTTCCTAGGAGACAACTCGCAGACAGAGGACAATGCAACCAGAGGGCTGGGGGGAGGGGAATCCGAGCTGCAGTGGTTCAGACCTGGAGGCTCACAGGGTCTCGGCTGAGTACGACCGCACAGATTTACAGCGGCCTTCAATGCGTTCTGTTACAAAGGACTACATGTCAATAAATTAATTTGAGTGTTAAAAACAAATAGTGTTTCAGGGAGGAGGGGAGCTGGGAAAGATAAGGGGGCAGTAAAGACTGGGTTTATGGGACTCCTGCCTGTCTATCCAGTGAGGGGCCAGCAGGCAGACTGAGCTCCACTGCCCCCTGTGACACCATCGAGGGAGACCATTCATGGGAGGGGGAAAAAAAGCTAAACGAAAAATCAACACGGACTTGAAATACCGCCTGGCTTCAAGATTCAGCACCGTGACTCTTTTTAAAAAGCTTATCAACAGGAGTATCTGCTTTTTTTTTTAAACCAACTCTCCAGCCAAGCCCAGATGAGTCTGTAGAGTCTCCTGGGAAGAGATGGGCAGAGCAAAGTGAGGAGCCCAGGGAGTCTGGAAGCCGCGGCAGGAGCATGATTCAGGCTGCCTCTCTCCCTGCCAAATGAAGCCGCCACCGATGCCAAAACATCCCATTTATAACGCCGCACAAAAGCGTGTGTACAGAGGGACCACACAGCAACTTTTCAGGAGGCTAGAGTAACTTCCAAGTTTAACCCATTAAATGGTCACTCCTTAAAAAAAAAAATCAGCAAATATGAAACTGGTGGTCAACAGCATGCCCCCAGCAATAGCAGCTTCTCAGAGGTCTGAGTTACAAGCAGGCTTCAGTGACACGAAGGTACCTCCTTCCTACTGACAGATCACGGCACACCTGCACCAAAACGGACACATGAGGCCAGCAGAGAAAACTAGGAACAGTCTTACACACACACAGCCCTACATAGCGGCCACAGAGGGTTGTCTGGATTCCACCAGGAAAGGCAGGGATGAGAACCCAGACCACCAGCTTTCATGAGGCCAGTGTCTTCCCAGGCCCCCAGGCCGCCCTGCACTGGGAGAAGGGCTGTGTGACCATCCGCGGTGTGTGGGACAGCTCCACCCATGTTCCCCCTAATCCCCACAGTCACCTTTCCCATATCGGCCGAAGATGTCTTTCCTCACCCCGGAAGGAGAAGTTTTCTTCCAACTCAGTATCAGCACGTGGTTCCCCTATCAGAACCACACACCCACTCAGGATTTCTAACCAATGCTTGGCTCCCCAACCACACAAGGTAAGCTCACGTCTCCTCATCATCCATATTTAGCAGCATCCTCTTCCTTCACCAAAAAGTAAATAATTCCCATTACGTTCTACACCGCTAGGACAGAACACAGCACTCTCAATTCACAATCCCTTAATCAGGCCTCAAGATACTAGACTGTTTTGTCCTGAATGTTAAGTCCAGTTGTTCACCCCATCTCTGGATGCCCTGGAACAGGCAATCCTTTTGGACCTAACAGAACTTCATCCACTGGGGGGCCCCCTTTCTTTTTTTTTTTTTTTTAGGTGCCACAGGTTTTGGCCACAACAACTATTTCTTTCACTAATATCAGATTTACAGCCTGCTGCTTCATTTATGTGTCTTGTTTATTCAAAGTAACTTAATGATGTGATCCAGCATTGAAATGAAGTCGTTCTGAATCCTGTTTCAATAGGAATTAATTCCAACACCCAACAGAGCATAGAAATAGATTAAAGGTATGGTTGTAAGATAAAGCACCATGCCCAAACCCACTCCTGCTCGGGCTCCAGGACACCATGTCACAGATGCCACCTGGGTATTGTTCTAAACATGAAAACCAAATACATCTTAGGATCAAAGAAAAACAGTAATTACAAAAAGCACCCAAAAATCACCCTAACAGCTGCATGGTCTCCATGTTTACAGTGAACGAATATCTGATGGGTAGACAGTACATTTGATACATATTTTTATGAAAGTCTCCAGAGAGAGAGAGAAACCAGGTGAGCTAGAGCACAAAGACAAACAGCTCTGCCTTCCTCATGGAAGAAGGTCGGCTCAGGTGCCTGGTCACTGGGAAGCACAAAAGCACAGAAAAGTGACCCTGCTGCTGGCAGTGATTCTAACTCTGTGCCCAGAGGTGATCCATCTCCCCCAATTCTCCCCAATTCTGAGTTACAAGAACAGAAGCTGTCCATCACAAAACTGAATACAATCCAGAAGACTTAAGCAGCATTTAGTTCTCAGATGCAGTGGCCCGTCACCACCTCTGAACCCACAGCTACACCTGCACCATCCGAAGGCCGATAAATCTACGAATGGCCGAATGTGACAACTGGCCGTCTCACGTGGTGTGTGTCTTGTCTCCAAAAGCACAGCCGTCCAGGATTTGAGGGAGAGAAGCTGAAGGCCAGAAGACGATGCCTTCTGTGTTTGATCCACCGTATCTTCAACTTTCCCTCAGTCTCACTGATAACAAACCAAACTGCAGCATGAGCGGCAGAGGGGGCTTTATGACATTCCTTCCTTTTTCTCTTCAGCATTTCCTCAGGAGCTGAGCCAAACCCATCAATGATCTTTTGCCAAAACTGCAGCTACCAAGCTGCCAGTGCCAAAACCGAATCCCACTTCTAAAACTGTGCTCTTTAATTTGCCCTCTACTTCCAGACTGAACAACCCTGGAAATAGAAATGGGAATTTTCCAAGCTGGAAATAGTTCTGACTGAAAACTCTCTAGTCACTCTCTCTGGATAACCCAGGCAGACCCGCTTCACTCACACACATACTTAGGGCACACGATGTGGTTGTGGCTGTGGATGGAGACACTAAAATTTTACCCGCCCACAAAATTCCATTCCTTAGACGAAACATTTTCACATTTTTTTTACTCAGTATCTTCCATCACCCAAAGGAAGTCGTCGTATCTTGGATTAGAGAATAAAAACTAAAGTAACAACTAGGTCCTTCAGAAAGAACTGGTACTCATCTATCACATCAGTCATGGGTGGCCTCCTGGATGGATGATTAAAAAAAAACTGACAAGCAGAGCGACCTCAACTGCAAGGTCGAAGGGGAAGTTCGTGTGACAAGATGGTCTAAGTGATCTTACTGCAAATGCTTTCCATTCCTAATACACGACTATCAACATGGAAAAACCCTCTCAACTGTGGCCCTTAAATCTTCAAATTTTCACCTCATGGTTATACTATGACCTGCTCTTTTGCTGAGATAACATTACTTGTTTTGTTTCATTAATTGGCTTAACTCCCCTCAACCACCCACCCACCCACAGAGGTAGGCCAGAGTAAACATGGAGCATCAGCAGCTCCAGCAGCTCCGTGTGTCCTGGAGGGCCCTCCCAGCCCGCTCCTCCTGCTGCAGCTGCTTCTCATCGAGATGGACCCCTGTCTGCAGAGGCCTGGCTGTGGGTTTTTTTACCCTCTAATGGTTTCAATGAGGAATAAAGGATAACGCGAAGTTTGACATTTTTATACTTTAGAAGAAAGCAAGAGCAAATCTCTCCGCCCTTTCAAGTGTAACTCAAAAGGAAAAGAAAATCCGCTAGTTAACATCTGGAACAAAATATTAAATCAAATTAAAACTTTAAACCAACTCTGTGAGCTTATGGAAAGTTTGAACCAGGCAATGGAAGTTTCCAAAATACATTTTAGAAAAAGCACTGACCTAGCCCCCCAGCAAACACACACACACACACAGAAGAACCTACTAAAATGTAGACTCAGAGAGAAAACAGCACACTTGAGGCACAATTAAATTCCCTTGTCCTGTAAAATGGATTTTCAAGCCCCTACCACCAACATATACAACACGTAAATTTTTAAACCACAATAAAATTATGATATATCTTTAAAAAAGACATTAGTGTAATCGGAGAATGTCTCTTTGTCCCATTTTCACTGACCTCCTCCCAATATACACACATCGTGAGGACTGAAACACTTCTGAAAAATGCTCACCAACCACATAAATAATCAGGGAAGGTAAAATGGAATCTGCAGGCTTAAAAGGTTAAACTACTTACAAGAATGCTTCGTTGCTTAAATAACCATTTCTCTCATGAGAAGCATGCAGCTCTCTTCTCCTTTATTCTCCACATCCCCCACATACACTTTCCTGAAATCTTGCATTAAATCAACACACTCGACTCCTGAGCCCCAAATCCTTGAACAGAGTAGCTACTGGATGTTTAATTGCCTAACATGTGTCCCTGTGTACTCAGCTTATTTAATCACCTAATGGCTCGGGTAACAAATACAGCTTTAGGAAATCCTTCTACCTGGCTTTATTCTGATATAAAACGGCTCAATTACATAAATTTGACAACCATATTTAAAACCTATGTGGAATTACAAACATCCAAATGCTTACATCCATTGGAGCATATTCAGGACAAATGATACCAAGCGATGCTCACGGAGGTAGCCAGGAAGGCTTCTTTAGGCGAAGACTCTACATCTCTCCCAGATAAAGGTAGGGAAAATCTTTCCTTAAGAGTTATGTGCACAGGTGCACCAACCAAATGCAGAAAAGCAGGAAGGAAAAAGGAAAAAAGCCACACCAAAGCCAACTATTTTGCCCCACAAACCAGAAATCCATCAGCACATTAACTGAAACCAGAAACTAGGAAAGCTGAGAAAACTTAAGAGGTGCAGACATTCATAACAAGAGGAGGAGAATCATGGATTTAATTACTCCCACCATACATGACAATTAAGGATAAATGGTGGAAAACCACGAGACAGCAGACAGTGAAGGAAAAAAGGTCAATGCTGACTGCCGTTAGTGTTAACCGCAGGCGTTTCCAACACCTGCTGTAAGCTACTGCATAATAAAAAATGAATTATTCTCCTAGTGAATAAACAAATATATTAATGTGAGTCAGGATCTCTGGGAAGTGCATTTAAACTCCTTTGAGCCACCAAAGTAACATTCACCAAACAGATGCTTCAATGCACATTAAACAGGATGGAAAGACTGTGACCTTCTTCAAAGATTCCCGGCTACATCTGACAAAAACACAGAATGTAGCGTTACCAGACAGGAAATTCAGTTCATAAGAGTTCATTATTTCAAATACAAACAGCTGAGTAACAACAACAACAATAAACATTTATTGAATACATTTTACATGTATGACCACAACTATTTCTCAGAACCACCCCATGAAGAGAAGGCTAACTTGATCCAGACTGCACAGTGAGGCAGTGGGAGGGGTGAGGTTCAACCCCACACAGATCTCCCAGCAATCCACAAAGCAAGTCTCCCCAGGATGCGATGGGACCCCAGCGGAACACAGCCACTCTCAAGTGCTGTTGTTAAACCGGAAACTTACCCCATGCTACTCTAGGAAAACACAAGAAAATGGAAATCCTCTTCAGAAAATTCTCTCTAAAGGGAATAAAGAAGTTATAAGGGAGAGTAAGTTTACCAAAGCTATAAAATGTACAAAATGCACAGATGGTCTTACGCCATTCCCAACAAGATGTGAATAAAACACCAGCTATATTTAATTATAAACTGAATTTCAGTTGAATCCTATCCCTCACCCAGACACGAACTACTTTTCCAAATACTTGTCTAATTTCCATCGAAAGCTCTTTCTCAATTGCACAGGCAAAAAAACAGGACTACAATGACCAGACCAACATAAATTGATAAGCTCGACCTTGAGACTTTTGGTCCAAAGACAAACCAATCTCAAATTGGGGTGCAGTTCCAATCATGATAGCGGGGCTCCACTCTGGTTATTCCAAACCAGAGTACCAGGCGGTAGAGTTCACGGTGCTGAACTTCTGTAGTTCCCCAAAGGGTTCAGACACACAGCCATGGTTAGCATTGTATCACACTGCATTTCTGAATCTATTCCAGGCCTTCTTGAAAAGACCTTGAAAGAAACATGTCTACACAGATAAGCACTGTGTTAAGTCTCTACTCCAAAGCACAAAAATACAAGAACATAGACTAGAAACTTCTGACAAGCATAGCAAGATAGTAGTAGGAACAGATGTCAACTAGCATCCCTGAGCCTGGAAGACAAGTGAAGCTTCAAAAAAAAAAAAATTAAAACTCCAAGTTACCAACAGTGCCACACAGAGAAATCACATCTGACATGCATTTTATGATTTCTGCAGTAACAGCAAACTCACCTTTCTATCAAAAATTAAGTTAGGCTTTGTGCCCTCCCAAAAAATTAATAGATCCTCAACTAACACTGAGATGGAAGATGATAATCCAAAAGAACACATAATCCAAGTCTTCAAAACTCTACTGTGATATAAGCAGCAGCTTACAAATTACGTTACTAATGAAAATAAAGAGAGGATGTCCAAAGCATTAAGCAGGGAGTTACAACGTTATTACAACATTAATTAACAGTTGAGTGTTACAGAAAACCTCAGACCAATAAGAGACAGACAATCTGAGATTAAAAATTTTCAGCTGAGAACATATAAAGATAGATACATGCTAAATAGCATAGATCCTATCAAAGCAACACCAGTCAACACTGAATAATCTATCTTCATGGTAAGTTTACTTCTAAAATCAGATCTTCTGAGGGCTAGGAATGCTCTGGATTTCTAGTGATGAATGCAGAGCCTTCAGAACTTATAAAAACCACTGAAATGCACACTTTACATGGGTGGGTTGTATACTATGTAACATATTTCAATAGAGCTGTTGAAGAAAACAGCAGTCGTCAGACTGTCACATAACCTTTATTCAAAAAAACTCTTTCCAAAAAATTCTATTTTTCAATTACAACTGCTGAGTCAGCCAGAGCTACACACACTCCGGGCTGACTGCTAACCTCCAAGGTAGCCAGGGAAATCTCCTATGTCAAAGTACATTTCATCGTTGTTACATGGAACATGTGACAGAATGGAAGAGAGGAAACCAATCAAGCACCACCCACTGAATTTAAGAAAAACAAACAAACCCACACAGAAGTAGTGAGTGCCACCTCTTTCTTCTACTTTCCAAAAGTGCTTTAGGTTTGACTACTACTTTCTACAGTCAAAGCAAATTTCACAGCTGCCATTGGAAACTATAAAATCACCACTTACTCCCCAGTGTGATAGAATTTCATTTACTTCCCCTAAAACTTAAACTTTGCATTCAATTCTGTATACCTATGCATTAAGTTAATATTAGGTAAACAGAGTGGTGGGGCTTTCCAGGGGCCTGCCAACGCAGGAGGCGCGGGGTCAATCCCTGGGTCAGGAAGATGCCCTGGAGGAGGAAATGGGAACCAGCTCCAGTATTCTTGCCTGGAGAATCCCAAGGACAGAGGAGCCTGGTGGGCTACAGTCCACAGGGTCGCAAAGAGTCAGATAAGGCTGAGCACATAGGCATGCAAACAGTGTGTTAAACTGAAGCTCCAGGACAAATGCTAAGGAGTGCGCTGCGTAGCTACAAAACCCACTAGACAGCCCTCTGGCTAGTTTTCTCCTGGATCTCCCTGGAGAGCTGAAAGGAGGGCTGGCGGGAACTCTGATGCCCAATTCAGCAAGGTCAGCACCATGGGGCTTAATACTCTGAAGCTGTTTAAAAGGTCCTCCCAGGTAAATATAAAAGCGGCATACATCAAGACGAATGACTAGAAAATGAGTCAAGGACACCAAAGCCATTCCCCAATTATTAACTGCTTTGCCTTTTTTTTTTTTCTTTTCAAAATTACAAAATCCATTATTCAAATGAAGATGTGATTCCTAAAAAATGGTTAAACAACAATGCAACTGGGGCAAAGTATGAAGGTATGTGATAAAAGATAGTGAGCGGTAACTGATTTTTCTGCTATGCTCCGAACTGCATTTCAGGAGAACATAAAACTTGAAATCCTGCATTTACAAAAAATTAAATGTTTACAGTTTTTTTTTAAATTGTGGTGGTGGTTGTTTAGTCTCTCAGTTGTGTCCAACTCTTTGTGACCCCATGGACTGTACCCTGCCAGGCTCCTCTGTCCGTGGGATCTCCCAGGCAAGAATACTGGAGTGAACTGCTTTGCCCTTTAATCACCAGTGGCTTTTCCCGGTCTACCTGGCTCACAGTCTATCCCGATTACTGTGCCAAGATCAACGTGCTTTAGTCTAAACAATCTGATCTTAACCAGACCCTGTTTTCAGTCAGAGATAACGGAAGGGCCACAGTAACTCACAGAACATCTGCTAACTGGTGCAGGGCACAGTGACGGATGCCACAGCCGCCCACCCCGCTCCAAGGTACCACGGAACCACACGTCACATCTCTTTGACGTACACTCCCAGTGTCACACGGAGATGATCATTCTCTCCAACACACAACCAGCTGTTCAATCTAATCTCAACCCAGCATTTGGGTTTTTTTTTTAAATATAATATTCACCATCTTTGAATCTCACCAGCAGTATTCCCACCAAACTGGCAGTAAGATTGATCTGCTTGCATTTAAGGAGAACTTAATGACACCCATCCTTTGAAACTCACTGGAATAAAAAACAAAAGATTAGAAAATCAAATTTGAAAAGCATGCACAACAGCATTTCTTAAATCTTAACTAGGACTGTATAATTGAAGCAGTTATTCACAAGAACTCTCATTATTTTTCTTGCCCAGCCTCGGTTAACACATCTTAGAATGCAGGCATAAACATACTCTAAAATCAAAGCATATACATAATGACTAATTTAGTACTAAATGCCTAAGTAATGGGCAAATAAGGACACAAATCAAATATTCGGATGGAAAAAGGGCACATTACATAGAAATGTTCACTCTGAAGCATGAGAATTTACTTGAATGATGCTAACACTTTGTCAACAAAACACTTTGTCAATAAAAACCATCTATAATTTTAACCAACTAGGAAACTTCACAGGGTGTCTCCGTGAATAAGAGCTATACAGGGAGACTCATCCGAAGACTTTTTTTAAAGGGTCTTTTTCGACCAAGTAATTCGCTCCTCTTTAACTTGAGGCGATAACCATGAAGATACACTAAACTCTGAGGAGGGTTCACTACTTTATGCCAAAGCCAGGTGTTAATAAATTCTAACAGACACAGCAGAGTAGCTGAGCTGCGCTAGCTGAAGATCTATCAGGCCACTCCAAGCGGCCACAGCCACACACCTCCCTGGGGTGAGTAGGCACTGTTAAGGAAAGGCGGGTAGGGGAGAGCCCACTGCACAAAGCCTGGACAAGGGGCGACTCCACCCGCCGTGCTCTGGACACTATGCAGCCGCTTACAGAGAGACATGCAGGAAGTCGTGTTAAAACAAGACTTGTATAAATCCTGTGCGCAATATGCTTTGGGGGCTGTTTCTGTTTTATTTCTCCATGTTTCAGCCCACTAACTGAAAAAGAAAAATAATTATCAGAGTGGTACACATGATGCTATTTTTCTCTTTTTTTTTAGTAACCAGAGTTTCTAAATGTTCTAAAATAAAAAATACTGGTGTGATATAAAAAACTACTTTAAATAAACCAAACACAAAATAGGACGTCCAACTGTTACCAAATTACACTCTTCCTCTTGCTGCAAGTCCTAACTTTAGACATTCTCAGCACTGCACACCCTCCTGATAGTATTTAATTACATAACTGTGTTGGTTGAAAACATTTATTGACTATCTATCGGAGAAGGTACTGTAAGGAGACTGTGATTCTGCCCAGGCCTGGGCACTGTTCCAAACCCAGCCTTTCAATGTGATTTCTCATCTCTATTTACTAAAGAATAATGACTAATTCAGCAATCTCGTGGCAAAATTAATTGGCACTCCTTCAATAATTCCTAGAATACAGTATTACCAACGAAGATACTTTATATGTAAATACAAACTTTTCTAAACACCAAATAGCCTAGTCAATGATGTGTGGTTAAGCCCTGTTTGTTGAGCACCTGTAACTCTGAAGGGCCCGGGAAAAGCAGGCGTTTCTGGTGAATGCCTGGGTGAGGCTTGGGGCTGGGGCTTGCCCCAGACTGTGACCACTTCCCTATCTGGTGTAGAGAAAATAAAAGCCCGTCTGCTTAAAGGAAGCCTTTGTTGATTTTATATCCACTGTTTCAAAGAAAATTCATAACTATATTTAAAAAGAGTTAAATTTTCCCACACTCAGAATGTGGGTGAGTGGGAAAGAGCGCCCAGGAGGGAGGATCCTTCGTGTACAATTAGTAGGTACGTTCAGCAAAAGATAGAAGGTGAGACGGGGTACTAGCTCTGCTTGAATGTTTCACACTTTTCCATTGAATAGGAAACATCTCACAACTATACAGAAGAAACCATCAAGAACTTTTACATAACAGTGAAAATAACACTCTTCTAACATCACACAGGCAGGAAGAATAGCGTGGGTATAGGAGACTTCCTTTTGCAAACAGCCTCTTTTGTTCCTTTTTTTTTTTAAGAGCTATAAAGGTCATGGGGTGTATGTGAAATACACCAGCACTGGAGCCTGCTCAAGGTGACCTGGACTTTGAGGGTTTAAATTATCACAGAGAGACAGACATGCCCTAACACACGGCCTGGAAGCAGACGTCAGTTAACATCCCACAGGTAACTTCAGGACTAGACAGTCACAAGATCATCTGAGATCCGGGAGTGTTTCCTAAAGCTATTCAACGTTCACACTCACAGGAAACACATTTCTGACCTGGAAGGAACTAAGAAGGTCTGGAATAAAGGTCATGGCATCAACACCGTAAATCTACCTTCCCTATCACAGCTGGAATTGCAATAAACAAACCAGGACACCACCAAGTAGTATGAATGGAAGTCGAGATAAATCAGTTGTTTCCTACATATCAACCAACCACTCTCCAATACTCACCCACTAAAATGACCATTCAAAGCAAGATGGGGAGGAAACCTTACAGCCTAGGGATTGGCACATCCTCACAAGGAAATAAAACTCCTCCTCCTGCATACTAGGTACATTACACGCCCAACTAATGAAAAGCAAAGATTCAAAAGTTCCATTCGGCTTCCCTGGTGGCTCAATGGTAAAGAATCCACCAGCCAATGCAGGAGACAGGAGTTCTATCCCTGGTCCAGGAAGATCCCACATGCCTTGGAGCAACCAAGCTGGGGCGCCACAACTATCGAGCCTGGGCGCCACCACGACTGAGCCCAGGAGAGCTCAAGCCTGTGCTCTGCAGCAAGAGAAGCCACTGCAGTGAGAAGACTGCCAGTGCAAGCAGAGAAAAGCCTATGCAGCAATGAAGACCCAGGACAGCAAAAATGAAGTCCCATGCTCGTCCCCTAAGTCACACAGTCAGAGTCAGGCTCAGAAACCAGTCCATGGTTTCTATCTGTTATGATCTCAGTGGTCATCAGCTTCCTTCCTTCCTCTGCGACCTAAGAGCTACAGAAGACACAGATACAGAGGAAACGGCGGGCCAGGCGCTCCACAGGCACAGGGGTTAGTCAGGCCCGAGTCTAACAGCTCCACAGCCACTGCATCAGAACACAGCATCTGCATGAAGAGAGACAACTCTTATTTGGAAAGCACAGAAGAGGAGTGATTAAAAGTAACTAATTTGGGTTTTACATGAATCACAATCAATACAGAAAATCAGTTCACCCTTGCCTGGCAAAAGTCCCCAATCCTGACTGCACATTACAGCCTAGACAGCATAAAAAAGCAGTTCTGGGTTGAAAATTCAGAAAACTTACATCTAAAATTTTAACTTTACCATTAAGAAAAAAAAAAACTATTAGGAAACCAATGCTGAAACAGAACACAGAGGGGGGCGGGGAGGGAGGTGTTTTTAATAAGCTCCAGAAAGCAGTTTTCAACATTTGGGAATTACTACAACATTCTTCCCCCAGGCAAAATGGTTCCCTTACAAAAGCTATAGCATCTATCATTGTCTACAGGAATCAACAAATGTTGTTGTAAATGTATGCTTAAAAAGTACACACTACAGCTCTAACTAAATGTTAGCAATTATTAAATTCTGCGGCTGACAGTAACGGTTCATTCCAAAACTGCAAAAGCCAAAGTGTTTAATCCTCGGGTTCCTATTTTTAACAACATATTAAAATTGTAGAGACATGGTCATAAAACACACAATTTGAGAAGTCAGAGTTGACATACTTCTCCCCTACCCCCATCCAGAGGCAATCTACCCACTGCCCCCCCCCAATTATTATTATCACTATTAAAGTTTCAGAGAGAGAAGCCCAGCCACCTTGGTGGTGTCCTCGAGGACAATGGAGGGGCCGTGCTTGGGACTAGCACTTCCACCAAGAGAAGGGGGTGCTGCTCTCACTGCTGTTCAACAGGAACAGAGGGCAGTCAAGGAGGAATGGCCGCGGCCTGGACAACAACAGACCGTGGATGGGGGGCGGGGGAGGCTCACAAGGACAGGAGACACCAGGGGACGACAGAGGCGCGGGGACCCCTGCACAGCAAAAGGCGAGCAGAGAAGAGGACCTGCAGCTAGCTGGAGAGCGCTCAGAGACAGGAAGAGAACAAAGGAAACGGCGCCCAGGATGCAGAGGAGCAAACGGTAGGAGGTACAAACGTCTCCAGTGACTGTCCTAAGACATCAGCGATCAAAGGAGACCTCCGCCGTAAAGCAAGGTGACCCAGATGTCTCTGGTGCTGTGGTGTACAACACGAGGGGTGTGGACAGAGCTCTCCCCGGGGCCCGTTCTGGTTGTACAGAGCCAAGATGTACTGATTTACAATTAACATTTACAAAATCAAGAGAGAAAAAAAGGTTGGTGAGTGCTTAATAGTCTGCATCAAGGAGAAATTAAATATACCCCACTGGTTTAATATAATTAACTTTTGAAAATCAAACCAATGAAAATAAATTAATAGCAGCCCTCATGAGCCTAGGTGGTGTCGTATGCTATTATGGTCCGGGTCTTGAATGGGCAGTAGTAATCGATTTTTCACAGTAACTAGGATTTTCCCAGTCTTACATTTGCATTTATTTTATCATTACTTCAGAGTTCCAAACAGGTCTGTTTCTACATTCTACACTACCCCAGGTATTTCACTATTAAGAATCTCAGAAAGAGACATACAGAGCACGACATAATGTCTTCCAGATGATCAACTGGTAAAAATAGCCAATACCTGCTTGATCCATCTGGTCGTCAATGGGCTCTCCAAATGCTGGCTGAAGGAGGGAAAAAGAAACCAGCACTTGGTCGAATGAGCCTGTAGAAACTGCTGTGGAAGTTAAGTCAAGCCAAGCCCAGACCAGCTTGAAAATTAAGAGGGGGTCAGAAAATAAATGGCTGTGAAAACAGGGAATGAAAACTGTATTCCCTTCGACAGGAAACAGTCCTTACATTGAAGTGTGTATTCAATATAAAAAGCATCGGCATCTGTAGAACAGAATTATCAGGACGCACTCTCTAAGACCTGAGTTACTCCAAAGTAACTCCAGCGGGGCTCACACCCACCCTGGGCAACAGGAGTCATCGCCTCCAAGGAATCCCTGCAACGACAAGGTCAAGTCTCGCTCCATCTCGCAGCACACTGACAATGCCTCTTCAGAGACATAGTCTGTTAATCTATGATTTATTGTAATGAAGCAACACAGTTTAATGTCATCAAGAGGCTTTAATTAGAGGAGGCTGCCATGCCTTCACGCTGTCAGATCAATTCCTGTTTGCACATCGTATAGGCTTACATGTGGTCTGAGAAACACCTCTGCTTGCCTTCCTTTGGGGCTATGGTCTTCCAAGCTGTAAAATGTCATACTTTAAAGGTTTGCCCACTTGGGTTTTGTGTGTCCTTCCATACCGATAAGCACAGCAGGAAAGCTCCTCTCTTCTCCACAAAGTTCTGCAGGATAACAGATTCCTCTGGTACTTGTTTCATCTCTGCACAACCACCTCAGTGGTTTGCCTCCCTTGGCCCAAGTAACTCACATGGTAAGCTATGGCATCAACTTTGAATCTCATTTCTGGTGACACATAACCTTATTTCCTTTCTTTTTCACCTACACATTCCTGAACAAGTTTGGACGCTAAACTAGCTATAATCTTTTCTGCTAATACCATTTCACAGGGAATTGAGAAAATAAGGGATATCCAATATATCCACATTTCCACGACAGTAGAAGAAGGAATTATTCTTAAGTCATTTATCATATAAGGGACCTGTATCTAGGATATGTAAAGAATTCTTACAGCAATAAAAACCACCCAATCCAAAAATGGGCAAAGGAATACACATTCCTCCAATATTGACGTACAAAAGGCAGGGAGTTACCATATGACCAATCAATTCCACTACTAACTAAAAAAAAAAAGACTGAAAACCTTTGTCCAGACAAAATCCTGTATACAAAAGCTCATAGCAGTATTATTTATAACGGACAATAAATGAAAACAACCAAATGTCATTTATGAATAAATAAAATGTGGTCTACTTATAATACAATATTACTGGCAATAAGAAAGATTTCTGGAAAATCAACAGTGGTGATGATTGCACAACACTATGAATGCTGTCCATGCTACTGAATTTTCTTCCTAAAATGACTATATTTGCTAGGTATATTTTATAAAAATTTTTAAAAAGGGGGTAGGCAAGGGAAATATAGACAATATTTGTAAGAACTATAAATGGAGTATCCTTAGCGACCCCATGGACTACAGCCTACCAGGCTGCTCCATCCATGGGATTTTCCAGGCAAGAGTACTGGAATGGGGTGCCACTGCCTTCTCCGAATGGAGTATTAGCTTTAAAAATTACAAATCACTGTATTGCACACCAGTAACTTACCAGTTTCATCAACTACACATCAATAAAAAATAATAATAATAAAAGGGGGGTGAAGTGCTGATTCATGGAACAATGTGGATGAACCTCAAAGACACTGATGGGTTAAAAACAGGGAAACAAAAGTCAGACAATAAATAAGGCCACGTGTTGTACAATTCCATTTTGATGAGATGTCCAGAACAGTCCTACCCACTGCACCAGAAGAGACAGCAGTGACTGCCGGGCTGGCGGGAGGGCGGACAGAGGCGCTGACAGCGAACAGGAATGAAGTCTACCTTTTGGGGTGACAAAAATGTTCTGAAATTAGATAGTGGTGATGGCTGCATTACTCTGTGAACATACTAAAAACCACAGAATTTTATACTTTAAAAGGGTATGTTTTACGGTACACGGATTATATGTCCACAAAGTTGTTACACACAAAAAAAGATGATGTGACCATGGGAAGAAGCTCAGGCAATGTGCTTGCAAGTGAGTACTCTGTAAAATACAAGCACGCACGTTTATTTCCTTAGTTTGGATTTGTCTGTGTTTCGGGGCAAATCCACACAAAAGAATTGTTCTGCGTCTCAACTCTGCAGGGTCTTATCCCTCAGAAAGTCTTCTCTAAACTCAGAAGGTCTACCAGGCTGACAGAAGGCCAAGGCACCCACCACTTGTCTACCACTCCGGTCTTTTCTCCTGGAGCTCAAGGCAGGCACGCTCACTACCACACATATCCCTTTACAAGTTATGGGTACTTTAGAAGAGGGGTTTCACATGTTGCTCTTTCCAGATAATAAAACTGTTTCTCCACGGTGCTGCTGTAAAAGACCATCGATTTAATTCAAGAAAAATAAAGATTCAGATTTAACTGCGAGCCTCTTACCTTGACATTGTTACACCATGTATTTAGATTCATTAGAAGAACCATGAGACAAGTTTGAGTTCCAATTACTACTCAGCTGTATCTTTAAAAATTAACCTCATGAGGCAAATGCCCAATTTGTTTTTCTCAAATAATCATTTAATCCCCTCCTGTAAAATACCAATAAATCATCAGTGAAGTAACTTCACGTGAATATTCTTGTCCTTCTTGGCAGGTCTTTTTTTTTTTTCTCTACCCATCTTAACCCACCCACATTCTTCCTCCTTCTACATTCTGATGTAAGACTAAGTTAGAGCTACTGGTTTTAAGTTTGGCAGTACTTCTGTTTACCAGCCTTTCCAAATTTTTACCTGACTCTGGCTCTTACAGCAGAACTGCTAAGTCACTTCAGTCTGTCCGACTCTGTGTGACCCCATAGATGGCAGCCCACCAGGCTCCCCCGTCCCTGGGATTCTCCAGGCAAGAACACTGGAGTGGGTTGCCATTTCCTTCTCCTACAGCAGAACATACATCTGTAATGGGTGACCTTAGCAGGTACTCTCCCAAATCGCAGGGTGTTTGATAAATTCTTGCCCGAATGGACAACTTTGAGCACTTTTGTAGGAGCTGCTTCTGCTCTCCGTTCCCTGTACTAGACTACATGTTTGTCATGCTTTTTAAATGGGGGAAGGACAGAACCACTACTGACTTCTCAAGACAATGAACATGTACTCTTCATAACCTACAAACAGGATTTCAGAGAACTCTGAATAAAGCCACCTTCTAAAAACACTGAAGCTTTGAACTGTTCAGTCTTCCCAAGCAGGAAAGTGCAGTATATTTAAATGTTTTTAAGAGATCTTTTGATGTCACCTTCCTAGTATTAAACAATACCTCTCTGCAACATTAGAATCTTTCGGCTGATTCATCAAAAACAGTGACTGACTGGAGAAGCTTCTGACTACCTAGTTCCATTATTCATGCCATGGAGTGCTCACAATGTAAGTGCTCTGAATACTTTATTATACAATTTTTTGAAATGCACAAGCTATCCCTTTAGCACCACCAGGCACTAATCTTAAGACCGCCAACCTAAGCCATTTATAATCATATTTCTGTTGGAAGAAAAATGTACTTAATTAACATTATTGGAGATTTAAAAGAGAGAGGGGGGGGGAGGGAAAGAAAAAAAGAAAACCCACACACTGACACCACATTTCCTCCAGTAATTTTAAGTCGTGACCACTGTGTTGTATCAAGCGCTGGCCACACAAGTGGATCAACTTAACCATTCTGATGCTGGGCAGGATGTGGATGCGGTGGTATTAATGAGAGCGTGAGCTTATAGTGTAACCTCGCCAGACCAAATAACCTCCTGGCCACACAAGTAGAAAATAATTAAAACAAGCACGATTCCAATTTAGCTTTGCAACCAGATGGTGAATGAAAAAGCAGACAAAGACTCATTTTGTGAATAACCTGGGGAACAGCTCCTACAGTTTCTTTTAAAGTTACAGTCTGACTCGTGAAATTAAAAAAAAAAAAAAAAAAAAGGCGAGGCAAAGGACAAAGGTTCTCAACCAGAATTCACTCCCAGAGCACAGACATGTCATTTTCTCCAGATCATGGCCAAAGAAATCACAAATTATTCCTTAAACAAATGCCAAGTTTAATTACAGTAAAGCTCAAAAAAAAAAATTGTTTTTAAAAACTCAGGAAAAATGAAGTATAAAAGACAAGATGCTGCTAACCATCTGTTGCACTGAGATTTACATCAACAACTACACAACATGAATGCTTCAAATAATCAGGACTATGAAATGACACAAGCCTCCACCAGTATTCTACAAAAATGTCTTCCCGAAAAATGAGATAAATGTTTGCAACCTAACACAATGTTATTTTCCACACACAAGAAGAATAAAGGTACTCCGTGGGTAAGAGAAAGAAGGAAACATCTCAAAATTCAGAAACTTTGCTAACAACTTTGGGAAACGGGAAGACAAATAAAGAGACATTCTATTGAGCTGTCTGACCTTCACAAGGTAGACAGAGTGTGTGCTTTAACCTGCGTATTAAAGATGGAGACTCTCGTTCATGAAAGGGAAGCACACACACACACACCACCAAATGAGGATGGAAACAACAGTAAAAGAGGCCCTCGTAACACACACACACACACACACACACACACACACACACACACTCTCTCTCTCTCTCTCTCTCTCTCTCTCTCTCTCTCTCTCTCTCTTTCCTGGTGGACTGCAAGCCTGCCATGAGTGAAGAGGCAGAACCCTAAAGAGATCATTTCAACACATCACCTCCCTCGTGCTCAAACCCTTGTTAGATCAACGCAGGCTGTCAACTCTCGCTCTCCGCCCTGCAGACCTGGCCCTGCAGACCTGGCGGCAGCTGGCTTCTCCAGACCCACCCCTTCCCAGTCCCACCCACACCCACTCCCTTCAATCCCCTCCCCCCTGGAAGGATCGATCACCCACCCACAACCGCGGAGCAGAAGAATCCCAGACCAGAGTCCTAAGGGACAGTAAGAGGACCATTAAGAAATGAGCTGCAGGACTAAGGGATCCCAAATAATGCAAACAAACGCATCAAAGGACACTTGTTTCTGCCTCATTAAATTCAAGCACCATTACACAGTCTGTTTTTCTGGGCTCCTAAACTACTTCTGACCTACGTGCTTCCTTGAGTCAATGGATTTACAATGGGTGCAGAGATACTTCTCTGGTCCCAAGGAAAAGATGAGAGCCTACCAAGAACCCCACTTTGATTGAGGGCATCACAGCTGGGGGCCTCCAGTCACGTTCCTGGCAGGTCTCCTGCACGCCGGCCACCTGTGCACCCCCAAGCCCATCCTCACTGGGCAAGGGCCTCTCAAGCTACAGATGACACTCCACACTCTATATGCCCGATGGTAACTGCCCTACAGCACCTCCCCCCCATAAACCCACGCTGCTGTCGGTGTGAAATGGGGGGACGAGGTGGCTTGACAATTTGAATTTCGTGCTCTGAGGTCACAAGGCACACAGTCTCGTTATGACTGTGTGCTGCGTTCTCACAGTCCTGGCTTTGGGGTGATGTTAATACTTCACTTGGCAACTTGGATGAACAGCCTCACGCTTCGACTCCTTCTGTAAAAACAGTCGGCATTCAGTGGATTTTAACTATTTTCTAAGCACTGTACACGTATGACCATTTAATCCTTCCAACACCACCAAATAATGAACCCAGAACACTGCACAGTTCATGGACATTTTGGTCAGGACCTACCAAGGCCCGCATCATGTGGCAAGGCCCTCCCTGCAGGAGGCTGACCTTACACCTCCTGGAATTTTCCCTGTGTGAACTCTCACTCAGGGTGAGTCTTTTCTTCCGCCAACATTTACTGAGCAGCCAGGCCTGTGGTAAATAAATATTCACCAGCAATTCGCTAACAGGATGGACCAAGAGGGGCCAGGGCAGCAGAGTGGGAAAGGCACCTCTGAAAACAATTCAGGGCCTGTGAGACAGAAACAAGAACGATGTAACCCCAGTACTGAGGATGCATCTAATTGGCGGGGGCGGGGGCGCGGGGGGCGCAGAGAAGGCTTCACGAAGGAGCTGACACTGAATCCTGAAGGGTAAGAAGGTTACAGTGGAGGTGAGAAGACTCTGAGGCCCTGCTCACCTCCAGGTGCGTTAAAACTGCCCGAGAAACAAACCTCTACCATCGCACGGGGGCTGTTTCTACAAGCTCCTCCAAGTGCTGGGCCCTGCCCTCCTCCCAGCGCAGCCTCCCAAGCTCCAGGGGTCTCCTGCATCAGGACAGAAGAGGCAGCCATGGCCCTCAGCCTTGCGCCCACTTGCACCACCTAAGACCCCAGGGTCCGATCCCACCCTCCAGGTGGGCAGTCAGGGTTAGACAGTCCACTCACTCAGTCACACTCCACACCCACATGTCGGTATGCACAGACCCCAGGAGGTGAGGACCTCGCAGAAGTTTCCAGATACCAATTGAACAGTACACATATCACAGATATGCACCCCCATCCACCTGAAAAAAAGTGCAGCTGAGGGACTGCAATGTGAAAATGCACAGAGGATAAAGTGGCGAGGGGAAGTGAACCCAAGACTGGGTCTCTCCTCAAAGCAAATCCCCATCCACCCCAGCAGATCCCCCACAAAGGCTGCTGGGAGATGAGGCCACACAAACACCCACCAGCTGTGGCAGAGGACCGAGGACCCTGTCCCTCAACAGGTTACAGGGGCGGGAGTAGGGGTATTAGATTATTTATAATGAAGTTTTATCAAGCAATCTCAGTGCACAGACTTTATTTTAAACCAACCTTTAAAGAAAAAAAAAAAGGAGAGATAGTAGAGGAAACGAACACTGACTAGATTTTTCATATTAAAACCTCTTATTTCTATGATCGGTATGCTGGGTATGTCTTCTGTAAACAAAATCCTCATCTTTTAAGTTTAATAATGGAATGTTTACACAATAAATGATGTTTGAAATTTGCTTTTACTACAACCCAAGGGGTGGAAGTAGACACTATAAACGAAACGACACTGACTCCACGGCGGGTGTGCTGGAGCCAGGAGATGGGTGTGTGGCAGTGCGGGAGATGATTTTCACCACTTTTGCATAGGTTGGCAATTTCCTATCATCAAATGTTCTGTAAAGCAGGGAAGGTGCTGGCTCCTCTAGAAAAAAAGGTTTCAACCACACAGACTGTAGGTAGAGCAACCAAGTTTTCTGGAAAACTGAGGACCCAGAGAGCTGTTTTCCACATGGAACACAGGTATTTAGAAACTGATACTCAAAACTGAAAAAAAAATTGAATATACATTAATTCACCTAGAACGTAAACTACTACATATTAACATAAGTAACATTCCTATGAAAATTATATTTTCCAAAACAAAAAATTTTACTGAAAAATGTGGCACCGTTTTGCACTTCAGCAAGTCTCCTTAATGTCTGGTGTAACAGAAGTCACGTGGATTCTCATAAAAGAATTCAATTCGCTGCCTTATTTCACCTCTGCCCATCTGAGAGAAACAAGAGTGAAAAAGGAACGCAATGCCCTGGTATTACTCCAATAATACTTTTCACCTTGCAGATTCCCCAGGAAAGGACTCTGAGAACCCCTGAGATGGAGAGAAAAGTCTATGACAAAAGGCAGACCTTCCCCTTGCGACCAGGCACAGCAAAGACCCTCTATTCCTATCAAGGGAAAAGAGGCATCAAGTTGTCAGGAAAGGACATTGTGTCCCCCTAAACCCGCTCCCGCACACAGCGCTGTCTGGAGGAGGGGCCTCTGTACAGGAGGAACTGGGAGAAAGAGACTTAAGCCTTCACACACACACACCCAACACAAGTGGGAGACAGCCAGGATACACCGACTTCTGGACTGTGGCTCCCTTAGAGGAAATCAAGGCACGGGGTCTCCCGACAAATACTTTTCTTTCCAATCAAATAGGAAAAAAACTGGACAGATCCAAATACATTCACAGATGGTGATGAACACGAGGCTAAGTTTCATGAAACGTGTTTTGAGTTGCACGCTAGTGCACAGGGATACTGGGTGTCATTCAAAATTTCTTAGCACAGAAATTTCTTTGACTTTTTTAAAGTCAAAGTTTAGAAAAAAGTACTGTGCTCAGGTGCAAGCATAGGTTCTAAAGTCTTCATAAAAAAGGGACAGGAAGAAAAACAGCATTGGAAGAGGAAGCCAAAGGGGGAGGTGGGCGCTGTTAAGTAAATAGGAAACAAGTCAACCTCTCAGCGGACGCAACAGGATGAAGGGACCAGAGGGACTAAACGCAGAGGAGATTGGCTATGGAGGCAGCTGCATGACTCCCCCTGGAAGCATCTACCCTATGGAGCCATTTACTTAAAAGACACAAGATAGATTTACACAAACAGATCCATGAGGATGTTCAAAGGCTGAAAACGCGAAGCCTGGCAGTTAATGGGGGAGCAGGGGGGTAGTAGGTTAAGCTATTGAAAAAAAGATTAAAGTTGAGCCATGTCCCATATATGAGGTCTCCATGACACACAAGCGCCTCTCCTTACAGACTTCCAACAGGAATTTCCCTTCTCTCCTTCCCTCTCAACCTTTGGGAAAGTAACCCAACAGACTCAAAGGCCTTCTGTGATTAAGTGAAAAAAGCAAGTTTCAAAACTATAGGAAGAAGATGAAATTATACACACATACAAACAAAGAAAAACTTGGAAGGTATTTCCTCTAGAAAGAGGTTGGACAAGGTAGAGAATTTGTGACTTTATTTCCTTCTGTGTTGTTGAAATGCTTGGACAAGGGCATGGATTAGTTTGCCAAAAGGCTAGGAGTTTTAAACCAAAATAAAAGGAGATTCATTAAAAAAAAAAAAAAATCTTTGACTCACACTTTGCACCAAAGAAAACTTCAAAAGTGGTCATAGTGCAAATGTAGAAAATATTATTGAACTCCTAGAAGAAACACAGGAGATGATCCTTGCCATGAGATTTCTTAGGATACAAAAAGGAGGAATTGATCAAGGTAAGTTGAGCTTCACTGAAATAATAATGGTTCTGTTCTACTGATGACAATGAATGTTTAAAAATGTCATGGTGTGAGTTGTGATTGCTCCCCAAACTTCAATTATCCTAACCTGCAGTACCTCTGATGTGACTGCATTTGGAGACAGAGTTTAAAGAGGAGACAGAGTTAGAATGAGATCACTGGGGTGGGGCCTGCTCCATGATGACTGGCGTACCTATAAAAAGAGGAAGTCTGGACTTGTGCAGAAGAACGAGGAAGATACAGTGAGAAAGCAACCAGAAACTAAGGAGGAAGGCCTCAGAAGAAACAAGGCGGATCTCAGATTCCTGGTCTCCATAACTGTGTGAAAATTCTTATTATTTAAGCCACTCATTCTGTGGTACTTTGTTACAGCAGCCCTAAGCAAACTCATACAGAATAAAAACGTAGGTACAAAACATACTTAATAATAGATCCATATCCACAGCCTGTTTTTAGAATTCTCAATACCTGATAATAAGAAAAGAACCCAATTTTAAATGGGTAAACACACACATGAAAAGATGCTGAACATCTATTAGTCACTAAGGAAATGCAAATTAAAACCATGATGAAATTCTACTACCTATCTATTAAAATGGCTAGAACTGAAAAGCTGACAAGACCAAATACAAATGAACCCTCCAGGGCAAAACGTGAACCCTCATACACTGCTTGTGGAATACAAAAAGAATACAGTCACTTTGGAAAAGACTGGCATTTTCTTATAAAGTTAAACATACACTAGCAATAAATACCTACCAATAAACACTATACCCTCACAAAAACGTGTGTGTGCGCGTCTCAGTTCCATTCACAACAATCAAATACTACAAACAACCAAATGTCCGTGAACTAATGAACAAACTGTGGTAAAGTCAACAACAGAATACCACTCAACAAAAAAACAGAAATGAACTTCTAGTATGAACCACATGGATGAATCTCCAATATGTGAAGATACTATACTAGACTCAAAGGCTATATGCTGTGTGATTCCGCATGAGACATTCTGGAAAAGCCACAAAAAATCCAGAAAAGAACTCAATGTTTGGAGAGGGGGCACTTGCTGTCATGAGTTACCTGACTCAGTGCATTTCTCAAACTTTGCAGAACTGAATTCTTACAATAGATGAATTTTACTGCAAGCTAATTATACCTCAATACATGTTCCACCTTACTCAGGGCCCAAGAATCTTGTACACAATAGACCAGTGCTGTTTATACAGAAACAAAACATGAGCCACACAGTAATTTTAAGTTACCAAATTGTCACATTAAAATTGCGAAACAGGTGAGGTTTTAAAAATATTTTATTTAAATATGGCCAAAATATTATCATTTAAACATGTAGTCAATATAAAAATCAACTGACTTTTAAGATTTAGAGAACAAATTAATAGTTGCCCGTGGGGAGGCAAAGGGGGTGCCACATAGGGGTAGGGGGGAAAAGGGGGGTTTTATGGGACTATATGAAATCATGTGTGTAAAACTCTTGAAAATTTAAAGACTCATTCAGTTAAAAAAAAAAACCCAATGATTTAGCTTTATTTTCATATTACTAGGTCTTGGAAATCCAGGGTGTATTTCACATCGATGGTGCATATCAATACAGACCAGGCGTGCTTCAATTGCTCACAGGAGGCTAGAGGATGGGGTCACATCTGAGGTTTGAGTTCTAGAGAGCAGGACGAAGGAAAGGAAAAGGCACAAAAGGCAGAAAGGCAAGGTGCTGGAAACCCTCCCCCTGGTTGGACTCTCTGGGGGTGGCAGAGAGTTGCCCCAGATCTATGAAAGCTGCTGAGTCTGGGGCTGGGTTTCTCTGGTGCTGCAGCCAGTGAGTCACTCAGGCGCACACGTGCATACAGGCACGCACACACACCCCAGCTCATTCGTCAGAATGTAAGAAAGGAAAGGCAAAGAACACGAAATAGCTGCTCCTACACAATTCAGGGACACCTAATGGACGCAGAAAGGAAGGCAGGAGAAATCCAACTGGAAAACCAGGCTGTGCCTGCCTGCCTGCCCAGCAAGCAGGCAAAAGCCCACCGCCTGCTCAGATCCAAGAGGTTCCTTACCACAGCCCAGGGGAGCAGAAAAGGAAAAAACGAGAATGAATCTGCTGGGAAAAATGCAACCACCACGCAGTGGGGAAAAGCAAACTACAGTCCTGGTGCATACTACCTTAGCATGTAACCCAGTCAACGACCAAATCACACAGTCCAATCTCAAATGAACCAGATAATTCAGAACAGCTTGGAATTCTTCCCTCCGGTTTAAGAGTATGCTGTCATGTTTATATTATGGTTATGTCTGATACGCTGGAATTCAGGGGGAGGAGAGTTTTTGTTTTGTTTCAGGGCATAATCTGGAAATAGAAATCATCTGTCCTTCTCTACCCTGAGGTCTCCTCCGGCCACCAACCCTCAATGTTGCAGATACCTCGGACAAAGCTATGTTTTCAGCTAAATGATAACCAAGTGGCTCAATGGTAAAGAATCCGCCTGCCAATGCGGGAGACAGCAGTTCAATCCTGGACTGGGAAGGTCCCCTGGAGAATGAAATGCAACCGACTCCAGTATTGTTGACTGGAGAGTTTCACGGACAGAGGAGTCTGGTGGGCTACAGGTCACGGGGTCACACAGAGCTGGACACGACTGAGCAAATGCACACATAGGAAGTCTGGCTCAGCCTGCGGCTTGATGCAGATGCTCCCTGAGCACCGGCTAAAAGCCTGCCCAGGCTTTCAGGCTAGAAACTGTCCTGGAACACTTTCAACATATGCCAGGGGCTACCTAAGCATTTCTCGTGTGATTCAAACACCATCCTTACATGGTAGGTACTGTTGTATCTCCCATTCTGAAGAAAAGGCAAGGACTCCAGAGAGTGAGAGGGTTAGTCGCCCAGTCGTGTCCAGTGTCTGACTCTTTACAACCCCATGGACTGCAGCCCACCAGGCTCCTCTGTCCACGGGATTTCCCAGGCAAGAGTACTGGAGTGGGCTGCCATTCCCTTCTCCAGGGGATCTTCCCCACCCAGGGATCAAACCCAGGACTCCCGCACTGCGGACAGATTCTTTACTGTCTGAGCCACAGGGACTTGAGCCCATAAGGACTCAAGAGAAGGATGTTATTCAAAGCACACACCTCAGCATCTCTCCAGACCTTCTTGGGCACCAGGAAGCACACTGAGGGGCCACAGCAAAGCGATGCTCGATTAGTCCACACAGTAATGAACACAGCTCTTACTCTGAGCATCCTGTCTTTAAACAGGTGGAAGACCACAAGCACAGACCCTACACATACCTTCCCCTTGTCCTGTTTCTTGAAGACAGTTTTCATAAGCGGTCCTTGTATTTATATGCTTCTTGGCACGCCTCAAGTTACACTCACATGGTTTTCACTCCACCAGTCAGGCTTGAAGATTTCCCAACCTCCCATCAACTCCTGTACACCAATTTTAATAATCAAGAATGTTCCAATTATAAGCTCTGACTTCAAACTCATGCTCTATTATTATTGACTAACTTCTCCCATCAAGGAAAGTATTTTGGCTGTTGTTACTTTGCTTAGCCATTGACCCAAAGAAGAACGCAGCAATTAACCTGTAAAGAAAGACAAGAACTATTCGTAAGATGCTGAAGAAACGTGTCTTCTGCAGACAAGTTATGAAACAGTTAAGTCTGCTGTTGCTCACAGTCTTTGGTTCTGAACAGACAGCCTGGTTTTACTGTCTCCAATACTTGAATGTGAAGAGAAAGCAGAAGTAATAAAAAGCTACATCCAAGTGTCTTGTGAGCCAACCAAAAAGATTTTCAAACCTGATTTTCCTTGTTAAACATCATTTGAAGTGACTTAATCCTTGGGTAAGCGTGCATTTTTGAGGAATGAAATGTGTTCTGAAGCTAGTATTCCGAACACTCGTGTGGGCACTGCCTCAGTTAACACACAGAGTAGACAACTCACAAAGAACTATTAAGAATTTTTATGACTGCCTTTTTCTTGAGGTACAAGATGGCACTGCCCTTTATCCCTACAAGAAGGTGGGTAATTATAACAATGATAGTAAAGCTCAATATAGTATGAATTGGCATAGGCCCAGGTCTTCTGTAATTGGCAAGATTCAGAAATCAAACTCAAATGACATCTAGTTATCTTGTAAGAAAGTTTCCAGCATTTTCCATGTGCTCACAACAGGCAAACCAGTTCCCATCACACTGCCCTATACAACCAATACACATTTTCTTGAGTTCATGTCACTCATTATGACACACCGCCTCTCCTCCCCAAGTTTCACATACTGCGATTTCATAAAAGTCCACAAGCAAGATGGGCAAATGCACCAAAACCATAAAGTAATTCCAAATCGCGTATCATGTTTCATATGCAGCTTTTTAAAAACACAAACAGCATCATATTCTTGTATGCCATTGGCTAAAGGTATCAGAGACTGCTCTTCACTGGCTTTCTCTCCATAAGCACTGTAAGTAAGTTAGAGGCCATGTGGTTAATTCCACAAATGAAATACAGTGAGTAATTATTTCCTATATTATCCATTCTGAATAACATCTAATCTAGCTGCTCAAGAAAGATTCCTGATTAGATAAGGAGGAAACATTTTATGTCATTAGCGATACAGTTTCGTCTTATGGAGAAACTGCATTGTAATGAATACCAGATGAGTTTAAAGTACAGTAGGGCTCCAAACAACCTCCAAATCATATTTGTGTAGCCTGCTGATTATGAACAGTCAACGTTTGACCTTCTACCTGTGACCTACTTACACAGTAAAACTGAACCAACTCCCCAGATACCAATCCACTCTAAATTAATATTTATAGAGTACAATCACTGAGGTTCTTAAACTACATTTTTCCTATTTTCACCCATACATCCTAGGAGCTGCCTAATTAAAAGCAAGGTTTTCCTTTTTCTTTCTAAGTCAGTTCTGGTGGAAACACAACAGGGTTAGCCTAGCCTGGACTCCTGCTACATAACCAAGATCTGACCTGTGTCTTGATTAAATATTAAGTAACTGGGGTTGTGGGGGAAATTAACATAGCAATGCATTTTCCATTCTCTTCACAAGCCTCCCCAAGCACAGCCCAAGTTTCCTCCCAGCGTCTTTCTCCTTATATATCCACACATGCACAGGATTATAAGTGAACCATGCTGATAAGGGGACAGCTACAAAGTTCTAACCTTTTTGAAACATACTGAAAAACATACTGTGAGGATAGAAGAATCTGGGGAGCTCAAATTAACCACGCTCTAGCAATACAGCTATGCCTACTTGAAATTATGACACAAACTTCTATTTCCATGGACACACTGCCTACCTGGGGGGCGGGGGACTGAAATACCTCAGTGCTGACCTCCAGTTCACAGAAGGCAAGAGTCACAGGCCTGAACTTCTCTGAAATCAAAATGTAGACAAGGCAAGAGAGCCAGAAGCTTGATTACGGAATTCAATTTACATAATTTGCAGCTGTTGACTAGGTTTCCCCTCACAGAAAGTTGTAGGGCCATCTGCAGGTTCTATTTTCCCTGCTATCCTCCAGTACAGACCCCACTTCCAAGTTTTGTTGTATAAACCGAAGCCAGGTAAATCCATCTCACTCACACACATAATAACAACAAAAGTTTGGAACTGGGTAGAGGAGAATTACACACAATGACTGTCAGAGGCGTCCTCTGAAAACCACGTTTAAGGCAGCAGCCCCTCGTTGACCCCAGGTTTCCAAAAGAAGGAAAAGGCTGTTTCTGTCTCATGAATCTCTTTGATGATTTACAACATTCTATATATATCGCTCCTCCCCCAAGAAAAGGAATAAGTCCTAAAGCCAGTCCGTCATCCTTTCTGACATCACCAAAGGCCTGGTTTCGTTCTCCCCGCTGTTAGCTCAGAAAACTGATTAGAACTGAATGTCTAGGCTGCTTCCTTATGCCCTTTTAATAAAGCCAACCACAGCAAAGAAAACAGAAATTAGTGGCAAGCACAGAGCTCCTTGCCACTGGGACTCACGGCAGCCTTTGGACAGGCCATTATGGTTGTCTGGCTCCAGCTCTCTTCTCAGTAACCACCACCCCCTCTCTTCCCTGCCCCACACCACCCTCCAAGATCAAAGGCAGCACTTTACTGTTTATAACATCCTGAGCAATCCGGGAATCCCAAGAGGTTTTTGTTACCTTTCCCATCCCTCACTGTCTCTGCTCCCCAAAATACTCTCTTAACGATGCTGGCCAACCCTGGCACAGGCACATCCGGGAATTAGACCTGCCCCAGATGATGCTCCTCTGAGATGCCTTACGGTTAAAAGCAGGGCGCAGGTGGCTCTGGGGAATGAGGGCACAAGACTACTGCCTCTACTTCCCAGCAACTGTGCAGCCAGCACGCAGCAAGCTTGTTGACAAGAAAACACAAAACGTTCTTGCTGAGTATGTAAAAGGTCCTGGTACCCTACAGCAGACATCAAAAAGGACGCACCGTCGAAGGACACGTGATCAGAGAGCCAGGGCACAGCTCCATCTAACCTGTTCCCTTCTCTTTTTCCCCTCTATGAGTGCTGCTACGGCCACTGGCCCTCAGGCCCAGCTTTCCCTTTGCGGTTAAAACACAAAGGCAGAGCAAGCTCTATCTGAGGAATCGTTCTCATTCTCCACGCCCAGGATCACCAGGGAACTTCGGTGGAGCCAGAGCAGAACTCCTCTGCCTCCTTCTGCGTGCCCACCTCTTGTGCTGGGGGGAAGAGAGGCCTAAGTCCTGGGGGAGCAGGGCTGGTCCTGAAAAGAAAGCCCTGACAAGGATCAACACCTCCCTACCCCAAGACACCTCTGCACACCCCAGCTTTGTGTGGTCCTTGAAGGTAATTCATCCCCTGCCAGGGACACACCTACCCTGGAGTGCAGGGGCCCTGAACAAATGCCCAGGCAATCACAGCCAATTCAACAAGAGAAATTAATTCAAACAAAAATCCAAAAGATACATGCCAAGCCAAAAGCTCAGGGATTCAGAGGAAATGATCCAGTAAGAATTCTGGGCCCACTGGTTAACTTTGGAAAAACTCGTCTACACTGATCTTGCAAGCAGGGCAAAATCAAGAGGCGAACCTCTAGGTTTCCTAAAGTAAAGGTAAGAATTTCCTGGGGAGTTTTGGGGGAAATGACTTTCGGGGCAATTTTGCCCAATATCTCAGATTTCAAACTAAAGCATATCTTTACTACGAATCCATTCATCACCCTTAAATGACTCCCCAAGTCACACCAAACCACAACCACCTCAGAAGCCAAGCTATTGTTATTATCCTAAGAGAGATTTGCATTTTCAAGTAAAAGGGGGAAAAAACTGACATGCGCTATTGTTTCACAGACTGATTTATTTCTGAACTCATTCTGAGTTGTTTTTTCCCCTTTTCTGAAGGGGGTTTCTTAAGGGGGACAGGAAGAAATTATTTCTGACTTTGAAAATTCTGTTGCTAAATAGAAACAAGTTGAATGCTAAGGCAACGTGCCATTTCTAATTATAAATAACCGGTGGGGAACGGATGTATAAAAATCACAACTGCTAATACTTAGTGCCTACAGGGATTCATTCTAGACCAGACACACACATCTAAAGCCCCCAGCTACCCTAAGCTACTACCATCCTCTTTTTACTAGCACAAGTGAAGAAGTGATGTGCTGGCAGGCTAAATGACTTGCCCACAGTCATCCCACTAGAAGCAGAGCTGAGATTTGAACTCAAGGCTTCAAGCAACTCTTATAACTGATCACACGGCTTCAAAGGTTTGTTCAAAACCGAACAAGAGCTGGGTTCTTTTAAAGAGACTGATGATGACATTCCAAAAGACAGACAGAGAATCTGTGCAATGAGGAAATTCTTCATTTTCCACGTCTCCAACAAGGAGTCTCACGGATTTCAAGCACTTTGCATAAGAGCAATGACACTACTGGGGCCTCTGGGTTCACCCCAGAATTCACCTGAGGTGCTGGTCTAGAGAGAAATGCCCCAGGCACAGCTCACTGAGCATCCTCTCCCTCTGTCACCTCGCCCACAGGCACAGCAAACTCTGAAATAAGTGCTGCTTCTCTGGAGCATTGTTCACAGTCCTCCAGTACTCGAAAAGGGGAAAGAAATCAAGGTGGCTTTTCACTTTTCCCGTGATACTGATTACTGCCAACGACAGCCCAAGACATCTTTGCTTTCAAGCAGTACCAAGCATCAGAGTTCTACTATCCTCAGCAACAAACCTTACAATTATTACGGACGCAACCTTTCTTATAAAAGATCCCTAACTGGGAACCTTGGCTAAATAACAACAGAATCTGCATTTCATAGAGCTTCTCAAGCAAGCAGCTCCATTTTTAGACTCAAAATGTGCAGAGGTCACCGTTTTAGTTGTATTTGTGGCATTAGTTGAGAAAACACTAAACATTTACAGAAAAGAACCAAAGGCAGGGAGGGCCCTTGGGAATGAGCTCCAGCTCCAGCTTACTAAGTCTTCCATCACTAGGAAATCAATCTAAAGAGAAGATTCATTTTTAAAGCATCACTTTCTTCTTTCATAGATTTGGGAGCCAGAAAGAAATCTGATTCCAAGTCAGTACCAGCAGGTGCTGGTATAGGGACAGGACACCAGGCCCAGCTGGCACACACCCCCACAGGACTTGCTTTTCCCACTTCCGGTTACAGTACCGGACTCAAAACTCAAACTGAATGAGACATGAAGGAACTGGGTATAAAGTCCACTCGTTTCTTCAAGAACTCGGGACCAGCACGACTCATCAGGGCCCTGGAGCAGCGGAAGCCACTTTATCTGTCTTGGACGAACCCCATCCTAAGTGTGAAGGTATTCCAGCTGCACCCTGGACTCAGGGCAGCTCCAGAATGAGCAAGCGGTAAGAGTCAAACTGATTCTGCTATGCTTCCCCTGCTAAGATCCAAGTTACATTTGAAAATGTAATGCTTTAAGATGCAGCTTCACACAGTCCCTCTCATTACCCTGGGAAGCCAGCTGATATCAGACAGCGGGGGGAGGATAGTAAGGCATCAGCTTTGCTAAGCCACCCACAATGCAGTGAAGCGAACAAAGTCCTAAGGGACCAGCCCGCCAGTCCTGACGCTCTGTCGTCCTGCAGACTGTCCACTAGCTGGCGTCTTCAGGAAGCAACGACTGTAACAAAAACAAGTCTACGCTCTTCTTTCTGACAGAATCTGCCTAGGACAGTACAGTGACGATCTCTGGACGAGCATGCCACTCGTGTGTTTCCTGTGAAAGGCTTTGCCGGGGGCAGCCAGGGCTGAACAAAGCAGGCCAGCTGTGCAGACGTTCTGTTTTACCAACACACTCCAGAAACCAGGAGTAACAGTTGACAAATCTTTTCTGCCCATTTGTTTCACAGCCCCTCAACTTTTCCTCTGACATCTGTGGGTTCCCCTATGCCATTCTGCGAATTCAAAGCTTCCTCTTTCCTCCCTAATCCAAGAGGCCTCCACTGCATTTCTGGGGGTCTCTAAGCCTCAACACACAAGAACCAAAGCAACTGCATGGGTTATACATCCAGTGCATGGCTTTTTACTCACCTCTCAGTATCATTCACTGAACTAAAGCTCTGCCTTGGAGGGCGTGGCAACGCACTCCAGTATTCTTGCCTGGAGAATCCCATGGACAGAGAGGCCTGGTGGGCTGCAGTCCATGGGGTCGTCAAGAGTCAGACATGACTGAAGCGACTTAGCATGCGCATGAGAAATCTTACACCAGAAGTCACAGAGGGAATGACAGCATATCTCCAAGTACTATTTACTCATTTGCTCCTTCAACAAATACTTAAGAAGCACCGCTTTAGGTGCCCGAGGAGGATCTGTGAGCAAGAACAGCTTCCTGCTCTCATGGAGTTTGTACTCTAAGCCAACAAGGCAGTAGCAATCGTAATATCTGAGCCAGTGGAACACGCTAGAAATAAGAGGGTGACGTAACACACCACCTGGCCGCAGAGCAGCACAGTGAGGCGAGCACTGCGCGGGCCAGCCCGGGACTGCAGGACCCGGCTTCCAGCCCAGCCGGGACACTCGTGGCCCTGTGACCTTCAGCCAGGGCTTGACCCCAGGAGGCCCCACAGCCATCCTTGCCTGTGAACCCTATCACCTGAATAGCTGCTATGCAGAATTAGTCACTTCTATTAGCTATACCTTGGACCTAAACACAGTATTATTTCCCCCAAACAAGATAATGAAGAGGGCCTGAGCCCTCCCGGAGGGCTTCAGGAGCAGCAGGCCTAAGGCTGTTTGGGAAGAGAAAGACAAAGGTAATTACACGCCCCACACCTGCCAGGCTCAGCTAGTTAGGGGAAAGGCTAAGATGACAAATGCACTGAAGGTACAGCTTTGAAAAATCCCAAGTGGGAAGAAATGAACTTCTAACGATAGGTTCTTGAAATGTAGTGAAGTTTCTCTGAATCACCAGGGACTGTTCCCACCAAGTTCACTTACTTTCAGTCCACTTACTTTCCTCCCCAGATTTGCAAGTCAAAAGACTAGTGCGCGGAGAAAAGACACAGCACTTCTGCCAGAACCCCATACACTAAACAGACACCGACCGTCAGCACCGCCCCCGGACACGCCACCTTCTGCCGACGCACTGAGGACCCGCCCGCTCTGACCTGAGCAGCACCCTGGTGCCACCTCAGTGGGGACGGCAGGTTTCTCGGGAAAGCTGGCTCTCTTGAAAACGTGAGGCCACAGTGAAGAGGCCTAAAGGCCAGCTCTGTGAGAACTGTGCCCCGGTTCCCAGGATTTACGCAGAGCCTCTGGGCCGAGGTAGAGCTGGCATACTCCCAGATTCCCAAGCCAGCCACCACCCTGCCCACACCCCAGCCAGGACACCTGCTCTAAACACAGTACTTTCTTCATACAGAAAAAGAGAAGTTACAGTGTACACCAACCAGGCATACAGATCCACTCGGATGGGAGGATGGGACTTCCCTGTTGTTGAACACTAGGTCAGCAGAGATCAGGAGACGGTCTCCTGCATCTCAGTCTCCGTGACTCCCCCTACCTGAAGTCACTCTGGCCCACTTTCCCGCTCTGACCCAAAGAAGGAAGGCAGAGCACTTCACTGGTGGTCCAGTGGTTAGGACTCCGTGTTCCCAATGCAGGGGGCATGGGTTCGATCCCTGGTTGGAGATCCCATAGGATCTGCGGCCAAAAAAAAGAAGGAATATAAAGAGGTTACCAAGGAAGGACACAGCTACCCAAGCTGAGCTCTGTGATATTCATCACTGAATTATCTTCCCCCCAAATGAAGTTTCAAAACATGTAACACAAACAAATATGTCCATATGTTGTGCAATTACAGGCTGCAGCCTGTTTTAAGGGAAAGACACCGAAGGGCAGAGTGGGAAGTGCAGTGCCTGGAGCTCTGGAGCTAAGGAACAAGGCGTGGGCCTGCTGCATTGTCTGCCTGTTTCCTTCCCTCCTCTAGAGGGGTGAGCGTGGGATCTGGCCAGATCAGCTCCCCAGGTACTTAGCTTCTTCAGTCTGTGTGAACGCTAAAGCTTGTCTTAATGCCCAGTTAAGAAATGGACTCTCCGAGCAATAATGGAACCGCCAGACCCTCTGAGGAGGAAAGACAAGAGAAAGAAAAACAGAAAGAAAAAGAAAACCAAAACGAAAAAAGACTATTCAGCCATAAAAGGGTAGAACTTATTGGTACAAACAGCATGTATGAACCTCAAAAGCATTCCAACAAAGAGACCTAGACAAAGGATTGCTTCCATTCACATGAACCTTTATAATACTGGCCCAGACCTGGCAGGGGGATTTGTCAGCAGGACCTCTCTGAGGGGACAGAAGTGTAATACCAGGTGTGGGCAGTCACCAAAACTTACCAAAACTTGCGCTTGCAAGGGATGCAATTGTAAACTGAACTTTGGGAAATTTTTTTAAGACATCTGAACTGATTTACAACTGTTTTCAAAAAGAAGAAGGGAGGTGCAGTTGTGACAACTCACTGGGTTAAACTGATTTTTCTGGAAAGCAGCCACCTGTGTTAAACACAAGTCAATGCCAGAAGCCACACCTTGGGTGACACAATTCAGGGACTGGGTCCAAATGTGGGGAAATTCCCCCAAGTTTGATGCTGTGAAAAGTGACTTAGTAAAGAAATATTTATGATACAAACTCCCTTTAAGGCCTTGGGATATTTAAAGAAAAAGCAGGTTTTACCTTTTAAAAAAGAGAGAGAGAGAAAGTCACCTTTGTACAAGCTGATTCAGATACGATTTGTGGTTTGTGTTAAGGGATTTGCTTCTGTGCTGGGCAGAAAAGCAAATCCAGTATTGACCTATGCTGAGAAAAGGCTTGCTCAGACGTCTTCATCCTTTTTCAAATCCACCGAGGTCTCCAACGGAGGGAGGCTCCCCACAAGGTGGGCAGGAAGTGGGAGACCAGCAACCTCTTCCCTGGGGGAGGGCCATCCAACTGCGGGTGGGGGGATGAGAACCCCTGCCCAGTCCATGGTCCACGGGGAAAGGTCTGAGAGAAATTACTCCACCAGAGTTCCAGAAAGTGCTATGGCAAACCTCGGCATCCCACAGGAGCCCAGGCCTGGCACTCCCATGTCAAGAACTCCACAAGGGGTCTCACAAGGGGACTCGGGGCAGGCGGCCCCGCGGAGACACAGAGCATCAAAACCCATTCCCAGCAGCCCACAAACCAAAGTCAGCTCAGTTTCTGGCACAAAATGATTTACAAGTCATCCTGGCAGGCGTCACGTCCAAGAGCTATTTTTAAGACAATAATTGTGGTCTAAGTCTGGTCAGAGGGTCCTGGGTGTTTGAGGTTAAATCCCACCTCCTGGGAAGGATCAGTCAGAAGACTCAGGCCCATTTCCATCCCCAGCTCTCCAGAACCACCTGGCAAAAAGTACAGAGAGAGCAGCATGGCTCACAGCGTCCTGAGAACCCCGTCACCAGAATTCAGGGTCTGAACCACCCTGTTCCACTCACCTTGCATTTTGCATGTAAATCACCACTTCAGTTTTGGTTGGGGTAACATGGGGGGATGAGGGGGTGCACTTATTAATGCTATCTGTAAATGGTGAGTTCAGCAGACAGTATTTTCCACTGTGACTAGTCATTTGTAAAGAATACTGATTTTGTTACTTTTATTCTGTAAAGTGGCTACAGCAGGAAGCATTGCTTTTACACTGTTCTGCAGGGTTATGATAAAAACTCATTTTCATGTATTTTTACATAAATCACATGCTCGTTTTGCTCTAACCAGTAGTAGGGGGCAAAGGCATTTAAGCAGCACTTTTAGAAATTAAATTAGCTATCTGGTATGCAACCATTTCACCAGAGACGCCCAGCCCAGCCCCACCAGTCCATCTGTGGAAACCCTCCCTTGTCTCAATCCACAACTGGATAAGTGGCTTCTCTTAAGAAGACATGGCGACTGTTTTTCCAAGATTTTAGATGCCTTTTTCTAAAAATTACACTGCAATGCATATTTCTTGGAAAAAATACAAAACTGCCTTATCTCGAGCATTGCTCCCTCTTCCCAAACTCCTGCAAGATTTTTCACATTGAGACCTTCCATTTCACTCTTGAAGACGCTGTTCTCTCACTCCCATCTTCATCAGCTAAATTCCCATCCTCCAAGTGTCTATACTGTGACATCCAGGAAGTCTACGTTGTCCTTCCGAAGTATGCCCACAGCATGCTGGACACCTAGTCTATCAAAGCACTCACCCCCTCCCTCTAGAATAACGTCAGAGCCACTGTTCACTACTGAGTGCCTGGCAGATGGCAGATCGATAAATATTCCTCAGATAAACAAACAAAAATTAAACTAAACTTATTTTGATCACTCAGACAAAATACTGTTGGTTTTGGTGTGCATGTATTTTGTGTGTGTTTCCTCCTACAGTACTTTTCCTAAACAAATACACTCTTTATGTGAATTATTATAACCACAAAAGATTAAACTCTACACTCTATTCTGTCACTTGCTTTTTTCACTTACTACATTATGTCATTAAATATTCTTGCTACCAGAGCATTTTAATGATCGCATGGAACAGATGTTCACTAATTTAACCAATCCCCCACTGGTTACAATTTTTCACTGTGATACACAGTGAAATACACTTGATACACAACCCTGTGGCCAAGTCTAAATAAATTCCTAGAAGCAGAGGCTGAGTCAAAACGGTATGCAAAATATTGCATGAGTTCTAGTACACACAGAAAGCTGAAAATGCAGGTTATCAATTTTGGAAGGAGACAGACAGGATCACCACAACCAGAAGGAGCATTTAACTGGCTGTAGAAACACGGGGTGTTTAGCCCAGAGGAGATGAACACGAAGTCTGTTAGATGGGAATCATGTTTATTTAGCTCCTTCTGAGGATAAGAAGGCAACCTGAGAAAGAGATGGAAAGAGCGTGGAATCTTCCCAAAGAGCTATCCAACGCGACCCTGTGGTGGCTTTAAGCATGGAGGCTGAGGCAGGCAGGGATCCTGGCAGGGGAAAGGCTGGGTCAGCGTCACAGCAAAGGCAGTCAACCAAAAAGGTTACTTGTGTTCAACTACTACTATGTCATCCCTCCGGAGGGCTCCTCACAGTGCTCTTCAACTGAGACTGGAGAAAAGCCACGACGCAACTTTTCCTGTGTTGCCCCAACAACTATCAGAGCACACAGCATACCGACTACACACAAAATGCTCCTGAGAGAATCAGTTTCCCCAGTAAGCAAAAGTCCTAGCCAACCAAATGATGGATTCAGTCCCTGACAACAGCAGTGACGTTTTATGTCTTTGCGAAATGGGGAGGGTCTCGCTTAGCCTCACAGCTTAAGGCCCTCACTGTAATATATGTAATAAGAGCAAATGACTAATGATAACATTTGTTGTAATTGCCTAATCTCTGTTTTTTACAGAAGGAAGGTATTCAACAGATCAACGGTCACTATTTAACCACAGGGGACAGGATTATCTCTTCCTCAATTTTTACCAACGTTCATATGTAAATGAAGGAAGTTTCTAAAAGATACCTTTTTTTTTTTTAAAGGAAAGTCGAGGAAGGAGGAAAATAATGCTGTGTTTCTAAACAAGAGTTTCTTTAGAAAGGCAGGGGGATGAGTGAGATGACAAGCTGAGTGTCAGCATCAAGTTCTGGGTGACAATAAAAAAAAGGCTCAGGAGTCTGTGAGCTTGGCCCCTTCTGACTTCTGCTTCCATATTCCACATTCCTATCACAGAGTTAACAGTACCATGCTGACACAGACGCTAAGAATCATACGGGTTAACACATGTAAAACGCTGAGACGAGTGCCCAGCACATAGGAAGGGCCACTGAACTGTCAGGCGCTTCTTCACGCCATCAGCGTCATTTCCACATGTACTTAAAGAGAGGGACAAAACCCATGAGAATAATGCAGGACCTCAGGGAAACAGAAAGGCTGGTGAAGAGGTAACTTTAAAACTACAAGCAGTCCCCCCTTCTGACAGTTCATTTCTAACTGGCTGTTTAAAACTCAGGATGCATTTCATCATAACAAGGGTGTTTCAAACGGTGGTTGGGTTCCCAAATCATAGAGTTCAACAAGACTCACTAAGATTTCAGGGAAATGACTGGAAACGGCCAAGGGACATTATGGGGGAAAAAACAAAACACAAAACCATTTCCCTGTGCCAATTCAAAAGACTGGAAAAGCCTCAAGGAGGAGGCACGGTCACCAACACTGGGACACTGGCAGGGACGCTGGGTGGAAACTGCTCTGGAAGAGAAAAACTACGACAGCGTCTACAGAGCAGCAGGCGCTGGCCTCAGCTGTCACTCTACTGGCTCCAGAGAAAATAATCAAGTTTTAAACCACAATGGCTGCAAGTCTGGATTTCTTGGACCTTATGAATTATGCACTATAATGAACTGTGCATATTAACTAAAACCAGGCTCTGCTCTCCTAGGATATCTGGGCAATGGATGTATTTCTCATTGGCTACTAGTTCTAAGTCTGAAAGGCAACTAATCACAGAATCAAAGCGAGAGAAGAGCTAATGTACAGAAATACACAAAATCTCTCCCCCTCCCCCATAAACAAAAGTGTTCTGGATTCACAGCAGGTCACTGTCAGAAAAGGAGAAACACCCACAACAACCTCCAGCCTCAAATACTACGTAATGAAATTCCAGAATGGACAGGTCCAATTTCCTGGTGGGTGAGACACAAGTGTTTTATAGAAACCACAACCCCTTCCTCCAAGCAGAGCTCCAAGGAATTTTAAAGTCTGAATGTAAAAGTTAACTGCAATCGACTAAAAACAGAACTAAGAAAATAGACATTTAAAATTCAAAGCAGAAGGATGAGGTAAGGAGAAAGGATGGTGTCCACCTTCCCCACCTTCATTCTGTTCTCCATCCCCCTTTGCCTCTGAGCTTTTGCTTCTATACTCCTTTACACCGTCGTGCTGTCTTTCCCCTTGTGAAAGATCTTCCTGGGCCTACGTCTGTTTAAGTCCAAACAATTCAAAACTAAACTACGGGTAACTTTTCTTGGGAGGGGCTGATAAGATTGTTTCTTGATCTAGGTACTTCAACTTCAAAGTTCAACATTTCTTTAAAGCATCTGAAAACTAGTTTAAAGAAGGTAGCATTCTTTTCAGTTTCTCAGAATTTAGACTAAATGGAATGATCCTTACAGTCCTTAAGCCAACCCAACAGCTCCTGCTTCATTTAAAAAATATACATATTTGTTTTTATTTGTTTTTTTATTTGGGTGCACTGGGTCTTAGTCACAACCTTCGGGATCTGATTCCCTGACCAGGCATCAAACCTCCCTGCATTCGGAGCTTGGAATCGTAGCCACTGAACCACCAGGGAAGTCCCTGCCTCACTGTTAATTTAATTTTGTGGTCGCTGCTGCTGGAGTTGAGTACATCAACTCAGAAAACCCTCAGGACACAGCATACAAATACACACCAAACACAACCACCTGACTGCAAAGCACCCAAAGTGTCTGCCATTTGTGACTCTCCACGTATGAAAACTGAAGTTAGCGGCCGGCAGAAACTCTGAACACTGAATGCCTTGAGAAACTGCTGCTAACTGCTACAGCTTTGAAAAACCTGACATTTAGAAAAGAAATCTATTTGGTCCCACAAGTGGGCCTCGAGAAATGTAAACTGAGTTCTTCTCTGCATTTTAAAAAATGTTGCCAACAGACTGGGTGAATACTAGGAAATTCTTAACCTGAAAATGTTCAAAATGACGTGTATGTGTGTATATGTATATACTGTGCACAACACAGTACCCTAGAGATGTGGTGAGACCGCTCTGCAACATTCATACCCTGCCCAAGTAATTCCTGAGACTTCATTTGAAATGTAAGCACCTCTCTTACAGACAGAATGTTAGGTACTGAAGCAATAATCCAGAGATCAGGGAGAAAACCAAGGCCAGAAACCCATAAGACCCCCTTGAACTCTGCTTACTCTCAGTCAACAAGGACATCTGCTCCTGGCCTGTTAGCCAATAGCGAGGTCACGGTCCAGGGGGAATAAGCTGCTTTACTCACCCTTCCCCATCCCGGCCTCAACCTAACCTCCTCCCAAGATGGAAACACTACCAGAGAAGGAAACCAGCATTAACTCTAAGCTGAACCACACTGCAGGGAAAGATGGAGGTGAAGAAGAAGGGGCTGGAACGCGGTGAAACGGAGGAGCTACCCAAGGCATTTCCAGAGTAAAGCAATGTCACCAACCTGCAACCCCCTTTCCCAGCCAGGCCCCTGGGGCGGAATCTGCAGGAATGCACCCAGATTCAATCCATGAGAGGAAGCCCCATCGCAGTGACCTCACAGACGGGGGTGTATTCAAGAGAACTAGCCAACCTAAGTAGACAGTTTTTAAGTAGTTCCTCAAAACTATTATAAGCAATGCTAGCAATATGGCTACTGTTCCAAAGACAGAAGGCCTCACAAAAGCTAGCAGCCACATCCTTGGACGGGCTTATTTTCCAGGTGGAAATTATGGGCAAGAAACCCTGGACCACTAACCCCCAGGCTTGCGCTCGCTCCCAAGGGGCACCCAAGAGGCTGCAATGACCCCAGGACAGATTTCTGACGTTCCAGCCAAAGTGGTCTGAAAAAGCCTTCAGCTAAGAGAAGAGAGCCAACTGAGGGGATGAAATACAGTGTACAAGCTGCTGGCCCACTCTCTCCACCGCCCCAGGGACACCTGGAACCAAGCTGTCGCCCCCAGCACGTGCTCTGTACACACACAACTCGAGGAGAACGCTGAGCCTGCCTGGCCAACGGCCATAATCTAGGAACACAGACGCCCGAGAAACTGTCCAGGGCCACCATGGAGGATAGGACCCTCGTCCTTATATGGGATAAGAGCAGGACTCGGGGCAGAAATCCAGAGAAGCCTGTGGACCAACAAGGAAAACACTCAATAAAATATCCGTTGATTGATTTTTTAAGAGAAGATTAAAGGGTTAGAGGGGGAAAGGCCAGGGAACAAAGGTCAAAAGTAAAGCATCCGTCATCCAGAAATGGGCGTCTCTGTAAAGGGCCTGGCTGCTGCAGAGAGGGCTGTACCCCCACCAGCTGGCTTCTTCCAGGGTCTGCAACCTGCCGGCCCGGGAAAGGCTACTGCAGACTAGGAATCCTCCAGCTTCATGTTATTCCTCTAAAGAATGAATGAATGGTCAGCTCTCTGGGAGGCTACCAAGAAGTACAGGCTCATCTCCCTCAAACTCTAGTGAGGATCACAAACCATGTCTACCCTCCACCACCGACTTCAGGAGGCGGGAAAAAGGAGGCATGGAGGGCAAGGGCCAGGCATGGAGGGCAAGGGCCAGGCATGAAGTGAGAGCCAGGCTGGCTGGTTACCCAGGGGAGTAGGCACTGCCTCCTGCTTACCTAGCAATGGTTACAAGCACTTGACACTGACTGCCTCCACGGCAACCCCACTGGGGAGATAATATGATCATCTCATCTGAGGAAAATGAGGCACAGAGAACTTAGGCAACTTGCTAAAGTCACCCAGCTTGAATAAGAGGCACAGCTGGGATTCAGACCCAGTGCTCCAAACCATAAACTGTGAACTGGGGGTTCAGTGCCAGGTTCAAGGTTACCTATCACTAAACCTACAGCTGGGATTCACCCCAGGTAAACCAAAAAGAAGGCGCCTAACATGAACAACCGGAGAAGGCAATGGCAACCCACTCCAGTGTCCTTGCCTGGAGAATCCCAGGGACGGGGAGCCTGCTGGGCTGCCGTCTGTGGGGTCGCACAGACTCGGACACGACTGAGCGACTTAGCAGCAGCAGCAGCAGCATGAACAACACACAGAAGCGCCTGCACCTGAAACAGCAGTGTCCAAAGTCAGCAACCTCTATTCCCTCCAGTAAGTGCCCGTCCAAGGAGATTACCTAGTTGAATGGTGACGGGACTGGGGACTTTCTTGGGGGCAGAATGTTGAGACCGGCACTAAAAATATTATTAAAGATTTTAGTCACAATTATTTAGGGGGTAACTTTCTCCCAATAGATCTTATTTGACTGGGCAAAGAGGGCGACCAACATTTTAAATGGGTCCTTCCAATAAGTTAATAAAGCAAGTGAAAGGGCTAAACCTGAGAACAATCAAGCCCTAAGGATAAATCAAGAGCCAAAGCCAGCAGCTGCTGGGCCTCCGACCCAGCCCCTCCCCACGCCTCCTGCTCAGTATAGTCTGGGAGCCGCCTGGCATTCTCAAGCCCTGAACCATAACAGGGATGGCAAACAAGATCCCCGGGTGATTCCCACGCAGGTTTGAGAAGTGCTGCCCTATATAAGGACGTCTGTGTGCCTCAGGACAGCATCAACACTTTCTACCAGAAAACAAGTGTAGGCATGGAAGTGAAAAGAATCAGTCAAAAATCTGCCCCAGATTCCTATAAATTTTCATTTATAAATTAGAATTAACCTTTTTATTCTGTCAAGTGTGAGCAAGAGGAAATTTATTGAAAATTCTTTGTGGTTCACAACTGTCACCAATTTTGAAAATTAACCACCAGAAATCCTGTGATCACAGCATGTATATTACTATTTGATGTTCTCTTTTTCTTTGCATTAAAATTGTCCCCATCCTGGGCAATGAGCAAGAAGCCCCATTTCAGTTGTATAAGAAATTCTACTTGAACTTAAAAAGTGAATCACTAAAAAATGAATGAAGCTAACAAAATTTTTAAAATACAGACAGTAAAGAAACAGGGACCACCTCTGAATCACCCTAAAGCATATACACATACCACGCTGAATATCATAGGGGCAAAAGCAGAACTTGTGGCATTAGGTTTTCAAGCTAATAAAGCTGCAATGAACAGCTTTCTTCATCACTCTTAAACACATTTGTAATTATTATAACATGAAGCATTTTGATGTCATGAATTGTTACCCTATGTATGAGAAATTATAAGCCATTTTTCCCCATTTCAGATATATTTTTCCCTAAGTTACTAGTAACTCAAAAGAACACATCAACATACAACTCAACAACATTGACAATCTATGTTAATCAAATTTTTACTACTCCAGAAAAATAAGGAACTCTCCTTATTACAACCTAAGTCACCAAACCAGACATTTCCTTCACAGGCTACTAATAAAACGTGTCCATCAACACACCAAGGGGGCAGCCTCAGTTCCTGATCTGAATTTCATATTCAAGTATCCATGTAATTTCCCCCACCTTGCAAACGTTCAGGACAACTATAGCTCTGCATTCTTTCTTCCTATTAAACCATGGTGGGAAAGAAAACAGAATCATCCCACACAAACCCCTTAAAGAGCTTACAGGCTGCAGTTAAATCTATACAAGAAATAAAATTTGGCCAACATCCCCCATTTAGTGTGATCCTCTCACAATGGGAGATGGATTGCAATTATCCATTAATGCAACCTACCCTCCATAGTCAATAAATAAATGTCACTCCCTGTCACTCAGATGAATCCTGAGTGAAAAGGCTAGAAAGAAAGAAAGATATAAATGAGATTCTGTAAATATCCAAGGAACACGCTGATGACTGATTTCAAGCCAATATGTCTAGAACTTGTGACAGAAAGTGAAATGTCTGTGATTAATATGGACTTACTTTTAATTTTAAATGCATTAAAGTTATGCTAACATTCTCACTGGTCTCTGAAGAGAAAAAAACTTAAGTGAAAAAAAAGGGCTCAGGTTCCAATTTGCTAACTTAAGTCACACCCTATCATTTTGTAAGCTTTCCTCCTCACACCACCCTGCTGTGCCTTTGGACTTTTTAAAGACCTGGGATTTGAGTAATTATAGCCATTTCAGAAATGGTTACTGAAAACCTAGCTACCTATACGCGGCTTTAAATGTCTCCCTCTAAGTCCTCAGTTTACAGGGAGACTATGTAGGGAGTAATTCTATTCTTTTACACCCAGAATCTTTCTACCCCAATACGGTCTGCTTCCTGTCTTACCAAAATTCACTCACTGAAGAGTTACCTACTGACTGGTATCCCTGATGGGGTCTGGGTAACCCTAAGCCTTCTGCAGAAACTATTTCAAATTAAGCAAGCAAGATCTGGGGAAACACCAGGGGACTGCCTGCTCCCTTTCTCTGCCTGTCCCCGTCTCTCCTCCTCTCTCACACACACAAGCAGCAGCAGTTGACAACACAGGGGAGCCTGGTCTTCGCAAACAGGCTCCACCATCCAGTAATTGGTTCATAAATTTTATTCATAACTTGAAACAGAAAGGGCCGAAAATGAGCAATCGGTAATCTTAAAGGTTGTCATTACTCTCTGGCTGCAAGCGGTTAAAGAAGGCCTTGCAAGCTGGTGAATTACAGGTCCAGTTTATGACTCTCAGTGAGCTCAGAAGCAGCACAGCATCTCAGAAAGCGCGAGCCAGGAGGGGAAGGAGGTCAGCTGCAAGCCCAGATGGACTGACGCTTCAGTGTCACCTATCCCATCCCAGTGGAAGGGGTCTTCCTGCTCCCAAGCCCTCCGGCCCCCGTCACTGCACAGAGCACAGCGTTAAGACGGAGACATTTTCACCCGTGTATTTCTTCCCCTAAGATATATTTTGTGTCATACCTTGCTCGCTATCTTTAAATAAAGGTTTTCACATGTTCATGAGATAATCAGGAAAAACACATCCAACCTGCACTACTGACAAGTTTTCCAGCAGGTTTTAGTCCTCAGAGAATAGTTCCACACTACCTAAACCTCAAATGGAGGAATAAACATATACACTCTGGACTCAGTGGGTTTATCCATACATACGCTGGACTAAATTAGACATCACATCTCAGGACAATCTGGGATTCTGTGTATGGACCCCTCAGAAGCCGCAGGCTAGGGGCAGTGATGGAGGTGGTGTGGACAGCCACCCTAAGGAGTTACTGGGAAGCTCACGCCCACAGGACCTGAGATCCGGGCAGAACTGAGCTCCAGCCTCTTAAGGGGCAGCAAGCCAAGTGGTGATCAAGAGAAGCCTCAGTGATCAGCCTCAAGGCAAGCGAGTCAGACCAACAGAAAATATGATTCAATGCAAAACGCCTTATCTCATTCCCGCACGCCCACGCCCACCTCTGAAGTGAGGAAACTGGCAGAGGTTGCCTCAATAACTTCCGGCCCAATGAAGATTGCTCTGGCAACTACAGTGGAGCCATCCGTATGGCTCCCAAGCTTCAGTGCAGTGGGGGAAAATAAAGGGGGAACAGAGACACCAAGACGACGGGTCTGGGCAGAACGAGGTAGACTTGCTCTTATTCCCCCTCGCAGACCAAACTGAGCAGTAAACCACGCTTCTGAATGCCCCTCCATCCCTTCCCCAAGCAGAATATTCCTTGCTACAGCAAAGGGGAGAATACCAACTTCAGAGCACTGATGGCAGGCTTAGGGAGTATGGCAAAAAGCTGGGCCTCAACAAATGTTTTGTTCCCTCTAAAACCACCGCCTAACCCCTTCCCAAAGAAGGGATTCCGACCCCCTACCCCCACAGACCCACATCCTCATGACTCCACCCAGAGACAGATCAATACCATTTCTTCCTGGTGTCACACACACCTGGACCTCTCGCAGAGTAATCTGAAATCTGGTTTATCCTACTGAAACCCTCGTTTTCACAAGTGAGTTTCTGGCAGCAGAGGGTGATTAGAACACAGTTGATGCACTTTACACACTACTCTGGTCTTTCCCAAAGAGCATTCCAGAGCACTCTAGGTCCATGGATATTACGCAAAATCGGGGTTCACTGATGAGCTGAGCTTGAGATGCATCAGCTTCACACAGGTGTCTGTCCTTCAGCGTTGTTCATGTGCACTGTGATTCTCCTCTAAGAATTCTGACCACAGAAGCCTCCTTCCCCTGCTCTCCTCAAAAACATGATAGATTTCTCAGAACACAAGTGGGCTACACCATGGTGCTTTGTCTCACTCAATTTTGTTGGTGGTTTGAGTCAGGTCTTCATTTGGGGAGGAAGGCGTTTTTCTAAGTAATATGTGAATGAATGTTCACTGTAAAAGTACTGAGTGTATCGGGTAAAAATAGGCGTCTGCTCAGAGAAACTGAAAAAAGGCAATTGTCCTTATCCTTGGAGGTTTCAAGTGTTCAAACTAAGTTATTAACAGAACACAACTAGAGAAATTCATGGGATGTCAAGTTCTCACTGTAGTAGTGAATTGTTAGATCCTTAACAGAAATATGGCTCCGTCACAGATTGTCTAACAAAAACTAGCAGTTACTTTTTAAGAAAATATTTCAACTACTGGGAAAATAGATGGGAGCCCAGACAGGCTATCCAATAAAGCACATTAACGAGCTGAAAAAAATTATATGAGCTACAATGCAAATGCAGTTTTATCTTATATTACACTGTGATCACATCACTTCCTGTTGTCATATAGGAGAGAAAAGTTTGATAAAGTCCCCCAAAACATCTTGGTTACTAAGTTTCTGCAAAGGGTTCCTGAGCTGAGTCCTTTAAGACAAAGTCTTATACATAAACGTGATTTAACTGTCACAGATCTATCTGTGCTTACTTGCTGTACTTACTCTTTTTTCACGCTTTCCCAACTTTCTGAATTTCCTGAAATACATATATGCTTCTTTCAAAGGGAAAAACATTAACACGTTACATTCACTGAGAAAATACAGGGTTCACTAAATAACCTAGTACCTGATTTTTTTCCAACGCCCCTGCCAATTCTTACAGATCAGTAGGTCTACCACCAGTACTTGTGGAAAGGCTTCCGAAAACCAATCAAAGAGGGTTAGGACTGGCCACAGCTGCAATCCAGAGGAAAGAATAGGGACTCAGCGTATTTACTGACCCCGGTGATCAGAGGCCAAGTGTCCCCCAACAAGACTTGGGTGCCACATGTGGAAGCAGAGTCCAAGGAAGGGCAGAACATATAAAAGCGTAAGCAGATCAACAGTAGGTGAGGACAGCGGACAAGAACTATCAGGTTGAAACTCCTCTGAAGATGCCTTAGTTAAACGCAGTTTAGGAAATCCGAGACTTCTGAGACTTCCCAGCTACCCAAACTGGGAAGAGACACTTCAAAAATGGAGATGGTCAGAGGATGTAAGCAGCAGCCACAATATGGAGACAACTAGGATGCTACAAACACTGCAGTGTAAAGAGAAATGGAAAAAAAAATTTTTAACCTTAACAGCATGAAAAATCATAAAACCGTCAACATACATAAAGCACTAGGAACGTACAAGAGGAGGCTGGAGGACTTCACTGTATCAGCAAGAAGTAAGTGCTTGGCTGGGTCGCTGTGATGTGCACCTGAAGCAATCCCAACATTGTCAATAGGCTATGCTCCAATAAAAAGTGTAAATATAATTTTCTGACAAGTAAGAAAGTGCTTAAGGAATTATGGGGACGTGTTACAGGGATGCAGGAACAGGAAATTACAAGGCTCTGAAGCTGATCTCTAAAACTTTGGTCACCTGATGTGAAGAGCCAACTCACTGGTAAAGACCCTAATGCTGGGAAAGACTGAAGGCAAGAGAAGGGGGAAACAGAGGATGAGATGATTGGATAGCATCAATGGATGGCTGGATGACTTGGACATGAGCTGAAGCAAACTCCAGGAGACAGTGAAGGACAAGTAAGGCTGGCATGCTGCAGGCCATGGACACGACCGAGCAACCGAATAACAGCAAAATTAAATTTCCTCATTGATGACTGTACTAAGGTTTTGTAAGAGAACATTCTTATTTTTAGGAAATATATTCTAAGCACTTGAGGATAAAGGGTTATTATAGCTGCAACTTACTCCCAAATAGTTCAGAATGGGGGGGGGGGGGAGGGGACAGAGGAGCAAAAATACAATCAAACATGACAAAACAGTAAATGACAGACATTCTTTGTACTATTTTTACAACTTTTCAGTTAAAAATAACTTTTAAAACCTACCACAAAGTAACTAAGTGAGAAAGAGTCACCAGGAGTTCTGAGATGGGAGGATATCAGAATAACCCCACCTTTAGAAAGATATGCTGTTGCTATCGTCTTTGGCAAAATCTGTAAGCTCAAATAATCCAAAAATGACACCATTAGAATACACACTAAAAATGCCCAACTGCACTAACTTATGCCAAGAAGTGTGCCAAGAATAATAAAAGACAGCATTCACTTCAACCTAGTGAAAATGTTACTGACAAAAGCCTTTCTTTTTATAGGTTACTTCAAGGACAAAAGGAAACTTCTCTTTATGGACTGAAAAGAAGCAAGATTAGAAAAGCAGACTGGTGGGGGGAAGGGGGGAGGTGTGGAATGGAACCACAGACACTTTTCTGAGCCTTTTGCCTAACTTCTGCTTATCCTTCTTAAGACACTGCCTTCCTCCAGGAAGACCTCCCTGACCCACCCTCTCACTCCTGCAAGAGTTAGGCACCTCCTTCCTGAAAGCTTCCAATATGGCCTGTGTGAGTCCCTAAGTTCCCTGAAGTATTATAGCCAGTTTGCGTACCTGTCTCCCCTGCTTCCCTGGGGGCTCAGTGGTAAAGAATCACTTGCCAATGCAGGAGATCCAGGTTCAATCCCTGGGACAGGAAGATTGCCTGGAGCAGGAAATGGCAACCTACTCCAGTATCCTTGCCTGGGAAATCCCACGGACCGAGGAGCCTGGCAGGCTACAGTCCCTGGGGTCACAAAGAGTCGGACACGACTGAGCACGTGTGCACATACACACACACACACACAAAATGAGGTCTGCCATTACTACTGATCACTGCAATATCTGTAGGGGAAAAAAGGCAAGTGACCTAAACCCAAACACAGATCAGCAATCGCAAAGCTTAATGACACTTTGGGACACTCCAGTCCAGAGACCCCGAGTGAACGACGAGGGCAGGTTCAAAAGCATTAAACACACTTCAGGCCTAGGAAGGGAAAGGCAGGGCTCTGTATTTTCAACTATTTCAAAATCCTGTGCATTTGGGCAATAGAAATAAAAAATCGATAAGCCTAGAAGTAGCTAGGTAACCTTCTTTTAACCAGTTTCTTAGACTGTTTTGGAAACACAAACCGTTTCCAAGGCTTGGTCACAAGTGACAGTCCTGAACGCATCCACCAGAATACTGGTGACACTTGCACGTCAAAGTATCCCTAAGATGATGTCCTGCCTTGAGTTAGCACTACAGCCTAACTTGCAAGTGACTCTGGACTTCACAGTGTTAATGTAAGTATTCCAGGGGGCTCTGTGGTGCTGTTTGGAGCAACATTTGCTGGGCAGCAGCAGTATCACGTTTCTGGAAGTCATTTGGCAAAACACAAGAGATATACTTTTAAGATGTCCGTTTCCATTGACCTAGTAATTGTGTACTTCGTCATATATCCTAAAATAGTAACAAAATTTGGAAAATTGCAGCTATACATACATTCAATAGTTGCCTTCCCATTAAACGGTTATTATGGAAGAAAGAACAAACACAAAAAGCCTCATCTCACAGGACTGGCAAACCTGGGGAAGACCTCAGACTCACTCATTATGAAAACCTAGAGTGAAGAGGTTGATTCAGAAGAGTTGGCACTGAAGTGGCACAAAAAAATTGTTATTATGGAAAATATATAATCACATGAGGAAAGGCTTATGATGATATCTAGCGGAAAAAATAGAGAAACAAAATTGTATATGCCATAGAATTACCAAAACATGTTCACGGAGGGAAAGAACAGCTGTTGAAAAAAAAACAGCAAAACATTTATACCAGTTGTGTGGGGCAGTGGAGCTAGGGCTAACTTTTCTGCCTTTCCAAGGTTTGTTTCTGTGTTGCTTATAAAGTTTTTTTTTTAATTATTTTAAAATACACACATGTGTGCAGTAAGGCAGCAGCCCAACCCAGAGACAGGAGGCTGCCTGCCCACCCAACGCACTGCCCCAGGCCACTGTGATTTGGGGTGTCTCAGGATGTCAGCTATACCCCTTCATCTGAGGGTCAGTACTCCCTCCTCGAGTCCAAGAAATTCCTGCTTGACTGCTACTTCACGTCTGATACAGGCTGATAAAGCAGACTGTTTAAGTTCCTGAGAACTGCAGTTATAACAACTCCTCTGCCTCCCCCATAGAAAAGAGGAGTTTGGTAATAGGGTCAAAACGTCAAGAAGATGAATGAAGGAGCATTTCTAACCTAAGAAAAGAAGATAAACACTCTAGCCAAGACGCTACTTAGTACAAGCTCAACCTAATGTGAATCGATTTTAAACTCATCTGAAAACCAAACTTACAGTAACTTACAGAACTTGATTCTGGCCAGATACTATAGCACTACTCACCACTGAAAGCAAGCAGAAAGACTGACAATGGACCAAGAGCCACAGGACTACTCAGGGTGGCAAGGTAGTCAAGCGTTTTGGAGAACTGTGTGGCGGTTTCTTATGAAGTTAAATACATACTTAGCTTATAACCCGATAATATACCTAAGGACTGACTGACTCTGGAGAAATGCAATCCTACTGAGTACACCCAAGTCTTGAACTGAAATATTCGTAGATACTCTCAGTCAAAAACTGGAAACAACTCAAAAGCCCATCAATCAGTAAGAATAGAAACGAGCTGTGGTGTATCCATACAATGGAGTATTATTCAGCAATAAAAAAGGAATCAGCTACTGATGGATGCAACAACACGAATCCATCTGAAAAGGACTGTGCTGTATTAACAGGCAAGGCTCGCAGGGGTGGGAGACTCAAGAGAGAAGGGGAAGGATATACACACATACACAGTTTATTCCTTTGTTGTACAGCAGAGACTAACAACACTGTAAAGCAATTATATCTCAATTTAAAAAAATTAAAACAGGCAATGCTTACCTACGAACGGCAGGAGGGACTACTTATAGTGATGAAAATCTATTTTAACTGGGTAGTGGTTACATAAGAATATGAATTTGACTGTCAAAATTCAAGAAACTGTATACTTGGAATGGGTGTTTGATGATGTAAATTATGTATCAATAGACATTTGCTAACTTGAAATTATAATAACACACACACCACTGTGTGTGTGCAAGCAGGCTCAGTCATATCCGACTCTTTGCAACCCCATGGACTGTATAGCCTTTTAGGCTCCTCTGTCCACGGAATTGCCTAGGCAAGAATACTGGAATGGACTGCCATTTCATGGGTTGTCATTTTGTTCATAGACCAAAAAAATGACACTTTACTTCTCACAGGGGCCCAGTCCCTTAATCAGCACTTTTTAGCTTTACTTCACACAGCAATAGGCTAGTTAACTGCTTTCCCATATTATAATTACCAACATGCTGAAAACAGATTGAAAGACACATTCACTGTACCAACAGTAAGTAGCAAGTGTCAAAAGAAATCAGAAAAAACTCAAAATATGGGAGAAAATACAAGGCTAAATAAAGCAGCTGTTGTAAAAAGTTCTTAAAGCAGTCTATTCTTTAAAAGAAACCTTGTGGATGGCAAATACATACAACCGATGAAGGCAAGCAACTCACAGCCAGTTCTCAGAGCAACTCTTACCAGTGCAAATCTGACCGCAGAGAAAGCTGTTTCATTTAGGGGCAGAACTCCTAGTTTTATCAGTTTTCTACCTTGCACATGTATAACACATGGTACATTGTTACCCTCTATTTTGTCCTCTTGTTAAAAAAAACTAAAAAACTCAGGATTTTCATGTATTTAAATGGATTTAGAATACAGAAACTGATGCATAGGTCAAAGCTGTCTTCCTATACCTCCATGGGAACATTAAAATATTATTTAATACAAGATAATGAGAGTCATGACAATAATTAAGTACCAACACTTTAAAAAGTGCATTTTAAGCCTTTGGGTATGTAGGTAGGGCTAAATAAACCCTAACATATCCATAAAATGTGGCTGTCAGAAAAAGTCATTACTGGAAGATCCCAGAGAACTGAGGTTTCATACCATTTTAGTGGCTGATGTGAGAGTACAAAGAAGATTAAAAAATTGGAGGGTAGTATTTAACTAGATGGGAGGTAATAAAAGGAGGAGGATTTCTTACAGAATGCTTTCATATTCTTGAGGCCACAAAAGCATTCCTACGCAAGACGCAAAACCCGCAAAGTAAAGCCAAACGGGACTACAGGGGAGTTTAAAACTCACATGAGAAGAGGCCACTGAAGGGCAAAGGGCACAAGGACACACAGTATGTTTGAAAAGTAAAGAACAGAAAGAGCTCTGACAAAAAGCAGTAAGAAAAAATAAGTAAAAGTGGGCAGGTCACGAACAAAAGAAACATGGACACTCAGCCAGGCCAATGAAGAATGCTCAGTACAAAGAAATGCAGATCCAACGGTGATGAGTCACATGTAATTCATTAGCAGAAACTAAATCAGCTTTATAATACCAAGTATTGGCAAGAAGGAAGGGAAATCAAGATTCTCTATACACTGTTGGTGAAAATATAAGTTAGTTAAGCCTTTTCCGAAGGGAGAAAAAAAAATCTCTTCCAACTATAAAAACTGAGCACATACCCTAGCAAATCTATGCCAATATGCCCACATGTGTGAAAGATGTACCAAAAGAAATCTGATTTTAAGTAAACAAAAAAGAGTTAACAACCTAAACGTCTACTGAGTGCTTCCTAAATGCCAGGCACTCTTCTAGGAAGGTAATCCTAAGCAAGTGGCTGTATACACTCCAGTACACAGGTCCTGTCAGGAAGCACACAGCGTTAGAGAAAGGCATGGAAACACCGACAGACACAGTTATGAGAAAAGGCTAGAGCACACAACAGGACCCCAGAGTCCACTATTAAAACGGGCCAAAAAGAAGAAAAGGGTGGGGGTAATCCCGTATACACGTCTAGGTAAATATGAGCCTAAACGCAGAGCAAGTGCACAGAGTAGGAATGCATAAGGGACACATTTTGCTCTTAACACTTCTGAATTTGACCTTGAAGTCAAAATTAAATTAAACTCAAAGTTAATTTGAATTTTGCATACCATGATGTATTCATATCGTTTTTCTTTGGTCATCATGTGAGTCACAATTCAGTGAAGAATGAAAAGATAGACAATCTGGGCCAAATACAAAATGTCCTGGACAGGTCACCTGGCAAACCAGTCACTTACTACAAGTCATCTGTGCAGAGTGCTGGGGAGCCACCGCCCACATGCACGTTTTATATTTTATATATATATGTATGTGTGTATATATATATATATGTATATATATTAATTGAGCTACAGGGCATATGGGATCTTAGTTCCCTGACGAGGGACTGAACTCACATCCCCTGCGTTGGAAGCCTGGAATCTTAACCACCGAACCACCAGGGAAGGCCCCCACACACAGATTATATTCAGCTCTCTTGCACTTACAAAAACCAAACACTGTCACACTTAAAACTCTAACCTACATCCAAACCAGTCATTCAAGTACCAGCTAATGCATGATGAAGCTGAGTTATCACTCACCTGGTGGCATGACTTCATAGCACTTGGATCTCCAAGCTAATGATAACACATAAGTGGCAAAAAAATAAAAGATCACAAGTTAAAACCAAAGGGTTGGGAATTCCCTGGCAGTCCAATGGTAGGGACTCTGCACTCTCACTACTGCGGGCCTGGGTTCAATCCCTGGTCAGGGAACTAGGATCCCACAAGCCTCTTGGCATGGCAAAAAAAAAAAAAAGAAAAAAACCCAAAGGGTTCTGGCCCTTTATATCCCACTTCAATGGCTTAGAAGAAACTGCACTAAATGAACTACCTGTGGTACAGGTTCAAACACCGTATTTGAAGACTGTCACCAAGAATCTCCTAGGAATCTCATTCTCCCACTGACAACCTAGGATCTCCTAGGAGATCGTCATTCTCCCACTGACAACCGATTCTTTTTTTTTTAAATGGAGAAGAAGGGGAGAACCAAGAAGATTATAGGAACAAGAGAATCCAAAATCTAATTTTTTTTCTAAATTGGAAGGAAAAAAACTGAGAAACTAATTTCTCAACTTGGCCCTGCTGTAGTTTAACTCGAACACATTTGAGAGGAGCTACATTACTACAGCTGAATTAGAGCCAACATTTACTTTGGCAGAAAAAAGCCAAAGTCATTGAAGTTTTTTTTTCTTAATACTTCTAAAAGTGCTACACTACTAAAGTCCTTTTTTAACGGATAAGCAAGAGCAACCTTCAAATTGTCCAAAGTCAAAGAGTTCAGAGGAGGGAAGCAGACATTGAATAATACACACACACACACATCACGCGACGTCCACCTTGCAGTCTGGATGAAGAGGGTCCTAGTGTTTACCACGCGTTCCTTCAACTTCTCTACTGGGAAATCCCTCATAATATGAAAAGTCCAGGCAAGAGATTTAATGAGATTTATCTGGAGGATCCTTGAGATAAGGTTAAAAATGAGAATGACAATGAACACGGACTAACTGCCTACCAATAGACCTGAAAACCCATCCAGGCCAGTACACCGGAAGAAGCATCACAGAGCCATCTGCCTGTCAACAACACTGCCTTTGCCCGTGAGGTTCTCCCAGAACAAGATCAAGGGCCCCGCACCTAGTGATACTCACTAGCAGTATCAACACAGAGCAGGAGCTCCGCCTTTTCCAAACTGAGTCTTTCAAGGTAGCAGAAGCTCACCAGTGGTGACAGGGAAGAAAGACGAGACAATACAATCAGGGCCGCAAAGGACCATGACCTTGACAGGAAAAGGGACAGAAAATGAACAGGAATGTATGCTGCAGATGAGACCAGCCTGAGACTGCTCTAAGAAAGGGTTTCAGGTAATGCTTGAAGAGCTAAGATTTTTCTCCCATAAGCAATGGAGAGCTATGGAAGATTTGAGCAGGAAAGTAACTTTTTCTTTTCTCCATGAAAGATGACTGTGACAACAGGGAAGTTAAAGGAGACAGAATCTCACCCTTTCGAAGGCAAAAGGAGAAGCGGGTGGCAGAGGATGAGATGGTTAGCTAGACTCAGTGGACATAAATCTGAGCAAATCCCAGGAGATAGTGAAGGACAGGGGATCCTGGTGTGCTGCAGTCCATGAAGTGGCAAAGAGTCAGACACAACTAAGCGAATGAACAGCAAACTCAAACACACAAAAAGTGCAGATAAATACGGTATAATTTAAGTACAAGAAAGTTGTGCTGAGGGAGAAGAGACATGACAGCAGAATTTTAATGCAAGCGGAGTCAAGTAGGAAGGAAGCTAAAGAAACATTCATGACCCCAGACTACCCCTGAAAATAGGAAGCATGGTGTGCCATGAATCCATATACATGGCAAGTCAGGTTCAGGACACTTTAAAAATAAAACACCTAACAATTTCAAACCTCAGCAAGGACACAGATGTTGCTGGCAGGACTGTAGTGCATCAATCATTTCAGAGAACATTTTAGTTCTTACTAACACTGAAAATCACACACCCTCTGACCAGACAACTGAAACCCTAGCTCTGTGCAGGAAGACAACTTCCGATAGATATGAGTCAGGAGATACAAAAATGAGGGTCAGTCACAGTTAGTAGCAAAAAACAAAAAAGGAAGCAGCTTACTATCCATCAGCAACAGGCATATAATAATTAAATAGGCTTTCTCAGGGGAAAAATATTCAATCTCAAAGCATTTCCTCCCTGGGTCCCATTCCGAATGTAAACTCTTTTTCCCTTTCTCAGGGAGACAGCCCTCAGCCCTACAGCTTCTCTTTTCTTTGCCTGGACACTGGACACTTCCCCTCTTCTGCATCCTTCACTAGCACCCACCCAACACACACCCAACATGGCCCCCTGTATCCCTGCTGTGAGAAGGCAAAGGAAAACCTTTTTTGAAGTTAATAAATGGAAGTGCCCACAAGGCCAGGTTCCAATCCCGGCTATGTCCTCCCCAGCGCAGGGTGGGACCAGCATCTCGGGCCATCAGTGGGGTAAGCCTAGGTGATTCAGTTCTTCCCCAAATTTTGAAAACTTAGTTCTCAACTCTTTTTTATCCTTTAATTAGAATGCCTTCTTTATACTCAGGTGGTTCAGACGGTAAAGAATCCACCTGCAACGCAAGAGACTTGGGTTCGACCCCTGGGTCAGGAAGACCCCCTGGAGAAGGAAATGGCTACCCACTCCAGTATTCTTTCCTGGAGAATCCCACGGACAGAAGCTACAGTCCATGGGGTCGCAAAGAGTTGGACATGACTGAGAATCTCCCTTTCCTACTCCTTGCGTTCAGAAATATTCAATCCCTCCCCCTCCCTTCTCTTCCTCCCCTCCCTTCCTTAAAAATCCTTCTCCCTCCTCTCTGCCCATGTGGGTTCAGTACCATCAGGGGAAAACCTCACACAAAATGAGAAACTCAGCAGCCAGGGCTAGACTAGGCCTGGGGTGCTGCTACCAACTCCAGGAGTCCCCAGCACCCAGCAATCTGGGCTCCGCAGTGAGTTTCTACAACAGCTGGTTAACCTCTGCCCCATCCACTCCTCCACACCAATCCCCTCCTGCAGCAGGCTGGCAGGTTTGCCAGATGAGACCGTGGGGGTGGACCCTTCCATTCCTGCACTGCATCTCCCTTAGTTACCGATCACCAGCCACACTGACGGGTCTTTCATACTTTTTGCTGGGGTTAATTTTATCCTTGCACCTTCTGCAGCATGCTCCAACAGTATTCTGCCCCCCAAAAAATGGTTTCTGCTCTCTCTCCATTTAACCATATTCTTCTTGCCAACTTTCTCCTGAAATTTCCCCAAGCATTTCTAACTAGATGGAATCCTTGTTTATCTATTAGTAAGCTATATAATATACATTCTTCCTCTTTTTTCTTCTTGAAATAGATATGTGTGATGCTTCAGTAATAGCTACTTAATTTATAACAATCACTATTTTACCTTATTAAGTTATTGTGTTCAGCAGATACCTTAAAATGCAAAATGAGGCCTGCTGGGCCTTGATTAGAGATTTCAGTTGTAGCAGTAGTTCCTCTTTTCATCTGAGTACCCTGAAAGGGGCTGGCTGACAACCCTTAAGACCTTTACCCAGGAGAGAAATGGGTCAAAATCTCTACGCCTAGACATCTTGGGGTACAGAAATATCTTCTCATTATTAAAACTATGCACAATGGAGAGAAAGGGGCTCAACTCTAGCTCCTCCTATATCCCACACAGCTTCAGACACTTCTCTCAAAAGCTAAGAGTGGTAATAAAAATAAAAGGTTAAATTGTGCTTCACAGATACGTGAGAATATGTACTGTTTATATTCTTTAATACTTAAATCTGTTGTTTAGCAGGCCAGGCAGTTCAAAGTGTGGTGCTTTCTACCGTGAAGAGAATTCCACAAAGACCTCTTACTTACGGACATTTGAAGGGACTGTGGTTTTCTAATGAAATACATGGTACTAAAACATTTGCTTTGTCAAATGTGTTCCCTCTTCCTTAAAAGTATACCTAGGGCTTGCCTGCTGATGGCCTTTTAAGGTGGGGGAAAGTCCAAAAAACAGTCAAATTGTGTCAAGCCTATTACCAAGAAATTAGCAGAGCAACTTCGTGTTACTCAGTCACCGGAGATGCCAGGTGGCATGGATGAAACACAAAGACCACCCCTGAAAGGGACAGCCCAGCACGTCTGTTCCTGTCCCTGACCATGTACACAGGCCAAGAAAACCCCTGTTCCATGTCACAGGGCCCCAGGATCTCTGCCCCGGTGCAGGGCAGGCAGAGGGGAAAATGATAGCAGATGTGGGGCCTCTAGTCAATGGGCTGTCAACTAGGTGGACATCCTCAGGCCACCTCTACAAAGACAGGGGAATGGAAGGATCCTTTCATTGTTCCAGGAATGACCTTCCACCTCCGAATAGCCAGCCCACCCTAGCCAGCAGTCCTCCTCCTCCAGCTCTCCTAGTGCTCGATACGTATGTGACCTCACCAAGTCCAATGGGACACACAGATTTACTCGGCTCCCCAAAGGTATCGACAAATGTATGCTTTATGTCTCCAGGGACACTTTTGGACTCCTTCTGGACAGTGACCGCATCCCTTACGCCCTTTTTAAGGTCCCTGACCACATAGAATGCCTAAGCATTTTAACAGATATGCAAAACTGAATGGGTCTGCATTGTTCTGGTTTTTCTGCAAGTCAGCTAAAATTGGACATTCAAGGGGAGGCGAGGGACTCACACAAAATTAAATTAACTAGGACATTTATCAAGTCAAACATTAGGTCACGGAAACAGAAATGAAGACAACATCCATCCACCTCCTCCTTTCCTGCCTCTCTTCCTCATCAGCATTAATGCTAAGAGAAACGCAATTTTTCTTTTTTGTCTCAAAATTAAGGCGGTCAGTTTTTATCCCCCTACAAGCTGCTTGTTGAACATTTTGTATCTACACAGAAGCACTAAACAGCCTCACCACTGTACTCATTAACTTTTCTCCTTTAAAGAAAATAACCCCACTGCCCCAAAGCCCCACTATTCATGGCTTGTTCTGCAAACCCCATTGGATGAGACATAGCAGAAAACTGCTCGTCCCATTTCATGCAGTACCTTCCCCGTGGCAGTGACACAAGCAATTAAGCTAACATATCAGTGTTCCAAGAGGAGGGGAAGAGACCAAAGTCTCAACTTTCCTAAACGGAATGGAATCTCCCCACTAGAGAAGCAGGGTTCAGCGGGTGAGAAAAGGGAATTGCAGTGCAGTTAAATTCACTACTTAATAATACAAGACCATAATCAACTGCAAGTCCTTGAACTTACATTATACCTTTCTACTGGGATGTGCTTGTAATTTCAAATGTGTTACTGTAAAAGCCTGGCCATTGGAGAGACAAGAGACTGGGCGGGGGTGGGGGTGGGGGAGTAAAATGGACTTTAATTAAAATATGAATAATCCAAGTCCAGCTAATTCAAAGCATCTGACTCAAACACCTAGTCAGCTGGGAAACAGCAGCTGCTTCCAATTACAAGTGATTCTGAATTAACTGGTATCAGCATCTCATGAAGAAGCTGGGGATGGAGGACTTTCCTGATTGAGCTGCGAGTTAGACCTTTCAGAGGAGGAAACGCCAAAGATCCAAAGGCCTGTCTCCAGAAGCTCTTTCGAGGTCAGGACAGTTTTCCAGCTTGTTCTCATCTTTGCCTCTGACTCCAAGGGCTCACATCTGTGCTAGCCCTTGCACCTTGCATCCTGTTCTTGAACCCTCGCCCAGACTCATCTCTGTAAAGCAGACCCAACAGCTCTTCCTGCTCACTGCACATTTCCTTGACCCCAAGTCACAGAGATCCAGGTAACCCCGCAAAACCAACTTTTAACCCTATCACACAAACTGGAAGTCTGACAGGCTCCTGCAGTCTGGTGGCCTCTCCGGAGACTATAAATCAAAGGCCTATCCAAAACCTCCTTTGGCCCAGAGACTAGGACCAGCAGCCTCCTGTGGAAAGAATATTCCAGAAGGACAACCAGCTTCTAACTGCAGGTGGAGCTTTAGACCATCAGATTGTCAATAGCTTTTTCAGGGTCCCACTTGCGAGATTAAGGAATGGGGAAGAAAGGGAAAAAAAAAAAACAACAACAACAAGAAGAGGAGTAAAAACCTTTAAAATCTTCTTCTTAGACCCTAAGACCCTACAAAGACTAAAGATGCCAAGGATCACCAAGAAGAGAAAAAAAGTCCAGAATCAAGAGTCGAATTGCTGACTCTGGTCTACTAATCACCCCTTCACACATAAAGATGCAAGTTCTAAAACTCTCCCTCTCCCGTCCTGAGCTCTGCATTAATAAACCACTGGAACAATCAGTTACTAGGCTGTGTTCAATTATCTGAATGAAGGCAAATTAATTTGAGCCTCAGACCCCAACTCACTGCTGAACTGCCCTTTCTCCACACATTTCCTGCCTTACAAATAGCACACACTTGTTCAGAACAAAATACTAGATAATACATAGAAACCTTTAGCTTTTCTGTGAACATAAAATAGAATCACAACATTCTCTAGTTGACAAACCAAAAAAAGAATTATCTTTAAAGAAATATGCAGAACAGTAAGGACACCCCTTTAAATACTCACAAAATACAAGAAACATATTTCATGTCTAAAAATATTTTTTAAAGATAGGAAAGGGGAAAGATAAGACTATTCTGAAGGAGATACAAAAAACAACAGTAAGTTCTTTGGTGAGTAGCCCCACAAGAATGAAGTTGATCTTCAGAAATTCAAAACCAGGGCCCTACTAATTTACATTACTTCCTTAAAAAAAAAAAAAAATCACGCTTCAAATAAAGTCCTTAAAAACAATTTTTTAAAGAACATAACCATTATTTGAAAAATCACTTCCTTACTTTTCTAAATAAGAGCTGGTCCCAGGGGAGACCCGGGGGCGGGGCGGGGGACAATAGTAGAAGAAAGGATTATAAACACATCCCTTTAAAAGCTTTAATCCTTTTGCTATTGAATTCAGCACACATAATTAATTTACAGAGAACCCACTATGTGTATTTAATATTATTAGCAAATTAAAAATATTTTTTAAAGTCAAAATGATTTTTGAACATGAATGTGGTAGAGACCAGGAAACACAATTAAACAATACGAGGAGGCTGCAATGTTTCCAAGCAGAAGGAATCCACCCCCAGCCACCCACCAAAACGGATCAAGTACAATAAAGAATGAAGACCCATAAAATCTAGTAAGCAACTCTGAATCATCCTTCTCTGTAAATAGCCACTTACTAGGTATTGTTTCATACACTGTTAACAATAGGTAATATAATGATAATCTAGTATCATATCTTTTATCCTGAGGGGGAAAAATCACTTAAAAAATCATTAAAATTCTGTTTTTAACACTTGAGAGAACACTTTTTACAGAACCACAGGGAGCTGGGTTTATAAATCCAGTGACAGGGTGGTAGTGATAATTTGTTGTTGTTTCGTCACTCAGTCTTGTCTGACTCCTCTGTGACCCCATGGACTGGAGCCCACCAGGTTTCTCCATCCATGGGATTTCCCAGGCAATAATACTGGAGTTGGTTGCCATTTCCTTCTCCAGGGGATCTTCCCAGACTGGGAATCAAACTGCATCTCCTGCACTGCAGATGGATTCTTTATAGCTGAGCTACTAGGGAAGCAGTAATAATAATTACATTTCAGTAAAAATAAATAAATAAAATGTATATCTGAGCCAGACATTCAAAATTACATGACATACACACTACACTATTTATGACTCCCATTTTACAGTTTTAAAAAACTGGGACACAGACAGATTACATAAATGACAAGAATCAGAATTGAAACCCAGGGCTGCATAACACCCAGGCAGCACTGCCCACCTGGATGAAGACAAGCACAGCCTTCCAAGTGAAACAAGAGCAAGATTCAAATCTCCCCTGGGCATCGGGGAGGCCAACTCTGGCCCTTTCCTCTGCCTTGCTTCCTCCCTCAACTGCAGTTTGAGGGGAAACAGCCACTTCACAGGGCGGTAAGGTGTGAAGGGATGAAACACCGCTATGGTAAATATCTAAGTAGGTATGAATCCATGGTACCTTCCAATAGAAAACTTCTCTTTAAAAAAAAAAAAAATATATATATATATATATATGTATGTATGTGTGTAAGCTTTCAAGATGAACTCTGGACAGAACCCAGCAAAACTGCAATGGCCCTACACAGAAATCCCTGAGCCTGCTCTGTGTTTACCAAATGAGACATGACAGAGTTTGGGGAAACACATGACATGATACAGACAGTACATTATAACTAGTTGTCTGTAAGGAAACACCAGGCTTTCTTCCAGAACGAAAATTAAAGAACGGGCCTCAGGAAGGAGAGCTTATAGGACACTGGGCCAAAAGAGGCTGTTTGATGAAATGATGATGAGGTTTTACGATCCCATCACTGTTTTAAAACAGCTTTCGATTGGGGCAGAATGACTACCATGGTCTTCAGTCCCTGTTATGTCCCCTAAGGTGAGTTTTCAAACTTTTCTTTGATAGAGGAGATCTTATGAGAACTCCCCAGCTGCTCTGGTTGAGACAGAGACACGGAGAAAAAAAGGAGAGAACCACTGCACAAACCACCCACAAAATCAAAACCCTTGCGAGGGCCATCTGCTGAGAGCCTGCAAGCCAGGCACAGCATCTCCGGCCCCACCACAGACCCACTGGATGAGAAACTGCCTTGTAACTAGATCCCTGTGTGATGGGCGTGAAGTGGCAGAAAACCTCCTGGAACCTTCAGTTCAATTCAGTCGCTCAATTGTGTCCAACTCTTTGCAACCCCATGAATTGCAGCACGCCAGGCCTCCCTGTCCATCACCAACTCCGGAGTTCACTCAGACTCACATCCATCGAGTCGGTGATGCCATCCAGCCATCTCATCCTCTGTCGTCCCCTTCTCCTCCTACCCCGAATCCCTCCCGGCATCAGAGTCTTTTCCAATGAGTCAACTCTTCGCATGAGGTGGCTAGAACCTTACGTGGTCTCAATCCTGGATTCCCTCCCACATCCTTCTCCGCCACAAGAGTATAAAAGACACAACTGGACAAATAACACAAAGTAGATAATAAATACTTGCAGAATTAAAGCTGAATAAAGTGCAAGGGAAGTCGAGCTACAAATGTCTAGGAAGATCAGAAGTCACAATGTTCCCACCATACACGACAACTTCTCAGCTAAGGAAAACTTAACTGTACAAAGTCCCACCGCTTTTCCAGGCTGAGCAAAACCCCAAACCAGAGCCCAACACCTCTACAACACAGTCACTATCAAGTCCAAAAGTACAGTTCCAAGTTCCAGGCCCCAGGACACACCAGCCTTGCAGGCAACAATTCTACACCTACAAAATGAGACAAGACTGTCAGAATACCTAAGAAATGGTTAGGATCAAATACATGAAAACACCCAAGAAAGATCCTGAGTATATCATTTCCTCAGCCGAAGAAAAGAAGTGCTAGAATCTACAGAAAAACACGAGTATGTTCCTTTTGTATGTAATTCCTCGTGTCTTTAAGATACAATTCCTTGTGTCTGTAATAGTCTCATCATGCTCTACTGACAGAACTAGCCCGTGCCAACTCATCTTCAAAAAATTGTTATTTTCAATAAAAATTAATTTTCAATAAAATTTTTAATTAATTTTCAATAAAAACAAAAATACCCTTCCAAGGCAGAGGCTGCAGGTTAGATCCCTGGTCAGAGAACTAAGATCCCACATGACTCGTAGCCCAAAAGAAACCAAAAAAAAAGAAGCACTATTATAACAAATTCAATGAAGACTTTAAAAATCCCCGTCACCAAATACTAAATGTGCCTCTTCAATCTGTGAGACAGATTCTCAGTTTCCTTCCTGTTGACAATCCAGGTGGTGACTTGACTCCAGCTCATCTCTACAGTCAGCACTGCAGACAACAGGGAGGGGTTCCTCGCAAACGCACTGGTTAGTGAATACGTGCAAAACCTCCAAGACGAAGTACATGACCAACCCATCACCCAAGAAAATGCTGCGAGGTACCCCCAAAGTACACTAAAGGATTAAAAAGCCAGTGTGAGAAGGCAGTTATCAAGTCAGAAACTCTTACGCTTTAGAAATTTTACAGCCCAGAGGCTAGGTCCAGGGTTGGGGGTGAAGCAGGACGCTCAGACAGTGTGAGGAGACAGAAGCCCCTGAAAGGTTTTCTTCCTCCAAGGAGGAGGCAAGCACCTAACAAAGGGCCCCCAAGAGCTGACAGGTCACACATCTTCCGATAAACTCTGCTCTGCGAGGTTCCCCAAGCAAGGATCAGACAAGGAGGCCTTCCACTTCCCAACTGGGAGCACCCACTGGGCACTTTCCACCTTGCCTGCCTGAGGCACAGGCCTGACTTGAAGAGATTTAACAAAAGAGTTGCAGAGCCCCAACTTCCTTGACTTTAATTAAACCTGGCTTCCACTTCTGAAAACCCCTCTAGTTTTTATTTTGTTTTCTAGTCCCACAACTGCTTTTCAACGTGAGATGCTGTATAAAGGAGAAGCAAATTCTTTGCAGCTGCGTTGTGAGCGTCCTGCCAACTGGAGCCAGGAAGAAGAGCGCCCATGTTAAAAATGTCCGACTGGGAGATTCACAAACCAGCGGGGGAGATGGACGGAGGAGAGGAAGACGTGTGTGTGTACAATCAGCAGAAAGCTCCCTTTTATGTTTGGAAGTCCCAGGGGCCTCTGGAGGCTTGTCATGCTTCAGTGGCTGTCACCCCCTCCCACGTTACCCCCTTTCTAAAGCCAGGGGCCTTTCCAGACACATCCTGCACAACCACTGCTCAGCGGTTCTTTCTTTCACCCCTTCTTGCCTGGCCTCCCCCCAGCAGTCCCGCCACCACCAGATGACGGCAAGAAATGGAACAGGGAGGTAGCGACCGTTTTCCTCCGACCACAGAAGCCCGGAGTGAAGCTGAACTCCTGGACAGTCACTTTGGCAAGTGAACTTTTTCGTTTCTATTAGTGGCAGCAAGATAACCGCAGTCAGCAGCAGAACTCAAAGCTGATGAGCCTTTGGTTGTGCTGCTAAAGCCCTCGTGTTCAAAACCCTAGCTGTGCCCTCTTAAAAAGCTAATTCAGGTCACCTGAGTGGGTCTGGAGGTTCTGGATGAAATTTCTGCATCAGGGGATAGGTCTGGGCTTTCCAGAGGGTAAAGTGGCGGCACGCCCCTCGGCACAGGGCCAGGGAGCAGTTGAGCAGTTTCATAAGCAGGCTTTCACATCCACCCCACCCTCGGGGGCAGAGAGGGGTCCACTTCCCCCCATTTATCCTAGAGAGTATAGGACTAACCTCTCCTCCTCTAGGGCTTTGGGGCTAAGAGGGAGGAGCTCTGAATTGGCAAAATTCTGGGAGGCCGTGTGAATGCACTCAGGGAACCGCTTTTCCTTGTGTGACCCCTTGGATAAACAAGGCTATTTCCAGGGCCCCAGGTAACAGGGCCACACCCTCGGAATGTAGGTGAAACACACAGACCCCTGGAGATCTGCCTGCATGCAGCCCAGCAACCTCCAGGCCCATCCAGGTGGCGGACAGGAACAAAGAACTGTCAGACGAACAGCCGCAAGGCGCGGTACTGTCCTCAGCGATGAAACCTTGGAGAAATCTCACTCCTGCATCACAGCGGACTTCTAAAGGCAGGAGAGCCAATGAAACGTGGCTCCCCAAAAGACATTCAACAGCAGGGGTTGAAACAACCAACCAGAAAAAACTCATCAGACTTGGCCCACCCTGTGGCTGAGTATTCCGAGTCCCTCTGCGTTTTACTATCATTTGAAGCCTGATTCTAAGAACGTTCTACCTGCACAATTTCACAGCTGACACCCCGCCCGGGTGCACCTCTTGGGCACCTACAGCCCTCCTCGGCACCTACAGCCAGCTGGTTGGTAATCAGACGCGCCATCCCCAGTGGCTGACATCCTCGGACCTTTTGCTTCCCCTCAAACAGATGTCTGAACCTCTACATGGGAAAAGGAAAGGCACTGGGTTCTGTATCTCGTGCTAGTAAGCTGCTCGCCTGAGGGCGTGTCTATGTCTGTGTGGAAGGCTGGGGGGTGCCGAGGTCAGGAGAATGACACTCCAGGAGGTTCAGGCTGTATGCTGACCTCACCACCTCTCCCCCAAGTCAAAGGAGAACCATTTATCAAACTATCTGCCATCCAGCGGGTTGTAGCATGTCAGCATTAGAGAGAAACACTGAAGTGCAGGCAGAAGGGAGGCAGTCACGCCTTGTCTTCCTGCAGGGAAGCATCTGCAACCCATTTCACAGTGCACAACACTTGAGGCCTGGTGATCTCCCAGGGGACTCAGCTGGTACGAAGCAGGGTGGCATTTAGAGCAGTTTACCCGACAGGCAGGCAACTGAGGTCTCCAGGAATGGCGAGATGACATTCACGTGAAGACACACAGACACAGTCAGATACACGTTCACAGAACTTTCCAGGGAGAACGCGGTACTTTAAAACAAACCAACACAAGAACATGTTTCTGCCTCACAAAGATAATAAAAGCAAAAGGGGCTTTGATAAGCGATTCCTAAAGCCAAAAAATACAAAGCCAGGAGAAACAGGTGGACCAGTGCAGTCCCTGAAGGGCAGTCAAGCAGGAACAAGGCCTGGGACACAGCCCCTCGAGATGGTTTTCTCCCCCAGGGGCAGAGGAGTGGAAAAGGAAAAGAAACTATTTTCCTTTTCACCACTACTGTTCCAGGGTGAGTGTCACAGTCGGTGGGAGGGGCTTTAGGAAGAAAGTAAAAAAAAAAATCTAGATGGGGACTTCCCTGGTGGTTTACTGGTTGAGAATTCGCCTTGCAATGCAAGAGACATGGGTTCGACCCCTAGTTGGGGAACTAAGACCCCACGTGCCATGGAGCAACTAAGCCTATGCAACTACTGAGTCCATGAGCTCCAACTAAGACCTGATGCGGCCTAATAAATACTTTTAAAAAAAAGTCCAGATGGATGTCTGAATGTGTTTTCTTATGGAAGTTCACTCTAAGAGTTAAAACGTACTTGTCCAAGACCACCCTCTCCCCTGGAGAGAGCTCCCTTCAAGGGAGGACAAACCAGGATCCTCAAACTGCTTCACCAGCATAAACCACAAGAACTCCTCGGACCCATTTGTCCTCCCGGCTCCAGATGCCCCGCGAGGAAGAACGGAGAGACATAAAGGAGTGAGGGAGAACGCAAGTGACAGTTATTTGAGATAAAGCTGAGCAGTACTGACCTTTAATTTGAAGACCCTGAGCCTCACGCCATCTTTTTTATGAATATGGGAGAGCACTTTGGGACCTTTCCAGCCGGGAGGAAGAAGCACCATTAGTCATCCCCGCTGGCTCAGAGACCTGACAAGCTCCACTCTGAAAACCTGTACAGGCTGGCCGCCACCAGTGCTGCCTTCCAACGCCATGAGGCAGGACTTTCAGACAGAGCCCTGAACCGAGAAGGGAACCAAAAATCAGTCAGATTAAAATGAAAGGGACGATCCTACCCTATCCAGTGAAATACCATGGGCACGGGTCCCAAAAGCGACTGGAGGCACTGCCATGGCTACACCAGCTCCCTGGGGAAGGGGGTCAGCATCCACTGAGGAGACCCCCCAGTTAGCTGCAAAGTGACCTGCCCGGTAGCCCCTTCTGTAGCCAAGAGGTAGCCTTCGCTGCGGAATCCACAGACATGAGAATAATTCCCAAAGCAGTGTCATTTCACAAAAGGAGTTCCACAGAGCTGAACGGAACGTTACTGCAGGGATACCTGAGGTCCCAGCTGACAGTCCTACACCTCTTTGGATCTAGGAGGATTACTAAGGCTTTAAAATTCAATTACAATTATGGACGGTAACAGGTGGGCTTCCGGGCTGGCTCAGACGGTAACAAACAGGCCTGCAATGCAGGAGGAGACATGAGTTCAATCCATGAGTGGAGAAGATCCCCTGGAGAAGGGAAACGGCAGCCCACTCTAGTATTCCTGCTTGGGAAATCCCAAGGACAGAGGAGCCTGGTGAGCTACAGTCCACAGGGTTGTAAAGAGTCAGACACAACTGAGTGCTAAAACAACAAGAAAAAACACACTAAAATGACGAGGGGAAAAAGAAGAATGGAAACCTGAGTTTGAGACGCAGAATTAAATGGACATGTATTCAGCCATCCCCACCTTGTGCAAAAGAGGGTCAGTCCCACAGCACAGCCCGGAGCAAGCGACTGTCCAAGACAGGGGCTAGGCCGGATCCGGCCAACATTACAAGGACAACCAACTGGTCCTGTCCCTTAGTCTTGTGCTTTTAAAGGGCAGTCGAGGTGCCAACTATTTTAAAGCCCCAACACACTAACTCTGTAAACAATAACGGCTGCAGCCTGCACACTGCGCACTGGAGTGGATTCCTCAACTTGGCCTCATCACTTATGCAGCTGATGAAACAAACACTGACAGCTTTTTTGCATTTGTAAAGGCCCCACAGCAGCTGTGGTGATCCCACCATAGAGCAATGAATTAAGCCTGAAACCCAGCTGGGTCTGAACAGAAGCCTTTTTTGCACAATACAGCAAGACGATCATTGTTAACCTAGGCATTATTGGGAAATATTCTGCATTATATTATAGGGCAGTTCTAACTCAATTCGTAAAATTAGCTCTAATAAGCAATTTCAGGAGGAGGGAAGTGGCATTTGCTTTAGAAATGGCACAAGCGTGAGCATAGGTTATAGGTACACCACACAAAGGCAGGCTGACAAAACAGAACACAGATTTCCAGTTCAACAATGCAAAGTTTAAAACAGCAGCTCCTTCTTAGGTATCCATGGACATACACACACTCACACCTACTTTCTAAAGTGAGGTGGGTGGGTGTCTTACCTCACAAATCCTTCATGACTGAGCCACTACAGAGAAAACAGTGAGTACAGCCGTCTGCCCTTCAGGTAACATCAGTGACTGGAGCACAAGAGTCAATCTGGAACTGAGAGTTGTACCAGAAAAACCAGGGAGTGTGAAAAAGCGTGATTAATCCCATTACTAAGGAGTTTTTTTGACACTGAACTTGAGGAGTATGTGATAAATAAGATCCCCAAACTCTAACATGCTGGCCTTTGGCTTCCTCTTACCAGGAACCTCCAGGAAAGACACAAATACCCACCCCAAATCTCCATCACTTCCAGAGAACTAGAACCCTCCAAGTCCACCAAAGGCCTCCAGCATCCTTGGGTCATGGGGCTTTCTCAGTCCCCACCATTCTCTCTATCGCCTCATACTTTCGATGAGCACTTGAACGTGAGTAAAAATTGCCTGACTCAAGTAGGAAACTGATCTCATCTTTATTTCACAGCAATGTGGGAAAAATAAATCTGGGGGGTGGAAATCAGAACTATCAAAACATGGTACCACCCGTCTTCCTTAAAAGAACCCCCATTTCTTTTTTTTTTTTTCTAATTTTATTTTATTTTTAAACATTACATAATTGTATTAGTTTTACCAAATATCAAAATGAATCCGCCACAGGTATACATGTGTTCCCCATCCTGAACCCTCCTCCCTCCTCCCTCCCCATACCATCCCTCTGAGAACCCCCATTTCTTAAACAACTTTGTGGAGAGCCTTTTCTGATTTTTTAAGCATTTTTTGTTTAGGGAAAACTAGGCTTGGAAGGAGCAAGAAAATCAGGGGAACTTCTAGGCAGACAGTAGCTCTCTTTCCTGTACCTTTCAGCAAAGAATGTCGATATCAGCAACCACGACAAGGTCAAAACCAAAGGTGATGTAGGAAAACAGCTCCTCAGTCCTTCCCGGCTCCCAGAGAGGAGCCAGGGTTTTTAAGTCCTGGCGCCTCCCAAAACCACGTGGTAAATGCCATGCAGAGATTCACCTGAAGGCCAAAACAACAACCCAAACCCCTGAGCACCCACAGAAAGCCAACTAACCCATGATGAAATTCCAAGTCCCACCACTTTCTCATGCCTAACTGAGCTTGCAAAGGGGGAGAGGCAGGGAGACCCCTGTTGGACACCCACACACAGTGAAGAGTGGCAGTCAGGCAGGGAGGAAAGTGAGAACCACACCCCAAAAAGGCAAGGCAGCCACCCGAAAAGGAGAGGCCCCCAGCAGCCCTCTGCTGAGCAGAACACAGGAGGTGCAGGGACGCAGGCTGAGATGAACAGCTTCGTAGGTCAAAGAGCAGTAAATAAATGAAGTATTATTCAGACATAAAAAAGGAATTGAGTCCTTTTTATGGATACACACTACAATGTGAAGGAATCTCGAACACATCATGCCAAGTGAAAGAAGCCAGTCACAAAAGGCTGTGTACTGTTTGATTCCATTTACATAAAGTGTCCAGAACAGGCAAATTCACTGAGACATACAGTAGATTAGTAGTTGCCAGAGACTGGAAAAACTGGGATGAGATGTGGAGCGCATGCCAGTGGGTATGGAGTTTCTCTTTGGGGGTGATGAAAAGGTTCTAAAATTGATCGTAGTGATGGCTGCACAACTCCAAATATACTAAAAACTACTGAACTGTTTAAGAAGGGGAGGAAAAAAAAAAATCACATTCACATCCAAGATCACTCAGGGAAGACTGAGATGCCTCGGATGCCTTTCGTCTTGAACCACCAGTGGAACGCCAAAAGAAACATAGCTGAAGACCTGCCAAAAGAACTGGAATAAGTTGAGGATATGAGTTTCTAAAAAGAAAGGCTAAAAGGGGCTGACACTTTGCTAAAGATGCAGCAGCCAAGGACAGCAATGCATGCCAAGCATATACATACATACACTCTGTAGTCAGACTGAAAAGTGTGATGAGGGGTAACTCTAATCTCCCCAAAAATAAAAGTGCAACTGCAGTCTTCCTACTTCCCTGCAGCTATGTTGTGGGCTTTAATCAAGAGCATGACAGCCTACCATTTAAGTATATTTATCCGATGTCAGTGCCTACTTAGACTAGTCCCGTAAATTCGTTTTAAAACCATCTTTGGATTCGGAAATTGGGAAGGAAGCAGTTAGAGGAGAGACTCTAAAAGTACATTCAGAATCACTTTGTCAGCCTTAGAAATCTTTTCACACTCAACAGGGAGGATTCCGTGTGGTGGATGGGAGGAAAAAGGCAGCCACGAAGCACCATCCAAGTTTCCTTGGACAGTAAACAATGCCTATCTGGAGAAACAGGCAGTTAGGACTGAGCAAGGGGTTCTGTTCTTTATTGAGATGACCTCCGTGTACAAATACAGTAAAAGAACTCCCCTTACAATAGGTACCATTAAGGTCTTCATTTGTATTAAACAACTGTAAGCAAACAATGTTCAGCTGTAAAAGCCTTTGCAAGTCAAAGATAATGGCCTTCCTTGGTAAACTGACTGTTCTTTACAATCATCATTTATTCTCCCAAGAGGCTTTGCCTAGTGCTCCAATAAATTCTGGAAAGAAATAACATGACAACTTCAGCAAGTCTCATGTTAGACAGAAAGGAAAAAATAAAGTAGAAAGTGTGTTTCATTTGGGGCTCTCCAGTGTTCTTGCCTGGAGAATCCCAGGGACGGGGGAGCCTGGTGGGTTGCCACCTATGGGGTCGCACAGAGTCGGACACACTGAAGTGACTTAGCAGCAGCAGCAGTGTCTGGGTAGCAAGCGCTTCATATAATTGGAGCAGAAGTGGAGTTAGGAGGGGAAAAAAAAAAGTGTATACAGACTTTTCAGCCTCAGATTTCCAAGTCACACCCGTCCTTCCCACCTCCCAGTGCTTCCAAGCTTACCAGAGTCAAAAGAAAACCCATTTTTATGGCATCATTAGAGTTTTTATTTATCACAAGTACAAAAGAGTGTACTTCTCCATGCGCTTCTCCGCGCTTTGCAAGTCCATATTTGTATTAGGAGTTTCCGCAGGACTACATGATGGTGTTTATACTGAGCTGGGGGAGGGGGGGTGGGGGAAAACCGTCCAGGAGAAAGAAAGAAGTAAGTATCCCCCACCTTCTTCCACCAGGAGACATGGCCTGTGGCTAAGATACGCCGAGTCTGGGACAAGCAGGCAAGTCAAAAGCGTTCTTCACTTAGAGGAGGTTCCCTTCCAGTCCATCTGCCACCTTTCAGATTCCAGCAAAGTTTAAACCACAATGGTTTGGAATCCTAATAGCAGTTTTGAGGATTATGACACAGAATGAGACTCTTCAAACATTGTTAAAGACACAGAACAGAATCATGCAGTCACTCACATCTACCAACTGCTACCCCAAGAAAACATTTATTAGATCCAGACTCTCCCTGGCACCATGTACGGTGAGAAAAGGTGATATTGAACTGCACTGGCATTTAAACAGAAATCTGATCTCGGCTATTCAAGGATGTGCTCACCACTGGGATTACCTCAAAATTCTTTTTTAAACTTTAAACTTCTTTAAAGAACTTTAAAATTCCTCCGCATTAAAAATTCTGTCAGGGTGTCAATAGCAATATTACTTAACAAACCTCACCTTTACCTAAACTTTTAGGTCAAGTTTACAGAGCTAAAACAAAAAGCCACTCAGCCCAAACACTACTGGGTTGCGGACCAATGCTCACTGCCCATTATTTTAATCCGGTTGTCACTCTGGGCATTTAGAAAGTGAATACACTCGGGTCAAAGAAAAACCTATTCGCTCTCAGGATGACTGCTCATTATGGCCCTGAAGCCTTTTCAGAATGAGGTGCAGTGTACAGAAGTAACTATATCAAAAAAACACCCCTCTCAAAAAACTGTCAACTCAAGTCCCAGTGAAAAGGCTGCAGAGTGGATGGAATCGAATGTCAAAGACAAAAGCCACGTAAGAATCAGGAATGAGCTCTTTACTGAGCAACACCAAGTGTCTTGTCATTTTTACACATTAATAAAGCCACATTAAAAATAAATAAAAATTAAAAAAAAAGAAACCAGGCTGACTGCCTATCTGGCACCTATCAAACCCCTTCGCCACTTGGGGTGATCAGGCTGGAGAGGAGTCAGCTGGTATGAGCTGAGGACCAGCACGGGGGGTCGGCCGCTACAGCAGGTAGGAGTCACGTGCTGGCCACTCAACTGGGACTCCAGGACGTGGCTCATCCCCACCACGCTGCCTCTGCCCCCCCCAACACCAAGACACCATCACAAGCCGAAAAGAGAACACGCGGTGCATCAGTACTCTGTGTAGAAGGACGGAGAACCGGCAACCGAGGAAAAGCCGGCAAACGTCTAAATCCCAACTTATCTCTACAGGGACATCTTTACTCAAGGATGAAAAAGAAGGCAAACAAGTTCACCCAGAAATATTCGTCAATGGTGCTTCTCAGCAGTTCTGGGATACCACCTCCTTCTCACGTAGGGGGAGGGAGATCGATAAAAAGCCATCATCAGAACAATCAACAAGTACGTCTGCCATAAAAATCGTCACACTGTATTTTTTCATAAATGTGAAAGGAAAAGCAGCTATATTATTTTCATTTCCATCTTCTTTCTCAGACAACCCGGACAGCCTGAAATCAGCAAGGATGACCCAGAAACATGGTGTTCCCTCTTCAACCTTGAGGCTAGAGAATTACAGCCACAAAGACCCGTGGGACCTCAAATAAGAATAATCTGATCTAGATAGCTAGTTTATAACACTTCACATGTTAACATCCGACTCTGCCTCCCCCAAAATGACCCTGAGAGCCAATAAATGAAGGTGTGAGTATCCCCATTTCACGCAGGAAGAAACTCAGATTGAGGGGAAGTAATTAATCTGAGGCCAGCAGCTCTCTTCCCCGAGTTTGGCATCCCTGCTGTCAGCTGAACCATAAATTCTCTAAGGACAAAGACAATGTCTTATTTCCTAACCCCTAACATAGTCAGAGGCTTCCCTGGTGGCTCAATGGTAAAGAATCCACCTGCAATGCAGGAGGCGCAAGAGATGCAGGTTCAATCCCTGGGGAGGGAAGATCCTCCAGTGAAGGCAATGGCTACCCACTCCAGTCTTCTTGCCTGGAGAATCCCATGGTGGGCCACAATCCATGGGTTCACAAAAGACTGAGATACTAAACAACAACAGGTAAGAGCATGCTCAACAGCCAAATATATCGGCTGTATTTAACTAAAGTCTTTCAAGCCAGAGCCCAATGGGACCTTTGTAACCATACAAAGCCCACCTCCAAAACAAGGCTGAAATTACTTGTAAAAATAATGGGATTTCAGGTCATTTTAAAGTTACATCGTGTTCTCACAAAAGAACCATTTCATAAACAAGAAATGTGTAATTGTACAATCCTACAGAGCCTTGTCCCTTCACAGCTACAGTCATCCTAACTCATAACATGTTGTGTTCTCAGAGCAATTTTCTTTTACAAAGTGCTTCCCCATATCTCATCTCATTTAGTTCTAATGCCCTGAGAGAGGACAAGGAAAGAAAACAGAAACTTAAATAAAACCCAACTGACATCTTTACTACTTGTTACAAGTGCCTGTATTGGTATTTAAAAGCAGACAACAAACCAACCAACCCACTGGCGCTACCTGGGGGGCTGTGAATTAGTGCAGCCTTTCCCTCAGAACACAGCTGTTGAGAGGGATCTGAGCATAAACACCGTCACACAGAGTGGTCACTTCACCTGGAGGAAGTTGGAATTAAGTGCAGGAAGACACAGGAAAGGCACAGCGCACGCGTCACTGTGACAGCGGCCCCCACGCTGTGTGGGACAGCCCTCAAGAACACACAAGAAAACTGCTCCAGACTGACCAGGTGCCCAGCAGCTACTGAAAAGCAGTGCAGGGGACTTTCCCGGTGGTGCCGTGGATAAGAATCCACGGGCCAACGCAGGGGACACGGGCTCAGGTCCCACGTGCCTCGAGGCAACTAGGCCCACGGGCCACAGCTACTGAGCCGGCGCGTGGCAACTACTGAAGCCCATATACCCTGGAGCCCGTGCTCCGCAACCAGAGAAGTAGCCCCTGCTCGCCCCCAGCTAGAGAAAGCCCAAGCACAGCAACAAAGACCCAGCGCAACCAAAATTAAACAATTTTAAAACAATGATGATGCAGAATCCTCTTTTGGTAACTGAAATGAGATATAAATGCAAAGAGCCCAGAAGAGACTATCACTTAAGAGTAAGAGCCCACACATGTAAAACGACATTTGTACAAGTGCAGGAACGCCCGCTGCTGCCGCTGCTGCTGCTGAGTCGCTTCAGTCGTGTCCGACTCTGTGCGACCCCACAAGCGGCAGCCCACCAGGTCCCCCGTCCCTGGGATTCTCCAGGCAAGAACAGTGGAGTGGGCTGCCATTGCCTTCTCCAATGCATGGAAGTGAAAAGTCAAAGTGACGTTGCTCAGTCGTGTCCGACTCTGTGCGACCCCATGGACTGCAGCCCACCAGGCTCCTCCATCCATGGGATTCTCCAGGCAAGGGTACTGGAGTGGGGTGCCACTGCCTTCACCGGAACGCCCCGTAGGTGACTGCAATAGATTTTATCTTCATGTTGTTGTCTGCAATGAATGACTTCTAGGACAAAATAATCATTTTCAAACAGGGGCAAACATTAATGGCCCAATTACATATGGGGACTACATGTGGATTTTATCTTCCTGTGAAAATGAATCAATGACTGCAGTTATCACGGGTAACCGAGGATACATCTGGCAGGAGAATGCATCTCTGAAAAATGGGTCCAAAGGCAGTATCCCCAGACGGCCTCCCACTGTGGCAGGCGCTGGGTCTCGTGCCCCAGACGGCCTTCCACTGTGGCAGGCGCTGGGTCTCATGCCCTGGCAGTGTCACTGTAAAATGTACAACCTTTGTCCCTAGACACCTGTTTCCTCAGCTGTGAAATTCTGATTAGTGAAGCTCACCTTTTTCCGCTAGATCCTTACCAATTCCCTCCCACTACTGGATAGGATTTTAAATACTCAGCAAATATTTCCTAAACTGTGTGATGACAGAAAATTCAGCCTCTACTCATGTGGCGCTAACAGGGAGAGATACACGTAAACACTGATTCCAGAGAGGTAGTTGTAAGGAGGCAGGCTCACAGAAAGGGGGCTTGGCTCTGCCTGATGGGAGGAAGAGAGTAGCAGGCTGTCCCATCAGGTCACAGAGCGGTCTAGGTGGGCTCAGCAGGACTGGGCAGGCAATCGGCCCCAAAGCAAGCTGAGGAACCAGGATGTGCAAAGACCAGGAGGCTGGGTCAGCTGCAGTGGAAAGGGTAGCCCCAAGCTCAAGGCAGAGCAAGGGCTTTGCGTGCTGCATCGAGGACAAACTTAGCTTGAGCCAATGTTCAAGGTCAAGGAACACTGCTCCAAGGCCCAAGATGAACATCTCCGTGGAAAGCTTCAGTGCCGCTCTAACCTGAATTCTCAATCTGTCACTCCAGTTCACGACCCGGTCAGGTTCAGAAATCAAGAGCTGGATAATACAGAAGACACTCAACCACCAGAAAGTGGGGGGTGGGAAGAGATCACATCGTTGTCTAAATTTTTTTTTAATAATATTGTGTTCATTTCAAGTGTATAGCAAAGTGATTCGGTTAGTTTCAGGTGTACAGCAACACTGTGTTAATTTCAGGTGTACAGTCAAGTGATTCACTTTCGGGTGTACAGCAATACCATGCTAATTTCAGGTGTACAGCAGAGTCATTCTGTAATTTTTTAACTCAGATTCCTTTTCATTACAGGTTTACTACAAGATACTGAATATAATCACCTTCTAATCTTTAAAGCTTTGTTCTGTATTCCAAAACGGACTTTAGAGTATCTGTTGCTCTTCATTTGGCTTGTTAAGAGGCACAGAATTCATATGATTTATTCATTTCTGAGTCAGCCTGGAAGGCTGCTGACAGGCCTCATATCTCTAGGTTGGTGATTTCCAACTGTGTAATCATACCTTCTTGAGCATTTGTGCATAGTATGCAGTTTACAAAGTGCTTTCACATCAAAAATCTCACTGACCCTCCCAGCCACAAGCCTGTGAGGTGCATGGAACAAGTTTTCCGGGTGAGGAAGCAGCTCAGCGAGGTTATGTGGCTTGCCCAGGGTCACACAGCCAGTGCAACACAGGGCTCAACCCTGAGCTCAGCTCATATTCCCAATCTTGTCCACTATGACCACAGAGGTGCCCTACATTCAGAACAAGCCCCTCACAATGTGAGGCATTAAATTCCCCAAGCCTACATACAAGCAACGAGGCATGGACACAAAGCACAGAACACTCCAAGTCCTAACAAGGTCGACATCCAACTGCTGCTAAACAGAGTAAGCATTCATGCAGCGCCCCTCCTGCAAACCCAGGAGGGAATAAATGCAAGAAACACATGCACAGCCCTAATCCCTTCTCATTTCCTCCTGGCACCTGTTTCTGCCCCCACAGGCACCAAACACTTCTAACAGCTGATAGAAATGAGAAACAAGAGATAGCACACACAACTATTGTAGATCAAGCTCTAACCCAAATTGTGGTTGGGGAAAAAAATGGATAAAGAACCACCCAGATTTGAGAAGAGAGCCACGAAAACAGGGCACCAAAAAGTCTCCCAACATTCCCCCTGGGTGACTCAGTCACATCAACCAGAGGGTCTCTTGATGGAAAACACCCACTCCACACCCTACCCAAAAATACTGCTGACTGTACCGGAGAAAATATGTGACAAGAGCCATGGAGGGAATACAAAGGGGCAAAATGTGTGGCTATGAATAAGATGACCTTCTAGGACTCCTGGTAACTGAACACTGTTACCAGTATTTCAATGCTCACTGCCTACCTCTTCATGGGTGGTGGAGCTTGACAGACTTACAAAATTAGAACTTAAAATCCAATTTAGGCCTTCTAGGCCACACCAGCTCTCAGAATCAGCTCCCAAGAACTGTCAGTAGGGTTCCCCTTTCTAAGGCCTTCATACGTCCTATGAATGTGTAAGTAATTACGTGTAATGTTCTCATTACTCACGCAGCCTCATTAACACATCTGGGCAGCCTTTGTTGACTGCCCAGCCCAGACCCTGGTGAGGATTTGAGGGCAAATGATTTCCCCCAACGCCCCGTGGTCCCCTAAGCAGCAAAAGTCAGGGGCAACAATAAGATTGCCAGAAAAAGCATCGAAGCCTATTTGTCACAGACCCTACAAAAGCAAATGAATTCAGAAGCCTGGAGAGCAAACACAGCCCAGGTCAGCTCTCAGGTACACCAGAGAGGATGGGGTGGGGGCACTAATAAAAATGCGGAGCAAGCACTAGCCAGGCCCCAGGGCATCTGGGACCTCAAAGCTTTTTCCTAAGGAGACAGGCAGCTGGGGAGAAGAGGGTAGCTCCACCAACTGGTGTTTAAAAAAATAACAAACACTCACTTGCAACAGATCCACTCCTGCTATGGAGGCTGACAAACTGCCTCGACTTCCCCCCAACTTTCTCAAGTAAAAAAACCTCACCAAAGGCTACCAGGAGCCTCGATTATGGCCTTTACCCCACCTCCTGGGGCTACTCTGATCATTCCTTTTACCTCCAGTTCATCTGGACTAAAATATGGGGAGGAGATCCAGCCTTTCACTCCCTGGCCAGGGACTGCTGGCCTCGGTTTTCCCTTCTATAAAATGGACTCAACAGTCTCTTCCTCTCCTGTGAGCTCACTAGAGAAACAGTAACTGTGGGCGGTTATTTCAGAACTGACTGGGTCTTCTCCTCACGATGCTAGTGTGTTTCCTACAGTCCAAGCTCTTCTGGTACAATTCTTCAAATGGCAGAAAAGTCCTAAGAGGCATGGGCGAGCCCCCTCACAAGAGTAGTAAAGTCTGTGGACAGACAGACCGGTGGAAGTAGACAGCAAGCCCAAAAGAAACACAGGGCCCAAGGCTGGAGCCCAGCTACCCACTCAGATGGACCTGAGACCTGGCCCTTGGGAACGGGATCCACCTCTGCAAAATGTGGGCCCCTCCTCACCCCACACATCCTGAGAAAGAGAATGAGAGAACAATGATAGACAAAAGCCACCTCCAAGAAGAGGTGGCAGGACAGGACGTGCCAGAAGCAGGCAGATCGATCAACCGGGAGCAGGCTCAGCTCTACTTTTGACAATTTTATTCTGAATCAAAAATGAATGAAAAACTCTTACTGAAAAGTGTGAGACTGTCAGAAGGCCATGGGGTTGTTAGAAGTCAAGAAAAATTATATCCTAAAAGGATAAGGAAAAATCTCACTCAAATTGTCTTTTTCAAAAAAGGAGACCAAAGTCATCCAAGTTCCCACCTTCTGGAATGAAAGTGGTCTGAGATGAAGGGGCAAATGTGGAGAAGGCTTCATGGGCACACAAAAGGGACCCAAAACACCAAGTCTGGGGCCTGGAAAAGGAAGCAAGGTTTGCAGAGGAAAGAAACAAGAGAAACTGATTCAAACAGAAAAAACTGAAGTTCAATGTGTCTCGTTTCCATTAACAGGTAGGCTTAAGGATCTGAAATGGAACAGAAAAGATGGAACAGAATGGATCTGGAAGGATCTGAAGTGGAATCTCCTAAGTAAGACAAAATAATTAAAGTTGCTGGATTACAAGATATAAGCTTCTGAACTCCACATAAATGAAGTGTAAAATCACTCATCTTTCTAACCCCCACCATCCTGAGAACTACACAAACTCTGAAAGTATTACAAATTACCTCAGCAGGGCCACTCTAACTGACCCACATTTTATCTATGCTACCTGGCATGAACTAGATAAGAAGTCTAGTTTAATATTTGGGGATTAAGGCTAAATATAATGGAAGCACTCTTAGAGCTGATAGGGACCATTAAGTTGGTTAGCTAACGTAGAGTCTGTGAAGCAGTAAATCGTTAATATACGTGTACATAGGTTGAGCATATACATACAAGTGAATGTAATGAACACACGAATATGCTTTTAGTGACAGATTTTTTTAAATTATTTATTTGGTCTCAGCTGCAGCACAGGGGCTTCTCTTGTGGTGCCCCAGCTCAGCTGCCTCGAGGCATGTCGGATCTTAGTTCCCTCAACAGGGATCAAACCAGTGTCCTCTGCCTTAGAAGGCAGATTCTTAACCACTGGACCACCAGGGAAGTTCTTGTTACAGATAATTTTGAGAATTCGTGGTACTCCATGGCAAGCTTTTTTGTTTGTTGGGAAGGGAGTTCAGCCATAAATGAAGCTTGGTTCTTAAAAGGGAACCACTTGCAAAGCAGTATGGGTGCGAAACCTTACAGATTTCACCCAAGTCTTTTAAATGGCAGGCCCACATCTACGTTAACAATCTCGTTTTTACAGTAATTCACTTTTATCAAGGGTTCCCAAACATTCAGCTTCAAGTTTTCATAGAAACCAACTGTCTTGCCACACTCGGTCAAAGGTTTATATAATATTTAACTGAAATTTCAATGATAAATTTAACCGGAATAACCAGATTTGGGAACAAACAACTGGCACTTGGCAAGCCTTCTACGTGGGTGAGAGCCAAAGGGGACAGGGGCACACACTCCCCCGGGCCTACCCCCTGGCAGGGGCTTCACGCAGGGATGTCACGGCCAGGATGTCCTTCAGCCAGAAGAACTGGGTAGGCTGCGTAGGTGGAAGGTGGTTAGTACCAGAGCTGTTGCTATGATCCTGCGAAAGATTTAGATGCAGACCAGTAACACGAAGATCAGAACCATACAAGCAGAATTCCAAAAAGGAAACTACTCAGACTGAAAAACGTATGACTGAGTGTTAAAAAGCCAGGTCCTCAGACCAGCATAACCAAGGGCAAACCTTAAAAATAAACCTAAAGAATCTCTTGAGCATCCATTTACAATTTAAAAAAAAAAAAACTTGCAGTAAACTAGAAAAGTGCGCATCTACCAAGAAGCTCAAAAGTTCATCTTCACCAAAAAAAAAATAAAAACCATAAGGCGGGAAAAAAAAAAAAAAAACCATAAGGCGGAGGGAAAAAAAAAAAAACCCACCAATGCCCACCTACAGCTAACAGCATCGTTCCATCCATGCTGCCCTGGCAACACAAGCTGCACTCTGTAAAAATACTGCCAGTATAACACCTCTCAATTTTTACAATTCACTCTGGAGTCTGAGCTGCCTACCTGAGCACTTTATGTCATTTTTCCAGATCCAGATTACTAACTGATTATGGTTCGCTTTACCAAAGTTACATATGTTTTGAGTGACATGTTTCATCCTTATTTTTCCATTAGCCCTGTAATTTTTAGTGTTCGATTTTGTAGGACTTAATGTTTTTCACCAACACAGACACCATGCTACGTGAGATATAGCTCTGGTTACACAGATCTGGACTGTTCAGTAGGACAGCTTCATATGTTCAGTTACACAAAGCAATGACTTGTCCATATTGAGCTGTCCTGTAAGGATCAAAAAACACACGAGGTTTCAAAGACACAAGATGGAAAAAACAAAGTAGATTTGTATAGATTTCTATAAAACTCTCATTAAACTAAAAAAAAAAAGTTCAGCTTAGCCTTTACCGAGTGTTCCAATGTTAGGCTTAACATGACTTTCCCATATCATCTCTGAAAAGAAGGGTTCTATTTAAAATCTTAAAGACACTGGTTACATACTCAAAAAAATTTTTCTCTTTCTGAAGGAGGAAATTTTAAATAACCTTTGGAGCAGGATATATATTAAGATTAACACTGGAGTTCTTTCCAAGGCATCTGGAAGTGAGTCAATAGCCCTCAGCCAAGCAACAAGAACTGGTCTGACCTCTTACGACAGGAAACAGCCATGAAACCATCTAAGCACCAAGTAATTCTAGTTGGCCCTTTGGGCCAATGGCTGTGCGGAATACACAAGTCAGATACTTGTCTACAGTAAAGTAATAATAACCCAGGTAATCATAAATTGGATTATTTTTAAAGATGATTTTTTTTTTCCTTTTTAAATCTCAGCAACACACTTCGGACTCTTGACAGCAGTATTCCTTCCATAATCTCTCCAGACCACGACTGTTGCTAAACTGTTTCTGCCCAGAGACTTATGGGAAAAAGAGAACGGTTTTTCTCCACTACTAGAGACAGGCAGAAAGCAAGCCACCTAAACAGCTCAAAAAAGAAAAAAATACAGCAATTAATTAAATAAGGTATGCAGGTTTTTTCCCGGAAAACCATAAAATAAATCAATTGGGTGTAAAACTGGTGGGGGTGGGGGGAACCAACTTATAAATCCTACCACTACATTTTGGTGTAGTTCTACTTTTTCTCTTTACAATTTTATGCAATTGTAGTAAACTTTGCTTTTGAATCTTGTAACACAAACTTTTCCCAGAGTTTTCAATCATACTGCACTTTTAAATCAGAGAATTAAATACCTAAAATTTACAACCTAGTGTTACAAATTCTTCTTGAGCTGTCCTAGAAATCAAACTGATAATTTGTTTTCCTGCTAACTACATGAATCATATCTTCATGTGGCAGAGATTTTTATTTCAAACTCATACCTTCTATAAAGCACCAAGTATCAAATAGTTTTTAAGTCTAGGTATCTTATCTGTTACACTCGACAGCAATAATCAACCAGTGGAGTGACGGGAATGGCATAAGATACCCATAGAGCAAAACATGTAACTTTTTATTGTCCAAGTGGATTGGGGCTTTGAAAGGCAAACGTTTTCAGTTATTTAAGGTACCGTAGTGGGACTCGTGCCCAGCAATTAAGACAGGATTACACTACAATTTATGAGTTTTTCAAAGATGTCATTTAATATGAAATATAATAATCATTTTCCCCAAAGCCTGCCATCCACAAACTCTGTTTTGCTAAAGCAATAAGCTAAATGGCAACGCGGCAGGCAGCTAAGGCTTTTGAGATCAACTGCAGGAAATGCGCTGCCTTCCACCAGCTCAAGTAATGATTTCATCTTACATAGAAACAGCATAGTTTTACATCTTCCACGCACATCATCTCACGCACGCGATCTCAGATAAAATGAAAAGGCAAAAGCATGTATTACTTTTTCTATTTTACATATGAGTAAATAAACCTAGATTTCCCGCCCCTCGGACTCTCGTTCTGAAGAACTGAGCCCAAGACACCTTAGACTTGCAGTCCAAGCACACCTACCGATGACTGGTCTTCCGTCTGCCCCAACCCCTAAACTACTCCATAGGCCTAGAGCTGGCATAACGAAGTGCCGCTCTGGTGTTTCAAGGCTTCCAGAAAAACCAACAGCTGATGCTGTGCAGCATCACCCCGCCACATCCTGTCGTGACATCCCCAACACGACTTAAAGTGACAAGGTGGCCAAACCCATCACGCGATTCTCCTGCAAAACCAAGCTGCCCCACTGAAGTTTCCCTGCTTTGCAAAAGCACTGACGAGAAAGCACGACCACCACCGCAATAATGCCACAGCCGTCAGCAGACCTGGAAACAGAGGAAGCGAAAACGTTTTCGCAGACAGGAGGCGTCTCCGCCCTGCTGCCCACCTCCGAAACGGAACCAGAGCAGGGTCGGGGGCGCTCGCAAGGGGACCAGAGGCTCCCAGCGCTCACCTGGAGGGCAGTGCGGCGCTTCGGGGCGGAAGGCCGAGGCCGATCGCATCCTCCTCCTGCCTAAGCGCGGCAGCCCCCGCCTCCGCACCGCTCCCTCCGCCCCCGCAGCCCCGCCGCGCTGGAACCTCCCGCCCGACTTTTGACGTCACGGAGGAGGAGAAGGTTCCACCCCGGCCCGTCCCTTTGTGACGTCACAATGACAACAGAACCCGGCCGGAGCGTCCGGGAACCCGGAGCCGCTGGGGGGCGGAGGGAGGGGGAGGCGGCCGGCGCGAGGCAGGGGAGGAACCGGGGGGCGGGGAGGGGGCGCGCTGACGTCTAGCCGGCTTAACCTGTTGCTCCCGGGCCCGCACTGGAGCCGGCGGGCCAGGCCGCGGGGAGCCGGCTGCGCCGCCGCCGCCATGCTCTGCCGTGCGCGCGCTGGGGGGCGCCCGCCGCAGCCGCGCGCTGCCCGCCCCCTCCCCACCACGCCCCCGCCCCGCACCGCCCCCTCCCCAGGCGGACCGGCCGCACCGCCCCCGCGCCCCACCCACCCACCCGCTCGCCCGCCCGCCGGCCCGCGCCGCCCGCCCCGAGCCCGCAGCCCGCCCCCTACAGGCCGCGCGCGGCCTCCCAGACCCGGCCCAGCCCGCCGCGACCCCCGCGCGCCGCCCTCCCCCCTGCGCCGCACCGGCTCGAGCACGTCGGGAACACGGGCTCAGCTCCCCGAACGTTAACTCGTGCTCTGCCTCCTGCGGCCGCCGCCAGACACCGGCAGGCGGCCGGACGCCCGGAGTCGACACAATCCGCTGACCACCGGGAACAAAAAATCCCACCCCGCGCCGCTCCCCAACTTAGCGATGGCGGAGGGGGGGGGGGTGGCGGGGGTGGCTCTGGTCCAAGTTCTACCCCCTTTTTGCTTTGTGGCTGCACCCGGATCGGACGTGCCCCGGGAAGGCGTCCACGCTCGCAGGCAAGCTTGTCTCCCTGCAGTTTCTACAGCCCGAGTTTAAACTAGTCCTTTGCATTCTCCTCAGCCCTCTGCAATGCGGATGTATTTTAATTCTTAAATTCTTTAGGGAGCAGCGTTTTAAGTTGGGCTTGATTATTTAACCTTGCATTTCTTTCATAGTTGAAGTTTACGTGTCTAGGTTGGATCAGCCCTCAAGAAGAGGTATTCAGCTTTTCCATTAAATCTATTTTTTACAAAACCAGTGCCCCGAAGGTCATCTCCCATTACACACATCACACTGCTCAAAAAGGGAAAATATTAACACCAATTTGTCCACCCGAGTTAAATCAAACTTTCTTATAACATTGCATTATTCCTAACGTGTGTTCATTCGGCCTTTTCTTTTTTTTAATGGGTTCTTTGATTTAAAGCATGCAGCTAATCACCGATCACTCGAGTGCATATTTGGTTAATCCTCGGTCCCCCCTCTCCTCTCCCTCCCCCCAAACTTAAAAAAAAAAAAAAAGCCACCACACACAAAACAAAAACACTCCCCATGCCAATCAAAACGTAGCTGTACTATGCACAAAACATATTTAACTATTCCAAACCATTTAAATCTCGGAATAATCACCAAATTTCAGAAGCCCAGTTAACTGGGAGAAATTAATTGTAGTCACTTACATTTACATTCACATGCCTACTTAAAAACGTTAACTATATTCTATGTCTTTTTCCCCTAAAACTGGAAACCATGAATTTTTAAACAAAACCAGTCCCATTATTAAAGTCAATCCCAACAAATGCATTCCCTGTAACATGATTCCCAACTGGTTTATGTCGCGAACCAAATAAGCCAAAACGACCACATACATTAAATTTGATGTGCCAGTCCAAGGAACAAGATCGCCATAATCGGACCCTCGATTGCAACTTAAAGGGCTCCCAACACAAACGCGTTACACGATTTCCCAAATAACATTAATAATAATAACACAGACTCATTTGCATGCAAAGTGCAATATGGGGACAAATCCGCCCGAGAATGCAGTTTAGTTATATTACCGCAGCCCCCACCTCCCCGACTAGGCTCCACCAAAATCCCCTGCCTTTCATCTAAAACTAGATTATGGTTGTGTCATTCGAGGTCAATTTATTCACTGGAGGTATCGCTACACCAATCTGTTTTTTCATCCAAACTAGGCAGACACGACTTTGCCTGAAAAGCCTTCTTTCAGAAAAGAAAGAAACAGCCTTATCGGACGCTGTGTTTCAAACCCTTCAGCTGCAGAATTATCTATAAACTTGACATTCACAGCCATTGCTTAAAACTACAAGTCAAAGGATGTGTTGTTAGGAGCACTTACGTATTTCTTCTGGATGATATTCCTCTTGGGTCTTTCCTTGCTCATTCTGAGATCCAAATGCTGATTGCAAAAGGGGACAATTGCTTCATGAATTTAAAGCCGTCAGAAATTTGCAAAAAAATATCCTGGTGGTTTTTATTGTTGTTGGTGGTGGCTGATCTTGTAATCCGACTTTTCTTCCTCTTTCCCCAAAGCCCGATTCGCCTTGAAATAAATCCGAAATTGGGAAGGGAAAAAAAAAAAAAGCCAAAGACGAAGCAAACAAAAAAAAATTCACTTTAGTAAAACACTCATAATGGAAAATTTCCCCCGAAACACACACACACAAAAAAAACCGACGCCCTTCACTCCCCCCCCTTTTTCCTCCAAAAACTACATCAGCGAAACGTGAAGGTCCTTAGTGTCTGAGCTGTAGTTACATCTTGGAAAAGAAAAGGGAAAGATAAATAAAAAATGTTGGAAGTCACGTTTGTGCTGCAGCAGCAGTGCGAGCAGAAGAGTCAACTCCAGCGGCGGCGGCGGCGGCGGCGGCAGCACCACAGCGAGGGCTCGCCGAGTCTCTTTTTTCCAAGCCCCCTAACCAATGAGATAGAGGCTATCCAGCCCAACTTTAAATGGACTCTGCTTTTATACAAGTTAGGGCTCCTCGGGTAATTCCCCGCCGGACGCCAGCCGAAAACTCCCACAGCTGGGCCACCAGGAGCCCGCCTACTCCGGTGCCGACCGCCCCTGGCCCAGCCCAGAGGACCCTCACGGCCCCGTCGACGAGACACCCGAGAGGCCTCGACAAACCCTTCCCGGGCTACCCCGCAGGCATCGCTCCCACGCCGAGCCTAAGACTGGAATTGAGAGAGGCTCCCTAGCTCAATGCATGGCACGCTCGGTCGCTCCACCTCACCCCCTTTCCCCAGCTTGCCGCTCACCCCTCGGCCGCCACAACGCTAGCCCCCGCCACGCCTCGTGTCTACCTGCAGCCGGGCTACTGGGTGCCAGTGCCCCAGGACGCCTGGCCCCGGGGAGAGCCGCCTATTCCCGGGGCACCTTAGAATGGTCCCCTTGATCTTCTGGAAGTTGTAGTCCCCCGACTACAAAATGGCTATGGCCATGGGCGCTGGGAACTACAATTCCCAGCCTGCCCCGCAAGCCTGTCACTCAACTCCCCTCCCCTCCTCCCCGCCCCCGCCCCCCTGCCGGCCCTGCCAACAAACGCTTGGACGTGTCCCGCGTGTGACACTGAGCGAGGCTGGCTCGGGATTGGCCCGCAGAGCGTGTGGTCCGCGAGCGAGGAACTCCCCACGCCGGCCCGCCCCCGCCCCCCGGCCGCGGTCCCCCTCCCCCCGCGGCGGCCGGCCCCCTCCCCGCGCGCCCCGCCCCCACCCGCGGCGCGAACCGCCTGTGGAATCGAGGAATCGCGCGCGCGCCGCGCCGAGCGGCGGGGGAGGGACGCGCCGCGTCCCGGGGGAAGGCCTCGGAGCGTGGCGGCGCGGGGGGCGGTGTCGGCTAGGGGTTGGAGCCCGTCCTGAGGAAAACTGGGCCACGCACCAAGAGGAATCCTCGGTGCGAACTAGTTGATCGGCGGCGCCTGCTGCCTCGGCGGCACAGCCGGTGTCACCTCAGGACACCGCCTCGCCTCTCCACACGGAGCGTGCTGCGGTCGGGCTCGGGGGAGCCCGAGGTCACCTCGCGGAAAGGCCACCTCCCAGCGCGGCACGCGGCCTGGCGGGCGAGGACGGCGTCGGGGGTGGGGGGGACCCCAAAAGGGAAGCCCCGGCCGCCGCCTCCAAAAAAAAAAAAATCACCGTCTTTTAAGAGATCGCGCTGGATCTTGGCTGGTCCCGACGTCTCTTGAGTCTGGAGTGCCTGTTAGCGAGGCTACAACGTTGAGGGGAAACGAGTGGAATATGGAGTCCGAGCCACACAGACCCGCACACCGCAAGGAAGCGTCTGGAACGCCGAGTGCCGGGAATACCACCCGCGGTAGCCACGCGAGAACCCGCATTCTACCTGCCTCTGCCCCCTGTTGTGCTCATTTAATCGTTGATCTAAATGAAGGAGGCGGTCCCGGTGTATCTCTTCGGCCTTAGCCTTATTAGCTACTTCAAGTCTCTCTTAGCCAGTCTGCATTGTTAATTTCCTTATTCGCACCGTAAATGTAGAGCAGTGATGTTTTAAAGGATCTCATCTCGGGCAGTTCTTTTAAGAAACGAGAAGTGGAATTAAGTACGCCTTCATATTCATTCCTATACATTCAATTCTCCTTCCCATCCCCTAGATTCTCCTTATGTCGGAAGTATCATAATCGTTAGGTTTTATGTACAGCAGTGTTTGAAGTGTTTGAGGACTGTCTAGAAAGGTCTCAGAAACTGGAGGTGAGAGACCTGTCATACCACCCAGGGCCCTTTCCTAAAAGGCACGGGATGGCCTCTCTGAAGCTGGTCCATCTCCTCATCAACAAATTAGTGATCATCACATCTTATGGAGTAGATTATGTAATAATGTTAGCCCAGCTAAGAAACAGACACGTTATTAAAAGATTTCCGTAAATCAAATAAAGTTTTGCCTTTGCTGCGCAGCATGGTATGCCGGATCTTAGTTCCCTGATCAGGGATGGAACCCGTGGCCCTGAAGTGGAATCAGAGTCCTAACGGTTGGGCCGCAGGGGAATTCTCAATAAAGTGCTATTTTAAAATGCTTTTTAATTATGACTTTACCTTTTTTTAAAAGATCTGCTTTCAAAATTGAAATAATGTTTCATATGTTGATTTCAGTCATAAAAATAAATGACCTTCTGTGCCTTCATATGGCACATATCCTGAAGGACCCAATAGAACAGATTCCATTTTTCCGTACTGGCCACCCAAGTGACTTTATACAAGTGACTTTTTACAATGAGGTGGTTTCAAGAGACTTTCTGATTATTATGACCTGTAATACTGGCAGCCTCCACTTCTCCACACTCAGGGTTTTAGCCAGCTCTCAGGAGGTTTAATGTCAGATTTGCCCTTCCCCAGGCAAAATTCTTAAGAACAAAGGTGGGTTTCTTCTAGGTTCTGTCAGCTAGCCTCTGAGGCTAGGCTTCTCCGTCCCCAGGCGGAGAACTCCCCTGCTGAGCTACCAACTCCAGGTCACCACATAAAGACCATTCTAGTTGAGGCTGGAGGGCAGGCGAAAGGAAGGAATTTGCTCATTTCCAAAAGATTTGGATAACCTTCATGTTGTTTTCCCTGAAAAGGAAAATAGACTGGTCTTTTTAGGGGTTGAAAGCCTTTCCTGTTGTGGAAGTAACTATCTCCTGATGAACTTCCTTTTACCTTTCCTGTCTTTTTACTCCTCTTTTTCGTTCTCTATCAGTGAATTATCACTCTTTCTCCTAATGATTTTAACCTCTTCTAGCACTTCTCTTGACCTCTTCAAGTCGTGGTGTGAGGGATGGGAGGGTGGGGGAAGACCTCACTAGGTACAGTGTTGCTACAGGACCTACATGCCAGCACTGATCTCATCTGAAGACAGAGAGCACTCAAAAGTCCTTTGTTAAGAAGCACACGGCTCAGTAGAAAAGGCAGACTCACTACTGATTATGATACCTCTGAAAAGTACTGTATTTGCACTATGAAAAGGTTGTAAAGGGAATACATTACTGAGGTGACCAGGAATGAAGGAAGTTTGAAGGATGTGTAGGAGTTCAGCAGTTTGAAGTATGCTAAGCAACTTTACTTAAAAAAAAAAAAAAAATCCTTGAGACCAAAAAAAAAAAAAAAAAAAAACGACACTCATGGATGGGTCTCAGTTTTCTTTAGAAGTAACCAAAGAGAAAACTGAGAGGTGAACAGGAGCCCGAACTAGAAAGGATCTGCATGCCACTTTGGACTTTGCCTGTAAGCTAAAAAGAAGCTCAGAAGGATTTTCACTAGAGGGATAAAGCGGCTTTGCGTATTTGAAAAGTGATTCTGATTGTGAGAGATGAAGTTGAGGATTGAAGAAAAGAGAGTCAGGAAGAGCTAAAAACCAGTTGCAATGTACTTGCATAAATAAGGTGAGAAATGGTTATGATCTGAATAGAGCAGCAGAGGAAAGAGCAGAGAGAGCAGAGAACAGGTTGAGAAATATTTAGAATGTCAAAAGTCAACAGGACTTGGGAACTGGTTAGCTGGAGGGAATGGTGACTAATGGGGCAGAGTCTAAATATCATTCCTTTAATCTTACCTTTTATACTCAGTTAGGTCAATTATCCATCATAGGAACATGATGGATGTGAAAGAGGAAGAGGTAACAAATCAGACAGGAATAAAAGCAGGCCCTTACTACTCTGGGTACACATCTGTATAAGCGACCATACTGAATCAAGCAGTCTAGTCCTCCACTTGATTTCCTATAAGAAATGACAAGGACATTAATATGACAAGTTAATAAAGACCAAGGACAGAAGAATAATGCACAGTCCTACATTATATGCATATTGAAACTTCCCTCTTAATGCAAGAAATGACACAAGTTATCCCAGGTGCTTTCAAACATGAATCAACTCCAAGGTTCTCCTAAGAAACAACTCAGGGTTCATCTTTGGCAGAAATCCTGCCTTAACAGCCCATCTTCCCCTACTGCCCTTTGTATAAGATACTTACATGCTTACATTCTCCAGTTTCGTCTTATGTTCCCATCTCCTCTCCAAATAAAGAAATAAGCTTTTTAAAATCAGAGACCACGTTGTCTACTTCTCATATTCTCTCTGAGGCTCCAGAAACTTCTCAGAATTTGGAAGGGTCCAGTAATGCTTACTGATGAATATTTCACCCAAACTATAATGCCTGACTATTTAAAATTTGGCAGCCACTTAGTCTGTTGACTTTTCATCTCCAATTCTGTTTTGGAGCACCACTGTTTTTCCTCTTTCAGTATCCAAATTCAGCACAGTGCTGTATACTTCTTAAGGCCCCAGCTCCACTCTTACCTCCAGGAGCCTGGCTCCTGGGCTTCCTCACTCCTGATTTCTCATTGCCCCTGTTACTTCAGCCACATTTTTTAAAAATAAAAATTACAGGGACTTTGCTGGTGGTCCAGTGGTAAGACTCTGAACTCTCAATGCAGGGGGCCTGGGTTCAATTCCTGGCCAGGGAACTAGAGCCACATGCATGCCACAACTACAAAGTCCACAGGCCTCGCGGAAGAGTCTGAGTGCCACAACTAAGACCCAGCGCAGCCAAAATCAATTATTTTTAAAACAATAATAATTATATGTATTTAAGGGATGAGACGATGTTTGGATATGCATATCCATTTTGAAATGGCTGTTACAGTCAAGCTAATTAGCATATCCCTCATCTTGAATGGTTACCTTCAGCCCCATTTTTGAGCTTTTAAATTTTGCTCCACCTCGTCTTGTTTTCTGATTATATCATTTGTATGTCTCACCTCATTAGATTGCAAATTTCATGGGCCATGTTTTATCTCATACTGAGGCAGCCATTGGGCAATACGGTCCATCACTGCGTGGGAATCAGATATTCCTAACATTAATCCTGAGTGACCTTAAGCCATTCATTTGACCCCTGTGGGCCTTCACTTCATCATACATAAAATGAAAGGGTTAAATTCAATTATCACCAAAGAAATTTCTGGATCCAACATGCTCTAATCCTACCTTGACCTTTGGACTATGCTTCCTTGTTCCCCTCTCAGTGCTGGCCCCCCAAGTAGATTTAAATACATAATTGCTAGGTAAGGATTACTAGGGCAAATATCTTTATATACTTATACATAATTAATTGCCTAATATAACCTTATCTTTCTCTGTGATATCTGATGATACCTCATTTATATAGCTTGTTATAGTGCTTAAAGCACAGTCAATAATAATATAGTTTAACCCCTAAAACAACCCATATTAACATGGGTCTTATCATCTTCACTCTTCCAATATGAAAATGAAATATTAAGAGGTTCTGATTTGCTCAAAGTCATATAACGAGTAGGGTGGTACAGCCAGGAGTCAAACCCAGGCCTCCTGCCTCCTTATCCTATGTGCAGGCCACCTCCCTCATTTTCAAAAATGTGATTCAAGACACATTATTCCATGAAATGTTACCAGGTACTGAAAGAAAAGGATTCTTTGAGGAAATAGATTTTGAGTTTCTAACTTACCCAAAGGTATTTTATTGTAGAGTTTAAAATCCCTAAGAGGCATATAGTTTTCCAAACTACCTTGGCCACAGAAACCCTTTTTTTTTTTTTTTTTAAGGAGCTGGTATCCATGAAACAGTCTCAGAGACATGCTTCACCCAATATGATGAATTTATGCTTCAGAAATGATTGCTGACAGTAATTCTTATCTAAGTGACTGAATACTTTATGTGAAGTTTCTAATTTTATATAGGTCTATCTTGGTTTGTAGGGAGAAGAGAGTTAGGAGGAGGGATATACAAAATAATCTTTGACTGATATCAGGTTTATAAATAACTATAAGCCAGTGTACTTAGAAGGTGGGGGCTTCTATTGAGAGAAGGTAGAAGGCTATTTCAAGCTGAGTATTTTAAAACACACTAGAGGTAAACTGAGAAGTAAACAGCCTTCTTAAGAGTGAGTGATGTCAAGGAGACATTAGTCCTTTTTGTTATTCGCTGCTTCCTGTCCCTGAATTTACAGTCTTACTTGTTAAGCTTCAGTTAAATGCCAGAGCACAAACCAGACACAATAAAATGATATTTTATCCTGGTTGACAGTGGACCTCGTTTAGACAAATCACTGAAAGTCCTTGGTTCTTTGGATTTTCTAAAAAATTCTGGACTATCATTACTATTCTGCTTAGATTATGTCTTGTGTTATTGAAAGAGAGCTGGCCCCGATTCAGAAACTCTCTGGTAAGGCAGCCAAGACGGGAAACCTGCAGTTCCTAAAAATAGAAGTTACTGTTTATAATAATACTGCACTCTGTGTTTGGGGAGAAGAAATCATATTGGTGATCAAGGAAACCACAGGGGATCATGATGAGGAAACTAAGGCAGAGAGAATTACGAGTAGGCAGGGAAAGAAGGAAGGAATCCCATTAACCAAGATAACTTCTGTTGCAATTAAATGAAGCCCAGATGAAAATGCTAAGGGAAAAAAGGGGGCTGAGGGGTTTGCTTCATCTGACTGAGGAGTCCAGATTCTTAGTTTCAGGGCTACTAATGTTCTCTCATCTCCCCTACCTCTTTCCTGCTCCTTCTCTCTCTATTCATCTCAGCAGTTCTTTCTTCTGTCAGCAGCCGGTGAAGATGGCTCCAAAGAAAACTTGTTTCTCACCATGGACAAGGGGGTGGAGCACGATGTGTTATCAGGAGGGGTGGGAGAAAAACATTCTGGGCAGCAGAAAAGCAGTAGCAATCACAGCCTACCAAAGGAATCATCAGTTCTTCGCTTTGTCAGGACTGCAGAAGGGAGGGAGGGAGAAGAAAAAAGTATCAGTTCACCATCAGAAACCTAGAGGTGCATTTGATTGGAGACCAGTCCAGCTCAGCCCCCGGGCTACATCCTCTCCTTCACCCCAACTTCCACAGTTTGAGGTTTTCACGGACACATAGCCGAGATGCTGGTGAATATCCATATCAGACGCTCTGCCCACAGCTCCATGTGCTGCTAAACAAAAACAGATCCTATCTCCTGCAAAATTGTAACATCTGCAGAGATTATGTTCTTTTCTGAAATCTTAATGTTTCCAAAATCCCATATTCATCCATATTTTTACAGAAACCCAGGACCATTTTTCTTTCCGATCATACACACATACACACATAGAGTAAAACAGAAGAGATTCAGACATCAGCAGTTAAACTGCGACTAGAAATTAGTAGGTTATTAATTTCCAGATGTTTGTCTTCCAGTTGTCAAGCATTCATGAAAAAAAAAAAAAGAATTTGTTGAACAAAGGATATAAAATTGAATAAAACGAACCCTGTCCTCAAAACACACATACTAAGCACTAAGAGTCTTCCCTCATGAAAGGAATGTCAGGAAAGACATTTGAAGGAAGTAAGGAGCCTCTGGTCTCTACTCAACTGAGGGCTGGCCATGAGCTGCTCAGGTCCTAAGCCCCCCAGCAAACTACAGAAGAGACCCCATTCCTTAACTCCACTCCATTCTCAAGAATCCAGAAGGTCGGCCTCCCCTCCCTTTATTTCCCCCTTTCCTTTTCGCTTTCACTTGTTCATTGATTGATTCATTCGTTCGTTCATTCTTTCATCCAAAGAGTACCCAGTGCTGCTTAGAATGCTCCTCTGACTCTGCACTGTCCCCTCTCTGATTCCTTGCGGTCCTCCTGAGGAAGCCAAGTGAAGCCCAAGAGTCCTCAGACGTGAAAACACCTGGGGCTCGAAAAAGGGCGGTGGCACTGAACCCAGGTGAAGCCCAGGAAACCCAGGACAAGGCCAAGGGACCCTCATTGTCAGAATCTGGCCTTTATTACTACAAAATGACAGTTCCTTTTTGTGTCCATGTGTCCATGTGCGTGAGATAAGGGCGGTGAGGGGCTTTCAAACAGTGTGCAGTATCTTGGAGGGTTTTAGGCATTTATAATTGTAGACAAAGAGGAAAAACCGCAGCATTGAGGTGATTAATATAGTAGAACTGACAGGTGAGATTATACTAGGAATCTGAAGGCTTGGGGCTCAGTCTCAGTTCTTTTGTGACCTTGGACAAGTCACTTTGCTAGGCCTTACTTTCTTGTGAAGAAGGAGACCAACCGTGGCTTAAAGGCCCTCCCAAATCTACTATTCTATGATTCTATACAAATCAATACTAATCTGGGTAATTTATAATCAGACTAATTTTACACATGGTTAATGTTGAAAATTTTAAGTACAGCAGTAAATTCTTACATAGATGCACACTGCAAAAATGGTGAGCAATAGGTCATGCTGTGTTCCTGATATATGAACAGCCATGCTTATCAAAAACCTATGAAAAGATAGACAGACAGGTAGGTAGATAGTCACAGGTCATGCTGAAGGCACTCTGTTTGGGTCAGTATGTTTGAAGAGGAGATTAGGGTCCCAACTGATAGGAGAATCCTTATCACCCAAGTAACTTGGAACCCAGAAGAGGTCCCAAGAAATTCTCTCAACCTAGAGGGCAGGAAAAACCAGGAGGAAAGAGCCTAGATTTTCTGAAATTACTACAGCACAGATCCTTGGAAATTTCTCAGCCATGTTTATTTATTTGATTTTTGGCTGTGCGGGGTCTTTACTGCCATGTGGGCTTTTCTCTAGTTGTGGTGAGCAGGGACTACCCTCTAGGTGGGATGTGTGGGCTTTTCACTGTCGTGGCTTCTCTTGTGGAGGAACACAGGCTGTAGGTGGGAGGACTTGGGTAGCTGTGGCTCCCGGGCTCTAGAGCACTGGCTCAATAGTTGTGGCACACAGGCTTAGTTGCTCTGAGGCATGTGAAATCTTCCTGAATCAGGGATCAAACCTGTGTCTCCTGCATTGGCAGGCGGATTCTTTACTGCTGAGCCACCAAGGAAGCCCTCAGCCATGTTAATATGCCTGCAGCTGTCCCAGGCTTCTCCAGGCCTCAGGCATGATCAGAATCTCCTTCCTTACACTCTCCATTCACCCCCTTACAAGGTACCTAGCCCTTACCTAGCCAAGTACCTCCATATGGTACATTAATGCTTCTGAAATAAATGAATGGAATTTGACACTGTGCCAACAATCGCTTTGTTCACAAATAATTCTCTGCATCTGGAGTGCTCTTTCAAAGAGGTCAGCTCCCACCAAGGAGTTGCAATTATTGAGGAAGTGAAACTGATTGACAAGTGCCACTTAAGAGATCTCCATTTTACTTCGCAGCCAGCGCTTCTCTTGTGAAATGGCCAAAGAGGAGAGGACAAAATGAAACATTTCATGTTCCTTCAGTAACATAACACGCCCAGACATTTTCATAAAGCGAGTCTAAAACTCAAGATCGGTGTGGATATATTCATCTGACAAATGATACTTGTCTGCTGTTGTTATGGACTGAATTGTGTCCTCGACAAAAATTACAATGTTGAAGTTCTAATCATCAGTATTTCAGAACGTGACTGTATTTGGAGATAGAACCTTCGAGAGGTAATTAAGTTAAAACGAGGTCATTACAGTGGTCCCCAATCCAGCAAAATGGGTGTCCTTATCAGTAGAGGAAATTAGGACCCAGATACAAAGAGGGGAGACCATGTGAACACAAAGGGAGAAGACAGTCATCTATATGCCAAGGAGAGAGCTTCAGAAGAAGATATGCTGGGGACTCCCCTAGTGGTCCAGTGGTTACGACTCTCTTCTCCTAATGCAGGGGGCCCAGGTTCAATCCCTGATTAGGGAACTAGATTCCACTTGTCACAACTAAGAGTTCATATGTCACAACTGGAAAAGATCCCCTGTAATGAAGACCTGGCGCAGCCAAAAACATAAACATAATAAGTGAATACTTTAAAAAAGAAGATGATGAGAATATGTGGGCAGATGCCTTGGTCTTAGACTTCATTTCCAGCGACGTTGTTGTTGTTCAGTTGTTCAGTTATATCACACTCTTTGACCCCCATGGACTGCAGCATGCCAGGCTTCCCTGTCCTTCGCTATCTCCCAGAGTTTGCTCAGACTCACGTCCATTAAATTGATAATGCCATCCAACCATCTCATCCTCTGTTGCCCCCTTCTCCAGAGACATAAGGACATACATTTCTATTGTGAAGCCAGCCAGTCTTTGGTACTTTGTTACAAAGTACCAGTCTTTTTTTTGCCCCAGCAAATTAATATAGTTACCTTGTAAATTTTACCTTTCAAATGAAAATGACCAGTGCCCAAAAGGGCCTGAGGTTGAGTTGTTTTTCTTGCAATGGCAATAGGCTGTAAGGCTCTCTGGTGGCATCTACTTCCCCTGTGACATGGGTGTACAAGATGAGTACGTGAAATTAGGATACTCTATAGATGGCACTCCTAGCTGCTGATCTCTTAGCCACAGCCCACTAGATCCAAAGATTTACAACTTCCTGGGGTACGTGAGTGTGGGGCTTGGGGCAGGGTAGGAAGAAGGGATGAGGCATCTCAGTTTTCCAGGACTGTTGCCCAAGGATGGGTCCGATATCCACAGCTGTGATGAGGGCCTCCCTTCTAAGAAAACTGCCTGTCCCCTCCAGCTTTCATGCTAGGCTCCTGCTTTTCCCCAGGATCTAGAACTTGCAACTGGCTGAGAGTTTTTTTTCTCCTAAAGAATGGGGAAAGATGAGTTTCAAAAACACAATGACTGTCTTTTTCTGCCTAAAAAATTTTCTTCTCTTCCCTGAGTCTGGAAGATCCTTTGGAGAAGGGAATGGCAATCTACTCCAGTATTCTTGCCTGGAGAATCCCATGGACAGAAGAGCCTGGCAGGCTACAGTCTGTGGGTTTGCAAAGAGTCAGACACGATTGAGCAACTAGCACACACGACACGTTTACTTATCTTTTGGCAGCACTGGGTATTCATTGCTTTTGCTTGGGCTTCCTCTAGTTGCAGTGAGCGGGAGCTACTCTTTGTTGCGATACATGGGCTTCTCACGGCAGTGACTTCTCTGCTCGTGGAGCATAAGCGCTCGGTGCGAGAGCTCCATAGTTGCAGCGTTTGGGCACACCGGCTCAGTAGTTGAGGCTTGCAGGGCTCTAGAGCGCAGGCTTAGAAGTTGTGGCACATGGGCTGAGTTGCTCTGCAGCATGTGGGATCTTCCTGGACCAGGGATCAAACACATGCGCCCTTCATTGGCAGGCAGAATCATATACTCTATGCCACCAGGGAAGTTCTATTATGGATTCTTGAGCCTAAGTTCACGAGTGACAGCCCTAACCAGAAAATGGTTGGATCCAGCAAAGAGTCTACCTTTCGGGTTGGTTTATCTAACACTTTCCCAGTATTATCACTGAAATGCTGGGCCCACCATCAAGGGTGGGTCACCCCAGCTTAGAAAGACATTCAAGACCATAAACTCCAAGAGGGCAGAAGTTTTGTTCCCCTCTTGACTGTACATGCAAATGAAGGGTGGAACAGTTCCTCAATCAAAATTTTCGTTATGATGGAATCAATGGATGCCCCTGAACAAAGACCGTTCCCATTGTACCCATTTCTCTGAAGACTTCGGGGAAAAGCATGACATAAATCCCAGATACCAGGGAGCGTCATTCCTTTGGCCTCTCTGGTCCACAAAGCAGTATTTCTCCAACTATATTAACTTTCCAGGACCCCAGGAAACTCTTGCAATTCTTATCAGTCTTAGTCAAACACAGAAGTCTCGGAACTGACCTGGAGGTGACTCTTTCACAGCTGGGACTTTAAAACCAGCTGCCAAGGAGAATCATGGGAGTGGCAGACCTTCCCAAATCCAAGGTTAATAGGCTGTGAATTGCACTCTCTTTGCTTCAGAAATTGTTTTAACCTGCTTGAGGAGGAGAAGAAAGTGGGGACGGCACCAGGCTAGAGGACAGCTGACAACAATGCTCTGCTCTCCTCACCCCTGCCGCTCCCAACTCACTTGCCCCCCTCCTTCCTGAAAGCACCAAGCATTCAGATGTATATTAATAGTAGATATTTATACAGCCTACCCGATGTGAATTCAAATTTATTTCTAAGTCATTAGGGCCAATTACTCACCTTTGGGCCCTGTAATATCATTTGTTCCCTGCCAAATGGATTGTTTTTCCTGTCGCAAATGTGATAAATCCTGCAGAGTGCCGCTCAGTCATGTTTAAACTGATTCAGCTTGGTTCAGGGTTGGGGTGAATGAATGAGTGGATGAGTCATGAGGTGTAGAGCTCATGCGTGATCCTTTTATTTCGAGAATTCCATGCTCTTGAGAAGAATGGACTGACTTGGAAGGCACTAGTCTGAATTCTGGTACTATTTATTTCCTTTAATTTGACCAAGGCCTGAAAGAATGCAAATATTTTCTTTTGCCTTTATTTTGGCTGTGAAGGATCCAATTTTCTTTCTTCTCTAGCTTTCACAGATGTATTAAATTACATTCTGTGTCTAACTGTGCTAGGATTTGAGGATTTGAGGAGGTTAGAAAAACAATGATAAAATAGTCCCTGTCTTGTGGGAGATTGCAGTCGATCTGAAAGAAAAGATAGGAACACAAGAAAAAAAAAAACTATCAACAATAAACTTAATTGTCTCCATGATTAGGTTTCGAAAATGGTCTTGTAATAGCAACCCACGCCAGTATTCTTGCCTGGGAAATCCCATGGCCAGAGGAGCCTGTCCATGGGGTTGCAAGAGTCAGACAGGACTTAGTGACTAAACAGCGACAGCAGTTTATGCTGTCCCAGACCAGCCCTATGAGAATCACTCGGGACTTCTAAGAATTCCAAATTCCTGGGTTCTCTATCCTATCCCAGGGAATGAAAATTTTAGGGGCAGGGCACAGCAATCTGTGTTTTAACAAGCCCTTCGGTGGGTGTGATACTTATCTAGGTTTGAGAACTTCTTGGGTAGATGTTTTACTTCTCAGAAGTTTGGGAGAGTAATGTGGAAAATGGAAAAGGATATGAACTGTCAATTCCTCTCTTGACTTCAGTTTCCCAAATTACCTAGTAAATCTCTGTATAAATAACTCTCTAAAACTGCAGTGTTTTCTGTTTGTTTTTTTGTGTTGTTTGCTTTTGGCAAGACCTCAAAACATGATTTATTGTGTTGACTTCATTACTTTTTTTTTTAATTTTTTAAAAATTGGAGTATAATTGCTTTACAATGTTATATTAGTTTCTGCTGCACAACAATGTGAGTCGACTATATATATACATATATCCCTTCCCTCTTGAGCCTCCCTCCCACCCCATAACTGTAGTTTAAAAAAAAAGAAAAAAATGAGATCACTGTGTTAATAGGCATTTATTTGGGCTTCCCTGGTGGCTCAGGGGTAAAGAATTCGCCTGCTAACACATGAAACACAGGTTCCATCCTGATCTGGGAAGATCCCACATGCCAAGGAGCAACTCAGCCCGTGTGCCACAGCCATTGAGCCTGTGCTCTAGGGCCCGCGGGGCCACAACTACTGAGCCCATGTGTCGCAATTACTGAAGCCCGGTTGCCCTAGAGCCTGTGCTCTGCAACCAAGAGAGGTCTACACGCCACAATTTGAGAAAGCCCATGGGGCAGGGAAGACCAAGCACAGCCGAAAATAAATAAATAAATAAAAGACATTTATTTGTGATTGTCTTAGCTCTCTTCATTAAGCTGTAAACTCCATGAAGGCAGTTTCTTCTTTGCTAGTTTCTGCCCAACCCTTGACTGTATGCTGAAGATAAAAGTTTAATATAGTTCTTGCTGGATTGTATATTTCCATGATGTTATAATTCCCCATGATTTGCTAAATATATACTGTGTTGCTGTGCTTTGTCGCTCAGTCACGTCCAACTCTTTGCGACCCTGTGGATTGCAGCCCGCCAGGCTCCTCTGTCCATGGGGATTCTTCAGGCAAGAATGCTAGAGTGGGTGGCCTTGCCCTCCTTCCGGGGATCTTCCCAACCCAGGGATGGAACCCAGGTCTCCCTCATTGCAGGCAGATTCTTTACCATCTGAGCCACCAGGGAAGCCCTAAATTTTTACTAAGGGCCTGTAATGTGCCTGATAATTGATAGTGACAGGAGTAAAAAGTCCCATAAGAAATGACCCTTGCCCCAGTATCTAGTTGAAACAAAAATATACCCTCTAGAAAGATTAAAGAACAGCACAAGGCAACCAACGGCTAAGTACAAATAAAGATTTAGATTAGATTATTAAAGGCCATAGGATTTAGGAAAGGACAGAGAGTGATCCAGTGGGTGGAGAGAGGGTAGAGCTCGAGCAGGGTTTCAAAAACCCCTGCAGAGAGGGTTGGGCTGCCCAGAACAATAGGGAAAGGGAGAGGAGGGCTGGAACAAAGGGGACTGGATGGCCTAGAGCAAGATGTGGACAGATTCTAGGAGCCTCAGGGTGAGCGCCTGCTCCACAGGTGCCGTTGGGAGAAGGTTAGAGTGGAGAGAGATGGAGTTAATCAGTTCCTTACTACAGAGCCAGGAATGGCAGCTCAGCTAAGAATTTTTCCCTTTGGTGTACGATTTCTTTTATTTTGTTTTGCAGGCAGGGCAGATAGGGGTAGACTGCGAGCCTTGTGTGGAAGGAATTGGAGGTTGGGAAGGAGAGAAGGAAAGGATACTTGGTCCCATTTATGGGCCTGAGATGGAAGAGCGCAGCTCCTGCCTGAAGGAGCTCAGTGATGCAAGGCCGAATATCCTACTTCACACAGGGCCATCAACACTACCGGAGCAGAGGTGGGGATTTCTAGTCTGGGCTATCAGGGAGGGCTTCCCGGAGGAAGGGACACCATAAGTGGAGTCCCTCAGTGGCTAACTGAGTGGAGTTAGCCAGGCGCAAAAGTGGACAGAGGAACAGCAGACACAGAGGCACCACAGCAAGACAGAGCAGAGGGCAGTGCAGAAATTACAAGACAGTCGGTTGTCTTTGGCAAAGGTGAATATGAGCAATTGACCAGACGTGAGTCTTGGAAAGATGGACAGACAGGCATGAGGTCTTGATGGGGTGATGGGTGGGCGTGGCCAGGACAGCAGTTTGAAGAGGCCGCTCTGATGGGAGTCTGAACCGAGGTGACAGGCTAGCAGGGCATTTAGAGGGGTGAAGAGTGAAAGGCCAGACCTTGGGCAAGAAGAGGACTGTTGCAATGTCACAGAGCTTCTGAGTGGAAGAACCAGCAAGACTTGGTGTCAAGGGTTATGTGGGTGGAGGAAGAGAAAAGGGCCAACATTTAAAATACATAGTTTTGGGGCATCCCCGGTGGTCCAACTGTTAAGAATCCACCTTGCAATGCAGGGGACACCAGTTCGATTCCTGGTCTGGGGAGATCCCACGTACCTCAAGGCAACTAAGCCCATACACCACAACTGAGCCCACGTGCACCAACCACTGAAGCCTACTCACCCTAGAGCCTGTGCTCTGCAACGAGACAGCCCACTGCAATGAGAAGCCCGTGTACCGCTACTAGAGAAAGTCCGAGAGCAGCGCTGAAGACCCCGCTCAACAAAAAATAAATAAATAAATATGAAAAACAACAACGACAAAATAAAATATGTAGTCTTTTGAGCCTGGGCGGCTCAGAGAATGATGTTACTGTTGAGAGAAATAGGGAAGTTCAGAGGGGAAACCGGTTTTTGGGGGAGGAAACCGGGGGTGGGGGAAAGATGATTATTTCAGTTTTGGACGCGTTGTTTGTTCTCTTGAGCTGTTTTGTTTGGTTTCTATAGTTGTTTCTTCTTCCCTTAAAACCTAGTTTCAGTGCTTAGAGGGGGAAAAAAAAAAAAGAGCCCAGTTTTGTATTTTGTGCAAGACCGAGGTGAATCTATTTATACAACCTAAAATGACCCAAGGGCCGAAGGGATCAAAGAACAACCCAGTGGTTTCAGGTTTTCAGCGCCAGGTGCCAAGGTGAGGAGCTGCACTGGGGAAGAGCTACCCGATGTTTCTGTCCTGTCATCCCAGCCACCAGGGAAGGGAGGCTTGGGCCCCTCACCTGGTTGTCTGGCTTTTGTCTTTCTCAGGAGTCCTTATTCAAAGAATCAGGACTTCCCGATGGAGCTGTCAGAGGAGATCGTGGGTCCCTCATCCCAGGCCGTCCTGGCTCAACTTCCTAGTGTGTGCGTGCTCAGTCCTGTCCAACTCTTTTGTGGCCCCATGGACTGTAGCCCTGGAATCAAGATTGCCGGGAGAAATATCAACCTCAGATACCCTGAAGACACTACCCTTACTGCAGAAAGTGAAGAACTAAAGAGCCTCTGATGAAAGTGAAAGAGGAGAGTGAAAACGTTGGTTTAAAGATCAACATTCAGAAAACTAAGATCATGGCATCCGGGCCCATCACTTCATGGTAAATAGATGGGGTAACAATGGAAACTGTGACAGACTTTATTTTGGGGGGCTCCAAAATCACTGCAGAAATTAAAAGACGCTTGCTCCTTGGAAGAAAAGCTATGACCAGCCTAGACAGCATACTAAAAAGCAGAGACATTGCTGACAAAGGTCTGTCTAGTCAAAGCTATGGTTTTTCTAGTAGTTATGTATGGATGTGAGAGTTGGACTATAAAGAAAGCTGAGCGCCAAAGAATTGATGCTTTTGAGCTGTGGTGTTGGAGAAGACTCTTGAGAGTCCCTTGGATTGCAAGATCAAACCAGTCAATCCTAAAGGAAATCAGTCCTAAATATTGATTGGAAGGACTGATGCTGAAGCTGAAACTCTAATACTTTGTCCACCTGATGCAAAGACATGACTCATTAGAAAAGACCCTGATGCTGGAAAAGATTGAAAGCAGGAGGAGAAGGGGATGACAGAAGATGAGATGGTTGGATGGCATCACCAACTCGATGGACATGAGTTTGAGCAAGCTCCAGAAGTTGGTGATGGACAGGGAAGCCTGGCATGCGCAGTCCATGGGGTCGCAAAGAGTTGGACACAACTGAAAGCTGAACTGACTGGACTGTAGCCCGCCAGGCTTCTCTGTCCGTGCAATCCTCCAAGCAAAAATACTGGAGTTGGTTGCCATTTCCTCCTCCAGGGGATCTTCCCGACTCAGGGATGGAACCTGTGTCTCCTGAACTGCAGGAGGATTCTTCATGCTGAAAAGCTTTCTAAACTGATTCTGGCTCTCTGGGAAGAGCAAGTAACTTCTCCACAGACACTCCCTGACCTCAGGTATTTTCATGTTCTGCTCTGGCTGGTGTCTGGCGCTACCTGTCAGAGAGAAAATAGGGCAACCTGACTCTCCTGCTCACTGAAGTGGAGAAAGCCCCATGGTGTGGGGTCAAGGAGGGAGAGATAGCTTGACCCTGACTCCTCTCCACAGAGGAAAGAGAAGAAGCAGGTTGCAGTGGGGCCAGCTGACCCCGCTCTGTCTCCTACAGATTCTTTCAAGCCACTAGTCACGCTGCCTCTTCCACGCTTGACTATATGGAGAGCAACCCTACTGGATCTCTTTAACCACAATATGTTTACCTTGATTTTGTGGAGTCAAGCTAACCCTACCTGGTTGACTTCCTTAGCAGGACCAAAGCGCTTTTGAAACATAAAATTCCTTTAGGAATAAGAATAACTTTCCTGGGCTTCCCTGGTGGTCTAGTGGTTAAGAATCTGACTTGCAAAGCAAGGGACACTGGTTCCATCCCAGGTCCGGGAAGATGTCACAGGGCGAATGAGCCCACGTGCCTCGACTACTGAAACCCGCGTGCCTAGAGCCCATGTTCTACAACAAGAAAAGCACTGCAATGAGAAACCAGCTCACTGCAGCTATGGTAGCCCCACCCATTGCAACTAGAGAAAGCCCAGCTACAGCACCTAAAGGCCTAGAGCAGTCACAGATAAAGTTAATTAACAAGAAATAAATAAAGAATAACTTTCTTAAGTTGGGATGTCAGGGAACTTGGGCCAGCTGCCGTAAAACCAAGGAGAAACCTGGTGTCATTCCTGACTCCAATCTCTTTGTTTCTCCTGGCCCCAACTGCCAATCAGTCAACTGCCTCTTCCTCTTATAAAGTATCCTTCAAACTCATCCACGTCTCTCCATCCTCACCATTAACCTACACCTTTGACTCTTGCCTGTTCCATGGTAATTCCTTCCAAACTGGCCTTTTTGCCCACACACTGCCCAGCTACCCTCCAGTAAAGAGAGTCTGGTCTTTCCACGGCCCAAATCTGGTTCTGCTCTGTGGAGGATCGTCTGCGGGTGTGGCCGCCAACAGCTCCTCCGATCCCTGTACACGTGCTCTTCCCAGGAAAAGGTGGAAACTTTCTCCTTGTCTCAAGTCTGGGTCTTATGACTTGCTTCTACCGACAGAATGTCATTTGTCGTGGAAATGACATTCTGGGGACTTCTAAACCCAGAAGTTAAGAGCTTAGCTTCGGTTTTTCCTCACTTGGGAGTCAGCTGCCATGGAAAGAAATTTGGGCCAGATAACCAGATGATAACAGACCAGCTGGAGAGACAGAGGAACAGCCAGCCCCTGTAGGCTGTAGCCCAGAGGAGGAAGCGAGGCCATATGCACATTCTGAACCTTAGGAATCTCAGATTCTCCCATTCCAGTAAACCACTACAGCCACCCCAGGGACTAAAGAAGAGCTCCGTTTGCAGAATCATGAATAAATTAGATTGTGTTAGTTGCTCAGTCATGTCTGACTCTTTGTAATCCCATGGACTCTAGCCCGCCAGGTTCCTCTGTCCATGGAATTCTCCAGGCAAGAATACTGGAGTGGGTTGCCATTTCCTTCTTACAGGGGATCTTCCAAACCCAGGGATTGAACCTGTGTCTCCTGCCTTGCAAACAGATTTTTTATCGTCTGAGCCACCAGGGATGCCGAGATAAATGATTGCTATTGTTTAAAGCCTTTTTAAGCCACAGAGTTTTGGTGTGGCTTATTACATAGCAATGATGAATGAAACATATCCTACTCTTAGGATCAACTTCCCTTAAGATTGTTTTGACCCAGCCTCTACATCTTCTCACCATTCCCCCTCGTCTTCTGCTCTAGACTTGTGCACGCATAGACTATATCCCTCACATTCTCTCATAGTCCTACATGCTTGTCATCTCTCAGCTTCCTTCTAGGGAGAATCACTTCTTCCCAGAAGTCTTTGACTCCATGAGAATACATTATGGGCCTTATGTACAATAACACAAAAATAAATCCTGTAAATACCTCATTTTGTGTATGTGTGTGTATATATATGTGTGTGTGTGTGTGTATATATATATATATATATATATATAGTAGATAAGGTGCCTTTATTGCTCCATCTAAAACACAACCATCATACCATTTCATACCTACCAAAATCAGCAATAACGCTTTAACATCAGCTAGTATGCTGTCTATATTCAATCTTTCCGGGATTTTCTTTCTTAAACTGGTTCATTCAGATTAGAATCTAAACAACTTCCACATATACTTTTTTTGTTATGTCTCTTTTAATCTCTTTATTTCCCCACCATTTATTTGTTGGAGAAATCAAATTGCTCACCCTATAGAACTCCCCAGTACACCTGCATCCTTATGAACATAAAAAAGTATGTTTCTATATAATGCACTACATACAATTCATCTATGCAAATTAAATGTATCAGAATACTCTGTGAACACTGTATTACAGATACTAAACACTTTCACATTCAGCAATTTTTTATTGAGCATCTACCCTGTAGAGGCTTCTCCTTCTAACTTCTCAGTTAATGGGAAACATGTGCCAGACAAGTAGCTGTGGTCGATCTTTGCCTTCTTGTCCCCTCTATTTCCACATCATAGATCTGGACATGAATCCTGCTAAAGAACTCAGACTCGTCACTTATTCCTGCTTACTCTCCACCATCAGTACTCTAAGAACTTCTCAACTCAGTCTGAATTTCCACAGAGGACTCCAGCTAGGTTGTAAGCTCTGTGTAAGTTTTAGGGTGACTTGTCTGTTTACCGAATGGTTAAATGAAGGTATTCTTAGTACATAGCATATTCTCCTACATACAGGAAGTACTCAATACTTATTTGTGGATTATGAGTAAATAAATGAACTTCTTCCTCCAATTTTTATTTCTCATCAAAGAATCACACTTAAGACTAGATTTGTCTTCCTAAAAGGTCATCATTCCCTTCTTTACTGAGCACACTTGATGATCAGTGATGAGCTAGAATCTGCTCATACTGCTTTACAAGAGTCGATTGCTAAATTTTCAGGAATTTTGTGAACTGCTTTTCTTTTTTTTTTTTTTCCTGTACTGTGCAGTATGCGGGCAGTCATTTCTCTGACCAGGGATCAAACCCATGCCCTTTGCACTGGAAGTTCAAATTCTTAACCACTGAACACCAGGGAAGGGCCTTGTGAGCTGCTGGACATCATACTGATAGATTGAAACTGGCCACGATAAGAATATTAATAGCACAGAAATTTGCAAATGCTGTAAATCAGGTCACAGTGTTAAATGCAGTCTCAGCACATGTTTGGTTATTGTACCCCACAAAACCTGTATTGGCTCTCACCATTTATTGTAAATGCAGAAAATGCTCTGCTTGGTCTTGGACTCTGCAATTTGGACTCCTCTTGTATATAAAAAATGTTTTTCTGGGAACTTCCCTGGTGGTCCAGTGGCTCAGACTCCATACCCCCAATGCAGGGGGCCCAGGTTCCATTGCTGATCAGGGAACTAGATCCCACACGCTGCAAATAAAGATCCAGCACAGTCAAATAAATAAATAAACATTTAAAAAAATTAAGAAACAATTTTTAATGTTTTTCTGTACCTTCTGCAGGAAACATCCAGAATAAATTGACCACCCTCACTGCTCCTTTCTCCAAACATTTAACATCTTTTATTGAACTCTAAGCTTTACATTAAAGCAGGTATCTATCTACCTTGGAAAACCAGCTCCCAGCACAATGCTTGCCAGAGAACAATGACAACTAAAGTTAATTGAGCACATACTGGGAGCCTGGCTTTTTCTTTTAATGAATCCTCAAGTATATGAGGTAGGTATTATTGTCTCCTTTTTTCAAAGGAGAAAACCAAGCACAGAAACTTCCCATCCCCTCACCTCCATCTCTGTAAATGTCTCCATCTTCTACGCAGTTGCTCCAGATATTAACCTATGAGTTGTCTTTGATTCTTCTTTCCTCTGAATACCCCAGCAGCCAATCTCATCTGATCCTGTTGTCTCTACCACCAGAATATACCCTGAATCAGAGACTGTCCACTCCTTTCAACTGCTAGTAACCTAGTTAATTGACCTTTTACCTGGATTACTGGTTTCCAAGTTGGTACTATTCCCTTGACTCTATTCAACTGATGGTCAAAGTGGTCTTTTATTTTTTTGGCCCTGCCAGGGATTGAACCCAGGCCATGGCTGTGAAAGTGCCAAATTCTAACCACTAGACCACCAGGGAATTCCTAAAGAGCTCTTTGAAAAATGTAAGTCAGATGATGTAATTCATCTGAGTAAAAATGAATTCCCACAGCACTCGTTTAAAGTAACCAAACTGGGCCCAAGATGGAATCGCTCATGCCCAGCCCCAAATCAGCAAACCAAAATTCACTAAGTTTCTAGGCTTGTCTTTCTCAGAAAAGGAACTCTGGATCAACCAATGAACACCTGTTTGCTCAGCACAAGTCACATCACTGGCTACAAGACTCCCCTTTGCTCCTTATGAGGAAAGTACCTTGCTTTACGTGCTCAGTTGCTCAGTCGTGTTCAATTCTTTGCAAGTCCATGGACTGTACCCCACCAGGTTCCTCTGTCCATGGAGTTTTTCAGGCAAGAATAATGGAGTGGCTTGCCATTTCCTACTCCAGGGGCTCTTCTCAACCCAGGGATCGAACCTTTGTCTTTTGTGTCTCCTGCATGGGCAGGTGTATTCGTTATCACTGTGCCACCTGGGAAGTCCCCATACTGTACTTGATTTAAGCCAAAAGACCTTGCTAACCAATCAGCAAACACCTGTTCCTGCTCATTTTGGACTATAAGCCCTGAGCTCCTGCATTTTCATCTTCCTGGGAAGGACTGTTCAGATCCCCCCCATCTGAGACTTTCCCACAGGTCTTAGCATGAAAGTCACTTTCTTGGCAGGACCGTCTCTGACCTCTACCCCAATTCTCATACATTATTTTGTGTAAGATGTTCTTCATTACAGCTATATATATATACATATATTTGGTATTACTGTTGTTCTCCTTCAGCAGAATAGAAGTTCTACAAGTGCAAGATGCCTCGTGCCTGGCAGAGTGTAGGTGCTTAGGCCAATTAAGAAAAAAAATTTTAATTAACCAATAAATGAGGGAAAGAAACGATCCAAGACTCCAATCCAGGCTCCAGAACTGAGCTCTCCGGTTAAATGGATAACCTTTGAATTGGACAGAGAGGTAAGGTAGACCACCTGTCTGTCGCTCTGGAGCCCCGTTTTGGAGCACCCTTAGGTTTTTTGTTTTGTTTAACCTTCCTCGAGTTTGACACCCGCCCCCCCGTCACTTTCACCTGAACGTTGGAGGAAAAGCAAGAGGTATAAAAGCGGTGGACAAGTTACAGGGGACGCGTCTTGGAAAGCTCTGGGGAGAATTAAAAATACAGCAGGACCAAAAGAAAGTGCCTGAGGGTGGAACAGGGAGGGATGTGCATTGTTTGTCTTTAGGAGCCTTTAGGATGGAAGGACTAGCTTAGAATGTAGAGAATAACCATTGTTTTCTGAAAGATGCCCCAGAGACTCTACCTATGGGCCAAAAGGAGTTGCTGTTGTTGAGTTGCTAAGTCGTCTTGCGACCCCACGGACTGCAGCCCACCACGCTTCTTTGTCCTCCGATATCTGGAGAAAGCCTAACAAAAGAAGCCAAGGAGGAAGACAATTTGGGATAGTCTCCCTTTTTTTTTCTCATTATGTCCTGCTGATCCTGGAATTTTTTGTCATTTATTTTATTACCCTAACCTTTGTTAATCTTGGAGACTTCCTCTTCTCTTGGGTTTATACTGTCAGAATATTTAGGGAAAGCTTTTAAGAATTTCCACTTCCCCGCCCCAATTCTTTTTGAATTTTTCCTTCAAATGCAAATAAAATCATTTACCATTTGGATATACTGTAATTAAAGAGAGGAAGGGGCAGTTCTGTGAATCTAAAATGGACTTCCTTTTGTCTGTGTGGGGCTTCAGAGTCATTTAAAGGCACCAGGAAGACCCATCCAGGGGGGCTGGGTAATGGGGGTTGGCGGTGAAGATGGGGGTGGGGGTGCTGAAATCAACAATAGAACATATTTGAAGCTGGACAAAATGATAAGACATCAAACCCCACACAATTTGACATTAGACAGCTCTTTATGGTAAAATGTTAAGCACTTAATATTTTATTTTCATTGCAGGTCATCTTACATTGTACCCCAAAGCTATTTGTTCCTAGAACAAATGTGCATATGCTTATTAAATTTAACAATCCACTGCTTCCAGTTAGTAAAGAGGTCAGGCTCAACCGGGCTCTCCTGAATGAATGAGCCTCATTTGCACTTGTGGTGGCAACAAGAGCAGTTCTCAAACCGGAAGGAAGAATTGGGGCTGGAGAGATAATATGTCACGAATGCTGATTCAATCCTTTTTCTTTTTTTCTTTCTTGTATTTGATTTTCCGGCACCCCCATGCATGTAGATGACTTACTGGTTTACTACCTAAGAAGTAATCGAGGCAGTGAAACCAAGATGAAAAGAACCAGCCACTCAGCCTCCCTCCATCCACCTCTCTCTATAAGTGGCTTTTATTGATTATTCGATTGGGTAAACACCCAGAAGGGGAAATAACTTAGTTGAAAATTAGTGTTTATTTTATCCATTCTGGTTTCCATCTGAGAAATTTTGATTCACAGTACCAACTTTTGGATTTTCTCTTGCTCAAAAAAAGAGAAAGAGAAAGAAAAGAGAGGATGGTTTGGGGGGGCTGAGAGCTGAATCATGAGTTAAGTAGGAGGGGGAAGGACCGACACGGTTGAGTAACTGGACTCCGCTTCCCCTGCTCTCCCAAACACCTAGTAACCGCCCTTCTCTGGGAACGTGAGAGTGAAATTCTGGGGCTGATGCTGGTTTCCAGTTGATGAAATGCTTCATCATTGGCTGGGGTAAAGAGGCATCTTCAGTAATAAGGCATGACTGTAATTCCTCACCCTCTGGCTATTATTAATCATGATTCATTTCATAAAAGAGGGAATAAAAGCCTCCCTGGGCCCAAAACACATCTAAACTGGAAGGATTTCAGGTTTGGGTGTGTGAGGTTTTCCCTTTATGGAGGGGGAAATGAGTGTGTTCTCCTAAGGGAGAGAGGCCTGGCTCTCAAATAGACAACCGTCGGATCAGTCTCTAGTGCGGGAAAGGCCTTATTCATGATCATGAGAAAACAGACTCAGCCTGTTCTGATTCTCTATTAACAACCTGCATTGATGCAACTCTGCTGTGATATTTGCCCTTTTTTCTCCTTAGAAAATGATATGTGTCCAAGTGCCTTGGGCTATGTACTTAGTCCTGACTTCTGGATTTCTTTGGGGGTTATTCCCCCTTGATAATGAATAACTCCCAGGACTGCATCGCTGGAAGGAATCTTAGAGATCATTTCATGTGTTTGATTTCATGTCAGTTCAAAGATAAAGGGGGAAAAAACAAGGTTGATAAGATTTATTGAGACCAGCTCGGAGCACTATTCCTTGACCCAGAGTTGAATTAGCACCCAGGGCTTTTGGCTTGCTTGTGCTCTTTCTATTGCAACAGAACCTCAGCTGAGAGCCCAGGTCTCCTGCATGACAGGCAAATTCTTTACCATCTGAGCCACCAGGGAAGCCCCAGTAGTTTCCTTACTGGAGATTCAAATGAGATTAGAGGGTAAAGGATATGTGCATTTCTCCAAAGCCTCTTGTTTGTTTCCTTCTCAGTAAGATGGCTTTCTTTGCCAAGGAGTCCCTGCTTTCCCAGACTCTCCCATCCCCAGTCCAGCAATGGTGAGGATGCATGTGGTGACAGTTCATCCACTTTTGGGAGACGGAGAGTCGTGCAAGTTGTTAGGGTTCTTCGCTCCCCTGAGCCCAGATTAGGTCTACTTCTTAAAGTCTGGGAATCAGAGAAGCCTGGTTACTGCGGCTCCTCTCCCGGCCCCTCCTACTTGACTGTTCTAACCCTGCTCTGTCTCCTCCATCTTCCTTTCTTCTTCCTCCCTCCTGCCTTCTCCATCAGTTGCAATCAGTGATCCAGCTCTGGGAACGCTAGGAAATCCTCCAACATCTTTTTCTTAGTGTTTTTTACATTTGATCTTAGCCAAAAGGCCAAGAAACGATTTTCTAGTGTTTCTTTTAAAAGTGAATTAATTTTCTAGTGTGTGTTAAAAATAAGTTTTATTTTCAGAGGCATGACAGACCAGAGATGTGCCTTTCAGGAAGGATGGTCTGCAGGGCGAGGGTCCCTCACTGTCTCCCTTAGGACTCATCTCAGCTGGCAGCCTGCTTCTCTGGGAAGCCCACGGTCATTGACAGAGCCTGGTGTGCTACAGGGCTCGGCTATTTCTGCCCCACAAGGGACTCGTCTAGTGGGCGTTCTCTGCTCCACAGCTCCCTTGGCACAGGCTTCGTCACACATCTTCATTCTAGCCTAAAGATTCCTGCTGCCCACTCCTGTTCCTGCTTCTTTTCTTGCACAGTTTCCCTGCGAAACCCCATTCCAGCATCTTCTTCCCAGAGAACACAAGAAACCTCACTCCTGGGCACCCCATCCCTAAGGCCATATGTATGGGGCACATATGTATCAGGTTTCCCAGGCGGCTCAGTGGTAAAGAATCTGCCTACCAATGCAGGAGACCCGGTTTCAATTCATGGGTCTGGAAGATCCTCTGGGGAGGGAAATGGCAACTCACTCCAGCATTTTTGCCTGGGAAATCCCATGGACAGAGGAGCCTGGTGGGCTACAGTCCACAGGGTCACAAAACGGTTGGACAGGACTTAGCGACTAAGCAACAACAAGGTATGTGTCAGAAAGGGGAGCAGACAACATACACTGGGGAGAAAGGGCTCAAGGGCAAGGAATGTCTGGGCACCAATTACGGGCTGGACACTGAACCAGGCCTTCTGTCTAGGAGGCTTCCTCTAGTTTTCAAAATGAAACTGATGTTGGTTTTACTATTGAATTTACTGTTAAAGACACCAAGGTTCAGAAAGTTAAGAAACTTGCCCTAGGTGGTTTGAGCCCACCCAGGGATACCAACAAAAACAAACAAAAAAGAAAGTTAACTGAAGGTGCCTGGTTGCTAAGGGGTCGAGCCAGGATTTGAATCTAGACTGCTAGACTCCACACAAGAGAAGACTCGACACGTGGACATCACCAGACGGTCAATACACAAGTCAGATTGATTCTATGCTTTGCAGCCAAAGATGGAGAAGCTCTATACAGTCAGCAAAAACAAGACCAGGAGCTGACTGTGGCTCAGATCATGAATTCCTTATTGCCAAATTCAGACTTAAATTGAAGAAAGTAGGGAAAAACAACAGACCATTCAGGCATGACTTAAATCAAATCCCTTATGATTATACAGTGAAAGTGACAAATAGATTCAAGGGATTAGATCTGATAGAGTGCCTGAGGAACTATGGACTGAGGTTTGTGACATTGTACAGGACACAGGGATCAAGACCCGCCCTCCCCCCCCAAGAAAAAGAAATGCTATAGGGCAAAATGGTTGTCTGAGGAGGCCTTACAGATATCCTAGAAGAAAGGAGAAGCTAATGGCAAAGGAGAAAGGGAAAGATATACCCATTTGAATGCAAAGTTCCAAAGAATAGCAAGGAGAGATAAGAAAGACTTCCTCAGTGATCAATGCAAAGAAATAGTGGAAAACAATGAAATGGGAAAGATTAAAGATCTCTTCAAGAAAATCAGAGATACCAAGGAGACATTTCACGCAAAGATGGGCACAATAAAGGACAGAAATGGCATGGACCTAGTAGAAGTAGAAGATACTAAAAAGAAGTGGCAAGAACACACAAAAGAACTATGCAGAAAAGATCTTCATGACCTAGATAACCACGATGGTGTGATCACTCACCTAGAGGCAGACATCCTGGAATGTGAAGTCAAGTGGGCCTTAAGATGCATCACTACGAACAAAGCTAGTGGAGGTGATGGAATTCCAGTTGAGCTATTTCAAATCCTGAAAGATGATGCTGTGAAAGTGCTGCACTCAATATGCCAGCAAGTCTGGAAAACTCAGCAGTGGCCACAGGATTGGAAGAGGTCAGTTTTCATTCCAATCCCAAAGAAGGGCAGTGCCAAAGAATGTACAAACTATCACACAATTGCACTCATCTCACATGCTAGGAAAGTAATGCTCAAAATTCTCCAAGCCAGGCTTCAACAATATATGAACCGTGAATTTCCAGATGTTCAAGCTGGATTTAGAAAAGGCAGAGGAGCCAGAGATCAAATTGCCAACATCTGCTGGATCATCAAAAAAGCAAGAGAGTTCCAGAAAAACATCTATTTCTGCTTTATTGATTACGCCAAAGCCTTTGACTGTGTGGATCACAAGAAACTGTGGAAAATTCTTCAAGAGATGGAAATACCAGACCACCTTACTTGCCTCCTGAAAAATCTGTATATAGGTCAAGAAACGACAGTTAGAACTGGACATGGAAGAACAGACTGGTTCCAAATTGGGAAAGGAGTACATCAAGGCTGTATATTGTGACCCTGCTTATTTAACTTCTATGCAGAGTACATCATGAGAAATACTGGGCTGGAAGAAGCACAAGCTGGAATCAAGATTGCAGGGAGAAATATCAATAACCTCCGATATGCAGATGACACCACCCTTATGGCAGAAAGTGAAGAGGAACTAAAAAGCCTCTTGATGAAAGTGAAAGAGGAGAGTGAAAAAGTTGGCTTAAAGCTCAACATTCAGAAAACAAAGATCAAGGCATCTGGTCCCATCACTTCATGGGAAATAGATGGGGAAACAATGGAAACAGTGTCAGACTTTATTTTGGGGGCTCCAAAATCACTGTAGATGGTGACTGCAGCCATGAAATTAAAAGATGCTTGCTCCTTGGAAGAAAAGCTATGACTAGCCTAGACAGCCTATTAAAAACCAGAGGCATTACTTTGTCAACAAAGGTCCGTCTAGTCAAGGCTATGGTTTTTCCAGTAGTTATGTATGCATGTTAGAGTTGGACTATAAAGAAAGCTGAGCACCTAAGAATTGATGTTTTTGAGCTGTGTTGCTGGGGAAGACTCTTGAGAGTCCCTTGGACTGCAAGGAGATCAAAGCAGTCAATCCTAAAGAAAATCAGTCCTGAGTATTCGTTGGAAGGACTGATGCTGAAGCTGAAGCTCCAATACTTTGGCCACCTGATGCGAAGAACTGACTCATAGGAAAAGACCCGGATGCTAGGAAAAATTGAAGGCAGGAGGAGAAGGGGATGACAGAGGATGAGATGGTGGGATGGCATCACCAACTCAATGGACATGAGTTTGAGCAAGCTCCGGGAGTTGGTGATGGACAGGGAAGCCTGGCATGCTGCAGTCCAAGCGGTTGCAAAGAGCTGGACATGACTGAGCGACTGAGCTGAACTGAACTGCTGGACTCCAGTTTGGGCTCTTGGGGCTTTCCAGAGGAGGGAAAGGCAGCACAGTGGGCCCTGTTTCCTGCCAGAAGCCCCGGAAACCAAAGCATCTTCATCAATCCTCAGTAATTCTATCAGCTCCGAGAGTCATTCCGGGTGGTGTGCAGGAGAGAGACATTAGAATCCTTCATTCCGCTCTACAAATGCCTTCCGAATTTCCTTCTGGGACCCACCCCTTTCCCCACATGCAGCTTCCCCCAAAGAGCTAAGGCGAATAAAGGTAAACAGCATCCTAATGATGATAAAGTCATAATAATATGAAGATAGCTCACACATTGAGGGTTCTCATGACACATACTTTTTCATCCATACGCATCCACGTGTCTTCTTGCTTAGTATTTGTTCTTCCATCTGCCTTGCAAAGAACCCTCTCCCCTTGCAAATGTTCTTGCGGGTCTGTCCTCCTGCTGACCCTGAATTTCAAGGAGGAGGCAGATGCTCAGCTGCTGCTCAGCCCTCTGGCTATACTTTGAGCCTCAGAGAGACAAGCAGGTACATGATTTTCTGCGGGGTTACAAATGGGGAAACATAAAGGAGTGAGTTGGGTTGTATGCATTAAGGAGTGTGGCTTTATGGGGCCTGGTTGTCTTCCTGTGCTTTGGCTCAAAGGAAATTACAAAACGTTATTAAGCGTCTGTTATTTCTGTCTCATGGGAATTTCATTTAGCCCCTTGATATATAAATGCTGGATCTGGCCTTCAAGAATATGAGTGCCTCTTATTCCTGATTTACTCTGTGCCAGGCACTGTGATGTGTACTTTGCAGGCTTCTATCCTTTCATTTCCCGTAGCTCAGACGGGAAAGAATCTGCCTGCAACGCAGGAGACCCAGGTTCGATCCCTGGGTTGGGAAGATCCTGTGGAGACGGGAATGACAACCCACTCCAGTATTCTTGCCTGGAGTAGCTCATGGACAGAGGAGCCTGGGGGGCTACAGTCCATGGGGTTGCAAGGAGTCAGACACGACTGAGCAACTAACACTACCACTACATCCTTTCGTGGCTTTTGAGCCGTGGTTGTTCCTTTTTACACGGGAGCAAACAGATGGTCAAGCAACTGGCTTGAGATCACACAGCTAGGCAGAGTTAGGTTTCAAACCTCACTCTTTTTGCCTCCAAAACCTATTCTGTGTGCCATGCTGTATGGTTTTGGGAAGAAATGGGCTTAGGAGGCCCTGAAACATAATGTTTTAAGACTATTTAATATCTGCTGTATCCTGAAGGCCATTTAGTGAGATAGATGGCAATATTTTCCATCTTAACACATCCTTCCCTTTTTACACATGTTTCTCCTCCCAACTACCCCTTTCAAGGCCAAATTGTAACTGAGCAGGACTCTGTTGGGCCTTCCCCCATATCCTCTGCTTTAGCTCCTCTCTGGAGAATCTTGTTACTGTTGTTTAATCGCTCAGTCATCTCCGACTCTCTGCGACCCCATGGACTGTAGCTCACCAGGCTCCTCTGTCCATGGGATTTCCCAGGCAAGAATACTAGGGTGGATTGCCATTTCCTTCTCCAGGGGATCTTCCCAAGCTAGGGATCAAACCAGTGTCTCCTGCAGTGGCAGGTGGCTTTACCACTGAGCCACCTGGAAGCCTGAAGTACCTAGATGATAGTATTTGATGCACATTTCCTGAGTTGTTTTGCAGATGTGAAAATCTCCACTAAATGGAAGATGGTAAGTACTTGAAGACCATGAGCACAGTCCCAGGTCTTCTGGAACCCAAGGACTGATAATGCTAACCCCTGTGACACCACCCTGTTCCCTCACTGTCAGCCAATCAGAGAATTGTGCACAAGCTAATCACAGAACCTGCAAACCCCCCTCCCTCACATGCTCTTTAAAAATGCTCGGCTGAAACCTTTTGGGGAGCTCGAGGCTTTTTAGGGCATGAGCCACCTGTCTCCTTGCATGGCCCTGCAGTCAACCTTTCCCTGCTCCACAAACTCTGATGTTTCAGTTTGCTTGACCTCATTGTGTTGGGCACACGAACTTGCGTTAACAAAACTTCTAAAATAAAATTAACCCCCACTTCCCCACTTCCCATCTTCTCCTCTGTATACTTCCCCTGGGCTCCACGTCATTGCAGTACTAGCTCTTGTCACTGTCCCCAGTGACCTCCGTGTTCCCAAATCCTGTACTCTCCCCCTCCCCATCTTTCCCATAGTCTTGAGCAATATCTGACCCCCTCGATCCCTCCTTGAAAGAACATCCTCCTTTGGTTTGTGGCACATCATACACTCTCAGTGTTTCCCTTTCCCTTCTCTCACCACCCCTCAGCCCGCTTCCTGGGTTCTTTATTATTTTATTTATTCTTGTTTGCACTGGGTCTTCTTTGCTGCATGCGGGCCTTCTCCAGTTGTGGTGTGTGAGGGCTATTCTTTAGTTGTGCTATGCAGGCTTCTCATTGCAGTGGCTTCGCTTGCCAAGGACGATGGGCCCTAGGGCTCCTGGGCTCTAGCGCATGGACTCAGTGGTTGCAGCACACGGGTTTAGTTGCTCTGCAACATGTGGGATCTTTGCAGGCCAGGGATCAAACACATGTCCCTGCATTGGCAGGCAGATTCTTAACCACTGAGCCACCAGCAAAGCCCCTGGGTTCCCATTATCTGCCGGTGGCACATAGTACCAGCTGTGTACACAGTACTTGATCCTTCTCTCGTCCCAACAAATGCAGCGCCAGTGTTGTCCAGGTCAGCACAGTGCCCAGCTGTTAAGACTTCCTTTTCTGGACTCACTTGGAGTTGGGAGGACACATGCTCTGGACAGTGAAGAAGCTGGCTGAGTAAAGGCTTCCTGGGCAGTTTTCAATTTCTTGGCTCAAAGTGGCGGGCTTGCCCTGGGCCCCACCTGCTTACTATCTGCATGGTGGTTGTTCACCCAAAGATACAGCTGCCATCCTGTGACCATGAAGCCACAAGCTTGAGGACAGAAATCTACGTTCTAAAGGGGGATGATGAAACAACTTGGGTCCCCAAAGTATAAACGGAGCAGCGGCCTCATTCTTGGGCTGTCCAGCTCCAGTCTTCATGTTACATGACAAGAATACACCCGCATCTAAGACACACAGTCAAGTACAGTTTCCTGCTATTTGCCATCACATAAATACATTTAGAATTGAAACTTACTACTGTGCCACCATTGACACTTACTACTGTGCGCTCTGTTGGAGCAGCTGTGAAGAGATACCCCACGTCCAAAGTAAGAGAAACCCAAATAAGAAAGTAGGCGTTGCGAGAGGGCATCAGAGGGCAGACACACAAACCATAATCACAGAAAACTAGTCAATCTAATCACACTAGGACCACAGCCTTGTCTAACTCAATGAAACTAAGCCATGCTGTGTGGGGCCACCCAAGACGGGCAGGTCATGGTGGAGAGGTCTGACAGAATGTGGTCCACTGGAGAAGGGAATGGCAAACCACTTCAGTATTCTTGCCTTGAGAACCCCATGAACAGTATGAAAAGGCAAAATGATAGGATACTGAAAGAGGAGCTCCCCAGGTCGGTAGGTGCCCAATATGCTACTGGAGATCAGTAGAGAAATAACTTCAGAAACAATGAAGGGATGGAGCCAAAGGAAAAACAATACCCAGTTGTGGATGTGACTGGTGGTAGAAGCAAGGTCCGATGCTATAAAGAGCAATATTGCATAGGAACCTGGAATGTCAGGTCCATGAATCAAGGCAAATTGGAAGCGGTCAAACAGGAGATGGCAAGAGTGAACGTCGACATTCTAGGAATCAGCGAACTGAAATGGACTGGAATGGGTGAATTTAACTCAAATGACCATTATATCTACTACTGCGGGCAGGAATCCCTTAGAAGAAATGGAGTAGCCATCATGGTCAACCAAAGAGTCCAAAATGCAGTACTTGGATGCAATCTCAAAAACAACAGAATGATCTCTGTTCATTTCCAAGGCAAACCATTCAATATCACAGTAACCCAAGCCTATGCCACAGCCAGTAACACTGAAGAACCTGAAATTGAACGGTTCTATGAAGACCTACAAGACCTTTTAAAACTAACACTCAAAAAAGATGTCCGTTTCATTATATGGGACTGGAATGCAAAAGTAGGAAGTCAAGAAACACCTGGAGTAACAGCCAAATTTGGCCTCAGAATATAGAATGAAGCCAGGCAAATGCTAATAGAGCTTTGCCAAGAGAACGCACTGGTCATAGCAAACACCCTCTTCCAACAACACAAGAGAAGACTCTACTCATGGACATCACCAGATGGTCAACTCTGAAATCAGATTGATTATATTCTTTGCAGCCAAAGATGGAGAAGCTCTATACAGTCAGCAAAAACAAGACCGGGAGCTGACAGTGTCTCAGATCATGAACTCCTTATTGCCAAATTCAGACTTAAGTTGAAGAAAGTAGGGAAAACCACTAGACCATTAAGGTATGACCTAAATCAAATTCCTTATGATTATACAGTGGAAGTGAGAAATAGACTTAAGGGACTAGGTCTGAGAGATAGAGTGCCTGATGAACTATGGACGGAGGTTCATGACATTGTACAGCAGACATGGATCAAGACCATCCCCATGGAAAAGAAATGCAAAAAAGCAAAATGGCTGTCTGAGGAGGCCTTACAAATAGCTGTGAAAAGAAGAGAAGCGAAAAGCAAAGGAGAAAAGGAAAGATATAAGCATCTGAATGCAGAGTTCCAAAGAACAGCAAGGAGAGGTAAGAAAGCCTTCCTCAGTGATCAATGCAAAGAAATAGAGGAAAACAACAGAATGGGAAAGACTAGAGATCTCTTCAAGAAAATTAGAGATACCAAGGGAACATTTCATGCAAAGATGGGCTCAATAAAGGACAGAAACGGTATGGACCTAACAGAAGCAGAAGATATTAAGAAGAGGTGGCAAGAATACACAGAAGAACTGTACAAAAAAGAGCTTTATGATCCAGATAATCACGATGGTGTGATCACTCACCTAGAGCCAGACATCCTGGAATGTGAAGTCAAATGGGCCTTAGAAAGCATCACTGTGAATAAAGCTACTGGAGGTGATGGAATTTCAACTGAGCTACTTTAAATCCTGAAAGATGATGCTATGAAAGTGCTGCACTCAACATGCCAGCAAATTTGGAAAACTCAGCAGTGGCCACAGGACTGGAAAAGGTCAGTTTTCATTCCAATCCCAAAGAAAGGCAATGCCAAAGATGCTCAAAGTGAAGTGAAGTGAAGTGAAGTGAAGTCGCTCAGTTGTGTCCGACTCCTGGCAACCCTGTGGACTGTAGCCCACCAGGCTCCCCTGTCCATGGGATTCTCCAGGCAAGAATACTGGAGTGGGTTACCATTTCCTTTTCCAGGGGATCTTCCTGACCCAGGGATCGAACCCGGGTCTCCAGCATTGGAGGCAGACGCTTTAACCTCTGAGCCACCAGGGAAGCCCAAGAATGCTCAAACTACTGCACAATTGCACTCATCTCACACGCTAGTAAAGTAATACTCAAAATTCTCCAAGCCAGGCTTCAGCAGTATGTGAACCATGAACCTCCAGATGTTTAAGCTGGTTTTAGAAAAGGCAGAGGAACCAGAGATCAAATTGCCAACATCCGCTGGATCATGGAAAAAGCAAGAGAGTTCCAGAAAAGCATCTATTTCTGCTTTATTGACTATGCCAAAGCCTTTGACTGTGTGGATCACAAGAAACTGTGGAAAATTCTGAAAGAGATGGGAATACCAGACCTGACCTGCCTCTTGAGAAATTTGTATGCAGGTCAGGAAGCAACAGTTAGAACTGGACATGGAACAACAGACTGGTTCCAAATAGCAAAAGGAGTATGTCAAGGTTGTATATTGTCACCCTGCTTATTTAACTTCTATGCAGAGTTCATCATTAGAAACGCTGGGCTGGATGAAGCACAAGCTGGAATCAAGATTGCCGGGAGAAATCTCAATAACCTCAGATATGCAGATGACACCACCGTTATGGCAGAAAGTGAAGAGGAACTCAAAAGCCTCTTGATGAAAGTGAAAGAGGAGAGTGCAAAAGTTGGCTTAAAGCTCAACATTCAGAAAACTAAGGTCATGGCATCTGGTCCCATCACTTCATGGGAAATAGATGGGGAAACAGTGGAAAGTGTCAGACTTTATTTTTTGGGGCTCCAGAACCATAGCAGATGGTGATTTCAGCCATTAAATTAAAAGATGCTTACTCCTTGGAAGGAAAGTTATGACCAACCTAGATGGCAAATTCAAAAGCAGAGACATTACTTAGCCAACAAAGGTCCGTCTAGTCAAAGCTATGGTTTTTCCAGTGGTCATGTATGGATGTGAGAGTTGGACTGTGAAGAAAGCTGAGCACTGAAGAATTGATGCTTTTGAACAGTGGTGTTGGAGAAGACTCTTGAGAGTCCCTTGGACTGCAAGGAGATCCAACCAGTCCATTCTAAAGGAGATCAGTCCTGGGTGTTCTTTGGAAGGACTGATGCTAAAGCTGAAACTCCAATACTTTGGCTACCTCATACGAAGAGTTGACTCATTGGAAAAGACTCTGATGCTGGGAGGGATTAGGGGCAGAAGGAGAAGGGGAGGACAGAGGATGAGATGGCTGGATGGCATCACCGACTTGATGGACATGAGTTTGGGTGAACTCCGGGAGTTGGTGATGGACAGGGAGGCCTGGCGTGCTGCAATTCATGGGGTTGCAAAGAGTCAGACACGACTGAGTGACTGAACTGAACTGAACTGTGCCTCTGAATCTTAGAAACACCCCAGATTTTCATCCTTGGACCATTTTTTTTTTAATCTTTCTAATGACATACACACTCTGGGAGAAGGTAGCCCTCACTGGGTGATTTTCGGCTCTCCCTTAGCTTTAAGTAATCATTGCATGCTGAGCACCGAAGGATTGATGCTTTAGAACTGTGGTGTTGGAGAAGACTCTTGAGAGTCCCTTGGACTGCAAGGAGATCAAACCAGTCAGTCGTAAAGGAATTCAGTCCTGAATATTCATTGGAAGAACTGATGCTAAAGCTGAAGCTCCAATACTTTGGCCACCTGATGCGAAGAACTGGCTCATTAGAAAAGCCCCTGATGCTGGGAAAGATTGAAGGCAGGAGGAGAAGGGGATGACAGAAGATGAGATGGTTGGATGGCATCTCCGACTAGATGGATTTGAGTTTGAGCAAGCTCCAGGAGTTGGTGATGAACAGGGAAGCCTAGCATACTGCGGTCCATAGGGTGGCAAAGAGTTGGACACGACTGAGTGACTGAACTGAACTGATATCCAAATTTATGCCTCTAGCCCAAACTTACTTATTACCTTCATTGCAGGGTCTTAAGGGGATTTCTAGGTGGTGTGGTTTCTTTTCCATATGTCACAATCTGGTCCAACAGGAAGTTCTGTGTTTTTCTGCCTCTTAAATATGCTGCGAATTCATTGAATCCTCTCCATCCTCAGGGGTCCCTCTTTAGAATAAGGCACAAGGAAGGGAAGCCATTTACCTTCCACTCAGAGCCAGGACTCAGAGAACAGAAAGAACCTTCTTCTCCCAGAATTGTCCACTTTATTATCAATTTACTATTCCTTTGTCTTTATTAGCATGACTTTACTTTTCCAGGAGATATTTGCCCCAGGCAAAGAATTTGATTGTTCCTTACAGGAACCTCCTGGAAGATCCATTGAATTTCGGCTATAAAACATAAACAGGGCTTCCCTGGTAGCTTAGTGGTTAAGAAACTGCTTGCTAATGAAGGAGACATGGGTTCGAGCCCTGATCCAGGAAGATCCCACATGCCATGGAGCACAACTACTGAGTCTGTGCTCTGGAGCCACAGTTACTGAAGCCCACGTGCCCTAGAGCCCGTGTTCTGCAACAAGAGTTGCCAGGGCATCTAGAACCACCCCCACCCCCACCCCACGCCCGCCACAGGAAATAGAGAGCAGCCCCGACTCGACTCGCTGCGACTCGAGAAAAAGCTCGCACAGAAACAGACTCTGTACGGCCAAAAATAAATAAATAATAAATTAGAAAAAATTAAACAGACGTTTTATACCCCCGAATTCTATGAGCCCCTTGCTTTAAAATTTTCACTTTGCTATTTTTCAACAGTTCTAAATGGCTATATCATGATTCTAATCGAGCTTCCATGCTTGAAAGGCGTATCTCAAGTCACAATCCAAATTCTCCATAAAATTCAACCTTGCTTTTTCCTTTCCAAGACACGGCCCAAATCCCATTCTGCTTCCCCACAGAAAGCAATAAACCTGGCTCTGTCTCGTCAACAGATTTTGTTGGGAAGTCTGTGTTTGACCTCAGCATCACCGGTTCCATTTCCCCCGGGGCTGTGCTCAAATCTATTCTCCAAGTAGCAGCCAGCATGATCGTTTTAAAAAACACAAATTGGGCCTTGTGATGTTTCTTCTTAAAACCCCATATATCAAATGCTTCCTTCCCTCTCAGTCACTTCTGTTTTCAGCTGTTTCAAGTCAATTCATAGGACAGTGGCTACCTGCTGTGCACACCTAGAGCGGGGACATTGCTTCCTGCCTGGGGGTTTCTCCAAATTTGAGGCCACTAAGAAACCTGAAGCAAAAGATAAAACAGTCCCAACTCTAATTTTATCAGCACAACCATTCTGGGAGTCTAGGTTTATTCTTTTCAGGAGGTCCAGAGAAGACACAGGAGAAGGAGATGGCAACCCACTCCAGTGTTCTTGCCTGGAGAATCCCAGGTACGGGGGTGCCTGGTGGGCTGTCGTCTATGGGGTCACACAGAGTTGGACACAACTGAAGTGACTTAGCAGCAGCAGCAGCAGCAGGGAAGACAATTCCCTGGTAGCTCAGCAGGTAATGAATCCTCCTGCAATGCAGGAGACGCAGGAGACGCAGGAGATGCAGGTTTGATTCCTGGGTGGGGAAGATCTGTTGGAGAAAGAAATGGCAATCCACTCCAGTATTCTTGCCTGGAGAACCCGGTGGACAGAGGAGCCTGATGGGCTGCATTCCATGGGGTCACAAACAGTAAGGACATGACTGAGCCCACACACACGGGGAAGACACTCCAGTACTTTGATCGAAGTGGCAATGTGACATTTGGGTTTTCCTCCTTCTTTGTCTTAATCTCTTGGTCTTGCCTCCTTCCTGAGATCTTTTCATGTAAACCACTTTCACAGAAGTTTTCATTTCAGGCTCTGCTTTCTCAGGAAACACAAGCCAAGGGTCCCTCTGAGAACTTTCCCTTTTACTGGAACAATATTCAGTGTGCCACTGAGCCGCTGCTCCCCTCTTCTCTCTCATCTCATTCTGGTCTCCCTCCTTGGGCCTCCCTGGAGGCACATTGGCTCCCTTTGAGTTTCTTGACTACATGCAAAAAAAAAAATGGCACTGATGAGGAGCAGAACATGCCACCCCAAATGTGAGTCCTCGGCATGAACTGATGAGAAGCTCTAAAAACAGTAGACGTTCACATATGTATTTGTATTTTTATTTATAAGGGGAAATCTCCATTTGTAGAGTATCTCCTTCTCTGTACCAGGAAGGGAAAGAAGACTCTCAATCACCAAAAAACTTTCATCAGTGAAGACGGTGCCAGATTTAAGTCTGTGCAACAATATTCCTTACTTTTCCTGGTTATCTTCCATAACAGGCCTCCCCAGTCCCCCATCTTCCTTTTGTCTTTAGTTGGAGATGGTATTTAAGATGATGGCTTGGCCCATTTTAGGGAGCTGTTTGATTTTCTTGGGTATCTCCGATGTATAAAGGAGGAATTCAGTCACTTCAGTCAGTTGCATCCAACTCTTTGTGACCCCATGAACTGTAGCCCACCATGCTCCTCTGTCCGTGGGATTCTCCAGGCAAGAGTGCTGGAGAGGTTTGCCATGCCCTACTCCAGGGGATCTTCCCGATGCAGGGATCAAACCCATGTCTCCTGCACTGCCTGCATTGCAGGTGGATTCTCTACCACTGAGCCACTGGGGAGGCCCATACAGGAGGGACACAGGTTATTACAGCTGTGTTTTTCTCTTGTTAATTTGTCTTTTATTACAGGAAGGGTCTCAACCTCCAAACCTAGAAGCGTAGAAGGAAAATTATCTTTCTTCCCCACACCAGTGTGCAGACTTCAGCTGCAATTTATCCTGGCTAGAGAACCAGGGTTGTCCACCTCCAGAAGAAACAGGTGCAGAGAGGAGGCCAAGGGTTCTGTAGAGAGCTGGGAGGCGGGGAAGGAGAGCAAAGCGGGGAAGGAGCACACAGATCCCTGGAAGGCACAGGTCCTACCCCTTCTTCCCTCCAGGGAGCTTTCTCTGCAGATCCAGTCACATGAAGCCCATTGGAACTGCGAGTCTCCCTGGAACAGCAAGCTGACTTGAGACACAAGGGTGTTCCTGGCATGTTTTTCCAGTGGAAACTTCAGAAAACCACTTTTCCCTTCTCTGAGGGGTGCCCCCTCCCCACTTCCATCATGTCAGGACAACTCTGTCTTTGATGTATTACAATTAGTCACATTACAGACTGGAAGTGACACTTATATTTTCCTATGTTTCACGTGGTTTGACACATATTCTAGATGCCCCGATGGAAACTGTACATTTCCTGGTTTCATCTGTGTCGGGGTGAAAAAGTCTTCCATCTATCCTCAGTCCTTTGGTTGATCTAATACTTAAAGTGATGTAAAACGGATTAACAGGAGAAAAATATTTAAATTCATATGTATGGAAGCCCCACAAGAATGTGAGACCCAAAGGGAGTCAGGCAATTGAGGCTCCTATGCCATCCTGAGCTCAGAAATGGGAAAGGAAACTGGGGCTCTGAAGGGGAGGAGGGTAATTCACAGGAAGATAAGATGGTAATCAGATGTTTACCCTAGCATGCTGGTAAGTCTTTCAGATAAAGAGTTATCTCTGGTAATAGCTCTCTTTCTGGGCCAGGGCCCCCTATCTAAATTCTTTTATGCAGTTAAGGGAAAGGTGAAAGTTGTTCTTGGTTCTGCTGGGTCTTGATTGCCTTCAGCTTGAAATAATCCACGTGCCAAAGTGGCATATTTTGGGAGGGAGTGTAGCGTCTACTTCCCTTCCTCAGGAACACAGTTTCTTTTTCTAATTAGTTTCTGTCACTTTAATCCCTTATTGTCAGATTAATACCGTTCCTTGTGGAATGTTTGAGAAAATACCAAAAGGTGTGAAGAAGCAAACACACACACCATAACGCCACTAGAAATAAAGTAGCTTGGTACACGTCTGTAGACTTTTTTTCTATGTGTGATTTCCCTGTGCATGAAACCACCTACAAGTTTGAAAACTCCTTCCACCGGACTTTCCCTGTGGCTCAGTGATAAAGGATCCGCCTGCCAATGCAAGAACTGTGGTTTGATCCCTGGGCCCGGAAGATCCCACATGCTGCAGAGGGACCCTTGGAAACAAGAGAAGTCGCTGCAGTGAGAAACCCTCACTCTGTATCTAGAGAGTAGCCCCCAGTCACGGCAACTAAAGAAAAGCCTGCACAGCAACGATGACCCAGCACAGCCCAAAATAAACAAATAAATACAATTATAAACAAACAAAAAAAACTCTCCCTCCACAGAGGACTGCTTTCATCCTGCCCCCCTTTCCTTCGCCAGACACTCAAACTGCCAATCACTCTGGCAATGTGGGTGGGTACATGCCCCAAGCAGGTCCTATCAGAGTCCTTCCCAGGAAATAATAGAAAGACTCCGGAGCTTCCTTTTTGAACTTGAACTGCGGGGCTGGGCTGTGAAATCCTGGCAGTAGTGATAGACACACATTTTTCTCACAATAGAAGAAACCTACTATGGAAACATAATGAAATACAATACGCAAAGGCCAGCCAAGAAGGGGAGAGAACAGACCAAGTGTAAAACGTGTTCACATGTCATACCCCAGGCATATCCTCCCAGTTGACAGGAGCCAGTCAATTCCATTAAAAAAAAAAAAAAATAGCTTTGGGAGTTCCCTGCTCGTCTAGTGGTTAGTATTTAGTGCTTTCACTGACATCAGTTCAGGTCAGTCGCTCAGTCGTGTCCAACTCTTTGCGAGCCCATGGACTGCAGCATGCCAGGCTTCCCTGTCCATCACCAACTTCTGGAGCTTGCTCAACTCTTGTCCATCAAGTCGGTGATGCCATCCAACCATCTCATCCTCTGTCATCCCCTTCTCCTGCCTTCAATCTTTCCCAGCATCAGGGGCTTTTCTAATGAGCTAGTTCTTCGCATCAGGTCGCTAAAGTATTGGAACTTCAGCTTCAGCATCAGTTCTTCCAATGAATATTTAGGACTGATTTCCTTTAGGATTGACTGGTTTGATCTCCTTGCAGCCCAAGGGACTCTCAAGAGTCTTCTCCAACACCACAGTTCTAAGGCATCAATTCTTCGGCGCTCAGCCTTCTTTATGGTCCAACTCTCACATCCATACATGACCACTGGAAAAACCACAGCTTCAACTAAACGGATGTGTGTCGGCAAAGTAATGCCTCTGCTTTTTAATACGCTGTCTAGGTTGGTCATAGCTTTTCTTCCAAGAGCAAGTGTCCTTTAATTTCATAGCTGCACTTATACTATTTGCAATGATTTTGGAGCCCAAGAAAAGAAAATAAGTCACTGTTCCCACTTTTTCTCCCGTCTATTTGCCATGAAGTGATGGTACTGGATGCCATGATCTTAGCTTTTTGAATGCTGAGTTTTAAGCCAATTTTTTCACTCTCCTCTTTCACTTTCATCAAAAGGCTCTTTAGTTCTTCTTCACTTTCTGCCATAAGGGTGGTGTCATCTGCATATCTGAGGTTATTGATATTTCTCCCAGCAATCTTGATTCCAGCTTGTGCTTCATCCAGCCCGGCATTTCGCATGATGTACCCTGCATATAAGTTAAATAAGCAGGGTGACAATATACAGCCCTGATGTACTCCTTTCCCGATTTGGAGCCAGTCTGTTGTTCCATGTCCAGTTCTAACTGTTGCTTCTTGACCTGCATACAGATTTCTAAGGAGACAGGTCAGGTGGTCTGGTATTCCCATCTCTTTAAGAATTTTCCACAGTTTGTTGTGATCCACACAAAGGCTTTGGCATAGTCAATAAAGCAGATGTTTTTCTGGAACTCAGCCACTGCCATGGCTGGGGTTCAATTCCTGGTTGGAGCTGAGATCCTGCGAGCTGTGCCATGCAATCAAAATTAAAAAATAGCTTTAACTTGGCTTCTCATAGTGGAACCAAGCGAGTCATGATCAGTATAGCACTTTTAGACATCATGTCATTTCATCCTTCAACAATTCTTCAACTGGATTTTAACCTCCTGTTACAGACAAGGAGACTGAAATTTAGAGAGGTTAATTATCATGCTTATAATCACTTGGGCAGGGAGGTTACCTAACTCTAAACCTGAATTCTTATTCTTGTTATGTTACAGTTCCACTTTTATCGTATTTTAAAATAATTGTTAGAGAAGTCTTGTTTCTATTGCTGTAATTTATTTGCTGCTGCTTAATTCAGGGTGTTAACCAGTCTCTAGTGTCATGATATCTCCTTTTTACTTTATTATGGATGCTAGGGTGGATCCCCAGGAGAAGGGAATGAAGGGCAACCCATTCCAGTATTCTTGCCTGGAGAATTCCATGGATAGAGGAGCCTGGTGGGTTACAATCCATGGGGTCAGAAAGATTCAGACACAACTGAGCTACTAACACCACACTAACAGGGTGGGTCAAGACAGGCATCTTTTCCAGGCAGGAAACAGCTGGCCCCAGGACCCAGGGTGGGCCTGGCGGAGCTGCCCTGCAGTGAGCAGGGCCTGCCCTGATATCCTCCACTCTGTTCTCCAGCCTGACCACAGCCCCCAGGCCCTGACACACACCAGTCTGTGTCTCTCCGAAATGGATGATGTTCTCAGGGCAAGTTGAGCACGTCAGTGATCTATTCTCATCACAATCAGTGGCTTGCGACCGCCTTGGTATGGAAAGGGTGAGAATGAGCCTTTCCCAGATCGCGTGACTGGCTTATGTACCTTGAAGAAACTTCAACTGTGATCCAGAAACACACATTCTACTCTCCCCCAATCCTGAGAACCTACACCTCCTCCTAGAATTCCCTGAGATCACTCCCTTCATAGTTTCCGCCTCTCAGAAAGAAAATGTTATAGCACAGAAGTGGTGTGAGTTTCCTAAGGTGCCCTAACAAAGTACCACTGACTGAGAGGCTTAAAATAAGAGCGATTCCTTCTCTCACATTGCTGGAGGCTACATATCTGAAGTCAAGGTGACCTCGGCACCATGCTTCCTCTGAAGGCTCTAGAAAAGAACACTTCCTTGTTTCTTCCAGTTTATTGGGACCACCACGCGTGTTCCTTGGCTTGTGGTAACATAACTCTAATTTTTGCCTTCATTTCGTATAGTCTTCCTCCCCTAAGTCTCTATCATAATTCCACTATTACTATTAAGATATTCAGGAACTTTCCTGGTGATCCAGTGATTAAGAATTCATCTTATGCTTATGGTTGCCAGAGGGAAGGATGAGGGGAAGGGATAGTTAGGGGGTTTGAGATGCTATATTTAAAATGGATACACATTGCTATGTTTAAGATGGGTAACCAACAAGGACCTATATAGCACAGGGAACTCTGTTTAATGTTATGTGGCCGCCTGGATGGGAGGGGAGTTTGGTGGCGAAAGGATACCTGCCTATGTATGGCTGAGTTCCTTCACTGCTCACCTGACATTATTCATTGGCTATACCCCAATGCAAAATAAAAAGTTAAGAAAACAAGAAAGAATCTGTCTTGCAATGCAGGGGATGGGAGTTGATCCCTTGTTGGGGAACTAAGATCCCACATGCAGCAGGGCAAGTAAGCCCATGTGTTAGAACTACTAGGCCTTCACTGAAATGAAAGATCTTGCAGGAGGCAACAAAGACACCAAATAAAATAATGTTAATAATAAAAGATATCTACTTTTTCCCCCTGTATGAGGCCTGGTTTAAATGTAGGAACTATTGGATAGGAAAAAAGTTCTCCTCTACACTCTTATGCCCAGTACTTGGAGCCCGCTAATTAAACTGACAAACGACAGGTTAACAGAAGAAAAAACACACTGTTTATGGAGGCAATATGCATACATGGGGGAATACTCAGTGATGAGTGGCTCAGGGGGTGATTAAAATATGGGGCTTATATACCCTCTTAACAAAGGGGGATAAATCTATGGGGAAGTAAGACAAAGGAAGAAGGTTTGGGATCCGGTTGTTGTTCAGTCGCTCAGTCAAGTCTGACTCTTTGTGACCCCATAGACTGCAGCAGGCCAGGTTCCCCTGTCCTTCTCCATTTCCCAGAGCTTGCTCAAACCCAAGTCCATCGAGTCAGGATGCCATCCAGCCATCTTATCCTCTGTCGTCCCCTTCTCCTCCTGCCTTCAATCTTTCCCAGCATCAGGGTCTTTTTTAATGAGTCAGTTCTTTGCATCAGGTGGCCAAAGTATTGGAGTTTCAGCTTTAGCATCAGCCCTTCCAATGAATATTCAGGACTGATTTCCTTTAGGATGGACTGGTTGGATCTCCCTGCAGCCCAAGAGAGACTCTCAAGAGTCTTCTCCAACACCACAGTTCAAAAGCATCAATTCTTCAGTGCTCAGCCTTCTTTATGGTCAAGCTCTCACATCCATACATGACTACTGGAAAAACCAAAAGGCTTTGACTATACGGACCTTTGGGCTCCTAGGGCTGGTAAATTGTGGGAAGGTAGATGTGCTGGTCAGGGTGGAGAACTAATAGAAGATAAGGGTTATTTTAATAAGGTTTGTTTACACAGACCCCATTCAGTGCTGACTTTGTCTTTAGTGATAATGGTTGTTTTCCTCCTCCTTCTACAGGAAAGGGGAGGGGGACACCCTCACAAAGGGAAATTTATGACCTGCTTTTAGGCAGATGGGGGAGGGCAAAGGGTTCTTTCTGTGCTTGCCACTGCTTAATTGCTTTCAGCTCAAAACAATCCTTGTGTCAAACCAGCATGTTTGGGGTGGCATATTCTGATCCCTTCAAAATAAATCAATTGATAAGGCACATCAATTATGTTTCTTGTTATAGAATTACAGGCCTCTAAGTATGAGAGGACTTGATGATTCCTACACAAGTTATTCCGGACGAGGGACACCTGGGGCCCAGGGCATCCAGAAACCTGCTCATTCTTGTCCCTTGCCTCCTGGCTCCTCCTCAGTACGTACAGAATAACTTCTAAAGATGCGGTGCTGTTTCTTCAGGTTCTATCCACTTTCCAGACTGACTTCTCACCTACTCGCTTCTCTCTTCTGTTGCTCTTGTAATAGCAAAGTTCCTGTAAATACCTCTGTGAACTCTGTGGTTTATGTCTTGGCAGCTTTGCCTATGCGGGTTTCTCCTGACTAACTCTTACTCAGTCATCAGCTCCTCCCAGAAGACTTCTTGAATGTTCACCTGCAGAGAACATTGTGCATCTATCTGCATCGAAACTAATGGAAACTTCCAGACCATAAGTCCCTTTAGGTCAGGGTCATGCTACATTTATTTTTATTACCGTAGACCTAGCCCAGCGTCTAGTATATAAGAGACACTCCACTGATGTTTTTATATTAAGCTGAATTGCTCTTACTCACAGGTTAATGGAATAACCAGAATAATTATTGTGCTTTATTCTGTCATATTCAGTTTTTAAAATGTTTTTTTCTTCTAGTTTTATTGAGGTATAATGACATACAGCACTATATAAGTTTAAGGTGTACAGCATAATTTGGTTTACGTATATCATCAAGTGATTACCAGAAATTTAGTAAACATCCATCATCTCACAGATACAAAATAAAGGAAAAAGTTTTTTTTCCTGTGATGAGAACTCTTAGGATTTACTCTCTTAACAATTTTCATATATCCTCCCCCCTAAATCAATTAAGATTGCTAAAATTTGTGGGTGGACATTTTCCTTGTTTTTCATTTATAAGTTGTTCTTATTCAAGAAAATGCAATTTCCTTCTTAAGTCTACAGACTTCATTAAATTTCTCTTTCATGCATGTATGTGTCTGTGAAATTGTCCTCATGTTTCTAGGCATTTCTAGGCATTTACAACACGATTCAGTTCTACACAGCTCCCACCTAGATGAGGAACATCAGAAATTAGTAAGAAGGTTCCACCTCTTTTATCATTACTTTGAGGGCACTGTTTCTTCTAATATTTCTTGGAAAGTTGCAGTTGAGAGCAAGGAAATCTTGTTACACCCCACCCTTTTGTTCTCTCTACTCTATCAATAACTAACAGAAGCTAAAAAGCACCTAAAATTCCTTCTTCTCTAAACCTCATCTTGCTATCAATTTCTAGAAAATGCTTACCATTTTGAGACTTCAAAAGCTATGGCAGCAGGAACACAAAATGAGCACACAGTCTGAATGCCAAAAAAATTATTAAAATCTTAGTTTAAGTAATTAGACTTTTATTCATCTTTTAAGATAACTGATTGCTATTGGAATGCAATCAAATCTGAAAATAAGAGTAAGGTATTTCTAATTCCACTAAAAATGGAGAAAACACAATAAATTGGAATCTAAAAATTACAGTGTTTGCTTTTGCTCTATATCTCGGGGGTCCAGGGGCCTCCTGCCAATGTAAAACACTCAGAAATTAATTCAAAATGAATGACTTATCACTATCTTACTTTTTATCATCAGTATTAATTCACACGGGTGAAAAATAGACATTAAAAATAAAATATGAAGTACTATAAAATATGGATGATTGAAAAATAATTTGGGGAACAGAGAAAAAGTTTTTCTAAATATGCCACACAATGTTTAAGCAAATTTGGAAAATTTTTGGCAAAATATGTGACAAACATTAAGCTTAATATCGATTATACACAATGAGCCCTTTACCCATCAACGAGAGAAAGCAGAACAGAAAAAGTTGGCCAGGGATATAATTGGGCAATTTCACTACAGAATTAAAATAAAATAACCAATAACCATCACATTTATATAATTATTACTGAGAGAAGTAGCTTTAATATCTCAGAATGTAAATGAAATGTCATATTTCTATCATATTGTCAGGGATGAAAAATTGATGAAAGACTGAGAAATGACTATTATCATGGATTTATTGATCATAGCTGAAATTTATCTAACCCTTCTGATTCCTGGATGTATGTGCGTGCTCAGTTGCTCAGTCCTATCCGACTCTTTGGGACTCCATGGACTGTAGCCTGCCAGGTCCCTCTGTCTATGAGATTCTCCAGGCAAGAATACTGGAGTGGGTTGCCATTTCTCTCTCCACCTGGTTGTATAATATGCACCAAAATTTAAAATACACATTTTCATTGACCTCCAAATCTCAGTTTTTATATTTTATCATAAGTGCAAAGACATGCACATGAATGTGTACTGTTATTTTGTCTTCAGTTTTTATTTTAATTAAAATTATCCATGCACATAGTTTTAAGAATGAAATAATTCTACAAGGTTTGTTACTAAAAACAACTCTACCAATTTCCCGCTCCTCAGGTACTTCTCTGGTAGCTCAGATGGTAAAGAATCGGCCTGCAATGCCAGGAGACCCAAGTTCGATCCCTGGGTTGGGAAGATCTCCTGGAGAAGGAAATGGCAACCCACTCCAGTATTCTTGCCTGGAGAATCCCATGGACAAGAGGAGTCTGGTGGGCTACAGTCCATGGGGTCACAAAGAGTCAGACACAACTGGGAGACTAACAGATACTTCCAACAATTTTAGTTGATTATTTCGACATTCATCTTCATCATCTTTAATAAGTTTTTCCATATGTTTGCCTCTTGAATTTTCAGTTTCAGGAGTTATCAGTTGACTTACCAATAGGGGAGTGAGGTTATATGTCTCTCCCTCAGCCCGGTGGAGGATACACACACTTTCTCCAAATATGGTTTTTAACCGTCATTTAGTTTGGATCAATACTAAGTATGTACAGTATTATTACTATGTAAAGGTTAATCACAACTTAGCCATATGGTATTATGTGATAGGTTTTCATTCCTTGTACAAAGTTTGCTTTTTCTGTTAATAATTGTCCCTGCTCCTCTTCATTTTCTGTGTTACTTATACTGCTTCATATCAAACTTGCTTTCAGTTGTATATTTTAGCAGCTTGAGGGAAACCCATCACACTAACACTTTAGGGGAAATACTGGGGTGTTCTAAACATTCTGAGCTTCCCTGGTTGCTCGGTTGGTAAAGAATCCACTTGCAATGCAGGAGGCCTGGGTTCGCTGGGTCGGGAAGATCCCTTGGAGGAGGAAGTGGCAACACACTCCAGTATTCTTGCCTGGGAAATTCCATGGACAGAGGAGCCTGGCGGGCTACAGTCCATGGGGCTACAGAGGTGGACACGACTGAGCGATTAAATCACCACCACCACCACCTAAACATTCTGCTACAGAGCTTGATCACACTGCAAGTTCTCTTAGAGGAGAGAGCAGTTGTCCAGACTAGGGGCTTGAGCCCCACTTCCTTCAATTTCCATGTGGTAAATTATTTCACCTCTGTGAGGCCCAGTGTCTTCATCTCAAAGGTGGTGATAACACCAGTACTTACATTGTAGTTTTATTCTAAAGAATAAGATTAAAAGAGTAGCAGTGTTCAGCACCAAGTAAATACTTATTAATAGTTGTTTTAAAAATTACTCTATGAGAGTAAAAGTAGTAGGAATTTAGAAGGCTAATTTCCATCCAGAAATTTATTACTAAATTTTCCTTAATTTTTTCCTGATTAAGCAATACATATTCATCAATAGAAAATTTGATACTGAAGTGTGGAGAAGCACAAAAGAAAACCTCTCATAATCCCACTATACAGAGGCAATTGTGGTTAACCTTTTGGTATATTTTGTACCAGTTTTTTTTTTTTTTTTGGTAATTTACATGCTTATGATTTTAATGCTGTATAGCTTTTTGAATTCTGCTTTTCTTCGTGGCTTGACATTACATTAAAAATATTTCTGACCTCATTTAAAGTCTTTATTAGCATTTTAAAAAATGAAAATTGCATAGTATTTTACTGTATTGCCGTAGGGTGACCAACCACCTCCATTTGCCTTGGTCTGGAGAGGGTTCTCAGGACACAGAACTTTAATTAGAGAGTCCAGGGCAAACCAGGGTTGAGTTGGTCATCCTATTTTTATATAACCTTTTAATTGGCTAATTAGTGTTTTTGCATTTTTTAACTTTGTAAACAGCACTGATGTAAACTTTTTTTTTTTTTTTAGCATTTAATGGTCTTTCAAGTTGTTTTTTATAATAACTTCTCTTTTCCAAATCCTTGCGAAGAAAAATAATCTTTTGGCCTAGGTTTCTCTTTTTAACTAAGTTACGTAGATGCTCAGTAAATATGCTGGGGGTGGTGGTGGGGAGACGTGTTGAAGTTCTAACCCCTGCTGCCTGTGAATAGGGAATTAGGATCTCTGCAGATGTAATTAAGATGTAAGTTAAGAACTTGATCACATTGTAAGTTCTCTTAGAGGAGAGAGCAGCCGTCCAGAGTGGATTAGGTTAGTCTCTCAGTCGTGTCTGACTCTTCGCGACCCCAGGGACTGTGGCCCTCCAGGCTCCTCTGTCCATAGAATTCTCCAGGCCAGAATACTGGAGTGAGTAGCCATTCCCTTCTCCAGAGGCTCTTCCTGACTTGGGGATCAAACCCGGGTCTCCCGCATTGCAGGCAGATTCTTTACCACCTGAGCCATCACGGAAGCCCCTAGAGTGGATTAAGGTGGGTCCTAATTCCGATATATCTCGTGTCTGTATTAGAAGAGGAAAGACACAGGAACAGACAACACAGAGGCGACCACTATGTGAAGAGGCACAAGAGAAAACCTCTCATAATCCCGCTAAACGAAGGCAATTGTGGCCAGCCTTCCGGCATATCTTGTACCTCCTGTGTGCACAGAGGGAAGATGGTCGTGTGGCTGGAGGCAGAGTTTGGGCGATGCAGCTGCAACCCTGGCAGCTCAGTTGACTTGGGCTGCTATCACAGAACACCGTCGACTGGGTTACTTACTGTGGACAACAGAAACTGGTTTCTCACATTTCTGAAGGCTGGTCGGTTGTAGACTTTTCTCTGGGTCTCAGACGCCTATATATTCTCACATGGTAGAAGGCGTAGAGATCTCTCTGGGCTCTCTTCTGGAATGAGAGTTCCGTGCTCAGGATGGAGGCACCTCCCAAGGGCCCCACCTTCAATATCATCGTCTTTGGGGGTTAGGGTTTCAGTGTATATGGATTTTGAGGGGGACACAAAGATTCAGACCATGGCATCAAGGAGCACCAGGGATTGCTGGCAGTTCCCAGAAGTTAGGAGAGTGTGCATGGTCCTGCTGACAATGCAATCTCAAACTTCTAGGCTGCAGAGCTCTGGCAGAATACTTTTCTGTGGTTTTAAGCCACCCAGTTTGCGGGGCTTTGTTATGGCAGCCTTTGGAAACTAATCCGGGCAGCTTGGGTGAAAATGGAGGAGAGTAATGTCAGCGACCCAGCTGTGTGCAGGTGACTGTGTGTAAGGAGAATGCTTCCAAATTTGTTGGTATTTTAGCCCGTTTGAGAACCTATAAGACAATAGCATAGGCTGGGTGGCTTATAAACAATAGAAACTTATTTCTCACAGTTCTAGGGACTGAGAAGTCTAAGATCAATGCACCAGCAGATTTGCTGTCTGGTGAGGGCCTGTTTCCTGATTCAGAGATCGACAATCGTCTTGCAGCTACATCCTAACATGGCAGAAGGGAAGGGCAGCTTTTTTTTTTATTAAAAAAACTTTTAATTTTGTATTGGAGTACAGCTGATTAACAATGTTGTGACGTTTTAAGTGGACAGCAAAGGAACTCAGCTATACATACACATGTGTCCATTCTCCCCCAAACTCCCCTCCCATCCAAGCTGCCGCATAACATCACACAGAGTTCCCTGTGCCCTACAGTAGGTTCTTGTTGGTTATCCATTTTAAATATAAGTCTGTGCATGTCCATCTCAAACTCCCTAACTATCCCTTCTCCCCACCAGAAGGGAAGCTTTTAGAGGTCTCAACCTGATAACCTTCCGAGGCCGCACCTCCTAATAATATCACACTGGGGGAAATAGGTTTCAACGTCTGCATTTGAGGAGGGACAAACAATCCATAGCAGCTGATAGTTTCCATTCCCTCCTTTGCTCCTAGCTGTTGCTGCAAAACGTGCCTCGCGTCTGCCCTCGTTCATGGTGTGTCTCTCCCTAACATGAGGACAAAAACTAATTGACTTCCCGTATTAGACTTTTTAATATTCTAAAATAATTTATGGCTTTTTCCTCTGGATGTTCCCTGATATTAATTATATTAGACTCCCTAAATATTGCTAATCTTAAGGTTTTGTACTTCATGAGTGGCTATAAATCGATGGGTCCAGTGGGTATTGGTCATATTCTGGAAGCTTTTCTCAAGCAGCAGTGAATATTTCCATTCGGATAAATTCTACCAGCATTCTCTCACTTTCTCTGGGAACATTTGAAGTTCCTTATGCTCACATCTTGATTAAGGAGCTTTATTAAATAAAAGGTAATATGGTGGGCCCATCTTGAAGACGTTGATGAAAACACATTAGGTAAGTAGACAGCAGGGGCTACTTTGCTTCATGCTTATTCCCTGATTAATCAACAGTAAACATCCTGCCCTTTCCCCACTTCACTTTCATGGTTGGAGGCGACCTAGGGTCACCCACTTTGATATTTGAATCTGGCTCCTTCTGATTGTTATGTACACAGAAATGCTACAAACACAATTTGACCTCACTTTTGTGGTCTGCTTTAATTTTTTAACAGAATATTAATGCTAGAAGGTATTTCAAGAAGTGTGGTCAAGACCTTTGCCCCAGAACATTTGAAACATAAGTCATTCCAGGCCTGTGCTGGTCCAGTCTATTTCAGTGCTCTCTAGGGATGGAGATTATAGACCTTCCCTTGTTGCCTATGCTAGTGATAAACATTAGCATTAGTAGTATTCTTTGAGTCTTCTTACTATCTTTGTAGAACCTAACAGTTTTTTTTTTTTCCCTTTAATAATGCTTTATTTTTAAAATTATAGTTTTATAACTTTGGAATAACAGATTTGGTGATTGAAGTTTAAGGAGAAGGCAGGAAAAACAAAAACACACGAGAGGCATATTAGTTACTTTGGGCTTCCCTGGTGGCTCAGTGGTAAAGAATCTGCCTGCTAAGGCAGGAGATGTGAGTTCGATCCCTGGGTGAGGAAGATATCCTGGAGGAGGAAGTGGCAACCCACTCCAGTATTCTTGCTTGGAGAATTCCATGAACAGAGGAGCCTGACGGGCTACAGTCCACAGCGTCACAAACGAGTCAGACAGAACTTAGTGCCTAAACAGCAACCACAACAAATTCTTAGTTTGGAATATTGTGAGTTGAATTTCTGTTTCTAGAGGACAATCACAGCTGAGAACTTCAGTTGTTTAGGAGGCCCTGCTATTCTTTAAAACAGCACGTGTTTAGCATAAACGCTTCTCAGAGACAACAGAAACCCAGTATGACTGCATGCCAAGAGTACACGGCCTTCTTTGCTGAGGTCCCTTATGTTTTAAAAGCAACAGAATGTTTTGTAACCCATGTTTTATTTATTTATTTATTTTGGCTATGCTGGGTCTCTGTTGCTGCACATGGGCTTTCTCTAGTTGCGGAGGGCAGGGGCTAATCTCTAGTTGCTGTACGAGGGAAGGCTTCTCATTGTGGCGGCCTCTCTTGTGGATACAGGCTCCAGGATGCCCGGACGTCAGTAACTGCAGCACGTGGGCTCAGTAGTTGTGACTTGCAGGCTCCAGAGAACAGGCTCAATAACTGTGGTGCACGGGCCCCGTCACTCCTCAGCATGTGGGATCTTCCTGGCTTAGGGATCAAACCCATGTCTTCTACATCAGCAGGCAGATTCTTTACTACTGAGCCAAGGGGAAAACCCTATAATGTACGTTCTTGTAATGTGCTCCTTGACAGAGCCGACCCAGGATGTGTAAAGAGAATTTTTAAAAAGCAGTTGTATTATCATGTGTCACGGAGTGGCTTAGGTGAAGTCTTTTATCCAATCAGGACTGTGGGGAAAAATACCTTAGTCTCTGCTGATCAAAATAATAACTTATGATCAATCAGTAATAACTTATGTGATGGTCAAGATGCCCATTCTTCCCCAGGAGGAGTAGATAACCACCTCCCCGACACTGTCTTCCAGGCTGAGCTCAGAGGTAGGATCGTCCCTTATGATGTAGACATCAGAACACTTCTCGCTCAATCCCATGCCATACTGTAATCCGCATCTTCTAAGAAAAGAGATATTCTTCTACTCAACCACATCCAAGTACACTGACATGTGTTTAACACTTGTTATCTAGTATATAATCTATATTCACATTTCTCCAATTGTTCCCCAAACACCTCTTATACGCTTTATTCCCACTCCCCCCACCATCTAGAATTGCATCAAGGTTCACATGTTACATATGATTATTCTGACTTACTTTTAAACTCAAATGAGTTTAAGCAAATTGTTTGTGCCCATGAAGGAGAATCTATCTGTGAATACCCTGAGACGTTCTGAGATAGGAGCTCCATGGGTTTGGAAATAAAAGCATTATTATATTTTGGTGGAAAGAGAAGTGGGCTAAGCCTTAAACATCCTGGATTCCAGGCTCTGTCCTGCCACTAATTATCAGTACAAGTTCAAATAAGTGACCTTGTCCTTCTGGTCCTCGTTTTGTTGGCTGGAAAAGCTGTGTGACATGATAAGAACAAACGAGTTTAAAGACCCACTTTTATTCTTGGTTATGCACTAATTGTGTGACCTTGAGCACAACCCCCTACCTTCCCATTTATTTGTGAACTGACTTGAGAAAATTCGCTTTGAGTGCTTACCAAGGGTCCATGTGACCACGACAGATTCAGTCCTTCCAATAAACACCCAGGACTGATCTCCTTTAGGATGGACTGGTTGGATCTCCTTGCAGTCCAAGGGATTCTCAAAGTCTTCTCCAACACCACAGTTCAAAAGCAGCAATTCTTCAGCACTCAGCTTTCTTCACAGTCCAACTCTCATATCTGTACATGACCACTGGAAAAACCATAGCCTCACAGAGCTCAGAGAAGCATTCTGGAGGCAGACATGACATACAGTCACATTGGTGAGTCATTAATTTCAGCTCTGGTAGCTGAAACACCCGGAGAGGAATGCTGCTGACAGAGTGTCACAGGGACACCTCCTTGAGATGGGAGCCCCGGGGGGTGAAGGAAATGAAGGGGAAAACCCCAGGCAGGCTTCTCGGAGGAACTGACTTTTAAGTTGACACAAGAAGGATGAGTGGGTGTCAGCCAGGTAAGTTTAGGGGAGTTTTCCCTCTTTGTGACTCAGTTTTCCATTTTCAAATTAGAAAAAAGAAAACAGATGTGACAGAGATTGCTGGGGGTCCCCCTACAGATGTTCCGTCTTTCTTCCTTGTTGTGGAACCCCAGCGTTCCTCGTGGCGAGGGCAGTGCCTGCAACCTCTGCACCTTCCAGTGGCCTTCTGATGAACTCTGGCCATTCCTGGGTTGCATTCTTAAAGGGAGGTGATACACCCCTTCCTCCCACCTTTCTCTGCCCTGGGGCTTATAATGAGGACTTGGTGAGAGTCCTTTTTGGCCATGTGGGCAGGACAACATCTAAGGGTTGTGGAGTGGTGATGAGCCATCTACTATCCCTAACTGCCTGTTCAGTTTAGTTCAGTTCAGGCGCTCAGTCATGTCCAACTCTTTGTGACCCCATGAATCACAGCACACCAGGCCTCGCTGTCCATCACCAACTCCCGGAGTTCATCCAAACTCATGTCCATTGAGTCAATGATGCCATCCAGCCATCTCATCCTCTGTCCTCCCCTTCTCCTCCTGCCCCTAATCCCTCCCAGCATCAGAGTCTTTTCCAATGAGTCAACTCTTCACATGAGGTGGCCAAAGTATTGGAGTTTCAGCTTCAGCATCATTCCTTCCATTGAACACCCAGGACTGATCTCCTTTAGAATGGACTGGTTGGATCTCCTTGCAGTCCAAGGGACTCTCAAGAGTCTTCTCCAACACCACAGTTCAAAAGCATCAATTCTTTGGCACTCAGCTTTCTTCACAGTCCAACTCTCACATCCATACATGACCACTGGAAAAACCATAGCCTTGACTAGACGGACCTTTGTTAGCAATAATGTCTCTGCTTTTCAATATGCTATCTAGGTTGGTCATAACTTTCCTTCAAGGAGTAAGTGTCTTTTAATTTAATGGCTGCAATCACCATCTGCAGTGATTTTGGAACCCAGAAAAATAAAGTCTGACACTGTTTCCACTGTTTCCCCATCTATTTGCCATAAAGTGATGGGACCAGATGCCATGATCTTATAGAAGCTCTATACAGTTAGCAAAAACAAGACCAGGAGCTGACTGTGGCTCAGATCATGAACTCCTTATTGCCAAATTCAGACTTAAGTTGAAGAAAGTGGGGAAAACCACTAGACTATTCAGGTATGACCTAAATCAAATTCCTTATGATTATACAGTGGAAGTGAGAAATAGATTTAAGGGACTAGATCTGATAGAGTGCCTGATGAACTATGGATGGAGGTTCATGACATTGTACAGGAGACAGGGATCAAGACCATCCCCATGGAAAAGAAATGCAAAATAGCAAAATGGCTGTCTGAGGAGGCCTTACAAATAGCTGTGAAAAGAAGAGAAGCGAAAAGCAAAGGAGAAAAGGAAAGATATAAGCATCTGAATGCAGAGTTCCAAAGAACAGCAAGGAGAGGTAAGAAAGCCTTCCTCAGTGATCAATGCAAAGAAATAGAGGAAAACAACAGAATGGGAAAGACTAGAGATCTCTTCAAGAAGATTAGAGATACCAAGGGAACATTTCATGCAAAGATGGGCTCGATAAAGGACAGAAATGGTATGGACCTAACAGAAGCAGAAGATATTAAGAAGAGGTGGCAAGAATACACAGAAGAACTGTACAAAAAAGAGCTTCATGATCCAGGTAATCACAATGGTGTGATCGCTCACCTAGAGCCAGACATCCTGGAATGTGAAGTCAAGTGGGCCTTAGAAAGCATCACTATGAACAAAGCTATTGGATGTGATGGAATTCCAGTTGAGCTACTTCAAATCCTGAAAGATGATGCTGTGAAAGTGCTGCACTCAATATACCAGCAAATTTGGAAAACTCAGCAGTGGCCACAGGACTGGAAAAGGTCAGTTTTCATTCCAATCCCAAAGAAAGGCAATGCCAAAGAATGCTCAAATGACCGCACAATTGCACTCATCTTACACACTAGTAAAGTAATGCCCAAAATTCTCCAAGCCAGGCTTCAGCAATTTGTGAACCGTGAACTTCCAGATGTTCAAGCTGGTTTTAGGAAAGGCAGAGGAACCAGAGATCAAATTGCCAACATCTGCTGGATCATGGAAAAAGCAAGAGAGTTCCAGAAAAGCATCTATTTCTGCTTTATTGACTATGCCAAAGCCTTTGACTGTGTGGATCACAAGAAACTGTGGAAAATTCTGAAAGAGATGGGAATACCAGACCACCTGACCTGCCTCTTGAGAAACCTATATGCAGGTCAGGAAGCAACAGTTAGAACTGGACATGGAATAACAGACTGGTTCCAAATAGGAAAAGGAGTCCGTCAAGGCTGTATATTATCACCCTGCTTATTTAACTTCTATGCAAAGTACATCATGAGAAACGCTGGGCTGGAAGAAGCACAAGCTGGAATCAAGATTGCCGGGAGAAATCTCAATAACCTCAGATATGCAGATGATACCACCCTTATGGCAGAAAGTGAAGAGGAACTAAAAAGCCTCTTGATGAAAGTGAAAGAGGAGAGTGAAAAAGTTGGCTTCAAGCTCAACATTCAGAAACTGCCTGTAGTCATGTTTATATCTAAGGGAGAATTTTTTTTTTTTTTGGCCTTGCCATGGGGCTCATAAGATCTCAGTTCCCCGACCTGGGATCTAACCAAGGCTCTTGGCAGTGAAAAGCTCAGATTCCTAACCACTGGACTACCAGGGAATTCCCAAAGGGGAAATTAACTACTGTCTGGTTTAAGCCATTTTGGAGTAGTTGAGATGGAGCTCTGTTATATGAAGTTGAACTTAAATCCTAAGTGATAGAGTGTGTCTATCAGAACATTCACATTTAATAAAAGACTATAATGAAAAGTAATGCTTATTGCCTACATGCCTCACAGTTTGGGTCTTTTTTTTAATATATCATTGAATTTTTTAATTTAAAATTGTTTCTTATTTGGCTGCGCTGGGTCTTAGTTGTGGCATGTGGGATCTGGTTGCTTGACCAGGGATTGAATCCAGGCCCCCTGCATTGGGAACGCGGAGTCTTAATCACTGGACCACCAGGGAGGTCCCCAGAGTTGTTTTTAAGCATCATGATGAGCATCAGAGCGGAACACCACACTTCATGTGAAGTGACCAGTTCTAAAAGATTAGAATTAGACTCTGCTTTGCTACGATGGCACCTTTGGCAGTGTACTGGGGGCATCCCTCACTGGTGAAAGGCTGTATTGCTCTATAACCTAAGGGCGCTGTGAAACCCACCTCCTTCTGAGCCACGTTGCAGGATTTCTGGTCCAGAGCTCGGTTCGTTAGCACTGTGGGGTCTGTGAGCCATATTAGAGTGTGACAAATGAAGTGACCTCAGCTGTACACCTTCCCCTTGCAGGACATCCCCTTGCTCTCCCACCACACACATAGACCAAACCTTCTTTGGAGGAATGGTTTTTGTTGAGAAATCATTCTAGTGATTCTTGATTTTTACTATATCTCGCATTATAAACCAAAGCATAAATATGAATACCAGAAAAGTTAAACATGCTGAAGAATACACGGGTGCAATTCATGGGTCCTCTTGAGAGAGGAGCTTGTTCATTCATGGTGTTAGAGTTTATGAGTATTGTGAGAAACATCCAAATACCACCCAAGTGTTAAACACATACACACACCATGCCATCTATTTCTCTAGAGTGTAACTGAGTTCACAGGGGATTGTGTGTGAGTGTGTTGGCTGCCCAGTCGTGCCTGACTCTTTGCAACCCCATGAACTGTGTAGCCCACCAGGCTCTTCTGTCCATGGGATTCTCCAGGTAAGAATACTGGAGTGTGTTGCCATGCCCTTCTCCAGGGGATCTTCCTGATCCAGGGATTGAACCCAGGTCTCTCACATTGCAGGTGGTTTCTGTACCATCTGAGCCACCAGGGAAGCCCTCACAGGGGATTACGGCTCTTCACAGAAATAAATAGATTAGATGCTGCTTTGTCATGAAATCATTCATAGCTGGGTGGGGACCTGAGCTTACCTGGCACCATTTTTATCACTGTGAAGGGATTTATCCTGTGTTAGAGAAAGCAAGCTGGAGAGTTGAATGCAGAATCTCATAAATAGATTTGTGCTCTGGCTTAGTTGATTCTGAAAAGAATTCAGACAAATAAAAGCAGTGCATTAAAGACTATTATTTTGAGCAAAAGATTTTATGAAATAGCATCAATCCATTGGCCATAAAATAACTGGTCTATTCCGTTACTATTTTTTGAACACCTATAGAGTAAGGAGGCCTATTGTCAGAGAAACAGAAAACTGGAGTCAAACACAACACACAAACATCTTCTAATGGTCATTTCCAGTAGGGGCCAAAGTCTTTGCTGTAAAGACATTGTTTTTTGAATATTTGCTAGCTCAGTCGGTAGAGAGTCTGCCTGCAGTGCAGGAGACCCGGGTTGGATCCCTGGGTCAGGAGGATCCCCTGGAGAAGGAAATGGCAGCCCATTCCAGTACTCTTGCCTGGAGAACCCTATGGACAGAGGAGCCTGGTGGGCCACAGTCCATGCGGTCACAAGAGTCAGACAGGACTTAGTGACTAAACCACCAGACACTTTAGGGGCTTCCTTGGTGGCTCAGCAGTAAAGAATCTGCTGCAATGCAGGAGATGCATGAGACCTGAGTTCAATCCCTGGGTCAGGAAGATCCCCTGGAGGAGGGCATGGCTACTTACTCCAGTATTCCTGCCTGGAGAGTCCTACGGACAGAGGAGCGTGGTGGGCTACAGTCCGTAAGATTATAGAGTCAGACACGACTGAAGCGACTGAGCACACATGCAGACACTTGAAAAATAGCAGCGAAAGGAGGAATTTGATCTCAGTTCTGCTTGTAGCCTCCACTGTCTGTTCCTTTCCATGTTCGAGGCCCTTCCAGTCTAGTCTCTGCCTCTCTCTGTGGCCTCATATCTCACCCCCCTACCCCCACCCTTCAGCTGAATTGAATGAGAGCTCTTGGTGCTTTTGCACATGTCACTCACTCTTCGTGGAATGCCTCTCTCCTCCTTTTGGCCTTAATTCCTTCTTTTTCTTCAGAACTTAACTTGGTACATACTCCAAAGAATTGAAAGCAGGGTCTTGAAGAGGCATTTGTCTTGAAGAGCCAGGACACCCACAGATACCAAAACCCTCTGATGCTCAAGTTCCTTAAATGAAGTGGCAAAGTATTTGCATATAACCTATACACAGCCTCTCAAATACTTTTAAAATCATCTCTGGATTACTTATAATATTTAATATGATGTAAATGCTATATAAATAGTTGCCATTGCATGACAAATTCAAGTTTTGCTTTTTAGATCTTTCTGGAAATTAAAAAAAATACATATATTTTGATCCCCATTGGTAGAATCTGCAGATGCAGAATTCATGGATACAGAGGGCTGACTGTACATACAATGGAAAGTTATTCCACCTTAAACAGGAAGGAAATTTTAACACATACTACAACATGAGTGAACCTTAAGGACATTATTTTAAGTGAAATTAGCCAGTCACAAAAGGGCAAATACTCCATGAGTGCACTCATATGAAGTGGTTCGAGTAGTCACATTTATAGAGGCAGAAGGGGGAATGGTGACTGTCATGGGCTGGGGAGAGGGAGAATGGGGAATTAGTGTTTAATGGGTACCGAGTTTCAGTTTGGGAAGATGGAAAAAGTTCTGGAGACTGATGGTGGCGATGGTGGCCCAGCAATGTGAACATACATCATACCTCTGAACCCAGCACTGAAAATGGCTCAAATGGTAATTTTATGTTGTTTTTATTTTGCTACAATTCAGTTCTGTTCAGTTCTGTTCAGTCGCTTAGTTGTGTCCGACTCTTTGCCACCCCATGAATCGCAGCACGCCAGGTCTTCCTGTCCATCACCAACTCCCAGAGTTCACCCAAACTCATGTCCATCCAGTCGGTGATGCCATCCAGCCATCTCATCCTCTGTCGTCCCCTTCTCCTCCTGCCCCCAATTCCTCCCAGCGTCAGGGTCTTTTCCAATGAGTCAACTCTTCTCATGAGGTGGCCAAAGTACTGGAGTTTCAGCTTCAGCATCAGTCCTTCCAAAGAACACCCAGGACTGATCTCCTTTACAATGTACTGGTTGGATCTCTTTGCAGTCCAAGGGACTCTCAAGAGTCTTCTCCAACACCACAGTTCAAAAGCATCAATTCTTCGGCGCTCAGCTTTCTTCACAGTCCAACTCTCACATCCATACATGACCACTGGAAAAACCATAGCCTTGACTAGATGGACCTTTGTTGGCAAAGTAATGTCTCTGCTTTTGAATATGCTGTCTAGGTTGGTCATAACTTTCCTACCAAGATGTAAGCGTCTTTTAATTTCATGGCTGCAATCACCATCTGTATATTGTAGGGATATATAAAGTAAAACATTTAGCATCTTACCCGTGTAGTTATTCTTCAATAAACAACAGCTACTGTAATATTTACCCATGACATTTGCCAGTTGGATTATAACCTTTCCTACTAGTCTGTCTTTTTTAAATCATAAAATCCTTAAAGACAGGAGCTATCTCTTCTGCAAAGCCTATAGCAAGGTATCTGCCACATGGGTTCATCGAAAAAACTAGATGAAAGTGAAACAGATCGTTGGTGACCCAAGAGCCAGAAAGAAACTTTGGAGACAATGTGGAACATGGCATCCACCCATGCAAAAAGTGAGTGCACTGCCCAATTCCTGTACATAGTAGGCACTTAATAAATGTTAGTTCTTGTGCCCTTTCCTCTCATTTTACAGAGACAGGATTGAGGTCCACAGAGGTGAAGTAATTGGCTCAGAGTTAAACAGCTTAGTCACAGAAGAGACAAGCGCCACATCTTCTGGGCCAGCGAATCTTTTCATATAACATGGGAAACATGGGATGTGGGAATGACCCTTGATCCCAGCAGTAATAGGTTTACAAACAACTTCTTATTATGGGAAGATTCAAAGATACACGCAAGTGGGGAGGATAGCATCTTGAACCTTATGGACCCATCACGCAGCTCCAACTGTCAACTCTTGGTCAGTCTGTTGTCATCAATAACCCTCTATCCGTCCCCCATCTTCCCCTCCAGAGTATTTGAGGCTAATCCTCAACATCTTATCAAATCCTGACTGTACTTCTCATGAAACTCTTTTTCATGGGTTTCATCTCTAGAAAGGGTCAACTCAGTTGGAAAAGATTCGGATAAGGGGAAACCTCAATTCTTCTCCTAAAAGATACTAGAAATCAGATTCTCAAAACACCATGACACTTGCACACCTTGAGAATCTTGCCCAAGTGAGCACGCCAAACCCACAGTCAGCTCTGATTTGCCTTAATCTCTAGCGATCAGTAGATTTCTTCCCATTCATGTCTCTGCTGATTTTTCCTGTCTTTCTGCTCTCCTTCCCAGCCTGTGTGAATCACCCTCTGTAGTCATTCCCCCCACCCCCCAAAGGCAACTTCTCTGCTTTTCTTGTATAGTTTTACTTCCTAAAATACCTGCTTTCTTCCAAAATCTATCAGTCCTTCAAGACCGATTTCAGGAACTTTATCTGACCTAAAGCCTTTTTTTCAGATGATCTTACTGTTTGAATGAAATGGCTTTTACAGTCTTAGCAGTTTTGAACTTATCTGTTTCAGTTTTATCAGTTTTGCCTCCTTAACAAGGTTGCAGGTTCCTTGATGGCAAGGATTCTGTTAAAAAATCTGTCCGGTATTTCCTCTTATTTCTTCTGTCCCCATCCCAAGGCCAATTGCAGTGGAGAGCTCATACCAAATTGGCTAAGACAGTGTGTTGATTAATCTTCGTGCACTCACATTTTGGTAGTATAGTCAAATCTATTCAGAGATCTTGCCCCAAACATCAAATTGGAATCTGATCTGCTCTCTTGATCCAACTTCCAATTTTCAAGAAAATGGAATAGAGGACATCATAGGGATGCAAACTGGAAATTTTGCATTGTGGGAAACTTTATAGGAAAAGTTTCTTCAATATATAAATTACAGTGAGGGAAAAAAGAAAAAAGAAATGGCAGGGGAACAGATAAGAACTGACAACCAGTCTGTGAACCTTGTGTGGATTCTGATCCAAGTAAACAAAATGAACAAAATGTATGACGGAGATAATTAAATACTTCGTGGATAGTTGATGATGTGAAGGGCTTTACTTTTAATTTACCATTTGAAAAAAAAAATTGTGGTAAAATATGGACATCAATATAAAATCTACTGTTTCAATCATTTTTTCAGTTCAGTGTACAGTTCAGTGGTGTGGAGTATATTCACGTTGTAATGCCTTTACCACTGTCCAGCCACAGAACTCTATTAATTCTGCAAAATTGCAACTGCGCCCATTAAACAATAACCCCCAGTCCTGCCTCCCCCAGCCCCTGGCCACCACCATTTCACTTTTTGTCTCTATGAGTTTACTTCTCTAAGAAACTTCCAAAAAAAAAAAAAAGAATCTTACATAAGTAGAATTATAAAATGTTTGTCCTTTTGTGACTATCTTATTTCACTTGGCATAGTGTCCTCAAGGTTCATCTAAAAGGGGTATTTTTTTTAGAGTAGAAACTGTTTTGTGCTTTGTTAAAAAAAAAAAAAGAGCCCTTATCTTTTAGAGATATGCACTGAAATATTTATGGATAAAATGATAGAAAGTCTGGGATCCGCTCCAAGATAACCTAGTTGGGGAGTGGCTGGGGGTACAGCTGAAATAAAATTAGCTGTAAGTTATTAATTGTCACAGCTGGGTCATAGGTACATAGGGGGCCAGTATAATATGTCTATTTTGATCTATGTTTGACATTTTTCATAATAAATTGCTTTTTAAAAAAGTATCTGGAAGGGAACGTGTGAATCATTGAACACTTCTGTGTCCTCTGCGGCTCTCTGCTCTTTTGCAAGGAGGACATTTGTGGTCTGGGAGGATGGTGGCCTGTGTTCTCTGTCGGGTCAGGCTGGGAGCCTGGGCAGAACTGCTTACATGGGCTCTCTGTGCCCACTGATACACTGCGAAGAGTATGTATAAATCAGCCAGCCCTCAGCTAACCCTCGTTGATAGATTGATCTGGTTGTACTGTGAGGTTCTGGGTAGAGGTTTAGAATCCAGACACACAAAGTCAAGAGATTTGTGCTTGTGGCCATTCCTTGTGTGTGGGGATTGACTCAGCATTAGCCAGCCTGTCTGAGGCCTAGAAGGGCCCATACTGGGGAATGAGAGGCGACCCTCCCAGGGCACCCATCAGTGGCTTGTCAGCCACTCCCCGGAGTGGAGGGGAGCCTGGGGGCAGAGGGGTGAAGGCAGCCTCAGTGTGTTAAGCTGGAAGCCAGGCCGGCTCATCCTAGGGAGCAGGAAGTACCCTGCTTCCTTTGAGGAGATGAATTAACTCTTTCAGGCTCACAGAATTGGTTCAGTAATGACAACCCCCGGTGGCCTTAGGATTTCCCCAATGGGGTTTTTAATGAGCCAAGTCCACCCTGTGCTCCCCATGCCACAATTTAACGGAACTGGCTGGTAAACTCAGCCAACAGCTAGGTTGAATAAGGTCTCTCTCTCGGAATAGCCCAGGTGTTCTTGTGAAGGGATCGGTTGGGGCCTTCGGAACTGAGAAGGGGCAACCTTGTTAGAGGAGGCGGGTAGACGAGCCCTCCAATCCTCATTCATTTCCAGAGCAGGGGTTGCAGTTTCTTGTACCCCAGCCCGTCCACCGATCTTTTGTGTTTCTATCGAGTCTTGGTTCCTTGTTTCTAATTTGCTACGTAATTTCTCTTCAGGCTGGTAGCTTCAGAGAAAAGGAGTAGCAGTAAGCAAGTTTTAACTGACAGGTTTTGAAACCTGAAAGTTAAACCCCTAGACAGGTTAGCAGTTGCATTGAAAACCCTTTAAAGAAGATTGCAGCTGAACTGATTTCCAACTTTGCAGGTGGCAGTGTTTATAATTGAGCAGCTCTGAAATGCAAAGAAAAGGTTTACTTTTATTTGCAAAATATCTCAACCCCACCCCTCACCCCACCCCACAGCAACACGGAAGGTTGGAGACATAGGAAATTTGTTAATTAAATATCTATAATTAAATAATCAATTTTTAAATTAAATACCACCTTGGGAGGTGTTAAGGACTTTGCCCCACTTTCTTTTAAGAAGAGAAGTAGTGATGTATCCTGCAACTGGACTTTTAAAGAAAAGGGACTTCCTGTTGTCCAGTGGTAGAATCTGACTGCTAATGCAGGGGACACGGGTTCGATCCCTGGTCTGGGAAGATCCCACATGCGTGGGGCAACTAAGCTCATGCACCACAACTCCTGAAGCCCGGGGGCCTTGAGCCCGTTCTCTGCAACGAGAGAAGCCGCCGCAATGAGAAGCTACTCACAACTACAGAGTAGCCCACCCCTCCACCATAACTCGAGAAAGCCTGCAAGCAGCAATGAAGACCCAGCACAGCCAAAAATAAACAAATGAAATTAAAAGAGAAAAGCGAGGAGAACTGACACCTAAGTGGGTTGGTCAGTGGCTCCCACTCGAGATAGAAATTTGCTCCTTGAGACTGTCAGAGTGCCTTCAGTACCCTGGAAGTGATAATTAAGCCCAATATAAGCCTGGCATCTTGAAAGGGCTAACTTCCCTCTCAAGGCCACTCGGCTAAGGCTTACTTCTAGAGAATAGACTCCCCTCTCCCCTTCCCTTTTCCACAACATCCCCCGCCCCCCACCACCTCTCCCCATCCGAGGGTGGAGTGGTTTGTCCCCTGGTCCTGAGAGCTGAGCTGGGGTTATGCAGCTCTGAACTTCCCAAAGGATTAAGTGCCTTCATTTTTAATTGTATTGTTTTATTCTTTGGTCTCACCATGCAGCATGTGGGGTCTCAATTCCCCAACCAGGGGGTGAACCTGCACCCCCTGCATTGGAAGCATGGAGTCTTAACCACTGGATCCCCAGGGAAGTCGCCCCAGTAAGTGCCGTCAGAGTCAGGTGGTCCTTGCAGTCACCCCAAGGAGATGACCGGCTGAAGGACATTAGCACACAGATGTGTCCTTTGCGGTTGCTGTGCTGTTATGAATAGTTAAGTCTCACTAAAATGATCTACCCATAAAGCCAGGAAGGCACCTGCTATTCCCTGGAGCATTGACTTTGGAGTCAGGCACATGGGTTTGGATCCTGACCCTAACCTTTCCTAGTTGTTTGATGCTATTTCGAGCCCTAGACTTTAGTTCTTTCTCTGCAAAATGGGTTTGACAGGGAGCTAGGGCTTTCCATGGAGGAAGACTCAGTGAGAGCTGTGGTTCAGAGCTTGGCTCAGGGTGAGTTTCAAACCCTGTGAGCTTTGGTTATTACTGGGAGGTCCTCACTGTCTGGCCCCTGCCTCCTTCTCCCCGCTCCCCCAGGAACACCCCCAGAGCTTCTCTGGGAGGTCTCTACAGGTCCATCCCCTACCGCGTTTCCAGCACAGTTTTGGGGGTGCGTTTATTACAGCCCTTCACCACGTGGTATTGAAACTGCTGGTTTACCCCACCTTGATGGTGGATGTGAGCTTCCTGGGTGGTGCTAGTTGCCTAAGAGATGAGGGTTCGATCCCTGGGTCGGGAAGATCCCCTGGAGGAGGGCAAAGTGATCCTCTCCAGTAATCTTACCTGGTGAATCCCATGGACAGAGGAGCCTGGTGGGCTACAGTGCATTAAAATAGGGGGGCAATCAGTGAAGTGCAACTCCATTGTACTTCTTAAGTGTCTAGCTAGTAGGCACGGTTTTATCTAACAAATGCTCACTGAATATCTACTGTAAGCAATGATCTCAAGGAACACTTACAACAACCCCAGGAGGGGTTGTTACTCTGACCTCCCCTCTTTCACAGGAGGGGAGGAGGTGGCTTGGAGCAGTCCAGTCAGTTGCCCAAAGCCAACGACAAGTAAGGGAGCAGGGCTGGGATTCGAACTGAAGACTGTAAGAGCTGGGACCACATCCTCTCTCTCTTTGCATTCTTAGAAGCAAGCGCAACTCCTGACACTTGGTCAACACGCTGTTGCCCTAGAGTTGTGGTCACTCTTTGCCCTACCAAGCTAAAGAGGATGCTGGTGAGTCTTAAGTCAGCCCTCTGTGCTGGGCTCTGTTTGTTCTCGGATCTGGACCATGCACGACAGGCTGATCTGCAGAGGCATTGCCCAGACTCCCTTGCTGACTGCCTTCCAGCTTGGTTCCGCCAACAGGAGGCTGCCCTGGGGGAGCTGCAGCCACAGAGGAGGTGCAGCCATGGTCAAAGATGCTGCCTAAGATGGAAGTAAAGGGGAAAAATTCGGACTTCTTTCCTCCAGCTCCCCAACCTCCACCCGATGCCCCCATTGACTGAACGTATCTGGATACCAGTGGCAAAGGGCCCTGAGAGATGGCGTTTGTGCAGGTCAGTTCACCTGTGACGCAGAGCGGAGAACACGTATTCAGTCGCTCAGCCGTGTCCGACTCTATGTGACTCCATGGACCGTAGCCTGCCGGGTTCCTCTGTCCACGGGATTTCCCAGGCAAGAATGAGGGACTGGGGTGCCATTTCCTCCTCCAGAGGATCTTTCCAACCCAGGGATCGAACCTGCGTCCCCTGCGGCTCCTGCATTGCAGGCGGATTCTTTACCACTGAGCTACCTGGGAAGCCTGTGGAGCAGGGCTGACCACAGCCAGGGAAAGTGTCCCTCCTCTCTAGGTTACAATTTCTTCTAATCAGAAGCTTGGCTCAGATATACATAGAACATCCTTAATTGGGAAAGGCTCTCTGGAAATGAGAGGGTGGGGAGTTAGGGGGTGGAGGGTAAGGGGCAGGGTGGGAAGCACAGATATTTCTTCCGGTGTTCTATTATTGGTATACATTTTTTGTTTACTGGTTGACTGGGGCTTGTGAAACCAACAAGTCAAAGGGATATGTGTTTTTAACTTGCACAATTAAAAAAAATGTCCATTTACCTTGTGAAAAATGGCCACTTAGCCTGAAGATGTTGTATTCACTTAAGATTCCCACTAGGGTGGTCATGGGAACATCGTTCATGAATTTGTGGCAGAATGAGACCGTCAATAGCTCGCTTAATAAATATAGATTAAAAGGATATCCAATATCTGCCTTAAACCCACAAAGGAATATAAATTTGCAGCAAGAGATCAAGACTCTAATGAAGGCAGCAGGAGATGGCTTTAAAGACAATTCCCTATTGCAACTTGATGATGAAAATCAGTCTTAACTGTGCATTTAATTTCTTTTGTGGGTTCAGAGCACATCCCTGAAGTTTCATCCAGAGAAGGTTAATCATGACAGTCTTTGGAGCCTACAAAGCTTCCACAATAATATTGGGTAGAGTTCGTAAAAGATATTTGTGTGAATTAAAATGTTTTGCTTATTTTAAGTGAGATGGTATTAAAAAAAATAAAAGAAGAACCGGAAAAAGTATCATCTTTGTAGAAATCCTTGAAGCAACTAATATGGGAAAAGATAGGGGATTATTAAGTACAAAGCATACATTTATAAAAAAAAAATACGTTTCTCACTCTCCACAAAACCCGTGCTCCCACAGCAAAATTCTATGCACTGAGTAATGAAAGGGATCTTTTTATATTAAAAGGAAATAAAAAAGGAAGAACGACAACAAGACTTGCCTGATGAGGTGGCTGAGACCTAGTCAAAGCGGGACATTTCAGAGGCCCGTGGCGGGTCCGTAAAACCCGTGCCCTCTTTCTTGCCTTTTTTCTCATTGATTTTCCTTTTTGGCCCTCTCCGTGCCTTCCAAGACCGGCTTAAATTGTCAAATAGGCCATACTTTATGATGTTTACCTTTGTTCCATGTATAGCCCTGCTCCCACATCTCCTGGTCTTGCTTCCTCTTTATTTCTGAGGTGCTCACATGTTACAGTGCATAAGGATCAAAGGAGAATTTGGGTTAATAATTCAAATTCCTGGGCCCTGGTGCCCATGATTCTCCTTCAGTAATTCTGTGTTGAGGTCCAGGGATCTGCAGTTTCATCAAACCCCTTAAGGATTTCTATTGTATAAGGTCTTGAGATAAAACTGTCAGGTTACTGGATAAGAAGTGACCTTTTTCCAGGATATTTTCATTGTATTGATGGAGGAAGGGATTTTCAGTTGTACCTACACGCACTGGGGGCTTCCCGGGTTTCGCTAGTGGTAAAGAACCTGTCTGCCAATGCAAGTAGATGGAAGAGATGCAGGTTCAATTCCTGGGTAGGGAAGATCCTCTGGGGGAGGGCATGGGAACCCATTCCAGAATTCTTGCCTGGAGAATCCCATGGGCAGAGGAGCCTGGCTGACTCTGGCCCATAGGGTCACAAAGAGTCAGACACGACTGAAGTGACAGCACACATTCATGCACAGGCACCAGCCATCCACAAGTCTAGAGAAGTTCTAGGTAGGGCAGAACTTCCTGGAAAATCCTGTGGTCAGGCCTGTAGTTTTTCTTGCTTTTTTTGCCCCTCCCCTTTCCCCTGTAGCAGTGGGGGTGAAGAGGGCCCCCAGAGGTCAAAGGGGGTTGTCTGTCTCTGGTTTGAAATTCAAGGACTTGGAGAGTCAGTGACTCTCATTCTTTGGTAGGCTACTTTCCAGCTTTGATAGGTTTTTAAAATTTAAGACAAGCTAAAAAATAATCAAAACCTGTACTCAGAACTTGTCTTACACATAACAAATTTCTTCAGTAACATGAATGAAGGGAAATCGACTCTGGTTTCAAAAATGGCTCCCCTACCATCTGTCAGCGCACCTGAAATCCTACCATTACAAATGATGGCCTTTGGACCCTGGAAAATTGCTGGATCTCAAAAAAGTCTCACTGTGACAATGCACACACTTCTGAGTCAGTATTACCTGAAACTGGAGTCAGTGAGCATTTTGGTGAGAGTCTAAGATGATTAGAACTGGGACCAAAAAGAATGGAGAGAAGAAGATAGAAGAAAGGAGAGTTTTGCTCGATGTTGGTTTTGCTCTCAAGTGAGAAAAATGTCACCCTTCCCCACTTAATCATTTGTACTGTTAGCAAATAAAAAAATTTAAGTTGAAGGAAAAACAATAACAACAAAAAACCAAACTAAGTAGGAGTGACTGTTTGGATAAATTCCAGACAACAGAAATAATTCCTACAACACTGCAAATCAATTCTCCAAACTCTGAATAGTAGTGTAAATATCTTTTTACTGTATATGTATTTTTTTTGACATCAATATATAAGAAAGTAACAGTATATTTATGTTCATATGACATAATACATATTGAAATCAATTTAAAATGTTACTTTAAAATACTGAAGGCAACTACAGTAAGTTTGAAACATTGGGTGAAAGTATTCAATATAAATTTAAATTGTACAACTACAAAGGGGAAATTGGGGTGGAGGGTAAACTAGGAAATATGGGATTTACAGATACAAACTACTGTACATAAAATAGATAAGGAGCAGATTATTGTATAGTGCAGGTAACTATATTCAATGTTCTGTAATAAGCCATAATGAAAAAATCTGAAAAAATGATGTGTAACTGAATCACTTTTCTGTACACCTGAAACTAACAATATTATAAATCAACTATGTGTCAATGAAAAAAAAAACAGGAAACTTTTTGAAATATGTATTTGAGTCATGCGAGTTGTATTAAATTATGTCAAAGCTTTGTAAGAGTGAAACATGGTCTTTCTCTTTTTTAAAATTGAAGTAAAGTTGATTTGTCTCCTTTTGAACAGTTGTAGAAGTAACGTTTTTTAAGGAGTCACCGATCAGACTTCATTTTTCTCTTTATTCTTTTCCTGTCTTATTTCAGCACTTCCTTCAGCGAGTACATTGTCTGCAAAAGTTTCTCCCAGCAGTGCGCATACGAAGTTGATTTCTGAGCAGCACACAAACTATTAAGGGTTCTCTTTTCTGGTGGTGGCTCTGAGGAATCTTATGACCTTGGCAAGTTATCTTTGGATGCTTTGAATGCCCCACTGATAAAGTGGAGATAACCAGGCCCATTATTCAAAAAGGATTCATAAGATACCATCTACAAACTTTCTTAAAATCAGGAAAAGAGCATCTTACAAGTGTCCTCCCTTCTCTTCTCATTAGCATGACTGCAGTTACATCTGGGGGCTTTAATTTGCCTTCAATTCAGTTCAGTTCAGTTCAGTTGCTCAGTCGTGTCCGACTCTTTGCCACCCCATGGACTGCAGCACACCAGGCCTCCCTGTCCATCACCAACTCCCGGAGTTAATTTGCCTTAACAAATTACAATTTGTTAGTTTTATAAGAAGTGCTTGGTTTTGTCATTTGCTCTGAGACAAAGGGAAGGAAAGTACCTCCAGCCCCCCAAAAATCACAAGAGCTATCTTATAACAGGCTGAAACTTCCTGAAAATGTAGTTTTTTTCCCAACTGTAGTAAAAGTCAATTTCTGAATAGAAATCTCCTGTTTTGATAGTCTAAAATTTTGTGTATCATTCTAACCTCCGTTTTTGAGCACTTGTTTTACCTTGAATCACAAGTTGCCAGACTGTGAAGGGTTCTAGTAAGATATGTTGCAACCACTGCTAACCAGCAATTCTGATTCCAGGCATTAAGACTGCAACAATCTGAGCCACATATGTTCTGCCTAATCAGATGGGTGTCTCCCTACAACCCCCAACGCCCCTACTGCCACCACCAAGATGGTTTAGGGAATTTCCTTTCTCATTGTCTAGGCTCTAAGCAATGGCAACAAGAAGTGCAAACGAGTGTTCAACCGTGAATCTGGTTTTGATACTCTTTCCAAGTCCCCAAGCATGTGCATTTGCTTGGAGAACTGCACACTCTGCAGCAGGCCCTTGCACATTTATACCCGTGCACGGCCTTAATGGGAAACATTTGAGTCTAGCTGCAAAGACTTGCTCAGTGTGAAATCTGTTCCTAACACAATGGTCAGATTGAAAGGAGTTTCATTACATGGCTGGACGTTTCTCCTTTCTTTGGGGAATATAAAAGGTGAATGCAATACTTTCCAGTTTAACGTTACCACCAAACGTCATAATCTTAACCTCAAAATCAACTCCCAAATTTATACAGAGAACCAGAGGCCTTGAGCTGGCTGCAATTGCCTGTCTGATCTTGGTTAAGTACCAAAAAGCCAGGGAGAGTTCAAAGCAGGGCCAGGAGCAACTCCACACTTTAATCCACGCTCTCTTTTCCTTCTCCATCTTTGGTTTCCTTCTCTGTCCTCTGGTATGAACTACAGTATCTATCTGTTTCAATAACCCTAGACACCGTAGATTCTAAAACAATGAGGAACGCATCTTTCCTTACTGATACTGACAGGCCCTTTGGTCAGAAAATGTCCCTCAACAGATGTTAGAGAACGTGGTCATAAACCAGAAAGGTATCTGTTACAACTTGAAGGCCATTTTATTTCTAGCTCTCTGAATTCAGCTGGATAAGGTTTGATTTTTTGCAAAAAATCCCCCTGCCTTTCCTCAGAAACCCCTTTTGAGGCTTTGAAAGTGAAAGTGAAAGTCGCTCAGTTGTGTCTAATTCTTTGCGACCCCATTGACTGTAGCCCACCAGGCTCCTCTCTCCATGGGATTCTCCAGGCAGGAATACTGGAGTGGGTAGCCATTCCCTTCCCCAGGAGATCTTCCCAACCCAGGGATCGAACTCAGGTCCCCCACATTGCAGGCGGATTCTTTACCATCTGAGCCACCAGGGAAGCTTGAGGCTTTAGGATACAGGAAAGCAGTTATGGCTTAAGATAAGTTGGTGTCTTTGCATTACCCTCCCCCATCTTCCCACCAAGAAATAAAGAAGACAGAAAAGACAATTACAAAGCCACACCAATAATAAAGCAAGAAGGAATTCTTTAAATTCATTATTCGAGGTACTGTGCTTGGAAATTGAATAATGCCTTTTTTTTTTTTTCCAGTCTAAGCATTCTGGATTTTATTTCAGTCCACTCAGAGTGTTGGAAGACAGTTTTCCCTTCTCTTTAGATTATTTTAACTCTGGCTAAAGAACACATCTGTTGAAATAAAAAAGAATTGATTTGCATCCTGACTTTGAGGTGAATGACTGCCTGAGTACTGACTTAGCCTGAAATTCACTTCCTGTCAAAAGGACCACTTGGCGTAAGTGAATTCAGCTTAAAATTCCTAATAATTCTACGAGCCTTGGCATAAATAAATGAAAATGGAGTTTTAATGCTGTACGGATAATGTCTTCTTTCCCAAGAAGATTTAGGCCCTGGAACGTTAACCAAACATAGACAAATAAATAATGAAAAAGAGGAATGAAAGGGACAGAAATGGCACGCTAACTCAAGCAGTACTGATAACGGGTGTGTGTGGCCTTGCTCCCACGTCACCCAGAGCCCGAGTGAGATCTCTACTTGCTGAGATAAACATTCCCAATCTGTCACTTTTGCATCCCCTGCCCCGCCAGGTCCTGAGTTTGGGCAGGAATGGAAGGGAGAGCCAATATGCTCATATTTTCTTTGCAGAGCTCTTGAGGATTTCGAGAAGAATGTACAGGGCAGAGTCAGGAATGTCTGTTAATGCAAATGCAAGAGAGGCCTTGTATTTGCGTCATAGGAGTGTTGTGGCATATATACAGATGTCCCTTGGAAAATGTAATCTGCCATGTTCATATCACATGTTTCGTTTTTGTTTTCTGCAATGCGATGTTGACATCTCCCCATTGAGAAGGTTCCCTACCTTTGAATCTGAGAAAATCTTTGTAACTGCAGTAGGATGCAGCGGAAGGGATAGAGTTTGACCTCTGAGGTAAGGTCAAGAAGGGTCATGTGGCTTCTGTCTGGCTCCCTCTCTCTCAGGATGCTCACCTTGGGAACCCAGCTGCCACGTGGTAAGGAAGCCCTGGCCACTTGGAGAAGCCACTCACAGGTGTTCCAATCCACAGTCTGAGCTCAGAGGTGGTCCTAGGCAGGGCGAGGAGGGGAGAAAGGAGGCTGGGGGTTGGGGGGAGATGGAGGAGCCCGGAAATCACCCCTAGTGTGCTCACTAGCCAACTGGAAATGTCTCTACTATGCTCACTAACCAACTGGAAATGTCTCTACTGTGCTCACTAACTGACATAGGGAGACAGCTTTCAGTAGCTTTGCTCCACGGACCCGTGGATCTGTCTCCTGCTTCAACAGTGTTTGGACAGAACAGACCCAGGGATGCCCCTCGCTGCAGCCTCTGACCACCCTCCAAACTCTTTTTGCAACCTTCAGAATCAGCCACACAACTGTCCTCAACCACTGGGACCAGCCAACACCACTTTTTGAGGTTAACTCCTTAATACCCACCAACCATGAGCTCCCAGATTCATCAGAATTTTTTCACCTAGGTAGAGACTGCCGTCAACCGCCTGGTCAACCTGCATCTGTGGGCCTCCATCACCTATTTCTCCCTGGGGTTCTATTTTGACCATGATGATGTAGTTCTGGAGGGTGTGGGCCCCTTTTTCCATGAATTGGCCAAGAAGAAGCACCCAGTGTCTCTTGAATAATGCAAAACCAGTGCAGTGACCGCACCCTCTTCCAGGACGTGCAGAAGCTTCTCGAGACAAGCACGGAAAATCCAGGATGCCATGGAAGCCACCCTTCTCATGGAGAAGAACTTGAACCAGGCCATTTTGGACCTGTGGGCCCTGGGTTCTGCCCGAGCAGACCCCCACCTCTGTGGTTCCGGGAAAGCTGCACCCTGGATGAGCAGGAGAAACTCACGGAGAAGATGGGCGACCATGTGACCAACCTGCACAGGCTGGCCGGTCCCCAGGCTGAGTTGGGCAAGTATCTCATGGAAAGGCTCACCCTTCAACATGACTAGGAGCCTCTGGACCCCGGCTGCCTTTGAGTAGGCCTTCTGGGGCCAGGGCTTCTGTCTGGAGCCCTTTTCTGCAGCCCCTAGGCAGCATTTTAATCATCTTGAAGCCCTCTCCCAAGCTCTGGACCAAGCAGAAACAATAAAGTTTTTTGCAGGGGGAAAAAAAGGGAGAGGGGGGCATATAGAATTTCCCATTTGTTCTAGAAGCTGAGATACCCCTAGGAACAGACAGGGTCTCCTCCCCCTAAAGGGGATGCCCACACCCTTTCTCTCTGAGTATGCATCGCTGCCTTGCTTCTATCTCATCTCAACAAGCCATTTCTCTTTGGGCTGACCCACTTGTTGTTGTGCTCTGTCTCTAATAATAAACTTTGCATCTGCATTTACCAAAAAAAGACAAACAGCCCCCTTCTCAGTTCCTGCTGGAGAAGACTCTGTAAATTTAACTGACTGAGCCTTCCACAACTGGGAGAACCAAGCTCAGATTTTCTATAATCCTGACCAAGTTTTGTAGTTACAGTGAACACATGTCACGGGAATTAATTTGTTCTTTGAAATAAGAGTTCCCCTTTGTAACAGATGAATAAACAAAGCCTAGGGAAGCTGATGGTGAATCTCCTTCATATGACTCCTGGGGATGATGGTTAAGTCATCTTTGCCCCTTATGTTTGACTATTTCCATAAAATCAGCGGGGTCTGCTTCCCCGTGCTTGCTAAGTCGCTTCAGTAGTGTCCGACTCTGCGACCCCATGGACTGTAGCCCGCCAGGCTCCTTTGTCCACGGGATCCTCCAGGCAAGAATACTGGAGAGGGTTGCCATTTCTTGCTCCCCGGTAGACAGCCGCTTATGCTTAGTTACTTACACAGCAGACACTCCCGACCAGAAAGCATTTGCGTGGAAACTTACGAAGATCCCTGCTCTCTTTCCCCAGTTTGGTTGGGCGAGGTGCCCTCCTTGCCTTACCCCCTGGTGCTGTGCCTTCGCTCTCAGAGGACTCACTTCGTAGCTGCCTTCCCTTGCTGGATGGATATTGTTAGAGGGTAGAGAGAATGTGAGCCTCTTTTCTGGATCCAAAGTACAGTTCTAGGCTCAGAATAAGTCCACAGTGAAAGTCTGGGGAATGTTGAATGAATGATGCATGCCTGGGTGACACCACCCCGACTCCATCCCCCGTTAGCATCCTGTGTTGTGTTTTCTTGGCTGTCCCTGCTCTGGGAAATAGGGATGGTGCAGGAGGAGCTGCTCCTTCTAGGATGGATCTGCTGCCCAGCTGCACAGACTGAGGTCAGAAGAAAGTCCTCAACTGTCAGCTCCTCCAGGGTCTGCTTTATCTGCAGAAAGCCACCTTGCCCGACTTGTTATTGTTCAGTTGCCAACTCGTGTCCGACTCTTTGTGACCCCATGGACTGCAGCATGCCAGGCTTCCCTGCCCCTCACCATCTCCCAAAGTTTGCCCAACTTCATGTCCGTTGAATTGGTGATGCCATCCAATCATCTTATCCTCTGTCACCCTCTTCTCCTTCTGCCTTTAATCTTTCCCAGAAGCAGGGTCTTTTCAAATGAGTTGGCTCTTTGTATCAGGTGGCCAAAGAATTGGAGCTTCAGCTTCAGCATCAGTTCTTCTAACAAGTATTCCGGGTTGACTTCCTTTATGATCGACTGGTTTGAGCTTCTTGTAGTCCAAGAGACTCTCAAGAGTCCTTCAGCTCTCTGCCTTCTTTATGGTCCAGCTCTCACATCCGTACATGACTTCCCTACTCAAGGCCATGCCACATTCTGAATCCCGTGACTTAATACAAGAGGAGGTAAAAGTGGCTCTTGGTCCAGTGGGGTCCAACTCACATGGTACTCTTTTACTCTAAAACTCCCTGCCTGGTAAACTGAAGAATTTCTGAGCCTACATCACACTTCAACTCCCCATTTGCCCATTTTCATCGTCCCATCTTCTTTTCACAGGTGCTGGTCCTCAATAAAAATTTTATGCTGCAAAGTCCATCTCACTGTCTTCCTCTGGGGAACTCAATCCACAGGAATTTTTCTTGTCTTTGATTCATTCACAAGGCTCTTTACCTTTGGTCAACTTGACTGTTTACTGAGTTAACTTACAATGTTGATTTTGTGAAGGTTTAAAAATATTCAATTCTGATTATGGCTCAGGAGACAATTGATAACTCCAAACGAAGGCTGGGCATAATATCCATGGAGGGCTTACTTGGAAAGGTTGGTAATGCCTTTTTCATCGACACTTAGGAAGATACGTTCAGCTGAAATTAGACATTTTTGTGAGATCCCTGCATTGACTGATAATACTCAGATTCTGGTTTTCTTTTTTCTTGATCACTATTCTGCTGATCTGGATTATCAAATGCCCTGCAGAGAAAAATTGCTTCAGCTGACAGATATCAAGTTCAAACCATATGAGTCCTACTTCTCTGGAATTTTGCCCTCTCAGGTCCTTGGTGCCTTGGTACCACTCTGATGCCCTCAGACAGCCTCTTCTTCCCCATTTTCATGTTTTCAATCATTCTTAGGGGGAGTGTTACTGTTACAAATTAATCTGCCACAGCTGGGGGCAGAATTGTTTAGGATCATCTTCTTTCCAACTCACTAATCTTAACCAACAGAAGTGATTTGAAAGAATAGATATTATCTTTTGTAAAGAAGAAGGGGATCTCAGATCAAAAGATTATTAGAGGAAAAAATATAATATTGAGCAGGTTCTGGAGAAGTGTGTGTTATTTTTCAATCAGAATTTTCTTAGATTCATCCTCAGGAAAACATGGCTTTCATTTCCCCATTATTCTTGTTGTTCAGTTGTTAAGTCAGGTCCGACTCTTTGTGACCCCACGGACTGTAGCACGTCAGGCTTCCCTGTCCTTCACTAGCGCCCTGAGTTTGCTCAGACTCACGTCCATTGAGTTGGTGATGCCATCCAACCATCTCATCCTCTGTCACCCCCTTCTCCTCTTGCCCTCAATCTTTTCCGGCATCAGTCATTTCCAATCATTTACCCATGAATGCATTCAAATGTTATTTCTTCCTGTTATTAGTTTTTATTTCTTTATGTTAGTTATCCTAATTCCATCACTTTGTACCACAGAAAGTTATCTAAAGTTAAATTTTTGAGTAAAATCTTTTATTTTGAAAACATTTTAACTCTCAAGTTAACTCTCAATTATTTACAGTGAAATATAGGGGAAACTTGTATTCGTAATTCAAATCAATGAATAATTTAAAAATTTTATCTTTGGTTTTGAATGCAGGTCATATTTTGCTTGTTAAAGATCTATCTTCCTGATAATATTTTCCTTAAATATGTTGACTTTTAAATCTATCTTTCTTGTCCAAACAACATTTTCTTTTTTGTGTGTCAGAGTTAACACGTTCTTTTAAGATTTTATGCATCCTTCATCAGTTGTATGACATTCTACAGTTCTGTAAGATACTCCACAATTATTATAGTAATTGGCGTCTTTTGTAAATATTGATGTTTTTGGCTGTGCATACAGTTAAATGTTCTTTTCCTTCTTTCAGTCTATAATAAGATAATAACAATACTGTGAGTCTCCATTGTGTTAGTTTCATATTCAAGGAATATCAAAGATTCCACAGTCAGTGTCAAACCCCTGGTGAGTAGTTGAAGATCTCTACTATCTGGATGGAGATGAGGCAATCCTCAGAGGGGAGAAAAAGCCAAACAAAGGAAGAGAAAGCCTCTCTGAGCAGATTAGGGCAAAATTCAGGTCTATTGACATATGCTGGCTAGAAGAATGACCTTCCCCCAACCCCTTGCTGGGATTCTGCTCCTCTGAGAAGGAACTGGAACAAAAGTGGTTCGGTTAGGTGTTTCTCTTATGGCGCGTCCCACTGCTATTGTGACATGAGAACCGCTTACCTGGTCAAACAGGCTGTCTTGCTCACTTGGATCTGATTCTTGCCAAGAACTTTATTTTCTTACTCTGAAGAACAGTGACTATGGTTTTCTGATTTGTACTCAATCTTACCTAGTTAGTTGGTAGTTCTTCCATTAATTAATTCATTCAAGGATTTATTTCAGACCTGCTCTGTGGGGTAACCACTCATTTACCCATGCTCCATCATATAGCACACACAGCATGTTCCCTTTTAAAACTCACCACTCCCCTGCCTTCTTCCTCCCTTCCTTGACCTGTCACACATTTTCTCACTGGCACCCCATCAGACCCTAGGGGAAAAGCCTAATGATGACTCAGGAAAGGAAAGAGGGCTTCCCTCATAGTCCAGTGGTTAAGAACCTGCCTGCCAGTGCAGGGGACAGGGGTTTGATCACTGCTCTGGGATGCTTCCACATGTTTCAGGACATCTAAGCCTGTACGCCATGACTACTGAGCCAGCACTCTTGAGCTCACAAGCCACAGCTACTGAGCCTGCTGGCCTAGAGCCCGTGTTCCCCAACAAGAGAAGCCACTGCAACGAGAAGTCCCGGGACGACAACTAGAGACGAGCCCCCACCGGCCACGACTAGAGAAAGCCCTCACACAGTAATGAAGACCCAGCGCAGCCAAAAGTAACCAAACAAATAAATTAATCTTTAAAAAAAAAAAAGAGAAAGGAAAGAGAAGCTCATTCCTGAAGCTGCTTCTATCCGACCCCTCTCGGTTCCCCAGTCTCTGTTCTAATTTGTGTTCTAGTTCCCAGGCCCTGCTCCCCTGACTTGGCTGTTGAAGAACCCATGATACATCAACGAATTTTTCTTTGCCAAGTGAATTTCACTTTGAGTCTCTGATGCTCACCTTTAGTGCCTGAGCTGTATTTGGCCTTGTCAGTCCACACAGAGTCGAAGTGAACACAGAGAAAGGAGCTGGAGGAGAGAGAATGTTTTCGTTCTTCATTTCTTATTGCTCTAAACAGTGAAGAGCTTTAGAAAACTTCTGAGGGATTCTACACTTCAGAGACAGGACATCCAGGAGAAGTTATTGGACCGTGTCGTGTTTTGTAGCTGACGAGGGAGAAGAGAGACTTTGGTCATAGGGAACAGATGGTGGTGCTGGGACAGGAGGGCTTGGGCTAAGCCTGGGACCATCAGAAGAAAAGAAAAGGCTTATGGAGTACCATCTGTACCAGCTCACACATGCACGATCTAATTTAGTGTTTCCAAATGTCTTCCTTGGAACACTAATCCCAGGAGATGTTCTACAAGAAAAGGAGCCTGGATTTAAATATGTTTGGGAAAAGCTGCAGATCACATTCCTGTCTGAAGAAGTCCTGCAATAAGAAATCAATTGAATCTCTCCCTCGCATCTCATTAGCAGGATTGCTGTGTCAAGAAGTCTGTGCATTTGCAATGCTGGTAGATTCTGCAAATTTGCTTCCATTTCTCTGTCCACACAAGGACACATGAGACCTCCATGTGACCCAGCATTTTCCCACTTTGGTAACACTTACTAGGCTTCCCGGGTGGCTCAGTGGTAAAGAATCTGCCTGCCAATGTATGATCCTGGGTTGGGAAGATCCCTTTAGGTAGGAAATGGCAACCCACTCCAGCATTCTTGCCTGGAGAACCCCATGGACAGAGGAGCCTGGTGGGCTACAGTCCATGGGGTCGCAGAGTCAGACTTGACTGAGGGACTGAGCACAGACACACACGTTAATATCCCATAGAGCTTATGTTCTAGAAAACACAGGCTTGGTATACTGGTTGGCTTTTAATCTTCCAACTTGTATACAGTGAAGTGTACATCACTGTCCTTTTTCTATATATGAGGAACGGAGGCTTAGAAACTTGACCACTACTTGTAAGGTTGACTCTCTCTACCCCCAACCTACTGGATACCCAGCCTCTCCACTCCCACCTGCAGGGCAGATTCTAGTAGAGGCTCTTCTTGGAAAAGCATTGACTCCTGCTGCTGGTGGTTAAATTCTGTACATCCCCCCACGAAAGCATTGTGAAGTGCACAATGGTTGGATTTCTATGGTCTTTTTAGGACAGTGCTTTTTATTTCTGGTAGATTGCAGGTTATTAGTTATTGTAATTTCCCCTCGTGATTCTATACCATAGAGCAGAGTTTTAATGATAGTAAAAATAATAACAACCACAACTGTATTCAGGGCACTTGACACAAATCATCACTTGTCACAACAATCCTGCGATAGAGATATACTTCTTGGAAGGTATGCTCATCTTTATTTGAAGCTCTGACAGGTTGTGACTGGACCAAGGTTACACTGAACTAGGATTCACCCAGTTTTTTCTGACTTCTCTGCATCATACTGCCTTTTTTTGAAAACGTGTTTTGAGTCTCCACCAATAACCAATGTTTAGAACACTCCTGCTTGCACAATTCAAGGTTGCCCAAATCCCAAATCTAGTGACAATGACTGGTTGCCTTTGTCTCCAGATATGATTCTTTTTATCCCTGTTTGCTTAACTATTGATGAAGGTCTGCTTTGGTTTAAAGAGAGTTAAGCTATGAGATTATCCATTTTTGTTCTTTCCCCTCTGTTATCTCTTGACATTTCCTCTCTTTTTTCTTCTTATCTCTCTATTCTTATCTTTCCTTATCTCTCTATTCTTCTCTTTCTGCTTTTATGTTTTTTTACAAGGCTGGTGAAGTTTGGTCTTCTCCCAGAATATAACACCTGTGCCTTCTGCCCTGCTGGGCACCAAACAAAAGACCTTGTGAAGTACATCAAAGTGGCAGGAGAGGGACATCCTCGGTGGTCCAGTGGATAGGACTCCATGCTTTGACTACAGGGGCTTGGGTTCGATCCCTGATTGGGGAACTAAGATCCCACATGCTGTGCCTTGTGACCCGCCCCCTCCAAAAAAAAAAAAGCAGGAGGAAGTTGGTGATTCTCAGTGTTTTCATCCTGCTACCCTTCTTCCCCCAAATTTCTCCTCTTTATCTCATCACCCAATGTTTCCTACATTTTCCTTCACCTTCTTCCCTTCCCCCCAGATAGGGAGCTATTCCTTCTAAGGGGTGGGGGATGGGGAGGATGGTCAAGGCAGAGGGCAGACCAAGTGGGAGACACCGAGGCCAGGACAGGAGAGGGAAGGTCGTTACATGGCAGAGAAGGCTGAGGACGTGCAGCTGAAATCCCCAGAAGGGACGGTGAGGAAGCAGAAGAAAGAGCAATGGAAAGAGAAGGAGCCAGAGATCAGAAGACTGGCAGGGAGCCTGCAGGAGAGGGAGACCGAGGAGCAAGCGGGACCAGGTACGGGCAGGTGGCAACACAGACATTTTGGAGAACAGAAGGGCATTCAGGGAGGAGAGCCAAGGCCACAGGGTCGACTGTGTGTGTGTGTGTGTTTTTTTAAGGATTAAGGATGAATCACTGTTTTCATCGGCATCAGTGCACATGCCATATGTTAGGTGTTGCTGGAGTGGAAAACACGTTGCGCTGACTTAGAACAGGCTCGACAGCCTCCCACTCTGCCCTGCTGGAGGCCGGGGACAGCACCCCGTGGGTGTAGATTCCCCCCGAGGTGAGGTAACGCTTCCCAGGCGGCTCTTGGTGCATGACCCTCACTGCTCTCTCCTCTAAAGTGAAACCCAAACCATATAAATGCTGTGATACATCCTTGACTGCTCAAAGGTTACAAGAGAAGTGGGGGTCGCTGCTCCACTAATGACAGATTCCACAGTAAAGACTCAATAAACACTTGGTAATTAATTACAGAGAAAAGGAACGTGATAGCAATTTAGGTCAGAGACTCCTTTGAAAATCTGATCAAAGCTATGGACGCTTTCCCCAGAAAAAAAAGTTTGTCTATTGCCAGGGCAGGAGATGTAAGAAACGCAGGTTCCATCCCTGCGTCGGGAAGATCCCCTGGAGGAGGACATGGCAACCCACTCCAGTATTCTTGTCTGGAGAATCCCAAGGACAGAGGAGGCTGGTGGGCTACAGTCCATGGGGTCTCAAAGACTCCGACATGACTGAAGCGACTTAGCACTGCTGCTGCTAAGTCGCTTCAGTCGTGTCTGACTCTGTGTGACCCCATAGACGGCAACCCACAAGGCTCCCCCGTCCCTGGGATTCTCCAGTCAAGAACACTGGAGTGGGTTGTCATTTCCTCTCCAATGCATGAAAGTGAAAAGTGAAAGTCAAGTCGCTCAGTCGTATCTGACTCTTAGCGACCCCATGGACTGCAGCCTACCAGGCTTCTCCGTCCATAGGATTTTCCAGGCAAAAGTACTGGAGTGGGGTGCCATTGCCTTCTCCTAGCATAGCACAGCCTATACCTATTTTATTTATAACATCAGGATGCTCATTAAAGCACTAACAGAGCCAACGGGACCCCTGGACCCCTGGGGGAGAAGTCCTGACTTACAGCATAGGAAATACCTTTGCGTCTGTGAACCATGGATCCAACCAAGACCCCAGAAGTTGGGCAGGTGCTGCCAGCATCGGACAGAGCAGGAGGCTGGGTGAGAGGTGGGGGACTTGCTCCCACATCAGCTACAAGGCAGCAGGGAGGGGGAGCTAAAACTCAGCTCTGAGGCCAGGGTTGCCCTTTGAAAATCTCCAACTTACTGTTAGAAAGACAGATTTTAGTTTTAACTTTTTGATAGTCGTCAATGGCTGTTAGAAGAGGGAGATGTTAGGTTACACTTCTTTACCTTTGACTGAACCAATGGCTCATCTTCCAGTTCAACTACCCTTATTACAGTTGTTGCATCTCCCCCCTTGTCAGAAAAAAACCTACCTGTTATGGGGTCCACGAATGATTGGAGGACAAATGCTGCACGTCGCAGTAGCAGGAACCCGAAATGTAACCTGGATATGCTGACGTCTGCTGCAGCCTTCTAACCAGCATACAGGCCAGACAGCATTCCAGACACTTGCCTGGCTGAAAACTCTTCTTGTCAAGCAAGGCATCCATCTCCTGCAGGGTTTAACAATAAAACAGTGTATGCTGGTAACTGGTGAGCCATGGAAAACGAGTATGATACTGCACGAGAGTTTCCTTTCATCAGATGATAAGCTAGTGTGAGTTTACACACTGTTTTGTTGGGATTTTAACAGGTTTTGTTTCTTTGTTTTGGCTTTGGAATATCCATATTATAACATTCTGTGTGCTCAGGTCTCAAGAATTTATAACTAGAGTTGTATGTAGCCCTCAATTTATGATGTGTATGAAATTCCCACTCAGGGGCTTCTTAGAAACTCTTGGACTCCAAGCACTAGGCTAAATGCTTGATTTTATAGGTCAGGCATGGGTTGGAGGTCTGCAGTGTAAGAAGTGCCAGGAGTGAGTTTGTTGCAGAAAGTCGGGGGGTGTGCTTTGAGAGACTCTGACTTAAAGGATTAGAGAGGCACTTAGTCTATATCTCCGGAGTATTGATTCTCATCCTGGGATTCCTGATTTATTATTTTTCTGCCGTGGACTTATCAAGGCTGATGAGCTCCTTGAGGGCAGAGACAAATGTGATGCTCATATTTCTGCTCTGAATCCTGACACAATTACTGGTAGTCGACTACACGAGAGAACAGAAATGATAGTTAAAATGTCAGAGGATGAATATTAATATGTTGAGATATTTCAATTTCACACTACAATCATGAAAACGAAATCTTTACTTAGCCCGCAGAAGTCCCGCTTGCCATAAAATCTTAAAAGGAAGAAGTTTAAGCACTCAGGGTAATTCACAACTTCCTGTCCTTCACCCTACTTGCTGGATGTTCATCTACTTGAAGTAAGACATTTCCCGCTGATTTGGAAAACAGCAACTCTGTGTAAGTTCGTACTTTGTATAGGTGTTGTGAAGGATAAAAAGAAAACTACAAAATTTGATTCCCATCTTGGGAGATTACAGTCTGGTAGGGGGAAGGGGATGTCCAAGCACGAGGGTATCTATACACCAAGGCAGATGCAGTGCTGGAAATGGAGGGCAGGTGGGATCCAGCCTATTAGTGAGAATTATCTGGAGGTTGAAGAGATTATTCCAGGATTGAGCAAAAGCAGGAATATAAAAAAAAAATTTTTAAGTTGGATTGTGGGTTTGTAGACATCTGATAGTTTTTGTCAGTCTTTGACTGAACCAATGGCTCATCTTCCAGTTCAACTACCCTTATTACAGTTGTTGCATCTCTCGCCTTGTCAGAAAAAAACCTTGTCAGAAAAAACAGTTTTTTTTTCCTTTTTCTGGATTCAACACCTCCTTTTAAATACTTTGGAGGACTCCCCATCTCTGATGCACATGGTCTTGGTGGTGCTGGCCTTTCTCTGGACAAGGAGTGACATCCAGTTAGACTAAGCAGGTTCTGTTTCCCTGGAATGTAGAACTTGAACCTACTGCAGCCATGAAATTAAAAGATGCTTGCCGCTTGGAAGAAACGTTATGACCAACCTAGACAGCATATTAAAAAGCAGAGACATTACTTTACCAACAAGGGCTGTACAGTCAAAGCCGTAGTTTTTCCAGTGGTCATGTATGGTTGTGAGAGTTGGACCATAAAGAAAGCTGAGCACCGAAGAATTGATGCTTTTGAACTGCAGTGTTGGAGAAGACTCGTGAGAGTCCTTTGGACTGCAAGGAGATCAAACCAGTCAATCCTAAAAGAAATCAGTCCTAAATATTCATTGGAAAGACTGATATTGAAGCTGAAGCTCTAATACTTTGGCTACCTGATGTGAAGAGATGACTCATTGGAAAAGACCCTGATGCTGGGAAAGATTAAAGGCAGGAGGAGAAGGGCTCAACAGAGGATGAGATGGTTGGATGGCATCACTGACTCAATGGACATGAGTTTGAGCAAACTCCAGAAGATAGTGAAGGACAGGGAAGCCTGGCGTGCTGCAGTCCATGGGTTCATAAAGAGTTGGACATGACTGAGCAACTGAGCAACAACAGTTTTGAAGATAGGAAACCACTGGACCTGAATTCTCCTGATGGTGGGATCCTAAAGATGCTGTTTTTGTGCTCCTGCACAGGAAAGATGGAAGGTGAACAAGTGGAGATCAGACTTAAGGGACTTAAGAGTTTGGGGAGGTAGTGGGTTCCCGGTTACCAGAGGTTTTCTTGTCTTGGCTGGATGGCCACTTGGTAGGGATGTTACCTAAGAGATCCAAACATTAGATGAAATGACCTCAAAGTTCATCTTCAACCTAAAATTCTAAAACTCTTGTTGGTCATGTACTGTCAATGACTGATCCCCAGAACATACATCCCAGGAATCCAGGATTATCACAGCACATGTGACGAGAAAGGCCCATACATGAGTTCTTCCAGGCTTGTTTGTGGTGCCTTTAACAGTACCACTGCTGTAAACCATGCCATAGGATTTGGGCGAGTGTACGTCTACTTGGAGAAAGAGAATTTTGCTTTTCCTACGTGAGGCAATAATTTGTAAGCCATATGTGTTACTACTGGCTTTTAAAGCAGCAGTCGCCGTAATAAAAAACTCAACTTATGGGAAATTTCAACCATCTCTCTGCTCAGTTCTTTCATTTCCAGTGGGGTTTGGCTGGAGCCTTGAGAAAGGAGAAAATTTTCATAGTAGCAGTCATTGAAAACCAAGCTGTTATAGTCATGAATGAGGTTGAAGTAAGAAGCAGGAAAATTGAGATGATTTTATAATTTATTTCAATGCCTTCCATTTTCAAAGTGTGTTTTTAATTTTTTTTTTTCCCCTGAATATCAACTTACCTACCCACAAAGCTTGTTGTTGTGTGTTCCTGGACTGGCAGAGAAAAACACTGTGAGGGCCTGTTTAGGACCATTAAGGCTCCTACTGATAGGTTCCAAATCAGCCTTTACATTTATGCTCTGCAATTTATAATCATCTGCCAAAGACGATCCAGAGCAGACCATCATTCTGTCTTAGCACATCAGTGAGGGCATATGTAAAATACAATGGTATATATAATCTCAAGTTTTTGTGTCAAGGTGGGTGGCCATTCAGCAAGCCCACGGGCATTTGTAGGATGCTAATCATGGCACAAGTTAAAATTTGGTGGGATGTCTCACGAGCCACATGGCTTCTTCTGGAATCTCTAAGATGTGAAAATGACAGAGAAGATGGGGCTAGTGTCAATGTGGGTTCAATGAACATTTGTTGAGCACAGATCATATGCTGGTTGATAAATCAGCATGGTCCCCACAGTTGAACTCAATAAACAACCAACTGAAAGTCAAGGTGGTTAGGAATGCATATGTGTAGACTGGTCAGCAAGCTCTTTGCCAAGTGCTGAGATGGGTGCTCTGATGATTTCTGCATAAGAGATGAAATTGTCTAGAATTCCGGGAGAGAAGCTGAGGAAAGGTATCCTAAGCAGAAGGAATAATACCAGCAAAGGCCTGGAAGTATGAGCACTTGCGGCTTGTTCAAAGGATGATGGGTAATCTAGAGCCGTGTTACTTGAAGCATGTATAGCCCCCAGACAAGCAGTGTTTTCATCATCTGGGGATTTTGTTAAAGGCAGATCCTTATTTAGTACACCTGGGGAGGGCCCAAGATCATGCACTCATTTCTTACAAGTTCCTGGGTGATGCTGCTGCTGCTGGTTCAAACATAGAGTCTAAGAAGCAAGGGCCCAAGATTATGCATTCATTTCTTACAAGTTCCTGGGTGATGCTGCTGCTGATGGTTCAAACATAGAGTCTAAGAAGTAAGAACTAGAGCGTCTGAGCGTAAGGTGTATGACGGTCAATGCCAGGACACAGATGGAAGGTCATCTGTGCAGTTCAGAGGGGTGGGCAGCTGACCCTGCAGGCAATATTTTTGGGGTAAGGATACCTGAGTCCTCTTTTCACCTTTGCAATTCTCTCCCCTTCCAGATAGATACCATTTCATAGGATGGTTCATTATAGTCACTCATCTTGAACTACTTTGAATCCCCTGGCTAAGAGGTGTTACTGAATGACCCAAGTACCCTGGTGCTTGGGAGGCTGGAGGGACCTAAAAGAAACGAGTAAGCAAACACCACGTGGTGTTAAGACACAAAGCAGATGGCCTGTGTCCCAGCACACTTGACACGGCGCCCAAAGCGGCTGGAACAATTGTTCATTTATTCACTCAATCATTCAACCCCTCGCCTAGCTCTGTGTGCTCAGTCCTGGGGGGCCTTGGGTGGGGTGGGACGGTGGGAGGAAAAGGGTTTGAACCCAGACTTGGAAAGCAATTTTCTTTAGCCAGGTAACTCTGAGACAGAGTGAAAGAAAACAAAACAAAACAGGGTCTGGGTTACGTGTAGAGTTTGGATAACTAGAGGATAGGAGTTCAGTATAGAGGGCTGATGAGGTGTTGCTGAGAGGCGGAGGGTTGATGTATGCAGCTGTGGGCAAAGCACAGCCCAGATTTCTCAGCTGTTCTGGAAGCACAATAAGAGGTCATCTAGATAAGATCTAATGTAATCAAGACGTGGCCCAACGCATCATCCCAGAAGAATGACAAAATTTTATCTTGGCCTAATTTATAATCTTAGAAGAATTAATGATACCTAGATGGATAAGATTTCTTTTTCTTTTTAAAAAATTATTATTATTTGGCTTTCAGTCTGACTACAGTGGAAAGGACCTGACTGTTGGCCAGAAAATGGATTGCCAGCTGATGGGAAGAGAAATACAAGAGTGATTGGGATTCCCCCCTAGCCACCAGTCCACTAAGACAAAATAAAGAGTGTGAAAGGAATAAAAGCTGAAATCTTCTTCCTTGTGAGAGGGCTCTCATTCGCTTTATTGAATAGCAACTTTAGGCCAGGTACTTTTCATAGGATATTCCACTTAATCCTCAAACAGTCTTATGATCTACTTCATAATTAATATTTTTTTATTCTTGCTCATGACTAATACTTTACAGTTAATAAGTTGAGACTCAGAAAAAATAAAGTAGCTTGCCTAAGGTGTCACAGCTGGTAAGCTGCAGTCTAATTCGAGTCTAGCTCTCCCTGGCTGCCCAGTGCTGTCTTCTGGTGCAATACCAATGCCATGAACACTTCCACTTGACTTAAAAGACATGGAATACAAAACGAATGACTTTAGGAGCAAGCCACGGTCCCTGTACTCGTGGACATAATGACATCATCTGTCTCAGGGATGTGGGAAATTCTCAGTGAATTCCTGGAAAAGTTTCTCAGTGAGAAGGGGGAGTGTCATCTTGAACCCCTATAGAGGCTTTTATCCTTCTAGGAAAGGTTAAGACTTGATAATGTCCATAGTGTCTTAAACCCTAAGGAAGCTGCATTCAGCCCTCTAGGAATAGAGAATTTGTTAGAGAAGCTTTTCCAAAAGGATTGCAGATAGCTCATGAAACTCTCATTAGACACCTGGAAAATTAAGATGAATCCAAGATCAGGCATATTCTTAAGCCTTTAGACACTGCAGTCTTCCCTTTACAGGAAGGCTGCAAATAGGTGTTAAGAGAAGGGTGGATATAGCCCCTGGCACAGAATATTTTCCTATTTTATTTGGAAAAGTTACGATGGCCCATTGGGAAGTAGAACCTGTAGCAGGTGGAAGATCTTGAGGCTATTTGGTGACTTGAGAGAAGGCTCAGAGACAGTGTGGTCTGTTAAGAGATAAAGAAAAAACAGCTCACTTAGAGCTGGCCCTTGCTGACCAGTCTGTTTTGATGGATAACAGCTGTTTGAAAGCTTTAAAAATTACTAATGGGCTAGCATATATCACAAGACATGAGTATGCATTTTCTCCACAACACATGGTTACAGGAAATCTCACTTATTTGATTTTTCTAAATCAAATTGAATTTGTGTCTTTAACAGCCACCTCCCAGGGCTGGTAATTCTGACCATCATTACTTGTCCATGGCGGGCTTCTCTACTTTTCCTAGGTTTGTATTAAGACCTTTCTATCTGTTATAGACTGAATGTCTTTTGCCCTCCCCCAAATTTATAGGTTGAAATCAACTCCCAAGGTGATGGTATTGGGAGGTGGGGCTTTTGGGAGGCAATTAGGTCATGAAGGTAGAGCCCTCATGAATGAAATTAGTGTTCTTTTATTTTTTTGGCCACACCACTTGGCATTCTGGATCTCAGTTCCCTGATGAGGGATTGGACCTGTGCCCCCTGCAGTGGAAGTGTGGAATCTTAACCACAGGACTGCCAGAAAGTCCCAGGGATTAGTGTGCTTATAAAGACACCCCAGAGAGCTCCCTTACCTCTTCTCCCAGACACAGCAAAAAGAACCAGGAAGCAGGACCTTATCAGACAATGAATCTGCTGGCACTTCGATCTTGGACATTCCAGCTTCCAAAACTTCGAGAAATAAATTTCTGTTGTTCAGTTGCCAGAATGACTAAGACACTACTCAAAGTGTGATCATCAGAAGCTTATTAGTAACACGGAATCGTGGGTCCCACCCCAGACCTGCTGAGTCAGAATTTGCATTTTAACAAGACATGAAGGCTATTTGTGTGCACATTACAGTTTGGGAAGCACTGATGTGAAAGTCTTGGAGGCCTGTCAGTCCTGACTATTTCTGGAAGGGTCACTGGTCTTTAGGTCTTCATGATTATTGCTGAATTACTTAGTGTCCAGTCTTTTGCGGTTGATTAGAAGCCAGGCATTTCTACTTTCACTGAGCCTCTAACGCTCCATCAGAGATCTTGCCACCACCGGGGTCCCGGGTGGGCGGGTCCCCGCCACTCTCAAAGCACCAACATCCTTTTCTCCTCCCCCTGAGAACCATCACACCCAAGACCCTTGGGGCCAACAGTCTTCTCTTGCATCACAATTGCTGTTCCTGAGGAGGGAGGGAGGTGGTGTCAGGAGAGGCTACCTGTCAGCCACCCTTTCTTCCCTGTGAAACTCTGTGAAATGGGTCTCAGGTGTGGTTGGCCAGTGACCACCCCCCCCCATCCCCCATCCCCCATTCTAGCAGTGAACCAGAGCGAACCAGCGACCCACAGCTAATCCACAACATGGGGAAATATGGAAGGAAGCCAGTCCCAATTCAGCTTCAGGCTGGACCCGTGAAACTGGGGCCCCTATGAAATAATCCATAGGTTTTATGAGTGGGCCACTAAAACTTTCTCACAGCTTGGACCATGAGTGCATTCCTGAATCAGTGTCAAGATATGCCAGCTAACACAGGGTTTCGATGCCATTTATAAGCTTCCCTCCTTCCAGAACAAACAACCAACTAAGAATCTCCCAGACATTTTAATTACTTATTGTGAAATGGCAACAGAAAATTTGAAATTAAGGCTGACTCAGGAAATTCAAAATCTGAGTCTTTTGAGGGGTAGGTAATTGATGTTTTGGGAAAAATAATTTGATTAGAACCTCTCATCCACTTTTATTGCCATTGAAAAGAACAAAACAGATGCTGTCACTGTAGCGTTTAACTGACTGAGCTTTTGAGAATTCATTCATTGCCACAAGGTAACACATCTTAAAGGAAAAGCAAAAACATGGCTACAAAAACAGCATGAAATAAGTTTCAGGAGAGATATTCATTCTGTTCCGGGTCTTAAAATTTTTTAATTAATGAATAGATATATTTTTGGCAAGCAAAGTGAGATTTTAAAAACCAGCTTGAGCCGAATGTCAGGTGAATTGTGCCCTTTGCCTGGGTCTAATCCCTACTGACCTTTTGTTCCCGTAATTAGAATCACTGCCCACATCACTATTAGCTAAGGAGACTTTAGAGTTGTTTTAAAATTGCTATTAAATTGGGTGCAATCAGATTCTCCTGTGAGCTCACAAAGTCTTCAGACCCAGGATGAAGGCTGTTTCTCATTTAAACATTGTCAGGCTAAGAAGACCGATTCGATTGCTCCTGAATTTTGCATATGTCAGCATAGTAGAAGCTTAGTCATGCAAATCCCTATTACTTAGCATGTCTGTAGCCCAGAAATACAGAGCTGTGTTGCCATATTTTATCTGTGTTTGTAGTTGAAAGCATGCCTTCTATTGTGTTTTTAAAGAACAGATGTCGGGACAATGTTTAAAGCACATAACCGAGTATTGAAAAATGTTTTTTTCTACTTTAAAAGAAAAAAAAAAGAATCCACAATAATGAATTCAGTCTGCCAGTTTGTATTTTCAAGGAATATTTTAACTGTTGAGGGACTTTCCACGTCCCGTCCTTTAAATGTGCCCTTCAGATGCCAAGGAAGGCCAAAGCCATCTTGAACTAGTCGTTTCTTTTACTGACTCAGCAGGACCGCAACATATAAGTCAGTCTCTCAGGGGCTGAGAGTCTTTAGAACTTCAAGGGTCTGTGTTCCATTCTTATTTATTGAGCGAAACAATGCATGGGGGAAGAGTAATAGAAGCACTTACTTTGAAGACCTAGGTGAGGATGAACCAGAGGCAAGGGAGTGCTCAGGAGAAATCAGATGGAGGGTCAGTGAGGGCTGGAAGACAGCGGAAGGCCGAGGATGCGCCATCTCTCTGGGGGACACAGTGGGTGGATTGGCAGGAACTGCAGGAGTTGTGGGTGGAACAGATGGTCCAGGGTCAGGAAGCAAGTTCTATTCTGTGTAGGGTTGCGATAAAGGGTATTCAAACAGGGAAATGAAGCAGGAGGCCGAGCATACCCGAGAGGAGGGTGTGTAAAGGTCAGGAGCCTGTTTGCCTACACCTGGCAGCAATTTGCAGCGATTGTCTGAATGCCACGCACAGAAGGATTGGAAGAGTTCCCAGCAAGGACAGGTGAGGTTCCTTACTTTATCTGAGATAGAGTTTCTGGCCGGGAAGAAGGTTACAGGCAGGGCAAGTGCAGTCAAAAGCATGGAGCTGGAATAGACTTTTGCAATGGACTAGAACAGTTCTCATTTTGGAGGTGAGGGGCTAAAGCTTCATTTAAAATGTAGGTTATTTAAGGTCCCAAAGCCTCAGCTTGTCTGTAAATTAAAAGGTTCCATTAGAAGGAACCTGCCAGGGGCTTCCCTGGTGACTCAGTGGTAAAGAATCTGCCTGCCAACGCAGGAGACACGGCTTCCATCCTTGATCCAGGAATATTCCAGATGCCGTGGAGCAACTAAGCCCATGTGCCACAACTATTGAGCATGTGCTCTAGAGCCTGGAAGCTGCAATGAACGAAGCCACTGCAATGAGAAGCCCTCATACCGCACTTAGAGAAAAGCCCGTGAAGCAACGAAGACCCAGCACAAAGTTAAAAAAAAGAGGAAACTGCCATATTGCTAACACGGCAGCAGGACACAGATCTTGTAACTGAGTAGGACCCCATGGGGCCTTCCCAGAACAGGGCTTCCCTCCTATCCTCTGCTCTAGCTCCTCTCTGAAGTATCCAGATAATAGTATTTGATGCACATTTCCTGGATTGTTTGACCAAAGTGAAAAAAAACCTCCCCTTCTCCAACAAACGGAAGATGTTAACTACTTGAGGACCAAGAGCATACAGCCCCAGGCCTCCTAGAGCCTAAGGCCTGATAATGTTACCCCCTGTGACACCATTCTGTTACTTCTCCATCAGGCTGTCAGAGAACAAGTTGACTACAGACCCTGCGACACCTCCTCCACCAAAACCTGGCTTTTCAAAGTGCTTGGCTGAACCCCTTCAGGGAGCTCTTGGGGCTTTGAAGGACACGAGCAACAGTCTCCTTGCATGGCCCTGCAATAAACCTTTCTCTGCTCCAAAATCCGGTGTTTTAGTTTGTTTGGCCTGACTGTGCATCCGGCGTACGAATGGATGGTCATCTCTCCACTGCCCTGTATCCGCATCTAACCTCTCTTAGAACTGCTTTGCAAATTAGCACTTTTCCATATCAGGCGTCTGGAAGACAGACAAGATACGGTCTAAAAGCCATGATGCTATGAAGAAGCAACAAGCTAATAATTTTAGAGAAAGACTCTCCAAATTATCTGGCTAGTGAGTGGCTGTCTGGTTTGGGAGAGGACTTACGCAGAGGAGCAAACACGAGCCTGGTGCTGGAACCAGATGCCTGTGCCCGTCATTCTTTGAGTAGCAGCCCCTGTGGGATGCACACGAGAGCTGGGCCATGGGATTCCTTGATCCAGAAAACAAACAGCAAGGGCTTCATGAAGAACCTTTTTTGTACCTGTTGACGCCGGAGTCGAGTGAGTGATTTCAGGGCGTCTAAATGAACCTCTGACTGTGTAGAGACTTGTTTCAAGACCAAGCTTCACAGGGGCAAGAGGGGCAGCAAGGTGTGAGAACGAATGGGCAGCAGGCACTGTGCCTGCTGGACGGCAGCGCCCGCTGGATGGCAGCGCCATCTTGTTTTTCATGGGATTTCTTCACTCATTCAGCGCAAAGGATACAACGTCTGCAGCATCTTCTGAACCTGGAGGGACAGGGGGCATTCAAGGTAGGTCCCTGCCCTTAAGAAACTTATGCTCTATAGAGAATCCCAAGACGTAGATTTGAAGCACTCGGGAAATAATTACAAGGTAGCTCACAATTTCTCCTCCTCTGAGGTAAAAGATCAAAAGGGCTGTGTTACAACGGGTCATCGTGTTGGTGCCTGTCTCAGTTGCCCAAGTACTCCGGAGGCATTTGGACTGGAGGGGAAGGGGGGCCAGGACTCGGTCCTGGTGGCTCTTGGCTTTCTCACTCTCACCCCAGGCTCTGTCTCCTCACCTGGAGCCTGGGAATTAAAGCCCCGGCTCTGACTCACCAGGATGTCATAAAGATTGGCGAGACAAGACCCGGTTCATCCAGCACCTTACACCCTTTAACAGAAAGGCACCTCTAGAGATGAATACAGGGTGGTATTGCTGATGATAGCAGTTTCGCTTTGCATTTCCATATGCTGGACAGCCTAATCTACCCTGTCTAAACACGGAAATCCCATAACTCTGCCCAACTCATCACTCCATTAATCCACTTAACCCCTGGCCAATACATGATCTAAATATTTAATCTTGTCTGTTTGTTATCTGTGTTTATTCCATGTGAATTCATGGTCTGAATCTCCTCTCTATCCATTTCGATGGAATCTAACTTCAACTAGGAGAACCCCAAGGAGGGGAGGGAGAGTGTCTTGTCCATTTCTTTTTTTTTCCCCCTGGCACCCAGTATTGAACTTGGCACATAGTAGGAGCCTACCAATTGTTTGATGTTGAAGGGCAAGAAGTTCTCAGAGTAATTGTTCTTTTTTTGGCATCTGCAGAGAGATGCTTTATTGCTGCCATGGAAGAATCTTACTGCTTCAATCACCTGTAACATTTTCTGGCACATAGTGAGAATTTACTTTATTAGTATTTTTTTTTTTTTACATAGTGAGAATTTAATGAGAAGTTGGATGAATGATCTTTGATCATGCCTGGACAGGTGTGTGTGTTATAAGTCACTTCATTCATGTATGACACTTTACGACCCCATGGACCATAGCCCCCAGGCTCCTCTGTCCATGGGATTTTCCATTCAAGAATACTGGAGTGGGTTGCCATGCCCTTCTCCAGGGGATCTTCTCGACCCAGGGATCAAACCCAAATAAATCTCCTGCATTGCAGGCAGATTTTTTACCTGCTAGCCATGAGGGATATGAGTCAAGTATAAGAAAAGAGGATTGCTCTATAAGGCAGGAGACCTGGAAATTGTTCTTGGTTTTTGTAATAAGCTGGTCTATGAGGTTGGTCAAGTTCTTTAAAGGTCCCAGGCCTCAGTGTTCTCATCTGTCACATGGACAGATCAGATTAGGTGACCTCTAAACTGCCTTGACTCTTACGCTCTATCTGGGTCTGGGAGTCGCTCTGGGTGAGGCATGGGGGTGGGGGGTCACCACCTGTGGAATGAGCATTTCTTCCCACCATTGGGACTCAGGGATCAGGGACATGGGCAGGGAAACGGGGTGCCTGCTCCCCTCTGAGCCTCCTCCTGACTCTCTTGGTCTGTCCCTTGCAGCCTGGGCTCGGGGTGGGATGCCAGACATCTGCTCATTCCATCTGCATCAGCTCATGTTTATACAGCGCCCCTGGATGCCTGGGCCTGGAGTCACCTGGGGGAGGGCCTGTGCGGGGGGTGGGGGGGGGTCTTGATTACGCCAAAGTCTCCATATGGGCTGTGTTGCTTCCCCGCAAAACCCAAGCACGTGGGAGGTAGGAGGAGGGTGAAGCAGATCCCAATTTATTGCTCCGTCATGTTTATTTTCACTCTTGGCTGGTTTAGGGCATTTTTCTTAATGTATTAGGGTCACAGTTTTATCGACTTCAAGGCTGCTTGAAAGCTGTGTGTATGTGGAGAGAGAAAGAGAGAGAGGAGGAGGGAGGGAGAAAGACAGAGTCTGTTAAGAATTTCTCTCTTTCTTCCTCATCAGTTTTTTCCAGTAACATTTCGATTTTTAGCCTAAATAATTAGCCATCCTAGCTAAATGTGATTCCCTTCTCACAGCTCACTACACCTGTCACCATTCTGTTATGATTAGTTTAATTTGCCTAGATCAAAAATTAGGATGTGATTTAACTACTTTTAAAGAGAGTCCCCGGAGAAGGCAATGGCACCCCACTCCAGTACTTTTGCCTAGAAAATCCCATGGACGGAGGAGCCTGGTAGGCTGCAGTCCATGGGGTCGCACAGAGTCGGACACGACTGAGCAACTTCACTTTCACTTTTCACTTTCATGCATTGGAGAAGGAAATGGCAACCCACTCCAGTGTTCTTACCTGGAGAATCCCAGGGACGGGGGAGCCTGGTGGGCTGCCGTCTATGGGGTCGCACAGAGTCGGACACGACTGAAGTGACTTAGCAGCAGCAGCAAAGAGGGTCCCTCTAAATTATAATGGAAAAGAATTAAAAAAAAAAGAATATAGACATATACTTATGTATAAATATAACTGAATCACTTCTGAAACTAACACAATATTATAAGTCAGCTATGAAAGTGAAAGTGTTAGTTCTCAGTAGCATCCGACTCTTTGAGACCCCATGGACTATAGCCCACCAGGCTCCTCTGTCCTTGGGATTTTGTGAGAATACTGGAGTGGGTTGCCATTTCCTTCTCCAGGGGATCTTCCTGACCCAGGGGATCTTCCTGACCCAGGGATAAAACCCAGATCTCCTGCATTGCAGGCAGATTCTTTACATCTGAGGCACCAGGGAAGCCCCGAATCAACTATAATTAAAAAAAAAAAAAAAGGCCTCCCTCACCTTCTATTTCCCTTATGAATCTACACTGTTGAATTCCTCTTTTATAATAAAAGTACCAAATCCCATTTGTTAAGCACTGTGCCAGGTCCCACATTGAGTAGTTAACATAATGATGTAGGAAATCTCTCCATTTTACAGATGAGATTAATGTTCAGAAGTTAATTGGGATTGAAACACAGATTTGCTGGACTTGTTCTTTTCCTGTAAATTGAGTCCTAAGAAAATAGGATTTTAAGCATGTCTTGAAGAGCCACCAGCAGGGTGAAAATGTACATGAGTTGAGAGTGGCAAGGTGGGCAGGCAGATTTAGGGCTCTTAGGCGTGACGGCAGCAAAAAGGAAGAGAAGACTACATTCAGAGGGGTTTTAATGCTCCCTTGTTTTTTCCTGGGCTATCTCCCGTGGTTGCAGTGTCAACTTTATGTCTGGGAAAATGACGGTTATCACTGTTGCTGCCCTGATACACGTTTCAACACGGGGAATCTTCCCCTCTGGAGGTGCAACTTCTGATGGTGTTTTAGTTCACTTGCCCAGTGTTAGGCCCTGGGCTGGTGCCAGTGGTTGCAAAGGTAAGACCCACTCTCTCCCCTCCAGACCCTCACAGTTGAGCTCCTCAAGGTTTCTCAACACCCAGCTGGGCTGAGAACATGGTGCCCAGCCATGGGTATATGGTCCCTGTGGTCCTACCTCAATCTTGGGCTATGCAAGAGCCGTAACCTAGTTCTCTTTCTAAGCTCAGGATCCTGCAATGACCCAGATTCCACTAAGTGAGTGATTACAAGTTTAGCCAGATTTGAGCACTGACAGTGTCAACAGCAGAGCAATGATTACTTTTTTGAATATGTGTCCCATTCAATGGCCATTCAGTAGTAACTTGTTCTACAGCCCCTGACAATGTTTTCTGTATTAAGTTATGCTCTGGGGGGAGAGACCCATGCCAAGGGATGGCCAGGTATTTAAAAAAAAAAAAAAAATCATTTTTTGATGGCTATGGAAAAGATGTCAAAAAAATTTCCTAAATCTTCAACTGTTTTCCTGATTTTTTTTTTTTTTTTGCTACTGACATTTTTCCTCTGACCTCTTGGAAATAGCAGGAAAGGAAAGGAATGTTAGAATAGCAATTTGAGGGTGATAGAGGTGTGACTACGTGTATAGCTGGGGAACACAATGGGCACTTAAATTAGAAATAATTCTGAGGGGATTTCCCTGGCAGTCCTGTGGCTAAGACTCTGTGCTCCCAATGCAGGGGTCTGGGTTTGACCCTAGTCAAGGAACTAGATCTCACAATGCTGCCACCAAGACCCAGTGCAGGCAAAGAAAATTAAATTAAAAAAAAGAAAAATAATTCTGAAACATTGGCCCAAATTTTTCCTAACTTGTAAGAGTCTGGTTTTTTTTTTTAACAGTTGAATTTCTTCAAGAAAGGTGAGACTGATTGAACTTTTTTAAAAGATTTTTTTGTTGTAGACCATTTTTAAAGTCTTTATTGAAATTGTTACAATATTGCTTCTGTTTTCTATAATTTGATTTTTTGGCCATGAGTCATGTGGGATCATAGCTCCCTGACCAGGGATCTAACCCACACCTTGGAAGGCAAAGTTGTAACCCCTGGACCTCTGGAGAAATCCCTGATTGAACTTTTGGTTAAAGAGTAAGGAAAATTGTTGCATCATTCCTATATATAAGCATGTGGAGAATGGTTCCCTATGACTGTATCAAGAACTGGTTCTAAGACATTGGGTAGGAAATTTATCTGAACTCTATTTAGATGTTTGTTTTGGTTTTCTGTGTGGATGGTTCTGGGGACAAGTTGGCCAAGGGAAACTGACCATCTTTATTCCTATACAGAGGATGCTAAGAGACCATGCAGAAGCTCCTCTAAAGCAGGAATGAGGCACACGGCATAATGAGAGCAGAGACTGGGAGTTCACTTAAGACGTGTAGATTAAGGAGCTGCTCTGTGCCGGACGCGATAGGTTCTTGACAAATTGTTTGGTCAAATGACACATTTCCCACCTCAGGGCTTCCAATCTGTTCATCGATGGGAGGTGATTTTATTTATCCTAAAAAATTAGTTGTCAGTTCAGTTCAGTTCTGTTGCTCAGTCCTGTCCGACACTTTGCGACCCCATGGACTGCAGGATGACAGGCTTCCCTGTCCATCACCAATTCCGGGAGCTTGCTCAAACTCATGTCTATTGAGTCGGTTCAATTTGATTATAACTCCAATGGTGATAACACGTAAAGAGGGAAGATATTTAACCTCGAGTCTCTTTATTTTCTAAAATCCAGAGTTTAATATTGGTTTTTTAAAAAAAATCACCTACAAAACATTTTTTTTCCCTCCCTTACAACTGTGAAGAGCACCCAGGAGTTAACTCAGCTGCAATCAGGGAGTAAATGGTCCTGCATGCAGCTTTCGTGATTGTAACTGTACAAAGATGGAGCTGGTAACATGACAGATGTGAACAGGTACAGATAGAAGAATACTTTTGTTGTATCAAATGTGCTATTTTAAATTTTTTAATTTTTGAAATTAAAATATAATTTACTTATATTAGTTTCAAGTATACAATATAGTAATTTGATATTTTTGTACTAGGTTTACCAAAAAGTTTGTTTGTAGTTTTCAGTAGATGTTATAGAAAAACCCAAACAAACTTTTTGGCTAACCCAATATATTATGAAATGGTCATCAATGGAATGCACTATTTTATTTTCAAAACATGAAATGGCAATTCTCACAAGAACTTCTAAACAGAAAGCCATTTTTGAATCTACCATATGATTCTAATGTTGCGTTTTTATGAAAAAATGTTTTAACAGGTGTCAACTGCAAAGCCGGATGTATTACGGTGAGGACCCTCTTTTGATAGGAGAGCTTTTTTTTGTTTCTTTCAAAGGGGGTTGTTGGATGGTCAGAGAGGGGCACAGGCTGATAGATGTTTCTAGTAGGGCTGGAGGATTATACCCCACTGCTCACACCTCACTTTAGTTAAAAGTAGCTGTGGTTCACTATTTACAGAAGCCAAGACATGGAGCAACCTAAATGTCCATTGACTGATGAATGGATAAATAAGATGTATGTATATACAATGGAATATTACTCAGTCATGAAAAAGAATGAAATGATGCCATTCACAGCAACAGGGATGGGCCTAGAGATTATCACATTAAGTGAAGAAAGTCAGACAGAGGAAGACAAATATCATATGATACCACTTATATGTGGAATCTAACAAAAATGATACAAATGAACTTATTTATGAAACAGAAATAGACTCACAGACATAGAAAACAAACTTACGGTTACCAAAGGAGATATTGAAGGAGTGGGGGAAGGATAAATCAGGAGTTTGGCATTAACATATGCACAGTACCATATATAAAAGAGACAAAGAGCAAGGACCCACTGTAGAGCACAGGGAACTATATTCAGTGTGTTGTAATAACCTACAGTGGAAAAGCAACTGGGAATGTTTATATATGTATGTATATCTACACAACTGAATCGCTTTGCCCTACCCTTGAAACTAACACAAAATTGTAAATTAACTATACGTCAATAAAAAAAAGTCGTGGATATGGACAAGCCAGCTGGACTTGAAGAATAATGCGTTGTATGCTAACATAACAGCCAGTATTTCCATGGCAATTTTGCTTCCATGTACATTATGACATTCAATCCTTTTCACAACGTTGTGGATATTATTCTTTAGAAATGAGGAAAGTGACTTGACTCAGTAGGAATCTGCAAGTGAAATAGCTGATATTTAAAATCAAGTCTCTGATACCAAATCCTACTCTTTTCCACAGTTTCCTGTTGGTTGGGGTTTATATACTACATAATATTTGGCCAGCAATTTCCTGGGTTAAATTGACATGGTTAGCTTTTATGGGTTGCAAAGTAATATAATATTTCTTTCACATGATATGTTTTAAGTAAATATTTTAGATCTTTTTCATATACTTATTTTATATTATCTTTCAAGGTAAATATTAATGTAATAGTACCTTATAACTTGAACAAAGCTTTTAATTTATAGTATCCCTAAAATCAATTGTAAACATTCTCAATGGAGTGAATTTTTAATGCATTTTGCAACTTGAGAATCTGTGATTGAATATATAGATAACACTCTGAAGGTGAAGAGTGGAAATAGAAAACATGAATCTTGAGTACCTAATTCCATGTGAGAAAGTATCCATTTGGCAGACTTACAAGAGATTTTCTGTGGTTGAACTTCAATTTGAATACAGATTTAGCAAGTGATGGGTTTAGGGGTTATAGCTGGAGTTCTTGAGAAAACTTGACATCATTGTAGTAACATCCTTCTTGGATATAGATGTCTCCAGGGAACTGATACATATTATCTCACCTCTCCCCAAGTCATCTTTGAGTGCTGGATATTCTCTTCGTGTCACTTATTACCATCATTATGACAATGACGGTGTTAAGGAGAAACTGAGGCCCTGAACTAAGAGGTGAGGTGCTGGGGCCGCACAGGTAGAGGAGGCTCCTGGCGCATCCTCTGGGTGGGGATGTTTAGGGCTTAGCTGGGAGATAACGTAAGCACTAAAGTCTTAAGAGATAAAGATAGCCCAGAGTAATGGCCCTCAGACTTTTATGAGGGTGAGGACCCCTTGTTAATATCAAAGAATTTAATGAGCCTCATGTGACAGTCATTATACTTTTAATTATCTTATTGCTGGATACTACTTGGGATTGCAAGCCTCCTTGCGATTATCCCCTTGGCCTACAGAGTAGGGGTCACTGGAGAAGAGCAGGGGACCCTGGCTCTTTGGTGTCCCAATAAGTGCTAATACTCCAAAGATTCTTGCTTTCAACTGCCTCCCTTTGCTTTTCCTACCTTCTTTGCTCTGAGAGTCTGGAATGAAAACCATGAGAGTGAGTTCTCTAAGCAAACCTCCTATTATAAGGATTTCTCTGGCTCAGTGGTAAAGAAGCTGCTTGCAATGGAAGAGACCTGGGTTCAACCCCTAGGTAGGGAAGATCCCCTGGAGGAGGACATGGTTGTAATCCACTCCAGTATTCTTGCCTGGAAAATCCCAAGGTCAAGGGATCCTGGAACGCTACAGTCCACGGGGTCACAAAGAATCAGACACGACTGGGTACCTAACTCTTATTATGTAGATCTGGACTCATCTCCAAGAAAACTCCAGTGGGTCCGTCACACCAGACATCCATTTACTCTTCAGGAAAGTTTCTGGTGAGAGATTTCTGACTGATGGATTTGTTCTCTGTATTACTGAACTTTGAAGTAATCATCGGGAAGCTCTCTCTCGCCAATTTACCTTTTGGAATAAATCGTGCAGAAAGATGAGTTTCTGGACCAGGGAACAAATTCTCTTCCTCCCTCTTACCTGTATTTTCTAAATTTTCCATACTCGTGTGTATTATTTTGTATAATAAAAATGAGTGTGAAAGCTTGCCCACTTCGATTTCCTTACTGGGGACTCCGTTTTCCTTTCTTCCTGCCATCCTTGGTCTTCTTTGCTGACGCTCATAGAAGCAAGCATGCTACTAATTACGATGTTTGTGTAAGACCACAGTGGCCTGGAGAAGGCTTGTGTGCCCTTAGGGTGCGCTTGCCTCTCACGGGCCGAGACTGTAGAACATGTTTGTGGGTTGGTGGATGTTTTGGAAACTGTCTAACAAACGGATGTGTATTGTATATAACAACAATAATTTTCCAGGCAGGGCTTTTCGTTGCTGTTATTGTTATCGTCTGTCAAGCTCAGTAGTGGCCCAGCGTGGGCTCTGCGATGATCAGAGTGGTTGACAATTGGGACAGAATAGGGAACGGCTCACCTCTGAGGTACCGGCTCTGTGGGAGGCTGGGGTTTGTGTGGCACTAACATCGTCGGAAGTGAAATTTCCCCCACGTGATATAGATTCTCTACGGAGCAAGGCTGGTTTCTTCGCTTTGAAGGAGAAATTATGCTGTTTATTCTTGCATTGTTTATCAGCCCTGCATGACCTGATTTCCATCACCCAGAATACAGACACTTCGTGTCTTAAGTTCTCTGGCTGAGGAGTCACCCAGTCCCGAAATAAACATTATTTCACATGAGTGTTATTTTCTTTGATTTATGCTGCCTCCGAGCAGATCACAGAGGGAGAGAGAAGGAAAGGCTGGTAAAAGGACTGCAGAGGCTAAGTTCCATCTCCTGTGGGATTTTTCTAACGGGTCTTGGAGTTCACTGCATTGTCTGGTTTCTTTATGAGGAAGACTTCTAATCTCAAGAGAGGCTAGAGCCAGAGAACGCTTCCAAGTGTCGGACACTCGTATCTAACCTGAGTCATAATCATGATCCCTTCGCTATCTGACCTGGGTCTCGCTGGCTTGAGGGTCGAGGGTAAATTCTGCTGCCTCAGTTGTCTTGCTCACCCCGAAGTGCTACTTCCTGGCCAGTCTCCATCCCCCTGTATCTCTGGGGGCGCCTCACCTGTAATCTCTGGTGGTGTCTGCTTTCTGAGCATCACTACCTCCAGGGTTGCTGTCTTGATGTGACTGCCAGGGTCAGGTCGGGCCACCTCGGGCTGGTCCCCTGGAACCTCAGCAATCTCTTGCTGCTGCTGCTATCCTGCGCCACTGTGTCATACCATCGCCTAGAATCTTCGGGGCTTTGGCCGTTGGCTAGTTCTCTCTCTTCCCGTGGACGTCTGCTCGTCCACAAGTTTGCCACTTTACCTGCATGGCCCGGGAGGCTGCAGCTCGAAGTTCCTAGGGTCATTGCCATGCTCAACGCACCCCAGCCTCTAGGTGTGTCCCTGGAACGCGGCCGACTCTCGGAAGGTGAGAGGGCGCGATAGTTAAGGCACAGGTGCCAGGGTCACTGACCGGGTTCCACTCCCAGCTCTGCTCCCTACTAGCTGTGTGACTTCGAGAAGTATAATCTCTGTGCATTTCCTCAGCTATAAAGTGAGAATGGCACTTTTTCCTCTGCCTCCCAGGGCTATAGGGAGGATTAAATGGCTACACAGAGGCCCAGCACTGAGAATGGTGCTCGGCTCATGGTGTGAAGGGGCTTCCCAAGTGATGCTAGTGATAAAGGATCTGTCTCCAATGCAGGAGACATAAGAGACAAAGGTTCAGTCCTTGGGTCGGAAAGATCCCCTGGAGGAAGGCCTGGCAACCCACTGCAGTGCTCTTGCCTGGGAAATCCCACCGCCAGAGAAGCCTGGTGGGCTATGGTCCATGGGGTTGCAAAGAATCGGACGAGACTGAAGCGATTGAGCATGCACGCGTGGTTGAAATGTGGGAGACATTTACAGCGGTTACTTTTCCGCCGTGTCCGTTTCATTGAACGCTTTCTCGTCCAGCTCCAGGTTTGCAGTGATTCTTCCTGTCCCCCCAGTACAGAAGTGACCTTCCTTTTCTTTGTTTTCTTTTCTGTGCTCCCACTGCAGTGGGGCCAGGGCTCTGATGGCACAGTGCTTCAAAGCCTATCCTCCCCAGGTCAGCCTGTCCAGGATGGTCACCGCCAGCCACACATGGCCACGAGCACTTGAAATGTGGCCACTCTGACGTGAGCTGGGCCGTGAGTATAAAACACGCCTGGGAACGTCAAAGGGAAGCCTGAGAAGAAGAATGTACAGTTCTCTATTGGTAATTATGTTGATTCCGTGTTGAAATGATAAGTGTTAAATATACTGGGTCCAAAGATACATATTATTAAAATTAATTTCCCCTCTTCTTTTATTTTAATTTTTTACTTATTTATTTTGGCTTGTGTGATCTTAGTTCCCTGACCAGGGATTGAACGTGGACCCTTGGCAGTGAGATGGCAGAGTCCTCACCACTGGTCTGTCAAGGAATTTCCTCCCCTGTTTCTTTTAAAATATTTTAACTTGGCTACTAGAAATAGGGGCTTCCCTGGTGGTGCAGTGGTAAAGAATCTACCTGCCAATGCAGGAATGACTTGGGTTTGATTCCTAGTTCAGGAAGATCCCCTGGAGAAGGAGATGGCAACCCACTCCAGTACTTTTGCCTGGGAAATCCCGTGGACAGAGGAGCCTGGTGGGCTGTAGTCCTTGGGGTTGCGAAGAGTTGGACACAACTGAGTGCACGCGTGCACACACACACACACACACACGAAATAAGTTTCTGCTGTGGTAAAATATATACAAGATACCATTTACCATTTTAATCATTTTTAAGTTCAATGGCATTCAGTCCATTCATTTTGTTAAGGAAGCACCGCTTCCACCTCGAGCACTTTTTCATCTTTCCAAACTGAAACTGTACCCATTAGACACTCATGCCCCCTTTCCCCTTCCCCCTAGCTCCTGTCCCCACCATTCCACTCTCTGTCTCTAATAAGTTGGTATTCTTGGTACCTCAGGTGAGTGGACTCTTGCAATATATTTGCCTTTTGTGATTGAATTATTTTACTTAGCATAGTGTCTTCAGGGTTCAGTTATGTCTTCGCATGCATCAGGATTTCTTTTTTAAGGCTGAATAGTATTCCACTCTGTGTGTCTGTAAGATCACATTTTGTTTTTCCATCGATACTGGGTTGTTCCCACTTTTCAACAATGGTGACTAATGTAGAGGAGTGTAAATTTCACACACAGTGTACTTTGCACTTCTACCCAGCAGCACTGTGCTAGGGTGTTTCTAAATTGCCGAGCCGTGGCATGGAGTGGCTTCCAGTAAAGGCTTGGAAGCACTGCCCTGGGCTGCCCCTCCAGCGCCTGCCTTCCTCCCTGCCCCCCAGGGCTCCTGCCTTTCTCTGCTCTCAGGCCTTTTCCTTGTGTCAGCCTTTGGCTGCCCCCGACCTTGGGTTACTGTGGAAATTCGTCTCAAGAAGCCCTTTGCTGTTTTTAGTCATTTAAGTTGTGTCCAACTCTTTTGTGACCCCATGGATCCCTGGATCTCTACGAAAGTTCTTGTAAGGCACTGGTTTGGGGTAAAGGGTGGATTTGATCTTCTTTTCAGAGTTGGAGACCCTGGCCGTGACTCTGACCTGGCTGGGGCAGGGCTGTATTTGGGTGTGAGGTAGGGCTAAGGAGACAGAGCCGGAGGATGGAAGACTTTCTCCGGGTGCATGGTCCCCGACCCCAGACTTGGAGGAAGACCTTTTCAGTGGACTATTCGCCCTGAGAAATTTTCCATTTTATTTTTTTTACGTAAAGCGGTGTTACCTTGGGCTAAGTTTCTTTGGTGTCTGAAAATGCTTCATAACCTGCTTTGGTCACAATTAAATGTGGTCCAGAGCTATGTGGGGAGCACACAATCATTTCTGTCCAATGTGCGGATGAGGACTGACCCAGCCTCTCAGCTTAGCAAGCCCTCTGTGGTTTCAGGGATGCCCAGTCTTTTTAGACACATTCGCACTCTCCTCTCGTTTCTAATATGGATGAAGAACATTTCTGATGTGGATGAAGAGGTGGAGTCTGACTCAGCACACTTCTTTTTCACTGTGTATTTCTCTTTGGTTTTTGAACTTTTCAAGTATTTGGCTGTTCACTCTTCATATCCGTGTATCTGTGTTCTATCTTCAAACTGAGCAACACATTGGTAAAATTAATTTCATTGTTTTTACAAAGACAATAGAACAAAGTGGAAATTCCCTGGCCATCCCATGGTTAGGGTTTTGCACTTCCAAGTCGGGGTTGGGGGTGGGGAGTGGGGCATGGGTTCTATCCCTGGTCAGGGAACTAAGATCCCACAGGCTGCATGTCCAAAAAAAGAAAAGAAAACAGAATAAAGTAAAGCAAATGATTTCTGCTTTTTTCCTGGACCTCAGAGGTCACTTTCTGGGCTGCAGGTACCTTGCTTTGGAGTCATAATATACTTTTAAAAGTGTAAGATGCCAAATCCTAAGAGTGTAAGTAATTTGTTCTGCTCTTATTAGTGGCAGCTCAAAATGATGACTACAGCTGAAACTATCCATTTACCGGAACCAAAACCTACAACAAAGTATTAGAAATATTGTAAAACCTGTATGAGTTCTCCAAAGCTGTTTTTTCCCCCCTAGACGAGTATTACACTGGCAAAGTGACAAGATATTGATTACATACATTGCTTTCATTGTATTTCCCCAGGTAGACCACTCATTTACTGTCAATAGTCATCACCCCTGGGAATTCCCTGGTAGTCCAGTGGTTAGGACTCCAGGCTTTCACCGCTGACAGCACAGGTTCAATCCCTGACCAGGGAGCATCAATCCCTGACCGGGGAGTGACAATCCCTGCCACAAGCCCTGCTGTGCAGCCTAAATAAATAAATAATATAAACTTTAGACATCTTTTTTTTTTTTAAATTACCATCCCTGTGTAAAACTTTCAGGCTGGCAATGTTACCTACAATAAGACACAGAGAATATTCTTGCAGACTCTGATGGCAAACACAGAAAGCATGGACCAAGGTGGTGAGATCAAGGCAGGTCGGTTACTCGCAAGAGATTGGCTACATCATCCCCACAGAGAAGACAAATATTCAGACCTCAGTATGCGTGTCTATCTGACATTAATTATTTGTGCTTTTAGAAAAAATGATATGACTCATCTATGAATTTTTCAGATTTTGGAAGTTTCTAGATGCAGCCTTCAGCAGGCAGTCTGCCCCAGACCTGGCCAGGGATCTGCTTAGATGGCGAGTTACGCGAGTGGAAGTGGTCTTTCTCGGCAGCTCCCCACACCCCGCTCCTTGGTGTTGGGAGGATTAGCGTAATTAGAGCCTGCGCTTGTGCAGCACTTTGGCATTCCTAGATGAAAACTGCTAGATGAGCGTAAAATTTTATAACTGTAATGGAATCCAAGCAAATAGCGTCGTAATAAATGGGTCTTGCTGCTGATACTGCATTTAAGAGTCTCCTCTTTATTATCTCATGTTTACTATATGTGATGAACTGAGGTGATTAATAACAATGATAATAATTACTCCTACAGCATTTTATGCTTTCAGAGGGCTTTGCAACTGGTTCATTATGTAATCTTTAATCTCCACAGTGGCTCCTGGGCTATGTCAGTTGCGCTTGTTTGTTTAAACGTTTTCATAGAAAGGGAGACATCGGAGAAACAGCGAGGGGGGTGAAGTTTTCAAGTTCCTGGAGCACGGCAATGTGGAAGGTGAAGATGGATAATGAGTTGGAAAGGAGGCTGAGGTGGGAGGTGGGAGAAGAAAGGTCCAGGTAACAGTGGGTACCGCGCGGGGCTGGGTGGCAGATGGCGATGCCTGGGGTGTGATGAACTGAAGCAGTAGTATTTGAGAAGCTAAACTGAAGGACAGCTTGGTCCAGAATTTGGGGATTGAGGTCTCCACCCTAAGGGCCCCTCTGTCAGGGCCTGGGTGCTCTAGTGAAATTTCTGTGGTCGCTTGTGTTCACTCAGCTGGTCCGTAACACCTGGTCAAGGTTGCTCAAGGGGAGGAGGGCTTTATGTGGCAGCTAATAGGGTGCTATGAGGAACGGACCCCCAAACTGTAGTGTCAGCAACTGAGCACAGCCTAATCAGCTGCTTGGAATGCCCACTTGGGGATCGGCCCTCGGTAAGCCGGCGCTCCAGGTATTTGCAAGACGAGCAGTGTGTCAATTACTCCGCGGATGGCCAGATTTATGTGCTTTTTGGCAGTGCTGCTGAGCTATTAATCATGTCTCAGGAACAGGCCCCATGTAAACCACAAGCAAATGGCACGTCTCGTGGACCATCCTGGCAAAACAACGTCGTGTTTCCCCCTGTATCTTCTGCTGACGTCGAAGGGGCTGGCAGTGAGGATGGATGCACAGAGGTGGAGAGCAATAATCCACCACCATCTACCTTTTCCCCCTCTTTTCAAAAATAAAGTCCAAGCCATGTTCTCTGAGCCAAGAAGACCAGATTCCTTCTTAGCCTCTTGAAATGGCATATTTCACATAAAAATGCACCCATTACACCATTTTCTTTTAATAAATTAGAGTTTCACGGCTTTCCTTTATTTTTAGTACATTGCCGTTTACGTCGGCCAGACATGTAGATTTCTTATTCCTTGGTAAGCTACGCATATCTCAATACATCTAATGTCATAATTAAATGTCATCAGGCTAATGTGTATGAGTGTTTTGAGCTTTATTGCTAATTGCTGTGTTAGCATGAATTAGACAGAGAAGTAATTAGAAGCCCCGATGTAGCTGTGTCATGCGGTGCAGTTTCTGGGACAGCCTGTATGTGTGTGTGTGTGTGTGTGTGTGTGTGCGCGCGCACGCGCATGTACACGTGTGTGTGAACTATTCTCCCCTCTTCCCCCGAATTTCTGATCCCCTCAATGCTAGTCTCGCCCATTGCAGAAGTCTCTGAAACCAGAATGGAAGCCATTGTCTCCAGGAGGGGTTCCACGTTTCTTGAAATAAGCAATTTTCTGTAATCAGTCACCAGGGAAAGCTTCACTCTGAGAAGCAGAATTAATGGGAGACAGGTTTTAGGGTTTCAAGAAAGCACGTTTATCTTCAGGACAGATGAGTTGGGACCGAGGTGTGTGTGTGTGTGTGTCGTGAGAGGGGCTGGGTTTGTGCAAAGGAGAAAATAGGACGACACTTGTTTGCAGTTTGAGACCTTCCCCAATCTTCCTACTTTCATCCAACCCTTAAAGACACATCTTGCTGACATGTGACAGATGAACATTTCTTCTGCTTCTTTCCCTCTGCCCCTCATTCCTTCTTGGTTTTGTACTAAACAGGAGTAATCACATTCTGGCTTCTGGCTTCTCTGGCTCTGGGCAGGGTGGCGGGTGAGGAGGGGGCGTTGGGGGGTGGGTGAGTGGGGAGGAGGAGACGTTGGAGGGGGGGAGGAGGGAAAGTGGGAGAGGTGTGAGGGTTGGGGGTGGGCGGTGTGGGGAGTAAGGAGCGAAGGACAGTGGAGGGGGGTGCAGGGGGAAGGGATGCTAAGGACGCGAGGCCAGGCCTCCATCACTCAGGCCCTGGGATCCAGGAGAGCCCCCGGCCCCCTGTCCCCCTCCGCCCAGCGCCTCTGCAGCGCCTCTCCACCCCTGGACCCCTTCTCTTGGCAGGGTGTGACTGTCCACTGTGGAGCTGGCAAGACAGTGTCAGAGCCTCAGGGAAAAGTCCATCTTGGGATAACCTTTATCTGCCAGAGAGCCCCTTACCACCTGCTTGATAGGTGAATTTAATTCACCGCTGCTGGGGTGATAGGGAATCTCAGAGAGAGAGAAAGCAAGCGAGTCCTTCCCTGTACTGAGTTCCCCAGAGGCTATTCCCACAGCCCCAAGATACACTGTGCACTTGGCCTGTACCTGTTTTCTTCTTCCAGATATTTTTTTATACGGTGGATTTAAGCGCCTGCCCTGCTCATGTCTGAGCAGCTTTTCTCTGTGGTTTCAGCTCTTGTCCTCGAAGTAGCCTACAGAGCTGTTCCTCTCCCAGGGCAGGAACGGGAGAATGAGAAAGCCTGACAGCTTTGACAAGCCTTGTCAAATCCCCATCCCCAGAGGGGCCTCCTGCCCATTAGGAGGCTGATTGGTGACGGAGGGGCCGGGCGGTGGTGGGGGCTGCTGCCTGGATTCCGGCAGAGACAAGATCAAGGCCTCCTCGTGCGCCTCCGGAGCACCGGGGCTCCCTCCCCTTGACCAACAAGCTTTGACAGAAGGGCTTGTCAACAAATAGGCCTGGGGTCAGAAGATAAAGAGTCGTCATTTAGAAATAAATGCCGTGATTTCTCTTCACCATTTGCAACCTCTTTTTCAGCTCTTTCCCTCCCACTCTCCCCCTCCCCACACTTTTGCACACCTGCAAAGTGCACATACAAGCCTCACGCTGGAGGCTTGTGCCCTGATGCTCACTCTTCCTGGGGGCTTCTAGCTCCTTACTTTCCTAAACAGCTCCTTCCCCACTTTAAGAAAAAAAAAAATCTCAAGGCGGTGTGAGAGCATGTCAGAAGCAAACTGAAAAGCCCAATGCATGTAAGTTATTGGGTGGTAGGACAAATGAGATCCAAGTTCATAAATGCTGATACTAAATTGCGGAGTAAGAGAATTGCCGCAAAAGACAGGGAAGCAAACTTCTATGGTGGAGGAGAGGCAAGAGGGGGTCAGGAAAAGTTCCTGGAGGATGTGGAGGTTAGGTCGGGCCTTGAAGGATGGGTGGCGTTTTGACAGACCAAAATGGAGCAGAATGGAGGCGTGGGGGAGCAGTGGAATGCCATGGGTATGTGTTATATGTGGGCACCCAGACCCATTCACCCTACGTTGTGGTAATAGCGCTTGGCTTTCTTTTGGACGTCCAGCCCTGATGCCTTTCCCTGGGTCCCGTTGGGCTGATGCCCTGGAGGTGGCAGGGGGCCAGGCCTGGCCAGTGGGACTCAAGAGTAAAGAAGAGAGAAGAGAGCACAGACACGTCACAGAAGAAGAGTCAGCAACAGCAAATACGGACATGAAAATATGCCTGACATTGTTAGTCATCAGGGAAAGAGAAATTGAAGTCAGTGAGAAATTAGAGCCGCCATGCATCTGCCAGAATGGAAAAACATCAAAAGACAATAATAGTAAATGCTGGAGAATATGTGAAACAATCGGAACCTTCATACTTTGCTGATGGGAACACAAAATGGTACAACTGGTCTGGAGAACTGTTGGCGGTTTCTATTTATATACAGAACCACGCAATTTTTCTCTTCCTCTTTTAGAGATTTACTCAAAAGAAATAAAAGCATAAATCTACAAAAATGTTCACTGCAGCTTAGTTCCTAATAGCAAAACATTGGAAACAACCCAAATGTCAACCAACAGGGAAAAGGAAAACAAGATGTGATATATCCGCTAATTGGAATACTATTCAGTGACTAAAAAGGAATCCAACAACTTGGAGGAATCTGAAAAATGCCATTTGGAGTCAAAGAAGCCATTTGCAAGAGATGACGCACTTGATCTCATTTATATAAACTTCAAAAACAGGCAAAACCAATTTAAGGAGATAGAAATCAGAAGAGTGGTGGTTACTGCACAGAGAAATAGATTAATAAGAAAGGGGCTGATGTTGATGTATGACAGAAATCAACACAATATTGTAAAACAATTATCCTCCAATTAAAAATAAATAAATTTAAAAAAACAGTGTATATATTCATATATATATAAATATTTATAATATAAATATTATATTTTAATATATTTGTATAAATAAAATGTTGTATATATGTGTTAAAACTCATTGATTATACCCTTAAAATCTGTGCACTTTCCTTAGGTAAATAATATTGCAATTTAAAAAAGCCAGAATCTTCAGCAAAAGCTAAAAGAAGAAAAGTATTTTAAAAGTTCCACCACCCAAAGAAAATCAGTATTGACGTTTGGCATAGTTCCTTTTAATATTTTTAATTTGCATGTGCTTATTTTAAAAAGAGTTGTAACAAGATTCGTATTTAACATTTGGTCCCTTTTTCATTTAATGGTATATTGTAGGCATTTCTTATGATATGAATTTCAGAAAACAACACGCGTGGCTGGACCGAGGTTCCCTGTATCTCTATTTCTTGTTTATAGCAGTGTCCTAAACCAGTGATGTTCAGGTTTCTAGTGTGAGCCACTGAATGATCGCCTTGTGACTAATTCCCAGAGATAGACTAGATCGAAGAGAAGGACCGTCTTTGTGCTCCTTGACACATATGTCACTTAAACATTAGTTTTAGTGCCTGAGGGAGATTCAAGCACCTGTGGATAGAGCTAAAACAGCTCATGTCAGCCCATTTTGCAGTTTTTATGTATTCTCTATTCTTTGTTGTCTACACTGGAGTCCTAGGGACATATATCCACCATGAAGTGAATTATTTATTGGCATGCGTGGGGCTAGCTCAAATGCTGTCGATCTCATTTTAATTCATGAAATTAAAAAATAAATATGTCAAGGACATTAGACTAGCATTCGCCTAAGAGCTGGAGGCTTAGTTGCTCAATGCGTAGCTTCACTCCTCTCTTGCTGAAGTGTCTTATCTCTGCTCCTAATCCCATTTCGGGAAAAGCTTGTGACCTTGGCTGGACCCTTCGCCTGCTGGTCTTCGGGCATCAGGAAACTCCTCACACCGTACCATCTATGGAGAAGACTCTGGCCAAAGCCTGAAGGGAAGGAGCTGACCGACCTGTGATTCTGTGTCAAGCATGACACAGAGGTTTTCTCATTTAATTGGCACAACTGCCTTTTGAGGTGGATGTTGTTCCTATTTTACCCCAGAGGAAATGGAGGTCCAGAGAGTTAGGTAAGCTGCTTATGGTAGAAATGGTCGTTCAAATAAGAGATATTTGTGGTTTGAAGATAAAATAGCAAGTCATATCTTGTTCTTATTCCCACTGTAGCAGCCCTTCTCTGGGAAGGCCCAGGAGTCTGTGCAGAAGGAGATAAGATGTCGCAGCTTCCAGCGGACCTGTAGTAGCCAGAGCAACGTCAAGCACACCACATCCGGTGGTGGTGGTGGGAGTGTTGGAAAATAAAATATGTGTGGGGCAGGCTGAGACTCAGGCGGAACCCAACACCAGACACTCTTGGTGGTGACTTTGGGTCCAACTGTGGTTCCATGAAGATGGCTGGCTTCCCACTGAGTGACTTAAAAATGAAAACAGCTGACTCTGTGCTGCCAGCGCTGTGTGCTCTCTCCTTGAGCTGCCCCTGTACCATGAAGGGGTGTTTTCAGCAGGAAATCAGGGTAAGGGAGGACGTTAGAAGGTGTCAGGTCCAGGGACTTCCCTGGGGGTCCAGTGACTGAGACTCCGCGCTCCCAATGCGGGGTGCCCGGGTTTTATCCCTGGTTGGGGCGCTAGGTCCCACATACCGCAGGCTCCCCAGGTGGTGCTAGTGGTAAAGAACCTGTCTCTGGGGTCGCACAGAGTTGGACACGACTGAAGCAACTTAGTAGTAGTAGTATGGACACCTTAGATTTGGGAGAGAGTGTTTCAGATTCCTCTATCAAATGATTTTTCTGCCTGAGGTTTGCCTCCTCACTTAAGACCCATAGAGATGCCTAAGCTTTCTTATGTGGAGGGACTCAGTCAGAAGTGATACCATTGGTAAGGGCCATGGCTGGAGGTGACACACCCCATGACTCTGGCTCCATGGCTCCGCCTGTCTGTCCTGAGGTCTGCTGCTGCTGCTGCTAAGTCACTTCAGTCGTGTCCGATTCTGTGTGACCCCATAGATAGCAGCCCACCAGGCTCCCCCGTCCCTGGGGTTCTGAACACTGGAGTGGGTTGCCATTTCCGTCTCCAATGCGTGAAAGTGAAAAGTGAAAGTGAAGTCGCTCAGTCGTGTCGGACTCTTAGCGACCCCATGGACTGTAGCCTACCAGACTCCTCCATCCATGGATTTTCCAGGGAAGAGTACTGGAGTGGGGTGCCATTGCCTTCTCCGCCTGAGGTCTGAGGGCATCGCTAATCCGCACTGTGACCCAGGCTTTCAGCACACTGGCTGGGGAACTGGCTAAAGTGCCAGCAGGAATGCTGCAAGTACGACTGTAGCCTTAGGGTAAATGGCCTTTGATATAAATTCCACAGTAAACAGAAGTTAAAGGATATGTCTTTGTCATCTCTCTCTCTCATTCTCTCACACAAACTCTCTCTCTTTCTCATACGTTCAATAGAAAAAAAAAAAACTGGACTAACATCTTGGTTTTATAATCTTATTTTTATATTGATGAGAATACTATCAAGTGAGGGGAAGGGGAGAGGCATAGAAAGAGACAGAACCAGAAAGAGGAAGACAGATGGAGGAAGAAATTGCCTTTCGCCAGTAATATTCAGAATCACTCATCCATGGGTCATAAACCATTGAAAAACTTCCTTGGAATTGTCCAGCCTTAAATAATGCTCTGGGTACTATTAATACAAATCTAGGATCTGAGTTGATTACAGAAATAGGTAGCAACATGAAGCGGTGTATAAAGAAGGGATTTTGGCATCAGTAAGATCTGGGTATGAATCGCAGTTACGCCACTTGTCAGTTCTGTGACTATGGGGTGTTGTCAAAACTTTCTGTAAAGTGGGGTTAATAATGCCAACCTTACGAGGCTATTCTATTAACAAAGTGAGATAAGACATAAAAGCAACAGTTTTCAGGGCAGACATTTAATTGGATGCCTAACTCATCAATTCTCTACCTGGTAGATTTATCCTAACATGGTCTCACACTGCAGCCTCAGTCTTAACTGTGAGTTTCTCTTGGTACTTTGGTAATTGCCATTAGTCTCTAAAATGGTGTCCATAGTCAATTTATTTTGCCATGAATTTTATGGTTCAATATAGTCCAGGTGGCTCTCATGGTAAAGAATCCACCTACCAATGCAGGAGGCTCAAGAAATACAGGTTCAATCCCTGGGTCTGGAAGATCCCCTGGGGTAGGAAATGGCAACTGTTCCAGTATTCTTGCCTCGAGAATCCCATGGACAGACGAGCCTGGTGGGCTACAGTCAATGGGATTGCAGAGTCAGACATGACTGAGCACAAAGTCTAACTTGACAATGTGAGAGGGCAGGAGATGAAGATGTTCTGTTTGTAAAGGTAGGCAAAAAGGTTTGCTCTCGTGAATGCATCTGTTCATTCAGTATATTCTTTCCCTAAATGAAAAGGGCTCTCCATGAAAGACTGATTCTCAGACCATCCCACAAGTAGGTTATGTTAGTCCCATGTCACAGGTGGAGAATCTAAAGCTGGAAGTTTAAGTATTCTGCGTGACTCTGCTAGTAAGTGACAGAGCTAGGGTTCTAAGCTGGTTCGTCCTGGCCCAAAGCCTCCCCATTGTCCACATTTTTGGGCACAGAGTTTGAACACAACAAAATAACATCCTTGATCCCAGTGACACTGCATGGGAGTCAGATGTTGTCTTCCCTTCCACAGGCTCTTTGGGTACAAGGCTTGCCTAAAAGTTGAGTATCCAATCCACCTCTTTGGTATAAGTTAAAATGGAGCCTTAGAGCAAAAAGGGAGAAGAAGGAGGTTAATAAAATCATTCAAGTGTCATCACTGTTAACATTTTCATTAAAAAAAAAAAATTGTTTTAAAGGTTATTAGCAAGAAAGAATAGGACAATATGGATGCCCATGGCTGGTTTTCTGACTCCACTTCAGAAAATTTTCCTGGTGCTTTTATTCCTCAGGGGCGAGGCTGTCCCTGGCTCACACCCCTCTGCCCCTCCTCACCAGGAGGTCACTCTCTTGGCTCATAGTAATATCCCTTCTTTGGCATTTCTGAGGACCTAATGGCTGGAATTCCTGCTGGGCTAGGAATCATTCCTTTTTGTACATTCCCTAGGAATTTCCTCTTTTGTAAGCCACGGGACATACAATTAGAAAAATTCTCTTTCAAACGATTTAAGAACTTAAAAAGAGTTGTTGTCCCTACAGGGATAGGTTTTGGATATCTGAAAAGTTTACTTATGTAAGCCACCTCTCGCAGGAAAAGGGAGTTCATCCAGGAGAATGAGAAACATCCCAAACTTTGTGTTCCAGGAGGGTTCTGGAACTCTAGAGACCAGGGTGTGAAGCCTTGCTGCAGGCTGAGACGTAAGAGCCGTGTCCCTTAACTGCTCTGTGGCTCCATCTTCAAAATGGGATGATACAGTTCACACAGAGGTGTCGCAAGGACTGAGATGGTGTATGCAGAGGTCCTAGGACGTCAGGCCCCATAACCGCTCAAAGGACAATCTCTTATAGTCAGAGCAAGTAATTCAGGGGGTGAGACTGGCCCTTCTCTCTTCCAGGAAACATTTGGGTCTGTCTGAAATGATCATGGTTCCTTCTTTGGCTGTGTGAGTTTTAAATTTGCTTTGTAGAAAGGACACGGAGGGGTTAAACAGGAATACAGTTTTTAGCCGTCTTGGCGTTTTCCCTCTTTGTTTAACATCAAAGTGGCCCGCAGTCCATTTTGCCAGTTTATACATATTGTTGTACTCAGAGAAAGGCTGGAGGAGCGGAGCTGGCTGCCTGATTAGCTGTGACTCCCTTGCAGGCTGGCTTAAGAGCCCAAATGGATTCTACCCCTCCAAGGTTTTAATGATAAGGGAGTGGGGGAAGGGGTGGGGAGACGCTCCTTCCCTTTTGGAAGGAGACTTTGTGGAGGCCCCGGTAATAAATCATTTGTTCCTTCTAAATGCACACTCGCATTCACATAAGCACAGACTCAGATGGTTCCCACTTGAAATTTCTCATCAAGTGCAAATAGCTCCCAGCCCGGATGGCTGAGCTGTTTTCCAGCCCCTCTTTGTGCGGACATTCAGCTTGGGAGCAGCCCTGGGGACTCACTTGGGGGTGGATCAAGGCCAGGAAACAAAGTCAGAGGCTCACTTGGTCCCCTCCCTACCCCGCCTCAGCTCTCATCCCACCACCCTCCTCCTCTCCTTTCTCCCTCCACTTTGAATTTCAAGACAGGAGAAAACCAGGCCACAGCAAGGATTTAGGAACTGACCTTCTCTCCCCCAACCCTTGAGAATCACCCTGAAGCCTGCCCTCTCCCAGGGCAAGGTTTTGCCAGCTCTGGAGGAAGCTGTGCAGAGAAACGGGAGCAGTGCGAGGGAAACTGGCAAGAGAAACTGTGCTCACCTGCCTGAACCCAGTTCCGCTCCTGCGCCTCCCTCCTTCCCCCTGGCCTGGGGAGAGCTGGTAGGGGGTGGTGCCGGTGGTTTGTCAGGGGACAGCGGCCACATGCTCACTTCTGATCAGACTCCCCTAGATCTGCCTCCCCTTCCCTCCCGTCCGTCCATCCTGGTCCAGCCCAGGGCAGCCGCCTGCCTGCTCCGTCGGCCGGAGTCATTTGAAGCCGCCAGGTTCGCCTTCCTGTACAGGTGTGCAGCCTGGATAACCGGTGATTAATGCCTGTGTCTGGCCGGGCCCTGAGGGTAATTTGATTTGCTTGATATCTAGAGTGATCACCCCCTTTTCCCTGCCTCCTCCCTTTCTTTGTCGGAGTTTGTGGCAGTGTTTACCTTCGTCGGTGTTTTAAGGTGATGAATGACACTTGTTTCTGGTGTTTGTTTCCGCCCAAGTTTTAATTAAATTTTGCACGAGGCTTCTGTAATTATGGCCCTGGGTCTCTCTCCTTCATCTTCCCTCCCTGAAGTTACTCAGCACTCAGAATGCTCCCCAGGTCTCCTTTCTCTCCCTCTCACCATCTAACCCCAGTGTTGGGGGCCCAGCAGAAGGCCCCCATCCTTGCAGCCAGGACCTTTGGGTTTTGTGGTCTGTGATGACACAGTTCATGTCCTTCTCTGATGGCTTCCTCTGGACTGGAGCAGGGGACATAGCTCACCTGCAGGAAGAGAGCTGGCCTTGTCCTAGGTGATGGGACGTCTGCAAAATCACCCCCTAAGTAGATACTGCCAGGCCTGCCAGGAGGCTTTTGTCTCTGTTATGAGTGGGATAAAGCTGTGTTTTCCCGTTCTTTTCCTCTTTCCTTTCTAAGAGCTGTACGGAGCTTCTGTATGTTCCAACTGAGAGAACGCCCACATGGCCGAGACAGCGAGAGCAATGGAGTAATGGTCTAGGAAATAAATGAAGTGAACCAACCCAGGGATGCTGTCTGCCTGCAAAGTGGAGATAAAATTAGAGCAAGTCTGTCTGGTTCAACTTACGGTGGGTCCACAGTTTGGGCCAAGAAGTAACCTGAATTGTACATCTGAGGTTGCAAAAATTGGCTGAGTTTCTTCAACTGTATTATCCACCTGCTTTTGTTTTGGTTTGTCTAACTCACTCCCAAAGAACTCATAAGGAAGATATTCCAAATAAGGAAGAGGAGAAAACGATCACTTTCTTAAGAAACTGTTAAGAGAAATTTTAGGCCAGAGCAGTTAAGGGGCTGACCTAGAAACACCTTTTTGGTTTCAACATGGACTTATTAAGACTGTGCTGGGTGTTGTGAGGATGCCAAGGGCATGGGGTGTGGTCCTTGCCTGCCTGGATGGAGCTTCAAAACCCCGTTGGGCACAATAAGGCTGACGCATTTAAAAGAGTTCTGAGAGGCTGTGTGGTGCTATGGAGGAGACAGGATGGAGTCTATACGAGGGCAGGAATTCTCCACCCTCCTCTGCTACTAATGAGTGCTGAGGCCCCTGGCAAGTCATTGTTCAGGCTTGGTGTTCTCGCTACCTATTAAGGGAGTCGAATGAAATAATCTCTTAAAGTTCCTTAGAGCTTAATCTTAGAATCTAATCACCAGCACCGATAGGTAGATCTGTTGTATAACTAAGCAATAAAGAGAAGTATGCCGACGAAGAATACCGCGAGCCCTGAGTTCAGGAAGGGCTTGTGTCTCAGTGAAGAGGACCAGCTTGAGGAGGGACCCCTGAGGCGCTGGGCTCAGGATGGACTTTGAAGGCGGGCGGGAGATACAGCAGCGAAATTGCAAGGTGTGTTTGGAGAATGGGGAATAGGCCAAAGGGTCGGAGTAGTTTGTAGAGGTTGCTGGTGAGGGGGACGTTGGAAAGTTGGGCTGGGGCCAGATGGGAGGGTGTTGAACTCTGGCCTAAGGAGTTAGAACTTGAGTTTGCGGGTGAAAGGTGGTTATGGAAAGGCTGATGCAACAGAGCGGAGGCTGCACAGGTGTGTTACTGGGGCAGCGTGGAAACAGCCCAGCCTTTGTTTTTGGCATAAGAGCTGGCTTGTCCATGGGGTCAGAAGCTTCACCTAACCAGATTCCCCTTGCTCCTGGACATGATTCTTCTCTGCTTGGCGTTGCTCAATCAATCAACATAGAGTGCTGGGGCAAAAATAGAACAAAAGACATGTGAGAGCCTGGGGACAGTGGTCATTGGTTAAAAACATTACAAAAATTTTTTTTGGTAGGACGTATATAGCCTAAAATTTAAATTTCAACCACTTTTAGGTATACAAATATGGTGAAGGACAAGGAAGCCTGGTGTGTTGCAGTCCGTGCGGTTGCAGAGTCAGACACGACTTGGCGACTGAACAAGGTATACAATTCGGTGGTATTAAATATATTCACATGGCTGTTCAACGATCACCACAGTCCATTTCCTGAACTTTTTCATCATTCTAAACAGAAACTCTATACCCATGAAACGATCACTACCCGTTCCTCCCTCCCCCAGCCCCCAGTAACCACATTCTACTGTAGAATGTTTCCATAAATTTGCCTGTTTCAGGCACGTCATATAAGTAAAATCATATAATATTTGTCCTTTTGTGTCTGGCTTATTTTACTTAGTATAAGGTCTTTGAAGTTCATGTTGGGATGTGTGTCAGAACTTCATTCCGTTTCAAGACTGAATCATATTCCATTGTGTGTTTATTTGTTTATCCATTCATCTGTTGATGGACACAGGTGATTTTTACCTTTTTGCTAGCGTGAATGATATTGCATTGAAAATCTGAAATTTGGCTGAGAAAAATTGTACTCTCAATGTATGAAAAAACCATTTTTCTGCAGAGAACTTTGAGCAAGGACCAGACACCTCAGGTGAATTGGATAACTTGGAGAAAGGGATCCGAGGGCTGTAGGGAATGTGAATGGAATGGCTTTGCTGACAGCTCCTTGACACTGAATAAGATGATGAGACAAGGTCTTGGCAGAAGGAAGGGAGCCTCCTGGGAAAGGAGACATAGAATCCTTCCTCCACCCTCCATATTTGCCCCCCACCCCGAGTTTCCTCTCTGCTTCTGCCTCTCAATCAAATCTGCTCACAAAGAAGGGCTGTTTGTTGGAATAAGCACCGACTGACCTTAAACCAACTTGCTGTTTCTCTCAGGAGTATTAGCATTGTGCATCTCATCTCTCCTTAGATAAAATTAGATTTTGTTAATTGTCAGGAGGATTCCAGCATCTGACACGCAGGTGGAAGAGATGTGGGGCGTCTTTCCTGACCTCCTCACTTGGTGTAAACCTCACGAAAGTACCCTTCCTTTCCTGTAGTGCGTGGGCTTGAGGAGGCAGGTACTGGCCCTTTTGGGATACCCTTGCCCTATAGGAGGAATGGGAGAAGGGACTGCAAACCCGGAGGATGGAGGAGCATTTCCCTGCTTTTGAGCTTTCTTGTTGCCATCTTTGTTAGAGGCAAAGCTGTCCCAGGTTTCTCCACTTTCCTAGGATAAGGGCAGTTGGGAGCATGACTCTTGGGGACCACCTGGAGAAATTTTCCTAAATTAGAGTGGGCCTGAGCTGCCTGGATGAGGGACACCCCAGCTGTTTGCGTGCACAGCTGCGGGTGACTCAGAGACCAGCTTCTCCCAGCGCCCTGCCTGCCAGTGCAGCCTCCCAGTGGTGAGACTCGCCTCGGAGGTTCCCACTCTGGCTCCACACCTGTCCCACCCCTGAGACTCACAGGAGGCTGGCTCTATCCCAGGAAACCTCACAGAGCAGAGGTGAGAGGAGCTGGCTGTTTTGGGTGTGTGCTTCAGCACGGTGGAGCAGAGAACAGGCTGAGTGTGCAACCACTGTGGCTGGGTGTGTTCAAGGTCTGTGCAGAGCCCTTTCTCATTGGATGCTAAATAAGGAGGACACAGGTGGTGTATGGCTGTCAAAAATTCCATCAGCTAGTCTGTCAACAAACATCTTAGGTACTAGGCACAGGGGATGAGGAGATTAAAAAAAAAAGAGAGATAAAAAGATCTGTTTTTTGTGTGCACAAAGTCAGGATAAGAAAGGCAAGTTCATAATCAAGTAGAATACAGAGTGTGCAAAATTGTAGTTCCCCCAAATGGCCACAGTATTTTCCTAAAATAAGGTGTATTCATGGGCTTCCCTGGTGGCTCAGAGGGTCAATAATCTGCCTGTAATTCAGGAGACCTGGGTTCGATCCCTGGGTTGGGAAGATCCCCTGGAGGAGGGCATGGCAACCCACTCCAGTATTCTTGTCTAGAGAATTCCCATGGACAGAGAAGCCTGGTGGGCTACAGTCCATGGGGTCACAAAGAGTCGTACATGACTGAGAGACTAAGCAGAACACACATGGCAGAGGAATAGAAAATTTGAGGTGTAGTAAGGCCAAGAGATCAGGAGACTTTTACCATGGAAAAGATAGCTTGTTATCCTCACAGATTTTAAGATGAGGGGGCAAGTGCTGCCACAGGGGGCCACGTGGGAAAGCACCAATGTCATCAGGAAGCAGAGGGAGGGAGAAAATGTGGGTAAGAGGCTTTCTAGATATGCAGATGACACCACCCTTATGGCAGAAGGTGAAGAAGAACTAAAGAGCCTCTTGATGAAAGTGAAAGAGGAGAGTGAAAAAGTTGGCTTAAAGCTCAACATTCAGAAAACTAAGATCATGGCATCTGGTCCCATCACTTCGTAGCAAATAGATGTGGAAACAGTGGCTGACTTTATTTTTGTGGGTTCCAAAATCACTGCAGATGGTGATTGCAGCCATGAAATTAAAAGACGCTTACTCCTTGGAAGGAAAGTTATGACCAACCTATACAGCATATTTAAAAGCAGAGACATTACCTTGTCAACAAAGGTCCATCTAGTCAAGGCTATGGTTTTTCCAGTGATCATGTATGGATATGAGTTGGACCATAAAGAAAGCTGAGCACAGAAGAATTAATGCTTTTGAACTGTGGTGCTGGAGAAGACTCTTAAGAGTCCCTTGGACTGCAAGGAGATCCAACCAGTCCATCCTAAAGGAGATCAGTCCTGAGTGTTCATTGGAAGGACTGATGCTGAAGCAGAAACTCCAATACTTTGGCCACCTGATCCAAAGAGCTGACTCATTTGAAAAGACCTTGATGCTGGGAAAGATTGAGGGCAGGAGGAGAAGGGGATGACAGAGGATGAGATGGTTGGATGGCATCACTGACTCAATGAACATGGGTTTTGGTGGACTCCGGGAGTTGGTGATGGACAGGGAGGCCTGGCGTGCTGTGGTTCATGGACTCGCGAAGAGTCGGACATGACTGAGCAACTGAACTGAACTGAACTGAGTGGCTTCTGTGGGAAGGTACCGTGAGGCAGGAAAAACAGGCGTAGGCCTGGCTAGTTGGAATAGTTCTATCAGGCGCTGGAAGACAGGGACAGTCCCTCATTGTCTGGCACTGGGTCCTGGGGTGATTAGGGCAGGTACAGAGTGGCCCAGAGTGTGAGAGCTGATAAGGTGGATGGTTGGGGTGTGGGCTCTGGATCGGCTGGTTTGTATTTGGAAAGTGCACTTGTGGGGAAGTTGTTGACTATCTCTAAGGTTGGTTAACCCTGGGAGGGCAGTCTCTCCAAGGGCAGCAAGGCCCCAGATATATCAAAGCATCAGAATTCAGAAAATAAAAGACATGGCTAGTACAGTATTATGTCTAGTCCCACATGCTTTCCAGGAGGCTTCCCTGGTGGCTCAGTGGTAAAGAATCCACCTGCCAACTCAGGAGACATGGATTAGATCCCTGGGTTGAGAAGATCTCCAGGAGAAGGAAAATGGCAAACCACTCCAGTATTCTTGCCTGGGAAGTCCCATGGACAGAGGAGCCTGGCAGGCTACAGTCCATGGGGTCGCAAAGAGTTGGACACAACTTAGAGACTAAACAACAACAAAATGCTTTTCTAGAATCTGATACTGGTCCATTGAAAGGGAGTCTATTTCCTCTAGCCTTGACCTTGGAGGACCTTTGTGACTGCCTCAGTGAATAGGCCAGAGGAAGCAACAGTATGGCTTCCGAGGTTAGGTCATTCAGGACGATGTGGTTCCCACTTGGCTCTTTTCCTGTTGGGACCCTTGGCCTTGGAACTCAGGCCCCATGAGGAAGCCCAAGGCACCTGCAGAGGCCACAGGTCCATGTTCTGATCCACAGCCCCAGCGAAGGTCTCAGCTGCTTGCCTGCATTTAGCACAGGGCCTGTGAGTGGATGCGGCTTAAGATCCCAGTCTCCAGGCCACCCCAGCTGATGCCAACAGGAGCCGAGAAAAGCCACCCTTACCAAGCCCGTCTAAATGCAGATTCTTGAGCAAAGTGAATGGTGTCATTACTTTCAGCCCCTGGTCTTGGGGTAGTTTGTTGTACAGTGGAAGGTAACCAGGACACAGGACGGTAAGATGATACTGGGGTCGGGGGTGGAGTTAACAGGTTGTTCTGAGTGCACATGGGGAGGCTGGAGGACGGGAATAGGGATGCAGTCCAGTCAGAAAAGGCAGCATAGAGTTAGTAATAGTAACCAAGGGACTTCTCTGGCAGTCCAGTGGTTAGGACTCCAAGCTTGCACTGCAGGGGGTGTGGGTTTGATCCCTGATCTGGGGACTAAGATGCCCTGAGGTGTAGCCAAAAAGTAAAAAAAAAACAAAACAAATAATAATAAAAAATAAAAGTGGGGATTGAAACCAAATGGGACCCCAAAGGACCTTCCTGGGGACAAAAGGGCCTCTGCATTCGACCCCTTGACCCCAGCACACACTCTAGTGTGTGACATTCCCTGAGTTCCAAACAGTGGACTCGAGCAGTTACTAACTAGGGAAGTGAGGGAATGCAGGAAAGGAAAGTGGTCAAGAAACGACAGTGCTGTGATAAAACAGAGTCCTCGTTCCCCTCAAGGGAAATACATAGTAATCTGTTGCATCTTTTTGAGATATTCTGCAGGAACTAAGGCCCCCACCTGGGAGGAGAATGGTGACTCCATGCTGAAACCCCAGACTTCTGTTGGAACCTAGGAGTGGACTTTAAGAGCTGAGAGGGGAGAGAGAGGATGTGGAGAGCAGGTGGCAAGATGTGGATGTGGGAGGGGAAGAGGGGCAGGCGATGGCCACCCTGACCTATGACCCACTGAAACAGGAGGGTAGGGAGTGGGATACAACCTTTAAAGAATGACATAGTGATGAAAAGTGAAAAGGGAAAGTGTTTGTTGCTCAATCATATCTGACCGTTTGCGACACCATGGACTGTAGCCCAACAGCTCTGTCCATGGAATTTTCCAGGCAAGAATAGTGGAATCTGTTGCCATTCCCTTCTCCAGAGTAACTTCCCAACCTAGAGGTCAAACCCAGGTCTCCTGCATTGCAGGTGAATTCTTAATCATCTGAGCCAACGGGGAAACCCAAAACTTGTATGTTGCATGCCAAACTGGTTCAGTTCAGTTCAGTCGCTCAGTTGTGTCCAGCTCTTTGTGATCCCATGGACTGCAGCACTCCAGGCTTACCTGTCCATTACCAACTCCTGGAGCTTACTCAAACGCATGTCCATTGAGTTGGTGATGCCATCCAACCATCTCATTCTCTGTCGTCCCCTTCTCCTCCTGCCTTCAGTCTTTCCCAGCATCAGAGTCTTTCCCAATGAGTCAGTTCTTCACATCATGTGGCCAAAGAATTTGGAGTTTCTGCTTCAGCATCAGTCCTTCCATTGAATATTCAGGGCACTAGTTGGATCTCCTTGCAGTCCAAGGGACTCTCAAGAGTCTTCTCTAACACCACAGTTCTAAAGCATCAATTCTTCAGTGCTCAACTTTTTTTATGGTCCAACTCTCATATCCATACATGACTACTGGAAAAACCATAGGTTTGACTATACAGACCTTTGTTGGCAATGTAATGTCTCTGCTTTTTAATATTCTATCTAGGTTTGTCATAGTTTTTCTTCCAAGGAGTAAGTGTCTTTTGATTTCATGGCTGCAGTCACCACTTGCAGTGATTTTGGAGCCCAAGAAAATAAAGTCTCTTACTGTTTCCATTGTTTCCCCATCTATTTGCCATGAAGTGATGAGACTGGACGTCATGATCTTCATTTTGTGAACGTTGAGTTTTAAGCCAGCAAACTGGTTAGAACCAGCTAGGTCCAAGATGCAATGATTTGACTTCCAGTGGACCTTGAACCTCATTATATACTTCTTGTAATACATTTGCATAAGCTGAGTGACATACCCACCAGTGCTGTGATAGTTCCCTGGCCAACTATCCAAGATCAAAGAATGGGCAGTGGTTCAATTCCTGGAAATCTCTGCGCCTTCCCCCATAGTCCTTGGAATAATCCTACTGTTCTTTAGCCTTTGAAATTACCCAAACCCCAAAACTAACCATGCCATATTTCGGGGTCTGTCACCTTCTGAGATGGCCCACTCTCTGTGGAGTGTGTTTCTCTCTAAATAAATCCCCCCCACTTTTAAAAAGATCTTTTTGATATTGGCCATTTTTTATAAGTTTTTATTGAATTTCTTGCATTATCACTTCTGTTTTATGTTTTGATTTTTTGGCCATGAGGCCTGTGGGATCTTAGCTTCATGACCAGGAATCAAGTCCCAGTCTGAGTTTAACTGGCTCGAGTCCTAGAACGTGGGTTCAAATCCCATTCTGAGCTCCACAGTTTCACTATGACCTACGACTCTAGGCCAGTCTTCCTCTGCCTGCAGTTGGTCACTGACTCCTGAGTCACCCTCTGATTTTTGGCCTCCTAGTTTGGCAAGATTGAAGGCAAGAGAAGAAAGGGACGACAGAAGATGAGATGGTCGGATGGCATCACCGACTCAATGGACATGCGTTTAAGTAAACTCCAGGAGTTGGTGATGGACAGGGAGGCCTGGTGTGCTGCAGTCCATGGGGTTGCAAAGAGTTGGACACAACTGAGCGACTGAATGACTCAGCAACAGCTTTGTTCCTCTCCTCCCTCTTCCCACCCTCTGCTCCCTCTGACTCTGGAAATAATTGCAAAGGATTATTGTGTTGGGACTTATATAATATGGAGTGAAGTGCAGAACACACCTTACAGTTTGTCTCATTTTCCTCCCGTCACTGAAGCAAAGTGTTGAGAAGAGGAAGTCATTTTACAGTTGCTGCAGCTGCTACTGAATTTAGATTGGAAAAATGATTTGCTTGAGCAAAGTGGTGATCAGATAAATCCCATGAATTTATTGCTTAAAAAAACGTGTCTGTTAGAGAGAGGGGGTGGCCGCCCCGATGTTGTGAGGGGGCAGGGCCGGGGGAAGGGGCGTTTCAGCCTCTGTGCACCAACCTCAGAGAAGTGTTGGGCAAATAGGAATGATGAAGGCCTTGCAGCCCTTCAGCATCTGATAAAATCCTTCCCTTTTTCACAGTCTCATTTAATCTTCACAGTGAGATGGGGAAGGTAGCCTAGGGGTGGCGTTACCTCCCGTTTATAAATAAGGAGAATGAGAAATGCTCAGCTAACAAGCAGAGGGTCCATCTCCAGCCTTTGAATCTACGTAAGGACCTCCGCTCTTTGGATGATCCACTGGAGTGCATGCTGCCCCACTGATTTTCAGATGAGATTCACTCTTGGAAGAGAAGCAGGGAAAGACACTTGACATTTATCTTGTGATCATTTCGTGCTGGGGACAGGGAGCGGGGTGCTTATGTTAGCTTTCTGTAAGGGCTGGTTTACAATACAATGGGAAATGATCACAGTTGCTTTTGGTGGCCTGGGCTTCCCTTGGATGAAGTCTTTCTCCTCTTTCTGAGCTGTATCCAGCCCATTCCCAGGAGACAGAAGCTCCATTCCTGCTGCAGTTTATTAAATCAGGGCTGGGCTTTGCCCCCTTGGGTCCATGTCTCCACGGGCTTCTGCAGTTCCTGGTAGGCGTGGGGTCCCTGTGACTTACTGCAGCCACTCCCCCATGGTGGGCCCTTCTCCTGTGGGCTCACTAGGACCTCCAGCCTCTGTGGAATCACTTCTAGATGTGTCTGAGAACCCTCAGGAGTGTCCCATCTGGGCCTGCCAGGCCTTGTCTCCTGGGGTGTGAGCCCCTGGGTATCCTTGAGCCCCAGGGCCCCCATGCTCAGCAGTTGTCTGGGGTGGGGAGGCTGCCTTTCTGGGCAGCCTGTGCCCCATTGTTTTTCAGAATTTCAGCAACAGAGTTTCTCATCTTCTTCCAGAATTCCTGGTCACTTCACGCATAGTGACAATGGCTGAGTCTTTGTGAGGATGATCTGTGATACCTGGTTGCTTGGCACACCCCCCTGAGGGACCCTAGGTATCACCTGGGACTCGGGGTCAGTCTGCCTCTCTGCAGATGACCATGGCTGGTTACCGAGTCAAGCTCAGGGACCTGGTTCCTTCTCCACTCTGGGTGAGGTCTCTCTGTCCTATAACTGATAGGGGAGTGTCAGTTACTTACATCCCTCCCCCAATACCACACTGTGAGTCACTGATAAAAAGCAGTGGGCCATTGTTGATTATCCACACTATGCCAGCCCGGGCACGGGGAACTTTGTGCATGCTATCTTTTTAATTCCCAGAACCACCTGAGACCACACAACTTACTGCGCTTGGGTTCAGAGGTCAGGGTGTGTCGGCCGCGAGGGTTGTCTAGACAAGTGACTGCACATTTCAGCGCCTTTATCCTTCATCTACAAAATGAGCCATTAGACCATATGCTGTTTAAAATCCTGACTTGAAAACTCACCTTTGTTCCCTTTCTGAGGAACAACTCTGACCTCACAAAAGTCAAACTTAAGCCCTCAAAAGACACAGAGCTGACCGTATAATAGAAACCTGCCTGATTCCTCTGTCCATGGAATTCTCCAGGCAAGAATACTGGGGTGGGTAGCCATTCCCTTCTCTAGCGGATCTTCCTGACCCAGGGATCGAACCCTGCATTGCAGGCAGATTCTCTACCATCTGAGCCACCAGGGAAGCTCCAACACCTAATATCTACATACTGTTATTTGTTGTTCAGTAGCTAAGTTGTGTCCGACTCTTTGAAACCGCATGGACTGCAGCACACCAGGCTTCCCTGTCCATCGTTACATCACTGGGTTGTTATTCTGATGAGGGAGTTGTTTAAAACTATCTATTATGATTGTTTTTTAATTTCAAGTAACAGAAAGCTCACGTCAAGGCCGTAGTTCTGCAATCATAACAGGATTTGGGAGGTGGCTGTGATCCACGTGGAAAGAGCACCAACTTAGCATCGCACATCCGGGGCTGGAGTGTAATTGAAATTTACCAGCTCTGTGTCTCTAGGCAAGGAATCTTTGCGCATCAGTTTTCTCAACTGTAAAAATAAGAATTGCAGGATTCATCATGCGGGGGCTTTATGCGGCCCAATGAATGTGACAGTACATCACACATTTGTAACTGCTCTGTGCTACGTAAGAGTTATTATAACTCTTCTTCGGCTGATTCTATTTATGTAAAACCTTAACATCAATGCTTGTCAGTTCTGGAATGAGCTTAGGGAAGGCAATTGCTGACTCTGCCTACGGACCTCTGTTAACCACTCTGACACTGCTCTACTCTCCCCAAATGTAGTCTAATTTTCCAAGTAGTCTCCAAGGGGAAATATCCCTGTCTCTTCTCTGTGCTTGCATTTCATACCATGGCAGTGGTCTTCTTCCTCACAGATGGCACATAGTTTTAGTTTCGTAGGGCTTCTCTGATAACTCAGTTGGTAAAGAATCTGCCTGCAATGCAGGAGACCCCAGTTTGATTCCTGGGTCAGGAAGATCTGCTGGAGAAAGGATAGGCTACCCACTCCAGTATTCTTGGGTAAAGAATCTGCTTGCAATGTGGGAGACCTGGGTTCAGTCCCTGGGTTGGGAAGATCCCCCAGAGAAGGGAAAGGCTACCCACTCCAGTGTTCTGGCCTGGAGAATTCCATGTCCATGGGTTTGCAAAGAGTTGGACATGACTGAGAGACTTTCACTTCACTTTAGGTTTTGGTAATGTGAGTGTTCTGAAATCTCCAAGAGGGGCAGGTGGGCTGGGATGTGGTAGGAAAGGCAAAGTTCCTTCCTGGAAATGTGAGGATCTGGGTTCCATCCAGGGTTTTGCTACCCGTGAGCTGTTGGACGCCAGGAAAGTCCCCCAGTCAGTTCAGCCTCATTTTGATAATTTGTGCAGAGAAAAATTTCAGCCCCATCTTCTAGAGGATTTTTGAGAGGATAAAAGCATTAGCATTCCCATTATATATCACCAAATACATAGAGAATACTTTCAAGGTGGGAGTGAGGTCCTGAGCTAGGTGCCGAGGGTAAACCGGCTAACTGGATGTGCAGGAAGCCAGCGAATGTGTGAGGTCCATTTGGGTCTCAGTAGGGTGGCTGGGGGGCCTCACCTGGTGGGCCTTGAACACTCTGGCTACCATGGGCGCTTCCCACATGGAGGCAGTGTGTCAGGTGGGAAGACGGGGAGGGTTCAGGGGAAGACGGGCACCCCTGAGGGGCCACACTGACTGCGCCTCTCCAGTTTCCCCTCCCACTTTGGGTGGCCCCATCAAGAGAAGCAGCAAGTAGACCACCAGCCCATCACAGCCGCTCCCTGTAGGGCTCATGGACAAGTGCGTAGGATCAAGAATTCACATTGTGACGAAGAGTGATGGGAGACTGTTGCTACCCTACTGGAATTGGATGAGTTTGTCAGTATGGTACTGGAAGATGTCCCTGAATTTGAAGTCTCACCAGAAGGAAGAAGAATTACTAAATTAGACCAAGTTTTGTGAAATGGAAACGGTATAACAACGCCGGTTCCTGGTGGAGAAGGACCTGAAGTATGAATGGATTTCCTTGACTTACGCTATATCCTGTTTTGTCTTACGGTGATAATGAAATAGAATTTTTTTTAACCTTTCCATGTTTGTATTCTGTGAAGCCAAGTTTCCCATTAAAGGGAAATGCTTTGAGGATGCCCTGTTCATGCCCATTTTTGTAAGTTAATCATGATTATTTTGGAAGAAGAACAGTTTTTTTAAGACAAAAAATAAAGGTGTTTTTGTTAAAGAAAAAAAGAAAAAGAAGCTGAAAGGAGGTGATGGAAGCAGGGTGGGGTGGGCACCCAGTGATGGGACAGTTAGAGAGTGAACACGTGACAAGGGCGTTCATCTTGAGGGCCCTGACTGGCATACGGCAGCGTCCCCAGGGCTGGTGACTTACCTGTACAGGTAGTAAAGTAATTCCCTTGTGGGGCAAACCATTCTTTTCATCCAGTTTCCCAGGAGCAAGGGGAGTATTTTGGAATAATCTTCTCACTGGAAGTGGTGTCACCCCGTCTCCTGGGTAAGTTCTGTACCTTGTGCCCTCGCCAACAGTCCCGAGGAGGTCTCCATCCCTCTGCAGCTCTGAATCAGCCCCTGTTCCCCTGGAGGCTTTGCTGGAGCGGGGCTTTGGGTGAGGGCTAATTAGATAATGCCTGTGAAGCACTTGGAGTTCCTTGGAGACGGTGCCTCTCGATGTATTATTAATAGTGGTGAGCACAGTGTTTCCAAACAAAGACGTGCCTACTTAAATACCCGGGGCAGGGGGAGAGAGGGCAGAGGGGAGGCCTGGAGAGCAGACCCAGCAGAGAGAGCCGGTCCTTGGGGAAGGCCTCCAGCTCCGTCACGTGATCTTCAAGGTGGGGATGGAGGGCAGGGACTGTGAGTGTGAAATGGAAAGTCGCAGGGCAGTACTTGTGTAGACAGTGTGAGCAGGACCCTGGTCTGTGATGGGGCGCGAGGAGGGAAACTGGCAAGCCTGGCTAGGCTGTGCCCTCCGGAGGTGGTTTCCTATTGAGGAGATGTACTGACTTTGCTTTGCTTTGTGGCTCACGGGGGCTTCTCTTGGGCTTCCCTGGTGGCTCAGACGGTAAAGCATCTGCCTGCAATGCAGGAGACCCAGGTTCGATCCCTGGGTTGGGAAGATCCCCTGGAGAGGGAAATGGCAACCCACTTAAGTATTCTTGTCTGGGAAATCCCACAGATGGAGGAGCCTGGCTGGTTACAGTCCATGGGGTCACAAAGTCAGATATGACTGAGCAACTTCAGTTTCAATTTCAGGGCTTCCCTGGTGGCTCAGATGGTAAAGAATCTGCCTGCAATGCAGGTGACTCAGCTTTGATCCCTGGGTCAGGAAGACACCCTCAAGAAGGAAATGGCAAACTACTCCAGTATTCTTGCCTGGGAAATTCCATGAACAGAGGAGCCTGGTAGGCTAGAGTCCATGGGGTTGCAGAGTCAAGCACAACTGAGCAACTAACACACACCAGCTTCCAGGAGCACTGCCTGGGCTAGCATTTCCCTGAGAGAGCTCCCTCAGCTTTAGCTGGCTGTGTTTCCTAAGAGATTAATCCGGGTTAACCCCTGCTCCTCCCAAAGATTGGGGTGTGCCCCATGCAGATTTCAGTATCAAATGCCTGGATCATTAAAGGACTAATTTGAGAAGGCCAAATTCTATGTTAGGGGTTGTGACTCCCATCCTGCTGGAGGATCTAGCTCAGAGAACTCACTCACCCCTCTATCACTGGTGACCCCTGTAGCTGCTCACATGGGTAGGTATCCAGGGTACTTCCAAAAGACATATTGAAGTCTGTTATGGGCTAGGGGTTTGTCTCCCCTGAAAATTCTTATGCTGAAGACTTAATGAAACTGTTTACTTCAGATTGGGACTTGAACCCAGCCAAAACCCAGGATACGTGGTTCCGATACCTAATGAAGATCAGGTTTCTTGATGTCTCATTGCAGAAAGAATTTGGTGAGAGACAAAATGATAGGTAAGAAGTGGATTTATCCAGGTTCAGAGAGGAGCACACTCCACAGAGAGTGTGGGCCATGTGGCTGGATAGTTTTTATAGCCTGGGTAATTTCATACGCCAATGAGTGGGAGGATTATTCCATCTATTTGGGGGGAAGGGGTGGAGATTCCCAGGAGTTGGGCCACCACCCACTCCTTGGTCTTTTGACAGTGTCTTGGAACAGTCATGGCACCTCTGGGTGTGTCATTTAGCTTGCTGATTGAGGATCAAGGTCTAGTCTTGTCTGCCATCTTGATCCCATTTGATTCTAATTGGTTTATGTTGTGTCCTTGGACTATGTCATGCCCTGCCCCCTTCCCTCCTGTTTCACTAACTCTCCCAATGGGGTGGTGTTTGGAGATGAGGTCTTTCTTTGAGAGGTGGTTAGGATTAGGTGAGGCATGAAGGTGGGGCTTTTGTTACCAAACAGAAGTTCCAATGACTGATGCACAACAAGGCCAAATAAACCAAGATGTTGGAGTTTGGAGCAGAGAAAGGCTTATTGCAGGGCCAACAAAGGAGAACAGGTGGCTCATGCTCAAAACCCTCAAACTCTCCAGTGGCTCTTGGGGAAAAGGTTTTGTAGGTAAAATTTGGAGTGAGGGCTGCAGGGTGTGTGACTCTGTTCTTATTGGAGAGTAACAGGGCAGTGCTCCAGGAACCTTGCCCTTAGCCTGAAGTCACCATCCTTCACTTGGGTGGGGACCTCAGTTCCTCATGAAGAACTCAAGATATCATTATGTATATTTCTTAGGAGGAACCAGGACCCTGCCCGAGGCTGCACTATTGTTTCTTGACTGTTCCTCCCTTGCTTCTGCATCTCCTCCCTTCCCTGATTAGCAGTTGTTTGAATCTGCCCTTTGGCACTTTGGGAAGGTCAAGGAGGCTGAGAGAAGCCTATTTCCTTACAAAGTAGAAAGAGGGAACACACAAAGAATGCGTATCTGGGAGGGCCACACAAGGTCCGGCTCCCTTTCAACCTTACTTGGAAACCAGATTATTGCAGATTAATTAGTTAGGATGAAGTCATGCTAAAGTGGGGGTGGGCTTCTGGTCCAATGTAACTGGTATCCCTATAAGAAAAGAAGAGACATGGACACACACAGAGGGAAGATGACTCGAAGACCCTCAGGGAGAACACCACATGAAGAGAAAGGAAGGGATGGAATGATGCATTTCCAGCAAGGAAATGGCAACTCACTCCAGTATTTTTGCCTGGACAGAGGAGCCTGGCAGGCTACAGTCCATGGGGTGGCAAAGAGTCAGACACGTCAACAACAACAACAGTCACAGCAACAATCTACCAGCCAAGGGATGCTGAAGATCGCTGGCCACACCACAGAAGCTAGGAGAAAGACCCAGAACCCGTTCTCCTCTCCAGCATTCAGAGAGACTATGGCGCTGCCCACACGGTAACTTCAGACTTCTCCTCTGCAGAACTTTGAGAGAATGAATTTCTGCTGCTTTGGGACTACCCTGGTGGTCCAGTCGTTAAGACTCCACACTCCCGATGCAGGGGGTCCAGGTTCAGCCCCTGGTCAGGGACCTTGAGCCCACATACTGCAACTAGAGATACTGCATGCCAATAAAAAATAGATAAGTAACAGTTTAAAATTTCTGTTTTTGAGCACCTGGTGTAGGGACTTTTTCACAGCAGCCCCAGGAAATTAATACTTTAGGGTCCAGGGGTGTTCAGATGCTCTTTCAAACTGACCACAAACACCTCGGTCGCCTTAGAAAGCCAGCCAAGCCCAGGAGGCCTCCGCTCTCTTTGTGCCTCTATTTTGGGAAGTCTGTACACATGGGCTCCTAGGTTCACTCATTGAGGACAGGCCTTCTGCTGCCAAGTTCTCACACAAAATGTTCCAAGACACAAAAGGGCTTAGAAACCCAGAGGCTGGAGCCAGGAGAAAAAAAGCAAAGCTGTCTTCCTGTTTAGCCAAAGGACAGGCGTCTCTGAATACCAAAAATCACACATCATTATTTATCCTTATGAATCATCAGGTGACACGATATTAGCGGACACCCCACCCCATCATAGGTCAGTCCCATTCGTTACCAGGGGGAAATGGGCAGGTTTAGTATAGGTTAGTAAAACCCCAATGCATCAGATGAGCTGGCACATTCTGGCACTGAAACTTCTTTGCTGTGCCTGTCAGGCACCCTCTGGTCTCAAGGGGTGGACAGCAGACAGCTGCCAGGGTCCCCCTTCTCCCTCATGCCTCCGCCCCCACAGTTGCAGATCACAGGGCTTTTCAACAGCTGCCTAACCACCAGCGCCCTGTTCCTGGTCCTGGGTGGGGATGGCGCATGGGGTGAGCTGAGCCGCAGACACCTGGCACTATCTCGTGTTAGATCATCTTTCAGAAGATGTGTAAACCTCCAGCAACCTCAAGACCAGAATCTACCTCTAGGATGCTCCTTCAGAATAGCACCCTGAGGTTTTGCCTTCGGGGAATTCCCCGCCCCGCCCCCAATCCTTGCTTCCCTAGGAGGGGCTGATACCATTCGTTCTTGTTTGGTCAATAACTCGTATCTGACTCTTTGAGACCCCATGGACTGCAGCACGCCAGGCCTCCCTGTCCTTCACTATCTCCCTGAGCTTGCTCAAACTCATGTCCATCGAGTCAGTGTTGTCATCCAACCATGTCATCCTCTGTCACCTGCGGGGAGCGAGCTCCGCCCCTGGCAAAGGTCATGAGGAAGGAGGCTTGGCATACGCAAAGGCGGGATCAAGCCTCAGGAGTCTCCCTGGAAATTCTCGAGCAATCTACCCCCAAAACCAGAGTCTGCCTACTTTCTGCTTTGTGCTTTCACCTACACCTCTGACTTTACGGGGGGCTGTCCCCCACTACCTCTCTCTGAAAAAATAGTTAGCTTAGAGCTCCAGTTAATAATTCCTGGGTGTGACAGTGTTTCAACCTACAAACTCCTTTGGAAGTCCTCTAGCCTGCCTGAATAGGTTTTTCCGGCCACATGTGATTGCTCAGAGCCTCCCAACTGTGAGAGGCATGAGATGTTCTAAACTGTCTAAACACAGATTCCTTTGAGCAGTTAAAAGATTGATTAGAAATTGTATTGGTGAAGGATTTTCACTTTTTGGGCCAATGTTTGCTGCTAAGTTTCCATATCCCTTACCTGCTGTGTCCCTGGCAGTGTATTGATTAATATAATTGGTGTAAATAGTAGCTTTAATGTTTGTAACCTGGGACCCTTGAGTTAATTCTTTTTCTTGTTATAGCTCACCACACCTTTGCTCTGTAGGAATGCAACTTTATCTAATGCTTTTCGAGGGTGGTGCTTGACTTATCACCTTTAGAGAAAAATAAGTTTTCTGAAGAAAGGATCTTAAAATGTTAACAGGCCTCTGGGCCAGAAGATGATGCAAATCACCTAAGCTTTTGCATATGATAAGTTTGCAGGAAGAAAGCCTGGCTTGCTGCATGACTCTACCCCTTCCCCCATTATCCTCTATGCATAACTTAAGGTATAAAAACTACTTTGGAAAATAAAGTGCGGGCCTTGTTCACCGAAACTTGGTCTCACCGTGTCGTTCTTTCTCTTACCTTCTGGCTGAATTATTCAGCCTCTTTTCTCCACTGAATTTCCTCACTGAGCTATCCTTATTTCAGCCTCTTTTCTCCACTGAATTTCCTCACTGAGCTATCCTCATTCTATTAGTCTTTATATCCTTAATTAACGTTTAATTAAGCAATTGTTTCCTGATCTTCGCCTACACCGCCTCTCCTTCGAATACCCTGGATCAGCCGGGGCTGGTCCCCGGCAGTCACCCTCTTCTCCTACCCTCAAACTTTCCCAGCATCAGGATCTTCTCCAAAGAGTCAGCTCTCTTCGAAGCAGGTGGCCAAAGCATTGGAGCTTCAGCTTCAGCATCGGTGCTTTCAATGAAAGCACTCAGGGTTGATTTCTGGTTTGATCTCCTTATTGTCCAAGGGAATCTCAAGAGTCTTTTCCAGCACAATTCAAAAGCATCATTTCTTCAGCCTTCTTTATGGTCCAAGTCTCAAATCCATACATGGCTACTGGAAAAAACATAGCTTTGACTAGATGGACTTTTGTCGGCAAAGTAACGTCTCCACATTTTAATATTCTGTCTAGGTTTGTCCTAGCTTTTCTTCCAGGGAAGAAGTGTCTTTTAATGTCATGGGTACATTCACTGTCCGAAGTGATTTTGGAGCCCAAGAAAATAAAGTCTGTCACTGTTTCCACCATTAACCCAAGAAATAAAGCCTTCTTCACATGTGTCAGTTAAGCTGCCCGATTGACTCAAAAGCTTTTCTGCCTCCAAATGTTGAAGAGCCAATATAGTTTAGGTGGAGAGGAGATACAGAAACTTGTGTGGGAATGATTAATTTTAAAGTTTGGGCTGCTGAAGGCAGAATGGTCCCAGCTCATGGCTCCTGGTTATTAAAAGAATGTTCTCAGGGCCCGTGGGTGCTAGTATAAACCAGTCCTTATGTTAAAAACAAAAAATAATTATTAATTAGTGCAGATAGATTAGAATTTTATTTAGAACAGGAAGCCTGCATTGGGTTTTGCATTTAAAGTGTTGATTAGAGGCACAAGTAGGGTGGGAAGATTTAAGGGTAGACTAATTAACTGGGCAAAATAATTCGTGAGGCCTGGAGGAGGGCATGGCAACCCACTCCAGTATTCTTCCTGGAGCAACTGAGCACAGCACAGCAGCACCGTGGGTGAGGCCTTGTGTTAGGCACTGAGGGAGATGAATGAGAAATGGCTCTTAGGACAAGGGGAAAATAATGACTTTTGTGGGTATGTCACTTAAGCTGAAGCTCCAATGCTTTGGCGGCCTGATGTGAAGAGCTGACTTGTTGGAAAAGACCCTGATTCTGGGAAAGAGTGAAGACAAAAGAAGAGGGTGGCAGAGAATGAGATGGTTAGATAACATCATTGACTCAACAGACACGAGTGTGAATAAACTCTGGAAGATAATGGAGGACAGAGGAGTCTGGCATGTCCATAGTGTCGCGAAGAGCAGCTTAGCGACTGAACAACAAATGGAGTGATGAACTTGGCTTTAGCCATCAGCCTTGGGACATTCTGGTTTCTCTTTCCATGCATTATTATTTCAATTAATCCCTACAATAACTCTATCACTTGGTTTTCTTTTTTTTTTTTTTTGTATGGTTTGTAAGGTATGAGCTGAGTCAACTTAGTGGGCAAGCCTTCTAGGGAGACTTCCTATCACGAGCATGACTAGGAAGCTGAAAATGCCACCCAGAGTTTCAGATGAGTTTTACTGGTGGAAATTAAGACACTTTAATCTGTCAGTGCAGGGGACACAGGAGACTTGGGTTTGATCCCTGGGTCAGGAAGACCCCCTAGAGAAGGAAATGGCAATCCACTTCAGTATTCCTGCTTGGAGAATCCCATGGACAGAGGAGCCTGGTGGGCTACAGTCCATGGGGTCACAAAGAGTCAGACATGACTGAGCACGCATGCAGTATGGCATGATTTCCATCCTAATCCTGTACTGTGATTGGTGACTGGTTGACCTGCAGTTTCCCCAGAGACATATAGGAAACCATGGAAAACAAGGGGAGGACCTCCCTGGTGGTTTCAGTAATTGGGACTTCATGCATTCACTGTCTAAAGTGTGGGTTCAATCCCTGGTCCGGGAACTAAGATCCCATCATCCATGTGGGGTGGCTGGCGGAATAAAAAAAAGAAACAATGGATGAGGCTGTGGAGGTATCCTGAGTGGGAGTGAACTTGTCGGGTCCTTCCTAGAGCACGTATGAGAAGAGAGAGTCGGGGAGATGGGGAGACGCCCAGCGCTAGGGTGTGTGGGGCAGGTAGGGAGGTAGGAACCCATCTCATCTGTCAAGGACCAAGGCTGAGACAGGGAGGAAAGCTGACCTGCATTCTGCCATCAGCTTAGTGACCAGGGCTGGCCTGTGTGGCTGTAATGTCAGTGAGCTAAGGGCACTTAAGGGCTCAGCTGATGGAGGTGGCCGTGCCCTGGGAACAGCACCTGTGTGCCCGAGGCTTCTCTGCAGGGACAGTGGGATCAGCCTTCCTGCTCCGTGTCCTTGGGGAGCTCGGAACCCTGCATGGGCTGCCTCTTTGCAGCCCATGGACTGGACTGGACTGACGGAGCTCTTCAGGAGGGTAGGGGAGAGTATTCCGAAGTGGGAACCTTGGGAAGGCCCGTTACACCCAAGGGGGCCAGGTTGGGCATGCTACCTGGGCTTTAGCTTCTGCTGCTGCTAAGTCACTTCAGTTGTGTCCAACTCTTTGCGACCCCATGGACTGCAGCCTACCAGGCTCCTCTGTCCATGGGATTTTCCAGGTAAGAGTACTGGAGTGGGTTGCCATTGCCTTCTCTGACCTGGGCTTTAGGCTGGTCCTGAAAACGGCATGTGAAGAAGGCCTAGCTCTCCATTCATCAATCACTCATTCTAATGTGAAGGGGTGGGGGCAGGGGCTGCTGAATGCTTATTAAACAAACAAACCAGTTTCCTGGTTGCATAAAAAGAGACTTTGGCATGCTGTGTAAATACTTCAGTCTTTATAGGAATATGCAGTGTTGATGTAATGACCCAGTTTATCTCCCCCCATCCCAGGATAACCACAAACTTATTTTGAAGTGGGAAGTGGGCATTTGGTATCTTGAGCTCCATAACTTGAAGTCACTTAGGAGGCTTTTTGTGAATGTAACAAAATGGATGCCCATGGCCTGGAATTGAATGTTACAATGCAGTGGAAAGGGCAGAAGAATAAGATCTTGGTGCTTAACTAGATTCTGCCACTAACAAGCTGTCTCAAAGGACCATCCATTTAAGACCCAGCTAGGGGTTTAGCAGAGTGGTAAAAAATCTGCTTGCCAATGCAGGAGACATAAGAGACTCAAGTTTGATCCCTAGGTCAAGAAGATCCCCTGCAGGAGGGAATGGCTACTCACTTCAGTATTCTTGCCTGGAGAATCCCATGGACAGAAGAGCCTAGTGGGCTACAGCCTATGAGGTCACACAGAATTGGACATGACTGAGCATGCGTGCGTGTTATGCCTCAGGAAGGGAATTGCTCTTAGAAATTCTCTTAGAGGAACGATTATGTAAACTCTGGGCAAATTCCCTTGTATTTTGTTGGGCCGATCTGGGTCATGTATCATGAGTTGAGGAGGAGGGTAAAACCCTTGTGACTGGTTTAAATACATCAAGACCCACTTCCAAAGCTAGATGAGTAGTTATCTTTCCTCAAGTCACATTGGCTACATGATGAAGAACAAAATCAGGGCTCCACCAGCAAAGAGGAAGGGGGGACATGGATGTTGGGTGGGCCACCAACAATATCCACTAAAATGAGGCTAACTAACTTGCCTGAGATTGATTTTGGGCAAATTAGCCTTGTTCTTAACCACTGTACCATGTTTGCTCCATCTCAAACATTCCACATGTCTAAATCAATTAGAAACATTTCAGCCAGCATAAGAAGAGACTGGAAATAAATGCTGTTCTAATCCCCAGACACATTTAACTTCTTTAGATAGCCATTTTGCTAAGTACGAGTGAATGCTGAAGAATATTTTGGCATAAGATACTTGATTGTCAGTTTATGAGTGGGATATTTCAGTTTCAAAGTTCCAGATCTCTTTCTGAGTCCAAAATATGCAAGTGTACAGGATTTCCTTCCAAACAAGTCATAAAATGAAATAGTTTATCCATAATAAAAGCTGGGGAAATGAGACATTTATCTTCCCCTGAGCTCTTTATTTATTTATTTTTTTAAGACAAACTCTCCGATTTGACCTTAAATTGGGAAAGAGAATCGGAACCTATATATGAGTTTGGTAGTTACCACTTTCAACAACAGCACAAACTGACTATAATAATAAATGGAATATGCTGACTTGCATCTACTGAAAAACCCAGAGCTAAGCCAGCTTCCTTTAGCTCAGTCATGTCACCAAAGTTCCTGTTTATTTCTTCGTCTCCTATCTGTCTTCTGTGGCTATGCCCATCTCAAAGGGAGCTCACCTCGGGATCACAGGATGGCTGCCCATAACTCGTGGATGACATGCTTCCCTCTTACCATCCAGGGACAACTGGTACCTCTGCAAGAGCTGGAAAACGTCATTCTCACAAATTCCCAGCAATGTCTCCTTGCAGCTCATTGGCCTGAATCAATCTGTGTGGCCAGGGGAAAGGAATGGGCTGATTCCTTTCCCCCACATCATCTACCTCACCTCTAGAGTTGATTCCAGTGGCCAACCCAGACCCAGGGCCTCTAGGAAAGGGAAGGAGAAATGGTGCTGGGAATGTCACCCACAAAGGTCAATGGGACTAGCTTCCAGGAAAAAATGTTTGCCTTCATTGATCAGCGATTCCTCACGGACTTCCCAGAAACAATGCGCATGATGGCAAAAGGAGGAGGCAGGCAGCGAGCAGGGAGAAAGAGAACAATCATCAAATTGTAGGCACAGTTTGTTGGAATTTAGCAAGAGTTCTCTGGCCAACCCAAAGTGTCCGTGGGTGAAAAGTTAAAAATCGTGTCTTGACAAGGCTTGCTGAGTCATCCACACCCCCAAACCTCCTCTCTCTTCCCCACTGGTCGGGCATTTTCTCTGTAGTCTGCCAGGCTCCTAAGTCCATGGAATTCTCCAGGCCAGAATACTGGAGTGGGTAGCTGTTCCCTTCTCCAGGGCATCATCCCAACCCAGGGTCTCCTGCATTGCAGGCAGATTCTTTACCATCTGAGCCACCAGGGAAGCCCTCTGAAGGCCTCAGACTCAGTTTAATGTTTCCTGTGTTTATCTGAAGCTCTAGTCACTGGCTCGTCCCTCCCCACACAGTGAGGGGTGGCTCCTCCCTGAACCACTGTCTTTGGAAGAGCCCCCTGCTCCTTGAGGAGACTTGGTCCTCAGCAGTGAGAGGCCTGGCCTGCAGACAGAGACATGAATCCCTGAGGGTCCACTGCTGTTTTGTTCTTGAGTTCTTCATTCAGCTTCATTCATCCATTCATCCTGTTGCTGTTCAGTCACTAAGTTATGTCCGGCTCTTTGTGACCCCATGGGCTGCAGCACGCCAGGGTTCCCTGTCCTTCACCATCTCCTGGACTTTGCTCAGACTCATGTTCATTGTCATGCTATCTAACCATCTTAGCCTCTGTCGCCCTCTTCTCCTTTGGCCTTCAATCTTTCCCACCATCAGTGTCTTTTGCAATGAGTCAGACACTCATCTTACAAGTACTTAATGAGTGCCTAACACCTACCAGTCATTATTCTATGACTGGGTTTACAGAATTAAATAAAACTCTTAATATCTCTATCACATGAAGTTTTCCATGTGGAATAGATTGAAATTAAAAAATAATTATTTGACAAAATTAGAAAATGATAAACATGATGTAGAAAAATAAAGTAGGAGAAAGGTAAAGAATGTGCATGGGGGGTAGTTACTTTGATCAGGGGATGAGAGAGGTTCTCTCTGAGGAAGGACCAGCACATAGTAACTAGTGGTGTTCAGGACCCAGGGAATCCTTTAATAATTAATTAGTTAACGGTTCACTCAGCCCAAAATTATGCGTGTGCGTGCTTAGTCACTTCTCCTCTGTCCATGGGATTCTCCAGGCAAGAATACAGGAGTGGATCCTCATACCCTTCTCCAGGGGATCTTCCTGACCCAGGGACTGGACCCACATCTCTTATGTCTCCTGCATTGGCAAGTGGGTTCTTTACCATGAGACCACCTGGGACCTTAACTCTTTCCCCAGAATTAGGACTGTTCAGTTCAACCCAGATTGAACGCAAACTCTGGTCTCCAGCAGAGGGATTAAACAAGACATTCTACCTTAAAACTGAAAGGGCAAAACTGCAGAGGAGAAGGTATATAAATACTAATGTGCTTTGAAGTCTTTGTATATTTATAGTTTGCTTTATGACTGGAGAGGTGGTCCTTAAGGTTCATCTGACCGTTTGCCAATGAGCATTTCCCCTAAATGGGACCTTGTGGATTCTCATGCCCTCCCTGTGGGCTAGTTAGTGGAGTCCGTATGGATCCAGGGAATGAATGCACCAGTTTGACCCAAGCATTCTTTGACCTACATGTTTATGTGGGGATTAAGTGTAGAATGAGTTGTCACTGAAAATATGTGCTTTGTGTATTTAGAAGATAAGTATTTTTTTATTGCTAATTAGTGTTGGACTCATACACATTTGTCATGTTGGGATGTCAGATTCATTTGTACTTTCAAACCCACTGCCTTAATTAATCTTTCTCCAGCTACTCTGCGTTGCAGCCTGGCCATAACTCAGACTGTTAGGCTCTGTGGGAATGGGGTTTCTACTTAGAAACTGTTGAAATTTAAAGCAAAATCCAGAGTTTGAACCTTGTTGAAAAAACATCCTTTGGTAAATTCGAGAACTAATCTCTGCATGATGAACCCACACGAGGAGGCAGTGGGTGAGTATTGTACTGGTCAACCTTGCCTAAGTCTTGGCCCGCGTGTCATTTTTTTCTGTGAAGCATTTCCTGAATCCACCCTCTCTCCCCAAGAACTGGACAGTACTCCCTCCTTTGTGCCCAGGTAAGATTTTACACTCAGGTATCAGGGTGCCTCTGATATTTAAAATTTTATTTTTGGCCATGCCATACAGCTTGCGGGATTTTTAAAATTTCTGTTTTATTTATTGATTTTCGGCTGCACTGCGTCTTTATTGCCGTGCACAGGTGTTCTCTAGTTGCAGCAAGCGGAGGCTGCGCTCTGGTCGCGGTGCTTGGGCTTCTCATCACTGCGGCTTCTCTCGTTGCACGGCGTGGGCTCCAGGGTGTGTGGCCTTCAGTAGTCGTGGGATGTGGGCTCAGTTGCATGTGGGATCTTCCTGGGCCAGGGACCAAACCTGTGTCCTCTGCATTGGCAGGCATATCCTTAACTACTGGACCACCAGGGAATTCCCTGATTTTATTTTGATTTTAATGCAAATGCTTATTCATCTATCTCCCTCATACCGCCTTTCTCCCCTGGCTCAGACTCTTGAAAACAGGACTGGCACCCCATTCATATATGTGCTCTCGACGCTCGTTACCTTACCTGGCAAGATGCTCTTTGTAAAATGGCAGAGAAGACTAATTCTTTAAGCACAAGTTATTCTTTAAACAGATAAATCTCATCTGACTCATGTAACTGTTGAGACAAGTAGAATTGGAACCCATTGTTTAGGAAAAACCTAATTGATGGTAAATTTAGTTTTGAGAAAATTCTGTCATTAATTGAGTTTTTTTTTTTTCTTTCTGAAGAGTGAGAAAGACTGTCATTGTTCAATTTTAATAGCAGAACATCTTTGGGAACATTGATATTACCAGTACCCCCTGATAATACATTTGAGAAGTATTGCCTTAACGAATAAGTATTCCAGTATAAATAATATTCTAATCTTAAAAATAATAATGAAAACAATGATGACATTTGTATATTGTTTCACGATATAGGAGCTATCATGTCTAGTCTGTTGTTTGACCCTGAAGAGTCAGAGGCAATTATTATAATTGTTATTGTTTTTAGCTGCTCAGTCGTGTCCAACTCTTTTGTGACCATATGGATTGTAGCCTGCCAGGCTCCTCTGTTCGTGGGATTTCCCAGGCAAAGACACTGGAGTGGGTTGCCATTTCCTTCTCCAGGGGATCTTCCTGACCCAGGGATTGAACCTACCTCTCCTGCCTTGCGGGTGAATTCTTTACCACTGAGCCACTGGAGAAGCCCCATTATAACCATTTAAATGATGCAGCAGGTGGGAATGAGTTAAATTGTTCCAATTCACAAATCTGACAGGAAGAAGCATTGGGACATAGGCCCATGTGCCTATGCTAAAAAATCCTTCATGTGTGTGTGTGGGTTCATGCGTGCACTTGTATGTGAAGGGTGGCTCTGATGGATGGAAAAGCTGACTGTCAGAGTCTGGAGGGTCTTCTTAAGTGGCTGACCTTCAGAGAATTTCAGTCATTCTAATGAAACTGTGAGCATATCTGCGGACCCAAGATATTTGGGGTTGTGACGTGAGGCTGGGGCAGGAATTGGAGGTTCCAAGTCTTTCCACATCAAGCAATGTAATTCAGTCTACATTGGTCACAAGCACTTCTGTGCAGTCCGTGGTGATAAGACAGATCCGGGGAGCAAGCGGTAGGGTTAGGCTATGTGGGGCTCTTCTCTGCAGCTGACTTGGCTTGTTTTCCTTGCCCGAGGATGGCTATTTTCCCTGCCCCTGACAAAGATTTGTCAGTGACCCCAAGCAGGCCATCCCTCAATCGAGCTCCAGCTAAGAATAAGTACATCCCCAGGGATCACAGTCATTAAAAACACCTGCAGCAGGATCGTAGCAACTACAGGCCCACAGTCTCACAACCATAATCCTTGGGGCCAAATGAGATTCAGGACACAGAATATTACCTAACACCCCTGGTGGAGATCCAGCAGCACTGTGTAAGCCAGCATCTTATTAACTCTGCAGCCAAAGGCATGGACCGCACTGGGGAACAGACAGGCTATTAATAGGCTCCCATCCTGGACACCCAGGGAGTTAGCTAACTCGTGGTTTGAGGAGGACCTTGAATGTCAGAATTGTGGATACAGAATAACAGACCCTTCTCCTCTTTGTACCATCACCACCCCATTTTCTCTTTCATGTTCATCTCAAAGACAAAACATATTCTTTGGCTCGCTGGGGCTGACAATGGCCAACGTTTGTTTTCTTAGAAAGATGCTGTGTCATTAACCCTCTGGAGGCATCTCCATACATGAAGGCCAATTTTTCTGAGTCTGAAGAATTGCCCTCAGATGTTAGTAATGAAAGCTGCTTTGTATGCAAGTTTGACCAATGGGCAGCTTCTCCAAGAAGGGTTGGAATTTTGTAGAGTGGGGACTTGGGATTGTCCCTCATGTGGTGATTCCAGCAGGAACCTAGGAGGGAACCTAGGAGCCTCTGGGCAGGAGTGGTCACTCCACGTGAGGGACAGAATGGGGACAGGAAGGCTGTAACATGGACTTCATGAGGGGAAGAAGGGATTTGGGCTGGGTTATCAGGGGTCAGGATTCTAAAATGAAGGATTCAGGTTGTATGTCTTAAATGATGTAGAGTCAAGAAAGGTGTGCAGCAGAGGCTGACGGATGAAAGTGGGGCTCGATGACGAACAGCTTATTGTGTGTTGAACGTGTCAGCTCGCCTCCTGCAGTTTGTCTCCTGCTCAGTCCTTTGCCTGAAATGCCCTCCCTGGGCTCCTTCCCGCCTGGGCACACTCCCATTCATTTTTTAGGACACGGCTCAGATGTCACCTGCTCTGTGGAAGCCTTGCCCTCACCCTGGGGATGCTAACTCCTCCTTTCACTGTGACCCCACAAGCCTTTCTGGGCACCTGATGCCACTTCTCTCGTTGTCCTGCAGTTGCCCTTGAGTCCTTGTTCTCCCCCCAAGTTGAATCACAGGCTCCCCCAGGGAGGGCGCCATGTCTCTTTTTCGTTTTTTGGACTGACATCTGGCTCAGTGCTTGACCCGGAGATCGAGACAGTCATTAGTTGAATAAATGCTTTTCTATCTTTTATCATTTCTAAATACTCTTCTCTTTTTTAGATTTGTCACATCGATGTAATTGGAGTGATAAGTCCTAAGTTTGGGGACATAGGAGTTACCACCATCCTTCAGTGAAGAACTGCAGGATTATGTGAAAATAAGACTTATGAAAAGGTGGAGGAGAAGGCTGTTGAATGTGTTAAGGTTGTCCAAGTCCCAAACCCTGCTAGCTTATTTGGCAAAAATCCCTCATGGTGGACTTCCCCGGGGGTCCAGTGGGTAAGAATCCGCCTGCCAGTGCAGAGGACATGGGTTCGATCCCTGGTCCAGGAAGATCCCCCACGCCTCGGAGCAAGCAAGCCTGTGTGCTGCAACCACTGAGGTCTGGTACCCTACAGCCTGTGTTCTACAACAACAGAAGCCTGCACAGCACAGTTAGAGGGCAGCCTCTGCTTGCCGCCACTAGAGAAAGCCCGTGTGCAGCTGAAAATAAATAAATTTAATTAAAGGAAAAAAACCCACCAAACTTGTTGTCTGTGATCTTGTCCAGTACCAGTTCCTATGTTCACTTCCAGGTGGCTTCATCCTGAGTTCCTTCCTACACTGGCGTCTGAGGCAGGGGCTGTCATATCTGGAGCTACTCGCAGCTGTACATCACGTGAATGAGAAATGAGCTTGAAGACTGATGCTTTCTGTTATCCAGAGCCCTACAAGCAACTCACGAGGTTTCAACGTGCCCCTCTCTCTGGCCAACCGCTACTCCGCTCACTTTTCTTTATACCATATTTTACATGATAATCTCTGGAGTGTTCAACACTATTTTTTTTTTTAAGCCTGAAGAAAAACACATTTTATTCTCCTCTTCACTGTTAAGTTATCAAAGCACTGAAGCATTTGATTCAAAGGCAAAACAAAAAGCAAACACAGGAGGCCAAATTATGCCCTCTGTGGAAAGGAGCTGTGTGAGTGTGGATTAAAGAAATGAGTTGAATCACAGGAAGAAAATGACATGGGTTTTTTAGAACAGACAGAAGAGAAAAGTAGGTCAAATTTTTCAACCTCTCAACTGTGTCATCATCCCTTTAAAGCTCTTACTGTCAGTGTTTGGTGAAGTCGGAGCAAAGCCATGGATACTGAAGTCACAATCTGGTAAAATAAGGAGCTTAGAGTTAAAGTTTGGGGAACCTTGGGTCTTCATGAAGATGCTCTAAGGGAGAGTCAATTACTTTTATTTCCACATTTCAAGGCTAAGGGATCACCACGTAACACCTGCCATTTTGGTTTCCTTTATAATACATGGTGGGCTTCCCAGCAGGCGCTGTGCCTGCCAACGCAAGACATAAGAGATGTGGGTTGGATCTCTGGGTCGGGAAGATCCCCTGGAAGAGGGCATGGCATCCCACTCCAGTATTCTTGCCTGGAGAATCCCATGGACAGAGGAGTCTGGTAGAATACAGTAATGGGGTCACAAAGAGTTGGATACAATTGAGTGAGTAACACTTTCACTATAATATACAGTGGGAGGAAAAATTCAAATTTGATCAGAAGAAACTAGGGTTTAGAAAAGTATTTTAATGAGATTTTCTTTCTTTCTGAATCAAAGCTATTAGAACCCAGGACAAAGCCCTTTAAACAATTCTTTCTTTTTCCCTCCCACAGATACGGACAAAATGTCTACCATGTGTATCTTAGTTTCCTATGTGGGCTGTAACAAATCACCCAAAACTTATAAACAACAGAATTTATTAAATAGTAGAAATTTATTCTCTTGCCTTTCTGGAGGGCATGTGTGTGTGCTAAGTCGCTTCAGTCATGGCCGAATGTTTGTGACCACATGGGCTGTAGCCCGCCAGGCTCCTCTGTCCATGGGATTCTCCAGGCAAGAACACTGCAGTGGGTTGCCATGCCCCCCTCCAGGGGAATCTTCCCGTCCCAGGGATCAAACCCACATCTCTTATGTCTCCTACTGGCAGGCGAGTTCTTTACCATTAGCGCTACCTGGGAGGGCAGAAGTCCAAAATCAGAGTTGGTGGGTCCGTGCTCCTTCTGAAACCTCTAGGGGAATGTCCTTGCTCTCCTCCTGGGGAGCTTCTCAGGGCTCCAGGGCTCCCTCGGCTGCAGCTGCCCGAGTCCAGTGTCTGTCTCCGTCTATACGTGGCCTTCCCCCCTGCATCTGTGTTGTCTCCTCTCCTGTCTCTTATAAGGACATTTCTTATTGGATTTAGGGCCCACCCAGATAATCCAGGATGATCTCGTCTCACTATCCTTAACTTAAGTAGTGTGCACAGACCCCTTTCCCAAGCAAGCTCACAGTCACAGATCCCAGGATGTGGACATATAACCAGCACCACATTTGAGACCCCGTGTCTGGTTCTGCAGAGGGAAAGGCAGCTGTGCTTTATTGGGTCTTTTCCATCTCGCAGTGAGAGCGAGGAGATATGAGTGTGAGTGTATGCTTCCTGTGAAGACAGATATGGGATGACGTTTCTGGATGGGCTACTCTCAACAGAATTTACTGGAGGGATGTCACCTGATCAGGACCTTAGGCTGGATTTTTGTTTGTTTTTATTTCATTGTGTATTAGTCACTCAGTCATGTCTGACTCTTGGTGGCTCCATGGACTGTAGCTGCCAGGCTCCTCTGTCCATGGAATTCTCCGGTCAAGAATACTGGAGTGAGTAGCCTTTCTCTTCTCCAGGGGATCTTCCCCACCCAGGCATGGAACCTGGGTCTCCAGCATTTCAGGCAATTCTTTACTGTCTGAGCCACCAGGGAAGCCCCATTTCATTAGAAATGTATCTTCAATGAAGAAATTTAGATGTTACACATAAGCAAAGAAGTAATATCAAGTTGCGTACATTCCTGCTCATAGAGGTAAGCTCTATAAAATCATTTCACATTTTTTTGTTTCTGTAAACATATTTAGAATGTATTTTCCAATCAATGAAATCAGAACATAACAGCCCATTTTGTGACCCAATAATAATGCAAGAACATGCTTCTATGTTAAGACATTTCTGGTCCTTCTTCTAATTTTCAGTCCCAGTGTTCCACTGGATGCTGTACGTAATAAATTACTTGACCAGTCTCTTATGTTATACATATAAGTACTTTTCAAACTTTTGCTGTTTTGAAGCATGCTGCCATGAATATTCCATCATATTTTTGTGTGCTTGCCCGAAGCATTTTCCACGCCCAAAGTTACTAGAAGAGAAATTGCTGGCTGCAAAGGTATATTTTATGTGGCTTTATGATAGTTCTTTTCTTTTTGGCCATGCCTCGCAGCTTCTAAGATCTTAGTTTCCTGACCAGAGTTCGAACCTGGGCTCTTGGCAGTGAGCATGTTGAGCCCTAAGCACTACGCCATCAGGGAATTTCCAGACAGTTATTTTCAGAAAAGTAATCTAAACAGTCATAAGAGAGGGGAGCCAATCAAGGGGTTTTTTTTTGAGAGGAGTGACATCTATAAGGTCTATTTTAGCTTTTAAAATTCTGGGATTCCCAGATACTGAGCGACTGAACTGAACTGAACTGAAGTGAACTGAAGGTGATGCCGAAAGGAAAAACAGACTTTAGAGAGAAAGTCATTGGATTTGGAAAACTCTAAGCCCTGAAGGCCTTGAAGGTCCACATGGACCTTGACATTGCCCTAGATAATGCTGGGAGCGGGACCGGAGACGAGAACTATGACCGAGGTGTAAAAGTTCCTAATTAGAGATTCAGGAAGAGTTAAAGAGGAGCGGTGGTGAATGCTTTCTGATGGCTTCTCCTGCCTCGGAAGTTCTGCGCCCTGCCTTGTCTCTGTGATCTTTTGTGTCTGTCTCTGTTGTGTCCTCCCTCTATCTTGCATCCAATTCTCTAAACTGAAAAATATCTTTGTACAAGTCAACCACAGGCTGGTAGACACACCTCAGTTGTGCCCGTAGCTTCATTGGCTGCTGACTAGCCTACCAACAGTTGCCTTTGTATCAGATGCTCACCTGGTCCAATCAGTGGTGGTCACCATGGAACCTGTTAATTTGCATGAAGAAACTCCAGGAAGGGCTGGGATGTGGCAGACACTTGGAAACTTAGTGGGAGAATTCCTGGTGTGTTCTATGAATTCCCCACCCAGGACCGGAGACTAGTTAGGAAGAACTAACATAAACCAGCCAAGTGGTACCATGGACCTGAAGTAGGGTGAGGAGGTGGGAATACAGACGAGGGAGGTGATAATAACGCTAGTGAACATTTACTGAGTGCTTTTGATGTGCCAGGGCCTGTTCTCAGCACTTGACATGTATAGTAAAACCAAGTGATAAATCAATATCCCATAAAAAGCAATTGGCTATTGGTCATTATCTCCTGTTCTCTGTCTGCCCCCGGTTTCCTATGGAAGTTGAATGAAATTGTATTCTTTTGGGGAGGGGAGCCCTTTATGGGCCACAGTCCTGACGTTAACCTGGATCTTAGTCCCTCCCTTTTCCTGGATCTTCCCTTTCCCCTATTTCTGCTGATTTTGAAATTCAAATTTCCTTTCCTCTTGCCCACTTTTGATGGCCACCACTGTGTCACTTTCTCTCTCACCCCGTCCCACTACCTGAGACACAGTTTCTGTTTAGTTATATACAGTACATATTTTATTAGCTTTACTTTTGTGCTTTTTTGACTGCACAGACCCACTAAAAACACTATTTTTTGCTAACTTTGCCATAACAGGAACCTACGTTTTGCATCACTGAATTTTGGAGTCATGCTTGTCACTTGTGTGTAAAGGAGGGTTTACAGTGTATTAATTCATTTGATTCTTACAAAAGCATAGAAGGTGGGAACTACCATTTCCTTCCCTACTCAGGGATCGAACCTGCATCTCTTGTCTCCTGCATTGGCGGGAGGGTTCTTTACCAGTAGTGCTTCCTGGGAATATAGGCATACCTATATATGCCTATATTATTATCTACTATTATTTGTCTATTTTTTCTTTAAGTCATTTCGCATTTCTTTTTGATACTTTTTTGTTTTGGCTGGGCTGGGTCTTTGATGCTGTGCACCGCCGGTTTAGGGAGTGGGGGCTCAGTAGTTCTGGCACACGGGCCTAGTGGCATGTTGCTTGTGGAATCTTTCCGGAGCAGGGATCGAACCTGTGTCATTGGCAGGCTAATTCTTAACCACTGGATTACCACGGAAGTCCTCATTTCACATTTTAAAAGTGAACTTATTTAACAAAAAAGCAGTTCCTAATTGAAAATGGGCTAGACAACTTGGAGGGAATTGTTAATTTTGTTGTGTGTGACAGTGCGTATACTTTTATAGAAGACTATTGTTTTCTGGAATTGCATGCTGAAGTATTTGAAGAGGTGAAGTGCCTCAAAGTCTGTAATTTATTTTTACATTGTTAAGCAAACAAACAAAAAATATAGATGAAGGAAATCTGGAAAATGTCAACAGTAGTAGAATCCCCATAGTGGGCATATGGATGTTCATTGTGGTATTCTTTCTTTATATTTATCTTTGAAAGATTTCAAAGTAAAGTATAGAAATTAAAAATACACTTTTCTCACTTATATAAAAAAAGAAACTATTCATTTGCCTGCACCAGGTCTGGGAGGCATGTGGGATCTAGCTCCTTGACCAGGAATCAAACTTGGGCCCCCTGCATTGGGAGTGTGGAGTCTTAGCCACTGGACCACAAAAGAAGTCCCCAAAACTTCTACTGCTTACCATACTCAGAAGATAGCTCTGGAAATAAATACATTGAAAATAAAACAGAGTCTTTCAGTTCTAGCTAAGGACCATTGCCTGATCAAAGGCTCTGTGCCTATTCTCTTTGCAAGTAAAGGGGATTAGTCGGTATTAGAGAGGTGTTAAAGAAATCAAGTCCCAACCTAAGAATTCTCCCTAAATGATTAAAAGAGATTTGAAAAGGGAATAACTCTTTCATTACATGTTTCAATGTTATCTAATGCCATGTCCTTGTACCTCTTAAATCACTGAAGCATTTCATGGCATAGTTTGGGAAATGCTGTCTAAATCACATCTCCCCACCCCCACTTCCCTTCCGCTAAACTTGCCCTGCCAAGTACTAATCTGAGATCAGTCCAACTATTCAACCTCATGATCTTTGGCAGTTTTGGCTCTAAAAGAAGCACACATATTAATCAGGGTTTGTTGTAGGCGGTGGAAGACATTCTAGAGATTTCCAGCAGGAGTGGATTTAATTCAAGGAGTTGGGTACTCATAAAACCATGTAGATGTGAAGGAGAGGAGATCGGGGCACCACTGGGCACCACCGGACTTTCAGATTCGCAATCACACTAGGGATTTGGTTGGAAGAAATCGCTGCCTTGTTTTGCCACATGCATCACCACCTCACACTCAGCTGGTGGCCAGACCGTGGAGACACCCGCATCTGCTGAGCTTGCTTATGCCCTGTGCCGCCCCCACCACACGGCTCCACACAGGGGCATCTCACTGGCAAGCCTTGGCCACACACAGAGGCTTGATTACACGGGAGTCTGAGAAATGGGCTGCTGTTCTTCAGCCTCCTCTGGTGCGGGAGATGGAAGGAGGTGATAGGGAGGCTGAGTGCAAACAGCACATAACCCTGGGCCTCGACACTCAGATGCACCATCTCCCACCTCCAGCTGGGTCCTCAGTGCTGTTAGGCCATTTCCATCTGGTTACGCTCCACTCACCGTTCTCTCAAAAGTCCTGCACTCGATTTTGTGTGCTGGGAGAATTTTTTGTTTTGTTTTAAAGCCAGTCTTTTTTTTTTTTTAGCTACGATTTGTCATTTTTAGCATCTAATCCTGCATCCAAATTCAGCCATGAGAACTTGAGGATATTAAATAATAGATACAATCTAAGCCATCATTGCTTTATTCCCCAAAGCTAACATACAGGATGGATATGTAAAGATAGATTGCTGAAGAAAATTGGCAAATCCATTCAGTAAAATACCCATGGAGGACTCCTAGTTTTCCCAATGGATGGGAAATAACAGATCTTTTTCTTATTGTTATTGAAGTACAGGTGATTTAAAATGTTGTGTTAATTTATGGCATACCAAATAAATATAGCTGTGTTGGCATGTAGCAAAGTGATTCATTCAAACACACACACACACACACACATATATTCTTTTTAAAAATCTTTTCCATTATGGTTTATTACAAGATATTGAATACAGTTCCCTGTGCTGTTCAGTAGGACTTTGTTCTTTACTCTATATATGGCAGTTTGTATTTGCTAATCCCAAAGTCCTAATTTAGACAGCGTATTAAAAAGCAGACATTACTTTGCCAACAAAGGTCCGTCTAGTTGAGGCTATGGTTTTCCCAGTAGTCATGTATGGATATGAGAGTTAGACTATAAAGAAAGCTGAGCGCAGAAGAATTGATGCTTTTAAACTGTGACTCTTGAGAGTCCCTTGGACTGCAAGGAGATCCAACCAGACCATCCTAAAGGAGATCAGTCCTGAGTGTTCATTGGAAGGACTGATGTGGAAGCTGAAACACCAGTACTCCAATGGCCACCTGATGCAAAGAACTGACTCATTTGAAAAGACTCTGATGCTGGGAAAGTTTGAGGGCAGGAGGAGAAGGGGACAACAGAGGATGAGATGGTTGGATGGCATCACTGACTCAATGGACATGAGTTTGGGTAAACTCTGGGAGTTGGTGATGGACAGGGAGGCCTGGCGTGCTGCAGTCTATGGGGTCACTAAGAGTTGGACATGACTGAGCAACTGAACTGAACTGAAAGCCCTAATTTATCCTTCTCCTACCCCCTTCCCCCTTTGGTAACCATAAGTTTATTTTCTGTCTGTGAGTCTATTTCTACAAGACTTACAGGTACAGACTTTGAACTTATACAAATAAATTCATTTGTGTCATATTTAATATTCCAAATAAAGTGATTACGTATATTTGTCTTTTTCTGTCTAACTTTCTTCACTTAGTATGATGATCTCCAAGTCCATCTCTGTTGCTGCTAATGGCATTATTTCATTCTTTTTTATAGATGAATAATATTCCATTGTGTGTGTGTGTGTGTGTGTGTGTATACCACATCTTTATCCATTCATCTGTGGATGAACACTTAGGTTGCTTCCATATCTTGGCTATTGTAAGTAGTGCTGCTGTGAATATTGACGTGCATGTATCTTTTGAATTAGTTTTTTTTTTTCTGGGGCTGCAGGATCACATAGCAACTGCATTTTTCATTTTGTGAGGAAACTCCGTTCTATTCTCCACAGAGGCTGTGCCAGTTTACATTCCCACCAGCAGTGTAGGAGGGCTCCCTTTCTCCACACCCTCTCCAGCATTTAACAAACCTCATTTCCATGTGAAGAACAGAATGGTGACGTCTATACAGTCAACTGCACAAGGGCTTAAACTGGGGGCCAGGAGAGGAGCGGCAGAAGTGAAGACCACGGGGCTGAAAAGATGATTGTACAGAAGGTCCTTCCCCAGGGACAGTAGCTGTTTGCCCTACCAAGAGATTTAACACAGTGATTCTTTTCAACTCATCCTTTTAAATAATCTCAACTTGCCCATTCCTTTGCTTTGTTCTTTTTCCTTTATGCTTTGCCATGTACTACAAGGGGGTGGATTTCCTGAGGAAGTGAGTTAAGTCCCATCTCCTTCCCTTCCTTCCATTCCTGAATCTTGCCATCTGGCAGTGAAGGGAAGTCAAGTCGACAGTGTTTTAAGGGCCTTATCCACCCCTCATGTGCTCTATTTGAAGTTTTTTTTTTGTTTGACTCATCAGGGGTAGGATATAAAATGTGGGTGAGTTATTACATTTTGTAAGAACACATTCTTTTCCCTTGACATGTATTAACCCTTGATGATTGTATAGTAATATTACCTAGAATTCTCTTTTTGGTATCTCTTTATATAAGCTAACTAATCCTTGTACTTAAAATTAAGAACAATAAGAAGAAAAATTTCCCAGCAGTTCGATGATTCATCTCTTACTAAAGGTTTTACTCTGCAAATGACAATTTTACACAATCAAGTTCTGCCTGTAGTTCCTCTCATAGTAGTAGTCCTAGTCCTGTAGTTCCTCAGTCGTATCTGACTCTTTGTGATGCCATGGACTGTAGCCTGCCAGGCTCCTCTGTCCATGGCATTCTCCAGTCAAGAATACTGTAGTGGGTAGACATTCCCTTCTCCAGGGGATCTTCCCCACCCAGGGATTGAACCTGAATCTCCTGCATTGTAGGCAGATTCTTTATTATCTGAGCCACCAGTGAAGCCCCAGTTCCTCTCCTGCTGAACTCCCAAAAAAAGAAAACAAAATAATCGAGATAAAGAACCTCATCCTTACTTATTATGGTTAATTGACAGAACTAAGGTTAAAGTTAAGAACTTAATAAGTTAAGCTATAGAACCAACAGATTGTACACCCTGGAATCCAGGGGATGAAAATGTTAGCCCAGGGAAGAAAATGTTAGCTTCTGGAACGAGGCTTACAGAATGGATGGAAGTGGCTGTAACTCATCCTCCTCTGCGATTTGGAGATAGCTTACTTATGAAATTAAAGTGCCAGGAAGCAACAACCCTAAAATGTAGCTAATGTCAGATAAGATGTAATCTAGGAAATTGTAATATGCCCATCACGAGGTAATGTTGTAATGGCAGTAGCTTTTGGTGGCTGATAAGAAATATTGAAAAAGGTGCCACCGTGAGGGAATGACAGCGTCTCGTTTCTGCAGCGGTGACCCAGGGTACGGACACCCTGACTGCTGACTTTGGTGTTCTTTTCCGGCGGGTGTACGCCTGCATCGTGGAGAAAGCTCAACCAGGCTCTGGCGGTCAGAAACGGTTCCCGAAGACCACCCCACTCCTCTCAAGCTGCACACGGACTCCCCCTGCAATTGAATCCTCTTAACTGGATTTCCCAGTTAGGTTAATTATTCTATTGGGAAAGAAGGGGTGCTGGGCACCCAGGAAGACAGAGGAAGGGCTGAGAAGAGTGTGGTCAGAATCGGGGGGCGGGGGCTCTGTCAGCGCTCCCAACTCATTTCTTCTCCTGCAAAATGAAGGTGATATTCTTTTCAGTAATTTTGGGCTTTTGTGAGATGTCCCCAGGTAATTGCATTCAGCAGCTCCTGCCTGCCCAGCTCTGCACACCTGAGTGTTCCGGGTGCTTGGGCACTGCCGCTTCTCTGTTGAAATGAAAGCGCCTCCTCTCTGCTTTTGTTCACTCATTCTTTCCCTCTTCCCTCAGGCATTCATGTCACAGATACTTGTTAAGTGAACCTGATGCGAGTCTGAGTTTCGGTGATGTGAATTGAACCCTCGGGGTCAACTCCTGGCAGGGCAACCTCAACCCTGTTACAGCATGAAGGCCTTTTGTCTCTGTGATGGGCCTCAGAGGGCACGAGGCTTCCTGGGTTGACTTGCTGCTGGAGGACTTTTCTGAGCATCTTGGCTCATCCTGTGTGGGTTCTGAGCCTGGGCTGCCTGCATTTGAATCCTTGACACTTCCCAGCAACCACTTAGGCCTCTCTATAAAGCTGGGATACTGACAGCATCTACCTTGCAGGGCTGCATGAGGATGAAGCGAGACCGTGTGTGAAGAGTTTGGAGGCTTGCCTTGAAGGTGCTATGTAAGAGTTAGCTAAATATTATGACATTAGGTTGAACCACATAAAATTTCTGGTTTTAAAAAAATTTTAATTTAAATAATTTTTAATATTCATTTTTATATAATTTAAAAGGTTATACTTCATTTATAGTTAATAAAAATATTACCTATATTTCCTGTGCTGTGTAATATGTCCTTGTAGCCTATCTTACACCCAAGAGTTTCCCAGCAAGAATGCTGGAGTGGGTTGACATTTCGTCCTCTAGAGTATTTTCCCGAGCCGGGGATCAAACTTGAGTCTCCTGCATCTCCTGCATTGCAGGCAGATGCTTTACCACTAAGTGACCAGGGATGCCATTGTTTCCCATGACCTCTGGTGTAATTGCCTTCTCCCTTGGCCTGGGTCCTGGTAACTTTTAGGTACATAGCCCGGGGAACAAAAGGGCAGTTGGGTTTTACTTCATCCCAACTGATGTGTTGACATTCTCAGAGCATGCAGCGCTCAGAGAACTGACTTAGGGTATTGCGTCTTCTCTCCTTAGGACATAGTGGCTGCTCCTGTTACAGGGCTCTCTTCTTCAACTTACAGAGAGGCAGGGAGAGCAAGAGAAGGGTCCCCCTCAACCCGCCTCCACCCCCTCAGGCCCTTCTCATGAATTTCCTCCTTGCAATCCCATGTCCACAAGCCAAAGAGCCAAGCATTTGTGAAGCTCCTGGTATGTGCCAGACTCTTTAGGGAGCTGAAAAGAAATGCCTTCTGTTCTCAGCGGGCTCATAGCCTAGCATGAATGAACTTTGGATGTTGAGAAGTTAAGAGAGTCAGTGTAAAACAACGGGGAGAGAAAAGCAAAGTCAAGCAATCACTATCACCGACAACCTACACAGTAGCAACATATGTATTAAATTCATTCTTTGTTGGTCACTTTCAACTTTAGTGCTTATGAAATGCATCTATAGATTTTAGCTCCAGAAGGTATGTAGATAAGCAATATTTTTATTTGAAAACACTTGGGAGCATGTTGGGGGTTGAACTGTGTTCCCCTTCATCCTCCACCCACTGTCCACAAAGTTTGTATGCTGAATGTCTAATGCCTGTGCTAAGTTGTTTTGCTCATTCGGACAATTTTACACAATCGAGTTCTGCCTGTAATTCCTCTCATAGAAGTAGTAGTGGTGTGTTAGTCCCTCAGTTGTGTCTGACTCTTTGTGACCCCGTGGAAGACTACCAGGCTCCTCTGTCCCTGGGATTCTCCAGGCAAGAATACTGGAGTGGGTAGTCATTCCCTTCTCCAGGGGATCTTCCTGACCCAGGGATCGAACCTGAGTCTCTTGCATCTCCTGCATTGGCAGGTGGGTTCTTTACTGCCGAGTCACCTGGGAAGCCCCTCTAATGCCCAGTCTGACTGTATATGAAGGTAGGGCCAGTGGGGAAGTAATTAAAGTCAAACGGGGTCATAAGGATGGGGCACTAATCCAATAAGACTGGTGACCTTTTGGTCACCAGAGGAGGAGAGACCAGAAATTTCTCTTTCTCCGTGGGCACACAGAACAAATACCATGTGAGGAAATAGTGTGAAGGTGGCCGTCTGCAAACCAGAAAGAGTGTCGCACTGAAAACAAATTTGGCTGACACCTTGATTTTGGACTTCGAGGCTCTAGGACTGTGAGAAAATAAAATTCTGTGACTTGAGCCACCCTGTCTGTGGTCCTCTGTTCTGGCAGCTTGAGCAGGCTAGTACAGAGCAGTTTTTAATTTTTCCTTCAGTGTAGATTCAGAAAAAAATACATCCCTAGCATGTCATTTTCTCCACCCAAGTCTTTGAGCTTAGCCAAGTATCCGCTAATATCTGAAAAGTCACTCACTCAACCTAAATGTTCACGGAACAGATGCACCTCAAGACCTTTTATTCCTTCGTCAAAAATGCTAACCTTTCCTTCTGGTTCCCCCAGTCTCTAAGACATTTTCACAACAAATGTGTTTGGAAATAAAGATGTGATTCCTGCATCTTATGAGTATTTTCTGTGGTGTGTGATGCATGTTAATTTAATGCATGAGCACAGATAGTATTTAACCTCTGCACTGTGGGATCAGGGCTGGGCACAGGGAGTGCTAGGTGAATAACCCCCCGATAAGTGCTACAGGAACATCTGTACCCCAAGTCAGAGGCATGGCCCCACGGCAGGAATTGAGGGGGCTGTCGTCTGCACCCCACCGTCACTCCCACACTGCCTGATCCTGACCAGCTTCTCTTCCTTTGGTTCTCGTATGTATTGATACATATTTATATAATACTATGTATATTCAATCAGTATTTGTTGAATTGAATTATGTAAATACACGCTCGCCCGTGGTATAAGAAGCTACTGCCAGGGTAGCAGCTCTCCAATCATGCGGTGGGTCTTATTTATACACCTCATAAAGGATGCTAAGCTGAGAGGGATCTGTAGAATCACAGCTTTCATTTATTGCTGGGGGAAAATATTTACAAGCAGGGATGTGGAATTTCATTTGTTTTGACACATCGTGGGGGGGTGTTCTCAGAAAGGTGTTTGGAGAACGTGCCGTGTCATCCACCGGTGATCTTATTTGGGATCCACCAGCACGTGCTGGGAAAGCCATGGACTGTCTGTAAGGCCCCCTCTCCACCTGGCCCCAGACTCTTTGTCCAGCCACACAGAAGAGGCCCGGTTCTGGTCCCTCCTCTCTCATTTTCCATCACCTGTTTTCTTTTATTGCTTCTTCTTGTCCTTATTCTTCTTCTCCTCCATACCCTTTTCTACTTAAAAAAAAATTTTTTTATTTGACTGTGCTGGATCTTAGTTGGGGCATGTGAATACTTACTTGCAGCATATGGGATCGTTTCCCAACCAAGGATTGAACCTGGGCCCCCTGCATTGGGCGCTCAAAGTCTTAGCCACTGGATCACCAGGGAAGTCCTTCCTTCTCTTCTTAAAATCTTTCCTTTTAAGGATTTTTTTTTAATGTGGACTATTTTTTTTTTCTTTATTGAATTTGTTACAACATTGTTTTGGTTTTATGTTTTGGTTTTTTGGCCTCAAGGGATGTGGGATCTTGGCTCCCTGACCAGGGATTGAACCTGCACTCCCTGCATTGGAAGGTGAAGTCTTAGCCACTAGACCGTCAGGGAAGCCCCCTTAAAATCTTTATTTTCCTTTTGTAAAACACCACCAACAACAATTGTTGAGTTGTTGCTCAAGTTCAAGGGTGAATATATAGTCATGTCAGTGAGAGACAAGATGTGCTTAACAATAACTGGTTGGAAAACTGTTTAACCTAATATGTGGGAAAGACAAACAGAATTAAAGCAGGAGCGTACACAGCTCTGCAGGTGTGTGTTTCCCCTGAACTTCGGGGGAAGATTCTGTTTCTTTCTGCCAGCTTCATAGCCCGCATCCAGGTTGATGAGTAGAGGGAGCCTTGACAGATTCGTTGTAGAAAGAGCTACTTAAGGGAGAGAAAAAGAGTAGCTCAAGGGACAAAGCCTGGGAGAGGAGGGCAGAGAGGATTTAAGTAGGTTTTGCTGTATTGCCTTTTAGTGTTTACCTTTTTAAAAAAAGAAGCCTAACAACAGATTGCTTTTCAATTATTCAAATTGCTTTTCAATTATTTCAGGAGGTCAGATTGGTGTTTGTCCTGCTGAGGATTCTGTTCAGACACTTGGCATGACTGAAGCTGTGACAAGTGGGAAAGTTCTCTCCCCTCTCCTGCCGTCCCCCACCCCCAGGTCAGCTGTTCTCCCCAAGGTCAGCTGTTGTGCCTTATGCTGGGCAACACGAGTGTAAATGGATGTGGCAGGCTGCCTCTCCATCCACAAAGCAGCATGAGTTTGCTTGAAACCTTGGTGACTGGAGGAGGAGGATGACGGTCATTGATGCTGCAATGGTCTGTTTCTGGTGCATGGAGCCCGGGGGTCGCTGGTGGACTGATTCCCTTGTTCTTGGGCCTCTTGGTCCTGCCCAGGTAAAGCAAAGCGTACCAGGGCGTAGGGAGCTGGTGGCGTGCGTGCGACTCAACAGCTCTGCCGAGGAACGAAGAGGACTGTCTTCTTGGTGGGCCTGGCTGCATCTCTGAGGTTAAGTGTCTGTTTAAAACGAAACAAGACAGACATCGCTGGTGGTCCAATGGTTAAGAATCCGCCTGCCAATGCCGGGGACACGAGTTCAACTGCTGGCCCTGGAAGATTCCCCATGCCGTGGGGAAACTGAGCTTGAGCATCACAGCTACTGAGCCTGTACTGAGCCCGAGCTCTGCAACAAGGGAAGACATGGCAAGGAGAAGCCGAGCACCGCAACTGGAGAGCAGCCCAAGCTTCCTGCAAGCAGAGAAAGCCTACACACAGCAGTGAAGACCCAGAGCAGCCAAACGAAAGAAACAAAACAGAAGAACCGGCCCTCCGCCCTTCTCCTGGTGCCTGGAGACGGCATGGTCTTGAAAAGTGGAACAGAGGCAGCCTTTGAAACTTAGTGGTAAGCTCAGATTCTAAGAGTTGGGCACAGGTCCCTTTGGCTACCTCCGCGACTTCTGAAGGTCAAGTCACAAATGTGAAGGCCCCGAAGCACTGTGGCAAATGAGGGCAGGTCGTGCCCCATTTTGGGAAGGAGGGGAAGGAGCATGGCAGGGTAACAGGAGTCCTGTGAGAGTGCCTAAATGAGCCACCCTTTGAGTCAGTTGGCAGATTCATTGAACTCCGCATTCCCTGGTGTTCCCAGATGCCTGGAAATAATTGGACCTTGGGTGGCCAGGCAAGTTAAGCGGGCGGTAGACGGAAGTGTAGTCTCAACCCAATTGAAAATTATTACTGTGAGAATGATCGCCGAGTCATAATAACCCCATTTAATGAAGGCTTCCTATGTCTCTGTTGCTATGTGTTCTCCAGATTAACTCATTTAATCCTCACAACATCTTGGGAAATCTCCTGCCTGATTTATAGGTGAGGAAACTGAGGGTCAGGGTGGTTACATAACTTGCTCATGATCACACACACCGAAAATGTTGGCACCAGAAATCCAGTTCCATTGGTTTGGTTCTGAAGCCCACATTCTTAGCCATAATGGCAACTGCTGGCTCTGCTGTGACAAGACCGCCAGGAAATTAGTCATCACTGGGGCACAAATCATATCTCAGCTGCATTTTGCTTTTGATCCTTGCACAGGTCCAAGCACATAGCAGGTGCTTAATAAATGGTTGTTGACTCAGTCCCTTTGTTCGAGGGGGTTGTATTTTTGTTGGAGGGAAAATACTATCATGCCTGAGAGAGAAAACAGTTTGGAACAAAATACCCAATGCCAAAAATCCATGGGAGAGTCATAAGGGAAGAAAACACATTATCATTTAACAGATTGGATTCCATTAGCTCCTTCTCTTCTAGTAAGGAAACCATCAAAAATCAAATTAAGATCAGAAGGTTGCTTGATGAATATAGAACCCAAGCAAGGGAAATTGGATTTCCTAGAGGGTGTGTTTTCATCACATGGTGACTGCCCCAAGTGAAAAATTCGCCTTCAGCCAGGAGTATGTTTGCCCAGTGGACTGGATGTTTGTGTTGGCCAGCTGTATTCTGTCCAGGTCAGTACTGGAAAAACACTCGTGTCTCACCCTCTGGTTCTTCCTAGACTCCGTGGTGACTCTGTTTGCACTAGTCATTACGACACCCCTTCCTCGCTTTCCACACTCTTCTCACATTGCAATTTCTCTGTCTACAGTTTATTTTACATGGAGTATAGGTGCCTGCTCTTCGGGAGAGTGGGTGACTTGTCTCCTGGTCACATTTTAGGGCTGCCTTCTCCAGTGAGTGGCTACTTTTTAACCTTAATCAAGGAACTGGTCTGTTCTGGGCTTGTATTGTTCATACTTTTTCCTAAAGCCCATATTTAAGCATTTCTTTCTTCTTTCTGAAAAGCTCAAGGTGAATTCCATACAGATATCCAATTATTTAAATAGATGTAATATAATATAGTTTATAATTATGATATAGTTTGGTATAATATAATAATATAACTCAAATACATGTTTTAAATGAATTTTCTATTTTGAGATCGTTATATTTTCATATGTAGTTGCAAGAAATAATACAGAGGAATTTCCTATGCCTTTGACCTACTTTCCCCTGCACGGTAACACCTCATACAACCAAGATGTGGACACTGAAAGTCAAGATAGGGTCCATTTCCATCACAAAAATCCCTCAGGTTGCCCTTTTACAGCCACTTCTGTTTCCTTCCTGCCCTGAACCCTTCTTTAACCACTAGCAACCCCTCACCTTTTCTTCATTTCTAGAATGTTTTCATTTCAAGAATGTTACGTAAATGGAATCACATAGTTTGTAATCTTTGGGATTGGTTTTTGTCATTTTGCATAACTCTCCGGTTATTCATCCAGGTTGTTGACTGTATTAATAGTTTGTTATTTTTATTGCTGAACCATAGCTATGGTATAGATGTACTACAATTTGTTTAACCATTTGCCCATTGAAGGACACGGGTTATTTTCAGGTTTGGGCTATTGCAAATAAGGCTGTTATACACATGTTTTTGGAGTAGGAAGTGGCAAACCACTCCAGTATTCTTGCCTGGAAAATCCCATGGACAAAGAAGCCTGGCCATCGACAGTGATGGGGTTGAAAAGAGTTGGATAGGAATGAGTAACTGAGCATACACACTTGTGTACAGGTTTTCGTGTGACCGTAAATCTTCATTTCTTTGGGATGAATGAGCAGGAGTGTAATGCTAGGTCATAGGATAAGTCTGTGTTTAGTTTTTTAAGATACTGCCGCACTGTCTTCTCGAGTGGCTGTACTAGTTTACATTCCCACCAACATCGTACGAGTGATCGAATTTCTCTGTATCCTGAGCAGAATTTAGTGTTGTTACTACCTTTTATTTTAGCTATTTTGATGGGTGGGATATCTCATTGTGGATTTAATCTGTATTTCCCTAATGGCAAAGGGTTGGACACGACTTAGCAACAAAACAAGTCCTCTGGCAGACTCATGCTTTGTGGCTAATTTCTTACACTTTATAGCTAGTCTTTTCATTTATTTAAGAGGGTCTTTCACAGAGCAGAAGTTTTCCAATCTGCCTGCAATGCAGGAGACCCTGGTTTGATTCCTCAGTGGGGAAGATCCCTTGGCGAAGGGATAGGCTACCCACTCTAGTATTCTTGGGCTTCTCTGGTGGCTCAGATGATAAAGAATCTGCCTGCAATGTGGGAGACCTAGATTTGATCCCTAGGTGGGGAAGATCCCCTGGAGGAGGGCTTTGGCAACCCACTCCTGTATTCTTGCCTGGAGAATCCCATGGACAGAGGAGCCTGGTGGGCTACACTCCGTGGGGTCACAAAAAGTAGGACATGACTGAGCGACTAAGCACAGCACAGAATCTTTATTATATTGAGCCTTTCAATTCATGAATATGTCTTTCCATTGAATTAGATATTTTTAAGTTTTATTTAAAAAGTAGCATTGTTTAATCTTCAGCATACAAGTGCATGTAAAATAGATTTATACCGTTTTTTTGTGACTGTAAGTGGCATTATATCAAAAAATTTTGTTTTCACATGTGCGTTGCTAATTTATAGGAATACAATTGAGTTTTGTATACTTATTTGATAACCTGCAGCCTTGCTGAATTAATTTTTTCCTTTTTCTTTTAAATAGATTCCTTGGGATTTTCCACACAGAAAATTATTATATATCATCTGCAAATAGGTATAGTTTTATTTCTAACTTTCTGATATGTATGCCTTTTATTTCCTTTTCTTGCCTTTTTGCACAGGCTAGAACTTCCAACACTGCATTAAATAAGAGTGATGAGAGCAGATATCCTTGCCTTTTTTTTGATTATAGGGAGAAAACATTCAGTCTTTTATCAATAAGCAAAATATTAATTGTAGGGTTTTTTTGTGTGTGTGTGGTTACATTTAAAAATCAAGTTGAGAAAGTTTCCCTCTGTTCTTGCATTTCTGTTATTCCTTATCACAAATGGATATTGAATTTTGTAAAATGCATGTTTTTGGATTGAAGGACCTAATCATTTTTAAATTAAATTTATTGACTTTCAAAATGAACAAGCTCTGTATCTCTGACATAATTCTTATATATTGCTGAATTCTATTTGCTAATATTTTGCTAAGGACTTTTTACATCTATATTCATGAGGGATATTTGTCTGTAGTTCTCCTTTTGTTATACTATCTTTGTCTAGTATTGGTATTAGAATTAATACTAGCTTCATAAAATTAACTGGGCAGTGTTCCCTCCTCTTCAATTTTTCTGGAAGAGATTATGTAGAACTGATGCTAATTCTTCTTTAAACACTTGGTAGGTCTCCAGTGAAGCCATCTGGCCTGCCTCCCCTTCTCTCACTATATTTAAAAATGCACATTTCAAAGTATTAAGAAAAATACATACATACACATACATATATTTAGTGTACTGATAACATGGTTCATTAATTTTAAAGACCAAAAATCAAGCCTCTTGAATGAAACACACTTTGAAGTTCTATTTACAAAATGCAAATTTGCCATTCACAATTTTGGGATGAAATTTAGTGGCCAAAGCTTCATGCCTCCTTTAACACGTTCTCTGTTTGCTCAGCAATGGGGTAGAAATGCAGGAAATATCTGTGTGTGGCAAGTCTAGGACCAAAGTGTGAGCGTTAGCACCATTTCCTCCTGGCCTAACACTTCTCTGTCTCAAGTCATCCTGCGTCTATTACACTGTCTGTGTGACCTTGGCGGATGATTTACTCCTCCTGGCCTCAGTTTGGTTCCCTCATTCTTAGAAAGGGGATGACAGCTGAACAGCTGCTTGCCTTGTAGGGTTGTTAGGGTATGTGCTTGAACGCCCAGTCGCTTCAGTCATGTCTGCCTCTTTGCGACCTGACCATCGCCTGCCAGGCTCCTCCGTCCATGGAATTCTCCAGGCAAGAGTAGTGGAGTGGGTTGTCATTCCCTTTTCCAAGAGATCTTCATGACCCAAGGACTGAACCTGTGTCTCCTTTGTCTCCCGCACTGCAGGCAGGTTCTGTACCGCTGAGCCACTGGGGTTAGGAGCAGAGTAAATTCTCCCATCCAGGTTCTAACCAGGCCCCACCCTGCTTAGCTTCAGGAGGTCAGGTACAGTCAGGATCGTAAGGCTGTAGAGTAAATTATCAGTGATTCGTAGTTGTTATTATTCTGCCAACATAAATGGAATGGTTTCCCTTAACTGATCCCACTTTAAACAGAGAAGAGTCACTCTGTTCCTCTTTTTAGATGCTCCACTGTCCATGGAGACAAGGGTTTGATCCCTGGGTCAGGAAGACCCCCTGGAGGAGGAAATGGCAACCTACTCGAGTATTCTTGCCTGGAGAATCCCATGGACAGAGGAGCCTGGCGGGCTACATACAGTCCACAGGGTCGAAAAGAGTTGGACACGATGGAAGTGACTTAGCATGCACTGTCTATGGAATTCTCCAGCCAAGAATATTGGAGTGGGTAGCCATTCTTTTCTCCAGGGGATCTTCCCAACCCAGGGATCAAACCTGTGTCTCCTGCATTGCAAGCAGATTCTTTGCTGTCTGAGCCACTGGGGAAGCCCATATGTCCCCTAACTGCAAAACTGTCCCCGGTTTAGAACTGCTTGTCTATATGTGACCTCTCCCTTCAAAAATTTTTGAAATTAATATATGCTTGTCAGGAAAGTTTGGAAAAGACTTGCAGTGAAGGTGAAAATGTGACTTTCAGCCAAAGTGCAGTGGCAGAGGCTTATGCCCCTGAGACAGTGGTAGAACTCCTCTCTGGAATAGGTGCCTTTTGGTTGGTAAAATACCTTGACCAGACACTTCAAGGGTGAAGTGCATGAGGGTTGGTCACTCAGGCCTGGTAGCTGGAGGCAGGAAGGAGTTTACCCGCCTGGGCAGGAGAACAAGGAGGAGCTCCTGTGGGTTGGGGGTGGGGGAAGCAGAGCGGACGGAGGGGTGTGAAGGGGGCGGGTTGAGCTGTGGTGTGACAGGTGGTGGCCGTGCAGAGAAACTCACCAGAGTATGGTGGCTGGAGGAAATTTAAGCGCTGTGATGAACTGGGCAGCCAGCTCTGTGTTTACACCGCCCTGTCCCCATTCCCCACACCTCCAGTTAAGGCTGTTACACCCAAAGCAGTTGGGGGAAAAAAGGGGGCCAGGAGAAGAGCTGAGGGTGGTGAGATGTTGGTGGGACTAAGGGTGAAGGGGGACAGGAAACAGGAGCTGCACATCTTAGCAGCTGAGCCCTCTGGAATTCAAGAGACCCGGGGGAGGATCCCAGACTTCCTTCTGGACCTGGGAGAGGGGGCTTGAGTGGGATTTATGTAAATCTCAGAGGATGCAATTATTTAGGATGCTGTCTGTATAGGAAGAAAACCATTTGCTCTGCTTCCTTCCAGTATTTTTTTCTTTGAGTTTTTAAAATGAAGTTAATCTTGTTGTATATGGTATAGGGGAGGAAAAGAATTTTCCCTTTACCCTTCTAGGTTCTTGGCTAGATCCCCCTCTAAGAGAGAGATTAACGGGACAAAAACAAACAAGTGTAATCACACAGACCCCCTCCTGAAGACCTGGGAGAGACCCTGGAAAACTGAGTAACTGCCGGAAATGGCCCAAGTCACCACCCCAAATACCATCTCCAGCTAAAGACAAAAGAAAACGTTGGGTGGTGTGGGGAGGCTGGTTCTGGGAGGTTCCTGGGGAAAATCAGAGTAAACAAGGGAAAGTTTGTTATGCAGATTTAAGTTGTAGTCTTCCCATTGATAAGAGTTTCTATAGACTTCGTCTCCTCCTCTTCCTGGTTCAGAGGGGAGGCTCCCTCACAAATGGAGATTTTCCTTATAAATGTAAGCTATGTCTCTTAAGTGCCAAAGAGGCATGTTTGGAGTGGGGCATTCTGCCCTCCTTCTAGGATCATTTTTCTTGATGATCAGCCCCCATCAGCCCCCAGAGGAGGTGGAAATCCACCAAGGCCTCCACCTAGTGCCACAGTAGGTGTCAAGTTGGACTTGACTTAGCAATTGAACAACAATGCCAGGCAGAGAGCGAGTTTTTGGAAATTCAGCTGCCCCGTGCCTCTCAGGCTGTCCTGCTCCTGGAAGGTGAGGCTGTCCTGAATTATTCAAGCTATAGAGGAGGAAAAATAAATTTCCTTCTTCTCCTCTAGGTTCTGTGGTTGAGACCCCCTTTAATAAAAGAAAGGTTAACAGAGACCTCCCTGGAAGTCCAGTGAGTGGTTAGGACTCAGTACTTCCATGGCAGGGGGCCTGGATCAGATCCCTGGTTGGGAACTAAGATCCTGAAAGCCAGGTGGCACAGCCAAAAAAAAAAAAAAGAGAGAGAAAAACGAACAGAGATTTAGAAGCATTACATTCGGAGAGACCCAGGAAAACTGCATAAAACTCCCCCAGATGGTACCACCTTAAGTACCATCTTCACCTAAAGACTAAAGATGTTGGTGGTCAGGGGACCAGCTAGGGGAGTTGAACCCAGTAAACAGGAGTAGGTTGTTATGCTGAATTAAGTTGGGGCCTTCCTCACTGATAAAAGTTTCTTGTGAATTAGAGCCACCTTTCTCTTCCTGGTAGAAAGAGGGAGACACTGACAAAAAGAGGATTTCTTTGGAAGTATCTCCCACAAAAGGGTGAAGTCTACTCTGCTTTCAGAGATGCTTAAAGAAGTGGCAGTCAGTTGGCAAGACGCCAGGCGAGTATGGTGGATGAGGGAAAACTTCGTAGCCCAGTTCCTTCAGATTTTGAAGCGTTGGTTGTGAGGCACGCAGTCGGGCGTTGTCATGGGGAAGAGTTGGGCCCTTTCTGTTGACCAATGCTGAGTGCAGGTGTTGCAGTTTTTGGTGCGTTTCATCCATCTGCTGAGCATACTTCTCAGATGTAATGGTTTCGCTGGGGTTCGCTATAGTGGGTCAGACTGGCAGCAGACCACAAAAAAGTGACCATGACTTTTTTTGGGGTGCAAATTTGGCTTTGGGAAGTGCTTTGGGGCTTCTTCTCAGTCCAATCACTGAGATGGTTGTTGTGGGTTGTTGTATAAAATCCGCTTTTAATTGCATGTCAAAATCCGATCAGAGATTCTCAGATTCAGAGATTCTCCGGTGTCTGTAGTTTCTCAAGAATAATCAGCACAAAATGTTTATGCCAAAGAGGCATATTTTGGGGTGGCATACTCTACTCCCCTTCAAAGTCAGGACGAATCTTCCTCAACCTTCCCTACCACCCACTAACTCACATAGGTCAACACATGTGTCATACCCATTGTGAAAGTGTTAGTCGCTCAGTCATGTCTGACTCTTTGCAACCCTAGGGACTGTAGCCGTCTAGGCTCCTCTGTCCATGGAATTCTCCAGCCGAGAATACAGGAGTGGGTAGCCATTCTCTTTTCCAGGGGATCTTCCTGACGCAGGCATCAAACCTGAGTCTCCTGTGTTGCAGGCGAATTCTTTACTATCTGAGTCACCAGGGAAGCCATACTCATTAGCCAGTGGAAAAGACAGTCCTTTTAAGAAAAAAATGCAAAGCTAGTAAGGCTGAGGTAGTGGAGACCCCAGGTATAACCCAGGGAGGAAGGCAAGCATGTGCCATCAAGGTCAGGATTCATTACCTTAATCCCCTCTCACTCTCTCCTCGTGGACACAGCTCTTGCTGTTGCTGACTGTTTTTGTACTTCAGAGGTATGCGTGAGGGTTTTGATTCGCTGAGGAAGCCTGAAGACTGACTGCTATGGACTGAATTTTGTCCTCCATGACCCACAACCCAGATTCATAAGTTGAAGCCTGTAGGGAAAATATTTTTCTCTACCCTCTTAAGTTCTGAAAACTGGAGGCTTGTGAATTAAACTAACAAAAGACAGATTAACAGGGGAAAAAGATTATTCTTATGCACAGGGGAGTTAGCAAAAGAGGTAGCTGGCTGTTAAACGGTAAAAGCTAGAGGCTTATATACCTAACTTAGCAGGCAAACGGGTGGGGGAGAAAAGGCTTTTATGGCAGAATGAATGGTTTCTTTAGGAAAGACAAATGGGTTTTTAGGAGAACAAAGGACAGATAAGAAAGTTTGTGATCATGTTTGTCTATACAGGTCTGAGTGATAGTTCTGTCTCCTTCACGGCAGTTAAACTCCCAGGGAGGAGGGATTTAGGGGTACGTTTTATTTCTCTTCTGGGAGTCGATTCACCCTGGAGAGGGAATTATAGCAGCCTTATTTCCCAGAACTTGCTGCTTTTAGTCTGATAAGGGAAGGCTTCTTTCTGCATCTGTTGATTCCCAGTTACTTTCAGCTCAAAATAATCCTCATACCAAAGTGGTATATTTTGGAGTGCCATATTCTGAACCCTTTTAGGCTCTAACCCCAATGGGGCTGTATTTGGAGATAGGGTCTTTAAAGAGAAAATTAAAGTTAAATGAGGTCATATGGGTGGGGCCCTAATCCAATAGTATTATTGTCCTTCTAAAAAGGAGGCAGGGATACCAGAGACCTCCCCCAACCACATGCACTCAGTGGAGAGGTCCCGTGAACTACAGCAAGATGGTGGCCACCTGCAATCCAAAGAGAGAGTTCTCATCAGATACCAGTCCTGCCAACAGCTCTGAAACTGTGAAAAAATAGATTCTGTTGTTTAAACCACCAGGTCTGTGGTATTTTGTTATGGCAGCCCAAGCAGACCAGGACAAAGACTAAAATATTGTCTTTAAGAGCCAAAGAGATAGGATTTCCCTGGTGGTACAATGTATAGGAATCCGCTTGCCAGTGCAGGGGACACGGGTTCAATCCCTTGTCTGGGAAGATCCCACATGCCTTGGAGCACCTAAGCCCGGGCACCACAACTACTGAGCTGGAGTTTTAGGGCCTGTGAGCCACGACAACTGAGCCTGAGGACCTAGAGCCTGTGCTCTGCAACGAGAGAAGCCATCTCAGTGAGAAGCCTGTGCACCCCACCAAAGAGGAGCCTGCTCTCACGGTAACTAAAGAAAGCCTGAGTAGCAACCAAAAATAAAAAAAGCCAAGGGCTTCCCAGGTGGCTCAGTGGTAAAGAATCCACCTGCCGATGCAGGGGTTGAGAGTTAAATCCCTGGGTCCAGGGGATCCCCTGGAGGAGGAAATGACAACCCACTCCAGTATTCTTGCCTGGAAAATCCCATGGACAAAGGAGCCTGGCAGGCTACAGTTCATGGGGTCGTGAAAGAGTTGGATGGGACTGAGCGACTAAAACAGCATATAGGAGATAAAGTTTAAAAAATGGTAGAATTGTAGATTGAAACCAAGCAGGAGCCTCCCAGGTACAAATCATTTCTGTCTTCCCTCCCCTCTTGTTTGTAGGAATCAGTCTTAGGCCTCCTAGACCTGCCTAGATCTTCCCTGAACTCCAGAGGGTAGATTCAAACAGTTGCTCATCAAAGAAGGAAGGGAATGCATAAACAAAAGAGGAGCAATCAAGAAACTATACTGAAGTGGTTAAGACAGGGTCTTGGCTCCTCCTCAAGGGATATACATAACAGCATCTTAGGGTTCTTCTGCAGGAAGTAATGGAGAAGGCAATGGCACCCCACTCCAGTATTCTTGCCTGGCAAATCCCATAGATGGAGGAGCCTGGTAGGCTGCAGTCCATGGGGTCGTTAAGCGTCGGACACGACTGAGCGACTTCACTTTCACTTTTCACTTTCATGCATTGGAGAAGGAAATGGCAACCCACTCCAGTGTTCTTGCCTGGAGAATCCCAGGGACGGGGGAGCCTGGTGGGCTGCCGTCTATGGGGTCGCACAGAGTCGGACACGACTGAAGTGACTTAGCAGCAGCAGCAGCAGGAAGTAAAGCCCCACTCAGGTGGAGGGTGGTGATTTCAGGCTGATCACCAGACACTTACTCTCACAGCCAGGGGCTTCCCTAGTGGCTCAGACAGTAAAGAATCTGCCTGCAGTGCGGGAGACCCGGGTTCGGATGCTGGGTTGGGAAAATCCCCTGGAGAAGGGAATGGCAACCCACTCCAGTATTCTTGCCTGGAGAATCCCAGGGACGGAGGAGCCTGGCGGGCTGCAGTCCATGGGGTCGCAAAGAGTCGGACACAACTGAGCGGCTATCAGTCACTCACTCATTCACCAGACCCTTGGAGCTCCATGCTGTTACCTCACCACCAACCAATGAGAAGAAAGTCACACACTTTGCAGCCCTCACACCGAAAACCATTGGGAATTTCAGGGGGTTTTGAACACGAGCCACTCGCTCTCCTTGCTTGGCCCTGCAATAAGCCTTCCTCTGCTCCATACCACAACATTCTGGCTGTTGGCTTCACAGTGCCCTAAACACAGGAACTTGCATTTGGTAACAGAACCTGGACCACAAAATAAGATGATGGGGAAAGGACGTACTTTGTGGACGTCTAGGGCCAATCCTGGTGAGGTATCTCGATATTTATTGGGAGTTGAAATAACTTCCAACAAATCATATATGTGTTTCTAAAAAGTAGGAGCTGCATTCTTTGATGTCCTACCCTCTGTTGGACTTTCTGCCAGAAACCATGTCAACCTGGTTCAAGGTAGAGTGTAACCAGCTGATGAGTCCAAACCCTGGACTCCAGCCTCGCAGCCTCCTGTTCATTCTTTTCACCGAGCTCTGATGGAGAAGTGAGCTGCCAGAGGACCCTAATCAGATGCATGCTCTCATCTGGAAGTGATTAAAGTCCTAAGGACAGATAGAAGCCATGTTGATAGCATTAATTGGTTCCTTATTTCTGAGTTGGGCCTGCTTCATTGTTTAAGATTCCACTCTAATTTGTTGGGATTTTCTCTTCGGCATTGTAAAAAGCAAACTTATTTTGCTGGATGAGAACAGACCCTTTTAAACCGGGCTTTGAAGTTTGCAGCTTTGTAACGTGTCAGCCTTCTGAAAGCTTCTGCTCTCTTGCCAGCTCGAACCGACCCACAGCCACAATTAGCATATCAAAGAGTCGGGGGGGGGGTCCTGAAGGGGGCTGCGGAGGTGGGGGCCGCCTGGGCCTTCGTTTGGGATGTAAGGAGATAGAGGGCCTCGCTAACACGTGCCCTGCTGCCAGGGTGGTTACTCATTTCACCTTTAATTCCATTTCCTCTCCTCTTCTGGCTGTGCGCTTTTGACAATTACACACACACACAATCCTCCCTGAAGGACAAAAAGGAATCAGAAATGAAAAAAAAAGAAAGAAAGAAAAGGAAAGGGAGGCATTTTAAGGGAGATAAACCCTATTCTCATCGCTTTCTAAAATCCAACAACTCCCACAGATAAATATGTTAAGTATTCAATAGTTATTTTAGTGCCTATGTTTTGGCTAATTGCTGGGTTTAAAAAATGAAAACCCTTCAGGAAGGAGGTGGAAGCACTTCAGACTACATTTTACCATTGCTCTGAGGTGCTAATCCAAAGTCACTGCAACACTTGCTGGTCAAGCTGAGCTGTGGATGGTCTGGCTACTCTTACCTAAGAAGGGATGCTAGAACTGCCTAGGAAATGATCCCCAGGAGAGGACGGCCTCTGCAGTTTGAACAGAGAGGCTCCCAAGCAGACATGCAGATGTGGGTGATCTTGCAGACAGATGATGAGAGAGGAGAGAAAACTGATGGAAACTAAAGACTCCCAAGACAAGGGGTCATGGGAATAAAAGGCTATACAGAAATGGCACAAGCTGATCAAAGCAAGATCCCTCTAGTGAGCAAAGTTTATCCTCTAATGAACTGATTTTGAAAGAAAATGATTTGGATTCTTTTCATATCAAAAATATACACAAATGAGTGAAATGGGTGAAGAATGTCATAAGGTAGAAACTTCCAGTTATAAGATAAATAAACCCTAGGGATGTAAGGTAGAGAGTGATGACTATAATGAATATATCTGTAGTGTATATTCATAAGTTGCTAAGAGAAGAGATCCTAAAAATTCCCATTACAAGAAAAAAAATTTTGTAAGTATGTGTAGTGATGGATGTTAATGTATTGTGGGGATCATTTTGTCATATATACATACATACCATGTTGTGTATCTGAAACATACAATACTAGATGTCCCTTGTATCTCTATAAGAAAAGAAAAAAGAAACAGAGAGGGGGAAAATGGATATACAAGGTAAATTTGTTTTTCTTGGAAACTGAATTATATGACTTAAAAAAAAAAAACCTAAAGAAGAGTATGAGGTGAAGTGAAGTCGCTCAGTCGTGTCTGACTCTTTGCGAAGCTATGGACTGTAGCCTACCAGGTTCCACCGTCCATGGGATTTTCCAGGCAAGAATACTGGAGTGGGTTGCCATTTCCTTCTCCAGGAGATCTTCCTGACCCAGGGATTGAACCTGGGTCTCCTGCATTGTAGGCAGACGCTTTACCATCTGAGCCACCAGAGTACAGCAATATATTAATTGCTTCCCAAAGTTTCAACCTTGTTCCTTGAGTTTAAAAAAAAAAGGAATCATCAAGAAAAGTTATCAAAATATTAATAATAGATATGCTTGGAGATTATAGATTTCTATATTTTTTCCACAGTAGGCTTGTATTAATTTTACACTAAAATGTAGCATATTAATAAATGTCATGACTACATTTGGAATTCGGGAATGACTGTCTTTCCATTGCAATGTCTTTCCATTTCATGCAGCCATGAAATTAAGACACTTGCTCATTGGAATAAAAGCTATGCTCAACCTAGACAGCATATTAAAAAGCAGAGACATTACTATGCCAACAAAGGTCTGTTTAGTCAAAGCTATGGTTTTTCCAGAAGTCATGTATGGATGTGAGAGCTGGACTATAAAGAAGGCTGAGTGCCGAAGAATTGATGCTTTTGAACTGTGGTGTTGGAGAAGACTCTTGAGAGTCCCTTGGACTGCAAGGAGATCCAACCAGTCAGTCCTCAAGGAAATCAATTGGAAGGACTGATGCTGAAGCTGAAGTTCCAATACTTTGGCCATTGATGGGAAGAACTGACTCATTTGATAAGACCCTGATGCTGGGAAATATTGAAGGCAGGAGGAGAAGGGGATGACAGAGGATGAGATGGTTGGATGGTATCACTGACTCGATGGACATGAGTTTGAGTAAGCTCTGGGAGTTGGTGACGAACAGGGTGATGGACTGCGTGCTGCAGTCCGTGGGTGGCAAAGAGTCGGACACGACTGAGAGACTGAACTGAACTGACCGTCTTTCCATTAGTATACATGTTATAGACACAACGGAATTTAAACTAGAAAAAAGTTTTGGGGGGGCTTCCCTGGTGGCTCAGTGGTAAAGAATCTGCCTTCCAGTGCAGGAGACACAGGTTCAGTCTCTGATCCTAGTGGAGGGCAACTAGGCCCGTGCACCACAGCTATTGAGCTCATGAGTCACAAGTAACTGAAGCCCGTGCTCCTGAGACTGTGCTTCACAGCAAGAGATGCCACCTCAATGAGAAGCCTCGTATGGAAGTTAGAGAGTAGCCCCCACCCTCTGCAATTAGAGAAAGCCCTCGTAGCAATGAAGACCCAGCATGGCCAAAATAAATAAACAAATAAATAAAAAGTCTGGGTGGCATTTATTTCTCCCTCTCAATTTGAAAGTGAGGTTACTTAGAAGCAGGGAGGATACATCCAAGGTCATGTAGCCAAGGTATCAGAGTCTAGAGCAAAGCTGTCCAGTCCCATAGCCACCAGACATGTGCTGGTGATGAGCACTTGATATCTGGTTAAACTGAGAGGTGTTGTAAGTGTAAAACAGAGATTGGATTTTGTTTACTTATTTTTGGCTGTGCTGGGTCTTCTCTGCTGCACACGGGCTTCCTCTAGTCGTGGTGAGCAGGGGGCTACACTCCGTTCTGGTTCACAGGCTTCTCACTGTGGGGGCTTCTCTTGTTATGGAGCGGGAGCGCTAGGCACTTGGGCTTCAGTCGTTGCTGCTCACCCGCTCTAGTGCACGGACTCAGTTGAGGCATGGGCTTAGTTGCTCTGTGGCACGTGGAACCTCCTTGGACCGGGGACCAAACCCGTGTCTCCTGCACTGGGAGGTGCATTCTTACCTACTCTGGCACCAGGGAAGTCCTAGGTGTTGGATTTGAGAGAATCTTTTTCCAGGTGTGAAAAAATGTAAAAGATCTCAATAATTATATTGATGACATGTGGAAATAATGAATTTTAGATATATTGGGCTAAAGTTAACTTAGTCTGCTTCTTCCTATTCCTTTTAGTGTGGCTGTTAGAGAATTTAAAGTGACATATATGGCTCCCTTAATGTTCCTGCTAGACAACACTTCATGGAATACAAGTCTTGATTCTCAATAAAGTTCTCTGTAAAGAGAGAACACTGGATTGAGAATCAAGTATTATTATTGATTTGATAGTTCTGTGTTTAATTGGAGACATATAGTTTGTGTCTTCCAGCTAACTGAGGATTGGTTATTGCATAATCATACACAGATATTTATGTCTGCAGTGTTTCATTGGAGTGCCTTTTTTGCTGTCACACATCATTACCACTATGGGTCACGCTGTCCTTCTTGCCTCCTCCTCAAAAAGACCCACAAAGGAACGACACAAAAATTCCAGTTCTAAAATCAAACTTCAAGAATTGAGGGAAGTTAGTTGTAAATAATGCTTTACAACTCTCCACGCAGTTTGCAAACATTCCCTAAATCTTTTGACAATCCTGTTGTCTTGCTTAACATTTCCTCTCCTCACTGCCAGTCCCCCACCTCACTGGCTGCTTATGCAAGAAGGGAATTAAAGCATGCAACCCCACAATATGGGGCCTCCCTTGTAGCTCAGTCGGTAAAGAAGCTGTCTGCAATGCAGGAGGCCTGGCTTTGATTTCTGGGTCAGGAAGATCCTCTGGAGAAGGAAATGGCAAACCACTCCAGTATTCTTGCTTGGGAAATCCCATGGACAGAGGAGCCTGGCGGGCTACAGTCCATGGGGTCACAAGAGCCACCAGCCCACAATATGCCACTTTGACATCAGGACTGTTTTGAGCTGAAGGCAATAAACAACTCTCTGCCCTCTCGCTTTCTGTCCAAAAGCAGGACATAAATTTCCTTTTGAAAAAGGTAACATAAATTTCATTTATAAAGATGTTTCCTTTTTCCATACATGGAGGAGGATAAGAACACTTGATCGAGATAACTCTCATCAATGGAGAAAGCACTAAACTGAGTTTGCACAACAAACCTTCCTCAACAACCCTTATCTTTAATTATTTTCCTCTATATATTTATCTTCCTACAATTTACAACCCCTAGAAATCCCTGCCACCCCCTTCCTTTGTCTAGCTATTTTCCCACAATTTATTGCCCTATGTTAAAGTGGTATATAAGCCACTAAGTCTATTTCTTGGGGGTTTTCACTTCTTTCCTGGCAGACCTCTCATACACATACAAAATAAACATTTTCTTCTGTTAATCTGTCTTCCGTCAGTTTAATTTTCAGGCCCTAGTAGTGGAACCTAAGAGGGTGGAGGAAAGTTTTTCTCCCCTGCACACGGTGAAAAGCATATGAAAGCTTTTTTTTTTTTTTAATCAGTTTACAGTGTGATTGATTAAGTGTAACAAAATGTATTGGATTTTTTGGGAAAATAAATTCAGATGTTCCTCTAAACATATATATTTAACCCTTTAACCCTATCCTATAAATTATACTTCTCATAGTAGGTATTTTAACATATTGAGTTAGATATAACTGAAGGCAGGCAGGGATTTATAGACACAGCTTCAGAAAACAGATTGCTGTGCCAAACTGGCACCAGGAAGAAATATCCCACATCACGCCCAGAGATTCAAGAAGTTAAGAACTGTGACACTCTCTTGGCAAACATTATGTGCCATATCTTCCTGGTGGTGGGGCAAGGGGACAAATGAAGATGACCTTGACTATCAGAGGGCCATACTCTAGTTAGGAAACAAGATCAAATCCCAGGCCATGTTGAGAGAGCAGTTTGACCCACTACTGAATGATGTGGGGATAGCCGGTAGGTACAAAAGCTGTTGGGGAAAGAGGAATGCAGAGTCAAGATTAGATGAAGTTGAAGGATTATAAGGAGGATCTTGGACTTGAGCTGGACTCTAAAAAGACAAGTTATTTGCATAAACGGAAAAGAGAAGCAGGGAAGGAATTCCAAGCTATATCTGCAGAGGCACAGGAGTGGGAATTGACAGATTTTATGAGCCCTCCCAAAGAAGCTGAGAGAAAACTAGCGCTGTGAAAGCAAACAACTTGTCTTTCTTGTTTAATCCCATACTCCAGTGCCTAGAACAGTGCTCGGTACGTTGAGGGTGTCTACTGTTAGCTGCATGAATGAAGAAATACTACTGCTACTTTTTAAAAACTATAAGCAGAACACAGAAGGAATTTGCCCTTCAATGCTGCTATGAATGTGAGTACAAATATCTCATTGAAATCCTGCTTTCGTTATATGTTCAGAAGTGGAATGGCTGGATTAGGTAGGCATTTTTATCCCCGATTTATGAATGAGGAAACTGAGGCCCAGAGAACTCCTGTAACTTGCCCGAAGTCACACAGGCAGGAGGCTGCCCAGCCTTTGTCCATTTCCACCCTGTTCTGAGGATCTGCCTTATCTGCATCATTCCCAGCTTTAACTTGGAAAATTGGGGATTAATTTATGCACACTTAGGGCAGCAGCTGATCTTGTAGCTTACAGAACTGGAAATGGGGAAGACTTAGAGTCCTATTTCATCCCAGGCTCAAGTTACGCAAGTCCCAGCTGGCTGAATTCTTTTCTGGACACCAGATTCCAACATCGTTCTGCCTTTGTTGCAGTTTTGTGTTAATTAAATGCTAACAGAAGTCCAGGGTGGATTATTTTAGAATTAACTGGCCGAGGAACCTATTTCTAGTTCCTTAACCTTGGGCATGTCAATATTCAAAAACAATTTTAACCTGGGTTGTTTAACCATGAAGTTGTAATTCATGCCAACCATCACATCGCCAAATAGTTGTAAATCAATATTAATATTTTATATGGAATTTTCCTGAGTCTGGTTTCATAGTGGTTCTGAGTCTATGACGTGTGAAGAGAAAAGAAATGCTTTCTTTGCTTACTTTGTAACCTTGTTGTCCTCTGTTCTTCACCAGCTGACGGTGGAATTTGTGTGATATGGACTGGGGAGGGGACAGGTACTGCGCATGTGGACAGGAAGAGAGGCAGGAAGAGGAAGTGGAGGAAGAAGGGCAGGGAAGTAGAGGAGATCTGTAGGAGCATCATACGGCTAAATGGGATTTTAGGGACCATCTGAGCCCTTCCTTTCATCAGGAAGGTCAAGAGGCAGGGAAGCTGGAGTCCAGGCCTACCACGCAGTGTGTGAGTGCTGGCATGCTGCTGAAATGTCAAGGTCCCTACGCTTGCATTCCAGACCTCTCTGGACTTCCACATACCTTTTGCACAGGCTCAAGTTAGCGACTGAACAACAGCAAAATTATTCTGATGCCTGTGCAGGGAAAGAAAAGTGCACTCCAACTGGGTTGGGTTTACGAGGAGAGTTTGTAAGGTAATTGCAGGGTGGGAGGGAGGGGTGTAGGGGACCCAAAGAGAAAGTGCAGTATACCAGGTAGATAACCCATAGGGGGTCACTGTGACCCCTAGCATGGAAGGAGCAAGGTTAGGAAGAGGTTATCGAAACCTGGCGGGAAAAGGCTCTAGGGAGAGGACCGTCTCATAGGAACTATGACCTTTGGTTGAGGGGCTCAGCCAGCTCGCCATGGCCTGCTAGGATGACTGGTGTGTTCTGAATTGTGCTTCTTCCAAATTCATATGTTCAAGCCCAATCCCCCAATGTGACTATATCTGGGATAGGGTCTATAAGGAGCTAATTAGGTTAAATGAAGTCACCAGAAAGGGCCCTGATCTAATGGAACTGATGTCCTTATAAGAAGATACAGCAGAGAGCTGGGTTTTTCTCTTTCTGCCAAGTGAGAACACAGCAAGGAAGGTGTCCTTCTTCAAGCCAGGAAGAGAGATGTCACCAGGAACTGAATTGGCTGGCACCTTGATCTTGGACTTCTAGCCTCTAGAACTATGAGAAATACATGTCTATTGGTTAAGTCACTGGGCCTGGTGTTTTGTTATGGCAGCCTGAGCTGACTGATACCCCGGCTTCCTCCCTTCATCATCTGCTGGTGCTCCCCACTGGCCAAACCAACCAGAAGTCAGAGTTTGATGTTGTCCTTACAGGCCAGCCTTCTGGGTAGAAAAGGGTGGGTCCAGAGGGATAAAACACATATAAAAATCCATCTGTTTTGGATGCTTGGGGTCTTTTTAAGGTCCTAGGGTCTCCTCGTTACAGCCATTGTGATTGTACCCTCACTAATACACTTGATGTGGCTCAAACAGTCCTGTACTCTAAGGTGAAGTAGACCATCTCCCTTTAAATTCCAAGTTATGATTCTCCAAGGTCAGTTTTGTTCTGGCTCAGATTTTCAACTTAGATGTGAGACTTCCCTGGTGGCCAACTGGCTAAGACTCTGTGCTCCCAATGCCAGGGACCCGGGTTCAATCTCTGGTCAGGGAACTAGATCCCACATGTTGAACTAAGAGTTTGCATGCTCCAGTTGAAGACTGAAGATTCCCTGTGCCGCAACTAAGACCCAGCACAGCCAAATAACGACCCCCCGCAACTGCAAAATACTTAGACACTAGTTTTATATCAACTCAAGAACATTCTTGCTACCAGGGAAACTTATTCACTAGAAAGAGCATTGACCTCAGGGGTTTGGCCCGTGGTTCTAACATTAGCTTGTCAGGTTATTAGTTCTAACATTCGTTCTGACACTTTCAGAATGCCTCCATGGCTGTTCGCTTCCTTAGTTATAGAATGGAGATTACGCTGTTCGTTTATCTCCCAGGGTATTATGAGTAATACTTCATAAAAAATAGTTGTAAAGCATCTGGCAAATGCTGGCCTTCTTCCTCTAACGCTGAGCTAATACAGTAGCTTTCTTGGCACCCTGAATCTCTAATGATTTGTAGATGGGCCTTTTTACTGAAGGGGCCTTGACTTTGGCATGATCTGCCTGAGCTGATGAGCGCTCTCTATCTTGATCTTGAGAACTCAGTGTAGGTTTATCCCGTCCCTTCCCTGTGTGCTGAACATCCTCTTGATGAAGAAACCATCCAACCAGGTGGGGGGGCGGGGAGGAAAGGCCCTCGACACTTCTATTCTTTTTCCAGAGAGGTGCTTATATTCATGCTCTGGTGGTTGCTGGAGCCTAGAAATGTCAACAAGGAGATTTGCTTCTGAAACTCTTCTCGTGTGACCAACATCATGTTTGCGAAAAAACACCAGCAAGCTGGAATCATGCACTGGCATTAAAAAAAAAAAAAAAGAGCCTCATGACAGTTCCTGTGTTAAGTCCATGTCACACACATATATTAATACTAGCTTATTGTGACGCCCGGCATCCCGCCTGGGAGACCATTACTTAAGCACACGACTCTTGACCCTTTTATTTCAGCACTTTCAGAAGTTTGCCAGAAAGTGCTTGCCTGTGCCAGGCAGTCCTTAACATTTCCCTCTGGGCAGCCTCAGCTCTTCCGTTCAGTCTCTTTTGACCATTAATCCTTCTTTTAGCCTAAGCAACTTGATAAGGGAGAGATCTGGAACACTTTCAAGACCAGACCTCTTTTCCTAAGGAGCATAAATCTGTTAAGAGTGTAGTAACAGTATGAGAACACAGTTCAAGCACATTTTTTTAAAGTTAAGTTAAAAAATGGGTGTCAGGACGATGAGAGAATCAGCCCTGTCACCTGAGTCGTTTTGCATGCAGAAAATTGGCTGGTATCAAAACCCACTTACTATGCTGGCATTCAAATGGAATGTTTGAATAAAATTACAAGGCAGTTATCTCTTAATGTGGTCACCATTGCTTACCAGCTTTCGACGTCCTTTGAGATGCTGGTGGAAAGACAACAAAGAAGAAAAGGAGAAAGGAAGGGAAGTAATGATGTGAGATAGGAGACGGGAGGGAGAGGAAGGGGCTGGAATCCACACCTGCTCCATGCTATGCGTATTATATCATTTAACTCTCAAGAATATGAGGTCACTGAATTCTCACGACAGCCCTGTGTGGTAGGCTTTATCCCAAGTGTACAGAGGAGGAAGTGGGTATGTGGAGAAGCTAAGTAACGAAGTTGTTGCAGTTCAGTCGCTATGTCATGTCTGACTCTTTGTGACCCCATGGACTGCAGCATGCCAGGCTTCCCTACCCTTCACTGTCTCCCAGAGTTTGCTGAAACTCATATCCATTGTATCAGTGATGCCATCCAACTCTCTCACCCTCTGTCGCCCCCTTCTCCTCCTGCCTTCAATCTTTTCCAGCATCAGGGTCTTTTCCAATGAGCTGGTTCTCCACATCAGGTGGCCAAAGAATTGGAGCTTCAGCATCAGTCTTCCAATGAATATTCAAGGTTGATTTCCTTTAGGATTGACTGGTTCGATCTCTGCTGTCCACGGGACTCCTGAGTCTTCTCCAGCACCACAGTTCGAAAGCATCAATTCTTTGATGCTCAGCCTTCTTTATGGTCTAGCTCTCATATCTGTACATGACTATGGGAGTAACAAAGTAACATTCAGTTTAAAAATGTGCTTGGAGAGAAAATCTGAATCTGTATTGACTTGACTCCAGAATCCACTCTTGCCACGAGACCATACTATTTTTTCTGGTAAGTGGAAAACGTGCCAGGGGAAGGAAAAGAATCCAGAGAGTAAGGCTGTTATCTGAGCCAGTTTAAACAGATGCAGACAGAAGAACATCACTTGGAATACAGTCAATTTAGACAGAGAAGAGAGTGAGAGGGTACCTTGCAACATCCCTGGAGTAAACCAGATGTAAGAATAAAGTAGCACAGCAAGAATGCTTGAGTTGGAGAAAGGAGTTAAGTATGTAGAATATGTGACGTCAACTTGGAAAATGCAGGAGAGCCTTAGTGGAACACTTAGATCCACAGAGTAACAAGATTCATGCTTACTAAAAAAACAAACCTAATGCTTTAATGGGATGAGGCTGTTGGGCGAGGGTGAACCTATTTTCCATTTGGGAAGATTGTGAATCATCAGGGCCAAAGGATAGAATTCTAAGTTGGCCTGCCAGTATTCTGGCCCTTGGTGTATATACACCATCTCCTAGTTATTCGATCAAACACACATCGAGGTGCTCCAGAAGAGGGATTTTGCGGGTCCAATTAAGGTGTCCAATCAGTTGACCTTAAGATAGGTTTTCAGGCTTAACGGTACGGGTCCTTTCAAAAGGCAAGGTTTTCTCTGGTTGGTTGTGAATGAGGAAGTCAGAAGACTTGCTCTGGCTGGCTTGGAAGAAACAAACAAGCATGTAGTAAAATGCCTATGAGGGCTGATGCTGGCTGATGGGGACTACACGAAAAAAAAAGAATTGTGGCCAGTACCTGACAGTGGTCCCTGACTGCCAGCTGGGATGAAAATAGGGACTTCAGTTCTATATCCCCAAGGGGATGAATTCTGCCCAAACCTCTAAGCTTGGAAGAAGATTGAACCCCAGATGAGAGGTTAGTCCTGGTTGACATCTTGATTTCAGCCCAATGAGACCCTGAGCAGAGAATCTGGTTACTCTGCACCCAGACTTCTGAATTACAGAAACTCTAACAAGTGGTTGTTGTTTTAAACCACTGAGTTGTGGTCACTTGTTACATAGCAACAAAAAATAATACATGTATATTTCATTTCTCTGGTTTTCTCTACAATCTGTCTTCAGGTGTGGCAAGCATTTTTATTTCCTTTTGTTATTGAGGTAATTGATGTACAGATGCATTGAATAACTAGCTCCAGTTTATTTAACTTATTAATCAGAGCTGAGAGTAGGTTGTTTCTTTTGATGCTTATAGCAATATACTTTTGGCCCTGCCATAACCTGCATACCCTAAGTTGCTCATGCATGCTCTCCTGACCAGGACAATGCATTCCATCATGTTTGGTTCAATGGAGGAAGTGTGACTAAGGGGGAGAAGGTTGCGGGGAAAGAAGTCAGGAGAGGGGCATATGACAGGGGGCTGCACGTCATTAGAGACGGTCTGTTTTTGCCTTGCATCCGTTTCCCTTTCTTCTGTGGCATATTCATCTATAGCTGTCTTCATGGCTGCCCTGAACAACGACTGTGTTTTCAGCTTCCTTTTAACCAAGCACGGTCACGTGCCCAAGTTCTGGCCCATAGTGTCTGGAGAAGGGATGTGGGCAGCATGGGGTAGCACTGTTAAAGAAGAATGTTACATCCTCCCCTTTGTCCTTTCACCTTCCCTCCAGCTGGACTTGAGATGTGAATGGACCAAATGGTCTGAACACAGCATCCTAAAGTTGGCGGCGCCATGAATCAGAGGAATTGATGCCACCGAGCTGGTAGCTGCCAGACAGCTTTGATTGCTCTCAAGCCTGGACTGTTCTGTGAGAAAGAACAAACTCCTACCTGCCTAAGCCGCTCTCATTTCAGATTTGTTACATCAGCCATACCTAAGTCCTGGCTAATGCATATGCTTACCGGAGCATCTGGGAACAGTCTGTGCATTGTGCAATCGTGACGATGTGTGTGAGAGCCGTGCGCATGGAGCTTGACCTGTTATTGTTCGTGATTTGGAGGAAACTTGCAGCTTTGCTCTTTTTCAGTTTCTCTGACTTACCCTCCGCGCTTCCTTTTTAAGAACCCAGCTCAGTGCTGTTCATTTGGTTCCCTCAGTGTCCTCTGGTATGTGGTCTTCGGACCCTTCGTATGTGTCTCCACAATGGAACAGCTCCCTGTTTAGAGGTTTTTCCCCCATCGTGGCCCTTACCACCCGGGATTGAAGTGGCCCCATTCCTGGGGCCCCTCCCCGCAGGGCTGTGAACCCCCTCAGGGCAGAGCTGTCTCCTGCTGTACCAGAGAGCCTGTTCCATATTAAGCCCACAAAGCATATTTGTGAAGTGCTCATACATGTGAATGAAGGAAGGAATGGAGGAATGCATGAAAACATTGTAAAGTGGGGTGTTTATAATGATGGCCTCCTGTTATGGCTGAAAACTCACTTCTCTATGTGTTTGATGTTGGCCCATGTGGGACTTTGCAATATGGATGTCTGATGTAATAATGAGGTTTTATTTGGGAGGGACACCCTGCACAGTTAAACGCCCTTTATTCTTTATACAATCGGAGCTTTCAAATCAAGTCCTAGTCACATAACTTTCCATCCTACTTTTCTGTCGTTCTCCTTGTCCTTTGCCTTCTACCCTCAGGAAATCCCCTGTATCTGTAGCCCTTTATTTTCAAGAAGTAATCATGTAGTAAATCCCATCCCACTGAGTCAAATTTAGGTCATCTTTTATTTGGTCAAAATACAGTCTTACTGGCAAGTGGTATCACTATTATTCAGGAACACACATATTGTTTTACTTACAGCTATGTAGTATTTTATGTTCTCATATAAATGTTATGCCTGGATTATAGCTGAGGCAAACTGGACTCCATTTATTTGAAAAAATAATGGGAAATCAGGTTCATTCTATTCACCTTCCTGACAGTTTTCTATTTCTCAAAGGGGCCCTTCTTTGGACTGCAGGGGGGCTGCTTTGCAAACAGTCTCTCCACTGACTCTCTGGGACAGCTTACTTACTGGTCTGCAAGAGGCTCTCAGCTAGGGGAGGGGGAGAGGCCAAAAAATCTGCCACATGGAGCAAGAGCGGGAAAGTTGCTCAGCTCAGCTGGTTGGAAGAAGCATCAGTCGCTCAGTCGTGTCTGACTCTTTGCAACCCTATGGACTAGCCCGCCAGGCTTCTCTGTCCATGGGATTCTCCAGGCAAGAATACTGGAGTGGGTTGCCATTCCCTTCTCCAGGAGATCTTCCTGACCCAGGGATCGAACCTGGGTCTCCTGCATTGCAGACAGATTCTTTACCCTCTGAGGTAAAGAAGAGGAAGAGTGGACAAAACTGTCCGGTTCGCTTGGGCTAGAGAAGGTAGATGATTAGAAAAGGGAGGTTAGAAAAATGATGACACTTCCTTTGGGCCAAGCGTTCAGAAAAGATGGAAGAATGCGATTCCGGTAGTGGACTTGTGTATCATCGTTACCACCGTCCCGTGGTCAAAGAAAGACCCCTTTGTTTAGGGTTTTGTGTGTCTGTACTGGCGTGTTATTACTTTGCCTACGCTCCCGTCACTAGCAAATGGTGAAGCCGGAGTAGAAGTCTGGCTAAACATGTGCTTGCCTATTCCATGGCTATATTTATGCTTGTTACCTTGTACTTATCCATGTATATACATATGTATGTATACACATCGCTATTTTTGTGGCGATGCCTGCAGGAACATAGTTCTGGAACTTCTTTCGCAGAATTACACCAACAGGAATGGCATTCTGGAACCTTGTTTTTAGCAGAACTCAGTTGTCTGTATAATGAAACACATGCTACATACAGATGCAGTTGAATGTTCAAACTGAAAATATGCTCATTTATGCGCGCTTCCCTTCTCCTTCTGAAGAAGCAGGAGCCACGATTTTGTTAGATGTCGGTCTTGAAGGAGTGTGCCTTCTCCAGAGTCTGAAATAAGACCCGTTCCCCCCACAGGCAAGCCTGCAAGGGAGCTGCCAGCAGAGGAGGAAGAGCTTTGTCATTGGACAGCCACTCCCCTTTACTCCCTCCCCAGCACCTGGCAACCGTCTTTCTGCTTCTGTTTCTACGAGTATGAGGCTACTTTGGACACACATGAATGAAATCCTGTAGTTATTGTCCTTTTGTGGCTGGCACATTTCGCTTAGCATCGTGCCCTCAAGATTCATCTACATTGTAGCTTGTGACAGGAGTTCCATTTTTTTTTTTAAAGGCTGAATAATATTCCATTATGTGCATATAAGAGGAGGGCATGGCAACCCATTCCAGTATTCTTCCAGTGGTGACATGTATTCACTTCACCTGGACTAAAGTTCCCCCTTACTCCAGTATTCTTGCCTGGGGAATCCCAAGGACAGAGGGAGAATCCCAAGGACAGAGGATGCCTCCTCCCAACCCACTGCCCTAGTGGGCTATAGTCCATGGGGTCACAAAGAGGCAGACATGACGGAGCGACTAAACACACACAGCACATATGCATGTAACAGCTTTTCTTTATCCTCTCATTTGTCTGTAGACATTAGGGCTGCTTCTACCTTCTGGCTATCGTGAATAATGTGCAATGAATATAGGTGTGCAAATATCTTTTCGAGAACCTTCTTGCAATTTTCCTGGACATATCCAGAAGTGGGGTTGCTGGATCATACGGTAATCCTGTTTTCAGATTTTCCAAGAATCTACACTGTTTTCCACAGTGGCTGCATTTTACATTTCCACCAACGGTGCCCAAGAATTCCAATTTCTCTGAATCTTTGATAATACTTATTATTATAATTTCTATTTTTTGAAAGTGCCCTAACCAAAGGATATGAGATAATATCTCATTGTGATTCTGATTTATAATTCTCTAATGATTAGTAATGTTGACCATCTTTTATATTCTTGCTATTCATTAGTATATCATCTTTGGAGAAAAGTCAGCTCAAGTCCTTTGCCCATCTTTATATGGAGTTGATTTTTTTGTTGTTGTTATTGAGTTGTAAGAATTTTTATATATTCTGGTTATTAATCTGATATCAGATAAATGGTCTGCAGTTATTTTTTCCCATTCCGTAGGTTACGTTTTCCCTTGTGGATTGTTTCCTACGCTGTGCAGAAATTTTAAAGTCTGATGTAGTCCTGTTTATTTTTGCTTTTGTTGCTTGTGCTTCTTGTGTCATATCCAAGAAATCATTGCCAAATCCAAAGTCATAAAGCTCGCCCCCTTGCTCTCTTACAAAACTTTTATAGTTTTAGTTTAGCATGTAAGTCTTTAATTCATTTTGAGTTAATTAAGCCCAAGTTCATTATTTTGCACGTGACTGTCACGTTTTCCCAGCACCATTTGTTGAAGAAACTCTGCCTGTTATCACAAGGCTGTTTTCTCCCTGTGTGTTCCTTTCCACTTCTTATAAGGACACCAGTCATATTGGATTAAAGGCTCACCCTGCTCCAGTATGACCTCATCTTAACCTAACTAATTATATCTGCAGTGACCCGGTTTCCAAATAAGGTCACATTCTGAGGTTCTGGGGACTGGGACTTCAACATATGTGTTTTGGGAGCACACAGTTCAACCCATAATAGTTTGTGTCAGGGACTGAGCTAGAATTTCAGCATCTCATTACTCTTTACAGCAACCTTATGAGATTAATGATTATTAAATTCAAGGGACTTCTCTGCTATTCCAGCGGTTAAGACTCCACTCTCCCAAAGAAGGAGCCATGGGTTTGATCCCTGGTTGAGCATCTACGATTCTGCATGCCACACAGGGTGACCAGAAAAAACAGTTACCATCTTCATTAGGTGGATGAGAATGCTGAGCTTTAGAGGGGCTCAGCAACTTGCTCGGCTTTTCGAACTGGGGACATGTCCTCCAACCACTTGACTTTGCAAGTAACTTTGAGTTTGACAAACAGAGGGGAACTTTACTTCTGGTGGCTCAGACTGTTAGGAGTCTGCCTTGCAATTCAGGAGACCCAAGTTCAATCCCTGGGTCGGGAAGATCCCCTGGAAAAGGCCATGGTAACCCATTCCAGTATTCTTGCCTAGAGAATTCCATGGACAGAGGAGCCTGGCAGGCTGCAGTCCATGGGATCACAAAGAGTTGGATAGGACTTTGTGACTAACACTTTCACTTTTACTTAAAAAAAAAAAAAATTCTTGACATCTCTTGCATGTTAGTGTTTTAGTGATGGTTTTTGATTCAGAGATTTTTCAGAGGGTTAGTTCACCTCTGTCAGAAAGAAAGTTTCCTGTGGTTTGGAACAGGCCTGCCTGGTGAGATTTTTTTTTCCAATTCCTTGCAGATATGAGTACAGTGTTGACCATTCAAGAGGATTTGAGTTTGGACCCAGCAGAACAGAAAGGTCGGGAATCTAGGACTTAGAGAAAAGCCAGGGAAGATTCAGGGGCATATAAGTTGTGATTTTCCTGTTGTATGAATGATGCATAGTAACATATACACAGAAATATATAAGACCTGAGATGAACACATGGCTATAGTCCTTTATGGAGGAGGGAGAAAGTGGCCAGGGAATCTCTGCTTCCAGCCCTGTCCTTTCCCAGTCCTTTCTGTCTCTAGCCTTCTAAAGACTGATCACACTGGGGAAATTGAGGCAATTCAGTGTTTCCCTCCACTTCTGTCTTAAAATTGTTTTCAGGAAAAAAAATATATAAATATATATATATAAGCCAATGAAACCTGAGACTGCCTGTCTGACTCTGTTCAGAAGCATTTAGATCTTAGCAGAAGGCAAAGAGAACAGAACTGAGCTAGATCAGTTCTTCTCACCTCCTTTCTTAGAGTAACACATACAATTTTTTTTCAATTAAAGTTTCTATAGGGGCTTCTCTGGTGGCTCAGTGGTAAAGAATCCTCCTGCCAATGCAGGAGACAAGATCCCTGGTCCCAGAAGATCCCACACGCTGCAGAGCAACTAAGCCCGTGCACCACAACTGCTGATCCTGTGCGCTAGAGGCCGGGAGCCACAACTAAGGAAGCCCGTGCTTCTCAACAAGAGAAACAACCACAATGAGAACTCTGTGTGCTGCAGCTAGAGTAGCCCCCAGCTTGCTGCAGCTAGGGGCTCCCCTGGTGGCTCAGCTGGTAAAGAATCCACCTGCAATGCAGGAGACCTCAGTTCAATTCCTGGGTCCGGAAGATCTGCTGGAGAAGGGATAGGCTATCCACTCCAGTATTCTTGGCTTTCCTGGTGGCTCAGCTGGTAAAGAATCTGCCTGAAATGTGGGAGATCTGAGTTCGATCCCTGGGTTGGGAAGATCCCCTGGAGAAGGGAAAGGCAAATAGTCAGACACGACTGAGCAACTTTCACTTCACTTGCTGCAACTACAGAAAAACCTGAACAGCAAAGAAGATTCAGCCAAAGTGGGTGGGGGGTGGGAATTATATGGAAATCAACAAAGTCCAGAAGATTGAATGGGAGGCCTCCTGGCTGGAGCAGCGTCAGGAGCCTGGAGCTGTTTGGTTTGCTCCTCCTTGGGGCAGCCTGTGAGGAGCCCCTACGGGATCCCAAGGGCCCTGGGGAGCCCAGTGACAAACCATTGGCTCAGGTCATGTTTGAAATTCCTTGAGTGAAGAAAGATCTCTAAGACACATTAAGAGCAAAAAGTGAGACAGAAGAGCATGGGTGGTTAAGGTCCCCAGTTCTTGCCGTGTTTCTGCTGCTTCACCTGTATGTAAACATCCAGAGAAAGAATTAGAGGAATCCACATACCTGGGAGAACAGGCACTTTTGCAGAGGAATTTGAGAGAAGAAATCAGGAGGGTTTTCAACTTAAACTGTTGGAATTTTTGTAAATTTTTTTTGCAGTGGTCATGCATTTAGATGTTATTGAATAAATTGCAGTAAATAAATAAGCATAAAATAAGTAGAAAATAAAGTAAAATAAATGGTAAAGAAGATGCTAGAGAAGACTCTGGAGAGTCCCTTGGACTGCAAGGAGATCACATCAATCAATCCTAAAGGAAATCAACCCTGAATATTCATTGGAAGGACTGATGCTGAAGCTCTAATACTTTGTCCACCTGATGCAAACAGCTGACTCACTGGAAAAGACCCTGATACTGGGAAAGATTGAAGGCAGAAGGAAAAGAGGGTCTCAGGATGAGATGGTTGGATGGTATCACCAACTCAATGGACATGAGTCTGAGTAAGTTCTGGGAGATGGTGAAGGACAGGGAAATGTAGATGCTGCTGGCCATGGGGAGACAAAAAATTGGACTCAGCTGAGTGACTGAACAACAACAAAGAAGGAATTTTTTAAAAACCCCTCTGAAAGCCTGTACCATGTCTATAATGGGAAAATTTCAGTTATCAGCTCACAGCATGTTGGGAGAGTATATTTGTTTGGATCAAACAAGAAGTTATTTCTTAAATATGTACATCCACATAGTGTACCGTTAGTAGCTTTGAGATGATCCATATAGTTCTTATTTATTTATGTGTATCGACATTGTGTGATTCTTTCAAGGATGAGCTGACATAAGGTTGAAGGTACCTTTAACAAAAACTCCCTTTCTCCCTCCTTCCTCTTCCCTTAATCAGGAAGAAGCCACATTTGACCACAGGGAGACCCTGGCCCAGTGAGGTTTGAGACTGTAGTGAAAGGCATTCACCTCTCTTCCTCAGTCACCTAGCTGGACAGGTCCAAGAATGGGGACCTGACCCTCAAGCCCAGAGGGAAACTGAGTGGACCATTTTTTAAAAGAAGGGTCTCTAGCCTGCCCTAGCTCTCACCACCTGCTGCCTAACACAAGGTTTCTGTTTCAAAGAAGGCATGTAGGTGTGCAGGGCAAGTACCCTCACTTCCTGTGGGTTCCCAGTCTCTTTGTGTATTTGCAGTTAGAACCTGCCATGGTTCACGTTTGTTGCGGTTCCAATAAGATCTTGCCTCTGCTGAGTTAGGACCAAGGTCTGGTCCCTTTTTCTATGGCATCTTATTAAACTGCAGCCAAAGTGGAAAAGGGAACTTATATCTGCAAACTGTCAGAGATGTGGTGCGGAGCCTGCCCTGAGGAGCCAGAAAAAGCATTCACTCGCTCATTCACACCGTCGTTCACTGAGTTCGTGCTCTGCACCAGCTGTAGTACAGTTACTAAGGATGAAATGATGACTGGGACGCGATCCACACGCTTAACCTGAAGGAGCCCACCCTCTAAACATGCCGGTATGTCTGAGGAATCACAGACTACGGATTTAGAGTCAAAAAGAAATCTACAGATACCACCTGTCCACTTCTTAGAAAGCTGGTCTTATTAGAGAGTAGACAGGCATAGATCTAGATCTGTTAAAAATGAATACATTAGTATGCATAGCTTGAGAAATTATAAATCAGCCTTAAAATTTTTTTTGTTTCTTTTTCCTAAATTCTAGTGGGAATGCATTTATTTTTCTCTTATCAAATGAATTAGTTGACAGGAGAACATTAATATGAGTGTGTAGAAAACTGCAAAAGGTCAACAAACAACCCCCCCAAAAAAAACCTCCAGCAGGAATGTCCTCTCAGTTCAACAGCACTGGTCCAGCCGAAAGCCCATTCTTGGGAGGACTGGAGAAACTGGATATTACGTAGTTGTGTTGTGTCTGTGCTAGCATTCCTGATGTGGTTGCTGCGCTCCAGCCTTGTGGCAGGAGGCCCTTGTTCTTGGAAGTGCTGAAGCTTTTATGAGTGAAGTGTCCTGACATCAGCAAGAAACTCTTAAATGACTCCGCTGAAAATAAATTTAAAGTAAATAGAAATAATTAAAATAATGTGATGCGAAGAGCCAACTCATTAGAAAAAACCCTGATGCTGGGAAAGATTGAAGGCAGGAGGAGAAGGGGACGACAGAGGATGAAATGGTTGGATGGCATCACCGACTCAACGCACAGGAGTCTGAGCAAACTCCAGGAGATGCTGAAGGACAGGGAAGCCTGGGGTGCTGCAGTCCATGGAGTCTCAAAGAGTCAGACATGACCGAGTAACTGAACAACAACAAAGTAATGTGTGTGTTATATATATATATATAGAGAGAGAGAGAGAAAGGGTGTGTGTGTGTGTGTATATATATAAATATATATATAGAGAGAGAGAGAAGGAAGTAAATATGCAAACTGGTAACAATTGGTGAATCTGAATGAGGAACACGTGGGTGTTTGTTATACTTTTTGGAACTGTAGATTCAAAAGTTTTTACATTCAGACTCTAGAGTGAGTAGAATAAAACCTGAGGTCTCTGGAACTTTCTCCAAGTTTCTGTCACCACATAGACCTTTCACTGTGTGTCACCTCTAGAAAAAACTGGGGGGCTTTCATAGATTCTGGATCCAGCACCTTTTCTTCATTCTGATGTGCTCTGCTGATCCTGTTCATTAAAACAGTTGATGCCTAGGTCACAGTGGGAACTCTGGGGGTACCAGTTGGTTGTGGTTTATTGTGAATCATTACACTTGTCATAACTAAGCACCATGGATTCTAGGATCACTTTGTAAAAAATTTAAAAAAGAATGCAACTACCAAAGAAAAGAGTCTATCAATCATAAAATGCCATCAACTCTCAAGATGCATGGTAATATCAGAGATGCAAACATTTGAACAAATTTCACTTTTTAATTTGCTGTGGCTTCGTGTATCACCCGAATTACAGGGAGAAGCAGGCCACAAAGCCTGGGTGAAGAGAAGCAGATCACTGAGCATCGCTGGAGCAGCCCTCAGGGAGCCCAGACACCCGGGGCAGGGCCTTCGAATACCGGTAAAACCTAAGCGCACAGAACGTGCTCTTAAGAAGGGCTACCCCTCATGAAGCTTAATTAGACCACTCCTGTTCCTGCTAGCGTACTAAAAGTCAGTCACTTTGCATCCACGGCCTCATTTTATCTTCACAACAAACTTGTGGGGAATTTATTATTAGCCCCTCTTTGCAGACAGAGAAACCCCAGGGCTAGAGAGATGGAACGCCCTGTGCCCAGGGTCACACAGGAAGCGGGAGGTGGAGCTGTGCCTCACAAGCATGCAGACAGCTGATGTGAAAATCCAGTCTCACCACCATTCTGCACATGCTCTGCTCCGAATGCTAAAATGAAAAGCACCAAAGAAAAGGGCTATCATTATATAAAATTTAAAAAATAAGAACATGCATAGAATAAAGTCTGGAAATCTGGGTCATCTCGAAGCCTTCCCAGATCCTCCTCCATTAAAAATCCACCCCCTTCCTACCCCCACACTCCCAACTCTGATTCCTTTGCTTAAGTTTTCTCTATAGCACTTGCCACCATCCACACTGGTGTGTATTTCTTTGCTTAGTGTCTGTAGCTCCCACTAGAGTATAATCCCCAGAAGGGCTCTGTTTCTTTTGATCTTTGCTGGGCTTTTAGCACCTACATCGGTGTCTAACACATAGCAGAGAATCCACTGTTATTTGCTATATGAAAAAGTGAACGGGTTCTAGTCCTGCCTTTGTCATGCAGTAGATGGTCAAGATTTCAAAGCTCTTGGCCTTACCCCTTCCTCTCAACTGCCTGAGACCTCTTGTTTGTAGCAGCCCTTCTCCGCCTGCGTCTCTCTTGTAGCTCTTGTAGTGAAAGACTGCGGATCTTTGCCATGTCAGTTCTTCTCTCTGTCCTTATCGTGTCAAAATTAAAGCTAGTGTTCCTTTGTCGTTTGCTCTAGCAGTTCCCTTCCCTGCTCTCCTTTTTGGAAGTGTTGTCCAGATGGATAACTCCCATGGGCTCCTTGGCTAAAGGGTGGACAAAGCAAAGGAGGAGAGGGGAGGCTCCAAGCTGACCACCGGGGAGAACGTCCCCAGGCTGTGTCTTCAATGGGCCCTCGATGCCAAGCAGGACTCCGCCTAAGTCTTCTGTCCCTGATCCCTTCTCACGTTTTCTCCCAAGTTACCTATCTTTCATTCTCCAAAGATGCCTGCCTCCTACTTCCCAGAGCAAGTAAGGGTCCCCCAAACCTAGCCACCCAATGGAATCCCCGATCCCCGCGTACACCGCCCTGCCCCTCACTGTCCTGCTCTGCAGAGTGGGAGCCCCAAGCCCTTCCCGAGCAGGGTCTCTGCTGCTTTTCTGCCCCTTCCCCAAGGCTGTGGTCTGGCAGCTGTCCCCTCTTGTCCGTAGCGCCTATGTGTGTCTTTCTAGCATGTTCTTCCTATCTAGCTTAGGTTTCTCCTATTTGAAAGGAAAAAATAAAAAGGAAAAAGCCTCAGTATCACCTTCCAGTAGCCTGCTGGGCTCCTCTGCCCATGAAATTTTCTAGGCAAGCGTACTGCAGTGGGTGGCCATGCCCTCCTCAAGGGGGTCTTCCCCACCCAGGCGTCAAACCTGCGCCTCTTGCTTCTCCCGCATTAGCAGTTGGGTTCTTTACCACTAGCACCACTTGGGAAGCATCACTTTCACATGCATATGTATGTGAAAGTGAAAGTCCCTTAGTCGTGTCCGACTCTGTGACCCTGTGGACTATACAGTCCATGGAATTCTTCCGGCCAGAGTACTGGAGTGGGTAGCCTTTCCCCTCTCCAGGGGATCTTCCCAACCCAGGGATTGAACCCAGGTCTCTCGCATTGCAGGCGGATTCTTTACCAGCTGAGCCTCAAGGGAAGCCCTCATATGTATACACATACACACACACACACACACATATGTACATTATATATATATACACATTTTATGTGTGTGTACACACACACACACACGCATATATATACACATTATTTATATAATACACACACACACATATATAGATATATATATTATTTCCACCAGTACACATATATTATCACATTATCACACAGGGTCTGAACACTCTGTTTTCTAAAGGGACTGCTCTCTGGGCTAGTAATAAATGGAGGCCCTTAAATTTCTTCCTTATGTCATGTTTCTTGACCTTGAATTTCTGAGACAGGGCTTTGAGGTTTATCGCCTTTGGGGAGGGAAGAGTTGGCCATTGGCCCTTCGCTTCTTTAGCAAGATGGTTGGTTTGGCAGAGAAGACCAACCACACTGGTTTCCTGAGGCCTGCTCCCAACCCAGTCTCACACTGCTGACACAGGGAGCTCTCTAAAGAGCCAATGTGCTCACCTTGCTTAAAACTCTTCCGTGAATCATCGTTGTCCTCAGGAGAAATCCTGAGTGTCCCGATGTCATTTCTAAGGCGCCTCTTGACTGGCTCCTCCCCTGCCTTACACTCTCAGCGCCGACTGCATCAACTGTCCCTTCCTGTGGGGGTGGGGAGAGGATTCCCCCTCCTCTGCCACTTTACTGTCAAGCTTGGCCACACGACTCGATTTGGCCAATGAAATGTGAGCAGCAATGGCCCTTCCAGGCAGAAGTTTAATGGCCAGTGTACGGCTCACTTTCTCTCCCCCAGGAGACCAGTAATGTTCCACGTAGAGGTTATTTCTACCATCTACCAGCTCCTGGAGTGAATGTGAAATAAGCTGGCCACCTGCTAGTTCTCAGTGGACGAGTCACGTTAGGGAGAACTGGACCCTTGTTCTAAGCCCCCGAGATTTGGGGGTCACTGCGAGGTCACTTGTCCTCTGTTCTGGCTGATGTGCCTTTGCAGCCTTATTTCTCACCATTGTCTCATTCCAGCATGTACTCTAACCCAGGAGCTTGCAAGCGGTTTTTTAATCCACCCACAGTAAGCAATATATTTTACATCATAACTTGTTACTCACCTCATAGATATACATAGATACTCAGATAAATTAAACAGAAGCTCTACAAAAAGATCCTGTTTGTATGCAATTCACTCTGATACATGCTGTTCTAGTCCATTTAAGTAAAAAGGCTGGTCAGGACCCCCTAAGTTGATTCTGTGACTCATTTATGAGTCATGGCTGTGTTTGGAAGACATGGCTCCACCTGCTTGGAAACCTTAGTTGCCTTCACAGGCTCTTCAGGGCACAGTTAGGAAGACACCTCTTCCAGGAAAACTTCTACTACGTGGTTCAATAGTACCGAGTAGCTTACTATTTTGTACTTGGCTCTCTCTCTTTTTCAAAAATGCAGCTGTACTTTATTTAGGGCTTCCCTGGTGGCTCAGATAGTAAAGAATCTACCTGTAATGCAGAACATCTAGGTTCAATCCCTGGGTTGGGAAGATCCCCTGGAGAAGGGAATGTCAACCCACTGCAGTATTCTTGCCTGGGAAAACCCATGGACAGAGGAGCCCAGTGGGTTATAGTCCATGGGGTTGCAAAGAGTCAGACATGGCTGAGGGACTAACACTAATTATGCTTTATTTATTTTGAGATGTATTGGGTCTTTGCAGCTGTGTGCAGACTTTCTCTAGTTGCCACACTTGGGTTTCTCATTGGGGTGGCTTCTCTTGTTTCCAATGGAGCACAGGCTCAGTGGTTGTGGCCACAGGTCCAGCTGCCCCGAGGCATATGGAATCTTCCCAGACCAGGGCTCGAACCTGAGTCCCTCACACTCTCAACCACTAGACCAGCAGGACAGCTCTGTACTTGAGTCCTTTTTTTTCCCCCTGTTTCTTTCTTTCTTTTTTTTTTTTTTTTAAATTTAGTGCAAAACACATAATACAAAATTTATGATCTTAACCATTCTCAAATGTGCCATTCAGTGGTAAGCATATTCACATTATTGTGAAATAGAGCTCCTGAACTCTTTCTTCTTGCAAATCTGAAATTCTAGAGCCAGTGAACAAAAGCTCCCCTTTCCTTCCTCCCTGCAGCCCTTGACAACCACCATTCACTTCCTGTTTCTATGAATTTGACTACCTCAGATGCTCATACAAAATCTTTTCCTGACTTGCTTATTTCATTCAGCATAGTGTCCTGAAGGTTCATCCATGTTGTAGCACTTAACAGAATTCCCTTCTTTTTAAAGGCTGAGTAATATTTCCTTGTAAATAATATTGTTTGGTTATTGGTTCATTGATGAACGTTTGGGCTGCTTCTATCTCTTCGTTATCTTGAGTAATGCTGTGATGAAAGTGAATACGTGTGCAAGGATCTTTGAGATCCCGCTTTCAATTCTTTTGGATATACATCCAGAAGTGGGATTGCTAAATCATAGGATAATTCTTTAATTTTTTGAGGAACCTCCATACTGTTTTCCATAGCAGTTATACCATTTTATATTTCTACCAACAATGCACAGCATTCTGATTTTTCTACATCCTTGCCAGCACTTGTTATTTCTAGATTTTTTTTTTTTTTGATAGTAGCATCCTATTCAGTGTGAAGGGTTTAACTCTTATGTGTATTCTTCAAGTGCCCTATAAAGTCCCCGAGGACAGGAATAATTCTTATCATTGGTGGCAAATCCAGCATTAATATAGTGTTTGCTATACAGTGTGTGCACAGTAATTACATGTAGCATGAAGGAAGGTGTTTGGGCTGATGTTAAAATATGTCTGCATGCTAAAAGATGTCTGTAAATTCTTTGTCATTGTTCCCTTCAAGTCATGGGGCCTGATTTCCCTCCTTTTCAGGGTGGGTCAGGCTTACTGCTCTCTCCTGGCATATGGATGTAGTGGAAGTTTTGCAATGTGATTTCTGAGGCTGGGCCATAAAGCGGTCCAGCTTCTGTGTGGCTCTCTTTCTTGGGTCACTCACTCTGGGAGAAGCCAGTGGCCATGTGAGGCATGCAACAGGCTGATGAAGCAACCATGTGTAGAGGAGCTGAGACCCCTGTGAACAGCCCAGGTGAGGCCTCTGAGATGTGGGTCCTTAATCCTCCAGCTCCATTCAGGCCTTCAGATGACTGAAAAGTGAGAGTGTTAGTCGCTCAGTTGTGACCCCATGGACTGGAGCCCGCCAGGCTCCTCTGTCCATGGAATTCTCCAGGCAGGAGTACTGGAGTGGGCAGCCATTTCCTTCTCCAGGGGATCTTCTTGACCCAGGGATCAAACCCACGTCTCTTGCACTGCAAGCAGCTTCTTTTACCATGTATGCCACCAGCCCCACGAACTATCTTGAGCCAGAACTGCCCAGCTCTCCAGTTTCTGACCCAGAGTGAGGCTGAGAGAAAACAAATATCTAGTGTTGTTTCAAGCTGCTCAGTTTTGGGGTGATTTGTTACACAGCGATGGATAACTAATACACTCTCAGATAATCAACTTGATGCTTGTAGAAATGAAGTAAGGTGCTCTGGGTTACACGGCTAGTAAGTGGAAGAACTGAGTCTGAAACACACAGTTCTAAACTCCCAGACTGCATGACCTTAGACAGTGAAACACAGGGCTCGGGGGGACTGTGTTCTGGCCCCTCACTGTAAGGGTCCCTCTGGATCGGTACCATGCCGCAGTCCTACAGCATCGATACTCTGGGATTCACATCTTGGGCTGGGTCTTGGGCCCCCTCTTCATTATTAACCTCCAAAGAGTACTTTGGAAAAAAGAGCAATTGGTCATTTTATCTAATTAAAAAAAAACACACAACAAAACTTCCTTGTTTTTGGCCTGGTCTTGACCCTTATTTTGCTTTCTTGCTTCTCTGGAGTTTTCTTTACCCTAGTCAATCATCTGATAACAAAGCTCTCTTGCTCCTGGCTAGAACACGCCAATGGTTCTGTTAGAACAATTACGCTTCATTTCAGGGTGAGCTGATTTCATGACGACTTTCTGCAGCTGAGACGCATCACTCGCGTGGAGTCAGAGCGCTTGGGCTACTTAGCTGAGTCCTGGAAGCCTCCCCAGTGAGCATTTCCTTTGTCTCCAGGCCCTGTGTTGACTCTCCTTCCCCTCTCTGTCCCACTGAGGTTGGGTCACAGCGTGTATACCCCTTCTCTCTGCCTTCAAATTGCTTTCCTTCTTGCTCCTGGGCTTCTCTGCCAGGTTCCTATTTTAGGCTACATTGTGCTCCTGGGAAGTCAGCCTCTTCTCCTCCAAAGATGGATTTACTTATCCATCTAATGGGTATAAGGGTACCTATCCAGCAAAGCTGTTCTGAAGGCTAAATAATAGGGCATAGTAACACCCCCAGTATGGTGTCAGTATTCATAAATGAGAGCACTTTTTAAAAAAATCTTTATTGAATTTGTTACAATATTACTTTTTTTTTTTTAATTTTATGTTTTGGTTTTTTGGCTGCAAGACATGTGGAATCTTAACTCCCCCATCAGGAGTCAAACCTGCAGCCCCGGCATTGGAAGGTGAAGTCTTAACCACTGGACTGCCAGGGAAGTCCCTAAGTGAGAACCTTAATCAGGACAGCGTTGTTCCCCCATTCACTAGAACCTCTGTTGACAATGGATAGTTCTCTTAGCCCGTTATAGAGACCCTGCTCTATTTGGCATTTGGCCTCTGAATCTGCTTCTTCCTGCTTCCTTTTTGTCTTTGGCACTGTAGCAGCCGTTGCATTTCCCATCTGCCATTTGGGATTCACCTTCCTCTTCAGCTCCTCTCCCCAGCCACTCAGCACCAAACTACCCCCTCCCACCTTTTGGCTTTGTCTGTCCTCCTGTCTAGGTTTTCGCTGCCCTCCCCAAGGGCACAGACCCCTCTGCCATCTGTCCTCACCTGGCCCAGCTGTTTTCAGGTCACCTAATCCTTTTACATTATTCCCTTCCCGGGTAGCCAACAAATGGCCATATTTTCCAAGGAACACTCACAGAAGCCTCCTCCGTCTCTTAAAAATACTTGACATTGATGATTTAAAATGACTCTGGCTCCTTCAGGCCTTCTCCAAACCCTTCAACCCTAGTTCCCGTGGAGGGAAAGGGTCTCTCACCAGGTCACCAAGAAGAACTCTCTCCTGAAGGCACACTGACTGCCAGTCCTGTGTAATGACAGAATTCTCCAAGTTCTCATCTATCCAGGCTCTGCATTATAGTGGTCAGAGGTGTCTGAAGCCTTCAGGGGCAGTCTGAAGGACCCATCCGACCCCTTTTGAAGTTTATCAGTTGTTGCTAATTACCTGGGAACATGGTATTTTTCTATCCAATTGATAGGAGGAGCTCATTGGAGGTTAGATGACCTGCTAACATTTCAGACTGACTTCAGGAATATATGGGGCTTCCCTGGTAGCTTAGTCAGTAAAGAATCCGCCTGCAACGCAAGAGACTGCCTGTGATGCAAAAGACCTGGGTTTGATCCCTAGGTTGGGAAGATCCCCTGCAGGAGGGCGTGGCAACCCACTCCAGTAGGTGGGAGAATCCCACGGACAGAGGAGCCTGGGTGGGCCACAGCACATAGGGTCACAAGAGTCAGACATGGCTTTTTCCTTTTTCAATACATTCTCCACAGGGTTAGAAGTTAAGGATGACATCATAGAGCACAAAATATATGTCTATTCCCCCAACTCCCCTTCCCTAAATTCTAATCCAGAGACTTTCAAGCAAACCAGGAAGTTCCATAAGGAGCTGTGGAAATAAAAGAAACTGATGCCCTCTTTTGTTTTGTCAGGAGTTTGCTCCAAGTGCTACAGTAACCCAACGACGATAGGCTGCACCAGTGTTTTGAGGGGACCAGAGTGGATTAGAGGGGATAGGATGGGAAGCAGGGACACAAGATTGTCATTGTCACAGAAAGGCAGGCCACAGGCAGACCTCCTTCATCTCCTGCCTCTGCACTTTACGCGTTGTGTGATATTAGGCAAGTTATTTAATTGGACTAAGCGTTCGAGTCTGCCTCTGAAAGGGGAATGTTGATGCTTCCTTCACTGGGCTGTTTTCGTGGAATGACGTCACACACAGCCTCACCTGGGACTGCGTGGGTGACCATGTGGGATGAGGGACCCCGGTGGGAGTGAGGGTAGGTAAGCGCTGAGAAGCAGGCGGAGTTCTCCTCTTGAGTTGCCTAGGCTTTTCTGGTTGTGGATGAACTGTGTCTGATCACTCTCGAACTGGGATTAACAGTGAATTTCAGGCAAGGTTATACGATTCTGCAGGGCAAAGCTGAACAAAGCCCACTTTACTGCCTACTTTATAGCCTGTGACTTTTAATGGCTCCTGCAGTTGACAGTACTTCTCCCTGAAGCCAAAGTGAACTTGTTATCCTGCAGTTTATTTTGCATTTAAATAGCACTTTGGTTTCCAAGGTGCTTAACAATCATTAATTCATTCCTTCTCCCGCTAGGTTCTACTCTGTTCTGTCTTTATTTACTTATTTTTGCAGAGTGGGGAGCTGGCTAAAACCCGGAGATTTGCCCCAGGTCACACAGACCTGGTGGGGGAACTACAATCCTGTTCTTTTTCACATCCTGGTACTGTGTTATGTTTGCAGTAGCCTGTTACTTCTCACCGCTCAGGGGGCATCAGGTGAGATCAAAAGATGGTGGGGAGGGCTTCCCTGGTGGCTCAGTGGTGAAGACTCCGCCCGCCAGTGCAGGAGATGTGAGTTCGATCCCTGATTTGAGAAGATTCCACATGCCGTGGAGCAATGAAGCCCACATGCCACGGTTATTTAGCTTGTGCTCTAGAGTCGGGGAATCGCAACTACTGAGACCATGCTCTAGAGCCCGTGCTCCACGAGAAGCCACCGCACTAAATCATCACACGGCAACCAGAGAGTAGCCCCTGGTTAACGCAACTAGAGAAAAGCCTGTGCAGCAACAAAGACCCAGCACAGCCAACAAAAACAAATAAATAAATGATGTTTGGGAAAGGATTCCCCAAGTAAGTGTCCACTAGAGTGGCTCTTCCTCATTTGGGGAAATTATGGGAGAAATTTTCATATACCGACCCTGAAACCTTAGGATTTTGAACGTCCATATTGATCCTAAGGAAAGTTATCCCAGGTAGTTAAGGTCCTTCGTTTGAGATCACTTGGAGTCAGTTTGGCCATGGCTCAGACGTTGACCCAGTTATTTGGGCAAAATAACTAGATCAGATTTCCCCTTTCTTTCATAGAATTGATTCATTTTATAAGAAAATCTCTACGTCTCTCTGAAGTCAGAAATGATCTACCCATTACTCCCCAAATGCTGGTCCATTCTAGCACCCATCCCTCCTCCTCCCTTCCTCCAGGTCTGCAGCGCTGCCAGCTCCCATTTCTCAGAAACTTGCACAAGTCTGCACGTGGACTTCCCACCCTTTTTCTCTGCCCCCTCTCACCTACCCGGTGTCAAGGTATTGGTTTTTTCTACTTAAAAAAATTTTTAATGTTCATATCGAAATCAAATTATTTGCTGGTAATGGTTCAGAGGCTAACCTGTAGATTTATCCACACGCCATTAATAGAGACCTTTAAATCTCTCTCTGTAGTTTCTGCTATTCAGTTCTGTGGAGTAGTGAAGTTTTTCCTTTGTTACCCTTTGCTCTTCTTACTCATTTTCCTTTTTTTCTCACCCTAAAAAGCTTAGTTTAGACTTGCTACTTTCCTTTGAGTAGTGAGTCTTCAGTGAGTACCATATCTTAGTTTCTATTGCTGTCTGTTGCTGGGGGGTGTGCGTGCGTGCGTGCCAAGTCATTTCAGTCGTGTCTGACTCTGTGCAACTCCATGGACTGTAGCCTGCTAGGCTCCTCTGTCCATGGGATTCTCCAGGCAAGAATGCTGGAGTGAGTTACCATGCCCTCCTCCAGGGGATCTTCCTGACCCAGGGATCAAACCCACATCTCCTACGTCTACTTGCATTGGCAGGTGAATTCTTTACCATTAGCGCCACCTGGGAGGGGGCCAGAAAGAATTTAAGTCAGTCCTTGTCCTCCAGGCAAACCTAAGAGCCTGTAGACCTAACACCTGAATGAAGGACTCTAGCCCCTCCTTGCCTTAACCTCTCCCCTGTCACTGCCATATTCCCATGGTACCTTGCAGTATCTATTTTTCCACTGATGTTTCCATTTTCTGGAGATTATCCAGCTTTGGTTAGGGGAGTTGATCAATATCTTTCACCAAGAATGTCTGGGTCTTTTGGATTGTTTTGGTCTTATTTGTTTTTCCCTCTGAAGAGTGGTTTCTTTTAAGCTACTCAAGAGGAAACTCCAAGGACCAAGGTGAACATTCAGAGAATGACAGGTGACTGGTTGGTAGCCAGATGGGTAGGAGAGATAAATGCAGTTCTTGCTTTTTGCAAGAGCACAGGGACACAGTCCTGTCGTGCCTGAACAGGGGATTAAATGCGAGGCTACTACCTTTAGAATACCCAGTATTGCTGTGAGATTTTAAAAGAATTTGGCCTTACAAACTTGAACATTCCCTGAGCTCTGTTTAAAAATAACTTCCAAGCAGACAAAATGAACATCAAGAAAGCAGTGGGGGGAAACAGTCAAATGAATAACTCATTATAATGATAAACATTTATCAAGAAGTTACTATGAATCCAGCACTGGGAACACAGAGATGAATAAAACAGAACGTCTGCCCTCAAGTTCTCAAGTAAGTGGATTATAGAACCTGATGAAAATTATGATAGAAATATGAATAAAGCACAGAGTAACTTGATCCAGAGACGGTGGACTATGTAATTAAAGTTCCTGGGGGGATAATAATTCTGAACTAAGTCTCAAAGAATAAATAGGAGGTCACCAGTTGGGCAAAGCAGGACATTATTGGTACGGAGTTTCAAGTGGTCATTAGAGGACTCTAAGACTGGACTGCCCCTTGGGAGACAGTAGAGCTGCATTAAAAATTTTGGACTTGATTCCTTTAGGTGGAGGAGAATTAAGGAAAGGTTTTTAAGGGATTTGATCAAAACTGCCTTGCTTTAGTTTAGAAAGCAGCTCTATATAAAAAAAGAGAACTTTTCAGAGTTTTTTTTTTCCAGTAACTCCTCATTCTGCTTTGTATGATGATGGTTCCATTGTTATTAGTATATCTGAGTTTTTCTGTGCACACACACACACATATGGTTGTTGCTATTTAGTCTCTAAGTCATGTCTGACTCTTTTGTGATCCCATGGGCGGTAGCCTGCCAGGCTCCTCTCTCCATGGGATTTCTCAGGCCAGAATACTGGAACGGGTTGTCACTTCCTTTTCCAGGGGATCTTCCCGACCTGGGGATCAAACCAGGGTGTCCTACACTGGCAGGCAGATTCTTTATCTCAGAGCCATCAGGGAAGTGAACACCCATAATGACTTTATTATTGACTGAAGGCAGGAGGAGAAGGAGATGACAGAGGATGAGAAGGTTGGAGGGCATCACCGATTCAATGGACATGAGTTTGAGTAAACTCCAGGAGAGAGTGAAGAACGGAAGCCTGGTGTGCTGCAGTTCATGGGATTGCAAAGAGTTGGACACGATTTAGTGACTGAACAACAAGAACAACCTTTATTATTCACGGACTGATAATAAAGACTTTGGGAATTGCCTCAAGGTTGCTGAGACATTTGGCTAATTCCTAGAATCAGGTAAAAGTGAAATAAATTATAGAATTTAGTAGGTATTTAAGCTATACATTAGGTAATAAAGGAAGGGAGAAAGGAAATAATATTTATTTATAATACTACTAACAAGTGCGTTCCATGGTAACTCTGAGTGTGTTATATAACCAAGAGGGGGGCTTATTCACTATTTTGGATCTCTGAAAATAAAATTTTCACCACTGCACCCTCTTCAAGGTCTTCCCAACAGCATTCACAAGAAGGAGGGTGCTGCTGAGAAAATAGTGTTTTGTTTTTTTTTTTTTTCATTTCGGTTTATTACAGACCTCATAATCTGGAGAAGGCAATGGCACCCCACTCCAGTACTCTTGCCTGGAAAATCCCATGGATGGAGGAGCCCTGGTAGGCTGCAGTCCATGGGGTCGCTAAGAGTTGGACACGACTGAGTGACTTCACTTTCACTTTTCACTTTCATGCATTGGAGAAGGAAATGGCAACCTACTCCAGTGTTCTTGCCTGGAAAATCCCAGGGACGGGGAGCCTGGTGGGCTGCCATCTACGGGGTTGCACAGAGTCCGACAAAACTGAAGTGACTTAGCAGCAGCAGCATAATCTGAAGAATTAAACATTACTTTGAGCATGTTACAGAGGCAAAAAATTAGAGGAATAAAGTCACCTGGCCATCAACTGAGGAATACATAAAGACTAAAGTTATGAAGCAAATTCTTAACCTGGGGTTACTTAATGCTGGGTTAAATAGCATCCCTCCAAAATCCGTGTCTGCTCAAACCTCAGAATGTGACAGTATTTGGAAATAGGATCTTTCCAGATGTAATTCGTTCAGTTAAAATGAGGTGGTACTCTATGTTAATAGTAATAATGACTGGAAAATAATGTGTTGACCTGGATGTGGAGAAATTAAAATCTTCGTGTATTGCTGGTAGGAAAGTAAAATGGTGCAGCTGCTGTGAAAAAATGGTGCAGTGGCTCCTCGGAAAGTTAAACATAGAATCACCATTTGTCCCAGCAATTTCATTCTTGTACCCTAAAGAACTGAAAAAAAGAAACAGAAACGTGTACTCCAGTGTTCGAATAGAATTATTCACAACAGCCGAAAGGTAGAAACAACCCCAGTATACATCAACAGATGGAGGCACAACATGTCCTTATCCAAGGAACGTGAGACCATGGAACACTGTTCTACAATAAAAAGGAATGTGTTTCTGATACACGTGGCAATATGGACGAATCTTGAAAGCATTATGCTCAGTGACATAAGCTAGACACAGGGGATGAGTATTGCATGACTCCTGTTACAGGAGGGACCTAGAATAGGCAGAGGCGTTGAGACCAAAAGCGGAATAGAGCTTGCCAGGGGCTAGGAGAAGAGGGACATGAATTATTGCTTCATGAATACAGTTTCTGTTTGGGGTGATGCGAGGGTAGTGATGGTCAATGTAATTAATGCTGTTGAATTGTACACCTAAAAATGACTAAAATGGCAAGTTTTGTTATACATCTATTTTACCACAATTTAAAAAAATAAAGTTACATTGCATGAGGGTGGGCCTTAAGTCCAATCAGCGGTGTCAGAGAGACACGTGGAGAGAACGCCAAGTGAAGGCAGAGATCGAGACTGGGGCGGCACGTCTACCTGCCAAGGGACACAACATCCCAGCCGTCCCCAGAAGCCAGGAGAGAGGCACGGGGCCAGTCTTCCTCAGGCTCCCACAGGGGAGCAACTATGCCAACGTCTTTAAAAAAAAAAAAAACACACAAAAAACATTTTATATTAACAATGTTGGGATAGTTTCAGGTGGACAGCAAAGGTAGTTAGCCATGCATCTACATGCATCCATTCTTCACCAGACTCCGCATCCCATCCAGGCTGCCACATAGCTGAGTGGAGCTCCCTGTGCTGTACAGCAGGTCCTTGTTGCTTGTTCATTTTACATATACCAGTGTTTCCCTGTCCATCCCAAACTCCCCACTATCCCTTCCCCTCATCCTTCCCCTCTGTGTCAACATCTTGATTTCAGATTTCTTGCTTCCAGCACTGTGAGAGAATAAACCTTTGTTTTTAAAGCTGCCTAGTTTGTAATAATTTGTTATGGCAGCCACCGGAAACGAGTACAATGACCTAGGTTTAAATTCTAGCTCTGCCACATCTTATTTATGTGAACTTGGGTAACTAACAGCTTATCTGAGCCAGTTTCCTAATTGTAAGATGGAGATTACGATGTACCTTATTGAGTCCTTAGGAAGATCAAAATGAGATGCAAACATAAACTCTTAACATAGTGCCTGATGTGTAATAATCACTCAATAAATGTGAGTTATTAATGCCAGTTAGGATAATAATTAGAAACACAGAAAAATGAGAATTAACTCCCAGGAGAGGCTGGCTTTGCAAGCCCCAATGCCAACAGGATTGTTGGAAAATCAGAAGGATTTACTTCAAAAGAAACTTAACTTTGCCATTCTCATTACAGAAAAACATGGGGGGAAATGGGTGTTATCTGGGCTGGCGTCATTGAAACGGATCTGGAAGTTGAATGATTTGTGTCTCAGGCTCTGAGAGGCTTAGAGAAATTGACAAGTGTGTCGTCTTCCTTCTAACAGCCCCTCTCCTCCTCTGTACGCCTCACTTTGCACCCGCACATCGTCACATTCAGAAGAGAGCTGCGTTCTAACATTACACGTGTGCTCTCTCTGCTGAGCGGCACCTGATGCCTCCATGGCACAGGTGTGAGCTGGCCGTCCAGGTGCTCCATGCAAATTGGACCCTGCTGCCAAGTCCAGCAAAGCCAGGGTTGCTTGCTATCAAACTAAAAAGGGAGGGATGTTTGATTTCCTTTGGTGATAAATGAGAAAAAAAATCAGTTTTTCAAAGAGCAGTCTAACACCCTTGATGTGTGTACTATAAAACAGCTAAATGCATAGGTGAATGGGAGGCTTTGGGAAGAGATGGGCGGGCAGGATGAGAATAGCTGTTGTCTGTGGCCTCCCGGTAGATTGTCTGTGACCTCCACCAGCACGTGGTCTCTGCCAGCACCTTCACTGTTAACCTTCATCAGCGTTAACACGCCCACCTCTTACAGGCGCTGTGCTGGGCTGGTTCAGTGCACACGCTTCCTGTCGCTTGCGACAACTGATAGAGTTGGAGCCACAGGTCTGGCCAGGTCAAGTTTATATATTCTTAGCTCCTGTTGTTTATGTTCTTGTTGTTGTTTAGTCGTTAAGTCGTGTCCAACTCTTTTGCGTGGACTGTAGCCTGCCAGGCTCCTCTGTCTATAGGATTTCCCAGGCACAAACACTGGAGCGGTTTGCCATTTCCTTCTGCAGGGAATTTTCCTGACCCAGGGACTGAACCCACGTCTCGTGCATCTCCTATACTGGTGGGTAGATTCTTATCACTGAGCCACCTGGGAAGACCATTCAACCCACTACAAAGGGTAAAAACCATTCCTAGCTCTTGACTGTACAAAAGTAGTTGGTAGAATTTGCTGACCTCTGATCTAGCTCACTGTCTTTTTTTTTTTTTTTTTTTTTTATGTTTTTAGCCACACCTCAGGGCATATGAGATCTTAATTCCCTGATCAGGGATTGAACCTGTGCCCTCTGCATTGGAAGGTGGAATCAACCGCTGAATTGCCAGGAAAGTCCCTAGCTTACTGTTTTGAACATAGAAAATGATCTAAATCCTTGATGAAGGCGTGAAGATATCTCACACAGCGTCAGTGACATAATGGGGCCTTAACAAAGACATCTAAAACCTTAGACAGACTCCATCCGTACAAAATTACCTGAGCATTATACACAACTCCATAACCCTTTGCAACATTATCTGATCTGTTCTTGATGTCCATTCTATGAGATGGGTATTCCTATTCCCACTTGTAAGTTGAAATTTAACAAGTTTACATGATTTCCGTAAGATCGGTGGATGAGAGAGAACTTGAGCTGCAAGTGTGTTTGGGGAGGATGAAGCTGTCATCAAGCAGGTTCGGTGAGTCTTGACGGTGGGGAGGGGAAAGAGAGGGGTCGGGACTGGAGACTTCACCTTATAACTCATCAAGTTAAAGAAAAACTCTGGGTGGTTATTGGACATGCAACAGATCACAAGACAGGGAAGTCACTGGCTGAGCTGGGGGAGGCTGTTGAAGGCTCAGGTGCATTGTGGGAGAAAGTCAGGGTTTGGAGCAGGGTAACTGGACAGATTGATTCTGTCTGGGAGTGAAAGAGGGAGGTTCAGTCACCCTCACCACCTGGGTAATGGCTTGAGGGGTTTCAATTTGAGTTATATGGTACAGAGAAGATTTTAATGACTGAAGGGGATTAGAATATGTCACCCCTTTCAAATATGTCACCGGGAGCTGGAGGCAACTGAGAAACAACAGAGACAGGAAAAGCTCTTTGCCCTCCCGCATCGTCCTAAAAGCAAGACATAAATTTCCTGTGAGAAAGGTGCCCTCCTTGTACCAGAAGGAGAGCAACCGAGCACTGGAGAAGGCGTGTCAAGGCTGAGGTGGAACTACATAAACAGACCTTACTAAAATAACCCTTATCTTCCATTAGTTCCCCCCATATTTTTCCTAGTCACCTTCCCACAATTTATCACCACTAGAAGCTGAAACCCCCTTTCCTATTTTTAGTCTGTTCTCCACAGTTTATCATCCTTCATTAAAATGGGGTTTGTCGCTTTTCTGTGAAGCTCCTGTGTGCATAAAAATATCAATATCAATAAAAATGGCTTAATCTGTCAGTTGTCAGTTTAATTCACAGGCCCCAGACACTGAACTTAAGAAGGTAGAGGAAAAGTTTTTCCCCACCTTTACCTGACTTTTTCTTAATTTAAAAGGTCCAAATTAATTGCCTTGAACCCTTTTATCATCATCAGTCTATGGAGAACTCCATGTGTGAAATTTTTCTTAAAGAAGGACTGGATATTGGATGAACTCTTGTGACTAAAATGGAGCCTACCGACTGCACAGTGTTGGCTGGCAGGTAGAGACTGTAATTTTCAAAGGCTTTATCAATGGGAATCAAGTGGACAGTAACCTAGGCTGGCTCTTGTACATTTTAGTATCTTCTTCATTGTTTTTGAACATTCCAGTACTGACATAGATCTTGCTCTTCCAAAGCTTGGGCTGATAACAGCAACCAAGGGCACCGTGCCAGAAGTTTGAGACTTTGCTGGGGGCCGGGGTGGTTTCCTCAATCAGTTCTGAAGGCCACCTTGCTGGGCCTCCAACCCTGTTGGGGAGGACTGTCTCTTGCTCATGGGAGCATCCCCAGGCCTTTGTCTGGTGCTTAGTAGACAGCAGGCTTGTGTTGCTTGTATTTGTATTGTTGCAACCAGGCAAGTGTGAATTTGACTCTCTTCTGCCCAGCAGTCCTCACACCTGTTGGTCTTTCTCTTGTGGAAGCAAAGACCCTCTGCTCCTCTGTTTCTCTCCGAGGTCCTCGGCGCAGATCCCACTCAGGCTCCCTTACAATTATTTCCTGCCCTTTCACTGACTCAGTGGGTAAAGAATCCACCTGCAATGCAGGAGACACAGAAGACACAGGTTCAGTACTTGGGTCAGGAAGATCCCCGGAGAAGGAAATTGCAACCCACTCCTGGTTCTTGCCTGAAAAATTCCATGGACTAAAGAGCCTGGCGGGCTACAGTCCAAAGGGTCGCAAAGAGCTGGACAGGACTAAGCACACACACACACACACACACACACACACACACACACATCTCTAAGTGAAACTTCATCTCTCTGGGTGGGCCTGAGTTCAGCCTAGCAATCTGATTAAAATAAGTCACACTGAAAAGCTGCTGGGGGCATGTTTGCATTTTAAAAGGGAGTTTGATGGTCTCAAATACTCTTCGTGGTAGGCTGTGGGTAAGGGGGGTTGGGAGTTTGAGGGACTTTCTGGAGCAGTTGTTCCAATCCAGGCTCCTGGGATTATAGAGAAATCTTCCAGCTGTACTCAAAGCGCTGGCGGTGGCAGGAGCTCCTGAGAGTTTATTAACAATATAGAATCTCCGTCCGACCTCAGGCCACAGGAGCAGAACCAGCTAAATCAGAACCTGAATTTCCATTCCAGTTTGAGAGGCAGTCTGCATCCTCCCCAGGGGTATTGGAGGCTGGACTCCCACAGGTGAAAACAATAAATGTCTTGATTTCTCCTTGTGAGATCTCTGTGACACTTACCATAGAGTGAGATACTTTTCCTATCAATAGTTTTCCATTTTTATTATGCAGTAGACCCCTCTGAGGGCACCAATTAAAAACGCAGAGGTAGGCTTCCCTGGAGGCTCAGTGGTAAAGAATCTGCCCACCAAGCCAGAGACTCGAGTTTGATCCCTGGGTCGGGAAGATCCTCTGGAGAAGGAAATGGCAACGCACTCCAGTATTCTTGCCTGGGAAATCCCATGGACAGAGGAGCCTGGTGGGCTTACAGTCCCTGGGATTGCAAAGAATCAAACACGACTTAGCAACTGAACAACAACAAGAAAACTGAGAATCAGATTCAGTAGATTTGAGGGGTGGTTCAGGAATCTGCATTTTTTACAAGTTGCTCAGGTGGTTTCAAAAGAGGTGGTCCTAGCTTCACATTTGGAGAACCCTAGTCCTTATTGCATTCTAGCCTGGACCCATGTTTTATGGGAAGGGCTGCAGAGTATTCAGGATTAGAGCCTGCTTGTTCTAAACAGGAAATGCTAGGGGACTTTCTTGGTGGTCCAGCGGTTAAGACTCAGTGCTCCCAATGCGGGCCCAGGTTCAGTCCCTGGTCAGGGAGCTGGATCCCACGTGCCACAACTAAGAGCTGACATGCTGCGACTAAGACCCGAAACCACCAAATAAATATTTAAAAAAAAGAGAGAGAGAGAGGAAATTCTGGGCTCAAGGTAGAAATTCACTTGAACATCTCAAATTTGAAAGCATAAAGTCCCTGTTACTTATAGACTGGATCTTCTGCCTATTTGTCTGTTGAGAGCTCGTTTAAGGCAAGTAATTGGAAGTTATGTTTACCACCTGGGCACCTGTTTCACTCTCTGCAAGAGAAATAGATTTTTTACTTCCTTCACCACCTTAGCTCCCTCCCTGGATTGCTTTCCTTTCTGCCCTCGGGACCTACCTGCGGGCGTCTCACAGTTTCTGGAGCTTGGGGAACAGCCACCGAGCGCAGCAGCTGAAAGATTTGCCCATGATTGATACAGAAAGTGGTGGGATTGCATCACTTCCTCGGTCTCTTCAGGGTTATTACAGAAAGTGAAGTCGTTGGCTGTAGGGAATTAATTGAATATGATAAGCCCAGAGCAGTTAAGAAAATACCTGTCCTGAGACTTTGTGGAAAGGAACACTATGAATTGCTTTTCCAGTTGGCTGTTCTTTCTTTAGAGTTTTCAGTCTGTGGGCTGCTGAGACAGCACATGGAAATGTGGACATGCACTAGACTATACCAGCATCCATAGGCACGCAGGGTACAGAGAGGTCAAAAGATTCCTACAACCTGTCAGCTCAGTGAATTTCACCAAAGAATCAACGTGTCAGGATTGTTCCTACCACAGGTCTGATAGTGATGTGTTAGTTGCTTAGTCATGTCCAACTCTTTGTGACCCCATGGACTGTAGCCCTCCAGGCTCCTCCGTCCATGGGATTCTCCAGGCAAGAACGCTGGGATGGGTTGCCATTCCCGTCTCCAGGGGATCTTCCTGACCAGGGATCAAACCTGGGTCTCCTACAGTGCAGACTACATTCCAGAAGGTGTGTTTTATTAGGAACAGGGTGATGGCAACCATGCGGTATGTGGTGATTCTTTTACCTGATGAGAGGATCTCAGAGGATAAAGACCTGGGGAAGGACCTGTGCATTTGTAGCTCAGACTAATTAAGCAAATTCCCAGCCTTCTGTCAGGGCCCTGCGCTGGGCTCAAATGCGCTCATTCTGTGTTTCCTGACGTCCCCCTAGGATGTCTTTTTCCCAATGAGACAGGCACTTACCCTCTTGTGAAGATGCCTGAAACGTTCCCATTTTGAGATGGTCTCATACAGCAGAGGTTCTGTCTCCCTATCTCATTTAGTTGGACCCCTCTGCCTGGATTTTTCCTGTGAGCCCCAAATGGTTGCTTGGCCTTCCTCTCGATGGATTCATTGTTCGATTTAAGCCCATTGTGGCAGAAAATCTGATGTCATTTGCAGCTGCTCCACCGAGATTCAAAGAAGCAGTCATTAACCCTTGCAGAGATCCATATGAAGGCACCGGGGCCTTTCCCATCCTCTGTGCCACTAACAGTGGTGTGACTCAGGTTTCCGTATCGTATTTGATGTTTGTTGGGCAAAGGAGTTTTTTGGTCTTTCATACATTCAATAAATGCACATCTGCTATTGTTGTTGACTCGTTAAGTCGTGTCCAACTCTTTTGGAACCCCACAGACTCCTGTGGCCTGTCAGACTCCTCTGTCCACAGGATTCTCTAGGCAAGAATACTGGAGTGGGTTGCCATTTCTTCCTCCAGGAGATCTTCCCGACCTAGAGATCGAACTCAAGTCTCTTGTGTCTCCTGCATTGGCAGGTAGAATCTTTACCACTGAGCCATCTGGGAAGCCCCTCAAAAATACAAATTGATTAGATCCTTTCCAGGTGAAGGGCATTAGGGTATACCGCCTCAAATATGCCACTTTGGCATAAGGATTATTTTGAGCTGACTGCAACTAAGAATCAGGAGAGGCAGGAAGAGTTCTCTTCCCTCCCCCTTTCTGCCTAAAAGCAGCATAAATTTTCCTTTGTGAAGGTGTCCCCTTCTCTCACGCCAGGAAGAGGAGAGCGACTTATCACTGGAGATGGAGAGCTGGCACTGAGATGAAGTCTGTATACATAGACCTTACTAAAATAATCCTTATCTCTGACTGGTTCCCCGTTATACTTCCTAGTCACCTTCCCACAGTGTATCATCCCTTGAAGCCCAAACCCCTTTTCCTTTGTTAAGATGGTGTGTAAGCCCCCAAGCCTCCTCACTGCTTTGAGTTTCACTTCTATTTTCTGAACTTCGTGCACATAAAATATTAATAAAATTTGTATTCCTTCCCTCCTGTGAACCTGGCTTTTGTAAGTTAATTTGCAGGCCTCCAGGTTATGAACTTCAGATGGTAGAGAAAAAGTTTTTCCTTCCTGACACAGGCAGGTACGTAAGCCTGCTTATCTCCTTTCTTTCTTTAATCTCTAGGTGCCTTAAGGATCCCCCAGCCTTTAGGAAAACTTTTTTTTTCTTGATTCATGAGTACTGGAGAAGGAGTGCTCCTTCTAGGAGGGTGTTGGGAACTTGCAATGTTGTTGCTCAAGCCTCTGAGAGCTTTTTTGCTTGGAAGACTTGTTTTCAGATGCATTGTCGTGACAGCCCTCGGAGGGTGGGAGAGGGAGGATTTGGGGGTGAATATTGATGCTAGTACGCGGTCCCTGTGGAAACAGAGGAGTCTCATGCTGTTGGACTAGTACCTGGTGAGTCCTTAGGATCCATCTCAGATGTCAGGAGCAGGGCCCCAAATATTGATCTTCCACATTTAAGTTTTTGGATCTCTTCGAGGGATATTTATTTTGTATATGAAAGATAATTCCATAGTTTATTTCAGTTTTATGGATTAACATTTTATTTGCTAAAGTTGCAAATTCAGACATCTAGATCCTTCTTAAGTTTTTAAGAGTCTTATTATTCTAGTTATCCTTTAACAGTCATTTTAAAATGGCCTTTGAATTATGTTTTTCTATGTCATGAGCTCAATTAATTGAATCTCATTTATGTATTTTAAACTGCATGTATGAGTTTAGCATCACATTTCTTTATTAAGTACTTAAATTATCTGACTGAAAAAAACTTTTCAAACACTTAGGTAATTTTTTTTAGTCTAATAAATGTATATAGTGGAACTTGAATACCCTTAAATGTTCCAATATTATATATACAGTAAGATTTCAACTTAAAACCACAAACCCAAGTTAGATATTCAACTACACATCCTTAAACATGGTCACAAAGCTGCACTGTCACCCTAAATGGCCATGTTATCTTAAGCTTACAAAATTTTAAAAGATTGCTAAGGTGTTTTATGGGCTTCCCTGGTGGCTCAGACGGTAAAGAATCCTCCTGCAATGCAGGACTGGGGTTCGATCCCTGAGTCGGGAAGATACCCTGGAGAAGGGAATGGCTACCCACTCCAGTATTCTTGTCTGGAGAATTCCATGGAAAGAGGAGCCTGGCGGGCTACAGTCTACGGGATCACCAAGAGTCGGACAAGACTTAGAGACTAACACGCTTTCAAGATGTTTTATGTGAACGTTTGTGTCCCCCAAAATCTACAAGTGAAGCCCAACACAAATATGATAGTATTAGGTGGTGGGGCTTGCAGAGGTGATTGGGTCATGAGGGTGAAGCCCTGACCACTGGGATCAGTGTCCTTATAAAAGAGACCCACAGAGCTTGATAGCGCCTTCTACCTGTGGAGACCAGCTGTAAGACGGCTGCACGTGAACCTTAAGAAGCAGTTTCTCACCAGACACCGACTCTGCCAGCGCCTTGATCTGGGACATCCCAGCTCTCAGAACTGAGGAATAAATTTCTGTTGCTGATATGCCACTCTCTCTGTGGTAATCTTTTATAGTAACCTGAATACAGTAAGACAAACACCAAAAATGCCTGGAACTTAATCCCTAACAGAAAAACATTAGCAGTTTCTATACTAAATTCTAAATCTTTCTGAGAAGACTTAAAAGGTGCTAACCCCTTAAAGAAACAATTATGCATTTCAAGCCATTTTGGGGAAACGTTCCCAGACCCTTGATTCATGGAGTTCAGCTGGAACATCGAGTACTTTCTTGTTTGTGACCCTGATGGAACACATGGAGGCCAATTTACAGTCCGTGGACCCCACCATGGTGTTCAATAGATCAGATTTTGTATATCTTTAGCTCTTAGAGTAACAGAAATGTCTTGTCCATCCAATTTCAAAGGACCTTTGAACTGAAAATAAACCTGTGTTCTTTTTCACAAAATGTTTCTCTTAGGAACATGCAATTCTTTCAAGTATTAAAATAATGTAACTTCTTTCTGCATATCTCTTGGCCTTGCCTCATTATCTGATAATTGCCTGATATTTGGACACAGCTTCCATTCTGCCGACATTTTAATTCTGTGATTCAAAATGGAATATTTTCAGGCATATAAGAGCGTGCTCCCGATCCAGTACCTGGCACCCAGTACATGCTCAGCCAATCATAATTATTTATTTGAGATTTACAGCCAGGATCTCCAAACTATTAAAAGGACTCAATGGTTGCACTAAGTCTTCAACAAACACTGAAAACTAGACGAGGTATAAAAAAAGAAGAGATAGCTCCTAAATGGTAGGTGTAAGAGCTGGGCATGAGGAAGGGAATGAATAAGAGGGAGAAAATAGGCAGAAAATAACCTACAACCGTATAGCGATATTTATATTTAGTGAAATATTTTCAGCTTCAGCTTACACAAAAAAACCAGTGAAGCATCCAGTTGATACACGAATGTGTCACTGCAGGGAGATGGTGATTCACAGAGATTTTCTTCATAAAGAAATAGAGCCTAGCCTATTCAAAAGCACTTCCATTTAATGCAACACTGCATCGAACAGGGCTCTTTTCAAGGGGCTACTATTAAAGGCAAGATTATTATCTTCAGCATTTAGATGGCGTGCTGACTGGGGCCATAACACCAGGGCACTTAGACGCTCCCATTATCAATGTACAGTATGGTCTTTGGAAGTTTAAAAATAGCTTTCCCAACCTTTTATGGCTTCTCTTGCATGGACTGTGGCTGTGTGCTCTGGAGAAGGCTGGGCACCCTGCTGGGGAGGCTGCTGAGCTGGATCCTTGCTAGCATGTTGACCTTAAGGGGTTCACCCCACTGGATGGGTGACCCGCTCGTAACAATGTCCTTTGAGACCACAGGTAAAGCTAGAGTTTAGAGGAAAGCAATGTTTCAGGGACACAATTCTTGTTCTAACCATGACATTTCGGACATTTATTCTCTCTAGGTTAGATGCCTGGTGAGGGACATTTTCTGAGTCAGAATTCTCTCTATTTTCAAAAAGAATTCTCTCTTATTTTCTCAGGTTTAATGAATATATCACAAGCCCTTACTACGTTCAAGATTTTACTCTAGGTGTTGGGAAGATAAAGAGGAACAAGGCTTTCTCTGCCCTCAGGTGGGCTGGGAATGGGAGAAATCCTTTCAACGTGATTCCTCAATTCCTCCTCTCTGACGGAGGTCTCAAACCCAATGCTTCTGGGGACCAGGCCCACCTTGTGAATGAGTGGACAGGCCTGTGGGGGACCATGACACACGGAGATCAAGTTTTCTGTGTTTCCTGGGGGCAGTGACAAAGTTCCAGAGGCTGCTGAGCAGGAAGAGCAGCCGTAGGGAGAATCTAGTTTCAGACTTACAGTTCTCTTTGGTCATGCCCTGGCCTCTAATAAAGTCTCAAATGTTACAGTCCATTATTAACTGACATTGGAGGGGATTAAGAGAAGGGTTTCTAACCAGGTTTGGAGGTAAGTTAAGGCAACAGTAGCTGCTTGGAGAGTCAGTTTTGGGGCAGCAAGGGTACAGAGGTGGCCTGGGGCACTGATAGAGCCAGATGGTGGTTGGGCGGCAAGTGAAAACTAGGACAGACTTGTGGCACAAATGGGCAGTCCCTGGGGATTTCCAGAGAGATCTGGGGAAGGGAACTGGGGGAAAGGTTTGCTTTCCTGCAGGGAAGCACAATGAGGTTCCTGCTGGGATGGTTCGGGTAGAAGAAGGAAGTATAGTCATTCTTCCATATCTTTGGCATATTCAGTTCTGTTTAGTTCAGTTGCTCAGTCGTGTCTGACTCTTTGCGACCCCATGAATTGCAGCATGCCAGGCCTCCCTGTCCATGACCAACTCCTGGAGTTCACCCAAACTCATGTCCATCAAGTCGGTGATGCCATCCAACCATCTCATCCTCTGTCGTCCCCTTCTCCTCCTGCCCCCAATCCCTCCCAGCATCAGAGTCTTTTCCAATGAGTCAACTCTTCGGAAAAGGTGGCCAAAGTACTGGAGTTTCAGCTTTAGCATCAGACCTTCCAATGAACACCCAGCACTGGTCTCCTTTAGAATGGACTGGTTGGATCTCCTTGCAGTCCAAGGGACTCTCAAGAGTCTTCTCCAACACCACAGTTCAAAAGCATCAATTCTTCGGCGTTCAGCTTTCTTCACAGTCCAACTCTCACATCCATACATGACCACTGGAAAAACCATAGCCTTGACTAGATGGATCTTTGTTGACAAAGTAATGTCTCTGCTTTTGAATATGCTATCTAGGTTGGTCATAACTTTCCTTCCAAGGAGTAAGTGTCTTTTAATTTCATGGCTGCAATCACCATCTGCTATGATTCTGGAGCCCCCAAAAATAAAGTCTGACACTGTTTCCACTGTTTCCCCATCTATTTCCCATGAAGTGATGGGACCAGATGCCATGATCTTCGTTTTCTGAATGTTGAGCTTTAAGCAACTTTTTCACTCTCCTCTTTCACTTTCATCAAGAGGCTTTTGAGTTCCTCTTCACTTTCTGCCATAAGGGTGGTGTCATCTGCATATCTGAGGTTATTGAGATTTCTCCCGGCAATCTTGATTCCAGCTGTGCTTTTTCCAGCCCAGCGTTTCTCATGATGTACTCTGCATAGAAGTTAAATAAGCAGGGTGACAATATACAGCCTTGATGTACTCCTTTTCCTATTTGGAACCAGTCTGTTCCATGTCCAGTTCTAACTGTTGCTTCCTGATCTGCATATAGGTTTCTCAAGAGGCAGGTCAGGTGGTCTGGTATTCCCATCTCTTTCAGAATTGTCCACAGTTTCTTGTGATCCACACAGTCAAAGGCCTTGGCATAGTCAATAAAGTAGAAATAGATGTTTTTCTGGAACTCTTTTGCTTTTTCGATGATCCAGTGGATGTTGGCAATTTGATCTCTGGTTCCTCTGCCTTTTCTAAAACCACCTTGAACATCTGGAAGTTCATGGTTCACGTATGGCTGAAGCCTGGCTTGGAGAATTTTGAGCATTACTTTACTAGCGTGTGAGATGAGTGCGATTGTGCGGTAGTCTGAGCATTCTTTGGCATTGCCTTTCTTTGAGATTGGAATGAAAACTGATCTTTTCCAGTCCTGTGGCCACTACTGAGTTTTCCAAATTTGCTGGCATATTGAGTGCAGCACTTTCACAGCATCATCTTCCAGGATTTGAAACAGCTCAACTGGAATTCCATCACCTCCACTAGCTTTGTTTATAGTGATGCTTTCTAAGGCCCACTTGACTTCACATTCCAGGATGTCTGGCTCTAGGTGAGTGATCACACCATCATGATTATCTTGGTCGTGAAGATCTTTTTTGTACAGATCTTTGGCATATTGGTGGATATCAAAAGCCCTGGATACTCAAGTCTCCTTATGAAATGGGATAGTATTTGCATGTAATCTATGGACATCATCAAATCATCTTCAAGTCATCTCTAGGTTACTTATAGTACCCAATACAGCATCAATGTGTTGTAAAGAGATGCTGGTGCATGGCAAATTCAAGTTTTGCTTTTTGGAACTTTCTGAAATTTTTTTCTCTGTAAATAGTTTTGATCTGCGGTTGGTTGAATCCACAGATGTGGAACATGTAGATACCGAGGACTGACTTTGTGGTCACAGCTGTTTAGGTTTGAGTCACGGGTTCCATATCTCTCCTGTGGTCACCACTTGGTCACTCAAATGGTCATACCATTCTCTTTGGCATTCTTCCCAATTGTTCTTCCCCTCTGTGAGATCTCTTTGTGGCTTGGGCACCCTAGTGATTCACCAGATACAGCTCCCAACGGTGGGAGTGTCAGTCACTCGGCTGGCTCTGAAACTTACCCACTGGCTGTGTGTGGACCCACATTCTGTGAGGTCTCTCATGAGAAAGAGCAGGGAGGGAGCCCGGGGGTATAGGCAAGTCTATAAAGAAACAGAGAAGTTAAAAAAGGAGAGGTTATAAAGTGGTTTCAGTGTTTCATTCGTTTGTTTGTTGGTATTAAAAAATCTTTGTTATTGTTCAGTTGCTAAGTCATGTCTGACTCTGCCACCCCATGGAACGCAGCACACCAGGCTTCCCTGTCCTTCACTATCTCCTGGAGTTTGCTCAGACTCATGTCCATTGAGTCAGTGATGCTATCTAACCCTCTCATCCTCTGCCCTCTTCTCCTTTTTAGGAAAGGTTAAATTCATTTCCACATCTTCATTTTTGGTCTGAGCATGGGCACTCTCACCTTCAAAAGAGAGGGTTAAATCACATCAGCTATTTTCAGTCTGTCCTCCTCTAGGTGTGGGGTTATGAGGAGTTCCCTGGGGGCCTCAAAGGAGGAAGATGAGCAAGTTTTTAACCAAAGGAACTTCACTCTCCTGACTTTTATGAAAGGTTTCATTTTAACCAAGGGCTCTCCAGCTAAGAAAGACTTACAAACCAGCTGCCAGAGGCCCTCTGGGCTCACAGCTGGACCACACGGCTTCTAGTGTACCCGGAACGCACATGTCAGTTCAGCTCAGTTCAGTTCAGTTGCTCAGTCTGACTCTTTGCCACCCCACGGACTACAGCACGTCAGACTTCCCTGTCCATTACCCACTCCCAGAGCTTGCTCAAACTCATGTTGGTGATGCCATCCAACCATCTCATCCTCTGTCGTCCCCTTCTCCTTCTGCCTTCAATCTTTCCCGGCATCAGGGTCTTTTCCAAGGAGTCAGTTCTTCACATCAGGTGGGCCAAAGTATTGGAGTTTCAGCTTCAGCATCAGTCCTTCCAATGAATATTCAGGACTGATTTCCTTTAGGATGGACTGGTTGGATCTCCTTGCAAGTCTTCTCCAACACCACAGTTTAAAAGTGTCAATTCTTCGGTGCTCAGCTTTCTTTATAGTCCAACTCTCACATCCATACATGACTACTGGAAAAAGCATAGCTTTGACTAGACAGACCTTTGTTGGCAAGCTAATGTCTCTGCTTTTTAATATGCTGTCTAGTTGGTCATAGCTTTTCTTTCAAGGAGCAAGCATCTTTTAATTTCATGGCTGCAGTCACCATCTGCAGTGATTTTGGAGCCCCCCAAAATAAAGTCTCTCACTATTTCCATTGTTTCCCCAACTATTTGCCATGAAGTGATGGGACCAGATACCATGATCTTAGTTTTCTGAATGTTGCGTTTTAAGCCAACCTTTTCACTCTCCTCTTTCACTTTCATTAAGAGGCTCTTCAGTTCTTTGCTTTCATAAGGGTGGTGTCATCTGTGTTTGTGTATGTTTTATTTATATATGTGATATATTTATATGTGTCCACATTGCCGGGGTCCAGCCCCGGTGGATATAGGGAATTTGAAGCGGGACGGTGTCGGCGAAGATCAGGAAACAATTGCTTAATTAAATGTTAATTAAGGATATAAAGAGTGGTTAAATAAAGATAGCTCAGTGAGGAAATTCAGTGGAGAAAAGAGGCTGAATAATTCAGCCAGAAGGTGAGAGAAAGCAGGACATGGGGAGACCAAGGTTTGGTGAACAAGGCCCGCACTTTATTTTCCAAAGTAGTTTTTATACCTTAAGTTATGCATAGAGGATAATGGGGGAAAGGGTAGAGTCATGTAGTAAGCCAGGCTTTCTTCCTGCAAACTTATCATATGCAAAAGTTTAGGTGATTTGCATCATCTTCTGGCCCAGAGGCCTGTTAACATTTTAAGACCCTTTCTTCAGAAAACTTATTTTTCTCTAAAGGTGATTAGTCAGGCGCCACCCTCCAAAAGCATTAAAGTTGCATTCCTACAGGGCAAAGGTGTGGTGGGCTATAACAAGAAAAGGAATTAACTCAAGGGTCCAAGGTTACAAACATTAAAGCTACTACTTACACCAATTATATTAATCAATACACTGCCAGGGACACAGCAGGTAAGGGATATGGAAACTTAGCAGCACACATTGGCCCAACAAGTGAAAAACCCTTCACCAATACAATTTCTAATCAATCTTTTAACTGCTCCAAGGAATCTGTATTTAGACAGTTTAGAACATCTCATACCTCTCACAGCTGAGAGGCTCTGAACAATCACATGTGGCCGGAAAAACCTATTCAGGCAGGCTAGAGGACTTCCAAAGGAGTTTGTAGGTTGAAACACTATCACACCCAGGAACTTTATTAACTGGAGCTGTAAGTTAACTCTTTTTTCAGAGAGAGGTAGTGGGGGACAGCCCCCCGTAAAGTCAGAGGTGTAGGTGAGAGCACAAAGCAGAAAGTAGGCAGACTCTGGTTTTGGGGGTAGATGCTCGAGAATTTCCAGGGGGACTCCTGAGGCTCGATCCCGCCTTTGCATATGCCGAGCCTCCTTCCTCATGACCTTTGCCAGGGGCGGAGCTCCTCATGCCGGCTCCCGGCACACATAGTTATATATGTGGATGCATGTGTATGTGTTATAAATGCTATAATTACCACATGAATAACAAAATTATTTTGTGTTATGGTCTATGAATTGATTTGTAAAGTGATATTTAACAAACATCGACAAACATTCAAAGATATAGCCCACAAGGTGGCTTCTCTTTTTCAGTATTACTTTTCTTCTTCTTTTCCGTGCTGGGGGTACTCACAACCACTCCAGGTTCAGTGATTCCCCAGGAGAATTCATAGGACTCTGCGTATAATGTAATCGTATTCAGGGATGTGATTTAATACCGTGAGAGGACAGAAAGCAAACTCAGCAAAAGGAAAATGCACAGCGTGAAGTCTGGGGGACACTAGGCAAAAGCTTCTAAGAGTCCCATCCCACTGAAGTCATATAGGACATGCTTAATTCCTCCAGTCAAAAGCTATGACACAAATGTGAGATGGTATCCATCAGGAAAACTTGTTAGAGACCCAGGGTCCAGAGTTTTCACTGGCTCGTCATGTAGGCACCATTGACTGATACGTGCCCAAATTCCAGACCCCCAGAAGGAAAGCATAAGCCACATTATCTGTATAACTGATGTAGGTATAATGAGACACCCTTCCTAGGGAATGGCAGGACTCTCCAGAAATCCGAGTTCCTAGATGCCAGCCAGGAGCCAACCCTGTAAGTGGGCTTTTTCTAAAGACAGCAGTAGCTTGCTTTGTTAACTGTTTTCTGTACATTCTCTCCCTTTTCTTTCTTATCTCCTCCTTCCTGATCTTCTGCCTCTTTAAAATGGTATATTGGGAGCTGCAAAGGATGGAAGGCACCCAGGGTTCTCTCCATCCTCGGGTGGCCCTGTTACTGGGTGCACACAGCCCTGCTCCTCCTGCAGAGGGATGGCTGTGCACAAGGATGTGGCAGGAAGACTGTGTCAGAGGGTGACGCTGGGGTCCAGGGGGCAGGCAGTGGGCACACACCATGGGGATGGTGAGGGAGTAGACAGCGGACAATTTTGAGAGCCACCAGCAAAGAAGGATGGATGGCTACATCTCACAGGATGGTTTTGGCTGACTTTCCCCCAAATTCAGCATGCTTCTGGGCTGTCTTCTGTGGCCTTAGCGATCAGTGTTCACAAAAGGTCAGTTCTTCCCTCTTTCCCACATAATAGCACATACAAATAAATATTACTTTTCCATTATGTTTTATTATCTATGTCACAGTTTAATCTCTTCATATAGATACTTTAATCATGGTTATGAATTTGTGTGTACTTAGGAATTAGGAATTAGTGTCTTATTGGATGCAGAAGAGCTTGTTTCATTTATGAGAAAAAATTTAATTTTAGTACAACCTTTATATTCAAAAGCTGACATAAAAGGACAGTAGAGAAAAGGTACTGCTTTCTTTCTAGTCTTCATACATTTTTTGATCAGTTGAATTTTCCTGACTAGAAATTACAGATAGATATATATATATGTGTGTAATTATATACATTGGAGGAGGGCATGGCAACCCACTCCAGTATTCTTGCCTGGAGAATCCCCATGGACAGAGGAGGCTGGCAGATTACAGTCCATAGGGTTGCAAGAGTCAGACGTGACTGGTGACTTAGCACGCACATGTAATTATACATATATTTTGGAGCTCAAACTGGAGCCAACTCAAGGCACGTAACGCAGAGAAGCCTCAGTCATAGAGTGGATGAGCTCCTTACTTTGAATTGGGTAACTATACTGAGGTCTTAGGTTCGGTTGGGGTGGGGTGGGGGGTGCTGATAAGATGTTGGAGAAGCCCAAGTGTGTGCGTATTAGTGGCCTTACTGGTTAGATAACAGTCTTCAACGTGAGGCTCCTCAGACGGGGGGAGCTAGGTGGAGAGCTGGCGACACCTGGTTTCGATTGCTACATCTCGTCTTGGTGGCTGCCTGCAGGAGGTGCTTTCCACAAAAGGCACAGCAAGGAGGAGGAAAGGGGAAATGAGAGGGGGAAACAGCATTCAATGTCTAAATCAACGGACCCCGTTTGACGAATTATTCAGAAATTAGGAGCCTAAAAATGAAAATTTCTTTTACATTTACCTCATCTTGATCCTTTAAGCTAATTGGTCAGTACAATCACTCCTACTTATTTGGGGGGCTTTTATTTGCATTCAGTAATATTACTTTGAGAATTTGAGAAACTGATCAATATTCCTTTAGATTAGGGTTCTTAACCTTTTTTTAAAAAAATGTCATGGACCCTTTGTTAGGTGATTGAGATGTTTGCACCCCTTCTCAGAATAATATCTTTAAGTGCATAGAATAAAAATACCAAATTACAAAGGAAACCAATTATATTAAAATACATTTATAGAAATATTTTTAAAAACCAAATTTGCCGCACAGTAATATACATGCTCTGCTATTAGTGCATCAAACAAGACCTCGTGGCAGATTAATAACCACCGTGATTCCAAAATAGTCATGTGTAAGCAATATTTTGCAGCGCCTGAAAAAACTGTGTGTGATATGCGATTCTTATCGGTGAAAAGTCATAGTTACTGCTCATACTACTGTGGGTTATTGCTTACATTCAGATAGAAGAAACAGCTAAATTGCAGTTAGAAACAAGTGAAAATAATGAAAAATACACCCCCACCCCACCATTTTTAAATCCCTTGAATTCTGTCTATGGGCTCCTTGAGGGTTCAAGGATGGCAGGTTAAGATCCCTTGCTTTAGAAAATTGTAGATTTTAGGGACTCTCTGGTGGTCCAGTGGCTAAGATGCCAAGCTCCCAATGTAGGGGCCCTGGGGTTTGATCCCTGGTCAGGGAACTAGATCCCACATGCCACAATTAGGACCCAGTGAAGCCAAATACATTAATTACATAAATAAACATTTTTTTAAAAGTAGATGTAAAATCCATGTTTTGATTAAAATATCTGCTTCTTCTCTTGGTATTTCTCTCATTGAGATTCTAAGCAGAAGGTCTTAAATATACATTGTTCAGTTCAGTTCAGTTCAGTCCAGTCACTCAGTCGTGTCCACCTCTTTGTGACCGCATGGACAACAGCATGCCAGGCCTCCCTGTCCATCACCAACTCCCAGAGTTTACTCAAACTCATGTCCACTGAGTCGGTGATGCCATCCAGCCATCTCATCCTCTGTCGTCTCCTTCTCCTCCCATCTTCAGTCTTTGCCAGCATCAGGGTCTTTCCAAATGAGTCAGCTCTTCGCATGACGTGGTGAAAGTATTGGAGTTTCAGCTTCAGCATCAGTCCTTCCAAAGAACACCCAGGCCTGATCTCCTTTAGGATGGACTGGTTGGATCTCCTTGCCGTCCAAGGGACTCTCAAGAGTCTTCTCCAACACCACAGTTCAAAAGCATCAATTCTTTGGCACTCAGCTTTCTGTATAGTCCAACTCTCATTATACTTAATATTTATTTATTTTACTTTTACTGGTTTAAAAAAAAGACATCTTTTATTATGTGTCAGGGACTGTTTCAAATACCTTATGTCTAATAATTAATTGTTTACAATTAATATCTACAAAGAATCACTCAGTGATTGTGACTGTTGTGGCTTGTGACTCAGTTGGTTGTGACACCCTTTTATTGGGGGCTGTTCCTTCTTGGCTTTTTTCATCTTTTGGAGTTAGCAAACAATCCTTACACTTTCTTGCTTTTTCACCAGTCTGTCTGTGTAATTAGGACATGACAAAACTTTATATCTACTTGTATAACTATTTTCTTTGTATTTATTCTGCTTGGGATTCATAGCTTTTTTAAAAAAAAATATTGTTTTTAATTAAATGATTCTTTAAATTCTATAACACTTTACAATTGTCCAAAGTTTCACAACATGATAACCCTTTTCCCCCTCTCCCCTTCCCCTTCCCTTCCTCTTCTCTCTCTCCTTTCCTCTTTCCACTTCCCTTCTTCCCCCTCCCCTCCTCCCTCTCCCCTCCTCCTTCCTGTCTTCTTCCCTTCTTCCCACCTTGCCTCCTCCCCTATCACTGATTCCCTCCCTCCCTTCTCTTCCCTCCTCCCCTTTCTCCCTCTTTCCTTCTCCCTTTCTCCCCTTCCCTGTCCCCATTGGTAACCACTACTGTTTTATTTATGAGTCTGCTCTTATTTGTTTTATCACTAGTTTGTTGTAATTTTTAGATTCTACATATAAGTGCTATCATACAGTATTCCTCTTTCTCAGTCTTCACTCCGCACAATGTTCTTCAGGTCCATTCACGTTGCTGGAAATGGCAAAATTTCATTTTCTTTGTTTAATGGCTGAACGGTAGTTCATTGTATATATGCCACAGCCTCTTTATCCCTTGAGCCTTTGATGGACACTTAGGCTGTTTCCATACTTTGGCATTTGTAAGTCACGCTGCTCTGAATATTGGGATGCATGTATCTTTTCAAATCACTGTTTTTGGTTTTTTAGGATATATACCCAGGAGTGGAATTGCTAAGTCATATGGTAGTTCTGTTTTTGGTTTTTTTTGAGAAGGCTTCATACTGTTTTCCACAGTGGCTGTACTAATTTACATTCCCACCAACAGTGTACATGGATTCCCCTTTCTCCACATCCTTCTCAGGATGTGTAGAGTTTTTATTTTTTGGATTCTGTGATTTAATGTTTATTGGTAGTTTTGGACAATTATTTGCCATTATCTCTTCCATTATTGTTTCTACCCCATTATCCTCCTTTTCAGGACTCTAATTACACTGACCTTAACCATCTCACACTGGCGGTTAAATCTTTATAGAGGACATATGTCACATATACTGGAGAAGGCGATGGCACCCCACTCCAGTACTCTTGCCTGGAAAATCCCATGGACAAAGGAGCCTGGTAGGCTCTGGAGTCGCTAAAAATTGGACACGACTGAGTGACTTCACTTTCATTTTTCACTTTCATGCATTGGAGAAGGAAATGGTAACCCATTCTAGTGTTCTTGCTTGGAGAATTCCCAGGACGGGGGAGCCTGGTGGGCTGCCGTCTATGGGGTCCCGCAGAGTCGGACACGACTGGAGCAACTTGGCAGCAGCAGGCAGCCACATATACTTTGGCATTTCCAACATCTTATCAATCCTCGCCATTCCAATCCTCACCCCATCCAAACCTAAGTTGTTGTTGTTACAAGCGCTAAGTTGTATCTGACTCTTCTGCAACTCTATGGACTGGAACCCGGCAGGCTTCTTTGTGCATGGGATTTCCCAGGCAAGAATATGGGAGTGGGTTGCCATTCCCTTCTTCAGTGGATCTTCCAAACCCAGGCATCCAAACCAACTCTCCTGCTTGGCAGGCGGATTCTGGCTCAGTGGTAAAGAATCCACCACAGGTTTGATCTGTGATTCGGGAAGACCCCCTGGAGAAGGAAATGGCAACCTACTCCAGTATTCTTGCCTGGAGAAGCCCATGGACAGAGGAGCCTGGCAGGCTACAGTCCATGAGGGTCACAAAGAGTCAGACATGACTGAGCCACTAAACAACGTCTCATATACTCTGAGTTTCCATCCATTCTATTCCCTAAACTTGAGACTAGATGTTTTCTACTGACATATTCTTGCTCACTAGTCCTCTCTACAGTTATGTACAATCTGCTGTTACATTTACCTGTTAAGTTCCCAGTTTCTGTCGTAGGAAACTTCTTTTTTATAGTTCTTTGACACAATTCTTTTTAAAAATTATTAACGTATAGTTGATTTACAATTGTCTTTTCTTGACTATATTACCACAGCTCGTTAAAAGTTTGTGTCCGGTCCTCACAGAGATTATCAGGCTCATAAACGAACCTCCTGTGGGACTGCTTCTACTGTGCGTTTTTTTCTTTTGGCCCGAATTTTTATCGTGACTGTGTTACCCAACCAGGCTGTTTATGAACCAGGCTCTTTTTGCCCCATGCGCAAGCAGCAAGCCAAACTGCTGAGGCACCAAGGTTTGCAGCAAAGAAAGGGTTTATTCACAGAATAGCCAAGCAAGGAGATGAGAGAAGTCTCAGATACGCCTCTAGCAAGGAAAGGTGTTCCTAGTATTTGGGGGTAAAGAATAAAGAAACAGCTGGTCTGAGGTAGGGCAACCGCTAGAAGCACGAGGAGAGATGATTGTGCGACCCACGTTCTGCCCTGGCGCAATAAGCTACCTGCTGCCCCACCTTCCAATATGGAGGTGGTTAGCCGGATCAGAGGGCGGGGTCTTAGGCCCCTGACGTCAGAAGGTCACCTGGCGGACGCTCGCGCATGCCCAGTTGGAGGGGCAGTGTTCTCGGTTTCAACCGGCTCAGCTGGAACACGACACAGCAGATTCCAGGCTCTGGGAAAACATCTCAGGCAAACATCTCACTTGTTTAGGCCATGTGCTACTCGGGACATGTGCAAGCCTTAAAATGACCTCGATTAGTAAAGGCAGGTGAAATGGATATGAGTAATAATTTACCCACAGTTTCACCTGGTCATCTTTGATTGCCAGGTATTATGGATAAAATATTGTAGAGATTCTGATTGATATTCCCTTCTTCCAAAGAAGATTCACGCATACTTCTCCGAGGCAGCTAGAAGTGAGTCACGTTATTCCCATCAGTCAGCATCCAAAACGGTCTCAGGCAGGGTGGGTTCTTTGCAAGGTGCCTGCTCCCTCTGGGACCTCCCAGCACCCACAGATCCCGCTGACAGCCTGGGGTTTTGTCACCGTCTCTGTCTTGGTGGATCCCAAATGCGAGTTTTTGTCTTCCAGCACCCTGGAGACTTGAAAGTGCCACTGAACTTTCCAGCTGCTTTCGCTGGGTCTCTGAGCTTCTTGCCTTCATAGTTTAAGAATTATCAAACGACTGAAGGGCAAGACCAGGAAAGAGCCTGGGGCTCACTGCTCTGCGCTTCTCTTCTCTCTGGCAGTTTGGCTCCAACTCCACTTTGTGTTTCCCTAGTCCTGAGGGATTGCCGAAAGCTCTGCCTTGATTCTCAGCCTCTAGCTCATAACTGCTTCCAAACCAGCAAGTGAGCTGTTGGTTCACTTCTACAGGCTTGTCGTCTCTCTGGATCCTGGCACTTCTGGAGAATTCGGCAACCTTCCAGGGTCTGCAGACAGATCATTATTTTTCGGACTTTTTAATCATTCACAGCCAGAGCCGAGAAATTTGCAATTTAGAAACCGCTTTCTCAGAAGTTCCCATTTTTTAATCTTCTTGGAAACCCCATGTGGGAGAAAGCCCACAGGTCACTATTCCTGTTCCACCGGGTGTTGACAAGCTGAGGAGGGTCTGGAGAGTCTGAGGGAAGAACCTAAAGGCAGGGCTGACACCAGAGCCCACATTTCTCAGTTCCTAGTATAATATATGCTTTCATGCCGTCCTGTCTCTCGTGTGTTATGCTAGGGCTGCCATAAGAAAATACTGCAAACTGGGAGGGAGGGAGCTTAAACAACAGATATGTGTTCCCCCTACAGTTTTGGAGGCTAGAAGTCCAAAATCATAATCTTGGCAGGGTTGGTTTCTTCTGAAGCCTCTCTCCTTGACTTGTAGATGCTGCTTATTTACTGGGTCCTCACATGTTCTTGGGGAGAAGGCAATGGCATCCTATTCCAGTACTCTTGCCTGGAAAATCCCATGGACGGAGGAGCCTGGTAGGCTGCAGTCCATGGGGTCGTTAAGAGTCGGACATGACTGAGTGACTTCACTTTCACTTTTCACTTTCATGCATTGGAGGAGGAAATGGCAACCCACTCCAGTGTTCTTGCCTGGAGAATCCCAGGGACGGCAGGGCCTGGTGGGCTGCCGTCTATGGGGTCGCACAGAGTCAGACACGACTGAAGCGACTTAGCAGCAGCAGCAGCAGCACATGTTCTTGTGTGTGTCTGGGCCAATTCTCTCTTCTTGTGATGGTTGTTGTTTAGTCTCTGAGTCGTATCGGATGCTTTTGTGACCCCCATGGCCTGTGGCCCACCAGGCTCCTCTGTCCATGGGATTTTCCAGGCAAGAATACTGGAGTCAGTTGCCATTTCTTCGTCCAGGGGATCCTCCCAACCCAGGGATCAAACCTGCATCTCCTGCGTTGCAGGTGGATTCTTTACTGCTGAGCCACCAGGGAATCCCCATGTCAGATTGGGGCCCACCTAATGGCCCCATTTTAACTTAATTTCTTCTATATAGGATCTATCTCCAAATAGAGACCCATTCTGAGGTGCCGGTAGTTAGGACTTCAGCACATGTAATTTTTTGGATGGGGTGCAGGTGGGGGACACATTTCAGCCCCTCAGTTCAGTTCAGTTCAGTTGCTCAGTCGTGTCCGACTCTTTGTGACCCCATGAATCGCAGCATGCCAGGCCTCCCTGTCCATTACCAACTCCCGGAGTTCACTCAGATACATGTCCATCGAGTCAGTGATGCCATCCAGCCATCTCATCCTCTGTCATCCCCTTCTCCTCCTGCCCCCAATCCCTCCCAGCATCAGAGTCTTTTCCACTGAGTCAACTTTTCCCATGAGGTGGCCTAAGTACTGGAGTCTCAGCTTTAGCATCATTCCTTCCAAAGAAATCCCAGGGCTGATCTCCTTCAGAATGGACTGGTTGGATCTCCTTGCAGTCCAAGGGACTCTCAAGAGTCTTCTCCAACACCACAGTTCAAAAGCATCAATTCTTCGGCGCTCAGCTTTCTTCACAGTCCAACTCTCACATCCATACATGACCACTGGAAAAACCATAGCCTTGACTAGATGAACCTTTGTTGGCAAAGTAATGTCTCTGCTTTTGAATATGCTATCTAGGTTGGTCATAACTTTCCTTCCAAGGAGTGAGTGTCTTTTAATTTCATGGCTTCAGTCACCATCTGAAGTGATTTTGGAGCCCCCCAAAATAAAGTCTGACACTGTTTCCACTGTTTCCCCATCTATTTCCCATGAAGTGATGGGACCGGATGCCATGATCTTTGTTTTGTGAATGTTGAGCTTTAAGCCAACTTTTTCACTCTCCACTTTCACTTTCATCAAGAGGCTTTTGAGTTCCTCTTCATTTTCTGCCATAAGGGTGGTGTCATCTGCATATCTGAGATTATTGATATTTCTCACGGCAATCTTGATTCCAGCTTGTGCTTCTTCCAGCCCAGTGTTTCTCATGATGTACTCTGCATAGAAGTTAAATAAGCAGGGTGACAATATACAGCCTTGACGGACTCCTTTTCCTATTTGGAACCAGTCTGTTCCATGTCCAGTTCTAACTGTTGCTTCCTGACCTTCATACAAATTTCTCAAGAGGCAGATCAGGTGGTCTGGTATTCCCATCTCTTTCAGAATTGTCCACAGTTTCTTGTGATCCACACAGTCAAAGGCTTTGGCATAGTCAATAAAACAGAAATAGATGTTTTTCTGGAACTCTCTTGCTTTTTTGATGATCCAGCGGATGTTGGCAATTTGATCTCTGGTTCCTCTGCCTTTCTAAAACCAGCTTGAACATCAGCCCCTAGCACTGTATAAAAGACTGATGAATGTAATGCCCAATTCTCTTTAAGTTTCTATAAATGACGTATACTGGGGCCTTCTTTGTCTTAGCACAGAGTTGTCAAACTATGGCATCAGCTCCCCAGCTGGTTATAAATGCAAATTCTTGCTCCCAGTAAACCCTCCAGGTCAAGAGTCTCCAGCCTCTGGGATCTAATGCCTCGTGATCAGAGGTGGAACTGATATAGTAATAATAGAAACAAAGTGCACAATAAGTGTAACGCGCTTGACTCATCCCCAAACCAACCCCAGTCAGTGGGAAAACTGTTTTGGTGAAACTGGTCCCTGGTGCCAAAAAGGTTGGGGACGGCTACTTGCTCCTGGCAATTTGGATGCAGACTCTGGTTTGAGACCCAGGATGCGGAAAGGATGGCTGTGATGCAGAGGTGGTTCAGCTACAAATTCTGGTCATGTTATCCCCAAGTCCTGAAAGGATGACTCTCCTGAGATGTCAGGTTATGATTGATGGCCTGATCTGTCAGATAGCATCGTTTAAATCAATGCTCGTCTGCCTTGCAGTATCATTCAGCATTCAAATATCACCTACTCATTTGACGATTTATAAAGGAGGCAATTTTCAGGAGAAAGCGTTTTTATTTGAGGAATGAGAGCCTTTACTAATCTGGGCCTTGGTTTTATTATCTCTAAAATGAGAAATCTCACAATCTGTGCATCTATGCAAATGAGTGAGGGCAACTAGTACCCCAGTGGCGGCAAGTGATCTGCTTTTCTGGGATTCCCTGAGTGGTCAGACTAAACATCTCAAGCTGCAGCAGGCAGAGCGCTTCATATTATAATGTCCAGAGATTTTCCAGCTGAGGTCCTTTAAATGAGGCTGGCCAAAGACAGATTAACAAGAGAAAAACAAACCGAGGTTTATTAACGTGCAGTGCGCATGTACACATAGGCGCATCCGGGGATGAATAACTCGAAGGGGAGGTTAGAACTTGGCTACAACAGAGAAAAAGTGGTTTTGAGCTTCTGGGTGGGAGAGACAAGTTATGAGAAAGTGCCCAGGAGAAGTACAGTAAGCAAGCTTGCTTAGTGGGCTTCGTGGTGCCTCTGCAGCTGGTTTTCTCCATCATAAGAGTTGTTCAGAATCCTCTTTCTGGTATGGGAGGGAAAGGCATCTTTACAAAAGGAAATTTCCTTTATAAATGTAAATTTCCTTTACCAAAGGAAGACTGTGCCCAGTTTTTAATGCTTTTCCCGAATCTGTTAGTTCTCAGAGGTCTTTAGCTGAAAATAACCCATATGCCAAAGAGACATATTTGGGCATGTTTTGGGGTGGCGTATTCTGGGACCTCTCTGTTTGCATCCAGTCATCACTGTGTTTCCCCAGTCCTGGGTGAGGGCATGCAATGAGTGCTTGAGAAATGTGATAGGATTTAGGTCAGAATCACCATATTGCCTCCCAAACCCCAACTTTCTCACACCCAGGAAGCAGCCTCACCTTCGGGGTGCCCTCACTAAAACTCTGGGCTCAGCGGTGCTACGTCACCAGCAGTTGTCCTGCTGGGTTTCATATTTGCAGTGAGCAGCACCATTTCTGCCTCATACATTAGGTCTTTTGAGCTCGTCATCAAAACTTCACGAAGTAGGCAAGGAATGTTTTGTTAGACTCGTTCTACTGCCTTGCAGAATCCTGGTGCTTAGTCATTCAGTTGTGTCTGACTCGTGATCCTTTGGACTTTAGCCCACCAGGCTCCTCTGTCCATGTGATTTTTTAGGCAAGAATACTGGAGTGGGAATCTTCCTGGCCCAGGGAACCAAGCTGCATTTCCTGTTTGTCTCCTTCATTGCAGGTGGATTCTTTACCCACTCGGCCACTGGGGAAGCCTGCAGAATCCTCAGGAAAGTCAAATATTTGCCCCAGTTCACAAACTGGCCAGTGAAGGAATTGGGAAGCAAGCCCAGTTGGCTAGTGCCAAGCTTACTCCCTGCTATCCCCAGTTTTCGTTTTGGGACTGGGAATAAAGAGAAATAATACACACAAGAGCCACACTCCTAAAAAAGGAGGCAGTCCCTTGGAGTCTCTGCTTTGAGTGACCATGGAGCCCTGGGCTGCTTCTCTTTCCTGATATAATGGGGTTTATTTATTTAGTTTGTTTTTTGTTTTTTTAATTTATATTTATTGAAGGATAATTGCTTTAGAGAATTTTGTTGTTTTCTGTCAAACCTGTAAATAAGTTCTTCAGTATCATTTTTCTAGATTCCGTATATGTGCGTTAGAATATGATATTTATCTTTCTCTTTCTGACTCACTTCACTCTGTATAATAGGTTCTAGGTTCATCCACCTCATCAGAACAGACTCAAATGCGTTCCTTTCTATGGCTGAGTATTATTCCATTGTGCATAATGTACACAACTTTATCCATTCATCTGTGGATGGACATCTAGTTTGCTTTCATGTTCTCACTATTGTACATAGTGCTGCAATGAACAATGGGATATACGTGTCTTTTTCAATTTTGGTTTCCTCGGGTTATATGCCTAGGAGTGGGATTGCTGGGTCATATGCTGGTTTTATTCCTAGTTTTTTAAGGAATCTGCATACCGTCTTCCATAGTGGCTGTATCAATTTACATTCCCACCAACAGTGCAAGAGTGTTCACTTTTTTCCACACCCTCTCCAGCATTTATTGTTTGTCGACCTTTTATTTTTTTCTTTTTAGTTCTACCAGTTTATTGCTATCGATCCATCTCCCTTCACCCTCCTGCATGCGTGCTCAGTCATGTAACTCCATGGACTGCAGCTTGCCAGTCTCCTCTGTCCATGGACTTTTCCAGGCAAGAATACTGGAGTGGGTTGCCATTTCCTTCTCCATGTTTGTAGACTTACTGCTGATGGCCATTCTGACTGGTGTAAAGTGATGTCTCACTGTGGTTTTGATTTGCATTTCTGTAATAATGAGCAATGTTGAGCATCTTTTCTGTGTGTGTTAGCCATCTGTATGTCTTCTTTGGAGAAATATCTGTTTAGGTCTTTTTCCCACTTTTTGTTTGGGTTCTTTGTTTTTCTGGCATTGAGTTGTATGAGCTGCTTGTATATTTTGGAAATTAATCCTTTGTCAGTTGTTTCATTTGCTATCATTTTCTCCCATTCTGAGGGCTGTCTTTTCACCTTGCTTATAGTTTCCTTTGCTGTGCAAAAGCTTTTAAGTTTAATCAGGTCCCACTTGTTTACTTTTATTTTTATTTCTGTTACACTAGGAGGCGGGTCATAGAGAATCTTGCTTTGGTTTATGTCATCGAGTGTTCCGCCTATATTTTCCTCTAAGAGTAGTTTTATAGTTTCTGGTCTTACATTTAGGTCTTTAATCCATTTTGAGTTTATCTTTGTGTATGGTGTTAGGAAGTATTTTTAATTTCATTCTTTTCCATGTAGCTGTCCAGTTTTCCCAGCACCATCTATTGAAGAGGCTGTCTTTGCCCCATTGTATATTCTTGTCTCCTTTGTCGAAAATAAGGTACCCATAGATGCATGGGTTTATTTCTGGGCTTTCTGTCTTGTTCCATTGGTCTATATTTCTGTTTTTGTTCCAGTACCTTACTGCCTCGATGACTGTAGCTTTGTAGTATAATATGAAGTCAGGGCGGTTGATTCCTCCAGCTCTGTTCTTCTTTCTCAAGACTGCTTTGGCTATTCAGGGTCTTTTCTGTTTCCATATGAATTGTGAAATTCTTTTTGTTCTAGTTCTGTGAAAAATGCCATCGGTAATTTGATAGGGATCTCATTGAATTTGTAGATTGTATTTGGTGGTATAGTCATTTGCACAATATTGATTTTTCCTACCCAGGAACATGGAATCTCTCTCCATTTGTTTATGTCATCTTTGATTTCTTTCATTAGTGTCTTATAATTTTCTGTGTACAGTTCTTTTGTTTCTTTAGTTAAGTTTATTCCTAGTATTTAATTCTTTTTGTTGCAATGGTGAATGGGATTGATTCCTTAATTTCTCTTTCTGATTTTTCATTGTTAGCATATAGAAATGCAAGTGATATCTGTATATTGATTTTGTATCCTGCAACTTTGTTAAATTCACTGATTAGTTCTAGTAATTTTCTGATACTATCTTTAGGGTTTTCTATATGCAGTATCATGTCATCTGCAAACAGTGAGAGCTTTTCTTCTTTTCCGATATAGATTCCTTTTATTTCTTTTTCTTCTCTGAATGCTGTAGCTAGGACTTCCAGAACTATGCTGAATAATAGTGGTGAGAGTGGACACCCTTGTCTTGTTCCTGATCTTAGGGGGAATGCTTTCAGTTTTTCACCACTGAGAATAATGTTTGCTGTAGGCTTATCATATATGGCCTTTACTGTGTTGAGGTAGATTCCTTCTATGCCCATTTTTTTGAAGAGTTTTAATCACAAATGGGTGCTGAATTTTGCCAAAGGCCTTTTCTGCATCTATTGAGATGATCATATGGTTTTTATCTTTCAATTTGTTAATATGGTGTATCACATTGATTTGCATATATTGAAGAATCCTTGCATTCCTGGAATAAACCCAACTTGATCATGGTGTATGAGCTTTTTGATGTGTTGCTGAATTCTGTTTGGTAAAATTTTATTGAGGATTTTTGCATCTGTGTTCATCAGTGATACTGGCCTGTAGGTTTCTTTTTTGGTGTTGCCTTTTTCTGATTTTGGTATCAGGGTGACGGTGGCCTCATAGAATGAGCTTGAAAGTGTTCCCTCCTCTGCAATTTTTTGAAAGAGTTTTAGCAGGAAGGTTTATTTTTAAACAGGTTGAGTTGATTAAAGTGTCAGGTCGGGATGAAGTGGGTGAGAAGGCAGAATGAGACCCGTTTGGCTCCTATATTAATTTCTTCCTTGTAGCTGTGCAAAATCTAACTGGTCATGTTTCTGGGGAAATTTCGAAGGCTACTGGTTATTGTTATCAAGGGGAGTAGGGGCTTGGTCTGTGTGGAAGGAAATCAATAGGGGGCTGAGAAATGCTGCGGGCAAAGCTGACTCCGAACGGGAGATTCATCTGAGAAAGTCGTCAGCATTGTTACGTGGCTGCTTACAGGACAGTAATGTATTTGCATACTGTAATGATGTATCGCCTATGCATTACTGCTAATTATTTTAAAATGACCATAACTACTATTAACATGTGACAGTGCCTCATTAGAATGTGTAATTGTGTCTGTCAGTAATGATATTATTATGTGTCTTTTAACAGAATGTGGGACATTAATTCTCATCCCTTAGACTCTTCAGTACCAATTCTCCAGGTAGAGTTCGAAGCCCCAAGCAGTCAATTCATCTGTTCTCTTATGTCTGAGTGGGGCTGTACTTAAACTGTTTTAAGAAGATGATTATCTTATTAAAGATATATACGGACACACACACACCCTCATAACTCCGAAAAGTCTATGGCCTTTCTTTGGCAATTTGCTGTAGTTATTTTACAACTGACTCCCAGGAAGGTTTCTGCCCAGGTCACACCTGAATTTTTTGATGGGCGTGAATCTGTTCCCTTTCTTTCTCCCAGAGCACAGCTATTCTCAAACTGGAGAGTCGCCCCGTGGCATCTGGTTCTGCTTCCTTCGGGCTGGTACCTCCCACAGGTGGGCCTTTAGAAACGCGTAGTGGGTGACTGTGATTTGTTGTTGTCGTGATGTCTGGGCACTGTGGGCACTTCTTGGGCTGTGGCCGATGCTGCCAACACTGTGCGGTCCTGACGCAGCCGATGACTGCCCACAGGCCAGGAGCACTTCCCTTGCTGCTCTGTCTCTGGGCTGTGGGACCTTGGAGTCTTTTCAGTTCCCCAGAGCCATTGGGTTTCTTACCCAGAAGCACTCTCAGCTTTGTGGGTACCCTTAGGAGACCAGGGTGGGGGTTCCCACTTTTGCAGAAATTGTTCCCGATTTTTGCCAGGCACACTCAGGGCTGTGATCTCAGGTTTATTTTCCAGTCCTTGAAATTACAAAGGATCACTTTCATAAACCCAAGCCAACTTCCTGTCCTCTGGTCCTATTGTCTTGGTACGGGGTTTATAACTAGTGACAAGGTGGCATCACACAGGTTATATAAATACGAACGTGGTCAAGTAAAGAAAAACGAAGGTGCTTGTTCAGTGTAATCTCTTTCCTGCTGTCATATCTGCTTCTTTATTATTAATATTATTAATTAAGTTTTGGCTGTGCTGGGTCTTTGTTGCTGTGCAGGCTTTTCTCTAGTTGCAGAGAGTGGGGGCTCCTCTCTAGGTACTTGGGCTTCTCATTGAGGAAGCTTCTCTTGTTGTGGAGAGCTGGGCTCTGGAGTGTGGGTTCAGTAGTCGTGGCGCTCGGGCTTAGTTGCCCCTTAGCATCTGGGATCTTCCCAGACCAGGGATCAAACCTGTGTCTCCTGCGTTGGCTGGTGGATTCTTAACCACTGGACCACCAGGGAAGTCCTCCTGTCTGCTTCTGAGGATGTCTTCGCTACCACTTGACTGGAAAAGGCCACAGCTGATTGGATCCAGGGAGCACCCCTGTCTGGGGCCTCCCCCTGTGACTCGTATGGCCTGATGCAAACAAGTGAACTAAGCCATCGTCATCTCCTGGAAATTTGTACTGAGGTGTTCCCATTGGCTATGGGGCCTAGGACTGAATTCTAGAGACACAGGCCAGGCTTTGGCTCTCTGGATTAGGATTCAGATGAGCGAGCAGAAGAAACTTGTTGGAAGAGACCAGAGCATAAATGCAGAGAGAGAGAAGAAGAAAGAGACAGAGACCAGCTGGGGGACTGGAAGTGTGACTCTGTTCTCCAGGTCCAGTTTGCACCCCTCTGAGGTCTGCCTGGACCTTAGTTGAATCATATGAGGGGCCGTGATTCACTAGTGAATTCTCACCACACCCTTTCCTCCTTTCTTTGAAGAATCTCAGTTTGCAGCCTCAAACAGGTCAATTGGAGACATTGCTTCAAAAAGAGAAGGGGCTTTTTATTTAATTCTGAGGTCTTGCTTCTGAAAAGTGTTGCCTGTGTTCCCAAGGACATTTTTTGGGGCTTTTTTGTGTGTGTGTATGGAAGAGGGCAGCCTGAGAGGATATAATCAGGGGAAGATTATTTTTAGTGTGTTCTAAGTTTCTAGTTTTATGTTTGCCTGGGGTTACCTCTGAGCATTCATATCTCCCACAATTTAAGACTTCCAGTTGCTTCCCTGAAGCAACATCTCCTGTCATCAGTATTTTCTTTCCTTTAAAACAAACAAACAAAGAACCTCCACCCCCACCACCCCCCAAAACACCAGTGTTACTCTCGAGGCTGGGGGAGCTATTTCTAAAAAGGATCTTGGTTCCTTGTCTCCTTGATGCCATCATAATATAAATGCAGAACAGACACCTATTTGGAGAAGAAAGAAAAAAAAATGTTTGCGATGTGTTTAAACCCAGATGCACTTCAGATGTTGTTGTTATTATTTTTCTCCATTGATGGTCTTGCCAGCCATTATGGTAGGAAGTTAGAACACCTGGTCTGCATTATCCTGACTTGCCTTTAAGGCTAGTGTGCAGGCAGTCGGGCAGGGGGTTGTGAGCATGCTCAGGAAAGCACTATCTGATCCTTCCTGGGGATTTTGTGATTTATGTTTCCCCTTTTTTCTTTCCTGTTGTAGTTCCTTGAAGTCGGCTTCTCTCTTCACAGCTGCTGTTGCTGCTGGCCCGGGCTGGTGTGGTCCTCCCGCGCCAAAGGGACTCACAGAGCCTGAGGCTTAGATCTTCCTCGGTATCCAGAGTCTGCTGTCTTCTCTTGGCCTTTCCTTCCTCCCCTGTGCCATTTCATTTACTCTCTTAAAAGTAATTAGTAATTTAGACGGGACAGGATGTGCATGTGTGCAGGTGGGGAGATTCCGGCTCTGATCTCTGTCCCCGCCTTCTGTGCTTTGATTTTCTTGTCTACGTGCGGAACTAGAGAAGCAGACTCCTGGATTCTGCAGTGACTTCTGGGGACCCATCAACCACTTTGGGGAACGAGTACATTCCTTTCCTGCTGGTGATGCCAGTGGGGAGGGGCTTGAATGCTAAATTGAAATGATCGATTTAGCATCCATTAGAAAACTGCTGTAGGTGACTTGCTCTGAAGGAGATGGAAAAGTTTAATGAGGACAAGAGTGGAGGGGAGGGATGTAAATGTTTTGAATGGGGTGTTATGGAGGCCAGTTCCTGTCTTCTACCAGCCCTGTGGGTCAGCCTGCCAAGGTCACAGTTGAGGAGTGTGAGTGAGTGTGGCATCTGTTGACAAGCCTTTAGAGGCCTGGATGATGAAGAAGACTGTGCCGAGGATGGGAAGGCCATTGGGTTTTTCTGCCAGTTCCCCAGCTGGATGAGTTTGGAAACTGTGTTTCATGACTTCACTAGTGGTGATCATCCTCTGAGAGGCTGATGCAATCTAACCTCACTCCCACTGGGGTGGCATAATGCCAGAGAGAGCTGAGCTGCCACTTTATGATGGGGCTGTATTTATGACAATGACCCAGCGTCTCCCCCCGCCAGCCTGTCTCCTGGGGAAACAGATGTCTTCTCTTCCCCTCTGTTCTAGATTAAATGGCTCTCCATGAAGTCTCTGCATGCAGAGTTTAGAACCTCTTCAGGTTTCCTCAAAAGAGCGGCAAAGACTTGAGTGAATTCTCTATAAGGGAGATGAAGGAGGAGACTTAAACCATACGCTCAACAGCAAACCACTTAAAATTCCCATTAAATATTCTGTTCTTGCCAAAGTCCCTTGAATCCACCCACTACTCAAGCTCTTCGGCAGGTCTCCCCACCTCTCACCCAGGTATTTCTGTAATTTTCAAAGTCTTCACATTTTTTTCCCCTCTATTTTTTGGCAGCACCTCACGGCATGTGGGATCTTAGTTCCCTGATCAGGGATCGAACCTGTTTCCCGCCACAGTGGAAGTATGGTATCTTAACCACTGACCTGCCAGGGAAGTCCCTAATTCTTCAGATTTTTATCAAACAGAGCAATTCATTTATAGTCAAACTCATAGTCAAGTTTATACACCCAAACCCATTGGCATGCTCACAAAATAAAGGACTTTAAGGTATTAAGATCCAACTTCTTCACAAGGCAGATCAATGCTATTATTACTGCTTGGGACCTCATTCCTCAACCCATGTGCTTAATCAATGGATTTCTTCCTGATAAATATAGGACTGTCCCCAAGAGGAAGCCTTATTATAAATTTAGGACTGTCCCTACGAGGAAGCCTTATTCCAGCTGCTAAAGAAGGAAGATTTCCTCCATCTCATTACACCAGAAACTGGAAAGCAAAACCCATCATTAGAACACTGCTCAACCAGCTTTCAGGGAATCAGAGTGAAGTCAGTGGACGGCTCCGGGGGAGATTTCAGTCTTAAGTGGAGGGCAGGCCTGGCACTTTCTCTGCTATGCGGGAGTGTGTCATTCTAATGATGGTGTGACTCTGGCCAGATTCACGGATGGGTAAACCCTAACCATCTCTTCCTTCCCAGCTCTCCTTCTGGGTTCCACTCAGACCTTGCCCTCTCTTGGATCAGTCACCACAACACTCTGTTACTTCAGTACTTTCCTGATAGAGTCCTTTTCTGAATTTTATTGATTTCATCACGTGTGGTAGTTGTTTGCCTTTAAAGTTTTCTTTTGAACTTTTAATTTTATATTGGAGTATAGCCTATTAGCAATGTTATGATAGTTTCAGGTAGACAGCAAAGGGACTTAGCCATGTATATCATGTATCCATTCTCCCCCAAACCCCGCTCCCATCCAGGCTGCCATATGGAGCAGAGTTCCATGTGCTACACAGTGGATCCTTGTTAGTTGCCCATTTTAAATATAGCAGTGTGTACATGACCATCCCTAACTCCCAACTATCCCTTCTGCCCAGCAAGTCTGGTTGCTTCTTGATGCCAAAGAGAGAGGCACCTTCATCTCAGATTAGGGTTTGCTATACCTCTCAAAGGATGAACTCCTTCAGAAAACATTCTTGGTGATCGCTGACCTGCTCATAGACTCACTATAGCTGTTAGAACGAGGAGGAACCTTTATACTATCCATCTTCCTTTGATGGAGGATGAAACCGAAGCTCAGAAGAATTAAACGACATGTCTAGGTTCACACAGTCGAGGTTGTAGCCAGGACTACGTTTTAATCTTCTGAAGTCTAGTCTCCGCGTTTCAGCTGTATCTCACTGTCTACCGCCAGTCATTTGTCGTGGTCTTTTTTCTAGAGTTTCTGCAAATTATACCAGAAGCTCCTTGAAAACAGGAACTGTATCTTCTCTAGGCTGTGGTTAGTTTCCCAGGGGCCACCCAGCATATGTAGTTCATGCATTTCAACAGACATTTTTAGAGCACTCATTATATTTGAGTGTTATATTTTACATATATATGTGAATATAGTGATATATATATATTTAAATATATATCTATACATTTACATATATATATATACACACACACATATATATATTAATGCTGTGGATATAGAAGATGAAAAAGACATAATTTTTGTCTTAAGAAGTCCACCATCCTTGATAGCTGCTGTAATAGAAATACTGAGAAAAGTATGTATAAATGGAAGGGAAAGAGAGAGAAATTCATCCAGGGGCTCTGGAAGCTTTGCGGACAAGATAGGATTGGGGCTGGGCCTTAAATAAGAATTTCCCTGGTAGGTGAGGGAGAGGCTTGTTAGCTGCAGCTTGAAGAGCACAAGGATATGATGAAGAATGGCTCACGGGCCACTGTAGCTGAAATGTGGAAGCTGCAGGTGGGTGGCTGAAGGTTGAAAAGGAAGGTAGAGAACTTTGATCACTCTGATGCCTTTCTCTATCATCCAAGAGAGAGGCTGGCTGTGAACAGGCACTCTGCAAACAGGCATGTCTGTGACTGTGCTGTGGGTCTGCTGACTGCAAAGACAGTGCTGTCCAGAGGCAGTATATTGTTAAAGATTTGGTGTAAGTCCTAGCTTTGCCACATACAAGCTGTTTGAACTGGGAAGGTTTTTAACTTCTCTGGACCTTAAATTTTTTTTTTTTTAATTGGAGTATAGTTGCTTATGCTGCTGTCAGTTTCTGCTATATAACAAAATGGACCAGCTATCTGTATACATATATTCCTTCTTTTCAGAATTTCCTTCCCATTTAAGTTACCACAGAGCACTGAGTAGAGTTCCCTGTGCTAGACAGTAGGTTCTCATTAATTGTCTGTTTTATACATAGCAGGGGAGAAGCCAATGGCACCCCACTCCAGTACTCTTGCCTAGAAAATCCCGCGGACGGAGGAGCCTGGTGGGCTGCAGTCCATGGGGTCGCGAAGAAGAAAGAGACTTTGCTTTCACTTTTCACTTTCATGCACTGGAGAAGGAAATGGCAACCCACTCCAATATTGTTTGTGTGGGCAGCACCAGGCAGCCCAAAGGAGGATGCCCTGCAGATCCATCACCCAGCTTTCATCAGCCTCTCCATTCAGCTTTGTGCTCTGCTGGTCTTGTCTGCACTCTTTACTCTTTTGAATTGACAGGAACTCAATTTCTTTGTGAAAAATGGCCCTGGAGCTCCTTCAAGAAATGGCTGGTTCTAGGGCTGGAACAGAAAATATACAAGGTGAACCAGGAGCATCTTGTAGTGCCTGTTAAGTAAGGAAATGCTAGACAAAGCAAAACAAAACTCATAGGAAAACCCCAAGACCCACATAGTAATGGGAATGAGTTTAAGGAACAAGGGAGCCAATTGGGAAAGAGCTCCCAGTGGCCAAAGCTGGAACAATTTGCGCCACAAAATGCATAAAGTAGTGTTGGATTCTAACCTAAAGTATAACAGAAATATCTGAGTCCATATGGATGTGAATAAATGATTGAATCCGTAAATGGGGGGCAGGGGACAAATCTGTGCAGAAAAATTCCCAGTAATTCCTGTAAGTTCTGTGCCTTCAAGGAAGATTATCTTAACTCCTCACTCTCTAAGTGCGCACGGGGTGTGGTTTCCTCCTTCCAAAGAGTATCCTTTGTCTGGAAAAGGGGAAGAAAAGAGTAACCTGACAATAGAGAAGCTGACAAACACCCCCTCAGACAGGTGATCAAGGTCAACATCAACAATGCTAAGTGATGCCGATTGTATGTATGTCCTATGACCTGACGTGATGAGAATGGCACTTCACCTCTGTGATCGTCTTCCACAAAACGTCATCTTCAGAAAAAATTGCCAACAAATTTCAACAAAAGGATGTCTTACAAAATACTTGACTGTCAGTCTTCAAAACTATCAAGGTCATCACAAACAAGGCAAATGCGGGAAGCTGTCACAGCGAAGAGAAACCTAAGGAAACATGACAACGAAATGGGATGCAGTTTCTTGGATGGAATCCTGGCACAGAAGAAGGACACTTGGTAAAAACTGAGGAAGTTTGAGTCAACTATGGACTTTAGTTAGCATTAAGGTGTCAGTCTTGGGTCACCAATTGTAGCAAGTGTACCATACTAGTGCAAGATGTTAATACTAGGGGGAACTGTGTGAGTGTGCTGCGTGCTAAGTCGCTTCAGTTGTGTCCGACTCTTTACAACGCTACTGATTGCAGCCTGCCAGGCTCTTCTGTCCGTGGGATTCTCCAAGCGAGAATACTGGAGTGGGTTGCCATGCCCTCCTCCAGGGGATCTTCCCAACCCAGGGATCAAACCCGAGTCTCTTGCATTTCCTGCATTTGCAGGCGGGTTCTTTACCATTAGCACCACCCGGGAAGCGCAGCTGTGTGAGCGTGGGGGACAAACGGAATTCTTTGTATCATTTGCTCAGTTTTTCTATAAATCAGAATAAAGTATTAGTTAAAAGAAAAGCCTCTGGAAATAATGCAATTGCTAGAGCTACCAACGAGGTGAAGAGGTCTAAGGAATATGGTTCTTAAGCAGACAGTAGAAGTTTCATGGGAGAAATTATATCTGGGTCATGAAGGTCTGGGAATATATATCCCTTTTGAATGTCAAACATTTTCTGTTTTCAGTAACAGTTCAGTAACTTTGACTTCAGTGAGTTGATATGTACTAGTATCTTACCTATTTTCATCATAAATGGTGATTTTTTTCTGCATATATCCTTTCTCTGACTTGTCATGTCAAGAAAAACATTTCCTCTACTCGCTTATTTTCAGTACTTGGAGGTCAGCAAATTAAATTGAGAAAAGACAGATTTTTATTCACATAAGAGGGCCTTTACAGAAAAATGTGACTCAAAATGGCAGTTATAATTTGGGACTTCAGTTCAGTTCAGTTCAGTCGCTCAGTCGTGTCCGACTCTTTGCGACCCCATGAATCGCAGCATGCCAGGCCTCCCCGTCCATCACCAACTCCCGGAGTTCACTCAGACTCACGTCCATCGAGTCAGTGATGCCATCCAGCCATCTCATCCTCTGTCGTCCCCTTCTCCTCCTGCCCCCAATCCCTCCCAGCATCAGTCTTTTCCAATGAGTCAACTCTTCACATGACGTGGCCAAAGTACCAGAGTTTCAGCTTTAGCATCATTCCTTCCAAAGAAATCCTAGGACTGATCTCCTTCAGAATGGACTGGTTGATCTCCTTGCAGTCCAAGGGACTCATACATACCATCTTAATAGGGCTTCCCTGGTAGCTCAGTTGGTAAAGAAGCCACCTGCAGTGCAGGAGACCCCGGTTCAATCTTTGGGTTGGGAAGATCTCCTGGAGACGGGAAAGGCTACCCACTCCAGTATTCTGGCCTGGAAATTCCATGGACTGTATAGTCCATGGGGTTGCAAAGAGCTGGACACGACTGAGTGACTCTCACTTTACCATCTTAATAGGAGAAGGGGAGGGAGAGAGAAAGGCTTTTGTGAGAAAACAAGTGAATTTTAGGAAAGAGAAATGGGTCCTTACGAGAACAGATGGGAGATACGATACTTTCGTGATGATGTCTTTTTAGGTAATTTCTTTTCCCAGCACTGGGCTTCTTGTCTCCAGTGATAAGAGTCAATTTTCACTGGTTTTGAAACTCTCAACAAGGGCTTTTAAGACAGTTGAATTCTTTTGGGAGTGTCTACTTTTTAGGGAGATAAGGGGTATTAGGAGTGGGTGGGGTGGGACAGCACAAACTCCAAACCCTCTTCTCAGTGCTAGATTCTGGATTCCTTCGGTTGAACGTGGGCTTCCTAAAGGTCACCAACACATCCTGTGTTTCCTGTGATGAGGGAAACACCTTTTAGAGTTTTGGCAGTGTCTTCAGAGGGAATGGCAAGGTTGAAATGGAGACAGGATTGGCCATTTAGTTTTAGGCAAGTCTATGGTAAAGCATCTGCCTACAATGCGGAAGACCTGGGTTCAATCCCTGGGTCGGGAAGATCTCCTGGAGAAGGAAATGGCAACCCACTCCAGTATTCTTGCCTGGAAAATCCCATGGATGGAGGAGCCTGATAGGCTACAGTCCATGGGGTCGCAAAGAGTCGGATCCAGCTAAGCGACTTCACTTTCTTTCACTTTGAGAGCAGAGGCTTGGCTAGGTTTGGGTAAAGATTATCATCCTACAGTCCAGGACTGCTGGAAACAGCAAAGGGAGGGTTTTGAGGTGAGAGGTGCAAAACTTTAGGGCTCATACTATCTGTTTTCCAGTGAAGAGTTAATGAGTTTTTCAGGAAGTCCTGACTAGAGTCTGCAGGAATAGTGACACTATGCTGAAGAAGATGGTGGAAGGCAAGTCAATGAAGTGCATTTGGTTGGGATTAGTGGGTGTGTGTCCTCAATGTCCAAAGCCCGTGTGCATCGGGAAATGGTCCTGGGTCTCAAAAATTCACTGCAAGATAAAACAAATATGACTGAGTGGTAAAAACCCACCTGCCAATGCAGGAGACATAAGAAATGCGGGTTCGATCTCTGGTTCGGGAAGATCCCCTGGAGGAGGGCATGGCAACCCATTTCAGTATTGTTGCCTGGAGAATTCCACGGACCAGGGAACCCGGTGGGCTACAGTCCACGGGGTTGCAAAGAGTCAGTCATGGCTTAAGTAACTGAGCGCGCGCATGCGCGCGCGCGCGCACACACACACACACACACACACACACACACACACACGGGATTTGTGCTCACCATACATTTGCTGCTTTCTTTTTAACTTAATTATCTATCATGTCTGCTCTTCCAAGCCCTGTATTCAGATCTATGTCATTCCTTTTTTTGGGGTCATGTTTTTAAAAAAATTTATTTTTAATCGGAGGATAATTGCTTTACAATATTGTGGTGGTTTCTGCCATACATCAACATGAATCAGCCATAGGGATGTAAATTTCCCCTCACTCTTAAACTACCCTCTCACCTCCCTTCCCATTCCACCCTTCTAGATTGTCACAGAGCACCAGCTTTGGGTTCCCTGCATTCCGTTATTTCTTTTAATGGCAGAATTATTGCAAGACTTTGAGGCCCAACTGGCCTTGTGGCCTGTGACTGTCTTTTGATCACTTGCTTGGGGCAATGGGACAGATTCTTCCGTCGTAATCTCCACTTGTTGTTCATTCAGTCATTAAGTCGTGTCCTACTCTTTGCAACCCGATGAACTACAGCATGCCACTGGTGCCATCCACCCATCTTGTCCTCGGTCATCCCCTTCTCCTCCTGCCTTCAATCTTTCCCAGCATCAGGGTCTTTTCCAATGAGTCAGCTCTTCACATCAGGTGGCCAAAGTATTGGAGCTTCAGCTTCAGCATCAGTCCTTCCAATGAGTATTGAGTGTTGATTTCCTTGCTGTCCAAGAGACTCCCAATTTCTTCTCTAGCACCACAGTACGAAAGCATCAATTCTTAGGCATTCAGCCTTCTTTATGGTCTAACTCTTACATCCATACATGACTACTGGAAAAACCGTAGCTTAGACTATATGGATCTTTGTCAGCAAAGTAATGTCTCTGTGTTTTAATATGCTGTCTAGGTTTGTCATAGCTTTTATTCAAAGGACCAATTGTCTTTTAATTTCATAGCTGCAGTCACTATCTGCAGTGATTTTGGAGCCCAAGGAAATAAAATCTGTCTCTGTTCCCACTTTTCCCCCCATCTATTTGCCAAGAAATGGTGGGACTGGATGCCCTGATCTTAGCTTTTTGACTGTTGAGTTTTAAGCCAACTTTATCATTCTCCTTTTTCACCCTCATCAAGAGGTTCTTTAGTTCCTCTTCACTTTCTGCCATTAGAGTGCCATTAGATATCATCTGCATATCTGAGGTTGTTACTTCTCCCAGTAATCTTGTTTCCAGCTTGTGAATCATCCAGCCCAGCATTTGGCATGATTTACTCTGCATATAAGTTAAATAAGCAGGGTGACAGTATTCAGCCCTGATGTACTCCTTTCCCAGTGTTGAACCAGTCTGTTTTTCCATGTCCAGTTCTAACTGTTGCTTCTTGACTCGCATATAGGTTTCTCAGGAGACAGGTAAGGTCATCTGGTATTCCCATCTCTTTAAGAATTTTCCACAGTTTGTTGTGATCTACACAGTCAAAGGCTTTAGCATAGTCAATGAAGCAGAAGTAGAAGTTTTTCTGGTATTTCCTTGCTTTTTCTATGATCCAATGGATGTTGGCTATTTAATCTGTATGTCCTCTGCTTTTTCTAAATCCAGTTTGTACATCTGGAAGTTCTCAGTTCATGTACTATTGAAGCCTCACTTGAAGAGTTTTGAGAATTACTTTACTAGCATGTGAAATGAATGCAGTTGTGCAGTAGTTTGAGCATCCTTTGGCATTGCTTATCTTTGGGATTGGAATGAAAACTGACCTTTTCCAGTCCTGTGGCCACTGCTGAGTTTTCCAAATTTGTTGACATAATAAGTGCAGTACTTTCACAGCATCATCTTTTAGGGTTTGAAACAGCACAGCTGGAATTCCATCACCTCCACTAGCTTTGTTTGTAGGAATGCTTCCTAAGGCCCACTCTATTTTTAAGCGAAACAAATAATCCTCCCAGATGATAATGATGACTTCCCCATAGGAAGAAATTCCAGTTTATCCAGATCTTACAGATCTTAGATAGATCAAGACTTGGCTTGAGGGAGAGCTGCCCCCTCATTTTGGGGGCAGGCCTTGGAAGCTGACTGGGACCCTTGTGCAGCCTTGGGAGCACAGGATGAGAAAGCTACAGGACGTGGGTGCTGGAGGTCTCTTGGCCAGTACCGCGCAGGCAACTCTCTAATTTAAAAGTAAATTGCTTGTCTGAAGAGTTGGTTGAGGAGTATAGCTTTGAAGACATATTCCCTCCGAAGGAGTGACTAAGTCAGCTATCTGCTGTACAAGGCAGTTTCTGAGCAATATTTTAAATTTAATTTTGTTTAATATATGTTCCCTTTTCCAGGGGAATCTTCCAAACCCAGGGATCGAACCCAGATCTCCTGCATTGCAGGCAGGTTCCTTACCATCTGAGCCATAAGGTCCCTTATTAATATCTGTAAGATATTATGATATACTTTGTATATAATCCACATACATTGCTCTCTGGTCACCCTGATATTTGCTTTAACCAGCCTGGGTGTCATTCTTTTCTCTCCATCCTGCCGAGGGGGCCTGGGATCTGCTGCCAGAATTTTCCAGAAAGTTCAGGACAGACTTACAATTCAGCCTCAGTCTCCATTGCCTTTCCTAAATTGCCTGGGAACACCAAACCCTCCCCCAGCCCCAACACTCCTCTCCCTGTCTCTTAGCTCTTGGCAATCTTTCTCCCACCCCTGTTTTTATTTTTAAAGAGGGACGCAATATCTGCCTCCTAAGCAGGCTTTGCATGGCCTGTAGGAGCAGCTGACAAAGGGAACAAGTAATTTCTTAGCCTTTCAGCTCCACACTGCCTCTGGTTTTTGTGAGTGGCCGGTGCACCTGTTGTGATAAGCAATGCTCGCTTCACAAGCAATTTGAAAAGAGGGCAAGCTCGGCACCCCACTCCCGCCCCCTTTCTTTTAAGTGGATGTTAATAATTTTCAGAAGGAGTGGGTGGGGGGTGCAAAAAGAGACAAGTTCTAGGGATTTATTCTTCGCCTGACACTCGCTGTGAGGATGGGGAGCTGGTAGAGGCGGGGGCCGTCCTAGCGGCTTCATTAGGGACTGAGCTGCGCCGGGAGGACGAGCCTGGGGACGTTGGCTTCATTTGGGACTAGAGGCTTTCCTGTTCCTTATTCTCTGTGGGCTGTTTTCGTTTATTTGTTCTGTGGTTCTCTAAGCTTCTTTGTTTGACCCTGGCTGGTGAGGAGCCTGGAGGACTGGTGAAAAGAAGTTTCTCCCAGCAAAACACGTTTTTGCCTAAGGAAAATAAAGGACTCCCGCTTTTCCTAGGCCAGGGGGGAGGGCATGCATGTGGCCCCTTCCATTTTTCTTTTCTTTTCTAAAGTCTATTAAACTCATGTTGGCAAAAAGTATTGGCCCGAAAGACTGGAGAGCAGAAGTTCTCGGTTTACAGCCCCGGACACGCGGCCCATTGGGCTGGCTGGTCGTGTGTGCCTCAGGAGGGTAGGCTCTTCCCATGTGCTGTCCATCGAGTTTCCTTCCTTCCCTGCCTGTGTTTAGCTGAGGTTGTGTGTCTTGGAGGCCCCCGTGAGCCTGCAGTTCCTCTCCGGTGCTGTGACCTGCAGGGCTCTCCCGCATGCAACATCCGGGGAAGTGTTTGTGAGAAGGCTGAAGGTGGCCAGTGTCTAGCCTCTCCTGTACCAACTGCCCTGTGTGGCTATTGCTTGTGTTGAGGAGGAAAAACCTTTTCCTCAACCCTGTCGTATTTGGGGTCGGGGATCTGCAAATTAAACTGACAAAAAAGACAGATTAGCAAGAGGGGAAATAAAACATTTAATTTTATAATATATATAATGATGTGTTAGTTGCTCAGTCGTGTCCAACTCTTTGCGACCCCATGGACTGTAGTCTTCCAGGCTCCTCTGTCCATGGAATTCTCCAGGCAAGAATACTGGAGTGGGTTACCATTCCCTTACTCTAGGGATCTTCCTGACCCAGGGATCAAACCCCAGTCTTCTGCATTGCAGGCAGATTCTTTACCATCTGAGCCACAAGGGCCCTTACGAGAACTCACAAAGAAATGAGACTCAAGGAGGAGGTTAGAACGGGCAATGCCGTCTGAAGAGAGGATGGGGAGGCACAGAGGAGGACTTCAGGAGGATTTCTCAGAAGGGAGAGGGGAGAAAGGTCACTGAGGGAAAGCAAACGGCTTTCTGGAAAGGTAAACCAGCCCTCAGCAGAGTGGGTGGGGAGGTATTGTAGTTGGTGACAACGTCTGTCTAGGTGCGATACAGAATTCTCTGGAGGACAGAGGATTAGGTTTGCTCTGGGGAGGGGATTTATGACAACTGAATTCTTTGGGAGGCTCTGCTTTTAGGTAGATAAGGGATTTCAGGAACTCAAATGCCTTCAGCTCAAAGTAATTTTTTTTTTTTTATGCTACAGTGGCTTATTCTAGACCCCTCACCTTACCAAGACCTCTCTGTAGTTTGGAAAGTCTTTGAGGATTCAGGCAGCACCAAACATAGCCCCTGGCTCCCATTAGGCCTGCCAGAAAGATCTGGTAAATGAAAACTGAGTATGTTACTCTGAGTAACAGCATTTAAACGGATACAAAGGGTCCTAAGCAATTCGTGTCTTGGTCACACAGCGCTTCAGCTGAGAGCTGCAGAGGGTGCTGGAGGGGTTCGGAGGCAGGTGAGGTGCAGTTTGGAGGGAGAGGGTGACTCGCTGTGCAGGTCCTGAGTTATGGGTTGAGATGGGACGGCGGGTCAGGTTTGTCCCTGTTTGGGATGTTAGCAGCTTATCTGAGGCACACCTCACTTCGTAATTCTAGGTCCGTTCCCTCTAACCTCGTGTTACCTCTGGGAGGCTGTGATTTGAGTCTTACCTCTGATCTGCTATTGCCTCTCTCACTGGCCATGCCCAGAAGGTAAGAATTTACCCTGGTTCTGCCAACTCTTCCTCAGGGGTTTGTCCTGCTTAACTAACTGCCTGCCAGTGTCAACTTCTTGAGAATGCCTGCTTTCAGGTATTTTGAAAAATGAGACTTTCATGGGGGATTCTCCTCTCCTGATATATAATCAACTTTTTATATTAATACTACCAAAGAGTTTGCAGCTGCAGGGAGAGTTCCAGGGTTAAGAGTTGACTTTGTACTTATTTTAAAGAATAAATGTCATACCTAAATAAGTCTTCCCTGGTGGTTCAGACAGTAAAGAATTCTGCCTGCATGCAGGAGACCAGCATTTGATCCCTGGGTTTGGAAGATCCCCTGAAGAAGAAAATGGCAACCCACTTCAGTATTCTTGCCTGGAGAATCCCATGGACAGAGGAGGCTGGTGAGCTACAGTCCATGAGGTTGCAAAAGTCGGACATGACCGAGCGAGTGACTAAGCAACTAACACTCAAATAGTCCTTACATTTCATAAGAAAACAGACTTGATAGTGCTTATTGTGGGTAATGATGCATCTTCTTTTTCTGAGTGGTGGGGTCGGATTGAATTCTGCCTGCATGCAGGAGACCAGCGTTTGATCCCTGGGTTTGGAAGATCCTTTCCTCTGAGGACAGTTCTAGATCATTCTCCCTGATAGCACCGGGGGGACAAGGTGTTTCCTGGAGAGTAGGAGATGGCTGTAGGTGGTGCCCATGCTTGGTATCAGATAATGTATTGAATTGCATAGTGAGAAAACATTGTCTTTTCAAATCTGTTTAATACCCAGGGCTTCCCCATGGTTCAATGGTAAAGAATCTGCCTGCCAATGCAGGAGACACAGAAGATGTGGGTTCAATCCCTGGGTCAGGCAGATCCTCTGGAGCAGGACATGGCAAGCCGCTCCAGTATTCTTGCCTAGAAAATCCCATGGAGTAAGGAGCCTGGCAAGCTACAGTCCATGGGGTCGCCAAAGAGTCGGATACAACTGAAGTGACTTAGCATGATGAAGTACAAGAGTTTCAGTTTGGTCCTGAAAGGTCTGGAAGACTTTCTACCTCCAATTCCCCTCCTTCTCGGTTTTATTCCTCTTTCTCATGATCACTGTCAGACAAAGAGCAGGTAAGCCTCAGACTCCCAGCCTTCTGTATTTTTAGCCGGAATTCATAACATTGCATTCATTCTGTTTATTTTCATGATTCTCTTCTGTTCATGGCAAATGATATTAGTTTTCAATTCACTGTTGGTGTCAAAATTTTATTTAACATGAAAGTACTTGAAGATAAAATGCGATCTGGTTTTTAAGAAAGATACTACACAGCAGGCCATGCTTGGATGTGACATAAATTCTGGAAGTGGTGTGCGAGGGACCGTAGGTGGGAAACAGTTTCTCTTCTTTCCTGGTGGTCTCTGATCCCCTCCTGTTCGTGAGCAGTTGTTTTCTACTGTTCTCACCTTCTCCGCCACTGCCAGTCTCTGCTGCCAGGAGGTTTTCCTTCCTCAGAGGAAGAATCCTGACTTCATGAGAAAGTCGCTCTTGCTTCCTTTTGCAGCCTGTCTCTGTTCTACCCGGAGGTTGCTGTGGAATGCTGGACGGGCACTGGGAATGTTGGTGGGGGGCAGAGGTGCTCTCCCCTGTTTCTGAACATTTTTAGCATTTATTTGCCCTTCCCTCGGGCACTGGTCACCTGTGTGTCTTATCCTCTTTCCTGGGGAGCCAGGCCATGCAGATTCAGGCTTGTCCTACTCCTCTCTGCCTCTTGGACAGAGCCTGGGCCATGGTTAGCACCCAGGAGGTCCCCTCACAGTAGAGGCAAGCTGGTTGGTGTTCAGCCACTGTCAGATTCACTTGGGATATTGGCAGCCTCTGGAATTATGGACAAGAAAGTCCCCGATGCTGGGAAAGATTGAGGGCAGAAAGAGAAGTGGGCCTCAGAGGATGAGGTGGCTGGATGGCATCACCGATGCAATGCACATGAGCTTGGGCAAACTTTGGGAGATGGTGAGGGGCAGGGAGGCCTGGCGTGCTGGTCCATGGGGTCACGAAGAATTGGACATGACTGGGCGAGTCAACAAGAGCAACAAGAAGGGGTTGGACAATCCTAAAGGAAACCAACCCTGAGTATTCACTGGGAGGACTGATGCTGAAGCTGAAGCTCCAATCCTTCAGCTACCTGATGCGAAGGGCTGACTCATTAGAAAAGAACCGGGTGCTGGGAAAGATTGAAGGCAGGAGGAGAAGGGGATGACAGAGGATGAGATGGTTGGATGGCATCACTGACTCAGTGGACGTGAGTTTGAGCAAGTTCCAGGAGATGGTGAAGGACTGGGAAGCCTGGTGTGTTGCAGTTCATGGGGTTGTAAAGAGTCGGACACAACTTAGTGATTGAACAATAACAATAAGGGTTTAGACAGCCTGTGTCCCACGACCTCATCGCCAGCTTGAAAGCCAAGTGAAGTATGAGACTGGACACTTGATAGCAAGTTCCCGCGGGTGGGTGAAGTGGTTCCCTCTGTCCTCAGGCACGTGGATCAGCACCTCACATCACAGGCTCACTCTGAAGTGACACAGTCGTCCTGATTTGGGGTCAACTGACAGTATTCCCAGTGAACAGATGAGCACAGGCCAAAGCAGAGTTGAAGACTCACTGTGCTCCTTCTAAAATATTAAAGTTAGACCATACAGGGCTTTTATGGCTTATTCATACTGGGTGGTAGTATCTGAGCAGTTTTTCTTTTAGCCAGTATTTTTGTTGTTTAGTTACTAAGTCGTGTCCGACTCTTTGCGACCCCATGGACTGTAGCCCAGCAGGCTCCTCTGTCCATGGGATTCTCCAGGCCAGAATACTGGAGCTGGTTGCCTATTCCCTTCTGCAGGGGGTCTTCCCGACCCAGGGAGCAAACCCTCATCTCCTGCATTGGCAGGCGTGTTCTTTACCACTAGCGCCACCCGGGGAAGCCTTCGGCCAGTATATTGCATGGTAAATGTTTCACCAAAAGAAAGACAAAAGTTATTCTTTGGTGCTAATCCCGAAGCCTCTGGTGTACATTTTCATTAGATTTTTTGATGCACAGTTGTAGCAGCTTTGGTGGCCTGCTGATCATTCTGCTGCTCACCTATGATGAATGTGCATATGCAAATATCACACTGTTGACTCTGAAGTGTTTTAGAGTAAATCACCAGGCAGGCAGTGTAATGTTTTTGGAATTGAAGAACGTCAGCAGAGGCAGATGTCTGAGTGTTAGGTGCTGCTCCACGTCCCTGACCCCCAGAGGGAGACCCTCTGAGCAGCACCTTCCTGCTGGCTTGGTGTCCACACAGGATTGCTGTGATGACATGTGCCAGCCTATCACACATGGGCTCTTCTCATTAACTTCTGGGGTTGTCTCCTTATCTGTAAAATGGGGCTAATAAACTCACTTAAATTGTGGGTTTTCTTCTCCTCTTGAGGAGCCCGTGAAAGCACGTGCGTTAAATTGCCGTGTAAGCTGTAAAAAAGCTATACAAATGCCGGCTGCTTTTGTTGTTATTACCATGGAAGCCCAGACAGAAGCAGAGGCTGTTGGGAACTGGCTCTTCCCCGGGATGGATGACTGAATCTCGGGGACCTGCTACAATCACGGAGAGTATTTAGTCCTGTGTTTCCCTCAGCAGCATTGAGCAAGGACTGAGAAAGCAGTCAGAAATAGAATGTTTTCTGGTTCACGTGAAGATGTCTGTTCTGCTCTGAGTATTCTGTGTAGTTCCAAGGTTTCATAGCCAGAATTAGGAAGCACAGAGAAAAGATTATTTATTCACGCTGGTGTCGAGGATATGGTGGTTGGTTTGTCAAAAGGAAGGTTATAACTTCGTAATCTGTCTTAGTCTGAAATTCGCACTGATCCTGTTTGGCTTCCCCGGTTCCAATGGGCTGACCTCTTTCTTTGACAAATATTTCTGCCCATGATGCTGGGTTTAAGAAACCCTGCATTTGCCTGTCATGCATGAACTAGGGACTCTCCTAATGAATGAATTTCTCATAGGAAGCAGAAAAGGGAGTGGAGGGAAGAGAGATGGAACGCGTTATATTTCTTTGCGGCGAATGCTTATTTTCTCCCCCTCACCTTTTGACAGGATCCTAATGGTCCCATTACAATACATTCTGCCATCTCTCTTAGCCCCATCTGCCAGCACCCTGTGTCATCTGGTGAATGGCAGGCAGGTTTTAAGTTCCGAAAAGCAGAGAACAGGCAAAGTACTGGAACAGGATCATATGTCTCCCATTTTTATTTTCAAAAATGTCCCCCCGCCCCCGCCATTTTATTGTTAAGTGTTGAGCTGGAGCTGGACCCTGAGGCTGGGACAGCAGAAAGAGAGCCTTGCTTTTGAGCGTCACGTGATGCTGGGTTGGGTTTTCCAAAAAGATGAAGGAATCTCTTTTATCAGGAATCTTCTGGAGCCAGATATTCCAACTGTGTTATTTTTGGAAGTTCCGATTTAGCCTTGTGTTGATGACTCTCCACATTCCTTCTGCTTCGTTGAGGGGGTGATTTTTGTGGTTGTACCTCGGGTTCAAGTTCATAAATAAATGTGAGTGTGCTCCGGCCTCGTATTTGCAAGCAGAAAGATCTACAGAGAGCGGGGTAGTTGCACAATAAGAGCAAGTACAGCTCACGAACAGGGAAAAGGAGCTGTATTCCCTCAGCCCCTTTGGGTTGCAGTGCTTTGCCTGCTGGTGGGCAGCGGCAGCTGGGGTAGTGAGCCATACTGTGGCAGGGAGTCCCCGAGAGTGACACACGGTCTCTTCCAGGAAACAGCGTGAGCCCGCCGCAGCTGGCCCCCGGAGCTTTCTCTTCTGCTTGGGAGGGTTGGGCTGTGGTTTCAGCAGCCTGTGGTCCATTCTGCGTGCTTCTGGGCGAAGCTGGTGGGAGGAAAGGGTCAATGACCCGTGCTTTGCAGAGAAACTTTGAGGGCTTGGGAATCAAGTCCAGTTTGTCACTTGGAGGTTTGGTCTGCAGATTGGGTATCATCAGAAAATGCTCATCCTTTCAGGCTACCCAGCAGAAGTGGAGGAAGGACTTTCTGAGAGGTGGCTGGTCCTGGCCAGAGGGTGGGAGGGTAGTTCTAGATCAGAGGCCGGTTATGGGGACCGGAGGCTACAGATCTGACCACCTGGGATTCAGGGTGCTGGCCTCTGCACTTTATGGCATACAGAGCTGTACTTTCAATGTACTTGCTAGTTTAACTGCACAGCTAAGGCTCTGGATCTCCAGTGATACTGTGCGTGTGCATGCTCAGTCGCTCAGTCAGTCGTGTCTGACTCTTTGCAAACCCATGGATTGTAGCCTGCCAGGCTCCTCTGTCCATGGGATTTCCCAGGCAAGAATACTGGAGTGGGTTGCCATGCCCTTCACTGGGGGATCTTCCTGACCCAGGGATCAAACCCACATCTCCTGCATTGGTAGATGGATTCTTTGCCACTGAGCTATCTGGGAAACCCCCAGTGACATTTGGTGGCATAGCTTCTCAACCTTGGTAAGTGCTGTTGACAACTGGGCAGGATCATTCTTTTTCGGGTGGGGGTGGGGGGCTTCTTTATGTTTGAGAGGCTGCATAGCAGCTTCCCAGGCCTCTACCTCTCAGATGCCAGTAACGCTCCCCCACTGCTGCCGTCGTTACAACCAAAACTGTCTCCACACCTTGCCAGACATCCCCTGGCTAGGCAACATCACCCCATCGAGAAGCACTGCCTTTTGCAGGGAACAATAAACACTGCCCCTCCCCCACCCACCTTCAAATTTGTGTGTACTGTTTAGGGAGAGAGCAGGTGGGAAGTCAGACGATACGTGTTTAATATTTGAATACCAGTCTGCTTTATTAGATTGAAGCTCACAGAATTGTCATTCTCTTTGGATATCAATATGGTTGAATAATGTCAGTTTCAGATGGTTCAACCTAATATTAGCCCCTGAAATCAGATTTGTGTGAAGCTCGGTCACCAGGGGCCCCAGGACAGGGTCATGGATCCATATTGTTTATTAAACACCCTGAAGTGTCCCCTGCAAGGAGCTGCATTATTGGCGGTGGGTAAAATACTACAGAGGAAGCTCACTAAAGCTACTAGGCCCTGGACCGTTTCCTTGGCTGGTTGGTATCACAGGAGACTGCCCGTCCAGTTCGGTTGAAGTTATCATTCCCTGGGCACCTCCTCTTACCCCTGGCACTGGCCTCTGCAAAGGGTGTTGGCTCCTTTGCCTTTTTTTTTTTTTTTTCCGTACAACAGCCATCATGGCACCAACAGGACACGTTCCTCAAAAGAGGAGAAAGAAGAGGACACTTTATCTTTTTTTTCTTGCCTGTTCCCTCGTCCCTGCATCTCTATCATGTCTCCATAAACCGTTTTGCAGGTTGATGTTCTGTTCTCCCATTTTCATACAAAATTGTTTGCAATTTGATCAGAAGTCTTGTTTAGGGCAGGAGAAGAGGATAAGGCAGTGGGAGCCTGGAAAGCTGGGATAACTGAGGTACAGGCCTCAGCTACCATACAAGGAATATGATGATTCAAATAAATAGAGCAAATGCCAAGATGGAAATCCTGGGGATACACAGGATGAGAGGGGACCTCAGGCAAATTCACTTCTGCAGCTTCATACATGAAGCAGGGGAGGCCCAGAGCACACGGTTCTGACTTACTCACATCACCCAGTTAGTTCTAACACCGGGCACTTAAGTCTTCTGTGACCTCAGCCCATTTGGCCATCCTAAATTAGCCCAGCACGACACAGCGTGACCAAGTGTTGCCGGGTTCCCTGATCCCTGGACCAAGAGTTTTGGCTCCCATGTGGAGGAAAGGGCTAACTAGTATTTCCACTTTTACTGTGCTTCCATAGCTCCTCGCTGGGTGCAGTGCATGCAGGAAGCCCTGATACATGCTTGTCCAAGGCCTACCTGGGCTGGTGACTCAGCATTGGCCTGACTGCACTAGCCAGGAACTCCTCAGGAGGCTGGGTTCATCAGCCAACCCATCAAGGTGGACCCGCTGCAGCTTTTCCTAGGAGGGCCATTGCTGGCTCGGACTCAGCACATCTCTGCATCCATCTGTGCAGCTTTTAAGTGGGAGGGAGGAAGGAAAATAAAGAAGAAAGATACGCAGAGGGCGGTTCCTCCTGACTCCTGCGAGTAGTTCCCTAGTACCTACTTGGGATTTGGCCCCTTCTCAGGATACTGAAACTCAGGCGAAGAGTGTTTATGTGCTTATGTCTACCCAGCTGCAGATTTAAGCAGAAAGCTAAGGAGCCTGGCGGGCTGCAGTCCATGGGTTGCAAAGAGTCAGATACGACTGAGCGACTGAACAAGATTTATGCTTTGGAGCCCATCACTTGCATAAGCCTCTTTCAAGGCCCTTCACCTCATATGTATTTATAATTTTTTATACACTTTGCATTTTTAAAAATTGTGCCAGCTTCGGGAACTTCCCTCGTGGTCCAGTGGCTAAGACTCTAAGCTCCCAGTGCAGGGGGCCCAGGTTTGATCCCTGATCAGGGAACTAGATCACATATGCTGCAACTAAGACCCAGTGCAGTCAAATACATAAATATTAAAAAAAATAAAAATTGTACCAGCTTCAGGTCTTGAAAAAACGTGGACCCGCCTCCATTCACCTCTGCAGCAGGAAACCACAGCCCTTGGTAGAACAGTATCTCTTAGGTTTCAATTAAACTTGGCCGGGACAAAGGCACAAAGCTCAGGGGCACCTCAAGCTTTGTGGCTGGATGAAGAGGGAGCAGGAAATATGCACCCACAGGAGAAGTTCTACCTGGAACTTTCCTGCTGTCCACCACACTTGAACAAACATCAGCAGTATCAGAGAGGGCAATGACAGTCCACTGAAACTGTGTGTCCTTTTTTCTTTCTTTCATTCTTCTTTTTTCTTTTTTGGTATGTGTGTGTGTTATGTTTATTTTATTTATTTTTTGTTGAGGTATAGTTGATGGACAATATTATATAAGTTTCAGGTGTACAATATAGTGATTCGCAATTTTTAAAGATTATATTCCATTTATAGTTATTACAAAATATTGGCTATATTCCCTTTGTTATATAATACATCCCCATTTATTTTATGCATGATAGTTTATACATCTTAATCCCCTGCCCCTGTCTTCCTCTCCCCCCTTCCCTCTTCCCAATAGCAATCACTAGTTTGTTCTCTATATTTGTGAGTCTGTTTCTTTTTTCATTCACTAGCTTGTTGTATTTTTTGTATTCCACACGTAAGTGGCATCATATAGTATTTGTCCTTCTGTCTGACTTATGTCACTTAGCATAATGCCCTCCTTGTCGCTCTGTGTTGTCTCAAATGGAAAATTTTCTTTCTATTTGATAGCTGAGTAATATTCCACTTGATAGATCTATGTATATCTCTGTCTAACTAACCTATCTGTACCTTTATCTATATCTATATCACATCTTCTTTATCCTTTCATCTGTTGGTGGACACTTGGGTTGCTTCTATCTCTTGGCAGTGGCCAATAAGGATGCTTTGAAGATTGGGGTGCAATCTTTTCAAATTAGTGTTCTTGCTTTCTTTTTTCCTTCTTTAAAGGGTGACATCTGGGAAGGAGAGGGAGAAACCAGTGAGTGGCATGGCTGGGGGGATGTGGAGAAGGCTCAGGAAGAGTCTCCAGGCCATGGAGATACATAACAGGATAGTTCCCCAATAGAGGGACAAGTGTAGGAGCCACGAGGAAGAGCCAGAGAGTAGCTGGGACGGGGATGTTGTTATATGTGTCACGGGTGGAGATTTGGTGTTCTCCATCTGGGGCAGCTCATGGGGCTGCAGGCTCCTGTGTCTTCTCAGGGAATGAGAGCCCAGCTAGGATGTCTCGGGAGCAATTCTGAGCCCTTCTCCCTCCCCTCCTAGCTCTCTCCCCTCCCCCGTTTGCGTGTGTGTGTAATTAGAGCGCCCGGCTGCTGGCCACTTACAAGGGGAGGAAGTCCCTCCTCCCAATGCCTTTGTGGTCATGTTAAGTGGATACTCTATTCTTCTGCGCTTCCTGCCTTGAAAGTCCTGACCAGGGTCACTTGCAGGGCTGTTAAACAGCTGCTGCGCCTCACCCGGGCAGCAAACAAGGCCATTCCAGGCCCATCCATCAGCTCGGCCAGACAAGTGTTTTGGGACCTGCCTGGATGAAAGATGGGAAGTGAGCGGAGGCGTGGCCCGTGCTCGTCCAACCTGCAGACCTAATTTGTCCGAGGCCCCCAGGCCCGGGTGCTGGAGCCACAGAACCTGAGTGAGGAGGATCGGACACCATGCTATCCTTTAGGTCTGGTGGCCAGAGCTACTGTTTTCTTCTTCATGCAGTCATGAAATATTGATTGCCTGCTTGGGACGGGACCAGAGACTGCATCACAACCTTGTTGTCTTTGTTTCAGTGGCCAAGATTTGTGCTGATAGATGTCAGAAAGAACACTTCTTCTGGAGAAAAGGGACCTTTTTTGTCTTACTTTACCTTTGGGATAGCAAGCATCCAGCTTCAGGCTTTGACTTTTTCAATTTTGTTCTTGTTCAGTTGCTCAGTTGTGTCCAACTCTTTGTGACCCCATGGACTGCAACACACTAGGCTTCCAAACTTCACTGTCTCCTAGAGTTTGTTCAAACTCATGTTCATTGAACTGATGATGCCATCCAACCATCTCATCCTCTGTTGCCCTCTTCTCCTGCCCTCAATCTTTCTCAGCATCAGGGTCTTTTCCAATGAATTGACTCTTTGCATCAGGTGGCCAAAGTATTGGAGCTTCAGCATCAGTCCTTCCAATGAATATTCAGGCTTGATTTCCTTTAGGATTGACTGATTTGATCTCCTTGCTCTCCAAGGGACTCTCAAGAGTCCTCTGCACAGTTCTAAAGCATTTTCAATAGATGATGCCATCTATTCTTAGTTTTATAAATCTTGGATTTCAGTTAGTTACTCTCTTCTTGAGAAACGAAAGTTGAAAATTCAACGCTTTTGTCTCCTAGGGCTTTTCGCCATTGCTCCCTTCATGGGTGCTAGGAAACCCTGAGTATTTGGGACTGACCGCCTCAGCTGTGGCATCTCTAGTGTCTGCTGTATTTCTGGTCTCTGCTGTTACAAAGAGGAGGAGAGGAGATGAGTTATGGGTAAAATAATGTTCTCCTCCCTTAAATCTCTGCCCTGAGAACTAGTTCAGTGGGAATCTGTGAGCTCTGGCCCTAGAACAACCTGTGAAGTTAATCCTTGAAGAGGGTACAAGGAACAGAGGGGTGGCATTGGCAGGGTGGAAACTGGGGGTGGTGAATGAATAATGTCTTCTACGTAAGTTTTGCAAATGTCTGTAGAGGCTATTGTGCTAGTATACATATTTATAGAGTTACATAACCTATAATAGCCTTTTGTCATTGAATTTTCTCCATCAGAGGAAATTAAAATGCAATTACTAGCATGTGGTAGTCCAAGACGTTATTTGGCCTAAAAGGCATTCTTATGGTTGACAAGTTCACTTATCTTTAGGAAATAAAATATGAACATGCATTCTGTTTAAAAAAAAGTTTTTTTTTTAATTAAAAAAAAATTCTGGGAGGTAAAACAGAAACCACGGAAGCTGGCTGTGCTATAAGAACTGCCTAATCTGTCTTTCACGTTCAGATCATTTGCCTTTCAACAGTGTACACAAGCTCTGAGCTCCGCACAGATCCTGTATTATCAGCACAACAGCCTTCAGAAGATCCCTGTGAGCGAGGCAGGACTCCGAAGGAAGAAAGACAGCAAGGGAAAGTTAATCTCCCAACAGCTACTGGAGTGGAGAAAGCCCCACGGATCCCTCAGCACATCTCAGCTGTTTGCCTCTGCTCCAGTTGCCCTGGTCTGGCTGTTGGTTAAATATTTTCCTTGCTTTCCCTTTGGCATGATGGATTGTGGACATCTAAACACGGGCCCTTTCCCACCTGGGCCAGCCCTGCCATTTTCCTGGGGACATAAGGGGCTTGTTTGAAGGGCCTGACCTGGCATGGATGCCGGGCAAACAGAAGCAGGGGCAAAAGCATGTCTATGTGCAGAGCGCTTGGGTTAAGTAGGTCTTTCATTGAAGTAGTCAACACCTTTTGTTGCTGCCAGACCTTTCAGGACGGATCCAGTGTTAGCCGTACTTTGAGGTGGGCTGGACAGGGGTAAATGCTCTCAGAGCAGCTTCCAAAAGGGACATGCTGAACACTGCTTCCTTTGGTTCCTTCCTTCAGGAAGTCTGCTAAGAAAAACAGAAGCTTGTTAGTCTCAATTTTGGAGATAAGTAGAATATATAGCCAGAGACAGTAAAAACCCTTTAGGAAGTTCCCACTTAACACATTTGCGTCTATGATTGTTCACATTTTTACATCCTGCCCTCAATTTTCTATTTCCTTTCAATGAAATTTTCATGAGTTGGTTCCTTTTGAAAAAAGAAATCTTAAATCACACATAATTATATTTACTCAGACTCCACTTACTGTACAAACTCTCTGGAATGGAGAGTGGACTTCTCTGCTTGGAAATCCCAAATTCAATCTGATGTTCTGAATAGGGTATGTCAGAAGCAGAAGTCCACTCTCTGAGTCCAGGGTGTGGTTTCCTGGTTGTGAGGTTGTGCTTGTGAGCTGTTTGGGGGATGATTGGACTAAAAAGAGCACATCTAGTTACTGTTGCAGGAGATAAAGCTGAGATATGGTAACCCAAACTATAAGGGAGAATTCTTAGCCTATTTTTTCTCCTTAAACTCTCTTCCTAACACTGCTAATACACTACCAACAGACTAAATTCAAATGAAATACAACAAACTCCAAGTACTTTTCCCTCCAGAACACCTATCTTGATTCTATCTTGTCTCTCCCTGTCTCTTATTCACTTTATGGGAGTTTTGTTTTTCAGAATAAAAGTTGGAAGGGGTACAAGGAAGAATTTTGCATAAATAAATTCTCAAGCCCCTTTTTAAAAATTGAGATATAATTGACATACAATATGTTTCAGGTGTGCAATGTTTTAATATTTGAATATACTATGAAATGATCATGAAAAGGTCTAGTTTATATCTGGCAAGCCCTCCAACTCTTGAACTTCCATTCAAACTCAAAAGATTTAAAGTGCTTTTGTTATTATATCTACTTTGCCATTGAATTTGCAATGAGAACCAGTGAAGTCCTTGTATTGGATCTGGTGTATTGGATCTCCTGTGTGGAAGCTTGGAAAGATATGCATGGAGTCATCCTTAAGAAACTTACCCTCTAGTGATCCAGGCAAGATTTATGAATGAGTCAACTGGAAAGCAGTAGTTGGTGGACCTAATCTCTAGTGCTCTGTGGGTGAAAAGAACTCGATTGCTGTCAGATGAATAAAGTGCTAAACTGTGGAGTTCAGATGACAGTACGATTGGACCTCAGGGAATGGGGAGATGTAGGTTGCCAACAGTTGGTGTAGTCTTTGTGCAGGAGGTGGGAGCATGAGCCTGATCCTGAAGGAAAGAGGAAAGACGTTACATGGATTAGAAGGAGAGACATTAAGTAGTTGGCGTAACTGGAAGTTGGACCCACAGCCTTGGTTGGACCAAAGGACTGGGAAGAGAAGAGACTAGGTTAGCTGTGGAAAATTGGAGATCAGTTCATAATGAGACTTGGATTAAGCCAACCTGACAAAGCTGTGAGACCTCCCACTTTGCTCTTTATTTTTCAAGATTTTTTTTGACTATTTGGAGTCCCTTGAGATTCTGTATATGTTTTAGGGTGAAGTTTTCTTTTTGTGCAAAAACATGTCGTTGGGATTTGATAGGGATTGCACTGAATCTATAGATTTCCTTTGAGTAGTATTGACACCTTAACAATATGAAGTCTTCGAATTCATGAATGCAGGATGTCTTCCTTTTCATGTCTTCTTTAATTTCTTTCAGCGACATTTTGTGGTTTTCACTATACAAGTCATTCACCTCCTTGGTTGATTATTTTCCTAGGTATTTTATTCTTTTTGACGCTGTTGTAAATTGAATTGTTTCCTTTTCTTTTTTAAAAATATTTCTTTGGCTGCATCAGGTCTTGGCTGTGGTGCTTGGGCTTCGTTGCCCTGTGGCATGTGGGATCTTAGTTCCCCGCTGGGGATTGAACCTGCGTCCCCTGCATCGGAAGATGGATTCTTAACCGCTGGAACCACCAAGAAAGCCCCCAGAATTGTTTTCTTAATCAGAGCAGAGTTTTGGCCATCCACAGTGTTTCCTATGCCTCCACTCACTTTCCCCAAAGGCCAGCTGATACCGATTAGGGTGAGAGTGCAGGCCACCCAGAGGGTCACCTTTGCCCTAAGAAGTGGCTACAATTCTGAATCCGCAGAAGGAGGAAGTCAAGGCTGATTTAGTACAGGCTGAGGAGGTTCAAGGTCTGAGCCTTACAGACATATAATCTAATATGTTTTCTTCAGAGCTCAAGTACGAATAACTCTCTTCCAAATGCTACTTCCAGCAAAGGGAAGAGAGATGCAGCAGCTATTGGGAGGCCAATCAATTTTTAAAGTTTGACTCCAGCAAAAATTGCACAAGGTAAACAGTATGTCCTTAGCTGTGCCACCTTTTCCTACTAACTTGGCTTTGATCTTTCTCTTCTTTTATCCTGTTTCTGTTACCCATTTATTTCCCTGACTCACTCTTTTTTTTTTTTTTTCCTCCCTCAAAGTTCCCTTTCCTCAGCCTCCTTAACATAATGTACCTGGTCCTGCCGAGATTCCCTCAGATCTTTCCCGGGCATCGGCAAGCTCTTCCTGAAAAGTTAACTCCTGCAAAACAAGAACAGTTGATGTCCAACAGGGGCTTCCCTGGTGGCTCAAATGGTGAAGAATCTGCCTGCAATGCAGGAGACCTGGGTTCGATCCCTGGGTCAGGAAGGTCCCCTGGAGAAGGGCATGGCAACCCACTCCAGTATCCTTGCCTGGAGAATCCCATGGACAGAGGAGCCTGGCAGGCTGCATTCTCTGGGGTCACAAAGAGTCAGACACGACTGAGCAACTAACACTTTCACTTTCACCTTAATCTGAGCAAGGTGACATGCGTGCTTGCTTGCTAAGTCGCTTCAGTCCAGCTGTTTGTGACCCAGTGGACTGTAGCCTGCCAGGCAAGGTGACAAGAACTGGTCTAATCCTTGGTAACTACAGGAGCTCAAGATCTGAGGGAGGGGGAGGATGGGGGAGAGGGACATTTGGGTTTGTGTCTGGACCTGGACCCGATCTGACAGAGGACAGAGGAGCCCAGGTCAGACGGCTCTGAGGCAAGCTGACATGCCGGCCTTTGTGGCTGAGCAGCTGCTCTCCTCGAGGTGCCTGAGGTTGACCTCGGCCCTGCCTGTGAGCGGGCTGCCTGTTGGGGGGCCGGGAGCTGGAATTGTTCTTGGTCTCTCCATGACCCATTTCTGACCTTAGTACTTGCTTCACGCTTGAGGTTGGGAGGGCCTTAACCTTGAACTATGTGCTTGCGAGACCCTCAGGGTGCTCCAGCAGGGGTCTGTTAGCTGAACTCAGAAATGGGGAAGATGTGAAAACAAGTCACTGCCAACTGGAAACAGGAGGGTCCCCGACCTGCTTCAAGCAGCCAGTTCCCACAGGGTGGGCTGGTGGAGAGCCTGGGGCCCGGCAGGCAGCCCCTCAGGCCGCAGCAGGGGACCTCTGTCAGGGTCACCTGTGTAACCACTGTGGGTGATAACAGCCCCCGCCTATCCCCCGTCTGGCCTCTCCCTCTTTCTCTGTAGACCCCTGGAGGCACAATTCCTCGCCTTCACAGTGGGAGGCCAGCCTTGGCAGCGAGCAGGACTCAGGATTCTGCTTTGTGTCCGGCCGTCTGTGACGTGAATTCAATACGAAGTCCGCAAACATTTCACTGCAAAAGGCACATTTTATCTCCCTTTCCAGAACCTCCGAGAGAGCCAAGCTTGGTGGCTGGCCAAGTAGGCTCTCCTCCTTATGTCTGATGTAGTGTAAGTGCTGGGGGTTGCCATGCACCTACTGAACCCCACGTCCAAAGCTCTGGATGCCAAAGGAAGGCGAGTGTGTGTGTGTGTGTGTGTGTGTGTGTGTGTGTGTGTGTGTGTGTTGGGGGCGGGGAAGCCAGAGGAGGAGGAGGTGCCAACAGTCCCTTGGGCAATGGGTGCTGGGCTGAGCTTGCAAACAGATGTAGGTAAGCCAGAAGGAAACAAAACACAGAAATCAAAAACAAAGGCAAGCACTTCTTCCCTACTTCCTTTTTCTAATGCACCAAGTCTGTGTTGCTGGAGGCTGAAGATTGATTACTGTTTTGAGGCCTCTGATTATAAACCCATATGTGTAGAGAGTCAGCTCGAAGATTAGAACCTTCTTTGTTGAACCAATGGAATCTCAGGTTATTAAACCTTCTCCCTTAACTTTGCCACCTGTTCGTCTCCTTCCCAGGCCCTAAGACCCTGAGACCCCTGCTCCTTTTATCTCTGTTGCTTGTTAATTCCTGTTTCATCAGGTGGGAGACTTGTTCTGGAAATAAATGAAAGTTTTGAAGGCAGGGTTCAACAGCTTCCTCTCTTTGGGTAGAGCAGGACGTCCTGAAGATTTCCATAATCACTCTTTCCTCTTGCCTTCCTGCACTTTATCCCCAGCACGCATCTGACGTCTCTAATGTGTAGCCTTGAGCTGTAAGGGATCTTTGGCAGTGTGTGTATTTTGTCTCCAACCAGATCATCAGATTGGATGAAATGAGCTCTACGGCTACTAGAATCCTCCGATTCCGCATATTTGAAGCAGTCTGGCAGAATCTTGGTGACTTCATCTTAATGCGCACCCAAGCCCCTAATGGCATAGTCAGCATTCACTACATATTTACAAGGACCACCCTCCTGGGGCTTTCAGAGGGACTGCCTTAGAAGTGTTCTGGTCAAGCATGGGGGTGGGCAGTGACATTCCTCTCCAGATGAAAGTTGAGAGACAGACGCTGCAGAAATCAAGGCCTCCCCCACACGGCCTGGTAATAGGAGAGCCCAACTGCTACTTCTTAACAACTGTGAAGCCATGATAATAGGCCCTAATAAATTTTCCTTGCAGTTTCAAGAGGATGTGGTATCTTTCACTTCCTGTCCCAAACTGCCCTGCATTGTTGCGCCACGGACAGCTGCTTCACATCAAGGCGTGGCCACGTTCCAGCCTGGGGATGGGGGGAGTCTGAAGTGCCACCCTGCTGCAGGGGCAGCTATCATAGGTGGGGTAGACGCCGGGTCTCCAACTCTCAAGTCGTCTGGATGCTGATGTCTAAAGCAGGACGTTAGAATGTTTGGTTGGGAAGAGATCAGAACCATCGTTCAAGTTTCACAGATGAAACACAGATGCCCCGTGGGGAGAAAAGACTTCCTCGCTGTGTGTTAACCAACTGTCATATATAACGCACGCATTCTTGTCATGTTGCTTCTTTCGTAAACAGAGGACAGGGATGAACAAGTGAAGGTCTGTGAAGGAGAAGGGGAGGAAAGATCAAAAGTCACCATGCTCCTGGGGTGCTGTGTAGGCACTGCTTTATGACACTTGCTGCATGGTGGGGAACTCAATCATAGACAAGTTGAACAGACTTCCCCGTGAAATGATGGGCTGTTAATGAAGTGGCTGAGGGGCTTGACGATGGTCCTTGAAATGTTAGTGCTCACCTTCCCCTGAATGCACTTTCCCCCTTCCTTCCATTTTTTTTTTTTTTTAAGCAGGGCCAAAAAGAGGTGCCTAGTTTGCGTCATGTCTATGTAAGGAGAGAACCGACATACATCTGTGAATCAGTTCTGTTGATGGATTTTCTAAGCTTTTGAGTTTTGAAGTGATTTTAGATTTTGGAAAAGTTGTAGGAATGGTAGGTAGAATTCCTGTATACCATCTATTTAGATTTCCTGAATACTGAAATTTCACCCCATTTGCTTCATGGTTCTTTCACAGTGGTTTCCCGGGGCCAGTTGGTTCTGTCTTAAAAGACTGTTGATTTCTAGACCTTTGTGAGCTAATTGTTTAATATAGGTGTGTGTGTGCTCTGTGCTAAGTCACTTCAGTCATGTCTGACTCTGGGCAACCCTATGGACTATAGCCTGCCAGATTCCTCTGTCCATGGAATTCTCCAAGCATGAATACTGGAGTGGGTTGCCATGCCCTCCTCCAGGGGATCTTCCCCCCAAGGATGGAGCCCACGTCTCCTGAGTGTCTTGCATTGGCAGGCAGGTTCTTTACAATTAGCACCATCTGGGAAGCCCTGGTTGTTTAACATGGTCACTGTTAAACATTAAATTGTTTCAGCTTACAATTCAATATTAAAAGTGAAAGTGAAAAGGCAGATGTTTCAATTTGCACGGCCTCCTGCAAATTCCAAACAAATAAATACACTGTAAGTCAATACTCAAATGATCAATGCTCCTGATTGTTTTACTACACTCTATACTTTGGAGGTGATTTTCTTCTATTCATGGTGGAAATATGATATCATGGAGTTACTGTTCATCTCTTCCCAGTTCCATATCTAGTGAGCACTCACAGAGACAAATCAGGGCTTGAGTTACTTTTTTTTGTTTGTTTATCTATTTATTTTATTTTATTTTTTTTGCCACATGGCACATGAAATCTTAGTTCCCTGACCAGGCATCAAACTTGAGTCCCCTGAATTAAAAGCCAGAGTCGTAATTACTAGATCACCAAGGGAGTCCCTTGTTTATCTATATTTAAGAAAGTAATGAGACCCTGATGATAATGCGAAGTAGCGTGTGTTGTGTCTACAGCTGATTGTGAGCAGCAGCCTCAAGTTGTCTACAGGTGTAAAAGATTGGCAAAACGCATCAGAAGCATTTTGTGAGAATCAATTGGCTATATAGAATCTACAACAAAGTATAGTGCATATTTAATTTTTTTTGGTAAATTGTACTGTACACTTTTTTATCAGTAAAACTTACACTAAACTTTTGTGTATACATATATATGCACATATGTTGGAAGCCTGGTTATTAAACACCAACATACTACTGCATACACATGTTTTTATTATTTTCTGAGAAGAAGGTGCAAATATATTGCCCCATTATCACTTAATACTTCAGAATGAATTTCCTAAAAAATAAGGATGTGGCCATACACAACTGCAATAAGTCGTTAAAACTAGAAACTTCACATTAATAATACTGCTATGTAACCTACTGATCTTATTCAAGATTTACTAATTGTCCCAGTAATGTTCTTTTTTGCTCAGGAAGTAATCCAGAATCATCCATTGCATTAAGTTCTCATGTCATTTTATATCCTTTAATCTGGAATAGTTTTCCATTAAAAAAAAAACTTTTTTTTTTTCCTGCTACTCTGACATCTTCAAAGAGCACAGGCCAATTATTTCATAGAATGTTCTTCATTTTTATTTGGTGTTTTCTCATGCTTCCATTTGGATTTTGCATATCTGGTAGGAAAACCACAGGAGTGAGATTATGTCCTTTTTAGTATTTTACATTGGCACTCTATTAGAGAAGGAAATGGCAACCCACTCCAGTATTCTTGCCTGGAAAATTCCATGGACACAAGAGCCTGGTGAGGCTACAGTCCACAGGGTCACAAAAAGTTGGACATGACTGAGTGACTAACTTGGCAGTATATGATGATATATAAATAAATGAGCATGGCTGTGTTCCAATAAAATTTTATTTACCAAAACGAAGGGATGAATGTGGCCCATGGACCTTCATTTCCACACTTGACCTAGGCTTCAGTGTATAGCATTTGATAGGGTGGATTGAAACTGAACAACTTCTGCGAGATATAAGATTCAAGGATACAGAGTAAAAGCTCATTAACTGTAACTATCTGGGGGCTACGTCCAGGCCACTTCATTTAGGTTAGAATTGTAGAATATATAGAGAGAATTTCTACAAGTGTATCAGGTTCAAGTTTCCTAAGTTATTTTTAGTATCTGGGAGTCAGTATTTCCAAGGATGCCCTTTCATATGAAAAAGGCCACCAGAGGACCATGTCCTTTCTTCTTAGCTATCCCCATACTTGGGTGTGCATCACACTCATTGGTGAAGTTTCCCTGTGTGTGTTCCTGGGCTCTTCTGCTTCAGCAGAATCTCGGGGATGGGTTGAGTTCTAGTTTTAAAGCATTTTCCAGGTGTTCCAGATGAAGGACTAGCACAAAGCGAAGAATTGAGATTCTTAGGGACTTATCTTAATGAAAAGATGAGAATAATCTCTAATTACTGCATTGATTTTTTGTAAACAGATTCTTGTAAAGGGTTTGCAATATTTTAAAAGTTAATAAGTAGTTAAATTACTCTTTCCTAAGCCTGCTCTCTAAACTTGATTGCCACTGCTGAGCTTCTTATCAAACTATTTTTTCATGCATAGTGAAAAACAAAGTTCAGAACAGCCTCTGCTGGAGTTTCAGAAAAAAAAAATTAGCAATTATTGGACTCTAAAGAGTCTAAAAACTGTAGTGGAAATTCAAGCCCATTACCGTTTATTCATGAGGACAAGTGACTCAATCAAAACAGTATCTTTGATGGATTAAATGTGTTTAAACAAATAGTTAACTGTAATACTGGAGGATTAGTATTTTTGGAGGGCTCTAGTTTTGATAGAGCTTTAGCTGATATTCTTTTGATAATCCCTGTTTTTCCCTGAGAGTTGCTGCCTCTGTTTGCTCTGGCAATAGTTTTTAATATGCTGCATTTTGACATTATTCCTGCAATACAGAATATGAAATTCTGTTTGCTATGCAAAAGCATATCAGGTAAGCTTGGGAAATGACAAAATAGTTGTTTGCAAATTGCTTTAGACCTTATATAGAGATTCTGAAGATATCAATCTAATTGTGATTTGTTGACGTGAGACTCTAAGCTATGTTTATGTTAAAAATTATATCAGTTATTAAGAAAAATTACCTAAAACTTTCAGTGTCATCCTGGGACATTGTCCAATAAACTCATCCAAGTGTTATTTAATTCACTAGAGAATGTACTTTCGCTTGAATTATTATTTACTCTTGCTTCGGGCTCAAGACACTGTGAAGTTACATGTTAACCTAGAGACTTTTGTTCATTAGAGTACAAAAGGCTTCTGGACAGCAGAGAAAATAACCCTGACACTTACAGTTTTATCGTCCTGTAGGTCATTAACTGGCAACCCACTCCGGTGTTCTTGCCTGGAGAATCCCAGGGATGGGGGAGCCTGGTGGGCTGCCGTCTATGGGGTCGCACAGAGTCAGACACGACTGAAGTGACTTAGCAGCAGCAGCAGCAGGTCATTAACCAGTTTGGCCTCTAACTCAGAAAAGTAATTTTGGCAGACTTTATGAAACTGACCATATAAACCTCTGTCCCTTGAATTCTCTGAATTAGTTCTCCTTTCCTAATGATCCCTCATTGGTGGATTACATACGTTTTTGATACATATTTTACATATGTCAACGTTTGATGTCTTTCACTTTTTTGAAAATTATCTTTTTTTTTCTTTAATGACCCTAAGTTTGCCATGTTGTTTTTGTATATCTATGACTTTTGGTCCTAAGTACTGCTGTTTTCTAATTGCAGTTGACAATCGTATGAATTAAATATTCTGTCTTTAACCTGTGAAGATCATCAAAGTGACGATCCGGAAGACATTTAGTTTAGCTAGAAAATAATTGTTGGGATTTCCCTGGTGGTCCAGTGGTTAACAATCTGCCTTGCAATGCAGGCGACACGGGGTTTGGTCTCTGCTTGGGGAACTAAGATCCCACTTGCCTAGGAGCAACTAAGCCCTCAGGCCACAGCTAGCGAGTCTGTGCACTGCAATGAAAGATCCTACATGATGCAATGAAGATCTCATGTGCTGCAACTAAGACTCAACACAGCCAAATAAATATAAATGCTTTTTTTTTTTTTAAGAAAATAGTTGTGTTCATAGTACATGTGCCAAGTATAGGGGACACAGGCAAGTGACTCATGCCGCAGCCTTCCTCTGGAGCCCCCACAGTTTGATGGCAGGGACAGATAAGCAGGGCCATGTGCTGAGTGCTAGGACGGAGATTTGTTCCAGGTGGACAGTCCAGGCCTGTGGAACCCAGCCTGGCTTGAAGTTCTTTCTTCACTGGAACAGAGAGCACAGAATTACTCACAAGCTTTATTTAGTTCCTCTTGAGGTCGGTAGACAAGAACAGGGCAGCAGCAGAGTAAAGCACGTGAGTGAGGGCTCTGAAGCCAGACACACTTGGCACGTAACCCTGGCTCCTCTGTTTACTAGTGGGTGACCTTGCCATTTGATTCAACTGTCTAAGCCTCAGTTTTCTCATCTATCAAGTGAGGATAATAGCACTGATATATAGGATTACTGTGAAAATGAAGTGAGGCTTGTAGTAAAGGGTTGACTCAGCAGGTTTGGAGTGTTCAAACCTTGTTCCAAAGTAGCTGGCCCTTGACCGGCTCCTGGGAGATGACCCCTAGACACTTGGAATATCCTATCAATTGAGAGTGTCTGTTTATTTGGGGCCTCGGGCCACGCCAGATAGTTCAGGCTAACAGTGTGATTTATGATGGAGGCCTTGGGTCACACTGTTCCAGTCTGAATGCTGGCGGGGATGAAGACTGAGAAGTTAGGTTGAGGCATGCTGGCTCTTCGTGCCTGCGCGATCAACCACCAGTAAAACCCTGGACACCAAGGCTTGGTGACGCCCCTGGTTGATGACACTCTGTACAAGTCGTACATTGTTGCTGATGATTAAGCATTATCTGTGCAGCTTCAGCGGGGAAGACAATTGAGGCTGAAGCCTGCTCCGTCCTGCACTCTGCCCTACATGGGTTTACTCTTGCTGATTTTAATTTGTATCTGTTTTCTAGAATAAATGGTAACTGTAAGCAAAACAGCTTTTCCAAATTGTATGAGTCCTTCTGGCAAATCAGTGAATCTTAGGCGATTCAGTGATTTGTGGGGACCCCCAAAGCAGGGATAAGGAATATGCAGTGCTTTGCTCGGGACTTTGGTTCCATCCTTACCCTACTTCTGATTCTTGGCTTGTCCGTCCTTTCCAGCCCTGTTATGACCCTTGGACCCACTGACTGCTGTTACTTTGTCTGCTTGATCTAAAGAGTGTTCTCTGGGGACTTGGTTCTGGCGAAGAAAATATCTAACCTCAGACGGTTGACTGATAACAGAATTCCTAAGGGTTCCTGTTTCTTTAGACCTAATTATCTGTGGCCTGTACTGATATTTAACTTCTTCTATTTATTTTTGGCTGTGCTAGATCTTCGCTGCTGCCCTGGCTTTTCTCAAGTTGCAGCAAGGGGGCTACTCTCTAGTTGCAATGCTTGGGCTTTTCATTGCAGTGGCTTCTCTTGCCGTGGAGCCCATGCTCTAGGGCGCAGGCTCAATAGTTAGGGTGCACAGGCTTAGTTGCTCCCTGGTATGCGGGATCTTCCTGGACCAGGGATCGAACCTGTGTCCCTGGTATTGGCAAGGGGATTCTTTACCACTGAGCCACCAGGGTAGCTCTGATGTTTAACTTCTGATGTGGGTCTCTATCTTACTTCCCCTACTAGATTATTTCATGTCAAGTCAAGAGTGCTTCTTATTTGCTTGCCTGGTGCCCGAGGTGACAGCATGGCCTAATGGGAAGGCTGGGTTTTAAAATTTTACACTTTTATTTAAAATTATTTTGACCATTGAACTGGAGCCCTCTGCATTGGAAGCGTGGAGTCTTAACCACTGGACCACCAGGGAAGTCCTGGGAAGGCTGGGTTTTAGAGTCAGAAAAAGCTGGGCTTGAATGCAGCTCAGCTCTTTGCCTGCCATGTTGGCTCAGGTAAATTGCTCAGCCTGAGTTCAATACATTTGCACAATAGGATCACATTACCTATCCCAGAGAGTTTCTGGAAATTTGATGGTGTCCTCACTGGCTCAGACCTAAGACACAGCAATGCCAGCATGTAGAGTTAAGCGGCCCACTCAGGAAGGTTGTCTGACTGTACTTTGTGTAGATAAATGTCTCTAACTGGCATGGAATGTCAGGGGACACTTAGATAGAAGTTCAGCTCTATCCTCAGATTGCATGGGCCCCTGAAGTTTCTTTTTTTTTAAAAATTATATATATATATAATTATTCTTATATATAATCTATCCAACCATCTCGACAGAGGGCGAGATGGTTGGATGGCATTACAGACTCAATGGACATGAGTTTGAGCAAGCTCCAAGAGATGGTGAAGGACAGGGAAGCCTGGTGTGCTGCAGTCCATGGGGTTGCAAAGAGTCAGACATGACTGAGTGACTGAATAACAAAATTATTTTTGGTTGTGCTGGGTCCTCGTTGCTACTCGTGGGCCTTCGCTGGTTGTGGTGATCAGGGGCTAGTCTTTGCTGTGCTGTGCAGGCTTCTCATTGTGGTGGCTTCTCTTGTTGCTGAGCATGGGCTCTGGGCACGTGGGTCTCAGTAGCTGTAGCATGTGAGCTCAGTAGCTGTAGCATGTGAGCTGCAGCTCACGAGCTCGGGGTCAGTAGTTGTTGCACACAGGCTTAGTTGCTCCATGACACATGGAATCTTCCCAGACCAGGGATTGAACCCATGTCCCCTGCATTGGCAGGTGGATTCTTATCCACTGTGCCACCAGGGAAGTCCCCTGGGAGTGTTTTTTTTTGTTTTTTTTTTTTTATGGAAGAATATGAACGTCACCTATAATCAGGGTTCAAAAGTAAACAGACACTTCTGATGTAATATGGGACAGAAGGAGCAATAAAAGCCAGGTTGCAGGTAGGGACAAATGATAACTTATTGCTTATTGAAGTCTTCTTACTATATTCCAGATTCCATTCTAGGCAGCTAACATGTAAGAGCTCTATTAATTAATCTTTCTAAATCTGATGAAGGAGGCCAGTTTTTTAATTTGGAGACTGAGGCACAGAGAATTTAAGTAACTTGTCTACAGCAACCCAGCTGGTAAGTGGCCTAGGTGGGCTTGAGGACACAGCTTTACACCCTGTGGCTCTCATTGAATTGACTCCTTGCCACAGTGCCAGCACACTCGGGGCAGGAAAATGGTGGTGGAAACAGGACTCTTTATTACTAGAGACATAATCAACACTCCTGGGGAAAGCTTTCTTAGAGAACTGGGTGATCAAACAAAAGTTATTGTGGCATGAGAGGTGTCCTGCCCCTGAATCACAAGAGTTAGACATCAGAGAGGAAGTTGCTGCTTACCAGATGGAGAAGGAGGTAAATTCTGGAGACTGGCAGGCAGGGAGTGGAAGGCTTTCAGAAAGCAGTGGCTGCAGAGGGACCAGGCATAGGAACCAGGACCTCTGTGGTCTGGGGTAGGTCAGATGATCCAAATGCAATGTTGGCTCCTTATTAAAGCTAAGTAGCAAATGGTGCAGAGAAGGCAATGGCACCCCACTCCAGCACTCTTGCCTGGGAAATCCCATGGATGGAGGCGCCTGGAAGGCTGCAGTCCATGGGGTAGCTGAGGGTTGCCCACGACTGAGCGACTTCACTTTCACTTTTCACTTTCATGCTTTGGAGAAGGAAATGGCAACCCACTCCAGTGCTCTTGCCTGGAGAATCCCAGGGACAGGGGAGCCTGGTGGGCTGCTGTCTATGGGGTCACATAGAGTCCGACATGACTGAAGCGACTTAGCAGCAGCAGCAACAGCAGCAAATGGTGAGGAATCAGGATGCCGAAAGCCCAGATTTACAGCCAGACACCAGAACAACTCATTCCCTTTTCTTCTTTTTAAGACTTTTTATTGGAGTATATCAAAGGTATAGGAAATATACATGCCATGTGTCTGGTTCAATGAATATTTATAGACTTACCCAACCTGTGACCAGGATCAAGAATCAAAATGTAACCAGCACCCAGAAATACCACTTTTGTCCCCTGTCATCCCTCCTCAGGGATGCCACTATCCTGACTTTTAAAATCTTTGTTTCATTTTGCCTGATTTTTATCCTCCCCCACCTCCTTTATTCTAATTGCTTTACTGAGTTAAAAATTTTGTAAACTGATGAAATATATGTGACAAAAGAGAGAGATGTAGTTTTTTTTAAATGAAATTTAAGCCGAAAGCTTTGGTAAAGGCTAAACAAAGGCAGTTGCAAAAAAAAAAAAAAAAAAAATTTGCTGTTAAAGTTAGTGTGGGTGAAAGTAAAAAAGTGTAAGTGAAAGTCTTTCTGTCATGTCCGACTCCATGGAATTCTCCAGGCCAGAATAATGGAATAGGTAGCCATTCCCTTCTCCAAGGGATCTTCCCAACCCAGAGTTTGAACCTAGGTCTCCCACATTGCAGGTGGATTCTTTACCAGCTGAAGCATCAGGGGATGAGACAAGAATAAAAGACTGGGAAAAAGAATAAAAATCTCAGGGGATACCATGGTGAGATTGCTTTGCAAGTGCCTTAAACTTGTTTGGCTTTCAAGAAGTCAAATCTGGAAATCATAGTTAATGCGTTATGCTTACGATTGAAGCAAAAAAACAAAAACAAGAACAAAAACAAAAACAACTTAGAACACCAATGAATGGATCTACATTTTAAAAAAATAAAATAAGGCCTTAGTTCAGTTCAGTTCAGTCGCTCAGTCATGTCCGACTCTTTGAGACCCCATGGACTGCAGCATGCCGGGCTTCCCCGTCCATCACCAACTCCCAGAGCTTGCTCAAATTCATGTCCATCGAGTTGGTGATGCCATTCAACTATCTCATCCTCTGTTGTCCCCTTCTCCTTCTGCCTTCAATCTTTCCCCACATCAGGATCTTTTCCAATGGGTCAGTTCTTAGCATCAGGTGGCCAAAGTATTGGAGTTTCAGCTTCAGCATCAGTCTGTCCAATGAATATCCAGGACAGATTTCCTTTAGGATTGACTGGTTGGATCTCCTTGCAGTCCAAGGGACTCTCAAGAGTCTTCCTCACCACCAGAGTTCAAAAGCCTCAATTCTTCAGTGCTCAGCTTTCTTTATAGTCTGACTCTCACAACCATACATGACTACTGGAAAAACCATAGTTTTGACTAGATGGACCTTTGTTGGCAAAGTAATGTCTCTGCTTTTTAATATGCTGTCTATGTTGGTCATAACTTTTCTTCCAAAGAGCAAGTGTGTTTTAATTTCATGGCTACAGTCACCATCTGCAGTGATTTTGGAGCCCCCCAAAATAAAGTCTGTCAATGCTTGCATTGTTTCTCCATCTATTTGCCATGGAGTAATGGGACCAGATGCCATGATCTTCGTTTTTTGAATGTTGCATTTTAAGTCATCTTTTTCACTCTCCTCTTTCATCCTCATCAAGAGGCTCTTCAGTTCTTCACTTTCTGCCATAAGGGTGGTATCATCTGAGTATCTGAGATTATTGATATTTCTCCCAGCAATCTTAATTTCAATTTATGCTTCATCCAGCCTGGCATTTTGCGTGATGTACTCTGCATATAAATTAAATAAGCAGGGTGGCAATATACAGCCTTGATTTACTTCTTTCCCAATTTGGAACAAGTCTGTTGTTCCATGTCCAGTTCTAACTGTAGCTTTTTGACCTGCATACAGACTTCTCAGGAGGCAAGTAAGGTGGTCTGGTATTTCCATCTCTTGAAGAATTTTCCACAGTTTGTTGTGATCTACACAATCAAAGGCTTTGGCATAATCAATAAAGCAGAAGTAGATGCTTTTCTGGAACTCTCTTGCTTTTTCTATGATCCAGTGGATGTTGGCAATTTGATCTCTGGTTCCTCTGCCTTTTTTTCTAAATCCTGCTTGAACATCTGGAAGTTCACAGTTCACGTACTGTTGAAGCTTGGCTTGGAGAATTTTGAATGTTACTTTGCCAGCGTTGGAGATGAGTGCAATCGTGTGGTAGTTTGAACTTTATTTGACATTGGCCTTCTTTGGGATTGGAATGAAAACGGATCTTTTCCAGTCCTGTGGCCACTGCTGAGTTTTCCAAATTTGCTGGCACATTGAGTGCAGCACTTTCACAGCATCATCTTTTAGAATTTGAAAAAGCTCAACTGGAATTCCATCACCTCCACTAGTTTTGTTTGTAGTGATGCCTCCTAAAGCCCACTTGACTTCACATTCCTAAAGCCCACTTGACTGGCACCATGCGGCTGTGGCTGCTTCCCCTTGTGGTGGTCCCTGGCTTGCTGCAGCTGGCATTCTCCACCAAAAAAGGATACCCCATGTCCAAGGACAGAGGAGAAGCCCCAGTAAGATGGTAGGAGGGGCAAAATCACGTTTAGAATGAAACCCCATACCCACCAGAGATGCTCGGAGGACTCAAACAAAACCTTGTACGCTCCAAGACCCAGAGACCCCACAGAGACTGAGCCAGACCTGTGTTTGAGTCTCCTGTGGAGGGACGAGACAGCAGTGGCCTGCCACAGGGGCAGGGGTCTGGGTGCAGCTACCTAGTAACACAGCCTGTGACATAAGCCCTCTTGGAGGAGGTTGCCATTAACCCCACCATAGAGCTGCCGAACAGATGACCCACAAACTGCAGAACAATTATACCAAAGAAATTCTCACACTGGTAAGAAAGTTCTGGTACCCACAACAGATTTCCCAACCTGGGGATCTGACAAAGGGACTGAGAACTCCCAGAGAATTTGACTTTGGAGGCCAGTGGAATTTGATTACAGAACTTACACAGGACTGGGGAAACAGACTCCTGGAAGGCACAAACAAAATCTTGTGCACACCAGGACCCAGGAGAAAGAAGCAGTGACCCCCACAAGAAACTGACCCAGACTTTCCTGTAAATGAACAGGAGTCTCCTGCAGAGGCGTGGGTCAGAGATGGCCTTCCTCAGGGCCAGGGCACTGAGTGTGGCAATGCGTGCATGGGACCTTTTGAAGGAGGTCGCCGTTATCTTCCTTACCTCCATCATAGTTTGGTCTCAGGTCAAACAACAGGGAGGGAACACAGCCCCACCCATCACCAGAAAGTTGGATTAAAGATTTACTGAGCTTGGCCCCACCCATCAGAATAATATAAGGCCTTAGCCGATATTAAAATATTGGAGTATGTATGTACATTTTAAAATTTTAATATAAATTTTAATTTTAAATTTTTTTTTTTTTTAAGAGGTTTGGCACGGCTCTGCCTCTCCTCGAATTCAAACGTGGCGCCGGGAACGTTACAAGAGCCTACGCCAATTTAAATTTTAAATTTTAATATAAAACGTTAATGTGTATATTTTTAATGATTCTCCATTTCAATGGACTCTCTAGCTTTGAGATATTATGTAAATTTAAGGTGTACAAGTGGCTTCCCAAGTGTAAAGAATCCTCCTGCCAATGCAGGAGATGCAGGAGATGGGTGTTCAACTGCTGGGTTGGGAAGATCCCTGGAGAAGGAATTGGAAACCCACTCCAATATTCTTTTTTTAAAAAATTTAGACAGCCAGACTTTATTTCTCATGATTCTGGAGCTTGGGAGTTCAAGACCAAGGTCCCACTCCAATATTTTTGCTTGGACAACCTCATGGATAGAGGAGCCTGACCATCTTCATCTTCCATGGAGGCCACAGTGGCCTACAACAACCAGGAAGGCTTCAGGCATGGAATGCAGCCAAAGGAACTCTAGAAAGTTCCATCCAACCCCTTCATTTATCACACAGAAGGCCTAGAGAGTTCTGTGAATTGTCCCTGGTAGTCTCTGAGTGACTGCTTTAAGTGGTCAGAACCAGGAGACCTGGTCAAAGGCAAGAAGATGCACCTGTCACCCAAAGATGCTCAGTTGAGGGTGGGGGAATTTGCTGGTTTACAAAGTCGATTTGTTGAAGGTTAGGTGGTGGATGGCCTCAGTATCATTTGGAAACAGTGTCTGGAATGTTCCAAGACTCTCCACTCATCTCTTAGTTGAGTTTTTCCTCTCAGAAGACTTTCTTCCCAAAGCTGGAACTATGCATCTCAGCATTACTACCAGAAAGGGGCCATCTCTCTTGGTTCTGATTGGTCTGATTTGGGGTTACACTTCCTCTTGTAGCTGGGGGAGGAGTGCTTGGGTATGTTTGAATTGTCAGCCTCCTTTAGAAATATGTAGTTTTCTGGGGAAGAAAAGTTCCCCCAGAGAAAGAGAAGAAGCATTTCCAGAAGAAGCAAGGGGTCCAAGCAGTAAAAATGCTAGGTATCCATGGTTTTAGGTAAGATGCTTTGGGTTGCAAGTAATAAATCCTAACAGTTAGGACAATTTGTTGGTTCACATGACTTAAAAAGATAGATCCTAGCTTCAGGAACATTTTGATTAGATTCAAGCTCCTTTTCTCTGTTATTTCATTTTGTTGGCTATTTCCTGCAGTGAGTATTAGTTGCATCCTCCGGCTAGCTTCCAGGACAAAAAATATTCATGTTACCTACTGAAATCCTGAGAGTCATTCTGAATGGACTGGGTTAGGTCATCAGCAGTCTAGCCCTGACTAATTTCGCTGATGGAACACACTATCTGGTTTTCCCTAGGTCCTTGGTCCATCTCTGGAGCTATGTTAGAACTGTCTTCCCTAGCAGGGAGAAGTGTAGATGGTAGGATAGTGGAGCAAGGAACAGGGGCCCAGTTTATTACTAAAAAAAAACAAAGATAGGTTAAAGAAATTACCCCAGATCACATATCTAGTAAGTGTTAGTTATAAGATTTGAGCTGAAGTCCATGTAATCCCCCGAGACCATATGTATTTGATTGGGATTCTCACAGGATGCTGTTTCTGTTGTCTGTTGCCTCATTACACACTGCCTCAACCAGTAGCTTAAAATAGTGACAAGGTGGGATTTCTCATTCTATTCTGCAGTCTGAGCTGAGCTCATCTGGGTGTTGATTTTGTTCCAGGAGGCGTGATCATCCAGGTCTGGTGCCTCCTCTCGGGTGGCTGGAAGAGCTGGGTGCTATTAGGCATTTCTATCTCCATCGGGGCCTCAACAGTAGGCTAAACAGACTCCTTCATATGGTGGCCCAGGCCTCCAAGAATATGCATTCCTTCCCCAAAGCGTAGCCTCTGGTTACATCGTCCTTGCCAGTTTTCACAGCACAAAACGAGTCACCTGGCCCAACCCAGCCTCATTATGGGAGGAACCTACACAATGCTGTGAATATCCAAAGGCTTAGGTTACTGGAGGCCACCCAGTGTAAGGACCACAGTGGGGTACTTCTGTCTGTTCTACAGAGGCAGAAACTATTCTGTCCCAAGATAAGGGGCAGAAACCTCTTTTTTAAACGTCTCTATTCTTTGAAGGAAATTACCATCCGCAATCAATCCAACCAAAAACACAGCCTCCCCTTGGAGGCCCGGTCAGTGGGTTGTCAGAGGACCATTGCAAGGTGCAGCTGTGCCGCGGTCCTGCAGCAGGGTCTGCCAGCAGCTCTGAAGCTAATGGCATTTGCAGTTTCCATCGCATCCTGGCTTTCACAGTATAAATTTTCCCAGATGTGCACTTTGGAGTATGGAGTTTTATTTTTATTTGGTTTTATTTTTTAAACATGGGCTGAACTTTGAGTTGTTGGACTTTCTTTTCTTTTTTCTTCCCCTGCCCCCTTAGGTTTTGTTTTGAGAGCTTCATACGTCTAAAGCCACGGGAGGATGCCATAGCGTTCATCATCTTTTCCAGACACCCAAAGCATATGTTTTACTTTTGGCATTCCGCTGGGACAAAAAGCAGAGAAAGGGAGGCCATTTGTCACCCACCCAGTGGCCTCCTATAAGGTTCTTGTATGTTGTTCAGCTAATAAATGTCTAATCTCTGCTTTCCCAAGGACCTGAATTTGTCTGCTTTGTACTGATTGTGGGCATTCCATTTCTTCTGTTGGTGAGTGAAGCAGCTTGAAAATTGGTATATTTTTCCTATAAGGGCTTCCCTGTGGCTCAGACAGTAAAGAATCTGTCTGCAATGTGGGAGGCCTGGGTTCAGTCCCTGGGTCCAGAAGATCCCCTGGAGAAGGGAATGGCAACCCACTCCAGTATTTTTGCCTGGAGAATCCCATGGACAGAGGAGCCTGGCTTTAAAATTGACATGCTTTTCCTATAAAGCTTATCTTCCTGATTCTATTTCTTTCCTTCTCCCCTTCTAATGTAAAACCAGTTTGAATATATTCAGGTTGCTAAATTGCAGGGTTAGGATTTGTCAAGTCCTATATTCTTATCAAGTCCATTTTTTGAGGGTGAGAATGTTTATTTTCTGTTTTCCTTCAAGGGACATGGCACAACAGTTTTCTTAATTCAACTCCACTTCTTTCCACATATGGATGCTGTTTAAAGCTTAGTATTTTATTATCTCCTCTCATTTCAAATATCTGAATTTTGCTCTTTTATCTCCTAGCTTGGCATTTTTTGGAGGAACTTTTCTATTGATGTGTCCACCCCACTTTAGCTGTTTCTCTAACTCTGGTTTTACGGCTCATAAAGAAGAAACAATTTGAGAGTGTCACATTCCTGGGGACTCTCAGTGGTAAAATGTTTTGAAGTCAGATGATGGCTCCATCCAGTGAATTTCCAGACCATTTGCAAATAGTGAGTCGAATTTCCATCCTAGTCTAGAAAATCAAAATTGGGTATCAGTTTCCCTTTTTGAGATGCTGAAGCTTAAAGAATGCTGTTAGACTACCTATAGCTTTTGGAATCTGTGGGTATACAGATGGATTACCTGAACGATCGGTAAAGCCTGAGCCTATATACTGCTGCCAGCCTCAGTTGTTTGCTGGTGTCTGGCTCAGTGCAACTGAGAACCATCAGAAGGGAGAAGATCATAGGCTGTGAGATTACTTAGGGTTTTCGTGCCACTTCTCTTAAACTTAAGGGTGTTCCGGCCACACAGAAGGTCAGATATGGGTTCTCCCAGGGCTGAAAGAAATCTGAGATATCATCTATTGTCATTTATTAAATGATCCTTTCCAGCTAAATAAGGCTGTTTCCTGGCTTAGGACAATTTTCATGGATGATTTCTGACTTTCGTTGCCTTTTTGAAATGTAAGCCAAATCCTATGTATTAGAGTTGATTAAGCCTCCATCTTGGCCTTTCCCTGTTAGGGCTCGTGGGAGGGCCTGGGCAGGCCCATTTTCATGGAGAATTTTATACCAGCCCCTCAGTGATCTGTGTGCCCCTCTTACAGTGTAGAGTTGTTGTCTTCCCAGCCCATATAGATTTAGGTGGAATCATTAGATTGACCATCCAGATTCTGGCCAATGGACTATGGGCAGAAGTGATGAAACCACTTCCAGATCTGGCCCCCAGCCTCTCCTGAGTGATCCCGTATGTGCATTCCCTCCCGGGGTGCATGCTGATGTCAGCTCCCAGGGCCAAGGGGATGGGAGCCATGTGTGCAAGAGCCTCTGCCAACTGGGTCCACAGTGGCTGTGTGAGCCGAGGTCTGACTGCTCTGCTCCCTGCCACACGCCCCGCCCCCACCACTAGTCTACCACTTGGCTTATGTAAGAAAAATTCAGCAATGCTTTTTGTTAAGCCTCTGAGGATTTGTAACACATTGGTTATGACAGAGTGTATTAGCTGAACTCATACTCAGGGAATTCCTTATTTTTCGTGGGCTGCTGGCCACCACTTCCACGTTGGGCACACCCATGATGAAAAGTCAGGAGACCTCTCCCTGGTCTCAGGTCTTCATTTCTTCTCAAGCTTGCCAAAGCTTGTGGATAGAAATGCTTAATTATCCTTGTGTTTTACTTCTGCTTCCTTGGAACCAAGGGCTGGTTCTTAGCAACCCAACCCAGATGAAACTGATCTGTGATGATGATTGCTATTCTCTGTGTTTTTGACAAACATTAATTAAGCCCCTGTTATCTGTCTAGAGAAATACTCAGACAGTAAAGAATCTGCCTACAGTCCACTGAGTCACAAAAAGTTGGACACGACTGAGCGGCCAACATACATAACATACATCTGTCTAGCTCTGGGCTGGGACTGAGAAAAATAGTAAAGAATATAGTTTTTCTTCTCAAATTGTATCAGTTAGGTAGAGAAGCAAGATATTCATATAGAAATCAACCAGAGGATAACATGCTGCCACATGTAAACAGAGTCTATAGGAATTCGGCAAAGGGAAAGATTTGTGTGGACTGTACTCGGTTGGAGAAGCAACCCGCAGAGCTAAGGATTCTACTTGGTCTAGAAGAGAGTCTGGGCACCAGGGTATAATGAGTGAGAATGGGCCCGACGTGAAGTCACATGTGCCCTGCTGAACACAAAGAGAACCCGTTCTTTTCTCTGTGGAGGAAGAGAATAAGGTTTGGTTGAGCAAAGCTGAGGATCTGAGGTGACTGGAGAAGGCTGGAGGGGTGGGGAAAATGGTGTTTACATTCGGTTCTTCCTGGGCTCCTCCTGGTAGAGGGTCACAAGGTAGAGTTGGAAGAGCCTTGGGTTGCTTTCCCTTGTTCTAGGCCTTGAGTGGACATAACTGCTCTGAGGGGACCCTGTCCATAGGCCACACTCCTGTCATCCACCGTGTGCTGAAGTCAATTCAAATGGGTTTGAGAGGGTTGATGGACACCTTTTCACGAATTTTGCTTGCCAGTTGCTAAATGCATCTATTATGATTATGAATTAAACTGTGTAAGTCTTATACAAATTTACAATTTAACAAATTATATGAAAACAAAGTGAAAGCTCAAAGGCATCAACTGCCTAGTATTGGCTGTGTTTTTCTATTATCTGTGCTCTAGAGGTTCTTACAACTATTATAACTGTTTGGTGATCTCAAGGGTTGAATTAACTCCCCACGTTCATATGTGAAGTGCTAATCTACCAGTCTCAGAATGTGACCTTATATGGAAATAGGGTTTTTGCAGACATAACTAGTGAAGATGAGGTCATTAGGGTGGTCCATTCATCTGATATGCCTGATGTCCTTATAAAAAATGGAAGTTTGGACACAGACGTACATATGGAGAGAACACCATGTGAACATGGAGAGAAAGATCGGGGCGATGCTGCAGAAGCCAAGGAATGCCAGAGATGGCCAGGCAATCCCCGGAAGGTGGGAGGCAGATCGGGAACTGGTTACCCATCACAGCCCTGGAAAAGAACCACTCTGCTGACACCTTGATCTGAGGCTTCCAAGTCCCCACAACTCTGTGGTTGAAGGTACCCCATCTCTGGTGTCCTGGGAGGCAGCCCCAAGAAGCGAATCTAGGTGGAAACACTATATTGTGTAATGATGTGTTGCTGTTCATCGCTCCCCAACTCCTCCCCCCACCCGGCCCCCGGCACCCTGGCCGACTCTTGCAGCTCCTCCTTTGAGATCCTGAAATCCACCAGAGTATGCTGATTTGTAAACAAACACCACAAATTAGGGTTTGATTCATCGTTTCCGTGTTTGTTTAGACAGAAGGTTGGCAAAAAGCAGCCTGTGGGCCAAACCCGGGCCCCCTCCTGTTTCTGTAAAAGTTTTTCTGGAACAGGGCTGTGCTCATTTGTTGACCTGTTTTCCGTGGCTGCTGTCACACTGGAGGGGCAAGTGTGGCTCACAAAGCTGGCAAAATTTATCACCTGTCCCTTTAGAGGAGAAGTCTGTTGACCTTTGGCCTGCACTTGAGAAAGCAATGCAGGCAATGTTAAAAACACAGATAAAACTTAAAAGCGTGCCCATGGGTAGCTGTTACATTGTTATAGCACCAAAAATTGAGAAAATATACTTGCAGTATTTGAAAACTATGATCTGATTCCACAGAGTGGTTGCTTTTGTTTGTCAGGGACAAATGAGTGAAGATCTGACATAGATCTCGGTAGTTTCATTGTCCTCTTGTTTATATAAATAAAAATGTGTCATATGTGTCAGAGCATATGTGTCAGAAGTATCCTTGTTTGTCAGTCGCCACCGTAGGGTTGGCAATAGACATGAGCATTTGTGGAAAATCAGTGGAAGCATCTGTGAGAATCAGTCGACTATAGGGCATTTATTTATGTGTATTTATAATAAACCAATGCATGTATGAAGTAAAAGTTGCTCAGTCGTGTCCAACTCTTTGCAACCCCATGGATTGCAGTCCATGGAATTTTGCGGGCCAGAATACTGGAGTGAGTAGCCTTTCCCTTCTCCAGAGGATCTTCCCAACCCAGGAATCAAACCCAGGTTTCCCGCATTGCAGGCGGATTCTTTACCAGATGAGCCACAAGGGATACCCAAGAATATGGAGTGGGTAGCCTATCCCTTCTCCAGTGGATCTTCGCAACCCAGGGATTGAACTGGGGTCTCCTGCATTGCTGGCAGATTCTTTGCCAACTTGTATGTGTGCACAATGCATGTATACCCAAGCATATACCTGTGTCCCCTGGAGAGCCTGTGGTTGAACAGCCTCCAGCTCACCATGCCCCCATCTCCGTGCAGTACTCACAGTTGAGCAGAGGCCACCCAGCTTGTGGGTCTGTTGCCATATGACTTTGGCCTTGGCTAGGTTTCACTCCTGTGTAGGTTTGGCTTGTCGAGGAGAGCACTGCTGGTGGGAACAATTGTGGTAGAAAAGCTCAGGGGCACCAAGGAGCTCGGCTTGGCTAAAATCTGCTCTGGGAGAGGGACAGCAAGTGCCAAGAGTTCTGGGGTGCAGTGGGCCTGCTGACGGAGGGCCTCAGAAGCATCTCCAAGTTCGGACGCGCCCCCAGCAGCAGCAGAAGTCCCTCTGCAAGGGAATGACGGTGAAAGAGCTAACTCCACAAGACAGGTCAGGGGACAATGTGAGGGACTACAGAAGACTAGCCAGAGACTACTGCAGTCTTCGCCTTAGAAAAAGCCTTCGAGCCTGATGGCTCGGCTCGAGGCCTGTGTTCTGGCATTTGGAAAGAAGACTTGCAGAATGTTAAGAAACAGGATCCTTGTTTGATTGTAGAAGTCTCAGTGGACCCCCAGAGCTTGCAAAACAGAAAAATAGAAAAGCAGTCTGAAAAGCTTTGCCAAATGACTGGCACATGCCTTTCTCCCATCCCTCTGTTGCTTTGTTGATATTTAGTAGAAAGGAAGAAGTAGTTTCTCAGTAACATTTTCTCCACCACAGACATGCATGGAGGATCTCATTTTAAAACAGATACTGTGCCTTTGCAGGAAGTTGGAAAGACTGGGGGGCTCCTTGGAGACTATCTGTGGGGATTCCCATCACATCTGGGATTCACCCCTCTCAGAGCCCTGTACCCTCTGCCCGGCGCTCCCTGACCTGTGAGGGCAGATGCAGAGGTTGTCCCCACAGTGTAGCAGAGACCCAGTAGCTGCCTGTGCCTTTGGGAACCTGTCACCACCCCCTCACCCTGACCCGGCAGTGACTTCAACCCGCATCTTCTCAGAGCCCCCTTCCCCGTCTGGAGCATGTGTCCCCTGCCTCTGCCTTCTGGGCCCCGGTTGACAGAAGGCAGGAAGGATTTAAGGAGATACGGTTTAATGTTCTGGCATGAAGCCCCCAGACCAGTTTGCTTCCAGCCTGCTGAGTGGGGTCCAGTCCTGGCTTGTGCCTCTCTCCTGATGCAAGATGGGATCAGTCTCTCCCCCATGGCCCTGCCCAGTGCTCTAGACCCCTAAGAACTAGGCTTTGGGTTTGTTCTCGCCAGTCTCCCTGCACCTGCAGAAATGGATTCCTGTCCTGGTCACTGGCCCCAGGCCTCCGTCACCTGCTGACAGATGGTCAGACAGCGACCTAGCCGCATGTCTTCCCACATCTCCCAGTGTCTCCTGTCGCCAGATTGCCCCTCTCTCCCCTCTGAACGGGGCTTCAAGTGGGCAGTGGGCCTTCCAGGTGGCTCATTGGTAAAAGAACCTGCCTGCCAATGCAGGAGACCCAAGAGATGAGAGTTCAGTCCCTGGGTGGGGAAGGTCCCCGGGTGGGGAAGATCCCCGGGAGAAGGAACTGGCAACCTACTCCAGTATTCCTGCCTGGAGAATTCCAAGGACGAAGGAGCCTGGCAGGCTACAGTCCATGGAGTTGCAGAGAGTGGGACACGACTGAGCATGCATGCAATGATAAAAACAACGCAGTGGAAAAGAGAGTAACTGAAATCCACCAGACTGAGGCTCAGACGATTTGTCACAGAGTAGCTGTGTGGTCTTGGGCAAATTATTTAACCTCTCTGAGCCACAGTTTCTTAGTCTGTACAAAGGAGATAAGACAGCACTTTGTTCTTAGGAATAATACAGAGAATGTAGGTGGAGAGTCTGTCATTTAATGGACATAAACTTGGGCAAACTCTGAGAGTTGATAAGGGACAGGAAAGAATGGTGTGCTGCAATCTGCGGGGCTGCGAAGAGTTGGACTTGACTGAGCGACTGAACAATAACAACAATTTAAGATCCACCCATCCAGAGGACATTCAAATGCAGATTCTGGTTCAGTCTCTCTGGGGCTGGGTCTGAGCCTCTGTCTGAGTTTCTGAGCTTCTCCCAGCTGGTGCTGACACGGCTGGGCCCCAGACCATGCTTTGAATTGCCGGACATGACCTTGACTCTCTTCTGAGCATTGGCAGCCTCTAACACCTGCCGTATCCCAGAAGGAGGCCCTCTCTTCAGGCCAGAGACCCCTGGTCTGCCCTCCCACCTCTCCGTCCTGCCCTGACAGGTCTGTTTCCACCTTTCATAACCCAGGGGACCAGCAACAGGGAGGAACTCTTTGCAGAGGAAGAAAAGAAACGTGGCTATTTGGTGGTGAATTTAAAAGAGGGGAATTGGGGCTTCCCTGGTGGCTCAGTGCAAGGGAAGGGCCTCCTAGATTCTCAGGTAAAGAATCTGCCTGCAGGAGACAAGGGTTCAATGCCTGGTCCAGGAAGATCCCACATGCCGCAGAGCAACTAAGCCCGTGCCCCACAACTACTGAGCCTGTGCTCTAGAGCCCAGGACCCACAACTACTGAAGCACCCCACTCCCCGCTCCCCCCGAGCCTGTGATCCCCAGCGAGAGAAAATGAAGAAAGTGAAAGTGTTAGTTGCTCAGTCGTGTCTGACTCTTTGCAACCCCATGGACTGTAGCCTACCAGGCTCCTCTGTCCATGGGAATTCTCCAGGCAAGAATACCGGAATGAGTTGCCATGCCCTCCTCCAGGGGATCTTCCCGACCTAGGGATCAAACCCAGGTCTCCAGCATTGCAGGCAGATTCTTTACTGTCTGAGCCCAGGCAAGAGAAGTCACTGCAGTGAGAAGCTCTCACACCACATCTAGAGAGTGGCCCCCGCTCACTGCAACTAGAGAAAGCCCTCTCGCAGCAATGAAGACCCAGGACAGCCAAAAATAACTGATTAAATAAAATTATAAAAATAAAAAATGAAATGGGTATAATGAAAGGGACAGACATGGAAACAGGTATTTTGCAGAAGTACATGTGTAAGGGCCGCTACATCTATTTAGAATGTCTTATAACAGTTTTTTTTTTTTTTTTTTAATTTATGAGTAATGAGCCCTAGAGAGCTGGGTGCTGGGGGAAAAAAAAAATTGCAGGGAGGTCAAGGCTCTGTCCCTGAGCTGATATAAAGTAAGGAAATTCGCAGGAAGGAAGGCAAAAAACAATGAGGATGCGTGTGCGGATTTGTAATCTAATTGGTTTTTATTCCGAGAAATGCCCCTTTTCTTCTCCTTTATTTTTTCCCCCTTGCTGAGCACTTGCGTGTGAGACATTTGGACACGTGCGTCTCCTTGATCCAGACCAAAATCCCCCTCCTTCCCCAAGGCCCAGCTCACATCGCACATCCTCCACGTAGGCTGGAGTTAGCCCACTGATTCCTGGGTCCCCAGGGTTTCTCCCCGCCATCCAGCCAGGGTGTGAGGCCCTGTCCCGGCGGAGGACTGGCAGTGGCTGCCTGGCTCACCCACCAGCTCACACCTGGGACTCCAGTGCTGCCAGGCTTTTCTGTGACAGTGACTCGGCTACCAAAACCCACGCACCTCCACAGCTGACCTGGTCACCCTAGGTGGGCTCTGTCTCCTTGAAGGAAGCCTCATGAATGAAGAGCCTCTGTGATTTCCTCTCCATTCAGCCTCTCTGAGGCTCTGGTTTAGAGGTGGCGGGACAGAGGATGGGGGATTACGCGTCTCCCATCTCCCCACACTTCCCTGGTGGCTCAGACGGTAAAGAATCTACCTTCAGTGCAGGAGATCTGGATTCAACTCCTGGGTCTGGAAGATCCCCTGGAGGAGGGCATGGCAACCCATTCTAGTATTCTTGCCTGGAGAATCCCATGGACAGAGGAGCCTGGCGGGCTAGAGTCCATTGGGTCGCAAAGAGTCAGACACGACTGAGCAACTAACATTTTCCCCTTTATCTCCCCACTCCAGGGTCACACCTTGCCAGGACAGTAACAGAGCTTTTTTTTTTTTTTTTTAATTAATTTGTTTTTTAATTGAAGGACAATTGCTTTACAGAGTTTTGTTGTTTTCTGTCAAACCTCAACATGAATCAGCCATAGGCATACATATATCCCCTTTGGAACCTCCCTCCCATCTGCCTCCCCATCCCACTCCTCATCGTATACTAATGCATATATACGGAATCTAGAAAAATGGTACTGAAGAATTTATTTGCAGGCAGCACTGGTGACAGAGCTTTGGGACTGATTTTCAGTTCATCTTCTCCGTCTCTGGTTGCTGGCAGTGTCCAAGGGGAGCTGCACTGGGAGAGTTTATTTCTAGTTCTTTGTATGAGCCTCTTTTGCCCTGAGAGAGCCTTCATCCAAGGATGGGTGGTTGGCGTCCCTAAGGACAGTTTGTCCTTCTCCTGAGGCGTCTCAGTGGCTCTTACCGGCCGGGCGGCTCTCCTGCCCTCAGCCTAGCTCTGCCTGTTGGAAACTCCCTCTGTTACAGCAGCTTCCTCCCGCTCTACATCCTGAAGCGCGTCAGTCTCCTCTCCTGAACGCCTGTTACCATGGGTCCCCTCTGCTTTCTCGCCTCCTGCTACATGTTCTTGTTGTTCAGTCGCTCAGTCGTGTTTGACTCTTTGTAACCCCGGGGACTGCAGCACGCCAGGCCTCCCTGTCCATCACCATCTCTGAGTTTGCCTAAATTCAGGTCCATTGAATCGGTAATGTCATCCAACCATCTCATCCTCTGATACCCTCTTTTCCTTCTGCCTTCAATCTTTCCCAGCATCAGGGTCTTTTCCAATGAGTCAGCTCTCAAATCAGGTGGCCAAAGTATTGGAGCTTCCGCTTCAGTATCAGTTCTTCTAATGAGTAGTCAGGGTTGATTTCCTTTAGGGTTGACTGGTTTGATCTCCTTGCTGTCCAAGGGACTCTCAAGAGTCTTTTCCAGCACCGCAGTTTGAAAGCATCAATTCTTTGATGTTCTGCCTTCTTTATAGTCCAACTCACACATTCGTACATGACTACTGGAAAGACCATAGCCTCGACTATAGGGACCTTTGTCAGCAAAGTGATGTCTTTGCTTTTTAATGCATTCATATAGATGTATGATTTTGAAGACTAGGACGGATTGTCCACGGGGGCAAGAGCCATGGCTGATCTATCTTTATGTCATTTTCATCAATGGTGTTTGAAAATACAGACTCAGTGGGTGACTGGAAAATTGGTAGTGGTAAGGAATCCACCTGCCAATGCAGGAGAAGCAGGAGACACGTGTTCAATCCTTGGGTAGGGAAGATGCCCTGGAGGAGGAAATGGCAACCCCCTCCAGTATGCTTTCCTGGAGAATCCCATGGACAGAGGAGCCTGGAAGGCTACAGTCCATGGGATCAGAAAGAGCCGGACACAACTGAGCAACTGAGCACACACGTGTCTATTAAGCCCACTTCACTTCTGTCTGGAACTGATACTCTTGTGCTTCTGTGTCCTGTCTCAGCTAGTATGGGCTCTTGAGTCTTTTTCCGCAGTTGTGATGAGCAGATATACCCCACTTGCTCTACCACATAGATCCTAAGAAGAACATCACTAGGCCGTTTTAAAGTCGAAAGCCAAACAGTATCATATTTGGAAGCACAAGATTTTTTTGGCAAATGCCGAGACTAGAAAAGTAAGCTGAAATGCCAAACGCTTGTGTTAAAATCCTTTAAACATTCTAATGAATATTTTTTATTTTTCTGACTTTGGGAAACAATCCTCTGCAGAGCTAAGCACCTCCTCTGATCCTGGCAGCGGACTCAGGCTCCTGCGGCCTTTGAATGTGGTGAGTCTGGGAGCTGCTCTGGTCCTGGTCGTTGGCAGCAGAGGGAGAGGGGGCCGGGGGCTGGAAGTATGGGCCTCTTTCAGGGCAGTGAGAAAAAGCATCGACCATTGGCAGAAAAGCAAGGGAGGTTGGGGAGGGAGGACAGTATGGACCAGAGACGCAGCATCTCTTTAGCTCAGTGCTTCCTCCTCCATCTCTGTACCCCTCCACCCCACCCCCAAGGCCAGCCTCCCACACAGCATCATCACCAGGGGTGGGTCGGAATTTGCTTTAACTGCTAAGACCCCAGCTCTGGTGTGACCGTAAATCATGAGGCTGAGGGTGCAGCCCTGGAACGGAGTGAGATTACCCTGTGATGTGACCCTGCCAGGCAGACCGACTGGGGAGCCGTCTCTGCAACCTCTGCCGGGGACACTGACGTTGTCCTGAGATCTGTCAGCTGCAAAGGATTCATATCGCGTCACGGTTTCCACGTTGTCTTGGTGATGCCTGGAGCCCCCAACTCAGGACAGCTGACTGACCTTCTGGGGGAAAGAGTGGCTTTTCCCGGCCCCCAGTTCCTCCCCATCCTGGCCAACTTTGCTTCTCCGGGTGGGGTTTAGGCGGCAGATTGACCTGGTGCTGTTTGCTCCCAAGTGGCCTTTCTGTCACAGTGCTTCCTTCCTTGGTCTTCCCCCAGTGCCTCTCAGGCTCTCATTTTTCTTTTTTTAAATAGATAGTAATAGTGAACTTAAAAAAAAATAGCTTGGCTGTGCTGGATCGTCAGTGCTCACACGGGCTTTCTCTGGTTGCGGCGAGTTAGGGCTACTCTGTAGTTGCAGTGCCCAGGCTTCTGGCTGCTGTGGTTTCTCTTGTTGTGGAGCACGGACTCAGCTGCTCCACAGCATGTGGGATCTTCCCGGACCAGGGAATGAACCCATGTCCCCTGCCTTTCAAGGCGGATTCCCATCCACTGGACTACTAGGGAAGCTCCCAGACCCTCACTGTAAATGAGTCTCTAGTCCTCTGCCTGCAGTCCAAGTGTCTCTGGGTAGAACTACCTCTTGGATCAGCTGAACCAGTTGCCACGTCTCCCATTGTGGGTTTTCGCTAGATTTTCCTTTTTTGGGGTGGATATATCCTGATCTTCCCTGTAGCTCACATGGTAACGAATCTGCCTGCAATGCGGAGACCTGTGTTCGATCCTTGGGTCAGGAAGGTCCTCTGGAGAAGGGAAAGGCAATTCACTCCAGTGTTCTTGCCTGGAGAATCCCATGGATAGAGGAGCCTGGCCGGCTACAGTTCGTGGGGTCACAAAGAGTCGGACACAACTGAGCAACTAGCACTGCTACTGGGGTGGATATATGTGTAAGCGTGGTTGTTTAAATTTTTGGACTCCAGAATAGTTAATTAACATGCTCTCTACACTCCTCCCCAAAAGGAAAAGAATTTTCTTCTTTTAAGTTTGCTCCCTCTTCTTGGCCAAGCAACCCATTTAACCAAGTTTAAATGCATCTGTTTTGCGAGGAAGAGAGACATAGAGGCAATTTGCTGGTAGTAACTGAAGAGATCGGCTCCTTTCATGGGCTCCCCCAGCGTCATCCTGGGCTCTTCGGTTCCCACCGCCGGCATGTGGATTATTTCTCATCTGGAGTTTTGTAGTCATGCTGGTTTCAGATCAGGGGACTGGGTTCCACGGTTATATGACGAGTGCTTTCTTGGCATTTCAGCTGGCTTATAGCCTAATAGATCAAGTGCCTACTATGCTCAGCGCTCTGTACTGAGAACAGAAAGATGAATGACATCTGTGGTTGAGAGACTCACAGGGAGGGAGGAAGTTACGTAAACTGGGTTTGTCCTGTAAGGTGATAGGGGCAGGCGGGCCTGTGTCTATTTGTAATGTGAATGTTTCCAGGCTTTGCTGGCCTGTGGGCACAGATGAGGTCAAATTCACTGTCAGAACTCGAATTTCCCTGGCCTCTGCCCCCTCTCCCAGAGCACTGACCCTCAGCCAGTTGTGTCCGTGAATCCCTGGCATCTCTCTCAGGCTCTGTGGCTCGGCCCCTGGGGCGGTCTCTGCTCCCACCCTGCTTTTGGACCTGGCCTTTTCTGCCGCCAGCATTCTGCTGAAGGGTCTGCCTGCCAACCCTCCCGGGCTCCGGAGGATGGGCGCCACCTTCCCCGCCACTTGGTGTCCAAGGCTCGGAAGAAGAGAGCGTCACTCTCTATTTTGGGGTTCCATTTTGTTACCTGGGCAGGAAGCAGCATGACTGTGCTTCTGTGTCTCACACGGTCCTTTGGCTTCTGCCCACCGCATCTCTTCCTGCAGAACTTGGGTATAAATCCATGGGGCCTGGTCCATGCCAAAGCCTCTGATAAAGACAAGGAGTACTTCCTTGCTGACATCATCACCGTTGCATAACTGCAGAAATTAACTCCCCTGTCTGTAAGAATCACCTCCTTAAACAGACTGGCCACTGGGCCTCAGTTCCCAGACATGGCCAGGCCAAATTCCTCTTGAGTATGTCCTTTCCTCCTCTTTATTTGGGTGCCTTGTGACCTCCCAGAGGTCACTGAAACTCTGAAACAGCTGTCAGAGATTCCTACCTGGCTTCACTGCCTCCAGTCTCTACCCTCCCCATCCTGAACCCAGAGTTACTTCAATAAATGGCCCTGCTTGGATGGGGTCCTGACAGAATCAGCTTTCTTCTACAAGATTCCTCTTGCCAGTGAGAGCAAGGTCCCAGGGTATCATTAAAATCACATTGCTGGTTATTGGTCTATTAAATATTTTTACAAATACAGTTTTTATTTTACCCATTTTCAAACAGAATTTGAAAAGTTCCATTCATCTTTCTAGTTAGTCCCAGCCCATCCGTATCGAGGGGAATGGCCATTTAGAATCAACATCTTTATTTATTCCACCTGGACATCTATGAAACTGGCAAGGATTAGAATGCTTATGGAGAAGTTGAGCCTTACCAAATTTCAAAAAGAAAGACTGGAATTAGGCCAACCATAACTTTATTCACTGTGGGGAGGCCTCTATCTGAAATGGATTTTCTAGAGAATGCTACCCTGCTCTGAAGTATCATGTATACATATTGATGAAAACCACTGGATGAACAGGGTGGTGGAAACAGAACTTCAGGGTATTAATTAGGCACCTTATGAATCAGATCACAATATGAGAAATCGGGACACTGAGACTTCCTCAAAGAGCTGGCTCTTAACATTGACCAGAGCCAAAAACTACAATCAGAACATTTGAAAAATGTTTTGCTAAGACCAGAAAAGAGCCATAAGGACTTACGCATTATGCTTATGCATTAAATTATCACTTAGGAAGATTCTATCACAATGCCTACAGTTTAGATTTTTCTTGCTGTGTTCATTTTGAAGGGAAGAATGAACTTCAGGAAGCTCTTTTTTAGTCTGCGTTCCACAAGATAGATATGGCTTTCCAGGTGGTGCTAGTGGTAAAGAATCCACCAGGCAATGCAGGAGACACAAAAGACACAGATTTGATCCCTGGGTTAGGAAGATCCGCTGGAATAGGAAATGGCACCCTACTCCAGTATTCCTGCCTGGAGAATCTCACGGACAGAGGAGCCTGGTGGGCTACGGTCCATAGGGTCACAGAGTCAGACACAGCTGAAGGGGCTTAGCATGCACACATGATCTGAACTCCATCACCGAGGAGATTACACAAAGAAGTAAGTCAGGATCTGGATAAGGGAGGCAGGCACCCCCATCTTTATCATCAGACAAAGAAAATGTCATCATTTTATCCCTACAGTATTTGTTGTAAGGTCAAGGCTGATTGTAGAAAGAGACCCAGGCAGGGAAATCTCCACCAAGGGAAAACACATTGCCCTCGTGTCTGAAGGATGGGCAGGTGTTAGACAGCAAGCAGTTCTCGGTGGGAACGAGTGAAGTGGGGTAGACATGAGATGGTGGAGTCCAGGCCCTGTGTCTTGGAGAAGGGATGTGTTCGGAATAGGAGATGTTTCTAGGAGGGTAGGGCTTTATTACTAGGGCTGTGAGAACCAGGGAATGAAGCTTAGATTTAACCCTGCAGGAAGATGGATGCCATGGAAACAATAATGAGATATACTTGGAGAGGAAACCCCAGGTTCGGGGGTGTCATAATTTGAGGGTTAGGTGAATGTGGTCTTGGTGGGAAGGACTAGACAAAGGACAATTTACAGAGAAAAAGTGCTGAGACTTGGAGATGGACGGTCATGGGAAGGGAAGGGAAGTGATGGTAAGCACGACAGCAGGGTCGGGGCCCCTGGAGCCCTGGGTACCAAAAATGCGAGGAAGACCTGGGCCAGAGGGACACTTACGAGTTTTGCTTTGGCTGTTTGAGTTTAAGAAAATGATGAGAAACCTAAGTGGAACTTAACAGCAGGCTGCCTCCCGAAGTCCTGGAAACATGTCTGCTTGGAGGTGATGACTGAACCTATGACCTTGGGAAAATGTCCTGTTAAAGAGAGTGAGGAAAAAAGAGCAGGAGTCCAAGTCAGGGATGGAGCCTGGACATAGAAGAGGAGCCTACGAAGGAAACCAATGTTTCCAGCCGACACTCATCCTGCGTGATGGCTTGCTGCCTGCTGCCGGGTAGAAGGGTCGGGTGGTGGGGGTGAGGGGCTTAGGGAGGAGAGAGAAACACGGTATCCCACCTACAGCACAGTGGCGACCCCAGCTGGCCTTGGAGACAGGTAATGCAGGACTGGAAGCCAAAGAGACGAAGGGGATTCGCTGCATTATTTGACTCACCCATTTGGGTGTCTAGTTCAAGGCCTGACTGTATACATGGGGCCCTCACTCAGGCTCATTGTCCATATTATCAATTGCCTAAGCCAGTGATTAGAGGAGGACTCTGTATTTAGGGTTGCCAGATCTAGCAAATAAAAAATATAGGATGGCCAGTTATGTTTGAATTTCAGATAAACAATGGGAAAAGTGCTAAAAAAAAAAAAGTGCTGTAAAGACCAATTTTTAGCAGCTGAACAGCTCAGTTAGTTCAGGGTCATGGGGATGCATTTAGAAGAACTGGATATTACCTCATCGTGGAAGGCTCCGTACAGGATGCTGACCTTTAGAAAACCCCAAGTCCAGCGTAACACAATGATTTTATTTATAGACTGACAAGGATCTCAGACAAAAGTGATGCGTAGGGAGAAATGCAAAGAAGGAAGGGGCAAGCCATAGAAAGCTGAGACTGAACTGAAAAGGAAACCCCCGGCCAAATCTGAGACACATGAAGCTTTTGTCAGTTCCTGTGATTAGCAGGAAGTCGAGATGACTCACAGCGTCCAGTCACCCTTGCTCCATGCTCCCATTTATCCCTTTCCAGGGTTCTACAGCTCTGATTTATGTAGAGAATCACATGATTGGTCAAAGAATGGCTGTGGCCTGTTTTTCATATTAACAATTTTCAAAAGCATAAAATGGTTTAACATCTCAATATCTAAAGTGGATGGGGTCACCCCAGAGTAGTCTTGCCTCGGAGTCTGGTGCCATGTGGTGGAAGGGCACCCAGGGTGACCTTGACCTTTGAAAGGCTTCTTCATGTCTCCCTGGGAAAACCTGGCTGGGATGGGAGGGGGCAAGTCTTGACCTCCAGGTCTCGCCATGCATCACTTATTGAAACAAAATGTCCTCAGCTGAGGGCTCCCAGGTGGCGCTGGTGGTAAAGAACCTGCCTGCCAGTGCAAGAGACATAAGAGACGTGGGTTCGATCCCTGGGTCGGGAAGATACCCTGGAGGAGGGCATGACATCCCACTCCAGTATACTTGCCTGGAAAATACCATGGACAGAAGTGCCTGGCAGGCTACAGTCCATGGGGTCGCAAAGAGTTGGACACGACTGAAGCAACTTAACACGTATATCCACAGCTGAATATTCAAGAGCAGGTTAAGTTTCTTTAGTTTTTCCATCTAGCAGCCTTGTTAGATCTTAAGGCAGGGTGGAGAAAGAGACAGAGAGAGAGAGATCTCCCAACAAAATAGGGATAAGACTAGCAAGGGAAATTCTACTTCGCTTTCTTCTTTTTTCTCTCTTAACTGCCACTTACTGGGGTTATTGCTTTCTTAGATGGGCCTCCACTTCACTCTTACCACAAACTATTATGATTTAAAAATTAAAGTGAGATATCCTGGTTCTTCCATTTCCTTTTAATAGGATGATCTATGATAATCAATAAAGGAAGTGCAGGGAAGATAACGAATGTATGGTCCTGTTTGAGAGTATTGAATTAAGTGATATGTGTGCAAGGTTGAAAGATGAGATCATTTAGAAATGAGTTCTTTTTTAAAAAAAGTCTTCAGTCATTATCACTTGCATTTAGAAAACCAATTTAAAAAAAATCAATCTGAACTGGATTTTTTTTTTCCCCCTTAAATCTTTATCACTCCTTAGGTGACAGGATGCTATGGAGATAAAACTTGGAATTGACTTTTAAAAGGAAAACAAAAGGAAAGTATAATCTGTTGGTTAAATTTATCGGAAAAAAAACCATGAAAAATCCTGTTATTCACCTGGCCTGGTGTGTAGGTTTATATGTTTTCTCTTTTCTTTGCACCTGAAATTTGTCTAATGGTTAGAAATGCTTAATGATGACAAGTTCTGGTGAAATACAGCAGGTGAATACAGAGAGAATTTTGCCTGTGTGTAAGGGGCTTTCCTGGGAGATGATGTATTTTGTGATCCAACACTTCATCACTTAGGCTGCAGATCTGATTTCTTTTGAAAACAAGCCCTAAGTCTGGAACTTTCCATGTTTAGAGTCCATAGCACTCTCAAGAAAGCCTAGAAGATGTAGCTGAGTGAAAACAATACTCATTATGAATGGTTACTGCTGTTCTTTCTCACCAGGAAGGCTGGGGACGTCAAGGATCAAATGACCTTTTTATGCAGTGGTGATGTTTCTCTGTGTCTCAGCCTTTTCATGAGAAGGACTGTGACTGCACAAGCTTTTGTGGAAAACATTGGCAGCGTCATAATTGGCATCCAGTCATCTCAGAAGTCTTTACGTAACTTCCCGCAGTCACGCCAGAGGGCGTGGGGATGGACCTGCAGCTAACTTTGGACAGGGCAAGGGGTTTAGGTTCATATCCCTGAGTATGGTCCCTGCGTCTCCTTTCCCCATCGTTTACTGCATCCTCCCAAAGAAAGTGCCTTCTGTGTCACATTAGACCTAACTCAGATATGCACACAGAATGATGCAGAGATGTCACCGCGAATCTCAGAGATGGATGCTTCAGAGACGAGCACGTGATTACTTCCTTCAGGTATCCATCTGTCCCCAAAGTGTTCCGGGCCTTGCAGTACCAGAAGTCCTTTGTTTTTATAATTTAAGTGTTATAATTAATTTAATATAATTTAATATGCTAAGTGGCATATTAAAAAGCAGAGATATTACTTTGCCAACAAAGGTCTGTCTAATCAAGGCTATGGTTTTTCCAGTAGTCATGTATGGATGTGAGAGTTGGACTGTGAAGAAAGCTGAGAGCCGAAGAATTGATGCTTTTGAACTGTGGTGTTGGAGAAGACTCTTGAGAGTCCCTTGGACTGCAAGGAGATCCAACCAGTCCATCGTAAAGGAGACCAGTCGTGGGTGTTCATTGGAAGGACTGATGCTGAGGCTGAAACTCTAATACTTTGGCCACCTCATGTGAAGAGCTGACTCATTGGAAAAGACCCTGGTGCTGGGAGGGATTGGGGGCAGGAGGAGAAGGGGATGACAGAGGATGAGATGGCTGGATGGCATCAGTGACTCGATGGACGTGAGTCTGAGTGAACTCCGGGAGTTGGTGACGGACAGGGAGGCCTGGCGTGCTGTGATTCATGGGGTCGCAAAGAGTCGGACACGACTGAGCGACTGAACTGAACTGAACTGAAGTGGTGGCAAAAAGGAAGAGCTTCTCCCCATATTCATTTTCCTAGGTGGACTTAACTGTGAGGCTCCCCAGGGTTTTACATCAGTGCTTGGTTCAATCCTAAAAGAAGTTGCGTCAGGCGTGGCAATTCTGCCTTCTTTGTTCCTATTCTCTCTGGAGAATTAAGTATTAATAAGGGGCTCCCTGGAGGAAGTTTGGGCAACCCATACTAGAAAACAAATTGAAATGTAAAATTCTTGGAATGGTGTAGGTACGATACCATAGTCACTGCTGGTATACCAACAATTTCAGAAGAAAATCAAGAAAAATGTGTGCCTGACATCCCCATTTTTCCTTCACTCATGAACTCTTTGCTTTAAAATAGCAACCCAAACCACAGTTTCATTAGTGAGTAGATTATGATCTTTTCAGGGGACACAAAGAAATTAAGAGGATGTGGAAAGGAAAGAACGGTTGTTACTCTGACCATTGCCTCTGATTGTAGGCAGCTGCCTTTCACCCACCACTGTCACCTCTGAGCTGGGAATTAAGAGAAGGTGACCCTCCATGGGCACTTCAACAGACACAGGGCTGTTTTGGCTGTTTGGCTAGTTGGGATGGTAACATTTGTCTGGTTCACCTAATTGGGCTAAAAGCCTGTGAGAGACAAAAGTGAAACTTAAAAGTTTAGCAACATCTGGGACTTGCCTGGCAGACCAGCAGTGCAGACTCTGAGCTTTCATTGCAGAGGGCATGTGTTGGAACTAAGATCCCACAAGCCGTGAGTCCAGATAAATAAATAAATCTGGGTAATAAAGCCTATCCTCTACATTAATGTAAATAAGTAAGTAAAATAAAAGTTTAGGAACACCTAAGGGTATCAAATTTTGTCTTTGCCTTCATATTCTTCTCCCAAACACGTGCCATCTCTATAGAATCTCATCTGAAATTTTTCAGCTTGCAGGGGAAAAAAAAAAACAAAAAACAACCCTCCAAGATCTACTGTATTTTATTGATTTGTACCTGGTCTTGTTCCAAAATTGTTGTTAGATGCACATTTGAGTAACTGTGCAACTGACTGCTGTGTTACTTACTCTAAATCTTTTTTTTACTGCAATTTCACTGATGACCTTGGCCTAGCCAAAGATGAGTGAAAATGAATCCAAGTTCTTACTACTAAGCAAAGAGCCTCCAAGCAAGGACCGTGGACTGGAGTGTTATCTTCATAACCATAGGAAGTCCATTACAAACTGATGTCAAATGAGGCAATTGTGTGCTAACTAGAGAAGATCACTAATGCTATCCAAAGGAGTTAGACTTCCTTGCTGTGTTATTTATTGGTGAATATTGGGGAAATAGACATGACAAGAGAAAAAAATGGATGTGAAGCCAATCACACAGCTGGTGTGAGTGAGTGAGTCAAAGTCGCTCATCGAGTCTGACTCTTTGTGACCCCATGGACTATAGCCTACGAGGCTCCTTTGTTCGTAGATTTTTCCAGGCAAGAATACTGGAGTGGGTTGCCATTTCCTTCTCTACTCATGACCAGTGCATTTGACCAGTTGGAGCCAGCCCACCTCCAGCTATCCCAGGACTCGAGAATGATATAAGGAATGGGCAATTCCACAACTGCACCCACTCATCGGGGCTCTGCCGGGTGGTTCTTTGGGGATGACCCTAACTGCAGATCACACCAAAATGTTCTAGTCCTGATGGCCCATTTTCTAGGTGGTATCCACAAAAATGGCTGCGATTCATGACTACAAAGGCTATGTGAATAGCAGGGAAGTTTAAGGCTGGGTGATGCGCTTTTTAAAAAATACTATGACTCAACTTCCCTTTTCCATACTTATTTCATTTTGCTTTCCTATCCAATCTCTCTCACAAACATTGCTTTGGTTTGCAGGAGAGGACTATTTTGGAATTTTCCTGCTCTGCCTTATATTTCTATTTAGTCATTTCTGCCTAAAAGATTTTTTAGGTATTTTTTCCTGTGAAGAGTGAAGAAGCAATAACTGGTCAAGAAGAAATATCACAGAAACATAAAGATCCCCAATAGTTTGTTCTTTTTTAAAACTACTTTTAAGAAACAAATTATTTTTATTTATTTGTTTTTTGGCTGCGCTGGATCTTCATCGCTGTGCATGGGCTTTCTCTAGCAGCAGTGAGGGGGGCTATTCTCTGGTTGTGGTACTTGGGCTTCTCTTGTTGCGGAGCCCAAGCTCTAGGCCCGAGGGCTTCAGGAGCTATGGCACAGGGGCTTAGTCACTCTGAAGTGTGTAGGATCTTCCCGGACCAGGGATTGAACCGGTGTCCCCTGCATTGGCAGGCAGACTCTTAACTACAGGGGAAGTCCTGTGTGCTCTAAGAATTCCCCCCAGAGCTACAGTGTCATGAATCGACAGAGGGCACCTAAGTGTCCTTAGTGGTTTCCGTCATTGGCCAGCCTTGGTGGTCATCGTCTTTCTTTCTCCAGAATGCCGGACTCATTTGCCAGTCTCATTCCTGGTGACGTGCGTGCTGGAAAAAGCGGTTGAGTATTAGTCCCAGCTGGGGTGGAGGGCCAGCGCCCCTCAGGCGGCGGTTATTGACAGTACAAGGGACACCACTGAACTAACATGAACAAGGTCCGTGGAAGCATCCCAGGAAGGGGCCAGCTGACAGATGGTAAAGTAGACTCAGGGCCCCACTTTCCACAGGGGCCTCCAAATAGCCCAAAACGCCGTGCCCAGGGCGTGGCACACATCACCTTGTGTTAGCCTTCATGTTTGTCTGCCTGGCAGTCACTTTTGACTGTGACTTTTCTTTCCCCCTGGCTTTTGCAGGAAGCAGTTCAGTTTTTAGAAAAACACAGGAAAATCACCATACACTGGGCTTCAACTAGCCTTTTGCTTTTTCTCGATTCTCTCTGTTCTTGCCCACAAGTCACACATCTCGGGTCTGAATCCAGGGTGGTGAATGTATTTTGCAGGAGTTTCTGTGTATCTAGGGTACAGCCCTTCTTTCATCCTTCTTCAGCTTTCCTTTCATCATTATTCGCTTTCTCTTCGGCCTGCTTCACATCCATGAGAGTGTCTCAGCTGACAGGGTTGGACTCCTGAAGTAAGAAGTTGCATTTCTCCCTTCTCCTCTTAGATGTGTGGAAGTCTGGACAAAGTAGATCACAGTGCGTCCCCTACATACGAATGAGTTCTGTTTCGAAAGGGCATTCATTAAGTCCAATTTGTTCAAAAGTCCAGTAAAGTTAGCTTGGGCACCCAACTGACACAATCAGCTATACAGTACTGTATGGTAATAGATTTATAATACTTTCCATACAAATAATATGTAACAAACACAAAAGATAAATAAAACTGTGTGATCTTACAGAACAGGACCTTGAAAAGTACAGTAGCACAGTACAATAGCCGGCATAGAGGGACATGTTTACATCTTTGAAATTTTGCAACTGAAAGGTTCATAGGTAGGGGACTCACTGTGTTGAGGAAGTGAAGAGTGAGTGTCTCCCACATCTTTCTTCCCGGAGAGGTATCTTTAGAGGAGGCAGGTCTGTTGTGTTTTAATTGGTATCTTTCTTTATACGTGTGTAAGAAAACATATTTTGCTACTATTTTTCACCATATGAACAGGTGGTCTTGCTGTGCAGGCACTTCCTCAAATCTTTAGTTGTTGATTACACTTGAAAATGTCTTCGTTTTCATGCGTAATAGAGGCAGACAGAGTGGCAGTACTTGTAAGATGGGATGGCAAGAGAAAACCGAGACGTTCTGGGAGGAAAAAAATGGTTGGTGTGCTGAGCGCTTGGGGGAAGGGAGAAGAGAGTGAAGGCCCAGAAGTGGTTCTGAGCCGGATCTGGAAGGGCTTCAAGCCAGCAAAGAGCATGGGCTTTTTCTTGAAGGATCAAGGAGAACCCCCAGTAGATTTTCAGCAGGGACTGGGTTCACATTTGAGGAGAGTTGTGGCAGTGGTGTGAAGGGTGGCCATAAGGGGCACAAACAGCAGGCAAAGAGTCCAGTCAGGAGGCTATTGAAGAAATTTACAGAAGAAGTTCTGAGGGTCTGAACCAAGATATTAGGAGATGAATTTGAAATATGTCAACAAAGTAGAATGGGTAGCAGGGATTTCTGTCTTGCCCTACGAACAGCCACTCCACCCTTCTCTTTATGGCTAATGAAACAGGAACCAAATGAAGTACCTTAATTCTCTTCATTCTTTCCATTTGCCTGGAACTTGGGGATAACCATCTTGTAACGCTAATGTGCTCTTAAAGATAGGAACCATGTGAAAAGCATGGCAGAGAAGAAAGACAGGAGTCCAGAGTCCTGAGGACATGGTGGATCCAATGGGCCAGCCTTGGATGGCCAGAATCTCATGTTGTATGAGAAAGATGAATCTTTCTTTGTTGAAATCACTGTGATTTCCATCTATTTCCATCCAGCAGCCAAAAGCTCTTCCTAACTGCGACAAATATTGACAAACTGGGTGAGGGGGTGTGCAGAAGGATTGGAGGATGAACTCGAATTTGTTCCTGGCTGATGGGGTCAATGATAGTGCTAGTTGCAAAGATAAAAAATGGAAGGGGAATTTAGGACCCAGTGTGCCTTTCTCTGTGCATGTTGAGTTTGAGGAATCTCTACAATGGCCACTGTTTAAGTCCAGTAAATAATGGGATGTGGACTTTGGCTAGAGGCAAATAGGTGAGAGTCATCACTTTACAGGTAACTGTTGACATCATGGGAGTGCTTTAGGTCACCCAGAGAGAGCATAAGAAAAAAGGGCCAAGGGCAGGGCCCAAGGAGCCCAGCTCTTGAGATTAAAGTGTCCATGAGCTAGACAGTGAAGAAGCATCCAGAAAATTAGGGGGGCACCTGAAGAGAGTGGTACCACTTGAACCCCACAATCAAGAATCTTCAGAGGACAGAGTGGTTACTAAAGACACAGAAAGCCCTTAGAAAAATAGAAGAGAGGGAATTCCCTTTTGATCCAGTGGTTAGGACTCTCAGCTTTCACTGCCTAGGGTCCAAGTTCAATCTCTGATTGGGGAACTAAGATCCTGCAAGCCATGTGGTGGTAGAAAAGAAAGAAAGAAAGAAAACAGGAGAGTGTTCAGAAAGGAAAGTGGCCAGAAGATTCCTTCCTTCTCCAAAAAGCCTTCTCAGAATAATCTTTCTACAGAAAGCGGTCCCAGGGGCCATGTTTATCATGACACCACAGCATCTGTGATTCTTTTGAAGTCTTGCAATACCTTATTTGTTTCATTAAAACAAACAAAAAAATCAAAACAGCATTCCTTCTTTCACCAATTGATATGTCTCCCCAGATATGTCAAATGATGTATTTTATTTAAGGTCAAAGTGAATCCCAAATATTCATTTTGAGTTATTTTTTTTCTAAAATATTTTGGGGGATCCCCTGTAGCACCCTGAAGTGAAGTAGAGTTGAGATTGGATCCTGTGCTCTGTTAATATATCACCAGGAAGTCTTTAGGAAGTGCTCTGCTATAAGAGGAGAGAAGTGTTTAAATGTTAGGACTTCCCTGGGGGTACAGTGGATAGGAGTCCGCCTGCCAATGCAGGGGACACGGGTTCAGTCCCTGGTCCCGGAAGATCCCACCTGCCACGGAGCAGCTAAAGCCTGTGCGGCACAACTACTGAGCCTGTGCACCTCGAGCCCGTCCTCTGCAACAAGAGAAGCCACCTCAGTCAGAAGTCCGAGCACAAAGAGCAGATCCCACTCACTGCGACTAGAGAAAGCCTGCACGCAGCAACGAAGACCCGGTGCAACAAAAATTAAAAAGCTGAAAAAAGAAAGACAAGGCAGAGTGCAAGAATGCTTTGGTTTGCCCTGCACGTGTGGCCATGGCACCAATAGATAGAACTTATCTATCCTCCACTGGTGGTATCCAGGCTCTCGTGGGCTCCGTGGGCTTTAGTGGATGTTGAGCTGCGCTATCATGGGCTAGAGCTGTCTTTCATCTCTGAAGTCAATTAGTGTCATGTACAGGGTTGTTTTTTGGAACTTTTAATTAATTTTCTTGAACTTAGAAGTGAGGAGTATGTCTTCTGGGGAATGTCCTCAGGTTGCATCAGCCAGGAGCTCTGAGGACTGGCTCTCTCCATAGTCCAGGTATCTCAAGATTGCTTAGAGAACTTGTGCAAGCGTTCTGTTCAGAATGATCAAAATAACTGTTTTTACCTTTAAAGGGCAGTTGTGAGGTGAACTCATTGCCTTTAGCTTTTCTAATAGTGCCATCCCTAAGAAACAAGTAATAGTGTTCATCTGGAATGTTTTAACTGGATAGAGATCTTACTTGATTCCCCCAAGAAGGACCCCAGATACCACTTCAGAAAGAAATGCCTTGTTACTTAAGAGCTGTGGCTCTTCCTTGGCTCGTAGTGAGCTCCGGGAGAGTCAGCAGCAACTGAGTGTTAAAGATCACTCTGAACATTTACTGGGAACTTCTTGGGTGTAAAGTTTCTCTTCAAAATGCCACATGATGATACAATAGTCATATGATACCTGCCTTCAAATTGCCTAAACAATCAGGGAAGGCACTGTAGTTTGAACTCATCAATTTTAGGCTAAATAGCTGTAAGCATATACATATATGGGCTTTCCTGGGGGCTCAGATGGTAAAGAATCTGCCTGAAATGCAGAAGATCTGGGTGGAGTCTGGGTCAATCCTGGGTTGGAAAGATCTCCTGGAGAAGGGAATGGCCACCCACTTGAGTATTGCCTGTAGAATCTGAGGCACAGAGGAGCCTGGCAGGCTACAGTAGATGGGGTCCCTAAGAGCCAGACATAATTAAGGGACTAACACTTATATGCATATGTAAACACATAATCCATCACTCATAAAGGGATGCCATAAAACTTTGCTTATCTGGTGGCCACTTCTTCAGCCAGCTCAGCTCTCCTGAGCTTCTCTGAGTAGAAACATGGATACTGGAAAGGTTACAATTTTACAGTTCATGCATGTTATTTGTTCCAAATTCATTTCTCCTTATCTTGGACATATTCTAGATAGCATTTCCAGAACATGCAGGAATCGAGTTGTGGAGATGGGCTGCCCATCTCCAACAAGGAGAAGTCATTTTCTAGAAGCTGATGTTAAAGCTGTAGTTCTCAAGCTTGTCTGACACACATCAGCATCACTTGGGCATCTTCAGTAATTTCCAAACCCAGGCCACACCTACAATGGATAAATGACACTCTTCAGAGGTGGGTACACAGGCATTGATAGTTTTGGAAACTTCTTAGGTGATTCCAGTGTGCAGACAAGGCTAGGAGTTACTGCCTTGATGGTTAAGGAAGAGCAATGCAAGTTTAATTGTGTACCATTCTGGGGCTGTTTCATGTAGGAGCAATTATCCTTCACAATTCTGTAAGCAGTCCGTGTCTTCCTCAGGGTGCATGAAGGTGAGACAGTGTCCTGAACAGGGAGCATGGATATGCTTTTGCTTCCTGGTCAGTGCTAGTCCCGGGAAATGTCACTGTATTGCAGATATAACCCACATGAAAGGTGGCTTTTATGTCTTGCAAAATTTGTCTTCAAAGATGGTCTGGAAGTAGAAAAAATGGGAATTTGTGGGTCTTCAAGGCATATTGTCGTCACCACTAGAGTGATGGCCTTCAGAGATGGTCCCTCTCAGCTAGTACAGCCTTGTCTCCAGAAGGCTATCGTCACTTTCCACCAATGACTCTAGAGGACAGTGGACACCGTCACTAGTCAAAGGGCACCCCACGTGGATGCTCCCCATCTTCTTTGGACATCTTTTCCCACCTTCCGTAACTTCTCCCTTTTATTTCTCCCTGTCTCAGTGTCTAGGACTTCCTGGTGTCAAACCCTGCTCTCTGGGACTTGGAACTCTCCTCTATGGAAGTGAGGACTATGTCTCATATTTCCTTCTTGGGTCCTAGATATTTCACAGCTTTGGGCATTTGTTAAGTGTCTACTACTTCTCCACTTTTTAAAGCTTCTGCTGTCATAGCAGAGGGTGGGGTGAGCTCTGTCCTTTACACAGAGGTGGAGAGTGCAGAGAAGTTGGGAAACCGTGAGGGCTGAGATTTCTCACCTGGGGACCGGACTGTGTGGGAAGGATGAAGAAGGCTAAAGGAGAGGAGGGGGGTCTCAGTTTACTCTGCCTCAAGGCACTGCTCAAGAAAGGATCTTACTGTCTACACCGTAATGTGAACTCGCAAGACCGCAAGCTATGAACTTTTTAAAGTCTTTCTTGAATTTGTTACAATATTGTTTCTGTTTTATGTTTTGGTTTTTTGGCTGAGAGTCATGTGAGATCTTAGCTTCCAGACCATGGATTGAACCTTCACCCTCTGCATTGAAAGGCAAAGTCGTAACTACTTGACGGCCAGAGAAGTCCCCAAGCTGTGAACTTTCATGTTCCATGTACTGCATTGTTATTAAGGCAAAACTCCCTAAACATGGGTTGGACAGTAGCCTAGAAAGAGATACACAAAAATGTTAGCAGCAGTTGCTTTTTGGAGGCTTGACCATGGGTGATTGGGAAAATCCTTTTCAACTTTCACAAGGAAGACATTGTTTTTCTCATGAAAAAAGAAAAGCTATTCTTTTAAAACAGGATGTCCAATGTGATGCGCCAGAAACAACAGAAATATTTCAGATTTCATTCATTCCTTTCTGTGTAAAAAGGCAGGCAAGAGGATCATCAGCTTCAGCAAGGTCTACCACACCAGGCAGTGGGGGTAGTTAGGATATAAATCTTCCACCACCTAAGCAAGGCCCAGGTTTGTTTCTTAGCTTGTGAAATGACTACTTTTTCTTTGTTTACTTTTCTTTATTTAAAATCTCTGTCATAGAACACAGGGCTTGGCACATAAAAGGTGGGAGCTCAATAAATATTGGTTCAGTTGGATGAATGGATAAAATATTGACACTGAGAGGCAGAGCTTTGGTTGTCCAGAAAAGTCTGTTTATTTCCCCTAAATAATTATAACAAATGAAATGATTTCTGTAACGACAACAACAAAATTAACAGGCCAAGTTTCTAGCCAAAGGATATATGTTGAGTTCACACTCAGAATAGGAAGGGAAGCTTCACAGACTGGGTAGGATTGAACATGGTTTTGAAGAAATCAGCGAAAATTTTATAGAAAGAACAGGGATATTCCAGGCACATGGATGAGCTTGTGCCCAGATCTGATGGCTGGAGAAAGGTGAGCATAGAGGGGCCAGGTTGTTGACTGGAGCAGATGGTGTGGGCAGGAAGGAGGCTGGCAGGGATCACTGTGAGATCGAACGGGCTTAGCTGGTGAGAAATCGTAAACAAGGATATTCGATTTCCTTCTGACATTTGTAAACACAGAGCCGCTGCAGGCTTTTGTCAGAAGGGGTTCCTGCAGACACGCCCTGCTCTTTGGTCCTTCGTTCTAGGGCAGAGGAGGAGATGCTTCCTGCAGAGAGGGCTGCAGGAGGAGGAAGCTGGTCCTCTCTGCTGAACCGTCACCCTCATCCTTCTCTTTCTCTTCCAGTTTTCCAGGCAGCCTGAGAATAGTAAATGTTATAGGACAAGCATGGATGAGAAAACTGCCCCTTCTAAAGATTCAGTGGCCTTGAGCCTCTAGGAGGAGGAGGAATGTGACCCCCTCCACGATTCGGTGAAAGGGTCTCCCTTTTCCACATCTCCTGACCCCCTCACTCCCCGCTGACATGTCCTCCGTTGGCCTCTTCTGGACCTCCTATACCATCCCTTTTCTCTCGTATGGCTCACTGTTTTCTCTGCTGACTGCTCTTATTCAGTATTCTCACAGCTTCCCCTATAGCCCTTGTACTGATACACCTGGCAGACTTGCCTTCTCTCCTGAGCTCAGGCTTTTATTTCCGGGGCACTTGCTGGACGCATTCTAGGTATCTTTCAGGCAACTGTAGCAAAATGTATCCCAAACTAAACTCATTTCCTTCTCCCTCCAGACCTGTTCCTCTTTGACTTCCAGTCTCAGTTATGGTGTCACCATTCAAATAGGACACCTATTTACCCTGGACTCCTTTCCACCCACCTCCCATGTCCGGTCAATTACCATGTCTTGATCATTCTACCTGTGAAATGTCTGCTGGATCTCTTTAAATTGTCTCTATCACCACGTGCTAATTTTGTTCCTTAACCTCTGTCAAGAGTTTGTTAACTCCTAACTGGCCCTCTTGCCTTCAGTCTCTTGCGCACTCTTGCTCTCGCCTCCCAATCTATCCTCATCTTTGGCCCGAGTGATCTTTCTGAAACAAACTGGATCATGTCCGTTTTGCTCAAAAAGCACTAAAGGCTTCCCATGGCCTAAGAATTGAGCATGAGCTCCTGAGTGTGTCTGGCAAAAAGATCTCAGTTTGGCCCAGGGTACTTTCTCAGCCTCTTCGTACGTGCTGTACGTCTGTCTTCCCACCTTGCCCAGATCTCCATCCACACAAAAATATTTTCCAGGCCCCAAACACAACCTGATTCCATTCTCTGCTTTTTTCTACTGCCTTTTTGCCCCGAAACATCCTTCCCTTGTGCCGACCCACAGACACTTGATGCAGAATACCACTCCATTCAAGACCCAGGCACATCCTTCCTGGCACAGCTCAAGGCACCTTCTCTGCGAAACCTTGTCTGGTCCTTTTACCAGCGTTTGTATATGGAGGATTTATTTATGCGGTTCTCTCTCTTGTACAATATCAGTTCTACAGAAAGTAGGATCTGAGTTGTATTCACCTTCATAGTCCCACATTCTAGGGCAGATCCTGGTGCATGGTGAATTCTCAATGTGTGTTGAATGAAGTAATGAATGCCTTATTCATTTTTCTCACCTTCAAAAACCTTTTCCCCCAGAAAGACTCCATTTTCTTTATAATTCATCTCTGAAGTTTAAATAGTTGGTGGAGAATTCTTATCCCCCTCTTCTTGTCTCAGGAGGAGAGAGAAGGGGAGGGACACTTCTGTGTCTACAGGTAACATGTGTGGCTGCTCTGGTTGGGTGGCCCACATAGCCCAGGTTTCTACAGGCTGTCCTCAGAAACCCACTCTCTTCCAGGCCTTGGAATAAGTGGCCATTACTGCACAAGAGCCTGTCCTTGTCTTGGCCTGCCTGTGACTGGATGTATGGGTTTAATTATTATTATTATTTTTGGTTCAGGGAAGATATTAGAAAACCCATCTGTTTCAGAGTCTAAGCTTTAGACTCCAATCGGCTTTATCAGACATAAAGCAGATATTTTCATCTCCATCTGCCAGACTACAGTGACTGTCTCTTGATTGGTCCCAGCTTGAAGCTGGGTGGGATGGGGAGGGGAAAGAATTGGGGCAGGAATATAATTTATTTGCTCCTCCAAAACCCCGATAATCATTCTACTCTTCTATGTTTAAGATGTCAGGAGTTACTCAGATCCCATCCATTTGGAAGGATCTTAAGCCACATATGACTTTGGAGAAAGATTCTGGTTTATAGGGCAAAGGGATGACTAGGATAGAGCCTTCTATCAATATGCAGTAAATACCTTCTACTGTTACATTTAAATGAACAAATGGAGTGGTTTGTGGGCAGAAAGTTATAGTTTAAACTCAAGTAACCTGAGGCAAGAGAAGAAACGGATTTTCCATTTTCATCTATCAGATGGGCAAAGACCAAAAAGTTTAATAATCCACTGTGTTGGAGAGGGCAAGGGAATATAAACAACCTCACACGTTGCTAATAGGCATGCACTTTGTTAAAAATGATCTATGTAGGGCAATTGGGGAATATCTGTTAAAAATACATATGCACATGTTTTTTGATCCAATGATTCTGTTTCTGGGAATTTGTACTATGGCTGTACTATTATACAAAATGGCATTATGTCCAGGGGTATTCATTATCACATCATTTACAATAGCACACATTTAGAAACATTCTAATGGCCAACAGTGAGACTTGTTAAACAAATGATGGTGCATCCTAACAGATTATTATCCGGAGAAGGCAATGGCACCCCACTCCAGTACTCTTGCCTTGAAAATCCCATGGACGGAGGAGCCTGGTGGGCTGCAGTCCACGGGGTCACTAAGAGTCGGACACGACTGAGTAACTTCACTTTCACTTTTCACTTTCATGCATTGGAGAAGGAAATGGCAACCCACCTGTAAAGAAAAATGAGGACACTCTTTCTAGGCCAATATGGAATTATCTCCAAGATATATTGATAAACAGAAACAAAGAACCCAACACTGCATATGTTGTGGTATCATTTTAAAAAGAGAGAGAGAAATGTATTTGCTCATAATGCTTTTATCTGAAAATAGACAGTAGAACCTGACAGTATTGTTTGCCTCTGGAAAGGGGAACTGGATGACCGGGGGAACAAGGTTAGAAGGGAGACTTTGTGTTATCTCATTTGTACCTTTTGAATTTTAAACAATCTGAATATATAATAAAATCAAAGGCACACGCACACACATAACCACATACTGACTTTTGTTTTTAACTGAAAGGAAACATGTACTGGGAAGAAACCTGGAGTTAGTTTTCTTTGACAACAATCTCAGGAGAACAACTGAGGAAGCATGAATTAATGAATGCTAAAAGGGATAACTGATTGGTTAGTGTAGCACAGCCGTCAGTGTGCAGACTGTGAGGTCAAACTACGTAGGTTCAAATTCAAGCTCTAGTGTGACTGTGTGTGAATTAGCTCTTTACACTTAGGTTTTCTCTTCACATAAGGCATGATGATAGTATCCAACTCAGAGTTGCTTGAGGATAAAATGAAACTGTGTGTATAACTTGCATAAAGATGGCTTCTCAAGTGGCCTTGTTTTTGCATAGAATCACATTATAAAAACCAGTTAGCAGAGAAGCTTAATCAAAAGCAATTCAAGTGTTTACTGCAGTTTCTCAAGAAAATTCCAAGAGGGTAGTATATGCCTAAGAAATAGCTAAACTTAAAAAAAAATCTCTGCCTTCAACTTGTCCACTTCTCACTTTCAACAGAGAGTAGCTGTACTTGAAAATCTCTCTTTATTCCACTCTCAACTGCCAACGAAAATTTCTCCTGTTTTCCCTGCCATGTTTTCTGAGAGCTAGTCTTTTTTTTTTTTTTTTGCCAGAGTTTCTCTTCATTTCAAATATAAATCTCCTTGCCTTTCAGGCTTCCAGTATTTCCCCCAGTCTGTGGATTAAAGCCCACAAGCTGAGGATATGGGGAAGTGCCAAGTGAGCCAAATAAGAATTTTACTAGTGGGAGTGGGGGTGGACACACGTTGGAAGGGACGGAAAAAGCCATTTAAAAATATTCTTAGAATAATAATGTTTTAGCCCCTGTTACACATGTGTGGAATTTATAGCATTGCCTGGCATATTATAAGCACTCAATAAATTCCAGCTATTAATATTGTTCATAATAACCACTTTCTCACAATCTGATAGTTTCCCACAACGAGCATTTACTGAGAATCCATCCTGTGTCAGGGCTGTTCTAGCGTTTTACTTACTTCACCTCCTGTAAGCTTCGCAACAGCACCGGATCAGGAAACTGATAGAGATTCAGTAACTTGGTTGGCGTGACAAAGAAAGCCAAGCAGTTTGACTCTAGTTCCCATGTTGCCCACCATCTCGTATTGCCTCTAAGTCAGATTTTGTGTCTTAATGTCATGGTCAAGGATCCAGTCAATCTTATCCTTCTGTACTGTTAGTCTTTTTTTTTTTTTTTTAATATTGTTTAACACTTTATTTATAATGTAACTTTTACAACCCTATACATTCATTTCCCCCTACTGAGTTTCTTTTTTCACTATTTTTGTTATATACTGTACATCTAAATATTATAAATCCCATAACATTGTTATTTTGTATTTAATTTCATTCTTTAAGTATTTGGCTAGCCTTAAAAATATTATATTTATTTTTTTATATTTATTGAAATGTTTACCACTTTCAGAACTCTGCATCACTTCAAGTAGATCCAAGTTTTCACTCGTTTGTCATCTCATTTCAATGTTAAGAACTTCCTTTAAGATTTTCTTTGGTGAGTTCTGATGACCAAAAATTCTCTCAGGTTTTTTTTTTCCCCCCTAAAAGTGTTCTTATTATACCTTTTCTATTTTATTGAAAAATATTCTTAATATATTTTAATTTTATAGTTGTTTTATAATGTATATGTTGCAGATGTACAATATAGTGATTCACGATTTTTAAATGTTATAATCCATTTATTGTTATTGTTGTTCATTTGCCAAGTCATGTCTGACTGTTTGTGACTCCATAGACTGCAGCACACCAGGCTTTCCTGTCCTTCACCATCTCTTGGAGTTCGCTCAAACTCATGTCCACTGAGTCAGTGATGCCATCCAACCATCTCATTCTCTGTTGCCCCCTTCTCCTCCTGCCCTCAATCTTTCCCATCATTCGGGTCTTTTCCAGTGAGTGGGTTCTTCCCATCAGTGGCCAAAGTATTGGAGCTTCAAGTTTCAGCATCAGTCCTTCCAAAAAATATTCAGGGATGATTTCCTTTAGGATTGACTGGCTTGATCTCCTTGGACAGCAAGGAGATCAAGCCAGTCAGTCCATGTACAGTTATAAAATAATGGCCATATTCCCTGTGTTTGTACTGGAAGTTTTCCGAGGCTTTTCTTCTGCCAGTTTCCATGGCCCTTAGTGGTCCCAAAAGAGATGAGAATAAACAGGAAGGATAGCGGTCACCTTCATGCTGCTGGGAAGACAACTGCTGTAACCGTTGTTGCTTCGGCTCTTTGGATGCCAAAGTTTTCTGGCTATGGACCAGAGAAAGCCCCAGCTGGTGAATTCTTAACAAACAAATCCTACGGTTCTTTGCATTACCTCCCTAGTTGCCTCTCTGCTAAAGAAAATAATGCCTGTGCTCGCCAGATCAATAGATGCCCCGAACACATCAGCTTAGTCTGGGGTTTAGACTAGAATATTTGAGGAGGGCACGGCAACTCACTCCAGTATTCTTGCCTGGAGAATCCCATGGACACAGGCGCCTGGTGGGCTACAGCTCATGGGGGTCACAGAATCGGACATGACTGAAGTGACTTAGCATGCACGCATGCACTAGAATATTTGTTTCAGAGCTGCTAATGCCACAGAAACCATACTCCCAACATTATCAATGTATTTTCCTTCCCAGCTATTGGCATGTCCTTGGGGGTGAATCTGTCAATTCAGGGGAAGGTGGGGGCAGGCCACCCAGAATAAAGAGGCTCTGCTCCACTTTGGGTTTCGTGTTAGAACTGTTATGTGAAAAGTCAGAGTCTTCAATCCATGCTTTGCTGAGTGAGAGAGGAGTGTTTTCCAAATTCTAAAAAGCTTCCATCTGTACGTCAAGAGTGAACCTTGGAGGTCTGAGATAGAGAGTGATTATTTTGAACCATGATGTTGAGAAGAGAGATTGTGACCTAAGGAAAGTTCCCATTCAGCTGGAAATGGAAAGTCCTTGCAGTTTGGCAGTAGGGGGGTTGGTGGGAGGGGAAGGGGCGAGGGCGAGCTGAGGAGAGAGGGAGCCAGAAAGGGAGTAATATTAGGGGTGTTCTTGTTTCTTCCTTCGAGTTCTTGCCTCTTGGTGAAGGGGTCTGTGTCAGGTAAGGAGGGGCAGATGGTAAACACATCTCAGAGAAGCTGAGGGGAGTCGGCGGGGAGGGTCTGGACTCCCACTCCACGTTCAGAGCTCCAAAGAGCCCCTTGGGTAGTGCCACCGGGCAGAGAAGAAAAGGGCGGTGGGGAGTTACTCCAGGGGGCCTAGACCCCGGACCCGGGCTGTGGTCACAGGGCCTTTTGGCAGGAGGTGTGGACGATGGCCGAAGGGCTGGCTCGGTGAGCTGGCTGAGTGCTGCACCATGGGCAGGAGAGGGCTGGGGAAACGACCGACGTAGCTGAGCTCCTGACGGGAACTGGGGCTGGACCTCGGTGTGGGGAGAGCTGAGCCGGGCCTGGTCGGCGGAGGGGCAAGGCCGAGGGCCCTGGGGGCAGTCGCCAGGTGGTACCCCAGCTGGGAGAACAGACTTCGAGTCCCACTGGCCTGGGGCACTTTAGCAGCAGCAGCGGCGATGACAGTGGCCCAACCCGGGGAGAGCGGGACCCCAGGCCCCCTCTTCCATCGCCCCATGGAGGGGACACCAGGCTTCCCTCCGGGCCTGGGAAAGGGGGCGGGTGAGTCCATGAGGAAGGGGAGATACCAGAGAGCTGAACAGTTACTGGAAGAGACTGGTTTCCTCCAGGGAGACTGCTCTGAGCCACAAGAAACTGAGTTCTTCCCTCACTCCTCCGGCTCCCACATACTGTTGGAATAGGAATTTGTGAGCAAGATACAGAAAAATGTAGAGTGTGTGTGTGCTCAGTCATGTCCGATTCTTTGCAATGCCATGAACTGTAGCTCGCCAGTCTCCTCAGACCATGTAATTCTCCAGGCAAGAATACTGGAGTGGGTTGCCATTTCCTACTCCAAGGGATCTTCCTGACCCAGGGATGGAACCCACATCTCCTGTGTCTTCTACATTGGCAGGCGACTTCTTTACCACTGAGCCATCTGGGAAGCTCAGTTCAGTTCAGTTCCTCAGTTGTCTTCGACTCTTGCGACCCCATGGACTGCAGCACGCCAGGCTTCCCTGTCTATCACCAAATCCTGGAGTTTATTCAAACTCATGTCCATCGCGTGAGTGATGCCATCCAACCATCTCATCCTCTGTCGTCCCCTTCTCCTCTCACCCTCAGTCTTTCCCAACATCAGGGCCTTTTCAAATGAGTCAGTTCTTCACATCAGGTGGCCAAAGTATTGGAGTTTCAGTTTCAACATCTGTTTGAAACATTTGTTTCTCCATCTATTTGCCATGAAGTGATGGGACCGGATGCCATGATCTTTGTTTTCTGAATGTTGAGCTTTAAGCCAACTTTTTCACTCTCCTCTTTCACTTTCATCAAGAGGCTCTTTAGTTCCTCTTCACTTTCTGCCATAAAGGTGGTGTAATCTGCATATCTGAGGTTATTGATATTTCTCCTGGCAATCTTGATTCCAGCTTGTGCTTTATCCAGCCTGGCATTTCACATGATGTACTCTGCATAAAAGTTAAATAAGCAGGGTGACAGTATACAGCCTTGATGTACTCCTTTCCCAATTTGGAACCAGGCTGTTGTTTTATGTCCAGTTCTAGCTGTTGCTTCTTGACCTGCATACAGATTTCTCAGGAGGCAGGTCAGGTGGTTTGGTATTCCCATCTCTTTCTGAATTTTCACAGTTTGTTGTGATCCACACAGTCAAAAGGTTTGACATAGTCAACAAAGCAGAAGTAGATGTTTTTCTGGAACTCTGTTGTGTACACACATGTAAATGCTGGCCTTGGTGATGTTGGGGGAAAATGAGTGTTATGTGCTGCATTGTGTCTGCTCCTAAATTTATATGTTGAGGTCTTACCTCTCCGGTTCCTCAGGGTGTGAGTTTTCTTGGAAACGGGGTCTTTAAAGAGGTGATTAAGATAAAATGAAGTCATGTGCATAGATCCTTATCCAGTACAACTGGAGCCCTTATAAGAAGAGATGAGGTCAGAGATGACACACCCCAGGGGTGACACAGGAAGAAGACAGTTGTCTGCAAGCCAAGGAGAAAGGATTCAGGAGGAACCAACTCCGCCGACATCATCGCTTTGGACTTCCAGCCTCCAGAGCTGAAAATAAAATAATAAGAAAATAATTTCTGTTGTGTAAACCACCCAGTCAGTGATGTTTCATCATGGCATGCTAGCAAACAGAGTGAAGAAACCTCATCTGGATTATTAAATATTAGGAGGAAGTCGACAGTTGCAGTGGCCCAGGAGTGAGTTCTTGGTGTGATGTAGATCAGAAACAAAGGGAGCAACGTGGTAGGAGAGAGAGGCTTGGCGTGCTGAATAATGGTCCACGTAGGGCTCTGAGGTAGCTCGAATACATCTACTTGATTAGCGTCATGAACTTAGACTTTCTTCTCTGCGAGTTCCCCAAACCAGCACAGGGCCAGGAGACAATATAAATCTGTCCTCCTTTCACAACTTTCCCAGCTGTCTTTGGAGAGGAATAATTCAAGCTAGGCTAAAGCAGAGATGTGTTGATATTATAAGCAGTGCTATCTGTGTCCCTATCGAGGGAGGCTGTGATGAGTGGTGCTGGTGTTTGGTTGGGGAGGGTGGATCAGAGGATGGTGGAGGAAGACCAGTAACAGCCCCCTGCCCACACCCCAGTGAAAAAGGGAATGTTGAAAGACTTCCGTGGCTCGGATCATTTCCTCCAGCCCCCAGTCCAAAATATCTTTATAAACAGTCTTGTTTTTTATCTCTTCCGAAGATGCCAGGTACTCTGGTCTCCTAGAGCAGTGGCAGACACCACTAGACTGAAAACGCAATGTGATTTATGCTATCCATCAGTCCCAGAGCCAAGCGTGGTGATTATTTCTCGTACTTACAACTAGGAAGTCAAAAGGAGTTGGTAATCATCTTTAATGTAGGATTGTGATTCCTGTGTCAAAAACACACAATTTTGTGCAACCCGAGCCCAGTGTGAACGTGTCAGTAAAATTGCTGTGCCCATGTATCACCCAGCAAGGCTCCTCCTGAGCTCTATGGCTCTGGGTCTGCAGAGATGGTGTGTGACGAAGCTCAGAGAATGTTCCTGTCGCCTGAGCACTTTTCCCCTTCAAGTTGGGAAGCACCTGGATAAAGCAAGTACTGCAGTTGTGCAGTGAATGTGGCATTGGATCAGTTACCTGTCAAGGGGTCATTCTTTGTTCCAGAAGAAGTGACATCCCAAAGCACTGCCGATGAAAACTTCTCCTGCTTTCTGATCATCGCTCTCTTCTGTTTTCTTCCCAATTCCTGTCATATCAGCATTAGTTAAAGCTGTGTTATAACAGTGATGCTACCACTAATTGACTTTCCTCACATCGAAGGAGACCTTTGGCTAGTGGGGCAGATTCAGGATGAAAAAGGCTCCAACACAAGCAAGCGTCCCATCTGTCCCTGATGCTCTGGGATTTCCTTCAGCCACATTTTCTTTTCAGTCTTCATTGGAAAATGAGCTGACCGGCTTGTAAAATGACATCTTTTCTCTTTGAATAGATAGAAATGTGGGTTTTTTTTTTTTCCTTCCTTTAATAATGGAATCTCAGTTTGGTTCCTGAGGGTCATGCTCTACTCTGCCCTTATCTCTGATCTGTGTGTCTCTCTGGTTGGGTTTAGTCTGTCAGTTGATGGACAGTGGCCGGCAGGAGCCCAAAGACACTGCATTAGATGCTTGTGAGGAAGGGACCAGATTGACACTCACAACTGACTTTTCCCCCTAAGGGATAAGGTCAGATGGGCAGTCTTTATCAAGTGGTGCTGAGCTATGCCTGTACTAGTCTTGGTTGAAATGAGGGTACAAAGAGAGGAGCCAGAAGGGTCACTGTTTTCTAAGAACCCTGGAAATTGTTACTTGAAATAAGGTGTTAAGTAATTTTGGATTGGTTTGTCTGATAGATTATGTGAACAACGAAGATACAGAGAAAGGAAACACTCTTGGAACCCACGTTAGCCGTGAAGGTGTATGGATAATTAACAATGAACCTGGTAACCGCGTAATAAAATCCATGCATTTGAATTCACTCATGAGAATGGATATTCTAACCTATTTTTTCACCCTAGGTCTGAACTATTTTGTAAGGTTTATGTTTTCTTAGGGAATAAGGCAAGTGATCTTATTAATCTGGAATCAAGATTGCCAGGAGAAATATCAATAACCTCAGATATGTAGATGACACCACCCTTTTGGCAGAAAGTGAAGAGGAACTCAAGAGCCTCTTGATGAAAGTAAAAGAGGAGAGTGAAAAAGTTGGCTTAAAGCTCAACGTTCAGAAAACGAAGATCGTGGCATCTGGTCCCATCACTTCATGGGAAATAGATGGGGAAACAGTGGAAACAGTGCCAGACTTTATTTTGGGGGGCTCCAAAATCACTGCAAATGGTGATTGCAGCCATGAAATTAAAAGACGCTTACTCCTTGGAAGGAAAGTTATGACCAACCTAGATAGCATATTCAAAAGCAGAGACATTACTTGGCTAACAAAGATCCGTCTAGTCAAGGCTATGGTTTTTTCAGTGGTCACGTATGGATGTGAGAGTTGGACTGTAAAGAAAGCTTAGCGCCAAAGAATTGATGTTTTTGAACTGTGGTGTTGGAGAAGACTCTTGCGAGTCCCCTGGACTGCAAGGAAATCCAACCAGTCCATTGTAAAGGAGACCAGTCGTGGGTGTTCATTGGAAGGACTGATGCTGAGGCTGAAACTCCAATACTTTGGCCACCTCATGCGAAGAGTTGACTCATTGGAAAAGACCCTGATGCTGGGAGGGATTGGGGGCAGGAGGAGAAGGGGATGACAGAGGATGAGATGGCTGGATGGCATCACCGACTCGATGGACATGAGTTTGGGTAAACTTCGGGAGTTGGTGATGGACAGGGAGGCCTGGCATGCTGAGATTCATGGGGTTGCAAAGAGTTGGACACGACTGAGCGACTGAACTGAACTGAACTGAAGGCAAGTGAATTAGGCGTATCTTTTGACTAAATGGCAGAGAGAGAGTATTTAATCTTTTATGTACACAATTGAATTTCCAGTTCTCAGGAGGCATCATAATGTTTTGATGAACACAAAATATGAACATATTTTCTCCCCCAATGCAAATGCCTTTAAATGAACTTTTATACTTTTTGTTTAGCTCGCTTCTCATAGAAGAGGAGCAAGTCATATTATTTCCATTTTACAGATGGAGCCGAGACTTTGAAGGAATTTGCTAGACGAGGGAAAAGAAAAATTTGTTTTCTGAAGACAAGAAAATACAGGACAGCCTGAGTAATACTGAAGCATAAAACTTTTTTCTCCTTGTAGTTAACGTGTTCTTTATAAAAAATCTGAAAAATTCAAACATGTTTAAAGAAGAAAATCAGAACCATCTATAATTTCACAACCCAAGTCCCTGTTTTATTATAAGAATTTTCTTCACTTATACATACAAATATTAAAGTATCATAAATATTTCTCTAAAATTAGATTGTGTTAAATATGCAGTTTTATATTCCATTTTTCTTACTATTATACCCTTAGTGTAATAATAGAAACTTTCAGTACTCCCTCATAGTTGGCTCACTTCTCCTGGGCACATAGTAGGATTACATTTTTTTTTCCCACCCACTTTGCAGGAAGATGGGATTTCAGCAACATGAGGGTGTGGCTTCTGGACTGAACATATATGGCCCGTGTAGGACCAAGTAGGATCTCCTACCTAGCAGAGAGGGTTGGCAGACAGTGCTGAGAACAAATCCTGCCCCCACCCCCACCTGCTGATTCCCATTTGGATGTGAAGTGTGAGCAAGAAGAACATTTCCCCTCATGTTTAGCTACTGAGAATTTGAAGTTGTTACTGCAGCATAATCTGGCCTATTCCAATTAACGCAATACTTTCTGATGTCAGGAACACGCTTGAGAACTTGTTTTCTAATGATGACAGTAATTTTTCATTATAAGTGTATTCTAGGTTGTATGTAGCCCTCTCCTTTTTGTTAGGCATTTATTTATTTCACACTTTTTTCTTTTTTTCCTTTTTAAATGGCACAGCTGTGAAAGCTCTCAAGTGCTTATCTGATATGTTCTCACGGGAAGTTTTTTTATAAATGGAGTTTGGTCAGAGAATATGAATACTTTCAAAACTCTGGATACCAATGGACAAACTTCTCTCCCGAGACGTTTTTGAAGTTTCCATCTCCTCTGGCAGCACATGGGAGTGCTCCTTTCAATGTCCTCTTGCCGAAGTCACGTCTTAAACAATGAAATACTTTTTTTCAGCTATTTTAAAGGCAAAATAATTGCTATTTATTCGAGTAATGAGTTTGAACCTCTTTTAAATGCCCTTTGGCCTCTTTGTACGTCCTGTGAGTGATACAAAGTGTGGCCTGACCTACTAGAGATCTTTTGTCTTTTTCTTATTGACTTGTAACTTGCACTCCAACTTCTGAACTCTTAGGATTCTTGTTGATTTAAATAGTTTGGTCCCATTTCAGGAAGAAAAATGAGACAGATCTGTACAGGACAGATGTTTCTGGATAAGAGTTAAAGATCCTTCAGAATGAGGGGAAGGCAGGCAGCTCTGTGGTGTCCACTTTGCTCAGCAATTCTTTGGAAAGCCATCCTTCTTGGGACAGAGACAGAGGGATGAGGTCCCCTGGGCTCCCAGTGACTCCCTGACACTGAGGAGAGGGGCTCCTGCAGCAGGGGGCATAGGATCCTATGCACGGACCTCACCCTGGCTTGCCGTGAACCCCAGCACATGAGGAAGATGGAGGTTTCAGAAGGCAAGGCTCAGACACCTCAGGGGACCAATGTGCGATGCCAGGCACCCTCCTAGGGTAGGGTCTGTCAGTGAAGAGCTGTTGTCTAGCAGAGCAGGTGAGATGTGGACAGGAGGGTCAGTCCTGTGCTGTGGGATAGAAAAGTAGAGCTAATTGCAATGGATGCCTGGAGGAGCAGGTGATGGCTTCCACCTGTGGTCGGGGATGAGTGGTGATAAGGGCCTCTGGCTCAGCTAATCAGGTCTGTGCAAATCCACTATTCTGAGACCTGCAGATACTAAGTACCAGCCACTATTAGAAAGGATTCCCTGTTTATCTGAAAATCCTGTGTGCGCTGCCTCTGGCCACCATGTGGGAGACAGATGGGGGTAAGGGCTCTGGGTGGCCCCTTGCTTTGGCCTCTAGCCCCACAGCAAGGGCATGGCTGGAGGAGAGTGGGAAGTGGGTGCCCAGGGTTTGGGGTCCAGAACAGGGACCCCAGTTGCCAGGTCTAAGGACTGTAATCCTTAGAGGTGTTAGGAGGATTAAGCATGGTGACTTAAAATGACACGATGAAGGTTGGCTGTTATTATGTGAATCTCCCCTGGGTGTGGGAAATGGTACATTTACCTTCAAATGTGGAAAACAATCAATTGGCCCAGAAAAAAGATTTTTTAAAGTGTGTTTTTTCTTGAATAGGCATTTGGATACACAAATATTAGAATTCTTTCCTCTCTTGTTAACTTGATCTTATTATTTTTTTCCTGTTTTTGGTCACATAATGTATGGTATATTAGCTTACTTGGAAATCTGGGCCTCGGATTTCCTATTCCATTGTCTGCATTTGTGTCGTACGATGGAGGAAGGAGCAGATTTCTGCAGCATCCTACATTCAAACTCTGCGTCCCCTGAGGGGCCTCTGTCTGCCAGCTTTTGTTTTATGGAACTCCACACACTTACTCTTTCTTGAATTGTTTCTTGGCTGTCTATAGAGTTGGCATTATTCACTCCAGAAGGGCAGGAACCTTGCTTTGTTCCAAGCATTCAGCTCTGAGGCTGGCAAGTTGCTGGTATTTGTCATTCAACAAATACTTGATTGATTAAGTGGATCACCAAAGGACCTGGCTGTTCTCCTCAGGTTTCTGCTTCTGTGATCAGTGCAGGTTCTATACGTGGTATCTGTATAATAGAGATCTGAAGTTTTATGTGTGCCAAGGCCTCTCCCAACATTGTGTATTCACTAATTAAACAAACCATTATTGAGCATATCTCAGGTACCAGCTATTGGATGAAACCCTGGTATAATGAAGATAGTCCCTGCCTTCAAGAAACTTGTTATCAAAAGGGAAAATAGAAGTCCAGATGATTCAGTTGTAATGAAATCATGCAATGATGGATGAATGGGTGAAGTAAGAGGGAACCAGAAGGATGGATTGGCTGAAAACACGTGGGTGTCCCAGACATGCTAATAATTTGACATTCTTCACACTGACATTTCTTTAATGTATGTTCAACCAGTAATCAGTGTGGATGTGGAGAGGAGGATTCTCTAGTAATAAAAACCATTTACTTTTTTGTTCTTGTTCAAAATATGGGATTTAAGACAGACTCTGAATGTGCCAGAAGAGTTAACTTTTTAGTACTACAGTTTTTGAAACCAGGCAGCTTTGGGGAAGGCATATTAAAGTGTTGAAGCTTTCTATGATGGTATGATCCACCTATTCCCAGTAAATGCTGCCATACCTTGCCTTATTTTGTTTCAGAGTCTTTGCAAGTTCCACCTATTACTTCTGACAAGTGTCTCAGAAATGGCCTGTGTTTGTGTAGGGTGATGTCTCAAGTCCAGGGCAAGCACTCTGAGGAGAGGCAGGCCAGCACGGAGCCAGAGGGATTCCACTTTGGATCCCTGTGAGCTTCAACAGTCATGACTGATGTATATTTCACCTGTTCTGTAAAGGGTTGCCTATGGAAACCCGAGTTAACTGGCATTATTCGTCTGATTTCCTCCAGTGATGTTTTAACCAACCACGTTTGTGAGTGTCTTGGGCAGGTGCCCAGCTGCTCTGCTGTTTAATGTGACTTTGGGAGAAAAAAGAAACCCTGAAGCCATTCTTCCCTGGGGAGGGAAGCTCCAAGAGGAGGAAGGACTGGAGCCAACACTCAGAGGCTAAATTAAATTTTTCCTGGAGCAGGAGAAGGCATGGAAGGGGAGAAAACTGCATTCTGGCTAAGGGAGTCGCATGTGAAGACACGTGTGAGGACGGGAAAGACTGCGGTGTACAGCTGACTCCCGGGTTGGCCAGGGTTTCCAGGTCATCAGGTGGCCGGAGGGTCAGAGGATGTGATGAGGCCAGACAGGGAGCCTGAGCCGGAGCACAGCAGGCCAGGGTAGTCGCCTCACCCTTCAGTTTTGTCTACGGAAAATGAGTTAACAATTGTATTTTATTTTTTTATACACACACAGAACTCCCTCCAACCTTTTATTATAAGGTTTTGTTGTTGTTGTTGTTTTTTTTAGGAAACAGAAATGTGACTGCCCCTACCACCTATGTTTCATAGTTAGTCTCTTGCTATATTTGCTTCAGCAGTTTGCAAATATTGCCCACAGACCAGGAGGGGCCACTTTCAGGGCATGCTGGCAGTCAAAAACAATTTTCATAATGATACTAAAATGTTATTTGTCTTTTCCTTTTTGTTTTTTTCCCTGTGTTGATTTTGCACTGATCAGGCAAAAATGAAAGCAGGTAAAACTCCAGTGCCTTGGCATGAACTAAGGCAGAGACGCCCACTATACCTGCAATCAGGGTATTCTCCACTGCCACACACTTGTAGTACTAAAAAAATGCCAGCTTCAGCTAAGAGCATCCTTGATGAAGCAGTACAAAATGCTAGTTTTGTTAAATCCCAATTCTTTTAAATATTCAGAGTGGTGAAATGAGAAGTGTGGAGAAAGCACACTTGTCCGTGATGAAGCATCATGACCGTTTGGAGGAAAGGCGGTTGTATGATTGTTTAAGTTGCCATCTGAACTAGCAGTCTTGTTCATGGAACACCAATTTTTACTTGCAAGAATGACCATAATAGTGTGCTAGGGTTGCCAAAACAAAGTACTGTAGCCTTGGCAGCTTAAAAATGACAGAAATGCATTCTTTTGATTTACTTCGTTTTGGCTGTGTTGGGTCTTTGTTGCTGCGTGTGGGCTTTCTTTAGTTGCAGCGAGAGGGGTTACTCTCCGTTGCAGTGCGCAGTCTTTTCATCACGGTGGCTTCTTTTGTGGAGCACGGGCTCTGGGCATGTGGGCTCAGGAGTTGCAGCTCCTGGGCTCTAGAGCAGAGCTTGGGCTCAGTAGTTGTGGGCATGGGCTTAGTGGCTGCAGGGCATGTGGGATCTTCCTAGACCAGGGATCGAACTCGTATTCCCTGCATTGGCAGGCTGATTCTTAGCCACTCCGCCAGTGGGGAAGCTCCAGAAATGTATTCTTTCATGGTTCTGGAGGCAAGAAGTCCAAAGATGTGTTGGCAGGGTCATATACTTTCTGGAAGCTCTGGAGGAGAATCTGTCCCCTATTTCTTCTAGCTTCTGGTGACATGCCTTGATCGATGTCTTGAAATTCCTTGGCTGGTGGCAGCATCACTCCAAACCCTGCCACCATCTTCACTCTGCCTTCTCCTCTTTGTGCCTTCTTCTCTCTCATCTCTCCCTCTCTCTCCCCAGATAATCCAGGATGAGCCCCTCTTCCCAAGGACCCTTAACTTATTCACATCTTTTGCTTGTAGAAGGTAATAATCACAGATTCCAGAGATTGGCAAGTGAATGTACCTTTGGTGCATAGAGGGCAATTTTCCTGCCTACGGCAACGTATAAGCAGTTGCTCAGTTGTATCTGATTCTGTGACCCTCCTGGATTGTAGCCTGCCAGGCTCCTCTGTCCAAGGGATTCTCCAGGCAGGAATACTGGAGTGGGTTGCCATTTCCTCCTCCAGGGGATCTTCCCGACCCCGGGATCTAACCTACGTCCCCTGTGTCTCCTGCATCGGCAGATGGGTTCTTTACCACTGAGCTACCTGGGAAGCCCTACAGCAATGACTATGGTTTTCAGACTTGGATATTTGCTGGACATTTTCTTAGAAATGAACGGCGTGGACGTATGGTGTCAAGGAAAGCAAATGACAGTTTTGTTACCAATTAGAACAGCTGAGCTTTCAAGTAAAAAGTAGAATTCTGGAAACCTTGTATTTACCATCATGAGTGACAGTTTCTAAATACTTGAGGCTTTTCTGATGAGATCAGTGATGACGTGACTGCATGGGATTTTAAAAATATTATATTCTTTAATAAAATGTGTCAATATTTGGAAATACTTCCAAATATTGGTTCTGCATAACTCCCAGAACCAATATTTTCCAAATGGTCAATGTTTGATACTATTAATTATAAGTAGATAAAAGATCCATTCAAACTGCAAGATAAACAAATACATTTTAATATAAAAGAGTAAAAAGAACTTTACTGGTAAGATTTCAGACTCTACACTGTAAGTTAACTTTTAAGAAACTGTGACTTTTCCATTTTTGATTAGTATGAAAAAAGAATGTCTACAACTATCTGAAAAGGCTACTAAAATTCCCCTCCCTTAATCTCTGTGAGGCTGGATTTTCTTCACATGCTTTACCCAAAACAACATATCATAAAAAAATTGAACGGGAAAGCAAATATGAGAAACTAGTTGTCTTCTTTCTAGTAAAGCCTGACATTGAAGAGATTTACAAACATTTAAAGCATCAACACCATTCTCACTCTTTTTTTTCACTTGGGAAAATAGTTATTTTTCATAAAATATATTTTTTATGATAATATGTAATGGCTTTTTAGAAACTATTGCATTCTCAGTTTAATTTATGTAACAGTAAATTGATAATCCAGCAGTAAAAACTCTTTGAGGTCCTTCATATTTTTTAAATGTGTAAAAGTGTCCTGAAACCAGCAAGTCTGAGAGCTGCCATTCTGGGAGTTTGGACAGAGCAGTGGGAGGTTAAGGATATAGGGCTTGATGGGCTTTTGGGATGGGGTGGGAATTCCAAACATGTCAAATGGCAGGAACAAAGAATGAGGGATGGAAAGAACAGTATATTTGCAGAAGGTCAAGGCAGTCTAGGGCGGCAGGAGCAGAGAATTACAGTTGTGATGCAGTGGGAAACCCAAGTTTCAGGACTGTGGGATTCACCCTGATGCTGTGGGAAAGCACTGATGATTCTGGGAGTGGGGTGTCCCACCTGGTGGTGAAGCTCAAGATGGGGGAGGGGAGGCAGACTGTCTGTTCTGAAGCTTTTGTGTGATTCAGGCCTGAGATGATGAGGAACACACCAAGTCATGGGGGAGACCCGTGAGAATACAGAGGACTGAACACATGGGATATGTTACAGAAAAAAAAAAAATCAAACGTACATGATATATAATGATTATGGGGATGAATAAGAGCAACGAGACAAAATCATAGTTATGTCCTACATCAAACAATAATAACCGGAGGCTCTCTTTTCAATTCTCAGACTAGAAAAAAGTTTCCATTTATTCCTCATTCTTCCATCTTTAATTCTCCAGATTGATTTTCATAAATGAACACCAATTTGCACAATTCTCAGATAGGATGAGAATCCTACTCTTTGAAATAGCCAGCAAAATATTAATAAGCAGCATGTACACCAGAACTCAAAATTTGTGCTCTTGTTCAGATAGATAGAAAAGACGGATGTGTTTACTGAGGGAAAGAGTTTCTTAAGAAAGAATGCACACCAAGGGAAGAATTCAGAATAGTGGAGGTCATGGGCTTGGGTGAGGGTCATGGTGATGTGTCTGAGGGGTCATGACTGAGTACCACTCAGTCAGTTCAGTCATTCAGTCGTGTCCGACTCTTTGTGACCCCATGAATCGCAGCATGCAGGCCTCCGTGTCCATCACCAGCTCCCAGAGTTCACCCAAACTCGTGTCCATCGAGTTGGTGATGCCATCCAGCCATCTCATCCTCTGTCGTCCCCTTCTCCTCCTGCCCCCAATCCCTCCCAGCATCAGGGTCTTTTCCAATGAGTCAACTCTTCGCATGAGGTGGCCAAAGTATTGGAGTTTCAGCCTCAGCATCAGTCCTTCCAATGAACACCCAGGACTGATCTCCTTCAGAATGGACTGGTTGGATCTTCTTGCAGTCCAAGGGACTCTCAAGAGTCTTCTCCAGCACCACAGTTCAAAAACATCAACTCTTTGGCGCTCAGCTTTCTTGACAGTCCAACTCTCACATCCATACATGACCACTGGAAAAACCATAGCCTTGACTAGACGGGCCTTTGTTGGCCAAGTAATGTCTCTGCTTTTGAATATGCTATCTAGGTTGGTCATAACTTTCCTTCCAAGGAGTAAGCGTCTTTTAATTTCATGGCTGCAGTCACCATCTGCAGTGATTTTGGAGCCCAGAAAAATAAAGTCTGACACTGTTTTCACTGTTTCCCCATCTATTTCCCATGAAGTGATGGGACCGGATGCCATGATCTTCGTTTTCTGAATGTTGAGCTTTAAGCCAACTTTTTCACTCTCCTCTTTCACTTTCATCAAGAGGCTTTTTAGTTTCTCTTCACTTTCTGCCATAAGGGTGGTGTCATCTGCACATCTGAGGTTATTGATATTTCTTCTGGCAATCTTGATTCCAGCTTGTGCTTCTTCCAGCCCAGCGTTTCTCATGATGTACTCTGCATAGAAGTTAAATAAGCAGGGTGACAATATACAGCCTTGACATACTCCTTTTCCTATTTGGAACCAGTCTGTTGCTCCATGTCCAGTTCTAACTGTTGCTTCCTGACCTGCATATAGGTTTCTCAAGAGGCAGGTCAGGTGGTCTGGTATCCCCATCTCTTTCAGAATTTCCTACAATTTATTGTGATCCACACAGTCAAAGGCTTTGGGATAGTCAATAAAGCAGAAGTAGATGTTTTTCTGGAACTCTCTTGCTTTTTTGATGATCCAGTGGATGCTGGCAATTTGATCTCTGGTTCCTCTGCCTATTCTAAAACCAGCTTAAACATCTGGAAGTTCACGGTTCACATATTGCTGAAGCCTGGCTTGGAGAATTTTGAGCATGACTTTACTAGCGTGTGAGATGAGTGCAATGGTGCGGTAGTGTGAGCATTCTTATGGGTGCGCACTATTCCACGTTCTCCAATTCTCCACCGGTGATTTGTGTCAAAGGCTTCTTGGTGACTGATCACCTAATTATATTTCTTCTTGAAGACTGGACATTTCTTGAAACTCTTCTCTCTTGGTTTCTGTGTCATTACTTTTCCCTGGTTCCCTTGCAACCTCTCAGAATTTTCTTGATCTTCCTCTAGGGTTTCTCTTCTCTTTACCCTTTAATCTTTTGATGTTTCTTGGAATTCTACTCTTGGTTTTCCTTCTTTCTTGCTCTATATTCTCTTCTTAAGTGATTTCACCCACTTTCCTTTTAATTACTATAACATAAAGTCCATGTAGGTTGGAATGTATCTCTATCACAGCTTTATTTTGCTGAAAGAGTAGCTGGCATATCATGGGTGTTCCATAAATAGTTAATCAGTGAATGAATCTATTGCCAGTCATAGGCAAAATGTAAATGTAACTTTAATAAAACCTGGCTGGGAATTCCTTGGGAGTCTCATGGTTAGGACTGTGGTTTCACTGCTGAGGATGCAGGTTCAATCCCTGTTCGGGGACCTAATATCCCACAAACTGCATGTCAAAGCCAAAAAAAATAAAAATAAAAAGGCTTCCCTGGTGGCTCAGTGATAAGGAATCCTCCTGCCAAAGGAGGCGACACCAGATCCCTGGTCTGAGAAGATCCCACATGCCACGGAGCAGCTGAGCCTGTGTGCCACAACTCCCGGGCTTGTGGTCTAGCGTCCATGAGCCACAACTACTGGAGCCAGCACGCCCTAGAGCCCCTGCTCATTGTTAAACATGATGAACATTCACAAGAAATGTACATTTGACTCTAGAAAAAAGTATTTGTACGTGCAGATTGGTGGAACCATTCTGGGAGGCAATTTGGCAACTTTTAGTTAAACTAGGAATTTATATGTATTGTGGTAAATCTGGACGTCCTTCACTGGGGAATGTTAAATAAAATGTGCAGATGCACAAAGAGGATGCTCTGAAATAGTTGGAAGCAAATATGTAAACAGAAGCATACATCAACCTTGAAAATGTTGTGTTGTGGAATGAGGTACGAAACACAATGATATTTGTTAGACAATGTCACTTACGAAAATGAAAAATACATGTACAGAGCTGGAGAAATATTCTGTCTTGATCTGGGTGCTGGTTATGTAGGTGTGTACATGTGTGTCACTTCCACAAGCTGTATAATTAAGGTCATTTTACTCTACTGTATGCAGTTATACCTCAATTTTAAAAATGCACACAAAAGGAGATACATTATGTGAGAAGACTTATCAAGATGAAAGGTCACGTCAGACACATTAGAACACTGCTTTTGGTGGGGAGGCTGGGGATAAAGGGAATGAATGAATGAATGAACTAAAAGATCAAGTGAAAACAGGGCTTTTCATGAGCCAGTGATGACAGTGTGCTGTGAACTGGGAAGTTTGAGGTCCTTCCATATATTTCATCTGTTTATCTACCAGTCTAGCTATGGAATTATTATGGCATCAATTGACATGGATGGTTCTCAGAACATTATCCACTGACCTGCTCTCTTCCCAGACTCCAATTCTACATGTCCAGTGGCCTTCAAGTTACCCCTACCTGCATGCTTTAAGTTTTATATCTTGAACACATAAGAAAACCTTTTATCATCCTTCAGAGATGGTCTTTTCCAACGTGTTGAATTCCTAAAAGAACCGAGGTACCTCTCCAAATGTTCCAGACTGGAGCAGGGTTTTTTTCAAGCAGCATCAGCGTCACCTGGGCACTTATTGAAAATGTGGAATCTCAGGCCCCACCTTTGACTTCCTGCATCACAGCTTATTCGTTTTAATAAGATTCCAGGTGATCTGTTTGTCCATTAAGGCTTGAGAAGCACTACTCAATTTCTTGTTTATTTTGTTGACCTTGCCCAGGCTATCAGTAGAAATAAGTAGCCACTCCTCCTGGGTATTACCTAAGTGGGGTTAAAAATATCCTCCATTCAGGCTTTGTGCACTAGCATCTGTTAGATGAAGTGAGGCATCCAGAGTTCTAGCTGCTTCTTCGCTGTGTGACCTTGAAGGGGCCACTCCTCATTACGCATGTCAATAGCACTCATATTAACAAAACACTTCGCCATCAATTTATTAGTGATTCTCTCTCAAACTCCCTGGCACCGTCTTTCTAAGCAATACACGGTGGTGAGTTTTCTTTGAAACCAGTAAGTGGCTGATAAATTGTAAACAAATGGGTTGAAAAGGTAACATAGCGGAAAAGTATTTCGACTTTCCTTCATCCATCGTCCCTGCCTCACTTAGGGAGAAACCAAGTGCTCACAGGCTTGATTGTGTATTGCAAATACCATTATAAACAGAGGGAAGGAGTGAGGAATTTCACATTATAGGATATAAACCGTTAGTTCAATAACTGGATCCGTCCGATGAGGTGGTCTGTCTATCCAATGACACCAGCTGAAGTCCAACATCAACAAAAGTAAGTCGATGCCTTGTATTCCATGTGTGGAGGGATATGGAGCCACTGCAGTCCTACAGATGTTAAGTATATTCTGCATTAGCTGATGGGCTGCCTCCATTTGAGTTGGACATAAAGCGATGAATCTGTGGTCCAATTTTTCTCCTGTATAAATTGATTCTATATATATTTAACCTAAAAATGCAATATATATATATAAATATACAAACAGATAATGTATATATATTATATCTATTTGACTGCGTCGGGTCTCAGCTGTAGCTCACAGGCTTAGTTGCTCCAAGGCATATGGGGTCTTAATTCCCCCAGCAGGAAGTGAACCTCTGTCCCCTGCATTGGCAGGTGGATTCTTAACTGGACCACTAGGGAAGTCCCTAAATTGCTTCTTGTAACAAGTTCCTCCTTGTCCAGAGCAAGGGCAAATGGCAAGTATAAAATGCCCCCTCCACCTGCATGCATGTGTCTCCATTGAATCTCCGCCTTTCTCTGTCCTGTCTCTCCTCAGTTCTCTGCCATATATCTGTGGCTTAACATTTTAGACTTGGTTCTAGAGCCTTCCTTTTTCAGAGACATAGGCTTCAGTTCCCTATTGCTTCCTCTCGGCAGTCTTGTGCCAGCCTCACCCACGCCCATCCACAAGCCAGACTCCCCTCCTCTTCCGGCCCCAGAAGAACAGCCCAGGTAGGGCAGGCCTGTCCTGACTCCAGCTCCCTGCCAGCAAGGGCGGGATGCTCCCTGCTCACAACAGATCAGCCCCACGCTTCTTAGGTTTAGCCAAGATAAGCATAAGAATATGCAGACCTATGATTTCGTGGCCAACCCATCCATTTCTGGGACAGTGATGCTCTCAAAATCAATGTTTGTTTGCCTCCCAGAATAAAACGCTTTCCGTGAAGACAACATAAAGCAGCCGTAAGTGCTGGCTCATTGAGAAAGCTACACGTTTACCATGTTAAAAAAAAAAAAAAAGAGAAGAATGGGCTGAGATGCAAGCACAAAAACAAGCTGCAATAGTGAAATAAAACTGGGGTAAGTGTGGATGAAAAAGAAAAGAAAGGGGGTCAGAAAGAGACTGTCTTCTGGTGGGCAGCATCGAAGAACCTGCTGACCCTGTCAGAATTTCACTAGCACCATGCCAGCACTCAGTGGGGGAAAGCAATTATTTGAAGAAAAACTATTTGAGGGTAACATTGTCATTATCCTTTTAATGGTGCTGCTCCAACAGTCCCGCGAAAGTAGGCTTTAAAACATAAGAGATGCTCTTTTGCCAATACAGTTAAGGCATTTGGGAGAGGCAGATGCTATTAGTTTAGCTTGTGGAGGCTTCTTCTAAAAAACGACGTTTTTGCAAGTCTTGTACATTGCAGTAACCAAGTCCAATACAGCTGCGCATGGCCGAAAGAGTGTAGCAGTCTACCAGGAAGAGAGACACACACAAACACACACACGCACAGGAGTGCAAAATAGAGCTTCCTCTAAGAGTCAAACAAATCTGTTTTACATCAGTAGAGAATAAGTGGAAAATTACTGTGCTTTCCAAATAACAAGAGAAAAGATAACTTTTGGGAAGCTAACAAGAGTTTCTCTGCGTGTCATAAATCAGTTCCCCTGAAAGTGGGTTACCTCATACTTTTCTTTCTCTGCGCAGGGCAGCTACAGTTGCCTGACATTAGATGATTCTGAAAGGCTTAAAGTTGAGCTAATTAAAGGAAGTTGAAGAGGGAGTTAGAGAAGAAGGAGTAGAAAATTGAAAAGGTGAAAAGGTTTGGCCCATATCCATTTATCACTTGAAATCCGAAATGCTCCCATGGAACACTCTTGCTGGAAGTATGTGAGGTTCTGAAGGCAAGTGTTCTTTCGACAGCTCTCCTCTCTGTCCGCTACTGGCAGGCCAGGAAAATCAAAAGTTGTCTCCCCCTAGCAATGTGAAATACTCCCATGGGCAGATGCGAGCAAAGCTAAGAGGTGATAGGAATTAAAAAACCACATTGCCTGGAAATCTTATACCAACAAATCAATTCCAACTTGGGGGCACTGGTGGAAACTGGCTTTGTTGTATCCAGCTCGAGATGTCCACGTGAAAGAAATCCATGTGATCAGGGCTGTCCCTTCGAGATGATTCCTAGACTGGAATTTTCACACAACTGTGCTGGAAAACAAAACCTTTCTTCTTACTGCAAAACACCATGTGAAGGGCCTGGGTGGTTCTCTACTGAGTGCATGACCTTCCGTGACTCATTGTCTTCTGGTCTCAGAGCCTTCAACCACAGATCAGGGGCTGGAGTAAATAATCCTGGCGTGTTCAAGCTTTTACCTTTTAGTAGACTACAGCGCATGATCTGCTTGTTCATGCAAGTCTCTGACTCACCAAGATGGTAGTGCGTCTGCACAAAAAAAGTTGTCAACACAAGGTCACATATTTTAAGCGTCAACTAAATACTTTTGTTGTTATTGTTTAGTCGCTCAGTCGTGTCCAACTCTTCTGCGACTCCGGGGACTGTAGCCCGCCAGACTCCTCTGTCCATGGGATTTTTCCAGGCAAGAATACTAGAGTGAGTTGCCATTTCTTTCTCTAGGGGATCTTCCTGACCCAGGAATGGAACCCATGTCTCCTGCATTGGCAGGCGAATTCTTTACCACTGAGCCATCAGGGAAGCCTCCAGCTAAATGCTAGTGGCATTCATAGTTACATGTGGCCCAGGGTGCACTGTGTAAGGTCGACCTTCCCGTGACCCCCATCCTGTCCTGTAAATGTGTGCCTTAGCTTTCCTTCCTCTCGTGGCCAAATATCCAGAACAGTGAGTCTTCATGTACTTTGATTCCATTCTCCACCTGTTTGGCTTTCATTTCCCATTTCATGAAAACACTTTTCTACAAGATCTCTATGAACTGCTAATCCAATAGACTCTGCAATGCCCTCATCTTTCTCGACTTTTCAGCTTCTATGCCCTTGGCAAGTTCATCTCCTTGAAACTGTCTCCTTCCCTTATTTTCAAGACCTCATTCTCCCTGGTTCTCCTCGTTCCTCTCCAGCCACTTCTCTGCTTCTTTAAGGGCATCCCTCCCCTGCCTGCCCTTTCAATCCGCGTGTTACTTTAAGGTCTGTTCTTGGCCCTGGCTGCATACTCTCCTTGTTACACGACACAGACACTACTGCCTCTCCAATCTGTCTCTCTGAGACCTCTAACCTGTCCACCAGCAAATTTATCTGGGTGTCTCATAAGTATTTTGGCAAAGGAAATGGCAACCTACTCCAGTATTCTTGCCTGGAAAATCCCATGGACAGAGGAGCCTGGCGGGCTACAGTTCATGGGGTGGCAAAGAGTCGAAAAAACTGAGTGACTGAGCACACACAGGTATTTAAAAACTACCGCCTGAGATTTCCCTGGCAGTCCAGTGGTTAGGGGGCCTGGGTTCCATCCTTGGTCAGGGAACTAAGATTCCACAAGTCAAAAGACATGGCAACAAACCAAAACAAAACAAATTACATCTGAAATTCAACCTACAACTTTCCCCGCCTCAGGTATATTTCAGACACCTAAAGCCAGTTCCTAACTATGGCTCAAGGTAGAAGCTGGGGAGGAAATTCCTCCCACTTCTGTATCATCCCCCCACCCCGCCATGTCTAACCTGTTGTCAAAAGCTGCCAATTCTGCTGTCTCCTCTCTGCTGCTTCCATCCCTGCCCTGCTTGAAGCCCTTCCCTCATCATCTCTCTCTGGAAATTTGGCAGTGGCTCCCCTGACTGTCCCCAGCCTCTGAGTGTTTTCCTTGGGTGTTTTTCTCACCCCCAAATTTGATCATGTTGAACATTTTTTGTGGTATTGAACTCTAGCTGATGTTCTACATGCTGATGTGTTTAGGGATAAGTCTGAAACTTGCATTGAAATCCATAAAAAAAAAACTAAGATGAATTGATCGATGGATCAAGAGCCTGATAGATGGATAGACGTGATCAACTAGAGTACTTGTCTTTTTTTTTTTTTGGCCTGCATTGTTAATAATCGTTAAGCAAATGCATGTCATCTTATATGATATTTAAGCTTCTGGAGTGTTCGACCATTGTAATGCTTATCTCTATCTCTTATTGTTCCTACTACAAGTGCAGGTCAAAAACTTCTCTGCCAGTATTTTGGCAGGAACAAAGGGAGGATATCATTTCTATTTGGCCTTTTGTCTAAGCTCCAAATAATGACACAGAAAACTAGCAAATGAATCGGGATATAGAAACTGAACATATCAATAGCTTTATTTATACATATTTTTAAAAATCATTAATGGAAATATGCTTTTTGAGGCATTGAGTTCATCTATAGACCAGAAAGTAGGTATCCCCTCTGTTGTTTTTATATATGAGGTTGAAACAGGACTAACCTTGAAACAATTTTCCTTTGGGCAGAGAGTAAAATGACAGATAATTTTGTCAGTAGTGAGCTGTTAACATAGAGTTCAGTAGATATTTAAAAGGAATTCACTAGAGTCTCTCTATAAGACCCTAAGTGAGTTTCACAGAATCAACCCAGAGACCATTTCATAAAAAGCCCTTTTTGCAACCTTAATAAATAAACACCTTTGAATGATGTGCAAGATACCCTCTTACAGAAAATCCTGCCCTTTCAGGAACAGTAATATAGTGAAGATTGAGTAAAGTTAAGAATTTCTCTTGCAAATAACACAATTCTAGGGATATTTATAATGTCCAAAAATAAGAAAAGATTTATTCCACATTGTATGCTTTGGTTGTAATCTGGAACTCTTGTCACAAAGAATCAGAACCAAGCATATCCTAGTTCCAAACATAATTTGGCATTATTTTATTATATGCGGTTCCAATTTCTTGGACTGAAATAAGCCCATCTTGTTTCCCATAAATCCATTCAGAGTTATCTTTCCAAAGGAGTTTGGCATTAGGGAGAAGGTTGTGGAGCACATGAGGCTGGGGGTATGTAAAGGGGGGATCGGTCATTAGTACTGACTTCATGACAGTGGATATAGAGGAGTCGCAAGTCATTTTCATTACAACTCGATTGCAGGGTTTTTTAACTTTGTGAAAACTACTTGTTCAGGTGTCTAAAAGGTATAAATCTAAAAGCAAGGCCTAAAATAACTAACCCCCTCCCTCATTTTTTGATGTCAGCATAAAATATGAATGGTAGAAACATTTGGGAAAACTCCTATTAAGCAGAGTCTTCTTATGAGGAATAGACAAAGATACACTTTTACCAAATGTCAAAATTACATGGTCAGATTTGATATGCAATGCCACAAAATAAATCTATTGCATAGATTTCCATGGTAGCGGTACTCTGTGGGAAGGAGTATATATTTGGTTAGGGAAATAGTTTGCAATCCAAGTATTATTGCTTTGGGGGCAAGGAAGATGTCATTCAGAATAATATAGCAGCAAAGCATGCTGATAAATTTTTAGATACTTACCTCACTGTTAATAGAAACTTACGTGTGTTAGAGTATCAACCGTAGTTAGCATTCTGTTAGAAACTTCAGCTTTAGACTCATGGAACTGGAAGGAAATGAAAGAATTGAGCAGGACCAAAGCAAAACCATAGATTCATGGATCTTCTGTAAAATTAGCATTACCCATAGTGTCTGAGTTTTAATTACCGGAGATGAAGCAACAACAGTGAAAACTACTTTTCCACTCTGGTTAAAACCTCTGATCTTTTAGTCTTAGGCATCCTTTACCAGACTATCAAAGCTAGGGTAACCCAAACCCTGCCACCAACCTCTGGTTAGCACTTCTATTTGCTTTCCATAACTTTGTGCCAAGATCATGGACTCTGAACTGAATGGAGCCGGGTTTAAACCCTAGCTCTCCCACTTACTACCTGGATCCTTTTAGACAAGCTACTTGATCTTTCCAAATCTCAGTTTTTTCATCTGTAGAAGGGGGATACTTGCTCTTACCTTTTACATTTTTTATAATATTTCTTATTTATCTATTTGGCTGCTCCGGATCTTAGTTGTGGCATGTGGGATCTAGTTACCTGATCAGGGATTGAACCTGGGCCCCCTGCATTGGAAGCTCAGAGTCTTAGCCACTAAACCATAAGGACGTCCCACTTTTTACATGCTATTATTGAAAAGTTTCACGACACATTGTTCAGCATGTTCTCAATGAATAGGAGTTGTTGTTACGATGATAGTTATTTGCTTTTCCTCTTAGGGTGATGGTGGCCATTTTTGGCAAATGGCCTGGGATGAGTATGAATTTGGGGGACTGAGTTTTGTCATGAAGACCAGATGTTTTGACATTCCATCTTTCACTGCTCCTAGAGCCCCTATGGGGTGGCCCCATTTCTTTCTGCTTTCCTCACCAGCAACCCTTGTGAGGTTGCATGTCCAGAACCAGGAGAAAAAGTTGTAGCTACAACTACACAGGGGTGAGGAGCTTTTATAGAAGCTTCGTTTAGAGAGGACACCAGGGCTTCTATTTAAAACAGTAACATACTCCTCTGTGGGGCGGTGAACAGCAGCCACCGCCAATCCCCTGAATGACCCCCTTCCTCCTGCCTCCATGCCCACTGGTTAGTCTCATATGTCACCTTGGTTAGACTGTCCTTAGTTTCAGTTACTCAATCAAAAACTCCTCTGGGTGTTGCTGTGCGGCGTTCTGTAGGCTCACATCTACTCTCAGTTGACTTTAGGGGAAGGAGATTTCCCTTGATAATGTGAGCGGGTTCATCTAATCAGCTGACAGCTGTAAGAGTGAAAACAGGCTTTCCGGAGAAGAAATTCTGCCTCAAGGCTGCAGCCTCAAATCCCGCCTGGCCTGCTGGCCCGTCCTACAGATTTCAGACAAGTCAGCTGCTTCTCTGTCTCCATCTCATCATCTCTCTCTTCCTTTCTGTCTGTCTCTCTGTGTCTTTGTCTATCTGTCTGTCTCTCTCCATATGCACACAGGCATACCTTGGAGATATTGTGGGTTTTGTTCCAGACCACTGCACCGGAGCAAGTATTGCAACAAATCAAGTTACACAGATTTTTTGGTTTCCCCATGCATACAAAAGTTACATTCACATTGCACTGTAGTCTGTTAAGTGTCAATAGCATTATATCTAAAAATGTACATACCTTAATTAAAAAATACTTTATTGCCAACTGTCATCTGACTATGTAAGGCTGCCTTCAGTTTGGTAAAAAAAAAATACACTCTCTGCGAACTGCAGTAAAGTAAAGCACAATAAAATGTGGTATGCCTGAATATGCTTGTATATGCCTGTATATACCGATATATATGTATATCCTGTTAGTTCTGTTTTTCTGGAGAACCTTGCGTAACACACCACCTGCTATGCCTTCCTAAAAATCCTCTCTCCTCCATCCAGAAGTGAAAGAGTTAGAGCCTGCCCAACAGCAAAGCAGCCAGGGACCTTTTCTGTTCTGATTGGTCAGTGTCCGGCTGCACTGGTTGTTACACATTTTGAAAGTGCTCTTGGCTAGACTCAGAGCACGTTGCCCAGCGAGGCTCATGGAGCTCACAGCCTCTAGAAAGGTTCTCTTCTCTTTCCCTTAAGCTTTTTTGGTGTCTGTCTATCATCCCAGCTCCGGTGTTCTTTTCCTTTCTGTGTCAAGGGGGTTTCAATTTCTTGCAAAAAAAATTGCACTGCTGATAAACATTAGTTCTGGAAAGGTTTTCTTTCAAACCCGAGGGAAGGAACGAGATAATTTCCCCTGGTTCAGGAAAGTCAGAGTAGAATAAAAGCTTCTTGAAATATGAGCTTGATAAAAATAATATTGTCAGTATGAAATAAAAATGAGGACTTGGAGACAGTTTCATTCAAACTCACTTGATCATATATAATAAAGCCAAGAGAAATTGGGTATTGAGTGGGGGAGGGATTTTTAACATGCTGAATTGAATCAAGCTGAGCTCTTAGCTTGTAAATTTAGCTTTCCCTGGCAGAATGTTGGAAGGGTCACTTGGGCAAGCCCTGTTTTGTTGATCTCAGGGGTCTGGGTAGACAAAGGAAACTCTTGAGTTCCCCGGTTGGAAATACTTCTCTGAGTTCAGCTTAACTTTGCTCACTCCCATCTCTCCAAACAAAACATTTCTTATCTGTTTTAGTAGAGTTGGTCCCTGAAACATAGGACATTTATACAGATAAAATCTGTAGTAGCCAGAGTGGCCTACTTAACTAGTTTAGAGAATAAAATAAGGTCACATTTCTTGTAATGGTCTATCCACAGTCACTGTGAAAGCTCTATTACGTTCAGAAGCAAGAAGTTCAGTGGCTCTTGCAGGGTTCCTCTTATAGACTAGGTATTCCCAGTGACTGCCAGCTCGTTCCACAAATTCTCCTGGAGGGATCTTGTCACTTAAACCTGACACACGCATCAACCCTTATTGGTTCTTCTGCTCTGCTCTGTTGGTCTCTCTCTCTCTCTATCATAGAGGTTTTCATACCTGAGGAGGGGTCTTGGGGCCCTTTCAGTGGGCCTTCTGCCCTGGGGAGCAGAGATGGTCCTCCCCCTGGCAAGGACCCCACCACCTTGACCAAACTTTAGTCAGGCTCGTTTGAACACTTTTCTGGACTAAGCCATGTCCTTGGCCTGCTGATCCCAGTTTAGTGAGAATCCCCCTACCCTTAATATCTAATCAGGTTCCTCTTAGTGATTTTCTAACCACTGACTCCCTCACTCTGCCCACTGGCTATAAATCCCCAGCTGTCTTTACTGTATTCAGAGTTGAGCTGACTTCTACACTGAAATCTCTTTCCTCTACTGCAATAGCTCAAATAAAATCTGTCTTGCCATTTTAAATGGATGCTGGGTGAAGTTTCTCTTTATACCTTTATACCTTCCCCAAGTCCAAAACCTCTCATTTTCTCTTTATGGCCCAACGTGGTTGATAACAAATGAATGACAACATTCTTTTGCTTAAGAAGAAAATGCTGCTTTCAGCCACAAGATGAGTCTGGCTTCCAAGGTCAAGAAACCAACTTAGTGATGACATTTGCATCCCCAGCAACTCAGTCAAGTTGTTCTTCAGAACTCAGTGGGAGGGGCTGTGTGATCCACCTTACTATCCGCTGCTGTGTCTAGCCCAGCGCCTGGCACACACTGTCTTCACTCTCCTCCCCCGTCTTTTATACTGCAGGGCCCAGTTCAGGCTTTCATCAGCCTTTGTCCGTCCTATTACAATGGCACCCAGGCTTATTGCCCTCAGTCTACCCTCTGCAGAGTCATCTCTCTGAGCTGAAGGACTCAAGACTCCCGTCCTGATACTCCATAATGACTCCCCATTTCTTTTTCTTTGGCTGTGCCGAGTCTTTGTTGCTTTAGGGGCTTTCTCTAGCTGTGGTGAGCAGGGGTTTCTCTTCCTTGTGTTGTGTGGGCTTCTCATTGCGGTGGCTTCTCGTTGCAGAGCACAGGCCCCAGAGAGCTTGGGTTTCAGTAATTGCGGCAAGCAGGCTAAGTAGCTGTTACAGAAGCTTTGTTGCTCCAAGGCATGTGGGATCTTCCCTGATTAGGAATCAAACCCCTGTTTCCTGCATTGGCATGCGGATCCTTAACCACTGAAACGCCAGGGAAGTCCAGACTCCCCACTGCTTAAGAGTTACGCCTCTTAAGTGAACTATGGCTCCTCTCCAACCAGCTCCTTCTAGCTTTACACTCAGAATAACAGTCCTGAACTGCTTGTCTCCCCCTTCATCCTCATAGTGCCTTGAATACCTACTATGAGCCTACCCTTTATTAAAAAGCAAGAAAGTTTGCAAAAGAATAAGAGACCTTCTTTCCTTGTCCTGGAGGTTGAAAATGTGTGTATTTTTGTGTGGATGGAATGACAGTTGAATAAAGAGGAAGATGGCCTTTTGGCCACTGGGTCTATGCTTGAAATCCCCAAAGCAGTCCAAGGTGGGTCTTCCTAAGAGAAGTAAGACTGGCCAGTATGCAGCTTGGAATTTAGCCCCTTGCATTTATAATTTATTACTCTGAATTCTGATATCACTTCAAAAGAGCTCATTTCGATTGTGGCTATTACCTGAACACGCTGCAAACTATCTTCTTTAGAGAGGAAAAAGATGAGCTAGTCAGTATTTTTCTTCCAACTATTTCAGGTTTCTTCATAAGGTGGATTTGATAAGAAATCACCTAATGAACAGTTAATTACAATTTTAGACGTTTTGGTGCTAGGGGCAAAGCATTTGGGGCTAGATGAGGCTGTGAATGTTTACATGATTTCTGATTCCTGACAGTCTTATGAGTCTCTATTTCCTGATGTTAGGAAACTTTGATCCTATAAGAAGAGATAGGCATTTTGTCTTTTTATTTCAATTTCTTCTCTTTACTCACTCCTCAGCCCAGTGCTTACAGACTCAGGCTCCTAGTTCAGCTAGAATATTTCTGGGGGTCTTGCCCATTACCTCTTTCCTTACCTCTTGCCCATTGCCTCCTCTTTCCTTCCAAGCTTGCAGCTTTAGGATATGTACATTTCATTTCCCCCCGAGTCCTCCTTCTTCTGTGGTTTGTCCCCATCTCTGGTCGCTGTTGTTCAGGCAATAAGTCGTGTCCAACTCTGTGACTGCATGGACTGCAGCATGCCAGGCTTCCCTGTCCTTCACAGTTAGTTACCATAGCTAGGAACTCCCTCTGTCTTTTGGTTCCTTTACCTGTGGACAATTTTATCAAGCTTTTATTATGCTGTGTGGTGGAGATAAAGATAAATGAGAGGACGTTCTCATTCCTGAATCAAACAATGGTGAAAAAAAAATCCAGAAAATGAGATAATAGAAATTTGAACAGAAGACACAGAGGAAAAGAAGCATTTCCCTCCAGCTGGGCTCTAGGAGAGCCCTCTCAGAGGAAGCAACTTTTAGCCTGTTTTATGATTTAGGATCATCCTAATGGAGCCATCAAGAGGCCAGTCAACCTTCACCCCCGTCCTAAGCCAGATTTTGGCAGCATACGTGGGGTTGGGGTTTTCTTTCTTGCACATGATCTGAGGGCAGAGCAGGGGATTCAGGTTCAAGTTGCAAGCATGGTGATCCTCTGGGCCTCCTGGCTTCTCCTTCCCCCAGGACCTCTCCTGGATTGACCCTGGCCCGTGCTCTTTGGATGGGACCCTTCTCCTCTCCTTGACTCTTGGCAGCCATGTCCCTTTGTGCTTCTTGGCATGGAGACCCCATGTCTGTCTCTTTGGCCTGAAGGGATTGGTCAGGAAAAGTTTCCAAGGAGCCTTTCCATTCTGCCCTGACCATGACCTATAAAATGCAACCAATGCCTCGTTAATTTTAAATGAAGCTCCCCATGTAACCACTCATCTCTGACGGCCACAATTAACCTCTCCTCCACACTCCTCTCCTTTTATTTTGGCTGGCTGGTTCCTTGCCCATTTGCCTTTTCTTAACTTGAACCCTGGGAGGTTGCAGACCGTTCAGTAAACTCCAGGAGGTACTCTCAAGTTTATGGCCCATCCTCATTCTGCAGCCCTTCAGACTGCCATTCCCACCACCTTCATTCCGCTCCTATTCCTTCCAGACCGTCTAAGAAGTCTTTAAACATGTCGGGTCATCAGGCTTCCCCAGGTGGTCACTCTGACCTTGCAATTTCCTCCCATACCTTCCTCCTCTGACTCTCAGCCTGGTGTCTTCCGCTCTGTGATGTGTGTGGGTCGTGGGTGATGGAATGGGATTCATTAATGATGCATTCCCACAGCAGGAAGGAGGAAATTCAAGAGTTGGTCTTTTCTTCACAGCTAACAAACAGCCGTGTTGTTTGCTGCTGGGACCCCTGGGTCGCTTTGTCCTGTATTACTCCCGGGTCCAGCTTCCCAGGACTATGTTTATTGAAGTGGGGAGGTCTGAACATGCCACAAAGAGTGGGACATTTCCCTGTGGCCTAGAGAACTCAAGGCTGGGGTTTTTCAAATCAACTTTGTCTACAGTGCATTCATTTGTACTTTGCTCTTGCAAGGCTGTCTCCTGTTTGTCCATCAGCCCGGGACTATGGCCCCTCAAGGGAAGGCCTCATTGCTCTGATATTATTTTCTTCACCTCCACACCCTTCTCAGCTTAGCCTGCACGCCAGGCTTGGAGAGAGAGGAACTGCTGCTGACAACCTGCAGATGTGGTGTGTACCTTGGATGATGGGAGGACCAGCCCAGGACCTGATGAGATTGTGGTGATGATAGTGTGTGTGTGTGTGTTACTTATATCCTCAGGTGGGAAGAGACATAGCAGTTAGGGTAAATGCAATAGGGTGTCTTGAGAAAAGCAATCCTCTGAGTGCGGAAACCCCAGCTTCTTGCTGTGGAACCTGAGCTGCGTCTCGGTTCCCTGAGAGGCTTAGTGATGCTGCAATGATGATGAAACCTGGTCCTTAACCCCCTGCCTGCTGGAAAGGACTCATGGAAGACAGACTCTCCACTCCTTAGGCACTGGATTCTACCTGGGAATGGGGAGGGGAGGTGGTCGGAGCACTCTGGGGTCAATGTGTGCAAAGTGCATGGGGGCTCCCTGAACTTCTCTTTTTCTGACTTTCCAAACAATTTTTTGTATCTCTTTCCAAATTGTTTTGGTGGACTGGATGATCAGGGTTGCTGGATTTAGCAAATAAAAATGTAGGATGCCTAGGGATATTTGAATTTCAGATAAAGAGCAAATACATTTTTCACATAAATACATTAGGGGTATTGGCTTCCCCGGTGGCTCAGCAGTAAAGAATCTGCCTGCCAATGCAGGAGACACAGGTTTGATCCCTGGGTTGGGAAGATTCCCTGGAAAAGGAAATGGCAACCCCCTCCAGTATTCTTGCCTGGGAAATCCCATGGACAGAGGAGCCGGGCGGGCTACAGTCCTTGGGGTTGCAAAAGTGTCCAGTACAACTTAGTGACCAAACAACAACAACAACAGCAACAAATATACATTTATACTAAAAAACTATTCCTTGTTTACTTGTAATTCAAGGGTACCCAGGTATCCTGTACTTTGATGACCCCCTGCATAGTTAGGACCCACGGCTGGTGTGCCAGTGGGCTGTCAGCTATCACCCCCTCTCATTATATCATCTAGCCTTCTTGACTGGGGACAATCTACTTCTTTTTCATAGGTATTTTATTTTCTTCTCATTCTTAGCTTCAGCACAGTCAGTATAGCCAATGGATCCTCAGCCCTATTGATCCCACATGTCAGGGTTTGGGGGGGATCAACTCAGGCCATGCAGTATAGGAGTGACCCCCATGCATTGAGTCCCAACTCAATGGCGGCCTTGTGCCAGGCACTTTGGATAAAGGCCCTCCTGTCAGGTCCACAGCAAGTCCTGGATATAGTTATTCCAACCCTATTTATCCTATTTTTTTTTTGGCGCACTGTGAGTCATGTGGGATCTTCATTCCCTGACCAGGGATTGAACCCGCATCCCCTGCATTGGAAGGTGGAATCTTAACCCCTGGACCACCTGGGACATCCTCCAACCCCATTTAACAGATCAGACACAGAGTTTAAGTTACTTGCTTAAAGACAGACTGCATTTGAACCCTATGTTTCATTTTTTTCCTGGATTCCACACCTCTTCACCCCGTGGTTATACACATTCATGTCTGCTAAAGAAACTCTGTAAAGAAAACCGTTATCTACACTTGAGCATGCATGCTAAGCAGCTTCAGTCATGTCCGACCCTTTGTGACCTTATGGACTATGGCCCACCAGGCTCCTCTGTCCGTGGGATTTCCCAGGCAAGAATACTGGAGTGGGTTGCCATTTCCTTTTCCAGGGGATCCTCTAGACCCAAGGATCGAACCAACGTCTCTTATGTCTCCTGCGTTGACAGGCAGATTTTTTTTTTTTTTTTACCGCTTGCGCCGCCTGGGAAGCCCATCTACACTCATTTCTCTCTTAATATCCAGCCATCTCCCAGGACATGGCTAACTCCCAAAAGATTAATCCTGTTTGGAGACCATGTCTGTCTTAGGAGGAAAATGAGTCCTGTGCCCCTGCATTGGGGGTATCTGTTTTGGTTGGAAGAACTCAGGCAAACCTGTTAGAAGTGCTCCAGGTTTGGGGAGAAGGTTCGGTGCGTTCCTGCTCCAGTGCCCTCTGAAAATCTTTACTGGGGTAGACACTGTAGGGAGGAAGTGTAGAGTTCCTTTCTAGGCAGCTCCTCTGAAGGTCTGCTCACCAGGCAGGTTTCTCTTTCTTCCAGAGGCCTTTTCTATCTTTCTATCCTTTTATTTCCCAGATCCTTCCGCAATCTCTTTGAACTAACCCCTCTCCGGGTAACGTCAGGAAAGTGTCCTCTTAGACGCCGGCTTATCTTACAGTGTTGTTTTAGCTGTAATGCTTGACAGCTCCCTCAGATAGAAGAACTTAATACTATTTTACATCATCTGTCTCCAGCAAGGTTAGGTCACGTCGTTCTGTGACTCAAAATTGTATTAGCATTTTCCTCTTTTGTGCCAGGGGTGTCTTCCTGTAAGCCGTAAATGCCGGGCTCAAGATCTCAATGGATATGAAACTACTTAAGAGAAAAAAAGAAAGTGTTCAGTCTTTGTCCTTATCATGGTGAAAGTTTGTTTTCCTAATGGGGAATTTTCCAAGAGCTCTCAGTGCTGTGACTTTATGGAATCAATGTGGTGGAAAAGGGCACACTTATGGTGCCGAATATCCTTTTTACTCTCTTCTGCTCCTCTGAGCTTTGCTTCTGAATACACAAAACCAGTATTTGTGGCTGCCAGGAGGCCTTCTACTGTGAGAGAGAATGCATTGTAAATCACTCTTTCACAGCCAGTTAACAGGCAGTGTCTTTCTCACCAATAATTATGGTTTTGCTTTGAGTTGAGAAGGTTGTTTTTGGGGCAATAAATTGTGATGTCAGATATCCTTCACTCTCTTTGCATGTGATTCCTTGGTCGGAAATTGGTGTTCTTAACAGTTGAACCTCTGGGGTCTCCAAGGCTTTGCAGCTGAAAATCTTGGAGTCCTCTGCTTTGAAAAGAAGAAGGAGAGAGAGAGAGAAAGCCTTTTGTCTTTGATATGAGATTTGAAAGCAGGGCAAGGGGACTTGGTTCCTTTTATTAAAACTATCTCATGTTAGAGAATTTTAACAAGGCTTTAAATTAATATGAAAAGTGTTTTTTTTTTTTAATTTAAAAACAGTGTGTTAAGGTTATGACCACCTGATAACTTCCAGTGATGTGTTCTTCTGTGTCAGGGCTTTTGTAGAGACAAATTTCTTCTAAGAAGCACCCACACAAATACATTTGGATCATCACTGGATCACAATGTAAATGTTGATGAGCCAGAAAATTCCCAGTCGAGTAAGAGAATCAAACCTCTCCAACTCATGGAAATTGTTAGTGGAAACCTTCCTTTCCAACCTCACATTTTAATTTACCGAGTGGCAGGTGATGATAAAATTATTTGAACACGTAAAAACATACGGTTTTGCAAGTCTCCTCTAGGACTGTTTTACGATGTTGTCATTCTGATCTCTGTAAGTCATCAGCTGTGAGGAAATGTTTTGTTGCCTCCTAAAGAGAGAAGAACCATTCACCTACAGAGTTTAGGCAATCCTGGGGAATAGGTCATGCCTGCTGTGGCTGGGGCCAAGAGCTTGTCCGTGGCTACGAGTTTTTTTCACATAAAGGGCACCGTGCTCCTTCAACAAACTGCTGAACAGATATGGCATTTGGCTATTTCTATTTTATGTGTGGATAGGGTAGATTAGAGTTGGGACAGTTTGACCCGTGAAATTTCTGACTTACAAAACTCAGGGTTTGTTTTTTTTTTAATTTTTAATAATTTTTAAATTTTTGGGCCATACTGCTCAGCATGTGGGATCTTAGTTCCCTGACCAGGAATCAAACCTGCACTCTCTTCATTTGAAGGGCAAAGCCTTAACAACTGTACCACCAGGGAAGTCCCAGCTCAGAGGTTTTATCAGGCAGTAGGTCAGCATACTCAGCAGACGCTAAAGCTGAAGCTCCAATACTTTGGTTACCTGATGCAAAGAACTGACTCATTGGAAAAGATCCTGATGCTGGGAAAGATTGAAGGCGGGAGGAGAAGGCAGGAGGATGAGACGGTTGGATGGCATCACTGACTTGATTGACATGAGTTTGAGCAGGGTTTGGGAGTTGTGATGGACAGGGAAGACTGACATGCTGCAGTCCACGGGGTTGCAAAGAGTCAGACACAACTGAGCAACTGAACTGAACTGAGGCCAGTGTGGTGAAGAAGATGAGCTTTTGAAGTCAAACTCTGCATTGAATTCTGACTCCAGGTGTACAAGCTGTATCATCTTGGGCAGGTTATTCTACCTTTGGTTTCCTCGTTTGTGAAATAGGCATAATCATGCTAACAGTAATAAGTCTATCTCTGCTTTCCAGGTACTTCTGGAAACTTTCTGTTTCTTACCATGTCCTCAGCTGCCCCCTTGGTCCAAGTCACCATCTGTTATTATTATTACCTTAGTTTCCTAACCAGTCCCTCCGTACCCCACCGTATGGTAGACAGAGTCATTCTTTAAAGAGATGAGTTCAAAACTCTTCCTGCCTTCTCAGCTCAGGAAGCCTACGTCCTTGTCATAGATTAGAAGGTCCTACTTGATTTGGCTTCCCAGGTGGCTCAGTGGTAAAGAATCCGCCTGCCAATGCAGGAGACACAAGAGATCCAGGTTTAATTCCTGGGTCGGGAAGATCCCCTGGATTAAGAAAGGCCAACCTGCTCCAGAAGGTCTCTCATCATTCACTAAGTGGTGTAGCCTAAGCTTCTTTACTTGATGGCTGGTTTCCAAGAAAGCAAATAGAAGCAGCAGTGGCTCTTAAGGTCTGCTGCTGCTGCTGCTGCTGCTGCTAAGTCACTTCAGTCGTGTCCGACTCTGTGCGACCCCATAGATGGCAGCCCACCAAGCTCCCCCATCCCTGGGATTCTCCAGGCAAGAACACTGGAGTGGGTTGCCATTTCCCTCTCCAATACATGAAAGTGAAAAGTGAGAGTGAAGTCGCTCAGTCGTGTCCGACTCTTAGCGACCCCATGGACTGCGGCCCACTAGGCTCCTCTGTCCATAGGGTTTTCCTTTGTTGCATTTTATTGGTCAAAGCAAGTCACAAGGGGAGGGGAATATTGTCTGCCTCTTGCTGTGAAGAGTAGGGTGCACATGTGTGGATGGAGTTGAGAGGGTGGTTTGCTGCCATCTTTGTAGATGACCCACTGTCCCTCTACACTTACACCAAATGAGGCCTCTTGTTTTGGATCCCCATCAATCTTTACTACCTATGAGGGAGCTGGACTTCACAGCCTTAATGCTGCAAGGCCAACAGCCTCAGCATCCAGACCTATACAGAAGATCCTTATACTTGTTTAGGGGGGAGGTACCGTTTTTCTCTCTGCTTAAAAGAGGAAATTGTTAATTATTGATTAAAAGTCAGTGGCTTGGGAGTTGTTTGCCCTGTGGTTGAGATTTAGTTTTTAGATTTCACAAGCATTTATCAAGCTCCATCCGACATATCAGACACTGGTCAGACACTTTAATGTATTTATATCATTAAATCCTCACAGCAACCCCAGTGGGGATTTTGAATGATTCAAATGGAAATAATTCACCCCACTTTTTTGAATACAGAATGTCATTTATTTAGGACCATGTGGCTCAAAAAGGGCAGAGATGAGAGGTAACTTCTGGTACAGCACATTGCATGAATATTCCGTGACACACTCTGCCTCTCTTGTATTTGGGTAAAGAAAGTCACAAAAGAACAAGGATGGGGAAAGACAATAAGAAATACTATTGTGGTCTATTTTGTTGACATGAGCCATGGATCCATTTAGTATACAAAAAAGGCGGGGGGATGGTATGTACATGGACTTTGGAAGCAAAGCTGTGTACATGTATATTGGGCAGAATTTTGTTTTGGAAATTCTGGATTGAGTTATAAGTTTTTTTTGTTTGTTTGTTTTTTGTTTGAGTTATAAGTTTTGATTCTCAAGTTGGTCTATCAGTTAGGAGCACAACAGAAAACCTCAAATAAAAATGACTTAAATAGGTATCTGTGCTCTCTCATGAAATGAACTCTGGAGGCAGGTATTACAAGATTAGTGTCTGTTCTGTAAAAATCAAGGGCCAGTTTGTCCATCCTCACACATGCTTCCACTCATGGGCCAGCAGGTTTGTAGGGCCCAAGTTATTCATCTACATTTGATTATCAGGAAGAAAGAGAAAGAAAGGAGCACTCCTTCCCTTTGGCTACTTCTCAGAAGATGCACATGACATTTCTGCTTAGATCCTATTGGGCAGACATGGTCATGGCCATATCTAGCTGAAAGACAGACTGGGCAACGGCCAGCTAAAAATTGGGGGTTCACCTGTTAAGGGAATGGACATTGGGGGATCATTAGCTGTTTCTGATATGGCAGATGTGGTCTGCAGAGTGATACTTCAATCAATATGTGAAATAATAAAACTTTAGATTAAGATGAATAAAAAAGATACTGTTTTCATAGGTGTTTGTTTTCTCTAATAGTAAACTACACCAGTCCTGTCTTTTTTTTTTTTTTAATTCCTTTATTTTTGGCTGGGCTGGGTCTTCATTGTTGCTTGGGCTTTTCTCTAGTTGCAGCGATCGAGGGCTACTCTTCATTGTGTTGCCTGAGCTTCTCATTGCGATAACCTCTCTTGTGGCAGAGCACAGGCTCTAGGGCCCGTGGGCTTTAGCAGTTGCAGCACATGGACTCAGTCATTGCAGTCCTGGGCTCTAGAGCACAGGCTCAATAGTTTTGGCACAGAGGCTAAGTTGCTCCGAGGCATGTGGGAACTTCCCGGACCAGGAATCAAGCCTGTGTCCCATACATTGGCAGGTGGATTCTTATCTACCATGCCACCAAGGAAGTTCCCAGGGTTGCCTTTTAAACATAGTGTTTGATGTAATGTTACTAGATATTTACAATTAGATGCTTTAACAAAGAGCTCTATTTTGTAAAATAGGAAAAGTCTGCTTATCACTATTTCAGATAAACTATGTTGATGGCAAAGCCATCCACTTAAGCCACATAATCAAGTGTGACACATTGCCACTAGCTAATGACTGCTTACCCTAATCTCAATAAGTAGGGGAAACAAAGAGGTCTATTTAGCACTGAATTTGTCAACCTAAACTTATGAAATGAAAACTGTAATGTATAATGATAGACTTTATGATCACTAATGTCTTCACAGTAAGCAATATTTGAAGAAAAACTATGTCCTTCATTTTGCTTGTTGCTCTGATAATCAAGACAAAAGGATGCATAAGTTAAGTATATTTATTAAATGCATTAAGTATATTTATTAAATAAGCTGTTTACTGCCATTTTTGGTTTGGCTTTGGCTTCTGTATGTCTGCCTTAGATTTGAGGAGATTTATAAGAATAAAGATACTTTTCTGGTTTTCTGTGCATTAATAATAGTGATACAAGTGAGACAAGATGAGAGTTTAGCTAGACTTTGAAATAGGAATAAAATTTTGATAGAAGAGATGTGGTCCACGTAGGAGACCAACAGCCTGGCTGGAGATAAATGGGCTGTGTAGGGTCACGTGGAAGACCTCAAAGGCTAGGATAATAAATTGGTATTTTGTCCTATTAGCAGTGAGGATCAACGGGTTACTTTAGAGAAGCTGAATGATGAGAGAAGTACAAGGTTGAGGAATAATATAAGGCTTGGGGATGGATGATCCTCCTGTTCCCACCTTGGAAGAGGACTGTAAAGGAGTCAGAAGGGAAACCCCCAGAGGGTTAAACCCAGGAGGGCGGAGTGTCATAGAAATCAAAATGGGGGACACCTGAGAAGTAGCGTGGAGGTGGTTGTTACCAAATTGTGAATGTTTCAGAGAATTAAAGGTGAATGAGAAATGAGAAAAGGTTGTTGTTAGATGTGGTCTAGGATTACTGCTGACATTTAAGAGCTCATGGTTTCAGGGGTGCCTTGTGGTGTGGACCAGACTGCCTAGAGTAAGGAAAAAATGAGTGCTAAAGAGATGTAAGGAAGGAGAGATTACTTGAGCTGAACTTTGGCTGAGGAGGGCGGTGAAGCAGTTCAAAGGGAACTCTCCATTCTCATACCCTGGGAGGGGAAGAATGATACCTTTCAGGGCAAAAAGGCAGCAGCTATAGAAAAGGCCAGAATAAAGGTATGGAGAAAGAATGGTCGAGGATGTGAAGTTCGTTGGGTGTGAGAGGGCTAAAGCATAAGAGGAGGGGTTGCTGTCTTAGAGTGGAGGAAATCTGTACTTCTTGGGCCGGAGAGACACAAGACAAGAGGGACACAAGACAAGATCGGTATGCTCAGTAGAGAGGAAAACAGGCTGGAGCAGGAGGCGAGGGTAAAAGGAGCTTTGGAGCCCTCGGGGGATGTGTGGGGTGGGCAGGAATCAAGGATTGTAAGGCAGCAGAGAGGTGTTTTTTCTGTTGGGTGTGAATTTTGCATTGGGAGCAGAGCTGCGCGTGACTATTTCTTCCTCAGGGCCCTCTGACTTCTGTTGGAGCCGAGCAGATAAGCCCTGGTGACGGGCTTCCAGTCGTGACTGGAAGCTGGACTTGACAGTAACCTAGAGGCAAAAGGTCTCTTGGAGATGTGGAGGTTCCCACCCCCATCTCTTCTTTAGAAAGAATCTCATGATGCATTTTTAGCCATCTTTTAGTAGATGTTTCCAGGCGACCATTGTATTTCCCACGAACAGATGGTGAAAGCAAGATTTCCTTTGGTCACTGGACTCTTGCGTTTTATGATACATGTTGAGAACTAAAGAAGTTCTAAAGTACTAAATGTGGAGGTGGGGGGCGGGCAATAAATTGCTTGCTCTAATTGAAATAAAGTCCCTATGATCTGTGTGTTTGAGGGGTAACTAACTGGTCGAGGTGTTACCGGTTTCAGGCAAAGACAATGCTCACAGATACAGGAGCCGCCATTTAAAAGCAGGACGGTTCTTAGCATTTCCGGTCCTGACCGGAAGGAGCGAGGCACCAACAGCGTAGGGGGCAGGGCTCCGGGTCCAGGCCTCTTGTGCACTGTGAGGAGGAACCTCTACACAGAGCCTGCTCGGAGAAAACGCTAGAGGGCGGGCCCTTAAGGTGAGTGCAGATACTTGCTATCACCCCTGGCCCTTCCTGCTCTCTCTCAGCTGTTCTCTTGACAGGAGAGAATCCGAATGTTTGTGGGCCCTTACTAGGTAGTTACTGGGCAGCCACCCAGGGCAAACCTCCGGGGCGAGGCGGGCAGATAGGTTAGAGTTCATAGGCTAAGTCAGAATTCAAGGTCAGGTCAGAGTTCCCGGGCTGGTAAGTGAGAGTTCAAGGGCAAGTCAGAGTTCACAGAATTCGCGGGCTGGTCAGAAATCAAGGTCAGGTCAGAGTTCATGGGCAGGTCAAAATTCTCAGGACTGGTAAGCTAGGGGTTAAGGGCAGGTCAGTCAGAGTTCACAGCTTGCCTGGGAAGGTTCCTCCTGCCTCCCCACTGGGTAGCAGTCTGGCCCATCTCCCTGTCCTTGCACTGAGCCATCCTCCTCTGGGCAGAAGCTTCACTTGGTTTGGGTTTTTGCAGGGAACTCTGGTCATAAACAGAGCGGAGAGTGCTGGAGGGGTGCTCCTCCTAACCTCCCCAGGGTGCTGAGGGGCTTTTTGGAGCAAAGCACAGATGCCTTTCTCTGAAGACTTGCTCCCTGAGATCTGGAGTTACCCCAAAGCCGAGTGTTGATGGCATCTCAGACTCCTTAGAAGCCTGTAGTTCTCTGGTTTCTATATTGTGTTCAATTCATATTGTCTCTGGAAATCCAGAGTTAGTTTATTCCATGCAGCTAGTAGGTGGGATGTTGGAAACCTAAGTGATTAGGTTTGGAAAATATGATCTTTCCCCCTTAAACCCCGTGTTAGGTCCTCTGAGACCTCCGGGTTGATCCCACAAAGGATGACTTTGAACGCTCTTGGAAAAGAGCTCTTTTTGTGCTCTTTCCCTGGAAGCGGCAGGTTGAGATGAAGCGTGCCGTGACAGATAAGACACAAGGTTAGGGGTGAGTATTACCTAAGGCTTGGCCTCCATCTGCTGGGTGACCTTGAGTAAATCCTTCTCCCACTCACCCTGGGGTTGGAATGTGGGCTGCTAATACAGTCTGGCTGCCGGCTGGTGGGGCTCACTGAGGTATGGGGGAGGCTGATGGAGGTCACTTCTGGAAAGGGCTGTGGGCTTCTTGGGCAGGAAAGCATAATAAATGATGTCCAGTGGTGAATACAGAGTGATGCAATTGTTCTTTTAGTCTTATGCCTCACAGCACCTGAGCTCCAGTCACAGTACCGAGCTGCACACCAGACGGCCCTCTCCCCACGCCCACAGAGGCTGTATAGTCGCTCCCAGGATCACACAGGCTCTGGGTTTTGTGTCAGTGGACATTTAATTTGATTTATCTTGGTCTGGCATAGGCCGGATGAAGTCAACTAGCCAACAAATCTGCGATTGTTTCTGAGGAGCAGAGGCTCAATGGCAGCTCTCTAACCACTTAATTACCCTCAGTTGCAGGAAAAGCGAAGCTGGGTTTGAATAGGGTATTTGCATATCTGCACAGCTTTCCTTCTGTTCACTCTCTCCCCACACTCTGCGACGGCTCCCACTGCACAGCTCATTGGATTTCAGGAGCCTCCTCCCAACCCTGCACCCCCCCGCCCCATGCTTTGGCTCTAAAAGGATGGTTATTAAGAAACCCAAACTTTGTCTATTTTTGTTTTAGTTCTGTTCTGTGTTTAGTAATTGTTGGGTCTGTGCTGCTATTTTCTTGACTTTTGTTTCTGTATCTCATGTACACATTCTTTTTTTTTTTTTTTTAAAGCATCTGATGCCTCAGATATCAACTGCTGTTAATAGTATTCAGTGTTGACTCAGAAAAAGATTAGGTTAAATAACTTCTATTGCACTGAGGCCCTCTCATATCCGTGCAAGTAAAGGTCTATCTGGAGCAGGTATCTGGGAGACTCTATCTTCCCCATAGAGGAGGAGAATTCTTTTTATGGTTTCTATAATCAGCTGTCCGTGAAGAGTGGAAATCACGGGCTAACTCCACAGTCAGTCTGTTATCTGTTTTATTCCAAACAACGATAGTTAGTTATTTTTTCAGAAGAAAAGAATCCCCTGGCATTGACTTGCCTTTTTCCCCTGCAATTCTGCCTCTAAGGCTGTGCAGATCTTCACGATCTGCCTACACTAGTAAAAACAGTGCTAATAACTCCATGTCCTGATTTACTGCCCTTTGTTCATGTTGCGGGGACTACGCCAACAGTGATTTAGCCTCGTTCCTAACATTACTTTTTGGGTCACGAAGAGAGGGCATGTCCTATTTCTATATCCCCTGGACATTTCTTCTCCTTCATGCTACTCCAGGTCTTTTCATTCTTTGGGCCACAAAAACATCTGGGAAGAGGAGCCTGTAACCATACCCTCCCTCTTCTCTTCTTTCATTTGTTTGTCACTTAATTTTCACTCTGGCTTTTACCCCCTCACTTGCCAGAAACTGCTAAGGCAAAGGTCAGCTAGGACCTCCTTGCCAATTCAGTGACTTGGTTGCAGTCCATCAGTTTTGGTTGGGAGAATACTAACCATTAGCTGAAATTTAGCATTTCTTTCAACGATGAGTATAGGCAACAAACCACAGAAGTATTAATACTGACCCTAGGTATTTCAGTCTCACGTTACAGTTGTGGTAGATATCATGAAGTACTGTGTTTTTTCATTGAGAAGTTGCAATGGTTGTTGGACCTACTGCTGGATCTTGTTACTTAATGCATTAATAAAGAAGCATATCAGATCAGATCAGTTGCTGAGTCATGTCCGACTCTTTGCGACCCCATGAATCACAGCACGCCAGGCCTCCCTGTCCATCACCAACTCCCAGAGTTCACTCAGACTCACGTCCATTGAGTCAGTGATGCCATCCAGCCATCTCATCCTCTGTCGTCCCTTTCTCCTCCTGCCCCCAATCCCTCCCAGCATCAGAGTCTTTTCCAATGAGTCAACTCTTCGCATGAAGTGACCAAAGTACTGGAGTTTCAGCTTTAGCATCATTCCTTCCAAAGAAATCCCAGGGCTGATCTCCTTCAGAATGGACTGGTTGGATCTCCTTGCAGTCCAAGGGACTCTCAAGAGTCTTCTCCAACACCACAGTTCAAAAGCACCAATTCTTCGGCGCTCAGCCTTCTTCACAGTCCAACTCTCACATCCATACATGACCACAGGAAAAACCATAGCCTTGACTAGACGAACCTTTGTTGGCAAGAAGCATATATATGATCATAATATTTCAATAACTGTGTTCAAATATAAGTAATTTATAACATGCATTGTATTTTATATATCCAACAGTATTATTTTGAGAAGGGGCCCATAGGTTTCAGCATACTGCCAAGGAGGTCCATGGGACATAGAAAAGGCAAAGAACCTAGTTTTAATCATTAGTTACCTGATTTCACTAGAGTGTTTCTCGTACAATAAGAAGAGCCAGGGACTGGCCTGGTGGCCCAGTGGGTGAGACTCTGCACTCTCAGTGCAGAGGACCTGGTTCTATCCCTGGTTGGGAAACTGATCTCACATGCCACAATGAAGAAGCCCGGATCTTAGAAAATCCTGCAACTAAGACACAGTGCAGCCAAAATAAGTAAATATTAAAAAAAAAAAAAACAACAGAAGAGCCTCCTACTGAAAATTAATTCTCTTCTCCTTTACTTCCATGATATCAGTCTTTCCACCCATCTTTCTTATTACTTTTTCCTTGACTCTTAGGTCTTCTTTAGTTTACATCTTACATTTGAGATTTCTCTAGGGTCCTATCTTCCTTTCATTTCACCCTCCCTCCTTTCTTCCTTCTACAAATATTTATTGAGTGCTTACCCTTAAGCAGGGGCTTCCCAGATAACTCAGTGGTAAAAAACCCACCTGCCAATGCAGGAGATGTAGGAGACACAGGTTTGATCCCTGGGTTGGGAAGATCCCCTGGAGGAGGAAATGGCAACCCACTCCGGTATGCCTGCCTGGAAAATCCCATGGACAGAGGAGCCTGATGGGCTACAGTCCAGAGGTTCGCAGAGAGTCGGACAGGATGGAGTGACTGAGCACACAGGTACCCTTAGTAGCTGACAGTCCTTTGTGTGTGTGTGTGTGTGGGTGTGCAAGCATTACAGCACAGCAGTCTGATGTGTGCTATAGGACACACCCAGCCTTGGGAGTGGAGAAAGATGTCTTACTGGGGGCAGCGTTTAGCTGCCCAGAATGGATTGGAGGGGGAAGTCTAGGGTTGGGCAATAGGAGGCTGAGAAACGCTAACCTTGCCTTTACTTGAATGCCTCACATGCATCCATCTTGTGGGCACACTTCCCTCCTTTAGAAGCTGCTCCTCCATGATAGCTGGTGCTCCTGGAGAAGCATGTGCGCTCCACCTTTCCTTAGAGCTCTCCTCTCCTTAGAGCTCTTTGACTCCCTTGCCCCATTCTTGGAGGACCTTCAGAGTTATTTTTTAATGTATTTTTCCTTCCTCTTCTTTGAGTTATGTGAGGACAAGAACTGGGGCTTGCTCACGTTTATATCTCTAGCACTTAACATTGCTGGGCCTCTAGTAGATTTCTAAATTGAGCCAAATTAAGGAATAGAAGTTTAGAGAATTTGTCCACATTATGTAGCAAAAATAGCCTATGAAATCCTTCAGAACGACTCATAGAATCATGAAATTTCAGAGTGAGAAGGTCATCCAGCTGTCCTTCAGCTTTTTAAATGTAAGCACTTTTTTTTCAGAGGAGGAAACTGGATTATACTTCCTCTGACACTCTCTGCCACCATCAGCCCATAAGTGGGTGTTGCCAAAATTCAGAAGTGCTGTAACAGGACTTGAGTTGTTTTTTTTTTTTTTTTTTTTACTTTTGGTAAAATGGATTTAATGGTCTTCCTTTGTTTTCAATGTAAAAGAGAGGTTTTCCTCCAGGATGACACAGTAGCAAGTCCCTAATCTCAACCAAGGGCTAATCTCAACCAAGGGAAATTGTAAATTGAAAGCCAGAATATCCAAAACCTGACCCTGTGGTAAAAGGTATTTGTGAGTGGCCCACTCTCCTGGGTGAGGGTGAAATGCAACAGCAGCTTTAATTGTAGAAATTTCCCCATGAAACTGGAGAAAGCCCTTAGCTGCCTCAGTAGTTGGCAGAGATGACCCCTCACATAGCTTGCACCTTGGATTTCAGGTTCTTGATGGAGGTTCTAGGGACAAACAGGGCACAGACTATATGTTTTGTTTTTTTTTCCTACAGGCACTTGCTCTGTATCCCAGTTTCCTCCCCTGATCAAAATGGAAAAAATGTTAATGGTTTAGGTTCATTGCTCTTTATGCAGGCAGCAGCCAGACACAGGGAAACCCGGTTAGTTGGAAAGAACATCATAAAGATTTCAGGTCACTTTTTAAACTTACTGAGTCTGCAGGTTAAGTGGAGAAAGAGCTGCTCATTGGCAGGGAGGATCTTGTAATGGGCTGTTGTTCCCTGGCAGGGAGAATGTTGGTCAGTATCAGATCCAGGCTTCTCTCCATTCCTTCCAAAAGGAGGAATAAATTGAAGTTAACCACTGGAGAGACAAAACAAGAGCTTCTCCTAAAGGCTCTAAAAATAAAACAGATACTCCTGATGATGAATTAAGGAGCCCCAGTTTACATTTGACAAATATTTCAATAAGGTTTTTGTATAAACCTTAGGCAGTATCTTGCCTTAGCGAGATACTGGCAGGGAAAATTCATCCAGTTCTTATTGGGACCCATTGGTATTGGGAGTTTTGTCAAGTAAGTTGCTGAACTTTGTGGATCAGAAAAATTGAAAGGTACCTCAAAATTTTGAGGTAAAGAAAAAAAAAGGGATAAATAAATTGTGCTTTAAGAAAATCTTGGAATCAGATTGGGCACCTGCAATGGACTGAATGTTTATGTTCTAGCTTTCCCTCTCTACCCAAATTTATATGTTGAAACCCTAATCCCTAGTGGGATGGTATTTGGAGGTGGGCCTTTGGGAGATAATTAGGTCATGAGGGTGGAGACCTAATAAATGGGATTAGTGCCCCTGTAAGAAAAGACTGTAGAGAGTTCTCTCACTCCACCGCATGAAGACAATATGAGAAGTGGGCCATCTGCAGCCTGGAAGAGAGCTCTCTGCACCCGTGCTAGCACTCTGATTTCGAACTTCCAGCCTCTTAAACTGTGAGAATTACATTTTTGTTGTTCACAAGTCACCCCGGCTGTGGGACTTTGTTATAGCAGTGGGCTAAGGCAGCACTGCATTCCTTTCTTATAATAGCTGTTGAAAACCCAGCTTTGCAAAGATATGACTTCACTGAAAGGAACATGGCTCTATCTAATGATGATGCTGCAAGCCAGTTCTTGTGCGTAAACTATTGGATAAATGTTGAGTTAGTATTCATTTGCGTTGCTATAGGTAGACAAATGTTGAGTATGGTGTGGTTCTTCAAATTTAAAATACTCTGTAGTATCCCTTGAGTTTGTTAGGGCACCTTGGGTTATATCCCTGCCCATTTCGGAATTTAGCACTGGAATGGGTATGGCAGACTAAAGATGTAGTAGAAATTAGAGAAGAGAAAGTCAGTATAGGCCAAAGTAATCAGTGAGGGCGAAATCTTCAACACCTGTCCACAGGCTGCCAGCTTCATGAAACAGAAGCTCTTGAAGGCAGTGACCTGTGGAACCAAAAAGTATTAGGGCTTTAAGAGGTGAAGGGAAGGGCTGAAGCTGTGTGTAGCTGCTAGCCGTGTATGCCCGTTTAAATTAATTGAAATGAAGTAAGACTAACAATCCAATTCTCCTGTCACCCTAGCCACATTGCGAGTCTTCCATAGCCACAGTGCAGAGAGAAAACGTCTCCATCATCACAGAAAGTTCTGCTGGGCGGCACTGATCTGATCTAAAGAAGGGTCAGCACACTGTACCCCAACGGCAAAATCCAGTCTCTGCCTGTTTTTGTACAGCCCGTGAACTAAGGATGGTTTTTACATTTTCAAATGGTTGGAAAAAAATTGTGGACATTAATTTCTTTCATGTTATAACAAGTACCTACAAATATCCTTGGTTTTGCCTCTTGACTCATTAAGGCTAAAATATTTACAATCTGGATCTTTTTAGAAATATCTGCCAACCTCTGGCCTAAAACACCTTCTAGCTCCAGTTGAGGAAACTGAAGCCTGGAGACAGAACGTGACTTGGGGCAGATCACACAGCCTAGAAGGACAGTCTGAATTGTGGCTTTGGTTTAATCTGCTTCTTTACTGTGTCTGGGCCTCTTTCCTTCCTAGGGCCTCTGTTGATCTTCATCCAGAAGATAAAACAATAGTTTTCTTTAACTGCATTGTGGACTAGAGAGGGAGTGATGGACTCCTGGAAGACTGGGTCATATTCAGTTATGAGCCCATCACGGGGAGCATTGGGAAAATCACGTGCTGGAGCCACATGTTCACCAAGGAGTTCAAACATAGACATTGGACTCTCTCCAGATGAGGTTACAGACACAGAAAGATCCAGATGAAGTAAAAGATGATTGACATATAACTCTAAAAACTTGCATTTCTCCTCCAAACCATACTACCTGTGATGATCTGTGAATTGATATTAAAAAATTATCTTATGGTTAATGCCAGTTGCATTGCATTATATCCATGTTGTGAGTTAAAAGGCTTTAATTTGTCAAACATAACCATTTAAAATAGACTACATTAAAAAAATAACCCTGTTGATCATTTCTTCATTATTATTTTTGTTTTAAAGAATATTTTAATACTAAAATCCCCTCCCCCAAGTGAAAGTGGCTTGAATGACCCTGAAGATGAACTTAAGTGGTGATAATGTTTAAACATCTAGCCAAGATTCCCTGTAGAATAGCTGGGTTACTGGAAAGGGTCACAGTACAACCTACAGTTGATCCTCGTTATTCACAGATCTGTATCTGTGAATTCACCTACTGGCTAAAATTTATAACTGCCAAATCAGTAATTACAGTACTTTCTCAGTCATTTGTGGACATGTTCAGAGTGGTGAAAAATTTGAGTTGCCCAATGCACAGATTTCTAGCTGAGGTCATGCTCTGCCTTCTGGTTTTGGCTCTCATGTTGTGAACAAGTGTCCTTCTCGTGGTCTGTTTAGGGCCACATTTCCCACAGTTTGGTGCTTTTTTGTTGGTGATTTCACTATTTAAAATGGCCCCCTCATGTAGTGTTGATGTAATGTCTAGTGCTCTGAGTGCAAGAAGGCTGTGATTGTGACTTACATATGTCTGTTAGAGAACCTCATTCAGGCATGAGCAATAAGGCTGTTGGTTAAGAGTTCAGAGTTAACAAATCAGAAATATATATTAAGGGCTTCCCTTGTAGCTCAGCTGGTAAAGAATCCACCTGCAATGTGGGAGCCCTGGGTTTGATCTCTGGGTTGGGAAGATACCCTGGAGAAGGGAATGGCTACCTACTCTAGTATTCTGGCCCGGAGACTTCCATGGACTATTCCATGGGGTCGCAAAGAGTTGGACACTACTGAGTGACTTTTCACTCAATATATATTTAATGAGGTGTCTTTGAGCAGAAACTCACATAAAACAAAGTTCTATATTGATTGGTTGAAGACTGGTTGATGTTGGGACCAGAGCCTCTCTGGAGCCTAACTTTGCATTTCTGCTGGGAGCAGTGGTTCAGTAACTTTATAGAATATTATTACCACCAATAATGAAGATCAAGTAATATTTGTAACACACAGGATCTTGTAAACCCTTCACTGTCCACTTTCTGGGCATCTCACCTGGTTTGGCATTAGGGTCCAGTAATACTTGTGTATAGACTGCTGTCTTCACAGGATGGCTAGAACTCACTTCTCAAAATAACAAGGAACCCTGGCCATGATAATTGGGAATTCTTATCTCACAACAAATTTGCTGTACCATTTCATGGAACTTGCTTATTCTCCCCGAGCCCCAGCCAGGTGCTAAAATGACCCTAATAGGATGGACTTAATTTATAGGCACATCTGGTGAAAGATCAAAGTGAACGTGAAGTCCCTTTGATGATGCTACAACCATATAGGTTTGGATCTTTTCTTGGGTTTTACTCTCCACCTGGCAATTCTGGTGTGCTCCAGATAAGAGTAGATTCATTGAATCTGGGGCAGATTAATTGATGTGAAGGTTTAGTAAGAATTGCTTGGTTCTTGGGAAAGCCAGGGTTATAAGAAAATCATCTGAAGGGAAGGAGATCATAAGGCAGTCCGTCTATTGATTGTTCAGGATTTCTTTAGAGTTCAACAGGTAGATGTCTGGTTGGATCATCACTGTTTGTTTTAGATTGATTGAGCAACTGAGCAGAGACTAAGTCTTTGATGATGTGTGCTAAGGAGGTTTCCTTTTTTAAAAATCGTTATATCTTTTTTTCTTTAAAGGGAGAACGGGTTCCTTAAGGTTACTGAGAGCACTGAGTTTTCTTTCTGAGCTGTTTGGAACACAGAGAAGACATGGAGCTTGAACATTTCTCCCTATTTGGAAGTCTCGCTGGAGTCTGCTTCGTCATAACTAGCTCATCAGTGTCATAACCACTTTGTAATTGCTCACTGCTCTCTGTAGCACCTTCTGCATTAGTATCAGGTTTTCGTCAAACGTGGAAATGTTCTTATCAGGGTGTATATGTGTGTGTCTGTGTTTGTATGTGGCTGTAGAAGAAAATCCCATGCCATCCCAGATTAGTAGAGGTCCAGCTCTCCAGGACAGATCTCCTGCCTGCCTGAGCTTTAGAACTCTAGGACCCACTCTGGATCGCTCCATCGTACCGTCTGTCGTGACATTCACCCTGTGAAATTCATCATTTCCTTGCCCCAACCTGGAGTCGTTTGTGTTCTGTCATCTTAGTAGAACGACCATCTCCCCAGTTACCTGAACCAGAACAATGGAAGTTATTTTAAACTTTTGTTCTCTCATCCTTCACATCGAGCAGTCTCTTCAATTTTGTCTGAAGATAACCTGCCCCCCAAATATCCCCATTACTCATGCATCCTCTCTAACCCTCTGCCAGTGCCTTTGTCCCAACCCCTCACATCCTCCTACTTGTCCATCTCCAAACTCTTTGAACTTGTTTCTCCCAGGTCCTAGCAGGCCTGGGTTTGATCCCTGGTTGGAGAATTGGATCCCACATGCTGTAACTTGGAGTCCACATGCTGCAATTAAAGACCCTGCATGCCCGCGACTAAGACTTGGCACAGCCAGGTAAATACGCATTTTTTTTTTTCTTTTTTTAAACAGCCTTTCTGTGCTTGGGTTGTTTATAGTCCAGTCATACAGCATTTTTTTTTCCCCTCAAATTTGACTAGATTCCTGGGTGGCTTAGATGTTAAAGAGTCTGCCTGCAGTATAGGAGACCTGAGTTCAATCCCTGGGTTGGGAAGATCCCCTGGAGAAGGAAATGGCACCCCACTCCAGTATTCTTGCCTGGAAAATCCCATGGATGGAGGAGACTGGCGGGCTACAGTCCATAGGGTCGCTGGGTCAGACATGACTGAGCGACTTCACTTTCACTTTCTATAAGACTATGAGCTCCTTGGATGGTGGGACCAGCCCTTTCATCTCAGCATCTCTGGTACCTGCCTGGCACTGGGCACATAACATGCTCCATCAGTATTTTTTTGAATGAGGGTGTATGGCAGGGATCCCCAGTGTCTGGACTCAAGGATCAGAATGTCAAGGTATTAAAATGGTTCAAGGGACTGATTGTCATGGGGTGAAGGGTTTCCAGCAAGAGGTGTTAGGTAACAGTGTTTATTTATAACAGAATAACCCAGAGAAACAGTTCATTTGTCTTCTCTGTACCTCCTAAATCAGCTTTTTCCCCCTTCTTATAGTTCTTTTTTGAATGGAATAATGTCACCCACTCATTGGCTTTATATAGCTCCTATTGAATAGAACCCAACAGAAATTGTGCCTATTAATGAAAAACACAGAACGTGGGCGGTTTTTGAACTGCTGATTAAAACCCGTACCAATCAGGTTACTTTAGCAGTCTTAAACCATTTTGCTTTCCCTAAACCTGGAGCTTTGCTTGCCAGAGAAAATGACTTTAAGAAAGACAGTAGCCAAGAGTGACGTTGTCTTGTCCCCAGCACTGTGTCCTGACTCTCCAGTGAAATCATAGGGTCAGGTATCTTCCCAGTGCTTTGGAAGCTGTGAGAGGGTCAAAGTCATGAGGGGCTGGAGAGGACACAAGTGGCCTCCCAGGCCACTGCCTGCTGCCCTCCAGGGATGGCTCCAGCCTCAGGTCTGTAGATAGGACAGCTGGTAGGGAAGGGCCTGAAAACACTTTCCTACTTGGGCTGGTCAAGAAGAAAAATATCAATTTCTAGGAGCTGCTGGGCAGCTCTGACCTCTGAGGTTCAGCGCCTCCATTGCTGAGCACCATAGCTGCCTGCGGTGAACTGAATTAATTCCAGGAGGGCAGAAGGCAGAAGAATCGTGAGACTCAGGAAGTGCTCCATGGTCTGCCTCCTTTCAGGGACTGGAATTCTCTGCCGTGCCCATCAGTGCTGGTCCTGGCAGAAGAGGTGTCTCCCTGGGCATGGTGCCAAGGAGCTCACACAGGACTCCCTGTTCAGCCCCAAACTGCATCCTGTGCTGGTGCTGGGGAGGGGGTTGCCCAGCAGGTCTGCCCTCAAAGCTGGAGTTCGAGGTCATGCGGGCTCCCTCGAGGTGGGCGTGGGGAGGGGCATGTGGCTGCTCCCACAAGTGGCCCCATTGTATCCTGAGCTGGGAGGCTGCAGAGAGCAGCTCTGTGACGGCTGCTGAGACCGTCACACCCGGGCGTGTCTACAGGGTTTGATTCCACTGAACCAGGGGGGCAGCCATGTGGTGAGCATGTGCTTGGGGCCACATTTGGGTCCAAGGGCTGGCAATGTGCTTTGAGTTTGGGCTTCCTTTCTTTTTCAGAAGGTGGTTGATTCATGCAAAATGCTTAACCATGCCTGCAACACACGGAGCAGGGATCAGATCCCCCTTTGATGTGCAGGGTCTTTTTGGAGGTTCCAAAAAAATAGTTCAAAGGTTTACTTTGGACACCACACCTCCAGCACATGTCAAAGTCAAGGCCTGGCTCCCCAGGCAGCGGGCTGGAGCAAACATCTTGTGCTGGCTTCTTCCTCCCTCTGTTTGTCTTGCGCTGAGCACAGATTTCCAGACTTCACACTGTCCTGGTGGCGAAAAGGGGAGCTGGAGCAAAGGCAAATAAACTGCTCTGAGGTTTTTGAGAGTCTGGAGAGGCAGGGGTGCAACGGGGTCTCCCAGCTCTGCTGGAACTGGGTGTGAAAGTGAGGCTGGGGTTCGTATGCAGCGACAGGCGCTCTCACTGCCCTGGAGCCTGGGGCTCTCTGAAGGAACTGTGTACCCAGGCAGAAAAAGAGCCATCTGGCCGCCCCACGGGGGTCAGAGCGTGGTTCGCCTGGGTTTGTTTTAGCTTGCTTGCTGTGGTCCTGTCTTACGTCATCTCGTCTCCTCCATGGGTGTGGGATTTAAGGACAGACTCCTGGAGGATGAGGTGCGGATGCTGGGTGGGGGCAGGACCAGAGGCACATGAACGTGAAGGCCGGGTGTGTCCACCTGGAGACGTCTGGTAGGGAAACCGTGCATCGCACTGTGGTGTGCTGAGAGTTGCCTTGTGTCCCCAGGGCCTGGGGATGGGGAAGGTGATCCGAGCTTTGTTCACAAAGCTGGACACTGGTGGGGTGAATTGGGGAGGATTTCCGCCCCAACTCTTGAGAGAAAGCAAAGTAGAACCATGGCTATGGTGGACGTGGCCATGACCTTGAACTCAGGGTTTGGGGGAAGGATTTTCTTCTTTCTCTTCCTTTCTAGTTATCGGGAACTCTTGAGTCCCTTGATGGAGCCACTTCTCTGTTTTGTGGGCTATTTACCCATCAGCCAAAGGTGGGTGTTTTCACTATGATCTCCTGCTGTGTACGCCTGTCTCAATCCTTCACTCTGTTTGAAAACAGGGTTTAAAATGCACAAATCAAATGACATCACAGGATCAGGGTATGCCTGGAGACCAGAATCTGGAGCATCACTGGAGAAGGGTGAGACCTGTAGGGGCTCCTGGGGCCTTACCCTTGTGCCCTTGGAGTTAGTGTTTTTTTCTCTCCTCATACAATACAAATCAAGGCCTCACAGCCCCACCCCCTCGCCTAAGCTGGTACCTCTGAAATACCACACACAGTCAGTGTCCAGAGTGATTTACCACACCATATGGAAATCTCCTGGGATCAAGTCTACAGCAGCTTGGCAAATTGCAGGAATATAGAATCTTGTGTTATTTTTAATGCAATTAATGGAGGCTTTTATCTCTCTCTCTCTAAGTTCCCTTTATAGGGTTTCCTTTTGCTTCTTTTCAACCTTGATCGTTGGGGAAATTCCACAAGGCCCCCTCCCTCATTTGTGGTTGAAAATAACAGTTTCTGTTGGGGTCAGACTGCTCTGATCTCCTGCTCATAGAAAACTTCAGTGAATTATTCTTTTTCTTCTTTGGGTTCATGTCCTTGGAGATCCCCTCTGGTTTCAGAGCATTCCTACACATTTCTCTGTCACTTCATGCTGTGTCTTCACCATTTTCCTCATGTTTTCTGAAGTCTTTCCATTTCAGAGGATATTGCTTTCCTCCCACAAATCAGTTTTTTAGTTTTTACGTATCATCTCCTGGCAACCCTTCCTTCCACGTCACTCTAGGTTCTTGCTTTCATTTTAGGACAAATGTTAGCATTTTTTGAATGTCCATTTCTGCTTGAGCTAAACCTAATAATTAGTTCTTCTGGGTCAGACTGTGTGTTAGGCTTTTTCATTTATCAATAACTTTAATAGAAACTCTGCATTGCCGTCCCATTTCACACATGATGTACACTTGATAAGCTAGACTTGTATTAAGTGTTCAAGCAGCTCTTCTAAGACAAAATAAATTCTCTGTGTTTCAAATGTTTTCCCTCAAAGCTAGATGGAGATGCTCTCAAATTCACCTAACATCGAGAAACTTGTCTGGTTCCCCCACGTAACTAGCTTGTAGATGTAATTAATCGTAAGTCATAGATGAAACTTCATTTCACATGTGTATTTTAATGTTGGTCAATACTGTGAACAGATGTTAATCTTGCCTTTAGTGAACAATGAAAGTATTTGACTAATTTAAAAAAACAGTTCTAGACTCACTTATCAATAGCATATAATGAAAGTCAATCTATGCTGCTGCTGCTGCTGCTGCTAAGTTGCTTCAGTTGTGTCCGATTCTGTGCAACCCCATAGACGGCAGCCCACTAGGCTCCTCTGTCGCTGGGATTCTCCAGGCAAGAATACTGGAGTGGGTTGCCATTTCCTTCTCCAATGCGTGAAAGTGAGAAGTGAAAGTGAAGTCGCTTAGTCGTGCCTGACTCTTAGTGACCCCATGGACTGCAGCCTACTAGGCTCCTCTGTTCATGAGATTTTCCAGGCAAGAGTACTGGAGTGGGTTGCCATTGCCTTCTCCGAAAGTCAATCTATATCCCTCCTCATTTGATTAGTCTGTCTCCTGATTTTGCCCAGTTATTTTTTTCTTTTCTAGTTTTGGTGCCCAAGCACCGAGGACAGTTTGCACAGCCACTTTTTTCCAGCTGCTGGAAAGCTGTCATTCAGCAAGTGGCAACTCATTGGCCAGTACAGCAGTGTAAGGTTTGCTGTTTGGGTGGCAGGCAGAGAGGTGCTGAGCAATTATTATTTTCAACGTCAACAGTGCATGGCCTAAAGACAAAACATGTAGTCACGTGGGCCCACTTCCTTTTGCCTTTGGACAGGGAGGAGAAGGCATGTTGGAGCAGCTGGAAACCTTGAGTTGTAAAGGGGTGAGGATATGGATAGGTACACTGGGGATTGTTTTAAAATTGGAAAATTTGAGGTGGAGGAAAATTAAGTGATCTGTAAAAGGGAAAATGGATTTGGACACCACACTCTTACTTCAAATGGGGAGGCCTCTTAGGCCAAGTAGAACAGAGCGGTGCTAGTGCAGGTGGAAGAAGTGTGGCTCTATGCTCACCATTGGTGCCACTTGTGTGGAGGTTAACAATGTACAGTGATCCTTTGTAGTGTTTTTGTGTCTGTCTGGTCTTGGTGGCTAGATGATGAACTTCTTAAGGGCCAGATAATGTCATATCTCTGGTGCCAAGCAGAACACTTTGAATGGAGCACATACTCAGAGAATATTAACTGATTAGCAAGTTGATTAGCATAAAGATGAAAGCTCACTTGAACAAGAGACCCCAATAAGTCACAATTTAGGCATATGCCCTGCTAGGTACTGTAAAATGAAGGTTCTGAGCCCCTGTAATTAATAATGTCAGAGCACAGGGTAACATACTAAAACAGAAAGATCCCAAAATGTAGTGACATAAATGGGATCAAAATTTCTTTTTCTCTTCTGTAACAGTCCAGAGGTCAGTGGGCTGGGGCTGGAGGCAAGGCAGCAGCTATAGCTGCAGTCAGCAGGAGGGAGGGAAAGAGCCAGGAGAGCGTCCAGGAAATGGCATCTATCCTTCTGCTCATGTCCCTTTGGCTACAGCATGATCACATGGCCATATCGAGCTGCAAGGGAGGCTGGGAAATGTAGTTCCCAGCTGAGGGGCTCTGCCTAGGTACAACTTAGGAACTACATTATTAAAAGGGAGAGAGGGCTTCCCTGGTGGTCCAGTGGTTAGGAGTCTGCTTTGCAATGCAAGCAAAAATACTGGTTCTATCCCTAGTCCAGAAAGATCCCACATGCTGAGGGGCAACCGAGCTTGTGTCCCACAACTAATGAGCCTGTGAGCTGCTACTGAGCCCACATGCCACAACTACTAAAGCCCATGCACCCTAGAGCCTGTGCTCTGCAACAAGAGAAACCACTGCAGTGAGAAGCCCTCACACCACAAGTAGAGTAGCCCTTGCTCACGGCAACTAGAAAAAGCCCACTTAGCAATGGAGACCCAGCACAGCCAAAAATAAGTAAACTTTAAAAAATGTTGTTTTGTTGTTGGTTAGTCGTGAAGTCATGTCCAACTCTTTGCGACCCCATGGACTGTAGCCTACCAGAGTCTTCTGTCAGTGGGATTTCCAGGCAGAAATACTGGAGTGGGTTACCATGTCCTTCAGAATAAAACAGAGAGAGTGAATATCGATGGAGAAGTATCCTCTGATATAGTACCTAAGCTAAATTTTCCCTAAGAGGCTTCCTTTCCCTTCCCTTTTCCAAGGAGGTTAGAGAAATAGAAGCAGCAGTTGCCAAATCCTATTTGCCAACCACCCGTAATCCTACAGATGTTGACAGTATAGAGCTCTTCCCAGAATCTGATGTCTCCTCCTCTGGAGGCATATTAGAGACAGAGATGGAGTGAGATGATGAAACCCCCTATGGGGTGCAGACACAAACTGTTGGGAAAGTCAAGAGATTTTTGCCCCAGAGAACAAAAGTAATTTTGGTTGGTCATTGGGAAAATATTACAAATGGGTATGGCATTGTGCAGAGTGTTAAAGCTTAGGGGAACGGGTGAATACATCATGTTTAGAACTTCATCCTCTTGTTTTTTCTGATGCTATTTTACCCATTTAAAAATTACTACGTGTACAATTTCAGAAATATAGAATTACTCTTTATTCAACTTAGGATTTCCTGATATGTATTGTAATTGACCTGGCACTGCTGAGATTTACATGGTAAAACAAAAGGAGCTTTAGATTTTGCTTCAGAAGACTTGACTATGAGTCTTACTTTTCAGCTCTTTTGGCCACGGTGTTAATTTATGGAAGGGAGATAATAGTGGCCAATTTAGAGAGGTGGTGGGATGAAATATGCTAGGCGTGAAAGCTCTAGATTCATTCTCAAGAATGGTATAGATGCTAGATTGCATTATGGCTATTATTGTTACAAATTGTCAGTTTACTTTTAAATAACTTTGAGTGGCCTGATACGAATCCAGGCATTCTGCAGCTCAACTACTAATTGTGTAAGACTAAAAAATTATTGTAATGGTTGAATTGAGGCTTGAAAAATCTCTGCCTAGTCTTCTTTTGAGATAGCACAAGTTTTCTAAGGTGTTTGAAATCATTCTTTAGATATTTCCATGGTTCAATTTCTTTCTTAAGATATAAGACTTAAATAATTGATTGGTAATAAAATAAATTTTATAACTGGAATGAAAAAAAAAAAATCTCTTCCCAGTGATGGTGAAAGTGCCAGGGAAGATTCCTGGCTAATAAACAGTACCTGTGTGTGACTTTTTCCTTCTCCCTCCACAAGAAGCTACCTTGAAGTCTAGTATCTGAATGACAGTGTTTCAAATAAGATTATCATGTTATCTAGGTTTACTTACTTGAAGGAGGTGCCCAGAGCACCATTATGTTATCTACGGAATGATTCTAAGATGAAAGGAAATCCATGATCTGTGCAAAAGGCTGTTCCTTTGAACTGTTCTGGGCTATCACCCAGAGCTGGTACTGCAGAGTGAAAAGTCTGAAAGCCAGAAGTATGTGTCTGGACACATGTGATCTGGACAAATGGCCCATCTCTTCTCTGTGGTAGGTTCTTTATTTTTTGAATGGGAAGCCTACTGCTGGACTCCTGCCTCACAAGGGTGCTCTGTGGGTGTGCTACAAGGCATTTGAGGGTAGAAATTGCTTCAAACTACCTGGTCTTGGTTTAGTACACTCTGTTGACTGAAATAGATGTACTCAAACACTGGAATGTATAAGAGAGTTCCTTTGCAGCCCACACCTTCTAGGAAGTAATATGAACTGAAAATCAGTGATGCATATCCTGCTAGGTAGAAGGCCATGCCCTGGGAGCCAGATGAGGACTCTTTATTAAACTACTGTTTCTTACCTTACAGAATACCAAGTGTTTTTTTCCAGAGAGCTGACCCATTAAGTAAAATAAAACAAAATCAGCTCTATTGTCTTTAAATGAGTCTGTTCTGTTGACAACAGACAATGATAGACAGTAATTGCTATGAGCTACAGATGTTCTAGTTATTGTAGACACAGGACTATGGTTTTCATCGAACTGCTCAATGAAGGCGTCATTTTCTTTGTAGAGTCTGTCAGTCCTACTTCTACTGAATGCTACAGATTACAGTTTAAACAGTTGGGACCCTGAATACTCCATTGGTAGATTGCCAGAGAAGACGTGCTGTGTTCTGAATTGCAACATAGGGGAGAAAGCAGAGGATAGATACTAGAGGTAGGACTGAGGATGAGATCCATTCTCGCTTGTGGCACCAGCCCCTCTGGTAGAAAGTGGAGGCTGTATGACTGGAGTCAGCTTAACATCAGGCTAGTCACAGGTCAGGTATTTTTAATCTGCTTGTTGAAACAAACCATTTGCTGTTAGTTCCAAGAAAACCACCCACTAAACTGGGAACCAACCGCAGGTGAAACCAACCGAAAGTTGCACAGGGGCTAGTGGGACTGACCTATTTTTGCCTCTTTACTTCCTGCCTTGCTTCTTTGGCTTCTGCTCTGTCTCTCACTCCGGAACAAGGACAATAATATCCTCTGGCTTTGAGGTCACCCCACATCATGAGAAACGCTGGGCTGGAAAAAGCACAAGCTGGAATCAAGATTGCCAGGAGAAATATCAATAACCTCAGATACGCAGATGACACCACCGTTATGGCAGAAAGTGAAGAGGAACTAAAAAGCCTCTTGATGAAAGTGAAAGAGGAGAGTGAAGAAGTTGGCTTAAAGTTCAACATTCAGAAAATGAAGATCATGGCATTTGGTCCCATCACTTCATGGGAAATAGATGGGGGAAACAGGGGAAACAGTGTCAGACTTTATTTTGGGGGGCTTCAAAATCACTGCAGATGGTGATTGCAGCCATGAAATTAAAAGACGCTTACTCCTTGGAAGGAAAGTTATGACCAACCTAGATAGCATATTCAAAAGCAGAGACATTACTTTGCCAACTAAGGTCCATCTAGTCAAGGCTATGGTTTTTCCAGTGGTCATGTGTGGATGTGAAAGTTGGACTGTGAAGAAAGATGAGTGCCGAAGAATTGATGCTTTCGAACTGTGGTGTTGGAGAAGACTCTTGAGAGTCCCTTGGACTGCAAGGAGATCCAACCAGTCCATTCTAAAGATCAGTCCTGGGTGTTCTTTGGAAGGTCTGATGCTAAAGCTGAAACTCCAATACTTTGGCCACTTCATGCAAAGAGTTGACTCATTGGAAAAGACTCTGATGCTTGGAGGGATTGGGGGCAGGAGGAGAAGGAGATGACAGAGGATGAGATGGCTGGATGGCATCACCAACTCGATGGACATGAGTTTGGGTAAACTCCGGGAGTTGGTGATGGACGGGGAGGCCAGGCGTGCTGTGATTCATGGGGTCGCAAAGAGTCGGACACGACTGAGCGACTGAACTGAACTGAACTGACCCATGGTTTGACACAGTCATATCTAATACTTGAAAATGCAAAGCACTTGTGAAAAAACATGGCAGAGGGGCACTGGTACCATCAACCCAAGGCCCACAAAGCGTGGTTCCTAGTGCCTGTTTGCCAATAACTGTTCATCTCTGCCACCTCCACCCAGAGGCTGCTTGTAGAATGTCAGCTCTGAAGGGAACTTAGGGACTTAGGGCCATTTTCTAGGTCACCTCCTTCACTTTTAAAGATGAGAAGAGAGAGGCCCAGGAGTTAAAGTGACTTGCTGAGGTCATGGCTGGTCAGTGGCTGAGCCGGTAGAGGAACTCGTGTCTTCCGTGGGGTACAGTCCCAGAGTACAGTGTGCGTTGTTCCCCAGAGTCATGTTACAAGTCCTAGTCTACTACACTTTCAAGGCTATGCTTCTGGGGTTGTGGACTCTGTCCCCTTTGTTTTGTGGGGCAGGGGGTAGGGGGTGGAGAGGAATCATCACCTAATGTCATGAAGCCTGTTTCTTCAAACCCTCAAAATAAGAATCCCTCACAAATGTATGAGGTTGGCTCATGTTCATATGAACTGAAGGATGGAAAAATGCTGTTTGTAATTTGAAAGCAATCTGCTGACATAAGATGTGATTATATAACTATCTGCTGTATAACATCACCCATCCACTCACCCCCCACCCCCCTTTTTTTTTCTCTTTTTTGGCCTGGAGCACCTTAATCCCTTGGTTGGCCTTAATTAATTTCAGGTGTATGATTAATATGTTAATGAAACTCCATTCAACTTATATGCAGAGTACATCATGAGAAATGCTGGGCTGGAAGAAGCACAAGCTAGAATCAAGATTGCTGGGAGAAATATCAATAACCTCAGATATGCAGATGACACCACCTTTATGGCAAAAAGTAAAGAACTAAAGAGCCTCTTGATGAAAGTGAAAGAGGAGAGTGAAAAAGTTGGCTTAAAGCTCAACATTCAGAGAACTAAGATCATGGCATCTGGTCCCATCACTTCATGGGAAATAGATGGGGGAAACAATGGAAACAGTGAGAGACTTTATTTTGGGGGACTCCAAAATCACTGCAGATGGTGATTGCAGCCATGAAATTAAAAGATGTTTACTCCTTGGAAGGAAAGTTATGACCAACTAGACAGCATATTAAAAAGCAGAGACATTACTTTGTCAACAAAGGTCCATCTAGTCAAGGCTATGGTTTTTCCAGTGGTCATGTGTGGATGTGAGAGTTGGACTATAAAGAAAGCTGAGTGCTGAAGAATTGATGCTTTTGAACTGTGGTGTTGGAGAAGACTCTTGAGAGTCCCTTGGACTGCAAGGAGATCCAATCAGTCCATCCTAAAGGAGATCAGTCCTGGGTGTTCATTGGAAGGACTGATGTTGAAACTGAAACTCCAGTACTTTGGCCACCCGATGCGAAGAGCTGACTCATTTGAAAAGACCCTGATGCTGGGAAAGATTGAGGGCAGGAGGAGAAGGGGACGACAGAGGATGAGATGGTTGGATGGCATCACTGACTCAATGGACATGGGTTTGGGTAAATTTTGGGTGTTGGTGATGGACAGGGAGGCCTGGTGTGCTGCAGTTCATGGGGTCGCAAAGAATTGGACATGACTGAGCGACTGAACTGAACTGAACTGATTCAGCCTTCAGCACTTAATTGTTCTACAATTTCTCTGACTCTAGTTGTCCTCTATCCTCTCAAGGTCTGCAGGCCTTTTGTGGAGAGGGTGTATCTTTGAGACATTTTGAAAATTCCCTTCCAGAAAAAGATTAACCAAAAGATTGATCATTACTGTTGTAAAGCATTTCCAGAGAACTATTACTAGAGAGCTCTGCTACACAGACCTGTATAGAGAATGGATCCAATTATAAAAATTCAGACAAACGTGAACTTCCTAGCATTCCAAGTGTTGTTTGAAATCAGAAGAAACGTGATTTTAGCCTCATATCATGGGCGATCTTAGGAACGAATGAGGGTGGGCAGTGGTACCTTGACCTGGGTAGGGGAAGTGTTCACAGTGGCCTTAGATAAGGGCAAGGACCAAGTGTGATATTTAGCAAACAGAATATTTTCTTGTTTTATGTCCCTGGATGTGTTCCAGTGTCTCCTAGTTTACAGTCTATGGGAACCTGAATAGAATTTGTATCCTACTGTTGTGTGAAAATTGTATTAATCTTAATTATGCTGAATTGGTTCACAGTGCTTTTCAGGTCTGCTATATCCTTCTACCTCTCTGTATACTCATTCTATTAATTTTTGAGAGTTTGGTATTGAAACACCAACTAAAAATCAGTTCGGGTAATTGGTCTTCCAATGCCTAGTCCAGTCTCTTCCTGTCCTTCACGTCTCTTCTTCCTGTCAACTCCATGGCTGAGTGGAGTGGTGCGCTGTGTCTACAGCGATCTGCCAGGGCATCTACAGGCAAAAGCAAATAAGGACATAAATAAAAGTTCTTGTTTCAAGAGGTTCTTTTAGAATGTAGCCCCAAATGTCTGCTGTTGTCTTCTTTGTTTCGCTGGGTGGATTTTCTGTCTCTGCATGTCTGGCTTGATGGATAATCTTTCCAGCGTGGAAGAATAGTTCAGACTGGAAACAACAGGATCATAAGCATTAGAAAAGCTTGAAGAATTTCTTTTTCATACCTGCTGCAATGTGTTAATGACCAAAGGTTACACAGGACACCTCGTACGTGAATCTCCTGATACGGAAAGTTAGCAAAAATGCTTCCTGCCATTTTCCATTGCTATTCCAAGACCACATCTGTTTGGAACTGAACCGTAGCATGTGTGCTGGGGAACCTGTATGAAATTAACTTTTATAGCTGCCTTTACAAGCAGGATCTTTTATTGTCTACAACTTGGCTGGGATTCAGGAAGTTCCCAAAATGATTTATTGTCATGTGTGCCTATTCTATGGCGGCTGATGAAACTGATATATTATTGAACATATGCAGTCATTCTGGCCTGAGACAACAGATCATCTAAGCCTTTTATCCAAAAAGATTGAAGAATGCACATTGTGGAAGAGAAAAAAAGAAGTTGAGTATTTTAAGTGAAATAATTACTTGCAGGAGCAAAACATTTGTTACTAATCTTATAGTTCTGTTTGTCAACATTGTGAAAACATTATAATCTAGAATATTGTAATGAACTAAATATTAAGGAATATTTCCCCAGTAAATGTTGGATCACATTCTTACAATATCTGGGATAGTTAGTTGTTTATTCGACCATGATATTAAGAACAAAAGATCATGAATTTAAACCTCTTTCATGTTACTTAATGAAAAAAAACATTCAAACCCTCTCTTCTAGTTTAACAGAGGGGCCTCTTTGTCCAACCAGTGAGCTTTCATATGGTTGCAAGAGGAATTTGGTGGAATGGTGGATGGTAACAACAGAATCTCTCTTTTCTAGTTGAAAACCTCAAGAGCATGTTTTTCTGTTGATCAATCAGAACTTACATACGTGAAAGACAGCACCATTAGCTAATCAACAACAAGAACAACATTGCACTTGATTACATTCAAATACAGGAAAGAAAAAGATTGAATGTAATTCTAGGATCTGCATTTATAGCATATAAAATATTTAATCCTGTGGCAAAATCTGGAGTTTCTGGATTCAGTATGTACTCTCTCAGCCAGATAGCTAACTGACACATTCATATTTCAATTGGAAATGGATAGTCAAATATCTGGGAGTTTCAGATGGATTTGGAAATGAAGCCACAAGACTGTGGATCATATAAGGCTGTGTTAACCAGTGAGAAGATCTAGATGCCGTTTTCTGGTTACAGTGTCAGGTGGAAACATTTGATTTACAGTGTCAGTGGAAAACAAACAAATCCCTAGGTATTATATAAACACTGTCTACAGAGTCATTTATAAGACAAAGATGGGGGTAGTTCCTCCAGATGGAATGAGAGACAGCTGTTTCTTTTCCTCTTGACAATGTGGATGCCCACTTTTTTGGAATGGAATTTGGATGCTGGTTTTGGGACTTTGTCTGGTCAACCAACATTAATCCTCTTTCTTCCCAGAGCATTTATTTTTCCTTTTAAATGGAAGTGATTCATGTAGTTACCACCTTACTCATCATCATAAAAAATATAGCTATCAACAGATGTCATTAACCTTCTACAAATAGAAAAATAGACACTGAATTTAAGGGATCTAGCAGCATTGATTACAAAACTAATCCCTAAAATTCTGACATGCTGTTTCTGTGTACGAGCTGACCGTGGAACCAGAGTGAGTGCTAGTTGAGGTTAAGTGCCTTGATTATATTCAGTTTGCTTTCCCTCACTTTAATCTGTTAGGCTTGATAGTTTGAGAGTTACACATTAAAAATTTATTTCCAAGACAGGTTAGTTAGCTTCACATAGTGAAATGATCTTTCAGAGTTGTGGACAGTTGCTAAGGGTCAGAACAACAGGATCCTGTACTGAAATGGGCCATACGCCGCCTACTTGAGGCTGGGCGCAAACAGCGCAGTTCTCATCTCATTCTTGGGCACATCGTCTTGCTTCTGAAGGAGGACAGCACATTTTCAAGGGACTTGGAAACAGTTGAATGTGGGTAATGTTAATTTGGTGTAAAACTTCGAGTGGCATATTACTAATGCCAAAGAACAAAGCAGTTGAGGATCTGGTAACTAATTACTAACAGCACTGTCACATTTTATGTAAGTGTGAACAGGAATCATATGTTTCTGATAGTTCATCCTTGTTGATGTACTCAGTGTTGCGGTAAAAGTGTGATAATGAGCAGCTAGTTGATTGCTGAGAATTGCAATAGACTCCTGATAGCAGTATTTTGAATCCATGCCCAAAGGCCCCGGGGGCAGTGGACATTCTTTAAATAAGCAGAACAATTTAGTAGTTGCTGTGATTTAAAGGCACTATGACAGACTCGAATTAGGAGACCTTGCCATAATCATCTGTAGCTAATGACACTGATTTGGTGTTGCAGGAAGCTGCGGAGACTACCAGATGAAGTTGTCTAGACTCCACAATGTGGCTCTGCTTTCCCTGGGAGCTCTAGGTCCTGCAGTAGAAAGAGAAGGAATAGATATTGTAAGTGTGGGCAACTGTATTAATTCAGGGGTTCCAGGAAGAGCCGGGTATGTTAATACTTATTCAAGATCTGGAGGCAGCTGTGGATACTTGGTTTGCTTGCTTATTTGTTTAAAAGGCTTTTATTAGAGAGTCTTGAGATGATTTATCTAATACTCATGTTGAGACAAAAAGGACCCACTCCCCAAACTGAATGATTATGGATTGAAAGACACTCAGATCAGGGGCTAGGGTTAACATATAAGGGATGCTGAAGATATAAAGGCAGAGTAATTGGAAGGAAAGAACGTAGACTCACAGAATCTTAAAGCGTGGAGCTAGAAGGGATCTAAAGGTTTTATCTCCTCTTTTAGTGAATGATGAAACTGAAGCCCAATGACAGTAAGATCTAGCAGTGGGAGAGTAAGATGTAGAATCAGCCTCCTAGCTCCCAGTTCAGTATTCTCTCTAGTACATCATTTCCTAAAGAAAATCTAACTCTTCATCCTCTAAGCCCACTCTTATCCTGGAAGCATCCAACTATAATTTAATCATTGGGTAGATCTCTCTCTGGGACTTCTCAGGTGGCTCAGTGGTAAAGAATCCACGTGCCAACGAAGGAGACAGGGATTTATCCCTCGGTCAAGAAGATCCCCTGGAGAAGGAAATGGCAACCCACTCCAGTATCTTGCCTGGGAAATCCCATGGACAGTGGAGCCTGGCGGGCTACAGTCCATGGGCTTGCAAAAGAGTCGGACGTGACTTAGTGACTAAAACAACAACACAGATCTCTCTCTGGATAACTGGTCTTGTGCCAGGCACATGTCACTCCTCACTGTAAATTAGTAAACTTACACTCTGGTAGGAATCTGTTTCATGCGCCTTTGGGAAGCTTGACGTGTGTCGCTTCCTAGGGACACTGGACTGGGGATCAGGAAATCTTGGCTCCTGTGTTGTTTCTCTCAAGTCAGTTAACCTCTCAGGTCCTTTCTCTTATTTGTAAAGTTAGGAGAATGATTGAGGGATCTCTAAAGCCGCCTCAGCTCCAAATCGAGAAGACTCTATTTAAACCTTGTCTCTATTGAAGAAGAGACAATGAGGGCGATTTCCTGGACAGGATGATGGCTGTCTTTTTATATGCAAATACACATTGTGAGTTCTAAAAGGGAGGGTGGATGTGAACTGCTGGTGGAAGAGAGTGGGCCCAGGTGGCTTGACAACACCAGCAAGCAAGGTTGGGAAAGGCCGAAGACTTTTAATATGAAAGGAATGACCAGTGAAGCTGGAAAACAGGATTGAGGGATTGCTGATTGTAGAAACCAGCTCTTTGAGCTTCTCTAAGTGTTGTTTTCCAATAATGTCATAGGAACAACATTATTCTATGATCCACCCAAGTTTTAAAAATATTGGGGCAGCAAAATTAACTTGGTTTCTTTATGGAGACCTCTCAGTGCTTTTAACATGGCACAGTTCAGTTCAGTTCAGTCGCTCAGTCATGTCCAACTCTTTGCGACCCCTTGGACTGCAGCGTGCCAGGCATCCCTGTCCATCACCAACTCCCGGAGTTCACCCAAACCCATGTCCATTGAGTCGGTGATGCCATCCAACCATCTCATCCTCTGTTGTCCCCTTCTCCTCCTGCCCTCAGTCTTTCCCAGCATCAGGGTCTTTTCAAACGAGTCAGTTCTTCGCTTCAGGTGGCCAAAATATTAGAGTTTCAGCTTCAACATCAGTCCCTCCAATGACTATTCAGGACTGATGTCCTTTAGGATGGACTGGTTGGATCTCCTTGCAGTCCAAGGGACTCTCAAGAGTCTTCTCCAGCACCGCAGTTCAAAAGCATCAATTCTTCGGCACTCAGCTTTCTTTATAGTCCAACTCTCACATCCATACATGACCACAGGAAAAACCATAGCCTTGACTAGATGGACCTTTGTTGACAAAGTAATGTCTCTGCTTTTTAATATGTTGTCTAGGTTGGTTATCAGAGAAGGCAATGGCACCCCACTCCAGTACTCTTGCCTGGAAAATCCCATGGATGGAGGAGCCTGGTGGGCTGCAGTCCATGGGGTTGCTAGAGTTGGACATGACTGAGCGACTTCACTTTCACTTCTCACTTTCATGCAATCGAGAAGGAAATGGCAACCCACTCTAGTGTTCTTGCCTGGAGAATCCCAGGGATGGGGGAGCCTGGTGGCTACTGTCTATGGGGTCGCACAGAGTCGGACACGACTGAAGTGACTTAGCAGCAGGTTGGTTATAACTTTTCTTCCAAGGAGTAAGCATCTTTTAATTTCATGGCTACAGTCACCATCTGCAGTGATTTTGGAGCCCCCCAAAATAAAGTCTCTCACTGTTTCCACTCTTTCCCCATCTATTTGCCATGAAGTGATGGGACTGGATGCCATGATCTTAGTTTTCTGAATGTTGAGCTTTAAGCCAATTTTTTCACTTTCCTCTTTCACTTTCATCAAGAGGCTCTTACATTCTTCTTCTCTTTCTGCCATAAGGGTGGCGTCATCTGCATATCTGAGGCTATTAATATTTCTCCCAGCAATCTTGATTCCAGCTTGTGCTTCATCCAGCCCAGCATTTCTCATAATGTACTCTGCATATAAGTTAAATAAGCAGGGTGACAATATATACCCTTGATGTACTCCTTTCCCTATTTGGAACCAGTCTGTTGTTCCATATCCAGTTCTAATTGTTGCTTCCTGACCTGCATACAGGTTTCTCATGAGGTAGGTCAGGTGGTCTGGTATTCCTATCTCTTTCAGAATTTTCCACAGTTTGTGGTGATCCACACTGTCAAAGGCTTTGGCATAGTCAATAAAGCAGAAAGAGATGTTTTTCTTGAACTCTCTTGCTTTTTCGATGATCCAGCAGATGTTGACAATTTGATTTCTGGTTCCTCTGCCTTTTCTAAAACCAGCTTGAACATCTGAAAGTTCATGCTTCACGTACTGTTGAAGCCTGGCTTAGAGAATTTTGAGCATTACTAGCGTGTGAGATGAGTGCAATTGTGTGGTAGTTTGAGCATTCTTTGGCATTGCCTTTCTTTGGGATTGGAATGAAAACTGATCTTTTCCAATCCTGTGGCCACTGCTGAGTTTTCCAGATTTGCTGGCATATTGAGTGCAGCACTTTCACAGCATCATCTTTTAGGATTTGAAATAGCTCAACTGGAATTCCATCACCTCCATTAGCTTCGTTTGTAGTGATGCTTTCTAAGGCCCACTTGACTTCACATTCCAGGATGTCTGGCTCTAGGTGAGTGATCACACCATCGTGATTATCTGGGTCGTGAAGATCTTTTTTGTACAGTTCTTCTGGGTATTCTTGCCACATATTTTCTCAATATCTTCTGCTTCTGTTAGGTCCATACCATTTCTTTCCTTTATTGACACAATGCTTCTTGGATGTCCAAGGTACAGAATTTCCCAGATTCATGTGGCCACAGAACACACATTTCCAGGGGAAATGCTGTCCTAGAACACACCTGGAGAGAAGGGAGAAGACAGTTCAGGGTGTGCTTTAGACCCTCTTGAGGGATGTTGGGGAGAGTTGGAAGGTGAGAACCCAGCACACAAGCAGTACCACAACTGGCTGAGAGCAGGGGTGAGACTGCAAGTGCAGCTGTAAGGTAGTGGGGATCTGCCAGAGAAATCAGGACCTTGAAGGGAAGGCCCAGGGTAAAGTCCATGCCTTCTAAAAGGAGGGAGTGCGCGCAGAACTCCCAGGCAATCTGCCGCTTCCAGTTAGACCAAACCAGCTGTAATACTTGGGCTTCCCTGGTGGCTCAGACAGTAAAGAATCTGCTTGCAATGCAGGAGACTGAGGAGACTCGGGTTCAATTCCTGGGTGGCGAAGAGAAGGTAATGACTGCCCCCTGGAGAAGGGAATGACTCCCCACTCCAGTATTCTTGCCTGGAGGATTCCATGGACTGGAATTCTGGTGGGCCACAGTCCATGGGGTCACTAAGAGTTGGACACCACTGAGCGACTAACACTTTCACTTCACTTTCAGTTGTGATACTTAGATAGCTTCTAGTTATATCCAGGCTTATGAATGGTATATACAACAGAATACCCTCATTCTGAAGCAAAGATTAATTTAGAAAAAAATTTTTTAAATTTATTTTATTTACTCATTTATTTATTTTTGGCTGTACTGGATCTTTGCTGCTGTACATGGGCTTTCTCTAGTTTTGGAGAGCAGGAGCTACTCTCTAGCTGCAGCGCTCAGGCTTCTCATCATGATGGCTTCTCTTGTTGCAGAGCATGGGCTCTCGGGAGGGCTTCAGCAGTTGCAGCACATGGACCCAGTAGTTACAGCACACGGGCTTAGTTGCCCTGAAGCGTGTGGGACCTTCCCGGACCAGGGATTGAACCTGTGTTCCTTGCATTGGAAGGCAGATTATTAACCACTGGAGCACCAGGGAAGCCCGAAGATTATTTTTCATACAAGTTTTGGGGGGCAAAGATTAATTTTGCAGTGAATAGTAAGTAAAAGAGCAGGTTAGATCCCAGAACAGGTCTTGGATAAAGAACATAGAATCTCACTGCTGTAAAGCTCTGGAGTCTTTTCACTGGAGGTCCGTGGACAGGTGTCAGAGGACCAGTGGATGCGTGTGCGCAGTTTCGTGGGGATGTGTACACCTCTATTTTGGGAACAGTGTGAATGGAGTGGGTACTTAGTAGTATCGACTCTTTGCAATCCCATGGACACAGTGGGATTCTCCCAGCAAAAATACTGGAGTGGGTTGCCATTTCCTCCTCCAGGGGATCTTCCTGACCCAGGGTTCCAACCTGAGTCTCCTAAGTCCCCTACATTGCAGGCGGATTCTTTACCACTGAGCCACCTAGAAAGCCTCAGTGGGAATGGCTTTCCTCAAATTCTCAAATCAGTCTCTAATCTCAAAAGCAGTTAGCAGTGCTTCCCTGAGGCCCATTTTACAGGAGAGGAAACTGAGGCTTAGAGAGGTGAAATAGTTTACTGGATATCAGCATATTGTTTTTATCTTTGGTTCTGACAGTGAGGTTCCCTGAGAGCTGGTAAGCTGTAGGTGGAAGGGAAAATCCACTGGGGGAACCTTAACCACCAGTGTAGGGGTTGCCGTGGCCCCTAGACCAAAGTAGGCTTTGAAATACATGTTACATTTCCCATTTTACAGGCAGAACACAGACAATACAAATTGTTAAGAGTGACCTACAACTTGAACATTTGCATAGAAACCCTGAGTCTTGACTCCCATAAGAAATTACTCATAATTAATTTGTTACATCTAAAAAGCACCCCCCAAACAAAAATGAATTTTGGTTTTAAACATGCGATAATCATGAAAGGTTTTCTCTGTGTTCAGTATCACACTGTGTTTTTGCCTTGAATATCACAAAGATTTTGAAATCAAAAGGGTTTTAATTTTACCTTTTAGAAACATGGTATAATTTATCTGCATGATTGCATTTTAATTAGCACTCCCATTGCCTATTTAAACATGCAAAGATATAAAAACGAGCCAACCAAATAGGAAGACATATAGCCAAGGTGTTTGCTACAGTCTGTTATGAGCATTGCCTTGGGATAAACCCTGTACCAGACTCAAGTTTAATAGTGTGAACTGGTTCAAAATAAACCCATTTGTATGCATCGTATTTTACATAAGGGTTAAGCTGCCTTAGCAATTGTTAATAATTATGGATCCTTGCATAGCTCTTGAGAATCACCAAACATTCTTCAGGAGTAAATCAGCCAGTCCCACAGTTTCAAAACAAATGTGTAAAGGATTTTATAGAGGGCATTTTTTACACAAGTCTTGGGTGGTCAGGTGATGACCCTTGAAAACCTAAAACCACATCAGAGTTCTGTCTGTGTGCACAATGTTGTGGGCCGGAAGGGCAGGGTGAAGGATGCAAACCACAGGAATGGGCTTAATTTTGGAGGGAGGTTTTAATTCTCTTTATAAAACAATATGGGACTTCCCTGGTGGCTCAGCAGTAAAGAATCTGCCTGCAAATGCAGGAGATGCCATTTTTATCCCTGGGTTGGAAAGTTTTCCTGGAGGAGGAAATGGCAGCCTACTCCAATGTTCTTGCCTGGGAAATCCCATGGAGAGAGGACCCTGGCGGGCTGCAGTCCCTGGGGTTTCAAAAGAGTCGGATACAACATAGAGACAAGAACAACACCAGCATAGCACAATATGAGGCTGGTTCACTGTGGTGTCTGCTGCTATCTGGGAGCCTCAGTTTTCCAAATTCTGAACTAGGCTGTTAAAATCAGAAATAAAGGTGAAGTAAAGAGAGTTTCACTTTCTGGAGCCAACCTTGGAATCCCTAGCTTCCAACATGTAGGACATTTTTGTGTTGAGCAAATTGGTCCTGATTCCTCCACCCTTTTCAGCAGTGGCCATAGGTGGCCAGGTGTACTGTAGCTCAGGCTACTGGTCATATCCCCATAATTATCCACCAGCAATCAGCTTTCAAAATTAGATTGACAATTGGTTTTGCTCAATAAAATGAAATATTTGTTGTTGCATGGCTTGCTCAGCTTCTAGCTAGTCAGCTAAAACTATAATCCGTTTGGAATGAAATACTTAAATCCTCCTCTTAAGTCACACTGTGACTAGAAACCTCTGAAGAAAAATTTGGTATCTATACAGCTTTGAAAGAAAACCAAAAGCAAACTTAGAACTTGTAGCTTTAAAGTGACACCAGTTCTTCAGCAGCGCTGGGATCATTCTCTTGTGACATTTCATTGAATAGAACTGGTCATGGGACAGAACTATTGTTTTTGGTGGAATTCAAAATTGTGCTTCTTGCAGAACATGTTTCCATCTTTGTAATAATAATTTTATGAGTTCCACTGGAAATAATCTGGTAATGATATTTCAGTTAAGACTTTTAGATACCCTGAGCATTCTGGGCTGCTGCTGCTAAGTCGCTTCAGTCGTGTCCAACTCTGTGCAACCCCATAGACGGCAGCCCACCAGGCTCCCCCGTCCCTGGGATTCTCCAGGCAAGAACACTGGAGTGGGTTGCCATTTCCTTCTCCATTGCATGAAAGTGAAAAGTGAAAAGTGAAAGTGAAGTCGCTCAGTCATGTCTGACCCTCAGCGACTCCATGGACTGCAGCCTTCCAGGCTCCTCGATCCATGGGATTTTCCAGGCAAGAGTATTGGAGTGGGGTGCCATTGCATTCTGGGCTAGAGGTGTAATAAACAGAAAGACTTGACCTCTGAACTCCTAATGCCTAAACAATGCACCTCTAACTCAATGACTGACATCGCTGATGGCGAGGGCCCCCAGTGATGACTTACTTTCCTGTCCCATCAAATTCCTCATAAGACGAAGAGGGGTCCGTGGACAACAAAACAGAACAGGGTGACAAACCAGAATCTTTATCCGTCTGGACTCTTCACTGCGAGGCTGACAAATGAGAGTGAAAGCACAGACTTCCTGCCCTTTCTCTCTAAGCCCATTAAGCCTTCACTGGTCAACAGGCCTGCAGTAGCTCTTTTTGTACAGTTCTGCCACCCCCGCCCCCACGCCCCCCCAACACACACCGTTTGTTGAGCTCAGCAAGTCCTTCAACTGCTCTGGCCATCATTCTCCCCGAAAGTGCCTGCACAATGGCAGGGGCACGATGGGGGGGAGGCTGGCGCTGATTGCTTTGTGCCTCGAAGGGCTTCAGAGACATGCGAGGCCGTCCTCCTTAGGCACTGGAGGCCGACAGGTGGAGCAGACTCTTCTAAGCTCATCTGCAGGAACGCATTTTCATCTTGTCCCAGTGTCAGCCAGGCAGAGTCCTCCCCAGTTTCCTCAGTCTGACGGAGTGCTTGGGGACAGAGTGCCAAGTATGGCCTGCAGTCTGACCTGTGGGGACCTCTAGGACTTTGTTGATCCTGTCTCTGCCTCCTCTTTCTTTCTTGCTGGTGAACCCCCAGGGCCCCAAAACGTGGTGTTCTTCTTGGATGAAGGGTGAAGAAAGTAGTTTGTAAGACCCAGACAAAATGTCTCATACATACCTATGAGCCACTAATCGAGATCTCCTTCATTTGAAAATCTCTGTAGGTCTTTTTGTTGTTGTTCAGTCGCTCAGCCATATCTGACTCTTTGCAACGCTGTGGACTGCAGCACGCCAGGCTCCCCCGTCCTTCACTATCTTCTGAAGTTTGCTCAAACTCATGTCCATTGAGTTGATGATACCATCCAACCATCCCATCTTCTGTTGCCCCCTTCTCCTCCTGCCCTCAGTCTTTCCCAGCACCAGGGTCTTTCCCAATGAGTTTCCTTTGCATTAGATGGCCAAAGTATTGGAGCTTCAGCATCAGTCCTTCCAATGAATATTCAAGGTTGATTTCCTTTCAGATTGACTGGTTTGATCTTTCCTTGATAGTTCTTTGCTTCCCATTTACTGTATTCTCTTAAAATCTGGGCTGGGTCGACAAGAATTTGTGTGATCTTACTTAAGATGCTTGCTGTGAGATAATAGAAAATGTATATATATTAGTCTCTGTGCCCATTCCTGGTACAGAGTTTCTAAAACACTCTTGTCGTTTCCTGAGCGATAAGAGAACTGGGAGCATCTTTTGTTTTCATATTTGGTCTTTGACTGTGATTCCTGGCACAGAGTTCCTAAGTCTCTTGGAGTTTCCTGGGTGTTCACAGTACTTTTTTGTTCTAATGGGAGGACTCTTGGTGGGCTGCTGCGTAGGGATTAGTCACCAGAAAGACAAGGCCTTGATTAGAAGCTGCAGATTTTCAGCCCCATGCCCTCATTCTCCAGAGAAGGGAGAGGAGCTGCAAATGGAGCTAATGATTGATTATGCCTATATGAGGAAGCCTCCATAAAATTCCTCAGAGTGCGAGGTTCAGAGAACTTCCAGCTTGGTGAACATGTGAAGGTATTGTGTGTGTGTGTGTGTGATGCTCAGGGAAAAGGATGGAAACTTGGTGCCCATTCCCGAATATTTTGCTCTATGCATCTCTTTCATCTGGATGTTCATTCTTGTCCTTTATCATCCTTTCATCATAAACTGGTAAAGTAGGCTCTTGAATTCTGGGAGCTGCACTAGTCAATTAATCAAATCTGAAGAGGGATTATGGGAACCTCTGATTTATAGCTAGTGGGTCAGAAGCATAAGTGACATTGCGATTGGCACTTGAAGGGGGTCAGGGAGAGCCAGTTGTGTGGGACGGAGCCCTTCACCTGTGGCATCTGACAGTGTGAGAGTGTCAGAATTGAGCGAAGTTGCAGGACACCCAGCTGGTGTTGCACAGTTGCTTGGTGTGGGAAAAAAAACACACATCTGGTGTCAGTGTTGTGAGTCTGGTAGTCGTGTGAGAGTAAAGGAGAAGCACAGGAGGAGAAGTATAGGTTTGCTTTCCCCCTACATTCTCTGAGTTTCAGTTTCTTCATCAGTAAAATTAGAATAGTTCAGTGGTTCTCAAATGCGGTCGCCAGACCAGCAGCATCAGCTTGTCTGGGAACACGTTAGAAATGCAAATTCTCAAACCCCAACTGAGACTGAACCAGTCCCCTGGGTGGGCCCCAGGCGTCTGCATGGTTTCAATGAGGCCTGCAAGAGACGCTGGTGCACGTTCAACCCCTGGATGGTGTTCCTAGCACAGGCATATATGTGCTTCTTCAGTTCAGCTCATCAAGCCAGTACAAACCCAAAGCCCTACAGACACATGATAACATTTCCAGAGTGAGACTTGTCAAGTGTATCAGCTGCCAGCATCCTTGCTGATATATAAATGAAGAATTATAATCATGCGATGAAAGGAAAACTCTAGAAAGGTGAACTAGCTTGGCAGGTTGAAAGCCATTCTGTTCAGAATTCTCTCTCTTGCTTCAGTGGAATTGAGATGGTTTCACAGGATGGTGATAAGCATTCATCTCCTGGTGGACGGCTCTGGGCAAAATCAACTCGGGTGTGCACATTTGCTTGTTCTGAAAAAGAGAACTGAAAGTTTTTTTTTTTTTCCTTAGCCAAGCATCAGTTCTTTGTTTGATAAAGAGGCCTTGAGAACACTAATAAATGCTGTGCAGCTTCGTCTGTTTAAACAACTGCGATGTTATGTCTTAAGGCTGGGAAGACAGGCCCTTCTGAAGTGAAGTTCTGACTCCAGGCACCCGAGCATATGTGATTTCTGCTGTCTCATGTGCCCCCTCCCTCCCTCCTCCTTGCTTGTATAACTCTGACTTATCTTCTGGGACTCAGTGCAGTCTCTTCCGGGGCATCTTCCTGAACGTCCACAACTGTGTTAGGAGCCCCTCTTCACTGACCCCAGGCTTGATCTTTATCGTAGCCGTCAGCACAGCGTCGTCACTGCTACTGACCCATCCATTTCCCCAGCTCAACAATGCTGCAGGAGGACAGGGACTGTCTCACTCCTTATTCATTTCATTCCCGGGATCTAGCATGGTGCCCGGCATGTCGAGAGCATCAGTCATCTTTATTTATGGAGACTGGCTCCGTGTCTCCTGGCCACTCTCCATTAGATTGTCTGTGTCTTGTATTCCCCCATTTGTTTATACATCTATCAGTCAACTATCTATTGTCCAAAGAGCAGACATGGCCCAAAGATAAGACATGGGGCTGGTTGCCGCCGGGGATTAGGAAGGGAGCCCAGTGCCCATTGTCTTCAAGGCCTGAGACCCTGGTGGCATTCCTGCCCCCTTTTTGTTTGTTTCTGCAGCTCAGGTGCAGAGGCTCAGTCACAGCACACTGTAGTCTCTTCTAGAAGGCCCATCTCTTGATTGATGGGATGTTTTTGTTTTTCCCATTCCCCAACCCCATTTTTGTCCTCTCCATAGGCCATCAGTTTAATGTGTTTATATGTCTTTACTTTATTTGCGTGTATCCTTCTAAAACATGTATTTCTGTTTTGTGAACATGTGTTCTACGTTTACATAAATGGCACATAAGAAACCTCACTGTGCTTCTTATGTTTTCTGTTTGGCATGTTAACAGGCAACCTCCTTGCTCTGGGCATCATCCCTGTTTCACTCATCTGTTCCCCCAGTGACTGCTTCCCACTCCCCACTACCACCAACACCCTGGTGAAAAACACATCCCCTTGTTGACTAAGAGGAGAATCCGTGAGAATCTGTGGCACAGATGCCCTAGGACTCAGGGGCAGGTTTGCTGGGTCACAGCGTATATATATATGTCCTTGCATTGTCTGAGTACTGCCAGATTCTCTCCAGAATGGCTACCTGGATTTGCAGGTTGGCTGGAGTTAGTGATATATATATTCTAGATCATAGTCCCTTGTTGGTTTTAACATTGCAAATATCTTCTTTCAAAAAGTTGTTTGTTACCTTTGTCCATGGCATCCTTTGCTTTAAAAAAATCACTTTTTTTCTTCTCCAAAAACGTATTACAAAGACTAGTTTTGAATAGCCCTAAATGGGGTCTCAAAGAGTTGGACACGACTGAGCGACTGAACTGAACTGAACTGAAATGATCCTTTAATTATGAACAAAAGTGGGTAGCTTTTCACCCTAACACAAACGTTGCTATGTTTTCAGACGTAGCCGTGGATAGCATCACCCAGATGTGGACCTTAGCATGCCTGAACGAGGTACTCAGTTGAGGTTTAATGTAGAGAGTCCCAAAGTATTAACCATAAAATTACCTAAATGTTAGCTCCACATATTTGCCTTGGCTGGCAGGTAGCTCATTAGAGTTAGTAATGATTCTGGGGGGTGTTGGTGGTGTATATTTAATAAAAATCAGAATTCCTTTGTATGTTAAGGGCCTTTATGATGTACCTCCAATAGTTTCAATCTCATTTACTCCTTCTAACCTCTTCCCACTTCTATTTGATGGTAAGTCACATCAAATTCATGCTGCAGGTCTCCTAAGCGTGCTACCTGTGTGCACAGGCTGGTGTCCTGATGGATTTCTACCTGTACCCAAGCTATATCTCATCCATAAAACTCCATACTCACCCTATCCGGTCCCAGGTGCTTTTATTGTATTAAGTGTGCACCTTAATTATTGCTTGTATAGCGATGTCTCGTACTTGTGTCTGCCTGCTCTGGCTTCTTAAGGAAAGAACAGGCCACGTTCATTATGTATCAGCAATAGAATCTCAGACATATGGTGGAGACTCAATAATTCTCTCCAAGATGAGAGGTCTGCTTTCTCGCCCGTTGTAGATTACCATCTAATAGCTAGGATCCTCACACTTTTAAAAGATCAAGCAACTAATCTGAAGAGTAAATCCATACTACTGTGTTATTGGTTTAGTGTGTAAAACCTTCCACACACTATTTACACCTTATGAGATGATTCCTGGAAACAGAGGACTCGAAATATACAGGAATAATGATGATGATGGAATTTGCTGGTAGTGCAACCAACATGGTGGTTAGAAAGGGTGGGGGATATTTGGGGTCAGCCAGTCCTTTCAGTGTCACTCAGATGACTGCATTTCTATAAATATCAGTATTTAGGGATATGTCTGGTATGTTCACCAAAAAGTTGGCTTTTTCTTCTACACTTTATATTTGTAGGTTTCTCAGTAAAAGCGTATTAAGTATATTGCACATAGAACTTCTGAGTAGTTATGCTGATATGGGTTAAATTTCATCATGTCAGTGATACACTGATACTTTCACTCAGAGTAAGATGTATTTGATGATACGTTTTGTTGCCATAAGTTCAGTGTTAAGGTGGAAATATGGTTAAAGAGGATACAAAGGAATGTTTCTCCCAGGATGATACCCTTCTTGAGATCCTCAGTGGGATTTCCTTTCCTGACCTCTCTTCCTTGCCGTGAACTTTAGTGAATGGATGCTCACTCCAGATTCAGAAATCACCTGGACAGGCTGGCCCCAGAGGCAAGATGCTATGGGCCATTGGGCATTCAGGCAGCAATTTTCCTGTGTCTTGCTTTTCCATTTCTTTGTGTGTGCTTGCTTTATTTTTCTTCTTCTTTCAGTAGGATGATTTCACTATCGCTTCAGTCCACATGGTGGAGAACACAGACACACCCTGGTGTCCACCACTTAATTCCTATCCTGGAGTCCTGGGATCTGTAATTCGAGATTCTCACTGTTCTGGAATGGGCCTGGTTCTTTCTGTTGTCCCAGTCAGCTTGACTTGGGCTAAAGGACCATATTGAACAGACATGGCGATTGGGATCTCCCTGTGACCAGGGCAGGAGATTGGAGGGCAGTTCCAGAAAGGAGACTGGCACATACATTCTAATAGGTGTCTTTGATCACAGCCATCTTTATATGAGGAGAGTTTTCCTAGGCGCAGTTGGTAAAGAATCCACCTGCCAGTGCAGAAGATGCAAGAGACATGAGTTCCATCCCTGGGTCAGGAAGATTTCCTGGAGAAGAGAATGGTTACCCACTCCAGTATTCCTGCCTGGAAAATTCCCTGGACAGAGGAGCCTGCTGGGCTACAGTCCATGAGGTCTCAGTCGGACATGACTGAGCGCACACTATACTACTTCCTAGGCTCGAACCTAAGGCCCACTTTTAAGAAACAGACAATTCTTTTTCATCCCAACAGCAAGAAAGAAAAAAAAGAAAAGAAAGAAAAAAAAAGGACAGTACGCGTTATCTGTTATGAATTCTGGTACTGTTATATCACACGCACACACATGTCTGTCGCATGTGGTATGTACATATGTGTGCCCATATACAGAAATTCATATCGTCGGACATACTATAATGCAAACATAGGCTCTTCTGAGGATCCAGCATATGAGCTTTTCAACACCGCCCCCCCTCACACACCAAAGTGTCCCAAGGAAAGCAAATAATTTCAGGTTGTAGGACAAAGCGGAGATCTGTCATGAAAATAGCATGCAACAAGTGTAGCGTTCTGCCCTCCAAGCAGTGCCTTGTGGGAAAAAGGTGCTCAAGTGGCTTGATTGGGATTTTAATGAAAAGTGTTCTCCCCTGCTCCACCCTCCGCCCACCCCAGCTTATTTGATTATTTTCTCCAGCAGTTCTGTTGGGGCCCTGTGCCGGGACACGGTGGAGAGAATGTTAACAATTCAACTCTCTCAATTAATTGCCAGTGCTTTCCCCATCCGGCCCAGCAGGGCCTCTTCCTCACAGGCTGCTGAAGACATAACAATGCGCCTCTCAAGCGAAGGTGGAATGGTTTGTTCATCAGGGGGCTTTCAGTCCTCCAGGCCACGATATCCCTCCGTGGGCACCAGTAGTAGAGGCTGGAGCCTGTCTCCCCTTCACACTCGGATGTGAGTAAATCCTTATGTGACAGGAGAACATGTTAACAGGACTCCCCTCTTCAAAGAGAAAAGGTGAAACCCCGGGGATTCAAGAAACATACAGTGCACTGACTTAACTACACATACAAACACTCCCTCTGTCTCCAGTTTTTCCCTGCCCGTGAATGAAACGGCTCGCCCAAGAAACTGGGTTTGAGTGGAAGGGCTGCCACCACACCCCAGACGCGCAAGGAAGCTTTAGCGATTGACTGGGCCCGTTAGTCGGACATGTTATGAGAACTCCTGAGGCTGGACCTCTGTGTGGGGAATGACTGAAGTTGCTCAGTCCATGTCTGACCCATGGACTATAGCCCACCAGGCTCATCCATCCATGGAATTTTCAAGGCAAGAGTACTGGAGTGGGTTGCCATTTCTTTCTCCAGGGGATCTTCCCGACCCAAGGATCGAACCCAGGTCTCCCGTCTTGCAGGTAGAGGCTTTACCGTCTGAGCCACCAGGGAATGTGTGGGGTGAGCCCAGAAGCAGTCTAACAGATATGCATCCTCCACGTGGAGCTCACTGTGGAGTTGCAGACGTAAGTGCGGAGGTGACCCCAGGTGATGCGATTCGTAAAGAATCCACGTGCCAGTGCAAGAGACACAAGAGACACGGTTTTAATCCCCGAATCTGGAAGATCTGGAGGAGAAAATGGCAATCCACTCCCGTATTCTTGCCTGGAAAATTCCATGGATCGAGGAGCCTGGAGGGCTACAGTCCATGGGGTTGAAGAGTTGGACACGACTGAGCAGCAGAGGTGGAGTGTGAGCAGATTTAAGGGAAGCTGTGAGGCTGAGGATATTTAAGCACCAAAACGCTGTGTTCAGCCACAGTTCAGTGTAAGAGAGCAAAGGAGGAGAGAATTGGGTTCCTTGAGATTCCTGGCTTTGCCTAATTGGATATGATGGGTGTGTTTGCCCAAGGGCAGCACCGAATGATTTAGGACAGGAAGTGGTGAATTCTGCTGAGAAAACAGAGGCATATAAAGGGCCCTGAAGGGGTTGGCTTTTAAAATCCTGTTGAATTTCACTGTAAACTTTACAATTTGAAGTTGTGTCTCTTATTCAGTGATTCTCAAACCAGGGGTGGTTTTGAAGGCTGTTAAGAGCCTGATTCAAGGAAGGGAAAACAGGGAGAATGGTCTGATTGAAGGCGGAAGAGCACTGAACAGCTATGGGAATGAATGGAGCTAACATCTTCAGCAAGGGGCATGTTCTTCAGGTTTAGAGTGATCCGGCTTACATGGTTGGATGGCATCAGCGACTCAATGGACGTAAGTTTGAGCAAACTCTGGGAGACAGTGAAGGACAGGGAAGCCTGGTATGTTGCAGCCCATGGGGCTCGAAAAGAGTTGGACATGACTGCGTGACTGAACAACAACAAACTGGGAATTTGGTAAAACTGTAAACGATCGAGTTCCCTTGCAACTGAGCTTCATTAATGTTTTGTATTCTCACCATTGTCTCCTTGAAGCCTGTAGAAATTTATTAATAGGATGTAGTCTTTTCTAGGTTGATCTTGGAGAGGCAGGGAGAAAGGAAGTTTTGGATCCCATTGTGTCCATAGCATTGCTAGGGTCAGGAGAGAGATTCTGGGAGGTTAACCTCTCCCTGCTCCTTAACACTCACCCCACCTAGCAGAGGGCTCTTGAGCATCAAAAGAAAACAAACCAGAAAACTTACTTAGAGCTAGTGCTGTCCATTGAGGATGATGGAAAGAGCCATTTATAGCTGCTGTGATGATTGTTGCAGTACATGTGGGCCCAGGAAAGAGGAAGAGGCGCCCCCCCGCCCATTATTTTGCAAGGGGCAAGGTCAAAGTCACATTACTGTGAGAATGCCCTTCTTTACATCACACAACACTGTGATGTCTCCAGTTGTCTTGTCTAGGTGTTCTCCTTTTTGCGATTACTAAGGAAACCAGCTGGGGCTTAGCCAGAGTGCTTCTTGGTGGTGATTAAGATATTAAACCGGAACCGAGCACCCACTTTTTTCCCCCTTCCCAGAACTGGAGCTATCCCTGGCCACACTCCTGCCCTCCTCATGCCCTCACACTCCGCTTGTATCAGCTGAAGTTGAGCATCTGCAAGAAGCAAGAGTACAAGGGCACTTTGTTGGAGTCCTCAGCTGGTTGAAAGGGCTGGACTTTTCAGAAAGAACGAATGTTCCTCTTGGGAGACTTGAGGAAGAGGACTATGGAAAAGAAGGGGAACTGAAGAGAAAGTGAGAAACGTGTGAGGTGGAGCTTCAAGATGGGATGTTCCCTTGCTTCAGGATGACCTCCTCCCCTTCTCAGCAAGAAGGAATAACTCAGACAAGGAAGTTCCCATTTCAGTTCCTGCTATGGCTATCCTGGTCTTTTCACAGTTAACTCATACAGAAAATTTGTTAAAAAAGTAAGATGCCATTCCAGTAGTAACAAAAACAACATAATATTTAGGAATTGATTTAACCAAGATTACATCAGACCTCCATGGGGAAAAGCTTTAATACTCTAATAAAAGACAGAGAAAATTGTATCAATAAATATCATGTTCTTGGATGAATAATTTAATATTATAAAGGTTGTAATTCTCCCAAATTAATTTATAATCTCAATGCACTTTCAATCAGCAGTCTAGCTGGAATTTTGGGGAGGGATCTTAATAAATTTATAAAAGAAGAAAGATTCACAAATAGCTAAGGGAAAAATAAAAAAGAAATACAAAAGTAAAAAGGAGTACTTATATATTCAGATACTGAAACATTCAACAAAGCCATAGTAAGACAAATAGTATTTACAAGCGCACATATAGACCTAATGGAACAGAAGACTCGAAGGTGGACACAGACTCAAGTGGAAGAAGATATCTGCAATGTTTCAAAATGACGAAGTATGTATAGTGTAAGCAGTGTAGGTCTGCAAATCAACTCCAACAGAAAAACAAACAAAAGTTATGAACAGGCATTTTAGGAAGGAGAAAAGCCGAAAAGGAAATAAACATAGAGGAACACTCACATATATCAATAAGCAGAGAAATGCAAATAAGAACAGTGAGATTTTTGCTTTCATGAACTTGGACTGGAAAACATTAGGAAAACAATCGCTGATGTCAGCTGATGATGGAGAATGAGAGTTGGGTTATCTAGGATTTCTCATGCACCTCTGATTGAGTGTAGATTGACTGGTAGCCATTTTAATGAGTAATCTGGCACTGCTTAAGTAAATCAAACATTTACATAAACTGTAACCCAGATATTCTGTGACTAGATGTATACCTCCAAGTCTGTATATCTCTATATAGATAGATAGATACAGTCTATATATCTAGCACCCAGGGGCGCTAGTGGTAAAGAACCTGCCTGTCAATACAGGAGATGTAAGAGATGTGGGTTCGATCCCTGGGTTGGGAAGATGCCTGGAGGAGGAAATGGCAATGCACTCCAGTATTGTTGCCTGGAGAGTCCCATGGACAGAGGAGGCTGGCGGGCAACAGTCCATAGGGTTGCAAAGAGTCGGACACGACTAAAGCAACTTAGCAGGTATACATGCAGATATATATCCCAGAGACATTTCCCCACTGCTCTGGACAGGGAAACTGAGAGTTAGAGACTGTCTGTCTATCCCCAGGAGAATTATCAGGTAAAGCATGGTAGACCTACATCATCTAAAAATACCATGCCGTGATTAGAAGCAAATCTTTACCAGCTGAGCTACCAGGGAAGCCCCAATATGAACACAGATTCTCTTAAAAACATATTGTTGGTTGAAAAAAGTAAGAAACAGATAAAAGGCTCAGTACAAATCATTTCTGTAAGTTACAAATATACGTACACCAAAGAGCAATAAACCCTGTGCTAGAGAGCACACGGGCGAAAAGATGGATGTTAAACACATTGGAATAATCGCCTGTGGGGAGGAGTTAATGGGGATCATGGTGACAAAGACAAGAGACAAACAAAAACCAGAAAGACAGGAGAAGGGCCCCCTATGGACCAAAGATGAAACTGTGCCCAGAACGATCAAGCATGATGATATCCATCGGCATTCCACATCTAAGGTTAGAAAAGCTTTCCCTGACCCACCAGACAGGAATTCTTTGGCAAGCATCCATCAGAGTTGGGTGATGACGACCCTGGGGACAGATGACCACCATTACAGTCTTCTTCAGAGGCAAAGAGAAAAGGGTCTGGAGACCACTCAGGTAATCTTGGGGACAGAAACAAGACCGCTCTTGCATACTAAAAAAAGCAGAATATAGAGGAAAGAACAGGGAAATGGGGGGCAGGGAGGCCCACAGAAAAGAAAGAATTGAGAGCACCAAAGACCCATAGGCTCATGAAGGCTGGACACGGGGCTGTAGAAACAGGACAAGCAGAGCACAGTCCCTGCCCGGGAGTTCCTGCCCTCCTTTTACTTTTCTGTCACACAAGACGTGAGCAGTTCCCAGTAGATCTGACCTGATGAAACCATCCTTACTGGATGCTCTTGAGTCCTGTCTAGACAGCAGGACATAGCCTGTGGGGGCCCATGTCCCAAGACAGAACCATCTAGAAGATGCAGCAAATGTTCCCCTGTCTGTGTAATTAGGTCTTCTCCTTCACACCCTCCTGTGAACATTTCAGAAACTTCTGAGGGCCTAGTGCACTTAGGGTTATATTTAATCTTCCCTTAGGCTCTCCATCTGTCTACACAGCAAGTCTTCTCTTTTTTTCCCCGGAGGTCTGGGGCCTACACACACCTCACATTCTTCAGCACTTCCCTCTTCTCTAAAATTCTCTTCTCTCAACATTTTCCTCCAGACCACACCTCCTCCTCCTCATACCTCCATGTTCTACTGCAGCATGTGGGGGCCATGGCAACTGAGGTTTCCTTGTGACAGCATCCTTCATGATGCTTTTGACCTTGGGAAAGCTTGAGAAAACCAAGGCTTAATACCTGGTGTAGCCTAGAGATACAACTCCAGGCAGTGTGGAAATGGGCCCCGTTTAGGGACAGGTGGGGGAAGTAGTATGGAGGCTACGTCTGCAGTTTGGACCCTGTCCTTCTGCTCTCCGCCCCGCCAGCTCTCACTGAACTAACTGTTGAAATGTAACTGCATTCTCAAGTGCGAGAGTTCTGTGTTGCCTGGATGTACCCCGACTTTGTGTATTTTCCGTGGCTCCATGTTCCAAAAACATCTCACTTCAGTAACAAAGAAGCTTGTTGTGGCTGGGAGGTTTCACAAGGAGATCACTGATGGAGACAAGCCCAACCAAATGCCCTCTTGTCTTTGCTGATGTGAATCAGGATGACCTCTTCACCCTCTTCAAGGGGATATTTATAAGAACCAGACTCGGCACACATGTTAGAAAGATAACTCGAGAGGAGGCCAAGCACACAGAGCCTGTGTACCTCTGTCTGGAGTGATGTTCAGGGCAACCCTGTGGCTGTTCTGATTCTCTAGCTGGTGTTTGTACACATACACCTCGTGTACACACACACACACACACACACACAGTTTTTGAAAGAGGGTGTTCTTTGCCTTGCGTACACACACATACACACACACGTATACAAATACACACACACACACACACACACACACACACACACACACACACACACACTTTCTGTTTCTGTATTTCCCTCCCAGAAGCCAGAAGCTCAATCCCATGATCTTTAGCGGGAAGGAAGTAGAGGTCGGTTGGGCGTGATGGAGGCGTGGATTATTTTCAGCAGTGGAGGAAGGTGACCTCCCGCGGCAGCTGAATGACCGTAGCGGGAGGGACGTGTTTAGCTCAGGCTGCTGCAGCAGTCCCACAGATGGGGACTTAAGCAGCAGATGTTTCTCTCTCGTGGTTCTGGAGGCTGAAAGTCCAGAATCACGATGTTGGCAGATCTGGGTTCTGGTGACTTTGTAGACAGCCACGTTCTAACTGTGTCCTCACATGGCCTTTTCTCGGTGGTTAAGGGGTGAGGGCAGAGAGGAAGGGAGACAGAATCTGTCTTCCTTTTCTTATAAAACTACGAATCCCACCCTCATTACCTCCCAAATGCCCCACCTCCAAATACCATCTCTCTGGGGGTTAGGGTTTCAACGGATGAGCCTCAGGGTGCACACACATTCAGCTCACATTGCGCTGGTAGAACGGGGAGTTCTCTGCGCCCAGCTTGCTCCTGCTGGGTCAGCTCCAGCCTCCAGAAATCTGGGGCCTTGTGGAGTCCCTTTCTGGTGAGGCCAGCACACTGGGGATGGGGATTGGAGCTGATTGGAGATGGAGGCTGAAGTACTTTATAAGCAGACTATCTCTACTTATCTCTATCTTATCTCTAAAACAACGTAGTGGCCTTTAACTTGGAACCGGACAGCAGGAATTGGAACTTTCCAGTTGACCAACTCCCCCCTCCCCCCCAACAAACAAAAACATCCCTGCACTTAAGCATTTTAAAAATGAAACTTTTAAAAATTATATTAACGCAAAAGTTAGATTTTATATCTAGTTATGATGTAATGTGATACAGACTTAAAACTTTCGTTTCAAGTTTCAGAATGTAATGTTCTAATTTCATCCAGGTTTTGACACCATCTGGGAAACTTCCCTGTCCATTTAAGCAATCCCTCTGTCTCTTTTGTTTCTTCCCCTTCTCTGTTGGCTGGGGGTACAACACCGTCATTGTATGGACCTGGTGTTCCTTTCACAAGGGCCATTTTGTTGCAGGAGATTTCATTTTCAGTTTCTCTTTAGAACTATATTTGGAAACAAAAAACTAGACTGTGCTTGTAGGAGGTGTTGCTTCACTTACCTTTGGGCTTTGGCGATGAAGAGGAGGGTGAGGGGTGTCTTCTGCTGGGGATTAGCTAGGGATCGTGGGATGTGGTGATGGAGGTGGTATGGCTCTTTGGGTGACTTGAGCCCCGTGGTGGTGGCACGTCTTTAGCTTGATTACCTCTCCACTCGGGAAGCTCACCCTGCCGACGCTGGCTAATATGAGGAGAGGGAGGCCAGGAGCAGAGCCAAGTCATATTTTAGCAGCTGCTGAAAAAATCTCTTTGCTTTTTTCTTTCTTTTGTTTGGATTCTTATAAAAGTTTCAAGTTGTTTGTGACTGAGTGTCCACCCTGACCTCTTTCCATGTCCCAGTAGCTTGACCTTGAAGACCAAACCTCACCATTTCAGAAGATCCCATAGCCACGTGACAGAGGCCATCCAGTCTCCTTCCACTTGGGGCCATTCTGTGCGTCAGGCCCAAACCTCACTGGCTTTCAGCAGAGACAGGGACACTTGCAGTTTTTGAAAACACATTCAGTTCACACCCTTTTCTTTGAGAGGGGATGTCCTTTTAGTCCCCTTCAAAAGTTGTTCACCCCCTTTCTCTATATAGCAGATTCTTATGTAGAGTCCGCTGGGGAGTGCTCCCCCAGCCCTGTCCACGCCGAAAGAGGTTATACAAATAAGCCCTTTTCTTTTCACATATTCAGACTTTACAGGAGGAAAGTGCTAAATCGTTTTCCAGAATGTTGTAAGACCCGATTTGACCGCAAATTGTACTGTGAGAAGAAACAGATGGGGAAGTAAAAGATGTCCTTTTTCAAAGGAATCCTCTCTTCTCTCCAGAGGCTTCTACAGTAGACTGTCCCCTCATTCCCAGGAATGAGGGGTGTCCAGGAAAGCCCCGCCCAGCTTGTTGGTGTAAGCAGTCCAGCGGAGGGCCGGGGTGCTGCCCATGCGCTGGGCTGTAATTGGTTCTGAAAACACCTCTGCACAGTGGCAGTGAGCCAAGCTCCCCCTTCCTGGGTGACTTTCCATTTCAGAGGGCTTATTCCTTACTTAAAGTAGTTTTCCTCTCTGTGTCCCCCAGACGTCTCATGAAGAGACAAAGTACCCTCAGGTGTTTAGCACTGGGCCCTGGCCACAGTCAACCTGCCCATTATGAAAAGAAGACGTCAAGCTCAGGTTCGCTGGTTTTTATAGCAGGATGGAACTCACTTAACAATTTACTTGTGTTGCCTGGAGCCAGCTCCGATATGAAACAGATTAGAACTGCTTCAGACTTTCAGTGTTGCAGTGGTGGATTCAAAGTTTTAAAAAAACAAAAACAAAAAACAGAGCAAAGTACAGTTTGAAGGCACAGGAAACCTATGCAGGCATGAGTGTGTGTGTTTGTGTGTGTGGGTCTCCTGTTACGGTGTCACTGCAGGGAGTGAAGCGGTAACTTTCGGGTTTTGTTTCCATCCTGAAGCTTTCTTTTCCCCCTGAGTATTTCTAATTCAGAAGCCAAGCTTAACGTCTGCATGTGACAAGGGGGAATCCAACGTGGGAGAGAGGTTTGCTTTTAGTCTTGGTGGCTGAAGCTGTTGTGCTGGTTCAGACGTGGCACCATGAGTGGGCACAGGAGAGTTTTAGTATGACAGTGGTGTGTATGTATGTGTGTGTGTGTGTGTTAGAAAGAAGGGAAAGCAACAGAATTCAGATTCTCCGGAGTAGAAGTTTTGTCCTTTGTTGTAGATTTTGTGTTATGAAGAGTTGCACGCAGCTATAAATATGAACGTGATTGGCAAAGTCTGCAGATTAAATAAAATCTGTGAAGGGTGTAAAATACTTTATACACATCGCACATTGGCAGTGTATTCATAGGATGCACTTTCTAGAATTTGTTCTCTTTCTCTCCCTCTCTTTGAAGCTTACTCATTCTACTTTTATGTGTATTCTTCTCCTCATCCTGTCATATTTCAGAAATCTTATTTTGAGCAGCCTAACTGGAGATGTGTAAGCAAGGTAACTCCCGATCATATCTATTTAGATCAAAGGGTGAGGCTATTTTATTCTCAAATGTTGGCAAAGGGATTATTTAACAAGAAATCCTTGTCAGTTTCAACGTGACATGTGGGATGACATCACACTTGGGAAAAAGAAAGATGTAAGTCAGTATTCTCTCACAAGCTTCAAAGTTGGAAATGCTTTCACATAAGATGCTTTTTATTTCTTATCTATTGCTCCCTGATGGAAAGTGACACCTGAAAATTTTCTCCTGTTAATTTTTTATTGCTTTTGCAACAAGGCTGCTCACTGGAAAGCCTTAGCTGCAAGGTTGCCTCCTCTAAGCAGTGGAAGCTCTACTACTTCCCACGTGGTACCACCTGAGTCCTCCCTTTTCAGCAAGGTTTGGAAAGAGATTTGTTTTGCCACAGAATTTGCCAAGTTCAAACAGTATTTGAATCCTGCCTGCTGTTTATACTTTTTTGATTCAGGAGTGGCTGGAAATATTGGAAATCTGCATTCCCTTTGGATTCTGCAAAACCCAACCTGTCACAGGAATTCTTGAGAGCTGGTCATAGAAGACAACCCGCCTGAGGAGAAAGGGTCAGACCACAAGCGCCATGGGGTGAACTATGGAGAAATGAACACAGCCGTTCTCGAGCAGGCCCCAGGATGGATTTTACCATCTAAGAGACTCTAAATCTGGGCTTCCCTGGGGGCCCAGTGGTAAAGAATCCTCCTGCCAATGCAGGAGATGCGGGTTCCATCCCTCGTCCGGGGAGATCCCACGTGCTGCAGAGCAACTAAGCCCCTGTACCACAACTACCGAGCCTGTGCTCTGGAGCCTGTGCTCTGGAGCCTGGGGGCTGCAACTGCTGACGCCCGTGTGCCCTAGAGCCTGTGCTCCACGACCAGAGGAACCACCGCAGTGAGAAGCCTACGCGCCACAGCTAGAGAGAAGCGCCCCCCCCGCACACCCGCCACAACTAGAGAAAAGCCCAGGCGGCAACGAAGACCCAGCACAGCCATAAATAAATAAAAATGTTAAAGAAGACTGTAAATCTTATAGTCTTTACCATCTTCCTCCCTGGGCCTGGAAGAAAGTTTGTGACTGAAGGAGGCATACTTGTGAAGAAATATTTCCAGTATTTTCCATGTCATTGCTTCTCAAACTTGAAAGTCCCGTGAATCACTTGAGCATCTCCTTAAAATGTAGATTCTGAGCCCTTTGGTTCAGGGTGGGGCTGCAGATGCTGCAGTTTTGCCAGCTTCATGGGGTGCCCGTGAAGCCACAGCCGGAGGCCTACATGACTGGACCTCCTTCCTAATGGGCAGTGGAGGGGGAGGTCGGGGTGGGCATGGAGCCGCCGTGGTACAGAAGTCCCAGGAATTCGTCCTGACGGCTCCCAGCCCTGCCAGCAGCTGCCCTCATGCAGGGCTTCTTCAGAAGGATGTTTAAAAGGAATGGAACAACACTGTGCTCTTTCAGGAGCCAGCGTGTGGGAGACAGAAGAGAAACAGGTTACAGCAGAGAATAGGATCAGGCAGATACAGAGAAAGATAGAGACGCATAGGGGCGGAAGGAGAGTCCTGTAATTTCTGTCACTCTCTATCTTCTTCATCCTTTTCTCTGTTTCAATTTATTTTTTTCCCCCATCTTGTTTCCCTCATTGCTTTTCTGTCTGTTCTAAGATAACAGAATCATTTCATTCAAGTTCCGAGGTATACAGAGGCTGGCGAGAACAGTGGACTGGCTGGGAGCCAGGACGGCAACATGTGGGCCCAGCTCTGCCGCCGGAGGCAGCGGGGCCACTAACTTGGGGTTTCTGGGCCTCAGTTTACTTTTCCGTAACATGAATAAGTTTGGTTAGATCAGAGCTTCCCAACCCCCGGGATCTAATGCCCCAGGATCTGAGGTGGAGCTGATGTATTAGTAACAGGAATGAAGTGCTCGATCAACGTAACGCACTTGAATCAACCTCAAACCATTCCTTCCCACCCTGGTCCATGGAAAAATTGTCTTCCACAAAATCGGTCCCTGGTGCCAAGGGGGTTGGGGACCCCTGGAGATGATCTCTAGACCCTTCCCAGCTCTGCAGCTCTATGAGTTACAATCCAAGTTAATATGTTTATCTGTTACTTGGGGCAAACGTGTTCAACTTTCAATGTAAATGAGTCAACTGTGTGTCGCCAGGGTTACCCGTGTGTGTGATTCACATTCCCAGCAGGCATGTAAATGTGTGCTCGGGGAAACTCTTGTGTGAGAATTGCACCCCCCCACCCCGCACACCCCCCCTCCACCGCCCCCAGCATCACTGGAGCATGCATATGTGAGGCTGCTTCAACCACCCACCCTCTGAATTTCTCAGAATTAATATGTGTTCTTCTTTAGGGCTTTAACAGCCTTTGTCATTGTGGCAAATTTTAGAAGATTATCGTTATTATTATTCATATCATTGGAGGGGCAGATTTTTATCTTACATCCCTCGCCGACCGCCCCCCCCCCACCTGCCACTGCCCCAAGAGTTAAAAAAAAAAAAAAAAAACTCACTTGAAAGGTTTTAAAGCTTGACACAGTGGAAGCTGTTTTGTAAATAAGGCCAGTGTTATTTCTTGGGGAAGGAGGAGGGAAGAAGAGAAGGGAGTCTGTCAGTAAAGGAGATGGAGCTGGTGGACGTGGTGGACGGAAGGACGGTCGACCCATTAACTTGTTTTTGTTTTGCCTTGAAGTTGTTTGATTTATAAGCATAATAACCAGCAAGTAATCAGATACTGAAAACCAAGCAGAAGAGAAAACAAAGAGAAGCCATTCAGCACTGCAGAGGATACGGCCTGTCCTCAGCTCAGCAGGGTCGGGGCGGGGTTGTGCTGGACACACCAGGGTGTAAAACAAGAGCCGGTCACTTCCAGGAATAGCATTCATTGGCTTCTGCTCAGTTGGGAGAGAAGTTGGAGTTATTCTGAACCATTTAATAATGATGCAGAGAACAGGGTACCCCTAAGCTGGGTAAGTTGCTTGTTATCTTTTGATAGCATGATGATCAATTATTTCTTAGGAAAGGGTAGCCAACAGTTAGGGTCTTCATGGACCTGGTATTGTCATATTCACAGGTTGGCACTGACCCACTCCCTTAGCCAGCGAGGGCCCCTTGGCCGGACCGCTCGTTGTAAAGAACATGTGAGAGATGGAGCCGCTTAAACTGGAAAGGCCTGAAACTCATTGCCTTCTGATGGCCTGACCGCTGCCTGATGAAGAAGACCGTTCTCTACTAACTTTGCAGAGCATTCCTGTGAGGACGGACATCAGAATCATCACTTGCCTTTGCTGGACTCTAACCTTGACCTTTGTACCTCAGATTGCACCCACAAGTGAGTGGCTGGCCAAAGTAAACATGCCGATTGGGAAATCAGTTTCCCAGAATCGGTGCTTCAGAGAATTTTTAGTACATTTGTGGAGGTGGGAGATACAAGTGAGGGGAGAAAACTTGTCTGGGAGGGTGGGCGCCATTGTTTGGGTGTAGTTTTGTGGTGATTTTCTCTTATTTATTTTTCTAGGAGATAAGAGGGTTTTCTGTGAGCTCCTCTAAGTGAGCTGGCCTTGCTGATAATGACTCTAATGGTCTCCAAATCCTTATCCAGATGGGGTCTATGTTTATTCATCTGATAACATGGTTTTTAGTGGGAAGGCTCAGAGATCTATTGGTTAAAGGCACTCTCCTGATTTATTTTCTTGTCCATCTGCCTTTCCTACCATCCATTTAACGCAGTGTTGAGTCGCTGTTTCTTTACTTTAAATGTGGAAGGAGAAAGCAAGTCAGTTTGAGCAAAGGAACGACTCAGAGTGTCTCTGCCACCGTCCCTCTACTAAGAGCCCCGTCTTGATGGCCGTTTGCAGTGACTTCTCGCCTGGTCTGCCTGTTTCCACTTTTGCCCTGTTCCCAGGAAGCCTCCTCAGTGCATCCAGAGAGACTGTTTGAATTGCAAATCAGACCATGTCATCCTCTGTTATAAATTGTTTTAATGGCTTCTCATTGCAATTAAATTTTTAAAAAATATTATAAATACCTATGAATCCATTGCCCACAGAAAACTGGAACATTAACAAGAATGTTCATCTACTTAGGCATTGAGCTGCATCCGATAATGCTGCCAACTCACTCTTCTGAGCCTTGTATTTAATTATTCCCCTGCTTTATTTAACTATGGTTTTATTACCTAAATGTATTCCTTAAAAGTGCCCTGTTAAATTTTAGTTACCTTGAATGTTATGAAAAGTTTATCATTCTAGTGTTATTTTCTGGGACTTGCTTTTTCCATTTAATAATACGTTGCTAAGATTCACCTACAGTGTGGCACATAGGTGTGGTAGATTTAACACCTTTATAATATAATATTTCGTCTTATGACTATGCCATAATTTATCTGCTTTATAGGAGATGGGTCTTTTGGTTGCTTCTAGAGTTTTGTTAGCAGGAACAGTGGTGCTAAGAATATTCTTGTATAATTTCCCATTGTTCTTTGGGTAAAGAACACTGTTCTTAGGGTAAAATGTTCTTTAGGTAGGCAGTCCTAAAGGAAATCAGTCCTGAATATTCAGTGGAAGGACTGATGCTGAAGCTGAAACTCCAGTACTTTGGCCACCTGATGCGAAGAACTGACTCCTTGGAGAAGACCGTGATGCTGGGAAAGATTGAAGGCAGGAGGAGAAGGGGATGACAGAGGATGAGATGGTTGGATGGCATCACCGACTTGATGGACATGAGTTTGATCCAGCTCTCGGAGTTGGTGATGGACAGGGAAGCCTGGAGTGCTGTAGTCCATGGGGTTGCAAAGAGTCAGACACGACTGAGCAATTGAACTGAACCAAACTGAACTAAAACTTAGGCTAAAGACAGAATCCTTCAGAGGGCCTCAGAATGTCTATATCACCTGGCCCTTCCCATCTCTGCATCCTCTCCCTTCCTCACCCCCCTGGATTTCTGTATTCCACCCCAGGCAGAGGTACAGTAAAGGGCTGAGGAGAGTTATAAGGGTGGTGTGTTCAGGAAATGTAAGTAGGGCATTTTTCTCTTTCCCGTCTCATTGTTACCGTCAACATTTCCTCCAAATCCCAAATCAATCATTAATCTATACTTAGCTGTGTCTTACTTGCTGTCTCAGAACAGGAGGCCAGTTCACCTATTCTCTGTAAAAGCTGCATTTAGCTCCCGTCTAGAACATCTTCAGGCCATTGCATTGACACCTGCCCTCTACTGGACTCAGCTCTGAGAGCTCAGAGTGTCTGCTATTATTCCTAGGTGTACCCCTTGGACCTAGCTCAGTGCCCGGCACATAGTAGGAGCTCAATATGTATTTTCAAATGAAAAACAAAACAAAACAGTAATTCACACAGAGTTAGGAAAGTGGTTGAAAATTCAGGGTGACCACGTACTAGGATTCAGTGGGTTTCTTCCTCAGACCTCTGGAGGAGTTGGCAAACCTTTTCTATAAGGCTGTGTGGCTTCTGACAAAGCTACTCAGCTTTGCTGTCGTATAGAAGTAGCCCTGGAGGTCCAGTGGCTAAGAATATGCTCCCAACGCAGGGGTTGATCTCAGCTTGTGGAACGAGATCTTACATGCTGCAACTAAGACCTGGCATAGCCAAATAGATAACTTATTTTTTAAAAAAACAGCCATAGTTAATAAGGAAGCAAAAGAGCATGACTGTGTTTCAGTAAAACTTTACCTATGGACTTTGAATTTCATAGAATGTTAATTTTCATGTGACATGCAATGTGATTCATGTGTTACATTTGTCTTATGATTTTGGGCAACCATTAAAAATAGGAGAACCATTCTTAGCTCGGGCTGTACAGAAGCAGGCAGGGGCGGGAACTGCCCAGTAGGCCATGGTTGGCTGACCCCCCTTTAGAGTATTTCTGTCCCCTTGCCTGTCCAGTGACATTGAATCAAGGTTAGCCAGTTGATCACTCTTTGTAAATAGGCAGCCACTGGCAGTGGAGAGTGAGAAAAGGCCCAGAGTTAGTGCCTTAGTTACATAATTAAATGATATCTTATTTACTTTTAAACTTTTCATGAAAAGTTGCCAAATTGCTCTCCTAGCCCTCAGCCCTTCCATTGACACCTTCCTCCTTTGATACTGAAATTTAAATTCAGGGACTTAAAAGTGGATCTTGTGACAGGTTAGGTTGCCATCCTAAAACAGCTGTGTCATCACCCCAAAATGCATAATAAAGAAACTACACGCCCTCTCACCTGGCTGTGCTCTCCAGGCTGATCCTTTGGCCTGAGTGAGGCACTGATTGCTGACATTTGCTGACACTGTTACAATGATCCGTCCAAGTCATCATCTGGTCTCTGCACAGAGGCTGATGGTCCTTGGGTTCTGGGTGGACTTGTCCTCACTGAACAGAGGTTCTCCAGATGGTCAGGAGTCCATGCGCTGCTGCCATTCCCTCAGAAGCCACGCCTGGCTAAATGCTGGGATCAGGACCCCTCTCTCAAGCCAGCATCATCTCTGGCCTGGATTTCTGTGCTAACCAGTGTCCCTGCTTCTCCTCCTGTTCCACATAAATCCATGTATAAACTCAAGTGATCTTTTGAAAGCAGAAATCAGATCACATCACTCACTTGCTTAAAAATCCTCCAAGGGGTTACATTTAGAATAAAATCCAAATTCACTACCCTGTGTTGTGGGTTGAACCGTGTCCTTCCCCAAAGGTGCCCCAGCCAGGCGGAAGTACCATGGTTCATCTGCCTTTGTATGGATGCAGGGGTGGGTTCACCAATATTACTGTGAAACTATGAAAACAAAGCAAAGCGGAACAAAGGTTTCTGCCTTGCAGCATTTGTTAACATACAGCCATGTTGACACACTTTTTAATCTGTCAGCAGACAAACCTTGGAAGGTAGCCCACACTGTCCGTGAGTTAACTTGCTTTTGTTCACTGAAGTGGAACTATTAATTCATTGGAAGGGATGTGTATCAGCACAGCTTTGAAAAGACAGTGGCGGTGTGCGGCCTTGGCAAGTACCATCGTGGACCTGGGAGTGGAGTGGGGGGACGAGGAGACGGGGTGCCATTGCTTGCTCATGGCCTGATTGCTGAAGGTGGCAGATGTAGGTCCTTGGCTTGTAGAAGTTGCTAGTACTGTGTACAGTTGGAAGAATGCTCAAATTACCTTTAAATTTTGCCCTTTGCCCTCAGAAACCTGTCCAAGTCATTTTCTTGTCTCTACATGGGGGTTGATGGTCTTCAGACTCCAGTTGACCTCTTGGGGTGGACTGTTCCCAGAGAGCTTTCCCTCAGCAAGCAGAGGTTCTCCAGATAGAAGTGTCTATTGCCTGGTCAATTCATTGAGAGGCCACGCCTGGCTAAACACTGTAGAGGCCTGACCACCTGCAGGAATCGAGACACCTCTTCCGAGGTGTCCAGCATCAGCTCTGGCCAGGATTTCTGTGCTAACTTGTATCCCTCTTGCCCCGCTGCTGTCCAGGATAAGCCTCTTTCTGCTTATAAACCTATGTGATCTTTTGAAAGCAAAGCTCAGATCTCATCATTCACATGTTTAAAACCCTCCAAGGGGTTGCATTTAGAATAAAATCCGGAGTCTTCACCATGTGTTATGTGTAAAACTATGCCCTCCGCAGAAGACACTGAAGTCCTGAGTTTTTGTGAATGTGAATTTATTGAAAATAGTCTTTGCAGATGATCAAGTTAAAATGGGATAACTAAAAGAGTCCTGATCCAATAAGACTGGTGTCCTTATAAAAGGGGTAATTCAGATACAGAAACGGACATACGTAGAGGGACGGTTACATGAAGATGTAAGGCAAAACCAGCAGCAAGCTCAGGAATGCCTGTGGCCACAGAAGCAGGAGAGAGGCCTGGAAGAGATTCCCCGTCATGGTCTCAGGAGGAACCAACTATGAGCCCCTTGAGCTTGGATTTCCAGCCTCCAGAGCTGTGAGCCAGCGTGTGTCTCTTCTCTAAGCCACCTGGTTTGCAGCGTGTTACAGCAGTCTCCAGAAATGAACACGCCTGCTTACAAAGCCTGTGTGGTCTGCACTCCCCTTCCTGTAGGGCCCCCCTTTGAATTATGCTCATTGCTAAGTCACTGGACTTCTTGACTGGACAACATTGCAGCTGCCCAAATGGCAACGGGAAAAGTGGGTGGAGTGGTGGTGGTTAGAGTCAGGGGCTTTATTGACATTTAATGGGAGGGGAGGCCAGGGATATTAGAAATTTCCAAGTGCATGGAAAAGCCCCCCACAATATAGCCACTGATGGCCACATCACCGAAATTCCTGCACCACGCTGGCCTTGAGTCCATTCTGTGAAACTGCCCCCATTCCCCCTAGCTCGCCTGGGGCCTCTGCCTAGAATGTTCCCCACTGCTCTTTATGTGGGTTAAATCAGAACTCAAATGTGATCTTCTCAGAGAGGCGTTCTAGTAAAGAATCCACTTGTTCACTCACTGTCACATAAGTCTTTAAAAAATACCCCTGCACAAATAGCATTACTTCTATTTGATTTTTAAAAACCTGTTAGTTTATCTGTTTGTCTCTTCCCATTAGAACATGAGTTTGATGGGAGGAGGACTGTGTGGTAAGCCCGGGATCTACAGCAGAGCCTGTATCAGGGCTTCCCTGATAGCTCAGTTGGTAAAGAATCCACCTGCAATGCAGGAGACCCCAGTTTGATTCCTGGGTCGGGAAGATCCACTGAAGAAGGGATAGGCTACCCACTCCAGTATGGCTTCCCTGGTGGCTCAGCCGGTAAAGAATCCTCCTGCAAGGAGGGAGACCTGGGTTCGATCCCTGGGTTAGGAAAATCCTCTGGAGAAGGGAAAGGCTACCCACTCCAGTATTCTGGCCTGGAGAATTCCACAGACTATATAGTCCATGGAGTTGCAAAGAGTCGGACGTGACTGAGCAACTTTCACTTTCACAGCAGAGCCTGGCACAGAATAGGTTGGATAAATGAATCCTAACCCCAGAACTGAAAACCGTGAAATGCCTGGGGTCACGGAGAGAAGAAAAGCAGGGAGACAGGGCAGGGAGAAGGCAGAGCCTATGATATGTGGTGGGAGAGGTGACAAGGCGCTTGTAGGGCCGTGACTTTTAACAGCGGCTGGACTTTCCTGACCGTTCTCAGCCCACAAAACAGGAGAGGACAGGATTCCTGAAGTGCTTTTGGGGGAGCCGCCTTTCTTCATAGGGGTAGGGTGTGGAATTCATTAAACCCATATCAGTAGAGACTCGAGAAGAGAACTAGCTTTCCCATGGTTTAAGGGGAGCTTGTGCTTGATGGATGACAGGTTGACTTATACTGAATTATTGGATAACGGGGAGCCAAGAAGGGAAAACATAGCTGTAAAGTTGATATTAAGAAGGACAAGCCCATCTTCCACAAAATGCCCTTTGTGTCCCCATGAAAACCAGCCATTGGGCTGCATGGGACGTGGACTTGCCCTTTCCTTGCTTTTTAGGGGACTATCTTTTCCTTAAAAAGATACAGAACAAACATTATGCAAGCTTCTACGTGGACCCTGAAACAGAGTCATTTCAAAGGACACACAAGTACTAAAAACAGAATTTGTTGTTGTTCGGTCGCTCAGTCATGTCTGATTCTTTGCGACCCCATGGACTGCAGCCTGCCAGGCTTCCCTGTCCTTCACCATCTCCCAGAGCTTGCTCAAACTCATGTCTATTGAGTCGGTGATGCCATCCAACCATCCCGTCTTCTGTTGTCCCCTTCTTCTCCTGCCTTCAGTCTTTCCCAGCATCAGAGTCTTTTCTAATGAGTCAGCTCTTCGCACCAAAGAAGTGACCAAAGTATTGGAGCTTCAGCTTCAGCATCAATCCTTCCAATGAATATTCAAAAAAGCAGAGTTAGGTTTTTCAAAACAATTGCAGCCTTTATTTTTCCCTTAGACGCCCTCTGTTTTACTTAGCTTGCTTTATATGAAGTTTCATCTCCCATCTTGGTGCAAACTTGGAACTTTGGAGGCAAGAGGCACTGTTCTCCACCGGCTGAGAGAAGGCCTTCGTTGTGATTCTACCTCTGCTGCTAATTTGCTGGATGACCTTTAATGTTTTACTTAACCTCGTAAGGGCTTCAATTATTCTACAGAAAATTCAACGGAATACATTACACCACAGGGGACTGACCGTAGTGAAAGAATGAAACAACATGTGGGAAAGCACATCGAGGAACTTTCTGTCTGCCTTTCTGTACCTTCATTTCGTTATTTCAGCTCTTTGCCCGAGGCCCCTCCCTCCAGGCAGGCCTGCACCTTTCTTGTCATATTCCCTCCTACAGGTTTCCCAAACTTTAGTCATTCACGTACCAAACTCGCAATTTGTATTGTATTTGAATACCAATCGCACTATTATTTGGTTAATATTTTCTTGATTGACTCACTTTTTAAATTTAAATTGGTTTACTTGAAAAAAATGTGCATTGCTATATATGACAATGAGGTCATAAGTCAGTCAAGCATATTTTCTCCAATATACATTTTATTACTACACGATCATTAAAATTAAAAAAATAAAAACATGGCATCTGGACTTAAGCGCCATTCCTCCATGACACAGTCGCTAGCGCCCCAGACTAAGTCTGTCCCCCTGCCGAATTGCCTGGCTTCCTCTTTCGTAACACTCTCAATAATCATACCCCATTTGTCATTATCCCCTCATATCTACCTCTTCCACAAGAATAGAATCTCTATAAGGCCAGGAGCAGTGCTTATATATTCAGGGGATAGCTTCGTACTTAGAACATAAAAGGTATTCAAAAAATTTTTGTGGGATTAGATAAAAAATTCATCTGTGTACTGACCTCAGACTATCTCGAGACCACCAGTGGAAAATTTCAGTGTATGACACCCTCTCTTTCTTTTCCTTCCATCCCAGGGCTTTCCAATGTGGGGACATTTGGAGTCCTGTGAGCAGTCAGGTCACAATTGACTCGTAGGAAGCTGTGGGTTACATAGATAGGAGTCTAGGCACTTCGTTGTCTATTGATCCAAATTTTAAGAATTGATATGTACAGGGAGTAAAGAGCTGACAGCTATGGAGTTTTCAAAGCTGTGAATTCTTGGGATGTATAATTAATGGCAACTCATTCTTCTATCCCAGCAGACTTCTTCGCACATAAGATATATTGATTTATTCCCCCCGGGAGTGTTGTGTTGCTGAGGATGCCTGGGCAATACTTAAATCTCCGTGGAGTCCCCAGAGGAGGCCCTGAACCTTATTTGTACCTGTGTTTGTTTGACTCTTACCTCTGCTTCTAAGTTTCCACAAGTTTCTGAGCATCTGAGAAAGCGACCGTGCAGATACGGTAGATGTCTTGGCAGGTGTCTGGTCCTGCCTGGGTGCTGAGTCCTTGACAGTGGTTTTCTAGAAAAATGATGTGCTCCTTATCTATTTGCTAATTCCTTCCACATATCACAAGACTTTTCTGTAAATTCCCATCAGTCTTGACAAAGTTATCTTGTAGACTTATGTAGTGATTTTGATGGCTGCACAGAGCTGTTTGTCTTGTTCAGAACTAAATTAATAACACCGTGATGGCACCTACTTTAGCACCAAACTTCTTAAACTATCCTAATATACTAATCAGCATGTCAGTGAATTTTTTTTTTTCTGGATAAAGACAAGCCTGGTGAAATGGATTAGACATTCACATGGCATTGCATAATTCAGCATGCCAGTACGGTGCATATGATTTGCATTAATCGCCTGCACTGGAAGCTGCTGCTCATAGGTTTCTCTCATTAGGTCAAATATGGAAGATTCCAGACTGTCAATCAATTACAGTTATTTCCTTTTCCATATTTATTCCATCACCATCATTGACAGCTACCATTAAGTGACATTAATACAATACAATATCATCTCGCATTTCTACTGAGCATCTCAGGGTGCCTAACACTTCCTCTCCAGCCAAGAAATCACATTACCAAAGAAAAAGTGTCCTCATCCTCTAGGTAGAAAATAGGCTGCCCACTCTCTGGGATGCTGTGGGAGTTGCCCAGAATCTCTGGAGATGCTCTTGACTTCTGGTCACAGGTGTTCACTTTTCTGTTGTCTAAAAATACCTGAGACTGTGACTCTAGGGAGTGGGGTGTGTTAGTGGATGATGATGACTTTCCAGGGAGCCCGCTGGACCACACCGGTCACCTTGACTCCACATTGATCTAGGACATATTTGCAAGGCAGAGACAGCAGGAAATCTTATGGAAGAAATCACTTACTTTGTGACCGTAGTGGTTCTACAGAACTGCCCTACTGTAGAAGGGCAGTGGCTGCTGAATGTCACTTTTCCGCAGTCATCTTTGCCTCCACGCCTCCCTGCCCAACCCATCTTGCACCATCACATAAAATACCATTGGTCACCTCAATTCACTAGAGCGGGACAAAGCGCCCCTTTCCAGACAGATTATTCCTATATGCCAAGTTACCAGACAACTCCGGTATATCCTCTCTTCTCCTGGAGTCAGGCATTACGAGTCTTGCTACACAAGTCATCCTGTTGTCCAGCTGTCACCGACTGTATACAGACTGCTCCCTTGCTCAGTTTTGGGTGACACACCAGTAGGGTTTCTAGACCAAATATAGGATGCCCAGTTCAGTTTGAATTTCAGATGCGCAATGAACTGTTTGGTATAAATATGCTCCAAATATTGCATGGAACATATAAATATGTCTATTGTGTATCTGAAATCCAAATCAAGCTGGGCGTTCTGTATTTTTATTTGCCAAGTCTGGCACCTGTACCCATCAAGTGAGTCAAAAGCCTAAGAACCAAGCCAGTCAAGTTGAGATCCTAGGAGAAATCAAATCAAGACATTGTGCCTACAAGTATTTGCAAGGCAACATGCTCACAGCTGTGGGGATGCAAAACAACATCAGGCCTGGTGAAAAAGTCAGGACAGGAAGGGAACGGCCACAAGCCAGTAAGAGACTCTGATGCTAAAGCGAAAAGCTTGGCTCCAGAACTGCAGAAAAGCAGAAGAGTATTAGAAAACTGCTTCTTGCGGTTTTCTTTATTGATAGCCTTTTATGATGGCTTCTTGCAGTCAGGACTCCTCCTGCACACTGGGAAGGAGTCTGGAGAGACGGGAAAAGGGAGCTTTCTGACAGGCATGGAGGCTTGTGGGCATAGCACTTGCCTTGATCTTTTATTGTTGGGGTAAAGCCAGCATCATCTTGACTGATGGTTGGGGGAGAGCCTGGGAGAATCAATAGGTATTTGTGGGGTTGGATGACTGACGAATTTTTGAGCAGAGACTGCGTGATGAAAGATACTTTACGAAGAGGATATTGGAGGTGTTGTGTGGGAGAACAAGGAGCATAAGCCACCTTCAGTACCTGGGACATAACCAATTCTGTGCTCTGATGGGGTCGCCGCTGCCTCAGTATTCACACCGAGTAACTCCCGACCCTGCCATCCCTCCCACTCAGCAGCCAAGCATCCCCCAACTCAGGGCATCTCCAGCACTGATGAGTGTATTGATATCAAGTGGTTGTAGCTCTGTTTCTTCTGAGAATGGGAAGAATAATTATATCCTGGAGGAGGGAAATACAGAGAAATCAAGACGCAGAATTGTGGCAGAGAGAAGACAACATTAAAAAAAGAGTGACATAGAGAAATCATAGATGAGCTGGGAGAGCAGAGTGTCATAGACTGCTTTTCTTGTCAATTAATGTTTGTGTGGTTGGTGATAAGGGACTTCGTGCATTGCATTTCTGTTTCGGATTGTAATCAGATGATAACCCATAGGCAGAAGAAGCAACAGAACAACAGAAGTATGTGTGATCTCTTTAAAGACACCTAGATTTGTTTCTGAGGAGGCTGACAAGGCTTTTGAGATGCTGGTAAGGGGAAAGGATAATAAGCCGACAAGGATCTTTGTCATACCTGAAGCTGCTTAAGGGTTTGGAGAGAATGAATGAGAACCTTGGGCGATCACACCTTTCCCATAGAGCCTGATTGGAAACCGAGTGTCTCAAGAATTAAAAAGTTGAGGAAAAGAAGAAAGTACTCAACAACAATCCCTTCTTTTCTTTCCCCCTGCTTTGTTTCCTCTGGCCCTTCATATCTTAAATAACGTGTGTGCTTAGTCACTCGGTCATGTCCGACTCTTTGCGACCCCATGTCCTGTAGCCCGCCAGGCTCCTCTGTCCATGGGGCTTCTCCAGGCAAGAATGCTGGAATGGGTTGCCATTTCCTTCTCCAGGGAATCTTCCCAACCCAGGGATCGAACCCAGGTCTCCCTCATTGCAGGCAGATTCTTTACCATCTGAGCCACCAGGGAACCCCCATCTTAAATAATAGTTAATAAATAAGTAACGGCTACAGGCTATGTTTTTGCCCTTGTGCAAACCTTGAAGCAGACTTCTATTCTTCACATTCCCCTCAATGAAAATCTACTCCTCAAGGCTGAGAATATAGATTTTACTAAAGATTTTATAAGGAAGACGATGAGGGGGCTTTTCATCTCACAGTGCTCAGACTTCATGCCCCAAACTGCCGTTAGGTATCTACCCCCAAGTCTATTCTCCGCTGTTGGCCTTTGCATCTTTTAAACCTCCTACCAAACAGCTTCTCAAATTCACCAGTTGAGAGAATTCTTCCCCTCCATTCACCCTTGACTCTGCAGAAACATTTAGCCATCCCTCACTTCTCTGAGTCCTTGGCACCAGCCACCCACAGGCCCTGGGCACCTAGCCTTAGATCAGGTTTATCAAAGCATTCCTCCTAAAAATGCATGTTTCTGCTTCTTGCAAGGAATTGATATAAAACTGCCAAGAAGAATGGGATTTTCTTTGTATTGCCGCAGGAACATAATTTATTGGGGAATAATATCTGGCAACATTTACCATGTGCTTTAGGTTCTTAATTTTTATATTATTTGCTGACCTCTTATCTGGGGCCAGAGGTTGGGCTCGGAGGCAGTGGAGAGATATGGATTCCTGTCCAACCGCATTTTCAGGATGACATCAATTCTTTGCCCACTGTTGAGTGAGTGAGTCCAAAGAATTCTGAGTTGACATTTACCCAGAAGCTGGGAGAGAAACCAGTATTTTGCTTTTTAGCTTCTCCACCTATGGAGAGTGGTCAGCCATCTTTCTTCCTTTTCTCTCCTTAGGGGCTGGCCTCCTTGGAATTTCCCACCGTCTTTTGCAGCAATGAGAAACTTCACTTTTCCCCATGTGCTACAAACTCCTTTATGACCATGGTAAATCTCAAAGATCTAAGAATTACTATATCAATTTCTTGATTTTAATGGTGTCTTGCTTATGCTCTTGGGGACACTGAAGTTTAGTAATGCTCATCCATAGCCCCGGGAGATTCCAAGATGTTTGCCCAAGAGATGGCTTGTAAACTCTTTCCTCCGATACAGAATCCACCCTCCTGCAGTTTTGTGTTACTTTTACATGAACTGTACTCATTAAGGTCATGTTTTCTGAAATGAAAATCAGGCTTGATGTATACTTGATATGAACTAGGCTGCCTAAGAAAGAGATTTGTTAAGTAAATCTGGAAAAATCAAGGTGTGTTGTTGTTGGCTTTGAAACCCATGTAGGAAACACCTTTGTGGAGGTCATTGTATTTTGTTGTTCATCACTTGTCTTCCTGTTTTCTGTTATTTTCCCAGGACTGGGTGTGTGCTTTTCTCCTTCTGTTTCACCTACATGTTACCTCTTCATTATTTGATCAGTAATTCTGCTCGAGGCTCTTCTTTCTCAATTTACTGACTTCCATGGCGCATTTTCCTTCCCAGTATTTCTTTCTAGATCAGACATCGTCCTCAGTCATCCTTTTTTCTCTCATTTGAGATATGTCATATTCTAAGGAATATCAGCCGCTACATCCCCACCCGCAACCCCCTCCTCCTTGCTCCCCACTGGACCCCCCTGTAGCTCCTGCTGCTGCAGTTACCCCATGTCTTCCTGCTCACTGTGCTTCGTTTCTATCCTTGTCATTCAAGGGTAACAGTTCAACGATCTTTCCTTTCTCTGCCCACTGAGTTCATTTACAATGTATGACCCTAACAGTTTCTGGTTGTCAGCTTGCCTGCCTGTAACTTCTAACGTTTACTCTTACTGTCTTCTCCTTCAAGTCTTCCCTGTCACCTTTCGTCTCTGAAGTTGGCAGTATTCACCCCAGTTGTTTCTTTTCCTTTTTCTCTCCTACTTCTTTCCTTGTTCCTTTTGACGCTCTCTTTACTTTTTTTATGCTGAATAATTATAGATTTGTAAAAAGCTGTGATGATAGCAAAGAAAGTACAGAGTGTTCCCGTATCCGTTTTACCCAGTGTCGCCTAAGGTGGCCTCTTAGGTAATTATATCAACACTGGGAAACTGACGTTGGGGCAGTGTGTGCAGAGTTCTGAGCCTTTCTGTCACTCCCGTGTAGATTCCTGTAATCATCAAGAAACAGAATGATTTCATCACCATGGAGCTCTCCCTCACACTACCTGTTATAACCATACTCACCATCTTTAATCTATGATAACCACTAAGATTTTTCCAATTCTGTAATTTTGAAAGTACTATACAAAGGGCATAATACAGTATGCAACCTATTGAGACTGGCTTTTTTTTTTATTCACTCAGTATAATGCCCTTGAAGTCCATCCAAGTTGTGTGTATCGATAGTCAATTTCTATTTATTGCCAAGGCAATGGCACCCCACTCCAGTACTCTTGCCTGGAAAATCCCAGGGATGGGGGAGCCTGGTGGGCTGCCGTCTATGGGGTTGCGAAGAGTCGGACACGACTGAGCAACTTCCCTTTCACTTTTCACTTTCATGCATTGGAGAAGGAAATGGCAACCCACTCCAGTGTTTTTGCCTGGAGAATCCCAGGGATGGGGGACCCTGGTGGGCTGCCGTCTATGGGGTCGCACAGAGTCGGACACGACTGAAGTGACTTAGCAGCAGCAGTATTCCGAACATTTACGTATTGAAGGACATTTTGGTTGCTTACAGGTTTTTGGCATGCAAAGAATCTTCGCTCTCTTTTCCTTTTTTTACTTGACACTGCTACTTTCTAGCACATGTTTCCAGGTAAAGAAAATGTTTTGGAGAGGAATCGTGCATTGGTTCTTTTACCTAACCAAGGCTTAGGTTCATCCCAGAGGGACTGACAAGGTAGATAAGACTCTCTTTTCAGAAACAGTCTTGTTTTTTTTGGCATCTGAATTTAAACCTCTTCTTCCAATTCTTGTTTGTCAGTAAACGCCTGCCTGGGGTGAACGCACTAGATTTCACCTCCATGGAGATGTTCCAATATAAATTTTGGTCACACACAAAAATCAGGTTTAGTTATTTTAAGTGAAGCTGTTAATTTAAAATGACTACATCATTACAAGAGCTTTAGTGCCTGTTCAGAAGTGCCTTCAAGTTATTTCTGGCAAAATGCATTGAAACTAGTGGCCTTTACAACTCAGTACTCAAGGGAAACAAGACAAGCTGAGTTTCAGCTGTTTGACTTGAAGGCGGGGTCAGCTGGTGGCATTTGCTAAAGAAAAAAATTCACAAGCTCATTTTCCAAATGAGTTTAAGGTTCAGTATTTTGTTAGCAGTGCACGTGTTTGAGAGGGAACTCCTGAGTGCGGGTGGGCTAGTTTTGTCTTGGTTTAGTAAATTAGTGTGTTTGCCTAACATTTTTGGCATGTGGTAATGAAAGCTGACACAGGGTTTCCCTTCAGTGAGTAACCTGGCTTCTCTTTGTGTTTAAAACTTCACATATTTGCATTGAGTCCAAGTTGATATGATTATATGGCAAAGAAATAAACATGTAAATATTAAAATATTGCTGGATACTTGAGCCTTTCAGGAAGAAAGGAATTGAACATATATGACAGAGACATTTGGACTAGCTCATAAGATTTCTTAAAGTTTTCAGGAAATTTAGAAATTTGATACTTAAAGCAGTTATCAGAATCTTCTCCATTTTAGAAGTTTCTGGGTCTTGGCTTTGTCTGGGCCTTTGGCTTAGTTAGCACTTTTGTGAAAGAAAGATCCTACCTGCTATCCTCCCAACCCTCCTTCCTTAACACCTGGGAGATGACAAGGCCTTACGTTTACTTAACTTGGATCTGGAAAACTGAAAGCACTTTATATATGTGATCCAACGAATCCCTACTCTCCCTGCAGGGAGGCAGAAGAAGATGAGGTACAGTGGGTCTTGGTGTGACAAACACTGAGTCACCAGAGTGTCATTGGCAAGATGGGGAAGCACTTTCCACCCAGGCTGGTGTCCCCAGACCAGCGTTTTCAGCACTTGTTTCCACAGTACCCCAAGGACTCTTCAAGTGTTGCAAGAGAGTACTGTAAGGTTCCCATGTCAAATTCAAGTGAATTTTAACCAAAAAACCAAAAGGTCAAAAACCTTCCCATTTTGTGAAGGTTTCTTAGGATGCATTACCATAGTATGGGCTATTCTCGAGCAGTGTAGCTCAGGGAAGTTTGAAACATCCTTCTAAATGAGGATTTATTCAACTTCTGATGGGCCAAAATCCCAGAACTAAGACATTCAGGGTGATGGGAGGGGAAATTCAGAGGACTCTTTTTCAAAAGAGATTACTGGCTAGAGTCTCAACCTTCTCCTTTAGTGATACTGTGAACATTACAGTCATCAGAATTCTTTATTAATCAGTCTTTCTGCACATCTGCAATGCGAGGACTGATACTGGCAATGATGACTCAGGTGTGAACATCTTGAACTAGCTGTGAACGATCAGAAACCAAGTTTTCTGAGCTTCTAATGGTGGTGTTCATGCTACCCCACTGTATCTGAGTGCCTTAAAGAGCAAGAATCTCTGTGACTAGCTGTGCTGGCAGTTGAATAAGGAAGGTGGCTTGTTCGCTGCTGTTTCTGGGTCACAGAGTTCCATCCATGGTCACGGAGTTCCATCAAGGTGGTGAGGCTTGAGCACTCAACTATCAGGAGGCCTGCTGGGACCCGGCTCCTGGCACACAAAGCATATCAGAAATAGTGGTGGGGATCTGGGTGGGAGAGTGCTCAAGCCTGAGCAGAAGCCAATAGGACAGGAGCGGACACTTGCCCAGAGCCCCACGTGTGCTAAGTTCCGTGCTAGGGGCTTTAAGCCATGTTGTCTTGTTGTCACCAAGAAATGACAACTCCTGGGAGCCTCACCAGAAGGGTCTAGGTAGTCTGGATGGGTTAGGGTGCTTGCATTGGCGGTTAATAGAAAAGGTGAAAGTGGCTGAAGTGGTTAAGACATCTAGAAACTCCAGAAAGGCTGAGCCAGTGGTTCAGTGCTACGTGTAAGAACTCATGCTATGTCCATCTCTGTGTGTGCAGTGTTGACTTGATCCTCAGGTTCGCTCTCCTTACGTGCACAGAAGGATTGCCAATAGCATTAGTGGTAGTGCTCCCTTATCGTGACCAGAGAGTGTGAGTCAGAGGGGGCTAGTTGCTAGTATTTCCTGCAGAAAAGCAACGAACCTCCTTTCCCAGGAAGCTTTTAGCTCGCCCATCTTGTTAGCCAGAATTGAGTCACATGGCCAGTCTTCAGCTCTAACAAGAGGGATGGAAATATGCTTAGAGGTTTAGACTAATGAGGATGGGGACAAGTTGGATTCAAATGGAAAACTTGCTTTCAGTAAGAAGAAGCAAGTCTTGAGCTATATAGAAGGGAAGCTAGATTCTGTGTTTGATATATAAATAAATGGCATTTAGAGATAGGTACATGTGCATTCATAGTTGCTCAGTCTGACTTTTGCGACCCCCTGGACTGTTGTCTGCCAGGCTCCTCTGTCGATGGGATTCTCCAGGCAAGAATACTGGAGTGGATTGCCATTCCCTTCTCCAGGGGATCTTTCTAACCCAGGGTTCGAACCCTCATCTCCTAAGTCTCCTGCATTGCCAGGTGGATTCTTCACCATTGAGCCACTTAAGAAAGAGATACATCCAAAAAAAAAAAAAAAAAAGACATTTTTTACTTTTATAGGGGAAAACAGTTATCTGAAATGTTCTATTAAACTTCACTCTTGAGCTCAGACATATATGATAGCTTACATTGTTGTATTGTTGTGTTGATTTCTGCTTTATGATAAAGTGAATCAGCTCTACATATGTTTCCTTCTTGAACCTCCCTCCAACCCCTGCCCGCTTCCCTGGAGATCTCCAAACACTGGCTGCATCCCTTGACTGATACCCACAACTCCTATCAGATGGCCTTCTCCACATGATTCTCTCCTCCAAGTTTGTGTTTTTACCCTCACCCTTCAGGCCTAAGGATGGCAACAGGGCCCCACGTGGTTTCCCTACACCCCACCCACACCTTTGAACGTAATCCCTTTGTAAATAATTCTTAAATTACTGAATTCAGTGTGCCAGATGTTTCTTGCCTGGACCGTGACTAATATAACCATGCTCATCACTGGCTCTGTCCTGCCCAGAAAACAAGTCTTCAGCCTTGCCATTTCCCAACACACTCGTGCACTCTTACCCTGGCCGTGTTGCGTCCTTTTGCTTCTTGGGGGCTTTGTGAGTAATGCTTCCTTTTCTGACTTATCTGCCTGGACCTTGTCTTTTACATCTTTCAAGACTTTGTTCAAACACCACCAGTTGACCTTTGCTGACTTTCCCCGGGCAGGTTCCTTGCCCGCTCCTCTGCACCCCCACATCCTGCTACACACAGAAAGTGCTTCTCATGGCCAGAGGTGCTGTTTTCCAACTCCTCTCTGAACCCCTTGACTGCCTGAACTGCCTGAAAAGTATTCTGCTTTTCTTGGTTTGCCAAGTGTCTGCTCTTATCCCTGGTGGGCTTAATAAATTTTTTGAATGAATACATTTTCTTTATGGACTGTATTATTTCTTGCACTGTTCATATAAATGAGATTATTGCAATAAAATATAGTCAGCCCTCTGTATTTGCAAATGTGGAACCGTGGATATGGAGAGCTGACTGGACACCCCATTTCATATAATGGACTTGAACATCCTCAGAGTTTGGTATCCTCAGGGAGTCCAGGAACCGACTGTACCAACTTCATCAAGGCAAGTGTGTGCATTGTTTTCTATTCTGATGAGTAGTATTTGGTTTTACACCTCATGACAATTCTGAGAGACGGGTGGATGGGAGGCAGATTCCTCAGTCACTTGGGTTGTCAGTGGCAGAACTTGGCCAAGACTCTAGACCTCTTGAAACAAGTTTGGTGCTTTTTCAGTTAGAGCACTCTGCCTCCCGAGATGCCAGATTAAAAAACCACAAAGCCAGGGGCAGACTGGATGAGTGCACGCTACCCTAAGGGCCACTTCAGATGGAAGGCAACTCAAGTGCCATAGAGATAACTCCAAGTGATTATAAACACATGTTAGAAAGGCTGTTTAGAGACAGCTTGTTGTCAGAAGGGTTCTAACGAACAGAACTGGTCACATTACCGGAACCCAGCCTCTGTTGCCCAAGAATTACGTCTGATGTAAGCTCCAGGGACCATCAGCAAAACATCACAGTGGGATTGCAGTTAGGATATGAACATCGCAAAGACGTATTCTGTAGCCCTGGGGAAGGGGTGGATTGTTTCTGTAATTCAAACCATACCCCATAAGAAAGTAATTTATAGGCAGCAGCACACAAATAAAGACAAATTTGAGAGCATTTGAGAAATTTCTGTTATGTCAATAGAAGGCTTAAATGTTCTTCCTTCTGTCTGCCTTTGGAGAAGGAGCATCATGTTAAAAGCACTGCTAATAATGTAGCTCACTTGTAAGGAACATTCACAGAGATGCAGAGAATTTCAGCAGGAAAAGGAACCTTAAAGGTCATCCAGTGGGGGGCTTTGGACCTTGAGATTTTTTTCCAACAGGAAGGAAAACATGAACTCTGAGTACTCCAATTGGTTGAGGGTCAGGACAGATTAAATTTTAGATCCCATGGGATCTCTGCAACCTCAAGTGTCAGAGCATGAATGTGATCCCTGTGGGTTCCTGTCATAACCTCATAATCATGATGAACCTTCCATTAACTGAAACACCCGTAAGTGGCTTAGATCTTTCTCCTTATCTTTCACTGAAGACAAACAAGTGAGTTAACAGAACATAAAGGAAATAAACAATATAAATTTCTATGCGTCCATCTTTATCTTTTAAACCTGCTATATTGGTGCTTTTAATCTTAAAATGTTCATATCTTTTAACCCAATGATTTCCTTTTTGGGCAAAATTTATCTTAGGGATATAATAAGAGTTATAGATAAAGATCTGGAAAGAAACCAAACTAACGATAAGGAAAGCATTAGTTAAATCCAATTAATAGAATTCTGTGTCATTATTTAGATCACACGTTTGGAAAAAACTTTAATGATGTGAAGGTGTTTATGGTATAAATCACAAGAGCAACATATAGAACTGTAGCTATGGTATAATTTGTCTGATGTTTTGAAAACCTTTTTCTCTTTGCCTAGATACATATAGCTATAAATAGTAAAAAAAATACCAGAAGGAAAACCATCAAAATATTAATTATGGTTATTTCTGGGTGGTGGGATTGTGGGTGTATTTTATTTTATCCTTTGTAGTTAGCTCTTTTTCCAAACTTTGTGAGTATAAATCTGAAAACAACTTTGTAAGCCGTATTGAAAACCCTTTGCTGGCTTCTCCCTATTTTCAAGGCAAAATCCAGACTCTTCAGCGTGGCCAGTGGGGCTCCTTATGACCTGGCTACCCACCCTCCTGGCTCACATCTCCCCACTCCTCTCTCTGTCTGTGTCTTGGAGAGCCTTGAGAAGGAGCCCTCCGGTGGTCCCTTCCCTTGCTCCCGAAGTTCAGGCCTCTCCTCTGGTCCCTGCTGCCTCTTGTTTGTGTCTCTCTGCACGCATCCCATCGCACTGTAACAGAACACGGCTCTCGTCCTCTCTACCTGACCTGAATCCCCCTGCAGGTAGCAGGGAGAGTCCTCTTCCTCTGCGTGCACAGCACCTGTCACAGCATCTGGTGCCTAGTTGTGCTGAATGAAAGCACATGAAAGGGAAACGGAGGGCAGAGAGAACAGGTGGAGAAACTGAACGAGTCCCTTATTGACAGAAGGAAACAGCGCGGTCCTTCTATACCCTTCCAGCTGAAGCTGCATTTCCCGCTGAGCCTTCCTGTGCATCTACCAGTGAACGAAGTTCTGACTTCGAGGTCCCTGTAGCTCCTTCCAGGGGAACCTTGGCAAATGCCAGTTCTGCCCCCCCTTTTTTTTCTTCCTGTCTTATATTTGCAAGACTAACCCTTCTTTCTTCCCTCCTTCCTCAGCCCTACTTCCTTCTTCATTTTTCCATTCATTTCTCTCCAGGCTATTCCACATTTATCCCATATTTCAGGAAAAAAAAAATGACTATTTTCTCTTATTATGGGCCCATCTCGGTGCCTCTGGGAATTAGAACTGAGTTATGTGGGGACTCTCTCTCATTTTATCTCCTATCTTTCACAGGTAGCAAGGCAAGTGCCATGAGTCCCAGTGCATAATTAGGGACAGAGCCATTAATGCCAGGACTAGACGCCTGACTTCGGGGTCTGCACTTAACACCGGTCCATGCTGAGGGCATCCCCTACTTGGGAGATTTTCTCTATTAATACATTTGTTCCTCTTAGAGTTAAAAAAGTTGTCATAAATTCTAAAAGTAAAAAATATGACCACAGCATTGGTAGCCACGTGTGCACACGTGTGTGTGCATAGAAGTGCATGTGTGTATGTGTGAGAGAGAAAGACTTCAAACCTGCAGAGACCTAGTGCTGCTTGTTGTAGGTGTGACATAGGAATGTTTATTCTGCACTCCTCTTGTTTCCAGGGGAATGTGCTTCCAGTGAGTAAACCCCTGGGCCTCTCTCCATCCTCTCCTTCACCTCCTTGGAGGGAGAGGAAAATGATTAGTCTGGGAGAATCAATTGAAGATGTGTGTCTCACTGTCTCCTCCCTCTGTCTGGGAATTGACTGGAGAAAGTGAACATTTTCTGTTCCTTTAAGTCTCAAGTTTTAATGGGCAGCTCCCCATGTGGCCAAGTTTCCTGTCTTCCAGCATTGCCTGATTCTGGCTAGGGGATTTCATTTCAGTGGTACAGTATTAACAAGTCCACAGACCTAAAGTCATGGTCTCTAATCAAGACTTTCTCAATTTGAAAAAAGAAAAAAAGGTGCCATTTTTACCTCTGTCTTATACTTATGCCTCTTAACTGATCCACAACTTGGTCAGGAAAGAAGGGTCCTGTTTATACAATTCCCTAAAACCTCAGCATCAGAGAGAACTCCTCTGCTTGGCTTTCAACAATTTCTTGGTGGGGATATAGGTCTTCTCTTAATGGGCAGCCAGAAATTTGCGGCAGAGATTTGGAACAGAAACACAGAGGCCAGCTGGCCGAGTTCATCCCATCTGCAGTCTGAGTGACTCAGGGAAGGTCTAACTCATTTGGAGCTTATGAAGAGGAAGGAGGGGGCTTCCCAATAAGTCATCCTCCTCTAAGTGACAAAGTAGTCATAGAACAAACAGGTTTCCTGCTAGGGCTCCTTCCTGTTTCCCCAGACTTCCAAGATTAAGTAATTATGTGATCAAGGGGACTCACTTATTGTAATAATTCCTTTCTGAATACTGAGGTCCCGTTCATATCTGATCACCCCAGTCAAAAGTAATCTCTCTCCTCCAGACTTCTACACTCATTGCCTAGAACTTACACTCAGGGGACTCATTATTCCTGACTGTTTTTATTACTTGCTTAGTAATAAAGTAATCACTTGCTTGTCTGTTGTGGTAGATGTTCTCGTTCTCTGTGCATTTTATCTCAAATCCCAAGGTTTTAGAAGTTTGTTAAGTATAAAGACCACGTCTTATACCTCCTTGTATTTTTCCCTACCTGCCAAGAGTCTCCTTAGGATTTATTTGTATTTGTTAGTGTGGAAATAAATGAAGACCACCCAAATAAGAACGAGCAAAGGTGTTTATTTAGAACTTGATCTAGCAAGGGGATTAGCCACCATCACTTATGTTTTGGCAGAGACTCAAAGGCAAGTGAAAGAATGGAAAAGATTTATAGTGGAAAAAAGAAAAGGCTTCATGTGCGTCTTAATTGTAGACTGTTGGCTCAGGGAACCTGGAGGCAGGTACCTAGAAGCAAGGCGTCCTGTGGAATCAGTTAGGGGTATGTATTTGATTTTCTTAGGTCCTACGTTGGAAGGGTGTGGACAAAAATAAGAAAAGCTGCCAGTTATTAAGCTCTAGTCATTTTGGATTGTTACTGCTGATAGGAGTCTGACCTTCTATAAGCCTAACACAGGAGGCTGACTTCCTGGACTGGTTACTGTAGAAAATGGGTTGTTTCCTGGGCTGGTTACTGCAGCGTGTAGGTCAGAACTCTACTTTTTATGCATGATGTGGCCATTGTTCATCTGTATGTTCTGTCTCTCATTAGGCATCAATACATGTGGTTGATTAACTGATAGCTCTATGGTTTGAAACATCTCCTTTGATTTGATATCCTTTCTCTTTCCTCTTGCAGCTTGCTAAACAGTCTATTCAAGAAATATTTTTCATTTAATTTTTGTAACAAAACCTTAAAAATATCACAGGAGAGAAGGAAACATCACATTTTTGCTCCCTTTCTCATTTATCTTCTAGGAGTCTAAAACACTGAGGAAGAAAAATGGGGGTTATGGTCTTCAGTGGTTCAGACTAGAAATTCCTATAGTTCAAAGTCCTTCATTTTCTAATGAAGAGATGAAGGCCTACAGACTTGCCCAAGGTCTTTACGATAAGTTAAGATTACAGAAGTCACCACTGAAAACAAGGTAGACAGTCTATCTCCAGCTGTGGTCTACTGAGGGTGCAACATGTTGGCATTTTAGTTCCTGAAAGTGGAGGCCTTTGGAAGGATATTGTGTAGAAGCCATGGAGCAGAAGAACATGGGGAGTAAGTCTTATGGGTTTCACCACAGTGTGCAGTGTGCTGTTCTAGTTTTCTATGACTGCCATGAAAATTAGGAAGTCAAGAGATACCTGGAATAACAGGAAAGGTTGGCCTTGGAGTACAAAATGAAGCAGGGCAAAGGCTAACAGAGTTTTGCCAAGATAATTCACTGGTCATAGCAAACACCCTCTTCCAACGCCACAAGAGACGACTCTACACATGGATATCACCAGATGTTCAACACCAAAATCATATTGTTGTATTCTTTGCAGCCAAAGATGGAGAAGCTCTATACAGTCAGTGAAAAGAAGACCAGCAGCTGACTGTGGATCAGATCATGAACAACTTATTGCAAATTCAGACTTAAATTGAAGAGAGTATGGAAAACCACTTGACCATTCAGGTATAACCTAAATCAAATCCCTTGTAATTATACAATGGAAGTGACAAATAGATTCAAGGGATTAGATCTGATAGAGTGCCTGCAGAACTATGGATGGAGGTTCATAACATTGTACAGGAGGAGGTAATCAAAACTATCCCCAAAAAGAAGAAATGAAAAAAGGCAAATGGTTGTCTGAGGAGGCCTTACAAATAGCTGAGAAAAGAAGTGAAGTGAAAGGCAAAGGAAAAAAGGAAAGATAAATTCATCTGAATGCAGAGTTCCAAAGAATAGCAAGGCGAGATAAGAAAGCCTTCCTCAGTGATCAGTGCAAAGAAATAGAGGAAAGCAATAGAATGGGAAAGACTAGAGATCTCTTCAAGAAAATTAGAGATACCAAGGGAACATTTTATTCAGAGATGGGCACAATAAAGTACAGAAATGGTATGGACCTAACAGAAGCAGAAGATATTAAGAAGAGGTGACAAGAATACACAGAACTATACGAAAAAGATCTTAATGACCCAGATAACCACAATGGTGTGATCACTTACCTAGACCCAGACATCCTGGAGCATGATGTCAAGTGGATTTTAGGAAGCATCACTATGAACAAAGCTAGTGGAGGTGATGGAATTCCAGTTGAGCTATTTAAAATCCTAAAAAATGATGCTGTGAAAGTGCTGCACTCAGTATGCCGGCAGATTTGGAAAACTCAGAAGTGGCCACAGAACTGGAAAAGGTCAGTTTTCATTCCAATCCCATTGCCTTCCTTTGGAAGTCAATGCCAAAGAATGTTCAAACTACAGGACAATTGCACTCGTCTCACACACTAGCAAAGTAATGCTCAAAATTCTCCAAGGTAGGCTTCAACAGTATGTGAACTGAGAACTTTCAGATGTTCAAGCTGAATTTAGAAAAGGCAGAGGAACCGGAGATCAAATTGCCAATATCTACTGGATCATAGAAAAATCAAGAGAATTCCAGAAAAACATCTACTTCTGCTTTATTGACTATGCTAAAGCCTTTGACTGTGTGGATCACAACAAACTGTGGGAAATTCTTAAAGAGATTGGAATACCAGACCACCTGACCGGCCTCCTGAGAAATCTGTACGCAGGTCACGAAGCAACAGTTAGAACTGGATGTGGGAAAATAGACTGGTTCCAAATTGGGAAAGGAGTACATCAAGGCTGTATATTGCTTGTTTAACTTATATGCAGAGTACATCATGAGAAATGCTGGGCTGGATGAAGCACAAGCTGGAATCAAGATTGCTGCGAGAAATATCAATAACCTTAGATAGGCAGATGAGACCACCCTTATGGCAGAAAGCAAAGAGGAACTAATGAGCCTCTTGATGAAAGTGAAAGAGGAGAGTGAAAAAACTGGCTTCAACATTCAGAAAACTCAACATTCAGAAAAAACTCAACATTCAGAAAACTAAGATCATGGCATCCGGTCCCATCACTTCATGGCAAATAGATGGGGAAACAATGAAAACAGTGACAGACATTATTTTCTTCAGCTCCAAAATCACTGTAGATGGTGACTGCAGTCATGAAATTAAAAGATGCTTGTTCCTTGAAAGAAAAGCTATGACCAACCTAGACAGCACGTTAAAAGGTAGAGACGTTACTTTACCGACAAAGGTCTGTATAGTCAAAGCTAATGCCATGTTTTTTCCAGTGGTCATGTATGGATGTGAGAGTTGGACTGTAAAGAAAGCTGAGGGCCGAAGAATTGATGCTTTTGAACTGTGGTGTTGGAGAAGACTCTTGAGAGTCCCTTGGACTGCAAGGAGATCCAACCAGTCCATCCTAAAGGAAATCAGTCCTGAATATTCATTGGAAGGACTGATGTTGAAGCTGAAGCTCTAATACTTTGGTCACTTGAGGCAAAAAGCCCACTCGTTGGAAAAGACACTGATGCTGGGAAATATTGAAGGCAAGAGGAGAAGGGGACAACAGAGGATGAGACGGTTGAATGGCATCACCGACTCAATGGATACAAGTTTGAGCTCCCGGAGTTGGTTATGGACAGGGAAGCCTGGCATGCTGCAGCCCATGGGGTCCCAAAGAGTTGGACACGACTGAACGACTGAACTGAACTCATTGCTGCCATGTAACAGAGTACAACCAAACATATGCCTTAAATAACTGAAAGTGATTTCCTCACAGTTCTGGGGGGTGGAGGTCTGAAATCAAGGTGTTGGCAGACACCTGAGCCCAGTAGGAGAGAATCCTTCCTTGCCTCCCCTAGCTTTTGGTATCTGCTGGCAATTCTTGGAATTCCTTGGCTCTGCTTCTATCATCTCATGACATTCTCCATGTATATCTCTATTTCTGTGGTCAGATTTATCCTTTTAAGGACCCCAGCCATATTGGATTAAGGACCCACCCTACTGAAATGTGACCTCATGTTAACTAATTAAATCTGCAACGATCTTTTTGCCAAATAAGGTCCCATTCAGAGATATTGAGGGCTAGGACTTCAACACTTCTTTTTGGGAGACACAAATCAACTCACAACTCACGCCATCACAAGAGCTACATCTTTCCTGTGGAACTCCATAGTCATGAGCTGGTGGTCTTCTCTTCTCTTCCGGGCCACTGCCAGCACATGGCTCATGACTAAACGGTGCTGCTCCAGGAGCCTCGGTGACTAGCAGTGCTGCAGGAGGCAGTGGTGAATAAGAAGGTGTCATTTAAGTAAAGCCACCCAATTTCTTTGTAAATACGTGTCACAGGGTATTTAGAACCATCATACCCAACCCACGGCTGCACGTTGGTGGAACTATTAAGTAAGTCACACACACATCTTTTTTTGGGAACCTCTTATTCATAGTTCCTCCCCCCGTCCAAGCCTTGTTTCCCCGAGGGAGTGTGCTTACCCCGCTGCGTTTCATCATCTAGCCTTGCCTGTTTCTAAAGTTCGAGCTGTCCTAAAGTTCTTTGCCTCGACGCTGTCACTGCTGTGAGTCATCTCCTGCCACTTTTCTCTTTTTTCACTCTTTCAGGAAGTAATGTTTTCACTCAGGTAACAGAGTCATAGGAAGAGTGTTCTGCCTGTTTGATGATTCATTCCTCTGCTCTTTGCTGTTTCTAAATGTAATGGGGGAAAAACCCTTTTGTTCTGGGCTTTGGTGAATGGGCATGGTCAATGAGGGTGAGAAAATGCAGTCATAAAACACTTTCACCTTAGAGCGGAAGTAATCTCACTTATTTGTCTTCCTGACTCTTTTGAGAGGTGGTATTGTGATTCTCACGGCCCCTGGAATCCACGAGATGGACTCTCCTGCCTTCAAACAACATGCCCATCTGTTTTACTTCCTTCATGTTTTGTTGTGAGTAAATCATGGCAAGAGTGATGCCATATGCCTACTCAACTCACTTTATTTGTGGATCCAGACCACAGGCTCAGAGTCTGAGTTGAGATAGAGCTGAACTTACTCAGTTGAGTGCCTCAAAGGGTTATAGGGGTTAAATCACATCCCCCTACAAGTTCTAACCTCCAGTACCCAAGAGTGTATTTGGAGATTGAGTCTTTAAAGAAATAATGGGGTTAAAATTAAGTCATTAAGACGGACCCTAATCCAATATGACTGGTGTCCTTATAAGAAGATGAGCTTAGGGCCAGAAACATAAAGAGAGAAAACCATGTAAAGATACAGAAGATGGCTGATTACAAGCCAAGGAGAGAGGCCTCAGGAGAAGTCAGCCCTACCAACACCTTGATCTTGGACTTCTAGTCTCCAGAGCTATGAGGCAATACATTTCCGTTGTTTAAGTTGCTCAGTTTGTAGTACTTTGTTACAGCAGCCCCAGCAAACTGATACAAAGCGGGACAGGTTACAGACATGTAAAGTGAGCCTTGATAGGTACTGTGTGCCCCCATACCCCCACCCCCAGCCCAGGCTCCGCGGATCCTAACTGCTGGTCCAGCCCTCGCACACTTCATGATGAGATGTTGTGTTTGTTATGAAAAATATCACAGTAGGTTACTTCTTTTATGAATTCGGTTCAGCTGGCATCTCAGCGGTGGTGTCAATTCTTTTGCCATCTTCTGCAGTACTGAGGGAAATTTTCTCTAAGCTAATTTTTTTTAGCTGCAAAGATGACAAATGCTATCAACGATATCCAACCAAAGTATATTTTCATCCCTTTTCTTCCCGTCAAGATAAGCCAAAAGTATTTGTTGCCAGAAATGGAAAACAGCTTGCTCATCAGCCAGATGATCGCAGTGTTCAGAAGTTCCTCTCATTTGCCGTGTGTGTGAAAAGTTAAGAATTGAAAACAGACAGGCTTACTCTGCTTAAACTGTGGGCTCTGTGAAGCAAGAAAAAGAGATTGGAGATTGGAAGAAGAGTTGTAGAGACGGTTTGGAAGGCAAAGTGAGTAAGGGCTTTGCAGATGGCTCTGAGGTGAGACACCCTCAATTGGTTTATTAATAACAGTGGATATAGCTCTTCATCAGTGAGATGAAAGGTGAGCCTCCAGTCACCAAGCCCTGTAGGCTACCTTTGTGTTCTAGAACAAATCCCAATGTCCTACAAAACAGGGCTTTTGGGAACTTTTACTGTGTTACATATAACAAAAATTTCTAGGCAATTCAGTTAGCCCTTTCCCTGATTACCTTGATGGAAATATTTCCCTGATTTCTTGGGAGAAGTCAGAGGCACATGGTGGGCTTGAGGCTTCATGAGAAACACTGAGCCTTCAGGTGATAGGCTTGAATTATTTCACCATGTTTCCACTCATGAGGAAATCGGGGATGCTTGTTGAATTTCTGTGAGATTGAGTTAAATTACCCAGTTACCGCCCCATCATTATGTTATAAGGCTGGATGTTCACTGAGTGATTTCTGGTTATTTTTATTAGTCTCTCTTTGCAAATACTTAAGGGACTTTCTGACAATGGAGAGAACCTTTGAAGGTCTAGAAATGCAAGCTTACAGGAGTCAAATGATTAACCCAAGCTTGACTAAAAAAAAAAAAAAAAAATTCTGAGGAACACTCAGGGTTCACACTCAAGGCTATAATTACCATTGCAAAGGTTTCTGGAAGCTCTTATAATCACATTACACTTTATGTCATTAGAAATAAAGTTGCCTTTCAACACTTAGATTTCCTCCTGTACGTGATTCTCAAGGTCTTAAAAGTTAACTGGAACTCAAGGATTTGGCTACCTGAGAGAGGGGGACAAATAAAAACCCCAGACACCTGCCCCGGTTCTTCTGTTTTAAGGTCAGCTCACAGAAGGGCAAAATAAGTAAGTTCTAATGGAAAGACAGTGCTGCATTGAGTGCTGCTTCCTATGGGTCCATTCCTGACAGCCAGCTTGTTTTAAGGGTGGGTGTTCTTAGCAACAGGGAATTCTGGCTGCTGGAGGCAAGAGAATAAAACGGAGAGGTGTGGGGAGGGTGGGGGGGCGTGGGATGGGGTAGAGGGGAGTAGGGGGACCCACTTTCAGATGCACAGAACGTGCGGCTTTCAGTCAGTCCACTTTCTCCCTCCTGTTTGAGTCAGCCCGGTCCCACCCCGACCCACCGCTGGCCTTTCCCTGGGTTCTGGGTCCCCAGCTGACTGAGGCCCCTATGCTTGCTCAGATGAAAGGACAAATCAGAAGGCACCTATCACAAGTCTGTGAGCAGAGAAACAAAGGCCCCCGCTGCCGCGGACACCCTCCCACTAACTTGGGTCTTAATGGTAGGTTTAATTTCCTCACGCTGGCTGAAAGGAGGGGAAAAAACTCAGCGGAAAGAGCCAGGGTGTGGGCAGTGGCGGCGGTGGGGAAGCGACAGCTGTCGTATTCATGGTTAATCAGGTGTGTCTGTCTTTGTGTCGCATCTGTCTGCTACTGTTGCCGGGCCACATGTGAAAGGGAGCCGAGGGGAAGGGGCCATTCATGTTCAAAGGCGGCAGCACTGACCTCTGCTTCGTTCTCCTCGGGGTAGGAGAGCTTGTCTATTTAACTTTCCCCATTATAGGAAGCTGTAATTCTGCTCTATTAGCCCACCCTCACCATTTTGGCCTGACAGACGCAAGCTGCATCCAGAATGCCATAAATCTGCGGGGAGAAGGAGCCTCTTCTCCCCTCCCATGCTTGTCCTTCGGGATTCGGTTTGATTTGTCAAACAAGACAAAACCAGAAAGAGAGAAACAGGGGAGCTGAGGGCATCTCGGGTCCCCTTCCGCTTCAGACTGACCCAGATGCTAAATGTGCCTTTCCCCTGATGAGCTTTGGGGGGCTTCCCTGCCCCACAACAAGAACACCCGTCTGTCTCACGAGTCCCACAGACGCATGGTGTTCTTGTCAGACTTCAGTCATCCCCCTGGCACCAAACCCTCCCCTGCTTTCCTCCACCCCCTTCCTTCCTCTCTGCCCAGGCACAGAGGGGCAAGGGCAGAGCCTGGGGGCGTCTCCCAGCTTCTCCTGGAGTCAGGTCTGCTTGTTAGATGACAGTCCGGCCCTGCCGGACAGGACTCTGCTCTCCAGCACCTGGAGAAACAGTGGAAAGAGAAACAACCCCGCCACTTCCCAGTGCACGAGAATGTACTAAGACTTAGCAGCTTAGAGTCTGGAAGACTCCAACTGGAGACTCAAACTGACCCCTTCTTACCAGTGGCTCTGGGGGCTCCGTCTTACCCTTTCAGGGTCCTTTGCATCCAGCCTGTCTTCTTCTTTGGGGCCAGCCCTTGTGTTTCTTGGAGTAAATGGTAGTCATCAGCATTTTCAAAATCAAGGAACTCTCACTCAAGCTGACTTTCCTTGAGAATCAGCCATCATGGACTTAGCATATTGTTCAGGAGAGCCTGACACTTGGAGATCTATTTTGGTTTAAGCCACTTCTCAATATAGGTACTACCAGTTAACAACAGCAAAATGTTAATTTTTCTTGTGGGAAGGCTGGAGTCAGACTCTACTGTTACTGCACTTTGTGTGTGTGTGTGTGTGTGTATACACATGTGTGTATGTATGTAACTTTTTCTTCATCAGAATTGTTACCTTCCCAAGGTGTGGGTTGTCATCAGCACAGCCAACTTCCCTCTATGAGCCTGTTTGGATTGCTGTGGCTGTTCTATTAATCTGCAACTTTGGGATCAGGAAGGTTTTGTTTCCCTAATGCTGAAAGAGTTTGGAAAACCATTCTACTGCCTCAGGCCCTGCCTCTTCCCTCTGATACGCCTGGGATCTCCAGATTTCAGTGAAATCGGTAGGCAAATATGTAGCTCTTAATAGAAGCCTAGTGCTCTGCTAGGCTCTTGTGAGGCCTTCAAGGACATTTCATCTTGCCAGAGACCAAGGATCATGTGAATAAAACAAGCAGTAACAAAGTAGGGCTGAAATTTTGTTAAAAACTTTAAAGAAACAAAGAAAATACTTACACAAAGAAGAATGCACAGTCCTAAGGATACAGCTTGATGAGGTATTGCAGATGGAACACACTCGTGTGTTCCCAGATCAAGAAACAGTATATCATTGCAGTTTCTTAAAGTCCTACCCATGTGGGGACCTCGTTACATCTGAAAATATTCTTCTACAACACAGTTTGGGACTGAGATTGCGTTCATTACCTGGTTATACAAGTTCAGTGATGGAAAGGTTCCCATCAGCTGGAAGGGATTTGGGTCATGGCAGGATCTGAGTGTGAGCTGGGTTGGCCTTCTGAGGTTGGGCTTTACAGAGCTGGACTTATGGAACTCATGGCTCCAGGGGAGGATATAGAAGATTCTGGCCTCTTTTTTTTTTTTTTTTAAACAAAACAAAACGCTATGGCAAAATATACATATTATAATATTTACCATCTTAACCACTTTTCAAAATTAAAATTTTTATTATTTATTTATTATTTTTGGCTGCCCTGGGTCTTCATCACTGTGCGGGGGCTCTCTCTAGGCGTGGCAAGTGGGGCTACCCTCTGTTGCAGCACATGCGCTTCTCATTGTGGTGGCTTCTCTCGTTGCGGAGCTCAGGCTCTAGGCTCATGGGCTTCAGTAGTAGTGGCACACAGGCTAGCTGCTCTGTGGCTGTGCAGTCTTCCCAGACCAGGGATTGAACTGGTGTACCCTGCATCGCAAGGTGGATTTTTAACCACTGGACCATCAGGGAAGTCCCGTCTTAGTCATTTTTAAGTGTAACACTACGGCTCAGTAGTGTTAAATACATTCAGATAGTTTTGTAACGTCTCCAGAACTCTTTTCATCTTGCAAACTGAAGCTCTATATCCATTAAACAATAACCCTACTCCGCAACCACCATTCTGTTTTCTGTCCCTATGAGCTGACTGCTCTAGGTACCTCATACAAGTAGTCATACAGTATTCGTCATCTTGTGACGGTTTATTTCCACTCGGCATTGTGTCCTTACGGTTCAGCCACGCAGCAGGTGTCAGAGTGTCCTACCTTTTTCAGGCTGAATAATATCCATTGTATGTATAAACCACGTTGTGATTATCCAAACATCTGTCAATGGACACTTGAGTTCTACCTTTTGTCTATAGTAAGAATGTTGCTATGAGCGTGGGTATACAAATATCATTTCAAGATCTGTTTTCAGTCATTTGGGGTATATACTCAAAAATAGAATTGTTACATCAACTGGTAGTATTGTTTTTATTTTCTGAGGAACCGCCGTTCAGTTTTTGATAGCAGTATCTCCATTCTGACATCAATTTAACCTGAACTGTTTCCTCCTCAGCAGCGTCCTGGGTGACCCCCGGGGAAGAGGAGATGGATCGAGGTGGTGGCTGTTGTTAGGATGGTGCTCTGGATTCTCTAGGTGCCTGTCTTCGGGGCTTTAGAGCTGATAAGGCAGCAGAAGCTGGAGCCGTGGTTGTTCACAGTGGACACTGGAGACTGTGGTAAAGACAGCGGGAGTAGCTTATTTTGCACAAAGATGAATGAGTTTGCATTATTTGTAGGAGAATGGAGGGCAAAGGGGTCCTTGATTACTAGGTATTATTCAGAGGTGTAACACCTGTTCAGCATATCACAGGGCTTTAGTTAAAAGTGTTGGGGGTATTTGTAGAACAGACAGTGAAGAAGACAGAGGGAAGGAGAAGCCGCTGACACAGTTGTGGAGGCCACACACTGCTTTCCAGTAGCATCTGCACAGAAAGAGGTGCTGCCTGCCTAGAAAGGTGGTCCTCAGAAACATGGGCGCTGCTGGCCCCGACTGCCAGAAAACCCTCATGTTGAATATTCAGGGGCTTCTTCAAGTGATTTTAAGTGCTTCTGTTTCCTAACTCCGGTTGCTCTCTTGCAGGGGCCAGCCTACCATTAACGTGCATTTGAAGTGGGCATTGTGTGGGTCACGTGGGTGGGGACCTTCAGGACTGTAGATATGGGGACTCATTATTATCCCTGAAAGAACAGAAATAAGGGATTTGCTATTTCTAAATCCCTTTGCTTTGGCCCTCTCCCATTTTATCATGGAAAAAACCCTCAATCATGGTAGTAATAAATGCTGTTTCCTTTTCTCCCAGGACATTCTGTATACTTGAAGCACACACTTATCTGCCTAGACACACATATAAACACTTGAGGTGGCACAATTTAGTTTCTGCTACTTAGAGCCCAAACATTACCATCTAATACAGACATACAGATAATATATTATGCAACTCTTTTTTTTTTCATTTTATTGTATAGCATATAAATTATATACCTCAATAAAACTCTGAAACAATACTCTTTACCATTATAAATTGCTTCAACATGCTATTGAATCTCATCAAAATTATTAAGTTGGTATTATTTTCATTTAGCAGAAAAGAGGCTGAAGAGATTGACACTTGTTCAAATTTACACTATGTGTTGGAAGTGGAATTAGGACAAGAATCCAGGTCACTGAAGTAAACTCTAGGTCCACCAGTCTTTCTCCTCCACCACAGGATCTGTAGTGATCATTTGCAGTCAGAGATCACCTTGCAGAAAGATTCAAAGAAGCTACCGATTCACCAGTGACTCAAAGGTAAAGAATCCACTTGCAATGTAGGAGATGTGGGTTCCATCGCTGGGAAGGGAAGAGCCCCTGGAGCAGGGCATGGCAGCCCATTCCAGCATTCTTGCCTGGAGAATCCCATGGACAGAGGAACCTGGTGGGCTACAGTCCATGGAGTTGCAAAGAGTTGGACATGACTTAAGCGACTGAGCATACACCAATTCACTATCTTCATAAAACTTAACTAATGTTGATCTTTCCATGGTGTCAATTTAGAAATGTCTTTATCTTATACTTGGCCATGCACTGAACTCCTTTAAATATAGATAAAATAAAATAAGAATTGAGGTTATTGCAATAGGCATAACTCCAATTGAATCTTAGGGAAGATAGCTGGTAGTGTGGAAAATATTTTTAGTATTCATGATATGTGTACAGCAGCTTATTTCTAACGTTGTTTTGATAATGTACATGTCTTAAATTTCTACTATAGGGATTTATAGGAAATAAAATGAAATAATCTTGCTCAAATGGGTTTTAGGTCAGATTGCAAAGATGTCTTGATCTACCTGTTTGATATAGAATAATAACTATTTTTTCCTGATGAGTTTATAGTATGTTAGTTAATTAAGAACCATTTACCTAGAGATATGTTCTCTTCCTTATCAGGTACATACTGCAAACATGACCATAGATATTATGTAGCAATGGGAAATGCTTCTGCGGTTTTGGAGGTGATTCTTTTAATTTTATCTCACAGCAGTTGTACAGGGAATTGTTGATGCTCATGTTTTATTTCCTTTTGTTATAAAATCTTCACAGTTTGCAAAAATAAAAGTTACGAGCTGTGTGTCCTTTACTTCCTACTCCCTGTGAGAAAGGTTAAGATAGAGAAAGAACATTCAGTGATGGCCATTGTTGGTGGAGAGAATGATACTGGGAACTGGTAGATAAGAATGGGGAGGAAAAAAAATATTTGTCCTGATTCAGCTTAATGAGAAACAGGAATATAATAGTAGCATAGAAAAGATAAAATTTATTACTGTCTTGTTGAAAAGATGTTCAGAGTTGGCAGTCCATAGCTGGTACAGTTCTTCTATGAGAATTTCAAATATTCAGTTTTCTTCTAGTTTATTAGCCTGCCATTTTCAGAATGTAGCTTTTGCCTTTATGGTTCAAGATGGCTGCTAGGACTCCAGCCATCATATCTGTCTTCCTTTTAAAGAAGAGGAACTTTCCAGAAACTCCACACAATTCTTCTGCTCATATCTTATGGTCTACAACTTAATTGTGTGGCCAACTTAGTTACAGGATAGGCTGGGGAATATAGTATTTTTTTGTGGATGGCAATTAGCTAGAGTGAAAATTGAGAGTCTAGTATTTAAAAGGGAAGAAATGGATATTAGAAGAAAACTGTATTCTTTGACATAGGTTATTCATTTTGTTTCCCAAATACCCATGCAGACCTGTCTTCCACCTTCTTGCTACCTGGATTGCAGGTGTAGCAGTGGAACTTCAGAGCCATCTTGGACCCAGATGTAAACTTGGGAACGAAAGCCACACACCGCTGAACAGTAAGTAGGTGAGACTCAAGGCACATGAGTCCCTGGCAAGGTGGAGCTGTAGCTAGACCAGCCCTAGACTTCTGTGTAAGAGAGAAATACACATTTGTTTTGATTAAGCCATTTTTGTTAGGATTTTGATAGTTGCATCTGAGCTTACTCTTAACTGATGTAAGTATAATATAAACTTATACAATAGCTTTTGTTTTAAGATTGTATCTTATTTTCCCTGTCAGTGCAGGTGGACTGACCATCTATCCACGATCCTGGCCCATTCTGTGCTGAATACCAGATATATAAAGGTCACTAAGATGTAGGTCTTACCTGTAGGAGCTCGCATGGCAGTGAGGGGCAAACAAACCAATGTGGTGAAAGCGCTTCAGTTGCTTCAGTGGAAAGAAATTTGTGTTCAGTAGAGTGGAGCCCAGGGATATTTGTAATATTCTCTGCTGCCATCTTTAGACTGAACAAAACCCCAAGCTCCTTATAAGTAAATTTGGGGTGTTGACTATACCATATTTTTCTTTATCATTAACATTATCACCATGTTAATCACCTATAATTATTTCTTGAACATAGAAAATTTGTTTGTTTTTTGTTTGTTTGTTTTGCTTATATTGGGAGGATGATGTTATCAGATTAAACAGTAATTTTCCCTTGAGAAGTTTTCAGGATAATTGGAGCAGACTATTTTTACTTAAAACCAAAGATAGATTGGCTACATATAACCTGCTCAAGTAGTGAGCATTTTAGGTGAGAAGAAATGTACTTTTCCTTTTAGGTTTGAGAGTAAAGCTGAATCCCTATTTTCTTGCTATTATTGGCATTACAATGAATCACCACAGTACTTATGTGTTCCAAAGAGTTCTTAGTTGATTTCTCACTGCAACTTGTATTTTACAGATGAGAAAATTGAAGTTCATTAGCATCTAGGCAAGTCCTGACGAAGGTCGTGCCACTAGTAAACAGTGGAATCAGGATTTGAATTCAGGTCTGGACTCTTTGTATTCTGTCTGTGTGTCGGTTACAACCTTACTGTGGAGACTCAGCCGTGAAAGCAGAAGGAGGTGGAAGGTTAGCGGAAGCTGGAGAGGAAAAAAGGTGAAGATCTTTTGAAGTTTTCCTGCTCAGCCAGGAAAACATGGCTGCAGTTATCAGGTAATTGAAGTGTCAGCGTGATGCTGTCAGGAGGGCTGGATGAATTTGTTCCCATTGGCCTGTACATGGTGGCTAAGTGAGTGGCACAATCGCAGTTTTCAGGTGAAGAAACTCTCCGGCTGTCAAGGGAGTTCCTCTTTAGAAGCAACTCTATGAACATGCAAAATCAATGTCATTGAAGTCTTGCTTATGGTACTGCCTCCGATATCGTTTGATACTCACATAAAAGAGGTATTTGCCATTTGACAGGACTAAGACTGTGAGATTGTGGAGATTCTCTCCAACTCTGTTTCACAAATATCTGTAAACTCGGTTCCCCTGGTGTGTTTTCTTTTATTACAAAGTCTTTGTCACCCTGGGGCCTCCTCTGTCCTTTGACTTTTGTGAGTGACCATTCCTGCTCTTGATGAATTTGAAGTGCAGACCTAGATCATCTTCCCAATGTTGGTAACAAGGAATGCTGTTCTTGTCTTCATTTTTATCTCTAGCCTCCTTTTTTCTTTCTCTTGATTCTTATTCTTCTTCCTGTAGTGACCACGTGCCTCCAGGTAACTGCACCCCCATTTCCTGCTACCCTCCTCCCTCTACCTAGCTACCACCCAACCTCAAAGCTCACATCCTCTAGCACAAGAAATGGTGAGTTCTATGGAAAAAGCATTCAGTGGCCCTTAGGATTGTTGGCATCTTAATCACCTGATTGCCTGCCCAGACAGTGGGGAGGAAATAACCTGAGCCCTTGTTTTCTCAGTGACCAGACAGATTTTGGTGTTGGTTAGCGGCATATGTACCTTTGATTAGCTTTCATTGCCAATACTGGGACATGCTTTTTCTAGAAGCTTGGGCCTTTCACTCGTAGGAGCTCAGCCGTAGGTGACTTGTACACATGTATTGAAATAGGGGGTCCTCCAGGTCATGCCTCACGTTGTAGACACTTAGAAGGAGGTGTCTTTTGTTTGTTGAGAGCTGGGAGTGTTGTTATAATATCCGTCATACTGGGAGGCAGTCAAGAAATCTTTTTGTAAAAAGTGATTGATCTTTTGCCCCCTCCTTTGGAGATATTTTTAAATGGCCCCTCTTCTTCTTGCCCTGTAGAATCTCCTTGAATCACATGAGCTTCCATTCCTACTGCTGAAAATATTTGTGTTTTTTATGTAACATGTTAAGCAATATTCCATTAAAAAGGTAATGGATGTTTATTTTAAGGAGATTAGGAAGTTTTTGTTGTTCTTGTTGTTTAGTTGCTAGGTCAAGTCTGACTCTTTGCAACCCCATGGACTATAGCCTGCCAGGCTCCTCTGTCCATGGGATTCTTCAGGCAAGAATACTGGAGTGGGTTGCCATTTCCTTCTCCAGGGTATTTTCCCAACCCAGGGATCGAACCCATGTCTCCTGCATTGCAGGTGAATTCTTTACCTCTGAGCCACCAGGGAAGCCCAGGAAGTATACAAGACCGGATAAAATAAACATTGTCCTTAATGATGATAAGACTGCCATGCTTTATCTTATTTCCTTTGTTTCAAGGGTGATAGATACTTTTTTTGGGAAATCCTACATTTGCTATCATCATTGGAGAGTACATCGTTTTTGTGAACATGTTCTGAGAAAGGGACAGGTGTCTTGATTCCCTCTAAAGTGCTGGGATCTCCCATGAGTCAGTTAATAGTAGCATTTATTCTCTTTGCTCTGTTGTCAGATGCCAGCAATTCTAGCAGTAGGCAGCTTTGGAGTCTGAGAAGTCAGTGTCCCCAGCCCAGTGTCCACACAGGATGTGGGAGGGAATATGCTAACTGATAATTGTTGAAATAGCAAAGTTTTGAATAACTTACTCTCTTGATAAATTGCAATGCATTTTAGACTGAGTCCCCTTAAAAATACTGCTCTTTAGATTCAGAAAGGGGTGGTGTCCATCTGGCCTGCAGGCATGCCTGTGAGGCCCTATTGGTGTGAACAATATCATCTTATTGTTATTATAACATACCCCTTATCATCTGGGTTGTGAGCTCGGTCAGAAGAAAGGCAGAGTTCTGCTGTGAGAGACTGCGTCTGCACAACTCACCTTGGGAGGATGGGGTTGGTGTCCTTTGGAGAGCGGCCACTGGACCTCTCTAGCTAATGGGGAGGAAGGAAGGAGGTTGATGGTGGAGAACGGGTCTACATACTTCAATCCCACCATAATCTGAATTTCTGAAGCTGAGACTCAATTGAGATTATGTATATAAATGCCATGTGGCATGAACCTATACACTATAAACTATATACACACATCGGCTATCGAGTCATAAATTTTCAAGAAAACAGAGAAGAAAGGTCTCCTTCAGAAAAAAAACAGCCGAAGTCTGTTCCTTTGATACATTTCTGACTGAAGGCAAAAGGCTGGCCCTGATTCTTTGGCATCAGCCCATTCCATAGTAAGGGTCACCCTTGTAGGCGTAGGGTTTCTTGATCTTCCTGTATAGCTTTCGTTGACCCATTTTCTCCCTTTCTGAGTTTTGCAGAATCAGCTCCTCCATAGATTTTGTGTGTGTGTGTGGAGAATGGCCTTGGTAAAAGTAAAAAACTCCTGGGGCTTTCCTGGTGGCTCAATGGTAAAAAATCTGCCTGCAATACAGGAGACCCGGTTCGAGCCCTGGGTTGGGAAGATCCCCTGGAGGAGGGCATGGCCTGGAGAATTCCATGAACTGAGGAGCCTGGCAGGCTACAGTCCATGGGGTTGCAGAGTCAGACACGACTGAGTGACTAACACACACACACAGAGAACTCCTAGTTTCTGTACTTGAGGTAAGGACAGCTTGCTCATCCTAGAGTTCATCCTCACCCTGGAGACCCCAGTTGTCCCCCACGTCACCAGTTTGCTGCTGCAGTGATGGGATGGCTCCCCAAGTGTGAGGGTGAAGGAATCGCAGCTTGCATTCCTACAGCTTTCCTTCCGTGGGCACCGGTTGATATTCTAGTTTACCCCTTGCAGTTTGCTTGTCACCCTAGAGGAGGAAGGTTGAAGGTCTTATTTTGGGGCATGTGTTTTTTTACAGTGTTTATTTTCACCTCATGGCATATGAGGAATCGTAGGAAATTAGGGTCGCACCCCCAGGTGTAGTGTAGAAGGCTGGATGGAAGAAAACTGAACTCTGAGAAGCAGCTCTGTGCTGGAGGCCGTGAATTCAGCTTGTGTGTCTGACCTGGAAGCAGAGCCTGCCTCCAGGGCGGGGCGGGGGTGGGCAGACGGGGAGCGTCTGCTCATTTTGTGTGGAGCAGGGGCCCCGGACCCCCGGGTTTAGGTTGTGGGGGCGGAGACATCCTTGGGGTGCCAAGGAGATGAGGATTTATTGCCTGCTCACCCGGGGAAGGAAGCAAGCCCAGGACATGGAGTCAGCAGCAGGGAAAGGGGTGCCTCTTTCATTCCACAGCGCCTGGCCTGGTCTTGTGAGGCCGGCTCTTTCTGTTCCTGCTTTGGCCTCCGCTCCCGACTGCAGACCCTCCTGTGTCTCCTTCCACTCCTCATCCTCGGGCCTTGAGGCTTCCTTGGCGTCTGCTTGCCACATCTCCCGGGCATGCCTCCAGGCTGGCTTGCTGCTCCCTAAACCCCTTCAGTGGCGGCCCGTCTCAACTGTGACTGAGCCCACTACCCAGCTTCCTGGGAGACCCGATGTGACCAGAGGGGTCACCGCCTGGCGCTGGTTCCCTCTGGGCAGAGCTTCTGTTTGACCCCGGGGTGCTCTTCACGGGGGAGGATGGTGGAGACAGGATCCTGGGCGGTGGAGGCGGCCTTTGGGTAAGGAACTGTCTGAGGCAGGGCTCCTTCATCACAGACAGGCCTCGGGCTGTTGTACGAGGGAGACCTTTGTGTTGGGCTTTGTCTATAGGCTTTTCCTCAGCTCCTCTCCAGAGTGGAGGGAGAAGATTCAAGTTTCTGGGGGAAATCCTAGAGAGAGCTGGATGCTGGGCCAGAGGAGGGCAGAGAAAGAGGAACCCCCCCACCCCCAACCCCGCCATATCTTTCTGTCTTTTCATACTGTTCATGGGGTTCTGAAGCCCCAGGTCAAACAGTCCCTTGGACAGCAAAGAGATCAAACCAGTCAGTCCTAAAGGAAATCAGTCCTGAACGTTCATTGGAAGGACTGATGCTGAAGCTGAAACTCCAATACTTTGGCCACCTGATGTGAAGAGCCAACTCCTTTGAAAAGACCCTGATGCTGGGAAAGATTGAAGGCGGGAGGAGAAGGGGACAACAAAGGATGAAATGGTTGGATGGTATCGCTGACTCAATGGACATGAGTTTGACCAAGCTCTGGGAGTTGGTGATGGACAGGGCAGCCTGGTGTGCTGCAGTCCATGGGGTCACAAAGAGTCAGACATGACTGAGCGACTGAACAACAACCAACCCTGACATCTGCACCCAGATTGTGGAGTCGCCAAGAGGGATTTGAGAACACATCATGGATTCTTCATTTGTGCCTGATAATAGACTTTCCCTCTGCTCCCCTGTCTTAGGTACTTATCGTTTTGTAGGAGTTGGGATTGAATAGAGGGCTCAATAGGATGCAGCCCAGAAGCAGTACGTGTAAGTGTGGGGATCACAAGCAGTGAGGCTGCCCGCCTAAACTGCCTGAACTTGCAGGGAAGGTTTTGGACATTCAGTGGCCTAAAATGGGGTGGCCGCAAGGTTATAGGAAGGTTTCCTCAACCTCTGGATATCATGTGAAAGGCGGGGTCTGGGCGTGAGATGAGGTCAGACACCAAGGTCCAAATGGCTGGATGGGAGGAAATTCCCAGCCTTGCTAAGGCCATGAGAATGAAGGAATGAACATAAGGAAGTAAGCTGCTGGGAGATTTTGGAGACAGCGTCAGTGTTGGTCACCTGCCTCCTTTTGACTGCAATAAAAATCATGAGGCTTAAAAACCCTGACTGCTGATTTGAAAATTTACCCCATGCAGTGATTAATAATAGAAGCTTTCAGGAATGAGTAAAAAAAAAAGAGGGGGAGGGGATGACACAGACGTGCTAGGGAAACACATGAGGATAAGGTTCCCTTGTTGAAAAGGACGAGGGTTAAAACTCCTGGCAGTCTGCCTTCCCGCCAGTGGTGCTCTGAGGTCCAGATCCCTGGGTCTGTGTTACAGGCAGGCACACAGAGGCACAGGGCAGGCGAGGAGGTTTTCACGCTCTCCAGTCCCTCTTGGTATGGTTATTTACAGAAGTGTGGTGACCAGGGGCAGAAAAATGAGGCCTGGCCAATCACACAGGTCTGTCTCCAGCTCTGTGTCTGCCTGCACTCGTGGTGATCATTTGACCATTCCTCGGACAACGTTACTGTTGACAAAAAAGAAAAAAGACGTTCTGTTCAGCAGCGGCATTCCCCAAAGAGAGATGGTACTGCCTCATCTTTCCCTGTTTGCCTTTGAAGCAGCCTTTGCTCTCATTTGGAGTCTCTGGCCAGGTTAGAGCCACTTTCTAGGTCCTTGGCTTTATTAGAAATAAAGGAGCTGCCTGGGCTTCCCTGGTGGCTCAGATGGTAGAGAATCTGCCTGCAACAAGGGAGACCTGGGTTCGATCCCTGGGTCAGGAAGATCCCCTAGAGAAGGAAATGGCTACCCACTTCAGTATTCCTGCTTGGAGAACTCCATGGACAGAGCTCCATGGTCACAGAGTTGGACCCAACTGGGCAACTGACACTTTAGGAGCCACCCAGTGGTTCCAATTTTAACAGAAGGATTTTAGGTGGCCCTTTGTTTATGCTGAGCATGAGGCTGAGGTGAAGGCTGTGATCTGTCCTGTTCATTGTCGTCAAGGAAGGACTGATGGGAGGGAAGGAGGGAAGGAAACTATACCAAGCATCATGCATGATACAGTGTTAGTGAAACGATCTTAAGGGTCATTGGTTTTAGCAGAGGGGATTTATAATCCAAAACAGCAAATTCTAAAATACAGCTGCACAGTCAAAACACGTGAAGAACTTGAAATACTGATGTTTGGGCCCCCGTCCCAGAGATGCTGACTTGACTGGTGTGTTAGTTTCCTGGGGCTGTCATAGCAAAGCTCCACAGACTGGATGCCTTAAACAACAGGGATTTATCGACTCACAGTTCTGCAGGCTAGAAGTCCGAGATCAAAATGCTGGCCGCTTGGGTTTCTCCTGAGGCCTCTCTCCTGGACTCCAAGACGGCCGTCTTCTCCCTGTGTCTCCATGTGGTCATCCCTGTCTGTCCATGTCTTTGCCCTGATCTCCTCTTCTTGTAATGACACCAGTTGTACTGGATGAGGGCCCATCCTAGTGACCTCATTTTACCTTGGTCATGTTTTCAAGTCCCCATATCACACCAGTTGCACTCTGAGGGACTGGGATTTAGGATTTCAGCATGTGAACCTGTGGGGCAGGCATCCCATAACAATCGGCCTGGGTGGAGCCGAGGCATCAGCACTTCAAAGTCTCCCCTAGAGACTCCACTTGCAGCCGAGGTCGAGAATCCCGGTTCCAGATGGGTCTGCCCTAGCATCCAGGAGCAGCTGTTTGGAATATCATCCCTAGACGGTTGAGTTTTTCTACATTGTGAAAGTGTTGGAAACTTGTGTGGGAAAAGGCTGTCATAAGCAGAACCGTGTAAAGAGCGTTGATATCAGACAAGGTGACCGTGGAGAGACTTTGTTAAAAGGTCTGTCACACCTTGGCAGGGGGGTGGGGGAGTGGACAGGGTAGGGGGACCTCTGATTTCACAGCAAGCGTCCAACAAGCAGTGTGCTCACTGTGCTTGAGGAAAGCAGCCCCTGAGGACAGACAGCCTCTTTCACTCCACCACTGCTGCATTTTCTGAGCTTTGTCATCTGCTGTTCGGTTTCCTGAACTGACCTAGCCCCTAGAAGGGGAGTGCCCTGTGTAAGCAGCTGGTCGTGGTTCTTGGGCCAGGAATTCAGTAGAGACTTACATAACCCTGCAGTTGAGCTCTTGGAAAGAAATGCCTGTCTCATGCGAGCATGCTTAATGAGAGGTGAGCAATTAGCGAGAGGTCGGGGCTCCGTGCCCAGGCAGTTCTGGAGTGTGCAGTGCGTGGTGTGTGGGGGCCGAGAGTCGTGATGCGAAGCTCAGCCTGACTCAACTGCAGCTCACCCGGCTGACGACAGGCACACGCTGACGTCTCAATAGTTCATCCTGCAGCAAGAATTCTGTTTCTCTGTTGCTCTCGGCCTGCAAACTCAGTTTTGGCATTTTACAGTCTTGCCTTTTTTTTTTTTTTGAAGAGCATCCTTCTGTGACACTGTCTTCCCTTCCTGTTCATATCCGACGGTCATCCCGGCCAGTCGTTCACAAGTATGAGGAGCTGTTCCTCCACCTTCGTGCCCATGCACATCAGGAGGTACTCAAGTCCCCCTCTGCCCTCCTTAGTTTTCTCACTGAGGGGGACAAAGTCGACTGCTGCCTCCTCTTCCAGCTTGGGATTCATGTCAGGCACCGGTAAGTGTTTCCCTCACTTTACCGAGTTGGATCCTCACAGAGGACTGATGCGCTCTCATCTCATGTTACAGATGAGGGAATCTAGGCTTTGATAGAGAGCTGCCCAGGAATATGAGTGGTGATGGAGTTGGGTTCAAGTCTACAGTATCCTGACTCCAAATCTTATATCTAGCCTTCGTGTGCATCCTGAGCCATGCTAACACATCTCTGGTGATCTCATCTAGCTACACGCTGTGTGCATACTAAGTCGCTTCAGTCATGTCTGACTCTTTGTGACCCTATGGACTGTAACCCACCAGGCTCCTCTCTCCAAGGGATTCTCCAGGCAAGAATACTGGAGTGGGTTGCCGTGCCCTCCTCTAGGGGATCTTCCCGATCCAGGGATTGAACCTGCGTCTTTTATGTCTCCTGCTTTCACAGGCAGGTTCTTTACCACGAGCGCCACCTGGGAAGCACCTCGTCTAGCCACATGGCTCTGAAATCCATCCATACAGTGAGTGACTCTCACTCCTACACCTCTAACCTAGACCCTCCCCTGAGTTCCAGGCTCAGGTATCTGATGGCCTCTCTACATCATCTCTGGATTTCTAGCACGCACCTCAAAGCTAGCCTGCCCCAAGCAGAGCCCCATATCGCCCTCCCTTTTCCAAAGCGTGCTTCTGCTCGGTCTCCTCTCTCTACATAGATGTGTCTCCTTTTAGTGACTCAGGCCAAAACGCGGGAGTCACCCTGACGCCTCTGCTTCTCTCCCAGCCCACATGCACGTCATCGGCAAATCCATGGGGACTAACAATATCCCGAATCCAGCTGCCTCTGCCCCCCTGCACTGTCACCGCCCTCCCACTGTCTGTCCTCATCGCCCACCTCAGAGTGACTCAGCCTCTGTCACCCTTTGCTCAAATCCTGTGGTGCCTTCCTGTCCCATTCAGGTTGTCAGTTATTAAGTTGAAAGTAAAAGTGAAAAAGTAAGTAAAAAAAGTTTCTCAGTCGTGTCTGACTCTGTGCAACCCTATGGACTGTAGCCCACCAGGCTCCTCTGTCCATGGAATTCTCCAAGCAAGAATACTGGAGTGGGTAGCCATTCCCTTCCCTGGTGGCTCAGACGGTAAAGAATCTGCCTGCAATGCAGAAGACCAGGGTTTGATCTCTGGGTCGGGAAGATCCCTTGGAGAAGGGAATTGCTACCCACTCCAGTACTCGTGCCTGGAGAATCCCCATGGACAGAGGAATTTGTCGGTTAACAAAGAGTCGGAGACAAATAAGCAACTAGCAGTAACAGGTACTAAGTTACTGCCCCTCAGCCCTGAACCCGTCCTTCTGCACTGCTGGTCAGCTGGCTCCCTGTCGGGCTCGGTCAGCAGGAGGTGCTTGAGGGAGATGGCACCCAGGAGAAGGGCGAAGGGACTTGCTCCCTCCTGTGCAGCTGTCTGTAGGTTTCCGGTCAGCTTGCGTCTCCTGTGAGCAGTACCCCAGTCCTATTGCTTCAACCCGGCAGAGGCAGTTCCTTCCTGTAGCAGCAGCTAAGTCCACTTTGCCACTCATCTCGCCCTCAGGAACCCATCTGGCTGTGCTTCCTCAGGGCCATCAGAGCCAGTGGCCACGCCCCCTCTGCAGGGGCCTGGAGCCTCCGGGTTTTGATAGCTCACCTTCACTTGCCCAGCCCTCGGGGTGGAGACATCTCCCTGGACTTGCTGTCCTTTCCTCTTTCAGTTACCTGGTAAATGACAAGTTTTCCAGAATTCTAAATTTCTCCAAATTTTATCATGGGCTATATACACACTGTCAGTTATTTCCCTTGAAGTAACAGGCCCACTTCATTCATTTTGGGGGAAATATCTGCCTAATAACCAAGTCTAAGTAATCATAGTTTGTCTGATCAGTTGTTCTTTCAAGTGAAAATCATGTCCCATGCAAAAATGGGGCTCAGTTCAGTTCAGTTCAGTCGCTCAGTCGTGTCCGACTCTCTGCGACCCTATGAACTGCAGCACACCAGGCCTCCCTGTCCATCACCAACTCCCAGAGTTCACCCAAACTCATGTCCATCGAGTCAGTGATGCCATCCAGCCATCTCATCCTCTGTTGTCCCCTTTTCCTCCTGCCCCCAATCCCTCCTAGCATCAGAGTCTTTTCCAATGAGTCAACTCTTCTCACGAGGTGGCCAAAGTATTGGAGTTTCAGCTTTAGCATCATTCCCTCCAAAGAACACCCAGGACTGATCTCCTTTAGAATGGACTGATTGGATCTCCTTGCAGTCCAAGGGACTCTGAAGAGTCTTCTCCAATACCACAGTTCAAAAGCATCAATCCTTTACTGCCTGCATATCCCAGACTTCAGAGCACAGGACTTACACAGAGTAAATGCTTGATAAATGTTGGTCCAGTGGATGAGTGATTGGAGTTCTAGAATCTCAGGACTTAGACAGAGGTGCCCCAGGCACAGGTGACTCCGTCCTTGTGCCTCGGGGAGGATCATAAAGAGGATGCTGACATCATAGGAAAATGAATAAGTGCTTTCTCCATGTGGGAGGGGGAGGGGGCGGAACTAGCAGTGTCTGTAGCCCCACTGTGCATGGGCTTGTGTGTATGTACTTGTGAAGAGTAAGTTATATTTCTTCTCTCTTTTCTACCAATTGCTATTGCTTGACCTGGGGAAAACAAAGCGAGAAACAACTAACAAAATTTGAGTTATGGTATCTCATTACCAAAGAAAGTACCTGCGGTCTGCTGAGTCTATGGTATCTCCTCTTTAACTTCCCTCTCCACTCTGGCTTTTGAACTAATAGATGTCGAGGGGCTGCCTTCCTAAAATACTATCCTGATAATTTTATGGAACATTCTAAGTGGTTTCCAGCTCCCGTGGACTCTAATTCATATCAAAAGAACCTGAGATTGTTGGTTGTTGGCTTGTTATCATCTGTGTATAGAATTATCTCCTCAAGTCTGGGTCTGCTGAGGGGCTTGCTACACTTCGCCCCGAAGGTGAGGCCTAGTTCTTAATGGGGAGCTTGGTGGGCTACAGTCTGTGGGGTCACAGAGTTGGACACAACTGAGTGATTAACACTTTGGCTTTCACTTAGCTTCTTAATTCAAGAGGGCTAACAACATTTTCAGGCCAGGAAGAGGCAAGAGAATTTCTTCACATTTAGCAGTTAGTGGAGACCCACCTTCCCAGGGTGCGAGGCTGAATCAACCCAAAATCTAGCACGTTACAGGGTACACCCTGCCCTGCCGGATCGTGGGGAAGCTCCCTGGGTCACAGTGGCACTTTACAGTTCTCACTGCCGCAGTTCATCTGTTCAGCCTTGTTTGCCTTGGATTTCAGCCACCCGGGCTTCAGAAGGTGCTGAGCTGGCCACTGATCCTGGCCCCAGCACACAGGTGTGGTTCGTGCCATGTTGAACACCAGTGGCAATTATGGTTGCTGATTGAAAAGGAAGCTGAATACACTGGCTTTCATCAGGTCAGCTTTGCTTGGCTGCATGCAACTTTGCACTCGAGCAAATGAGGGCTGAATTCTTGGTTCAGACAGATTCTTTCAAGGTGTTGTATTTTGGGACTTAAATAACTAAGCAAGACAACCCTGTGAAGCTGGGTGCCGTCTATAGTGTCACCAAACTTGGTGTCCTGTGAAAGGAGAGCATTAAGCACGTAAAACTTCTAACTACAAGGGCTAAGATTTTGCTCAGTTTTGGCTCCAGATATTACTTAGTTTAGAGCTGCTGTTGTTCAGTTGCTAAGTCATGTCCAACTCTTTGTGACCACATGGACTGCAGCACACCAGGCTTCCCTTTCCTCCACTATCTCCCGGAGTTTGCTCAAACTCATGTCCATTGAGTCAATAATGCCATCCCACCATCTCGTCCTCTGTCACCCTCTTCTCCTCCTGCCCTCAGTGTTTCCCAGCGTTAAGGTCTTTTCCAGTGAAAAGTAGTTTAGGGCTACTGCAGCCTTAGTTTACTGTGCCATATTTGAAACAAGAAATCTGAGCTACATTTTAATTTTTGAAATATAGGATGTGTGTGGGTAGGAGGATATTGATAAGTACTCTCAGAGTACATAGCACTGTCATGGATATTCGTGGGGAATCTGAAACCAAAGACTTGGTTACTGTCCTCAGAAAGCTCCCAACCTATTTAGGGAAACAGAAGCTACGCTTGCATCGACATGGGCTTCCCTCGTGGTTTAGCTGGTAAAGAATCCACCTGCAATGTGGGAGACCCCGGTTTGATTCCTGGGTCAGGAAGATCCACTGGAGAAGGGATAGGCTACCCACTCCAGTATTCTTGGGCTTCCCTTGTGGCTCAGCTGGTAAAGAATCCACCTGCAATGTGGGAGACCTGGGTTTGATCCCTGGATTGGGAAGATTCCCTGGACAAGGGAAAGGCTATCCACTCCAGTATTCTGGCCTGGAGATTAATGGACTGTATAATCCATGGGATGGCAAAGAGTCAGATATGACTGAGCAACTTTCACTTTCATTTTTCATAGACACAGTAAAGCAAGACTATTCATAAGCATCACAATGTGTATAGTCAGGAGTGCCGTAGGAATTCGGAGAATAAGTAGATAACCGTGGATCTGTGTTTGCTGAAAAAAGCTTCAGTGGAATTTGAAGTGGCCTGAGAAAAGAGTGTGGGTTTAGATTGATAAGAAAAGGAGAGGCCCCTCAGGCCAGGGTTGAGCAGGGGCTTGGTGGCATGAACATGTGCAGCACACACGGCGTCTGTGCAACACACACAGTGTTTCACAAGTGGATGAGCTCTCTCCGGGGGAGTCATTAGAGAGGGAGGTGAGCAGATGGGAAAGGACGGAGCGTTGGAGGACACCCAATCCAGTGGGGCAGACAGGATATGTGCACACAGAAAGATAAGTCAGACTGTTGTTTGTGCAATTAAAAATATTAAAAGATGATTCAAAGGCAGAAAGATAAGAAGTACTTGGCAACTGTACCTCGCAAGTCAGATAAGAGGTACAGCCAAGACGTGCCTCAGGACTTCAGGGGAGGGTAGATGGAGGAGTGCTGAAGGGCCGTGGCCTTAGGAGAGGGAAGAGGAGGGGAGGCAGGCAGAAGAAAGGGATTATGGCAGGTGAAGCGGAGCTCAAGGGCAAGGCTGACTCTCGGAGATGTCCGACTCTTGGTGAAGAAGGAGATGGGCACTCTTGGTGAAGGACATGGGCATTTGGCCGGGATGTGGGTCTTAAGGCGAAAAGGTCTATAGCAGTTATATTGGGAAAAGGAGCCATGTGTGGATGAGGGGCAAATAGCAGGATTGCTAAGCATGTGCCAGGGTCAAACTGTGTGGAGCCCATTTTTAGCCTGGAGTGGGCCGAGCCAGGGTGCTGAGGAAGGTGGCATTTTCACAGCTAAGCACAGGGCTCCCTGGGCTCAGGTGGGTGGGTTCTGAGGAATGGAGGAGGGCCTGCCGGGTTAGGAGAGCAGGGGGCAGAGGCAATCTTGCACTGATGCGGCCTTGGGGAGACCTTGTTGGCCCACAAGCAGTGGGCTGAGAGGAAGAAGTGTAAGGGAAGCTGGAAGCAAGCTATTTAAGCAGAAAGCAGCACACCCAGCATTTGATATTCCTCGGTATGAAGGAAGTTAGGTTGAATTAGGTTGTCGGCAGTAGCATGAATAACATCATGATGATGAGACAACTGACTTAGAATATCTTGGATCACACCATTCTCTAAATTTCTTTACATTTTTTTTCCATCCAAACTTATTTAACACTCGTAGCTTAATATTTCTGTTAGATTTTAGAGATTAGAAGAGCAGAGAGTGAATTTAGTTTGAAAACTCAGCTCCATCATTTTCTAACTGTGAGATGTGGGGCAACTTAACCTAATTTTCTGCTCTTGATTTTCTCATCTCTAAAATGGGAATGACAGTATGTTTCCTTGGGGCTGTTATGAGCATAAACATTAGGTTTCAGCAAGTGGGGACGCTTGTTATTTTAAAACCAGAATTTCAGAGCGTTTGTGTGTTTCAGTGCAAGTTACTCTTCAGGCCTGGCAACGCCCGCCTGCCTCTGTCCTTCCGCACGCCTTGCTCTCTTGTAAACACGTCTACTTAGATTTGTGATTTGGAATGTGGAGTGCTGAGCCCAGGTAACTATAAGTCAGCCAGTGTGGGTTTTTTTTGACACATTACAAATTATGCCATGTTTAAGCACAATAAGGGAGGATGAGGGAATTAACCTGTTAGAGGAGCTGTTTGGCAAGTCCCAGCAGCCCGCACAGGCCTTTTGGGATCTTTCTCTCACACAGACGTGGATGACGCTCTCCTCCCACAGTGACTGAGTCAGGGGTCACTGTTGGCTGAGTCACGTGTCTCTTTGCCGGGAGGGAGGTGGGCAGTGCTGACAGTGAATGACGTCAGTGCCGTGGGAATCCGAGGTGCTCACGAGCCCAGCACGTGGGTCGGAACCACGCAGTCCTGCGCTGTGTTTCCAAGTATAACTCACATCTGTGGAATAGATCAGGGGAGATTAAGTGAGTCCAAGCAGGAAACAAAGTTCAAATATATTTAGAAGATATTAAGGGAAGAGAAGAACTTCTCCAAGGGGTCTGATCTCCCCTTTCACTTTTCTAGAAACCATTTTGGTTCTCTGGTTACGTCTTTTTTTTGAGGGATGTTAGCAATACTGTGTTCATTCGACCCCCGTGAGCCCTCCCTTCCAGTACTTCATGTTCTTGATGAGTTCTACTTCCTTGGCATAGACAGTCTGTAACAGTCATAGGTTTGGCCAGGGTTTTGTTCTCTCTAATTTAATTTGTCTAAAGCACAAGTGGAGACTTCATGAGCTGAGGTCAAGAAATCATGCTTCATCTTTGCCTGACACATTTTGACTGTGGACCTCAGATCATTGACAAAGCAGTTGAGAGAACACAGATTAAACCATAACTGTTCTCAGGTATTTCCACTGTGTGGATCTGACAGAGAAACCTACATCTCTTGCGATGTCCCCCATTTCTTTGTTTCTGTGACTCACCTCAGAAACTTCCTTACCTTAAGAAGCAACCAAAATGTGTAAATTTTTGTTACAAGTACTGTGGGCTAAAACTTTTCAGAGACAGACATTGCAAAATTGCCCCTCGGGGTAGACTTTTGGTGCTTATGTGCGGAGAGGTGTAGGAAAGGGTTGTTTATTCAAAGGTCAATATAGATGTCTGTTGCTACTTGACCTCTGGTCATCCAAATTTTCCCTCTCAGAACTTTGGAAGGAAGTTGATTCAGATAAATCCATCACTTGCTGAAATCTCAAGTCTTGTTTTCTGAAACTCGGAACCAAATAGATTGCCCTCTCTCCAAACTCATTGTCCAGAGACACACTGGGCATCAGATAAATTTAGATAATGAAGGGTCTTCTCCCCGCTTCTCACTTATTAGAAGCTACTCATTTGTGTTAGAAAATTAGGGAAGCACAGGAAAGACTAGAGATAACAAAAATAACCCGCTGTCAGAGGTGTAATCGTTCTCACTAATTTCCTGATACTGGTTTATATCAAGGAGTGAGGAATACCCTTCTTTTGTCTCTTACATCTTCTCCTCATCCGCCCAAGCTCAGAAACATTCAGAATCCATGAAAATCAAAACCAACCAACCAAACAAAAATCCCACAGTTTGTTGGTAGATCTGTATGTTGGCTTGGATGGCAGTATCTGACCAGCGTGTAGTATATGTGAGATTTTCCTTGTTGCTACCCTTCTGCACTTGAATCTAGGTTAGGCCCCTGGGCCTTCTGTTGGTGACCAGCTGCTTGTTGCTCTCGGCACCGAAGCTCTTGCCCGGGCACTGGAGGATAGTCTAGTAGCCTTGCTTCTCAGGGTCACATTTGTTGCCATTGTATCCTTGGAAGTCTGTGATCTATGCTTGTCTATTTCCCTACTAATAGACAAAGATGAAAATGCCTCATTGAAATACAGTTTGAAATCTAAGCATAAAGAGAGTCAGGAATGAGAATGACGCAGAACTGATGATACACGTTGACTTACAAAAACACATTTTCCCCTAAGTGCTCAAAAAATAATCACCACTCTGCTGCTTAGTATCCAACCGAGTGTGTGGCGGAGCGAAGCCAGACGCAGCCGGTTGACCTCCAGGCTTTCCGATGCCCCGTCGCCATAGCCCGCTTTCCTACTGCACCTACTTTCTCTCCCTGAGCTTCCCTAGCTTCATCTGCTTTGCTTTTTGGAGCAGCAGCTGTGGGCGAAGGAGCAGGATGTGGAGAACTTGGCTGGGTGGTGGGGCCATGGTGCCAAGATGGCTCTCAATCCAAGGTCTCTGCTTGTTTCCAGCCTTCTGACCACAAACGTTCATTGCGAACGTGACTCCCACCAGAGCAGCTTTGTTTGTAAATGACTCCTTCTTCTGCTTTCTGAAAAATGACATTAACTCTGACCGCTGCCCCATCCCCAGTTAAGGCTTGGGCCACTATCTGTTAGGTATCTTTAAACCTTCATCCCTTTGCTCAGTCATGTCTGACTCTTTGCGACCCCATGGACTGCAGCCCACCAGACTCCTCTGTCCATGGAATTCTCCAGGCAAGAATACTCGAGTGGGTTGCCATTTCCTACTCCAGGAGAATCTTCCTGATCCAGGGATTGAACCCAGATTTCCGGCGTTGCAGGTGGACTTTTTACCATCTGAGTCACCAGGAAAGCCTGGCTATCTTTAAGGGAATTTTGAAACATCAACCCTTTGTCTGGGCCTGGAGACACAAAGCACCATATATGTGAAGGTTAAGACCCTTTCCTCTAGTTGGATGAAGCCCTGCTCCAGGTGGAAAGAGGCTTGGCTTTAGCTCCTCCTGTGCCCTTTTGCATTTCAGACTACACACTCATCCGTGGCAGCCCAGTTAGGGCGACAGAGCGTGTAGCTGAATTTCTGACGGTGCGTAGACACCTTTCTGGAGTGGAGCTCTGAGTGCCCTGCCCACCTTCTCACCTTACCGATAGTCACTGTGCCCTCAGAGCAGAATGTTGGCTTCGTAGCCAGTCAAACAGAAGCCCAGTGAGAGAAATCAGCTACCTAGGGGACAATACAAGCTAGCGGTCCTGCCAAGACCAGAACCCCAGTCTTTTAAACTGGTTCCGTAAGTCCCCCAGTGGGACTTGACTTAGATTTAATTTAGTTTTTAAGTCTTGGCAGACTGGATGCTATGTGTTTGTGTGGACTTGCACCATTTAAAAGGTTCTTGGAGTTGAGATCTTGCATGTAATTTGCTACATTAGCTTTGGGCAAAAATATTTGCTTTTTGATCCTTTGTGGTTAGAGTTCCTTCTCAGCATTAACCTGGCATGTTAGTGAGCACTGGACTGTGGAGTGCAGCAAGGGGCCCAGAGTTCGGGGCAGGGGGAGTGAGGAGGGCTTATTACTCATGGCAGCTTTTCAGACTGCAGGCGCTCATGTAAGATTTTCCCAGATTGTTTGGTTGGTTGTTTATGTATTTTGGATATCACTCAGTTGAGATTAGGAAGCTGAAGCAATTCAGATGAAGCCTTTTGGATTTGGGTTTAACACTGGGAAAAACCTTCTCCTGATGCACTGAATTAAGTAAGAGCGTCACTGTGATGTTTGTCACGCAAAGGGACACTCTATCATAATTGTCTCTACGCCTCAACGTTCAGCCCTCTTTGGGGGATGAAACAGGATGGGTTTTTTCTAGTGAAAATTGACTGTCTTCTTAGATTCTCCAGTGTGCTGAATACTTGAGCATCAGTGAACAGATGACCTAGTAATTAGATCTAATCACCAACCACTATATTCTTTTGTGACAATAAACAAGGAGTAGATATTCTGCCCTGTTTCTTAGGAGGAGTAGCTGAGGCAGAGAGAAGGAAGCAACTGATTTAGTCATATGAGGAAACTCAAAACAGGAACAGGACATCCCGGGGACACCCTCTGAGGATAAACTCTGAAGCTGTCCTCATTTCCAGCAGTGCTTCTTACCACCACCCTCCACCCTCCCGCTTCACTTTCTGAAGCTAAGGCTAGCCATACTCTTGCTTTCCAGATGGTAAACTCCTTTTCCCCACTGTTACAGCACTGGGCTTACCAGGCAGTACAGTGGTAAAGAATCTGCCTGCCAGTGCAGGAGACACAGGAGACACGGGTTCGATCCCTGGGTCAGAAAGATCCCCTGGAGAAGGAAATGGCAACCTACTCCAGTATTCTTGCCTGGAGAATTCCATGGACAGAGGAGCCTGGCGGGTGTCTATAAGCCATGGGGTCGCAAAAAGTCAGACATGACTGAGCACACACGCACACCATTGCTAACCTAACTGAATTTTCAATCCCAGTATACATTCACTGGGATCACACCATACGGGAGGACTAGGTTCTAAAGTCGGCATAGAAGGTGAGAAGCTATTATATTTTTAAAAATCCAGTTATAATTTGCCCATTTTCATGCAGTATACATAGTTTATAGCATTGGTATGTTTAGTGTATACGAAAACATGTATACACTTAAAGACTATGTACGAAATATTTAATTTTTCAGCGCCAGATCCTTAAACATCAGCATTTCAGCAAGAGGCTCCGAGAGATAAGCAGGAGCAAAGATTGATTTAGGGCAGAGTAGATTCACATCTCTGCTTTCCTGTGCTCTCCAGGGCATTCACACACTGAGAGAAAGGGTGGGTAGAATCACTCATGTTACTGGAAAATTTTCCCCTCGCCTGCTCTCTCTCCTTCCTGTTGCCCTGTGCGTGCCCCTCTCCTCTTTCTCACACTGCTTTTTCCCCTTGAATGGATATAGTGAATATGTACAAGTTAAACGTGCGTGTGATGTCACTTTACTGTAGGTTTCACAAATGCCAGCTATAAGTCAGTGAGTGTCACTGTGAAATATAAGAAAAAGAAAAGAAGAAAAGCTTGCGTCTTCCTAATTTTCATTAACAGAAAATCACGCCGATGGATTTTATGATTTTTGTTGGAAGGATAAGCTTATCATTGGAATATGGGTTTACTGTTAATGTTAGATCAGTAGTTTGCATGAGGATGTTATATTGTGTACGCCAATGAGATCCATGTCCTTTTGGGAAAACACAACTTGTGTTCTCTACCGGTGTGCACTGTACTGGAAAAGCAACATGATTTCTATTTGCTAGCAACTCAAAAACATTTTTGCTTCACGATAGAGAGGCTTTTAAATAGCATTAAGCTTAATCAAGTTTTATAAATCCTGGTTGGGTTTCACATAACTTTAAGCCTAATTAAAACTGTAGACATTTGCTTTCTAGTTCTGTGTGTTTTTCTTTTAATGTCTTGCTAATCACCAAGATTCCATACCATCACTGGCTAGTATCTCAAGTCATAATGCAAGGTTCAGTGTTAATGATTGTGGGTGTTGGTGCCCATTGTAAACAAGTTTTAAAAAATAACCTTGAGATCTTTTCTTGGTTGACCTTTTGGAAATGAAGGCTTCACTGTTGCTCACTTGTGATGTGACTGTTGTAGAGCTTGTCAAAGCGTGAGAGCTGCGAGCTTTGCCGTTTTCTCATGGTTTGCTTGGGCTGATGTTATTGGCAGTACTTTCAACCTGTGGCTTTTTTCTGTGAATCTTTTATATTTTTTTCAATGATTTGAAGGTTAAGTTAGTTAAAGTTACATATTGTGGTGCATACAGCTGCTTAACCAGGCACAGGGAAATAGCAAAATATTCTAAAATGCTGAATGCGAACCAAAGGCTGAGGGGTAGATACCTCTCTCAATCTTTCAGGAAGCCTCACTCAATCTTGAATATTACACACTGGGTGAAAGCTCTAGGTTAATCTGGATAATACATGTTTGCTAAACTTAATTAATTTATTCTTACATAAAGATATGTAATGATAGCCTGATGGTCTAAATTCCTGCAGGGTTCCATTACTGTTAAATCATCAAAACTGTGTACCTTCTCCATTTCTTCATGATTTAGGCTTCTGGAGAAAAATATGAAAGGAGGAGGGACAAAAGTGTTCAGATAGCATCATTTCTTCTAGAAAAATCTGAGGTGTGATTTATAATCCTTGAAAAATTCTCCTGGAGTTCTTCTGGGCAGAAGCGACTAAGTGCTGCTCTCACTAAGAGGCAAGTATGTTTTATGTGCACAAATATTCATTATTTCTATATATTAGGGTTGAAGAACTCAAACATTTACAGGAAATTAAATCCTATTTTCATTAAAACTCCCCTGTTTGGAATCTTGAAAGTGGATAGCCCTTACATTTAAATCAGAACCCACTCCCTTCTTTATTCTGTTGACCAAAGTAGTACTAGGAAAATGTGGGAATTATCTGTTTACCAAAGTGATACCATCCTTCTCCAAGCATGCTAAACCAAATTCCAGAGCCTAGTGGATGAAATATCTGCCGTCTGTGTTAAGGCCACCAGGTTCAATTCCTGCTGGGATGGTAGTTTTTTCAATTAAATTTCCATTAACTTTTCGCCTCTGTGTCATTAGACACTAATTCTTACGTGTGGCAAAGATGAAAGCGTAAAAGGAAATATCTGATTCACGCATCATGTTGCTGACAAGTGAAATGTGACGATGACAACTTTTTAATGTGGAAGATAGGGAAGCCGACGAGGGGACAGGTCTCTTAGACTCGACACTGACCAGGGCAGAGGAGTGGTGGCAGCTGCGGCTCAGGGAGGCAATTTGAAAGATAGTGATCTCGCAGTGGGAGCATTCAGGATGATAAACGCTGGGATGTGGGGAAGAAGCCGGGTGGAGGAAACAGCCTGCAGAAAAGCCTGACCCAGGGAGGAGGAAGCACCCAGAGGCACTTTGTTCAGGAGAGGAGACGGAGAATAAATATTAAGAAGAGCATGATGCTAAGAGGCACAAAGGTCATGTATTTAAACTTAAAGATGGAAAGGGATTCCAGGGCACAGATGAAGACAGTGAGAAACAGATAGACGTTAACAGCAGTTTTGCAAGAAGGGGAAAGATAAAAAGACAAAATCCAATCAAACACAACCCCAAACATGTTTGCTCATGGGCGATAGTGACAGCTGATGCTCAAAAGGGCTAGCCCAAGAAGACGTTTCAAGAAGTACCCATACTTCTTCAGGTTTTTCATGGAAATAAGAATAAATGGCTTTTAGAGTTCCATTACACAAATTTTAACCAAATGAACTTAGACACAGAATTAAAAAAAAAAAAAAAGCAAAAGAGATTAAGGGAAATTTGTTCATTATAGCTTAGTCTAGATTTACATTGGGGTGAGGGAGGTTGGATAATCTGATTTTTATGTTAATCCATGCTTTAGATGAGAATACAGAGTAAAACAAAAATGATTGTACATACACATGCCTACTTACACATGTGCACATACATATATGCATAGTCTGTGTATTTGTATATAAGAAATAGAACCAACTTTGGAATACTCATAATAATGCCTAATATTACTGAGTGCTTATTATTCCATATGCTTTTCAAACATGGTACATCTCAGTAATTTATCACAATTACTCATTAAAGAGGAACTCTATTTCTCTCTTTTTTACAGATGAGAAAACTAAGGCACGAAAGTTCAAATTCCAGTTCACAGAGTCCATCCGTGATAGAACTAGGGTTGAGAACTGGGCATTCCAATTCTAGAACCCGTGTTTATTACCATGATTTAGTGGAATGGCAGTTAATAATAAAAAGAATTACATCTGGAACAGGTTTAACATTTATGTTTGAATATAGCTTTGCCTGTTGTTCTGAGAATATTTACTTCAAAATAGAATAGTGGAGTCCAAATTGAAGTTAAAAGGCTAAACTGATTTGAGAGGAATTATTCTTTTCTTTTTTTAATGGCTGGAAAGAAACCACATTACTTTTTAGAAGGATGCAAAACACAATTTAAAGTAAAAGGCTTACTTCAGCAGGACTCTATTGAATTCTTGACTAAGAATTAGCTAGTGCTCAGCCCCTTGCACTGTGTGTGTGTCTGTGTCTGTGGAGTTCTGAACTCTACTTTGGAGTCAACCTTATTACTTCCATCTGTGCACTGACAGTTTGAAGGCATCTCATAACTGGTTTTGATTCCTTGGTCAGGAAGATCCTCTGGAGAAGGAAATGGCAATCCAGTCTAGTGTTCTTGCCTGGAGAATCCCATGGACAGAGGAGCCTGGCGGGCTGCAGTCCATGGGGTCACAAGAGTAGGACATGACTTAGTGACTAAACCACCACATAACTGATTTGTACACAGTTTTGCTTTTGCTTTGCCTGTATGGGCACTGACATGTTGTAGGAGCCTAGGCCCCCAAACCCTTGCATTGAGTAGGCATGCACTTGGCCCCCAGTAACAGGACATCCAGCTCACAGTAGCTTAAACAAATACGGGTTTATTTTTCTCATATAGTAAGCGGTCTGGAGCGAAGCAGCTGCTTGTATTGGTTTCGTTGCTCAGCGTTATTAGAGTTGACATCTCTGCATTGCTCCTAGCCTTTCCTTTGTTTTTGTGAGATGCAGTTGCAACTCTAAAACATACAAGGCAGGTAATGTGGGGAGCAGGCAGCTGCTCCATTTGCTTCAGGAAAGCAAGTCTTCCTAGAAGACCTGTGCTCTTCCCTTCCACCTCTACCCCCAAGGGACTTGGTTAGGACAGGCTCATCGCTGGCTGCAAAGCAGGCTGGGAATGTATCTGGCTGCAAGGGAGAAGGTGGGTGTTGAGTATCTAATCAATGAAGTTTGCCCTCGCATCTCAATAGACCTTATAATTTAAGGAATAACCTGAATTACAGAGTTGTGTAATAGATAATCAAAAAACTTTTAAGCTCAGGCGTTGTCAAATTAGACTAAACCATATATTTGTCTTTTATAACCATTTTATAACATGCAGCTTGATCTCTTAAATATTTGGCCCTAAAATCATATTTGAAAAGATTCATTTTCATTGTCATGAAGAAATGACTTCTTAAGCAAGAATAAACCTCAATTCAGATCTTTTACGAGTGATCTCAAATTCCAAATTGTTGGATTCCAAACTAGTGAGATTTTACTACACTTCACTTATTTGAATAATGTTTATTTCTGCATCTATGCTCACTTGGATGAAATTTACAGAGCAGAACTCAAATAAAATTACCTTTTTCATGGAACTTTTACAAAGTCAGCATTAACTAGTATCATGTTTCAGTTTTGCTCAGTAGCATGCTTTCTTGGAAATACAAAGTGCATTTAAAACAAAATTATGCAGTCTTACTTCAAATAGGAAAATCAACACATATGGGAGTTATGTTTCTACAAAACGTCAATCTGTAGAATAAGAGAAAAAGTTAAAATAAACTGTGGAAAACAAGCAAATAATGCTTTTTAAGAGTACCTAATATGAAGACGGGCAGAGAGATGAAGAACGTGGCACACAAATGCTGGTGGTGGTTCTTTTCGGGAGGTAGGATATGGGTTGAAGGGACACGTATCATCCATACTGAGACAGCTTGAACGTGAAAGGGACACCGTTCATAATTACTCCAGGTTGAGAGATGTAAACTGACACAGCTTCAGGTAAGGCAGAATGGATAGTCACCCTCGTTGGACCTGGCTGGGTGTGACTGCAAGCTCAAAAATTATGGATTCATTATGAGAAACTCTCATTATTTGTATTGTGTTTTTCTGAAATGTTTTATTTTGTCCAGTTTTGTATTACATGTGTAATTTGTGAAGAAGTCAACCAAGATTTTAAAAATATGGACAATCCTAGGCTTGTACTTTAAAAATATTCAGAAACTCAGTTTTTTTAATCATTGCTACCACTTCATGTATCTACTTTCGTAGCTTATATTTAATCATTCATTTAGTTTGAGTAATACTTATTAAACTATATTATATAACAGATATTATACTCCTATGTCCCTTAATCCTTATGATGACCCCATGAAGTAAGTATTCTTAGTCCAGTTAAAAAAAAACAAAACTGCTAACCTTGCCCCCAAATCACGTGGCTGCTAAGTGTTGGGGCTTAGAGTCAAACCCAAATCCAGTGCTTTTTCCCCTGTTGTATGGCTATTTTGAATATTGCTTAACACAGTTATCTTTATTTTTTAAAACATGTACTTAAAATATGTGTTGCGTTCTTAAATGTGCTTTTGATTACATTTCAGGGCCAAATTATTTTCTTAGAAATGTTCTTCTAATTTTATAATGGTATCAGTGGAAAAATAAAAGAGGCTGTATAGAATTTTGCTTTACTGCCAACTTCATGGGAGAGATTTAAGAATTATAAGCCTAGGACTTGAAGACAGAAAAAAGTTAGCAATTGCAAAGCACTGTTGCTATCAATAAAAGATATTTGAAAGTAGGAAAGCAGCTTTATTTTTAACAAGAGTTCTAAGAACCCCAACCTTTCCCACAGTACAGTATGTTGTAAAATAGATGTGATTAAAACAAGACACTCTGTACCTTGCAGAGGAGTTAGTTCATTACTCAAGTCACAGAAATATTGTTACAAGTGACCTAACTTAGAAAGCAAGCACAATGGGAAATATGATAATGATCTCGTCTTTTTCACACCTTTAGATAGAAAGTAATTTTTAACAAATTCCAGGTCAGTTCATCCAGTACTAAAATAAAGATGCCAGAAACAAGTAGCAGCTGTTTAACTGTGTACAACGATCTTGCGCAACTGCTCAGGACAGGAGGCACAGATCAGCTATGCTGATAGGTTGTGAAGTGGCAACATTATTTGTGCTTTTTTTTTTTTTTTTTGCCATCAGTCTTGAGTTCTCTGTTACCCACCTCTTTTAAATGAGCCTACTGAAAATGCAAAATAGCTCAGTTCATTCATTTTCCTTAAATTCCCTTAAAACACGAGAACTGTAATTTGCTAATCATATTTCATCATTCATGACAATCGCACACAGAGATATGGTTGGTGAAACGATTGTCTGCGTGGCTGTTATTGTATGAAGAAGATCCGTTTTGGCAATGGAAAAATGTGTTGATCAAGAGCAATTCAGTGCATCTCAGATTCCATATAGGAATGTAGGTCTTGGGAGAGATTTATTTTTATCCTAGAGCAGCTCTCAATTTTCTGTGACAACAATGAAGGCTATTGACCTAGATGTTCAAAATAGTGGATTAATCCATCCAGTTGGGTGAAGGCCATGGGAGTTGGATAAAAAGGAAACTCTTCACTGTGAGGCTTCAGTTCCGGTGGAAAAGGCCTCTGTTGGTGACTTGGTAGTAGTCCAACCGACTGGCATGCATGTTGAACAGTTAGGACTCTGTGATTCCTGACACATGACTAACCCATAATGCTAATGATGTGCTTGAATAGCACTGAGAGTCTATTCCCTTATTCAGAAGAGTAAGTAGTATTTGTGAGCCATGCCAGTTTGCTAAATGCTTCAGAAATATATATTTCATTTGATCTCCCAACAAATTTAGGAGGTAGACATTATTATTTCAGTATTACAAGGGAAGAAGCTGAAGTTCATAGAGGTGAAAGACTCTTGCTAAAGTCATACAACTAATGAAAAATGAAAATGTTAGTCGCTCATCTGTGTCTGACTCTTTGCAACCCCATGGACTGTAGCCCGCCAGGTTCCTCTGTTCATGGAATTCTCCAGGCAAGAATACTGGAGAGGGTAGCCATTCCCTTCTTCAGGAGATCTTCCTGACTCAGGGATCAAACCCAAGTCTCCTGCATTGCAGGTGGATTCTTGACTGTCTGAGTCACTAGGGAAGCCCAACAACTGATGAACAGCTCGACCAAGTTTGATCTCAGGTCACTGGCTTCCAAGTTCATTGTTATCTCCTTTAGATTACACTGCTTCTAAATAGCTGCGTACATACCAGAAAATCTTATGGATGAATGATAGGTTCGAAGGCAGCCAGCAAATGGAAGCCTAAATTAAATTAGCGGGCATGAGGGAGTAGAGGGTCCATAGTCTTTGGATCAACAAGCAATCTGTATAAATAGTCTGAGCTCTTGGTGGTAGTTTGTCCAAACCTTCTCTCTCTAGGGCTTCATATTGGGCTTTCCCCAACTTCTACCAGCTCACTGATGCACCGAACCCCTTTGCTGCCTCTTTGTTATGGGAGACTCCCTTGTCAATTATGGAGCATGCGTTTCAGATCCTGACTTTACTGTGTAGACAGTCATATGGTTGGCTGGCTCAAAGTCTCCATTTTAGATATTTCGTTTCTGCCTTCTTCCTCCTATGACTTTTTTTTTTTTTTTTGGTAGTAACAGAAACTGTGAACATAATGAATGAAAACATGAGCCTCTACTGACAGAGAAGTCCATTCTGCAACATCTCTGGTGTGACATCCAGTTCTGTCCCATAGCACCTGAGTCTGTGTCTCATCTCTGTCCCTGGTTATCCGAGGAGCCTTAGCCCACTTCATCTCTCTAAGCCCTTGCTGAAAAATAGCCAGCCTTGTAGGTGTCACATGAGAGCAATTTTGAATGGTGTAGACGACAGCAGTCTGGAAACTATAAAATGCTCTAAAGATTTAAGATACCAGCTACCCTACAGATACTCATTCTCTACCGAATTGCCCAAAATATATAAAGTAACAGAAGAATCTGAAACTATTTGAGGAGCTCTAATCCCAGTGGTAGTGAAAATTCTTTCCCTGGCAGGGTAGGGACTGTCTTCTCTGCTCCCACAGTATCTTGGGAGATACCCACTGAACTGTGTCTCTTTACATGTCTGCTTTCCCTACTCTAGAACAAGGATCAACCGTGGTCATCTTTTTAGCCACAGTGCTTAACATTCAACTTGGCACACAACAAGCACTCAATAAATGTTTAAGAGTGTGGGTAATGTTTCCTGAGGATGTCTTCTAGGTCACTGTTTGAGCACCTTACATACAGAAGTATGCAGGAAATATTGCGAGTTCAGTTCCAGACGACTGCAATAAGGCCAAGCACACAAATTCTTTCTGGTTTCCCATGCATATAAAATTTATGTTCACACTGTTCTGTAGTCTCTTAAGTGTGTAATTGCATTATGTCTGAAAAAATAATGTACACACACACCTTAATTAAAAAAATACTCTGCTAAAAAATGCTAACCATCACCTGAGCCTTCAGCAAGTTGTTATCTTTTTGTAATAGCTGCATCACAGATCACTGATCACAGATCACCATCACAAATATAATAATAATGAAAAAGTTTGAAATATTGCAAGAATTACCAAATGTGACCCAGAGACATGAAGTGAGAGAATGCTGTTGGAAAAGTGGTACCAGTCAACTTCTCGACACAGAGTTGACAAATTTTCAATTTGCAAAAAAAAAAAAAAAAAAAAAATGATGTCTATGAAGTACAGTAAAGCAAAGTGTAGTGTAATAAAATGAAGTATGTCTGTATATTAATTCATTTAATCCTTCCAATAATAAAATTCTCATTTTGTCATTGAGGGAACTCAAGTCCAGGGAATTAAATAACCTGCTTAAAGTCATGTGGTCATTAGTCATCACTTGAGACTGCTCCTAACTGCTGCTATGCTTTCCTGCCTTGAAGACATTAATACTCATTGCTGAAATCTAGACAGTAAAGGCAAAGATGGCTATAAGAAAAATATAATTTCCTTTATGATTTTCTGTATAATCATAATTCTGCCATCTAAACTAGAGGTAACTACACCTCACATGTCTCCGCATTCTGTGGGTGATATTTCATATTATAGTTGAGTTTATCCTATAAATAATTGTGTAGCTATTTGTAACTTTTATATGTCATAATCCCTTTTAATGACAAAAACATCGTTGCATAAATGGGTGGATCATTGTTTAGCCACACTGTCTCCTGTAATTGGGCACTGTATTTTCCCCCCTGTTTTAAATGATTCTGTAACAATTTTTTTTTGTGTGCATACATTTTTTGTGTGGACTATATTTTTATGTGATTCTTAGGAAAGGATATTCTTGAGATTTTTGATACACATGACCAAATGCCTTGCTACAAAGGTGGTATTAATTTATACCCCTACCAGTAGGATCTGAGTGGGCCTTAGACATTAGAGAGGTTTTTGAAAGAGAAAAGTGCAGAAACTTGAAGATTCTGAGTAAAGGAGGAGACAGCCCAGGAAACAGGGAGTTGCATACTTCAAAGTGTTAAGCATGGCTGACCTTTAACCCTCCTGCTCTTCACCCACTTAGAAGAAATGGAATTAAACAAAAGCTGCCCAAAGAGGAAGTGGAATTCTATTGTCTTAGGCTGCACCTCCATTGTCTAAGGACTGAATGGCTTGTTCTTGCTAAGTGTGGCAGGTCATTAGGCCTCAGTTTGTCAGCAGGATGATGACATGGCTTAAATTTCACTGAAGAATAATGAAACACATTTCACAGGCAAAGCCAGCCATCCAGAAAGTATCCTTAGAATTGTCTCTTGTCTTGTGTGTGCATGAACACGTGCGTGCTTGTACATGTGTGTATGTGGGATGGTGGTGGAGTGGTGGAGAGGAGGGGCGGTCAGCTTAAGAAGAGTTGCCAGTAAGAGAAACAACTGATCAAAGGATTCGACTTTGCCATTTTTGCGGGTTTTTCCGAGCTTATTTTGTTAGATTTGGCACACTGCGGCGAATTTAGAGCACCATGCTGAGGCCTTTTCATTAATACCTGGGAGGCTGTCTCTAGCCCATGGCGCTTCAGTAGAGGAATTAGAGATATATAATTTACCCAGTGTCTAACTTCGTATCTTGTAAGATCCCGGTTTTAATTATCTGAGAAAAGCATTTACTTTTCTCTGCCTTTATCTTGTGCTCTGAGTGGGTCTCTTTCCCACCTTCTCCCTCCCTCCTCTTTCTCTTCTCTTTAACTCTCTAGCAATTACGTCTTGACTGCAGGGCAATCATCTTTCCATTCAGGGACTCCATTTTTATTGTTTGTCTTTGCAATAACTGTATTCTCCTGTTTATATCTGTTGGCTTTTTTTAAAATCCCAAAGACTAAGTGTGCTTTGCTTACCTTGGGTAGCAAGAAGAAAATGATCTCTCTCAGTTTCAGAAAAAGAGACCTACCCCCAGTAGGAATGCCAGCCCTGGAAGCTACAAATTATTTATACCCTTTGACACAAAGAATACGAGTCACCTGGAGAGAACTGGTGGCATTGTCCTTGGGCATGTGAGAACTTTAAATTTGGCAAGGAGCTTTATAATTAACCCTATGGGTTTCAAAATCAGATAAACCTAAATCAGAGGACTGGCTCCACTTAATAGCTTGTGAATTTGGCAATGATTTCTGAGTCTCAGTTGCTTCATCTGTGAAAGAGGTATAAAGACGTTTACCCACCATAGGGTGGCTGGAAAGATTAAGTGAAACAAATCGAGTGGACCACTCTGCACAAGGCCTGGCCTGCGTGCTCCATAAATGGTGACTGCAATTATTTTGATAGCTATACCATCACTATTTGTTTGACTCATAAAATTTTTCACTTGCTCTGTCCTGTAGTAAGGACTCTTCTTTTCTTCCTAAATGTAGCCTCGATTTTTCTGATAACCTCAACAGATGAAAGGGAGGGGATATCCTTTCCCAGCAACCAGTTAGTACTGTGATAAGAATGGCACTTTTGATTTGTTTTTCCTCCTTTTGCAATTGTTTGAGAAACAGTGGTCTTGTTTCCATAGCTCATCCAATGGGGTTTGATTTGGGGGTTAACTGATCCCTAAAAGGATAGGGAAGACCATGGAAACCCCAGAGGAAATATTTACGAAGAAGAAAGCATCTAAGCTATAAATATGTATCTAGCTTGTAATAGAATCGCTCAAATCAGGGCTTTGCTGGCCAGATGCATGGCTGATAACATTTTTACTCTTACATACTCAGTCCTAGGGTGCATAGTATAAAAACAATACAGTATACATGTTACAACAAGTTGTAGGGCATTAACAGCAATTCTGTGAAATGTGATTTGAGGCATCTGTTATCAAAGGTGCTTGCCCCAAATCTATGGCATACTTGATTCAAATCGGCTGCTGTGGTCTCGCGTGTCTCCTTGAATTTTTTCTTTCATTGTTCGGTTCGCTTGCACAGTTTTTTTCTTTTCCTTTTCTCCGTGATCAATTTCCTACTCGTACAAAGCATCAAATCTTTTGAAGCCTGGTTTCTCAGTACTTAGCAAAGCTTTCTCTTTCTATTCTGTAATTCTACAGGGTAGGGTGGAAAAGCAAGAATGCTTTAATGTCAGCAAGTAATTTTCTTTCTTTTTTATTTAATTTTTTTTTTTGGTGGGGGGGCACATTGTGTGGCTTATGGGATCTTATTTCCCTGACCAGGAATTGAACCTGGGCCCTTGGCAAGGAAGCGTGGATTCCTAATAACTGGACCGCCAGGGAATTCCCCAGGAAGTAATTTTTTGTTGGTCTCTTTATTCTTTATCAAGACCTTAGTTGTTAGTTCTGGGTGTTCCACTATTTTACTACATTGACCACCCACCCACTAGGTGGAATGAACTGATTACAGGACAGTCACTCACTTGATTATAGAACCCAGAGCCCTGGGTTAGGTGTCTGATTTTCGTGTGGGTAACCCACCTTCCTGGCTCCTGCCATCACAGTCTACAGAAATGGTAGTTGGGGCAGGTGGAGAGTGCCTTGGGTCTCCTAAAGTCACGCCTCCCCACGTGCCACCCACGCCCCCAAGAGGCAGGACTCAAAATGCTTAACCTTGTGTAGTAGAGAAATGAGTCCTTTTTTACATGCAGCCTCTTAGTGGGGTGGAAATAATTGCCATTTTTATAAATTTCTCTGCTGCTGTGCTTTGAATACTTGGTGGTTGGGGTGGTGGGTGGATGGGAGGTACCCTTCCTCTTGTGGGTGAGAAATAACTCTGCGGAAAATGAGTTGAGGGTCAGGCTGTGTGTAAAGAGAAGGCATTTCAGACTCAGGACTCAACTCAGCTTGTTCTGGAAGGAGACAGCACAAATGCTCTGCATAAAGAGAAAACAGGGTTGGGGGGATTAACTACTGCTCATTATTTGATGGTTGGAGGTGGGAAGTCTGGAGAGAGACTGTCGAAAATAGTAATATTATCTAACCTTTCCTGAGCAACTACTGTGTCTCAGGGCCTGTTCTAAATGCTTCCTGCATGTTGACTCATTGAATGTTCACAACCTTTATAGGTGTTATTATACTTGTATGTATATCTGTGTGTTGAGGTCAAATTCACAGAACACAAAGCATTTGAAAGTGAACAGTACAGTGACATTCACCACGTTATGCAGCCACCCCCTCTATCTAGTTCTAGAACACTTTCACCACCTGGAAAGGAAACCCTGTACCCACTGTGTTCGCTTCTGAGGCCTGCGGTGCAAGGTAGCACAAACCGGGATGGCTTAAAACAACAGTTTGGGGCTCCTAAATCAATGTGTCTTCGCGACTGGGCTCCCTCTAAGACTTTGTTTGTTTGTTTTTGATTAGAAGATAATTACTTTTCAGTACTCTGATGGTTTTTGCCATATAGCAGTAGGAACCGGCTACAGGCATAGGCGTGTCCCCTCCCTCCTGAACGCCCCCTCCCCCCCGCCCCGTCCCACCCTTCCAGGTTGTCCCAGAGCACTGGCTGTGGGTGCCCTGCCCCACACGTCAGCCTCCCCCTGGCTGTCTCACATATGGTGAGGATGAATGCTATTCGCTCAAATCATTCCACTCTCTCTGAGACTGAACGGAGCCCTCCTTGCCTCTCTCAGCGGCTGGTGCAGCCAGAAGCCCATGGTGGCCCTTGGTTTCCGCTGCATCAGTCCAGTCTCTGCCTCCCTCTGCTCACGGTGTTCTTCCTGTGTATCTTCACGTTGTCTTTCCTCTACGTGTCTGTCTCTATGTCCAAATTTCCCCTTTCTATAAGGACACCAGTCGTATGCTGGGTCAGGGCCACCCGAGTGAATTTGTTTGAACTTGATTTCCTCTGTAAAAACTCTCTTTCCAAATCAGGTCATCTTCTGAGGTACTGGGGGTTAGGACTTCGATACATCTTTTCGAGGGCACGCAATTCAACCTATAATACCTCGTAAGCAGTTACTCCTCATTCCCCTGTCCTCCAGCCCCGGGCAACCCCCAGTCTGCATCCTGTTTCTATGGATTTACCTACTCTGGGCATTCTTATGAAGGAAATCAGACGGTATGTGACCTTCTGTGTCTGGCTTCTCTCACACAGCATAATGCTTCGGAAGTCCCTCCACGTGTCGCCTGTATCAATACTTATTTCCCCTTATGGGTAAGTAACCTACTTGTTTCTCAAATGAAAAAACTGAGGCACATAAAGGCTATTTAACGCATCCAGGATGGCACAGGAAGGAGACAGCAGAGGCAGGATCTGGACCCAGAAGACCACCTGAGAAGCCCATGTCCTTGAGAAGCATTGCCTCTAAGGAGTGCACGGGAAACGAGCACAGGGAGGGAGCAGACCGGGAGTCAGGAGCAGCAGATGCCAAGGGCCTCTTAAGCGGCGCCTGGTGTTCAGTTTTAGGTTGTTTCCTAGTCCACCCTATGCACACAGCTTCTCCATTCTTCCCAAACCTGCAGTAAACTCTTCCTCCCTGTCCTCCTTGGTATTAGTCTGCCTTGAGGAAGTAATGAAGGGTGGCGTCCAGAGCGGAGACAGGAATTTGGACTAAAGCTACACGGGAAAAGAATTAGAAAAAGAATAGATACATGTATATGTACAACTGAATCACTTTGCTGTGCACCTGAAACGAACTCAGCAGTCTTAATCAACTGTGCTACAACATAAAATAAAAATATTTTTACATGTCCTGGAAAATGTAAGCTCTGGACGCTTTAAAAATTCATGGATGTCTGACTAAGCTGATTTATTGAAGTATTCCGGGAGAGTAAGACCTCGGGGGTGAGGGGGAGCTGCAGGGTTTAAGGGCAGGCCTACATAGGTTGGATGGCATCATTGACTCAACGGACATGAGTTTGAGCAAGCTCCGGGAGATGGTGATGGACAGGGAAGCCTGGCATGCTGCAGTCCATGGGGTCGCAAAGAGTCGGACACAACTGAGCGACTGAACAACAGCAACCATATAGTTTTGTGTAATTATCTTGATGTCCCCCAGAATATTTGACGTAGCAAAACTAATCCTGTTACCCTCACTACCTAGACCTACCACATCCCCTTCACCTCTCCTTGGGTGAGTGGACCCTAAAGTGGGATGTGCCACGAGAGAAGATATACAGATTGTTTCTGTGCCAGGTCAGTTCCAGAACAGTCCAAAATCTTTAAAAATTGTGAGGGCCCATTTGCCAAGCAGAGAGCTTGCAAGCCAAGACCAGATCTGAGTCCTTTCAGGGATGAAGGCAGCGTCCTGGTTTCCTGGGACTGCAGCAGAAGTTCATTCTGTCACCGTTCTGGGGGCCAAGCAGGGAGTCAGCAAGAGCGATTCCTTCTGGAGGGACTCGAAGGAGAGCCTGTTCCCCTCAGGCCTGAGTGGGCAGGGACTAGTGATTCCTCTGAGTATTCAGTGACGGGAGGATCACAGTCATCCCTCGGTGTCCACCGGGGGTTGGTTCCAGGACCCCAAGGACACCCAATCCACAGATGCTCCAATCCCTTACGTAAAATGGGACTCAGTTAGGTTAAGTCACTCAGTTGTGTCCGACTCTGCGACCCCATGGACGGCAGCACGCCAGGCTTCCCTGTCCATCATCAACTCCCGGAGCTTACTCAAACTCATGTCCATCGCGTCAGTGATGCCATCCAACCATCACATCCTCTGTCGTCCCCTTCTTCTCCTGCCTTCAGTCTTTCCCAGCATTAGAGTCTTCAGTTCAGTTCAGTTCAGTCGCTCAGTCGTGTCCGACTCTTAGTGTTGGTATATAACCTATGCACGTCCTCCCGCACACTTTAGATCATCTCTAGATTTCTTATAATACCTAATCCAATGTAAATGCTATGTGAATAACTGTAAACACAATGCAACTGCTATGTAAATATTTATCAGAGTGTGATAAATTCAAGTTCTGCTTTTTGGAACTTTTTGGATTTTTTTTTTTTTAACAATTTTGATCCACGGATAGTGGATACATTGGTCTGACCACATTTGACTGCTGCTGCCCCTGCTGACAACTTGGGCTATGAGCTTCAGCTCTGGGGAGTCCCTGGGGCCATCAGGACATAGAGTCATTGCAGTCAGAAGGACCCATGAGGTATAGGGGGTTGGGTGGATGTGAAACACCTGCTGGAAACAGAGTTTAGCGGTCAGTGCCACTGTGGAGTGTAGACAGAATGGTCTGAATGTTCTCGTGGTTGCTACGTCAGTGGCTTGTCATCTATTACATTGTGTAAATCTATGTGCTTTTATCTTGTGATAACACTGGGGAGTTTTTTGCAAAACAAAAAAGAAAAGAAAACCCCCAACCCAAACTCTTCCTGCAGCCTTGGGCTTTAGAAAAAAGTGCATGTTGAATGAAAAATTCAGTACTGCGTATGCTTTGTTCAAGAATATTGATGGATGTGAAACTTGTTAACATTTGTCAGATGCTCTTGGAGCTGTAATAATAGCACTGACCACAGGTAAACGCAGAAGACAAAATCTCATGAAAAAGCATCACCATCTATTTAAAAAAATTAGTAACTTTTAAAGACAGTTATGCCTGATGAAAACGATTTCACATGTGTGGTAGTGTTTTTATATCACTCTGAGAAGTTTGGCTTTTCAGTTAGGTAAAATGATTATTCTTCCAAATTAGTTTTGCTTAATTTTGACATCATCTTTTCTGGTGCCCATAGGAAAAGTAAAGGGAAATTTGTGAAATGGGCCCACTAGCTAAAAAATGTCACAAACATTTAAATGATGTAGTTTTATATCAGTTTCTTCCAGAAAAAGTCAGTTAATTTAAATAATGGCTTTATTATTTTTTTTTTAACGCAGTTCATGGACTCAAAGCTTTTGAAAGATCATTCTGTCAAAGATTAAAGCGTCTGATATTATCATAGTTTACCACTTCACTTAAAAATAATTCAACAGTGAAGATGGTGTTGGTACTAAAAATACCAACTTCAGTGGAGCCCAGCATAATGGGAAAAAATAGTGTTATTACTAAATTAAGAAATCTGTGAAGCAGAAATGTATTTGGAATTAGCTGTAGTGCATTCAGAGATCAAAACTTCATCCAAACAAGCTGTGAGAGTCTACCAACAAAGTAGAAGCTACGGTTGACAGACGTTGTAAATATTTTTATTTATACACAGAGAAACCGAACTACAAAATATTGGTGATAGAGCTGATGTAGAATTAAAAAGTGCCTCAGCCTGGCAGTATGTGCTTTTTTTTTTTTTTCTTTTCTGCATGTTCTTAGATTTTAGATCTGTTGGACCTTTGAAGTGCTGTTTTATACATCAACTCAAGAATAATACAATACAGAATGACTTTCTACTTCATTTTTTTTTTAAACAAATGAGTCCTCAAAATGTTGTTTGCCTCTTACTTAAAATAAGTTGGTAATCTTTTATCAAGTATTCAAGGAATGGTGAGCCAAAAGACCAGCTCTGGAAACTTTTAGCAAACTAATTACTGAAAACAAGATTTGTACCTACAAAAACAAAGAAGGAATTGAAGCAATCAAATAATTTAAAATTTGAGAGTAAATACTTATGCTTTGAGATATCTTCTTTATGGGAAGAATATTTGGCTTGAGCTCTTATATTTAACGGGGCTTCTCTGATAGCTCAGTTGGTAAAGAATCTGCCTACAATGCAGGAGACCCCAGTTCGATTCCTGGGTCAGGAAGATTCCCTGGAGAAGGGATAGGCTACCCACTCCAGTATTCTTGGGCTTCCCCTGTGGCTCAGCTGGTAAAGAATCCACCTGCAATGCAGGAGACCTGGGTTCGATCCTTGGGTTGGGAAGGTCCCCTGGAGAAGGGAAAGGCTACCCACTCCAGTATTCTGGCCTTGGGGTTGAAAAGAGTTGGACATGACTGAGCGACTTTCACTTTCACTTCACTTATACTTAACTGGATGAGTTTATATTCTGTACTGGAATGGAATGAAATTGTGAAAGTCTGTGACTTTGTAGCATCTAAATTTGGCAAAACATTTTAAAAAATCATAAATAGAGATAAGTTACTTGATGAGTTTCATCCCATAAAATATTTGTCACCGTTTCCATGAATGACAAAAAGATGACACCTGTGAAAAGTTTGGCACTGAAATAGTAACACATTTCAATTTAAAAAATTAGAATTGGGACTATTTTCCATTTATCAGAATTACTTCTTCACTTACCAGATACCTCAGCACCTGTAGAAAGAATATTTTTCTTAATTGGAAACAGCATGGTCAACTGAGAAGAGTTATTTTGTTACTAACCAGAGTTCTTAGCCTCCACAATCAATTGAAATTGATAAGAGGCAGGACAGGAAATTCAGACAAGGCTTTACTGGGGCCCTTGCTGCAGCCAACAGATGGAGAACAGGAACAAATTCCCTCGTTTGCTTGCTCACTCGCTCACTGAACAGGGGTGACGTGGTTCCTTATACGGCGTGAAGGTAGGGGTGTGTCCAAGGCTCCAGCGCCAAGGGATGGCTTAGGTGGTTTGCCTGCCCCTTTGGTGGTGGTGAGTGCAGGGTGCAGGCCTAGAACCCTGCTTTTGCTTCCTGTTCTTCAGAAGCGGCAGTTGGTCTTTTGGTCCATAAGTTGCCCTAACTGCCCATGCCGGCGGCTATTTTTAGTCCCATGTTATTTCTTTGTATTTTATTGTTCAAGGAGAGGTTTTTCCAGGTGCAAGCGCTACAGCAAAGGGACCCAGGTCCCAGGTCCCAAACCCATCTCGAATCTATGGTCAGTAAGTTTTTTGAGGAAAAGGTTGCTGCGTGGCACGTGGGATCTTAGTTCCCTGACCAGGGATGGAATTCACACCCTTTGCAGTGGAAGCACGGAATCTTAACTGTTGGACTGCCAGGGAAATTCCAACAATTTTAAATATCTCAATATGAAATGCAACTTTGAAAAGATTGCAGGCAATTTTATGAAAAAATAGAAATATAAATGTTAAAAATCCATTGTTTAGAAAAATACCTGTTCCATAGTATTATATATAGATTTGACTCTAGAATTTATTACAAAAAATGTTTATGAATAAGATTATTCTGCTTATGTTATTTTTAACTCTTTTAGGTCTAAAAAATTTTAAGTATTTTGCATGAATAGATGCTGGTTTTTTTTTTTTAATTTTTAGAAATGATTTTATTTTTGAAAATAATTTTTGGCTGAAATTATTTTATGGGCCTACCGTTACGATAAAACCAACTTGGCAATCTATGAATGCATATTTAAACATATATTTTTTAAATACTTAAAGCATATTTTTCTCTCATTCACTTTCAAAATTGTCCCCAGTGTGGATTATAAATTACATAGTTACATAGTAGTTAAAAACAGATGCCTATTTTTAGTGTGTGTGTTTTTTTTTTAATCCTGCTGTCTCATTTATAACTTGCGGCAATGTTCCACAGTCATCTATCCATTTCCGGATTCCTGAACACCAGGAAGAGAAGACTGATTACGACTTCCGTAATTAGGAAGTAGTTTGTGCTTTGGGTATTGGATGGTCTCACCAGGTCCTTCCCCAGTTCACTTTGACTTTTCTCTCCCCAAAGCCATGCCATTCAGTGACTTCTACCTCTCACTCAGCCAGCTCTGGGTTGAGTCAGTAAGCATTTAAAAAGCTGTTTATTTTGTTTTGGTAATTATATTTGCATTCATTGTGTATCTTTAACAAATCATTTTTTTGTTTATTTACGTTACAGTACATAGTTCCTTTCTGCGTAGAAGGAAAATGTAATTCTTTCAGTATTGTAGCATTCTGCACACGAGCATATTCACTAATGAGTTCATTAAGAGTCAAATAATTAGGTAATTGGTGTATTAAATGCCCTATATCATGCAGAAATCCACAGTGAGTTGTTTCATAGGTGATTAGAAATATAGGTAATACAGGGAACACATTGTTACTCTCCCCTTTAATGTAAGAGAATATGGGCTTCTGTTGCCCACAAATTCCCTACCCAGTGGAATTTCAGGTACGGATTAGACTCAGATAACAGGGGCCACCTGTATCTATTGAATGGTTTATTTTTTCCCCAGCTGTACTGAAGCATAATTGACATATTACACTGGGTCAGCTTAAGGTGTCCAGTGTGTTGATTTGATGCCCTTATACACTGCGAATGATCACCACCATAGGTCACACTGAAGGACTGTTTAAGATGCCAGGCACTCTTTCAGCCCTGGGGGCTCAACAGTGAACACACAGTCTTTGTCCTTATAGAGCTTTGGTAGCGGCGAGAAGGACACAAAAATAAACAAATAATATAAACTATGGCAGGTGGAGATGCGTGTTAAAGAGAAAAATGAACCAAGCAAGGGGGACAAGACAGATGAGGGAGGTGCTGTTTTATTTAGGCCGAGAAACGGATCAGTGGAGAGACAGAGTGAGGTGGTGAAGCAAGCCATTGGAATATCTAGGGGAAGGGTGGCCGGGCCAGGAGGATGCCTGGGGGCTGGAGGAAGAGGGTCGGGGAGGAGAGGACAGAGGGTGGGTGGAGGAGATCTTGGAGGACCTTAGAGGCCAGAGTAAGGACTTTGGATTTCACCCTGAGTGAGATGGGCAATCACTGAGAGATTTGAGCAGAGGAATGATATAGCTTGGGCTTCCCAGGTGGCGCCAGTGGTAAAGAACCTGCCTGCCAATGCGGGAGATACAAGAGCCGCAGGTTTGATCCTGGGTCCGGAAGATCCCTGGAGGAGGGCACGGCAACCCACTTCACTACTCTTGCCTGGAGAATCCCATGGAGAGAGGAGCCTGGCTGGCTACAGTCCATGGGGTCGCAAAGAGTCGGACACGACTAAATCGACTTAGCATGAAGCACATACGTGATACAGCTTACGTTTGCAAAGGATCATGCTGGCTGTGGTATAGCCAAAAAAAAAAAAAAAGCCCTCATAGTATGTACATGTGTGCACATCTGCTTGTGTGTGTGCATGTATGTGTGTGCACACGATGGGGAACAGAAGGCTAAGAATGGGCAACCAGTGAGAAGACTCTTGCCAAGGTCCAGACAACACATGATGAAGGCTTAGGCTAGTTGCACAGGGAGTGGTAAGAAACAGCAGATATATTTTGAGAGCAAAGCTGAAATGATTTGTGATGAAGTGGAGGCAGGAGAAACTTGAAGCCTTTTGGCCTGTGTATAAGAAAGGAAGGAGTTGCCATCTTGCTGAGCAGGGGGAGGTGGAGAGAGAAGCACGTTTAGCTGGGCTGGGGTCGGGGAGGCCAGAGTTCGGTTTCCAAAGTACTAAACTGGAGTAGCCTCTAAGACATCCCAGTGGAAATGGAGTGGTTGATTACTTATCTCCCTAAGCCTGGTTACTTCATCCGAAGACTGGACCTGTTAATAATACCCATCTACTCCACCAGAGGATTACTGGGAGGGTGAAGAATTATGAGGTTTAAAGTACTTTGCCAGAGCTCATAGTAACCACTCAAATGTTACTGTCACGAATATCCTTGATTAATTCACATTTTCTGAGAAAATGAATACAGAAAGGAAATACCACATACTTGAGTGTAACAGAGTCCATCCCTAGAGTCATAGAATGGGAGCCAGAAGTGATCTTTAGTCTCCAATAATTCCAACCCTCCTTTTATGGATGGGAAGACTGACGGATGGCCAGGGACCAGGGAGGCTCGTGGTGAATCTAGAATCTGGGTCCGGAATCCAAGGCCACTGCCCCTGAGGTCTGCAGTCCTCCCATGACAGAGTACTTCCCACGGAACACTTTTCCCCCTAGAGTCTCAATTTTAAACATGTTTGCTAAAAACCCAAGATGGTTAATGCTGAGCCAGGATCCTCAGAGGTTTACTCTTCACAGAGCAGGGAGCAGTCTGGGCCTGGGGGGATGGCACTGTGGGTGAGGTTCACACCACCCCTTCTTCAGAAGTGTGAGATGCGGGAGGAGTGATCAAACCCATCATAAGCTCCAGGGGACCAGGCCTCAGCATCCACCCGTGCATGCGAGGCTCTTTTCTTGGGTGAAAATATCCCAGGGTGGGGTGGGAGATGGCAGGAGGGTTCAGGAGGGAGGGGAATATGTATACCTGTGGCTGATTCGTGTTGATGTATGGCAGAGGCCGACACAGTATTATAAAGCAATTATCCTCCAATATAAAAAAAAAATAGAGGAAAAAAGATATCTCAGGATCCAGCTTTGTAAGTCACCTGGGCCTGTCCAGCCAGAGCGACCTGGAGGATCAGAGAGATGTATCTAGAAAAGTCAGTGCTCCCGAGAGGTTTCTTTGCTTCTCATCTCACCATATTTCCTCTTGCCCTCCACCAACTTCCGGGTTAATGCTGCTCAGAAATTACACGTGTCTGATCATTTCCATTCATCTTCAGATGGTGATTAATGCATAATTTATTCTTGAGCCCTTTTGAGAGGCTGAAGTTTCTGCAGAAGGTCTTTGTGGCAGGCCTGGAAATGAGAGCATCAGATCCTTTTCCATTAGAGCCTGCTGCAGCTGTGAGTGCTGGAACATGGCGGGTGGGGGTGGGTGAATACTCAGGGCTTTCTAACTCTTCCCAAAGTGGGGACTTTTCACCGCTGAACCAGAGGAACCGACCAACCCCTTGTCCATGGGAAAGCGCTCAGCTGATCATGCTGACGATCTACTCTCCTCCCTCCAGAAACTCTAAGCCCCGCCTTGTAGTTTAGCCCAGCGCATCCTGGGGAACTGGAAGGTGGCAGGCAGCAGGCCCTAGCCAGTGCAGATGGAGTGTGAGAGGCCGGAGGGGCTGGACTCTGCTCAGAGCCCGAAACGCGGCTTCCCTGTCCAGCATCCATTCTCCCCTCTCCCTTGGTGACAAGCGCTAATTTTGTTTGTTGCAGGAATGTTGCAAATTCCTAATGAGTCTATGAGATGTAAGATTAAGCCTACTGAATGAAGCTTTGGGAGAACTCTAGCATTTTTGATTAAAAAAAAAAGCACAGGGTCTGGAGTAGGAATTTTGATCATGAAAATGAGAGTCCCAGATCAAGGATGGCAAAGCAGAGGGACACAGGAGCGTGGGACTTGGCCATCACTGAGGGTGATGTCCCAGGTCCCCACTCAGATCTGTTGTTGGGTGAGAAGACATCACCCTCTTGTACCTTCTTTGCCGCGTGCTGGATGTTATGCCTGATCATTCAGAGATGTTCTGCCCTCTTCCTCCTCCTGAGTCCTTTCACTGGGCAAACAGCTCTTGAAATTTCACATTGTTTCTGACCCAAACCCTCCACTGGGCAATACCCAAATGGCTATTTCTTTTCTTGTCTTTCCTCCCCCTCCCCCGCCAATGACCTAATCAGTGATTATCATTGTGGATATCTGAGAATGGATACAAATGAAGGAGAGAGGAGTAGAGGGCTACAGGAGTGGGAGAAAAAGGCCCCAGAGAACGGAAATCATCAAAAACAAAGCCTGGAGATACAGCTTAAAGAGCTTCATCATTATTAATTTAGGAAGCTTAAAGAGGGTTGGCGACAAGAAAAGGGCAGTTAAAAAAAAAAAAATCCCAGTGATGAGCCTGCCAGGCAGGAGAAGATGGTCCAGTCCTCTGAGAGCCAGGCGGATCCCAGGCCTCTCATTTCCTGTGTTCCTCCACTGGGTTGGGGCGTGGGGGGAGTGCATGGTGCTGGCCGCAGGCCCCAGGGGGCAGACGGCACAGAGCAGCCTTACAGAGGCTGCCCCACCCGCTGTGGGCTGTCGGCTGGGCTTGAGCAGGCTCAGCCGTTCTGGGTAGTCTCGTGGGGCATGTCTGATGGAATATGAAAACTATTTAATCATGGGTCTGGCCTGGACATTGACCAGTCAGAATGGAAATCGCCTACCATGCTAAATCCGGGTGCAGGCAGGCGCTCTCTGCATGAAACCTGGCCCGTTTCATGAAGATGCGGGGTTGTTGGGGGTAGACCACAGGTTTTAGGAGAGGAGTGGGCACAGCTTGAGGCAGTGGCTGGGAGATGGCTTGGGGAGGGATTTTCTTGGTCAACCAATATGCAGCATCTCAACACCTTAGCAGCGAGTCCAGTTGCCCTGGTGTGTGCTGGCTGAATTCCCGCCTTGGAGCATCATCCCTGTAATCTGTGCTTCTGTGAGGACTGAACCACATTTGAGCCACGACATAGCACAGGATCTCTTTGGTGGAATCTTCACTGGCTCTGCTGGAGAAAGTTAATTAGGCAGCGTAGGTGATGATTTCCAAGAGCCCAAGGGTCAAGCAATACCAAGGCTAGTTACCCTTGACCTTTCTGACTTTTCCATATGTGTTTTTCCCTATGGGATGGGGGGGCGCTCCGCCTTCCCTCCAATACAGCCTCCTTTGGTCTCCTTCCCTCTTGGAGCTCTTATTCCCGGCCGGGGAACTTTAATCAAAAACAAGGAGAAGGCAGCTCATGGGTCGTCATGAGGATGATCGGATGTGAAATGACCACTGGATTGTTTTCATTTCTCCCAGACAGCAGCCTGGTGTTCCGCGCTGTCAGCTCATTAGAGGATGTCACTGAGAAATGCAAAATAGCCCCATTCCAGCACCATCGGCCCCTTTCTAATTCCCTCAGCACAGCACAAGAGAGCTGGAGCACGCTGAGCTGAGCTCATCACCTGGGCAGTGGAGTTGTTACTGGGCTCACTCAGAGCTGGCTGCAGGGCTTTCAGGCACTTTTTTTTTTTGGTACACAGCAGGTATATTTCCACAATATATATGTCTGTGACATATCTCTCTACCTCTCCTTCTACATCATTTGCCTGCCTTGTTCCCGAAAGGATTTATGGCCAGTTTCAACCTGACAGATTGTTGTTTAGTCACCAAGTCATGTCCCATGTCTCTTTTGTGACCCATGGACTGTAGCCCACCAGGCTCCTCTGTCCATGGGATCTCCCAGGCAAGAGTACAGGAGTGGGTTGCCATTCCCTCCCCCAGGGGATCTTCCTGACCCAGAGATTGAACCTGCATCTCCTGCATTGGCAGGCAGATTCTTTATCACTGTGCCACCTGGGAAGCCCTTCAACCTGACATTCTTCAGCTTAAACCTGAGCTAGGCAGCTCTTTAAGAAAAGAGAAAATAGGAGATAACAATTCTCTTGGTAAAACAATTCTTGACTTTAAACAAATGATATACTTTCTGACTTTTCAATATAATTTAACCTACCTAAATTTATGATAAAATAAGAAGCCCTTTATTACAGCAGAGCGCATTCTGTGCGGCCTCACAGTGCTTCTCATTTTTTCTCCTAAAACACCTTGATGCCCAAGGACCCCAGGGTCTAAAGGTAGTTCAGCAGGATTTACAGTGAGTAGAAGTTTCTTCAAGGTCACACAGTCTAAGTGTGAGTGATAACTCTAGCATCCTGTTCCATAGCCTGTCTGTTTAATAGGAAGTTTGTACCTGGCTTGTGATATTGCAGAGGTTCTGCTCATCCGCCCAGACTTCTGGCAGGGCTGACACTCCTCCCCAAGATCTGCCAGGCTTGCCTGGCACCTCTGCCTGTGAGGCTTGTTTTTCCATCTGCAGCCCAGGAGAAGGGGAGTGGGAAAGTCTTAGCCTCGGAGAGACCAGTGGCCTGGAGTTCAGACCAACTCTGGCATTTCTAGGCCTTCTTGGCTGCCAGAATCCAGACTCTTTTATCCTCAATATTGGATTCTCAGGACAGTCTGTTCCACTTCTGGGCCTGATGACTGAAAGAGAGGATCTGGAAGTGCACGTGGCTGTTGCCAGCTTTCAAAAGTTTCTAATGGCTTTAGGTTTGAGTTGGGGTGAAACCTCTTTCTCGTGTACAGTTGACTCTTGGACAAGGTGAGTTTGAACTATGTGGGTCACTGATCCATGAATTTCTGTCACTAAATACCCATTTCAGTACTGCATGATCTGGGGGGAGGTTGAATCTGTGCATGTGGAACCACGCATACTGAAGGCTGATTGAAGAGTTAGACTTGGATTTCCAGCTGTGCAGAGGATTGGTGTTCAAGGGTCAACTGTAGAAATGTTTCTATGTGTAAAACAGGTTGGAGAGAAATAAAATATTACAAGGGCTATTTATGTCTTAACACGCATTATTAAATAGTGATTGCTAAATACCATTGTAAGGAAGCGGGGCTCCTAGAAGTGGCTGATTTCAGTCCAGGGGAGTAAATATACAAGATGACCCTAGAGGATCTTGTCATCCTGAAATGTAAGCAAACTTTTCAAGACTACAGAGGTGTGTCAAAAAGACTCAGAAGCCCACCTGAATAAGCTCCACATATCCAAAGATGGGACAATGTAGGCATCAGAAAAGATAATCACTCAAGTGGTTGGAACCCACTCAGTTCCTTTATACTTCAAGTTATACACAATTCTTATAAGGAAAAAATCTTACTGGTCAGCTTTGGACGAGTCTAGGAAATGACCTTATTATTTTGAAAACTGGTAAATGAAAGAAATAAACATTAGCTTACATTTACTCTATGAATCCTATCTCAGGGAAACCAAATAGTTGATTAGGAAGTTTTTCTTTATCCCAGTATTAGTGCTAATAAATAAAAAATGAATGATGAAATTAAAAATGTAACATTTTGCAGCCCCCCATGAATAAATGGATCCAGGCCAGGGTGTCTCAACTTTGGACTATTGACATTTGGGGCCAGAAGATTCTCTGTGGTGGGGGACTGTGCGTTGTCAATCCCTGACATGCACCCACTAGATTCCAGGGGCATCTCTTCCCCCACCTGGGATGGCCAAAGACGTCACAGGACATCGTGAGGTGTTCCCAGGGAGGACAAAATGCCCCTCGGCTGAGAAACAGCGCTATAGGCAGGAACAACCCGTGGCTGTGATGACATCACAAAAAGAGTGATAACCAGACTTCATGCGTCTCCTGGTGGAAGCACACGCCACCACCTTGGAAATTCTTACCAAAGCAGAACAAAAACAAACTGGTCTGAACTCAGTCTCTATTCTATTGGGTTGACCAAGAAATTCATTCTGGTTTTTTCTAGAAGATGTTATGGAAACCCAATAATTTCCATAGACATCTCTCTCTCTCTCTCACACACACACACACACTAACCAGCATTACACGAATGCGATCAGCAAAATCTGGACTGTGTCAAACGCTAAGGGCACATGACATACTTTATTCAGCAAAAAATTGTAAGGAACAAGCAGTGACACATGAGGAACCTAGAGATCGAGAGTGTTACAATAAGAGGCATTTCAACCAATTACCTTGTCGAGCTCACATTTATATCCCATTTTAAACAAACTTAAAAACTATAAGATTCTTGAGAAAATTTAATGACATTGAGGAATTATCGTTCATATTATTTTTTAGGTGTGGTAATGGTGTTGTGAATATGTTTTTAAAAGTCCCTCTCTTTTAGTGATATGTACTGAATAATTATGGATGAAATAGTAGGAAGCCTGGGATTTGCTTTACAATAATCCAAACAAGATGCATACATGAAATAAAATTTAGCATATATCGATAACTGTTTTTTTTTTTGATAACTGTTGATGATAGTTAATGTTCATCGTGCTTTTCATATGTTTGACTATCTTCATAATAAAGGTTTTTAAAATTTTTTTTTAATGCACGAGCCCTCAGGGGAAGTTCCAACATGAAGAGAAGGTGACATTCAGTCTATCCCATCTCCGGGTGCCTCCCAGGATCTGATGCTAATACACAGAGGTCAGGCAGCCAGAGCTCCATTTCCTGCCCTGGAGCCGGTGTCTGCATGGTGCTCAGGAGTGAATGGAGATGAATAGAAGGGTCAGGCCCATCCTCGTGTTAATTAGGCATTAATTGCTCTAAGTAGTAGATTAACTGATTCACAATTTTCCTAAATGTATTGGCCCTCCAGTTAATGAAGAGCCTAATGCAGTGCTTTTGGGCATATATCATTCCTTTGCAGGACTGGCATGTCCTTATCTCCAAACTACTGAGCTTGGCTTGAGAGGGCATGACAGCTGCTCCAATTTTGGGCCTGAAGAAACTGGCATGGCAGAGAGTAGAGAGACCTGGGGATACCGGCTAGAAAGGATAAGAATGTCCAGGTGAATTAATAAGGGATATGCACTTCCTGTAAGCCTGCAGGCGCAGGGAGATTGTTGGGCCTCTGCTAAGATGATAGTTTTGGAAAGTTAACTCTGTTACATCCCCTGTCTCCCCTGGCCCATCCTCCTTCTTCCTTTGCCAGCCCCGGCCCACCCCCACCGCCCCCAGCCCCTCTGCCCCTACTCAAAAGCGGCCAGGCCATCTGATGCTCCCGGCCCTGGGGGAAGGATGTGGGAGAGTGGAGAGCAAATGGCCTGCCTGCTTTTTGCTGTCTCACACCAGTTCAAAGGACTACACCCTTAGGGAGAAATGTCAGGAGAGGAGGCAGGCTCCCTGAGCCCATCATTACCCCCAAATCTAGCCAGGGTTTTCCCTGAGGGTAAGACAGAAGTAAAGACAGTGGGTAAGTGATGATCAGATGGCGAGGCACTCAGCCTCCTACCTCCAGGGCTGGCCGCAGAGTGAGGCCAGGCCGGTGGCCTCAGCAGAGTCCAGAGACTTCCACGGCCCTGAGTGGCACAGGCTGGACCAGGCTGACCTCCCTGCCCTTCCCTTGTCTGTGCAGAAAAGACTGGGAGGCACCTGATGGACAGTGGTGAAGACTCTTGGTGGACCTGTGGCAAGTGGCTGTCTCCCGCACCTACATCCAGACCGGTGCCAGCCTCTCTGACTAGATCTTGTGTTGTGCTGTACTGAGTTGCTTCCAACTCTTTGCGACCCCAAGGACTGTAGCCCGCTAGGCTCCTCTGTCCATGAATTCTCCAGGCAAAAATACTGGAGTGGGGTGCCGTTTCCTTCTCCAGTGCCTCTTCCTGACCCTGGGTCTCCTGCGTGACAGGCAGATTCTTTACCACTAAGCCACCTGGACTCCATGTAAAATGCTCTGCCCTCATGAATGAGATTAGTGCCTTTAGAAAAGGGACCCCAGAGAGCTCCCTCCCCTCTTCTGCCCTGTGAGGTTATAGTGAGAAGATGGACATCTGTGAACCAGGAAGGAGGTTTTCACCAGGCACCTAATCTGCTGGCATCTTGACCTTGGACTTCTTGGCTTCCACAACTATGAGAAATGAATTTCTGTTGGTTTTAAGTCACCTGTATGGTATTTCATTATAGTTGCCCGAATGAACTCAGACGGAAACTCTAGGGTCTGTTCTCTCTTTTCCAGCTGATAGCCTATTGGTCGTCAACTTTTCCAGATACTATTGCAGAAGTGTCACGGGCCTTGCTCCTTGTCTCTACTATCGTTGTCAAAGCCTCGGCTCAGATCGTCCTCAAATCTTAGTAGGGCTGCTTCAGAGTCTGTTAGCTGGTATGCTCGACACTCATCTCTCTCGACTTCAGTCTACCGCTGACACACTGCTCCTGAGAGCAGGGCTGGTCACCTCGCTGTGTTGCTTGATGGTCGCTCATGCCCCCATCATGTCTGTGGCTCCCCTTTCTTTGGCATTCACAGCCCTTCCTGTTGTCCTTCCTTCAGGCTGTTTCTCGCTCTCCTCAGTGACCCTGGGCACGCGGGCTTTCTCTCAGGGTCTGTTCATTGCTCCTCAACCTTCCTTTGGTTTGGTTCCCTGGAATGCACACGTATACCCGTCTGTCTGGGCAGCTCCTACTGATTTGTGTGGGTCGAGCCTCCTTGCTGCCTCCTGCCTGAGAACTCCCTCCTTGTTATTCCCTACGCCCAGGCGCAAGGCTGGTGCCTCCACTTCACGCTTGTGAGAATTTGTCCACACTTGGCTTCCCAGTTGGCGCAGTGGTAAAGAATCTGCCTGCCAGTGCAAGAGACACAGTCCCCAGGATGGGAAGATCCCCTGGAGAAGGGATGGCTACCCACTCCAGTATTCTTGCCTGGGAAATCCCATGGGCAGAAGAGCCTGGCGGGCTACAGTCCATGGGCTCTCAAAGAGTCGGACACGCCTGACCTACTGAGTACGAGCATTCTTATGTCACTTACCACACTTTCTCTTTTCTCTTCGATTGTAAACTCAAGGGCACACCCACGATCCATTTTAGAAAATCTCCAGTAGCTAACCCACAGAAGTTGCTACGTGAATGACGTCTTATCCACACGGAACACATCATTCTGTGCTCACCTTGAGCGAGCTTCTTCACCGTATCATGGTGTGTAGACTAAAGGAGCCTTTGATTCCTGCTTCAAAGGACCAGAGGTGGAAGAGTTGCACTCTCAATTCAGGTATCCAGCCCAGCAGCGAGGCTACCTGAGTGAGACAGTGGAAGAAATTTTTATTGGTATGAAAAGACTCAGTGGAGTCAAATCTGCTGCGCACCTGATACTCAGTTGCAAACAAGCCTGCTCTGTGTGAAAACAGAGATCGACAAAGCAGATGTATTAGTATATAGTTAGTCGCTTTGAGATTAATCACTTTCCCATCTGTTCCTCTTCTGTCTCCAGGGCCACAGCCTGGAAGACACAGAGGCAGCAGTCCCACCAACCTGGGAGATCTTTCTCCTAACATCTCACTGATCTGACTACTTTTCTCCACCTCCCCTGCGGATGGACACACCGCTCAGGCCACTTTCGTCTTGGTTGCACATTGTTGCAATCTCTCCGGCTAACTTCAGGCCTCCCAGTAGACAGCACTTCCTTTCAACAGTTCTCTCCTCTCCAAGACTGGGTTAAGTGACTCACTTGTATGTTCTTCTACATTATACTGCAGCTATCTTAACTCTTGTTTCCCGCATCAAACTTTTCTGTTTGCACATTATTCTCATTGTCCACATATAAGAAGTAGGTGGTTACATTGTTATTGCACAGAGGAACTACAAAGGTAGGGGTCAAAATATTTTAAAAATGTATGTTTTTAAGTCGTGTTTACTCATTTTTACATTTTGGTATGAGAACACCAGCTTATTTAGTGAACTGAACTTAATTGGCTTAGGAAATAGATCTTTTCTTTCTATCTTCACCTTTGACTTTTCAGCACAGATTAAGATTTGCCTAACCTAACGTGTAGGCTTCCCTGGTGGCTCAGTGGCAAAGAATTTGCCTGCCAATGCAGGAAACGAGGGTTCAGTCCCTGGGTCAGGAAGATCCCCTGGAGAAAAAAGTGGTAATGCACTCCAGCATTCTTGCCTGGAGAATCCCTTGAATAGAGGAGCCTGGTGGGCTACAGTTCATGGGGTCACAGAGTTGGATATGACTTAGCAACTGAACAACAGCTTAACATATATTGAGAGTCATGTCTCGGGCATGGGGATAGGGGTGTGTGTGTGTGTCTATACTTTTTCTGTCTTTCTCACAGGTTTTCATCAGTTAGGTGGGGATAATAATTGGGTCTGTTAGCAAATAGAGCTGTAAAGAGTGGATTTCCAGCTTGAAAGAGTCTGCTTCCCTTAGCACCTGGTTTTTCACTAGAAAGGTATCCATTCCCTGGAAAGACTAAGTCAGGTATTGCCAATAGTTTTGAAGTCTCCTAATCAATACAGTTATCCATCCATCCACTCATGAGGGCATCAAAATACTTAGAAGAAAACTTCGAGTTTTACATTGTTAAAGAAATAAGGTCAAATGTTATATTTTAAAACCCTTTACAAGTCACTCTCAGCAGCAAACCTCTTCCTTTCTATCCCTGTGATGATTTCCAGCAACTTGTTTCTGCTTTCAAATTGAATGGGAGGAATTTTTATGAGATGAAGTAGCTTCCTGAAATTAAAAGTCAATTTGAAAGAAAAGACTTCATGAGAAATGGCACTGGAGACAAAACAGGGTTTCTGAAAAAGTGGTCTTTTAGCATAGGAAAGTAAAAATCAAGCTTTAACTCTCTCCTCTCATTAACCATGGCTAACATTTCCTGGATGTTTGGAGTTATTGGTCTAAGATCTGTGCAATCAAGCTTTCCAATCTCTGCTTGCCTGGAAGCAGCTTCAAAGACAGGATATCTGGAAGAGGACTCCGTGGCTCCAGGAAACTGAATCGTGGAACTGGGTATCGGTGACAGCTCTTGTGAGCTACTGAGGCTTTGCAGAGGGAAGGAGAAAATGTCTTTCCTTCTTCCTTCATCAAACCATGTGAAACAAACTGGAACAAGATCTTGTCTGTTCCGATGATGTGGGTGAGAAGAACTTGTCACAGAAGATGTGAATTGAGTAAAATCTGAGAAGACTGCTCAGGGGCAGAGAAAGAGGAGAAAGGAGCTGGAGGAGCATCAGCAAGGGAGGGAAGAGCCTGCGTGGAGGGGTGAGGCAGGGCGGTGAGACCAGCAGGTGTGTGGACGGAAATGCGGAAGACCGAGCCAGGAGTCAGACAGGCGCCCTGATTCCTTTGACCTCAGGAGAGCCTGACACACAGAACAGCGTTCCCTATGGTGATTAGATGCTAGAAGACCACAAAGAAATTGGAGCTGGAGCCATGTCGAGTTCATTCCCTTCTTTTCAGCAGGCTTACTTGGTTGGGGTCAGAGCATACAGAGTGTGGACCTGAGAGATGCTGGGAGGTGCTGACCCCATGGTGCACTGAGGAGAAGCAAAGACATCTTTGTAGGAGTCAGTGTTGAGCTGGGTACCCCTACATTTCATATATTGAAGGCCTAACCCCTAGGATTTCAGCATGTGACCTTATTTGGAGGTATGTCTTTACAGAGGTAATCAAGTTAGAGTAAAAGCATGAGGGTGGGTCCAGATCCAGAAGGACTGGTGTCTATGTGAGAAGGGGGCATTTAGATATGGGGACACGCACCCAGGGAGAATGCAGTGTGAACACAAAGATGGCCGTGTGCAAACCAAAGATGGAAGCATGAAACTCGTGCAGGTCTGCCAGCACCTGGATGCAGGACTTTCAGACCCCAGAGCTGTTTCTGTCGTTCAGGCCTCCCCATTGGTAGCACTTTGTTGCAGCAGCCACAGCAAACCAATGGACTAGCCAGCGCTAATAGCCTCTTCTTTCCTTCAGGGGAGCGTAGAGAAAAGAAGGATTCTTGAGACTCTGCGAAGCAATGTGGTTTTCTTCTATTTAAGACCTGGAAACCCCAATGGCATTTACATCAATGAAACAACTGGCCCCTATATCAGCTGATTGAGTGATTTCTGCCATTTTAACAGTGTTTGTTGGCCCATAATAATTAAGCATTTGATGCAAGATCTGTTATAAACTGACTAAATAATCCAGCAGACACGTGTCTGTTCTGCGCCTGTTTGCAGGAAAATCACCAGTGAGCTAGGCTGAGAGACTCTGAGTGAGAGCTGTTGAGTCTTCCCTGAGGCTCCTGTCCATTCTATGGCTGGTCTCCCTGTGTCTCTAGCCATCATCACTGCTGATTATGAGGTTGGAGAAGGATATGAAGTGTGGCGCCAAAAAGGTTGCCCGAGGTGATCTCTCTCTCTATGGGGCTGAACGACACCTCTTCGTTGGATTCCCTTCCATCTGAAGAGAACAAACTACTAGGGTGAGAACAAGCATTCCTGTTTCCTTCATTGTTACTGTGATTCCTTAAAAGTGTTGCTTTTCTTTCTTTCCTTATCCTGTCCTCCTAAAAAACATGTAGAAAGCATGAATGCAGATTAGGATACAATTATCCTAATAGTGAATCGGTTCACTGGATGTGCCAAAATGACACTCACCCTAGGAATGACCTGGCAACAGCATAATAAACTATTTGTAGGAGCAATGTTAGAGATGGGAGGAGAGTGAGCCAGCACACGGGTTAGAGAAGACCCACAAACGTGGCCGGTGCACACTGAATTTGGATGAGCCCCATACCCTCTTCGGCTGACACATTCATCAAAGCCCTCACCCCTTTTTGTGGCTGCTTCTCTAAGGATGTATCTTACACTCAACATTTTCTCTAGGTCTCAGGTGCAATGCTGCGTTTCCTATCTCTGCAACTCAATCAGGTCCTGCAGTGTTTAAAATTCCGATAGGACTATTGAAACAGTCAATCAAAGTAATAAAAAAGGGAGAAAGTGTTAGATGGGAGCCAAAGGTAGAGAGACATGCCTACAGGAATGAGCTCCGGAGAAGTAGGTGGTTTTGCATCCTGTCGTGTCCCTTAGATATTTACTTTCAATGGTCTTCCCAAATTGTTTACACAAAAGACCTTCCCACCCTTCAGAGAGAGGTCCCTGAACCCAGATCCTTGATTTTCTAGCTTCGTGACTTAGGCAAGTTATTTTCAACCTCTTTTTTTCCTTTTGAACTTTTTATCTTGTATTGGGGTTTAGCTGATTAACAATGTTGTGAGGGTTTCAGGTGAACAGTGAAGAGACTCAGCCATACATATACATGTATCCATTCTCCCCCAACTCCCCTCCCATCCAGGCTGCCACATAACATTGGGCAGAGTTCCATGTGCTATACAGGAGGTCCTTGTTGGTTATCCATTTTATTTATTTATTTTTTTTCTTTTTAAATGCTAGAAATGACATTTATTAGTTTAATTTTTATCATTTAACAGCCTCTTACAGTGACCTCCTGAGTCTCAGTGTTCTTAGTCTTCAATCTTAACCTTCAACTTTAACCTCAACCTTGAAGCAGACAAAACCCATCCACTGCAAAGTGAAAAAATAAACTGTGGCAGATTCACTTAAGGGGGTATTCTGAAGCTATGGAAAATCTGAGCAAACTCCGAGAGATAGTGAAGGACAGAGGAGCCTGGCATGCTGCAGTCCATGTGCTGGTCAAGAGTCAGACACGACTTTGCAACTGAACAACAATGGACATGAGAAATCTACAACCACACACAATGCACAATACAGCTACACGAAACAATAAGGATGAATCTCACAAACAGAATGTTGAAGGTAAGAAGTCAGAAAGAAAAGGCTATGACACCACTTAGATAAAGTTCAAAGCTTGATGAAACTCATTTATGCTATTCAGGGTTGGGCTGGTGGTTACACTCGAGGGGGTGTGACCGGACAGGAGCAGGACAGGGCTGGACATGTCTTGTCTCTTGTTCTGGGTGCTGATTACTTGGGTGTGTTCATTTTGTGAAATGTACTGAGTTCTATGCTTTAAAATGCATGTAATTTTCTATATATATTATACTTTAATAAAAAGTTAACTTAAAAGGACAGATTATAATAGTACCTAGCTCATAGAGAGAAGAAGGTTAAATGAAGTAACAAATGAAAAATACCAAGCCATAGTAAGGGCTTAATGTGCATGCGTGCTAAGTTGCTTCAGTTGTGTCCAGCTCTTTGTGACCTCATGGACTGCAGCCTGCCAGTCTCCTCGGTCCCTGGGATTCATCAGACAAGAATACTGGAGTGGGTTGCCATTTCCCATTCCAGGGGATCTTCCTGACCTAGGAATCAGACCCACATCTCTTATGTTTCCTGCATTGGCAGGTGGGTTCTTTACCACTAGCGCCACCTGGGAATGTTAGTAGTTGGTTATTGTTATTATTCTTGTTTTCCTGATGAAGGGGTTGGTGACAAAGTTAGTTCCTTTGTCATATCTGGGTATGCAGTGACACTCGAGGGTTTTTAAATAGGAAGGCATATAAAGTGCTCAGTTCTTCATCAGAGGCAAGCCCTTTTACATCATGTCTCATCCAGAATTGCACATCCCAGTGGATGAAAAGATAAAAGAGAAAAGTCAGCCCAAGTACTCTGACTCGGGATATGATTCGCCAACTATTTTTTTTAACGTTGATTAAAAACACAATACAAAACAAAAACCTACCCTGTGTCCTCCTGAGTGTGCAAAATAACTTGGCAGAAAGAAGAGGCGGGTTTCTGCTCTTCTTAAACTGGTTACTTCCTCTCATTTCCTCCTGGGATAAAAATAGCAGTTTAATCTATTGACACATAAAAGCCTTTCAAAGTACCAACCCCATTTGGAGCTGTTACCCTTCATTGTTGATTTTCTGTAATACAGATGTTTTTGGCATAATGTATGTTCCACAATGTCCTCTGTCAGCTCAGTAAAGAAGACAAACTGCGGCCTGATCTTGAAAACAGGGCCTCTCCAGAAGCCAGCTGACATAAGCTCAATTGGGCTTCACCCCACATAAAGATTTTAATAAACAAACCTCGCTGGTCAGCATCTTACTTCGGCATATTGAAACATATCACATGCTTTCTGCTCCTCTTCATAGTATGCAGCTTTTGCACAAAACTGGTCCTGAGTTAACAGAAGGCAATGAGTCTGAACAGGGGTGGGGAGGGGAGGAAAATGCCTCTTCTCTACAGGCCATGAGAGAGCCACGGTATGAGAGCATTAGATGATGGGCCTGCAGTGTGACCCCAAGTTCAAGTCTGATGGCGAAGAACTGCAACTTCTGCAGCCAAGTCAGCACCGAGAACCGTGTGGGCATGCATGGATCTCTTCCTGCCCTGCAAGGTCTCCCCATGTGCGTCTCTCCCTGGACCCCCCTCTCCTCATTCCTATCCATGCTGCCTGGAAGACTCTTCTGCCTTTTTGGCTTTTCCTGGATCCACCAAGCCAGTTCCTCTGGCTGGTGAGTCAGGCTCCTTGTATTCCAGTCCTGGCTCAGCACTTCAGACCTCTGTGACTTCAAACATCTCGCTTAACCTTTCTTAGCCTCGGATGTCTCATCTGTAAAATGAGGATCATAGTGGACCTAACTCATAGGGCTTTTATGAGGGTTGAATGTGATTGTGGATGCAAAGCTCTTAGAACAGAGCGTGGCCAGCACATGGCATGTGCTCAGTAAGCGATGGGTGTTATTCAGTTCCGTTCCAACCCCGTCTCCACCCACATTTACACAGTCTCTTCTCACACACAAATTAGAGAGGAAAGCCCATCATCCAGAGAGGCTGCAGGCATAACCTCATTTTTTTTCATGCTGCTTTATTATGCTTCATAGGTATTTCGGTTTTTACATATTGAAGATTTGTGGCAACTCTGCATTGTCAGATGATGGTTAATATTTTTTAGCAATAAATTATTTTAAAGTTAAGGTAGGTACACTGGGTTTGTTTTTTTTTAAAGATGTAAGGCGATTGTACACTTCGACTCCAGTATAGTGTAAACATAACTTTTATATGTATCAGGAAACCAAAAAGTTTGTGTTTGCTTTACTGTGGTAGTCTGGAACCAAAGCCACAATATCTCCTAAGATGTGCCTGTAGTTAATTGGATTCAGGGAGTTTTAAAACAGGAACATTAATTCTTAAATCAAAAGCAGAGTTGAGGAGCTAGTGATTTTCTCAACTTTGGCCGCACTATTTGAAACTTTGGGCCAAACGATCACTGTGGTGGGGACCTGTCCTGTGCAGCACGCTGAGCGGCTTCCTGAGCTCCGCCTGCTACCTACCAGTAGAGCTACATCCCCGCCCTCCCCCAAGACAGTCAAAAATATCGCCAGGCTCTGTCAAGTGTCTCTTTGGGGGCAAGAGTCTCTTTCCTGGTCGAGAATCACTGGCTAGATCAAGATTCCAGTCGTGAGCTATAGCAGCAAGGCATAATGAAGGAACTGGGCAAAGAAGACGAAGAATTGAATTAGCCTAAAACAAATGCCTTCCTTCTATTTCCCGTAGAGCTTCTTAGAATTTCCACCAAGAGGAGTGGAAGTCAGATTCAAGGCTCTCGCTACTGACCTATGGAGAAGGCAATGGCACCCCACTCCAGTACTCTTGCCTGGAAAATCCCATGGATGGAGGAGCCTGGTAGGCTGCAGTCCATGGGGTCGCTAAGAGTCAGACACAACTGAGTGACTTCACTTTCACTTTTCACTTTCATGCATTGGAGGAGGAAATGGCAACCCACTCCAGTGTTCTTGCCCGGAGAATCCCAGGGACGGAGGAGCCTGGTGGGCTGCTGTCTATGGGGTCGCACAGAGTCAGACATGACTAAAGCAACTTAACAGCTTCTGACCTATGTTGGCCCCCAGGCATTTTTTCCTATCTTTATCAGCAATGCCTTCCTGAAAACTTCCGTCCTACAGGGATGTGTGAAAGTCGAACAAAAGAAGAGGAAGGGATTCCATTCCCAAGAGGCTGTGAAAAGGATCAAGCCTCTAGTCATCCCTCTGCTTCAGATCCACTCTTTGAAGACATGTTTACAGCATTTCATAAAAGCTCCTTCATTTTGTTATTTTTCTTCCCCAGTTTAAATCTAGCGAGTGTTTAGTCACATTGGACTGCCCCATTTCCAGCTTCTTCTTGATCGTGTTAAATTTACGAGAATGACGCTTAAGTGCTTTCATTTTTCCATTTCCCCACTTATTTTTATAAAACCATAGGGGCAAAATGCAATAAAAATTTCAAATAATTGCAGAAACATTGCTGTGCAGATAAAAATGGCAACACTTGCCAAAACTCAACTTTTGGCTGACAGCACTGCCGTGCAGTAAGCTCGAAATGTTCATTTTTCCGCTGATTTATAAAGATCTGAATTTGGCATGCAAAAACTGGTGGAGAGGTGTCAGTGTAAAATATGTGAATGGATGGGGTAGAGCATTTCGGTTTATAAAAGTTGAAAACTACTAGTAATAACGACAAGGTGAAATATGGGCACTACGTCACAGTGTATATTTTATATTCTTAATTAGATCGTAAGTGCTTTAAGGGGGAGAAAGGACTTTCAGAAAAACTCTGCAGAACCCTCTTTCGTATGCATTCAAAAACCACTTATTAAATTCTAATTTAATGAGTAATGGGAGGAATAGAATTAATAGTTTCTTTAAGATAAGGATGCAATGCTTAAGGACTTCTTAAATTTTTAGATCCAAAAGTACTTTGTGCCTGGTTAGGGGATGTTGTATGTGTTGTATATAGATAAAAGTATATGACTTCCCTGGTGGCTCAGACGGTAAAGAATCTGCCTGCAGTGCGGGAGACCAGGGTTCTATCCCTGGGTCGGGAAGATACCCTGGAGAAGAGAATGTCAACCCACTCCAGTATTCTTGCCTGGAGAATTCCATGGACAGAGGAGCCTGGTGGGCTACCGTCCATGGACTCTCAAAGAATTGGACGTGACTGAGAGACTTTCACTTTCACTTTTTCTCACGTATAGATATCTATAAATAGATCAATCAATCGATCTATCTCTACATGGATCCATTGTGAAATGTAAATTTTTATTCACTAATTTTATTTGTTGGTGCTCATTTCTATGTTAATCAAGTTTCTCCTGGAAATTAATATCAGAAATCAGCTTGAACTGGTTTAAGCCAAAAAGAAATTATAGGGAGGAGGTTGAACATTGCACAGAATCCAGGGGCTGAGAGGTTCCTTGAGAGAATATCATGAGGTCTCGGGGAGCCAGGAGAAACCCAGAGAGGCCCCTCTTTGTATCTCTTATCTATGTTCTTGGGCATCTGTCTGATTTTCCCCTCTTCAGACTGACTTTCTCCATTTGTAAAAATGCAGGAAGATGATTTTCTTGTAGCTGTTGAATTTATTACTCCTCTAGCACCCAATCAGCCTAGTTAGCCTGGCCACCTTCATCTCAGTTTCAAATTGCCAGGAAAGATAGTGTGATTGGTCACGGCTGGAGTCAAGGTCCATCCCTGGACCAGTGACTTATAACTAGTCTAAAGGTGGGTGGAAAGGAGTCATGTGATTCAGACATGTCTTGGAGCTCAAGTCTCTGGTGGTGGGCTGTGATTTTCAGAGAAAGAAGATGAAATTCCGGAGGACAGACAGACTCAAAGATGATCACATGTATGTATATAAAGTATTGTAGTGAAAATCTTAGGCACATGTCTAACAATGTTTTCTGGTTCACTTGTCTTTTTCTTGCTACAACACATTAGTACATTTGAAGTGTATTTGTTGACTAATTGATCAGTCTGAGAGCTATGATCAACTGTAAAGTGAAAGAAATTTGTGAAATTTCAAATTTGTGAGTTTGGTAATCGTATGACTTTGCCTTCTGGATCATAAGAATGTCATTTGTCCATGAAAATGAAGTACGGTGTGTGAGTTTCCTTGGGGTGCTATAACAAATCACCACAGTCTTGGGTGGCCTTCAACAACAGAAATGTGTTCTCTCACAGCTCTGGGCAGGGACTAGAGCTCCCTCCAAAGGCCCTAAGGGAGAATCCTTCCTCCTCTCTTCCAGCTTCTGGTGGCCTCAGGCATTCTTTGGCTGTAGCGACATCATTCGTCTCTACCTCATCTTCCCATGGCCTTCTGTTCCTCTCCACGCGTCTCTCCTCCTTGTGTCTCTTAGGACACTCATCCTTGGATTTAGTATCGACTTGGACAATCTAGGATGATCTCATGTCCAGATTCCTAACTTAATCACATCTCCAAAAGCCCCTTCTTCAAATAAAGCCCCACTCACAGGGCTCATGAGTTTGAACAACCTCTGGGAGACAGAGGAGGACAGGGGAGCCTGGCGTGCTTCCGTCTATGGGATTGTAGAGCATTGGACATGACTGAGCGACTGAACAACACAGGGCTCAGGGCACGGACCTACCGTTATGAAGACCTCCATTTAACCTGCTGCATAAAGTGAGAACAGACCAACCGATAGATCCTCTTGCACTTGGCCTTATTTTGCTCACATCTTGCTTAGGGCCCTGCTGTCCAAGAGGTGGCAGTCGCACTGGTGAGTCTTGAGATTCAGAACCCTAGTCCTTGGGCAGGGTTGAGAGGTGGAAGGACACAGTGGACACAGTCTGGGGCAGAAGGAGCCCTTGCAGTGGTCACCCTAGGCTAATGAACAGGAGGTCAAGCTGACATTTTCCTCAATGGGATCTGTAGACATCATTCACCCCTGCTTTTCTCTTGGTTCTTTGAAGGATGAAATCTCTTGCATTTTCTGGTAGGCTGAATTAGGAAGGAGAAATGGATTCGGACCAATATTTGTGGCAAACTCACTTGCATAATGGAAACCAGTATCTGGCTGAGGTCACCCTGATCTGTAAGAGCTGGATAAGGTCAGCATTAATCACCTTCTTTTAGCTGAAGTATAAGCTGGGGAAACTAGGAGTCAGCCAGGTCAACCCCCTTCATAATATTTCTCAGCTGTATGAGCAGGTGTGTGGAAGTATTCTCCTTTGTAGTATCGAGGATATTATAACAACTATTTTTATTTGTCAAAATATTATACTCAGGACTTAACATGAGTTGTGTTTTAGAGCAAAGATTGGGATCTGTAATAGAGTGTTTTCTAACTGCCACTTATCTCGGGCAGAAAAAGTTCTTTACTGGGAAGAGTCACCAAAGCATAACTTTCTAGAAAATTTTGCTGTTATGCTTTCAACTTTCTCTGGACAGCTGGTGGATCACTGCCAATTTTCTTAGAAACCCTCTTCCAGGACATAATTCTTTTTTTCAAAGATAATAGCAGAGAACCATAGATAAGGGCTGATTTAGGATGATGATCTATCTTTTATTCATTGAATCTCAACTTTAAAAAAAAATCAGAAGAAAAATCATTTTACTATAAGATACTACACATTTTTTTTTAAGAAATACAGAGCAAAGGAGTCATTCTAACAAACAAAATTGAGTTTTATTTCTAAATTCCAGTATTCCAGTTAATTTGCACATGGCCTACTTGTCTGTCTCCTTTGTATCTGTATGTTTCAGTTTTCAAGGATAAATACTATCCACCATTAGCGTCCTAAATTGTGGAAGGTTTTGCTACTGAAGAAAATCTCTGCTGTGAAGTAGGAATCTTCTAGAATCACTTAACAAGGGGTGTGTTTGATTTATCTCCACTTGGCCTCCTTATTATCCCAGATCATCTTCCACCTGCCTCCTCCCCCGCCCCCCTCTGCCACCCCTCAGGAAATTTAGGAGCAGGCTTTAGGATTCTCTGTTCACAAGTGGAGGGAAGTGCTTGCTTTGCTTCCACGTCTCCTATGTAGAGTGCTAAATGTGGGGCGCTTCGCATGGGAGCTCAGATATGGCCCCGCATAACTGAAATATTAAAATGCTTAAACAACTCAACAGTGAAAGAGTGAGCTTGCTTCTTGGCATCCATCCAGGTTGTTGATTTGTGCACAAATATGTAGAAGCCTTTTCAGGGAGCCATCACTTCTGTCCACGGGTGAGCCATTTCTGACTCTGAGATGCTCTCTGCTCAGACTTCAGAAACGTTACGCCCCCCAGTGCACTGTTTTACCAGATGTCTGCCCTTATTTTTAATATTCAGACAGACATATTTGTGGCTGAGAGAAATTTCTCCAGAGAAGACATCTCCCTTGTTCCCCTTGACACTCCCCTTCTTCCATCAGTTTTCATTTTTCTGGTTAAGCAGATTCAGTGGCAGATGAGCACAAAGGGAGAGACACTGCTTGGAGTATGGGAATTATCAGGCAAACGTGCCAGGGAATTCTGGAGCGATGGGACTTTTCCGATTTTTTTCATGCTGTGTCAGAATGACCTGTTTGTTTTTCTATCTGATTTATAAGATTAAGAACATCTAGGGGGCAGGAGATATTCATCTTGTATCTATATTGGCAAACTGGGATCCAGCATCCAGTGCCTGAGCAACACTCAGGACTTCCTGGATGAATCATTCAATAACCCCGAAGTCGTAGCCATTGTTGTCTTTCGGTAGCTCAGTCACGTCTGACTCTTTGCGACCCCGTGGACTGTGGCCCGCCAGGCTCCTCTGTCCTCCACTGTCTTCAGGAGTTTGCTCAGACTGATGTCCACTGAGTTGGTGATGTTACCCAACCATCTCATTCTCTGGCACTCCTCCTTCTGCCTTTAATCTTCTCCAGCATCAGGGTCTTTTCCAGTGAATCAGCTCTTGGCATCTGGTGGCCAAAGTATTGGAGCTTCAGCCTCAGCAACTCCGAAGCACAGTGTTTCAAGTTTGATTTTGGGTGAACCACATCACTAGAAGAGGGTGTAGTGGGTTGAACGACGGCCTCCAGAAAAATACGTCCATATAGTAAACCTAAGAACCTGGGAATGTGGCCTGACTTGGGAAAAGGATCTTTGCAGAGGTAATTATGTCAAAGGTCTCAGGATGACATTGCCCTGGATCATCCAGGTGACAAGTGTCTAAAGATGAAGAAGAGGAGAAGACACAGAGAGAAGAGGAGGTGGCCATGAGAGGCAGGAGGCAAAAATTGGAATCATTCAGCCACGGCCATGGAGCGCTTGGGACCACCTGGAGTTGGAAGAGGTGCGGAAGGATCCTATCCTGGAGCCTTTGGCGGGGAGCGTGGGTGACATCTTGGTTCTGGATTTCCGGTTTCCGGAACTGTGAGTGAGGACATTTCTGTTGTTTTTAAGCGTCCGGTTTGCAGTCATTTTTTGTGAAGGAAGTTCTAGGAAACTAACCCAGAGAGTAACCTGCTTCAAGAAAAGCCATTAAAACCAGCACATGATGCTGGGCTTATATTGGAAAGAAGAGGCAGAGGGGAAGACGGCTGGACTCCTGGTGGCAAAGCCGTGGCAAAGGGACGGGATTGTCAAGAGAGGCTGGGAGGGAGGATCTTAATTTCTAGAGGCCTTGAGGAACTAAAAGAAATTTCAGCCTTGGCTAAAGAGTTGGAATAGCAGGAGCTTATCACCTACATGTGATTTTGTCATTAAGACCCAGAGCGCGCACTGTAATGCAAACTTAAATAGACCAGAAAAATGCTTCTAGACTTTGCCCATAAGGAGGGAGTAGTCTCAGTGAGAAGCAGAGTGTGGGTCTGGGAAGGGCTGCTGTTTCTCTAAGCCAGGCTTTTGAGAAACCATCTTTTGCTACTACCAGGGGTTGAAAGAAAAGGACGCAGGCAGAGAGGGTTTAGTCATCCCAAAGAAGCGAGGGTAATTGTGTGGCTTGGCCCATCTGTTCCCAGGAGTGTCCTGCGCTGCCCAGCCTGGGTCGCTCTGCACACAGGTGGGGGGCCCTTCATGGCACTTGGAAGAGCCAGCATCCTTCTTCAGAGACCAGAGTGGCACATGGCCGGGAAACGTCAAAATGTGCTGGGACCAGGGCCAGATCAGAGAGAGTAGCCTGTGTCCCCTGTTACTGAAGACAAATGCGAGGCACTTGAATTTTATGAAGTTGGGGAGTGGGCGAGGGGGGAAGTGTGCGGGACTGACTCTCAGCAGACCTGGGCTGTTGCTCCAGTCCACCTCCCAGTGGCAGCAGGTACTCTGCAGAAGGAGCTCAACTTCCTGGAGGCTGGCTTGATCCCCTCCAGCATCGATAATCCTTAGAGTCTGTGATTGCTGCCTGGATGTTGAATGAACCACCTTCATCCGTGGAAAGGTTTTTCTTACTGAGATATTCAAACCAATATGAAATGTTTTCTGATATAACCCCCTTCCTACCCAAAATGTAATGTAATAGAATAGAATAGAATGAAAATGGAACATCTGTTCCTAAAAAAAGGGCTACATGGTCATAGTTGCTATTCAGTCGCAAAGTCATGTTTGACTTTGCGGCCCCATGGACACTGCAGCACGCCAGGCTCCCCTGTCCTTCACTATCTCCCGGAGTTTACTCACACGTCTATTGAGTCGGTGATGCCATCCAACCGTCTCATCCTCTGTCACCGTCTCCTCTTCCTGCCTTCAAAATTTCCCAGCATCAGGGTCTTTTCCAAAGAGTCAGCGCTTCACATCAGGTAGTCAAAGTCTTGGAGCTTCAGCTTCAGCATCAATCCCTCCAATGAATATTCAGGGTTGATTTCCTTTAGGATTGACTGGTTTGACCTCCTCATCAATGAATGGATGTCGAAGAAATGAATGAGTGAGGGCTGTAAAATATTTTTACTAATACCCCAAATGTCATTTTCATCATTTATCTGTACAATAACAAAATTTTATTTTATTTATCTGTCCTCTTTAAGTCAGGAGTTCCTTGTAGATGAGGCTCATGTAACTTTTTTTTTTGTCCCCCAAATCTGCTAAGGCAGTCCATTGCCCAAGGAGATGGTCAGTTAGCGTTGATGACTCACTCACCTGGTATCGATTTCTATCATCTGTGCTCCGTACTCTCCAGAAAACCAAAGGGAAAGAGCTGCTAGAACCTACTTAGGGGGTCACTGTGTTCCGCCCTTCAGTGTTTTTCACTTTCTTCCTTTCGATTCAGGTACCACCTGGCCTAACTATTCACGTCTTGTTTCTTTATTTCATGGAAAGAGATGAGAGTGACAAATTGTTTCCAAACTGTCCTTATTTCTGGTGTAAAAGATCTTTATTTCACTTGCAGGAACAGGCAAAAATTATGACCCTGTGTATATTCTGGAGGGAGGTTGCTAGTCTTTTCTTGAAAAGAAACAGATTACAAGAGAGAGAGAGAAAGCTCAAAATGACAGCAGAAAGCCAGGCCAGGTAGCAGCAAAACCCTCCATCCACCTGGCCTGAAGTGGTGACAGTACCTAGTAGAAACTGACTTGAAGCCAGGCCTGCCTTGCTTTGATTGTAGCCAGTGTCATTTCTGTGTAAAATTCTCAACAATCACATTAACAAGCCATTTAACAGACGCTATAACCACCCTGACATGTGAGCGTTCGTCAGATTCCTCCTTCTGTGACAGGCCCTGAATGAGCATTAAGATTTAATGTGATTGGTTTTGGCAGGCGGCGTCTCCCCATCTTCCTGGCACACCCCTCCATGCCCTCCATCACCACTGAGACCTACGGGAGGGACACCTGTTATCGAGGATGCCACCGGATTATGTGCAGGACCGACACACACCCACACTCACCCTTGCTCACACATGCTGTAGTTGTATGCCTGGAAAAAGACAAAGAAGGCAAAACGGTGCTGCTGGCTAAGATGAGGCTTTCACTTCCTCAGATTCTGCAGGTTTGTGTAATGAACTGGAAATCAACACACTCCAAATATCAAGGAACCATTAGAACCTTGTTTAAATTGGGGGACACTCATTTGTGTCAAGGAAATCCAGAGGACAGGAGAGCCTGGCAACGAATTCATTCATCCATCCATTGACCCATTCATTCATCCATCCTTTGACCCATTCATTCATTCATCCATTTACCCATCATGCATTCATTCAACTGACAAGTCCCAGATAGTGTGGTGTTTGGAGATGGTAAAAGACATTTTCTGCCTCCATCCTCCACCCTCCGCCTTTCACATGCAATCCAAGGAATGAAGTAGATATACCTAGAAATAATTTTAACCATATGAGAAATTCTAGTGTCAAGAGACAATCCAAATAATAATATCTGTGCCTGATAACAGGCACAGAAGAAGAAGCACATCGCTGCCTGTAGACCACCAGGAAGCCTTTTGAAGAGGGTGGTATCTGATTTGAGTCTTAAGGAGGAAAGAGGCGTTTGTCAATTTGGGTCTAAATTAACTTGACTCTGTCTTTTGTCCCTTTTTCTCTGATTGTCACACCAGTTGTCAAGAGCAAGAGCTGTGTGTCCAGTTTCTTTATATACCAAGCGTCTGGCTCAGTGCCTGGTTCACAGTAACCACCTGCCATATTTTAGCTGAATAAAGGAACAAATCTATAAACAACTAGTACTGGGATCCTTTATGTGGCATACATTGGCGAGTCAGGGTCAAGATTTTACTTTGTTTTAGGTGACGGCAGGCAGGCCAGTGTGGCATATGGATGAGTACACAGTGACTGGAGGCCCAAGATGCTGTCTGCATGGAACCAGATGGAAGGTGACCCCAGATCCAACCACGAGTAGACAGTCGACTATTGATTACCCTCTGTGATCATAGAAGACCACCAAGTCACCCCCTCTGGCTTGGGAGGTGGACTGCCACAGGGAAAGTCTGCCTTGAGGGTGTTCCCTACGGAAGTTCCTTGGTGACCCTGCCTCTCTCTCTCTGGGTCCTGAACAGTGTGTGGAGGATCAGGGATCAGAATGATGGAAAAGGCAACAATGACAAATGATTATTTTCTAAGTTTCCCTTCCTTCTGTATCACCCATTGATCTGCAGAGCACGATCTGATCTGTAGAGAAGGCTCAGGAAGGTCAGAAATATGATGTTTGCTCATTCAGCCTCATTTCTTAGCCTGCTTGCCAAGAATTCCCTCAAAGGGAAGGAGAGAACACTGGGAGGGTCGTCCCCTCAGCATGAAGTAGTCAGGTTTGTCTGGGATTTTAATTAAGTGGGTTGAAAGATGATGTGTTGAAACAAGAAGAGCAGAGGCTAGGACTCAGAAAGCTTTTCTTGTTCAAGCCCAGCCTTGACCAGTGAATGACCTCGAACGAGTTATTTAACTTTGGGGGATACAGTTTCCTCACCTGTTTCCAAAATTTAGCATGCAAAACATTACTCATTTTCCTTGACCAGACACTCAATATGCATGCTTGACATATAAGTTTGGCAAATATAATTTTCTAAGTAAGAATAAGAATATATTTTTTCAAAAGCCTGGAGCCTGTGGCTGTTTTCTAGACTGCACATTATTTCAACCATTCCCACATTTATCAGTATCCCTGGAGTGTGTGCTATTTTGAAAAGGATAGAGATATTAAATGGTGATACTCTATAGCCAAAGTGGAAGCATTAATTGCAGTCAGCTCTCTGATTGTTCCCAGCACCTGCCTTTCCCACAGAGGATCCAGGAGCCTATATGTCTGATTTCAGAGATGCAGGGAGGTGCTGAGCTCTCTCAGGTATTAGTTGATACCTTTCATGATACAACTGAATTTAGAATTAAAATGCAAATATGCCCTTATAACATTGGAACGAAATCAATGATGATTATTTTTAATTCATTTATTGTTGTGTCTGACTGTTTTGTAACCCCATGGACTGTAGTCCACCAGGTTCCTCTGTCCATGGGGTTCTCCTGGCAAGAATACTGGAATAGGTTGCCATTTTCTTTGACCCAGGGATTGAACCCGTGTCTCCTGCATTTGCAGGCGATTCTTTACCACTGCCCCACCAGGGAAGCCCATTTTAATTCATCACCGACTCAATGGACACGAGTTTGAGCAAACTCCGGGAAATAGTGAAGGGCAGGGAAGCCTGCCATGCTGCAGTCCATGGGGTCGCAGAGTTGGACACAACTGAGCGACTGAACAACAGCAAATATATAAATGACTGACACTAGACCCTATCCTCCTCAGGGTGTGTTTAAGGTAATAGTAAGGAAAAGTCCAAAGGAAAAGAGGGAAAGTGATGGGAATTGCAAGGGTGGCAAAGGCAATGGGAAGAGGGATAAGACCATGGAAAAGGGAGAATGAAGTTTCCAAAGATAAATTCTCCATTACTTCTTTCTCACTAAGGTTGGACAGAAACCAGTGGTGTAGGATCCACTTTCAGAGAATGTCATACTCTCCGTGCTTTATGACCCAGGCTGGTTTTTAAGACCTGAACTCTACTTCCACAAAAATCGGATAAAGCTGCCAAAGAAAACCGAAAGATCTTGAGAGATTTTAGGAACCTAAAATAATTATTTTATATCATGCATTTTATTTTCTCGGATGTGAAGCATATACCCTCACCACTGATCATTTTAGATATCGCAACAAAGCATAAAGGAGAAAAAAACTTTCTTGATTATGTTAGCATCAAGGCACTTTTTTAATTTTAAAGGACGTTTTCAGGATAGCATCCACGGCAATTTAGACCGAGGAGACTACAAAGCCACCATGGCAAAGGCAGGCGTGGGGCCTGCACGTGCTCCGTCAGCAGAACTGGGGATTTTTCTGGGAGGAGAATATAAACCGTCCACCCCATGTGTATTCAGTGAGGTGTGTGTGTTTCAGGCAGAGAGCCTGTTATGTTCACTCACCACTTCCTTTTTCCCTCCTGTATTCCTAAGCCGTGGGTTAACGTGAAGAGTCCATTTGCTTCATTCAAACTGCAGCTGATTTTTAAGTTAGGTGAAGACTAGAGTAACGCACGTCAGAGGTACTCTGGGGGTGTGTATGTTTCCAGCTCAAGCGTGTGCCTAAGTTTTTGTACTTCCACAGACCTCAAGTAACCAAATTAGAGATACAGTGGGTTGAGGAAAGCTTTTTAATCAACTTACACGCCCGTTCCCATCCTTACGACTTGCAAATGAAGCCTTTCTTCAAAAACTAAGTCAGGTCTTACGTGAAGAATCCAGAAGACTGGGAGGGAGTTTTTCCAACACCGTGTGCTCAGCCCCCGAGAAGTAGGAAGATGCTTGGCTATGCCCACCTTGCTCCCGGTGAGGCCTCCTTCTCCTGGTGGTTTCAGAAAGCGGCTGACGGCAATAATAAATATCATTTGCTGACACAGAGGCCTGGGGCTGTGTTGACCACAGGAGTCGCGGTCCCCGGGACGCCAGGACCCCTCACAAAGCGGGCATTTATGAAGTGGTTGGCTCTGCATTAATTAATTCCCCAGCCATTCAGCAACAGTAACAATCCCTTCAATTAGAGTCCAGGCCCGGGAAAGCCCTGGTGTTTATTGGAAGTGACATCTGCATAGCAAAGTGTGACTGTGTTAATACGGGCTGCACAAAGGGACCGAAAGCCCTGGTCCTGCCTGGCGCCTTCCTTCTTGTGTCGCTTTTGAGGAAGAAAGAAGACTCTTGTAGGAATGTTCAGTTTGTGCTTTTCCTCTTTGGTGCTTAGCTTGTCAGCTGATAATTTTCTTGTCTGCTTCTCCTCCGGGGATGGGTTAGTCCTGATGCAGTGAGTTCTCTCGCGTGTCCATGGAGTATTATAGGACCTCAAATGACCCAGGGCCCTGGCTGGCTTCGAGGGGCCCATAGGCCAGGGCTGACACGCACAGGGATGTGGAACCCACAGGGAGGCCCGGCAAAGCTTGGCAGGTTTTCTCCTCGTAAAGACAAGAATTTGGGGGCGAACCAGAGAATTGGGGTTCCATAGGTCTTAGTATTATAAAAGCTTAAGAGGTGGGGGAAAATGTAAAAAGTCGAGCTGATTGTTAATTCCAGACATCTAGTCTTTCAGAAAATGGGGAAAACATCTAGTCTTTCTTTAATCCTGTTTTATTGAAGTATTCATGCCTAGAGAATCCCATAGACAGAGGAGCCTGGTGGGCTATGGTCCATAGCGTTGCAAAGAGTCAGACACAACAGAAATGACGTAGCACGCATACATCAAAGTATAATTGACGTACGAACTGTTAAGTTTAAGGTGTACAGCATAATGATTCGACTCAGATACAGCAGGAAATTTGTATCTTTTGACCACCTTCATCCAGTACCCCATCTGGTGACTACAGATAGGATTTCCTTTTCTATGCGTCTGTTTATTTGAAAACATCTATCCTTTAAGGGTAATTCTCTGTTATATACACCACAGGCAGGCAGTTTTTAAGTAAATGTTTGAGGGCAGCTGACTGATGGGTTGATGAGACACTTATCTGCTTTCTCCCCGAGCTTGTTTAACTGCTGAGTTGCCCAGTTAGTTGGGTTTTTTCAGCTCCAGTTCTCTTGGTACCTTGCCTCGTTATTTGCCTCTGCCAGTAGCACCGAGGATGCGCTGGTTCACAGGTGACCATCCCTCGTGGAGCTTCCTTGGCTCATTGTAAGGTTTTGCTTGCTTACATATCTTAGCAAATACTCACTAGTTGATATGTTCTTTATCACTTTCAAAGTCTTTTTTGCTTCTGCTTCCACTTTTAGAAAGAATTTTTTTAAGTTTTACCCCTTCCTAATTATACACCAGGCTAGATGCCAAAGTGATGAAGGAGTTCCCCTCACCACGAGGAGAGAGGATTGAACATAAACACGTGCTCAGTAACTAGAAGGCAGGATTAAAGACAGGCTGCTGCTGAAAGAGACACACAAGTAAGGGTGATGGGGCTCCCAGGGAAAGGGTGGTCACAGCTGCCTGATCCATCAGCACAGCCTCCCTTAGTCTTGAAAGGTCAAGGGTTGAGATGTAGAGGAAGGGGCTTCCTTGTCAAAGGCAATGGGGGATTATCTCAGGGGGTGTGTTCTAGCGGAGCAAGGCGTTCACTTTGGGCTAACACAGAGAACTGGACTGGAGAAGAAGGTGGGACCTGAAACGGAGGACGCAGTCAGCCAGCGTGAGAAAAGAAGTCTGTAGGTATTTAGGCAGACACGGAACCAACTGGAACCAGAACCAGTGGCTGGGTTTCTGTTCTGGAGGAGGAGAAAACAAGGCTGAGGCTGGGGTAAGGTTAGAGGTTTAAGGAGCTGCTCTCACAGATGCAGACCGAGTGCTTGGGACCGGAGGAGAAGGGCACCTCCCGGCTATATTTCCAGCCTGGCCGGGAGATGGGGGAACGGACTAGGGCTGTATATTTAATACATGGCTCTGAAAGCCATATTTAGGACAGACTGGCAAAAGTAGGGATGAGGAGTGAGCTTGTGTACGTTATAAGTAAGAGTTAAATCAGACAGGAAGATGTGGAACACGAAAGGTGAGGAGCAGTGTAAAAGTTCTTTTTAAAAAGTTAATGCATAGAGACCGACAGTCAGAACTGGCTGGCTGATGCTCACCGCTCCCATAATTGCTAGCACTCAGGAAGTGCTCACCAAGGGCCAGGAAGGGTTCCAACACTTTACATGTATTAATTAATTTAATGATGATGGGAGAAGCCCCCAGCCCGGAGGCCAGAGAGCTGAGTTCTAGTCTAGTTCTGCACTAACTAGCTGTGGGAGTTTCTTTGGCTCAACTCAATAACTTGTAAAATGACTTGAGTTCCACTAGACAATCTCAAAGTTCCCCCAGAACTCCAAAATCCCCTGTGACTCCTGATACACATCACTGTCTGTTCCCCTAGAGAGAGCACCCAAGCCTTGGGGACTCCAGTCTAGGGCTAACGAAGTCCCTCAGGTCAGGGGTCTTAAGAGGTCAATCCCTCCATCCAGACTTGTTTTCTATTGATAAACTTCTGGCATTTGTAGGTTTTCAGGTCTCCCTTGCAGATGGATTCCAACAACCCCACATTCAGATCAACCTTTCCGTTCCAACCCCTTCCCTACCTTTATCCCATGCTGGGCCCGGCCCACATTCCCCTCCCCCTCTCTGTCACTGCTGTGTTATTAACAAAACTCCCCCGACCCTTGCAAAGCCCCTCCAGCAGAACCATCCTGGGAGAGAAGCCATGGGTTTAATAAGCTTCCCCTTAAATGGCCCCAAATCCCTTCCAGTGATTAAGGGAGGAAAACGGCTACCACGTAAGACAGAGTCTCCCCAGTGCGGGAGGTGAGGGAGGGAAAGAATAAAGGAAGCTCCTGAACCTGGCCCTTAGGGACCAAATTAAAAAAAACAGCACGCTTATTCAAAATCAGATGAATGTCAGTGGAATGTTTGTCAAACAAACTTGTCAGTATTTGTCACAGTTTGAGGAAGTATCGACCAGGGGCCACACTTGAGCCTGGAACGGAGTTATGTATAGCTGCCCAGTTATGATTTTAACTAATGCAGGGCCAGGGGTCTGAGGGTATAAACAGCTTTATTTATAATGATTGTGTGGCTATAAATAGTTTGGTTCCACAGGTGGGGCAAGGCAGCTTCCTGCAGTACAGCCAGAGCCCTGTGCCTGGAGGAATGTAACAGCAGGGGGTAAATCCTGTTTTTTTTCCCCCTCTTCCTGCAGGACCCGGTGTGTGAGTTCTTGGTCAGAACATTTCAGCTTCATCCTCAGTGTCCCTCATGGAATGAGGTGTTGTGATCAACCCTGTTCCCAGGAGATGGGGGAAGTTAATTAATTAACATCTGCCCCAAGATCTCTCTGGAAAGGTTGAAAGGGAGCATGTCTTCGGCCCCGCCCCCTTTGTGAGGATTCCGGACAATGAGCTAATTACAGTCTGTTTCTCAGGGCTGGAGGGTGGAGGGTGATATCCTGTTATTCTCCAGATCAGGCAAAGCTATAAAGGTTTGTTTATAGCTTCAGATTTAATTTGACCGACAGCAGTAGTCTTTTCTAAAAATAAGCAGTTGTCAGAAATTTAGAAATTCGCTAGTTTCTTGTGTCAGCAGAACCCTATCTTGGGAGTGGGGAGGTGGGTTGGGGGGAGAAGAAGAGAGGAAGGGGAATATGTATACATAAATTTTACATGTAAAATACATAGGTGCATCAACTCAAAAACTGATCATTATGCCGTTTGGCACATGGTCCAGACAACCTCCACTCAGACCCCCCCAAATGCCAATCTGTCATATTGAAATGTCTGGTTCTATACGCATTCTTACCCGTCCCCAACCCCGATACAGTCAGTTTTCATACTGTTAGGCTCAATCTTGTTTTGCTAATTTTTTTGTTGTAAAGAAAAGGTGTGGCTGTGAAAAAAATTTATTGGATCTTAATTTGCAAAATTAGTTCTGGCTCATTTTATTGCTGTAATTTAATACTCATAATGATTTTCTGACACGTATGTTTCAGCAGCAAGATCTCCTTCCTGTTCATTTTTCATGCCGATACAGCTGAAGTACATTAGTCAGGATGTACAGGTCAGAGAGCAGTGCCCCGCGAGAAACTGACATCACATGGGCGTTTTGACCTCCTCTCAGACTCCCCTAGCAGTGAGCAAGTCGGCACACCCAGGGATTTGGGGCAGAAGGGGGTAGGTAAGCAGTCCTTCTCCTCTTCTAGAAAAGGGGATTGCATTTTTTTTATGTCATCAACGTCTTCGTTATCGCCATCATCCTTATTGCAATTCTTTGTCCAAAGATGTGGTGAGATGTGCCCTCTTTAAAACTTTCCCACTGGATCTGCAGCAAGGAGAGCTTGCCTTGCCTTCCAGGGCATGCAGGTCATGGACATGAGGGACCCACTGACCTGGGACCCCGAGGAAGTGCTTCTGCTCTGTCTTGACACGGGCGCTGTTGAAGGGCCCTGGAGTGGGTGGTCCCCGGGTTGACTCGGGCAAGGTGGTTCCTTAAGGCAGCAACCATGTCTTTTCTGTCTCTGTACAGACACCTCCTGACATAGTAGGCACATGGTAAATATTTGTAGAGAGAACAAACGGTGTACTCTCTTTTGGAATTTGACTGCCCCTGTGGGAACACTTTATGTTGTGCGTTGGTGATACATAAATAAACACACGAATGAATTAAAGATGGCAGAAAATGAAAAATTAAAGAGAAGAGAGATTTCTGGAGTGAGTGCACCAGAGGGGATGTGGTGGATTTCTGAAGGATACTACCGGCATTCCTAATCAAAATGATAAACTCCTTATTGAGTTAGGGCAAAGGGCAAAGTTCCAGGTGTAGGGAGTAAAATGGAATAATGCATGTGTTGAGGTATATTGGTCTCAGTGGCCTGACAGGCATCCCCAACATTTCCTCCCTTGTAATATCGGGAAGTGTTAGCCTTTACCCAGTCATGAGGGCTAAGACTTCATCTGCCCTGGGTTCCAATTCTGTGCTGCTGGAGGTGGCATTACACCAAAGGAACGGGCTAAGTACAGGAGACAACGTCACAGCAAGTATTTCTTCTCCAAGACTCTTTTGGTTATACTTACCTCCATGATTGTTTTCTCCATTTTAAAAAGAGAGAGTCTCAATGTTTATTTTGAAATAAAAAAGACAAATGTTTTTCCATACTGCTTACTGGGTGAAGGGAGGATCTTCATATTGACATTATCAAGCTTGTAATTTCAGAGAAGGTTCTTGGAACTGAGAATGTGTTTGGCCAGTCAGTCTGATCTCAGCAATATTATGACTGTGTATCCTAGACCTCGATGTTCCCATTCAAAGGAAAAATAGAGCACAGTAAATTTTGCAACATAATTTGTAAATCTAATAGATGGCTAATACTTAATATTTTTGTTTATTTCTGTTTCTAAGAATTTTCCCTAATGCTGAGTACCAGTTGAGGACAGCATGGTATAAATGTATTAGTTTAGGCTCTCTGGCCATTAATTCTTAGAATCGTTAAGTGTTTAGAGCTTCAAGAGACCATTTGCTCCGGCTGTTCCATTTCTCCCCATTTATTGATGAGGAAACAACCCGAAGGACCGAGTGGCTTGTTCAGGTCATTTGACGTCTACGAGACAGACCTGGGGTTGAACTGATGTCTCTTGCCTCCCCAAAAGTTACTAATGTCTGTTGGAGGTAGATAGACAGACACAACCATTATGAAGGTGCTGTATAGTGTTAAAGATGAGGGTTCTGGAGCCAGACAAGCCTAGGATCTGACCCTATTTGTGAGGCAGAGGTATGTTAATTCTCTCCTTTGAGCCTCAGCTTTCTCATCTGTAAAATGGGAACAATAATGGCACAACAGAGGTGTCGGGAGGATTCTATGAGAAAGTGCAGATCAAGAATTTTGCTGTGGAATGTCTCTGAACACATAAAGAAGCCAAAAAGGGAACAAAACAAAAGCAAGCACAGCAGAACATCTACCCCTGACCTGCACCCTCCCCCCGCCACCCGCCTCAGATGAGGCTCCTCATTCTTTTTGGCATGGATGGATCTGTCCCAGAGATGTCACTGGCAAAGTTCCCTCTACCTATGGCTCCTTCTGTATGTGCGTGTCTCCCCTGAGAGAGGAACGCACAAGTTCTATTCACTGTTAGGCTCCGAGCTTGCAGAGACAGACAGGGTAGACTGGTGGGTAGGGATGGGGACCAGGAGGGAAGGTGAGCGGTGCCCACGAGCAAGAGGAGTCTGTATGCACAGCAGGCCCAGGAGGAAGGTGAGCGAGAAGCTGGGACCCTTGACCCCACTTTGGAACTCAGCCTGGGCCTGTGGTCGGTGCAGCTGTGCTCCGAATTGCAGCTGCTTAGGTCAGAGCTAGTAACTCAAGGTGGGGTGACCTCCACTGGTGGGGACCCTGCCCTGAGATGGACGCAGGGCAGGACCCTCGAGGAACTGAAACACTTGAGGGAGAGGTAATTAAAGGAGACTTATCTCCCATAAGTCAGCAAGGGCGGGCTTAGAACCCTTGAGTCTGGAGCCACTGGAGCCACTGTTTAATCATACAATCTATGTGCTTTCACTCATATGGTAGAAATATTGTTTATTATCCCATTTAATCCCTCAGTAACCTTGAGAAGTTTTCATGGCACGTTGCAGATCAGGAAAATGGATGCCTTGAGAGATTTCCATCCCACGCTCAAAGTCGCAGACATCAAAATCCTTGAGAAGTTTTCATGGCAATTTGCAGATCAGGAAAATGGATGCCTTGAGAGATTTCCATCCCACGCTCAAAGTCACAGACATCAAAATGAAGCCTAGATTGAAGACAAATCTCACTGATTTCAAAATCTGTCCTGGCCATGTCCACTGACCCAGCTACATTCTACTTGAATGCATTTCCCACTACATTTCCGTCCCCACATTAGTTTGCTGACGGAGATGTGGCTGTCACTTCCTGTCGCTGAGAGAAGCAGCAGTCTGGGGGCAAGCGAACAGATTCTGGAGCCAAGCCGGATGCATTCCTGTCCTGGCTGCTCCATGGACTGGCCGTGAGACCTTGGCCAAGGGACTAACTTCCATGTCTGAGTTTCCATATCTGTAAAGCGGAGTGTGTTAGTCAGTGTTCGCCAGTAAAACAGAACCAATAGGATGTGTGTATGTATATGTGTGTATGAGAGAGGGAGGGAGGGAGGAATTGGCTCAAAGTGTTTGTGGAGGCTGACACGTCTGAAATCTGCAGAGCAGCCTAGCAGTCTGGAGACCCAGGGAAGACCTGGGTCTTTGAGTCCTAAGGCCATCTGCAGGCAGAATTCTCTCTTTCTGGGGGCACCTCAAGGCTTTTTCCTCTTAAGACTTTCAACTGATTGAATGAGGCCCACCCACATGATGGAGAGTAATCTGCTTTACTTAAAGTTTTACTGACTTCAATGTTAACCTTATCTAAAAAGTACCTTCCCAGCAATATCTAGTCTGGCATCTGACCAGATACCTGGCAACCCTGCTGTAACTGAGTTAACTCCTGGAATTAACCATCATGTGAGGCTAGCAAGATCTGACTTATAAAGTGGATTCTGAGGAGTGGATGAGCTGATGCAAATACAGAGCTTAGAACTTGCTCGACACAGATATGCTCTGGCAAAGTGTTACCTGGCCCTCCTCCCCAGAAGTGGACATGCGTCCTCTCATTTCGGCTGGGACATGTCATTTCTGTTGCTGGGCCAAGGCTCCTGGGGCCGCAATAAAGTCGTGGGCCTTCTCTGTGGCTGCGGAGTCTGAGAGGAAGTTGATCCTTCCTGGCCCCCAGGATCAAGGAGGATACGAGGTGTAGATACCCTCGGCAGAGGCCCAAGAGGAGAAACAGCCGTGGGAGGGGGCGGCTGAGGACAGCTCACTGAAATTGCAAGGCACAAATTCCCCGAGAGATCTTTGTTGCTGTTTATCCTCGTGGCAAGAAGCAAACACACTGCTCTTTAATTTTCCTTGGCAGGGTCCGCGGTGCCGGGTGGCTGCCAGCCCGTCTGCTGGGCCCGAGCTGTGCCCCCACCTCCGCCAGCCTCAGGTGGGCACCCCCCACCATTCCACACACACACACACACTCACAAGCCCATGCCTTTCCTGGAAAAAGGAAACAGCCGCAGCCCCCACCACCCGGCTCAGATCACCTCAAACCCCTGCTCTATCTCAGCTGCCCAGCCGCACCTTCCGTGGCCCTGCCCCACCTGAGAAAAGGAGATACCTTTTATAGTGCAGCAGCACACGCTCCCATTTGGAAGCAGAATTCTTCCTTTCACTTTGGCTTCTGCAGGGAGGTGGGATTAAAACTGCAATCAATGCAGAAGATCCTGGAGGACAGTGCGCACTCCAGGAGGAAGAAGTGGAGAGAGAGGGGGGATGTGGTGGGAGAGGGGAGGGGGCCCCCAGGACCAGGGAAGGAATAAACTCAGCTTTCATCTTGGAGTCTGATCTGTTTCTGAACCCTGATGGGAAAGGTCATGAATTTTAAAACGTGTCTCTCCGGCCGACAGCTCCAGTCATAAAACCAACACCCTGGAAGCTCTCCATAGCTGCAGGGGAGCCCAGGCCGGGGGAGCAGCCAGGGGCTGGGGGAGGCGGTGCTGTCAGGAAGCGGCAATCAGGAGGGGTCTGAACGGGCTGCCCGGGGCCCTGCCCCCTCCCTGCCAGCTCCGGGAGGTCCACAGGAGGCCGGGCATCAGTGAGTCACTTTCTGCACCAGCCCCTGGGCCCTGCTGGCTGCTCCCCTTACAGGCCACCTGCTGGGATCCTCGGGGAGATCGGTGCCTTTCTCCCCAGAACTTTCAGAGCGGTACCAGAGCAGAGGCCCAGTAGCTCTAAATGTTTCTGAGAAAAGTTAGAGCATGCAGGGTGCAAGTTGGGTTCTAGCTGGGGTCACCATCTGGCAGTGGGAGGGATGTGGAGAGGTGTGTGTGTGTGTGTGTGTGTGTGTGTGTGTATGTGTGTCTAATTACTCAGTCATGTCTCACACTCTGCAGCCCCATGGACTGTAGCCCACCAGGCTGCTCTGTCCATGGGATTCTCCAGGCAAGAATCCTGGAGTGAGTTGCCATTTCCTTCTCCAGGGGATCTTCCCAACCCAGGGATTGAACCCGCATCTCCTGCATGGGCAGGCAGATTCTTTACCGCTGAGCCACTGGGGAAGCCCCGTGCGGAGGTGGCTGCCGCCTTTTCGGGGCTGGGAGTAGTGACAGTGACCGTCATCCTGGAGCTCTGGGAGAGTGGTCGGTGTGTCTTTACGAGAAGCACGTGATCTTGAGAATGGCGTCTGGGTGTTCTAAAGAATTTATTGTTGCAGCTTAAATAGAAGATAGGCTCATTTTCAGGGAAAGAACCCTGAAGAATTGCAATCAGGGTTTATCTGTTTGTAAATTGAGAGTTGGGAATATTGAGTTTTCTGAGAGCAGAGATAGTGGTAATGGAAACAAGACGGCAGAGATTTCTGGAGCTGTAAAGTCGCCAAGAGCAGGTCCCTGACAATCTCCAAGAACACAGCTCCTTAGCCAGACACTTGAACCAGGGAGCCAGGGGCTCGTGGCCCAGAAAGACGGGAGTCATGAACAGTCAGCCGTGCAGAGATGCTGGATAGCCCCTCCCAGGGTTTGGAGGCGATGGAGGGGCATCACCCGTGTTGCAGCACTGGGACCCCCAGGCCTCTCAGCTATGGGGGGGACTCCTTTAGAGGGTGTGCTGGACTAAACAGCCTCCTCCTCGTTTAAGAAAACAAATGTTGTATCATGATAAAATAGATGTCACACAGTTTCCCATTTTCACCCTTGGAAATGTACAGTTCAGGGGCATTAAGTCCACGCACAGCCCTGTGCAGCCGTCAGCACCGTTTGTCTCCAACCTCATCTTCCCCACCTGAAGCTCCATCCCCTGAGCGATAGCTCCCCACCTCCCGCTCTGCCCAGCCCCCGGCAACCACTGTTCCAGCTTCTGCCTTTATGAACTGTGACCCTCTAGGTACTTCCCGTAAATGCAGTATTTGTTCTCTTGTGTCTGCTTATTTCACTTCACATATCTACAAGGTTCATCCATGTTAACCATGTATTAGAATCTTCTTTCCTTCTTATTGTGGTAAAACATACATAATATTGATCATTTTAACTATTTGCAAGTGTACAATTCCGTGATATTGAATACATCCCAGTATTGTGTAACCATCACTATTACCTGTACTCCAAACCTGTCATCAGCCTCAACCTAAACTCTGTGCCCGTTAAACACTAAGTCCCCCACCCCTGCTGACCACTACTCCATTTTCTGGCTATGAATTTGCCCATTATGGTACCTCATAGGAGTGGAATCATGCACTGTCTCTCCTGTTCTTGGCACAGATTACTTTAGAACATAGATTTGCAAAGTCTCCTTAAAGAGATAGAAGACTATCAAAAGATTAAGCCTGCACATGGCTATGTTGGCAGTCAGCCCCTCAGAAAGTGAAAGTGAAAGTTGCTCAATTGTGTTTCATGTCTCTCTGACCCCATGGACTATACAGTCCATGGAATTCTCCAGGCCAGAATACTGGGTAGTATTACTGGGTACAATAGTGGGTAGACTTTCCCTTCTCCAGGGGATCTTTGCAACCCACGGATTGAACCCAGGTCTCCCGCGTTGCAGGCGGATTCTTTACCAGCTGAGCCACAAGGGAAGCCCAAGAATACTGGAGTGGTAGCCCATCCCTTCTCCATTGGATCTTCCCGACCAAGGAATCGAACCAGGGTCTCCTGCATTGCAGGCGGATGCAGTCCCTCAGAAGCAGGTGGCAACTTTCAGTGGCAAAACAGAAAAGGGACAGGCTCTCCTGAGCCCAAGAGGGTGGTGCTCTGTTGGGGATGGTTTTTCAGGCACCCCCAGTGTGGAAAGGGCTGCAAAAATGGAGGAAGGCTTACAATTGTCAAATCACAGTGCTTCCCCTGTTTGAATTTCATTGACAGTGAGCAGCCTTCTGAAAATCTGACTCTTCACTGAACCTGCAGGTGGGAAGACATGGAACACAGTGGCCAGCCTACTTCTTGGGATCGGCACTTACACCTATCTTGGCCATAGGGAGGAGTGGCCAAAACTTGAATACAGGAGTGATTCTTGAGTTTGAAGCCCAATTCTTCCATTTACAGTAGGTGAGGGCTGGAGCAGCTTCATGTATTCTGGGGAGTTTAGTATCCACTTGGGAAAGATGGAGATGAGAAGAGTCCCATGTCACAGGGTGAGCATGAGGAGTAAGGAGAATGATATGCAATACAGAGGAGTGCTCTGCCTCCCCCAGAGCACTCCAGAAGATGCTCCCCCACAGTCAGTGTCCCATAAAACAGTGATGGCAATAATTCACATCGAAGCTACATTTTCAGTATCTTGTAGGTTTTGTTAGTATGACTCACTTTCCTTCAGTCCAGAAAACTTTAAGACACTTGACCTTGAGTTTGGGAGCACGCCTGCCCAAGGGCTGGACATTCCTGTGAAACTACTGGGATGAATAATAACCGCGTGAATCTTGAGAAATCAGCAGTTTCTCTTTCTTGTCAATATTTCAGTCTCAACATTCACCATCCTTTCTAAACATTGGTAAAAATACAGAATTTGAAAGTGTGAGCTCACATGTGGTAAACAGCTATCTTAGGCTGATACCTTATTGTATCACAGGGACTGCACAGTGGTAGATGGGAGACCTGATAAAAAGGTGAAGACAGAGCAATCTAGAATGACCCCCAGATACGCAGATTCCCCTGTGGCAGGCTCCACAGTAGAGGGATGGAGTGGGTCTGGTGGCCCCTGCAGTTCAAGCACAGAGCTTCCCAGGTAGCGCTCGTGGTAAAGAACTTGCCTGCCAATGCAGGAGACACAGAGACACAGGCTCAATCCCGGGGTCAGGAAAATCCTCTGGAGGAGGGCACGGCAACCCACTCCAATATTCTTGGCTGGAGAACCCCATGGACAGAAGAGCCTGGTGGGCTACAGTCCACAGGGTTCCAAAGAGTCAGACACGACTGAAGCGACTGAGCACACACGTGTCTGTCTGGAGCATCTTCCCTGGGCATCTCCCACAGTTCTGCTCAAGGTGGTGCCGGCTGCTGTTAAGGCTGCTGATGGGACCCATCAGCGGTCCTCATGGTTTCAGGAGTCTGCTTCCTCAGGGAGATGCCCGGCAAGAACTCAAATGCACTCTCGTGAGGGTAGCCTCTGCAGACTCAAGGCGATTACCCACTTGACTTTTGGAGCCTTTGGAGTGGAAGCCCACCCACTGGTTCTATTTCCCCCAGCCTTAGGGTGAATTCTCTCTCAAAAGCTTCCTGGGGCCTGTGTTGCCTCATTCAGGTTATCCAGAGATTGTTATTAACAGCAAATCTGGAGCTGAAGCGCTGCGGTCTTGGTCTCCCGTGGCAGGTGCGCTGCCGGCTCCTGTGTGCATTTGCTCAGCCCTCAGGCTGCGTTTAGCAGTGGGTGTGTCGGGGCGATTGGGGAGCAGTCCATCTGCCTGGAGATCTCGGTTGGGTGGATTAATGAATGATTATAGAGTACTTTGAAGGTCGGAGGGCTAATTATTTAGCCAGTTCCCTCCCTTCCCCCAGGTCCCCTTGATGGCCTTTTGTCTCTCTGCCTCCTGGGGCATTCTTGAATAGGAGAGGATGAATCAGGGGTCAGTAAATAGAACCGGCCATTCCAGATGGCCAGACCGGAGAGCCCCGTCTGGACGCTGCTCCACGGCAGGAGCCGAGATTCCCTGCGAGATCTGAGCACCAGGTAGGGTAGCTTTCTATCAGGGCTGGCCCAGCTTCCAGAAAGACTGTGGGTTCCTGGACTCTCAAAGTGAAAGTCGCTCAGTTGTGTCCGACTCTTTGTGACTCCATGGACTATACAGTCCATGGAATTCTCCAGGCCAGAACACAGGAGTGGGTAGCCTTTCCCTTCTCCAGGGGATCTTCCCAACCAAGGGATCACATCCAGGTCTCCTGCATTGCAGGCGGATTCTTTACCAAATGAGCTATCAGGACTCTCAACGGGGATGAATCTGCTAACCTGATGCCCTGGTGTGTCCAGGTTCGCTCCTAGTTTTGACATGAAATCCTTTATCTATGAGTCCATTCCTTTTTCTCCCTCCTGTTGCTTTTTCCCAGAGCAAGACCCCACAAGAAGAATGGACGTGGGGCATTCCGTTCCTGGGTTAGGACTGGGGGCAGACAAGCGGTTCTGCGCTGTGCTGTGGGGGAGGGTGCCTGCACTCCCTTGTAGAGTAAGGACCTCCTTGTTTCTCTGCCCGCCCTCTCTCCCAATGACCCAGATTTTTAAATAAAATATTTTTTTATTTTTAAAAAATCTTGAATTGTGCACACTTTTAAGGTTGAGGAAACCCAAGGAAAAAATAAATATTATCGGTAGTAGGATTACACTTGTATATCCCCTACTTGAGTCCAGGAATGGGTCTGTGGTACATGTCTGTGCATACTAAAGGGAGAGAAGTCTGGGGCAGACAAATCCTGAGTTACCTTCACTCCTCTATATTCCACCCTGTTTGCTGACAGCTACTCTGGTTGCAGAGAAATTAGAGAGACAGAGAAAAGACGACACCCAGTTCTGAAAGTGTCCAGTCTAGTAGGGAGAAAAGTATGAAAACATATAAAGGTGGCAAAAGAGACTCTGAGTGATTGTTTTGTATTTTGCTCTATTTTGACATTCCCTAAGATCAACAGGTAGATGGGCCCTTTGCCTGTCCTTGCCTCGAGATATTTTGAGGGCAGAAAACAGAAGCTGCTTGAAGTCAAAGGCTTTTGTAAAACTCCCAGGCTCTTTGAAGAAGGGATGCGAGGGATCCCAAGGGGAGAGGGGAGAGAGAGGAGGCCTTTGAGGGCATCAGGAGAAAAGAGAAATGACTCTGCGGGCAAGAGGCTGGCTCTGAGGGTGTTGAAGGAGAGGGTGGAAGGAAGAGAGGTGGGGAAATGGGGAAAGATCACACAAGCGCTGGTGTAGCAGACCTAGAGAGTGGGCGAGGCACAGGCATCCCAGGCTCACCCCAGACTCCCCAGGTGAGACCCTGAGGCAGGGGAAACTCTGGCCCTGGATGCTCACGTGGGCTGGGGCAATGGGGACCAGGAAGGACTGAGCAGTGACGGGAGGGGACTCCCCAGTGCTTTGGTGATGGACCTCAGTGTCCATCAACAGATTTAATGGATAAAGAAGATGTGATACATATATATTATGTGTATATCACACATCTATATGAAATTCAGCCTTAAAAGGGGGGATCTTGACATTTGCAACATGAATGAACCTGGAGGATGTTGTGATAAGTGAAATAAACCAGACACAGGGAAAAAACTGCACGATCTTGTATATGAAAGCTAAGAAAGTTAAATTCATAGAGGTAGAAAGTAGAATGATGGTTACCAGGAGCAAGGAGGTGAGGGAAATCAGGGAGATGGCGGTCAAAGGGTACAAAGCGGGAGTTCTTGTAGGATGAACTAGCAAACTTCTCAGCATGGTGTTTGAGGTCCGTTCTACTTTCTAAACACACACACACGGTATTTTAGCCGCATACTATGCTATCAGACTATTTGTAATTCAGCAAATAAAAATGACTAAATTACTTGTCACAGGAAGAAATTATTTGATATTTGTAATTATTCCTCCCGATCTGCCAAGAGCCTAATAATACCTAGATCTCCTTTCTGTGGGGTGTCTGTCCCACAGAATACAGTTGAGGCGAGGCAGTGAGAAGATGCAGAAAAGCCACACAGTGGGTATCTCTGGTTGTGAAAGGGAGTATGTGACAGGCCTGGGGAAATTTGCAAGGCAGGGGACTTGAGCCTTGGAGGCTGTATGATCTGGGGAAAGAACAACCTGGGTTGGTTTCCGAGGGGAGATTTTGGGAGAGAAATGCTGCATGATATGAATCGTCCCTGCCCTCTCTCCCTATGAAATCCTCCCTAAAGCCACTGCCCCCTCCAAGCGTGTGACATTCAATTCCTACCCCCTCCCTTCTCCTCGCCACCCCTCCCCCACCTCCCCTCTTCATTCAGTGGGCGACAGTGGAGGACCAGCCTACAGATGGTCCAAGGTGAGATCAGAGGCTGCGCAATCCAAGGTCACGCTTACATTCCACTGTTCGCTGTTCCCAACGCCTGCGATGCCCTTTGCCTCTTTTTTCTGCCAGGCAAGCATCAACCCACTCATCTTTCAAATGTCCTCACTTCTGCGAAGATCTCTGTGACCCCTCCTCTCTTCCTTGGCAGGATCACCATTAATCACCACCTGTGAATTCCCACAGCTCTTCTCAAGGCCTCATGTTGCCCTGCTTATCTCATCTTCCTTGACGCGGCAGCCTGGGTTCTAATTTTATCTTTGTTACTTACTCCCCACCACCCCCTGCCCCCTACTCCATCACAGAACCTAGCCTGTAGCCGGCACTCAAGGACCAGCATGGAATAGGCAAAGGATAAGCCTTGGCTGAGAGGTGAGAGAATTAGACAGGGAGGGGGCAAGAGGCACCAAGAAGATGAGATTAAAGACGGGGCGCGGGGCGGGGGGGAATAAGGAGCAGAGAGAGAGGAGTTAAATGTTAGCTTTCCTTGAAGCACCCCTCAGAGAAGACTAATTTTCGTAATTAAAATCCAGATAACTAGGAGAAAGGATGGTGAGCCAAGTGGTACATAGAACTGTAGCGACTGAAGGAAGCACAGAGCTTAAGAATGGAGATGAGAGAGTCCCTTTTGTGCTGGGATCATAAAAAAAGATGACGTTGGAGCGGGGGTGGGACGCCGCGGGACCAGGACAGAATGAAAGCGGGCTGGGGGAGAGAGAGGTGAGAACTGAGTTAACGAGAGGCGCTGGGAGTGGGAGTCTTGGGCCTGGAGAGAAACAAATACAATCCAAGGCCCCAGCTCCCACAGAGACAAGCAGAGCGGTGCTTTGTAGCGAAGCAAGCCAAAGAGGGGTGGGCAGGCCAGCCGGCACTCAGAGGCGCATCGCTGCAGAGCATCGTTGCTGAGAGTGGAAGACGGAAGTAGGAAACTGGGGGTTGGCCCAGAAAAGACAAGAAGAAACGCAGCGCACAAGCTTACCGGCTTCGGCGGGGAGGGAGGAAACGGCAGATAATAATACACTCTAGAGATAAATTAATAACACTAAGCTACCTCGCCAGGGTGTTACGAGTGTTAATTAATTAATTATTGTTTGCCAAGCACTTTGAAGGTGGAAAGGCTCTGTAATTATTATGAATAAAATGTCAGGGATAATAATCGGGCAGAAGGCAGTGACCTCCCCGGCACCTCATTTGCATGGCACGAAGGATTCAGGGATGCTCTGCCAAGGCGAGACCTGCCGAGACGACAGATGCCCGTCCCGACGCCCAGCCTCCTCCTCCCGCGTCTTTCTGGCGCCCCCCGGGGTCCGCGGCCTCTGTTCCCCTGGCAGTGGATGCCCGAGAAGCCGGGTGAGGTGAGGTGTTTACGAGATGGCAAGCGGGAGCACGCTGATGGCTGGGGGTGCGGCCTGAGGGACGCCCCTCCCACCCAAAAGCTTTCCACTGAGCCGGCTGTTTTGTTTCCGAGGAGATCACTATTAAGAATATGCGTGGGTTTGGGTCTGTCTCTTCCAGAGTGGGATGGGAGGGGCCTGTTTGAAGCGGGGGGCGAATGTGTGGGAGAACAAGTCCTCCTGGGAAGATGGGGTGCCAACATAGGTTTGGGGGAAACGGCCCCCAACAGGCCAGGTCACTGGCTCATGGAGACTGCAATAAACCACAACCTGCCCCCCATTTATATGTGGAAAGGGTCCCGTGGCCCTAAAGGCAAAGAGGAAAATTATAATCCAGCTGGGCAGAGAGTAGCATCACCAACTCAATGGACATGCTGCTGCTGCTAGAGTTTGAGCCAACTCTGGGAGGTGAAGGACAGGGAAGCCTGGTGTCCTGCAGTGCGTGGGTTCCCAAAGAGTCACTACTTAGGGACGAAACAGCAACCACACCAGGCAGAGAGTGAGAGTGTCCAGCAGAGACCCGTGCTGAGCTAGGCTGCATGACATGACGGGTGTCAGCTCTTCGAGGTTTTGGTCCTGGAGGAAAGATGTCTGAGGACTGTTGTCTTCAGCAGATGCTCCCGCCTCCCTCCCGCCTCCTTGGTTGACGTGGCAAAAGAACTGCAGAATATTTACCAGCCCTGGCCCGTGTGTTCGGGAAACAGTCTTGCCAACGAATGCCTCTTCCTACCGACCAGCGGAGAAGAGAGAGGAACACCTCCCTAAGGCTCGGCGAGTTTGGGGCGGGGGAGGGACACCAACGTGGCTACTGGGTCTGGACAGAATTTTGCACATTTTGTACCAGAAAAATAAAAGAATAAACAACGAAAACCTCCTCTATCTCCTAGAGACAAGAGGACTCCCCTTGTTTGTCTCCTGTGTTCCTGGTGGGAGACCCTGACTAAGCGTCCACAGTGCAGGGATCTTAGGAGCCATGACCTCGCTTATAAAGTCAGAAGAGCAGACATTTTTATTAGGTCTAGGGCTTCCCAGGTGGTGCTAGTGGTAAAGAACTCGCCTGCGATTGCAGGAGATGCAGGAGACACAGGTTTGATCCCCAGGTCTAGAAGATCCCCTGGAGGAGGAAATGGTAACCACTCCAGTATTCTTGCCTGGAAAATCCCATGGATAGAGGAGGCTGGTAGGTCCATGGGGTCCACGGGGTCACAAAAGAGTCGGACACCACTGAGTGACTGAGCACGCACACCAGGGCTGGGAGGTGCATTCGTTCCTAGGGCGTTGCAAGGCACCACCATCTGAGTGGCTTAAACAGCTCTTCCGTTCTCCCCGTCTGTCTGGAGGCTGGAAGTCCAAAATCACAGGGTCAGCAGGGTTGGTTCCTTCTGTGGCTGTGGGGAACAGTCTGTCCAGCCCTTTCTCCCAGTTTCTGGAGGCTGCAGGCGTCTGTAGGTGGCTTTCTCCCTGTGTCTTCACTTCATCTTCCCTCTCTGCCTGTCCGCCTCTGTGTCCCAGTTTCGCTTGTACTAAGAACAGCGGCCCCATTGGATTAGAGCCCACTCTACTGACCTCACTTGATCATCGGCACAGACCTGACTTCCAAATTAAGCCACATCCATAAGTCCTGGGGGTTCAACCGCTTGGCGGGGAGTGGGGGGTGGGAAACCCTTCAACTGACAACGGGAGGTTTTCCTTTTTCCAGGAAGGGTTTTGGCCTGTGCCCTTAGTGGCCTGATTCCCACCTGGGTGTTGGGAAATTGAGGCAGGGACCCTCTCTCGGTGTCCTTAGGGCCAGCGTAGAGGTCCTGTGTTGCTTAAACAGAGAGGTTGCTGGGAGGCACAACCTGCCCTGTAACCTTTTCTTTCCATCCTGACCTTCTCCTGGTGCTGCTAATACAACACAACTGGCCATCAGGGTCCGTGTGGCACCGTAGCCCACGTGTAGGGATGAAAAGCCGGGCTTTCATGGACTGGAGGACGGGCCTGGTGTGGAGTCAGCCTGTGAGCTGGGGCCTCGGCTCTCATTTCCTCACCTCTCAGGTGGGAGGTGGCAGTGTCTACCTCCCAGGGCTGAATGAGATCACCGGCAGAACACGCCTGGTGTCTGGGGGTGGGTGTTATCAATCATTAGGAGCCCAACGGGAAGTCTAACCAAAAACTTGTCCCGGAGCACCGAGTGCAGATTTGTGCTGAAAAGTTTGCTAAGTTCCTCTGACTCCTGTTTTCCCGGCCACCCCCACGGGGGCCAGGAACCCCGCAAGTCAATGGCTTTGAGGCTTTGAACTGGGACTTCAAAGAGAAGCCAGCTCTGTTCTTCAAACAGGTTTATAAAGAGATTTTGATACAAGACAACAATACTTGTCAGCAGTGTCCAGTTACCGTCCTTCCCTTTGTAGTTTTATTAGGAAATAATTTCCCAGCCGGCGAGGCTCCTGCTGGCATGCCTTGTTTCTCTGTTTGCGATCGGATCTGCCCACCAGAGGGGCTGCCCCTCGCGCTGCAGCGGTCTTGCCAGCTGGACGCCCAGAGAAAGACATCACCGAAGGGTCTCCGGAGCCGATTTACCATCTGCCCCTCCCCTCCCCTCCCCTTCTCTGTAGCAAAAATGCAATTTGTTTGACCTCTGGGGAGGTTTAAAACCTCAGCTCCTTAATTGCCCCCCTCCCCCCATTATTATTATTTTTTTTAAGAGGGGAGGAAAGAGGGGGAAACGGCCAGAAAAGAAAAGAACCATTTAAGCCATCCTTGCTAGCCTGCCCTGCATTCTCGGCTGGCAGTAAGAATTCCCAATAGATGAAAACTAAGGAGCTCAGTTCACTGCGGGTCCCTAGTTTTCATCTGTTGGGACTAAGTGGGTCCTTTTCGCAGGGGCCAGCTTTCCCAAGCAGAAGAGAGGCGTGGTTTTCCAGAAGTGACTATTGATTTTTCCTTCCGTGGTACAGTTATTTCCCTATAACTTGAAACATGTGATGGGGAGTCTACTCTATGCCAAGCACTGGGCTGGTTCTGAGATCCAGAAATGGGGAACACAGGGTTCCTCCCCAGACATGTTTCTCAGCAGGGCGGGGGTGAGGCAGTTGAGAAGCAGATTCTTCAGGGCCCTTCCTTAAAGGGCTCTGTGTGCTCCCGCTCCAGGAGGCCCCGCCAGAGCTGATGGTGGGGGCTTCAAAATGGGGCCACTGGGATGCATTTCCTCAAGGAAAGGGGACAGATGGAGAGAGGGAGAATGGAGATGCCCTGGGAGGATTTGATCCTGAGATGGGTGGGACAGAGGGAAGTGGGCCTAAGGGGCTCTTATCCCCAGAGAAAAAGACACCTTCCTTCCTTTTTATGAAATTGGGAAGGAAACTTGAGGATGTCAGTCATTTAGAGGGTGGGAGAGAAGAGGGTGTGGGCAGGTTCAGCTTTCTTGACCTTTTATTTTGTTGGGAAGTAGGACTTTTTTAGGAAGCAGGAATTAATGGCATTTACTGGGGAGAGGGGAAGCAGTTGGCTTAATGTGACTTAGAAAGTTAAAAGCAGATGTTTCTTAGAGACCATTAAGTTCCAGGTCCTCATTTTATCCAGTGTAAAGCCAATGCAGGGGACTCAAGAGATGCGGGTTTAATTCCTGGGTTGGGAAGATCCCCTGGAGGAGGAAATGGCACCCCACTCCAATATTGTTACCTGGAAAATCCCATGGACAGAGGAGCCTGGTGGACTACAAAATACTCTTTGCTATGGGGTTGCAAAAAGTCAGATACAACCAAGCACACAAACACGTGCACGCGCGCACACACACACGGAAGGATTGAGGAATTTCCTAAGGTAGTATATTGATGAGGGGTGGAGCTGAGACTTGGATACAGGTCTGCTGGCTCTTAGGTCAGGGACCACTGCTCTGCAGGATGCTCCCTGCATCCCTGAGGATGCATCACTGTTCTGCATCCACCTAGGAGGATGGAGTTGCGGTGGCAGACTTGGGTAAGACCTCCTGGGATTCTTGACCAACTGGATGATGAGGTTGGTTCCAGGGTCTTTGGTCCATTAAGAGGTGCAGAGTCAGTGCAGAGGGAAACCTCGAGTGGTTAAAGGTCATCCAGGGTCACCCCAGGTCACTGCACCATGAGCAAAGCTCTCCTGCAATGGGAGGTACAGAGCAATGCCGTTCCACAGGCTCTAAAGTATTTTGCTGACCCAGGATTATTCACCTTCCCATCAACAAGTTCCTACTCTTGCCAAAGGAAATAGTAAATGCTTCCACTGAAAAGCCACAGAGTAGGAACTGACCTAAAAACTTGTAGTTTCTGAGCAGAAATGTGCCAGACCACAGGAACACAAATAACCTGTTGGTTACTGCCCAGAATCTGTGCCAATGTTATTACACTCATTGTACAGATGGGGAAACCTAAGTGGAAAGATGGATGATTTCCAAAGATTCATCCAAAGGCAATAATTAAACTCACAGTTTAATGTTTGTTACGCTTATTCCTAAATCTTCCTCTCACTGATTACCTCATATTTCCATGGAATGTGCAAGAAGCATTGACTAGGACGTTAAGAATAGACCATAGAGTTTTTCCATGAGGTCTGGCTGGAGTCTGGTGAACCTCAACTCCAGCCACTTATATAATTTTTTGAGGCATCTAGTGAAAAAAAAAAAACGAGGTTTAATAAAATGGTTGTAATATATTTTATATGTTTGAATTTAGGGGATGGCAAACTATGGCTTGCAGACCAGATCTGGCCTGCAGCCTGTTTTTGAACAGCCCATGAGCTAAGAATGGATTTTACATTTTAAAAGGGTCATTAAAAACAACAACAAAAAAAAATTAAAAACAAAGAATGTACTACAGAAACTGTACGTGCCTAGAAAGCCTGACATGTTTACTAACTGGTCCTACAGAAAAGGTTGGTTGCTCCCGATAACAAATGAACATTCTGTCATTAACCCCCAAAGCCAATGATATGTGCTTGCATTATAACAAGATAACTCGATTTATTGCAACTAGTCATTTACTGTATACTAGAAGTAGTGTGGCCTTGTAAGGAGAGCTCAGTTCCAAGTTGTCGGACCACTGCTGCCCACTCCAGTCACCTGGCTAATCTCATTGTATCCGTTTGGACAAACGCAAGAGGTGAGCCTGGGTGCCTTTGTGACCCCAAGGCTTGACCCCACAGTCCTCATGACCCCTGATCCAGGGTAACATGTTCTGGGTTTCCTTTGAGCCGGAGAGGAGAAGCAATCAGTTCTCCTCTTAGCAAGGATTTGGCATCTTAGTTTGCCTGCCTTGCTTTAGGAAGCTCATCCATCCGTGGGGCAAGAGTCCTTCGTTCGTCCTGGGGCAGCTGAGCCCTGGATGGCAGGACGCGTGCCACCAACGGACACTGGCTCCCTAACCAGCGTGTGCACCCACAGCTTCATGATACCCGTTGTAAATTAACCGGAGGGCTGTCCCTGCAGACAGGGAGGGCTGACAGAGAACTGCCAACTCCGCTGGGCAGACACTGCTTCTGTGCACTGGAACCTCCCTGTGGAGACTGGCAAGTGATCTAACACCTCAGGACATCCAGCAGCTGGCCGGGAGAAGCCAGGCCACCAGGAGAATTCACACTTTACTTTCCTGCTCTGGGAGCCAGAAAGGCAGAGCACTGGAGGCGAGAGAATGTAGGTGGTGAGGTCTCACTGAACAGGGTTCAAATCCTGCCTCTGCCGTGAACTCATCACACAACCTTAGACAGATGACTTCATGTCTCGCACCTTCAGTTTCCTCATTTGTAAAATGAAGTAATAGCAGTCCTACCTCATGGGTTATTGGGAGGCTGAAAAGAGGTATCAGATGCAAAAAAAATCAGTGAGAAGGCAAAAAAGAGTACCTTAGCTATTGGGGGCTTTATTCTAGTCCATTCTGTGAGCATTGAGCTTATTTCTGCATCAGTGTTTTGCCTCAAAGGTCAGAGGGTAGTCTCCAGTACGGAAGAGCAGAGAGGTGGTGGAGCTGGGGAGAGGTTGTGCTTTGCAATATAGAATGGCACAGAAGAGACATTTTGGAGGGAGAAATTGTTAAATTAGAAGAATCAGAAACGTCCAGAGAGGTACTTCAGTGATCCCGCAGTCCAGCCGTCCTTAGACATTTTCCAGGGAAGGTTGCTCAGGGGTTGTGTCTCCTGAGGCAGAAAGCCCTGGGTGAGCCCTAATTCTGTTATTCACTGTTAAATAACCCAAATTCTGTCATTTACTGACTGTGTGAGTGGGCAAGAGATTGGATTCCCCGAGCCTCAACTTCCTTGTTGATCTTTTTTTCCATTTTTGTTTTTGCTTCTCTCTTTTTTTTCCCAGCTTCCTTGTTTATAATTGTCATTGTTCAGTCCCTCAGTCATGTCACTTTTTGTGACCCGTGGACTACAGCACGCTGGGCCTCCCTGTCCTTCGCCATCTCCTGGAGTTTGCTCGAACTCACGTCCATTGAGTCGGTGATGCCATCCAACCTTCTCATCCTCTGTTGTCACCTTCTCTTTCTACCTTCAATCTTTCCCAGCATCAGGGTCTTTTCTAATGAGTCAGTTCTTTGCATCAGGTGGCCAAAGTATGTCCTTCCAATGTATATTTAGGGTTGATTTCCTTTAGGATTGACCGATTTGATCTCCTCGCAGTCCAAGGGACTCTCAAGAGTCTTCTCCAACACCACAGTTTGAAAGCATCATTTCTTTGGCACTTAACCTTCTTTATGGTCCAATTCTCACATCCATACATGACTACTGGAAAAACCATATAATTAAGAATAATTATAATAGCAATTATGTATTACTATTCACAACCCATGAGGTTGTTGTGAACATTCATTGTTGGTTCAAGGCCACCTCTGTGTCTCCATATGACCATTCCACAAGAGATCAGGTATGACTATGAAAGGGGGACCAGGTGATGGATCTCCACTGATGTTCCTCATAATCTGGGTCCCCACCTACTGGTGTCATAGAGAGTCTGAGCAACGTCTCTCTTTGTGCACAGCCAACAGACCTGCAGAGATGGAGTTCCACTAAATGGTGTGTACACCAGCTTAGAGCCTTTGAGCCTACGTCACTAAAGTCAAATCCATGCAGTCAATTTCCTGTCTCTCTCATGGGGTTAATTTCCCTTGCCTTTGGTTGGGCAAAAGTTGGTTTTGAAAACACCCCTTATAATAGGTGTTTCAAAACACTTGAGTGTCGGTATGAGCCTATTAAATTCTAACAGCTCTGCTGGCAGGTAAAGCACATTTATAGACTTAAAAAAAAATAACCATGTTGTTTGCCTTTCAGACTGCTGGGGCCATTCTGGAGTGATTTTGTGCTTAAGGTCAAGGAATTTTGAGCAATGGATTTTTGTTTCTCAATTCGCTCTCCTCTCATTGTCCTTCTATGAAGTAGTATAAACTGCAGGATTGTTTATCAGCCTCTAGCTGAAACTGATCTTGCCAGAAATCCATTGCTTCTATTCAACCAAATAAATCTACGTTTTAGCTGTCAGTGCCTCAAAGGGATTTTGCTACCTCTGGGCTTTTCCTGTTCTAACTTTCTCCAAATGTTTGAATGTCCAAAGGTGGCTGTTAGAAAAAAAAATCAACTCTGCAATTCTACAGGGTGGAATTCTGGCACATGTAAAGCTACTTGATTGAGTAAATAAATATCCTGGGCCTTGAAGTTTTTGCTGAGGGAGAAGGATCTAGAATAGAAGAGAGGTTGAAGCAAGGTCTAGCTTTCTGAGGGACAGAGAAGAAGGAGAGAATATATTGAGACTTAAAAAGGGCCTGCAGGGGAGTCTAGGTTTGACAGAGAAAGGAAGAAAGGGGTGACATTGGCTGTCCGTGCTCGGCTGCAATATTTAGCAGGAAGATGCAGTCCTCTGGGGTGAAGTATTTGGGATGCATTTCAGAGCCAGAGGGAGTGGCAGCAATGGAGAGAAATGGGAAAGGTTGGGACTTAGGGAACTTCATCCTCCAAGACTTAGACAATTTCAACTGGCACATTGACCTGTGGTTTTGAGACCACGAGGCAGTGAGAAATGGACCTCCCTGAACACCAGCTGACGTGTTCAGCGTGGTACAGAGTCATAAAATGATGTCAGGACATCAGAAAATGTGTTTAGACTAGGTTCTGTTTTACTTTGTGGGAATTCAGTTCAAAGAATCAGTCATTTTTTCATATGGCTAATGTTACTGATTTACAAAGAAGTCCTCTCATAGGCAAACATAAAAAGACCTAAAACCCCATAATTAAGTGCCTGCTCCAGTCACAAAGTCAGACTGTCTTAAACCATCCCTTTCAAACATAGAATACACATCTCTCAGCATCCATTAAAAACTTGTAAAGTAGATTTTTTCCCTCCCTTTATCTCTTCTTGGAACTCCTGTCAAACCAGCTCCGTATGAGAAGACAATCAGCAATGGAAGGAATTTCGAGTCAATTCTTGTTGCTTTGCTAGTGTTTTCTACTGATTTGTAAAGTAGGCTTGTAAGCCTTCTTTCATTCTTGTCCAGTGTGTCCAAAAAAAACTAAAAGTGTAACATGGCCAATATGAGTGAATGATGATGTGGAGGTGGGGAACTCCTTCCCGACTCCACTTCTTGGAGTCAAGCTCAACCACTATCACCTTCGTGTATGCAACTCTAAGGGTTATAAATGTTCCAGCTCTGTGAAATGAGATGGAGCCAGTGTAGCTGCTCGAATGTGCTCTTCTAGGTAATAGAGGAACAAGATCTTCGATTTCTGGCTGCTTCTCAGCAAGTGATGACACTGTATTTTCCCCAGCCCCAACAAGCCCACTCTTCAGTTATCAAATCTGGTTATGGTAGACTGAATAATGGTCCCTAAAGATATCTACATTCTAACCCTGAGAACCTGTGAATGTTATCTTACATGGAAAAATAAATTTTGAAGCTGTAATTACATTAAAGACCTCAAGATAGGAAGGTTATTCTGGATTGTCTGAATCAGCTCTGAAATTAAAACTGTCTTTTGGTATCCATGGGATATTGGTTCTAGGACTGGCCTTCAATATCAGAATCCTCAGCTGCTCAAGTGCCATAGTTGACCTACTGTCGTTCCACACTGTGGGTTCAACCAACCTCATATAGTGTAATATTGTAATACTTCAGATCAGATCAGATCAGCTGCTCAGTCGTGTCCGACTCTTTGCCACCCCATGAATCGCAGCATGCCAGGCCTCCCTGTCCATCACCAACTCCCAGAGTTCACTCAGACTCGCATCCATCGAGTCAGTGATGCCATCCAGCCATCTCATCCTCTGTCGTCCCCTTCTCCTCCTTCCCCCAATCCCTCCCAGCATCAGAGTCTTTTCCAATGAGTCAACTCTTCGCATGAGGTGGCCAAAGTAATACTTATGGGAGAAAAAAATCTGTGTATAAGTGGACCCACACAGTTCAAATTTGTGTTGTTCGAGGGTCAGCTGAAATCACACGTGTCATTGTAAGAGGGAGGCAGAGAGACATTTGACTACAGGGGAGAAGAAGTTAGTGTGAAGATGGTGTCAGATTGGAAAGATGCGGCCACAAGCAAAGGGATGCTGGCCGCCAGTGGAAGCTGGAAGGGACAAGGGATAGATTCTCCCCCTGGAGTCTCCAGAAGGATCTAGCCCTCACCATCCCTTGATTTTAGCCCACCAGATTCCTTGCAGGCTTTGGCTCCCAGAACTCTAAGAGAATGAATTCTGTTGTTTCAAGTCATTGCATGTGTGTGTGTGCTCAGTCACGTCTTTGTGACTCCAGCAGGGGTCCTTTAGTTCACCAGTCTCCTCTGTCCGTGGGATTTTCCAGGCAAGAATACTGGCGTGGGTTGCCATTTCCTTCTCCATTTAAGTCATTAAGTTTATGGTAATTTGTTACAGCAGTAATAGGACACCAATACACTGTTCACGTCTGATTTGCTGAAGAATGAGGGAAAACGGCTCTCTGGTTCTCATTTGACTGCTCCTGGCACACGGAAGAGCTGCCATGCGGAACACTGGCAGCATGATCTCAGGGAGGTAAGTGCCCATATTCCCAGTGTGTACACTCGGGCCAACTCTCAGAGCAGAGCTATTTGAAAGGAAGAGCATTCACAGATGATGGCTCTTCCCGTAGAATAAATGAGTGAGTGTTTGTGCTCTGATCTGTGCCTCCTGGCCCAGGTAAAGAGGTTAGTTGTTTAAGCATCTTAGAAAAAGTTCTAATTTTAAAGCTAATATTATCTGGAAATTCTTCCAAAGTACAAGATAAAATGCCCCCAAATGTCTGTCCACGGGTTTTAGAGTCACTTGCATTTGAAGATGCTTCAGAAATGCTCCTAACTTGTGCAGGGAGGTACTTGATTTTTCTGGGGATGTCTGAGCTCTGGTGAGGTAAGAAGTTGCCATGGGAGTTGCATGGAGCCTCTCTTTGTTTCAGTCCCTTTTTGCTTCTTCTCCAGTTCCACACTCATACCTCGATATCCCCTAACACTGCCTGGTTCTGTGTTTCATTCACTGTAAGGCTGCATGATTAGCTGACTGAATCAGCTAATCTGTGTACTTGATTCAAGACTACTTTTCCCTCTTCCCTCCCTGCAAGCGTCTTTCTCATTGGGTTAACTGTGCACTTTTAACACCAGCCTCTCGGAGACGGGGTTATCCTCTGTCTTGACAGGGTCATTGAATTTCAGAGTCAGAATGGAGCTTTATTAAGCACATCAATTCCAACTCCAGTGAAATAATTAACTCGGGGCTCGGATGGTCTGGAGGAGGAACCGTGAGGCCCAGGGGGCCCGAGCTGTAGCACACACCCCAGGAGATGTTGGGACACGTGGCACATGGGCTCCTCCATGAGAAGCGTTGGCAGGACTGGGAAGCCGATGGAGTGGGTAGAGGCAAGCAGTTGAGACCTTCATTTTTCGGGGACAAATTTTCTGTGACAAACACTCTAGAGTCCCTTTTTCTTTGTTCCTGCAGAGGTAGTACTTGGCCTGCTCTGCCTCCTCTGGCTTGTGCCAGGCATCTCTGTGGTTGGGTTTTGCTAAACCTGGGACCCGTGGATAACCTGGATGCCCAAAGTACTTGGGCAAAGGCACCTACATTGCAACAATACTTCACTGAGGTGCTGGGCTATCTGGGAAAAGAGCAGGCAGTCAGGTGAACCAGAAAGATCCATTTAACCAACTTAGAAGATGGGCGGTTTTGATGAGAGCATTAACCTTCTCCAGGCTGGCTGTCATTTCCAAATGACAGCTGCGTGCCTGGCATTTCCAAGGAGTCTTTCATCTCTAAGAGGAGAAGGGGAAGCAGGGGTCGCATCTAATATATTAAAAGCAGAAAGGAAACGTTGAAGCCTGTGGTACCCTTTGGCCTGTGGGTCTTCTCTCCCCACTGAGGTCATATGTATTTTAAAGGCCTAACCTAGGAGCTGTTTTGAAAGACCAGGTTAAAGAACAATTAAACTTAGACTTGCCTTTAAAATGTCAGAAACTGTCTACCCTGGTGGATGGGCAGAGGATACATTCTTCTGGGAGTTGGGCCCTGAATCATTTAGGATTCTTTTAGTTGCAAGTGACAGAAAGCCAAGTTTGAATTTATTTTATTACAAAAAACAATGTGTGTCTTGGGTATCTTAACTGTCTTGTTAAAGACGTGGCCTTTGGCACAGGGGAAGACAGGCTCCATCATGTCATCGAGGTTGGTCACTCTCTCTTCCTTTGGGTGGGCTTGATTTTCATGCGTTCTCTCCCTCACTGCTTGTAAGAGCGCTGCCAGCCACTGGAAAATACACACATCTAGGTTCAAATCCAGTCATCGTGAGAAGCGACTTGCCTACTAATAACACGAAGGTTTGGAAATTGGAGCCCCTTGGTCATAATTGGCTGAATGGGTCAGCCCCGAGACAATTACTGTGAAAGAGGCATTGACTGTGGCCTCTCAAACTTCAATGTGCACACAAATCATCTGGGAATTTTGTTAAAAGGCAGATGCTGACTCAGAAGGTCTCAGTGAGAACCCAAGATTCTGCATTTCTAATAAACTCCCAGGTGATGCTGAGGCTGCTGATCTAAGGACTGTACCTGAGATTAGGCTTGTTGGCTTCACTTAGATGGCAATTTCCATCCATACAGCCTGAGGGTAGACTTGGGTTCAACTGAGGACAAGAGCTGAGTCTAGTAAGGAATAGGGAAGAGGGGGCCCTCAGAACAAGTTGTAACATTGTTGCCACATTAAGGACAGATCAGATCTGTTGGCCAAAGAACGCATTTCCCCTATGGGGTCTCTGGGTTTTTTGTTAACTGCGACATAAAATGCAGTCAGTGATGTTTGGGGATGTCTGAGTTGTGCCTAGCCTCAGTAATACCCCTTGAAGAGAGGAAAGAAGTGATCCTTAGATGCAAGACAGAAGATAAACCAATCTCAAAAACTGCGCTGAATATCATCATTGCTATTAATTATTAACTGAAGAAGGACTAGCATGTGCCTGGTGTGGGTAGAGATTTTGTTTAAGCACCAGCCCAGAGAGACCTGGAAAGGAAACCAAAGAAGAGGCATGAATTATAAATACGGATCCTGCCATAGGAAGCTGCTGGAAGCTCAGGCGCCTGCCATGGAGAAGGGAGTCTCGAGGCTGAAGCTCCGGAACCGCAAAGTGGGGTTAATGCGCCACACAGGAACCTGCACTCTGCAGCGTGGGACTGCTCGTTAGGGGACCAGCGTCCACGCTGCTGGTGACAGAGGATGGATGCAAAGGCAGGAACCGCAGCTCGGAGAATCTTTGAAGGAACTTACATTTCTGTTACATGGGAAGACATACTGCCTAAAGTTTTTTTTTTTTTAATGTAATTGCTTTGAATATTATATTGTGATAAAGAGGTAGGTGGACCTGGCGTAATTAGTTGATAAACTATGATAACGAGAGATGGTATTCTGGAAAGCATTTGTTTAGAATGTGGCATTTAAGGGGGATTAGTTGCATAATTTAGGTATTTGAATATCACCATGTAATAAATAATAATAATAACCACAATAATCCCAGCTTGATGGGGGCCCTGCTGGTTAGAGAATGTTCTAGCTAGGTTACCAGATGGAGAACTGTAATTAGGCTCATTCCCTGGTAATTTAAGAAATGAAGGCAGCATCACTTTTTGCCTCTCATCACCTTTCCCTTCCTTTTATTTCTCAGCATCCTGATGTCTTCTGGCTGTGGCAAGCAATCTCTCTCCCAGCCCCCTCCCTTCCCTCTCCCTCCTTCCTCCCCCACCCCCATTTTTATCTCTCCTGGAGCCTAAGCTGTTAGTGTTTTGCTGCTGGGAATCCTGGTGTTGTGCAAGGTCTTTACACGCATCTTATCAAGTGAGCCCTGTGCTGTCTCTTAAATTCCCGTGGTAGGAAGATGTCAAGACATTGGCTACAGCCAATGAGGTGTCAGAGGGCTTCTAATGCCGTATAGACACGTGTTGGATTGATCCCCTTCTCTCCCCAAACATATCCTGGTTTCCTTAGCAGAAAAGTTAAGTCAGAACATTTTTCTTATTTGAATTTAGTCAGGCAGGTGGTTCCAGAACCTTCCTTCTCCAGGTCCTGAGCACCTACACACCCGAGCTTTGAGAGGCCACCATCGCCACCATCCACAGGCTGCAACAAAGATGCTTCCTGCTTCTGTTTGCATCTCAGCAATGTCCCTGTCTTTTCTGCTGAAAATTCTCTTTCTTTATGGATGTTCCTTCCCACTTTCTCCTTCCTCCCCTCATAAGGTACTTTAAAGGGTCTAATTCTTGCGCAGAATTAAAGCTAACGGAAGATACCCAATCAGGCCGATTCTCCATGCTTAATTCAAGGTGACAGGTTAACAACAGGAAACAGAGAACAATCATGAGTCATCACCCTCTGGGTGCTAGTGTAAGAACAACTGGCCTCAAAAGTAGGGGAGAGAAATGTGGTCCTAGAGACCTGAGTAGAGGCATCCACCCTGCTGTGTGACCCGCTAGCGCCTGACTTTCAATCACCTCGGCATTTAACACGCTCTCTGACAACTGATTTTAACTGCAGATTTTCCCCATTAACACAGTAACCCACCCTCCTGCCCACCACCACGCCAGGATTGAGTCCGCCCCATTCACCTGTGCATTTCCAGAGTCAAGCTCAGTGCCTGGCTCAGGTAGGTGTTCAAAACACATGCATTGAATTTGTGAATTAACTCATCTCTTCAGGGCAGGTGTACCAGGAGGAGGAGAGGAAGCACTTCTGCTTATCGAGTAGTGGTGGTGATGTAGAGTAGCCATCCCTTAAAACAGACCTTATTGAAACATAGTGAACAAATTTTAAACTGGCCCAGGATCTAGGGGAAAAAAACCAGAAATATGTGTGGGGGTGGGGAGGTGGGTGGGAAAGTACACAGAAGGATTGGGATAGTAAAGGATCCTAAAATTCTACATACATGAAAATTACATTTCTTAGTTTTCTTTTTCTCAAGTAAATTTCTTATTGAAATACAATAAATTGAGTGTACAAATCACAAAGCTGTCGGGAGCATATACATCTTGATGTATGTTCACAAAGGGAACAGACTTGGGTGGCAGACCTCAGATGAAGAAACCATCCGGCTGGTATACCAGAAACCACCCCAGACCCTTCCCTACAAAATGACTCTTATCCTGATGTCCATTCCTGCAGTTTTGCCTGGTTTTGAGCATTATGTAAATGGAATCATACAACATGTTCTCTTTTATGCTTAGCTTCTTTCCTGCACTGCTATTTTAATCTGACAGTAATTCACCCTTTTCATGGATGTGTAGTTTTCTACTTTATGGGTCTGCCACTATATTTAACTGTCTGCCTTACTGTTGACAGCAACTGTTTCTTTCCTATTTTTTTGTTTTAGGAAAAAAATAGTTTTTTTCTATTAATAGTTTTTGCCTATTAACAGTGGTGCTACGATGTATGCTCTTGAATGTCTTCTCATGCCCACAAATTGGGTATAAGCATGTACGAAGACCAATGCAGGATTGCCAGGCATGTGCCTTCTCAGCTTCGGTAGATACTGCTGTTTTCTGACTTGTTGTTGTTCAGTGGCTAAGTCGTGTCCAACTCTTTGCCATCCCATGGACTGCAGCATGCCAGGCTTCCCTGTCCTTCACTATCTCGTGAAGTTTGCTCACAGTGATGCCATCCAGCCATCTCGCCCCCTTTCCTCCTGCCTTCAGTCTTTCCCAGAATCTGGGTATTAGCACACCCACCAGCATTCAGTAGAAGCTCCCATCTTCCTATTTTCTTGCCAACAGTTTAGTATTGCTGTCTTATCAACAGTAATCAGGCCGGTGGGTATGCAATGGCGTTGTTTTTGTGGTTTTGATTCACATTCTCCTGATGACTGATGGAGTTGAATAGTTTTTATATGCCTGATGGTTATTTGAGCGTCCTCTTTATGACATGCCTGTTCATGTCTCTGTATGTTATTTTGCGGATATTTTTGGCATGTAGTGTTTGTTCATTTTAAAGGGACTTTAGACATTATGACCTTGGCTTTCTTACTTAAAAATGTGTCTATCTATTATAGTACCAGAGCCCTTTCTTGAGATGAAATCTTAGGGAGAAGACCAAGATGCAAACTAGGTCAAAGCAGAGATGTTCTCAGAGGAGGGCAGAGACGCTCAGCGCGCTTCCCATCCACCACCCCTATTATATTCCAGCGAACCTGAAAACACTGCCTTATAGCAAAGACAGTTTTTAAGAGCCAAGATAACAAGTGAGTCAATAAAAATCCTCATAAATACTTTATGAAATATTTGCTAACAATAAAGATAACAGGAGACATAAGACCCTGAAAGGCATTTTCACAACTTGAATGGGTTATAATGGACATTATACTATTAATTGCCATTTATGCTCTCTTGCTCAATGGCGACTTTGCGTGGTCTCTCTCATCTTGTGAGCAAGTTATAAGATGCTTTCAATATTATTTTGATTCACTACCAAACACATGCACACGAAGAGATGATGTGTGTGTGTGTTTGTGCGTGTATACACATGGCAACCTACCCTCTTCTTTCTTCCAAATGCTCAATGCTCTTCTGATTTTATAACTTAGATTTGGTTATTTCCATGTCCTAAATCCAGCCTTGGTCTCATAGACACAAAAGTACTTGGATTTTTCAAATGGAAAAAATTGGGGGCAAGCTTTATTTAACACATCTGGGGAGGCGTTTTTGGTTTCCAGCGCCAGGGCCCAGCGCTGGTCACAAGGGAAACTCTGTAGCAGTCCCTTTCCATTTACCTCCTCTCCCCGCCTCACCAGACCCAAGAGGGCAGCGAGGGGGCTCCTTCCTGCGGCTCCGCCTCCTCCCCGATTCTCTCTCCCAGAGCTTCAGGCTCAAACTTCTATTTCTTCACTGCCATCTGTTTTACCTCCCTTTTCTTTTTCCCAATCCCCAGCTTCCTTTTCTTAAATTATCCCCAACCGGAGGGACTTGCAATCTGTAGATGTAAAAATCTAAGAGAAATATGGAAGTAAATTTGCATACAATGGAATTTGGCAAAGTGAAGGAGCTCAAAGACACAAAGAGATTATTGCCATTTTTTCAAACATGAGCTATCACTGCTGGTACCTGGAATGACCTTAAGTAATACACTGGATTAAAGTTTCCTCAAAAATTGGATTTTTTATGTATTATGGTTATTAATATAGCTCTTAGATTTGTGGCAAGATAGTATACTTGTTTTCAGCTGGATAAAAGCTCCTTTTAAATATTAAGTTTTTAAAAAATGATTTTTCTGGCAAAACTTGTGAATTCGTGACATTTGGGAGACAATGGATGAGTCATGCTCAGTAAATCAAAAGAGTAATTTTATTATAGGACTCCTTCTCCCATCAGATCTAGTTAAGCAGAAGTGAGCACACGGTATATCGAATCCTGCTCCTTCAGTGTAATGAGTGTTAGGATCAAAAAAACAATATAAAACAGTCTATTACAATAGTTTTCAGTATAGTCTACACATCCCTGGGGGTTCCCATGACACTCTGAATGTGTCCATGATGTCAAAAACTATTTTCATAATAATACTGAGATGTTATTTGCTCTTTTCAACATATTGGCATCTGCACTGTTCGGGCAAAAGCAATGGCAAGTAAAATGCTGGCATCTTTGGGTGATTCCAGGCAGCAGCAGCAGCCTGCACTGCTGGTGGATGTACGCTTTCCCACACTGGCTGGAGAAAGAAAAGTCCATGTCGCTCAACAGTGACCTTGATAAAGCAGTAAGACAGGTCAGATCTCAACACAGTGCATCTTTGTCCTGTTCTGTGTGACGAAATGGCACGTATGAATCAAGCATTCTGCTGTGTGCTATGTGTGACGGTTGTCTCAAGGAAGGCACTTTGGCGTTCAACTAGCCCCATTTTCTCCAAGCCAGGCTTCAGCAATACGTGAACTGTGAATTTCCTGATGTTCAAGCTGGTTTTAGAAAAGGCAGAGGAACCAGAGATCAAATTGCCAACATCTGCTGGATCATCGAAAAAGCAAGAGAGCTTCAGAAAAACATCTATTTCTGCTTTATTGACTATGCCAAAGCCTTTGACTTTGTGGATCACAATACACTGTGGGAAATTCTGAAAGAGATGAGAATACCAGACCACCTGACCTGCCTCTTGAGAAACCTATATGCAGGTCAGGAAGCAGCAGTTAGAACTGGACATGGAACAACAGACTGGTTCCAAATAGGAAAAGGAGTACGTCAAGGCTGTATATTGTCACCCTGCTTATTTAACTTCTATGCAGAGTACATCATGAGAAACGCTGGGCTGGAAGAAGCACAAGCTGGAATCAAGATTGCCGGGAGGAATATCAATAACCTCAGATATGCAGATGACACCACCCTTATGGCAGAAAGTGAAGAGGAACTAAAAAGCCTCGTGATGAAAGTGAAAGAGGAGAGTGAAAAAGTTGGCGTAAAGCTCAACATTCAGAAAACTAAGATCATGGCATCTGGTCCCATCACTTCATGGCAAATAGATGGGGAAACAGTGGAAACAGTGTCAGACTTTATTTTTTGGGGCTCCAAAATTACTGCAGATGGTGATTGCAGCCATGAAATTAAAAGATGCTTCCTAAGGAAAGTTATGACCAACCTAGATAGCATATTCAAAAGCAGAGACATTACTTTGCCAACAAAGGTCCGTCTAGTCAAGGCAATGGTTTTTCCAGTGGTCATGTATGGATGTGAGAGTTGGACTGTGAAGAAAGCTGAGTGCCAAAGAATTGCTGCTTTTGAACTGTGGTGTTGGAGAAGACTCTTGAGAGTCTCTTGGACTGCAAGGAGATCCAACCAGTCCATTCTGAAGGAGATCAGTCCTGGGTGTTCATTGGAAGGACTGATGCTAAAGCTGAAACTCCAATACTTTGGCCACCTCATGCAAAGAGTTGACTCATTGGAAAAGACCCTGATGCTGGGAGGGATTTGGGGGCAGGAGGAGAAGGGGACGACAGAGGATGAGATGGCTGAATGGCATCACCGACTCGATGGACATGAGTTTGGGTGAACTCTGGGAGTTGGTGATGGACAGGGAGGCCTTGGCGTGCTGTGGTTCATGGGGTCGCAAAGAGCTGGACACGACTGAGTGACTGAACTGAACTGAACTGAGCCCCGTTTTTGCATGGGACATGATTTTCATTTGAAAGAACAACTGATCAGACAAACTATGATTACTTAGACTTGGTTATTAGGCAGATATTTCCCCCAAAATGAGTGAAGTGGGCCTGTTACTTCAAGGGAAATAACTAACAGTGTGTATATAGCCCATGATAAAATTTGGAGAAATTTAGAATTCTGGAAAACTGGTTTTCTTTACCATGAAGCAAGCTGACTGCTTTCCAGTACCTAAAGACTCATAATGAGATTGGTCATGATATTTACAAACGTGATTTTTGTGCCAGTATTCTTGCCAGGAAAATTTCCATGGACAGAGGAGCCTGCCAGGCTACAATCCATGGCGTTGCGAAGAGTTAGACATGACTAAGCAACTAACCACACACAAAATAAACAAAAGCTCTTTAGAGGTCTCAATAATTTTTAACCATAATTTTAAGTGTGTAAAGGAGTCCCAGAGTATAAGGACCAGTGTTCTACAAGATAGAGTTCTTGTCGTATGTTCTTATGTGATCAAAACAGTCCACAACTAATTGAGTGACCTTGGAATAAAGTGTGTGTGTGTGTGTGTGTGTGTGCATGTGCGTGTGTGTGTGTGAGAGAGAGAGAGAGATGGGAATGGGTGACAACATAAGATTTTTGCATCATAAAAATTTAAGAGAAGTGAGGGGGGCGAAGTCCAGCATGTTTTTGAGAGATGATTTCTAGTGATTTTGTGAAAATGGAGAAGATGTTGATTGAAACTGATGGTTGAGACAGAAACAGAGAATATGAATGTTGATTCAGAAATAAAAAATTGATGAAAGATATGAATCATCTTCCTCTTCACAATATTTTATGGCAGGAAGCTTTAAGATGGCCTCCAGTGATCCCACCTCCTAATTTTGGCACCTCCTTCACTTGAGAATAAGTTGGACCTAGCAATTTGCCTCTAATCCAGAAACAGTACAGGGTGTGGGATGTCACTAGTGAAATTAGATCACAAGAGACATCTGCCCTGCTCACCCTCTCTTTCTTTCTTTGGCTGGTTCTGAGGGAAGCCAGATGCCATGCTGTGAGCCACTTTATGAGAAACCCATGTGGTTAGGAATTGGTCGATTCCCAGCTTACAACCCGGGGCTTCCCAGGTGGCTCAGTGGTAAAGAATCAACTTGCGAATATAGGAGACACTGGTTTGATACCTGGGTTGGGAAGATCCACAGAGATGAACGTGGCAACCCACTCCAATACTCTTGCCTGGAAAAATCCCATCAACAGAGAAGCCTGGTGGGCTTCAGTTCATAGTGTCTCAAAGAATCAGACATGACTGAGCGGTGTAAGCACACGTGCACAGCTAACAACTCAGGAGAAACTCAATCCTGTCGATAATCATGAGTGAGCTTAGAAGTGTGGTGTTTTCCTTCTCCAGGGTCTTCAGATCCCAGACTAACACCTTGATTGCTGCTTTGCAAGGGACAGAGGGACCCAGTTGAGCTGCATCTGGATTTCTGACCCACCCAAACTGTGAGTTGATAAGTGCTTGTTTTATTAAGCTGCTAAATTATGGGGTGCTTTGTTACACAGTGATCGATGACATATGCATATGTGCAAATTCATGTAAAATTTGCATATAATTTCAAGAGAGTTTGATAAATCCCTGTAGCCCCATTGATGGTTAAAGTATGGACCTTGTTAAGAACCCCTGCTTTAGGAAGACATTAAAGGAAGAGACAGCAAAGGAAGAAAGAAAATAAGAACAGCAGAGTAAGTAGTGGAAGGAAAAAATGTAGAGAGTATAATTAGAGACAGTTTTACCAGGGAAGTGAAGCAAGAACCCAACGCCTTAATGGGAAGAAAGTTTCACTACAACTTTCTAGGAGGACAGTTCCCCAAAGATAGCAGCTAAATTGGTGAGAAACACTTCCATCATGAAATAAAATTGGCTGAATATGTAACCAAAAGAGGAAAAGACCAGTGTTCTGTATTTAGGTGTGTGGGAGGAAAGTTTTCAACCCAGCCTGGTGGGGAGGAGAAGTGTTGAATAACCACTGAGGATCCTATAAGTGCCATCTGTGGACTGAAAAAATGCACGTGTTGTAGAAAGGATGCTAAGCTACCAAAAGCCCTGTGGCAGCCAGTGTGATTTGCAAGTTCAGAGGTCAGGCCAGGCTCAGGCACTCCTGGCTCCAAGGATTCGGATGATGTCATGATGTCTCTCTACTTACTTTTTTTGGTTGACTTTCAAAGGGCCAAAGATTGGGTGTGGGGTGGGCGAGTCTGCAGAGAGCGCTTCCAGGCTTTCTAAGCCACAAGAATAGGCACTCAGGAAACAAGATTTTCTTCTCTCGGTGTCCACTTGTGAAATCTGGGGAGGGTCTCTGCTGGGTGTGCTGGGGAAGCCATTACCTGCCAGGAGTGGCGGGAGGATAATTACCGCCAGGAAAAGGGGGTGCTCTTGTCAGAAAAAGGAAAAATGGTGTGGGGTAGATAACATGACATGTGTCTCCCGTAGTGAGTGACAATAACCAGAGGCTGGGAGGGTTGCTTAATATTTAAAGTTATGCCAACATAATATGAGAACCTGAGACTCAGTGCAGCTGTGTGGTGTTTGGGTCTCATTACAGGACATTTGGGTGTGTATTTGAATTGACTTGGAATGATGGAGTCTAATGAATAGAGTTCTGGCAGGGGTGGCGCTGGAGAAGGGATTTGGGGATGAAACCATGTATTCAGAGGCTCAGAATTTTAAGGAAAAATTCAGCCCTTTCTCCTTGTGCGTCAGCATCTGTTGTTTTTCTTCTAGAACACAAAGTGGCTTGCAGAGCCCATATCCATTTGAATAAAGACGGAACAACCACTGCAGCAAAAGCTTAGCTGCCAGATGCTCTGCTTGTTGACTCAGTTGAATTTCTATCACCCTCTACAGTCTCTGGGTGAGGACTTCACTCATCTGGGGACTCCTGATAGTTTTGGAATTAAAAATTGGATTCCAAATGGTAGAGATTTAATTCCTAAACACACCGAAAGAGATGATGCCAACTATTCGATTTAGATATGCTTTGGTTGTAAATAAAGACTTATGATTGACTAAATTAAGGATCATTGTTTAAAAAAAAAAAATGACAGTTCAGCAGAGACCCACAGTAATGTAGAACTCGGCAGGAGAGATTTCTTTTGTGGGCCATCTTTTTCCCCAATTTTCCTGTAAAATGAGTGTCACAGTGAGATTTGGTAGGACATAAGAAAATGCTGAATAATATGTTAAATAATCAACATATGATGAGGTAACACATTCTTAACTTCTATAAAGTTTTTCAAGTTTTAATTGCTACCATCACATGTGGATAATATAAATGTTATATTTATCATTTATATTTATAATTTTTAAGAAATTACATTTTCTTAAAGTGTACATTGTATGGATTTGCTTACTTTAAGAAATGAAAATATGATTTTTAATTAGAAAGACATGTTGCTGGTTATATTCTATGCCCCTGCTCTAAGACCAGTCCCTTCAGTAAGTGACACTTTGCTACTCACTCTGCTTATGAACACACTGCCTTTTTGGTACTATTTATTAATTATTTTTGACTGTGTTGGGTTGTAGTTGTGACACTCATGCTCTTCACTGTGGCTTAATTGCCCTGCCCTCCAGGCATGTGGAATCTTAGTGCCCAAAGCAAGGATCCAACCCATGGCCCCTGCACTGGAAGGCAGATTCTTAACCTTGGACATCCTGCACTGCCTTTCTTTGATGGCAAAGACACACTGTAGGGACCCAGAGTCTTATTTATCCTCTCAGTTCTTGAATTCAGTGGAAGCCCATGGTGTAAACTCAAGAAATCAGATTGTGGTATTTCCCATTTGATGTGCTTGTCTTAAGAATCGCCTCAGATGTTAATGAGGTCCCTCACTTAACCTTTGCCCTTTCTCCAGTATCTATGCACCATACTCTGTTTTTTTGTTTTCACCAACAGTCCACCCAGACTCATATTTTGTAGCTCATAAAAACCAATATTTTGGATACTCATCATATTTGCATTGTATGCCCTGCCTGACATTTTCCATGCATGAATATTGCAAAAATTATAAGAGGGAGAGGTCAGAGAAGTGAGAGAGAGAAACTTTTCTGTTTTTGTTTTTTTTTTTTAAATAATCACACTTCTCAATGCTGGAAGCTATTTGCTTTGCCTTTTCTGGACTGTTTCCTCTAATTTCTGAAAACTACTGCCTTGGAGATTTTGGCCAATATTGACTTTTGGCGAGGAGTGTAAAGAAACAGTCGCATTGTCCCCCAAATATCTTTTAGTGGTTTTTCTGGCAGTTAATTTTGGCTCAAGAATGATTTGAGCCAAATCATTCAATAATTTGTTGAGTCAAATATGTGCCACCATAGTGCCAGGCTCTATGGATGCAAATCCTACTTTCCAGAACATTATGGTCCATAGAACCAGGGTAGAGGCCAAGAGAACCAGATCAAACCAGTCAATCCTAAAGGAAATCAGCCCTGAAAATTCACTGGAAGGACTGATCCTAAAACTAAAGTTCCATCGCTTTGGCCCACCTGATGCGAGGAGCCGACTCATTGGAAAAGACCCTGATGCTGGGAAAATTGAGGACAGGAGGAGAAGCGGGCAACAGAGGATGAGATGGTTGGATGGCATCACCAACTCAATGGATATGAGTTTGAGCAAACTTTAGGAGACAGTGAAAGACAGGGAAACCTGGCATGCTGCAGTCCATGGGGTTGCAAAGAGTCAGACACGACTTGGTGACTGAAAAGCAACAACCAAGAAAACTTAAGCACTCACGAGGTCGAACTTGATGAAACCTTTATCTCAAGTCTTCACTTGCATCACTTCAGATCACTTTCAGAACGACACTATGACATTGGATATTACTGTCCTCTAGAAGCTCAAGGACATTAAATATTTGTCCAGGCCACACAACTAATGTGTTGTGAATTAGGATTCCAGCAAGATTTGATCCCATGCTTATTTTTACTATTTTATACTGTTTCTTCCTCCAGCACTGTTCAGTTTGCCCTTTAATTAAGTTCTAGGAATTCCATTTTCATCTCACTACTTAAGTCTAAAACTAACACTATTAAGAATGGTTGGTAAAGCAAGCTTTCTTAGAGCCTAAAACCTGATCAATTTATAGGTTGTGAATTTCAAATTTCAAGTAAACCTTTTGGAATTTGAATTCCTTTAAAGCTGACTATCTGTTCCTGAAAAAAAAGTAATATATTGATAGCATGCATACATGTTGTGGGTTTTTTTTTTTTTTTTTTTTTAGCACGATATCTTTTTAAAGGAAATTGTGATGGGACTGAAAGAGCTTGTTGGGCAGTGTATAGCTTTTTGCAAAATAACATTAGGAAGCATTGAAGAGTCAGGAATTAAAGACATAGTTGCTGGAAATATTTTCCATATACTCCACAAATCTTAAATCACATCTGGATTTGCCCAGCATTTGCAGTAGAACCTTTAGCCAAGCCTGGTATATCCAGTAAGATTTTGGCCAGTGGAAGGGCTCAACCACATGCCTTAAAATTAGCATTATAGAAACTATTTCTAAACTGAGATAGACACGCTGCCATCCAGTACAGTATTTCGAAGAGTTCATATAAGGCACTGTTTGATTTGAATACAGATTAATCAGCAATTTGTGTTACTAAACACAAACCTAACATTCATTATTTAAACACACAGGAATAATTGTATGAGTACAAGTACGTAGCATGATGGGCAATTGGGCTATTTCATGAATAATCCATTAGTTAGTGAGCATTTAGCTTTGTTTATTGTTCAGGCCTAGGCGTATTGGTCCGCCTCTCTGGGTCCAGCCTGCAGCTGGCACACATCCACAATTACCAGGGAGTCAATGAGAAGTGTGTCCAGGCTGCAGGATGGAGCCAGTGCTTCTTTAAGCAGGATCCTGATGATGTCATGGCAGCCTCACTCTCCAGGAGGCTCGGGAACCCACGATACAGCACAGCCTCCCAGCCTTGTTCTAGCAGACCTTCTGCGAGGCTTTCTGTCTCTGGGTCTGATTTCAAGGTGAACAGGTTGGGAGAATTCAAGGGGAGGTTATAGATTTTTTTTTTTTTTTTTGCTTCCCACATTGGTTGATTAGTCCCATACATGGTATTTGATTAATGTCTGAGAGCTCTAATTAGCAATGTCTAGTCGGGTCCACATACACCAGGATATTGATTGCTGCCTCCAGAAAACCAATCTAATTGTGCTCCTTATTATCAGCAAATGGCTGGTGTACTGAAATGATATTGTACATTTCGAAGGCTACTCCGTTATGACAGCTTTGGAATGGGATAGAGGGAGGCGTGGAGGTGTGTCTAGGAACTTCCATATGAGGTTGTTAGGAAAAGCATCATGTTTTATCTCTCTGAGACTGTTTTGATCCCAAGAAGGGGAAAAGCCATAAATATTCAGGGTGAAATTTTTCTTTTTAACTTTTTCTAAAGGTGAAAACTGGCATGAGACTCCAATGTGTCATTTGGACCACAGAGGGCTGAAGAAAAAGCAAAGGCTTTGCTGGCATCCCTTGGTTTCTGGAGTTGTTGTCTGCTGATCTGTGCCCACCTTTGAAATGACACTTGGAAACGTGCCACTCTCGAAATGGCAGTGTTTGCACTGTAGTTATTCCATCACCTGCACTGCTCCCTTTGCCAGGTCCCTGGTTTTCAGGAATTGTGATGAAAAATGTATTTCCCCCCAAAGGAAATAACGTTAATAAAATTGGCCTGGCACTAAAAATGTTCACAAAAACCACAGCTCAACTTATATGGTTTTATTCACTTCTATAAAAATTGCAAACTCCTATTTTCCAGTGGCATTTTAAAATCAAGAGCATCCTCTGATAAAGATGGTCTCTTTCGTTTCTCTAAACATAGCACTGCTCTTTGTTTTTTTTTTTTCCTGAAAATATTGAAATCTAAAATCTGATCATTTGTAAGTTTTCTCTGGAAAAGCCCAAAGGGGCCATAACTTGAGCCACAGCAGAATAATCCTCGGATGGCTGTCTGATTAGTGCCACCCTAGAGCGAGGATTACCCGCTGCTATCTTTGTACCATCGTTCTGACTAGCATCTGTTCTTGTCAGAGCACTTATCACACTGCGTTGGAATTATTTGTTTATCTGTCTGTCTCTCCTACTAGGCTGAAAAGTCCTGGAGGGCAGAGGCTCTATCTGATTCATTGGTGCAAAAACTGAATGTCTTAGGTGCTTGCCACCAAGTGGTGAGGTCATCTTTCTACTAATACTGTAGATGGTTGGGCGGCGGGGGAGGTCAGCGTCCTGTCTCATCGGTGGCAGACTTGCCCCACCTTCTGATGTCCCCGGCCTCTCCAGTGCTTCTAGGACATCTCATGGTGTTCCACATTCATGATGCTCAGTTGAAACGAGGCTGTGGTGCTGCCTCTGTCTCCCCTTTATCAAAATTTGCACTGAGTCTGGCTGTCATCTACCCAACAGGTCAGAGCTATTCACTCCCCTTGGGACAGCATTGTTAGCACTACTCTGGCATGGGGGCATGGGTGTGATGGCCAGGCTTCCCTTCCCCTAAATGGAAGATACTGTGGCAGAAATGAGAGAGGGAGAGAGTGGTATAAAATGGAAAGGAATTTAGAGAGGCAGGTGGGACTAGACTATGGAGATGCTTATAGACTTGGAAAGGAGTCTGCTTTTTAGTAGAAATGCAGAGGGAGATATTACTAAAAGAGGATCATAATTTGAAACATTTTCTTTAAAAGATTACTCTGACTGCTGAAAGATTAGTGGAGTAGTTCAGCAGTGTGTCAAATGGGGAGACTATGAATAGCCTAATAAGATGGGGAGGGGGATAGGTGAGTATGGGAGATGAAACTGATGCAACTTGCTGACCAGTTATGGAGGCAGGAGAAAAGGGAAGAACACAGTTTGACTCCCAGTTTTTCAGTTGAGCTAATGAGTGGGCAAAGGCATCAGTTCCTTAGAAGGAAGATGTTGGCGAAGGAATAGGTTTGGGGTTTTAGATCTTCAAATTGAGATGTTTCTTGGGTATCCAAGTGGCCATATTAGGAAGGCAGTGGATATGTAAGTTTTGAGTTTAAGGAAAAGGTAAGGGCTAAAGATATAAATTTAGGAGACATCAAAATACAGATGGTAGTTCAAGCCCCAGCACTGATGAGATTGCAGAGGGAGAGAGTGTAGCTATGAAAGAAAAAGCTGCAACCAAGTCCTGATGTCACTGAACTTGGTTGGACCGACAGAGGGAGGAAAATCACAAAAGAGTGGTATTTTAGAACCTGAGAGGGGAGACAGCATTAAGAGAGAGGAAGACCTCAAGTGGAAAGTGGGCAACTTGGATAAGAAGACAGAGAAATGTACATTGTTTTCCTCCTTAGCTTGGCTCAGTGCTCCTTCCAGGATGTCATCATATAGTTGAAGGCAGTGGAAATATACCCAATGGGGCTGGTACATTGGAAGACAGTATTCTGACACGGGTGAATTTCCCAAGATGTGTTTTGCTGCTAAGTCGCTTCAGTCGTGTCCAACTCTGTGCGTCCCCATAGACGGCCGCCCAACAGGCTCCCCTGTCCCTGGGATTCTCCAGGCAAGAACACTGGAGTGGGTTGCCATTTCCTTCTCCAATGCATGAAAGTGAAAAGTGAAAGTGAAGTCGCTGAGTCGTGTCAGACTCTTAGCAACCCCATGGACTGCAGCCTACCAGGCTCCTCCGTCCATGGGATTTTCCAGGCAAGAGTACTGGAGTGGGGTGCAATTGCCTTCTGGTCTTAAATAATGCAATGTGCAGGACAGCCACATCCTGGTACATCCTGAACCAGAAGGAACCCTCTTCACAGCTTCTTTTTCTTTATCCTAAAGTTAGGATCACGCCTGAATGTCTTTCTCTCCTCAAGAGAAACAAAGATTCATTGGCACAGGGTACCCTGGCTGTATATAAAGAAAAGGCATATTCCTGTCACTCAATCTCTTTAAAAAAAAAAATGCAAAGAACGATCACAAAAGAAAAAAATCAACAAAAGCTTTGGCTCAACTAGAGGTAAAAATTTACAATTAGAGAGGCTTTTGTTCTCATTCTAAAACATGGCATTACTGTCATTTCACAGCTTTAGTGCTGAATAATGGATGGGTGTTTGCTTTGCATTGGGGTAATTAAAGAGTCCACCCAGGTTGTTTGTTCCAAACATGGAAACAGACGGACTGAGAGGTGACTGAATTCGAGTCTCTACTCTTTTGTTGACTTTCAAAATGCAGTTTTAAACCAAGTTATTTCCTCAAGGGCTAAGTTAGTGCCTGGAGTCTATTACGTGAGCAGTCACTATTTGTTGCATGAATGAATGAATGAAGGAGGAGCCAAGTGATAAAGTGGGGAGAACACTTGATTTGAAAAGATCTGGATTCGTGGGAAGGTCATTTATACTCTCTGCACCTGAACTTTCCCCCATGTGTCACCTTAAACCCAGGAGTTTTAAAGTGATGTGTTGAAGCACAGTTCAATAAGCAAAAATAATTAAAACAAATTATATTAATTTCTCACATCTCTCAGATAAAGTTAAAGGGGCTCCAAATACACTTTCCATAAAATATATTAAAATATCCCTCCTACCTCATAGCTGCTCCAGAGTCTGTCTCCTTAACTTCCTTTCCAAGGACCTCTCTTCCATCCTCCTAACTGTAGCTGTTAAAACTTTCTTTCACCCCAGCTTGCTTAACCCCAGCACTGCAACATGTGTCTCTTTCTAGAAAGGATGCTACATCTTTAGGAGCTGAAAGGAAAGGAGAAATTGGGCTTCGACATAGAGGATGATATCACCAACTCAGTGGACATGAGTTTGAGCAAACTCTGGGAGAAAGTGAAGGACAGGGAAGCCTAGGGTGCTGCAGCCCACGGGGTTAGAAAGAGTCGGACTCCGCTTGGTGACTGGACAACAGCATAGATTATCTCTGGTGGTCCAGAGAGTGCGGACGTCCTAGAAGAGTCTCACGTTAACAGTTTTTGCACCATCACGTATGCAAAACGAGCAAAACAGTACCTGCTCTCTGGAATTGTTGAGGAGATTAAATGAGACGAATACAAGTAACTGTAAACTCCCCACAGGTACGCGGCGTTCTGATTGTGAGGCATACGTGTTATTTATTAATGGTATCCTGAGTACAAATTCTTTGATCTTATTCTCACAAAAGAGTAAACATATATCTGCTTGCTTTTACAAAATAAGTGTCTAAACAAATAAAAAGCAAATCAATGCTCTTATTTTTTAATTAGTACAAGAAACAGCTAGAAGTAGCTTTAGGTGCATTGTTAGGTTTTTTCAGCATCAGCTGTGTACCTAGCGCAGTTTAGGGTGTGAATACCTGTGTTGTTACCATCCATTTAAAAACAGTTTTAGTTACCTTGTGAATTTTTTTTTTTATATATACACAGTACCTTCAATGAACTACTGGTTTAAAGGGACCAGATTCAAGAACTGTTTCATTAGTAGAATTTCAATGATAAACATCTGAAAATGACAATTTTTTCCTATTCCAAGTGAGAGCTCATGTTTGTTTGTTTTAAAATCACTGATTTCACGAGTATTGTTGATTCTCAGAATAGAATAGAAAATATGATCAATTTTGTTTTATTTCTCTATCTTTGCACAATAAATTCTTCTGAGTTAAATCAATAGACCTTTGTTAAACCGCAGTTTCTGTGGTTCAGGTATGAGGGAGTGGATAAGCTGGGTGGTTCTGGCTTGAAGTCTTCTATAGGGTTGCAGTTACTGATCAGCCAGGGTTTCTACCATCTGAAGCCTTAACTGGTGCTGGAGGGCCCACTGACTCATCCGACTGTGAGCGGGAGGCCTCAGTTCGTCACCACACTGACCTCTCCATGGACTGCTTCTGCGTCCTCATGACATGGCAGCTGGCTTCTACCAGAGAGAGTGATCAGAGAGAAAGGAAAAAGCCACACTTCCTTTTCCATCCTAATCTTGGGGACCATACATTGTCACTTCTTCCATGTTCTATTGATGAAAAGTCAGTTTGCTAAGTACAGATCACTCTTTTAAAGGGAAGGAAAATTAGACTCTACTCTTTGAACAGAAGTGTATCAGAGAAACTTGTGGACATATTTTAAAACCAAAAAAAATTCTTTGGCATACATTGCATGTTTATTGTTTATATTCCTAGCAAAATATGGGTTTTTCACAGTAGGGGTAGCTGCTTACATTATTGGATTCTTAGAACACAGTGTATGTATCTGTTTATTGGTTGTGGAGAAATTGGGTTCAGAGGCCCAAGTAGCTTCTTCCAGGTAGAGAAAAGTTCACTGTCTGACTCGACTTGGATCCAGATTTTCATAAGAAAATACAATTCTATGTGTGGTCAGATCACATCTAAATAATGATAGCAAAAACAGGGCTCTTTTGCTATCCTGTAATTTACTTTTCCAACTTTTGGCTACTTACATGATCTCAAACATCTGGATTTAAATTGGAAACATTTCATTAAAAATCCAAATGTTTCCAAATATAGTAAAAAAAGAAGAAAAAAGCTACCCAAACCCCTTGGTAAATGAGTAATTCTGCATGTTGAATGGCTATCTTGTTAAACACTTAACTCCCCTCCCCAATGTATGTTATTCTATGTGGAAAGTTTCTAATGTAATCAAATGTTAAATTGGAAGTTTGGACTGAGGCAAAAGGTATCACAGAAATCAGATAGCAAAGCAGGTGTGCAGCAGGGCACCGAGACACAAACGCAGAAAGAAAACAGCTGGAAACTTACTGCACGACTTCTGGGCCCATCTTCCAGAAGCCCCTCGCCCAGCTTGCGGTGCAGTGCCCGCAGAAAGAAAACAGCTGGAAACTTACTGCACGACTTCTGGGCCCATCTCCCAGAAGCCCCTCGCCCAGCTTGTGGTGCAGTGCCCGCTGATCTCCAGAAGCCCCTCGCCCAGCTTGTGGTGCAGTGCCCGCTGATCTTACGAGGAGGCTTTTAGAATAAGGCAACCACTGCCCTGTAATCAAGGAAGAGCTTCCATGGGATCAGTGTTGATGAGTGTCCTCTGCAGGCAGAAGGCACAAGGAACTGGAGGCTCTCTCCTCACCTAAGAAAGCCAGAAGAGTCGTGGAGATTTCCTGAAGATTCATCCAGGAACAGTGAAATCATTATCCTAAAGAACAGGTTTAAAGAAATAGTGGAAAATAAAAGTAAAGCTCTTCTGTGTTACGATTAACCGTCCCTCTTGCATCCTCTGCGTTTAACATAAGGCGCCATTAAAATAGACCGCAGGTGTCTCCTGTCTTTTAAGAAACAGTACACGGGGAGTTATTAAGAAAAGGTTATGTTAGTTTCAGTGTTACCGTGATTAATGCAATAATGAAAGAAACGTGGACTTGTCCATGATAACGCCTTCAAGGAAATCAGTACAATGGCGCCTCCGAGGTTTGTGGCATTCATTGTTGGCATAGGTTTGTTTCCGGATTTCCTGCCACCTCATTTTGGTTGCTGCAGTGTCCATTGTCATTTCAAAGTTTTCCGTGTGTCTCTCTATTTAAGGCCTTCTCTTCTTTAAAATGGCAGTTGGCGGTGCTCACCAAAGTTCCATGCAGAGAAAGCTGATGGAGAACCATGGATAAAGGAGTTCTAATTCAGCTTATACATTAGCTAAACAACAAAGGTGGGTACACATCAGGTGTTCACTGATGCCAAGTATTTGTTGAATAAACTTGCCTTTATCTTTAGTAGGATTTTTCTCTACACAATTTTCATTCATTAACAGATTCAGAAAGGGTCTGTATTGAGTCCCTACTGCATGCCAGATGCTAAGTTTGTATCACTCAGTTCTGGCACTGAGTTACTTGGTCAACTGCTTCTCCTCAGGTTCCTATATTCAGTGCTAAACTTTGTGCTATATAACTTGGACCAAGAAATGGATTTTCCATGTCTTCTGAAAAATGGCAAATCTCGTATGTCACTTAGATGGATTTAGCAGATGGGGGGTGAATTCTCATCCCACAAATAGCAGAGAATTTGCTATGTGATATGTTAGTAATAAAACTAAACACTTTAATGTGATGTTTTAATCCTCCTGTTTGCTTTAATAACTATCGTTATATGGTACTTTCACAACAACCTTCTAAGTTAGGACAGCTAGTCTGAACTCTGTCACATGTGAGGTCAAAAGTCCTAATGACCAAGTCAGGGCTAGAGCCAATTTTTATTTTTTGAAATTAAGACTTTTCCCTCTCAACTCAGGGCTCTAGGGTCCATTTCTCTGTGGTTTAATTTCTCCTTATGTCGAATTGGGCTGAATTTGATGCAATGCAGATGAAGCATTTAGAGATGTGACTGGACATCCTTGTAGCAAAATGGTTTACCCTGAGCTTGAAAGGTGTCATCCGTGCACCTGTTTTGGAGTCTATATACTTCTGATCTTCTGCTTTGTTTAATAAGTGAGTTGGGATACCAGAAATGGAATTGGAGTTCAAGAGTGGTTTTCATGCATCAAGTCCTTGGCATAGGATCCCCAGGAGCAAACCTCTGCCTTTTAAATGCCAAGAGGCTGAAGGAAAGCCCTGCTGCCAAAGGCTAGAAGCTTTGGGAGGAGTTAACCCTCCCCAGTGGGTCCCTGGAGATGCCTCTTGAGACAACAGGGAAGGACTGAGGCTGGTGGAGGCACAGGGTGTCCTGACGACTTCCACGGCAGAGTGAAGCCACAGGGAAAAGAGAACTTGCTAAATAAACTGTAGTCCATCCAGACAATGGGATTATCCAGGGCTAAAAGGAAACAAGCTATCAAGCCACAAAAAGGCATGAAAAACTTAAACATACATTACTAAGTGAGAGATGCCCAGCTGAGAAGGTTCCATACCACACAGTTCCAACTATACAACATTCTAGAAAAGGCAAAACCATGGAGACGGTGAAAAAAGATCGGTGGTTGCCAGAGTTAAGAAGGCTCGAGGAATGAACCGGCGTTGCACAGAGGATTTTTCAGGCAGCCCAGGTACCCTGTGTGATACTGTAGTGGTGGATACATGTCACCATGCTTTGTCCAAACTCAGGGGCTGAACAACAGCAAGTGTGAACCGGCGTGTGAACGATGGACATAAGGACTGTGGTGATTCTGGTGGGTCAGTGCAGGCTCATCAGTCCTAACGGGGGTCCCGCTCTGTCTGGGATGCCGGTAATGGGAAGGGGACTGTGCGTGTGTGGGGGCAGGGGGTCACTGGGAAACCTCTGTACCCTCCTCTCACTTTTCCTGCAAATCTAAAGCTGTTCCAAAAACTCGAAGTCTTTTAAGGAGAGAGAGAGAGAGAATTTGCCTGCCCTGATGGTGCTCCCGTCTTCCAGAAGCTTGGATTCTGGTCAGGGAACTGTCAGGCTCCCCTTTCTGGTCAGCATGGGGATGAGCAAGCCATTGAGACTGGAACTCGTTGAAGGTTTGCAGCCAGCTCCAGCATTTCCCTCATTGCACATATTGTGTGGGGACAATGGTCTGATCAAATGTTTCCTAATTTCATTGTGGACTTCCTCTCTAATGAGTCTTTCTCCCAGCTCTAAATAAAGAAGACGCTAGCAACGCGACACACACTACAGATGGGTCACCCACATCTGGGCTTTTCATTTCACAAGGCAGGGGTGGGGGTGGGGGGAAAGTGAAGCAAGACGTGGCTGGCTTTTCTTATAAAAGGGGTGAATGGGGGAAGGGGGCCCCCGAGATGAGGGAGCGTGGCCGAATCATCCAGCATTGTTACTGAACGACAGACGCGTCCACTGGGACTAATTACAGTGACGATGCCAGGCCGTCACGGACTCAAAGCTTGCGTGCTCCTCTCTATGCCAAGTTCTCAAATCCGGGCACCTGGATTGCACCTATGAAGTTGGCATTTACCAAAGAAACCATGTGCAGATGGCTATTTGCATGTGAAAACCCGGGCAATTGTGCGTGTGAGAGAGCAGGAGCCGCTGTGCTCAATTATCAGCCTCTCCTGAGATGTTGGGGGCGGTTTCTGGTCCCTTGGAAAACTAGCCTGCAGTCTGCCCATGCGGATTTGAGTTCATGTATGAGCCACGAGCCCAGGTTTCAGAGACATGGCTCTGATGCGTCGTTATGTAGGTGTTGACCACTCTCGACATGCCCCGCCCTGCTGTAGCAGGTGTGAAGCTCACAGGGTGCCCTCGATGGACTTGGATCCCCAGGTCCCACTTCCACTACAGCCATCTCCCAAGGCACAGCGGCAGGAGAGGGTGGAGTTTGAGGAGCTGCAAACCAATGAATTCACTTGAGCCCTGGGTCTGCATGGTTTTGTAGGAGAATCATGCAGAATCATTTCTCCTGAGAGAAACTGAGACTCCAAGGGTGAAGTTAAATCTGTGACAGAGTAGGCTTTGAGCCAGACCAACCTCTTGAGCTGTCCTTCCTCTGCCACCTCCCCAGGGTACTCAGTGAAAGAAGGTGGACTAAGATGTCCATCTGTTATCATTCATCTGTACAAGAGGGTCCCCCCTTTTTGTGTGTGAGCTGCACTGGGTCCTGGGAGGACGACAATCCCAGCCTTGGAGGCGTGTGTTCGGTTTCCACAGTCCACGCTTCCTGTGGTCAGCTTGGAGGGTCACAGAAGCAATTAGGTGCTGCATGGGGTCTGTCTTCTGCTTCAGACTCGACTGTGCCTTCGGCCGACCCCTTTGCCTGGCCTGCTCCTGTCTGTCTCCTTACTTAAACATGTTCCACGTTTCCTTCAGGCTCAGATCAAGGTGCACCTCTTCCTGGGAACACTACCCCATGAGCGGCGTAGGTGCCCTGTCTCAACTATATGGATGAGGAATTGGTCACAGAGAGGTCAGATGACTAACCGAAAATCGTAGAGTCAGTAAGATACAGAGCTGTGATCTGAACTGGCTCCCAAACCAGCACTCCTAACCTTTACACATGCAACTGCTCCCATTAGAACAGTCTATCTTTTATATTAAAGAAAAGACACAAATCTCTAAGGCTCCCTTGTAGTCTTAGAGGCTGCTGTGGAGCTGGACACGCAATGAACTCGGTAGATTTTCCATGCAGATAAAGAGTGTGTCCTGACCCTGGACGGACCCCTCCCAGCCCGAGGTTGAAGGTGCATTTTTGATGGTTTTGTAACAGGGCCAGAGGAATGCAGCTGACAGCCGGGAGGGATAGGGGACTCTGGGCCTTGTAGCATTTTTATGCCACCAACTGGCTTTGGACACTCTTCCAGCCCAAAGCAGTGCTCCTCAGAGGGGCGGTGAGACCCAAGGGGAAAGTCACATCGTTCGTCCTCTGGAGCAAAGGCGTCGCAGAACCACACGCTCTGTCACCAGGTTGGTGGAACTCCGAGATGTATTATCTACTGCAGCTCCAGGTTTTCTCCTAAGATCCCACTCAGCAGCCGTTGTCTCCTTTGCCCGCCATGCTGAAGCTCCACTTCCCTTCTCCTTCAGAAGCTGCCACATTAATACCCTCCAAAGACAACCGCAGATGAGCTTTTTGTTTGTAAGGCCCTTGACTGCTGATCGAAAAAGGAAAGCAGTAACCAAAAAAAAATTACCAAGATGGAGAAGCAGTAAGTAGCTCAACATCTTAACGAAGTTCTTATTGTCTTGATCCCTTGGATATAGTTTTTAACTCCCTCTAGGTTCACGAGTGGAAACCTCAAAGGTAACTTTGGTCCTCTTCTGAAGGTGGACCTGCCGAACCTTCCCACTGTCTGCTGATTCCTCCTTTAGCCCTGTTACAGGGGTCGTGTCCTCCCTGATATGTCCCCATCCTGAACTGCAGTCTGCTTCTTAGGTTCCAGTAGGTGTTAGACTTTTATGAAGACCTCTATGTCCTTCTGATGCCTGCTGTAAATGACTGTTGCTTCTCTGGGTCTTTTCCTGAACTCACGCAAGGCCCCTCCAGGGGCAGGAACTCCCCTTCCGCTCCTCTGTCTCCTTGCTTGTTGATGGGGTTTATTGCCCAGACCTTATTGTCTACACAGCAATGGAGAAATAGTTTATGGCTTGACTTGGGGCTTTACCATTGAAAAGTACCTAATTCTCTGCTAACAAATTAACACTTTTATCCTTACCATGGGCCTTTAGGGAGATGTCTTTTTGTATTTAAAAACCATCTAGTAGATGTTAGCAAATGCAGAAGTAAGCAAGTTGGTTGAGCCAATCTGGCTGGGACGAATGTCTGCTTGGAAATGACATCCTAGGTTATGCTGGCATGAGTAAGGAAGTGAGGAGTTCCTGGGGTCGAAGGAGACCTGGAGATGGATGTGGAGGTGCACGAAGAGGACATTCAGAATGCTCTTGTATTCACATCTCGTACTTCAGTGTGCATTGGTGATTGGGTGCCAAAAGAGCAGAGAGACACAGCTAGGAAGAGGTAAGAAAGAAGGAAGTAGGGTAAGAGGAGTTGGAGGAGGGGCAGCCAGTTCTGAGAGGCAAGGCTAGAGCCCAGAGCATCGTGCATAGGTTGGGAGAGGCTGGATGCAACGAGACAAGAGAGATGGGGAGATGACTAAAGAATGAGCAGAGCCTAAAAGCATGTCAAGTGAAAGCCAGGAGCTGTGTGAGGCAAATAAGGACTATCAGCCCCGAGATTGGCCCTCCCTTCAGTATGGGTGGCCTTTTCCCGTTCTCCTGTCTGCACTTCCTCAGGCAGTCGTGAATGATGAGGCCACCCAATGGAAGCAGTAAGTCTCTGAGACTTCGGTTATTGTTCCACTCTTTTCCCCGCTAAGCGATTCCTTCATGATATGGGGCAGAGGGTTGTAGGAACCGTTCCCAGCAGACCACCACGAGCTTCTCATGGCAGGAGCTGCCCTGGAAAGGTACAAGATTCAGAGTAGATTAAGATAACAATGATCGTCATTTTGGCAATGGAGGATCGCATATATGAGACACTAAAAACCTTATGGTGCTGGTGATTCATTTTATGGGAATCTGGCCTTGATTCAGAAGACAGTGCTTCTGGGCATGTAGCGATGAATTCCAGGACTTAGTTCAACAATTTAAAATACGCGTTCCCCTGAAAAACAATATCAAGACTATATGGAATAATAATAATGTCAACTATTGTAACCGGAAGGTGAATTGTTTAAAGTAATCCACTCAGCATGGGCTTCCCTGGTGGCCCAGTCAGTAAAGAATCTGCCTGCAGTGCAGGAGACCCGGGTTCAGTCCCTGGGTCAGAAGGATCCACTCCAGTATTCTTGCCTGGAGATTCCCATGGACAGAGGAGCCTGGCAGGCTACAGTCCATGGGGTTACAAAGAGTCAGATACAACTGAGCAACACACACACACGCAGTCCACTCAGCAGAGAGTTTTTAGTGAAGGAGGTGTACTAGCATCATCTGTTCGCAGATGATAATGTAGTAACGCAGAACAAGAGCCACTTTGTGCATTTGTCACATTAGATGTCCAGTAAAGATACGTAAAACCAGTTAAGTATTTCTCCAGTGCTCATAGTTTAACTTGGTCCAGTTCTGCTTCACTAGTATCGACATCCTCCCCAGGATCCTGGAAGGATTCTGTTGCTTGGTCTGACATCTCCTGGCCATCTTTTCCACACAAGGACCCTAGTCTTTATTTCATGCTCCATTATTAGTCTCCACATTGCTATGGATCTCCTAGACTTTATGACCTGTGCTGGTCATAGCACATAGGTCATCCAACTCTGGTTCTCTTCTCCCAGAGTCTCTCCTCCTGGGATGCTGGGACACTCATCTCAGAATGTGCTCCCTCTTAATACTCTTCTTGAATCAAAGAGCTGGAAACTTCTCTCTGAGCAAGGTGACACCAGCTCCTGTGGGGAAGCCCATGAAAGTTGCTTTTAAAATTTTTATTGTAGAAAAGAATAGGATGCATTTAGTTTAAAATTCAAATGTAACACTTACTGCCCACAGCCCTCAGCTTGGAGCCCCTTTCCGTCTTCAAATCCAGCGATGGTGGATTGACTTTTTCTCACGCTGCCTCACGCTGACCTCTGCTTTCATCATCATGTCTCCTCTGACTTGTCCTTCTGCCTCCCTCTCCCTCTTGGGATCAGATTGGGCCCAGCCAGGTCCTCCAGGAGAATCTACACATTTCAAGACTAACTTGTTCACATCTGCAAATCTCTTTCGCCATGCTGATAGAATTCCCAGGTTCCAAGGATTAGGATGTGAACATCCTTGGTGGCCATTGTTCTACCTACCACAGCTATGTAAATACCGCTCAATACATTACTCTAATGTATGTCGTGGTGAATCATTGTATTCCCTTTCTGTACAACTTTTAAGTTTTCTTTGAAGCTAATAATTATCTTTTCCCCCACTTGCTTATTTTTTTTTTAAAAAACAACTATCTCATTAATTCGTTCCTGTCTGATAAACCTGATAATCTTCTCCTAAGTCCTAAACAGGCCAACTTTTGTTGTTTAGTTGCTCAGTCGTATCCGACCCTTTTGCGACCCCATGAGCTGTAGCCGGCCAGGTTCCTCTGCCCATGGGATTTCCCAGGAAAGGATGCTGGAGTGGATTGCCATTTCCTTCTCCAGGGGATCTTCCCGACCCAGAGTTTGAACCTTTATCTCCTGCAATGCAGGTGGATTCTTTACCACTAAGCCACCTGGGGAGCCCAAACATGCCAACTAGTCTTCATCTTTCTTTTCTTAGTGCCACTTCTCCAGAGCATTCTGTCTTCTCCAGTTTGGAATTTTGCTCTTTGGGGATGGCACATAGATATGAGACTTCCTTCACTATTATCCTGCAATTTCCCAATGGTTGCCCCTGATCCCATTTTGTATAGTTTTAGACTCTCTGTTTCTAGGATCTTGTGTTTTTTTCTCTCTGATTTACTCTCTTGTGTTACTGAACCACATCTTTCAGTGGCATCTTGAGCAAGAACACAGAGAGGGAAGTTCTCCAGTGGTTTACCCCAGAGCCATCTCCTCCTGCTCTGTGGCCTGGGAGGCTGACATTTATGGAGACAACATGGGTAGCCTCCTTGCCTTCTGACTTCCAGTTGACTTTGGTGAGTGGGAGATACGGAAGTTGAGTGGGAGGAAAAGGAACTCGGGGTCTTTGTTCTCCGGCTCTCTTCTTTTTGAGCTATGAGTTGGTGGTGGCCATCGCCTCTGTCAGTGGCTGTCTCCTGTGGCTGCAGCTCTCTCCAGTTTGGGGCACTCAGCTCTGTGACAGCTCTCCACTCTGGGCAGCCCTGGGGAATCTTACCATTTCTAGTTGGCTTCCCCAATAAATAGTGAATCTCCCCAGTCTGAGTGAGCCCGCTCTTTTCCACTCTGACTGACACAAGAAGTAAATTTTGAATTCACTGCAAGTTTGAAAATATCTTTATTCCATCCTCACCCTTGGGTGTAGAATTCGAGGTTGAAAGTCATTTTTGCATAGCACTTTAGAGGTACGGTTCTGCCTTACAGCTTTCATGGTCACTTTTGATGACACGAGTGTGATCCTGATGCCTGATCCTTTGTATGGGACTCATTTGCTCTGAGGAAGACGCAGATATCTGCTCTTTATCTCCAGTTTTCAAAATGTCATGCTGCGCTTTGGTACATGTTTATTTTGTCTTACTCAGAGTGCTATACAGTCAGTGGCCCCTTCCATCTGAAAAGTTCTGAGAATTTTATTTTCTTGTTCTTTTGATAATTTTCTTCCTCCCCCTTATTTCCATTTCTCTTTTGCTGGAAATCCTTTTAGTTGAAAGATGAATCTCATGGACAGGTATGTTAACTATCTTGAGCTTTTCCTCTTATTTTTAAACTTTTTGTTTGGCACTCCAAGAGACTTTACCACCTAATCCATTTCATTTTTTATTTGCATATCATATTTTGATAGTGGGCTTCTTTTGGTGGCTCAGCGGTAAAGAATCTACCTGACGATGCAGGAGATGTGGGTTTGATCCCTGGGTCGGTAAGATCCCCTGGAGAAGGAAATAGCAAGCCACTCCAGTGTTCTTGCCTGGAAAACCACATGGACAGAGGAGCCTGGCAGACTACAAGCCATGGGGTTTTACAGAGTCAGACATGACTTAGCAACTAAACATGCATTTTTATACTTTCCTATTTTTCTTTCATGGATGCAACATACTTTATATTATCTCCTTTTGTCTCCTATGGTTCAGTCAGTTCAGTCGCTCAGTCGTGTCCGACTCTTTGCGACCCCATGAATCGCAGCATGCCAGGCTTCCCTGTCCATCACCAACTCCCGGACTTCACTCAGACTCACGTCCATCAAGTCACTGATGCCATCCAGCCATCTCATCCTCTGTCGTCCCCTTCTCCTCCTGCCCCCAATCCCTCCCAGCATCAGAGTCTTTTCCAATGAGTCAACTCTTCGCATGAGGTGGCCAAAGTACTGGAGTTTTAGCTTTAGCATCATTCCTTCCAAAGAAATCCCAGGGCTGATCTCCTTCAGAATGGACTGGTTGGATCTCCTTGCAGTCCAAGGGACTCTCAAACACCACAGTTCAAAAGCATCAATTCTTCGGCGCTCAGCTTTCTTCACAGTCCAACTCTCACATCCATACATGACCACTGGAAAAACCATAGCTTTGACTAGACGGACCTTTGTTGGCAAAGTAATATCTCTGCTTTTGAATATGCTATCTAGGTTGGTCATAACTTTTCTTCCAAGGAGTAAGTGTCTTTTAATTTCATGGCTGCAGTCACCATCTGCAGTGATTTTGGAGCCCAAAAAAATAAAGTCTGATTAGGACTTACTTAAAATTTTAGGTCATTCAGATTTGCCATCTATGCTTAAGGATGAGTCACCAAATTTCTGATAGAAAGCTCTGTTTGCATGAATGGAGCTTGTTAACCCTTGGGTTTCACTCTTGAGTGATCAAAAATTGTCAGTCTCCGTAGGTTTTTTTCTGTCAGTCTGATCAGTTTCCCCAGAGAAATTTTCTAATCCAATGCTGTCCAACTTGTGTGGTGATGGAAATGTTCACTATCAGCCCCATCCAATATGGTAGCCTGTAGTCACATGTGGCTCTTCAGTACTAGCAAAGTGACTAGTATGGCTGGGAAAGTGGATTTTAAATTTTGTTTAATTTTACCTAATTTAAGCTTAAATAATTGCTACTTATTTTGACTAGTGGCTACCATATTGGACAACTCAACTCTAATCTTCTGCATTGGCTACTAATCATCTCCTCACCAAGATGGAGGAAAAGTTGGGGGCCTCACTATCCAGGGTACAGACTTACACCTAAATTGCCTTTTGCAGCAAGGCCCTCGGTCTGCCCTCAGCTGTTCTGAGTACGGTTTACTTTTTGACTTTGGAAATCAAAGTCTACTTCTCTAAACTTCTAGTCTTCAGGGGGCGTGGAGGGGAGGGGGAGAGTCACATGACTGCACAAAATCAGGGATGAAATCTGGGGATCTTGGTGCTACTTACAAAGTCTTCCAACTGGTCCTCCTGTTTTCCTTGCCTTCTAAGGGGGCTGGAACTCAAAGAGCTGGGTTTTTCCAAGATCTTTTAGGGGAAACAGTTTTTTTTTTTTGGCTCTCTCGGCTACAAGTTTACATTTCAGCTCTCCCTGGGCTTCTAAATCAGCTGCAATCTACCTTTTGGCTCTCAATTTTTATTGACATCAGTTGTGTGCTGTCGTCTCCTCTTCAGGTGTCTTTGGCCACGTGGCTTGGAGCCACTTTTTATTTCTTGCCTGCATTTTAGTGACGTTCCGGCAGCGAGAGAAGAATGGGTGTGTCAGCGCCTCCAAGCCGGCAGCTTGATTACTTGGTTTCCATACTCACTTTGTCCAACTCTTTCGCCAAAGGCATGGGATTGTTTATTTCCCCTACAGATGTTTTTGTGCTGCTCTAAAATGAAAGTTAGTGTACTAGCTGCCGTTGCATTATTTATTCTGTCGAGGAGCAGGATATCTGTGAGGGGGCCAGAATTCGTTGGTCCATTTTCACGGCGCTGTCTTCAGGCTTCATCTGGTGGCTCTGGAAGGACAGTCACGGGTGCTTGACAGGAACCTACCCCTCAGTTCCTGCTGCATTCCTACTCGCCTGCTCGTACAAGGGAAACCAGGGTTATAAACATACCCTTCCTGGCTGTAGAAAAATGATTTGCTTCCAGGATTCTTTTCTCAGTTTTTTCTAAGAATCCCTAGGGGTATTCACATGTGTCTGGAAATCAGTTCTGGCCATTTGTAAATCCATTGCTGGCCAAGCCAGGACCACACAATAGTCTCGAGCTGGAAATTTCCATTAGGTGGTCACTCTCAAGCTGGACTATTTTTCCCACTGCAGTGCAGTTAGAGGTTTCATTGTTGGTGAGAACAGTCCCCTTCCACTCCCAAAAGCAGAGAAAATGAGGCAGATCCCTGAGCCCCTATATCAGTTGCCCATCGGAGATGAGAAACAAGTTCCGGTGTTGGGGCAGGTCTGGATGTTACCACTTACCTCTAACCTGGTGTGGCTGAGCTTTGACTTTCCAGCTCAAGCCCTAACAGACCTGTTGGGATGGGGCATCCCTCAGGCAGAGACCTCCGGCCCCTCTCTGGAGACCTTTGTCAGTTTCTCCAGACAAGGTCTCCAGGTTAAGAGAGAGAATGACGCCCCTCCTCACATGCCCTGCCCAGCTGCATTGTAACAGCAAGAGGTTCACAGTAAATTTGCCCGGAGCTGATGTAATCGGCTGTATCCACTCACACTTCCACCTCCACCCCAGCACCCAGCCTCCTCACTCACATTCTAGCCCTTTCAAGTCAGTTTCCTCTCTGAGACGTACTGGAGGCTCTTTCTACCAGCCTCCACCCAGGACTGCTACTCTGCACCGGGGCCTGTGTGCTAAGTTGCTTCAGCCATGTCCAACTCTGTGCGACCCCATGGACTGTAGCCTTCCAGGTTTCTCTGTCCATGGGATTCTCCAGGCAAGAATACTGGAGTGGGTTGCCATGCCCTCCTCCAAGGGATCTTCCCGACCCAGGGATTGAACCTGGGTCTCTTCCATCTCCTGCATTGGCAGGTGGGTTCTTTACCATTAACGCCACCTGGGAAGCCCCACCAGCCATGCTTCTGTATTCTAGAAACCCAAGGGATATAAGAGCTCAATCCACTTTTCCCTCCACTGAATTCCTACATAGATGTCTAAATTCAGATGAGAGCTGGGGGGTCAGTCACCCTTCCCCACCCCTCTGTCCCAATTTCAGGAGCCAGCCATGTCCCACAGGCAAGTCCAACTACAGCCGTGTGGGACAGTTTTGTCTAAGGCAAAACTGTGTGAGCCTCACAGGGTGGTATGGAAATTTTAAAAACTGGGATCTCTCTTTATTTTCTAATCTCATGCTTTAAATTTTTTTACATGCATGTTTTACTATGTACTAGCCATGGTCAAACATTGTTTTGAACATTTGTTTAAAATTAGGGTAGGCAAACCAGTACTGTCCACAATATGGACCTGGGGGACTCAGAGGCCTCAGAACCCTCATTATGTTTGTGTATTTAATAATTTACATTTGTAGGTTCACCGTGGTACACTTTCATGTGGATATTATGCCTGTTTACTCTTTTTAAAAACTAATTTTATTTATTTACTTAGGGCTGTCCTGGATCTTCACCGCTATGTGGGCTTTTCTCTCTCGTTGCTGTGTGCAGGTTTCTCATTGTGGTGGCTTCTTTTGTTCCAGAGCACAGACTCCAGGGCATGTGGGCTTCAGCAGTTGTAGCACCTGGGCTCTGGAGCACACGCTCAATAGTTGTGGTACACAGGCTTACTCTGAGGCATGTGGGATCTTCCTGGATCAGGGATCGAACCTGTGTCTCTCGTACTGTCAGGCAGATTCTTTACCACTGAGCCACCAGGAAAGACCTGTTTACTCTTTTTTATTTATCAATAGGGTGGCAAAACTGTTTTGCTTTTGAGTTTTCAGGAAATTCACACCACATTTGCCTACCAAGTCTTTAATAGGTCCATGCAAACATTAATATTTAAAACAGATAACATTTGAACTTATTAATACTGTTATTAACTAATCTTGTTGCCTTCATTGAGATAAATTTCAGTATTTTTTCCAACTTGTGAAACAGCTGGGTTTTTTTGTTTTGTTTTTACATTTGTTTACAACTGCGGTGTAGTTAATTGCTTTCAATAGCAGAAAGCCTTGATGTTATAGGTTCCATTTTCAAAATTTCTTCCAAATCTTCAGAAATGTGAAAAAACCCAGACAAAGGAATTCATTCGTCCCAGTAAATGGAACTGTATTATCCACAGGAAGGTCCACTTACACATCATTCGTTGTGGTTGCTGACTCACCAGACAGACTTCAGGGCTGCCTTGCTGAGGTGGATTCATGTGAGGTCACGCCGAAGCAGGCAAGAAGTGAACAGCACAGACACTGCGCTGCAGGGTCAGTGTGACAGGTGAATACGCGTGGAGAGAACAGGAAGGGCTGGGCTTCGATAGTTGCATAGGTTCTTAAGATCAGTGACTTATGTGCCATCAAGGCCTGAATTCAGGGATCTGTTGTCTAGCAGTGGTGAATTCCATTGCTCACCATCCTTCATGATGGCTCCCAAGGATGCCCACCTCCAGGTACTCACATCTGTGTAGTCTCCTCCCGCACTGGGCCAGGGGTGATCTGTGTGATCATAAGAATACGGCAGAAGTGATGGTGTGTCACGTCCAAGGTCAAGTTCTGAAAACACCTTGGCTCTTGTCTTGGATGCTTGCTCACATTTCTTTCTTTCTCAGACCATCCACCCCCTAGGGAACCGACCTGTCATGTTAAGAGCAACCGTGTGTGGGTTCCTGTGTTAAGTATGGGGAACACAAGAGAGAAGGCACAACCCCTCTTTTTAATGTAATCCTGTCTCTTAAGAAGACAGAATGTTCTCAAGTAAATGCTGTGCAGGGTACTGTATAATTGTGCATGCTTAGTCGTTAAGTTGTGTCCCACTCTTTGTGACCCCATGAACTGTAGTCTACCAGGCTCATCTACCCATGGGATTTCCTAGACAAGAATGCTGGAGTGGGTTGCCATTTCCGCCTCCATGGGATCTTCCCTGCACAGGGATCAAATCCGCATCTCCTGCATTGGCAAGGGGGGAGGTTCTTTCCTGACGAGCCACCAGGGAAAGCCCATACTGTGTAAGATAACAGTGGAAAAAGCAGACTTTCCAGGAACATTCAAGGAGGCTACATACATTTCAACTTTGGTTTGCTGAAGACCCTTTTGAACCAAAGAAGAAGAAAGTAGGTGCCTTTGAGGCATATAGGGAAAGGTGAAGGGAGAGGGGGTCCTTTCAGGCAGACAACTGGACATACAGAGAGAGGGAATTGGGATCAGTAAGGATTTATCGGAAAAAAGAAGAATTTATTGGCATTTTAATGGGCTCCACTGAAAAAATAAAATATATATTGGAGGAAACATCTGTCCTCTAAAATCACACACTTCCCAAGACTCGAAGCTTCAAAACAGATCTGTCGAAACTCTTAGACCAGTGCTGTTCAGTATGGTAGTCACTAGGCAGAAGAACACAGTCCATTCTTGAAATCTGGGTCGTCCAAATTAAATGTGCTGTGAGTGTAAAATACACACCAAAATTCGAAGACGTAACCAAAAACAGGTAAATATCCTGTTAATAACGTTTGGTATCTACTACATGTTGAAATGATATTTTTGATATAATGAATTAAAAATAATACCTAATTAAGATTGATTTCAGCTATTTCTTTTTTATGTTTTTAAAGGGGCCGCTAAGTTTAAAATCCTCTCGGTGGTCTGTCTTCGTGGCTTGTGCCATCTCCCTCTTGGGCAGCGCTGGTTTGGAGGCTGCTCTGGCATCAGCACTGTGGAAGAGGAAGAAGGAACGGGGTCAAGGGATGTCGGGAGGACCACAGCCAGCGTGCTTTCCTCTACCTTCACTCTGCTGAGAGGGTCTAGAGTGAGGCCGGAGGGAGCTCAGTTGGAGAAGAGGTGGTGCCAGAGCTCAGGATCCAGAGGAGGGGGCGTGTGTGCCGAGCAGCCCTGTGACTGTGGTGTTGATGTGAATTCTTAGTGAGTAACGTGTGATAATGATTTAGTTATACCCTCCTCCCATCCAAAGCTTTTTGGTTCAGGATTCTCTGGAGTGTTGGCATCACTTTTGCAGCTAATATTAGAGCATGGATGGGAAGGAGTGGGAGGGAAGAAGGTTGCTAAGAGAAATGGAAGGGGCACCCATAAAGACAGCAGAGCAAAGGTCTATCTTATCTCTTTAGGAAAGTTGAGGACATATTCCACATACTCTGCCAGAAGGTCTGAGGTTCTAGCAAGTCTCTGTCACTCTATATGATTTAGGGTCCTTGCTAGGTGAATTTTGGGGTAACCCGTTATCTTTATCTTTTTGACTTGTGAGAGACTGAAACTGGGCTTTATTGGACTAGACAAGATGATAGGAGCTCCCAGGTCTAAAGAGCCTACCACTGGCCAATAACCCCAGGACTGACAAAGTCAATAGTTGGAGGTTATCCAGGCCCTTGGCCAATATGCTGCAACGGAGCATTGATTCTGTTCTAATCTCTGGCACAAATTGTTCTGCAACCTTGCCAAAGCATCTCTCTGTGTCTTTATATCCTTACTGGTTAACCAGTTTCCGGATCTAAAGAGCCAGAGTGTGCTGTAGATTTACTTCAGAACATTTTTTTAAGTGCAGTGTCAATAAGAACATCGTGCTTTTTCAGGTAGAGAGCACTCTGAAGGAGAGTAATTGATGGTGTTCCACGCCTCTCTGGGATACTGGATATTAATAGAAGAGGACGCTACCCAATTCTGGGGATGTTGCAGAAGGCAGCAGTGAACGCTCTTGCCCCTCCAGGTTCCTCCAGACTGTTGAACAACACGTGGTCTGAACCAGCACCACAGAGGAGACCCTGGTGGGCTGTCTGTCCTAGAAGATATTATGTAGAGTCTGAGTTTGTTAGGGCTGACACAACAAAGAACCACAGGCTGGGGGCTTGAACAACAGAAGTGTATGGTCTCACAGCTTTGTAAGTCTGAGGTCAAGATGTGAAAAGGGCTGGTCTCTTCTGAGGACTGTGAGGTCTTAGAATCTGCTCGAGGCCTCTATCCTAGGCTCTGTGGGTTGGTGCTGCTCAGCTTGTAGATGCATCGCCCTGATTTCTGCCTCCATCTTCACACGCTGTGCCCGTGTCTGTGTCCAGGTTTTCCCTGTCTATAAGGACAGCAGTCGTGTTGGATTAGGACCCACCCTAATGACCTCAACTTTAACTTGAGTACCTCTATAAAGACCTTGTATCCAAATAACATCACATTATGAGGTACCATTTAAATTTGGGGTTGGGGACACAACTCAATCCTTAACAAACTCTATTCAAGAGAAAGATTGATATGTTTTGCCTCATGTATGTATATATATATATGCTGCTGCTGCTAAGTCGCTTCAGTCGTGTCCGACTCTGTGTGACCTCATAGACAGCAGCCCACCAGACTCCTCATCCCTGGGATTCTCCAGGCAAGAACACTGGAGTGGGTTGCCATTTCTTTCTCCATATATATACATATATATATATATATATATATATGAGTGTATGTGAGCAACAACAACCTATATATACATATATATATATATATATATATATATATAATAGTTGACATTTAAAAAATTATGAAGCAGACTCAAGAAACTGAGAAATTTTGAAACTGAAGATTAAGTGAGTCATTCAGTCTGTGATCCTGTGAGACAAAGATTTGGAAAATATGAAGGGAAAGTTAAGAGAAAACAGGACTAGAATGATGATCTCTGCCAATGCTGTCCAGTAAAATCTTCCCTGTTGATGGAAGTGTCCCAAATCACCACCTGTGATTAGTAACTATTATTTTGGACTTGAGAGGTTTACCTCTGCCTAATCTGTGTTCCCAGAGAAGGCAATGGCACCCCACTCCAGTACTCTTGCCTGGAAAATCCCATGGATGGAGGAGCCGGTAGGCTGCAGTCCATGGGGTGGCTAAGAGTCAGACATGATTGACTGACTTCACTTTCACTTTTCACTTTCATGCATTGGAGAAGGAAATGGCAACCCACTCCAGTATTCTTGCCTAGAGAATCCCAGGGATGGCGGAGCCTGGTGGGCTTCTGTCTATGGGGTCGCACAGAGTCGGACACGACTGAAGCGACTTAGCAGCAGCAGTCTGTGTTCCAGAAGGAGATAATTAGAGTGGGGAAGAGGCAATATCCAAAGAGATCATGGCTGAGAATTTTCCAGAATAAAGACCCCAATATTTATTCTAGGAAGCCCTTAAATCTAAACAAATTAAATGAAAAGAAGTATACACTGTGATCTCTCCATAGGCAGACCGCAGAATACCAAAGGGAAAAAAGAAGGTTTTTTACAAAGCAGCCAGTGAGACAAACCAGATCATCCACAAAGGATTGGCGATGAGACTGATACCTGTTTCTCATTGACGTTGGTGGAAATTCCCGGACAAAGGATCCATATCTTCAATGTACTTAGAGAAAATTTGTCAATCTACAATACTGTGCTGTAAAACTACCTTTTAAGTATGCAGCCACAATAAAGACTTCTACAGACAAACCATATCTGGTGGCGCTTCCCAAGGAAAGACTACCACCTTAGAAAATTTCAAAAGATCATTTTAAGAAGGATAATCATAAAAAAAAATAATAAATAAATAAATAAGGAAAATCATTCAAGGTGAGCATTCTGAGATACAAGTAGAAATAAACAGCAAAGATTTAGGTAAACCAAAGTAATGACTGTGTAAAACTATAAAAATAATGTCTAGTTTGTGTGGAAATCTAGATCAGAAAAGCTAATGTATTATAGAATAACAGCATGTAAGCTGGAAAAACCTTGACCACAGTTACAGAGATATGAGGTCCTTATCTTATTTAACTGGAAAAGTAAACGCTAAAGAATAGACCAAAGCCTTTAACTTTCATACAAAGTGGAATAGGAAAAGAAATAAATAATCACCGATCCAGAAAAAGGAATGGATGCAGATTGAATCAGCACAATTAGTGACCCTGACCAAATGGATCTGTGTAGAGCATGGCACCCAACTGTAGGAGAAAATGTCCTTTTCCCCCAAAGCATATGAAATAGTAATGCAGATTGTTGGAATGCTAGGCCATAAAACTGGATTTCAAAAGATTGTACTCACCCATATTGTGGTCTCAAACCACAAATAAAGATACAAATGATATGTTAAATGAGAGCTTCCCAGATGGTACAAGTGGTAAAGAACCTGCCTGCCAATGCAAGAGATGCAGGAGACCCTAGTTCGATCCCTGGGTTAGGAAGATCCCTTGGAGGAGGGCATGGCAACCCACTCCATTATTCTTGCCTGGAGAATCCAATAGACAGAGGAGCCTAATGGGCTACAGTCCAAAGGGTCACAAAGAGTCAGACACAACGAAGCAACTTAGCATGATCTAATATGTACTAGGAAAAGACGAAATCCTAACCCTCAAGCTTTTCTTCTTGGGACCAGATGGTACATAAGAAAATGAATGAATGAATAACAATTACAAGAGGAGAGAAGCACATTGAACTTGAAGAACATGCAGCAGTGTAAAGCAACAGAGACCCAGGAGAGAGGGCGAGTTGGTGGTGGCTATTTTAGACTTCAGGATTCTTCCAAGGACAGGAACTCATGCCGCCATTAGGAAATGGAAAAAGCCCACATCCTAAGTAATAGAGTTGGGATGAGCTCCCAGCCTGATGCCTTCTGCACGCAGCCATTTGTGGCCGGGCCAAGGTTGTGGGTAAGCAGGCTGCAAAAATTTGGACAACAGGATGATGCAGGTTAGATAAGGGGTCTCCAGGACTTTGGCTCCAGAAACTCTTATGAGCCTTTATGTCCGAGTCTCTCCTCTCCCTGAGGCCCACGGCCTCATGTTGCCCTGGCTCTCTGGCCCTCCTGGCGGCCCCACCAGCCTTCTTTGGAAGCTCCATGCTCAGACTGTTATCCCTCAACCTGCTTCCATCAGGCTTTGTCCTGATCATCCAGGAGCCTGGCAGGATGGCCAGAGCATCAGGCGGGGGTGGGGAGGCATAGCATGCCAGTTCCAAGTCCAGCTGCGCGACATCGGCCAGGTGGCTCCCTAGGCCTCCGTGCCTTCATCTGTGAAATGTGGAGGCAGACCATGACCTCTGGGAGACCTTCCAGCACTAGATGCCCTGCGGCTGGGGGCTGGGTCGGTGCTAAGGATCTCCTGACAACACACCAGTGTAGGAATGGGAGGCTCCCTCCCTGCACACATTCACCTTTTGAGCAAAGCTTTTGCTCACCTTAGCCCAAAGAAGTGGGGTTTCATCAGCCTCTCAGCCAAAGTGAAAAAGATGGGGTGGAGGCTGCCATCTGAGTCACCTTTGGCCTCCTGGGGAGCCAAGAGTACAACTGGGAGGAGAGCAAAGACTTCCTACAGCAGAGGCGTTGTGTAGCGTTTTGAGGGACGTGAAGGATTTCAATAGATGGGGAAAGGCCCTCCAGAATAAGGGGGCAATGGGAACAAGTCAAGGGGGTGGGGAAGTGGGTGGCACAGGTGCCCTGTCTATAATATCCCTGGGTGGGACAGCAGCCCACGAGAGTCAGTGCCCAGAGGTGCCTATGAGAGAGTGTGTAACAATAGCCATCTCCACCAGAGACTCCTGTGTGCTCTGCATACGTTTACAAGTTTATTCTTCAAACTGAGTCTGTGAGGTCAAGCATTACCATAATCCCCATTTTACAGTTGATGAAACTGAGGCCAAAAGGGATCGACAGGGAGGAAACTAGGATTTGAATGCAGGGCTGACTCTAACTGACATCAGGAGTGGAGAATTCAGGAGGGCTGAGTTGGGTGAAAGAGCCTGGGAGCTGGGGATTTGAGGAAGGAGCCGGCAGATGTGAAGAAATTCCGGGTCTGTGCACAAGGACATGACCAGAGAAAGTCGTGAGGGGCTGACTCTGGTGGTTGGTGCCTCTTTGGAGTAAAAATGTTCATAATGAAAGTTCTGCTTGACAGATGATAAAGGCTCTGGAGGGACTCACGAGGGAAGACAAGTGTGTGCTGTGCATTATCCTGACGCAGTTACTGGAGAGAGCAGGAGGATGCGAGGCTTGTCATTCTGTCTCTCGGGGAGGCAGCCAGTAGTGTGTGGAGTGATGGGCTGGTAAACTGCTCTACACACACACACACACACACATGCATGCACACACACACACATGCCTTAGTTTGTAGCATCTGCTGACTTCATGGTGTCAATACTCCCCCAGAGGCTGATTTCAAGGTATCACTGTGATGTCACTGGACACAGAGTTGGGAAGACAAGTGAGATTCAAGTCTCAGAATAGCCCTGAGATTTGTCATCGAACTAGATTTGGGTCTGGAGGGATAGGATAGAGGCCAGAAGAGTCGAGTATCTGATGCATTGCTCTTCACTCCTGTATCTTCTTGTCTGACCAGCCTCTTTCCTCCTGTGGAAGGGTTTTCTGGGGGTATAAAAGAAGAAAAGATATAGACTGTGAGAAAGGGCAAAGGCATGTGAGATCTGCCCTCCCTGGACCACACCAAGCTCCTTCCCCTAGAGACCCTGCCCCTGAGGATCAACTTCTCCATCAATATGTTGTCGTTGTTCAGTCGCTAAGTCACGTCTAACTCTTTTTGACCCCGTGGACTGCAGCACTCCAGGCTTCCCTGTCCTTCACCATCTCCCAGAGTTGGCTCAAATTCGTGTCCATTGAGTCAGTGATGCCATCCAACCATCTCATCCTCTGTTGCCCCCTCTCCCTCCTGCCCTCAATCTTTCCCAGCATCAGGGGCTTTTCCAGTGAGTCAGTTCTTTGCATCAGGTGGCCAAAGTATTGAAACTTTGGCTCCAGCATCAGTCCTTCCAGTGAATATTCAGGGTTGAGCCTAATCTGGTGTTCCCTTCCTGAGGTTGAGAATGTGCCCCCAGAAGCTTGGGAGAGGTGGTGTGCCATAGTGGTCAAGAGACTGCCTGAATCTGAGCACAAGATCTACCACTTATTAGCCATGTGACCACAGGCAAGTGGCTTAACAACTCTCTGCGTCAGTTTCCTGCTCTGTGAAATGGGGGTCATGTGCTTACTTCACAGGGTTGTTGTGAGGGTTAAACTGTTACAAGTAAAGCCCTTAGAACAGTGCCAGGAACATAATAAGTGCCAAATGAGTATTTGTCACCATCATCACCATCATTATCGTCTATAATCGTTACTCCCATTTGCTGGTTTTCTGCTTTCAATGTAAACGGAAGCTATAATTAGTAATATAATTATAATGCACAAGTTACAATTTATTCTCAAGCCTGCATGCCTTAAAAATTTCTCCAGGTTTATAATAACTTCTCAGGTTGAATATTTCTTAACGATAGTTACAGTTCTCCGTTGGTTTTCAGTGTGTATTTAATCTGGGCACATGGACCTGGTGGAAAAGCGTAACTCCTATTCCAAAACCACCTGGTGGGCAAAGGGATGTCCTATTTTAGATAGCTGGGTAGAGAGGACTGCCAATCAATGGATGACCAGTTTCCCATCCAGGGAGATGGTAAGACTCTGTTGCCCCTACCCTCGTTGTAGGCAGAGACACCTCCCATCTTCCCCGAGAGACAGAGGTGTGCTGTCCAAGTCTATTCTGCATTCTTAGTGACATGACGTGTCAGGATCTAAACGTCCTTCAGAGGCACCCAGTTTCATCTGCCACCTGATTTTCCTGTACAGCATCCCTTGTAGTGAGCACCCAGCTTCTGCCCTAATATAGCCAGTGATGGAGAACTTGGTTTCCTTAGGATTCTGTTTCTATTTTCAGATAGCTTATTGCTGATGTCTGGCTCTACACATGGAAAGTCTTTCTGCCTTCCCAAAGCTTGCAGGTACTCTTCTGGTTTAAGCACTTCGGAACACATAAGGTAAGTTTAATTTCTTTTCCATAAGGCAATCTTTCAATTATTTGAAGACAGGCATCCTATCCCTCTATGTCTTCTCTTAATAAGCAAGATGATTCCTTCGTTTGTTCTATGTATAGCTTGGTTTTAGTTTTCTTCACCTTGCTAGCCGTTCTCCCTGAAATGCACTTCAGATTGTATGCCTCACTTTTAAAATGTGGAACCCAGAAATGAACGCAAAATTCCGGGTATGTTCTGAGTAGCACATAGTACAGGATGGAAATGCTGCCCTCCATTATCAATTCTTTACTTTTATTAGAGTCAGCTTTGGTCACTTTCAATATTTTGCAGCCACGTTGCTTTCAACTGATATTGGATCAATTGTTGACTAACACTCTCAAGGCTCTTTATAAGTGTCAGCTGCCTTTACATCAAATTTCTCCTCTACATGTACTGTAAGATTTTAGCACTCAGATCCTGGACTATTAACTTTATTAAATCTAATTATTTTTAAATTCTGCTTATCATTCCAGCCCATCAGAAGTATTCAAGCGTATACAGGGCCTGTGAACCATTTCTCTGACACATTCCGGAAGACTAGAAAGCCCTCACGAGGTTTGACATAACTCCATTAATGAGTATTCTCTGGATATGATTTCTGAACAGTTAATAACCCACTCACATGTTCTAGCACCAGACCCATTTTTTCTCTACGTTAAGCACAAGTATATCATTAGAGACATCACCAAGTGTTTTGCTAGTGTCCAGATGCCTGAATGGGAATGTGTGAACATTGTCTTTATCTGCCAACCTCCCACTGAGGGATGGAAATGGGCTGGACTAACGGGGTGTGTTCCTGTGAACCCATGCTGGGTTCTATAATCACTGCTTTGTCATTTGGGTGCCCATTATAACAGCGCTTTAGTAATACATTCTGGAATCTTGTCTGAGATCCATATCAAGCTCAATCATCCGTAGTTTACAGAATCCATTTTCTCTCCATTTTAGAAAATTGGAAGGCTATTTACTCATTTCCAGCCTTCTAAGATCTCTTGACTTCTTCCCAAACAGCATGCCTATCCTGTCCCTGATCTCCCAACTCGTCCCAAATAGAACTGAGAGGCATTTTGTTTTTGCTGTTGCCTTTCTGTCAGCCTGAGGTCATTTTGCTAAAATACTGTCTCTGTCACTTTCTTACATGCCTCTTAAATGTGTGTCCTTCTTCCTATCCTGTCCTTTAAAATCAGAGCTTCCAGAGCACTGTATTGCAATTGTAAGTGAATATTGGGGTTACTCAGGGACATTAAAAAGTTATGCTGATTTCTTACCCTAGACAAATTGAATCAAAACTTCAGAGAGTGATGCAAGCATTTGTATTCTTTTTTTAAGTCCCCCAACAGACAGCCAAAGCTGGGACTGTAATGGAGTGATATTAGTTTTGTTTGTTTCTGGTTTTGTGTGCAGGTTTTTGTTATTCGTTTTAGATTTTTTTTCTCTCTCTCTCTTTATCATTGACCTTACCTGTATCTGCATTGTGAGATTTGACCATTTGAGAAATTTCTGAAACATTTTGAGTGCAATGGACCTTCATTCTCTATGCCTCGGAATTTTGCTTTTCTTTACCTATGAATCTTATCTGGGAATCACACTGTCGCCATGTCTGTTGGCTCACAGTCTGTGAGCTCGGTGACCTTTGCCCTAAGACTCCTTTTTCGTCGTCTTTGATAAACATTACTTTATCCTCGTAGGTCAGAATTAAATCTAGGACAGTAGTTTTTCCATTTGTGTGCTTAATCTTTTTGGAAACTTGGGCAAGGCAAGTTTTAGGCTGCTCTGCTTTGGGCCAAATGAGGCTTTTAGTAGATGTTTATAGAGTTGAAATTCCCCATCATTACCAAATCATGCTTGTAGTCATTTTTTAAATGTATTGGGAACCTATTACACTTTTTATTTATTTGGCACATTGGTCCAGTCTATACATTGGTGGTGGTTTAGTGGCTAAATCATGTCCAACTCTTACGACCCCATGGACTGTAACCCTCCAGACTCCTCCGCCCATGGAATTCTCCAGGCAAGAATACTGGAATGGATTGCCATTTACTTCTTCAAAAGATCTTCCTGACCCAGGGATCAAATCAGAATCTCCTGCACTGCTGGCGGATTCTTTCCTGCTGAGCCACAGGGAAGCCAATCTGCATATTGTGCACATGCTGTTCTGTGCTTAGTCGCTCAGTCATATCAGACTCTTTGTAGCCCCATGGGCTGGAGCCCTCCAGGCTCCTCTGTCCATGGGATTCTCCAGGCAAGAACACTGGAGTGGGTTGCCATGCCCTCATCCAGGGGATCTTCCCAACCCAGGTCTTCCGCATTCCAGGTGAATTCTTTACCATCTAAGCCACCAGACAAACCTAATTTTTCCTTAGAGCTGCTCAGAGAGTGGTAAAAATACAAATTTTAGGATCTAATCCCAGAATGTATGATTTAGTAGAAATCGTAACAAGAAATTTCATTTTAAAAGCCCCTTGCAGGAGCCTTTGGAAGGCGGCGGCGGCGGCATCTGTGAGCCAGAGTCCAGTCAGGGCATGGCGGCGCCGACGGCCCTGTCAGAGCCAAATTACCGCGGGGCCCGCTATGGCAGCCCTGACATGAGCGCCCGCGGCTCCAAAGCTCGGGGCCTGTGGCCCTTGACCTCAGCCTCAGGGGCGGTGGCCCAGAGGCGGTGGTCGCTGCGCAAGCTTTGGTGCGACAGCCAGGCCGAGTCGTGCCCCACCTTCGCATTCATGCCCCGCGGCTCCATGTTCAATGACGAGGATGAAGATCTGCCTCACGAAGTCTCTGAGGAGACAGTCGTCACCAAGAACTGGCCAAGCTGAGGCGGGTGCATCAGAACCTGATTCCTCAGGGCACCGTGAAGCTGGGCCCACCTGGATTTCCCTGTGATTCTCTATGAGGTATGAGACTGGGGCGGGAGTGGCAGGCATAAACACCCCCTGCTGCAGCAAGACACCCCCAGGCTCAAGGTGTGGCCGCCTTTGAGGAACCGAGGCTGCGGTCACAGCCGTGAATAAACTCCACTGGCCTGGAACCTTCAGCTGTGAGCCGGGCAGTCCTACAGCGCTGGTTGGGTGTTGGTTTGTAAGTGGACTAGAGATGACTGGTTGAGAAGGCAATGGCACCCCACTCCAGTACTCTTGCCTGGAAAATCCCATGGACGGAGGAGCCTGGTGGGCTGCAGTCCATGGGGTCGCTAAGAGTCGGACACGACTCAGCGACTTCATTTTCACTTTCATGCATTGGAGAAGGAAATGGCAACCCACTCCAGTGTTCTTGCCTGGAGAATCCCAGGGACGGGGGAGCCTGGTGGGCTGCCGTCTATGGGGTCACACAGAGTCGGACACGACTGAAGCGACTTAGCAGCAGCAGCAGCAGAGATGGACGGGTAGCTGGCAAGGCCTGATGGCAGAGTTACCAGTCCAACTTCCCTAACAAGGAGCATGGCCGGGCACCTGCCGGTCAGAAATGCCTGCTTCCTGTGCCCTTGACTGGCCTACATTCTTCCAAGCTTGCCCAGGGCCCAGCCCTGCTAGAGGCTACAGCACTTTACAAGCCAGGTCTGCCTTCTTCCCTCCCCAGGGCAACCGGAGCTCTACAAAAGTGGGAACGTCCTTTCCCTCCCTTCCTTTACCAGCCGTTTGCTACCTTGATTCCTCCTGTGTTGGACAGAGGCTGGGGCAGAACAAGCCTGATTCTTCCTCCCTACCTGCCCATTTGTTCCCAGGATGGACAATTTGCTGTCTGTTATTAGGAGTAGGGACTGGGGTGTGGGAGGTTTCTCCCTCTACCCAGGGCTGGCCTGATCCCTCCCCACTGCAACCAGTTGCTGCCCCTCCACCCCAAGTTGAGAGCACATACGATGGGGAGCAGGAAGGGCTCCGGATGCCTGTGCCCCATCCCACCTACTGTATCTAATCCCCCTTGCCCTTACACATCCACCACCCTGTGGTAAGGCACAGCACCCTAGGGCTGGTGCCAGTAGCTCTGAGGAACCCACCACCCCTTTCCCTACAGTATACCCATCCCTTCAGGATCGGTCAAGAGAAAAGTACGGGAGCCCTTGGGATGGGGGCAGAAAGGAGAGAAAACATTTAAAATGTGAAAGCTTGTATAGTCCAGTCCATGATGTTGTTGGGGTACAGTCTGATTTCTACATAGAAATTATTTTTTTTTTTAAATTCCTTACTGTGCAAACTCTGTGCTTTAAGCATCTGAGAAATGGTTTGGGGAGGGTACTCCTCAATCTAGGAAGGCTGTTGTGTTATTTGTTCAATAAAATTATTTGTAGACCCTGAAAAAGAAGAGTCCCCTGAACAATGTTGATAATGGGCCAGATTTAATAAGCCCTGACCTGTACCACAACCACATCACTTCTATTCTTGTCCCCTTATCTCTTGGCTCTTCAGCTCGTATCCATCCACAGGCCCATGAATTTCCACAAAGATGTCTGTCTTCTTGGCACAGTGTCTGGTCAGTCTCTTCCTGTAACCGGCCTATTTGTCTTAAATAGAGCATATGCTTCCATCAGCCTATTTCAGTTCTGTATCTCTTCTTTCCCAAGCCTGGTGAATGAAACAAGTTCATATTTATTGCCCTATCTTCTAAGAATTTCTTTCAAATTATCCCCAATTTATTTTGTTACTCATGCTTTGCTGACAGCATAAAATAAGACTTCTCAGATTAGAACAATTTTTTTTCTGCCCCCTGCTCAGTTGCTTTCTAGTTAAAAAGCATCACCAGACACTTTATTCATTCTTACATATTTGCTCTATGTAATATCTTCTGATTTTCACAGCAATCAGTTTTATGGATTTATCTGGACATTTTATTTGTCGTCTGTACTTTATGTTTAACGCATTCTTCCCCTTTCAGTTCTCTTTCCTTTCAAAAAACATTTTATTGTGAAAAGGCTAAAAAATACTTCAAAGTATAGGGACTAATATAATGAAGTTTAAGGTACCTCTCTTGGCTTCAGCTGTATGCCAGTTGAATCCTTCAGAAAGCATGCTAAGATGGAGTTAGGAGAGCATACGTCTTATTGGGGAGTGACACCCACAGAAGGAAATGGGAGGAAGCAGGATGGAGCAAGGGGAGCCTTTAGAGGGTGATGCAAGTCAGGCAAAGTTCATCACAGTTCAACAAGGAGGCCCTGGATCAATTGTCTTTGGAGGAGCCTTATATTGGCAGAAATGGCTGGGCCGTTGGGTCACAGTCTTACTCGGTTATTGCCAGAGCCATCTTGAGAAGACTGTGACCTCTAGTACCCTTGAAGGAAGTAACCACTAAAAGATGTCTGCTAGCCACGCAGCTCTAACTTGCTGCACTTTTCTATTCATAATTGCAATTGAGCAGGTTTGGCCCAAGAAGCACCCAAGTGGATCTCCTGGCTCCACCCGTGTTCCCTTCTGCCAGCCCAGTGGAGAGGTCTGGAGCAAAAATTACCCATTAAAGGAGTCCTGCATTGGGTTTAAATGGCTAAACGCTTGGACCACAGTTTTCCTTAGTCACTGGCTGTGACTACACTGAGAAGAATGCGGCCTTGACTCAAAAGCTGAAGTTGACCTGAAGGAGTTAACAAGGGAAGGCTGTCTCTAACCACTCTCTTTGCAGCTGGGCCAAGCAGCCTTTCTTAGAGGAAACCAGTAAATCTCCGTGTCTACTCTAAAAAGATCATCATCAACATTTTCCAAGTCTTGAATTATTAAAACACTCCTGATTGGATCAGTGAGTTTCCGGGCAAATTCTTTCTTTCCTGTCCTCATGAAATGCATTCTATTCTCAGCCAGGATCCTATCGTGTTGCTATCTAAAACCGTGGCCCAGCAGTCTAGATCCTGCCCCAGTACCACCTGCAGAGTCCATTGCTCATGTTCTTGACTTCTGTTTCTCTTCCTAAATCCTAGGTGTTGATCTGAAGGATCAGTGAAAATAGCACCTGGGCTTCCAAATCCTTCAGTTTCTTGCTTCAAATTTTATAATCCTTAAAAAGTTATCTCTGATCACTTCAAATGGTATTATTTGTACCCCTAAGATGGTGATTGCAGCCATGAAATTAAAAGATGCTTGCTCCTTGGAAGGAAAGTAATGACCAACCTAGACAGCATATTAAAAAGCAGAGACATTACTTTGTCCAGTGGTCATGTATGGATGTGAGAGTTGGACTATAAAGAAAGCTGGGCACCGAAGAATTGATGCTTTTGAACTGTGGTGTTGGAGAAGACTCTTGAGAGTCCCTTGGACCGCAAGGAGATCCAACCAGTCCATCCTAAAGGAGATTAGTCTTGGGTGTTCATTGGAGGGACTGATGTTGAAGCTGAAACTCCAGTACTTTGGCCACCTGATGCGGAGAGTTGACTCACTTGAAAAGACCCTGATGCTGGGAATGATTGAGGGTGGGAGGAGAAGGGGAGAAGGGGACGACAGAGGATGAGATGGTTGGATGGCCTCACCAACTCGATGGACATGGGTTTGGGTGGACTCTGAGAGTTGGTGATGGACAGGGAGGCCTGGCATGGTGCAGTTCATGGGGTCACAAAGAGTTGGACACAACTGAGCTACTGAACTGAGTTGTAAAGATGGATGTGGTTTATAACTAATTAATCTGAAGGACCTCCTGTTACATCCCAAATACTTGATCCCGGAAAGTCAATCACAGTTATTCTAGAAGGACTTCCCTCCACTCCTCAACCAAGAGTCCCAATGCCATGGCATGCCCCTCTTGTCTGAAGTTCTTAGGGAGTTCCCTTACACTAAGGATTGATCACACTCCTCATCATTGTACTTTTTTTCTCCAGAAGTTTGGGCTTCACCTTTCCTGGGCCATTCTCAAATCACCTGCAAAGCTCTGAGAGTGAAGAATTTCTTTCCCTTGGCTTTTCCTATGTCACATTTTCTTAATCTCTTTCTCCTGATTCCAGTTTTAACTCCCCAACCCCCTCCCCACCCAACACATTCTGAACTTCCTTGTTTTCTTTTTGCATTATCCTTTGCGTTTTCTTCAAGATTATCCCAAATATGTAACATCCATAGAGACAGTCCTCATGCCCTTCACTGGCTGTCAGTTCTGAACAGTGGTCTGCATTTACAGCGAACGCTTCCCCTTGCAAGCATCTCCCACCAGCGCAGTGCAGGTCACAAGTCTAGTTCCTGTGGCTTCTACCCTTCCCAGTTAGGGTTGAGAGTCCAACAGGAAGAATATCCATCCCAGACTCTGGAACACCATGCTCTCAGGACTACTTTTTTAGTCACCCCATCGTCCGATAACTCCCACAGGTCCCCTGGTCAGAAGACCACCTGGTGATTTTGCCCCGTCAAATTACCACCAGTTGCAAATGTTTGTTTAATGCTTATTGAATTGTCAATAAGTAACACTATTCCACCACAGCCACCGGATTGCAAAACGCTGAGGAACCAGAGAGAAAAACTCTAAGGATTTAGTGATTTATTCACCTTCTCCCACTTGCCAGCCTCTGCTGCAGTGTCAGATTTAATTTGTCTCCCCAGGCTTAGGCCAGCAAGAACAATTCTTCTAAATTGACTATCTCCACATGCAAAATGGGATCAACATTTTTGTCCGAGTTGAACAATCAATTCTTACAAAAAGTAAAACAATCAGTTTGAGTCTTTTTCTTCCTACTTAATTGTTGAGCTGAATTGACTGATCAAATAGCGACAGCATCTAAGGTAATGAAAAATACCTTTGGCAGCTAGGAATGCAGGAAGCGCTTCTCTTAATACAGGAATCCTGACAGATTCTTTATTATTCTCCCTAGTCTATAGGATACTTGAATACTTCCAGTGATGGGGAGAGCTCTACCTCACTGACACTCTACCGAGTCCATTTATTAGTCATTCCATCATATCAAGTTACCCTGGAGTTGGTATGGAGACATTTAATGGACACACAACTTAATTTCACCCGAGAGCCCATGGAAATGAATGAGGACCTATTGCGTATCAGTTATTTGCTGGGCATCATGCTAAACAATGAATGACATTTGAGTTATAAAAAGTCTATTACGAAAACAAAGGTTTCTCCTTTTCAACTATTTGACTGGCAAAGATAAAGAAGAATGGTTAACACCTAGAGTGATGCGAGGAAAATGGGCGTTCTCAGGCTCAACTCCCGGGGCGGGAGGGTACCGCAGCCTTGCTGGAGGGCTGGGTACCGTCTTGCATCATGGAGATGCAGACATAGGTAACAGATTTGTGGGTTCAGGGCGATTGGTAGGAAGGAGACAGTGGGGCTAATGGAGACAGTAGTGTGGACATGTATACCCTAACATATGTAAAATGGATAGCAACGGGAATTCTCTGTATGTCTCAGGGAACTCAAGCTGGGACTCATGACAACCTGGAGGGGTGGGATGGGGTGGGAGTTGGGAGGGAGGTTCAAGAGGGAGGGGACATATATATACCTATGGCTGATTCATGTTGATGTATGGAAGAAATCAACACGATATTGTAATTATCCTTCAATTTAAAATAAATAAAGAAAAAAATGCACATAAATTTGGCCCAGGAATCCCATTTCTAAAAATAAATCATAAAGATACAAGTGGACAAAGATACATGTCAAATGATATTTATTGCTGTCTCATTTTTGATAGTGAAAATAGAAAGCCTCTAAATGGATTTGCTTGGTAGAAAGATATGCAGTCTTTGAAAACAAAACATCGAGATAGCTACACTTGCCTGGACATATGTCCACAATATATGTGATTTTGAAAGGTTAACACATTATGCAGTATACAATCACATATTTATAAAAAGGAGAAAAAACTATTAGCAAAAATATCTCAAAGAGTATGCATATGAAAGTTAATAGTGGTTATTTCCAGATGATGGGATCTTGGAAGAATTTTGCTTTTTTCTTTGCATTTTTCTTTATCACCTTAATTATTTTACAATAAGAATCCACCTTACTTTTATTGTCAGAAACAAAAGGAAAACCTTATTCACGTCTCTGAAACATCATTGGGTTTGTCCAGTTTGGTCTCTTTATTTTATAGATGAGGGAATTGGTGGTTCAGAGAGGTGATCACAAGGTTTTTGTAAAATTTCCGTAAGACATTCTAATTACTCTTCAAATGTTTGCATAGTATTATAAAGGGACACTTTGAAAGGGGCCCTGGATTATGCTCATTAGCACTCATTCAACCACAGGCTATACTCAGCTTTGGCTTCTGTGCTTGGTATGGGGACTCTTGGTATGGAGATACTTGGTATGGAGAAGGTTTGACGGAGTGTTGTCTTCCCATTTGTAGCTTTGCCTCAGTGCAGTAACTAACAGAAGAGTGATGTTTTCCTTGACAATGGTTTCTGTTCTTCCGCCCTTTTGGAACTCAGTCCCTGCTCCTGGGTTGCTCTTCATCTCTTGGTTGATTCTGTATCTGCCAGACTATAATGTGTCCTAAAGGAGGACCAGGCCTCGCTTTTCTGTCTCAGTCTTCATCAATATGTCAATGCTCGTGCACGGCAACAGCAGTAGACAGAACACCAGCCTGTGTGATTTTTGTTGTTCAGTTGTTCAATCACTAAGTCGTGTGCAACTCTTTGCAACCCCTGGGACTACAGTACCCCAGGCTTCCCTGTCCTTCAATATATCCTGGAGTTTGCTTAAATTCACATCCACTGAATCGGTGATGCTATCTAACCGTCTCACCCTCTGCCAACTTCTTCTCCTTTTGCCCTCAATCTTTCCCAGCATCAGGGCCTGTGTAATAGATAAACCTCAAGTGAAAATCCCAAGTTGTAATGTAAAATAGAAGTGAGCGTGGTGTGCCTGTGCAGTGTGGTCCATTGGGAGGCTGGCTTCTGGGAGCTGATGTGACTATTCAGACTCCGGTAACTGTTCTGATTCTGATGCTAGAAAATTGTGCTGCGTTGTGAGGAGGAGGGTGCACTGGGGCAATTCTTAGCCTTCTGTAAACCCTGGTTTAGAGATATAAGCAATTCTTCTTCTTTTTTTCTTTTTACTTTTATGACACCAGTGAGTTATTTATTGGGGCAATCTTTTCATTCTCCTGCCCTTTAAAAAGAAAAAACCTGCCTCCATAAAGCATTTACAACAGAATCAACTGTTCTAGAAGAGCTAGTATAGGCCGTGGGTTCCAACTGATGACATACCTTCTTCTGCCTGGACTTGGCCTTGAGAAGCTTCAGGCTAAAGAGACTTCAGGATGGTACTTGGCAAAATCTCTGTGAAGGCTAGTGTTGTGAGAAGCCAACTAGTTGTTGAGCTTGCAGAGTGGTGCCAGGGGCATAGGCTTGACAATCTGGATTGGGTTAGAATCCGAATATCAAGTCTAGCCCCCTGGAGGAGTGAGAGAAACCCAGGTGGAATGTTGCTATCTGGGTTCTGGAGGGTGCCTGTGAGGGTATCTGTTATCTGTGAATTGGGTCTATCTATGTGTAATATCCAGAGTTTGAAAAAAAAAAAAATATCTGAGACGTCCTCTGAGTTTGTCTAGACACTTGAAGACCAAAGTCCATTCCTTCTCCTGCTCTCAAGAACAGCGGAGCACGGGTGGTGGAGGGCCTCAGCTGCTGTTGTGCCTTCCTTGCCCCTACTCTTCCCATGCCTGGGGCTTTGGAAACGCACGCCATTGTTTTCACAAATATCCCCACAGATTATCTTTAACCAGTAGAGATGGAGATGCAGTGAGGCTAGGAGCTGAACAGGATGGAGGAGGGAAGAGAAGGGAATTAAAGATCTTGACCCCTTCTCTCTGCAAGTCCCAGCATTACCAGAGCCCTGGGTCCTGAGAAAGACCATATCCAAAAATATCCCCTTCCCACAACTGGTTGCTAACACTTGGCATCCCACTTCCCTTCCTTCCTTCCTGCATTACACAGCTGGGGATATGATAGAAAGAGGCCTGATCCCAGCCCCCATGAAACATATACAGGCTAGTGAAGAGGCAGATATTAACTGCAGGATTGTAGCAATAAACACATAATTTAAAAATTCTGCAAGTGCTCGGTGGAGAGATACATAGCGCCTTGGGTTATAAAATAAGGGTGTTGGCTTCCCCGTGGAGATCCAGGGGAAGGACTGATCATTAGTGCTTACTCCCTTTAGTTCAAGGAACTGACTCCAGTTAAAATTGACAAGACCTGGCTCAGGTGACACTCAGGAGTGAGGGAGACAGGTCTGTGATTTGTTGGGTGCTGTATTAGAAAGACCTTCTTTCCTCCTATGAGTCTTTCTCCTGTGTCTCCTTTACAATTCACGCAAAACACTCACACTTCTGATCCCCAAATGCATAGAAATCTTCCCGTCATACCGAGCAGTTTTCTGCAACACCAGCTCGGTGTCCTGCAATTTTCTTGTCAGTCGCTCAGTCGTGTCCAACTCTTTGCGACTCCATGGACTGCAGCACACCAGGCTTCCCTGTCCATCACCGACTCATCACTTGAGAAGAGTTTGCTCAAACTCCTGTCCATTGAGTCAGTGATGCCATCCAACCATCTCATCCTCTGCCATCCCCTTCTTCTACTGCTTTCAGTCTTTCCCAGCATCAGGGTCTTTTCTAATGAGTCGGCTCTTCGCATCCTACTGTTTAACTCGGTTCTAACCCTCTCTGCCTAGAAGTAGTGCCAGATCCCTCGGCCTAGGGCTCAGTCCCACAGCTCTGCTCCCATCCCTCTTCAGATGCCAGTCACAAGGCCAGGCTTCCCCCGTGCTTTAGACCAACTGGCTGTGAAGCTGAGGTTCCCGCATACCCCTTTGGGTTTGGTTAATTTGCTAGAGTAGCTCATAGAACTCAGAACTGCCCACTTACATCTGCAGTTTATCAAAGGATATGATAAAGGACACAGGTGAATATCCATAAGAGATACTCAGGGGGAGGGTAAGACGTGGGAGGGTCCTGAGTGCAGGAGCTTCTGTCCCCGTGAAGCTGGGGTGTGTCCCCCTCCCGCTATGGGTGTGTTTGCCTACCTGTAAGCTCTCTGAACCTCATACGATTGGAATTGTATGGAGGCTTCCTCATGTAGGCTTGATTGGTTATTAACTCCATTTATAGCCCTTCTTTCCTCTCTGGACAAAGCACAGTGGGAGGGTGGAGGTGAAAATTCCCTAATCTCTAGTTTTGGTGACTAACTCCATCCAGGATCCTCCCAGCTTTGTCTCAGAACAAAAGACGTCTCAGTGCTCTTATCACTGAGGAAATGACAAGGGTTTTAGAAGCTTTGTGCCAGGAGCTGAGGGCAGAGACCAATTTATATTTGCTATAATCCCAGAGTCGACTCATTGGAAAAGACCCTGATGCTGGGAAAGATTGAAGGCAAAAGAGAAGGGGATGGCAGAGGATGAGATGGCTGGATAGCATCACTGACTTGGATGGACATGAATTTGAGCAAACTCAGAGAGATAGTGGAGGACAGAGAAGCCTGGCGTGCTGCAGTCCAGGGGGTCACAAAGACTCAGACACAACTTGGCAACTGAACAACAGTAATCTCACTCTGTGCCAAGCACTTCACACACCTGGTCCCCAGAGTCTCAGAAAGCCCTGTGAGTTTGGGCGCATTATCCCTGGTTGACAAATGAAGACTCAAGTTCAGAAAGGAGAAGTGACTTACCCACGGCCAAGTGCCTTCTGGGGAGCAGAGATCAGGTTTGAGCCCAGCGTGTTAGAGCGGGTGGGGTTCCTTCACTGTGTAGTAAATGAGAGGGCTCAGGGGAGCCACTTTTCCTTTGGAGCTCCAGGGAGGAACTGGAAGCCTGAGGGTGGGAGAAGACAGAGTTCCCACAAAAACGAGGGGAAGAGGAAGGATGCAGAATCAGGACTCCGGTCAGTTTAAAGTCAGCTATGGTGGACTGTTGGGTTTCCCGGGTGGCACTTAGAACCCTGCCGGAGACATAAGAGACGTGGGTTTGGTCCCTGAGTAGGGAAGATCCCCTGGAGGAGGGCTTGGCAACCCACTTCAGTGTTCTTGCCTGGAGAATCCCATGGACAGAGGAGCCTGGTGGGCTCCAGCCCGTAGGGTTGCGAAGAGTTGGACAGGACTGAGGCGACTTGGCGTGCACACGTGCATGGTGCGTTGTAGGGGTTCCCAGGTGGCGCTAATGTAAAGAACCCATTTGCCAGTGCAGGAGACACAACAGACATGGGTTTGATACCTGGGTCAGGGAGATCCCCTGGAGGAAGCTATGGCAACCCACTCCAGTACTCCTGCCTGGAGAATCCCATGGACAGGGGAGCCTGGTAGGCTACAGTCCATGGGGTCGCAAAGAGTAGGACACGACTGAAGCGACTGAGCGTGGAGCATGGCACAGACATGGGAGAGCATGCTGACCGTTACCTGGTCCAGGTGGAGAACCGCCCTCCCAGCTGTTTACACAGCCTGTGCGGGGTCCTGAGAGGGGAGTCACCGCGTGAAGGCGCCTGGGACACTGAAAGGCAGGTGAGGGAGCGCGTCGGTTGTAAGCAGAGCTCAGATGTCCAGCAATCTTAGGTTGGCTGTTGTCTCTCTTATGGGCAAGCGTCTCCTTTGAAAGTAACGCCTGTGGGGCTGGAGGAGAGAGTTCTTGTAGACTCGTGCCACCCTGCCCTCTGAGCCCCACTTAAAGTCAGAGGGGGCAGCAAGAGGGCAGCTGGGGGGAGTGTGATGCGGGCGTAAATGAATGCCGACCTTGTTGGGATAACCAGCGTGCTTCAGCCTCTGCAGCTGTGGAGTCCCTGGGGAGTTGTCTGGCTACATGTGATTTTACATATCTGACAGCTAAATCAGAGATCCAAATGCCAAATCCGGCACTCGGGAACATTATGTGGATTTGTGACACTCCCGAGGGGACTTCGGATCCATAAAGCAATGAATGGATTACAATGAGGCATAAATACAGCATTTTCATCTGTGACATACAATCCTGCTCTATTATTTCTCACATTGTTACATGAAAGAAATCTATACCCCACTCTTTCAGGTCTGTGTCCAGAAATTAAAAGAAAAACAAAAAGAACTTTAAGATAGGGAGAAAAAAAAAAAAAAAAAAAAAACCTCTCAATGCATCAGGAATAAACTAGGAACAAAGTGTGATGAGTGTGACAATTTCAATTTGCAATGTAAGGTCAACTCCAGGATCCCGCATGTCGTCAACAAGCAGCTGTCTCACTCAGACCGCTGTGTGACTTTGAATAAATCATGTCACCTCTCTGGGTCTCCATCTCTTCTGTCTCACGGACTCCTAAGTTACAGACCTGCCCTTTCATGGAGTGGGCACGATGGATCCACTCTGTGCTTCAGGAAGACCACGTTAGAGCTTTCTAAATTTCTTAGTGTGTTTATGTTTTTACAGTGCATGTTATATACCAGCATCAGTTCAGTTCAGTCGCTCAGTCGTGTCCGACTCTTTGCGACCCCATGAATCGCAGCACGCCAGGCCTCCCTGTCCATCACCAACTCCCGGACTTCACTCAGACTCACGTCCATCGAGTCACTGATGCCATCCAGCCATCTCATTCCCTGTCGTCCCCTTCTCCTCCTGCCCCCAATCCCTCCCAGCATCAGAGTCTTTTCCAATGAGTCAACTCTTCGCATGAGGTGGCCAAAGTACTGGGGTTTCAGTTTCAGCATCATTCCCTCCAAAGAAATCCCAGGGCTGATCTCCTTCGGAATGGACTGGTTGGATCTCCTTGCAGTCCAAGGGACTCTCAAACATCACAGTTCAAAAGCATCAATTCTTCGGCACTCAGCTTTCTTCACAGTCCAACTCTCACATCCATACATGACCACTGGAAAAACCATAGCCTTGACTAGACGGACCTTTGTTGGCAAAGTAATGTCTCTGCTTTTGAATATGCTATCTAGGTTGGTCATAACTTTCCTTCCAAGGAGTAAGCGTATTTTAATTTCATGGCTGCAATCACTGGTACATGTCTAACGGGACAGGGGATAGGGAGGCCTGGCGTGCTGCCGTCCATGGGGCCGCAAAGTGTCGTACACGACTGAGTGACTGAACATCATCAAGCACATGTCTACCATTTATAAGTGAACACACATGCATGTTACTAAAAAAGCATGCTGAAAAATGCTTTAACTGAACAGAAAGTTTGGAGGTCACAGATATAACCCCACCCAGTCATTCCCCTGGTGATGGGAAGGGCTTTTTGCATCTAATAGTCCACGATTATATGTATTTGAGGCACCTTCTCAGTTGTCTTCCTTAAACTCCCGCACTAGGACTGAGTGCATCGGCTGTCCAAGGAGAGATTTTTGTGCCCGTGTGTATCAGTCCACACGTATGTGGGCTCAGAAACCACAAGATGCAATTGATGGACCCCTTAGAATGGCGCCTTCCACAGTCAAGTGCAGAGCTGCTCTATCTTTGCAAATACTTTTAAATCCCTCATATTTGCTTCACACTCTAAAGCACACAAAGCCGTTAAAAAGTAATTTTAGATGTATATACTGAGAGAGACAGAACAGGTATCATTGTCCTCTTTTCCACGTGAGGAAAGAGATTCGGAAAGGCCGAATGACTTCCCCAGGGCCACCCAGCTAGTACGTGACAGGGCCACCATCAAGCCCCCGCATCCTCTCAATAAGCACTCTGGGGCTCTTTGCACTTATAACTAAGTGCAAATGTGCTCCTTGGATCCCAGGGAGAATGAAGTGACAGTGTGTGAGCCGGCCAGTGTAAATGCAACCCCCAGCTATTTAAGGAAAAAAACACAAACCTGACACAGAGCTTGGGGCGCACTGTTGGCAGATCAATAGCATCATTCTTGTGTACACAAGACCTCACATTATTCAGGGAGGCCTGGCAGAGAGAGGAAAGCTGGCCCCCTCGTGCCACCAGCTGTCACGGCCTGCTCCGCTGCAGCTCCTGACAAGTGCTGTTGTGACAGTCTTTCTACAGACACAGTCACAGGGAGCAGCTTGATCGGGACAGGAGCAAAAAGCCTTGTTTACAGAGGTGCGCGGGAACAAAGAACACGTATATTCTTGAGAGCATGTAATTTTAAGCAGGCCTTCGGTCCCGCCAGCTGTGTTAGCTCTAGAGGATGCCAGGTACGGCCCCTACCCCTGAACTGGCCGCCTGCCCCTACCCCGGGAGATGGGACCCGACACCCCGGCGAGAAGCCTTCCCCTCTGAGCTCTTCTTCCTTCAGTCATGGGATAATGGCCAGCAGAAGCATTTTTATCCTTTTTAACCTCCAGTGACATCACTGTGGTAAGACCTGCAACACTGTTTTGGTAACCAGGATGGTGCTGACAAGGTTGTAACAGAATTTAGATGGCTATTTGTCTGCGTGCTCTAAGACTGCAGATTCCTTAAAGGCAGAGATTCTGTCTTGTTTGTTTTCCTTCTTTCTTTTTGAAGTGTTTATTGTGGTAAAATACACATAACATGAAAGCAGCATCCTAACCGTTTCTAAGTGTACACTTCAGAGGATTAAGCCCTTTCCCCGTGTTGTGCCACCATCATCGTCCATCCCTGGAACTCCATCCCAATCCGAATAGAATGCTAGAGTTCTAATTTATATTCATTCACAGCTTTGACATAGCTCCATTTATTCTGGCATCTAGTATTACTGCTAAAAGGCTAGAAAGCTTATTATCTTACTGGTCTTCAAAAAAAATTGAATGAGGCTTGAAACTTCTAATTCAGTTCTGGGACTATGAAGAAATACTTTGTTGGTTATTTTCATGTTCCCAGACCTTCCACCACAGAGCCTCATCCATCTAAAATATGCAATATTTGAACTGAATGAGTCGTGATCCACATGTTGACCGTCCCTCTGGGAAACCTCTCTTTCTGCCATGTATTAGCCTTATAGCAGAACTCAGAACCTCCTAAAATTCACCATAAAGGATTACTTTAATTAATACTTGCCATGATGTGTATCACTCATAAAGGATTACTATCAGAATATGTAAAGAAGGTCTACAAAATGATAGACAATTTCATTGAGAAATGGATGGATGGATTAACATTTGAAAAGAAAGTTCACAAAGGAGGAAACCCAAATGATCCATGAAAATAAAAAAGAAAGCTTTTCCTTGCAAGTAATCATGCAAGTTCAAAACACTGAGATACTGTTTCACTCCTTTAGGAGTGACAAGCATATAAAAAACCCAACTGTACCATTGGCTGGCAACGCTATGGAGCAGTACATCTCTTCCTTTGTTGGTGTGAGTGTAAACTGGTAGAAGCACTTCGAAGAGCAATTTGGCACCATCAGATAAAACTGAAATTGTTCAAACTGAGCAGCAGTTCCTCTCCTAAGACATCTCAACCACTTGCAGAGAATTAAACGTATGTTCTCAGGCATTGGCGTATGAAAGAAATTAACTTCTCATTTATGAATCTAGAATGGTGCTAGTTGCACACTAGCCATGGGAACTTAAGAATTACTCTGATTACCGCTTCTGTCTTGCAGTTCAGAGGAGGAACCCTGATTGAGAAGGGCTGTCCACTTGGCAGGTACGCAAGAAGACATATAAACAGACATTGTTTATAAAAGAAAAAAATCTCAAACAACCTAAATATCCATCAGGAAGAGAAAAAGCATGAAACCTGGTATATTCTTGCAATGGAATATTGTAGTACAACAGTGGGAAAAAAAATCTAGAGCCACATATATTAATTAACAAAGGCAAATATAAACAAATTCATTTTGAATGAACACTCAAATTGCAGTAAAATTCACAGAGTATATTTCTATTTCTATGAAGTTTTAAAATACTCAACAAACCATTATCTATTGCTCATATAGACTTACATAGTTAAAGTATAAAAAATGCATGAGGATGATAAACTCCAGAGTCAGAAGAGTGGCTATCCTTTATTCTTTATAACATGATTACTATGCCAAAATATATCATTATATATATTACATATTATATTTTATATCATAGACTACACATAAATATATGGGCTTCCCTGGGGTTTCCCTAGTGTCTCAGACAGTAAAGAATCTACCTGCAACTGGAGACCTGCGTTTGATCCCTGGGTCCAGAAGATCCCCTGGAGAAGTGAATGACTACCCACTTCAGTATTCTTGCCTGGAGAATCCCCATGGACAGAGGAGCCTGGCGGGCTACAGTCCATGGGGGTCACAAAGAGTTGGACACGACTGAGCGACTAACACACAAAAGAATATGATATAGAATTACTATATATCATTAATACATCATATTATTTTTCGTATTATTCCCTATAATTTCTATATGTCAAAATAGATGATTTCCAGAATGTACTTTGTTGAAAAACAAGTAAAATATCGTATTTACTATCTCCTAGTAACCTCCTCCCTCAATCGATCTGCACTGAATTGTGATAAATGACCCTCCTTTTGGAAGACAGAGGAAGTTATTTTTGAAATTAGTTTAGACAGAATCTGATCATTTCACTGCCCCATTCAGAAGCTGAGGCTGGTTTTGGAGTGCTGCTGGGCAAAAGTCTACATTCCACAGTGTGACATTCAAACCTCTCTGCAAGTTGGCTCTAGACCACTTTAGAGGCAGTGCTTCAGTCTCTGTCTTCAAGCACTCTACATTCCACTCAGATTGGAGGGGTTGCCATTTTCCATTTCATACTTTTGCTTGATCACATTTTCTCTTCCTGAGAACTCCTTCCCTCATTCTTGCAATTTGACGTTATATACCAAAGCCTTAATAGCATGCCTACTCTCTGACACAGCCCGTCTCCTACAAGAAAAAAACAACTCAGGATGCACATAAAAATTTAGCTTGAGCTTGTTTATTGCAGTATTGTCTCTAATGTCAAAAAGTTAAAAGTAAGCTAATGTCCAAAGAGGGCTTCCTAGGTGGCGCTAGTGGTAAAGAGCCCACCTGCCAATGCAGGAGATGTAAGAGATGCGGGTTCAATCCCTGGGTCAGGAAGATGCCCTGGAGGAGGGCATGGCAACCCATTCCAGTATTCTTGCCTGGAGAATCCCATGGACACTGGAGCTTGGTGGGTTATAGTCCATAGGGTCACAAAGAATCGGACACGACTGAAGTGACTGAGCACACACAATGTCCAAAGAAGGTTTAAATATATCCATTTCACACGGGATACTACACGAAGAAGCACAGACTCTGGAGCCTAAAGTCGGACGGCCCGGGTCAAGTCCAAGTTCTGGACCATTCTGGCACATTTCCAGCTTTCCCATCTTAGCCTCTCTCTGCCTACATATTCTATTCTGTAAAAATGGAAATGAGCTAGTACTTCCTTCACTGAGTTACCTGGTGCTCAGGCCTAGCATGGTACTTACAGCGGTGAAGGACTAATGACCTGTGTAATGTAAGAATCAGTACTATTCTAGCTCATTCCTTCTAAATTTTAGGTTCTGAAGTAGTGAATAAAATTTAGATTATTTTATTTAAAGTTCACTTCCCCCAATAAAGCAGTGAGGTCACTCAGGATCAAGCTGATTTCTTGTGGTTTAATCTCTCAGTCATGTCCGACTTTTTGTGACCTCATGGACTGCAACGTGCCAGGCTTCCCTGTCCTTCACTATCTCCTGGAGTTTGCTGAAACTCATGTCCATTGAGTTGGTGGTGCCATCCAACCATTTCATCCTCTGTCGTCCCCTTCTCCTCCTGTCCTCAATCTTTCCCAGCCTCAGGGTCTTTTCCAATGAGTAGGCTCTTGGCCAAAGTACTGGAGCTTCAGCTTCAGCTTCAGCATCAGCCCTTCCAATGAACATTCAGTGTTGATTAGAAAGCAAGTCTTACAAGTAAAGTAAGAGGGAACTAGGTCATGATGGGAAATCAAGCTGCTCTAGAATGAATGTGCCTAATGGACTAAAAAAAGTTCATGTGTTCTGGCTCTTATACTCACTGACTAGGTAACCTTAGGCCATTGGCCCTAACCTCCAGCCAGGGCTTCCTCTTTTGTCAAAGAAGAACAATAATGCCCACCCTTATAAGCCTGCTATAAATTTAGAAATACCAATGATTTATAGTTTGTATTACTCTTTGCCAGGCACTGGTGTAAACTCTTCACATTATCTCATTTAATCCTCAAAGCCAACCCCATGAGGTACTATTGCAAGTTGAATTGTGTCTCCCAAACAGATATGTTGAACTTCTACCCTCAGACACCTATGAATGTGATTTGATTTGGAAATCAAGTCTTTGCAGAAGCAGTTGGTTAAGACGAGGTCATATGCGATTAGGGCGGGCCTTGTAAGGCGGTCCTTAGAAAAATAAATCAGAAGTGGAGACAGCCTACAGCCAGGAAGCACCAAGGGTGTCTGGCCAACACTTAGAAGCTGGGGAAGAGACAAGGAAGAGTCGTCGCTTAGAGCCTTCAGAAGGAGCACAGACTTGCTAATAGACTGACTTTGGACTTCTAGCCACCAGACCTGTGAGAGGATAAGTGTCTGTTGTTTTAAGTAAGCAAATGTGTAATCATTTGTTAAGGCGCGAGGAAACTCACACAGGGACCACTGTGACGGATGCAGAAACTGAGACACAGGATAGGGAAGCAGCCTAAGTCTCTCACAGATCGTGAGCTTTCTGACCCTGGAGTCTGGGCCGTTGATTATTAGATGATATTCAACCCTGACTATTCACTGAAAGGACTGATGCTGAAGCTGAAGCTCTAATACTTTGGCCACCTGATGCAAAGAGCCGACTCACTGGAAAAGACCCCAATGCCGGGAAAGATTGAGGGCAGGAGGAGATGGGAGCCTGGCGTGCTGCAGTCCACGGGGTCACAGAGAGTCGGACATGACTGAGCAACTGAAATACAACAACAAAACAGCTGGATCCTGAGTGACCCTACTGTTTTCTTGGGGGACAAAGAAGTTATGTCCACCTTTTACATTTTGATAGATTTCACCATACATGAATCCCCAAACAGGCATTGTTCTGTGGTATCAGGGTGGTTTTGTCCCATGGTTGTCAGAAGTTTTATCCTCAGTAGCCCAGCTGAATCTGTGTTTCAATCCTGCAGTTTTCACAAGTGTCACATCGCAAGGTGCCCCACGTGTCTGGGCTCTGCTGGGCCCTGCAGGCTGGTATTGAGGTTCTTCCTCCGAGGCTCTTATTCAGGCAACTAATACCCCCCCACCCCCCCACCCCCCCCCCACCCCCACCTCTCCACCCCCAGACCACAGCAAAAGCAAGCTGCTAAGTGCACAGCAACTTAGAGGGCCTTGCTGACTTAAAGATAGAACAAGGAAGTGAATAAATGAAATCTGAATTACTCCCCAAGTTCCATCTTGCCCAAAGCTATTCCATCAAAATTATTTTTCTAATTTGCAAGTATTAGAAAGATTTTCAGATTTGAGCACCGTCTTCATTTATCCCTTTTTCTCTGTCTCTGTTGATTTTCAGAGAAATGCTTGCCTGAGAAAGCAGACAAGATGCTATCCAAGAGCAGACTCCCAGCCCTGCCATAACCTGGGCTTCGTTTAATGAGTCATACCTTCTAAGACACACAGAAGCTTACCAGGTAGCTCACATCTACTTCCTTGTCTTGTTTCTTTTAATTTTTTTTTGCCCTGTGACCTGCAGCTTTACCAAGAGCCTCGTCGACCCGATTTCCCGGAGAATGCAGCAATAGGATCCACACGGATGCTTGAGCTCTTGGTTTTCAGATGTAGGGGGAAAGAGAAGCTTATTCATCGACCTCTGTGGGCTCCAGGCTGCAGCAGGCTATTATTCAGGTTGATAAAAGCTTCCATTCCCTGGGGGGAAATCTCCTCGGTCCTGGCAACCATGACCCTGACTCAAGAGTGTAAGCGGAGCCCAGGCACACCTGTACCTCTGACAGATGAGCCAGGCACGGAAAAGCCTCTGCTGACAAGCTTATCGGACAGCGGACACCTGCAGAGGGGCCCACGCCCTTTTTCATGAGGCCTCTGACAGCAGTCCTGATCCAACAGGCCTGGCTGGGCACACGGTCAAAGAAAGATGACTTGAAGATTCACAAAGGAGCTGGATTATGCCAAGGCCAGGCGTCATGCTTGGAAGGAAACACAACCCCCCCTTTCATCACACAGGCCCTTCTGGTTGGAAATCGTGGCGCACCCCCACTGGTTTGGTTCCAAATAAAATCCTAGCTCTGTCTCGGGGAAAGAAGGGTGGGAGCAAAGGCGATTTTGATTTATGAGGCCTACTAAGTGCCTGGACGGGAGTAAGAGCTTTATATTCAACACCCTGTTTGATCCTCCCAAGAACCCATGTGACAGAGGCACCGTTTCCGTTTATCCTGATTTCACAGACAAAATATCTGAGCTTGGAAAGGTTGTCACTTCGCAAGTCTGCACGTCTAATTAGCAGCCGGGCAGGATTTGAAAAGGGTTCCCCCAGGGTTTTACGACCGTTGCCAGCTGTTCCCAAGCAAATCAACTCAGGAAACCCAAAGTCTGGGGGTTTGGGGCCCATTCATTCTGTTTTGGGTCCTTCATTAGTGGGACTCACATTGTTCCACGTTGGCTCCCTGAAAGGTCAACTTGCAGGCATGACCCTGTTTCCCAGAGCTCCGGGCAGATGGGCAGAACGACCCGGGATGACCTAAGTCGAAGCTGACTTTGCCTTTAGACTCTGCCCCAGCCTGAACCAAAGTCACGTGATGCCCCCGGATCCTTTTAGAGACTCCTCAGTTTGTACTTGAACACAGTGGTCCTCGACTGTGGGCAGTATTGTGACCTAGGATGCATTTGGGGATGTCTGGTTGTCATAACTGGGAGGGGTGTGATACTGGCATCGAGAGGTGAGAGGCCAGGGCTGCCGCTGAGTGTCTTACAACGCACCAGACTGCCCCACAGGGAAGAATGTGGTAGTCGCTCAGTCATGTCAGACTCTCTGCAGCCCCGTGGACTGTAGCCTGCCAGGACCCCCGGTCCATGGGATTTCCCAGACAAGAATCCAGGAGTGGGCTGCCATTTCCTTCTCCAGGGGATCTTCTCGATCCAGGGATGGAACCCCACCCAGGGATCAGACCAAAATGTCAGTGGTGCCAAGGCTGAGAAGTTGCTTTGAAATTTGACCCTGCCAGACACGGGAGGCTCTTAGCAAGTGACTGGCACACAGCAATCAGGGGCTGATGAAGCGTTACTCCACGATGGCTGAGTGGCCAGTCCTTGGCAGATGGTTCTGGGGGCAGGGAGGAGCTGGATCCTCCCTCCCCGAAGTGACCGCAAGGTCACTGGAGCCAGGCCACTGCAGAAGCTGGCCATCCATCGCTGCCCCAACACTAGCTATCTCCACAGCATGTGCAACGCCTTACGAACCCATACATTCATTGAAGGGTTTTCTTCTTGTTTTTGAAAGACAAGGCAAGCGAGGTGACGACAACCCAACAGTGGGTGGCAGGAACTGGTTTATTGGGAAGATGTTTATGGAGCCTGAACTCCCAAGAGTCTGGCAGACGTGGAGGTGGGGTGCAGCTCTAAGTTCAGGGCTGCCCAGGAGAAAGAGGGCACAGTCACTGGGGTTAGAACTGGCTTTTGACTCACAGCTCGACCCCTTCTCGGAGCTGCCATCTCCTAGTGTGTAAAACAAGAGTCGTAATTCTTACTTTCCTGGGCTGGTGTGAGAATTAATTGGAATAATGAATGCAAAGTGCCTAACACGGCAGGTGGCAGAATAGACACTTAAGCGGTCCTGTGATTAGGGAAAGATTAGGACAGGCTGGCCTTGGAGGGTTGCCCGGGGCGCGGCCTGTTTGTTACAATAGTGACCTGCGTGCTGTTCGGAGGGCGTTGTCACCACACACCAGGGCACCCTGTGTGGTTCGCTTGGTACCGTGGGTTGGAATGTCTTCTCCAGGGCTGCCTGGGGGTTCTCAGGATGGCAGTCGGGCCAGCCTTGCTGAGGTTCGTTTTGAGGACTGGAAAACTCCTACCCCGCCAGAGGGAGTGGTCGTAACCCTCTTCTCCTGTTACCATTGCAGGAGGCGGCTGTAGAAGGTAGCATGTGACTCGGAGTCCTGCCCACGTCTGCCACTAATGCCACCTTGAGTGGGTGACTTGCACTGCTTGAACCCTGGTTTCCTTCCCTCCAAAGTGGATAATACCAGCTACTTCATGGTACTTACATGAACATTCAGGGCGATGATGAAGGTGGTAATGACAAGAATAGATAATCAGTAGGGAAATAACTGGAGAAGGCAATGGCACCCCACTCCAGTACTCTTGCCTGCCAAATCCCATGGACGGAGGAGCCTGGTGGGCTGCAGTCCACGGGGTCGTTAGGAGTCAGACACGACTAAAGCAACTTAGCAGCAGCAGCAGCAGCAGGGAAATAAATGGCCAGAGTGGGAACTTGAAAGAGTCCATTGGTTTGTTTTGATTTTATGATTTTCTTAAAGAATAGCTAAATTTATCACGAAAGCGAGGCTTTGCCTCAGTGGTTCTACTTCACCTGCCTGAACACTCCCCCGTCGCACATGACTTGGTCCTCCCCGGGGTGGGCTTGCCACCTCCCGTTCTTTCCCTACTTGGGACCGCCTCTACACCCGGCCACCAGTGAACTACTCAGAGCAGGCTTCTTTCTCTTCCCACGCAAATCCTCTTCCTCTCCTGAAGGACGGTGCCAGGCCCACTTCTGGTCGCCCACCTTCCCCGAGAGCTGCAGCTGCTATCCCCCACCCCGAGTATCAGAGAATGGCCACTGTATCAGCGGAAGCACCACCCCTCACGAAGGGCTGAGAGAAGAGTCTGTGGGCTCGGACTTTGCTCAGTGTCTACCTCTGCGGAGGGCTCCCAAAAGAGGGAGTTAGCGCTCCTTCTTCACATGCCACTTCCTTTCTGGACTATTTGCCCAAATTTCAATGTGTTTTCTTACTATCAAATACTACTTAATAGAGCTACGTGTGCCTCCGTAGCTTTTCTTCCTCTAAGCCTCAGGGGTCATGTGATATTTGACTGTGTGTCTCCAGATTTTAACAATGAGTCAGAAATAGTGTAGACAAACTTAGTGAACCCTGATGCACAAAGGAACCAGTTATTTTTTTGTTGTTGTTTTTTTTGTTTTTCTCCTTTGAACTAATGGTTTTTGCCTCTCCTCTCCACCACCAAATTGCTCATCTCATGAAGGTCTGAGAAGACCACTGAAGCTGTGGATGGGACGACATCCACCAGGCTTCCTCACGGGACCCCTGGAATCACACTCAGATCTCTGGCCTCTGCGGTCCGCCCGGCAGAATCCTGATCATGGGCACACGTCACTGTGGTCACAAGGGCAGAGAAGGAGGCCCTCTCTTTCTTCTCCTGCACACTCCCTGGACTGAGGGATGCTCAGCCTTCTAGATGTGCACTTTTTTCTACCGGCCAATCCCTAGGCTGTGTGCCACCGACCTCCAGGGTCTTGTCCTGGTTGCCTCTCGCCCCATTTAACCTCTCTGCTACTCATCGGAGAACTTCATGCTGGCTTCTATGAGGCTTCAACTGGTTCTATTTACTTGTTTGTTTTGTTTTTCTTTTGGCTTTTTTTTTTAAAAGAGCATTCTCCCTGATGGAGGATGGACTCTCAGAGGCAGGCACTGATCTTGACACCGTCTCCTTCCCAGCAGGGCCGGCAGATACCCCACCAAGGGCTGCAGGATCCAAGCCATCAAACACACGGGCATGCGGTGTCGCTTCAGTCGTGTCCGAGTCTGTGTGACCCCGTGAACTGTACTCTGCCTGGCTCCTCTGTCCATGGGATTCTCCAGGCAGGAATACTGGAGTAGGGTGCCATGCCCTCCTCCGGGGGATCGTCTCCTGCATTGGCAGGCAGGCTCTTCACCACTAGTGCCATTCTAATGCATCTTCCTCCACGCATACCCTGATGACAAAGACCAGAGTGTGGCAAAATAATCCAGAGTGGGGATTTTCAAAACAGAAAAGAAAAATCAGGTGAACTGAAAAGAAAAAAAAAAATCAGGTGAACTGAAAAGAAGAGGATGGCAGGCCTAGGATGAAAACACCGACTGACAACCACCCCACCTGCCCCTCCAGCTCCCAGTGAAAAGAAACCAAAGCCAGGGGATTCACTTCAATTGCTCTTCTGGCCCGAAATGGCTCCCTCCCCCAGGCCCGAAGGAAAATTCAATTAAAGGGTCCATCTGCGAGGCAGCAGCTGAAGAGGAATGACTGTGGGGAGGCCCGCATTTTCATCAAAAAGAGCCCAGGCCCTTCTCTCCGCCCCGCCCCCACGCCCCCTCTCCCTCTCACTTAGGAGGCCCGCCCCTCACCCCTAAAACCGCAATTCTCTCCAATTAGGTGGCTCAGAGAAGTGGCTTTCATCTGCTCCTTTCAAATGCATACACGTTAAAGACTCATCCCACAGAGTCGGGGCTCCCGCCGCAGGGAGAGAGGGAGAAAGCCCACAAAAGGAGCCCACGGAAGTTGGGGAGCAGAAGCCTCCGTCCCCAATTATTCTGTAGTGGCCGGCCCGCTGCTGCGGGTGGTTCGGCAGGCTACTACCAGCCGAAAGGCGGGATTCGATGGGGAAAAATAAATACACAGAAATCACAACCAGGCAAGCTCTCTGGGCTTCAGCGAGAAGCCAGGGGAAAAGGCAGAAGGGAAGCGTTAAATGGAGTGACCTCCCGAATGAGCCTTGACCCTCCGGAGCCTGCGCGCACCTGGGGCGCCTCTCTGCCTCCCTGTCTCTTTGGGCTAGCAGGGAGTGGGCCAGGCTGCCGGCTGCGGAGACCCGGAGAAGCCCACCGCCCCCTGGCTGCATGCTGTTCTGCCGGAGATGAGAAAGGAGGGTCTGCGGACATAGTGCCTCTTCCGTCTCCCGCGCTCCTTGCAAAACAAGCAATGCTTACGACAGCGTCTTGACTCACAGACCCCACAAAGGCCCCTCAGCCCTGCACCCAGCCTTGTGCTCTGGTCCTTCAAAGGACCCCTTCTTTACCTTAGGGTCTCCTTGGGCCTCCTTCCTGCCTCCCTCCACTTCCTCCTGATTATTTTTGATTAGGGGCACAGGGAAGAGGGCGGCTCACTGTTTGCCTCTGTCTCCTCCAGTGACAGAAGGAGGGATGGTTTTAACGTGGAGGGGAGTTGACTTATTAATGCAGGCCCGACACAAGGCAGGGCGCGTGGGGTCCTGACACGTGGCTGAGAAATGGTATCCGTGTTCTTGCGCCGGGGCCAGGGACCAAAGACCCTGGGGCTGGGGATTCAGAGCACAGAAAGGCGTGTTCTCACAGTTCTGGAAGGCTCACCTGGGATCTTGCTGTGGGCAAGTCTGGTTTTGGTCCGAGGCCTCTGTCCTGGCTTGAAGATGCCATTTTCTCCCGTGGTCCTTCCCCTGTGCCTTTCTGTGTCCTGACCCCTTCCTGTCTGGATGCCAGTCATGTAGCAGGAAGGCCCCCCTACTGCTTAATGACCTCTCTAAGTATGGCCACATTCTGAGGTACTGGGGGTCAGAACATCGACACAAGAAATAAGCGAAACACAGTGCCACCCATAACAGTACATCTTGGTTCAGTTCAGTTCAGTCGCTCAGTTGTGTCCAACTCTTTGCGACCCCATGAATCGCAGCACGCCAGGCCTCCCTGTCCATCACCAACTCCCGGAGTTCACTCAGACTCACGTCCATTGAGTCAGTGATGCCATCCAGCCATCTCATCCTCTGTCGTCCCCTTCTCCTCCTGCCCCCAATCCCTCCCAGCATCAGAGTCTTTTCCAATGAGTCAACTCTTTGCATGAGGTGGCCAAAGTACTGGAGTTTCAACTTTAGCATCATTCCTTCCAAAGAAATCCCAGGGCTGATCTCCTTCAGAATGGACTGGTCGGATCTCCTTGCAGTCCAAGGGACTCTCAAGAGTCTTCTCCAGCACCACAGTTCAAAAGCATCAATTCTTCGGCGCTCAGCCTTCTTCACAGTCCAACTCTCACATCCATTCATGACCACAGGAAAAACCATAGCCTTAACTAGATGGACCTTTGTTGGCAAAGTAATGTCTCTGCTTTTGAATATGCTGTCTAGGTTGGTCATAACTTTCCTTCCAAGGAATAAGCGTCTTTTAATTTCATGGCTGCAGTCACCATCTGCAGTGATTTTGGAGCCCAGAAAAATAAAGTCTGACACTGTTTCCACTGTTTCCCCATCTATTTCCCATGAAGTGATGGGACCGGATGCCGTGATCTTCGTTTTCTGAATGCTGAGCTTTAAGCCAACTTTTTCACTCTCTACTTTCACCTTCATCAAGAGGCTTTTGAGTTCCTCTTCACTTTCTGCCATAAGGGTGGCGTCATCTGCATATCTGAGGTTACTGAGATTTCTCCCGGCAATCTTGATTCCAGCTTGGTAGTTCTGCCTAAAAATGCCCCTGTGATTGCCCAATTTAGTTGTTTCACCTCAGGATTTGTAGGACTTTAAGGAGATATCAGCTTTACAAAGGACCAGGCCTTCCCTGCTGGCTCAGATAGTAAAGAATCCACCTGCAGTGTGGGAGACCTGGGTTTGATCCCTGGGTTGGGAAGATCCCCTGGAGGAAGGTATGGCAACCCACCCCACTGTTCTTGCCTGGAGAATCCCCATGGACAGAGGAGCCTAGCGGGCTGCAGTCCATGGGGTGACAAAGAATTGGACAGGACTGAGAGACTAAGGACACGAGAGACCTTCTCAGAACAGGCCTCCACGAGCTGGTGTTAGCATCCTGTTTTATTTAGTGTAGCATAGAGTTGGGGACACCATGAGGACTATTATGTAGAATTGGATCAGAGAGATTCTGTCATACAAACACCATTCATTTGATCGGGACAGAGTCTGGAAAGCCTACTTCTTTTTGTAAGTGGTTAATAGATCACACCCCCCACCTCTCACCACACACACACAAATGGAGCATCCTTAGCTCCCTGTCCTGGTTCCTATCAGTCAGGGCCCACCAACCTCACCAGATCCCCATCATTCTTCACACGTGGTCTCACTCCAAACCTGCACATGTCTGTCTTTCCCTCTTGTTGAAACGTCCTTTGCCTTCTTCATCTGCAGAGCATCACGGAAGGAGAAGAGGATAGGTAGTTTTATCAAGTCGTCTGACTTCTCTCCTGGGCGAGGTGATCCTCGTAGATACAAGCCGTTGGATGCTGCTGGGCCAGGCCCTTCCCCGTTCCCTCTTCTCTGCCCCCTGTCACGGAGGACACGCTAAGTGCGGGGAGCACGGAAGATGCACTCCACACCAGAGACACACGTCCACGAGTTCTTAGTCCCTGTCTCCAGGCAGAGCTCTTCTCAGGCATCTCAGGAAAGCTTTTTGTGTGTGTGTGTCTGGCTTCTTTTAAGAGCCCAAACCGCACAAGCTATAAATCAACTTAATCCGCCTTGTCCAGTTATGTGCTATACTTTCAATTAGAGGCTGGCCTGGGCAGAATTAAACCCTTTCATTCTCCCAAGAGTGTGGATGTCACAGTGTCCCAGGGAATGCCCTGTCCATCCTTCCACATGCCATCTTCTCTCTTTTGATGGTGATGGGGAGGTGGGCATTGCAGACATTCCTCTGATGACCTTGAACTTCAGCATCTGGCTCACTCTCCTCTTCCCACACCCTGGGCCTCAGGCTCCTCCCACGAGACGGGGCAGTAGGATGACTATAGACGCAAGCTCTCTTTCAGACTGCCTGTGCTTAAACCTGATTCTGTATTTTTAACTTTTGTTTCTTTTGCACAAAAATGTTCACTGCAACTTTATTCATAATCCCAAACTACGCTGAAGTCCATCAGCAGAAGAATGGATAAAAAAATTATGGTATATTCATACAATTGAAAATTACTACGTGATCAAATGGAGAAGGGAATGGCAAGCCACTCCAGTGTTCTTGCCTGGGAAACCCCATGGACACCCGGGGAGCCTGGTGGGCTGCAGTCCATAGGGTCGTACAAGCTGGACACGACTGAGCGACTAAACACCAACAAGCAACCTAAAGGTTACGCTAGTGGTAAAGAACCCGCCTGCCAATGCAGGAGATGTAGAGGCAGGGATTCGATCCTGTCCTTGGGTCGGGAAGATCCCCTAAAGGAGGGAATGGCATCCCACTCCAGTGTTCCTGCCTGGAGAATTCCATGGACAAAGGAAGCTGGCAGGCTGCAGTCCACAGGGTTGCACAGAGTCGGAGAGGACTGAAGTGACTTAGCACACACACGCAAGTGACCTAAAGAGAAAAATGAAAACATTCGAAAACATGAGTAAATCCTAAACCCATTTTTGTCATGCTAAAAACATTACGACCTTTATTCTTTCGTTTAACCTCAGGAAATGGCAACTCACTCCAATATTCTTGCCTGGAAAATCCCAAAAGCCTGGCAGCCTGCAGTCCATGGGATTGCAAAGAGTCGGACATCACTGAGCATGCACACATGGAAGGCTCATCTATAAAACGAGGATGATGAGAAACTCCTTTTAGAATAGCGATTGCAATTGAGCACATGTTCTGTGAGTCCTGGTGAGACTCCTAGGTCCCAGATGACTTCAAGGCCTTTTGAATTTGAGGAGTGGGGGAGTCGTGAGGTTGTACGAGTTGACTGAGAGAAGGACAACTAGGAGAAATGGGGTGCCTGCCCCTCACCTGGACATGTGGACCAGTTTGCAGACTTGATGAAAGGAGGGCATGGAAACCTACGGAGCTGTTCTGACGCAAGACGTTATGCTCTGGGCCTGGAAACAGCCAGAGCCTGGGAAGGAAACTTTTCAGGCCACTTTTGCATTGTTGTCTGTATTTTGATGGCTGCTCGAAGACGACCAGCTTTGGGAGTATGAGGAGACGGAAGGCTTGACAAGAATATCAGTCACCTGCTGTTGGCCCATCGTGGTGAGGCGGGGGACAATCCCTCAAGACACTTTGTAAGGCAGAGTGTCACGGAGAATGGGAGACGAGGGACAAAGAGGCAGGTCTGTCAGGGACCCTGAGCCCGCGGACATATTGGAGAAAAGCCCTGAAGGGTCTGGCATTCCTGTTAACCCTATCTGATTCGGGGGTTAACAAAGGCTAACATGCTGGATTTTGAACGTAGAAACTCTGGAATTCTAGGCTGCTTGAGTGACGTGTATTTCTGGTGACACAACCTCCACCCCCCCATCCCCAATCCTCATGTTGGAGACAGGACAGACTGCCTGTTGTGGCTGGGAGTTTAGACTAAGAAGAAAAGAGGAAGGATGTGCTAACTCCTTACTCCATTACCCCTGCTCTGCCTGTCATCTGGGACCCTGACCTTCAGTGTCCGCCGCTCTGTTCTTTGCTAATGTCCCTTCCTCCTCCCTCCATAATTAGAACAAAAGACAAATCAAGGTAAGGAGTAGGGACCCTCACTGCCACTCAGGACCCACACTTTACCTGATGGAAGATGAGACTCAGAGCTCCCATTCATTCACCTCCAGTGTTTTGAGTAATTGGCACAATGGCTTTAAAATGCAGGAGGTAATGAAAATATACTAATAACTCCAAAACACGCTGGACCTAGGGCTTTGTCATCTTGCATTCAACCTCCATTCACCAATTTTACTCTTAACTTTCAAGACTTTCATTTCAGGAAACACACAGTGAGCGCTTGCTGGATGCCAGAAACTGTGCTGAGCTGGTTTTTTAAACAAGCAGTTTATGTAACTAAGTTGTCTTTCTCCACCACTACCTGCCAGCGCATTCAATCCAGCAGAGGCGTTGTTACACGTGACCTGACGGAGGAGGAGATGTTAAGTTTGTAAAACAGGGAGGAAAAATAAAAGCATGTGAAACGAGATCTTTATGTCCTATGGTGAGTTCTTAGGCCTGAGCATGTGAGAGCTGTGAGTGTGAGCACTGCCTGTGTGTGTGTTTTTGATTGACACATAATGTGCGCCTAGTGAAAGGCACAGGGCAGAACGGCGTGAGTTTCCACGAACGATGCAGCCAGGTAACCCACACCCTGTGAAGCCAGAGAACTTCACTTTGGTCACCCCAGGATGTTTCCCAGTGCCCCTCTTCAACCAACACTCACCATGTTTATTTTTAAGATTTCTGAAATATCCTTAGGGACTTCCCTGGGGGTCCAGAGGTTAAGACTTAACCATCCAGTGCAGAGGGGCACGGGTTAGATTCCTGGTCAGGGAAGTAAGATCCCACATACCTTGCAGTTGAAAAAATCAGAGGAAAAAAACCCATAGAAAACAGAAGCAATATTGTAACAAATTCAATAAAGACTTTAAAAATAGTCCACATTAAAAAAAAAAAAAACCTTTAAAAGGATAAAATAAAAAAATTAATGAAATATCCTTATATTTCAATCAAGAAAGTTCCTAGACACTTACAAAGCACAAGTTTGAAGTTGTAAGAACAAGCTTAAGGTTGTATGTTTTTGTTTGGTTGTGTTTAGATGGCTTGTTCAGCACCTACTCTGGGTATTCTGAATGACAGCTTCACTAAGTGCTGCCAGATATTTCCTCTAAGGGAGGCTATTCATAACATGGACCTACTGGGGACTTACAGTGGACAGCATGTCTCATTCCAAAGCAAAGAGCAGATGTGTCCCGTACAGTAAGGACAGTCTCCTTCCAGGGTAGATGGCGAGTGGTTTGCAGCCCATTGAAAAAGATTCGGGTTTCATGTTGGGATTCCTCTCCTGCAGCGCAGCCCCCCACATATGCAGCTGGCATCACCTGGCGGTCTGCGGAGCATCCTGTGGGAACCAGGCTCAGGGAACCAGCCAGGAAAATGATAACTCTCTGGATACCAGTGGTACTGTGAGAGGTAAACTTCTTCATCGAACTCAGGGGTCTTCTGTCTTAACCAGCTTCCAGGAAACTGTTGCAAGTCAGGCTACTTGGTGAGCTTGCAGATAGAGAGACGTTTCAGACTCTCTGCTGCTCTTGAAGCTATAAACCCAAACTGAGTCTTTGGCACGTGCTCTCCTAGTTAAACTGTTTTAGCGGTTGCCCAGAGGGGACAGCCGGAGAAGGCAATGGCACCCCACTCCAGTACTCTTGCCTGGAAAATCCCATGGATGGAGGAGCCTAGAAGGCTGCAGTCCATGGAATCGCTAAGAGTCGGACATGACTGAGTGACTTCACTTTCACTTTTCACTTTCATGCATTGGAGAAGGAAATGGCAACCCACTCCAGTGTTCTTGCCTGAAGAATCCCAGGGACGGGGAGCCTGGTGGGCTGCCGTCTATGGGGTCGCACAGAGTCAGACACGACTGAAGTGACTTAGCAGTAGCAGAGGGGACGGTTCACAGCCCAAATCACAGCACAGATATGAGTGTCGTTCTTCCTAAGGCAGAAGGGCTCTTGACTGCAGAGATGAGGAGTAAGCAGCCTGGGTAGGTGGTTAGCTCCAACTCCCCCGAACTCTCACTGCCTCTGTGTGAAATGCCCGCTGCCATCTTGCTTGACTTCCGCAAGCCGATCACACCCTCCCCGTGTTCTCTGCTCCCCTGGCACTAGGTCTGGGAAGGCAGGTCAGTGGACTGTGATCTGCCGAAGTGCTGTACCGAGACCACGAGTTGAATTTTTAATTTGTACAGTTGTTGTTGCTTTGTGGCTTGATGTACTTATAACACGTGATGACTGTAAAAAACTGAGTTCAGAAAAGTCACAGAAAAGTAACATATAGAATGTTCACAGTCACACCCCACAGGAAGCACTGCTAGCATATTGGTTATATCTTTCTGGACATTTTTCTATATGTACATGTAGTTTTCTTCATGGTTTGTTTTCTTTATCTTTTTCTCCTTTTCTTAAATAGAACTTTTTTTTCCCCTTTTAACAGTATAGTGTAGATATCTTTCTATCTCAAAGGATAAAAACATATAACATCATTTTTAATATGTTTATAATATAGATGTATCCTATCCTTATTTGTTTAATTAGGATCTTTGGGGGCTTCCCTGGTGGCTCAGTGGTAAAGAGTCTACCTACCAGTGCAGGAGACTTGGGTTCAGTCCCTGGGTTGGGAAGATCCCCTGGAGAAGGAAATGGCAACCCACTCCAGTATTCTAACCTGGGAAATCCCATGGACAGAGGAGCCTGGTGGGCTACAGTCTAGGGGTCGCAATAGAGTCAGACATGACTTAGCGACTAAAACAACAACAAAGTGTCTTTTCAGTGGACATGTGGGTTATTCATTAGTTTTCAGTATCATAAATAATGCTCTTTTGATCTTTGGTCTCTCTGCCTCTCTCTGTATCTATCTATTGCATCCCAACTTGTTTTCCTTCCACCCCAATAAACTTTCCTTAGAATTCTCAGGTTGTCATGATTTACCTGGAGAAAGCAAATGGACAGAAGTGCAGAAACCAGTTCACATTAACTTCTGAAAAGGAGAATGCATTACCACCATCCGAATGCACTTCTCTGACCAAGGGTCATGAGCGAACACAATGCAAGAAAAAATTTGATAAGTGCGTATGCACTGGGAGCATTCATTCTAGAACACTGCTGCACCGTGTTAGAAGCCCAGGATACCCTGCTAGGAAGACAACATGAAAGAAAACTGAGACATCCTGGCTGACAGCCCTGAGAAACACCAGACCTGTGCGTGAGGCCATCTTGGACTGCCTGACCTTGGCCATGCTGCCAAAGATTGCATTTGCATAATGAATACTAGTGAGACCAGCAGAAGAACCACCCTGCTAATCCTAGCTTGATTGGAGAGGTGTGACCAAATAAATATTGTTGGTGTAAGCCACTGACTTTTGAAACGGTTAGTAACAAAGCAATAGGGTAACTTCCTTTAAGATGAGGCAACTAAGAAACTCATATTCTACAAACTGGCAGAATTTCCAGGCTAGCTCCTTAAGAACCCAGAGTATTCCTAAAGGCAATACAAATCATCTTCCTTCAACTACTTCAACACCACATCACATCTGAAGGGTGGGTTAGTATTGCAGGACAAATTTGGACTCCATTCCTACCACCATCACAGGTGGGGAGAGAGGGAGTAGAAGGTGTGAGAATTCATTCCAGGCACTAACAATTTACTCTTCTACCTGAATTTTTTTTTAAGTCTTCACAAGTCCTAATCTGCATTAAAGAAGCATCTTTCCAGATGTTCTGAAATGAGGAGCCAGTTAGGTGGTTGGTCCCACAAGGACTCAGATCTCTATGCAGAAAGGGCCTGGCGGGGAGGAGTAATGGGGAGGGTATGTTTTTATAAGGGGCACAGGATACCTCTGTAAGCTTAAAAACAGCTTCTACAAAAAAGGTAGATGTGGAATGTTCCCAGAGTTCATAAAGATCATAGCCACTCCCCTTATTTAAGACGAGGAAACTGATGTCCCAATCAAGATGCCAATGTTCTGATTCCTAGTCACCTACTCTTTCCATTTACCATGCTTCTTTTAAACTACTAAGAATTTTATTGTTTGGTTTAAGCCATTTATCACAGCTGTTACCTTAATTGTATTTTTTCTTATTTAACAACCACTGGGACTTATAATGTATTTATCCAATATATTTCATAGAGTAAGTGTGCCCTTTATACATGAGATTTCAGGTATTGTGGGAAAAATCCTTACATAATTTATTTCTCTGAGCATAGAATTTTCCCATGATTTTAAATCACAGTTTCCCTGGAGGAGATCAGTTTATTTTGATGATTAGCATGAACATTCAGAGTGAGAGAGGTGGACAACAAGAAGCTTGGAGCCCCTGGGGACAGTGTCCTATCTGAGGTGCTTTAGGAAGGCCCATGCTAGTCTCAGAGACTGATTTCCAGCATAGATGAATAACCTGTACACTGGGAGAAAAACGCAAAGATTTGTAGAAACTAAAGAACGATTAAGGACAAGCAAATATAATCCTGTTTGAGAATGTAAGAGAAAAAAATTGGACGTGGTGAAGATTTCATTCTAAAGGAATAGGATGTGTATTCAGAACTGATCTCCAAGGAGGTAAAACTCAAGCCAGATTTTGAAGGAACAGAAGCAGTGTTAGGATGATAGATGCTCTTTCAATCCTGGAAGAACGTCAGCTTATTCAGATAGGATCTCAGGTCCGGTTTCTCTTGCCTCTTCAATTACGCAGTATGTTGGATTTCCAAGAACCTTTTGAATTGGAGCAGAAACAAACAATCAAACATAAAAGCCACAGCGGACCTACTTTGGAGATGTGATGACTTAGTAAAATGATCTTTTTCCTAGGACACTGACCAAAATATTTTTCAAGGCTAAAAAAATTACTCAACATTTTAAAGTGGATGCAATGTCACATCATTTACTTAGAATGTGACCAAAATGTCTATTATTTACTTATTACCTTTGGTCTCTCTTTAAAATTGACATTTCTATTTTTAATACAAGTCCATTGAATGAAAAGACAGGTCAAAGCTGTGTGTATTTCAGGGATGATATGTGTTTCTTGCAGTGATGATTTCTGTTTTCCATCCCTTCAAGGATTACAGGTTGTTTAGATCTGAAAACTTCTGTATGAGAGGGTCAGTACAATCTGGTGTGGCAGGTGTGAGTGTTCACTCATGACATTCTTTTTTGTCCCCATGATCTGTAGCCCACCAGGCTCCTCTGTCCATGGGATTCTCCAAGCAAGAATACTAGAACAGGTTGCCATGCTCTCTTCCAGGGAATCTGCCTGACCCAGGGACTGAACGCACATCTCTTGTGTCTCCTGCATTGCAGTCAGATTCTTTACCACCGAGACACCAGGGAAGCCCCTCAGTATGGTCCAGGGCAGTCAAAACAGCACCAAGATGCTCTGTAGCAGAAATATTATGTATGGGGGGAGGCCTTTCATTTTTGCCTTTATTTTCTTTATGTGGAAAAGCTCTCAAGATACTTTCTCTGAGGGAGCAGGGCCTCTGCTTCCTTGCAAGCATGCTGTTTATCTGGAGGTACAGAGTCTTTGCTAACGGGTGCTCACTGCCCTCAGAAGCACTTTCTGAGTTCACAGAAGGAGGGGGCAGCGCCGATGTCACCAGCTGATAAGGCCAGGCAGCAGCCCAAACCTGCACATCAATAGGGAGGCAGGCGGCTGCCGCTGCCAGGGCAGACAGCCTGGTGTCTGCTCTCATTTCACTTCCTGCCCAGTCCCAGCCCATCACTACGGTCACGCAGGTCAAAGGACAAAGCATGCCTTGGTTTCAGATACATACAGCTCTTGTCCCTATGGAGGTGACCCCAGTGAGATTGTCTAATGAACGGATGCAAAATGCCGTCCTCCACCCCAGTTCAGACAGCCTTTCTATCAAAGGGAACATTCAGCAGCCTCGCTGTTGTTGCGACTTGATGCTGCCCCCGGCCAACTCCATGGGTGTGAGACGCCATCAGTAACGTAAGCCCACCAGGGCTCGCTGCCTGGTTTCAGGCTCTGCTGTGGCCATTTGAAATCCTTACTAATTCTTCAACTAGGGTCCTGGGAAAGTTTCTTCTCCAAATTTCAGAGGCATTGATTGCTGGCCAGAAATCCACTAGTGGTCTCAATGCCTGATCCTTTGTAGGTGACTTGCTTCTGAAAGCGTCTGGAACTTTTAGGGTTTCTAATTTCCGCATTTCTGTGCCTCTCCTCCTGCCTTCTTTTGTGTCTGCTATCCCCAAGCCAAAGATGGAGAAGCTCTATACAGTCAGCAAAAACAAGACTGGGAGCTGACTGTGGCTCAGATCATGAACTCCTTATTGCCAAATTCAGACTTAAATTGAAGAAAGTAGGGAAAACCACTAGACCATTCAGATATGACCTAAATCAAATCCCTTATGATTATACTGTGGAAGTGAGAAATAGATTGAAGGGACTAGATATGATAGATAGAGTGCATGATGAACTATGGACTGAGGTTCGTGACATTGTACAGGAGACAGGGATCAAGATCATCCCCATGGAAAAGAAATGCAAAAAAGCAAAATGGCTGTCTGGGGAGGCCTTAGAAATAGCTGTGAAAAGAAGAGAAGTGAAAAGCAAAGGAGAAAAAGAAAGATATAAGCATCTGAATGCAGAGTTCCAAAGAATAACAAGAAGAGATAAGAAAGCCTTCCTCAGTAATCAATGCAAAGAAATAGATGAAAACAACAGAATGGGAAAGACTAGAGATCTCTTCAAGAAAATTAGAGATACTAAGGGAACATTTCATGCAAAGATGGGCTCGATAAAGGACAGAAATGGTATGGACCTAACAGAAGCAGAAGATATTAAGAAGAGGTGGCAAGAATACACAGAAGAACTATACAAAAAAGATCTTCATGACCCAGATAATCACGATGGTGTGATCACTCACGTAGAGCCAGACATCCTGGAATGTGAAGTCAAGTGGGCCTTAGAAAGCATCACTATGAACAAAGCTAGTGGAGGTGATGGAATTCCGGTTGAGCTATTTCAAATCCTGAAAGATGATGCTGTGAAAGTGCTGCACTCAATATGCCAGCAAATTTGGAAAACTCAGCAGTGGCCACAGGACTGGAAAACGTCAATTTTCATTCCAGTCACAAAGAAAGGCAATGCCAAAGAATGCTCAAACTACTGCACAATTGCACTCATCTCACACGCTAGTAAAGTAATGCTCAAAATTCTCCAAGCCAGTCTTCAGCAGTATGTGAACTGTGAACTTCCAGATGTTCAAGCTGGTTTTAGAAAAGGCAGAGGAACCAGAGATCAAATTGCCAACAGCCACTGGATCATCAAAAAAGCAAGAGAGTTCCAGAAAAACATCTATTTCTGCTTTATTGACTATGCCAAAACCTTTGACTGTGTGGATCACAATAAACTGTGGAAAATTCTGAAAGAGATGGGAATACCAAACCACCTGACCTGCCTCTTGAGAAACCTATATGCAGGTCAGGAAGCAACAGTTAGAACTGGACATGGAACAACAGACTGGTTCCAAATAGGAAAAGGAGTCCATCAAGGCTGTATATTGTCACCCTGCTTGTTTAACTTATATGCAGAGTACATCATGAGAAACGCTGGGCTGGAAGAAGCACAAGCTGGAATCAAGATTGCCGGGAGAAATATCAATAACCTCAGATATACAGATGACACCACCCTTATGGCAGAAAGTAAAGAAGAACTCAAAAGCCTCTTGATGAAAGTGAAAGAGGAGAGTGAAAAAGTTGGCTTAAGGCTCTACATTCAGAAAACTAAGGTCATGGCATCTGGTCCCATCACTTCATGGAAAATAGATGGAGAAACAGTGGAAACAGTGTCAGACTTTATTTTTTGGGCTCCAAAATCACTGCAGGTGGTGACTGCAGCCATGAAATTAAAAGACGCTTACTCCTTGGAAGGAAAGTTATGACACACCTAGATAGCATATTCAAAAGCAGAGACATTACTTTGCCAACAAAGGTTCGTCTAGTCAAGGCTATGGTTTTTCCAGTGGTCATGTATGGATGTGAGAGTTGGACTGTGAAGAAAGCTGAGTGCTGAAGAATTGATGCTTCTGAACTGTGGTGTTGGAGAAGACTCTTGAGAGTCCCTTGGACTGCAAGGAGGTCCAACCAGTCCATTCTAAAGGAGATCAGTCCTGGGATTTCTTTAGAAGGAATGATGCTAAAGCTGAAACTCCAGTACTTTGGCCACCTCATGTGAAGAGTTGACTCATTGGAAAAGACTCTGATGCTTGGAGGGATTGGGGGCAGGAGGAGAAGGGGAGGACAGAGGATGAGATGGCTGGATGGCATCACCAACTCGATGGATGTGAGTTTGAGTGAACTCCGGGAGTTGGTGATGAACAGGGAGGCCTGGTGTGCTGCGATTCATGGGGGTCGCAAGAATTGGACACGACTGAGTGACTGAACTGAATCCCCAAGCCCAAGGCTCCTTTGCTTAAATCTCTTCAGAAGCTAAACCTCTTTCTCCTGCTGGAGTGGAGCAGTCTAGTCAACCTGGACTCTGTAAGACTTTCCTTCAGTCTTCCTGCTGGCACACAGGACACAGACTTCTTGCCTCCAGAACTGTAAGATAAAACACCTCTGTGGTGCAAGCCAGCAGGTTTGCGTACTTTGTTACGACAGCCCTGAGAAACTAATGCACCACCTGAAACTCTACTTATCCAGAAGTTTGCACCATGCCGTGCTGTGTCAGTCGCCTCTGACTCTGTGTGACCCCATGGACTGTAGCCCGCCAGGTTCCTCTGTCCATGGGGTTCTCCAGGCAAGAACACTGGAGTGGGTTGCAATGCCCTTCTCCAGGGGACCTTCCTGACCCAGGGATTGAACCTGTGTTTCTTAAGTCTCCTGCATTGGCAAGTGGATTTCTTACCATTACCACCACCTGGGAAGCCATCCAGAAGTTTATTGGTGCTATGCTAAGTCACTTCAGTCATGTCCGACTCTGTGCGACCCCATAGACGGCAGCCCACCAGGCTCCCCCGTCCCTGGGATTCTCCAGGCAAGAACACTGGAGTGGGTTGCCGTTTCCTTCTCCAATGTATGAAAGTGAAAAGTGAAAGTGAAGTCGCTCAGTCGTGTCCGACCCTCAGCGACCCCATGGACTGCGGCCTTCCAGGCTCCTCCATCCGTGGGATTTTCCAGGCAAGAGTACTGCAGTGGGGTGCCATTGCCTTCTCCGAGAAGTTTATCGGTAAGAATTATATCTATGTTCATAATCAGCTTGACCAAATTCTGTTGTTAAAAAAATTTAATCCTTGACCAGGACATACCTATAAGTATGTTCCTGGGCAGGCACTTCTGCTTGTCTGTGAGCAGAGCTTTTGTCAACAGAACCCACATCATTAATCCTGTCCCACTGAAGGGAAGGACATCATCCTTTGATACAAGCTCTTATGATACAAGGACTTCTGGACAATCAAGCTGCTGGTTGGGGAGCTGACAACTGTTTTGTCCAGGGATGGTCTTTAGTGTTTTAAGGTCCCGTATTATTTTTCTAGGGCTGTCATAGGGCTTCCCAGGTGGCATTAGTGGTAAAGAACCCACTTGCCAGTGCAGGAGACATAAGAGATGTGGGTTTGATCCCTGGGTCAGGAAGATCCCCTGGAGAAGGGCATGGCAATGCACTCCAGTATTCTTGCCTGGAGAATCTCATGGACCATGGAGCCTAGCTAGCTACGGTCCATAGGGTCGCAAAGAGTCGGACACAACTAAATTGACTTAGGAAGCACACACACACTGGGCTGTCACTGACTGAGTGATTTAAACAACACATACTTATATTCTCAGGGTTTCTGGAGGCTAGACGTCCAAGATCAAGGTGTGGGCAGGCTTGGTTTCTCCTGAGGCCTCTTCTCTTGGCTTGCAGATGGCTGCCTGTCTGTGTGTCCGAGTTTCCTCTTCTCGTAAGGACACCCCCTGATGCCTCATTTTAATCTAATCATCTTTTAGCAAGCTCTTATCTGCAAAAACAGTCACATTCTAAAGTATTAGGAGTTAGCATTTCAACATACAAATTTTAGAAAGACAATACTCAACCATAGGGCTTCCCAGGTGACGCTAGTGATAAAAAAAAAAAAAAAAAAAAAACCCGCCTGCCAAAGCAGGAGACACAAGAGTTGCAGTTTCAATCCCTGGGTTGGGAAGATCCCCTGGAGGAGGGCTGGGCAACCCACTCCAGTATTCTTGCCTGGAGAATCCCATGGACAAGGACCCTGGCAGGCTATACAGTCCATGGGGCCACAATGTCAGATATGACTGAAGCAACTTAGTATGCATGCATGCATTCAACCATAATACTATTCCATCAGAACAGAGCCAAAGAAGAGTCTCTTAAGCCCCAAGATGAGACTGAGGGAGAAGAAGAATTGGGGTGTCCTAAGCCTGTGAGTTTGCTGGGTAGATCTGACCAAGTCCTCCAGGGTCCGTGAGCAATCTAACAGGTGAAGAAGAGCAAGTGAATACGTGATTGGGAGTGGCTGATGGAGGACCCGCCCACTGGACCAGGCCTCCAGGTCACTAGTCCTTTGCTAGCAATGCTCCTGTCATGGTCACAGTAGCAGAAAACAGATCCTAATTCCCCGGAGCCCACATGCCTGGGGCCTGGGGGCTCTGGCACTAGACTCATCCATGGATGGGGCACGCTGCCTGCATCCAGAACCACACAGGCAACAAACACAATGAGCAGATACTTGTCATCTCCAGTGGCCATAGTATCACTGAGTCTTAGTGAAGACATGTGACTCTCCAGGGACCCAGACTGAGTAGGCAGAGGAACAGGGATTTAGTGTAAATATGCCTGGCTCCAAATCCATACATGTTCCATGACATACCACGCAGACAGTGCTTCACATATCGTATACCATAACTTTAGACCTGTGAAGGTGAGTTCTGTGTGTCTACTAGGCCACGGGATGCCCAAATATTTGATGAAATGCTGTTCTGTGTGCATCTGTGGGAGTGTTTCTGGATGAGGTTATCATTTCAATCAGTACACTGAGTAAAGCAGGTCGCCCTCCCTATTGTGGATGAAAGTACTAGCTGCTCAGTCAAGTCCAACTCTTCGTGACCCCATGGACTGTAGCCCGCCAGGCTCCTCTGTCCATGGGATTTCCCAGCAAGAATAGTGGAGCGGGTTGCCATTCCCTTCTCCAGGGGAATCTCCCTGATTCAGGGATTGAACCCACATCTCCTGCATTGCAGGGGCGTCCCTGGGGGCTCAGACGGTAAAGCGTCTGCCTGCAATGTTCAGAGACTTGGGTTCGATCCCTGGGTCAGGAAGATCCCCTGGAGAAGGAAATGGCAACTCACTCCAGTACTCTTGCCTGGAAAATTCCATAGATGGAGGAGCCTGGTGGGCTACAGTCTGTGGGGTCGCAAAGAGTTGGACACGACTCAGCGACTTCATTTACTGTCTGAGCCACCAGGGAAGCCCTCTTGTGGATGAGCCCCATCCAGTCCATTTTGTTCCATCCAGGCCTGAATGGAACAAAAAAGCTGAGGAAGGAGGAATTCTCTCTGTCTTTGAACTAGCCTACCCGTCTTCTCCTGCTTTTGGACTCAGACTGGAACTTACCCCATCAGTTTGTCCTTGTTTCCAACTTAGCAACCAGCAGCCCATGTCACATGGGCCAATTCCTTAAATTCATATATAAATAAATATATATATGTATCGCCTATTGGTTTTGTTTCTCTGGAGAACCTGGGCAAATACAGACTCCCAAATGCTCTACAAATGTTTTCCCACAAGGATTGATAAACTATTAACAGATTATTCTTGTTAGCTCAATAGAAAATAAACAAAATGTTATTTAATTAGCCATTTCTAATTACTGTCTCTAATTGAACATAACAATAATGTACTTAGACCCTATTCTCTCTACTCCAGACTTCGATGATTTAAGACTGGCTTTTCCCTAAACACAGCTGAACGAATGAGCTCTTTCCTTTTAAAGTCTTCATATCAACTTTGTGCTTATCTGGTAAGAGGATGAGAATGATGTTTGCTGAGCATCTACTTGGCATCAGACCGTTGCATGAAGTCCTTACATGGTATCTGCCATTCGGAATCTTCAGAAGCATCATGTTATTGATTCTTTTTCTTGTGCCTGTGGTGGATGGATGGCATCCGTGGGAACAGCAGAGTTACAGAGAGAACCAGCTCTTTTGCAAGGAGGTTTCTCCAGTTGGTCAGAATTTGATAACTCCTCTGAGAAGAATAGATGCTTTGAAATTGGTGCTGGAGAATACTCTTGAGAGTCCCTTGGACAGCAAGGAGATCAAACCAGTCAGTCCTAAAGGAAATCAGCCCTGAATGTTCATTGGAATCACTGAAGCTGAAGCTCCAATACTTTGGCCACTTGATGCAAAGAACCAACTCATTGGATAAGACCCTGATGCTAGGAAAGATTGAAGGCAGGATGAGAAGGGGGAGACAAAGGATAAGATGATTTTATGGCATCATCAACTCAGTGGATATGAGTCTGAGCAAAACGCAGGAGATTTTGAGGACAGGGCAGTCCATGGGGTCACCACTTAGCGTTGGACACAGCTTAGCGACTGAACAACAACCACTGAGTACCTTTAGGAGGCAAAAAGCTGGATTCCAGATAGGGCTGGATCCCGATGAACTTCTCAGGGTCTTAACAGTTGGACTTCCCGGAGATAGCAGCAGACGACGTGCAAAAGAATTCTGGCTGAGTGATGCCTCCCAGTCGCCCCCGCCCTCCATTCTGCTGAGCTGTCTGGTTCAGAAAGCAGCCCAACCATTGAGAGCCTCCAATTGAGATGACATCCCAATAACTACCTGAGCCCCGGGCTGGCAAAAACCCGAGGTGTGCAGTCAGCCTTAATCACAGCTCTCCTCAGTAGCACTTAAAAATGGAGTTGATGAATTTAACAAGAAACACATGTTTTCATTTAAATTACAATTAGCAATTAGAGAGTTAAGTGTGCCCTAGATAGAACAGATAATTGTTGTCGAGTTTGTGGCATAGCTACTTTACTGTTGCCATCCTCCTTTTATGTTTTGCTTTATGTTTTTATAGTAAATTTATGCAGAAACTGTGAGAGAGTCTCAGGTTAAAGAAGGCTGCTGGTTTGGAGTTATTCGGCTTCTAAAAAAAAGGGTCAACAGCCCAAGCCCACTGCACACCCCTTGTCTCGTGTGATTCTCTTTCTTTTAGGAAATGTGAAAAGAGAATTTTTTACCTACCCCCATGTAAGTTGGATCATCTGTCAGTGAGGGTTGCGGTGTAAATTACATGTTTCTGAGTAATGAACAATTGGTGAGAACTGCTTCCTCTTTGGTATGATTTCCTGAAAATCCAGAAAAGGAAAAACAAGCTATCTTCTCCTTTACGCTCTCTGGAATGTTTCCCAGAGAAATTAATGTTCACTTCTGCTTTTCAGACGAGATTATTTTTTTAAAAAAGAGGCCAAGGAAAGGTGCCAATACACACACTTTGGGAAACAAGTCAGGTGCATCCCACATGGCAGGGAACCTGGCTGACGGACCTGCCAGGGTAAACCCACGGGGCCGAGTAGCCGGAGCACAGCCACTCCTGGTCCCTGCAAGGTTGCTCTAGCAAAGCAAGCTGGTGCTTCTGACGAAGACCTCTAATGAGAAACTAATTCCTGGTGAGGAGCCCCTCCCTCCGAATAAAATCCAATAAAAGGAGAGAGACATGGTTTATGGTGGAATTACCACCGGCCTGAGAACAGTGCAGATCAGAGCCAAGACAAGTAATTGTAGGTGGCTCGGAGACCTGAATATATATAATTCCTTGGCACGGTCCAAAAACCACAGCCGTTGTCTAAATCTTAACAAAACCAGACAGAGAAGTGAGGGGAGATGGCTCCTTGGGGATACCGTTAGGTATCTGAGACTTCTGGCGGAGTTTGCTGTGACTGGCAAAGGTGTTGATGGCCACAGATGACCGGTAGACTCTGGAGAGCATCTTTTCTGGATTTCTTTAAAGGGGGCACTACGTTACACAGGCTGAACAGAATGGAAATCATCTCCAGTTTCTACAAAGCAACCAGCCAGTGTCTTATTTTAGCTACTCCCACAGTCGCATACAACCTGTCACTCAAAACAACAACAAACAACTCAGAAATCCTAAGTGAAGAGTTCGCTTGTTTCCCAGGGTTCTGTAAATGTTTCCAGGTCAAAACACTAGGATGAGAAAGAAGTTTCCCTGTCTTTTGTTGCTGGGAAAACACGCAGAGCAAAACTTCCGAGAGCAGACAGAGAGCCAGGCTCGGCTTTCTCCTCCCGTGTTGTTTTCCATCCTGTGGAATTGTTTGTCCCGAGCATCAGAGACAGGGAGTAAATTCTCCCCGACGCGCTGACAGCCCTCGTGGAACATCTGCATAACGACGGGATTTATTCTGTTCATTATGACTGCTGCAGAGCACGGGGCCTTATTTCACTCCTACAGACGAGTCGCGCTTCCATAAATTATCCTGCCTCCTCTTCGGGTAAATGGCCAGCAGTCTTGGGAGAACTGGCGAATAATCTCCAAGTTGTCTCAGCTTCTTCATTTTGGTTATTTCTATGTCGTAAAAGTTATGGAGTATCAGACAGAAGAAGGATCAAAAAGGCCTCTAATAAATACTTTTCAACAAGCTTGAGACAAACCTAATAACCCAGCCACGGAGGCTTCAGAGAAAACTCTCCATGCCTCCCCAGGCCCGAGGGCTCCAGGGGAGATGCTTCTTTCTGTGGAAATCAGCCCCCTTTCCTGCCCCGAGCACTTGGTCTAGTGTGTAGTGCTGGAAACTTCATCTTGCTCACTTGATGAACTGTCCAGCTTGGAGGTGATTTTTGTGTTCCTCAGGATGGATTTCCCCTTTGATTTTCGACAATGAAACCAGTATAAATAGAAGCAATCTGTTAAGTGCAAAAACAAACAGAGACCACAAGTTTCTGGACTAAAGATAACCCACCCAGGAGTGCTTTCAGATGTTCCACATCAATCAAGGTCTCACGTTCTATTTTCTTCCCCTCTCTTGCTCTCATTTATCTTTTTTTTTTTTTTTTTCAGAATTTGGCACAAAAACCCCAGGCCTGGAGCTGGAGTTGTAATTTCAAGCAGTTGATCTAAAGTTCAGGCTACTCTCTGAAGGGCTTCCCGGTGTTGCGTTTACTGAAATATGTGCAGTCGCATGAAAGAAAGGAGAATGTTTGACCAAGAGGCAGATGGGCTTTGGGAGTAGGTGAAAGGAGAAATGTTGCTCACGGTTCTCCAGAGAAACAGAGCCAGCGGGATGTCTCTACACCTAGATCGCCATCTGTCTGTATTTATATCTGTATGTAGGGACTTCCTGGGTGGCTCAACGGTAAAGAATCCACCTGCCAAGCAGGAGACAGGGTTTGATCCCCGGGTTGGGAAGATCCCCTGGAGAAGGCAATGGCAACCCACTCCAGGATTCTTGCCTGGGAAGTCCCATGGACAGAGGAGCCTGGTGGGCTACAGTCCCCGGGGTCGAAAAGGGTCAGAACATAACTTAGCAACTAAACACCAACAGTAACACGTGTAGATAGATACACACATCTGTATAACAGGAGAGATTTATTGTTTAAAAAAATGACTCGTGTCATTATGAAGGCAGGCAAGCCCCAAGAGAGTTGGTAAGTTGCAGTCCCAGGGGAGCTGATGGTGGAGTTCAAGGTGAGTGCAAAGGTCTGCAAACCAAGAGAACCGGCGGTGCGCTTCCATTCTCAAGACTGGCAGACTGAAAATCCAGGAAGAGGCAGTGCTTCAGTTTGTGTCTGAAGCTGAAAAAAGCTGATGTCCCAGTTGGAAGGCAGGCAGGCATTCTCGCCTTTTCAGGGGAGGGCCCACCTTTTTGTTCTATTTCAGGCCTTCAGCTGATGGCACGAGGCTCGCCCACATCAAGGAGGGGCAATCTAATCTCATCCCCAAAACATTCTCATAGAAACACCCAGAAAATTGTTGGGCCACATAGCTGAGCCCTCAGGAGCCCAGTCAAGCTGGAACTTAGAATTAACCATCCAGAGGTTACGTGAAATCAGGCCCCAGAGAAGGCACTCTGTGTCTTGTTTACCTGAAACACCTTGGAGAACAGAACCAACAGCAGGATGAATGGGGGATGCTGTTTTCTGTCTCATGAGATGTAAGTGAGTGAGCAATCATGCCACCCACCTCACACCTCTATGCCCGCCGGAAATGTCAGAGCCCTTCGATCATGAAGGATTGATTTGTTTTATGAAGGAAGTTTGTAGACTATTTGTTCCTATGGTCTGAGAGTTCCAGGACGGGGTAGAAATGGGTTGAAAGGGAGGGCAGGGCACGAGGAGGGAGTCTTGTGTCTTTGTTGATGGGCATCACCGTCTGCATCGCTGTTGGTCTACTGTGAGATGTTGCTGCTGCTTCGAATTCACTGGGCAATGCCCCGATACCACAGCGACCACCCCTGAGGCACCCCAGGCCATGAAGATGAAGGCTGGTTCTCCTGGGGAGCCACCCAGCTGGAGCTGTGTAAAGGCTTGCCCCCCGCCAGGTGTTGCCCCGGAGCGAAGCCCTAGTCTGCCACCGCTGGCGATTTTGCCTCTCCGCCTCTGCTCTCCGTCCCCTTCCCAGCCTCTCGATATTCATCTTTAGGGGCAGTCCAGCCTGCCTGTTCAACATGAAGATGAATTCCCCTAGCTGAACCTGGTTTAGCTGCCAGTTATCTTTAAATGCAGCCCCTGAAGCACAGGAGAGTCTATTGACTCCCCTTGGGACAAGGAAGTCTGTAACTCAAGCTCTCAAAGACTCAGAAAAATTTACAAAAAAGGCATGTCAGTGAGGGCAGGGATTGGGGCAGCGGGAGTGAAGAAATAAGAGCAAACAGCTTCAAATTCCTTTCTGAAATTATAAAGGTGGAAATCCACAATAATAATTATTATTGTGCAAATGTTATTATTTCTCAGTTTTAGCCTATTAAATCTTCCATATAGCAGACATAATAGTGCTTTTATATGTTTTTCGTTGAACCCCCATGACTTTGTGAGGCGAGGTTTCCTTCATATTACAGATTAGGCCAAGGAGAGAAGGTGCGGTTTTCACTCCAGGCGCTGCGCTGTTTACTTCAGATATCTTTTTATTAAAATCTTACAGCCCCATAACCTAGGTCAGAGTTTTGTATCTACTTTCCAGATGAGACAACTAAGGCAGCAGTCTTGTTTAGGAATAAGGCACAAAGCTTAGCGCTGTCAAGCTGGTGAACACGAGGAAGGAAGGATCCTACATATGGTGTTTGAAGTCCAAGGCCAGCGCCCCAGCCCCTGGGGAAGTCAGCTCTAGGCTAAGGTACCCCAGATCATCCACTCTCCCGCCCAGGATTCTTCTGGAAGTTTCTCTAAATCAATTGTCTTGATACCTTTCCATGTGAGCTCTCAGGCTTGTGGGGGTTCTTAGTGCTGTGCTTAGTCACTCAGTCATGTCTTTTCCGACTCTTTTCGACCCCATGGACTGGGTAGCCTGCCAGTCTTCTCTGTCCATGGAGATTCTCCAGCAAATACTAGAGTGGGTTTGCATGCCCTTCTCCAATATCCCAAAGACACGGTACTAGCTACCACTGGGAGGCAAATGATGCTGAATGAGAATTTTTTCTAGTTCTCGCTCTGTCTACTAGACTGCTCTGCTCTCCCTATGGTGTTGCAATGAGAACATGAAAACAAACATACCAACCTGTGTAACTTCTTTCCATCATCCCCGAGCGCTGTTTATTGAGTATCTCAGTGGATGTGCCAGTTGCCGTGCAAAGTCATGATATCTGCAGACTGACAAATTCATAACACGCGCTTGACGCAGGGGCCCCTGGGTGCCCTGCTGCAAAGCTCCACATTTTAAAATCACAAGTATTTAGGAATTCCGTCCCTGATTCACCAGGCTGAGCCATCAGTCGCCTACCAAGCCCAAAAGTGGATGGAACCGAGCATTTCCCCCATCCCTCCCCACTCAGGTCCAAAGCCAAACACTGGGCTGTTTGTTTCTCCAAAACCACAGCTTTAGCTTTTCCAGCAATAGCAGGAAAAGGTTCTCCACTCCGCACCTCCTCTACTCCATCCCCTTCTTCAGTTAATACCAAGGGTTTCAATTATCCTGAAGCCTGGGCTCTGATGTGTTGGGAGAATCCTGTTTCAGAAAAACACATTCCCCAGACCCAGTGTCCTGGAAGGTTTTTTCCTTCTCCGGAGCCACTGGGGTAGGACTGTGAGCAAAGGAACCTCTCGGGAGGTGGCTTGTTTCTCCCCTTTCATGGCCGGCTCGCCCAGCGAGGAGCAGGATCCCAGTGTGAAGAGTCTGAGCTACCTGTAGTCAGGAAGCACAAGGAACTTGATGTTTCCTCTTGGTGCTTGAAGTCCCTGAACGTGGATTTGCAGGGAGCCTGCTTCACTGGGCTGTCACCTCACACGGATCCCATCCTGCCAGTGAGTGTGCTGCTCTGCGTGGAGGCGGGGCGGGGGGGGGGGGGGTTGGGGGGGTGGGGGGGTTGGGGGGGCGGGGGGGAGCGGGGTGCATCTTGTCAAAAGTAGACTTTTTCTTTTTTTCCACTCCTTATCCATAGTATAAACTCCTTAAGGGGAAGATCAAATACTTTATCCATTTTTAAGAAGAGTAATCAAGAACTAAGCATGAAAGATGTGAATGGAAAGAAACCATGAACTAGAGGAAACACTCATTCATCAAACACAGGACTGAACTTGAGTATACACCTACAAGATATTTGCTTAACTAAAAGGCAATGGCACCCCACTCCAGTACTCTTGCCTGGAAAATCCCATGGGTGGAGGAGCCTGGTAGGCTGCAGTCCATGGGGTCGCTGAGGGTAGGGCACGACTGAGCGACTTCACTTTCACTTTTCACTTTCATGCATTGGAGAGGGAAGTGGCAACCCACTCCAGTGTTCTTGCCTGGAGAATCCCAGGGATGGTGGAGCCTGTTGGGCTGCCGTCTATGGGGTCGCACAGAGTCGGACACGACTGAAGTGACTTAGCAGCAGCAGCAGTCACAACTCAGCACTGGGCAAATAATAAAGCTTTTTTTCCTTTAATTTTCCAAGTAAGTGATATCGACTTTGCTTCTGAAGCCCCATCATTATGGGTTGTTGTTCAGCTGCTAAGTCGAGTTCAACTCTTCAACCCCATGGACTGCAGCATGCCAGACTTCCATGTCCTTCACTATCTCCTGGAATTTGCTCAAACTCATGTCCATTGAGTCGGTGATGCCATCCAGCCATCTTATGCTCTGTCGCCCTCTTCTCCTCCTGCCCTCAATCTTTCCCAGCTTCAGGGTCTTTTTCAGTGAGTCGGCTCTTTGCATCAGGTGGCCAAAGTATTGGAGCGTCAGCTTCAGCATCAGTCCTTCCAAGGAATATTCAGGATTGATTTCCTCTAGGATTGACTGGTTTGGTCTCCTTGCTGTCCAAGGGACTCTCAAGAGTCTTCTCAAGCACCACAGTTCGAAAGCATCAATTCTTTGGTGCTCAGCCTTCTTTATGGCCCAACTCTCACATCCGTACATGACTACTGGAAAAACCATAGCTTTGACTGCTACTGCTAAGTCACTTCAGTCATGTCCGACTCTGTGCAACCCCAGAGACAGCAGCCCACCAGGCTCCCCCATCCCTGGATTCTCCAGGCAAGAACACTGGAGTGGGTTGCCATATCCTTCTCCCATGCATGAAAGTGAAAAGTGAAAGTGAAGTCGCTCGGTCATGTCCAACTCCTAGCAACCCCATGGACTGCAGCCTATCAGGCTCCTCCGTCCATGGGATTTTCCAGGCAAGAGTACTGGAGTGGGGTGTCACTGCCTTCTCCGATAGCTTCGGCTAGACGGATTTTTATCGGCAAAGTGATGTCTCTGCTTTTGAATAGGCTGGCTAGGTTTGTAATAGCTTTTCTTCCAAGGAGCAAGTATCTTTTTAATTTAATGGCTACAGTCACCATCCGCAGTGATTTTGGAGACCAAGAAAGCAAAGTCTGTCAGGTAGATCAGGAAAAATGGGAAGTTTCCCTGTTAAATGTATAGCAGTTTCTACTTATGGACTTCAGACCCATACAGTCTCTTCTGGTTAAATCACTTTTTTTTCATGGTGATTCAGCATGGTCATGGTCATTCATTCCAAAGATAAACTCTTTACTATGTTAGCCAGCCTTCAAGATAGTCCCCAAGGACCCTCACTTCCTGGTGTTCACACCCTGGTGTAGCCTCCTTCCACACCGCACCAGCGTGGTTCTCTGTAACCAGTAGGAATATGGTGGAAGTCCTGGTGTGACTTCTGAGGCAAAGTCACTTAAAACACGGCCCCTTCCACCCTGCTGTTTTGGATCTGTCTCTCTCTGGAGGGCAGCCGGCTGCCATATCATGAAGATGCCCAAGCGGCCCAGGAAACCGTGGTTTCCTGTCAACAACCAACATGAACTTTCCAGACAGGTGAGTGAGCCATCGTGCAAAGAGTCCTCCAACCCCAGTCAAGTCCCCAGATAACAGTTACTCATCTTGATCTTGACTGCAGCTGTGTGAGGGACCCAAAGGCTGAACTATCCAGCTAAACCATACTCCAGTTCCTGACTCAAAATAGAAACTGCGAGGTCATAAAATTTTATAGTTTTTAAGCCTTGAAATAATAAAGATTGATTGTTTTTTAAGCTTCTAAATTTTGGAGTCATTTGTTACACAAGAATAGGTAGCTAATATATCATCTGGGCTTTTCCTGCTTCTCCTCTTTTTTCCCTGGTGTCTGGTGTAATGTGATCTTGGTGGTCAAGGAGAGAGTCCTGTGTGGCAGCCTTGGCATCCTCCAGGTCTCTTTGATGATCCAGGTAGGGAGGGGGTACTCATCCGATCTAGTCTCTGCTGATGAAGACTTCTATAAGTGATGTTTGTGGTCTCTTCTCTTGGCTCAGGCAGGTCAGTTGTTCTCTATAATTTGTTCAGCTTATTTAGCTCCTGCCAGCACGGCACACCCTTCCCTGGGGTCAGCTTATCCTTCCTGGTCAATCTCTGCCCTGGACATTCTGCCCTGTAGCACTAGGGACTACTGGTCACCTTGCTGTGCTGACAGCAGCCTTCCTGACAGCTTGTCAGGCAGCTCCTGTGGCCACCTTTCTTGTTCTGGATCCTTCCATGATACAGGGGCACCAAGAAAGGCTCAGGAGCACGGCCTCAGGCTTTCGCCCTAATAGCACCACACCACCTTTGTCCCTGTTGTGGAGCAGACTCTTGTTTCACCAGGCTCATTCCACAGGAGAGGCCCCCATGGAGTTCCGAAGACGGAGCGGGAGCTGGGCCCTCCGGTTCAGGTTCCCCACAGGCTCCGACTAGCCGGTGGGGTAAGACTTGTCTCCCTGGTCGTTCGCTCCGGGACCTCTACCTCTGCTCTCCCCATGCTCCACCGGCTGGTCAGACAGGCCTTCCACTGCTGTCCAGAACTTTTCTGCCACACCTGCCTTCTTCCCTGGGGCAGTACAGCCCCTCACCTGGATGTCACAGGCAGGAATAGCATCTCCTTCCCATGGAAGAAACCTGGTATGCCTGCCCAACTGTGCTCCAGGTTTGGAAGCTGTGGAGCAGGGAAGAACTAGGCTACTCAAGATGAAAATGTGTGGATTTCAGTTCAGTTAGTTCAGTTGCTCAGTCGTGTCTGACTCTTTGTGACCCCATGGGCTGCAGCACACACATGGACAGGCCTCCCTGTCCATCACCAACTCCCAGAGTTCACCCAAACTCATATCCTTGAGTCGGTGATGCCATCCAGCCGTCTCATCCTCTGTCATCCCCTTCTCCTCCTGCCTCCAATCCCTCCCAGCATCAGAGTCTTTTCCAATGAGTCAACTCTTCACATGAGGTGGCCAAAGTATTGGAGTTTCAGCTTCAGCATCAATCCTTCCAGTGAACACCCAGGACTGGTCTCCTTTAGGATGGACTGGTTGAATCTCCTTGCAGTCCAAGGGACTCTCAAGAGTCTTCTCCAACACCGAAGTTCAAAAGCATCAATTCTTTGGCGCTCAGCTTTAATATGCTCAAATTATTGTCCTCGTTATCCATTAATTTTGATTCAGTTGTAAAATATAAACCCTTCTCACCTCAATAAACTAATTCTACAAGCTTCCCAGATGACGCTAGTGGTAAAGAACCTACCTGCCAATGCAAGAGACATAAGAGACCTGGGTTCGATCCCTGGGTGAGGAAGATCCCCAAGAGAAGGGAATCGCAACCCACCTCAGTATTCTTGCCTGGAAAATCCCATGGAGAGAGGAGTTTGACAGGCTACAGTCCGTAGAGTTGCAAAGAGTTGGACACAACTGAAGTGACTTAGCATGCATGCAAATTCCCCACACACACGCACACATAGACACACACACATGCGCACATGCTAATGCTCACATGGAGCCAGTTTAAACTGGAATGATACTAACACATTTCCTTTGACAAGTTTGTCCAAAAGAAGAAAATCACCTCTAAACAGAACCTGAACTTGACTGTCATTCATTCAGTTCCAAACCTTGTGTCTAAGTCAGACTGGTGTGGGGACAAATAGAGTCAGGCTGCCATGGCTTATGGCGGAGGTGGACACCCCTGCTATTTTGTCTCACCCAGTGTGTTGCAAAGTGTTAACTGCAACCACCTTTTTTTTTTTTTTTTAAATTTCACTGGTTTATGTATGTAGCATTGTTATTATTATTTTTTCACGGCACACACCTCAGGGAATGCTCCCCTAGAGTCCTCTGCTTGGGCTTCCCTGGTGGTCCAGTGGTTGAGAGTCCCCCTGCTAATGCAGGAGACACGGGTTCCATCTCTGGCCCAGAAAGATCCTACATGCCACAGGGCCACTAAGCCCAAGCACCACAGCTACTGAAGTCTGTGTGCCCTAGAGCCTGTGCTCTGCAGCAAGAGAAGCCACCACGAGGAGAAGCCCGAGCACCACAGCTGGAGAGTAGGCCCTGCTCAGGGCAACTAGAGAAAGCCCTCTCACAGCAAGGGCTTTGAGAGAAAGACCCAGCGTAGTGCCCCCGCACCCCCCTCCCAATAGAGTCCCCTGCTCACAGGACTCACAAGAGAAAAAGCAACTCTGAATGGAATTTTTGGATCCCTAGGTTCCGTCTTTTGAATGACGCCATATCTGCTCTGAATTGGTTTTCCACATGTTATTCTGCATCAGTGGCTGCAAATCAGTAACCTACAGGAGAAAGCCAGCCCTGAGATGTGTCTTGATTAGCGTGGGCACACTTGTTTCAGTTCCCGTGCATTTGAGAGCATCTAGATTGTGCCAGAAGTCTCCAGTCATTTCTGTTAAGAGGCTTACAGATACTGTCAATACTATTACTATATTATGGGGACTGTGAGGAAGTCTATGCTAAGTGATGGAAAGGAGGAAGTGGCCGTTTTCCCTGGAAGGATCAAGAAAGAATTCATTAGGAGAGGATACTTGAATTGAACGTGGAAAGATAAGGCAGGGTTTGCCTGGAAGCAACAGTCTGAAGGACATTGCATGAGAGAGCAGTGTTGTGGAAGGCAAATTTCAAAAAGATTCTAAAGAAAGGGGGAACGTCATATCTTAAAAAGTGGACATGGGGGCAGGGTTATGGATCGCTAATAGCGCCAAATATTTCAGAAAGAGAAAGTAAAATGTGCCCTGGAAAAATTCTGTTGGTGTTGTAATATAAAGTTCATCAATGACAACCTTTCTCTGAGCAAAGCAGGTTCCGTGGAGGCTGGGGATGGGCCAGAACAGTAGGATGTGGTGGTCAAAGATGGGAAGATGAAACACAGATAATTTTCTTATCACAGAAGTGAGGGATGGTTAAGTTGGTCTGAGGGTTGTGTCTGCTGAGCAGGACTCATGTAAGGGTAGGGGGTGAAGGATGGACGTCAAAGGACGTGAGAGACACCTGGAGCTGTAGACTCTAGATCCTACACTGGGCAGGAAAGTGAGTGAAGCTATGAAGGGAACATTATGGCCTCAGGGAAAGCCTATTTTGAGGTCCATATGTGGAAGTTTGTCCATGGTCAGACACACTTAAATCAAACTTGGAGGACCCTTAAAGTTCATTCACACCTATTGGGGTTCATTAGAACCAATCTGAGCAAAACAGAAGGAAAAATTCCATTTCCCAAGCAGGATGTGGTTCTCTGATTTTTTGAGTGATCAAAATGCAATCTCTTTAAGGCATGAACATCTTCCTATTTCTATTATGGGAAGCCTTTGAAAGATATCCCTGGGAGAGTGACGTTGCTGCTGCTGCTGCTGCTGCTGCTGCTAAGTCGCTTCACTCATGTCCAACTCTGTGCAACCCCATAGACGGCAGCCCACCAGGCTCCCCGTCCCTGGGATTCTCCAGGCAAGAACACTGGAGTGGGTTGCCATTTCCGTCTCCAGCGTGTGAAAGTGAAAAGTGAAATTGAAGTCGCTCAGTCGTGAACGACTCTTAGCAACCCCATGGACTGCAGCCTACCAGGCTCCTCCATCCATGGGATTTTCCAGGCAAGAGTACTGGAGTGGGGTGCCATCGCCTTCTCTGGGGAGAGTGATGTTGGAACATCGTAATTCATAAACTAACATCACCTGTAAGCTCAGCATGAGCTGAAACTTGGGGTCCAGTTTCCTCTGGTTTCACTCACGCCTGTGTGGGGCTGTGGTCCCCACCTGGGATTTTTCAGGTACATTGTGCCCCCGATACCTCCAGGCTCCCTGGCTACACCTGCCTGTCCCTCACAGCCTCTCCTATGGACCTGGGGACAGTTGTCCCAGATTCCTTGCCTGGGTAATGTCCCCCAGATTCCTCATGACTGTAAAGTCACGTGTGGCCAAGGTAAGGTTCTGCCCGCCACGCTGTCACGGGGGCTCTGAAGTCGAGTCCCTCAGGGAGACGTCCCCCTGCCTCCAGACCCCTCTCTTCAGGAGTTCAGATAAGTCTGGTGTCAGACTCAGTCTGCTCCTCCCGTATTTCCCCCTCTTTCCACAGATTGTTGTTATTTAGTTGCTCAGTCGCATCTGACTGTGACCCCAAGGACTGTGGCCCACCAGACTCCTCTGTCCATGGGATTTCCCAGGCAAGAATGCTGGAGCGGTTGCTACTTCCTTCTCAGGGGATCTCCCTGACTCAGGGATCAAACCCATGTCTCCTGCAATGGCACTCCGATTCTTTGCCACTGAGCCACCAGGGAAGCCCCCTTTCCACAGATGCCCATGTACAAAGCCTCCTCCTCATGGCTTTCCCTACCCTCAGGACACTCTAACAAACAGACACCACAGTCTCACAGCATTCCAGGCTTATCCAGAAACCTCTGCTAAATTCCTAGAGAAAGTACTTTGGCTGAGCCTGTAGGGCCTTTGAGGTTGGCCATGCCCTGCTCCAGCAGCAAATCCCCTTTATGGGAAATTCCAGCAGGTGTGGGTATTTTTCCAAGTATTTTTCCTTTTCACATCTCAGGATTTTAATTTGGTTATCCTCAAATGTTCTGGTCGTCTTTGATAAAATCAATCAGAAAAGGGAACTGGGGACAGGGAAGGGCATAGACAGGTAAGTAATAAGCAGGGGTGAGAGAGGATTTTGTCACCTGTATTTTGTATTCATCTGCTGAAGTCACCAAAACAAAATACCACAGATGTGGGGGCTTACGCTACAGAAATTTATTTCCTCACAGTTCTGGGGGCCAAAAGTCTGGGGTCAGGGCTGATTTCTGCTGAGGCCTTTCTCCATGACTTGTAGATGACTGTCTTTTCCCTGCATCTTTGCGTGGTCTTCCCTCTCTGTGTCTGTATTCTAATCTATTCCTATAAGGATACCAGTCAAGTAGGATTAAGGCCCACCCATATGGCCTCATTTTACCTTAAGACTCTATTTCCAAATATAATTACATGCTGAAGTACTGGGCATAGGACTTGAACATATTTGAAGGGGTCACAATTTAGCCCATAATATTGGCACTGGGGAAAACCACGGAAGGCGAGGGCGGTGAAGCAGGGCCTTCACATGAGACCCCGAGGTCTACTGGGCAGAAGGACCCTCCATGGGTCGGTGGCTGGCAGAGCGTGGTGAAATGTCTGCATTCCTCCTCCGTGGCCAAGTGCCAGTTCATCATGGGCAGAAGAGAAGGTTTATAACTCCAGGTTCAAAGGAGGGGTTTGGAAAACGCTCTGTGGAATCACGAGCATTTATTAATTAAAGGCTTCCCAAAGATCTCTCCACCTTGATCAAACAGATGACTCTCTTTGGGACCACAGTGAGCCCTGAGGGACAGGAACTGTCTGGTGAACATCACAACCTTTAGGCTTAAGATCCAAAAGACAAAGTATTTGGCCAGATACAGAACAAAAGCCCCTTTCATGGTGATAGCATCATTGGAACTCAGTGACATAAAGATTTTGAAGGGTTTGGAGTGAGAGAGGAAGTGTGAATGAGAATTTGAAAATGGTGCTTGGACTATATTCTCATTTAAGGACTGAAAATACCAAATATAACTTTATGATTTATTGTGCTATCTTTATCACTTTATTTTACTTAAAAAATTGTGTAAGGTTTTAATAAGTTCACTTGAAATCTTGGTGCCCAAACTCTAAACACTCTTTTCTTTATGAAGACCTTAGTTCCAAAATGGCCCATACTTGTTTGTAATCATAGCTGGGAAAGGGCTCTGTGGCATATTTTGAGATCTAAACCCAAGATACAGTCTTAGGGATGAGGGAGTCACAGGCCTGAGATATATGGTCTCTTTCCTGGTTTATGGCTCAGCCCTTCAGATACATATATTTCATTTTAATTTTAAGATCAATGTAAAAATGTCTTTCATGCACATTGAGTACTTTGAAGGGGTAGACTACATTATTACTATTAGTAGTAGTGAAACATTAGTAATAAATGCACTTATCACGGCCTGATGCACCAACCCAGTGTTCACTCATCACTCATTCACTCAATACGTTTTTATTAAGTACCTTCTATGTACTAAGTCTTGTATCCTCAGCTCTGACCACAAGGGACAGGCCCCTCCCCTCAGGGATTTAAAGAGTGTTAAGTGCCAGGGTGACATAATAGGGAGGGCCTGGGGGGAGGTGACCGGGAGAGCAGGGTGAGAGTCGATGGAGAGAAAGCAGAGCCAGAATGTCTCTGGGGAAGCCCCAGAGTGATTTAATGCATCGGAGTGAGAGGTCCCAATTCACATTCTAAAGCGGTCATCTGGACAGCTGTGCTCACAGGTCAGTGCTGAGCAGAGAGAGCACTGAGAGAGGAGGCTGTAGCCATGCAGGTGAGAGGTGATGACATTGGAAATGGAGTGGTGGTGGTGGTGGGGGTGGGTTTGAGGAGGGGACGTCCGAGAGAGGAGACTGGGAGTGGTGCCAACATGAGACCACTGCTCATCAGGAAGGACTCCCCTAAAGGCAGTGGGCTTACCCTTAATGGGTAAAGTTCAGTTCAGGCATTGAGGGACCTCCTCACAGTCAGGGCTTATGTTCTGAAAAGGATTCTAGAAGGAAAACGGACACATCTTCCCATGAGGGCACCAGGAAGGGCGCTATAAGCCAGGCTCCAAAATCACTGCAGATGGTGACTGCAGCCATGAAATTAAGACGCTTACTCCTTGGAAGGAAAGTTATGAGCAACCTAGATAGCATATTCAAAAGCAGAGATATTACTTTGCCAAAAAGGTCCATCTAGTCAAGGCTATGGTTTTTCCAGTGGTCACATATGGATGTGAGAGCTGGACTGTGAAGAAAGCTGAGCACCGAAGAATTGATGCTTTTGAACTGTGGTGTTGGAGAAGACTTTTGAGAGTCTCTTGGACTGCAAGGAGATCCAACCAGTCCATTCTGAAGGAGATCAGCCCTGGGATTTCTTTGGAGGGAATGATGCTGAAGCTGAAACTCCAGTACTTTGGCCACCTCATGCGAAGAGTTGACTCATTGGAAAAGACTCTGATGCTGAGAGAGACTGGGGGCAAGGGGAGAAGGGGACGACAGAGGATGAGATGGCTGGATGGCATCACTGACTTGATGGACATGAGTCTGAGTGAACTCCGGGAGTTGGTGATGGACAGGGAGGCCTGGCGTGCTGCAATTTATGGGGCTGCAAAGAGTAGGACACAACTGAGCAACTGAGCTGAACTGAACTGAGGTGGACTGAGGGCCACCCTGTGTGGGTGCAGGAGTTGAAATGGAAAGCCTGAAGTTGTCCCTGGCATTGATCCCAACCTGAGGGTGTTTCACGTGTACACTAGCCGAGTTTCCTTCTCCTCCCAATGCCTTAATGGAAGCTATTAGCCATTGGCTGCTGCTTCTGTAAGTTGCTTCAGTCGTGTCCGACTCTGTGCGATCCCATAGACGGCAGCCCACCAGGCTCCCCGTCCCTGGGATTCTTCAGGCAAGAACACTGGAGTGGGTTGCCATTTCCTTCTCCACCTTAGCCCTTGGAGGCCACTTGTATTTACATTTATACAGTTAAATGTAAAATTCAGTTCTTTAGTCGTGCGAGACACATCTCACACCCTTGATTGCCACATGTAGGTAATGGCTCCCTCATTGGTTAGTGTGGCTGCAGAACATTTCCATCATCACAGAAAGTTATGTTGGGCCATCTAGCTATAGAAGGCCCACTGTCGTGGATGAAATTCCTCTGGGAAAAATCTCATTTCTCTGTGTGCTCAGTTGGTATAAAATGAGGCAATCAATACCAGGATATTTTGCTCCATCGTGTTTGTTTGTTTTTTTTTTTTAGTTACTCATGAAATGAAAATGAAACTGTTAATGCCAGCTCCATCTTGCTAGATCTCTGTTGCTTATTCTTTCATTTTGGGGGCTGATATGGTCTGAATGTTTGTGTCCTTCCCAAATTCATATGTTGGAATCCTAACCCCTAAGGTGATGGTGGTAAGAAGTAGGGGCTTAAGAAGGTGATTAGGTATGATGGTAGAGCCCTCTTGAGCGGGATTAGTGCCTTTATGAAAGAGACTCCAGAGAGCAGCCTCACTACTTCCACTGTACAAGGACACAGCAAAAAACGGCCATCTATGAACCAGGAAGTAGGTGCTCCCCAGGCACCAAGTCTGCCAGTGCCTGATTTTGAACTTCCCACCCTCCAGAACTGTGAGAAATGAATGTCTGTTGTTTATAAGCCACCTAATCTGTGGTATTCTTGTTACTGCAGCCTGAATGGACTTGGGGTGTCCTGCCTGCTCTCTTAGATCCACCTTTGACCTTCCCTAGTGCTTGACTTGCCCTCATCTGGGGTCATCCTCATGGGATGTGGACCCCGGTCCTCTCTACCTTATGTCTCGCAGCCACAGTGAACCCTATTCACTCCCAGGCCAAGTACCAACCTTTGACCCACCTGGGGCTTGGCCATGGGCCCTTCTGGCTAAGTTCAGCAGGCATATCTTCCAGAAGAGGCTGTGATCCAGGAAGCAGAGAGCCAGGACTGAGAGTCAGAATCACATGCTCTGTGCTCAGTCTCCAGAGAGACTAGCTGGGTTTCTTAAAGGTGCGTGTTGATGCTCTCTTTGCAGGCACTGACCCATCAAAGACAGTGGCCGAGGAACAAGTGTCATTCTCTGGGCAGTGAAGGAGTTAGGGGCCTCAGAAGAGAAACAATAAATTAAAGACAAAGTGCAAGAATGTCGTGCTCTCCCTGTACTTCAGAGAGCAGGTTTCATATATATTTCAACACCCGGCATGCTCAAGAATGGAACAGACATGCACGTGCCTGCAAAACCAAAACACAGCTGGTAGGTCTAATTTTAGGTCCCTGAGCCTTGGCAGTGTCCCTCTCTCCAGTGAGCACTGTCTGATCTCCCAGCATCTATGCCAAGAGCTAGACTCAGCTGAGCTCCATGACAGTCCTGTGTGCAAGCAGAAAGGTGGGTGCTTCCCCAGGTTTCCCAGGAGGGGATGAGAGGACTTGCCTGCTGCTCAGGGGCGACCCATTAGGACCAGAGGATGGGGAGGTCCTGCTCGTTGGTTCCCTCCTGGGCCTCAACTTGTTTGGGGAACCTTGAACAGAAGCACTTTGAAAGGGGTCTTGGGAAGGAAAATACAATCACACAGGGTCATCTGGTGGCCTGAGTAGGGGCATTTAGGAATTGAATACCTACCTGGAATAATGGTTCCATGGAACATTATTCTGCATCTTTCCAAGAATGATCACAGAAATGAGGGTCCTGGCTGACAGAAGCTTCTAGAAACCATGCTGCTTGGGTCTGAATCTGGTTCTAGCCTCCTTGGTGGCTCTGACCGTAAAGAATCTGCCTGCACTGCAGGAGACCCATGTTCGATACCTGGGTCAGTAAGATCCAGTATTCTTGCCTAGAGAATTGCATGGACAGAGGGAGCCTGGCAGGCTAGAGCCCATGGGGTCACAAAGAGTCAGACATCGCCTAGTGACTGACTCATAGTCTGCCATTTACTTGTTAGGTGACTTTGGCTGAGGGGTGAGGGAGAGGATGCATGTAAAGTTGGAATGGCGCCCGCACACAGCACGCACTTTGTAGTTGTTAGCTATTATAATTGGCTGATTATTTTGGTCTGGGGTAGTTAGAATTAATAATATAACAAGCCAGCAGAAGGCAAAATGCGTCTGCCTGGACTCAAAGCCGAGTTCTACCACTAACCAGCTCTGTGAACTTGGGCAAGTTAGTTAAGTTCTTTGTGTCTCAGCATTTTCATGGATAAAATGAAGTTAATAATATGGACATATTAATAGCATCTTTTCCAGATGATAGTTGTGAGGATTAAAGGAGCTCTTACATGGGAAACACTCGGAAGAATACCTGGTGTTACAGAGTAAGAACTTGAGAGGAGCCAGCTGCTATTATTATCATGATTATTGTTATTGCTATTATCACTGTATGATTATTGTTCGGCTTCTCACCTTTCAAAGGCAAGGAATGCAGGAAAGTTCACTGAAGGCTGAGATGAGACCAGACCTCATTTACTGTAGCTTTGAAGGATCAAAGTAGGATCTTAAGGCACCATTTCAGTTAACCAGCAAATATCTTTAGAACATGTACAATGTGTCCAGAACTGGCCGTTATTGTAAACATCCGATGGCATCATGCTGGCGAATTCCTTGGTCATGACGGCTCAGACATTGCTGCCAACACAGAGGTCAGTCTGGGCCTGTCTGGTCCGGTAAGCCAGGCGTTCCCAAGGCTGCAAGTATCGTGGCGTCTCTAAAACATTGCCAAGTCTCAAGGCCAGGAGGAAGACCTTGAGCCTGTCTAAAGACTGAGGAGTGAGAGTCACTCAGTCATGTCTGACTCTTTGTAACCCCATGGACTGTATGTTCCATGGAATTCTCAAGGCCAGAATACTGGAATGGGTAGCCTTTCCCTTGTCCAGGGGATCTTCCCAATACAGGGATCGAACCCAGGTCTCCCGCATTGTAGGCGAATTCTTTACCAGCTGAGCCACAAAGCTGAGGAGGCAGTTCATCAGTCAGGACATCTTTTGTAAGTCAGCCATCTTCACTTTGGCTCCGTGAAGAAGTGAAAACCAAAACTGTGTGTGTGGACTCTCTGAGGGGTCCTTGTCTGCCTCTGGCTGCTCTGTCCCAAGAGCATGCCTTCCTTCTTCTCCTTTCTCTGGGGTCCGTGCTCCCTGTGGGGAGGACCTCCAACCTGGCTCCATCACCTGGACAGATGACCAAGGGGAGGAGGGTGGGAAGGGTGCCTTGCCAGGGAAACAGTAGGAAGGAATAGGGGTACTGAGACTTCCAGTGGAGACAGGATGCTGGAGAACTCTGTCCTCTATTCTCTTTTTGTCACCCTGGTGTCAGAATTCCATCTCCCTCCCCAGTGAAGCCAGCCTCACTTTCTAGGACCCACGTGTCTTCACCTTTCCAAGATCTGCGAGCCTCACTCAAATGAACCAACACTGAACAGCCAGGAAGTGGTCGCCAGGCTTGGAGACCTGTTAGAGTCCCAAGGCCATCCTCCGCAGGAGTTAGGGAAAGCCAGGGCATGGGTTTAAGTTTTCCCTTTCTGACTCAGAGTGGGAAAGGAAGGCCACATCTCAGGCTCAGGAATGACCCCAAAATAGCATCCCTCTCACTCTTTTTCTCCATTAGTTGCTTTCAATTTAAGTCAATTAGACAGAAGATGAGATCACAAAACCTACAGCTGAACATGCCTGGGTTTCTTATTTATCTGTTTATTTATTTGCCTTTTTTTATTTTTCCCCCTCTTTCTCTCTCCAGTACCTTGTTCTTGAAACTTGTCTGGTTCAACATCTCACCGGCTTGGTTAAGTATCTTGTAAGGAAATCATTTATAGTAAAGCTGGTGTGCTTGGGTTTATCATTTCTAAGTGTGGGTCAGGGTTTAGTTCGCTGTGTTAAACTCTCCATGCTGCATGTGATTTGTCAAGCTTTGTCAGGAACAAAAAGTTCCGGGATGTGCAAAGCAGGACTGCTTGGTTTCCATGGAGATACTGCTAGTTAGGCTATGGAAATCCTGAAAAGGCCAGGGGATGACTGACAATACAAGGATTTAGCGGCTGATCTGAAGAGCCAGACTGAATTAATGAGATTTTTCACAGAGCGTTATTAACAAGGCTAGCGCCGGATGGCTCTTAGGCCCTCGTTTTCTCAGCTGCAGTCTTGGAAAACAGACATGGAAGATTTAATTGCTGTTTTTTAAACCCTTTAAGATTATTTTAACCTATAACATTTTAAGGTGGTAATAAAAAATGGGGTTCTTCTTTGCTAACCCCCCCATCACTCAGTTACTGTTATTACTATGTTTGTGGTGGCAGTTACCCTTTATCTGCATGGAGATGGGAAATTCAATAGTACTTATTATATTGAGCAGTTAATTCCCACATACTGTGAACACATTACTGTTCAAAGTAGGTTATCTGGAGTTCCACTTAGAGCCAAGGGAGAGATACCATGTCACTGGCTTTATACCTCCTAGGGCTGTATTAATTATTTATTATAGGCTGTTGATGTCAACTGTTAACTCTGGCAGGTCATCATTTGTACACATATCTATCCAGTGCTCTAGGTTTTTGGAGTTTGGATGAAATCTCTGAAAACAAGCAAGTTGTGTGCTTTTCCAGTTAATTCCACGTGCTGCTGCTGGAGAAGTTAACACCAAAAGGAAAGCTGCTCAGAAAGGACACGTCTCACCATCAGCAGGTAGCAGTTTCCTCCGAAGTTTGGGAACCGTGCTGTCAAAAGGCCTTCTCCCATTTTCTTTGCAAAGATGATGCCAGAACTCCTAATTCCAGCTGCTCTATTTATTTGTTTTTTTCTCCCTCAGCAGTCAGGAACCAGGCTCTGATCACAGAAATTTTGGGTGTGATTAGCCTGGCCTCCTTCTCATTCCCAATGTGGTCCTTGCACAAACCATCCATAAAATGTCAGCATCTTCCCCTCCTGAAGTCGACCGGTATGGGGCAGGGACAGCGGCCGGCCAGCGCTGCTCTTCCTCCCTGGTTTGCAGAAGGGCACATGGCCATATGGTTCTGGGAGATGTAAAACCATAATGTTACTGCTGAGTGATCCACAACAAAAGCACATGCAGCCGCGTTCCCCGGATTCCTGTACAGTAGGCTAATCCACTTAATCTCACTGTTAGCTTCCCCGGGCGGGAATTTCACAGTCTCTTTTGATTTAGTGGTTTGTAAAATCTCTGATTAAGTGCCTGTGCCCTCCCGTTATTATCTGTCTATTCCCTACATGAGTTGGGAGGAAGAAACCAGGGAAGTTGAAATAGGGGTCAACATGCCCTCATCCTTCCCTATTGGGTTTTTCTTTATTGTTGTTATTTTTAAAATTTAAGTGGTTTTGTGTGTGGGGAGGGGGGTTACTGCTAGTGACAGCATTTACTTTTTTAAGTTTTTACATGTGCCCCTTTACCTTGACATCTGCACAGGGTCCTCCCAGCTGAACTGACCTTAAATTGATCTCTGTTGAGGACTTGTATGTTACCAGGTCTACTCGTGGTCTGAGTCCACTGCTCTGTGTGTCTTTAAAAGTGGTAAGGAGCAAGGCTGATGGGATCAGACAGATTTGACTTTGAGACTTGGTTGTGTCATTTGCTAGCTGTGGGGTTGTGGGCAAGTCACCTAACCTCTCTGGTCTCAATTTCCTCATCTGACAGTGAAGATTAAACACCAGTACCTAGGTACTGACACATAGTTCTCAATAAATTATGACAATAGTAGCTATCATTCATTCGAGGGGATGTAGTTTTGCACAACAATGCTTTGTTTTGGGACATCCTGTTAAGCCCTTAGCTGTGTGTTTTTCTGGCACCTCCTCTTAGATTAAGCTTGTAGAACTTAAGAACCCAAGTTTTTCATTCACTTTGTAATTGCTAATTGCATTCAGTTTGAACTATTATCCACCTGATTCTCTGCCCCTTAAAAATGCTGATAAAAATATTTGGGGAAATTTGCCTTGGACAGTATAATTATAGAAATAATAGATATTCAGTTGAAAATCTGCCAGTTATATTGAAGTTCTTGCTTAAGTTTTAAATTAAGTTGCAAACTAGTTGAATTTGTGTCCATCCATAAGGAGAAATTCAAAGTGAAAAAAAAAATTCAGCGTTTTTGATGTTTGTTATTGTTTGGTTTGGGGTTTCATTTTTTTCCCCATGGAATTCTCTTGAAGACTGTTCAGACTAATGAAAACATTTTTTCTGCCTCCTCCTTCCTCAATACCTTTCAGAGAAGGGGAATTTGGAGTTTTGTTTTTTTTTTTTCCATAGACACTTCTGAGTTTGAACAGTCCTATCATCCGACCCAGATAATCACGATGGTGTGATCACTGACCTAGAGCCAGACATCCTGGAATGTGAAGTCAAGTGGGCCCTAGAAAGCATCACTACGAACAAAGCTGGTGGAGGTGATGGAATTCCAGTTGAGCTATTCCAAATCCTGAAAGATGATGCTGTGAAAGTGCTGCACTCAATATGCCAGCAAATTTGGAAAAGTCAGCAGTGGCCACAGGACTGGAAAAGGTCAGTTTTCATTCCAATCCCAAAGAAAGGCAATGCCAAAGAATGCTCAAACTACCACACAATTGCACTCATCTCACATGCTAGTAAAGTAATGCTCAAAATTCTCCAAGCCAGGCTTCAGCAATATGTGAACCGTGAACTTCCTGATGTTCAAGCTGGTTTTAGAAAAGGCAGAGGAACCAGAGATCAAATTGCCAACAGCCGCTGGATCATCAAAAAAGCAAGAGAGTTCCAGAAAAACATCTGTTTCTGCTTTATTGACTATGCCAAAGCCTTTGACTGTGTGGATCACAATAAACTGTGGAAAATTCTGAAAGAGATGGGAATACCATACCACCTGATCTGCCTCTTGAGAAATCTGTATTCAGGTCAGGAAGCAACAGTTAGAACTGGACATGGAACAACAGACTGGTTCCAAATAGGAAAAGGAGTTCGTCAAGGCAGTATATTGTCACCCTGTTTATTTAACTTATATGCAGAGTATATCATGAGAAACGCTGGACTGGAAGAAACACAAGCTGGAATCAAGATTGCCGGGAGAAATATCAATAACCTCAGATATGCAGATGACACCACCCTTATGGCAGAAAGTGAAGAGGAACTAAAAAGCCTCTTGATGAAAGTGAAAGAGGAGAGTGAAAAAGTTGGCTTAAAGCTCAACATTCAGAAAACGAAGATCATGGCATCTGGTCCCACCACTTCATGGGAAATAGATGGGGAAACAGTGGAAACAGTGTCAGACTTTATTTTTTTTGGGCTCCAAAATCACTACAGATGGTGACTGCAGCCATGAAATTAAAAGACGCTTAGTCCTGGGAAGGAAAGTTATGACCAACCTAGATAGCATATTCAAAAGCAGAGACATTACTTTGCCAACAAAGGTTCATCTAGTCAAGGCTATGGTTTTTCCAGTGGTCATGTATGGATGTGAGAGTTGGACTGTGAAGAAGGCTGAGTGCCGAAGAACTGATGCTTTTGAACTGTGGTGCTGGAGAAGACTCTTGAGAGTCTCTTGGACTGCAAGGAGATCCAACCAGTCCATTCTGAAGATCAGCCCTGGGATTTCTTTGGAAGGAAAGATGCTAAAGCTGAAACTCCAGCACTTTGGCCACCTCATGCGAAGAGTTGACTCATTGGAAAAGACTCTGATGCTGGGAGGGATTGGGGGCAGGAGGAGAAGGGGATGACAGAGGATGAGATGGCTGGATGGCATCACCGACCGGATGCACATGAGTTTGGGTGAACTCTGGGAGTTGGTGATGTACAGGGAGGCCTGGCGTGCTGCAATTCATGGGGTTGCAAAGAGTCAGACATGACTGATCGACTGATCTGATCTGATCATCATGATAGCTGCATTCAAACTCACTTCACTTTTACAAATAAAGCCCCAACCTCTCATCAGGCCTGGTTGGCACAGATGGTAAAAACTTCAGTCTAAGATCTGGGAATGGGAAGCATAGCAGTTCGTTCTTTTTAAAAATCAAATTACATGGGGGCTCCACACTCCCACCATTAGTTGGAGGAAAGTCCAGGACTGGCTAATACTGGCCTGCAGGGCTCTGGTTCCATCACTCAGTCACTGGCTGATCTTGGCAGGTTACTAACCATTCTGTGCCTCAGTCTCCCCATTAGTAAAATGGGACTATTAGTACCTCTCTTCTTAATGGAAGGCTGTTGTAGAAGATTAAATGAATCTTACACTTACATGTACAAGTGCTTAGAGCAATGCTTCATATCAAATGTTCAGAAGGTGTCAGTTTGATCATAACGTTGATGATTATTGTTATCAATTGAGAGACTTATGTGATACCACCAAAGTGGGACAGTGGCATGATCCTTAGTCTATAAAAATGACCATCCCTACCAGTTCACCCTTTGGGCTCCTTGATGTGCTCTCTAGTGTTGGCCCTCTGCCACCTGTTGGGCACCTGGGTGTGCTCTGGGCAGTTTGCAGAGTGGCCGCCGAAGCCAAACTCAGTGTTGGAGGACCCTCACCTGGAGCTGGGCTCCAAGAGCCAGTTCCCAGAAATCCACAGCCATCCCCACCAGAGGACTAGCTGCTTTCCCATAGTGGGATGGGGATGATGTCTTTTCTACAGGTCCAACTACTCAGTTTCAGAGTCTCTTTCTCTGTCTCCCTGCCCCTGTCTCTCGATCCATGGACCCATGTCCTCCAATAATTTGGCCACTTAATATGAAGAGCTGACTCTTGGAAAAGACCCTGATGCTGGGAAAGATTGAAGGCAAAGGAGAAGAGGGCGGCAGAGGATGAGATGGTTAGATAGCGTCACTGACTCAATAAACACCAATTTGAGAAACTCCAGGAGACAGTGAAGGACAGGGAAGCCTGGAGTACTGCAGTCCATGGGTCTCAGACAGTCGGACAGGACTTAGCAACTGAGCAACAACAATAACACAGCCTCCTAGACAATCCAGTTCTGTAGCTTTGGGACCGAAGTCTTAAAGCAAAATCTATGCATTCTCCCCTGGAGCAAGGAATGTTTCACCCTCAGAATGGAAAACTTGCTCAACTCACTATTCTCTCAAAGGTGTGGAATGTTCTGAGGGTGGGATTGGAGCAAAGGAAGACGACCTTTGTGATTGTGTTGAGCCTGTAGCTGAAATCAGGACACAGCTCATTTCTCATCTGGTCTTCACACTGGCTGGAAGGCAAGTTTTGGAAACTGTGTGTTTGGCACATTCACCCCTTTAGAGCCTGAGCCAGCAGTGTTCTAGAAGCTGAGCTGAGGGAAGGGCGCCTCTTGGTTGAGTTGAGAGACTAAGGACTTCAGAGAGATGCCTGAGGCAGACAGACACTTAACAGAGTTGGTGGCTCAGAACTGAGTCTCCAGAACAAAGCTCATCTATTCAGTCCAGAGCTGCTGAAGAACCATAGGAAGTCAGTGGGTTCATGGGTGCTGGGGAGCCAGTGTATGGGGGATTCTAAGAGAAAGGAAGGAAGGGAGGGAGACGTATTTGGAGGTATTTCCGGTTGTTGGCAGTGGCACACTTTTGTTTTTTGCCAGTTATGTCACTTGTTCCCACGCTCTTCTAGGGTTATTGTCCTCTAATGGCCAGTGTGGCTCCTTCTTTTTATCCTATTATCTCTGGCTTGCACATCCCAATGTCTCAGGTCAGTTAGAATAGCCAGACTATCCACAAAGAAAATCATCAGGCCCCACTTCTTCATTCAGTACCCCTGCCCCAGATCTAGATTTAGAAGAAAAGAAAACTAGCATCAATTGATCATTTTGTATACTATGGGGCACACGTAAGTGTGTTATCTAATTTAAGGTCGGGTTCTGATCTCAGCTCTTCCATTTCAAGCATACTTATGTATGATATCTTTTATATAAAGTCCAAAATAAGAAAAACTGATCTGTGATGATTCAAGTCAGAATGGTCACCTTAGGAGGGAGGTGGTTAATAACCAGCAGTTATTAGAAGGTTCTCAGATCCTAGTAATGTTCTATATCTTTATCTAGGTAGTAAGTCCGTGGAAATGTTTACTTTCTACAAATTCATTCAATAAAAAAAAAACAGTCCAAAAGCTAATTCGGGTATTTTGCTTATGGAAATAATTTTCATGCTTGGCAGAATGGCTAAAAAGCTTGATATGACCCACCTATTTATTACATGTTCTTCTGCATGTAAGATGAAGCTAATCTGAGACAGTGGCTGAGAACTTTAAACCCAGTTGCTGTTTGCAGCTCGTGGAAGCTGCCCTGCTCCGCCTCCCTTGGCTGCACTCTAGGCAAGTCTTTGCTCTCATTTTGGTTCCTAGCATCCTTTTGCCTAGCCTCATTGCTCGAGGCTGTCAACCAACACTAAAGAATTATAGCCTGAAGGCCAGCTTAGAAGCACCATTTCTTTGTGGTACAAATGAGCAGTGAGAAGGAGCTATCTCCCCCGTCACAGATCTTCCTGGTTGAAGAAGAAACAGACGTCACCGGGAGAATTTCCAGCTTTCATAGGAACCTGTTCCAGGTTATAATATCGAATCTAATCTTTGAACTTCCCTGGTGGTCCAGTGGTTAAAACTCAGCTCCCAGTGCAGAGGGCACAGGGTCAATCCCTGGTTGGAGAAGATCTCACATGCCACGTGAGGCCATAACAGAAGTAACCTTTGGGGTGTGTGCCTATGCTCTAGGTTCTTCTGCTGCTGCTGCTGCTGCTAAGTCATTTCAGTCATGTCTGACTCTGTGCGACCCCATAGACGGCAGCCCACCAGGCTCTGCCGTCCCTGGGATTTTCCAGGCAAGAACATTGGAGTGGGTTGCCATTTCCTTCTCCAATGCCTGAAAGTGAAAAGTGAAAGTGAAGTCGCTTAGTCGTGTCTGACTCCTAGCGACCCCATGGACTGCAGCCCATCAGGCCCCTCCGTCCATGGGATTTTCCGCGCAAGAGTACTGGAGTGGGGTGCCATCGCCTTCATCTCCTTTTTGGTTTTCTTTTCGTATGTGTATGTGTTCAGTTGTGTCTGACTCTTTGTGACCCCATGTCTGTAGCCTGCCAGGCTCCTCTGTCCATAGCATTTTCCACGCAAGAATACTGGAGTGGGTTGCCATTTCCTCCTCTGGGGATCTGCCCGACCCAGGGCTTGAACCCATGTCTCCTGTGTCTCCTGCGTTGCAGGCAGATGCTTTACCGCTGAGCCACCAGGGAAGCCCTTGTTCTATTCTATGTACTTTAAATGTATTAACTTACATGATTACTTAACGACTGTATTGAAATGTAATAACTTACCTAATTATATAACAACTGCATGAGGTAGTGTTATAGATTGAATATTTGTGTTCCCACCAAAACTCATATTTTGAAACCCTGACTCCTAATGGGATAATGTGAGGGAGTGAGGTCTTTGGAAGTAATTAAGTTATAAGGGTGGAGCCCTCAGGATAGAATTAGTGCCCTTATAAGAATAGAGTTAAGAGAGCTTCTTGCTTCTTCTCTTTCTCTGCTCTCTACCATGAGAAGACACAGTTAGAAGGCAGCTGCATACAAACCAGCAAGAGGGTGTCCCCAGACCCCGACCATCTTGGCCCCCTGATATTAGACTTCCAGCCTCCAGAACTGTGAGAAATAGGTGTCTGTTGTTTAAGCCACCCACCCTATGGTGTTTTGTTATAAGAACCCAGACTGATAAAACAGGTAGAAACTATTCCCCATGTTGCTGGTGAGGAAACAGAGGCAGAGAGCAGTTCTGTCAAAGAACACACAGTTAGCAAGCAGGGGAGTCAGGGACTTGGCCTCTTCCTAGAGCCCTTGCTCATCACACACACGCAGTACAAGACACAATCAACTTCCTGCTGCTGTCTCTGTGTCTTCAGTTTCAGGAGACCCATAGCATGAGGCTTTCTCAACAGGGCCCCAGCTCTCTGTGAGCGGCTGGCTGTACATCAGAGGTCAGTCCCTGGGATTCAGGCCCCGGGGATGGTGAAGGGACCGTGAGGATCGTCCCTTCTTCATCTCTTGGTGATAGCGGCTGGGGAGCAGAGTGGGAGATTTTGCTCATTTCTGTTAAAAAAAAAAAACCAAAAAGCGTCACAGAGAATGTAAACCTAGGTAAATCAAGGATCTGAGCAAGGGCGACGAACACTGTTTTCAAAAAAAAGAAGCACGGCTTTTCTCATCGCCCAATATTCCTCCTGCTCCCACTGCATGGCTTCCTCAGAACCGCCATTTTCTGAGCTCTCACCAGTAAACTTCATGAAGATTGATATCAGCGACAAATCTCGTCAACTTCCGTGCTGCGAAACTTAGTCACTGTGCAAAATGGACCAAGGAAAATAAATCACCCGAGGAATGATGAAGTGTGTAAATACTTATGTGGATGCCAGGCACCGGGAGGTTGGATGAAGCAAAAAAAGAGTTAGTGAAGGCAAGTTCCCATATCCTGATGGAAAGGAGAAAAGTCTTTTCACATCGATTTTAATTCTCTCTCATTATCTTCAGAATGGGAGTGTGTGTTGTAGGATTCCAAAAAGAACAAAAAAATCATTCTAGAAAAAGCATTTTTTAATTATTTTAAAAAATTGCTATTACAAAAATAGTACTGTATATAGAAAAAATTTTAAATACATATATAAGAAAAATAGAATAATGAAGAATACCATCACCAAAATAATTCCATCACTGAAAATACTAGCTGTGAGTATCTTTCAGACTGTTTTCCATGCTTATGTATTCATTTCCTAATTTCTAAGGCCCAAGTTTTTCAAAATTTGGTATCTCTGAAATCAGACTGAATCTATGGCAGTGTTACCTTTTTTCCTAAAAGGCTGTTATTCAGTTAAAGTAGTTTCCTACCAATGATGACATCTTAAATCCAAAAATATATATGTGTACCACATATTTGTAGAAAATATTATATTGTACATACAATCTTTTCTTTTTTATTTTTAACTGCTTTTTTTCTTTTTCTTTTCTTAAGGTATTATTGACATAACTTAAATTAGTTTAATGTGTACAATGTAATGATTTGATACTAGTATATACTGTAAAATAATCTCCACAATAAGTCCAGTTAGCATCTGTCACCACTCTTAATTACAATTTTTTTCCCTTATGATGAGAATTATCTACCCTCCTAGCTACTTTCAAATATGCAAATACAGTATTATTAACTATAGTCACTCTGCTGTACATTATATCCCCATGACATATTCCTTTTATAACTAAATTTGTACTTTTTAACCCCTCCACCCATTTCACCCTCTCTAGCATCTCCTTTTCTCCTTTTTTCTCATAGTATTGTTGTTGTTCAGTTGCTCAGTCGTGTCTGACTCTTTGCGACCCCATGGACTGCAGCACGCCAGGCTTCCTTGTCTTTATGGTATGCTGCTGCTGCTGCTAAGTCGCTTCTGGATCATTTTAACCATTTTAAAGATTACAATTCAATGATATTAAGAATATTCAGGATGTTGTGTAACTATCACCACTATTTAATTTCTGAACTTCATCATCCCAAACAGAAGCTCTCTACCCATTAATCAATAACTCTTTCTCCCAACCTCCTCCTCCCAGCCCGGATAACCACGTTCTACTTTCTGCTTCTGTAAATTTGCTTATTCATCATATAAATGGAACCATAGAATACTTCTTGTCATTTGTGTCTGGCTTATTTCATCTTGCGTAGTGTTTTTGAGGTTCACCCGTGTGGTAGCACGTATCAGAATTCCATTTGTTCTATGGCTGAATAACACACTACATTGTGCTTGTCTGGCGATGGACACTTGGGTTGTCTCCACCTTTGGGCTATTGTGAATAATGTTGCTATGAACACTGGCACACAGTATCAATTTCAATCCTGTTTTCAAGTCTTTGGAATTGAATATCTAGGTGTGGAATTGCTGGATCACATGATAATTCTCTTCAGCTTTTTGAGGAACTGTCAAAGTATTTTCTACAGTGGCTGTATTATCGTGTATTCCCATTAGTGATACATTAGGGTTCTAGTTTTTCCACATTCTCATCAATAATTATTTCCTGCCATATATATATAATTTATAATAGCCATCCTAATGGGTGCAAAGTAGCTGTACACACTATTTTAAAATCTGCTTCTTCCTATTAATGATATATCCTAAATATATTTCCGTGTCAGTTAATATTCTTCTATAATCCTTATCAATTACCATTTTAATGGCTGTAGTTTCTAGTTCTGTGTATGCGTAATTATATTAATATTTTTTTAAATAATCTTCTATTGTGGAATATTTAGGTTGTTCTCAGTTTTTTTCCTATTATAAATGATGATGAAATGGATACTTTATGGCTATTTTTTGCACACATTCTTAATTTATTTCATTGGTATAAATTCCTAGATATGCTATTGTTGGATCAAAAATATGAATGTGTAAAACTTTTAATTCATAATTCTAATTTTCCTCCACTTAGTTTTAAAAAGAAAAAAATCAACAGTGTTTTAGTGATGAACCACCCACACCACCACTGCCAACTCCAAAGATTTAACTGGAAAATATTTGCAATTATAAGGAAAAAAGGAAGTGGAAATGAAGATCTGGTCAATGAAATAGAAATTGTATCAGTCAGCTCTTTTGCCAGATGGCTTGACAATTCTGGAGTGATGAAATTCTTTATAATATTCATCTTGGGTCTGAGAATAAACTTTTTTTCAAGGAAGTATGATTACTTTCTTTCTGACCTGATTTTCAGATTTCTCATCTACCAGTGTTGCCTGGATTGTAGTAAGAAAAAAAAGAAAAGAGTGAAAGTAGGCATTCCACCAAAGAGTTCCTCCAGCAGTTACTTAAACTTGAAATTCTGAGCATCTGTATGAAATTTCTATAGAAGAGGAATAAAAAGAAGTTTCTGATTGGTATATCTAAATTAGTACAAATAACATGCTAAACCCACACCATAGAAATTCTCTGGAGGATTTTCTAAGCTCTGAAAAATTGGATAATTTTATGGAAAGCATTACATTTCATCCCTCATTGCTCGTTAGGGTAGATGCTGCAACAGTAACCAGAGGGCAAGCAAGTGAGCAGTCATCCTGTAATTAGAATTTTCTGCCCCAGCTAAGTCACCTGTCCTAGTTTGTTTGGGCTGCTAAAACAGAGTGCCACAGACTTCTCACAGCTCTAGAAGCCAGGATGTCCAAGGCGCCGGTGGGTTTGGAATCTGGTGAAAACCTGCTTCTTTCCGTGGATGGCCATCTTATCACTGTGACCTCATGTGGTGGGAGAGACAAGGGAGCTCTCTGAGGTCTCTTTTAAAAGGGCGCTAATGGAATTAGGAGAGTTCCACCCTCCTGATCTAATCACCTCCCAGAGGCCTCATCTCCAAAGACCATGATACTGGGGATTAGATTTCAACCTAGGAACTTTGGGGAAACAGCATGCATACGTGTGTGCTCAGTCACTCAGTTGTGTCTGACTCTTTGGACAAGAAGAGTGGACTTTATAGGCCATGGACTATAGCCTGCCAGGCTTCTCTGTCCATTGGGATTGTTCAGGCAAGAATACTGGAATGGGTTGCCATTTCCTTCTCAAGGGGATCTTCCCCGCCTAGGGGTTGAACCTTCATCTCTTTTGCCTCCTGCATTGGCAGGCAGATTCTTTACCACTGTGCTACCTGGGAAGCCCCTCAATGTATAGCGACATTAAAAACCACAGCCCAACTGAGTGACTGAACTGAACTGAACACTGTGGTCCTTATGGCAGTAATTCTTAGACCTTAGTATCCATCACAATTACGGAGGGATGTTAAAACACAGATTGCTAGACTCCACCTCCAGAGTTTCCAATTCAGTAGATCTGAGTGGGGCCTGAGAATCTTCGTTTCTAACCGCTTCCAAAGTACTGCTGGTTAAGGACCGAACTGTGTAAAACCTGCCTTCATTGATACTGTCTTTCACTCGCCTCCCTCAGGACAGCTTTGGATGATCACTGAGATGAGTGGTTAAGAGCAAGCTAAATGCTAAACAAAACAACTGTATGGATTGTGATAATCATGACAAAGAGCTACAATTATGTTTTATTCATGGGGCAATTTTTCTCTAGGAGAATTATTGGAGTCCTCGTACTTAGAATTGGCATCAACAGACAACAGCCTTCTCACACGGAAACAAAGATGTCAATCCGGATCACACAGTAACTCTGATAATTAATTTTTTCACTGTGCTTACTTCAGTGGCTCTAGTGAATAATATATTTATGATGTGCATAAATAACACCAATGGGAAGTTTAAAATCCTTTCAAAGATGTATCTTTATAGGTTCCCAAATTAAATATATAGTCCTTGAGGCCAGAATCTTATTTCCTGTCACTCCAGGGCACTTGCTTCCATGGTAGCTCAGATGGTAAAGAGTCTGCCTACAATGCGGGAGACCCCAAGTTTGATCCTTGGGTTAGGAAGGTCCCCTGGACAGAGGAGCCTGGCAGGCTACAGTCCATGGGGTCACAAAGAGAGACACGACTGAGCAACTAACACGTCCTCTTTCACTTTCCAGGGTATTTGGCCTCTAGTCAGTATTCAGTACATGTTGTTGATCAATTCAAGGTTAACTCAATTACACAGCACATTTGAACCACCAGTATATAAGACAAAAACATATTTAGGAAGAACGGGAGGTGTGGTGTTAGACTGTGACAGGCCCTCGTGTGGGCCCTCCCATGTTGACTCTGGACTTGGCCATGTGCATTGCTTTGGCCAACGGAACAGCAACAAGTGTGATGATGCCAAGACTTGATCAGCACGTGTGCACTGGGGCTTCTTCTCTGGAAAGATTCCTCTTGGATCCACTTCCCAGGCTGCTGGACACAATCACTGTGATGAGTGACCCCATGGAGAAAGAGGTCAGAAGACAGCTAGGATGTCCCCGCCCAGCTTCCAGGTGAGCACAGACTCATGAGTAACCTCAGCTACGGCACTTAGTCACTGAAGAACTTCCCACTGACTCCAATCAACTGCAGGCTCATAAGAAATGATGGGAGGCGGTGGGTACAAAGTAACAGGAAGCTGAAACAGAGGACTGCAAAAGCAGTGTATTTTAAAATCTAAAAAATAATCCAACAGTCATGTAGATGATTTCCCTGGGTCATTTCTGCTTCTGTGATCCTTTTTCAAAGTCTGAGGAAAAAATCTGGATGTCACAAAACTTTCATTCATTTGTTTATCCACTCAACTGACTTTTGCTGACCTTCTATTACAAGCCCAGCTCTGTGTGAACAGAGGAGACAGGGAAGGAGGGAGAGACAGGGAAGTCAGTGATCCCCACCAGAGTGATAAGAGCCATGCAGGATGGTATGGGGGATGGAGGGAAAAAATGAAGCTGAGGCAGCTTCCCAAGACTGGCTCATGACTTCTATGGAACCCTGACTTGGGGTGATTGAATTCTAGGTACCTTGATGAAGCTCAGGATAAAAAATTAAAATTAAAACAAGAGCTAGAGAGGTGGACGAGATGGAGTGGCAAGCTTTTGTTATCCGTATAAAGGTTTCAAATATAGCTCTTCTCGAGATATGAGCAATCCTTCTTGGCTTCCTTAAAGCACATCCTGGACGCAAGGCCAAGAAACTGTTTCCTTCCATCACTGAGACAGAACATCTCGTGTGACAACACATGCACCCTCCCCCCAACCCACCTCCCACATGCTGAAAGTCAGAGCTCAGACTCACACTGCCCGCCCCCGCGCCGGACACTAACGACTTGGGAATCACTAGGAGCAGAGCCTGGCATGTGCGGGAGCCACCCTAAGAGAAACCGTCCCAGAAGAGAGGTGCTAACTAGGTGAAGACATATGACTCTGAGCTCCACTTCCTGATTCTAATGGAGGGAGAGTCTGGCATGGAGCCAGGAAGCAGAAAAGGCATGAAAGGAAGAACTAATTTGGAGCTGGCGCAGTGAGTGTTTTCTGGCTTATTTAAACACGTAGATATAGAATTCAAGCAGGGAGGAGGGAATCTGACTACCAGATGGAGATGCTGAGTGAGGTAGCATGTCAACAATGAAGGCAGCAATACCCAGGCAGGAAAGGAGACATTTTTGACAGCAGGGAAGCTATAGAGGGATCGATGCTTGGTGGATTGGGTGGGTTCCACTTAACCTCAGGATTTTATTTTCACTTAAATCTCGAGGAGGCAGAGGATGAGGTTACTGGCTTGACCCCGTGTTAAAGGAAAACCACAACTCAGTCCTTTAAGGATGACTAAGGAAACAAGTCAAGTAGCTAACAAACAGGCAGATGTAAGACCTTGGAACATGAATGAACTGAGTGCCTGGTGTGAGGCAGAGGGAGTGTGCTGGAGTACAGGGAAGCACAGAGGAGCATGACTGCATCCTGGCCCTCAGGGAACAGCCATTCTGGTTGCTGTTTAATGTCCCAAACACAGGGAGGTGCACAGAAGGCAGAGAAGGTCCGCAGGTAGCCGTGATGTGGCGGAAAGCTCCCAGAAAACCAGTCGTGCAACATCTCTCGGCAGTTTGCTTGCTTGGGGACCTGAAGCGAGTCTCTGAAATTCTCCTTTTCCCTTCTGTAAACTAGCGGTTCCTTCGAGGTCACACTGAAGAGTCACGAAGGCAGTGTTACAGGGTAACAGCGTGCTGGAGGGTGGAGGAAGGGCTTGGAGCCGTATTCTACCAGCCAAACCCACATGTGGTAGCTCTTAGGGGATGTGACTTTCCCTGGATAAAAATGTGGCAGGACAGGCAAAACCACTGGGAGAACTTAGAGGCAACAGTCAGAGAGAGGGCTTCCCTGGTGGCTCAGTGGTAAAGAATCCGCCTGCCAGTGCAGAAGAGACGTGTTGGATCCCTGATCCGGGAAGATCCCACATCCATGGAGCGACTAAGCCCATGCACCACAGCTGTTGAGCCTACGTTCTGGAGCCCATGAGCCACAACGACTGAGCCCACGGGCACAACTGTGGAAGCCCACACACCCTAGAGCCTGTGCTCTGAAACAAGAGAAGCCACCTCAGTGAGAAGCCTGCTCAACACAGCTAGAGACTAGCCCCCTCTCTGCAACTAGAAAAAAGCCCGCATGGCAACAAAGACCCAGCACAGCCAAAACTAAATAATAAATGAATATGTGTGTATGTACTCAGTCGCATCTGACTTTTTGTGACCCTATGGACACATGGGGAAGACCCAGGGGAGCCTGGATCCCACCAGGCTGCTCTGTCCATGGGCTTCTTCAGGCAAGAATACTGGAGTAAGTTGCCATTTCCTTCTCCAGGGGATCTTCCTGACACCCGCAATCTCTTGCACCTCCTGCAATGGCAGACAGATTTTCTTTACCACCGAGCCACCTGGGAAGCCCAATAAATAAATGAAATTGTTTTTTTAAAAAGATGTTTAAAAAAAAAGAGAGAGAGAGAGAGTATGCATCCACCTCCAGCCTAGTTCTATAGCGTCTGGAATTCATTGCTTCTCCCTCAATGTGATTCCATGATTCATGCTTCTCTGGATGTGATGTCACGTGCTCTCTGCTCTTCATTGCACTGCATTCCAAGGGTGGCGGAGGGAGCCTTTCCAATGTCAGAGAGCTTGGAAATGAGTCCTTGGTTTAATTTTAACTCCTTCTATAAACCGTGGCCTGATTTGAGGAAGACTCCGTCTGCGTCTGGCCAGACATCCCTGCCCCTCCATCGCTTCCTTCTCTTCACCCCTTTCTCCTGTGCTCAGGCCGACCGTCTCGCCTGTATCGCACATATGGACTTTGCAAATAAGTGTGAGGTGATTTGTGAGCTCATCTAACTTGAGAAGAAAGAAAGTGTGTCAGCAAAGCCGAACAGCCAGCCAAGTCATGAGCCCCTGCAGTTGGGGAGCTGCCTGCTCCTCTCAGGCAGTGAAATGTTATCTCGGCAGGGGGATGGAGTCCAGGCAAGGCCAACAGATCGGCCAGAGAGCCCCTTCTTTCTCTCCCAGCCCCAGATTCTGCTGTATTTTTGTTTCCCCCTTGAGCAGTAAGTCAAGTTCCCTCTCTTCTTTGTATAAATTGAGTGACGTTATGGCTGAGGGAACTGCCCCCCTTCTTGTTCACGGCTTTTCCCCTTTCCCTTCACCCACCATCAAGGAGGCTGGATTTACAGATGGGCAACACCTTGCAGAGGTGGACACGACTGAGCGACTTCACTTTCGCTTTTTACTTTACTGCACTGGAGAAGGGAATGGCAGCCCACTCCAGTGTTCTTGCCTGGAGAATCCCAGGGACGGGGGAGCCTGGTGGGCTGCCGTCTATGGAGTCGCACAGTCGGACACGGCTCAGATGATAAGGAATTTGCCTGCAATGCAGGAAACCTAGGTTCGATCCTTGGGTCAGAAAGATCCCTTGGAGAAGGGAATGGCCACTCACCCCAGTGTTCTTGCCTGGAGAATTCCATGGATAGAGAAGCCTGTCGGGCTACAGTTTATGGGATTGCAGAATCAGACATGACTGAGCGACTTTCACACACACACACACACACACACACACACACGGCACCTCACAGGGGAATAGAAACCACCCTTCTCATTGCTCAGATGCCGACAAAGGCACTGAACGTTCCACCGGGAGCCCCCAGGTGATGAATGAATCCCAGTTAGTGAGCCACATGGTGGCCGTGGGTGGAGGATGGGGGTGAAACCGAGGGAGTGAGTGGAAGAGTCCTCTGAGGACAGATGGAGGGATGGCGACAAGCAAGGGTTAAAATGGCCGGCCACATTTTGACTGAGAAACATTAACTTAGGGCTGCTGCTGCTGCTGCTAAGTCGCATCAGTCGTGTCCGACTGTGCGACCCCATAGACGGCAGCCCACCAGGCTCCGCCGTCCCTGGGATTCTCCAGGCAAGAACACTGGAGTGGGTCGCCATTTCCTTCTCCAATGCAGGAAAGTGAAACGTGAAAGTGAAGTCGCTCAGTCGTGTCCGACTCTTCGAGACCCACCAGGCTCTTCCGTCCATGGGATTTTCCAGGCAAGAGTACTGGGGTGGGGTGCCATTGCCTTCTCCAGCTTAGGGCAGGGGTCAGCAAACTTTTTCTGTAAAGGGCCAGGTAGTAAATACTTTGTTCTCTTTGTGGGCCATGCGGTCTCTGTCCCAACTACTCCGTGGTCGTAGGGCAAAACTGGCTGCAGACAATTGGTAAACGAATGGGCGTGTATCTCTGGCCCCAATAAAAGATGGTTCAGAACAAGAGGCGGCAGGCGGGATTGGCTCGTGGGCTGCAGTCCGTGTGTGCATTTAGCCAGCTATCTCGGGGAGAGGTGACCTCTGCCTCCTTCACGTGGCTATGCTTTTTCCACCCTGCTTCTCTCTTGGTACCGACTCTGGGTGTTGGACTTGGACAAGGAGACCCCCTAAATGAAAGCCACTGGGCTGGTGACTTCAGGGTTCAGGATTTTATTGATAAACCCCCCACCACAGGACAGGTAGAGAGTGTAGGCACTGAAATTCAGTCAGTGGAGGTGTTAGGAACTCCCTTAAGCAGTTTGGTATTAGGCTTCTCTGGTGGCTCAGTGGTAAAGAATCCACCTAGCAATGTAGGAGACAGAGATTGGACCCCTGGGTCAAGAAGATGCCCAGGAGAAGGAAATGGCAACCCACTCAAGTATTCTTGCCTGGAAAATCCCATGGACAGAGGAGCCTGGCAGGTTACAGTCCATGGGGTCACGAAGAGTTGGACACGACTTAGCAGTTAAACAACAACATAGATATTATAGAATTCTATTTTCTGCCTCTTTTCCACTTTCCAGGTCTGAATGTTGACACTCTGACTTCAGCCTCTATATGTGTCTTATATTTCCTATTGTAGCTTCTATTCCTTATCCATTCTATGCTTTCAGGAAGGGCTCCTTAATCTAATACTCCACCCCCCTGGGTTCACTCCTTAACTGCCCTCTGTCCACCACTTCCCCTTCCATTGGGCTCCTTCATCCAGCCTGAGAGTGAGCTCAGTGATACAAGCTAGACTCTGCTTGGGTTCAAATCCCAGCTCTGCCTGTAATTGTCGACCAGTTAACCAATTCGTGCCTCTATTTTCTCATCTGTAAAATGGCCTTAATAATAGTACCCAGCCCATGTTGTGAGAAGTAAATGAATAGCCTGTATAGAACATTTAGAATAACAGGATCACCAAACCTATAGTGTTCTCATGTGTAGTGCTTCGATTTCCTTATTTTTCTTCACAATTTTTTCACCATATTTTATTGATAATATAAAATGGATTCTGAGTGGTAAGAATGATAATGACTGCACAGAATCTGGAGTTATCACTGGGTGACAGAAACTTGTCTTCAACCCGTAGGTATGTGGGAGGTCTTAGGTTTTTCATGATCAGTTGAAATCCTAGCCCTTTAATACTTTGGTATCAGATGCTATTTGTTGTACAAATACCAGTTTTTTCAGCATCAGAACTCCTCAGGGGTCTAGTTGTGGTCAGATGAGCTCACGGTGCCCCTGGGAATACCAGCTTCTATTTTCTAGTGCTGTGCTTTGGGGACAGTCAAAGTCCTGCCTAGGTGAGCTTAAGGGGAGAGGTCATGAGCCCTCGGGGATAGCCCTGGTCATCCCAGGACCACCGGTCATCATTCCACCAGAAACCTCTGTGGTTTGGTTGAACTCTAAGCCCTTCCAGGGACTGCACTGGAAGGGGGCCATCTCCAAGGATTGCTCACCAGCCTGGGGGGGATGGGGGTGTTGGGGGGGCAAGCCTGAGGGCAGCTATGTAGCCTTAATTCCACTACCCCGCACCAGGGTTTCTTCTGGTCAAATAGTAGCCCCGCCCCAACACCCCAGAGACCTTAGACAATAGGCACCAGTACCCTGCAGCCAATTTCTGTGTGGGATGGGTGGTCAGGGATTGTCCTCAGGCTCCTGGGAGGTGTGGTGGAGGCAGGGAGACCAGAGCAGAATTTTCAAAGCTTTCTTCCATCCTCTTCTCTCACTGTCCCTTCCAGCCACCTTCCTCAGCCCCACATCCCACATTCACACTGATTGAAGACAGGCCAGTGACTCAAGGTTCTGTGCGGTCATTATCATTCTCACTGCTCAGAACCCAGCTTTCCCTCTTGCTGCTGTGGTTTCTCAAGGGCTGATTTTGTTGGCAGGAGCCTGCACACTCTGCTAGTTCCCTATCTAAGGAAGAACCAGAAAACAGAATTGTAGAGTCTGAGAAAACTGAGATGCTGTCCAGCTTTCCGTCCTGGGTGTGACTCTCCCATGATGGCTCCAGTGAAGTGTCATTTGGGCTCAAACAGTGAAGGGATGGACCCGCTCATTTTCAGTGACTTGTATCTGAGACATACCATACATACGGACGAGTGCTAAGACCTAAGTGCATTGCTCGATACAAGTTACAAGTTACCATGCTCAGTTGTGTCCAACTCTTCGTGACCCCATGGACTGTATGTAGCCTGCTAGGCTCCTCTGTCCATGGAATTTTCCAGGCAAGAATACCTGGAAAATACTGGACCAACGTGCCATTCCTTTCTCCAGGGGATCTTCCCGACTCAGGGATCGAACCTGCGTCTCCTGCATCTCCTGCATTGGTAGGCAGATTCTTTTCCATTAAGCCACCTGGGCAACCCTCACAAAAAGAATACATCCAAATAATCTGCACCCAAATTTAAAAATTCTACAAGTGGGTTGTTCATTTTCACATCACTGTTAGGAAAGTCTCCTTTATTTTAGCTAAGAGTTTCCTTCTTATAATTTCCACCGATAGTTTCAGCTCTATGGAGTTACACAAAAGTGCAATATTTTCTCACCATTAAGTATTTAAATATTTATCTTTCCATCAAGTTTCTCCCCCCGCCCGAAGTTAGACAATCTTATTTCTTTCAAGCAATTTGTCTGTAACAAGATGGTATTGCAGTGGTGACGTAAGGAGACGTACAAGGTTGAAGGACTCACTCATTTAGGCAAAGGGATGTTTGGAGGACAGATGTTTGGGGACTGGCCTAGAAGGAGGCAATAGAAGGAGAGAAACAGAACCAGCACTGTGTCTGCCAGCATAAGGAATCCAGGGCCTTTCTGCCGGGTCACACCAGGAAGTTTGGCAGCTCTGGGCTGCCAGGTGGGTGGGCATGGGGCAGAGAGCAAGCGAGGTGGACCTGCTACTGTGCAGCCTGAGGTCCTTCCAGAGGCCTGACACGGGGCAGTCATGGCCCAAGAAATCAGGGAGGTGTGATCAGAGCCAGCAGTGGGGAGATGACAGCTCAACTGAGGTGGAGCTGAGAGAGCTCTGGCTACTTCCAAGACTCCACAGCCATGCATCTGGAAGCTGAATATAGAAGCCAGTTCTCTGCAGTTCTCACTGGACAGACTGGCAGAGGGAATAAAGCATTCAGGATTGGTGGTGACACGGAGGAGATCTGTAGACCTGGGTAAGGGAAGGACTGATGCTGAAGCTCCAATACTTTCGCCATCTGATGTGAAGAGGTGACTCGTTGGAAAAGAGCTTGATGCCGGGAAAGACTGAGGGCAGGAGGAGACGGGGCAACAGAGGATGAGATGGTTGGATGGCATCATGGGCTCCATGGACAGGAGGCATGCTGCAGTCCGTGGGATCGCTAAGAGCTGGACATGACTTAGTGATGTAATGACAAAAAAAAAAAATGCATAATTCATTACAGGTGTCCAGATATAGGCTGAAGGTTTATGTGGAAAACAAGAAGTCCAACTCTGAGCCCCCTTCCACAACTGAGGCACCACAGGCGGGCCCTGGAGCCATGAGTAAGGACCGAGCGCGTGTGCAAAGGGAACCTGTGAAGCCTGGGAGCACTGGATCCACGTGCTCTTTGGGTTTCTTCCATTGTCCATAGAGGCCCCTCCTCTTTTTTGAAATTAATTAATCCATTTGGCTGTGTGGGGTCTTGGATGTGGCTCGAAGGATCTTCTTTGTCTCATGTGGGATCTCTCGTTTTGGCTCATCAGACTCAGGAATTGTGGCGTGAGGGTGCGTGGCGCATGGGATTTTTAGTTCCCCAACCAGGAATCAAACTGGTGTCCCCTGCGTTGCAAGGCCACTTCTTAAGCACTGGACCGCCAGGGAAGTCTCAGGCCCATCCTTTTAGCTTCTCTTTGTGCAGGCTTGGAAAGGAGAGTGTGGAGTTATCTCAGCTAAAGGGCCTCAGGAAAACTGGGGCCACCTTCTTTTTCTCTTCTTCCTCCTCCCTCTGTACTTTTTTTCTAACATACTGAGTCACTTGAATAAAAAGAATGAAAAGGGTGAAAAACGAGCCCTTTAACTTGTGTGCTCCCTATTACCCGTTGTATCTATGCTTACATTTATGTAGGGGTTTGCTATGTTCCTTTTTATACCCTTCTTTAATTCAACTCTTGCTCTTTCTGTGTGCAGGAAATAATGGAAAATAAAAGTAGGTGATTAGTTTCTGCCACGTACAGAAACCGCCCCTGCATTTGCCACGACGGGCTGTGTTTATAGTTTCTCCTGTGTAGACTTTTGGTCTTCGACCTCCTGAGTTGCAGGCTCTTTTGCTCAGAAGGAGTTCATCTGTTTACTGTTGCCGTGTGCAAGTTTCGTGGCTCTTTTTCCCTAGGATTCCACGGCCGGGCCATACAATACCAAAAAGCATCGGCTATGGCTTATCCTAAAAGACTGCCAGAAGGAAAAAGTGCTGGTGGAGAAAAGAGAGGTTATTTTGCCTTATTGCAATGAGGGGGAATTTCACCTTGACAGAATCTAGAAGCATCTCAGAAGGGAGAAGTCAGGGGAAGGTTACTAGGGGTAGATTACTTAGGCTTGCACTGAGTAGCTTTACGGTGGGTTTTGCAAGGCAGGGAACTAGTTGGGATTAGGCAAAATTTCAATGCACAGTAGCTATGGGTTGGTAGGCACAGATGTTGAGTATCTAAAAGTGAGCTTTGATGAAGAGACTGGTAGTCTTGATAAGTTAGCCATTTTATTTGAATGTTATTTATGTATTTAAAGTTTAGTTCATGTGCAATGTTATGTTAGTTTCACATGTACAACATTGTAATTCCATATTTTTATAGATTATACTCCATTTAAAATTATTATAAAATATTACCTATATTTGCTATGTATGATCCATCTCCACATAGATGCAGAAAGAGCATCTGACAAAATTCAACACCATTCCTGATGAAAACTCTCCACAAAGCTGACATAAAAGGAACTTATCTCAACCTGATAAAGGCCATTTATGACAAACCATAGGTAGCATCATATTCAATAATGGAACGGTGAAAGCTTTTTCTTTAAAATCAGTAACAAGACAAGGATGCCCACTCTACCACTTCTATTTCATATAGTATTGGAAGTTCTAGTCACAGCAACCATACAAGAAAAAGAAATAAAAGGCATCCAGCTTGGAAGGGAGAAAGTAAAACTGTTACTATTTATAGATGACATGATACTATTTATAGGAAACCCTCAAGTCTCCACCAAAAAACTACTAGAACTAATCAATGAATTCAGTAAAGGTGCTGGCTACAGAACTAATATGCTCGCTATTTTAGTAGTTACACTGTCTAATGTGCCAGGAGCAAGTATTTATTGATAATTTAGTAATTTTTGCCTGGTTCCAGCATTATTCAGCTCAAAACCAGGAAATTATGCTTTATCCCAGAACCGTTTAGCACAAGAATGGAAAAATATGTTGTTAGTTTTTTATTCTGTGGTATTTGAACATTTTGCTTATACTACAATTGAAGCATACAGAGAAAATACGGTTTCAATGTTTTGCATCTAACTATTCTGCTCTTCTGGATGAGTCAACTATTGGGGACATAACAACAAAGTCAACGGTGTAGTCATTTAAGTGTGTGTGTGTGTTAGTTGCTCAGCGTCTCACTCTTTGCAACCCCATGGACTGTAGCCTGCCAAGCCCCTCTGCTCATGGGATTTTCCAGGCAAGAATAATACTGGAGTGGGTTGCCATTTCTTTCTCCAGGGGATCTTCCCAACCCAAAGATCGAACCCACATCTCCCGCATTGGTAGGTGAATTCTTTACTTCAGAGCCACCAGGGAAACCAGTATGAATTTCAGGGAGACAGAAACATTCTGACCAAATTACCCTGCCATAGGGCCTCTAGATTAGACCAACTTGCTTCAAGATAAGCTTCTGTACTATGGAAATAAATGAAGACCAACCTGATGAGAAAAGCAAAGGCTATTTATTTTGAGCTTGATATGGATCAAGGGAGTCAGCACCATCACTTGCATTTTGGCAGACTCAAGGGCAGGCAGAGGAGTAGGAAAGCTTGACAGTGGGAAAAAGGGAAGGCAGGAAACGTGTGCCCTGATTGGATATGTTGTGGGGAAGCTGGAGACAGGCAGGGCATCCTATGTGATTGATTGGGGGGTGTGTGCATTTGATTTTTTCTGATTGGCCCTAAGATGGAGGTGGGGACAAAGGTTAGGAAAGATGTCAGTTATTAATCAAGTACTGGCCATTTGGGGCTGATTATTATAGAAGTTATTGTTCAGCTTCCTGGAGTCTCACTAGGGATAGCAATCTGGCTTCCTTCCCACAAGACTGACTTGTATTAGGCTGCCTGCCTAGGCTGATTATCGTAGATAAGGAGTTGGCCTTCTGGGCAGATTTTAGGTCAGGCTTCTATTTTTAAACATGGCCTAACTATTTCCTTTGCCAACAAAGGCCCATCTAGTCAAAGCTATGGTTTTTCCAGTGGTCATGTATGGATGTGACAGTTGGCCTATAAAGAAAGCTGAGTACCAAAGAATCGATGCTTTTGAACTGTGGTGTTGGAGAAGACTGTTGAGAGTTCCTTGGACTGCAGCGAGATCCAACCAGTCCATCCTAAAGGAAATCAGTCCCGAATAGTCATTGGAAGGACTGATGCTGAAACTGAAACTCCAATACTTTGGCCACCTGATGCAAAGAACTGACTCATTTGAAAAGACCCTGATGCTGGGAAAGATTGAAGGCAGGAGGAGAAGGGGACGACAGAGGATGAGATGGTTGGATGGCATCAGTGATGCAATGGACATGAGTTTGAGTGAACTCCGGGAGTTGGTGATGGACAGGGAGGCCTGCCCTGCTACAGTCCATGGGGTCGCAAAGAGTTGAACATGACTGAGCAACTGACCTGAACTGAACTGTTTCCTGTTGGTTTGTTCCATCTCTCACTACCATAAACAGTCTGACCTCATCTCCCAGAAGTGCAGTGTAGACCTCGGCTCGAACTCCACCCCATCCTCCTAACAATGCTGGGCTCTTCTGTGTTGTCTCAGTGCTCTGGCCCTTGGTGTCAGCATCAATTCCTTTGGGATGCTCCTAAATCAAGCCCTCCCCCAACTGCCTTTATCCACTCATCATCTCCTGGACAGGAAGGGGAGGACTCATCTGTGCTCCACTGAGGCATCTCCTCCTCCCCTGGAGCAACAAGCAGGGTGTATCTCCAGGGGAATAACTTTTCTATCTGCAGGAGAACACTGAGATTCTGGGTGCTTCTGGTTGGTGCTTAGCAGGTCAAAGGAGGAGATAAAGGAATTCCCATGGATCTGAGGGAAAAAATGGTCTTTTTGCTATTGTCTTGCTTCAAAAAACTTTTTTTTTTTTTTAGATTTTGAATATCAAAAGCCTCAATATCAGCTCTTTCTTTCTCTTTGCATACTGTATGTAACATACCCACAGACCTCTGGACAGATGACCCTGGAACCAATTAGGAAGAAGGACCTATACTTGCAAAATCAAAGGGAAAATTACATTAATACTTTTCCAAAATATGGCTCTCATTACAGAAGATACTTTTCATTGTGTTCAAATAGAATTTTTTTGTCCTGCTTTGCTTCAGCTGGCTTTCTTTGGAGGCCCAGAGGTTAATAGGGAGAGAAGTGTAGCTATTTCTTATGCCCTGTTTAGGAATGATCTCTTCCTCTTCATTTTAAGTGCTGGAGTATAAAGTCTCTTTTATCCTCTCAGTATAGGGCTCCATCTTCTCAAAAGGGTCTCCATTGGGTTTTCTATTTCTTCTCCATAATTTGAGCTCCCTGCCCCCTCTTGCTTGAATATTAATGGAAAATAGATCTGCAACCCATAACTTGTAAGGATCTTGTTCATAGGGCTCCCCACCTACCCCCCCAACTTTACTGCAAGCTTTTTAAAGTTTGTGTGCACATGTGTAATAATAAGCCCTGTATCCCCTTCTTGTCTTGATCACTCTTACAGACTGTGTGTAATAATACTTTTATATCTGACTTTGCCTGTTACTTCATTCCCTCTAGTTCTAAGCCATTATTTAACATTTTCAGAGGCTCATTATGACTCATTGGGCAGCCAAAGAAACATAATGAGTCCAAGATGACTGCACATGGCGGTGCTCCACAAATAGATATTAAACAGCTCATGAAATCTATAAATGTCCTTACTATCCTGGGTGCATTATAAAGCTATGAATCAATAATTCAGGCAAGTTTTTTCATCCTGTCTTTAAAATCTGACTTTTGGGATGTTTTTCCTTCTGGAAGTGGAAGCTATGTACATACTGGGGAAAGAAAGCTGGAGGGAAAGAAGGCTAGAAAGATGATGAAGAATACAAAGAAAAAAAGGAAGAAAGCATGACTTATTTTAATAGTATAAGCCCTTTCTCTCAGCTTCATGACAGCTGTCCACATAAGGAATAAAAAAATTGGCACAACACAAGCACTCAAAAAGTATTTGTTGAATGAGCAAAGAAATTTTATGATTGTTTTGGATTGAGTTTACATTGGTTTTGATGATTACCTTTGTTGAATTACCTTACCTGTTCTCTGAAATGATCTCTCCCTCTCATCATCTCCTTAGTTGGAAGTTCCTTACCTACAAGATACTTTCCAAGACTTGGCTTTGTTTTCCTCTGGGATAACTTTCCCACTTTTGTGTCCTGCCCCTTCCTTCTCTTCATCTCGCTATTCCCTCATCGACCTCCGAGGTACACACATCTCAAAAGTGGCCTCCATGTCTATATTAGCCAGTGTCCCAGCAGGAAACAGATGGACCCTCTGATCAGTCTAGATTAAAGGAGAGTTTATCGACAAGGGACTAATTATAAACTAGTGGGTGGAGTTGAGTGCAACCATAAGAACTGGTGTAGAAATCTAGGGCCAGCGGCAGCGGAGCTGTCCCCAGGGAGAAGGTGAGCTAGTGGGTAGGTCTGTTGAGGATGAGCAGTGGCTTTCAACTGAGCCATCCTTCCAGAGAGGGAAGGGAAGCCCTAGCTTCCCTCGTGGCTCAGACGGTAAAGTGTCTGCCTACAATGCGGGAGACCTGGGTTCAATCCCTGGGTCGGGAAGATCTCCTGGAGAAGGAAATGGCAACCCACTCTGGTATTCTTGCCTGCAAAATCCCACAGATGGAGGAATCTGGTAGGCTACAGTCCATGGGGTCACAAAGAGTCAGACACAACTTCACTTTCACTTTCCAGAGAGGGAAATAAACATCCTTGAACCCCCTCTCTCTCCCTCTGATCTCCTGAAGTGCTCTCCATTGATGGAAGCTTATGAGAGTTTTTTTTGTTGTGGCCCCTGTAGGCCAGCCTCTCAAGGAAGAGAAAAAAGTGGTATAGAGGAAGAAAGACTTTTTTTTCTACCCTCTTAAGTTCTGACACAGTCTGAGAATTAAACCAACAAAAGACATATTAACAGGAGAAAAACAACACTTTTATTTGATGTTAATATTTTTACATGACACGGGAGCCTTCATAGAAAGGAAAATCCAAAGAAGTAGACAGGTCTGAGAGCTTATATGCCATTTCCTCAAAGAAAGATACATTGCGGAGATGTGACAAGACAGAGGAGAAAGGGTTTGGCCTAGGAGCAGTGAATTATGGGGAAGTGACTAGGAAATGTACGGGGAGCCTAATGGAAGATAAAGGTAATCCTAGTAGGTTTCTTTCAGATTCATCTCCGTATCAACTTCCCTTCTTGGGTGCAAGAATATTCACCTCTTCCTGGTGAAGGATGAGCACCTTTCTCATGGAAAATCTGGGCCCTACTTTCAGATAGAAAGAGGGGTGTGTGGGGAGCCCTTCCTGCTGCTGCTGCTTCTCAAAACCATATGCCAAAGGGACATATTTTGGGGTGGCCTACTCTGGTTCTCTTTAGTGAATCAGAAGGTACATGATACCATTCTTCTGAGCCTCACAGACGTCCATGCACAGCTTTGGGATCCCACACCTCAACTGCTTAACCCTCTAGGGAATCCACTTGTTAGGGGGTTGGGGTTTTCATCATTTTATCCCATTCCCTATTAAGATGACTGGTGTGTAATATGGACTCATTCTCTAAAATGAAGTAACGTTTTGAGTGTATGTGGAGCCAGAATTGTTAGAAACCTAAGAGATGATTTTAACAAGTAGTCAGTTCAGAGCCAAATCCTAGTTCTCTTGATTCCCAGTCTTCCTCTCCTACTTCATTTTAACTGCCGTCTCAGGTTATCATTGGAAGGAGAATCCACACGCATTTCCCATAAAACCAAGAGTCTTATATTTTGGCAACAAGAGAGAGACAGCAAGGAGGGTTGGAACTGCCTGCCTCGAGTCCTTTGCCAAAAGCAATCTCGGAGCTCTCTGGATAAGCAACACTTTCAAACCCAGCAAAGTGGCAGGAGCTGGAGTCACGAAACAAAATGCAGGGCTCAGGAATAACACGAACTACCTCTGGTGGTGGGGTGGTGAGGGTGGCTTCCCTTTTAGCATCCTATTAGCCCATGATCTTTAGTTCCCAAAGTCTTTCTCGGTTCCAAACCCACAGGCGGGGATGGTGGGTGGGAGGAGGCTGGGTAAGATGTTCCCGAGTTGGGAGGCAGAGCTGCTGGTGCCTCCTCACTGAATGATTCAGCGAGGCACTGCTGCCCTATTGCTGTGTTCTTCCTGGGAAAAGCCACCCTTGCTGTGGAAGCGATTGCCTGCTAGAAGCACTCATCATACCACGTTGGGATTGTCTGTTTATTCATCTGCCCTCGGGGAACTGTGTGCTTTTGGGGGACAGGGGTCACGTCTTTGTCTAGTCAAGCAGCTAATGTGTAGTCGGCACCCACCACCCCCCCCCCAAAGAACAAAGAAAGTTTGTTGGATTTGAGGATATGGATTCAGTGATGGGCTAGCTCCTGAGACCTGGCGTTCTTAGCGCTCACCTGACCCCTAATCTGTCAAGAGAAGTGGTTCTATCAGTGTCAGCTGTCTGACACGATGAGCCAGGAAGGTCACGTGCCTGAAACTCCATGTGACGTGAACTATAAAGGTCAACTGTAGCTGAACTGCCCAAAAGCCGTCAGCTGATGGGATGACTTTGGACGAGTTAAACCACCTACATGAACTTCGCTATTAAAATAAGAAGGTTGGAAACTGTGACTTATAAGGTCCTTTTCTTCTTTGGAATTCTTTAAAATTTCCCTGTTGTCAAACATCTGACCTTTCTTCTCTGACAAGACAGCAGCCAGTCCGTGAAGCTCCCCCTGAAAAAGATAAAGGGGGAATTGGCGGATTTATGATTGTAACCAGTTCTGCTACTGCCAAAAGCAAAAGAGCGCTGGATTTTTTAGTTTCTCAGAAGACATACAATGTTTGAAAATCATCTTCCTTCTTGCATTTTCCAAAAAGTAAAAGTAGAAGAGCCATCGAATTCTGCATAGCTTGTCTACTTATAGACAGAATTTTTAATGCATGTTTTTTCTTTCCTAGAGGGGTAAGGGAGAATTCCCATAGCTGGAGGCGTGTGTCAGCCAGGGGACTCTGGGAGAAGGCAAGTGTGACTGTGGGGCTACGCTTAATTCATTAAAATGTGTGGTTTATGAAAATTGTTTTGCCAAAAATGAGCTTTGTGGGAAGAAGAAAGCAGCGGGGAGGACTGGGGTGAGGGGGAGGGAGGAATAAGAAGTGCCAAGAGAAAAGGGACTCTTATTTGTTGCTAAATGTTGAATCCCACATAAGAATGTGTCATGAGCCAATTCCAGGAAATTAAAATGCAAATTGGGGGAGTGTAAATCTATTAGGCTCAGATATTATGTGTTGACATTATCATTGTCCTATTTTTATACTAACAGTGAATATTCTCCAATGACTTAAGAAAGTTTGAGGAAAGTTCTTTTGAGTTCACCTCCCTTCTCATTTTTTATCTTCTATCAAATCAAATGGCAGTAATATAATGACATTGTTCTTTTTTTCCCCTTTCTGTGGATACTGTGAGTTATTTCAGAAGCCAACTGCATTGGTGAGGGTAACACTAGCTGCTGTAACAAATAAACCCAACCTTCAGTGACTTACAGCAGGAGTCTATGTCTCATTCACAGAACAGTCCAATGCAGATGTGCCAGGCGGGCACCAACTTCCTCAATGAGGTAAGTCAAGGATGGAAAGGCTGACATCTCATAGCTTTGCAGTCTCATAGGAATTAGATGTGCTTAGTATCCAGCCAGGGAAAGAAAAATTGAGGGTGGAGAAAGCTCTGTCTTAATTGCTGTGGCTCAGAGTGACAAATCCTGATTCTACACATATTCCCTTGGCCCAACCCAGAGGGTGTTAGAAATAGTCGCTGATAGGATGGTATTTGCCCATCAGGAGCATTTTACTAGGGAAGGAGGAGCTTGGATTTTGACAGTCATTGGTGTTCTGCCCATTTATCTTCATTGCTCTCAGACTCTAAGAAAAATGGCAACACTTCCTTGTCCCTTGAGCGTGACTTTTTCTCTAAAGACCTTCAAAGCAGAGTCCTAATTCATCTTTTCCGTGAGATGGATGATTTGGAGGTGAATTCCCACGGGAGCACCACCAGCTTCACTCTGCATCTGCCTCCAGGCTTTCCCCTCATCCTGCTCCATCTCTTTTGGAATTCCACTTCCACCCAGGTACCAGGGCCCACCCGCAGTGGTTTCTCCTCACATTCTTTTTGCTTTTGCTTGTTTTCCTCTCCAGAGGTCTCCTCTCTCAGAGATATTTCTTTGAAAATCTTTGTCTTGATCAAAAGCATTTCAAGAATTGACAAACCAGTGGGGAGATAACTTCCCTTTAAGGAATCTCTTGATGGTCAGAGGCCCCAAGTCATACCCAGGCATGTCTGACTGTGCCTATACTCAGGGTCACCAATGGGGTCCCCTTCCTCACTTATAAGTCAGGAAAGAACTATTCATAATAGTCTCAAACTGTAACCAATCAAACTGTAGCAATCAGAATCCAACAACACATTAAAAAGATCATACACCATGACCAAGTGGGCTTTATCCCAGGGATGCAAGGATTCTTCAATATCCGCAAATCAATCAATGTAATACACCACATTAACAAATTGAAAAATAAAAACCATATGATTATCTCAATAGATGCAGAGAAAGCCTTTGACAAAATTCAACACCCATTTATGATAAAAACTCTCCAGAAAGCAGGAATAGAAGGAACATACCTCAACATAATAAAAGCTATATATGACAAACCCACAGCAAACATTAAAAAAAAAAAAAAAACTGTAACCAACCCAAATGTCCATTAAATGGACAACAGAATGAATAAATATATTGTAAAATGGAATATTATACAGCAATGAAAATAAATGAACTCCTGTTATATGTATACATGAAAAGCTTTCAAATATAATGCCAAGTAGCCAGACCAGAAAGAAAATGTAAAGTACAGTTCTACTCAGTTGTGGCCTCAACGCAAATAAAACTGACCTGTGGTGTTACAACTCAGGAGTGGGCACCTTCGGAGGGAAGTAGTAATAATTGATGGAAATTTGGTGGGGATTTCTTAGATGCTGATAATGTTCTGGTTGTTGAACAGATATGTTCATTTTGTGAAAGTTCATTGAGGTACAAACTTAGTGATCTATGTGCTTTTCTGTATGTATGCAATACTTCATTAGGAAAGTCTTAAAAGTCTATTGAAATTAAAGAAAAAAACTATTTTTCTTCCAACTAGCTGTTTCAATCCCAAAAGTAGGGCAAGACATACCAGCTGTACAGATTCTTAGGTGAGATTGCAAAACAGCTGTACATAGAAACAGCACTTGGAAATGTCCACACGAAGGCCCAGATGGCTTCAATGTGTTAAACTTTAAAGGTCATCAGGATGAGGGTAACAGATAGGCAGTTTGGGATGGACGTGTACACACTGCTATATTTAAAATGGATAACAAACAAGGACCTACTGTACAGCACAGGGAACTCTGCTCAATGTTACGTGGCAGCCTGGATGGAGAGGAGTTTAGGGGAGAATGGATACATGTATATGTTTGGCAGAGTCCCTTTGCTGTTCACCTGAAATTATCATAACACTGTTAATCAGATATACCCCAATAGAAAATAAAAAGTTAAAAAAATACGTCATCTGAGCTAGTGACCATTGTACAGAAGGAATAGTTCCTAGATACAACCAGAGAGGTTCATCTCAGAATTATCAGGTCGAGAGGACAGCACGAGGTCAAGTCAGAAGAACTATAATGCAATTCTGGTCTCTAGCAACAGTCCCACTTTGGTCTCCCTTTTCTCCTGCCAGTCTCCATGGTTACATCTCATGGGATGTGGTTTTACTCACGGGACACATGGCTGTCTATACCCAGTGGCTCAGACTTAAGTTCCCCTAGAGCTGGGCTGGGTTGATTGGATATTTTTGAAGCTCTATTGTTTTTAATATGCAGTAGCTGAGAACTCTATTCCTGAGCCCTGGAACTATCATCTTCATTACGTAAAGGGAATTTGGCCTCCCCAATCAGAGCAGAATGATTATTCAACTGCTTCATATTTTTCTCATCTAATCCTTGAAATCTTGAGAGGTCTCTAATTGAGACTTCCTAAATTCATTTCCTCTAAGTACTCCGCTGCAGCTAGAACCGTTACTGGGGCTCAGAATTTTCTCTGACGGAGATACAACTGCTCCTCTGTCGGAGTCTGGGGAGAAGCTAACCTCAGTGCCCTGTTTTTCTAAGCTTTGGTGGTTGAGAGAAGGCTGACAGGACGGCAAGGAGGGAAGGATCCACACATGTCACCTTGAGTGGAATTTAGAAAAAGCACAGACTTTGGAGTCAGACAGATCTAGGCTCAAATACAAGTGTCCAACAATCGCCAGATGCGCAAATGACTGCATCTTGCTTAGATTCAGTTTTTTCAATTATAAAATAAATTGTGTTTATTTGATAGAGACGTTGTATGTGAAACACAAAACAAGCTATGTAATGTTCCTAGTGCGATGACTGACCCAAAGCAATAAATAAGAAGAAGAATACTTAAATAGCATTTACCATGTACCAGGCATTGTTGTATGGGCAGTGTATATGTCAACTCATTTAATTGTCACAACAATCCTGTGAGATAAGTCCTGTTGACATGATCAATTTATAAATGAGGTGTAACTTGCCCAAAATGTCAGAGCAAGGCCACTGACCCAGGCAGCCTGGACCCAGGGCCCACATCTGTTCTTTTCCACTATACCAAACTGGTTTTCTGTCCCTAACGTGGAGAAATACATTATGGATTGTTCACTTAAAGAAACTCTTCCTTTCTCACCTTTCTCACAAATCTTAATGGCGTATCTAATTTGTACAGTTTATGATAGAGAGATATTAAGGAGATCCCTATACGGTTTTCCCCTGGATCTTGCTTGAACCTCTTCAGTGAAAAGTTTTAGAGACTAGGACAGCTTTGGGGAGCTCGGCTATCCTCCACAAGCCCGTGCTATGGCATGCCGAGTGCTGTGCTGGGTGATGAGGAAAGAGCCTCCTCCCTCCTCACCCTTCCACCTCCTTCCTGTGGAAGCGCTGAGGAGCAAAGACCAGAGAACAGGCCCTCGGGCTATGGATGGGCCGCTGCTCCTGCAGCTGGGCCTCCTTGGTCGGCTTCAGAGAGGCTCGTGTGACGCCCTGACCGAACCAGCCCAGGGAGCCCCTCCAGCCTGGCCGTGCTCTGCCGGTTTGCTCCCGAAACAGCAAGCACATTGTTTCTCCTGGACGCACTTGCCAGCCGCAGCTCATGACCTTCCAGAAATTGCTTTGCTTTTATATAGCAGGCTTTAATTTTAACTCCCTTACCCCCCCCCCCCCCCCCCCCCCCCCCGCTTTTTTTCCATCAAAAATTAATTAAAACACCATGGCAAGCACAGAATTCCCTCGCTCTGGCAAGAAAGGAAAGAGAAAGGAAAAGAAAGGAAAAAAAACATTTCATTGTTTGCCACACCTGGGTTGGCAAAGTCCTCAAGAGTTTTGCTGGAGTTGGCATTCAAGACAATCGCTTCTCCAACCCAAACAGTCCTGCTGAGGGTGGCCATGCCTCCTGGGCCTCCCTCAGATCTGCGGGTTGGGGGGAAAAGCCAGGCCCTGAAGGACATTCTTGGCCCAACTTGAATAAATGAGTGCCTACACAAAGTGCATTTTCTTGCTGCCCTCCACCCCACCAGCTTCTGTCTTCTCCCTCAGGCCACCTCTCTCCTTCCCAGGGGGCTTCTCCTTCCCTTAACACACCTAGGAATCATCCTCTCTACCCAGGTCCCAGCCCACCATGACCAGGCTGTCAGGCCTTGACAGGTGAACCTCAGCCCAAGATCTGGGGGGATGGGGAGGGCGTGCCTGACTCCCCTCTTCCTGGCTCTCCCTCCCCGCTCCCCATCCCCACACCCAAGCCCTGATATGGGTGGTGAGCGCCGAGACAGAATCACTCACAGGAGTTTGGAGTGTTTGCCTGTAGTTCTTCTGGCCCAAGCTGGTATTTTCGCGATGCTTCCGAAGTCGAGTTAAGACCAACAGTGATCACAGCAAGCCCAGTGGTACATTCATGTTGAAACCGACACTGGTGTTTCTCCTAAACTTGATGCTCTTGGAGTTTATATAAAAAGGAGGAAGGACAAGCTGGAGGAACTGGCATTCTCCCAGTTTGCTCCATTTTCTTCCCTGGTTGTGTAATGTTCATGGCTGCCTGCTCCACGGAGAAGCAGGAGTTAATGCCAAGGCTCAAAGGGCCCGGTGAGCGGTGGGCGGGGGGTGGGAGGGAGAGGGGCGCGGGGGGGGGGGGGGTGGGCGGAGCTGACGGCTCCCAACAGGGGAGCACGTGGGGCTTCTGTCCAGCTTTCTTGAACTACAGGACTGATTTTCTGCTGGAGTCCCCAAGAATCAATGAACCTATAGTCCTCCTTCCAGAAATTATCAGACTCTGGGGAGATGATAAGAAAGGAACTGAAACTATTTTTGAAAAGTTTTCCAAAGTCAGTGAAGGCCACACAAGGCCCCCATTGCCTTTCATTTCTGCCGGGTCAAGGAAGGGAGAAACACGAGGTGACTGTGTGGTTGGAAGCTTTGGCCGAGGCCTATGTTACTCAGAGTTAAGACTTAGGAAGTAGAATGTCCCCGGGGGCCCTGGTGCTGACTTTGAGTCGAGATCTTACATGTGGAACAGGAAAACAGTTGCCCGTTATGCTTGCGCAACAGCAGCGTGAGAGATTCTTTCACTCGAAGAATCTTTATGGGCTGATCTGAGAAGCCTGAACTTTAAGGAGATGACAAACGATGTGAGCTGAGGGGAAACTGGGTTGGTTCTGGGTGTCAACTACAAATTGGCACTTGCCGTGAGCACTTGCCATGTACCTCTCCAGGGATTAAGTCACAAGCTTCTGCTGCAACTGCTGACCTTCAATGGGAGGAGTTCAGGGTGGAGATCAGCAGTGAGGCGCTCTGTGCTGAGGGGGCAGAAACCTGGTAGGACAGGTCTTCAGATAGATATTTTCAGGAGCCAATTTCATGAGCCCAATTCTTATATCTCCTCATATCTAGAAAAATGCCAAAATCCTTCAGGGCAATGACTGTTCCTTGTGACTAGCAAAGACTCCACAAAACTAGTAGAAACCTTCTGGAAAAATATGTGCTAGATTGCCCGTATTGCCCCTTCATCCAAATCACATGTATATTAACCTTGCCGCAACCTGCCTCTTCGGAGCAGTTTCTCAGAGCTATCTGAGGTGTTGTCTCCTGGGCTGCAACTCGCATTTTGCCCCAAATAAAACTCAACTTGCAGCTCTCACTTTGTGCAGAATTTTAAGTCAGCCTGGGTCATGGAGCAAGCATTGCCCTGCATGCCTTGTGTTGTTCTTACTTAGGTTAGATTCACCGCAAGCATACACTGAGTGACTCATTTAAGGAACGTCTCCAGGAGAATCCGGTAGAAGGTTTGGGGAGTCAGGCCCAGAGAAGAAGGATACTAAGTAAGGGTGTAGCTTGGTGCAAAGCCCCAGAGAGGGAAGCAATGAGGGGCTGACCCTCTCTCCAGCCCCATGGCCCCTACCATGGTCCTGATTAGGACCCAGAGAAGCCGGAGTGTTTATATCCTACTTCCGCCTGTCATCTGCTGGTTAAGGGCTGTCACCCCTTTGTTGTCCAGTCGCTCAGTCGTGTCCGACTCTCTGCGACCCCATGGACTGCAGCACGCCAGGCTTCCCTGTCATCCCTGGAAGGATGCAAATTCTCGTTACTTTTCTCAAGCAGTCAAAGTAGTTCCAGATCCCAGAGGGTAACCTGCTGCCAAAGCGACAAAGGTCCTGCTCGGCACACCTGGAGCTGGAGCAGGAAAACGAGAAGGGAACCCTTGGGGGTGTGGCTGAGCACTGCCTGCGTCGGCTGTATCGTGTCTGGACCAGAGAGCGCTGGGCTGGCAGGTCATCACAGAGCAGGTCCAAGAGAACCCGGCAGGAGCAATCCACGGGGGACCCACGTGGTCACTGGTGATTCGTGAGTGCCCCCAACCCTGCCACCAATCCCAGAGTTATTGTCAGCCTGTGGTCCCCGGGGGGTGTGCCAGTCATCTCAGCTTGTTCTGGTCCCCATGCCCCTGCTTGACTGCATGGAGGTGGGGGTCGTTGTGGGATGGTGGTGCATGAGCTGGGAAGCCACACACGTCGCCGTCATTAGCAACAGAGCCCAGCTTTGCACAGAGACTTCTGAAGGCACATCCCTTGTCCCTAAACCTCAAGGAGGAGCCTGAAACACAGCCCTTGGCTTCTCAACTGTGGCCTGCCTCGAGGCGGCCTGCCAGCCTGCAGAGAAACAGAAATTAGCTGCAAAGGCAGCTCTGGGATCCGTTTTACCTGATCCTGAAGTCTTTGGGAGACCGGTAGGGAGTCAGGGACGTGAGGCTACCACCCAGGGGCAGAAACAGCCAAACTCCTGGCTTTGTGCGAGTGCAAATCCCGCTGGTTAAGCCACACTGTCGCAGGCTTCCAGATCCTTGTCAGGCCTCTGCCTCAGACTAAAAATAATCTCTCGGATATAAACAAACGTAAATATATTTTTAACCCGCCTCAGAAAACCACCTTCCTGTTGGGTTTCAGGGCGTGTTCTCCACGTCAACCGGCAGATCACAAAAGCAACTGCAGCTCCTTGGAACTTTCCACCACAGATGGGCGATGGTGACCCCAGGTGACATCTGACTGCGATGACAAAGTGACTTGGGTTGAGAGATTAGAATCTCTAACTGCTTTGCGGTTTCAGAAGGCAAAAGGAGACAGACCTAAAAGAGGGGTGAGAGCTTAAAAATTCAGGGTGAATCGCTCCAGGACGATAGACTTGTCTGGTGGGTCATTCGTGTGGCTTCCTGAGGAAAAGCTTTTCAAGCCCCAGTTTGATACCGTTGAAATGGGCTGTGGAAACACAGGAAGCCCATCCCTCAACCGAGCAGCTCACTGGCAACTGCTTCCAGATGGAGTGGCGGTTCACCCCGTGAGGGCAGACAGACAGCGAAGGGAAAGCGGCCAGCTGACACCGAAGTGGAAGACTGTGGCATTATAAAAACTGTATTCTCTCTTAAAGGCGTGCACAGGGCAGATGAGCCCTGAGTCACAGCTTATACCTGATGGGATAACACTGTGTTCCTGCCAAAACACTCATTCTCTCACTCCCTAATCCGACGCCGGGCACCCCTTCCTTCTCCTTGGCACTTCCCACCATTCCGACGAGGAACTTCATTGCGGGGACACTGTGTGCTTTTCAGCGTGTCCCACATGGCCAGAAGGCAAGGCTAGGAATCGTTGGAAATATTTGTAGATAAAGAGGCCGAGATAGAAGGAGCCATGACATGTGCCCAAGGTCAGTGCTGGGTAAGCGGCAGAGGCATTTGCTGGGCACCAAAGGTAGGCCCTGTTCTGGTGATGACCTCAGGCTTCCTGTTCTTCCCATGAAACGGTGGAGGCTCGTGCAATGGAACGAGCACGAAGCCCGCTCAGGAGGGCAGAGCCCGAACTCCCAACCCCACCGCCTCCAACCTCTGCCGTTGGAACCATTTGGGAGCCTCCTTCACCTTGGCCTTCTGCCTCCAACAGTGTCATTTCTCAGGGTGGAAAGAGGAATCCCTCCACTGTGCCAACATCACCACCCCCCACCCCGTACCCCCCGCATCCGCCTTCTTCTCACCCCGAAGAGGGAGCACAGAGGGGCAAGAGCGAGCCTGCCCAGAGACGGAGTTTTGAGACGTGAGGTAATGCTGGTTCCCCATCCATGGCAGGAACCAGAGGGAGCCTGGCAGGGGCCCTGAGGGAGCAGAGCGCCAGCCTGGAGATTTTCTTTATGTTTGGCCTGGAGGTGTTCCAACCTGAAACTCAAACGAAAGCTTTACAAATGTTCTGTTACCGAAGTGTGCGCGTGTGTACGTCTGGGGGGAAAGGATACGCGTAGAAGGATTTGAGGGGCGGGGAGGCCACTGCGAAGCAGCTGGACTCAACACCTATCCTTACCTGCAGCGTCTCCTGATGACCCCTGCTAGAAGGACGAAGCCTCACTACCCCAGCTCTTGGATTTTGTGCCTCAGTCACACACCAGTCCAGGGATGTGATTGGCACGCTTCGGTCCCAGCCATCCGCTTGTCACTAATGTGGTTGCTCACCTTCCTTCAATCTCCTTCCTTCTCTGACCCTCAGCCTGCTCGGTCATCAACTAGAGGCCCGAGGCAGACAGCAGGCATCTTTCCATTCACAGAGTGGTATTCAGACGCAATCAATGGCACATGTGATTTTTAAGCATCGGTCTCCCGTGCTTCTAAGACGGATTTGAAAAATGGGAAATGTTAAGGGGCTCAATGCATTCCTTTTTCTGTCTTTTTCAAAAGACCTTTGCTACTTCAGACACTGCCTCTGCGATGAGTACGTGTGTGAGAGAATATGTTTGCAAAACACACGAAACATTTGCGTATAATAGCATTTTTACAGCAGTGAGTATAAACAGGGCCAAACTTATCTTCTGCAAGTGATTAGGAGTGGCTTTTCGTGGGTGTCTCTGAAATGACAGATTGTGCAACTTTTAGAAAAAAAAAAAAGTTTATAGGAAAAAACCCTACACAGGCAATAATATTTTGACCTTGAGGGGGAAAAATATGCTCATTTGTTTATAGAAAATAAACTCCCCTCCGAAGTTTATGTTCAGAAGACCCTTGGTTGGCTGCTTATAAATAAATTGAGAACAGAATTGTTGATTACTCAGTTTAATGTTCTTTTACTAAAGTGAAAATATTGTGCATAATTAGATTAAGAAGAGATTTCAGAAGAAAGGGTGACGATCTGAGTAATCGCGGAGTCAATACAGGCACATTTTGATTTTATTAGCCAGCTATTAGAGCCGTCTTTGGCATTTATATGTGGTGCGCAGGGCAGGCATGGAGCCGTGGAGAGTCATTTGTGTCCGCTGTCTGGACTAATTGAGCGACAATAATAAAACGCTGTTTTTAGATAAACAATGGGTGGCACAGCTCCATCAGTCCCCGCAGGGAGCGTGTTTATGTCTTTCAAAGAGCCACGGGCGGAGCTCGCCGGCCACAGTCATTTCACAGAGCAAAGTCAAGTCCTTTAAATCAACTAAATTGAACGCAGTTTTGAAATGGAAATCAGGGGTCCCAGTTTGGAGCTGCCTCGCTGTCAGTGGGAAGCTAGAGGCACTGATTGCCCTTTGGTCCTCTCCCAAGTCTTCTTCAAAGGAAGGAGGCCCCAAATGACATTAGCAACACAGGGGAATCAAAGGTCACGTATGATGTGTAATGTGTGGGTGCCGAGCAGCCTGACATGGAAATACCATCATAAATCCAGCTGCCCACTTCCATGCCGCCCTCCTTTGCAGAAAGTAGACAGGCCCATGACAGACGAACAGTCTGAGAGCTCCAAGAATTAAGTGGGTGAGTGCTGCCCCACCCAGGGCGCAGGCATTTCTCCTTGGGACCACGAGCTCTACCTCCATTCTCTGACCCCTTCAAAAAGTGTTCCTTCCTTCCTTCTCCCTCCACGCTCTTTAGACTGAAGAGTGTCTAGACATGAACCTCTGCTCTGTGTGGAGATTAAGATCTCTAGTTACAGACTAGGAACAGAAAAGCACTTGCAGACTGGTCTCCTGAAAAAGTCACTTTATCTTAACGCAGGCTCACACAACCGCCAGGCTTTTGTAGGCGCCAAGGGGTGGCTGGGAGGGTTTTAACACCTTTCTCTTTTCAGCCATCAGCCTTCTCCAAGCCAATTCAAACAACCACACCTTTGAGGGAAAAGCAGTGTGCTTGCCTGGCAAATACAGCTTCAAGATAGGTTTCCTGCACCCCACCAACTAAATTGCATGCATCTCTTTCCACTCTTACAAAATGTCATTGCCACCGCTGTGTTTTAAAAAGTTGGGTAGAGTCCACTGACATCTTCATTCAATAGCTCTTCCTTAAGCACCTACAGGACACCAGGTCCTGTGCTGGTTGCTAAAGAGACAGCCTCTCATAAGACCAACCCATGGAAGCTGAGGTCTTGTGGGGATACAGGGAGATAAGAACAATATGATAAAATACTGCCCTGGGGAGGCACTCGAGAGGCCATGAGTGGCTTCCTCTGTGTCTTAGCTCCTGCTGCTGTGATAAAACATCAAAGACTGGGCTTCTCCGGTGGCTCAGTGGTAAAGAATCCGCCTGCCAATGCAGGAGACATGAGTTTGATCCCTGATCCAGGAAGATCCCCCATGCCACAGAGCTGTGTACCACAACTCCTGAGCCTGTGCTCTAGAGCCTGGGATCCTCAACTACTGAACCCATGTGCCCCAACTACTGAAGCCCACGCGCCCTAGAGCCTGTGCTCTGCAACAAAAGAAGCTATCATAACGAGAAGCCTGTGCACGGCAACTAGAGTAGCCCCTCCTCGCCGCAACTAGAGAAAAGTCCACACAGCAATGAAGACCCAGCACAGCCAAAAATAAATACATAACAATTATTAAGAAAAAAAAAAAATCAAAGCCTGAGTGGTTTAAACAACAGACATTGATTTCTCAGAGTTCTAGAGTATGTAAGTTCAAAAGAAAGTGGGGGTGGGGCAGATTCAGTTCTCAGAGATATCCTGCTCTTACTCTTTTTGTAAAGGGCACTAATCCCATCATGGAGGCTCCACCCTCATGACCTCACCTGCCAAAGATCCACCTCCAAATACCCTCACACTGGGGGTTAGGGCTCCAGCATATGAATACAGGGGCTGGAGGGGGGTGACAGACATTCAGCCCATCATTCTCTGCCAGCATACCAGCCGCAGACCAGCTGTTCTCCCTTAGGTCTTCTCCCTGTGCCACAACCCTGACTTCCCTCCTCCACACTATCATTTCTGTCCATTTCTCTGATCCAAGCTACTGGGACAGATGAAAACTACTCTTCACACACTCAGCTGATCCCACTGGGTCCTGCCCACTGGTATGTCCCCAAGGTCTAACAGCCTGAAAGTCTCCTCCACTTTTCTAAGTATCTCTTCCTGAATTTCCCCCATCCTGGACATATTATAGTACTTTTTTCAAAAAGTATCTGTGATGGCTAATTTTATGTGTCAACTTGTCTGGGTTATGATGCCCACATGTTTGATAAAACTCCAGTCTAGATGTTGCTGGGAAAGCATTGTTTTTTTTAAAGATGTGATTAATGTTTACATTAGTAGACTTTGAGTGAAGCAGATTACCCTTCCTAATGTGGGTGGGCTCAAAGGACAAAGCACTGAACAGAAGAGGGTGATTCTCAGGCCTGAAAATCTAATGGAATTTACTCTGCTGGGTTTCAAACTGTGTCAGGATCCATGCCCCTTTTTCCTTCTGATTTCTCCCTTTTGGAATGGAAAGGTCTGTGCTTTGACTGTCCCACTGTTGTGTTTTGGAAGCAGGTAGGTTTCACAGGTTCCCAGGTGGAAAGGAATTTTGCCCTGGGTAAATCTTACTCTCTCACCCATACCTTATTTAGATGAGATTTAGGACTTAGAGTTGATGTTGGAATAATTGAAGACTCTCAGGGCTGTTGGGATGAGATGAATGCGATCTGCATGTGAGAAAGACAAAAATTTTAGGGGGCCAGAGGATAGGTCATTATGGGTTAAAATGTGTCCCCCAGAATTCACATGTCAAAGCCCTACTCTCAGAACATGACCGTATGTGGAAATAGGATCATTGCAGACACAGTTAGAAAAGATGAAGTCATGCTGCAGTAGAGGGTTCCCCTAATCCAATATAACTTGTGTCCTTGTAAAAAGGGGTGATTTGAACATAAACACACATGCACACTAGAGAACATCATGTGAAGATTGGGGGCTTCCCTGCTGGTCTACTGGCTAAGACTCCACACTTCCAATATAGGGGCCTGGGTTCAACCCCTGGTCAGGGAACTCAAATCCCACATTCTGCATGGTGTGGCTAAAAAATTAAAAACAAACAAACAAACAGCAAAAACAACATGGAAAGTCTAAGAAACTATCATAGCCAAGAGGCACCTAGGGAGTCATGACAACTGAATACCATGTATCCTGGATGGGATACTGGAAAAAATAAAAGACTGTGGGGGAAAACTGAGGAAATTGGAAAGAAGTATGAATTAAAAGAGAAAAGAAAAGATTGGAACTATGCTGTCACAATCCAAGAAACCACTAGAAGCTAAGAGAGAGGCAGGGACAGCTTTTTCCCTCGGGCCTTCAGAGGGAGCTTGGCCCCAGCAGCACTTCCATGTCAGAATTCTAACTTCCAGAACCATGAATTGAACAAGTTTCTGTTGTTTAAGTTACCTGTTTGCAGTCCTTTTTACAACAACCCTACCAAACATCTTCAGCACTCTTTAAAAATTAAGCCAAAACATTATTAAATGGGGTAGGCACATTAACATCTGAAATGTAGGAATCCCATTCCTACTGAAACACCCATTTATGTAAAAATACGAAAGGAGAGGACACAGCCTCAAAAATTATGTCTTTACTGAAAATGCTGAGAACACGAGATCTTGGCTACTCAAAAGCCAATGTGCTTCTTGACTAGCTCTGACCATACTAAGTCGCTTCAGTCATGTCTGACTCTTTGTGACCCCATGGACTGTAGCCCGCCAGGGTCCTCTGTCCATGGGAATCTCCAGGCAAGAATACTGGAGTGGGTTGCCACTTCCTTCTCCAGGGAATCTTCCTGGAGAAGGAAGATTGTCCAGGAAGAGAATCTCCAGGGATCGAACACTCATCTCTTAGGTCTCCTGCAATAGAGGCAGATTCTTTACCACTAGCACCACCTTGCCTTGGAAGCCAGCTCTGACCAGAAAGATCCACTTTCTTTCTTTCTTCAAATGAATGCCTCTGGTGGATTAGGAATATGGGATAAAGTAAGAAACAGCTGGGGAAGACTCTTGAGATTTGCCTGGACTGCAAGGACCAAACCAGTCAATCCTAAAGGAAATCAACCCTGAATATTCATTATTGGAAGGACTGATGCTGAAGCTGAAACTCCAATACTTTGGCCACCTCATGAGAAAAAGTGAAAGAGTCACTGGAAAAGACTCTGATGCTGGGAAGGACTGAGGGCAGGAGGAAAAGGGGGAGACAGAGGATAAGATGGTTGGATGGCATCACCAACTCAATGGACATGAGTTTCAGCAAACTCTGGGAGATAATGAAGAACAGGGAAGCCTGGCGTGCTGCCATGGGATCACAAAGAGTTGGACATGACTGAGCGACAGAACAACAAGAAACAGCAGTTAAGACGTTGAGGACCTGGGTTCAAATTCTGACCAGGTTTCTAACCAGCTCTGTGATCCTAGATAAATGACTCATTCAGCGCTTTGAGCATCATCTTTCTCATTTATAAATGAAGGCAAAAATGCCTAACTGAGAGACAGAGCTTCCTTTAAGTCATTTATTTTCTCTGGCCTCTGACTTCTGAGAGGGAGGAAGCATTTTAACATAAAATATTGAAGTCCTGTAGTGAGAAGCCATCGTTACCAGCATGAGGAAGGTCTGCCCTGTGTATGATCCACAGGAAGAAGGTGAAAACCTCAAGATGGCAGGGGCCCCCCGCTGGTCCTCAGGTTGAGGCCAGGAATGCCTGTCAGCTCCCCAGAGAGCATCCTTATTTTGTGGAGTCTGGACCTTATCAATCTGGGGGGAGGCGCCTTCTGAAGGAGTAGAAATCCTGAATACAAATATAAAGGTAGACACAGGTCCTTGAATGAGGTTTGATGAATCCAAGCATGTCCATTTGGAACACCAGGAGGGCAGAGTCCAGACCTTGGGCAGTGCAGAAAGGGAAGGGGAAACGGACGGGGAGTGAAATAACAAAAATGATTTTAAAACGCCCATCAGACTAATCCAGCATGGCTGCAGCATCAGTTTTCATCCACTCAGCTGTGTGTAATGGACTACTTGTTGTTCAGTCACTCAGTCACGTCCGAATCTTCTGCAACCCCATGGACTATAGCCCTCCAGGCTCCTCTGTCCATGGGATTTCCCAGGTAAGAATACTGGAGTGAGTTGCCATTTCTTTCTCTAGGGGATCTCCCCAACCCAGAGATCAAACCCACATCTCCTGTACTGGCAGGCAAATTTATTTTACCACTGAGCAACCAGGAAAGCCCAACTGACTACTAGGAAGATTAAAAAAAATTTTTTTCAACATTGTTAAGTTTTTTCCCATTAACTAAGCTGGAACCAAGTGTCTGCTGAGATCTGACAACATTTTGTCTATTATTTTTTCTTAACTTGATGCTAAGGATGAGTTTTGTGTCATAAACTCCCACGTGCAGTGAGGGCCCAGCTTCGGGCCTTATGTGGGCCATCCCCACCGGTCACACGGAGTCTGTGTGAAGCCTGGGGACAGTTGCTATTGTAGAGTCGAGAGATGGAGAACTTGACCTGCAAGTAGACCCAGGTGTGAGGAGTGGGGAGCGGGTCGGACTCAATCAGCACACGTACTGCAACATTTGAAGGCCACAGTCACGTATCTGAAGCTCTGGAAGACAGACAGATTTCAGAATTCAGAACATTTCCGATTTCAGTAAGGCATAAATGTGGTGCATAAACCAAATGTCTGATAACATCCCAAAGAGGTCAGAGGCAACCCCTGGGATCAAACACATCAATATTTCCAGTCCTGTATCAGCAAAATAGTACATGAATATCCACACTAGGGGGATAAATGTAGCCTTGTATCACTTCACACGTGGCCACCAAGGTGGTTATAAACAATCTCTCTGTTTTCGGGGACTTCTGGATTTTAGATGTATGGATCCATGACTGTGGACTTGGGCCTGGTGCCAGGCGGTGTTCTCAGTGCCCCGAGGACTGGTGCCTGCAGGAGCTGGAGGTTCCTAATGGGGAACGGGAACTCTCTGGGTCACGTCAGACACAGGTATAAGCCCCATGGGGAGAAGGCAGGATTTGAAAGGGAAGAAAACTGAGCAAAACAATTAAAACTGTGTGCTTGAAAATAAGGGGTCTCACAGAAAATCACACAAGGAAGAGAGGACTTCCCTGCCCCCCCAGTTCCTGTCAACAACAGGAGGCTCGCTGACGACTCTGGTGTCCTGAAGGCCGGGGGCCTCAGCTGTGGTTGGAGGTATCAGTGCCCAGCGGACCAGAAGGAACACAGCTGACGCCGCCGGACAGAAGCAGAGCCTGATGGGAGGAGAGCCGCTTCTAGTGGCAAGTGTGCAACGTGTGTGTCAGGGTGGGGGTGACCGTGCGGCATTGTGAAACAGGAAGTCAGAATGCTTTAAGATCTGAAAGCGCCTGCAGTCTGTCAACAGAATGTGTGTGTGTGTGTGTGTGCACATTAAAACTCTTGGGAAAAAACTCTTCTTCCACCCACTTAGGTTGAATGGTCAGGACCTGCAAATTAACTGATGATAGACAGCCGAACAGGACAAAAGACAAGGTTTATTTGCGTGTGGCTGGGGAACTCTCGGTAATGAGTAACTTTCTCAGTACTCAGAGGTAAAGGCTTATATATCAGCTTAAAAGGGCGGGGGGCTTCACTGGGAAAACTGGGCTTCACTACACCCACTTCTTTTGGGTTTTCCTTGATGCTGCTGGGAATGGTCCGCCTGTCTCCTTCCTAGAATTTGCAGGGAACCCCTTGGAGGTGGGTTGGTGGCAGCTGTATTTTTCAGAAGGCTCTGCTTTGGTCAGATAAGGGAAGTTCAGATAAGATTTCAAATATTTTCACTCTAAGTTAATTTTAGAGTGAAATGCCCAAATCATGTTGCTATATATATATAATGTACTTTAATTCTTTACCACCTGAGCCACCAAGGAAGCCCATACATATACATACATATATATGTATATGTGCATACATGTTGCTAATAATCAATCATGAGCACATTGATTCTCAAGGATGGGTCATAGCATCTCTGTTCCTTCTGAGTCCATATTAAGACAGCCTCAGTGGCTGTTCTGCATCATTCTTTGTTGTTAGGTTTTAAAGCTCCCTCTGTTTTTTTCTCTTGTTCTCCACTGTTTGCTCTCCTGGGGCTGTAGGATCAGGACAGGGAGAGGGCTGAGGAGGTGGAAGTGTGGCTTGTGTACTGGGGAGCTTTGCCATTTCCTGAGGTTCCGCCCCGGGCTCTTGGGCCCACCAGGAACGTTAGAGGACACTGGTTCTCTGTGGCTCAAGGGCTTTACCCTCTAAGTAGATTTCCCAGGGAATCTCTGAAACACCAGAGGGGCGGGGGCTGCTTTCCCTGGGGCACGTGCTCCACGGCAGCACATACGATCAATAGCCAGTGGGATCCTCTAGGCTGGGAAACGGAGGTCTAGACTTGCTGGTGAAGACCCTCCACAAAGTCTGAAAGCTCTTTACCTCTTCCTGCCACTGTGCAGCTCCTCCACCCCAGAGTCCCCAGGAGAGCTCCCAGAAATCATTCTGGATTCTTCCAGAAAATAACTTAGCACTTTTATCTCTCCTTTCGCTTATCCTTCGGAATGTAGGGCAGCAAAACTCATCACCCCAAAATGTCTCTTTGGCATGTGGATTACTTCAAGCTGAAAACAACCAAGGCCCAAAAGTCTCAGGAAGAAACTTTGACCTTGCCCCTTATCACCTAAGAGAATTCAGACAGAGGGCACATACCCGGAACAGAGCTATCCCCAAAGATGTCATCAGAGAATACAGGCTGGGTCTGGTGGGGGATGTCTAGGCAGAGCCTAGATATCAAGATATAAAGGTCAGAGTTCACTGCATGTCCCATCATCTCTGCCTGGCCCAGTACTTATTTACCCACCGTTTACTCATCCGCCTCCATGTCGATTGACTGCCTTCCCTTTGAAGTCCCAAACCACTACCTTCAACATTCCTTTTTTATTTTAGCTGAAGATGGTATTTGAGGGTTTTGTCCATTTTGGCAAATGACATACCTGGGTTTCACCCATGTATGCATGAGTGCTAAGTCGCTTCGGTCATGTCCAGCTCTTTGCTACCCTATATAGACTGTAGCCCACCAGTCACCTGTCCATGAGATTCTCCAGGCAAGACTACTGGAGTGGGTTGTCATGCCCTCCTCCAGAAGATCTTCCCAACCCAGGGATCAAACCCACATCTCTTATGTCTCTTGCATTGGGAAGTAGGTTCTTTACCATTAACGCCACCTGGGAAGCCCCTCACCCATGTTTCAGTTCAGTTCAGTCGCTCAGTCGTGTCCAACTCTTTGTGACCCCATGGACTGGGGCGCGCCAGGCTTCCCTGTCCATCACCAACTTCCGGAGCTTGCTCAAACTCAAGTCCATCGAGTTGGTGATGCCATCCAACCATCTCATCCTCTGTCATCCCCTTCTCCTCCTGCCTTCAGTCTTTCCCAGCATCAGGGTCTTTTCCAATGAGTCAGTTCTTCACATCAGGTGGCCAGAGCATTGGAGCTTCAGCTTCAGCATCAGTTCTTCTAGTGTACATGTCCTTCATCCATGGATAAGCGTTATTAAATTTTTGTTTGATTTTTCTCCTGTTCATCTGTCTCATGTCAATTTAATTCTTAGACCAGAAGGATAACTTAGAAGGACAGAGGAAACTTTCTTGCTCCCCAGCAGGGACAGCAGGTATAGACCATTGCCCCGTGCTGTGTCTCGCCCCACACCCTTCATCTCTTTGCTCAGCGGTCCAGCATTTCCTCATCATCCACGTGGGCCACCCCACTCATTCAGGATTTACCAGCAGAGGCAGAGACCCACCTGGGGGCTGATTTGTTACTAAAGAAAAGGTGAAGCCATTTCTGAAGGAGGGTTGCATTTGAGTAGAGAAAAGGAGCAAGTATCTCACAGAGGTTTTGGTTCTCTGGGTAGGACCGCTCCAGCTCCTGTTTATCCAGCACAGGGAAAGTGTTCTGAATAGATGTCTTGGCTGACATGGATCCCTTTGCTCCGTGAATAAGGCAATTACTAAACAATGAAGCTATTACATAAGGAGTGAGGAGCTGGCTGGAGCCAACCAATCTTGTCCTCTAGGTTTACAGAGCTATAATTATCCCAAGTTTTAAAAAACAATGGTTATATGTGCTGAAAGGGAACATCTGGGAAGGAACCAAGCAGCCCCGATGAAATGAATGAGGCACATCCCATGGACTGCATGACTCCACGTTAATGGGGTGGCGGGTTTTTTCGGTGTCACTCAAGTTAACAAATGTGCTGAAAGGTTTAAGTAGAACAAATGCACAGGGCGGGGGAAAATCAGATCAAGAAGAGAGATCTGTTTTATAAGATCAACAGCAAATTGGCCAGAGGAAGCATCCTGGGTTGTGAACGCTAATCAAGAGAAGTAAATGCTTTATGAGGCTTTTCCCATATGAGAATAAAAGCTTTTTCCAGTGGCCCTTTCATTTAAAAATGAACTCTTTTAACCTCCAGGGGCCTCTGTGTGGAGGAGCGGCTAGGGTGGGGGAGTTAGTGGGGAGGTCTGCGTGGCCTGGTGATCTGAGACGGTGCCCAGAGTACAGTTTAGAGGAAATGGGTTGTTAAGGAGAGAAGGGAGCCTCTTTCCTAAAAATAGATTTGTTGGCCCAGATGGTAGCATTGGACTCTAATTTGAGAAGGAAGGATGCAGGATGTTCCCTTCCCCAATGATCTGGCCCCAAACTGAGTCCAGTCCACCCACTTAGGACTCTGGAGCACTTTTTCAAGATCTACAATGTCAATATAGGTTTCTACCCCCACATCTTCCCTGTATTGGGGCAATTCTTTCAGATAAAAAACTGAAAGAACAGCTGTGAGAATGACAACAAAAACAGACGGGAAGCAATCTCACTCAGTGTCTCCTACCGAGGGGAACGGACTTCCCAGGTGGCGCTAGAGATAAAGAACCCTCCTGCCAATTTCAAGAGATTGGCAGGGTTTGATAGTTGGGTCGGAAGAATCTCCTAGAGTAGGAAACAGCAACCAACTCCAGTATTCTTGCCTGGAGAATCCCATAAACAGAGGAGCCTAGTGGGCTACAGTCCATGGGGTCACAAAGAATCGGACATGACTGAGCGACTCCGAAAGCGATCGAATACCATCTGAGCCAGCCCTGGGCCGTTTGCCTCTGAGCCGTCACCTGCCTTTTCTCCTCTGCCTCCAGGACTGGCTTGTTTTAAGTTCTCCTTTTAAAGTAGATCAACATGTGCAATACTTTTTCTGTCTGTGAAAGATACCTTTAGAATTCTTGGACCTTGACACACATTTTTTGCCCTATCAAAGATACCCATCCACATACCTCTTACCCAAATCTCCTTATCACCCAATTTTCCCATCATGTTCTTTCCAAGTCCATGTTCATCCAGCCAAACTATTGGCCACCGCCCATGAATCAGGATATAATCATACAATCACACATGTGGTCATTTCTCCTTCTAAGCAAATAAAACAACCCAGGGGCACCTCTCACTCTTCTGCCCACTGAGAGGATTCCCCTTCACCACTGTCCTTCAGGGATGTTCCAGAAAGAAGGGCTGCGACGCTGCAGCTATTCACTCTGGGCTGGTGCCTGAATACCTCTCAGAACCATCAGCAAACTAGACTCTAATCACTTCCTGTAGGAGAGAGAAAGCGGTGTAGCAGAAGGGGGAGATGACTGGCATTTTGACCATTTCTGCATGTAACTTACGCCTGCCTTGAGTACTGAAAATAGAAATCAGTAGCTTTTTTTTTTACTTAAAAATTGTAATGAAGTATGTTGTACATTCATAGAAGTGTATAAATAATTAGGGTTTCAGATGAGTGACTTATTCCAAATATAATCAGACTAGAGAGTCAATTCCCAGAACCAATTCAGAAAACTCATCCTTAAAGTTCTATTCCACTCTCACCATTGTGGTGATGGTTGTATACAACATACACTTAACACACTTAATGCCACTGAACTGTACACTTGAAGATAGTTAAAATGGTAAATTTCACGTTATGTATATTTTACCACAAGAAAAAAAACATACTTAGAAAGAAAAAGGAAAGGAAATAGCCCAGGTTTAATGAAGACAGGAAAGTGGCAGAAAGGACTTGAATGCAGAGTTTAAATCAACAGATCGAGTGCTGATCAATTTGATGAATGGAGGATAATAAAAACTCAGGGTTTTAGGGTTTAAGAAAGGAAGTGTGAGTCTAAGTTTCTCTACTTTTAGTTTTATTTTAATCCTTCTTCCTCTTCTCCCTCTCCTTTCAATAGTCTGATTTCTTCCAGGCAGGACTTAGTCAAAAGTCTTCAACTTTTGGACCTATGATTCTATGCTAATTTGCACTTTAACATTTGTAATGTAATTTTCTCCTTGGAAAGATTAAAATAAAGATTAAATATTAACCTACTTCTACAGGTATAATTATAGGGAATAACATACATGAGTCTCAGAGATTTTGCTAATGTACCTTCTAATGTAAATTCTAAACCAGGCCAAAGGTTTAGCTTCGTGACATGCCTATAGGGTTGAGATTTTGACTTCCTTCACTTCTCTGCTACCATCTCACCGCGTATCTTTTGCATACTTTTCCAGGGATCATAGAAGTCACCCTAGGTGATTATTAGAAATCCCACAGCCATCAGTACTTGCTATTCTTCTTTTTGCTGTCTTTCTGGGGTTCCATATAAGAGGCTGGAAGGAGTAAGGGGACCATTGGCAATTGAAATGCTCTGATCTTTTTCTTCTGACATCCAAGAATCTGCAAAAGTTCCAGTTTTCCCAGCTTCATGTTAGGTATAGTTTCTATCTTATGTACAATTGTTCCCAAATGCTTGGGGGTTGAAATATGATTTTCCCATCTTGAAAATCTATTAAAAAGAAAGAGATTCTTCACTCCTCTCCCCACCTCCTCCAGGCATTGCAGATGGCAATTAGCACCCCACACAGCCCCTCCCTGTAACATCATCAATTTTTTGCCTGCATTGCATCTACTTCACAGCTCAAGACATGCCAAATCACACACGTGCTAAGTACTTGTTGCTAGCAACGAATCCATCTTCCTAAGTGGCCAAGCACGGGCTATATTTGGAATGTCAGAGCACCTCACTCCACCCTGGCCCACTTCCTTTAGCTGATACATCTCCAAGTCTTTAAGTAAGCTTATCTACATTTCTGGGTTCTGTTTCTCAAAAGAGATATTCTGGACCAACTCTGCAAAATGCAAATTGACACAAAGACAGGGAAATGACCAGATTCTTTCCCGTGAACTCCCTTCTCCTCTGTAAAAATGAACATTATTAGTAATGACAGAGGATGAGATGGTTGGATGGCATCACTGACTCAACTGACATGAGTTTGAGCAAATTCTGGGAGATGGTAAAGAACAGGGAAGCCTGGCATGCTGCAGCCCATGGGGTTGCAAAGAGTCAGACACGACTTAGCGACTGAACAACAGCAACAGCCTTACGGGAACAGCTGGAAACATTTGCTGAGATCATTGAAATATTAAAAATTGTCAGGGTTTTGACAATTGATAGTCAGGCGACTGTCAATCTGGCACATGGTCTGTGCTCCATACTTATACACCGCCAGGTGGTTCTACTCCTGTTTCATCCTCTCTTTTTTTTATAATTGAAGTAAAATTAACCATTTCAAAATGAACACTTCAGTGTCATCTCATAATTTCACAGGCTGTACAATCACATGTCTATCAAGTTCCAAAATATTTTTATCTCCTCCTCCAAAGAAAACCCTGAACCCCTTAAACAGTAACTCCCCATCCTTCTTGCTCCTCCTGAGCCCTTGCAAGCAACAACTTACTTTCTGTCTCCATGATTTTACCAATTTCTGAATATTTCATATAAATGAAACCATGCAGTATATGTTTTTTTTTTTTTTGTCTGACTTCTTTCCCTTAGCATAATGCTTTCAAGGTTCATCCATGTTGTAGCATGGATTACTATTTTATTCCTTTTTCTGGTTGAAGAATATTCTGCTGTATGGACTACCACAACTTGTCCTTTGAATCACTGATGGAAATTTGGGTTGCTCCTACCTTTTGGCTTTTGTGAATATCACCACTACAAACATGCATATACATGTATTATGTTCAAGAACTTGTTTTCAGTTCTGATGACTATATACCTAGGGATGGAATTGCTGCTTGTCGTTTAGTCACTAAAATCATATCTGACTCTTTGTGAACCATGGATTGTAGCCCGCCAGCCTCCTCTGTCCATGAGATTTCCCAAGCAAGAATACTGGAGTGGGTTGCCATTTCTTTCTCCAGGGGATCTTCCTGACCCAAAGGTTGAACCTGAGGCTCCTGCATTGCAGGCAGATTCTTTACCACTGAGCCACCTGGGAAGCGGAATTGCTACTTGCTGTCTCTTTAATCTCTATTTCTCCTCTTAATGATCTCATGTCTGTGGGATCTATAATAGTGTCCTATTTTTAAATCCCTCATATTGCTTATTTTTGATGTTTTAACAGTAATTTTAAAATGTTACTAGTATTTTAATGAACCAATCTCTAATTTTGTGGCTTTACCTATTCATACATTTGAATTGATTTTAATTATTGCCTTCTCTTTGGGTTCATTGGCTGTTCTTTTTGTAACTTCTGGACAGGGCTGCTAAGCAGACCCTGTTGGGGCTCCACTCATATGCCCCTTTGCCTTTCTTATGCTCACCAGCCTGACTTACAAGAGCCAATATCTGATCCTCTGTCAGGGGGCTGCCGTCGAGCTGCTGGAACCCTCGTTGTGGATACAGTACTCTGCCCCTCACAGCACAGTGTGTTATCAGACTTAAAATTTCTTTACAAAGTGCGTGCGTGTGTGCTAAGTCGCTTCAGTTGTGTCCAACTCTTTGTGACACTGTGAACCATAGCCCACCAGTCTCCTCTGTCCATGGGGATTCTCCAGGCATGAATATTGGAATGCGTTGCCATGCCCTCCTCCAGGGGATCTTCCTGAACAAAGGATCGAAGCCCCATCTCTCGTGTCTCCTGCCTTGGCAGGCAGGTTCTTCACCACCAGCACCACCGGGGAAGCCGGGTGGCACCTCCACAAAGTGGTAGGCGTGAAGTAGTATCTTGTGGCTTTGTGTTTGCCTGACTAATAGTCAGTGTTGGTCAAGTGAGTTGGTCAAGACATCAGATATCTATTTAAGGAACAAGGTTGAACTTCAGAATGAGCTTTATCAGGGGTCAGAAAACTTTTTGTAAGGTTGTTTTTTTTTTTTCCTTTGCTGGGCATATGGTCTCTATTGCAACTACTCAGCTCTGATTATGTAGTGCAAAATCATACTTTGTCAATACAGTGTGATTTTGTTCCAATGCAACTACTTATGGACACTAAAATGTAAATTTGATATCATTTTCATGTCACAAAATATTATTCTTCTTTTGATTTTTTCCCCCAACAATTTAAAAATGTAAAAATCATTCTCGACTCATAGACATATAAAAACAGACAAGGGGACATTTGGCTCCAGTGACCCCAGGCTTGTTGACCCCTGATCTATACCAGCTTGACCCAAAAGACTAAGAATACAATGGAAGGCATCCACTTCCTGTTAAAGCCACTCTCCTTGCCATCAACACTGAGGGTTAAGCTCCTTCCTGGCACATTCAAACCTCTTTCTTCTACTTCTGTACCTTATGAGGGTCTTCTTAGTTATGTTTCATGATCATATCTGGGTCCAGTTCAGTTCAGTCGCTCAGTCGTGTCTGACTCTTTGCAACCCCATGAATCGCAGCACGCCAGGCCTCCCTGTCCATCACCAACTCCCAGAGTTCACCCAAACTCATGTGCATCCGGTCAGTGATGCCATCCAGCCATCTCATCCTCTGTCGTCCCCTTCTCCTCTTGCCCCCAATCCCTCCCAGCATCAGAGTCTTTTCCAGTGAGTCAACTCTTCGCATGAGGTGGCCAAAGTACTGGAGTTTCAGCTTTAGCATCTTTCCTTCCAAAGAAATCCCAGGGCTGATCTCCTTCAGAATGGACTGGTTGGATCTCCTTGCAGTCCAAGGGACTCTCAAGAGTCTTCTCCAACACCGCAGTTCAAAAGCATCAATTCTTCGGCGCTCAGCCTTCTTCACAGTCCAAATCTCACATCCATACACGACCACAGGAAAAACCATAGCCTTGACTAGACGGACCTTTGTTGGCAAAGTAATGTCTCTGCTTTTGAATATGCTATCTAGGTTGGTCATAACCTTCCTCCCAAGGAGTAAGCATCTTTTAATTTCATGGCTGCAGTCACCATCTGCAGTGATTTTGGAGCCCAAAAAAATAAAGTCTGACACTGTTTCCACTGTTTCCCCATCTATTTCCCATGAAGTGGTGGAACCGCATGCCATGATCTTTGTTTTCTGAATGTTGAGCTTTAAGCCAACTTTTTCACTCTCCTCTTTCACTTTCATCAAGAGGCTTTTTAGTTCCTCTTCACTTTCTGCCACAAGGGTGGTGTCATCTGGGTCCAGTGGCCCCAAAAGATTCATTCTGCTTTCTGACTGCATAGCTTCTTCACACAGCGAAGACCAAAGGCACAACCCTCACAGTCTCTGGATTACCAGACCCAAGTCTCCCATCAGTGGTTCAAGAACCCCCACATTACCCATCATCTGAATACACTTGTAGAAGCACTTTACAGCATAATTTGTCCAGAACAGTGAATACTGGGTACCACCTTGTGTGGGAGAAAAGAAAACTCAGTAACGACAATGAATCTTTCATCAGAAAAAAAGGGAAAGACGTAAGAAGGCCATGAGATTCTTCTTTGGTGGGTTGTCATATGTTGAAAGGGATGAAGTGGTTCTAGGAGTCAAAACAGAGAACTGGGAACATCTGAGAAGACCGTGAGCAAGTCCCCAGAGCTGATTTTGGACATATGTGTGTTATGTGAATATTATACAAGATCTGGCTTTTCCAAAGGACCTGACTTTGCAAAGCTGATATAATGGTGCCTCAATGTCACTGTACTTGAGTTTCGCTGAAATGCTCTGAAGTCTGTGCGATGTGTAATTGGACATTTGCTACTGTCTCATTTTGGTCAAGCAGAAAACCACATGCAGGTCAAATGAGTTTAGTTTCTTCCAAGCCTGGAACACCCTCCACCCTCCAGTACGCTCAAGTATGGTGATTCAGATGAGTGCCATGTGGTGCCCTAGCCTCATTTCTCGATGGCTGGGACTACTATTCTCTCCCGGAACGGTTTTGTTTGCAATATATTTACTGGTACTGCCAACTCAGGGCATTGCAGAATATAAATTCGGTGCTGTACTCTCCCAAAGGCTGAGCAGAATCTTCTTTCTGTGAACATTTTCAATAGTTTGCTTCCAAGGTGAGGAAGTAGGAAGTACAAGAGGGACAGGCATCGAGGCAAATTTTTTTCTTTCTACCTTTACTTTTGTTAGGAGGGAACATTTCTATCAAGGAATACAGTTTCCTTTCATTTTACCTGATCCAGAGAAACTATGGAACTTCTGTTACCGATTCTTTATCCATAATTTATGTTCGTAACATAGGACCTGGTGATAGAGGTTATTGATGAAAACAGAAACGGGTGGCTTTCTTAAAGGAGGGGGCAGAGGCTCTTAAGAGAGTTGTGTCAGAGTCAGAGGAGCATTTCTCTGTCTAAAGCTTCCAGTGGGCTTTTTCTTTCCTTTTGCATCTGAGTTATCGCCACACTTACTGGCTACTGTTCCTGAAACGGTGAAAGAGGAAGATGCTTAAGCGTTTCTGTGATGTCACAGTGGATCTAGATATTAAAGTCTTCTCTTCCTCCCATTTGTATTTGATCCCAATTCACATTGTTTAGTGATAAGTAATTTCAGGTCTCAGTAACCCACTCTAGCATATTATGCCAAGGCTGTTAAGGAAATAGGAGAAATAATTCCTGTAGTAATTACCATAGTGGTATTTCTAAATTTCCTGCACCCCAATATCTGTGGAGAGATAGAGCTGGACAAGTATTTGAAGCCTCGAAGTGAATGAAAAAAATCCATTCATCCATGAAATATTTATTGAATAACTACTATTTTAAAGGATACTGGCTCAGCACTCTGAGGGATGAACAAAAAATTAGAGTGAAGAGATAATATTAATTACTATTATTATTAATTTATTTATTTATTTTGTTTATTAACAGAAACTATGGTAACTGACTGGATAAGAGAGGGGAGGCAAGCATTCTGTGTCTCAGGCAATTCCAAAGGTAGATAGAAGCTACTGATCAATGCGAAAGACATTTGTTCTCCCTCCAATTTATCCCCACTGTGGTTCTACTTTGCCACTTAGACACTCCAGTTTCACTCATATTTCAGAGAGGAGATCAAAACTGATTCTTTGCGAGGTCCTAAAATGGGAATGTGTATGCTAGTCTAATCCCTTGCATAGGGAAATGACCTGCTTTTCCCCAGGTTTCCTATAGTTCTGATGGGGCTATAATGAACACTTCCTGAAAAGTAGAAATCTAAGAGCATGTGTGTAAGTGTGCGTGTGTGTTTGTGTGTGTATGGGTTGAGTGTTAGAATTTTGTTTCTAGGATTAAATGGCTAGATATCTTTTTTACATGTGCTAATTTCCACATTTGCTAAATTCTGAGTGAGTCCATAAACTAGTTTGCCTCAGAGTTGATTTTCCTCATTGCTATCAATTTTCTGCTCTGGAAGGTTTCAAAGATAAGAGGTTTTGAAACTAACACACTAACTAGCAACAAGAATAATCTTTTATTTGGAAAATGGAACAATGAGGAAGCTATTTGCATCAGAAATGACTCCATCATTAAAATATTCCACATCTAACCCATTTGCAGTGGAAGGTTTTTGCACGGCTTTGTTTTGTGTGGGGGCATCTCCTACCATGTGGTTTGGCCATCTGCATATAGTTATGGAGTCACCATCTCTGAGGACAGCTGAGCTGGTGAAACCTAGGGGAATCACAAGAATAACTCCACTCCATTTACTTGGATATATTTCACAGGGAATCCTTTGTATCAACTGAGTCACTCCCATCCAGATATCCATGGGAAGTTCACATAACCTCATTTCCCTCTGTGATTGTTACTGAGTTAAGCACAAGACAGAAATATTCTTAGAAGATATATGGCTTCCTCTTCATCAGAGCTGGCCTAGAGTGGAGAAACAGAGCCCCTGGGGACAAAGCAAGACACTCATGAACTCTGGCCACCGTAAGACAAACAATGGGGACCTTATTCTTAATTTAGTTTCTAAGCAAAGGTTTTCCTGGTGGCCTCGTTTTTCTGGAGCAATCACAACACTCCCTTGATGGATTAGCAACTTGCCATCGTACCGTGAGTTCCCTCTTGCCTCCCATTTTCTTTCAGGAGATATGGATTTTTTTTTTCCTAATTACATATTTCTTCCCTAATTCTGCACAACAGTGAAAATAAATATAACTTCTATCCTCTTAAAAACCTGGTAATCATTCAGCTGGAAGAAGGGCTACTGTTTGGCATAGATAAAAATAGTCTCCATGGTGACCTGCCTAGAAATAATCCAAACTTGAATTTATAGTGAGGATGACCCAAGGTCTCTCATGCTTAGGAAACCTTCAAGCTGTGATGGTGCCTAGCCGGATGCAGCTACTATATTGCACTGGGGCTTAGGAGCCCTGAGGGATCCACATGGTTTATCTGTGTTGAGAGACCCCACCCAAAGTGCACGGTACCAACTTTCCCCATCAATGAAACCTTCACTGCCTCACCCCTACTGCCTCATCTTGTGAAGTGAGGAAAGCTGTCTGATAAGAGAAGTGGAAAAGAGGGAAGAAGGAGGAGTGTGCAGGATAGAAAGGAAGGGGAAGGTGGTTTCCATAGAGACCTAGCCTTCCTGGTGCCCTCATCCTCTGATGGTCTGGAAGAGCAGCCTCTGAGAGCCACCAGTCTGATTCCCCAGCTGCCTATAGAAGCCCTAGGGGCACTGAGACATCAGTTCTTTTTCCACCGAAAAAGAGCTGTTAAATTGCCCATGGAGAACAGTGTGTAAGCTTTGCATATATCACACCATCTTTCAATGGAGCCAATAGAGCCAGTTTTGTTTCGTTTTTTTCATTATTGAAATACATCTCTGATGAAGTAGTTGGCTTTAACGGCCATGTTAAGTGAGAGCTGTGGTTTCTGGAACTGTTGGCTTTTCTGAAAATGTGTTTGAGTGCATATAAGTTGAATGTGAGTGTGATGTGTCTCCACTATGATGCAGAAAGGGGTGAAAGTGAAAAGCGTTAGTCGCCCAGTTGTGTCTGACTCTTTGTGACCCCACAGACTGTAGCCCACCAGGCTCCTCTGTCCATGGAATTCTCCAGGCAATAATACTGGAGCGAGTTGCCATTCCCTCCTCCAGGGGATCTTCCTGACCCGGGGATTGTAGCTGGGTCTTCTGCCTTGCAGGCAGATTCTTTACCACAGAAAGGTATGAGGCTATTTTAAATTTGATATGGTCCTAAGATGAGCCGATAGGCAGAATGACATTTCTGTCCTTCCCCAGGAAATGCCTGGTATTCATTCTATGCTAAGTTGTTTGATTCCGAAGATCTACTGGTTTACTCATGGCTCCTCTGTAGTTTTCTTACCCAAATTCCGTCCCACGCTACTTATTTGCCCGGGAGAGGTCAACATTTGAGGACCTAGTACATCAGGTCAGGCTCGAATTTCTGTTACAACTCTGATGTCTTCTGTGAGCACTTTGTATCACAGAGAAAGAGTCTGGAGGACAGGACACAGAGAGCTCAGAGAGGTTTCCACTGACATTTACTCAGATTTTATGTGAAAGTATTCTCCCCAGCTCCCACTTATATCCATTTAAAACACAGATATCCAGAGATGAGCACTATTTTGACTGATTGCTGACACAGGCAGAAGGGAGGCAGTAAGGCCAATTTTGTTTTTTTTTCCTCTTTTTTCCCCCCCATTTTTTGGCCAAATAGTGAGGCATGTGGGATCTTAGTTCCCCAGACAGGAATTGAGCCTGTGCCTTCTGCAGTGGAGGTACAGTGTCTTAACCCCTGGCCTGCCAGGGAACTCCCAGCAAGGCCAATTTATATCCCACCCCCCACCCAATTTGAAGTGGCATGGTATAGGCTGGAGGGGAAAAACATGTGTGTCGCGCACATGCTGAGTTGCTTCAGTCGTGTCCGACTCTGTGCGACCCCATGGACTGTACCCCACCAGGCTCCTCTGTCCGTGGGATTCTCCAGGCAAGAATACTAGAGTAGGTTGCCATGCCTTCCTCCAGAGGATCTTCCCAACTCAGGGGTCAAACCTGCATCTCTTATGTCTCCTGCATTGGCAAGTATAATACAACTGTGTTTTGCATATGGGATCCGTCAATACATGTTCATTGAAATCAGTTAGATAAAAGTAAATGCCTAAAATATTTGTGTTGTGCTAACATGCTCAGAAGTGGATTTTTATTTCATTTTCCCTGTCATCTTGTAACATTTCCAAATATTAACTGATGTTTTGCATAACTCCAAAATATATTTATATTAGTATAAGGTGGTGTAATTGATAAGACTGTCACAATTTTCTGATCAATTACAAGGCTGATATAATTGTTGAACCTTACTTTTGAATGAAAGATTAAATACAGATGGGTGACAAAATCAAACTTGGAGGTGGAGATTGTTCTGCCCAGTCCAGATCCTGTTTTCAATCAAGATTTGGGATATTGTTTCAGGGAATTCCCAACCAAGATAGTATGAAATAAAAGCCAGATGAGTGAAGCAAATAAGGAGCGATGGGAAACCAAAGGAAGAGATGGTCATGTGAGAAAGTTCTGAAGAAAATTTTCACAGAGAAGATAACATGGGAGCAAAGGGCATGGATCTTACTGGCTTAGTCTCACATGGTACCTAGAGCCAAGCTTCACAATTAGTATATTCTCAATGAGAAGATTTTAAAGTTATAATAGAAGGAAAGAGGGGGAGTTAAGGACCAAAGTTTTAATCTTGGAACAATCCCAATTTTTATTATGGAAAGTGCAAGTTGAATTGAACTTACACTTAACTTTAAATGAATTAAAATCATACAAAATTAAAAACTTAGCTCCTCAGTTCAGGTAGCCCGTTTCAAGTGTTCAACAGCCACATGCTACCTCGTGTCTACCTAGGGCAGTGGGACACTTCCGTCACGGCAGAAAGTTCTTCGGTGCAGCACTGCTGAGGAAGTCCACTCACCGTGCAGAGCGGTTGTCCCTGGGCTCACTCTAGAGACGAAAAAGATGATGTCCACTGAATAAAAGACTGGTTTAGTTGGTCTTCTTGTCCACCGAAGGAGGAAAGACTGTGATAAGCCAGGAGGTATTTGATGAAGAAATGGCGTCCGTGTAAGTCATTCCCCTCTTCCGTGTGGTGAGAGTGGGGTAAAGACTGAGCTTCTGGACTCCGTGGCCCCAGGAGTGAGCTCCCTAGAACATCCTCTCTCGAGGGAGTGCTCTGCAAGCCATGGTTGGCTCCCACTCTCCTTCTGGCCCACGCCTTCCCATTTCTCAGGCAGCCCAACTGCCAAGGTGGTTGGCAGTGGCCAGGTGCGACGCCAGGTAGCTGCACTTCCCCTCTGCGTGCATTCTGCCAGGCTCCTCTCAGTACAGTTTACATCCATCTGCTCCTCTCGCCCTTCCATGTCACAGAGTTAGATGTTGTTTTGTTCCCTGGAGGAAGCCCATATTGTTCCATTCCTACCAGAGAAGAGACACATCAAGAGCAACAAGGAAAAATATGGAGTGTAAGCATGTGTTTCTAGGTCATCAACATGCAAGGAAATGTGCATGAAAATGAGTGTTAATTTTCTGCATGATTCAGTGTTTGCGAGACTATCGAGTCATTTCCCATAGGCAGCCCGACAGCCATCACATGGTAATGAATTTCTATTACAACCATGTAAGATGGTTGAACCAGAAAACTAATGATCAAAGAAATGAACAAAATACTAACAAAGGTGATAACAATACTGATGTTTTAATAATTAACTGGCATTTACAATGGGGGTCAATTGGGTATTATAGTTACTTGGGGGCAGTTAATACAGGTCTGATTTTCTCATTTTAACATTTGTGGTTTCACCTGCCTTAATTTTTTTAAAAACAAAAATTCTCAATGAAAATAGACCTAGCCTAATGATCAAAATAGAAACAAGTTGTATGGTTAAGTAGTTTGTGCTTTTATTTACGTTTTTCTCCTTAGGTTTCAGAAGTCTTTTAAAATTACTCCGGACTGTTCTGCAGAAATTAAAATAAAGACTCTATCTTTTTGGAATTTGTGTTCAGTATTAAATTATATTCTTCGTTACCAATTTCCTCATTCATACATATGTAACTTTTGACTTTGCTTTAGTTATCTGTAAAACTCAGGTCGGCCCTATGCTTTAACATGGACTAAACCACTTGAAAACAAGACCATTTTAAAGATAGATATTTCAAAAATTAATTTTATCCTTTTTGCCTGTGTGCTAGTTATTCAATCATGTCCGATTCTTTGTGACCCCATGGAGTGCAGGCCACCAGGCTCTTCTGTCCACAGGATTTTCCAAACAAGAATCGTGGAGTAGGTTGCCATTTCCTTTTCCAAGGGAAATTTCCAATCGAGGGATCGAACCCATGTTTCCTGCCCTGGAAGGTGGATTCTTTACCACTGAGCCACCTGGGAATCCCTTATCCTTTTTAAAAAAATTACTATTATTTCCTTCTCACTTTTTCTTTCTCTCAGTTGTCACCAGGTATATTTTAATATCAGATTGGATGGAAAATTGACCTGGTTTTTACAAGGTAAAAGTGCATGATGAATTTAAAACATCCAAAAGAGAATTCTGAAAATCGTAAATAGAGTTTAATGTTTGGTTAGCAATTTTTCTTGAAAAGTTGCCTCCGTTCATGCTTATTTTCTTTAATGGAGTGTTGTTAGTTATCTCATTTTAGGTAAATATCCTGTAGCAGGTTTCAGCCAGAACAAATATTTACAGTTAAACCCTCAACTCCAGAAAATGGCTTTGTGTGTATGCTGGAGGAGGGGTAGGGATTAAATGGAAAGGCTGACTTTGTCTTGGCTTTAGACAAGCCACCACAATAAATCACTCCAAGACATTCCAACGGATGTGTATTGGAGGAACGCTCCCCTCCAGGAAGCTAAGGTATAGGGTTAAGAGGCTTCGCGGGCTGTGATCCCATGTAACTAATGGGCACATGTTTCACAGACAGAAGGGCCATGCCTTAGTCATCGTGGTAAGTCTGTAGTGACAGACGTCTGTTCTATATTTGTGAGTGACCTGATTTGGCATGCATGCAGCTCGTTCTACTGACAATAATGGGAACATGGTGTGAGGGGGAGAGGCAAGAAAGGAGGAGGGGCTGGGGGAGGCAGCGAGGTTGAGGGAGGAGAGAGACCTGGGGACCAGGAGGGGGAGAAGGGGAAAGGAACTCTAAGCAGCTGAAGATCATGAGCGTCTAAACACGGCTCTAAGGAAACCTGCCCTTAGTGGACGGTTCTTTAAATTTGGGAGCAAGCCTTACATCTGTTGCTAATGGATTTGGGGAGGATCACCTTCCCCTCCTCGTGCTCCCTCTGTCTCTCTCACTCCTCTCCCCTCCAGTCTCTGGGGAAGATAGATATTCAGACAGCTGTCAGACGGTGGCAATGGGATGCTTCTGCCTCCAGGAGTCCCTCATAATTTGCAAAACGTGCCTGGCCCTCCACCCTTTGCTGTGGTCCTCCAACCTCTCCAGGTAGGAAAGAAACCGGCCCCAAGTGATGAAAAGAACAAAGGGCTGCCCACATATATATACATATATATATTTTTTTTTAACTTGGAGTATAACTGCTTTCCAACGTTGTGTTAGTTTCTGCTTACAATGAAGTGAACCAGCTGTCTGTATCCACATACAGCTCTTGAACACATCCGCCTCTTGAATCTCCTACCTTGCACCTCCATCCCACCTCTCTAGGTCATCACAGAGCACCGAGCTGACTCTCCTGTGCTATACAACTGGTCTCCACTAGCTATCTATTTTATACATGGTAGTATATATATAGTGAGAAGGCAATGACAACCCACTCCAGTACTCTTGCCTGGGAAATCCCATGGATAGAGGAGCCTGGTGGGCTGCAGTCCATGGGGTGGCTAAGAGTCGGACACGACTGAGAGACTTCACTTTCACTTTTCACTTTCATACATTGGAGAAGGAAATGGCAACCCACTCCGGTGTTCTTATCTGGAGAATCCCAGGGATGGGGGAGCCTGGTGGGCTGCTGTCTATGGGGTCGCACATAGTCGGACACGACTGACGTGACTTAGCAGCAGCAGTAGCAGCAGCAGTATATATATGTCAATCCTAATCTCCCAGTTCAGCCCACCCTCCCCCAATCCCTCCCCTGTGTCCACATATACAATGCAATATTAGTCAACCATAAAAAGGAACGAAATTAGGTCATTTATAGAGACGTGGATGAACCTAGAGTCTGTCATACAGAGTGAAGTAAGAAAGAGAAAAACAAATACATTAATGCACATATGTGCAATCTAGAAAAATGCCCATCATTATTGACAACTGCCCCAGCCAAGTAACCCAAGTGCTCCTCTCTCCCATCATCCTCGAACACAGCACTCAGTCTCATCTGAGACTATCATGATTTCTTCATGGTGCTCGATTAGCTGGCGAGGACACCAGCTCCACGCAAAGAGGAGCACAGTCTGTCTAATTCACCACTTCTGTAGTGAAGAGTATGTTCGTTCTTGATCTCATTTATCTTCTCATTGTAAAATAAATGCTTCACGAGTATTCAGTGAATCTATCGAGCTATTTTTCTACATTGAGTCCTTGCAATTGGCAAGTAGTAGAGACACAGTGGGGTTGCCTCAATGAGTGGGCATTTATAAGCGATACACCAGCAACCAAGGGCTCAGGCAACTCTTCTAGAGGTTCCCCTGGGATATGGAGCATGGCTCTCACTATTTGGGGTCCAGTCAGAGCTTTTATGCTGGAGAAGGACATGGCAACCCACTCCATATTCTTGCCTGGAGAATGCCATGGATAGAGGAGCCTAGTGGGCTACAGTCCATGGGGTCCCAAAGAGTCAGACACGACTGGGCAACTGAAGAAACAGAGCTCTACCACCTGATAGTGGCCCTGACGACACAGCATCTGTCTGCTCACTTCTGCTCAGATCAAGTAGCCCTCGTCCTCTGCTCCAGGGCCCCTGTTCTGGGCTCTCCAGCATCATCAGGTCTCTGTGAGTTTTGAAGTCAGACTTCCTCCAGAAAGGGTTTGATTGATTTGTCTAATCACTATCCAGTATCAGGAGCCCCTCTGGGGAAAAACTGCCTTAAAACTAGTGCTCAGAGCTTCCTTACCAGGGGAGCACATCAGAAGCAATTGTACAGCTTTTTCAACCTGTATCTCCCGCATTGGCAGGTGGATTTTTAACCACTGAGCCACCAGAGAAGCCCCATGTAGATGGGTGGCCCTGGGCAAGTCATAATATTTTCTTGAACTTCATTTTATTCCTCTGTAAAATAGAAACACAGAGATGGCAATGGCACCCCACTCCAGTACTCTTGACTGGAAAATCCCATGGATGGAGGAGCCTGGTAGGCTGAAGTCCATGGGGTCGCTAAGAGTCGGACACGACTGAGCGACTTCACTTTCACTTTTCACTTTCACGCATTGGAGACGGAAATGGCAACCCACTCCAGTGTTCTTGCCTGGAGAATCTCAGGGACGGTGAAGCCTGTTGGGCTGCTGTCTATGGGGTCACACAGAGTCGGACATGACTGAAGCGACTTAGCAGCAGCAGCAAAATAGAAACAATAATAGGTACCTGGATTTTAAATGATATATTTTATGATAAATCCCGGGGTCGTCAACAGGACAGGGGAGGTTAATACAAATTAGCAAGGCTGTGGAATCCCAAGGTGGCTGGCTCCTGTCTGTTGCCTATAAATACAAATGCTGGACGAAGACCATTCCCCCACTTCTGCTTTGCTGAAGGGGAACTCCTCTCTCTATTTTTTTAAAGCAGGAAGCAGCTCTTGACAGCTCTGGCAAAATATCAAGTACTTTGTAAATGATAAATAACCATAAAAACACTGAGGATTAAGTACAAATGAAATAGTTCCATCGCACAATTTATATAAGATATGTTCCTGGGATGGAGGGCTCCAGGTACCCTCATCCAGCCGTAGAGAGCAGAGGTGATTTTTTCCTTCAAGTTCTCTCTGGGGTAGTCCCACCCGACAAGCTTCCTGAACCATGCCTTTTCTTGCCCAAAATATGTCCTTCCTGTCCCAGAACCTTCCTTTAGTTATGAGCAAATATAAGACAGGAGTTAGTAGCCTGTGTTGTGGACGCTTGCTGGTCAGAAAGCAGCAGGGAGATAAGAATGGAAGGTTGTTCCAGAGGCCAACGGCCCTGATGTAATTGGATGGTAAATTCAGGGGTGACAATGGAAGCCCACCCCTGCTCCCTGAGCATTCGAGGTGGTAGCTGGGCCTTCTCAGAAGGACTCATGAAAGAGACTCGACGCCCTTACTTGGAAAGAAGGGCTTCTCTGTGAGCAATCTCAGTTTTCAGGTTTCTAACAGGCTGGAGTTTTCCAAGCGTCAGAGCATCAAGACACAGATCCATGTAGACTGGTGTCCTGGCTCTATCCGTCTCTCCTTCCTCGCACAGTTCAATCAGATCACCTGTTTGCAGATTCGAGTCACCACATGGCCGGACCCTGTCTGTCATTTCCTCTCCCTGCCACCCGCTCACACCCTCTCGCCACTCGGGAGCTCAGTGAATACGGTTTTCCAAATATAGGTTTGCAGCCAGTGTGTTAGGCCTTCTAATGAGCCACGGTAATTGCTTCTGCTATTTTCCAAAATGGAAATCAACCTCGGAAGAGCAGCTGGTTTGTGGTAAAGCTCTCCTCCCTTGATTCCATCCCCCCTTCCTTCCAGTCAGTCAAGCTCCAGCCTTGACTGCTTCATCTGTGAGCAGGGCCTGAGGGACCCACGGGAGGAATGTGCTGATGGTGGGGAAACAGAATAAGGAGCTATTGTGCCTTTATTACATTGGGGAGAGGCAGGGAGGAATGGGGAGAGCTCGGCTTTTACTTTTGATTTCTAAGATAACCTGTTCTGGGTTGTGCTTTTCGATGTATCTGAAAAGATAACGAGGTTCTTTGATGACAGAGCAATGATGTCCCTGGCCTCCATCTTTTCAGAATTGACCAAAATAGCAAAGAGAACGAGAAACAAAAACACAGGCGCTGTATTCTTCAAGGGCAGGAGAGATCTGTAATCTGGAACCACAATATATGGAGATGAGAAACAGATGGAGGAATGGGAAGGTGTTTAGTAGATCTATGGAAAGTCAAGCCTGAAAGCCTGGTGGGAGTTACCATTGCTAATCAAGCCCATTCTCTCTGCAGAACACAGGGACGTCCTGGGCGCGGGGCCCACGAAGGCAGACGGCTGGGAGTGAGCATGGCCCTGAAGGCTGTCCCTGCAGCAGAAACGTAATAACACTAGTTACCATCGTGGTGTGCTTGTTGGTGCCTGGCTCTTCACATTCTCTCTTGCAATCCTCATGAGAGCAAAAGGTATTCATTTTCCCATTTTACAGATGCAAAAACTAAGGCTCAGGAGGGTAAAATCATTTGTCCCAGACAACGGAGAGAAAGATACTAAACCAATGTAGTCTTAATTCTGAAGCCTCACCACCAAATCCCACCGGTCGGAGGCTGTCATCAGCCCCAGAAAAGGGAACCGAAGGTACCAGAGTGTGTGGTCAGGAGCTGGGGGAGAGGTTCCCAGTGTTAACGAAGTTGTCCTTATTATCTGTGGCACTTGCTCTTCTATTAAATTGTGAGCTCTTTGAAAGGAGGTGATTTTCCCCCTCCAGGCCATAGCAGTGTGAGGGTAAGCATCTTCTCAGTAAGCATCTTTTGAACGAATGAATGGATGGATGGATGGATGGATGAACCCATATGTTCAGAGGAAGGAGGACTGGACTTGTCAGGAAAGATGTCAACGAGGAGGTGAGTCTGCAGCCAGGCCGAAGGTTTGTCATCCAGGGATTGATTCCATGTTACCAGCGGAAACTTCCGAAGGACAAGACAGTCCCAGAAAGACACTAACTTGAGAGTAAGCCCAAAAAGCAGGCTGGTGACAATGAACTTAGGTGAGACTGATGGAGACAAACGCATGCCACGGGGACACCAAAACAGAGCCTTTCTAGGAAACAAGTAAAAAGTCAACTGTGGGTAAAAGAAGTATCTAGAAACAGGTACATGTTCTGATCCAGATGGTTGCCACTGACTATAAATTCCTATCTTGCAAAGACAAGGCGAGTTTTCTAATGCATTTATTGTTACTCCAGCCAGTCAATCTGGTCATTATTTGTACCCTAGGTGGCTGCAACAGTCTTTGAAAGAACGTGAAAGTGAAGTCACTCAGTTGTGTCCGACTCTTTGCGACCCCATAGACTGTAGCCCACCAGGCTCCTCTGTCCATGGGATTTTCCAGGCAATAGTTCTGGAGTGGATTGCCATTTCTCTACAACCAAAGGCTACTCATTAAAGTGTGGAATTCTTGTTGGCACTGAACACATCAGAGTCATGGGTTCCTTGCCTCCTACGCTGACATATCCAGCGATCAGGACCAGTTCAAACTAACTTCTGCCCGTGCTACTGACAGTTAAATGGAATTGATGGCTATCCCTTCATTCAGTAAATATTCACGAGCACGCACCATATGGTTCAGCACAGTCCTAAGTGGGAAACAGAGCGCTGGAGGTTGAATGGGGCGGTGAATAGACAGGGTGTCTGCTCTGTGGACTCTGGTTCTGGTATCTGCACAAATGCTCACTTCCTTTATTGGCGGATGCTGCTTCCAAGCTCCAGGGTCAGGAAACTACAACCTGGAGGTCAAATGCAGCCCACCACGTGTTTTTATACAGCCCTTGAGTTAAGTTGGTTTTTGTTTTCATTTTTTTAAGAGGCTCGGAAAAGCCGAAAGAAAGATAATATTTTGTGACATGTGAAAATGACATGAAATTTAAATATCAGTATCCGCAAACCAAAGTTTACTTGGAGCTCAGCCACGCGGGCTGGTTTATGTGTTGTTTACAGCTGTCTTCATGTTATAGCTCAGTCATTGCCACGGACCGCATGGCCATTAACCAGAAAGGTCTTCCTATTTGATTTTTTTATAGGAAAAGTTTCCTGACCCCTGTTCTAAGCTAACTTTCTCAAAATGCACTCCATAAAACATTATTTCTGAAGATATTGTGTTAGAGTTTTTGAGTTCTATTGTCAACATATTTAAACACAATGAATTGTAAAAAGTTATAAGTTTCTCTACTTAATATTTTCTCTACTGTGGAGTGTGGCCAGAATACATTGTGACCCTCTAAGACAGAGGATGTGGAGGTCTCCAAACCTGTTCCCTGTTGTTCAGTTGATAAATCGTCCCAACTCGTTGTGACCTCATGGACTGTAGCATGCCTGGCTCCTCTGTTCTCCTCTGTTCTCCTCTGTCTCTGGGAGTTTGCTCAAATTCATGTCCATTGAGTGGATGATGCTATCTAACTATCTCATCCTCTGCTGCCCCTGTCTCCTTCTATCTTCAGCCTTTCCCAGCATCAGGGTCGTACAGGTGTCTGTTTCTAGCAAATCTCATAATCCAGGCGGTTGTGCACAGCGCTCTTTGGGAAATACTAAACAGAGTTCTTACTCATAGGCTTTGTGTTATTTCTGAAACTGGCTGCCAAAAAACCAAAGCAGTATCACTGCTAGTGAAGTAAGACTTCTGCGCAGATCTGAAGCCCCTTCCTCTTAAGCATAGCACGATTCTTCTGAAGGTTCCCAGTTTGATCCCAGCTAAACAATACCTACCTTCCCCTATTAATACCTTTGCAATTTCTTTTCTCCCACGCTCTCTGGGTGCCAATCACAGCACCTCATGGTACTTCCTGAAGGATCCTGTTGCCTCATCGACCAGTTAATATCTCCCTATCACAGAGTGTCCATATGCGTTCGGAAATAAAAACTTTGAGGGGAAGATCCCAATCCCCTAGCTGTGGGGTTATCTTGACGATGAGCTGCTCTTGATTTATTCTGTAACCACACACTGATTCATTCACACGTGTGTGTGTATAAAGGGTCTCAGGAAGAGCCCAGGATGGCTCAGCTGGAGCTCCGACACCCTGGGACACATCTGGAGAACTGAGGATTATCTGCAGGGTTATCTGGGAGGCCTCCTGGGAGGGCATTAAGGGAGAAATAAGCCAGGCACATGAATTTAACTTAGTTTTTTGTTTTTGGTTTTTTTAAGTTTTCATCATTCTGGGGAGGAGCAGTTCTGAGGACCGTGCAATCTCTGTCACGTAGATGTGTCCCCGGCTTCAACACCCGCCTGCTTGAGTCCTGTAAAGGGGTGGCAAACGGGAAAGAGTGTAAATAAAAACTGAAAGAGGTTTTTCTTGGAATATTTTAAAACCTCAAGGCCTGAGTGGCTCTGTTTCTAAACTGAAGGCGGCATTCTTCCCGCCACGCTGCAAGGTGTCTGTCGGGTAAGAGCTCTCCCCTTGAGGTTGCAGCGGCACCGGAGAGAGGGAGACAGGGTAGCATGGCCTCCTCGGGGCGCTGTTGGCATAGACGCATCCATCTGCGCCCCACCTGCGCTTCGGAACAGCAATGGGTGGTGTGGAATCGACAACCACAAAGAGATCATTGCGTCTGGTGGAGCAGCGGCTCTGACGGTCACCAGCGGAAGTTCTGGCGTCCGGTGGGAGAGGAGGCCTCTGGTCCTCTCCTTGAGCGGCAGGGGAGGGGCGGCTGCATCTCCTAGAGCGCTGAGTGAAAGTCGTTCAGACATGTCGGACTCTGCGACCCCATGGTTTATACAGTTCAGGGAATTCTCCAGGCCAGAATACTGGAGTGGGTAGCCTTTCCCTTCTCCAACCCAGGGATCGAACCCAGGTCTCCCACATTGCAGGCGGATCCTTTACCAGCTGAGCCACCAGGAAAGCCCAAGAATACTGGAGTGGGTAAGTCTAGCCCTTCTCCAGGGGGATTTTCCCAACCCAGGGATCCAACCGGGGTCTCCTGCATTGCAGGTGGATCCTTTACCAACTGAGCTATCAGGGAAGCTCCTAGAGCACAAAGGAGACCATCTATTGTCCCTCCCAGGAGAGCAGATGCCAGGAATCCTTGGGGGTAATGGGCATGAGGCTGCCATAGCGTGTCAGGCTGGTGACCAGTGAGTTTGCAACCTTAGATCTCACTCCTAGTCCCAGATAGAAGGCGGGTGGGGGAAATTTGGAGTTCTTCAGTCTACTCACGGAACCACACATAAGCTCACACACTTACATGCATTCCTATCGAGACGTGTACTATGAATGTAATTGCTCACTCATACCCAAGCTATGCTTGTATATGAAACCATACACTGTGAAAATGAGGTGGAAATAGGTGAAAGTTGGGTCGGGGGGGGCGTTAAGTGGGTGAGTCTTGAGGGTCCCATCATCCCTGCTTCAACCAGAGAGCTCTGCTTTTGTCTGTTATATGCATTGTGGTGGTGATGATCATTTAGCAGTTTGGTTATGTCTGACTTTTGTGACCCCATGGACTGTAGCCCACCAGGCTCCTCTGTGCATACGCATTGTGCTTCTACTTAAAGATTTCTTTTAAGAAAGGGTTCCATGGCAAAAAAAGAAAAAGAACTTTGGAAATCCCACTTGATATAATCAAATTATATATATATATGTTCCTATTATTTTATAAATGAGGAAATGAGGACACAGAAGGTTTAAATGACTCAGCTGAGTTCATAAAGACAAAAGCATTGGTTTAAGGGCTCCAATCCAATATTTTTGTTTTGTTTTTCTATAACACCCTGCAGAGAAAGAAAGAATATACACAAAGACGATGAAGCCTGGATGTTTTTCAGAACTTGGTGTGTTTCTCAATTTTAGTGGTCAAAGGTTTGAGAACCGGCTTATTAGATCTTTTAATTTTTCTAACTATGATTTTATAGCTAGAAAAACATTAGCTATGGGGGTAGAAATGTAGATTAAATTAACACAGTTATGTATCAAATGACCATGTTAATACAATTTTCAATTCAGCTCTAAAGTTGAATTAGAATCTACTTAGACATGCTATACTAATCAGAAATATATAGCAAAAATGAGATCATTGTGTTTTAGACAGGGCCTCGAGAACCATTAGCCCAATTTTCTAAGCACAGAAGGAGGCAAAAAGTGATGACAGGAAAGTTTGTGAAGAAGTTCATGAGTAAATGTTAATAGAATTATTCACTCTGGAGAAGAAAGAACAAAAGAAGCTAACCGTTGTCCTGGAGCATAAAGGGTCTCTCGACTGAGACGCAGTCCCTTTCTCATTCACAGGAGGACAGAATAAAAGTGGACCTTTTGAGAGACCACAGGAGGTTCTAGGTGGTGGAGTCTGTAGGACAACGTTGAGGTTCCCCAGGCTGCGCTGAGCTATAAGGACCAGAGGCAGTGCCCGTGAAGTGCCCTGTCCAGGGAGGAAATGGTAGCTGATGACTCAGGGTCTCTGCTATTATTTCAGAAAATATCAAGCATCACTGTATGGCAGAAGCTAAAGGTAATTCACCAACAGGGCATAGAGGTGGGAAGGAGAAAACTGGGGCACCACTTTCCACCTGTGGGCTAAGATGGCCACTGAGGATACCCTCCTGCTCTGCACGCTGTCCCAGCCGTGAGTGCTCTCTGTACCCCACCCTGCCTTCCTACTGTCAATCAGAGAGTCCCAGAGGCCTGATAGTCCCATGGTTGAAGTCTATGGATGAGCACTGGGTATAAGGCAAAACCCTTTCTGTAGAAACTTATGCATCTAATGTTCTTATCTCTTAATATGCTGTTGTAAAGGTCTGAAACATGGCAGAGTTTGAGAACACAAGTTAGGTAGATAACACAAATGGCTATCACACACCCTTCCCCCATGTCACCTTTTCCCCCTTTCTTATCAGAGAAGGCATCTGAAGCTGATGGAGTGGGGTATATACAGTTGGGGAAAGGATGCAGACACGTCTCCCTGGAGGGGGTTGTGATAAGACATATACTCACATGAAAAGTGACAGAGATATGCTCATAGGAGTCACTAGCTTAACTCTTAATACCACGAGAGCACCCACATCAGGAGAGCAGGACTGTCCACTCGTCCATCTCTCAAGTTCCCTTTTTTCGGACCCCAGGTGTAATGTTGCTATATTCTATCTGTAGCTAACTTTACAGCCCCAGGGCCCAGTGGTGTGGATATTTGTAATGGAAAAAAAAAGATTCAGAAATACAGTGATTATTCACTTCAGTTTTAAGGGACCCAGAAGATGTATTGGAATCCTATGGAATGAAAGCGTTATTTGTGACTGAGTGGAAGATTTTTGTTTAATTAACTCCAAGTCATCGGCTTAATTAGAAAGTGAAATCCAAGATTTCAGAAAGGCATATTTACAAATTGTTAATTATGAAAGCAAGCAAAAAAGCCAACTCCACAATAAAACTCCGACTCACTAGCCTGCCCCGTGCTTTGAGATCCTTGGATGACTTGTGGTCCAGTGACCAGTTCACTTTCAGGAAGAAGGAAATGAGCTGCTGAGACTGTCTCCCCAGGACAGACCTTGACTAATTCTCTTGTTGTTCCTACCTTTCTCAGTCTGGGTAAAGTCATCAGCTGGAAAACTCAGCTTCAGCCAGTGAGACACTGTCTTGCAAATTCCAAGGATTTAGCAGGAGTGGGTATTAATAATTTGCAGTGTCTGGTGGTGACTCAGGTCTCAGCAGACTGGCTGTTTAATTTGCAGCCAAGCTCCGTTTCTCTGACGGCGGCCCCGATCCCCACACATTTCTTCCAGCACTCCTCATTTCACAGGAGTCTTTGAGGATATAGACATGCCTCTGTCTTCACGCTTCTAGACGTATGAGACACCCAGGAGGCAGTGCAGGGCCCTTTGAGTGTGAGTTGTTGAATCAGCCTGCTTTGACTGATTTTCTGTCACGAGTCTGCTGTTGAGAGCAGCTGTGTCCCAGTTATTATTCAAGCTGAGAAAACGTCAGCTTTTACCAATTGACTTGGGGAAGTCATGGGTCTTCCCAGGTGGCGCTAGTGGTAAAGAACTCACCTGCCAAAGCAGGAGACATAGGAGATGCAGGTTTGATTCCTGGGTCAAGAAGATCCCCTGGAGTAGGAAATGGCAACCCACTCTAGTACTCTTGCCTGGAAAATCCCGTGGACAGAGCAGCCTGGTGGGCTACAATCCATGGGGTTGCAAAGAGTCAGACACAATTGGAGCAACTTAGCACATTCCTCCATGTTGACCTATGGACAGGGCATAAGAGACGTGTACACTGCTCAATTGCTGGTTAATTACAGCAATTTTCTATGGATTTTTAAAGACTGGTATTTCAAGGACTGATCTGAGCAATTATTTCACTGGTCATCAGTATGAAATGGAAGAGATGAAAACAGCAACAAGATGGCATGTACATCATGACTATTGAATGAAACAACTATAGTTACAAACATTCTTTTAAGTAAGCTACTGAAATAAGGAAGAACGGTGGCAACTAAAATTTATTTAAAGGCTATTTGATCCAAGAAGATCCCACGTGCCTCGGAGCAGTTAAGCCCATGTACCACAATTATTGAACCTTATTTAAAGGCTATTTGAAACTTTTCTCCCTCCAAATGGCATTTCATCTCTAGCACAATGCAAACATCCTTTGAAACTTTCTCGCCCACTGACTGTGCCCCACCCGCAGTCCACATCTCTTCTCTCTTTTTCCAAACTCCTCAAACATCTCAGGTCCACATAATTGCACAGTCCTGGCGCCCTGCTCCACCCTACTCCTTTTCTTACCTCTTACTGGATTCTATTCCACCAGAAACGCTGACATCTCCAACGGGCTTCACTCCAGCTGATCTTGGCTCCTCTCAGTTCTGCCCTACCTCCCGATTCTGCAAACGAAGGACTAAAAGAGCAGCACAGCAGCTGTCTTTTACAGGTGGGAAGAGCCAGAGGCTCTGAATAATTCCTGCTTTTTTTTCTATTAATTATACAGGAAAAGGCCTAAGACCTGGCCATAGCAAGGGAAACGATCATCAAGTAATTCACTCATATTAACTGATAATTAGCTGGAGGAAACAGAGTGAGGTTAGAAAAGCAAGAGAGAGAAGGAAAGAGAGGGAGCAAGAGAGAGAAAAGAAAGAAAAAAGAGAAGACATCAGTTCCTAGCAAAATTTTGCTTGAAGTCTCAAATTCAAAGTTCCAACTCTGATCATGGCAATCTAGACGTGGCCTTATTTGTAATAAAATTTGTAAATAAAGGTGAGACACTGTGACAAAACTGTGCCCAGAATACATCATGTGAAGAAATATATAGTATTAATAAAATGATAATGGTGGCTGCTGGGGGAGGTAGACATGTAAGAAATGTAATTTTGAAAAAAAAAGATGAACTGATAATACACATAGAATCAAGCTATAACATCTCCCAAGCTACCCTAGCCTTCAATATCATCATTATTGAAACTCTCTCCATTGACATAAATACTCTTCACTGTCTTTCTTCTTCCTTTCCTTCCTCCTTTTTATCTTCTTCTCACTGTCTTAACCCACTCAGGCTGCTATCACAAACTACCATAGACTGTGACTTATAAATGACAGACTGTTATTTCTCACTGTTCTGAGGCCTGGAAAGCCCAAGATCATGACACCAGCAGGCTTGGTGTCTGATAAAAGCCCACTTCCCAGTTCATGGGCTCCCCTGGTGGCTCAGATGGTAAAGAATCTGCTGGCATTGCAAGGGACCTGGGTTCAATCCCTGGATTGGATTTGATCCCTGGGTCGGGAAGATCCCCTGGAGAAGGAAATGGCAACCCACTCCAGTATTCTTGCCTGGAGAATTCCATAGACAGAGGAGTCTGGTGGGCTACAGCCTATGGGATTGCAAAGAGTCAGACACGACTGAGCAACTTTCACTCCCAGTTCGTAGACAGCTGTCTTTTCACTGTGTCCTTGCATGGCAGAAGAGGTGAGGTTACTCCCTGGGGCTTCTTTTATAAGGTCACTCATCCCATTCCTTGGGGTTCCACACTCATAACCAAATCACTTTGCAAAGGTGTGTGTGTGTGTGCATTAGTGGCTCAATCATGTCCAACTCTTTGTGACTCTATGGACCATAGCCCACCAGCCTCCTCTGTTCATGGAATTCTCCAGGCAAGAATACTGGAATGGTTAGCCATTTCCTTCCCCAGGGGATCTTCCTGACCCAGGAATGAAACCCAGGTCTCCTGCATTGCAGGCAGGTTCTTCACCGTCTGAGCCACCAGGGAAGCTCCCACCTCCTAATACCAACATGCTGGGGGTTAGGACTTCAACATATGAATTTGAGGGGGACACGCAAATGTTCAGCATATAGCAGTCACCTTCAAGATTATTCAAGGATAAAGAGATTGATGGATTTTTTCCCGTCCACAGGGCTCCTGCCACACTGGTTATATCCCGTTGTCATCTAGTCTAAGGACCACACCACATTCCAATGGGCTGGACATCCATCCCAGTACCCATGCCTTACTGGCTGTTACCTGTTTTGAATATCACACGGGCCACATCTCACAATAGTATAGAGGGATCCGTATATGACAAAAGTGAGAGTCTGAGTCATTTTAGAATATTTTTGCACATGGGTAGTTACTGGTATCTGCATTTTCCAGATCGAGGAACTGAGGCTGGGATCTGAATGCTCCCAACTTAGCTTCTGTTCATGCTGGTTCTCCTACAGTGCCAAGGAATGCCCACAACCAGCTGCCTCCATCTTTGCTGTGAATTTAGGGTGACAACTGATGGAATGACCTAGTGAGACCTCAGAGAACAAACGAGGACTTTACTGTCTTTGTGTGAAAACATGCGGTGTAGTCACAAACTGTGTTGGGATCCAGAGTCACCAATGGCATCAGGACCCTTTGGGGCTGCCTGTCTGTCTGGTTCTGACTCATCCTAAAGCCCCTGCTAATTGTGCTGGCCGCGTGGGTGACCCAAAGCTTCTCTCGCAGGAGGACTTCCTAGAGAGGAGCAAGGCCTCCTGCCATCACGTCCGCTGTCAGCCTGTAAGATATTAAAACTGACTCGAAAAAAAAAAAAAAAAACTGACTCGAGATAGTGTTGAAAAATGTTTTCCTTTCCGGTATGCTAATAAGAACAAGATCATATACAACCGATGTGTATCGCAGCAGGACTGTTCCGTGGCCGAGGCTTTTAATGAGCTGTTTTGTAATGAGGGCCGATCTGCAAACAGTATCTGGGTGCTAGTCAAAGTTTAAAGACCTCTGATTCCCCCCAACACACACCCTCATCCAAGCCATGGCTTTAATTCTTTTAAACAGTAACATTAATTGGCTGTTAAGTAAAACAGGACAGAACACAATAGATTTATGATATTTTGAGAAGCGACACCAGTTCTCAGGCATTCAGAGAAACAGGCTTGGCTTTTATGAGCTAATTATGATTTAGTGGTTTCTCTCACCCTGTTGAGTCTGTGGGCTGCCTCTAAAATGGATCTGGGATGAATGTCAAAATCAGGATTTACAGTCAAACCTTTTCAACATAGAAAGCGCAGGAGAAGTTTATTGTTTTATTTTTTTCTCCTAAGCAATATTTCCTTCTGCATTTCTATGCTGCTAGATTTTGTAGAATTTCCACCCCCATCCTAGCTTTGAAATGGTGTCTATAAATTACTTCTCCTGTTAAGGCTGCTGTATCATCAAAAAGTGATTGTTTTTGCAAGCAATCACGAGAGAGCATGTCAATTTAAATAATCTCTTTTTTTCCATCTCACCCCTTTTCTCCCTCACCCTCTACAGGAGAACTGCTATCATCTTGGTTTTCCCACCCTTTCACAAATGAGCAGAAACTGACAAAGCTTGATGAACAAGAGATCTTTCTTCTTTTTCCTACATCTTTTTTTTTTCCTGCTCTCTCTTTGAAATGAGAACTGTGTTTAGCTGTTGCCTTCAGGGACAGAAGACCCTAGGGATCAGGCTCCAAAGGTTTCATCCTTTTCTCCCCTCGAACATGAGGAAATCAGGCAGTTTCTTTTCCAATGGGAGCCTCCCTTCTCTTAATTTATAAAGTAAGGCAGTGATGATTTCTAAGATCTCTTCCAACTCTTGAAAGTGAAAGTTGCTCAGTCATGTTCTACTCTTTGCAACCCCGACCCCATTGACTATACAGTCCAAGGAATTCTCCAGGCCAAAATACTGGAGTGAGTAGACTTTCCCCTCTCCAGAGGATCTTCCCAGCTCAGGAATCAAACCCCAATCTCCCTCATTGCAGGCGGATTTTTTCACAAACTGAGCCACTAGGGATGTTACCTATATATGGCCCAACAGTAATTTGATGTGTGTTGTTGAAGGAGACATGGCAACCCCAAATATGCTGCTTTGGCATAAGAATTATTTTGAGCTAAATTCAGCTGAGGTCCTGAATCCCTTATCTGCCAAAAAACAGAGTCTCCTCCAAATAAATGAGCTGCTGTATCCCCTCCCTGGGAGCCAGCGTTACCTCTTCCTCTCAGAGACCTCTGGCCAGCACCACACCCAGTCGGGCATTGTCAGAAAACCATCATAACTCTCACCTATTCTCTTAAGGGCCCATTTATTTCCCCTAAAAGTCATTTGTCTTCTCGTAAGTGCTCTTCTTCCTCCCTTATGAAAACGTGACAGTGAAAGTGAAGGTTGCTCAGTCGTGTCCGACTCTTTGCGACCCCATAGACTACACAGTCCAAGGAATTCTCCAGACCAGAATACTGGAGTGGGTAGCCTATCCCTTCTCCAGGGGGTCTTCCTGACCCAGGGATTGAACCCAGCTTTCCCATATTGCAGGCAGATTCCTTACCAGCTGAGCCACAAGGCACAGTGACATGTAAGCCCCAAATTCCAACAACCTCCTTTGAATCACATTTTTTTTTTTCTGTGAACTCTCATGTATCTATATAAATCAAAATCTGTCTTTTCTCTTGCTAATCTGCCTTTTGTCAATTTAATTTGCAGGCTTCTATGAACAGAACATACAGGGTAGTAGAAAGGGCTTTTTTCCCCTGACATTTGTGTGTGTGTGTGTGTGTGTGTGTGTGTGTATAGAAGTTATAGAAATGCCGATGGAAAGGATGAGGCTAGGAGTAGTATTTTTCTTTAAAAAAATTTTTTATGAGGAAAGTGTCATAATATGGAATTCTCCAGGTACGAATACAGGAGTGGGTTGCCATTTCCTTCTCCAGGGGATCTTCCTGACCCAAGGGATCAAACCCAGGTCTCCCTCATTGCAGGCATGATTCTTCACCATCTGAGTCACCAAGGAAGCTAGGAAATTTTGTGGCGAAAGTACCACTCACCAAGCTTCTTATCTCTACCAGGAACCTCTCTACAGTACCTTATCAGTACAGTTCTCCCTTCCCTAGTTAAGGGTGTAAGCATGGCATGCACTGGGTGTTTAGTTTTGATTTTTGGAGGTTTTTGTTGGGTGTGGGGAGAGTGAGGAAAAGAGAGAAGCAGCAGATGCCAATTCAAGGCCAGCAACTTTTCAAATGGCCTCAGACCACAGTTATTTAATTGTAAAGTTTTGTGTTTTTGCTCTATTATATTTTGGTTCCTTTCTTATTGGACAATCCTTGGAGGTTTTTCCTGACATGTTGGAAGGAGGAAGTTGCACCTCTGGTCTCTTCCCTGATGTCTCCATAGAAGAGACCGTTCAAGGACTTAGACCAGAGTCTAGAAATAGCCTCTGAACATTTGATTAGATTACATATTATATGCAATTTATTATCTATTATATATTGCACCATCGACTATGCAGTACACCCAAGATGCCATCATAGAGAATATACAGCTTTATAATATGGCATAGTTTATTGCAGCTACAATTTATTGAATATTAACTATGTGCCAGACATGCTATTAAGCCTTTTTCTTATGTTTTCTCATTTACTTTAGATGATTTAGTTTATATAAATGGTAATTTCAAATGACACTTGGTGTTAGTAATTTCTTCCAAGCATTTTTCCTGTCTCCAGATCTCCAGAATAAAGAAGTTAAGATACCTGGGAAAGGATTCAACAGTAAGGATGTTCTTGCAAACAGATGAGCATAAAAAATAGGAATCATTAGAGTTCCTAACCCTAGCTCCTCCCACCGCCAGCACCCAACGAAACTAACCAAACACACACACACACACACACACACACACACACACCCTTTAATTTCTAGTACAGAATAATTCAAGGGTCCCATTAGATTCTAAAACCTTCCCAGCTGGGATAATTGGCTTTAGAATCTTCCCTCATCCCCATGACTCTCTCTCACATGCCAATATCTCTGACACATAGATAATTTATGAAAACAGAGTAGACACTTTTTAATAATTAAGTGATAGCTAATAGGAGCTTTTAAAACAAGCCGTAAGAGCTTGGAAAAGGAAGGGAAACCAAGATAGTTTGTCACCCACATATTTATTGGGAGTGACTCCAAAAGGCCCTTCACCTTGTACCCCACTATCCACGACTGGAAGCCCCGAAAAGTTTGGTGTGTTTGTTAACCAGGGTCTTCTTCCAGAGGTGTTTAAAGCCGCAGTCGTTTCAAGGCAGAACCAGATGCCTGCCCCAGTCTCCATCACCCGGCATCACCCACTCTATTTTCTCCAAATTACAGTGCAAACAATAACACAGGTAAAATTAGGCACGGCACTAATTACGCGGCGCAAATGTGTCAAGGATATAGAATGACAAACGGCAGACGCCGGCCGTGTTGTGTCGTATCAAGTAATCTCCCGGCTGCCGAGCCCAGGAACAAAGGGAGACTTGTGCCCTGTTTGTCTAACATGCTCCATCTCACAAATTGGAAATCCTTCCTAATTAAGATATTGTTCAATGTCCTTTGTTAGCAGATTTTAACAATGTTAATTAGGAGGTTAGAGTGATCATTGTTCATCTAGCAAACAATTAGGGTGATTCGCACTGTAGCTTTTGAGAAACTTCTGAGCAAAACAGAGGAGTTTCCCTTTGGCAGGGAGGGGAGCTGGGAAGGGAAGGAGCAGCCGGGATGGGGAGAAGGGGCAAGGCTACTCCTAACATTTTTGGGCCTCGGACCAAGGCAAAGCGTGAGGAAATGTCAGCTGCGGGTGTTGCAGCTGGTGGAGAGCAGTGCGGGCCTTGACCTTGTGGGATAACAGTATTTGCAGATGCAAGGTCCATTCCCCCCATGGTTCTCGTCTTGATAATTCAGGAGACTGTGGTTACAGAAAGCAGAGTCCGGAGATCTCTTAATCATCTGGTTGAGTAAGGGCAAGGATGGAGTGTAGGACCTGCTATCTCAGAAAGAAACATCTGGCACGTCACATGTGTGAAGCTAAAGGAGTTTGAGAAAACAGAAGATGCAGGAAGGTCACACTGACCTCTCCTCTGGTTGCCCTCCCTGAGACAAGTCAAAAAGCCCTCCTGTGAGAGCTGCCCTCCCTGGACCAGGAGGAGAGGAGCGTGCCTGGCTCCAGAGACAAAGGAATGCCAAGAAGGATCGGAGCGCACAGGCCTGGCGATACGTCCCCCGGTTTACTCCCCTGACCTCACACCCTTGGCCCTAGGTCTTCCTTCGTGACTGCCCTCTTCATCAAATCTGGGACACACACACCCAAATCTCACTTTCTTCAGGTCATCTCCATTTCGTTATGAAACTCCTGTGACGTTTACAGTTTACATTAAATACATTTGTATGTGTATCTCCTGTTAATCTTTGTCAATTTAGTGTTCAGACCCAATCAGGCACCCTAAGAGGCTCAAGGAAAACTTTTTCCTCCTCTGCAGTTAAGGATACAACATCCCCTGGAAGAGGAAATGGCACCCCACTCCAGTATTCTTGCTGGGGAAATCTCACGGACAGGGGAGCCTGGTGGGCTACAGTCCACGGGATCACAAGAGTCGGGTGTGACTGAGCACAGCACAGCACAGCACAGTTGAAGAAACAAAAACAGTACTATGCCAGCCGGATTTCAGACTTTTCTCAAATTACAACTGACTATTTTAGCATCAGATGAGTCTGTGCTCCTCCTTCAATACCCCCCGCCTCCTGCCAACTTTGTGCCCCCACACACAGGAGATAAAGTGGTTGGCACTTTTTTTTTCTTTTCTTTTGAAGGGTAGAAGAATATGCCACTCAAGGATATGATTGCAGGGGGTTGGGACATGACACCCCCAAATATGGCACTTTAGCACGTTGACAATTTTGAGAAACAGCAAATGTAGGTAGAGGCTTTCTCTCAATTCCTCTTACCTGTATAAAACAAACCCTCCAAAACGAACTCTATCGTTTAAGTCCTCTGCCCACCTTCCCCGGGAGTTTGATCAGCCAGGAGAGACTGGTCCTTATTGCAGGGGGCAAGACTAGAAGTTGACACCGTTGCGTGCTAAGTCACTTCAGTCATGTCCAGCACTTTGCGACCCTATAGACCGTAGCCCACCAGGCTCCTCTGTCCACGGGATTCTCCAGGCAAGAATACTAGAGTGCGTTGCCATGCCCTCCTCTAGGGGATCTTCCCAATCCAGGGATGGAACCCGCGTCCCTTACATCTCCTGCTTTGGCAGGCAGCTCCTTTACCACTAGTGACACCTGGTACCGCATCCAGACAGATTGTGTCACAGTCGTTCCTCCTGTCTATTCTTCTACGGGCCCATTTGTCTCTCCTAAATACCACTGACTTTCCTCTAAGACACCTGCATCTCCTCTGCCATTTGCCTGTTAAGATGATATTTAAGCCTGAATTCTAAGCCACCTCTTTGAGTTACTCATTTCCCCCTGGTATCGCCCATGTTGATAAACTTCTTGTTTTTCTCTTGTTAATCTTTTATTACAGAAGTCTCAGCTAAGAGCTCAGAAGAGCAGAGGGAAAATTATTTTTTCTTTCCTTCCCACCGTGCCCAATCCCCAACCTGCTACTGGAGGTGACCGGACTAAAAGGCAGGAAGGAGGGGAGGGAGGGAGAAAAGCCTCTGTGTTCAGCTGCTTTGAAATTGCAAATATAAGAGCAAAATATATTTGGAGAGGAGGCAAGAACTGATCGTTTAAAAACTACCAGAGCACTTGGGTTTCTTTGAGACTCTTGTTCTCTCTTGGCAAAGGCACTGGTGGAGGGCAGGCATCCCAGAGAGAGGAAGTATTGACTGAAAATTGAACACAGATTCTGGGTTCTATTTTTAGCTCCATCCATGATTTCTCAATACAAACTCAGGATGAGTCGCTGAACTAAGAGTCACACCTACCTGGAGGTGGTTTCAGGTAGCTCAGTGCAGTGATTTTCTAACTATGCATGCCCAACTCCAGAGGAAAAACATCTCACAGCTATCAAGGAGCGGCTAGTGCCAGGCACTGTGCTGGATACTTTACATAAATTTAATCACAGCTAGCACTTAGCTTCAATCACAAACAGCCCGAGGCCCATTTAAGTGGCTCTTGAGTCTCTTTTATCCTTGGGGGACCCCATCTGCTGGGGGGATAAAAAGCCCTTTTATGTTCTACAACCTCACAGGACCACCCACCCCAACAGTTTGTGCTTTGTCACAAAAACCCTCCATCTAATTAACAGGGCACAATTTTGATGAAACACTGGTGAAATAAATTATTCATACATGTCAGAAATCAAATATAGATCGGATCATCTTGTAAACTGTTCTGAGGTCTGTAATTTGCTTTAAAGTGCTTTAGCATAGATAATGGAATATCATATGTGTGTTCGCTTAATTCACAACCAAAGTGTAGGAGTTACGCTAAAAGGAATTTACCTCTTAGGGGAGGGCAGTCAGAGTTTTCATTGGGAAGTCCAGTTACTACAAAGGCACTTCTGTTATCTTGAGCAATATCGGACAGTTTTTGAAAGAGCATGGTCAGGGTCAGAAATGAGTCTTCATTGGTGAATTTGTGACTTACTAATTAGCATACTGGCTGTTATAAATGGGCTCTCATTGGTGAAGTTTGATCTGAGAGTCACGTAACAGTAATACATAGAGATGAATTCAATTTTGTGTTTCTTTGCGCTGTGCGCTGGGTATAAATACAAATTCATGTGTGCCCTTGTTCTCTTGGCCTGCCATGTCTGTTCTCCCCTGGTACATCTGTGCCTGGCACAGAGCAGGCACTCCACACACATCCCTTGAACCAATGATGAAAACTGCTCTGTTACAATTGGGGGAAATTCATCTAAGCATGCCACACCCCTCCACCTCATTCGAGACCCAGTGGAAAACTTGGCAAGTGCGGATCTTAATCTTCAGATCTCCACATGGGGCTTCCCTGAGTTGATATGTGTGGCAGTGTGACCCCTTCAAAAACATTAGTAACCCATGTTGACATTTAAAAAACTGCGCAAGGTGACAGTTGCAAGTTAAGTTTCATCTGGGGCAAAGCGAGGACTGTATCCTGGGAGACAGCACCTCAGAGAGCTCTGAGAAGAGGCAGGGGTCAAGATCAGTAAATGTGTGATTTTGGTGAAAGGGCATACATGCAGTCAAGCACTTATTTTTCCATAAGTCTTCTACCAGTCTTGTGAAGCTTTCATTAGTCATGGCAGTCATCACCATGAAGGATTTTAGTGCTTTGCTAGATATGAGGAGATACAAGAATTGGGCTCATAAAATCAGCTCCTGAAAATATCTAACTATCTGAAGACCTGCCCTGACAGTCCCCGTCCCCGCGCCCCAACCCCAGCCCAGAGTGCCTTATTTCTGCTCTCCACCCTGAACTCCTTTTAGCGGGTGGCGAAGGCCAGCAGCTGCAGCAACACATGATTTAACCCTTGTAGAGGTGGATGGCAAGTGCCCATGGCAAGTGGCAATTTGCAGTTGACAACCATTCCCTTCCACTTAGAACCCTCGGTCCTCTTAAAGCCGGTCAACTTTTACAGTCGTCTTTATCCAGGAAAGGAGACCATAAACTCACCCACAGATAGGCCCTCCATACACAGGAGTGAGGAGTGGAGAGAATATTCAGGCTATGAAATTCTGATGGCTCATTACCATGACAAAGGTTGTAACAACTTGGACAGGAAGCTGAACAAAAGGCATCCACCATTCTATTTGCAATTCTAGGATTGTATTTGTAATCTCTCTTTGCAGGAGAAAGCGACTGCCAGTAAAAGGCTGAGACACAATAGGAAGAGAGGCCCCGTGATGCAGAGAGAGACCAAAGGGCTCAGTGCCCGTGCTCACACATACACACGCTCTGTGTGTGCGCCTCTCTGTGTGTACACAGTGGACAAGAGGAAATTATTGTCACGGGTAAGAGTTTAACATTATTGACCTGTAAGATGGCTTTAAAAAAAAAAAAAAATATATATATATATGTGCAACATGGCCAGAATGCCAATTGGAAGTGGAAAAGCATTTAGGGCGGGTGAATAGACTGGATGAATAGACTTGGAGCGGAGCGAGCCTCTTCAATTTGTTTGTTACGGAGCGTCGGGGAGTCAGCTAACATCGTAACCTGCTAAGGAAGGCGCCGTGGACGTGATTAATAATGCAGACGGGGGAAGGCTCAAGAGTTATTACGTTATATAGGGTTTGGTGTCAGGGAGGCGGTAATTGTTCCAAAAGTCACTGACGATTTTGGTTAACAAGTGATACAAATAGAACGGGTCGCTCTGCTGTTCTTTGGAGCCAGCCCTCGCCCCGCAGCAGCTCGACTCTGCAAATTCTGATTCATTACCATTTGCTCCCCTTTTGTTACCTACCTAGCCAGTGATTGTACTTGGGAAGTGTGCGGTGGCAGGGACCATTCAAGAAAGGCTCATTGTCCCCGGAGCTCAAGGAGCAAAGCCATTGCTTTTGTTCCACTGGAAAAGAATGAAACCCGCGTTCAATTCTATTGTCCCCCTGCAAACCTGGCTTTTAATTGGCACGTTGGTGGTTCGGATTGTAAAAGGTGTGTGATGACAGTTCAGAAGTCGGCATTGTGGGGGCAGAAGTGACTTCACCTCCAGGTTAATGCTGCCTTGAATGAAATTCATGTGTGTGCCGACTCACAGGAATTGTGTGTGGTTGCCGTCAGCGGAGGGCAGACAGGGTTGAGATCACAGGACCACAGTCCAGATGCTATGCTAAACGAGCACTCAGGAGCACCGATCTCTTTTCCCCTCCACCCCTCTGACCCCCTGATGGACGTTAATAAAGTTGGCACCTAAGCACACTTCTCACCCAGCTTCCCTGGCTTCCTATCTTGTTAGGGACCCACGAATAAAAATTTCAATCTGTCAATCCCATTTATGTTTAGAAAGTGAACAACACCTAAGGACAAGACAATTAACACTGAGCAATTCAATGCAACGAACATGTATCGAGCCTTAGTCTATGACTGATTGAAAGTGCTGAGTCATTAACAGAATCCCTTTTGTGACTTTCGAGACAAAGTCAAGGTGATTCTTGCTGTTAGCCACGTGGGTGTGTGTTTACAGCGGCCAGTGCAAACTGGCCAGTGGAAGCTGGGATGTTTGGTGTTGATGATGTCTAGCTGTTAAGAAATGCATTAGTTTCAACTCCTGTGAGTGCTTGCCTGCTATCCTGAACTTACCTCAAGTCTGGCTGCAGAGTTTCTAGGATCTGAAATGACGGAAATCTATAATACTGATGACTGTGGAAAATCTGTCTCTACTAAAAAAGTATTGAATGTCTGGATTCCAAAAACTGGAAACCTAGTTGTTCTCTCTCTGTATATCTTCATCCAGCCTGCCAGTGCTCAAACATTGAGCCACATCATCAACTCTGTTTATACACATAAAGTGAAAGTCACTCAGTTGTGTCTGACTCTGTGTGACCCCATGGACTGTACAGTCCATGGGATTCTCCAGGCCAGAATACTGGAGTGGGTAGCTATTCCCTTCTCCAGGGAATCTTCCCAAACCAGGGATCAAACCCAGGTCTCCTGCATTGCAGGTGGGTTCTTTACCATCTGAACCACCAGGGAATATCAAGAATACTGGAGTGGGTAACCTGTCCCTTCTCCAGCAGATCTTCCAGACCCAGGAATTGAACTGGGATTCTTTACCAGCTGAGCTACCAGAGAAGCCCTTATATACATGTAATGGAGGGAAAAAAATATTTTTCTTCTTCCCTCCTAGATTCTCCAGCTGGGGACGTCTAAATTAGATTAACAAAAGAAAGATTAGTGAGAAAAAAAATACAAATATAACTTTTACATGACTCAGGCACCTTCAGAGGGAGAGGAAGACCTGAAGAAATGGTTAGACCAGAGTGTTTTGTACTAGGTTTGATGAAGAGTGGATAGTTAGGGAAAACATAATAGGAGGAAGGAGTATGAGATATGAGGAGTAAACTGAGGGAAACGTAGCAGAAGCTTCTCACGTGGGCTCCTCTGGGGCCCCTGCATCTTTGGAGATAAGGATGTTCTTCTCCTCCAGGTATATAGAGAGGCCACCTGCCATGGGAGGGTGGAAGACCTGCATCAGAAAATAAGGGGGAGATTAGAAAATCCTTTCAGCTTTGCCGTTTCTATGACCTTCAGCTTAAAATAATCAATATGCCAAGTTGCCACATTTTGAGGTAGTGTGTTCTGAACCCCAACAACATACATATATTCTTTAAAAAAGCATCTGCTTCTTAAATTTCTTTACTTTTAGGTAATGCTATATCCATTTTATTGTAGACTGGTTCATCAGCAAAGAGAAATATACTTAATTTTTTTAGAGTCCATAAAGAGAATTTTCTTTAATGTCAAAGGGGTTAGGATTAAGCTGTCTCTTAATTACTCTTATTATCTCAGGATTAGCAACATTTTTCTTCCAAAGTTAATTTTGGAAATAGAGGATTTAGAGGTCTTTAGTAACATATGGAACTAATATAAGCTGATAAACATATGCTATTAAAATAATAGCCCTGGTCTCAACTGGTGTATTTTTCTGAAATGCAGTTTATCAATAGGCATGAATGGCCCTTTAAACAGCACACACCTATTGACCTAGTAATTTCCTTCCTAGGAATTTATCAGGAAAATGTTTGGACAAAGGGACAGAGATGTATGACTGAAGACAATCAGTGTAGACTTGTTTATAATTGGGGCGCCTTAGGAAACTCTTTTAATGTCCATCAATAGAGGATTGGTTGGATAAACAATGGTATACTCATGCGACAGAATAAGTTATACTAATTAAGAATGCTGTTATGGAGAAATATGTATATATTATGTTGGAATAATTCACACAGTATGTGATCGAGTGCAAATAGCAAGTTAACAAAATATTATCTACAGTATGCTTCTACTGTTACAAGAAAAACATCGGAAACTTAATGCTTCTATATAACCAGTGAGTCAAAGAAGAAATAAAAAAATCTTGAAACAAATGAAAGTGAAAATATAACATGCCAGAATGTGTAGAATATAGCAAAAGCAGTTCTAAAAAGGAAGTTTACAGTGATTAACACGTATATTAAGAAAAATGAGAGATCTCAAATAAACAACCTAACTTGATATCTCAAGGGACTAGAGAAAGAAGAACAAGCTAAACCCTAAGTTATCAGAAAGAAGGGGAAAATAAAGATCATAGCAGAAATAAATGAAATCAGGAAAGAAAACAACAGAAAAGATCAATGAGACTAATAATTTATTTTTTGAAAAGATAAACCATATGGACAGAATTAGCTAGACTTATCAAGAAAAAAGAGAGAGGACTCAAACAAAATTATAAATCAAAGAGAAAACATTATAGCTGACACCACAGAAATAGAAAGAGTGCAGATTTAGGGGAGTCAGTGCAAACGCGGAAGTAGAAACCCAGCACCAGAGGCTCACAGGTAACTTCGTGCCAGGATACAGGTCCAGTGGCTTTAATTAGCACTTGCCATTTCCTTTCTGGCTTCGTGTAGCAGGCGGATCCGGTCACATTGTCTTCACCTCATCACTGCATCACTGTATCACCTGGAATGGCCCCAGAATCCACCCATCCAGGTTACTCTCTATATAAACCACAAGTAAAGCAACCGAGGGGGGGGGATATCAACTGTGAAATAACAGACGTTTCTACAATTCAGACTCAATTTTTGTTAAGAAGCCAGGCAGAGGAATCATAAAAGTTGGGGAGAAAATTGAAGCAGATGCTATGAACACTGTTTTTGTGTGTGTTCTTAAGTAAGGTAATTTAAGAGATGGCAATCGGCAAAGGAGAAATATACATTTTCCATGGATTCTCCAGTAAGCTTGTTTGTTCCTCTGCTTTCCTGCCTTGTGTCTTCCCAATCCACTGTTTGCAAAAAGCCCTTGGGAGATACTTTATTTAATAAAACATCCAAATCTGACATTGACACATTTTTTTTGGAAAGGTAGTTTCCTTTATGCTTCTCCTAGCTATGACCCCAGGATTCTCTTGGCCTTTGACTTTCCTTTCATTTCTCCATTTTCACTGTGTTTCTTCAATTTCTTTTCCTCCTACTCAAGTGTTATAAGATCCTGTGTCTAATCATGCCCAGCTTTTCTAAAATAAAAATGAGGACACAGTCTGGAAAGTGTAAATGAAGCCACAGAACTTGAGTGGTGGCTTCTTCAGGAAGTAGAGGGCCTGATGGAGTTAGAGTGCAAGAGATTTATCTGGGTCACAGCTCAAAAGATAAAGGGGAGGAGGGGGGACAGGAGCAAGTAGGAAGAGCCTTCAGATAGATTACAGATCTGATGTGTGTGAAAGAAGAGTCAGGACTCTCCAGAGAAACAGAACCAAAAGAAGAGCTGTATATGTATATCTCCTTGGGCTTCCCAGGTGGCTCAGTGGTAAAGTATCTGACTGCCAATACAGGAGATGTGGGGTCCATCCTTGGGTTGGTAAGATCCCTCAAAGATGGAAATGGCAACTCGCTCCAGTATTCTTGCCTGGGAAAATCCCATGGACAGAGGAGCCTGGCAGGCTGCAGTCCATGGGGTTGCAAAAGAATTGGACAAGACTTAGCTACTAAACAATAACAACAATAATATATTTCCTATACATATATATATATAGAGAGAGAGAGAGAGGGAGAGAGAGAGAAAGAGATTTATTTTTAAGGCATTGACTCATGTGATTTGGGGTGCGGCAGGCTGACAAGTCTGAAATCTGTAGATCTGTAGGACAGGCTGGCAAGCGGGAAACTCTAGGAGGAGTTGATTCTGCAGCCTTGAAGCAGAATTCCTTCTTTTCCAGGAAACCTCGGTTTTATTAATTTACTTTTTCTGAAGGTGCTCAACCAATTGGATGAGGCCTGAACCATGTTGCAGAAAGCCATCTCTTTCACTTAAAATCAGCTCATTAGAGATTGTTAGCCACATGTACCAAGTACCTTCACGGCACCACTGAGATTAGTGCGCTAACATAACTGGGGTCTATAGTCCAGCCAAGCTGACATATAAAATAAACCACCATGAAGGGGAAGGAAGGGAGATTGGGTAGGAAGAGTCTCCATGTAAAGGCAGCTCTGAGAAAGCCTTAGCCCCCGCCCAGCAGGGCGCTCTGGGGCAGGGTTCACGTTGGGCAAAAACCCCAGACCCTCACCCCTGGTTGGGAGCTGCCAGGAAGAGGCTCAGGAACAACACGGTGGCAGGTGCAACGTTTCTGCAGCTGGGGGTGTCTCCTGACTGCATCCTTGACCAGGGAAGCGAAAGGGATCTGGAGCACACAATCCTTGTACATCAACATCTTCCATTCTCTTCTCGTACCTTATTCTGACACCCAATTTTCCCCTTTCGTGCCATCCAAGAAACAACACTGACAGTCATGACCTTCTCGCCTTCCTCCCTTAATTCTATTTCATGTTTCTTCCGGTTCCTCCCTCCTTTTCCATGCTCTTCATTTTTCATCAGTTCTTCCCCAGCTTCCCTTTGTCATTTACAAGATCTGTTGTGCCACCTCCCTTTCCTGAACCTTCAAGAGCAGCGGGTTTACGGGAGCCCTGAACCCACCGGTGTGTGATGTGGGAGGCTTCTCGGGACCCCTCCCTTGCTGTGGGGAAGACGGGCAGGCTGGCACCAACCCAAATGCATGCTTAAATAATGGGCACGCCAGTGCCAGAAAATTAAAACCCAGCATGGAAGTGCTGAATTCACAATTTTATTGTCACTGATTGCCTGGTGGCTCTGCATATTGAGAAAATCTTCACAGCTTCTTCCATTTTCCATGGCTTGGTTAATGTGTGGATAATGTTAGTGGTAAAGTTTTTATTCCCCCTTTCAACCTATTTATCCCCTCCTCCCCACCAAACCAGGCAGAACAGAGAAAAATTAACTCTCGGTCGTCACTAATGCACTCTCTATTTCATCTCATTTCAGGACCCATCTTTAATACAATGGTGATATGTCATAACTGAAAGGTCATACAAATGGTTTGCCCACTTCGCAGAGGGAGAAGGTGACTTGTTAGAGGTGAGCCGGGGAAGTCGTGGAAAGGGCAGAGCCCAGGTGAGTTCCTCAGCTCAGGGTGTGCTCATTGACTCCCTCTGGAGTCAGTGGAGAGAGAGGCAAGAGAGGGCCGTTCTGCAGCATTCACAGATAAGGAAGCTGAGTTTTGGCCCTTTGCAGGGAGGAAAGGGCAGATCCAGGTCTCCTGAGCCATTTATTACTCTTTTTGACACATGATGCTGGCTTTTGCTAAGAACCAGGGTAGTCTGCTTCCTTGATTGGAATTAGAGGTGGAGTCTGACAACTCACGCTCAGAAATACAGTGCCCACGGAATCTTTCTATCATGGAATAATGATAGATACGAAATAACATCTATCGTGTGTCGAGTGCTTCACTGTTTTCAGAATCACCTCTTATTCATTATCTCAGTGGGTCAGCACAATTGCTCCAGGCGGTAGCAAGTTCATGTTTCAATAGCCCCATTTTTATGGCTCAGAAAGTAAACGACGGGCCCAAATCACGTATTAAGTGAGGAAACCAGGACTTGAAGCCTGGATCTTCTGACATCGCTGCTCTTTATACTCCTGATCTGTCAGCTTGCTTGTAGGTGCTGAGGCTTCTGATGGAACAGTCACCCACGCAAGCCTGCAGTGACATTATCGCCGGCTTCATACCTAGCCCCTTCCTTCCACCCTCGGTGCCACTTGCCATTCCTACTTCAGTCGGCACGACAGCTTCCCATAGTTTCCGAGCCTCCACCCTTGCCGCTCTCCAGTCCGCGTTCCTCGCTGTCATCTGCTGCAGTCGGGCGACCTTTCTAAAGCAACTGTCCCCGAATTCTCAAATATGCGTTTATTTCCAAATGACAGGCACGTACTCTGGCTACCACATTAAAGTGAATGTGTCAACCACGTAGAGAAAGAGAAAAATTTCAAGTGTGCAGTCTTAAACAATATGATTAAAGAATCTAAAATGTTCTTATTATTCCTCTTTGAGAAATCACTCAAAAGTGCAAGTCTGATCCTTCCCTTGCTAAAAATTGACGTGGACCCAAGACGAAACCACAACTGAATATGGCTTCTGAGGTGCTTCCCAGGTGGCTCAGTGGTACAGAACCCACCTGCCAATACAGGAGACACAGGTTCAATCTTTGGGTTGGAAAGATCCCCTGGAGGAGGGCATGGAAACACACTCCAGGATTCTTGCCTGGAGAATCCCATGCACAGAGGAGCCTGGAGGGCTAGAGTCCATGGGGTCGCAGAGTCGGACATGACTTCGCAACTGAGCACACATACGCACACACAAGCCTGCATCCAGCCAATCCCACAGTCCTCAAAGGGAGTAATACTTTTGACAGCCTTGCTCTTTTAAACCACCCAGTGGGGAAACTTTGCCTTGTCTGAGGATAAAAGTGCAGACACTCCATATCCCACAGCTTTACTATTTACTCTCGGGCAAAAGAGAAATCACACTGTCCTTCTACATCTCAGCCATGTCTCAGCTAATTCAGTAACAGATTGTGTGCAACCTGCTATACCAAACAACTTCAGTATTCACAGGAAGATTGCAGGAGAGGATAAAGTTTTCCTCAACCCTCTTAGGATCCCTGTCTGAGTCTGAAGGTGAAACTAACGAAGACAAAGCAACAGGAGAAAGACACATACATTTATTTACTGTTCAGTTTCACGTGACCCAGAGCCTGCGTGAGGAAATGAAGACCTGAAGAAACAGTCCCGAGTCATGTCTCAGTTTTTCTTTTTTTGGCGCACGGGCTCAGTTGCTCCACGGCATAAGCGTGTGGAATCTTCCCAGATCGGGGATCGAACCTGTGTCCCCTGTGTTGGTAGGTGGATTCTTTACTACTGAGCTACCAGGGAAGCCCTCTGTCTTAGTGTTGATGAACAGTAGATAGTTGTGGAGAAATAAGACAGGTTAAAGAGGTGAAGGAAAAAAATGGTCAAGGGAGTGAACTGGGGGAGACTTGGCCAGGAAACCCTTTGCCTTCAGAGATAAGGATGCTCCTCTCCTCCAGGTGTGGGAGGTCACTTCTCATCTGAGAGCTTTATGACCTGTTTCATGGGAGAAGGGTAGGGAAAAGTCAGAGTGACCTTCCTGCTACTGCTGTCTTCTCAAACCCCTTCAGCTTAAAATATTCACTCTGCCAAGGCTCCATATCGGGGGGTGGCGTGTCGTGAACCCCATGAAGATACTGCACCTCCTTCTCCAGCAACTGTGCTGCCTCTCTTTCAGGAGAGGATGTGGTTGAATTTTCCCCTTTTCTGGTCCACCTTCTCCCCATTCACTGGCTTCAGTTTCTACTCTTTGGGGCAGAAAAGAAAGGAAACAGAGATAATAACATTCTTAGTTGAGTGACACTGCTGTACGATGGCATCGTGACCTCTGGACCATAGATGTTTCGAGTTGACTTTCTTAAGGGCAGTCTCATGCATTCTCTCCTCTTGACTCTTAAGGATACTGTCTACAACAGCCCAGGCCAACAGTATCAAACTGGGCTGCATCTCGGGTCCCTAGGATATAGGCAACTTCGCCCTGCCATTGCAGGGAATGTCATGATATAGCTCTCCTTCTGGTGACCGTGGCTTACTGACGTTCTCCCCAGGGATGAATCTGGCATAAATCCTCTGTGAGTTCCCAGCTGCAGAGGATACGCGTCCAGCTCTCTGGTGGTTTGCTGAAGCCCCTCTCTCAAATGTGAAGGAAGAACGAGGTGTCTAGGTAGAAGCTCCGGTTAGAGGCAGGTGGTCCCCAGAGGGAGGCGCTCATCTAAGGTTGCAGCTTTGACTCTCAAGCTGCTCCACAGATAACAGACGCATTGAGTCCTGGACTTGCCCGTGTGCTGGGGACAGAGAGACGAAACCCAAGAAGCAGGGTTCCAAGGCTTCCCATACACGACATGGCACAGGGATCTTTAGCCCCTCTTTCTACCCAGTGATTGTATGCAGTTCCATGAGAAGGAAGAGATTACAACAGGACAGCCTAAGTCCTAAGTCTGAATGCCCCTTTTTAAAAATAATAATTTGTATTTATTTATTTAGTTTTGGCCGTGCTGGGTCTTCATTGCCGCGCAGGCTTTTCTCTAGCTGTGACCAGTGCGAGCTACTCTGTATTTGGGCCCTCGGGCTTCTCATTGCAGTGACTTCTCCCGTTGCGGAGCACAAGCTGGAGGTGCTTGGGCTTCAGTAGCTGTGGCCATGGGCTCAGTAGTTTGGACCCCCGGGCTCTACAGCACAGGCTCAGTAGTTGTGGCACACAGGCTTAGTGGCTCCGTGGCACGTGGGATCTTCCTGGATCCGGGATCGAACCTGTGTCTCCTGTATTGGCAGGTAGATTCTTTACCACTGTGGACCCTGAACCCCTTTTCTTGATTGTTGAAAATACTGAGTTAAAAATTTTAGAAAGGCAAATGGAGCCTAGACTCCCAAGTCTTCTCTGCAATGGGTCTTCCCAAATTGCAGATTTAATTTCCAGCTCAAGGACTGCCATAAGCAGGCTGGGTAATCCACACCCCATTCTTCAACCAAATCTACATCTCTTATTGATTTAAAAGGTGAAATTGTCCTTGGTGATCAGCTTGACTTTTAAAAATTCAGTTAGTGAATTTTCAAAATACATTAGCATCTTAAACTGTCTGATCTGTCCCTCTAAAGGCCGGCATTTATTACCCCATTCCTCAGAATGTGTTGCAAGATAGCAATTTTTTGTGGACCCCTTCTAAGGCAATGATAGCAAGATGAGACTTCCTGCAGCCTTTTAGAGGAGAAAAAAAAAATTTAGGGGTATTGCTTAATCGGCAGTTTTAAAAAGACCCACGTGAAATCATAAAATGCACGCGTCTCTGAAAGTATGTTCATGAGACTATCATAAAAAGACCTGACTAAAAAAATACTTGCATCTAGAAGAGGGGGAAATGAAGGCATTTTCCTCTTGAGCATAGCAGAGGGTTCTTTGTTTCTCAATTTAATGGAATTCTAATCGAAAAACACTCAATGATCCATTTAAATAACAATGCCAGGTCTGACACAAAAATTCACAAAAACAAGGAAATCAATACCAACAGCTGAAAACTTAGCACAACCGGGCTGCCCTCAGCTCAGACTATTGAGTCAACAAATTAAAAGATGCCTCACTACGCCTTCTAGACACGGGTGTAAAAGTCCTGGCTTTGACAGCAATTTGAATTTTTACTCCTTAAGGAAAGTTGTGAAGCTTGAAAAGCAATTCTTTTGTTTTCTTTGCAGGGAAGAGGTGTGTGTGTGTGTGTGTGTGTGTGTGTGTGTGTAAAACTAAACGGCATTTGAAGGCTTAAGTGTTTGAGTCCATGAAAGTGAACAGACCATATGGTCTATTGTAGAATAAGTAATTACAGACTTATTAAAAATACATGTTAATTTTACTCACTGACACTCCATGATAATGGCTTCCTCAGGATCTAATCCATTCTGCCGATTATACTTATCTATTTCTAGTTCAGGAACCTCTGGTCCTGAACAAACGGCTCGAGCAAGATGAGAGCTGACCCAATCCTACCACAGAAGATGAAATCACCACTTTTCAGAGATGTCAATAATTTAAGATGACTTTCTCTGTTGCCCTTTACATACTCACTTCAAGCCAGAGGCAGATAAAACAGAAAAGAGGCTTCTACTCCCCTCACCGCCTCAATCTGAAGGGAAAAAAGTACCAAAATATGCTAATTTTATAGGAGACAAGACAGAAATTTCCTTGAGTTGCCTCCTTAAAGAATATAGTACTCATTTACTTAACAACTCCAGAGTAAATCATTGATACTTGAACATGGGTTATAAATTGTATCCCCATCTGGTTTGGGGAAACTAGCTTTGACATTTCTCCCAGCTGTTAATGACCAAGTTACTTATCAATACTTCTCAAATTTTAATATGCTTATGAATCACCAGGGAATGTTGTGAAATACAGATTCTGATACAGTAGGTGTGGATGGGGCCTGAGAGCCTGCATTTCTAACAAACTCCTTGGCGATGCTGATGCTACTGATCTGGGGACCATTCTCTGAATAGCAAGGACTTGGCTGACTGACAAGATGCTCTGGTGCTGGCCCATGCAGACTCAAGCTGGAGAATAGACCAAGTATCTCTATTAGCAGACTATCAGTTGAATACAGATTATAACCCAGGCCTTAATTCTGAATATTAAACTTTATTTTCTTAGACTTTCTTTCTTTAACCACTGAAGTTTCCTTAGAGCTGATAAATCTGACCAGAAGACCCTGCCCTTCCATGGGATGCCATTCTAAAGAATAATTACAGAATACATTTCTCTCTCTTATAATCTAGGCCTGCTCGTTGTTAATCTGAGGTTAATAAATCTCCAAAGCTTTGTTGCTTATGAGTCTATATAACTCAAATCAGTCATGTGTCTTTTTAAACGGAAATATATTTATTATTTTTGAGAATTATAGATGACATATATTCCCCATAATAAAAAATCAAACAAGGAATAATCTAACATGTATTCTTCCCAGTTTAAATTGGTACCCCAGCAAAATATGACACATCATGGACATCTGAATAGATGAAGTATCAAACATGAAATCTTGGAATGCCAAGTATAGTAATATGCCATTAAGGTAATTATAGCAATAGGTACCAGGTACTGAGAGTCTGCTTTGCAGAGCACCGGACTGTGTGCCCTGGCTGTATCATACACTTCAAGTTTGTAATGGCCAGCATTCCTGGATTCAAGGAAAGAGACACAAGCTGATTAATTCTGAGCAGAAAAGTACTGAAACAGTGTCAGAATGGAAGGCTAGAAAACTGAGCTCTGAAAATGAGCAGGAATCAAGGAAGGCTGAGCAGTGGGGACATAGCCTGGATCTTGTCACAGGGTCACTCTGGCCAGGACCTCGCCATTCTCAGACTCTGGGCCCCTGATGCAGCCTCCAGAAGGGACTTTGTTGCTGTCCCCAGAAGAGTGAAAGGCTCAGTTTTCCCGTGGGGCTGGAATCCTGCCTCCCCGTTGGGACTCACACCATGGATTCCCCCAGGGTTGTCATAGAACAAAACAGAGTCCACAGCTTTTCATTATCTTGCTTGATCCTTACAACTTGGTGACCAGGTTCCCCAAAATATGGTACCTTGGCATACTGAATACTTTAAGGATTTGGGAAGCAGCACTTGCAGGAGGGGCTTTCTGATTCTCCCCTGAAGTAGGTTGTAAAGCCCTCGTGTGAGAAGTGCCCTCTCTAACCTGGAGAGAAGCATCCTTGTTTCCTAAGACAACGGAATACAGAGAGGGACACCTAGGCTTGGCCAAGTCTCTACCCGTCCACTAGACTCACCCTGTACCCTTCGTCCTAACTCTGATTGTCCGCTCTTCATCAAGCTTAGCATAAAGCACCCAGGTTCAGCAGTTTCTTCCAGTCTTCATTTTCTGGTGAAGGCCCCTCTGTGGTGTAAAACTTACATTGAATAAACTTGAGTTGTTGATGCTGCTGCTGCTGCTGCTAAGTCGCTTCAGTCGCGTCCGACTCTGTGTGACCCCATAGACGGCAGCCCATCAGGCTCCCCTGTCCCTGGGATTCTCCAGGCAAGAACACTGGAGTGGGTTGCCATTTCCTTCTCCAATGCATGAAAGTGAAAAGTGAAAAGGAAGTGGCTCAGTCGTGTCCAACTCTTCACGACCCCATGGACTGCAGCCTACCAGGCTCCTCCATCCATGGGATTTTCCAGGCAAGCATACTGGAGTAGGGTGCCATCGTCTTCTCCGGTTGTTGATGTTACAGGGATCCTAACCAAGACCCTAGAAAGTCAGAGGGAAAAGATATCCAGTCTTCCCTACATGGCAGAAGCTGATAGTATTGTTGCCATTTTTGAGAGGAGGATCCTGGATCCTAAGGGTGAAGCAATTTACCCAAGAAGCAAAGGTTCTGCCACTTAAGCCCAGCACTCTCTTACCCTTAAACCACGCTCCCTGCCCCCTGCCCTTTGACTTCATGCCTCATCCTGAGGTGGAGGAAGCTGTATACCTTTCATCTGTGTATCTTTTGGATCAGAATCTTACCAGTGTCCTAAGGGGCAGGAAGAGAAACAAAAGCAAAACAAAAATAAATAAAGGAGTTGATTCCCTGCCCCCTCCAGTGGTTGTCAGTCTCTTCATCTCTAAGAGAAGCTGCAGCAGAGAATCAAGGCCACAACAGAACCAGTTCCCCTCGCCCTTGTTTCTTCCTCGACGCCTCTTAGCACAGTAGACACTACTCACTTTATGCTGAGAATTTAGGTTACGGGGTTCTCCTTCTCAGACTCATCTCCAGCAGAAATCTTCTTCCTTCCTTCCCCACCTGTGGATGTTCACCACCAGTTCCCCCTGATGAAATATATTCACAAATGAAAGTCCTCACGACCCCAAAAACTGCCACGCGAGGCTACAGAGTGGTCATGAAATGCTTTGGGCAGAGGTGACAGCTCTGGAGAAAGAAGCTTAGTGTTCTGAAGGGACTTCTGGCCCAGATGTGACCTGGAGGGTTGGCTTTGTCTTAAGAAGGTCACAAAACAAAGATACAGGATGGTTGTGATAATCTGAAGACCTTTGGCTTAAACTGAAGACCATGGCTCTGGGCCAGCCAGGGCAGTCCATCAGGATGCCTCATGAGGTTAGAAAAAGAGAAATAGTGTATTTCCTGAAGTCTGGAAATTAAATTTTCCCCCCATTACTTTCAGAATGGTCTAGATTTCACTTCCTCCCCCAGCCGTATTCCCACTTTGGTAGGAAAAAAAAAAAAAAGTGCTTAGATCAGCAGAAAAGATTAATACATCAGCAATTCTGTTATTGTGTGTATTGATTCTCAAGGGGCCAGAGCAGAACTCAAAGGTGAGTGTAAGTGGAAAATACACATAGGCAATATTCTACTAGCTGTATTTATGAGCCATTTGGGGCATCCCAGGAGGGCTACAGTTTAAAATCTATCAAAGCTTTGGCTTTTTTCTCTTCTTCCCAAGGAGATGCCAACAACTGTTCATTCTGCAAGTTTCTGTAAGGTCTCGATGCTCCCCATGAGTGGTACCTAGAAGGAGAATAGTGATCATCCTGCCGATAAATGAGAGGTGTTGGGGGTTGAGGTGGAGGAAAAAACCTGCCTTGTTCCAGTTTTTCATTTTACACCCATCATTTGAAAGCACAAAATGTGCACATTCTAGCCTGTGACATGGCCAGTTACCTTCTGATTTCATATACTGAGTTTTATAATGATCCATAGGCATGCTCTATTTTAAAAACCAAAATATTGAATCCAATTTGTTTACTTTGTTCTTTTCCTTTTTACTGATTTCCTCATTGTTTAGAATAAATAGTCTCATTTCAAATATGTGTGTGTGTGTATGCTCAGTCGCTCAGTTGTGTCTGACTCTTGGTGATCTTATGGATTGTAGCCTGCCAGGCTCCTCTGTCCATGGAATTTTTCAGACAAGAATACTGGAGCAAGTTGCCATTTCCTAATCCCAGGGATCTTCCTGACCCAGGAATTGAACCCTCGTCTCTTGCATCTCCTGCATTGGCAGGCAGATTCTTTATCAATGTGTTTCAAGAAATAAGTTTGCTCCACGATGGATGAACCAAATCAGGCTATTAAAGATGTATCCAGGCATTCTCATGGACTCATTGATTCACTCATCCAAAATACATTCATATAATATCTCCTCCATGCAAGATTTTGTCCCAGCATCTAGGGATAGAGAAATATCCTCTAGAAAAGCTCACAGTCCTGTGGAGATGCCAGATAGGTAAACATGATTAGAGAATAGTGTGGGAAGTGTTGTCAAAATAAAAAGTTACCATTTTTGAGTATTATCTATTCTGGTACTATGTATGTTAGAGCAAATTATCTCTAATCCTCCCACTACTCTCTGATAGGGCTTCCCAGGTGATGCAGTGGTAAAGAATCCACCTGTAATGCAAGAGATACAAGTGATGTGGGTTCAATCCTTGGGTTGGGAAGATCCCTGGGAGAGGGAAGTGGCAACCCACTCCAGTGTTCTTGCCTGGAGAATCCCATGGTCAGAGGAGCCTGATGAGCTATAGTCCATGGAGTGGCAAAGAGTCGAAGATGACTAAGCATCTAAAAAACAAGAACAAAATCCTCCAGTAAATTTCATTATCCCCTTTGTTTAAGGAAAGAGACCAAAAGAGACTTAGAGACTTTGCCTAAGGCTCAGTTCAGTTCAGTTCAGTCGCTCAGTCCTGTCTGACTCTGTGACCCCATGAACTGCAGCATGCCAGGCCTCCCTGTCCATCACCAACTCCTGGAGTCCACCCTAACCCATGTCCATTGTGTCGGTGATGCCATCCAACCATCTCATCCTCTGTCATCCCCTTCTCCTCCTGCTCTCAATCTTTCTCAGCATCAGGGTTTTTTCAAATGAGTCAGCTCTCCGCATCAGGTGGCCAAAGAACTGGAGTTTCAGCTTCAACATCAGTCCCTCCAATGAACACCCAGGACTGATCTCCTTTAGGATGGACTGGTTGGATCTCCTTGCAATCAAGGGACTCTCAAGAGTCTTCTCCAACACCACAGTTCAAAAACATCAATTCTTTGGTGCTCAGCTTTCTTTATAGTCCAACCCTCACATCCATACATGACTACTGAAAAAACCATAGCCTTGGCTAGATGGACCTTTGTTGGTAAAGTAATGTCTCTGTTTCTTAATATGCTATCTAGGTTGGTCATAGCTTTCCTTCCAAGAAGCAAGCGTCTTTTAATTTCATGGCTGCAATCACCATCTGCAGTGATTTTGGAGCCCCAAAAAATAAAGTCTGACTGTTTCCACTGTTTCCCCACTTATTTCCCATGAAGTGATGGGATCAGATGCCATGATCTTAGCTTTCTGAATATTGAGCTTTAAGCCAACTTTTTCACTCTCTTCTTTCACTTTCATCAAGAGGCTCTTTAGTTCTTCTTCACTTTCTGCCATAAGGGTGGTGTCATCTGCATATCTGAGGTTATTGAGATTTCTCCGGGCAATCTTGATTCCAGCTTGTGCTTCTTCCAGCCCAGCGTTTCTCATGATGTACTCTGCATAGAAGTTAAATAAGCAGGGTGACAACATACAGCTTTGATGTACTCCTTTTCCTATTTGGAACCAGTCTGTTGTTCCATGTCCAGTTCTAATGCTGCTTCCTGACCTGTATACAGGTTTCTCAGCCCTGGGATCCCAGCTTGGGCTGTGAGGCTCTACAACTCCTATTCTTTGCATGTTGCTCCAGAGTGCACCAAGAGAGCAAAAACAACTCATCCAGGCCTGGTAAGGGTCCCAGGAAGGCTTCCCAGAGGAGGTGAGCCAACGGGGAGATTGTGGTGGTGGGAGAGGCTTTCCTTTACGACATCTCCTTACACCCATACCCACCCCCTTAGATACAGCCTCATCAAAATGTGTCCAGACTCAAGCTGTGGGAGAAGGAAGGTGACAATCCCACTTTTTTTTGGTTGCTGTAGGAAAACCAGGCCAGGAAATGAACACATGTAATGATCAAGGGGAAGCTGTAGTCAGTAGCAAAGGTGACGTGACTTTTGGCCATAGTAGGTCCAGAGGAAGAACTGGCATCTACCAAACAGCCCCTAGAAACATGGAACTTCAGCTTTGTCATTCTGAACCATCACGTCTCCTCCCCAAGGCTTCGCTAACTTTCCTCTCACATGGATAAAGAGAGCTGCCGAGGAACTGGAATTAAATAGAGTAAAATATCTTATTATTTTGAGAAATGGGAGAGTGTGAGCCTCATTTGAATTAATTTTTAAAAAACATTCTTCCTCTAGGATTTGTTTAAAGAAATACTAATAATTACGTTACAGTATTTCTTTCTTCTTTTTTCTTTTTTGCTATAAACTCAGAAATGAATGGGGTACTAATAAGGAAAATTAGCTAAATGAATCTAGGGTTTCATTTGTACAAACATTGTGTAAGAAGTGTAGACTCATAAACTTACAGATATCTAAATTACAACCCTTCATTCAAACTTCTTACCCAGGAAGATCACGTGCCTTAATTAATACAAATTCCAAAATGCTGGGCCCAATTAAGGTAATTTTACTGTACAGCAAATCAGGAGGCAGGATATTATAATTCTGTGCTTATATGAAGAAACAGCTCTGAGTAGCAGTATTAAAAAATGTTCGAAGCCACTCAAAACACCGGGAGAGATTTAGTATGTGTATGTCGTGTTGTGTCAGAAGCCCTGTAATTGCCCTAGAACTGTTGCGCTTTCTGTATACTGATCACTGACTGCCTCCCGCGTGACCAGGTCCCCATAAATATGAGCAGGACGCAGTCAGCAAGGTACACCCATGCTGGAGGGGAGAACACGGCCGCCACACACGTAGATATGGGTGTGATAAATCCAACACACACTCACCATTCCTGTCCTCCTCTGGCCTTAATTCCCTGGAGAACGAGTTGAGTACTTTGGTAGATGAATAAACTTTCTACGGAAAGAAAGTTTAACAGAGTGGCTTAGAATTGTCATACCGTCTCCTAGAAGAGAAACACCAAGGATGGGAACATCAGGCTTTTGTAAGAAGATGATCTTGCCCTTGGCTTATAGGATCTTGGCTTGTGGATCCAACACCAATTTTTGAATTTTCAGCTTCGCAAAAATGAAATGTGTCTAATTTAATGGAATTTGTTGGCAAACCTAATTTGCTTGTTTTTCCAAAAGTGACAGGAAGGGCCGTGAGTGTAATGAGAGAGGTGGCGGGACCTGGTTCTCTGTTTATTTTCCCCAAAGCTATTATTGAAGGGCGTCTGGAGAGTGATCTCGAAGTCCGTGGAAATTCACACGGTGATGCTCATTTTATTCCCGTGTACTCCGTCCCTCTCAGAGCCCTCCTGCGGATGGTTCACCCCCATCCCTTCCACCAGCATGGCCAGGCACAGTCCCTCGAGCTGCTGTCCTGTCCCAGATGCCCAGGGGCAGACCTCTTCTCCCCTCTGGTCTGGCACTGGGGCACCCCTGAGGGCCTGCTGCTTCCTTCCCGAAGGGAGAGGCCCACAGCGCCTGCCTGCATTATCTGGGGTGCTGGTCCCTGGGCACCTCTTCCCACCGCTCCTTCCATCTGAAGTCTCCTTTTAAGAAGTTCACCTTCCAATTAAGCCTCCGTCATGACAGATGGGTTTAAGGGACCAATTAATCCACTTGCTGGGCGTGCCCTACAGCAGGGTCCCCAACCTCCAGGATCTAATGCCTGATGATCTGAGGTGGAGTTGATGTGATAATAATAGAAATAAAGCACACAATAAATGCACTGTCCTTCTCTCTCTCTTTAGTCACTAAGGCGTGTCTGACTCTTGCGACCCTACGGACTGGAGCCCGCCAGGCTCCTCTGTCCATGGGATTCTCCAGGCAAGAATACTGGAGTGGGTTGCCATTTCCTTCTCCAGGGGATCTTCCCGACCCAGGACTCGAACCCAGGTCTCCTGCATTGCAAGCAGATTCTTTACCAACTGAGCTATGACATCACCCCAAAACCATCCCCGGCCTCACCAGTTCATGGAAAGATGGTCTTCCATGAAACCAGCCCCTGGTGCCAAAAAGGCTGGGGACCTCTGCCCTGCAGCACCCGAGGTATGCATTCCGGAAGAAGGGCTCCAGCTTCGTCACAAACAGCTCACTCGGACCACAGATGAACTGGAATAAAAGGAATACATGGTATTCATAGGGGCATAGGGAGGGGAGAGAAGAAGAGAAGGGAGGAGATGGCAGAGAGAGAGAGCGCCAATACACCAATACTCCATATGCTGGCATTTGCTTTTTAAAAGTATCTTATTTTAATTGTTATATGAATTTTTAAAACCACTTTCAATCCACAACTTAATGGTAAGGAAAGCTGGAAGATGGAGAAAGAAGGCTTTCACATCCCCATGTTCCTACCTACCACCCCTGGCCCAGGTTATTTCTCTGACGATCTTGGACCCAGAGAAGTAGGCAAGAGCCTTTGCTAGCAGGGAAGGGAGGGAATAAATTGATGACCTCCCTCCAAAACTGGGGGCTGGGTTTTTCTTGCAGTGGACAGAGCTAGGCCCCCATCTCAGCCACCCTTCTCACTGAGTGACTTTGAGGTTTTCCCCACATCCCAATTTGATGGCAAAAGTTACCAATGATTTTCTCCCTCTGATTTACAGGCAGTGCTCCTCGAGCAGACGGATGCACCCACTTCCTCTCAGATTCCATAACTCTCCCCTTCTGCGGCCTCTCCCCACCATCCCTTCACTGCACACACACACACACACACACACACACACACACACACACATACATACACACACACACATTCTCACAATTTTCCCTCAATTTGCAACAAGATTCAGGTACTTTTCCCAATGTATAACTTAATTCACCTACTCCTGAAACACTTATGAAATACCTATTAGAGTCAAGGGGCTTCCCAGGTGGCACAAGCGGTAAAGAGTCCACTTGCCAATACAGGTAGACGTAAGAGACACGGTTCGATCCCTGGGTCAGGAAGATCCCCTGGAGGAGAAAATGGCAACTCACTCCAGTACTTGTTTGCCTGGAGAATCTCAGGGACAGAGGTCCCTGGGGGGCTACAGTCCATGGGGTCGCAAAGAGTCAGACACAACTTAGCAACTAACATTTTCACACTAGATTATCTTAGTCTGTGTGATTTTTTTCCTTCCTCCTCGGCCTCCTCCATCTCCATCTTTGTATTGTTATTATTTATTATTACTATTATTAATTAAAGCCCAAACATCACAGACTGTGCAGAGACGTAGATGAGCTAAAGAAAGCAGAGGAGAAGGAGAAACCAAGACAGAGCAGACAGTCATAGGCACACACTATCAGACCTAGTTATCAGAAGGGAATGCCTCTAAGACTCCTTGAACTTTCTTTGGGACAATTTAGTAACAAGAAGAAGCATGTGCTACTTCTGCCCTGGCTTTTAGCCTGAACATTTCTGGGAAGCGTGGTCACACTGTAACTGACTTGGCATCTGGAAATGAAGCTAAACCTCTTCAACCATAGAAGAGTTTCCCTCTGCCCACTAAACTATTTGCAAAGTAAAAGAAAGACTGAGAAGTATAAATGTTTGGAGATCATGAAATAAATACGGCCATCTTTTTCTAGTCTCCAGCCATTCCAACATCCCGAGACCCTCCTGGTTGGTTACTCTTGGCCCCTCTCTACTTACTGGTACCTCCTCTTCTCCATCCGTAGGGTAGTGATGTCTGACGTGTCCCCTAGGCCAGGGTTCCCTATACGAGGGATGGGAGGTCATCCCCCTGCATGCAACAAGCCACTGGCATGTGGGGGTACCCACCTCCAGGAAGAAATGAAAGTGGAAGTGTTAGGCGCTTAGTCTTGTCTGACTCTCTGCAACCCTATGGACTGTGTCCATGGGATTCTCCAGGCAAGAATACTGGAGTGGGTAGCCATTCCCTTCTCTGGGAGATCTTCCTGACCCAGGGATGGAACCCAGGTCTCCCCAGTTGCAGGCAGATTCTTTACCATCTGAGCCACCTGGGAGCCAGGAAGGGGTTTTACTAATTCATACTTTTACTAATTCATACATTAGTAATTCAAACATTTATAATTCATATAAAGGTGTACTGGGCTGAGATTAGCCTACTCTTCCTTCTTATTTTGTGGAGAAGGCCGTACAGAAGCCACTTTCTCTTGCTAATTTCTGGTTGTGTTTTAAACCATCTGGATTTTTTTCCACATTTCTCTGGCTCCCAGGTAGTGACTGTGTGTGGATACTCTCCCTTCCACGCAGAGAGTGTGTAACCATTTGGGCTTACACTGAACCGAACTTGAACCCTACATCTCCTACTCCTCATCCAAAGGAATTTGCATAGATGACATACCCTCCCTGAACGCCAGTGTCCCCATCCAAAACACGGGCACAGCAATAGCTGTTCTGGAAGGACTGGTGAAGGATTATGTCTATATGACATATACAGTTGGCATAGAACGTATCACCATTCATAGTCAGCAAATCACCAGGAAAAGAGAAATGCATTTTTTAAAGTTTCTAGGGAAAAAAAAGAAATTGTGTCTGGCTCCTGTCTTAAACAAACTGTACCAACTAGAGGAGACTTTTAAATTCTGTTCTTGCATCTCACGTGAAAATAATCTGATTACATAAAAATGCAGATCAGGCAAACAAAAAAATGGTGCCTCTACTTTTTATTCTCTCTTTATAATAATGTAAGTGGTTCGGCTACATTGAAAGAAGGATTCCATTAGCAGTTTCTTGACTTGTAGGCTGTTTTCTGAGGAAAGCATATAGCTTCTAGATTTGGGGTATGTGCCTCTCTCTTACGGAAGTGAACATTGGTAACCATGACAAAGATAAAGCTTCTGCAAATGACAAATGACTCAGAGGTGCAGAAACGAAACCAACTGATGAAGTCGTATGTCACCAGGAGAACCTAAGGCTTAGGGATAAGAAAAACTTGCCAACAGCTCACATTTTCAAAATGGGCCTCAGGATTCATTCACCTGGACAGCGGATTGAAGTGGAGAACTTGGTTAAATTGATGATATGTTAGAGCTGAGAAGCACATGGTAATCATGTGGTCCAAGCCCTGGGGAAACTGAGGCCTAGGGAGTCACACAGCTTGCCTGGGCATAGTGAGGCTAGTGCCATGACCCAGGTTTCCAGCCACCAAAGAATCTATATTTCATCTATAGGTTATTTTTCTAAGAAACCCACATGATTCTGATGATATAGGAAAGGAATTTCAGCTCTAAATTTCCTGGCCTGCACTTGTTCAGATTACATCCTGAAGCCCTACTAGGAGCAGCGATGCAGTACATCAGGAGAAGACATTACCTGGGGAGAAGGGCTTTTCCTGGGGTCCTTGTGTGGCTCACGTGTCTTCATGCCGGTTTGATGCTTGGCATGCATGCATTCTCAGTTGCTCAGTCATGTCCACTCTTTGCGACCCCCTGGACTGTAGTCCACCAGGCTCCTCTGTCCATGGGATTTCCCAGGCAAGAATACTGGAGTGGGTTGCCATTTTCTTCTCCAGGGGATCTTACCCACCCAGGGATCAAACTCGTGACTTCTGCTTGGCAGGCAGATTCTTTACTACTGAGCCACAAGGGAAGCCATGTTGCTTGGCACACAGTAGGAATTCAATTAAGTCTTTACTGAATGAACAAACTTTGAGTGTGCACTTGCAAATCTTATTAGTTTAAGAAAGACAGTGATGGCCAGTGGCTAAGACTCTGTGCTCCCAATGCAGGGGGCCCAGGTTCAACCTCTGGTCAGAGAACTAGATTCCACATGATATAATTAAGAGCTCCCAAGCCACAACCAAAGATCCTGCATGCCGCAAGGAAGATCGAAGATCCCATGGGACTGAAGACCCAGCGCAGCCAAATGAACACATACAATTTTAAAGAATCCTTAAAAAAAAGAGAAAGTGATGATCATCATGACCTTTTGCCAGTTAGCAGGGAAAGAGAGCAAAGAAAGAGGGACAACACACTTAAGTAGAAGGATCAAGAACTCCGGAAAAAAGAGTCTCCAATTCCAGCTGTCCCCGCTGCCTGCCCAAGACAATTACCTTTTCTGAACTTCGTTTTTCTCACCTTTAAAATGGGATAAAAGTGTCTATCTCACAAGGTTTTATGAAGGTTTTGGAGAAGGAAACGGCAACCCACTCCAGTATTCTTGCCTGGACAATTTTAAGGACAGAGGAGCCTGGTGAGCTACATACAGTCCATGGGATCGCAAACAGTCAGACATGACTGAGTGACTAACCTTTTGAAGGTTTACTCTGATAATATCAACTGCTTGGCACTGTATCTGGCACCCACTAGGAGCTCCATGAATAATCACTGAGACTAGGAGAGAAAAAGACACTGTGGAAACACATGTCCTGTTGGGTTTAAAAGACGGGTGTTCCTAGAAGCACGCTGTCTGACAGCATCACATTCTGACAAACAGGGGATACACCCCCACACCAAAGCAAGTCACACCCGTCTGTTCTCAGGCTTCTTTAACATGAACCGCCCCTCTCCTCCCAGCTTCTGCGCTTGGCGTTCTTTCCCTTCCTTCTGCTCATTTCCTTTTCCCTCTCACTTTTGTCATGATTTCACTTGTGATTTCAAGGGCTCCATCTGCCTAGGTCTCAGAACATACACCTTATTCACCACCAATCTCAAGGAAGCTGAGATAAGGCCCTGGGGTTCCAGGGGTGGCTCCGGTCGTAGGGGACATGTCTGGCTCCAGGCACGGCCCTGTTCAGTCTTGATCCAGGAGAGACTCCTTCCCCAGGCTCTCATGGTCCCATGTCTCCTCTAGGGCCCCGAGCCAGAAGAGGATCAGGGGAAAGACTGCAATGTGGGGCCCTGCTCCGCGGGCGGGCCCCTGGGGCAAACCCCAAGCAGCTCAGCTCCCTTTCCCAGTGCAACCAGAGGCATGCCCAAGCCACCAGCCCCAGCTCAACCCATCTCTCCCACACCCCCAAGTTGTCGCCTTCTGTAACTGCTTAAATCATTCCCCTGTTTGGGAACGTGGGTTTGAAAAAAAAAAAACACAACATTTAGAAACAGAGCAGAGGGAGGACTTAGCAGCAGAGAGGGGAGGCGCGGCGAGGGCCGACCAGAGAGGGGAGGCGAGTGGGCAGAAGCCAGGCACTCTGATGAACACACTCAGGGACGATGAGACAGGACACGGAAATCCACACACTTTATTCGAGAAACCGTGATGTCTCCATGTTCCCGTCTCTGCTGGGCCTTTCAGTTTACAAAGCACATCCAGAGACCTAGACTCACTCGCAGCTTAACAAAGTATGAAATGGAATTCCAGTGCAAGGTGATGACACAGGAGGCCCCAGGTCTCATCTCCTCCCGTGGACACACCGAATCTATAGCTACACATGGAAAATTCCCAGTGAGAAAACCCAGATACAGCTGAGTGACCCCTACACATGAGGTGAATGAGAAAATCCCCACATCAAAACAGGTGGAAAGGCTCAGACACACTCTTGCCTTAAACCCCACCTTTGGCACAGCAGCATACAATCCATGGGAGTGAGGGGACTCACAACTCCAAACTCTTTCCAAGGAGCAAAAGACCCAACATCCAGCACCCCCAGTTTGGAGACTCCCACTTGAAGGTGTGGGTACTAAGTCACTTCAGTCGTGTCCAACTCTTTGTGACGCCATGGACGGTAGCCCCCCAGGCTCCTCCGTCCATGGGATTCTCCAGGCAAGAATACTGGAGTGGGTTGCCATTCTTCTTCCAGGGCATCTTCCCAACTCAGGGAATTGAGTCTCCTCGTTGCATTGGGTCTCCTGCATTGCAGGCAAATTCTTTATGATCTGAGCTACCAGGGAAACCCACTTGAGGGATGGGCCCCCAAAGAACCTTGCTCTGAAAGTCAGTGAGGCTTTGTGTCCATGAGACTCACAAAATAGTTAACAAAGAAATAGTTCAGCACCACTAGATTGGTCTTACTTGAAATGTTAACGGGGAGTCTTCAAGCTGAAACAGGTGGATGCTAATTAGTATCAGGAAAACATATGAAAGTATAAATCCCACTGGTAAAAAAAAATATGGTTAAATTTGGAATACTCGCATGTTGTAACGGTGGTGGCTAAATCACTTATAAATCTAGTATGAAGGTTAAAAGACAAAATTATTAAAAACAACTGTACAATAATTTGTTAATGGTTACACAATGGTTATTTATTTAAAATAACTATGATAATGTGTTATGAATTACGACATCAAAAACATAAAATTGGGAGGGAAGGGTAAAAATGTAGAGTTTTAATATGCATTTGAAGTTAGGTTATCATCAGCCTAAAAGAGACTGTAATAAACATAAGGTGTTTTATGTAAGCTTCATGGTAACCAACCACAAAGCAAAACTTATAGTAGATACACAAAAGGAGAAAGGAATATAAGAAAACCACTACAGAACGTCCTCAATCACAAACAGAGAGCAAGAGAAGAGGAAAGGAATGAGGGAATTACAAAGCAACCCCAAAACGATGACCACAATGGCAACTAGTACATGTCTATCAATAATTACTCTGAGGGTCATTGACATTTTCATAAAAATGAAAATGAAAAAGCGAGGACAGCCAGGCGAATCAGCCAAAGTAGATGTTAAGCCCAGACCATTACAGAGTGATAAAGAAGTCAATCCAACAAGAGGATATAAATATTTGTGAATATTTATGCACCCAACGGGCTTCCCCGGTAGCTCAGTAGTAAAGAATCTGCCTGCAATGCAGGAGCCAGAGAAGATGCAGGTTCAATCCCTGGCCAGGAAGATCCTCTAGAGGAGGACATGGCAATCTACTCCAGTATTCTTGCCTGGAGAATTCTATGGACAGAGGAGCCTGGCAGGGTACAGTCCATGGGGTCCCAAAGAGCCAGACACGACTGAAGCAACTTAGCACGTGCACACACACACACACGCATGCACGCACGCATGCATCCAACATTGCTGCTGTGGTTGTTTAGTCGCTAAGTTGTGTCTGACTCTTTTGTGACTCCATGGACTGTAGCCCGCCAGGCTCCTCTGTTCATGGGATTTTCCAGGCAAGAATACTGTAGTGGGTTGCCATTTCCTTCTCCAATGCACCCAACATAAGAGCACCTAAATGTATAAAGCAAATATTAATAGACCTGAAAAGTGAAGCAGACAGTAATACAATAACTGAAAGGTGGGAGCAAGGGCATTTAATGCTCTTCTCTGAGCAGCTGGGGGATAAAACCCCCACTTTCAACAGAGCAGCCACAGCAGGACTTCTCACAGTGGCTCCTACAGAAAAGGTGCAGGGGCGGGGTCCCGGGGTCCCTGCAGGCGCACAGCCAGAGTTCTTAAGGCTGGAAAGAATCTTAGATGTCAGTGGGCTCAACTCTCTCATCTCGTGGTTGTGGTACCTGGAGAGATGAAAGGACTTATCCAAGGTTACACAGCGAATGCTCATGTTTCCCCTAATTCAAGGGGAGCCTCCTTATACACATGCCCTAAGGGGCTGATACGGGCTGCAACGCAAGGACCACTGGAGGGCTCTGTTTGTATAGAAAAATGGAAGAGACATAGGAGGAAAAGGCACAAAGATGGGCAGAGAGTAGGAAACGAACGGTCCAGGCACCTAAGGCTGCAGAGACCTCTCTCCAGACAGGGAAGGCTTGGGGTTGTCACCGGTGATGCTGCGTGGGGACGAGGCTCTCTGCACTGAGGCTGGCAAGTGCGGGGTGACCCATCCACAGACGGGGCCCAGGACGGCTCTGTGTGGCTGAGACCAGACAGACCTGCACCGTCCACAGTTGCACAGGCTCCTCGGGACACATTGACCAGAGGAAATGAGAAGCAGAGAGCACAGGACTGTGAGCAAAACCCTTCTGCGTTCTTCTCAGGGATCACAGAGCTCTTCCCCTCTTGGGGTTGGCACCCCAGGTGAGCCCTCGCCTCTGCTGTGAGGTAGGGACTCCACAGCAGCAAAGTGGAGTGCTTCCTCTGGCAGGATACCGTCTCTGGAACCAGTGGGCTGCCTGGGTGCTGATGGCATCCTTGCTGGGAGGATGCACAGCTCCGGACAGAGAAACAGTGCGGGAAGGTGGTCCCTTAAAGCCACACAAGGGAGCTCACAAGGGAACCCCATTTCCAGTCTTGGGGCTCAAGTGTGGGATGCAGCCGAGCAAGACCCAGTTCCTCTCCATCATGTGAACATTCTACACGACTGTTCGTCCTAAGCTTTCCTGTGCATTGATAAGCAGAAGCACCCCCTCCTGTGTCCAGGCTCATCTTTCCTTTTTAAAACTCTCCCCTTAGCCTCGCGTGCTCCTCATTCAGCCTCACAATAGCCCTGGCAATAACAAGGTGCCAGCGGGGAAGAGCTACGGTTTAATAAAGCCGGGGCCCAGCGGCTGCCGCTCCCCACACTTAGCGCTCTAATAAAGCCCTTTCGCCGTTGCAGCCTGCAGTTGCTACCCCAGCGTCTGAAACAGAAAGGATGCTTTCTTTATACTCAGGACACGGTTGAGAGCAGGCATGGATTTCAACCACCCTGGGTGGGGAAGGGAATCAGGTGCAGGTAGCTCCCAACCTAATCAGGTGACAGGAATTTCCGGGAGTTGTGAAGCTTCTAGAAGTTTCTAGCGTGGTTCCCATCCCCTCTAGATGCAGTGGGATGCATCACTACCTGTACGCATGAAGCTAACTTGTTTCCTTGACTTTCTTTTTGCATAGAGAAACGATCTTTTCACTCTCCCCTCTGAAATCATGTAGTGGACTGGAAAAGAGCCCCTCAGAGGCAGTTCTTTCTGCAAATCCCACCCTTTCATGGCACTTTATAGAACGCGAGCCAAGGGCTTTCATCACCCTTGCATATTTACTCAGTGAGTCGCTTGTGCTGTTACTGTGTGTTTTTATAAAGTGTTTTTTGTGCTGTTTTTATAAACTGTTACTTTTTTTAATTACAAAGCCATTCAACACATTGGCTAAAAATGCAAGCATTCATGAAACATGTGAGTTAGAGACCGAAAGACCCCTATTAATGGTACCCTCTGGAGATCTGGGTGATGTGAGGGGGTTTTGATTTGAATTTTTCACCTTCGTTACGGGGAAAACAAAAGGATGGCTGGTCGGAAGGGAGACCAGCTGGAAGCTCACAAGAATCAGGTAAGTCTCCTTAGCATGCCAGGCTGAGCCTCTTTCCCCGCAGGCGGGGGTGCTCTGACTTCTGTAACTACTTTCTGCCCACAGATCATACCTGCCTTCAGCTGGCAGGGCTCCTCTAGTCTTGGCTATGTGAAGGAAGGGTCAGTGTAGGGTCAGGGTACGTGCTGAAATGGGAGTGCTCTGGGCTGGACTGTGCTGTGCAGAGTGCTGCGCTCAGTCATTCAGTTGTGTCTGACTCTGCGACCCCACGGACTGTAACCCCACCAGGCTTCTCCATCCATGGGATTTTCCAAGCAAGAATACTGGAGCAGATTGCCAGTTCCTTCTCCAGGGGATCTTCCTGACCCAGGGATCGAACCCACGTCTCTTGCGTCTCCCGCATTGGCAGGCAGATTCTTTACCACTAATGCCACCTGGGAGGCCCCAGGACTGAACTGTATCCCCACCCCATGCTGAGTTCACTTGTTGAAGCCCTAACACGGGGTGACTATTTGGAGCTATGGCCTTCGTGGAAGGAATAAAGGCTCAGGAGGCCATGTGCATGGTGCTTAGATCTGATTGAACTGATGGCCTTATAAGCAGAGACACCGGAGCACTCTCTCTGTCTGCCCTTTGGTTCCCCTGGGGAGTGGGCAGTCAGCTGCAAGCCAGGAAGTGAACTTTTACCAGACCCTGACCACACTGGCCCCCTGATCTCAGATCCCCAGCTCCAGATCTATGAGAAAATAAATGTCTGTTGTTTAAGATTTAAGCCACACAGTTCACGATTTTCCATTAGGGCAGCTCGAGCTGATGCAGACAGAGGGAGGGAAGCAGGACACCCAGCCTCGCTGTTCCCCCATCTCAGCCCCTGCCCGACGTTGCTGTTCTCTCATTTCTTTCCCTGCTGCCAGCTCGGGGACTCTGAAAACGGGATCGGTGGGTAGGAGTGTCGTCTTACATACCTGCATGTGTCTGGACTTGGCCTCCCTTCTCCCAGTGGGACCTTCTACTTCTGTCTGTACTTCAGTCCAGGTCCCCAAAGGTCCCCATGTACCGGTAAACTTGCCAGACTATAATGGGGAGAAAGCCTTGGGGCACCCTCTACACACCTTTGAATCACATTCTCCATGTGTTTCTTGCTCTCAGCCGGCTTAGCTCAGATATAAATTCACTCAACAAAGCTGGTGCCCCTGATGGCCTTGGTTTAGAGGTTTAAAAGTTCTCTTCCACTTTTGAAAGTTCCAACCTTGCTCCAAGCCTTCATCATTGAATTATTAATTATTTAGTGTCTCCTGCTCCTTCTTGGGAGAAGGCAATGGCACCCCACTGCAGTACTATTGCCTGGAGAATCCCATGGATGGAGGAGCCTGGTAGGCTGCAGTCCATGGGGTCGCTACAGTCAGACACGACTGAGCGACTTCACTTTCACTTTTCACTTTCATGCATTGGAGAAGGAAATGGCAACCCACTCCAGTGTTCTTGCCTGGAGAATCCCAGGGACAGGAAGTCTGGTGGGCTGCTGTCTATGGGGTCACACAGAGTCGGACACGACTGAAGCAATGCAGCAGCAGCTCCTTCTTGACTGCACCCCACACCCCAGACCTGCTGGTGGACTCAGGTTGGCGTCACCAACATCGGCTCACAGAGATCCTGCCACCAGCTCCTCCTGCAGCATGAAGTCCACATGTAATTCAAAAAATGAAATCAACGAAAACCCGGGAGGCACATGGAGCCGAAACAAAGATTTCTAGCTTTTGCTGCCAATCTTTAGCAAACATGTCTCCAAAACCACACATCAGGGTGTGTTCCAGGATGCAGGGGTTTTTTTGAAGTGGCTGTGAGAGGGGAGAAGGGAAGCTCAAGGAAGCTGAGGGGCAGAAGGGACCCAGAATCAGTGCTTCTCGGGCTTTTCTTGATGACCTAGGAGTATGTGCATCTACTCACACACACAGGCACATTTGAAACGGCTGTTTCACAGAACACTAACTGCCTTTATTGCCTGAGATGCACTCTAATGTTATGTAGTCGAATCTTGTCGATTTTTCCAAAAATTTTGGCTGAGAACTAACCTGATGTGATGGTTAATAGTAGCTGTCAACTTGACTGGGCTCAGGGATGCCCAGAGGGCTGGTAAAATATTATTCCGGTTTGTGTCTGTGAGCATATCTCCCGCGTGAGTGGGTAGACTGAGGAGACCAGATGGCCTTGCCAATTTGTGTGGGCTTCACCCAACCTCCCCAGGTGGCTCAGCAGTAAAGAATCCACCTGCAGTGCAGGAGACGCAGGAGACGCAGATTCCATCCCTGGGTCAGGAAGATCCCCTGGAGAAGGAAATGGCAACCCACTCCAGTATTCTTGCCTAGAGAATCCCATGGACAGAGGAGCCTGGTAGGCTACAGTTCACGGGGTTGCAAAGAGTTAGAACACGACTGAGCGTGCACGCACAGGTTAGCATTTGCAAGGATTCGGAGAAGAATCGGTGTTTACGTTTTAGGGACATACTTTGGTTAGACAGAGCTCAGCAGAGTACTTCAGACCCATGTCTTTTGAGTCAGAGGCGCCTCTGAGTTCAAGTCTCAGCTTTGCCCTTGAAGCAGCGGCATGGGCTCAGATGGGCCCTTTAACATCTGTGTGTCACGTGGACAATGAGACTTTGCTCACAAGGTTCTCATGAGAATTTTGAAAGATGAAGGGCTTAGCACAGTTCCCCCAAGACAGTCTACTCCCAGTGAAAGAAGTATTGTTATTAATGGGGAAGCAGCTTGTCATGTGCTTCCTCTGGAGGCTCTGAGTGCTGCTCCTCCTGCTTCGCTGGAAGCCAGTCAGCCCCAGCCCAGGCTGGGCAGTCAAGTCTGCCTCTGGGATTGCGGGCAGGGGGATGTTTATTAATAATAGTAAATGAAGCATCATTCATCTCAGCTGCTAAGCATGGCCATCCAAAATGCTCATTTGCTTGTCTTAAACCCTAACTGCCGCTCTGCCACTTCGTGTCATTTCCAGCTATACAATCTTGTATATGACCACAGAATGGCCATCGGGCGGCTGAGATCTAATCTTTCTCAGATGCTGATGTATTATATTAGCGTATACCAGGCGTTCCGTCTTTCTGAATCGGTTCTTATAATAATGGGAATGATAATACCTGCGCGCCGTATCTCACACACAGGTTGAGAGGCGTGAGTACATTTAAAAACGCAGGAAGAGGCTTTGAACCCCTCGCAGACAGGCATATTATCAATACAAAGGTTTTACTATTTATTACGACTGTCTATCTTTCCTGGGTATTCCATTGTGAAGATTTGTGGATGGCACTTCATCTTTTTTTTTTTCTTCTTCTTCTTCCTTTTTAAAGGATAAAATTCATTTCTAACTACCTTTTGAAAGCCAATTTATGCTTTGGCCATTTGATTAATAGGAGTGAGGAAAACCAGCTCCCCTATCAAAGCGCTTTTGAATAATTCAATGCTCGATATTAAAAGAGGACGGCGCTGCCTGACACGGTTTACTCTCTACTTTGTGGGGGGAATACGAGCTGCCCCTCCACCCAGATGCATGCCTGGACCCAGGCAGCTCCCTTGTGTACCTCAAGCCCTGTTTCCTGCCTGGGGTCCAAGTCACAGACCCCAAGGAAGGGATATCTTTCTCTAGCTAGTCCACCCACGAGGGAGCACAAGGTTCACTGTATAGACTAGCTGAGGCTAGCTTCTCTTTGGGAAGATACAAGGCCAGGCACTGTCCCCACACAGACGTGACCACAAGTCCCTGGTAGACACCCGGCTGGAGCTGACCCTTTGGACCACAGAGCTCCTGCCCACAGGTGCCGACAGGTGCAGTAGCCCCCAGGGAAAGAGGACTAAGCCGCTGTCCTCTTTGCCTTAGGTAGGGCACAGCCTGCACTGGGAAATTCAGTCTTTGGTGTTCTATCTCAATGCCTGTTGCGCAGATTAAATGAGAGATGTGTGTACATTACCGGCCACATGACAGCAGTGCTCAAAACGCACTAACCATCACCCCCTCCCCTCTGCTACTCCGGTTCCTCTTTCACCCTTTCCACGCCAGCCCCTGTGCCCCTAGTCTGCCTTCCTCCTCCTGTTCTTCCTCCTCCCCTCTCCTTCCCAAACCCAGGCTTCTGGAAGGTTCACATAGACTCCAACTGCATCCCACATCTGTGATGATCTCCTTGCCTCCGTATTCTAATTCGCTTCATCCTCCCTTAGTTTTCTGGCTTTCTTCCTGGTTTATCAACTTCCTCTGGTTTTAAGGGCATGACGAATGAAAGTGCACGTGATGGGAGTTTTGTGGGGTTTTTTTTCTCCTTTTATTCTAAGTGCTTTAAAGGCAAAGGCCCCTGTGTATTCAGTGTATTTTCCCCAAAGGATGCTGGAGGTCTCCAAAGCCATACATATGGTGATGGGAGGTAACGGTGCCACGAGGCACTCTGTGGCCTGGGGGACCCCGAGTCCAGCTGGGCCATCCTCGAAGCCAGTGGTGAGGTTCTGACAGCACTAACCCAACTCAGAAACAGGATGGTTAGTGCTGGTATTCACAACGGCTGAAATCTTCAAGATGTAATGTTTTGAGGAATATCTAAAATATCTACTCTTGTAATTGAGTCCGTCTGTGTTAAACATTGTCATGGAGGTGTCTTATTTTCCAGTTGAAATAATTTATCAGTTTTACTGTGACTTCATTGATCAGACTGTAGCGACTGAGGGAGGGACAATTCAGTTCAACTAACAATCACCTGTTTCATTAAGGACAAACTTGTCATCTTTTTCTCAGCTGTCTTACCAGCATCTAGAGGGATGCTGAGTACCCAATAGTGTCTCTGCTGGTAGGATAAATGACTGAGTGAAGGAGTGAGTAATAACATGTTCATCGTGGTGCCAAACACCCTTGCTTACCAAAAGGGGGAGGCCACGTAACGCACACCGACCATCTGTTATGAGAGCAGTTGTGAGTGTGTTTGTGTAGAGTCTTAAGAGAACAAGAACTCTGAACAGTAAATTGAGTGGCTGAGTGGAGAGGTGGAGGCAGGCTAAATAGGCCATCTTTTCAGGTCACGCATAAAAATTTTAACTGGAAGAAAAACATTTTAATTGGGAGGATCAATTATTCATAACATTATTCTCAAAATACAGTTAAAAGCCAAAGAACTAGCCATGTGCCGAGCCGTGTGATGGGAAAGCAGAGGCAGCTCCTTGTGTGTGGGCATCCCACGTGGAGGGCAGTCTCCTGGCCGGGAAAAGGCCACCCAGAGTGGACACGCGGGCCACACCACCACTCCGCCTTTATAACTCCTCAATCCAAACCATGAAAAGACTTCAGGCACCAGCTTTGTTAACCCAATGCATATGGTGGCTGGATTTTCTTTAATTTTTTTTTTTTCTTGTCCACGGTAACTCAAAGGATCAGAACCCCTTCAGGATAATAAGAAGGAAATTACCCGACATCCCCCCCGGACCTGTTTCAGGAAGAGGGATCCCTTCCAGGGCCCGAAACTGGGCTCTTGTCTAACGCTCGGAAATGAATTGTCTGAGGAGACACATGTGCTGCCAAAGCAAGAGATTTTATTGGGAAAGGGCACCCGGGTGGAGAGCAGGAGGGTAAGGGAACCGAGGAGAACTGCTCTGCCACATGGCTCACAGTCTCGGGTTTTATGGTGATGGGATTAGTTTCCAGGTGGTCTTTGGCCAATCATCCTAATTCAGAGTCTTTCCTGGTGGTGCACGCATCGCTCAGCCAGGATGGGATGCTAGCGAGAGGGCTTCTGGGAAACGGATGGACATGCGGTGTCTGCTTTAGCCCTTTCCCCAACTCTTCCGGTTGGTGGAGGCTTATTAGTTCCGTGTTCCTTATCAGGATCTCCTGTCATAAAACAACTCATGCAAATGGTTACTATGGCGCCTGGCCAGGGCGGGCGGTTTCAGTCAGTGTGCTTCTCCTAACAGACCTGCTGAATTAGAATATCTAGAGGTGGGGATTGGAAATCCACATGAGAAAACCCAAGTGCCCTCGATGAGTTTTTCCCCCCCCTAGAACTGACCTTAGATTCTAGATTTTACAAAAAAGTGAACAGAGAGTACTAAGTTTCCGTAGCACCCTCTGCCCACAGCTTCCCCTAGTATGAACACCTTAGACTGGTTGTTGTTACTGTTCGATCATTAAGTCGGGTCTGACTTTTTGACCCCATGGACTGCAGCACGCCAGACTTCCTGTCCTTCACTGTCTCCCAGAGTTTGCTCAAATTCAGGTCCATTGAGTCAATGATGCCATCCGACCACTTCATCCTCTCCTGCCCACTTCTCCTCCTGCCTTCCATCTTTCCCAGCATCAGGGTCTTTCTCAGTGAGTTGGCTCTTCACATTAAGTGGCCAAAGTATTGGAGCTTCAGCTTCAGCCTCAGTCCTTCCAATGAATATTCAGGGTTGATTTCCTTTAGGATGGACTGGTTTGATCTCCTTGAAGTCAAAGGGACTCTTAAGAGTCTTCTCCAGTGAGTTTTTTTTAGAATTGACCTTATGTTTTAGATTTTACAGAAAAAGTGAACAGAGACTACTGTTTCCATAGCATTCTCTGCCCGCGGTTTCTCCTAGTACTAACACCTTACATTACTATGGTGCATTTATTATAATTGATGAACCAATACAGAGACATTATTATTAACTCAAGCTCATAGTTTATTCAGATTTCCTTAGTTTCTACCTAATGTCCTGTTTCTGCTCTAGGATGCCATATTACATTCCCTCAATGATTTTTTGTTTTTATTAATTTTTAATTACAAAGAAAATTTATGAATATATTCTCTTATTAAAAGTTAACTATTACTGATGAAAAATCCCTTTAGCCACCCCCAGAGGCAAAAAAATGTCAAAAGTTTAGAGTCTATCCCTGTGGTCATTGTTCTGTGTGTTCATATCCATAGAGAAATGTCTCAACGGATAGAGTATTCCTTCGCATTTCTAAAACATAAGTTAAATCGTTTTGTTCTGCACATGTTATTCAGCTTCTCCCTTTGTTAACTCAGATAGTTACTGATGGTTTTATGCAATGAAACCTGCTGCTGCTGCTAAGTCGCTTCAGTCGTGTCCAACTCTGTGCGACCCCATAGATGGCAACCCACCAGGCTCCCCCATCCCTGGGATTCTCCAGGCAAGAACACTAGAGTGGGTTGCCATTTCTTTCTCCAATGCATGAAAGTGAAAAGTGAAAGTGAAGTTGCTCAGTCATGTCTGACTCTTAGCGACCCCATGGACCGCAGCCCACCAGGCTCCTCCGTCCATGGGATTTTCCAGGCAAGAGTACTGGAGTGGGATGCCATTGCCTTCTCCGGCAATGAAACCTACCAGATGCTTTTACAGTGAGGTTAAATATCCATAGCTTGAATATGCTATATTTTATTCGTGAAGATTTACTGATAAGGGCATTACCTTATTTTATTTGTGAGGACTTACTGATAAACCTTTACACTGTTTAGACTATTTTTTTTTTGCTTCACTACTATGAATTTGCAAAGAATACATCCCTGTGCATATGTGGGGCTGTTTCTCTCAGGCCCTGTATTCATTCATAGGGGCTGCTATAACAACAACAACAAAACCAGAAACCGAGTGGCTTAAAAAACTGAACCTTATTGTCCCTGGAGGTTAGAAGTCCAAGATGAAGTTGTTGGCCATGTTCCCCCTGACAGCGCCAGGAAAGACCTTTCCCAGGCCTCTCCTAGACTCCACGTGGCCTCCCCCGTGTGTGTCTCTGTGTCTACACTTTTATAAGACCACCAATCATGTTGGATTGGGGTATGACCTCATCTTAACTAATCACATCCACAATCACCCTATTTACAAAAAAGGTTACTTCTGAGGGACTGGGCAGGGGAGTGAGGACGCCACCATAAGAATATTAAGTGGACACAGCAACCCTGTTGGTAAAGCATGTCTTTGAGCATGTGCTAAAATACACGTGCATTTAAATATTAGTAAACGATATGCGTGTGCAGTTGTACACCTGTGCCTTATAGAACCTCCTTAGTCCAGCTCCCCAGGAAACAGACACCCAGGCTCTGAGCTGTGCACACTTGGATGTTAGTGGAGAGAGGAGGTGAGCTCCATGCAATTGCCAGCAAGGGCTCAGCGGGTCCCTGGAGTTCAGGGTTGGATGGCCACTCAGTGCTGCCTAGAACTGAGGCAAGGGGCTGGGCTCTCTACCCCCACGTTGACCAGTCACCGGACACAGGTTGCCCAGGTTGGGCAAGGCAGCTCCCCTGGGCCAAGGGCAATCCCCTAGGTGTTGCTCAGCCATGAGTCTTTGGCAGTCACTCTTCCTGCCAGCTGGGGAACCAGCTAGAAAGGGCATCTAGGCTGTGCTCCACAGCACCTTCCTCAAACACAGACTCTCAACAAGACATTTAAAAGGATGGTGTACAGTCAAACTCAAACAGAAGTTACCATACTTTGCCTGATACTGAATGAGGCTGGTCGATCCCCCGAGATACACAGAATCTACCTTCTAGACCATGGCTGGGCCATAGAGAATATGCATTTTATTTATTTATTTATTGTTTACCATGGGCCATTTTTAAAATCTTCATTGAACTTATTACAACATTGTTTCTGTTTTATATTTTGGGTTTTTTGGCCACAAAGCACGTAGGATCTTAACTCCCCAACCAGGGATCAAGCCCACACCTCCTGCCTTCAAAGGTGAAGTCTTAACCACCTGACTGCCAGGGAAGCCTGGAGAACATGCATTTTAAATTTTTAGCAGAAACTGCCAACGGTCTCTGGCTACACAACATTATACTCCCATCAGGAGTATTTCATTATCTCATATTCTTATGAGATGAGATGGTACCCATTTCATTACCTCATATTCTTACCAACCCTTGAAATTATCAAACTTCTCAAGTTTTTCACCAATACTGAGTGTAAGAACATCTCATCCCTCTAATTTCCATTTCCCTGATAGAAAGGTTGAGAGTCTTTATTGTGAATTACATCTTCCCATCTTCTCCGCTCATTTTTTGAGTTGTCTTTTCCTTACTGACTTGTAGACATTACTTAGATCTTTGAATATTGTGTTGTAGCCACGCGTTCTGGGAAACAAACTCACTCAGGAAGGACAATGCAGATAGTGGAGTGCAGTTTATTACACCGGCAGGCCCAAGTCAGAGTCTCCTCTTAGCCAAGGGCCCCGACCAGCATTTGTGAAACTCTTTTATACCCTATGTGTACATGTCTGAACCCACCTCCCCAAATTCTCTGAAACTAGTCTGAACAAAGGAAAAGAAAGATACAATCAAAGTTAACCCGTGATTCACATGCCTTAAGCCTAGGTAGTTAACAGTGGACAATTATCAATAGGCCTGTGGTCATACCCCAACAAGCATAATAGAATTTATGATTCTATTTGGTTACACAGATAATTAGTGTATTCTTTTAGGCAATGGAGAGTGTAGATACGAGCCCTGGGGCTCGTCCATCGGGTGGGTGGGGGGGCAGCTGGTAGTGGTCTGGTTTTCCAGTCGGTATGTCGTTTCCATAAATACTGGGCATAGAGCTCAAAGTCCACAGTCCCGCCCAAGGTGGAGTCCTGCTTTCAAGATGGAGTCTGTTCTGTCTTTTTCCTCCTTCAGTTGAACCATCATTCACTCTTCAGCACAGTAAAATCTGATGACCACACTCCCGTTCTTTCCCTGAAAGCTCTCTTCTCATCTTCCCTGATGAGTGTGTCCCCGAGACTAACTAGACAGCTCTGGTATCGACGACTTGGACCCAGAAGACTTGGGGCCTCAGCCCCTGTCGTCACTTACTAGGGACAACACAGGCATGAGCACTTAGGTGGTTGACACGGTCTCTCCGATCCTCAGTTTTCTAAGAAAACATGGGGATCATTCCCCCTCTCAAGATTGTTTTGAGAATTTACCCACATTGTGTATGTGAAATCTTTATGGTTACGGCTTATTTTTTGGCCTTTATGATAAAAATATAGGAGTCTGTATAGGTACATTCTCTCCCCACTGCCTGGGATTCATTCATCACTCATTTCTTCATTTGTTTATGATTCACTAAAGGGAAATTTATTACTGCTCACCACCTGCTGTGTTAAGCATTGATGGCTAATGTGGTTCCCACCCTGAAAGAGGCCAATGGGGAGAGTGGATTAAAAAAAAAATAGAGTCCACTTATTAAAGATAATGGAGAAACTTTGCATTCTTTCTTGTCGTGTTTCAGAGGACTTTTATAAATGAAAGCGGGGTCCAGCTGCTCACTGCTCAAAAGCCAATAAAGAGGCCAGTTTGGTGGAAAAGAAAGTTTGCTTTATTTTGGATACTGGCAACCAGGGAGGGAGGGCAGACATCTGTCCAAAGGCTGACTCTCTCCCCGCAAGCCTGCAATTAGTGGGCAAGAGCTTTTATAGTCTGGGGAAGGGGCTACATGCAGAAACAGCACAGTCAGTTCTGACAGTCATCTTGGAATTAGTCATCAGTGGTCTGACCAGCATCATCTTGATTAAGCACAGTTAGTCTTTGGTTCCAGGGTCAGTTTGTTCCCATTTCCTAGAGGCTAGTTCTTGGAATTGTGACATATGCCATGGCTACCATCTAGTCATCGTGCAGTTAGCTTCTCACCGGGTGGGGGTTTCAGTATCCATGAGACAGCCCATAGGATATGGCTTAGGTATTATCTATAGCCCTTGGGAAAGAGCTAAAGGTCCCCTTGACTGTGCTTAATGACTAAACTATTACTGTTTGGTCTCCTCTGACTGTTTTCCTTTGTTTCTGCCTGTTCTCACTTCTCTGATTAAACTTATTCTTTAGCTAAGGTTTTTGCACAGATAAAAGGCAGGCAGAGGATGTGGAGGGCAAGGACCTGCCCATTAAGGTCCTGCTCCATTTTACTTTTGCCCCTCCAAGCCTTGGCCTGGAGGGAGAGAACCATACATACAAATGCCTCCTGAATGTGAAGAATCAGAACTTGATATTCCCTGAGCCAGGCCTTAGCCCTGGGCAGTGTGACTGGGCTAGAAGAGACATGTAGGAATTTCCTAACTCCTCTCGCACATTCAGCCTCCTGGTCACAAACAGTTTAGGCAGCCTGGCCGTCTTCCTAGCTCCCTCTTCCCCACTGTGCCAGCGAGGAGGTAGAGAAGGCCACTAGCTGTGCCCAGGCGGCTGGCTACTGCAGGGGATCTGATGTCTGCCCTGCAGGTCTGGCCACATCCTTCTCTCTCTCAAGTGCCCCTGAGTATTTAAGCCATCCGTCAGCTTATTTGTGATGAAAGGGAGGACAGATTCAATCCTGAAAGGAAACCATGTTTTCCAATCACGGTGTTATCAGAGAACCTTGCCTTTCTAGTAAGCAGGGTTTTGTCCCTCTTAATAAAGGATTACTTTCCCATTTTCCTGTCGGTCTTGAGTTAGCGCTCTGCTGGTTATAAAAGCATGGTCTTTTCAAGAAGTGGTGAGAAATTCTATGACACTGAAGATTCAATAAGCTCCGCTGGGTGAAAGTGCTAGAAAGGTAGGTTCCAAGTCAGTCATGAATGCATTTATACACCCAACATTGTAGTGGTGGAAATTTGAGTGTTTAAAATAGGAGAGTAGGACTTCCCTGGTAGAGGAGTGGATAAGGATCTGTCTGCCAACGCAGGGGACACAGGTTTGATCCCTGGTCTGGAAAGATCCCACATGCCAAGGAGCAACTAAGCCCGTGCACCACAGCTACTAAGCCCATCTGTGCTTTGCAAGAAGAGAAGCCACAGCGATGAGAAGCCTGCATATTGCACACTGAGGAGCCCCTACTCGCCGCAACAAGAGAAAAACCCTCGAAGCAACAAGAGCACAGACCCAGCACAGCCAAAAATCAATTAAAATAAATAATTTATTAAAAAAAATAAAACAGGAGAGAGCATGCAAAGGTTTAATTCTTCAGAAGATGAGAATAGCATGAGTGTAATGAAGTGACAGACAGCTGGAAGCTTCCGTCGTCAGCAGCATCTTCACCCCTCCTCCGGGTCCCCTCTCTAGCCCGCCACCACCTTGGCTTTATCCTAGCTATCTCAGGCTATCTGAAGTACAGTGCAAATGTGCTTCCAACTCTCCTGCCAGCATTCTGACTGCAAAGTGAGGAGACAGAAATGCACTTAACAGGCAATCACACAGAACAAACTGGAAAGCAGGAAAACCAGCATAAAAGCTGACTTTGCCTCTGAGCCTGAGCTGCATGTTTCAAACGTCTTTCCCCTCCCTGACCTCGGCGGACACAAGGTGGCCATGTCGTCCAGGCATCTCCCACCTGGCCTGTGTCCCACACGTCTCCAGCCACAGGCTTACATTCTCTCTTCTCTTCTGAGATTTTAGTGTCTTGTGTTTTCTTCTCCTGGTGGCCTTTTACAATCTTCCACTGACATATAACTCTTGGTTCTAAAATGTAGTTTTAATTATTGTGTACTGAGGCCAACAGATCAAGAGATGACTGCCATTGAAAAGGCAGCTTGGGGACTTCCCTGGCGTCCCTCTGGTGGTTAAGACCCCGCGCTTCCAATAGAGGGGGGCGGGCGCGGGTTTGATCCCTCCTGTAAACAGGCTTAGGATTGGCTAGTTCCAGGGATTTCAGCAGGCTCTGGGGCGCAGGCGCGGGGCTGACCCTAGTTGCCTGGTACCTGGCTGCCTTAGTTCAGACGGCTGTAAAAGAACTCCGGTGACTGCCTGGCTTAAACAATGGACATTTTTTTTTTTCCCCTCAAAAGGATGATCATTATGATAGTCTACTGGGATACGTTGATAGTGTTTGGGCCAGAAATTTTTAGAATATGCAGATTTCATCCTTGAGTAGGCTTACCCTTCAACAAGGCCCGCAGAATAAATACATGCATAGAAAAATGACATGCCAAAGTTAAACAACACTTTGTTTTTAACTGGGATTTCAAGGGCTAAACTACAATGTACTTCAGTGGCTAGACAGATCCTGTCTCAGTGAGCCCTGCCTAGGATCACAGCAGAGAGAGGCCTGATGTCATCTGTTCTTTTCCCCCAAACATAAGCCTTCACACTGTATCGCTCCAAAGAGAAGAAAGGGCAAGGCAAATTTCCAGAGAGCCAGAAAGTAAGCAAGATCCCCAGCCAAAGCTTGAACAATGCTGGCCTAGGTCTTCAGCCTCAGGCTTTCTTAAGCCGGTCAGGGGTTCACTCCGTGGGGGGAGGAAGAACATCTGAAATTGATAGTAAGAGAGGCATTGCTTCAGAGGAGCTGAACAGAGGACAACCCCATCTTCTAACATAGCCATTACACTCACCACCACATCAGCCAAATGAAAGATCACAAAACGTGACCAAAGACAGCAACACCTCCTTCGGGAGGGTGAAGTTCTCTCCCCGCCATCCCCAACCCAAGGAAATTAAAGGGAAAGCCTTGACTTCTTTTTTCTAGAAGCCAAGGATCCAGGGCTCCTTCTAGCTCACCCCACCCAGCCCCACCACATGGCCTCAGATGACGAGTTTTCATTTCACTTCTGCCATAACTTTACCTTGCACTTGGATCGCCATTCTTTGTAATCAGTTCCTTCTGTTGATCAAAACAAGTGACAGGGTTAAGGTTTCCATCTCCACAAAGAATGGAAGAGTGTGTGCAGAAAAGCTGATTGTAAAATTAACCGTAATGCACACAACATGGTACTGAAATTCTTACACAACTACTCATTCTGTTAGGCAGAAAATGGTCTTAGATCTTGAAAAGTAAAGTCTACTCTAGTCTATGTATTTGGATCCACACTTGATGTAAAAACACATCTGTCCTTAATCCCTAAAGGCATTGGAAAGATAGATTTGTTTTAATGTAGAGCATCTACTGGTCTTTTTTTCTATACAGCTTTCAGTCATTTCCTTTTATTTTAAAATGCCCTAACCTTCTGCCCAGTGCTTACCCTACTAGTTGCTGTTGGGCTTCCCTGGTGACTCAGAGGTCAAGAATCTGCCCAATGTAGGAACCACAGGAGATGTGGATTCAATCCCTGGGTGGGGAAGATCCCCTGGAGGAGGGCATGGCAATCCACTCCAGTATTCTTGCCTGGAGAACCCCATGGACAGAGGAGTGTGGTGGGCTACAGTCCATACGGTCGAAATTTCCTTTCACTTTAAAGCCCCCTACCCTTCTTCCTGGTACTTACTCTGTTAGAGTTCCCCAGAAAAAAATGTTTTTTACTAACTCCATCAGACTCAATTCATAGACCTATGATGACTTACTTTCTTCTCTTTTTCTGATTCTTGAGTTTTAACCCTAATGTATTTGAATACTTTAATGCCAGTGGAGAAAGGTGAAGAGCTGATTCAAACGATCAGTCCTTTGTATTTATGCCTCCACACGATTTGGGGCTTTTCTTTCAGAGTAGATGCCTTTTTTTTGGCCATGCCCAGCAACATGTTACATCTTAGTTACCCAACTAAAGATTGAACCTGCACCCCAAGGATTGAAGGCTCAGAGTCATAACCACTGGACCACCAGAGAAGTCCCCAGAGTAGATGCTTCTTGAGACAGGGATAATTTCTGGGGCTTTGGTTGGAATCACCTCGTCAAGAGCAGTTCTCTGCACAGAATGAGGCTTCAATAAATGTTAACTGACTCGTGGTGACAACGTAAACAAAGAGGCACTTACAGTTGGTAGACAACACCAACATTCTGTTCTCTTCGCTACCTTTTCTAGATATTGTAACCCTAGTTCTTTAGGTGAGTATTTCCAGGTTATAGTAGTTACTTCCTAGGAACCTTCCCTTAGGCCATGTATTTCACAGCTTAGATCCTTTCTTCAGATGCAGGAAATTAGTGGACATGTGAAAACACATATGACCCCAATCTGGTTTAAAAAGCCTATTATAATAAGAAACCATTTCTTCTGCCCAATACAACTGCATATTAATTTTGTATTATGTGCAAATATTTAGGTATGGGTGCATGTACACATACATCCATTAAGCAGTCAAATACCTAAATTAAAAATGGCAAGCTGGAAAAAAAATTCGGAGTGCAAAGGTTTGATTGCTTTGAAAATAGCCAATTTAGAAAAGAGTTCAGCCTTTAATTGGCCAAGTTAAATAAGGCACAATTACTACTAACTTGGTCCCCAAAGATTGGCTCTAATCGTGTCGTGTTTAACTTGGCTGGTTAAATTGCAAATAGTGTTCTCCTACCCTGATTTGGTTCATTTACCTAATATAATGCCTTTCTATGGCTGACTTTTTCTTTCCTGACTTAGCTCTTTCTGTGAATGGAAACTCCATGGATTTGGAAATACTGTACCTATTTTTTTTTTTTCCCAGAAGAACAGCAAAAGGTATGTGGTGGTATTGTTTTTTAAAGAGTTTCTGATACAACTTTCTGAGTATGTAGTTTTACAAATGTCAAAGGTTCATAATATGTGTATGTGTATATATGTCAAAGCTCTTCATATACTTGCTATCTCAAAATATTCTTGCAGATTCTTGTTTTGCTTTATGTTAACAGGTGAGGAAGAAGAATGTTCTTTTATACTTGCTTTATCTCCTCCGTTACTGAGAGGTGAGTAGTTTAATTTAGACATTTAATGTTCGATTAGCTGGCTCAAGGATTCCACATAGATCCACGAGGGCAGAGTAGGATGGTTAAATATTTATCTCAATTTCTAAGAGCATCGGAATTCAGAGAAGGATAATTTCTTTGTTCAGAATGGTCAGTGTCATGCATAGTGGATTAAAAGGGCATCTCATTTCATATGCGACACCATGGAATGCATCAACCTGAAAAAAAAAAAGACAAATCTTTTTCTCCGGTAGAAGAAAATATATATGTGTGCATTAAGCATTAATTCATTCATTTACTTAAAAACAATAAACATTTAAGGAGTGATAACAATGTGCTCAGTTCTATATTAAGCACTACATGCATGCTAAGTCACTTCAGTTGTGTCCAACTCTTTGGGACCCTATGGACTGTAGCCCACCATGCTCCTCTGTCCATAGGATTCTCCAGGCAAGAATACTGGAGTGAGATGCCATGCCCTCCTCCAGGGGATCTTCCTGACCCAGGGATCAAACCCGTACCTCCTGTGCCTCCCAACTTGCAGGCAGATTCTTTACTGTTGAGCCACCAGGGAAGCCCATATTAAGCACTAGACATGCAGAAACTGGTAAGACACAATCTTTGCCTTTACGAAGCCTGTACATTTTACTGGGTTATTTGCACATAAACAAGTCAGGAATGAAATGGCTTCAGATTCCAAATTTTAGTTCTTTGTGTCTCTATTTAAGGCATAACATTGCTTAGGTTGTCTTCAGCATCTCTCACGCATGTCATCCAGTTCTGTTTGGCCTCCCTCCTCAGTTGCATCCCTCTCCCGCCTCAGCTTCCACTACTTTCACGGGCACATGAACTCTTAGGAAAGAGTTAGTCTATCCTGTTACAGCAAATCATCTAATAAGACCTCTGTCCCACCTCTCCCATGGTTGTTTGCCTTGCGTGTTTAGTCGCTCAGTAGTATCCGACTCTTTGCGACCCCATGGACTGTAGTCCAGGCTCCTCTGTCTGTGGGATTCTCCAGGCCAGAATACTGGAGTGGGCTGCCATACCCTCCTCCAGGGGATCTTCCTGACCCAGGGATGGAACCCAGGTCTCCCACATTGCATGCGAATTCTTTACCATCTGAGCCACCAGAGACAACAAAACCATATGTTATGAAAAAGAGAAAATTTTCAGATACCTTCAGGTATATTATTTACCAAAGAATAAACTAGACACACCAAGGCATTTTTATCTGAATGTGCAGCTTCAATCCTAACACTTTCCACATTTTCTATTCTGCCAAGTCAGGACGTGCTTTCAGGGCAAAAAGTGTGTTGGGGGTGTGGGAGGATGGAGGCAGAATGTTCACAATCCAGGTCTACAGATGGGCAGAGGGATGGTCCAGTTTCTACATTTACTATCAAAAGTAATATCCTGATGTGGCTTTATCTGACGTGCTCTTTCTGAAAGATCCAGGCTTAGAGCCTCAACTAATAAATTCTCTGCATCAACATATCACTCGGTTGTAAAGTCTGGATTTTCAGCAACACATAAATGATGAAATGAATCTGTACATAAAATGTCTGTTAGCCTTGTTGATCATTCAACGCACAAGTAAGTGAATGAACAAATAAAAACTCACCACTATGGAATGTAATGGATTCTGTGAACTAAAAAGCCCAGAGTTACAGAAGTCTCGGTAATATACACCCTATATCATAAAGAATAATTTAGAATTAAAATAGAATATTTTCTTCTGGGATTCAAGAGAAGGTGTCTATGGGTTATGCTGATACATGTGATAGGAACACCTGACCCACAGACGTTTCTGTTGTTTTTTAAACAAAGTCTTACCCATAGGTGAGTAGGCAAAGAAGGAACCAATCTTGTCAAAGTTAGAGGATGTCCCGCTCCCATCCACACACGTGCATATGAGTAATACACGTGCACAGACGCCCAGGAGCACACATCTGCAATGTGACCCTTGAAGAGTCTTCACAGAAGACTCAGAACATCTCTGCTTACATTTACCCTGATAGAGCCCGAAGCAGTAATAGCTGGGCTTGGCTTGGTGCCTAAACTGTAAATTTGTAATTAGTTCCAGGAAAAAAAAAATGACACTCAAATCAAGAATGAGCTTGGGAGAGAGAGAGGAATCTGATTTGGAATGTCTGCATATACTTATGAAATCATCTGTGAGATACAGGGAACCTTGAGTCCCAGGTTTTAGCTATGGCTACTAACTAATCAGATTACCTTGAATAAGTTACTTAAGCTCTCTGCCCTCCAGTTTTCTCCTATTTGTAATGAAGAATTGTAGTAAAATAATTTGTCTACCATCCATCATGCAGATGCTGTGTGCTCCCATATGTAGAAAAATACATTCCAAAGACAAATACTAGGGTGCCTAAAAATTCTTTCCCATGAACATTCAGTTTATTGGGCCATAAATAAAAGAAGAAAACAAGATTATTCTGCTAAATACAGCCTGTCATTTTGAATGACCCTGACCCATCTTTCATCAAGCAGTCCCTTCTGATGGTGGAACTAATTCTTGGATTTACAAAGAACAGACAACATGATGCTTCAGTACCATCAAATGTCTTAAGTCGCAATGTAGAAGAGGGAGCCAGGAGTGGAACTAACTGCAGTCCAATGCTGCAAGTTTTGGCCAATCATTCTATGCCTGAGAACTGATCCCATCCTTTTTCTGGATTTCCAAGTGAGTCAACCATACAGCATGAGCTAAGGTATCGTTGAGGAGGAACATACCACCAGGTGGCCCAAAGCCAGGCAGTGATAATTTAGGTCTCCCTACACACGCTCAAACATTCATCACAGAATGCTGTGCAACACTGTCATGCATAGACTCCTCAGAAAGGCCACGAAACCTCCTTAGTTACCTTCTATCTGGACTGGTTTTGCCTGACCCCTTTTGGGACTCTTCATCTCTCATGCCCCTCTTTGTGTGGCTCCTGCCTTTCTTTCCTTTTTTTCCCTCCCCCTCTGTTTTTGGCCATGCATCATGCTGGACATTAGTTCATCCAACCAGGGATTGGACCTGCGCCTTCTGCAGTGAAAGCATGGAATCTGGATCACCAGGGAAATCCAGGCTGCTGCCTTTTCACTCACAGTGAAAAAAGTTCAAAAATTATAGTTCTGTCATCCCAGAAAATATCAACTCTATATTGCAAATGCAAATGAAGTCCATATTAAAAACACAGTCAACAGGCATGTTGAAACATGCTTCGAGGTAAGTTCAAGTTTGTTTATACACAATTGGACTCATTCTCAACTAGACCATCCCTTCTGGGAAAGATCTTTGGGAATATTCTATTATAACAGTTCTGGTCCTATTAACTTCTGGAATTATTTGGAAATCAGCCCTTCTTAATTAGCTTGGCTAATTGAAAATTTTATATATAAGATTAAGACTATTTCACCTTGACATTAGTTTTTATACATTGTGTGGGTTCAAGTGAATAATCAGGGCAGTTCACATAATTTAAGATCATGTTCAATATGAAGAAAGAAGAAAAACACAGGGCTTTCTTTCCTTAAAACGAGAGTGAGATCAGTCATTCATTTATTCAACATTTTATCTAGCAACTGTGTGTCAGACAGAGATATCACTTTGCCAACAAAGGTCCGCACAGTCAAAGGTATGGTTTTTCCAGTAGTCATGTATGAATGTGAGAGGTGGATCATAAAGAAGGCTGAGTGCTGAAGAATTGATGCTTTTGAATTGTTGTGCTGGAAAAGACTCATGAGAGTTCCTTGGACTGTAACAGATCAAACCAGTCAATCAATCCTAAAGGAAATCAACCCTGAATATTCACTGGAAGGACTGATGCTGAAGCTGACACTCCAATACTTTGGCCACCTGATGTGAGGAGCCGACTCATTAGAAAAGACCCTGATCCTGGGAACGATTGAAGGCAAAAGGAGAAGCGGGTGGCAGAGGTTGAAATGGTTAGATAGAATCACCAACTCAATGGACATGAATTTGAGCAAACTCTAGGAGATAGTGGAGGACAGAGGAGCCTGGTGTGCTGCAGTCCATGGGGTCATAAAGATTCAGACTTGACTCAGTGATTGAACAATAATGTGTCAGGCATCATTCTAGGCACCTACCAGTCAGAAAGGAGTAAAGCAGTCTTACTCCTGCGAATCTTCTTTATAAGGATGCTTTGGGGATGTTCAACATATTGTAGAAAAATACAGATCTGTGATGTTATATTTAGTCATGCCTTCTGTAGGTTTAGTGCCATTGCAACTGTATGTAATGGAAGCAAGAACTCTTGATATGTTATCAGAAATTAGTAATACAACAAAAACAAACCAAAAATACTAGAGGTGGAAAACATTGCCTAGATTTAATAAATTCCTATAATATTAGTTATTTTTACACTGCAAATTTTCTCCTGAACTTACTTTTGTGTGACAAAGAAATGTTATGTAAGCCTCCATTTTTCCATCAGTAAAACTGAAGAAAGATATTGCTATTCTACCTTGAAATTAATCAGCATTTATAACTATTGTCTTTTCTTTGTGCTAAGTTGCTTCATTTGTGTCCGTCTCTGTGACCCTATGGACTGTAGCCCGCCAGGCTCCTCTGTCCATGGGATTCTCCACGCAAGAATACTGGGGTGGGTTGCCAGGCCCTCCTCCAGGGGATCTTCCTGACCCAGAGACTGAGCCTAGGTCTCTTATATCTCCTGCACTGGCAGGCAGGTTCTTTACCACTGGCGCCACCTGGGAAGCCTCTCTTCTTCTTTAGGACAGGCTAAATTTGTGAGAGCAGAGACCATATCTGTCTGTTCCCCCATCTTCTCCCAAGTTAGAAAGCCTATGAGGCATTCAGAAATACGCACTGAAAGACAGTACACATTTGCTAAAGATCATTGTGAGGGTGACATGAGAAGACACACAACAGATTATCTGAACACTGTGAAGTATTTTTAAGTTAAACTCACTTTGTCCCCTACTTTCATGATATTCTTTTGATATTGATATTATTGCAGTTTGGATAAAAGTTTAACTTCTCTTTGCCGATAACCAAGATGCTTACCAGGAAAACCTTGGTCCCAAACTTTGAGAACAAAATCAAGTTCACTAGCCAGATACGTTAGCAGTTTTCCAGTTTTGCCGAGATGAGATGACCTGTCATTCCCCAGGCATTTTAAAACAAGGTTTCAAAGTGAGACTTCATCCTAGTCTCTGCAAGCATCTTCTTCCATCGCCACGAGATAGGATTCTATGATGTCTAGTGGTTAAGAGGCCCACCCCAGGAGTTTTCTGAGTCAGGCTCTGAAACAACCTGTGATGAATGTCCAGGATGGAGAACCACAGCAACACAAATCAAGAAACGATCTGGACCATGATCTGAGAGCACATCGCACTAAGTCATGTCACATTCATCGTCCGTCCATCACACCCTGCTACTCCTTAGGAGGAACCCAGTTCTCTCCTGGCATTTCTTCACCCAAGTCCATTGCAGTTAGCTTCCTCCAAGTGGGAAGTCCGTCACCACTGCTAACCCCCACCCAACCTCAGGGCAGAGGACCCTGCTAGGTATACACTCACAGCTCTAAGTGAGCTCAGCATCTCAAAGAAAAGCATTCTCTTGAAAGATCCCTTCAAAACAACAGTCCTCATAAATTTCCTGTGTCATCTCTGGCCCCTTGGTGTCTCTGTCTACTTTCTAATGTAGACGGACGCACGTGGTATGTGAGCCTCTCACGGCTATTATTGACCAAGCCACCACCAGCCATAGGCTTTGCCTCATGACTTAGCTGGTTCCCCAACTCCACCAGCCCTCCAGTTACCTTCGGTGCCTCCCAATTCCATCTGCACTCAAACCTCGTCCAGACGGTGACTCGCTGAACCTCCCATCATGGGTATCTGAGGGCGGGCTCCTGGTGGCTCCACATCACTGCCCAAATCAGTCCATGTAGAACAGCAACGTGATGACCATGCCACCTGGCATCATGTCTGAAGTGTTCCATTTATTTCCCTTCAGGGACATCAATGTATTTTTCTTGCCTTCAATGAATGCCCTATTGAAAATCCTAAGGAGAGGCAGCTCACTGTAGAAGACATTTACCATCAGCACATAAGTTCCAAGGTTTTACGACGTGTCTGACAGAACCAGACACAGGTTCCTTACACTGGGTACTCATAATTTCCAGGAAAACCCCCATTGTTCTGCTCACACCTGGAGCCCTGCTAAGTGGCCTGACTGGTGACTGTACCCAGATGTACATTGAAGTGTTGCTGGTTAGTTTCCTTCCCTCTTGCTGGAGGTGAGGGATTTGCTGAAAGAGTCAACCCACCCCAGTATTCTTGTCTGGAGAATTCCATGGACAGAGGAGTCTGGCGGGGTGGGGGTCACAAGAGTTAGACATGATTGAGTGACTAACACTTTTGCTTTCTTTCACTTTTCATGATTCCCCAGAGGAGCAACAATAAAGATACAAAATTTGGGTGCTAAGTCACATAAGGCTGAGATGGGCTCCCAGAGAAGTCGTGTGTAGGGAGCCATTCTGTGTGTGTGTGTGTGTGTGTGTGTGTGTGTACATACGCATGCATGGGGGAAGTGATGGTTTAGTAGCTAAATTGTGTCTGACTCTTGTGACCCTATGGACTGTATCCCACCAGGCTCCTCTGTTCATGGGATTTTCCAGGCAAGAATACTGGAGTGGGGTGCCATTTCCTTCTTCAGGGGATTTTCCTGACCAGGGGTTGAACCTGAGTCTCCTGTGTCTCCTGCATTGTAGGCAGATTCTTTATCATTGAACCACCACGGAAGCCCTGTGTAAGGGGCAGGGGATATGGTAAATTCTAGTAGAGAAGGATGAATTATTTTGAAGTGCCAGGAAACCCAAGAGAATATGTATCTGATAGTAATGATGAGGAGGAAAAGCTCTTAAAGACATTCCTGGAAAGGAAGGAAAAGCTAAGCTGTTCCCCCCACTTCTCTCTCATCTCCTCCCTTCACTGTTATACTCAGGTCCTAGGTGGCTGGAAGCAGAGTTCCTCCTCCCATCCAGCTGCCCAGGGCAGCCCCAGGTCACCACGGGGCCTGGAAGATGCCGGGACCACACCAGGCTTCCTGATGGGCACCGAGGGGAGACCCACTGGGTCATTCACAGCCTGGGACAAGGGCAGGGCTGACAAATGCCAAGCAGCTGCAAGAGGAACCTGGGAAAGGAATGGAGTAAACTTCAGGAGAAAGTCAAAACTGACACTTTGCTGGCACAAAATGACATTTTATCAGCTATTGGGAAAATGGGCCATAACAGCTTGGTCCTAAGGGAGTTGAGTGGTATTTATTTTTATTTTTAAATAATTCCAGACTTAGAAAAAAGTTGAAATAGAACAAAAAATTCCCATGACAGCTTCACCCAGATTCCCCAAATGTTAATAGTTTGCCTTGATCACGTTTGCTGTGGCATTCTCTCTGCACGGATGGATACACAGATGTATAGGTACAGATATACAGATATATGTGTGCATACACATATCATTTTCTTTCTGAACTAAGAGGTGGTTATTGTGTCCTTTTGCCCCCATCATTCAGATAACATTATCTAGTTGATAAATTTTACCCTAATAATGTCCTTCGCAGCAAAATAATTTTTTTTCTGGTTCAGGTTTCAGTCCAGGATCATGTGCTATATTTAATTATCTTGTCTCTTTTGTATCCTTTAAACTAGAATTTGTCGTTGTTCAGCTGCTAAGTAATGTCCAACTTTTTGCGACCCCATGGACTGCAGCACACCAGCTTCCCTGTCCATCACCATCTCCCAGAGTTTGCTCAGACTCTTGTCCACTGAGTCAGTGATGGCATCCAACCCTCATCCTCCATCTTCCCTTTCTCCTCTTGCCTTCAATCTTTCCCAGCATCAGGGTCTTTTCCAATGAGTCAGCTCTTTGCATCAGGTGGCCCACAGCTGCCCAGTCTGAAGTTTTTCATTGTACTGAGAGTGGTGTTAAGAAATAACAATCTCTCCCAGAGACCCAGTATGGTTCAGATGGTTGCTGTGACCAGTGGAAGGAACTTGGATACACAGGAGTTGGATGGTATGCGGGCCGACTTGAAAGCCACAAAGTTCAACTCAACTAATTTCGGTACTCATCCACCTTTCATAAAAGGCAAGCTGACTGTGAATTGATCACCAAAGGTCAGCGATGGGGGGCCTTCTGCATCCTAGACTCTAGAACTCTCATCACGTGGCTTCCTTCTCACCCTCCCCGGCCTCTCTCCTTGATCTGCCTCCTGCTCAGTCCCTTCCTTCGCATCAACCTCTTGTATTTTATTACTTTTCTCTTACTCATCTGCTTGGACCTTCAGCACCCAAGGGCATAACTTTATCCAAGAGACCAGATCTCATATCTGAAGCCTTTACTCACTGAATTCTTCTGAGAACTGAGTGTATAAGGCCATGGTCACTTGTGGGTTATGATTCAGAAAGATCTTGTATTGGTCAAAACTCTTTGCCAGCAACAGAAATCAACGCATCTAGTTTAAATACAAAAAGACATTTACTATAAATACAAAGAAGCATCAGAACAAACCCAAGAGCAGAAATGTCAACAGATCTTGGGGAGAGTTTAATTCAGACTGAAGTGCGGCCCAGATCCTGTTTTCATTTCTGTCCCTGTTCTGACATCAGCCCCATTATCATCTCTCCTCTCTGCAGACTGACTTGTCCTGCATTCCTGGTCCAAGCTGGAGAATCCTGCTACTCCTTTAGAGCCAGAGTTTATAGTAATGGTGGCAGCTAAAGTCCATAAAAAGAGGAATCTTTGTGTGTTAGGTAAATATCCCAATAGATAGCCCCAGGCTTATTACTCCAAACTTTCCCTTATTTTGTAAGTTCCACTATTAATAATTCTTTCCTTTTTTTTTGTTAGAAATCCTTCTTTAGACATATTAGTAATTAAACAATTTAACAGTAAATTGTGGGGGAAAAAAAGAAAAAAATCCACGTATAATCTACCGCCTAGTGACAGTTTTATAAATACTCAGTTTACATTCTTCTGTCCTCATTTCTATGTGTGTGTGTCTGTATATGTTTATTAACTACATGGGTACAATATTATACATGTACTGTTTCATAACTTGTTTTTCTCACCTAATTATCAGCGCATTATCTTGCCATTAGCCTTTATTCTAAAATACAATTTTGGATAGTCATACGGTCTTCCTTCCTATGGCTGGGCTATAATTTAATCAATTCTTTATTTATTAGACACTGAATGTCCCTTCAGTCCATAAGCCAACCCAGAAATTAATGGCCTTTGCTCCACAGCATTGATGTGGCTTTGGCTCTATTCCTCAGGTCAACATTTGTCAGCCTGGAGGGGACCCAGGATCCAACCTCAGCCAGGAAGAATCGCTCTCCGAGGAACGTGGAATCGGGACCTATAGCTTCTCAGTTTTTTGTGTTGTTATGCACATTTTTTATGGCTGAGGGGTGGCCATAACTTCCCATGAGGAAGGAGAGGCAGAAGTAAACAGTTGACTAAGACACAGATGAAAAAGCAGGGACGGGAGGCAGAAGGAGAGTGATTTCACAGGTTTTCTGTGATTTTTCATTCCCGGGCTCCTACAGTGGGTTGATTAGTGTTGTCTCTTTAAAATTCATATCCACTTGGAACCTCAAAATACAGCCTCACAAGAAAGTCTTTGTGAATGTAATTAAGGATCTCTAGATGAAATATTTTCGATTTAAGGTGGGCACTCAATCCAATAAGGGGTGTCCTTATAAGAGGAGGTGGAGCCCAGGGACAGAGGAGAAAGCCATGTGAAGACAGAGGGCAGATTAGAGTTACGCTGCCATAAGCCAAGGGGCACCTACCCCTTGGGGCCACCAAGCTGGAAAGGCAAGAATGATTCTGCACTAGAGCCTCTGAAGGGAGTGAGGCCCTGCTTACACCTTGGTTTCAGACTTTGGGTCCCAGAGCTGTGAGAGTTTTAAGCCTTATGGTTTGTGGGTACTTTGCTATGAAAGCCAGAAGAAACTAATACCAGACTTTCCTGAGGACCAACTGAATTACTGGTCTTTGGCTCAGGCAAGTGGGGGTCCCCGTCTTGAATCTCTTTTTAAATTTTTATTTAGTTATTTATTTATTTTGGCTGCACTGGGTCTTCATTGCTGTGTGGGCTTTTCTCTAGTTGTGGCGAGCAGGCGCTCCTCTCTAATTGCAGTGCACGGGCACCTCATTGCAGTGACTTCTGTTGCAGAGCACGGGCTCTACAGCATGTGGGCTCCTGGAGTTGCAGCATGCGGGATATTCCCAGATCAGAGACTGAACCTGAGTCTCCCGCACTGGCATGTGGATCCTTTACCACTGAGCCACTGCTAGCTAGAAACTCCCCTAGCTTCTTTCTAGGGAAGCCCAGGAAGCTCCTGTCTTGAGCCCCTTGCCTTGGAGCCCCCATGTGAGGGTCCTTGCTGCGCCCTCCTTCGAGTCAAGCTCTCCCCATGAGGGCTAAAGGATGTGTCCATTTGAAACCCAAACTTCCTTCTTTTAACCAAACTCCAGAAAAGCAAGGTCCCTAAACTTCCAGCCCAAATGGCCCAAGCCCACTTGTGGGCTGATGTGAAGCTAAAATTCCAATACTTTGGCCACCTGATGCGAGGAACTGACTCATCTGAAAAGACCCTGATGCTGGGAAAGATTGAAGGCGCGAGGAGAAGGGGACGACAGAAGATGAGATTGTTGGATGGCTTCATCGACTCAATGGACATGAGTTTAATAAACTCTGGGAGTTGGTGATGGACAGGGAGGCCTGGCACGCTGAAGTCTATGGGATTGCAAAGAGTCAGACACGACTGAGTGTCTGAACTGATTCACTGACTGTGGACCCCACCCTGGGTCCATCCTTTAAAGCCATTTCACCTTGCTGGCACACATACTCCTAGATCAAAAGACAAGGCTAGGGGAGTTCTTTGTGGGGAGGAGGGTGGACCTGAATGGGTGGGCTGGTGAGTCCGCACGTGTGATGGTCAGCAGGATCCTGCAGACCAGGAGGTGAACAGAGGTCAGGGCCAGGGGTAAGGGGGCCTGGGATGAGAGTTTGGCTCTCCATGTGCTGAATTTTCTGGCATAAAACTCTGAGAAGTCTGGTTGAGAAGTCTGGTTCCCCAGACTGTTGTGAAGGTATATTTGTCAAAGTAGGAAAACAGAACATTCTATTTAACAGTGTAAACATTATATGCACAGCTTGGTTATACCGTTTAAATGCTGAGAGAACTGGAACGGGGACCTCGTTTGTCCTCTTGCCCTCAGCTACAGATGTCAAAGGCAGGGCTGCCCAGATGTGTTCCTAAACTCACTTCCATGGGACACTTTTATCTTTATATCATCAAACTTCCTCCTTTGCTTAGGCTGGCTGGTCTTGGCTTCTGCCTCTTGCCTCAGTAGAATCTCAGTGCCACAAGCACTCTATTTTTTCAAAACTTACTTTCAGTTTGTGGCCATTATAAATTACACTGCAGTGAATCCAAATGCATACCTTTTTTTGTGCTTTTCCCCAATTTGTTCATTAAGATAAAGTTCTAGAAAAGGAATGGCTACAGCAAGGGGTGTAGAGATTAAGACTTTAATACACAAAATTCTTCCTTACAGGCAGCGTAAAACGAGGACGTCGCTTCTTCCTTCTCCCGCCCTGCCAGTGATTAAAAGATATCTTCCAAGGATTTTTCTTTTCTTTTAACTTCAAATGTATTGAATTCTTGGTGAAAATGAGTTCATTCATTCTTCTGCTTCACAGAACATTCTAGGAAATATTAGACCCTAAGTTTGGAGCTATGTAAGACTTGCTAAAAGGGTTTAAAAGGTACGCTGCTATAATAGTTGAATCATTAAGTCGTGTCTGACTCTTTGTGAACCCACGGACTGCAGCACGCCAGGCTCCTCTGTCCTCCACTGTCTCCCAGAGTTTGCTCAAATTCATGTCCACTGAGTCAGGGATGCTATCTAACCATCTCATCTTCTGCTTCCCCCTTATTCTGCCTTCAATCTTTCCCACCATCAGGGTCTTTCCCAATGAGTTGGCTCTTCATCAGGTGGCCAAAGTATTGGAACTGCAGCTTTAGCATCAGTCTTCCCAATTAATATTCAGGGTTGACTTCCTTTAGGACTGACTGATTTGAAAGGAGCTCTCAAAAGGTATAGACAGGCAGTAACACCCAGGGCAGTGAAGTCAAACACCCCTCCTCTCTCAGCTCTGCTCAGTACGTCAGAGTCCAAACTCTCTTTTTATATTGTTACTGAAGATACTTTTCAAACAGCATTTTGGAAGAAGACCCCTAGGGTCCCCTCTATGTTATCCTGTACCTTTTATTTTTGTTTTCTGGAAACATGGAAGGGATGCTGGTGGCAAGATGATAGAAGGATACCAATATCTTCCTGGTTCTAAACGGTGGGTGAAGTTACCCTCACCAGCGTGGGGAGAGGGGAGGGACTTTTTTTTTAAAGAGTTGACAAAGGTTCTACAAGCATACAGGTCAAAAGGGGGAAGAGTCATTACCTCCACGCCAACAAGAGTTGAAAACCAAAGATATTAATCATTAAGTCCTTCCTGGGCAGTTAAGTTAAATTAAAACGCCTACTTACATACTTCCTAAATTGTCGCACACACATACAGATTGCACGCAATTCTTCAGCCTCTGCCTGTGGAAGCAAAATCAATATTGTGTTGCCCATAAAGCACCTATTTAATTTAAAATTGCATTTTATAGTCCATTTACCCCACCAGAGTAGCCCAAAGTCAGTCCTTTCTTTCTGTTCATTTCCAAGCTCCGGCTCACTTTCTATTGTTCGCCTTGTCAGCGTTAAGCTTGTGAAGGGGGCTTTGAAACAGACAAGAAAAGCTCCAAGCAGGAAACCAGCTCTGAGACCCCTGGTGAAAAAAGGAGCGCGCGCGCGCACACACACACACGTGCGCAGCTCTAAGCTAACATGTATCCTTCAGCTTTTTTGTTCTTCCAACTCACTGTAGCATGAAGAAGGAAGAAAGAGAAAGAAATAACAGGCTCAGAAGAAGCGTGTGCATGTGTGCATGACCACGCAGTGCTGCGTTGGGCACATGGGTTATGATATCAAAACTGCAGACAAATACAGCATTGTCCACAAAGTTGTGCTCTCTCCCTTGGGGCCCTGGGTTTCACTTGCGTCATCTTCTGTCCCTCGGTCAGTTGATTCAGTCCTCACTGACAGCATAATTCCTTCTTCATGTAAGGAGAGAAACCCGTCAACAAAACAGTAATTACGTTGAGCTAAAACGGGCGTTACACACACCTGTCGTCTGAAGCATCCGCACACTATATCATTTAGAGGCTTCTAAGAGATCTTGTTCATCGTTACATGTGGCAGCAACAAACTAGGCATGTAGATATTTAATTTTTTTTTCATTTTCTTTAAATCTATTTCTATTGCAAATCTCTAAATGTCTAAATCTCTAAATATACTTGGGACATAGTCTCGATCAGTTCAGGGTTTCCCTTTCCCCATGTTAACTCTAGAGTGACAATGTTCTACCAGGATACCAGGCAGGGCATGGGTTCCCTGTTGCCCTGTCTTCACACTGGCATCAACTGAGATGCCCAGTGCCGGCCTGGTCCCCAGATACCCATCCACACATTTGGCCACAGCCTCCACGTTACTCCATTTTTCTGTCTTCTCTCATTCACTGGCTATTTCACTCCTACTCACGCAGGGATGCTGAAAACTCGAGGAAACTCCAGCCACCTCCCTGCCTCTCCCAGGTCCATGAGGTTCTTTGCTGCCACTCCAGAGGGTGCAGACCCCACCTAGATCTCCATACTCAGCCGTCTCTACTTCAGAGGCTGCCTTCCCCACCAGGCTCCCCAGATGGTGAAACAGATTCCATCTCCCAACCTTCAGGCCCCTGAGCCTCAGGACTCTCCTGGCAGATGCAGGGCCTCTACCTCGTGACCCCATCTCTCTTCTGACTTCCTGCCTTTATCCAGCCTGAGAAATCCCTTCAGACCTACAGAAGCTGCAGCGGACAGAGTGGGTGTCTCGGCCAGACCACAGGGACCCTTCAAGGTCCCTTGGGGCCCATCTCCTGGCTCCGGGTCCATTTTCTTTTAATGTCCTGCACCTGTGACTCTCTTCTGAGTCCTCCGGGGGGCTACTGGAACTGCTTTCCATGAGCCCAGGCTCATACACATGCAGAGAGCCTGAAGGGTCCAAGAGTTTAAATCCAAACCTCCCCTTCCCGGGGGAGCCTTCAGCCAAAGATGGACAGAGGAGGAAATATGGAAGCCCAGCTCTCTGATCTTGAGTTGACACAAACTCTGAGGCATACTTTATGCCATGGGATCAGGCAGAGGTCGTCAATCATGCTCTCTCTGGCCATCTTTCTTTCCGTAGTGGACACTGTAGCGTGCCGCCCAGACCCCCCCCAGGACTGAAGGACTTACCCCCAGCACCGGGAGTACTGTCCCTGACAGCCCCGGCCAGAAGCCCTCGCTAGAGCTCAGGGCAGCCGTCATCCAAGGATCAGCTGATGCAGGCGTACACACACACACGCCTTGCCACAACCTGGGACAAGGCTGAAGGGTCCCTCCACCTCCAAGCCCTTTCTGGGGTCAACTGAAGCCCTCACAGAGTCTGCCTCCCAACTCAGCTATATTTGGTAGGAGGCTGGGGGGAGAGCAGGGGTTAGATCTCATTTCTATGTGATGATGGCTCTTCCCCCAAACAAGCTAGTTTCTGCTTGGAGAGCTATCTTGGACTCCACAGATATCAATAAGGAAGACTCTTCCTCCCATGCTTCCTTGGTGGCTCAGCTGGTAAAGAATCCGCCTGCAATGCGAGAGACCTGGGTTCGATCCCTGGGTTGGGAAGATTCCCTGGAGAAGGGAAAGGCTACCCACTCCAGTATTCTGGCCTGGAGAATTCCATGGACTGTATAGTCCACGGGGTCACAAAGAGTCAGACACGACTGAGTGACTTTCACTTTCTTCCCATGGAGGTGTGCATACAATTCTTAGACTCACAAGAAACCCTTCCTCTGCATAAAACAACAGCTATGGGAATTCTCTATGGGAATTCTCCTCTGATGGAAAAAACGGTTCTAAGGCTCTCACCCCTGGTAACCTTCTTAGCTGTGAGAATCATTCAATTGTAAAACCAGCAACTTTCAGGGGGCGGGGGACACCTTATTGACAATAGCGCAGGAGAAGGGCAGCTCAGATTTGGAATGAAATATTTATAATCCCTCTCTGGGGGCACTGAGCTTAGCCCAAGGAATCCACGGGCGTTGGCTCTCCTGAGGTATTTTTCTCATTCTCCCTGGCACGGATAAAATCTAAACTGTACTTAAGAAATGGTGTTAAACGTGTTAGTTGACTGAATCTGGCATTTATAATGCAATTTAGCCAAGTTTTATATTGACAGCATGACATTTTTAAAGGGCCCTTTCTGATTAACAAGGTTCAGAATCACTCCCCTGATTATGCCCGCAGAGTGAGCATAAAACGCTTCAGGCTCTGGGAGTGATGAATTGAGGCTCTGTTAGTGATCCACGTATTCTGCTTTCTTAGTGACCGTTTGGAAGGAGGATCAGGCCAGGGCTACGTTTTTTCAGGCAGAAGAAAATGTTTTCTTGCTTTCAGTGGACGTTCTGGGGGAAAGTGGCCTCTGTGGGCAGAGGGGTGTCTGCAGATTCCGAGCCAAGAATGAACAGGTGGTCCAGATGTTACCTGTCGTTTTTGGTTTCTGGGTAAAGAGAAGATCTCTGGCTGGGGGTAAGGCGGGGGGCACACACAGCACTCTTTCCAGAAAGCAAATTGAGAAAGTGCTTAATGTATTTTAGCCCCATTTCCATTCTTGTTTCTATTACACTAAATATTTCCTGAATATCCCCTAAATTTCCTTTGGGTCTCACAGAGGAAAAGAAGGGAGACATGGAAGCGATCTTTTACAAATGGAGCAAATGCCACACAAAGAAGGAACATAAATTATCCCAGCTGGTTCCCGGTGGAGCCAGATGTAAGCGTCCACTCCCCTGAAGATGATGGCCATCTGCTGAGCATCAGCCCGTGTGCCAAGCAACATGCTAAGAGCGCTACATGTCTTTTTTTTTTTTTAATTGTGGTCAAATATAGATGCCCCCAAATTTTCATTGTATGTACATTTTTCTGTGGCACTTACTATATTCCCACTGTGCATCCCTCACCATCCATCTCCAGAACTCTTTTCATCTTGCAAAACTGAAACTTCATACTCATTGAATAATAAGTCCCCTTTCTCCCCTACTCAGCCCTGGCAAGCACCATTTCACTTTCTGTCTCTATAATCTGACTACTCTAAGGGCTTCATGTAACTGGAATCACACAGCATGTGTTCTTTGGCAACTAGCTTGCTGCACTCGGCATAATGTCCTCAAGTTTCCTGCATGCTGTACCGTGGGTAAGAATGGCCTTCTCTACTAAGGCTGAATGCTATTCCATTGTATGGACACACCACGTTTTGTTATCCATTCACCCACTGATGGATATTTGGGTTGCCTTTACCTTTTGACTATTGCAAATATGCTGCTGTGAACGTGGATGTGCCGGTATGGGCCCTCTATCTTCTGATGCCTGTGATGATGCTGGAGCAGAGGCCCCACTTTACAGATGGTAAAACTGATGCTCAGAGAAGTGACCTGCCTGAGCCGCGATGCTGCAATGTGAAGCTGTATCTGTCATCCTCCCCACCTCCATCCTCGGGTTCAGTTCAACCCGTGTGTAGGGTCCACCCAGCATCAGACTTCTGTTAGGCCAGCAACTGTCCTTCAGGACAATCTCTCTTCTTCATCATCACTTGTGACATGTTTTCCTATCCGTGGGTTGATCGGAACCTGGTGAGAATCCAGTCATAGATACTCAGAGAGCAGGCATTTCAGATGCCCCTTCCTTCGCATGCAGGGAGGAATGGAGCAGTCAGGGGATATAGGAGGTGTGCGTGGGTACATGGAGAGGCATCACCACAGGGGGTTGAGAGATTCCACTCTCCAAGCCACGTGTCAGTCAACCTGAGATCCGGAGGAGAGAGCAGACCCTGGAGGAGCCATAGGTTCTGAATTCCCATCCACTGCACCGCACGCCCTTGGGGAAAGGGGTAGGGAGATCCAGCCAGAAACAAATCCAAAAAATGCTAATGTTCCTGATACCAAAGATCTCTTAAGATCACAATTCAATCTCTCTGAACATTGGACTCCTTACTGATATTCCCAGGAAGGCCTTTTTTAACCTGAATGAAGAGTTTAACAAGTCTAACTACAAAATGATCTGATTTGCAGAATCTGACTTGCTTAGATTTTGTTTGGAGCTAAGGAGGAGGAAGGAGGTTAGCAGGTGCCCATGGGCTGGAGAGGCATTAGGGGTGTGGTTGCGATGCCAGTGCAGCGGGAATTAAGCAGAAGGGGCCGCCCTGCAGAAGTGGCAGCGGGTACAGGCCCTGCACACACGTTCCTAGATGACAGGAGGGGGAGGGTTGTGAGGCCCCCCCTGCAGCAGCTCAGCTCCCACCCCCCTGGGGGCATTGGGCGATGGGGGCATTGCCTGGGAGGCTTGGCAATGGCAGTGGGGTGGAGCCCTCCGGGCAGAGACCGTCACCAATGGGGGTCCCCAGAGAGGAAGAAAACGGCAGTTCCTGGTTGGGGAGCAGCTGACAGACGGGGCCTTCGGATGTGACAGGGGTGAGACTACATGCCCTTTCGTGAGTGCGAGCAAGAGTGAGTGTGAGCAGGTGTGAGAGCCAGAGAGCTCAGAGATGCTGTGCTGTCCCCTTGGACCCCCAGGCCCCACTGTGGCCAAGCTTTTAGAAATGAGATGGTCTTTCATATCTGACCCACATCTAACCTCCTATGACTCTAAGTGATATTAACAGTGCTCCACGGACTAAGCAGAGAGTAAGAACCCCCCTGGGAGGCACGCAGTGTGAGCACATGCCATAAACACCATGACAACGTCCGTCCACATTTTCACAACACATTGTTTGCGATGAGCCCGGGATGCCCAGCTTCATGCTGCTGATTCCTGCACTCACGTGACACCCCTGGGCCCAAGCACTGCATCTGAGCTCAGCAACCCCTTCCCACCCCGTCATACTCACACGGGGCACCGGCTCCCCCAGGGATTGGCGCCTGGCAGTGCATCACTGTGAAAGGACCCATTAGTATTTCCATTTCCAACACCCCCCTTTGGAAGGATTTACTATTTGTGCGTTAAAATAAATTAAGCCTTACTGGAATCCAGGACCTCAGCATATAAGCAATTTGTGGGAGGGATTTTATTTTGGAGTGTGTATAAAATATAAAAAGAGGTTCAAATTTATTCCAATTTGTTTGTAAGCTAACAGAAAATTCTGTCAAATATTTCACGATTAGTATAATTTTTCCCCCTAGCTGCTGCTGTTGCTGCTAAGTCGCTTCAGTCGTGTCTGACTCTGCGTGACCCCATAGATGGCAGCCCACCAGGCTCCCCCATCCCTGGGATTCTCCAGGCAAGAACACTGGAGTGGGCTGCCATTTCCTTCTCCAATGCATGAAAGTGAAAAGTGAAAGTGATGTCACTCAGTCGTGTCCGACCCTCAGCGACCCCATGGACTGCAGCCCACCAGACTGAAACAACTGCAAACGACAGTCAAGGAGCACAAATCTAACCTGGAAAGAAACTGCTAGGCACCCTTCCTCTTTCAGGATATTAAAGCCGAGCTCTCTCTGCGGCTCAGCCCTAATGAACTGACCAGTGATGAGCTAAAGGACAAAGCTGCAGGCAGATAGGGCCTGTCCCAGCACTTCCTCTGGGAGATTTCTGGAGGTGGGCTAGTGTCCCCCAGCTTTGCTAACAGGGTAGCACTCTCATCTCAAGGCCACCGTTAGTAGAAACTTCTTCCTCTGACACTCCAGCCAGCCATCATCCCTTTCCTTCTGTATTATTATTGGAGGGAGGAGGGCCCAGATCACAATGATAAATCACCCCAACACCAGAGGATGTGCTTCGGATGTCTGTGTTTTCCCCGTGTTTTCAGTGGGGTGAGGTTTGGACTGACCTGTTTTTGTCTGTGGTCGAAACTGAAAAGGAGATCCAACCAGTCCATTCTGAAGGAGATCAGCCCTGGGATTTCTTTGGAAGGAATGATGCTAAAGCTGAAACTCCAGTACTTTGGCCACCTTATGCGAAGAGTTGATTCATTGGAAAAGACCCTGATGCTGGGAGGGATCGGGGGCAGGAGGAGAAGGGGACGACAGAGGATGAGATGGCTGGATGGCATCACTGACTTGATGGACGTGAGTCTGAGTGAACTCCGGGAGTTGGTGATGGACAGGGAGGCCTGGCATGCTGCAATTCATGGGGTTGCAAACAGTCGGACACAACTGAGCGACTGATCTGATCTGATCTGATCTGAAACTGAAAAATATGACTTCTGGGAAGGAACTTTGGCTAGGAACTTCCAGAGATGGTTGTCAGTACATTTCTAAGCCTAAGTTGGCAGGACCAAGAGCTGAGACAAGAAGGAAAGAAATCCCAGCAGAAGTGAAGCCAGAGGTTTACCTGAAGACAGCTTGGTGAGGGGCTAACAGTGCTTTCTTTCTAGGGGCAGATGCCAAGCCCCGCTCTAGGGGCTTCATCTATAGTAACGCGGTGACTCCCAACCGAAGCCCATGAGCCAGGAAGCACGGCCAGCCCTACTTTCACTGAGAAGGAGCCCGAAGCCCCGAGAGGTGGAGCGGCTGGGCCCCAAACACAAACAGCAGGGGTGGCCCCGACACCACACTCCAGGCCAGCAAGCCCCAGCCTCCGCCCCTTTCACTGCCCCAGAGACGGCTAAGGGTGGCCCGAGCAGATCTCAAGGGAAGGATAGGCTGACCTTTTGCTTTTTACCTTGAAAAGAAAACTGTCACTGACTTGGGCACTAAAAAGAAGCGTGTGCATGTTGGTGTGTGTGAGTGTGATGGCACAGGGCAGACCCGTGTGCCTGCTTGCACCTGGTACTTAACATTGCAGCTGAGACGTCCCTGGTGGTCCAGTGGTTAAGAATCCAGCTTCCAACACAGGGGACACCGGTTTGATCCCTGGTTGAGGAACTAAGATCCCAGGTGCAGCAGAGCAACTAAGCCCTCATGCCACAACGAAGACCCAGCACGACAGTCGTCAGCAAAACAAAACCAACCCAAACCAACCAACAGCCAACAAACAAAACATTGTGGCTGTTAGAACTGCAGAGAAAGGACTTTGGAGAGAACTCAGCTGGTTTCCAGAAGCACGAGGTGGCCTGTCCACAGCCCACCCCACCACCCCAATGGTGGCACAGCAGGGCCTGGGACCCGGTGGCCCCTTTCAACCCAAGCTCTTCCGACCACACAGGAGCACATCTCTCTTTGATCAAAGAGACAGAGGTTGTCAACGTGTTCAGGAGGACCAGACGAGACCAGCCCAGGAGGGAATTAGCAGTAGCTGACAGTCTCGGGAGTTGGGGTATCCACAGTCTTCCAGGAGTTTCTAATCCTCCTGTAGGAAACGCAGGTGTTACTCTTGGCAGATGGAGGGACACAAAGCGGGTGGCATGCCTCACTGGACTTGAGCCCCCCTCCCCTCACCATCATTCCCCAGGACGACCACCCACTCTCCTAGAGAGGTCCTTGTTATTCACTTACAAACAGTCTTGTTTTTAAAAGAAGTCTAATTAGGAGAAAATGACATCAACAAATATTGCCTGGGCAGTGTTCCAGTGGGGCCTGGAAGACCTCCTTCTTCCCAGATTCATGGAGGCCATGAATGAACAGACCCTCCCACTCCAGCCCCAGGGATCGCCCTGGAGAGGGAGCAGAGAAGTTTCTCGGTCTCAACACCAAAACCTCCAACATCGAAGCCCTCCTGCAGACATCGCTGGTTTGGCCAAACCTCAAAACATGAAAAGTAAACACCTCCCCCCAGTTAATTTTCTTAGTTATTCTTGAACACCCGAGATGGCTCTTTTTAACTCCCTCTGTCTTGGTGGGTGGACCTTTTCCATATAATTTTAGAGACCACCAGTTCCCCTATAGGACTTCCCTGGTGGCTCAGTGGTAAAGAATCTACCTACAATGCAGGAGATGTGGGTTCGATCCCTGGGTCAGGAAGATCCCCTGCAGGAGGGCATGGCAACCCACTCCAGTATTCTTGCCTGGAGAATCCCATGGACAGAGGAGCCTGACAGGCTATAGTCCATGGGGTCCCAAAGAGTTGGGCATGATGTAGTGACTAAACAACAAAAACAAGTCTCCACACAGCTTTTTAAAAGCAAAAAAGGGAAACCTTCTTGCAGGTTTCATCTCTCCAATCTCTGCTTCCTGTGGAAAGTCTGCCACCCGTGTCCCTTTGAGAGAAGCTGCCTCAATGGCAGGAGTTCCCTCTTGTATCCCAAGGGAACTCAGTAGGGAGGGAGCTTGGAGGGGAGGGAGCTCAGTGGGGAGGGAGCTCGGTGGAGAGGGAGCTCTGTGGGGAGGGAGCTCTGTGGGGAGGGAGCTCTGTAGGGAGGGAGCTCAGTAGAGAGGGAGCCCCGTGGGGAGGGTGCTCCATGGGGAGGGTGCTCCATGGGGAGGGAGCTCAGTGGGGAGGGAGCTCAGTGGGGAGGGAGCCCCGTGGGGAAGGTGCTCAGTGGGGAGGGTGCTCCGTGGTGGAGGGTGCTCCATGGGGAGGGAGCTCCGTGGGGAAGGTGCTCGGTGGGGAGGGTGCTCCGTGGTGGAGGGAGCTCGGTAGGGAGGGAGCTCTGAAGGGAGGGAGCTCTGTAGGGAGGAAGCTTGGTAGAGAGGGAGCTCCATGGGGAGGGTGCTCCATGGGGAGGGTGCTCCATGGGGAGGGAGCTCAGTGGGGAGGGAGCTCAGTGGGGAGGGAGCTCAGTGGAGAGGGAGCTCTGTGGGGAGGATGCTCCGTGGGGAGGGTGCTCAGTGGGAGGGAGCTCAGTGGGGAGGGAGCTCTGTGGGGAGGGTGCTCAGTGGGGAGGGTGCTCCATAGTGGAGGGTGCTCTGTGGGGAGGAAGCTCTGTGGGGAGGGAGCTCTGTGGGGAAGGTGCTCGGTGGGGAGGGTGCTCGGTGGGGAGGGTGCTCCGTGGTGGAGGGAGCTCGGTGGGGAGGGAGCTCTGTAGAGAGGGAGCTCGGTGGAGAGGAAGCTCTGTGGGGAGGGTGCTCCGTGGGGAGGGAGCTCCATGGGGAGGGAGCTCAGTGGGGAGTGTGTTCCATCGGGATGGTGCTCCGTGGGGAGGGAGCTCGGTGGGGAGGGTGCTCCATGGGGAGGGAGCTTGGTGGGGAGGGAGCTTGGTGGGGAGGGAGCTCTGTAGGGAGGGGGCTCTGTAGGGAGGGAGCTTGGTGGAGAGGGAGCTCCATGGGGGGAGCTCAGTGGGGAGGGAGCTCAGTGGGGAGGGAGCTCGGTGGGGAGGGAGCTCCGTGGGGAGGGAGCTCCGTGGGGAGGGTGCTCAGAGGAGGAGGAGGCCAGGCAGCTGCCCTCCCCTCTTCCCCTGGGTGCCCGCGAGAGCAAGGAGGGTCAGAAGGCAGCCTGCCTGCGTGTGAGACAGGCCGGGGTCTGGATCCCAGCCCAGCAACTAGAACCTGCATGGACAGGTTCACAGCTGCCCCTCAGCTCCCTCGCTGAGAAAACTAGAAACATAATGTCCACACAGGGGCTGCTGTGAGGATCAAATAAGATGCTGTATAAAAGTCACCTCGCACCCGGGAGGTTGTCACGGGATGCTGGTTCTAGGGGTCACCTAAGCAGACAGAGGGGACAAGACTGCATTCAGGTGTGAGGCCACCTGGCACCTCTCTCTCTCCCCCACCAGAGGCACAACAACTGTTATTGCCTGGAGAGGAGATCGAAACTAGTTGCCACCACCGTTTCTTGCTTTCCTCAATTTGCAAGAGCCACCAACTGCCTGCCTCCCTTTTAGGACTCAAAGTGCTGAGTAACCAACACCTCCATCTAGCGTTTTCAGGCAAAGAGAGACAGGAGACCACCATGACCACCTTGAGAGGGTATGCCACCCCAGCAGACTGATGGGTGAAGGCTCTGAGCAAGCTGGTGCTGGATTTTCCAGGACTCCTCATAGACCACGCACTTCCCAAGGGAGATCTGAAAGACAGGCTTCCATGGGTCAGAGGGCTTTACCTGGTCAGGTCACTGATGTATATACAGCTCCCAGAAAAGTGCCCAGCAGATGAAAGTCCTCAAAAATATGTGTTAAATGAACAAATAGTTGCTGAGCAGATGAATACTTCAGGGGCTTCAAAGGTAGCCGGCCTCAGATTGCTTTCCGTCTTACTGCTGCTGCTAAGTCGCTTCAGTCGTGTCCGACTCTGTGAAACCCCGTAGACAGCAGCCCACCAGGATTCCCAGTCCCTGGGATTCTCCAGGCAAGAACACTGGAGCAGGTTGCCATTTCCTTCTCCAATGCATGAAAGTGAAAAGTGAAAGTGAAGTCGCTCAGGCGTGTCCAACTCTTAGCAATCCCATGGACCGCAGCCTACCAGGCTCCTCAGTCCATGGGATTTTCCAGGCAAGAGTACTGGAGTGGGGTGCCATTGCCTTCTCCGCTCACCACTTACTAGCAGTGAGCATTTGAAAGTCACTGACTCTTCACTCTGTAGCCTTACTTCTAAAGTAGAGACAACCCCATCGATATTGGGGAGAGTCTGATGGATTAGGGACAGTACATGCCAAATATGTGCGGAGAAGAAACCAGAGTGGTCTGGAGCCCTTAGGTAGTGCACCTGAGGACCTGGAGTCAGGAGCACCTGGCCTTATCCTGATGCTGGTGACCTTGAGATACTGCACTCCTCGGATCCGCCAAGGCAGAACAGGGAGTCGACGTGACCACAGCCCTTGGCCCCAACCAGACTTTCTCAAGGAAGACCATATTCTTATGATGAAACAACCCCTCCTCCTTCTCGCTGGTGGCCCTTGGAACATCTGATCCCAAGGATACTGGCGAGACCCTGTCGTCATTACTGACCTCATGCCTGGATATCACCTCCCCTCTCAGCGGGCTTCCTCTCTCTCTCTTTCTGGCTTGGGTGGTTCAAGGCCAGAGCTACCAAGGTGAGCTGTGTTTCCCCTCAACTGGGATCATTTGGCCGAGAGAGTTATGGCCTCTAAAACTGCAAAGCGGTTTGGTCAACTATAAACCAACAGGATACCTCACTTGCAAAAACACCCTGCCTTCCAAGATCAACGTAGTCCCGCCGTATCAACATTCCCAGTCTGTTTGCACTAGTATGGCTTCGATAGAACTTGTATCAGTATAAATATTACTTTAGCTTTTAACTGCTAATTATATCAACATAAACTTAATTTATAGTGATAATCACAGCCATAATGTGCGGCTGCCAGACACCACCACTCATGCTTTGAGGCTTCATGTAAACTCCGCCATTAGCAATCACGTAAATGCCCCCATTACTCATTACAATACTGGCTAAAGGACTTCTCTAATTGACTCCTTCCCAAAGTCCATAGTAGGCAAGAAAAAACAGAAGACTAGGCAATGTGGATCAATTCATTACCGCAAACTCGTTTCTTACAATAGCCCATGCTGTTAATATGAGATTGCAAAGGGGGACCTCAATCTGGCAGGAGCATGGTCTCAGTTTTGAACTTAGTTTAGGTCACATTGTATCAACTGAATCAAGATGCTCTCACTCAGATAAATGCCAAATAACAGTTCATACAGCGCGCTAATTCTATCTCCCCGTGTCAGGATATAAAACAGAAAATTGGCTGCAGCTTGTGAATTCGTACTGCTTTTTGAATTCAAGAGATCTGAAGTGCTTTGCTAATTTCAACTAGTGGTCCTTTTCTGGTGACAGTTCAGTGAATGTTTGTTTATGCCACCCAGTATTTATCGAATACTGTTCCCATCTTGAGGCAACATCACCCAGAGTTTGCTTAGAGTACTCCGGTTCCCCAAGACTCTTAGTTCATACTGCTTTTGTAAAGAAGGCTCTACCTCCCGCTCCAAGAGCGAAGCACGTGATGACCTAGGACCATCCAATCAGCGTATTCTGCCCACACTCTGTCCACAGTGATTGGTTCCGGGTTGGGAGCACATGACCCACGTCTGGCCAGTGCAGGTCAATAAGAGTCAAGCGTAGGAAGCCCAATTTCTTTTCTCCCTCGGGTAAGAGGAATAGAGAACTGCGCTGGGGGTTACAGCCTCAATTTGCTGACCCCATGAGGAATGCTGAGTAAAAATGAAGCTAATAACCAAGAGTAGGAGAGAAACAAGTGCCCGTCACATTTAAGCTCCTGAATCATTGTTTGTCTGAAACCAGCCCTTTCCCTGGACTTTTCAATTATGCGAGTCAAGAATCCCTTTTCAGCTTAATCCAGTTGGGCTGTTGACTATCACTTGCAGCCAAAGTAATCCTAATTGATACAGGCAGCAGATGGACATTGGGTAGGATTAGAAACATTTCGAAAATGAAGAAATGGGCGTATAAGGAAATAATTCCCAGTCAGTAATGAAGTTGTATAAATTAAATACAGAAGGGTAAACAGATCCTAAATATTCCAGAGCCAAAGGACCTTTTGCAAGTACGAAAGGATTTTAACAAAATTCAAAAATCAGAAGTTTAAAATCACAGATACAAAAACCTGTGTCTTTCTCTTTTCACATATTTCTGATTCTCCAATCATTTCAGTGCTAAAGAAAGTAAAATCTCTGGAGAGAGAAACAGAGGCTTCAGGAGAGCTGTTTGGAATTTACAGGGAAGGGGGGTTACCCAGAGTCAGTGAAATGATCAATTCCAAAATCAGAAAAGTTGGTGAGAAACTAAAGTTAAATTCGAGAAGCCAGATGTGTCAGATCCTCTTGTACTTGGCAAATCTGGTTCCGTGTGCTGGGCTGAGCCGAGGAGAGGAAAAGCAAATCCTCGGGGCTTTTGAAGATACGGTTTTTCATCTTGGAATCCGTATTCCCAGAGCCTCACCTACTGCTCTCTGCCATGCCTTTGCCGGGCATGTTATCTGTCAGGGTCCCCCTCAATTAGCACTTTGAACGCAATCACAACATTGGAGAGTGTGCCCTCCTCTGCCAGGGGCGGGTTGGTCTCTGCAATTAAGCTAAAGTTCAGGTTTCGGCTAATAACAGGAGAGGAATGTGACAGTGAAGGGAAGCCTTAGTCATTAACTCATGCTAATGGCACTGTAACCACCCAGCCACCAGCACGCCACGTGAAAGCCGCTCACGCAGTGTCACTCTGATCGCAGAGTGTTTGCAGGTTTATTTCACAATATTACCGAAGTCTGGCAGTTATCTTAAGTGGGAGCGGTTTTACGGGAAGGGAAATGGATGGTCGTGTTTTAAGTGCCGGTCTTAGGTCTCAATATTTTATGAAATAGTCATTAATTTTCAATACAGGGAGGATGGTGATACTACAAGGCCTGCATCTTTATGCAGAAAATGTTCCCTGGATATCCCTTAGAGTTTGGTGAATGTAGGGGAAACAATACTCTCTGATTTATGGAAGGGAGATGGGAATCATCTCACCAGCTCAAGTTATCCAAGAAGATGCGTGCATGTGTGCTAAGTCACTTCAGTCGTGCCTGACTCTTTGTGACCCTATGAACTGGAACCCGCCAGGCTCTTCTGTCCATGGGATTCTCCAGGCAAGAATACTGGAGTGGATTGCCGTGCCCTCCTCCAGGGGAATCTTCCCAACCCAGTGGTCAACACTGTATCTCCTGAGGCTCCTATATTGTAGGTGGGTTCCCACTGGGGAAGCCCCTTATCTAAGAAGATAGATAGATCACTGCAAAGAAGGGGACAGACAGTAAGACGCTGGGTGATAAAGAAAATGCAGAGAAGGAAGATAATCTGCTCATTGCAGAAACCCTAGAATCCATGCCTTCGATCACTTCTTGAACACAACTGTATCCAGTATATACCTGTTAAGTGCCAGTCACTCCGATTGGCACTGCGTGTTCAGAAGCCCAGAAAGTAGAAACTGCTCTGCCTACTGGCAGTTTATCTGGGATCCACGATATTATTTTGATCCTCAGCTCTGGCCTTCTGCCAGATGCCCTCACTTGGAGAACAGGCTTCTGGGGGCAGAGAGAAGAAGGGCTTCGTGACCTCTTTGGGCTCCTGGGTCCTCACTCAGGGTTGTACTTAGAGGACAGTATGTGAGTAAAGGGGTGCTCAGTCCTGGCCCAGTGATGATCAGGTGCCCTGCGGGATCTTAGTTCCCTGGACCAGGGATTGAACCCGTGCCCCCTGCAGTGGAAGTGTGGAGTTCTCACCATGGAACAGCCAGGGAAGTTCCTGGGAGTTTATCTTCCTTTGGTCACAATGAGACCCTGTGAGGTCTTGCACTCAGGACACCCTGTCACAGAGCCATCGCAGGCACCCACCAAGTCTTTTAACTACTTCTGGCTCTTGGATCACCCAGTTTTAGCCACTGGTGACCTAGAAAAAGGCCGACTTTCATGTAATCGTTATATTTGAGCATTTGGGATTGTAGGGATTAACCCATGGGCCCTGACGCAGACGTGGTTCTTTCTAGGTCAGTCGGATAAAGCAGGCACGTGGACCCGATCCTCTTTCTGCCCGTTAAAGCTTCCTATCACGTTCTCACACTCCACTGGCTGCTTTGCACGCTGGCAACAGGAAACACACACGAACAAGGTGCCTGGATAAGACCGTTGTGGTTGGCGCGACTACAGGAGCAACAGCTTAAAACATATACTCTAAACACAGCAGGTCATTTGTCCAAAATGGCCACATCCGTGAACACACACCGCACGGTCTGAAGGGCTCCAGAGCTCACAGTGTGATCAGGGTCATCTGTCAGGAGGTCAGTGTGGTTGGACTCTTACTTCAACAGCTGCAGATCTCCTCCTAAATGGATGCTTCCATTTTTAACTATTAATGACATGCAGGCACGTCCCAGCTTCCCTCTAGAGCACCATCTATTCAAAATTAATTTATTAAAAATGCATCCTAGTCATTAGTGCTAAGCAGATTTATGAAAAGCAGATCAACCAGGATACATAAATGTGCGGGCCCTGAGGTTTAGATCTGTGCTGTGTTTATGTATTAATAGAACCCTGGCGATGTGTGTCAATATTTGTAGATGATCATTTTGGAGGTCATTTATTTCTCCTGGTCCATTTCTCATGGTGACATGGCTTTCCAGCATCTTCTGACAGGTAGTAGTTGACACCAATCTACGTTAACTTCAGTTTATGCTGAAAATATCCCACTAAGTGAAGGCAATGTGTGGGTAGATGTTGCATGCTAGGGAGACTTAAAATTTCTTATTTTAAAATGATGGGTGTTTAGGCTTTTAATTTTTTGACTTGTGTTTTTACTATTTCCTTTGTCTTTTTTTTAGGTTGTCAGCTGACTTAGTGACAGCTGGCAATATGGGTGACAAAATCTATTTTTTTTTAAAAAGACTTTTAATAAGAACTCAGGTAAAGTCTTAGGTAGGATTTCTCTGTTAACTACCTCATCAGTGGGGGACCGGACTGTGCTAGTGGAAAGAGAGGGGAAGAAAACCCCTAAACCTTTAAAATAGGGGCTTTCCTGGCGGCTCAGACAGTAAAGAACTCGCCTGCAATGGGGGAGACCTGAGTTCGATCCCTGGGTCAGGATGATCACCTGGAGTAGGAAATGGCAACATACGCCAGTATTCTGGCCTGGAGAATTCCATGGACAGAGGAGCCTGGTGGGCTACAGCCCACGGGGTTGCAGAGAGTCGAACACGACTGAGTGACTAAGCACGCAGACTCACAATAATCATAAAGAGTTAAATTTGGGGCCAGCTCTTTGGGCTAGAATGGTGCATTCCCTAACGTTGTAGAATTTCCATATTGAGATGTATTTTAATACTTAAGATACTTAAGAGTTATCTTTCATACTTAAAAGTATTAAGTAACATGTAAGCCAGTTTCTCATTTTCAAAAGAAAAGTACGTTCATCTATTTATCATTGAATTCTAGGGCTGAAAAGGGATCACAGAAAGCACGTGGCCTTGACAGAACGCTTGACAACCGAGCCTTCCGAGGCTCAGGAATTAAGCGTGTGGCTCGTGGTCCCGTCACTGCAGTGGTACAGGCTGTACACACACTCAGATCCTTCCGTGACACCAGGCCTCCTACCTCCCCATTTATCATTCTCTGTGCGTCTAAACTTTCTGTTACCTTATCTGACTGCTTATCAGTGGGAAAGAGAGAAATGCAGAATTTTAGAGTTGGAAAGGCTTATTGACTGATAGACATCACATAAATATTTATGTAGCTAGCCCCTGTTATGTGCCTGGCATGACATTAGATGTTGTGGAAGCTAACAGAAGTAAGTCACTTCCCTGCCCGAAGCATTCATAATGGGGTGGGAGGGAATGGCATATGTGTGCATGTGTGTTCGTGTGTACGTGTGTGTGTGTTGGTGCTGGTGCCAGGGTGGACATGGGGGTTGGAAGGGACAGTTATTAGGGGAGAAATGCCATCTCGTACTTGCTCTGTGTTATAAGGGACAAGATACCAAGTCTGTCTGGGATGGGAGACAGCCCAGGACGGAGTCAGCCCTCCACCTATGGTCTGCAAACTGGGCTTCAGAAGCATGCAGGGAGTCTTATTTTTAAAAACTACAGGTTCCCAAGACCTCCCTGGTGGTTCAGTGGTTAAGACTTCGTCTTCCAAAGCAGGGATTGCTGATTCACTTCCTGGTCAGGGGGGTAAGATTTAAGATACCGCATTTCTAGAAGAGGGCTTCCCGGGTGGCACTAGTGGTAAAGCACCCTGCCCACACAGGAGATGTAAGAGACGTGGGTTCAATCCCTGGGTCGGGATGATCACTGGAGGAGGGCATGGCAACCCACTCCACTATTCTTGCCTGGAGAATCCCTTGGACAGAGGCGTCTGGCAGGCTACAGCTCGTAGGATGATAAAGAGCTGGCACGACCAAAGCGACTTAGCACACGTGCCCACACACGGGGGACTTGGATTAGTCCAGAGTGCCTCAGCTGACCATTATTTCCCACCAGGCCACTTCTGACCTCCCTGGTGAAACAAAAGCTGTAGGTCAGTGTACCCTACACCCATCAGCGGTAAAGAATCTGACTGCCAATTCAGGAGATGCAAGAGATGTGGGTTCAATCCCTGGGTTGGTGGGGAAGATCCTCTGGAGGAGGAAATGGCAACCCATTCCAGTGTCCTTGCCTGGGAAATCCCATGGACAGAGGAGCCTGGTAGGCTACAGTCCACAGGGTCGCGCAAAGAGTCGGACACGACTTAGTGACTGAGCATGCATGCATCCTGCACCCAGGCCTTCAAGCTGCACATTCCTCTGACTGGGGGACCGAGCAGTCAGCAGGCTCAGGAGACCAAGGTGCAGGGTGGGCAGCGTCTTCCTCCAAGACTGAGATCTCACTGGGATGGAAAACAGGTCTCCCTGGAACCGGCAGCAATTCCAGAACAATTGTTCGCATTTCACTGCTAATTCATGATAAAATGAGAAAATAAAACTAAAGCTAAACTTACTCAATTTTAAAAACTCTTAGTAAAAAAAAGGATCCCTACTATCTACAGTATACAACATAATAGTAATATTTTAAATTTTCTTATATGGAAAAAAAAAAAGTTGTCAATCTTATGTCAGTCCCTGGAATTTACAAAGGTTTTACTGGTCTCTGAAACCCACAAATCTATGTCTTCTAAACAGAAGCCTTTCCCTCCTCCACCCTTTCCCCTTGCCGTTGTTCAGTCACTAAATTGTGTCCGACTCCTGATGACCCCATCGACTGCAGCTCGCCAGGATTCCCTGTCCTTCATCTCCTCCCTGGTGATGAAGGGCTTCCCTTTCTCCTTCAGGGTTTAGTATTTCACTGAGTCGTGTCCGACTCTTTGCAACCCTATGGGCTATAGCCCACCAGGCTCCTCTGGCCACAAGATTCTCCAGGCAAAAATCCTGGGGTCGGTTGCCATGCCCTCTTCCAGTGGATCTTCCTGACCCAGGAATCGAAACTGCATCTCTTCCAGTTTCCTGCATTGCCAGGTGGGTTCTTGACCACTAGCACCACCCTTACACACACTCAAGTTACACGGCAGACAACATTCAACCTTTTAAATCTGCTCTTTCGGAGGGAGGGGGTTACTATCTTATCAAGTTGGTTTTGTTTTTTTTTTCCCTGTTCAACTTAATTCACTATATTGTCCTTCCTGAAATCAACCTGAATGCAGGCTTATTTAAAACAACTTAAACTCGAGTTAGCAATGTGACCATTTATTCAAACTTCTAAAATCACTAAACAGACTTTTAGAGATATGACAGTTTTTCTCCCCAGTGGAGGCAGAAGGTAGTTATTCCTTCTCCCCAAGCCAGTTTGCTCTGGAGAACTCCTTTCTTTCAGTCATAATATTTGATGTCATCCACCGCTGTAGGATTTCAGAATCAGCCAGTAGAAGCACGTGTCTCCCTTGTGGCTGGGGGGCTCGATTTATGTGGATATGAATAAGATTTATGGTGTGTAATAAACATTACTAAAACGTGACAAAAGAGTGAAGATTTAAAGACACTTACTAATTTAAGATGACATTTTAAACATTCGCAGTCTTTAGAGCAATACATATTTCAGGTCTTTGTACAGGTTCTCAGGCAGAATGCCTATTAGGAAATGAGAATCATCTGTGTACTTTTCTCTCTTTGCAGGGGGGCCCCACCCGCACTTAGCGCTCCCCAGTAGCTCCCCAATCCCTCAGTGTTCACTGCTGCCTTCATGCTCAGCACCTAGATGTTAAACAAATTAGCATCTTAATATATGAGGTGTGACTATGAGGTCTAAAGGGAAGTGGGGAAGAAAAACATATGAAAAAAAAAGAAAAAAGGCTGGCCAGGACTTCAGTTCTGGATGCCCTGTTAGAAGCCCAAGTTTTAAAGGACTGAAATTGATGTAGTGCCAGTCTTTTGGAACCTGCTGCCAGGGCTATTTTTCCTCTTACATGGGAAATTATACAAGGAAGTCTACTGAGAAAACATGTCATGGATTTGGAAAGTTGGTGCCTGGCCAACTTTGACACATCTGGTTTGCCGGGCAGTCTCTGCTCATCAGCTAATAAGGACTTACGTGAACCCAGCTCAGTCCGGAGCCAGCCGCTTGATCCCTGTTTGATCTCACCTGGACGCCGGCCCTCAGCTCTGGCCTGGCCCCTCCATTCAGGGCCTCTTTTATTTCCAACACAAAATGGTCTCGTGTTGTTAAATGGTCTCTAATTTTTCTAATAGCAGACAGTAGAGTTCCTTGCTGGTTTTCAGTAACGTGCTTTATTTTGCCTCCCTAATTTGCTCCCAGTCGAATCTGATTGCATTTTACTTGGGCAGCCGGGAGGGGCTGTGGCTGCCCAGAAAGCCATGGACTTGAAGGAGTCCTAATGATCTCACGGGGTGTTGTGTGTAATGCAAACCCCAGGTCCCCTCCACTGTGCACACGCCAGTCTTGGTGACTGACATGCACTTAAGCACTCAGGGCTGGTTTCCAGCGTGTGATTTACTCTCTCCCTTTAATTACCCAGGAGATGGCAAGCCAAGAATATTCGAGGCCTTCCTTTTTTTATTCTAGGATAAAGCGTGTTGCCTGGAACAGGTCACAGGCAGCACCTTTGGCCCTTGGGGACGTGAGTTCACTCAGGGAGGGGCTCCGTGACAGGTTCCAGGAGGGCCCATCTCTGCACTTCTAGTCATTTCAAAAATAGAGACCTTGGAGAGGAGTTGCAGGAGTGAATTATGGTCAGTCACAGAAGAGAACTTAACTCATTCTGAGGTAGCCCATAATGTTCAACAACCCATATTATAGGGAGCGATTTTCCTCTCTTCTCCAATTGTGGCATCTAGTACCCCACGCGTGGAAGAGCAGAGAGTGGTTCCCTCTCTTGTATCTGCTTCAGGGACTATCCAGGGCCCCCTATACCTATACGGATAAATGAAAGTTACTTCTTGACAATAACCACTCGTTCCTGTCATCAACATGAGCGCTGTTCAAACATGAAAGCATAAGAAATGAGTCAGGGCTGCAGAGCTCGCAAAGATGATTTCTTATAGCTGAGGGTGTTCACACACTCGTATCCTTGGATTTTTTTACGCTAAGTGAGTCTTTTTTTCTTTTACCTTTCTGGATGCTACACCTTACCTACCATCAGGTAGACACATGCCTGGTATTATTTTTCTACCACCAGTGGAAGAGGAGTCGCAGTTTATCAGCTGACTCAATGGACACAAGTTTGAGCAAACTCCAGGAGATAGTGAAGGACAGGAAATCTGATATGCTGTAGTCCACGGGGTCACAAAGAGTTGGACATGACGGAGCCACTGAACAACAAGCCCTGCCTTCTTGAGGTAGAGAGAGCTTTTCAACATCATCACAGCCCCACTCTCACATCTGAGCTAACCATGCCACGGAGAGGTCTTTTTCCTTGAAAATGATGACTTCCTTATACCACAGGTGGTTCTGTGCTATGATGTAGTGCTGACCTGGGATGCATTGGTTACAAAGAAAGCAACTGTTTTCCTTGAAGAAAGCATCAGCAGAAAAGGTGTTAGGGTCAGGCTCCCCTCTTGCCAAGTTCTCTAAAGGTCTTCATCCCATGACATTATCATCAGAATTTGGAGGTGGTGTGGGACAGTGGTTAGGTGCTCAGGTTGTTAGCTTCAGAAAGCAAGCTGTGTGACCTTAAGAAAATGACTCAATATCTCTGGATCCATGAAATGGTAAGAGTGTTAGTTCAGTCTCTCAAAGTTATTTTTGGTACTAAAAACTGGTGATTCAACACTAACAATGGTTGGCAGGCAACTCTGTACACACTGTTCAGTGAACAGTATCTGTTTATCTCAATGTTTGGGAAAGTTCCCTCTGTTTTTTAAATTGTGCCCATCTTTACTCAATGACTTTCAGTTACGCATTTCTGACTGTTTTTTCCTTCCACTCATTCATGATGTTGACTGGTTCCTTTTGCTTTTATCTCAAAGCAAATGAAACTATTCAGGCTTGTCCTTAAGCGGAGGTGTAAAACACTAGATACTCAAAGCAAAAATAGTAAGAACTATTGAGAAAGAATTGTGAAAATCAACACTTGTTAATAGACGTCATTTAACTAAACAGTTGGGACCATAATGAAAGTTCCCTAGAAACAAAGTTCCTTCAAGCTCAGGCAGAATGAGACTGCGGACTCAAGAACCTTGTGCAGGCAGGGTAAGGGCTCTGTCTGGAGTCTAACTACTGCCTGAAATGTTAACCTCCTCTAAGTATTTAGGAGCAAAATGAGATCATGTTAAGTGAACAAAAGCACTGAAGTGGAGGGGGAGAGAGAAACGAAACAAGAGTGGTACCACATCGGTACCAGATTGAAACTGGGGAATGGAGGACGAGGACATAGGGTAACATTATTCTCTTTGTTTATTTACAAGTATATTAAAAACTTTTCCAATATAAAAATTAAAAAGAAATTCAGCTCTGAGGCAGGTCTTACTCTAGAACAAAGAGGTTGCAGAAAGAAGGGTGGAAGGTTCTGGAAACTCATCTGGCAGAAGTCCCCAAAGCCACCCACAAGAGAAGAAAAATCCCACAATGATTTTACTAATGTCACTGCTCCTCCAGAGAGATCTGTAATCACTGTCACATCCTATCTGAAGGTGGGCTATAAACCTTGATGAAATGAGCCAAGGCCAAGGAAATTCTTTGCTTCTGTTTCATAAACATTTCCTTGACCTCCCACTGGGCGATAGATAGTCTAGATCCCATGGATATTTCTAATATGGGCTCTGAAAGCTCTTAGCACAATTAAATTAGGTGAAGAATGAAGACGACTTATTGCTAACTACTCCTTGGAGTGTCTGTTTCCTTGAGTAGACTTCAGTTACCCAGTTCCATGTTCCCTGACCTAACATAGAGCCCGTTCCCTGGTAATGACAGAAGGAATGCTGGTTGACTAGGGTTGCAGTGACACTAACAAATACGGTCTACCAGATGCTCCAAAAGGAGATTTAAATTTTCAGCGCAGCACGGTGAATTAAAGAGCACACACTTTGGAGTCACACATAACAAGCAAGTGAAGTCACTCAGTCATGTCCAACTGCTTGTGGCCCCATGGACTGTAGCCTACCAGGCTCCTCAGTCCATGGAATTTTCCAGGCAAGAGTACTGGAATGGGTTTCCATTTCCTTCTCTATACTGATGTTCAAATCCTGCTCCACCACTAGGGAGGCTGGTGGCACCGGGTCTGTGGTTTGGTCTCTGCATCACAGTGATGAGATTGGTACCTCAGCTGACTCACATCCCAGGGACTCTGGTGTGAGCTTGAACCAGAATCGGAAGGTGCTTTGGGAATAAAGGAACATTTAAATGCATTACAGAATTGTAAACATTTAAGACGATAAACATAAGAAGGTGAAGATGCTTTAAATAACGTAAAGTGAAAGTATTAATCACTCAGTCTTTCCAGCCTCTTTGTGACCCCCTAGGCTGTAGCCCACCACGTGCCTGTGTGCTTGGAATTTTCCAGGCAAGAATACTGGAGTAGGTAGCCATTCCCTTCTCTAGGGGATCTTCCTGACCCAGGGATCAAACCAGGGTCTCTCACATTGCAGGCATATTCTTTACAGTCTGAGCCACCCAAGAAGCAAGTTGTTTAAAAGCAGAAAATGTCCTAAGGTCTTATTTTAAACCAAAAGTCCTAAAGCTGTTTAAGTCCCAAAGCCTCAAAACTGCTTAAAAGTAAAGATTAACTGATAATTTATTCTCATCTCAGTTGAAAACAGAAAGGATAGAGTCTATATTGGAAAGACGCACTGGAGAAGAACATGAAGATTGTCTGGAGTCTGATGGCAGAGATACAGGCAGTGCTGAGCTCTGTATGACCATCATGAATACCAAAGTAATGCTGTATTTATTCTCTCCTTTTCTTGATGTGTATATATATATTTTTTTTTTTCTCCAAATTTCTGATTCTAAGGGAAAGCTTTTGCTGAAGGAAGAAAAAATAAAGCAGGGTTGACCCCCTATTCTACTCCCTCACCAGGATTCCTTAGGGTCAACATAACCTCTCTCCATGATGGGAAGAGATCCTCCAGCCCTTCAGATGGGGCTGAGCTTTGAAGCCATGAGCCTGGTCCATCCCCACTCTAAGACGTCCTGGTCATTAACCAGCCATGGCTGAGGCTGGAGGGGGCCTATCGCATTCTGTGAAGTCATCACCGTGCATAACAAGCCTCAGAGAGACTGAGCCTCTAGCTTCCTGTTACCATCATCAAAATGAATGAGACAGGTCTGGGGTGACGCTGGTCACGAAGTAAGGTCACCTAATGTGACTTCTTCACTGGAGAAATGAGAGTGTGAAAAGAAGTGGAGGGCTGATCTCAGAGCTGTAACTTGTGGCTTGACCTTGGACACATCTCAACGATTGTAACCCGAAGCTGCCACATGCCTCAGGCGGTACCCCTCTGTCTTAGAAGTGGCCTATCCTTCTTTCAGGCTTCCCGGTGGCTCAGCAGTAAAGAATCTGCCTGCAGTGCAGGAGACACAGGAGACAGGGGCTTGATCCTTGGATCTGGAAGATCCCCTGGAGCAGGGCATGGCAACCCACTCCAGTATTCTTGCCTGGACAGAGGAGCCTGGCAGGCTACAGTCCTTGGGATCACAAAGAGTCAGACGTGACTGAAGCAACTGAGCATGCACGCGGTGGTAAAGAACCTGTTGGCCTATGTGGGAGACGCAGGAGACACGGGTTCAATCCCTGGGTCAGGAAGAACCCCTGGAGAAGGAAATGGCAACCCACTCCAATATTCTTGCTTGGGAAATTCCATGGACAGAAGAGTCTGGTGGGATGCAGTCCATGGGGTCACAAAGAGTTGAACATGACTGAGAGACTGAGCACGTCTCCCCGTTTCAATCCTATATCATTGATTCTGGAATCCTGATCCAGGCTGGCAGCTCCAAGCCATTTGGAAAGAAAAGCAGAGGGCTGTGAATGAGCTTTTCCCACCTTCACCTCCCAGCTTGACCTGCAAGCCCCCACCTCCAAGTCCCTGGATGTCCTGCAGAGGCAGAAGGAAGCCCTTGCCCAGTCCAGCCCTTCCTCCGCAGTCAGGAAGCCCTGCTCTGAAGTAGGCAACTGACCCCTGTCTCAACGTCTTCCTCTTCAGTACGTTGTGGCTCATTTCTGTCCACAAGCATGTATTTATAAATAGAAGATTGATCCACTTTTTCACTCATTAATACATCAAGTATCTGTTAAGCACGTCTATATGACAGGTGTATCTGGCTACATTCTGGAAGAACCGCAGTGCGTGAGATGCCTCCTGTCCGTCAAGATCTTCTAAGGCCAGGAATTTTGATTGTTTGTTTCAACGTCCAGGATGGTAACTGACCCTGAGGAGCTGTGCAGAGCGTCCCTCTCATTACTGACAAAAGTGGCCAGGGCCACCCACATGGAGCAATGGACCCAGGACAAATCACAACCTACAGAAGGACAGCTCTGCCCCCTGGCTTCTTCCAAAAGGTAACATCTAATTTAAAGGAACAACAAGAAACCCTTGGGAAAGAAACAGAAAGAAATGTCCCAGAAGGGTAACCTGCAGCCTGTGGTGGAGATGGAGAGAACGTGGGGTGGGGGTGGGGCGAGGAGACGATGTTATTGGTGGGCTCCCTGGGTAAGTCCTCAGTAGGGGAACTTTTTAAAACCTTTGAATAAGTTTTCATGTGGAACCTCCCCCTCCCTCTTCCCTATTCTCCTCACCCTAAAGTAGTTCTGGTTGTCTGATTAAAAACATCACAGGGGACCTGACAATCAGTTTACCAGGGCTAAGCAAACCTGTATTCACATATTCTACTCCAACTACAACCCTGAGCAAGCACCTAGGAACCAAAGGAGGCCACGAGGCTCTTCCTCTCTCTTCTATCTGAAGCCCTGTTCACCAAGTGAGGGCATCTGGCAGAAAGCCAGAGCTGAGGATTAAAATAATATCATGGAATCCCACGCCTCCCTTTGGAAAAAACCAGAGATACACGACACAATGGGGAGAAGAAAGAAAATCCACTGGGCAAGGAGGCAGGAGTGCCCTCGAGTTCCCCTTCTAACTTCAAACTCCCACCCAACAAGTGACACATGAGGACCAAGGAAATAATACATTTGAAAAGCACTGCAATAGCTCCCACCTTAACCTTTCATCTGTAAAAGGGGCATAGTAATAGCACCTACCTTACAGGGTTATTGCAAAGATTAGAGTTAACGCACACAAAGCATTTAGAATAGTGGTAAAGACAGAGTAAGCGTTTATATAAATGTTTGCTATTTTAAAAGTCAGATCTGGGCAGGACGCAGATGGTAAAAACGTTTAACTAGAGTTACTGAATGTCGGTACTATTTACAGAGGTGGTGGTTTCAGGAGTCAATGAGGGATGGCAACATGACTACGGAGAGCGAGGGTCCAAGGCGGGAGTTGTCAAAGACACAGGAATGGGAGGAGACACACCAACCTTTCTCTCCTTCCACCTCTGATCTCCTGCCTGTGTCTCCATCACCTGAACCAATCAGAAGCGGAGGACAGACAGGACCAGGTGATGCTGCCCATGGGGTCAGCCTCTGGGGCCCCCATCTAATGGAGGGGGCAAACCAAGAATAATTAGCATAGCTGTCCTTAGCAATGATCCTGGTATATTAGTATTAACCAGTGCAAATTAATACTATTAATAGTTAACTATTAACTATGAATGCTATTATTCATTACAGGACCTGTTTCTTTCGTTATGGTTTGAGTGTTATTCTTAAATGGCTTCCTGTTTGAAGGATGTGTCGACATCACTGTTTACATTTGGGCAGTTTTCATTGCCCATGAATTAAAGAGCAACCAGAGCCCAAAGCACTTGGAGCTTCATCCTGATTTGGAATCTCAAGCACTCCCCTGCTTGCAAACCATCTCCCACCCTGGCGAGCCTCAATTTCCCTTAACATAAAAGGGAAAGAAGAGTTCTAACTCTCACAGCAGAGTTGTGAAAAAGAATACCCTGCCAGAACTGAACAAATATAAGGAACTGGCAGATATAAAATTCTAAAATATTTCTTAATAGTATGCACGAGTTCTGACTTAACAAGCACGGCATATTGTGGCTACCCTGTTAAAAAAAAAATCCGCTGATCATTTTTCACAACTTATTTATTCTTGGTGCCTATTTCCTTTCCAAGGAAGGAAGGGGGATAAAAGAACTTTAACATCTTTTCTTCTTTACAGAGTGCCTTTTACATTATTCCCGAAATTCACTTCCACACACAGAATGTATTTCAGGGTCTGCTTTCTGATTTGAAAAAAATAAATCTAAATTATTTTCTATAGACTTTTAAAGCATTTTGTTCACTTAAATGTGTATATTTCTGCTCTAATTGAAATTCCTAAATAGTCACTTTCTGAACTGTCAAAATTGTAAAGCTGTTGATGGGCGCAGCACTGGGGTTTCCATGGCAACTACTTTCATTGCCTAGGCGACGCTGGTCTGGTGATATCACCACTGAACTGGCTCAACTCTTGAAAGCTTGGCGGCTCCCAAAAATGTGCAAGTATGTCCTGAAAGTTTAACGGGCTTTTATTTTTAATGGCTGGCACCCAGCTTGGATCCACCAGGACTCAGGAGACGGCAGTACTGTTCTGAGGTTCAGTGTATGGGATGGGAGATTTGACAAGCATGCTCATACTACCAGATCCTACTTGGATGGTGATGTATTATGTGAAGAGCTCCCAAATAATATTTCCATCAGTCATTGCGGCTGGGATGTAAGTGGAGTTAAGAAACACAATCTTAGTTCACTCATGAGATAATAAGATGTTCCTGAATATTTGGAGTTTAGACTGTCTCATAACCCTACTATTTTTTCTTCTCCTTTTTTCTCTTTTTTTTGCATCATGTGTTTATTTTTTCTCTCTTTCCCTCTTTCCTCCTTTCCCCTTCTCTCCTTTTCTCTCTGTCTGAAGAGACAAGGGATACTGAAAGTGGGAAAAATCGGGATTTTTTTCATTTTGGATGTCTATTCGAACACAGTTGTCATTCCTAAACTACCTCCTATTACACTGTTTGTGGGAAAGTTACATTTAAAATAAATCATTTCTTGATAAGCAGTTTTATTGGTGCGTGGTCAGAAATTACCCAGGGAGAAGGAGCTCATTTAGCTTGCCTTTTTTTTTTTTTTTTCTGCCTATGGAACTCAAGTTTCTTCTAATTACATCCGGAGGAGCATTTAAACAGGGTGGTCCGTTTTAAAGCAGTCACATTTAAATCTACTTTGCATTAAATGAGCTCGCTTTTAGATGAGTTTGGCTGGCTCAAGAATACATCACAAAATGCAAATCTGATGATAAATAAAGCTTTGGCTACATCACGGAAATGGGGAGCATTTCAAAAAATGATGTTAGCACTGACTGCTAAGTGAAATGGCATCTCTCGAACACGCCTCATATTTTAAACATTGAAATGTATGCTACTGAATCAAACATGTCCATTTGACGTGTGGCAATTCGTAAGTCACACAAAATGAGGTGCAAGCTTTCCCTCACAAGTTAACACTGGCGAAAATACGAGGTTGAGAAAGGGCTGTTAGAAGTCAGGAGAATAAGGAAATGGCTCTGCATACTTATTCCAGAAGTCATGCTGAAGGAAGTAGTGGGCAGAATGGGAGTTGCTGTCTGGCGATCATTCCTCATCTCCTTGGGACCTGCTGCTGTTGAGATGTAGCCCCTGTTAGTCTGGCTCTCGGGAGAAAAGAGGGGGACTGCAAAGGGGAGGATATCAGATAGGACTAAAAATAGTGTAATGGGCTTTTTAAAGAAATAGCTCAGGGCTTCCCTGGTGGCTCAGTGGTAAGGAATCCACCTACCAGGGCAGGAGACACAGGTTCAATCCCTGATCCGGGAAGATCCCACGAACCAAGGAGCAACTAAGCCCGAGCACCACAACTACTGAGCCTGTCCTCTAGAGCCGCAGTCCACAAGAGAAGTCACCGCAGTGAGAAGCCCACCCACCGCGACTAGAGAGGAGCTCCCACTTGCCGCCCTCACAGAGTGAAGATGCAGAAGGGTCAAAAATAAATTAATCAAGTTACAGATACACAGAAACCAAACAGCTCAGACTCTACATACAAAAGAAGACTGCTCACTTTGAAGTACTGACCAGTGACTGAACTCAATCTCCACTTCCTCTCCCATTCCCAGAACCAGACCCATCTCTGATGGTTGGGGGCCACCTGCAGCTCCAGGGGTGGGAGGTAGGTATCATCGGTGGTCCTAGTTGGAACCTTCCTACTCCAGACCGCTGTGATATAATAAAGAACGTAGGTGGTCTTTGTCTCTGGTCTGGCACAGAGCTTCAGAAGATCTTGGGCTATCCTGAGTTATCCTTTTAAAGTATAAACTTTAGGCGTATCCCTTTAAATTCATAATGAGACCTTTTTTTTTTTAACCACACCTGTGTGTGTATGTGTTTGTGTACTCAGTTGTGTCTCACTCTTTGCAACCCCAATCCCATGGACTATCCCACCAGGCTCCTCCGTCCATGGAATTTTTCAGGCAAGAATACTGGAGTGGGTTGCCATTCCCTTCTCCAGGGGATCTTCCTGACCCAGGGATCGAACCCTCATCTCTTTCATCTCCTGCACTGGCAGGTGGATTCTTACCACTAGCCCCACCTAGGAAGCCACACCTGAGTTTATGCTAACGAGATGACTCAGGGTAGGGCCGGGTGACAATTTCAGCATCCAGACTAAGGTCAGAAAAACCAACCACAAGATTACAAGGTTGGGATTTCAGCCCCCTCCTCTGACCTCTGGGAATGGGAGAGGGACTGGGGATTGAGTTCAGTCACTGGTCAGTGATTGAATCAACCATGTCCACATGATGAAACCTTGATTACAAATAATAATAATAATACTAACAAATGAAGCAAGGAGGCCATGAGAGCTTCCTGGTTGGCGAACACACCTGGATTCCAGGAGGAGAAGGCATAGGAGCTGAGTCACACCCTCTCACTCCCCAGGCCTTGGGCCTATGTGTGTGTTCATCTTGGATGTTCATTTGCCTGTTTTGTAATAAAACGGTAATTGTAAGTATAGTGCTTCCCTGAGTTTGGTGAGTCATTCTACTGAACTGCTGAATCAGAAGGAATCATAGAAACCACTGAATTTATACCCAAGATGGTAGAAATGTGGGTAGCCTGGGGACCTCACTTGTGGCTGGTGTGTGTATAAGGGTGGTCTTGTTAGAGATCTTGCCCTTTCACTTATGGGATCTGATGCAAACTCTGGTTAGTTAACATCAGAGTTGAACTAAATTGTGGACACCCAGCTGAGCAGGGTGAAATATCAATAACCTCAGATACGCAGATGATACCACCTTTATGGAAGAAAGTGAAAAACTAAAGACCCTCTTGATGAAAGTGAAAGAGGAGAGTGAAAAAGCTGACTTAAAACTCAACATCCAGCAAACTAAGATCATGGCATCTGGTCCCATCACTTCATGGCAAATAGATGGGGAAACAATGGAAACAGTGACAGACTTTATTTTCTTGGGCTCCAAAATCACTGCAGATGGTGACTGCAGCCATGAAATTAAAAGATGCTTGCTCACTGGAAGAAAAGCTATGACCAACCTAGACAGCATATTAAAAAGCAGAGACATTACTTTGCCAACAAAGGTCTGTCTAGTTGAGGGCTATGATTTTTCCAGTAGTCATTTATGGATGTGAGAGTTGGACTATAAAGAAAGCTGAGTGCTGAAGAATTGATGCTTTTGAACTGTGGTGTTAGAGAAGACTCTTGAGAGTCCCTTCGACTGCAAGGAGATCCAGCCTCAGTCCTAAAGGAAATCAGTCCTGAATATTCATTGGAAGGACTGATGCTGAAGCTGAAACTTCAAAACTTTGGTCACCTGATGTGAAGAACTGACTCCTTGGAAAAGACCCTGATGCTGGTAAAGATTGAAGAAGAAGGAGAAGAGGACAACAGAGGATGAGATGGTTGGATGGCATCATCAACTCGATGGACATGAGTTTGAATAAGCTCCAGGAGTTGGTGATGGACAGGAAAGACTGGCGTGCTGCAGGATATGGGGTCACAAAGAGTTGGACGTGACTGAGCGACTGAACTAAACTGTGGACACCCAGCTGGTGTTGCAGAATTGGCATCAGATTCCAGTATGTCACCCTGAGGCTAAAACAAAAGGTCCCAGGATGCAGAAGGCTTGGGTTAAAATGCTCATATTGTTACTGTTCACGTAACTTCTTTTAAAGATTCCATTTTTCTCATCAGGTAATGTTGGTAAAACAACAATGGTCATATTCAGGGCTAACGTGAGAGTTAACTATATTGGAAAAGCACTTTATGAACTGAGGAACACAAAGCAAATATTGGCTACTATTGTGGCCCAGACTCTAATGTATAATCAAAAATCTTATTTATAACCCAACAAGAGCTTTGTGGCCCAATTTTCACCCTTTTTCAAATCAAGTGAGAAAATAATGAATGTAGATTCCCAAAGCTCAAGACATAAATTTGGTTCTATGTGTCTTTTGTGTGCATGTCTGGGATTTTTTTCAACCAAGTTTTTTCCACTCCGTTCCAGGCAGAAACTCGACAATTTCTTCTCATGAATCATCTTTCTATGGCACTCTTCCACACCCGGCAGAAAAATGATGTGAGGCCACGGTCTTTGCTGGCCGGTACTCAAACAAAACATGCAAAACCGAACTGCATGTGGTCTTTGAGTCATTCCTGAGATCCTGAATTCTCTCAACCCCTGAATCTGAGTTGGATTAGTGGGAATGCCAGCTGGATGCCGTGGGGACGGTTGCTCTCAAGAGTCAGCAGAGAAGGATGGCGGTGAAGGGATGTGAATAAATATGTTAGCTGCACCCACTCATGAAAATGAGACTCTATGCCTGAAACAAAGGTGAAGTGAGCCTGCCTCTGTGATTTTTAACAAATTAAGGCTGTAGTAAGTAAGATGCTACTTTCCCGGGTCCTCTATGCCCCAATCCAAAGATGGGCAAGGACAGGTAAGAGTTGACGAGACAGCAAGAGCATATTGCGTGCACTGTGTATCCGGTGCTGTAGGGATCAGGAAAGAAGAGAAAAACACCCAGCAGCACTCCAAACACACACGGAGTACTTCGTTTTCACCAGGACTGGAGATGCATGAAATATAGCCTTGAGTTTCAAATTCTCTGTGTTTGTACACACACGTCTTCGAAGAGACAAAATATAATGGGTCTATTGGTACTTTACATGATCATTAGGATCTTGCAAAGGAAACCCAAAAACAGATCCTCAATGCTCCACGCCCTGGCTTCTCTTCAGGGATCCTGAGACCCAGGGCGCTGGACTTAACTTGCCAAAAACTCCCCAAGTCGGACTTGGTATGCACAAGAAAGCACTTCCCTCTTGTTAAATGACCTCGCCTCATCATGGAACCATAAAAAGAAAGCTTTCAGATCATTTGTCTCCATCACGAAAATTTATAAAAATGAGGTTTTTTTTTAAAAAAAAAAAAAGTTAAATTATTTTGGCCTGTGAGTTTCAGATGGGGTTGTGTATTTCCCTAAAGGGTCAAAAATAGAACATTTATTAAATGGCAAGTTATTCAAAAACCAGCACAGGCCCCAGTTGTCTTTCAAAAGCTCTGATTTACTGGATATTTCTCCCTTGAGAGAGGCCTTTTTAAAATGTTCATTTCCATTTTAAGAGACGGAGGGCTTTGATCTGTTGGGAGCATTCTTTTTCTTTCCCTGAGTGGGACCTGTCGACTCCTCCAGGCAGAACTGGAGCCTTGCTCTCAGGGTCTGTATTTTTCCACGGACTTCCCAGGCATCCAGACAGCATCTCTCAAATCGGCATTCACCCCGGTCAATCTGGAAGTCAGCATTGGTGAGTCCCTACCCAGGGGACATGTGGTCTCATGTTTTTGTCACACCTAAATCAGAACCCAGTTTCCAGGACATAAGGCAAAGGTAAAAATAAATAGTCTTGACATCCCTAGGTCCAGTAGATGCTGCCAGGCCTTCCTTTAAATCATTCAGAATTTCATAACCAATTTAATCCTATTAGTCCTATAAAGTCGAATCACAGCTGTCGTGACATTAAGAGTGTATTTTGCTTTTGAAAGATTTTTACCTTTTTGTTTGTGTATTTGTTTGGCTTTGCGGAGGTGATGCCAATATGGGCACAGAGCCTGTGGGCCATGCATTTGTCAATTCTAGAGGGGTAGGAAGATAAAGGATGATGTAGCCACTCTCAGTATCAAAACTCTCACTGTGCTTTGTTTTCAAAGGACACCACACTTCTCCCTACAGGACCACCTCTGGCCCCCTGCTGTGTCTTAGCATAAGTTCAAGAAAGGACAGGCTTGAGTCCCACCAGGGTGCCCATCTCCTTGAAGGCTAGGTCTTAGCTCCCACCCATCTTACAACTGTAGGAACTGAGTGCCTGCCTTCCTAGTTGTATCCATGTCTGCTCCAGACACACACACGCAAGTACACACACACACACACACACACACACACACACACACACACTGAAATCCCCAGGGGAGCATCAGGTGCTCCTCCCGGGGAATTCATTGCTCATCTACCTTTCTCCTTCCTCTCTCTCTTCTGCAACAATCCAGTGAATATTTCGTTTATATAAGCGTTCCATGCAGTCAACCTGAAGATTCGTCTCCTGTATTTCAGGGCTGGGCCACTCTCGGAGGTAACTGTCACTCAACAGTTTATCCTTGCGCTGTTCCATTGAGTCTATTCCATATGTTAAGCGATTGATAGTAGACATAGGGCCACGAGGGGCGGGGGCTGTTGCAGAGACAGAATGAGCAATTGATAGAGGTGGACCCGCCTGCCCTGGGCTCCTGCTGCCATCTCTCACAGGTAAATGACATGTACAATCTGAGAAAAAAACAACTCTCTCATTTTCTTGTAGCACATTTTGTTTGTTTGTGTGTCAGATTACACATTCAATCAATTGTGACAAGCCACTGGGCTATGCAAGGCATCGCGAATCCAATGTAAACCCCAGGCTCTGCAGACAGAGAAGAAACCAATCCCAACTGTTCACGGCTGTTCCCCACTGCGGAGGGAGAAAGGCAGGAACAAGGGGGTTTTTCCAACTGACTTTCTATGACAGGGAGGGAAAGAAATTGTGTTCCCCAGGAGAAAGTGGTTAATTTTATTTTATTTTTGTAGCTGCAGGCAGTCTGTGGATAAGTGGGTATTACGATCCTGGTACATCTCTAATTAATAAGATCAATTGCCACTGTATTTTCTTTTACAAACTCATTTAGATATGTCAGGGCTGCAATTATTTTGAGAATGATCTGGCTTTACGCTTATTCATCTTTCCTCTTCCTCAAGGAGAAAATAAAACTGTCAGCTTAAATGCCCTTTGAAGTCTGTTTTAGATCCTTGATTGAAAATTAAAAACAAAGTCACTAGCCCAGTGCCACTTACAGGGTCAAAGTTCCTGTCCTCATGTTGGGGGGTGTGTGTGTGTGTGTGTATTGTGTTAATGCCTGTTGTTAAAAGGGTCACATGTTGGTTTTCTAATAACATGCTGCATCTCTTTGCTTTCATCTCTTTAGATCTACAAGAACCCTGAAGTTCCTATTATTTTGAAACTGAGAAGCACCAGGCGTTTTGCTTAGCTGTTGTTTTTTGATTCCGAGAACGATCTTTCTCCAAATGGACGTTATAACTCTTGGTGTAAACCTAGAGAATGGCTTAGGAAGCTTTGCTCACCACCCTCCTGCCTCCTGCAGGAATTACCGCCAACTGAACGTGCAGAAATCCACCCCCACTCCTGGGGACCCAGATGTCACCCCCACTAGGTGGGAAGGGCCCGCCATCCCTTCTCTGAGTCTGTGCACTCAGTTCCGACAGCATCACCACCGAAAAACCCGAGAACCTGCCTGGTCGTTCCATCCGTCTCTGGGGAGCCCCCCACAGACACAGACAAATAAACCTGGTCAATCCTGTGATGCCCGAGGAATGCTTCTAGACGCTCCCTCTGGGAAGGGCGAACCCAAACTCTTTCAAACAGAGACCTAAACCTTTTAAACTTGGAGAAGCCAGAGAGGCTGGCGTGAGGCTAAGAAATCAGAGAAGCTGCTCTGAACTGAAGCAGCTGTCTCTCCCAGGCCATCCCCTGCCTGCTTCTCCCATCCCTGCCTTCCGTCTGATTTGTCTTTAAGGTTTTAACATTATCCCTCTGCTGACAAATGAATACTTTTCTGGAAGATGAGGTATTTCCAGAAGCTGGCAGACACTGGAGTGCAGTGGTCTGGCTCCCTCGATTCATTATTTGAACAGGAGAGGCCTGGAGGCTTGCACTAGCATCACACTCAAGGTGATGATAAATGTGGTCTGGCCGGGGTGGTAATATGGGAATTTCTAGCCAGGTCGTGTCTAGACCACGGTTTTGTTAGGGAGTGAAAACCACAAAGGAGGGGGCTCCAGTACCCTGCTCCTCAGAGAAATGGTCCCCAGGGAGCTCCAGCCACATTTCAAGTCTGAACCCTCATCCGGCCTCTCACTGGGGCTGCTGTAAATAACATTAACCTGTCTTTCAGTGAGCTCTGGGAAGCTTACAGACTGAACACGCTTTTTGTTGTCTGTAGTTGGGCATTAAGCTCAGTACTGTCAAGTCTAATTATTCTCATTAAGGCCTGAAAGTTTTAGGGATTAATTAAGCAGAGAGCAAAAGCTTATGCAGAACAGCAATATTTTCCCCCTCAAGGATTAGCCCGTCATTCTGGTGGGGTTTTTCTTGAGCACTGCCCATTACTTTAGGAGATAGCAAAGTGTGGAGCTCATATAATATGGATTAGAAATAGCCTACATTTCACATGTGCTACTCAGCCATGAAAATAAGTCCTGGCCCTTGTGCCCATAACCCAGAAGGCTCACTAATGAGAACCAGGCAGTGGGGCTAATGAGAAATCCAATACGTGCTGTCTCTTTTTCCCATTTCCTTTCAATTTACTTTCCACCAGATTCGATGTGTATAGGAGGAGTCCAAGTTGGTGCTTGTATTCTTCTCTTCACTTGGTGAGATGTTTAGAAATTATCTAATTCTACCCCTTCATCCCAAGATGTGAATTCTGGGACTAAGTGATTTGCTCAAAGAGCCATAGTTATTGACAAAAGTCCTTTAAGTGAAGGTGGCAGGAAACTTCTGGAAGCACTGACGGTCCTCACGTCAATTAGAATGGTGAAGGTACTTAGCACTTGGGGTTGGTGTGCACCAAAACTCAGCAGAAGGAAACAAGGTTGTCTCACAGCAAAGGGATGATGATGGTGAGGACCTAACTTACGTGTGAGCCCCAGGGAACCCTGGGACACCAGGAGGTGCCAGCAGGTGTCCTGTTCAATGAAGGATTCCAAGGCTTTGTGAAGAAACGGGGGCAAGAAGATGGATAAGCAGGCCCTGCCATTGCCAAGGATAAAAAGGAGAGACGTGTGGGTAATCATCCTTGCTCTATTCCGTGAACTTGAGTTTTCAGCAAGATGGATTTTCAGAGTGGTGTTTCTGTTGTTCACTTTTTGCATTTCACATAGAGACATGGTTTCCATTTGAGGATCTGAAATGGAGCATTCTGGCTCCCACAGACTCCCATGTTCATTTACTTGCTTAGCCCTTTAGATTGGCCCCTGGTGTGCGCCTAGAACTTGGGCTGCAGGAGAGCCACCATCCCTAGGGCTTCTCTGTGCTGAGCTGTGGCTTCCACCCAGCAGAGGTAGGGGTCCCGCTTCTACCCGAGACCTGGCCATACCCTGCTGCTCCCCCTGTACCCCAGCACATCTCTGGCACACCCAGAGGACTGCCCAGCAACCTGAAGGGGGCCAGAGAGAGCCCCTCCCATAGACACCAGTTGGAATACAGCCAGGAAGAGCAAACTTGGCTGCCATATTAGGTCGGGTACCTCAGTGGAGCTTCCTTTACTGTCTCTGGGAAGCTGGTTTTGGCTTCTCAAAGAAGGCAACAGGAAAAATGTAGCTTGCAGAGGCTGGATTCACTGGGCAGAACCACATCCCAAGAGGAGTGGTCAGTGAAGCCAGGTGTGACAGCAAAAATGGGAGCAGCAGCTGTCCAACAGCCTTGGAGAAGGTGGTCAGAGGAGACAAGCCACCATTGTCATCATCAGCTGGAGCCCTTCTCTGAACGTGACAGATCCTTCTAGCTCCTCTGCTCATAAAGAGCCGTTATTCCCTTCCAATTCTCCAGGGCACTTTGCTTACGGTTCTTTTTGTTTCCTAAATGCTGCATTTGCTTGTATGTTTATCTATGAACCATGAGTCCCAGAGGATCTCACTGCTTCATTTACCTTTGGCCTGTGTCAACCCTGCAAAATTCATATGTTGAAGCTCTAACCCACAATGTGACAGTATCTGGAGGTGAGGTCTTTGGGAGATCACTAGGCTTAGATGAGGTCATGAGGATGGGTCCCCCGTGATGGGGTTTAGTGGCTTATTAAAAAGAGGATGAGACAAGAGGTCTCACCCTCTCTCTGTACCTACACTCTCACCAAGGAAAGGTCATTTGGGACCATAACCAAGAAGAAGATTCTCACCAGGAACCAAATCGGCTGGCACCCTGATATAAGACTTCCCAGCCTCCATAACTGCAAGAAAGAAATGTCTGTTGTTTAAACCATCGGGTCTATGGTAATTTATTATAGCAGCCTGAGCTGACTCAGAGAGCCTAGAGCCATGATTCTTACATAAGAGGTGAAAGCAAACTCACTGACTGATGGGCTGGAATCTCTCTCACCTACACATAAACAGTGACCCAACAATTAATCGGTACATCCATTTTCAGCTTCTACTGTGGGAAACACGATGGGCTGAGCAGTGGGAAATGATAACTTCTTTTCAAAACCGAACCAAAGGTCCAAGCAGCTTAACACAGTATTAGATTTTGTCAAATGGGTATGTGTCATTATGCATGCAGATCTAATTAATCGTATTTCTAGTGGATGCATTGAATAACCTGAGAGAAGAAATCAATTACAGAAACTCATGTTGCTCATAATTTGAGGACTTTATGTCTCAAGGTTTAGGTTTGAAATCAAAACTGTTTAGCATGAGGGGTGGGAAGATGGGAGGGAAGTATGCTTTTTACATTCTGAAGACATTTAAGGGTAGGGGATATAGGATGGCTAACCTGTATGTGTTAATGGGATATCTCTGCATCTTTTAAATGTTGTGAGCATAAAAGGTGAACAAGAATTATTTTATAAGTAATACAGCTAACTGACACGTCTTCTGTTGTTTCTAAATCTGAAGAGAAAGCCTGTGACTTAGTACTTCTGCCCCAGCTCTTCCAAAGGCAAAACTGTGCACTGAATCAGGAGTGGAAGAAGGACTATGACACAGGATAAATGAACACAGGGTCAGGGATAAAGAATATCATTTTCTCTATTGCTTGTTAATTACAGTAACTCCTTAGATACTGAAAGCTTGCGTTCTGTTCAGTGAGCACTGGGTCGACACGTGTAAGACGTGCTCAGCTGTACTTCTTCACCCCATCGCTGACACCACGAGGGCCTGCTCAGCTCTTTGCGGCCTTTCCCAGGAGGACCCTGGCCCCAATCCCTCTGCCCACGTGCTTGACAGTCATGGAAGCGGGTCCACAGTGAACTAAGTCCAGGAGGGCCAGGGTGAGCTTTGCGTCCAGCAAGGTTATCTAAAGGGCCTGGAACGCTGCCTGAGCATAATACGAGCTTAATCAAAGTTGCCGCTTGGTTGAATAAAGGGACTCATCAAGGCTCAAAGCAACAGCCCATTCAGGCCCCAGGGCACCCCCAGGACAGGCTAACACCCACCACAACCCCCCCACCTCCCACCCCCTCACCTCCATCTTGGCAGTTTTCTCTGGTGTCAAGGAGGATCCAGTAGAGGTGGGGAGATGGGAGCGATGTGATTGGATCTGGGGAAAGGAAGCCAGATTTGGCAGAATCCAAGATCAGTTCAGTTCAGTTACTCAGTCTTGTCTGACTCTTTGCGACCCCAAGAACTGCAGCATGCCAGGCCTCCCTGTCCATCACCAGCTCCCGGAGTTTACTCAAACTCATGTCCATTGAGTCAGTGATGCCATCCAGCCATCTCATCCTCTGTCATCCCCTTCTCCTCCTGCCCCTAATCCCTCCCAGCATCAGGGTCTTTTCCAATGAGTCAACTCTTCGCATGAGGTGGCCAAAGGATTGGAGTTTCAGCTTTAGCATCAGTCCTTCCAATGAACACCCAGGACTGATCTCCTTTAGGATGGACTGGTTGGATCTCCTTGCAGTCCAAGGGACTCTCAAGAGTCTTCTCCAACACCACAGTTCAAAAGCATCAGTTCTTTGTTGCTCAGCTTTCCTCACAGTCCAACTCTCACATCCATACATGACCACTGGAAAAACCATAGCCTTGACTAGATGGACCGTTGTTGGCAAAGTAATGTCTCTGCTTTTTAATATGCTGTCTAGGTTGGTCATAACTTTCCTTCCAAGGAGTCAGTCAGTCAGTTCAGTCGCTCAGTCGTGTCCGACTCTTTGCAACCCCATGAATCGCAGCACGCCAGGCCTCCCTGTCCATCACCAACTCCCGGAGTTCACTCAGACTCACATCCATCGAGTCAGTGATGCCATCCAGCCATCTCATCCTCTGTCGTCCCCTTCTCCTCCTGCCCCCAATCCCTCCCAGCATCAGAATCTTTTCCAATGAATCAACTCTTCGCATGAGGTGGCCAAAGTACTGGAGTTTCATCTTCAGCATCATTCCTCCCAAAGAAATCCCAGGGCTGATCTCCTTCAGAATGGACTGGTTGGATCTCCTTGCAGTCCAAGGGACTCTCAAGAGTCTTCTCCAACACCACAGTTCAGAAGCATCAATTCTTTGGCGCTCAGCCTTCTTCACAGTCCAAATCTCACATCCATACACGACCACAGGAAAAACCATAGCCTTGACTAGATGGACCTTTGTTGGCAAAGTAATGTCTCTGCTTTTGAACATGCTATCTAGGTTGGTCATAACTTTCCTTCCAAGGAATAAGTGTCTTTTAATTTCATGGCTGCAGTCATCATCTGCAGTGATTTTGGAGCCCCCCAAAATAAAGTCTGACACTGTTTCCACTGTTTCCCCGTCTATTTGCCATGAAGTGATGGGACAGCATGCCATGATCTTCGTTTTCTGAATGTTGAGCTTTAAGCCAACTTTTTCACTCTCCTCTTTCACTTTCATCAAGAGGCTTTTTAGTTCCTCTTCACTTTCTGCCATAAGGGTGGTGTCATCTGCATATCTGAGGTGATTGATATTTCTCCCGGCAATCTTGATTCCAGCTTGTGCTTCTTCCAGTCCAGCGTTTCTCATGATGTACTCTGCATATAAGTTAAATAAGCAGGGTGACAATATACAGCCTTGACGTACTCCTTTTCCTATTTGGAGCCAGTCTGTTGTTCCATGTCCAGTTCTAACTGTTGCTTCCTGACCTGCATACAAATTTCTCAAGAGGCAGATCAGGTGGTCTGGTTATTGATATTTCTCCCGGCAATCTTGATTCCAGCTTGTGCTTCTTCCAGCCCAGTGTTTCTCATGATGTACTTTGCATATAAGTTAAATAACCAGGGTGTCAATATACAGCCTTGATGTACTCCTTTTCCTATTTGAGGTTAAACCAAAGCAAGGAAAGATTAGAAGCCAGGAAATGTGGCTTCCTTCATCAAGGTGAGGAGAGCAGTGAAGAAGGTGGACAGATGGGACCTGAATGGAGGAAGGGAGGTGGGCCGGGGTGGCCACCTGGGTGGAGGTGGGGGTGAGAAAGAGAAGAGAGCTATGGATTCTTCCAGGTTTCTCTGGCTCGAGACTGGAGGACGGCATGATTAACCCAAATTAGAAATGAGTTAAGAACAGATGGGAGTGCACCGGATGCTTCATTCAAGTCTCAGCCTGACTCCGTCAATGTCAAGTCAGAACATCTCAGTCATCCAGCTGAGTGGTTTGATGGAGACCTAAAGGTACGTTTTTGCTAACAGGCTGTCGGATGTAAGATCCTATTGATAGATAATTCATTATCCGCACACCTTGTATTCACCTTCCTTGTAGAAACAGGCGTGGCCTTTTTAAGCACACAGAATGCACTCGACAGGGACAGAGGGGCAGAGCTAGAGGTCACGGCCATGGAGGGTTTGCCGTCTCTGCCGGCTATCATGGCCCTGTGGGCCAGAAAAGGCTCCTCTGGTCGGAAAGCAAAACTTGGCCTATTCTGAGTGTCATGCATAGCTTCTCAAAGGCCCTGTGAGTTGCAGCATAGTGTTCTTCGCATTTTCCACTCAGAGGCACAGCAAGAGGTATTTGGCACGCAGGAGTCGGGCTGCTTGAGCACTAATCCCTTCGAGGGCGGGTGTCCATCCTGTTCCTGCAACCCCCTCACTCTCCCCTCCCACCCTTTGCATCTTTTCATTTTCTTGCCCCTTTCATTTTGGTTCCTCACCCGGGTGTGGCTTTGTGTGGAAGTCATTTATTCTTGGAACCGGCTACTTCCACCAAGTGGGGGAAATGTGGAAGAGATTAGAAGGATCCCAGCAAACTCCAGGTCCTGATCCAGGAGATAAGGGCCCCACCTGTGGTTTGAGGGAGGAATGGAAGGGAGGAAGGTGGGCCGTCTAGAAGGATCTGCGGCCAGCGCAAGGGAGTCCCATCCTCCAGGAGGTTAGAGTCCTATGGGCTGTGCTTGCACCTGATGTCACCTCCCTGAGAAGGAAGTGTGGTCCCCACTGCGTCCAGATGAGCAAGGTCAGGCATGTAGCACCCAAATCTTACTGGTGGCAATAATTTCCCTGTCTCCAACTTTTGCCCTCTTTATCACAAATTGGCTAAATGGGATGATCCTATCAAAGATTTTGAATGATCCTTCCAACCTACTAGGCTTCCCTGATGGCTCAGATGGTGAAGAATCTGCCTCCAGTGCAGGAGACCTGGGTTGGATCCCTGGGTTGGGAAGATCCCCTGAAGAAAGGAACGGTAACCCACTCCAGTATTCTTGCCTGGAGAATTCCATGGACAGAGGAGCTTGGCAGGCTGCAGTCCATAGGGTCGCAAAGAGTGAGACACGACTGACTGACTAACACTTTCACACTTCCAACCTACTAAGGAGGTGAAAAAAAAAATGTGTAAGAACTAGAAATCCAGTTCACTGCCAGTTTCTAGCTTTGCTTGAACTTCACAATTGAGGCGGCACGGAATAATTAGAAAATTTGACCTACGGTAAGTCCCCTACGTACGAACCTTCAAGTTTCGAGCTTTCAAAGATGTCAACGTGTCCCTGTAGGCCAGCTGTTGTACTGACTGCTGTACTTTTCAAGGTACTGTATTGTAAGATTAAAATGTTATTTTTTAATTTTTAAAAATGTTTTCTGTATTTTTTCAATGTTTTTTAAATGTATTATTTGTGTGAAAAGTATTGTAAACCTGTTACAGTACAGTATTGTGTAGCCGACTGTGTTAGCTGGGCACCTAGGCTAACTTGGGAACAAATTGGATGTATGGACACTCTCTCATAATGGAACTCATTCACATGTAGAGGACCTGCTGTATTATCCAATATCCCTTGTGATAAAGGGGCTGAGGCATTGGTCTTTAAACACCTCATTATGCCAACAGGAAGGAGTGAGGCTCTTCAACCAGTTCAGTAGCTGTTGAATCCAAAAGTTTAAAAGGTCCACAGATCCCCTGTAGAATCTGTTTCCTAGCCCGACTCCTGCTCTAGGATCTTCCTTATCCTAATCATTGTGTTATCACACTGTGACCTAGTAAGTGAGGCTCAACCGTGCCTGACTCTTTTGCAGCCCCATGGATGCGGCCAGGCTCCTCTGTCCATGGAATTTTCCAGGCAAGAATACTGGAGCGGGTTGCCATTTCCTCCTCCAGGGGATCTTCCCTATTTAGGAATCAAACCCGCATCTCTTACGTCTCCTGCACTGGCAGGCAGGTTATCATCAGTGCCACCTGGGAAGCCCCGTGGCACATTGGCAAGTGGATTCTCCATCACTGGTGCCAGCTGGGAAGCCCACTGTGATCTAACGCTATACTCTGGTCTCAGGAATGGGTGGTTGGCAGGATTGTCCATAAGGTGTCCTAAAAGACCTTGCTCCACATTTGCTGGGCAAGGAGAGCAGAGGGGCAGGGGGCCCCGAGGGGATGACTGCCTCCCCCTTCTTCTGCGCAAGAGCCCAGCAGGCAGGCTGAGCCAGATCCGCAGACAGCCGCTGCCAGCCGAGTAGAGGGCAGACAGAACACACCGAGAACCTGAGCTCCAAAGGGCCCAGCACCCAGCTCGCCGACGTGGGTGCGTGGGTGCGTCCGTCCGCACACACCGCCCCTGCCTGCAGCTCTCCCCACACGAGGAGCTGCTTTTGATCAAAGGCGGCTTGCCGCCCCCGAGGGGCAGGAGGAAAAGCCACAAGTGGTGACAAGCTCCAAAGACAGTGGAGTCACCATCCGCCGGAGTGGAAGAGTGGAATCTTCCGAAGCCTGCGGTCTGGGGAAAAAACCCAGGTGCCTATCCACTCGGCCACACCCACCGCAGGGGCAGGGAAAGGAAAACAACAGGCTGGAAAGGCAGGCCGCTTCCTGCTCTGTGCGGAGACAAACAGTGTCCTGCCAAGAACTGACCTGCAGAAGATGTTTGTTGGGTGAACCGGTCTTGAGCAAAGCAGAGTCAAGTTTGAATGTAGGCCCATGATACATTTCATCATGATTTGAAAAGATTAATAATGTAATACACCAAAAATCATTGATTTGTACACTTCAAACAGATAAATTATATGATATAGGAACTGTATCTCAATAAAGCCATTGTTAAAAATGCAAACAAGTAAAAAGACACATTTTGCAAAAAACAAAAGCAAAAAACCTAAAGCTCCAATTAAACTGTGTCTGTGAAAACTTTTTTAAAAGATGCTGTGTGTACTAGCAGAGTTTCTTGCCAGCAGCCTTGCACTGTCTTTAACTGCCTCCCTGCTCCCCATTCTTGGCTGTTTCTTGTATGTCACCACTGAGATTTGAGCTCAGCTTCAGGTGGGTGTTTCATGCAGGAGATGGTGCTTGGCTGCAGGCAGAACCCCTTGGTTTGGGGAGTTCTGATTCCTCAGCCACCTGATTCATCAGTCAGGCTGCCCACCTCTCAGACCCTGACCTTAAAAGTCTAATTTTCTCTCTTGCTGCTGCTGCTAAGTCGCTTCAGTCGTGTCCGACTCTGTGCGACCCCATAGACGGCAGCCCACCAGGCTCCCCCATCCCTGGGATTCTCCAGGCAAGAACACTGCAGTGGGTTGTCATTTCCTTCTCCAATGCATGAAAGTGAACAGTGAAAGTGAAGTTGGTCAGTCGCATCTGACTCCTAGTGACCCCATGGACTGCAGCCTACCAGGCTCCTCTGTCCATGGGATTTTCCAGGCAAGAGTACTGGAGTGGGTTGCCATTGCCTTCTCTGTAATTTTCTCTCTTAGCTGTGCCCTAAAACCCTGTATGCAGGCTCTTTGCCTTTCCTCCCTTACTTAGCACATCCTACACTTTTTTAAACCATCTCTTCTATCCTTGGTTTTCCCTTAAACCTTTAGCATTTCACTACATCACACCTTTAACTTGCTGAGAGCTGCAAGCAGGGTCATGGACTGTTTTGACTGAAGGAATCATTAAAATAGCAATAATTTACAATACACGCTGTATATATGCACACACAAAATACAGGTAGACACAAAGACAGAAACAGCTTGTCAGTGTATCTCCTCTCACTACATTGGGAAGGGTAATCTGGAATCCCTGACACTGCATTTGCTGCAAGAGGATTGGAAATATTCAACCAGCAATGATAGAAGAACTAGGTCGTAAAAACATCTTGTATATAAATATCTATTGTTCACGGGGAGGTGCCATGTCCAGATCAGGGCATATATTGTGATTAGATTTAACACTCATGTAAACATTTCCCAACCTGTCATTTTCTCAGCTGGATTTGTGCTTCACCCACATTAGACAGTCAGCAAAGAGTGCCAGAGAAGCACAGAAGACAGGGGGGGAAGCAATTAGGGTAGGGGAAAAAGAAGGAAAAAATAAAAACAGTCTTGAAAATATATCATCCTAACACGCAAAACAGGTAGTGTTCAGAGAAGATGTTAAGAGATTCAGAAAAAAGAGAATGACACTGTAAGAATGGTTGTAAGCATGTTTTTTATCTTACTAGAATCTTTAGAAAGTCAGCAATTTGCATACCGCACCTGTATTAATCAGATACTTGATTGAACAGAGGTTTCTCATTCCTTTCCTCCGTCAAACTGTCTAGGATGACACTGGGGGAATTGACTCTGATGTTCAAACGAGTAGCAGGGAGGAGTGTCTGGAGTCACCACTCAATGAAATAATTTAGCACTTTTATTAGGAAATCATTATATTTACCAAAGGAAAAACCTAATTTTCACAGCAAACACAGGAAAATCAAGCAGTTTCAAAGGCTGCATAAGAAAGATTAGTCAAGTACACATCTGTCCCCAAAGATAGACAAGTTGAACAGGTAAACCCACTCTTGGTTATGCAGACTTGTAGGTGGGTCATACAACAGCTTTGGTATTGTTTCTTACTCTGAGCGATTGCCTCCTGCCGTTGTTGGCTGGCTATGCAAGCGCTATCCTGAACTACCAACTACTACTTACTTTCCAGTGTCCTTTGTATCTAAGGGTGTCAGTGTGACTTGTCTTGGCCAAGGAAGTTTGCTGAGGATGAGAACGAAGCTGGGTTATGGGAAGGCTTGCATGAGACAGGTAAGCTGTCTTATGGGCTTCCCAGGTGGCGCCAGTGGTAAAGAATTCACCTGCCAAGCCAGAGACATAAGAGATGTGGGTTCGATCCCTGGGTTGGGATGATCCCCTGGAGGAGGGCATGACAACCCATTCCAGTATTCTTGCTGGAGACCCCCATGGACACAGGAGTCTGGTGGGCTACAGCCCATAGGGTCGCACAGAGTCAGACACGACAGAAGCAACTTAGTAAGCAAGCAAGCTATCTCTTCCCGTTGTTTCTGCCCTGTACGTGGTTTTGATGCTATGAGCTGCAAAAGTCATCTTACAGCTTCAGGATGGCAAGGACAAGGGACAAAACTCAACGCCTCAGGACGTCAGAGTGAACAGAGGAAACACGTGGCTCCCCAAAGATTCAGTTGAGTGGTTGAACCAACACCAGCCTCCAGCTCCCGCCAGATGTCTTAAGTGAAAAAGCAAATACCTATGGGCCTAAGGTACCATTTTGGATTTCTATTACCTGCAGCCCAAAGCATTTCTAAGTGACTCATCATGTACCAGGGATCCACATAGGCCCAAAGCAGGAGCTAGAATCTGGGTGTCTGATGAACTAGTGTTGCAAATTGCCTGAAGTCATCTGTTTGCACTTTTAGAAGTCGAATTACTTTAGCTTTCACCTTTAGATCTGTAATTTTCCTGGAACTGATATCTTTTATACCATGTAAGAGAAGAATCAAGACTTTTGACATATGGCTATCTAATTGACTCAGACCATTATGAAAAAAAAAATCTTTTAACCAATGCACTACTGTGTTAACTTTGTCATCAAGTATGACTTTATATAAATGAGTACACTTTTAATATTTTCTTCTGATATACTACTTGATATTTCTATTTTGTATGAACAGTAAGCTCCCTTAACTGTCTGCAGCTTTACAATACTTCTTTATATAATAAACTCTCCACTTTTATTTTTGTATTAAAAGAGTAGTTGACTATTATCCTTTGAATTTTCATACAAATTTTACAATCAACCTGTTGCTTTCCCAAAAAAGAGAAAAAGCAAAACATACATCTTAAATATCCTAGATATTTAATTTCTTGAGTATCTTGATCTGTTGGTGTCTTTATAACACTGAATCTTCTAATCTATGAATGTAGCCTATTCTTCTTTTATTTAGATCTTATTTGATTTCTCTCATAATGTTTTCTTGCACATTTTTCATTGTATTTATTTTAGAACTTGATGATTTGGGGATGCTATTATAAATAGTATGGATGTTATTTCCTTTACAATTGTTGCTGTACCATCATACCCAAAGTTTAACTTCTGTAGTTTCAGTAACCTGCAGTCAACCATATTCTGAAAATATTAAATGGTAAATTCTAGAAATAATTCCTAAGTTTTAAATTGTGTACTATTCTGAGTAGCATGATGGAATCTTTCACTGTTCCTATCCATCCTGCTGAGGACCTAGAATCATCATTTTTTCTAGTGTATCCATGCCGTATATGCTGCCTGTATCAGAAAAAAATATAGTCCATATAGGGCTTGGTACTGTCTAAGGTTCTGACATCCACTGGAAGTCTTGGAACATATCTGCTGCAGATAAAGAGGAAATACTGTATGTAGGAATAAACTGATTATTGTATATTGGTATTGTATTTAGTGGCGTGGCTGAACTTACTTAATAATTCTAATTATTTTTCTATAAATTCTTTTGTATTTTTCTAAATGCACCATCATGTCATCTACAATAGCAATAATATTGTATCTTCCTTTTGAAACCTCATTGCTTTTATCTCTTTTTTCTTGCTAGTAATTCAAATAAAACACTAAAGAAGGTGACTCTGGTATCTTTTCTCATTCCTAATCTCAAGGGATGGCTTTCATTATTTTACCTTTAAGTATGATGTTTGCAGTAGATTTTTTTGAAGATGCCCTTTATCAGATTAAGAGAATGACTTCTGTATTTATTTTGAGAAGGAAGAATTTTATTCAGAATGCATACTGAATTGTATCCAATGCTTCTACATTTACAGAGATGGCCACATCTCCTTTATTCTGTTTTTATTATTCTAAATTGCCTATATTATCCTAGGTCTAATTTATCATTCTCCTTTATACTATTAATGTGTTCAATTATAATTGCAGTCTTTCGATTATTAAACCATTCCTATATCTCTGGAATTAACCCAAATTGGTTCTGATTTGTACTTTTTATACATCACTGGATTTGACTTGCAAATATTTTAATTAAGAATTTTAAATCTACAGTCATGAAAGAGATTCATCTTTAATTTTTCTGACTTGTGATGTCCTTGTATTATTTCAAATTATAGTGAAAGCGTTAGTAGCTCAGTTGCGTCTGACTCTTTGAGACTCCATGGATGTAGCCTGCAAGGTTCCTCTGTCCATGGAATTCTGCAGGCAAGAGTAATGGAGTGGGTAGCCATTTCCTTACATCTGACTTTATAAAACAAGTTTTAAAATGTCTTTTGTTTTCTTATTCTCTGGAAGAGTCATCCAAGATCATTTATTTATTAAAGTTTAGAAAAATTTTCCAAACTGGACCTGGAGTTGTCCTGAGGGCAAGGTTTTTAATAATGGATTCAATTTTAATAGATACTGGAATTCCTATTTCTCTCTGCATTTATTTTGATAAGATGTGTTTTTATAATCTATCAAATGTATTGGAATAAAAAAATTCATCATATCATTGATTTTCCTTTAATGTAAGGAGAATATGTAATGATGTCCCTTTTTTCCATTCCTGCTGTTGAGAAGTCTGGGGTTAGTGTTGCATGTTTTAAAATAATAAATTTTTTTTTAAAAATCTGGCTACTTTTACGATTTCTACCTTTAGTTTTCACAGTCACGTTTCAGATCATAATATATCTAGATAATATATCTATATCTTGTATTTATCCCATTGGGGTTTATATGCTTCTAGAATCTATGGCTGGTCTCTTTTTCAGTTTAGGAAAATTCTTAGCTGTCATCTCATCAAATTTTGCTTCAGTTTCATCATCTTCTTGTGGGATTCTAATTATAAATTGGGACTCTACTTCCATGCATGCTAGGGCTTTTCCCTCTGCTCCACAGCCTGGAAAAGACTTGAGAGATGCAGCTGCCCTAAGTGAACAGTGTCTGTGGCCTATTTGTAGACTATTTAACCATGTACCCTCCTTAGAGAGCTCTTCCTTATAGAGTTTCTCTCTGCATCACCCAATTCTCACCCTCTGTCCTTCTCCTTAAACGTATTCTGAGCTGCCTCCTAGTCCCGGATGCAGTGCCCGTTCCGATCACTCTTTCCTTGCTCCTACAACCTGCTTTGAAAGCTATATCCAGGAGGGTTTCCTGAACACTCAGGGAGGATCTTGGATCAAGTCTTTGACTTTTTTAAAATTTATTTTTGGCTGCTTTGGGTCTTCGTTGCTGCTATGGGCTTCTCTCATTGTGGTGCACAGGCTTCTGACTGTGGTGGCTTCTCACATTGCAGAGCTTCGGCTCTAGAGCAGGGGATTGGTAGATATGGCACATGGACTTAGATGCCCCACAGCATGTGGAATCTTCACAGACCAGGGACTGAACTCATGTGCCCTGCATTGGCAGGCAGATTCTTAACCACTGGGCCACCGGGAAAGCCCCCACATCTGTGCCTTTCTATCAGCTTTTGGCTGTCTATGCAGAGTGCAGGAAAAACTAATATAATTAGTCAGGAGGATGAGATAATGTAACTCTGGAATTTAATACCAGAACCTTTTATCCACGGGAGGATAAGACAGCCATAATCCCTCCTGGTCTTTAAAAAGGTTTCATCTTAGTCTTTATGGTTGGATGTCATCACCGGTTCAATGGACATGAGTTTGAGCAAGCTTCGGGAGATGGTGAAGGACAAGGAAGCCTGGCATGCTGCAGTCCACGGGGCTGCAAAGAGTCGGACACGACTGAGTGACTGAACAACAACAAATAATAATTTTATGTTTTTAAATGTTGCCTTAACTACCCACTTCCCCAAACAAAAGAAAAAGAAAGAAAAAAGTGGACTTGGTATATAACCCCTTGTGTTCGCCTCAGAACAACCTGATGAAGATTTATTATTGTCACTTTAGAGCTTATATAACAAGGGATGGAACTTGGTCTTGTCCATCTGTTTTCGAGTCTGGGCACGTGTGTGCAGGCATCCAACTCTGCAACCCCATGGACTGTAGCCCTCCAGGCTTCTCTGCCCGTGGGATTATTTAGGCAAGAATACTGGAGTAGGTGTCCATTTCCTCCTCCAGAGGATCTTCCTGACCCAGGGATCGTCTCCCGCATCTCCTGCCTTGGCGGCGGATTCTTCATCACTGCACCACCTAGGAAGCCTGGGCACGTGCAGTGATATGAAGATCCAGCCTCCCTCTCATTCTCCTTTAGCCCCCTACACCCTCTTGCTCTCTGCAACGCAATCAATAGATCTAATGAAAAACCAGGTGACGTAGGACCAGGACCCCACTGGCTACAAGACTCCCCGCTCGGCTCTGCCCCGTGTGGAGCAGCATGTAAGGACCTTCAGCTCTGCTCACCTGTAATCAAGTTGGGAAGGTTTTGCTTGGCCCCATGACACCCGCTGGGCTTCTCCCCCAGGCCTCTCACCCTTTCACTTCTCAGCAATTCAGTAAGACTTCAGTAAGATTTCTGCGTCCACAATCTTCGAGGCTTTTTTTTTTCCTTAGGCGACAATGAACCTTCAGTGAGGGCAAGGGCGAAGACACCTGTTTAATGAAAAGGCTGTGCTATGCTTAGTTGCTCAGTCGTGTCCAACTCTGCGACCGCACGGACTGTAGCCCGCCTGGCTCCTCTGTCCATGGGGATTCTCCAGACAAGAATATCGGAGTAGTGGGTTGCCAGGCCCTCCTCCAGGGGATCTCCCCAACCCAGGGATGGAACCCAGGTCTGCTGCATTGCAGGTGGATTCTTTACCGTCTGAGCCACCAGGAAGACACTTAAAAAAAAAAAGCACCAGGCAGGCAGGTAGAGAAAGGGTCATGAGAGCGAGCTTTGCACCAGGATGTGGCTTTGTGTGTGCGCTCAGAAGCCACTGCATGTGTGTGGATACGTGTCTTATGTGCATTTCATTGGCTCTGAGCACGGACAGGACCAAGGAAGGGGCGGGGCAGCTTTGAGGCCGTGGGTGGGGAAGGAGAGGGGGTCCTCAGGTGGGGCGACGGAGGCTGGGGTGTCTGGGTGGCAGCCGTGGGTGCAGTCTCGGAGCTGCTGACTGACATACGATTCCCGGCAGGCCGTCACCCATGTGCTCATCATCCTGCCACTCAGCCTTAAGAGATGCTCTGTGTTTACCCGTCCGGAAGGCCCGGCTCAGGCCGGCCTCTGCCTCATTGGGCAGGCCGTCGCAGCCATCAGCCGTCATCATTCCAGAGGCCTGTCACACAGCCCAACACCCGCCGCAATTCCCGGGCACTTGAAAGGCACCAGGCCCCTTCCGAGCAAGCACAGCATCCACGGAGGCGCCTCTTCTCTCCTCCCCGCTGCCCTCCGTGAGCGCCCACCAGCTGCCTGCCCCCAACCCATTAGCCCCAGACAGAACAGACAACCCAGCAGCCCAGGGACTCTGTTTTCCACTGTCATTGCCTCCAAGTCAGGTGTGAGGGTCAGGGGGGCCCGCGGGGTGAGGCTGTTAATCAGTTAGAAAACCCTGATTGCATCTTAATAACAAATGCAAAGCACCCGAGAGCAGCAATTTGCAGTAATGGGAAAAATCAGCAGGTCCCTGGGGGTTGACAGGAAGTAAACACTCTCCAGGCTCAAATTGGGGGGAGGAAAAATCATTTGTGAGAGCGTCCTGGCAGGGCTTAAAGCTGCGCTGTTGTCTGTCCTAAGAGGGGAGACGCTGGAGTGAGAAGAGACCAACAATAGATGGAGGAAGGCCCAGCTGTTGGGCATGGCCTCACCCTCAGGCAAAGAGCCTCCACCCTACCAGCCTCCCTGCCTCCCAGAGGATTCCAAAACTATCATACTCTTTCTGGCCCTGGGGCCTCCCTGGTGGCTCAGATGGTAAAGCATCTGCCTGCAATGCTGGAGACCTAGGTTTGATCCCTGGGTTGGGAAGATCCCCTGGAAAAGGAAATGGCAACCCACCCCAGTATTCTTGCCTGGAAAATTCCAGGATGGAGGAGCCTGGTCGGCTCTAGTCCATGGGGTTGAAAAGAGTCTGACACGACTGAGTAACTTCACTTTCTTTCTTTTCTTTCTCTCTGGCCTCTCTGGGTGCCAAGCGCCCATCAGAAACAAACAGAAAAAAATCTCTCACAAAATCTGGCCAAACAAGGGTATCCAACTCAAAGCATTTGAGATTGATGGGCAACCAGGCAAAAACAAAAAACTCAAAGCATTCGAGATGGAAGAGCAAGCAAGCAAAGGTTCATTTCCCCCTCCAGCCTCAATGACTGTACACACCTCTCTCTGTAGTCAGAGGGGGTTGGGAACTCACCATTAAATATTTCTATCCTGCTGGGACATTCCTTTCTTTTACAACTTCCTCAGAATGGGAAGGAGCAGTTATCCCCACTAGAAGGTGAAATGTTTTTTCATAGCATCAATTTTTCTTCCTCTTTGAAAACGTTCCCAGCACCAAACACGCACATTTTTCTTAAATGTAATTTGATTTGGATGGTTTCTTGACCTGCATCCAAATCCAGCCGTGGGTAATTATTACTGTCACTATTGTTATTAATACTGATATTTATCATAATCTCACAAATGCTGGGACAGCCCTTAATCTTGCTGTTTTATTTGGTTGAAAGGAAAATGGAAACCACTGGCCCCCCTCCCAGTTGATCCTCTTGTATTCACCTTCCCCGACTCCTACCATGCGAATAATCAGCCCGGTTACCAGTGAACTCGTCAGCTCTAACTCTGAATTGCATTCAGGGCATAGAGACAATGCCAGCAGGTGGAAGAGTCAAATAGTCAGAAATATCTCACTACAACTGAGGAAATATCTAATTGTCAGGGCTTCTCACCAAATGCTTCGCGAACCAGTGAGCTCTCTATAGCCAGAAATATACAGGTAGAGGCCACAGAGATTATCCTTCAGTTCAGTTCAGTTCAGTCGCTCAGTCGTTTCCGATTCTTTGCAACCCCATGGACTGCAATACGCCAGGATTCCCTGTCCGTCACCAACTCCCAGAGCTAACTCAAACTCATGTCCATCTAGTCGGTGATGCCATCCAACCATCTCATCCTCTGTCGTCCCCTTCTCCTCCCGCCTTCAATCTTTCCCAGCATCAGGGTCTTTTCAAATGAGTCAGTTCTTTGCATCAGGTGGCCAAAGGATTGGAGTTTCAGCTTCAGCATCAGTCCTTCCAATGAATATTCAGGACTGGTTTCCTTTAGGATTGACTGGTTTGATCTCCTTGCAGTCCAAGGGACTCTCAAGAGTCTTCTTCAATACCACAGTTCAAAAGCATCAATTCTTCAGCACTCAGCTTTCTTTATAGTCCAACTGTCATATCTGTACATGACTACTGGAAAAACCATAGCCTTGACTAGATGGACTTTTGTTGGCAAAGTAATGTCTTGCTTTTTAATATGCTGTCTAAGTTGGTCTCCTTTTCATCCAAGGAGCAAGCATCTTTTAATTTCCTGGCTGCAGTCACCATCTGCAGTGATTTTGGAGCCCAAAAAAATAGTCTCTCACTGTTATCCTTCAGGTATGCCATTTAGGGAGGTAATGAATTAGGACCTTGGGTCTCAGATTTCAGGTCCATCGGAATCACTTGGAAGGTTTGTTCACAGATCTCTAGGATCCTTCCCAGCAATAGTTGCTAATTCACTAAGTCTGAGGAGGAGTCCAAGAAATTGCATTCTTCTTCTTTTTTTAATATTTATTTAATATTTATTTGGCTGTGCCAGGTCTTAGATGTGGCACTTGGGATCTTTAGTCATAGGGTGAAATTAAAAGACACTTGCCCCTTGGAAGGAAAGCTTTAAAAGACACTTGCCCCTTGGAAGGAAAGCTATGACAAACCTAGATAACACATTAAAAAGCAGAGACAACACTTTGCCGACCAATGTTCATATAGTTAAAGCTATGGTTTTTCCAGTAGTCCACGGGGTAGCAAAGAGTCAAACATGACTTAGTGACTAAATAACAACAACAACATCAAATTGGAACTCAGTCGCGGCATGTGGGATCTAGTCCCCTGACCAGGGGTTGAACTCCAGTCCCCTGCACTGGGAGCACTGGGAGCACTGGGAGCACTGGGCCACCAGGCAAGTCCCGAGAAACTGCATGTCTAATGAGCTCCCAGATGATGCTCTGAGGCAGCTGGTCCAAGGACATGCTTCGAAACCATTAAACTAAGGAGAAGGCTAGATCACTTAACTCTCTCTGGAGGCTAAGATTTTATGATGTTACAAAATAAGGATTATTTAAGAAGTCACCAAGAGTGCCTGGCTCTGGGTAAAGGGATGAGGTGTGACAGTTCTCTTACAAACTTAATATGCACGTTTAACAAGAGGACAACTTCACCCTTCACCTTTCAGCACTGTCGTGTCTCCATAGATAAGCTGATTCATCCCACAAATGCTTAGATGCCGGTCCAGCCTATCACTGGAAATTTTCCACTGCCTCATTTAGTTGAGGTGGATACGCGCACATACACAAAAAGATAAACCCCTGGTTTTTACTCTCCCTGGAATAACTGTACACCTTCTGGCTGCAGCATTTTTAACAAAAATAAAAGGACAAAAAAAAGTCCTTTTCCCGGACACAGGGTAACACAGCCTCAGCTTGTGATTTCTCTTACTCTGTTTCTTTCCGGGGCTGTGAAATCCCCTGGAACCCTGTTTTCAGTAAGCCGTGTATGGGTTACTGAAGCCCAGCCTTGGGCGGCTGTAAAGGGGAGTAAGGAGAGGAGAGCAATCTCAGTAAACATCTCACAGAATATGACCCTGTATGAGGGCTTCCTGACGGCAGAGCATCTTCCACAGCCATTATCATATCTGATCCCCAGAAAACTATAGAGGACAGACAGGAGAGGCGGCATTAACTTTGTATTACTGATTAGGAAATTGGTGCAGACTTTCTGAATTGCCCAAGGGTCACCGAGTGCACCACAAGTGTGTAGAAGAAAAATTCAGGTTTTCTGACTCTTGGTGAAATCTTTTCAACTACCTCAAACTGCTCTTGAAACAAAGCAGGAGCAAGGACGATGGCCAGGAAAACGGTAAATCTGCAGGAGTTGGATAGAGACCGAGTGTCTGGACAGCCACCGGCTCTCCTCCTTCCTCTTCTCAGTCTGTCTGGCAGGTATTCTCACAGACCCATCCATCTGTTCATGCATCCACCCATCTTTGGACCCACCCATTCATTCATCCATTCATTCAGGTTCTCAATCCATCTATCCATCTTCCCACCCACTTACCCACCCACCCATTCATCCATTCATGCATCCAGGTACTCAACTGTCTATCCATCCACCCATCCTTGGTCCCACACACCCATTCATCCATTCATGTACTCATCCATCTATCCATCCACCCATCCACCCACTCACCCATCCATCCACTCATCCATTCACTTCATTTCAATGACAGAAACAGGCCTAGAGAACTGAAGTGCCTTGCCCAAGATCACATAGGTAGTTAGTAGCAGAGTCAGGACTAGAACTAAATATAGAACTCAACTTCTGAATCTCAAAAAAGTATCTACTATTAGCATGCTACTTTTCATGAGAATGGCAGCATAATATTAGAGTAGATTTGCTGAGGTAATTCTTCCCTATGTTTTCTGTTACCCTGTGACTATTCCCTTTATTCTAGAATTAGCCTGATATTTTATGCTTACAGCCTGAGTGAAGGAAAGAGATATAAGAACAAAGTTCCCCTATGGTATGAAGGGTGCCAGGCAGATATTTTTGCAGGGGATAGGGAACTGTCTGTAAAAACAGTTGGAGCTACCCTAAATTATCCTGTCAGTAGCACTGGAATCGGAGAAGGCAATGGCACCCCACTCCAGTACTCTTGCCTGGAAAGTCCCATGGACGGAGGAGCCTGGTGGGCTGCAGTCCATGGGGTCGCTAAGCGTTGGACGAGACTGAGCGACTTCACTTTCACTTTTCACTTTCATGCATTGGAGAAGGAAATGGCACCCCACTCCAATGTTCTTGCCTGGAGAATCCCAGGGACGGGGGAGCCTGGTGGGCTGCTGTCTATGGGGTCACACAGAGTCGGACACGACTGAAGCGACTTAGCAGCAGCAGCAGCAGCAGCACTGGAATAAGGGTCCAACCTCATACAATTCTGACAAAGAATCACTGCTCCATCCAGTGGAAGTGATCTCATCACCAACCTACTCTTCTATAAAGAGCCAAACCCTGGGGCCCTTGGCTGATCTTATAGGTACAAGGTCTAGGGCCCCTTGGGCATCTGGTAGACATCTGGCATCTGGAGGAAAGGGTCAGACAGTGGTCCAAAGGAGAGAAACGGAGATGGGCCTATGTGCCTTTCAGGGGCCAGAGGAAGATTTAGAAAAGTTCAGAGAAGACACTGCAAAGCATGGGGTTCCTTGAGGCACAGGGCCTGGGCAGGGGTCCCATTTGTCCGAGTTAATAACAGTACTGCACCAGACCACAGAGGGAGGGAAAGTCAGTACAAGCTTGGACGCGGGGGCACTAAAAATACTTGATATAGAAGCAAATGTTCTCCACCCTGGGGCGAAACAAAGATTCTCTGGGCTGGAAGAATGAGGAAGAAAAAAGCTGAAAGGGAAGGAAAGAAAGCTGAGATGCTGTTGAGTTTCACCCAGCCAAGTCAGAAAGGAAGAGTAAGGAGTGACAGAAACCCCTGAGTTCCTGAGATGACGGTGCCCCTGGGCCAAGCCCCACGACCTGCAGCTCCCACCTCCTCTTCCGCCCGATTCCACCAGGCCCGGCAGGGTGAGGAGTGGAAAAAGTGTCTGTGAAGTGTGTCTTCGTGGGTGGGCCTGAGGCAGCTCAGAAGTCCTCCTTGAGTGTGGATCACACAGGTGATATGTTTTCAGTGCTCCTAAGAGTGGTGGAGAGGGCAGAAATGGGGTGGGGTGGGGGAGAGGGAAGAAGGGGGGAGGGGAAGGGGAGGGGAAGGGGAGGAGAAAGGAAGGGGAGAGGAGAAAGGAAGGGGAGAGGGGAAGGGAGGAGAAAGGGAGGGAGGGAGCAGGAGGGGAAGGAGGGAGGGGAAAGGAAGGGGAGAGAGACAGAGAGAGAACCCTAAGAGGTTTCGGTATCAGAAGCAAAGGAGTCCCAAAAGAGACCACAGGAGGAAGAAGGGCCTCTCAGCAGAGGCGAGAGATAAGACCCAGGCTAAGCCAGCCCTCCTGCTCCCAGACCCCCCATTTCAGCACCGCATGCCTCCCAGAGAACAGATGCAGCCTTGAGGTGGAGGACCCTGACTGGACCAAGGGTAGGTTTTTACCACTTGGCTGAATGGGGGCTCAGAATAGAAATGAAATTGTTACTGAATGCAAAAAAAGACATTAAAACACTATACACTCTTGCCTATCTCACTTTTTAATTTAGCCTCATACGTAATACAAGAGGCTCTAGTGAAAAGTGACAACTGAAATCCTAGAGAATTCGAATAGACAAGGGTGCTCAGGAACCGTTCTGTCTTCAAGACCCGGGTGAAGGTTGGACAGAAGAAAACAGGTTCTGGGAATCGCCTGGCATTCTGTTTGTCACTTGGGGTTCTCTGTCTTGGTCTCTGGCATGTCCCCGGGGGCCCGTGATGTGGAAGAGATGGCAGAGAAGTGGCTGTACACTCTGTCCCTTCACCCTCACGCCAGCCCCTTACAAAACGATGTGAAAAGCCTGCAGAAATGGCCCCAAGCACGTCTCCGCAGGGTTACAAGCAGCACTGGCAGGGCTGGCAGGCTGTGGGGTCACGGCTTTGTTCTCATTTGACAGCAGTGAAACAGGAAGCTCTGCTCGGGCACACTGGCTTGCCTTGACCCTGCTCACGGGAGCCCTTCTCTGTGTGCAGGAGCAGGTTCACGGCGGGTCTTGGACAGGACAAGCATTACTATTCACCAGCAGCCCTGGGAACTCTCCCTGAGGCCTCCACTCCAGTCATTTCATAACCTGGCAAGAATCGTGTCACCTTCCGGGGTTTTCAGCACTGATGACACTCTTGTTTCCTCATGAAAAAGCCTGGGTCACCTGAGGACGCTTCTTGCATGGATCCAGCTGGCCTGCACCTTCCTGTCACCAATTCCCTGTGTTCCCTCCAGGGGCGCTGAGCATCGTTTTCACTGTGATGAATACACTGTAACTGAACTAGTTACAAGGATTAAAAAACAAGTCTTTGCAATCTGCTAAGTAACGCCTTGAGCCCTTGTCCTCTTTCAAAAAGGAAGACAGCAACTGATACCCCACCAGGTTTTAGCTGGGCTTACTGAAAAGCCGTATTTTTATTTTTATTTATTTTTCTTACTTCTTATTTTGTATTGGGATATAGTCAATTAATAATGTTGTGATAGTTTCAGGCAAACGGTGAAGGGACTTGGCCATACATATACATGTGTCTGTACTCTCTCAAGCTCCTCTCTCACCCAGGCTACCACATAACATTGAGCAGAGTTCCATGTACCATAACTTTTTAAAAATACAAGTGTAATATGAACCAGCCACACATCTCAATATTTCACCTGCTTGTAGAGAACATGTCTCCAAAAAAGTTTTTGGGGAAGAGCACTGCAGTATAAGGGCAATGAGGTCAGATCACCTGCTCATTGTATATACACAAATTATATGTGGAAAAGCCCAGAAGGCATATCCTGTCAGGAGGTGGATCAAATCACCGATAGTCACTGATTCAGCTGTTACTGATGGTGCTCCTAACTCCCAAACCACCCAAGGTACAGCAGGGTATATACCAATAAAAAGAACATGCAAACTGCTTCACCCTCACATAAACGGGGACTCAAGGTTTTACCTATAGGGAACAACTGGAGAACAATACAAAGAATTCTTGTAATTAGTGAATACAGTAAGAACAGTGGTTGATACGCAATAAGTCCTAGGCCTTTGGTAAGCATTTGACATACATTATCTCATCAAAACTTTAGGAAGACAAAGACAAGCGCTGTTATTAGACTGATTCCATTGAAACAGAGACCGAGAGGTCTGCACTGGCCCAAGGTCATGTGGTCAGAAAGGCAGGACTTGAACTCAGGTCTGCTTGACCTCAGAGAGCTCAAGCACTGAGGTCTGTTCTGTGCATGCGTCAGTGAGTAGCCCAGACAGGACGTGCTGGGGTCATTAGGAGAAGACAAAGAAGACCACAGGGCAATGCCTGCTATGTCAGCAGTGCACCAAACCTGGCCTGAATTGGGACCCAAGTAAAAAGGCCAGTCTGGCAGCTGGGCTGGTCTCGGTCATGTGGGAGAGCTGTGAGCGCTGGGCAGCTCCACTCCCAGGTCCGTCTGACTGCAATCTGGAAAAGTAAGCAATCTCTGCAGCGTCACACAGATCCCTGAGCTATGAAAGGTGGTAATTAAACAAGCTGCTGTCCAACTCCTGTCTTGGGGAGAGGGTCAGAGGAGGACACAGGATAGCTCAGGACACAGCTCGAATCCTGGAAGCGTACCTCCTTCGTAGGAACTTCTTTGATTGGCTGTGTTCATGCACCTTGAGTGTCATCAGATTGGCACTGGCCCTGACACCCAAAACCACCTGAGACGGGCACGTTTCACCTGCTCTGTGAACGGGTACTAAGGTTCCCAGCTTTCCCATGTAAGGCCTGAAGCCATCGTGAAGTAACCAGATGTCAATGATACGTAAGATAGAGTGCTGCATCTTGATTGTGTGAAATTGGAATCTGAGAACCTCTCCTCTCTTTGGGAGGTAAGAATGAGGTGAGAATGGGAGACAAAGATGGGAGTGGGAAGTGAAAATAATCTTTTGGAAGGGTGAGAGATGTGAGTCCAGGGGACCCATTTCTTTTTCTTCATCATAAGCTAACGTTTTTATTTAGTGGGAAAAACATCCAAGGAAATGTTTCTGGGAGCTTTCACACACATTTCTAAGTAAAATTCCAAAATTCTCTGGAGTATGATCTAACACATTATTGTCTAATGTATTAATGTCTAATAAAAGCAACTCTCATTTTATTCTTAATATAGTTAAGAGTGTACAGTACGTGTGCTAATAACATGCATGTATTTTCCTATCCAGTCTCTTAATAACTCTATGAGGTAAGCATTATGCTCCTTGCTTAATGAGGTGAAGAACTAAGGGATAAGAAGTCCAGTAATTTGTTGTTGCTGTTCAGTCACTAAGTCGTGCCTGACTCTTTGTGACCTTAGGGACTGCAGCACACCAGGCTCCTGTCCTCCACTACCTCCTGAAGTTTGCTCAAATTCATGTCTGTTGAATCAGAGATGCTGTCTAACCATCTCTTCCTCTGCTGCCCCCTTCTCTTTTTGCCTTCAATCTTTTCCAGTATCAGGGTCTTTTCCAACAAGTCAGCTCTTCATATCAGGTGGCCAAAGTACTGGAGCTTCAGCATCAGTTCTTCCAATGAATATTCAGAGTTGATTTCCTTTAGGACTTACTGGTTTGATCTCCTTGCTATCCAAGGGACTCTCAAGAATCTTCTCCAGCACCATGATTTGAAAGCATAAGTTCTTCAGTGCTCACTCTTCTTTATATTTCAACTCTCACATCCGGACATGACTACTGGAAAAACCATGGCTTTGGCTATACGGACCTTTGCTGGCAAAGTGATGTCTCTGCTTTTTAATATGGTTTTTTCAGTAACTTACCCAATTTCAGTAATTTAAAGTCAAATGGCCAGGGGACACTGGAGCGTGGGTTCAAACCCCAATCTGCCTGAACCCAAAGTCTTAGCTCTTGACTGGCTCCAATGGCAGAGTAATTATCAAGTCACTTTCCTCTCTCTACGCATAATGTGATATGTCTACAATGAACCAAGACTCATTTGCACAAGGGACTCCTCTGCATAATGGGAAGTTCAGTTTTACACACAACCTGATGTTTATTCTTCATAGTTTCCTTTTCAAGCCACAAGATCATGAGCAGCACCACCAACGAAAATCCAATATTTTTAAGCAAGGGTTAGAAAGCAGGTGTTCAGAGTCAATAGCTAATTTTTTAAAGGTACATTTTATACACAGTAAAAGGTATAGATCATAAGTGTGCATCAGTGAGTTTTGGCAAACCTATACACCTGCATAATTACCACCCAGTGAAGATAAGAATATTTCTATCACACAAGAAATTTCCATTTTCCTACCTTGCGAGCAATCACCATTGTAATTTCTAACACCACAGATTTATTTGCTGTATATGTGTGGGTCAGTTTCTGTACTCTATTCTATTTTCCATTGATCTATTTGTCTACTATAATGCCAATATATTAATTACTGTAACTTTACAATATATTGTGAAATCAGATGATTTTAGTCCTCCAACTTTGCTCTTTTTTTAAAGTTTCTTTTTATATTCTAGGTCACTTGCAGTGACACAAAAATTTGAGGACCAGTTTGTCACTTTTTATTAAAAAAAAAAAAAAGCCTGAGATTTTGATTGGGAATGCACTGAATCTATGTATAGACAGCTGACATCTTAACAACATTTAATTCTTGATTCAAGAAAGAAAGTCCTTGAATATGATGTACCTCTTAATAATCTGTCTTCTTAAATATCTCTTAGCATATATCTTTTATAATTTTGTTTAATCTATTGCCAAGTATTTTATGTGTTGGTACTACTGTGAATTATTTTTATTTCATTTTAATTTATTTGCTATTAGTATATAAAAATAAAATCAATTTTTATACATTGACTTGTACCTTGCAAATTTGATAATTATTTGCTATTTCTAGCATTATTTTGTAGATCCCTTAGGATTTTCCATGTGTACAATCATTTGTATCTAAGAACCAGTCACTTCTTCTTTTCCAATCTTTATGTCTTTTCTTTTTCTTGCCTTATTACCGTGGCTAGGACCTTCAGTACCTGTTGAATATAGGAGATGAAAGCAGATGCTTTTGTCCTATTTCTTATCTTAAATAGAATGTGTTCAATAGTTCTTCATTAAGTATTAAGTTAGCAGAAGGATTTTTATCTCTGCCCTTTTTCAGATTTAAGAGGCTTTTTGTTTTTGTTTTTTTACTGAGAATTTTTAATCTATAAATGGTTGTTGAATTTTGTCAAATGCTTTTTTTTCCCATCTCATTACCTATTTGTATTTTTATTTAAAACTGAGCTCCAATTATTTCTTTCAGCTATTTGCTGTTTATCTCCTTATTTTCTGATATGTGTGGTCTCCTAGGCAATTTTGCTGACGCCAACACAGCATGAAGCCGGATTCATACGTGACTGAAATCTGGTATTTCCTGACAGCTGTACTTTTGTGTGGTAGCTTCTGTTTTCACTCAAATACTGTTCATTGTAGGAATGTTTTTAATTTTGAGCCAAATCATACTAGAATTACATATTTAACTATTAGAAATAGTCATTACAGAGTTTTTTTTTTCCACCTACTACATTTCTTGAGACAAATGTAGTCAAAAGCCTCAGAACTTGGCTTGTTCATCAATTCACAATCTGAAAAAGAAATGCAGAAATATTGCATGTCTTCCCTTTGTATCAAAAACCATGCAGTCAAGACAGATTGGAAAGAAAATGAAGCACTGAGATGTGCCGTCCAGCAGCCAAATACCATGTCATCTGTGGATCAACCTGACCAAACTACGTGCATTAGGGAGCAGTTTGGGGAAAAAGACAGGCTATGACCCTGCCAGCCTAGATGTGGCTAGGAAAAATAACTACCTCATCCCCAAGGATTGCTACACACTGCTTATACTATTTCCTTAACAACTGCCACCCAGTCTCTAAAGGAGTTATCCATCATATCATTAGACATGACAATTTAAATGCTTGAAGCCAAGCCTAGGCCAAATTAAGAGTTAGGTTTTTTTCCCCCCTCTGTGGTTTCATACTTTATATCTCTCTTTTCCTTTTCCTTGTTTTCTTTACTTCTAAACGGTTCTGTCAGCCAAACATACCAAGTGTCTAGAAAGCAACTTTTGTCTCCGACTACAAAAGAACAGATGCTCAACCAAGACTTTCTCTTCATGGTCAACGTGGGGATGGTCTTATTACAGTGATATTCTCAAATCTCAAACTCTTCTGGAACAAGCATTCCTTTGAAACTACGCTCAGGGTCAAGTCACTCATGAAAACCAACCTTTGTACTTTTGGCCTGAATGTTGCATCTAGTGAGAAAACCCTGCCAAACTGAAGGGAGTTGGAGGAAATAAGTTTACAAGTGTGACATTCTTACATCCTCCTGGAAATTCACAAGATACATTTGTGTATCAAAAGCTCTTTGATATATTCTTTAACTTACTATGGTTTTCACTCTTTTTGACCATAGACATACTGCTTTGGTTTGGTTGACTAACACCTTTTAACTCTCATTCCACACTTTGACACTGTCCCTCTACTTTCTGTGTTCATTGGCACCCTATAAACACTCAGCTCTGCATCCTATGAAAGGGAAAAAAGCATCTTTTAGAGCAACACTCCACAGTAGATAATCAAGACCCTTCGATCTGGCCTTGCCTTCACAGCTATTTGGATGGCAATGCCCCCTTTGGAAAAGGATCACAGTTAGCTCTCCGACTTGGCTTAAACATTGAAGGAAGTTGAGGGCGGAAGGAGGGTAAAGGTTTTGCAGCCCAAAGTACAGACAGGGTGAAAGCGCTGGCAGAGAAAGGAGAGAGGAGAAGAGGGTGAAGACATGCGAGAGCTACGGAGAGGGTAAGCTGCCTTTGTGGGAGAGTGCAGCCCACCTGTGTGGTTCACTCCTGAGGGATGCGGTGGGACTCTACCCATGCGAGGCCAGAATTAATGTGGAGCATTATTAATGTGGTTTTTTAGGAGCAGAATTAATGTGGTTCAACCCCCACTTTGTTATGTTCAAAACATTCCTCTCGTGGGCAATGACATCCTCTTCTTTCGCCTCTCCTGCCATCTCTTCATTTGGTATCCTAGTTTGGTTTAGTTTTCATTATTAAGCCAACTCATTTTCTTTTAGTGTGAAACTTCTTAATTCATTCTAATATGTTTTAATTTTCCCCCCCATATCTCAGAATATCCTTCTTCTGCATAGAGACTCTTGAGTTTGAGGTCTAGGTCACTGCTGTCCCATAGGATGTACTGGGCAATGGAGATGCTCTACATCTGAGCGTTCCTGTGGTCCCCACTGGCCGGCCACACGAGGCGACTGAGTGCCTGAAATGTGGCTCGTGTGACTGAGGGGCTGAAATGTTAATTTTAAAGAATTTAAAGTCAGATAAGTGGGGACTTCCCAGGTGGTCCACTGGTTAAGACTCTGCCTTCCAGTGCAGGGGATGTGGGCTCGATCCCTGGTAGAGGAACTAAGATCCTACGTGCCTTGCGGCAACTAAGCCCATGCACTACAACTCCTGAGCCCGCACACTCTGGAGTCTGTGCCACAACTAGAGAGAAGCCCCCGAGCTGCCAGGAAGGATCCTGAGGGCTGTGGCTAAGACCTGATGCAGCCAAACAAACACATAGATAATTTTAAAAATAATAAAGTCAAATAAACACACATGACCAGTGGCTACTGCATTGGAGAGCAGATTCAGATGCCTAGACCCTGAGAAGAAAAGAAATGTGCTTTTATCACATTGCACTGGGATGGCTACACCACACCTGGCACCCTGGGGAATCTGTTAAATCCATTACTGTGTGCTTTAGTTTTAGGCTAGCGCATGCGTACCACAGGACATCTGGAGATACAGTTTTCGGCAGTATCCATGGTTTTGTACATACAGGGACTCGTTCTCCCGATTATTTGACTTCACATATCCAGGAGGCTGTGTGTGTAAATACATGTAAAAGGGCTCCGAAGGCAGACAGACTTGGGTCAGAACCCTCATCCCAACAATCTCTAATGACCCCTTACCCACGTTCCATCTACAAAGTTGCAGCAGCAACTATCAAATTCCTATCATATAGCCCTCGGCACCAGGTACAGGTATCTAGAGAGGACAGGTAACCCAAAGTGGGCCATTCTCTCCCTGGGAATTTGGGAGATTAGAGGGAGAGAGAGAGATCGGATGCTTCATTGGTTGGATCCACACACCAACATTGAGTACTGCTGGTCTCCTCATTTTCAATACCCAGATTACAAAATTCAAAGGAGCCAGTGTACAAGAGAGACAAGAATGACACAGGCAGGCAGAAGCGGGGTACAGACACTAGATGAACAGGGATGGGGAGGGCTCCTAGACCTCCCTCTGATGGGCATCAGTGCTTGCCCACCAATGCCTCTCCTCCGCTGACAACAAGAAGTTGCCCTCCCCAGCACTTTCGCAGGGCCATCAGACTTGCAGTAACATGTGGCCTGAGGCAGCGAAATTCCTCTCTGAGTCGCCCCAGGCTCTCACTGCCCTGCTGGGGTGCATTTAGGAGCCTCACGATGAGACAGATCCAATAGTCCAGAGATCCAAGCAGCTGGGTCTCTGAGTCACCACGTGGAGGACAAGCGCCCTGGAGAACCACCCGGGCCTGCATGCTGGTGTCTCGAACCACCGCGATTGTGAGGTGGTTATGAAAGCATAACTTGGCTTCTTCTGGCTAACATTCTCTCTGAGCCTCCGTTTGCTCATCTGTGAAATGGAGCTAAGACTGTTCTGTTAGAAGAAGCCTTTCTTTGTTCTTCAGCAGCGAGAGCTCCAGGTCTGGTTGATTCTTGTTGTTGTTGTTTAGTGGCTAAGTTTTGAGTGACTCTTTGCAACACCATGGACTATAGCCCGCCAGGCTCCTCTGTCCACGCGATTCTCCAGGCAGGAATACTGGAGTGGAGTGCCATTTACTTCTCCAGGGGACCTTCCCGACCTAGGGATCGAACCCACATCTCCTGCATCTCCTGCATTGGCAGGCAGGTTCTTTACCACTGAGCCACCAGGGAAGCCCCGGATTGATTTTAGTACAGTGTAAAAACCTCCCAAGTACCACAGTCAGTATGATAGAATCAGTGCCAATGCAATGGCATCTGAAATGCATTTGCCTCAGCCTAAGGAGCTCGAGCCGGTCTCAATAGGGACCAGTCACAGAGAATACACTGTCCTTTATCAGGGCAGCAGGAGGGGACAAGTGTAGGGCAGGCCTGGGATGCCTTGTCCTCCCGGGGGCCACTGAAAACTCCTGCATCCTCACAGCAAATCAGGGCAGGTACCCCGGGTTCTGGGAGAGGCTCCCTTCCTTCTTCTTGCTGCTGGCAGATGGGCAGTGACTCACAGAGCCAGTCCCTGAGACAGAGGAATTGGCTCCACCAGTTGGTGCCTAAGAGAAAAAGAAGGAAAATACAAGGCTTCCAGAAATCAGCTAGCAGCACCAAGGCTGGCATTGGACATCCCTCATCACCACACGCCCATCGGGCTCACTGTGCCTCAGCTTCTGTGTAACTTCCCACCGGTGCAAGTCTCACGGGTCCCTGTCAACGTTGAGCGTGTGTGTGTGTGTGTGTGTGTGTTGTGTGTATATGTGTGTGTTGTGTGTCTGTATGCGTGTGTGCATCTGTGTGTGTTGTGTGTGTGTGTTTGTATTGTGTGTCTGTATATGTCTGTGTGCATGTGTGTGGGGGGTGGCGGGGGGGATATCCACGTTTGTGATGCAGCAAAGGGAACCCCTGTGCTTTCTCCTCCAGAGTTCCACGAGGTCCTTGCTGCCCTTGGTGTTCACTGTTGGAAAGAAGAGCTAAGGTCCTGACAACAGCCTTGCTCTCCAAGCCCAGTCAGCTGGACCAGTCAGAGGGACACTTTGATGAGGTGTGAGCTTGAAAATGGGGAAGAGATCAGTTTGGGTTCATAACCTGTGGAATCCATCTAGTTCCTCTGTGTCGTCTGTTGGGAATCCCACAGAGAACCGTGCCCGGCAGCTGGGAGGCTTGCCTTTCTTTCTGAAGTGGCCGTAGACTGGGGGGTTTAGCCAGGAGCTTTGGGACCTGGGTAGAATGCTCTTTGCACAGGTCCTGAGTGGCCTTTGGCCTTGCCTGAGGGGCAGGCCCAGGGGCTCAGAAGTGGACAGCTGCTCAGAAGAGGAGCATGGCTGGTGGGAGGGCAGGCGCTCTGACCCGGGCTGGGGTCTCCAGGCTCTGCCCAAACCCAGATGCGTTCACTTCTTGTCGGCGCCCCTCACGTGTGCTGGTGATTGCCCTGGAAAGGCAGGAAATGGATGAAGAGAGTAAAAGTCTCGGGCTTCCCTGGTGGCTCAGTGGTAAGGAATTTGCCTGCCAACGCAGGAGATGCAAGAGATGAGGATTCAATCCCTGGGTTGGGAAGATCCCCTGGAGAAGGGAATAGCAACCCCAACTCCAGTATTCTTGCCTGGAGAATCCCATGGACAGAGGAGCCTGGTGGGAATAGTCCATGCGGTCACAAGAGGCAGACACGACTTAGTGATTAAAACAACAGCAGTCCTCGCCTCAGTCATTCCGAGGCACTGCCAGGATCTAACTTATCTAATGGCCATTTCCACTCTTACCTTCTCACTGCTGATTCTTTCCCTGGGTGGAGAAGGGGTTATTAGATTTTCCCTGAAATTGTGTTTCTTCAATTCATGATCTCCAAAGCGCAGAGTCCTAGATCAGAAATGTGTGCGTTACACATAACGCCTTCTTGAAAGAAAGCCTGGCCCTTGAAGGCCGTGTCTCAAAGACTGAGCTAAAACCAAACTGAGAAGAGAATTTGTGTATCTTTTTGTGGTTTAGAAGGTCAGGGACTTCATTTCCTTCCTCTGGAGCTTGAAAAGGGCTCCCTGCTACGCTCTCAAGGAGCCTTTCATTTGTGTGGCTGCGAACGCTGGTTTATGTTGATGGCAACGTATAAAATTAAGTGAGTGGCTGGTTATTTCATTTCTAGTACATTAGAGTTCTTCTTATACAAAGCAGTTATTCACAGAGTTTATTCTGTTATTTGTTTTCTTTTAAATCCCGGGGTGGGGGATGTTAACAAGGTTAACTCCCAGTTATTCAGGTTATCTAGTTTGTTTGCCGGTGGCTGAGTGGGGCCTGGGGTACAGTCTCTGGAAGCAAGCGGATGCAGGGGTGCTGTTACAGGGAGAGGGCTCATCTGGATTTAGGACTCAGGAAAGGAAGGGGAAGGATGAAAGGACAAGAGACTGGGTACCAGGGCTTGTTGACAGATTTGGTATGGAACCACAGAGCAAAACACAAAGAATAACTCCAGGATTGCAAATTCTAGAGTTGTTGTTGTTCAATCACTATGTCGTGTTTGACTCTGCAACTCCAAGGACTGCAACACGCTAGCTCCTGGAGTTTGCTCAAATTCATGTCCATTGAGTCGGTGATGCTATCTAACCATCTCATCCTCTGTTGCCCCCTTCTCCTCCTACCCTCTCAATCTTTCCCAGCATCAGGTCTCTTCCAATGAGTTGGCTCTTCGCACCAGGTGGCCAAACTATTGGAGCTTCAGATTCAGCAACAGTCCTTCCAATGAATACTCGGAGTTGATTTCCTTTAGGACTGACTGGTTTGATCTCCATGCAGCCCAAGGGACTTGTAAGAGTCCTTTCCAGCATCATAATTTGAAAGCAAAGTCTAAAGTACTTTCATACAATTAAAATGCAATGCATTCTATATATAGGAGCCACATTAAGAAAGTAAAAAATAAACAGATATATAATGTTACTATTTTGATAATTTTAAAATTTAACCCACTATGTCCCAATATCGTTAATATTTTACCTTCTGGGTTTTTTTCAGACTAAGTCTTTTCAAATTCAGCATGTGTTAGCAGACCACATCACAGATCAGCCACACTGCAAGTGTTCTGTGGCCACACATGGCGGGGACCCCCAGAAAAATCCAAAGGGATTGGAAGGATCTAAGAAGAAATGAGTAGGAAAGGATCCTTTGTTTGGAGAGGAGCCTGATAAGCTGTTGCCACGCTGTGTTTTGTGGGATGCCCGAGATGGTCGGAAGGAATTAAAGATACAGGACTGATTGCTGGGAAGGGGAGGCAGAGAAGATTGATTGGTCAAGGCAGATTTGAGGAAATAAAAATCCCCTTACTATATTCGACAACACTTGTTTCATGAATGCCCAGACACTGCTCTGTATTAAGATTTAGCCCATTGACACATGTGCCCATAACGGTAAAGGGCTAGGACCATCTGTAGTGGGCCTGAAAGAGTGAAAGCATCAGTCAAGTCCAACTCTTTGTGCCCCTGTAGACCATAACCTGTTCCCCGTCCACGGGATTCTTCAGGCCAGAATACTGGAGTGCATTTCCACTCCCTTCTCCCAGGGATCTTCCCAACCCAGGGATTGAACCCAGATCTCCCGCACTGCAGGCAGATTCTTTACTGTCTGAGGCACCAGTGAAGTAGTGAGCTTAGGCTTCCCCTAAAGCTCTCAAGCTTGAAGTATTTGGGGATATTAATGCCTATCCACCAACCTCCAAATCACTCCCAATATACATCAAGGATTCAGGTACAAGTGCTTTTTGTTAAATTCACGTATGTTAAAATATCCAAGTACAGAAGTGTATAAAATAGAAAATAACTGTATTTTCAGCTTTCTTTTTGTTTCTTATAAAATAAGGATGCTATACTGTACTATATCATTTTCTTTAAAGTTCTTTGTTTTGTTTTTTGACTGGCTGCAATGGCATACAGGCTGTTAGTTCCCTGGCCAGGGATCAAACCCATGTCCCCTGCATTGGAAGCATGGAGTCTTAACCACTGGGCCCTCAGGAAAGTTCCTCACTTCCCCTTAAATGAGTATTGTGAACCTCCACCTCATCCTTTGAACCGGATGTGCACTACTATATTGTACCGATGTGTTTCACCATTCATTTATCTGGTCTTTACTTGATGGAAATTTATGTTGTTTCAAATATTTTTGCTATTATAAAATACTACAATGGCTGTCCTTTCATATATATCTCTGTACAATGGTTGGTTTTATTCCTTAGGAATACATTTTGAAAGTGATTATCATTATCAGTATGAATATTTTAAAGTTCTCAATGAATACTGCTAAGTTGCTTCATAAAGCTTCCCTTTAATACTTCTTGAGGATTCTGTTCCCACGACTCCGTGCTAATACTGGTTATTTTCATTCTTTTCAATCTTGTCCATCTAATTGGTGAAAAATATATTACAGTTTACATTTTAACTTCTTTGATCACTAGTGAAGTAAAGCAGTCTTTAAATATGTATGAAACATTCATATTTCTTCTGTAGATTGAAAGTGAAAGTCACTCAGTCGTGTCCGACTCTTTGTGACCCCATGGACTTCTCCAGGCCAGAATACTGGAGTGGGTGGCCTTTCCCTTCTCCAGGGGATCTTCCTAACCCAGGGATCGAACCCAGGTCTCCTGCATTGCAGGCGGATTCTTTACCAGCTGAGCCACAAGGGAAGCCCAATTCTGTAGATTGCCTGTTCCTATTTTTTGCCCATTTCTAGATTGGGATTTTGTTTTTCTCTTACTAACAAAATGACACTGACATTTTATATGTAATATATCCTGCAGGTATCTCCCCCAATTGTTTGTTTTTTATTTTGTTTGTGGTGCCTTTGCCTAATATTTCCATTACAGGTAAAATCAGGCTAAAATCATCATGTGGAGAAGCTGGAGTTGGGAACCAGCAGAAGGGCAACAGTGGGAAGAAATAATCTACTGCTTTCCCTCAGTGATAAAACTGGCCTAAAGGCAATACACAGAAGCGGTGGAAATCTCTCAACCATCTGGACATCTGGGGTAAGCCTCATTTTATTAAAAACAAAGTAGAAGTTTGTATTTTATTTAATAAACAATTGAGTCTCTAAACTGTAATAAGAATGAAAAATAAAGAAGGATGCTTTCCCTTCCAGACTTTATTCTGATTTTTCTTCAGAGAAAGGTCAGTTGGGATATAGGGGGAAAAAAAGCTCTTGGAAAAGTAATTTTGCTGCTTTAGAAGTAAGGGTAATAACCATTTGGAAATTCTTTGCAGTTTAAACAAGTTTCTCCACGTTATCCCTTTTCTCACAGATGGGGCTTCTGGGCCAGGTTAAGCATAGCATTTACTCCAGAAACATTTTTTAAGCCCCTACCCTATGCTAAGTGCCTCTAAAAAGGGAAGAATTTCTTGCCAACTGGCAGTAGGACAAAAGCATGAAGAAATCAGGCTTTACTCTAAATGTGCCTGAACCCAATAAATACAGAAAAATCAATTAGTACAGCCCAGTCTTGAAGGCCTTATGGTCTCACAGGGAATAAGGTTATTGAACACACATGGGCAGTGCGCTGCCTGCGGAATGCTGGAGGTGTAGCGTGCTGGGAGGGGATGGGATTCCACCTAGAAGGATCCAAGGAGTTTTCAGAAGAGGCAATCCTCAAGCAGTGTTTAGAGACAGAGTATGTAGTTAAGTGATCTGGAAACTAAGAAAGCAGATTCCAGATATTCAGAGGAAAGACAGACGTGATTGCAAACACCAGGGATTTTTGAAGCACTTGTCATCCTCAGGATGATCTGCTAAAGGAGTACTCTGAGATACAAAAGTGTCACCAGGGATTTTTGAAGCACTTGTCATCCTCAGGATGATCTGCTAAAGGAGTACTCCGAGATACAAAAGTATAAGTAGTGATCACTGTGGATACACAGACCATCAGACGGTGAGAACTGTGGGACCTGGCATGTCGGTACCCAGGGCTCCAACATGGGCCAGCTTCTGATGTGACTCTTTTAAAAGATAAGATGCCTTTTCAATCTATAGTAATAATACTCAGTTCAGTTCAGTTCAGTTGCTCAGTTGTGTCCGACTCCCTGTGACCCCATGAACCGTGGCACGCCAGGCCTCCCTGTCCATCACCAACTCCTGGAGCTTGCTCAAACTCATGTCCATTGAGTTGGTGATGCCATCCAACCATCTCACCCTCTGTTGTCCCCTTCTCCTCCTGCCTTCAATCTTTCCCAGCATCAGGGTCTTTTCCAGTGAGTCAGTGCTTCTAATCAAGTGGCCAAAGTACTGGAGTTTCAGCTTCAGCATCAGTCCTTCCAATGAGTATTCAGGACTGATTTCCTTTAGGACTGACTGGTTGGATCTCCTTGCAGTCCAAGGGACTCTCAAGAGTCTTCTCCAACACCACAGTTCAAAGGCATCAATTCTTTGGCACTCAGCTTTCTTTATAGTCCAACTCTCACATCCATACATGACTACTGGAAAAACCACAGCTTTGACTAGATGGACCTTTATCAGCAAACTTAACTCTGCTTTTTGTGTTTGTTTGTTTTATTTTATTTATTTATTGGACATGCAGCATGTGAGATCTTAGTTCTCCAACCAGGGTTCGAACCCATGCCCCTTCAACCACTGGACTACCAGGGAAGTCCCATCTCTGCTTTTTAATATGCTGTCTAGTTTGGTAATAGCTTTTCTTCCAAGGAGTAAGTGTCTTTTATTTCATGGCTGCAGTCACCATCTGCAGTGATTTCTGGAGCCCCCCAAAATAAAGCCTGTCATTGTTTCCATTGTTTCCCCATCTATTTGCCATGAAGGGATGGAACCAGATGCCATGATCTTTGTTTTTTGAATGCTGAGTTTAAAGCCAGCTTTTTCACTCTCCTCTTTCACTTTCATCAAGAGGCTCTTTAGTTCCTCTTCACTTTCTGCCATAAGGGTGGTGTCATCTGCATATCTGAGGTTATTGATATTTCTCCCGGCAATCTTGATTCCAGCTTGTGCTTCATCCAGTCCAGCGTTTCTCATGATGTACTCTGCATATAAGTTAAATAAGCAGCGTGACAATAAATAGCCTTGAGATACTCCTTCCCCAATTTGGAACCAGTCTGTTGTTCCATGTCCGGTTCTAACTGTTGCGTCTTGATCTGCATACAGATTTCTCAGGAGGCAGGTAAGGTGGTCTGGTATCTCACTTATATGGCCCTTCGTACTTTCCAGGCTCTGTTCCAAGCATCTTACATATAACAGCTCAGTTAACATTCATAAAAGTCTTCTACTTCCCTTTGGCAGGTAAGGAAATTGAGGGACAGAGAGTTTTAGCCACTTACTGAAGGCTCTTTGTTTCAGAGGTGATAGTGTCAGAATTTGAATCTGAACTGGGATGTGAGTCCAGCCATCCAGATCAGTGTCTTCCAAGCAGATATAGTTATTGAGTATTTACTAAGTCTCAGTAAATAAGTTGCACGTGGACTCAATGGACATGAATTTGAGCAAACTCCAGGAGATAGTCGAGGACAGAGGAGCTTGGCGTGCTGCAATCCATGAAGTCACAAAGAGTGAGACACGACTTGGCGACCAAACAACAAGTTGCAGGTCGAGGTATTTATTCTGTACATGTGATTCTCAACTGCCATAGATCTGTGAGGTTGTGAGGTTGATACTACAATTTCTCCCCTTCGATAGCATTACAGAGATTATCTGCTTGCCCAGGGTCACAAAGTAGAAAGTAGCAGACCCAGGATTTGAGCCCAGAGAGAGTGACCTTGGAGAGCGGCAGAGCTCCTGGGCATGGTCACAGAAGCACACAACGCAGGAGGAGGGAGGGGACGGTCCCACGGCATTTGGCACGTCTACTCTCATAGCTTTCTCCGGAGCCTCCAAGACAAACGAGTATTCAGAGGATGCTCTGCAAATACTGAGGAAGACTGCAGGAAATGGGGGTGACAGGCTTAGCTAAAAGGAAACTGGGAAAGGGGCATGCAAATGTCCCAGTCATGGGCAAAGGAAGAACTGTCAAACAGAGAGATGGGACTGATTCTCTATGGCTTCAGAGGGGAGAATCAACAGGGATTTTCCAGTAGTACACTCACAAATGGAATGGCATTGTGAACCCCTCGGTAGCAAGGTTTTTCTGAGAAAAGGCAGGAAAAAAATAACCGTCAGAAAGTTTGGAGAGGGGCATTCCATGCTGGATGCAGAGCTGGCTTAAGTTGCCTCTAAGGTCACTCTCTTCTATGAGCTAATTGAATCTTAATCACCTTCCAACAAGCTCCGTTCCTTTTATGGAAATTAACATATGACAGAATCAAGACTTGGGAAGTTCATTAGAAGCTGTTTATCCAGCATTCTTTTGCCTGTTTTACCAAATCTTTGGTGCACGAGGTTCATAATCAGGTTCCTAAGGAAATACAAGTGGCGTCAGTAGCTTATAAAATAGATTGGATTATGTTCCTTGTAATTTACAGTTCAGAGTATTTTGTTGCATACTAATGCTCTTGAAAAGTCATGCTCCACGAATGAGAACTAATAGGTCACCTTTAACCAGAAGATATGATTAACCAGGATAACCCACCTGCACGCCATGACAAATAGCAAACATTCTGGAACAGTCTCCGAACGGGAAACTGAGCAGCAAAGTATATGAAGCCGTTTCCTACTGGGAACCCAGAGGCAGCAACCCTCTGCTCATTTCCTCCACTGGCCAAGCCCAGGTCCCGGAGGTTATGATTTAGTGTCGGCCACAGGGTTTATTCAGCTGTTTCGGGGACAGAAGAGCTACTGCTCGTAGGCTTGATGGCCAGGGGCATCCAAAAAGGCGGCCAATGTTCACGACGTGTGTGTTCTCCAAGCACAAAAGGTCTGTTCTTACACAGGACTGTCTGATGGTCTGGACGTGAACCCTAAGGGAGAGGCGATTACTCTCCCCCCAAGCTGCAAGATGCTCCAAGGAGAACTCTCCCAGAAGGCCGCAGTTCACTCAGTTTATTTAGGGAGCTTCTAACACCAGTGATACTGAGAAGACAATGGCACCCCACTCCAGTACTCTTGCCTGGAAAATCCCATGGACAGAGGAGCCTGGTAGGCGGCAGTCCATGGGCTCGCACAGAGTCGGACACGACTGAGCAACTTCACTTTCACTTTTCACTTTCATGCATTGGAGAAGGAAATGGCAACCCACTCCAGTGTTTTTGCCTGGAGAATCCCAGGGACGGGGGAGCCTGATGGGCTGCCGTCTATGGGGTCACACAGAGTCGGACACGACTGAAGTGACTTAGCAGTAACATCAGTGATAAAGAATCCTCCTGCCAATGCAGGAGATGCAAGAGACGTAGGTTCGATCCCTGGGTCAGGAAGATCCCCTGGAGAAGGAATTCCAGTATTCTTGCCTGGAGAATCCCATGGACAGAGGAGCCTGGCAGGCTGTGGTTCATGGGGTCACAAGAGTTGGATACGACTGAGCGACTAAACAGTGATGGCACCTCGAGGCGATGTGCCCACAGTAGGCACTGCATGGTCACACCTGCCCTCATCACCCTGTCTCCTGCCTGGCTGCTCTCATCACTGATGTTAACTTTGGGGAGTCACCTTAGGGCTGACCAGTCCCCCTGCTCCCAGGGCCACCTGGCTCACCCCCTTTCCTGTGTCCCAGAGCAAAATGAGCCCCTGCCCCACAGACAGGAGGCCTGCTGCCAGGCCCTCCGCCACCCCCGGCCTTTTCTCCACTCCTGTCTTGTCACCGACTTGTCCCTGGACCTGTTCTCTCTATCTGGGGGCCTCCTGTCCCCTCTCCACCTCCAGCGTCCACTTTGCCAAGTGCACGCCCAGCGGGCTCTGCCCATGACAGCTGTGCTCCAGGGAAAGCACCATGGACCAGACACCGAGAGCCTGTGTGCTGGTCTCTGTGTGGTCCCGAAGCCACGGGGCTTGTTTCCTCAGCTGCAATCCAGGAATAATAACTACCCCCTCCCCTGCTGGGTATAAAAGGCCTTAGTGAACTGAGAAACGCCCCACGATGTAACAGAGGAGATGGACATACCATCTTAAAAAGCAAGGAAATCCTGATGCACACCACAGCGGGCACAAACCCTGACACTATGCTAAGGAAACACGACAGTCACACAAGTAGTAGCTCCCTGGGGCCACCGACTCAGGCAATGAATAAGGAAGTACAAGCCTGGAGGAGGAGACGAGTGTTCCAGAGGAATATCCCAGTGCTCCAGAAATCTCTCCTGGAAGCCTCTGGGAGGTTTCAGAGATGCCAAGTAACACAGGATGGAAAAGTAATGCACGTTGCATAAGTCAAAAATAGACTAAAACCCTCCATTCTTCACTATTCTTCAATCACTGAGATTTAAACGTTCATTAAGACAAATTAGTATTTTGTTAAATGCAAAAAAAAAAAAAATCCTAAGGCATTTCACTTCCAGGGATAAACCCCAAAGAACTGAAAACAGGAACTCTAACAGATATTTACACTCATGTTCATAAAGCATTGCTCACAACAACAGAAATATGGAAGCAAACCCAGTGTCCACTGACAGATGAATGAAAAGCCAAAATGTTGTCTGTCCATACGAAGGGATATTATTCAGCTTAAAAAAAAAGAGGACATTTTGACATAGACTACATCAGGGATGAACTCTGAGGACACTGTGCGTGCGTGTTAGTCACTCAGTCGTGTCTGACTCTTTTAGACCCTATGGACTATAGCCCACTAGGTTCCTCTATCCGTGGGATTCTCCAGGCAAGAATACTGGAGTGGGTTGCCAAGCCCTCCTCCAGGGGATTCCCCCTCCCTGCATTGCAGGTGGATTCTTTACCCACTGAGCCACCTGGGAAGCTCTTAAGAACATTATACTATGTGAAATAAGCCACAACTTACAGTGCATACAAACGAGTTCTGTTCTGAGAGCTCATCAATTTGTTCGTAAGTTAAACAAAGTTAGCCTAGCACAGTCGGCTATACACTGCTGCTTTTTCCCTTGCTTCTGGATATCCTGGGCTTGAAATAAAGGCACTGCACTACTGTACTCTATACAGCGCTGTGCAGTAAGTGCCGCAAAGCACAGCCACTCGTAGAGCATGCCCGAATTTGACAGTGTATGCCAGACACATGAATGATTAATAACTTACCTGACTGGACTTGCAAACCCATGGTCACATCTTTGAAACTTCTCAACTTGAATGTTCGTAAGTAGGAAACCCCTTACTGTACAAATACTGTACTCTAGGAGGAATCTAGAATATAGGCATACCTTGTTTTATTGCTCTTTATTGCATTTCTCTCTCTCTTTTTTTTTTTTGCAAACTGAAGGTTTGTGGCCACCCTGCATCCAGCAAGTCTACTGGTTCCATTTTTCCAACAGCATTTGCTTAGTTCCTGTCTCTGCGTCACATTCTGGTAATTCTCCTACTATTTCAAACTTTTTCATTATTATTATATTTGTTCTATGATCAGTCATCAGTGATCTGTGATATTAACATTATCACTCACTGAAGGCTCAGATGGTAGTTAACACTTTTTTTTTAGCAATGAAGTATTTTTCTTTGTTATCTCAAACTTTAAACTTTTAATTTTGTATTGGTGTATAGCCAATTAACAATGTTGTGATGGTTTCAGGTGAACAGTGAAGGGACTAGCAATAAAGTATTTTTAAAGTAAATTGTATACATAGTTTTTTTTTTAGATATAATGCTATTGCACACTTAATAGACTACAGTACAACATAAACATAGCTTTTATATGCATTGGGAAAGCAAAACATTCATGTGACTTGCTTTATCACAGAGGTCTGTAACCAAACCCACAATATCTCTGCAGTCTGCCTGCAGTCAAATTCATAGAGACAGAAGGTAGAATGGTACTTTCCAGGGGCTGCGGGGGAGGAAGCTATTGTTTAATGGGTAGAGTTTCTGCTTTGCAGGTTAAAGGGGTTCTGGAGATTGATTAAACAACAATGCTGCTGCTGCTGCTAAGTCACTTCAGTCGTATCCAACTCTGTGCAACCCCATAGACAGCAGCCCACCAGGCTCCCCGACCCAGGGATTCTCCAGGCAAGAACACTAGAATGGGTTGCCATTTCCTTCTCCAATGCATGAAAGTGAAAGTTGAAAGTGAAGTTGCTCAGTTGTGTCCGACTGTTAGAGACCCCATAGACTGCAGCCTACCAGGCTCCCCTGTCCATGGGATTTTCCAGGCGAGAGTACTGGAGTGGGTTGCCATTGCCTTCTCCATTATACAACAATGTGAACATATTAATACTTCACACTGTGCTGTTCTGAGTTGCTTAGTCATGTCTGTCTCTTTGCAACCCTATGGACAGTACCTCATCCGCAAGGCTCTGTCCATGGGGATTCTCTAGGCAAGAATACTGGAGTTGGTTGCCATGCCTTCCTCCAGGGGATCTTCCCAGCCCAGGGATCGAACCCAGGTCTCCTGCATTGTATGCAGATTCTTTACTGACTGAGCCACCAGGGAAGCCCAAGAATACTGGAGTGCATAGCCTATCCCTTCTCCAAGGTATCTTCACGACCCAGGAATCGAACTGGGGTCTTCTGCACTGCAGGCAGATTCTTTATCAGCTGAGCTACCAGGAAGTTCAATACTTAACACTCAGTTCAGTTCAGTCACTCAGTCGTGTCCGAGGCTTTGCAACCCCATAAACCGCAGCACGCCGGGCCTCCCTGTCCATCACTAACTCCTGGAGTCCACCCAAACCCATGTCCATTGAGTCGGTGATGCCATCCAACCATCTCATCCGCTGTCATCCCCTTCTCCTCCTGCCTTCAATCTTACCCAGCATCAGGGTCTTTTCAAATGAGTCAGCTCTTTCCATCAGGTGGCCAAAGTACTGGAGTTTCAGCTTCAACATCAGTCCTACCAATGAACACCCAGGACTGATCTCCTTTAGGATGGACTGGTTGGATCTCCTTGCAGTCCAAGGGACTCTCAAGAGTCTTCTCCAACACCACAGTTCAAAAGCATCAATTCTTCAGCACTCAGCTTTCTTTATAATCCACCTCTCACATCCATACATGACTAGTGGAAAAACCATAGCCTTGACTAGACAGACCTTTGTTGACAAAATAATGTCTCTGCTTTTTAATATGCTGTCTAGGTTGGTGGTAACTTTCCTTCCAAGGAGTAAGCTTCTTTTAATTGCATGGCTGCAGTCACCATCTGCAGTGATTTTGGATACTTAACACTACTGAATCTTAAACATGATAAAGGTGGCAAATTTTATATTTATATAATTTTATATTATGTTCATTTTGCCACAACTTTATTTCCCTCTGTGTTGGCTCTTAGCTGTGGCACTTCCACTTAGCTGTGGAATCTTCGTTATGTCATACAGATGTTCCGTTGCTATGCTCAGACTCTAGCTGTGGTGCCTGGTCTCAGTAGTTGCAGCTCAGGGCTCTCTCATTGTGGCACTTGGACTCTGGAGCACATGGGCTCAGTAGCTATGGTGTTCAGGCTTAGTTGCTCCGTGGCATCTGGGATCCCAGCTCCCTGACCAGGGATTGAACCCACATCCCCTGCATTGCAAGGCAGATTCTTATCGACTGGATAGCCAGGGAAGTCCCTACCACATCTTTAATAGGAGACATGAGCCCTGAGCATCAGGTGTTCCCAGGGGTCACTTGGTTTTAGAGGAGTTTCTGAGATTCACATATAGTAAACAGTCAATCGATGTTTATGGAGTTGAAAGGCTACCTTGGGTGCTTCCATAATACCTCAGTTGGTAAAGAATCCACCTACAATGCAGGAGATCCCGGTTCAATTCCTGGGTTGGGAAGATCTTCTGGAGAAGGGATAGGCTACCCACTCCAGTATTCTTGGGCTTTCCTTGTGGCTCAGCTGTGCCTGCAATGTGGGAGACCTGGGTTCAATCCCTGGGTTGGGAAGATCCCATGGGGAAGGGAAAGGCTACCCACTCCAGTATTCTGGCCTAGAGAATTCCATGGACTGTATAGTCCATGGGGTTGCAAAGAGTCAGACATGACTGAGACTTTCACACTTCACACACAAGACTATCTTGAACTCCCCTTTCTCATCAAGGGGCTCAATAAAGGAAAAGGTTTCTAACCAGAGAGGAAAGCTTTGATTGGATGAGGAGGCTGTCAATCACATCATCTTTCATACACATGGAAGAATGACTGATGAAGGTTGCTCGTCTCTATAGCTTTCTAATTCCACTCCTGTTGCCCCAGACGGTGGATTCTCAGCCTCCAGTGCGTCAGCCTTCCGAGTGTCCCTTCCTCAGGGCAGCTGCCTGGTTTTCCTTCTCTTCCCACTCTCTGCATTCTGCCTGGGTCATTAGACTTTCTTTTATGGCATCTACTGTGTCTATGCTAATGAATCTCCAGCCCAGATTCCTCTTCTGAAACATAGATTTTTACAACCAAGTGCCTATGGAGAATTTCCATTTTAAGGACTCTCAGTATCTCTTTCTACCCCAAACCAATCTACTCCAACTCTCCTGGCATTTCAGTGAACATCACCACCATCCTCCCAGTTAAAAGCCAGGACCTAGAGGTCAATCACAGCTTCCCACCCTCATTCCTACATCTAAGTCCTGTTGCTTTTATCTCAAAATTAACCTTGGACTCCACTGACTCCCTCCTGACTCTTCCCCACTCTCATTTTTGCCTGGGCAGATGTTAACAGCTTCACGTTGCACTGTTCCAGCCACAATCCCTTGTGCCAGGGCCAGAGCCCAGCAGATGGCATCCTGCCACGGGTCCTTGAAGAATCCCTATTTACAAAGGGTCTTGGCAGGGTTGATGGAAACCCACAAGGGATGGTGATGTCCCCTGGGGCTAGCAACAAGGGGAGCCTTAGGCACCTGGACCTGAAGGGAGCTGTCACTATGTATAAGCCAGAGAGAGAGAACACGAAGAGGGGAAAGGGCAGCCAGGCAGGACTGGGGCTGCAGGAGGGGAGCAGAGACTGCAGGAGGGAGCAGAGCCTCAGCCCATATGAGGCCACAGCAGGGAGGGAGCTGGGGAACAGACGCCCCAGTTTCCAACTCCGTCCCCCTTCCCGTCCCCTGCTCCTGCCCTCTGTGGTCTGGACTCATCTGCAAATCAGCGGGCAGAGAAGCCCTCTGTTGCAGTCCCAAAACTGTCAGCCTACTGGAACACAGAGAAGGATGGAGAGAGGCAGCAGGCAGGTTTGGAGCAACAAATGGAGAATATCCCACACACCCTCTCTGTTTCAGCTCCACACTGCAGTGAAAGCACCTTTCCTATAGTACAGATCTGATTATGCCATCCCTTCACTTAAAGGTCTTCAATGGCTCTTTACTGCCCCAGATGATGCTTGAACCTCTTAACACCATCCCTGCATTATTGCTGCCAAAGTCTCTGGGCAGTCACCCATCAACACCCCCACTGCCGATGGTTCCCCTTAACCTGGCTGCTCTTCCTCTCTCTCTCCACTGCAGCCATTCCAAAATGATGGGCAATGCCCTCTTGGGTCTTTGCACCCCCTTCCTTGCCAACTTATTCCACCAATCAGTTCTCACTTCGGTTGTGGCCTCCTCCAGGCAGCCTTCCATCACCATCCAAGACGGGGCGGGGTGCCCCTCCCCTGACTCGTCTCTCTTCCCTATGGTAGCCCACTGTGCTTGCTCATCAGACACGATTGTCTTGATCTATTTCACATCCACTTTTCCCATAAACCTCAGCTGGTAAAGAATCCACCTGAAATGCAGGAGACCCTGGTTCAATTCCTGGCTTAGGAAGATCCACTGGACAAGGGATAGGCTACCCACTCCAGTATTCTTGGGCTTCCCTGGTGGCTCAGATGGTAAAGAATCTGCCTGCAATGCAGGACACCTGGGTTTGATCCCTGAGTTGGGAGGATCCCCTGGAGAAGGGAATGGCTACCCACTCCAGTATTCTGGCCTGGAGAATCCAATGGACAGAGGAGACTGGCAGGCTACGGTCCATGGGGTCACAAAGAGTTGGACACGACTGACCAACTTTCACTTTCACTTTCTCCTGTAGACCAGAAACATATTGGAAGCAAAGACTGACAGCCCTAACATTTGCTCAGTGCCTGGCACACAAGCACTCAACATATACTTGCTAAATCAATGAATGATGTTTACAAAAATCCTGTGACATATTGGTATTTGAGGCTAGAGATGTTTAGGGACTAGTCCAAAGTCACAAGGCTGCTCAAGATGAGGCCCGGATGAAAGAACCTGTGAGTTCTGATTCTTGAATCAGAGGGTGGTACTCGCTCCACCTCCCCAGGCTGCCTGCCAAGGATGCCCCAGAGATGCCAGAAGAAGGTGCTGTTGCTTTGTCTGATGTGCCCAGAAGTCTAGGCTCCCCTGCCACTGGTTCCTCCTCCCTATAGAGCATATAAGATGTGTTCGTGGTCCTCAAATTTCCTTCGTTTGCTGGTTTCTCCGGCAACAAGGCAATTGATGTGGGGAAACAGGGTCAGAGGATTACAGAAGGAAAGTCTGAGGGCCAGATGCTTTTGCTGGAAAGAGGACAGAGGTAGAGACACAGACAGAGAGAGACTGAGTCACTGCAACTCGAATCCACCCCGGCCAATGTACTATCATGCCTCCCCAGCACCGGAAGGCTTCTCACACCAACCCATCCTATGGAAAAGCCCAGTCCCCGTTGCAGTAGGTATACCTGCTCCAGATTTAATTTCTCAAAGCACACGAGGGCTGAAGCAGGGGGAACCCTGAGAAGCAAAGGCCTACTGTCTACTTTGGGGAGCAGTTATTGGATTCCTGCTCCCTTCCCCCACTCCCTACCCTCTCTTCTTTCTTCCCACTGAAGGGAAAGTGCTTAACAGAGTGATCGCAGGCTTTCATCCAAAGGAACAAACAGCTAGCAAGCCTGGCTCTCGAAACACTAGTAGGAAGGATGTCAACATGGGAGTCTCGGAGAAATTCTTCTTGGAGAGTACTTTAGTCAATAACACCGGGGAGATGGCGAGGGCGCAGAGCAAACTTAAGTGAAGGCGTTTCTCTGTGAATGCTGAGAACCACGGCATGCCCAGCACTCTCCACTTGCCAAATGGGGGGCCCCAAGTCCTTTAGAAATGCACCAAAGCCTCCCCGCACTCCGGTTAAAAGGAAAAGGGGTCATTATCTCCGTTTTATAAACGGGGGTGCAGAGAAAGGCACCAGCGCTTTGCCCTGGTCCATAGCAGGAAAGCCTGAGCCCTCCCCAGATCCCACCTGGGGAGGTCTTTCCTGGCCCAGACAGGGGGCACCTGGTCACTGGGCTTGGTCCCACACACCCCACTTTCCCCAAGAAAACTCATGGGTGTTGGAGATCTCCAAAATGAGAGAGCAGAAAGACACAGGTCCTGTTGGGTCAGAGGCACGGTGGAAAACATATTTAAAACTAAATAAAGGAACAACAGCAGCAAAGGCCTGGGGCTCAGGCAGCTGAGTAGGGGCAGCTGTGGATACACGTGGCCCTCAGAGAAGGAGCTGCAAACTCGGGTTGCCTTCCTGCCTGAGGGATCTTTAAGGCGTTCGCAGATGGGAGCCCCTTTTGAAAAATAAAATTCTAAAGTAAATTGCGCTTGGGGCTTGAAAACACAGAGTGTCCTTAATGGAACAAGCTCCCTAATGGCCTGATGCTGCAGTGAATACCGTGCAGAGGGAGTTGGATCTTATTCAGTGATGTCTCAAGGCCTGGTGGGTTCCAGCAGAGGAAGGGAAGGAGGGAAGGATAGAAGGAAAGTAGGGTGGAGGGAAAGGAGAAGGGGAAAGAGAAACAGAAGGGGGGAGAGAGAGGAGAAGGCGGGGAGGAGGGATGGAGAAAGGAGCACCAGAGAGCAGAAGGGAGGGAGGGGGTGAAGGGCGGTGACAGGACAGGAACACAGAGAAGCAGAAGTATTCATTCCCCTCGCTTCTCCCTGCTTCGACGCTGAGGACACGGTTTGATGGGGCCACGCTGCATCCCTGGACAGGACCAGCTCCCATCCACTGCCCTCCGCCCCACACTCACAGCCTCTGATGACACCCGGCCCCCTGCAGGCTTGGGGCCAGTCACCGCTTCCCACTCAGCCCCAGAGGCGCCATCTCTTGCCCCCTGCCCACACCTCAGTAAATAGCAGCCCTCCTGAAATCCTCTTCTGGTTAAGCTTTTTGAGTGGGTCGTGAGTTTCCTGCCCAGGTCCTGAGTGGTGGGGCAGCTACTTACTTTGTCTGAGAGGTGACTCCTTTGCCTCTAAAACAAGGATGCTGATACTAAGCGAGAAAGTTTGTTTCTAGGCAACAGTAGGTATGATGTCTATGGGGCACCCGCTATGCGCCTGGAGTTAGATTACAAATTCTACAGGCGTGAATTCCCTTCCTCTGACTTTTACAACAAGCACCTTGCTGCCACGCTTTCTAAGAAGGATGAGGGCGGTGATGGACTTGCCCCCTATGGCCAGGGTCCAGCAGCCCCGAGCTACCCAACCCGGCAGCCTAGCTGGCCTGTGTAGACATGGCTTTGTCAGCTCACAGCTGGGGAAGAAGCATGGATATGATACAGGCTTGGGCAACCATCTCCAGCCAAAGATAAAGCCTGCGCTCTAACTTAGGAGAAAAGGCCACAAATGCCTGCTGGACCCCCTTCTTCGAGGCCAAATTATGGAAGCAGTGACAGATTTTATTTTCTTGGGATCCAAAGTCACTGCAAATGGTGACACAGCCATAAAATTAAAGAACCTGTGTTCCTGGGAAGGAAAGCTATGACGACCTAGACAGTATATGAAAAAGCAGAGACATCACTTTGCTGACAAAGGTGCATATAGTCAAAGCTATAGTTTTTCCAGTATTCATGTATGGATGTGAGAGTTGGACCATAAAGAAGGCTGAGTGCCAAAGAATTGATGCTTTCCAACTGCGGTGTTGGAGAAGACTCTTGAGAGTCCCCTAAACAACAAGGAGATAAAACCAGTCAATCCTAAAGGAAATCAACCCTGAATATTCATTGGAAGAGTTGATGCTGAAGCTCCAATACTTTGGCCACCTGATGCGAAGAGCCAACTCACTGGAAAAGACCCTGATGCTGGGAAAGACTGAAGGCAGGAAGAGAAGGGAATGACAGAAGATGAGATGGTTAGATAGTATCACAGATTCAATAGACATGAATCTGAGCAAAAAACCCTAGGTGACAGGAGAGGACACAAGAGCCTGGCATGCGACAGTCTATGGGGTTGCAAAGAGTCAGACACGACTTAGCAACTGAATAAAAATAACAACAACACTCATCTCGCTGGGTGAGGCTCTCCTTTTGGGGGTGGTATTTCAATAAGCTTCAAGCTCTGGGGTCATAATCAGCCATCCCCACTCCGAACCATTAAAGTGTCTTAATCACTCATCATCATTGTGGAGGGTCCATCCAACCTCCAGAGGAAATCCAGCTCACTCTTTCCATTACGCCTTCTTTCAGTGAGGACACAGTAAGGACTCACCATGTGTCATCATTTTGGTTGCAGCTGTCTTCATGGAGACAGAAGAACAGGAGAATTCGGAAGGCAATCTTCCAAGATTATGGAAGTCCTGATCACTAGCGTGTGGGCTGACTCGTAACCAGACGGCTCTGAGCCTGGCGGTCTGTTTATTACTTCCATTTAGTCATCTTGACAGTTGTCTCCTCAGCCTGATTAGGCTCCAGGCTTACTTCTGTTTTCTCATCACCCCTACTCTTGCTATTCTTCTCACTCTCATCATTGCTGCTATAACTATAATCCACTATGTCCAGCTTACAAAGGACAGTTCATCCTTCATGTGCGAACATATCTGATGAGTTTTTCAGCTGGCCTGTTACTAAGGGTTCTGTGATCACCTGCTATGCTTCACAGTACTGTAAACACTGAGAATTTCTAGGGACTTCCCTGGTTGGCCAATGGTTAGACCACTGTGGTCTGTGCTTCCAACACCGTGGGTACAGGTCTGATCCCTGGTCAGGGAACTAAGATCCCACATGTCACACCATGCAGCCAAAAAATAAAAGAAAGAAAGAAAATTAACAGAAGCAGAGAAAATTATGGGATGTTTTAAAAGAGACCAATTCTCTTGTGAAACATTTAATGTGTAGGGTTTTTCATCAGAGTTTTATGGAATGAATTTATGTACAGAAACACATTTCTGTTAATACTAGTCTCTGTATTAACAGCATGTTAGTATTTACATGCATCTCATGAAATCAGGAATAATAACAATGGTTTATTTCATTCATCCAACAAATTTTATTACACACCTACTATGTGCCAATCACTGTTCTTAACATCAGGGATATAACAGTGAGTGAAATGAAGAACCCCATCTCTTGGAGATTATAATCTAGTAAAAGGAGGTGGAGAATGACCGTGGATACGACGTCAGGGAGTGACACATGCAAAGGAGGAAAACTAAAGCAGAAGTAGGCAGAGAAGGTCTGGGTGCTGTATTAGGTAGCATGGTCAGGGAAGGCCCCCTGATAAAGCAAACGTATTGGGAATGTGGGTTTTTGAAGTCAAGAGTGTCCTAACTAATAGAACAGTCAGTGCAAAGGTCCTGAGACACAGAGCTTTGTCAGGTGAGAGGAAGGTGGAGGAGGTCAGTGTGACTGCAGCAGAGTCGGGGAGGGGCGAGTGCTGGGAGATGAGGTCAGAAAGCTTGTCCGGACGGCATATTACTCAGGGTCCCACCAACCATGGAGAGAACTCTGGATATGGTTCAGAGCGAGCTGGAAGCCTCCTTCAAAGGTTCTGTGCAGATTCTGAGCATAACATGATATACTCTAAGTTCCAGAAGACCCACTCTGACAGCTGTGTGGAGAATAAACAGACGTCAGTGTGGCCAGGGCAGAAACAAAGAGGCCAGTTGGGGCCACTGCAATAGTCCAGGCAAGAACGGGTGAATCCTCTATTAGAACTGACATATTTGATGTTTGGCTTATACTGTCCTTACAGCCCTGGTGGCTCAGACAGTAAAGAATCCCCCAGCAATGCAGGAGACCTGGGTTCGATCCCTGGATCAGGAAGATCCCCTAGAGAAGGAAATGGCAACCCACTCCAGGATTCTTGCCTGGAGAATCCCAGGGACAGAGGAGCCTGGAGGGCTACAGTCCATGGGGTCGCAACGAGTCAGACACGACTGAGCTACTTTCAGTTTTCTCCTTGACTTACCTAGGCTGGCATTTCTCTTCCTCCTTGATGAATATAGTTTCCTACTCCTAACCACACAATACAGATTTTCTTAAGTGGACATAACACTGACCAAAATTATGTGAACAATATAGTCTTTTCATCCCATTCACCCTAACTTGAAGAAAGAAATACAAGATTCCTTTTTTCTTTTCTCTGTATAAAAGTGCTCCTAGCAGTTGGTCTCAAATGTTTGAGGAATTGGTACAAGATGAGATTAGAAACTGAGAACTCTGCTTTATTAAATGCTCTTTTCTTCTAGTAAAATTGGGCTAATCACTTCCAAACTGCACGTTTCAGACTTTCACAAGTTATCCTTCAAAAGGAATGCGTGTGATGCTAATTTTCAGGGACTGGATCACATTCTGAATTGCAGTATCTGAAAGTTTTCAGTTCTATTAATAAAAGACTGTCACTGAATTTTCCCCTTGAAATTTGGTTCAAAGAAATGGAGAGAGCAAAATATTGCATTGTTACATGCCGTGTTATTTGTTCATAATATTCACTGCCCTTCTCTGCAGACCAGTTTCTACAGAACAATTATTCTTCCGTTCCTGCTAACATTGGGCTTGACCATTTGATTCCCTTTGGGCAATGAAATGTGAGAGATGGCACAGCCTGTGCCATCTCGGCCAGGAGCCTTCAGAGCTGATGGGTCGTCTCGCCACCGCTCTTCCCTCCACAGTGAAGCTGTTGTGTTCCAGGCAGGCCTGCTCCTTCAGCCGAGGTTCTGGGATAAAAACGGCACAGAACAGAGTCCAGGTGGCCTGCAAACTGTAACTTAGGGAGGAAAGGACCTTGTCTTTGTGAACATAGAGTTGGGGTTCTTTGTTCCTGCAGCATAACTAAACTTCAGCTGACTGATATATATACCTGTATTTTACCCATTTCAAATAGCTGAAGCCTTAGAGTAGGGTCTGTCATTTTCTTACACATCATTGGTGGTCGTGGTTTAGTTGCTAAGTCGTGTCTGACTCTTGCAAACCCATGGACTGTAGCCCACCAGGCACCTCTGTCCAGGGGATTTCCCAGGCAAGAATACTGGAGTGGGTTGCCGTTTCTTCCTTCTGCAGCGGATCTTCCCAACCCAGGGATCGAACCCACATCTCCTGCATTGCAGGTGGATTCTTCACCCCTGAGCCACCAGAAGTCCTACAAATTGTTACAGCTTGATTTGGAGAAACACAACCTGGAGAAAACTTTACTGGCATTTTGAAGATTTCTTAAAGAGATCACTCCAGTCTCTCCAGTTTAGTTACATTTGGGAGAGCTTTCTAATTTAGGAAAATCTCCAAGGTGAAATTTCATTTTGTGACCTTCCTCTTCAATATCCAGGGGCCAGGAATATAGACTATTGCCTCGTCCTCTTGAAAACAGTGAGAAGCTCAATTTTGAATAAAGACCTGTAGACACCAGAAGGTGCTGAAGAGAGACATCTGGGATGCTGTGCGGCCAGCGGACGGGATACTACAAGCAGATGGACGGGTCTCTTGTACCCCAGCCTACCCCGCAGATCCTGGGCTAAACTTCGATAAGGACTTTCAATAGCTTATCATTTCAGAGAGTGTCCGGAAGTTTCTTAGCCATCTTCCTAAAGGTTGAGTGAGTACATATCACATCCTTTGCACTTCCCCAGCTTAAAGGCCCTGGGTTACCTACACACTGACAATAAAAATCTAAGCTCCCTCCCACGACCCGCATCCACCAGCCCGCAGCCCAGCTCTCTCCCCCACGACCAGCCGCTCCCCCTCCTTTGCTCTCTCTTCTCTCTCCCTACTGGTCTTTCAGTTCCCCAAACACATAAAAATCTTTCCTAGGTTACAGACTATGCAATCGCTGTTTCTTCTTCCCAGAACATTCCTGATTCTTCACTTGTTTTGATTTTCCAAAGCATAAGAGACGCCGCCTGAATAGCTGGGGCTCCCCTGAGGAAGGGTGTTTCTAAGCATCACGCGCCCAGCAGCCCACGTGCTTATCACCTCTCAGGATTGACAGCAAAGCAGAGAACAGGGTCGGGGAAGCCCTCTCCACCATTGCTCAGATTTTCTCAAAACCCTGCCTGCAGCTCACCGCCATGCCCGCTCTGAAGAGGCCTGACCGGGGCCCCTACAAACCACCTCCTGAGTCAGAGGTGCTAGCCCCAATTAACATCAGGAATACTCTTTGTTTCCCAATTTGTTTCCTCTTTGTTTCTTTACTGTCCCTTCCCAATTCATTTCCCCCAGGGTGCTGTCTAGTACTGTCTATATCACCCAAGTGAGAGATCCCTAACCAGAAGGCAAACCTTTTTATGACAGTGAGTATCTCCCTTTGCAGGAGCTTCCCAGGCAGCTCAGTGGTAAAGGATCCACCTGCCAGTGAAGAAGATGCAAGAGACGCCAAGTTTCAATCCCTGGGTCAGGAAAATACCCTCGAATAGGAAATGGCAACCCACTCCAGTATTTGTGCCTGGAAAATTCCATGGGCAGAGGAGCCTGGCGGGCTGGCTACAGTCCATGGGGGCGAAAAGACTCAGACACAACTGAGCACACACACAAGAGCACACGCGCATCTTCCTTTGTAAGACGATGGACTCCTTCTTTAAGTGGCTGGAGTTACCACCAGCTTCATTTCTCTTGCATAACGGGTCTACCCTGAGGTGTAGCTCTTTTAAGCCATCCATGTGATTGTTGTCTCTCTTTGTTCCCTGAAACCTACATGGATCCTATTGTAAGTATCTTGGCTTCCTTTATTTCTGCAGGTCCTCACTCCAAGGGGGAAAAAAAGATGAATTATTTTATTTCTTTCATTTAATTTTCCAGACGCCTGGGGAAGCGTGCTTAGAGAAATCCAAACAGAAGAAGAAGAAAGAGTGCTGTTGAAAGACGATAGGCCCCGATGCCTTTACTTGGCTTCAGAGAGAAGAAAAAGGTGCTTCAGCGGGCAGTGGTCCATTTGAAAGGACACAAGAGAAATCTCTTTTTTTCTGTGACGGTCTCCTTCACAGCCCACAATGCTTCCCTCTACATTTTGCAAAGGAGTATTCCATGAAGCAATATACATATGTACAGACACGCACATGCACACACACACACTCCCACATGTGTGCAAGCCCAAAGAATGTGGAAGGGCTTCTTCTGTGAGCTGGCAGCAAATCTCTACAGAGAGAAACACAGTGATGATGCCTGTAAGGGTCTATGTAAATACTTCATTCCTGATTATTATCCAAAACTCGTACTTTTTTTCTAAAATTTTCCCATCATCAGTATTATCTTTTATGTACTCTGAACCTTCCAGTTCATTAAAACAATATAAAAATAATACTGTTACTGACAACGGAAGACAATGGCATTCTGACCTCCTTGTTATGCTATAAGCCAGACACTAAATGTGTCACGTGACTCGTTATTATTTAATTTTTAAAATAGTCCTCTGAGTTAGATACAATTGCTGCTGTTGCTGTTATTATTATTATCATTTCCAGATTATAAAGCGAAGGCTTTGGGATTTAAATAACTTGGTGCTTGGGTTTCGAATCCCAGCCATCTGACCCCAGGACCCAAGCTTGTAGATGGAAACTAGCGTCGCCTCGCTATGCAAACCATGTGGCAGAACAGAAAGCAAAAGAGCAGAAATTCACCATTTAAGCAGTAAACCGTTTTCCCTAATAAAGCCAATCGTACCTGGCAGGCTCTCTCCTCTCATTGCAATACCGACCAGGACAATTTCCCAAAGTTCTTTGCTCATTTCTGGGTTTCCCCGCAGCCACATTCCATCCCTTGAGCCCCTATCCATAGGAGCAGTCTGTAAGTGGCTCAGCTCATAACAAAATCCTTTGGGTAATCCCCTAAAACTCACTGGCAGGAATCCAAGAAGGAAACGTCGTATATCAAATACCACTCTCAATGAAAAAATATTTTAGTAAGGACCTAGAATATTTATAGTAGGTGTGATTATCCCCCTTCCCACTTACAAAAGTGATAGGAATTCTGGATGAGATATCGCCACCAAGACAACATCTTCTCCCCCTCGGTGCCGGGAACCACAGAAATGCCGTGATATATCGGAGAGTAACAGCGCGGAAACAGCATGTCGGAAAAGACCTCATGAAATACTCGCCTGCAAAAAGGCAGTCTCTACACATGCAAAGAACAGGCTTGAAATCATTTCTGTGTGATATGCACAGAGCAGGGAACACAGGACTCAGCTCTAATATACTAGAGAAACAGAAACGCGTTGCTTGCGCGGAGTGCAATGCAACAGCCGGGCTGGGGATCAATGCTAACTCGGTCAGACACGTGCATGATCAGTCTCGAGCTTCCCAGCAGGTGGAGGCTCCAGCCAACCTCCCGGAAAATGTGACAAATAGCCGGGCCGCCCACCCTGGGACATACCTGGTAAGAGGACGTGACTCTGACTAGTAAGCGTATTAATTATTTCCAAGGCCTGGCCAATCACTCTTGGGGTTTCTGTAGCACAGTGTCCAGGTCAGTGCTCTGAGCTCTGCAGGAAGCAGAATGGGAGCAGAGGGAATTTTCCCTCCAGCAGCCACCCCTCACGGCTTGTTGTTGTTGTTTTCAGTTGCTAAAGGAAAGTGAAGTCGCTCAGTTGTGTCCAACTCTTTGCGACTCCATGGACTGCAGCACGTCAGGCTTCCCTGTCCTTCACCATCTCCCAGAGTTTGCTCAGATTCATGCCCACTGAGTGGGTGATGCCATCCAACCATCTCATCCTCTGTCGTCCCCTTCTCCTTTTGCCTTCAATCTTTCCCAGCAGCAGGCTCTTTTTCAATGAGTCAGTTCTTCAAACCAGGTGGCCAGAGTAGTGGAGCTTCAGCTTCCCTGGTGACTCAGGGGTAAAGAACCCGCCTGCCAATGCAGGAGACGTAGGTTCGATCACCTGGAGAAGGAAATGGCAACCCACTCTAGTATTCTTGCCTGGGAAATTGATGGAAAGGGGAGACTGGTGGGCTACAGTCCATGGGTCGCAGAAGAGTCAGACACAACCAAGTGACTAAAAAACCTCATTATTGCAGGCAGAAGTAAATGATGTCCAAAACCGGGCTGAAAAAGGAGGAATCCTGTCATTCCCTTGAAGGGTTCCCCAAACATACATTCCTCACCACAGTTCTCCCAGCACCAAAACGTCATCCCTCTTGCCCCAGGCAGTTTTTTTCATTTTCTTCCACCCCAGGTGAGTCCACCTCTTTGCTGTTTTTCCTCTAGCACAGGGCTGCCTGTCCCTCCCTCCTGGCCTCTGGAAATGCTTTCTCCCAGCCTGGAATGCTCTTAATACCCATCCCCACCTTCACATTCCCAGCCCTTCTTCAGAGTCCATCAGACCCTGGAATCTGCTTGATTGTCCTCGTCCTTCACACTCAGGTGGGTGAGAGCTGGGCTGTGGGAGATGAACTGTAATTAGGATGAGAGGGAGCTCGGTCATCTTCTGGATGTTTGTCTTGAAGACTGGCGAACTTCCGTTGAATGCAAGGATGCTTGGTGAGGGACCAAGGTCTGTAAGAATCCCCACCATCTGTCCAGATAGATCTTGGAGGCTCTCCACCTCTGGACCATTCCAGGGACTGGTAGGATGACACAGACCCTGAGGAGAGGGTGCAGGCATAACACAGAAAGGTGGGGAGAGCAGATAAAGTGGGAACTCAGCAGAGGCTGCTCTAAGTCAATTAAAGGGCTACCAATGGGAAAAGGCTTCTCTGAGAGCTCAGTTGGTAAAGAATCCACCTGCAATGCAGGAGACCCTGGTTCAATTCCTGGGGCAGGAAGATCCACTGGAGAAGGGAAAGGCTACCCACTCCAGTATTCTGGCCTGGAGAATTCCATGGACCATATAATCCGTGGAGTCACAAAGAGTCGGACAGGACTGAGTGACTTTCACTTCACTTCCACTTCCAATGGGGAAAACAGAGAACTGTTTGACACCTTCTAGAAAGCTGTGTGTCTGAGTCTGTGTATCAGCAAGATTATTTTCTTGCTTCCTATATGCTCTTCTGGGCTTCCCAAGTGGTGCTAGTGGTAAAGAACCTGCCTGCCAATGCAGGAGATGTTAAAAGACATGGGTTAGAGCCCTGGGTCAGGAAGATCCCTTGGAGGAGGGCACGGGAACTCACTCCAGTATTCTTGCCTGGAGAATTCCATGGACAGAGGAGCCTGGAGGGCTAAGGTTCATAGGGTCACAAAGAGTCTGACACAATTGAATCGACTTAGCCCACGCACATGTGTGGTCTTTGAGACATGGTAAGATAACGGCAGAGTTCCAGAACATGCTCAGCTACACCAGCGCCCCTGACCCAACCTGGTTGCACACCTTCCCAGGGTTCACTCTTGGTCCTGTGCTGAGTCGCTCAGTCGTGTCTGACTCTTTGTGACCCCATGGACTGCAGCCCACCAGGCTCCTCTGTCTGTGGGGATTCTCCAGGCAAGAATACAGGAACGGGTTGCCATTTCCTACTCCAGGGTATCTTCCCGACCCAGGGATCAAATCTGCATCTCCTGCATCTCCTGGATCCACCGTCTGAGCCACCAGGGAAGGTCCTGCTCATATTTGCCCTTAAATAAAGACTTGCTGCTCGTTGTATATGTGTGCACCGTTGCTTCCCAATGAGGTTCTAAGTTCTCACAATGAATTTCTTGTATCCCACAGCCTGGAACTTGCACATATGCTCAATTATATAACCTCTAATAAGACATAGTTTTGTAGTATCTTTCTCCGTTATTGTATTATGTAAAACAGCAGGGTGGATTTTCAGCAACTCTGTGGAATTTGGGGGGGAGAGGTGGGGAGCTTGAAACAACACAATTGTATTATTATTACAGAGTTCTGGAAGGCAGAGTGGTTCTTATTGGGCTAAAACCAAGGCGCGGGAAGGGCTGTGCTCCTGGAATCTCTAGGGGAGAATCTGGTTCCCAGTCCTTTCCAGCTCTTGAGGCTGCCCCCTTCCCTTTGCTTACAGTCACTTTCTCCATCTTCCAAGCCAGCAGCACAGCTTTCTCAAATCTCTATCGGATCTGACTCATGTATAAGGATCCATGTATATGGGCCACACCTGGATAATCTAGGATAATCTCCCCATTTCAAATCCTTAATTACATCCGCAAAGCCCCTTCTGTCATATTCACAGGTCCCAGGCATTAGGACAGACATCTCTGGGAGAAGGGAGGGTCATTATTCTGCCTACCGTAGTGGAGGAGCTATTATTACTCCCAGACCTGAAGAGGAAGAAAAAGGGATGAGTTCCCAAACCAAGAACGAGGTATGGCACTGCATGCATGCTCAGTCGTGTCCGACTCTCTGCAATCCCATGGACGGTTTTGTCCTTGGAACAAAGTCCTTGTCCTCCTCTGTCCTTGGAATTTTCCAGGAAAGAATATTGGAGCGGGTTGCCATTTCCTACTCCAGGGTATCTTCCCAACCCAGGGATCGAATCTGCATCTGCTGCATCTCCTGCATTGGCAGGTAGATTCTTTATCACTGAGCCGCCTGGTATGCTGGTGAGGAGGTCTCAATGGGGGCTCTGTGGTGGTGATAAACACCATGGTGGTGATAAATAATCCCTTCCTACTTGGCAGAATGCTTTTGAAATGGTCTCATATAAAATAGAAGCTGTATAGTATACATACAAACTTAACTGTAGGGGTCTTGGGTAGAGAGAAAAGCCCACTGCGTGGAAAGAAATGACCCTCTAACAGAGTAGGAAAGAAAGAGCCCAGACTCGGGAGCCAGACTGCCTGGGTTCAAATCCCAGTGTTACCATTTACTGACTAGGTGACTTCAGGCAAACCACGTCAGCCCTCTGCGTCCCCATCAGTCAAACAGCCATGATGATGAGAACACCAAGCTCACAGGGTGGTTGTGAGAATCTGTTAAGACATTATTTGTGGAACTCTTGGCATGGCTCATAGTGAGTGCTACTGTTATTCTTGTTGAAGAGGCTGCAAATGGATTTCTGTGAGAAGCCTCACCATGCTACAGACAGAGAAAACAAAAGTGGTTTCAAAGTGAAGGTACGAGGTCAAGCATTCAGAACCCCAGGTCCTGCTTTTCAGACAACCTGCTTCTCACATTGCGCAACTCGATGAGGACTTCTTCCAGGGTGCAGAGCAAGCAGGATTTACATATTTCACACGCACACATGGAAAAGCCAGCTAGTGCTCAAAGTATACCTGTTGAATTAAAGCAACAGCTCTGCGATGGATTTAAAATATGTTTAGAAAGTTCTCCTCCAAGAAGTGAAGGCTGCTTCTCTTCCTCTTCAGTATTGACTGGATTTATAGACTTTCTAATGTACTGAATACTGTCCATGGGGTTCTCCGTGGACAGATTTTTTTTTTCTTGGGCACCAAAATCATCGTAGATGGCAACTGCAGCCATGAAACTGAAAGACTGTTGTTCCTTGGAAGGAAAGCTATGACAAACCTAGAGAGTGCATTAAAAAGCAGAGACATCACTTTGCCGACAAAGCTATGTTTTTCCAGTAGTCATGTACAGATGTGATAGTTGGTCCATAAAGAGGGCTGAGTGCAGAAGAATTGATGCTTTAAAACTGTGGTGCTGGAGAAGATTTTTGAGAGTCCCTTGGATGGCCCAAAGAAAGGCAATGCCAAAGAATGCTCAAACTACCGCACAATTGCACTCATCTCACACGCTAGTAATGCTCAAAATTCTCCAAGCCAGGCTTCAGCAATATGTGAACCAAGAGCTTCCAGATGTTTAAGCTGGTTTTAGAAAAGGCAGAGGAACCACAGATCAAATTGCCAACATCTGCTGGATCATAGAAAAAGCAAGAGAGTTCCAGAAAAACATCTATTTCTGCTTTATTGACTATGCTAAAGCTTTTGACTGTGTGGATCACAATAAACTGTGGAAAATTCTGAAAGAGATGGGAATACCAGACCACCTGACCTGCCTCTTGAGAAACCGGTATGCAGGTCAGGAAGCAACAGTTAGAACTGGACATGGAACAACAGAATCCAAATAGGAAAAGGATTACGTCAAGGCTGTATATTGTCACCCTGCTTATTTAACTTATATGCAGAGTACATCATGAGAAACACTGGGCACAAGCTGGAATCAAGATTGCCAAGAGAAATATCAATAACCTCAGATATGCAGATAACACCACCCTTATGGCAGAAAGTGAAGAGCTAAAGAGTCTATTGATGAAAGTGAAAGAGGAGAGTGAAAAAGTTGGCTTAAAGCTCAACATTCAGAAAACTAAGATCGTGGCATCTGGTCCCATCACTTCATGGCAAATAGATGGGGAAACAGTGGAAACAGTGTCAGACTGTATTTTTTGGGGGCTCCAAAATCAGGGCAGAAGGTGACTGCAGCCATGAAATTAAAAGACGCTTACTCCTTGGAAGAAAAGTTATGATCAACCTAGACAGCATATTAAAAAACAGAGACATTACTTTGCCAACAAAGGTCTGTCTAGTTGAGGCTATGGTTTTTCTAGTAGTCATGTATGGATGTGAGAGTTGGACTATAAAGAAAGCTGAGCATCAAAGAATTGATGCTTTTGAACTGTGGTGTTGGAGAAGACTCTTGAGAGCCCCTTGGACTGCAAGGAGATCCAACCAGTCCATCCTAAAGGAGATTAGTCCTGGGTGTTCATTGGAAGGACTGATGTTGAAGCTCAAACTCCAATACTTTGGCCACCTTATGGGAAGAGCTGACTCATTCGAAAAGACCCTGATGCTGGGAAAGATTGAAGGCAGGAGGAGAAGGGGACAACAGAAGATGAGATGGTTGGATGGCATCACCAACTCAATGGATGTGAGTTTGAGTAAACTCTGGGAGTTGGTGATGGACTGGGAAGCCTGGTGTGCTGCAGTCCTTGGGGTCAGAAAGAGTCAGATACAACTGAGAGATTGAACTGAACTGAACTGAATACAAAGAGCTCAAACCAGCTAATCCTAAAGGATATCAACCCAGAATATTCACTGAAAGGACTGTTGCTGAAGGTGAAGCTCCAATACTTTGGCCATCTGATACAAAGAACTGACTCACTGGAAAAGACCCTGATGCTGGGAAAGATTGAGGGCAGGAGAAGGGGACAGCAGAGGATGAGATAGTTAGATAGCATCACCGACTCACTGGAGATGAACTGGAGCAAACTCCAGGAGATTGCAGAGGACAGGGGCACCTAGAATGCTGCAGTCCATGGGGTACCAAAGAGTCAGACACAACTGGGTGACTAAGCACACACCCACTAACTTAAAAGACCTAAGTGTCATTCTCTGGCAATGTCTCACACACACGTGCCCTCAAACTTAACCAAGGACTGCCGTTCACTCATTCAGCATTAATTAATTACTAATAACTAATTAATAATGAGCATACCAGGCACCGACCTTCACTGATGAAAAGACATGGCCTGTGCCCTCAAGAACCTTCAGGAAAATCACATCACGTCATCATGGAGCAGTGCTGTGGAACAGCATTCCGAGACCCCTGCAGGAGGGTGGGGAGACCGTGCGGGCTTTCAAGAAGGGAGGGTGTTTGTGCAGACTGAATGTAAACTTCTGAAAAGGAGTTCTGTAACAGCTTCAGGACCCCCTACCCTGGCCCTGAGTGGAAAACCAGAAGAACACAGAGCATGGTATTTCTGATCTGGAGAATTACACGACGCCTGGCGGAGCACTCAAGTTCAACAAAAGCACCAGATAATAGCATCCGTAATCCAGGACGTCAACGTGAGCCCCAAACACCCTCTTGGTTCCTGTGAAAGGCTGAAGCCAAGGGCTCAGTGCTGGGCAGGGAGGACACACAGACATCTTTTCCTGGACAAGCTTTGTTCCAGGTCAGCCTGAAAGGTACACAACGCTGCCCCGGCTCGGAGGCCGGCAGAACCCACATCACAGGTGGAATTATCTATCAGTAAGAGACTTTCAGAGTGTTTACTCACTTGCCAGATTTATTTATCAGGTATGGGATTGAGAGGATTTCCCGACAGGATATGTAGAGATTAGTGCGCAGCAGAAATGCTTTTTCAACAAACCTGTCTGCTAATCAGGTCCTGCTTTTCTCATTCGAGCAGAACGGTGCTTGTTGCCCTTCGCTGGCATTTCTGGCAAAAGCAAACATCCATGCTGACAAACAAAGCCAGCGGAAACATGGACATCTCTCTATAATGCTGAAGAGCAGCTGTCACTTTTTCCAAGCCCACGGGCACATTTAAATATTTTGTTAGAGCCACATGTTTAAGATCAAAAAACCTCAGGTCTCCTTGAGTCCACAACACCTGAATGAGAAGGAAAAATATTTTCCACTCGCTGCCTGGTCCACCTGGAGTCATCATGAGATGATTTCCAGAAGCGTCTCAAGCCCACGCTGGGTCTAAGGAATGTGTTCATTAAGAATGTGCCACGTCAGAGCTTAAAAACGCAGCTGAAGGCTCACGGGTCTCTCGAAGGGCAAGTGGAGAGTGGGGACAAGTCCACTCAAGCAAGCTTCTTATACAATGTCTCGCACTGCCTCTCCAGTGAGGCCAAAGCAAGCAGATGAAGAGAGAAAAAATCACCTCCTCATCTGGCCTGTTCCAAGCCAAACATCTGGATGTTACATAATGAGCCATTGGGGTCGTTTTTCTTGCTTTCCTTTGCTGGCTTTTTAAAAATAGGTTTAACAATTAAATCTGGTTTTTACACTCTAAATTTCATATATTTTCCATAAGCTCTTTGAGCAGACTGGTCTTGATTATTCTTTTCCATTAAAAACCCACACAGTAATACCTACAGCGGAAACCTCTAAAATAAATCAGAGGTTACCACGAGGTAACTTCTGATCTTTCCTCAGCGACTTCAGATGTCCATTCCTCACAGACAAATGGCTCAGGACAGTAAGGAAGATAGCAACGTGCCAACAGTCATAGATGCCAACGACCTCCATGCTGAAGAAACTGGCTTTCTGCACAGTGGCTCAGTTTTATGCAAGGGGGAATGATACCAACAACTCAGGGAATTTCTTCTCGTTTAGTTCAGTTCAGTTCAGTTCAATTCAGTCGCTCAGTTGTATCCCCTTTGCGATCCAATGGACTGCAGCACTCCAGACTTCCCTGTCCGTCACCAACTCCTGGAGCTTACTCAAACTCATATCCATTGAATCGGTGATGCCATCCAACCATCTCATCCTCTGTCGTCCCCTTCTCCTCTTGCCTTCAATCTTTCCTAGCAGCAGGGTCTTTCTAATAAGCCAGTTCTTCGCATCAGGTGGCCAAAGTATTGGAGTTTCAGCTTCAACATCAGTCCTTCCAATGAATATTCAGGACTGACTTCCTTTAGGATGGACTGGTTGGACCTCCTTGCAGTCCAAGGGAATCTCAAGAGTCCTCTCCAACACCACACTTCAAAAGCATCAATTCTTCGGCGCTCAGATTTCTTTATAGTCCAACTCTCACATCCATACATGACCACTGGAAAAACCATAGCTTTGACTAACTGTTTAGTTCCTTACAATTTCTCAAAGCACCCTGAGACAGGACAGCGGGCTACAATATGCTGTCAGGTCACAGCTGACCATAAGGTTGCAAGTCCATGGTCAAACACAAGGTGCGGTGGTGAGCAGGGAGTTTCCTAGTTCTGGCTCCCCTACCCTTTCTAACTAAAAAAAACACTGGCCTAAAAGATAAAGACCTATCTGCCCATTAGACATTCCTCTCTAGTTATATCTAGAGATACAGGTATATCTATAGATAGATAGATAAATAGATAGATAGTTATATCTCCTGTGGTTCTACTAAATAAACTCTGCCCCCAAGAGATACTCTACTCAAGGAGGCCAAGTAAGTCTCAAACTTTTCTATTGTGTCCATTTCCTGCAACCTTGCACACCAGCTCATCTGCAACTGGGACACCCTTTTTAATTCTACTCAAACAGAAAATTTCCCAGGGCCTCCCTGGTGGTTGGGTGACAAGGAATCCGCCACCAATGCAGGAAACATGGATTTCCTGCATTGATCTTCCTGATCTGGGAAGATTCCCAATGCTGTGAGGCAACTAAGCCTGTGCACCACAAATATTGAGCCTGTGCTCGAGAGCCCAGGAGCCACAAGCACTGAAGCCTGTGCACCCTGGGGCCTGTGCTCTGCAGCAAGAGAAGCCGCCACGATGAGAAGCCTGCGCAGCACGACTACAGGGCAGCCCCTGCTCGCCCAACCAGAGAAAAGCCCACTCGCAGCAACGAAGACCCAACACAGCCAAAAAGAAATTAATTAAAACTTTTTTTAAAAAAGAAAATTTCCCCAACATACAAGGCTCCTTATGAGCCTAACATACTCATTTTGCACCTTACACACTTGGTGTGACAGGAAACAGAAAGAAGTAAAAGATGCAGTCTCTGTCCTCACATTTCATAATCCAGTTGTACAGAAAGAATATAATAAAAGTTGGGGATAAGGTGATGAGCATGATTAGAATATATATATATATATATATATTTAGAAAAACAACCTGTACTTCCCAATGAGTTGTACTCTGCCCATATTCCTCAGAGCATATGCTCTTCAGTAAGGCTGCCAGGTCTCACCTCTTTGGAGAATTTTCTCTTCTGGAATTACGTTTAGATCCAGTATTCAAGTCACAGAAGCAAACCAGACTGATCCAGACACTGAAGTCCGGAGTGTATCCTATTTCCCTTTAGCAAAAATGGTTTCTCTTACCTTGATGGTTGGCTTTTTCACTGGACTCCAGGTGACTTCTGGATGGTTCCAAGCATCATATTCACCTTCAAAAACAGCTGTCAGCATCGAGGTCTGAACAGATGTGCCTTGGGTTCTGAAGGCGATTCCTCAGACGATGCCCCATCTTTTCTTAGGGCACTGGCATCTCCACAGCCATGACCAGACTCCTGAGAGCAGAGAGGCCCCTTCAGCTGGCCCAGCCAAGGAGGGTTCTTAGACCAGAACAGGCAGAGCTGAGCCTTGAAGTCGAGTGAGGTTTGGTCAAGAATAGGAATAAAGATTCAGAGATGGGGAGGCACTTGGGTTCTACACCTAGACTCTGAAGTCCAGATTCAAATCCTGGTTCTGCCGTTTACTAACTGTGGACCTTGCACCATTTCCTTAACTTCTCCAGACCTCAGGCTCCTCTTCTATGAAACAGGGACAGTAAGACTATCCCTCAAGGCTGTTGTTGAGGATTAAATGAGTGAATACACGTAAAACAGTAAAGTGATGCAAATGTTTTCTGACGTCAGTATTATCAGTCCCCAATATTAAAAAGTTTAGCCCAATCAAAATTAAAAACCTGTCTCTTTCATTTAAATCAGCACTTTTTCTCCTTCTACCAATTGGAAGCTGGGGATTTATGCTTAGGAAAACGATTTGATCAGAGTTTATCTCTTCCTCTCAGACCCTCCAATCACTGGCTGGTGGCTCAGGTCTCTCGGGGCCAAAGTTCTTCAAGGAGGGCTTGGGGATAACTGGAGTTCAGGCAGGCGTACAGATGTTGGCTCTTTCCCTGGTGGGGTCCTTCCATGGGTTCTTCTGATGGTTGGAGTTCCCCTCCCAAGGGTTCTGCTGGCGGGCCACCCTTCCCCCACAGATCCTTGTTCCCACTGTTGACTGTGCCCCTCCCAAGCCTGGGGAGGTAGGCCCACTTTGCCAACAGGAAGACTGGCCTGTATGTGTGCCTTGCCAGCTCTTTCTCTCGCCACTGTAAACAGTCTCTCTACTCTGAAGCCACCTTGGGCCCTGTGGCCCCCCGCCCCCGACTCCAGGAGACATCTGCGAAGCTCTCCAGGTAGTTCTCTGAAGCCCTGCTCCCCTATTTTAAGAGAGGTGGGAAAGCATAACAGGTGAGCATTTTTCTAAAAAATGCTCCCTACTGGCCTTTCCTGAGTCCTTAGCCTCCTGTCACACAGCCTGGAGGTGAGAGATGGCCTTGTCTGTCCAGCACTCCTGCAGAGATGACCTGCGCCTCACTGGAGACCGCAGGCGGCATTCAGTCAGCACATATGTTGTTCCGTGTTTGAGCATGGGTAGAAACCCCAACATCTGTGAACAGGAGTTCCCCCTCTGGAGTCCTGTCACAGGTGGACCGTTGCTAGGCTGGAGCAGACTAGGAGCATTGTGGGAAATTCCCTGGAGGACAGCTTAGGGAGCCCAAGGGAAGGGCTTGACTACTGGGGCATGGAACTGGGCTGGGTGGTGTAGACAATGGGAAGCCAAGGGGGTTTCTCCGTCCTTTCTCCATAAGTGGGAATGTGCAACCCAGTCCCTTTCTTGCCTTCACCTCCTCTGGCCTCTCTCTTTCCCAGACAGCCCTCAGAATAAAAAAAAAAAAAAAAAAGAGCGGGAAGCATGTCCGTGTGTATGTGTGTGTGTTTGTGGGTGTGTGTGCAGGTGGGGGGGAGGGCGGGGTTAGACTATGGTAGGGGGCGTGAGCACAGCCACAAGCCAAGGAGGAAAGTGAACAGAGGGGGAAAAATAAAATTCCAGTGAGCAGGGAGAAAAGTCGACCCTCCAACCCGCACACGCTGAAAGAGGACACCCGGCGCCTGCAGCGGGGTCAAACGAGGTCGGAGGAGCTTATCTCTCTCTGAGTCTGGAATTAAGGGCAGCCCGGGACAAGCCTCGGGACCAGGACGTTCCCGGGATGTTCTCCACTTGAGCGGGTTAGGATTCCAGGACGCTGGTGCTTGGAGAGATCCTCCGAAACTGTGGTGGTGTAGACCTTTTACCAAAAGAAAAAAAAAAAGGAAGCTGCAGATTGCTTCGGGGGAGGAGGGGGAAAGGAGGTATTCTCAAGAAGACAGACAGTAATTGTCCAAGTGTTTGTTTCTTTCCGAATGGATTCTCAGAATGGCCCTCAAAGGAAAGAAAGAAAGAAAGAAAGAAAGAAAGAAAAAAAAAAAAACTGCTGAAAACATCAACATACCTGCTGCACTGACAGACCCCAAGTTCTGATTCCCTGAGTTGGGACAAAGACGCCATCGGGGCATGCATCTCTCCCAGGGGAGCCCCCAGATCTGAGGGGCGCGGCCAGCCAGCCCTGGGGGTGACCCAGGTCCGGGTGTGTCTATAGGTTCATTAAAACTTTGGCAGGAGGGAAGTGCGGACTCCGGCCGCCCGGCGCGGCGCGTGCGGACCCCCGGTCAGGACACCAGCAGCGCGGCACTGCCACCTTGTGGACACCGGCCGCCCGCCCGGGCGCCGCGCGGAGACTTGCAGTCTGCAGGGGCGGGCGGCCGAGAGCTCGGAGCCCGGCGCGGCCCACGCCACCCCCGCAGGAACGCGCCGCGGAGCCGAGCCGCGGGAGCCCGCGGGGGCGGGGGCGGGGGCGGGGCCGAGGGCGGGGCGCGCCGGCGCCGATCACGTGGGTTAGCAACAGGCAGCAGCCAATGGGAGCGCGAGTCAGGTGCTGCGTGTGCTCGGCGCCCGCGGCAGGGGCCGGGCGGGAGTAGAGGCGTCCTTGCGCTCCGGAGCCGGATCGGGACGCGAAAAGGCTCCCTAAATGGGTGCGCCTCTCGTGCAGGGAGCCCCTGGCGGCGGAGGGGCGGGCGAAAGACGGAAAAATAGCAGAGAGCTTTAAAATAGGACTTTCCCACTCTCTGGACCCGAAGTAGTGACCCCGGAGGGGGCAGTGGGCGGCGGCGGGGTGGGAAGCCGGCGGCAGGAGCCCCGCCCCGAGCCTGGGTTCGGGTTCCCTCTCCCCGCCCCACCTACTTGTTGCCTTGCCAAACCCTTGGGGCTGAAACGGCCACTTGGATCCACAGAAGGAGATTAAGACAAAAAGAATAATGAAGTTCCTGGCCTTGGCCTGTCCGTGCTGGCAACCTTGTATCAGGTAGAGAAGACAGGCACGGCCCTTAGGCCCTCACGGAGCCGAAGACTTAGCCCCTTAAGAGACAGAAGCAGAGGAAAGTCACGAATTAGGTCAAAACAAAAAGTCAACTTAGTAGTTGGTTTTAATTACTGTAAGTGGAAAAGCCACATCCAGAAGTACATCTAATGACTTTTATGGTAATCCCACCATGCTGACATAAACCAGCCCACCCCTGCATACAGAGAAGACCACAACACAGAATGTCAGAGGTCTATTCCAGGGCATGGGCGAACCCAGGACGAACAGAGACAAGCATGGTTTCCATCAGATTCTTGCTTTTCTGGTTTCATGGTCAGGCACACGCTTGATTTCTCTAATAGGGCATCTCTTTCTCTGTGTGTGTGTCTCTTGTTGCTTTGTAATGTTCTCCTGGAAGATCTTTTACTTTATTGTTGTTTGGGAGTTCACCTGGTGTTTTATTTCTCTGAAATGAATCCAGGGTGTAGATGGCCTCAGAAGGGCATCTAATCCTTTGCCCTGCCTCAAGGCACTTTGAAAGAAAGACAACAGACTGTGATACTGTTGTGAGGTGGTATTAGAGAGAGGAGAATATCTTGAAACCAGCAGGATCTAGCCATTCCTATTCTTAAAGTAACCTAGGCAAAGATATCAAAGAGCACTCTTTAATAACCTACTACAAATGCTAACCACTTTGGGTAAGGTATAAGAACTTTCTGATCCCAGGTTTTATTGGTTTCTATTTAAGCTCATTCAGGGTCAGGCTACCCCAGAGGGCAGTTGAACACCTGCCTAGAAGCTTATGGACAGGACGGTGCACTTCCCTCTGCCAGGAACAGAGGCCCGTGAGGCCAGCTGCCACCAGGAACTTTGCCTGATGCCCAGACTCTGTGGGGCAGTTCCTGGGCGGCTCTGAGAAGGACATCCACTCTGAGTCATATTTTCTTCTATAATGCTGCCAGCTGAGTTTGTTGATTCACTCAGTGAACAGGGCTTGTGCACTTTTCTGTGTGTGGAAATAAACCTACTATATTTGATGATTAGGTGTATATAAATTTGATACAGTATTTGATTTTTTTAATCCATCATATTCTCAAGTCCTTGACCAGGAAAGGGTTTTGAAGATGTCAAGAAGATTTGACAAACATTAATGGAGCTCGAACTAAGTGCCAAGCCTTTGTTTAGGTACTGGGGATACGGCACTGCAGCAGGGAACTTGCATAAGGAAATAGACTCAGGAGGAAAAGAAGTGAGGAGGGATGTGCCTGTTTCCACGGTCCAGGAGTAGGCCCATGCTGACTGATTGCTGCTCCCTAAAACTCCTCTATGTCAGCCCCATATTCTTTGGGGGACCTCTTAAATCATGAATCAATAAGGTCACCCACATGTCAGTATTATTAAACAATGTGACGTGATAGGAAAAGTCATGGACTAGGAATAAAAATATATACCATATACCTAGTTCCAGCCTGGTTCTACCACTTGATGAAATCCATTCCTTTCTACAAATCTCTTAAACTTTGAATCTTACGTCCCTCATCCTGAGAGTGGGGTCATTCTTGCTTTGCAACTCCATGGGGTCAAGATTCAAGGCCTTGGTTTTCTCATCTGCAATTTGAGAGGTTTGAACTCGATTTAAATTTTACATACTTTCTTTAGAAGTGAATTCTGCTTTTGAGATAAAATCTAACCTAAAACCCCAACATGTAAAACAGACAAAGACTAGGCTTGCTCCGGTGGCCTTGAGGGAGAAAGCTAAGAATCCTATATACCTCTTCCCCCATCCTTAGAAGACCCTTGAGCCACCTGTGTGTGACCCCACTGAGCATAGTGTGAAACCCACTGAACTAGATGATTATGTTTAAAGTACCTTCCAGTCCTAAAATTCTATAAATCAAAATGTTCCAATATTGGAAAAGAAAACTCCAGTTTTCTTCCTTCATTAATTAATACAGGAGATAGACACAAGCTTCACAGAATACATTTCATTACAGTCTTCCTATTTGTGAATCCAATCTTTCTGTCACAAAATGAAATTAGATTTTAATGGAATACAGTATCCTGTAATGAGAAAAAAGCTTCTCACTGGGGGTGAGAAGATAGATGTTCGAACCCGATCCTGGGTAGCTCCCCAGCCTTGATCAAGTCAAGGAAACTTACCTCTCCAAATCAATAAAGTTAAGAAGTGCGGTGGCCTCGTAATCACAGGGTTGCACATGATCGTTTCTGGGCTCCATGCCCTAATAAGTTTCTCTAAATTCAGTAAGTTTCAAATTCCACCCTGCCTACAAGCCAGGTCGCTCCATCACACTCTCCTCGGTACATATACTCACCCTATTTGGAGAGGAAGGGGAGGAGGGTGGGGAAGAAGACAAATTGGGTTGTAAATGACACCATCAGGACATCGAGCTAGAAGTATCCACTGGATGACTGCTGTGTTTGTGCAGGTGGTTGGAGCTCACAGCGTGCCTTGACCTCGGCTCACCAAGCAGGATCCACAGCTCCATTAATAAGTGTCCTGCTAGGCGCTGAACGCAGCATGGGCATTGATGAAGGCAAACCAGAAAATCCCAGGGCTTGGGGAAGGTTTCAAGCAAACAGTCTGGGCTAAGGACCCAGGACATACAGTTTGATTCATTGCCTCCAAGAGTGCACGTCCTGGGAAAAAGCAACAGGCCCTGCCTGGGAAGCCAGGGAACTTTAGGGCTAGACAGAAGAACAACAGCTCTGGTCATGGCTGTGACTTGGTTATAAGTTAACTTTATGGGTCACCGAGTGTCTGGAAACAGACCATAAAAAAGAAGAAAGGGTGGCCCAAGCAGCTTTGTGTTGGGAATGGCTGTGACCAGTTGCTTCTGGAAGGGAGACGTATTGACTGCAATAAAACTTGATGGGCTCAGCCCTGGTTTGTTCAGGCTGGAATCGGAAGTAAACTTTGGACCTGAGTAATTGGTTTGAAGCTGTGCTTAAAGAGTGGGAGCAGAGGGGATTTTGTTCCAAGCGGTAAACAATATGGTACCCAACTGATGCGCATGGGCCACCTTCCTTGTGACCCCTAATCCCATGATGCTGTCTGCAGGCAGCTCTTTTAGGTTAATCTCACAGTCCACACAAATAGTTTCACTTTCACTGTAAAGGCTTTATATATATATATTTTTAATTTTCCTTGTTTATCTCAGGACAGCAACACATTTCAGGTAAAAATAAATAAAAGCATCAGCCTTAGAGACTTACTATCCTTAACTGTCTGTTCTGGAGGAAACAGTACATTATGTTTCATGTTAACTTTTCCCCAGCCATCCAACTTTAGCCTCCTCCAGCTAGTCAACTTAATTATGTATTAAGCACAGACTTTCACATCATCAGGTGTCAGAGAGAAGACCACCCACCGCTCTAAGCAACAAATAAAATAAGATTGTGCCAGAAATATTTCAAAAAACATGGATTATTTTTTTCACTTGATTTTTTTCTTGTTTCAAAGTTTGAGGGAAACATGTTACAAAAGCACTGAACTGAGTTTTCTCAAGGCCAAAGAGCCCATCTTAACTCTCCTTATCTCTAGCTGTGTGGCAATCAGAACATAACCCATATCTCTGAGCTCCCGTTTGTTTATCTGAAAGATGAGGGAGGCTGAGTTGAGTCATATTCCGTATCACAAAGCTCAACTATAATCATCATTAATGTTTCCTGAGACAAGCACTTTGCCTTCTTTATCAGATATCCCTTATAACAACCCTGTGATGTGTGTATTATTATTTTCCCCATATTCCAGATAAGGAAACTGGACTGAGAGAGGTTTTGAAACTTGTCCAAGGTCACACAGTGAGTGACAGATCCAGCATCGGAACCTACTTTGGCCCCAGATCCCAAGATGCGGCCACAGTTTCATGGCACAGAACTGCCTTAGAGTTCATTCGGAAAGGGGGGCACCTGATCTTTAATGTATATCAGATTTTCACTTTGACTTTCTCGGAGCTGCCAGTAGCGATCAGCTCTACACTGGTTAATGCCATCTTAATTTCAGAGAGGCACCCATAAGTGGGTGCTGGAGACAACCGGGGGAGAGGGAAGAGCTGGGGGTCGGCACGCCCAGGCCTCTGAGGTTGAGAGTAGACTTCTGTCTGGTGAACTTGCCCCAGCACTCAGAATCCAGGAGGCCACAGCTGCCCAGAAATGGCTGAGTTGGGAGGGACAAGAGGAGCCCCATGATGCCTGACGAGGACCTTCCTGTCATCTCCCTTCACATGCCCCTTAGACTAAGCCTGGTGCCTACATCCCCCGTTGGGTGTTTAAGGAACACAATGCCATGATGGAGCCAAGTAGAGCTAAGAAATAGCAGTGGAAGCCTCCTTCTCAGGAAGCTGGGCGTCCAGGATGGGGGACAGGGCTGCCCAGTTTGGTTGCCCTTGGGCTCCTGCATGGACACCCTGCCAAACATACATATGCTCCATCAGACAAAGCATCAGCCCCCACTTGCCTCGTGACCAAAGGCTTAGAGTCCTTGGAATAAAAGGATCCCATGGCTTCTCCACCGACCTCGGGGGAATGTTGGGGTTTCCATGATGTTAAAAATGAAAAATAGCAATTCATACAAGAAGGGGCAGTGATGCTCCATAGATGACGAAACACAGCCCCTGCTCTTAAAAACTCACTGTTGGGTGGGGTTCACCAAGGCTTCCTTTCCCTTAGGATCCCTTGGGTTAATCCACTTATCCCAAGTCTAAAAAAAAAAAAAAAAGCTTCATACAAGATAAGTACAATTTTTTAATACACAAATTTTTAGCATGTATTTAATGAATTAAGGAGAAAATAATCAGTTGAGAAATGTCAGCCTCCAGAAACTGCACGTTTTGTTTTGAAATACTGAGGCTGTCAGACACAATAAAAAATAATCTCATTCATTACCAAGAATAAGGGAGCAGCTATGCATATGCTCAAGAATAACAGTGGAAGAGCTAATTCTCCTTTACTTGTTTTTATTAGATTAATCTTGATCTGTATCGTGGATGTAAATTACACTTCCTCCTATAAATTCAATTTCGCAGACAAAGATGTACTTCTTTCCCGATCTATTTTTAGTGGCTTGAAGACTGGCCCACATTTTTGCTGACCACATAGGTATTATGCAAACCCCCTACCAGCTCCCTGAGGTGATAATTACCATTTGGGGAATCCCACTTGAGGGATGAGAGAATACTCCTGTGGAAAGAACTCCGATTTCCATGTGAGGAGACCGAGCATTGATTCTAGCTCTGCCCCTAACTGGATGTGAACTCTCAAACAAATTACTTCACCTCTCTAGTTCTGTGTATAGTAAGGGAGCACAATTAAATGATGTCTTTCCAAGACTCCTTCCAGCTTTAAAATTATGTCTTTGCTCAAGTCTCACAAACAAAAGCCAGGAGTCTTTGTCATATGAAAACATTGGATCCACCAGGAGGAGTGGTAAAGGGGACTCTAGGGACTGGAGGCTGAGCCAGGGACCCTGGAAGCAAGCACGTGAAAAGCGGCAAAGGCTGCTGCCTGGTTCCCAAGAAATTCCCTGGGTGGATTCCAGGTTCCAGCCTGGAGCGCACATTGAAGATTGGTGCACTGGAATTCTATGAGATGTGACATTGAGTAGACCTATTTATTGTCCTCTGAATCAGTCACGAGTATTTTCCTCAAAAGAAAGGACAGCTAAAAAAATTCAGCAAGAGTGAGGAGTTTAATAAAGAACGGTACCTCCAGGGAGAAGAGACCCATTTTCCAGCCCAGTTACAAAAGAGGCTGCTTACAGAGCTCTTACAGGGTTTCCCAGGTGGTGCCAGTGGTAAAGAACCCACCTGCCAATGCAGGAGACATAAGAGATGCAGGTTCAATCCCTGGGTTGGGAAGATCCCCTGGAGGAGGGCTTGGAAACCCACCCCAGTATTCTTGCCTGGGGAATCCCATGGACAGAGGAGCCTGGTAGGCTTCAGCCCATAGGATTACAGAGTTGGACACGACTGAAGCAACTTAGCATGTACGGACAGTGCTCTTATGCTTCCGTTTGTCATGATAGGAGTCTAGGTCAAGAAGTGTACCCATAGCAAAGCCAGACCCCCCAGGAAAAGCCCACGATGAAATGCAAGAGAGCAGTGGAAGTGACCATAACCAAAAGGGCTGACCTGAGAAAGTGTTCATTATTTCAAAGGGAACATTGGAGCCCCTCCCAGATCCCAGGCACTGGGAAAGGGGAGCCTTCGGGGGAGGCATGAGCCTGCAGGTGGATGATTCACACACGATGCTTGTCCTTATCTTCACTACAGTTAATCTTCATGACTCCCTGGATTCCTAGCCTGGAAGAGGAGGAATTTTTACATAGAAGCCATCCTTCAGCTGGACTTTGTCATCTTCTCTATGTTGCTGTACCAGCCTGGCCAGGACACTATTTCATCTTTTAGAACTTGCCTCTGATTCAACTATTCAAGAGAGAGAAGTTCTTCTCCCTGTTTGAATACTGGAATCAGGATGACTAGAGTGAATTTTGTGTCTGCCCCGTAAAAAGTACCAGAATTTGTGGTCTTCCTCCATTTTTGGTCTATGCCGAAAATGGTCCTCAGTGGAAATGCAAAGGGAAAGAGGAACATCAGCGACTCTGCGTTCATGCGGACTTGCAGGATTGTTGTTTAGCTGCGTCTCTCTGCTTGTGACTGCTCAGTTCAGTTCAGTCGCTCAGTCATGTCTGACTCTTTGTGACCCCATGGACTGCAGCACGCCAGGCCTCCCTGTACATCACCAACTCCCAGAGCTTACTCAGACTCATGTCCATTGCATCGGTGATGCCATCCAATCCTTCTCCTCCCACCTTCAATCTTTCCCTGCATCAGGTTTTTTTCAAATGAGTCAGTTCTTCACATCAGGTGGCCAAAGTATTGGAGTTTCAGCTTTAGCATCAGTCCTTCCAATGAATATTCAGGACTGATTTCCTTTAGTATGGACTGGTTGGACTTCCTTGCAGTCCAAGGGACTTGCAAGAGTCTTCTCCAACACCACAGTTCCAAAGCATCAATTCTTCGGCGCTCAGCTTTCTTTATAGTCCAACTGTCACATCCATACATGATTACTGGAAAACTGCTGGTTACTTTAATATTGCCCTGTATGTTTGTAATGCATGTTCCAGATGGCGCTACTGGTAAAGAACCCGCCTGCCAGTAAACAGAAGACGTAAGAGACAAGGGTTTGATCCCTGGATTGGGAAGATCCCCTGGAGAAGGAAATGGCAACCCACTCCAGTATACCTGCCTGGAGAATCCCATGGACAAAGGAGCCTGGGGGGCTATAATCCATAGGGTCACAAAGAGTCAGGCACGACTGAAGCGACTTAGCATGCACGTGATTGTAACAACAACCGTGGCAAGGGGTCAGGAATATATATTCTTTGTACTTTTATACAAGTCACCCTCTTTAATCTTGAACAACCTGGTGAAGATGCCTTTACCTTAGTTGTACAAAGGTGGAAACTGGGGCTTATGGAGATAAAGTGACTTAAGCTGGAGAGCTGAAACCTACAGCATGTTTATCTGATCCCAGGGCCTGTGAGCTCCTCTTATACCACAGCTCACAACGGGCCACGTCTCATGAAACTGGAGCCAGAGACAGAGGAGGCAAGTGCCGGTGTGGTTTATACCAGTGTCAAAATGTTAAACGGTGGTGTATAAGGCTTTTCTACGTGGACAAACAGGCTTAAATAAGGATGTTCTTTCTAAGCAGACTTTATAGCTAAATATTAATGGGGACGGGGGTGCTTCCCTGGTGATCCAGTGGTTAAGACTTTGCCTTCCAGTGAAGAGGGTACAGGTTTGATCCCCGGCTGGGGAGCTAAGACCTCACATGCCTCAAGGCCCAAAGTCCAAAACATAAAACAGTAGCAATATTGTAGCAAATTCAATAAAGATTTTTTAAATGGTCAATATAAAAAAAAATCTAAAATCCTTATATACATAGTGTGTGAGTGTAAAAGTCACTCAGTTGTGTCCGACTCTTCGGGATCCCATGAACTATACAGTCCATGGAATTCTTCAGGCCAGAATACTGGAGCCAGTAGCTGTTCCCTTCTCCAGGGGATCTTCCCAACCTAGGGATCAAACCCAGATCTCCGCATTGCAGGCAGATTCTTTACCAGCTGAGCTACCAGGGAAGCCCAAGAATACTGGAGTGAGTAGCTGTTCCCTTCTCCAGCAGATCTTCCCAACCCAGGAATTGAACTGGGGTCTCCTGCACTGCATGTGGATTCTTTACCAACTGAGCTATCAGGGAAGTATATATATATATTTAAATTATGTATAAATAGAACTGATTCTTGAGAAGTCCCTTCTGGGCACGGCCGTGGACTTCCTGTCTATCTCATCTGGCAGCTGCGTCCCTGCTCTCTGGCGTCTCGACCAGAGCTGCCTCCCTCATTCATAGAGCAGCTGGGGGCCTGAAAAGGCCCTAATAGTGATGTCCTGTAAGACGGAAGAAAGGGGAGGCTACACCAACTCCATCCCAGAAGATTCCAGCCCCGCTAACAGTGGCAAGAGTTTCCTACAGCATTCCAGGTCCTGCTCCTCTTTGGAAAGTCCAGCCCCATCAGAGACCAGCTTCCTCCTCAGGGGAAAATTGGGAGACTTCCTGAGCTAGGAGGGTCTTCTGAAGTGCTGGCCTTACTCTAGGCTATCTTTGTGAACCAGGGGCTTTCTGTGACATGTCTTCTGATTACTAACAGCCAAGTGCTTGGAAAATGTTTAGAAGGACGAGTGCTCATTTCTGGGACTGGAGGCCAGCGGATGCACTGCAAAAGGTGTTCAAGTGGGAGAAGACAAACCAAGGAAGAAGTCAGAGGTGGGAGTCAGCAAGGGCTGGGGAGGCTAGTGCCAGAGACGGAGAGGAGGAGCAGTGTGTGTGTGTCTGTCTATCTGTCTCTGGGTTTGCATGTTTCTGTGTATGTATATCTGTATCTGTGTGTCTGTGTGTGTGACTGTGTGTGTGTGTTTGTGTGTCTCTGTGTGTCCGAGTCTCTATGTGTCTCTGCTTCTGTGTGTCTGGGTCTATGTGTGTCTCTGTGTGTCTGAGTCTGCGTGTGTGTGTGTGTGTGTGTCTGGGTCTCTGAGTGTGTCTGTGTGTGCATGCAGGGGAACAGGGTGACAAGGGCTTACAAAGCAAGGAACAAGACTGAGAAATGCTCTGAGCTGAGGGGGGCCTTTCATATATTTCCAAAATACTTGAAAATTCCAACCTGGCACTCCCCTGGGGAAAGCTGCAGGGGGTCCCAGAGAGAGTTCTGCTCTGCGGCCTTCAGACCGAGCTCCTCTAGTCCCTGCCAGTTCCCTAGAGGCCCAGTTTCTTCATCTGAGAGACGGGAACAACAATACTTCAAAGGACTGTTGTGCAAAGTAAATGATATACCGCGAGAAAGCACAGGCACGCGGGAGGCAGGCAGCACCTGACTGTGAATCTCCTCGTGAAGCCAGTGGGATCTTCCAGTTTACTCAGCTGAATTGTGTGTTTTAGCGGGGCTAACATAAACAGAGGCGGTTGGGCAGGGCCAAGTCATTCTTCTCAGATGTTTTCTCACTAAGATTTCGTGAGGATTAAATGAAACAACACATAAAGGACTGGAATGGCACCTGTCACTGTCAGTGCTCAATAGCCGTGAACTCAGTTAGCTCAATTAGACAAATGAAAGGGAGGTCCAGAAGCTTTGGGTGTGAACAATTATTATATCAATGCCATCCACAAACTTAGTTATTCGCTCCCATTCTCCTCTCACTCCCAAACATTACCAATATCTTGGTCTAGATTTTCTGAGGAATACCTTGGTTTTTTAAACCACAAAATGCCTATGTTAAGAGAAAAAAAGATCGTTGATCTGGAAAGCCCAAGATCTAATTTTCTTATGTACATACATTTATTTAACCAATATTATTGAGCACCTTGGAGGTACCAGACACTATTCCAGGGACCAGGGGCCAAGGATACAGGGAGCAAGACATCCAAGTCTTCCCTCACATTTACATGTATATATTATAGGTATGATAGGAATAAGCTTACTGTTTAGTTGAATCTGACTCTTTTGCCACCCCAGGGGCTATAGCCGGCCAGTCGCCTCTGCCCATGGAATTTTCCAGGCAAGAATACTGGAGGGGGTTATTTCTTTCTCCAAGGGATCTTCCCAACCTAGAGCTCGAACCCTTACCTTCTGCATTGGCAGGCAGATTCTTTACCACTGAGCCACCAGGGAAGCCCAGGTGTAGACTAGCAATAAACATATAAATATACACTAGGCTAAGAAGAAAAATAAAGCAACAAAGGAGAGTGAAGATGGTGTACTATGTTAGATCAAGTAGTCACAGAAGGCCCTTAAGATAATACATTCTAATATTAGCTTTATTCCCAGAATTTAGACCTATTAGCTCCAAAGAGTACAATAGTTGAAAAAAAATGTTTTACTAAGTAAAGAATGGCACATAAAACAAACATAAAGGTAAGAAAAAAGAGTTTAAAAGAATATACCCTAGAAAACTATATAATATATACATATCATTTGACTCCACCAAAGAATATATTAAAAACCTGTCATCCTTTGGCATCCATTGAATGCATCTGGGTTTCCTTGAAACAAGAATAATATGCTAAAAAAATATTTAAAGATGGAAACAAAATGAATATGTGTCATTTTCCAATCCTTTCCTGGAAAATTAGACTGGTCAATGCATACTTGCTACCTTAAAATATCCTAAACAAATAAAAAAGAAACATGTTATAATGAAAAACATATGAAATTTTTCTCAGTGAGAAATCTATGCTGTTTGTCCACGGAGGAATGGCAACGTCTCTTGCCTTCAGACAGTGTTGAGGCAACAACTCTTTTGCAAAGAGCTATCTGTATCACTGGTTGACTCTTGCTTTATTTTTCTTCCCAAATTTCTCTCTCACTCTATCTGCTGAGTCTGCTGCACAGCAGTCACTGGCTGTTGTTCTCCGAGGTGTGTGAGCTTCTCATAAGATTAACGGCCTCCAGTACAATTATCTTCCCATTACTACCCACACTACCTGCCCATGCTGAATCACCATGAGGTTACTTACCTGGTGGAACCATCATCACATGCCATGTGCTTCAGTGAACTATTTAGGTATTTAGAAAAAAAAAAACAAAAAATTAGATGAGGGCTTTAAATTTCCATCATTTGGAATTTTCCTATGTTTCGACATCTATCACATAGACATCAGGCTATAGAATGATTTCTGTGGTGTTTTATGATGGACAAAGCCCTCTCCTATGCTTTCACTCATTCGCTCTTAACAACACCCTTGTGAAAAGATGGGGGCTGGGATTGCTAGCTGATTACCAGAACCGTTTCCACTGGTCCCTGGACACGCCGATAGACTCCATTTCCGTGTCCCCTGCATTTGGCTGTGGTCATAGACTCCGTAGAAATCTCCTGCAGGAGTTTCACCATACTCTTTCTTGTCCACAGCCAACTTACGGAGATGGAGGAGACACAGGATGGAGCTTGGGTCTCTAAATTTCCACATAGAGTGGAATTACCTGAGGAGTAGGAAAGACTCATTTTGAAAAAAAAAATTTATTGCATTATATCCTAGGTATGTGGGGGGTGTCTATAGCTAATGTTACTTTAATAATCTACATTTCTCCAGTGTTCATCATTAAGCAATAGCTTCCCTCCAATATTCTTGCCTGGAGAATTCCATAGATAGAAGAGCCTGGTGGGCTACAGTCCATGGAGTCGCAAAGAGTCAGACATGACTGAGAAACTATCACTTTCATTTATTTTATCTCATCTGAGAAAGCTTGGAGCAAGTATTATTTTTATTACCTCCTCATGTCTGTCCCTTGGTGCCTCAGATGGTAAAGAATCTGCCTGCAATACAGAAGACCTGGTTTTGACCCCTGGGTTTGGAAGATCCCCTGGAGTAGGGAATGGCAACCCACTCTAGGAGTTTTGCCTGGAGAACCCCCTGGACAGAGGAGCCTGGTGGGCTACAGTCCGTGGGATGGCAAAGAGTTGGACACGACTGAGCAGTTTTCACCACTTTTTCAAATTCGACAAAAGAAGGCTCAGAGAGACCATGTAATGTAGCCAAAGCCATGAAGCTGTTAACAGAGATGGAATTAGGTATCTGATTTAGGTGTAGTCAGACCCAGACCTTGTGGTCTTTCCACTAAAACGCGATAATTTCACAAGATTTAAGTGATGACGCTGATCTTAACTTTCTAGGTCATTTTGCACGTAGTGTTTGAGAGAGATTCTTTATCAGCATGCTTTGCTGCTGGTATTTTTCTGGATCTGAATTGAAGAATTAAACCTTGCATGCAGTCACTTGCTCACGGCCCATAGGGCTGCATAAATATTGTTATCCCGTTGGTCTTTGGTAAGATGCCATCTGCCTTCTAGCTAGGCAGCCTCCTGAACTTCATTTTTCTAAATGTCAATAAAAACAAGTCAATCCTTTCATTCTCCCCCACTCTACAAGCAAATATCTTATTTAAATATTTAAATATAAATACCACATATTTTAAATAAATATTTAGATATTATTTCTCTCTATATATTTATTTTAATATTCAGTGCTCACTAGATACAAAGCACCAGATATGATGCTCTGAGGGATTTTGTTGTTGTTATTCAGTCACTAAGTTGTGTCTGACTCTCTGTAACCCCGTGAACTGCAGAACGCCTGGCTTCCCTGTCCTTCACAACCTCCTGGAGTTTGCTCAAACTCACATCCATTGAGTCGGTGATGCCATCCAACCATCTCATCCTCTGTTGCCCCCTTCTCCTCTTGCCCTCAATTGTTCCCAGCATCAGGGTCTTTAAAAATAAATAAACAAAACCCACAGCATAGTGGCCAAGAGTGTAGACTCCGTAATCCGTGCATGAATTAAAATTCTGAGTCCACTATTTGCTAATGGTGTGACCTTGGACAAGTTACTTAACTTCTCTGTTCCTATGTTTCCTGACCTGCGGCATCTGGGTCAGGAAATCTTCATAAGCCTACTTATGAAGATGTCATGATAATTAAATGAAACAATACCTATAAAACACTTAGAATGACATCTGACACCAAGTAAGTGCTCAAAAGCTGTCAACTCTTATACTCGGATAAAGGAGGTGTACCTAAACCCTGTCAATGAACAATTATTATATCAGTGCCATTCACAAACAGACAGTTCTGAGATTCCACATCCCTCTTACTATCTAAAGCTACCCATATTTTGGTGCAGTTTCTTTGAAACCATAAAAATCTCTTCCTATCACATACAAGGTATTTTCCACTCTCAGTCTCTGCTAAGAATGTGTTAGTAGCTCAGTCATGTTTGATTCTTTGCGACCCCATGAACTGTAGCCTGCCAGGCTCCTCTGTCCATGGGATTTCCCAGGCAATAATACTGGATAATAATAATAAGCTGGTTGCCATCTCCTCCAAGGGATCTTCCCAACCCAGGAATCAAACCCGTGTCTCCTGCTACCAGGGAAGCTTCAATGTTTTCTATAATCAGGCACTAGGGGAAGGAAAACATGATAACACACTTTTTTTCCTTTCTGCGTCAGGTACTACACTAAGCACTTTACCTCTGGGTTTCTAGTTGTTTTGTTGTGTTTAAACCTTTCAACAACTTAATTTCTCATTTTCAGATGAAACCTCTGAGACTTCAGAGAAGATAGTGTGTAAGCCTCAGACCTGGATTCAAAACCCAATCTGCCCTGCTACAAACAAAGCCAGAGCCACAACCCTCACTAACCAGCTCGGTGATTCTCGATTCTCGGCTAGTCTAATTAAAGCCCCAGAATTTCACAACCTTCCCAGAATACAGTCAAGGAAGATGAGATACCATTACTTTCACCTACCTCTGAGTCTAGGAAATGATGGGCCTTGATATTAACAAGGCAGCTTCTCCCCTACGTGCAGAAGACCCTTGAAAAGGGTATTTTAATCATGGGTGTCATATTTGATGATTGTGTCTGTTTGTATTTAGAACACTTGTTATCCTTGATATTTTTGCCCTGAGGACATTCAACTGAACAAAACTGCATACATCTTTGTGGATTGCCCTTTCTGCATCCATAAGTTATCTGCCCTTTTAAAATAATTTGCACTAAAACACCAAGTGTTTCTTCTAATGGGAATAGACAGCTAGAGTTTTTTGATGCAAATGACTTCTCCCCACTTTCTCCCCAGCCCAGAGCTAAATCTGCAACAGCCACGGAGGGGTTCTGTGTTTCTAGAAGCAATTTAAGCACAGCGGTTGGGAGCTGCAATGTGACTTCAAGCCCCTTGCTTGATGTTAGGGGAGGCTAAATGAGACGGGGGAAAGATTCCGTGTGATGAGCAGGGACGTGTTAAGGGAGCTTATTATAATATTCACCTCTTTTGCTTTTAAGAAACCAGCTTCCTCTCAGGTAGTTTTGTGTTTGTGTGTAAAGATTAAACTGTTGAATAAAATCATAAGCATAACCTATTGTTATTCATTTTCTCCTGGATGTAGTATGTTGGGCCTCTTTTTAACTTTGATAGTATTCTGAATTCTATCCATGGTAAAAGAATTCCATTTTAACTTATGCTTTATTCTAGCACTTAAACATATGATGAGTTTCTGTGTTTTTATTTCACTACTTTTGGTTGTTTAGTTGTTAAGTCATGTCCGACTCTTTTGTGACCCCATGGACTGTATGTAGCCCACGAGACTCCTCTGCTCATGGGACTTCCCAGGCAAGAATACTGGAGTAGGTTGCGATTTCCTTCTCCACGGGATCTTTCTGAGCCAGGGATCAAACCCTCATCTCTTGCATTGCAGGCAGATTCTTTATCATCCGAGCCATCAGGGAAACCCACTAATTTTATCTGAAAAAAAAAAAAAGTCAAATCTCAATTCAATACAATAAAAGATTGAAATATCTTAGTAGAAAAAGGGAAATAAGCACAGTATCCAGAAAGAAAATTTGAGCATTGCTGCCTCTTGACTAAAAAGAAGTATATTTCTTACTACAGTTCTTTTTTGATTTTAACAGAAAACTGACTTTGGAAGAAAAATATATAGCAAAAAAGACTATCGTAAGACTAATGAGACGTTTGAGAAATGAGCTCCACAGGCAAAAGGCAGTCCACAGAAAGAATTATGCATGGCCTTAATTGTTGTTAGGATTATAATTAATAATTACAGTTAGTTCTTAAGCTGTAATTACTTCGATGTCACTTCCAGCAAACCTCTGGCCGGAGGATACAAGTGCAGTGGGCTCCCGGCCCATGAGCAATTGGACAGCACAGCTTCTCCGTGGTGGGAACGGAGACAGGTTACCCTGGGAACCCTGACTGGAGAGGGATGTTAAATTATTTGCAAACCGTTAAATGATCCGCACATCACAGGGGCGACCAGAGCAGCTTTCTCACGCATGCCGCTCCCCACCCTCCGTGCACTGTCCTCGGGCCCACCCTGGGCTGTGCAGATCTTCACAAGCTCCACGGTCTGGTCTCGCGAGACACGGCGCTGCCTCCTCGGCAGCTGCTGCGCTTTCAGCCCCACCCCACCTCAGGCATTCTGGGAGCCTTCGAGGAATTTTCCAGAGATTCTTGATTCCATGCCCCTGTCTCCTAAACTACCCCCACTCTGATCTCAGAGTGCAATCTGCCGAGTACTCACATCATGATCACAAGGGTGAATGTCTCAAACCCTCCCCTGGACTGGTGGCACTGCAGTCTTAGAGGTCCTGGGAAAATGCACTTAAATGGTGACCTTCCTGCCTTCCCCCACATCCCCCCCATTCTAAGGCCGCTGGAGTCTGAGAATCGCCAGACTAATCAAAGGGCTTCCCAGGTGACACAGTGGTAAAGAATCCGCCTGCCAGTGCAGGAGATGCAAGAGACACAGGTTTGATCCCTGGGTCGCGAAGATCCCCTGGAGTAGGAAATGGCAACCCACTCCAGTGTTCTTGCCTGGGAAATTCCATGAACAGAGGAGCTTGGTGGGCTACAGTCCATGGGGTCGCAAAGAGTCAGACGCAACGGAGCATATATACTTAATCAAAGGACTCATTTACCTATCTCTTCCTCTCTTGCTTTTTCTTTCCAGCATCTCTTTTTTGATTACTCACAAACATTCCCAAAAACCCAAGAGGAAGCCTCTAATACAGTCCTCCCCTGCAAGCTTGCTTTCTGATCAGCATCACTCCCTCCCAGAATGCTTTCCCATGAGCAGAACCGAGGGCATTTTAAGTTCCTCCCTTTCTCTCTCACTTTAAAAGCAAATGCTTGCATCCTTTTTAGACAATCACTCTTCTGTCTCAAGGGCCTCTCTCCCAGACCCTTCAGCAGGATGCCAATCAGAATAGAAACCCAGGCTTCCCCTCTGCTTCCAGGAGGCTGGATCCCTGGGATCAGCCAGCACAGCCTCCTCTCAGCAGGCGATGCCTACCATGCCTTCCCACTTCACCCCACTGCCCCCACACCTGCTTCAGGCAGCCAGCCTCAGCTCTCCCTATCTCCTGCTCCAGGGTACACGTATCCCCCAAAGGAGGGATGGGATTCGTGTAAGGACCAGCACATGAGCACACCAAAACAGGCGCCAATCTGATATCAACCCTGCATGTGGTCTTTTCTGCGCTCACACGCAGATTGCAGACAGCCTAAGAAAGTTCTGGTGCTGGCAGAGGGCGTCAGGCTCTCCTGGACACTCGGAGACTCAATGTGGATGGACAGATGCTTTCTCTGCGCTGAGTCCCCAGGGGAGTTCTATCCACAGGTCACGAGGAGGGAAGAGCGAGCAGGCTGGCTGAATTGTCTCAACCCCCTCCAAAGTCCCTTGGGTGAAAGGGCCATCAAATTTTTTTTTTTTTTTTAAGAAAGCTTTCAGCCTGCACATGAGTTAGGAAAATCAAGATCAGGATCATTCCCCCTTTTCTCTTTGTTCCCAGGGCTAAGACTCACTGGCTCTACAAAACAAAGTTGGAAGAAAGAACTGTCTGCATTTTGGCACGTAAGGAAGACCTCCATGCATCCCATTGTGTTTCTGGAATTTCCATATCCACTACCCCAGAGAGATTTTTTTTTTCCCTTTATGGAATAGAATCTTTAGTATTTTACCAGACTAGTCCCACGAGATATAAAATAAAAGAAGAAGACTAACGAGAAAGATTGAGGGTCTGAAATTTGACCTTCTGTTTGGGACAAGATGAATAATGGAGGAGAGATTTTACGGTCCTGTTTCTGACCCAAATAGCAAACGAAGATCCTTCTTTCTTCCTCCCACTGCTTAAGCAAAAAACAGCTGTGCGCAGCATCTGCAAGAGTGGTTCCGACCTTGTTTCATACTATTTGATTCCCACTGGCTTTTATGTTTTCCATAAATGATTGAAGAAAAGTTCTCAGTTGGAAATAGCAGTAAAATCTTTCATAAATCCTTGGTTAGCACCAGCTTCAGGCAGCTCATTGGATCCTCCACCCAGTCCCTAGGTGAATGCTGGCTGGCGAGCCGAGGGGAAAAGAGGACCTGGGTCTCGTCAAGAAGAAAGTTGAAGGCCAGCGTCTTCTCAGTCTCCTCGGGCTATTACAGAATATGCAGTTTCTCTTCTCAACCGTTATACCCCTCTAAATTCCTCTGTGTCGCTGAGACTCCATTCCTCTATTTATTAAATGAGGAGTCATCATATCAACCCACTCCAGTGTTCTTGCCTGGAGAATTTTGTGCACAGAGGAACTTGGCAACCCCATGGGGTCTCAAAGAGTTGGACATGACTGAGAGAATAACACATTATATCTACCTCCTTAGGACAATGCCTAGGACATAGTACAGATTCATTTTTATGATTGTGAATCCTTCAGTTAATGCATAATAAAAGTAATGAACATTTATTGACAGACTGTGATAGGTATTTTATTCACTTGGTGTTGTTTCGTCCTCAGAATAACTCCTAGAGGGGAGTTCTTATCTTTTCATTGTTTGGAAGGAAAAAAAATTGAAGTTTTGCAAATTTAAGTAGTGGACCCAGGGACTCTCCACTTTTAAACAGGGAAGCAGGGTCTGTGCTCACCAGAACTGTGCTCTTTCCAGCAAACAACAGCATCCAGCATTGGGAACCTACTATGCTTTCTGGTCACTGGGGATTTAGGCAAGACCAGATAAGAAGGCCTTGATCCCTGAAGACTGGTTGTGCCACTCGCCATAACTCCCAAATCTTTCATTGGCTGGTGACCGTGTAGTTGGAGGGATGAAATGAGAGAACCGTGCTCAGTTGCCCATCACCCACCTTGAATACAGTTGGCTGGTCCTCAGCTTGTGCAAACTCAGCCTGTCTCTAAGTCTCTTGGTCCCAGCTTGAATCCTCTCCCTGCTCTGGGCACCATGACCCTCTCAGCTTCATCTCTACCCATTGGTAACACAAGAGCTCTTTCCAGACTGATCATCTATCAAACTGGCTCAGAAAATTCATGTTTTCCTTGGATGTGAACCTTCTCCAAATGTCTGACCTGAGGATGACTGCTCCCAGGAGCCCCATGTCTGAAAACTGGAGAGAAGGGAAGCCAACAGTCAACAAACTGTGAGGAGACCACCCCAAAGTTGACTCAGACACTATCCAGCCACCAGTTCATACTGTTCACAGCAACCAAATCTACCCTTTGAAGAATAAGCAGAATTTCAGCTCTTCTACTGGTGCCTCCTGATCACGTCTCCAGGGTCAGATTGAGCGATAATTTTACTCCAGATAATGACTACATCAGGGCTTCCCAGATTGCTCAGTGGTTAAAAAAAAAAAAAAAAAAATCCACCTGCCAATGCAGGAGATGCAGATTCGATCCGTGGATCAGGAAGAGTCCCTGGAGGAAGGCATAGCAACCCATTCCAGTATTCCTGCCCAGGAAATCAGAGAAGGCAATGGCAACCCACTCCACTACTCCTGCCTAGAAAATCCCATGGATGGAGGAGCCTGGTAGGCTGCAGTCCATGGGGTCGCTCAGAGTCGGACACGACTGAGCAACTTCACTTTCACTTTTCACTTTCATGCATTGGAGAAGAAAATGGCAACCCACTCCAGTGTTCTTGCCTTGAGAATCCCAGGGACAGGGGAGCCTGGTGGGCTGCCGTCTATGGGATCGCACAGAGTCAGACACGACTGAAGCACTTAGCAGCAGCAGCCCAGGAAATTCTATGGACAGAGGAGCCTGGCAGGCTACAGTCCATGGGACTGCAAGGAGTCAGACGTGACTGAGCATAATGCATGTAAAAACTATATCAGGGGATTTTGCAAATTTATAATTTCCAAAAGGCACATCAGCCAACATTCTAATTTCTTAACTCCATTTCTTTCATTAAGGAGCTATTTTTGTTCCCGAGTGGGTCATTAGCTTTTTCTCCATTTTGATCAATTGAACTCATCATCAAACGCTACCAAAGGTTGAACTGAGAAAATTTCACCAGAAGAAATGCTATCAACTCCAATAGTGTTTAAAGAACATTTAAATTTTGTTTCCTATGATATTTTCCAAAACTGTAATCAATTGAGTGTTTTGCATTTTGCATAGGGTAGTCTTAACCTCACCACAATTTTGGGGTCCAAATTTTACCTAGTCAAGGCTCTTTTAATACTCCAGTGTCACAGTCCTAACTGAATCAAACCGTAATTTATCTATCCCAAATATATTGCCTGCTACGTTTCCTTTTTGGCCAAGGAAAGAAGTTTGCCTTCCATTCCTGAGCAAAAGAGGCCACAAATTCAGGGATTTGTAAGCTCAATAAAAGCTTCGGAAAATAATGGAATGAATTCATTTTAGGACCTCTTCCCCTGAGCCCAGGATTTCTGAGGGGTGTGTAAGGGAAAGGATAAAGTGAAGGTCAGAGACTTTGGGCTTCCCTGGTGGCTCAGTGGTAAAGAATCCGCCTGCCAGTGAAGGAGACGTGGGTTCCATCCCTGAGTCAGGAAGATCCGCTGGAGGAGGAAATGGCAACTAGCTCCAGTATTCTTGCCTGGGAAATCCCTTGGACAGAGGCGCCTGGCAGGCTACAGTCCCTGAGCTCACAAAAGGTCAGATAACAACTTAGAGACTAAACAACAACAAAACAGTTTTCCACTTGATTGATTAGGCACTGAACATTTCTAAATTAATGCTTATTTTTTTTTTTTAGAAAAAGAAATGGGGAATGGGATTGGAGGGAGGTCCATTGTGAAATTATCTTTTTTTTTAAATTTTTTTGGCCATATCACCAAATGTAGAGGGCATCTCAATTCCCCGACCAGGGTTGGAACCCATGCCCCCCTGTAGTAGAAGCACAGAGTCTTAACTGCTGGACCACCAGGAATTTCCCTGAAATGGTCCTTATACCAGGAGTTCAACATCTTTTCCAAATGTTTCATGGTAAGTAAATAGTGCATCCCCTAACCTGCCATGAAGCTGAGCAGCACTGAGAGACCCTGGAAGACAAAACAAAATGTACGAATTCTGCCTTTCTTTCCTGTTCTACTTTTCCCATTGATTTTCCTGGAAATATTAACAGATCATGAAATTTGCCAACGTCTATTTTACTACAGATTGCGTCTCATTCTTTTCAGTCTAATGAAATGGGGCCCATGGGGAGAGACAGGTAAGACAGTAACCTGGGACGTGGAGAAAGAAAAGAAACACGGCTCTAATCAGCTCAGGTTGCGGAAGCCAACGAAAACGTTTTGGGGCCCAGATACAAATATTTTGTACCTTTCTGCCAGGCAGTATAGTTTATTACAGGAACCACGTTTTAGAAACTCACAGGCAAGTGTTACAAATTTGAGAACATAAGTTGGACCCCTTCCCGTTCCAATAAGCAGTCGCAGGTGCGGTTCTCATGGAATTGTGTATTTAGGGAGGGAGGGGAGAGAATTACATGTTCTAAGCAAACTGTATTTGCATACACATTATGCATGTACCCAACACACACTTGTGCAAAGACGATTAAATATGTTCTGTGTTGGCAGCCTCTTACCGTGTTTCCTTAAAGCAGGAATAGCAAATGGGTTTGTCTCGCATGCCAAATCCAATCAAAATGCAGTGACTGTTTGAAGGGCCATGTTGAGAAGGAGTCAGAGGTTGTGCCTGTGTTGTTATACCTACGTTCAGTCAACAGTTCTTGCCTAATACATCCCATGCTCAAGGCTACGTTTTATCGTTTGGGTGGGTGGAGAGGGGATGGGGAGACATTCCCACAGATTTCAATACACCTGGTCCCTCCTGGAGTGGTACTCCCCAGCTGCCTGGAGTGCAAGGCCAGGATCTGGGGTAGGTTTAGAAAGCATGGTGACCAGTTGGCGATGTCCACAAGGACTGGGCCGGCCTGGGAGGGCAGCAGTGGGGGGTGGGGCGGGGTAGGCTGCAGTGTTCATATCATGTATTTGTCATCCCTGGTGACAAGCCATCAGAAATACACTCACCCTTCCTTGCTACCAACTGGCATGCGTTGTGCATCTGGACAACCCAGCATTGAGTTACGGACGTGTTTACAGTTGGGACAGGGCAACGCAAAACACAACGATAAGCGAAAGGGCCGCCCGCCTTTAATGCCCTGGGAGGAGGAGAGGGTCATCTTGCTGCTCCCAAATGTCTTGTTTCACTTTTATTAAAGACCAGGACATACTGAAATTCCTTGACTTCTGAATTTCAGTTTTTTCTTTCCTCTTCCAAAGACCTATTCACTTAGATGTCCTCTGACTATTATGACAGGAGCGTCCGCTGATGCCCATGGAATACCAGAGTGGAAGGAACCCCCAGCCACCTTTGGGGGCCACTCTGCCACCTTTGGCAGAGTCTCATCCCAGAGAGAACGAGGGTCTGTTTCTCCCCTGACAGAATTCCAGCTGAAGGGCCTGTGATCCCCAGGCCTTTCTGTTCTCCACAGTATTTTAGGGAACTTCCTCTAGAGGTCAAAGCTGGGCCATATATGAGAGAGGGTTAAGACCATGTATACTAGAATACTCCATCCTTCTCCCAAACCTTCTAGAGGTTAGTATATGTAATGCTTGCTTTAAGGAAGGAACATATGAATTAAACTTGATGGTCTCACAGCCCAAGTCCATTAATTGCTTCAGATACTATAATTTCCTCGGCTTTTTTTCTAGGCCAGTGTTAAAGTTCTCGATATGAAGAGACCTAACAAATTATTAGAAATTCTCTTATTTTGCCTTTTTTATATATAACTGGGTCATTCAAGTTGATGATTGATGCTAATTAGTCATGCAATAGCCATTTAGCTATAGGGCTATTAGAAACTCTTTTTTATTCATTCATTCAACATGCATTGTAAAAATACATATTTAATGCCTGCTTTCATCCTAGGCTATTCTTTTAAATTAACCAATTTGGTTTTTTGGTTGGGCTGGTCTCCGTTGCTGTGCGTGGGCTTTCTCTCGTTGTGGTGAGCGGGGCTACTCTTCGGAGTGGTGCGTGGGCTTCTATTGCCGTGGCTTCTCTTGTTGAGGAGAACAGAACCCAGAGAGCAGGCTCAGTAGCTGTGGTCCATGGGTTTAGTTGCATGCGGAAACTTCCCAGACCAGGGATCGAACCTATGTCCCCTACACTTGCAGGCAGATTCTTATCCACTCTACCACCAGGGAAGTCCTGACATTCATTTTTGAGGCCAGGACAGACTCAGCCACCAGCCTCAGGAAGCTTAGCACTCCCGGATTGTCCAGGGCGATCCCAGGGCCTCGAGGTAGTTGCCAGGATGGGAGAGGTCCAGGGGGCAGAGCAGGCAAGGGGAGGCCCTACACCCTGATTTAGGTGTCAGGAAGGGCTTCCTACAGAGTGCAACATGCCATTGAGACTGGAAGAATAATTTCTGGTCTTCGGGAGCTGGGTTAGGATGAAAGGAAAACATGCTAAACACCCTAAAAAATAGACATGTCAAATGTGCTTTTCCTTTGAACCAGCAGCTCCATTTCTAGAACATTTCCTAAAGAACTAATCAGACAAGTGCACAGATATGCAGATAAAGAATGTCCATCACAGACCATTTGTGACAGGAGGGAGAGAGAGAAGAAAATGAAAAAGCAACACAGATAATCCATAAGAGATCGGCTGATTATACTGAAATACATTCAGGTCGCTAGGTATAAATGGAACCATTAAAAGTCATTTTGTAGAACAATGTTTCTTGATAAGCCAAAATGTTCACAACAGGTTCTGAGCAAGTGAAGTGAAAGTCACTCAGTTGTGTCCAACTCCTTGCAACCCCATGGACTATATCATCCACGGAATTCTCCAGGCCAGAACACCAGAGTGGGCTGCTGTTTCTTTCTCCAGGGGATCTTCCCAACCCAGGGATCACACCCAGGTCTCCCACATTGCAGGTGTATTCTTTACCAGCTGAGCTACCGGTGGCTCAAAAGATGGTCCCTGTGACTTCCCTGGGGGTCCAGTGGTTGAGAATCCACCTGCCAATGCAGGGAACACAGGTTTGATCCCTGCTCTGGGAAAATTCCACATGCTGTGGGGACCCCAACTATATGCCTATGCACCCCAACTACTGAACCCCTCTCTAGAGCCTGTGAGCTGCAGTTATTGAAGCCCACGTGCCTAGAGTCTGTGCTCTGCAACAAGAGAAGCCATCGCATTGAGAAGCCTGCACACTGCAGTGAGTAGCCCCCATAGAGAAAGCCCTCACACAGCAACGAAGGCCCAGTGCAGCCAAAAATAAATAAATAAATATTTTAAAAAAATAAATAAAATTCATTAAAAAATAAACACTGGATTTAAAAAGAGAGAGAGAGATGGTCCCTGGATCAGCAGTATCAGCATTCCCTGTGTGTGTGCTTAGTCACTCAGTCGTATCCGACTCTTTTTGACCCCATGGACTGTGTAGCCCACCAGGCTCCTCTGTCCACGGGGGCTCTCCAGGCAAGAAAACTGGAGTTGGTTGTCATTCCCTTCTCCAGAGGATCTTCCTGACCTAGGAATCGAACCCAGGTCTCCAGCATTGCAAGCAGATTCTTTACTTCTTTACCTTATGATCTACAGTGAAGTTCCTAGGGGCATGTAAAAATATCAGATCTCAGGCCCTGTTCAGACCTATTCAATCAAAATCTGCATTTTAAAGAAGCCGTGTGTACTGTGCTTAGTCACTCAGTCATGTCTGACTCTTTTCAAGCCGATGGACTGTAGCCCTCCAGGCTCCTCTGTCCATGGGGATTCTCCAGGCAAGAATATTGGAGTGGGTTGCCATGCCCTCCTCCAGGGGATCTTCCCAACCTAGGTCTCCTTCACTGCAGGCAGATTCTTTACTGTCTGAGCCACAAAGAAGACTTAAATGTTCAGAATTCACTTTAAAGTTTGAGATGCACTGGTCTGGATGACAGACTGCTCTTTGTTGGCAAGTGAGTTTCCTCTGGTCCGTGGCATTGTGTGGAAAATGGGCAATATGTTGAGTTTTTCGCAAAGTTAAATATATTTAATTAATAGTAATACTCTTTATTCTGAGATTATAATCTCGCTTTTGTGGGGTTAAACTTCCTTTGTTTTGTATGATGCTGGTGATTTTTGGATGGTAGGCTTTGTTTGTTTTGCTGCTGTTTCGGTGGCCTTAGTTAGCAAAATAAACAGTTGGTATGGTAATCCTATGTGTTGTTTTTGAAATTTTACTAGGAAATCTGGGAATCATGATGAATGCTAACACACATTGCTTTCAAGTGAAATATTATGTGTGGGTGTGTGGTCTGGGTGTGTGTGAATTCTATGTAAACACTGGGTCCCTTTGGGAGGTAGAACTGTGGACATTTTCAATGCTTTTTTGCTTTTTTTCTGAGTTGTCCAAGTTTTCCACATTTAACACTTGAAAAAAATGGATTGAAGTAGAAACTAGAGGAGCCTACAGAAAGCAGCATTTGGTCTCAAGTCTCAGGAACCTGTGTCTGTTTGGGGACCCTGATGCAATGATGAGGTATCAATACGTAGACTGTGGACCTAGTCGGTCGGGTCGAAGGCCAAGGACTTAGTGTCCTTGAGCCTCAGGATCCTTATTTATAAGATGGGTTATAATAACAATAGTACCTGATTCTGGGGTGGTTCAGAGACTAAGTGACTAAGCAAATGTAGCCATTTTTCAGTACCAGGGCTATTGAAACAGGGGCTTCCCAGGTGGCACTAGTGGTAAAGAATCTGCCTGCCAATGCAAGAGATGCCAGAGACACGAGTTTGATCCCTGGGTTGGGAAAATTCCCTGGAGAAAGGAATGGCAACCCACTCCAGTATTCTTGCCTGGAGAATCTCATGGACAGAGGAGCCTGGCGGGCTACAGTCCACGGGGCCACAGAGAGGCGGACACGACTGAATGATTGAGCTCTAATGAAACAAACTATTACCAGACAGGTGGTTTAAAACGAGAGAAATGCAGTCTTTCACACCTCTGGAGGCCAGAAGTCCCAGATCACAGCATCAGCGAGCCCTGCTCCCTCTGAAGTCTCTATAGGAGATTCCATCCTCGCCTCTTACAGCTTCTGGTGGCTCCGTGTGTTCCTTGGCTTGTGTCTGCATCTTTCCAGTCTGTCTCCGTATTCACAGGGTCTTCTCTCTGCTTCTGTCTCTTATAAAGACACCCGTGGTTGGGTTTAGGGCAGGCCTGGGTAATCTAGGATGATACCATTCAGATCCTTGATTTAGTTACATCTGCAAAGCCCCTTATTTCAAATAAAGTCACATTTCCAGATAATAAAACTGGGCCACAGAGATATCTCTGCCACGGTGGGCAGGTGGGGTGGGAACCATTCATCCCAAGGCTAAGCTGAAAATATAATCCAACTTTGAATAACAAGTGACACATTGAAGTTTCTGTCTCCTTTCTAATCTCTGGGAAACTTGTGTTTCAGAATTTTCTCTAAAGGCTCTTGTTTGGATCGAAGTCTCTTGATTTCTAATTTCCCAACCAAGAATTATTTCTATTACTAAAGATATCCATTTCAAAAACCATTGCTGTTCCTGGGCTCAGCATTTCTGTTCACCACAGTTACCACTGGAAATGGGGGGAGAGGTTGAGGAAAGTAGCGTGAAGCCCTAAAGGGAATCCCCTCTAGACTGACGCTTACACAAAAGGGAGCCCACTGAGTCATTTTACGCCACAGAGCTCCGTTTTGTTTTTTTTCTTCCAATAGTCTCCTTACATTCATCTATGACAAATGACTACTGCCCACAGGACATGGGAAGGACACTGACTGGGGGTGTAGGACAGTTATGTTCGCAGGCCAACCCTCCAAGGGCCACAGGAGGGAGTTTTAATAAAAAGCAACCAGGAAATTCCCTAGCGGTCAAGCGGTTAGGATGGAGTGGGCCTCCAGCACTGCTTCTCCAGATCAGCTGAGCAGGTTGCTAATCATCACCTCCAGATTCCTGACCTGGGCTTCAAAAGGTCAGATGGTGGCTCAGATGGCAAAGAATCTGCCTGCAGTGCAGGAGACCCAGGTTCGATCCCCAGGTTGGGAAGATCCCCTGGAGAAGGGAGTGGCTACCCACTCTCACATTCTTGCCTGGAGAATTCCATGGAGGAGTGGTGGGCTATATAGTCATGGGCTTCAAGAAGCTGAGATAACAATATTTCCCTGTAACTGTTGAAGGTGTTCAAATGGATTGTGGAATCTAGAAAAATGGTACAGATGAACCTATTGCAAGGCAGGAAAAGCAGAAATAGGAACACAAACATATGGATACCAAGGAGGGAAGAGGGGTGGGATGAATTGGGAGATTGGAATTGACATCTATTGGCTACTATGTATAAAATGTGTAAAATAGATAACCAGTGAGAACCTACTGTATAGCACAAGGAACTCTGTTCAATACTCTGTGGTGACAAAGAGGAGAAATACATATATATATATATATATATATATCTGATTCACTTCACTGTACCGCACAAACTAACACAACATTGTCGAACACCTAAATGGCAATTTAAAAAAAAAAAAAATGTAAGGCTGGGTTTGGCCTGTGGTTGAAGTGCAGCACATGATTTATTGAATGAATAAATGAATGAATAAATGTTTGTGACTTTGAGAGAGTAGAGTTGCACTTTAGAATTCAACTGTAAAATTCATCTGACAAAATACACACATTTTTCTACATGAGTTCTTTCCCCTCCTCCCAAGGGGGTTTTCTCCTAATGGGAAATTAAATAGCTTGGTGGGTACATCATTTCCGCTACTTGCCAGGGTGGAATGCATCTATAGAATCAGCACTAATGAGACAAACTTACAATATAGCTTCTCATGCATACATGGGAGGCACCTAATCACCCACTGGCTGCCTCCCCGACCTGAGGGTCCTTCTCCTTCCAGGGAAGCCCCCTTCCCCACCACTTGGCACCCCATTTACTTGAAATACCATACAGGAGAGCCACAGGACAGAATCCTTTCCTAAGCCAACTCAGGCAACTTCCACTCTCAGAATTGTGAATCCAGGTTACAAGTCCCCTTTTCACAGCATGATACAGACTTCCTTTGCTCAGATCTGGGAATACGTTTGTGGCTCCTGCTGGCTGGCGTGGAGACCATGCAAGAGAAGCAACTTAGTCATCACCCAAATCTAGTGTCTATTCAGACCCAACTCCCTGACACCTAGCCCATAAAACAGCCTTCTCCCCACGCGCACATAGAGAAAGAAAGCTGTCATCTGGATATTTCAGACTAAGAATAATGATAGGTTCCTGAAAAATTCAGACAACTAAAGCAAACCTGAAGTTGCCATTCGCCTTGGCAAGAAAATTGCTTGAGTTCTTCCTTCGGTCTGCAGTCACCTTCAAGATTCGAATGTCATCTCTGCTACGAGTTCTTTCACTGGTGAGCCCTGGAGTTAAAATTCATTCAGTCGTGAAGCCGTCCCAAAGCATCTATGAGTGGGGACTTGCAAATAATTAGAACCAACAGCAATTTGAAAAGCTTCACGACTGCCCCGTGGAATGGTTTCTTTGGCTAATGTTGTTACACCCATTCCAGTGGTGGTGGTTTCATTTCAGGCTACGGGCAGGCTTTATAAGAATGTGAAAATCAATACGAAAGGTTTGTCAGGGCGACATGTTTGTTAATGTTTTATTGATTATGCTATTGGTTGTAAATTTTCTAACTTAATAAAGCTCAAGATTTTTGCAGTAAAAGACAGAGGTTATTTAATTAACTGGCAACTTAATGCAAACTACTAACATGATACATTGTGAGTGCTTCAAAGTGACACCCGATTCATCACTCTCCAAGTGGGCATGATATTACACAAGAATATTATGCCCCTTAAAGAATTATGGAGTAGGAAATGGCAACCCACTCCAGTATTCTTGCTTGAAAAATTCCACAGACAGAGGAGCCTACTGGGCTACAGTTCATGGGGTCGCAAAAAGTTGGACATGACCGAGTGACTCACTTTCACTTTTTCTTTAAAGAATTAAGAGAGGGAAGTCTGATACAAAAAAGAAAGGCATCGATTATATAACATTCTACAGCAACTATAATTGTTTAAAAAAGAAGAAAAGGAGAGGCATCTACCCATGGCTTTTAATCCTAAAAGAATCTGACAGTGTGCACTTAATATTAAAAGAAAAGCTGAATAACCACATAGTTGCTTTTTTTTATAAAGGGAAATTAGGGGCTCCCTGGTGGCTCAGTGGTAAAGAATTTGCCTGCCAATGAAGAAGACACGGATTCGATCTCTGATCCGGGAAGATCCCACCTGATATAGAACAACTAAGCCCCTGTGCCCTGTGCCCCAGAGCCTGGGGCAACAACTGAAGCCGGATGCCCTAGAACCCATGCTCTGCAACAAGAGAAGCCCCTTTAGTGAGAAGCCAGCACACCGCAAGTAGAGAGCAGGCCCCGTCCACAGCAACCAAGACCCAGCACAGCCAAAAATAAATAAACACATTTTTTAAAAAAAAGACATTAGGATAAGGCTCCTAAAAAGGTAAGCCAAGTGCCCATAATTCAGGTAGCATTTGTAATCAAATTCATGATAATCCACTTTCTGTCTCCTAAGTGAAAATACTCGACTTAATTCAATGATCTTGTGATATTACAATTATTTATTAACATATCTAATGCTAATGAAACCACATAAATCCAGTCCTTTAATGGTTTATGTTACTCTTTCCCAGATGTGTTTGGTCTATTCTATACATACTGTATATTCACTCTAAAAGGTCCTGTATGGAAAATACTTTATGTTCTTCATTAACATGAGTGCTGATTCTCTCCTGATGTAGGCGGCTGAAGCACAGAGTTGTTAGACTTGAAGCATTTTCCAGTGAACTATTAGTAAAACAAGTCTAAAGTGTTAGTTGCTCAGTCGTGTCCGACTTTATGTGACCCATGGACTGTAGCCTGCCAGACTCCTCTATCCATGGATTCTCCAGGCAAGAATAGTGGAGTGGGTTGCCACGCCCTCCTCCAATGGATCTTCCCAACCCAGGGATCGAACCCAAGTCTTCCCTATTGGCAGGTGGACTCTCTATCGTCTGAGCCACCTGGAAAGCCCAAAATAAGTCTGTCTCTCTTCAAATACAAGTCCTTTAGGATGTTAAGTATAGGACATTGAGCTTGACTTTCCTTGCTTCCCCCGCCCCTTACTATTAAGCCCTGACACACAGTATTATATCTTTTGTAGCCTTACTAGAATTACATTGTGATGTTCAATCTGGAAGGGAGATGGTTCCTATTTTGTGATGATGCAACTCAGCCCTCCAATGGGCCAAGACGTGACACTGCCATTAAAGCTACAGAATGCCCTGTGGGGATGCTAAACACCTATTTCCACACAAATAACCAAACTGGCATTAATTCTTTAAAAACTTCTTTCCTCCGGAAATTATTTTAAAACTGTCTGTAGTCACAAAAGCCTCTTGAATCAACAGCTCTTCCAAGAAATTGTAAAGATTTTCATGGAAACCACTTCAATAAAGCATTTATTTCCTCAGAAGAATGGAAGAAGGGAAAGAATTACCATCCTGAGCACTCACAACCCCAATTACCATCTGCGGGTCTTCTCTCTACCTGCCAGGTTAATCACCAGCTTGTTTCATCACCACGCCACATAAAAAGCTTCCTTCTCTCCTAATTATTCTCTCTCCCTTTCCCCTAATTTTTTTTTCAGAATTATTTTTAACACATCTTTTCAAACCTTTTCAAACTTTCTAATGGAACTCTTGTGAATGTTTCAAAATTTTCTTCCATTTGAAATCTCACACAAGCTCTTCCAAATTCTCAACAGTAATTCTCAATTAATAAAAATTTCACTGAGGCATGAGTTCCATTCTTTTCCACTAATTTAAAAGTCTCCCACAGTGGGTTCCTAAAATATTTGGAAAATAATTTTTAAATGAGAACAATTCTTTAAATATGTAGCTATGAAACCAGATTCTCTTCGGACTTGACCTGGTCTTGGTTGTGAGTTAATACTTCCTGGAAAAGGCTCTTTCTTTTCTTTTTATCCTCTTAAAAATATTTTGTGCCTTTTTATATAAAGTTTTAGAACATGAAAATTTTAAAACATTGTCTTTTTGCAATCCATAGAGGTGAGGTGAAACTCTATAAACTTGGAGAGAACAAAATTGGGAACAGGAGTATGGATATTCTTTCCTTGGGCCAAAAAAGGAGATGTGCTATCCTGGGGGTGATGATGAAGTAAAAGCCTTTGTCAAGGTCCTGGTTTTAGACTGCTTGAGGAGTTCAAGGCACCTGGTAAACGTGAATAAATGAATGAGGATGCACATGGAACCAAATCTGAAAATGAGTCACAGGCCAAGACTATTGTTCATCTAAATCCATGCATTTGGGGTCATAGAAAAAGCAAAGTGCTATAGAAAAAGATGCATAGGAAGATTTTAATTTTTAGATACTAACAAATCGCCCTCCAAGGTGACGATACAACCAATACAAGTTGCGTGGTGTTTATTCTCATTTCTCTTTAAATTCACCACCAGATTATGTTCGTGTGATGCTAGTTTTGACCTCAGGTTTCCTGGATAGGAATGATTGGAGCATATTTCATATGCTTGCTGCAGTTGTTGTTCAGTCGCTAACTTGTGTCTGACTCTTTGTGACTCCATGGACTATAGCTCCCTAGCTTCCTCTGTCCATGGGATTTCCCAGACAAGAATACTGGAGTGGGTTACCATTTCCTTCTCCACAGATGCTTACTAGCTGTGTTTATTTCCTCTTTTGAGAACTGACATATATTTTACCCACTTTTCTACACTTAAGGAAACTGAGGTTTTGTTAACCTGAGAAAACGTCGATTTCCAGCCTTGATAGAATTATAACCGCTTTCAGACTTTGAGAAATATGAAGGGCCAAACTGTGATCACTGAAGGAATGCATCGATGAGGTAAGCTCTACAATATAAATGGATTTGTACATATTAACACACTCACATACTTCAGATACAATCTCTGCCTATTCCATACACGCAAATACCATCCGCCAGTCTACACGTTACGTCCCATAACACAGAGGTTTTAATTTGGATGCTGTTAGATTTGTGGATGTTGACCTTTGTAGTTGGGATGTTGACCTATGCCTTTTTCTGGAGGCCTCCCTCACCCACAAAATAAGAACAAACTCTTTCATATTTCTATTTAATATGAATCATAATTTTTTAGAATTTAACCTGCATTTTTTCTTTTAAGTTTGTTTGTTTAGTTAGTTATTTTGGGCAGCACTGCACAGCATAAAGAATCTTAATTCCCCAACCAGGGATCAAACCCATACCCCCTGCATCAGAGTCTTAACCTCTGAACCATCAGGGAAGTCCTCTTCAAATTATAATTTTAAAAAATTATGCCGAATGTATTTTTGTGAATGGTATGAGGTAAGGAGAGAACTTCACTTGTCATTAAGTGAAAAGCCAGTGTTCTTGATGCCGTTTCTTTAAACATTTAAGGAAAAGCATAACTCTTGGAGGGCACTTGGAGTCATGGAATATCAGAACTGAGAGGAACTGGAGGAATATCCTGTTTAACTGCCAGTGTTTGGGGGAAGGCGCCTGGGGTCGAGAAAGCCTCAGTGACCCGTGCAAGGCCACCCAATTGGAAGGAGCAGAAACGCAAGGTTGAGGCTGCCCCCCAGGCATGCTTCCCCTAGTGCCTGCAGGAAACAAATTGTCCTCACGGCACAGGACACCTTGAGGGATGAAGAAGTGCCAAGATAATCTGAATGTGAAGCTGTTTGGGGCAGAAGAGAAGGGGAAAAAGAAGTCAGGAGACCGTGCGGAAATAAGCTTATCCAACAGATGTAAGGATTCGGGGTTTCAGAATTAGTCTATGTGTTTAGACCCTGTGCCATTCACAAAATAACAGAAACTCCAGTAAGTACTGGCTTTTTTTTAAAAAAGCGAGGCACCATAACTAAGAGACTGCAGGCCAGAGCTAAGACCTGGCACAGCCAAATAAATAAAATTTTAAAAATTAAAAAAAAAGAAAGGGCAAGGGGAGTTTGTAGTTCTCACACAGGAAGTCTGAAGACAGGCTATCCAATGCTGGTATAGGAGTTCAATCATGCTCTTTCTAGTGTCTCCTTTGTCATTTCCAGTGTTCAGCCTCACAGTCACAACGTGGTTGCTGAGACTCCAACCATCGAATTTGGGTTTAAGAGAGAAAGAGTAAGGAAATGGTGGTGCCGATTGCATCAGTTTCTCTTGTAAAGCTTTCCTAGAATGCTCCCAATAGATGGACTTGGGCTTGTCTACAAACTCAAACTGTTTCATGATTCATCTCTAGGCGGAAGGGGAGTTAGAAACCAAGTACAGATGTTTCATGTCTGCGGTCACCATGGCAGCAGCAGGAGGTGGAGGCTGGAGCTGGGTGGCCTCTGTGTCCGCCACATACTCACGACACATCGACTTGGAATCTAAATAATTCTGGGGCTCATGGTCTCATCCAGAAGTCACCGTACCACCATTATTCCATGGTCTGAAACCACACTGGAAAAGAAGAGACCCCTAGACTCCTGCTGTGCCTTCTCACAGGTGAGAGAGAAAAATAAAAAAATGTCCCTCCAGTCCTAGATTTTCCATATTTAATCATGCCCAAGGCCCCAGAGCATGCTCTGGCCCTGTAGTGGATGGAAAGGTAATTTAATCCTCTACTATAAAATGGGGCAGTGCTTGCCAGAGAGCTTGCTAGAAGATGCCAAGCCATGAAAACAGAAGAGCAGGTGCTCCAGACTTCTGGAATACGTGAGAATTAGGGCTCCGTCCTCATGCCCAGCTCTTCCGCAAAAGCAGATGTTCCTGGGTATGGTTTTGAACTCACAAATTTGGCTGCTTGATCGTCACGTGTCGCACTTACAGGCAGAAATAATCCACGTCGAGACTAATTATTAATAATAACGAGAAGATATTCAATGCAGATTTCGTGCTGGGCACTTTGTTTCCCAGTTTGTATGCATTAAGTACTTTTTTTTTTTCCTTCATAAGCATTCTAGAGGGAAGTACCATTTTAACCTTCATTTTAAAAATGAGAAAACTGAAGCCTGGAGAGACAAAGTAACTGGCTTTCACTGCAGATCTATGAAGTGGCAGAAACCAAGTATGCATCCAGGTTCTTCCATTTCCAAGCTTTTGCGCTTCATCGCCATGGATACTGCCTCCTTGAGAATGCTTTCTACGCACCATCACCCACTTGGAGCGTAAGATGCTCCAAGTCTGAGGGCCAGCAACATCCATCATCCAGCTGCATACGTTTACTAATATAAATTAAAAGTCCTTTTAAAATAAAAGTACTTTTACTTGGCATTTTATGAAGCTAACGTGTGAGCATATTAAGTCCCTTCAGTCATGTCTGACTCTTTGTGACCCCACGGACTAGAGCCCACCAAGCTCCTCTGTCCATGGGATTCTCCAGGCAAGAATACTGGAGTGGGTTGCCATGGCATTCCTTTCTCCAGGGAATCTTCCCGACCCAGGGATCAAATCCGTATTTCCTGCATATCCCGCATTGGCAAACAGATTCTTTACTGTCTGAGCCACCAGAGAAGCCCAGGGAGTAGATAAATTAACAGATTCTTAGGCCATCAAGACTTTTCATGGATTTGAAAAAATCAACTTATGCCCTCATTTGCGGAAGAGGAAACAGAAGTTCAGAGAAGTGAAGTGCTTGCCACATCCACACAGCTCTTCCGTGGTCTGATGAGGCCTGGAATTCAACTCTTGACTCCCAGCCCAGGGCACCCCACAAAAGAGTTGAGCCCTTCCAGCCAGTTTCTTCCACTCCACATTTTCTCTTCCCCCTTTCTGAAAGAAGCGTGATGCCAGATGCAGCCTCGAAGTTTCCTGGCTGCTTCTAGGACAGCAGGCTTCTCTTGAAGCCAAGAACCCTTTCCGGCAGGCCCCTCTGCCACGTGCTCTAAAACGTGCGCTGTGCAGGCACGATCTTTGAAGATTCTTTCCTTTCATCTCAGCTCAAAATAGCACCTGCCATATCGTTAGCCTCGGAAACTTCAGAGTGAGGACCCAAAGGAATGGGTAAATTTATCACCTGGTGAAATGACCTACATTCTGCTTAATTGTTTTTGGCCTGACCATTACCCCAGGCATCAGAGTCAAAAGGAAGAAAAGAGATGGTTAGATCTCTGTGTACACAAATTTTACAGCTCTGGTTGATCTCGAAAATTCATAGCTATCTGGAAGAAATTTCAAGATAAAAGATTCTTAGCACAGAGTTAATTGTACGAAAGCCCCACTTCTGTTGATGTTTCAGGAAAAAAGAGATTATCAAAATGATGACTCGTGTATTTCTCAGATCATCTGATTTGGTTCAACTGCTCTTTTATTACGATGTGTCGGGTCAGGTTTTATTTTATTACAAAAAGACAAAGTTGGATGTCATAGCTCTTTTTTCATACGAGCAAAAGACATCAATTTCTCTCTAATACACAAAATGCTTCATATCATAGGATGTAATTGAAGAAATAAGGTTTTTATGAAAACTGAAAGGAAAATGTGGTCAAAAGACATTTAAGATGTTTCTAAGGTCACCACCAAATGCATATTATCTTCGTATTTTTTTACCACTTCGGCTGTAAATTCTCTTGACGAGCTTCAAAACAACATTCACTTCCTTCTGATGTGATCACTTAGTACATTTGGCAGCTGTTGAATTTCATTTCCTAACGTGTTTGTAATGGAGATGTACATGGCATGGCTTGTTTAATGTAATTTGTTGCTTACATGCCAACATTCATAGTATTATCTGCCTAAATGTGCAAAGAGGGGACTGGGTGAATAATAGTTTGCTTGTTTTTTTTTAATTTTTAAATTAATGGGAGTTTTCTACATCTTATAAAATGTAATCAGTACGGAGAGTTTAGTCAGGGAGTTATGTCTGACTCTTGAGACCCCATGGACTGTAGCCCACCAGGCTCCTCTGCCCATGGGATTTTTCAGGCAAGAAGACTGAATTGGGTTACCATTTCCTTCTCCAGGGGATCTTCCCGACCTAGGGATCAAACCTGAGTCTCCAGCACTGCAGACAGTTTCTTGACCAACTGAGCTACTGGGGAAGAAACTGACAGAGTTTACATTTCAGCAAAAGAACAGTACTTCTTTGAATCTCACCAAACAGTTCCCAGACCTCAGATTGCGCCAATTAAAGTAAGATAACAAAAATTCTAGTGCAATGAGTACACTTCAAAAGAAGCTATTTGATAAAGCCATTTCCCGATCCCATTACAGAGGCCATAGAAATAAAACTCTGCTACCTGCAACTGACACACACTGTCCAGGTCCCAGGAAATGAAATGAAATTTCATTCATTTCAGAGTTGTTCGCTGCTCAGTCACTAAGTCGTGTCCAACTCTTTGTGACCCCAAGAACTGCAGCACTCCAGGCTTCCCTGTTTCAGAGTAAACACGTCCAAAAACTGAACTTCTCATGATTCTCCCAAATACAACTCTTCTCACGCAACCTCCCATCTCAGCACTCGACACCACCATATGCCAAGCTGTGTGATCCCTACAGCCGATCACCAACCCATCAGTTTTTGTCTTCTAAATATCTCTTGAACTCATCCAAGTCACTTCATCTCTGCCCTATGGCCAGAGCCATGATACGATTTCAATGGACTCTGGGCATTTTTACCTTCATGGTCCCCTTTGGCATAAAAAGAAAAAATTAAAAATTATGTTTTATGACTTTGTTGGTACAAAGACAAATATAAACCAAGCTGGGTTATTATTTTATGTTCATCATTATTTATTCACTTTTTAATTCTGATTAGAAGATAAACCAAACTTAAACATTTTCCCAGGCCGGTAAGATGTGCTCTGGGCCCTGGGCACTGTGCCTGCTGTGTCAGTGGCTAAAACGGACCTGCTCATGGCTCTGACCCCTCAGCTGAGCCACTCTGATTGCCCGTTTCCTGGCAATTCGTTCTCCTACTGCAATCAGAGTATCTGAATACTCAAATTTGCTTACAATCCTTTAAGACTTTGCATTACTTCAAAGACAAAGCTGTACTGAGAAAAAATTTGAATGAAAAAAGTCACCATTTTAACCCTTTAAAAATACACAACTTAGTTTTCAGGACACAGCTGACACTTGAACAACATGGGGGTTAATCCATGCATAATTTATACGCAGTCCTCCTCATCTGAGGATTCAGCCAAATGTGGAGCGAGTGGCACTGTAGCATTTACTATTGAAAAATAGCCACATATAAGTAGGAATGTGCAGTTTAAATCTGCATTGTTCACGGGTCAATTGTAATGAAAATCTTGTGAAAATATCACCACCATCCAATTCCAGAACACTGCCATCTCCCCAGAAAGAAGCTTTGTATCTCTGAGTTTTTCCCTTTCTTCACCCACCCCCTCCCCAATCCCCGTCCACCACTAAACTTTCTGTCCCTGTGGACTTGCCTGTTCCAAACGTAAAAGGAGTCACGCAATCCTTGACCTTTCGTTCTGCCTTCTTTCACTGAGCATGTTTTCAATGTTGATCCATACTGTCCCATTTATCAGCACTTCATTCCTTTTTATGGCTGATGGCTGAGTGATACTCATTGCACTGTCTGTAACTGTCTGCCCTAGGAAACAGAGAAGAGCACATCTTACATCACATGGTCGTTTTTGCAGGATGAGTCTTAGAACAGTGTGGCCAACAGGCCCAAACTCAGTGTCTACCCACAGTGTGGCCCACAGGTCTGGGCTGGTCCATGACCCAACGGCAACCCAGTTGCGCTAAGTATGGACAGTGACAACAAGCTCCTAGAAACGTTTATGTGCAATTTGATATCACCACAGCATCCAAGTGCCTGATTTTGTATTTTACAAAAGTATCTGTCTAATATTTTGAAAATAAAAAAGCACTAGCCCTTCACCACAAATAGTAAGAGAAACCCTAGCTGAGTTCTTATCAGGATCGACTGTAGAGGTGGCTCACTCTGTCTACAGAACAGAATGTGAGCCTGAGGGCTGGCCATATCCCATGACTTTCTAGAAACCCTGTAAAAGCAAAGATAATAATTTCTGATGTGTGGGAATTAAAAGCCCTCATATATGTTACAATAGGAAAAAAAAATCTGTGTATGGAATAAAGGACATTACCCTGAAGTGGTGCAGAATGGTGCAGTTTCAAAACCAATTTATCTCCCATCTCTGCAGCACACAAATGTAGCTGCTTTGCAAGGAAAACCTCATTCACTGGAATAAAAAGGCAGCTGAGCCAGAGAAGGGAATAATGGGGACAGCCTGTACTGAGTCAGAATACACCTCATTGACACTAAAGCTGATTGATGACCTGGGAGATTTCTGAGTCCAGAGGAGGAGAACAAAATGGAAACAAGATAGATAAATGGTGGTGGTACATATGAGAAGCTGTAGGTGTGATACAGAGGTGTGTTCTCTGTGCAAGAGGAGATTGGGGTCTTTCAAGGCTGACAGTTGTTGTCAATGCAGTTGACATAAATTTTGCTCATGTTAATGGAAATGTACCAGTGTGATTTACCAAAGCCATTTACAGCTGTTGAGTTAGAATGAAATAGAAAGCAACTGGAGGAAGAAGAACCCAAGTGGTTTTGCACTTGTATATGTGAATGAAGGCATATTTTAAAACTGCTCTCTACGTCGAGCTTTTCCCCTAATGGGGCAATTCTTATTTCTCTTTAAAGCGATTCTTTTAGATCTTACAAAACTACAGTGAGGTCTTTGGTTCCAGAGAGCTTTCTCAGGCTCTCTACTTTCTCCATTTTGAGACTGTAGGTCTTGTGTTAACAGGCTTTTATTTCTTACAAATCCATTTGTAGGAAATTATGTGCTTTCATCCTTCCTCCTGGTGTTAGAATGAAACATTCTCATCTGGGTTGAGATATTCTGGAATGCCAAGAAGTTGCTTTCAGCCACGGAACATGCCAAGGGCATGGAAAGTTTCTTCAGAAAATGGGTCAAGAGGAAAGAGTGTCAAAAGCCAATGAGATGAGAGGTCACAACATCTCTGTGCAAAGCCAAACAAGACAGTCAGTGGTGGGAGGAAAATGCCCTGGAAACTGGCATCTCTCCTGGCAAGGGGAAGGCAACTAGACAACCCCCCTACTCAAGAACCTCTCCAAGAGCTCAGCTGCACAGGCTGGCTGTTCCTGAAGGCTGTTTGCAGCAACATGGGCGGTCAGACCAACCACTAGGGCAATCAGAAGGATTCTGAACAAAAAGAGGGAATTTGAGAAAGACGGTGGTTGAGAAGGAAAGCCTTGTGGAGAAGGCTTTCAACTATTGGGCCGGCCAAGCCTGGATGGGAGCAGGGTTGGGAGGAGAATGGATACATGCATATGCATGGGTGAGTCCCTTCACTGTTCATCAGAAACTAGCGCAACGGTGTGAATCAGCTGCACCTCAACACAAAATGTTTTTGGTGTTAAAAAAAAAAAATTAAATCAAAAAGTGAAAAAGTTCTTACTAAAAAAAAAAATAAAGTATTGGGTTGGCCAAATTACTTCATTCAGTTTTTTCTGTTAAGATGGCTCTAGAAGTACTGAGTTGTCTTTAACTTCATTGAAAACAATTTTGCTAGATTGTATTGCAACAGCTGTCATATTGGTGAGTATTAAAAAAAATACTTACCAAAATCGGTGAAGGGTCTATGTGACTAAGGTGGTTGTAACCCTTGCTTCCCCAATCCACACTCACATCCCCTCACATCAAGTCTGTAGTTTCACAATGAGCAGTGATTTTTGACTCTGGAGTCCCATGTAGACCAGCTGCTGGGGTTCTTTGGCCCCAGATTCCTTTTTTTTTTTTTTTCTGGGCCCTAACCAGCTCATCCACTCATGGCAAAGAAACTCCGAACTTTTCTTCTAACTTTTGTCATCATTTCTGAGACACCTCTGCTCCTCAAATGTAGAGGAGGCTCAGTCTTTCTTTTTACAAGTTATCAGCCAGAAGAAATCCACTAGAAACTATGGTTCAACCCAGTCCCCACCCACAGAGTAGGGTGTCTTAAAGACTGCTCTCCTTTAGAGACTTGGGGCTTCCTCGGTGTCTCAGTGTTAAAGAATCAGCCTGCCCATGCAGGGGATGTGGGTTTGATCCCTGGGTCTGGAAGATCCCTGGAGAAGGAAATGGCAACCTGCTCCTGTATTCTTGCCTGGAGAATTCCAGGGACAGAGGAGATCGGCAGGCTACAGTCTGTGGGGTCTCAAAGAGTAGGACATGACTAAGCACACTCACTTAGTCAGAGTCCTCCTAAGGCTCACTCATGGCTGTCTTTCAGTAGAAAGGGTATGAATTGCCTCTGACCAAAAAAGTAAGAACGAGTTATGTGTGTTAGTCACTCAGTCATATCCAACTCTTTGCCATCAGTAGCCATCAGGCTCCTCTGTCCATGGAGTTCTCCAGGCAAGAATACTCCAGTGAGTTGCCATTTCCTACTCCAGGGAATCTTTCCAACCCAGGGATAGAACTCATGTCTCTTGTGTCTCCTGCATTGGCAGGCAGATTCTTCACCACTGCACCGCCTGGGAAGCCCAGTCTACACCCCACACCCGGATAAATTCCAAATGTATAAGATTCAAACCCCAAAGAGGTAGAAGAAAATACAGGGAATTATTTAGTAACTTTAGAATGGGGAAGACTCTTCCAAGTGTGACATAAGATTCAGAAGCCATAAGAAAAAAACATCATTGAATAAATTTCACCATGGAAAAATAAAATACGAATTCTCCGTGTAGTAAAAATTGCAAAGTCAGAAAGACAAACAACAAAGGTTTTTTTCCCCTAATACATATGTTCAAATTAATTTCTTAAAAGACCATCATTTCATTCAAAAATGAGCAAAGGAAAAAAAAATTTAATGGGCAAAGGATATAAAAGTAGATATAGGATGGACAAATAAATATTTTAAAAACTCTTTAAAATATAAAATATGTTCAGCATCACTCATTTTAAAAATATAAATTAAAACTGCACTGAGATACTAATTTTTTTTGCTGCTCAGACTGACAAAGATCCCAAAGTCCAGTAACATACTGGGTTAGTGAAGTTGGAAATAAAGGAAACAAAATTTATCACTGGAGCAGGAATAAATTGGAAGACTGTGAAGGTCAATATGGCAATGTCTATTAAAATTACAAATGTGCCCACCCTTTAACACAGCAGTTCCATTTCCAGGCCTTTATCCTACAGTTAAACCCACATATATGCAAGGTAATATATGTACAAGATTATTTGCTGTATCATTGTAAGAGCAAAAGATTGGAAACCACCAAAATGTCCATTAGAAAGTACCCAGACAAGACAATATTATCCAACTGTGAATAAAAGATGTACTGATTGGTGAACAACAATCAAAATATGAAACAACACATAGAAACAAGGGAAAAGAATATATATATTTATATATTTTTTCAAGTGCACAAAAATCTCTGGATGGATACCCAAGGAATTGGGTCTCTAAGACAAGTTTATATTCAAAGGGAGAGGAATTTGACTCTATATTTTGATGGGAGAAATGGCAAAGAATTTGCAGACATAGTTAAAAACCACATTAAGTTTTTATGGTCCTAGAATTTTGAACCATGTGAATGAACCACTTATTCAAATATTAACTCAATCAATCATTTTTTAAGAGAGTGAAATACCTGGGTTTCCAGGTTACGACAGCTTGTTTTTATTAAAAGAAAAGAAAAAGTCAACTTTCTTCAGAATTTATTTTTTTGCAATGTAGGCTTGATTTTAGCCTTCCAAGAGGTCCTAGAAGAGTTTCTTTCAGGTTTATGGTGGGGATCCTAGCCAAACCAAGGAGAAAGAGGGAGAAGGAAGGAGGTCGTTACATCTGTGCAGTTAGGCATGTGATGATTGTTATAGCCCTTTTTATATTCCTTTATTATTTCTAATATTTTCTCAATGAGCAGAAATGAGTTTTTAAACCAGAAAAAAATGTTATTTGAAAATGTATATGTCCTTGAGAATTCACATATTAGTTAAAATTCACATATTTCAGATTCACCCCGCTTTCCAATGAAGGTGATCTGTACATGTGCTCAGTCGTGTCTGACTCTTTGTGATCCCATGGACTGTAGTCCGCCAGGCTCCTCTGTCCATGGGATTCTCCAGGCAAGCATACTGGAGTGGGTTGCATTTCCTATTTCAGGGGATCTTCCCAACTCAGGGATTGAGCTGCTTTCCAATAAAGGCCAGTTCCTAGAATAATACTGCATCTGCTGATGGAGTGCTAGGTTGAAGGATACTCCTTGGAAAATCTAAATGAGAACCATATTGGTCTCTATTTTAAAAAAGGAAACTAGAGTGATTGAGTATGAATATAAGAGAGAAAGGTGAAGTGAGTGTGGCCAGAGAGGCTGCAGAGTAAGCGTCACTGGGGCAGAAAGGAGTCATGAAGAGACCATTAAAAGAGGAAAGCTGGGGGCCTTAGACAGTAAGCCTTGAGTGTGTTCAATATGTTAGAGATTTTTAAGTGGAATTTTATGATGTTTGGCCATGGAATGTGTGATGTGCAATTCTCTTTCATTTCTTTATGAAAGTGTTCATAATTTTGTGTAGTTTGTATACCTATTATTTCAGATCTCCAGAAGGAGTTTAGCCAAAGAGGAGCCTATGGGGAAAAAAATAAATTAAAAAAACTTCAGCTAGAGAAGGGAATCCCCAGCAGAGTCTGGAGACAGGAAATAGGACAGCCTGGGTGGGAAGTGCAAGGACGTCAGCTGGCTGGAGCGTGAGGTGATGTGCAGCGCGGGACAGGAGATGAGACTAGAAGGACCAGAAGCAGGAGACATCATGGAGGCCCCTCTGCCCTGCAGGGCGTGCGGGTTACAAAGAAGCATCAGAGAACTTTAAGTGTGAATGTCATAGAATTGTATCTAAGACTGATCATGTGGCTACAGCTGGAAGATAAGCTGGAGTGGCCAAGATTAGACACATGGAGACAGGTCAGGGTTTCATTTTCCAGCTGATGGATGACTGAGTCCATTGAGGCCGGGAGAGAGAAGTGTATCAGAGACGCTCCTTAGGCTTCTCTGAATGGATGGCACCGACCAGAACAAGGAATTTTGCATGCCTTGTTTTCATTTTTGCTTTCTGTCTTTTTTCGGTGGCAAGAAAACTATGAGCTGTGTTTTTAAACTACTGCATTTGCCATATCTATAGGACAATCAAGTAGAGTTGTTCAGTAGGTGACTGAATACCTGGGTTTACAGTCTGAGCTGGAGGCATAAGAATCATTAGGGACTTCCCTGTGGTTCAGTGGTTAAGACTCCGCGCTTCCACTGCCATGGCGCTGGTTTGATCCCTGGCTCGTTGGGGAACTAAGATCCCACATGTCTCGCAGGCAAAAAAGAAGAAGGAAAAGATATTAGGAAACAGATGATGGAGAATGGCTGAGTTGGCCCCTGGGCTACCAGCACAGTAAGAAACACGAAGCACGAGGCCCTTGGAAAGTGATGGTTGGGGATCGAGATGCGACTTGGGTTTATAGCTTGCGTGACTGTGTGAATGATGACCCGATTATTTAAATAAAGCACTTTAAGTTGGAGAAACAGGGACTCACTCAATTAATCTCAAGAGTTTATGGAAGGGTCAGGTGACCTAGAAATCAGACCTGGAGACCCCAGCAAACAAGGCAGATCCCAGGGCCTCTGTGTCTCTCCACTCCTGTTTATTTTTTCTGCACATCCTCTTCACTGTCTCAATACCAACCAGATTTTATCACCATTTTTTTCTGGGATTAACTGCCACAAGATTGAAAAGGTCTGTAAACATCCTGGGGCTTCCCAGCTGGCACTAGTGGTGAAGAGCTCACCTGCAAATACAGGAGGCATAAGAGATGCGGGTTCGATCCCTGGATCAGGAAGATCCCCTGGAGGAGGAAATGGCAACCCACTCCAGTATTCTTGCCTGGAGAATCCCATAGACAGAGGAACCTGGCGGGCTAGAGACCGTGGGATCACGAAGAGTCGGACATGACTGAAGCACCTTAGCACACACACATAAACACCCTGAAACCGTGAGCAATGTGCTGTCCAAGTGTTAATTTATATATTTCTCAGGGGAGAGAGTCCATAGCTTTCCTAAGCTTCTCAGAATGATCTAAGATACTTAAGAAGCTTCCAAACCTTGTCATCACCTCTCTCTCTCCAAAGAGAGGCAAGTTTTGGCTTGCCTCAGCCCCAACTCAACCTCAGGCTATTCTCTTCACTGCTAGATTTATCACAAAGTATAAAGTTCTTTTTATTTTCCTTAGTTCACATTTTGCAATTAGAGAACATGATTGGTCCAGCTTTCCACAGGAGGCCAAAGGTGGTAAGATTGCTGCTTTGAGTTAGGATGAGCTAGCAAAGATAACCACGGGATAGAAAGCAAGGCTATCTAGGTATGAGTTTAAGTGAAGGAATTTCCCTTAGAAGAGATGTGGCTTAGACAGGAAGGCTGGTAAGGACATGACCCAGGCAGTATGATCATTAGCCATTAAAGAGGAATACAATCTGTACCTGGCATATTGGCTTAGGTGATCCATAGCCATCTGATTAAAATTATTCCAAAGGCTGGAATGATAATAAGCTGGAAAGGGATCGCTAACAGAATTTTACCAAAAATTGTTCCTCACCTTATCTTTCAACACTTTTTGTCAATACAAGCATAGCATGAATATCAAATTCCAGAAAACTGGGAATAACACATAACACATTGGAAATCAGACCTCAGTCTCAAAAAGATCTTGGCAGGTTGGTGTAATACAGACGATTTGATATGGTAGAACTGCATATAAAATATTGTATTTAGAATTATTAAAATCAAACTCAGCTACAACATCTGGAAGGAGGGGCCCTACTGCATGTTCACATACAGCTTCAAATAATCTCAAACCAATTTGAACCACCATGTAAGCTGATATTTTAAAAGGGAAAAAAAAAGAAAGAAAAAATATTATGTATTAAAGTTTTAATGCCCAGGTCTGTTCTTTATTGGTCATATGGGATCTAGGGCCTGATTGCTAGAGGACATTTTTTTTTCTTTTTATTAAGATTTTACTTATTTAGAACAGTTTTGGGCTCTCAGTAAAATTGAGGGAAGGTACAGAAATCTCCCATAAACACTCCATGGGCTCAGCCCTTACTACAAACATTGCCCACCAGAGTGGTCCATTTGTTTCAAACCTGGAACTTCCATCAGCATATCATAAGTACCCAAAGTCTGCAGTTAAATTAGGGCTCATTCTTGGTGGTGTGGGCTTCCCCGGTGGCTCAGCGGTAAAGAATCCGCCTGCCAATGTAAGAGGCGTGGGGTCGATCCCTGGGTGGGGAAGATCCCCTGGAGAAGGGAATGGCAGCCCACTGCAGTATTATTGCCTGGGAAATCCCATGGACAGAGGAGCCTGGCGGGCTACAGTCCAGGCCTTGGACCCAGCTTAGCAACTAAGCAACAACGACTCGGAGCAGTACTTTCCATGAGTTTCTGAGGCCACAGTTCGAAAGGTACAGCCAATACAACATCCTTGGCCCCTGAGGATGGCCTGCCTGGATGTTATTTGCATTTCCTAGAGCATTACTCACCCAGGCTCTATTCATGCTGGTCCATGGGCAAATATCCCCCCTTCTCCTGTACTGACACAGTTCTAACATCCGACCTCCAGTTACCACAAGAATCTCAGGGACCCCTGGACACAACTCAGGTCTTCATGATCTCACAGTGCTGCCCCACTCCATACTTGGAACCAGGCTCCTAAAAGTTCCCGTGTGCATCCCTGAAGGTGGGCCATTCAGTCTTCATGGTGTCAACAGCAGAAGGAACGGAGGTGCAGAGTCTAGTCTCAAAGTGACCAGCACACTCTGTACCGGGACCCCACAGAACCTGAAGGCGTGTCCAATCCCTGTCCTTCCCCACCTCCTCTCTGATCTATGCCAGCACCAAGTCCCAGAGATCAATTCTGTTTCCTTACAATTCTCCCTTTTCATCACTCGAGCTGTCGGCCCCCAAGTCCTCCACCACCAGGCCTCTGCATCTCCCCCTCTGCCCTTCCTGTCTCCCCTTCTTCCCCTGCTCACGCAGAGTCCAACTCATGACTCATTCTGGCACCAGCCGTCATTCAAGTCCATGACACTCTGAGATGCAGATAAGTTTGGTTACAGTTTGGAAAGGACTGGGAGTTGTGGCCTCCATGGCGGTAGCTGGCCAGAGAAGCTTGTCACATAAATCTGTGTAACCCACACATTATGAGCGATATCAGCTTCTTCCAGACCCAGCTCTGAGTGTCCAAAGATTGGTACATTTCTTTCCATATGGGATGAAATTTAGTCACGTCAGAAGTTGGGTCATCTGTGTATGTGGGAGCCATGTAATTAAAAAAAAAAAAAAAAGGACAAAACAGACAAAATCCTTCAGGGTCACCAGCTTGTCAAGAAGGGACTCGGGCATTAGTAAGAAATGACAGCAGTGTCCACGCTGGACTTACTGGTATGGACCATGAGGGGTCGGGGGGTTGGGGGGTACCAGGAGGCAGAAGTGAAGCCAAGTCACATAGAGGAGTCGGGGAGGCAAAAAGATGGGGCCAGTGTAGCCACAGGAAGCAGTGACGCTGAAAAGACCACGTGTAACATCCAGCAAAGCCAAACACTCCTGCCAGGGAATGGAGACTCAGGGGTGGCCCCGCCCTCCTCCTCTGTACCCCTCCACCCCACCTCCACGGCAAGGAGATGGGCCAGGAGCGTTTGGTCAGCAAGACCAGACCTCGGGTTCTAGGGGGCCTGGGGGACAGGAGGCTGGTCTTGGTCAGCAGAATGTAAAGACCCTGAAGCATTACCATTCCTTTCCTCCAGCCTAGCAGCAAGAAAGCCAAGTGCACATTTTCAGGCTAACGACTTATCAAAATGCCAAAGCAAACTTCATCCTCTGTTTGAAAGATTTTTCCATTTCTGGTCCAAAGGAAATGACTTGGCCATTTCTCACACACGGTCGTAACAACTAACCAAGAGCAACTCTATGCCTTAGGGTGTCCGAGCCCCAACGTGCAAATGAGCCCCAAGGCAGGCGGGGGCGTCAGTGGAGGGGCACAGCCGCTCGTGTGTCCTACCAGCATCATTGCGCCCCGCGCTCCAGCCGGCATATGGCAGGAAAGCACTGCCCGGGTGACGGGCTGTTGCCAGCAGTGACCGCACGTGACTCCCAGAGCAGCAGTCCAGGGCAATCCCCCATACACCCGACAGCAGTCACAGCCATTGAGTCCTAATGCATCTGAGACTCCTGTGACTTGTGTGTACGCAAATAAAAATGACGGCCCACTCTTGGAAAGCATCATGAAAACTTGGGCTTTTTTTAAGGACTTTTTTTAATTGGTCCAATAACACCTACCCCTGAAGCTTACGCCATCACCTGCCAAGTCAGCAAGGGGACACAGGTAATGTGGTTACTCCCTCCGCCAGCGGTGACATCACTCACGCCTCTCTAGGTCCTTCAGCTCCTCTCCAGCGTGAAACTTTTCTTTCCCAAACTCTTATCCAACGTACTACCCACAATATCATTGTCAGTCAATTAATCAAGAAGTCCACAAAGACAGGGAATCATAAAAAGTTATGTATAAACAAACTTTCCTTTAACCTAAAAACAGTATACATTAATGTGCCAGATTCCCGTGGAGCCGATGTGTCTGACCACAGTCAACTAGGAGAGAAAGAGAAATTATACAACATGCCCACAAATCGAAATTCCTTGACTCCTCGTAAGATAGTCCTGGTTTAGGAGTCACCTGAGAGATTAGCTCATTCGACAGCTTTGATGGAATTGAAAGTGATGTAACATTTTTATCATTTTATAGATAAGTAAAATGAAGTCAGGACAAAGATGTTAGCCAACCTGAGAAAGCTGTATCTTAAGTGCCTCCGAAAAGGGATATCAGTGATAAATAATGATCTGTTCTCTAGAATCCAACTGGGAAGTTGAAGCTCTGAGTTTCATCAAAGATGGGAGGGAGGCAGGAAAAAGAAAACAAGATAATTGATTGCTTCCAGTCATGAAAGAGGCAAGATTCCCCCAGGCTGCTTCATCAGTTGGTCCGGCCAGGCAATTGGTCCCCATCCCCATCCACTAGGAGGTGCAGGGGTCTTATGTGGGGGACAAAATGAGCGTGATAGGCTCTAGAATCAGAGCTATCAGGTATGAGGGAAGACAAAGGGGTGGTGCCCTACTGACATCAGGACGATGAGTAAAGGTCCACATGCAGAACTCTGAAACACCAGTGCCACCTGGCTCATTCCAAGAAGGCTGGCAGCCGTGCGATTAGGCTAAGGCAGGAAACTAGAGTGGGACGGGGGGAAGGGTGTGCAAAGGCCCAAGGGCTGAGCCGGGGCTGCAAGTGGGAAGAGCAGTGAGCCATGAGCTGAGTGAAAAGGGCAGAGCCAAAACAGGCCCGGTGAACCTTACCTTCTAGGCTAGGAGGAGTTGTTACGGGGGGCTTCCCTAGTAGCTTGGCTGGTAAAGAATCCACCTGCAATGCAGGAGACGTGGGTTCAATGTCTGGGTTGGGGAGATCCGCTGGAGAAGGGATAGGCTACCCACTCCAGCATTCTTGGGCTTCCCTGGTAGCTCAACTGGTCAAGAATCGGCCTGCAATGCTGGAGATCTGTGTTAGATCCCTGGGTTGGGAAGATCCCCTGGAGGAGGGACTAGGAGGAGTTGTTACAAAGGGTTCTGAACAAAATGACATGATCACATCAACATTCTGGCAGGTCATTCTGGCAGCACAGTGGGATCTAGATGGCTAAGGAGGTAAAATTGGGACCTCGTGCTTGGGTATAGGTGATGATGTCAACTCCTGAAAGAAAGCATACAGGAGGAGGAAGGGCAGGTTTAAGATGGGAAGGAGACATTGGAAAAGGTAAAACTAAAAACCAGAGTCAATTAGCCTCTCCCTGCTGGCTTCTTATTTCAAATGGCCAGACTCTGAGCCCATAATGTCCTCCCTTAACTTGCCAGCTAAGAGACCCAGGAAAGCCCTGAGATATCGAATGTAAAGGAATATTACAAGTTGAGTGGAGCGTTTGCTGTGATATTTTCAACCATTTGCCCATCTCTCGCCAGGAAATGTCATTTAATTTTGGGTTAGATGGATTTGCCAGGAAATACACCAGTGTGTAGTAGAGCTGCGGAATAGAGGTCAATTTTACAGTTATGAAATAGCTAGCGACTTCCCTTTCACTTTTCACTTTCATGCGTTGGAGAAGGAAATGGCAACCCACTCCAGTGTTCTTGCCTAGAGAATCCCAGGGACGGGGGAGCCTGGTGGGCTGCCGTCTATGGGGTCACACAGAGTCGGACACGACTGAAGTGACTTAGCAGCAGCAGCAGCAGCTTTTCCTGAAGCAACAGGCCATATCTTTAAAAGGCAGTCACTGAAGTGATATCCACACAGCCTTGTGGCTGCTAGGGACACCAGTGATGATTATTTGGGGGTGGGGATTGGGGAAGGGCCTGAGTGCCCCCCTGAGCAATGAACTGGCAACTTGAGAGTGGAGGTTGAGGTTCCTCTACAAGCATCATTGGTGAGGTGACTGAGCAGCAGAATTGAACTTGGATATCTACCAGAGTCTCCTTGTGATCTCCCGTGGCCTGGCCAGTTCATGGACCACCCTTGGTATATACAGAACAGACACTACCTCCAAGAAAGCCTATTCTTTACTCTTGCTTGGCACTTGGGATGACTTTAGCTGTGACCAAGTCAATGACAAAATCCAAATGCTATTCTGGGCTCGAACAGTCACTATCTAGAGGAAGAGTTCAACAACTCATTCTCAGTTTGGAGGCTGAATATAAATGCCAGCTAGGACCTTCAGCTAGTCTCAGAAACAACCCTACCTCTGATTTGGGCCAGGCCTGAAGGGGGCTGAGACCTGGGAGAGGCAGTTCTTCCAGCGTGCAAAACTCAAAGGGACCAGAGACAACTCAGTCGTCAAGATAATTATCCTCATACAGTATTTTGAAAATTAACGTAAAAATCCATGATGACCATCATATCAGAAGTTTATAAAGTGTCGTGTTGAGTCATCTTGAACTCTGAGACAAAGGGAAAAACCAAGAATGTCAACTGTTTATTTATTTAAAAGTTTGATATGTTGCTCACAGTGGATTTTTTGCATTAATTTTGATTTTTTTTAATGTATGACAGTAAAACGTTTTGAGTACTGATTTTTTGGTCACTTCCTTAAATCATACATCAGACCTCAACTTGGCCACATGGACAGGAGTTTGGAGTTTTGAACATTTTCTCTCACACCTTCAGAAACCTCTCACCCCCATTCCTATGCACACATACACACACACACACACTGGCATGGAGAAATTAAAAGCTACTGTTTGGAAATGTAAGCAGGCATTCTGTTCACTAGCAGAGGTGACAGAGGGCGTTCTTAAAGAACTTTTCCCATTTATCTTTTCAAGAATGTCACTGTTCACCTTTAAACGCACACCTGAGACTGGTGTGGTAACAGAGCTGTACCTCGGGCTGTGCTCACACACAGAACGAAGGAAAATCAATTTCAGTCCTCGGAGGACAGGCTGGCTGGTGCAGGAGGTCATTCAGTGCCAGCCTGGCTCGACGGGCTGGGGGCAGGATCCTTGTCCGCACTGCTTCACTGCACATCCAGCGGATGCGAAGGTGGCCTGGAGACTCTCACTCTCACCGGGGAAGAGAAAGACGAGGCTTGTACAAGCCACTGGATGAATACTAGAAACAGCGGAGGGGAGGCAGCCGGCGCCAGCGTGAGCGATGTGGAACCGCGGACTTCTTTTTGCACCTAATGCTCTAGAGAAATCGGCCAAGACTAGCTCAACCGACTGAAAATATTACTGCTGTAATTCTGTCAAGGTCACTTGTCAGGCTGGGTTATCCACTCCCCAGATGGGCTGTGCACAGATCGGCCGTAGCTCATGGCTGCGTGGCTCCATCTCAGGGAACCCTCCCAGGGGGTGCCGCTTTGCTCGTGCCCTGACAGGCCTGCAGATCTGATTCCAGGCATCCAGGGTTCACAGCAAGTGCCGGCTGAGCCCTGAGGCCGTGCCAAGGGTCATGGCAGCCCTGAGCCCTTCCAGATGGCGGTGGGCTGGGGCCGTTTCTGTCACCTCGGAGATGATTACGAATATGTTATTGGAAAGTGCAGGAATGGTAACGAGATCCGAAGAGCAGAGCGGGGGCTGACCGATGGCCGCCAGGCTTCTCCAGTAGAAGACGAGTGAGGACTGCGCCCCGTCCCCAGGAGCCCAGACACCCCCTCCCCTGGGAGGAATAGGGTTTCCTGGAAAGAGCTGGAGCGTAGAAGTCAAACAGATCTGCAGACCCGAGTCCAAATCTTGGCTCCACTCGTGAGCTCCGGGACCTGGGGACATTATTTAATCTCTCTGAGGTTCAGTTACCTAATCTATAACATGGGAGGAGCTAATGGTGGAAAGTGCCGGGCGCAGATCCCATCCACGTTCCTCCTGCGTGTCTGTTCCCAGCAGAGACTCGCCACATACCATCTCTTTTCTTCTCATCTCTTAATTGGTCCTTTTTTTATGCCCAGAATCTCAGGGCTACCTTCACTTCCTGTCATCATGTTGGAGGCTTAGCCTGGCCCTCTCTTTACCGAGCATTTGGCCTTGGGAACAATGGGGTTGGCCTTTCAGGAGGAAAACGTAGCCAGTTCAGCACATCACCTGCCCAGCGGCATGATGCTAGGCAGGAAGGCAGGGAGGAGAGAGAGAGCGAAGGCACATCTCGCCTTCTCCTTCTTTTGGTGGGCTCCCATCTAGTCCCACAGAGCCAAAAAAGCAAGCCTAGCCAGCCACAGCCAGTCAGTTGCGATCCTGAGCTAACCCTCCTGTAAGGTCAGGAAAGAGATGCAGGCTCTGAGGCTGAAGGAAACGTCTGGACATTTGTAACAGACCATGCAAGCTCAAAGAATGTAACGTTGCCTTTAGCTGGGGTGATCAGGGGAGAGACCAAGAGCCAGAGCAGAAAATACATAGACTTCTTTATCAAAGCCAAAGCTTCAGGACTCATTGGCTGGTAGTGAGAAAGATGATTTGAAATGATGAATGTGCTCCCAAATCTAAGCTATATGACTGCCAATTTCAGTGGGCCTCTCGGGAGAGATTATTGGGAGACTTTAAATCTGATGGGTCAGGCCCTTTTTTAGATTAAGCATCTCAAAGATGAGAAAGGATGTCTGTCCCAAACTGGGTTGCCCGGGTGAGCACGGCATGCCTTCTGCAGGGACAGCTCTAGTGTGTCAAAGAAAAAACTATTTTTGACACTCGTTAGAGATGGTAAGGAGCTTCCCAGGTGGGGCTAGTGGTAAAGAACCCTCCTGCCAAAGCAGGAGACACAAGAGACGCAGGTTTGATCCCTGGGTCAGGAAGATCCCCTGGAGGAGAGCATGGCAACCCACTCCAGTATTCTTGTCGGAAGAATCCCATGGACAGAGGAGCCTGGTGGACTGCAGTCTATAGGGTCACACAGAGTCAGACACAACTGAAGTGAGTTAGGGTGTATGCACATGCACACAGAGACAGTAAGGCTACTAAGATGGGGTTTGTGGTAGGGGAGAGAGACCAGGCTAAACTCTGACTCTAACAAGGACAGTGGGGATCCGTAGCGAAGGGGGAGGATGTGGATCAATGGATGGAAAATGACTAAGGAGAGTAATCATGGGTAGGGGACTTCTTGCAAGACTGACTCAACAGAACCCTTGCTTAAGGCAGGCCAGCCTGATATCAGCATGATATCGAGGGTAGCCAGACACTTTTGGGGAGTTTTCACTAAACTGACTTCATAGGACTCTTACTCAAACTGGATTCTGCAAGGATGGAGAAGGAAGTCCAAGGTTATCCCTAGTCCAGTCAAGGGCTCTGAGGAGGCTGATTAGAGTTTCATCAAATAGAGGGTCTTTGTCAACAACCCTGAATATTCATTGGAAGGACTGATGCTGCAGCTTCAATACTTTGGCCACCTGACTTGAAGAGCTGACTTGTTGGAAAAAGACCCTGATGCTGGGAAAGATTGAAGGCAGGAGGAGAAGGGGGCAACAAAGGATGAGATGGTCAGATGGCATCACCAACTCAATGGACATTAATTTGAGGAAACTCTGGGAGATAGTGAAGGACAGGGAAGCCTGGGGTGCTGCAGTCCATGGGGTCACAGAGAGTCAGACATGACTCATCGACTAAACAAGGGCCCTGCTGGGGGGTTTGGCTAATGGTGGAGGGGGAAATGTTTCTGAATGCAGCACTTTGGGTAGGGATAGAAAGTGCCCCAATTCTAGGAACTGAAAGAAGTTTCAAGTAGCTAACTTCTTACTTGGGGAGCTTTAATTGACAAGAGCGGTTTTTCCCATGTTCGTGAGCCCAATAGCAGCAGGAACAGCAACAAACAACAGTCTCCTGTGATGAAAGCCAGGGGTATAGGAGATGAAGTTGCTAAGCCAGCCCACCAGGTGGCAGAGTGAGAGCAGCGTGGCCGCCCCAAGAGGAAACCATGATGGTGGCCAAGGGCGGTGGAGGGCCACTCAGGACCCGCAGGGGTTGGGTCTGTGTTTGTTCCCGGCCGTATTTGGTGGGGGAACTCAACGTGGGATATTTAGATTTGTATCAAGGCTGTCACTCATGCCTTCGATTCTGTGGAACCTGAGGAAATAAGTTATACTCAATACTTGTTCACGTTAGTAAAAAAAAAAAAAAAGATAGATGACAATCATTGTGGAAAGATTGTGTCTGCTTGAGTAAATAGTAAATAGGAGCTGACCCACTTAACCGGGGCTCAAAGATCACTGTCAAAGAAAGTGAGGTTGCTGACTTCTCTGCCAGTCTGATAGGAACAACTCTGTCTTCCTGTCTGTGCTCTGCTTGGCTCCCAGCCTGTGAAAAAGGACTCTGCTGAGAGCTGGGGCTGCCTCCAGGGGCTCCCCGTCTCCAGTTCCCCGGATACAGCTCTGCTCAGAGAGCAAAGGCAGATGAAGAAGCAGCTCCATTGCCCACAGCAGCCCCATGTGGGCAGCATGTCACTGCCTTGGCTCTGGGGGACCCTGGACGAGGAGAAAAGGAGAATACTTGGAGCTGGGCTACCCCAAGGCCATGTGGAGAAGGAGGTAGCTTCTCCTCAAACCACAGTCCAGTGGCAGACTCCGTTAAGCGGGATCTTTCAACTAGGCCTCCTCCTGCAACCTCTTCTGCCGCCTCTCCATCTTGCCTTTCCTGTCTTATCCACTGTCCATGGGAAGGAAGAGTATTTATTGAGCAGAAACAAATGCTACTGGTAATGCTATGCATACTATATAGCGGGCTTTGAAACAATTATTAACTCATTTAATTCTCACAGCAAACCTATGAAAACATCATGCACCCACTAAGCAGATGAGTAACTTAAGGCCCCTCAAGGTCAAATTACTTTCCTAATACCGTAGAGCTTGTGAATGACAGAGCCTGGATTTTGATTCACATCTGCCTGACTCCAAAGCCTGACATTATTGTATTGTTTTATAGGTGTTGCCCCTCCCAGGACTATTTGCACTTTTTTTAAAGGGAGCCAGCAACGAGCAGGCTTCCTAGTTGGCACGGTGGTAAAGAACCCATCTGCCAAGAAGGAGACACAGGTTTGACTCCTAGGTCAGGAAGATCCCTTGAAGAAGGAAATGCCAACCCACTTTCCAGTATTCTTGCCTGGAAAATTTCACAGACAGAGGAGTCTGACCAGCCACATAAGATCAAAAACAGTTGAACACAACTTAGCAATGTAGCAGCAGCAGCAAAGGGCAAGACTAAAGATAAATACAGCAATCTCTTGCCCCAAATATCTGCAACCTCACCCATGTCAGATTAATTTTCCCAGTGTTTGTATCTTATTTTTTTCCTTTTATTTGTTTGTAGATTGTTTTTGCCTTTAGCTGCACTTGATCTGGTTTCTGGATGTGCCTTCCTTGATTTTCTTGCTATATACCATTGTAGGGATGAAAACATGGGATGCATCAAAGAATTTCCATGATTCTAATTCAGCATGCTCCCACCGGCCTGGCACACCGGTGACACGTCTAAGTGGCTGAGAGCCGCCAGCGTGCAGTGTCAGGGACCACAACGATGTCACTGTCACCATCAGAAGGATGTTCTCATCCTGCCCTCAGCTCCCCTGTCACAGCCTAATCTCTCCAGAAAACCTTTCTTCATTTATTACAATGGTGGGATGTGTTTTTAAATAAACAACCATTTTAATGATCCCGCATTTGGAAACTTCCAAATTGTAGACTATCATATTCATTTCCTAAGGCTGTTGTAACGAAGTACCACAAACTGGATGTCTTAGAAGAACAGAAATTTATTCTTTCACAATTCTTGAGGCCAAAAGTTCAAAACCAAGGTGTCAGCGGGGACTGTGCTCCCTGCCAAGGCTCTATGAACAGCTCTGTCCTGGCCTCTTTCTAGCTGTGGTGGGCCTGGTCATTCCTTGGCTTGTAGATACATCACCCCAATCACTGCCTCCATCTTCACAGGGCACTCTCTCTATGTCTGCATCCAGGTTGCCCTTGTCTCAGGGACACAGTCTTCGGAGTTAGAGCCATTCTAATCCAGCGTGACCTCATCTTCACTTGTTACATCTACAAAGACCCTGATTCCAAATAAGGTCACAGGCGTGGGTACTGGGGTTAGGACTTTCCAGGAAGAATGGAAAAGAGATCTTTCCAGAGAGAATGAAATCATGCCATTTGCAGCAACATGGATGTCATCCTAAGTGAAGTAAGTCGAACAGAGAAAGACAAATACCATACGATATCACTTATATGTGGGATCTAAAAGATGACACAGTGAACTTATTACAAAACAGAAACAGACTCACAGACATAGAGAACAGACGTGGTTGCCAAGGGGGAAGCTGGGGTAGAGAAGGGACGGTTTGGGGGTTTGGGATTAGCATATGCAAACTGTTAAATATACAATGGATAAACAACAAGTTCCTGCTGTATAGCACAGCGAACTGTTTTCAATCTGCTGTGATAAACCATGAAAAGAATATGAAAAATAATGTATATGTATATCTGGACACATAACTGACTCACTTTTCTGTACGTAGAAATTGACACAGCACTGTAAATCAACTACACTTCAATAAAATAATTTTTTTAAAACAACGTATTTTTTCAGGGGATGCAATTCGACACACAGCTACCTTTCCAAACGCAAGGCCATTAGTAATTGATCATGAGATTTTCTGCTGCGTACGCATCACAACCCTTCTCCGAGTGGCTGTCTTGACTACATTTGCAAGCAATCAGAGTCTGCACCTTGGGTGAAGGCGACTTGGCCTCCTGGGTCCCACTGAAGGGATGCATCTGTGATAATGACCGTGAGCTTGTGGGTGAGATCGCGCTGGCACCCTCAAGTCCATGCCGGTGGCTCTCTTATTCATGAGGTGAGCCCCCTGAGAGGTCGCCCTGGATAGCCCTGTCGCCAGGCCATCTCCTTCTTGGCTCAGCAGGTACCGTGACACGTGACCACAGCCTTAGATTCACAGAGGAAAACGTCCCGCTGCTTTTTTCTGAGTCCACAATCCACGTGCTCTGTAGCATGGCCTGGTTCCAACTTCACTCCATGCACACTCCTCTCCTCCTTCCACTCCCTGCAAATTGGAAATAGTGATACACAGCCACCTCACAGGGCTGTCGGGCCATTTAATTAATGTTTACAAAGCACTCTGAGGTCTTCGGATGGAAACTGCTGTGTAAGTGCAAAATTATTATTAGTTCTCAGCCCCCTGTCCCTTGACCTCTGGCATGGGCTTTTGTTGTTCCTGAATGGGAGCTGTTTATGGGCTGTTCAGCTGGCTCTTTAGGGTGCATAGGCCAGTACATACGCATTTGCAGACTTTTTTTTTTCCTTTGAGAAAAACATTCCAACTCGGTGGGATGTCTTGCAGGTTTTCACCATCTGAATGTCTCCCTACTTATCTCTGCTGAGTCCTGAGATCTCCAAGAGCAGATTGTAAACAGGCTCCATTGGAAAAGAGGGAGGGAAAAAGGTCATTTTGAAGAAACGGCCCCTCCTATAAAGAAGAATCAAGCGATATCTCCTTGTCAGGCAAAATCTGAACGAATCACTCAGGGAAGTCTGTCTCCCTTGCCCCGAGGGATTCTGTGCATGTTTATACACCGAAAGGAGAAAAGAATAGTAGATTTGCTTTCAGTGCCCAAGTTTCACTTCCTTCCTTCGCCTGAACTTCTCAGGAACCATGGAAACAAACATACCCCGCCTAGAGGCTGTTTTCCTTCTTGTCTTCGTTGCCTAACTGTGCACTTGCCTGGGATCCCGTGGGGAGAATGAAATGAAGAAGTGGTAACGAGAAAAGATGTCTGCAAGTGAAATGCCTTGTCTCTGAAAGACAGAATGGGGCTCGTGTGTCATTCCTCAAGCTCTGGGGCAATGAACAATGACTTAAGGCACCATTTTCCTTTTCTCTAAAACGTATTCATACTCATCCCTCCGTATCTACACACAGTCCACTAGGTCCCTTCAAGGTGTCTTTTGGTTTATCTTAGTGCTGGGTTAGCAGGATCGGTTAATCAACTGCTGGAAGATTTTATTTTTAAAAATCGCTAAGGGACCATCATGCAACACATAATCCATAGGACAAAAGTCTAAAGCCATGGGACAAATGAAGGAAGCAAGTGTTTGCCATATCACAGAAAAAAATAAACCAAAAGAACACACATGATACACTTTGTTTTCTAAATCAGCCAATCAATGATTAAACGTGATGTCAAATTATAGAAGGGGGAAAGCAGGATTATTCTGAGGGGACAAGGAATTTGAGGCGGGCCTGCGAATAAGGATGGCTAAATACAGCTTTAACCAGCTGGTTAATCCTAACGTCTGTGATTGCAGGAGCACCAGAGCCCCGTTGGCTATCGAGGTGGCTGGGACACATAGATGCCTTACCTGTGGTCTAAGGTGATAAAGTTCTGCAGGTTATGTAGAGGACAAGATGGAAGGGGTTGTTTCTTTCCATTTCATTCTTTTAAAAGAAAGGAGGGATTGACATACACATACTATTCATACTGTGCGTGAAATAGGTAACTAATGAGAAACTACAGTATGGCACAAGGGGCTCTACCTGATGTTCTGTGCTGACCTAAAGGGGAAGAAATCCAAAAAAGAGGGATGTGTGTATATCTGATTCACTCTGCTGTGCGATAGAAACTAATACAAATTGTAAAGCATCTACACTTCAACAAAATTAGTTAAAAATATAAAAAGAGGAAAGGAGAACTAAGCAAAAAAAAAAAAAAAAATCAGATAGATGGGTTAGAGAGAGCTAGGATAAGTAAAAGAAAACTACAAGACTGAAAATTGAGATTATAATGTGTAGGAAACAGCTTGTTTCCATCCTCCTCTTTTCTCTTCCGCTGATGCTCTGCTTCTTTGGACTTCCATCGACCTCCTGGATGGTCTTCCTCTTCCCATTTCCCCCAGCTCTTTCATTTCATCCTTCACTTTGCTTTCCTGGCTACTGTCCTAGAAATGAATCTATGGCTCCCCAAGTCAGAATCATTCCATACCGCCCCACTGTGCAAATCCTCTGTGACAACTTGCCCATCTTTCATGATCACCTTCTTCCTACTTATCCTAGACTGTGGGTGACCTGTACCTACAAAAACACTCATACAACCCTCTGTTCAAGTGTGTTCCCTACCTTTCTACCTTAGAGATTGTGCCTCTGCCATTTCCACAACCCTGATGGTTACTACCACTTAAAATCCTGCTTATCTTTCAAGGCCAAGAGCAAACACAATTAGCTCTATAAATCTTTTTAAGGTGCTCCAGAAGGAATTGAACACCATCAGTCCTTTTCTGTGCCCCCACTATTCTTTGTATAATTCCCTAATGCTAAGTAAAACAAGTAGCTCTGCATATAGCTCTGAGTCCATTTCTCCTTCTACTAGATTATAAAATTCTTGAAAGAAAGGCCTCTACCTTGCTTTTTCTGAGTATTACATAGAGTGCCAGAGTACATGCTCAACAAAGATGCTTTTGCTTAATTTCACCCATTCAGCACACACAGAGAGACACTACAAAAGGCACAGGGTAGAATTTTAATTTCTTATGCAATTTAAAGGCGAAAATTAAAAAAACACATCTGGTCTTGGAAAGATAATAAATAAAATTAATACAGTGTCTGACCAAAGAACTGATTGATTTTATCTTAGGAACCAGTTAGGACAAATCTGGCTGGCAAACCATCAGTCGAAAAACTATGGAAGACAACTGCTGTTGAATTAAGCATGTGTGCATGCTCGGTCGTGTCTGACTCTTTGTGACCCCATGGACTGTAGCTCACCAGTTTCCTCTGTCCATGGGATTTTCCAGGCAACAATACTGGAGTGGGTTGCCATGCCCTCCTCCAGGGGATCTTCTCAACTCAGGCAATGGGAATGGATCTTCCCAACCAATGTCTCTTGAGTCTCCTGCACAGCAGGCAAATTCTTTACTGCTGAGCCATCTGGGAAGCCCAAACAGCATCTACCCTAAGATTTTTAGGCCTTTGACTATTTTACATAGGGAAGATAGAGTGTTAAACAATTATCCAAGTAATGCAAAGTTGCCAGTGAGGAACCAGTCCGGGAACCAGACTGAATTATTCTGAGACCCCCATTCTTAACTGTACTGTGGGGTCGAACATGTGAGCCTATGGACTGTGTCCACAGGCTGCCGTGTGATCTCCTCTGTGGCAACCGTAGCAATTTCTCAGGCTCTGTTGGGCTCTGTGAGTGCAGCACAGTATTTTCTACGATGAAATCTGCTAAGAGTTATTATGAAAGCAAAACCCACAGGCCTTCTTTTGGGAGAATGTGGAGCTAATATTCACGTCTGTGTTTGTGTCTTGGGACATCCCGAGGTGAAATGATTATACCCATAGATCGAATTCCATAGGCAAGCAGGGCTCTGAAAACAAAGCTCTTCCTGGCAGTAAAGACAGAGAATAAATATGGTCCCGGATCATCTACCTCCTCTGAAATACCTTGAGGGGCTCCAATCAGTGGAAAACCAGCTCACTCCCTTTGATAAATTCCACCCTATCCACCCTGATCCTTCTCTCTCTCTCTCCTACACACATCTCATGATCATTAGGCACCTAATCTCATCTTGTATTAATTCTTTGAAAGCATCATGACTCTCCCACCAAGTCAATTCTGTTCTTGTTTCAAGATTTTATCTGTTTTTGGCTGTGCTGGATCTTCGTTGCTACTTGGGCTTTTCTCGAGTTGCAGCGAGTGAGAGCTACTCTCTAGCCGCAGTGCCCTGTCTTTGCAGTGGCTTCTCTTGTGGAGCAGAGGCTCGAGCGCACGCTTGTGTCAGTAGCTGCTGCATGTGGGCTCCGTAGTTGCAGCTTCTGGGCTTCAGAGCACAGGCTCCAGAGCTGTGGTGCACAGGCTTAGCTGCTCCACGGCAAGTGGGATCTTCCAGGATCAGGGATCGAACCTGTGTATCCCACATTGGCAGGTATATTCTTTACCTCTGAGCCACCAGGGAAGCCCCAATTCTGTTCAACAAAAGTACTTTGTCAAATATTCACTGTCCTCATCACTTTCTCTGCTGTTTTTCCCTCCTGTCTTGTTCTAACGTTAATCTTGTTCTAATGGTACTATTTGAACAAGGCTAGGCTCTTAGGTACGTTATCTTATTTAATCCACAACACATAATATGCAGATTCTCTTTTTATTTCACATTCTAAAGAACTGCCAGCTTCGGCTTAGAGAGCTGACTCCCCTGACCAAGGTGGTAAAACCTCTGGTGAAGCTGGACGTCAAACCAGCTAAAAATGCTGAGCTCTTCATTACACCAGTGGTCTCCCCAGCATTTCTGGTCAAGCATTTGAGGATGGAATTGATACCACTGAAAGGGAATCTATAGCTTTAACAAGCATTTTACGGGCATTCATTTCACAAAGAGCCATTTTCCAAAGTGGATTCACCTACAGCGCTTCCATAACTTTTACCACCACTTGCACTAGATTGTTCTTGCCATTTGGGGGGTAATGGAACGATTTGAGAATTTTGAGTCAAACTCCACGAATCACAGGTACTGAGCCCCTGGCTTTACACATCCTTCTGAAGTAGAAACCCTCCCCATCCTTCCCACCTGTGGTCATGGATGTGGTCCAGCTGATCGTGTACTGCCTGGTGGCAAGGCCATTCAGGGGTGGATTCAGGAGCATCTCTGGGAGGAAGAGGCTGCTGCTTCAAAGAGATCTGCTGCTAAGTCACTTCAGTTGTGTCCGACTCTGTGTGACCCCGTAGACGGCAGCCCACCAGGCTCCCCCATCCCTGGGATTCTCCAGGCAAGAACACTGGAGTGGGTTGCCATTGCCTTCTCCAATGCATGAAAGGGAAAAGTGAAAGTGAAGTCGCTCAGTCGTGTCCAACCCTCAGCGACCCCATGGATTGAAGCCTATCAGGCTCCTCCGTCCATGGGATTTTCCAGGCAGGAGTACTGGAGTGGGGTGCCATTGCCTTCTCCTCAAAGAGGTCTACCTGCCATAAATCCCACCCCACCGCCCCACTCAGAGGACGTTCTCAGCCAAGCTTTCATCTCTAGAGTTTCACCTTGGGTTCTGGTTCTCAAACTAGTTTGCAGGCCTCCCAGCACTCATCCCAAAACCTTATGAGTAGTTTGAAATATAAAAGAGAAAAGCACTCCCTCTTCACATGCACACATTTAATCACATGAAAACTATGACAGAGGCCAAAACAGTCAACTTGGCATTCTTTTAACTCTCTAATAATCGCGTGGGCAATATTCTCTTTGGAAAGTAAGTGAGGAGAGGGCCAAGTTTGATAAGAGAAACCCAACAATTGCCAGAACATCAATGGAACATTTGAGAACGCTCTTCTCCCCATGGCTGGTGACTCCTGAGTGTCCACGTCTTGGAGTTAACTTTTGGCTGCTGCTTCAAGAACAGACCACTCAACCGGCCTCACTTCCCCAAAGGAATTCATACATAAGATGATGGGAAAGTGTCCCTTCTTGCCTTCTTTGTTTGGGACGATGGAAAACATGAAAAATGAAAAGTATTTTCTCATGCCCAGAACACCACTGGAGTAATAAGGAAAATGACCAAAAGAAGTCTGGAATCTGGATAGTGCTTTATACTCTTTCAAAGCATTTTCACATACATTTTTTTTTTCAGTCAACACATATGACAACCTCTTGGTTTACAACAGAAAAAGCAGAAACCATGGGATCTTGTCCAGAATCAGACAGCTAGGTAGGGGGACAGCTGGCCCCAGCACCCAGGTTGCACGATTGCTCCAGCATTTTCTCTCAGGTCCCTACATGGCTCTCTCCCCTACTGCTGCAGTCTCTGACTTCTTCTCACCCTCCATAAGCATGTTGCTTGTCAGTTACAATGACATTGAACTGAAGATATGGATTTCAAAAGGACAAACACCACAAATCCTTTTTTTGACAAGAATACACAGATGAATTAATAAAAATAAATGTGGCACTCTCTGCTCTTGCCTCTTTATGGATGTCTTTCCCAGATTCAAAAGGCCCAGTTGGGGGCAGTTCACTGACCTGCTATTTCTATGTACACATCCTACCCCTTGGTAATGGAAGGGCCTTCATGGCGGGAAATTAGTTGCTAAATATTTCCCCCTGTCTCACAGCTTGGCCTGTCGATTTCTCCCAGACACAAAACATCTGGGCTCAGACAAGAAAACACAGCACATTCAGAGATGTGCTCCAGATGTGGAAGAGGACAGCTGTCCTCAAGAGTCTACACAGGACCAGCTCCGGGCACTCGGATTTCCCAAGGTCCTTTTCCAACTGCATCTCACCACAGCTTTTCTAGGACTGGAAAAAATAAAAAATACCCCCGTCCAAGAGGTTGACCAGATAGCTGAATAAAACGCTAAGCAGGTCATGAAGCAGCAACACTGTAAAGCACCCTGCAGGCGGCTCCATGCGTGGTGGTCACATCAGAATTCTCAAAGCCCTGCTCACAGACAGTGGGGTGGGATCCACTCTGGTATGCTTCGGTCAAGCAAAGGGCTTCACAGGAAGGATGTTTTCTTCACGTGGGGCTCATGCTTCTCCTGTCCCGGGTGACATGGATGCACACCACGGAGCCTTCGGCCTCAGAAAAAAGGTGCAGAAACCCTGCTCACACCAGTTCTGTCTTGTGAAGAGTCACTGGTTCCAGATGCTTATTTGGAGAGGTGACTGGGAGGAAAGCATGTTCCAGGACAGGTTTAGAAAAGTCTGGAAATATACTCTGCTGTCGTGCAAACTTCTGAAAAATAAAGTCAAATAAAAGAGATATGTTGAGAAGTGAATAATTGGAAAAATGCATCATCTTGATTTAAACTTCATTCACTAGGAGCTGGCTGGGCAGCTCATCTGGGAGCCCTCTTGAGGCAGGCTACCTCACTCACTCTATGGTGGGCTGGCATTGTTTCACTGGTATCTCTGAACCTCAACAAGGAGTCACAGACTGCGGCCATTTCCAGACCCTACCATTAGGATTTCCTGCATGGAAAGTCAGTGCCTATAGAAACGGGCATTTGCCAACAGAACACTAAAGTCACTCGTTTTTAAAATTTACCACCAGGTCATTCTAATTATGGGCTTTCCTGGTGGCTCCATGGTAAAGAATCTGCCTGCCAACGCAGGAGACCCAAGTTCGATCCCTGTGTTGGGAAGATCCCCTGGAGAAGGAAAATAGCAACCCACTCCAGTATTCTAGCCTGGGAAATCCCATGGACAGAGGAACCTGGTGGGTTACAGTCCATGGGGTGGCTAAAGAGTTGGACACAACTGAGCAACCAAACAACAATTATCTTCTCACATGCAAATAACTCTCAAGACCAAGCTGTAAGTTTCTTGAAGGAAGGACATAGGTCTTAGCCTTTTTACATCCCCTCAGTGCTTACATAAAGCCCTGTACACGGCACATGCTCACTCATGCTGGATGCATGTCTAAAATAGCAACCAGAGAGGTGAGTGTTGGGCCAGAGAGTTCACTAAGTGACCAGAAGGGCCCAGTGAGCAACAAGAACCGGCCCTGGAATAGCTCCAGGGTGACCCATGTCCTGGTCCCCAAATGGACAGTACTTCCTGTTCCTGCTAAGGCATACGAGACCGATCACTTCTTGGTGGGTCAGGACTGGAGCTGGCCCTGCTCCCCAACGACCACTGTCACTCCAGGTGAGCAGCCGTGCACGAGGAGGCGTGGGGGGCAGAGAGGAGTCTCAGCTGGAGTCTGCACCCAACAGCTCAAGGGCGTGTCAAGGACACCCACGTTACAGGCCAGCCATCCTCCACCCAGGCCACGCCCTGTGTACCTCTGACTTCTCAAGGTTAATGCTTAAAACGTAGAGGAAGTACCAAAGTTATTAGAGGGAATCTCTAAGACAGCAGTCCCCAACCTTTTTGGCACCAGGGACCGTGGACCAGAGGTGGTGGGGTGAGGGGGATGGTTTGGGGATGATTCAAGAGCATTACATTTTTCGTGCACTTTAATCTGCTGCCACCCCTGACTGAACAAGAGCTACCAATCCGTGGCCTGGAGGCTGGGGACCCCTGCTCTAAGAGAAAAGAGTTCAAGGGCAGATGAAGGAGACAAATCCACTACTGGAGTGGACAGGCTTGCTCATCCACCTATGGGAAGAAGAGCACCTCTCCCGGTATTGGACGGGCAAGGTCCCACTTTCTTCCAGCATATCTATAAGCCCTGTTGGTGCTTTTTTAAAGACTTTTTTCTTGATGTGGACCATTTTAAGTTTTTATTGAATTTGTTACAATACTTCTGCTGTTTATTTTTTGTTTGTTTGGCCCTAAGGCACATGGAATCTCAGTTCCCCGACTAGAGATCGAACTCGCACCCCAAGCACTAGAAGGTGAAATCTTGACCACTGAACGGTGAGGGATGTCCCAGCCTGCTGGTGCCCTAAGAGGATCCTTTCACCTTTCACAAACTTTCTTCACCTCCTGATTCACTTTCTCCACGCACGGCTCTATGCAGAACCACCAGATGGAGAACAAGCTGGGAGCCTCCCGTAGAGAGTCTCACTGTCTGGGGACCTCAGTAAGGCCAGGGTTCTGAGAACAGGTCCCTTGCTATTATTAAATGATTCGCACCATCTACAAAACACATTAAGATTGGTGCCCCAGGTGATCTTTTAATAATGAGATGTTTGCAAAAGATACTTACGCAAGTGAAAATGATGAGTGTTACATAGAAAATAACCAGAGCCAACAGCAGGACGATCTCAGCTCTGTAGTTCTTAAAAGTCTCTCCTCTGTGTCCCTTAGAGCATCCTGCAAAAAGAAATAAGTAATATATGAAGCCACCGAACGGACTCGTCTACCAAGGTGAAAAACCAAGCATGCTTTGTTCTGGCTTTCTGAAGTCCTCCTTGTCGCCCCTCCTACCCTCGAGTCTGTCCCACAGGCAAGGACACAGGTTATACTGGCAGGGACACCGGACCTTGTGCTTACTCTGTGCCCGGCTGCGTGCAAAGGGGTCGACAGCCAGCATCTCACTGAACCTTCAGGGGCAAGGCCGAGTGTCCCCCGTTTGCAGAAGAAGGAACCAGGGCTCAGAGAGGCTGAGGTTCTAAGGCAGGTGGCAGAGCTGCCCTCCTATTATGGAACAAGTTGGTGCTGATCCGTCTTTGTAGGATCGTTAAAGCCCCTCCACCTTGAAAGCCTGGGGTTGACTATACTCACTAACTACGGAACAAGTGGTAAGAACCGCCTGCCAATGCAGGAAACACAGGAGACTCGGGCTCTATCCCGAGGTTGGGAGGAGCGGCCGGAGGAGGAAATGGCAGCCCACTCCAGTATCCCTGCCGGGAAAACCCCATGGATGGAGGAGCTTAGAGGGCCACAGTCCATATGGTTGCCAAGAGTCGAAGGCAACTGAGCACAACAATCAACAATATACGCTATTATATAGAAAACAGGTCACTAACAAGGACCTGGTTTACAGCACGGGCAACTCGACTCAATACTCTGTAAGGGCCTAAATGAGAAAAGAATCTAAAAACAGTGAATATATGTATATGTATAATGATTCACTCTGCTGTACAGCTGAAACTAACACAACATTGTAAATCAACTATATCCCTCTAAAAAATTTGTTTTTTGAATTTTAAACAAAGCCGCTCCACCAAAGCCGACAGCAAAAGGGGGCTGTTAAAGGCTGTGGCCTCAGTGCTGGGCAGCGGGGCGGGGGTGGGGCAAGTCCAGGAGGAGGGACGCCTTCAGCCCAGGAGCAGACTGGGCGGAGCCAGGCTCTCTCGATGGGGAACAGCATCCAGCATGCTGTTTCAAGCAGCGAGGTTGCCCCTGGAGTCAGCTTGAGGGCTGGAGCAGGAGCAGGTGGACTCCAGGTGACTGGAGGCTTCCACCCCCAGGGTCACAGGGGGCCCTCCAGAGAACTGTGACCCCTGAAACTGGATTCAAACATTGTGCAGTGGTCTGGGGATGGATGTTCAGAGGTCTGCGACCCCAGAAGACAAGACCTGAGAGCCATTGTCCTGACAGTTCTAACATTTATTGAGCACTCGGTCACCCCCGGGCAGTGCACCGAGCATTTCCGTGCAATACCTCGTTCAATCGTCACCACAAGCCTGTGTCATGGATGATGTTATCCCCATTTTGAAGATGAGAAAAGCAAGGCTTAGACTCAATCAGAGGTTTGACCAAGGTCACACGTTAATGAGCAGCTGAGCTCATATTGGAACCAGATCCAAGTGGCTCTAGCCTGACCACTTAATTTGGCGACCGCACGCCTCTGCAGAGGACAGGAAAGCAAGTCAGCTGTTCTCTGCTCCTTTGCTCCCCGCTCCCCATGGCACACACCCGCCCTCTCTGCTCTTCCTCCCGGATCGCTCCATTTCTCATTCACGTGAATGATACTCTGGGCTGACTGCAGGAGGCAGCAGGGAACAAAGCAGAGACTATATCAGGGCAGGCGTAAGTGCCACGAACGCAAACGCAGTGGAGTATAGGCCTGGACACTGAGAAGCATATAGGGTGTGTGTGTGTTTGTGCGAGATAGTGAACCAAGTCCAAATACTGAGGAACTTCCTTGGTGGCCCAATGTTTAAGACTTTCCTTCCGATGCAGGGGGTGACGGTTCCACCCCTGATTGGGGAGCTGAGATCCCACATGCCTTGTGGCCAAAAAAACAAAACATAAAACAGAAACAATACTGTGGCACATTCAATAAAGACTGAAAATGGATCACGCCAAGAAAACTTTAAAAAATCCAAACACTGGCCCCTAACCAGTGCTTGCCCTCTCATGAGTGTGGGAATACGATCTTGAGTCAGATTCCTTTAAGCTTCTCCGTGGAAGGAGACAATAGCTGCCACACAAAGTCAGGGTCTCTGTAACGACATGTTTGTCATTTCAAGCCTCAGCCACTAACAAGAGTTGGGCCAAAGTCAGATGCAAGGCATATTTTAAACTACATCAAGAAAAATTACAGAAAAAAGTCCAAGGAGATAATCCTTATCTTGACACTTGAGTCCTGGTCTTACTGCACAGAGTAAAAATGTGCCTTCTACTTGGGAAGCCTCTTGTTGGACGCTTTTTCTTTGGCCTGAGTGGAGGGATTAGGACATCCAGTTGCTGTAAAGTGGGAAAGAAATGCTGTTCTCATGTTGAAAAAGGCGGAAACATGTAGCAGCTCTCTTAGGCCAGATTAGAGAGCCCCCAGTGAGCAGAATATTGCACAGCTATCTGATAAATTCAAAACTACCCAGTTTCTCTGTCTTCCAAAAACTAGACTTGGAAACTTTCTATTGGCTCCAAAGGACTCTTATATGAATAAACAACAGTCAGATTTAGTTGCTTGACTCCATTTGGCATCCACCCCAATCAAACTGGGGTAGATCCCTTAAAGAACAAAACGGAAAAAGCAAAAAGAAGGCAGAGAAAGTTATGCCACCCTTGCAGCAGAATTTAGCTTTCAGCCGCAGATGTGATCCACAGCTTCTGAATTAAACTCGGATTGAGCGGATCAAGGTCAGGACTTACAGAAAGTGCTCTGTGCGCTGCAGGAAGAAAACAGGTGTTGCAGACCACCTCACCTGTCACTTTGAGGATCACGGTGCCAGTCAGGTTTCTCTGCCCTTCCTGACCCACCAGAGTGCACCTGTAGGTCCCGGAGTTGCAGCTCGTAGTGTTTTGGATCCTCAGGGAGTACAGCCTTTCCCTGGGGGCCTCTGAAGAGTTCCTCTGCTGAGGGGATTGCAGGTCTTCCTGGGTCACCTCCACCCTTTCTGCACCTCCGTCTGTGAGCTGTTAAGAAAGAATCACATACAGACTCAGGGACCGAGAGTATATAAACTCGTGGTTGCCAAGGGGGACGGCGTAGGGAGCGGTGGACTGGGCGCTTGGGATTAGCAGATGCAAACTTTACCCAGAGAATGAATAAGTAACAAGGTCCTACCGTATAGCACAGGGAATTATATTCAATATCCTGAGACAAACCATCTTGGAAAAGAATACGGAAAAGAACGTATACACACATAACTGACTCACTTTGTTCTATAGCAGAAACGAACGCAACACTGCAAATCAACTTTACTTCAATAAAATAAATTTAAAAAGCAAGAATCAGATTTGCTTCATGCTCTACTGTCAGAGCCCACAAGCCCTTGGGCCTCTGAGACGTCAAGATTCTACCTCTTGCTTTCATAAAATCTATCCTCAGCTGGCTGTTTTAAAAGAAGATACTGTGAGTATGTGTGATGTTTGCAGGGGGGAGGAGAGAATCTAAGAGGATTCTTTAAGGTTCCATCTCTTTTTGGAATAAGATCAGGACTGCATTTTATGATTCTCTGTATCCCAACTTCCACTCTACGTGAAGCAGTGTTCCTGTTGACCATAACCTTGCGTCATTAATGATTACGTGATGAAGTGCATGAATCAGGCTGAATCACATTCTCTTGCTGGTTGTTGTCTATTCAATCTTCTCTTCTTTTCTTCAGATACCAACTCATCCAGTGACTGACTCTTATTTTTGTAGCTCAGGGTTTTATTTAGAAAATGTTCCTAAATCTGTTAAGGTCATTGCCAGACAACTTGACAAAAAAACACAGAGATTCAGATGAGCAAAGCCTCCCGTGAAGAGTCATCCTGTTCTTCAGAGACTGCGCACATGTGGGCTCAGCCATGACCCTGCAGGATGTACCACACTCAGCCCTCTGCTGCGGCAGGAAGGCAGCTGATAACAGCACCTCGTGGAAACTCTCTGTGTCAGGCCACTTGGCAGTCGCACCAAGACACACGTGGAAGGGCGTGTGTGCGTGCTAAATCGCTTCAGTCGTGTCCGACTCTTTGCGGCCCCATGGACTGTAGCCCACCAGGCTCCTCTGTCCATGGAATCCTCCAGGCAAGAATACTGGAGTGGGTTGCCATGCCCTCCTCCAGGGGACCTTCCTAACCCAGTGATCGAACCAGTGTCTCCTTGGCTCCTGCACTGCAGGCAGATTCTTTACTGCTGAGCCATCAGGGAAGTCCCCATGGAACGGCAGTTATGACTTAAATCACTGAAGTCAGGATGGATCAGCCCAACAGGAGTAGATGCCAAGTTTACCCACACTAACCTGGCTGGTTTTCTTTCCCCGAACAATCTTTGTTATTAAACTGGTGGAGTCTTTCCATCATCTTCTAGTTCCATGATTAAGTACACACCATGTTCACCATCAATTCTCTCTCCCCAGGTATATTTTTAACTGGCCTAGTTAACTTGCTCATTGGTCCTCCACTGAAACGTTTTAAAGCTTCTAAACCTGATTTACATCAACAGGAAAGCCAGTCACTGTTTTCAGAGCTCCAGGGCAGCCCTGAGCCTTTGCTGAGTGACTGGGGACCAGCAGGGAGCCTGGGGTCCGGCCGCATTCCTTCCTGGTCCCTGGAGTGGTGCCCACACCAGAGGGCCCCTTAGGAAAAGACACCACTGCTCTCTCTGGCTCCACCTGCCACTGTTTGATCTCCTATAGGGAGCATCTCCTGTAGGAAGCACCGTACAACTCCTCTCCTAGTTTCAACAGGCAATCAGCACAGGGAAATAAATGACCAAGGAATGCGGGGAACAGAGGCAGAGGCAGCTCAAGACAGGAGACACACACACGTGTGTGCACACACACCCCCTCCTTGGTTTCTGCTTCAGGTATTAGGTCGGGGGATGCACCGTGAGGTCCATGCGAAGCTCGGGTTCCCGCCTCCGCGGCCCCAGCTCCAGCGAGCACGCCTGTGGAGTGGCCTGCAGAGACATCTGGTGGTAGATTTATCTCTCCTGCAAGAATCCCCGCTTCATTCACTCCCAGCACCGGGCTGAGACTAACAGCTTCTCTCAGGCCGAGTCTCTGAACATCAATCCCAATTCTTGAAAGTTCTGCTGTGTTGAAAAGTTCCTTCCTAAATAATCAAGGATCTATAGACTGGGGCATTTAGGTGTTCAAAGAGAAAGCAAGAAAACAAAAGAAGGAGTTGTGGTCAAGGAACTGTAGGCATCCGACTGATTCTAGAACACGTCTAAGTTAGCCCAGTTCTCTTTACAGGCATGATGAAACCAGTAAGTGTAGCCTTATCATGTACCTGCACCTCTCCCCTCACCCACTGCTTGACCAAGAGCTCCCCTGGACCACAGCTTTTGGTGGGTCAGCTGCCCAGAACCATCCAGGGTCAATTGCTTCCAAGACTCCCCACCCCCACCCCCACCTCAAAGGCCAGTTTGAACCAGTTAACTCACTCAGCTTAATCTCTGCAGTCCCCGTGATGCTGTCTCATCCTGCTTTGCTTTTCTGAATTAACCTCCAAATGGGTTCAACTCAGATTTCTTTCTAACAGCACGAAAAGTGAACGTGTTAGTCGCTCAGTCATGTCTGACTCTTTGCAGCCCCATGAACTGCAGCCCCCAGGCTCCTCTGTCCGTGGGATTCTCCAGGCAAGACTACTAGAGCAGGTTGCCATTCTCTTCTCCAGGGGACCTTCCCAACCCAGGGATCAAGCCCTGGTCTCCTGCATTGCTGGTGGAATCTTTATAATCTGAGCCACCAGGGAAGCCCCTCTTTCTAACCAATATCACTGGAACTCAGTTTTGCTAGAAATCCCTGTATTCGAAAAGATGTGACCTTGGCTGCAACAGTCATTTTGAGATTATCTACCTCTGGTTTTCTCCATCAGGGGATCTTCTCTCCTATCCAGTGACCCCTCCCTCAACTCAGAAAGGCCTGTCTGAAAGTCAAGATCAAAACTGAGAGCCCCTCTGAAAGCTGGTAGAAATATAAACTATTGTGCTTTATTTACATGAAGATGGGCCCCTCATCACGATGGCTGCTGGGAACTGCTGAATCGAGTGTGCGGTGGGGATCAGAACTGACTGGCAGTGGCTTGCTGTCTACTTGCAGAAGAAAATTCATTTTTAAAAAATCAGCAGTAATAACAAAACAGTAGTTTAAGTGATGGTCAGATTTCCACAGGTGTCTGGCAAAACCTCCGGAGAGGTTATTTTCAAATGGCAAAGCAAAGGCAGGGTGAGGTCATGAATGAAAGAAGGAGAGGAAAGTCAAAGAATCCCAAAGCGGCCTTCAGAATCCTGATTTACTGAACCGCAGCAGCCCTCAGTGAGATCAGGCAACAATATCTTAACTTTCACAGGGTCATCTTTCAATGACCCCTTCCTGGGTCTTCTTGAAAGACCCAGAGAACTGAGAGAAGTACTGGCTGATAACCTGAGTCCTCCTGCCAAAGTAATGAACACTTCTCTGCGCCTGATAACTCACTGTAACAAAAGGACGCTTCTGTAAATTCACGCAGTGCACCTGGAAATTGTTCAGAGCCCTCCCTTAGCTTCAAGCTGTAGGTACACACGTTGCCTGTGCTACTCGCCCTGCCTTTTGCGTACTGCTGCAAAAATTTAGTTGTAGTTTTCACATTAATGTCACATGCTTATGATGGAAGTGAGGCGCTAGCAGTCCCAAGAGACTGCACGCAAAAGAGACTTCACGCAAAAGATCAAATCCTCGGCTTCAGCACAGCGGCCAAGCAGCCGTCACACTGCGGTATAGGGTGACTTAGCCCTGGCTGAAGCAGCACTGTTCAAGAATCAGAGGAATTTCAGGGGGAGGAACATGGAATTACAGCAAATGGGCCATCCTCAACTTCGCCTGGTTTTATGAGTTCTTATAAACACTTGAGCTGGCTCAAAACCAACCACTGGCAAGAACAACTCCCAGCATTCCAAATCCCAAAGTGTTTCATTGCCTCTCTGCAGAAGCGTTTTAGGAAATAATAATTTATAACAAAAGGAACCCTCAGATTCATTCACAGCCAGGCATAATTGATGGGGACTATTCAGCGCACACTCTGCGAGGGCTGGACCACAGCACGAAGTGGGCAAATTAATTCCTCAAAACATTCACCCCAATTATGTTTTTAAAACCCAAATTCCGTGCATTAACTCTTATGCTGACAAATTCCTTCCAACTGAAACAGCAAAGGGTGAAATATAAGACATCCCATTTTCAGAAGGCCTATAGACCTTTGACTTATCTCAAGGCCTCCAATTTGACTAAATAATTTAAACACCATATTCATTCTCTAAGAAGGAGACCTAAGCCTTAAATTAAAATAAACTCTCTTTAATTTGCTGAATACTTTGCCAACAAAGGTCCATCTAGTCAAGGCTATGGTTTTTCCAGTGGTCATGTATGGATGTCAGAGTTGGACTGTGAATAAAGCCGAGCGCAGAAGAATTGATGCTTTTGAACTGTGGTGTTGGAGAAGCCTCTTGAGAGTCCCTTGGACTGCAAGGAGGTCCAACCAGTCCATCCTAAAGGAGATCAGTCCTGGGTGTTCATTGGAAGGATTGATGCTAAAGCTGAAACTCCAATACTTTGGCCACCTCATGCAAAGAGCTGACTCATTGGAAAAGACCCTGATGCTGGGAGGGATTGGGGGCAGGAGAAGGGGACGACGGAAGATGTGATGATTGGATGGCATCACCGACTTGATGGACATGAGTTTGAGTAGACTCTTGGAGTTGGTGATGGACAGGGAGGCCTGGTGTGCTGTGATTCATGGAGTCGCAAAGAGTCGGACACGACTGAGGGACTGAACTGAAATGAACTGAAGTCAAACAAATACAAGTAATAATTTTAAAGGCATGTGAATTAAGTTTTTTTTTAAACTGGTGTATAAATTTGAACTAGAGAGAAACAAATCAAGTAAATATCTAAATATGGCTGAAACAGAATCAATATTTCAGTCAAAATCCTTACTGTGAGAAGTTCTTTAGAAGTTTACATAATTTTACCCAAATATATGCTAACTTCATAGATTACCATAGATTACCTAGATTACCATATACCATATTTGTTCCATTCCTACAGCAAAGAATTTTGATTTGACAACCTTGAAATCTGAATTTATCACATATATGATGTGTTTGGAATGTGATAGGAAAGTAAAAGAAAAGGAAGACATTTTTTGAGGGGAAAATATGTGTGCACACATATATGCGTATAAATATTTAATCCAACAATTTAATTAAACATATTTAAAGGAATGGACATTAAGTACTTAAAGGTGGTATTAAATTAATCTGATATATTCCAATCACATTGAACAGCTTTTTTTTTATTGCATTTCCCATGCACTAACATTCATGTACCTTGGTTTCTAACTCAATTAAAGTGCCAATATAATCCCCATTCATCATCAAAACAGCTCTTTATAACGTGCAAAATAGTTTGGCTCAGAGGTTGATGTCATAATGAGGGTAGAATGTATGAGCATTAACATCGTTTTTTTCTAAGTGTAGTTTTATTGGAAAAATGATTTTCCACTTTGAAATTTACTGGGTCTAACAGACAGATTGGATTTATGGCTGTTAACAGAGCCATGAATATGGCAGAGGCAACATAATGAAGAGCTTTGGACTTGGGCAGATGTGGAAACAAACCCCACGGCTAGCTCTGCTCTTGGCGAAAGGGACTGAAGAGCTCTCAGGCTTCATTTGCTCCCCTGAGATGGGGGAAGGGTAATTAACATCTCCCAAAGTTGGTGTGAAGACACCAATGATGACGTAGGTGGATCATGGAGCATAATGTCAATCACACCTAAAAATGTTACCACTCTTTTTTTTTCACAGCTAAGGTTTCCTTCAGCATTCTAAATACTTTCCTGAACTTAGGAAATATTCAAAAACACATTATTTACTGAATGAATGAGTAAATTTTAAAAACAATGAGTAAGTCGATCCAGAATCAGAGGGCCTGAGGTCAAGCCCAGGCTGCTTAATCAGATAACTGGGTCATTGCTGGGAAATCCCTTCACCTCTGACTCCCATTTTCCTCACCTGTAACTACCTACTTCCCTCTGGGTTATTTTAAGGATTGAATGAGAAAACATATAATAGTGCTTCTAAGTGGTAATGTTGGATATAGCAACTGGGGTTGTATCCCATAGCTTTCTATCTCCACCCACCCATTCAGTCATTTCTTCCTGCTGATCCTTCCCGTCTCCTCTCTGGCAAAGCTGTTCTAGAAGTCTCAATCTCTGCTCTAGAAACAAGTTATTTTTCTATCCACAAGGTCTCCAAAATAGCCAGAATATTCTGAATTTACTATGGCATCATTGTAATTGGCAAACCCCTCTGGAACTAGGATTTGAAGAGAAGGTTAGGTTACTCACTGTTCATGCCAATCATCCTTCTCCCAAGAGGTTCTTAGGGATCCTGCTGGACCTTGGAGGGGCATTCCTGAATTCTGAATCCTATGAATTCATATTCTTCACGGGTGCTACCTCTCATTCTAGAAAAGGCACACTGGACACAAGCCTGGCCTCTGTGACCAGAGAGACTGGTTCTGATGAGTCCATGACCCAGTCAAAGCCACTTGAGCATAATCAGACATTTGTTGAGATGGAAGAGGCGCAATCTTTTCCTTGGCACTTGACCTTGGGAGGACAGACAGGTCGGCAGTTATCGGTGACTATCTCACTGCCTCATGGAGGCTGACAATAAAACCAACACAAAGGAAGGGCAAGTTGAGAGACGGAAAGTCACCAAGCCCTGTGGACAGTCACGAGCCTCCACATCTAGCCTCAGTCCAAACTGGGTGGCTTAAAGCAGCAGAAATGTATTCTCTCACGGTTCTGGAGGCCGTTAAATGCAGGATCAAGGTGCTGGTGGGGCCACGCGCTCTCTGAAGGGAAGAATCTGTTTCATGTCTCGCTCCCAGCTTCTGGTGTTGCTGGAAACTGGCATTCTTTGATCTGTAAACACATCACTCCAGTCTCTGCCTCCATCTTCCTGTGGGGTTCTCCCTTTGTGTCTGTGTCTGTCTCTGTTTTCTTTTAATGACACCAGCCATTGGATTCAGGGCCCACCCTGATCAAGCATGACCTCATTTTAACTTGGTTACCTCTCCAAAGACCTTATTTCCAAATAAGGTTCCACTCACAAACACCAGGGATTAGGACTGACACATGTCATTTTGTGGGACACTAACCCACAACATCAACCGTAACTGAAGTATGAACTACATTTTCATTTAAAAAAACTGTTTCAACTATAGAAGCCGATATATTCCCTTTTCTTGAAGCCAGTTTTGAAGGATTACAAGCCTTCACAACAAAGATTGCTAATGGATAGGTGCACCTTGCCCTGCTCCTAAAATAAACGCGGCACATAAGGGAGAACCTCACACGGCTCCAACCTCAAGGCCAGTGCTGTTTTGTCACTTGGGCTCACATGGCTCCCACTCCTCAGGGGAAGAGACACCAGGGTCTGACTGTACTCAGAACCTCTGTTCTCTAGAACTGACCCAGTGAGTCTGGTCATAAGTGAATATGAATTGCCCACAGCAACGAGCATCTGTCTTTTCCCTTTGGCTTTCCCCATCGGGACCAATAATCCTAGACAACTACCTGTTCTGGGATCTGTCTTCTCTTAGACAATTGAGACAAGAACATGTGTAGATTAACTGGCGCTCCACAAAAATATCAAGTGATATTCACAAGCCTTGGGCTCTTACATCTGACCAAAAATATACAACACACAGAGAAATTTTACCCAGGTATACCTCAGTGCAAAAACAAAGTAAAAAATGTGCTTCAGGGTGGAAAGAGTCTTAGGGAAGTACTTTTAGTTCAGCTCTGGTTTGAGCTAAGGACTTTTGGTAGAAATTTGGGGGTTATCCCAAGAGTTTCCAGAAAGGGCTTACGGAGAACAGTTGTATTAATAGAAGGAGGAAGCCCCCTTTTAAGGTAATGAATCTCTTTTTAGTCCTGCCCTACATAAAACCTTCCCTTATGTCACTGAGACCTTCTCCTAACTTCCTCTTCTTTGTGAAGTGACAAACCCATATACAGAACTAAGATAATCAGTCGCCATGTGATTCGGGTTCCCCCTTTTATTTATGGAAAACGTGTGTTTGCAGTTTTTAGTATTTCACTCTCAGCTGCCTTTTCCCTCCCACCCCCCTCTTCCAAGCTGAAAGATTTTTAGCAACACTTCTCATCATGGTCCAAAAATCTCAGTGCCCCATCACTTTCATCTAGCTGGGATTTCTTCCACAGCCTGGCTCACTGGTCCCTAGATCCACATGGACAAAAGGACTGGTGACCAAGAGAGAAAGGGGAGGCAAACCCCAGGCCCGCGTTGCAGGCTCACAGTTAACCCACCGGCAGCTTCACTGCAGCGCAAGACTGAAGCCTGCCTGTGACACTCATTTGCTAGGATGAATTATATTCTACCTCTCACCAGAAGAAATACGATTTTCTTCTGACATATTTTCCATTATGTTGTCCTCTTTGCTTAAAAACTGTCAAAGGCTCCTTGATGCCAAATGGACCAAATTCTAGCCCATATGATTCAGCATTCAGGGGTCTTCACCCTCCGTTCCCAGCCTGTTGGTGGTACTACCTGTTGGTCCTCTGTGGTATAATCCTCCCTTCCAGATTAGTAGTTACCCATCAGCTCCCCAAACAACACCTGTGCGTTCTTGTGTCCAGGCCTCTGTCCTCTGGCCAATGTTCTGGATTGGTCTTAGGACAGCCACTGCCAGGCCCAGGACCTGGCACACACTTGGGACATAGAAATATTAACTAAATGATGAAAATGTAAATATGACAGACATCTGAAAACTAACTTTATGCCTTTCATAGTCTGACCTAAAGGTTATTCAATCAGGTCAAGTAATACCGGTCCCAATGGGGATGATACAACTTTTCTTTGACGCTCACACAGGCCTTGTTTTTTACACTGCAGTGTTTCGGTGCTTCTGTATTTAATATATAAATGTTTCCTTCTTCTCCTAAAACATCTCAAATCTTATCTTAAAGCAGACAGCATTCTAGAATCAGGTAAGTGCGGTGAGCGGCATGCATTGTCTCTGCGTGGGGCCGTCAGAGTTGGTAGCTGTACGCTGCTACCTGCCCGGGCCGTTCATCAAGCCTAGACCCTCTGTGGGCTCCTCCTTAGCGCCTCCTTGCTTTATGGTTCATTATCACACAAGATGCTATAGAGACAGAAAATAGGAGACTGGCGTTGCCCACGGCGGACGGCTCTTAACAAACACATCAAGGACGAGTAAGAGCCATGGAGCGACTATCCTGGAACTTTCCAAGGGGCCACATACAAGCCATCAACCTGCTCTCCTTTAGTCCCCAGGAGAGGCCCTGACTTGCCACAGCTGCAGCTCTTCTAAATATGATAAAGTTCAAGTCTGCTCTAGCCTCTGAAATCATGGTCTCACTTCCCCTTTATCCCTTCCCTTGGAAATCATCTAAAAAGGGCACTTGTCTTGTGACGCAGGTCTGTCCTCTCCTCCGCAGTGTCACTCAGAGATGAAACCTGAGTTTCATCTCAGAGATCCTCTTTCGATATGTATCCACACAGGCCGTGGGGGCTCCCAGAACCATAGGAGATGGAGATGTGTTTCCCTCGTGAGTAACCACTCATCATTAGCAGTGGCCAACCCCACCCACGCCCAGACGCTCCGTGCACCAGCGCCATCCTGCCCCTCCGGACCTACTGCAGCCTCGTGAAAGAGAGCATGGACCAGGCCGCCCCACGAGAAGCACAGACTGGCCCCTGAACGGATGGTCTTCCTCCTGGCAGACACGGAATTGTGCTATGATCTTCTTATGCTAGAAATCTAATCGGAGGTCACAGCCGTTGGTAGAAGAGGGCTGGCCCAAGGCCTGTGTGCCTTATAATATCTCAAAACATCTCCTCCCAACAACCACAATCTATTCACGATCTTAACAGCTACGCTGGATGCATATACTGCATTTTCTATTTCTTTTCAATCATTCACTCTGCTTTAAAGGGTACAATACAGGAAGGGAGGAGAGGAGGTCCCATTCTTGGATCCCAGTTGGGAAGAGAAAGAAGACTTGTGCTAACTGGAATGGGGCTACCAGTGTCCACTCTTGGCTCCACCTTTGACCCCATGCCCCGTGCAAGTGTAGATTGCATTCCTCAACCCCAATCCCCTGTCTTTGTATCTTGGAAACACAGAGAATAAGATGGACATTGTTCCTTCCCAACTCACCCGAATGTTGCAAACACCGTCTGCTTTGAGTCTTTTGGTAAAAGGCACATGATAAGAAACACACGGTTTACATGGGCTCTTTTGTTCATTCCAAGTAATCAGTGCCAACTGGACAGTGGCAGAATGCTCCGGGGTGCCAGGGAACTGAGTGGTAAATGGATTTTTTAATCGTGAGTCATTATAACCGTAATTGTGGGATGCAGAAAACCTGCAAGAATGTGATTCAATCTGGCGGACGGAGAAAACCCACACTGCAAAGGACTCTCTGCTTACTTGTCCAGCACACAGCCCACAACTGTGCAAAGTGGTTTTACCAACTACCCTACTGATGATGCAGTGAGGTTGGCTGTGGTCACCAGACTTAAATTCCCCACTTTATAGCTACCTCTAAAGCTTCAGAGAAACATTTTACAAGAAAGTTGTGGGTGAAAATGACAAGATAATCTTCTGCAAAACAAAGAATTTTGGTATTTCACCACTGGCTTTATTTCCAGAACACTCTATTGGTTTTTGTTGTACAAGCACAATTGATGCAAAAAGTATAATTACTGGGCTGGAAAATAACAAATATCTACAGAATATGCTGAGATCTGTTAAAAAGAGCTTGAAAAACAAAGCATATCACTTTCAAGGTATCTGATTAGTTTACTGAAATAGCACAGCTCTCCTAACCACCACGACTCCATCAGTTTCTTTCTTAAAAAAATAAATTGGGCATGATTTTTCAGTGACCCTATTCCATGGACCAACAGAAAAAAGACAATGCCAAGAAACTATTGTCTTTTTTCTTAGCAGAGCTTTGAGAGCCCTTCAGGGTAAAGTTTGTAAGAACTGTGTTCAACAAACAAGCACATACATTATAAGGTTACATCACCAGCTGACATCCAAGGAAAAGCCAGAGGTTAATCGCTCTGGTTTACTACATCATTCCAAATGACCTCGTGCAAGAAGATTTAACTTGACAACTGTTTGAACTTTACAGTCTGAAATTTCATCTACTTGTTTCATAAGTACTTTGCAATTACTCCCCTGGGGATATTAATATTGTTTTCCCTTTTTAATCAGTCTGGAAAGGATCATGGTTTCATGTTTTCTCCTCCTTTTAGATAACCAAGTCCCTGCCTGGCTAGCCCAAAGACACTTTCATTTTCTTTAAGGAATTAGGATAGAAAACAGAAATAACAAGACAGACCTCTAAGAACTTAGGCTATGGAGCCAGATTGCTGGATTCAAATCCCAACTCTAGCGTTTAGCCAGCTATGTAATAGTGAGTAGGTTACTTTAGCCCTAAGACTCAGTTTCCTCATCAGTGATAGGCTTTATCTCTTAAGTCCACTGGAACTGCTGATGCATGAAGACATGTACCTCAGAGCTTGCCAGATGGTGACTACCCAAATAATACTGGTTTTCCAATATTTCTGTTTAAATACTATTGTTTTTACAAGGGAACAATTTTGGAATTGCTGTCTTCTCTGATCCCACAGTGACTAAGGTGGAAATGAAGCAGGAATAATAACAAACCTATTTGCATACATAACACAGGGCCCCCGAGTCTCAGCACCATTTCCACCGTGCATAATCACAAAAGGTTGGCCTGAATTCACTGAGCACCTTTGAAATGAACAGGGCAAAGGCTGGGTGCCGTGCAGGAGACACAAAAGCTGTGGCACTGTCCCTAGGGAACTGACAATCCGGTGAGGAGAGAAGACACACACACAAAGAGATAATGGTCCTAGGCTGCCTTGTTAAATGGCTAGATACTTGTGCAGGTTCTCACAGCATCTTTTATGGCGGGCAGAAGAAAACCCAGCGTTTTGTGGAAAACTACAAAGGCACAGAGATTGCCGGCAAGGTAAGATGACCAGGAGTTGGTGATGGACAGGGAGGCCTGGCGTGCTGCGATTCATGGGGTCGCAAAGAGTCGGACACGACTGAGAGACTGAACTGAACTGAAGATGACCAATCAGCTAACCAAAGCAAGGCTGGGATAGCATAGTCACTGGGCTTCAACCCGAGGTGCCATTGTGGCAATAACCTCATTAAAGGTGGTGAGCAAAAAAATATAAATAAACCGGTGACAGCAAACAGTTGGATTGCTTGGGTTTGCAAGGCCACCACAACCACAATCTTATAAGCTGAAAAGGTTAGAGTTGAGAGGAAACCTTAAAAAAGCGTCAGTCTGACTCAATCCTCTTGTGGTAGGGTAGGTGACACTGCTCTTACACACGAGGACCCTCCAATGCACCATCACACAGAAGCCCTCCTTGCTGGAACTTTCAGAATGCTCAGAGGGAAGAGAAAGGGATGGGGAGGAGGCCAAGGGTTTCCCTGAAAGGGGATGACTGGCAGATAGCTACCATCCAAAAAAAGAGCCTACCCAAGGGTTTCCCTGAAAGGGGATGACTGGCAGATAGCTACCATCCAAAAAAAGAGCCTACATCAGCTTCTACCTGGTCATCCTTCCCCTCAAATTGCCCCCTCCCCTCTCCCCGAATGTATGAGCCCCGCAGTCACAAAACAGCAGAAATAGTAAATCCAGAGACATGCCTCCGGCCAACGTCAAACCTTCACCAGCTGCCTTCTCCCTGGCCTGCTGACCACAACCACAGGTGGCCTCTAGAATTAATCCAAAGAAGAGATTTTCTGCTCTCCAAAACGTCTTATCTGGATCATTCTTCTCAGGCCACCTTTAGAGGCAAGAAGATTTGAGGTCCCCAGGGGAACGACATCTATGTCAGCCTGTACCTGGATGCGAATGAGCTTAGTCGCGATGGGAGAGGCGTGTGCGAAGACCCGGTACAGAATGCAGTTATCGGCGATATCCCGGACCCCCAGCCACAGAGGGTCACCGGCCCGAGCGAGGTGGTTCCCCCTCCTGCAATTAAACCACCAAACCCTAACCCGCCAGCCTGGCCGCACTTACCTTGGCCCAGGAGACCGTGTAGGTGACCAGAGGGTCCCAGGGGGCAGTGCAGGGCAAGTTCACATCCTCCGAACAGGCCACCTTCACCTCCTGCGTCGCGGGCGCCAGGCTGCAGGCTGCAAGAGGGAGAGAGAGCTGCGTGAGCAAGCGAGAAAAGAGGGTGTTGCGGAGAGGCGGGCGGGGGGCGCCGGGCGTCCGCAGGCCCTACCGCAGCTCAGGAGCAGGAGCTGGAGCTCGCGTGACATCGCTGAGGACTGCCGGTCTGGGGCCCTGGCGCCGGCTTTTGTACCCGCGATCACCCGGGACTTCCCCGGGCGCCGGTCCCGGGGGGATCCCCGCGGGCGGCGGAAGCGGAGGTGCGCCTCCCCCGCCCCCGCGGCGGCCACCCGGAGAGCCCCGGCCCCGCCCCCGAGTTCGGCCCCGCCCCCGGGCCCGGCCCCGCCCCCCTTGGCCAGGCACTTCCCCGGAGCCCCCAGCCCGCGTTGCTGGTGCTGATGCTGCTCTGGCCTCTACCCTACCGCGGCGACCGCAGTCCCGGTGGAACGCGCCGCTCCCGGGGCTTGGCAGCCGCGCGCGCACACGCCGGACACCCTGCAAACAGAGGCGGGAGCCAGGCGAGCCGGGGCTGTTAGGTCCTTTGCGCGGAAGCGAAACCAGGTTCTGCGTGGATGAGCGAGTCCCCCGATCGCCCAGCCGGTGGTGACATCACGGTGAACCCAGGTCCTGGCACTTGTCCTGGTTCCATGATCATGAGACACGGTGAACCAGGAACCCGGCAAATCCGTCATACTTAGACCCCCACCCCCCGCCGCCGCGCCGCCCCCTCCTCCCCGCCCCCCGCTCCGCTCCCGGCCTGCTGGCGTTGTCATCCATAGCATCAGGCCTGTTTAAATTATTTCAGCAAAGGACAACCTCCCCTATTAAAACAAAGGTTATACACACATACACACACAGAGAGGGAGAAAATATATAAGAAAGAGTTCTTTAAAATCCAGAATAAAATAGAGATTGCCTCTGACCAACCAGAAATAACCTCTGGTTACATTTTGGAGTCTTGCTTCAGTGCATAGATACTCCACATGCTGTTTTGTAACCTAATTCATATTAACTTCATGTTTGCAAGAGCTTCCACATCATTAAAAGGATCCAACAGCATCCTTGTTACCGCTGCATAATAGTCCATCTGACAGTTGTATGATAAATTAGAACCTACTAGTGTTAGACATCACTTTTCACTTTCATGCATTGGAGAAGGAAACGGCAACCCACTCCAGTGTTCTTGCCTGGAGAATCCCAGGGACGGGGAGCCTGGTGGGCTGCCGTCTCGGGTTGCACAGAGTCGGACACGACTGAAGTGACTTAGCAGCAGTGTTAGACATGCTTAGTCTAGGGTTACTAGTCTAGTGTTAGTATTAGTTATTTCTTTCACTATTATTAAAACAACTCTGTGATTATTATGATGAACTTCTGTGTAGATAAAACTTTGCTTCATGACGTATATATAATGTGATGTATTTTCTTAGAATAAATACCTAGAGGACAATGTACCAGGTTAAAGGGAATTCACAGCTTTGTTAAGTATTGCTGAAATTACCTCCACAGGGTGTCCTCACTCTTCATTCCCATCTGTGGTGCATGAACATACCTCTCTCCCAACACTCTTGCGGATGCAAACTGCTAGCTAACTCTTCCGCCTTTGTCCACTCAAGAAGTTAAAAAGAATGGCATAACACGACTTTTTCATTTGCCCTGAATGTGGCTCTACCAAACTGACAGTCACACAAGCTCTGTGTAAGTGCCTTTCCCCCTTAACCCTCACTAAAATGACTGTTTGAATTAAGACATTTTTAAAGATGTAAAACTAGGTACAGAAAAGAAAATAGTCAAACATATCTGTATGCAATAGACTCTTTTCTAATTGTATTTGTATTTAGTGACACACTAATTTTAATATTCATTTACTTTTGGATGAGCTGTGTTTGGTTGCTGTGAGCAGGCTTCCTCTCCGTGTGGAGGGCAGGCTGAGGTGCACTCACTGGCTCCAGTAGCTGCAGCGCGCAGACTCAGTAGTCGCGGCTCACAGGCTCCAGAGAACAGGCTCAAGGGTTACAATGCAAGGGCTTAGTTGCTTCTCAGCATGTGGGGTCTTCCCTGAGCAGGGATGGAACTGGTGTCCCCTGCACTGCAAAGTGGATTCTTAACCACTGGACCACCTGGGAAGCTCTATTAGATTCTTAATTAAACATCTGTCCCTTGGTAGATCCCATACCTGCATTTAAGCTTTCTTTCCATTCTTCAGTTTTTACAGTGTTGCATGGAGCTGGAGATGCTTCAGTCTGGTCCAGCAATTCCACCACTTTATCAGATATTGTCATCTTGTTCTCCAAAATGTATGTGCCCGTTTATACTCTCCCCTGGCATCATCAGATTCTTTTTCATTTTTGCCAGTCTAATGAATATGAAATATTAGTTCCCCTTTGTTTAACTTACATGCCGTTGATTACTAGGACAAACGAAAATTATTTCTTATCTTTCAAAGCCATTGGGTGTCCTCATATCATTTGGCCTTTTCCACTGGAGCTGTTTATAAATTGGGGGCAAAATCCTTTCTTGGTACAGCGTGTGCCAAAGAGCTTCTCCAAGTCTAAGTTTTGTATTTCTCACTTTATGATGCCTTTAATGTACAAAAGGACTTTAAAAAATATTTTAATGTAGTCAAATTTATTGGTTTTATTCATTCATGGTTTATGCTTCTGGTGTTATGGTTATGAAATCTTTTTCCACCCTGAGATCACAAGAACATTCTTTTATTTTCTTCCAAAACTTTTTAAAGTCATGCTTTCTCATATGTAGGTCTTTAATCCATTTAACTATGGTTTGATGTAGGGATTTAAATTATTTTTTCCATATGGATAACCAATTGTTCCAGTGCTGCTTGCTTAAAGTCCCTATTTCCCCACTGAAGTTGAAATAGCATCTCTGTTATATACAAATTTCCATATGTGTGTGGGCCTGACTCTATTCTGTCTCTCCCTGTGCTAATGTGTGCATGCGTGCATGCTAAGCTGCTTCGGTCATGTCCAACTCTGCAACCCTATGGATTGTAGCACATGGGGCTCCTCTGTCCCTGGGATTTTCTGGGTAAGAATACTGGAGTGGGTTGCCATTTCCTACTCCAGGGGATCTTCCCTATCTAGGAATGGAAGCTGCATCTCTATGTCTCCTGCATTGGCAGGGGGTTTCTTTACCACTATCACCCTGGGAGGCTCCCTGTGCTAATATCACTTTCTTTATTGCTTAAACACTAAAGTTAGTATTCTTGATGGAAAACCCCATGAACAGAGGAGCCTCACAGGCTGCAGTCCATGGGGTTGCAAAGACTCGGACACGACTGAGCAACTAACACTTCTTTCTTAAGTGTTCCTATGGTGATGGAGTGAGGGAGCCCTCAGATTTTGGTTGTCTTGGCAATTCTTGGTTCTTTGCTCTACCTTTCACACATTAGAATCAACTTGTGAACCTCAAAAAATCTAGTCTGAATTTTAAGAGGAATACATTTCAATTCATAAATTGCAGAAAATTAACATCTTTAGACCTCAATTCTACAAATCCGTCAGTATTAAGTATCTTTTTATTTATTTATTTAGGTCTAGAGGAATTTTTTTAATTTCATACATAAAAATTTTCTGTCTTTTGGTTGCTGTATTCTGAAGTACCTTTATATTTGAGGGTGCTATTTACACATGGATATTTTCTAAACTAAGTTTTCTAGTTGCTTGTTGCCAGTGTATAAAAATTTACTTTTGTGTAGCTAGTGATCTTGCCAAACTTTCATATAATATTGACAGTTGGGGACTTTCTTGGCAGTCCAATGGTTAAGACTTTGCCTTTCAACGCAGAAGGTGTGAGTTTGATCCCTACTAGGGGAGGGATCTCTAAGGGGCTTCCTAGATGGTGCTAGTGGTAAAGAACCCCCCTGCTAATGCAGGAGACATAAGAAATGCAGATTCCATCCCTGGGACAGGAAGATCCCCTGAAGAAGGGCCTGGCAACCCTCTCCAGTACTCTTGCCTGGAGAATCCCATGGACAGAGAAGCCTGGAAGGTTGTGGTCCATACGGCCGCAGAGTTGGACATGACTGAAGCAACTTAGCACACAGCCCAGGGAAGCTAAGATCCCACGTGCGGTCAAAAAACCAAAGCAGAAGCCATATTGTAACACATTCAATAAAGACTCTAAAAATGGTCTGTATAAAAAAATCTTTTTAATAAAAAATTTGTTCTTAGACTCTCCAATAAGACACTTTTATAGTCGTGAATTACTTAAAGGGTTTTTTCCCTCCAAAATTCCAAAGATGAGGTGTTTTTTTTTTTTTTTTTAACTTTACAATATTGTATTGGTTTTGCCATATATCAAAATGAATCTGCTGAATCATTACTACTGGAGTCTGACAGTTGAGTATGTTCAAGAGCGTGGTCTGTGTGATTCTTTGCTGCTTATCAAGAAGTCCTCTGGACCTAATGTGTGGTTTTTCAATGTACGCGTCATGTACTTTCAAAAAGAATGTGGGTTTGCCACATGGGTGTCTGATCAACCTTGCTCGTTGAGTTACTCAAGTCTATAGCCCTACTTTTTGTCATCTTAAACTGTCAGTTGCTGAAAGAGATGTGCCCCAAAATCCCCCTGTGACTATGAAATTGCCCATTTATCTCTGAAATTTTATCACTTTGTTGCCTCATATAACTTGATGCTAAGTTCTTTTAGCGGAATGTGTCCTGGACCATGCCAGTAATTTAAATTTAAATACCCTATCTTTGTAACCGGCACCTCTATGATTATAAATTAATAAATTAAGGGAGAGGCTTTTGTTTGTTCTTTAAAAAAAAAAAAAACTTGTTTGTCATCGCACTGGGTGAGTAGGCAGCTGTTTTTAGTTCACCCCTACATTATTGCTGGGGGTAGCAGAGGGGGCACTCAGTTCCAACTTTCTACTCTCTTGGGGTCCAGGTTTTCTCTCCTCTACCTGCTGTTATTAAGCCCTAAGTCCCTTAATTCCTCAGCCAGTTCTGAAGCCCAAACCACTGCTTTTCCCACCCGTACCTCCTCCACTTTCTCACCCTATCCCCGCCCCCACCAAGAAGCCCGTGTCAGTTCCTGCAGCTTCACAGCTCTTTCTTCATTTTTCACCCTCCAGAAGGCCCTTACTCTCTTGCAGGTGCAGCTAGATATTGGTTAGTATTTATTCATTATTTCTATACATTTGCAAAAGGTGGCATTTATTTTGCATTACACAGAAAACCATGTTCCTAAAAATAGAACAATCTGTTATTTAATAGTCTAAAATGTGGCTTCACAGCAGGTCCCACCAAACCCACTGAATTACCCACGTTCATTTTCATCCGTATGGTATTCCTCCTCATGTTCTAAATAGTCCTTCATACTGAGGTGTGAACATATTTCTGGGAAGGTGGCTCCTTATGAAGAATCCTTGGGTTATACAGGACACATTGCAATAAAAAAAATAGAGGATCTCAGAGTGTACCAGACATGGAAATAACTATAGGCAGGGACATATATCCCAGCCCTACTGTGGGGGTCTTCCTTGAACAAGAGAACAGAGTACAGCTGGCTTGGTCTTCACTTCCATTGGAGAGGGAAAAGGAAAATAAACATGAAGACATGCATACGGTCGTTCTGAAACCACTCGCAGTCACCTTCACATGTGCCTGCCCCAGTACTTTAAGAAGAGAACCCTAAACCATCGGAAGGGAATGGCAACCCACTCCAGTGCTCTTGCCTGGAGAATCCCGTGGACAGAGGAGCCTGGTGGGCTACAGTCCATGGGGTCGCAAAGAGTTGGACACGACTGAGCCGCTAACACTTTCTCCCTCTTCACCCATTCTCACTGCCGGTAGCAGGCACGCATTCACCTTTGGCAAAGCACAGAGATAGCCAGGGCCTGCGCCACTTCTGCGGACCCTTGGGCCCTCCCTTCTCCTGACTACTTCACCAGGACTGTGGCTGTGTTTTCCTGTTTTCTCTCAAAGGTCCTGCCAGTAGAGCATGTCATCACATTTGGAAGTTGGACATTGGAAAGCTGGGGATGGAGAAAGCGCAGGAACATTATCTTAGATCTCCCCCCCTTCCCCTCCCAGGGCAGGGGCTCTGGGGGATGGGCTTGGAGAGGAGGAAGTTTGGGTTTGCCGTTCAACATTTACTAAGCAGCACATTGAGTTGTGCAAAGATTGTTCTCAAGAAGTTTATGTGGGCAGACACTTTCTTCAAGTGGAACTTGCTTTGTCTCCGGATTCTCTGAACGATTTTTCTCTGAAGGTCTGAGGCTGGGGGTGAGGGGTGTGGGGTGAAGAGCCGGAGGGCAGTTCTACATAAAGGGAAGGGACAGTGAGGACGGGGTTTGGGGGGGTAGGGGACAGAGATTGGATCGAGAGAAAAAGGAAATGAGAGTAAAGCGTGCGCTTTGAGGGAAAATCCTGCAGGAGGGGCCGGGAAACACACTTTTGCTATTTGAAGTCGTCAAGCCTATCAAATGCTGAGCACATCACAAACATGCAAAAGATGTCTGTGACTGACTAGGAACAGCTCGTCTGGTGACTGCCGCTGGCTGACAAGGGGCACAACGTACAGAGACTACCCTGGGCACCGCCTCTCTACCCAGACTCTCACCTCTTGGGTTGGCTGACCTGACAGATGAGGAAATCCTATAAAAAGAAAAGGTGGGGTTCCCCTTTGCCACAAGAGTGTCTTCTGAAACTCCTTTCCAGAGAAGTGTTTTTGAATGAACAGAATGCACTTGAACTAACTCTGTCAACGAAACTACCATAGTTGTACCCTGTCAAGAGTCACGGCTTGTGGTCAGGTGCCTTCCAGTCCACAGGCAGCCCTGTGTGGAGGGCTCTTATGAGCTGGCCACGGGGTCTCGGGGCCCCAGTCCAGCAGCCTCGCCCTCAAGCCGATGGGACCTTCGAATATAGCCTCCATCCCTTTGGCTTCTCCCTGGGGCTTTGAGAACTGCAGAGAGGCTGAGAGGGAAACCCAAAGTGTGGATATGTAAATTCTGTCTTTTAACAAAATTCCCCCTTTAGGTTTTTCCCTCTGGGCTAGTTCTTAGTCACCCTGTACTTTCCAGGACGTGCTCGTGTGTTCACTTAATGAAGACAATAAACAGAAAGCCCTCCTTTTTCTGTACTTTTCTGGCTGGTTTGCTTTTCTCCTCTGAGAAACTAGAAGCATTTAGAGACGCTGCTCACAACAGGAGCAAATTACACAGAAACGATGCACAGAGAAATTGGCCTCAGACTTGATTTGAGGCGCTTTAGAGGAAAGCCTTCTCCTTCATCTGTATGTCTTCTTTGGAAAAGTATTTATTCAGATCCTCTGCCCATTTTTGAATTGAATCTTTTTTTTTTAAGCTATTAAGTTGTATGAGCTCTTTATATATTTGCAGGATTTTACCCCTTATCAAATGTGTGATTGGCAAATATTTTCTCCCATTCATAGATTTTCATTTTGTTGACAGTTTTCTTCACTGTGCAGATATTTTTAGTCCCGCTTGTTTATTTTTGCTTTTGTTGTTTGTCTCTGCTTTTGGTGTTAAAATCCAAAAAAAAAAAAAAAAATCAGAAATACTGATTCCCAGAGCCTAGCGTGGATGCTTTCTTCTAGGATTTTTATGGTCTCACTTCTTACACTCAAGTCTTTAATCTGCTTTGAATTGATTTTTGTGTATGGTGTAAGATAGGGGCAGATTCTCAACCACTGGATAATGAAGAAAGCCCTGACCATTGGTTTTAATATGGAGGACGAAACCATGGAGGGTCATGCCTCTGGCTTTGTTCTTCTTTCTCAGGAAAGCCTTGGCTCTGCAGGGTTCCTTTTAGTTTTTTAGGGAGGCTTTGTTACCTAGGCATGCTCAATTAAATCATTGGCCACTGGTGACTGAATGTGATTTCCAGCCCCTCTCCCCTACCTGGAAATTAGGGGACTGGAGGAGTAGGTGGGTCTGAAAGTTCCAACCTTCTGATCACGTGGTTGGCATCACTGGAGGCTGGAAGATCTAAAGCAGAGACTGCAAACAGGTACCTGTAGGGCCAGGAAGGTAACATGAGGGAATAAAGAGTTGCCTGGCACTAACTTTGACCTAAGTGAGAAGGGAGGCAATAGGGAGCTGTGGAGTCCATGGCAAACTGAACAGCAACCGCCCGTCGGTAAGGAGCAGCCACGTCTCAGCTCCAACCAACTGTTGCTAATTTGAAAATGTTAACCCAGCCTTGCCAAATCTCTCTGGGGTTTTCATTTTCCAGAGAAACTGAGAATTTAGATATTTATATGAAATCTCTTAAATGTTGTAAACCAGCTGTCCCCAATCTTTTTGGCACCGGGGACCAGTTTCGTGGGGTGGCGGAGATGCTTTCAGGATGATTCAAGCACATAACACTTATTGTGCACTTTGTTTCTATTATTATTACATCAGCTCCACCTCAGATCATCAGGCATTAGATCCTGGAGGGTGGGGACCCCTGTTGTAAATAAACCATTGATCGTTGATTTTTGTTCAAAACACTAGGCAAGGCAAAACAAACACATCCATGGCTGCCATTTATGTCACAGGATACAACATCTGGTGGTAGCAGCCTTGTCTGGGATCTGACAAGGAGGATCCTTGATGGCCTGGGTCAGCGCGAGGTGCCTGGTTGCCTCACGTGAAGCTAGGTGATGGATTTCAGTTGAGAGAGAAAAAAATCATGCTAAGAGGAGAGAAGACTGAGCAAGTGGGTGCCAAGGACAAAGGTCTCCATCGCCATTTGGCTCCAGGCCATTCCCATCACAGCTCAACAGGAGTCTCTTAAGTGTTACAAAATGATTCATTAACGTTTTTCTTCTTTGGGGTATAACACACATAATAACGAAGCAAGACATAAAACATCTGTCTTAGCCATTTACAGGCAGAATTCTCTGGATGATGCTTGAGAATGTCTCAGGAACTCCCAAATGCACCTGCAGCAGCACAGACAGGAATGGTCTCGGCTGGGGGGCAAGGGAGCAAGACAGAAGATGCTCATGGAGTCCACGCTAGCTCACCCTTTGCTGGGTACCACCCCAGACACTGACCCACGGTCACGACGCATGTTTGCAGGATTCAGCTCATCAGAACAGAGAGCAGGAGGTGGGTTTTCGGTCTAGTGTGAGAAAAAGCTATGAACGTCAGCACCTTTTCTTGTTTTCCAAAATGGAATTTTGCTGGACACACAGTAGGGAAGGGCTATGACTGCCTTTCAGCTGTTTCTTCTCTAGTATTGGGTCCTGGTGTTGACATCCCTCTTTGCTCTGCATACGCAAGAAGCATTATCCCAGAGACGAGACATTTGTAAGATGATGGTATTTGTTTAACACCAGATGTTGCTTGCTTTCCTTCATTTCCTTGCTGCTCGTAGCCCCGGGGACGCTGCACAAATGATGGTTTTGAGGAAGGCCAGGAAAGGTCTCCCCAACCTGAACAGATCGGGGCGCAGCTGCCAGAGGAAGAGCCAAGATGGCAGAGCGTGCGTCTCTAATTGTAAGGGATGCTTCATGCACAAAAGCATCAGAGCTTCTTTAAAGGGTTTCATTGGCCAGAACAGATACCGACTGTGCCACAGAAAGCACATTCCACTAAAGATGAGAAAGAGAAAGGAGCGGTTACCACACACACCACACACACATCATGCTGCTTAGTCCTTAAGGTAATTCTGATGGGCGATATTCTATGTCTCCACCTAAGGGAATTGAGGCCCAGAGGGGCCTGACCCAGGAAACCAGTGTTAATTAGTTGTGTGTCTTGGGCTCTCCACATTTTGAATACTCTGCTCCACAGTCCCTGGCCTGGGCTTCGGAATCTGTGCCCACTCTGCTGTGATCCCAGGAGGAGCCCAGGGCCCACCCTTTAGTGCCCTACAGAACTGATCACATCAATGTCCTTGAGGTCACACGAGTGCACATCAAACCAAAAGGGAAGAGAGAATTCACATTTGCTTGTGATCACCTACGTAATAGAAAGGCAAGCAAGCCAAAGTTCCTTAAAAACACATACGAAGTAGCTTATGTGGGAGTAAAATACTGTGACATTACTGAGTTAAAGGCTGACTTTTTTATGTGTCCTGGTTAACAGAATAGAACTTACAGTGGTACTAGTGGTAAAGAACCCGCCTGCCAATGCAGGAGACGTAAGAGATGTGGGTTCCATCCCTGGGTCGGGAAGATCCCCTGGAGGAGGGCATGGCAACCCACTCCAGTATTCTTGCCTGGAGAATCCCATGGACAGAGGAGCCTGGCAGGCTGCAGCCCTTAGAGTCCCAAAGAGATACGACTGAAGTGACTTAGCAAACACACAAAGGTTTAAACATGATGGCACAGGGCTTCCCTGGGGGTCCAGTGGTAAAGAATACACCTTGCAATGCAGGGGACACTGGTTCGATCCTTAATCTTGTTAGGAGAAGCACACTAGCTGAAACGGCCCACCCTGGCCAGGCACCACAGCAACCATTAGCGTGAGTTATTTTATGACAGGAGGTCCTGGCAAGGAACACGGAACTAATAAGCCACCACCAATGGGAAGAGTGGGGAAGGTCAAAAGGAGACGCCATGTGTCCTACCACCTCCCAGAATCCTTCTCGCTGGTATCCATCCTGGCTGAGCAATGTGTGCACCACCGGGAAGGATCCTAAGTCAGAATGATCAGCCAAAGGCCACCCGGAAGCTAATCCCATGACCATAAAGCCCGAGACTCGAGCCACGTGGCAGAGCAGTTCTCCTGGTTTCCCTTACCCTCCTGCTCTTCTCCTGGGTGCCTTTTTCCAAATAAAATCTTTTCCTTTGTCAGCACGTGGGTCTCCTCGGACAATTCATTTCCAAGTGTTGGACAAAAGCCTACTCTTGGGCCTTGGAAGGGGTCTGAGAAGACCCCACATACCTCAGAGAAACTAAGCCGGTGCGCCACAACTACTGAAGCCCTCTGAAGCCCTCGTACCCTAGGGCCTGTGCTCTGCAACAAAGAAGCAGCCACAGTGAGAAGCCTGCGCACCATAACTAGAGAGTATCCTCCACTGGCAGCAATTAGAGAAAAGCCCATGCAATGGGAGTGAGCGATGGAGACTCATCACAGCCAAAAAAAAAGAGATGGTACAGCTAACTGTCTGCTATTCCAAAGGCATGCTTGTGTGGGGACGTGAGTTCAAAACATACATCTGTAAAAGGGGGTCTGCCAACCAGGAAGAAAAGAGGTGAGTGTTTGGGGAGCAAAAGCTGACATCTCAATTATATTAGACTCAATCTGAATTATAGTAAGTTGGTCCAAGCTGGAGGAGACAGACAGTGTGTGTGGGTATGGGTGTGAGTGTCTGTGTTTTGGGGTGGGGAGCCAGGAAGGTAGATGATCAGCATCACGGGCTGTGACAGTGTTTCCCAGGTTTTGGACAAGAAAGCTGGGCTGGGAGATAAGGTCAGACTCTTGGCCTGAGGACTCTGGGCAGCAAGGTGGGAGTCAAGCAGGACCAGGACTTCCAAGCTCAGCAAGGATTCCCATCCGAGGTCCTCAGACTTGTTTCCTGAGCTTCCTGAGTGCTGAGCCTGGAGCCAGGTGCTGTAGACAGAAACATAACTCTAAACACTGTGGGAGATGTGGATTTGTTTGCCTAAGAGCATCTCCACAGACCTGTGTATTTTACCAGACTCTGGAGTTTGGGGTTCATGTTCTCTGTCTGATGAGGCACTGCTCTCTCACCCCAGGTCACTGAGCAAGTAGAGGGTCCACAGCCACTGTGTGCAGCTGAGGGAGAAAAGTTGCAACTTTGGGTTTGTGGATTTGTGTGTGTTAGTCATTCAGTCATGCCTGACTCTTTGTGACCCCATGGACTGCAGCCCACCATGCTCCTCCATCCATGGGATTTTCCAGGAAAGAATACTGGAGTGGGTTGCCATTTCCTTCTCCAGGAGGTCTTTTGGACCAAGAGGTCGAACCTGGGTCTCCTGCACTGCAGGCAGGTTCTTTACCCACTGAACTACCAGGGAAGTCAGGATATGCCTAAGTGGGAGTGGCTGTGTGTGTGTGTTTCTAGAAGATCTGAGGTATCTCTTTTGGATGGGGGTTCAAGGTTGGGAACCCCCAACCACCACTGCTTCCTGAGCAAAGGGAGCCGCAGGAATGAGTGAGGGTGGAGGTGTCTGAAACCTACCTGCCCCACCTCCGCCCCCTCTCCTACCCCAGTGCCAGCCCCACCTGTCAATCTCAGAACCCAGTCCCACTGGCAAATCACAGCCTAAGAGTATGCGCCGACAGGACCTGGCCCTCCTCCACACAGGACCTCCTGAGACCCAGCTGGGAAAGAGAGATGGGTTTTCTTACCCGTTTTGTCCACTCCGAGTGAGCACAAGCCAGTGGGCTCTGAGTCCAGTATGTACTTTTCTTCTACTTCTACGCCAGCTTCCAAATTACTATGTGTTTGTACTTAGTGGCCGAGTCCTATCTGACTCTGTGACCTTATCAACTGTAGCCCACCAGGCTCCTCTGTCCATGGAATTCTCCAGGCAAGAATACTGGAGTGGGTTGCCATGACCTCCTACAGGGGATCTTCCCAACCCAGGAATCAAACCAGGTCTCCTGCATTGCAAGTGGACTCATTACCGTCTGAGCCACCAGGGAAGCCCAAATTACTATATGTGACTGAAAATAACCTTGACTCTTATTTCTAACATCTTAACTGGCCCTAGACCATAAACTTTCATTCTCAACACTCAGATATGACATTCCACATGTCCTGTCACCTCACAAATGGACCCCATCCTAAATCCATTGAATATTCCTGCTCCCCCAAAGGTTAACCGTCTCACCTTACCCGTTTCTCCCTCATCAAGACCTGAGCCCCTTCCTGTTGACAGGTCTCAGGCACAGTCAGCCTCAACTGCATGGCCTAAGCCACACTCAGGTCACCCAGTGAGCCAGGGCTCATGAGAGCGCTGGTCTTCTGAAGGCGACCCAGATCCAGCTCACCTGGCTGGGACACACCATCTTCCAGGAACTTCAGATGTTGGGGAGTCTCAGGAAGTCTGGATGCAACAGGATACTTGAAGTAGGAGGATAGCTTTTCAACACTTAGGAACTCCTTTAGAAATAGCTCTGGCTTTGATTCTGCAGCCAGGGAGGGCTGTCCCTTTGAGGGTTTAAGCTCACCCCGTTGTGTTCCTGCATGACAGCATATAGCCTCTTTGTTTACCTGGCCAGCACTGCAAAGGAATTCCAGAATCTTCCCTATGGTAGAATTCACGCCAGCCCTGCAGAAAGCATCCCATTTAGCTCTACCATCTCCCTCAGGGCTCTTGAATTGTCTTTGCATTTTAAGGGATGCCAGGCTCTACAGACTTCAAGACAAATCTCTTAGCCAAGCTTTTTAGTCTCCGACTTCACAGCTTAATCAACCCTGGAAGGCTGCCAAGGGAACAGATGGAAGCAGAGCTTGAGGAGATTCCTAAGGGTGATGGGGACCTGAACTTTCAGTGCTGAAATTCTGCGGGTCCCTGAGGACCCTTGAGATCCCACCCGCTCCTCACTCTCATTTGCAGGCACCTCCAACCTGCCAGCCACTGCCCTTCACTCTTGCGGATTTTAGGATCAGGCCCACCAGTTCTCTGGCACTACTGCTGTAGCCATGCGTTCCGGGAAACAAACTCACTCAGAAGGACAATGCAGATAGTGGAGTGCAGTTTATTACACCGGCAGGCCCAAGTCAGAGTCTCCTCTTAGCCAAGGACCCCAACCGGTTTTTGTAAAAACCTTATATACCCTAAGTGTACAGTGCCCAAACCCATCTCCCCAAATTCCCTGAAACTAGCCTGAACAAAGGAAAAGAAAGATACAATCAAAGTTAACCTGTGATTCATATGCCTTAAGCCTAGGTAGTTAACAGTGGACAATTATCAATAGGCCTGTGGTCATACCCCAATAAGCATAATACAATGTATGATTCTATTCGGTTACACAGATAATTAGGGTATTCTTTTAGGCTACGGAGAGTCTAGGTTCAAGCCCTGGGGCTCTTCCTTCCCGGGACCTGGTTTTCCAGTTGGTATGTCATTTCCATAGATACTGGGCATAGAGCTCAAAGTCCACAGTCCAGCCCAGGATGGAGTCCTGCTTTCAAGATGGAGCCTGTTCTGTCTGTTTCCTCCTTCACTACCATCCCAACCACAGAGACAATCTGACCACATTCTGGCCCCTCAGTCTTTTTACATCTTTGTTGACATCTTTTCTTCTATCCCATCCTATCCACCCACCCCAAGATCATCACTTCCCCTTCCAAAGACTCCAACATCTCTTAAATGCTTTCAGGATTAACCCGTCGTCACGATAGCCTTCACATCCACCCGCCTTGCCCACTCTCTTCATTTCCTTCCTCACCCAACTTGGATTTCTGGCCCATCATTCTGCTTACTTGCATCCATATTGCCTTTACTACTTAATCCCTCTTTCCATTGGCCATGCTTGTTTGGCTAAATCCCAACTCAGTTTAAACTCAATGGTGTGCCTGCTCAGCCCTCATGCTCAAGCCATCGTGTGAGGCTAGAGGAAAACATAACTCTGCACGTGGGTCTTGCTTTCCATTTATGACCACAGACCTCAAGTAGGCCTTCAGCATAGTCTGAGTGATTCGCCTTCTCCCCCGCTTCCCCTGCACTCAGCTGTTGACTTTGGTTCTATTTCACTGGGGAATAAAAAGTCAGAAGAGAATTCTTCTCCCTAGCAAATCTACCACCTTCTGAATCTGTATTCTCTGGCTCCTTTCAGAATTCTCTGCTTGTGCTTATTCAAGGACATCACAATTTTCCCCCCTCTCTCTCTCGACTCATATCTCTACTTGGTCACTTCCCTCTGCCTACCAATGTTCTATAATAACTCCTGTCTTTTAAAAACAATCTTCTGTGAAAGAGGAGTGGTCCTACAGGATATAAATAGACACAATAAAGCCTCTAGCATCAAAACCACGGGTAGCAACACTTAAAAAGGCATACCAATGGAACAAAAGGAGAAGTCAAGAAATAGGCCCGAATATTTGAAGAAATCTAGGTTATGATAAAGGAGATATCTCAGAATCACTGGGGCTGACTGGTGTTAGGCTAACTGGATAGTCATTTAAAAAATAAATTCAGATCTATTTCTTGCACTATATACAAGAATTTGTTGTTCAGTCTTTCATTCGTGTCCAACTCTTCGAGTTCATGGACTACAGCATGTCAGGCTTCCCTGTCCGTCACCATCTCCCAGAGCCTGCTCAAACTCATGCCCAATGAGTCAGTGATGCCATCCAACCATCTCATCCTCTGTCGTCCCCTTCTCCTCCTGCCTTCTATCTTTCCCAGCATCTGGGTCTTTTCCAATGAGTCAGCTCTTCACATTAGGTGGCCAAAGTATTGGAGCTTCAGCTTCAGCATCAGTCCTTCCAATGAATATTCAGAGTTGATCCCCCATAGTTATCAAATTAACCAAAGATCTATAAACAAAATAAAATTTCACAGGTATTAGGAGAAAATATGGATTAACTTTTATATAAGCTGGGTAGGAAAATATTTTTTTAATATAATTAAAAATCTGCATGCTGCAAAGGAGAAACTGATAAATTTGACTACAAAAAAAAAGACTTCAGCATAATCAAAATACAAATGAAATCTGACAGAAAAGTCTTTGTAGCATAGATCATAAAGAACTGAATATCTAATATTTTTTAAATTATCAGATCAGATCAGTCACTCAGTCGTGTCTGACTCTTTGCGACCCCATGAATCGCAGCACGCCAGGCCTCCCTGTCCATCACCAACTCCCGGAGTTCACCCAGACTCACGTCCATCGAGTCAGTGATGCCATCCAGCCATCTCATCCTCTGTCGTCCCCTTCTCCTCTTGCCCCTAATCCCTCCCAGCATCAGAGTCTTTTCCATTGAGTCAACTCTTCGCATCAGGTGGCCAAAGTACTGGAGTTTCAGCTTTAGCATCATTCCTTCCAAAGAAATCCCAGGGCTGATCTCTTTCAGAATGGACTGGTTGGATATCCTTGCAGTCCAAGGGACTACTCAAGAGTCTTCTCCAACACCACAGTTCAAAAGCATCAATTCTTTGGCGCTCAGCCTTCTTCACAGTCCAACTCTCACATCCATACATGACCACAGGAAAAACCGTAGCCTTGACTAGACGAACCTTTATTGGCAAAGTAATGTCTCTGCTTTTGAATATGCTATCTAGGTTGGTCATAACCTTCCTCCCAAGGAGTAAGCATCTTTTAATTTCATGGCTGCAGTCACCATCTGCAGTGATTTTGGAGCCCAGAAAAATAAAGTCTGACACTGTTTCCACTGTTTTCCCATCTATTTCCCATGAAGTGATTAAATTAAGGAAGGCCAAAAATCCAGTAGCAAAGTGGGCATAAGATAGGAATAGACAATCCATTAGATGAAATATAACATTCAAATATATGAAAGTGTAATCAATTTCACTCTTAATAAAAATGCCTATGAAATCTACATTGAATAACATTTTTACCCGTTATGTTAGCAAACAAAAAAATATTCAAGAGTTTAACAATACCTCTGTAGGTGAGACTGAAGAAACAGGCACTCAGGAACACTGCTGGTGGGCTTGTGATGTGGGACAGCCTCTAGCGAGTCGAACTTGGCAACACCTAACAAACCTGTGCATGTATTTACCCTTCCACCCAGCGATTCCTCTTCTAGAAATTTACTCCAAATAGATACCTCTAGCAATATAAAGATATAGATACTCAGAACCCACTGTATAGCACAGGGAACTATACTCAATATCGTGTAATAACCTATAATGGAAATGATTCTAAAAAGAATATATATATATATATGTATGAATGTATATAAATGAATCACTTTGCTGTACACCTGAAACTAATACAACGTTGTAAATCAATTATACTTCAATAAAAAGAAACTACAGATACTCAAGGTTATACATTGCAACATCATTTATCATCACAAAATATTGGAAACTCCCTAAATGCCCAAGCACAGGAGATTGGTTGAATTAAATATGGTACACACACAAGGTACTGAGATATTACAAAATATGAGGAAGAGCTCTCTCAGAGATGGAATGATTTCCAGGAGATGTTATGAAGTGAAAAGACAAAATATAAAAGAACATGTATCATCTGCTCTCTTCCATGTAAGAAACAAGGGAAATAATCAGATTCGAATATATCTGCTTCTCTTTACAAAAAGAAGCACAGAAAGAACAATCCAAAAGGCAATGTGGTTGGTTTCCAAGGAGCACCAGGGCAGCGCGAGGTCCGGGTAGCGGCCGGGGCGCGGTGAACTATAGCGTGGAAGGATGCTTCTCCAAGCCTTCCTTTCTGTATAGTTTTGAATTTGGGTTGCATTTCAGTGTTCTACATATCAAAACATAAAATGAAATCAATAAGAAAGTTGAATACCCAGGACCCCTTTGCCCCTCTGGCCATGCCCTGACTTCCCTCCCGCTTGCCCAGCCCATGCAACACGATTCTGTGTATCGCATTTCTCTGGCCATAGGGACTGGTCCAGGGTCAGGCGTCCAACACAGAGTGAGCCAGTGACCCAGTATAAGCCTTTAGCTGCGGCTGTGTGGAGACAAGCCACCTTCCTCTTTTTTACCGCACTTAAGTCCAGGAAGCTGTAGGCCTGGAGTGACCGGATACCACCTTGAAAGGAAGTCAAAACAGAAGAGAGCGGAGCTGAGACCTAAGAGACCAATTAGCAGAAATCGTGTTCAAACACCTGCTGTTTTTACTTAATAATGCCAACCATCAAGCATTTGCCCGTGCCGGCTTGAGTTGGGTTTTCTGTCACGCGCATTCGGAGTCTCAACAGAGCACTGATTGAAGGCTCTTGTTTGGCCTAATGCAGACTCTAGGTGAAGAGAGAGTCCGGGATCAGGCTGGGAGATGAGACCAAAGGTGGGGGCAACACTCAGACCATCTGGGTCCAACTTCAGACTAGTCGGGGTGGTGGGTGGCCTTCACCCCAGGCTCACAGAGGGAGAAAGCGGAGAGAAGGTCACGTCCAAGGTGTCAGGGAAGGCTGGAGCAGGAGAGCCCGGCTTCCTGCCCCTACGGCCGCCTTGGGCAGCCAAGGGAGGCCCAGCACATGTGTCCCCTGTATCTGCAGGAGACACAGGATACGCTCTGAGGCCATCGTGGAGGCCCCGAGGCTCCCGCTGTGCTGGAATGCGCTTCACAAGTGAGCTAAGTCACTTCAGTCACGGCTGACTCGATGCGACCCTAGGGACCCGGATGAGCTTCATGGCAGAGCGCTAAGACCCACCAGCCCAGACAGACCTTTGGGTGTGGTGGACGTGGTGTTAACAGGAGCTGAATGAAGGCTCTGTGTCCCGGGCACCAGCCCGTTGGGTTGTGTGTGGAGGACACTCAGTCACTGGGGAATTGCTGACCGTGGTGGCCAGATCCGAGGACTTGGAGTTGAAAGGAGTGGGTTTAGATCCCAGCTCTGAGGGGGGGTTCCTCTAACCGGGGGCCCTCCACATGTGAAGGGCGGGTAAGAACGATGTCCCAAGGAAACAAGGAACTGCCTGCCAGCAGCCCACAGGTCTCAAGCCAGCCCCCAGGTGGTTTTAATCAGCCAGCACAGGTTTTTTTTTACAATAAGTGGGCCAGTTTGGAAACTGGGGTATTTTGCCTTAAAAAAAAAAAAATTCCAGTTTTTTTTTGCTTTCTCTTAAAAATAAAGGAGCAAGATTTGGGAACACTGGCCAGAACAGTGAGGTGCTTGCCCCTTCATCCAGTCATGAGAGGCTAACCCACTCTCTGGTTTCCCATCACGCACCCCAGCCCCACTGCAGCTGGACTGATGGTGGGTTCCGCCGGCCACTCAGCATCTCACGCTGCTCTTCGTCCCTGAGGCGGAGAACTGCTGCTCGGCACCGTGCGCTCCCTGGAGCGGGGAAGGGAAGGATTAGCAAAGAGACCCATGTCACTCTCTTCCCACCACCTCCACTCCTGACCGCATCTGGTTGGTGCTCGCAGGTCTGAGTTCACAAGCACAAGTGTACCAATAAGTGCAAGTGGCTACATAAGGTTCATGGACTGAAGACAGGGAAGGGGAATAAGGACTCAAGTTCGAGTTCTGTTGGCTGAGATACAAAATCTAGGGTATCGTCCCAGATAGGGGGGTTGGCAGGCAGACTAGTGGTGGGCTTGGGGCTGTCAGCGTGGGAGCAGGGTCGAGGACAGAGGGAACAAGCTCAGAGGCAAGAACTCTAGCCTCTGGCACCTGCTGGGAGAGCTAGTGGCGCCCCTGGGGTAAGTCCAGGTCAGGGCCTGGTCTCCTGGTGACGTAAACAGGTACAGCTGGCTGGGAGACAGGAAACCAGGTGGAACTTACAAAGGCTGGTGACGTTCTGGTGAGTTCTCATGTGGAACCCACAAGAGGCCAGGTTTGGCCTCTTCTCAGGAAGTTCCCTTGAATCTAGTTTTACCCTTTGGCACAGGACAAAAAGTAAAAGTTCTCAGTGAGTCTGGGGAGAGGTCTATCAAAGCCTAATTAAATGTCAACCAGAATCCCTAGTAGAAGAGCCATCAGTGTGGTTCATTACGGAGCTAATTTAACACAGAGTTCTGGTTCTCCAACTCAGCTAATGTGAAGGTCTCAGAAGATAGAATGCCTCCTACACCCCAAGGTATAATCATATACTTAATGTGCCTTTTTAGCCTGTGATTTGAAGACCAGTGTAGCCCTGAGCTGATGTAGACTACTAAGGATACAGGGTAATTCTGGGTATCTTTCGTCATTTAGTAACATTCATTAACTGAGCACCTAGAGTGTAGAATCCATTATGCTTAACACGAGGGAACCCACAAGGGTGGGTAAGACCCTGCCTTAACCCTGCAGGGTTAAGGAAAAAATTATAAGCCACTCAGTCAGTCAAGTTCTAGTCTGGCAGCTGGAAACCAATAAGGTTCAGGGCTGCTGCTGCTGCTGCTGCTAAGTCACTTCAATCGTGTCCAACCCTGTGCGACCCCATAGATGGCAGCCCACCAGGCTCCCCCATCCCTGGGATTCTCCAGGCAAGAACACTGGAGTGGGTTGCCATTTTCTTCTCCAATGCATGAAAGTGAAAAGGGAAAGTGAAGTCGCTCAGTCGTGTCCGACTCAGCGACCCCATGGACCGCAGCCTACCAGGCTCCTCAGTCCATGGGCTTTTCCAGGCAAGAGTACTGGAGTGGGGCCATGGCCTTCTCTGTGCAAATTACCTGCTTTGTGTTTGCAGTGGGGCCCAAGGCCAGATAATGCTGCCCTTCAATAAGCATTTCTTTGTTTGAGTTTCTTAACCAGAATTCCTTTGCTGGGAGCCTCCCAGAAATTTTTTACCAGCACCTCGGACTTGCCACTGGCAATTCCACCTGAGGTTAGCAGTGTCTACATACCACCAAATTGAATTTTAAGAATTAAAAAAAATCATCTGTTTCCATAATGGGATGTTTCCGGTGTTGTATCAAAAAAAAAAAAAAGCTACAGTTCACCTGAAACTGTCATAACACTGTTAACCGGCTATAACCCAATACAAAATAAAAAGTTAAAAAAAAAAAGCTACCAATTACTTAATACCTCATATGTGCTGGACATGGTACTGGAAATGCTACATACATTTTCTGATTCAATTTGTACTGCAGCCCTGGGAGGTCACTGGTACCATCCCCTCTGTGCACTGAGGTTTGATAACATAGTTCCACCTAGATTATTTCTGAAGGTCCTAAGATCTGTACGAAAATTTTGAAAGTAGAATCTGTTTTTTGTCTGAAGCCCTGTCCACACAAATCAGGCGTCTCTTCCCCCCTCCCCAACACTCTCCAGCACAGGGATGCTGCCAGGGGTTGGCAACCAGGCTTCCTGGGGCGGGATCTTGGCATCAGTTAGCCATCCCAGGATCGTGACCCCCAAAGCAAACTTCCAACCTTTCTCTCCTCCTCCCTCCCTTCCTGCGAGAGGAACCAAAAGAAGAACTCGCGAAGACCGTCATGGGTCTTGTCACGCGGCATTCTGACACTCGGCCAGTGTTGGGGCTTTTGGGAGGGGAAGTAACACTGACATCACAGGAACATAGAACCGAAAAAGGCTTGGAGGGCTCTCTGGGTCCAGGCGCCTCTGTGATCTGAAACACAGCTCTCTCCCGGAAGAGCCAGAAGTGGATACTGTACCACTTCCAGTAATTTCTGCCAGCTCTGTAGCTCCCAAAGAGAGAAGATTTTCATCCAATTCAAGTTCTTACTTAATTTTGGTCTACTATGATTTTTTTTATCCAGGAAGATGAACTAGTCAGCATTAGTCCTGTTACAAACCTCCAAAATCTTAAAGATGATGTAGTTATCAGCCTTTTCAAGTCAGCTTTACCTGTGTTCTTCACTATAGGTTCTTATCTGTGCTGTTTGCAACTTTTCAACTGTTTGTTGTTTTGTTTCTTTTTTTCAAATATGTGACTGTGGCAGATGGAATTATGGTTTCCCATTCTTCACTCTTTCCCAGTTATATAGAATTATATATCCATGACCTTTGCCATGTGACTTGCAGTCAATGAAAATCAGTGTAGAATATTTCCTCACCCTGTTTTATTTTGTTTCTTTATTTTTGGCTGTGCTGGGTCTTCATCACTGCAAGGGCTTTCTTCAAGTTGCGGAGAGCAGGCCTACTCTCTAGGTGCAGTTCCCAGGCTCTAGAGCACAAGCTCAATAGCTGTGGTGTACGGGCTTAGTTGACCTGAGGCATGTGGGATCTTCCCCGGACCAGGGTTCAAACTCGTGTCTCCTGCATTGGCAGGTGGATTCTTTACCACTGAGCCACCAGGGAAGCCCTCCTCACCCCGCTGATATTTGGCTTGGTCACATGACTTGCTTTGGATGAGAATGCTAGGGGAAATAATGAGCAGAAGCTTCAGATGTGTCTGCCTGACTTGAGTTGGCCTCTTGTGTTTCTGCCATAACCGTAAGAAGACCATGCCCCAGGCAGTGCCAGTCCCAGAAAGAGACAGAGAAAGGGGGCCCAAAGTGGAGATATGACCCAACCGAGGCCAGCCAAGAGCAGCTGAACCTCATCCACCCTGCAGACCTGTGAGCAAGAAAAATAATTGTCTGTGATGCAAATCACTGAGATTTGGGGGCTTATTCTTTATACAACAGTATCTAAGCAGTAAGGTCTAACCCACACTATAGCCAGATTACAACCTGATCCTTGCACCTCTTTCTGGATGAACCTAGAGCCTGTTATACAGAGTGAAGTAAGTCAGAAAGAGAAAAACAAATATTGTATATTAACGCATATATATGGAATCTAGAATAACGGTCCTGATGAACCTATCTGCAGGGCAAATAGTCATAATGAAAGGATTTATGGTTACACCGGGGGAAGGAGAAGGTGGGACAAATTGAGAGGGTAGCACTGAAATATATACATTACCATGTGTAAAATGGATAGCTAATGGGAATTTGCCGTATAGTGCAGGGAGCTCAGTCTGATGTCCTGTGACATCCTAGAAGAGCGGGATGCAGTGGGAGCAGGGAGGGAAGTTTAAGAGGGAGGGGACACGTGTATACCTATGGCTGACTCACGTTGATGTGTGGCAGAAACTGGCATAACTTTGTAAAGCAATTATCCTTCAATTAAAAATAAATGTATTAAAAAAAAAAAAAAACTAGTCACCAGAAGGCAGAATCCTAGAGAAACATAAAAAGACTACCTGTTTCATTAAAACTTCCCTGGCTATTTCAGACCCTCCACAACTTGACCACAAAACCTTTCTTTTTTGTGTCCTATATTTTGGCACCTGTTTTATTTCAGTATAACACGTTCTAGAACTCATTCTGAAGCATTATTTAATAACTGCAATTGTGAAATCTTCTCAATAAGGCTATGAAGTCATTGAGAACAGAGATCATATGAATAAAGTATAGGCAATAAAACTCTTAATTACATATATTCTGTAGCACTGTCGCCCAGGCTTGTCAGAATAAGTCTTCCAATATTTACTTAAAAACACACTGTTATCATACATATGGGGGGCAGCAAAAGGCTTTACACACAGGGGCCATAAGAGTGAAAAAGTCAAAGTGTCCGTCGCTCCATCTAGTCCAGCTCTTTGCACCCCCATGGACTATAGCCCATCAGGTTCCTCTCTCCATGGAATTCTCCAGGCAAGAATACTGGAGTGGGTTGCCACTCCCTTCTCCAGGGGATCTTCCTCATACAGGGATCGAACCTGTGTCTCCAGCAATGCCGGCAGATTCTTTACTGTCTGAGCCACCAGGGAAGTCCCCGGCCGTGAAACGCCTTCAAATATTTATGAAATGTTCACAGGAAAGGCAAATGTGATTGAGTTTTTGTCAATCAGGTAAATATTTCTGAGTTACTAACATTCAGTTTCATATGTTTTGTCTTCTTTTGGCAATCTTCAATTATCAGTTCTACAAGATATTGAAAGTAAATTTTTTCATTTCCCATCCCAAATAAATTAACAAAAGTACAAGTGAGCCAGACAAGTTACCTAATTAAAATCTACAAAGTAAAACCTGTGAAAAGTTCATAGTTACTCCCAATGTTACTGTTCTAAACATCTCAGTTTTCTTAATAAAACATATTTTGTGTATGAGAGCTAATAATCTTTGATTTTCATATTCTATATTTGAGAGCAGGAACAGTTCTTCAGAATCATATTTTTTTCATAGCTTAGTTTTCAACACAGGGTAGTTCCTCTTTTTATTTATATAAGCAGAAAGACTTGCTTTATATTGAAGAACTCAATGAACTGGGTTTTTTAAGGTACATATTTACTTTTCATATACAGGAATTTTCCAGGTGACTGGTTGAATTACTACATTCTCATGGTACATTGATTTGGAGTTAAAAAAAAACCTGAACAATAGAAAAAGCTATCTTTTCTTTCCATCTATGGACATAACTATTAAAGCATCATATCTAATGCTGCCAGAAATTATAAGACAAAATGAATGCTGCTCCTTCAAACCAGTCACCTCATCCAATTATCCCAAGAGTTGCCAATGCTTAAAACTGTGCTGAGAATCTTTTTTGTGTGTGATTTCTTTCAAAGCCGGCTGTATATTTTAAAAATATTGTTAAAAAGAAGCAAATCTCTGTCTTTGAGAATGAGTATAATTTTGGAAACAGGAAAACTCATTTGGAAGCAAGTTTTGTGAAAGAGAAGAGCAGTCGAGCTGAGTAATATAAAGAAGAAATTCAAATTTGCCCATAATCTCAAAACCCAGGGACAACCACCATCAACACACTGGTATGTTTTCTGCCAGCAAGTTTTTTATGTATTTTCACACAAATGGGACATACCATACGTATAGCTGGGACCTCCACCCACTTTTTTGTTCCCCAGTCAATATTCCATTATTTCATAAGGTTTAGGGAAGCTAAGTAACAGACAAATAGGACTACTTCAGAGAGTGTTCCAACTTCTTTCAAAATGTGTAGAGGTTGGAAAAAGTGAACAGTTACACACACAAAAAAGACATTTGTCTGATTTCCTATGCCTTGTGCCTTGGTGATGTTATCTTGCAGGGATAATATTTGGGCATGCCACCACGATTAATGACAAGTGAGAGAGAAACGAAGAGTGACGGAGAGGAAAAGGTTGTGGTTTTGACAAAGAATAAAGAGAATGTGATGTCTGCCCAAATCCATCATTTGTGTAGACAGTATTGCCAGGGGAGAAGGGGCCTGGAGCAAGAATATGGCTTTAATTAAATCAAAAAAGTTTATTTCCTATGCTCAGCAATGGAGTAAAATCTCTTAAATTGGAAGAAATATCACTTGCAGCAGAAATCAGAGAAGATAGAACAACAGCCTTCATTTATCAAGTCTTCCCCCAAAGTAAGAGGAAGCATAACCATGCCACATGTAAGCACTGCCTTCTGGCCCACAAACCCAAGCCTGGTTTTCAAACCCAATTACCGAGTCCAGGCTGACCCCCTAGGCACTTGGTTCTAGCTCTAGGAAGGAGGAAACTTGGCCTCAGACTCTCTCCATCCGGACTGTGTTCTGTAGTCTTAGAAATAAGATCTGAAAGCATTCCATCTCCACCTTGCCCCCTAAACTGAGACCTTCTCCCACCACCCAACAGAAGATCCTGAGATAGAAACGCTCTGTCTTGTTCCCAAACGAGGCATTGCAATCTTTACACTAGAGTTGAGATGCCCAAAGAGCCCCATTTTGTCCCATTTTTTTGCTCAAAAACATTTCTTTGTCTATAAAGCCAGATTAGCCTGGTGGAGAGGGTGCCAGCTTTAAAATTCAAGTCCCTCCATTCCTCTCTTCTGAACTCAGTCAACTTTGGACAGAGGTTTCATTTGCCTCAACATCAACTTCCCTGATGAAGGGGAAGTTTTCAGAGTATAAAATTATGCCCTAAAAAAGAACAAAATTTGGGAAGATTCTCTGCAGCCAGATTAGTCCAGTGTAACTGAGATAAAATCCTATCAGTGAAGGATTGGTCAAGAGGGTTGGTCATTGAACCATGTGGTTCCAGAAACAGTCCTGACCCTTGCCCCTCCCTAGTCCATCTGGAACTAAGCCCAGAGAAGAAAGATGACGGATAGAGGCTCAATGAGCTTGAAAGACGCCAGAACACATGTAAAACCTTCGCCATTCATAAGACCTCAAAATCCCCCGTGCCCAGCATGATGGGAAACAATATGGCAGAAATTAATTGGGGGCAAATCAAGGAAGAAATGACAGCTTGACATTTTCTACACAAATGGCCAATACTTTGGCCACCTGAAGTGAAGAGCTGACTCACTGGAAAAGACCTCAGTGCTGGAAAAGATTGAGGGCAAAAGGAGAAGGGGGCGGCAGAGGATGAGATGGTTGGATAGCAGCACTGACTCCATAGACATGAATTTCAGCAAATTCCAGGAGATAGAGAAGGACAGAGGAGCCTGGCATGCTGCAGTCCACAGAGTCACAGAGTCAGACATGATGTAGTGACTGAACAACAACAACAAAATTTTCTGCAGTCTAGAGAAAGGCAAAAGAGTGGCTGAGAGGGAGCCCGGTCCAAGGGGCCTCATCAGAATGACGTGGGGAAGAGCACCCTATACATCACTTTCCAGAGGCCAGGTGTGAATAAGGGCACATGGGAATGTCCCATGCTGACAGGTGATAATCCACCACATGCCACTCTGCCAGCCCCCACCCCAAAGTGATCAAGTTACTGCAACTCTTTGGAATGGGAACACTAAACAGAAACTGAAGTAGAAATTGTGTACAGTCATGAAAAGTTGTATTTGTTTGCAAAGCCTGAAATGAGGACTCGATATATGAATTACACATAAAGGGCCTGTGTCTGTGGTAGTTACACAATACATTCTAAAGTGTTTCCATGATTGCTATTGACTAGTTATATTTCAGTCTGCCAGAGAAGTGGAGGCAACTAACTTTGAGCGCTAAAAACAAGGGCAGAGCATAAATGTTGAAGAACTATTTGTTTTTCTCTAGAAAAAGATAGTTGAGAGAGCCCTGCACTCCACACCCTCCCACCTAAAGTAGGCTTTATTACTCATCACTCATGCTCCTTGCCCACACCTCACCACGGCATATTCCTTCTCATCTCCTTGATTTGGGGCAGGGCCACGTGTCGTGCTTTGACCAATGGAATGTGGCGAACAAGCAGGCCAGTACTACAAAGAGGCTCTGAGAGTCACTCTATCTTTTTCCTTGCTGTCTTGCATCCCTGCCTTCCTCCATGAGAAAATGATGCCCCAGGTGGCCACTGCCCCTCCAGCTTGGGTCTCCAAATGAAAAACACAGAAAGCAGACTTGAACCTGACCTGAAGCTTGAAGCCAAGCCTAGCCAAGTTCAATGGAGTCCTGCAAGTTCAGGCGAGACACAGATGAGCCTCGGCTGACCTCAAGTCCCATGACGGAGAAATCAGTATTTACTTTCATAAGCCATTAAAATTGGAGGTTGTTAACTGCAGAAAAATCTAATACCCCAGCAATTAAGACAATGCTTCAGCATTTCAAAGTAAAGGGAGGAAAGATGGGAGGTGAAACAAGGGCAAGAAAACAGCCTTTCAAAATGAAGCAAAATTACCTTTTCAGGAACCTTGTCCAGCAACAGTAATGTGAGATGGAACAGCAGCATTGGCGGTAAAGCAGGGGGTGGGGGAGGAGAGAAACAGAGTCCTAAAAATGTCTGCAAGCCTTTGAGACCCCAAAGAGAAGGATGAGTTCAAGGAAACACGTTTTTTTCACCCTCAGATTCTCTCCTCCATTAATTCTCTCCATTTTAAGGAATTTAACTCCCTCTGAGCATTAAGCTTGGTACATAAACTTTAATGACTTGCAGTGACTTCTACTAGAGCTCTTATATCTATTTAAAATGCAGTAGGATGTACGCTTGCTATTGATTTGGGTTCGAGATTTGAATTGTTCTTATGTAGGTATTTGTCAAAGAACAGATGTTTTCTCCATGTGTCATTTGAGATGGGTTAAGGATGCCCAGGAGGAAATGGTTGATATAGAGGTCTCTCCCTGAGCAGACGGGTTAGCTATAAATTGCTCTGTGGTTTTTTCCTAACCCTGTAATGGCTGGAGTAAAACCTAGCAGCTGAACAGTTAACCCATTTATTTAATTTGATTTTGATTTTTCCATTAAGCTCTCATGATTTATTTAAATAGGTTCTGAAATACCAAATTGAAATGTGAAGAATTTGGCATGCAGGGGGGATTAAGAACCAAAATATGAATTGAGTGAAATCCATTTTGCAAATCTCCAGACCTGTCCAACAAATCGCTGGGGAGACCTGCACAGAATTACGCCTTAAGTGGTTTTGAGCAGCAATATTACATCTGTGTTTCTTAACACATGGGCTTCAAGGAACAGCTTCCCTCCTGGGGCTCTGCTTCAAAACTTACAGTTAAAGCCTGAAGCTAGTCAAGGTGTAAACCTTAAAGTCTGCCCTAGAAACTTCCAGAATCTGTGCTCCACACCCTTCTGACACCAGGTCCACCTCAAGGGGGACCTTTTCCATAAGCTTCATCCCACCCTCCCGCCAGAGGCAGCCCTGGACTAACCCTCTCTCTGCGCTCATCTTTCCAAGGCGCACACATGAGCACATGTTAGCTCCCCACTAACATCCACTGTTTCTACCTGGCCAATCGCACTTTAGGCCGCCTTTCCTGGCCAGCTCCCTCCCTTCCTGCACACAACCTAAGCAGGAAAGGTACTGAGTGGCTTGCCCCTTTTTCTTCCCCATCCTTTTAAAATCCAGCCCTGTGTTTGCATAGAGGCAAAATGGAGTGGTGGTTCAGAGCAAGTGTCTGAGGTCAGGGAGCCTTGGATCTATTTATTCATTTTTATTTATTGGTTTATTTATTTTGGCTGCACTGGTTTTCATTGCTATGCATGGGTTTTCTCTAGATGCCGTGAGCAGGGACTCTCTAGTCGTGGCGTGTGGGCTTCTCATTGCGGTGCTTCTCTTGCTGTGGAGCACGGGCTCTACGGAGAAGTGTAGGTAGTTGTGGCACATGGGCTTGGTTGCTCCGTGGCATGTGGAATCTTCCTGGATCAGCGATCAAACCCCTCCTGCGTTGGTAGATGAATTCTTAACCACTGGATCCCAGGGAAGTCCTGCCTTGGATTTAAAATCTGGCTCTGCTCTCTTTTGCTGGTGAGACCTTGAACCCATCCTTTTACCATCATCTGTAAAATAAGGATGATAATAGTATTCACCACTCAGTGTGAAGGAAACACAAAAGCTGGCACATGATAAACCCTCAACTGCTGACTGCGGCTAACACTCTTCCTCTGAGGGTGATGCCCCTTAATCAGTCCACAGAGATTTACTGGGTGCTGCCCACGGGCCATGCACTGTGCCCGATGCTGGGACGACAGTGATGAAAAGGTGCAGACCCAGTCCTGGGAGATCTTGCAGGCTGGTAGGTAGAGGAGCAAATGCTAAAAGCATGGAAGAGCTACCTCAGGATTAACTGAAGTGTGCGCTGAAGGTGCTCAACCAAGCTTGGCTCCAGCCAAGGAAGCTTGCGGAAGAAGAGAGGAGGTGCATGTCTAGGGATGGTTTATGATGTTGACTCAGACAGAATGTGAAAGAGGAGAGAGAAAGGGAGACAGAGCAGGAAGGAAGGTCTGGCTTAGGAAGAAGCTCAGGCCAGAGGCAATGAGATGTGATTTTCCTGAAGCAAATAGGCAGTGATATCATCAGATTTCCTTCTAAAGCTCTCAAGAGATGGGAAACGGAGGAGTGGAAGGGGACTTCCCAAGTGGCTCAGTGGTAAAGAATCTGCCAAGGCTGGAGACACAGATTCGATCGTGGTCCAGGAAGACCCCATATGCCACAGAGCAGCTAAGCCCATGTGCCACAACTGTTGAATGAGTGAAAGTCGCTCAGTCGTGTCTGACTCTTTGTGACCCCATGGACTGTACAGTCCAGGGAATTCTCCAGGCCAGAATACTGGAGTGGGTAGCCTTTCCCTTCTCCAGGGGATCTTCCCAACTCAGGGATCGAACCCAGGTCTCCTGAATTGCAGGCGGATTCTTTACCAGCTGAGCCACCAGGGAAGCCCACAACTATTGAGCCTGTGCTCTAAAGCCTGGGAACTGCAACTACTGACGCCCGAGCGCCCTAGAGCCTGTGCTCCACAAGAGAAGACTCCACAGTGAAAAGCCCATGCACCTAGCTAGAGAGTAGCCCCCACTCACTGCAACTAGAGAAAAGCCTGCACAGCAAGGAAGGCCCAGCTCAGGCTAAATAAATAAATACAAGTGTCGGGAAACGGGATTAGTGAGGTTTCCTTTGTGCAAACTTGGTACACACCTCGGGTTCAGAGCTTGGGCTGAGGCACGATTACAGCGTGTGATTTCTGCCCCTGTCAACTGAAATCCTCACGGGTTGGAGCTTTAGGGATTTTCGGAACAAGGATGCACAGAAAATCATGGGTATTATAAATAGGAGATAAGAGGCTGAGTTGTCTTGTTGTCAGGAAAGCAAGACAAGGGCACAGTTGCGGGATGAATGAGGACACCGCGTGTGCTGAGCTGAAAGACAAGCCGGGGCCCCAGGAGTGGCTGAGCCTGGAGAGAAATTGATCGAGAGGCGTGGCCGGCGGTTTCTCACAGCAGCCACTCTGTGTGTCTGCAGGTGTGACGGGGCGGGCAGAGGTGACTGCTGGCTGGCAAAGTGAGCTATTTGAACAGAAAATGCCCAACCTAAAACCAGGTTATCTCCAGTTCCTGGTGTCACTTAATCGGGTCATAGGCCGAGACCTGCAATGGGGCAGTATGTGGATTTCTGAAAGAACTACCTGTATGGCTGGAGCTGCTTTTCCCCTTTTGAATTTACTCTGATACCCAGAAATCTAGAAGCATCATCCTCACCATCACAGCGGAAGCATTGATGTTGGGTGCATGCTAGGTGTCTGAGTGCATGTTAGGTGCCTGGCACTGTTCTAAGTGTTTTCCACTTCTTCATTTGTTCCTCACGACATCTCTGGGCAAGAGATTCTATTAAATTTCTTATTTCATCAAGAAGAAAACCGATGCACAGAAATGTCAAGTTAATTGGTTGGTCAACAGATTTGTTTGAGTTTTACATAACATCATCATATAAAACCCAAACGAACTTTTTAGCCACCCCAGTACATGGCCAGTGCCACACAGCAGCCTGGTTCTAGGGCTCTCACGTTTAATCACTGCGCTGCACTGCCTCAAAGAACTTGGACCTGTGCTCTTTTTATCTCTGCAGCCCCAGTGTCTGTGTTAAGAGTACACAAACAGAGGTGTGCACCGAGTTGTCATTTGAATGAAAGATTGAACAAACAGAACCTCATGTGCCAAGAGATCGGCAGCCTTTGGGTAGCCCTTAGCCAGGCTGACACAAACTGTGATTTAAGATGGTGAAGAATCTGCCTGCAATGCAGGAGTTCAATCCCTGGGTCAGGAAGATCCCCTGGAGAAGGGAATGGCTACCCCACTCCAGTATTCTTGCCTGGAGAATCCCATGGACAGCGGAGCCTGGCGTGCTGCGATTCAAGGGGTTGCAAAGAGTCGGACATGACTGAGCGACTGAACTGAACTGAACTGAGCAACTAACACAACAGGACCTTGGTCCCAACACATCAGCGTCCATCTCCTATCACCCTGCTGTTATATCTAGGGAGTTTGTTTTGGTTCGTGTTTGCCCTGGGGGCTTTGAGGACCCACTTATTAAAAAGAGGGGAGGGCGGCAGTGCCAAGGAAGGCTGAGCACTGATTTTCTTGCCCCTACCCACCCCATCCTACCTTGCATTACAGTGTAGGGGGCAAACAGCGCCCTGTGGTCAGCGTGGTGGTGGCAGCCAGGGCCATCTTGAGAGCACTCTCCCTTTCTGCCCACTATGCTGGGCAGAGGTAGAGAACGTGATGTAGAAGTCAGGCCTCGGGGTCTTTTTACTCATCCACCCTAGAAAGCCCTCCATCCAGCATCCACTTTGGAGACCTGGGGGTTCTACTTTTACAGAGGAAAACGACATTTCTTAGGGTTAGAGGCCTCAATCTGAGAAGTCACTTCCAAACCTTTTCCACTGCTGTCACTCAACATCCAGGTCTTCTGACCTCACTGTCAGACGAGGAGACCCTTGCTGATGGGGTAGGTTAGTCAGGGTCATCTGGAAAGCTGGGGAGTGGGAGCACTCGTCAGAGAAGATGAATTTGCAAGTAGATGAAAGGCAGAAAAGGACTTTTTTTGGCCGCTCCTACAGCATGTGGGGGTGGGAGGGCTTCCCTGGTGGCTCAGACAGTGAAGAATCTGCCTACAATGCAGGAGACCCGAGTTCAACCTCTGGGTCGGGAAGATCCCCTGGAGAAGGAAATGGCAATGTGCTCCAGTATTCTTGCTTAGGGAAATCCCATGGACAGAGGAGCCTGGAGAGCTATAGTCCACACGGTCGCAGAGTCAGACACGACTGAGCCACTCACACTTTCACTTTCACTTTTCACAGCATGTGGGATCTTAGTTCCTCAGCCAGCAATTGGACCTGCACCTCCTACAGTGGCAGCATGGGTCCTAACCACTGGCCCAGCAGGGAAGTCAGAGAAAGGAACTTATATAACAAGACAACCAGCACTCAGCAACAGGAGGCTCTGTCCCCATCTCCTTCCTCCAGCCTCCATTCAACTCCTGTATGACTTCCTCGCCCGCAGGCCCCGGGATCCACATGCACAGAAATGTGTGTGTGGCCCAGGCGCCCAGTGTAAGGGATTCGCCCTTAAATGCCTCTCCTACTCCAGCAACTCCATGGGCCTGGACAGCACTTTCCATTCCAGGTTGCCCCCACCTCTTAGTCTTTCCCACTGTATTTATCAAGACTTCCTGCTGCTGCTGCTGCTAAGTTGCTTCAGTCGTGTCCGACTCTGTGTGACCCCAGAGACGGCAGCCCACCAGGCTCCCCCGTCCCTGGGATTCTCCAGGCAAGAACACTGGAATGAGTTGGCATTTCCTTCTCCAATGCATGAAAGTGAAAAGTGAAAGTGAAGTCGCTCAGTCGTGTCCAACCCTCAGCGACCCCATGGACTGTAGCCTACCAGGCTCCTCCATCCATGGGATTTTCCAGGCAAGAGTACTGGAGTGAGGTGCCATTGCCTTCTCTGATCAAGACCTCCTAGCAGACAGTATTTCTGCTCCCACTGTCATAGACCTCACGGTCCCTTCGACGTCCTTGCCTTGCTGCCAATGCCTTTATTAGCGATTTCACAAAAGATCCCCTTAAAAAGTTCTTGCTAATGACTCAGTAACGGTTTGTTTTCAAAGGATTCTAGAAAATGCTATTCACTGTCTACTGTTAGATCTTAATCTCATTTATTTCCTTTGAGTGTTCTGTCTGACAATCAACAACAATAATTACCACAGTAACAACACTTGACATTTTTAAAGCCATTTATGTTACTTCCAGTAATCCTCACAAAAACTTGGCAAGATAGTATTTTTCTCTGAGGAACCAGGCTCAGGAAAATTAAGTAACCTACCTAAGGTCACACAGCTAATAAATTGTAGAACTGAGACTCAGCTGGGATTTCCAAGGCAAGTTCTCTTTTCCAACACTGTACTGCAGGATAAAATGAAGAGTAAATGTGTTATCCAGGTTGTGTTCTGTTTTTTTTTTAATTATGGACAGTTTTCTTTTATAAAAAGAAAGAGACTGGAACAGTGGCATGTTGGAGCCAGTTTCTGCTATCAGCTCCAAAGACCTGAGTATTAGATATTTAGGAATTTTGGAAGCTTGTTAAACCCTTGGTAGATTAAAATAGGTCGTGGTGGTGTACTTCCCTGGTGGCACAGTGGTTAAGAATCCACCAGTCAATGCAGGGGACACAGGCTTGATCCCTGATCCAGGAAGATCCCACATGCCTCAGAGCACTGAGCCCACACACCACAACTTTCCTGGAGGAAAATGTGATCCCGCTTGTGACAGTCTACTCTGTGGTTTAAAAAGGAAGAACTATGGGGAAAAGTAGGAGTAGAAACCTCACTTACATAAATTGCTCATTCCCACGATTCAGAAGTCATTTTCCTTTGAAGCAAATATTCTCCTTGTGACCTTTGATATAATGGGAAATGAAATTATACAGTAGTATTTTTGAATAGACACATTTCAAGATGTGTGTATGTATAGACACATATAGATATGTGCACGTGTATGCATGCGTGTGTGTCTGTGTGGGTATGTGTGTGTCTGTGTGTATGTATGGATATGTGTATGTGTGTGTCATGTGTACGTGTCTGTGTGTCTGTCTGGGTGGGTATGTGTCTGTGTGTCTGTATGTGTGTGTGTGTCTGTGTGTGTGGGGTGTATGTGTACATTTATGTATGGGTATGTGTTTATGTCTGTGTGTATGTCTGAGTGGGTTTGTATATGTGTGTGCGTGTGTGTGTGCATGCGTGCGTGTTTCCTACTGGTCTCAGAACACTTCCTTTAGCCTAATGGTTTCCAACTGGTCTGCTCAGTTAGAGTCCCAGGGGAGAGGGAGTTTAAAACCTGATCCTCAGGCTGTAGCCCAAGGATCAGTTAAAATCAAATCAGACTCCCTGGGGAGGTACCCAGGCTCAGCACTTTTCCGGCCCCTGCCCAGGTGATTTAAATGTTTAAGCAGAGTTAAAAACTGATTTAGTTAATGATCTTACTTAAAACTGCAGGAGAAGGATAGACATGATAAAAATCGCAACACTTTCCTTGCCGTAACCCCACAAACTCAGGACCTTAAGACGGTGGTCCCAACATGGCAAAGTCAGACCTGATGGAGTCTGAAGGTTTCAGTCCTTGAAAGAGGACTCTGCAGGAAAAAAAAAAAAAAATGCTGAGAGAGACACTCCCAGGAGCTTAAATAGGGCCTTCCTGGTTTTAAAATGTCAAAGAACCGAGAGTAGCTCCACCTCAGAAACCCCCTCGTGTGGCTGGTGGGGAAACTTCTGCCCTGTGGCCCGGGGGAGGGGCGCAGCCAGCAGCCGGGCAGGTTTCTGCATCCCTGCAGACCAGGGTGCTGTTTGGTTGTTGGGTGAGAACTGTCATTAACACCTGTGCTGTGCTGTGCTGAGTCGCTCAGTCATGTCCGACTCTTTGCGACCCTGCGCACTGTAGCCCACCAGGCTCCTCTGTCCATGGGATTCTCCAGGCAAGAATAGTGGAGTGGGTTGCCATACTCTCCTCCAGGGGATCTTCCTAATGCAGGGATCGAACCTGCGTCTCTCACATCTCCTGCATTGGCAGGCAGGTTCTTTATCACTGACACCACCTGGAAAGCAGTCGCTAACACATATGCAGTATCTACTCCACGCCAGATGCTATATTCCAAGTACATTAATCTTCTCAATAACCTGCGAGATAAATACTATCCTCATCTTTATTTGACAGATGAGGACACTGAGGCTCAGAGAGGGTAAGTAACTTGCCCAAGATTATTCATATGGAAACTGATAGAGCCAAGATTCAAATTCTGTCTCTGCTTTCTCCTGCTGGGCATTTAGGGTGTCGGGCTCCTGGCCAGATGAGGCTAGAGATGGAGCGAGACAGAGCTCCGCTCTCACGTGGGCCGGACAGCCTTGGGAAGGGCCAGGGCCTGTGCCGTCAGTTAGGACAGTGTTAGTAAATTCATTTTAAAAGACAGCACCCATCGTTTTTAGATATAATTCACATACCATAAAGTCCACCCTGTAAAATTCAGGGGTTTTAGCGTATTCACGGAGTTGTACCATCATCACTGCTGTCTCATTCCAGAACACTTCTGTCACCTTAAAAAGAAACCCATGCCCAGTACTGATAGTCACTCACCACCCCGCCCTCCTCACAGACTCACAGCCCTGGCAATCAGCCTGCTTCCTGGCTATATGGGTTGGTCCCGCCTGGACTTTTCAGGCAACGGAATCATACAACCTGGGTCAAACTCAGCTCTCCTTGTTGACCTTCTCTAAATGCCTCCCACCCTTAATTTATCCTTGTTTCTTCTCGGGATGTTTTGCCATAGTTTAGACAAACATCATGACGGTTTACTACCTTAAAATTTCTCTTCAAATGTGCTCAGAGACCAGCGATTCCTCTCTTTCCTGTTCCTCCGACCCTGGATGCTTGCATCTGAGCTCAGGGCTTAAGGCTGAAGTTGAGCTAAGAAAAATATCAAAGAATCAGAATAACAGAGGTGGGATGAATTGGGAGACTAGCATGGACATACCTCCTCTGGAATAGGAAATGGCAACCCACTCTAGTATTCTTACCTGGAGAATTCCATGAACAAAGGAGTCTGGTGGGCTACAGTTTATGGGGTCACAGAGTCACACATGATTAAACAACTAACACACACACACATCTTCATGTATCCAGCTAGCCACTAATTACAAAGACTACAGGTTATGATGAAAAAATATACATAATGTAATATTTAAGCAACACATAAAAATGTGTTAGGTTAGACTTGCATAAAAACATTGATGTAAATAAAAAATACTTAAAGGATATTTACCAGAATGAACTGGGGCTTCCCTGATAGTTCAGTTGGTAAAGAATCCGCCTGTAATGCAGGAGACCTCAGTTCGATTCCTGGGTCAGGAAGATCCCCTGGAGAAGGGATAGGCTACCCATTACAGTATTCTTGGGCTTCCCTGGTGGTTCAGCTGGTAAAGAATCCGCCTGCAATGCAGGAGACCTGGGTTCGATCCCTGGGTCGGAAAGATCCCCTAGAGAAGGGACCAGTATTCTGGCCTGGAGAATTCCATGGACTGTATAGTCCATGGGGTCACAAAGAGTCAGACGCGACTCACTTTCACCAAAATGAACTATTTAAATTATTTTAAAAATTCACATCCTCTAATCTAGTCTTCCTTTATCTAGTCCAGATCATTTCCGTGTCTATCACCTCACAAAACAAAGATGCTTCCCTGGTGGTCCAGTGGTTAAGACTTCACCTACTACTGTAGTGGGTACAGGTTCAAACCCTGGTCAGGGAGCTGAGATCCCATGTGCCTCTTGGCCAGAAAACCAAAGCACAAAACAGAAGCAATATAGTAACAAATAAAGACTTTAAGAATGGTCCACATCAAAAAAAAAAAAAAAAAGAATCTTTAAAAAAAATATATCAAGAGGGCTTTCCATCAGGCTGCCCTTCTACTTCTTTGGGGGAATTCTGTGGTTTATCTATTGACAAGAGTTGAATGCTGGGAAGAGCTGAGCCCATGTCTGGTTTGTTTGCTGAATGTATCCCATGAGCTTTAAACAATCCCTTTGGCTTTTTTGGGAACAGAGATGGAACTACGGAAATGAACAGATGTGTCTGAGTCATACTGAGAATTTCCCTTTTCATGAGGAATTACCATGATAACTTTTTTAAACTCCAAATAAATTCACTTCCTTTTTCCTTCCACTGGCTGCTTGCCCTGCATTTCCCATAGTCCTGATTTCACTCCTGCCCCACCAGTCACAACCAGGCCTGGCTTGGGAGAGTTGAAGGCACCTTCCTCCTTCTGATTGAAGGCAAAAAAAGCCACAGCATGGACATCAGATCAGAGTGGATTTCAAGCCTCCCTAGACTGGAAACTTTACATGAGGCTATACTCCTATACAAGTGTCAATAAAGCTGCTAACCTGGAGGATGGGAAAGCATCTAAGTGAAGTCCTTTAGCTCATACTGCGCTTGCTCCTTGGAAGGAAAGCTACGAAAAACCTAGGCAGTGTATTAAAAATGAGAGACATCACTTTGCCAGCAAAGGTCCACATAGTCAAAGCTATGTTTTTTCCAGCAGTCACGTACAGATATGAGAGTTGGACCATAAAGAAGGCTGAGTGACAAAGAACTGATGCTTTAGAATTGTGGTGCTGGAGAAGATTCTTGAGAGTCCCTTGGACTGTAAGGAGATCAAACCAGTCAATCCTAAAGGAAATTAACCTTGAATATTCATTGGAAGGACTGATGCTGAAGCTGAAGCTCCAATACTTTGGCCACCTGATATGAAGAGCTGACTTATTGGAAATGACTCTGATGCTGGGAAAAGATTGACGACAAAAGGAGAAGGAGGCGACAGAGGATGAGATGGTTAGATAGCATCATCAACTCAATGGAGATGAACTTGAGCCAACTCTGGGAGATAGTGAAGGACAGAGGAGCCTGGTGTGCTACAGTCCATGGAGTCCCAAGACAACAACAACAAAAACAACTTGCTTTGGACAGGACTGGGGTTACTTTCTGTTTCACTTTTTGCCGTTACCCCATCTAGAATGTGTGTTTCAACACGTCACCTCAAGGTGGCAGCAATGGATCACGGAGATTCGTGGTTCACTCCATTATAAACGACGGCAACGTTTCACATCACGGTTAAGGAGATTCGTGGTTCACTCCATTATAAACGACTGCAAAGTTTCACATCACGGTTAAGGAGAATCTCAGGGAAGTTTGAACGCAATTAACCAGATGCCAGGAGAAGGCAATGGCACCCCACTCCAGTACTCTCGCCTGGAAAATCCCATGGACGCAGGAGCCTGGTAGGCTGCAGTCCATGGGGTTGATAGGAGTCAGACACGACTGAGCGGCTTCACTTTCACTTTTCACTTTCATGCATTGGAGAAGGAAATGGCAACCCACTCCAGTGTTCTTGCCTGGAGAATCCCAGGGACGGAGGAGCCTGGTGGGCTGCCATCTATGGGGTCGCACAGAGTCAGACACGACTGAAACGACTTAGCAGCAGCAGCAGCAGCAACCAGATGCCAAGGCTACCTAATGGTCAGTCACCACCACTGTCTCTTCTTGTTGACTGGGTTGGAGGAAGCAGGGAGAAAATGCCACAGGCTCGTATGAAGAATAAAGTGGAATAAGATGACTTGATGGGGGGGTTGTCCAAATTGTCTTAGTTTATTAAATCATCCCCCTGAATTTATTTACAAGAGATTATGTGTCAGTGTTCTCATATGTAAAAAGGGGCTAATAGTTCCAACTTCATAGGGTTGTTATGAGGATTAAATGAGTTAATCTGTATAAAGAGAATGAGTTCCCTAACACATAGGAGGGCAGACACACACGCACACGGCCTCTGTGGAACCAGATTAGTCATAACGTCACAAGGAGTTTAAAAGGAAAAAATGAAAGCCTGAAGGAGGTGTGGCGAGGTCTTGGCCAGTTTGCCTTAGGAATGGGTAGTCAGTGAACATTTTAAGAAATAAGAAAAGAGGGTTCGTGGGCTGAGTGTGTGAACAGCGTTGTTTTTAGGAATTAGCTTTTCTTTCTCCAATATCTGAGCCCCTACAAGGTATGTGCAGGACTGCAGGATAGCAGAGTCAAACACCCTCCCAGTGGCCTTTCTTTTGGGGACCTAAGGTACAGCCCTCTCCCGGGTCGCAGGATGTCCCGAGCAGAGCCAGGCAGTGTGGGATGAGAGCGGATTCACTCTTTGTGAAAGCCTTATTCAGAAAGTCCATAGCTTTTCGGTCCTGTGTTGGCTTATGTGCCCTGCTTTCAGACAATCAAACACAGGGAAACACAGGCTTCTAAATAAAAAACTAGTGGGGAAATCCTTCAAGTAGGGAAAAAATTCTACAGTTTACAAACGAATTCACCATTTGACTCCCTTAAATCACTGATGGGATCATTTCCATACTGCTTCCCAGAACCATATTATGGGGGGGTCATCATCTCTGAGGGTCTTCTTTAAATCAGATTCCTTAGAAAGCAAAAAGTTTTATATATTATATTCATATAATAATGATATCACGAGCATTTTCATTGATTTGCAAAGGCTTTTTTTAAAGCGCTCTGTGTAAAGGGGGAAGACAGAATGTTAACGCCTAATGTTCCAGCAGACATGCGGGTTGAATGTGGGTTTGAAAGGGAAAGGCCCTGCATTCACAGGAAACTCCCACACTGAGCTTCCCAGAGGCTTGTACTAAATAACAGCAGACAGAACAGCACAAGCACCCAGATTGCATCACAACCGCAAGCACAAGGTCTGCAAAGTGGTACTTTTTCTCTTTCCGGGAATATTTTGGGCTGCCCTGGTGGCTCAGACAGTAAAGAATCTCCCCGCAATGTGGGAGACCGGGATTCAATCCCTGGATCAGGAAGATCCCCTGAAGAAGGAAATGGAACCCACTCCCAGTATTCTTGCCTGGAAAATCCCATGGACAGAGGAGCCTGGGGGACTACAGTCAATGGGGCTGCAAAGAGTTGGGAATAAATTACTGCTGAGGACCATTTCTAATTAAATCAGTGACCAAGGGCTTCCCGTGGTGGCTCAGTGGTAAAGCATCTGCCTGCCAATGCAGGGGATACAGGTTTGACCCCTGGTCTGGGGAGATCCCATGTGCCAAGGAGCAACTAAGCCTGAGCACAACTGGAAAACAGTCCCTACTCTCCACAATTATCGAAAAGTCCAAGCAGCAAGGAAGACCCAGCACCACCAAAAATAAATAAAACTATAAAAATTAATTTATTAAATTAATAAAAAATTTCTGTCTCGTTTCTTAAAAAAAACAAAAATCAGTAACCAAATTCACATATAGCCACCTTTGATGCTTTGCAGGAGCTTCAGACTGTGACGTGAGCCTCCAGTTCGGAAAACTTTTCCTTCCAAGACAGTCATAGAAGTTTGAAGAAAAAAGATGGCATCCCTGCCAAACTCACCAAAATGGATAAAAGTTTTTAAAGCTATAAGTCACATTTTTTTATTCTTAAAAAAAAAAATATTGTGAGGATTACCAACCTGCCTTTAGAAGTTAACCAGGTAATTAATGCAGAAAGCTAGAAATCTATTACCCCAGGATTTCTATGTCATTTGTTAGCTGAGACACATGTTTATTTTTGCTTTCTGGATAACATGGGGACAAGAGTATGCCTTCTGCTTATTTTGTGTTACTTACTGGCCCTACTGCCGTGCGGTCAGAGTGCATAACTAAGTGCTTGTTGATCTGATCTGCTGAAAGTCTAGAGGTCTTTGGTAGGAGAGAGCATTGTATTAGGGTTCTGGCCTGAGATTTTAAAGCTTCAAGCTTAATACAGGGTCTGTGACACTATGACATTATTGTGTACATTTTCTTCTCTCTCTAGAGACTTCAAATATCCCAAATGAAAAAATTACAATGCTGATATTTTCTTTTCCCTCAAGTCCACGAAGAAGGTGTGAAAATACATAAGGCAGTAATAACATTACAGCATCTCATCTTTATATAGCAGTTTATGATTTATAAGTACTTCTTGCATTTGGTTCTCATAGCCACCCTACAAGGCAAAAGGCAGTGCATTCGTCAAACTAGTACCTAGAGGATGGATAACAACAAGATCCTACTGTATAGCACAGGGATATATGTTCAATATCTTGAGACAAACCATAATGGAAAAGAATATGAAAAAACATATATATATGTGTGTGTGTGTGTATGTGTAACTAAATCACTTTGCTGTACAGTAGAAGTTAACACAACATTGTCAATAAACTATACCTCAATAAAATAATCTTAAAAAAAAAAAAAGGCAGCACATTCTAGTGTATTACAGTATGAAGGGAATGAGAGGTTTCCAAAACTTCAAGTTCAGATTCCTCTTTGCTGAGCAATTCTTTCTTTAGTTCCTCTCTCTTTCCTCTTACATTTTATTATAAATAGAAATGAGGCTTAACTTTCAATACTTGCTTAGAAATCTCCTCAGCTAAATATCCAAGTTTATTACTTACAAGTTACCTTCCATGAAACGCCAGGACACAATTCAGCCTCTTTGTAGCAAGGATCACTTTCCAGTTCCCAAAACACTTCCTGGTTCCCAGCTGAGTTCTCACTACGATTGCCTTTAACATCTACGCTTCTACCATCAGCTTCTTTGAAAGCCTCAAAGCTCTTCTAGCCTCTACTCATTACTCAGTTTCAAGGCCACTTCCACCTTTTTTTTTTGGTATGTGTCATAGGAGCACCCAGATACCAGTACTAAAATCTGTGTTAGTTAGAGGCCAAAGGTCCTAGATCAAGTGTCCCCAGGATTGATGTCATTCTGAGGCCTCTATCTTTGGCTTGTAGACGGCTGCCTTCTTGCCATGTCCTCACATGGTCATCCCTCTGTGCATGTCTGTGTTCAAATTTTCCCTTCTTATAAAGGCATCAGTTAATTGGACTAGAGCCCATCGTAAGGACTTCATTTTAATTTAATTACCTCTTTAAAGACCCTGTCTCCATACACAGTTACATTCTGAGAAATAGAGGGGTTAGAACTTCAATACATGAATTCAAATTCAAAGCAGAACACAGTACAGACCACAGCATGCAGTAGAGCCACAGATGAGAATTAAATCCACAGATGAGAATATTAATATGCATAGGAACTTAAAATCACACAGCTATTCAATAGTATATTTAAGACCCAGATATGCTAAGTTTCCTCGTTCAGTCTGTGAAGGTATAAAAAAATGTATTGAAGTATGTGTTCCAAGCAAGCAGACCTACAGAAAAGACTGTCAGGAAATAAGACAAAAAGTAAGTAGTGGTCACGGAAAATGCAGGTGACTTTGAAAGGGCTACTGCGAACTGAACGGATCAAAGCATTGTAGCATGCCTAATGTGTTTTGTAAATTGTTTGAAAGGTTCGATTCATGGCAGTGCTTTTATTTTAAGGCTTAACTATTTTTATCGCAGTTTCAGAATTAAATGCTTTATCTGCCTCAGAATCATAATCCAGAAAGTTATTAAGGAAAGAGATCATATTTTTATCTTACCCTTTGGATGGCATAAATCTCTTCAAAGAAAATTTTAAACTAAACCACTGTACTCGGTGAACTTAAGAGCTGGCACCATGGGCCGAATAAGAACCAGTTCAGTCACGATCAAGCCAACGAAATTAGTGGGAAGAGCTCTGTCTGGCCGTACATCATCCTGAGTCCTGACCTGGAAATCACTCAACTCTGACTAGCTGCCTCGTTACCAAGGTCACGGGCTTTGTCTCCTTCCTAGAGCTGATCATCCCCTGATGGTTCGGGTCGCTGCTTTGTACACTGGGGATTAACTATCACAGAGGCTCAGGATCACGTTTGAAATGCACTTTAAAATAGATAAGCATTTATTAAAGGTAGGGGAGAAACCCTGTTACCTGTTGATCTGCAAGCAGGAGCCTGTTCTAGAATTTTAAAACGTGCGTTCTAATACCACAGGTATATATTAACGTTTGAAAAGAATCACACAATAGATTCAAACATCATTGTGCAGACATAAAAGAGGCATGGGCTTCCTTGGGGGTCCAGTGGTTAAGACTCTGCCTGCCAATGCAGGGGACACGGGTTCGATCCCTGGTCCAGGAAGATTCCACACACTGCAGGGCAACTAAGCCCGTGGGATACAACTACTGAGCCCACGCGCCCTGGAGCCTGTGCTCCACGACAGGAGAGGCCGCTGCACGCGCCCTAGAGCCTGTGCTCCACGACAGGAGAGGCCGCTGCAATGAGAAGCCCACGTGCCGCAATGGGAGAGTAGCCCTGTTCGATGGAACGAGACAAAGCCCACACACAGCAGTGAAGACCCAGCACAGCCAAAAATAAATAAGTAAGATACATTTTAAAAATAGACTTGAAATTTCAGGTTTGTTCTTGGGGTCACTGGGGATTTCCAAGAGCTGAATACAACTCCTTGGACTTTAATTCCGGTCCTTCCCTCACTGGGACTGTATGACCATTGAGAGCAAGTTTGGGGTAAAAACCAAAAATAATCAGGCTGTAAATTGTCACTCACCTGGTGAGTCCAGAAAAAGAGGAGACGAGAATGACTCCTCACCAGGGTCCTAGAGGTAAAGAACCCTCCTGCCAGTGCAGGCGAAGGAAGAGACTCGGATTTGATCCCTGAGCCGGGAAGATGGCCTAGAGAAGGAAACGGCAACCCACTCCAGTATTCTTGTCTGGAGAATCCCATGGACAGAGGATCCTGGAGGGCTGCGGTCCATAGGGTGGCAAAGAGTCAGACACGGCTGAAACACCTTAGCACGCAGGCATATATAAGGTCCTTTTGTGTCTAAACTTCATGTGTCAATGCACAGACTTCTCTGTGAGTTGAGCCCAGACAAAACCCCAAGACCCTTTGATTTGGGGGCTTCTGCCCAGGACAGTGGTACTGTGGTTGTCAGACAGCCCCAGGAAAGGAGACAAGAGCTGACAGTTAGAGTATCTCTCCCTGAGCCTGTCTTTGATTTTACGGTAATTAATTTAAAAGGACACTTTAGCCCTTGTGCCAGATAATAGAATAATTGGATTAAGAAGGCAACCAGCTGGCTTTTCAACTTTTCTTGGCAAGTCATGAGCTGCCCCTTGGCGAGTGGCTACTGCTCCGGACACATCTGGCAGGTCTCCAGGGGAAAACGGGCAGAAGGGGTGGGAGCAGTCAGATGGTTTCACTGCTGCCAGGGCTGAATCCTCCCTGTCCTCCGCACCTGCCAGCCAGTCAGTGGCTCTTCGAAGCTTTCCTGGACGTTTCTGCAGCTCAAGCGTCCATCAGCGCCTGAACAATCTCCATTGTCTCTCAACGGGCCTCCTTGCTTCCAACGTCGTTGCTCCATGATGTACTTTCCACAGGTCAGGGTCAGGGTCAGGGTTAGGGTTAGCAGCCAGGACGACATATCAACAGGGTCCTGCCCTCCTCTGCAGAGCGAGCCCCCAGTGTGTCCCCAGCACAGAGCACAGCACAGATTTGGGCAAAAGTCCTCACCAGGGCTTTGATTTGGTCCCCATCACCTCCCTGACCTCATCACCTGCCACCTCCCCGCTCCATCACTCTGCAGCCACCTGCCTGGCCCCTCACTGGTTCTTAAACACCTTTGTTCCCTCTGCCTGGAAGGCACTTCCTCCAGATACTCAGTTTCTCACTTCAATCAGGTCCTTGGTCAAATGTCACCTTGTTAGAGAGGCCCTGCCTTCCCTCCCAGCTCTCTCAACTCTCCCATCTTTCTTATTGGAAACAATCTCAATGATAAGCTGCAAAAAGAATATATTCATCCAATTATCCACTTATCCAACTGATATATTAAAATTTCTCAAGACTTCCCTGGTGGCCGAGTGGTTAAGAATCCCCTGGCCAACGCAGGGGACATGGGTTCAATCCCTGGTCCGGGAAGATCCCACTTGCTAAGGAGCAACTAAGCCCGTGCACCACATCTACTGAGCCTGCGCTCTGGAGCCCACAGGCCACAGTGATGGAAGCCCATGAGCCTAGAAGCCCGTGCTTTGCAACGAGAGAAGCCACTGCAATGAGAAGCCCACAGACCTCAATTAGGGAGTAGCCCCCACTCACTGCAACTAGAGAAAGCCCACACAAAGCAACAAAGACCCAGCACAGCTAGAAATAAAAGAAAAATAAATTTAAAGATATAAAATTTCTCTGTTCAAATTAATGAAGCTCTCTGTTTTCATACTAGGTCCTCACTGACAGAGAATATGGGTTCTGAGAGTCTGCAGGTCCCAGGTGATGCTGGCCCAGGAATCACACTTTCAAGAGCAAAGCCACAGAGAGATCACTGTGATGATGGTTGGAAGGAGGAGAGTTGGGGGCCACAGAGGAGGGAGCCGAGGCCATGTGGGTAAGCAATAACGAGGACCTGGACCAAGCCAGAGGCAGTGGGGATGACAGAAGAGATGGACTGTAGAGACAGCAAAGAGGTGGACCCCACAGGCTTGAAGGGTAGCACCACCCTTCTCAAGAAACCAGGAGAGGAAACATGGTGGAAGTATCTGGCTACCCCCCAGCTGCATCCTAGGAGACTGCTGCTGCCTCTGTTTCAGAGGCAAAGTATATATAAAAGCTCTCTTCTGCATATCCTCTTACCACACGTAGCATACATATTTTTACCATTGGATAAGCTAAAGGAAATAATTACAAAAATACACATCGACTAACAATAGTTCAATTTCCCAAATCAAAGATTCTAATGCAAAAGATACTGTGAAATGCAATGACAGCCTTCCAAGATCTCAGATTCCCTGATCCCAGCAACAGCAAGACAGAAGAGCTTGCACAAATCATTTGGTTTCCTCCATTCTAAGACTGCATTCCTACAAGAAGCATCACTTGATTTCCCTCCAACACGATGAAGCTAATGGGATGCTTTGTTCCTCCCAAGACTCATGCAAATACCTTGTTAAAACAAAAACCACTTCACAGTATAACTTTAAGTCAAAAAGCATTATATTTATTAAGTAGGATCCCAATTTTGTAACCACGTATTGTTGTTTAGTCACTAAGTTGTGTCCGTTTCTCTGTGACCCCATGGACTGTAGCCCACCAAGATTCTCTGTCCATGGAATTCTCCAGGCAAAAAATACTAGAGTGGGTTGCCATTTCCTTCTCCAGGGGATCTTCCTGACCCAAGGATTGAACTCGCATTGGCAGGCGGAATCTTTACCACTGAGCCACCTGGGAAGCTCAACCACATATTACACATGCACTAAAAAGTCTGGAAGAAAACAAATGAATATCTTAGAATGATTATGATTGTTTTTCTTTCATTCTCAATTATTTGTATTCTAACGTTGTCTTCTACAATTAATACACATTGCTTTTCTAAGAAGAAGTCCATGAAGGACTTTAAATGTTAGAGAATACACACTGCTCAGTTTCCAGGTAGGCACCTGGTATTTATTGATTGATTAGGTGAGTGAGAGAGTGAGAATAAACGAAGATGAATGAAGGCCAAAGGCACAGTCTCACGCAACGTGTCTTTGCTCATCTCCTGACCTCTGAAGGACAGATGCCACCTTCTGTGCCTGCAAAAAAGTCAGTTCAGCACAGCTCTAGGCTTGCCTTCCGTGGCTGCTCCCTGAATCCAGCAACAGACCACTCACAGAGGGAAAATCAGTGCAGAAGAGTGTGGCCACAAGGAAAGCTGTTTGACTTTTGTGAATCAAAAGCAAAACTCAGAGGCCCCACCTCCAGTTAATTTCAGGAATAAAGGTGAGTGTCTCCCAGGTAAGCAACATGTTGGCAGCTGTTGAGACAAATCCCGGAAGACCAGACCCTGGGAGCCAATTAGCAGCTGCTTGTCTGAGAAGATGTTCTTATATTCCAGGGTCTAAGGAACATGCTGGCATTTTAAAGTTAGTTTTGTCATGGATTATTCTTCCAAACTGAACCAGGGAGGGAAATCATAGAGGCCTGGCTTCAAAATGCAAGCTGTGCCTTCAGAGGAAGGGTGGAAAGTCACACTGCAGCTGAGAAAACAGCCTTGATGGCAGTCAGTACGGTATCTGCTGATACGGTACAGGTCAAAGGTAGTTACTCGGCCTTTGGTTGTATGAGCTGATAATAAAAAAGCAAGAGTGTGTTTTGATTATAACAAATATATAATCCACTTAAAGTCTTCATTCATGCATCATTGGTGCGCTGTGTACCTGTTTATATGTTCCGCTTTAGCAGCCAAGGGTCATAGCCCTTATGATGAGAACTAATCTGTCCCACCTACATGGGGCGCTGGGATGCTCAAACTAGTTTGTACCAACGTTTGAGAGCCAACTGTTAACTTTTCTGGATTGTCGAGAGCCAGTTAATTAGATACAATTATGATTTTAAAATAAATTGTATAAATTTATGCTTAAATTATATTAAAAATAGAGGTAATAAGTACTCAATATTTATACTCCTTACTAATTATTGTACTACATTTTGCTATTATCTATGGTCTCAGGTTATTTTCTGCTATTGTGCTTGTGTCATGGAAATATTACATGATGATATGATACTGCACATCTCAAGTTGGTGGAAGGAGTATTTATATGACAGAAATTGGCAAACACTACTAACTACAGCTTGGTTCATTTTTTTGGTTGCTTGTCCAGACTTAAGAAGATGACAGAGAAAATGTCAATGATGCAGATTAAACATAACAGTATGTCATATCTGTGGCTGCCAGATTGCGAATACGGAAAAAATGAGGAAATACTCTTCTAATCTCAAAAACCATGACTGATTAAGGGAAGAAGTCACATATTGGTAAATGAATGGGGTGCCTACATGTCTTCATTTTTTTCTCTCTTGTCTTATTCAAAGGAAGTTACAGCATTCATCACACTCATTTGTCAATGCTTTGAATAACTTTGCTGAACTGGATAGTAATCAATCATTTATTCGTAGTCTGATTTTGTCGGTTCGTGGTTTGATCCCAACTGTAGGCTGACAATGCGCACAAGAGACGGGCAGAAATCAATAAAAACATTATACAAGAATCAATTGGCTGCATGGAATATACAACAAAGAGCATTGTGTATTTTATAATTATTTGTGAACTGTGGGCTAACACAGTGATAACAATACAAGTATCAAGTTGATAGAAAATATAGTGATAAGACAAATTACTAGAAGTGTGAGATAAGAGAGTGTAAAGCCAGATTGCATTCTCTACTAGAAAATGATTGCATAGCCATTTGCAAATCCCTCAGTGAACACTGTCATCCCTCCCACGGGTCAAAACCAAAAGTTTATCCAACTATGGCAAATATAAAAGAGGAAGGTAGTAATGGACAAGAGTCCCCAGTGATTGATTCTTTAGCTAATTCTAGATAAAACAGCCTGCTCTCTTGTGCCAAATTTATCAAACAATATTAGAAGTTGAAGGCAAAAGAAGAATCAAGTTTCTCTTGATGAGTGTGTTTCTTGGAAATGGTGACTTCTTTTTGCTGTTTGAAGGTGGAGAACATGATGAAGGCAGAACTGTGGGATTTGGCACGGACTCTGGCTTAGATGACTGGGTGAAATATGAGGACTAGGCATGCAACGTAACATTTCAGTGGAGTCCAGGCACACACTACCGGTCATAGACATTACATACATTGATAAGAAATAGCAGCATTCCTCATCTGTTCATTTTACTTCCAGGGAAATCTGAGGAGACTCATAGTAGATTTTTTGTGTCATAAAAGACTTAGATCTGACATCAGACCCTGAATCCTTCACAATTGCCTTTGAGAAAGCAAGTATCATGGTTTTCTCCATGATATACAGGAATAAAACTACAACCATGAATCTATCAGTTCAGTTCAGTTGCTCAGTCGTGTTCAACTCTTTGTGACCCCATGGACGGCGGCACACCGGCCTTCCCCGTCCATCACCAACTCCCAGAGCTTACTCAAACTCATGTACGTTGAGTCGGTGATGCCATCCAACCATCTCATCCTCTGTCGTCCCCTTTTCCTTCTGCCTTCAGTCTGCGAATAAAGCTAGTGGAGGTGATAGAATTCCAGTTGAGCTATTCCAAATCCTGAAAGATGATGCTGTGAAAGTCCTACACTCAATATGCCAGCAAATTTGGAAAACTCGGCAGTGGCCATAGGACTGGAAAAGGTCAGTTTTCATTCCAATCCCAAAGAAAGGCAATGCCAAAGAATGCTCAAACTACCGCACAATTGCACTCATCACACATGCTAGTGAAGTAATGCTCAAAATTCCATCCAAGCCAGGCTTCAGCAATATGCGAACCGTGAACTTCCTGATGTTCAAGCTGGTTTTAGAAAAGGAAGAGGACCCAGAGATCAAATTGCCAACATCTGCTGGATCATGAAAAAAGCAAGAGAGTTCCAGAAAAACATCTATTTCTGCTTTACTGACTATGCCAAAGCCTTTGACTGTGTGGATCACAATCAACTGTGGAAAATTCTGAAAGAGATGGGAACACCAGACCACCTGATCTGCCTTTTGAGAAATTTGTATGCAGGTCAGGAAGCAACAGTTAGAACTGGACATGGAACAACAGACTGGCTCCAAATAGGAAAAGGAGTACGTCAAGGCTGTATATTGTCACCCTGTTTATTTAACTTCTATGCAGAGTACATCATGAGAAATGCTGGGCTGGAAGAAACACAAGCTGGAATCAAGATTGCTGGGAGAAATATCAATAACCTCAGATATGCAGATGACACCACCCTTATGGCAGAAAGTGAAAAGGAACTCAAAAGCCTCTTGATGAAAGTGAAAGTGGAGAGTGAAAAAGTTGGCTTAAAGCTCAACATTCAGAAAACTAAGATCATGGCATCCAGTCCCATCACTTCATGGGAAATAGATGGGGAAACAGTGGAAACAGTGTCAGACTTTATTTTTCTGGGCTCCAAAATCACTGCAGATGGTGACTGCAGCCATGAAATTAAAAGATGCTTACTCCTTGGAAGGAAAGTTATGACCAACCTAGATAGCATATTCAAAAGCAGAAACATTACTTTGCCAACAAAGGTTCGTCTAGTCAAGGCTATGATTTTTCCTGTGGTCATGTATGGATGTGAGAGTTGGACTGTGAAGAAGGCTGAGCACCAAAGAATTGATGCTTTTGAACTGTGGTGTTGGAGAAGACTCTTGAGAGTCCCTTGGACTGCAAGGAGATCCAACCAGTCCATCCTGAAGGAGATCAGCCCTGGGATTTCTTTGGAAGGAATGATGCTAAAGCTGAAACTCCAGTACTTTGGCCACCTGATGCGAAGAGTTGACTCATTGGAAAAGACTCTGATGCTGGGAGGGATTGGGGGCAGGAGGAGAAGGGGACGACAGAGGATGAGATGGCTGGATGGCATCACTGACTTGATGGACGTGAGTCTCAGTGAACTCCAGGAGTTGGTGATGGACAGGAGGCCTGGTGTGCTGCAATTCATGGGGTAGCAAAGAGTTGGACACAACTGAGCGACTGATCTGATCTGATCTGATCAGTCTTTCCCAGATCAGGGTCTTTTCCAAGGAGTCAGTTATTCACATCAGGTGGCCAAAGTCTTGGAGTTTCAGCTTCAACATCAGTCCTTCCAATGAACACCCAGGACTGATTTCCTTTAGGATGGACTGGTTGGATCTCCTTGCAGTCCAAGGGACTCTCAAGAGTCTTCTCCAACAGCACAGTTCAAAAGCATCAGTTCTTCAGTGCTCAGCTTTCTTTATAGTGCAACTCTCACATGAATCTATATATATATTTCAAATGTATGAAAGTATTTTTTGCATTTCCATTTTTCACCATATAATCTTTTAAATTTGTTATTAGTTTGTTTATTAATAAAGTTATTTATCACTAATTTATTTGTTAATTTAATTTCTTATTAATTTTTCATATTTCAATTTCACATTGTGTGCTTTTTAGTGTCCTTTTATTTTATTATTGTTATTCTTTTATGGCAAAATTGTCTTCACAGCACACAAATAATTGTGTGGCAAAACTGTTGGGGACAAATATTCTTATGGTGAAAATGCCTAGAATGAGACAAATGAGCTGTGCCATCCTCCTTGGAGTTCAGATGTTGCTGTCCATACAAAACAAGGGATGTGGGATGTGTTTCCAGTGAACCAGCTCTGCAGTCTGGCATTGCATGGGTTAAACAAGCTTTTGTTACAGTAGTCTACCCTAACTACCATTTTTAACAGTTTTGAGTGGCATTTAAAAAATGAACCAGGTAGATAACATTGCCTGTTTCAGAAAACAAAGCAAAACAAACATAAAAACACATGCTACCCCATCCTATCAGCCAGCCCCTAATATGTCAACATTGATATTGGTTGGCTTTGAGTGGTTTGACTCCTACTGCCCAAAATATTTATCTTCCGCTTCTCTATGTGCTAGTCTGCATTGACTTAATTAAACAGCAGCACAGCAGAAAGAAATCAATTTGCATTCAATGCAGCATAATTTGTGGGAATTCTTTCTCCCACTGAATTCACCATGCTACTTAATAAAAACACACTCAGTGCTCTGCTGGTGTTTGGGGCTGGAGCTCATGCCCCAGTCGGCATGGGAAATGACACGCTCTCCCCAAGGGGAGTCCCCAACCCTGGTCCCACCTCACTCTCTCCCTTGATCCTTTGCTGCTTCCTGGGCTTATTCAGTGAAGTGTGTCCGTGTGGCAGGGAGAAGGGCCCCTGCTGGAGTGGCCCCCAAGCAGAGGACTGGTCGGCTTTAATTACTGGTATTAACTTCTCAGAGCAACAGAGATGGCTGCTGAATGACGGAGCACGTAAAAGGCTGAGCCCGTAATTAATCTTTGCAGAGTATCAGATTCTTGGCAAGCATGATGAGCTGATGCTCGCCCTGTATGTCCGTCCACATGGCCCTCTCCAGTCCCTCCACATGTCAAGGAAATGCATGAGGACCCGAGGTGGGGAAAAGAAGCGTAGTGTCCATAGCTCAGAACTGAGATCCTAAGCAGGAGGACAGAACGTCCCCTGGGTCCCCTGAACAGGTGCGGAAACAGCAGGAAGGATGCTAGCTGAACAGAAACGGTTCTACGTTCTTAATTGTGTGGCAGAGTCCTTCCCAGCCTGAAAACCGAGCAGCTGCCTAGGAGACGGTAGTTTTGCTTTAGCAAAAGGGCTCTTTTTGCTCCCTGTCGTTTGTTTCTTTGCACGTAGTCCTGTATGAGAGATCGCCCAGGTCACTGTAGTCTACACTCACTTCCTGAACTCTGCATTCCTCCAAAACCCTGGAGATCAGACTTGACCGGAAATAGAACATCTTCAAATCTTCGCAGATGGTTGCCAACCTCCCAGGGACATAGGTAAAGAGGCTGCCTTTTGTGGTAGAAAAGGAAAGATGCATTTCCCTTGGTGACGCAACTGGTAAAGAATCTGCCTGCAATGTGGGAGACCTGGGTTTGATCCCTGGGCTAGGAAGATCCCCTGGAGAACGGAGCAGCTACCCACTCCAGTATTCTGGCCTGGAGAATTCCATGGACTGTCTAGTCCTTGGGATCGCAAAGAGTCGGACACGACTGAGCGACTTTCACTTTCACTTTTTCTGAAAGTGCGGCTGAGCCCACCTTCCTGCTACAGGGAAGGCATTGGTTCCCACCCGCAGGAACAAAGGTAAACTGAAGGGGGTCGATGAGCAGTTCAAGTTCCCAAGCCTGATGCCTCACACCAGGCAGTCTCTCAGATGCGTGTGCCTCATGTTAGCAGGCGCCCCACAGACAGATTAATGGGACTTTCCTTGTGTGTGAAGGCTCCCCAGGAAAGCCATCTCCAGACTGGCCTCCGTGGGGCCTTAAAGCCTTTCGCTGCTCGGTTTATTCGAGCTGCCCTCATTCACCCGCTCTGCCTGCTTCTCCATCCTTCTCCACGCCCAGCAGTCTGGCCACAATGCCAGGGAGCAGGAGGGGGAGAACAGGGGGCCTTTTAGTAGAACCTGTCTCACTGTTTAATAAGAATCTCTCTCCCTTTGCATGTGCATGTGGAAACACGCAATCTGAACAGAGTCGGGGTGGAGTCGCTTTCCTGCTCCCTGGTCTAGCGCGGGGGTCCATCCCAAGCTCCATCGGGGCCAGGTGAGGAATCCGGCCGTGCTTAAGTGTCTCTGATGATGGTCAAGGTCATCCAAGAGGACTTCAGACGATTCTAAGATGTTTGTTGAGTCAAGATTATTTCCCTGTACCTTTTACCAATTGATATGTTCTTTGGAACTTATTGAACTGGTCCAATCTTTCCTCCACTTGAGGACAGCTCCTCAAGTACTGAAGCTAAGTATGAGTAATCCCCTGGAGCCTGTCTTCTCTGAATTCCAACATACTAGTTGTGCTGACAGCTCTTCCTAAAACCATCCTCCTTTTGGGTTCAATTCTACTCGATTGTAGGCCCTAAAAGGCCAGAACCATTTGTTACTAATCTTTGATTACATCAGCCAGTTCTAAGATATACTTGGTACTCACTCATTTATTCAACTTCTGTTTATAGACCAAGGGCTTCCCAGGTGGCTCAGGGGTAAAGAATCCGCCTTCCAAGCAGGAGGTGTGGGTTCAATCCCGAGGTCAGGAAAATGCCCTGGAAAAGGAAATGGCAACCTACTCCAGTATTCTTGCCTGGGAGATTCCAGGGATAGAGGAGTCCAACTGGCAAAGAGTCTGACACGACTTAGTAACTAAACAACAACAAGTTTATAGACCAGCCCCTAAGTGCCAGGCATTCTTCTAGGCTCAAGGATACAAACAAAGCAAATAAAGTCCTTGATTTCCTGAAGCTTCTAAGTAAGCTTACTTACTTAGTCAGGAAGACAGACAAAGGGCAAATAAATAACAGTATATCCATATAATGGATAAGTGTTAAGAAGAGAACTAGACAAGATAAGGAGATAAGAAATAGAGGATACAATTCATAAAAAATGTGTTAATTTGAAATCCAAATAGACCTCCATCTCCGTCTGCATGCACAAAAGGCACCAGATGAGTATTTGTGAACATATTCTTCTTCTATCCTCAGGAAGACATTGTTGAGGAAAACCATCCAAATTCCAGCCAATAGAGGGCAGCTGAGTGCAAGACATATTTCTATGAGCTGAGCGCAGAATAAAGCGTCCCACTCCAGCAACTTGGAGACAACCCCAGTCATTGTCAAGCGAGTGAACTATCCCATCATCCCCAACCAGGAAAATCTTCTCAATAATTTTTTATTATTAATTGTCAGCAGACCGTAAGAATACGTCTACTACGCTGAGAATTTTCTTTCCTTACATGTGCAGAACCAGTTGCTGCTGCTGCTGCTAAGTCGCTTCAGTCGTGTCCGACTCTGTGCGACCCCATAGATGGCCGCCCACCAGGCTCCCCAGTCCCTGGGATTCTCCAGGCAAGAACACCGGAGTGGGTTGCCATTTCCTTCTCCAATACGTAAAAGTGAAAAGTGAAAGTGAAGTCGCTCAGTCGTGTCCAATTCTTAGCGACCCCATGGACTGCGGCCCACCAGGGTCCTCCGTCCATGGGATTTTCCAGGCAAGAGTACTGGAGTGGGATGCCATAGTCCAGCCTGATAAGGCAGAGACCAGTTTCAGAAGAAAAAATTATTCTTTCCTCTAGGATTTTTCTCAGGTTGAGTTCATGAACTACACACACAGAAATAAGACTTTGGTTACTTCTCACAGCCTAAAGAGATTTTGTCTGCAGTGTTTGCTCAGTAACCCCCTCAATCAACCAAGATTTGATTCATGAAGTTGATTCATGAGCTCAGTTGTTTGGACATCATTAATGTAGATCCTGACATAGTGGTCATTTAAAAAAAAGGGACCAGGAAAAATGGCTGTATCTTTGGAGAAAAGAATAGGAGAGAAAGAACAAATTATGTTCCTTATTACCCTCAACCTACAAAGTGAACCCATGGCTAAAATATCCTGAAATTCATAGTAGGTATCTAGTCCACCTGACGCGGTGAGCATTAACAAGATTTCAATAAAATCCAGGACCTGCAAAATCAGCCCCTGTGAAAGTGTGTCCCATCTCGATCTGCCCCTCCCCACCAGTGATGTCCAGCACACACAGGAAACACTCGAAAAATATTTTTACTGCAAGGCAGGGCTTGGGCATCTGATACACATTCTCTTAACGGACATGCTCTTTTTCCTGGAGGCTGAGTTAATGGCTCAGTGGTTTGACCTCTACAATCATCTCCCAGGGTTATTTATGTTGCCTGCTGGTCTTACCTGACTGCAGGTGCAAGACAGAAAAAACATGCGTTTAAACATTGAACCAAATAATAACTTTAATAATCACCATCATTTATTGAGTACTTCTATGTATAGAGTTAGTCGCTCAGTTGAGTCTGATTCTGCATGACCCCATGGACGGTAGCCCACCAGGCTCCTCTGTCAACGGAATTCTCCAGGCAAGAATACTGGAGGGGGTTGTCACTTCCTTTTCCAGGGGATCTTCCCGACCCAGAGATCAAACCCATGTCTCCTACATGGTGAGCAGATTCTTTACCATCTGAGCCACTAGGGCTTGGTCTATTCCCTCTTGCTCACACATTACACTATTTACCACCTCCTCTACTGTATAATGACATGGACATTTTACTCATTTTACTATGATGGAGGTTCAGAAAGTTCTAGTAAGTGGGTGAAATCTCAGGCTATCCATGAAAGGCTGTAATGATAGGAGGTATGTGTTTACATCACAGAGAGTTGAAAGAGTCAGCGTATCCCATCTCACCTTCCCAATGTCCTGCATCCCTGTGTTGTTGCTACATGCACTGGAGAAGGCTATTTTGGGCGAGTCACAGTAGAGAGATGTTTATCAGGCTGTAAAACCTCTGACATCACTACTTAATTCTTACTGAATGGAATTTGGGGGACGAAATTGTTTGGAGATGCAGAGCTTCAAGAAAATGCGTCTGGAGAGACTTGTGTGGTTTAGTGCCACAGAGATGATGCAATAGACTGGCTTGGAAATCTGGAGAAGATGAGAAAGAATAAATAAACATTTGTTTTCTTTTACAAGCTTTTTCTTTTCCATCTACGTAGCCTTCGCATCAGTGAAATTCATAGTTCATAAAAGTAATTGGAGATCCACGTCATGGTGGGGAATTTCATTTCATTCTTTTCCTTTCTGAACATAAAACACCCGTTTTTGATCTGTGTTTGTTCACAAGACATTCTGCTTCTCCATCAGAGCAGGAAAATGTCACAAAAGTCACCAGAAAATGTGCAGTTAGTGAGCTAGGAGGTATGTGTTTACATCACAGAGCATTGAAAAAATCAGCGTATCCCATCTCACCTTCCCAGTGTCCTGCATCCCTGTGTTGTTGCTACATGCACTGGAGAAGGCTATTTTGGGTGAGTCACAGTAGAGAGATGCTTCTTCAACCCCAGGGATCTCTCCAGTTCAACTGGAGTGGGTATCTAGGAGACACTGGGACAGTGGCGCCCCCCTTTGGAAGATAGGAGAAGGACCGGCTGACGACCCTCAGTTCAGTTCAGTCACTCAGTCCTGTCCGACTCTTTGTGACCCCATGGACTGCAGCACGCCAGCACCAACTCCCGGAGTTTACTCAAACTCGCGTCCATCGAGTCGGTGATGCCATCCAACCATCTCATCCTCTGTCCTCCCCTTCTCCTCCTGCCTTCAATCTTTCCCAGCAACAGGGTCTTTTCAAATAAGTCAGCTCTTCGCACCAGGTGGCCAAAGTATTGGAGTTTCAGCTTCAGCATCATCCCTTCCAATGAATATTCAGGACTGATCTCCTTTAGGATGGACTGGTTGGATCTCCTTGCAGTCCAAGGGACTCTCAAGAGTCTTCTCCAACACCACAGTTCAAAAGCATCAATTCTTCTGCACTCAGCTTTCTTTATAGTCCAACTCTCACATCCATACATGACCACTGGAAAAACCATATCTTTGACTAGACAGACCTTTGCTGGCAAAGTAATGTCTCTGCTTTTTAATATGCTGTCTAGGTTGGTCATAACTTTTCTTCCAAGGAACAAGCGCCTTTTATTTTCATGGCTACAGCCACCATCTCCAGTGATTTTGGAGCCCCCCAAAATAAAGTCTCTCATTGTTTCCCCATCTATTTGCCATGAAGTTATGGGACTGGATGCCATGACCTTAGTTTTCTGACGGCCCTGGTTTCCTTTAAAGCGATCATTAGTAAACAGGGCAGAAATTTCCCCAACAAAGACTTTGCTGTGCTCCCCTTCAAAGCCTTGTTAACAACAAAGCTCAAGTTTCCTCTCACAGTAACAGTGTCACTCCCCCCAGTCTTAGGAAGCCCTGCGCTTTGGCAAACACTATCACACCCATTACCATCTCATTTAATTTAAACAAATGGACCAGTTGAGCAAAAGCAAAATCATTCTTTTCTCAAAATAACTGCTAAACGAGCCAGTTTGGTCTCTGTTCATTAGCGCTTTGCACTGTGCATCACACCTGTGCAATTAGCGACACCTCTGTTACCAGCCTCTTGGGGTCCTCAGGCTTCCTCAGGGAGAACGTGAACCTTAAAGAACACTGAGCTGGAAAACGGGCCCTAGTGTCACCTGAGCTGCCGTGACTCAGAGTCCTGGTGGGTAGACTTGTATATCTGGGTCACCCAGATTGCACTGGGTGCTGCTGGGAGGGTCTGCCTTCAACAAGCGCCAGTCGTGGGCAGGACATAGAATTCGCCTTCTTTCCCTGAAGGAAAAACCTCACTCCACAGTATATGGAGGGATGTATACTTCAGAAGATTTGATAAAGAGAGGTGGGTTCTGGGGGACTACCCTAGTGGTCCAGTGGTTAAGACTTCAAATTCCAAAGCAGGGGGTGCAGGTTTGAACCCTGATAGAAGAGCTAAGATCCCACATGCCAAAAAACAAAATTAAAACAGAAGCATGGTTGTAACAAATTCAATAAAGACTTTTTAAAAAAAGAGAGAGGGTTCTGATGTCTGCAGGTGGCAAGTGTGAAAGTGAAAGTCACTCAGTCGTGTCCGACTTTTTGTGACCCCATGGACTGTAGAGTCCATGGACTTCTCCAGGCCAGAATACTGGAGTAGGTAGCTGTTACCTTCTCCAGGGGATCTTCCCAACCCAGGGACTGAGCCCAGGTCTCCAGCATTGCGGGCGGATTCTGTACCAGCTGAGCCACAAGGGAAACTTTTGCAGGCGGCAAAGCTCAGTCAAATCCCACATGGCATCTTTCTGACCCACGTGCCCAGTGGGCCACCAGCTGCCTCATCGCCCGCCACCCCTCCTCAGGCAGGGTCTCCTAGCCTCTGGAATCTCCCTTCAGCTCTCTTTACCTCTCATCCTTTCTTTTCAGGGCTTTGCACTTTTCTCCTGCCACTCCAAACTTGTCTCCTCACAGCCACTCATTCATTCATTCATTCATTCACTCCCACCTACTGAGTAGCTTCGATGCATCAGTATTCTATGTGCTAGAGCGACACCAGGAAACAAAACAAAGCCCGCACCTTTATGTCCTTTACATTCTTCTCAGAAAGACTTAGAGCAAAGAACCCACATATAGTAAATACTCTGCTACATGGTGAATGGTGCTGTGGAGAGAAATAAAATGGAAATAGGATAAGCCAAGATCAGAAGGGGAGGTTCGAGACCAGGCATTGGCTCTGTGTCAGGGGCAATTGAGCCTCCCCATGGGATATGTCCCAATGTCTGGAAACACTTTTTATTGTTACAACTGTCAAAGTGCTACTGGCAGGTGGTGGGTGGGGGCCAGGGATTCTGCCAAACACCCTACAATTTACAGGAAAGCCCCACACAGCCAAGGATGCTGCACATCAAAGGTCACCAGCACTGAGCTTGAGAAACCTGCAATCAGGCATCACCCAACAAGGAAACAAAAGCCGCACAGTATCCTGAACAAGGAAAGGGAAAGATAAAGACTTATTAACATGGGATCGACAGGCAGTGGGCACTGGGTGGGGAGAGTTAAAGAGAATTCTAAAGGAAATAGAAGCAGTGGCCTAAGGAGCGTACACACCCCCCAGGGCTGAGGTGGACCACCTGAGGATGAGCCCAGCTCCGGGGCTGAGAGCCGGAAGTCCTTGGAGAGGTCAGGGCTGCAGTTCACAGGCTGGTACGGGAGTCGCTGCTGGATGAGGTGGACATCTGCCCCCTGGGAGGCCGAGGGACCTGCTGGCTGGTGTGGAGCCCTGCTGCAAGGGGCACCAAGCAGGAGGCTCTAGGAAGCCCCGAGCTGGAGGAAGCGGCAGGGCTGCAGGAGTCAAGCGGTGCAGAAAGTGACGCCGCAGGAGACCCACCTGGGGACGTGGTGCTGCTGCACGCGTCCAGCCCTGGAGGAAGTGTGCTGGGCAGGAGCCCAGAGCTGAGGAAAGCCCACCAGGCATGAGGCCAGCAGGTGGGCGTGCAGAGGGAGGTCAGGAGACAGACTGCAGTGCCATTGGCGGGCAGTGCACAGACTGGAGTGGACATTGTCTGTGTGGGAGTGTGGGGCCACCTCCCTGTGGCCGCCGGGCCAGGCCCAGAGCTACGAGCTCCCCAAGGATCTGTATGCCCTGCACATGCATTGCTGGACACACGCCGTGCAGTAGGAGCAAGAGAAAACAAAACCACAGCAGCTCTGGGACCGGAGAGAGAAGGCCTCCAGTGCCCACTCCTGACAGAACTTAGCATCCAACCGCTGCAAGGAGAAACGCTTTCAGAGTCCAGGATATCCTCACAGAGCAGGTACTCAAGGGTGAATTTGGAGCTGGAGGGAACACACTGGGAGCTGCCACAGAGGTCCAATCTGAGAACTCCCCTGTTTCCACAGCTTTGGCATCTGCAGATCTAACCGACTGCAGACCAAAAATATTTTTTAAAAAATCCAGAAAGTTCCAAAAAGCAAAACTTGTATTTGCTGTAAGTCGGCAACTATCAGCATAGCATACATTGTACTAGGTATTATAAGTAATCTAGAGATGATTTAAAGCATGCCAGAGGATGTACATAGGATATATGCAAACAGCCACTTTATATAAGGACTTGAGCATCATTGGATTTTTAGTAACCATGGGTGGGGGAGTTGTCCTGGAACCAAACCCTCCAGATACTCAGAGATGACTAAATTTTAATATTTGCACTGAGGTCTTGATGGAGGGAGGGAAGAGCTGTGAAGACACTGAGAGACAGAAGGAACAGGTTCAAACGCTCCCAGGTGAGGTGTAAACAGAGATGTTCATTGTCTATCACCATCCACAGCAATAAAAGCTTCTGACAAGGCAGCAGCCAGGGATATAAATTGCTGGGTATTCCTGATGCTTCCAAATCTTAGTTTTGATTGGTGTTTGACTTACATACACTTTTTTTGGCTAAGGATTTACACAAATACAATAGATTGCACCAAAGGACTGCCTCGGATGTCTGCACTTGGATTTGATTCCAGCTCTGCCACTTATCGGGGGCTTCCCAGGTGACTCCGTGGTAAAGAATATGCTTGCCAAGGCAGGGAACACTGCAGATGTGGGTTTGATCCCTGGGTCAAGAAGATTGTCTGGAGTATGTGTGTGTTTAGTCCTTCAGTCATGTTCAGCTCTTTCGACCCCATGGACTGTAGCCTGCTCCTCTGTCCACGGATTATAAGAACACTGGAGCGGGTTACCATTTCCTTCTCCTGGGGCTCTTCCCAACCCAAGGATTGAATCTACATCTTCTACATTGCAGGTAGATTTTTTTTTACCACTGAGCCACAGGGGGATACCCCATCCCCTTAGGAAATGGCAACCCACTCCAGTATTCTTGCCTGGAAAATTCCATGGACAGAGGAGTCTGGTGGGCTACAACCTATGGGGTCACAAAGAGTCGGACATGATTGAGCAATTGAGCTCACACACACTGCCACTTCTTAAAAATGAGGATGAGGGATATATGGTCTCTGACTTGAAAAGTCTTAAACATATCTGCACTTGTAACGCATCTTTCTACACATAGGAAGAAGGAAAAAAATTTCACCTTTGTCCCTGTCCCAGCCACCTTAGTTTCTCAGGCTCAAGACTGTAGAAGTAGGAAAGACCTTCACATTGGGAGTATAACCATCCATTTTATAGATGAAGATGAGGCCCAAGTGCTAGCAGAATTAGGAGGATCCGATGGGCTGAGACTTAACTATTCCTGTTGGGCATAAGAATGGCAAGGAACTCACAGCTGGAGGGCTCCCTTGGGTGGGAGCTTCTAGAAGGGGGGAAGCTAGAGACAAAGGAGGTCCAATCAGTTCACCTTCAAAGGCTCAGGGAGATTCCCTGTGGTAGACACTTGAGAATCTCTTACTTAGGTACTTGCCTATTTCTCCCCATGAAAATAGATGGTCTATGATCTTGGGCTCTTTGCATATCTGGTTGTCTCCATAGCCATCAGCCCTAAACCTGTCCAGGAGCTCAGAAAACAATGAATGAGGACTTGCCACCTCCATGAGCCAAATGCTCCCTTGGAGTTCAGGGGTCATGATGAACACCCCAACTCTGCCTCTTGGCCTTGGCGCCCCTTGTTTGGGTAGAACTCCAGGGTACAGCTAAACACAAATACAGGTAAACACTGCAGCCGCTTAGTATTGCCTCCGTCAGTAACAGCAGTATTTTTGAAAGTGTACAGAAATCAAGAGTAAACAAGTGCATCTATATACATTATTGGATTGTTTCCAATGCATTAGCAACGCTTTTGTTAATCGTGAACTTTCTATCACTAGTAGCCTTATTCGTTGGGTATTTTGTCTCTTTCCAAAGGGTTGGGCTGAACCTGGTAGAATTACTGGGGACAGAACTGGATTGGGAAGATCTTGGGCTCAAATATAACCAGAAGGATGTACGCGTGAGAGACCTGAAGGTACAGCCAGCATAGGACCAAGATTGTCACCAAGAGAAGCCACGTTTGCCCCCAGAGACCACACAGCACTTCACATCAAATCAAAAAAAAGAGAAAGAAGAAAGGATGGAAATCCAAGAATGAGCAGCCATGTCTTGATTGGGAGCATCCAGATAAGGTGCCGTGATTGAGAACAGGAGCAGGGTTCAGCAGGAATTTATAAGGATGGGAAAGTGACCTCTTCATTTGGTGCCTGTACCCAATGCGGACAGAATGGGGATTTAAAGGAGCTTTCAGATGGGCCACCAGCAGGTCACCTTACAGGCTTTGTGGTCAGTGGAACGTGAAAGAGATGCATTTTCATAGGGGATTAAGTCTGATAGATGGAGACAGCCTTTTTCTCTGTGGGTTTGTCATCACTTGCTTTGAATCCTACAAAGAGCTTTAATGCAGGATGAGAAGCCATGTAAACATTCAATAACCAGGTGAACTTGCCACTTTTAAATAATTATTTCCCTTGGACAGCAAGGACATCAAACCAGTCAATCCTCAAGGAAATCAACCCTGACTATTCATTGAAAGGACTGATGCTGAAGTTGAAGCTCCAATTCTCGGGCCACCTGATGTGAAGAGCCAACTCTTTGGAAAAGACCCTGATGCTGGGAAAGATTGAGGGCAAGAGGAGAAGGGGACGACAGAGGATGAGATGGTTGGATGGCATCACTGACTCAATAAACTCCAGGAGTTAGTAAAGGATGGGAAAGCCTGGCTTGCTGTAGTTCATGGGGTCACAAAGAGTCAGACACAACTTAGCTACTGAACGACAATCACAACTAAAGCAAAGCCCTTTTTATGAGAGAAAATGGAAACTTTATATAAAGTGTGCAGTTTAGATAATGTCCTACATCATTCAGAAAGAAACAAATAGCCAGCCAAGGAGAAGGAAGGGTTTACTAACCTAAAGTGGATTGTCTGGCTTTGCACATCATTCTTTCATTCAGCAAGAACTGATGTCTCTAAACACCCATCTTCACTAGGTAATTCTCTCACCCTTCCTCATGCTGCTTAGGCAGAGACAACTCTTTCTCTCTCCACAAGCAGAGAACTGCCCATTACAAAGTTCAACTCCAGAGGTCTTGGGGGAGCTGTGCCTTCAGGAAGGCCCTCCTCACTCACTGTTGCCAGTTAATTTTGTTGAGCATCTCCATTGCCTTGAGCTTCCCAAGTGGTGCAGTGGTAAAGAACTCAGGTTTGATCCCTGGGTGGGGAAGATCCCCTGGAGGAGGAAATGGCAACCCGCTCTAGTACTCTTGCCTGGTAAGTCCCGTTGACGGAGGAGCTTGACTGGCTACAGTTCATGGGGTCACAAAAGAGAAATCCCAGGGACAGAAGAGCCTGGTGGGCTACAGTCCACGGGGTCACAAAATTGTTGAATGAGACTTAGAGACTAAACAGCAACAAGTCCATTGCCTTATCAGGGCAGCTCAGGAGGCAAGAGGAGGTGACGTCATCAGGCCTGGAGAAGAATCACCAATCAGGACGGTGTCAGAGCATCTCTTGAGATGCTTCATAATGAACGCTTCCGTGGGCAGTCCTGCCCTCATTTTGACATGGAAAAGGATGACAAAATCAAGGCTCCCCCACCAGTGACAGAATTTCTGCCTGTGACCCCAGTTATACTCAAGCAATTGGCTTCTACACAACCTGTTTAAAACAGGACACATGACAAATCTCTCAAAGGTCAGTGGAAACAGCCACAATCTGTTCTAAAATCTCAGTCAAGGAAAAAAGAAAAAAGCCACAGGGAGTAAGAGAACATACAGGATTAATGATCTCCCCACTCGGCAGAGAGAAACCAACACCAGCTGGGGGGTGGATCCGTCAGAGGCAACGAACGACATGGGCAGAGACTGCTGATAAGTTCATTCATCGCAGAATTTGAAATACAATTTACTGTTATGTGCAGAACATGGAGGAGTATCATTCTTTGCAGAGGATAAACACCCCCCAAATACTTGCAGCCCAGCGACGAAATTCATCTCTCTGGGGCTTCTAATTTTTTCCCGAGCCTGTGCCCTTGTTGCCATACAATTCATGGGGTTTGAAGTAGGAAAATTACAAACATTAGTTTTTTTAAGCAGTAGTCGCAAAGGCACAATGTACTTGCAATATGCATTTTCACGGTAAAAACCATCTCAAAAAGTCAACTTATTCACAATCACACTTGTTTATTCAAATATTTCAGAGGTATAACTATACCAAATGTATATTATTTCCATGTAATGTGTATTATATTCTTTGTGTTAAAACTGAAGCTGTTTTTAAGGGATTCCAGTTTAAATTTCCTTGATATGTTGGAGGGCATATGTTTCCAGCTGCCCAGCTCGTACAGGCCAAAATTTCTATAATGACAGCATGATTACCAGTAAGGAGAAAATAAATTCAAACTCCATTCATATGGATTAATTCCTATGATGTCAAACCAATGCAACTGATTTAAAAATATTTTTTACCAGGCATGAGACTGGATTAACTTGAGGATTTAAATCCACAAATAATCTAATAAAGATGAGGCTTGAACCCCTAAGTCATCTCAGTGTAGACAGCATGTCTTTTCCTTCCACAAACCTTTTACGCTCAGTGTAACGAGCAACCTTAGCTTTCCCCTCTCTTCAAGCACCCTGACAATGGTATCTTCATGGAAAGTGAAAGAAAGCAGGAGAAAAAAGACGACCCACAAACTGGGGCGTCCCAGCTGGGGGTCGGTCAGGGTCCTAGAATCTTTGCCTGGGAGCATTAGATCATCACTTGGAGATCGGGTGCAGAGCAGCAGAATCGAGGGGTCCAGGGCCCGAGCCAGCAAAGGGGAGTGGGAGATGAGTGTGAAATGGAGGATGAGCAATCGAGGGGCGCAGCCCTCCAGGCTCTTCTCCCTGCTCCAGGCTTCCAGGCGAAAAGCTTTAAACTGGAGACGCGAAAGCTTTGCTATTAGACTTGATATTTAAAAACAAAACTTCTAAGTGAAACCACTCATTAAGATGTAAAACTGGCCAGAAAAGCTGTGGGGTCAGAGAGGTCAGAAAGTGGGGGAAGAAAAGATGAAGACGGAGACCAAGCATCGAGTTTCTCCCGCTGACGCTGTGCCGAGTCCAGTCCGCTCAGGACCAGCCACACCAGGGCGATGCTCCCAGCCATGCAAACCTTGGACCTTTGGTGGATAAGGTAACTTTCTTACCTGGACACTCGCTTGGGCTCCAGATAAGCTTAAATTGGGGCCAGTAAACAAAGCTGCTCCATCACCTTCACTAACCTTTCTTGAAGTTCGGCTATCCCGAGCTAAGGGGGCCACCCTGGTCTGGACTCCCCTGTAGCCACTAGGGTATTCAGGGTTCTGCCTGCTGAATATTCACCCGTCAACACCGAGCCTCAGAACGCACTGTCTCTAGGGGAGGGAGGACATTCCGCATCCTGGCCGGCGAAGGAATCCTGCGCTGACTTCTTGGGGAATCATTAGCCTGCCGGCTGAGGGTTGTTGCAGGCGCAGACCCAAGAACTGGAAAATGTCAGGCTCTGCTCAGCAAGTCCCTTCTGTGACTGAGAGGAACGGATGAGCTTGGAGGGAATAAAAATGGGACAACGGCTTAAAGCAACCGCATGAATCTACCAGCCTCTCCCTGACCCTTTTAGATGGAGCGAGAGAAGAGAGAAATAGAGGAGAAATCCCTTCCAGTCATCTCTCCCTCATGTAGTGGAGACATTACCTTTCCGTGCACATGACATTTTTCATGTTCTAAATTTCAAGAACTGGTGAAGAGCTATACGTCAGTATTTCTCCCTGCTTATAGTTCCCTCTCTGCATTTTTTGGTGTATGTGTGCATGTGTGTGTTTGTGTGTGTATTGATGTACTGGATTAGCCAAAAAATTCATTTGGATTTTTCCATAACATGTTATGAGAAAACCTGAAGAAAATTTGTGGTCAACCCAACATTAGTTTCTTAGAACTGCCGTAACAAATGATCACAAATATGCTGTCTTCAAACAACAGAAATTTATTCTCTCACTGTGTTGTCCTCAGCTTCCAAAAGACCATGTCTTATTACAACTTGGAGCCCAGCAGGTCTTTTCTGAGGCTTCTATAGAAGGAAAAAAAAAAAGTTGTTTCTAAAGGAAAATCATCTGAGACTTACAATTCTGCCCTCCAGTGAAGACATTTTAATTATGTAAAACATTTAGATTCTTGTTGTCTTAAACGTCTCTATTGCCGAAGATGACGTGGGATTTATGTGTTTCATAACCAAAAAGTCCATTAAAGTGTTTCTCTGCGATTAATGAAAAAGTCTGTCCTCTGTCTCCAGAGAAAAAGAAACATTACAGACAGCTTCAAAAAGAGCAGTTTCTTCCTATATTGATGTTTCTTAGAAAAAAAAACAAAAAGATGTCCAGCAGTTCCCCAGAGCACCCTGCTCACTCACAAAGAGTGAAGGGATGGAAAGAAGGAAAGAGGGAGGGAAGAGGGAGAGGAGGCTGCTTGATCAGTTTCAGAACTTGGTCAGATAACAGTTTAATTCTTTGTTTCCTCGTTTGTCTCTCTCACTACAGTAAGCAACTGAAGAGCAGAGGCTGTGACCTAATCAACAGTGTGAAAGTGAAAGTGTCAGCCATGTCCGACTCTTTGTGACCCCAGGGACTGTAGCACACCAGGCTCCTCTGTCCGTGGGATTCTCCAGGCAAGAATACTAGAGTGGGTAGCCATTCCCCTCTCCACGGGATCTTCCCAACCCAGGGATCGAACCTGGGTCTCCCGCATTGCAGGCAGATTCTTTCCTGTCTGAGTCCCAAGGGAAGCCCATGTAATAGGGTCTAACAGGTGGTCAGTGAAAGCTGAACCCACGGATGCACGTATCAATCGATGGATGCATGGATGAGTGCATCAAAAGAAGGAAGGAAGGAGGGAGGAAGAAATAGCATAGATAAAATAATGGTAAGATATGCAATCATCTTGGCCCTCCCTTTACACCATTTGAAAGTGAAAGTGAAAGTGAAGTTGCTGAGTCGTGTCCGACTCTTTGTGACCCCATGGACTGTAGCCTACCAGGCTTCTCAGTCCATGGGATTTTCCAGGCAATAGTAATGGAGTGGATTGCCATTTCCTTCTCCAGGGGATCTTCCCAACCCAGGGATTGAACCCAGGTCTCCCACATTGTAGACAGACGCTTAACCATCTGAGCCACCAGGGATAGAAACACAATTCTATCAGCCCTGTATGGGTGTGTGCTCAGTCACTCAGTTGTGTCCGACTCTGTGTGACCCCATGGACTATAGCCTGTCAGGCTCCTCTGTCCAGGGAATTTCCCAGGCAGGAATATTGGAATGGCTGCCACTTCCTTCTCCGGGGATCTTCCTGACCCAGGGATCGAACCTGCATCTCTTGAGTCTCCTATGTTGGCAGGCAGATTGTTTACCACTGTGCCACCTGGGAAGCCTTTTCTATCAGGCTTGATGCTCTCGTTAGTAATGCTTAAGGAAATGAGGTGTGGTGAGAGTATAAAAATCTCCAGGTTGCCCTTGGGGCCTTGTGTAGTCCACAACCCACATGTTCTCTTTGCCCAACAAGAGCTGCGAGCCTGCAGATCCGGAGGAGAAACAACGAAGAACGCGTTTTTAACCTTCGATGTCTGGCATCTGCCTACTCATTGAGAGAGAGCAGTACGCTCTCATGTCCTGACCGCCTTCTCACTCCCAGCGAGGAACTGACACTGTGTCTCCATCACGCACATGAAGACTCTGAGGATGACCAAGGGATGCGGAGCTTCCAAGGTCCAGCAGCTGGATCCTGAACCTAGGTTTTCTGAGTCTCACTCCAGCACTTATCCCCTTCCACAGGTGGAACGAGAGTGTTCGTTGGTGTCTTCATATCATGGAAATCAATGTTCTCTGTTAATATTAAAAGTCTCAGGAGTCTGCATTGCTGGAACAGACATCAGTTAGTGGTGTGATGTGTCAGGAGTGAGAGAATCAGCTGTCTCCTGCTCCCGGGGCAGTAATTCCACGTAAGCCGTAGTTATAACACCCAACAGAGAGCTGCAAAGTGATCAGTTCAACCAGAGCAAAAAAGCAAAGTATACTCGTTCTGCCAACATTGGAGAGGCCCTTTGAGGATGCCCCTCTGAGCGTTAGGCTGGTGGAAGGAAAGATGTCCGCTGGGACCCCTGCCAGTGCATACTGACAGGCTCATGTGTCCTCGGGCGGGTCACTCGGTTAAGTGTGCACCAGTGGAAGAAAGAGCAAGATGAAGGGCAATCCCTGAAGGTGGTGGGGGAGGGTGCATGAGCTGGGCTGCCAGGCTACCGTGCAGTGAGATCACAGGCAGCAGGGGAGAAAGGGCATGCATGGCTACGCTGTGCCTCAAGGCACACACCGGGTCCAGGCAATGCTGGGCTTGGGCGTAACATCACTGGGCATCGGCCTAGGCCAGCAACTCCTGAATGTAGAGGCAGGAGGCTGGGGAATGAATGGGGCTTCCCTGGTGGCTCAGAGGGTAAAGAATCTGCCTGGAATGCAGGAGATGTGGGTTCAATCCCTGGGTCAAGGAGACACCCTGGAGAAGGGAAAGGCAACCCATTCCAGTATTCTTGCCTGGAGAATTCCATGGACAGTGGAGCCCGGTGGGCTACATACAGTCTGTGGGGTCACAAGAGTTGGGCACAACTAAAAGTGTATCGGGGTCCATATTCTTCACCTCCAGGCCAATCCCCCTGAGTATTTGTGAGAAGGAAGCAGGAAGCAGTTGATGTGGCAGTAGGAGAACAGGTTTCTGAGTCACACAAGCCAAATAAGATACTGGCTCTGCAAACTACTGAATGACAACTGAGTTCAGGCCCTACAGCTTCTCAGAGCCTCGGGTCCCCCATCTGCTGGGGGCAAGACAGAACTGCTCCTCCCCCTGAGAAGGGCAAGGCTTTCTGAGGCCCTGGAGGTACCTGCATAAGGTTAAAAGTGTCAAGCACTCATCTAGCAGCTCCTTAATTCCTCCAAGACACGGGGGCTCACTACACCAGGACATGGCAGCACAGGCTCCACAGTTTAACTCTTCCTCATCATGAGTAATAAAAAAAGTAAGAAATGGACCTAGAGACTGTCATACAGAGTGAAGTAAGCCAGACAGAGAAAAACAAAGATCATACATCAGCACGTAAAATGGAGTTGAGTTACATGGTATAGATGATCTTACTTACAAAACAGAAACAGAGACACAGACGTGGAGAACAAATATGTGGATGCCAAGAGGGGAAACGAGCGGGGATGAACTGGGAGACGGGGATTGACATGTACACACTATTGATACTGTGTATAAAATAGATAACTAGTGAGAACCTACTGTCTGGCACAGGGAACCCTATTCAGTGCCCCTGTGGTGACCTAAATGGGAAGGAAATTCAAACCCGAGGGGATACAGGTATGCATATAGGTGATTCACTTTGCTGTACGGTAGAAAACAACACAACGTTGTAAAGCACCTATACTCCAGTAAAAATTCATTTAAAACATTTTTAAACTAAAAATAAATAAAAATAAAGTAAGAAATTAAGGCATGTAATGAGGCCATAAGGCTTCCCTGGTGGCTCAGCGGTAAAGAACACACCTGCCGAAAGCCCAGAGATAAATCCACGCACATATGGACACCTTATCTTTGACAAAGGAGGCAAGAATATACAATGGATTAAAAACAATCTCTTTAACAAGTGGTGCTGGGAAATCTGGTCAACCACTTGTAAAAGAATGAAACTAGAACACTTTCTAACACCATACACAAAAATAAACTCAAAATGGATTAAAGATCTAAATGTAAGACCAGAAACTATAAAACTCCTAGAGGAGAACATAGGCAAAACACTCTCTGACATACATCACAGCAGGATCCCCTATGACCCACCTCCCAGAATATTGGAAATAAAAGCAAAAATAAACAAATGGGACCTAATTAACCTTAAAAGCTTCTGCACATCAAAGGAAACTATTAGCAAGGTGAAAAGACAGCCTTCAGAATGGAAGAAAATAATAGCAAATGAAGCAACTGACAAACAACTAATCTCAAAAATATACAAGCAACTCCTACAGCTCAACTCCAGAAAAATAAATGACCCAATCAAAAAATGGGCCCAAGAACTAAATAGACATTTCTCCAAAGAAGACATACAGATGGCTAACAAACACATGAAAAGATGCTCAACATCACTCATTATCAGAGAAATGCAAATCAAAACCACTATGAGGTACCATTTCACACCAGTCAGAATGGCTGCGATCCAAAAGTCTACAAATAATAAATGCTGGAGAGGGTGTGGAGAAAAGGGAACCCTCTTACACTGTTGGTGGGAATGCAAACTAGTACAGCCACTATGGAGAACAGTGTGGAGATTCCTTAAAAAACTGGAAATAGAAATGCCTTATGATCCAGCAATCCCACTGCTGGGCATACACACTGAGGAAACCAGAAGGGAAAGAGACACGTGTACCCCAATGTTCATCGCAGCACTGTTTATAATAGCCAGGACATGGAAGCAACCTAGATGTCCATCAGCAGATGAATGGATAAGAAAGCAATGGTACATATACACAATGGAGTATTACTCAGCCATTAAAAAGAATACATTTGAATCAGTTCTAATGAGATGGATGAAACTGGAACCTGTTATACAGAGTGAAGTAAGCCAGAAAGAAAAACACCAATACAGTATACTAACACATATATATGGAATTTAGAAAGATGGTAACAATAACCCTGTGTACGAGACAGCAAAAGAGACACTGATGTATAGAACAGTCTTATGGACTCTATGGGAGAGGGAGAGGGTGGGAAGATTTGGGAGAATGGCATTGAAACATGTAAAATATCATGTATGAGACGAGATGCCAGTCCAGGTTCGATGCACGATACTGGATGCTTGGGGCTAGTGCACTGGGACGACCCAGAGGGATGGTATGGGGAGGGAGAAGGGAGGAGGGTTCAGGATGGGGAACACATGTATACCTGTGGCGGATTCATTTTGATATTTGGCAAAACTAATACAATTATGTAAAGTTTAAAAATAAAATAAAATTAAAAAAAAAAAAAGAACACACCTGCCAGTGCAGGAGACGTGGGGTCAGTCCCAGGGTTCGGAAGCTCCCCTGGAGGAGGAAATGGCTCCCACTCCAGTATTCATGCCTGGGACATCCCATGGACAGAGGAGCCTGGCAGGCTGCTGTCCATGGGGTCACAAAAGTCAAACACAACTTAGCAACTAAACAACAACAAAAAATGACCCACTAGTGATTCTCTTCTCTGAAGAACAACATCCCTTAAAATGGTGCTGCAAATTCGAAATCCAACTTGTGGCAAGATTTTAAAAAGTCGAACTCCTACACTCAAAGCTAGCATTGCCTTGCACAGAACCATCCACTGTGGCTCAGTTTAATCTTGTCTCTTTAGCTTACTCGCTTCCTTTCCTAGTTCCCCAAATGCTAGATCTATATTTTCTTAGTAGTACTATTACTTTGAGGCTCTATAGAGCTGTGTGTTTAAAAGAGAAAGAAAAGAGGAAAGGGAGGGGGGAGGGGAGAAGGAAGGAAGGAAGGAAAAAGAAAAGAAAGCCTCCTGGTTTAGCAGGATGGCACGTTACTTCTGCTTTCAAGTTCCACCAATTAGCCCCAGCACATGGTTTCTCTTGGCAGCCTTCTGCTTCCCATCACAGATGGTATGGAAAAGTCTGACTGCTGACTTTCTGGCTCTCCTTTCCTATTTCCTCTCCCTACAGCTAATTTAAGAAAGTCTACGTGATACCAGGACAACTGTCAGCCCTGCCTCGTCTCCCCTGCCCTGGCCGCCTCCAGCCCCCCACGGCCACGGCTGGTCCCTCCAGCCCCCGAGCCTGACCTGACGGCCACAGGGAAGAATCAGCCTCCTTCACCAGTGAGGTGGGATTAAGTGACACCCCTAGAGGGGGGGACCCCAGACTCTGAACTTCAGGGCTCCTCCAAGATCCAACTGCCTCATGTCTGAACGTCCCCGCCCTCACAGTTTGGGTCCAATCTGTGGAGCCGGGCTATTTCCTAGTGCACCGGTGCCTCACTCACCCTGGGCAGGGAAGTCCCAAAGTCCAGTTCATAAGCCAAATTCTGGGTCTCGCCATCGCACCCTGCAAAGGCTGCTCATTTCCAAATGCTTATCAGCAAGTAGACAAGATTCAACAAGCTCTCCCTAGGTAGCCCCACCTGTGATTGAACCTGCCCAGGCCAGAATCTCCACCTGGGGGCTCGCCTAGTCCACACCCACACTTCCTTCACTTAGATCCCAGGACGCAGGAGCCAGTTTCCGGGGCAGGCAGAGCAGAACAGAGCCTTCTGCTGGATGGGAAGGAGCAGAAGGGATGAGGCAAGACACACTCTCAGCAGTTCCTGAGGACAAAGTCCAATCTGCTGCTGCTGCTAAGTCGCTTCAGTCGTGTCCGACTGTGCGACCCCATAGACAGCAGCCCACCAGGCTCCCCCATCCCTGGGATTCTCCAGGCAAGAACACTGGAGTGGGTGGCCATTTCCTTCTCCAATGCATGAAAGTGAAAAGTGAAAGTGAAGTCGCTCAGTCATGTCCAACTCTTAGTGACCCCATGGACTGAAGCCCACCAGGCTCTTCCATCCATGGGATTTTCCAGGCAAGAGTACTGGAGTGGGCTGCCATTGCCTTCTCTGAGTACAATCTGAGTCTGTGGCAATTGAAAGAAAGGAACGGCTTTCTAAGCATTGCAGGTAAACGGACAAAAACTCCTTACTGTTGGCTATGTGACAGAAGCCCACTGCTGCCAGGGAGGGGCAGAGAGAGAGAGAGAGATTTATTCCAAGGAACTGGCTCATTGATTGTGAAGGCTGGCGAGTTCAAGATCTGCTGAGTAGGCCAGCAGACTGGAGACCCAGAGAAGAACTGATGTTGAAGCTCAAGTTCCAAAGGCAATCTGCCAGCAGGACTCCCTCTTTTCCCAGGAAGGTCATTCTCTTTTCTATTAACACCCTCAACTAATTAGATGGGGCTCACCATCTCCGGGAGATAGTGAAGGACAGGGAAGCCTGGCGTGCTGCAATCCATGGGGTCACAAAGAGTCAGACATGACTTAGTGACTGAACAACCACCACCACCACCCACCTTATGGAAGGTAATCTGCTTTACTCAAAGTCCACTGTGTCCGACTTTTTGCAACCCCATGGACTGTAGCCCAACCAGGTTCCTCCGTCCATGGGATTTTTCAGGCAAGAATACTGGAGTGGGTTGCCATTTCCTTCTCCAGGAGATCTTCCTGACCTAGGGATTGAACCCAAGTCTCCTGCATTGTAGGCAGATGCTTTACCATCTGAGCCACCAGGGAAGATCCAATTTATATATTAGTCTCATCTAAAACAAGCCTTCACAGAGATGTCTAAATAATATTTGATCAAATATCTGGGTACTTTGGCTCAGCGAGCGGACACCTAAAATTAATCATCACAAACATTGCATCCCAGCTTCTCTTCCCATCATGCTTCTATATGGGCTCATCTCCCAGCCACTCAGAGACTAGTGATGGTTCCCTGGCCAGTCAGGGAACTTTCAAAGCTCTGGGCCCTTGTCCATCCCTGCATATCCCAGAGCCGTGTTCCTGTGTCTCAGTATATTTCATCACAATTAGTGTTCATCTGCCTGTCTGCTCATCCGTGGACTCGGACATCCTCAAAGATACATCCTCAAAGACTAAAAGAGATTCCGTCTCTTACTCATCATGTTGCCAGCATCTAACATAGTAGTTGGAACTTGAAGACTTTCAAAGGATGTCTGTGGAGCAAAAATTGGTCCAGAAAGCTGAAGACCCACACCAAAGATGAGGGCTGCTGGGATAACTAGGGACTGAGATGGACAAGGAGGTGGAAATTCAGAAAGTCATGGTGAAGCCCAGAATCACTTCTGGCTTTGAAAATCCCAAAAGATTTCATCAAGGAGTTAGCATTTCAATTGTGCTCCGCAGAATGGTGGGATTTCAACAGCTAAGAATGGAGGAAGGGCATTTCAGCAGAGGTAAGGCCTTCAATAAAAGCCCTGAGGTGGGACGATGCAGAGAATGCTCAGGAAAGAATGGAGAGAGTTACACGCAGGCCGGGAAGGAGGCTGGAAAGGCGGCAGGGGCCAGATGCTCGCAGGCTGCAATGCCAGGCTCTGCACGCTGGATGTATTCAGATGCGGTGGTATTCAGATCGGAGGCTGTCTACACCGGGCAGGGGTTGGGGAGTGACATGATGGTTCAGGACGGGCTGTCACTTCTGTCTATGCCTGGAAAGTTATTCGAGCGAGGTCGCTGAGGTGCCAGTCCTGGGAGGTGAGCTCACTGATGCCTGAGTGGATTGAATGCCAGGGGTGGGCGAGGGACACCACCTTCACTGTCATTCGTTTGCAAACTGTAGGCAGGGCCAGAGATCTGACTGCTTCCTTTACATTTAGCGGTGTCATTTAGACACTGTCGGAATGCAGGAAAGGAACATGTTCCAAATGCTGAATGACCAAAACAATGGCTGGGCTTTAGTCCTGGCTGCAAATGCAAGCAAACAAAAGGATGTGTGCACTGATGTCATTGTTCAGTCAGTTCAGTCACTCAATCGTGTCTGACTCTTTGCAACCCCATGAATCACAGCACACCAGGCCTCCTTGTCCATCACCAACTCCTGGAGTTCACTCAAACTCACGTCCATCAAGTCAGTGATGCCATCCAGCCATCTCATCCTCTGTCGTCCCCCTTCTCCTCCTGCCCTCAATCTTTCCCAGCATCAGGGTCTTTTCAAATGAGTCAGCTCTTCACATCAGGTGGCCAAAGTATTGGAGTTTCAGCTTCATCATCAGTCCTTCCAAAGAACACCCAGGATTGATCTCCTTTAGGATGGACTGGTTGGATCTCCTTGCAGTCCAAGGGACTCACAAGAGTCTTCTCCAACACCACAGTTCAGAAGCAGCAATTCTTCGGCGCTCAGCTTTCCTTATAGTCCAAGTCTTTCATCCATCCACGACCACTGGAAAAACCATAGCCTTGACTAGACGGACCTTTGTTGACAAAGTAATGTCTCTGCTTTTTAATATGCTGTCTAGGTTGGTCATAACTTTCCTTCCAGGAGTAAGCGTCTTTTAATTTCATGGCTGCAGTCACCATCTGCAGTGATTTTGGAGCACCCCAAAATTAAGTCTGACACTGTTTCTACTGTTTCCCCATCTATTTGCCATGAAGTGATGGGACCAGATGCCATGATCTTAGTTTTCTGAATGTTGAGCTTTAAGCCAACTTTTTCACTCTTCTCTTTCACTTTCATCAAGAGGCTCTTTAGTTCTTCTTCACTTTCTGCCCTAAGGGTGGTGTCATCTGCATATCTGAGGTTATTGATATTTCTCCCGGCAATCTTGATTCCAGCTTGTGCTTCCTCCAGCCCAGCATTTCTCATGATGTACTCTGCATATAAATTAAATAAGCAGGGTGACAATATACAGCCTTGACATACTCCTTTTCCTATTTGGAACCAGTCTGTTGTTCCATGTCCAGTTCTAACTGTTGCTTCCTGACCTGCATATAGGTTTCTCAAGAGGCAGGTCAGGTGGTCTGGTATTCCCATCTCCTTCAGAATTTTCCACAATAGGTTTATTGTGATCCACAATGGTCAAAGGCTTTGGCATAGTCATTGAGAGAGTCTCTAACGTGGGTGGAAAGGTGGGGGTCAGGAGCTGGGGGCTGGCGTCCACAGCAAGGCCTGGATGGGCTGGGTTTCATGGCCTCTCCTCTGTATCCTCAGGATGCCCATGGTCCGTCTGATGGCCCCAGGCTGCTGGCCTCGATACAGGGAGAAGCAGAGCCCGGCTCATTCCCTGGAGATCCATCCAGGGAGGCCAGGCAGGTGCAGATGGGCAGGGGGCTGCTTGGTAGTACCAGGTCCCCCACTTCCACCCTCCTGTGTTGTTTTCCACTGAGTTCAGTCTTAAACATGCTTGTGAAGGAAGACTTTGCCAGAACATACTTTCTAAACGCTTTCCCTAGAGCCTCAGCATCCAGAGAAGAGCCAGTCCCCAGCACGACCCTTGGATGCATCACAGCTGTTGGAATGCCTTGCCTGGGCCCCGGGTATCACCTCCCCTGTGGGACTGAAAGAGGCTCACGCCTATTCTCTTGGTTCCCCCCACATCTGACAAGCCAGGCTGGCAGGTGCACCCCTGGCACCCCATGTTCAGGGCTCCAGTCTCCTGAGTAATGGTGGACATGCACACAAGTGTGTTGAGAGTTGGCAGAAAGTTCCAGGCATGAAACACTCAATGCCAGTGTTCTGGGGTGCAGGGCACAGCCTGCCCCACTGTGTGCAACCCCAGGTGGTGAGAAGAGATGCTCCCTGGGCGGGCGGGGTGCTCCACTCCAGCCCTCTTTTATTTCTAACTGGGTTTTGGCTGCAGCGCTTTGGGACAATTAAAGCAGAGCTTTAGGAAGGAGAAAGAAGGGCAGAGGACCCAGCATCCTGGAATATTTCTTCTACTGGGATCTTTCAGTGAGGAAAAATATGGACAAAATTATTTTTCCACTAAAAAAAAAGTAAAGAAAAAAATTCTAGCAGGAGATTAAGAAAATGAATTGAAGGCTTATTAAGCACAGAAGTATTTTGTTTACTCCCTGCAGGCTGCATTTCACAATTATTACCTTTCTTTCTTTAACAAAAAACCCAGTCAAACGATAGGATAAATTGTCAGCCCGCAGCCTCATAAAGCTTTCCTGAGCAAACCTTCTCCAGAAAGACCGGGTGGCAGTCTTCGGAGCTCTGATTCTTCCAGTCAGACAGCAGGAGGCAGGTAATTCCAAGGACGGTGTCGGGGGTCCCCTGATTTCCTAAGACAAAGCCTGGAGAACATTTTAAAACTCCTCCTCCTGGAAAGAAAAAAAGTCCCATTCAACAACAACATTGGATTCTGACCCCTAAGAGCCAGGGAGGGAAGGGCACCCTTCCCTCTGGCAAAGTCCTGCATAGGCAGAAAGGTCCTCTGGCTCAGCCAGCCTGTACCCCATTGCCCCCGGGCTGTGAAGGGTGACATTTATGGGGAGGATCCTACACTGGGCCCTGAAACAAGAAGAGTAGGTGCTCCAGGTGGATCCACTCGCTGAGATGGACAGACTGGAAGAAAAATTTAATGTGGATAATAATCTGGCTCTTAGGAGCAGAAACATATCCCATCTAGCTTAAGTGCAGATTAAAGGAACAAAGGATTTGTAAGGTTGCTCCCCACCAATCTACCCATAATAAAGCCTGATATTAAACACATCCAAAATAGAAAAAAGTAGACCCATCCACTGCTCTGTCTGACTTAGTCCTCACTCTGGCCCCACGGGTTAAGGAGGTACTATGATTATCTCCATTGTCGACATAGAAAACAGAAGCCCAGAGCAGTTAAGTAACTAGCCCAAGCTCACACAGCTAGCAGAATTCGAACTGAGGACTGTCTGAGCCCAGAGTCTAAGACTTCCAACATTTTTTAAATTAGCTGCCTCAGGGGCTGGCCTGAGTGTTGCCATCAGCTCCTTCTTATCCAAGCCCTGCCACTTAGGATCAGGGAACGGGGAGAGGAACATGGTTGGGCAGAACAGCCAGAGTCTAAGAACAGGGCAAAATAACAGGGACACAGACATGAGCAAACCATACCCCAGTCATTCCTCCAGCAAAGACGCCACGCCTAACCCACACCTAACCCATGGGGGTGGCTGCCATTCTATGACTCCAGCTAGCCATAGATAATTTTTTGTCCAGATAGTCTGGGTCTTACAAACGTAAAACAGAAACATCAAGCCTCGTGAGATGCAGCATAAGATGACAAATTCAACATATGTGACCTCCTCCTTCCTCTCCCTTTATTCTGTCCTGGGACATGCCAGGGAACAGGGAGTATATTTGCAAATGATGTTGCTTTTCTCACCCTCTTGACTCACCTCTGTCCAGTTATCTTGAAAGTGAAAGGGGAATTTCCAGGGACAAAACAAATAGGGGAGTGTTGAAAATGTTTAACAATTTTTGATGATTCACTATGAAAGCCAGTGCATTGCGATACTGCAAGGCCACTGTGTTCTTGGAAACTCTAACAGTTGTTAAGTCGCTAAGTCATGTCCGACTCTTTGCAACTCCATGGACTGTAGCCTGCCAGGCTCCTCTGTTCATGGTATTTCCCAGGCAAGAGTACTAGAGTGGATTGCCCTTTCCCTCTCCAGGGGATCTTCCCAACTCAGGGATCAAGCCCACATCTCCTGCATTGGCAGACAGATTCCTGCATTGGTGGGCAGATTCTTTACCTGGGAAGCCCGAACCCTCCCAGAGACCTGACAAATACTGATCTCAGCTTGGCAATGCACTGAGCTGCCCAAAGTCAGAAGCATCTTCTCCCATGCTGCACAAAAGAGTCAGTGTTCATGGGTGCCCAACATGACAACACAGGATTTATGTAAGATCCAGCTTAAGTAACACAAGCATAGCATCTCTGCGTAGCATCCCCCATGTAACATCTCTGCCTTCATGAGTTGAGAGAGTGAGGGGATTCAGGGTCTCCATTTGTGTGATGAAGCCTATCAAGACTTCTTTTTAGTCCTGAGTAACTCATTTTCGATGTTGTTATGATTATTTTCCAAAAGCTTTGGAGGAAGACTCCAAGGACGCCAAATCTTCAATCAACTCTCTGGGGTGCTGGCTATGCGATACCTGGCAGCCTTCTCACTGGCAGGCAGTGGGAAGACAAATGATGGTTTCTTATTTCTGGGAGCAGTGGGGTGTCAGGATAGCTCAGGGGCCTGGCAGTACTTCAACCAAAGTCTTAAAAATCCCCTTGCCTCTGTATGTCATTAATCCCCAGTGCAAAAACAGCACTTACTTATCCCACACAGTCTCCAGGGAACACAAGTACAGAAAATCTATCCTGATGCACAGGATCAAAAGATCTACTTTGGAAGGTGAGTGTGCATGCTAACCCACTTCAGTCGTGTCTGACTGTTTGCAACCCCACGGGCTGTAGCCCACCAGGATCCTCTGTCCATGGGGATTCTCCAGACAAGAATACTGGAGAGGGTTGCCATACCCTCCTCCAGGGGATCTTCCTGACCCAGAGATCAAACCTTTGTCTCTTGTGTCTCCTGCATTGGCAGGTGGGTTTCTTTACCACTGAGCCACCTGCGAAGCCCCCTCTAATCCTGTAGTGCATTCAGCTGCACCCCATTCCTGGGGCTGCTCCAGCCCTGTACCCTACCTCTGTCTAATGGAAACACACCAGGACATAGCTGATGCTTTCTCTCTGCTCTAAATCAAAAAAAAAAAAAAAAAATCACAAGAGCACCAAAGAAAGGAGAGCTCTAGAGAGAAAGTAAGCAGCTGTCAGAGCAATTTATACAAGAGACACACACTCAAATATTGGTCTACTCCCAAGATCTACAGAAGCCTATTTATAAATCAGCAGTTGAATTGCTTGGGAGCACCTTTGCACAAATAAATGCTGACCGGGAACATCAGTCCGCAGTAGAAAAAGATCCTGAAGGGACGAATGATGATCTGCACTTGGGGAGGAATGATTCATGGCACTGCTTTCCACTAGACCTTCCCCTGCCCTGCTTTGAGCGAGGGGGAAACAGGTGAATTTAAATATTCATTTGTGGCAGACGTTCTCCTTTTTGTTTCCACTGTATGACATCCTTTTGGGAAATGTTCATCCTCACCCTCTGTGACTTCCCAGAGCTGCCAGTCCTTATCTGTCCGGCCTTAATGCCTTCTGTGTACAGGAGTGAGCATGACCTGTGCCTGTGTCTGGGGGGGGGGGGGCGGCTGCCAAGATGACCCACCCCCGTGATCTTGCCTCTTTGGGCAGCGCCACACCTTCGTGTAGCCCCACCATCTGGGGACCAGAGCTGGGCCGTGTGACCAACGGAAAACAGCGGAAATGATGGGATGTCACTTCCAAGACTAGGTTGTAAAAGACTGTGGCTTTCCTATTGGGTTTATCCTCTCCAACTCTCCTCTCCCCTTTCCCTCCTGGATCGGTCACTCTCGGGGAGCCAGCTGCCACATGGAAAGGACACTCAGACGAGCTAGGGAGAGGCCATTCGGGGAAGCCCACAAACAGCCTCATGGATGAGCGAGCTTGCAAGCGGCTGGTCCAGCCCCGGGTGAGCCTTGACAACCTGACTGCCCCCTTGTGAGAGACTCTGAGTTAGAACCACCCAGCAAAGCTGTTGGCAGATTCCTGCCCCAGAGAAAACATTTGAGATAATGAAGGTTTTAAGCTGCTAAATATGGGAGCAATTTGTGATGCAGCAACAGAGAGCAAACAAGCCAATCAGACTCTGCCAAACTCCTGAACACATCGAACACCGTCCTCGGCCCAGGGGTGGAAACACAATCTAAAGCAGAGCCAGCAGGTTTCCTTATAAGGACTGACATGGAGACCAAAAGAACTAAGTAGCAAAGAATCCGCCTGCCAACACAGGAGACACAGGTTCTATCCTTGGGTGGGGAAGATCCCCTGGAGTAGGAAATGGTAAGCCACTCCAGTATGCTTGCCTAGAAAATCCCATGGACCGAGAAGCCTGGCAGGATACAGTCCATGTGGTCACAAGAGTCGGACACCACTTAGCGACTAAAAACAAAAAATAAAACCAAGAGAATCATGGCTGCTTCCTCATTCAACTATCCATTCATTCCAATAATAATGATCGAGCCTTTGCTGTGTGCCAGCCACAGATTTAGATCCCAGAAAATCTATGGTTAAAGGTGGCGCATTTCAGAAGGAAATGTAATTACTAATTACAATGCAGAGTGATATGAGGTATTTATACACACACACACACACACTTCTTTTTAATGCTGAGGAAACAAAAAAGAGGAACATCAGCTCAGTCCAGGAGGAGGGAGTCTGGAAAGAACTCGGGCAGGTATAAAAGGAAATTGATAACTTCTAAAAGACTGTCTGGAAATGCCAGCGAGAGGGCAGAGGAGCCTTGCTTGATAATCAAGTGACTCATTGCACAGGCCAAAGCTTTTAATCTATCCTGGGTTGTGGAGGCTGAGATCAGAATGATTCGAGAATCACTTATGGGTCATTTGGGAAAACACAGAGTAATAAGACAAAGCGGCCCTGATCCGATAAACTGTCTCTTCTAAAGGCACCCAGGTCACTCCCCTTCTCCATTTCTTCATGATTTCTAGTATTTCATCTTGAGAAATAAGCCTCTATTATTAAAGCCACTCTGTTTTAAAAAAGTGATTAAAAAAAAAAAAAAGAATAAGATATTCTTTCCTAACCAGACACAGGTCAGAGTGAGCAAAATCATTTTTATCATTCCTGACGTTTTTGCATCTCCTTTGCCTGATGTGAAGAATTATGGGAGGAAGTTACATGCTATTAATTGGTGCACTGCAATAGCCCTGCTTCCTAGGAAGGGAAGTATGGAGTGCTCCATGTTAAGGATGCTCTCAATCTCTTGTGAATACCCAGGCTGAGTCTTGGGTGTAAGTGAAGAAAGAAGTAGCAGCTGGATTTTTTTCCAGAGACTGCTAAACATTCCCCCAAGTAACACCCCAACCCAGAACTTTCCAGGCCATCCATCAATCACATGATCTTATTGATCAGGGGGACTACGAGAGCAAAGTATCGTTTCAGGCACCAGAGGAAAGCACAGGGAGAGAGAGTCTGTCCTCGTTCTCAAAAGACTTACAGTCTTATTAGGACACCATCAGGAGGTGACAGGAGCTTACGTCTCAGAACTGGCTGAACCACAGTGAGAGAACAGTCAGGAAGCAGTCCAGAGATGCCTGCCAGGGTCTTGAGTGAAACGGGTAGAATTTGACCAAGAAGAAAGAAGGAAGAAACTTCCTTAAGGCCAGAGGATCAGAGGCTAGAGCAGAATCAGAGGAGCATTGTGAACCAGATGGGGAGCCGCCTCAGGCCAGGGTCCAGCTCTATACCTACTGCTCATCAGCATCAAATCCACACTTCTTCACCTGCTCTGTGATAAGAAAGCTTTAAGCACTTCTCCTGTGCAGCAAATGCAATATTAAGCTTTCTCAGCAAAGAGCTCTGCAAGAGGCGTGCGAGGGGAAGGGGCTTCTTTTCCCGGCTCTGGGCTGATGCTGTCTTCTCCCCTCCTTGGGTTGCGTGGCACCCAGCAGCTGGTCACTGGTGTGCACCAGCCTCATCACCCCCATCATCTGGCCCCTTTGTGCACTCACGGTGATCAGCTGGGGAAGATGATAAATGCAAACTTGCATCGACTGGCTGTGGGACTGGAGAGTCCAATGAAGAATGGACAGGATCTGGTGATGGACTGGATCCAAACAAGAGAGCATTCTGGGGAAGGAGTGGGGAGGAAAGCAGTAATTATTTCCAGGAAACCTCCTCAAGAAAGAGGACACGAGGGACTTCCCTGGTGGTCCAGAGGTTAAGACTCCACGCCTCCAACGAAGAGGATGTGTTTCAATCCCTGCTTGGATAACTAGGATCCCACATGACGTGTGGCATAGACAAAACAGAAAATACAAGCCACTCACCAGGAGATATTCTGGTGTATGCTGTTTAATGATTGATATCAAGAATATATAGAAATTACATATATATATCACAACATTTATTAACAATGTTAAACAATGCTCAGTTGTGTCTGACTCTTTGTGACTCCACGGACTGTAGCCCACCAGGCTCCTCTGTCCTTGGGATTCTCCAGGCAAGAATACTGGAGTGGGTTGCCATGCTCTTCTCCAGGGGATCTTTCTGACCCAGGGATCAAACCTGCATCTCTTATGTCTCCTGCATTGGCAGGCAGTGCCACTGGGAAGCTTGATCAATTATACTCCAATATAAAAAAAAATTAAATAAAGTTGGAAGAAAAAAGAAGACATGAGGGAAGGGAAGAATTGGCCTCTCTCCCCTCAGCTTCCTTACTTAGAGTGTAGACATACTAACACCCCCTGCAGAGTGTGGGCTTAAGGAGTCAACGCAACACACTTAAGTGGTATATGGAATTCGGAAATGCTCGCCATGTGGGAAAGCAGAGTGCAGAGATGGGCACCCCATGGGTGGGCTTGGGCCTCAGTGGGATGGGAGAGGTGGATGGGGCTGGCTGCAAGGACAGGGCTCCTGACACCAGAAAAAGAGGGAGCACCAGGAGGGCACAGGCCCTGGGCAGGGAGGAGGGCCCTAGTGATGAGCGAACATCAGCAAGGAGGGCGTGGTGCCACCCTCTCACGACTTCACCTGGGGCTGGGGGGCTTTTGAAATTTCAGACTCATCATAGCAATACATTTATTGTTTGTCCCTTGCCCTTTTCGGCAGGACAGGGTCATTGTTTTGGGTCATTCAGAGTGACCTTTTTTAATGGTAACCTACTACCTTACACTCCTGGGTCAGAGGTCACCCCTGTTCTGGGGTCATGCCCAGAAGTCAGGAGAAGATGCCTGTGTTACCTTTGTCAGAGAACTTCCTGCCTCTGTTTTTTTTTTTTTTTTTTTAATCTGTGATCTTAGAAAATTCCCTGCAGGTTAATTAAAACCTTTCCATTGCAGCCTCTGGTGTGTTGTGCTAAATATATTTGTTGGTTGGGATGTCAACAGCAACTGATGTTAGTGCAGATCTTAGCAACATCAAAGGGTTGAGGGAAAGGAGAGGGAAGAGACCGCAAACACCGCACACCACAGCTGAATCACTGCCTCGCCTTCCGCGCTTATTAAAATCATCTAATTGTACACAGGAAGCACTTTATTAAAAGGCTTCAGGTAAATAAACATATTCAAACAGGGCACACTTTTAAATTAAATAAAGCATGCCAATCTTCACATGTGTTTATGAGACTATGATCGCACATTGACGGTGTCGAGTCATTGACAAATACAACATGACAAAAATGATTATATGTTAAATTGTTTGGTAACCCCCCTCAACACACACACACACACACTCACTCACACACACACACACGCACACACACATGCACACGCACACACCCACACGCACGCACACTCACACGCATGCACACACACATACGCACACACACATGCGTGCACACACACACACGCACACGCGCACGCACGCACACACACATACGCGCACCCACACGCACACACACGCGCACACACACACACGTGCACACACGCACGCAGGCACACACGCGCACACATGCACGCACACACACACACACGCACGCACACACACACACATTCCAGACAAGAGACTGAGCAGACTCATTCATCACCCTCTAGCATAAAATTAAAAGAAAGAATCAGGATATTAGTCAAGAGTTTCAATCTCTTGAGCCAGAATTCTAACCTTTATTGAAATTCTAAATCTGATGATGATGACTTTTTTAAAAGATTCCAAAACAAAAAGCAGGATTTTTCAGAATGACACATTTTAAAGTGTGTGTTTTTTTTTCCCCCTTTGAAGGACAACCCCAATCAAACTTACCCTACCACTAACACACAATCTCTCATGAAAGAGGTTTATGTTAATTAGAGCCAACTCCCTTGGTTTATCAATAAGTAGTTACCATTAAAAACAAATTTCATTAAGTCCCTCTCCAAAGTTCTGAACTCTCTGCTTCTGTTAATTACCTAACGATTGTGCAGTGTGTTAGGGACCTATTTGGAAATACCAGAAGGAATGTTAGAGTCGCTTAGCACTTGCTTACTTGGCTTCTGCATGAGTCAATGTGCAGGGAAATAGAACTTGAACGGTCTTGTGAGGGAATCCGAGCCTGGCCATCCCCTGCAGGTAATTCTTGGGAGCCACCACAGTCCCACTGCCCTGTCCTGTCTTCAGTCTCTGTCAGATGCCTCCCCTCATCACCACATCTCGGGGCCGTGTCACCCTTGCTGAACCATGCACTCAGACTACCCCCCTGACCTGGGTTCAACCACAGGAAGCTGAGCACATGCCCAAGAAGCGTGCTATTAAGCTGGATAGGCTAAACTCAGATGAGTCACTTCCTGGTCTCTGAGTAAACTGGCAGTCCTATTAAAGAAAAATCAAAAATTGCATACTGGAAATTATGTGGAAAACCAGAAGGAGAGAAAAACAAGGAAAATCAACTGTAAGCAGTGAACAAGTCACCAGCACTGCACCTTGTCTCTCATGATTTAGAATCCTAGACTCTCAGGATTGGATGGAAATTTAAAGCTTGATGTATTAGGTAAGGTGACTGCTAGCTGCTAAAACAAATAAACCCAGAAATCTCGGTGACTTAAAATAAAAGTTGAAAACAGCAAAGAAAGCTGGAGAGTGTAGTCTTCGGGGGGAGAGAAAAGGTTAGTGAGCAACTCGCCCAGCCCTACCATAGTTCCCTAGAACAATCTTTCAAACCTCCCCTTAAGCACCTACACGAGTATGGGGCACCTGTCCTTGAGCTCCTCCAGGGTGAGTATCTCATCCCCAAGTGCAAAGCATGTTGCATACTCAGGGCTGGACCAAACGAGCCAGTGGAATATCTGATGGTTGGATAGGTCCTGCTCTACATCCTGTATCAGAAGAGAGAGATAGGGGTACAGGCTTAACAACTCCACTGGGAGTTAATTCTAAACTGACCCCAGTATGGTCAGAAATTCAGGCTCTACAAACATAAGACCACTGGAAACTTTGAAAGTCAGCCCAGTTTGCTTTTGGAAGGGTTGTTAGTCAGTCAACATAAATAAAGACATACAGCATCTTTTTAATATCTAAGGCTTATGAGTCACAGCAGGTCATTGTTTAAAAAATCAGTGCATAATTGGCTCTTGTCCCTTGGTTTACAGGAACGCTGGGGCGCTTTGTAAACTGCAAAACTCTATGCTGTTGCTTAGTTGCTCCTGCCCACTTTTTAGGACTCCATGGACTATAGCCTGCCAGGCTCCTCTGTCCATGGGATTTCCCAGGCAAGAACACTGGAGTGAGTTGCCATTTCCTCCTCCAGGGGATCTTCCCAACCCAGGCATCAAACCCGCATCTCCTGCATTGGCAGGTGGATTCTTTACTGCTGAGCCAGTAAGCTTGCGAAAGCCTGTAAAACTCTACACAGGTTAAAAAACAATGTGACTGTTGATTTTCAAAAACAAGGGCTTCCCTTGTGGGTCAGCTGGTGAAGAATCCACCTGCATTGTGGGAGACCTGGGTTCGATCCCTGGGTTGGGAAGATCCCCTGTATTCTGGCCTGGAGAATTCCATGGACTGTATAGTCCATGGGGTCGCAAAGAGTCATACATGGCTGAGTGGCTTTCACTTTGTCAAAAACAAATACATATTAATTTTCAGTCCATTGTGTAATAGGTTTATTAGTAAACCCATTCTTCCTTGGGAAGACTGAAGAAAATAAACACAACACAAACACCTTTAGCACTGTCGGCCTATTTATTACCATCTCTACCGACATTTATGTCCACTCCTCTAAGAGTTTTGCACGCTGACAATCAGTCCTAAGAACATGATCTTGTATCTGCACACAGGTTACTGCTGTAGCCAAGTGTGATCTTATTGGGAAGCCTGTCACCTTGTTGAGAGTCAGATTGCTCTGTAATACAGGATGTGCTAATTCCTGACAACAACCGTAGCTGTAAATGCCAATAGTAAAATGCCATGAAAGAGCAGGTGGAGAGATTTTAACCGTCGGAAATGAATCGTATCAGGAAAATAAAAAGGCTTCAGGATTAAAGGGGAAGAAGAGTACAGTGGACAGGACCCACTCTACAGGATATTTCTTCTGTCCTAAATTAGAAGGAGGCTTTATCCCTCAGCCCAGACAGCCCCATTTTTCTGAGGACATTCATAGACAGACAGACAGACAGACGTCATTTGTCAGGGAGCAACAACAATGCTGATATTTGAATAGGGGACTCCCTGCATGTTTCAAACATATCATGAGCTCAATGGAGACAGGCACGGGGAGGGCTTTGAAGTACAGCTGATGACATCTGCACTGGGCTGGGGGCGGGGCTGGGGACGATAGCAACGACAGCAGGCATGCAGCCACCTTGGGGGTGTGGCCTTTGGGGGCTGAGCAGGATGGCCATGCTGCTGGCCTGGGGCTGTGTCTTCCGGAGGCGGCCAGTAGGAATGAAAATAGCTCTGATAGCAGATGCAGAAAAAGATCTGAGGCTGTTAGACTCAAAATTAGCCTATCTTCTGTATTACCTGAATTCAGGTGCATTGTAGACAAAAGTAATGGTCTTCGCAGCAATTTCACTGAAGGAACTTACTTGTGATGATATGGACATGTCCATTTCCAGCATGCTACTGACAGATTCCTCCCCCGCCAAAAAAAACCCACAATTTTTTTTTTTAAAAAAAAGCTTTTCATTTCCGAATTTTTCTCTCTAGCATGAAACGTGGTAAATTCTACTCATCCAGGAGTATATTTTGCTATTGAGGCCGACAGCTACTTCAAAGATCTTGATAATGCCAATGTTTACAGGATTACTATCGAATACAAATGTCTAAGGGGATGCATTTGGTTTTCACCAAGCCCGCAAAAGCTCATACAACAGGAAAACAGAAAAAAAAAAAGTCTTCTTTTCTAATGAACTCAGAGCATTTTAACGTATTCCCAGGTAAGAGCAGCTTTATGAGACAGATGAGGTGGAAATCAGCGTGTCCATTTAATAAATGGATACAAAGAAACCCAGAAATTACTTTCCCAAAGCTCTATGGCACATTGCATCGTAAAATGGGGTGACAGGTCACCCATGACCCACTGCAGATAAGCCCCCAAGAGATGTTTCCTGGTGAGCCTAGGACATTAAGGCCCCTGACCCAAGGACCAGAAACCTGTCGATGCCCTAACTTTCTTTCCTGACTCCCTAGACTTTATCTCAGAAAAATGCTTGAAAGTGCAAGAAGGGACTTGCTGTTCAGTAAAAGCTGGGCACAGAGCAAACATCTAATTAGAAAGGGATCTGTCTGATTGTTTTACAGACGGAGAGACTGAGGCCGAGAAGGCAAATGGCAGGGAGTAAGTGCAGAGCTGGGCAAGAACTCAGACTTCCCGATCCCTTCTCCCCGCAGGTGGAGAGACTGGAGGCGGAACCCCTCTTTTAAGTCCCCCTTCAACAGCAAATAGCCAGGCGAGACTAATCATGGTTTTGGTAAAGCCCTGTGTTACATCTGATCAAACTCTGCTGAGAGTTCATCTCACTGACATTTCGATTTCTAAAATGTCAAAACATGTAAAGGATCGTGAAGTTAAAATTAAATCTCAGGTGAGTTGGAGAAAATTGTCAGGCTTGAAAAAAGAAGAGAGAGAAAGAGAAAGAACCCACTTAGTCTCTCTCGCAGACAGCAGGCATCACAGTGGACAGTACACTGGCTTCAGTGACGAGATTAAGACAGCCACCCTGTAGAGGACTCCGCTTTCTTTCCTGCTCCCTCCAAAACATTCGGTGGAGAAATTCAGCCATGACAGGACCGGAAAGTGTTGGTAGAGGATGCTGAGATGGGGAGAGTCCTTGAGATGAAATCCATATATTGGGAAGAGTGAAATAAGGATGTAGGATAAAATAAGAATAATTGTGAAGTGAGTGAAAGTGTTAGTTGCTCAGTTGTGTCCAACTCTTTGTGACCCCATAGACTGTAGCCCGCCAGTCTCCTCTGTCCATGGGATCATCCCAGCAAGAATACTAGAGTGGGTTGCCATGCCCTCCTCCAGGGGATTTTCCCAACCCAGGGATTGAACACGGGTCTCCTGCATGGCAGGCAGATTCTTCACCATCTGAGCCACGAGAGAAGCCCAAGAATAATTGTACTTAATAGAAATTCATTCCAAGGACTTCCGTGGAGGTCCAGTGGTTAAGACATCACCTTCCAACACAGGGGGTTCTGATTGAATCCCTGGTCAGAGAGCTAAGATCCCACATGTCCTGGAGCCAAAAACCAAAACATAAAACAGAACCAATATTGTAACAAATTCAATAAAGACTTTAAAATATGGTCCACATCTAAAAAAAGAAAAAGAGACTCATTCCCTTCACCCTAAGGGAGCCATGAATCTAAGAAGCATGTTTTCCTTGGGAAAAATATAGAGAGTGTATTAGGGAGGGAGGGGGGGAAGAAGGTATAGAAATCCTCATCATTTACATCCAGAAAGAGGCTGAAGTCCACGGGGTCGCTAAGAGTCAGACACGACTGAGTGACTTCACTTTCACTTTCCACTTTCATGCATTGGAGAAGGAAATGGCAACCCACTCCAGTGTTCTTGCCTGGAGAATCCCTTGGACAGAGAAGCCTGGTAGGCTGCCGTCCACGGGGTCACACAGAGTCGGACACAACTGAAGCGACTTAGCAGACTGTAAACTCCCTCAACTCTGAGCTTCTAGAACATTCCAAGGCCCCTACTTGACCTATTTCGCCTGTCAGGCATGGGTTAAACACAGAGAAAATGTAAGAATCCCAAAGAGCAAATCAAGAAATCTTTTCCTATAATAAGAAAAACCATAGATGAGCAGAACAAAGTCTGACAAACTGTCATCGGGGAGTGAGTCTCAAGCTCTGTTTCTCTAGGGAGCGTGACATTCTCACTTTGTAAAAACCAGAAAAGGCAGCTCTGGATGTGGAACTGCTGATGGCAAGTTGCCAGCAGGACAAGTCGGGTAAGTGACAAATGGGGGCGCACCAGCAAAGGAGCGGGCAGGCGCAGGGTGGGGGGAGGTTCTTCTAAAACCACGTGCAGCGCTGGTCTTGAAATTCAGGTCAGTTTGAAGATAAAAGGAGATATTTTTCTTTCTGAAAAAGAAAATGGTGTGTGTGTGTGTGTGTGAGCAAAATCTAAAACCTAAGCATAGCAAGTCAGGTACAAAGAGTCCCGACTCCAAGACACAAATCCCCTCCTCTGCTCTGGGCTGTCATTTATCACCCATGCAGTCACAGTGGGATTCACCTCTTATTTGGGACACAGAGGACCTCCTGAGACACGGTGTTAAAGGAGCCTTGAGATGCCATGATGAGTCCTTCTTGCAGCAGTGGAAAAGAAGAACCCAGCTTTCTACTGGAAATGCCTCCCTCAAATGTAGCGAAGTAGATGTTTGTGTTCCTGGCTTTTATGCCGCATAAAAGGAAGCATAGAGAAGGCAGAGAAGGGCACACGGCTATGCGCCCACAACCGTGAATGGAGATACCTGAGCGATAGTCTTAGCGCTGCCCTGAGAATTTACCACTAGCAGACTCTGAACTGTTCACCTATGCATATTTAAGTAGCCTGGAGTCCTCTGTTTAGGTCATAAAGTAAGAATTTAATAGAAGGATTTTCCTAGACTTCCCTGGTGATCCAGTGGTTAGGACTGTGTACTTCCACTGCACAGACTGTGGGTTGGATCCCTGTTCAGGGACCCAAACTCCCACGAGCTGTGGGTCATGACCAAAAAAAAAGATACTACAAACACTAAAAAAAAATGGGGGAGGCGATTTTCCATTTTCCTCCATTTTACCCATTCAGAAGGGTTTTCCATGGAGTTAGTCATGGAGGGGCAAGAAGAACAGATTATGCTGAGGTCATGGCAGCTTTCCTACAGCTGTCAACAGCTCCTCCTTGTTCATATCTGGGAGGCCCATCTAGTTCTGTTGCTATGGAGATTTACAGTGGGTTGAGGAAGTACATGGACCTTTCCTTTCACCCCACAACTTGAATAAGAACATGTATGCTGATCTAAGCCTCAGCTATCACACATCTCTATATCAATGAAGAGATCTACTCAGGTAGACATCTGAATCTTAAACCTCTCTCCATTCATGCTCCCCCAGCTCATCGATTTCCAGCAACACAATAACACACTTCTTTTATCAATATAAATTAAAGACAGAAGTCTGCAGAACAGGTCTCCATCACTAGCAGCTTATGGGATCCTTTCTGACCTTCAACCTAAACTCTCATTTTCATCTAAACTTGGTCTCCTGAGCATGACTTCATCATGCCTGTAGCATCTGATGTGCACTGGAAGTGTAATAGGAGAAGAAAAAATTGAGAAGTGGTCACTCAGCACTTTTTCTCATACAAAGCTCCACAACCCAAACCATCTTTCTCAACCAACACTAGTGAACTTCTTCAGCTGGCCAAGAACTAAGTCCAATAGGTTATATGACATGTGCACTGATCCTTGTGTCTACAGAAAGCTGAAGGTGGGAAGAAGAAAAAGATAAAGGATAAAACAGGGAGTGTTTTAAAGACATATGGAAAACACTGGCAACTATAAAGAAAAAAATGTTATCACCTGCACTCTTATGAACTGCCAGTAATGACAATTAACATGTTGCCTCAATTTACTCCAGCTCTTTTTCTAAAGTTTCCCTCTCCCCATAGTTGAGATTGTACTGAAAATAGAAATTTATTTCCTGATTATTTTTCTTTCGACGCTATAAGAAGACTATTCCCACACTACCAGAGAAACCCCACAGACAAGATTTTTTCCTAATTAGCTGTTTTGCGCTTGCCCTCCTGTGATACAATCATTCATCACATTTTAAATGCTTTTGCTTCAAGGTTTCATTAGGCTCTCATTAAGCAGGGATTGCAAAATGATGTTCCAATGTGGCCGAGTTTTGTGGGTGTTTGCTCTAAATCTTGGGTATGAGAAGGTGCTACTGGACTGTCCATCCACACAAATACACCCAGGTTCAAAGCGCAGAGAGTTAGCGTTGATGGGAGCAGTCCGATCACAAAAGCCAGTGCCAGGATTTCAGGCTGACAAATGCAGAGACAGAGAGCAGAGGGATTATTGGAAGAGTCAAATTAACTGCTGATCCAAAGCCCAGATTATACATCTATTAAGTACAATCAGGTCCAAGAATCTCTTGTCAGAGGTCGGCAAAGGCAGTAGGCGATTGGTCCTCCATGGAGATAAAGAAACATAGGGAAGTAGTAAAAGAATTTCAGGATTTAAAGAAAGTCGTGTTTTCTTTAAGCCCAGACATGGGCAACACCAGGATTAGATGAGCAATAACCAAAGAAGGTTTAGAAACAGTGTCAGCGGGGACTCATCTGGTGGTTCAGTGGTTAAGACTCCATGCTCCCAATGCAGGGGACCCAGGTTTGGTCCCTAGTCAGGGAACTAGATCCCTCATGCTGCAACTAAGAGCCCCATGCTGCGACTAAAGATCCTGCATGCTGCAGCGAAGATGCCAAGTGCCCAGTGCAGCCAATTTTTTTAAGTGTCAATGGCTATTATTAATAGTTTTAATCAGATTTTTATATTTCTCGAATCAAAGTCAGTAGAAGATTTGCATTATGTCCCCCTTCAAATTCATATATTGATGTCCTATCCCCACACTAGAATGGGACTCTACCTGGAAATAGTGTTGCTATAGATGTAATTATTAAGCTGAGGTTATGTTCTTATTGTTCAGTCGCTAATCATGTCCAACTCTGTGACCCTCTGAACTGCAGCACTCCAGGCTTCCCTGTCCTTCTCTATCCCCCGGAGTTTACTCAGACTCATGTCCACTGAGTCAGTGACACTGTCTAATCATCTCATCCTCTGCTGCTCCCTTCTCCTCCTGCCCTCAATCCTTCCCAGCATCAGGGTCTTTTCCTGATGATTCGGAAAAGTCGACTCTTTGCATCGGGTAGCCAAAGTATTGGAGTTTCAGCTTCGGCATCAGCCCTTTCAATGAATATTCAGACTGATTTCCTTTAGGATGGACTGGTTGGATCTCCTTGCAGTCCAAGGGACTCTCAAGAGGCCTCACCAGCACCAATTTATTTGAAAGCATCAATTCTTTGGCACTCAGCCTTCTTTATTGTCCAACTCTCACATCCATACACGACTCCTGGAAAAACCATAGCTTTGACTATATGGACCTCTGTCGGCAAAGGGAGGTTATACTGTTACGTTAACACCTACCCTACCCAAAATGATCAGTGATCTTATGAAAAGGGGAAATTTGGACCCAGAGACTGAACACATCCGTACACGACTCCTGGAAAAACCATAGCTTTGACTATATGGACCTCTGTCGGCAAAGGGAGGTTATACTGTTACATTAATACCTACCCTACCCAAAATGATCAGTGATCTTATGAAAAGGGGAAATTTGGACCCAGAGACTAAAATCCGGGGCGAACACCATGTGCAAGCTGCAGTCAGGCTGCCACAGCCAAGGAACCACTATCAGCAACAGCTCCTCCCCTGCTGGCTTCAGGAGAAGGGCGCCCCTGCTGACACCTTGACCTTGGCCTTCCAGCTTCCAAGACTGTGAGACAACTTCCTGTTGTTTAAGCCAGTCAGTCTGTGGTACTTTGCTCCAACAGCCCCAGAGAACGCATATAGAAGGAACCCTACAAGCAATTTCCTCCAACTTTCTGTTTCATGCAGATCTCCTTCCTGACATGGATCAATATTCACTTCAGCCTCCATAGAACACTTCCAGGGATGGGAGCAATGTCCATGGGTCAATGCATCCAATTATTGAATAAGTCGTATTATTTCATTGTATGGGTATCATACTTTTGCAATGTAATTGTTAGTAATGCTAGCTACTGTTACGGAGAAGGCGAAGGCACCCCACTCCAGTACTCTTGCCTGGAAAATCCCATGGACAGAGGAGCCTGGTGGGCTGCAGTCCATGGGGTCGCTAAGAGTCGTACACGACTGAGCAACTTCACTTTCACTTTTCCCTTTCATGCATTGGAGAAGGAAATGACAACCCACTCCAGTGTTCTTGCCTGGAGAATCCCAGGGACAGTGGAGCGTTGTAGGCTGCCGTCTATGGGGTCGCACAGAGTCGGACACGACTGAATCGACTTAGCAGCAGCAGCAGCAGCTACTGTTAAGCCTTGCTATTCATTTTACATGAAGGTCCATTTGATGTTCAATGAAAGCGTGCTGCATAGAAAATATGTGGGCATCTACAGATTAGCCTGTAACGAAGGCACCAGCATTCATTCAGGGGCAGTGAAATTATTTGGAAGGAAAGTATTTGGATGGAAATAAACAGCTTGGGAGTCAGACAGAGAAGGAGCTATGTCGTATGACATCCTTTATATGTGGAATCTAAAAAGAAATGATACAAATGAACTTACTTACAAAACAAAAAGAGACTCACAGACTTAGAAAATGAGCTTATGGTTGCAGCAGGGAAGGGATAGTTAGGGAGTTTGGGAAGGTCATATAAACCCTGCTATCTTTAAAATGGATAACCAACAAGGACCTACTGCATAGCACAGGGAACTCTGCTCAATGTTATGTGGCGGCCTGGATGGGAAGGGGGCTTGGGAGGGAAGGGGGCTTGGGAGACAATGGGCACATGTGTGTGTATGGCTGAGTCCCCTTTGCTGTTCATCTGAAACTATCACATCATTGTTAATTGGCTATACCCCAATACAAAATAAAAAGTTCAAAGTGCAGGGAAAAAATAAAAAGAAATAAACAGCTTCAGAGTTCTGGCCCCGCCAATGCAGACTAAAAGGCAAGAGCACACTCACACCCTCCTCTGGGACTTGTAGAGCCTCCCCCACCACCCCCGACAAAGAGCAAATCAATGCTAACCAGTTGACCGACTGAGTCATAAGCAGCACAGTTCATGAGCCAGAAAAAAGAGTTTTGCTTTCCTGCTACCAAAGGGCAGGGAAGGGAAAAGAGTAGCGCATCACAGAGGACCACTGGCAAAGGGAAAAATCCCTCCGGAGTAGTCAAGGGCATGCAAGAAACATCTTTGATCTGTTCCATTGCATTTTGTTTCCCAACCAGCCATACATCAGGACGGATTGAGGCCTCAGTTGCTGCCGTCTCCCTTCAGTCTGATTCAATAAGCATGTGTTGTAGATACGCTGACCATTTGCCCCAGGGAGAAACAACCAAGTGATGGGAGCAGATTAATCCTTGTGAGTCAACTGCAAGGCGGCGCCTGGGGACTGAGTGACTCATGATCAGAGATCAATGCCTTGGGAATAGATGGCAAACAGATTTCGTTTCCAGAAAGCCTGGTTCTGGATGCTGATGAGAAATTCTGTCCCTACTCCGTATGGTGGCCTTCCTCCAACATCCGGTGATGAGATCTAGCCATCTCCTGTAGGAGCGGATTCTGTATTTTAACCCTCTAGGCCTATGAACAATGTTCTGATCCCTTTTCCCCTGGCAGCGCCAAGGGGACTCACACATTCACATAAACACTCACTTGAGTGGTGCTCGTTCCAGACCAGCCCGTGCTTGGTGCTGTGACTCAATGCCCTGAAGGAGCCTGGGGAGAAAGCAAGCCAAACACGCTGTCTTCACCTGCTGGCATCAGCGCCTAAGCTGACATTTCAATGTGATTTTCACATGGGGATTGGAGAGACAGAAGTCCATACTCAGCACGAGATATTTGCTTGCTGGGGAACACTAGGCAAAAAATTCTGGAGGAATTTCATAAAATCTGACAAACTGATTGAGAAATGCATTTGTTGCTGTTGTTCAGTCGCTAAGCCATGTCGGACTCTTTTTGACCTTATGAACTGCGGAAACCATTTTAAAGGTGAGAGCTAAGGTTAGGGGTCCTTCACTGCAAGAAATGAGATCAAGAGCTGTTTGGATTTGTTGTGATTAAAACAATGTGGTATCATGGAACAACAAAGTCCAAGAGAAAGCCAGAAATAAACACACCAATGTGAAAAAGTGATGTAGGACAGAGATTTGTTCTTATAAATTTTGTACTGACAAAATCAATCAAGAAAGAGATATTTGTTCTTACAAATCAATCAAGAAAGCATGGACTCTTCCCAAATGGTGTTGAGAGAATTGATTATTTCAATAAAAAGTTAATTTCATTGGGACTTCCCTGGCAGTCCAGTGGTTAAGACTCTGCTTCTATGGCAGGGGGCCCAGGTTCCATATCTGGTTGGGGAACTAAGATCCCACACGCCACATGGCATGACAAATAATAATTATAGTAATAATTTTATTGATCAAATGATCCGATTCTGTCCCCCTTCTGGATCCAGGATGGGGTTGCACTTCCCATCCCTTCTTAAGTTAGATACACAGTCACAAGACTCTACAGCCACTGAAATGTGACCAGCAGACAAGCGTTACCTTCAAGTACAGCTCTTGGTGGCCAGTGTGTGACCTGCCATGTTCCCCTCCCTGCTTCCGGGGTTCTGGATGTCCCTGTCTAGACAAGCCTCCATCAGCCTGGGTCCCTGCACACTCAAGGTGGACAACAGCGTCATGAGACTTAAACTGAGGGTTAAACCTCTGAGATTGGGGCATTTGTTTCTTCAGTATAATCTAGGCTCCTCCCAACCAACACAAAAATAAGCCCCCAAATAAATGACCTAGATGTGAAAACTATACAATTTTTAGAAAAAGATACAGGCAAATATTTCTCTGACCTCAGAGTACAGAAAGACTCCTTTTAAAGGTTTTTAAAAATTATAAACCATAAAGGAAAAGATCAATGTATTTGACTGAATCCATTTTAAACTCGTCTGTTTGCCAATACACACCATAAATTGAGGAGATAACTGCAAACTGTTAAAGATCCTTGCAGTCTTGTAACCAGCAAAAGATCAGTTGTAGAACATCCATAAAAATACTCCAGAGGTCAACACAAAAAGACAAACGGGCAAAAAGTGAAATAGGCAAAATATGTGAAAAGATAATCAACATATGTAGTAACTGGGAAAATGTCCATTAAAGTGATTTAAACCACTTCACACTGGTAGTTTTGGTAAAATTTTAAAATATGGTAATATCTATGATTGCCAAGAGTATAAAGAAAAACTGCATGGAGAAGCAACAGAGCCAAGTCTAGAGAGGCTGAAAACATGCATACCTTTCAATCCAATAATAATTCTCCTGCTTACTGTATTTCCCAGGAACTCTTGCACATTTGCACAGGAGATGTTTAATCAGAAACATTCAGGGAATTTCCTGGGGGTCCAGTGGTTAGGACTCCCTGCTCTCACTGTCGAGGGGCCGGGTTCAATCCCTGGTTGGGAAACTAAGATCCCACAAGCCACGTGGGGCAGGCTTATATTTAATGGAAAATAATCAGAAACAATTCAAATATCCATCATCAGCAGAGTAGAGAAGTAATTTGCTCTACATGCAAAGAAATACTACACATTTGCTGTGTCAGTGTGGATAAATCTCAAAAACACAATATTAAACAACAACGAAAAAATGAAGTTGGACAAAGTCATGTGGTATATGTGCCATTTATACACAGTTTGAAAATACACACGCTTTAATAATCAAATACATATATTGTATGTGTACAGTAAGAGTTCTAAAGGGGGCATGGAAATAAACCCAGTTAGAGAGGTATTGGGGTCAGAAACATAGGGGGTTTCTAATGCATATGTATCATTTTAATTATTAAGAAAAAATGAAAAAAGTACAGCCCAACTTTAGACTGAACTGAAATCGGAGCCGGGAGGTGATTAACACGTGTTCATTATGCTATTCTCTGTACTTTTCCACTAATGAAATTTTTTTCATTTATGACTTCTTAAGGCTTCATAATGAGCAAATGGTAGGATGAACCACAGGTCCGTGTTTTGTTCACCTCCCCACACTTATGTTAACAAATGTAAAATCAGTTATCCCTAATTCTGACATTTCCGTACCTCTCTCACATACGCCAGCTCTGGAAGACCCTGGTTCTCAAATTTGTCTCCACATTGGCATCAGTGACGCCCCTGGGTTCCAACCCCAGAAAGTCTGATTAAACCTGGGCAATAAGAGATTTTAAGGCTTGCAGGTGATTTTAATGTGCAGTCAAAGTGGAGAATAACTGCTTTCAGAAAAAAAAAAAATTGGAGAAGAAAACTCCGAGTTTAGAATCTGTGGGGGAGAATGGATACTTGTATACGTGTGGCTGAGTCCCTTCACTGTTCCCCTGAAACTATTACAACATTGTTAATCAGCTATAGCCCAATACAAAATAAAAAGTTAAAAAAAAAAAAGAATCTGTTGGGGAGAACCTCAGATCTATGACTGTTTTATAGCCCTGGGCAACTGCACTATCCATTTCTCCATCAGTATGAAGGGGATAATATCATCTATTTTGGGGGGTGTTGCTAGAAGGGCTTCCCAGGTGGTACAAGTGGTAGAGAATCCACCTGCCAGTGCAGGAGACACAAGAGATGTGGGTTCATTCCTGGGTTGGAAAGACCCCCTGGAGGAGGAAAGGGCAACCCACTCCAGTATTCTTGCCTGGAAAATTCCATGGACAGAGGAGCCTGGCGGGCTACAGTCCGTGAGGTTGCAAAGAGTCAGACAACACTGGGCACACATGAACAAACACACATTCACACACACACACATACATTCACACACACACACACACACACACACACACGAAGAACTAAATAAGAATGACGTGTATAAATTACCCAATACAGTATCAGAGTAATAGCAGTAATAAGCGAGTTTTCTCCTGAGGATTGAGAAATGAAATTCTAATCTATTTTATGGAAGTAGAAGTTATTACCATCCCAGATGATCTTATAAGAAGTGAACAGTAAGCAGATCATTCAGATCCTGGAGAGGATGGAGCATGGTAGCACCACCCTCTGCCCCCAGCTCCAGTCTTCCCTCTTCTTCAAACCTGGGCCTATGCCATGAAAAAGCCTAACGTCCTATTGCTTTCTGAGCTTTTTTCATTTAAATGAGTGCTTGGGATTTTTAAAAGCCACAACTGCACGTTTAGGCCCCAAATACAGCCCTTCAGCCAATGACTTGGTCTGTTGATTCCTCAACATTTCTTCTTAACTTGTACCAAATTGAGCACAGGGTATATGGGAGCTCTGTTTATAGCTCTCTAAGTGTTTCTAAAAGAAAAGTTTATATAAGAAATAATTAATGCCACTCGGAAGCTTGGCATGAAACCTTTCTCAGAGTCTCCATCCCAAATCAACAAAAAGCTGAGATCTAAGAGTGTAGGGAAAAAGGAAAAGCAGCTAGTCATGGAGAAATAGGCCTGGGTGTTAAAATATATCAAGGTACAAACATCATCAGTAGAAAGATTACAAATGGCGTAACTAAAAGAGTGGAGAGAAGAGCAAGTAGGGGGTTGCTGTTGTTTAGTCCCTAAGCTGTATCCAACTCTTTGCAACCGCGTGGACTGTAGCTCGCCAGGCTCCTCTGTCAATGGGATTTCTCAAGCAAGAATACTTAAGTGAGTTGCCATTTCCTTCTCCAGGGGATCTTCTTGATCATCTTGGGATGATCTTGGGATGATCTTCTTGGGATCATCTCCCAAGTCTCCTGGATTGCAGGTGGATTTTTTACCACTGAGCTACCTGGGAAGCTCAAGTAGCAGGTAAAGGTAATATAAGCTAAATAATTCCCCTTTTATGGGAATCAAGAAGTACTGTGTAAAAGAGATTTAAAAAAAATTTTTTTAATAGTTAAAAGGGAATACCTCTAGGAAGTGCAGGTGGACTGGGGAGAATAAAACTTTTGTATTTTACCTGGTAGCATCCTGAATTTAGCTGCTAGATAAAGATATGAAGATAATTGCTGTGGGGACTTCCCTGGTGGTCCAGTGGTTAAGAATTCACCTTGCAATGAAGGGATATGGGTTCAATCCCTGGTCTGGGAAGATCCTACATGCTGTGGAGCAACTAAGCCTGTGCGCCACAACTACTAAGCCTGTGCTCCAGAGCCCAGGAGCTACAGTTACTGAAGCCTGCGAACCCAGTGAAGCCTGCGAACCCAGTGAAGCCTGTAAACCTTCTGTTGTGCTCAGCAACAAGAGAAGCCACTGTAGCAAGAAGCCCAGGCCCCGCAACTGGAGAGTAGACCCCCTCACCTCAACTAGAGAAAATCCGAGCAGTGACAAGGTTCCAGCACAGCCAAAAACAAATGTAATTAATGAATTTTAAAAACAAGTCACAAGAAAATAAAATTACACACTTATATATATTTATATATATATATATAAAAGCACAATGTAACTTTAAAAGTGCAGGAAATTACTTAATTGCTCAACAGAAGATCTCACCTCTGCTTTAGTACTGCTTAATATATAGCACGTTATGATTTTGCAACCCAATGTTAAGCAGTAATTGGCTGACGTACCAATGTGTCAAATGCTTTTATAGGCAACAGACTCCAGCCTCACATTTACCTGCATAATTGAAAACAAATGATGCCTGGCAAATGCTTAATTATTCCTGAATTTCATATGAGAACAATGTCAGCATCTTGCAAAATAGAGTTTGATGAATAGCCTAGCTGCAGTAAACCTTTTAAAAGAAAAATACTGACTTTGATGATCTGAGATTTTCAGTTTATGAGGTCATTAATCATGGGAAGTGTTATGTCTCATTTCTGCTAGAGAGTTATTTTCTACCCTTAGGGCCATAGAATGTTTATTAGACTTAAATAAGAAAATGGTTTCCGCTCATGGCTATTCAAATTCTATTAAAAATAATTTCTAAACCAGCAACCATTTCCCCTATCTCTCTGTTAAACATAGGAAAGAGTAAGCTTTTTAAAAATCTACCAGGCTGCCCTGTATAAGTTTTCACCCCCTAAGGTAGTGAGATGATAATAACACCTATTGATTTTTTTTAAAAAATCCTTTCCTTTCGTGAGACTGCTACAAGGGTGGGTGTCTCGTGCAGTTTTGAACTCCAAGAGGACTCATCCGTCTTTCAGGAGGAATCAGTACATGACACTGCATGTGCTTTTTGGAAATGCTTAACCTTTATCATGTTGTGTACCTACTTCAACCACCTTACAAGGAAAAAGTTCTAAGATTTCCAGAATCCACGGAAGTTCATTTGGAATCACCACAGCTAATAAGCACAGTGAGCACTTTATTGGAAGCTTCCCCAAAGCCTGCAGTAGGAGCGAACAGCAGAGGCATCAAGGAGAAGGATGCCAAAGAAAAGAAGCCAGTTCATGCCGGAAACAGAACCTTGGAAGAGCTCAAGAACAGAGGCACCGTCTCTGAGGATGGAGTCACAGAGTTGTCGAGAGTTAGCACAGTGGAGAAGACAATGGCACCCCACTCCAGTACTCTTGCCTGGAAAATCCCATGGGCAGATGAGCCTGGTAGGCTGCAGTCCATGGGGTCGTGAAGAGTCGGACACGACTGAGCGAATTCATTTTCACTTTTCGTGCATTGGAGAAGGAAATGGCAACCCACTCCAGTGTTGTTGCCTGGAGAATCCCATGGACAGGAGCCTGGTGGGCTGTTGTCTATGGGGTTGCACAGAGTTGGCCACGACAGACATGACTTAGCAGCAGCAGCAGCACAGTGGAAACTGGCCTTCCAGGTCTTCTTGTCTCCCCCTCCTATTGGCTCCTCCCTGGTCTGCTGAAGACCAAAGACCGAGACTTTCTTTCTAGAGGAGCTGCATCAGAGTTAACTCTGTCTCTAGAGGCACCAGGAGCGCCTGAGGGTGGAGGTAAGGAGTCCTACAGAGAACAGAAGTATTAAATGATAGGCTACGTATTAAAATCGGTGTCTGACACCCTCCTCCCCTTGCTCAGCTTCCCAAACACTGGCAGCCAGCATTTCCTCTGTGGAGAAACTCATCAACTTAAAAGAAAGACCTAGATGGAGTGATAACTGAGCATCCGCCAATGAAATAGAGGACCATCCCCAGAGGCCCATCAGTTGACAAGCCCCAGCCGTGCCTACCATTTCCAACCTGTGTATTTAGCTCCTTGCTAAACTGAAAAGACAGCCGAGGATCAGACAGATGAGGGATGGTTCTCCATGCAAATCTGAGACCAAAGGAAACAGACAAAATTAACTTGGAAGAAACAGACAATGTGGGGAACAAAAGAATGTATTAAAAACTCTAGGATGGAATATTCTCTCTAAGGGAAAAAGATGCTGTGTTCATGAAATGAGAAGAGAATGAATGCCATTTGAAAGAAGAAAAGAAACATTCAGAGACCAAGAAAGCATTCTAATAAATTTTAAATGATGGCAAACAGAAATTAAAGATAAAGGTTGATAAATAAAACTGAGCAAAAGTCTAAGTAATTAGATTTTAAAAAAAGGAAGAGATGAGAAGTAGGAGAGGCAAGATAAGCAAACCAGAAGATTGATCAGGAAGTTTCGAAAGTTAACAAACACGAGTTCCAGAAACTAGAAGGGAAAAAAATAGAAGAAAAGAGATTTTGTAAAGACAAATACAAAAGCATTTCTAGAACTAAGGGAATAAACTTTAATCCTGAAGAGGTCTACTTAATACCTAGCACAATATATGGGGGAGAAAAAGCATGTAGAACTGATTTCTCACTGTGAAATTTCAGAACAACACAGACACACACACACACACACACACACACACACACACACACACAAAGATGCTAACGGTTGCCACAATGGAAACAGAAATATCATATACAAAGCCTCCAAGATTAGAATTCGTAGAACTTCTCCACAGCAAACTGGGGTTGCAAGGCAAAGAAGCAGCCAGAGAGAATGATTTCAAAACAAAGCATCGATCAGGCCTAAGCCTAGAATAAGGATATTTTCAGACTATGAGGACTTTAAAAGTTATACCTTCTGCCTTTTTTCCCCCTGCAAGCTTCTGGAGAAGGTGCTTCATCAAAAAAAATGAATAAACCTGTGATGACCTAAATGGGAAGAAAACCCAAAAAAAGAGGGGATTTACATATACAAACAGCTGATTCACTTCACTGCACAGCAGAAATTAACATAACATTGTAAAGCAACAACACTCCAGTAAAAATTAATGGAAAAGGAATAAACCAAGAAAAAGATCTCAGGCAATTCAAGAAAAGAGGATTCCCAGGATGAAAGGAAGTCCCTGGATGACAGCTGTGCAGAAAGCAACTCATCTAGATGGGATCAAGATGCGAAAAGGCTCCAGGAGAGTCAGCAGGAAGATCATCTATCCTGTTTGACAAGAAGGAAAAGAAAGTGAAGTCTCTCAGTTGTGTCCAACTCTTTGCGACCCCATGGACTGTGGCCTACCAGGCTCCTCCACCCATGGGATTTTCCAGGCAAGAGTACTAGAGTGGGTTGCCATTTCCTTCTCCAATACTGTTTGACAGGAAGGAAAGATTTTTCAGTCTTCAGAGACTCTGGGGATGACTCAGAGAAAGTACAAGTACAGAGAAAGCAATGTAAATTTTTTAATGAGGCAGTTAATTCCAGGGAAAACTAAAAATTGAATAAGAGAGGAATTGGTGGTGGTTGCTAGGGACTGAGGGTTTGGGAAAACAGGGAGCTATTGGTCTATGTCCAAGATGAGTAAGAGCTAGAGACCTGCCCTAGCACACAGCATTGTGGTTAACAAGTCGGTATAATTAAGAGTAGAGCTCGTGTTAAGTGTTTCTATCACACACACACACAAAAGAGGTGGGGACAAGAGGGAACTTTTGGAAGTGATGTTATTTAGTCTTTAAGTGGTGTCCAACTCTTTTGCAACCTCATGGACTTTAGCCTGCCAGGCTACTCTGTCCGTGAGATTTTGATTTTTCCAGGCAAGAATACTGGATTGGGTTGCCATTTCCTTCTCTGAAGTGATGGATATGTTTATTACCTTGAATGTGGTAATGGTTTCATGTTGAGGTCCTTTAACGGACTGGAACCTGGTGGTCTGGAGTCGACGATAAGAAAGTAAAGGAGAGAGAAAGAGAGCCTGATATTTCTTGGTTTACGCAGAAAACCAATAAAGTCCCTGACACAGGGCTTGCTCTGTTCATGAAGGCCTCAGGCACCCTCTCAATGGGGTGAAGGCCCAGAGTGCCTTCTCGAGAGGGTCTTAGAAGCCCGGGCAAGAAAGTGAAACCAGAAGGCCTCTGCACTCCAAAGAATTAGCCTGAGAGAGAGAAAGAGAAAGAAAGCAAGACACGGGGACCAAAGCTCTGATGGAGCAAAGGTGTTTTAATCAACATGGTGTGGGCATATATACTGTTTTACAAGGTAGTATTCTCAGCAAAGATAAAGATTAAAATTCCAGACTTACAAAACATAGGCGATCCATATTAAAGAGAGAGAGTTGTAAACAATCACTTTTACCATATGGTTCATATGCAGGAAGAGGGTACTTATCACCGTATAGAAAAACTAATGAAGGAAATGCCTGGATTCCTCAGCCCCGGGAGAGGCTTGCCTCTCCTTTTAATTCTGTCAGGAATCCTCTGTTCTTTATTCAGGAATTAATAAAGAACAGAGGATTCCTAACAGATCCAAAACAGCACACAGGAAGCCTCCTGTTAAATGCTTCCTGACAGTTTCACATAATATTTTTCTTTGCCAGGATGGAAAGAAGAGATGGACGTGAGGGTCTCCATGCGTGCATGCTGCATGATAAGTCGTCGCTTCGTGTCTGACTCTGTGCAACCCCATGGACTGTAGCCCGCCAGGCTCCTCTGTCCATGGGATTCTCCAGGCAAGAATACTGGAGTGGGTTGCCATGCCCTCCTCCAGGGGATCTTCCTGACCCAGGGATGGAACCCACATCCCCTTTATCTCCTGCATTGGCAGGAGGATTCTTTACCTCTAGTGCCAGCTGGGAAGCCCAATGAGGGTCTCCAGATCCTGCTAATTTGTCACACGTGTACTAACCTTTCACCTCAATACCCCTTCCTTTCTCCTAATGACAACTATCTGCTTGCTCGTGTGTGATAAAGCTCTCCATATCTACTTTATGGATGAGGTTTTGATACTCAGAATGCTTTGATCTTACTCCTCCAGGACAAAGAAGGAAGTTGAATAATTCTGATGACTATTTCTTGTCTTCATTACATATTTTTTACAACTAGATATGGCTTCTAGGGAAAAGATAATGTCTGTCCAGCTGCACATTTGTTGCCCATAATTTGATAATCCGTGCGGAAAACAGAAGTTGGCTGATGCTGACTCCACAGCAGGGACATGTAGGGTAAAAAGCAGACGAACTTCAAAGGCCTTGGTTAGAACTTGGCTCTAATGCTTGTCATGTGACTCTTTCGACCTTTTCTCAAGAGTTTTACAATCTGTGAAATGAAGCAGTTGGACTGTAATCTTGGAAATCTTTCCAGCTCTAACATTCAATGATCAGAACTTTAAATCTGGTGCATGTTTTTCAAAATTTGGAACCTTAGTTTCCACTCTTTGAGAATTAACTGGGGAAGTTTCATAGGCTCAAAAAAATAACCAGTAGTTAACTGTTCTGCTTGTGCCTTCCTTCTGCACGTATTTAGCTGCTTCTCTACATGTACTGGGCAGACTGATGCTGGGTTACAGGCACAGTTTGAATGTGTCATTTCATAAAACTTTGGTAAGAATGTAAATTGTCTAATTTGGAAACAAGTTGAAATTGTGGACATTTTACTGCCCCAGCTACAACCAGCCTACTCTTGTCCTCTGATGCATTTCACCGTTCAACTTGGACCTACAGCTTAATTATGACTCTCTCCTTGACTGTTTTCATAATTCATGTACTGGCTCCATGATTTACACCTGTAGTCAGATTCCATATTATAACTGTTTTATCAATTTCCTAGTGAAAAGTTCGCAAAACGAGCACCCATTCCACACAATATCAGTAAATGTTTGGAGGAAAAAACTTTGATGGTTTCATAAGTTTGAGAAAACATTGGATTTAATCATTGAGCAGGTTTCTTTATCTGAGTGTCTAAGATGCTTTACTGGGCTGATGCTCAGTGAGCATCTCTGAGAGGAAGATACAGGGTGCTCAGCTACTCCAATGTGCACAACCAGGAAGTCCTCTCTTCCCGGACCACCTACCTGGATATGATCCATGGCACATATTTTGGAACAACTGTTTTCATAAGATACTCTTTTTAAAAACCATGATTGTCGTAATTTTTTTTCCCCATAAAGTGTGACATGCATGGATGGCACATCAAAGAATCAAGGAATATTTGTACATCATGCAGAATAGAGAGTTAACAGTATGAGTTAAATAATGAATCTTTTGGCTTCCGTTGTGGCTCAGCTGGTAAAGAATCCACTTGTAGTGCGGAAGACCTGGGTTCAATCCCTGGGTTGGGAAGATCCTCTGGAGAAGGCAACAGCTACCCACTCCAGTATTCTGGCCTGGAGAATTACATGGACTACAGTCTATGGGGTCCCAAAGAGTCAGACACAATTGAGTGACTTTGACTTTCACTAATGAATCTTTAGCTCGTTTTATCAAGAAATTCTGACAAGGTTCCCACTTGGGATATAAAGCTACAGTGTGGAAGAAGATTGGGCTTCCCTGGTGGCTCAGACAGTAAAGAATCTGCCTGCAGTGCAGGAGACTCGGCTTCGATCCCTGGGTTGGGAAGATCCCCTGGAGAAGGGAATGGCTACCCACTCCAGTATTCTTGCCTGGAGAATTCCAGGGACAGAGGAGCCTGGCAGGCCACAGTCCATAGGGTCACAGAGAGTTGGACACAACTGAGCACCTAAGGCTTTCACACTTGCACACGTGGAAGAGGATTAAGTAGCCAGCTCCTCAAGAGCTGGTGTCCTGGCTCTGTGTCACTCCACCCTCCACTGCAGGAACAGAAAAACCCCACAAAACTGTGATGTGCTGTTGCTCCCTTTCAACTAGTGATTACAGCTCGTCAAATTACGAGCTGTGAATCGTTTCATAATTTTAAAACCCTAACGGAAAGTAATATGTGTGATGACAATATATTTAGCCATGGAAATACACAGTCCTAGCCAGAGTACCTTGAAAAAAAATCACATCAGATGGAAGCAGTGTCACCAACCAGTCCATCATACAGCTCAGGATAATCTCCATTGCTTAGTAATGGCAAATACTGTCCAAGAGGAAATAATCACCCAAGACAGCTGAATCCATTATTCTTTGAGAAGTCATAAATATAGTCAGAGGTCACAAAAATATTTTTAAATGGTACTTAAATGGACAATTACCAACTGGTGAGAGACTAATGTGGTTCTCTGTCAAATCTTTTTCAAATTTCATAAAATGTAAAGGCTTGGTATGCATGCGTGTGTGTGTGTGTGTGTGTGCACACATGAATGTGCAGGAGAAATGGCGGGGGCTGGGGGAGCAGTGTGGCTGTGAGGAACAGTATGTTCTCCCATGAATGGCATTACAGAAATCAGAGGTAATGGGAAAAAAGGAAAAGTGCAGGAGGTTTTGGCTCAGCATGTTACAAAAACAGATGTCCATTTATTGACTAATAATGTTATTTAGTATTAAAAAACAGCATTTCATAGCAGAAGTGTTGCTTTAATTCATTTTCCACATTAGACACTAAGCTTTCTTATCTATAGATATGAAACACCAAAGGGCTTAATTTATTCTAAACTACTCAGAAGGAATTTGAAACATTAAGCCAGCGCTCAGAATGACCTGACCCTAGTCCAGCACAAGTTTATTACCCAAGAGATAATTCATGCTTGGCTCAACCAAATTAGAACTGTATTGGCAAGAATCAGGGAAAGATACTAAGTTTAGGATTATATAGCATGCATTTTACCCACAAATAATACTTACTAGACATTTAAAAACATTACCTGTAGAGTATAGAATCTTTTATGTGAACCGATAAAAGCTCTGCAAGTGTTTCATCTACCACTCAAGGGGCTGAAAAATCTGAAGCCAGGAGTGACAGAGACAAAGTGCCAGAATGGTATCAAGGCTGGGCACACAGAGTGAACTTTATGAATGAACCCACCACCTAGAGGGGTTTTTATGAATGAACCCACCACCTAGAGGGGTTTTTATGAATGAACTCACCACCTAGAGGGGTTTTAGGAAGGAGGGGAATGGCCAGGAAAAAAAAACAAGAGGTTTTTGTATCTAACCGAACAAGATCATTTTGAGGAATAAATTGAGGAGTGAAACGGATTACTAGAATAACCAGAAAATGAGCTGTCTGAAATGAAGAGTTCAAGAAGAAGACCTGGTAAAGACTGAGGAAAGGGACTCAAGAAAAATCACAGGCATCACTCAGCCAAGATGGATTCCAGCAAGAAGGATTCTGGGAGAAGTTTTCTCTAGTAACCCAACCGCCGTGCACTGCACTGGCGTTTTGAGAGCGGAAAGTAGGCTAAAAGCCAGAGATTTGCCCAAGGTCACATGGGGCTGATCAGGGAACTGCAATCCTGTTCTTTCTCACATCCTGGTTCTAGATTACGTTCATGGTAGCCAGTTACTCCTCACTGCTCTGAGAACATCAGGTGAGATCAAAGGATGTTTGGGAAAGGATTCCCAAAGCCTGCAGCCCCGTTAGTTCCCACTTCTTAGAACCTTAGGCGAGTCTGCGCATGAAATGTCCCACGCTTTTTCTTCCTCCCACTTACACAGTGTTGAGAAGCTACTATGAGTCCAGCACTGGGAATACGGAGATGAATAGAAAAGAATTGCCACCCACAAGTCCTCAAGAAGAGACAGAGAGGCACAAGGAGCAAACGCCATATGAAGGCAGAGACTGCGACTGGGATGATACGGCTACCAGCTAAGGAATCCCAACATTACCAGCAGCTGCCAGAAGCCAGGAGAGAGGCAGGGGGCCGATCCTCCTTGCACTTCCGAAAGGGAACAACTGTGACGACATCTTGATTTTGGATTTCTTGCCTTCAGCACTGTGAGAGAATAAACTTTTGTTGCTTAAAGCCAAAAACAGAAAAATCACACAAAGACTAAACATGATTTGAAAGATAACTAGAGAGCTGGTTAAGCAACTTAAGTAGAGAGTAAAGACATGTTTCAGATGGGTGGTTAAGAAACCCAAGTGGTATCATACATTGAAAGTCTGAGGTTAGAGTCAAGTGCATTATTTACAGGTTTAAAAAATGTTGTTTCATGGGTGATTTGGGTCTCTTCTTCTATGAGCTCATAGAAAACACCTCAGGAGATAAAAGATTATTATACATTTCCGTTTCTCCCTTCAATAATCGGATGACTGTAAAGACACATCCAAACCTTAAGGTCGACCAAAGCTTTAGACAGGTTTCCATGAATCTCTCTCCTGCACCAGACACCTGTCGAGAAGCACTGGACCAGCTTCTCTTGAAAACCTCCAGTGAGAGAGAAGTCAGTTCTCACTGGATTAGATTAGTGAGAAAAGTGAAATAATTGATTCAGGCAAGGATCCTCGCTGGATGCTAAGACCATCAGGTAAAATTTTTAGGGAAAATGCCATCTGCATAGTACCAAAATTCACCACACAGATTATGTTGTGTTAATTGCACACAGGAAATGGTGAGACCTGGAGGTCACCCCCTCTTAACCGAGTGATGAGTCCATGTTTCAAACGATGGGGCAACCTTCCACTCATGTCTCCTGATGGGATGCAACTCCAGGTACATGCCATCATCCTAAGACAAACTCTTGCCCCAAATCTGAATCCAATCACGCTTCCAAGCCTAACTCTCAGTTTACAGAAAATAGAAGTGATAGAAGTTAAATATCACCATTTGTCTGACAGTCAGTCCAATCCAGAAGGTGGGGGCATTGACAAGGTAACTGGCCTGCTTTTTTGAGTCAATGTCACAGGAAAACAGGTAGGGGACTGTTCCGGAATAAAAGAGAATAAGATACACAACAACCGAGTGCGACATGTGGAGCTTGATGGGATTCTGGTTTGTAATTTGTGTTTCAAATGATGAAAGGTATTTTGGGAACAAATAGAAAAATTTGAGGAGGCTGCATATTAAATGATATTAGAAAAGTATTTTTAAGTGTTTTAGATACAATAATGACATTTTAGTCAAATTAAAGTATGTCCCTTATTCTTGAGGCTTCCCTGATAGCTCAGTTGGTAAAGAATCCACCTGCAATGCAGGAGACCCCGGTTCAATTCCTGGGTTGGGAAGATCTGCTGGAGAAGGGATAGGCTATCCACTCCAGTATTCTTGGGCTTCTACTGTGGCTCAACTGGTAAAGAATCCGCCCACAATGCAAGAGACCTGTGTTCGATCTCTGGGTTGGGAAGATCCCCTGGAGAAGGGAAAGGCTAACCCACCCCAGTATTCTGGCCTGGAGAATTCCATGGACTTTATATTCTTAGGGGAGAGAGAGCAAAAACAAATATAACAAAAGGTTGACTGTTGATGACTCTCAGTGGGTCTCTCAGCAGATAAGCATAAATTAACATTCTTAAGTTATGACAAGCACAGGTAACTGTTTCCCTTAATCTGATTCTTTCCTCATTTACGTAGAGATTCGGAAATGAATGAAGCCATGACTCTAGATTAACATATGGTGCCAATTTACTAAGTATCATAAGCATAAAACTGTGACATTCCCAAATTACCATGACCTTGCCTAACACTGGTCATATTTAAATATCAGGTAAATTTTTTAAACTTGTACAGATCACACAAGGTTAGTGAATTCCCAACCAAAATGGATTCTGTTTTGCTCAGCAGCTAGGCAGTCTGGAAAACAAATCAAGCACATTAAAACCAAAACATTTTATTATAAAGACAATGTTTTTATTTCATCTTTCCTACTTTTGTCCTTTTTCTTAAAAAAAAAAAAAAGCACAAAGGTCTTTTATAATAGAGTAGATCAACTTTGTCAGAAAGTTCTAGAATCTTTATTTGTATAATAAAGGCATTAGCTTAATCAATGTGTTTGAAAGCTCAAGTTTGCAATTATCTAATGTTAAAAGAAGTCCAAAATAATTGAATTTCAACCATCAGTCAGAAAAAAATCAAACGTCTAGCTTGGAAACAATAACAATTTAATGGACAAATAAAACATCACCACAATAAATAAAGGATGGAAGCACTGTCCTTTTTTCATCCAACATCATGAAAAGGTTTTTTGTTGTCATACATTTAAAACTGGTTAACACCAAATTAACTTACTGGCAACTGGGAAAAAAAAAAAAAGAAAAGAAACGAAGACTACCACATTACAGAGACACAAAGCGAGCACAGCGGGCCTGGCACAAATAGCAAAACGCACGGCGCCCACAACCAGAGCTCCCTAGAGCGCGCGCCCCCGATAACGCACCAGGCCATCTGACGTTACATTTCAGGCAAAGCAAGCCTTTTTTAAAAACCTTATAAACATATAAATCCAAACCACAAAACACCTCCTAAACATGACATTTACTCTAAGTACAAATGGATATTTGGAAATTGCATTCACAATGCCATCTAAACTAGATTTCAGGAAATTTTAAGTATAGAGCTATATTGGGGCTTAAATTCACTGGGCCACATCCCACACATACTTTCCCGTCATATTTACCCTGGGCATACATAGTCTCCAAGTTAACAGTTACAGAATTAAAAACTACTCTTCTAGAAAAGTATCGATTTTTCCTGAATAAACAGATTGGAACTGGTCCACTGTCTTTCACCCAACAAATGTTTCGTCACAAATACGTAAAGTAGCCTTAGTAATGCCCTTTTCTAAGAGTTATAAGTATTTAAACATTTATCATCAGTAATGAGTTTTAAGCTAAAAAAACCTTTTTTTTTTTTTTTTGCCTACTTTCTGTGGGCATTCTATTCCCTCAAACCTAAAATCTGTTACCCAATTTCTTCTCGTAAATATATACATTCAATGTCCCCTACCTCACGAAAAGAAGTTCATTAACTCAAGTCATATAAGCTTATGCTTTTATTTGAAATAAACTGCATGAGAACTTGAATCCATTCTAAAAGGGACTTAACAGGGATGGCAATATGGGAGATTGCACTCTGCCCTTCCATTTTGTTATATACTCCCTTGAAGGGCATCAGCTTGACATCTCTCTTGCCCATCCTTTTGCCTGAGCTACTGCACATAAGCCTAAACCATTATATTTTGGTACAGCTCAACAGAACACAGCAAAATACTTAGGTTCTCGGCACATCAAACCATGAGCTGGAACAGCTCCTGAACTGGGCCTGGGTTTCCACTGCCACAATTTACGCCAAATTGTTACAGGATTAAGTTAAGTGAGTCCATAGTAGAATTTAAAATGAAACGGGGAAAAAATAATCGAAATCCACATATAGTTATAGCAACTAATTTAAATGGAACCCCATCCAGGATAAAGGATGGTGCTGAATGAACAATGTGGTTTAAGAAAAAAAGAAGAAACTAAACTAAAATGCTTTAAGGAAAAGCTCAAATTGGATCTCCATGAACTGCTCTGAGAGAATTTCAGAGAAAGCTGGAGAGCAGAAAATAAACATGGAGAAAAAAAAAAAGGGTGTGTGTCCCAAACGAGTGGCCACATTCTGCTTTGAGGTTTACTGATGCCAATTTCCCGGCGTTTTAAGCTCTCTATAGTAATGTGACAAAACAGGCATATAGCTGAAACCACGCAAGAGGCCGGGTTCCTCTTGGCAAGTACCATGCATGGAGGGGCCAGCATCTGAGCTGGAGAGGATCCAGGGAAGTGCCAACCGTGGGCCAGGGGCAGTGTGCCCTGTGCAAGTGGGTGTGCCCTGGGGCTGCCCCCCTCCTGGGTCTACCCTCCATCCCAGGCTAAGATGATGAGAAGAGGCACCAGTTCATGCCTGACAGTCCACAAAGACTCCAGCCGCCACAGCACAACACGTCGGGCCCCGGGGTCCGTCTAGCAGCCCTGAGTGGCGGCTGCCCTGTCTCTGGGAAGACTCAGTAGCAAAGCGCTAGAAGGCTGAGCTGATCCCTGTCTCTTTTTTGCCAACACGTAAGTAGAAGTGAACATGTTACTTCCAGCATACAGGAAAACCACCGAGTCAATATCTGGATGGAAAACAGACCACAGACATATGCCCAGTGGCTCTGTTCACACCATGGGCGCCGATCACAGAGACTGTGATAGAAAACAAAGGCTAAGTGACCTAACTTGACACGTGGCAAGAGGTGTCTGACTTCTCGGCGTGCCAGTCTCGCTTAAGAGGACGGTGCCAGACAGTCTAGGAATTCGTGGCAGACACACTGGCAGAAGCCATACACCATCAGGATGACGAGGCTGGAGGGGACCAGGCTGACGAAGACGACCCCCAGTGTGACCTTCTTGGAGACCAGTAAGTAGATGCCCAAGGGCAGGGAGCTGAAGTACAGCAAGCCCAGCAACCACACCAGCACCCGGATGGACGTCTGAAAGACCAGGGACGTGCAGTTCCACATGGTCCAGTTGTGCGACACGGCGGTGGTCACCGAGTCGAAGCTGGAGGGCCGGTAGAACTCGACCACGGGCGTGGAGCTGAGCGAGGGCGAGCTCTCCCGCTGCACCTCCATGATGGTGATGACCAGGCAGTTGGAGGACGCGTGGGAAGGGCTGACCAGCGAGGCCAGCCGCTTGGGGGTCAGCAAGAGCTCGGTGGGGTTCTCGGGCAGGCACTTCTTGCCTTTGCCGCCGCCGCAGGTCAGGTTCAGCAGGATGTTGTTGTCGTCGGGCAGGCTGCTGACTTCGTCATCCGGTAGGCACGTCTCGAACCTGCAGAAAGGGCAGACGATGACGCCGTGCGGGGAGTCCCCGAAGCTGATGATCTTGCACAGGCATTTGGCACACACGCGGTGGCAGCACCCCAGCACCTTGGGCTTCCTCTGTTTCAGGTTGTACCGGTTGTAGCAGATCTTACACTCCAGCTCGTCTGAGACCTGAGACTCGGCTGCCTCCTCTGGCAGCTGACTGGCCATCCCGGGCTCTGTGCCTCCCGTCCTGGGCCGGACGGGCTGGACGGGTCCCGCAGAAGGAAGGCTTGGACGGCGCCTTCTCTCTGAATTATCACATCGTCCAAATCAGGCAGAGATGCACACAGGCAGGAAAAGGAGGGACAGAAATCGGCCGGGCATTTTCAGTTTCTGCGTATCGCTCTCTGTCTCAAACAGCATACTGACATAAGCCACGAGAGGGGTCTGCAAAGGAAAAGAGATTCTAATATGGTGAGCGGTTCGCTGAAAAGTGCTTTACGGAATTTTCTGAGCTTCCAGCGATTAGAAGTGGCAGACTTGAAAGGTTCAATCCCCAGCATCTTTTCACGCGTTTCTGCCTCCAGGATATAGGAAAGCATTATCTCCATGCTTAGCTTTTTTCAGTCCACAGATATGATAGTAAAGAAGGCATTAAGAATCTTAGCGGTGTGAAGTACACTGCAGAGCACTGTGTGTTCAGCTCAATAGAGAGATTTTTCTCTCTGAAATTGTACAAATTCGGCCTTTTTGAAGACAGAATGGGACACTTACCAGAAATAGATACATTTGCAGTTAAACTCCATTCAGTATAAATTAACTCTTTTAGAGGCCCATTGGTAATAAACTCCGATTGTCTAAATAACCCCAATAGTGCTTCAGAACACACTAAAGGAGGGAAAACTTAAGGATAGATGTTGAAAACGTGTTTTCAGAAAGTAATTTATACAGATGAGAGTGTATTTAAATACAGCAGACTATTCTTACCTTCCCAGTGTAAAGAAATCTGTTACAAGTGTCTTCCTTATTTGACTATTCAATTTCAAACTTTCTGTTTCAATACTAGTCTTGCAAACCATGGCTGTACACATATATTCACTCAAAGAAGAGTGAAGCATATGATACCTAAAATAAGCATTATATCCAAGTCAAGTCTAATTGCCAAGACGGAGAAGAAAACACAGAAATGGAGTTGTTCAGTCGTGTCTGACTCTTTGCGACCCCATGGACAGTCACCTACCAGTCTCTTCTGTCCGTGGGATTTTCCAGGCAAGAATACTGGAGTGGGCTGCCATTTCCTTCTCCAGGGGATCTTCCCAACCCAGGGATCGAACCCAGGTCTCCTGCATTGCAGGCAGGCACTTCAGCATCTGAGCCGAGAGTGTTTAAACACAGAACACACATGCAGTTATGTCTCAAAACATGAAGAATCATGCATGCATGGCTATCACAAAGTACTCAAACTCCAGCCACTTGCCTACTTTAGCTCATGTACTCTCTCTATGGTGAACAGAAAGCATGATGGTTGCTATTACTGCTGACTTTGGACAAATGGCTGAAGACTGATGTCACATAAACAGTCCATTCTCAATTATTAGGACTTAAAGAAGGGAGCAGCAATGTGAGAAATCTCCAAATAATTTTTAGCTTTAATATATGTGATTGGGGGGTGGTAGATTTGTCTTGGGCTTCCCAGGTGGCGATAGGGGAAAAGAATCTGCCTGCCAATGCAGGAGACTTGAGAGACACGGGTTCGATACCTGGGTCAGGAAGATCTCCTGGAGGAGGGCATGGCAACCCACTCCAGTGTTCTTGCCTGGAGAATCCCATGGACAGAGGAGACTGGTGGGCTATGATCCACAGGATCGCTAAGATCACAACTGAGCGACTTAGCACACAGGCACGCGCAAAGATTTGTCTTAAGTTATATTTTGATTGGAAAAATATCAGAATGTATTTGAATTTCTGAGAAGACCCCCAAGGAAATAACAGCAGAGGGCGGTCATAAGAGTTCTGAGAAGTAGAATGCAACTATGCCAGCATTTTAAATTTGCCATGGACCCTACTGCCTTAACAGAGAAAAGCCAGTGTGCAGGTAAACTTGGATGGTTTTTGAAATCATGATTAACTGGTTTGTGAATATGTATTATGTTCCTTTTAAATTATGACCTTAGTTAATTTTAAACTGACTCAATATAGTACAAGAATGTATAGTGTAATGGCTAGCATGGTAAGATGTACTCTTGGTGGGAAAAGGAAGACAATCAATAAGTTAGGCTCTTACCTCTGGCATCAGCCAATAAGTATAGGTAGAGTTTTTTTTAATAGAGTTTACTATTGCAACCCACTCCAGTATTCTTGTCTGGAGAGCTCCATGGACAGAGGAGCCTGGTGGGCTACAGTCCATGGGGTCACAAAGAGTCGGACATGACTGAGCGACTTTCACATCACTTCACTTTACACTGTATATGAATGTGTGTATTTCAAAACTGCTATTAAAGCTAATTTCTCTGTAACTACACTGACATGCAAAAAAGAATATATAGAACTTATCGTGATCATTTCACAATATATATGTAAGTGACATCTGTTGGGATCCCATGGACTATATCCCACGAGGCTCCTCTGTCCATGGGATTCTCCAGGCAAGAATACTGGAGTGGTTGCCATGCCCTCCTCCAGGGGATCTTCCCAACCCAGGGATCAAACCCAGGTCTCCCACATTGCAGGCAGATTCTTTACCAGCTGAGCTACCAGGGAAGCCCCTATAATGCTGTATGTAAATTGAATCTCAATAAAACTGAGGGAAATGAAAAAAATTTAAAGGCTGTGTGTGTGTGTAAGAATACATTACATTGTCAACATCTGATAGTCAGCTGGTTACTTTAATACTTTCTATACCCAAGCTTCCTACCATTAAAGGAGCAGCAGGAAAGTTCTATTAATATGTTGAGCCAGCACAATTTTTATTTCCTAATTCTGGGAACATAAGTTATTCACTGAGCCAATGTGTGTCTGAAAGTCGCTCAGTCAGGTCCGACTCTTTGTGACCCCATGGACTATACAGTCCATGGAATTCTGCAGGCCAGAATACTAGAGTGGGTAGCCATTTGCTTCTCCAGCGGATCTTCCTGACCCAGGAATCGAACCGGGGTCTCCTGAGTTGCAGGCGGATTCTTTACCAAGTGAGCTATCAGGGAAGCCTCACTGAGCCAATACTGAGCTATTATTTTCAATAAAGCTTACCTTTTTCACAGAACCACTCTTCATTCCTATGAACATGTTTAGAGTGTTATGATCATAACGTTCTAAAAATTCATACAGGGGCTTCTTGGTAACGTGCAAAAATAAAAATACTAAATGTTTAAATATCCAATCAAAAAGGTACCTACTTTATCTCTAAGGAGTTTTCTAGAAAACCCACTCTATTAGCTTGAAATACTTCATCAACTCCAGGCTCTGAAAGTGGCACTTCTGGGCAGGACTGGCTGACAGCCTTGAGCTCGGGTCACATCCCAGGAAATGCAGCCAGCACAAGGGCTTTCTTTCTGGAATGGCATAAACAGGGCAGTGTCTGTTCCTCTTGGGAGGATGGGGTACCAAGCTCTAGGATACTTAAATACTTCATGTGTCTCATTTTAATTCTAAGGTCCCCCTAAGTACTCAAGTAATAGCCTAAAATCTGTAATTTATAGGGTTACAATTAGTGGGAGTTGTTAATCTGATCATCTAAAAGATGGACACTGCAGCTCATTCCCACCCTGCATTCACTCCACAACTGTGGGCCTCAATTCAAATGCTGAATGAAAGAAACTAGACCCCGGAGAGCACACGGTGTATGACTCCATTTTTAGAAAGCTCAAAAAACAGGCAAAGGTAAGCCGTGGTAGGGATGCAAGTGTAAGTGGTAAAACCAAGAAGCCAAGCCAGGAAGTGATTAGCATGAAAGTCAGGACAGCAGATACACCTGGGTGTGGGCTGAGAGGCTTGACACAGGCGGCGCCTGTGAGCGTCCCTGTCATCCTACACCATCGGGCAGCACGTTTTTCTGTACTGGCGTTACTTTCAGAGTAAAAAGTGTTTTGTTTTGTTTTGTTTTTTAAGTCCATGGCTAAATACATTTGCTACTTGGATAGCCCAGAGTTTTCTGTCCATGGATACTTTGGATCAACTTATTTTTTTCCTCTGTGATCTGTAAGTTCATTCATTTTTTTTTTCCCCACAAAATTGAGATGCCAGTCATTTATTTATCACGTAAATATCCAAGCATCGCTATAAATCAATATTAAAAAGGATGGAGTCTTTAAAGTGAGCAAATCTGGAGCATTACTTGATGAGAAAAACTAAATGTATGTTTCACCAGACACGGCAAAGAATCCGGCATGCTAAACTGCCTCAAAAACAAATACGTGTGGTTACGTGAGGTGAGTGATGTCGTACCTCGTCCTGTTAATCACTTTGCAGTACATCCGAGTATCAAATCATCACACTGTGAACTTTGAACTTACATAATATTGTGTACCAATTACATCTCAATAAAGCTGGAGGGAAAATAAATACAAAAGGTAGATTTTCTTTTCCTAGAAAAATATCTATTCAAATATCTGAAGCTGATATTCCTCATTAGCCACTTAAGTCTTTAATCCTTTTATAGATTATCTAGTGTAAGTACATACAAAGAGATAATCACCTACTATAATTCTTATAAATTAACTTGAGCTTTTAGACAAAGGACTAAATATTTTCATTGCCCTAAATGTGTTAAGGTCCATATAGTTAAAGCTGCGGTTTTTCCAGTAGTTATGTACGGATGTGAAATTTGGACCATAAAGAAGGTTGAGAGCCAAAGAATTGATGCCTTCGAACTGTGGTGCTGGAGAAGACTCTTGAGAGTCCCTTGCACAGCAAGGAGATAAAACCAGTCAATCCTAAAGGAAATCAATTCTGAATATTCACGGGAAGGACTAATACTGAAGCTGAAGCTCCAATGCTCTTGCCACCTGATGCAAAGAGCCGACTCATTGGAAAAGACCCTGATGCTGGGAAATATTGAAGGCAGAAAGAGAAAGGGATGACAGAAGATAAGATGGTTGGATGGCATCATCAATTTAATGGACATGAGTTTGAGCAAACTCTGGGACATAGTGAAGGACAGGGAAGCCTGGCATGCTGCAGTCCGTGGGGTCACAAAGATCAGACACAACTGAGCGACTGAACCAAAAGTGTGTGGTGGTTACTACTTGACTCAAACCCACTGTCTCCACTACTCAAGTCCTTTGCTATTAAAGATGCAAACTTGGCTTGTATTTCGAACCAAAGTCCCTCCAGGGGACATCTGTTGTCCACCCACCCAGGATCTTTTTTTTTTCCTTTAGACCACACTGCTCCTTCCCACCTGCCACGGCTTCTTTGGGGAAGCCTTCCCCTCACTCAGATTCTGTGATGTGGACAATGCCACACTGCCTCCCTTCTCTCCCAAGCTGGGATCCGTGACCCCGGCCTGCCTCACCCCAGGACTCCACAAACCCCGTGCTCACAGGGCCCACAGTCTAGGTGGGCATGTGACTCAAACCAGCCCTGTCACAGCACCTCCTGAGCCTTTTTCAATGTAAAGCTTGGAGGAAAGAAGAAACGTACTGAAGGCCAGGGAAGGGAGGACAGACCAAAAATAAATGTACTGGGGAACTGTCATGCCATCAAGAGGGAGAGAAGCAGAAGATGGGCCAAAAAGAGAGAGAGAGAGAAAAGTAAAGGAAGGCAGAGATGCAGGTAAAAGCAAAAGACTTTTCATGAAAGCTGAACTGAACTTCTGAACCTAATCTTGTGTGAGGCGCACGTGAGTCAGTAAATCCCCATTTTTGCTCATGTTAGATTTTTTGGTAGGATTTCTGCTACTCACAACACAAAGAGCCAGGATATAATTACCATGCTGCATTTAACTTAGAGAATTTACTGTGTATTTATATCTAGGCTTCTGCTTAGTACTACAGAAATTATAAATAAATAATTGAGTAAAACAAGCCAAAGCCAATAGGAATTCTTTAAAAGTTTCATTTGCACATGTGTGTACATGTGCACGCCTGCATGCACACACACACAAATTTATATACAAAAGCATACAAACATTATCGCCTGTGTGTGTGTGCTCAGTAGTATCCGATTCCTTGAGACCCTATGGGTTGTAGCCCGCCATGCCCTCTGTCCATGGGATTCTCCAGGCAAGAATACTAAAGTGGGTTGCCATTTCTTCCTCCAGGGGATCTTCCCACCCAGGGATTGAACCCATGTCTCCTGTGTCTCCTGCATTGGCAGGCAGGCTCTTTACAACTGAGCCACTTGGGAAGCCCCCAAAGGCATCATTTTCAGTTCAGTTTCAGCTCAGTCGTGTCCGACTCTTTGCGACCCCATGAACTGCACCACGCCAGGCCTCCCTGTCCATCACCAACTTCTGGAGACCACACAAACCCATGCCCATCGAGTCAGTGCTGCCATCCAACCATCTCATCCTCTGTTGTCCCCTTCTCCTCCTGTCTTCAATCTTTCCCAGCATCAGGGTCTTTTCCAAGGAGTCAGCTCTTCGCATCAGGTGGCCAAAGTACTGGAGTTTCAGCTTCAACATCAGTCCTTCCAATGGACACCCAGGACTGATCACCTTTAGGATGGACTGGTTGGATCTCCTTGCAGTCCAAGGGACTCTCAAGAGTCTTCTCCAACACCATAGTTCAAAAGCATCAATTCTTCGGCGCCCAGCTTTCTTCACAGTCCAACTCTCACATCCATACATGACCACTGGAAAAACCACAGCCTTGACTAGACGGACCTTTGTTGGAAAAGTCATCATACATATTGTTTATTTATTAGTGGTCTCTCTATGTGTTCCCTTTTTATTTGGTTAATTTCTCCTCTTCACTTCCCTTCACTGGTATCAGCCTGAAAGGCACTCCCTTCCCTCCAATAACCCATATTAACTACCTGCTATGTTTTCTTCCAGGAGAAGGCAATGGCACCCCACTCCAGTACTCTTGCCTGGAAAATCCCATGGATGGAGGAGCCTGGTGGGCTGCAGTCCATGGGGTTGCAAAGAGTCTGACACTGCTGAGCAACTTCACTTTCACTTTTCACTTTCATGCATTGGAGAAGGAAATGGCAACCCACTCCAGTATTCTTGCCTGGAGGATCCCAGGGACAGTGGAGCCTGGTGGGCTGCCATCTATGGGGTTGCAGAGTCGGACATGACTGAAGCAACTTAGCAGCAGCATGTTTTCTTCCATATATATTCCAACGTGCATATTATCTATCCATGTACATATAATTGGAAAGACACTATAAACACAGTTTTTTCCATTATTTTTCCTATTATACTATATCCAGTTTTCTGCATCTTGTTTTTCCCACTAAAGACTCACTTTTAAAATCTCTCAATTCAACCAATACAGCCCCAAATTCCTTTTTAACGGCTGTATAACATTTCACCATTGGGATGAATGTAATATAGCCCATCATTCCTCCCCTGATAAGCATTCATGTATCTCCATTTTGTCCTCCACACTAACATTACTGTAGAACACAATCTTGGAATACACACCCATGCATACAGCGTTTCATTTTTTTAAGAGAACAAGGCGTGGAATTCCTGGGTAAAACAGATGTTACTCCACACACATGCTGCTGGATTGTCTTCTAAAAAGACTGTCACACAGACTTCAAAACTCAGTAATGTGAGAGCTCTTCTCCCCTAACAGCAATAGATGATATTGATGTAATTTTTGCCAGCCTGAGGGGTGATATGTCATGATTTGAGCGAGACTGTCTTCTCATTTGTTGGCCTCCAGGATTTGTTCTCTGAATTCTGTCTTCACGTTACTGTTGTTTAGTCGCAAAGTTGGGTCTGACTCTTTTGCAGCCCCAGGGACTGTAACCCACCAGGCTCCTCTGTCCACGGGGATTTCCCAGGTAAGAATACTGGAATGGGTTGTCATTTCCTTCTCCAGGGGATCTTCCCGGCCCAGGGATGGAACCAGTGTCTCCTGCATTCCAGGCAGATTCTTATCTGCTAAGCCAAGTCTAATTTGTTGGCCTTCTGCATCTGCTTGACATGTATTAAAATCTCATGCGTTCCGAGATCTATTTCCGATGTTCTACTGTATTGCATTGATCTATTTGTTTAGCCATCTGTCTCGACCATAGTAACTTGAGTATCATGGCTTTTTAGTATGTTTTGATACCTGGTAAGTTATGTCTCCTTGAGGAAGTCTCCTTTATTAATTCATTCAACTATTTATTAAGTGTCTCGTATGTTCCAGACACAATTGTAGGTGCTGACAATTTAACCGCAAGCAAAATCCCTTCTCTCCTGAGCTTACATTTCAGTGGTCTGGTGGGAGGCAATGGAGCAATTATTTTCTTGGCTATTAGTGGCACTTAACCTTCTGTTATAAATTTTCAGATCATTTTATCAAATTGGAAAAAAAAAACCTGTTGGGATTGGAATCGCATCAAATGTATAAATATTAAGACTTCCAAGCAATTATCCTCCAATAAAAAATATACTAAGACTTCCAATCCAAGAACATGGTCTCTCACTTGTTCACAATCTTGATCTGTGTTCTTCAATATATTTTCATTTTCTCCATGTTTCATGCCTTTTAAAATTATTCTTTAGTATTTTTAGGGTTTTGCTACTATTCTAATTTGTCCTTACTCTTCATTTATAAGGGACTGTTGCTATTTTGGGGCAAGAAGGAGGCTTTGATTTTATTTATTTTAAATTTAGCCACTTACCAAATTCTCTTATGTTTACAGGATTTACTGGGGGTGTCTTGGATTTGCAAGGTATACATTGATATCACTAGGGGGAAAAGATAGTTTTAGCTTGTCTTTTCTAGTATTTATTCCAGTTATTTCATTTTTCTTGTTTTAATGAACTTACCACAAACTCTAAGACAAAGTTAACAATTCCCACTAGAATGTAAGCTCCATGAATCACAGCCTTTTCTCTTTTTTATTCATTCCTGAGAACACAGACCAATATCCTGACCCAAAGGAGATGCTGGAAAAAACATTTGTTAAATAAATAAGTGATAGAAAGGTTTAGTTACTTAATAACTAAGTATTAGTAACACTACTGTAAATTTTGTGTTTTGCTGTTTAGGATGACACTGTTTATTTTGGTAAATGGTCCACTGTACTAGGCCTTATACAGCAGGGCTTCCCTGGTGGCTCAAAGGGTAAAGAATACACGTGCAGTGAGGGAGACCTGGGTTCGATCCCTGGGTTGGGAACGTCCCCTGGAGGAGGGCATGGCAACCCACTCCAGTACTCTTGCCTGGAGAATCCCCATAGACAGAGGAGCCTGGCAGGCTGCAGTCACGGGACTGCAGAGTCGGATTCGACTGAGCAACCAGGCACTACTATACTCACGTAGTTTCTTTCCATTCTTCCTGTTTCTGATTTATATTTTTTTACTGTGTCTACACATTTTATTAAACACTTTTCAGCATCTCCTGATATGACCATATGGTTTTCTAGCCCTAATTTGATCCGGTGAAGGATTTCACTGATAAGATTTCCACTCTTCTGTTCTTGGGATAAACCCTACTCAAATGGTAAAGAATCCACCTGCAATGCAGGGGACCTGGGTTCAGTTCCTGGGTTGGGAAGATCCCCTAGAGGAGGGCATGGCAACCCGATCCAGTATTCTTGCCTGGAGAATTCCATGGACAGACAAGCCTGGTGGGCTATAATCCATGGCATCTCAAAGAGTCGGACATGACTGAGCGACTAAACATACACACACATAAATCTCATCTATAACTTCATATGATCCCATTGCCTTTTTAAAAATAATTTTTATTTATTTTTTGGTTTTGATCACACTGGGTATTCATTGCTGCAAGCAGGCTTTCTCGAGTTGCCTAGCACAGGCTTCTCACTGTGGTGGCTTCTCTCATTGTGGAGCAAGGCGCTGGGGCACTCGGGCTTCAGTAGCTGCTGCACAGGGGCTCATTAGCTGTGGTTCGCGGGCCCTAGGGGGCACAGGCTTCAGCAGTTGTGGCGCATGGGCTCGGTTGCCCATGGCATGTAGGATCTTCCCCAATCAGGGACCGAATCCGTGTCCCCTGCATTAGCAGACCGTCTCTCACTCATTATACCATGAGGGAAGTCCCACCACGGCCTTTTTAAAGGGAAGATCTTTAATCACTTTTCCAATGTCTTTTATGGTATTTATTGTCTTACTCAAATTTTCTACTTTTTCCTGAGTCAAATTTAGACATTTATATCTGGCAAGGAAATAATCCATTTCAGGTTTCTGAAATTTTATTGTCCTGGAGCTGAATGAAGTTATCTTTTTTAATCTTTGTTTTTATTTATGTATTGGTTTGCACTGGGTCTTAGGTGCAGCACGCCGGATCCTTTATTTCTGTTGTGGCATGCAGCGGGATCCTTGCTTGCAGCATGGGGGATCTCGTTCCCTGACCAGGGATGAATCCTGGGCCCCCGGCATTAGGAGCACAGAGTCCTAGCCACTGGACCACCAGGGAGGTCTCAAATGCAGTTGTGTTTGTTATCTTCTTTGAATTGCTCCTGTAGCTCTGATTACATCCTTTTTCTCATTTCTAGTCTGTAAAATTTTCACTCTCTGTTCATTTCCTAATCAGACACAAATCTTTATGTCTTATCTTACTGTTTCAAAGAACCAGCTGTTTACAGCTGGATCCCAGGGACAGAGGAGCCTCATGGGCTCTACAGTCCATAGCGTAGGACACGACTGAGGCAATTTAGCACATGTAAATTTAGCATATGTATTTATCCTTTCTTTTATTTTTTATTTCACTAACTTCAGCTTTTGCTATTGTCTCCTTCTGATTACTTTAGTTTGTTTTGTCGTTCTTCTTTCTCATTTCATGATGAGGTACACTTTGTCTCTATTCTTAAATAATGAACACATCCCAAGGCTGTAAACTTCCACTGCCTATAGCTTTCATTCTACCTCACAGCTTTTAGAATAAATCATGCCCCCTTTATTGATTTCTAGATAGCGTGTAAATTGACTTTTGCCTCTTCTTTTGATACAAAGGCCATAAAGAGTGATTTTAAATTTCCAAGTAAAGTTTCTTTTTTATTACCTTCTCTTGTTCATTTCTAATCTTACTGGATTATGATCAGAGAATGAGATCTGTAAAAATCTCTTTTCCTTTGGCTTTGTTAAGGTCTTCTTTGTGGTCAAGTATATAATCAAGGTTTGTAAGTAAACCAGAAAAGAAATATTCTGTATTCAAAGGATGTAAGGTTCTTGCATACCTGTTAAATCTAACTTTTTTACTTATTCAATTTCTCCATCTTAGAGGTCTGCATGAAGTTAAGATGGGTTGAGACAAACGAGAAAGGCTTACTAAAGTGTCTCATCGTAACTGCATTTCTAATCCTCTGCTTTACAGATTTAATGGCTATGTTCTTTATATATACAGGCTTATGTATCTTCTTCATAAACTGTGCTTTTTAAGAATCATTATATAATCTCTTTCCTTATCCTAAGTATGCCTTTATCTTAAATATAACTTAAATACTAAACCTAATATTACTAGTTCTTCTGACTCTCTGTATTGACCTGGGATCTTTGTCTACCATTTTTTTTTTTTCAACTTCCATTATTTTGTTTCAAATGTTTCTTAAAAATACCATATAGCTGGGTTTTGCTTTTGAATTTAGTCTAACAGTATCAAATTTTTAATGGGAAAATTCAGTTCATTCACATTTAATGTAAAGACTATTTGAACTTACTCTTTCCTTTCCACTTCAATTAAATGGTTAATTTAGAAATTAAAAAAAAAATTCCTCTGCTATTATCTCTGCTCACCTTGAAGTATTTCTGATTAACTTTTGTTTAGATGCTTTTCACTTGATACTCTTCTTAAGTACTTTTGTTAGAAAATGGGTGATGACATCTCTGAATTTTTACGTAACAGTAAATTTATTTTACCCTAACAGAGAGATGGTAGCTTGACTGTGTATGAGATTTTCACTTTTGTCTCCATGGTCTATGGAAGGGACTCCACTATCTCTAGTTTCTGGGGTCATCAGTGAGAAATGTGTTGCTAGTCTGCTGCTGCTGCTGCTGCTGCTACTACTGCTGCTAAGTCACATCAGTCGTGTCCGACTCTGTGCGACCCCATAGATGGCAGCCCACCAGGCTCCGCCGTCTCTGGGATTCTCCAGGCAAGAACACTGGAGTGGGTTGCCATTTCCTTCTCCAATCCAAGAAAGTGAAAAGTGAAAGTGAAGTCGCTCAGTCGTGTCCGACTCTTTGCGACCCCATGGACTGTAGCCCACCAGGCTCCTCCGTCCATGGGATTTTCCAGGCAAGAATACTGGAGTGGGGTGCTATTGCCTTCTCTGATAATCCTTAAATGGTAGGTAATTCATTCTCTCTTTCTGGAAGCTTTTAAGGTTTTGCTTTGTATTCTTAAAGAGTTCGAGAACTTTTCCAGTATTACAGAGAATTTAGAAATCTTGCCTGGAACTTGATGAGCCATTTGAATGTACAGACACAAGTCTTGATTTTCAAGCTCAGAAAATTTATTTCTTATATTTATTTAATTATTGCCTTTCCTCCATCTGTCCTTTTCCTCCCTCTGGCTCTCCTGTTACTCACATGTTATATTTCCTAGATCCATTTTCTCTTGTGATTTGGATCCCTTTCTTTATATTTTTGTTCTATGCTTTCAGCTTCTTCCACTTGAGAGACCTGGCTCTTCATTCAAGTCTCCAGGAAGACTGTCATCTCCTTCAATTCATTTACTGAAATGTTTGATGGGAAAATCATGCTTTTCCTCTCTAGGAAGTCTTCTTAGGCTGCATTTAAATCTCCTTATGTGCTCTTACTATATTTTGTCAGGTCGGCGTCTGTCTCCAGCTGCCACTCTACCGAATTAACCATGTGTTCATGGAACCATTATTTCTGTTATATCCCTGGGGATCTGGCTGGGAACGGGAGGACCCACGTGACTACACTTCCATGAGGGGACACAGAGGTCTCTACTCTGTGACCTTGAAGAGTGACAGCAGGCAGCCACCATTTATCATCATCCTACCTAAAAGACTTCCTTAAATACTTTGAAGCTGCCTAAGAGATCCTTGCAATTTTTGTTTGTGTTAGAAAGTTCTTGGTCAAAAGAAAGTCCCCTGTACCTTCCTCTATATATAAACTTTTATAATTTTTACTATAATTACTTCTGTTAATTAAGAGACTTTCTCTAAGAAACTGAAAAATTTTAGAAACATACATAACCTTCATAATAATGAAGGGCACCATCATTCCTATTTAATAGACATATGCTGTGCTGTGCTAAGTTGCTTCTGTCGTGTCAGACTCTTTGCGACCCCACGGACTGTAGCCCCCCAGGCTCCTCTGTCTATGGGGATTTTCCAGGCAAGAATACTCAAGTGGGTTGCCATGCCTTTCTCCAGGGGATCTTCCCGACCCAGGGATCAAACCCTTGGCTCTTGTATCTCCTGTTTTGGCAGGTGGGTTCTTTACTACTAGCACCACCTGGGGAGCCCCAAAGGATATGTAAATGGACACAAAAGATAAGCATTTTTTCCAAGATCACATAAGAAATAAGAACAAAGGGAGCTCAAAAAATAAGCCATCAAATGTGATGCTATTTTGTCGCCTGTCCAGGGCTCTGTCCTCTGTCTCACTCCAGTGTCCATATAAATTATCTTTATATGTCTCAGGATGAATTTAGTTTCTTCCAATATTTCTCATACTGGTTTCATTTAGCCTGAATCATGCTCACGGAGTCCATCAACCATTTTAATTTGGCATTAACAGGACAGGTTATATTTTTTCCCCTTATGAAACAGCAACACTGCCAAGTCTCAATTCTCATTTCCTGGATCCTCCTCCAATCCTGGAAAATAAACAGTATTAACATTGCTTCCTACATGGGTAGACAGTATATTTTAAAGGGTTCTCTAACCAAAAAACTGATACAGATTGAGCAGCAGTCACTTACATTACCTATGGTTCCTGTTTTTAGAGATGGTGCTAAAGACTTGCTTCTATCTTTAATTTCTTTTTGTGCAAAACTGGAACATCATTATTCAAACATTTTCGGTTTTTGATCATCAGTTTTTATGACATCTTAAATTCTTGACTGATAGCTCTAACCCACCCCCCCACCCAAAAAGTGAAAAACAATATGAGAGATGCCAGCACTTGCAGCACCATCCTTCTTTGTGAATAACCAAGGCAGGACACTGATGTTAAGCTCAGCTACTAAAAATGACACATACTGGCCATATAATGCTAAATCGCATTCACAAATCCCTACACTCCAAATCTTAGTATTATGGCTCTTGAGTCTCAAAGTGAACTTATACCATATATGTGGCATCTACCTTCAAGAATGTCCAGTCTTTCCATCCAGAGATTCGTTAAGTTAGCTTCCAGTTAGAGTCTGAAAAACTCACATTACTGTTAATAATTACAAATTGCCAATAATATGCTGATTTCAGTCCCAGTGATCATAGTGCCCCCTTAGGGAACATTAACAACATTTAAGCTTTTGTATAGCATGATAAGCTCAGATTGGTGGGGGTGGGGCGGTTGCTGTGCCTTTTCATTAAGAACAATCCTTCTTGCTATTAAAAAAAGGCTCTAACTTAGAAAACTCTGGAAGAAGAGGCTCAGTAGATGCCGAACGCTCATTCTTGAAGGATCACCAGCCGACTCTAAAACGAATTTAACCTCCAACACCAATAACCCTTAGTGGTTGCTTGGCAGCCTTCTGAGCACTTCCAGAAAACTTCCGTCAAAGACAGAAACTCTTACTTTACCCCTCCTCCACAACCAGGCAATTTAATTTGATGGGGAATCATAATCTATTTATTAGAATACAGCAGAATTAATGACCGAGCGCTCCAGGCTTTAACTGCTGGATGAGAGGCCACTGTTTATACAGATGGAGGAGGGATTTAACGATTCATCATTTGCCAACTCTCTTAAACCAGTGTGTATGTCCAGCAATGACGGAGAAAAGTCAGGTTCTCCTCACCCTACGTATATCCACACCTGCAATCTCAGGACTTGTGGGGAGTCAGAGGCATGGCCATCACTTGAAGGCAGTCTGAAATGAGTCAGGAGACCCAGATGTGGGGCTCGGCTCTGACACTGACAGGCTATCTGATCTTGGACTAAGAAGGAACACCTGTCTCAGCAGTTGTTGTAAGGATTCAATGAAATCATATGGGTAGAAATATTTTACATAAGTAAATACTATACGGATGCTGTCAGAAATTTATAAATAATGTATCCACTGATATTTTTAAGTACTTCAGCATTCTAAACCGGTAGCAGTTATAAGAATATGCACTGAACCAAGCAACCCAGGTTTTCTATCTATAGATAGAACTCACAGCAAGTAAAACGTTATCTACCAAACTTACAGGATTCTAATAATCTCCACGACCTGATGAGTTGAAAGGGAAATTTTATTTTATTTTTTTTTCAATGAGTATTCTGTCTGTATAGGACATGAACAGATGTCTTATTAAGTCTTATTAAGTTTTGGCTTCCCTGGTGGCTCAGATGGTAAAGAATCTTCCTGCAATGTGAGAGACCCAGGCTTGATCCCTAAGTCAGGAAGATCCCCTGGAGAAGGGAATGGCAATCACTCCAGTATTCTTGCCTGGAGAATTCCATGGACAGAGGAGCCTGGTGGGCTACAGTCCACAGGGTCACAAAGAGTCAGACATGACTGAGCAACTACACTTTCTTTCATTCTTTCTTTTATAAGTTTAGATTGCTTGTCTGGTATCTTACTTTACTTGGAAGAAGCAAAAGTAGAATATAAGAAGATCAAGTGTTAATAGGAATATAGGCTACAAATTACATTGTTAAAAGTGACTGAATCCTTTCCCATTAGACAAACCTCTTTGCTGTTAATCCTTCCCCCATAATTTCCCTTGGCCAAATTGAATAAAAGTCTCTAACTATATCAAGAAAGAATAACATGATCAAAGAGACTAACATAGGTGCTTTGCAACATTTCTACAACTTCAAACTTAGGTAGAAATAAGTTAATTATTTTAATGCTGATTTCAAATAAAACTAATACCACACATACACACATACTCAAATGCTCCTTCTCCCAAACCAATGTAACTGCCTTTATTTTGGAAAACAGAGGAAACATACCTACTGGTCAAAAAAAACTGCACAATCATAAGCCTTAAATCATAGCTGAAAATCAAAGACTTTCAAAACATTTTAATCAATATATTAGTAATTGATAGGAAAGCCATCTTCAATTCCTACAGAAAATACTTAAAAGAGCAGTAGTTGGATTTTAATTCCGATAGACACATGATATAGCCCTCTTTTCATACCACCTCTTTCATTTAATTATTCAACAAGTATTTACCCAATGCCTATGATGTGTCAGGCTATGTGCTAGATGTTGAGGATACAAAAGCAAGTAAGATGAGATTTCTGAAGGCAGAAGTCGACTATAAAGGTAATAAATGTATCCTTCTCTGCCTTCATCTCGTTTCACCTCTCTAGAGTTTTCCACCCACTGCCCACGGCCTTCCTCCCCAAACCCTCTCTGCTCATCCCTGCCAGGATGCCACATTTCCCCAGTTCTCTTCGGGACCACTCGTTCTCTGCCAGCTCCTCCTCTACCACGTCTCTGAAGGTTGGGGCACCCGAGCACTTGGTCTGGAGCCACTGATCATCGCATCTGCTCCCACAGTTTTAAGTGCCACCTGACAGCCCCCCTGACTCTGGGTCTACAGCTCACACCTTTCCCCTGAGTCACAGACCGCCTACTAGACCCCGCCCCTTGTCTTCTCACTAACATTTCAGATCTGAATTCAATCCAAGACCAGTTTTTGATCTTCACTTCTAACCACACCCAGTACAGTTTCTCCATCATAATGAATGGCACCACCCTCCTCTGCTTTTTAAATTAATGATTAGTTACTTTGTAAATTGGGGTAAAACTGCTTTACAATGTGTGCTAGTTTCTCATTCTCTGTTTTTCAGGCCACAACCCAAGAGTCCTGCTTCATCCTACCCCGCATGTCACTCCTCACACCCGACCCACTGGGGAGAAGAGTCAACTCTGCCCACAACATGTGTCTCCAGTCTTCCATCTGCACCCACGTGTGACTTTGTCCATTACAATTGCTGTGTTTGACTCTTTGCGACCCCATGGTGGGACCCCATGGTGGGACCCCATGGGTGGCCTACGTGGTCACCCATGTAGCCTGCCAGGCTTCTCTGTGTCCATGGAATTTTCCCAGCAAGAATACTGGAGTGGGGTGCCATGCCCTCCTCCAGGGGATCTTCCGGACCCAGGGATCGCACCCACATTTCCTGCATGTCCTGCATTGATAGGCAGATTCTTTACCACCAACACCACCTAGAAAGCCTATCTGTTAGGATATGGTCTCCTAAACAATCTTCCTGCTTCTGTTTTGCCCCACTACAAACTATCTTCTTTGCAGCTCAAATATGAACTTCTAGAAATGTAAATTAGATTATATTTTTATAGACATCAACCTAAGGAGGTATACTTTGTCATTAAGGTTTCTATATTTTCTCTAAATATTGTTTATATATGAATATTAATACTAAGTTTCCCTGGTGGCTCAGAGGATAAAGTGTCTGCCTGCAGTGCAGGAGACCCAGGTTTGATCCCTGGGTTGAGAAGATCCCCTGGAGAAGGAAATGGCAACCCACTCCAGTATTCTTGCCTGGAGAATCCCATGGACAGAGGAGCCTGGCGGGCTACAGTCCACGGGGTCACAAAGAGTCAGACATGACTGAGCGACTTCACACATTAATACTAAGCAAAACAGTCACCATCACTGAGTAGTTTTCCATTACATAGAGATTAGAGTCCAGACTCCCTACGGCACAGTGTGGCCTCTACATTCCCTTCGGTCTTGTCTGGATTCACCACTCATGTCACCTTCCTGTCACATCCCCGTTTGCTAGTTCCAGGAATAGTCCAAACTCATTCCTGCTTTAGGTTGATATGCTGCAGCTGCTGCTGCTGCTAAGTCGCTTCAGTCGTGTCCAGCTCTGTGCGACCCCATAGACGGCCTCCTACCAGGCTCCCCCGTCCCTGGGATTCTCCAGGCAAGAACACTGGAGTAGGTTGCCATTTCCTTCTCCAATGCATGAAAGTGAAAAGTGAAAGTGAAGTCGCTCAGTCGTGTCCGACTCTTAGCAACCCACGGACTGCAACCCACCAGGCTCCTCCATGCACGGGATTCTCCAGGCAAAAGTACTGGAGTGGGGTGCCCTTAAATCATACCATCTAGAAAGCCTCCAATATATGTTGAACAAATGAATGAATTCTTTTATCTTCATCATTGAAAATCCCATTTTCATAAATATTTATCCACAGTCAGCTTCAGGTTTAGGCTCCTAGATACTCATCAATAAAAATCAGAGATTACAACTTCTGTAGGATTGTTTGTCTGTAAATATCAGGACATCAATCTGAAGAGGTATGCTGCTGCTGCTGCTAAGTCGCTTCAGTTGTGTCTGACTCTGTGCGACCCCATAGACGGCAGCCCACCAGGCACCTCCATCCCTTAGATTCTCCAGGCAAGAACACTGGAGTGAGTTACCATTTCCTTCTCCATGAAGAGGTATACTTTGCCCTTAAAGTGTTTTAAATTTTCTCTAAATGTTTCCTTATACACTAAGTAAAAATGACCACTATTATTCTCGAAACTCACAACTTTCTCAAAATTATAAATATAGTAAAAGCCAGAAAGGTATTCTTGCTATACTATTATTCTAAAGTAAAAACAAAGTCACAAATGAAAATATTTTTCCTTTTCATCTCTCCCAAAAGTGTTTTGCTCACTTCCCATAATTCTAAGGAATGTATCCTCTCTCCTCCATCTTCAATAGAAATGCCTACATATCCTGAATATCTGTACTTACCAAGGCCCACCTGTGGTCTGACTCAGTAAAATGTGATCAATCCGATGAACAAAATACTTCAATTAATAATGGGCAAAGATTTTTAAAGGAAAAAAATCACTTTCTAAATTCTACCACATTTACTATTTGCCTTAATACAAGCTTGGTAAGCAGAAACAGAAATATTAGATTAAGTGTTATTGAATTTTCCCTGAAGGGCTTTTCTCAAAAGGCCTTTCAGCCTCAATCTTAATGAACGTGTCACTCTGCAACACAGTTACATAAAGTGGCTTTATTGATCGACACATACTCAACTGTGAAGATTAGGATACAGCAAAGAGCTTCAATGTTTTTTTAATGAGATAAAAATGATGTTTGTATAGGAAAAGGAGCATACTTTTAGGAAATAAAGTTTTACATTTATTACACATTAGGGTTAAATGATTTTGTTGTGTGTCAGCCATACTAAATACTCACATCTTCAAAAGATAAAAAATAAAACATTGCTTCCCTTCTTATCAGTGCAGAAAATAATGGGTTTGGGGAAGTTTTCAAGTCATGAAAAAAAAATCCCTCCTAATTTTGTGGTGTTGTTATTTAGTTGTTTAAGCATGTCAGACTCTTCTGTAACCCCATGGACTGTAGCCTGCCAGGCTACTCCATCCTTGAGATTTTCCAGGCAAGAATACTGGAGTGGGTTGCCATTTCCTTCTCCAGGGGATCTTCCTGACTCAGGGATAGAACCCTCATCTCCTGCATTGGTAGGCAGGTTCTTTACCACTGAGCCACCTGCTCGAGCCCCCCAGGTGGCTCAGTGGTAAAGAATCGCCTGCCAATGCAGGAAACTCAAGAGACTGGAGTTCGATCCCTGGGTTGGGAAGATCCCCTGGAGCAGGAAGTGGCAACCCACTTGAGTATTCTTGCCTGAAAAGTCCCATGGACAGAGGAGCCTGGCGGGCTACAGTCCATGGAATTGCCAAAAGCACACACACACACACATACACACACAACCAGTTTTATGGTTCAGAGAAAAGGGGTTCAGCTTCTGGTATCTGAAGATGGTCAGAATTCACCTGGAAAATCTTTCCAGAAAGAAGGGAAACTGGTGGTGTGGCAAGATATATTAAATAGAGAAATGTTATAAAGTAGTCTAAAGCCAGGACAGCCAGCAGATATAGGGCCAGAGCAGAGACAGGGTATAGCCGAAGATGGAAACGGAGAGGGATCTGTAGACAAGTTTCAGAAGGCTTTAAACCCATCTTCAAGATCGTTTCATTGATCAGCCAACCACCAGGGACTTCAAGAGGGACAGGACTACATTGAAAGGTACCTCAGGAACACGGTATACTCTCTTCTCTTGGATCTTATCTTCGGTTGTTAAAAAAAAAAAGTAGTCAACGTTTAAACATCTCATCCTTGACAATAAATATAGAAATAGAAACATCGGAGCTCAGCGTTGGAGACAGGGCTCTAGAGTCATGTGCAGAGCGGGGATAATTAAAATCGTGAACGCAAGACTGGCAAACCACGAGCTTCCCAAGCAAGTCAGAGAGAAACGCGGAGGTGAGATCAAACAAGATCCGGGCACATTGCTGGTGGGTTGGGAAAAGAGAGGAGAGGGAAGCAAGCAAGAGGAGGATGAGAAGAAAAACTAAAGGTCGCCCCTAAATCCAAGGAAAGAGAGGGTGACAAGGAGGTGTCAAAAGCAGCAGCAGGGCAGCGACACCGACACTTAAAGGAGACCTCACAGAACCTCAAATAACTGAGGGGAAGACAGAGCCTGTGGGTTTAGGGTGAAAGTCCGGCCACAACAGAGAGAAAATGCAGAGCGAACTCAGCGCTAAAACGAGAGAGAGAGGAAGCGAGAAGGAGCATCGGAACAGTCCACTGATTGAAGAGAACTTTGGCTGATTCACCAGGAGAGAGCATTTCAACATTTCTGACAATGTTAAATTTGAGCTCTTTAAATGTGTCTGTTTTTTTCCCCACTTGGCACTAATGAAAAACCAGAGGGTATTAAATCAAATTTCAGATTGCAGGCTAACTAAATAATATTGCATTGTGAACACTTAAATATCAATCTCGCTTAATAGCAGTGACTTAGCCATGATTAAAAGCAAATGTTTTAACACAGATTAAAAACTATGGAAAGCTATGTGAAAGAATCTCACTGTTGAATTTGAAAAACGTGTTTTTCTTACCTGTTAAACTGGAAACCAGAGCATCATGGATTCTACAGCTGCAGAAGGAGACCACTTATTCTACAACAACTGTACATCAGAGCCTTTCTGCCAGGGATATAAGGATGCCTGGGAGGAAAGGATCCAGGACTGGGTCTGACACAGAATGGGCACTCATTTAACACCTGCCAAAGGAAAATATTTGAGGACATCTGTCCTTGAGATTTGGGATTTAGATTCACTCAAAGACAAAAAAAATAATAATAACAATAAAATAAAGACGTCTGGGAAGTGCCACACGGCTGCGGTTTAACTATTAAGACAACAGCCGAGAGGCTCTTCTGAACATGTACAGGGCCCAAGTCCAGGAGGCCTGAAACATCGACCATGTCACAGATCTGGAATTCCATGATGGTACTTTAAAAACAAAATGGTCACCTCTGGAAGATGCTAGGAAACCAACACCATATTCTGAAGATGGATAATAAACAAAGGGAAAGACTCCAGTATTTACCCTGCTTTTCCTTTACAAACAGTTGCTTAGAGGAGCCGAATAACAGATGAGGTCAAATTCTTTACAGAAGGCTTTCAGTGAATAAACAAAGAAAGAATGATAGAATCATATCATCTTGCAACCCCTTATGAAATAATTGATGTAGGTCAGGAGTCAGCAAAAAAATTGGCCAACGGGCCAGACCTAATCTGGTAAGTAAAGTTTTATAGGAACACAGTTATGCCCAGTTATTTACATGTTACCTAAGGCTGCTATGTGCAATGATGGAGACCATATGGCTCTCAAAGTCTGAAATATTCACTATCTGGCCCTTTATAGAAAGAGTCTGCCAGCCCCTGATCTAGACAATAATTACCAGTGATTGCTAAAACCACCAGGCACAAAGCAGATGGGGGAGTTTATAATGGATGTGTCAGGCTGACGACACTTGTTTGCAGGTCAAACTTAACCCTACAAACAGGAAGGCCAGGTAGCATGTGGCCCCTGATGTCCTGCAGGACAAAGTATACGTGTGTTTGTGCTCAGTCAGTCGTGTCCAACTCTTTGCAACCCCATGGACTATAGCCCACCAGCCTCCTTTGTCCATGGGATTCTCCAGGCAAGAATGCTGGAGTGGGTTGCCATTTACTCCTCCAGAGAATGTTCCTGATCCAGGGATCAAACCCATGTCTCCGGTACTGCAGGCAGATTCTTTATCACTGAGCCACCAGGGAAGGTCACTAGAAAGCATATGCCCCCTACCCCAAAATCTGCCAAAGCTCTGGTTCTAATTACCAGTTTATGGGAAATACAGGGGACAGGAAAATTAAGCTACATCAGGGCTATACAATTAGCAAAAATTCATACTGTAGGAAATTCTACAGGTGAAGAATTTGGTTTCTGCAATAAATCGCAAGAGGAGGGAGAAAAGGGTGAACCTATAGATTAAAAGAGGCCTGAGACATTTATCAACTAAGCGCATGTGTGGCCCTTATTTGGATCTGATTCTAACTCACCAACTGAGAAAAAATTTACAAGACAATCAGGGAAATCTGAATACGCATCAGATATTTTTGATGACAGCAAAGAATGCTGTTTTCTGGTGTGCTAATAGCATTGTGGTTATTTTTTTTTTTACAAAGGCAAGTCTCTTTATTGTTTTAAAGATACACTCTGGCATAGTCACAGATGAAATAAGACATCTGGGCTTTGTTTAAAATAATCCAGTGGGGAGGGGCAGATGAAAGAAGCTAGATTGGCCATATGTTGACCATTGTTAAGGCTTCATGATTAGTGAAATACGGATTCATTCTACCATTTTCTCTACTTTTGAATACATTTAAAGTTTTTCCATAATAAAAAGACAAAAATAAAAACCACTAGCAACGCTTTCTGTCCCTACTTGCCAATGTTTGTGTTCAGGGATGCTTACTTTGTCCTGCTGGGTGTGGGCTTAGTCACTCAGTCGTGTCTGACACTTTGCGACCCCATGGACAGTGGCCCGCCAGGCTTCTCTGTCCACGGGGATTCTCCAGGCAAGAAGACTGGAGTGGGTTGCCATTTCCTTCTCCAGGAGATATTCCCAACCCAGTAATTGAACCTGCATCTCCTACATTATAGATGGATTCTTAACCACTGAGCCACCAGGGAAGCCCAATTAACACCTAAAACAGCATAAATGAAAAGATTTGACATAAGTAACAAAAATGGTGCATTTTAATCTTTGAAATTTTTAAAACGCTCTAATGCTCACATTTAGGCAAAATAAATAAATAAAGAAAAGAAAGGTTTGGGTTTTTTGTTTTTGTTTTTTAGATGTGTGTTGGGTTTTTTTGGACTTCACAGGTGGCGCTGGTGGTAAAGAACTCACCTGCCAATGCAGGAGACATAAGAGATGCGGACTCAATCCCCTGGGTTGGAAAGAGGCCCTGGAGGAGGGCCTGGCAACCCACTCCAGTATTCCCGCCTGGAGAAGCCCATGGACAGAGGAGCCTGGCGGGCTACAGTCCATAGAGTCACAAAGAGCCGGACAGGACTGAAGCAACTTAGCACGCACGCAGGTTGGCTGTTTTGTTGTTATTGTCATGTTGCTATTCTTTTATTTTTGCCGAAGCTATAGCATTGGGGCTAGGGTGGAGGGGGAGGGCCACTAAAAGCCATCTGGCAGATGGAGGCAGAAGTATCTATACAGAGAGTTCTGCTAAGCCATTAACGGGCTCAAGGACACTGCTGAGTCACTGTCATCTCCACCCACCGACAACTTCACCTTTTAAGGTTATTTTTCTAAAGGAATGCAGTGGAGACGCTGTGGCAGTTTGACATTTGATAAATATGTTCTGTGATAAGGACATCTTAGGGTAAATTTCCAAATCGGGCCACAATAATTTGTCTATTCCAATCCCAGCTCTGTCTAATGAGCAGGCTCTGGGATCTTGGAGTAAATCACTTGGGGAAATCACTTACCCTTTCTGGGTCATGACGTTTTCATCCAAGAAATTAAGATTCTGGACTTGATGGCTAAAGACCTCCCTGTTCCAACATCACAAGGATCTAGGATTAGGGCCGGCCTTTCCATAGGTATTAAGGGTGTCGGCAGTCATTCAAATGACAGCTGAGAGCATTTACATCTGGACAAAGCAAAGCACTAGGAACAGTCTGACTTTCTCGCTATTCAGAGTTTATTAGATCTTACTAAATTTTCCCCTTAGGATCTGACACCTAGTAAGCAGCTTATCGATATTAACTGCTACTAATGTAAATTACTTCTAAGAAAAGTAGATTGCTGTATAACAATATAACACTGGTATATCAGAGTCAGATCAGATCAGATCAGTCGCTCAGTCGTGTCCGACTCTTTGTGACCCCATGAATCACAGCACGCCAGGCCTCCCTGTCCATCACCAACTCCCAGAGTTCACCCAGACTCATGTCCATCGAGTCAGTGATGCCATCCAGCCATCTCATCCTCTGTCGTCCCCTTCTCCTCCTGCCCCCAATCCCTCCCAGCATCAGAGTCTTTTCAAATGAGTCAACTCTTCGCATCAGGTGGCCAAAGTACTGGAGTTTCAGCTTCAGCATCATTCCCTCCAAAGAAGTCCCAGGGCTGATCTCCTTCAGAATGGACTGGTTGGATCTCCTTGCAGTCCAAGGGACTCTCAAGAGTCTTCTCCAACACCACAGTTCAAAAGCATCAATTCTTCGGCGCTCAGCCTTCTTCACAGTCCAACTCTCACAGCCATACATGACCACAGGAAAACATAGCCTAGACTAGACGAACCTTTGTTGGCAAAGTAATGTCTCTGCTTTTTAATATGCTATCTAGGTTGGTCATAACTTTCCTTTCAAGGAGTAAGCGTCTTTTAATTTCATGGCTGCAGTCACCATCTGCAGTGATTTTGGAGCCCAGAAAAATAAAGTCTGACACTGTTTCCACTGTTTCCCCATCTATTTCCCATGAAGTGGTGGGACCGGATGCCATGATCTTCGTTTTCTAAATGTTGAGCTTTAAGCCAACTTTTTCACTCTCCACTTTCACTTTCATCAAGAGGCTTTTGAGTTCCTCTTCACTTTCTGCCATAAGGGTGGTGTCATCTGCATATCTGAGGTTATTGATATTTCTCCTGGCAATCTTGATTCCAGTTTGTGTTTCTTCCAGTCCAGCGTTTCTCATGATGTACTCTGCATATAAGTTAAATAAACAGGGTGACAATATACAGCCTTGACGAACTCCTTTTCCTATTTGGAACCAGTCTGTTGTTCCATGTACAATTCTAACTGTTGCTTCCTGACCTGCATACAAATTTCTCAAGAGGCAGATCAGGTGGTCTGGTATTCCCATCTCTTGAAGAATTTTCCACAGTTGATTGTGATCCACACAGTCAAAGGCTTTGGCATAGTCAATAAAGCAGAAATAGATGTTTTTTTGGAACTCTCTTGCTTTTTCAATGATCCAGCAGATGTTGGCAATTTGATCTCTGGTTCCTCTGCCTTTTCTAAAACCAGCTTGAACATTAGGAAGTTCACGGTTCACATATTGCTGAAGCCTGGCTTGGAGAATTTTGAGCATTACTTTACTAGTGTGTGAGATGAGTGCAATTGTGCGGTAGTTTGAGCATTCTTTGGCATTAAGGAATGAAAACTGACCTTTTCCAGTCCTGTGGCCACTGCTGAGTTTTTGCTGGCATATTGAGTGTAGCACTTTCACAGCATCATCTTTCAGGATTTGGAATAGCTCCACTGGAATTCCATCACCTCCACTAGCTTTGTTCATAGTGATGCTTTCTTAGGCCCACTTGACTTCACATTCCACGATGTCTGGCTCTAGGTCAGTGATCACACCATCGTGATTATCTAGGTCGTGAAGATCTTTTTTGTACAGTTCTTCTGTGTATTCTTGCCATCTTTTCTTAATATCTTCTGTTTCTGTTAGGTCCATACCATTTCTGTCCTTTATCAAGCTCATCTTTGCATGAAATGTTCCTTTGGTATCTCCGATTTTCTTGAAGAGATCCCCAGTCTTTCCCATTCTGTTGTTTTCCTCTATTTCTTTGCATTGATCGCTGAAGAAGGCTTTCTTATCTCTTCTTGCTATTCTTTGGAACTCTGCATTCAGATGTTTATATCCTTCCTTTTCTCCTTTGCTTTTCGCTTCTCTTCTTTTCACAGCTATTTGTAAGGCCTCCCCAGACAGCCATTTTGCTTTTTTTGCATTTCTTTTCCATGGGAATGGTCTTGATCCCTGTCTCCTGTAGTAGGTGAATGTAATTCTGTGTATCTAACAATTTTTTGAAGACTTTAATTTTTTTTAGAGCAGTTTAAGACTCACAACAAAATTGAGAGTAAGATACAGAGATTTCCCACTTACCGTTTCCCATCACACCTGCACATCCCCCCACATAATCCGTGTCATTCATCTGAGCAGTGTATTTGTTACAACTGATGAACCTTACCTAATAATTTTTAAAAGCTATTTTCAAGATTGATTTTTACTTTCTATAATAAAAAGTATTAGATCCAAAATTAACTAGCTCTAAAAATTAAGCATTCTGTGTTGTTTCACTTAAAATAAAAAAACCTAAACAATAATTTGACACTATAAATATTTGTGTTTTCCAAATCGTAAAAACAATATGATTCTTTGCTGTTGTTCAGTCACTCAGTCGTGTCCAGCTCTTTGTGACCCGCTGGACATGCCGGGCCTCCCTGTCCTTCATTATGTCCGGGAATTTGCTCAAACTCACGTCCACTGAGTCGGTGATGCCATCCAACCATCTCATCCTTTGTCGTCCCCTTCTCCTCCTGCCCCCAATCCCTCCCAGCATCAGGGTCTTTTCCAATGAGTCAGCTCTCCGCATCAGGTAGCCAAAGTATCAGAGCTTTAGCCTCAACAATAGTCTTCCCAATGAATATTCAGGGTTGATTTCCTTTAGGAATGACTGGTTTTATCCCCTTGCTGTCCAAAAGACTCTCAAGAGTCTTCTCCAGCACTGCAGTTGGAAAGCAGCAATTCTTTGGCGCTCAGCCTTCATTATGGTCCAACTTGCACATGCATACATAACTACTGGAAAAACCATAGCTTTGACTGTACAGACCTTTGTCAGCAAAGTGATCTCTTTGCTTTTTAATACACTGTCTAGGTTGGTCATAGCTTTTCTTTCAAGAAGCAAGCATCTTTTAATTTCACGGCTGCGGTCACCAAATGCAGTGATTTTGGAGCCCAAGAAAATAAAGTCTGTCACTGTTTCCACTGTCTCCCCATCTATTTGCCATGAAGTGATGCATGTTAAAAAGCAGAGACATTACTTTGTCAACAAAGGTCCATCTTAGTCAAGGCTATGGTTTTTCCAGTGGTCATGTATGGATGTGAGAGTTGGACTATAAAGAAAGCTGAGCACGAAAGAATTGATGCTTTTGAACTATGTTGTTGGAGAAGACTCTTGAGAGTCCCTTGGACTGCAAGGAGATCCAATCAGTCCATCCTAAAGTCCTGGATGTTCACTGGAAGGACTGATGTTGAAGATGAAACGCCAATACTTTGGCCACCTGATGCGGAGAGCTGACTCATTGGAAAAGACCCTGATGCTGGGAGGGATTGGGGGCAGGAGGAGAAGGGGATGACAAAGGATGAGATGGTTGGATGGCATCACCGACTCAATGGACATGGGTTTGGGTGGACTCCGGGAGTTGGTGATGGACAGGGAGGCCTGGCGTGCTGCCATTCATGGGGTTGCAAAGAGTTGACATGACTGAGCAATTGAACTGAACTGAACTGATGGGACTGGATGCCATGATCTTCGTTTTTTGAATGTTGAGTTTTAAGCCAGCTTTTTCACTCTCCTTTTTCACCTTCATCAAGAGGCTCTTTAGTTCTTCTATGCTTTCTGCCATTAAGGTGGTGTCATCTGCATATCTGAGGTTATTGATATTTCTCCTGGTAATCTTGATTCCAACCTGAGATTCATCCAGCCCGGCATTTTGCATGATGTACTCTATATAAGTTAAATAATCAGGGTGAAAATACACAGTCTTGACATTCTCCTTTCCCAATTTGGAACCATGTCCAATTCTAACTGTTGTTCCATGTCTGCTGTTCCATGTCCGATTCTAACTGCTGCTTCTTGACCTGCAAACAGGTTTCTTAAGAGGTAGGTAAGGTGGTCTGGTATTCTCATCTCTTTCAGAATTTTCCATAGTTTGCTGTGATCCACACACTAAAAGTCATTATCAAATTTTTGTAAAATTTCCTTATATAGTCATGATTAATTTTACTGTAAGAAGTAATTCAAAATAAAGCATTCATAAGACCAAAATTATAATAACACTGCAGGTCAATTTATGCAAAACAATTTTGTCTCTTAGCTACTGATATATTTTGAGTAAAATTTCCCTAGTTCAAATTTTGCAAGATGATTTTTCAGTCTTTCCAGTCTAGTTATTGTATCTTCAAGAGACTCCTTGATTATTCCAAGATTCTAATCTAGAGAAAAAAATTGCATGATCATACATCTGTCAACTTAGATCAAATAAAGTATAATGACACTAAGAATACTTTTGTGGAGCTCCACTTCCATAAAGAGTGAAGTAGTTGCTATCAGACCAGTAATCCCATGAAGAAAGAGGAGATAAGATTGAAAAAAGCAAAAAACTGTTCGAGTCCTTAAACAGCAACCCAAGCAACCAGGACTTGAGAGACAAGTTGCTGGAGAGAAGGGAAAAGCACTAAAGTGGGTAACTTGCCATGATCTGCCACGTCGATGGTCAAGTGCACACAATTTCTGTGTACACTTGGGGGCCAGTAGACCATGAAGAAAGTGGTGGTTCAAATATTTTGGTTCAGCGGTATGTGCTCAAGAATTAGAGTTCAGGTTTACCAAAGTGAGTAGGACTGGATGAGCCAAGACACCAAAGAAAAGATAGGTGCAGAGAGCAAGACTAACATTCCACAAAACATTTCCCTTCAAGATTCCTAAGCTGCACACTCTGAGAAGCCAGAAAACAGTGGCACACGTGAGGTTAAAATACTCAGCAGAGATTTTGGTAGATCTGTAGGACTGAAGAAAAGAAAGTGGGGCTCAGGCTCACCAAGGAGGAAGCCCCCAGCAAACACCTTAGGTTTCAATTGGGATCTCTAAAAGCTTGTGCCTCAGGAATAAAAGAATATCAAAGTAAGATATTCCTCAAGAAGAATAAAACTCTGCCACGGTGGACCAGAATCCACCCACCAATGCAGGGGACACGGGTTCGATCCCTGGTGGGGGAAGATTCTACATGCCTCGGGGCAGATAAGCCCGAGCGCTACAACTACTGAAGCCAGCACACTAGAGCCCGGGCTCCCCAACAGGAACAGCCACCGCAAGGAGAGCCCGAGCACCACAAGGAAGGAGAGCCTCCATGTGTCACAACTAGAGAAAGCCTGCACAAAAGCAGTGAAGACTCAGCGCAGCCAGGAAAACAAACGAAACTCAGAATCACATCGTCTCGATTCTTGACCGAATCAAAACAAGCAGCCCCCTAACTGTCTTCCAGAAGAAAACTTACTGCACTCTGAAGAAAGATTGCATCATTCAGAGCTTCTTACAATTTTTACAAATACACGCTCTGACACTCTAGCAAAAATATCGTGTGAGGGGATAAGACCAAATGTCCAAAATCAGGGCAGAGGTGTGGGGTGGGGAGACATGAGATAAAGTGACCCCACTGGTGATCCAAATACTGGAAGTTATCCAACATGGACATTAAAAGAAATATGATTAATATGTCCAAAAAAAACCAAAATGACAAGTGAAGAATTACACCAGAGAACTGGGACCTGTTTTAAAGAGAAAAAGGAAAGGTAAAAATCAAATAAAGACTGTAAATCTCAAAAATACAATAGCTAGAACAGATTCACTTTGGCATGATGAAGAGGTTGATAAATCATCTCCCCACAAAGCAACTATAAAGCCAGTCAGAACTGTCAAATACAATCATTTCAGCATTCTGAAAATTCCAGCAAACAACAAACAGAAGGAGAACTCTGGCGAGCTTAACCTAAGTATTGAGAGCTCTTGCCTGGGCCCTCCCATCACCCCCCGCCCCCGCCCAGCAGCATGCTACTTCACCCAGGGCACGACCAATTGCGAGAAACAGCAGCTCCACTGCCACTGTCACGGAAGCTCACTTGATACGAAACAGTGTTGTTCAAGGTGGTGATCTCGGTTACAAGCTAAGAGAGACAGCATTTCTGCTAGCCTAAGAAAACAATTTGAGACAAGCCATAGGCAGGATGTTCCGGAAGTTAAGATGGCAAAGACAGGCTTGAAAACTTTTCCACATAGCCTGGGGTTAACCAGAGGCTGAGCACATACATCTCAGAGACTAATGTGTAACACACGAACACATTCACAGCAGAGTCTGAATACCTGCATAGAGAAGACATGAGTGCCCGTGGAAGTAAAAACAAGAGCAGACTTGAAAATGCCCTGAACTCGAATGGACTTCCCAGGCCACATGCAGCTCTCTCCATAGAGAGGGGAAGTCTTCCTGGCTTGAGAAAATTGCACACAACCTCTGTCTCTGGCTGAACGTACAGCTATGCACACACAGAAAAGATCCCCAGGAAGCCAAGCTTTAAAAATAAAAGACGAGGGAAAAAAACTCAGCAGAGACATCAGTGTGTAGACTCATCATGGGGAGACAGACTTCATAGCAAGTGTCTAAGTTACCTAAAGGTCAAAGGAAAAAAGTACCATGACCATTTTAAAACATCTTGAGCAGAAAAATTAAAATACAACATCAAAACTTCTAGGATGCTATTAAAACCACAGTTTAAAGGAAAATGTAGAGTTGTGAATGCATACATTAGAAATGCAGACTGAAAATCAATAATCTAAGTATCTTTCTCAAAAAAGGTAGACAACATCTAATTTTAGTCCAAAAAAGGTTAAACTGGACACAAGAAACGGTATATAGAAATATGTCTAGGCCTGTACTTAATATAATTACATCCATAATATAAAACTTTGCTACAAAGAAAACTCCAGTCTCAGACGCCTTCACTAATAAATTTTCTATCAAACACTGAAGACAGAAGTAATACCAATCTCTTCCAGAGAACTGAACAAAAGAGGGAAACACTTCCCCATTGATTTTATAAGACCAGCATATCCTTGATGCCAAAACAAGGCAAGTTCATTACACAAAAGGAAAACCACAAGCTAACCTCCCTTCCCAAACACAGAAGCAAAATCTTAAAATATTAGCAAATTGAATCCAATCAAACACAAACATGATAGCACATCTGTTGGGTTTATGACAGGAACATGAGACTGTTTTAATGTTTTTTAATATGATTACCATGTTGACAAAATAAAGGAGAAACAAATTATATGACAATCCAGTAGCTGCAGAAAAAGCATTTGATAAAAGTCAAAACATGTTCATAGTTAACTGCCTATCAAATTAGAAATTAGAGAGTTTTCTTTAACAAAAAAGTTTTCAACCAGACTCCTAAGTAAATGCCCTACTTTAAATACTGAAAGCTCTCCTTCCTGATTTTGGGAACCAGAAATATATGTTATCATCACTACTATTCAAAATTATAACTGAGGCCCTAGTGCAAAAAGGCAATAAAAAATAAATAAATGGAAAGTATAAGAACTGGACAGTAAAAAATAAAACTCTTCCCTACATAAAATGATCATGCACAAAGAAAATCCAAATGAATCTATGGGTAAACTATTAAGACTAAGAAGTGAATGGAGCAAAATCCTTGGAAACGAGGTCAATACAAGAAAATCTATCACATTGCAACAGATTTGTACAGGCAACAAAAATTAGAAGATGAAATGGTAAAAGATGTCATTTGCAATAACAACAAAAAGAATATAAGTTGATGAAAGATATACACGAATGCTACCAATAGAACTTGAAAATATTAAAGACAACCTGTAGCATTCATTGATTAGAAGAGTCAATATCGTAAAGACAGTAAACTCTCCCAAACTGATCTACAAATTCAATGCAATCCCAACCCAAGCCTCGGCCAGGTTTTGTGTGTGTGGAAATTGATAGAATGATTCTAGGATTTTTATGTAAATGCTAAACACTAAGAAAAAGACAAAAAAAGGAGAAAAACAAAAATGAAAGACTTACTCAACCTGACATCAGAACGACAATAATTTAAGGCATTTTATTAAAGAAATAGCCCAGTAGAACAGAATATAGAGAGTCCAGAAACAGATTCACAAACATTACATGATTATTTGATTGATGAAAGAAGGGCCACTGCAATTTAGGGGAGAAAGGATGATCTTTATAACAGATAATGCTGAGTCAACAGGATATTTACATAGATATAAATAACCTTCACCCCTACCTCACACCATATACAAAACTCAATTCCAAGAGGATTATAGATCTAAATGCGAAAGGTAAAACAGATGATTACACAGGTGATAACTAGTGACTTAGTGAAAATGCATAGAGCTGTATGTCACGTTCTGCCTTGTATACCTTTCTGGCTGCATGCTAACTATTAATGACACAAGTTTACTTAAAAAGAAAAACAATGCTTCCTTAAGTCTCTACGTGATACACAAAACACAAAACAGATAAAAGAAAGTGATTCTGAAAAGTCTACACTCAGCAACCAGAGAGATTTTCTAGAACTCAAAAGCAATCACTTATGCCCCGGCTGAAAATACCGTGCTGTTGTTTAGTCACTAAGTCTTGTCCAACTCTTTGCAACTCCAGGGACTGTAGCACACTAGGCTCCTCTGTCTTCCACTGTCTCCCAGAGTTTGCTCAAATTCATGTCCACTGAGTCAGTGGACATGACTAACCATCTCATCTTCTGCCACCTCCTTCTCCTGTTGACTTCACTCTTTCGCAACATGAGGGTCTTTTCCAAAGGGTCAGCTTTTCAAATCAGGTGGCCAAAGTATTAAGCTTCAGCTTCAGTCCTTCCAGTGAATGTTCAGGGTTGATTTCCTTTAGGACTGGCTGGTTTGATGTCTTTGCAGTCCAAGGGACTCTCAAGAGTTTTCTCCTGCACTACAACTCGAAACCATCAATTCTTTGGTGCTCAGCCTTGTTTATGGTCCAACTTTCACATCTGTAAAGAATCTGCCTGTCAGTGCAGGAGATATGGGTTTGATCCCTGGGTTGGGAAGATCCTCTGGAGAAGGCAATGGCAACTCACTCCAGTATTCTTGCTTGGAAAATTTCATGGACAGAGGAGCCTTGTGGGCTACTGTCCACAGGGTCACAAAGACTCGGACATGGCTGAGTACACACACATGCACTCACATCCATACATGACTACTGGAAAAACCATAGCTTTGACCATACAGACCTTTGTCAGCGAAGTGCCGTCTCTGCTTTTTAATTCACTGTCTAAACTTGTCATAGCTTTCCTTCCCAGGAGCAAGTGTCTTTTAATTTCACGGCTGCAGGAACCATCTACAGAAGTTTTGAAGCCCAAGAAAATAAAATCTGTCACTGCTTCCCCTTTTTCCCTTCTATTTGCCATGAAGAGATGGGACTGGATGCCATGATCATCGTTTTTTTGAATGTTGAATTTCAAGTCAGCTTTTTTCACTCTCCTCTTTCACCCTCATCGAGATGCTCTTTAGTTCCTCTTCACTTTCTGCCATTAGAGTGCTATCATCTGCATATCTGAGGTTGTTGATCTTTCTCCCTGAAATCTTGATTCCAGCTTGAAAACATTTTAATGTCTTCCTAATCTGACTTCTGCTTCCTCACCAGCCACTCCCTCATCCCCTCCCCACTTCACTCCATCCCCTCCCCACTTCACTCCATCCCCTCCCCACTTCACTCCATCCCCTCCCCAACTCTACCTGTTCTAGAAGCCATATTCTCCCTAGAATAGATTCTAGGATTTCAATATGCAAAGTTCCCTCCTTTTACCTCTTGCCTACTCTCACCAACCTGGCCAGTTTGTTTTCTGTTTGTGAGTCTGTTTCTGTTTTGTAAAAAAGTGTATTTGTATCGTATTTCAGAGTCCACGTGTGATATCATGTGATATTTCCCTTTGCCTGACTTACTTCGCTTAGTATAAACCTTCGGTCCGTCCATGTTGCTGCAAATGGCATTGTTTCAATCTTTTTTAGGACTGAGTAGTCCTGGGTATTCACTGGAAGGACTGATGTTGAAGCTGAAACTCTACTTTGGCCACCTGATGTGAAGAGCTGACTCATTTGAAAAGACCCTGATGCTGGGAAAGATTGAGGGCAGGAGGAGAAGGGGACGACAGAGGATGAGATGGTTGGATGGCATCACTGACTCAATGGACATGGGTTTGGGTGGACTCCGGGAGTTGGTGATGGACAGCGAGGCCTGGCATGCTGTGGTTCAAGGGGTCACAAAGAGTCAGACACAACTGAGCGACTGAACTGAACTTAACTGACGTTTCCCATTGTTTATATGTATATATATATATATGTACATATATACATACACCACATCTTTATCCATTCATCTGTCAATGGCTATTTAGGTTGCTTCCATATCTTGGCTATGTAAACAGTGCTTCTATGAACATTGGGATGCATGTATCTTTTCAATCTTGAGAGTTTTCTCTAGATGCACGCCCAGGAGTAGAACTGCTGGGTCATATGGTAGCTCTATCTTACTTTTTTTTTTAAGGAATCTTCAGTAAAACTTTTAAAAAAGGCACTACCACAATATATTTAACCTAAATCCCACAATTTAACCACAGTTATTTTAATTTTATTTTTCTATCCTGATTTCAAAAGATGGCTCCATCTAAAAAAAAATAGCTGCTACATGAAATATGTCTTATAAAACACATCAATTGATGAAAATGTATTTGTAGAATCAGTTTAATAAGAAACTCCAATTCTATTCACGGAAATATCATTGATGCTGTAGTTAGTATTTTAATATGCTAAACTATTAAACAGTATATATATAATTTATTTTACCTATGTAAATAAATATATTCTCTTATAAAACCAAAAAATTCATGGGCTAAATATAGGGTTGACACCTTCAAAAGTAAAAATATGCCTACCTGAAATGTAAAATTACATATTGGACAGCATTGGTCTAAAGATTAAAATGCCAATACTATATCTAAAGAGCATGGTTTGGAATCACTGGTTGTCATGGTGACTACAAAAAATGGGTGAAGCCTGTGCACGAAGGTCACGGGAATATTACTCAGGATGTACGCAGCCCACGTGCAGTATCTAAGCCTTAAATCTGTGATCCATAAGGAGCCGTATTTTAATGAAAAACAGTCAAACAGTAACTTGAAATCAATGTGGAATGGGATGATAACAAAAGTTCACCTAAAATGGTACCTCCAGCTTACCCGAAATAATACACTTCTTTCTAATGGGTAAGTGCCTCTCCAATCTAGAGAAGGTTTAGAATCAAACAGAGACTCTCAGGTGGCAAAGGAGTAAAGAACCCCCCTGCCAATGCAGGAGATTCAAGAGACTCAAGTTGGATCCTGGGTCAGGAAGAACCCTTGAAGTAGGAAATGGCAACCCACTCCAGTATTCTTGCCTGGAAAATTCCACGGACAGAGGAGCGTGGTGGGCTCCGGTCCACGGGATTGAAAAGAGTCAGACGAGACTGGGCGTGCACAGTAGCACAGAGACCACAAGGAAAATGAGACTCACGTTAATATTTTTTAGAATATTTTAGAAATATGTTTTATATTAACTGGAACAGTTTGTGCATAATTATTACGTTTTTAATGTTTAACAGAATCTGACATAAACTGACATGTGATTCTCCTTAAAATGTGAGCTATATTTAGACATATGATTTATTTAGATTGAAGTGTTTAAGAGGATTTGGCTATGTCTATAAAATATTAATTTTGTAAGTGATGGAATAGTCAAAGGAAATTGAGCTAAGTACTTGGAAAGGCTTCACTCATTTGAATCATACATTTGCCCACTGAGCATCTGATTTGTTTAAAAAGAAAATCAAATATATTAAATAAATATATACAATTGAAAATATTTTAGGGTTTAAATTTAACTAAGTTTACAAACGAGACTGATAGTTTAAGGAACTCAATCTGTTCAATTTGAACTAAAGTTTCATCAAAGAAAAAGGGATTGTGATTGCTCACATTTAGCAGATTTATAAGCAGAATAAGAAGATATGTAACTTAAACGCTTAAAGGCAACTCGATATTTATTTTTACCTGTAAAAACTTAAAATATTACCGAAATTGTCCTTTCTGCAGACAAAATTGATTCTTAACAGCTAATAAGACTTTACAAATATTAATTCACTTAACCCTCACAACCCAACCACGTAAGTAATATTCTCCCCATTTTATAAGTCAAGAAATGAAGGCACAGCATTATTCAGCCACCACCCTAAGGTCATAGAGCTAGATGGTAGCACGGCCGGAGTTCAAATACAAGCTGTCTGGCATCAAAATTCACGCTCTTAACCACTGTGCTTTGCTGACTCTCAGACTGCCCTTGAACATGAAAGAAAGAGCTCATCCTGACAAAAATAACTAGTTGTTCAAAAAGGTGAGCTTTTACATGCTGTTAAGATGTTAACGAAAAATCTCGTTTCTCTTTTTTTCCCAGTAACTATCAAGAAAGGTTTGCGCTAGGAATTCCAGGAAAAACCCGTGATGCACAAGGGAGGGACCCAAATGAGAGCAGTTTCCAAGGCTTCCAACTTCATCCTGACCTTGCGACTCCAGGCTGCTGGCGTTCTAAGACAAGGAACTCTCCCGCAGCGACAGAGAACATGTTGCTCTGACCCTCAAAGAAGTCCAGCCTGAGGGAAATGACACGTATTGAGTTACTTTTCATTGCATTTCTTTTCATCCTACAACATCTCATCTGGCCTCTTTTTGGGTGTGTGTTGCCGGGGGTGGGGGGCGTTAATTCTGAATCCAGGGCACAGTACAAAATAAAACAAAATAAACTCAGGAAAGAGAAGATAATTCCTTTTAATTTTGTTTTTAATTCTAAAAATAGATTGGGGGAGGGGGAGACTTTGCCCCCTCCTTCTACACCAAAACCCTATCTGGGGGTCTGAGGCAATGAGCATAAACAAGGACTATGGTTTTGATTACCTCCTGAGAACCATCTCCCCCTTCAATACTGACCATACCTACCATCCTGAATCTTCCCCACCAGGCAGCCACTCTTTCCAAAGCAAAGGTAATTAAAATGCATGTTCACTGCAGCAGGAAGGCGTTCTTTGTTGACTGGCAATTAACAAAGCTGCTGCTGCTGCTGCTGCTGCTAAGTCGCTTCAGTCATGTCCAACTCTGTGCGACCCCATAGACGGCAGCCCATCAGGCTCCCCCGTCCCTGGGATTCTCCAGGCAAGAACACTGGAGTGGGTTGCCATTTCCTTCTCCAATGAATGAAAGTGAAAAGTGAAAGTGAAGTTGCTCAGTCGTGTCTGACTCCCAGCGATCCCATGGACTGCAGCCCACCAGGCTCCTCCGTCCATGGGATTTTCCAGGCAAAAGTACTGGAGTGGGGTGCCATTGCCTTCTCCGATTAACAAAGCAAGCATAGTCAATTTCAGATTGTGACTTATCACACAGATGATGGTTTTAAATTTACCAACCTTGTGTGATCTTGGATAAGCTATTTATTAGCATTTTATAGATGAGGAAAGAAGAGTGATTGTGAAGATCAAGAGATAGTTTGTATAACATACTAAATGGACTACTGGGGTGCCAGGTAAGTGATCAATAAATTATAGCTATCACAATATTTATTATTAAAAGAACCTACAGAACTGTGTTTCCTTACTTGCTTTTATGGACACCTGTCTTTTATTTAATTTTGCTTTTCATATAGCTTAAATAAGAAAAGCCCCCTGAAAGTAAAACACTTGATCACTCTTCTATGGAGACAGTGAGAACATGAGTTTATAACGGGGTGGGGTAGATAGAAGATAAAATAGTAAAAGCAATGTAAAGACAAATGTAGATGATTTTTAAAGATCCATTTTTTGCTCTCTTTGACTTGAATAATCAAAAGCTTATGCATAACTGCGAGTATAAACTTCAGCTCAGTTCCGTTTAGTCACTCAGCCATGTCCAACTCTTTGCAACCCCATGGACTGCAGAAAGGCTTCCCTGTCCATAACCAATTCCCGGAACTTACTCAAACTCATGTCCATCGAATTGGTGATGCCATCCAACAATTTCATCCTCTGTCGTCCTCTTTTCCTCTCGCCTTCGATCTTTCCCAGCATCAGGGTCTTTTCTAATGAGTTAGTTCTTCACATCAGGTGGCCAAAGTACTGGAGTTTCAGCTTCAGCATCAGTCCTTCCAATGAATATTCAGGATTGATTTCCTTTAGGATGGACTGGTTGGATGTCCTTGCAGTCCAAGGGACTCTCTCAAGAGTCTTTTCCAACACCACAGTTCAAAAGCATCAATTCTCTGGCGCTCAGCTTTCTTTCTAGTCCAACTCTCATATCCATACATGACTACTGGAAAAACCATAGCTTTGAATAGATGGACCTTTGTCAGCAAAGTAATGTCTCTGCTTTTCAATATGCTGTCTGGGTTGGTCATAGCTTTTCTTCCAAGAAGCAAGAGTCTTTTAATTTCATGGCTGCAGTCACCATCTGCAGTGACTTTGGAGCCCAAAAAAATAAAGTCTCTGTTTCCATTGTTTCCCCATCTATTTGCCATGAAGTGATGGGACCGGATACCATGATCTTCATTTTCTGAATGTGGAGTTTTAAGCCAGCTTTTTCACTCTCCTCTTTCATCAAGAGTCTCTTTAGTTCTTCTTCACTTTCGGCCATAAGGGTGGTGTCATCTGCATATCTGAGATTATTGATATTTTTCCCGGCAATCTTGATTACCGCTTGTGCTTCAAAATTAAGCTAGCTAGAGTTTTTTGTGATATATATACATACACACACACACACACATACACACACACAGGTGAGGTGAAGTCGCTCAGTCGCGTATACACACACACACACACACACACACATAGGTGAGGTGAAGTCGCTTAGTCGCGTCCGACTCTTTGCGACCCCATGGACTGTTCCCTACCAGGCTCCTCCCTTCATGGGATTCTCTAGGCAAGAGGACTGGAGTGGGTTGCCATTTCCTTCTCCAGGGGATCTTCCCGATCCAGGGATCAAACCTGGGTCTCCTGCATTCCAGGCAGACGTTTTAACCTCTGAGCCACCAGGGTGAGCCACACACACATACATAACCTTTTAAGATATGACCATCAGAAATCCAAATAAATTGAAAATGAAACAATGATCTTTGATTTCTTATGTTGTATTTCAAATAACTAAAAGCTACAGTGATTTTGCAGCGCCCTGATGACACACTGGAGCTTGGATAACTGAAGTAGTGCTGCTCTGTTTCCCCCATGGTGCTGTGGTCTCTCTGCCAATGCAGGAGACAAAAGAGGCGAGTTCCACCCCTGGGTGGGGAAGATCCCTGGAGGAGGTCACGGCAACCCACTCCACTATTCTTGCCTGGAGAATCCCCATGGACAGAGGAGCCTAGTGGGCTACAGTCCATAGGGTCGCACAGACTCGAACATGACTTAGGATGCACGCGTGCAGGAAACCTGAGTCACTTTCCTAAGACCCTAACATTGACACTTGTAAGGTCCTCAATACTGACTTTGGAACTAGACTTTAAAATAATCTTTTTATATCACATAAAAAATCTTTTAGGCATTCATTTAAGGAAAGCACATTTGTATTTATCTTATCTTTGGAAATGAATAAGGCATAGTTCTTGTTTACAGTCTGGCACACATTTGGTAAAGAATCCACCTGCAATGCAGGAGACCCTGGTTCGATTCCTGGGTTGGGAAGATCCGCTGGAGAAGGGATAGGCTACCCACTTCAGTATTCCTTGACTTCCCTTGTGGCTCAGCTGGTAAAGAATCCGCCTGCAATGCAGGAGACCTGGGTTCAATCCCTGGTTTGGGAAGATCCCCTGGAGAAGGGAAAGGCAGCCCACTCCAGTATTCTGGCCTGGAGAATTCCATGGACTATATAGTCCACGGGGTTGCAAAAAGTTGGACAGGACTGAGCAACATTCACTTTCACTTCACACACACACAAAAAAGATATATGTGTTTTCAAACAACATGCTAAGTTGTTTTTCGGTTTTGGTTTGTTTTTTAAATAGGTATAGACAGAGTTCTCTTGGAAGAGAATGAGTGAGAAGGGAATATTACCTGGTCCTCAGGACATGAGAGAGCTACTGAGAAAAGACCAGACGAGCCTACAGCTCAGGGAATGATAGCCATTATCTTGTAGTAGCTTACAACGATTATGCTGCTGCTCCTGCTGCTGCTAAGTCGCTTCACTCTGTGGGACCCCATAGACGACAGCCTACCTGGCTCCTCTGTCCCTGGGATTCTCCAGGCAAGAATACTGGAGTGGGTTGCCATTTCCTTCTCCAATGCATGCGTGCATGCTAAGTCACTTCAGTCATGTCTGACTCTGTGCGATCCCATGGACAGCAGCCCACCAGGCTCCTCTGTCCACAGGATTCTCTAAGCAAGAATACTGGAGTGGATTGCCATTTCCTTCTCCATACCATGATTATAACCTGCAAAAATACTGACTCACTGTGCTGTCCACCTGAAAACTAATATAATACTGCAAATCAACTACATTTCATTCTTTTTAAAAAGGTGTGCCTAGACTGATGATACACCACATAAGGCAATCCCAAATAGACAAATGTAAAAGATACCTTCACATGTATATAGCAAAGCTAACACCACCGAAAATATACATTCTTTTAATATATGAATACAAATAATAAGTGAAAGAACAACTATCTTCAAAAGTATCTTTTCCATAAATTAGTCTGTTCTAGTTTTTAAGTAAAGAAAATACTGACATAGGTCACAATATGCTATGAAGAAATAATTCTTGCTTTATTCTTGAAGAAATCATTCTGGCTTTAGGTTTTGTTCCTTTTTATTAAAATAAGGGGGGAAAAACGAAGTACCATTACAATTGACGCCTTTATTTCTACACTTGATATCAGTTAATTAAAAAGCAAAGTTTGCTGCATTCCTTGACATAAAGAAGCCAGGATTCTGGTACATATTTTGCCTGCGTGCTTGTGTGTGCTCAGTCATGTTCTAATCTTATGACCCCATAGACTGTAGCCCACCAGGCTCCTCTGTCCATGGAATTCTCTAGGCAAGAATACTGGAGTAAGTTGCCATTTCCTCCTCCAGGGGATCTTCTCAACCCTGGAGTCGAACCCGTGTCTCCTGTGTCTCCTGCATTGGCAGGTGGATTCTGTACTGCTGAGCCACCTGGGAAGCCTCTGTACTTTTAGAATAATATAACAGAAAGATCACATCAGTTTCCTCCTTCTTAAAATGGGGATCACAGTAGTACCTACTTCACAGAGTTCTTAAGAAGATTAAATAGATTGATATTTGTGAAGTATTCAGAAAAGCGCCTGGCCATTAAGAAGCACTTGCAAGGGTTTGACTGATAGAAAAGAGATGGAACTGCAATCATGCTAACCAGGGTCTAAGGAAGCCATATGAAACAAGACAAAATGCCAGATGAGACCACACAGAAACCTTTCATTAGAGATTTACAATTCAGGAGTTTGAGTAATCATCTGTCCTTCAATTCAACTCTGCCTGACACATCACATAGTAATAAAATTGTGTAAAATGCCATGTCTTCCTTGAACAGCTATGACTGTAACAGAGGGAAGATGGTTCACAATAGACTGATACTCAGAGAAACAATTTCTCATTTAAACACCCCCAAATACATGGGACAAACCCATAGTTTTCTTTTCAAGCTCCATTACTGTCTTGGCTATTTAACTGGTCTCCCTGACCAATTATGGGCTTCCCCAGTGGCTCAGATGGTAAAGCGTCTGCCTGCAATTCGGGAGACCCGGGTTTGATCCCTGGGTCAGGAAGATCCTCTTGAGAAGGAAATGGCAATCCACTCCAGTACTCTTGCCTGGAAAATTCCATGGACGGAAGAGCCTGGCAGGCTACAGTCCATGGGGTCGCAAAGAATCGGACATGACTGAGTGACTTCACTTTTCCTGACCAATTATACACTATAATCATGTGGAAATCTTTATTCTTATGTCCTAACTTGTGGTTTATAATATTAAAAGTGCACTTACATCCCAGTTCAGGGGAGTCACTTTTTACTCGGTTGTAAGGAAAAGTGGGGGTAAGTGAACAGAACAGCCTCTCTGCTGTAGGAGTGATCAGTCTCTGGAAACCATGTAAACACTCGCTGGGGAGTTGCTTTAGGATTCTGGACCATAAGGTGCTGAAGAGATGATCTGTGTCATCCATCTTTTTCCTCCCCTTCACCCGGTCCTGAAAGGTCTCAGTATATATTAATCTCAAATCCCTTGGACAACAAGGAGATCAAACAACTCAATCCTAAAGGAATTCAATCCTAAATATTCATTGGAAGGATTGATGCTGAAGTTGAAGCTCCAATACTTTGGCCACCTGATGTGACTCATTGGGAAAGACCCTGATGCTGGGAAAGATAGAGGGCAGGAGAAGAAGGGGGTGACAGAGGATGAGATGGTTGGATTGCACATGAGTTTAAGCAAACTCCAGGAGATAGTGCCAGACAGGGAAGCCTGGTGTGCAGCAGTCCATGAGGTTGCAGAGAGTCAGACACGACTTAGTGACTGAACAATACTTTTTAACTCACCGAACTCTCCATCTTGAGATTCTTTGGCTTTCACTTCAATTGGTTATGAGGGAAAGAAGCAGAGATCTAGACCTAGGCAGTTAGGGAAAACAGCACTTCATCACCTAACAGGATTCCAGATTTTCCTATCCACCACACGACCTTTGTACATGTCCAGAATGTGAAATTAAGGATTATAACATGGCCTGGATGGGAGGGGAGTTTGGGAGAGAATGGATACATGTATATGTATGGCTGAGTCCCTTTGCTGTCCACCTGAAATTCTTACAACACTGTTAATCAGCTATACTCCAATGTAAAATAAAGAAAGCTTAAAAAGAAAAAAAAAGATTATAACATGAATTATGAGTTTTTTAATACACACCATTATAAAGTAAGTTTTCTAATATTCTGGTTGAAAAACAAATTAACCAACTTATATTTTCTAAAAGCCCTGGAGGATATAAAATTACTTACAAAGCATTAAAGAATTAACTGGTAACTTTTCCCCATAAGAAAAGGAAGGCTAACATAGAATATTTGGGTATTAGGTATCATAAACAATGAGTTACACATATAATAAGAATAATCGTAATAGTTGGAAAACAAGTAATTCCTCAACTATAAAATCTCAGGTGACTTTATCAAGCAATATGGAATAAAGAAAAGGGATCAGCTGATAAACATTTGCTGACTGATGTCCAAAACTATTCTATATAATTGCTACAAAGAACTGGCACATATGGAAATCAAGCGTTGATCTCGAACTATGTTTATAACACTCCAATTCTGTGTCAGACTGAATAAATATATGCATTTCCCATTTTGTAAAGTGGTTTACAAAATGGCTTAAGAGATCTTACCCTCATTTTAACTGAGAGCAGGAAAAAAATGAAACACACGCCCACAGAAGTTTCTCAGCCTCCGTCAATCTCTACTAACTGTCTGTAGCACAAACACCCCTTCCTATCACCACAAGCATGGATTCCCATGCCTTTTCTCAGCACTGTGGTTACAATCAATACTCACCACACACAGCAGGTCAGCTGACAATACCTTACATTTACAGCATTTTTTCCTTGAAGTCCCAGGGCTAACATTATTCTCCCCAGCCACAAATCCAAATCCAAGTGTTTTGGCAGTGAAGAAATTATGTTTTAAAAAACTATCATCTTTTGCACAAATACACTTTTACAAATGCTACAACACGTTGTACGAGACGCTAAATTACCAACCACTCATCACGTTATCACAGAGCTAGAAATTGCTGGAGAACACTGACCCAGAAACAGCCAACAAAGCCTCCAACGGCCTAATGCTGCCCGTGCAGGCTCATATGGTTAAAAATATGACTTTCAGTGGCACAAGAACAATGTTAATCTGACTTAAATGAGAACATTTCTTGACTCCTTTTATCTCTTTGGACATGCTCGCTAAGTCAAGTTACAGAATTCTTCAGGCTGTGTTTATAATTATCAGACCAAATTTTACAACGTATACCAAAAATTAGGACCAGGGTTTTATTTTAATTATTAAATTAAGACTATAAAATTATGATGTTACAAAATTATAAAATAATTTTACAAAATTGAGACTTTTCTAATTTTAAGGCTCTGAAGCTTAGAAATGCAAAAGATTTCTACTACTATGAATGAGCCAGTGACAACTGGCATATTACACCTAAGGATGCTCTGTGCTGTTCCCTACTTCCACCAGGTGGCCGATCTCAACCAGGGACCTACTGCACACTCCCATCTGCATTTCCTAAGGGGCTTCTATAGATATCACAGCATTTTTTTTTTTTTTTTTTGGCTTTCATTCAAGGAGATCCAACCAGTCCATTCTGAAGGAGATCAGCCCTGGGATTTCTTTGGAAGGAATGATGTTAAAACTGAAACTCCAGTACTTTGGCCACCTCATTCGAAGAGTTGACTCATTGGAAAAGACTCTGATGCTGGGAGGGATTGGGGGCAGGAGGAGAAGGGGACGACAGAGGATGAGATGGCTGGATGGCATCACTGACTTGATGGATGTGAGTCTGAGTGAACTCCGGGAGTTGGTGATGGACAGGGAGGCCTGGCGTGCTGCGATTCATGGGGTCGCAAAGAGTCGGACACGACTGAGCAACTGAACTGATTTGGTCATGCACATACCTCGTGATGCTAGTAACATATATAAATATGCCAAATTATTGTTTTTCACTTCACTGACAAAAGCTTCATTTCTTGCTTCAGAGCTTGTGTAAATAAACCACTAGGACAAAGCTGTGCTTGCAATATATGCCTGTTTATTTCTGATGTTTACTGACTTTATTTTCTTGGCAGAAAGTGATCCAGCTTTAAAGATGCCAAACTATATTGAATCCTGTGCCTTGGGTGAGCTAGTAGCAAAGGCAGAACACGAGTTATCACTGTGCTGAATTAACACTGGCTATCACCAGTCTTCAGAATCCAAACCAAGGACCACAGACTAGAACTCATAGTGAGGGGCCCATGTAGCTGAAAAGCAGGTCCAGAATCCTTGCACTTGAATGTTGGATTTGCTAACAAAGATATGAATAACGCTGTACTGTTGCTGCCTCAGAAAGAACACAAAACTAATTATTTTTAGCACAAAACATGAAACGATATTCTGTCTATAGAACAGGACAAGGCCTCAATATTCATCCTAGTTGTCTTTCATGCTCAAGTGAAAAAATGCTTATTTTTCCTCTCCTGGTTATCTTCTGAAAACAGATCAACTTCATTTTAATCAATGTACCATTTCACTACCATCATTGCAGAGTGTCTGTGAATCACTCTACAGGTTAAGATTCAGTTTAATAACAAAACCAATTGTGAAATAATCTGCAAATTGTTGCTGCAACTCAATTCTTAATAGTTTCCAATACAATCTTCTAATGAAGTGACATTACTTAAAATTACTAGCAAATATGAACAGACTCAGAAACCTAGTAATCAGCCAGCTAACAGGTGTTGAAATCCCAAAAGAGAGAAGTATCAGATAATCACTTTATGTCTGACACCTCAAGTAGCTTTAATATCCATAATTCTAATCAACTTAACTGCAATTCAAAATGATCAGTGCCAATGGTTTCTTCTCATTGACTACCTTTAAGCAAAAATACAATTTCTTGCTTTCCATAAAATTTTCTCTGACCTCTTCCAACTTAAAGATTATTTTGCTAAGTTGGGTATACAATTCAATATCTTCCTATTATCCCCTATTTCAAAAAAATTAACAAATACCTTATTTCCTTCTGCACTGATCAGCTTCTTAAAAATGAAAACTGTCTTCTTCCACATAAGTACACCTAAAGATGATATCTAAGTCTTCACAATTCTATTTTTAATCTACTCTAGGTCTGCTACAAACTAAATATCACGAAATGATGGCAAGGTTGGGGCCCGTTGACAAAGGAGGAGACTACCCATAACTTGAGCAGGTCTCCATCCAGTAACCCTATGCCCTTGACAACCGACCGTAACCCTCTCACCACACTCATAAACAGACGCAAACACCGCCCAGACACCTGCCCTCAGAGGTGCTTTGGTTTGCTTCCTCACATAGAGAAACCAAAAAAAAGGCATTTCCAGTTCCTTAAAGCAAGAACACATTGCCTTCCAGAAACAACAGCGCTGACACGGGTGCCAAGCATCTAATCTACAAGTACTGGTCCTGTTAACTCTCGTATTGCCAGAAGGAATCCCAGGCTACCTCTCCCATTTAGTTACAGGTGCCAGCACCCATTCCAAAGATAACGGTGCTGATGTTCAAAAGCCCAGGGAACTTTAAAAGCGCCTCAAAATGCTCCCGTCCCAGGCATCGAAACCTGGGCTCACTTTTCAGAGATTGTTTTAAAATAATAATAATAATAAAGTCTCATTTGTTCCCTTGGCGACCCATAGCATCATCCCGCCCTCAAAGAGGATCAACTCGGCAACATCAAAGTCCCAGAGGGAAATATTTTCGTATCTTTTTGTCTCCCCCCCCGCCCCACCACCCCCCACCCCCGCCAAAAAAGCCTCGCTAACACTCCAAAAGAGACAGAGAAGGACGGATAACGTAGACAGGTACCACCCCCGCCTCTCCGCACGGCCTCACCCCGCGCACCCCGCTGGCTCCGGGCACCCCAGCGCCCCGCACTCGGTCGAGCGGAACCGGGACGGGCCGGGCCCGTCGGGCGCGCCCGCCGCGAAGTTTGCCGCCCGCCGCCGCGCCCCGGGGCGCCGTCCGGGATTGCGGGGCGGCCCGGCGGAGAGACCTTGTCCGGCGGGGGCGCACCCCTCCCCGGAGACCCGCTCCCCGCGGCGGGTGGACGCCCCCCGTCCCCACCCCCCGGCGCCCGGCCCGAGCCTCCGCCCCCGCCAACCCCCGGGCGGCCGGCGCGCTCGCCTCACCTGACCCGCGGGCGGCCGCGGCAGCGGGTGTGTGAGCGGCGGCGGCGGCGGCGGCGGGCGGCGCGGGCCGGGGAGCCGCTCCGGCGGCGGCGGCGGCGGCGGCGCCCGGGAGGGGAGGGAGGCGCCGGCGGAGGAGGAGCTCGGGCGAGGAGCGGGCGGGCGGCTTTGTTTCCACGGCGCGGAGCCACCGACCCTGCGTCACCATGGCAACCGCCGGGGGGGCGGGCCCCCATCCCGGGCCCTGCGAGGACCCCTGGGCATCCCGGGTCCGGGACCCCCGCCCTTCCTCTTCCCAGTCTGGCTGCTCCGAGGGGACAAGGACCACCCCCACCCCCAACCCCCCACCACCCCACAAGGAGCCGCCACCACCGCACACGCCCCTCTCTCAAGGGCCCAAAGCGTTCGTCTGGCCCCAGCAAGAGGGGAAGAGGGGGCGAGAGGAGCCCACCCCGGGCCCGATGCCTATTGGCATCCCCCGTAGGCACCCTCTTTGGCTTAGCACACTGGACATTCCCAAAGCCCACCACCACCAACCACACCACCACCACCACCCCACCTTTCTCCCCTCTGGCGCTGTGCCCTCAACATGGAAATTCACTGAAGAGAGGAGAAAGCGGTGCAAACAGATAAAGTGTGGAGCAACTGGTCCCGGTGCATCTGTTGCGAGCTGCCGCAGAAGCCCGGCGCTGCCAAGAGGCTCCGGCGCCCCGCCGCCTCCCGCCCTGACCGAGCTGCGCCTCGACGGGTCTGAGCTCGCTCCACCCAAATCCGTATGTTTCGTGGGGGGCTCCAGTAAGAGAAGAGAGAAGGGAGCTTCGTGTTCTTTGGTGTGTGTTTTTGTTTTTGTTTTTTTAATTTAAACACTGGATACACTTGTAACCTCACGCTAAAACAACTTGGAGGCTGTCCTTGTGAATCTCTGCTGCTGCTACTGTTCGGCTACTGGCCGTGACCGCTTAAGCGCCTACCTTGAGCGCGGGCTCGCTCGCTCTCTCTGTGCCAAGCCCCCGAGCCGTGCACTGTAGGTCGTGGTGCTCCGGGGAAGATAAAAGGGTGAGGCTGACCTTGGCACCTGGTAGGCATCCTCTCCTATGGAAATTCTTGGAGAGGGAGGGAAAAGTACTAGCACGGTCACAGTAATACTTCCTCTGAAGGACAGAGCTGGAGGACAGCTACCACCGGGGTGAGTCATCACCCCATCCTATGTTTTCCTGAAATATCAGTGATTAAACCTAGGACCTACAGTGTCTTCGTTTAGACCCCGGGGAACGCGGCATTTATTTTCTGGCACTTGTGAATCACCAAAGGAATGTCAATAACATAATAAAACCCCAGGGTAGCTGATGTTTTCTGGATTTGCTCCCTATCTGAGAAGCCATAAAGGAAAACAAGGTTATTACCAATGGAAGCCACACATTTTAATTAATGAAAATAGAAGATTCATTTTAGGGTGAATAGAAACAGCCTGTTCCTCAGAACAACTGGCCTCTTTCCTGTACTGGGAACATTGGTGATTCCAGACGAAGTCCAGAGACAAGGACTTCTCACAGGCTCTTAAGCAGTCTGACAGTATTTGTCAAAATTTTAAATGTACATCCCTTTCTCCTGGCTAGCTCAATTCTCAGAAATTTGTCATGCGGAAATACACAAGTGTACAATGATAGATTTACAAGGATGTGCATTCCAGCAATTATTTATTAGCAAAAAATTGAAACAACTTGTTTGTCCATCAGGTAAGTAAGTTTGGCACACTCATACCATGTAGTCCAAAGTGACTTGTTCAGTAAGTGCAAAATGCTCACCAGATTCCAAACACTTGGAACAATAACCCCCCAAAAGTATTGCTACTGCTAAGTCGCTTCAGTCGTGTCTGACTCGGTGCCACCCCACAGACGGCAGCCCACCAGGCTCCCCCATCCCTGGGATTCTCCAGGCAAGAAGACTGGAGTGGGTTGCCACTTCCTTCTCCACTGCATGAAAGTGAAAAGTTAAAGTGAAATCGCTCAGTCATATCTGACTCTTCGTGACCCCATGGACTGCAGCCTACCAGGGTCCTCCATCCATGGGATTTTCCAGGCAAGGGTACTGGAGTGGGGTGCCATTGCCTTCTCCACCCAAAAGTATAATATCTCATTAATAATCCTTACATTGATCACATGGTGAAATAACATTTTTAATATATGGGGTCAAATAAAACATATTAATTAAAATTAGTACAGTTTCTTTTCACTTTAACATGCTTACTAAAAAATTTTAAATTATGTAAGTGGCATATTGGACTGCTCTGTTTTAGAGCTAGTGTTTATGCTAAAAATCAGCAGGAAATCCAAAGTTAACTTTTAGTTAAAACAAGATATAATTTTCACATTAATGTTTTCATACATGTGTCATAGCAATTTATGTTAAATATTTTTTACTTATTGAAAATGTTAAACATAGACAAATGTTAGAGATAAAACTAGCTCATTTGTTTATATTTTAGAAAGACTTTACCACAAGCACTAAAGTTCAATTACCTGGGCCTGAATCCCAGCTCTCCTACGTATCAGCTATATGACCCAGGCAAGCAGTTTAATACATCTGGTCCTCAGTTTCCACATTTGTTAAATGGGTCCCATAATAGTACTTACCTCACTGAGTTATTTTGAGAACGAGATAAGTGAATGTGTGGAAAACTCTAATTATGATGTCTGATCATATACAATGCTGAATAAATTTTAACTATTTTTTTATTATACTTTGTCAGATCTGTCACTATTCTATTAATCTTCAATTCTGGTTAGTCTAAATTTGTCTGGTTAGTCATAACAAATCTTTTCATCTTCCTTTAAGTAAGCTGATTGGCACTGTGACTGAGACATGAAATTTAACCCTCCTCACCCCTGAACTGGTTATAAAATTACTATCAAAATCAAGGAGATATTTTAATCCATTTAAAAATAAACAAAAATGTTCAGTTACATCATCAGTCGTATGTTTCAGAGTCTCCAAAAGATGCTCAATTAACATTCTCAATTCCTTTATCAGAGTGAATCTCTTGGAGAAAGAAAGATCCAAACAGATGACAAGAATGTCACCTAACTTGAAATGAGCTCTGTGCATCAATTCCTTCATCACTGGGAATTTCTTGGAGACATAAAAAAAATCCAACAAGCAACAGGAATGTCACCCAGCTTGAAAGGAGCATTTTGTGTAAAGTGTTGGTTGACGAAAGGCTATGCATCCCCAAATGGCTCTAGTCAGGTTTCCTACCAATGCCAAAGTGAAAGTGTTAGTCACTTAGGCATATCCAACTCTTTATGACTCAGTGAACTGTAGCTCGCCAGGCTCCTCTGTCCATGGAATTCTCCAGGCAAGAATACTGGAGTGGGTAGCCATTCCATTCTCCAGGGGATTTTCCTAACCCAGGGATTGAACTTGGGTGTCCCACACTGCAGGCGGATTCTTTATCATCTGAGCCACCAGGGAAGCCCATCAAATGTCAAACAGACCCATAACTGCTTACAGGAGGACTAATTTTTCATTGCAATCCATTCCACAAAGATAAAATGAATTTTGAAATTCAGTACTTGAAAGTAGCAATGTATTTACTGAGCTATCTGACATATCAACCTCAGTGTGAGAAACTGGCTGCTGATTAAAGAAATGTATCCTGTAAAAATCCTGGAGGATACAGGCAAAAGTAGATAGGATTGAGAAGTACTGTCCATTTTATCATTTCTTAGCTCTGGTGTGTATTGTGCAGCCCAATTAAAAATATATACATATTCTGTGCCAGTGGGGAAAATGGCAGGGAAACAGAGAGTTAAACAAATACATCATAGTTCTTTGCCAAGAGCTCCCTATGGAGAGATTCCACATGATGTCTCAGCCAAAAGTATAATTTGATATCGACCAGATCCCATTAAAGTTAACTTTTGATGTGCTTTAATCTGGTTTAAATAAGTTTTGTTTTAAATCAATTAATTTGGAGCTGTGTTTAAAAATGTCACAGTTTAAAGATGTTGCTCCCTTTTTTTGAGTCATTAATAGAGCCTCACACCTCTTTTCAGGGTTCCCTGGTGTCAGACTTTACCCACACTCATAGCTTATCTCATTCCAGTGGCAAAAAGTGTGTCAGAATATTAACCAGTTCAACATGATGTTTTAAATTCATAGGTCATTTACTTATTGATCCCTGACATAGCTCTCAGCAGACTGGAAATGATTTGTTTCTCGTTTCCTCGCCTATAAATTGAGGGTACTGAAGGCTGCTCTTGTTAGCGGCAAAGGATTTCCTAAGTCTAAATTAGATCGTTCAGTAAAGCTCATTGATCAAAGGTTCTGTGCAACTCTAATGCTGTAACACTTTTGAAGTGAAAGACTAGAATTGGTGTCAAAAGGAAACCCTGTGCTGTACACATCATTAGAATAGTAAAATGATGTGAAAGGCCTTATTTGTGACTAGCTCTTTTGAACATTATAAACGAAGAACTCTGTGCCATCAAAGCCATGGATATTGTGACCAGACAGGCTCTCCGTGGATGAGGCACACAACACAGGGAAGGAAAGATAGCTCGGGACCCTTCCACTGAAACCTCACCCTCACTCTGAGAGCTTACCTTGCTCTGCTAGACAGGCATAGATGACCGGAAGTACCCACTTGTAGGCTTGTTTACTGTGGCCAGACAGGGTAGTTCCTCTCCCAGAGGGGAGAGAGACAAACTCTGCTCAGTAGGGTGGCAGAACTCCAGACAAAGGGCAGGATAGAGTGACCAGGTAAAATACAGGACACGAAATCTGGGGGACATGCCAGTACTTTACTCCTTGGAAGGAAAGCTATGACCAGCCTAGAGAGCATATTAAAAAGCAGAGACTACTTTGCCAACAAACGTCCGTCTAGTCAAGGCTATGGTTTTTCCAGGAGTCACGGACATGAGAGTTGGACTGTAAAGAAAGCTGAGTGCCAAAAACTGATGCCTTTGAACTGTGCTGTTGGAGAAGACTCTTGAGAGTCCCTTGGACAGCAAGGAGATCCAACCAGTCCATCCTAAAGGAAATCAACCCTGAATATTCATTGGAAGGACCGATGCTGAAGCTGAAGCTCCAATACTTTGGCCACCTGATGCGAAGAGCTGACTCATTGGAAAAGACCCTGATGCTGGGAAAGATTGAAGGCAAGAGGAAAAGGGGACAACAGAGGATGAGATGGTTGGATGGCATCACCGACTTGATGGACTTGCATTTGGGTGAACTCTGAGAGTTGGTGATGGACAGGGAGGCCTGGCGTGCTGCAGTCCATGGGGTCGCAAAGAGTTAGACACGACTGAGTGACTGAACTGAACTGAACCGATACGAAAACATTTTTATGTGTTTATCCTAAGTTCAAATCTAACTGGGTGTCCTCTATCTGTATTTGCTAAATCAGGCAACATCAGGTACAGGAGCAGCTCTGGGAAAGAATTTAGTCTAGTGGCAAAGCAAGATCTCTCAGTGACGCGATGGTCAGTGCTACTAATGGCGGTGCCCACGAGTCGTCCACGAAGGAAGTGAGGGCCAATGTGAGGGCGCTCACGGGGAGGAAGAACAGTTATTAGAACAGGGAACAAGATCAAGGCTACACTAACAAGAGTGAGCTGACTGTGAGTTCCAAAATAGTGGGTGGCAAGTGTGCTTCTCCATGTCTCTGCCTCCATACCATTCCCAGAACCCGACAGTCCAGAGAACCCGGAGGTGTATCAAATTTCCCAACAGGAGATAGAGGCTTAAAAAAGCCACCCTTCAGCTTCTAATCGTAAACGAGGCTATCTCCCCAATTAGCAGCTTTTTGCACATCCCTCTGGTTGATGGAGAATGGATTTGTGGTGAGCAAGATGAAAACAGGGAAACTCACATGTGTATCAGTTTACTAGAGCAAGTGGCAGATGATTTTGAGCTGGACTGGGTGGGTGGTGACAGATGAAATGGCGAAAAGTAAAAAGATTAAAGAGGCATTTTAGAAGAAGAACAGAAACCTCTTCAGAAGGTTTCCTCCAGGTCATGGAGGAGAGGACTGTGCCAAGAATGCCTTCTAGGTTTCTGGCCATGAAAGGTTCTGTGCTGAGGGAGGTCACCTGAGCCAATTAGATTCTCTCTCTTGAAAGAAGAGTGGGGGACGAGTGGGTGGAAGTGGACAAAGCTGGGATATATGATGCACAGCCAATGCAGACCGCCATGTTCATCCCAGGGCCAGAGAAGGACAAGCTACTGCAAACAGAGAAACAGACATCATTGTGTGACCTGCTAAGAGACTAAAGCCTCACGGGCTTGCTTTCTGCTGTCTGAATACATCAAGTCTATTCCTGTCTGAGTCCCCTGCCCAGATCTCCTTCCCTCGTGTCTTTCGGCCACCCACTAAAGCGTCACCCACTCAAAGACGGCTTTCCCGACCAATCTGCAAGAACACCCAGTTTCTCATCATCATATCAGCATCCTCTTTTAATATTTTCAAAACGCCACCTTCTAAAACTGTTGTTCATTCGTATGTGTGTCTCCCACCACCTCTGCCTCTAGAATGCAAGCTTCCAGACCACAGGGACTTGCCTGGCCCTTTCAGGCTGACCACCTTCCACCTCTAGAACAACACCGGCATGGCCGGACACTCAGCGAACACCTGGTGAGTCGGTTCTGATCTGGCCGGCTTCCCAGTGCCGGGTTCTAGCTCACAGAGATCCAGCCATAAACTGCTTTCTACCCTTGGCTGCTGTAAAATCGCCACATCCTCATAAGAATCTTTTCTTTTCCTTGATCTTATTTGAGTGACTTCTTGACCTTACCAACAAAAGGGCTGTACCAGAATACACATAGAAATCTAAGTCAGTAGAGGGCTGGACAAAGACCAGGAAAGGTGCCAAAAAGATCAACCTCTAATAAAAAGAAAAGCCACAGCTTTTTGTGAAAAAAAATTAGGACAGATACATCAAGGGAAGAATACTCCACTAAGACACTAGCCTGTCTTACTGCTGACGAATATTAGCTAATTCAAAGGTTTTATTCCTTCCATGTGCAATCTCTGAGCAAGGCCAGGGATCCAGAGATGAAGAAGGGGCAGCCCAGCTGTGAGGGAAGGCAGCGTGCACAGGGCAGATAAGAGTCTCGGTAATGGTAGCATGGGAGATTCCCAGGTGGCGCTAGTGGTAAAGAACCTGCCTGCCAATGCAGGAGACACAAGGGACTCGGTTGGTTTCCATCCCTGGGTCGGGAAGATCCCCTGGAGTAGGAAATAGCTACCCACCATATCAACCCACTCCAGTCTCCTTACCTGGGAAAATCCCATGGACAGAGGAGTCTGGCAGGCTGCAGTGCATGGGGTCCCAAAGAGTCAAACACGACTGAGCACACCCGTAGCACAGGTGGTGAGCCTTCTGTAAGCAGTCTGCAGATCAGGCTTCAGGTACTGACAGCCACCAAGGAGGTACTGCTGCTGCTAAGTCACTTCAGTCGTGTCCGACTCTGTGTGACCCCATAGACGGCAGCCCACCAGGCTCTCCTGCCCCTGGGATTCTCCAGGCAAGATCACTGGAGTGGGTTGCCATTTCCTTCTCCAATGCGTGAAAGTGAAAAGTGAAAGTGAAGTCGCTCAGTCGTGTCCGACTCAGCGACCACATGGACTGCAGCCTACTAGGCTCCTCCACCCATGGGATTTTCCAGGCAAGAGTACTGGAGTGGGCTGCCATTGCCTTCTCCGCCAAGGAGGTAAGTTTCCCATTATCTTGAGATAATGAAGGAAGGAGGTCATTGCAGGTAGAGGAAGCAGCAGATGCGAGGCGCTAAAGATGCTGAGCCAGGGTATCAAGTTCTGAGCCCTTGATTCAGTGTGGCCAGAATTCAGGGTGTTCAAGAGCCAGTGACAGAAATGATACTGAGACAGTAGCAAAGACCAGACTGGATGGACTTTTGTAAGGAAAAATCATTTTCTTTAGTAAATAAAACCCAAGACAATAAAATCTAGTCCTGGAAAAAAAGTCTTGCCTGGTGAACAGGAACTCACAGAGCCTGTGTTCCCTTCTGGATTTTTCCCACCTCCTGGCAACTCTCAATACTAACAAGCCTCAGGGGGACCCTTGTTCTTCCAAGCTGGAGAGCTGGGACTTTATTTTCTAGCTGACCACACACACATACACACATACACATCCTTTCTTGAATGCTATTTGACATTCTCCATGAGACTGCCTTCAAAAGAGCTGAGCAAATATTAAAGCCGTGTGTGATTATTAATGAAGTGCATTGGAAGTTAAGAGGCCGGCTGGTCCCAGTCCAGGTTCCCATGGATGGATATCCAGTGTCGCCAAGACCAGCGCCATTGTCAGCCTCCTCAATGACAGCTTGCCAGAGGAAGGCGGCAAGCCAGGAATCCTCCAAAAGCTGCCTGTTGTGTAGGCTGCCGGGGATCACAGCATCACAAGGGGCTTCAATTCACGAATTTAACAGGAAAGACATTCATTAGAACAGTTTGATTTTCATGAAAACAAAACCTGTTGCCTGGGAGGTACTCTGTCCTCTCAGAAACATTAGGGAGGAAACCCGGGGTAAACTTTTTCCTCTGCTTTCTGGCAATTTGCCACATTCTGTCAATTCCGTCTTTTTATTTAAATTTCAAACCCACCCTCCTGCTTCACTTTCATTCTCATAATTGTAGTAAGGACTTTAGTATATTTTTATCTGAAATATCATAATAGCGTTTTAACTGGTCACGTGATTGTCGGTCTCCCCTTAGCATCACTCATCATTGGACTCATTGTTTCTGGCTTCATCTTCCTAAAGCAGTGCTTTGAACATGCCATGCTCTGCCCCTGAGCTCTCTGTAACTCCCCGCTGTCTACAGAGAGACATCCTTGCCCAACTCTCACTCTCTGTGCTCTGGCGCTAACTCACCTTTCCCACTGTAACGCCTACTACTTCGTCTTCATATTGCAGCTGAACTAAAACATACTGTCCTTCTGTAGTGACAGGTTTATTCAGCTTAAAGTGCCCTTTTCTCCAACTTTCCCCACCCTTCAATGCTGACTTCAGATGCCCACACTTCACTGAAGCAATCTCTCATCCTTTGGTGGGGATGGACTCGCCTAGTAGCTCCCATAGCCCGTGACCTCACATCTCTCTTATAGAGCTAATCCCCTGGCATTTTGTGCCAGAGTGGTATTTGCGTGCACGCCTGTGTGTATGGTGGGTGAGCAAGCTCAGTCGCTAAGTCGTGTCCTACTCGTTTGCAACTCCATAGACTCTAGTCCACCAGGCTCCTCTGTCCATGGGATTTCCCAGGCAAGAATACTGGAGTGGGTTGCCGTTTCCTTCTTCAGGGGATCTTCCCAACCCAGGGATCGAACCCACATCTCCTGCATTGGCAGGAGGATTCTGTACCACTAAGGCACAAGGGAAGCCCGGTATTTTCATATGTCAAGAATAAAAACTCCCAAACCACAAAGTGCGTGTCTTCTTTTGAATCCCTCATAGCCCCTAGCATGGCCTGTCTCTCCCTAGCCTAGTGTCTCGCCCTTGCTGGCAGTCTGTCTGTTGATTTAATGACGTTAAGTATTTGCTCCCACATAGAACTCCCAGCCCAGGTGTAACTTCATGTGGCATTGTGTTTAGTTGTCAGACACCGAGGATTTGTTTCATTTTTCTGTTTTGTGCGGGAGGAGGTGGTTGGCTGTTGGGGGTTTGGGGCAAAAGCAGACTGAAGAGGTGCCCATTTGTAAAACGTGGCCTGGAAATCAACTAAACCCCTGCCCTGAAGGGGCTCTTTCTGGCACAGAAGCCCAGCTTTGGCTCTGCAATCTGCGCTTCCTTTCCTGCGTCCCTAATTACTCACGTGGGCTCCTTTGTTGGGGGTTTTTTCCATCTTGGACCTTTGCCCTGCTTAACAGCCCAGAACACCCTAGCGCTAGCAACACATTTGTTTTGTCAGCTTTTACTCCGAAAGGATTTTATAGGATCAATTTGCTTAGGCAAACTTTTAATTTGGTTTTGTTTTCTCTTCAGGGACTTTATTTGTAAGAACTGAAACGCGTGTGTGCAAAATCGGATGATTAAAGTGCTTGAAATGCCAGGGAGTAGAAAGACAGCTCAGTCTCAGGGGGCACCGAGACAAACTAGCGGCATACACCCCAGATGTTCATCTGGACTATTTGCACGTTTGCAGCAGCAAAACGTGCAATGGTTACAGTACCTGTATCTACGTCCTTTCAGGCTGCTATAACAAAAATACCATATACTGAGTGGCTTCAACAACAGACATTTGTTTCTTGTAGTTCTGGAAGCTGAAAAGTTCAAGATCAAGGTGCCAGCAGATTCCTCTTGGCAAGGGCCCACTCCCCAGTTTATAGATAACCATCTGTTTGCTCTAACCTCACATGGCAGAAGGAGAAGAGCTATCTCTTGGGTCTCTTTTGTAAGAGCACCAATCCCATTCATGAAGGTTTCACCCTCATGATCTCAGCATCTCCCAAAGGCTCCACCTCCTAATACCATCAGATGGGGGCAGAAGGTTTCAATGTAAGAATTTGGCGGGCGATAGTGAGGGAGCTGGTGCACAAGCATTCAGACCACAGCAACTTAGAGCAGGTAAGACACCTTCAACTAACAGGAAGGAAATAATGATTAAAAGTCGTCCTGGGACTACTCTGGCGGTCCAGCGGCTAAGACCCTGCGCTTCCAGTGCAAGGGGCACAGGTTAGATCCCTGGTCGGGGAGCCAAGATCCCACATGCCATGGGGGCATGGTCAAAAAAAAAAAAAGTTTTAATAAAAGTAGTCCAAATAATTGTGTTTATTTCATCAAACAAGACATCTAAAGGAAGGTACATCTATAGGAAGGTAGTTCTAACATCAGCAAAGGATAGGACTCTTGCTGTCTCCTTGCTCTCCTCTCCCAGTAATTAGCAGGGTCCCCAAATGACTGGCATGACTGCAAGTATCACGTCTTCACACAACCACATCCAAACAGGAAGAAATGGGGTGTGACAAACGGCCTTTCTCATCCTGCTGCTCCTTTTCATCAGAGAGGAACTTTTTCCCAGAATTCTTCAGTAGCTTGTCTTGGTGGACTGAACTGGGTCACATGTTCATCCCTGGACCAATCACTGTTAAAGGGAAATCCTGAAGTCCTGATTGGTGTAGGCCAATGACATCATTTGCAGGAGCTGGGCAGCTTGTCAGATAAAAAAAGAAACGGGTTCTGAGAGCAAGAAAAACAGGGCATGGTTATCGAGTAGGCAGCCCACTTTACCTGCCAAGTGCTGTACACGGCTCTTCATCTTGTTCAAAATCAAGAACGTATTTTTTGTGGATAATCAATCAGTACTAATAAGAGTGAAAGGATTTCTCATTACTCCAAATCAAATATTAATAATAGCCCACTGTTATTTTTATTGTTGTTATAATTATCGGCATCATCAAACAGGATGATGATAAAGAGCAGAATCTAAAAGACCAAGACTGTCTTCCCGCTTTAAGCTATAGTTTGTTTTATTGTCCTGGGTATTTTTATACAGGGTTACTGAAAACATTTATCTTATGTTTACTTGAATTAAGCTGAAATACTATCACTATTTATTCTTTTCACATCAATTGCTAGATTAAATAGTGGCTTATGTATAATTACTGGGCCTGGAGGCTTATCCTAACCTGTGGGAAAATTCCTCTCCATCTGTATGTCTCTGTGAGTTTTCATTCAAACTGAGTCACCCAACCTTTGACCCTTCCTGCTAGTCCAGCCACAGCTGTCATTTACCTTTTACCACTGCTTCCCAGGACACTTCCTGCTAGCCTTTCTTCCTCAGTGGTTCTGTCTCACCTCAAATTTATTTCCTTTATTTTTGCATGGGTGGCTCTTCCTCTGTGTCCTGCATTCACTGCCACGTTCTTCTGAACACATTGCAATCTGACATTGCCCACAGACACAGACATTCCCCCAAGGGAAGCCGTCAAGGTTACAATTCCAGTGTAAGACTGCAAATATCAGAGTCTTCTTTGAAGCTGTGCTCCACTTTGAACCTTTCAAGAAACAGTGATGGAACAGACAGAGCAGTTGAACAATTCAAGGAGGACGAAAATGCCAGGGAACAGAAAGATAGTTCAGGCTCAGCAGAAACTCAGAAGACCTTGGACCAGATGACTGCCCTTATTGTAAAGAGACAGGGGAACCTCAGAGCTGTCGGAGGTCTGTTCTAGGAGGCTGGTTTAGTGAATAAGAGAACGGCAGGGGAACGGTGATGGCGAATTTGATCATATGCTAATTCTGAAGGCTTTTATTGGTCCTCTGTCTTTAAATCAGGCTTCCCAGGTGGTGCTAGTGGTAAAGAATCCACCTGCCAATGGAGGAGATGTAAGAGACGTGGGTTCGATCCCTGGATCTGGAAGATCCCCTGGAGAAGGGCATGGCAACCCACTCCAGTATTCTTGCCTGAAGAATCCCATGGACAGAGGAGCCTGGTGGGCTACAGTCCACGGGGTTGCAAAGAGTCGAACATGACTGAAACAACTGAACATGCACACACGCCTTTAAGTCACTTAATAGGATATTAAGGTTTATCCCTGCTCTCCCATCTTTCTCCATAGCCTGCTGCTACCCACACTCTTCCTAACTAGATTTAACAGTGAAGCAGAAATGGCATGTGGAATACCTGAGTTTCTCCTATAAAAAAGAATCCCTCTAACTTCAAGCAAGATCTCTCTGCAAATTTAGTTGCCTTGAAATCCTCTGATAATACATAATGAAGAATGAGACAGGCACTATTTCGTGGACATGCTTGCATATTATTTCAGTTTCTCTCTCATAAATTCCCAAATCCCCAACCAATTTTATTGCCTGCTCCATCATTTTCTTCTATTTAATACTCCTGCAACGCCGTCTATGCAGTCTGACCTACCTCTCCCCCTAGATTCAGAAGTAATAAATATGGAGTTTAAGAAAAGACTGTCTTTCTGTGTATGCAGATGGCTCAGACTTTGTCCTTGCTAGGCCTTCTGTATCTGAGTGACGGGATTCAGTGGAGAGCCCCAGCTCGGGCATATGTGGCAGCTGCACCCTAAGTGTGCCTTCTTTTCCTGTATATTAGCTCAGCTGGTAAAGAATCCACCTGTAATGCAGGAGACCCGGGTTCAATTCCTGGGTGAGGAAGATCCCCTGGGGAAGGGATAGGCTACCCACTCCAGTATTCATGGGCTTCCCTCGTGGGTCAGATGGTAAAGAATCCCCCTGCAATGTGGGAGACCTGGGTTCAATCCCTGGGTTGGGGGAGATCCCCTGGAGGAGGGCATGGCAACCCACTCCAGTATTCTTGCCTGGAGAATCCCATGAACAGAGGAGTCTGGGGGGCTACAGTCCACGGATTCAAAAAGGGTCGGACATGACTGAGTGACTAACACACACCTGTAAAATAAGGAAGATTAAAAGTTTCCACCTCATGAGATTTTTGAGAAGATCACAAAAATTAACATATGAAAAGCCTTCAAAGTTTTACGTAAGTAGCCATAGGGGACTATGGATTCTTTTTGGTTTTTTCCCTCTCTTTAACAGCTTTATTAAGGTGTAATTCACATATTCACCATTCACCCAGTTCACCCATTGTATGAATCAGTGTATTTATGGAGTTGTGCAACTATCATCACACTCAATTTTAGAACATTTTTATCACCCAGAAACACCATGCTCTTTAGCGATCACCCTGTCCCCTCACATCCCACCCCCAGCCCAGGGCAATCACTAATCTGCGTCTGCCTGTGTAGCTCTACCTGCTCTGCATATCTCGTATAAATGGAACCACACACCACGTGGTCTTTTACGACTGGCCTCTTTCAGTTGCAGCGTAGTGTTTTCAAGGTTCATCTATGTTGTAACACATGTCAGTGCCTCGTTCCTTGTCATTGCTAAATAATATTCCTTTTTATGGATATCTTCATTTATCAATTAATGGACATTTGTGTTGTTTCCACATTTTCACTATTATTAAAAAATGCTGGTATAAATATGCATTGCGAGTTTTTGTGTGGATGTACGTTTTCATTCCCTTTGGGTATAAACCCAGGAGTGGAATTGTTAGTTCATTTTGTAGCTCTAAATTTAATCAAACCGCCAGACTGTGCTCCAAAGTGGCGGCACAATTCTTCATTCCCATTTGTAATGCATAAGCATTCCGGTTTCTCCACATCTCTACCAACACTTGCTGTTTTCTGACTTTTGGTTTCTAGCCATCCTTAATGGGTGGGAAATGGTATCTCTTTGATTTGCATTTCCAGATGGTTGGATGGCATCACCGACTCAATGGGCATGAGTTTGAGTAAACTCTGGGAGTTGGTGATGGACAGGGAGGCCTTGTGTGCTGCACTCCATGGGGTCACAAAGCGTCGGACAAGACTGAGTGACTGAACTGAACTGAATAACTAAGGATGTAAAGCATTTTTGCATGTGCTTATTGGCCACTGGTAAGCTATGAGTTCTTACAAAATACCTCTTGTTGATGCTTCAGGAAACTTACATCACAAGAGAGATTCTGAGAGCAGATCTAGCTCCTACGTTCTCTTGAGATTTTGAAATGATCCAGATTACTCCTACAACTCAGCCCTTGCCAGGTGGGAATACTAGCCATGTTTTTAAACATACCAATCAAAAGAAACTGAAAGAACAGAACAAGTTCATCTTATGTTCAATACTTCTCCTATTTAGCTTACATTTCTACCCAGGCCTCTTCTGTTTCTATGAAAACTCTTTTATTGCAGTATCTCCCCAAGATTACACTTACCGTAATTTGGGTTTTCTCAAATTCTGCTGCCTTGATGTCTTTTTGATGTGTGTAAGCCGTCCCACTGTAAAGTCTTCAAAGATATGGAACATTTACATCTTTCACAATGCACATGGAAGCAGTCTGTACATACTGAACGAGAAGGTCAAAGTCTTCCCACGTCTCAAGAAAGGGCCTCCTTAAACCAGCCAAAGCAGTTTAAACCAGATTTATAAACTTCAACAAGTTAATTCACTTCCATTTCCACACTGGTCAAATGAGATTCATAATTTCTAATTTATGGAGCTCTTGTGGATAGTAAGAAGTTGTATATATAGTATTTGGCACAGTGCTAGTCAAATAATAAGCACAGAATAAAAGGAATATACCTACAAATCCATTTATGCCAACTTTAAATTATTCTGTCTAAAATCATGTGCATGCTGGCTCTCTAGTCTCCAGGGACCAGTGATACACATGAGGACTCGAGTCAGGGGCTGCCCAAGAATACAATTTGCTGAGAGGTTGAGAAAAGAGAGAGAGAGACTCCAGACCCACAGGGGCCAAGGGACAATGCTGAATTGTCAGAGGCACTTCCAATTCTTGAGGCTTGACCTGAATGAGTCAAGGCAGGAGGCAGAGGCCCTGGGCAATTCAAGGAAGGCCTCAGCCATATGCACTCCCTGGGTGACCTTGGCCTTCCCATCCAGCCTGACCCTCCCTATTTGACCTTGATGGCTACTTCAGTGCTGCTGGGGTTCTTCTCCAAAGCCACAGAAGAAGAATCAAAACAGAACGGAATTCTCCAGCTCTAAAGACGAGGGCTACATCTCAGAAAACAAAATGAAGTATCCGTCAGAGATGCAATCTGTCATCTTCCACGTTCTTTCCTTTACCAGGGTTTTACAACAAGGGGCTGATAGAAAGAGACTCGAAGGCCCTGCAGATGGTGACTGCAGCCATGAAATTAAAAGATGCTTTCTCCTTGGATGGAAAGCTATGACAAACCTAGGCAGCATATTTAAAAGCACAGACATTACTTTGCCAACAAAGGTCCGCGTAGTCAAAGCTATGGTTTTTCCAGTAGTCATGTATGGATGTGAGAGTTGGACCACAAAGAAGGCTGAGAGCCAAAGAATTGATGCTTTTGAACTGTGGTGTTGGAGAAGACTCTTGAGAGTCCCTTGGACTGCAAGGAGAGCCAACCAGTCCATCCTAAAGGAGATCAACCCAGAAAAGTCATTGAAAGGACTAATGGTGAAGCTGAAGCTTCAATACCTTGGGCACCCTATGCAAAGAGCTGCCTCATTAGAAAAGACTCTGATGCTGGAAAAGACTGAAGGCAAAAGGAAAAGGGGGCAGCAGAGGATGAGATAGTTAGATAGCATCATCACCAACTCAACTGACACGCGTTTGAGCAAACTACGGGAGATAGCGAAGGGCAGAGGAGCTCAGTGTACTGCAGTCCATGGGGTTGCAAAGAGTCGGACACAGTTTAGCTTCTGAACAGCAAAGGCCCAGTGTCTAGCAGAGTAGTCACTTGCTGCCACCTATGGGTAGGACATTAAAAGTGACCCAAGGGGAAATGGAAATTTCTCTCATCCCTTACGTGCATTTAAATGTAATTCTACAGAAAGTACCAAGGAAGATTTTTCGCTTATTTGTTGATTTTTATATTATGCAGAAACAAAAGAAAAAAGATTAAAGATAGCTACCAACTCTACAACAAATATCACCAAATCTTCCTGAGAACAGTGATTCACAGATTATGCTATTGGTTTGAAAAATAGATTGATTCTGACTTGTCTAGCCCACCACAGCCTTTAAGTGAGAGCAAGTTGAAAAACACACATCAAATTAGGTTAAAAAATTGTCATTGTTCTGATTTAAAATAAGCTCATCAAAACCTATTATAGCAAAAGTCTGTTTGTCATGGTTACCATGGAATTAGGCTCTTCACAATTATTTGAAAATAGTACTTCCACTCCACAGCTAGAAACTTCTGCATACAGAAAGGGAAGAATGGGCAATAATGAGAAAAGCTCAACTGTGTCCTGAAATATTTATACCAGCTTTTCAAATAAGTATAAAACATTTAAGAGTTCTGCCTCCAAAGATATCCTTGAAAAAGATGGGAAATGTAACCTCTGATTCACCAAAAACAGAAACAAAAATATGTTTTGGCTTATCTGGTCTGCAATTTTAGGCAAATTTAAAAGTATAGGGTAGATGAATAGAACAAGAAATCGGGAAATGGTGACTTTAATTGGGGCGATAGAGAAAGAAGATGCTGTGCACACAATTCTAAAAGCATCCATATTTCTGGTTAATATGCCTGTCTCCTAAGTAGATATAAGATATTTGAAAGCAGAAGTAGTATTTTATACTTATATCCACCAAAGGTATTCTGAATGCCTAAAGTTTAGACAATAAATATTTTTAGATATCTAGCCTCCCAAAATTTATTTCCCACCTACTATGTACCAGAGACACAAGCTTGATTTAGAAAAGGCTGAGGAAGGACAGATCAAACTGCCAACATCTGCTGGATCATAGAAAAAGCAAGGGAATTCCAGAAAACACCTGCTTCATTGACTACACAAAAGTCTTTGCCTGTGTGGGTCACAATAAATTGTGGGAAATACTCAAAGAGATAGGAATACCAGACTACCTTATCTGTCTCCTGAGAAACCTGTATGCAGGTCAAGAAACAACATTTAGAACCAAACATGGAACAAGGGACTGGTTCAAAACTGGGAAAGGAGTACATCAAGGCTGTACATTGTCACCCTGCTTATTTAACAGGGTACATATGAAAAGTACATCATGCAAAATGCTGGTCCAGATGAATCACAAGCTGGAATCAAGATTGCCAGGAGAAATAGCAACAACCTCAGATAGGCAGATACCATTCTAATGGCAGAATTAAAGAGCTTCTTGATGAGGGTGAAAGAGGAGAGTATAAAGGCTGGCTTGAAACTAAACATTCAAAAAACTAAGATCATGGATCCAGTCCCATCACTTCATGGCAAATAGAAGGGGGGAAAGCGTAAACAGTGACAGATTTTATTTTCTTGAGCTCCAAAATCACTGTGGATGGTGACTGCAGCCATGAAACTAAAAGAGACTTGCTCTTGGAAGAAACGCTATGACAAACATAGACAGTGTATTTAAAAGCAGAGATATCACTCTGCAATAAAGGTCCGCATAGTCAAAGCTATGGTTTTTCCAGTAGTCATGTATGGATGTGAGAGTTGGACCGTAAGAAGGCTGAGCGCCGAAGAATTGATGCTTTCGAACTGTGGGCACAGCTAGGCCTGAGGGCACAACTAGGCCTGTGCACCATGACTGCTAAAGCCCGCATGCCCAGAGCCCATGTTCCACAGCAAGAGAGGCCCACGCACCATGGCTAGAGAGCGACCCTCACTCACTGCACCTAGAGAAAGCCCGTGTGCAGCAAGAAAGACCAGTCGCAGCCATAAATAAATAAACCTGCTTTTTTAAAAAAGGAAGAGTCCTGACTTCAGCAATGCAGGCCTGATACAAGGCAGGAGGAATAGTATCTTGTTGAACGGATAAGTCCAGATAAGTTCGATTGATTTGGCTAATAAGTTTGACACAGTTTAGCCTGCCCTGTGGCTTCCCCACTGGCTCAGATGGTGAAGAATCTGCCTGCACTGCAGGAGACTTGGGTTTGATCCCCGGGTCAGGAAGATCCCCAGGAAAAGGGAATGGCTACCCACTCCAGTATTCTTGCCTGGAGAATCCCATGGACGGACAGAGGAGCCTGGAGGGTTACAGTCCATCGGATTGCAAAGAGTTGCACACAACTGAGCAACTAACACTTTCACCATCAGCCTACAATACCAAGAAGAGGTGATACATGAAGGCTAAACTTCAGTGCGGTATATTGACAAAATTCAAGCAGATTAGCTGATTACTTCCGGGTGAGGAAGGCAAGAACCTCCCCTTTAGGGGAAAAAAAAATAGATTATCTCTTGTTTACAACTGTATCTCTAGCTCTTACAAGAGATACAGCTGAATAAATACCTGTCAGTTCAGTTCAGTCGCTCAGTCATGTCCGACTCTTTGCAACCCCATGGACTGCAGCACACCAGGCTTCCCTGTCCATCACCAACTCCCGGAACTTACTCAAACTCATGTCCATCGAGTCGGTGATGCCATCCAACCATCTCATCCTCTGTCATCTGCTTCTCCTCCCGCCTTCAATCTTTCCTAGCATCAGGGTCTTTTCCAGTGAGTCAGTTTTTCACATCAGGTGGCCATAGTATTGGAGTTTCAGCTTCAGCATCAGTCCTTCCAATGAATATTCAGGACTGATTTCCTTTAGGATGGACTGGTTGGATCTCCTTGCAATCCAAGGGACTCTGAAGAGTCTTCTCCAACACCACAGTTCAAAAGCATCAATTCTTCATAAATACCTATGACTAATATTAATATGATACTCTCCTACTGGAAGCATTATCTGCATATTAGTGAGAATGAGGGCTTCAGAGAGATGGAATGATCATCCCAAGGTCATTTAACAGGAAACTTTGAGTTCCAACTCAAATCGTATCCAAATGGGAGATTTCTGAGGTCCCAACATTAGTCATTAGACCAGACTGTGTTATACTGCTCAGATCTCAGACCCCAGTCTTATCGACACTAGCAAATAAATACACACAAAGAAACTAGTGACTCCAGCCTCTTTACCTGCCTCTGCCCCAAGCCTAGCTCAGTCCACCTTCTGTCTGAGGCTCTCCGAAGGCTTTCATGAGAGTCACTGAGTTATATAACCATCCAGATGAGATTGTCCTTCCATCTGTCAAGGGCCATCAGAGCACCTGTGCACAGAATTTCAATTTAAGGAGTTTCATGTCCCATCTGGAGCAAGAGGATTCATTCGTACACAAGAGAAAGAGATCACTGTGATTTTAACCCGGTTTTAACAGAAATGACTCAATTCTAGTTTTAAAATTTAAATGACGTTTACATATGGCATGTTCCACACACAGCGAGAATTATCTTGCCAACCATTGTTTTCAAAGTCACATTAGCACAGCAGTAAATGCTCTTTAAAAATAAACCATAAAGACAAGAACTCTCATGGCAGCTTTGTTTGCCAGAGGAGAAAACTTGAAGCTAACCCACAAGTCTATCAAAGGAAATGAGATAAAGAGATTGTGTTATGTTCCAACCATGAAGCTATTAAAAAGGATGAAGTTGATCTACATGTGCCAAGGTGACAATATTTAACATCTACCGATAAATGAAAAAAGTGAAATGCAAGACACTATGCATGTCTCTAATAGTAATGATAACAGCAATAAAGGTCAGTATGTGCAGATCACAAAATCTGGAAGAATAGGCAACGAATTATAGAGAGTAATGACTCTAGGAAATGACATTATGGGGTAATTTCACTTTCGACCTTATTCATCTCTGTATCTTATAAACTTTTATAAGCATTACCTATCGCTTATGTAATTTTTTAATGCTTCTGTCTCATTTTAAATATAAATAGGTATAATAAATTTAAAATTAATAAACTGGAAGTTTTCAATGACAGTTTATACGTCAGCAGAGCATGATCCTTCTAGAGAGTTACCATGTGCCACAAGCATTGTTCATGCTCTTTGGTCCAGTAATCTTTAATACAGAAAACCTTCATCTATACAGATGTCTATTACAGTTCTGTTGTATTAGCAGAAAGCTGCAAACAACCCAAGCGGTTACCAGAAAAAAACAGTGAAATAAAATGCCATTCTCAAAATATTATGCAACCTTTTAATAAGAAGTGTTAGAAGACTATGAAATACCATGAAATCCTTACATTATAATATGAAGGGTAAATGCAAGATATAAAATTATATATTCAAATGTGTGCAGTCAGATGTCTCAATGGAAAATGAACTAGAAAGAAATTTACCAGAGCTGAGAATAATGTTGTTTTGATGGCGGTGCTCAAGTTCATTTTTTTTCCTTGCACATTTTCATAGTTTCCAATTTTTCAATTACCTCTTACTGCCTGCATCATGGAAAATAATGCCATCAGTGCTGTTGATAGGAAATTAAAGACACAGCAGCATTCTTATTACTGGCTTGGTAGAGAAATTCACATTTTTTCTTTTACTCAACTGTCAGGTTCATTCGAAGGAAAAATGAGTTCTCACCCTATGGTTGGCCCTGGCTTCCCCTGTGCTCTGGTGCAAACCCTTCCCAGCCTCTTTGCTCCTTAACTGTGAGATTAGACCACGCCATCAGGCTCAATGAGAAACTGAATAGTTTATGAAAGATGAAATTCCCACAAAAGTAGGTCATTTCTTCTAATGATTAAACTTAGCGTCACGCATGAGCAACCAGTGACTGCTAGAGAGATTGACAGGCCTGTGTCAGGACAACTGAGCTCCAGTTACAGTTCGGACACTTAGTGAGTATTCTTCCTGTCTGTTTTCTAATGGCTCCATGTTTCAACTTTTTCACTTGTGAAATAATTGTGTTGAACTAGAATCTGAATTTTAAATGCAGCCTTTTTCTAAAATGGAAGGAATAGGAAGTACCTTTTGGATTCAAGGATAATATTAGATATCGTTACCTTTATTTGATGCGTAAAGAAATGAATATATAAAGAAGGTAAGAAAGTCGACCAAGGTAGCAACTAAGCTAGGATTCAGTTCCAGGCCATCTGACTCTTTCTCTTTAAGATTTTGTAGATTAGGGAACTGAGGCTTCAGAAGACTGAATGATTTATCCAGGGTACATAGCAAGTTAGAGTTGGGGCCAGAATCCAAATTTCCTGATGCCTGTCCTACATTTACTTTACTTTACTTTAAAAAAAAAAACAAAACAGTTGCAGATTCAAGTTACTTATAGTCCTCCATTTATAGTTGTATAATCAGTTAGTGATGGACAGGGAGGCCTGGCGTGCTGCAATTCATGGGGTCGCAAAGAGTCGGACACGACTGAGCAACTGCTCTGATCTGATCTGATAATCAGTTATCGGTATTGCCTACCCCCCTTGTTTTATTTTATTTTTCCCTTTTACTTCCTATCTTCACTATAATTTAATTTGCCCTCTGGGGCTGTTTCTGGATCTGTTATGGCAGTTCACTAATTTGTCCTTTGGCTATATATTTTCTATTGTGTATCCTGCCCTCAAATTGGATGCTTTAACCATTTTCAAAATATAATCATTATATCCAGTAGATTCTCCTTTATAATCTTTCATTCCTATGTCATTTACCAAATATTCTCTATTTTAAGTTGTTGATCAATTTTTTTCAATTCCTATGGGCTTTCCTTGTAGCTCAGTCGGTAAAGAATCTGCCTCCAGTGCAGGAGACCCGAGTTCGATCCCTGAGTCGGAAAGATCCCCTGGAGAAGGAAATGGCAACCCACTCCAGTATTCTTGCCTGGAGAATCCCATGGACAGAGGAACCTGGCAGCTTACAGTCCGTGCAGTCGCAAAAGTCGGATGTGACTTAGCGACTAGAGAGAAAGAGAAGATAGTGTAGAATGTGCTGCAGTAACGAGTGATACTGGACATTTCAGCAACGAATACCCACAAAGCCGTATTTCTCACTCACAGGCACCTTTAGTTGATTTTCTCAGACTGTGACCCAGGCTGCTTCCACACTGCAACCCCACCATCTTGGAGGTCTTCACTGTAAGTCATAAAAACAGTAGCCCGAGTACCACGGAGAACTCACACTCCATTAGCCAGAACTAGTCACGTGGCCCCAAGCCAACTGCCAGGAAAGCCGGAACAGGACAAATGAGCACATGGACTTTTGGTGAGCACCAATTATCTCCTTGACAAGGGCAGCTTGCTTAATTTGTTGTCTGTGAGCTCATTTTCGCCTGGGACCTCACAGTCCCCCACCCCCTTTTTGGCTGGAAATATGGATCTGGGGAAAGTCCAGGAGCTGTACAGTGGGTGTATTAGTCAGGGTGTGCTAACACATATCCCAGGATCCCCCAAATCCCACAGGCTTATCATATTAGAGGTGTTGCTTCCTACTCATACCATAGATCAACCATGCATTTAAGCAGGCAGCCCTCCACGTAGTAACTCAGGAAGCCTGCTCTTTCCGTCTGGTGGGTTTCCCAAGCAGGCATGCAGAGCAAAGACCCATGGTCACCATGGACCATTGCATGGGAAAAGCCCTAGGCAGAAAATAAAAGACACACAGTTCATGTTCAAGGTGAGATGCTCTCAGCAAGAAATGAGCCCCAGCCCAGAGGCAACTATTTGTTCTAGCCATTACTGAGATCAGAGTTGGGGCTGAGAGGATGTAAGGCCGTATGTGAAAGGCGTCAGATACCCCAACGCATACAACATTGCTCGCCTTCAAAGGACCATGATTAAGCCTAGCTCTAAGTCCGTGAATCCCGAGTTTGGTTGAACAACCCGACACATCTAGGATTGAGACGCATAAGGGAAAGTGGCAGAAGTAGCCCCAATGTTCTTATCAATTTTAAACCAATCACAAGCCTCCATTCAATTCTCCCTGGATATTGAATGCCCTGTCATTTCAGGCCCTTGCTATACCAGAAAGTTCTGCCATGCAGCTCCAAGAATTGTTTCCTGCAAGTGTCTGTGTGTGTGTGTGTGTGTTAGTTGCTCAGTCGTGTCCGACTCTTTGCGACCCCATGGACTGTAGCCCACCAGGCTCCTTTGTCCATGGGATTCTCCAGGCAAGAATACTGGAGTCGGTTGCCATTTCCTTCTCCACAAGTAGGAACCACTTACTGGCTCAGTCATCTTGAGTGAGTATACATGCCAAGGATGCCTATATCAAGTCCTGACGTCCCTGGGACAAATCCCCACACGTTTAAAAGTATGTCTTGCCCAGGTCAACTTTTTCTGGGATAAGACATTTCCGCTTTGGTCTGCACAAAGTCTGCACATGAGATTTCCATTTCCTAGGAGCTTTACTTTCAGGGGAATAATGCAAGGGAAAATGAAAACAAAAAGAAGAAAGGAAAGCCTATTTTCTGATCTTCCGGATATCTCCTCCTTTTCACCTCTGAACTCACACCCCAGCTGCCTCCCTGAGTGACTCACTTGGCAGGGTTGGATCAGAGCTCACAGGATGTCCTCAGGCATCTAGCCAGGAGTCTCCCGGGGTTTCGATCAATGTGCCCCTTTCCTTAACCACCAGGACCCTTCCCTCTGGTGCCTGCAGGGTGGGTCTACAAGCAGTACTTCAGCAAACTTTCTGTAGCCCTGCAGGTGGTACCACAGCTGCTGCCCCGCGGGGCTCCTGGTGGTACCATTCCTCCTGCGTGCTTGCAGAGCAATTAAACGCAATGCTAGCTTGCTTTAATATTAATAAACAAAATAAGTATTGTTCATTAATCACATACTACAGACCAGGCACGATTGTATGTTTTGACCTTTCATTTTAATCCTTACCTAAGAGGTAGATGGTATTATTATGACAGAATTCTTTTTAAGAATGGGATAATTCAGTGTGAGAACAAGAAAGAAATCACCTAAGGTCATATAGTTAGTAAATGTCAGTGTGGGCACCCACAATCTTAACACTGTGCTATTTTGCAAATAGCTCTTAATTTTTGGAATACAAAATTTAAGTGACTAGATCTCAATTTTTGGAAGGCAGACAACATTCCAGGACAAAAGTCTGTCTGTTACCTGAGAAATGTTAATATAACAGAGCTTGGCTCATACTGAGAGTTACACCACCTGTCTCTCCACAAACAAAACTACATAACAAAATAAAATGGGGTTACTGTAAAGAGCTCATGAAAATTTGAACAGTTTAATCCTTGGGAAAACCCCAAAGGGGCCCATCTGGTTTTGAAATGCAAAACTGGCCAAGCAGAGTCTATGAGGAAAACTTTTAGACAAGATACACAATTGTGCTCAGACACTCAGCTGTGTCTGACTATTTGTGACCCCACAGACTGTAGCCCGCCAGGCTCCCTTGCCCATTGGATTTCTCAGGCAAGGATACTGGAGTGGGTTCTAGGGGATCTTCCCAATTTGGGGATCAAGCACTCATCTCCTGCATTGGCAGGAGGATTCTTTACCATTAGCTCCACCTGAGCTCACTGTACACAATAAAGTACGAAGAAAGTTTGGAGTTGTCAGCCAGTGCTACAAAAGGGAAACGGACTCCAGAAGAAAGAGAGTGGGGGATGGCCAGTGGGGGTATGCACATGTGGACAGAGCCTGCTCATCACTGCTGAGAGTGATGGGAAAACTTACAGAGAGGGACATCATTTGAAGTCCTTTTCAACATTTGCTATCAGTTCAGTTCAGTTCAGTTCAGTTGCTCAGTCGTGTCCGACTCTTTGTGACCCCATGAATTGCAGCATGCCAGGCCTCCCTGTCCATCACCAACTCCCAGAGTTCACTCAGTCTCATGTCCATCGAGTCAGTGATGCCATTCAGCCATCTCATCCTCTGTCGTCCCCTTCTCCTCCTGCCCCCAATCCCTCCCAGCATCAGACTCTTTTCAAATGAGTCAACTCTTCGCATGAGGTGGCCAAAGCACTGGAGTTTCAGCTTTAGCATCATTCCTTCCAAAGAAATCCCAGGGCTGATCTCCTTCAGAATGGACTGGTTGGATCTCCTTGCAGTCCAAGGGACTCTCAAGAGTCTTCTCCAACACCAGAGTTCAAAAGCATCAATTCTTCAGCACTCAGCCTTCTTCACAGTCCAACTCTTACAGCCATACATGACCACAGGAAAAACCATAGCCTTGACTAGACGGACCTTTGTTGGCAAAGTAATGTCTCTGCTTTTCAATATGCTATCTAGGTTGGTCATAACTATCCTTCCAAGGAGTAAGCGTCTTTTAATTTCATGGTTGCAGTCACCATCTGCAGTGATTTTGGAGCCCAGAAAAATAAAGTCTGACACTGTTTCCACTGTTTCCCCATCTATTTCCCATGAAGTGATGGGACCGCATGCCATGATCTTCGTTTTCTGAATGTTGAGCTTTAAGCCAACTTTTTCACTCTCCCCTTTCACTTTCATCAAGAGGCTTTTTTTTTTTCCATTTTTATTTATTTTTTTAAATTTTCTTTTATTTTTAAACTTTACATAATTGTATTAGTTTTGCCAAATATCATAATGAATCCATCACAGGTATACATGTGTTCCCCATCCTGAACCCTCCTCACTCCTCCCTCCCCATACCATCCTTCTGGGTCTTTCTGCCATAAGGGTAGTGTCATCTGCATATCTGAGGTTATTGATATTTCTCCCGGCAATCTTGATTCTGCTATAGTTATCCTCAAACTTCATAAACATTTGTTAATCAAAACAGCCTTGTATTAGCACGGTTTTGGAGAAGCAGTGGAAGCGTGGGTAGAAGTGACCCAATAGCAAAATGAATATTGTTCCCAGCAATGATGAGATGACAAGTTGCAGCAGGAAACCCACCTGAGCTGTGGAATACTTCTGTGTGTGTCCCAAGTCCAGGAGACCCTTGGAAGGGGCAGAGAGAAGAACTAGATGCTATCAGCAGGTAGAACAGAGGGTGTGATATAATAAGAAATAAGTCGATTTGTTCTTTGTCCCCAATTCTTGGCACATAAAGCCCTTGGAATCTCCAAAGTGATGAGTGTCTTTTGTGCACCGAACTGACTGGAGGCTGGGGGCCCCTGGATAGCTTCAGGACGGGGGCTGGTTTCCAGAAAGACCAAGGCATAGAACTTGCAGCCCCACCCCCTGACCTCCAGAGAAGGGAGCAGGGCTAGAGGCTGAGAAAAATCACTGGTGGCCAATGAATTAATCAATCATGCCTAAGTAATGAAAGCTCCATGCTGCTGCTGCTAAGTCGCTTCAGTCGTGTCCGACTCTGAGACCCCATAGATGGCAGCCCACCAGGCTCTCCCATCCCTGGGATTCTCCAGGCAAGAACACTGGAGCGGGTTGCCATTTCCTTCTCCAATGCATGAAAGTGAAAAGTGAAACTGAAGTCGTTCAGTCGTGTCCAACTCTTCGAGACCCCATGGACTGCAGCCTACTAGGCTCTTCCATCCATGGGATTTTCCAGGCAAGAGTACTGGAGTGGGGTGCCATTGCCTTCTCCAAAAACTCCATAAATACCCTTAAGTGACAGAATTCTGACAGCATCTGGGTTGGTGAACATAGCCACTTATTTAGTCAGAAGTACAATCGTCCCTTGGTATCCACGGGGAACTGGTTCTGAAACCTCTGTGGATACCCAGATCCATGGATGCTCGAGTCCCTTGTATACAATGGAGTAGTACAAACAAGTAACAACCTGAGACGTGAAATTGGCTTCAGAAACTGAGCCCTGAAATGCATGTTGTCTGACACCAACTTCCCAGAGTTGTTGAACTGAATTCTAAGACATCCAATTGGTATCTGGAGAGTTGGAGAAAGTGGCTGTTGCGAAAAATATCCCCACCCCTGTGATGTCAGAAATGTGAGTAAAAATGGCTCAGAGAGGATAAGGCCATTTATTGAATGGGTGACACTGGAAAAGTAGCACCTTAAGTCAATTGGTTTTCACTGGTTTATTAAAAATTGGATAAAATACAGACCAGCTTTTATGTCCCATAAAACATAGTCACAAATGAAAACCACACATGTAATTTAAACGGTTTTTTTTAGTAGGCATGTTTTAAAAAAATAGAAAGAAATACATGAAGTTAACTTTAATAATATATTTCATTTAACCTAATATATTCAAAATTATCATTTCAACAAGTAACCAATGTCTGAAAATACAAGAGGTATTTTGTATTGTTTTTTTTTTTTTTTTTGCAGTAAGTCTTTGAAATTCATTTTATATATTACACTTACAGCTCTTCTAAGTTTGGACCAGCCAAATGTGAAATGCACAAATCACTGAAGTTTCTCTGGTCAAGATTTAAAATGAAACTTTTAAATAATTTTTCATGGAAATTTGCATAAAAGATAGTACTATATACTATTCCTATTTGCAGCTTCTTCTCTATTATAAAAGCAATACATGTTCATTTGTAGAAAATTTGAAAAACAAAATACAAAGAAAAATAAATGCATCTATTAACCCCCTTTCAGAAATAATCACTGTTAAATATTTTAATACATGTGCTTCTAGAATAACATATATATATATATTACTCTTTATATACACTCAGCACTTCAACCTAATTCATTTCTCCCCAACATTACCATAAGAGTTACCTCTTTAATCTCCCTGAGTCCAGTGTTCTCCATTTCAATCCATCTTGACTACTGATGCAAAACTAATCTTCCAAAAATGCTATTTTCCAGCTATTGAGGGAAGGCAGGTAAAATGAGAGCTTGCATAGCCAGGTGTGACTGACTCATTCTAACAGAAACATACACTCAGTGAAATTTTTCCTTCTAATGGAAATAGAATTACTCCTCTGTTACCTCTTTCTCATATCTAGCCCATTATGGTGACGCAAAGTCTATTGCAAGATACTTAATAAGATCGAAGAACGATTTGAGAGTACAATCTCTCTAAGAAAGGCTGGAGGCAATAGCAGCTGAGCTCTCTCCCATGAGTGTTATAGCTTCAGGCTATGGCCAAGTATATAGAGCCCAAGAACTACACTCTCAAGCTGAAGTACAGACATCGAGACAAAAAGGTCTCACGGGAAAGTCAGTAAAGATGTAAGACGAGACCATCCAAGCAAACTGAAGGTCTGGTTAGGGCTGCCTACATTAAGTATGTGTGTGTGAATGCTAAGTCGCTTCAGTCATGTCCAACTCTTTGCGGCCCCATGGACTGTAGCCCACCAGGCTCCTCTGTCCATGGGATTCTTCAGAAAAGAGTACTGGAGGGGGTTGCCATTTCCTTCTCCAGGGGATCTTTCCAGCCCAGAGGTGGAATCCTGGTCTCCTGCACTACAGGTGGATTCTTTACCATCTGAACCACCAGGGAAGCCCAACCTTAAAATAACTTCAGGCAAATATTTTCTTTCTCATATTAGCGTACAGCCTTGTGGCTCTTGCCTTTATAAGCCTCTGACTCTCTTCCTTGGAACACTCATTTGGTTTTACCCTACAAAGTGTCTCCCAAATTGCAATTTTGAAGACAACAACAACAACAACAAAAACTTGCATTTCCAGACTTTCTCAGATTTTTTGGTTGACGTTACATGGTGTCAGATGTAGATGCAGGCTTTCTGGTTTTTTTTAATTTTTGATTGACAATACTCACAACTGTTGGCACACGGTGTCTAAGGAATTTACTATTTTGCAATAGTAAACAAGTCACACATTATTGTTAAGTGTATACATACATACATACAAGATACAGCATGTGTGAGGCATGATTCTAATTCTTTACACTGGTAACTATGTGGACATTAAAAACTAAAACTGCAAATCATTTTCCAATACAAAAAGATTTATGTGGTTGTATTCCAATGTATACAATTAAATAAGCTGTCAACTTTAATTTTGAAATAAAATTTTGATTTTTAATTATAATTATTTTTCTTTTAAAAGAGCAACTCCAGTATTTTTGAAGAAAATGTATAAATTATCAAAGCAATCTACTTTTATAGTTTTTGCATTTACCTTATGTTTTTGATGTAGATCATTCAACTTTTGTTCAATTTGAGTACATTTCGCTTTTCAATTCTTTAGATCTTTCCTATCCTAGAAAATGAACTATGTGAAAGTCTCCACTATACCAAGATAATTTGATTTTGTTAAAATGAAGGAAAGAAAAATTAATTTTATAGAGTAGGTAAAAATTCATAGGATAGGAAAGTGTTTCAGTACTCGTCTAAACATCACTGGTTCAGGAACTCAATGTGCCCAATGATAATTACATTCATCCTCTTTAATATTTTGCCAAGTTTCAATTATGTAAAAACTCTGCAAAACCATGAAAAATCAAGTTTTACACATTTTCTATTTTTCCAGTCTGAAAGTATATCTGTCAAGTGTAAGGAAGAAAAATTGTTTTTCCATCTTAGAATCATAGGCTAGGGCCCTGTATATTAGGCTGATTAAAAAGATAGATTTACAAGAGAAAAACAGACAAGCTTATTAACACATATGAAGAACATACACATGGGAGTACTCAGAGAGGAGTAACACAAAGGAGTGGTCAGAACTTGGACTTACATAGCGTCTTAGCAAAGAACCATAATTTTGCAGAGAAGTGGCAAGACAGAGGAAAAGGACTTTGAGCATGTAAGGCAGCAAATTGTGGCAAGGTCAATATATGGAAAGTAATGGATAAGGGCTAGTCTGAGTGAGTTGATCATATAGATTCCTCACATGCTGTCTCTGGGCTGCTAAGAGTTCTCTTTGGTGACTACCTTCTGCCCTTCACAGTAGAGAGGGGAGAGGGACACCCTTTACAAACTTATGTCCTGCTTTTAGGCCAAAATGAGAGTAGAGAGATTCTCTTCTATCAGCTTTTTTTCAACAGCCTTCAGTTCAATATAACCTTCATGCCAAAGTGTGTATTTTGGGGTGGCATATTTTGCTACCTTTCAGAGGGAAGAGGGATAAACCATATTTTATTTAACAGTATATTAGCTTGATTTTCTCTGGTATAGACAATTTACATTTCATATGATTATTACTACATTTGAATTCGGGTCTACCATTTTACTATTTGCTTTCGGCTTGTTTCCTCTGGTTTTTTATCTATTTTCCCTTTGCTGTCTCTTTTTGGGGTTATTTGAATATTTTTTATTATTACATTTTACCTATTATGTGTTTGGACTATATCTCTTCAGATAATATGTTTATAGATTAGGGATTATGGTGTACATATTTTTTTTAACTTTTCTAAATCTATTTAGACTCAGTATTTTAGCACTTCAAGTGCAATGTAGAAAACTCACCACCACAAAGATCTCTTTATCCCTGCCCCTTTACTTTGTAGTTACATTATAGAGACGTCACCCTCAGGTCACCACATGGTAACTACACCCTGGCCAGGCCCAGGGCCTCCAGGGACAGCCCTGCCATCCTTCACTCTCTTCTCCTTGGTGACCTCTGAGTGTGTGAGGCCTGCCTAGAGATCTCACAGCTGGTGGGTCTCAGAGCATTTGCTCTGCGAACCCAAATTGGCTCATGGAAGTCCCCAGGTCCAGTTGTGGGGAGACAGCAGGAGGGCCCCATGTCCAAACATATTCTCCAGTCCAACTTTGTCAGAAAGTTATGAGCCCGTGGGTTGTTTGGTCCCTGCCTGAAGCCTTAATTTGTAGATACTTCTTTTTCATTTGGCCTTTTAATCCCTGTATCTAGTCTGTCTGTTTATTAAGATTTCTGTGTTAGGGTAAGAGACAGAAACCTTACTCTATCAAGTTTAAACAAAAACAGTTTATTGATTTATGTAAATAAAAATGTTGTTTTCAATCTTTTTTTTTTTGTATTTCCTAGGCTGGTGCCTTAGACATTTCATTCCTTCGTCCAAGGAACACCTCTGAGTTCACACAATGGACCAGTAACTGAGACAGGTGCAGCGGGCATTCAAAAAGCTCACTGAACTAAACACTGCTAGTATCAGATATCCTTTTAGACCAGAAGGTTTCATTTAACACTCAAACCCCCACGTTTTAAATTCCCAGATTGAGAGTTTCTCACTTGATCCACTAATCCGGAAACAAAAGCTCTTCAAGTTTAGATTTAAATGCGTTGACTACGTTAAGTGCCACACCCTCGACCCTGTTAATAATTATTAAAATGCACTTCGGCGCCAACACTCTGAGGGACTTCGGACCAGGAAAATCAGGAAAACCCAGGGCAGTTCGGCGGACTTTCCACGGGATTCTAAAGGGGCCCAGGATAATTAATGTCTTTATAAGGACATTAGTGTAATAAATACGCAAATCGTGGCAGTTCCAAGCTCATTCCAGCTCTGTGAAGTCCCACGACCACCTCCTGGTCTCCCTGGTCGCCGTCACGAAGCAGTATGAGGGTTTGATGTGTACCTGACTCTGAACTTGTTGTTGGAGAAAACTCTTGAGAGTCCGTTGGACAGCAAGGAGATCCAACCAGTCCATCTTAAAGGAAATCAGTCCTGAATATTCATTGGAAGGACTGGTGTTGAAGCTGAAACTCCAATACTCTGGCCACCTGATGCGAAGAACCGACTCATTGGTAAAGACCCTGATGTTGGGAATGACAGAAGGCAGGAGGAGAAGGGGAACGACAGAGGATGAGATGGTTGGATGGCATCACCGATTCAATGGGCATGAGTTTGAGTAAACTCCGGGAGTTGGTGATGGACAGGGTGGCCTGGCGTGCTGCAGTGCATAGGGTCGCAAAGAGTCGGACACGACTGAGCGACTAAACTAAACTAAAGACTCGCCTCTCTTAGGGTGCTGGCTCCGGTAGACGAGCCCGGCCTCGCCCCCAGCGCGCGCCCGGAGCCCCGCCCCTCGCCCCTGCCCCGCCCCCGGCGCAGGCCTGGAGCCCCGCCTACCCGCACAGCCCCGCCCCCGGCGCGGGCCCCGAGCCTCGCCTGGCGGGCAGGAAAGGGCGGGCTCGGCGCCGCCGCCCGTGCTCGCTTTTGCCGTAGGTGTCGGGCGGGGGCCGCGCGTAACTGGCATGAGCGCGCTCCCGGGCCAGTGACCGCGTCGGGGATGGACTGCGGCTCCATCGCGGCCGAGAGGCCGAAGTGCCCGCCCAGCCGCCGGCGGCTCCTGCCCCTCCTGGCCGCCGGCCGCGCTGGAGGTCCGGGCGGCCGCGGCAACCCCGCGCGCCGCCTCCTGCCCGCGCTACCCGGCGGTCCGGGGGCGCTGCGCCCCGGCGCCCAGGCGGCCCGCGGCGGCGCGGCACGCGCCTCCCCGTTGCTCCTCCTCCTGCTGGTGCCCTGCCCGCGCCGGGCGGCCGCGGCCTCGCGCCGGCCGCCCGCGGACTGGGAGCGCCCGCGTGCCGGCCCCCCGGCCCCTCCGGGCCCCCCGGCCGGGCGCGGCGGCGTGTGGAGAAGCCAGCCGGGCCTGGCCCCGGGCCTCGCGGGTGCGGCGGGCGCGCTCCCCCGGTGCCTCGGCCGGGTGGCCGCCCTGGCGTCCTCCAGGAGAGGTGAGGGCCGGGCCGGGGCGGCGGGAGCTGGGCAGGCCGGCCGAGGTCGCCGGTCTCCTCCCGGGCGGGGGACTGTCCGGTCAGACGTCTGGGCCACGCGCTAACCTGGGCTTCCCCACACGGGAGGGTCCGACCCTTCCGGGAGGCGGGCGCCCGGTGTCCGGCGCAGGTTGTGACTGATGGCTGCGGGAAGGGGGTGCGTACTTCTGCAGATCCCCCGGGTCGGGTGCACACACGGCGTGTAGTAGGCTTGCGATGGGAGGTGCGAAGCTATAGGAGGCGAAGGGATTGTTTCACAGTTTAATTTCAGACCCTCTTTTGGTTCGTTGCTCTGCCTGGCATTTTTCTAAGTACTCAGGGTGTATCGGTCAGCAAACTCTTTTCCTTCTTGGAGCTTAATTCTAGCAAAGGAGATTATATATATATAATATAATAACATGTTATAATATATAAATATCATATATATTATATACAACTATATATGTGTATATAATAACATCTGATCAATGGTGTCGGAAAAAATAGAGGGGGTAAATGTTGGGAAGTGGAGTGGTCCTCCAGTTATTCATTTAAATGGAGTCCTCGTAATAAGCTTCATTGAGAAGTTGGCATTTGATTAAATTCTTTGAGAACGTGAGATCAATCACTCCCTTGTATGAGATGAGGAAAGTCTAAGCAGACTCAGTGTACTAGATTGAAAACTGTTGATTAAAAAAAAAAATCATTTGGGGTAATCGTTATTTATTAGCAAAAGTCTAACTTTGGGGAATCTATACATATACATCAGTGGCTCTCCCTAACCACACTGATGGCTATTTAAAAAATGTTTTCCTCAACAGAAATGCTCGGTAAATGTTGGTTGCTTCTGAAATTTAAGAATATCTTTGGCTGGGCAAGAAACTGGTTAGTTTCTTGCAAAGCGTGAGGAGAGTTGTGTAGGAGACTGGGAAGTGAGTGGTCAGCTGGCAGTGCGCTGCAGTAATTGTGAGTCTTTATTTCTGTCCTTTGCCTTTTGTTCCTCTTTTTTTGACAAGCTAGTAACTAGTAATTTCTTTTCCTCTCATGATCCCATCAGCTAATGAGAATTTTGTTTCTTGGTCTTCAGCCTAGTGGTCTGTTTGGTGTCCAGAATTCTCCGTAGAGCTACTCAGACCTAAGGATGATTTATGAATAGGAACTTTGTGCTGAGTTTCTTCGTCTGTCCAGGGCTAACTTTGGGCTTCTTTTGTGTATGCTTTTGATGTGCTGCTGCTGCTGCTGCTAAGTCGCTTCAGTCATGTCCGACTCTGTGCGACCCCATAGACAGCAGCCCATCAGGCTCCCGGGTCCCTGGGATTCTCCAGGCAAGAACACTGGAGTGGGTTGCCATTTCCTTCTCCAGTGCATGTGAAGTCACTCAGAAGGTCCCCAAAGGAGAATTACATACCATAGCTCAGTTTCCTTGTTTCCTGGTGATTAATTCTGGGAATTCATAGTTCTTGGACCTCAATTTGTTATCACAATAAAGAAAGAAAAGTGGACCAGAGCTGCTTCTGGTGTCCCTAGGCCCTGCCCTGTGATGGAGGCAAGATGGACTTCACCTTCCATCAGCCAGGGTTGGAGGGTCAAGCGACACATGACTAGGCCGTCTCCATTTTTCAGCCGATAATATTTATTTAAAATAAGCTTGCAGTATTGTTTTAAATTACGTGAATGATTGTTGTTATTAGAAGAAAGGAATTTTGTACTAGAATAATCGCATCAAGCCAGTTCTGGATACAAATATATTTAAGCTCTCTAACCCATGGAACAGTCCAGCACGGTTCTGAAATGGGTGGGGTGGCCTGTAAAGAGCCCTGTAAGAGGTGCATTCATTCATTCACCTGCCATCCAGCTAGGGCTGTTCTGTGTCGGGGTCTCTTCTCATAAAGGCCAGTTTTTGCCCAGAGCTGGAGATAAAGGATGAAGAAAGAGGTGCCAGATTTAAGTGACCTCACTTACGTGAAAAGGGAAAACCGTAGGTGAAGAGGAGAAATTAGTTCATCTCAAACTTTCTTTGTAGACGGTTTATAGATCTGGATCTAAGAATTCATACAGTTGGATATCTTGTTAAGTTATTTCTGGCCTGCAATGTACCAGGACCTCTGCTAAATGCTAGTGATACAAAAATAACTGACTGAACACTCTTGGGGAGTTTGGAATGATACACAGACATGGAAATAAATGTAGTAAGTGCTATGATGGGGTTGTCTGTCCTGGGCTGAGAACACAGATAAGGAAGGAATACAGGCTGCTCCCTTACCTGGGAGGAGTTAGCAGAGAGAACCTTACAGGGTAGCATAATGCCCTGCCCAGAGCATAATGGGTGCTTAGCACACTGTTAGATCAGATGAAGAGGGGTAAAAGACATGCTTAAAATTTACCAGTTGAGAAAGGGGAGCAAGCCAAGCTTAAGGATGGAGTACAGAGTCTGACAGTGCGGGAAACAGAATAGCTTAGGTGGCCAGAACAAAAGCTAAAGGGGTGAGTGGGCTAAATTGGGATGAGCTTTGTGTGCCTTGTCAAGGGCCTTATGCTGTAGGCGAGTGCTTCTTTGAATCTAAGCAACTCTCAAGTTTTTCTGTTCTGTTTTTACTGTTTGCCACACACATACATACAGTAGTTGCTGCATTTGATGTTTTGTTGGTCTGCAAACGGTGCTTGGTACAAAGTGATTATTGGTTTTCTAGTCCTTATCTTGGTACAGACTGTGACTGCAGCCACCCCACTGTTTCCAGTAACTTGGGAATCACTGCTGTCGTCTTACAGAAAAGCATCAGATCTGTAGGGTTCTGTCCATGTCACATTTTTGCTTACTTGGAATTTCCTTTGAATGTTTAGGGGATGAGAATAAGAGTTGATCAGCTGAAGGATGTTTAGGAGAGCTCCTGAGAAAACCTTTGAACTCTGAATTAATAGATGACTATTCTGTCTTCTCTCACTCTTCTACACCTGGCATCTTAGACAAGTAAGAACAAAAATGTAGTAGGTTTTTATATTCAGTTCTGTGCAGTCGCTCAGTCATGTCTGACTCTTTGTGACCTCATGGACTGCAGCACACCAGGCCTCCCTGTCCATCACCAACTGGTGGAGCTTACTCAAACTCGTGTCCATCGAGTCGGTGATGCCATCCAACCATCTCATCCTCTGTCGTCACCTTCTCCTCCCGCCTTCAGTCATTCCCAGCATCAGGGTCTTTTCCAGTGGGTCAGTTCTTCGCATCAGGTGGCCAAAGTATTGGAGTTTCAGCTTCAGCATCAGTCCTTCCCTTGAATATTCAGGACTGATTTACTTTAGGATGGACTGGTTTTTATATAGCTATGTTTATTACATTTAATTGAAAGATTTTTATTTTATATTGTCCATCTCTCTTTTTCTTTTGCTGTCAATTTTAGTATGCTTGTAAGAATAAGAAACTATAATGTTTAAATGGCCTTTCTTGATAAAAATTACAAGTTCATTTTGCAGTTGTTCCCTGTCTTTTTAAAACTACTTTTATGGTTTGTGGAATACAAAACCCAGGAAACCATTACTATGCTGCCTCTTTCAAATGAGCACCGGGAGGGACTTCCTGGGCTGTTCAGTGCTTAGGACTCCACCCTTCATGTAGAGCGGCTGCAGGTTCAATCCCTGGTCAGGAACTAGGATCATGAGGAGCAGCCAAAAAAATTTTAAAAATCAAATGAGCATCTTGAAACAAATTTGCAAAACAGGTTGGATCTGTGGTTAAACACACAGAAATTTGTACAACAGGTAATATATGAATTGTTAGAACATGTCTCCCCAAAGGTGAAAGTGAAAGTGAAGTCGCTCAGTCATGTCCGACTCTTTGCAACGACATGGACTGTAGCCTACCAGGCTCCTCTGTCCATGGGATTTTCCAGGCAATAGTACTGGAGTGGATTGCCATTTCCTTCTCCAGGGGATCTTCCCAACCCAGGGATCGAACCCGGGTCTCCCACACTGTAGACAGACGCTTTACCGTGTGAACCACCAGGGAAGTCCCTCCCCAAAGGTAGACTTTTGCAAAGTCAAGGAAAGAAAACTACAGACAAATATCTGTTATGAAAATACTAGCAAACCAGATCCAGCGATATGTGAGAGGGAGTCAACACCAGGACCACGTGGGCTTCCGCCTCAGGAACAGCAGGTTCACTTATGAAAAAATCAATGTGTGTAGCACACCACACTCACCGTGCAAAGGAGGGAAACCACACGATCATGGGAAAAAAACGAAGAACTTGATGAAATTCCGTAATCCATTCATGACAAATCTGAATCAGGAGGAACCTGCCTCATCTGATTAAGGACATCTGAAACATCCATAGTGAACTTTGTACTTAATGGTGAAAGACAAGATTATTCTCCCCCCAAGGTCAGGGACAAGGATGTCTGCTCTCGCTATTCAGTTGAACACTGTGCCAGAAGTTCTAGCCAGTACAGTTAGGCAAGAAAATGAAAAGGCATCCAGATTGTGAACGAAGAAGTAAGTTATCACTATTCACAGATGACATGACCTTGTACATGAAAAACTCTAAGAAATTCATTAAAATACTTTCACAGCTAATACACAAATTTAGCAAGATTGCAGGATACAAGATCAACATACAAACTGTACAAAAACAAAACTCAGTTGTATTTTTATATACTAGCAATAAACAGTCTGAAAAATCTAAAGAACAATTCCAGTAACAATAGCATCAAAAAGAACAAAATCCTTAAATTTAACAACAACAACGAAAGCACTAAAGTTATATTCTGAAATCTATATGTAACATTATTAAAGGAATTAAAGACCTAAATAAATAGACATTCCATGTTCATGGTTGGAAGACTTTAATATTTTTAAGATGGCACTGCTTCCCCAAATTGACCTACAGATTTAATGCAATCTCTATCACAGTTCTAAGTAGCTTCTTTGCAGAAATTGATACTATATAATCCTAAAATTTGTATGGAAATGCAATGGACTCAAAATAGCCGAGACCATCCTGTAAAAGAACAAAAAGAACTCACTTCCTGGTGTCACAACTTATTACAGAGCTGCAAGTAATCAAGAAAATGGGGCACTAGCAGATGGACAGACATATAGATCAATGGAATAGACTGGAGAATCCACAGATAAACCCACCCACTTAAAATCGGTTGAATCTTTGATGAGAGTCACAAGACAATTTAAGGGAGAAAATAGTGCTGAGAGAACTGGATAACCACATGTCAAAGGATGAAGTTGAACCCCCATCTCACACCATATACAAAAACGCTCAAATGGGTTAAAGACCTACATGTGAACATTAAAACTGCAAAACCCTTAGAAAACAGATGTAAATCGCTGTGCTCACATCTGCCAGTGGCTTCTTAGTTGTGACACGAAAAGCAAAAGGACCAAAAGGAAAAGATAAATTGGACTTATCTTAAGATGTATTTAAGAAAAAAACTCTCAGTAATAAAAAGATAGCCCAGTTTTTAAAAAGTGGGCAAAGGGTCTGAAAGTGTATTTCTCCAAAGATGTACAGATGGCCAGTAAACACATGAAAAGATATTCAGCATCATTAACTGTCAGGGAAATGCAAATCAAAACTACAGAGAGATACCACTTGACACCCAGTAGGATAATTATAATAAAAAAAAAAAAGACAGATAATAACAGTGTTGAGGATGTGGAGAAATTAGAACCTTCATACAGTTAGTCCTTTAACTGGTGACTACATTAAAAAAAAAAACAAAATGGTATATCTGTACAATGAAATATTATTCGGCAATAAAAGGAAATAAGATACTGACATAGAACACGGTGGGGTGAACCTCGAAAATACCACTCTGTGGGAAAGAAACCAGTCACAAGGTATCATATACCTAATGCTGGCGAAGTCACTTCAGTCGTGTCCGACTCTGTGCGACCCCAGAGACGGCAGCCCACCAGGCTCTGCCATCCCTGGGATTCTCCAGGCAAGAACACTGGAGTGGGTTGCCATTTCCTTCTCCAATGCATGAAAGTGAAAAGTGAAAGGGAAGTCGCTCAGTCGTGTCCGACTCCCAGAAACCCCATGGACTGCAGCCCTCCAGATTCCTCCATCCATGGGATTTTCCAGGCAAAAGTACTGGATGGGGGTGCCATTGCCTTCTCCGTCATATACCTAATGATTCTATTCAAATGAAATGTCCAGAGTAGGCAAATTCATAGAGATGGAAAATAGATTAAGGGATTGTCGAGGTTGGGGGGCACAGAGTAGGGAAATGAGAGAGGGTAGCTAGAGGGTCTAGGATTTCTTTGGGATTGATGAAAGTATTCTAAAGTTAGTTGTGGGTCAGCTGCACAGCTCTGTAAATATACTGAAAACAACTGAAGTATGCATTGCAAATGGGTGAGTCATATGCATGTGAGGTGTGTCTCAATAAAGCCGTTGTTAATTAAAAAAAAGGCCTTTGAGGTATGCCTTGTTTTTTTTTTTCCTGATGCTGAGTTGCTCTTTTTTTTACCATCAGGTCCTGTTATGAACCATAATGTCCTTTCCTTTCTAGAGCTTAGCCTCAGTGCTGGGAACCTGCAGCTGGACAGCAAAAGGAGAGAGTTCACCTCTTCTGGAAACAGGAAGCTCTACTTTGACACCCATGCCTTAGTGTGTGTGCTCGAGGAGAATGGTAATCCTCTGCCAGTCGCCACTCGGTGCCATCGAGAAACCCTGTACCTCACGGCTTCCTGATGGTCTTACCTAATTTCCCGTATTTCCCTTTGACTTTGAAGTCCACAGGTCGCCTTTTGATCAGTCTCCATTTTTTTAAGTCCTTGTTTTTTCTCTGTTTAAGGGCATTTTTGCTTCATCAGCACAATTGAGACTTTTCTCCTACATTTTCCCTTTGTCCAAGTGAAGTGTGTGTGTATAACATCACTCTGGAAGTATAGTGTTACAGGTTAAAAATTAGACACAAGCCAGCAAAACTCAGGAATGGCTCCTAGGACAGCTGTCTAAGGCCAGAAGGGACAGTTTTATTCCTGTGCATCTCGTGTGCTCTAAAATTTTTCGTGAAATTAAAATGTTGCGGAGCAGCAGTTATTGATCATTTTAGCTTACTGTGGTTTTAAAAAAATATTCAGACTTGACATTTTCTTTTACTGCTGTTGAACCAACTGATGTAAAAGATTACTCCTATATGTATGGCAGTTATTCAAAGTACACTTAGTATGTAGGTAGCAGTCTCATATTTAATCTTGTCTAGACAAATGCACAGTGTAAGTTTAATACATATTGATAATTCTTTAAACCATAGACACATATCCGCTCACAATCAGAATCTCAGATACCATAGCTTATGCCTTTGAAATAAACCAGTCTGTGCTATAGTACAGTCATCCATCCGGTTATGCGTGTTCATATCTGAAAAGCTGCCCTGTGTTGATGTGCTTTGTCTGCCCAGAACACGGTGATGGGGTGGGTCCTTCTGTGCGTACGTGGGTTAGTTAGCAGCTCTGGGTTCAGGCTCTGCAAGCTTCCAGCTGCGTGGCCTCACAGTCTTTCTCCCCTCTCAGTTCCCAGAGAATTCCAGAGAGCCCTTGTGAGTGTTAAGTAATGTCCTGAATGCACGTTGGGAAAACTGTCACATGCTCTGTGATAATTTTTACAGCTTTTTCTTCTCAAACTTGAAACAGTCAGCCTTTTCCACCACAACGTCTTTCTGCTCAGAATTTTAAAAAGAAAAGTAGAAGTAAGAGGGGCATCTAAAATTATCTTGATAAGCAGAAGTCTTTGCACTTTTCTTTTTCTTTCCTTTTTTCTTTTTTCATGGACCTTTTGTATTCGAAGTAACCAATTGTAAAAAAGACATTCCAGAGATAATAGGAGTATTTCTACATGGACTGGATGTCTGATGATGCTAAGAGAACGTCATTCATTTTGCTAAGCGTGACTGTGGCCAGGTAGCAGCAGTGGTCCCAAAGCCTTTCTCCCATGAAAGGTGGGGTTTGTTTCTCCTCCTGCCTTTCAGAATCCATGTACTTATTTTTGACAAAGTAAAAATAATAGATGTTGAATGTTTCAACATATGTACTTCCTACTTTTCTTGATTTGAAACCCTGGCCCGTGAGTATTTGCCTATTTCAAAACCAGTGATGTAAGGACCCCACTGGGTGTAGGATGTGAAAGTGCTTACCTGGATGGTGGCTGGGTTAGGGTAAGACCAGGAAGGACCCCTTGGGGAATGCTCTGTCCTTTATCCTTTTTTTCCTCCCCTGGAGTTATGTCTCCTGATTCACAGAATGTCCTCTGTCCATAATCTCACTGGCCCTGATTTTGTCCCACCTCTCTTTCCTATTAAAGAATTCATGCATCTGGGTATCCCAGAAGTTTTCAGGCTTAACTTCTCCCTATTATCCTTTCTCCTCCTGTAGGTGGTTCTAAATTATAAGGCTGTAAAGTTTATCTCTTTTCTTATCAGTGTAAGTCCACTTTGGTTTCTCTTTTTCTTTTCTTTATAATTCCCAAGCCTAATTATGTTTAATTATGAACTCTTATTAATAAATTTTTAAAATTGCAAAAGACTTGTTGACTTTTTTAAAATTAGGAAAACAGAAAAGAACCAAGAAAAACTACTGTGAATCCCAGTGCCAGAGCTAAACTGTTAACATTTGAGTGATGTTTTTTGCTAGCTGTTCATGACCCACACATTGAAACTAAAAGGATTTTGAATAAAGTGAAAAGAATAGGTTTTTGGAGGTCTTTTTGTCTTCTTTGAATTTATTTCTTTGTTCTTTTTCAGTATAGTCCCATGCTTAATCTCATCCAGATTGAATCAGGTATAACTTTATCCAGACAAATATGCCATGAACTAATTATAAGTATCAGTACATTCTTCTGAAGTTCTTATAAATGAAAGTATTTAACAAAGAATTATATACCAGGTACTTATTCATCTTAAGTATTTAAAATTAAGCATTTTAATTAGAATTTTAAATGTGAAATATGTTAGTACCTATAGTTATTAAAAATAGTAGCACTGCTAAGTTGAGTCTTTATGTAATTCAGTTCAGCGTCATTTATTGAATATAAAAGAATATATTCTTTCCAATTTGGGCTTTCCTCACTAGTGATTGAGGAAGATTGTGGAGGGAAAAATGTAAGAACTGATTTTGTCTTTTAACATTAAATAAATTAACAGCTGAATTATTATTATATAGCCATTGACTTGACCGATTTGTGCTGGAAATAAACTTTCTCTACTTAATGTAATTATTTTTTACTAATATATACACTTTAAAATTAAGGAAGTCATATCCATTGTAGAAATAAGACAACACAGAAGAAAATAACAGCTACCTAGACTCTCTCATAAATTATGAAAGCAATAACTTGTATAATATCTGTATTTTTGAGTCTTGCATCTTTTCACTTGACCTTGCAGAGCAGTTATCTCCTGTCATTAGACATTCTCTGAAAACATGGTTTTTGACCCCTAGAAGGGACATCAGAGCTCAGTCAGCCCCACCCCTCATTGTACGTAAGGAAACAGTCGTGTAAATGCTCATGTGTCCCAGCTTGTCCTGAGTGACAGACACACCACAGCCTGTGACTAGACTCCACCCTCTTGCCATGCTAAACTTTCCAGCTGCTTCTGAATTCAGACATTCACCTGCAGGTGTAACTTTGCATTTTCTCCCTTTTAATGAAGGATTTTTTTTTTTTTTAATTCTGACAATTACGGTCTCCTGAGTAATTGTCTTTGTGTGTTTGCCTAGGGTTTACTACTCAACAAGCAGAAGTCGTCGTATCTGCCTTGATCAAGATCATGGAGGCCAACATGGATATCATCTACAAAGATATGGTCACCAAGATGCAGCAGGTAGCTTGCTGGGCTCTGGAGCAGATTGAGCTAGTGAGCCACCAGGGAAGTCCCAGCATGTAGCAATTTTAGTATAGACGAGAGGCAAATGGCTAGAGTGGCATAAAATATATTTATTCAGAGCTATTTTTTCAACTTCTATAGAACCATTAAGTTTGAAAACTAACTCTTCTAGTCATCTATGCAGTGGACATGAGTTTGAGCAAACTCCAGGAGATGGGAAGCCTGGCACGCTGCAGTCCATGGGGTCACAGAGAATCAGACACAACTGAGCGACTGAACAACAAAATGCTTTAATAAATGGAGATGTGGCCCGAATTGTAGCTGGCGGTCCTCTGACTGCCACTCTGTTAACTGTGATTCATCTGGTGCTGATACTGGCCTGGAGTTCTTCCTCTTTTCTCGTTTCGAGACGGAGGAGTACCTTACTGAACCTCTTTCTATGTGCCCACGTCCTGGTTTCTCATTAAGATGATCCCAGGTTGGGATGGTAGGAGGTGGACTTCCTAGGCCAGATGAGGTTATATGTTTCATTTTTCTTTTCCCAGGAGATCACTCTTCAGCAAATAATGTCTCAGATCGCCAACGTGAAAAAAGATATGATTATTTTGGAGAAGAGTGAATTTTCAGCCCTCAGATCAGAAAATGAGGTAAAACCAAAGAGCCACTCATATTTCTCAAGTGCTTTTCTATTAGGATATGGAGATATAATGTGAATACACAAAAGTGTACAAAGAAGTGTACACAGTGAATTTTCAGTATGGACTGTCAATCAGATGAAGAAGCGGTCCTTGACTGGCACCCCAAGACCTGCTGTCATCCCCTTCTGGTCACTCCTCCCACAGCAAAAATCACCATCCCAGCTTACATGGCCATTAACTGGTTTTGACTTTATCAATGGAATCACAAATGTGTCTTGCAGCAATAGATAACTCTCTTTCATCGTTCATAGTATTATTGGAACACACCACATTATTCTACTGTGATGCATATTAGAGTTGTTTCCAGTTTGGGGTTATTATGAATAAGTGGTGCTGTAAAATATCTCTTCATGTCTTACTTAAAGTGTGGGCGTATGAGATCAGTGTTGAAATAGGTACTGTCTCCACATCTTCCTTTTGTTTTTAGTTGTATTTAGAGTCCCATGAAGGAAGTTCATTGATCACCTGTTAGTTTTGATCTTATAAGAACCCACCTAGCAAACGATTCCTTCTTTTGCTAGAAAAAAAGATAAAAGTTTGAAACTGTCTTGAAGTCATTTATTTGAGGGCAGAATTAGTTAAAAGGAAACTTGAAAGAGGTACTAAAGCATCGCTGGAGGGAGATGAAACTATTGAAGACAGTTGTGTTACTGATTGTTTGTGGCCTTCAACATGAATTGAAAGCCCTCAGGACACGCCATGACTGTAGTGCCATCCTGGCATGGCCAGTGATCATTTCTGCCTCTGAGGCTGTTCAGTTATGGTTGTGTGCTAAATGTAGCTAAATTCATGTTGACTTGAGGAAAGAAGTTGAAGAACTTGCTCATAAACGCAGGTTGTAATATTTATTACCAAGTTTTAGGTTTTTCTTCTAACCTTCCAAACATATCCTTGACTGACTTCTTTTTTAATGTTTTTTTAGAAAATAAAACTTGAACTCCATCGGTTAAAACAACAAGTAATGGTAAGATCCTCATTCCTGTTTGCTTGCTCATTTATAATTACATAAGTTCAGTAATAAATATAGTGTCCAAAATATTTATGTGTTCTTAAAAACTTGCTTCTGTGTTAAATATTTGTGTGATATGTCTCAAAAGTACATATTGGAAGATTTAACTGAGAACATAGCCAAAGAATAAGTTAACTGATGTCTGTAACCAAATCCATTAAGAAAATTGTGATCTAGAAGGAATGAAGTCATTTTTAAATAAAATTTTTCTAAAACAGCCACATGGAATCCTTACATTCTCTTAGGAGAGACTGTCTTTAAAAGAATTACATGTGATTTTAAAATGCTGACTAATGCCAGCTACTTGATTTTTTTGAGTGGAAAGGACATTGGTGTTAAATAAGAAAAAGGTTTTGATGAGTGTCAGAAAGCTTTATTTGAACCAGAATCTAATATTTGACTTGAGTCCATCTCTGCTTTCCAAAGTTGTCCAGAGAACAGCTTGATTCATAAATTCCACAAGGCGATTGTATTGGGAATCTTGATGTTAAAAGCAACAGTAACCCACTGTGATCTGACTTCAACATAAAAGGGGATTATCTGTATAAATAACCAGGAAGTCCCCGCAGACATGGCTTAACCAGTCTCTTGACCTGCCTCGTTTCTAGCTCCATCGCTCTGCACACCCCCGGCCCCTACCCTCGACCCCTCCGGTGGAGCAGTGGAGACAGTGGACCCAGGCTCATGTCCACACAGGCTTTGGATCTCTTACTTTGGATTTCTTTCTGTCTTTGATGTTTGCCCTCCCACTAGGATGAAGTGATCAAAGTCCGAACAGATACCAAATTGGACTTCAATCTAGAAAAGAGCAGAGTGAAAGAACTGGTATGTTTCTTTATTTAAAAATAGAACATGAATTAATTTCTTTGCAAGACGGAACATTTGGTCAAGTCTAAGGTTATTCACAGTTCATAAGTACTGTTAAATATTTACCTACATATGATTGTTACACATGGTGTTTCTTTATTTCAACTATATTTTGGATTAGGACTTTAAAAAGTAACATTAAAATTAAAATCTTGGTCAAGTCAAGTTTGAATCTTGTTTGTTTCAGAGATACTAAACTATTTGTCACTTAGACATGAATAAATTGTTTTATCTTGATCTCTTTGATATTAACCTAAATCTATACTGGTCCTGATTTTGCAGAAGTTAAGTTGATTATCTGACTTGAATCATATTAAATTATAAATATTAAATAATGTTAAATTCTACATTAAAAATTGAGGGTTTGAAAACTATTTTCATGTAGTTTTTTTAATAGAGAAATCTTAATGAGTTTTTTGCATTGTTTTGAAATGCAAATTCTAAATGATTCTTTAACGCTAAATTGAAATTTTCAGTTAGGAAAAATAACTGAAAAGTAAAACTTTCATTACCAAAAAGATACCACAAAATATGGGTTGTATATAAGCAGAAGGGATATATATATATATATATATATTATATGACATATATTTGTTGTTTACTTCCTAAGTCATGTTTGACTATCTTGCAACCCCATGGACTGTAGCCCACCAGGCTCCTCTGTCCATGGGATTTCCCAGGCAAGTGGGTTGCCATTTTCTTCTCTAGGGATCTTCCCAACACAGGGATCAAACCTGTGTCTCCTGCATTGGCTGGCAGGTTCTTTACCACTGAGCTACCAGGGAAGCCCCCATATGATATACAAAATAATTATTATGCCAGTGTTACCTGCCTTTCTAGTTTTGAAACACTTTTAACCATGAAGAGGAAATCACTTAGTATTGCTGAAATATATAATGATCACTAGCATATGACTTAAAGTCCTTTGGTTACCTTTGCCCTTAAGGGTTATATATAGGCTTAGCGGGAATTCCGAATCCACTTGATGTAGGAAGATGCCTCTAGCAACAAAGTCAGGAAGAACTAGATCTCAGAGATTGGGAGATAGGGGCTGTGAGCATGGATTAAAGTCAGTGAATTTGTGTGACTTATTAACCTAGGTGAGAAGTCCTTTTTGGAAATCCTAAATTCAGATTACTCTGAAGTGCGGGACAGCAGTATACTAGTCTGCAACTAGCATGAGTTTAACATGCACTGAGGAAGATGAGCTATCCAACCTTCTCATTCTTTTGTTTAATACACTTAGAATACTGTTCTAGCAGCATTGACTGTGGTGATATTTACAGCCAGTTTCAAATGCAGTGTAGCCTATAGACTGCTTTGGGGTAGAGGGAGATGGGTCCAGATAGATGCCACTTTTATAATCATGGCAGTGTCGAGATTTAGTCTTTTCTCTTGTGGCTGAGTCAGTATTAGTGAAGGCTGGAATTTTAAGGGATGCAGAAAATCCCATTCCACCCTGCCCCCTGGTGGTAATCTGGTGCATAGCTCTCTCTGAAACCCTGGAGATGAGCATTCTTTGGTCCTGCAAGTAGTTCGTGGTTTGGGGTTTGGGTTGTTGTTTTTTTAAACTCCTAAGCAATGCTGTTTTTATACTCTATCCCCCCGGTAGTCATAGGGGGACATTTATAGCTAGAAAGTTTCTACAGACTTAAAAAGCATTAATTTCCCCCCATAACAAGTGTTAATTTATTGAGGATTTTTTAAATTCTTCACTTCAGTTACAAATTTTTCTTTGCTTAAGCAAATCCTGATGCCTGCCACTAAGGAAATACGCCTGATTTTGTTCTCAGTATTGACAGAATCACACAGTCATTAATAGCAAAAAAGGCAAGATATCATTTTAATTCTGAGTAGAACTAGTCAATTCCCTTAATAACATTGGATTGTGACAATGCCCACATGGGTTTGTTTTTTGTTTTTTTTTGTTTTTTTTTTCAATTAAAACCAACATGTGATGGTTTAGTGTATTTCTTGAATCTGTGTATTTACATAGTGTTTTATAATCAGAAGGCAGCATCTATGTCACAGAATAATAATCCTTGAAATTATTTTTTTCCCAACTTTATGTCTTTTCTCTTTTGTCTAGGCTTCAAATAGTGCCAATTTTGTTTGTAGTTAAGATGGGATAGCTCCGAAATTGAATTGTTACCCTACTTTTTTCACCCCTCCCAAAGCTGAAAAGCCTGTGACTCAGTATCCATCTAAATTGGTCCCAGGTGATGCTATCATAGTAGTGGGAGGGGCTTAGAGACATCACAGCAAAGACAGGAAAAGAAACCCAACCGAGAGAGAGGTAGAAGATGACAAAGGGGAATCTAGATGTTGAAGCAATGAGTGAATATAAATAAGATTTAAAAAAGATCAAAAGGAGAAAGCAGGTAGGCTGCTTCATCCTAGGGGTGACTGCTCATGGTACATATCTTGGAAGTGCTGAGAGCAGAATATTTAAGGTACCAGGGAAGGAGGAGAGGAATAAATAAAGGACTAAATCAGAATCTAACCTGTGTTACATGTTTGTTTCAGTATTCGTTAAACGAAAGGAAGCTGCTGGAAATAAAAACAGAAATGGTGTCACTGGTAAGAAAAGACTCAGTTCTCACCTTGCAGAAGTGAAATTCTGCCCATTAAACGCACTAGCTCCTCCTTCCTCCCGCTGGCTACCGTCATTCTGTTCTCTGCCTCTGAATTTGACCACTCTCGGTCCCTCGTGTAAGTGGGATCATACAGTATTTGTCCTTTCGTAACTGGCTTATCTTCCTTGGCTTTCCGTCCTCAGGGTCCATCCCTGTTGTAGCACATGTCAGACTCCCCTTCCTTCTTAAAGCTAAATAATACTCCCTTATGACATACTACATTTTGATTATTATTACGGTCATTGTGAATAGTGCTCTAATTGTGGACTTGTGGATATCTGTTGGAGTCCCTGTTTTTAATTCTTTTGGGTATACATACCCAGAAGTGGAGTATCATGGGAATTTTTTGGTGCTTAACAAAGTACTTAGTTATTTTAATTGAAGAATAAATAAGGAATGGAGTTTTGTTTTTTTTTTTTACTATATTTTTAATTTATGGCATGTGTAACTTCTTTTCCATCCTTATTACCCAGGACCTCTGAAACCTGAAAGAGACGTCCATGAGAGAATACTAAACTCATCCTCTGGAATATTTAACTCCTCCACGCATTTATTTCCTTATGCATTACCTGAACTGTTCACCACAGAGGACTACTTACTTGCCCTGGGATTTTTAATGAAGTATTTCCCATGCTTTTACGCATTCACATTAATGAATTGTTACAAACCCTTTATAACATCAACCAAACTCACTACCCTTTAGGTGTTAACTATGTATCTGGTTTAACTATTTATATTTGGGAAAGAACTCATAAAGGCCCTTAGTATAGCCAAGCCTCATAATAAAACACTTGGTACTTGAATTATAAAAAAAGAAAACTTTTTAAAAATGTGAATAGAAATAGTGTCAGCAAGCACTGTTGCTTTTAGATTACCTAAGATTCCATTCATTTTTTTAAAGCCTGTTTTTTTATATAAATTTATTTATTTTAATTGGAGGCTAATTACTTTACAGTATTATATTGGATTTGCCATACATCAACATGAATCCGCCACAGGTGTACACGTGTTCCCCATCCTGAACCCCCTCCCCCCTCCCTCCCCATCCCCTCCCCCTGGGTCGTCCCAGTGCACCAGCCTCAAGGATCCTGTATGCTGCATCAAACCTGGACTGGCGATTCATTTCACATATGATGTTATACATGTTTCCATGCCATTCTCCCAAATCATCCCACCCTCGCCCTCTCCCACAGAGTCCAAAAGACTGTTCTATACATCTGTGTCTCTTTTGCTGTCTCGCATACAGGGTTATTGTTACCATTTTTCTAAATTCCATATATATGCATTAGTATACTATATTGGTGTTTTTCTTTCTGGCTTACTTCACTCTGTATAATAGGCTCCAGTTTCATCCACGTCATTAGAACTGATTCAAATGTATTCTTTTTAATGGCTGAGTAATACTCCATTGTGTATATGTACCACAGCTTTCTTATCCATTCATCTGCTGATGGACATCTAGGTTGCTTCCATGTCCTGGCTATTATAAACAGTGCTATGATGAACATTGGGGTACACGTGTCTCTTTCAATTCTGGTTTCCTCGGTGTGTATGCCCAGGAGTGGGATTGCTGGGTCATATGGCAGTTCCATTTCCAGTTTTTAAGGAATCTCCACACTGTTCTCCATAGTGGCTGTACTAGTTTGCTTTCCCACCAACAGTGTAAGAGGGTTCCTTAAAGCATGTTTTGTATACCTTTTACTGAGGAGAATTCAGAAGGAGGAGGTATATTCATTGCCATTGAGAACAGACGAGCTTCCTAATCTTAATCTTACTTGTAAAGCTGCCTATAATTTATAAAAGCTTTCTTCTATTAGTAATTGCACTTGATTCTCTAAACAGCCTTTGTGAAGACAGGGCCAATGTTACTTTTTATCTTTGTTTCAAACTGAAGGAAACAGGCCTAGAGATAGCTAAGGCCCTGACTAGCAGAATATAGCATGAAGCTAGAACTCAAGGCTAAAGCCCAGGTCTCCTTAATCTGACCGTGGGTGTACCTTGACTGCACCCTGTCGGGAAGGGACTCAGGGACAAATCCAGTGTGGTTTAATGCTGTGAATCTCTTTGTTTTAAAAGCACGCCCAGCAGGATCGGGCCGTCACACAGACAGACAGAAAGATAGACACCGAGGTTGCTGGCCTAAAAACCATGCTTGAGTCGCACAAGCTTGATAATATTAAATATTTAGCAGGTAAGCCGTCTTACATTTAGATAGTTAAAATGAACTGAAAATAAATAAAATTTTTAAGTTTTTTGGCCGAGCCACACACGATCTTAGTTCCCCGACCAGGGATTAAACCCATGTGCCCTGCGATGGAAGGGCAGAGTCCTGCCCACTGGACCACTAGGGAGCTCCCAAGATAAATGTATAAATTGAGTCACAGACAGATATTGCATTTCATTGATTCTAGAACATTTTTTTCATGCTTTAACATCTCTGAAATTAGAAGGCATCTTACAGTTTCCAATAGATAAAGTATCATACTATTGTCATTTTTTTTCTTTCTTTGTGAAGTACCTGACTTTATTTACTACTACTCATGGCATCTTAAATTTGATGAGATGCTATCATCAAACTGTAGTTATTGGTAATTACTTTTAGTGACATTCAAGGTGGAATGTTTTACACATAGTTGAGTCGTGATCTTTCAGTGGGTGACACTTCTTATAAGGAGTTATTTTGCTGTTGAAATTTTTGAGCCAAAAGAGGGGAAAAGATTCACGTACCAAAAAAAAAAAATTACTTAACCGTTATTTTAACCAAATTTAACATTCTAGATCCATATTTTGAAGTAGAATAGTATTTAAAAGCAGAATTTTGCTCACAGGGTTAAAGGGTGCGTCCCTCTGTGGTACATGTGCATTTACTTTGCTGCTGCTAAGTCGCTTCAGTCGTGTCCGACTCTGTGACCCCATAGACGGCAGCCCACCAGGCTCCCCCGTCCCTGGGACTCTCCAGGCAAGAACGCTGGAGTGGGTTGCCATTTCCTTCTCCAGTGCATTTACTTTGTGACCACAGAATTCTTGGGCTTCTATACATTTATTGAGACGTTTCCTTGGATATTGAACGCATTTGTCCTTTGGAGATGACGATATTAGATGTGGGGTTTTTTAATAGGAAGGTGTTTCATGGCGTGTGGCATATCAGTGAACAAGCCAGGTTTCTTGGGTTTGGTTTTACTTTCTTGGAGGATAAATGACTGTTGTGTTTTTTTTGTTTTTTTTGTTTTTTTTTTAGTAAAATGATGTTCCTGCAAGTAACATTTAATAGAACTAATACTGTGCACAATTGTTCTTTTTCTTCCAGGATCTGTATTTACGTGCCTAACAGTAGCTCTGGGATTTTATCGCCTGTGGATATAATAAAGTGTCTATTTAAAGAGCATTCTATTGTTCTGCCTTAAGAACACCAGAATCTTGCTGTACTTTTTTTTTCTCATTTCTAATTATAATGCTGATTTTTTAATTTAATGCATATTATTTATTTTATGCAAATGATGGACATATAACCAAGGCAAAGAAGTAAGAAATTTCACAACTGTTTCTTTCATCTCTTCTATTTAGTTAACTTTATAACTCTGAGTGGTGGACAAAGCAAGGAGGACTCCACTCCCCTGGACCAGTGAACTCAGTCTAACTTGCAGGACATAGCAATAGTAAATATGTGTATAACTCTGCAATTTTAAATCTTCTGTCTCATCAAGGATTTGGGGTCTCCATGTAGAGGCCCAGGAGCTTTACTAAGTGCTGAAGAATCACGGTAACCAAACCAAGAGCATCGAATCTTCTTCACCTGCTGACCCAGACCCTGACATCAGCCGGTCCCTGTGTTAGAGGTTGTGTTTCAAGTCCAGTCAGTTGGTAGCCTCATGCTACACTGTACTTGACACCAGAGAGAGATTTTTTTCCTTTTGGTTTCCATTATCTTCGTTATTATTCTGCTTATTGTTTATGCGCCTTCCAGCTGGAAAATCTTATTGCCTAATGAAGTATTATGATTAGGATGGAGACTGTCCCATCCTCCTGGTGTGTAGACTTCTTCTGCCTTCTTCCCCCTTACTCGGTCCCTCCTCCTCTCCCTCTTGATTTAAGAGCTATCATAATGCTCCAGGGATGACACTGTCTCCCTAGAAAACGTGCTCACTCTCAGCATGGAAGTCAACTTCAGCGTGTGTGATCGTCACCCTAATGGCCTTCTTCAGCTTTGTACACGATACAAGGGAAGCACAAGGCACAATGTCTGTAGCAATACTAAGATAGTTAGCTAGTGTAGGTACTGCTCAGAAATATCTTTAATGAAGATGCCTTTGCCCATTACAAGCTCAGGTCATAGGCTTTGAAAATTAGAGAACTGTCCTGCCAGGTATCAACCTAATATGGGTTGATTTCTTTGGTTGTTAAAGACATTCTCATAGTGACCTTACCTCTGCATTTAAAACAGATTACTAGATACAACTGGGAGGGGCTTGGAAATGCACATTCCCGTCTTACTTGAATGACCTGCCCGTAAAGAGAATAAGCATTCAAGAAATGATGACATCAGATGTCTCCTTCCTGTCTTTCTCACACGTGCGTGTGCGTATCTATGCATACCTGGTCCCGTGGAAAAACCACATAGAGACTTCTGGATCACACTGGTAGAATAAAGTACCCATCATTACTCTTCATCCACAGTGGTACAATGTTGTCCTCTGTCCTTTGGATGCCATTTCTAAACTTTGTAAGTCATTGCCTTGTTTGAGAATATTTGTGTAACTTAAAGAGTCTGAGCTCCAGATAAGTATGAAAATCAAATGCTTTGGCATTCGTGGTGTCAGTTTCAAAGTGAAAAATAATCTTTTTTCAATTAGATCCAAAGTTCCCTTAACTGCCACAAAAAGTACTTTATCACTATATTCTGTCCCTTTCAGAGAAGGTTCTCCAGAAAATCCTGTTCATTTAACAATTGCCCTAAGTATTAAAGAGTGAAGTAAGTGACCTCCCATTAAGCCCACCTTTGCAACATAACTTTGATTAGGGAGAACCAGAAGGAGCCTGGAGCACACACGCTCCAACAAAACAAAGTCCCAGGAGGAAAAAGCACTGTCCGCAGTTCTGTTTCAAAGCGAATACCAATGCGTTCACAAAGTGACCTTATATTCTGATAAAATATTTTTTAGATAACACTCAGCTGGATGACTTTCTGTCCTCCGCCAGTATTCCATGTGACATTCCTCCTAGTGAGGGCGGGCTGCACCCCTGTCGCTTGGTCTGGGCCATCACTGACTGCAGTGGAGTCCTCCGAAGTACCAGCCCACACCTCCCCAGCCTCGGGGAACAACGAACTCTCCTTTTGGTGGCCCGGACTGCCGGTTCGGGACCATGTTCTCTATTTAGTCAGATATATTCTATTTGAAAGCGCAGGAGCCAGAAATGCAAGTCTACCCTTCCCAGCGCTCGCCCGGCCGTCTGTGAGCCTGTAAGTGGCTGGGGCTGGATTCCGTGTGACCGTTCCCGAGCTCAGCTGGCTTAGAGGAAATTCAGCATTAGCACTCAGAAGGGAAAAGATGCCTGACGAAACTCTGTGCATCTAGCACATGGGGGAATTGGCCATAGTGAGGTCCTGAAGATCACCCTTCCAGGCACAGGTTCCTAACCCTGAATGTCAAGTGGCCTGAGCCCTTATTTCCTGTTCATGCACGAACCGCTCAGAAGGTTCCTCCATACCTTCTCTATACTCCCTGCTTTTTATCTTTTTAAAAGAGCTTAAGCTGCAGCCCGACTCCTCTCCTGTTCCCTTCATAAACAAGCCTGTTTGTGTGTATGGTTCTTTAGAGGAAACGTGAATTCTGACTTCCTTGCTGGTCTCAGCCCTCCACTAAGTACTTTTCCAGCTCGGTAGCTAACAAAACTACATCTGAAGGTCTCGTCTTTTCGCTTAAGGATGTCAAGTACCAGTCGAGAAGTCTCTGGTTCAGGAAGAAAGGCTTGACTCAAGCCAGCCATCTTGCTCTGAGCTCTTTGAAAAGCAGACTCCTGAGCCGCAGGGTCTGTGGCCCTTTGCTGCTGTGCAGAGTGACGAGCTCTTCTGTCCCAGGCTCCTCCGCAGCCTCTCCTCCTGCTAACTAGCTGTGTCAGCGTTGTCAGCGTTGGCAGGGACCTCTCTCCCCCCCGATATGCCGTGTTCTGAGAATTTTGGCGTCATTCCTGAACAAATGTTGTATAGACGGCACCATGGAACTCACGTCTCAAAAACTGGCTCTTAACATACGTTCATCACATGTGTTGTGACTTTTCTGACACTGAAGCAAAAACATGTTAATCAGGAGTGATTTATTCTTTATAGAAAATGTTTGAGCCTGTTTAGCCTTTTATCAGGGTTTCATTTGGAAAATACCAACCTTCCTGCAGATTTATAACTTATGTTGTTCTCATTATAACCCAGATCGTTCCTTAACCCTTTCATTACTTAAGCAAATGTTTGGTTACATTGTACTCTATGACAGAGGGGGCCTAATATTCTTATGATCTAAAATAAAATACTTAATTTTATGTGATTAGAATACTCTTCTGTTCACATTGAATATGAAAAACTAGAACAACTTCTGCCTACACTCTGTTTATACTGTTTTTTTTCCTTCCAGTTGTATATGATAACGATGTATTATTTTAAAAATCTAAAACCTAAACATTTGGATTTGCATACAGGATACATTTGAAAGTGGTTATTTGATTTAAAAAATAAATTTTTATTCAAAAGACTGTTATTAGCATGCTTGTGGTGAAGTGTTTTAACTCTTTGTTTGAAGGAAAATGTGGTTTATATGCAAGTTTCTACAAAAGCTGAAGGTCAAGTTACAAGTGATAGAAATCCAAATCAGATGAGCTTGAGCAAAGAGTTTGCTTTTCTTGGCCTACATGATCAAAATTCAGGAAGAGCAAGACGAAGGTACCATGGGAACTCACCCGCCGGCACCTCACACTTCCACTTCTTACGGGGTGGGTAGTCCTCTCGGACCAGCTTCACGGTGGTGAAGTTGCCAGCACACGCCCTGCGACTGAGCCTGGGAGAGTTCCACTGCGAAAGGGCCTGGAAGAAACCGAAGCAAGCGCTGCAGGAGCAACCGGAGGAGGGGTCCTGAGAGGGTCTCCACGCTCCTTCCCCAGGACCCACCTGTTCGACACAAACGCCACCCCTGAAAGGTGGGGCTTTTCTGGGTCATCTGCACAGGCTTAGCTTCTGTGTGACAGATACCTGCTCGAGAGGGAAGCAGAGGAATTGCTTGAGGGAGTGGATAAATGAGTGAGTGCCTGGAAACTAATTTTGGGCCCCTTTCATTTTCTCCAACCAGAAACCTTTTCCTCAAGTTAGGGAGTCACCAAGAACTGACTAGATCCGAGGGGTTGGGGGGGGCATCTGGTTTCTCAAAGCCCCTGAATGACCCACAAACGCAGCCTTCCTGTGAAAACCGTGCCACTGAAGTTCCAGACGTCAGTCTTCTGTCTGCCTTCTCACCTCAGTCCCCCTTCCACGTGTGTGGCGCGCAGACAAACTAAAAACCTGCTTTTTACCACAGCTCTTTGATTTCTTTAAGAAAATTGTTTTAAAGAAAGGCATTTTCTAAAAACAGCGTTGTTGCTGGACTCTAAAGCCCCGGCACTCCACAGCAGAGTCTCGCTGTTCGTGCTGCTGGCAGCCGTGTTTCTACTCTAGTTCTGCAGTTTCCATGGAGGATCAGACCAGGACCCCAGCAAGGGGTTGTGGTGGCCGCTGTCAGCCACAGGGTCTGAGCTCCGGCATCTCTTAAGTTTTAAATAGAGAGCAGTGAGCTTCCACTGTTTTGTACGTCACAGGTACGTGGGGAACTGTTTTTAGGCCAACACTCAGGGGTAAGAAGTTGATACATGCTCACATTTTACAAGGTCCTAACTATTCCTTTCAGTTCTATTTCTTGTTTCTTTTTGCACGCAATCTGTGTTTCAGTAAACCCTGATCTATTGCTCATGATTCTGAAGTTCCAAGTCAGCTTAACATAAAGCCCAAGAGCTGCACACAACAGCTTCAGGTCAGCATGGTGTTTCTGCACTTACCACCTTGGGGAAGGCTTTTTAAAAAACTTCGGCCATCTCCAACTCCTCAACACCCATTCCCTTAGGAGAAAAACTGCTGCTTAGCAGCCTCTTGTCCCTCAGCATGAAAGCTACTGTCTACCTAGCACAGAGATATTTTTCACTAGTTCTCTTATCTCTTATACTAGTTATGGCCTGCACGAACCTGAAGTGCTGTATCAGGCAGTGTCTAGCTCAGACCTCAAGAACTGCTACCTGTGAAAACAGTGGTAAAACTTTGTGGGGAAAAGATGGAAGCTTGGGGGAATCAAAATACTCAGTGATCCCATGAGAGCACTTGCTGCTAAGTCGCTTCAGTCGTGTCCGACTCTGTGCCGCCCCACAGACCAGGCTCCCCCGTCCCTGGGATTCTCCAGGCAAGAACACTGGAGTGGGTTGTCATTTCCTTCTCCAATGCATGAAAGTGAAAAGTGAAAGTCAAGTCGCTCAGTTGTGTCCGACCCTCAGCGACCCCCTGGACTGCAGCCTTCCAAGCTCCTCCGTCCATGGGATTTTCCAGGCAAGAGTACTGGAGTGGGGTGCACTTAGAAGAGCACTTAGTGAGAGCACTTAGAATTGGTTTCTTTTTTTTTTTTCACATTTGTATCAGTTGGATGCTTTCAACTCTAAGTAGCATAAAACTAACAGTGATTTATACCTCGTGACTTTTACTACTCAAGTCTAGAAATAAGTGATCCTCAGGACTGGGTGGCAGTTTAACCCTTCACCTTTCCACTCTTACCTTACTCTGTACAGTTTAGTTCTGTCGCTCAGTCATGTCTGATTCTTTGCGACCCCATGGAATGCAGAATGCCAGGCTTCCCTGTCCATCACCAACTCCAGAGCTTGCTCAAACTCATGTCCATCGAGTCGGTGATGCCATCCAACCATCTCACCCTCTGTTGTCCCCGTCTCCTGCCTTCAATCTTTCCCAGCGTCAGGGTCTCTGTACATTAGCTTTCAACTTCAGCCATGGGATTGCTGATCACAACATGACTGCCCCAGCTCCAGGCATCACATCCTCAAAGCATCCAAGACAAAGAGAGAGATGCATAAGAGCATTCTTCTCATAAGAGGTCTCTCTCCTTTTAATCAGGAAGAAGGTTTTCCACCCCTCCCACAGAAATTCCCTCCTGTCTTGTAGGCCAGGACTAGGTCACATGGCCATCTGTAGCAAGAAAAGTTACCAAAGGGAATGTTTAGCTTTCCAGCCCCTCTGGTAGGAGGTGGGCGAGGAAGAAGGAGTTTGGAAATGGTTGTTGGATTGGCATTCAACAGTGTTGTTTACAATGTTCGTGAAAATTTAATAAAACACAGGCTACAGTAAAGACAGCCATAGGACTGCTTGATCTGAAATTCGAGTGGTCGTAGGAAGTGTGAAAAATAAGTCTACATTTGGTAGAATTCAAGGTCAGGGAAGGATGACTGAGACAACAGCCCTCAGGCTTGTTCAGGGTGGGTGGACTTGGAAGGCATCTTGCTCTCTACAGAACAATGTGTTCTTTGTGAAATACTGCAAATTATTGGTGTATCTGTAATTCCTTCTCGCGACCCAGGATAGGTGTACCTGCAGAAAGTCTACTGACACATGTATGGAATGAAATCACAAGGTCAGGGGCTCATGGAACGAAAACAAAACGTGGCTGTTGAACCAAGAATGGACAGTGAGTTCTCGGTTTTCTGCATAAATATTTATGTGAATGCCTTGACTTGGCCATGAACACCAGCAAGTGGGAGAGGCAAAGCAGTTGCAGATCCACAAAGTTTAAGAAAACTCTAAGGGAAAAAGTGAGAGAGACAGACAAAAGTCTACTAACGTCTTCCTTCCAATGAACAAAACCACGATTATTTTGTCAGGGCAGCACAATATCCTGGTCTGGTCGCTACATACCAGTTTTTACAGGCAGATCATTTCACAACCACGGGTAGGATGAGTCAGGAGCCCTGGTTTCAGCCTCCAGCCTTGCCACTTGCTTTGTTCTGGCGAAGCCATCTAACATTGCCGATCCTCAGTCCCACGTTTCTAAAATAATAGCATCAACAACAATAATGATAATGGGAATAATTATAGGGCGTTCATTTACTGTCTTAGAGGCACAGTTCTAAAACCTTGGCGTGCTCTGTCGCTTCAGTCATGTCCAACTCTTTGCGACCCTATTAACTGTAGCCCACGAGGCTCCTCTGTCCATGGGATTCTACAGGCAAGAACACTGGAGTGGGTTGCCATTTATCTTCATCGCATCCCTAGGAATTAAGTATTATAATGATCTCTGTTTTATGTTGAGGGAATCAAGAATGAGAAAGTGGAAAAACTTGTCTGAGAGCACCCACCTACTAAGTGGTGATTCTAGATTCAAGCCCAAACCTCCTGACTCCAAGGAATAGAGACCCCACCCAACTGAGAGCACTTGGTGAGGATCAAGTGAGGCCAAACACATGGACACGTTCTGCAAACTGTAAAACCATACATTCATGGAAAATATAATGCAGTCCATGTGTAATAACTGGAATCACTTACTAGTAATTACTAGGCATATTAGTTATACCACCACCCAAACAAGTAAATTCCCCTTAGTATGCTCCCTAGCAACCACCCCAGAGCACCAAGACAGACGATGCCATATCCCAGCAAAAGAACATCGTCATCCTTTGAATGGCTGGTATAGAGATTGCAGTAGATATTAGAGGAATGTAGAGGAAATACGTATTATACTACACCAGCCCTTCATATAAATCCCAGGGTAATTGTGACTGTCCATACTTCTCTTTGGAGGTCTTCCTACCAAAGAATTGGTGTTGGCATGGAGCCCACTGTCCAAGCCTTAGCTTCATCTGATGTTTAGGCCTTAGGTAATTCCTTCCTGCTTAGTTCACCCTTCTTTCTGTGACACGATCATTAACTAGGATATTTCATTCTTAATCAACGACATCAACCACTGCTACTGCTGCTGCTAAGTCACTTCAGTCGTGTCCGACTCTGTGCGACCCCACAGAAGGCAGCCCACCAGGCTCCCCCGTCCCTGGGCTTCTCCAGGCAAGAACACTGGAGTGGGTTGCCATTTCCTTCTGCAATGCAAGAAAGTGAAAAGTGAAAGTGAAGTCACTCAGTCATGTCTGACTCTTAGCGACCCCGTGGACTACAGCCTACCAGGCTCCTCCGTCCATGGGATTTTCCAGGCAAGAGTACTGGAGTGGGGTGCCATTGCCTTCTCTGACATCAACCACTACATGAGAAAATAAAACAAATTTCAGCCTCTTTTCAAAAATTTCCCAGAAAACTGGGTTCCCCAGATCCTGACCCAGGCCCCTTGGGAACATTCACATCTCATCTGAATTCTATTTTATTTGTATAAAGCCCTTCTTGCTTGCTCTCAGCTTTCCATGGAAACTAAGGGTCTCCTCCTCTTCTCAAGCCAAGCAAGATTTCAGATCTCAAAGAGGAGGGAGGAAGAATTGGTACCCTTATAGGTCACACTATGCTTTCACCCCAATCTCTTGTGCACTAAAAAAATTATATATATGTAATTATATATATTAAATTTTGTAAATAATATATATGTATTGTACAGACATATACACAACCTCACAAGAATAGGCAAATCCATAAAGACAGAAAGTAGACTGATTGTTGCCAAGGGCTGGAGGCTGAGGATGGCGGGAGATGACGTGTGAAAGCTAATTCTACAGGCTTTCTTTCTGGACTGATGAAAATATTCTAAAATCCAATTTTGAAAAAAAAAATTTCAGAGGCTAGGGGTGGGGGACAGGGGGCACAAGCGCACTGAGACCTGGATTTGTTTTTCTAAATTAAGTTGGAAAAGCAAAAACAAAATAAAAACCAATTTTGGTGATGGTTGTGCGGCTCAGTGAAGGTACGGAGAACCACTGAATGGCACATTTTAAATGGGTCACTTGTAAGTTGCATGCTAGCTCCATTAAAGCTGTGTTGTTGGTTTGCTTTTTGGTCTTTTTTAATGTCCATTCTACACCTCCGGTTTACAGATGCAGCCCTGAGGCCTGAGACTTGTCCCTTTGACTGTGTGAGTCACACAGCCGTGACTGGCGGCCCCGCTGGGATCTGAGAGGCCAGCTCCTCCTGTGGCCTCATGACTCCTGACTAGTCTCCTGAGGTGATGCTTTGGTTGCTGTTAAGTCCTAAATTACTTTTTATCAGGTTTCATAGATGCCATAATATAGTCATCCTTCTTCTATTTGTAATGTTTTACAAGGGGCAAAGTCAACTCCTGGTCAGTACAGGGAGAGAAGCGGGAACACGGCCATTTGTGAGTTTGTCTCCTCAAGGGCACCGGACCCACCCCCTGGCCCGGGTACTCCAAAGTCAGCTTCAGGACTTGCTGGTCTCTCATCCCCAGGATGGCAGGAGAAAGGGTACCCACGTGGGCGGCGAGGGTGGAGAGGCGGCCCATGCTGACCTCAGAGGCCTCTTCTAGGGAGCGAATCAGCGTGTGGCCAGAAGGGGGCGCAGTACCAGCCGGGAAGGCTGAGACGTCCACCATTCGTGCACCCCACCACTTGGCTCTAACAGGAGTTCCGTGATTGCATCCTCACGCCTCCAAATCTGGACTAACCCAGGCCGGGGTAGGCAAGATCAACGTTTCATAATTCCCCAGGGAATCAGGAGGCCGGGGCATGCTGGCCTGGGCGCCACAGAATCGCTTTCAGCTTTAGTTTCTTTGTCTGTAAAATAAGGAGGGGGAAGCTGGTGGTTTATTGTCCTTCCCAGACTCACAGCGACCTTTTAGACACATCTTCGGAAGAACTGGTCCCTAACTGGTGTCCTTTCCCAGTGTCAAAATAATGCCCTGCACTGCCCACTTGTTGCTTAGTCACTCAGTCCTGTTGGACTCTCTGTGCCCCCAGGGACTGTAGCCCGCCAGGCTCCTCTGTCCATGGGATTTCCCAGCAAGAATACCGGAGTGGGTTGCCATTTTCTTCTCCAGGAGATCTTCCCAACCCAGGGATCGAACTGGCAGGCAGATTCTTCGCCACTGAGCCACCGAGGGAAGCCCACGGAGAGTCTTCAGTTAAATGCATGTGCTTTTTCCTACAGGAATCTGTTTACAATTAGGAGAAAGTCCAACACTGGATTTTTTTTTTTTTTTTTTTTTTACTGAAAGAGATCATTTGGTTTTAATGAGAACCAGAGAGGTTAAGTGACTTACTGAAGTTACTCAGCTAGTTAATGATAAAAGCCAGAATTAGAATCCTCTTCCTTTGACTGCCAGCCTGTAGTATTTCCATGTCACAGTACCTTGCAAACTTCCTTTTCCAGCAGAGACACAGGAACAAATTGAAGTGAGAAAATGAATTTAGGCAAAGCGAATGAACACTGAAATTTTTATCAAGGGTGATCTGCCCCTATTCCCAGGTGGCGCTATCAGTAAAGAATTCACCTGCCAATGCAGGAGACACAGGAGGCAGGGTTCCATCCCTGGGTCAGGAAGATCCCCTGGAGGAGGAAACGGCAACCCACTCCAGTATTCTGGCCTGGAGAATCCCATGGACAGAGGAGTCTGGTGGGCTACAGTCCGTTGGATCGCAAAGAGTCAGATACGACTGAGCGACTGAGCACACGTTGTAAACTCTGGATATTTGTTGCAGAGACGAGCTGTCACCTTCTCATTTGCCTTGTTCCCCTGAAGCCTGAAAGTGTCCTTTAACTGTGCCACCTCGGGACTGCCCTAAACAGGGCTTCAGATTACAGGTTAAAATTGGCCTCCTCCCTCTCTTCAGAGAAGGCAGGAATGTGGTGGGAGTAGGTGGCATAGTGGGAATAGAGGCGAGCGTCCCCCTCAGATGTTGGCATCCGCTGAGGGGGCAGGGAGCCCAGAGATCCCGGGTTATAAAAATCCTGACTTCATGTCGTGGCTCGAGTATCTTTGCAAGGTCTGCTGCTGCTACGTCTCAGCAGCATTGACAGCTGGAATCCTGCAGCTTGTTCCCTGTGTGATTATAAACTGTCTCTGGAGTAGCGTGCTGTGGGCGGTTGCCGTTTATATTAATAGAACTGCCTGGACCAATCAGCCTGCTCCTCGAAGGAACACGCGCCTTCCCGTCTTCCAGGATTGTTCTTGCAAAACAACATGCTGTGCCGATCTGTTTGGGAAGAAAGGAGGAGAAAGAGGGCATCTTCCAACTCACAGACATGAAGAAATACCGGAGCCCAGGCCAGTCCTGAACAGAACTCAGAGAGAACTGTCTTTTATGTATCACCTCTGCCCGCCTCCCGCCGCCCACTCTCCGGGCCTTCTCTTCGTTCCATGGTCTCCAGATGCCCACTCCTTTCATGTTTTCTCAGGACCCCAACCCACCAAAACCAAACCCCAAACCACCTACTCTCAGGAACAGTGCACATCTCACCCTTTGGAGGCGGCCTTATGAGGGTGGGACTTCACAAGGAGCGTGCGTGCTTAGTCGCTCAGTCGTGTCCGACTCTTGCGACCCCACGGACCTAACCATCAGGATCCTCTGCCTGGGATTCTCCAAGCAAGAACACGAGAGTGGGTTGCCATGCCCTCCTCAAGGGGATCTTCCCAACCCAGGGGTTGAACCTGCATCATCTCCTCCATCAGCAAGTAGCACCACCTGGGAAACCCAACAACAAGGAGAGCTGAGTTCAAATCCTCACTCTTCTGCTTCCTAGCTATCTGAACGATTGCAAACTACCTTCTGTCCCCGATGGAAAATATAGGTCATGTGTGTGTGTCTGTTAGTCACTCTGTTGTGTCCAACTCGACCTTAGCCCTCCAGGCTCCTCCGTCCATGGGATTTCCCAGGCAAGAATACTGGAGTAGGTTGCCATTTCCTTCTTCAGAGGATCTTTCTGACCCAGGGATAAAACCCGACTCTCCTGCATTGCAGGCAGACTCTTTACCGTCTGAGCCACAAGGAGCCATACAGGTCATAACACTCACCATACCTGAGTGTGCTTTCAGCACCAAGTAACCAAAAAGTCAACCCATAAGGAAATGTATTGACCCATATAATCAGAAGTTCAAAATCTTTTTTTTTTAGGAGATATTTTTAAAAATATAATATAAAGTCTTGAGTATGAATGTAAGTGAAGAACTTACCATAATTCAGTGCTCAGGAAATGAGTATTATTACTATCACTATTCTTTGCAGGGAACTTTGCTTATTACACTTGATCTGTTATTGAGGAATTTAAGCCTCTCTCAACTAGTAAACAATTTTCAGGTTCTAGTCAGCAAGTGAGGCAGCATTTTCTCAGAAAGTGGTCTTGCCAGAGTCCCTCAAAGCCATACCCTAAGTAACTATTTCCTTAACTGGGAGTAAGACCTGCACTCATGAGTATTTCCAAGATACAGTGGAAAGGTATCCTTTCTATTGGCTTACATGTGGCTCCTGTATTAGAATGCTGGCTTTTGATGAGGCTCCTATAGATTGACTGATTTTACTTAGGTAAAAGCTAGTCCACCAACGTCCTCATTCACATTTCAGTTATGGCAAGTCTCTCGAACCACAGCTTATCAAGGTACCAGTCAGGCATCTCCACTCTGAAGACAAATACACCTTCCCAATCTGAACAACATTACCCATCCCCTGGGGCTTCCCAGGTGGCTCCAAGGGTAAAGAATCTGCCAGCAGTGCAGGAGGTGTGGGTTTGATCCCTGGGTGGGGAAGATCCCCTGGAGAAGAGAAGGGCTACCCACCCCAGTATTCTTGCCTGGAGAATCCCGTGGACAGAGGAGCCTGACAGGCTACAGTCCATGGGGTCACAAGAGTTGGAGATGCCTTAGTGACTAAACCACCACCCAGTACCTATCACTTAGCTTCAGAATAGTCTGGTGGATAGAACAGTTTTTCTTATTTCTGCCAAACATGTACATGTATATCCTAACTTGCTACTTCCCGGGTTGTTTTCTCCCTTTCCTTCCGAGTGTGAGAGTCAGGTGGGTTTTTATCCAACTCTGTGACCCAGAGTAACCTGAGGGGTTCTCAGTTTCTGCATGTTGCTGGGGATGGGGGAAGAGCAGGTGCCATCGAGAAGAATCTACCAGTTCACCGGGAAGAAACCAGGGGAGCCTGAGGACCTAGAGTGTTTCCTCTGTCAGCTAATGTACGCCTGCAGCCCTGCCAAGCTCTGATGTGTTTAGACTTGAACTTCACAGGGAAGGTCGCACAAAAAGCAAGTTCCCGGGATTCAGTCTGTAGTCTGAGTGGGCTGGCGTGTTCTCGCTGGGCTATTTCTGTACAAAAAGCTGTCTGGAACCATCTGAGAATCACTAACCGCTGCGGTTTATGGTAATATATTTCCTAGCCACTTTCTGTTGCATCATTTCCTCTCCATTTTATGTTGAAGAGAATGAGTGTGTGTGTGCTTGCCTGTGTGCGTGCGAGTCTGTGTTGTGTGTGTTCCCAAGTTGCATTACCATGGAGAGTTATTTGGAAAAGGTGTCTTGTGAACCACTTCAGCTGATGTATGAAACTGCGTTTTAGAAATCAAAGCTCCTCTTCTGTGCGTAGCTTCTGTCTGGAAGAACACATGAAAAATGGTAACAGTGCTTGTCTGTGGGGGAGAGAACTAGGGGTTCAGTTCTTCAGTGTTAAGGGACACTCATTCTTCAATGTGTATTATTTATTTATTTTTATTTATTTTTACCATAAGCATGTAATCCTTTCTAAAAATGAAATCTGGAGATTCAGTGCCAAGGCTTCTCTTGGAAAATATTCACTGACTCAGATATTCCTCTTGGAGGGGGGGGCTTCCCTGGTGGCTCAGTGGTTAAAGGGTCCGCCTGCCAATGCAGAAAACATGAGTTCAATCCCTGGCCTAGGAAGATCCCACATGCCTCAGAGCAACTAAGCCCACGCACCACACTACTGAAGCTGTCCTCTAGAGCAGGAGGTGAAACTGCTGAGCCCAGAAGCCACAACTATGGAAGCCCCTGTACCCTAGAACCTGTGCTCTGCAACAAGAGAAACCACGGCAACGAGAAGACCTCGCACCTCAACTAGAGAGTAGCCCCGGCTTGCCACACTAGAGAAGAGCCTGTGCACAGCAACGAAGACCCAGCACAGCCAAAAGTAAATAAATATTTTTAATATACTACTGTTGAAAAAAAAAAAACTCCCCTTGACTCCTGCACTCAGCTCCCCAGAAAGAATCTGGAAATCTCTGAACAATCATAAAGTGAATATGAAGATGGAATCTGACTGCCTTCTTGGGTGCATGTGACTCATCATCAAGGATACTGTCCTCAGCCCTATCCATTGGGATGGATAAAGGTTGTTGAGTGGAGATAGGATATCTGTTAGATTCAATAGTAATCAATAATACCATTAAACACATTCTTTCTGGCAGTATCACAAAGAAAGTGCAGCTGGTGGTGAATGTAGCTACCTACTGACTGCAGGGAGCCGGGCATACACCTGAGTTTCTGCCAAGCCAAAATGAGATAGTTCATCCAGGCTGGACAGGGAAGCCCCACACCTGGTCATGTAGAAGAATATTAGACACTTTCATGATGTGTCTATGCATGTTTTGATTCCACAAGAGGTGATGGCTCCGGCTTCAGAAGCTGTGGTGACCTTACGGTGTATTTTTATATTCTCTGTGCTGAGCGGATGACCCACTTCCAAACCAAGAGCGCAAATTACAAATGAACATCCCAACCACATGTCATTTTCCATCTTCACTAGACTGGGAGTCCATGAAAATAGAGTGTCAACACAGCACCTCCCATGGATGCTTGACATTCAGTGTGGGCTAACTGGATTGCGCTGGACGTGTTTCTATTCACTGGAAATCATCAGCCAGCTCAAGAGGGAGGAAAACATTGCCCATCACAAAAATAACTCGAGAATTGTGCAATCTGCCAACATCGGTCATTTGTGTTGAACTTGCTTTCAGCACTCTGCTAAATATACCACACCCTATCACGGAAGCGATCATTCCCTTCCTTTTGAGTAGCAAAGTGGTGGGAACTAGAAAAGCTTCTGTGAATTTGGCAAGGGTTAGGATAAATGTTTCCAGTCCCTCTGGCAAAGGTGAGGCCGGCAGAGGGAAACACATCTATTCATCATGCTTTAGTGCCACTTGTTCATTAAGGGCTATGCTCTGGGGGTAAAGCTGTGCTTTCCTGTACCTGAGACAATGCCTGGACCTCGTAAACATAACTGACAACATAATTTTGCCGCACAGGTTATTGTTGTGTTGTTCCAATATGCTTGAAGTGATCATGAATCTTCACGGGATGCTGAACGTTTTCCCACGGGAAATACTTTATTTTGCACACAGAGCCACCCGGTCTGAGAGTCCCCTGCTGGGGACACTGTGCTACTCCACTGAACACGAGGGAGCAGATGTTTCAGAGGATTTCGTACAGTTGGGAGGAATTTTGCTGACTGCCAGCCACATGCTAGACCCTTCTGCATTTTTCAGGTCTGCACGCGTTGTAGACAGCCTCTCTGCAAGGCTGACATCACTGACTGCCGTCCAAGGGCAGAAGGTGGAGCACAGGGAAGGGAGGGGCTTGCCCGAGCGTGCCCCACTGTAAGTGACGGAGCTGGGGTGCTGCACACCCAGGCCGTCCTTGTCCAAATGCAAACTTCTTTCCCTACAGCAGTGACATGGCCCTCCAATGCTTCTTTGAGGCCGAAGGGCAAGGTCTGCTCACAGTTTGGACGTGACTTTCAGGAAGGCTGCCCAGACCATGGATGGGACATTGGTGAGAAAGAGAACTTGGATTTTTTTTTTTTTTTTAGGAAGGTAACCATGAATTGCTTATACAATGACATCTGGAGAGTGAGAGGTGAGATTCCTGCTCTTCAAATAGCAAATATATAGAGAGTGGATCATAGAGGCAGGATTGCACTCTCTAGAAAGACTAAGGAGGAGATCACAAGGCGGCCCCTGAGTCACAGAGAATATAAACCAGGAAGGCATTGACTCAGAATCAAAAGGATCAAAGGAGCCAAGATGGAAACCCACAGGGAGCACGACATTGGCTATTCATTGATATGAGCAGCCAATGACCAGAACCAGAAGAGCAACTCTGGGCTGCTGGATGGCAGGCACTATTCTAGTTGCTACGGAAATAGCCATGAACAAAATAGTCCTTGCCCTTATGGAGCTACAAGTATAAAGATGATAGAATGGCATGTAGTTAGAAAAAAGCTGAAACATGGGGCAGGAAAGTCATTTTCCAGATGTCACTGAGCAAACCTAGCCAAGCCTGGCATTGAAGCAAGAGAACAGGCATTCAGGACCAAAAGGCCAGTCCACCCCAGGACCCAAGGGAGATAAAAGACACCTTAGGAGACATATGGAATGGTTTCAACGCTGGGCTGGTGGGCTGTCTTTAAAAATTTAAGGACCAGCATCAAATATATAAACAGGATCTTGGATAGCAGCCTGGGGCATAGGAACAGAAGACACCCTAGAATGGCTGCAGGGCAGATGGGCTGATGGCTTCGGTTTGCACTAAGAAGAGGATGCCCATCCCATGCTTAGAGAATCAGGGCAGTAGAGTACCACCCTGGAAATGAGATCCTCAAAATTAGCCCTCCTCAGGGCCTTTGATGCACTGTAACCTCTGAACGTGGCCCACCTGCCCTTCCCTGAAGCCCTGGGTGACTCTCCATCCTTCGGGTCTCATCTGAAATGTCATGAGGTCAGGAAAGCCTTTTACCTCAGCCAGCCTCCTTCCACCCAAATCCAGTTGTGAGGCCAATGAATTTGAAAGCTACCAATATTTTTTTCTGTGCAATTTAATGAAAATCCAAATTTTAAAGAAGGCAAGCATGTCATTCTAATCAGGTATCATTGAGGGCAGAACCAATGCTTTGTGAGCTGGGCCAATTGTGTAGATGCTGGAGGCCAGTATAAGTTTCTGGGCCCCTCCACATCTCCTGGGATTGAGGTCCGTAACGTTTCTGCCCAAAGCACTCTTCCTGCTTCCCTGGTGGTTCAGACAGTAAAGAATCTGCCTGCAATGCAGGAGACCCAGGTTCCGTCCCTGGGTCGAGAGGATCCCCTGGAGAAGGGAATGGCAACCCACTCTAGTATTCTTACCTGGAGAATTCCATGGACAGAGGAGCCTGGTGGGCTAGAGTCCATGGGGTGTCAGAGAGTCGGATACGACTGAGCTACTAACGCAGCAACAACGGAGCTCTCCTCCTGCAGAGGTCTAGACAGCCTGCCCCTTCTGAGTCTGCTGAGCATCATCAGAGCCAGCATTCCTGAATTCTCTCTCTAAAAATAGCAGATGTACCCAGGCCACCCCATCTCCATCCCTCTAAGCTCCCTTCCTGGTTCTCCACTGCCTCTGCTGGCATTTTCACATGTCTGTTCATTGACCAACTTCCTCCTTCCCATGAGGGCAGGGCATGTATCGTTTGCCGTTGTGTCCCCAGGGCCTGGCGAGGAATAAGAGCTTAATAAATATTTGTTGAATGAATAAGAGGATTAATCAATGTCAGACGACAGGGAGAACAGGCTGCCCGGGCACTGTTCAGCCCATCACACCCCAGGCCCCAGGCCCCAGGCTCCAGGTGAGGAAGCTTCCAGACTTCCCCTCATTTCCTTTTGTTGCTTTTTCTGCAGTAGAAGGTGGTCTGTGGTCTCCTGGATTCTCCTCCGTTTCTTGGTTTGAGTCTCACCTGTCCTGGCCCTGATTTTCTGGCTCCTCTGGGATTAATTGACTTTCCTGGTGGCCCAGACGGTAAAGAAACTGTCTGCAAAAAAAAAAAAAAAGAAACTGTCTGCAAGGCAGGAGATCTAGATTCGATCCCTGAGTCGGGAAGATCCCCTGGAGCAAGAAATGGCAACCCACTCCAGTATTCTTACCTGGAGGATTCCATGGGCAGAGGAGCCTGGTGGGCTACAGTCCATGGGGTCACAAAGAGTTGGACACGACCGAGTGACTAGCACACTGGGGTTAAAGCAAGGCTCTGACATCCTGTTCACGCGCTGTTCTTTCCCTCTGGCTCCAGCTGCCTGTCCGAGGTCAGTCCCACCTGTTCCGTGGGACAAAGCATCTCAGCAGCGCCCTATCCAGTTCCTGAAAAGATGCCCACCTGTCTGCTAGTCATACTGGGGAAAACGTCGCAAGGAAGCTCCTCAGTCTCCTGGCTAGATAGTGATCACCAAAGGCTTTCCTGCAGGTAAACATTCCAAAAATCGCTGAGAGGCACTTTTATCTGTGTTGAGGTCGCCCCTAAAACCTCCCATTGCTTCATGACCACCTTCCTGTGTGGAATTTTGAAGAAACTCTGACCCAAGCACCAGCAGAGAACAAACCTGTGGGAAGAAACTTCACGAGGTCCCATGTCATTTGCTGTTTCAAATATTCAGCTAGAAAGGGGAAGAACGAGAGATGAGGTGAGGGGGTTATCTTCTGAGGCTGCCACTCAGCGGAACTGACTCTCCCTCACCATAATTAGGACAGGACACGGACCGTGAGCCTGTATTAGGATGCCCTGCTCCTGAAACAAAGCCAGGGCACCCAGCTCTCCTAGCCCTGCTGAATTTCTGCCAGGTCTTCCTTCTCCCCCAGAGACAAACATGCCTGAGACCCTTCAGAGCCTAGCAGCCAAGGACTTTCGATGGCTTTGGTTTGCGGTCCTGAGGCTTCTTCCTAAAAGGCCAGGGAGCCACCAACTGCCTTCACCCACTGAGACCACAAGCTGTTGCTTGTTACCACTTTAGGTATCAGGCCTCAGCCACAAAATGCCAGCTGCCACCAAGCCTTTCTTTGTTTACTCCTTGAAAGCAATGTCATCCACAGGTATTAAAACAGGTAAAGAGGGCTTTGCAATCATTGAGGGATTAAGAAGTCCCACTCAGGCTCTGTGGCTGCATCTTTACGTGAGCGGATGTCAGAAGCCTCCTTACCAAAGGCCCCCAGTGCAGTGCCATTTAATAAGCACTGGTCATTTTTCTGCGTGAGCCTAGGAAGAGGACACAAACTCTCTTTATCCGTTGTTGAACATCCAGCACCTAGCAGAGTACCAGGTATACAGAGATCAAATACATATTTGTTTAACGAGCGAGTGAAATTTTCAGAATGGTCTTTGGTGACAAGACTGCAACCTACTACCTGAGTAACCTTAGGAAATTTATGGAACTTCTTTAAGCATCAGTATCCCTATATGTTGGAGAAGGCAATGGCACCCCACTCCAGTACTCTTGCCTGGAAAATCCCATGGACAGAGGAGCCTGGTAAGCTGCAGTCCATGGGGTCGCTGAGGGTCGGACACGACTGAGCGACTTCACTTTCACTTTTCACTTTCACGCATTGGAGAAGGACATGGCAACCCACTCCAGTGTTCTTGCCTGGAGAATCCCAGGGACGGGGGAGCCTGGTGGGCTGCCGTCTATGGGGTCACACAGAGTCGGACACGACTGAAGTGACTTAGCAGCGGCAGCAGCATCCCTAAATGTAAATGAGGAAAGGAAGGTGACCCACTGCAAGGCTGTTTCAGAGACTAATTGTGATTGGACAAGACAGCAGGTGATACATGGGCACAGCAGCTGGCACATGGTAATAGCTCAATACAATATCCTTATTATGTCATTGTTATACTTTCAACCTTGTGGTCCTCCTAAGGCCTAAAATTCCTAGATCACAGATTCAGAAACCAAATAATAGGAACTACTATCTTTTATATGTCAATGGCACTGCAGTTCAGTGTTACATAACTGTGCTTTCACACTCAGTCACTTAGTCGTGTCCGAGTTTGCAACCCCATGTGCTACAGCCTACCAAGCTCCTCTGTCCATGGGGTTTCCCAGGCTAGAATACTGATGTGGGTTGCCATTTCCTCCTCCAGGGGATCTTCCTGACCCAGGAATTGATCCCATGTCTCCTGCGTCTCCTGCATTGGCAGACGGATTCTTTACCACTGAGCCATCAGGGAACTACTCCTTTTCAGTTCCTACTGTTGAATGTTTCTGTAATGTAAAATGAGATTTAGCTAAAATAGTTTTTCAGGAGTAAAGGACTTTCTTGTTGAAGGTGTTCCAATCCCATCCAAAAACACTCTTACAGCCATGCACTTAGAATAATGTTTGACCAAATATCTGGGTCCCTGTGGCCCAGTCAAGCTGACCCACAAAATTAATCATCATAGGCGAACAGACTAATGATGAAGCAAAGAAGCGTGTTTGTGTTGGAGATACTTCCTACTTGAGTTTTCTTAATGAAAAGGAACCTAAGAAAGAAATCCTCCTTTTGGACAAAAGAGTATAAGTGTTCCGCTGAGAGCTTTCACTGGCTGCCCGAGCACTTTTCATCTGAATGTCTGGAAGCCAGGGAGCTACTGCCTGCAGGGAGCAACCAATGATGATTGCAAATGGGTAGAGAAATACCCCAGCTTCCTCACCTCTCATGTCAGGCACATCTAATGTACCTGTGTACCATCTGCAACAGGAGCTTAGTGAAACTGGGTCCCCGTTGTTCAATGGTAACTTCAATCTCATTAATACACCATATCCAATTCCTTTTTTTGTCTAATTCTCCACTGCCCTACTGGGGCTACCCAAGATATCACCTCTAAAATAAACTACTTGCACTCAGATCAGGTCTCAGGGTCTGTTTCCAAGGAAACCAGACCTAAGATAAGAGAATAAATTACAGTCATAAATTCATTTTTACGTGGGTTTAAGATTGAAATTCACATACATGGTTCTCCAAAAAATCCTACGTGGAATTTGTGTTTAATGTAGGCCAGAGCAGTAAATGAGGCCTGGAAAAAGTGAATGCAAAATCTCTGACAAACATGTTTTCAATACAGGCCTCAATGAATTATCAGAGATAGTTTTCCTGAGATAGATAGTTGTGAAAAAAAGTCACAATAAAACTATCTCAGAACACACAAGGATTCCAGTCTTCATGCTCAAGAGACCCCAAGATCAGAATGAAATTTTTTAAATGAAAAAAATATTAATCCATAGATTCACTGAAATCTCTTTCACAATCTCAGCATGTTTTTTGAAAACAGTGACAAACTCATTTTAAAATTTATATGGAATTGCAGAGCCAAAAAATTTTGAAATAGGAGAGCAAAGTTGAAGGAATGACAGTAACTGATTTCAATACTAGCTATAAAGCCACAGTAATTAAGACAGTGTGGTCTTGGTATAAGAACAAGCATACGCATTAATAGAATCTGGTAGAGTCTAGAAACAGATCTTCACATATATAGCCAATTGATTTTTGACAGAAGTACCAATGTAATTCAATGAGTTGAGGATATCTTTTCAACAAAATGTCCTGCAAAAATTGGATAATTGCATGGAAAAAAAAAAATGAGCCTTGGCTTCTATTGATGTCAAACCCCAAGATTAACTTGAAATAACCAAAGACCTAAAAGCTAAAAACGATGATACTTCTAAAAGAAATGATAGGAAAAGGTTTTCATAATCTCGGATTAAGTAAGCACTTGAAAAATGCTCAGCATTTTTATTCATCAGAGAAATGCAAATTAAAATTCACTAGAATGACCAAATTTTTAAAATTGACACCACCACCAAGTAAGTATTGGGAAGGATGTAGAGCTGGTGGAGATGCAAAATGGAACCACCACACCGGGAAACAGCTGGATGGTTTCTTAAAGTTACACTAATCACATGACCCAGCTATTCTACTCCTTTAATTGTACCCAAGAGAAATGAAGAATATGTTCACCCAAAGACTTGCACATGAGTGCTTACAGAAGCTATATTCATAATATCAAAAGCAAAACTGAAATTAACCAAAATGTCTGTCAGCAAGTGAATCAATAAATGTGTTTTGGTATATTCTACCAAATATAATGAAATACTTGTTTCACTAGATTGTTTGACTGCTAAGTCATGTCCAGCTCTTTGTGACCCTATGGACTGTAGCCCTCCAGGCTCCTCTCTCCATGGGATTTTTCCAGCAAGAATACTGGAGTGGGTTGCCATGCCCTCCCCCAGGGGATTTCCTGCACCCAGGAATTGAAACTGCATCTACTGCTTGGCAGGCGGATTCTTTACCGCTGAGCCACCAGGGAAGCCCATAATAGAACACTGCTGCTGCTGCTGCTAAGTCGCTTCAGTTGTGTCCGACTCTGTGCAACCCCATAGATGGCAGCCCACCAGGCTCCCCCGTCCCTGGGATTCTCCAGGCAAGAACACTGGAGTGGGTTGCCATTTCCTTCTCCAATGCATGAAAGTGAAAAATGAAAGGGAAGTCGCTCAGTCGTGTCGGACTCTTAGTGACCCCATGGACTGCAGCCTACCAGGCTCCTCCATCCATGGGATTTTCTAGGCAGGAGTACTGAACACTACTCAGCAATAAAAAAGAGCAAACTGTTGGAATACCCGACATGGGTGAATTTCAAAAACATTACACTGAATGAGAGAAAACAGATACCAAAGTGTATACACTCTAAGATCCCATTTATGAAGTTCTAGAAAAGAAGAAGGGAACCTACAATGACAGAAACATTCTCAAGCTCATGCACAGTTTTTAAAAAGCAAAGTAAAACCACAGTGAGGTATGGTTTTTTCAATCTTCAGGATATCCAAAGTGTGTGTTTGAACAAAGCACAAATCTACATCAGAGGTCAGAGGTGGAATTTGGGAACTGACTGCAAAGGACCTTGAGAGAATATTTTGATTATTGTAGAATACCCAAGAGTATACATTTGTCAAAATCCAACAAAATATACACTTAAAATGAGTTTTATTTTAAGTCACTTATACACCAACCAGGGCAATGGGAAGTTACTGTTTAATGATCATTGAGTTTCAGTTGAGGAAGATGAAAAAGTTCATCTTTTTTCATGGTGGTGACATATGGTCCTTCATGTGAATTTCTAAAACAACAATGTGAATATACTTAATGCCATAGAACTATACACTTAAAAATAGCTAAAATGGTAACTTTTGTATTATATATATTTACTACAATAAAAAAATTTATACCTCAATAATACTATTTTGCAAAAATGAGAAGATGGAGTTCAAGGTAGCAGTTTGAAAATGAATGAAATGCAATGTCTGGAAATGAATATAGGGGTTTCCTTAATGGCTCAGCAGGCAAAGAATCAGCCTGCAATGCAGAAGACAGAGGAGATATGGGTTTGATTCCTGGGTCAGGAAAATCCCCTGGGGGAGAAAAATGGCAACCTACTCCAGTATACTTGCCTGAAAAATTCCATGGACAGAGGAGCCTGTGTGGTCCTGAGGAGCCTTGTGGTCCACAGTCTGTGTGGTCATAAGGAGTCGGACACAACTGAGTGACTGACCCACGCTCATACAGAAATGAATATATAATATTTGGAAATATCTATGGAGGATCTACTATATGTTAGCAAGATGTTAGATGCTGTCGAAGAAGACGAAAATGGCAACCATGGAGTAGAAAAAGAGCTGGACTTAAAAAGCCAGAGTTGTAGCACCTGCCCAGTTCCCTGTGTCAGCAGGTCTCCTTGTCTTTCCTCCTTGAGCTTCAGCAGCCTTGCCAGCAACATGTGGGGGATGGACTGGTTCACACCCAAGGGCTCTTCCGGTGCCAACACCCTCTGCTCTTATGTCCAGTGGGGATTTACTTTCTTACAGAATACGAGATGGGAAAACGAAGATCCAAAGCTTGGGTTAGACCGACATAGGGCATTGTAGGTGGCGCTAGTGGTAAAGAACTTGCCTGCCAATGGAGAGGTAAGAGATTCTTCAGTCCCTGGGTCAGGAAGATCCCCTGGAGGAGGGCATGGCAACCCACTCCAGTATTCTTGCCTGGAGAACTGCATTGACAAAGAAGCCTGGCAGGCGTCGGTCCGTAGGGTAGCAAAGAATCGGACACAACCCAAGCGACTTAGCACACATGCCCAAAGAATGCTTTAACGACGTGAACGATATTTGCATTCATGAAAAAAATAATTTGTCTTAAAGAAGTCATGCTAGTTTTTTTTCAATTAACTTTTATTAAGCACTCATGGTTTATCCCAGGCTTCTCTCTCTTTTCTCTGACCCTCTCTCTCCTGCCCTCCCTCCCTCTCTCTGATTTTCTTTCTTGTGACTCAAGTGTTAGCCGCTCAGTCATGTCCAACTCTTTGAGACCCCATGGACTGTGGCCCACAAGGCTCCTCTGTCCATAGAATTCTCCAGGCAAGAATACTGGAGTGGGTTGCCATTTCCTTCTCCAGGGATCTTCCCGACCCAGGAATCAAACCCGGGTCTCCTGCATTGCAGGCAGATTCTTTAGCATCTGAGCCACCAGGGAAGAATCAAGCCTCCCCCAAACCTGCTCTACCAAAGGTCACAGTGACCTGCTTCCTCATTGCCAATTCCAAAGCACTCTTAAATCTTCATTTTACCTGAGTTCTTGGCCAAACTCAACACTGATAACTCCTCCAATCTAATAAAACTTTCTACTCCTGGCTTCTCAGCTGCTGGTCTGTCTGCATCTCCGCCTATAACCCTGACAGCACTGTCTCAGCCTCCTCTTTTTCTCTTCATCCCAGATTTCAGGAATTGACAGATGTTTTCCATAAAAGGAATGATGGTTCATATTTTAGGTTTCATGGGCCACAGGGTCCTCACTGCACATTCTTTGTTTTTTTTGTTTGCCTGCTGTTGTTTAAAACCCTGTCTAATGATAAAAGCCCTTCTTAACTAAGTGTTTCTGCTCTGTGTGGGGCCCCCCATCACTGAGGGTTCTTCGTGGACCATTCCACCCACTGCCATTGTTCCAACACCTGTAACCCAATGGCCTCAATAGCAATGCCTTTTAAATTCCATCTTTCCATCGAGGGGTATTAAGGATGTCCCATTTTCTGCATTCCAAGAAAAAATTACAGTTGTGCAAAAGAGAAAAGTACACGAACAGATGATTTTAAGCATATGAAGACTTTCAACCTACACGATAGAAGAAAGACAAAGTCAAACCACAATGAGATGTGGTTTTACAATCTTGCAGACTAACAGACATGGAAGAGTGATAAGGAAAGTTGTTGATGGGGTATTGGAGAGACAAGCATCGTCCTTTTCAGTGGGAAGTTTAGCACTATCTCTCAAAATATGAAACACACACCTCTTCAGACCCAGAAGGTGTATAGGTGTATACCATGTATAGGTAGTTATACGAGCATGGCAGAATGGAGAATACCTGGGTGGCAGGTTACTACTTGTATACGGAAGGTATGGGGACAACAAATGCATATACAGCAGATTGTTAAGACTGGTTTGGGTGGGGCAGAAACTGGAGGGGAGGAGTCAAGGGTAGGGAAGAAACTGACTTTTTCACTGCTGTAACTTTCTGTATTGTTAGAATATTTTGGTCTTAGGCATATAGCATTTTTGCCAAAAAATTAACATAAATAAGTGAGAGGATAGATAGAAGAATCTGATAAACAAGAAAAGGAATAGTTGAGTTAGAAGGGGCTTTTGTTGTTGCTGTTGAGTTGCTAAGCCGTGTCTGATTCTTTGTAACTCCATGGACTACAGCATACCAGGTTCCCCTGGCCTTCCGCATCTCCCAGAGTTCACCCAAGTTCATGTCCATTGCGTCGCTGATCCTATCCAACCATCTCATTCTCTGCTGCCATCTTCTCCTTTTGCCTTCAATCTTTCCTAGCTTCAGGGTCTTTTCCAATGAGTCAGCTTTTCATATCAGATGGCCAAGTATTGGAGCTTCAGCTTCAGCATCAGTCCTTCCAATGAGTACCCAGGGTTGATTTCCTTTTAAGATTGACTGGCTTGATCTCCTTGCAGTCCAAGGGATTCTCAAGAGTCTTATCCAACACCAGAGTTCAAAAGACTCAATTCTTCGGCATTCAACCTTCTTTATGGTCCAACTCTCACATCTGTACATGGCTACTGGAAAGACCATAACTTTGACTATGCAGAACTTTGTCAGCAAAGTGTTATCTTTGCTTTTTAATATGTTTTCTAGGTTTGTCATAGAAGGGACCTTCGGTTCAGTTCAGTCACTCAGTTGTGTCCGACTCTTTGTGACCCCATGAATTGCAGCACCCCAGGCCTCCCTGTCCATCACCAACTCCCGGAGTTCACTCAGACTCATGTCCATCAAGTCAGTGATGCCATCCAGCCATCTCATTCTTTGTCGTCCCTTTCTCCTCCTGCCCCCAATCCCTCCCAGCATCAGGGTCTTTTCCAATGAGTCAACTCTTCCCATGAGGTGGCCAAAGTATTGGAGTTCATCAGTCCTTCCAATGAACACCCAGGACTGATCTCCTTTAGAATGGACTGGTTGGATCTCCTTGCAGTCCAAGGGACTCTCAAGAGTCTTCTCCAACACCACAGTTCAAAAGCATCAATTCTTTGGGGCTCAGCCTTCTTCACAGTCCAGCTCTCACATCCATACATGACCACTGGAAAAACCATAGCCTTGACTAGATGGACCTTTGTTGGCAAAGTAATGTCTCTGCTTTTGAATATGCTATTTAGGTTGGTCATAACTTTCCTTCCAAGGAGTAAGCATCTTTTAATTTCATGGCTGCAGTCACTATCTGCAGTGATTTTGGAGCCCCCCAAAATTAAATCTGACACTGTTTCCACTGTTTCCCTATCTATTTCCCATGAAGTGATGGGACCAGATACCATGATCTTAGTTTTCTGAATGCTGAGCTTTAAGCCAACTTTTTCACTCTCCTCTTTCACTTTCATCAAGAGGCTCTTTAGTTCCTCTTCACTTTCTGTCATAAGGATGGTGTCATCTGCATATCTGAGGTTATTGATATTTCTCCCAGCAATCTTGATTCCAGCTTGTGTTTCTTCCAGCCCAGCATTTCTCATGATGTACTCTGCATAAAAGTTAAATAAGCAGGGTGACAATATACAGCCTTGACGTACTCCTTTTCCTGTTTGGAACCAGTCTGTTGTTCTGTGCCCAGTTGTAACTGTTGCTTCCTGACCTGCATATAGGTTTCTCAAGAGGCAGGTCAGGTGGTCTGGTATACCCATCTCTTTCAGAATTTTCCAGTTTATTGTGATCCACACAGTCAAAGGTTTTGGCATAGTCAATAAAGCAGAAGTAGATGTTTTTCTGGAACTCTCTTGCTTTTTTGATGATCCAGCGGATGTTGGCAATTTGATTTCTGGTTCCTCTGCCTTTTCTAAAACCAGCTTGAACATGGTTCACAGTTCATGGTTCACGTATTGCTGAAGCCTGGCTTGGAGAATTTTGAGCATGACTTTGCTAGCATGTGAGATGAGTGCAATTGTGCGGTAGTTTGAGCATTCTTTGACATTGCCTTTCTTTGGGATTGGAATGAAAACTGACCTTTTCCAGTCCTGTGGCCACTGCTGAGTTTTCCAGATTTGCTGGCATATTGAGTGTAGCACTTTCACAGTATCATCTTTTAGGATTTGAAATAGCTCAACTGGAATTCCATCACCTCCACTAGCTTTGTTCGTAGTGATGTTTCCTAAGGCCCACTTGACTTCACATTCCAGGATGTCTGGCTCTAGATGAGTGATCACACCATCGTGGTTATCTGGGACATGAAGATCTTTTTTGTATAGTTCTTCTCTGTATTCTTGCCAACTCTTCTTGATATCTTCTGCTTCTGTTAGGTCCATACCATTTCTATCCTTTATTGAGCCCATTTTGCATGAAATGTTCCCTTCTTATCTCTAATTTTCTTGAAGAGATGTCTGTTCTTTCCCATTCTATTGTTTTCCTCTATTTCTTTTCATTTATTGCTGAGGAAGGCTTTCTTATCTCTCCGTGCTATTCTTTGGAACTCTGCATTCAAATGGGTATATCTTTCCTTTTCTCCTTTGCCTTTTGCTTCTCTTCTTTTCTCAGCTATTTGTAAGGCCTCCTCAGATAATTATTTTGCCTTTTTGCATTTCTTTTTCTTGGGGGTGGTCTTGATCACTGCCTCCTGTATAATGTCATGAACTTCCACCCATAGTTCTTCAGGCACTCTATCAGATCTAATCCCTTGAATCTATTTGTCACTTCCACTGTATAATTGTAAAGGATTCAATTTAGGTCATACCTGAATGGTCTGGTGGTTTTCCCTACTTTCTTCAGTTTAAGTCTGAATTTGGTAATAAAGAGTTCATAATTGGAGCCACAGTCAACTCCTGGTCTTGTTTTTGCTGACTGTATAGAGCTTCTCCATCTTTGGCTGCAAAAAAATAAAATCAATCTGATTTCAGTATTGACCATCTGGTGATGTCCATGTGTAGAGTCTTCTCTTGTGTTGTTGGAAGAGGGTGTTTGCTATGACCAGTGCGTTCTCTTGGTAAAACTCTGTTAACCTTTGCCCTGCTTCATTCCGTTCTCCAAGGCCAAATTTGCCTGTTACTCCAGGTATCTCTTCACTTCCTATTTTTGCATTCCAGTCCCCTATAATGAAAAGGACATCTTTTTTGGGTGTTAGTTCTAGAAAGTCTTGTAGGTCTTCATAGAACTGTTTAACTTCAGCTTCTTCAGCATTACTGGTCAGGGAATAGACTTGGATTACTGTGATATTGAATGGTTTGCCTTGGAAATGAACAGAGATCATTCCGTCATTTTTGAGATTGCATCCAAGTACTGCATTTCAGAATCTTTTGTTGACTGTGATGGCTACTCCATTTCTTCTAAGGGATTCTTGCCCATAGTAGTAGATATAATAGTCATCTGAGTTAAATTCATCCATTCCATTCCTAATCAGTGATTTTAGGAATCACCGATTCCTAAAATGTCGATGTTCACTCTTGCCATCACCTGTTTGACCACTTCCAATTTGCCTTGATTCATGGACCTAACATTCCAGGTTCTTATGCCATATTGCTTTTTATAGCACTGGACTTTACTTCCATCACCAGTCACATTTGCAACTGGGTGTTGTTTTTGCTTTGGCTCCATCTCTTCATTCTTTCTGGAGTTAGTTCTCCACTGATCTCCAGTAGCATACTGGGCACCTACCGACCTGGAGAATTTGTCTTTCATTGTCTTATCTTTTTGCCTTTTCATACTGTTCCTGGGGTTCTCAAGGCAAGAATACTGAAGTGGTTTGCCATTCCCTTCTCCAGTGGACCATGTTTTGTCAGAACTCTCCACCAGGACCCATCCATCTTGGGTGGCCCTAAACGGCATGACTCATAGTTTCATTGAGTTAGACAAGGCTCTGGTCCACGTGATCTGTTTGGTTAGTTTTCTGTGATTGTGGTTTTCATTCTGTCTTCCCTCTGATGGATAAAGATAAGAGGCTTATGGAAGCTTCCTGATGGGAGAGACTGACCAGGTGGAAACTGGAAGTTGTTCTGATGGGTGGGGCCATGCTCAGTAAATCTTTAATCCAATTTTCCATTGATGGATGGAGATGTGTCCCCCCACTGATTGACCTGAGGCCAAACTATGGTGGAGGTAATGAAGATAATTACTTCAAAAGGTTCCATGCAGGCACTGCTGCACTCAGTGCCTCCAACCCACAGCAGGCCACCGCTGACCCAAACCTCTGCCAGAGACTCTTGGACACTCATGGGCAAGTCTTGGTCAGTCTCTAGTGGGGTGGCTCTATGGTGGGGTTAATGGTGACCTCCTCCAGTATGCTTATGCATACCCAGGTCTGCTGCACCCAGAACTTCTGCCCCTGTGGCAGGCTACTGCTGACCCGTACCTCTCCAGGAGACACTCGAGCAGTTCTGGCTCAGTCTCTGTCGGGTCTCCGGGTCCTGGTTCGCACGAGGTTTGTCTGAGCCCACCGAGCGTCCCTGGCAGGTCTGGCAGGTATGCGGTTTGATTCTAAACATGATTCCCCCTCTTACCGTCTCACTGGTGCTTCACCTTTGCTCTTGGACACGGGGTATCTTTTTTTGGTGGGATCCAACATTCTCCTGTCGACAGTTGCTCAGCAGTGAATTGTAATTTTGGAGCTCTTGCAGGAGAAGATGAACACACTTCCTTCTACTCCACCATCTTGTGGTCCCAAGTCACCTAATTTGAGTTAGGTGTTCCATTACTTCTATGCAAAGAAATAGAGGAAAACAATAGAATAGAAATAGGATGGGAAAGATTAGAGATCTCCTCAAGAAAATTAGAGATACCAAGGGAATATTTCATGCAAAGATAGGCTCGATAAAGGACAGAAATGGTATGGACCTAACAGAAGCAGAAGATATTAAGAAGAGGTGACAAGAATACACAGAAGAACTGTACAAAAAAAGGTCTTCATGACCCAGATAATCACAATGGTGTGATCACTGACCTAGAGCCAGACATCCTGGAATGTGAAGTCAAGTGGGCCTTAGAAAGCATCACTACGAACAAAGCTAGTAGAGGTGATGGAATTCCAGTTGAGCTATTTCAAATCCTGAAAGATGATACTGTGAAAGTGCTGCACTCAATATGCCAGCAAATTTGGAAAACTCAGCAGTGGCCACAGGACTGGAAAAGGTCAGTTTTCATTCCAATCCCAAAGAAAGGCAATGCCAAAGAATGCTCAAACTACCGCACAATTGCACTCATCTCACATGCTAGCAAAGTAATGCTCAAAATTCTCCAAGTCAGGCTTCAACAGTTCGTGAACCGTGAACTTCCAGATGTTCAAGCTGGATTTAGAAAAGCAGAGGAACCAGAGATCAAATTGCCAACATCTGCTGGATCATCGAAAAAGCAAGAGAGTTCCAGAAAAATATCTGGTTTATTGACTGCACCAAAGCCTTTTACTGTGTGGACCACAACAGACTGTGGAACATTCTTAAAGAGATGAGAATAGCAGACCACCTGACCTGCCTCCTGAGAAATCTGTATGCAGGTCAGGAAGCAACAGTTAGAACTGGACATGGAACAACAGAGTGCTTCCAAATCGGGAAAGGAGTTCGTCAAGGCTGCATATTGTCACTCTGCTTGTTTAACATATCCAGAGTACATCATGCGAAATACTGGGTTGGATGAAGTGCAAGCTGGAATCAAGATTGCTGGGATAAATATCAAGAACCTCAGATATGCAAATGATACTACATTTGTGGCAGAAAGTGAAGAAGAACTAAAAGAGCCTCTTGATGAAAGTGAAAGAGGAGAGTCAAAAAGATGGCTTAAAACTCAACATTCAAGAAACTAAGGTCATGGCATCTGGTCCCATCACTTCATGGCAAATAGATGGGGAAACAGCGGAAACAGTGTCAGACTTTATTTTGGGGGCTCCAAAATCACTGCAAATGGTGACTGAAAGTAAAAGACGCTTGCTTCTTGGAAGAAAAGCTATGATCAGCCTAGACAGTATACTAAAAAGCAGAGACATTACTTTGCCAACAAAGGTCTATCTAGTCAAAGCTATGGTTTTTTCAGTAGTCACGTATGGATATAAGGGTTGGACTATAAAGAAAGCTGAGCACTGAAGAATTGATGCTTTTGAACTGTAGTGTTGCAGAAGGCTCTTGAGAGTCCCTTGAACTGCAAGGAGATCCAACCAGTCTATCCTAAAGGAAATCAGTCCTGAATATTCATTGGAAGGACTGATGTTGAAGCTGAAGCTCCAATACTCTGGCCACCTGATGCAAAGGACTGACTCATTGGAAAAGACCCTGATGCTGGGAAAGATTGAAGGTGGGAGGAGAAGGAGAAGACGATGAGCTGGCTGGATGGCATCACCCACTCGAAGGACACGAGTCTGGGTGAACTCCAGGAGCTGGTGATGGACAGGGACGCCTGTGTCTTGCAGTCCCTGGGGTCGCAGAGCCGGACAGGACTGAGAGACTGAACTGAGCTGAGAAAGGCTTTGTAGTGCCCACCCTGGGGGTTTGTAACTGTGCCCACAGCTCCCCCTTCTGTGTGCCACAAGACCTCAACGTAGAACATGCCTAGGCCAGGGAGGATGCAGGTCTTCAGCCCTCAGTTAGTTCCATATTTACTGAGCTACTGAGCATGGTATTTAGCTGTGGAATACAGGAATAATACAGGATATGGAAACAATCAAGTTCCTGCCCCAAGGATGCCTGTAGGGCAATGGAGGAAGTGCCCTAATGTTTGATTAACCATCTACCTTCACAAAACATTTAAATATAGATACTGGGGCTTCCCAGGTGGCTCAGCGGTAAAGAGTCCGCCTGCCAATGCAGGAGACCAGGATTCAGTCCCTGGGTCAGGAAGATCCACTGGAGAAGGAAATGGCAGCCTGCTACAGTATGCTTGCCTGGGAAATCCCATGGACCGAGAAGCCTGGCAGGCTATAGTCCATGGGGCTGCAAAAGAGTTGAACATGACTTAGCGACCAAATAACAACAGCAATAACAAATGAGGTTGACTAGATAACTTTAGCATTCCAGAATTCTACCTTTAATTTCTCTTTGTATCTCACGCAGCACAATGTCTAACATGCAATGGTGTTCATGAACAAAGAAATAAATTTTTTTACAAACATTCACTCTTAAAAATGATTACGTATGCTAACAATAAATGTTTCTACTGTAAAACTTCTACTATAGCTTCCCTGGTGGCTCAGACAGTAAAAAGTCTGCCTGCAGTGCGGGAGACCTGGGTTTGATCCCTGGGTCTGATCCCTGGGTCAGGAACATCTCCTGGAGAAGAAAATGACAACCCACTCCAGTATTCCTGCCTGGAAAATCCCATGACGAAGGATCCTGGCAGGCTACAGACCATGGGGTCACAAAGAGTTGGACACGACTTCACTTTCACTTTAAAACTTAGATGTAAGAAATAGCTAAGCTTGAAACAAAGAAAAAGCCTGGACACATTTTTTTACATCTGAGGATGCATATATTATGAGAACCTTATGAGGACAAAATCATTGGCATTTGGTTAATCCTGAGCAGTAGATGCTATTAATAATGGTTGGTAAGAAATGTCACTGAACCTCCATATTTCTTGACCTTTCCTCTCTGTCTTGGTTCAAGGAAGTGAGTCTTATATTGGGTTCAGTTTAAGGGTTTAAAAAAATGTTAGAAGGAACTTTCTGGCCATCCAGTGGTTAGAACTCCAGTGTTTTTAAAACAGTAATCTGATTAATATAGGTAGAATTTAAGTAAATCTCATAACTGGAGAGTAGGATATCTAGCCAAAATCTTGGCTAAACATAAAAACTCACCACAGAACCTCTCTTGAACAAAAGCTTCTCGTTTCTCCTTCAGTTTCCAGCTAGAGAACATTTTCAGCTGCATGTGCATCTGAGGAAGTTTGTGCTGCCTGCTAGGGTCCAGCCTCCTCTTTTCAAGGGGTCTCCTTCCCATCACGAGAGTGTGTTGATTTAAAATGGTAGTTAAACAAACAAAGGACTCAGAGAATCTCAAGAAAATGTTCCTTGGAGAGCTCACCCTCTCCTAAAACTGCAGCCTTTCCCTTGTGCTTCTCAAGGAGCAAGGACACTCAGAGGCCACCACTGTGACCTCTGGCACCCAGAACAGAGTCAAAATGCTGGTTGCATTTCTTCAGACATCCCCTGGCCCAACTACATGGGCAAGTGGGGGTGTGTGTGTGTACATGTGTATTCGATTACTTTATAAAACCAGACTCAAATGTTCTATTTAAAAAAAAAACTACTTTTGAATTTGCTGGGGAAAAAACCTCTAAAAACAGTCATAACTAGCACATCTAAAAATTCTGTTTCTTTCTCCCCCGTGGTGTCTCTTGTGTCTTGTTTTTGCCAAGGAGAAAGGGCTCTGTTTACATTTCGCATCTCCCTCTTCACATGTTCGGGATCCTCTTCGCCAGGCTCACGGGTTCTGGCAGCCCGCAGGCATTCTCTCCTGCTCCCACCCCTTAAAGGAGCCTTGTGCAGCCGTGTGGAGCCGGGGCTGTCACCCCGGCAGGCAGCAGGAGGGTGTGCTCCGTGTCCTGATTGCACGATGCTATTCTTTGGGTCTGTTTTGACTAGCTGAGTGCTAGATTAGGGTGATTAGGGAAGACTTGATAGTATCACTTGACTACCAAGTAAATACAACCCAAAGCCACTGTCTTATTCATGATGAACACCAATAAGGGAAAAAAAAGATGATGATGTCCACAAGGCCTCTTGGAAGGTGTTCCGGTCACAAGGTCAAGATTTTCCAGGTCTGATGCTTTTCAGTGACTTGGGTCAAACCAGTTAACATTTCTGTGGTGGTGACTCATGTTCACCCCTACACAGTTACTAGGGATTTTATTATAAGAAAACCTTCTGGTTTGTTATTATAAGTCTGAAAATCAAGTCATGTGCAGCTCCGAAGTCTCCACAGGAAGCAAGTGCCTTAAACCCCGTGGCTGTGACACGGTCAAGACTGAGGGTGCGCGTCACGCCAGAAAATTGTTCTTACTATTTTTTAATCGCAGTCAAAGCTGCTGCCTTTCTTAACTCAGACTGTGTCGGAAGATGATCTGACTCTTTGATCCCTCTCTTTCAGTGGTTTGCAAATGTAATTGTGCATCCATGTTCAGTGAGACTCTTTAAATTATGGTGCTCACGTTATATATGGGGTCCTGAAATCCAGGGATATAAATAAAACCATCCATCCAGTTTTATACACATGTTACTGACCATAAAGAAGGCTGAGCACCAAAGAACTGATGCTTTTGAGCTGTGGTGCTTGAAGACCCTTGGACTTCAAGGAGATCCAACCAGTACATCCTAAAGGATATCAACCCTGAATATTCATTGGAAGGACTGGTGCTGAAACTGAAGCTCCAATAGTTCAGCCACCCGATGCCAAGAGCTGCCTCATTGGAAAACACCCTGATGCTGGGAAAAATTGAGGGCAGGAGGGGAGGGGGACAATGGAGAATGAGATGCTTGGATGGCGTCACTGACTCAATGGACAGGAGTTTGAGCAAACTTTGGGAAATGGTGAAGGACAGGGAGGCCTTGCGTGCTGCAGTCCGTGGGGTTGCAGGGAGTTGAACAAGATTTAGTGACGAAAGAACAACAACAACACTGACCATTGTCCACCAACCACTGGGGTAGGTGAAATATGATGTACGGCTTCTGGGGTCCACATATTCTGTAGAGATAGTTACTGCATGTACTAAATTCTAATTCAGTCCATATTTATTGAACTTTTTGATGCTGTGCTTGCTTTCAGCCTGGAGACACAACCAAACAAAGGAATAAGAGATGAAAGAGCTAGTGGCCATTCTTCTGAAAAGATTCCCATCTTTCTCACGTCAGCCCAGTAGCGTGTGCCTACCCAGGGCGGCTGGTATCAATCACTCAACAAGCATGTGAAAGACAGAACGAAGTAGATCTTTAAGGAACTTACTACCTAGCTTAGGAGAAAAGATGTGTCTACATAAAAGAGCTAGAGATCAGTGCAAGGTCATACAGAATCAAGCAATGGAGCATGATGACAAGGACAGGAGCATGGATGGAATTTGAAAAGGGGATAAATCCGCTGGGCTCAGGTTAGGGAGCGCTTCCATGGAAGATGGAGCCTTGGGAGCTGGCCCTTGAATGAAGTGAGGAATTGAACTAACACGAAGGACAGCAAAGTGGGCTTCTCTGGCAAGAAGAGAGATGAGCTCAGGGAAAGCCTAGAGCTCAAATCAAAGGGCTGAGCATCCTTGTTTACCTTTGTCCTCTTTCATTTTTTTTTTCTACTGCTTTACACATCAGAGTTCCTCCAACTCCAGCTTATAGGCTGCAGATTTATAGAATAGCCACCTGTATTTTACACCATCTGTTCAGGGAATGTTTTATACCTATTCTCCCACCTTTGGGGGGAAGAAAGGAGCATGACACCTGATGAGGAAATAAAGAATCATTGAAGAGAAGTGGCTCTTTTCCTGTCTGGTCCTTCCCTTCTCTTCCCAAATGATTCGGTCATCCTAAAGTATTAGATGGGGCAGAGAGAGGTGGACATTCACGGTGAGGGAGAGAGTTACCTGCAGCGTGTTGACACCCACTCTAGGTAAAGAGGACCTCTGTGCCAGGGGGAAATCTGATGGGGGGGGTCAGAGCCCGTGAGGGTGGGGGCATCCACAGACAGGGCGGCTCCACGTGTGTGTCAGAGTGTGAACACAATGACCAAGTCATCCTTCTGTGAGCATGTTGGAGCCTGAGCAGAGAGGAAAGCATCCATAAGAGGGAGGGGTGGAGGTGATCCCACGGAACTGATCAGATAAATAAATCTATGAAGGTTTCTCACGCTCGAGAAAGGAGTTACAAATGTGGAAAGGGAGAGAGCCAGAACGGACATGGTGGTGTTGGATCGGAACTGGACATGTGAACACAAACCATGATTTTCCAGATAGAAAGACAGATGATAGTCAGATAGAGAGACTAGACAGAGAGAGATACAGGCATAGATGTACGTATGTAAATATGCACTGTAGCTTCTGGACTCCCCAGTTATGCATTTTAGGAGGCCTGGGCTTCCCCCTTGGCTTTGCCTATTATTAAGGTGATTAAGGTTAAAGATTCCAAGGTGGTCCCTAATAGTCCACCCCTCCTGGAGCTCATGCCCTTGTGTAATTAATTCCCTCCCCTTGAGTGTGGCATGACCAGTGACTTGCTCTCAACCAACAGAATACAAAACGAATAGGATGTCTTTTTTGTAATTATATTGTGTAAGATCATGTCTGTCCTGCTTGGAGACTCTGTCCCTTGCCAGCTTTCATGAAGGACGCTGCTGTGTTTGGTCACTTGTCCTGTGGAGAGGCCCACATGGATAAAAAAAAATTGGAGGCAACTTTATTCTTTGTGTTCTTACCAAGAACTGAGGTCCTTGAGGGTCCTCAGAATAAGAGAGGGTCCTCTTTGACCCTCCCAATCCCATAACAGAAGGCAACCCACTCCAGTATTCTTATCTGGAGAATCCCATGGACAGAGGAGCCTGGCGGGTCACACCCCATGGGGTCGCAAGAGAGTCAGACTTGAGTGAGCAACTAAACGGCAACAACCTCTAGCCAACAGCCTCCAGGAAACTGAGGCTCTTTGTCTAACAAATCCACAAAGAACTGAATTCTGCCATCACATGAGCTTGGAAGTGGATCCTTCCCCAGTTGAGCCTGGAGACAAAAACACAGCCCCAGCTGACAGTTTTTGGGACCGTGATGCAGAGGATCAGCTAAGCCATGGCTGGACTCCTGACCTCAGAAACCAAATGATAATAACTGCGTGTTGTCGTAAGCTGCTAATTTGTGCAGCTATAGAGAACCGATAGAGGAGCCTTGCAGGCTACAGTCCACAGGTTGCAAAGCATCGGACACGACTGGGCAACTACTCCTCAACACTCAGTAGAGAACCGGCACAGCAGTCTATGTACCTGAGCGCTCCCTGAGGATGCCTGAGGGACCAGCGCTCCAGCAGCAGTGAGCACCCCTGGGCCCAGATTTGGACTTTAAGGCCACTTTCAACTGAAAGGAACCATGGCTCCTTGGAGAGATGGCTGATTCCAGGACTGCAGCAGAGAAAGTACAAAATGAAGCTGGAGCATTTTGTTGTGCCAGAAAATAAGCAAATGCTCAAAGAATGACCAGGGCATGTCAAAAGGATATAGAGGTCGACTTGAAAGCGTTCCCACGAGCCAAGTCAGGGATAATTTGAACATCAGGGTGAATAATCATAGGAGCAGATTATGAATCTGTTGAATAAAACGAGAAGCCACGTGTCCATAGAGACACAAGTAAATAATCTAATGAATAAACTGAAAATTTGACAAGAAGTGAGAAATTCAGATCAGCTCAAAATACTTCTTCACATAATAGCTATTAATGACAAAGAGGAGAGAAACGTGGCAGATATCACCTTTATTACACAAAGGAAATTTGCCTCGTCATTAACAGGAGAGACTGAAATCGTGTAGCCTGAGAGGATGCACTGAGAGGAGCACAGAAGCATCCGCTTGGGATTCCTGCTCAAGACACATAACTTGAACCTACTCATGAGGAAATAGCAGATCAATCCAAATCGGGGGTTGCTCCAGGAATAACGAGTCTGTGACCTTCAAAAGTGCCAGGGTCATGAAAGTCGAGGAGAGACTAGGAACTGTTCATGACTATGAGAACGTGACAAGTCACTGAAATGCATGATTCTGAACTGGATCCTTTGGCTGTAAACAATGGTATTCGAGCAGTTTGCAAAATTTGAGTAGTATGGAAAGATTGGGTGGGAGCAATGCATCAGTGTTCCTTTCCTGATCACAATGGTCATACTTTGGTGATGTAGCAGAATATCTTGGTTTGTAGGAATTCCACACTAAAGTTTTAGAAGGTGATAGGTTGTGAGTCAGCAACTTATTTTCAAATAGGTCAGTTTTTTAAAAAGCTTTTTGTCCTTTATTTCCAGCTTCTTTGTTGTTCTTCAGTCACTAAGTTGTGTCCAACTCTTTGTGACCCCATAGACATCCTGGAATGTGAAGTTAAGTGGGCCTTAGAAAGCATCACTATGAACAAAGCTAGCGGAGGTGATAGAATTCCAGTTGAGCTATTCCAAATCCTGAAAGATGATGCTGTGAAACTGCTGCACTCAATATGCCTGCAAATTTGGAAAACTCAGCAGTGGCCACAGGACTGGAAAAGGTCAGTTTTCATTCCAATCCCAAAGAAAGGCAAAGCCAGAGAATGCTCAAACTACTACACAATTGCACTCATCTCACATGCTAGAAAATAATGCTCAAAATTCTCCAAGCCAGGCTTCAGCAATATGCGAACCATGAACTTCCTGATGTTCAAGCTGGTTTTAGAAAAGGCAGAGGAACCAGAGATCAAATTGCCAACATCCGCTGGATCATGGAAAGAGCAAGAGAGTTCCAGAAAAACATCTATTTCTGCTTTATTGACTATGCCAAAGCCTTTGACTGTGTGGATCACAATCAACTGTGGAAAATTCTGAAAGAGATGGGAATACCAGACCACCTGACCTGCCTCTTGAGAAATCTGTATGCAGGTCAGGAAGCAACAGTTAGAACTGGACATGGAACAACAGACTGGTTCCAAATAGGAAAAGGAGTACGTCAAGGCTGTATATTGTCACCCTGCTTATTTAACTTATATGCAGAGTACATCATGAGAAATGCTGGACTGGAAGAAACACAAGCTGGAATCAAGATTGCCGGGAGAAATATCAATAACCTCAGATATGCAGATGACACCACCCTTATGGCAGAAAGTGAAGAGGAACTCAAAAACCTCTTGATGAAAGTGAAAGTGGAGAGTGAAAAAGTTGGCTTAAAGCTCAACATTCAGAAAACGAAGATCATGGCATCCGGTCCCATCCCTTCATGGGAAATAGATGGGGAAACAGTGGAAACAGTGTCAGACTTTATTTTTCTGGGCTCCAAAATCACTGCAGATGGTGACTGCAGCCATGAGATTAAAAGACGCTTACTCCTTCGAAGGAAAGTTATGACCAACCTAAATAGCATATTCAAAAGCAGAGACATTACTTTGCCAACAAAGGTCCATCTAGTCAAGGCTATGGTTTTTCCTGTGGTCATGTATGGCTTTGAGAGTTGGACTGTGAAGAAGGCTGAGTGCCAAAGAATTGATGCTTTTGAACTGTGGTATTGGAGAAGACTCTTGAGAGTCCCTTGGACTGCAAAGAGATCCAACCAGTCCATTCTGAAGGAGATCAGCCCTGGGATTTCTTTGGAAGGAATGATGCTAAAGTTGAAACTCCAGTACTTTGGCCACCTCATGCGAAGAGTTGACTCATTGGAAAAGACTCTGATGCTAGGAGGGATTGGGAGCAAGAGGAGAAGGGGACGACAGAGGATGAGATGGCTGGATGGCATCACTGACCTGATGGACGTGAGTGTGAGTGAACTCCGGGAATTGGTGATGGACAGGGAGGCCTGGCGTGCTGTGATTCATGGGGTCGCAAAGAGTCGGACACGACTGAGCGACTGATCTGATCTAATCTGATCTAGACTGCAGCATGCCAGGCTTCCCTGTCCTCAACATCTCCTGGAGTTTGCTCAAACTCATGTCCATTGACTCAGTGATGCTATCCAACCATCTCATCCTCTGTCATCCCCTTTTCCCCTTGCCTTCAATCTTTCCCAGCATCAAGATCTTTTCTAATGAGTTGGCTCTTTGCATCAGGTGGCCAAAGTATTGGAGTTTCAGATTCAGTCCTTCCAATAAATGTAACTTCTTCGTAACTTTGTGATTGCTTCAAAAATTTTTTTAAATTCTTTTAAAAAAAAAAATTCCAGTCCAGGGATTCCCAGAATGTGTTCCCCAGAACAGAAGCAGCAAGGCTACCTGGGGACTTGTTGGAAATGCAAATTGCTGGGCCCCGCCCTTTAGGTGATTCTGAAGCACTCTTCAAGTTTGAAAACCACTGTACTAAACAGCATTCAAAAAGCCAGTTTTTATCTGATTATAACTCGAACTGTTGACTACAAGTAAGATTGGTCTTTTTGAATTCCTTTTTCTCTTTCTGGGCCTCCCTGTGGCTCAGATGATGAAGAATCTGCCTGCAACGTGGGAGATCCGGGTTCGATCCCTGGGTTGAGAAATCTCCTAGAGAAGGGACTGGCAACCCACTCCAGTATTCCTGCCAGGAGAATTCCATGGACAGCGGAGCCTGGTGGGCTACAGTACAAAGAGTTGGACATGACTGAGCAACTAATACTAACTAACCTCTCTTTCTGTTAATGATCCATTATGAAGCTGACTAACTTGATACTAAGTAAGGAAAGTGGAATACTACGAATAGATTTTAAAGCTGTTTTGGAAAAGGAAGAAAGGAAGTACTATCTACTGAGAGGCTGCCACATGCCAGGTTGCATGCTAGGCTCTTTCCAGTAGGAAAGAAAATCCATATTTTTCAGGATAGCCTCCAGAAATTTTGAAAAGTGATCAGAATCTCCTAACCCAATTCACTGAATATTCTAGGTTTTCAGAAGTCTATTCAAGATTTATTCATTAAGCATCTTTTGATCACCTACCATATACCTCACAGTGAGCAAAGCATTTAAAGTTGTATTATAGTTCATTCCTACGCACGGGATTTGGTGGCTAGGACAAAACCCTCCCTAATACATATAATCTTCTTTTAAATCACAGCTTTATTGAGATATGTTTCACATACCACAGAATTCTTCTATTGAAAGTGTACAATTCAATGGTTTTTAGTATATTCAAAAGTTGTACAACCATCACCACGATCAATTTTAGAACATTTTCATCATCTCAAAAAGAAACCTTATACTATTAGTAGTCACTCCCCAATCTCTCCTTCCCTCAGCTCCTGGTAACCACTCATCTACTTTCTGTCTCTACGGATTGGCCTACTTTGGACATTTTATATAAACAGAATCATAAAATACGTGGTCTTTTGTGACTGGCTTCTTCACTTAGCATATTGTTTTCAAGGTTTATCCATGGTGTGGCTTGTGTTCGAATTTCATTTCTTTTTACTGTTGAATGCTGTTCCATTGTATGGATGGACTTCCACTGTATGGATGTTCCATTGTATGGATGTTCCATTGTATGGATATACTACTTTAGTCCACGGAGTTGCAAAAGTCAGACACGACTTAGTGACTAAACCATACCACCCCCACTACCTTATTCATTCTTCCATTGGTGGACATCGGGACTGTTTCCACCTTTTGACTCTTATAAATAATGCTGCTATGATATCTGTGGACAAATCTTATTGTTGTTTTCGCCACAGTGCTTGGCATACAGGATCACAGTTCCCACAGAAACACAAAGTCCTAAACACTGGACCATCAGGAAATTGTCTGGACACGTCCTTGTCATTAGTCTCATCGTTCATAAAAGTATGGCTTAATCATAAGTTCCGTGGGCTATTGGAAAACCATATATTATGTGTTAATTAAAAGAGCAAACATCAATTCAGATCCTTCTGGGCATAAGTGTATATTTTAAATTTTATAGTAAAACAAACATACTTTTAAGTAAGATTTCCCCATATTTTCAAAAAGATACTGCTGAACAAACCTCATAGTGAATTTCACATTTGACTTTATTTTTCAGTAAATACAGTTGTGAAGATTGAGTCAGACTCTTTCTTTAAAAAATTCTCCCCTTAGTACACACCACTGTGATTGGTCAGGACAAGATGGCACGTAAAGGCGGCAGCATCTGGACATACGCTTTCATTCCTTTTGGGAAAAGGAGTGGGATTTCTGGGTCCTATGATTACTCCATGTTTACCCACTGCACTCTTTTTCAGAGTGACTGCCTCATGTTTCATTTCCACCAGCCGTGCATGAGCGTTCCAACTTTCCACATCCTCCCCAACACGCTACCCGTACATGTAATCTTTGCATCATAATAGACTGAAAACCTTCATGCTTAAAATAAAAGCCACACGGTGGATTAAAGACGTGGAAGCAAGTATTATGAAACTAGCTTGTTCGAGCATCAGGAAGTTTTTAAGGAGGGCCTGCTCGATGTAGGGCACTGTAATAGGAAATGGCTCTTTTGAGGTGTTTCTTGCAGCTTGTTAAGTAAATGGGACACCTATGACTCAGATTTCCCTGGCAAGCCAAGAAGTATCTCAAGATTACCTCTACATCTGGTTTTACAGGCAGAGAAGCGTGACTGAAAACGCTGGTTCTTCCAATCACCCATGGGGCAGTGGGCAGAGGCAAATGTAACAGTTTCCAAAAAAATGTTTAACTTTCATACAATTGTAAAGGTTACTTTCCATTTAGAGTTGTATAAAATACTGACTATATTCAACCTATGGTACAATAATACATCCTTGAGCCTGACTTACAGTGGATAGTTGGTACTGCCCCCTCCCCGGCCCTATATTGCCCCCTCCCCTCTGGTAACCGCTAACTTGTTCTCTATCTGTGAGTCGGCTTCTTTTATGTTATATCCACTAGTTTGTTGTAGTTTTTAGATTCCACACATAAATGATGTCATACAGTAGTTCTCTTTCTCTTTCTGACTTATTTCACTAAGCACAATGCCCTCCAGGTCTGCTCATGTTGCTCCAAATGGCAACATCTTGTTCTTTTTTATAGCTGAATAGTATTCCATCGTATATATGCACATCTTTTTTTTATCATTCAGCTGTTGATGGACGCTCAGGTTGCTTTCGTGTCTCGGCGACTATAAATAAAGCTGCTATGAACACGGGGGTGCGTGTATCTTTTTGAACTAATACTTTTGTTTTTTCTGTTTATATACATAGGAGTGGAATTGCTAGGTCGGATGGTAGTTCTATTTTCACTTTTTAAAAGAAACCTCCACCCTGTTTTCCACCGTGGGGGTGTCAATTTACAGTTCCACCAACCATTCACGTGGGTTCACTTTCCTCCACATCTTTGTCGACGTTTGTCATCTGTGGACTTTTTGATGATAGCCGTTCTGACAGGGGTGGGGTGATATCTCATGCTGGTTTTGAAATAATAATAGTTTTTGACTCTTCAGGGAGCCAGACAAATGTAAGACAGCAGAGCCCATCCAGGACATCTGTAATTGGCCTGATTTTCCAGCTCTGAGCTCCGATCAGCCTGTAGGCCACTAACTGGTGACATTTTAACCAGGTCTGAGCCACAGAAGTGTTTTGTTTGGCCCGTGTCATGTTTCAAGCTTTCTGATTTGAATTCCTTTACAGTCTCTAGTCTGTGACAGCTCCCACTGATCTCTACTGCTCTATGCACCATCAGCTTCACTCTTTTACACTGGCTGTCCGGTTCCTGGAATTGTTTGAGTGTGGGCATCCTGCTTCGGAGGCTGTCTTAGTCACATGGTTAAAACCTGGGCAATTATTAAGTAGAACACTGTTGCCATCATCCCAAAGCAAATAGGGCTTCCTGGGTAGCTCAGTGGGTAAAGAAACTGCCTGCAGTGCAGGAGACCAGGGTTCAATCCCTGGGTCAGGAAGACTCCCTGGAGAAGGAAATGGCAACCCACTCCAGTGTTCTTGCCTGGAGAATCCCAGGGACGGGGGAGCCTGGTGGGCTGCCGTTTATGGGGTCTCACAGAGTCGGACACGACTGAAGCGACTCAGAGAACAATACATACATTGGGACCTGTCCCCACTAGGACTTTATAGACTAAAATAATCTACACTGACACAGACAGACATTCACGTGGCTGACAGACCTGAACATAAACATGATGGAACTCAGCCCTGGCCATAGCAGCACTGCCAAGCTTGTGACTGGGCTCCTGCTTACACGTGCGTTCTAACAACCGACTTCTTTACAAAAGACACTCTTCCCACATTATTCCTATTAAGATTTGAAAGTATTTGCTGATTGTGTCTCCATGACATGATTCGAAAGACTCATGAAATTCCAACAATCTTTCGTAATGCAAGCGTTTTTTTTTTCTTTCAGTGAGTTCTCTGATAGCTGATGCGGCCACTGATATGATTAACCGTGTGATCAGAGACGCAATCTGAAGCTAAGTCCCCGCATCCTTGGACTTCCGAGGTGGTGCTAGTGGTAAAGAACTCATTGCCAATACTGGAGGCTTAAGAGACTCGAGTTCGATCCCTGGGTCAGGAAGATCCCTGGAGGAGGGCATGGTAACCCACTCCAGTATTCTTTTTTTTTTTTTTTAATTTTATTTTATTTTTAAACTTTACAATATTGTATTAGTTTTGCCAAATATCGAAATGAATCCGCCACAGGTATACCCGCGTTCCCCATCCTGAACCCTCCTCCCTCCTCCCTCCCCTACCCTCCCTCTGGGTCGTCCCAGTGCACCAGCCCCAAGCATCCAGTACCGTGCATCGAACCTGGACTGGCGACTCGTTTCATACATGATATTATACATGTTTCAATGCTATTCTCCCAAATCTCCCCACCCTCTCCCTCTCCCACAGAGTCCATAAGACTGATCTATACATCAGTGTCTCTTTTGCTGTCTCGTACACAGGGTTATTGTTACCATCTTTCTAAATTCCATATATATGCATTAGTATACTGTATTGGTGTTTTTCTTTCTGGCTTACTTCACTCTGTATAATAGGTTCCAGTTTCATCCATCTCATTAGAACTGATTCAAATGTATTCTTTTTAATGGCTGAGTAATACTCCATTGTGTATATGTACCACAGCTTTCTTATCCATTCATCTGCTGATGGGCATCTAGGTTGCTTCCATGTCCTGGCTATTATAAACAGTGCTGCGATGAACATTGGGGTACACGTGTCTCTTTCCCTTCTGGTTTCCTCAGTGTGTATGCCCAGCAGTGGGATTGCTGGATCATAAGGCAGTTCTATTTCCAGTTTTTTAAGGAATCGCCACACTGTTCTCCATAGTGGCTGTACTAGTTTGCATTCCCACCAACAGTGTAAGAGGGTTCCCTTTTCTCCACACCCTCTCCAGCATTTATTGCTTGTAGACTTATGGATTGCAGCCATTCTGACTGGCATGAAATGGTACCTCATAGTGGTTTTGATTTGCATTTCTCTGATGAGTGATGTTGAGAATCTTTTCATGTGTTTGTTAGCCATCTGTATGTCCTCTTTGGAGAAATGTCTATTTAGTTCTTTGGCCCATTTTTTGATTGGGTCATTTATTTTTCTGGAGTTGAGCTGTAGGAGTTGCTTGTATATTTTTGAGATTAGTTGTTTGTCCGTTGCTTCATTTGCTATTAGCTTCTCCCATTCTGAAGCCTGCCTTTTCATCTTGCTAATAGTTTCCTTAGTTGTGCAGAAGCTTTTAAGTTTAATTAGGTCCCATTTGTTTATTTTTGCTAAAAATATGGAACGCTTCACGAATTTGCGTGTCATCCTTGCGCAGGGGCCATGCTAATCTTCTCTGTATCGTTCCAATTTTAGTATATGTGCTGCCAAAGCGAGCACCCACTCCAGTATTCTTGCCTGGAGAATCCCATGGACAGAGGAGCCTGGTGAACTACAGTCCATGGGGTTACAAAGAGTTGGACATGACTGAAGCAACTTAACATGTACACACTCTGCATCCTTCGATGCAGCTGATACCCTGATCAGTTTCCCTTTACCTGCTGGTGTGCCCATCTCAGGCTGCCATGAGCACTGGTTACCAATGACTCACACCATGTCCTTCTCCAGAAGGCGCCTCCTTGCTCAGAGATGCTCAAGATGCTATGCTTTCCCCAGGAGGAAGGTAGTCTGCAGCTAATGAGTGATTAATACAGGTTACAAAAGTCCTGGACTCTTGCCGGGGGCGGGACATGGAATTCTGTAGTGCTACACCCACTCCAGCTCATTAGACTGAAGCTAGACTTCCCCGAACTTTCATTTTTGTCTGACTTTTTCCCCTGCGTTCTCCTGCTTCCCTTATTCCCTAACATATTTCACTTGAGAGCATGCTCCTCCCAAAGTCACTTGATTCAGAAACTCCATCTCAGAGTTTGTTGCGGGAAACCTGATACAAGACCCCTGACCTATCCTATAAAGTTATCCTCATAAAGTCAGATGTTTAAATGGTTGTTAAAGGATAACACAGATGATACTTAGGCAGGTAATGGTTAAAAGGTAACAGCCCTGTTTCCCTGGTGGCCCACTGGTTAAGAATCTGCCTTGCAATGCAAGGGACACTGGTTTGATCCCTGGTCCAGGAAGATTCCACATGCCACAGACCAACTGAGCCCATGTGCCCCAGCTACGGAGCCCATGCACCTCATACCTGTGCTCCACGACAAGACAAGCCACCGTGACGAGGAACCTGAGCACTGCAACAAAGAGAGGCCCCTTCTCGCAGCAACTAGAGAAAACCCACGTGCAGCGATGAAGACCCAGCACAGCCAAAAATAAAACAAATAAGTAAATCTAAAAAAAATAAATAAAAAGGAACAGCCCTGAACTTCACAGCCATGGTGACCCACTAGCAGTGTTCCTAAGGTAGCGTTCTGGCATTTATGTTTCTGCTCAGTGGAAGAGTAATTTCAGCTCATATTCTAATCAAAAAATTACTTTTCCATCAAACCAGAGTGCTTATAATCCCCTTTTTACTGAAGAGCGGTCAGAACTCAGAGGGAGAGAAATCGAGAGAGAGAGAGAGTAAACTATAAAATTATGAAGACAAGTAGTGAATCTATATTTGCCTTTATTGACGCATAAAATTTATATAACATATGAGCTCTGCATCTTATAAAAAAGTACATTCCAATAAAAAGCATTGCAGTTCTGATGGGGGAGAGGTGAAGTGCTATATCACTGTAGCTTCCACAATCCACTGGTACCCTTGATCTTTTTAACAACTTTGTACAACTCCTTTTCCCAAGACCCGAAAAATCTGAGCAGTATGTGTGTAATAGTTCCCTACAGCTGCTGTAACAAATGACCACAGTCTTGGTGGCTTAAAACAACAGAAGCTTATTCTCTCAAGTCCTGGAGGCCAGAAGTCCAAAATCAAGATGGACTCCCCCCAGTTCTGTGGGGGAGGATCCAGTCTTTGTCTCTCCCAGCATCTTGTGGCTGTTGGCATTCCTTGGCTTGTGGTTCCATCTCTCTGCTCCATTTTCACATAGCCTCCTCCTCCTCATCTGGCTGTCTCAAATCCCCTTATTCTTCCCTTCATAAGCCCCTGGATTCAGGGCACACTGAGATAATCCATTATATCCACTACTGTGGGCAAGAATCCCTTAGAAGAAATGGAGTAGCCATTACAGTCAACAGAAGAGTCCGAAATGCAGTACTTGGATCCAATCTCAAGAACGACAGAATGATCTCTGTTCGTTTCCAAGGCAAACCATTCAGTATCACAGTAATCCAAGTCTGTGTCCTGACCAGTAATGCGAAATGTTGAATGGTTCTATGAAGACCTACAAGACCTTTTAGAACTAATACCCAAAATAGATGTCCTTTTCATTATATGGACTGGAATGCAAAAGTGGGAAGTCAAGAAACACCTGGAGTAACAGGCAAATTTGGCCTTGGAGTACAGAATGAAGCAGGGCAAAGGCTAATAGAGTTTTACCAAGAGAACGCATTGGTCATAGCAAACACCCTCTTCCAACAACACAAGAGAAGACTCTACACATGGATATCACCAGATGGTCAACACTGAAATCAGACTGATTATATTCTTTGCAGCCAAAGATGGAGAAGCTCTATACAGTCAGCAAAAACAAGACCGGGAGCTGACTGTGGCTCAGATCATGAACTCCTTATTGCCAAATTCAGACTTGAAATGAAGAAAGTAGGGAAAACCACTAGACCATTCAAGTATGACCTAAATCAAATCCCTTGTGATTATACAGTGGAAGTGAAAATAGATTTAAGGGACTAGATTTGATTGATAGAGTGCCTGATGAACTATGGACGGAGGTTCGTGACATTGTACAGAAGACAGGGATCAAGACCATCCCAGTGGAAAAGAAATGCAAAAAAGCAAAATGGCTGTCTGAGGAGGCCTTACAAATAGCTGTGAATAGAAGAGAAGCAAAAGGCAAAGGAGAAAAGAAAAGATACACCCATTTAAATACAGAGATCCAAAGAATAGCAAGGAGAGATAAGAAAGTCTTCCTCAGCAACCAGTGCAAAGAAATAGAGGAAAACAATAGAATGGGAAAGTCTAGAGATCTCTTCAAGAAAATTAGAGATACCAAGGGAACATTTCATGAAAAGATGGGCACAATAAAGGACAGAAATGGTATCGACCTAACAGAAGCAGAAGATATTAAGAAGAGGTGGCAAGAATACACAGAAGAACTATACAAAAAGATCTTCACAACCCAGATAATCACGATGGTGTGATCACTCACCTAGAGCCAGACATCCTAGAATGCAAAGTCAAGTGGGCCTTAGGAAACATCACTACGAACAAAGCTAGTGGAGGTGATAGAATTCCAGCTGAGTTATTTCAAATTCTAAAAGATGATACTGTGAAAGTGCTACACTCAATATGCCAGCAAATTTGGAAAACTCAGCAGTGGCCACAGAACTGGAAAAGGTCAGTTTTCATTCCAATCCCAAAGAAAGGCAATGCCAAAGAATGCTCAAATTATCGCACAATTGCACTCATCTCACACGCTAACAAAGTAATGCTCAAAATTCTCCAAGTCAGGCTTCAACAGTTCATGAACCGTGAATTTGCAGATGTTCAAGCTGATTTTGGAAAAGGCAGAGGAACCAGAGATCAAATTGTCAACATCTGTTGGATCAATGAAAAAGCAAGAGAGTTCCAGAAAAACATCTATTTCTGCTTTATTGACTATGCCAAAGCCATTGACTGTGTGGATCACGATAAACTGTGGAAAATTCTGAAAGAGGTGGGAATAGCAGACCATCTGACCTGCCTCCTGAGAAATCTGTATGCAGGTCAGGAAGCAACAGTTGGAATTGGACATGGAACAACAGACTGGTTCCAAATAGGAAAAGGAGTATGTTAAGGCTGTATATTGTCACCCTGCTTATTTAACTTATACGCAGAGTACATCATGAGAAATGCTGGGATGGATGAAGCATAAGCTGGAATCAAGATTGCCAGGAGAAATACCAATAACCTCAGATATGCAGATGACACCACTCTTATGGCAGAAAGCAAAGAAGAACTAAAGAGCCTCTTGATGAAAGTGAAAGCTGCTGCTACTGCTGCTAAGTCGCTTCAGTCGTGTCCGACTCTGTGCGACCCCATAGACGGAAGCCCACCAGGCTCCCCCATCCCTGGGATTCTCCAGGCAAGAACACTGGAGTGGGTTGCCATTTCCTTCTCCAATGCATGGAAGTGAAAAGTGAAAGTGAAGTGAAAGAGGAGAGTGAAAAAGTTGGCTTAAAGCTCAACATTCAGAAAACTCAGCTCATGGCATCCGGTCCCATTACTTCATGGCAAATAGATGGGGAAACTGTGGAAACAGTGAAAACAGTGGCTGGCTTTATTTTGGGGGGCTCCAAAATCACTACATTTGGTGACTACAGCTATGAAATTAAAAGACACTTACTCCTCGGAAGGAAAGTTATGACCAACCTGGACAGCATACTAAAAAGCAGAGACATTACTTTGCCAACAGATGTCTGTCTAGTCAAGGCTATAGTTTTTCCAGTAGTCACGTATAGATGTGAGAGTTGGACTATAAAGAAAGCTAAGTGCTGAAGAATTGATGCTTTTGAACTGTGGTGTTGGAGAAGACTCTTGAGAGTCCCTTGGACTGCAAGGAGATCCAACCAGTCCATTCTGAAGGAGATCAGTACTGGGTGTTCATTGGAAGGAGTGATGTTGAAGCTGAAACTCCAATACTTTGGCCACCTGATGTGAAGAGCTGACTCATTTGAAAAGACCCTGATGCTGGGAAAGATTGAAGGCAGAAGGAGAAGGGGACAACAGAGGATGAGATGGTTGGATGGCATCACTGACTAAATGGACATGAGTTTGGGTAAACTCCGGGAGTTCGTGAGGGCAGGGAGGCCTGGCGTTCTGCGGTCCATGGGGTTGCAAAGAGTTGGACACGACTAAGCGATTGAACTGAACTGAACTGAACTGAGATAACCCAGGATTATCTCATTTCAAGACCCTTGATCACATTTGCAAAGACCCCCACTCCCAAGAAGTCATGTGCACAGATGCACAGGTGAGTCTCTTGAAGGGGCAAGTTTGGGTCTGTCACAGTGTGTGCGTGTGTGCTGACACAATCATGCCGAGATACAGAGAGACATTGGAAGTATCTCATCAGGGCAGAACTTGCACACTTATATATAAGTGCTTATGTACTATATTGAACACCCACAGTCTTTAGAAGCAGTCCAGAAAGTTCTTGATGTAATCCAGGTTCATAATTGTGCCCAAGCATAAACTGCATCACATGTGTGATGAGGTTAGTGTGTGACTTGGAAATACGCACTTGGTCATTGAGTGATCTAGCCAACACCACTCAGTGGCCACGTGTCACTGTGACTTTGGTGTTCTCTAATCATGTAGATTAGTCTCATTATATTTATTCAGTTTTATGGGGTGGCATAATACACTACAGTAGAATTAGGAGTTTGAGGATTTTGGAAAGGTCTTGGGCCTCTTAAGAACAGCCAAAGATCAATTACCTATGTGCAATTCTCAGGTGGACAGTAGCATAAGGCATATTTGAGGGACTGAGACTGTTGATGACATTAGGAGACAGACAAGTAATTCCACAGCAAACGCAACTCCTCTTTAAACAATTGATATCCGTTTCTAATTTGAATATTCTTAGGATAATTGCAGTCGAAGCAGAGAAAGACTAAAGAAGTCTTTGAAACAGTTTTCAAGATACAGATGTTCTGACATCTTTGAAATAGTAAAATTTTTAAAAGCTTCACATATTGCTGGGCATATTTTTCCTTGCATATCTTTAAAGGCAGTTAAGGAAAAAACTAGCAAAAATGCTTATAAAATTAATTACCAGGCATAAAATGACACAGAATCATGATGAAAGACATAGTGAATTGTGAATTAAATCACTTCACTAAATTACTTTCTTCTTATATTTACTGAGGCTGCAAATTAGGCTTTGTACCTTCTTTGAGGACCATAATGATGAAATATATATATATGTATAATACTTTGGCCACCTCATGCGAATAGTTGACTCATTGGAAAAGACCCTGATGCTGGGAGGGATTGGGGGCAGGAGGAGAAGGGGACGACAGAGGATGAGATGGCTGGAAGGCATCACTGACTCAATGGACATGAGTTTGGGTGAACTCCGGGAGTTCACCTCAGGGAGGCCTATGCTATGCTATGCTAAGTCACTTCAGTTGTGTCCGACTCTTTGTGACCCCATAGATGGCAGCCCACCAGGCTCCCCCATCCCTGGGATTCTCCAGGCAAGAACACTGGAGTGGGTTGCCATTTCCTCCTCCAGTGCGTGAAAGTGAAAAGTGGTGTGCTGCAATTCATGGGGTCGCAAAGAGTCGGACACGACTGAGTGACTGAACTGAACTGAACTTAACTGAATATATATATAATATATATGTATGAAAAATATATATACTGTAAAAAGTAAGTGTTAGTCGCTCAGTCATGTCCAGCTCTTTGTGATTCTATGGACTATAGCCTGCCAGTCCATGGGATTCTCCAGGCAAAAATATTGGCATGGGTTGCCATGCCCTCCTCCAGGGCATCTTCCTGACCCAGGGATCGAACTCAGGTCTCCTGCATGGCAGGTAGATGCTTTACTGCCTTAGCCATCAGGGAAGCCATATATACATATAGTTATCTCCATGCTATAACAGATACAAAGAAACTCACACTGGAAAATTCACTTTAGTGATAACGGGTTCGGCTTGAGAATTACTTTTCCTTCTCCTGGGATGTTAGAAAAATAGCCCTGGTGATCTTTGTCTCTATTGTGGCTCTTTTCATACTCCACCCTGAAAAACTGGTTGTGGAAGTAATGTTTTTTTCCACAAAACTCAAGGAGCTTAAGTTCTTTCTCTCTCTTTCCCTCTTTCTCTCTCTCTTTTTAATTTCCACATGCTGCCTGGCATTGTGTATTGCATAGAGGAGGCACTAAATAAATGATGACTGATGTACAGCCCACATGTCAGGAAATAGGTGGCTAACTCACAGAAGGAAGGCCAGTTATAGCCTCTGTTTCTAAAGAGCTTCCCCTGTTTCTCTAAGTCCTTGTTATTCAAAGGATGGTCCCTGGACCAGCAGCAGTGATATCCCCCGGAAGCCTGTTGGAAATGTAGCATCTCGGCTGCCGCTCAGCAAATGCCCACCTGCAGATTTGAGAAGCCCTGTTGTTAGTCACGGGTACTACTCTTGCCTCTCCAACTAGATTCAGTTCACTGAAGGCGCAGATTCCATATTGCTTTGTTTGTCTTTGTAATCCTTCTTCATTCTTTCCTGACTCTGTGCCCAGAACCTAACACAGGGTTCCAAACGTAATAGGTGCTTAATAAATGCTGACTGAGCATTACTCCAAAGCCCTTCCTACAGCAGCTTCCTAGCATCGTTCTGCCATTTGCCATCCAGTTCAATTTGCCACCCATTTGTGGCAGAAATATCCTGACTCCGTTCATGTATGGCATCAGGTATGTCCAGGACCCGAGGGTGAAGCACAGGTCATTGGTCATAAAGCCAACTTGCTGCCTTTTGGGATTTCATTGCTAGTGGCTTGGTCTTGGCATTTAGTACTGAGGATGGTTTATAAGAGGTGTTTTCTAGAACTGGGATCACAGTCTGTAGACCAAGTTCAGCCTGCTGCCTGTTTTTTGTAAGTGAAGTTTTATTGGAACACGGCCATGCCCATTGGTTTATGTATTGTCTGTGGCTTCTTTTCATCCACAAAGGCAAAGTTGAATAGTTTCAACAGGTGCACGGAATCTAAAATATTTACTACACAACCTGTTACAGAAAAAGTTGGCCAATTCCTGGTCTGAGAAGATATAGTTGATGTGTGTGTGGCAAGTGCAGTCTCCCTGGGTCACTGGAAGCTGTAACAGCCCTGTAAGAGGCAGTTTTCAAAGACACCCTGCAAGGAAATTCCCTGCTGTCTGGTATCCCTGCAGTTGTGTCAAACCCTCCCCTTAAAAGTAGGCTGGACCTAGTGACTTACTCTGAACAAACAGATTGTGGCCAAGGTAATGGATGTCATTTCTGTGATGCAGTTACTAAAGGCTGTGACTTCTGTCCCTCGGCTAGTGCTTCCTTGGCCGGCATATTTCAATGAAGCAAGCTGCCATGCTGGAGAGCCCCATGTGACAAAGAATAGAGGGCCAATATCCAGCAGGTAACCAAGGCCTTAGACCAATGGTCTCTAGAACAGAGTCCTAGAGAACAGAGACAGTCCTAGAACAGAGACAACCGTGTGAGTGAACTTAGATCCTTCCCCGTTGATCCTTCAGTCCTAGCTGGCACCATGAATCCCCATGAGGTTTCTTTCCCACCCTCCCACTGCACCTCTTGGCATGTGGGATTTTAGTTCCCGGATCGGGGATAGAAGGCATGCCTCTGTCATGGAAGCTAGAAGTCTTAACCCCTGAATCTACAGGGAAGCTCCTCCACCTCCCCCACCCCCCGACCCCATGAGCTTTCTGACCCACAGAAACTGTATGATAATATTTTAAGCCACTTAGTTGGGGGATAATTTGTTCAGCAGCAATGGATAACTAATACAGACCCTAACACCACATGACAGATGGCACAGTCTGCCATCCCATTTTCCAGGGCCTAGAAGGATACTCTCATGGACATTTACTGAAACTGACTGGCCAGGGTCTGAACCTCTTTCTTGGTACTGGAAAATCCTTGACTGTGGACATCAGTGGTCCCTGTCCCATTAGGGCAGTGTATTCTAACCTCTCCATGTCATGTCAAGCAAAGAAAATGAATTAGATGTGTCAAGTTCTCTATGAACTCACGTGACTGCTCACTGCCAGAAGGTGCCACAGCCTCTAGCCACTCCAGTCCCACCCTGAGTTGAAGGTCTCAGTAACTTAGCACCTCTATAAGCTGGAACTCTCTACTCATTGGTAGCCCTTGGCAGGAGGTTGCAACTTAGGTTTGGCCAACTTTGAACGTTGAGTGAGTGATGAAAAGATTGGGGGTCAGAAAGGTGGCAGAGGCAGCATCTGATGTGGCTGATGGAACCAGTGGTGGGGCTACTCTGTGTTGCCTGGCCCCTTTCGGTCTTATTTTAGGCCTGGTTGTCTAGCCTTCTGGTTAATCCTGAGACCCACCCAATATTTTTCCAATGAGTTCCTTCCACTTAAGACAGTCAGAATTGGCTCCTAATTGTTTACTACTGAGAACCTCAGCAGATATGTGTGTATCAGTATCATCGCAACACATGGGAAGGACTGAAAATATAGGTGTAAAATGATTGTGGACAGGTTCAAGGCTAATAGGTTTTTACCATCTAGGTCTCTAAATGAAAGTCTCATATTTTTGTAATAAAACTTTACTTTTAATTATGGCTTCCCTGGTGGCTCAGACGGTAAAGCATCTGCCTGCAATGTGGGAGACCTGGGTTCAATCCCTGGGTTGGAGAGATTCCCTGGAGAAGTGGGTGGCAACCTCCCACTGAAGTGGGAAGTGGCAACCCACTCCAGTACTCTTGCCTGGAAAATTCCATGGACTGAGGAGCCTGGTAGGCTGCAGTCCATGGGGTCGCAAAGAGTCGGACACGACTAAGTGACTTCACTTTTACTTTAATTATGTATTATAATTGTGCATGGTAGAAGAATTTTGTGATTTTTTTCCCTCATGTCTTTCTGGTAATAATTTTGGCAAATTATTGTATAGCCTTTTTCCATTTAGAACATCAGAATCACTTTTCTGTGTCTTCATCTTTAATAATGTATATAGCTACTTCAGGCTGTGCTTATGCAAGAGGCCTGGAAGGACTGGGTACGAAACTGTGTCCTGTATCCACTGGCTGATTCAAGAGGAAGGCGTGCCTGTTCTCTCATTAGCTGTCCACCTTCTTTTGGAGATTCCACTGCCCAGGCGGGATGCATTAAAAATTTTTTTTAAAACAAATTTGCTAAATATGCTTCTGATTCCCTTGAGTGGAATCTCTTCAACTGGTCCCTTCATGTTGGCCATTTAGTTTGATTCCATGTTTGATTTATCAGTATTTCCTGTTGAACTTTTTTAGGCCTTAATTTTTTCAACACTTCATGTTTTGCTACTTGGTTCTAATTTTTTGGTGGGAATATGTCAAAAGGCATGAACACCTTTATGTCTCTTTATAAATATGATGATGCTTCCCTGGTGGCTCAGCTGGTAAAGAATCCCCTTGAAATGTGGGAGACCTGGGCTTGATCCCTGGGTTGGGAAGATCCCCTGGAGAAGGAAATGGCTACCCACTCCAGTATTCTTGTCTGGAGAATTCTAAGGACGGAGGAGCCTGGCGGGCTGCAGTTCATGGGGTCACAAAGACTTGGAGACGACTGAAGCAACTAAGGATAGCACATAAACACGACAAATTTGTGGCTTTCTAAAATGATGTTGCTGTTTTCTGAAACTTTCAGGATAAGGAAGGGCCTGCTTTACAGAATCCTGAAATTTACACAACTGAAATCATTAATTTCTTGAGGCTGCCTGTTTGGTAAGTAACTAGTCACCCCTATAAAAAGCTTCCAATAAAATATCAGCTACTTTTCTTCTCTCAGTTGTTCCTAAGCATATGTAAACTTCTACATGGTTTCTCAGTGTGCCGACAGGAGAAAATACACCTTCGTAAATAAAACCTTGCTGACTACTTTAAGCAAGTTGGATGAGACTTGGAGCTCACTTATTCTACCTTGGCTGCTGCTGCTGCTAAGTCACTTCAGTCGTGTCTGACTCTGTGTGACCCCATAGACAGCAGCCCACCAGGCTCCCCCATCCCTGGGATTCTCCAGGCAAGAACACTGGAGTGGGTTGCCATTTCCTTCTCCAATGCATGAAAGTGAAAAGTGAAAGTGAAGTCGCTCAGTTGTGTCCGACCCTCAGCGACCCCATGAACTGCAGCCTTCCAGGCTCCTCCGTTCATGGGATTTTCCAGGCAAGAATACTGGAGTGGGATGCCATTGCCTTCTCTGCTACCTTGGCTAGCCAATATTTAAATAAAGCTTGGCTTACAATTAACTCCTTACTGTAATATAAATGACAATCTTGGAACAATTTAAATACAATGACTTCATGTAATTTAAAGTGCAGTGGCTTGAAAAAAGTCATCAAGTGTTAGGTTAGAATTATTGGATATTTTTATTAAAGAGCAACAGGGCATCTAGTGGCTGGGTAATTCAGGGAGAAATTAGACTGAATGACTATTAGTTCTGGCCAGCCTTTGAGGGCCTTCAATTAAGTCACCATTTACCTACTCTCTTCAAGACAAATAATTCTCTATTCAGCAAGGAATGTTCTTTGCTTATTTGGCCAAACAATTACCATCATATCTTTGGAAGCAAACAAAACACTAGAATTTATATCGTGTAGATTACACACTGTAAAGCTCGATTTTGCCAGCTAAGTAAAGGATAATTTAAGGAGAAGTGCTGAAAACAAAATAGTAAGGTTGGGAGGGGTTGGAGAGCAACGCTTGACCAGTTATGCCAATCAGTCGACCAACCAAAGCACTGTTGGGAATTGCAAAGTAGGAAGTCCTATTTTTGACTCTGCTGACCTCAGTGAATAGTTCCTTGTTTTAAAAATGGTCATAATTCATTGCTACCTAATAAACAGGTTTGTTATGAAAATTAACGAGTCTGCAAAGTGTTTGGACGCCTCTAGAAGCCCTTCCTGGAGAAGGGAATGGCAACCCACTCCAGTATTCTTGCCTGGAGAATCCTGTGGACGGAGGAGCCTGGTGGGCTGCAGTCCATAGGGTCGCAGAGTCGGACACGACTGAAGCGACTTAGCAGCAGCAGCAGCAGTAGCAGCATAAGCCCTTCCTAAATACAACTTGTAATTTCGTGTTCCTGCTCTCCGATGACATGCCACTCTTTATTAGCACTCCTAATAAATTAGTGACACCTTCTGCCACCAGAGGTCCACTTTTAAGGCCTCATAAAATTAATTAATAAGACGCTCCCTGGTTTAAGTGGGAGACTTTCCCTTTAGAAATGGGTATTAACATAACTGTGAAGGATGCGGAACAGTTGGGTCATCAAGAGGGAGGCGGCAAACAGGGCCCTGTCCCGGGGCACGAGCTCGAGCAGAACCCGGGCAAGCCCCGGACGGCTCACTCACGGACCCGATTTGGGCTCCGGGAGCCGGGACGGTCCCGCTGGTCTCGGGGGTCCCCCGACTGGGCTCGCGGCTTTCCCAGCGGGGCTCGATTGCTTTCGCCTGGATGGGAAGCTGCCGGGCCGCGCCAGAGGCTACCCTACGGTGCCGGGGGCGGGGCGACGGCAACAAAAAGAAGTCAGGTAGGAGGAGAGTCTGCCGGGCGGGCGGGGGGGCGGGGCTCCCGGCAGAGGCAGGGACGCCAGCGGCCGGCCCGCCGGCAGCCCGGTGATCCTCCACCTACCGCGCGCGTACCCCTAGCAGCCTGAACCCGGCGCCTGGACCCGCACGGGCCCGCCTTCCGCCGCCCGCGCGGCCCCGCCCCCCGCGGCCCCGCCCCTCGCCCGGCCCCGCCCCCTCGAGCTCCGGTCCCGCCCCTTCGCTGCACCGCCCGCGCGCTTCTACTCGCGCTCCGGCCCTGCCCCCTCGCCCGGTCCCGCCCCTTCGTCTGGCCCCGCCCTCCGCGCCGCGCTCGCGCTCCGGCCCCGCCCCCTCGCAGCACCGCCCGCGCGCAGCGTCTCGCGCCGGCCCGGCCCGCCCGCAGGGAAACAGCCGCGAGAGCAGCGGCCGCGGCGGCCGGCACCGCGCTCTCATCCCCCGCCCCGCCTCGCTGCGGCCTCGGCGCCTTGTTCCGGGCCCGCGCTCCGGCTAACGTTCTCTCGGGGGCCCGGGGCCCGCCGCCCACCCACTGCCCCGGCTGCGAGCTCCCCAACCGTCGCGCTCCCTCCGTCTGGGCGCGCGGCCGGCCGCCTGCTTCCGGGGCGGGCGGACTGGGCGCCTGGTGCCGGCGGCCGCCGCCACAGCGCCCCCGGGAAGCGGAGGAGGAAGGAGAGAGGAGGCGAAGGCGGCCGCTGGCTGAGTCGCGGCCGGGATGTCCGGGCAGCCGCCGCCGCCGCCGCCGCCGCAGCCACAACAACAGCAGCAGCAGCAGCTCCCGCCGCCCCCGCCGGCGGCTGCGGCCCCCGTGCCCGGAGTCCTGCCGGCGCCCCCGGCCGTCAGCGCCGGCTCGTCTCCGGCCGGCTCGCCCGGCGGCGGCGGCGGCGGCGGCTTGGGGGCCGCGGCGGCCGCCCTGCTCCTGCACCCGCCGCCACCGCCGCCGCCGCCGCCGCCCCCGGCCACCGCGGCCCCGCCGCCGCCGCCGCCCCCGCCCCCGCCGCCACCCGCTTCGGCGGCCGCCCCCGCCGGCGCGCCCCCCGCTCCCCCGGGCCTCTCCGCGGGCCCCGGCCCGGCCGGAGGCGCCCCGGCCCCGGCCCCGGCGGCGGGCGGCAGCGCCGCGGCGCCCTTCCCGCACGGGGACTCGGCCCTGAACGAGCAGGAAAAGGAGCTGCAGCGGCGGCTGAAGCGCCTTTACCCGGCTGTGGACGAGCAGGAGACGCCGCTGCCGCGGTCCTGGAGCCCGAAGGACAAGTTCAGCTACATCGGCCTGTCTCAGAACAACCTGCGGGTGCACTACAAAGGTGCGGGGCGTGCGGCGTGCGCAGGGAGCCGGGGCCCGCGGCCCGCCCGCCGCTCCGGGGCCGGGCTCGGGGTCCGCGGGGGGCGATCGCGGGAAGGGGGTGCTGAGGGTTAAGGCTCCCTGCGTGTAGAGTGGGAGCTGGTAATCCCAGGCCGGGAGCAGGACACCTCGGGGGAATCCAGGATGACAGGACATAACTCGCTTTCTGATTGCCTTTTGAGATAAATCGTCGGGCCGGGATGGAGGAAATCTGTGGGTTCTCAGTTGGGTTTACATTGTTCTCCAGGTGGTGGTGGGTCAGGCGCTGTCCTCTTACGTGGGGGGCGGTGGGAGGGGTGAAGAGAGGCACGATTCTGGGGTATTAATTTCTAATCAAGGGAGAGCAGGGATGTATGGGGGGGAGGAGTGATCCGTGGGGGGTTTTGCCCCAAATTAGGCCAGAGATTGTCTAGGGGAGACGACAAAAGGACCGGCGACCGAAGTTTGTGTCCGTGTTATCTCCATAAAAGCAACTGGAGGGTGAGAGAGGTTGAAACCTCAGGAAGACGTGTTGTCTTGGGGGAGCAGAAACGTACCACTACCGATTGGAAATGCCCTATATTTGTATGTTGGCGTTATATAAAGTCTCGTGGAAAACAGGAATTTTTTTTTTTAAACACGTTTTTTAGTGTTTTAAAGAAAATTGGCTTGTTTTCCACCTGCAGTTAAAAAAAAAAAAAAAGGCCTTAGGCTAAGTGCTCTTGTGTCCCTCCTCCCCTCACCTATCTCTCCTATGTAAAACAAAGCTCTAAGCAGATTAGTTGTATATAAAATTATTAATTGCCATGGGAATTTTTGAAATGTAGCCCAAATTAATAGCATGCATCAAGTTTACGTGTCTGGGGCGGGGGGGCAGAAATCAATCCATTATATCAGTCAGTCTGAAAACAAATCCAGTTTTTTAGGCCCCAAACCTACTGCTTTTACATTCAAAGCAGCCTCATTTTTGATTGGCTTCAAAGGGAGGGTCTTACTCAGATCCTAGTGACATTGATATAGAGGGTATAAACAATCATTGTGGTGAAATTCTTAAAGTTTACCGGACTGAAATTTGAGAAGAACCTTGATAAATAAGTTACTATTTAATCAGAAAGGAGAAATAACTACAGAAATCTTCCAAATGATTTGGCAGCAAAGAATATGCACAAAAATAGGCCTTGTTGAATATTTCTTCCTTTTATCCATAGATCCAGAGAAGAACTTTCAATTTTAAATGCTGTCTATGGCTCTTAGTCTAAGTGACTGAAAATTTCAAAATATCAGACCTTTGTTTTTTTATGTTAGGATATTTTATTAATACCCTTCTCTGAAGGCTATTATTTTTGTGTTTTGTGTGAACATTGCTGTAACGAAGCGTTCACTTCTGATCAGACTACCAGAATGCTTTTTGTTAGACTCGACAGAACTTGAAATTTTATGGTTGATGGTTGATAGTTAGCTTATAAAATCAGAGACAGAAGATACAGGGTATTATTGAACAAAGAATTCTAGCTTTCTGAATCCTGGCATGGTTTGTGATTTTAGGCATACTACCAGACAGGGCCTCAGTTTCTTCCTCTGAGTGGTGAGAGAGTTGAACTAGGGTTGGTAAGGAAATTTCCAGCTCTGAATTTCCATGGTATCTGAGATTTGTGATTATAGTTTATTTAGCTCTGTAACATGCCTTGACTAGTTTTACTAACTCCTTTGACATAAAATTGTTGATTCAGGTCAGGGAAAAGTACAGCTTATGTGAAATTGGTTGGAGTTTGGAATATTTATGACACTGCTGTCTCAATTATTTTTCCTGTTGGCCTCTTTATTACTTTCTGTTGTGTAATACTAAGATTCACTTTCTGGAAACTTCACTGTTTTGTAAACATAAACCATTATTTTTGGAAAAAAAAGATCTTGCTGTTGGGCATCCTTTGCGCTCCCTTTCTCTCTCTCTCCTTTGTCTCTCCCTCCTCCTTGTCACAAACACAGTCCCTTTCCCCACTCTGCCTCTCCCTTGGTATTTTAACGTGTGCATGTGTGTTTTCCCTGTTGTTTTCGTGTGTGCCTTCTGGGTGGACCACGCGAGAAGTTACTGGGCATCTTAGCAAAGGAGAGGTGTCATAGGCAGTGGTAATCAAACTTCAAGGCACAAAATAACATTGAAAACTACTGTTCATAAAGTATTTTTTGCATGCTGTAAAATTTCAAAAGATTGAAGGCAGTTATTTTCCAGAATGGTGAGGATTTTCCCTACCTTTGAAAAAAGAGATTTCTTTTGCTCTGAACGTATTCTGGTTTGAAGATGTAGTTCTTCTCAATAGGAATTAACTCTTTGGAAGCTGTGGGGTTCCTTAAGTGATTTGAGGGAATTGATGTTAAACAATGCCAGCCATGCAGACAAAGTTGATTAGATTGCAGGGGAATTGGGTGTGTTTACTCTTAAAATTTTTAAAAAGACTTCTTGTTTAGCAGTCATACCCCAACTGTTGAAATCCTTAAACATGACCCCTTTTATTTTTAAAATTCTTGTTAGCTTTGAATAAATAAAATATGACAAGTTTAGACCTAGTTATAATGCTACGTTTATTCCAGCTAAAGCATTTTAACAAATACGACAGTAGTTCTGACTGTTCTGGATGTTTCGGTTGCAGGTTGGATTTTTGTATTTGTGACGTTACCACAGTCTGGATACTTTGTGAAGCTTTCTGATACATACACCAAGAGCATCTTACTGGATTTGGGTAGAGTGGTAGAGCTCTCGTTTAATAAGATGCGAGGAAGTGGGAGCACCTGGAGGTGCCGCTGCCCACCACAGGCAGGCCAGGAGTGGAAACTCGTGTTCAGACTCTGAACTCACTGTTCTTCAGTGTGTACGAGACGTAACTGTCTCAACTAGAAAAAATCTGGTGATCACATTTAGAGCTTTCTGGAGAACAGTTGACTTTGAAGAGTAGTTGATGCTGAAAGTACTTCCTGTGGGGAAAGTGCTGCCGGGAGCACACTAATGCCATGGAAAAGTCCAGACATCTAGATTATACTGATTTAGGGCAGCTTAGAAGAAATGTGAAAGTTGGGAAGAATAGGAAGAAGTGAATAGTGAGTGTCACCTTCTAATTGAAGCGTTATTAACAGTAAGCAAATTGAACTTTTGGTTGCCCGGCTCCCCTCCCCCTCGGTATCCCCGGTCAGCAGACCTCTAACACTCCCTAAATGTAATCGCCTATCTAATTTCTTGCACTTTAGGTAGAACAAATATCTCAACACATATTTGCTTGCTTCTCAGTACAAATGTCTTTTGAGATTTATGGGAGGTGATACAGAAAATGTTCTTTAAAAATCAAGGAATTTAAAAACTGAGTTTTTCTCTCCAAAAAAAAAAAACTTTCTTTACCAAAATTTTGCTTTAAGAATGCTAGTTGAGGGGACTTCCCTTTCCATTGCAGAGTTGGATCCCTAATCTGGGAGTTAAGATCCCAGATGCCTCAGGGCCAAAAAGCCAAAACATAAAGAGAAGCAACATTGTAACAAATTCAATGAAGACTTTAAAAATAGGTCCACATCAAAGAAAATCTGTGTTTTTTTAAGGAGTACTTGTTGATAACTGCAAGAATTAAGCAATTCTGATAATCATATATATATTTTTTGTAGTGATGATTTATTAAGCAATTGATGTATATAGTGCTTGTTGAGAAGAAAATGGCACCCCACTCCAGTACTCTTGCCTGGAAAATCCCACGGACGGAGGAGCCTGGTGGGCTGCAGTCCATGGGGTTGCGAAAAGTCGGACACGACTGAAGTGACTTAGTAGCAGCAGCAGCAGCAGTGCTTGTCGTGTTTAGTCACTAAGTCATGTCTGACTCTTTTGCGACCCCGTGGACTGTATAACCCACCAGGCTCCTCTGTCCACAAGATTTCCAAGGCAAGAATACTGGAGTGGATTGTCATTTCTTTCTCCAGAACTACCCAACCCAGGGATTGAACCCACATCTCCTGTACTGCAGGCAGATTCTTTACCGCCGACCCACCTGGGAAGCCCAACTGTCTATTTATTTAGCAGGCTTTTAGTGAGTATTTACTTTGTGCCAGGTTCTGAGCACTCGAAGGTGAGTAAGACACCGTCTTTGAATTCAAAGCGCTCAGAGGGCTTTGCACGGTGTGTATTGGGGACGTGTGTTACCCAGTGCTGTGGAAGATGCGAGGGGGTCCACTGCAGGCTGCATGGGCAGGGGTGAAGCTGGTGGCTGAGGGACAGCCTCTTGAAGGGGATGAGGCCAGTGGTCAGTCTTAAAAGATGGATATGATACAAGGGAGGAGGAGGGGCTGGACATTACAAGGGAAAAGGCGTAAACGACAGTGTAGAGGCGAGAATGATTCTAAATGTTTGGATCTGCAAGCAATATGGGGTTGTTGGAATGTAAGTGTGTGACAAGGAACAGCTGGGAAAAGATCCAGCAGGGCCTTACAGAATATTTCATTGAGCTTGGATCTTATTTTGTAGGAGATGAAGAATCATCAGAGGATTTTAAATAGGAAGTGACTGGCTCGTTTTCATCTTTGTCAGATTACACAACTGATTGGAAGATGGATTCAGGGGCCATAAGACTGGAAGTAGCAGACTCATTCAGAAGGCTGTTGCAGACCATAGAAGAAATAAGGACCTGAATTGGTTGGTCAGTGTTGGGTGTAGAGAAAAAAAGACAACATACCTGTGATCTGTATTGAAGTCATCCTGACAGGATATAATGGAGTGATTAAAAAAAAAAATCAAGGCCAATGCTGGGTATATGGCCCTATTAGTTTTTTGCAGTGAATCGTGAAGTAAATGATGATGGCAAGGAAATATTACAGTATATTTAGAGATAAGTAAAAATGTGAACCTCAGCCATGTGATCTGACTTCTGCTTAAAGCAGCAGAAGCCAAAGAAATAGCATTAAAGAAAGAACAGCTAGTGGTCTTCTGGAGTCAGTGAGGTGCAGTGTAAGCGCACAGCTGGAGCTCATGATTTTTCCCTTGATTGTAATGTTAAGGTGACTCAGCGACAGTGCTAGTTTCTGGTTGTTTTCTTCTTTTCCCTACTAGTTGGTTTATCCTTTTTCCTATTTTAAACTCCCAAGAGCCTTTTCAGGTTGGCCTAGCTAATGGCCATCATTCCCAGTTGGACAGATCTTTTCATTATATGCTGTGGTGCGAATTGGTGGCCTTCTCGTGGGTGCTTGTCTGTGTTGAGTCACCTTTAGGGGTGTGATGGTTGTTACGAAATGTCCTCCTGGCACAAGGGGAGTGTGGGCCCCCCTTGTTTCAGTAGGGACAGCGTGTGGGGCAGTTTCTCCTCGGAAGGGCTGGCATTACCGCCATGGACGGGATCCTGGGGGAGAGGTCGGGGTCATGACCGACTGGGGAGCCACCGCTGGCTGGTGGTTGGAACTCAAGTGTCTGAGAGAGAAAGTAAAGTGAGAGGAGCAGTGGGCCGAGCGTGGAATCCTGAGCCAACAGCAACATTGAAAACTGGAGGGAGCCCAAGGAGGAGCAGTTAAGAGGCACCTGCACAGAGGGGAGGGTTGTGTCACAGAAGCTGAGCAGAGGAGTGGAGTGTCAGAAATGAGGAAGTGAACTTTAGCGTCAAAGGCAACAGACGGGTTTAGTGAAATAGGCACAGGAGAGTTTCCACTGGATTTGGAAGTTAGATCACTGTGACCTTAGGCAGAGCAGTGTGAAGTGGGTGACGGGGGCAGGAATCAGGGTGAATAGAAGGGACCAAGCAGAAAGTATGGTGAATACAAATTATTCTTGAGGAATGTAGACGAGGAAAGAGATTAGGCAGTACCTGGAGGGGAATGGAGGATAGGGCCGATTTTTTGTTTTTTCTTTGTTGTGGCTGATACTGTGGCTCACTGATATTTGAAAATTAGCTTCTAACATCAGCATATACGATGAAAATCCACATAATTAAAATTATCCCTAAGAATCCTTTGGACAGTACTGTGTTAGAGACTACTGTGTCATTTCTAAGTAGGTCTCATTTTAATCTGGTTGTGGGTATAAAACTGAAGTGACAAGTTAGGTGACAGTAGTAAATGTCTACAGGATTTAATGTGTTTTAACAAATAAGATAAATAGTAACAATACCTGGTTTTATTACCTTAAAGTTAGGGGAGAAAGTTCATTATACTGGCCACCAACCCCAGTGCATCACTGACAATGGTTTATAACACAGAGGCATATGGTTTTATGAAACATGTATGCATTTGGGGGTCACTGTGCCCTTATAGCTTGAAGGGAAGGAGAAAGATGAAAATACGAGCTTGGGAGGCTGGCAGAGTGAGGACGTGCAGGGAGGAAAGTGGTTCAGAAGCTGAAGATGCTTGGCCTTGAAGAAGGGAGAAATACGTAGTGGCCCTTCAATAACAGTGAAAGAGGCCACCAGTTAGCAGTAAGGCAGCGGAGAGTAGAACGTAACCACGTATAACGGTGGAGCCCCACTTAAGTCCCGTTTTGTGAGACAGGAGGCGAGGCAGTTTGCTCACTGAATTCACATAGAGGACTTAAAGCCTAAAGTGAACGGTGAGGGTGTGAGCCATGTCCCTCATTCTGAAGATGTCTGTGTGCTGTGGATATCGGTGGGGGTCCCTGCTGACATCATTTGTTCATAGAGGTGACTATTTGCAAGATGTTTGGACGTGTATTCGGCAAAGGCCAGCCGCCTGGTGCATGAGTGGGGAAGATGGCTTGTAACATTGACTTAGGCTGTGGTTTTGCTGCCTGTGATGGAAGGGTAGGCATGTGAGGGAAATCAAGACATTTGAGCGCTTTAAAATAATTGCCCTGTATATCGTCCTGAAAGAGGAAAAACAAACAAGAAAGAGTTCAGTGAGCCGAAGTTCCCTGGATTTTGAGTGCAGAAGTGAGTTCTTTAGGAAGGGGAGAGGATAGGAGGCTGTGTCCCGGGGAAGACGTCGACCTTGCCGCTGTAATGCCAGAATTCAGTTGCTGGGAAAACCTCACGTTTTCCACAGAATTGCACACTAAAAGTAACAGGGCTTTTGGGGAACATAGGGCTGGGGCAGACCATTTAAAACCTGTGGAACTTTGTAACCAGAGCACTACAAAAATAACAGTTGTAATAAAATACAAGCCTGGTTAAATTCCCACTCCCATGTGTGCCTGATGTCACAGGCTGCTGATCCCTCCTGGCGTTCAACCCGTAGGCTTGGTCTTCCCTGTTAGCGATGTAAGTTCTTGTTTAATCAAAAGTAAGCAACTGGGGTTTCCCTGGTGGCTCAGTGTTGAGGAATCTGCCTGCCAATGCAGGAGACACGGGTTTGATCCCTGATCCAGGAAGACCCCACATGCCTTGAAGTAACTAAGCCTGTGCACCACAACTCCCGAGCCTGTGCTCTGGAGCCCGGGAGCTGCAACTACTGGAGCCCGAATGCTCTGGCACCTGAGCTCAGCAGCAGGAGAAGCCACTGCGGTCAGAGGCCCTCTCTCTGCCGTGAAGAGTGGCCCCCGCTCTCCGCAGCTAGGGAAAGCCTGCGCAGCAGTGCGGACCCGGCACAGCCAAAAATAAATAAATAAATAAAATTATCATTTTTTAAGGTGAACCTTAATACATGCATTCCCCCCAAATCTCCAGTGTTTTATTTTGTACTGGGGTGTAGCCAGTTGACAGCGTTGTGATCGTTTCAGGTGACTGGCAAAGGGACTTGGCTGTCCATATACACGTGTCCATTCTCTCCCACCCCCTCCCATCCAGGCCTGCACGTCACGTTGAGCAGAGTTCCACGTGCTGCACAGGAGGTTCTTACTGGTTATCCGTTTTAAGTATCACAGTGTGTACATGAGTGTCCCGAAGTCCCTAACTATCCCACCCCTCATGCTGCAACCAGCAGTTTGTTTTCTGTCTTTCTGTTTTGTACGTAAGTTCGTTTGTATCATTTCTTTTTAGATTCCACATATAAGGGATGTCATTCAGTATTTCTCCTCCTCTGTTTGACTTACTTCACTTGGTATGACGCTCTTTGGGTCCTTCCATGTTGCTGCAGATGGCATTATTTCATTCTTTTTAATGGCAGAGTAATAGTCCATTGTATATATGTTCCACATCTTCTTTATCCTTTCCTCTGTCGATGGGCATTGAGGTTGCTTCCATGTCTTGGCTGTTGTAAACAGTGCTACAGTGAATACTGGGGTGCATGTTTTTCTTTTGGATCACGTTTTTCTCTAGATCCATGCCCCTGAGTAGGATTGCAGGTCTTGTGATAGCTCTATTGAAGGAACTTCCATATTATTCTCCACAGTGGTGATACCAATTTACATTCCCACACAGTAGCAGGAAGGTTCCCTTCTCTCCACACCCTGTCCAGCATTTGTTATTTGTGGATTTTTTGATGTTAGCCATTCTGAGCAGTGTGATGTGATGTCTCATTGTAGTTTTGGTTTAGTACATATTTTTAAAAAATTGCTTGAGAGGAAGGTTGGGGGGATCACAGGATAGAATGTGAAATGTGACTTTAAAGCAGTCTAACTCTACTGCAAATATATGAAGCAGTCTCAGGAAAGGAGGGAAAAGGTGCTGACAAGTTCCTGGAAATCAGTGGAGTCTATAAAACTAAAAAAGGTAAATGAAAGTAGATACGCGCCAAATTCTTGTTGATAAGCTGTACCTCGGGGATATGGGTCAACAGTTCTGATACTATTATCCACGTAAACTGGAATTTAACGAGTAAATCAATGGATGGTGGACAGTAGGAGCTAGGTTTCTCAGCATTGAAGTGGTTAGAATGATCCATGTGGTAATGGATTAGAGTTGGTTGTTTAATATTTACACAGATAATTACATAAATTATATAGATGTGTATAGTGTGTATAGTGAAGTGAAAGTGTTAGTGTCCGACTCTGCGACTCTGTGGACTGTAGCCCGCCAGGCTCCTCGGTTCATGGCATTCTCCAGGCAAGAATACCGGAGTGGGTTGCCATTTGCTTCTCCCGGCGTCTTCCCAACCCAGAGATTGAACCCATGTCTCGCGTCTCCTGCGTTGGCAGGCGGATTCTTTACAATGTGCCTGGGAAGCCCAGTGAGCGTACCTAGTATCTAGACCTCGGGTTCGAATGCCATTTGTCCATAAAAGGAGCCAGGGCTCCTTAGAGAAATGACTGACTGTGGGACTGGGGCAGGAAGTCAGCCAGATGAGCTTCCAGCATCTGCAGAGCCAGAAAATAACAAACAAAAAATAAAAACACACAAATGGAGGTGTATCAGAGTGCCAGAGCAGCCAACTGAAAAAGCGCCCAGTGGCTGAACGGGGCATAGCTGAGTAGCAGAAGACATGAGCTGGCCCTGAACTGTCACCCGAAGTGTAAAATCAGTAGGCATGAGATGCGTGAGTCCATACGGATGTAAACAGGGAAGTATTGTAGCACTTTTGGTCTGTGCTGCTGTTGGATTTTTCCCAGATGGCTTAGTATGGTGGTTAGTATAGCAGTTTCTGAAGCCACCAAACACCAGGGACAATAGGAATACACTTCTGTAGGAGTCCCAGCTCTTTTGATTTAGGCCTTTTGTATATTGCTGAAATTTTCCCTTTAATTCATTAATGTACTGGGGAAAAGCTGTTATGAACCGAATGACTTCTTTATTATGCTGAGATCATTCCCATATTTATCAAGTGTATGTGAGCTAATTTGTATTCAAGAAATGTGTTCAGTAGCAAGACAGACTTTATTAGAATTGGATGTTTCTGCCGTGGAGTAGTTTCAGGTGATGTGTGAATCCAGAGCATGGCTCCAGGAAGAATGGTCAAAATTAGGGTGGAAGTCCATGGGGAAAAAAGAGGTCCAGGAATTGAAATGCAGAAACAGTAAAATAATCACATGTGAGTGTTATGTGTGTGGATGTTGTATGGAGGTCCTGTAAACAAGGTTAGACTGAGTCAGAGAGATTAGAGAAAGAACAGTTGAGGAAGTAAAGCTTGAGCTGAGATAGAAAAGCTGAGAAGGAAGGGCACCACTCTCCAGTTTGAGGGAGTTGCGTGGGCACTGCCTGGCCTGGCCAGGGTGGCTGGAGCCAAAAGGAAGAGGTGGGAAACGCAGAGGGAGGGAGAGGTCAGACGGGGTTTTCAGGAAGTTTATCTTTTTCTCGGCTGAAAGGGAGGACGTTAGTTGTACTGGAGGCTAGTGGTTCAAGGAAGACTGAGGTATGTTTTCAGAACGGCACTTGGCTGCTCATTGGAGAGCCGCGGGTTCTAGGGATGGGGGCTTTATTCAGAACCGTCCAGTTAAATGCAGTCAGCAGATGGTGTGCAAGGGAGCCTTAGAATCCTGAAGCAACACATGTGTTTTCTTCTTGAACCCTCTAGAAAACACTTAACCTTGAAGACTGTGGTTTTTAAAATGTGCACTTCGGTAGTGTGAGGTTGTATTTTGGTCACCACAAAATTTAAGGTAATATACTTCCGGCCAACAAATGTTATTAGAAACAGGCCCTTTGCTATGGTATTACTAGTCTCACCTAAAAATAGTATGCATCCTTTTAATCTTACATCTCGCCTTTCTCCTGGGTCTTTACCTTTTAAAGTTAATTTTAAAATGAAGCAAATCCTTTTAACCTTTACAGAATTTTTCTATAGTGTCTTGGTAAAACATAATGTACTAGTCTTGGAGACCTAAGATTGTGTAATTCTTTACAGTTATTTTTGCACGGTAGTAAAATGTAGGGGATTTAATTCAGACATGGATTTAATGCATGATTCTACCAATTTGGGGCAAGTTATATTACCTCTGTAAGAATTTCTTCATTTTTAAAAAATGAGGTTGTTGCTGCTGCTGCTGCTGTTGCTTCAGTCGTGTCTGACTCTGTGTGACCCCATAGACGGCAGCCCACCAGGCTCCCCCGTCCCTGGGATTCTCCAGGCAAGAACGCTGGAGTGGGTTGCCATTTCGGTCTCCAATGCATGAAAGTGGAAAGTGAAAGGGAAGTCGCTCAGTCGTCTCCGACTCTTAGCGACCCCATGGACTGCAGCCCACCAGGCTCCTCGGTCCATGGAATTTTCCAGGCAAGGGTATTGGAGTGGGGTGCCATTGCCTTCTCCAAAAATGAGGTTAAATTATACCTATTTCACAGATGTTGACCGAGAAAAAATCTATACAAAAGCACCTGATGCTTTGAGAGATTGTTTACGCTCAAATATTAGTTTTCTTTTTCTTTTCTCATAGAAGTAGCTTAAATAGGAGGTGAGAGTACTTGTGAAGTGATCCCAGAATGCCATGGTAACTAAATCCTTCCTGTGGGTTCAGGGCTCGCTCTGGATCAGGCTTCTTGAATTTAAATCCCAGCACAGATCCTGGTTTGGGACTCTCACTCAGCAGTGAGACCTGAGTTTCTTCCTTTGGCTTCCTCAAGTGTGAAATGGTAATAAATAGTACCTACTTCATGGGTTGTTTTGAATATTAAATGAGCTGATAAACACAGTGCTTTTATTTGCTTATTTACCATTTTCGGAATCGAAGTACAGTTAGTTTACATGGTGTGTGTGTCAGATGCAGCGTGGTAATTCAGTTACACACGCATATGGATTTTCTAGATTCTTTTCCATTGTAAGTTATTACAAGATACTGAGTATAGTTCTCTGTGCTGTGCAGTGGGTCCTTGTTTGTCTGTTTTATGTGCAGTAGTGTGTGTATGTTAATGTCAAACTCCTGACACACCTGCCCCAGCCCCATCCCTTTTGGTAACTGTAAGTTGTTTTCTGTGTCAGTACAGCGCTTTTAGAATGGTGCCTTTACGTAGTATTAAATATACGTCATCTATTATCACATACTGTCATTAAGTATAGTTTCAGCTCCCTTATCCCTAAAAGTTTTGAGCACGTCTCTTCAGAAAAGCCAAAACCAAAATAAAGGCTGGTCGATTTAGGACTCCTGGGTTAATTGGGGTTTTCTTTAGATTTATTTTTAGCTGCCTCAATTCTAAAAATGCTTTTCCTTTACATGACCTTTTCCCAGGCAGCTCAATTATTTAAACATAATTTTACTGTAGAAGATGTTTTGCTGAAACCATAATTTATAAAATTTCAGTTTTTAAAAAGGGATTAGCATATCATTCTTCAGATTTGTGCTGTTATATTTTTCTTCCACTTGAGTTCAGTTCAGTCGCTCAGTCGTGTCCGACTCTTCGCGACCCCATGAATCGCAGCACACCAGGCCTCCCTGTCCATCACCACCTCCTGGAGTTCGCTCAGACTCACGTCCATCGAGTCAGTGATGCCATCCAGCCATCTCATCCTCTGTCGTCCCCTTCTCCTCCTGCCCCCAATCCCTCCCAGCATCAGGGTCTTTTCCAGTGAGTCAGCTCTTTGCATGAGGTGGCCAAAGTACTGGAGTTTCAGCTTTAACATCATTCCTTCCAAAGAAATCCCAGGGCTAATCTCCTTCAGAATGAACTGGTTGTGCTGTTACATTTTTCTTGCACTTAGCTCAGTGTAAATATTACCTACTTATGTTAAAGCAGTTTTATCAGCATCTGTACATTGCCACTTCCATTGTTATCTTCCTAGCTAAGTTTATCACCTCTCAGTTGTCCCCTGGGCTGAAAACTTGTGTCCATAATATGTATACTTAAGACCCCTATGAATGGTAGTAGACGAGAGTGGCTGAGTTCATTCAGCTTCTTTTAGGCCATGTGACCAAGTGCTAATTTGCACTGCAAGTGTACACTCAACTGTTTAATGATAGGACATGCATTGATAATTTGACAGAGCATATGGTAAGAAAAGATGTGATCTCATTGATGTGTGATGGTTATTGTATAGCCAATATAGTTTTTGACTTAAAAGAAGGGTTTAATTTTAAAACAATCATGTTAAATTTAAGAAGGGGAATTCTGCTACCCGTGAAGGTAGTGGTACAGTGTGACTGAAAGATTAATGACTGTACTGGGTGAGGCATATCTAACTGGAACACCTGAGTAATGACTTAGAGCTTTATTTCTCATCAGCTCTTTTGGGGATTGTGGGGCTTGTCTCATTCACTCTGAGTACTTTCTGACATGCTGCTTCAGCTTCTGTCTGTACTCTTCTGGTGGTTTTATGGGCATATTTGGGCATATTTTGTCTTGCTCACATGGTTTTGTTCACAGGCTAGCTTTCAAGATAATTTGTGTCTTGGGTGATAGACATAGTGGGGGATGTGATATTAGTGAATAAAATTCTCTGCGATTAGATTGAGGAATAGCTAATATGTAAAAGTTTAAAAGCCATTGTCTGGTTTTGTCAGCAATAGTATGGTATATTCATTTCCTTTCTTAAAAAAGAAAAGACAACTGGAGGGCAGATATGCTTCTCGGTAGGCCGTGATTGACCACAGAGCTTTTATGGATCAGCCTCTGTATACAATTAATGATCAAAGTATGTCAAAGAACAGCTTTGTAAATTCTTAAAGTAAGAAAGCTGTTTCACCAATTCAGTCTAATTGTATATGTCAATGATATAGATGCTTCTGGTTTAAAAAGGTCATTTGGCAAAAATGTGTTGTTTAGGAATTTTACAAATGATATGCAAATTTAGATATAATAAAATGAATCTCATTCTCATCATGTTCTTAAAGTGTATCCTTTTGTCTCTTAAAAGTATTGTTTACCTTAAAATATTTTTTTTAATTTGCAAAAAGGATTACTAGGTTCAACGTGCTTATTAGATTCTGAAATTTCACCAAAACTAGTAACTGTGAAGAGTTCCATGTTTAACTTGTGCTGTTTTGCATATTGGATTAATTGTGATTAGTGTGGTACTGAATCTTTGATTATTTGTACTGATGAGAGTAGAAATGCATATATCATTCAAAAGCTGTGTTCGTTCCTGAGTTAAGATTTTCGTTTGAATATCTGTCTTGATTGTCTTTCTTCCTGTTCCTGATTCAGGTCATGGCAAAACCCCAAAAGATGCAGCGTCAGTTCGTGCCACGCATCCAATACCAGCAGCCTGTGGGATTTATTACTTTGAAGTAAAAATTGTCAGTAAGGGAAGAGATGGGTAAGTGTAAATTTTGGTGGGAAAAATCTGTTTACGGGTAATTATTTTTGTTTTCATTCATAACCGTTTATGATGTAATTGAGAAATTTGAATTTTTTGGAAAATTTTGGTAATTGAAAGAGTGGAATCTGAATATTCTAGTATAGCAGGTTTTATCTGGTTCTGCTTTAATACTCATTGAAGTTAACACTTGAGTTGATAAAATTACCAGATTTTTCTGGTAGGTTTCTTGTTAAAACGGAGAATTGGAATAAAACAATAGAAAGTTAATGACTCATTTTCCATGCCTTTCTTACACTGCCATTTTCTGAATTCCACTGAGAAATTAAATCCTCTCAAAGATAGTTAACCAAAACCAAAAGGTGATTCACAGATATTTAATAGGGGTAGAGACTCAGAATTTTAGGTTGAGGTCAGGGAAATGTATGTTAGTACACTCTCAGCTAGTTGCAAGGATTAAGATATAGTGTAGAAGGTTCCAGTTGACAACTTCATGTAGCTGCTGGAACTAACTTTTAAAGCCATTGTCTGGTTTTGCTTTTCAACTTGGGCTCAGTGGTGTGTGGTGTACACACAGCAGAGTACACACCTGTGATGTGTACACGCAGTATACACACCACTCTGTGTGTGTATACACAGCAGAGTCACTTAAGGGACTAATAAAAATACAGTAGTTTGGGTCTTACCCCCAAAATTCCTTAATCAGTATTTTCAGGTGTAGACCTTGGACATGATGGACATTTTGAGGACACTTCACAGGGAATTTCGGTGCTTACCTCTCTCTGAATGAGAGCTGATTATATAGACTCATTGGATCGGTCCTGTGGTATTTCCTGATAAATTCATTGTGGTATCAGAGATCCTTTAAAACATCTCTAGAGTTGTTTGTCCAGCTCTCAAGGTGAAGTTACTAGAATGTGTAACTTTACCTGTATTTGGAGTGAATCATTTCACCCCTTTTAGTGCTTCTTAGGGAGAAGGCAGTGGCACCCCACTCCAGTACTCTTGCCTGGAAAATCCCATGGACCGAGGAGCCTGGTAGGCTGCAGTCCATGGGGTCGCTAAGAGTCGGAGACGACTGAGCGACTTCCCTTTCACTTTCCACTTTCATGCATTGGAGAAGGAAATGGCAACCCACTGCAGTGTTCTTGCCTGGAGAATCCCAGGGACGGGGGAGCCTGGTGGGCTGCCGTCTATGGGGTCGCACAGAGTTGGACACGACTAAAGCGACTTAGCAGCAGCAGCAGCAGTGCTTCTTAGGGTTTAATTGACTAAATAAGTGTGTTCAGTAGATTATTTTTCTTCATTTGCTGAACATTATCAACGTCAGCAATATGGAAAGTACAAAGTGAAGCCTTGGATTCAACAGTAACTTTTTAACTACTTCAGTTTTCCCAGGGTGATCAAGCCAAAGATAAAATCAGAGAAGCTAAGTGTAAAGTGGTTGAGAGACCCCAGATTGAAATGGCATGTAATGGTAACCATTGCTAGTTCTACTGCTGCATACTCACCCAGTTCTTTTATACTTCAAATTATATCATTAGCTCCATAACACTGGTATTGCTCAGGATAATTCCCAGAATTCTCTTTACCTTTAATTCTACATACTCTGCATAAGCTTGACCTTATATTTTCATGGCTGCCAGTACCCTGACGAGTCTCAAATCTGAAACTGCATCTCAGGATATTCCCTTGAGCTCTGGACCAGATGTTTGTATTTGAATGTCCCATAGGCATTTAAATTTAGCTTATTTAAAATCTTTTTCTCAACCGTGGCCTGGCTCATGGTTTCACTGTTGCTAGAAACTTGCGCATTTCCTGCCTTTAACTTTCTCTGTCCACGTCGACAGTCTCTGCCCGTCAGGTGTCGGTCCTTTGTGCCCTGAGGGACTGAGACGCCCCGGGCGCTCCCTGTTTCGCTCTCACTCCAGTCTATAACTCGTCCACCTTCCTCCTGATATAGAACTGAAGTGTCTGTCCCTCCCTTAAGATTGTTTAATACACTGGTTACTTTGAGAGTAAAATCTAAAACTTCTTAGGATCCTGCATGATGTATGACTAATGCCTTGCTGATTTTTTAGTCTCATCTTTCTGTGGCCAGAATTTCTTTCATTTTTAAAACTAGGTATATTTTACATGTAATAAATCTTAAACTGTTTTAGCGTGCAGGTCTATGAGTTTTGACAGATCTGTACAGTCTTGTAACCATCACCACAATCAGTATATAAAACATTTCCATCACCCACCAATACCCAGATTCCTCCATATCCCTTTTCAGGCAACCTTTGCCCATTTCCAGCCCCTGGCAACCACTGATTTGTTTTCTTCCTTTATAGTTTGCTGTTTCTAGGATGGTATATACATGGAGTCATGTAGTGTAAAGAGTATAGTATCCTTTAAAGCCCGACATCTTTCACTTAGTGTACTGCATATGAAATTCATCCCTATTGTTGTATGTCTTGGTAGATCGGTTCTTGTTATCGCTGGTTGTATGGAGGAACCAACCACAGTGTCCTTACTCACTCTTCAGTTGAAGGACATCAGATTATTTCCAGTTTTTTTGACAACTAGGAATATAGCCGCTAGAAACATTTATGTATCGGTTTTTGCATAACCGTGAGTTTTCACTTAACTTGGGTAAATACACAGGAATGGGATGGCTGGGTCGTTCGTTAAGTGTCTTTTTAACTTTGTAAGAAACTGCCAGGCTGTTTTGCAGTGTGGCTGTGCTGGCTGCCATGCCCACCAGCAGGGTGTGGAGTCCCGGGGGTGTGCCTCCTCAGAAGCCCTTGGTATTGTCAGGGTCATTTGTTTGTTTGTCTTGAATTTGCTGCCGTTCTAATAGGTACCTAGTGGTTTCTTGTGATTTTAACTGACCTTTCCCTGAGGACCAATGATGTTGAAGAATCACTAATTCTCATCTGCCCTGTTTTTTTTTTTAAACAAACTTAATAATTCTTTTAATTTTAAATTAATTTCTTGTCAACAACTATGGACATGGTTAAGCAAGGACGTAACGTATACTTAAGAATACTGAACTGACGAGCACAATTGAATGCAGTGCTTCTTAGGGCAAGTCTCATTTTAGCCTTCACCCGGATTAAATTTAAGGTCCTTATTTCTCCTCTCTTTCCTGAGCTACGGTGGGGGGGGCTCAAAGTGGGGCACCCAGTTTCTCTCCATTCCCACTTTCCTGCCAGCTTGGGCTTCGAGAGGCAAGCCCCAGAAGACAGAAAGTAGGGTGTTAAACAGAGCCGAATCAATATAAAGTGACCTGACAGGAGAGGGATGGGATACACTTTAGGTTAGAAAATGTTACCTAACCAAACTGGGGTTCACTTGCCCAGCACCCAGCAATGCCAGACTGCCAACACCGGGTTGTGGTGAAGACCAGTGATGAGTGCGAGCACCAAGCCAGGAGGATGGGCGGCTTATGCCCCAAGACCAAACTCCGCATTGGCTTCCGGGGAGGTTTTCTAAAGGCAGCATTAGAGGTGAGGGCTCAGGGTGTATGCTCAGCCTGCGGGCTTTCTTCAGCTGTGCTGAGATAACGGGTGATGCTTTGGGAATCTTAATCATCAGCCTTCTGGTTCCAGCCTGTCCAGGGTCAGCACATAGTCCCCATCCACCTCCTGGGAGGGCTGGGGGAGGTCTTAGTTTCCGCAGAACAACTCAGAGATACTCGTCAGATTGTTGTGTGTATCCCTTGAGGGAGACTGCGGCTCTGTTTTGTCACTGAACGAGCAAGCTGTCATTACTTTTTTTGAATGACCACTTTTTGTTTGTTTCTGCATTCCCTCACTTCCCTAATTAGTAACTGCTTGAATCTGCTCTTCGGAATTCAGGACACATGGAAGGGCTTTCGTGCCCGGGAAGACCTCACAAGGACCTCCTGGGTTTCAGTCTCCCTTTTTCTGATACGTCTCATTCTGGAGGGGAAGTGGGGAGAGAGGAGAAAGGGAATCAAGTTTTGGATAGAGCGGTTAACCATCAACCTGGCGAGAAAGTAAAAAAATGAATTTCTCTTGTCCCTTTCCCCATTTGCCAAGCTTATTAGCTAATTTAGTACTCTTCTGTTCCTAGTTTACAGGTACGTTATTTTGGTGGCACTTTCTCTTTCCCAAAATAAGATCGTGCCTTTATCTTGCTTCCTTTCCTTTGAGGGCAGGCAAGTTATAGGACCTGTACTGCTGTAATTGTCGCTTATTGATCCAAGGATAAGGGACTGTCTTATATTTCTGTATTCCAGGGCTTTATTTTTAGTGGGCCCTCATATGAATGAACAAATGGATAGATGAGAAACAGCACCGACCGCCTGTATCAGATCAGATCAGTCGCTCAGTCGTGTCCGACTCTTCGCGACCCCATGAATCGCAGCACACCAGGCCTCCCTGTCCATCACCAACTCCCGGAGTTCACTCAGACTCATGTCCATCAAGTCAGTGATGCCATCCAGCCATCTCATCCTCTGTCATCCCCTTCTCCTCTTGCCCCCAATCCCTCCCAGGATCAGAATCTTTTCCAATGAGTCAACTCTTTGCATGAGGTGGCCAAAGCACTGGAGTTTCAGCTTTAGCATCATTCCTTCCAAAGAAATCCCAGGACTGATCTCCTTCAGAAAGGACTGGTTGGATCTCCTTGTAGTCCAAGGGAGGACTCTCAAGAGTCTTCTCCAACACCACAGTTCAAAAGCATCAATTCTTCGGCACTCAGCCTTCTTCACAGTCCAACTCTCACAGCCATACATGACCACTGGAAAAACCATAGCCTTGACTAGATGGACCTTTCTTGGCAAAGTAATGTCTCTGCTTTTGAATATGCTGTCTAGGTTGGTCATAACTTTCCTTCCAAGGGGTAAGCGTCTTTTTAATTTCATGGCTGCAGTCACCATCTGCAGTGATTTTGGAGCCCAGAAAAATAAAGTCTGACACTGTTTCCACTGTTTCCCCATCTATTTCCCATGAAGTGATGAGACCGGATGCCATGATCTTTGTTTTCTGAATGTTGAGCTTTAAGCCAACTTTTTCACTCTCCACTTTCACTTTCATCAAGAGGCTTTTGAGTTCCTCTTCACTTTCTGCCATAAGGGTGGTGTCATCTGCATATCTGAGGTTATTGATATTTCTCCCGGCAATCTTGATTCCAGCTTGTGTTTCTTCCAGTCTGGCGTTTCTCATGATGTACTCTGCATAGAAGTTAAATAAGCAGGGTGACAATATACAGCCTTGACGAACTCCTTTTCCTATTTGGAACCAGTCTGTTGTTCCATGTCCAGTTCTAACTGTTGCTTCCTGACTTGCATACAGATTTCTCAAGAGGCAGGTCAGGTGGTCTGGTATTCCCATCTCTTTCAGAATTTTCCACAGTTGATTGTGATCCACACAGTCAAAGGCTTTGGCATAGTCAATAAGGCAGAAATAGATGTTTTTCTGGAACTCTCTTGCTTTTTCCATGATCCAGCGGATGTTGGCAATTTGATCTCTGGTTCCTCTGCCTTTTCTAAAACCGGCTTGAACATCAAGAAGTTCACGGTTCACATATTGCTGAAGCCTGGCTTGGAGAATTTTGAGCATTACTTTGCTAGCGTGTGAGATGAGTGCAATGGTGCGGTAGTTTGAGCATTCTTTGGCATTGCCCTTCTTTGGGATTGGAATGAAAACTGACCTTTTCCAGTCCTGTGGCCACTGCTGAGTTTTCCAAATTTGCTGGCATATTGAGTGCGGCACTTTCACAGCATCGTCTTTCAGGATTTGGAATAGCTCCACTGGAATTCCATCACCTCCACTAGCTTTGTTCATAGTGATGCTTTCCAAGGCCCACTTGACTTCACATTCCAGGATGTCTGGCTCTAGGTCAATGATCACACCATCGTGATTATCTGGGTCGTGAAGATCTTTGTTGTACAGTTCTTCTGTGTATTCTTGCCGTCTCTTCTTAATATCTTCTGCTTCTGTTAGGTCCATACCATTTCTGTTCTTTATCGAGCCCATCTTTGCATGAAATGTTACTTTGGTATATCTGATTTTCTTGAAGAGATCTCTAGTCTTTCCTATTCTGTTGTTTTCCTCTATTTCTTTGCATTGATCGCTGAAGAAGGCTTTCTTATCTCTTCTTGGCGAAAACCATTGGTTTTTTGGTCTGATTTTGTTTATTTCTGGTAATTTTTCTGACTGCAGTTTTAGGTCCAACCCAGTGCTTTTGGAAGCGAAGAACAAACAGTTCATTTATGGAACAAAAGCAAGTCATGTAGCTTATTTTGGCCAAGTAAGGTCTTTCTGGAGATACATTGAGCTGTTATCAAGAGATACAAGAATTCCTTCCTAAAATCCTGACATTGTTGTGAAGATTTAACCAGAAAGAGCAGCTGTCAGTTTTCTTTCATTTGCAGTGATTTATGTTCATCTGAGAGTTTATTATATTTAATTTAAAATTGACTTTTTTTAAACAGTGTGTTTATCCAAGATAAATAAGTATTTGGATCCAAGATGGCAGTTTTCTTAAGAGAAATTGTCATTGTAGCAGGTTTTTTCATAAAGTGGCAGGAGTTGGGTATGAATTGCTCTTCGGTTTATTTGTAAAATGCGTGATTTCTAGGTTGCCTTGGAAAGTTAGGACTATGACTGTGATGATTATGACTTGTATTTCTTCATTGCCTAAGAAGTGAGGCTTGAAGGAAGCTCCTCTTATTGAATAAAACAATATGTTTTGCTTTCTGCCTTGGATTTTCATTTATTTTCAATTTCATTTAAATGTTTATTTTCATTTAAACGTAATTTTTTTGGTATGTTCAGCAAAATAAGCTTACTTTATTACGACAAAATCACCAGTCTAGATTGTTTAATTTAAAAATGAATTTCTAACACATTTTGCAACCAGAAAATTAAGTCACATTATCTGCATAAAATCATGTTTTAGGAGACATATTTAAAGGGTATATATTTACTTTATGTTCTTGTTAATTCTTATTGACAGTCAAGATGAATTTTAATAGACTTTGTCTCATGAATGTACTTTCAGTTCAGGAATTTCATTCAGGTTTTAAATTATGCATACTAATAGAGGCAGTGGAGATAAAGTTAATTATAAATGTGAGAGATAATAAAATTTTTATTTGGAAATTTTTAGAATAATTTATTATGAGTGTGATATTTTTAGCTCTTCAAACAAAATATTGATGCCATTCTGCCAGTGTGATTCAGGAGAAATCAGCAAGTAATCCAGTCTCTGTTCTGTTCCTAAATTCTGCTGATAATAAAATGTAGTCTTCAGAACATTCCTTCTGTGCTTCCTGACTTTTCTGGATTATTTCCTGGGGGAGTAGAAAAGAAATCAAAGGTCTTTTTTCCCCACCTAGCTTTAAAAGGTCTTTTCTTCTAGTTTCTGTTGGTGATAGCAGTAAAGGGAAACGCAGACGGAAACTGTGAAAAAGACATCAAATGAGCGATATATTTATTAACATAGTGAATTTAATGAATTGAACAAGAGTGATATATGGTGTATCAGGCACTCTCAGCACCTGAGTGAGTTTAAATAAGAACTTATTTGTCTCTGCCTTCTCCCTGGATTCTAGTAGAGAGCCTGGCAGCAGAAGCCCAGTGAATGCCTTAAGTGAACCGAATGTGGGTTCCTGTCCTCAAGGAATACAGAGTTCAGTATATGGAGGGGACAGTGGTGCAGGGCAGGGAGCAGGTATGTGCGAATAACTCTAGATGAAGACATAATATATTAAGTACTTAAGGAATGAGCGACAATATGGGAAAACTGAGGAGATGATGATTCTAGCTCCAGGAAACAGATTTATAAAGGAAATAGTATTTGATAGGCCTTAGAAAATGAGTTAGAATTTGAGACATTTTGTTGGGGAAGAATATTCCAGACTGTGCCAAGTGGGAGGAATGGAACCATTTGGTGTCTTTGGCTGAGGTACCTGACCCAGTGTTGGTGGCGACTTGAGGGCTTATAGTGAAGAGTTTACAGAAGTGTGAGCGGAGTTGAAATCGGGTGTTGGAGAGCCTTGATGATAGCTCTGTGGGCGAATACTCTGTAGATAGAAGGGGGCCTTCAGCCTTCTTGAATCAGGCAGTGATATTTTATCTGTTTAGAAAAACAGTACTGGGTGGGGAGGGGATACAATGTGGAAAAGAGCCAGAGATGGGAGTGAGGCTCTGAGGGTGTTGCCTAGGATTGAATTGTGATAGAGGTTTAAAAAAATAGAGGAAGAAGAGGTAGTTCCCCTTGTTGGGCACCTCTTATGTACCAGCTACTGTGCTAGGAACCTAGGGTTTTCAAGGATGTGTTGGCCGAGACTGGGTCCCTGCCTTCCAGACATGTGTCGGTAAGATGAGAAATGAGCATGGCAACACATTATAACATTATAATAATAGCTGTATGAACAAAGTAGAGAAGTGTGGTGGAGAAAGTGACCAGCTCTGTTGGAAGATGGGGTGGCAATCAAGGAAGCCTCTAGAAAGTGTGCATGTAGTTACGGAAGAGGAAGAAAGCCGAACACAAGTCTCTCTCACTTCCCTGTCCTTCAGCCACCTGCTCACCCTCCTTAGACCGGTTTCCTAGGAATCCCTCCAGAGTTCGTCCCTGAGCAGAGTTTTCAAAGACAAATAGCTGCTTTAGAAGCTGATTTAGTTACTTTTGCTAAAATACAGTGAAGTACTTTGGGACTAGAAAGATGGAGATTTGGATATTGGCTCTGCCACTAACCAGGGCTTCCCTGGTGGCTCAGACAGTAAAGAATGCCTGCAACGTGAGAGGCCTGGGTTCGATCCCTGGGTAGGAAAGATCCCCTGGAGGAGGGCATGGCAACCCACTCTGGCCTGGAGAATCCCATGGACAGAGGAGCCAGCTGGCCTACAGTTAATGGGGTACAGAGGGTTGGATTCGCCTGAGCGACTACATCACTTTCGCTTTTCTGCCACTTACTAGCTCTGTGTCCTTGTACTTTTTGACAAACTTTTTTCCCCTTTTCTGTAAAATGGAAACAGTGCCAACCTCATAGGATTGTAAATAGTTCAGGTAAAGCAGCTATTGCAGTGCCTGCTGCAAATGCTTGATGCTGCTGTTGCCAATGGAGAAAGAGAAACACGAAGGTTTGTGGCAGTTTTAATGGGGAATGATAACGATTGGATTTGCATGTTGGGACAATTCCTCTGATACAGAAAAGAGAGGTCTGAGAGACACAGGATCAGTTGGGCCATTATGATTTTGAATTGGCTTAATCTGTGTGGTGGCGTTAGTGACAAAAATAAATGGATTTGTTAGCTCTTTAGGACTTTAAAGAAAACGAAAAGGCTTGATTAGGAAGTGGGAATAGTAAGGGTAGCTGTTAAAAAGCAAAGACTGAAGGGTGGTGACTGGGACAGTCAATTAGATAGATGGTGCTGTGACTGAATATAATAAAGAATACTGGAGGGAAATGGAGCTTTGAAATTGCAGATAATGGGAACAGTGTGAGACATCCAGATGATGAATTAATAGTAGGGCTTTGACTAAAAACAAATGGGATTTAGGAGAGAGAAAAGCTGTCAGTGGATTTTGGAGTTATCAGAATGTAGGTTGTTGAAGCCATGAGGATTGATATGATCATCCAAGTATGTGGCGTAAAAAAGAGGAGGTTGGAGGATGGACATCTGAATCACCACATTTATAGGAAATGTAGAAGGGTGTTAATAGCTAAGAATTCTGAATAGGGATGGTCAGAGTCAGAACGAAGGTCGTGGAGAGTCCTGGGTGTTAGAAGCCAAGGAGGTCAGTTAAAAGGAGAACTGAAGTGTCTGCTGGTCGGTCACTGCGGAGGTGCTTAATCCTTGTTCTAGCAAATTCCTTAAAGTTGGGGTGGGAGTGAGTGCAGTGTGTTAGAAAGTTAGAGTACGGGACGGAGTTAATGGAGCCAGAGGGCTGCCTAGCTGTGTGGCTATTATGGGAAATAGTCATTTTCTGTCCCTTCAGAAAAATAGGAAGAAAATTACATCTTGTATAAATTCTATTAATGATTCAACTTGTTTCCTTCCAGTGTTTATATATACACTTTTATTACACAGCTCTAGTCTTCCTTAAACAGTTTTATAGCCTATTTTTATTATTGACTTACTTACTATGTATTTTTTAACCTACTTACAGGTGTAAGCCTTTTGCTATAAGATTAAAAGCTCTGGTCATCTTTCTTCTTTTTGCTTTATTTTTTTCCTGAAGTATCATCTATTTTGAAGTAGAATTAATGTGTCAAAAGAAGGAGTATGTACACTTTTAGATACATGATGCAATGGCCAAATTACTCTCTAGAAAAATGAGTTCAACTTCTGCTTGGGCAGGAGAAGCTTGGTCATATGTGTAAATTAAGGAGAGGGAATCACCGGGGAATCCAAGGCAAGTTGAGGAAACAAGCTCCTTTGCTGATGGAGTGGGGTTGAGGGGTTAAATATAAGTTAGGAATGTGGGCTGGAATATGCAGTTGATTAGAACAGAAATATCTCTGCTTTGGGGAGCCTGTCTTGACAGCCTTTGCACCTCCAAACTAGGTTAGACTCCTCTTTTATCTGATTACATAGCACTTCTACCCCCCGTCATAGCATTTCATCATATTCATAATTATTTATGTAAGATCTGTCTTCCTTGTCAGAGTGTGGGCTCCACTAGAGCACAGACTTTTGTCTTTTTCACAACTTAATCTCTGTTGTCCCACACATAGTTACTTAGTAAATATACATTGATCAGAGAAGTAAAAATGTTGAACTGTGAGATCTAAAACCATGAATTTGTTGTGACAGCAATTTACATATGTAACATTATTTTTCACTCTGTACTCAGCTGGCCGGGGAGGAAAGTTGAATTGCATGATTGATGCAGAATGGAAAATTACAGTTTAGGAAGTTAGAAGAACAGTTGTAGTAGTTGAGGTTTACTGGTGAAGGAACTTTCAAACGGACAGTTTTAGTTCAGGCTGGGTGAAGGAGAAATGAAATCAGTAAAGAGCCAGCAGAAAAGTAGGCAGGATGGAGACATTTGAGGATTGCTGCTTCTCGTGAAGTTTGAGAAGAGGCGTGGTGGGATTTCTGCAGTGGCATTCCTGGAGCTGCCAGGCAGGGTGTGCCAGTGACAAAGGGCCTGCATGAGGAGGGGGAGGAGGGCTTTGGGGATGGTTTTTTCACTCGTGCGTCCTCAGTGCTCAGAACAGTGTCGGGCACAGAACAGGGGCCTGGGTGCAGGCGGCGGGAAGAACAGCTTTTCCTCTGCACATCCCAGCCCTGTGGCACGTGCAGAGTATAGCTGTTGGTGTTTATAAAATGTGACAAGGGGAAGCTTGGGTTTTGGATACTTCTTTCCCTACATTTTGAAACCACCAAAGATGCTTGGGAGCTGCATTTTTGATGGTGAGGAAGAAAGTGTTATTTAACAAGTGCCTAGTGAATGTGGGAAAAGTGCCCGAGAGATATATAACCACCACGTTTCTTAAATTATTCTTGAGTTGGTTATCTGTCTTCAGTGTTGTTGAAATCCCAAGTCAACTCTATGCCTGCTCCATCTCTTATTTTATGTCCAGCAAATGCATGTGGATTTTTTTAAAGAACATTTTCTCCAGTTGTAAGGTGATGTATTCTTCCAAGGAATATATATGTGTGTGTGTGTGTGTGTGTGTGTGTCATTGCATGCAGCATGTGGGATCTTAATTCCCTGATCAGGAATCAGACCTCCTCCCCTTGCGTTGGAAGCCTATTGGAGTCTTAACCAGCGGACCACCAAGGAGGTCCCCCGCTAGTGTCTTCTTATGCAAAAGAGAAAATCAGACAAATCCTGTGAAGGAGAAAAAAGCAGAACTACTTTAAAGAGCATTTTCAGTCCTACCACTCATACTAAACTACAGTTGATATTTGGGGATATATTCGGATATATTCTGCCTTTTTTCCTTCTATTTAAACAAATTTTAACATTAGTCTAAGAATGAAAATTTGGTTTAAGATATATGCGAATCATGTATACCACTACCTATACTTAATATGAGTTTAATTAAAAATTGAGAGAAAATCCCCTTTTGATAGTGTCTTGAAGACACCCACAGTCTTTCAGTATAGCATTAAGGTTGTGTTTGTTGTTCGTGTTTGGTCCCTGAATCGTGTCCGACTCTTTGTGGCTCCATGACTGTAGCTCTCCAGGCAAGAACACTGGAGTGGGTTGCCATTTCCTTCTGCAGGGGATCTTCCCTACCCAGGGATCAAACCCAAGTCGCCTGCATTAACAGGCGGATTCTTGAGCACAGAGCCACCAGGGAAGCCTGTTAAGGTAGTATAGCTTTGTCGTAATGAATATGTTATTATTTAGTCATATTTCAGTTATACAGAATCAGAAAACAGTTTGTAACCAGTCCATTTATGTTTATTTCAGATATATTGCATGCTTGCTGTTTGCCTACTGCTGAAATCACTTACATAAAAGTAAATGTTCCAGAATAGAGAGACGTGGTGTGTTAGTCCTGGACCTTCTGATTTTCTGTGGGTGATTTGGCACTTGGATAGGTTTTTCAGGAGGGCCAGTTGAGATGTTTAAAGTGATGACAGAGTAGTAACTGTTTGGGATAGAAGCAGAGGCTGGCAAGGAGTTGTCCCTCATCCTAGGGCTGCCCTCTCTGTGATTTAGATGGTGCGGAATCTCAGCAGCTTTCCTTGTGTCAAGAAAAGTTAATACAGTGAACACCCCCATGCCACCTTAATTTTAGAGTTAGGATTTTGCTCTATTTGTTTTATCCCAGATCTGTCCATCCAGGAATACTTTTTTTTTTTTTTTTTCCTAAATGCACTTCAAGGTCAGAGTTTCCAAACCAGTTTTAATTCTCCAATTTTACACTTGAATCTCTCTTTTCTTACTCTGAAAATCTTGTTTCTAATCCTATTGACATGATTTGCTTTGTCCTAGAACATAACTATACATTTCTGAATGAACATACCAATACTGTTACTAAAAGAATGTTGAATACCACGTGGTTTTTTTACAGTTTCACACCAACTGACATTTATTAGTTTCACTTGTTTACATTTATCTTCATTTATAGGGATTGCTTTTTCTTTTTGATTTTGGTTTAAATAACACATCTGAACATTTACATTGTTTGTTCACAAACTAAAACTGTACAAGAAGGCCCTTCACAGAAGGCCCCTTTACCCTGGTCTTCCCCCATAGGTAACCATTTTCACTGATTCTTGTTTTTTTTCTATTATTTCCTTTTGAACTTACAAGCAAATATGCCAGAGAAGACTATGAACGGATCTCACAAGTCACTGGTGACACTAATTGCCTGTAGATATGGGGAAGTGGTTAGGTGGAAATAGGAGTGAAAGGAAACTGTAAACATTTTCGTCACATTTGAATTTTGGTTTTTTTATTATGATGTGGTCTGTTTGCCTTTTTTTTTTTTTCTTTTAAAGGTGGGGCATTAGTATATTTTTACGTTTAGAAAATTACTTTATAGTAATAGCTGTAGTCTCCTCTTTAAAGATATTCTCTGTTGTGAGCAGTGGTGAGCAGTAATGGAACTAATTACTAGCCTCTTTTGGATCTTCCCTTCCCGCTTTCCTAGAATCTTTTTGTTGAGTTTTTCGGATAACCAGGCTTGAGGTTTCTTTGCTGAGGGGCAGGGTGGGAATCTTTCCAGTCCTCCTCTTTATTGATTGAAGTATAGTTGCTTTACAGTATTGTATTAGTTTCAGATGTACAACGTAGTGATTGAGTATTTTTTATTGGTTATACTCCATTTAAATTACTATGAAATATTGGCTATACTTCCTCTGCTATACAGTATGTCCATGTGGCTTATTTAGTGTATACATAGTAGTTTATACCTCTTAATCCTCTACCTTTATCTTGTTTTCTGTATCTGAGTCTGTTTATGTTTTGTTATATTTATTCCAATAATATTTATGCCAAAGAATGCTCAAACTACCACACAATTGCACTCATCTCACACGCTAGTAAAGTAATGCTCAAAATTCTCCAAGCCAGGCTTCAGCAATATGTAAACCGTGAACTTCCTGATGTTCAAGCTGGTTTTAGAAAAGGCAGAGGAACCAGAGATCAAATTGCCAACATCCGCTGGATCATGGAAAGAGCAAGAGAGTTCCAGAAAAACATCTATTTCTGCCTTATTGACTATGCCAAAGCCTTTGACTGTGTGGATCACAATAAACTGTGGGAAATTCTGAAAGAGATGGAAATACCAGACCACCTGACCTGCTTCTTGAGAAATCTGTATGCAGGTCAGGAAGCAACAGTTAGAACTGGACATGGAACAACAGACTGGTTCCAAATAGGAAAAGGAGTACGTCAAGGTTGTATATTGTCACCCTGTTTATTTAACTTCTATGCAGAGTACGTCATGAGAAATGCTGGACTGGAAGAAACACAAGCTGGAATCAAGATTGCTGGGAGAAATATCAATAACCTCAGATATGCAGATGACACCACCCTTATGGCAGAAAGTGAAGAGGAACTCAAAAGCCTCTTGATGAAAGTGAAAGTGGAGAGTGAAAAAGTTGGCTTAAAGCTCAACATTCAGAAAACGAAGATCATGGCATCCGGTCTCATCACTTCATGGGAAATAGATGGGGAAACAGTGGAAACAGTGTCAGACTTTATTTTTCTGGGCTCCAAAATCACTGCAGATGGTGACTGCAGCCATGAAATTAAAAGACGCTTACTCCTTGGAAGGAAAGTTATGACCAACCTAGACAGCATATTCAAAAGCAGAGACATTACTTTGCCAACAAAGGTTCGTCTAGTCAAGGCTATGGTTTTTCTGTGGTCATGTATGGCTTTGAGAGTTGGACTGTGAAGAAGGCTGAGCGCCGAAGAATTGATGCTTTTGAACTGTCGTGTTGGAGAAGACTCTTGAGAGTCCCTTGGAGTGCAAGGAGATCCAACCAGTCCTTTCTGAAGGAGATCAGTCCTGGGATTTCTTTGGAAGGAATGGTGCTAAAGCTGAAACTCCAGTACTTTGGCCACCTCATGCAAAGAGTTGACTCATTGGAAAAGACTCAGATGCTGGGAGGGATTGGGGGCAAGAGGAGAAGGGGACGACGGAGGATGAGATGGCTGGATGGCATCACTGACTTGATGGACATGAGTCTGAGTGAACTCCGGGAGTTGGTGATGGACAGGGAGGCCTGGTGTGCTTGCGATTCATGGGGTCGCAAAAAGTCAGACACAACTGAGCGACTGGTCTGATATTTATTCCTTTTATATTTTAGATTCCATATATAAGTGTAACATATAGTATTTGTTTTTCTTTGTCTGACTTATTTCGCTGAGCCTACTACTCCGCAAGTCCTCCATGTTGTTTCAAGGGGCAGAATTCTTGGCTGCATAGCGCTGTGTGTGTGTGTGTGAGATCACATCTTCATCTGTTTGTGTGACACTTAAGTTGCTTCCATACCTTGGCTGTTGGAAATAATGCTGCCGTGAACACTAGGGTGCATGTATCTTTTAAAATCAGTGTTTTCATTGTCTTCAGGAGTGGAATTGCTGGATCACATGGTAGTCTGTTTTTAGAACTATTTTGAATTGACTACACCAATTTACATTCCCATGAACAGTGTACAAAGGTTCCCTTTGCTCCACGTCTTTGCTAGTATTTGTTATTTGGGGTCTTTGATGAGGGCTGTTCTGACAGGTGTGATGTGATAGCTCACTCTGGTTTTGACTGCTTTTCCCTGATGACTAACAGTGTGAAGAACCAGCTTTTGGGTTTTTTTTTTCCTCAGGTTTCCTGTTTTCAATTTCATTGATTTCTGCTCTGATTTTTATTATTTCTTCTCTTCCTAGGCTTTTATTTTTCTTAATTACTGATTTCCTAAGATAGAAGGATAAATTATTGATTTTAGATTATTATAATGTTCAGTACTATAGATTTTCCTGTAAGTACCTTTTTTAAGCTGCATCCCACAAATGTTGATAAGTTATGTTTTCATTTTTATTTAGTCTAAGATATTTTAAAATTTCTTTTGAGAAATCTTCTTTGTGACTTTAGCAGTGTGATGCTTCATCACTAAATAATTGGAGATTTTTCAGCTTTTGATATCTTGTTCAACTTCACTATTGGTTTCAGAGTATCCCTTGTATTATTTCAGTTTTTAAAATGTGAATCTGATCTTTCCTGGTCAATGTTTTTTGTGAACTTGAAAAGAATGTGTATTCTGATGTTTCTAGATGTGGATGTCAATGAAATCCAGTTGACTGATGGTGTTCTCTATATCCTTACTGGTTTTCCTCCTGCTGTCTGCCAATTACAGATGTCTCCAGTTATAATAGTGGATTTGACTGTTTTTCTGGGTAATTCTATCAGTTTTTGCCTCACATCTTTTGACATTTTGTTACTAGATGCATCAACATTAAGAATTGTTGTGCCTTCTTCAAGAATTGACACCCCATATAATGCTTCTCTTTATGCCTGATAATTTTCCTGGTTCTGAAATCCGCTTTGTTTGAAACTAGTATAACTAGTCCAGCTGTCCTTTGGTTAGTATTAGCACAGTGTACCTCTCTGCATCCCTTCATGTTAATCTATCTGTGTCTTTATTATAAAATAGGTTTCTTGTAGACAGCACTGGTGGGTCTTACTCTCTTACTCAGTCCGTCAGTTTCTTTTGGTTGTTGTATTTAGGCCTCTCACGTTGAAAATGTTGTTATAGTTGGGGTGGTATCAGCCTTTACAGGTGACGCAGATGCTTTCTGACAGATTGTAACCAATCGCTCCTTCTCAGCAGTACCAGCTACGTCACCGCTGCTTTTCTGCTTGCTTCTGAGCACCCTTGACATAACGATACTGTACCCAGAAGCACGACCGTGTTCGCCAGACACATGAACTAACTTACGTGCCTGGACATGTGAACGCACGTTTGCATCTCAAAGTTCGCAGTTTGAAGATTCGTATGTAGGGGGCTTACTGCACATACTACCACTGTAAGCTTCTTGTCCATCGAGTCTTCTCACTCTGTCACTGCTGTTGAGTTTGAGCTTGTTTTTGTATGTCATGCAACACCTCAGACAGCTGCCAGCTGTCCTGGTTCACTCCTGGTTGTGAGCCACAGCTCTGCACATCTGGTGTTGCAAATCTCCCCTGTCCAATAACTCCTTCCACCACTTCGCAACTCACAAGCTTCAGTTCTATTTCACCAACTTCCCTAAGTAACCTTTAGGTCTTTCTCAGTGTAAGGTGCCGTATTTATTATAGTATTTATGTATTTATTGACAATTCAGCATGTGTAAAACCATTGTTATTGAATTTTGGTAGTTTTTAATTGGATTTTTACCTTTTTAAAAAAAGATAGGATGAAGTTTTTGAATGTTGTGCTCTTAAACCCATTTGCTCCTTAAGCACTGTGGTTTTTATTGCATGATGTTGTATACTGCAATGATTTTAAGGAACTCAGATGTCATGATAATAGCAGAACTGACTGTAATTGCTGTATCCCATATCTGCCCATTCCTCTGTCCACCCAGCCATCCATCTTATTTTTTAATGCATTTCGAAGTAAGCAGACTTACGTCCTAATGATTATGGCATGCGTAGCGTTAACTAGAGTTTGATACTTGCTTACTGCTCTTTTAAAAATTATCATAAAAGTTACGTACTGTGAAGTCTGCAGTGTACCATTTGATGAGTAGAAGTGTTTCCTCCTCCTCTTTCCCAGTTAGGCCGTGTCCTCACTGTCTCAGAAGTGCCATTGCTTTCCTTTTGCCAGTTCCAGAGCTTCATATACAGGCAGACTTTGGAGAAATGGCAGGTTCAGTTTCAGACCACCACAGTGAAGCAAATATCACAGTAAAGCAAGTCCCATGAATTTTTTGGTTTCCCAGTACAAATGAGTTATGTTAACATTAAACTATCATCTGTTCATTGTGCAATACATAATGTCAAAAAAAAAAGTATATCCCTTAATTTAAAAGTACTTAATTGCTAAAAATGCTAATAATAATGGAAATGGTTGAAATATTACAAGAATTCCCAAAACGTGATAGAGACGCAAAGTGAGCGGATGCTGCTCCAAAGTCGGTGCTGACGGACCTTGTGGACGCAGGGTTGCCACAGACCTTCATTTGGTTGTTTTACAGCTGTATCTGTGAAGCTGAATAAAATGAGGTGTGTCTGCAAAAGGCGTCACAGAGCGTAGACCCTTTTGTTGATTTCTTTGATTCAGGATTGCATTTTTTAGGTCATCCGTGTTGTGTGTATCAGTACTTCATTTTCCATTTTATTTCTGAGTAGAACATGCCAGTTTGTGAATCCGTTCACTTGTTGATAGATACGTGGGCTGTTTGAGTTTTTCCTCTTTTGTGAAAAAAGTTCTCAGGAGCATGGTTAGACAAGTGTCTAGGTGCACGTGTTGCCTTCGTTTCTCTTCTGAGCGGAGCTGCAGGGTCTGGGGGTGAGCATCCACTCAGACGTACGAGAAACTGCCAGCCGTGTTCCCAAGGAGTTGCCCCATTGTACGTTCCCACCAGCAGTGTGTGAAAGTTATCCTTGTGCCAAGTTCTTGGCAGTGCTGGTGTGGCCGGTCTGAAACTGTCACCACCCTGCTGGCTGTGTGCTGGTGCCCCGTGGGGTTTAATTTCCCTTCTGTGGTGACCAGTAGTCACTGCAGTGCAGCGCTTCCACGTGCTTCGTGTTTATTTGCAGTTTTCTGTGATATTTTGTGAAGTGTCTATTGAAATCTTTTGTTCGTTTATAAAAATTAGATTGTCTTATGTCTTTGGGGCGAGTTTAATTTTGCTGATGTCTGACTTACAAGTTTGTTATTTTGTGCTTCTTGCTTTCTGTGTCCTAATAGGTATTTGCTTTATCCCTGTGTAAGTAAGATACTTTTACACATTTTCTTTTAGAAGCTTTATACATTTAATCTTTGTGTTTAGGACTGTGATTCATTTTCAGTTGAGTTTTATGTATCGTGTGAGGTAGAGATCAATGTTGACTTTTCCAAATGGATACCAGTTCTGTCACTGTTGATAGAAAGACCTTCCTCACTCTTTGGGACTGTTTGGCACTCCTGTAAAAATGTTAAGTGATTGTCTAAGTGTGGGACTCTTTTGGGTCTCTTTCTGAATCCATTGCGTTGGTTTGTTTGTTGATTCTTAATGCCAGTAGCACACTGTCCTGATTACTCAGGTTTATGCTAGGTGAATCTTGAGGTCAAATGATGTAAGTCCTCCGTCTGAATTCTCTTTCGTACTTTCTTTTGCATATTTTAGATCCTGTTTATTTCAAACGTTAGAATAAGCCTGTCGGTTTTATAGAAACCTCCTAGCATGAGTATAATTGGATTGCATTGACTCTAGAGATCAATTTGGAGAGAATTGTAGCCTTAATAATATTGAGTCTTCTAGTCCATAAATGTGATGTATCTCTCCATTTATTTACATCTTCTTTAATTTCCCCATCATTGTTTGGTAATTTTCAGCTGAGAAATTCTACATGTCTTTTGTTCAGTTCTTAAATGTTTTATGCTTTCTGGTCCTTTTGTAGATGTAATTGTTTTAAAATTTTATCTTTTTAGTGTTTGCTGCCAGTATATACAAATAGAGTAGATATTTTTATATAGTAATTCTGTATCGTGCACCTGTATTTAAATTCACTTATTAACTTTACTGATTATTTTGTGTTTATCTTTTGTTAAAGTAGTGTTATTTACAGATAAAGTCAGATTTATTTCTTCCCCTTTTTCTTCAATAGGATGTTTTTATTAGATGAATATATTTATGTCTATATTTAGCTTTTAGCAATAAGCTATGCTGAACTCTAAAAATGTCATACCATTAGTGTATGCAATATTTTTTAGTCAAATTAACCATTCATTTATTCATTCATTCGAAAATGTGTGTTGAGCACCTCCTCTGTGCCAGTCCTCCACTCTGCACGGAGAATAAAATGCTAATAGTCACAGTAACACAGTCCTTGTTATAAATTTGGCACACCTCTGAGTTGTTCCTTGCGTGTGAAAGCCAATGAGGTAGGTTTCATTATTATCAACAGAATGTTAAAATGAGTAACTTGGCCAGTAAGTTCTCTTTACTCTTGACTAGGGGTCATGTTTTACTGTGTCTTTATATGTCAGGTAATTTTGAATTGCATGTTGTAACTGGATTATAATTTTTAAAATTAACAATATTTTTTCAGTAAGTTTAATGACATTTCATAATTTTCTTTGCTAATTGTCATTTCTTTGTCGCACACATTTCCTTCTGGTTTCACTGGACTTCCTACTGAAGTCTGTTCTCAAATAGTTCTTTCGTGAGCATTTGTGGATAGTAGAATTTTAACTTTTTATGCCATAGAATGCCTTGTTTTGCCGTCATTCTTGGATGAGGCTTTACCTGGGATTAGGTGCTGGGTTGATAGTTCTTTACTCTAGGTGCTTTGTGCCGTTGTTTACTGTCACCAGCCGCTGCTGGAGAGCAGTCAGCTTTCGTTTTCATTGTCATTCCTTCTGACATGATCTGCCTCTCTCTTGGAAGCTTTTAGGATTTTGTTTGTATCGATAGTCTATAGTGTGTGTGTGTGGATCTATTTTTACCTTTCTCAGTGTGTGATGTGCACTTTCAACTTAACCAAAATATTTTTTAGTTGTGGGAAATCACTAGCTAAACTATCTCAGTAAATACTGGTGTTCCACTGTACTTTTTAATAATGGTGATTCCATTTTTTTTTCTTTAACATAATCCTAAATGTATGTATTTTTTAAATGCTTTTTTTTTTTAATCGTACTCTCCATTGATGTCTTCTAGAATGAATTCACATTCCAGTTGTGTATTTCGTTGGTCTTATGTACCTTTTTGGGGGGCTTCCTGTGTAGCTCAGCGGGTTAAGAACCTGCTGGTAGTGCAGGGGACTCTGTTCGATTCCTGGGTTGGAAAGTTCCCCTGGAGAAGGGATAGGCTACCCACTCCAGTGTTCTTGGGCTTCCCAGGTGGCTCAGACAGTAAAGAATCTGCCTGCACAAGAATATACAATGGAGAAAAGACAGTCTCTTTAACAAGTGGTGCTGGGAAAACTGGTCAACCACTTGTAAAAGAATGAATCTAGAACACTTTCTAACACCATACACAAAAATAAACTCAAAATGGATTAAAGATCTAAATGTAAGACCAGAAACTATGAAACTCCTAGAGGAAAACATAGGCAGAACACTCTCTGACATACATCACAGCAGGACCCTCCTCCTAAAGTAATAGAAATGAAAGCAAAAATAAACAAAAGCTTTTGCACAATGAAGGAAACTATCAGCAAGGTGGAAAGACAGCCTTCAGAATGGGAGAAGATAATAGCAAACGAAGCAACTGACAAAGAATTAATCTCAAAAATATACAGGCAGCTCATGCTGCTCAATTCCAGAAAAATAAATGACCCAATCAAAAAATGGGCCAAAGAACTAAACAGACATTTCTCCAAAGAAGACATACAGATGGCTAACAAACACATGAAAAGATGCTCAACATCACTCATTATCAGAGAAATGCAAATCAAAACCACAATGAGGTACCATCTCATGCCAGTCAGAATGGTTACTATCAAAAAGTCTACAAACAGTAAATGCTGGAGAAGGTGCGGGAGAAAAGGGAACCCTCTTACACTGTTGCTGGGAATGAAAACTAGTACAGCCACTATGGAGAACAGTGTGGAGACACCTTAAAAAACTGGAAATAGAACTGCCATACGACCCAGCAATCCCACTGCTGGGCATATACACCGAGGAAACCAGAATTGAAAGAGACACGTGTACCCCAGTGTTCATCACAGCACTGTTTATAATAGCCAGGACACGGAAGCAACCAGCCTAGATGTCCATCGGCAGACGAATGGATAAGAAAGCAGTGGTACATATACACAATGGAGTATTACTCAGCCATTAAAAAGAATACATTTGAATCAGTTCTAATGAGGTGGATGAAACCGGAGCCTATTATACAGAGTGAAGTAAGCCAGAAAGAGAAACACCAATACAGTATATTAACACATATATTAGAAAGATGGTAATGATGACCCTATATGCAGGACAGCAAAAGAGACACAGATGTAAAGAACAGACTTTTGGACTCTGTGGGAGAAGGAGAGGGTGGGATGATTTGCGAGAATAGCATTGAAACATGTATATTAGCATATATGAAACAGATCGCCAGTCCAGGTTTGATGCATGGAACAGGGTATTCAGGGCCGGTGCACTGGGATGACTCTGAGGGATGAGATGGGGAGGGAGGTGGGAGGGGGGTTCAGGATGGGGAACCCATGGCTGATTGATGTGAATGTATGGCAAAAATCACTACAGTATTGTAAAGTAATTAGCCTCCAATTAAATAAATTTTCTAAAAAAAGAATCTGCCTGCTTTGTGGGAGACCGGGGTTCAATTCCTGGGTTGGAAAGATACCCTGGAGGAGGGCATGGCAACCCACTCCAGTATGCTTGCCTGGAGAATTCCCATGGACAGAGGAGCCTGGCGGGCTACAGATCATGGGGTCTCAAAGATTCGGACACAGTCAAACATGGTACATTTTTGGTGTATTTTAGAATTTTGTTTTTGTGGCATTATTTTAATTAGGAAGGTAAACATTTTTCTTCACTTTGTTTATCTAGTTCTATACTTTTCTCTTTATTACAGTTTATAGTTGCTTTCTAACTCCTGGGCCCTCAGTCGAAAGCCTGGTCTGCATTAGGGTTTCCAGGTTCTTTATTCAGGGTGAGTGTTGCAGGGTGAGTCACAGATGGAGTCAGTAACTTTGTCCAGCTCTTAGCTGCTCCTTCTCCCTCCCCCTTAACTAGGCCACAGTGTCAGATGAGCTTTAGCCAAGGCCGCGGGTGGTATCTGTGTTTTCTTCCCTTCAGGAGGGGAGCCTCTTCCCTGTGGGCTCTAAGCAGTGAGCAGGGCTGATGATCCACTGTGGAGCCCTGTTAGCCTCGGTGCCTCAGGAGGAACTCCTCCCCGTTCATGGGTGTCCGCAGGCCCAGAGCTGCCCCTGCTTACTTTGTGCTGCTTCTTGGAGGCTCTCTTGTAACTCACTACTTTCTTTAAACATAAATAATTACATTATATGCTGTATTTTCAACAGAGGGGCTGAATCAGAACACCAACTTATCGAGTCTCGACTAGACATCCAACACGTTTCTTCTTGTTTTGTCATTGTTGTGTCCCTGGACACACAACTCTTGTTGGTCATACTGCACTTGTGAATTCCATTATCTGTGAATGGTAATATCTAGTAGGACAGACACTAAGTTATCTTTTATTTAACTTTGTCTTGATCACAATTTTCTATTTTTACATAAGAACTTTAAAATCACCTTGTCTAGTTTTAAAAAGATAGACTCATTTGGAGTCTTATCTTGAACCTCAGTACACATATATATTGATTTTAGAAAGATTGCTATTCTTACGCTGTTACGTTATCCAGATACTCAAATACTCGTTTATTATCACTTTTAAGATAGCACTTTTGAGCTTTACTTGAGCTCTTTATTCATACGTGCATGCTAAGTCCCTTCAGTTGTGTCCGACTCTTTGCAACCTTATGGATGTAGCCCGCCAGGCTCCTTTGTCCATTGGATTCTCCAGGCAAGAATTCTAGAGTGGGTTGCCATTTCCTTCTCCAGGGAATATTCCCGACCCAGGGATCGAGCCCGTGTCACTTAAGTCTCCTGCTTTGGCAGGCAGGTTCTTTACCACCAGCATCACCTGGGAAGCCTCCATCCTTAATGATACCCCTGTTTTATAGTGTCTGTGGTTATTATGATTGGTATCTATAGATTCTCCTTCCTTTCTCTAGCTGATTATTACTAGGAAAGAAATTAAAATATTTCTCTTACATTCAGTCATTTTCCAAAAGTGTATTAGATGCTCAGTTGTGTCTAGCTCTTTGCGACCTCATGGACTGTAGCCTGTCAAGCTCCTCTATCCATGAAATTCTCCAGGCAAGAATACTGGAGTGGGTGTCTATTACCTTCTCCAGGGGGATCTTAAATTTTCCCAAAATACCTAGTTAATTCTAAAAACTTATATTCCATAGTTTCCGAGGTATATAATCAGAGCAACTACAATTAATATAATTTTATATCTTGTAATATTTATACTTATCTAGTTCTCTTATTAAACTAAAACCTCTAAGACAATGTTTAAAAGTTGTAGGCATCTCTATGCCTGATTTTATTGGAAATGACTTAAGTGTTTCACTGTTGAATACCTTGCTTGTTGCGTTCAGTTCAGTTCAGTTCAATCGCTCAGTCGTGTCTGACTCTTTGTGACCCCATGAATCGCAGCACGCCAGGCCTCCCTTAGATTTGGCAAAAAGTGTGTCTTATTTAGGTACTTCCCTTTTATTTTTATTTGAATTTTTATTAGGAGTGGTAGCTGAATTCATCAAATACCATTTTAAATCTTGCACAATTAGCAATTTAACTAATTGTTAACTAATGGACTCAGTTTGCTTTTTAAAGTTTTTTAAATGAATTGCATACCTTAATGATTACCTTTTGCTCTAGTATTTCTTTTGTAGAGATAATTTTGTTCTCGTGTTTTATACATTAATAATTAAGGCTTTCATGTTTAAGTCCATATGGTCAGTTTGCCTGAATACTTTCGGAAAACCAATACATAGTTACCCTGTAGCACATACTTTTTAGGATATTTAGGTATTGCAGATGCTCTTATCTGAATTGGATACTTTTTCAAATTTGTCTCCATGTCTTTGTTGAGGGAGGGGAGGAACTAGATTTTTACTGTGTCCTTTTAAAAGCCACATGCCCCGCTGTACTTTTTGTTAGAATTCTTAATTCCAAATATGTATGTGTAGATAAGTTGGAAAGATTTTTGTAATTGTAAGAATACATAAGTAATTCTTTGGGTATGTTTATGAATGATGCTATAGGAATGTACTGTCAGTCTGGGTTTTGTTGTTGCTTAATATTGCCCTTTTTGCTTTTTCATGAATTCTAAGAATTTTTTTGTAGCTACCCTGTGCAGTTCATCTTGGGCTTAATTCTGATAATGTTTGGGAGTGTTTGGTAATTTATACATATATATAACTATAATCAGCTTTTCTTTCTATCTTTTTTTTAAACAGTTACATGGGAATCGGTCTTTCTGCTCAAGGCGTGAACATGAACAGACTACCAGGTACACTTGTAATTGAATTAGAGTGCGGTCTTATGGCTAACTCTGGCTAAAATGGCAAGTAATAACTCGAGATATTAAGTACATCAATCTTCTATATTTTTAATCGCTGTATGAGTTCAGAGTTGAAGCTAAATGGTTTTAATAAATTTTATGCTATTTTGCAAAATATGCCATGCCTCGTTTTGTTTTGCTTGTTTTTGTTTTGTGTGTTGGTATTTTGAACTTCTAGTACATAATGATACCAGCTACTTTAGATGTTTTAATTGGTTGGTTCTGTCTCCTACCCAACACATTCCTGACTTCTAGGAATTCCCCATTTTCAGTTGTTTAATACTCTGGGTATCTAGGCTGATGTTAAAAGTAAACGAAGGAGAAAAAAAGCAAAGGAAGGAAGGTGTGAAACACAGTGGTAGACTGTTTTCCTAAAACCATTAATTGTACCAAAGTGATTCTTCGATTATATTTTCTGATGTTCTGCTTACTAATGTTAAAAATTAACTTTAGAGGAAACTGCTTGAAAATTGAGAGAAAAATCTTGTGTGTTATTATAAACTCTGTGTGTGTTTAAACCAAATCAAAGCAAAATTCCTTTGGTCTGTTAGCAAAGGAAATATGCATGAGACTGCGTCTTGCTGTTTGTTTGCTTTTTCTGTTAAGAGTCCTCTCTGAGACATAGTTTAGCGTTCTGTGTGGCAGATTTACTTTTGTTAATGTTGTAAGCAGTGTTTTAATACAGAATTTATGTACTGTGATTGTTGAGAATTTAAATGTACTGTTGGAAATTTTACCTTTGGAAAGGGGAAATTTACAGAGATTGTACTGTTCTTGCTTGTCTTGTTATAAATTTGCTGAATAGTTCTAGTATGGGGCAACCTTACTTTTCACTGTAAATATACTGAAACTTTCTCTTTTAGGCTGGGATAAACATTCGTATGGTTACCATGGTGATGATGGACATTCATTTTGTTCTTCTGGAACGGGACAACCTTATGGACCAACTTTTACAACTGGTGATGTCATTGGCTGTTGTGTCAACCTTATCAACAACACCTGCTTCTACACCAAGAATGGACACAGTTTAGGTACTAAAGTAACCAGATGGGGTGCTTATGTACTTACAGCATGGTAGTAATGGTTATTATGTAATTCTCCTTTATGAGTAGATGCCTCTGGAGATTATTTCTTTGTTCTTTCTAGGTAGAAGCTGAGAAAATGGTGAAAATTTAAATCTGAAGTATTATGTAATGGGCACATATTCAATTAAAAATCTTAATTTTTTACGTTAAAGGCCACATGATATCACACCTGTGGGACTAACTAGAAATAACTGCATGCTCAGATATTTATTCTAATAGTGGAAATGCTGCATGCTTTCTGCTCTGCTTTGAATAAAGCCCTTCACAGTATGATCCAGTTTTCTAGATACCGGGTGCCGAGAAAAAAGCCGTCAGTTTTTAGTATAATATGAGGGTAATGACAGAGCATGGAAAAGCTTATGCTCCCAGCGAAATGAAGGGCATTGACATACTGAAAAATCAGGCCTGCTAACAAAAAATTAACAAAGATTGTAACTACAAGCTAGTTCTGCAAAAGGGAGCAGAACTAAAATGAGCAAATGATAACAAAACTTCTAAAAGACAGCTGGCAAATAGATAGATTAGTGAAAACATGAGAAAATCACTCCGCTGTAAGACTAACAGGAAAGTAGGGGTTTTGGTTGAATATCTGTACTACTTCAGATTTAATACTTTTATGCTCCCTTTTCTTAGATTTTTTTTGTCTTTGTTTTGTATTAAAGTAAGTATAAAGGATAGCAAGGTTGATGCTTTAAAAAAAGTTTCATATTTTTAACTGTTTAGAACATTCTTGATTTATAGCAGGTTATTTCTGATGAGATAAAGTGAAAGAAGGCATCAACTAATCCCCAAAGGCAGAAGATTCAGTTTGCTTATAAACAGTATTTAAAAATTAAACTGCAGATAGTATGCTTAGACATATAATAAATATTCTTTAATATAGTACAAAAACTATTCTGTAATTTAATAGTAGAGAATTCTAAATTTTGGGCTATGTTGGTAATAGTTATTTGGGTTTTTTAGTGTCTCGACATACTCCTTATATAATGTTACTGTCTTAGTCATAGTTAGTTACATTTGGCTTAAAACTTTTCCTTCTGATTATTACTGTTGATTCTGAAGTTCTGTGCTGGCTAACTTAAAAGCTCTCACAAGTCCACAGAGACTCTTAACATTCTTTTCAGTACAAGACTGTTGATAAAGGATGCCATGTATGGTGTGTGTATTTGTGATCTGATTGTTATTGGCAGACTGGTTTCCAGAAGGACACAGCCCTTCTAGTTTGTTGTTGCTCTTCAGGCTCTGTCTGACTTGTCAAAGCAGTTAACTGGGATAGTCTTCATTGGCTTGGCTGCTTAAGGTATTTAAGATCTTAAACCAGAAGTCTGCCTTCAGGTAGGACCTTTGGTTCAGTAATGCAAAGATGACATTTTTAAAACCAAAATGAATTTTTTTATAGTTTGCAAAAACTTTATTTCAGAGAAGAAATTTTATTTTGGGACTTGAGAAGATCATAGGTGATGTGATATTATTTTTTTTCCTATTAGATTTTCACAAGCATTTACATTGAGATTTTTCTCTTGCGTAAGGAAGTTGTTTTTAAAATATGTTGTTGTTGTTCAGTCCCTAAGTTGTGTCCGACTCTTTGTGACCCCATGAACTGCAGCACATGGGATGCTGTTTAAGAACAAGGGTACTTGATGGAAGCATGTTCTAAAATTGTCAGTTTGAAACAGTTGGCATTATTCATTCATAAACCTAATATGTATTTGTCAAGCACATGGAGGGTCAGGATAGCAGTGGTCAGTATGGGAGTTCAGTTGTCTGGGTTTTTCTCCTGGCTTGGGCTTGTGACCTTAGGCGAGCTACTTACACATCTGTGTGCCTCAGATCATAAAACCAGATCGCTGTAACATGTGCCTGTTGAGGTTGCTGGGGCGGACTGAAGTGATGCACGTGAAGCTAAGTGATTGCCATACACTTAGTGAGTGCTCAGTAAGTGGTGTTCATTGTCGTTTGCCAGACTCTGGCCCAGGTGCTGGGGATGCAGTGAGCAAGAATTATTCCTCTGGAGCAGAGGTCAGCAAGCTATGATGGCCCACGGGCCAGATCAGTCTCGTGTCTGCTTTCTAAGTAAAGTGTCACTGAAACCCAGTCACCACCACCCCTACCCCTGGTTCATTTGCTTTCTGTATGTGGCTGCTGTCCTGCTACTGTAGCAGAATTAAGTAGTTGAAACAAGCCCAGAGAGCTGACCCCTTACAGAGTAATGTGTTTCTCTCTGGACCAGATTCTAGCATCTAGAAGATAAAATATTACTCAGCTACTTTTCCCTTGTATTTCGCAAAATGGATAATTTGTGCCCCAAAGCTTGGTACATCCTTAGTTTCTGTCTCATGGAGGTTTTCAAAATGTATATTTACTTACTGTATAAAGAGAAATGAAGGGGGTTTTGAGGAAATAATTAAAGGAGAAACATTTCAGTATGCAAGTTAATTCATTTGAATTTTTACATTTTGTTATAATTCTTCAGTAGACAGTTACTTTTCTAAAAGTCTCTTGATAATCAGATTAGGAAATTGGGAAAAAATTGTTTTCTGTGTAAAACTTAAATAATTGTTCAGCTTGTTAAAGTGCCATTTTTGTGGTCTGAATATGTATAGGTTGTGTTTAATATATTTGACAGTGTTCAAAAGTGTTATTCTATAGAATTAAGTTGGATACTTCATTAGAGATTTTGGTAAAGTGAGGAAGGATCTCAGTAATTACTGACAAAAGTAAATTTTTGCTTAAATGATATAAATTTAGACAGTCTTTATCGATAGACATTTTTGAAGGAAAGTGATTAGGCTGCTGTTTTATGAAAGGTGGTAAAATTATATATGGTCATGTTTTATTTATTCTTGCTGTTTTCTTTGTTCTTTTTAGTTTTCTGAAATTTTTAGGATAAATTCTCACATTTGTTTGGCCCACAATCACTTTACTTTCTGTTTATTAATGAAACTAAAGGTAATCTGAACGTTTTCACTTTTGACAAGTTAACATATGAGTTTACTGGTTTTTAAAAGTCATAAAAACAGTATTTTAATTACAAAGCACTATTTTTACATTTATTTCAAGGCATATATAGTAGAGATTTATAGTCAGTTTGCCTTTTAACTTTATTACTTTAATGAATAGAGTCAGATGTATTTTCTGAAGGCACAGCACAACGGTAGAGCTACAGACTCTCAACTGGGAAGAGACCTTAAAGATGATGTTTCAACAGGAGGGCCCTCATTATTTTAGGTGGTGATCATCACCATAGAGGGCGGGATGCTGGCATGGTTTGACTTTGTCTTAATGTGTGTTTAAACTGAAGAACTGCGATTAGCCAAGTCAGCAGTACCACCCCCTCCCGTTATTATAGAGCTCAGTCTTTTTAAACATATGACTGAGGTCCTATAGAAATATCTGGTTTGTTTATTATCTTATTTTCAGCTAAGTAATTTATTTGAATATTTAAAGGGTGATTACATCATCACTTTGGGATGTCAGTAGATTTATTCCAGTGATGTTGCCATTGTTCAAATGTATTTGGTACATAACTGTTGAAATTACTGTCAGAGGGCATTTAAGAGAAATTTTCAACTGTATGTATCTTTGTCCTTTGAAAGAGGAATTAATTTTGTTTTCTAGAGTGATCAAAACTTTGTATTTTTATGAGAATTTTTTAAAGTAAACAAAGCTACTATATTTTCTATTCACCCCTTTTTGTAACAGAAAATCTTTCCTTTTCCCTTAAAATTATTTAAAAGCTAAATCTAGGTAAGGAAGATTTAAATAACAAGGCCAGATAAAGCAGCTTAGGTGTCAGTCAGAAATTAAATGTAATTATTTTGCAACCAGTTTTCTTTTTACTCACATAGCTTTGAATATTTATCTGAAACCATTTCAGAAATCCTGGAGGCAACTACCGTACCCCAGAAATAAAATTGGCGTGTCCCTAACAAGGGTCACGAGCTTGACACAGGATGGCATTCACTCAGACCTGCATAAGTGTTATTGAGAGAAAAATTAGTCTTGTTATTTTATATTTAGCTTTTTAATTTTTTCCTTCCTTTGCTGTATTTTCCCTTCTTTTTGGTGAGAAATTCAGCTTGTCACCATACTCTGCCTGAAAAACGACTTCTAACGCCATTTTCCTTTCCTTTTAGGTATCGCTTTCACCGACTTACCGGTAAGACAGACTTTCTTGTAAAAGTAGTTTTGTATTTTTAATTAAAAGAAGTATATGGAAACTAGTACTACTCACGTTTAAAACGCAGTCTTACTGATAATAAGTTTATAAGCCGTGCCGCACGCGCACCAGAGCGCCTTTCATGAGCTGCCATCGGTGCGGACCGGCAGAAAGTGAGCCGAGTTGCACTGGGCCCCGCTGCCCTGGGGAACTTAGCTGTGGCTGAGAACCAAATCGGACATGTTTGTTTAGAAGACACTTTTTAGTATCACTGTGGATTCGTTTGAAATATGTTTCTCTTTTATTGTTGGGCTTTTTAGTAAGTGGCTGTGTGACAGTCATTTACTAATTCAGCGTCTGTTGATGCCACTGTGTGGCGAGTTCTCTGCTTGCTTTTATTCAACAAAACAGATGGAGGTCTCTGTCCTTTCGGAGTATTCAAGTTGAGGACCTTAATAAATAATGCATTAAAAATATTTTTAAAAATTTAAATACTTTTTAAAGGAAGAAAACAGTAGTGCCTGAGAGGACCAAAGACAGAACCCAGGTGGCACAGTTTGCTCACCGTTGTTCAAGGTAATTGCTGAGCAGAATCTTTGGAGGAAGCGAGGATATGGAGAACAAGAACGTTCCAGGCAGAGGGAGTAGTTAGGGGGCGGGCACTCAGGCAGGAGCGCATGGGGCGTGTTTGAAGAGCGTGCAGGGAGGTAGAGAGACTGAGGCGGGCGGAGTCAGACCCCAGGGTGGGGCGGAGTCAGACCCGAGGGCGGGGGCCGTTGTGAGCACCTGGGCATTGACTCTGAATGAAGGACACTGACAGTGCAGAGGTTAGCTGTTGTGATACACCGGATGACAGAGAGACGGCAGCTGGGGGAGTAAAGACAGAAACAAGCCAACTGTGAGGGGCTGCTGCAGAAACTCCCGCAGGAGATGCTGGTGACTCAGCCTCTGGAGACATAAGGAGTGGTTCCATTCCGGACGCCTTACATCCCAAATCTAAGCCTCTGTCAGTTGTAACATGCATCATATATAGCCCTAAAGGGAGTGGGGACTAATAAACTGATACAGCGCTTTCTTATCATTTAGGACTGATAGTTTATATTCACTGATCTCTTCAGATATTTAAATCTATTAATAAACTTTTGATCAGTATCACTTATTGTATGCCTGAAACAGAACTTTAAGAAGCAGTGACCAGTGAGTGGGGCAGGAGGAGGACTAAGAATTGGGTGTCCTCCTTCAGAGCCAACTGAAGAAGATCTGTCCGCAAGGAAGGAGAAGCCAGCGTGTCAGATGCCGCTGTGATGTATTGCGTCACACGGGCTGAGGATTGACCAGTGGGCTTATTGTCAGGGTTAGCAGGGTGTCTGCTAGCTGTTGAGAATGATACAGTAGCAAGAAAAACAGGGGATGTTGTATATCCAGAGGGAAAGTAGCCGTGATCCTGCCCTTGAATGGACAGGGGGTGATCCCGTGGGTGAGTGGAAAGGAGAGGCTTTCGAGAAGAGTGTCTGGTGGGGGCGGCTGGGGGTTGGTCCAGGTGCAGATACGAGGGCCCAGGTAGCTCAGTCTTGTTGCAGATGTTTTGCTCAGACTCTCCGAGTCACATGGATTTGGTGAAAGGGCGTATATAGCTGGTTTGATTTTTTTTTTTCTTTCTTTCTTCCCCCAGTTTTTGTGGCTCTAAGCAAGTAAAATCAACTTGTCAGTAGATTTTGTTCCTTACTGACAGATAGTGGTGATCATTTTAAAAAGGCGTAGCTAGTTTTAGATATGTTGACTGTTTGGGGTTGCCTTCTGATCATTTTTTGTCCCATTTTAGAATCACCAGTTATATTTTTTGCCTTGTCTGTAATTAGCCAAGGGTGATGTTCATTTCTACCTCAGTGGGTAAAGTGGTGGTTAGGGTGGTGGTTGTAAGTTTTCTGTTAATAACACAGTGGTTCTGAGAGCTCTTTATTTTTGTGACTGTGAGATCTTCTGGGACTTCCACACACAACATATCATTCTTCTACTTAAAAAGGAAAGAAAGTTAGTCTTTCTCTTAGATTCCCCACCACCTGTGATCCTTCACTAGACAGTCACAGCAGTCAGCCTCCGTGGAGGGGATGTTTACAGAAAAAAAGCTTACCTATTATGGAACCAGAGGGTGCTTTACATCTCTGAAAACTGGAGATGTTTTTCAAAATGATCATTCTTCCCCAGCTCACCTCACCATCTTTAGATATGATGATGGTGTTGAGTGTATGGCCTTCTAGATCTGTTTTAAACTTACGTTGGCCAGTGTGTCCGTGACTGTCGGCTGGAGGAAGGTGGGTCGTAGCTGAGGCACTGTTCCGGTAGCTTGCTTTTTTCACTTAGTGATGTGTGTTGTGCCTCTTTCTGCATCAGTGTACACGTTTTTAACGCTTTCTTTTTGCTTGTTTTTATAATATCTTATTGTAAGATGCACTGCAACGATTTAAAGATGTATGTTTTTGCGTATTTGACATTTATGAAAGGGGGTGTATCCTAGAAATCCATGGCCTGTCACAGTTTAATGGACAGTGTTTCTTAGACATGAAATGATGGTAGATCTTATAGTCAGTGCGGGCTGAGCTTCCCTGATTGTGGTATATAATACCACCTGTGAATGGACATTCTTTTTAATTTTTTATTTGCTATTAAAAATAATGCTGCAGGACATATATCTTTGCACATGTTTGTTTTTCTGTAGGATTAATTTCTTACAAGAAAAGGACTAATTATCAGCAAGGAAATTGAATCGGTAATTTCAAAATCAGACAAGAAAAAGAAATAAAAGCAATTCAAATTGGAAAGAAAGAAGTAAAGTAAAATTGTCTTGTCAGTCTTAATAGATTTTGCCAAATATCTTTCTTACAAGGTTATATTGGTTCATATTTCTATGTACAGTGAATGAGAGGGCTTATTTTCTCAGCCTTCATCAACACTGGGTGTTCTCAGCTTTTAAAATCTTAATCTGTTGTGCAAAATAATCTGCTTATTTTAATTTGCATTTAAGAAATTCAATTCATATCTCTTTATATTTTTAATCATCATCTTATGTTTCTTCAAATTGCCTGTGTATCTATTGCCAATTAAATTGTTTTTAACTAGTAATTTTGTTTGTCAGTTTTTTGTTTTGTATCGGGGTATAGCCAATTAGCAATGTTATGATAGTGTCAGGTACACAGCAGAAGGGGCTCAGCCGTACATATCCGTGTATCCTCTCTCCCCGCAAGCTCCCCTCAAATCCAGGCTGCCGCGTAACATTGAGCAGACGAACTAGTAGTCTTTGTTTTCCTATATTCTGAGATTATTTTTTCATATTTAGAATATTGGTCCTTATAATGTGTGGCAAATTTTTTTTTTATATAAATTTCATTTTTCTTGACATAAGAGTTTTTGGCTTAAAATACTTTTGTTTTAAACTATGTCGCAATTTTGTAATGGGCTTTAATGAAAAGAATACTGTGCTCGGAGTAGAGCCATGAGTTTCCCTTTCTGCGTGTCATTAACAAACTGGTGCTTTTGGAGACACTGTGCAAGCTCTTTAAATCTCCGTTTCTCATTGGTGAAATGAGAAGGTTATAATGAGTATCTCACTTGTCTTCACCGTAAAAGTCTATTAACTTGTGAGTTTTGTTGATTATTAAGACTCAGTACACGTGTGGGTGTTGTGTTACCACTTGTTCCCCTAAGCCAACGTGACTGTCTTTCCCAGTATATTACCACAGTACTCCTTCTGTTTCTGATTTGGGTTGCTTGATTGGTCACCTGAGTTTAAAAATACCTTCTTAGCTTTTTGCAGTGAAATCTATCTAAGCATCTTGTATTTACACACATTATATTCTCTTAATCTTTACCTGATTTTGTACTGAAAATACCTGTGATAATCATTAAAGCAAAGCAATAGGCATAAACACAGAGACTGAGGATGAAGTAGGCTTTGGAGTTACAGAAAGGTCCACTGAGCTTAGATTTTGGTGTTAATAAGCCTGTGTCCAGTCCCAGCTCTGCCGTGGTGTAGGACAACTGTGAGCACGTTAATTTACCCCGTCCTCAGTTCCTCTATCTTCATAATGCAGATAATCATAATGATGATGACTTAACAGGGTAATGACAGTGATTAAACCTGGACCTTTAGAGGACGCTCAGTAACTTACTCTCCCTTCAGATGTGACAACAGTGATTGAGCTGACAGAAGGACTCCTGTATTTTTTGTACAGATTTTTGAAGCTGTTGAACTTGTTTCACCCTCAAGTCTTAGAGTATATCTTAGAGGAAATGCATTTCTTAATGAATTTGAATGTTTAAATCCTTTCTGGAGATGTGTGCATTTTATTTTTATGTAAAGAATCTCTATTCTTAAAGGCACTGTTTTGCTTATAATTAAGTTCTTATACCATTCCTTAATAAAGGCATCCCAGATGTAGAGAGAATAGAAATTAGTAAACTTAACATAGTGTATGCCCAGTTAGGATGTTCTTCTATGGTAATCAGCTTCCACGTGTACTTTCTAGAAGCGCATCGCAGTATCATACTTCAGAGGATAAATATGAGTTATGCTTGGATCTCTCTATTGTATGATATAATCTTTTTTTTTTCAATTTTTTAATTGAAGGATAATTGCTTTACAGAATTGTGTGGTTTTCTGTCATACATCAACAAGAGTCAGCCATAGGTACACCCATGTCCCCTCCCTCCCAGACCTTCGCCCATCTCCCTCTAGCCCACACTTCAGCCTGTCGAAGAGCCCCTGTTTCAGTTCCCTGCGTCTGTATGACATATTCCTAAGAGCAAGAATTTATTTATTAGAAGTACCTTCATTTATTAGATGTATAATGCCCTATGGTCTGAATAAATAAGTAGCTTAGGTTGCTGTGTATTTTTCTTGATCATTTGCTTTATTTCTTCCTCTATTAGTTTCTGATTGAGATCTTAAAATATTTGTGGAGCAAATTTGCAATTCTGTTATTTTAAAGGTAGCATTTGCAAGAATGAATTTTCTTTTTTAACATAAAAGGGATGGATATTTAGTGAACTGTGTTGTCTTACAGCCAAATTTATATCCTACCGTGGGGCTCCAGACACCAGGAGAAGTCGTTGATGCTAATTTTGGGCAGCACCCTTTCGTGTTCGATATAGAAGATTACATGCGGGAGTGGAGAACGAAGACACAGGCACAGATAGACCGCTTTCCTGTCGGAGACCGAGAGGGAGAGTGGCAGACCATGATCCAGAAGTGAGTGGGGAGACGCGCAGGGACGTCTTCCAGAGTGCGCTTTTTATAAAACATTTCAGCCTTTCGGTGTGAAAAGACTGTTTATCTATTCATATGTGTCCTAATGATCTTAATGTATTAATAATGCTTGATTTGGTGACACACGTCCCGAATTGTGTTGTAGTCTGATTTATTAATTTGCTGGAGGAAATAAAGTGACACTAGATCGCGTAGGTTAATTCATTTGCCAGCCTTAGTAATGGGACTTAAGGTTTCCATGAGTTACTTGATTCAGCTGTTAATAGCGCCAGTGCAGAAGATAAATTGAGAAAGAATTTAGATTGTAGAATTCACGTTGTGGTTTTGGCACATGAACTTCACTGTGTTGTTCAGCAGTGGTATAAACACTTAGGAGAAAAAATAATTACTGTTCAGTAAGAATGAACATCAGAATAACAGTGTATTTTACATCCCGGAATACAGACATGATGTGCTCATGGCACCTTTCAGGATTTAGCTAAATTTTTCCGGTGAATGGGTAACTATGTAAGAATAATATCAGCTATTTTTGTTTACTTGGATCCCTTTTTTTGTCTGACAAAAAATCTCCAGCCTAAAGAATTTTCAGAACTCCATTTACTTATTGTATATTCTGTTAGACATTTAAGAGGAAGTAAAGGGAATACAAATCACAGACAGTGAGTGTGGAGCTTAGATTCCGCAGTGCAGTTTAAATGCTTACGAGTCAGTGTAACAGGTGGACAGGCAGCAGCAGAGCAGATAGCGGGCGTTAGTGAAAGCACTGTACGTGGATGACCTTTGTCTCAGCTCACTCTTTACCCCCAGTTTACAATTTGTTTTATTAGGCAGCTTTTTATGAAAAAGTAGAATTTCAACATGGGAGTCAGCAGGAAAATACAAGCCCTGTGATAGTCACCTATTTTAGACTACGCCTTTGTTTGAAAGGCTCGAGATGACATGTGAATGTCAGTTGTACTGAATAACAGTAGCTCTTAAAACTCCAAATAATGCAGACTTCAAACTAAATACTGTTAAGTTTAAGTAGTCATTTTCACTATCATAATCTAACCCAAGAAAATTCAAGATACCCTCAGTCTGACACAGTTCATCTTAAATGTCTGTATAATTGAACAATCTTAAATTTGCAAATCTCGTAAAACTTGTCATGTTTTTTGGAGGAGATAATTTGGGGCAGGATGATGATTCGAGAACAAGCGTCCTCCCCGGAGCTGTTATCAGTCTCCACACCAGTGTTTCTGTCCTGCACAGTTGGAAGAGTGGTGGCTCTGACTCAGAATCCCCGGGTCACCATGAGTTAGCAGTGCGCGCTGGGCTGGACTGCTCTCTGGGGTCCCGTCCCTTAATGCTCTCCAGTGGTTCCCGCTGAGCATCCTGGCGGGTGGTTCCCGCTGAGCATCCTGGCGGGTGGCTGTAGAGGAAGCATCACCTGTCTTAGTCCTGCGTCAGGGTTCAGGGAGAGCACCTCCCCTGCCCCATTCCTCACAAAATAGATCCTCACTGGGGGAAGTTCATGTTAAAACGTTCTCCCCTACCCTCTTAATCTAACATTTAGATGAAATAAAATGAAAAAAATCCGTTTGTTAGAAATTTCCCCGTGCCAGCTCGGTCCCCTTCCTGAACCACTGCTTCATACCATTTTCTGTTGGGCCCTTAGTAGCGCCAGATGGAGGCAGGTTCAAGAGTTGAATATTTATAGATATATTGGGTATTTCAGTTAATAGTGTTTAGTCAACGGTTTTTCTAACATTTTGTCATTAGATCCAAATACCATACTTGTAAATACCACTTGGTTTTTAAACAATCAGTTTGCTCTTTGGAAGTGTCACTTACTCAGTCATATTTGAGGAATTCCTCTCCTGTGCTCGAACATACTACCTGATTTAGATTAGAAGGCTGACTCCTCACTGATTAATATTATCACCCTCATAGACTTTGTTCCGGAAGATTCTGTCTGTGGGGTCACCTTCGTGTTTTTTGGGTTCACACCTTGTGACCCGTTTTATGTAATTGGTGGACAGAACTGCAAAGAGTTAAACTACAGAGCAGGAAGAGTTAATCTATTTTTAAATTTTTTATTTTACAAAATGCCAGCACTTTACTAGGGTAAGTCATATGATACTGGTAAAATAGAAATTACGGTTAGTACAGTGGAGTAAGGGTGGGAAGCAATAGGGAAGGACCTGGGGATGATGGAGTGCTAAGAATCAAAGTTACTTCGTGTCCTGATTGTCTGGTAATACTTCCTTTTAGGCAGAGTAGACTCACTATAGCATTTGAAGTTATCTTTTTGGAAATAACTCTGTGAATAAGACAAAATGATGTTTTGAACTGATTTTGAACCTGAGGTAATTAAAGCCTTCATTGTTCCCAGGGCATAGATTGGTTTTGTAACATCAGGGTAGACCTTGTGTATGTAAATTGTAGTATGAAGCATGTATTCTCTTGACTAAAAGCTGTGTGTTTCTTCTTTTTAAGAATGGTTTCATCTTATCTAGTCCACCATGGGTACTGTGCCACAGCAGAGGCCTTTGCCAGATCTACAGACCAGACCGTTCTAGAAGAATTAGCTTCCATTAAAAATAGACAAAGTAAGGACCCGTGGTGCATGGCTAAACACGTGTTTTCAGATTATAGGCTTGGTTACATTGACTTTTAGAAACCTGATTTTTTCATGAAAGTTTTTTTTTCAAATTTATTAATTTGAAATTATGCCTCTGAAATTGCCTTTTACTGACATTTTTGAAGGTTACCTTAAAAAATTCATGGGACTGTAGTAGTAGTCTGGATGTAGAAAGAATTGTGGTGAAATTTTTGTTAAAATGTTTGCCACTTTTTCTTTAAAAATGTTTTCTTGAGCTTTCAGAAAGTAAACATTTAATAAGAAGTGTGTGTGTGTGTATGTGTTTTTCAACAGGTAAAGTAGTCCCATGATTATTAGATGTTAGTGGAGATGCTGTGTGAGATGTTTGCACTTAAATTGCTATCTAAATTTAAGATAGTATTGGTCTTAAGTATTTATTGCTTAGGTCCCAATGCTAGTGACCAGTGCTGTGGGGCCTGTTCCAACTGGGGCAAATCCACAGTTAGCCGTCCTCAAATCGGTGCTGTTAGTCCATCAGGGAGAGCGTGGCTTGATGAGGGTGTCAAGACAAAAACAAGACAAGAGGGATGCAAACAGAACTTTCATAGGTCAGATTGTTAGAAAACACTGATGACATTACATTGTAGCTGATGATATGCTCGTCTTTTCTCACCACGTTGTATAGACTGTAGCAAACAGGAGATGTCTGCTCAATCTTTCCCTGTCCTCATCATCTAACCTTCGGGGCATGCTCATTCAGTGGCTGTTGAATTCAGATCTTACTCAAAGGCTAATTTTCATTTAGTACTGGGTTCAAAAGGCTATATAGTGTTTGATAAGACATTTTGAATATTACTTCTTTCATACCTCCTATGGTCTTTTCTTTAAAAACCACTTTATTGAGGTATGGTTGACATATGAAAAACTATGCCTATTTAGGATATATAGCCTGATGAGTTTGTATATATCCATGAGACCATCACCACAGTGTATATGGCATAATATACCCATCTTTTTCATCTTAGTGTTTAATACATCAGTATTGCTTAACAGCTGTTTTTCCTATATTACTTATATGTTTGAATTTTTTTAGTAGTTATTAAAGTATTTGTTTTTCTAATAGATTATTTTGTCTGAAAATACTCCTTAAAATAGAAACTGAGTTAGAAAAATAAGTGCAGACTCATCACAATTTAAAGACTTTTTTTTACTAATTTTTGAGGGTCTACTAAGTTTCCTTTTCTATTCTTAGAAAATTTATCTTTTGCTTTCTTTTTCTAAATAGGAATTCAGAAATTGGTATTAGCAGGAAGAATGGGAGAAGCCATTGAAACAACACAACAGTTATATCCAAGTTTACTTGAAAGAAATCCCAATCTCCTTTTCACATTAAAGTGAGTTTAATAAATGTTATATTAATTATATATGTCGTTACCTAACCAAAATTATTTTCTTGCTTTAATAGTTTTAATTTTTGTTTTACCTCGTTTCAGGTATTTAGATATAATTTTGTAATGAAGCATATTTAAGCAGCAGGTTGAGGAATAAACTTTTGTGTTGAGGACTCTTAAGAAGAAGGCATTTTTCTACTTCTGTTTGCTCTTCTATCATTCTATCCCTGTATTTAAAAAATGTGAAACTCTTACTTAGAAGATGGGTATCTATTTTTTCTCTTGTAAAATACCTTATAGTAAGTTTGCAGCATTTTTTAAAATTGCGGTAAAAATATATGTGAAAGTCGCTCAGTTGTGTCTGACTCTTTGTGACCCCATGGACTGTATAGTCCTGATCCTCCAGGCCAGAATACCGGAGTGGGTAGCCTTTCCCTTCTCCAGGGGATCTTCCCAACCCAGGGATCGAAACGGGGTCTCCCACATTGCAGGTGGATTCTTTACCAACTGAGCTAACAGGGAAGCCGGGTAAAAATACACATATCATAAAGTCTGCCATTTTCACCTGTACAGTTTTCTGATACTCGCTTTGTTTCTGGTACACTCACATTGTTCTTCAGCCACCGCCAGCCATCTGTTTCTACAGCCTTTTTCATGATCTCAGTCTGAAACTTGGTACCTGTTAAACAGTGACTCTGCATTTCTCTCTCTTCCTCAGCTCCTGGCAACCACCATTCCACTGTCTGTCTCTGTACACTTGAATTGGAGTACTCTGAGTACTTCATGTAATGGAATCATAAAATGTTTGTCCTTGGTCACCGCCTTACTTCCCTTAGCATCATGGGTGTTCACATCTGTGTCGGAGTTCCTGCTTTCATTCTTTTGCATATATGCTCAGAAGGGGATTGTTGAATATAGGATAATTCTGTGCTTAATTTTTTGAAAATTAGTCCTCACAGTTCCATAGCCCTGTACAGTTTTCCATTCCTGCCAACAGTGGCAAGATTCTAGTGTTTCATCCTCACTTACACTTATTGTTTTCTGTTTCTTTCATTTTTTAAAAAATAAATAATAGCTATTTGGCTTTTTCTGTTGGTTGTATGAATCTTTGTTATCTTAAAATTCAGCTGTTATTAAGTTTACGATTTAAACTTTTTAAGCATCAGAAATGCTAAAAAAATGATCAGAAATTGATCAGAAATGATCATAAAAATTGATCAGAAATGCTAAACCTGATGACAGACCTACTTTGCTTTAGAATAAAAGTTTGAATGTGGCCTGTTTGATTAAGAGGTTGCAGATGGGACTGGGGGTGAGGAAGTGTGGGGAGTAGGCCCTTATTTTGTGTGAAGGTAGGTGTGTACATAAAACTGCATCAGGTACTTCTTAGGTACTATTTGATTTGCGTCCAAGTGCAAATATAATTTTGATTATTTTAGGTTAAAAAAAAATGAGGTCCATTTTGGTTTACTATAGCTACAGACAGATTTTCAGTTTCTTAGTAAATCTTGATTAAAGGTGATACAATGTCTTTGCATTATACTCTCATTTTTCAGGAAATTTTTAAATAATATTCTAAGCAGTACAGTATATGGAGCCACATTTAGCATTTTTAGTGTACTATCTAAAGGCGAGACTTACTGATAAATGCAAATTACTAACGTATTTCCTGGTAGAAGTCTGTTGCTATTAGGTAACTAAACAGTGATCTGGAGATGATGTAAATACATTTCTGTTTTCTCTTTTTAGAGTGCGTCAGTTTATAGAAATGGTGAATGGTACCGATAGTGAAGTACGGTGTTTGGGAGGCCGAAGTCCGAAGTCTCAAGACAGTTACCCTGTTAGTCCTCGACCTTTCAGTAGTCCAAGTATGAGCCCCAGCCACGGGGTGAATATCCACAGTTTAGCATCGGGCAAAGGAAGTACTGCACATTTTTCTGGTGAGATTCAGTCTTACATTATCTTACAGTTTTTACCCTTCTTCATGGTTTTGAACAGAAATAAATTTTAGAAAAAATGTAGACATTTCTACCAGCCATTTTGCACATTTGTGATTTGATCTCAAGAGATTCTGAAAGAAAAATTGTGGGCGAGTCAGATTCATGTGTTTTTGGTACCAGAAAGTAACTTCAAGATGAGCTGTTTCTAAGAGTGGCTTACTAACAGATCTCCCTAAATGAAGGGCAACGTTCGAGTTTTGTCTCTAGAAGTCAGATCAGAGGTATCTGGTAATGAGAAGGCAATGGTGTGTTTTAGTCAAGTATACATGTAAAGGCAGTGACGTGGCCATGGTGTCTGAAGCCCCCGACCCCACGCGCGGCTCCCAGCCGGGCTGCCTCTCCCTCCTCCCTTCCCAGCCCGGCTGCTGGCAAGAGTCAGGTCTGCCTGTCTGCTTCCTCCTGGACTCACTGAGGCTTTTGGTGAGGCTTAATTAAAGTTCTCTCCCTTCTTGGCTTTTATGACATCTTCTGCAGATTTATTTCTGGTCCTTCTCAGTCTTTTTGCTCTGCTTGTCTCTTTCTGTTTTTCCCGAGGTCTTACCTTTCCTCTGTACGTTTAACTTTGTAAAACTCAACTCAAATACTGTTTCCTGTGCTTTCACAGAGTAGAGCAACACCTTTGCTGTTTCTTCCTCAACACAGCACCTTTCTGCGTTGCTGCCTCTCAGCTCGTTCACATCACCATCCTGCACAGCGTGTGGGGGTCTCACGTTTGTGTCCTCAGTCAGCACCCCTCGGACACCGTGTGTCCTGTCAGGCTGGGACAGATCCTTGGTCTTGCTGTGTACTTACGTAAAACAGGGTTATGGTAACACTGGGCCTCATGGCAGGGATTAAATGAGATGCATAATTAAGCCTTCAATAAATACAGGAGAGGATTACAGCTCACAATTAAGTATCCTGATGTTCTTTCGAAGAAGTTTTCCACTTGTTTTCTATTTAAGTAGTCCACTGACTTTCCTACATTATAAAAGGTTTAAGTACATCATCAGAACATGGTAGATCTGTTGCAGCCTGATTTGTTTCTTTTTTTATAAAGCGTCTTTTCTTCTTTTTTCCCCCAGGTTTTGACAACTGTAGTAACGGTGTGATATCTAACAAAGCACATCAGGCGTACTGCCACAGTAAGCACCAGCCGTGTGGTCTGAATGTACCAGAGCTGAACAGCTTAAACACGTCCAGGTCGCAGCAGGTCAGCAGCTTCACCAGGTAATGATTCCCCTGGCATTGGCATCACTGTGAGCAACCTTGGTTACGGGTGGCATCGTCTGAAATAATTTGGAAAAATGGAGTTAGATGGCCACAGTGGGGGTCTGCGGGAATGAAGGGGTGAGGAGTCAGTTCCCTGGTGCTGTCCCTTCCTCTGCGCCCCTCTCCCTCTGGAGGGGTGACGAGGGCAGAGCCAGGCTCTCTACTGCCTTCCTGCCAGCGCAGACCCCCACGGTGGCCACAGAAACGTCATTTGTTAATGTTTCCAAGTTAAGTCACTGTAGTGTATTTAAGCTCTGGAGTTGACATATGATACATATACAACTGTTTTTTCTCAACTATTTTTTTCTCTTTGTGTGGGTTTTTCAGTGTGAGGAGTGTTTGCTGAGTTGCAAATAACTAACTTTACAAAAAATATTTGTTGATGAGAACCTACCTTTAATTTGAATAGCTTGCATATAGCAGATAGTTAAGTCGTTTAGTAAACATACAGCACAAGGAGAGGATTGAAAACTTGCTGGGTGTCAAGCACTCTGCTGCTAGTGTGGTCTCCACTCGAAGAGCTTTGGGAGGAGAGATGTTCCCGTCTTGGTACTCTGACATACTCAAGTTTCTATTCATGAAACCTAAAGGTTCATGAAATATAACCATTTGAATTAAATGCTAGTGTGTGAGGGCAAGTTCTTATGGATTTTTATCAATTTGATTGATGTTGCTTTGGTCTTAGAGCATGAATTGATGGGTCACACTGCGTTTTGGGGGAATATGCATCAGTGCAAAATTCTCCCATGGAAGGAGACAGCTCCTAATGTTTACAGTCTCAGTGTAAATATGATTCTGGAGAAGTGCATGTAAAAAATCTGTATTTACAAATTTGGAGATTAATCAGAATTTCCAGGTTATCTATTACAAATGACAAATATGTACTGAAATAATGGTATTATGTGGTACAGTTGTGAAATCCACAAAAATGATCCAAGAACAGCAGTAGGAAAAGGGATTGTCTTGCTGAGGAGGTTAGGGTAGGCAGTGGAGACGCCACACTAAAATATGAAATGAGAATATCATAGTAAAAATTTTGTATGGAGATGTAAACAATTAAGCCTTTAGTTCATCATATACTTTATAGTATTTATTAACAGTATTTTATGATTATTAGACGGTTCTACCATAGTTTGAAGGTAGGATTGCAGTTACTTTGTTGAGTTTTTCACTTAAATATTATGCTCATGGCAGGAAGTTGCTAAAGAGACCTGTAATTACCTGAGTTGAGGGAAGCAAGCTGAACGGAAGGGGTTGATGACATAGCATCCTCTTTTGGGTGCAGCTTAGAAGAAAGTAAGCTCTCAAACTGCCTTAAACTGTTAAGCAGTACCAGTTATTTTCTAGTTGGTAATGGCTTTCCTTGTGACAGTGTTGTGAAGTAGGCAAAGATGGTATTAACCGACTATGAAAACCATTTTACAGATGTAGAGCTGAGTGCCAGAGAAGTAAATGGCTTTTTTTAAAGGTGAATAATTAGTAACTAGTAAGTTGCAGAATGATGACTACTTCCCAGGATGTCTGACCTCTAGACTCGCGCTTTCTTCATTAGACTCCCCGTGAGAAATGCTCTTCTTCCCACCTCCTTCTCCTCCATCCCAGATTCTACTCAAGCTGTAAAATTCTACTTCAGTTGTTAACCTCTTCCAGGATGATTTCTTATCAATTCTCAAATTTCATGAAGATAACTACACAAGCTTTTCTAACTGACGGAGATGTGCTGGGGCCACGCCCTGTTCTTCTAGATCTCTGAGTGTCCTGTACCTTGATGGTCTTACAGACAGAAGTGTGTATGCACCCACTCACCCAGGCTGGAAACCAGTGGTTGCCTTTGCTGGCATTATGCATAAAGTGCAATTTTTGCTTCTCTGCATTCAATTTTGTTGTTGTTGTTGTTTTCCTACAAATGAATATACATTGCTTTTTTAATGAGAAATAATCATTTTTATTTATTTAAATATTTTCTAAAGTTTCATCAAGTGTTTCCTTCTGGACTGTATAATCATTACCTAGATCTTCATAGGAGAAATCTGGAAGGTTAGATATTGTTGCTCGGGGTGTGGATGGAATGAAGGGCAAACGTTGGCAACCTCAGCGTGGCCACTCAGAGCTGTTGGCACGTGTTATTCATCCAGTCAGTGTGAAATGGCCTTAGGTATCTCCAAAACAGCATTTCAAAAATTCAGATTCTGCAGTATATTTAGAATCTTCAGCCAATAAGAAAGTCTGTCAGAGAAAAGTAGTGTTGGGTTCTGAAAAGGGCTGAGGGGATGAGACTGAGTAGTCGTTTCTCGTGTTATCACTTAACCTTCGAGAAGGAGTATAATTTTGAGTAGTAAGGACAAATGCCCAAACGCCATTTGGGCAACGCCAATGCCCAAACAAGCAGTCTTTCTCTAAAAGACTGTTAGAGAAAAAGTAGTCTAGAAGCAAGCTGAGTATGAGGGCAGGGAAGGAGGCGAAATGGGGTGGGTCCCAGGAGCAGGTTGTTTGGTCAGGGAGGTTTTTGCCTTACATGCTTGGGGCAGGGAGGGTGGTATTTTAGGGCAGGAGTTGATTAAATGAAGTGCAGGTCTAATTCTGAAAGATAATGGGAAATATGTGCTGGAAAATGATTTCTCCATAGTGATAGGAAGTCTTAAAGCCACTGCATTTTAGTACATGTATCTTTTTCCTTCCTTATCTCCAGGACTACAAATTCGTTAAAAGTTAGCTGCATCTTTGGCTTTGAATACATTCAAGATTTAACTAAATACCTTTTTTCCAGATTGCTGTTGCCTTATGAAGTCAGTTTTATAAGTAGGCTCTGTAGTTGAGTACTAATTGATATTAAACTAAGCTGCAAGTGTGCTATTTCTAAAATTAGGTTTGTTTTTTCATTTTCAGTAATGATGTAGACATGGAAACAGATCACTACTCCAATGGAGTTGGAGAAACTTCATCCAATGGTTTCCTAAATGGTAGCTCTAAACATGACCACGAAATGGAAGATTGTGACACCGAAATGGGTCTGCAGTGATATTTCTTACATTTTTAATAAAAAATGATGACTACAAGGTTATGTTTTTACTTGTACTGATTCACAGCTGATGAACATAAATCAGATTTAAAGATGTGTGTGCCATTGGATTTGATAGTAACATATTCTCTTAGAAGTCTCTGAGAGTGGATTGCTAGAGAGAGTAGAGTCTAATTTTTTAGTATCTGGCGTTTTCTTTGCTGAACTGTTTCTGCACAACTGCAGTGCTCTCAGTAGCGCAGCAGTGCGAACTTACTAGTGCTTACTGTCCTTTGAAAGGATTGGTAAGGCTGGAGATACAAAAAGTTTGTGTACCTATTTCAATATAGCCAATATAGACAGGCCACATGGGTAGAGATGATTTAATAAATTCTAATCAAATTTTCTTTAATTCATTTAACCTGAATATATGCGACTATTCATAGTTCAGTGCCTGGCAGGTAGTAGGTGCCTGTTTTGACACCCTCCCTTGGTTCCTTCCCCCTCAAAATTATGTGGCTGAGAAACATAATAGCATGCATAATTTTACTTTGTGGACAACTTGTGTAGTAAATTGTACCGTAAAGTTAAACAAGCAGCAAACTTCCCCATCAATTGGAGAGTGAAAATTACTGAAGCTTATAAATTTTTATTTGATTTTATAATATTTTGATATTAAAGGGAGTTTATTAAAATTGCTAGAAACTATTTTATAAATGCAAACTTAATATTACTTACACGACCACCTTGTTTAGGATCATGTGTTCCAATGTGTAATTCACTCTTTCAAGCAAGGAGTAGGACTGAAAGGCAGCCTCATTTTACCCTATCAGATATTAGCAAGCAGCCTCAACATTCCAAGAATAGTTTGTGTCTAGGGATAAAGAGCAGGAGTTCTAGAGCCGGATCACCTGGATTTGAATTCTGCAACTGCCACTTACTAGCTGTGTAACCTTGGGTGAATTACTCAGGAGCTCTTTGCCTCAGTTTCTTCATCTGTAAAATGGGTGTAATGATAACTGCCTGTAAGTGCTTCATAAACATTAACTGTTACCGTCATGATTAGTGATTTATATATTGTTAACTAGTGATGTATACTTTTTGCATTGTTGATCAGTGATTATTGTCAGTCAAGATATATAAACTGAAAAATTTTTTCCTAAAAGTAGTGTAATTAACCCTTTTGATTAGGTACAGTATCGTCTGTGTTTTTATTGGAGTCATTTAGATTATCTTACCTTCAAACTGTTCTATGTCAGTTAAAGTAGCCTGGGAAGTAGCTACTTTTTCCTTTTCTTTTTTTGCAGTGTTGCTATATTTTTAGAAAATTGTGCTTAATTTTTCATAACATTTTCTTTGAGACATGTACATCATAACACTGAAAGCTTGTCACCTGACTTTCAACTCCAAGCTAGATAGATATTGGATCCTAGACTCTTGAGCCCTAGAGAAAGTATTCCTTGTAGCTACAAGGTTCCGTATTATAATAAATTAAAAAGAAACCGCATATTTAGGTAAAATATTAGAAAGTAGTTACTATATGAAATGTTCAAAATGTTGTAAGCAATTTATGTTTGTTTCTCCATTGTATCCCAACTGTAAGGTAGTGAAATACCTGTTTGTTTTGCTTACAGAAGTTGATTCAAGCCAGTTAAGACGCCAGTTGTGTGGAGGAAGTCAAGCTGCCATAGAAAGAATGATTCACTTTGGAAGAGAGCTGCAAGCGATGAGTGAACAGCTGAGGAGAGAATGTGGCAAGAACACAGCAAATAAAAAAATGTTGAAGGTAAATTTGTTTTCCCTTGAAAAGCTGTAAATGTGTGGATGAAACTAGAATGTCACTTTGTGAAACGCTGAGCAGGGCTGCGGTTGCTGTTGGGAGGCTTGGACACGAGCTCCTCCCTGGCTTCCTGCCCATTCGCGGGTGAAAAGGTGCGACGGGGTGAGGCGGCCAGGCTCTGCTGGAGAAAGCGCTGGACTTCAGGAAAACACGTAGGTTAGACCCCGGTTCTGCACTTCCCAGTGTCATGCGCCTCTTATCAACTTGCTTTCTTAGTTTTATTTTCTCAGCTGTAAAATTGGCAGAGTTATTAGGAGAAATGTGAGAATGCTGATCAAACTATAAATGTGAGATATTTTGATTTTAGGAAACACTGCTTAGGGTTGCAGCCAACTGAAGGTACGATATGTGGCCTTTGTTTTGATGGTGGTTGACGAAGGCTTGGCTCGTCTTCCGCGAAGAGTGAAGACACATTCTCAGGTCTCCTCTGGTTTGATGCTGTGCCGGGTGGTGATAACGGGCAAAATGGAAACACTTCAGTTAGCCACAGCTCTGTGTAGCAGCTGAAGATGGAGTTTCGCCTCCCTTAAGCCAGCACTGCAGTCAGCCAGGGATGAGTTTTCCCATAGTCACAGCAGTGCCCCCAGCCCTGTCGGCTGTGAGCAGGAACCTAGCCGTTGTGGCCGTGTGTTTTGTTTTGTTTGCCCTGCATCAGGTTGGGCTCGGTGTCAGTTTGTTAAAACACTTTCTTCTCAGTGATTTGAAATAAGTCCAGAAACTCAAGGAGAAATGGCACGTGGTGGCCTTGACACCGAGACTTTGGGAACTGAAGGAGAGGGCGAGCCTCGGGGCTCCCGCCATCCCTCCCCGAGCTGAACCGAGAGGGCCGGTGAGCAACCAGCTAGCACTAAGTGTGTGTAAAATCAGGGGGAAATAACCGTCCTGGCTTCCTGCACCAAGAGCTTTAGTACAGCACCTGTGTAGGCAGAGTGTACCTGTCTAGGAAGGTTCAAGAAGCCGCTTTTACACTTCCAGTAAAAAGGCACGCATAACTGGATTTATCCAGATTGCAAATTTTCATCAGTCTGTTAGGTTGGTGCAAAAGTAATTGTGGTTTTTCATTGTTGAACTTTGCCATGTAATACTGGAATACATTCTTAAATAAATGTGATTGTTATACATCATTTTAATGCGCATTTCTCACTTTGGTTTTTTTGCTAATTAATGATGTTAGACAAAAAGAAAATTCGAGCGATTTTTTTCTTTGAGTTCAAAATGGGTCATAAAGCAGTGGAAACAACTTGCAACACCAACAACCGCATTTGGCTCAGGAACTGCTCACGAACATACAGTGCAGTGGTGGTTCAAGAAGCCTTGCAAAGAAGACAAGAGCCTTGAAGATGAGGAGTGCAGTGAGCGGCCATTGGAAGTTGACAACGACCAGTTGAGAGCCATCATTGAAGCTGTTCCTCTTAAACTACATGAGAAGTTGCCAAAGAACTCAGCGTCGATCATTCTATGTTCATGTGGCATATGAAGCAGACTGGAAAGGTGAAAAAGCTTGAAAAGCAGGTGCCTCTTGAGCTGACCGATAATCATAAAAATTTTCATTTTGAACTGTTGTCTTCTCTTATTGTATTAAACAACAACGAACCATCTCTCGATCGAATTGTGATGCGACAAAAAGTGGATTTTATATAGGCAGCTGGAGACAACCAGTTCAGCGCTTGGACCGAGAAGAAGCTCCAAAGTGCTTCCGAAAGACAAACTTGCCCCAAATAAAGGTCCCGGTCACTCTTTGGTGGTCTGCTGCCCATCTGATCCACTGCAGCTTTCTGAGTCCTGGTGAAACTTACATCTGAGAAGTATGCTCAGTCAGTCGATGAGGTGCCCCAAAACTGCCACACCTGCAGCTGACATTGGTCAGCAGAATGGGCCCGTTCTTCTCTGTGACGACGCCCGACCGCATGTTGCACAACTTAACACTTCAAAAGTTGAACAAGTTTGGCTACAAAGTTTTGCCTCATCTGCCGTCTTCACCTGACCTCTTGCCAGCCAACTACCGCAGCAAGCACCGCAGAAGCTTGCTGCGGGAAAATGCTTCCACAGCCAGCAGGAGGCAGAAGATGCTGTCCAAGAGTTTGTTGAATCCCAAAGCATGGATTTTTATGCTACAGGAATAAATGGGCTTAATTCTCGTTGGCAAAAATGTGTTGATTGTAGTGGTTCCTACTTTGATTAATAAAGATGTGTTTGAGCCTCGTTACAATGATTTAAAATTCACCATCCGAACCAGCAGTTACTTTTGTATCAACCTAATACAACTTTGTAGAATCTTTTCAGCTATCAACAGTGCTAAGAAACTTACTTCTTAGGCTTTATTATTGCTTCCTATATCCAAAGCTATCCATCTGGGAAACCTGTTTTAGGGCAGTGGTTCTCATCCTTTTTGGTATCTAAACCCTTTAAAACCGATTAAAGATTCCCAAAGGGCTTTTGTTTGTATGAGTTATATTTATTGATTTTTCTGTACTAGAAATTATTACTAAAATTATTAATTCACTTTAAAATAACAAATCATTACATGGGTATTTTTCATACAAGTGTTACTTAATCTTTCTAAAATAAAACAATGAGAAGAGAGTAGCATTGCTTTACATTTTTGTAAATCTCTTTAATGCCAGGTTTAATAAAAGGTAAGCTGGATTCTCGTCCCTACTTCTGCATTCAGTCTTTTATGAACTCACACATCATGTCACCTCTGGAAAGCCCCACTGGGAGAGTTGTGAGGAAATAGGAGTGAGAAAAGAGCCAGTACTATCTTAGTTTAATATCATGAAAATAGTTTGGACCTCACAAGAGCCCATGAAAGGGTCTTGGACTCTGGTTGTCCCTGGAGAGAACTGATGTTTTAGGAGATATTTTGGAGATAGGAAATGTTTTTTTAAAAAGAACTCGTAGACATTTTTACACTAGGTCATCTGTTTTCTTGTTAAAACTTTATGCTAATTGAGTATCATTTTATGTAGTCCCTTTGAAAATTTAACATTTCACTCCATGGCTTATTCTTGATTGTAATTTGTGTGAAGCACAGAAAAGGGCATTACATGGCCTTTTCTCAGAGATACTCTTTGATTATATGTTGAATGAAGTAAAGAGGTAATTTATCATCTAAGGAACGCGGATGGCTTTGATTTTGCACCTCTGACTTCCGTGCAGATGCTGACTGCTGTCTCAGCGTTCTGAGCTGCTTCTCACCTTCCCCAGGCTTAATCTCCTCCCAGGTAGACGTCGACCCGAGTGACTGACCCAGTGGTGTCTCAGCACCTAGGGGACAGTGCTGGGGGATTAGTGTTGGAGGCGGACACAGAGAGGACTTTTGTTTGCCTTGGTTAAGAAGGATTAGAAAATAGTGCTTTTTTCTTTTATTTTTCACTTCAGGTCATGGGTAGCTGAAGTGGGTTTTTTTATCTTTAATTTTTTTTTTTTAATTTGCACAGACTTCTGAAGCATATATACGTATGTAGAGAGAGAGACAGTAAAAGCTGAGGTGAGGTTTACCTAAGTGGCATAGGGCCCCTGGTGTTCTGCTTCTCCTCAGTCGTGGAGTAGCAGGCACGTGGCAGACCCTTGGAGCAGCCCACCCCCGGGGCTCGGGCTGGGGGTTCCTGCTGGACCGGGGCTCGCTTGACCTTTTCCTCACTTTCTCAGTCTTCCTTTCCTGTTTTCCTGTTGTCTTTGTTTTTCTTGCTTACCTGCCTGAGTCTGCCAGTGGCTCCCAAGAGAGTGGCCTAAATTGTTCAACAGCTGTGTATTGAACCTTGCAGAGCGGAGGGTCAAGCGGGAGGGCTGGGTGGGTCAGGTTAGAATACTCAGCCCCAGTCTGCAAGTAGCTCTTAAATCTAGTAACTGAAGCAGAAATTGAATCATTTAGGCACATCCTACTGAGAAACTGCTACTGATTTTAAGCCAAATATAAGTACAGTTTGAGAATCCTACCTAAATGTCGTATTTCCCTCAGAAATTATTTCCACTGAGGTAATTTTTTTTTCTAAAATAAAAAGTAACCCATAATACCATGATATTTTACAGGTATTTTCAGTTTCCTGCCTTAAATGCATGGGCATATATTAATATTTTATCTGGTTGGTAATTGTGGTTATCCTATTTCGTGTTGCCCTTACTGTCATAACATGTGTTTCCAGCTCCCAGGTGGTCCTAGTGGTAAAGAACCAGCCTGCCAGTGCAGGAGTCACGGGTTCAGTCCTTGGGTCAGGAAGAGGCCCTGGAGGAGGGCATGGCAAGCCACTCCAGTGTTCTTTCCTGGAGAATCCCAGGGACAGAGGAGCCTGGCAGGCTACAGCCCCAGGGGCCCCAAAGAGTTGGGACACGACTGAGTGACTAACCAACTCCTGTTGCTATACTGGAAAGAATTGAAGTTTTCTAGGGTGTTTTAGGGTCTAAGCTCATACCCACGGCTCCCACCATCCAGGGCTTTTCTTTCCTCTCAGCCTGTGTCTGTGGCTGCTGCCTGTGACACAGCACACTCTGTTAGTAAGCAGTACCCCGCGCGTCACTGCTCACACAAGCTGCCTTCCTCCCAGGACTTCGAGTCCTTGGAACAGTGACGAGGCCCTGGTGATCCCTTTGTCCAGTAAATACTCATTCACCTGTACTGAAAATACGGGGCCAAAATCTTAGACTTTTTTGCTTGTAATATTTAGATTGGTAATTGAAAGAAACTGTTTTTACTAAAAGAAGTACAGGAAGTACTAGCTGTGTTGGTAACCTCTCATGGCCTTAGTTTGCTTCTAAGTGAAGTGAAGTGAAAGTCGTTCAGTCCGACTCTTTGCAACCGCATGGACTGACTGTACAGCTCGTGGAATTCTCCAGGCCAGAATACCGGAGTGGGGAGCCTTGCCCTTCTCCAGGGCATCTTCCCAACCCAGGGATCGAACCCAGGTTTCCCACGTTGCAGATGGATTGTTTACCAGCTGAGCCACAAGGGAAGCTTCTGAGCCACAGTTTGCTTCTAAGATGGGCATAAACATCTGGCTCCTAAGGTTACTGTGAGGATTAAATGAGATGGTACACACTAGCCCTTGAAACACTGCCTTGCACAGTGTTAGCGCACAGTAAGTTACTACCATCATGATCTTTTTCTGTTAATGTTTTAAATACCAGGAGGTGTAGACAGAATGGTCTTGATGGGAGATTTGGGACTGTAGCATCCCACCTTTCGGGGAGCAAGTCAGGATGTAGATTCAGGAGCATAGTCTTGTGCTTAAAGTTTTATGTAGTGATTATTCCTTGGACAGACTCTTTAGTCTTTTAAAATTTATCTGCGCTATAGGGATCACAAAGATTTAGACACAACTGAGCAACTGAACTGAGCTGAATTGCACTATAGGGGTGGCACTTCATGAGATGGATGTGGGTGGGGTGAATTAAGTCTTGAGCAAAGCTCGGTCTTCAGAAATAGTGATTGACCAGTTAGCTTCACAGGATAATCAGATATTAGTACTTTCTCCATGAATAAATTTGGATTGGGAGGGAACCAAAAACAATAGTAGCTTTGTGGGATGCAAAAGATACCTTAAGTACTGTGAAGCAGGCCTTGCAATCAACAGGTATGTGAAGCCTTTTTTCCCCCCTTTGTATCTAGCACCTTGAGTACTGCAGGGGATCAGAATAGAATAAGTTCTTCAAAAGAACTTTCATTAATAGCTGGGGCAAGAGGTCTAATGTGAGTGAAATGCTCAGCCGTATAGAACAGTGGATGGGGGAGCCTATGTATCCCTGTTGTCAACCCCAGACCGCACAGCTCTGCTCAACGGGCAGTTCTCTAGTCGCCACAACACAGAGGCCAACTCGGATGAGAAAGGACAAGGACACACTTGACCAGGAAGCCTTCTCCCACTAGCAAGATGACTCAAGGGGTGCTGGAGCGGTGTCCCTGGAAAGATAGTATTCTTCAGGAATTTGTCTTCCACGTTTCAGTGACCGGCGTTTTGAGTGTTGTTACCTAATTCACTGATTGAGTTTCCTCAGCACTTGTCCACGTACCCCATGTGAGCCGGGAAGGTGTCCTATGTCTAACTGTCTATATCTGTATCATAATATTATTCTGCATTGGGGTATTGATTTCTGGCAAAACAGTAATTTATCATTCATTGAAAGATTAGCATGAACTGACATGACTAATTTCTTTAGCTCAGTGAGTCCTCATAAACTGAAATAGGACCTCTTATAATCCCTGTGATGTGGGGGGGTGCGCTCAGCTGTGTCCGACTCTTTGTGACCCCGTGGACTATAGCCCTCCAGGCTCCTCTGTCCTTGCAATTATCCCAGCAAGTATACAGGTTGCCATTTCCTCCAGGGGATCTTCCTGACCCAGGGATTGAACTTGCAGCTTCTGTGGCTCCTGTGCCGGCAAGCGGATTCTTTACCACTGAGCCACCTGGGAAGCCCAATCCCCATTATACAGATAATGAAACCGATACTTAGGAAGGTGGTTCTTGCCAAAGGCTACACTGGTGATGCAGCTCCACTCGAGGCCAGCGTCTGACACTGTTGTAGTTATATCCTCCCACAGAAGGACAAGGGCCATCAGCTGAAAAGATGCTGTATGTCAGTTACTTCAGGAGGGGCAGTCTGAAGATGGTTCTGAAGGGGAGCTGGTTGTTTTTTTGATCACTGAGTTTGAGAAGACGTCCAGTAAGATGTGTCCAGTTTCCCCCATCTATTTTTTTAAAAATATATGGCAGGTCATATCCTTTTGATGTCACATTCGTATCAGTGGTCATTAATTGTAAAGCATCTGAATGTTTTGTCTTTACCTTAAACAGTAGTAGCCCATTCCACAAGAATGAGTTTTTTCCGTTTTATTTCTGTCCTATATGTTGTGTAGGTATAAGTGGTGGATGGTGAAAATGGGTGTTTGTAAAAAATAGGAAAACAGATTAGACTTTGCTGCATAATCTAGTTGTTAAAAAAGTCTCATATCACAGGGTAGATGAGCTTAAGGGTTAATCCAGTGCCTTAAGGTGTACTCGTAGTCTCTCAAGTTGAAGCCATAGTGAGCACAGACACTGAACTATCTGACTTAATCAAATTGCTGTTTTCAACAGGATGCATTCAGTTTACTAGCCTATTCAGATCCTTGGAACAGCCCAGTTGGAAATCAGCTTGACCCAATTCAGAGAGAACCTGTGTGCTCAGCTCTTAACAGTGCAATATTAGGTAAGTGAAGCCAGAAAGCACAGCTTTAACTAGTCTCTTGAGTATTTGAGACGGTATTTGTGCTGGTATTTATCCTGTGGTAAAATCTTAAGGGAAATGTTTTCTACATTAAAAAAAAAAATTACCTCACAGTATAGAAAAATTCCTGTTATCTCAGTCCCAGATTAAATGGATTCAAATGGAATAAAAACAGTACATTGGGGTGTATCTTGTGATGTCTAGAAAACAAGTGTCTGTGAGTGTGGACACAGCATTCCTGGCCTGAATTGCCCGTGCCCAAGCTCCCACCACGGTGAAGACACTGGCTCAGGGCCTCCCGGGGGCTCTTCAGTGCCATCAGCCCCAGCTCTTGGAGACGCAGGCTATGTGCAGTAAAGTTCAGATTTAACTACATGCCCTTACCAAGTGAAAAGGGGAGGGGAGGGGAGAGCAGCAATACGTAGGCTTAGCCAGGGGGAGCCCAAAGTGGGAGACGGGGACTTGCTGTCCCCTGACTGGTGGCCGTTCCTGTGAGCAGAGTGTGGTGCTTATAAACTGAACAGATGCTCTTTAAGTGAATTCAGTGACTGCACATTTTATGCATTTATATATAAACTACATAGGGTTGATTATTTACATAAAAGGACATTTTAATATCTGGGCAATTTTTTCCAAAGGGAATTTGGATGAGGGTGACTTTTCACTTTCCATTTTAGAATGTAAGTCCTCAAAAAAATGGGAGCTACCAGTTTAGTCTGTTGTGTGCTGTGTGGCCGTTCGGCTTGGGAGCTTTGAGGAACATGTGAGACACTCAGATGAGGGCAGTGCACACACAGTCAGTGTAGGCCGGAGACTGGAGCGGAGGCAGGGCTTAGATGGCTGGAATGTAAAGGGAGCGATTTAGAGTTCTGACATGGGGGCCTTAATCTGCTTCTTTGCCCTTATAAAGTTCATTATTAATTAATTGTGTTGTGGCTTAATACTGAAGTTTTGGCATAGGAATTGGTATTGCGTTATAATTTTCTCAGATTTAGAATTTGTATATAATACTGTGAATTTTCTTTGGTTAATATGTTGTCTTTGGTTATACAAAATTAATTTAGTTCTACCGGTAAAAAATAAGTATACTCAGTAGCACTGCTAGGATTGTAGGGCAAATTATAGTTTGCTGTAACTGTCTTTTTGAAATGACTATATTATAGGTAATCATGAAGCCCTAATTGCTTTGTATCTGGGTAACACTCAGACTCGGAAAGAATTTTTGAGGAAAAGTGACCAGTTTTCATACGATAGTTAAGAATCTTGCATTCTCCAGGGGAATTAAAATTTCAAGTAGTCAATTGCTTAGGACCATTATCCAGGATATATATATATATAGTGCCCTAAATTATGTGGCTCAACTATAAATAGTGCTTTAATTTATTAAATCTATACAATTCCTGCAAAAGAAAGGACAGGACTTGAACTGCTGTGGGTGTGTGTGTGCATGTTTATAAACACTGTGCTGTATTACAGAGCCTCACGTCTCAGCAGTGCTTCAAGTTAGAGTACTGGCATGTGATGCCTGCAAGTTCTGTATTCCAAAAAAATGTAAAGGACAGTTATAACCGCTGTGCCTTCCGGGGCCAAAATAAAACTGTGACAATGTGCTTACCAACCCAAAGAGCATTCACCACTGTGCCCTGAAGAGGGAGGAGTAGGCGGCCTCTGTTGGGCCGTATCCCCAGAAGAACCCATCAGTGAAATTTCACTGAAAGCCTGGTGCCCTTTTCTCTGACCTTGATCAAACCTTGATCAAACTTCTCTGACCTCTGGGGCCCTTTTGTTTGACCTTGATCAAACAGGAGAGAGACACTAAATGTGCCTTACTCCCCAGTGCAAACATTAGGTAAGCAATTACATCATTCCCATCATAGTAAATATGAAAGTAAAGGTTTTTGAATATCTAACAAAGTCTTAATTCCGCAAGAACTTATTACTACTTGAAAACCCAGTGAGCACAGTACCTTGTCACAGTAATGTCCAAGGCACTGTTTGCTTAAAAACCACCTTTGCTGCTTAGCTTGTTAAGTACAGTGCAGGCATTGGTAATTTTGTAAGCAATGCAATACTTTCCTGATTGAGAGATGCTGTTTAAAATGTCTTGCTAATTGCCATTTCCACTTTCAATCATTTTTCCTCAGAAACCCACAATCTGCCAAAGCAACCTCCACTCGCCCTAGCCATGGGACAGGCCACCCAGTGTCTGGGACTGATGGCTCGATCAGGAATCGGATCCTGTGCTTTTGCCACGGTGGACGACTACCTACATTAGCTATGCATTTTCGGAGCTCACACTTGCATTGTGGCGCATAGACGACATGGAAGTAGACCAGCTCTGCTGATTTGAAACTTAGATTTTTAATTATGTACTGGGGACAGGTTTTTGTCGCTTTACATTGCTTCCTAGTTTACAGCATGATGCAAATGATTTTCTAACTTAGTGTTAGGAGCAATTATTTTCCATCTTTAGCCTCTTAGTTGTCTAAGAGTTAAATATTACTGAATTCCAGACATTCAAATTGATCATCACAAATCCTCTAAAACAATTACCTAAAAGAAACCAAAAAGTCCTGCCTTCTTTGTTGGGGGGAGAGAGGGGGGAAGGAAACGGAACAAGTTGTGTTTGTGTTAGCATGTGGGTGATGTAAACTTCAAATTGGGAGGTATTCTGACCCCCGCTCCCATATAAGCATTCAATCAGTGTAACTTGCAAAATGCATAAACATCTGACAGTTTGAATTTATAGTGTTGATGGAAGAAATCATTTTTAATGTGTACTGTAAAACTTGAAATACTCAGGAGCTGAGTGGATATGTTTGTTGCTACTTACAATCCCGACCTGTTAGTCCCAGTAGTTTTGTTTTAACATGGTCTTTCTCAACTTTGTTTCTGTTTAACTACAGATGACTTCTGTTGTAGACTCACAAGTTGAACTGTTGTATTATAACAGTATTACATGTCAACAGTGTGGTTATGACCTTTATTTATATAAAAACCAAATATTTAGTCAATTTACTGTGTCTTAATTTAATCTTTGTACACCTTCCATTTTTAAGTGCTTAAAATGAGTACTATATTGCAATAAAAATGTAGTGATATAATTAACCAGCCATTAAAAATTTACTTCTACAGATACCAGAGTGTCAATTGAATTTATACATTAGGAACTTGCATACTTATGATTAATGTAAAGTTAGAACAAGTAAAATGAATGGTTGCTACTATAAATCTGAGCTCTGCAACCTAAGACTGCCTGGCATTTACAGGCCTCCCTGGATTAGGGCCAAACCTGATACGATAGGCGATATAGACAGCAGGCAATTAATCTTATTTTCATAATCGTCATGTGGCATGTGACTTGGCCACTTTTAAAGCAAACCCCCAAACTGGTTAAAAGTAAAATAGGAACAAGCTCTTCAATAGAATGACCATATCCTTTGGTTTGGCAAAGGTGTCTGCTGGCTGTACACCAAGTCTTAAGCCTTCTTTTAAAAGAACAGATTATCCACACTTGGACACTGTGCTCTTCCACATATTCTGTGAAATCTCGTCAGTGGCACCAAAACACCAGAGACAAACACATCCAAGAGCTTCAGTGAAGCTTTTACTGCCACACTGCGGGGTTGGGGGGGTGCGGAGGTGCCCTCCTGGTGTGGGTACTGCTTGTGGTCAATAAAATGGAAAAACAGAAAAATAAAGGAAAACAAGTCCTTTTAAACTGCTGCTTCCAGGATGCTCAAAGCCTAGGAGGCTTATACGCCAGGTGGATGAAGTGTGACTAGGTGCTGCCCCTAAGAGACTTGAGATTCTTATAATGACTCTTCAGAAGGATTTATAAGTGATTTATTTTTTTTCCATAAAAATTACATTCTTTAAATAACTAAGTTCTATACATACAAAGTACTTGTTCTTCATCTAGCTTTGATTTACGTCTTAGGAGTTTTCATCTTTCTGACCATCCAGCGTTTTGTAAACCTCTTGGCATTTTGTTTTCTCTGAGATCCTAGAATAAAAGGTTTTGGGCAGTTAAGAATAAAGAAATAAAATTCCCAAGAAACAATTCACAGATTTTCTACATCGTTAAAAATTGGTACATGTACACATATACTGGGCTTCCCTGGTGGCTCAATGGTAGAAGAATCTGACTGCAATGCCAGAGACACGAGTTCAATCCCTGGGTCAGGAAGATCCCCTAGAGGAGGGCATAGCAACCCACTCCAGTGTTCTTGCCTGGAGAGTCCCATGGAGAGAGGAGCCTGCTGGGCTACAGGCCCTGGGGTCACAGGAGGTGGACACAGCACATGTGCACATACGTACTACACTGGCCTGCTCTCTGAGCAACTTTCAAACAGTAACAGAGCCACTGAAGAAAAAAAGATACACTATCTCCTTAACAAGAAACATTATTCAATAAGATAAAACTCAGATTCAAGAGAATAAAGCCAAATCTTACCCCAAGTATTATTCAAAAACTGGGCTGCAGCCTTTTTCATCGGTAACCTCTTATTTTCAAGAGACAGGAACTTGTTTACTAGGAAAGAGGATTATTTGTCATTTTTTTTGTTTAATTCACAGAAAAGAAAGAAAAACAGTCTAAGGAAATTACCAGTAGTTCTGTTGGTTCCAGGACCATATAAACAATTTTGTATGAAGGCTTTGGCAGCTTCTTGCCTTGAATCCCTCAAATCTTGATCTTTTAGCCTTACAGCCATGTAGCTTTTATTCTGGCTGGCGATCAATACAAAAAGAGAAAATGAGGCCACACTTATTTTCAAAATAAAGTATTTCTGTTCGTTGATTCAAACAGTGGAGAAAAATCCCCAAATCCTAATTTTGTATAAGCACAGGTTAGATGATAAAATTATAGGGCTATTTTACAACTAATGTTTACGTTTTAGTAGAGCAAATACTTTTTAATATAAATACCCAAAATGTTCCACAGAGGATCCAATCTGAAACTGCTACTAATTGAGGTAATACCCCCCAAAAAGGTCACCTTTACATCCTACACACAAAGACGACTTCTTACCCAACAGTCTGTACTTTCTGCACTTTAGCTTTCTTAGAGTCACTTCCTTTCTCTCGTTCTTCATTTTTCTTTTGCAAATTAACTAAAAAATTGAGTTAATGTTTCTCATTAGCATTTGTGCACAAATAAATCAAGAATATATACTGGAGTTTACTTTAAATATCCACTACACATCAATTTGTATGTGATCGTACAGAATAAGCTAAAATTTAAGACTGTGCTCCCAGCGCAGGGGGCTCAGGTTCAATCCCTACCGGGAGAACCAGATCCCACATGCCAGAACTAAAGGATGTGCATGCCACAACTAAGACCCGGCGAGCCAGATAAACTATTTTTTTGAAAAAAAGAAAACAAGCTAAAGCCCACCAGGCCTGTTTCCATGCTCCTTCTCAAGGGTAACAACATTTGCAAGTATCAGCAAATGCCCTTGACACTTAATGAGAGGTTACGTAAATAGTTCATACCTTCTTTCAACTTTCCCGGTGATTTCTTCACACTAAGGGAAGAAGAAGCAAAACACTGATTGGGATGGCCGAGAGCAACAAAGACTCAGGTTATCACAAAATTTCAGCTGGTTTCACAAATAAGATAACCCCCTTTTACTACCACCATTCTCAATTTTTATTGAGCACCCTTAAAGTCACTCCCCAATGTGCTGTCAACAACTGCCAATCAACAGACTATACTAGGCTAGGAGGATCAGAATTTAAAATCTGAAAGTATGTTAGTAGGCTTCCAAAGACGCAGATTGTTGTGGTTGATGGAGTTAAAAGTATTTAAGAATTATGTAATACAGTATTTGAAATACGAAATGAAAGGTGGTAGGCCTGCCTGCCTCACTTTATGTGGAGAGAGCTGAAAGGATTAATTGAACACTTCAGACACAACAATGGAGACAGACAATGGTAGTCTCAAAAAGTGTGGTCTAATGGAGAGAGAGTCAAAGGCCAGAACACAATGAGATGTCTATACAGAAGTGGAAAAGCTAAACCGCCGGGGCAGTGATGGGATAGAGGGAATAAGAAGGGACAGGTGACGACTTGGTTTTCAAAGATGAAAGGGACTTTGCCACCATGATGTATTCAGAAACTCAGAGTATTGAGTAACTCTTTGCAAAAGTTCTTCTACGGAAAAAGAACAACTGTTCTAGCAGGGCTAAGCTAAATTTAAAGCAATAAGAGAAGACAAAGGGGAACAGGAAAAAAATAGCAAATATTTAATCTAAATTTAGTACAGTATAGAATCCTGATGCCATAGCACAGAGGAGAAAGAGGAGCTTTAAACATACAGTGGATGGCAAAGCTACTAAATGAAAAGAGGAACAAGGAGGGAAAAATTACGTGGCTCAGATGGTAAAGCGTCTGGCTACAATGCGGGAGTCCAGGGTTCAATCCCTGGGTCAGGAAGATACCCTGGACAAGGAAATGGCAACCCACTCCGGTACTCTTGCCTGGAAAACCCCATGGAAAACAGTCCACAGGGTCGCAAAGAGTCAGACAGGACTGAGTGACTTCACTTTAACAAGAAGGGAGAACAAGGTAAGGCAAGCAAGGGACAAGCTGAGTTTTAGGAGCCTATGGATAATAGACCAGTACTCCACACCCCACTAAAGGATGAACTTCAAAACACTTTTATTCACACCCTCTATCCTGCCCCTAGTACACTGACAGTGGCCACAGTTTACTGTAGGAACTCACTGAGATCAGCAACTCAGAAGCTAGAGCTACCCATGGGAACGACAAAAGTAAGAAACAGCCACAGACGGAAAATAAGTGGAACATTTCCCTCCACCTGTCCCACCAAATTCAAATATCTCCTAGTAGCTTTTTAATTTAGACTTTAAAACTTGAGTTCAGACAAATGTACCAAGACAGCAGTAAAACACTGTATGTAAACAAGTAATAAAAGGAGACCCATCACTTACCTAGTTTGTGAAGCTGTAGTTAACTTCTCTAGAATAGTATCTGGAAGGAGTTTTCTTTTCTTTAAAGACGTTAAAAAAAAAATCAATAAAAAGTAAGCAACAGGACAACACGCCCTGAAGTGCTTTTGAAGTTACCATTTTAAGGACAGCCCTACCTCTAGGCAAATAAATGATCCGAACACTGCCCTCCACTACCTGTGAGCTGTGGGAAGACTGGGGCCCAAGCAACTCAGAGCCTACTCCTACTTCACTTGGAAGACGTGAAGGCTGGAAAGGGTGCCCGCTTTATTCCAACCCTCGGGTCACGTTATACACCGAGGGCAGTTCACAGGCACGTCCACCTGCGGCCAATCTCCGGAACAGCAGAGCGCGAACCAAGCATCCTGTGCGCGGCCCTCCGTTTACCCAGCGCTGCCTCCTCACAGAGACCCAGGTTCACATAAACCACCTCCGCCGCGCGTCAGAGGAGGGTCTGGCTCTACTTTACCTCTTTCCAACCCTATTCTAAACTGGTGGACAGCGAGGAGCACTAGCACGCCGATGTCAGTGCTGTCGGAAGAGACCACCAGCGGGGCTCTCCTCCACCCCGGACCCCTGCAGCATTGAACTCTTCCCCGAGCCGGCCCGTGAAACGGCCCCCTCTTTGCAAACCTCTAACCTTCTGTTCGATGAACAGTTCCTCGCGCCGCTTCCTCTTCTCCTTCAGAAGCGCTTTGTCCCTGGAAGAGACCGCGACGAGTCAGGGCGGGCGGAAAAGAGAAGGGGGACGGTTAGGCGGCGCTTCTCCCCACCAGCTTGTCCCCCGGGGCTCCGAACCTGCGCACCGTCTCCCGAACTCGCCGCTCCTCCTCCTTCGCTTCGGCCTGGGCGCTGGCGAAAGTCAGCTCCTCCGGGGCCTCGTCGTCGAGCTCGTCGTCCCCCTCCTCGTCTTCCTCCAGCGGCTCGGCGGCCGCGCCGCTGCTGGGCTGCCCGAGCAGGAGCCCGTGCCCCGCCTCCTCTTCGGAAGCGGGCTGGCCCTCGTCCACCATCGCCGAGGCCGACGCCGGGGCGCGGGACGCGCGCGGCCTGAGCTGCACCATGACCCAAGCTGCGGGGACCCGGCGGCCGTCTTGACCTCTGACCCGGAAGCCCCACGCAAGCGGTCAGTGACGCAAAGGGCAGGCGCGGCCCGGGTCTGCCGCCCTCTGCAGGTTCGGAGGCCCCACCGCGCGGTACGAAGGCGCACGCGCAGAGCCGGGAAGTGGGGCGTGGCCTAAGGAAAGCGCCGGGCGTTCCCTTCCACCCGGCCCGGAGCCTGCGAGCCGCGGGCCAGGATGCCCGGTACCCGCCCACGGTTACGAGAGCCGGTGGACTTGGGGGCTTGTTTCCAGGCAGGGCCGATCCGTGCTGCTGCTGCCTTAGCGGGGATGCCGAGAGCGTTGTTGCTTGGATCCCCGCGCTCCTCGGGGCGGGCTGGTGCGGGTCACGCCTCCCGGTGCCCAAGAACCCGAGGACCTCGAGCCCCTATCGCCCTGTCGCCGCCTCTTTCCGCTCAGAGAGCCGCTCAGTCGTATCCGACTCTGCGACCCCATGGACCGCAGCATGCCAAGCCTCCCTGTCCATCACCAGCTCCCAGAGTTTACTCAAATTCATGTCCATCGAGTCGGTGATGCCATCTAACCATCTCATCCTCTGTCGTCCCCTTCTCCTCCCGCCTTCAATCTTTCTCAACATCAGGGTCTTTTCCAAGGAGTCAGTTCTTCGGATCGGGTGGCCAAGGGTAGCCAAAGTATTTAAGTTTCAGCTTCAGGATCAGTCCTTCCAATGAACACTCAGGACTGATTTCCTTTAGGATAGACTGGCTGGATCTCCTTGCAATCCAAGGGACTCTCAAGAGTCTTCTCCAGCACCACAGTTCAAAAGCATCAATTCTTCAGCGCTCAGCTTTCTTTGTGGTTCAACTCTCTCATCCATACACGACTCAGAGAGCCGCTGGGTCGAGCTAATAAATTCGGCTTCCTCCACTCCGCACTCCCTGTAAAAGTACCGTTTCTAAAGGAGGACGTGCGGCATAGCAGCGGGACCCCATGCCTTGCAGTCCTGTTGTCACTGAGGAGAAACAAGGTGGACAGACCCACACGTACATCGATCTTGGCACCAAGCGTGCGGTGTGACAACCTCGGCCGCCCTCTCGCAGGCATCCCTGCCCAGCCCTCGGCCGCTGCCTGTTCTTTGTCCGCACAGACTCTCTCCCTCCAGACTGCCCCTCCCCGCCCCCCCGCCCCGCCCCCCTTTAGAACGTGAGCTCAGTGAGAGCAGGGACCCCCGCTTCCCGCTGTGACCCCAGGATCTTGCCCAGTGACTGCCCGTTGCACCTCCACTAAGTGACCAAAACCCGGGCACCGTGTATTTTTATGCCCCGCTCCGCCCCACTACACCTATTTCATTTCTTAGCCTATGTGGCCATTCAGTAATCTTTGTGTTTATTTTCTCCCACCTGCTCAGCCAGTAAAGAAAACGCCTGCAATGCAGGAGACCCTGGTTTGATCCCTGGATTGGGAGGATCCCCTGGAGGAGGGCTTGGCAACCGACTCCAGTGTTCTTGCCTGGAGAATCCCATGGACAGAGAAGCCTGGTGGGCTACAGTCCATGGGGTCACAGAGTGGAACAGGACTGAGCAACTAAGCACACACCCATTACACAACAGCAAATGATTCATCATTCTCTGAACTGCCGCTGCTGCTGCTAAGTCACTTCAGTAGTGTCTGACTCTGCAACCCCATAGACTGCAGCCCACCAGGCTTCTCTGTCCATGGGATTCTCCAGGGAAGAGTACTGGAGTGGGGTGCCATTGCCTTCTCCGCATTCTCTGAACAAACCAAGCTACTTCATGCTTACCTTGCAGTTGGACATGCTCTTGTACACAGTCCTCACTTGGAACTCCTATTTATAACTGAAAAACCCGCACCCAGGCTGACTTCCTCTCAAAGCCTTTCAAGCACCTTAATGTCCACCCCATCCCTACCCTGCTGCTGCTGCTAAGTCGCTTCAGTCATGTCCGACTCTGTGCGACCCCAGAGACAGCAGCCCACCAGGCTCCCCTGTCCCTGGGATTCTCCAGGCAAGAACACTGGAGTGGGTTGCCATTTCCTTCTCCAGTGCGTGAAAGTGAAGTCGCTCAGTCATGTTCGAGTCCTAGCGACCCCATGGACTGCAGCCTACCAGGCTCCTTCCTGCTACCGCTACTGCTAAGTTGCTCAGTCATGTCTGACTCTTTGCCACCCCATGGACCACAGCATACCAGGCTCTTCCGTCCATGGGATTTTCCAGGCGAGAGTGCTGGTGTGGGGTGCCAGTGCCTTCTCCCAGGCTCCTCCCTACTCGTCTCTAACTGCGCTCTCCTGTGAATCTTTTGCTGTGACTGTAGCTTCCGTGATGTGTAACAGTTTCTGTGCCAGTGGTCCCAACCAAGTTCTTATGAACTCCTTGAAGGAAGGTCCAGGCCTCTTCTTAATCACTGTATTTCTAATGTCTATCATAGAGTAGATGTTCGATAAATATTAAATTGAATAATCCCTCAATGATTAAATGATCAAATATTAAATGAATAATCCCTACATAAATTTTGCAGTATTTTCAATTTGCTTTTCCTTTTCTCTTGGAAGCATCTCCTAGCTTAAAAACAAGAAGACCAAAACACAAACAAAAAGTATGAAACGGAACCAAAAAAAGCTATGGGAACCAATGGCCTAGTAGGAAGGGGTTTACAAAGGATAGTTCTGAAACATCTGGGCCTTGGTCAGATAGAAATTACAAATTAAAAATACAGTCAGGCTTCCTCCACCAGTGTACTGGCTTCCACCACTGCTAACACCAGGGCAATGTATATAGAATGCTCTTTTGAAAAGCTCAACAACAAACCTATTAGAAGGGAATGACGGTATATTAGGTACAAAGAAGTGTTAACTGTTAGTCGCTCAGTCGTGTCCAACTCTTTGTGACCCCATGGACTGTAGCCCACCAGGCTCCTCTGTCCATGGGATTCTCCAGGCAAGAATGCTGGAGTGGGTTGCCATTCCCTTCTCCAGGGAATCTCCCCAACGTAGGGATTGAACCCAGGTTTCTTGTGTCTCCTGCATTGCAGGCAGATGGCAACCCACGCCAGTACTCTTGCCTGGAAAATCCCATGGACAGAGGAGCCTGGTAGGCTACAGTCCATGGGGTTGCAAAGGATCGGACACAACTGAGCGACTTCACTTCACTTCACTTCTCTACCATCTGAGTCACCAGAGAAGCCCCATTTTACATACCGAAACTACATTATAAGTATTATAAGTCCCCTCCTACCCATGCAAAGGATCCTTGGCATTTATTAAAAGGTGTGACTTGCAAATGCAGCACAAACCTTTATGTCACCATGTGGCTTCTCCGAAAGCCAAGGGTGTGAGAGTAAATGCACTTTTGTAAGGGCCGGAAGTGATGTCACCCAGCTGCATAATCCCTGGGGAGCCCACCTGGTCTAAGGGAGTTAGATCTGTCCGACCTACCCACGCTGGTACTGACAGCCACTCCCCACATGGGTCTCTGGTGCTTGCTGACAGCGGGGATCCCTGGATCTGCATTAGGTGGGGGGAGTTGAAGGGGGAGCTGTGTTCTTCCTACTTTACACAAAAGGTACTCTGAGCATACACTTTTTAAGTCCCATGGGCAAAACTCCCTTCCAGGTTCCGTGTCTGGGGAAGCTTGGCGGACCCCGCAGGGTGTGTAACAGTGAGATGTCCTTCCGTGTATATGATACTGAGAAGCAGCCCACCATCGTCTCTCCCTTTCCCCTCGGCTCTGCTCCGTTTTAGGCAGCTTTAGCCCACCATCGTCTCTCCCTTTCCCCTCAGCTCTGCTCCGTTTTAGGCAGCTTTAGCCCACCATCGTCTCTCCCTTTCCCCTCGGCTCTGCTCCGTTTTAGGCAGCTTTAGCCCACCATCGTCTCTCCCTTTCCCCTCAGCTCTGCTCAGTTTTAGGCAGCTTTGTTTGGTGCAGCTATATTTGCGTCATTCTTTTTTCTCATCCTGATTTTCTACCTTGCTGCTCATTTTCTCTTCCATCCTTGCATGAGTTCTTATTGTAAGCTATCCCCACCCCGAACTTGGAGTAAAGCAGTCAAACAGATAAACACTGAAAAGAAAATGTCCCAAACAAAGACAACTCTTGGGCTAACATTTTAGTACAATAAATTACCTGCATAGAGAGTGATTTTATTTTCCACCAAACCTTGCACAACAATCAGAAATACCCACGTTTTACCCCTCTGTTTCTATCTTTGCCCAAATAGGAGAAACACAATCAGGAGAATCACTTTGTTTTAGACAGTCTAATCACAAAGTTACCCAGTAACCAACCAAACACATCAGACTTATGTTCAGGATCAAACAAAGTAACAGGAACTGACTTCAGAAGTCCTGTGACTTCTCCTTCTAAACACGGTTACTACTGTTGCTTCCAAGTCCCCATCAACCATCAGCAGTTTGGATTCCAGCCCAGCAATCAAAAGATATTTTCAGACTTTCCAGTATTTGGCTCACCATCCACAAGACTGCCTCCCCTGCTGGTGGCTTGGTACTTAGATGCGCTGAGATTTCTTCCTTCCCCAGGATGGCTATGAAACAGTTTCAGTTTCGTGAGGAGCGAGGGCTTCAGGAAGAGTCGTCCCACACGGCCCCTGGAAATGAAACCTGAAACAGAAGGACGAACACAGCAAAGTTATGAGCAAAATGAGCATTCTGCTTCAGCAAGTCAACTTTCTTAGTTACAGCCAGAATAAAATCCAGATTCTCATAGGAGTCTTAGGCATTTTGGAGCCCAGTTCTTTCATCGAGTTTCTGACATCGCCAAATGCAGACACTTCAGTATGAGTTGGCACCCTCATTCCCAAGGGAATTTGGGAAAGCAATTGCTTAGAATTTCAGTTCAGATCGGTCACTCAGTTGCGTCTGACCCTTTGCGACCCAATGGACTTCGACACTCCAGACTTCCCTGTCCTTTACTATCTCCCAGAGCTTGCTAAAATTCATGTCCATCAAGTCAGTGATGTCATTCAACGATCTCATCCTCTGTCGTCCCCTTCTCCTCCTGCCCTCAATCTTTCCCAGCATCAGGGTCTTTTCCAGTAAATCAGTTCTTTGCATCAGGTGGCCAAAGTATTGGAGTTTCAGCTTCAACATCAGTCCTTCCAATGAATATTCAGGACTGATTTTCTTTAGGATGGACTGGTTGGATCTCCTTGCAGTCCAAGGGACTCTCAAGAGTCTTCTCCAACACCACACTTCAAAAGCATCAATTCTTTGGGGCTCAGCTTTCTTTATAGTCCAACTCTCACATCCATACATGACCACAGGAAAAACCATAGCTTTGACTAGACGGACCTTTGTTGGCTATGTAATGTCTCTGCTTTTTAATATGCTGTCTAGGTTGGTCATAACTTTCCTTCCAAGGAGTAAATGTCTTTTAATTTCATGGCTGCAGTCACCATCTGCAGTGATTTTGGAGCCCACAAAAATAAAGTCTGCCACTGTTTCCACTGTTTCCCCATCTATTTCCCATGAAGTGATGGGACCGGATGCCATGATCTTAGTTTTCTGAATGTTGGGTTTAGAATTTAGGTGCCTATAAATGAGAATTTTATTTTAAGGAGGAAGGAGAGACATGATTGTATTTTGTGACTGTTTTGCCAAACCCATAACTGTAAGTTTTATAAACTCTTACACAACTACATAAAGCACCTTCACTGGTACTAAGGACAAGAGAAGATGAACCTCGTACACCAAGCAGACCATAAGGATCTTAACTGAGTCAGCTGGCTCACGCCAATCACTGAAATTCACAACTAGCCCTGACTTGTAGTTAAAAAGTAGGAAAAAGAGAAAGATCAAAGAAAGAAGAGGGAGAGAAAAGACGAAAAACCAATGATTTCTGCTTCCTTCAAGGGAAAATACTTATGACAAGAGGAAACAAAGAAACCAACTAATTCTACTGTGTTATTAATAAATGAAAACCAGCTGAGCACGATTTAAAATTTTTTAAAAAAAGCATCTGGTCATATTACTTATTCTTGATACAACACAGATCAAGAATGTTCCCTCTGTGCCATGAATGGACGGCCCTGAGCAACTGGCATTTCTGATCCTTCTGCCTCCCCTCCCGCAGCCCCACCCCATCCCCACCACCCCCAGCACGAGGAAGGCTGCCCACTAGAAAGCTCCTCCCAGCACAGTCCCTTGAGGACTTACCAGGAAGCACAGCTAGGCAGAGAGCACTCAGGGACTTCCCTCGACTTGCACCTGTTCTTTTGTGCACCCCTATCCACATTCATCCTCCTCCCATTTACCAAAGCAAGCTGCACCTGACCTCACCCATCCCAAATCTTACATGGTGCCTCTTATCCCAGAATGTGAAAACTTAACCGGCTGCCAAACCAAGGGATGTTTGAAACACTGCTGTGGATCTGAGAAAACAAATGGTTTCTAAAGACTGGGTGATATATACAAACAGGGCCACTTCATTCTTGCTTCCAGTAAAACTGAAAGAGGCTCTTACAGAATTGCCAAACAGATCACTAAAGTTGATTCAGGAGGACTCTGGACATTTCAGCATATAAGATGGAAAGTGGTCCAAAATCTGAGAGGCCAGAACAAAATTCTTTCATGCCCGGGGTTTATGTGGCCCAGGTTTCTGAGTATTTTATGTATGGTATTGTTGTTCATTGCCAAGTCGTGTCCAACTCTGCGACCCCATGGACTGCAGCCTGCCAGGCTTCCCTGTCCTTCACCATCTCCCAGAGCCTGCTCAAACTCATGTCCATTGAGTCAGTGATGCCATCCAACCATGTGGTCCTCTGTCGTCCCCTTCTCCTCTTGCCTTCAATCTTTCCCAGCATCAGGGTCTTTTCCAATGAGTCAGCTGTTTGCATCAGGTGGCCGAAGCACCGGAGTTTCAGCTTTAGCATTAGTCCTTCCAAGAATATTCAGGACTGATTTCCTTTAACATGGACTAGTTTGATCCCCTGGCAGTCCAAGGGACTCTCAAGAGTCTTCTCCACACCACAGTTTGAAAGCATCAATTCTTTGGTGCTCTGCCTTCTTTATGGTCCAACTCTCACATCTGTACATGACTATTTAGTTTTTGCTTTTCTCTATAAAAAGAAAAAACTAAGAATTACAGTTGCCATTGAAAAGGTAAGTGTTTAGCTTGGAAAATCTGGGCTGCCACCCCTCAGACCAGAAATAGAGACACAGATACTCAAAACACAATTCCCCCCGCCCCACTCCAGGACAAGCTGCCAGGGTCACAGCAGCTCCCTTCTTTGAGCGACCTCTGCTTTGATGCTCACTAAGGAAGTCTGTCCTCTCAAGTCACATACTATCAGACACTTCACTGTTGGAAATGACGGCAGGAAAGAATGAAAGACTCCCGTGCCTGTAGGAACTCAGTCACTTGGCCACAGAGAAGCAGCCTGACTTCCAGCCCAGGCAAGGGGTGTCCGGGCCCAGTGTTTCATGTCCACCTCCAAGGTCACAGGACCCTGCAACCACATTGCAGCCAGAGTGGATCTAACCCCTCTCCACACACACGCACGCACACCCACACCCACACACACGCACACACACAGTCCTGCTAGCTGCTGAGTTGATCAAAAACGGCTTCACTGAAATTTCACCTAAACTCAACCCTCCTTCCACATCCTACAGTAACTCCATCTTTTCCTCTGTTTGGAACACGCAGCAGGGCTCTCTGGGGTCCCCTGCGCTGCGGTGATCAGGAAACTTGATCTTCCTAGGATACAGGTTTGTTTCCCATGACCACAGGCCTATTAGGGCTGCAGCATCATGAACCCTGCCTCCTTCTAATGCTGCGCAGTACTCAGAGTGGATATGTATATGTCTCTGTTAGTCACTCAGTCGTGTCCAGCTCTTTGCGACCCCGTGGACTGTAAGTCGCCAGGCTCCTCTGTCCACGAGATTTCCCAGGCAGGGATACTGGAGTGGGCTGCCATTCCTTTCTCCAGGGGATCTTCGCAACCCGGTAATCGAACCCAGGTCTCCTGCATTACCAGGCAGATTCTTTACTGTCTGAGCCACCAGGGAACCCAGTGGACACTTGAACTAATTAAAAAACCTCATGCTCCACGCATCTACTAAGAGATGCACTTCCCATAGTTTGACTTTTACGGGATTATTAACCGAAATGTATTATTTGTTGTTTTCAACAACTACAGATGATAAATTATGGCAGTGATAATTCCATCCAGAGGAGCTTTTCCATGGAACAAGTTTTAAGAAAACTGAGAATAAATAATTCATATACTTTGAAGCAGAAGTATAAAAGGATAGTCAACAAAAGATTTTCAAGCATAAAAATACATTAGTAAAAATTTCTGTGGTAGAAATAGGATGGATGGGGATACAAGTTTAAAGAGAAAAAGAAAAAAATGTGAAGGTTCTCACTGTGAAAAACCCACTTACATATTTGTTTTCTAAATAATGATGGTGGGTGTCAAGTTGCTGTGTCATTCAGATTCGACAGGATACAATTAAAACCAGGACAACAGCAGCTTTACTTTTAAATGTCGGTATTCTATTTCTAGGGCTTCATTGGTGGCTTAGTGGTAAAGAATCCGCCTGCTAATGCAGGAGACTCAGGATAGATCTTTGGGCCAGGAAGATCCCCTGGAGGACATAGCAACCCACTCCAGTGTTCCTGCCTGGAGAATCCCATGGACAGAGGAGCCTGATGGGCTACAGTCCATGGGGTCGCAAAGTCAGACGCGACAGAGCAACTAAACCACCACCAGCAGGAGGATTATGAGTATGATTTATGCAACAAAGGCGAGCCCCAATCTGCAGATTCTTACTCAAAGGCCTTTGGCTCTATCAAAAAAAAAAAAAAAAAAGTAAATGAATGCCCATTTATGCTTTAAATGAAAATGAGATGCTTATGTGTCCTTTTTTCACTATTCTTGCTTTAAGTGACTGTTTTGGTTAAGGGCCAACTGGGGCCCCACTGCATGGACTAACAGGGTCCTACCAGCTACCTGACGATCTAGGCAGGCAGAGCAATGGCCTTCCCCATCAAATGCGGCCAACCGTAAATTACAAGTAACCTCTGCACCCTCCTGAGGAGTACAAACGTAAAGAAGAAACCATCTATGAAGCTGTTTTCTAGCTAAGAGTTCCTGAGACTTCTACACTCCGCCTGCAGGGCGCTGTCTCTGGGGACACGTGCCCCGCACACAGGTGACGTGCCCTCCACACACACTACTGACCACCTCCACCTCCTGGAGCCCCCTCCCCGCCCCTCTCCACACACACTGGCCCCTTGCTGTCCCTCGGGCCTCCTGGGCTGGCTGCCACCTGGGGCCTTTGCCCAGGTGGTCCTGGCACCTGGCAGGCTCTTGGCCCAGAGGTCTCCTCAGCGAACCACTCCTCCTCGTATTGCCAGACCTCTTCTCTCTAAAACCCCCACCACCCACTGGATCCCACGCCCGCCTGCTCCCCCTGCCCACTTCTACCTCTGCTTTTTCCCACAGCCGGATCCCACCTCTCATGGGCCACACAATTTGCATTTATTATCTTATCGTTCACTGTTTGCCCTTTGCGGCTAGGAGGCCATTTCACGTGGTAGGATTTTATTTTGTTTACTAATATATCCTATCCCAAGCACTCAGAACAGTATCAGTGGTAAAGAATCTTCCTGCCAATGCAGGAGACGCAGGTTCAATCCCTGGGTGGGGAAGATCCCTTGGAGAAGGAAATGGCAACCCACTCTAGTATTCCTGCCTGGAAAATTTCATGAACAGAGGAGCCTGAGCCTGGTGGGCGACAGTCCATGGGGTCACAAAAGAGTTGGACACGTCTGAGTCACTAAACAAGAACAATGTCTAGGACATAGTAGGTGCTAAATAAACACTTGTGGACTTGGACTAAATTCCAAAGTTTAGAGAAATGGAAAGCTGCACGACTGGGGGTTGCAGGGAGTGGGGGGCCCACTGTCCTTGGAAGGCCTTGCATACCAGTCCTTTGGGCGCACTACTCCCATTTCTGCTTCAACAAATACACAGATCCTTACATGCCAAAGACCCCTGGGGTTGAGAAACAGTCAAAACCCTGATGCCTAAATCCCCAAATACCTAGATTTTCTCAGAAAATCATCCAAGATAACCATCTGGGACAGGGGAAATGACAAAAAACAAAACAGGAACTAATTAACACCTTGAAAATATTAACACATTTCGATGGGAGGCAAATACCATGACTCTGTTTCTAAATTAGAATTGGGGCAAAGAATCTAAACAACTTGGGCAAGGTCGAAGGAGTCTTGCGAAATCCAAATTGAAAATGTAGGCAGAAATAAATAAATACATAAAATGCAGGCATCATTTCCTGCAACCTATTTAGGTAACAAAGAAATCAGGTGAAAAGGCAGTATTATTTCAATTTTCATTTTTGCTACTAACCTAGAGCTGGGGCTGGCAAAATGTTTTCTGTAAAGAGTCAGAGACTTAATGTTTCATCTTTGCAGGCCAGACAGTCTCTGCTGCAACTCCTTACTTCCATTGTTTAAGTGCAAAAGCAGCCACAGACAATATAGGAACATGTGGCTGTGGCTGAGTGCCAATAAAACTTTATTTACAAAAATGTAGTGGTTGAGTTCGGAGAAGGCAAAGGCACCCCACTCCAGTACTCTTGCCTGGAAAATCCATGGACAGAGGAGCCTGGTCAGCTACAGTCCATGACGTTGCAAAGAGTCGGACATGACTGAGCAACTTCACTTTCACTTTTCACTTTTCACTTTCATGCATTGGAGAAGGAAATGGCAACCCACTCCAGCGTTCTTGCCTGGAGAATCGCAGGGACGGCGGAGCCTGGTGGGCTGCCATCTGTGGGGTCGCACAGAGTCGGACACAACTGAATCGACTTAGCAGCAGCAGTGGGTGAATCTGGCCTACAGGCAGTACTTTGCTGACCTCTGACCTAGGCTAGAGTTCAGCCAACATCAGTTACATGTGAGATGTGAGAAATTTCGGCCTTTGTTAAGATGCGTGTTTAAACCAGCTTCTCAGTCACTCTGGGTTTGGTTCCCTGTTTGAAAACCCAAGTAGGATGAGAAGATGACCACCCACGCCTCTTCTAAATGTCAGCTTTGATGATGCCCAGATAAAAGCATTGCTGGCTTCACTGGTCAGTTATACTCATCTGGGAAAATTCCCAGACGTGGTGGTACAGAGGGTCTTGGCTTCCAAAAAGGTCCACTGAGCATCTGTTGTGGTTCCTGCGGCTGGTGCTGTTCAGATCTGATCAAAGTCTCAGACCAGAAAGAGGCCTGTTTATTTGAACAGAGACACTGCAGGTTTTCAGGATGGGAAGCTGAAGAATTTTTGTTGAAGATGAGTAGCAGCTGAAGCAGGTTTGTGGTTTTGGGAGGCCCAACTTATGAAGTGATATCATTATACTCCAAGAATTTCGTCTGAACTTGCAGGGAAAACTGCCAAGTTCATTATCCTTTCACGTGAAGATGTACACAATGGATGAATATCAGAATCACCCAGGAAGCGTATAAAAGAGGGGGCCCAGGCTACACCTTACACCAGTTACATCAGAATCTCCTGAGTGGTACCCAGTCATCAGATTTAGAAAAAAAAATTTTTTAAGATTTTTTATATGTGGACCATTCTTAAAGTCTTCATTGAATTTGTTACAATATTGCTTCTGTTATGTTCTGGTTTTATGGCCAAGAGGCATGTGTGATCTCAGCTCCCCGACCAGGGTGGAACCCACACCCGCTGCACTGGAAGGCCAACTCTTAACCTCTGGACCACCAGGGAAGTTCCCAGTCATCAGATTTTTTAAAATACGTAGTTGAGGTAAAAGTCACTGACTTAGGTAATGACAAGATGCTTCAGTAACGTTTTACATTTTACTTATTCATATTGATGTATTAGTTCATAGTCTACCTTATTCTGGAAAGGAAATGAGACTATTAAGAATATATAAACTACATTAAAAGGGAAGACAGAAAAGCAGGGGTGAAAAAAAGCAAGTAAAACAAAGGAGATGTAAACTAGAGCCTAGACTGAGACAACATGTGAATATCCTATGATAACCTGTACTTCCCACACAGATTTGCGGGGGCAGGATCAATATCATTAAATGGCCACAGGTACAAACATTCTTGGCAATAAGACCAGAGAGGATTTGCCCAGGGAGCCCCACGGAGAACAGCGGGTGACGGAGTTGTGTGTGGGTGTCTCCCTGGCTTGCGTGCTGAGTCTGCAGCTGACCGGCATCTCAATGCCATTACTATACTTAGCTTCAACGCATGAATAAGAGTAAAGTCTAAAGCATCAAAGAAGAACTTTCAAAATGTGAAAAACAAAAACCCTTTAGCAAACTCCCTGTAAAAAGACATGGCTACCTCAGTCTACAGTTAACGTGCTTTCTTCCATCAATCTACAACTAACACGTTGTTTTCTTCCCTCAAAGCAACTACAGACCAAATAAGAAAACACAAACTCTGTGTTACAAAACCAGGACAGCAGGTAAAATCTGCTTGGATGACCACGTCCAAACCCGCTCAGCGCTGTCCGCCTCCCACCCTGGTAACCCCATACCTGAATCTTTCGGTGGCCGGGGTGGTTTCCATGTTGAATTCGGCCACTGGCACGCCGCGGGCTGACACTTGGGGGGCAAACATGGCCGCGGGATAGACCACGGAGGAAGTCCCCACCTACCGAGCAAACAGACGGAAGCGGACAAGCGACCACACGGTGGAGAAGCAGCGTCTTTGAAGAAAACCTTAACAGAAACTCAGACCAGTTTGTGGCTGCTGGTGTGAGGGAAGGTAAGCTGGGCGGGATAAATGGAGAATGTCTGGGGGACAAGGGGGGAGGGGGAGGCTCCCCTTTGGCTGATCCCTAGAATTTAGGAAGGATTTTTTTCATGTTTAGTCACCAAGTCATGTCTGATTCTTTGCAACCCCATGGACTGTAGCCCTCCTGTCTCCTCTGTCCATGGAATTTCCCAGCAAGAATACTGGAGTGGGTTGCCATTTCCTTCTCCAGGGGATCTTCCCGACTCAGGGATCAAACCCACGTCTCCTGCCTTGGCAGGCAGATTCTTTACCACCAGTTACCTGGTATGAAAAAGAGAGCTGAGCTCGTGGCAAGAGTGGCAAAGAAATGATCTGATCATCACCCAAATCAGTTTTAGTTGTCTCTGCTCTTTGAAAAGATCAGGGAAGGCTGTGACTTACCACTAGACACAGGTCACAGAGGGCCAGCTCTTTGTCCACCTCCTCCAGGATGGCAGGGTCCAGGTTTTCTCCAAACCACACCACGTGAGGTCGCAGCAGGCCCCCACATCCTGCCTCTTCACACCTGTAAGAGTGTCATCCTTAACCCACTCCCAAGACCTACTCTTGGGAAGGCCTGCCTAGGTGGATCAGGGGAAATCATCAAGTCTCTATTGTGTCCGGATGCACTGGGGTGATTTGTTGGCGAATGTGTCTCAGCCAACCTTGAGAGACATAGCTTTCTCTTTCCCAGTTACTTCCTTCCACTCAGGCACAGCCGTGCTCACGGTTAGCTGGACCCAGGAGGACTACTGGACTCAGACTTGCCTTCAACACACAAACCACTTGCTAATGTCATCAATGACCTCCCTCATCTTCTCTCAAATTCACCTCTCTCTTGCCTTGTCGGTAGCCAAGTTCTCCTGTGTCAATTTCCCAAGATCTCTCGTCTTTCACTAGCTACTACCCTAGGTCATCTCTAGTCAACCTATTTATTTACGTTCTAAAATAATCTCCCTCAAACTCCATTTTCATCATATTAATTGCCTAATCAAGTTTATTTTAGATCAAAACTTTAGAATTTAGTCATGAAAACTTACTCTTTTAGGTCAAAACTCTGATTTTAGTCATGAAAATCCTTATTAAGAAAAATTCAAAAGGTTAAGTAAACCAGAGAAATGTTAGCATAATTGCTCCTTAGGGAGTAATAATGTACTTTCACACATTCAGTGCTCTGAGTAGCTCTGCAGCAAAGCAAGATGCTTCAAACTTGGTTCACTCTAGTGGTTCCATATTTATTTGGGCATGTGACATCTTTTTTCTCCGAGTAGTGCCTATCAACATCATGTGGATCTACTGCCTTATGAAACACTTTGGGGAAGGCCATTTTAAGGTCAAGTTTTGAAAAATTGACATAAAAATCTTTCCAGGGTTTTTTGCTATTGCTAATCTGCACAAATTCTCCTCGGTCCCATAACTTTACCTCTGTGAGACCTCCTACGGCCTCCATAGCCCTGGATTAGTAACACTGATGAGGAGGAGAAGGGGAGGAGGACAGTAGCTGAGGCTTCCCAACCAGTTAGGTCCGGGATGCCAGCCACTATGCTTCACACACGCCGGGGGAATGTCTACAGCACAGCAGCTTCTGAAACGTTCCAGACTTCAAATGATCCCACCACAACACAGAGGAGAAAGGGAAGGACAGATGAACTTCTCTTAAGCCTGGTTTGGTTCACCCTTTGTCCTTTCGCCCTTGACCTCATGGGTCAGGGCTGGTTTCCGCATTGGCATGTTTCAGAGGCATCTCACCAAGTGAACTTAGATTTTGACTCCTACTAATTTTCTTTTATTTTCAAACTGGAGCACCAAACACAGATCAAAGTCGTTTTACTCACCGGGGCAGTTTCTCCACTGGGATTCCGGCATCTTGAGTTTGGGGGTCTGGAGCCCTGAAGTAAGTAATATGAGAAAAGAAAGAATGTCACTGGTGTAATCAAAGAACATAGAAATAAAATAACCCAGTAAGATTGTCTTTGCCTGGCCATGTATGGCACAAAACTCCTGATGAATACACACTGGCTTATAAGAGGATGAGGAGGGTAGACACAAACAATTGATTATCAGTGGTTCTACCTCAAGAGAGGGAATATGTATGGGAGAGGGGGGAGTAATACTGTTGTGCTAAGGAGAGTTTCATGATTTGCATCATATACGTCACTGCAATTTCAATCACCTGCAATGATATTATATTAATAAGTTACTTGTATAACTTATACCAATGGCTAGGTAGAATTTTTCTCAATATTTTGAGTCTACTCTTAATTTTTCCCCCAATTATAATATTTACAATAGTAAATGTTCACCATAGACACATTGGAAAGTTCAGAAAGATATAAAAAAGAAATCAAAATTGCCATACTACTACTGTCCCTGTTAACATGTTGTTGATTTTCTTCTGGACGTTTATCTATATACAGATACATCAACATGGTGAGGGTGGATGTGTGTTTAAATACAAAGTTGGGATCATAATGTATAGAGTTAGAGCCTGTTATTTTCACTTATTTTAACCTGTGAGCAAAATATTTCCCTTACAATACAGCTGTACTGTCTCTAGCTTTATGTCTCATAAATATACATGGGAGTCATAGATAAATGTTCAATTTCTTCATGTTTATAGTCAACTGAAGAGACAAAACAACACACCTATTCCAGAGTGCAGTATAATTACCCTTTTCCTGATAAGGCTGGACAAATTGGACTCTTATAGTTCTCAGCCACAACTCCACAAGAGGTACATCGAGTTTTAAATAAGCTACCTGAAAAACACAAGTTGAACAAGACCGGAATTTAGTATAATCGGGAGCAACTGACTCCACGTCTAAAAGAATACAAAATGATTTCGTTTCTACACATCACTTTAACAAATGCACCCATCCCAGCTTTCATGGGAAACATCAAGGCATGTAGTGAGATGGAAAAAGCCAGAACACATGCCCTCCTGGACTTCGTAATCTGGAGAGGAGCAGGGACAGGAAGTAAGTTACTGCATGACCAAGGAGCTCTCTGATCACCCCGGTGTTCAGGTGGAATTCAAATGTGCAGCAGGGCAGAAGAAGCCAACCTAAACCTACGGGCAGGATTTCCTGAGAACATGCCTGACAGAGGCTAGTAGCTTGGGATATGTTTTACAAAATCTTAATTTTGACTTAGTAAAGCTTGAATTTTTTCTACAAAAGCAGCTCAATAAATAATCAACTAATAAATGAGGAAAATAATCATTAAAACTAGCAAAGACTTACTGAGCTTAACCCATAAAAGGTGACCTCAGTTCACCACATGGTCACCATGTGCCCAGCGCTGAGCAGGTCACATGGCAGGGGACACATGCTGGTCCATTCTCTCCAGGGCTCCTTCTTTGAGAAACCACCCCCTTCTCTGTCCCACGCCAAGTTGATGGAGCTGTCAGTCACGTTCCCCAAATACAAGCTGGGGCACAAGTTCCAGACTCGTCTAATTGTGGCATCCTGTCCTCCAGCAGGAGTGTTTGGTCAAAAAGGATACTGATGGTCAGGCCATCCAGAGATTTATTTTCTGAGGAGATGGTTAAACTGGAGGAAGGGAGCGTGCAGCCCCACTGGGTCACTGCTTCTGGAAATTCTGCAATTTGAAATGCATTTCTTTGGACTGAATTTTTGTAGAGTATTAAATGGCTTCTATGGATGGCTCAGCAGTAAAGAATTTACCTGCAATGCAGGAGATGCCGGTTCAGTCCCTGGGTCAAGATGATCCCCTAGAGAGGGAAATGGCAACCCATTCCAGTATTCTTGCCTGGGAAAGCCCACAGACAGAGGAGCCTGGCGGGCTACAGTCCAAACGGTAGCAAAGAGTTGGACACAACTGAGCGGCTCAACACAGCATCACAGACTATCAAATGCCCTTGGGAAGAAATTCTGGCATACCCATTTATGCTCTTGTGTAAACAAATTTATTTGATTTTCAGTGAGAAGAGGGAAGAGGAGGGTGTCAGTGAAAGCTGAGAAGGGAAACCAGAGGGACCCCAGACAAGCTCCTCGGTGTCACAGACCCAGTGGGCTCCCAAGAGGGAAGGTCACTAAGCTGGCAGCCCCCTTAAGGCTCCAGGGTGGAGGAGGAACACAGCCAGAGCAGACAGTGCCCATGGTGCGGGGTGGGACAGGGACAGTAAATGGATCTCCCAGGGATGCCAGGCCTTCGCAGCCTGAATCCTGCTAGAGCCCCAGCCGTTCAATGGCTCAAACCTCCCACTTCCCGGCGCCCAGGTGGGGGTGGAGTGGGGGCCATCTGGGAGCACAGGGCCCCCTCAACAGGACCCCCAGGGAGGGGAGAGCACACAGGGATGCAGACCTGCATGGCCAGGTGGTCTGCGCACCAGACCCCGGGGTCCTGGCACCATGCTGCTCTGACTCGGTGGACCCAGCTGGGCCCCAGCAGAACGTGTGTTTTCAAGTCTGGTTTCCCCTTCCCATGGAAGACTGAGGGCCTCTCACCATGGATTTCCAGAAGGTTCTTGGTGCCAGCCTTGCGGTGCAGCTCGTCGATGTTCTGGGTGATGACCACCACCTGTCGGCCCTGCCTGTGCAGCCGGGCCTGGCACTCGGCGATGGCCAGGTGCCCGGCGTTGGGCTCCGTGCTCTGCACCACCTCCCGCCGGTAGTGGTAGAACTCCCACACCTGGGACGGGTTCCGGGCGAAGGCCTGCGGGGTGGCCAGGTCCTGGGGGGCAGGCAGGAGGCGGGGGTCAGGGGGGAAAGAAGGGCTGATGCTCTGAAAGCCGGCCGTGAGGGCACTGGACTTGGGTGGGAGGACACCCCTGTACACCCTTGGCTGTGGGCAGGCAGGCACACAGTTCCGGGGGGGTGTCGAGGGAACACGTCCATGTAGGTTCACATGGGCGGGGTCCAGGGCTCCTGAGGAGCCCTGGAGAAATTAGGTTTAATTTCCCCAGCAAGATCGTAACCCGTCCCATCTTCCACTCAGGTGAGCTACAAACATAGAGCAACACATGGGAAGGTAACTTAGGCTGGAAGCCATGTTTTCATGGAGCTCCGCGTGACATGATAGCTATTTCATTTATCCAGGAAGAAAAGTAAAATGCAAAACACCCAACTGAGCTATAATGGCCATAGTGGGAAAACTCGGTTTTTATAACTACAATTATAGGCGCACACACACATACAACTACACATTAAAAAAAATATACATTATAGTTATAGGATATATAAAATATACATTTTTAAAAGTACGATTCCTCCAAATTTCCCTGATGGTACAGTGCATAAGAATCCACCTGCCAATGCAAGGGACATGGGTTTGATCCCTGATGAGAGAACAAAGATCCCGCCTGTGTACAGCGCAGCCAAGATAAATAAATAAAAATAAATACTTGACAAAATAAAGTAAAAAAAAAAAAAAAAGAAATGTTATACACCTTGACTGTGGTGGCAGTTGTACCACTATATATACATCTGTCAAAACTCACTGAACTGTACACTTAAAATTGGTGATGTTTATTGCATGTATATCTCAATAAAAATTGAATTTTAAAAACTCCATGCCCCCAGAGAACTTATATTCTAATGACTTTTGTACAAAGTTTTGAGCATCAAGGCCTAAGCCTTTAACAACTCAAGACTGGTTTTCATTTTGAAAGTTCACAGGAACTTTTAAAAAATGTGTAATTCTTAATTTCAACATGAATAGAAAAGTAATGAATTATGCTGACCAAAGTGTCCCGGTTCCACTTTGGTTACTAGAGGAAATCCAATTGTTATCTGAATAAGGATAATCAATACACGCCGAGAAAGAAAGAAAAGAGACGGCTTTGCTGAGGTTTTAACCCTATGGACTTTGTGTCTATGCCAAAAAGAACAGGATAAAAGGGTCACAGTAAATTTCAAAACGTTCCCCTCTGATAGAGATTCTGAGTCAAACTGTTAAAAGGCTTCATTCAGAAAGAGCCTTTCAGAGTTCTGGAAACATTACCAACCTGGGCTTTCCATTTTCTCCAGTAACCTCCTGCTCCTCTGAACGTTGGAACCCCACTCTCAGCACTGATGCCAGCCCCGGAAATGACGACTATGTGCTTGGCTTTTGCAAAACACTTCCGGAAGTCAGCCATATCTAAAGAGAGGAAAGTCTTGGTCAATCCAGGGTTTCATTTGGACATTTACGTCCCAGTTCAAATGCCTGTATTTTGAAACTTGACCTTGTGTGAAATTATACTTTTAAGATAACCAAATAAAAATCTTCCCATGCAATGAAGATGGCCCTGTGCACCTAATATGTGAGAGTACAATGTTTGCAGAAAGGGGTGGGGGTCTGGGGTGAACAGCCTGAGCTCTGAGCTCCACTCTGCCCACTCCCCCCGCAACCCACCATCTCCCATGAGTGGGATCCTATGTGAACCGCTGACCCTCTGCTGTCTGGGTCTCCTTAGCTGTTACACGTGCACAAGCGTGCTTTCCCGAGAGAGCGGGGCTGCTGAGGATTAAAAAAGGCTTCCCAGGTGGTACAAAGGTAGAGAACCTGCCTGCCATGCAGGAGACGCAAGAGGCGTGGGTTCAATCCCTGGGTTTGGAAGATCCCCTGGAGAAGGAAATGGCAGCCTGCTCCAGTCTTCTTGGCTGGGAAATCCCATGGACAGAAGAACCTGGCAGGCTACAGTCCATGGGGTCGCAGAGTTGAAACTGACTGAGCGCGCACACACACACACACACACACACACACACACACACACATACACAATGAGTGGGAATGTATCTTCCTTCTTAAAAGTAAAAGCAAGCTTGTGTGGTGTGAGGGCTGACCTCAGGCCCACTGGACCCCAAAAGTGTCCCTTCCTCCCCAAATTCACTTCCCTTGGAGGATCCTGCTAATTCCAGCTTCCCTCAGCATCACTACCAGGGTGAGGATGAGAGCCCCTCCCCATGAACAAATGCTCCGTCACACTCTGGACACACTCTCCTTTACAGCTTAAGGGAGACTTGGTCTTTTTAACAAGACGGCCCCGGAGACCTGGGGTAACAGAAGGGGACTGAACGCACAGAATGACACGGCAGCAGGGAGTCGTGGTCACAGCCTGAAGCTTGCGCCCCAGGACACAAGGGCTGGCCCTCCATCTCCAGGCATCCTCCTGCCCAAGCTCAGACCCACAGGGGTGGCAGCTCGCCTTCCATGAGGGCTCCCTGTGTCCAGGCTCTGTGCCAAGCACTTGGGCATCACAAGGTGGCCTGAGCCAAATATCATCATCCCAGGATAAGGATGAAGAGCCAGACTGGGAACTGCAGTTGTCTCTCCTGGCAGCAGAGACTGGGTCCTGGCACAGCCTGTGGCTCCCGCTGTCCCAGGCACTGCAGCTCTGCAGCCCTTGTGCACGGGATAAGGAAAGGTTGTGTCCCAACCAGCCAGGCCTGAGTGGTTCACAAGCTGTGGAAGTCCCCCTCCACTCCCTGCGCCAGGAGAAGCCAGTGTGGACCAGCATTGCCTCTGGCTGGCCCAGACCACCCAGTCAGGGTCTGCCAGGCACAGGCCATCTTCCAGGTGCAGCCAATCTGTGCTGAGGCACTGAAGGTTTGAACAAGACCAGAAGCAGGTTCCTCGGTTGATGGAGTGGGCTCTCTGGTCTCCCCAGGAGACAGTGGCGACCAAGGCTAACTAACTCTTGGATGAATCAAGAGCCCCTCAGACATGAAACCAGTGATGGAGAAAAGGAAGGAAGAGAGTGGGCTGCAGAGGGAGGTGATGTCACCATGTATGAAAGACCTACTTGAACTTGGACGAGCCATTGTTAGGCAAATCTTGGTTTGTGTGGAGACTGGAGACTTCAGTCCACAATACAGCTGGGAAAACAATCGGTTCCGGATGATCCAGAGAGGTGGCATCAGGTTTTCTGTGTTGCACTAACAATTGAGATGGACTTTAGAAAAACCACAAAACAAACAGAAACAATCAGAAAACACTCATATTTCTACAAATATATATATATACACACACACACACATATGGGCTTCCCAGGTGGCACCAGTGGTAAAGAACGGGCCTGCCAATTCAGGAGCTATAGAGGTGTGGGTTTGATCCCTGGGTCCGGAAGATCCCTAGAGGAGGGCACAGCAACCCACTCTAGTATTCTTGCCTGGAGAATCCCCATGGACAGAGGAGCCTGGTGGGCTGCAGTCCAGTGGGTCACAAAGAGTCAGCCACAACTGAAGCAACTTAGCATGTGTATACACATACACACATATATAAAAGAATAGCCTTAACAAAAATGTTCAGTAGCAATCTTCATGGTTCACACAAACACCATCTAAACTGGCAATTTACAGTGTGTACTCTTAAGTGTGCTTGATCATGGAAAAAGCAAGAGAGTTCCAGAAAAACATCTATTTCTGCTTTATTGACTATGCCAAAGCCTTTGACTGTGTGAATCACCACAAACTGTGGAAAATTCTTCAAGAGATGGGAATACCAGACCACCTGACCAGCCTCTTGAGAAACCTGTATGCAGGTCAGGAAGCAACAGTTAGAACTGGACATGGAACAACAGACTGGTTCCAAATACGAAAAGGAGTACGTCAAGGCTGTATATTATCACCCTGATTATTTCACTTATATGCAGAGTACATCATGAGAAACACTGGACTGGAAGAAGCACAAGCTGGAATCAAGATTTCTGGGAGAAATATTAATAACCTCAGATATGCAGATGACACCACCCTTATGGCAGAAAGTGAAGAGGAACTCAAAAGCCTCTTGATGAAGGTGAAAGAGGAGAGTGAAAAAGTTGGCTTAAAGCTCAACATTCAGAAAACGAAGATCATGGCATCTGGTCCCATCACTTCATGGGAAATAGATGGGGAAACAGTGGAAACAGTGTCAGAGTTTATATTTTTGGGCTTGAAAATCACTGCAGATGGTGACTGCAGCCATGAAATTAAAAGACACTTACTCCTTGGAAGGAAAATTATGACCAACCTAGATAGCATATTCAAAACCAGAGATATTACTTTGCGAACAAAGGTCCGTCTAGTCAAGGCTATGGTTTTTCCAGTAGTCATGTATGGATGTGAGAGCTGGACTGTGAAGAAGGCTGAGCGCCGAAGAATTGATGCTTTTGAACTGTGATGTTGGAGAAGACTCTTAAGAGTCCCTTGGACTGCAAGGAGATCCAACCAGTCCATTCTAAACGAGATCAGTCCTGGGTGTTCTTTGGAAGGACTGATGCTAAAGCTGAAACTCCAGTACTTTGGCCACCTCATTTGAAGAGTTGACTCATTGGAAAAGACTCTGATGCTGGGAGGGATTGGGGGCAGGAGGAGAAGGGGACGACAGAGGATGAGATGGCTGGATGGCATCACTGACTCGATGGACATGAGTTTGGGTGAACTCTGGGAGTTGGTGATGGACAGGGAGGCCTGGCGTGCTGCGATTCATGGGGTCGCAAAGAGTCAGACACGACTGAGCGATGAACTGACTGACTGACTGACTGACTCTTAAGTGCTCTAAGGTGCCTGGAACAGTGGTTTACAAAGTATGGTTCCCAGACCAGCATCATCCCGAGATCTCATCAGAAATGTAAAGTCATAGGCTCCACTCCAGACCCACCGAAACAGGAACTCTTCAGGCAGGGCCCCCATCTGTCTCCAGGTGATTTTGATGAACACTCAAGTTTGAGAACCACAGCCTTAGAGGTTTAGGAAGGAGTTAGATGGGAGAATTCATTTGAAAAACAGGTTGATACTTTTAAAAAGGTATGAGAGCCACTGGCTTGACTTTGAGTCAAAATACAGTTTCTTTGAGAATGTAAATTCTAACTGAGATCTGAATGAGGCCGGAAAGATATGTATCATAACAACAAATAGGATTAAGATGAGTCATGTCAAAGAAATCTGTGAGTCTTAAAGCACATTGACTAAATCTTTATCTATCCCTAAGGAGTTAGACAGAGATAATGGAGAAAGACAAAGACACAGAGAAAGGCAATATTCAGATCCATGACATCAAAAGGGTAACTGACATATCTGACTTTTACCTAGTAGAAGAATGCAAATTGTTGGAAGAACTCAGGATTAAAGGTCTGTAGGTATAGGAAAAATAGAAAAATAACACATTTCCCAATATTTTACAATCCTTTTGGAGAACAACTTATCAAAATTACACATGCACTTTCCCTTTGACCTAGCAATCCCATCTGGACATTTTTACAACAGTGAGACTTGCACACATCCAACATGACATATCTACAGGGTTGTTCTTTAGACTATTGTGATTAATAGGAAGAGACTAGAACAACCTATGTGACCATCTACAGGGGATGAGTTCAATAAACAAGGACACATTCACAATGCACAGTGCAGTTGCTGTAAAAAAAGAATGCATGTATGATTCTGCCTGTATGACATTTTAGAGTACAAAGAGTACTTATTTGCGTGTGTTTTAAAAAAAAAATGGAAGAATTCCCAAGACATTAGTAACAAGAATGAGGATGAGAATCAGGATGTATGGAGACGAGAGTGGAAGCAAGGATTTTCAGTAGATGTGTTTCTATGCTATTTGCATTGTCCGGTGAAATGTGCTCTCCGGTTAAAGTCTAGGAACACACCTGCAGCTGAGCAAGTGCGAGGACGGAGGAGCTCACGGTGAGGAGCTGCAGGCTTATTGGTGACGTTGGTGGTGGTGGCTTAGTTGATAAGTAGTGTGTCTTTTGCAACCTCATGGACTGTAGCCAGCCAGGCCCCTCTCTCCATGGGACTTCCTCGCAAGAATACTAGAGTGGGTTGTCATTTCCTCCTCCAGGGGATCTTTCCAACGTAGGGATGGAACCTGAATCTCCTGCATTGCAGGCAGATTCTTTACCAGTGAGTCACCAGGGAAGCCCATCTTGATGAAGTTAGGACTCAGAAAAGGATTTGGGCTTGTGTTGGGTAAGGCTAGGGAGAGTCATGGAAGGAGGCTCTGATCTACGCTGGATGTTGTCCGGGAAGTTTCCTTTTATTGGATATTTCAATGAACATGATCTAAAGAGGAAGGAGTGAAGTAAAGCTTGAGCTGGGATTGGTCAAGGGGCAACAGGCCGTCCTATTAGCCAGCATAGGAGGGTGTTTTGTCATTTTTGTGGTTTACAGCAAGTTCTTATTTATATCTGGTTTCAGACCTAATTATGAAGTTGTCTTACTTTTGTCCTGCTTCATCATGATTACAGTGTAGCCTTGTTTGATGTTGGTGTCCTGTGAAATTATTTACGTTCAACAGGCCTAACAGATAGTGGCGGGTCAAAAGCTGGAAGCAAACCAAAGGCCTATCAATTTATGAATGGATAAACAAACTGTGGTTCATCCATAACAGGTATAGCTCATCACTGGATGTGTTTCATCCAGGGAAATACTATTCGGCCTTGTAGCTAAAAACTACAAGTTTAGTTTAACTAAAAGTGTAAGTTTTAGTACTGTAGTTAAAACTTAAAAAGGTACTAAAACGCTGGAGTATTTCAAACTGCTGCTGATTGTCAACTGGAAATTAGATAAAATTCGAAATTGTAATATTAAATAAAAAACATTTACAAGACAAAAAAATCGAGTTTTTTTAATGAATGTGGGAATTGTTTTGCTAAATTTTCCATTAATTTACAAGATATTCTCCAAGTCTCTCAGTAAATGTGAAAACAAAGGAGAGGTTTAAAAAAAAAACTTTAAAAAAATAAAAAATAAACACCGTTTCAGAACTGTGCCACCTGAAATTTATCTCCACGGTTTGCAAACGCTCAGAAGTCTATTTTCAATATGCTTTGTTGCTGCTGTTTAGTCGCTCAGTCGCGTCTGACTCTTTTCAACCCCGTGGACTATAGCCAGCCGGGCTCCTCTGTCCATGGAATTCTCCAGCCAAGAATACTGGAATGGGCTGCCATTTCCTTCTCCAGGCTATCTTCCCAACCCAGGGATACAGCCAGCGTGTCCCGTATTGGCAGGCGGATTCTTTACCACTGTGCCACCTGGGAAACACTTTCAAGACGCTACTGCAAAGTATTCATCAGAAGAATCCTCTGTGTCAATATTTATGTGCTTTTCTGGGGGATCAGAGTGGGCAGTTCTAGCTGCCACAAACTCACAACCCAATTCAAATGCCAAAGCAAATACCCGGAGGGTAAGAAGGCCCCCGCTGTGCGGAGTCACAGGAGGAGGACATCAGTTTGTATGGTCCAAAAGCCCTCAGGGTGAAAAGTGCCCTGGGTAAAGCCTCCAATTATCCTGCCCTGATTTGACTCTCAGGTGGCAAGTAAGGCCTCGGGGAAGAAAATAAACTCATTCATTGTAGTCATTGGGAGCTTTCTGAGTGCAGAATAGGTTTCCAAACACTGATATTAGTCTGGGTGAATGGCAATCCTCACTTAACCAGGCTTTTTTCGGAAACCTGAAACTCACCTACCCAATTAGAAAGTCAGAAAAATGTCTCTATGTTCCCTGTTGAGAAAGGGGGCACCCCACCAATTCCTAAAAATACAATAATACAATACAATAAATGTAAGGTTATATGAGGAATTCGAGAGAAAAAGCATTTACAAAACATTAATTTAAAGTACATCGCCAGGGAACTACAAAAACTCCCACGGGTGTTCAATAAATACTTTTTGAACACCTATGAGCCAAACAAATGCAAAGTACCAGGCCCCAGCTATCAACACTGGGAGACTTACTTCCTCTCCCCAGTCCACCGCTGGCTCTTGTCTTGGTCACCAGCCGGCTCCACCGTGCTAAACCCAGCGGTCCACCTGGATCAGGTCCAGCCTCTGACCCCTTTGATCACCTCTCGGGGAACCACTGGCTGCTCCCGGTTTTCCTCCTACCTCGCTGGATCGCCCACCCTCCTGGGGCTTCACCACTGCACCCCGCCTCGGATGTCCAACACAAGGCTCCCAGTTCACAGTCAAGCCTCAACTCTTGAACGTTCCCCAAAAGCCTTAGGTCGCCATCCTCCTTGGCCCCCACTTCTCCCTTCGGCTCACGTCTCACACCCATACAACCCGATAAACCCCAGCAACTGTGTCCCAACCCGGCCGCGCCTCCCACGCCCATCACCCGGTCCAGGCCGCCCCATGTGCCACCCGGCCTGAAGCAGGGCCCGGAGGGCTTCTACTCAACGGGTCACCCTGCCCCGAGTCCCCCGGGCCACCCCCTCCTCCACGGCGGCCAGCAGGCCCATCAGCCCCGGGCGCTTGACTTTCCAACCTCGTTTCTGGTCCCCTCCCTCGCCTCTCCGGCCGCAGCTAGGCCCCGGCGCTGTGCCGGTAAGACCCCCGATCTCCGGCCTCCGCACGCGTGTCTGCCGGGGGGTTTGGGGGCTGCCAGCTGGATCCACCCGAAGAAACGGGGTCCGCGTCCCCTTCCCTTCCTCGCCCTACCCCCTCGCCCTCCCCGTTCCCCACCCCACCTCCCCTTTCCACCCCCCCTTCCCCTTTGCCCCTTTGCCCCTTCGCCTCCCCCCAACCCTCGCGGACCCCGGAACCGGCCTATGCAATTGACCCGCGCATGCGCGCCGCGGTGGGCCGCCCCCGCCACCCCGCGCCCGCCCCGGGAGCCCCCCTCCACGGCGCCCACCCGGCCCCGCTGTGCTCGATCGCGACCCTCGGAGTCCAGGGAGGCGGCGGAGAGCACGGCCCGGCCTCGGCGCCCACTCACCTGTAGGAGGCGGGGACCGCGGTGAATCCCCGGCGCGGGGGCTGGACAACGAGCCTGGGGGCGGAGCGGCTCGAACCACCTGCTCGGGGCTGCAGCGGCCCCTATCGGAGGCCCACACCTGATCCGGCTCCCGAGCCCTGGAGGCCCTTCCCTGGGCCTGCTCGTCGCACAAAATTGTTTCTTTGCATTTCTTTCTTGGGGGGAGGGGGGGAAGGGCGGCGGGGGAAGGGACGGGCTGTTGCTTCGTCTTTGTGAGCTTCCCAGACGTGTCGTGAAAGACGTATGAGCTGCTTTCTTCTTTGAGACTGCAGCTGGACCGCACTACTTGGCCACAGAGCATGTGAAATATTGGGGTGGCTTTCCCCGAAACGCTATTTCCAATGAAGGTTAGCAGGGGTTCCCAGGCCTGCCCGCCAATGACCAGCGCTGATGCTGAGATCCTTTCCCTGCATCGGAAGGGACCAGTTTCCAGGCCTCGAGTACTCTGTGATCTCTGTGGCTCCCCGGGTCTAATCGCCCTTAAAAGCAGTCATCTTTCTTTGTCTTTGATTCTGTCTTACCGCCAGAACTAATTTTCCGAGAATAGAATTGTTTCTGGACTGGCCAGAATCCTAAAGGGAGGTGGTCTGAGAACTTGGGTGCATAGAATGTGATGTTAGCATTTGTTTTTCCAACTCTGACCTCAACCACCCCCCTCAGTGTGACTGGAAGTCCCGCCCGCTTTGGGACCCCTCTTGCTCCGGCAGGTTATATCAGTCTCCGGGGGCCCTATGGGGTCCAAGAAAATTGGAGAAGGGTCTTATGTCTGGCTGCTACTTTTTCTGTAACAAGTATATGGCACTTTGTACCAGACACCTCTAAGTCTTAACCAGTTAAAATCTTCCCCACCCAGTAAAAGATATACAGTTATTCCCACTTTATAAATAGGGAAACTGAGGCACAAGGCGGTCAAGTAACTAGTCAAGATAGGCTGTTGAATAGCAGAGCTGGGGTTTGAGCCTAAATGCTTTGGCTCCAGCCACAAGGGTCTGCACCACTGTCTGTACTGCCTCTCATTGACATGTTAAGCTGCTTTTTGTGGTTTTGATGTTAGTCATCAGGTGTCAATCATTGTCTTCATTCAGACACTGGGGGGAGGGAGGGCACACTGTTGGGGAAGCCCTGTGCCCATCACTGCAACCTTCCATGGCACCACCCACAGGTTGGATCCCTTGTGGGGCATCACACTCTATCAAGGCCCAGGGGTCACCATCCACAGCTACCCACTACATATCCCTTAAAACCACATACCTTCTTCCAGGCTTAGAAAAGCTGACTCTTCTGCCAATATCAGGCTGCTTTCTCTTCTTGAAACATCAACCACTATCCTTTCCATCCTTAGAGCAACTCAAGCTTAATTTCTTGATGGTCTTGTCCTTCCATACCAAAGGCCCTCTTTCCGGAATATTCGTTTTTCATTCCCTCAGTAGTAATGCTGCAGGGAAAAGTTATTTCTTACTCCATGCTGAGACTGTTTCTTTGATTTGCTTTTCGTTGCTTTTGTAATTGTAATTATACATAATGGCCTGCCTCAGAGAATCCTGCCCCTCTGCTACTGCTAAGTCATTTCAGTCGTGTCCAACTCTGTGCGACCCCATAGACGGCAGCCCACCAGGCTCCCCCATCCCCGGGATTCTCCAGGCAAGAACACTGGAGTGGGTTGCCATGTCCTTCTCCAATGCATGAAAGTGAAAAGTGAAAGTGAAGTCGCTCAGTCGTGTCCGACTCTTCGCAACCCCATGGACTGCAGCCCACCAGGCTCCTCCATCCATGGGATTTACTGTAAACTAAAGTGCCTTTGTTTGGAACCCTGTCCACCTGTAGACTGCGGGATGGAAGAAATTAACACATCTCCTGCCTGAGGTTAGCCATTCTAGGAGATATTTGCTAGATTTATGGCCTTTTTACTTTGTTCATGCCTCTCCCCTCATCTCTGATCCATAAAAATACCTGGCATCCAGACCCCGTAAAGATGATCATTTTGAAACATTAGTCTACCATCTTCTTGGTCAGCTGAATAAAGTTGTAATTCCTTGCCTCAACACCTCCTCTCCAATCCATTGGCCTGTCGTGCAGCAGGCAGAGCAACCCTGGACCTGGTAACAGTAACTCCTTTCTCACCCTTCCAGTCTCAGCTCAGCCGTCACTTCCTCAAGGAGCCTTCTCTGACCCCATCTCCCCCTGCCTCCACTAGGTAGATCCCTTGTCCTGATGCAGGCTCGTAAAGCACCATAGCAGTTATCCCAATGAAGACTTCAAATGTATTTCTGTTCATTTGATTAAACTTTATCTGCCCACCAGGCTTGAGTTTCCCTGAAGTTTCCCTTTTGTCTCTGTGTGCTCACAGTGGAATTTCCAGTGATATTTCCCTCACGGTGCCTGATAGGAGATGCTCTATTTATGAATTCATTCAATATGTATTCAGTAAAAGAATGAGCAACCTCACAGGAAAAGCAGCCCAGAAGTCAGAGGATAACAGCTTGGCTATCTTTACCAAAATGAAGGTAAAGCAAATAAATTTTCTTCCATGCTGCTTATGGGTCCCTAGCAGGACAAAACAATTTAAAAAATACAGAAGCAAAAATGTTTATTAATAACTCACCCTATCTATAGAGGGTCTCCTGGCATAACCAGGTAGGAGATGTAAGAGTTTAGGAGCACATATACTGGGAGTTGGTACTGCCTCCTTCCTTTAGTGAAATGCAGACAGGCCAAGCTTTACCTCTGGAAAGACAGTCTCCCCTCCCCCGACTTTTCCCATCCTCTTGGGGCCACTCACTTTGCTGGCTGTCATGCTGCCCCTCGGGAGTGGACTGTCCTCTTTAAGCCTCTGATACAAATATAAACTTGGACATAAACCCCTAGGCTTGATGTCTTTCATTGGTTGATTGATTTTGACACACTAGGAGAAGGCTAAAACTTTCTAAGGGAGAATAAGAAGAAAATAAGAATCAAGATCACAAAACTACAAAAGACACAACACAATCCAGAAATTGTGCAAAAGCCCAGCCCCACTTGGTTCTATTCTATTTCCCAGCTCCAACTTGTGTCCATGAGACCATGCCAAGGTAACATCATCGCCACATGGCCACTCCCAACAACATGTTGGGTCCTTCTTGGAGGAAGGCAAGAGACCAAGGCCCTCTCTGCATAGCCCCGTAGGTTCTTTGGGTTCCAGTATGAGTTCTGATTGGGAAGCTAACACCAAGTGTGATCCTGTCCTAAGAGGGATCCACGCGCACAGCACTGTGGCTTATGGCTTTTACCCCCTGCAGCCGGTCGGTGCATCTGCATAGAATGTGAATGCATATATTACAGCAACCAAGCACACAACTCAGGCTGAAGAAGTAACATTGACAGGAGGAGCTGAACCGAGTGGTGGTTGACAGGAAATGGGGTGGCAGGTGTTTGCAGGTCTGCGGTAAGGAACACAAGGTAGTGAGCCCAAGGCTGCATCAGACAGTCTGGAGCAATGAGAAGGACAGTCTTTCAGGGCCGGAAGGTGGGCTGTGGAGGAGCTCATACCTGTATTCATAACACCCAAGAGTCTCCTCCTTTCTTTTGATGTTTAAACATCCAACGTATTGTTGATTTTTTGGTAGGTGCAATAACTTTTATCTTTCTAAAGAAATTGAAAGAGTGACCACACTCATGCAAAGATAATTTCCCCATTGTGTCTTTTCCTTTCCACATTTATCTTAAGATATAGCTCTTCTTTCATGCCTCCATCCATCCTCAATTAGATGTCTGAATTCTCCATACTTATGAGTGCTTACTGCCGAATGGAAGGCTGTTCACACTTGTTGAGTAGGGGGAGGAGAGAGTTGAGTAGAGAAGGTCTGTGCTTGAGGACCTGTATCTTCTGAGACCCCTCCACATTGCTACTTAGCCTTCTGATTCATTCTTTGTATCACTTCTTCGGTTTTCAAAGTCTGGTGTAGGTGCCTCTGCCTGCCATGCCTCCGTCCTGTAGTCATCCTTTGGGAAACCAAGTAGCTTTGCATTTTCACCTTCTAGAGCAAAGGCAAACTCTACCTCCCACCAAAACCTCTAAGGCAGGAGGATTCCCCCAACGTTAGAATGGGGAACAGACGCTGAGTGGCCAGAAAGAATGACACGTCCCCTGTGACAGTGGGTACTGTCTCTTTCAAGTGTTGTCTTAAACTGGCCTCTTTTGGTCTAGAGATGCTTCACATTCCAGTACAGGAAATTCTCCACATTTACTTCACAAGTGTTTCAGTTCAGTTCAGTTCAGTTCAGTCGCTCAGTCGTGTCCGACTCTTTGCGACCCCACAAATCGCAGCATGCCAGGCCTCCCTGTCCATCACCAACTCCCGGAGTTCACTCAGACTCACATCCATCGAGTCGGTGATGCCATCCAGCCATCTCATCCTCTGTCGTCCCCTTCTCCTCCTGCCCCCAATCCCTCCCAGAATCAGGGTCTTTTCCAATGAGTCAACTCTTCGCATGAGGTGGCCAAAGTACTGGAGTTTCAGCTTTAGCATCACAAGTGTTTACTACACGTCAAAACACTAAGATGCTTGACAAGATATTCACTTGTCTGCCCACCTCTTCTTCCACCTGCTCCACTACAGTTTCTAGACAAACCTTTGTATGCTCCAAACCTGTTAGCATTTTCTGCTCTGACGTGTTTGAGAATAAAAGCTCTGCATTCTACCTAAACAACCAAAGGCAATGAGGAGGCCCCAGACTGTATGGCACAGAAAAAAGTCTTTGGGTCACGCCAGATCAGTACAGAACAGCCACAGGGAAATATGTAGAAACAAAGTTTGCAAGTGTCCATTACTTTGATCTAACTTCCCTTCGGCAAAAACTTTGTGGTGGAAAAGGTTTATCTTCTTTTGTCTAACTGTCACAGAACACCAGAATGGCACCTAAGTGGTTCATTTCCACTCTGGCAACTGGCTCTCGTGCTCAGCTTATGCTATCCGTATATTACTGCACAAGGGATTTTATAGTGTTTTATACGTCCTAAGTGCTCTCCAATCATTAATAAGTTATTCCTTCCTGAATCTTCAGGTCAATGTTAACATCTTCCGTTTTAAGAGCAGCCACCTGGATGTAGAGAGTAAGTGCCTGGCCCAAGGTCAGGGGGTGAGGCACTGTCAAACCTGGGACTGTGTAATTTAATAGAAAAAGAATCCAACACTGTATCATTCATCAGAAGAAGGCTACACTTAACCCAGGCCACTTTAACAGTCAAAGGAGAGATGAATTAAGTGCTGAGCTGGTTTGTTTCAAAGCTTGCTTAGGGGAGTACCAGCCAGGTAAGGGTCACTTTGCTGTGATGGGACTTCTAAATCAATCCAGTTCAGCGCCTCGACCCGCAGATACTAAAACTGTCACTTGTGATGGCTCTCCCCGTGTTTTTAGGTATTCACAGTCATGTTCTAAAAATGACCTTCTGAGGGGTTGATGGAAGAGGTGATTTAGATCCAAGGTCACTAAAATTGACAATAAAATACGGAATTTCAGCTTTATGTAGTAGTCATTTCTTAAAGGCTATGGGTAGCTGATATTCTATTTATTTTTTCTTACTAGTAGGGTCAATTTAAAATATATTTGGCAAGAATACTGTACTGTTTTGTAGGACTTTAGAGCAAGGGAAGGTTAAAAGCACTAAAAGGAATCCTCAGGCGTTGCCAGGCAAAATCGATAGCTGCTTCTTCTGGGCTTCAGCTTCAGAGGATTGCCTGTCTTCCAATTTTCCCTTCTTGCATTCCTCTGAAAGGCCGAAGGAAAGCTCTAGAAGCGAATTCAAACTCAGTTTCCTTGACTTTCCAGAGATCCCTATAATTAAGCAATTGTGATTTAGTGAGAGAATCTAAGAAAACGGATTCATTCTTCAGTCTCAGTAGAAAAAGCTTCTGCCTAAACTAACTTCTTTGTTCACTCTTGCCTCTGTCTTCGCAGGTACCTATGGATTGTCTCAGCTCTTCACTGTGAGTTATTTGTGAAGCAGCATGAAGCAGTTTTTCCAGAGAAAGCAAGTATGTGGCTATTTGATCCCGAGAAGGTGGAAACGGAGTCTGATAAGTGAATCACGGGGACCAGGGGGCTGGAAGAGGGTAGTCAGGCAGACTCGGGTCACATGTCCTCCCATGGCCCAGAGAGGTAGATCAGCCCATCTGAGTCACATGTACTAAATAAGAATGGAGGAGGGTGACCACCAGCAGAAAATTAAAACGCTATTAGAAATCAAAGGAGAATTAGATGCTGGGCAGACAAAAACAACAGGTGGCACTACGGAGATTCATTTTATATATGAGGAAAATAAGGCTCAGAATGTTTAAGAAACTTAGTTAAGGCCATATAGGTAGTGGTTCATCCAGGCTTCAAACAGCTTTGGAATCAGACATGTTGGCTATGTGGTCTTGGTTAAGTTACTTAATTTTCTCTGAGCCTTGGTTTTTTTCTTCTGTAAAGTGGGAATAATAATACATGTTTCATAAAATTAAATAACACATAAAGAATTTGTCAGGGCCCTTTGTACACAGAAAGCTGGTGGTAATAATACTAGTTACAATGTTATTACAATATTATAATTTTGGCCTATCTTCAGAGCCCATAACTATCACAAAATATGAGTAAAGTTTGACAAGAGTTATTAGTAAACTTAGAAATGTATAAATACTAATGTTTAAGGATCCCAAGACTTTTAAAATAAAGGTTAGAAGTTTAATTAATTCTGATTGCATTCTTTCTCCTGTTTTCTTGTGACCATCTTCCAGTGAAAATATTGCATATCTTTTTCCTGATTTCACTTTGAAACCTTTTAAAAACTAGGATCTTACTGCTCTGTTTATAAGCAGCCATAACCCCAGAGTGAAGGCACCGATCTCTTTTTGGCTTCTGCTGGGGATCCCTTTCACCTGTGACCAAGATTTCTGCACAGCTTCTAAGCTCGCTCAGTCTGCCCAGGCGGCTCAGTGGTAAAGAATCTGCTTGCCAATGTTGGAAATGTGGGTTGGATCCCTGGGTCTGGAAGATCCCCTAGAGATGGAAATGTCAACCCACTCCAGTATTCTTGCCGGGGAAATTCCATGGACAGAGGAGCTTGGTGGGCTACCATCCATGGGGTCATGAAGAGTTGGACACGACTGAGCGACTAAATGACAACAGGTTTTGAAACACTGGAAAAAGAAACTTCTGATGATTTAAAATTCAAACCACATACCATCCGTTTTGAAGTAAAACATTGGATGTCAGTCAAGACCCATCTTTTTTCCAATCTGCAGCTCTTTTATTGAAAAATAGTAGTGATAACCTCCACCATCTGACTGTGCTGTGCTGTGCTTAGTTGCCCAGTCATGTCTGACTCTTTGTGACTGTAAGAACTGTAGCCAAGCTTCTCTGTCCATGAGGATTCTCCAGGCAAGAATACTGGAGTGGGTTGCCATGCCTTCCTCCAGGGGATCTTCCCAATGCAGTGGTCAAACCCAGGTCTCCCACATTGCGGGTGGGTTCTTTACCATCTGAGCCACAAGGGAAGCCCATCTGACTACTCAAATATAAAGTGACACAGAGACAAAGCTTATGACATGATCATTTTTATTAGTATGATTTTTTTTCTTGAGGGTATTTTAAGGACGGGGAATGCATGCCAGTCTCAGAATATATTTTAATCATTTTGAGAGTTACATAGAGTCATTAGGACACTCTTTACTATATCATCTTACATCCATGACAAATATTTTCACTGCTTATGACAATCTGTTATTGTTGAAACTGGCTAAAATTCAATTTAATGCCAGCTTGTGAGCCAGACATCCTGGAATGTGAAGTCAAGTGGGCCTTAAGAAGCATCACTACGAACAAAGCTAGTGGAGGTGATGGAATTCCAGTTGAGCTCTTTCAAATCCTGAAAGATGATGCTGTGAAAGTGCTGCACTCAATAAGCCAGCAAATTTGGAAAACTCAGCAGTGGCCACAGGACTGGAAAAGGTCAGTTTTCATTCCAATCCTATAGAAAGGCAAGGCCAAAGAATGCTCAAACTACCGCACAATTGCACTCATCTCATATGCTAGTAGAGTAATGCTCAAAATTCTCCAAGTCAGGCTTCAGCAATACATGAACCGTGAACTTCCAGATGTTCAAGCTGGTTTTAGAAAAGGCAGAGGACCCAGAGATCAAATTGCCAACATCTGTTAGATCATCGAAAAAGCAAGAGAGTTCCAGAAAAACATCTATTTCTGCTTTATGGACTGCCAAAGCCTTTGACTGTGTGAATCACCACAAACTGTAGAAAATTCTTCAAGAGGTGGGAGTACCAGACCACCTGACCTGCCTCTTGAGAAATCTGTATGCAGGTCAGGAAGCAACAGTTAGAACTGGACATGGAACAACAGACTGGTTCCAAATAGGAAAAGGAGTATGTCAAGGCTGTATATTGTCACCCTGCATATTTAACTTATATGCAGAGTACATCATGAGAAACACTGGGCTGGATGAAGCACAAGCTGGAATCAAGATTGCCAGGAGAAATATCAATAACCTCAGATATGCAGATGACACCACCCTTATGGCAGAAAGTGAAGAGGAACTAAAAAGCCTCTTGATGAAAGTGAAAGAAGAGAGTGAAAAAGTTGGCTTAAAGCTCAACATTCAGAAAACTAAGATCATGGCATCTGATCCCATCACTTCATGGCAAATAGATGGGGAAACAGTGGAAACAGTGTCAGACTTAATTTGTGGGGGGGGCTCCAAAATCACTGCAGATGGTGACTGCAGCCATGAAATTAAAAGATGCTTACTCCTTGGAAGGAAAGTTATGACCAACCTAGACAGCATATTCAAAAGCAGAGACATTACTTTGCCAACAAAGGTCCGTCTAGTCAAGGCTGTGGTTTTTCCAGTGGTCATGTATGGATGTGAGAGTTGGACTGTGAAGAAAGCTGAGTGCCGAAGAATTGATGCTTTTGAAGTGTGGTGTTGGAGAAGACTCTGGAGAGTCCCTTGGACTGCAAGGAGATCCAACCACTCCATCCTAAAGGAGATCAGTCCTGGGTGTTCATTGGAAGGACTGATGTTGAAGCTGAAACTCCAATACTTTGGTCACCTGATGCAAAGAGCTGACTCATTTGAAAAGACCCTGATGCTGGGAAAGATTGAAGGCAGGAGGAGAAGGGGACGACAGAGGATGAGATGGTTGAATGGCATCACCGACTCAACAGACTTGAGTTTGGGTAAACTCTGGGAGTTGGTGATAGACAGGGAGGCCTGGCGTGCTGCCATCCGTGGGGTCTCAAAGAGTCAGACACGACTGAGCGACTCAAGTGAACTGTGAGCCACAGTTAGTGATTGTTCATGCCCGGCTTTCTTGGACTCGAGGGCTCAGCTCTGTCCCCAGGCAGCCCTGTTCCTTCTGGCCTTACACCTTTGACTTAGCCTGCAACTGTGCCAGGGCAGAAAAGGTGCTTAAGGACCGTCTACACCACATCGCTGGGTGAGCCAAACTGCCGGTGAAAGTGCTAGCGGCTCTGAGCCCACCCCTAAGAGCTGTGGGGCAGGGGTGACCCAAGGACACAGACTTTTCTGTCTCAGCTTGGAGACTGTGCTTCAAGAGGGCCGGGAGCTCCCAGAAGGAAGAGACACAGAGATGATACAAGGGGTTAAAAAAAAAAAAAAAGTTATTAGCTCATTTAACTTGGAGAAAGGAAGCTGAGAATAGTTCTGATTTGTGATGTTAAATATCAGCTTTAACCCAGAAATATTTACCAAGAACCCACCGCACAACTGGGCCGGTGCTACTCCCGAGGAATCCTTGCCTGAAACAGTGTCCCGCTTGTTCTGTCTCCACTGAGGATGGAACAGAGGAAGCGGACCCCGTGGAAGAAGGGTTTCAAAGTAGCTGTGATGGAGCTTTTTGACATCACAAATGCTGCTGCTGCTGCTAAGTCGCTTCAGTCGTGTCCGACTCTGTGTGACCCCGTAGACGGGAGCCCACCGGGCTCCCGCATCCCTGGGATTCTCCAGGCAAGAACACTGGAGTAGGTTGCCATTTCCTTCTCCAATGCATGAAAGTGGAAAGTGAAAGTGAAGTCGCTCAGTCGTGTCCGACCCTCAAGGACCCATGGACTGCAGCCTTCCAGGCTCTTCCATCCATGGGATTTTCCAGGCAAGAGTACTGGAGTCGGGTGCCATTGCCTTCTCCGGACATCACATAATGAGTGTCCATTAAACCCAGGCTGGCTTGCCAGGGGGGTGGCAAAGCCCAAAGCATGCCTGGGGCTGGCTTGCATGAATCAGTTCTGGCTCGGTTGAGATGCGAAGTTTACAGCCATCAATTGTCCAAGTAAGGCGAGGGTTGAGATAGGATGGTGTTGTTTTCTCTCTGTGTTATTTTGAAACTTCATTTTTATAAATACTACCAAGAAACCTCTCAGAAGAGTTAAAAACAGGTTACTTGGAGAAAAGAGAAGTGAGTAGCTAAACTTTACATGAAGGATGTTACAATGGAAAACACCCAGAGATTTAAATAAACATTTTCAAGTGTTATGAAAAAGGTATTCAAATGTTAAAGGAAATAGCAATCTGAGGACAATACTGAGACTATGACCAATGACAAAATATTTGCTGTCTAATTGTTCATTGCAATTGGTTAGAAAAAAATTACAACCCCAGTAGATAATTGGATTAAAAATTCATTAAAAAGGTTTATATCTGGCCAACAAATGAATGAAAAAAATTTTTGACCTGATTCCTTATAAAGCAAAATTCAATATAAATAATGTACTATAAGTCAACTATAAAATGTACAATGTACTATAAAAAAATCAACTATTTTTTCAATAATAATTTCCATTGCTGATGAGAAATTAAGTAGCCCATTTGGACATCAAGGTGACTCTTATAGGCAAGAGCTCCTTTCAAAACATTTTTAGTGGTTCTATTTCCATTTTTGGAAGTCTGTCCTTAAAAACATCTAAATCCAAAAATAGCTTTGCTCAAAGATATTCATTGCCTTATCCATAGTCACAAATAAAAGAAGTTTAACATTACCCATAACCACAAGAAACTGGACATAACCCAAATGTCCAATGGTAGGTGAATGTTTCGTAAATTGGGATATAGCAACTCATAATGCTGGACAACAATGGAAGAGAAATTTTAAGTAGAGTTTTAACATGGAAAAGATCATGCTCAGTGTTAAGTGGAAACAGTAGGATATACCTTGTTTGGCTGTTTACTATGTGGTGAGTAACAGACTCAGTTTCTCATCCATAGAAGAGTAAGTAACAACAGTTATCTTCTTTGTCAGATTTTTGACTGTTAAGTGGAATTATGTACATAAAGTGCTTAGCCCAGTGACTAGCAAATAGTAAATGCTCCGTAAATTATAGTTTTTATTTTTTGAACACAAGATATAACCTTGGGTTTAAAGAGTCATCATCACAAGATTTTAAGCCAAAATCTAAGCTTAGAATGAAACCTGGAAAGAAATAGGTCAAAAGCAAGGGTCATCTCTGTAAGTATTCAATTATGGGTCAAATATAATTCAATTATTATTTTCTCTCCTTTTTACTTTTTTTGTATTTTGGAGTTCCTCCCCTTGGATATTGCTCCTACTTTTATAATGGATTAAAAAGCCAGTTTTTTTTAAAACTAATAATTTAGTAACGGAATACTACTCCGTCATAAAAAAGACTGAAATATTGCCATTTGGACAACATGGATAGACCTAGAGAATATTATACCAGGTGAAGTACATCAGACACAGACAAAGATTACACACTATCACATGTATGTGGAATCTAAAAATAATACAGATGAATCTCTATACAAGACAGAAACAGGCTCACAGATAAAGAAAACAAACTTCTGGTTACCAAAGGGGAAAGGGACAGGGGTGGGATAGATTGGGAGTATAGGATTAACAGACACAAGTGAATTGAAGTGAAGTCACTCAGTCGTGTCCGACTCTTTGCGACCCCATGGACTGTAGCCTACAAGGCTCCTCTGTCCATGGGATTTTCCAGGCAAGAGTACAGGAGTGGGTTTCCATTTCCTTCTCCAGGGACACAGACACAAACTACCATATATAAAATAGATCAGCAACAAGGATTCACTGTGTAGCACAGGGAACTATATTCAACATCTTATTATAATAGACAATGAAAAATATTCTAAAATATATATGTATATACCATATATAACTGAATCTCTTTTGCTGGACACCTAAAGCAAATGCAATATTGTTAATCAACTATACTTCAATTAAATAAATAACTTAGTTTGTAATACTTTCCAGAAAGAAATACAGTAAGTCACTAAAACTCGGAGAGAATTTACAGACATTAAATTTGGCTTTACTGGACTAAAACGGCATGAATGGCCAGTGGGAACATCAGGTTGCCATTGCCTCCCACCCAGCCCCGCTCCTCAGTCTCCCCATTTTGTTGTTGAGACCATGCTAGGCCACATCTGAAGCTAACCGGGTGTTTATAAAACTGTCTACCCGACTCCTCTTCTTATGTTTTGTTTCTTGCATTCTTTTCTCCAGCAATCAGAGAACTGCAAAGACAGATTTTCCATAAAGAGCCAAGTTTTTATACAACCAAAAGCCTGATTCATCTTGCTTGACTTAATGAATACCCGAATGGAGTTTTATTTTTAAATTCTCAAAAAACTCTGTTCTCTCTCCTTGAGTCAGCAATTAGTGGCTTTAAAAAAAAAAAAAAAAGTTTTTTCTATTCCTTAGGTTAAAAGTTAATCTAAGAAAGGAAAAGAACCTACCAGCAGTTTTTTCCCTAGGGACACGGAAGTATGTAATTTGGATGGCTAAGTGTTCGTGTTCTTTCTTTGGTACATACGCCAGCACGTGTGACGCACGGGTCCCTGGGGAGGGAAGGGAATGAGAGCTGGTTGTTGCAGAAGGAGCGATGACCCCTGAATGCTAATGCTCTGGTATTCATTTCAGGGACAACTGTGAATAGGACTCGGGATAAATATCCTCAGATAACCTCCCGCAAATTTATACACATCTCATAACCAGAACCTCCCCGACCCGTGTGCTTCCTTCCTCTCCTGCTCTTTTAAAAGCTGTTTGATTAACAGCCACGTCACACCATCCCCACCTTCTGCTGCCGGCTCCCTCCCATCCCCATCCCTGGGCCCTGCAAAGAAAGAGTCTCTTCATGAGACGTGCAGCTGCGTGGCTCCCAGGCAGGAAGGTGCAAGTCTGGCCTGAATGAGATGGATCGGGGCCCTCGGCACCCCCACCCCCAGCTCCTCAGGGCTGCTTTGTGAGGCTGGCTCTGCACTGGGGCTTTCCCAAAAAGAGGCTCAAGGCACAGCCAGGCCCTCACACATCCCTGAACTGAACATAAATGCTGTCTTATCTTGGCCGGTGCGTCCTTGGTCTGCTTGCGAGCTATAGAAGAAAGCGAAGAGGAAAGAATGCTTGCGTCTCTGCTGTGAACGTGGGTAATGGGTCATGCTGAGATGTTAAAAATAAATGAATGTGCTCCCGCTCCGGGCACAGGATGTCAGGCAGGAGTCTTGAGCTTTATTTTCTGGGGAAGCTGAAAGGAAAAGGTTTGCCCTAGAGCAGGATTTCTCAGCCTTGGCACCACTGACTCTTTGGACCAGATAATTCTTTGTGGTGGGAGACTTTCCTGGGCATGTAGGATGTTTAACAGCATCCCTGGCCTCTACCATCCCAGTTGTCACAACCAAAAATGTCTCTAGACGTTGCCAGCACCATCCCCTGGCTGCCACCAGGTTACCAGATAAAATAGAATGCCCAGTGAAATGTGAATTTCAGATAAATAATGCAGTATTTGGAACTGACTTATACTGACAAATTATTTGTTGTTTATCCTGAAGTTCACATTTGACTGGGCACCCTGTGTGTTTAATTCACTAAATCTGGCAACCCTCCCTGGGGAACAAAAATCAAGCCCAGTTGAAAACCACTGCCTTGAAGATACCAGCCACTGGAGGCATAGTCTTGAGGCTTGGGGTTTTCATCAGGAACTGATTACTTGATCAATCTGGGCGCCTGAGAAGGAAATAGAAATCAATTACCACAGCACTCTGTTTACTATGTCAGAGGATAGGGGAGAATTCCACTCTTTCTTTTTAAGAAGTAGCATTAAAAACATCCCTACTTTCTTGCAAAATTAATTTCTCAGTAGAAGCAGTTTCCCAAAGAAACATGCACACAACTCATAGATTCTTGGGATTAACTGGTTCTCTCCCCTGATTAGGTTGACAACAAGACTTTCTCTGCCCTCTTTCAACACTCAGCTGTCGATGTCATCGGCAACATCAACACAATGTTTTCTTAAACATAATTTTTGCCTGGATAACTGCCCTAAGGACCACAGTTTTGCTTGGATTTTTGTGTGTGTTTATTTTTGCTTTGCCAGTGAGTAGGTGTGGGGCCAGGGCCACCCACAGCCTTGCCTCTGGTGAGCGCTTCTGAAAAGTGCTGTGATGGATGATGTTCCGGATATCCTGTAGGAACATAATCACTCCAGGCTGGCATTCCTAGGGAACAAATATCACTCCCATTTGAAAACCACTGCCTTGAAGATACCAGCAACTGGAGGCATAGTCTTGAGGCTTGGAGTTTTCATCGGGGAACTGATTACTTGATCAATCTGAGAGCCTGAGAAAGGAATAGAAATTAATTACCATGGCACTCTGTTTACTATCCTAGGGGGTAGGGGAGAATTCCACTCTTTCTTTTCAAGAAGTAACGTTAAAGACATCCCTACTTTCTTTACAGAAGAGCCATACCATTCCCTGGGAAGTCTGTCCACCTACTCAAGGCACCAAGATTCTCTCCAATTGGAACTGAGTAGAAGAAACTGGGGAAAGACTGTCATTTATTTTAAAATTAACCTAACGAATTTGAATTTCAGGCTTAACTTGAAAGGGCAAAAATATTTGATTAATCCCTTTGAACTTGAATTTTAAAATTTTAGATTTCAACTTCTTTGAGATTTTAACTTTCAGACTTCAGATCCATGGTGGACATTATGATAGGAGGAATGTGTTATTGGCATGTTTTTATCATTATGATACCGTTTGAGCTCATGATGGAGCCTCTAATAGATGACACTGAATGACCTGACTGATGACTTAGGATGGGAACTAGACCAGGGAAAGGAGTTTTTAGCTTTCCAGAATCTTGGAGTTAATTGGAGAGGGGAACAGTAAATGAATCTAGGTTTTATGAGATTCTAGGTTCAAAATCTAGGTTTTTTGATACTTATATAATATGTGACTCTTTTAAGAAAAAGAACAAAATTGTGAATATGAAATTATATGTGAAAGTATATATGTATTTAGAATGAGAAAAGAAATCATAAAAAATTATAATTTTAAAAAGCTTACAGGTACCTCAAATATCACAAATCCAGAAATCAACATTAACATTATTTTTAATCAGTTGCTTGATCCTATATATATATATATAATAATTTTTTTTTTTTTGCTACCTACTCTTTGTTTTCTCCACAATGTTTTCTAATATTTTGTGTAGCAAGAACAGAAAAGTAATCCAGTCTTTCTTCTGGCATGGTTAATTAAATTTTCCTCAGTTGCACATTTTTCCTCAGCAGTGAAGCATCATTTGGAGATGTAGAGCTTGACCTTGAATCATATCTAAAAAGGAGAATGCTTTCTGCAGGAACTCGGTTTCCCAAAGAAAAAGGCAAAGGGATGACTTCTAGAGTCACCGATCTGATGAGTGACCGCTCCTCCCCTGAGGATGAATGGGTGAGGGGAGAAATGGAAAAATCCCTCCTCTTAGAACCAGAAAAAATGGCAGTGTAATGAGCATTGTCCCCTACCTGCCTCAGCTTTTTATTCCTGTAACCTGGAGGGCTTAACCATTCAGTCTATGATCACAAAGAGTGGGGTTGGCCCCCTTCAGGGAGAAGACCCAACTGATCAGGGAAGACCCACTCCCACCTTCCTTCCAAACCAATCCTTCCTCTTCTGTAGCTCCTCTGAGCAATGCTGGTGAGCAGCCTTGATTTTGTCCTCAGAAAAGTTCCCAAGTGGCTCAGAAGGGCAGAGGTAGACTGACCTTGAAGCTAACAAGATCTAAGCTCCAGGGTCCATCAGCTGTGCAGGTCTGTCTGGGGTCTCGTGTATTCTGTGGCGTCTGCAGTGGGATCTTTATTTGCCTTCTCAAAAACTAACAAAAATCTGGGCTTTGTATTACCCAAGGCATCTTTTTTGCTTTGGGGAAATTGGAAGATGTTACAGAATTAATAGAAAGACAATGCTTCTGACATGCCAAGTAGGATTATGCTTTGAGATTTCAGCCCTGGGAAGCAGGCTAGGGTCTTAACGGTTGACTTTCTCAGGGCCTTTATCCACCACCCTCTCCCCTCATCCTATGTCTTCTTCCTGCTAAATTCCTAGTGCTTTCATAGGTCCTGAGGTACTGGCTGGCACTCAGAGTGCAATTGCGCATCAAAGGATACTATCAAGAGAAGGAAAAAATCACCCACAGAACGGGAGGAAATATTTGCAAATCGTGTATCTGATAAGGGATGGACGTCAGAATAATGTGTATAAATAACATTCACAACAAAAAAGCAAAAGCAAAAAGCTTGCAAATAACTCAGTTAAAAAACGGGCCAAGAGGGAATTCCTTGGTGGTCTAGGACCTTCCAATAAGGGAGTTTGGGTTCAGCTTCTGGTCAGGAGCTGAGATCCCACTTGCCTCAGAACCAAAAAACCAAAACATAAAACAAAAGCAGTGTTGTAACAAATTCAATAAGGATTTTTAAAAAAATGGTTCACATCAAAAAATCTCTAAAAAAAAAAATAGGCAAAAGACTCAAAAAGACCCTAAAGAAGATACAGAAATGGCCAATGAGCAATGAAAATATGCTCAACATCATTAGCCATTAGGGAAACACAAATCAGAACTACAATGAGACGTTACACCCATTGTGGTGACTATTATCAAAAAGCAAAATAACAAATCTTAGTGTGGTGTGGCGCTATCAGAGCACTCATACAGTACTGATGGGAATATGAAATGGTGCAGCCACTGAGGAAAACAAGTTTGCAGGTCTTCAAAGAGTTAAACACAGAATAATCACAGGACCCAGCAATTCCACTTCTGGGTAGATACCAAGAAAAAAAAAATGGAAAGAAGGGACTCAAATAGATATTACCATACCAATGTTCATTGGAGCATCATTCACAATATCTGAAAGATCAAAGCAAGTCAAGTGTTCATCCACAGAGGAATCAATAAATAGCACAGTGGTGTAAACATACCACGGAACAGTATTCATCTGTAATTAGGAAATTCTGGCACATGCTACAGTTTGGATGAACCTTGAATACGTTATACTCAGTGAAACAAACCAGAAACACAAAGGACGAATACTGCCTGAATCCATCAATAGGAGTTATCCAGACAGAGAGATTCCTAGAGACAGGAAGTCGAATACAGGTAATCAGGAGCTGAGGAAGGGGGCAACGGGAACTTGTTCCATGGATGTGGAGTTTCTGTCTGGTGATGATAAAGTTCTGGAGATGGACAGCAGTGATGATTTGACGACAATGTGAATGTACTTAATGCCAGAGAACTACCCACTTAAAATGGTTCAGTTCAGTTCAGTCGCTCAGTCATCTCTGACTCTTTGTGACCCCATGAATCGCAGCACGCCAGGCCTCCCTGTCCATCACCAACTCCCGGAGTTCACTGAGACTCACGTCCATCGGGTCAGCGATGCCATCCAGCATCTCATCCTCTGTCATCCCCTTCTCCTCCTGCCCCCAATCCCTCCCAGCATCAGAGGCTTTTCCAATGAGTCAACTCTTCTCATGAGGTGGCCAAAGTACTGGAGTTTCAGCTTCAGCATCATTCCTTCCAAAGAAATCCCAGGACTGATCTCCTTCAGAATGGACTGGTTGGATCTCCTTGCAGTCCAAGGGACTCTCAAGAGTCTTCTCCAACACCACAGTTCAAAAGCATCAATTCTTCAGTGCTCAGCCTTCTTCACAGTCCAACTCCCACATCCATACATGACCACAGGAAAAACCACAGCCTTGACTAGATGGACCTTTGTTGGCAAAGTAATGTCTTTGCTTTTGAATATGCTATCTAGCTTGGTCATACCTTTCCTTCCAAGGAGTAAGCTTCTTTTAATTTCATGACTGCAATCACCATCTGCAGTGATTTTGGAGCCCCCCCCACAAATTAAGTCTGACACTGTTTCCACTGTTTCCCCATCTATTTGCCATGAAGTGATGGGATCAGATGCCATGATCTTAGTTTTCTGAATGTTGAGCTTTAAGCCAACTTTTTCACTCTCTTCTTTCACTTTCATCAAGAGGCTTTTTAGTTCCTCTTCACTTTCTGCCATAAGGGTGGTGTCATCTGCATATCTGAGGTTATTGAGATTTCTCCTGGCAATCTTGATTCCAGCTTGTGCTTCTTCCAGTCCAGCGTTTCTCATGATGTACTCTGCATATAAGTTAAATATGCAGGGTGACAATATACAGCCTTGACGTACTCCTTTTCGTATTTGGAACCAGTCTGTTGTTCCATGTCCAGTTCTAACTGTTGCTTCCTGACCTGCATATAGGTTTCTCAAGAGGCAGGTCAGGTGGTCTGGTATTCCCATCTCTTTCAGAATTTTCCACAGTTTATTGTGATCCACACAGTCAAAGGCTTTGGCATAGTCAATAAAGCAGAAATAGATGTTTTCTGGAACTCTCTTGCTCTTTCCATGATCCAGCGGATGTTGGCAATTTGATCTCTGGTTCCTCTGCCTTTTCTTCCAGCTTGAATGGTTAGTGGTAAATTTCATGTTATGTATGTGTGTGTGTGTGCTAAGTCATTTCAGTCATGTTCTACTCTTTGCAACCCCATGAATTATAGCCCGTCAGGCTTCTCTGTCCAGGGGATTCTACAGGCAAGAATACTGGAGTGGATAGCCATGCCCTCCTCCAGGGGATTTTCCCGGTCCAGGAATCAAATAGGTGTCTCTTACGTCTCCCGAATTAGCAAGCAAGTTATTTACCCCTGAGCCACCTGGAAAGCCCATGTTATGTATATTATACCACAATTTAAAAATGAAAAATAAAAAAGATTCCGGAAGCCATCTGGAAACAAAAATCCAATCCTGTTGGTTCTATTTATGCCTCTTTCAAGTAGATGTGCTTTTTCCTTCCTTAAGGCTGCTGGGAAAGTCCAGCTCCCCCTCGTGTTTACCTAGATTATTGTAGTAGCCTCCTTGTCTGTCGCCAGATGTTCATTCTTACTCTTTCTAATCTGTTCTCCAAGGAGCAGCCACTTATTGTTTGTTGTTCAGTCGCTAAGTTGTGTCCGACTCTTTTGCAACCCCATGGACTGTAGTCTGCCAGGCACCACTGTCCTTGGGATTTCCCAGGCAAGAATACTGAAGACGGTTGCCAGAGGGGCCTTCAAAAGTATAAACCCAACTGGGTCAGCCCCCTGCCTACTAAGCCAGCACACGGGGGAAGGTTGGAGGATTTCAAGCAAAGGGGTACCATAACCACCTTTATACTGTTAAAAAACATTGGCTTCTGTGGCGGGGAAGCTGGATTTGTAAGAATTCAAGAGAAGAGGTTCTCAAACTTCAGGGTCACCAGCTGAAGGGCTTGTTAATACCCAGATAGCTGGGTCCCAGGGTTCTGATTCAGTAGGTCTGGTGTGGGGCATCCCAGGCTAGGGTGAGGAATCTGCATCTCTAATAAGCTTCCAGGTGATGCTCTGATCAAGTTGCTTCTGGTTGATTCCAAACCAGGGAACATACTTTGGGAGCCCCTGGCCTGGAGTGAACAAAGCAGGAGAACAAAGCTCTCTGTGGCCTGGCCCTCCTCTCCCTCAAAGAGACTGCTTATGGAAATTCTTCTATTTTCTTAGATGCCTCGTGTTCAGGACTTCATTCTCACAGTCCCATCTGCCTGGAACATTCTTCCTTTTCTCCCCTTTCCTTTCTCTCGGTACTCCCACTTTCTGCCTGGTTAACCATCATCCATCTTTCAAGAATCTGCTTATACAATGTGCGTGCCTTTTTTTTTTTTAAAGCAACTTTGAAATATAATTCACATATCATCTGGTTCACCCAATTAACACACACAGTTCATCAGTTTTTAGTATAGTCACAGATATGTGCAACTATTACCACAGTCAATTTCATTTAATTATTTTTTAACAGTAGAAGCATCCATTTTATTGCATGACAATTATAAAATACAAAATAAAAGAATAAAACCCAAAAATTATTATCATAAAAGTCAGAATAATGACACTTCTGAGAAAGTATGAGAATGTGATCAACATGGACGCAAAGGAGTCCCTAAAGTCCTGATAACATTTCTTTCTTACTGAACTACAGGTGATTTACAATATTGTGTTAGTTTCAGATATATAGTACAGTGATTCAGTTATATATATACCTGAAATACATGCAGCCTATAAGGGAAAATGTTGTAACCTATTACCTATAGGTTATAAGTTATGTTATATAGGTTTTATATATATATATATATATATATATATATATATATATATAGGTTATAAGTTAAACCTATAAGGGAAAAAGATCTTCCCTGATAGCTCAATTGGTAAAGAGTCTGCCTGCAGTGCAGGAGATCCCCTGGAGAAGAGAAAGGCTACCCATTCCAGTATTCTGGCCTGGAGAATTCCATGGACTAGAGTCCATGGGGTCACAAAGAGTCAGACACGACTGAGTGACTTTCTCTTTCACTATAAGGGAAAAGAATCTGAAAAAGAAATACATATTTATAAATATAAATATATATAATAAAAACAAATATAAATATATATTTTTCTTTTTCAGATTCTTTTCCCTTATAGATTATAACAAAATATTGAGTACAGTTCCCTGTGCTATAGAGTCGGTCCTTGTTTGTTATCTATTTTTATATATAGCAGTGTGTATATGTGAATTTATCCTAATTTATCCCTACCTCCTTACTCTTTGGCAATCATAAGCACGTTTTCTATGTCCGCGAGTCAGTTTTAGACTAAATAGAAATCTTGTACTCTTTAGCTATCACCTCCCTATCTCCCCTTCTTGCCCTCTAACCCCCAGTAGATCCAGGGAGGGGGTCTGGTAATTTGCATTTCCCCTGGGTGATTCTGTTACACAGCAAGTTGAGATTCTCTATTTAAACTAGTCTGTGAAGGCAAGAACCACACTTGTCTCCCCATTATTGTGTCCCTGCACCCAGAAGGGCAGGGCAATGGTACTGTGCATGGATTAACAATCAATGAATTTTGTTGAATAAAGAAGTGATGCAATTTGACCAAGGTCACATAACCAGGAGATGAAAGCTTAGAACCGTTGTGTTTTTGCCTTGTCTGGTTTATCGTGTGAGGTTGGTAAGACTATCCCAGTCCATTCAACAAGCATCTGTTGAGGAATTACTACCTACTCAGCATTTTTCAAAATTTGGCCAAATGTTCTAGCTTTGGTAATAATCTGTGAGGCATCCATGGATAGCTCTTAAAGATAATTAGAAGCACTTGGAGTCCAAAAAGAATTGGGGAAAACTGGACTTTATTAAACACCAGGGGGAGCTTTGTTAAGAAAGTATGGAATAGCAGACCACATTGAAGGGCAAGTCACCCCAGCATAAGGCACTTATTATTTTTAAGAATAAATTTGTTCAAAGTTGCCGGTACTGAATTTTTTAATAGACAACCTTTTCCCCCACTAGACTTTATTATCAGGATATTTTCATTTCCTAGGCATAATAAAATCACTTAAGATTGAAACAAGTTTTTAAAGAACACATTTATGGAAAAACAATTTTATAATTTCCTGAAATAATAAAATTCAGTTAATCACAAAACAAATGCATGGTAGCTAGGGCTACTTCCGTTTTGCACAATAGTTTCAAGTTCTAAAAGGGAAAAAGTGAAAGATGAAACAAACACACTGTTCTTCCAGAATTCTGAGTGGTTGTGTGGAGTTCAAGAATTTCTATGTCAAGAATTACTAGAACGGTGATGCTTTTCTGATAAATCTTTGAGAATGTTGGAAGTCTAATCGAAAAAATATTAGGCACAGTAGAAGGAAACCACTCCTGTGAGTTTTATTAGCTTACTTTAGGGAAGGCAAAGGTTATCATTCTAGAGGAAACTGAGTTATGTGGAAGGGAGAACACACTGTTCATGGCCACGTTCATCATCTACTCATAAAGCCTCATTACTAAGGAAAAGCCTTCCTCAGTCATCCAACTTTAATTCGACAACACTACTTTAGTAGAAGTTCACACTCTTCTGCTTTATTGGAAGTAGATCTAATTCTGGGAAAGTGCCAATACTTTGCAGATGTCCAACAAGCAGCAAATGAATATATGGAATCAGCCACAAGTTTTCTCTTGAACTTTCCAAGAGCTGTAATCGTGTTCAAAGGTTCAAAACCGTGTTCAAAACCTACCTGTTTTGCATGAATTGGTTGCTATTAAAGCAAGAAATGGACATGAGTCTGAGTGAACTCCGGGAGTTGGTGATGGACAGGGAGGCCTGGCATGCTGCGATTCATGGGGTCACAAAGAGTCGGACATGACTGAGCAACTGATCTGATCTGATCTGAAAGCAAGAAAGATAATACAAAGCGAACACAAATTTAAAGCTACAAATGATGGACTTTCAGATCTAAGCCCAGTGTCCAGCCAGTCATTCTGGAAATATTACACTATTCAATAAGAAAAGGTTATTCTCGAAAATTTTAACTGTAAGTTGTTAATTTAAAAAGAGACTGAATGAATGGATGGATGGACTAAAGTGATTTTAGGCAGATTACTTAGCCCACCCATGCCTGTTCTCTGATTTTGAGCACGCAGATAGTAATAATACTTACCTTGCAAAGTTTCTGAGAGAGTTATGCATGCCCAGAGCTTTGCAGACGTGTGGCAAATATTCACTGTTCAACAAACGTTCATTATTATGTACATACACTTATTTCCTTTGATGTTCCGCTCCACAATCCTTTATCTGCAACTCCGCCAAATCTCTGAAAATCCCAAATTTAGTGGTACAACCATGCCTGATGATGAAAGGCTGATCTGAGGCTTCTAGACCCATTTAGTGAAAATATTAATATGTTTCTCTGCTGCTACTATAATGTACATAAGTTTCTAAAATCTCGAAACTTCTCAATTCTAAGCTGCTTAGTCCCTCGAGGTTTCAAGTAAGTGGCTATGAGCCTCAAACATGATGCTAACACAATTCAGAGAAAACCAACCAACCTCTGATTCACAACCTGGCTTTGAATCCAGGATTGGTCATAACTTTGCATCCTCGGGACAGCTACTTGACTTCTTTAAATCCTCAGTGGTTGGAGGATGGATAATTCCTTTTATTGCACAAGATGTGAAACTCCTCAAATTCCTGCACCTCCCCACTCCACCATGTATCTTTCTCTTTATTCATCCTCATGAACAACCCATTTTTAGAGACTGCTGCATGCCTGAGTTGTTCAAGGCCATCCTCCCCCTACACGCTTCACCAACTGAACCACAGGTGGATGGCATATGAGCCAAATGAGAAAGTTCTATGGAATTTCAAGAATTAAGAGAATGGTTCAGATGAAGGGTCTGGGTTGATTTGTCAGTATTTTTTTTTTCTATTTGTCCTTCTCTGACCTTCTGCCATTAGCAATTGATGAGTTAACTTCCCAAAGGGCTGCTGAGCTACAGCATAATGCATAAGGGTATAAATGGTATAAATGCATAAAAGTATAAATGTCTAACAGTTTAAGGTGGTGCTGGTTTTACTTCACATATAAATTAGAAGGAGGAAAAAAAGTTTCACCTCCTATCATTATTAGCTCCAGAAATCAGAAATAGAAAGTTGGAGGATGTGGAGGAGGCAAGATTCAAGATGGGTTCATTGTCAATCAACCAACCAACCAACAAGTTTGCCTGAGCTCCGTGTGTTCCGCAGAAGCCAGTTCCCATCAGAGTTACAAATGAGAGTTTAGTAGTGAGCTCCGGTATGTGGGAACAGAGGAGAGGGACATCAAGTCCAGCTGGGGGTCCAGGGTTAGAAAAGTAGGCAAGAAGCCTTTCCAATAGAGGTCACCGTGAGCTGGGTCCCAAGGTTAAGTGGCAACGAACCACATGAGGGCCTGGGGCATACAGGACAGACATTCTCAGTTAAACACGAAACAACTAGATTGGGAGGGAGGGATGGCTTCTTCCAGGGATTGCAGAACCTGAAATTCAAACCCTGGTTCCATTACTTCTTGACACAGGACCTTGAGAGGGGTAGGTGGGATCACGGCTCCCTAAAGACATCCCTGCTTAATATCTGTGTCCTGTGACTATGTTATCTTACCCGGCAAAAGGGACTTTGCAGATGTGATTAAGTTAAGGATCTTGAGATGGGAGATTATCCCGGATTATCCAGGGGTGCCCAATGTAATCACAAGGGTCCTTAGAAGGGGGAGCAGGAAATCAGAAAAGAGAGAAGGAAAGATGATGATGGAAACACAGGTCAAGCGATACGGTCAGGAAGCAAGGAACACTGGCAGCCTCTAAAAGGCAGAAGAGGCGAGAAAAAGCAGCACCTCTGGAAAAAACACTCTGCTCCTGATGTCTTGATTTTAAAACTGATTTTGGACTTCTGTCCTCTAGAAGGGAGGGTAATGAATTTGTGTAGTTTAAACCACTAGGTTTGTGGTAGTGTATTACACATAACAGTGTTTGATTAGCTCAGCTATACCCTTAAGTTAAATAACATAACAGAAAGTGCTTAGAACACTGCCTTGCATGTGACAAGTATTCAATGATTTTTTATCACACTAAAAGTTATTTTATTCAGTGTGAAATAAGGAGATACAGGAGCATTTTAACCAATAAAATGACATAAGCAGATTCCTATTGTGCGTGCATGATCAGTTGCTTTAGACTCTTTGCAACCCCATGAACTATTGCCCATCAGGCTCCTCTGCCCATGGGATTCCCCAGACAAGAACAGCGGAGTGGGTTACCGTGCTTTTCTCCAGGGGATCTTCCTGACACAGGGATGGAATTCATGACTCCTCCAACTCCTGCATTGCAGGCTGATTGTTTACCGCTGAGCCACCACTGGGGGAAGCCCAAGATTTGCATTGTAGGCAGATCCAATGGGACAATGTGAAGAATGGGTTCATGGAGTAGGTGGAGGAGAGGGAAGGTCAGTGGCTGGAGGTCCAGTTAAAAGGATACAACCATAACCCTAGCCAGTGGCAACAAGGTAATATCTAAGGCAGCCTTTCCTCACCCCTCTATCTTGTTACCCCATTTAATTCTGAAATGCTCTTTATATATTGTAATCAACACAGCTAGCTCCCAACCCAGAATTTGCTCCCCTACACTTCCTTCCTGAAAAGAACCCGAATTTTGGTCCAATACATCCTCCCACACACCCCCTTGGGGCAGAGACTCCCTCCTCTTTGATCTAAAGTTAATTCCATTCCTCTCTGCTAGTCTTGGTTCTGGAATAGGCTGGTGACCCAATTATAGCTAATGAGATATGAGCGAAGGTTAGAGGGTGGTGGTTCTAGTGAAGGGTCTCTCTCTCCTTGGAGTGTCACAGGAGAAGAGCACTCTACTTCCTCTGGCTTTGGTAAAATCTGGATGTGGTGCCTGGGGCTGCTACAGTCATCTTGCTTCTGGCTTTAGGATAAAGCGAAATAAGGTGCTGGAGCAGAAAGATGGAAAAATCCCAGGTCCTTGATGACACTTTTGAACTGCCGATCATAAGTCCCTGGAGACTTCTCCAGAACGGAAATTAAGCCAGTTTCTTATACCCAATAGACAAAAACAGTTTGACACGCAGTCTGAGATGACTGTTTATATATTGATTACTGTCTCACCTGATAAGATGGCAAGCTTCTTAATGATGAAGTCCTTATGCCTGCAATCCCCTCCACTACCTCGATTGTGCTGGGCACATCATAGGTATACAATAAATATGTTTTATTTGACTTTTCAGTCAGACTTGGTGATTGTTGGACTATGTGATGTTGGGGAAAGGAGTCCAAGATGACTTCTTGGTTTCAGGCTCATGTAACCAGGCCAAAAGCCCTGCCATGAATAGAGCAATACTGGAAATGGAGCAGCCCAGACTTCTGACACCACTGGGCATTTTTCTAGGGACTTTTTTGGCCTCTACCTCCACCACATCCCTGGCTGTTACCATGGACGCTTTGTGAAAACAGTAAGGGAAAATAGGTAGGACCCCCAAGACCAAAACGAAGAGACACGGCTTGGCCATTTACAGTCCCTCGTCCCTCCTTTCGCCACACCTGTACTTAGGACTCGAGCATGTTTCCGAATGGGTCTTGTCCTGACCTGCCGTTTTGTAGAACCATCCTCCACTGGAGAGACACTCTTATCAAAACTCATCAGGTTTCTGATCTTCCAGGTGCCCTGGGAAAATCTAACAGGGGTAAGAAAACCGCCTTTTTTCACAATTTAAATAAAATCCATCTTCATCATCAAAAAAAGAGATACAATACAAAAACTCCCCTTCCAACCTGCCCTTTCCCATCACCACACAAAGGTTTGTGTTGCCACTCAAGCTTTGAGATTCTGAAATCTCCAAAACAGCTGGACCAGGTACTGGGAGGGCCTTAGGGTCTGGCCCCAAGCACTCCCTCTAAAGTGGGTGTTTTGAATTCAGGCCTTGGAGGTTGCTTTCTGCTTTGACGCTTGTTTCTCTCTCCGTTTTCCTGGTTATCAGGAGAAAGTGCCTCCTCTCCTCTTTCCTTGGTAACACTTAGAGCTTCGGGGCCCTCCCACCTTCCCCTCCCTCCTCTCCTTCTCACCAGGAATCCTTAGCAGACTCGTGTCCACAGAGGCAACCAGGGGCCTGATGTCCCACGACGATGTAAACACAGCCAGTCTGGAAACTGATCTGGTCTCTGTTGCTTCCTTTCTCTTGAATTAAATTAAAAAAATTAAAGTGAGAGAGACGCCAAGGGTTAAGAGACAGGCGCAGAGAAGAAAAACAGCTCTTAAATGCTGCTTCGCTCATCCTTGAGAAGGTGGGGGAGACCGGGAAGAACGCTCCTTTGTTTAGGGGAAGCTAGGCTGGAAGACTCTGCTGAATGAACCCCGCGGGCCTGTCCTGGAGAGAAGAAACACAGGAGATGGTGATGCTCCCTTTAATATCTGGTCCACTTAAATAGGTGCGAGTTTTTGGCTGGGTTAAAGAGGCAGCCAACAGTCCCGGGGTGGGCGGGGCCAGACGAGAGCGGGCGGGGCCAGGATGAGACAGTGGGCGGGCCAGAAAATGAGTGGGCGGGGTCATGATGAGACGAGTGGGCGGGCCAGAAAGAGGAGTGGGCGGGGTCAGGATGAGACGAGTGGGCGGGGTCAGGAGGAGACGAGTGGGTCACTGGCTGAGGCTCCTCACCTGTGTCCCCCGCCCCTTCGTCTTCTGCCCTCCTCTGCCGTGTGGTTGGGGGCATCTACAGGGCAGCCTCACCGAGGCCCCTCTGTCCCGGGGGCTTCCTGAATTTTCTGCTAAGGGGAGACACCAGCAGGAGATGGAAGGGACCAGGCCGTCTCATGGGTGGCCGCAGCCCCCTCCCCGCCCCAGCGCTCCCTGCCTTCTGTTGACCCGGTCCCTCCACCATCAGCCCGCCAGTCCTAGAGGTGGTGACCGCTTCCGGCATCTGTTGTTTCCGGGGCCTCATCGCCCCACGCTGCTTCCTTTCATCCTGCCTGCCCTTCTGTAAATAGTCCCTCCATTACATTTTTTTCAGCTGAACACTCTGGATTGTGCCATCTGTTTCCTGCCAGGTCCTGGCTGATACTGTCAGTAAACCTTCTCTCCCTTAGGCTTAAAATAAGTTGGTGTGGCCTGTGTACCCAGAGTCAGTAGCTAACACCTGTAGCAACTGATTGCTTGTGGGCTGAATTTTTGGCTGTGCACCCCATCTGGCTCTACCTTTCCCATACTTCCTATTTGGGTCATTATCTGCTGATTAGGTAAAATTGTAGGTAGCTATAGGATAATGTGGTATGGTGTTTGACCTTGGGCAATGATGCAACTCTTTGTGCCTCAGTTTCTCTCATTCCTAAAAATGGGTATAATAATAGCATTGTCTTATAGGGTTTTCATGAGAGTTAACTAAATTTAAGTGAGTATGGCACATACGATAGGGCACAGCACAGAGTAAGTGCTCAATAATTGGGGACTATTTTTATTACCTTATTAGAGAAAGGATTTTACTTGGAATTAAATCATGAGGTTTGAATTCCAGTTCTGTCACTAAGAGGGTGACTTTGAAATGACCACTTAAACTCCTCAAGTTCAAGTTTTGAGTTCAGAGCATGGGATTCACAATAACTGCCTCACTCGATGGGAAAGGTTTTTGTAAACTTGAAAGAACTACACAGATATGAGGTTGTCTCACCACACGGTGGTAGAGGATTCCCTCTGTTATATGTGGGTCTTTGCTCTGGTCCATGGGTTACCGTCTTTCTAGGAGTGTTTCTCCAGAGAAAAATGGGTATTTGTTCCCCATCCAGTACTTGTGGGAACATAGTTTTATCCAGGGCTTCCTGCTGCTGCTGCTGCTAAGTCACTTCAGTTGTGTCTGACTCTGTGTGACCCCAGGGATGGCAGCCCACCCGTCCCTGGGGTTCTCCAGGCAAGAACACTGGAGTGGGTTGCCATTTCCTTCTCCAATGCATGAAAGTGAAAAGTGAAAGTGAAGTCGCTCAGTCGTGTCTGACTCTTAGCGACCCCATGGACTGCAGCCTACCAGGCTCCTCTGTCCATGGGATTTTCCAGGCAGGAGTACTGGAGTGGGGTGCCGTTGCCTTCTCCATCAGGGCTTCCTAGGAGGCCCTAATGATAAAGAACCCACCTGCCAATGCAGGAGACCTAAGAGATGTGGGTTCGATCCCCACGTTGGGAAGATCCCCTGGAGGAGGGCTGGCAACACACTCCAGTATTCTTGCCTGGAGAATCCCATGGACAGAGGAGCCTGGTTGGCTATAGTCCATGGGGTTGCAAAGAGTCAGACATGAGTTATATCTAAGGAAGAGAAGAGAAAGGCAGGGTGATGGTTATGGAGGGAATCTGTAAGGGGTATGGTGGTGTGTGTGTGTGCGCGCACGCGTGCACTCCTGTGGTACTTTTTCTGTTTTTCGAGGAGCCATATTCTTCAGGAGTCCAAGGCCAGCTCTCCTTGGCTAAGACTGAGGATGTGTCTGGAAACCTGAGTGACTAGGAAGGAAAAGGCCCAGAAAAGACATGAAATATTTGGCCATCAGGAGAGAGAGGGTGCAGTCTGGCTGGAATGGATCAGACTACAGGGACCACTGCTGGTTCCCCAAGGGTCCAGCCCAGTGGAACCCTGAGACCCCGTGGAAGCCTCAGGTGGTCACATGACACTGGAGTCTGCACTTTCTCTTCTCTGGGCCTGTCTCTACCAACCAGTCCTGATTTTGGACTCTGCTTAGCAGATAGACCCTGGTGCTGGGAAAGATTGAAGGCAGGAGGAGGGGACAACAGAGGATGAGAGGGTTGGATGGCATCACTGACTCAATGGACATGAGTTTGAGTAAATTCCAGGAGTTGGTGATGGACAGGGAGGCCTGGCGTGCTGCAGACTCTGGGGTCGCAAAGAGCTGGACATGACTGAGCGACTGAACTGAAGTAGCAGATAGATCCTCCGCTCTTCTCCTCAGAGTGGTCCTTTCTTGGTCTCAGGCATTTCTGGTACAAAAGTGCAGAATGATAATCGCTGTTACTTCGTCTGAGGTTGTCCCCCGACTCTGGGCCTGGACCACCTCCATGTAATATGCCCGGTGCTACTTGCTCTCGATAGTTTCTGGAAAATCCTAGTAGCTCAGCGTCAGCAGAGCCTGCATGGCTCCCCTGTGACCTTGCCGCTGCCTGTGGCTTTGCCTGAGGGCCGGCAAACTCCAGAGCTCACAGCCAGCCCTGCTGCCCTGACGCAAACGCTCCCCTGGCGGCAACCCAAAGGCTATTTCTGAGGCTCTCCCGGCATCTGTGTCCTGAGGGCTCATGTGCCAGCCGTTGAAGGACCCGCATTTCTCCGTCTCCAGGCTCTGCTTCCCTCTCCCGTTGTCCTCTTTTTCTGGCAAATGCGCTCGTCTGTGACTTTGACTTGGTCGCCCTGCAGTGATGGGTGTTTCTCTGCCCGGGCTTGGATATTTGTCGATGCTGTCAGACTGACCCACTCCTCCTTTGCAGAGGGTTTTGTTTTTGTTTGTTCAGTTGGCAGAGACTCCCGCAGGCACTGGGGTCCTGTCTCCTCGCTTGTCACGCAGCCCTGTGAGTCTACAGTGTTTGGGCTTCTCTGGTCAGGCCTGGGAGACCCATGGTGCCCACGCCCCTCCCAGCAGCCCAGGTAGACTCACCTGGGACCTTGCGACATCTCAGGGGAAGCTTGACTTTCGCCTTGCCCAGCCCACACCTCTCAGCACAGATAAGGACAGTCAGAGGTCTGGAATTCAGAATTGAAGCATCATATCAGGGCACCAGGTTGAAAAGGCTCTCGTTATCTGTCCAGATTTCCCACCAAACAACTTCCCTAAAAACGTGATTTCTACTTTCACTTAGAAATCATTTTGCTGAGTCCCGTTCCTTAGCCTGCTTGGATCCCATTGATGAATTATTCGGGGAACAGAACAGATGGGAATTTCTTCCTTTCTGTCCACTTCAACAGGTTCTCTGACCTAGTTCTGCCTATACTGAAATAAACATAATGAATTTTTTTGTTTGCAGTTTCCAATATACAGTATGAGGTTTCTGAAAATGCCTATTCTTAAAGTATATTTATTATTAGGTGAAAAGGCTCCTGTTATTCTTCAAAAAAAAAAAAAAAAAGATCAAAGATCCTAAATACTGTGTTCTGGCTCTTTTTAAAAAAAAACAGATGAAGCCACTTAGCATTCCTTAGCTGAAACAGAAATGTAGTCAGAAGAAGCTGGTTGCAAATATTTGCATTTATATACAATTTTAGTAGGAAGTATGTGGCTCAGCTGGTAAAGAATCTGCCAGCAATGCAGGAGAGCTGGGTTAGAACCCTAGGTTGGGAAGATCCCCTGGAGAAGGGAAAGGCTACCCACTCCAGTATTCTGGCCTGGAGAATTCCATGGGTTGTATAGTCCATGGGGTCACAAATAGTTGGACATGACTGAGCGACTTTAACTTCATTTTATTCTAAACTTTTCCAAACTGTGAGAACTACAGAAGCTAACAACGATATTGAATACGTTTCAAATTTGTAACAGGGATTTACATGATAATGTGGTACATTATCTAGATCATTAGAAGGCAAATCTGAAAAACCTTCTTCAGCTACTGGGCTTTTTCAGTTGCAGGAAACCCTGAATCCCATGCTCTGCTGGAGACAGAGAATTTTTTTTGACAGCATTCTACCCACCATGTGATATGATGATCATTTTAATGAACTCCATGTCCTTGAGTCATATCTTAATGAGAACTTGCTGGCTAAATATGAAAAAGGAAGCTACAGATTAGAGCTGGACAGAAGTACTTAAAGAATTTCATTGTTAAAACATTCATCTTCCAAAGAATAAACAGGGTGTGTGAATTCTTCCAGTCACTATTGGGTTGGGACTCAGTAGCCTCATGAATATTTCTTTTAAGTGGCTCGTGATAGAAAATTTCAGATAATAATGTAATGAAATCCCACTTCTCCAGCACCTAGTTTCGACAGTTATCAACATTTTGCCAATCATATTTCATCTATCCTCCCTGGATTATTTTTTTAATTAAAAAAATTGTTTTCAAGTATTTTAAAGTAAACTCGTTAATATAAAAGCTTGCATGATGATTAATTTTATGTGTCGGCTTAGATGGGTCACTGTATTAGTCTGCTAAGGCTACCATAAGAAAATACCAGATTGAGTGGCTCAAACAGCAAAAGTTTATTCTCACAGTTGTGGAGGCTGAGTCCAACATCAAGGTGCCAGCAACAGAGGTTTGATGCTGAGGCCTCTTTTCTTGGCTTGCAGGCAGCAACCATCCTCCTGTGTGCTCATGTGACCTCTCCTCTGTGTGCACTTCATAAGGCCTGTAATCCTATTGATCCAGGCTCCACCCTTAATTTAACCGTAATTACCTTCTACAGTCCCTATCTCCAAATCCAGTTATGTTGGGGGTTAGAGTTTCAACATATGAATTTGGAAGATGGAGGATGGAGGACACAGGTCAGCTCCTAACAGCCACTGTACTCAGCACTTTGGTCAGATATTATTCCAGATGTTTCTGTGAATGTATTTTTCTAGACACGAATAGTATTTAAGTCTGCAGACTCAGAGTAAAGCAGATTGCCCTCCATAATGTGGACAGGCCTCATCCAATCAACTGAAGGCTTTAATAGAACAAAAACTGAATTAGAGTTCTTTGTTAAGCCCTGTGTTCTCATTTGGGGCTCAGACTATATGCTCATCTCTTAATAGAATATGGTGCATTGAATGGTCAGCTGGATTATTTGACAGTAGGCTTTGTTCCAATTGTCCTCACCCATTAAGCTTATGGGCATTTGCCTTCCTCTGTGGACCACTTTATAGGGAAGGGAGTACATTGACCAATAGACATGAATATTTCAATTCTCCAGGCAGTTGCATTACTGACAAAATTATATATAGGCATTTTGATTTATACATCTGTTTTCCATGACTTTGGTCAATGTGAGTCAATCCCCAGAATCTGATTGGCTGAATAAAATGAAAGAAACTGAATTGCTTGATATTCTCAGGTCAAACTCTGGATTAACAACTCCACCAATATCCTGTCATTGAGGGAAGCCCTGCCTGCAAAGCCTGCCTACCTTTTTTCGAAGTAGCATGTTATTTTTGTCCTCTTGGGAAGAGAACCTTTCACCATCAAGAACACTGAAAGGAACATTAGCCTTGTTTTCTTTGATTCTAATCACTTTAACTTTTTCCCCCTCAAAGGCCTCTGCTGTGTGTACTGTGCCTTGCATTCTTCAACCTCATCGCCCCATGGTTCCACCTCAGAGACCCTACCCTGCTGTTCCTTCAGTCTGGAGCCATCTACCACCTCAACACACCCGAACATAATTACCTTTTATTCGTTTTCCAGATCTCAGCTCAATTATCACCTTCTCGGGGAGATCGTCCCCAGTCCTTAGACTAGGTGATATCCTTCTGTTATATGCTCTCATGGCACACAACACCTTTCTTCCCTAACACCTGTCACTGTTTGTAATTAAACATTTATTTGTATAATTATTAGATTAGCGTTGAGAGATAAGGACCACTTCTGTTGTGCTTACCTTTGCGTCTTCTGTGCCCATCACCGGCCCAGGACAACAGTAGGTGCTGATTACCGACATCAGTGACTAAATGAATGACTGACGTCTCCCCAGGAGAGGACAATGATCCCCGCACTCTAGGAATCCAAGACACTTGGGCGCATATGATGGGTAACCTGCTTCACCCAGACTCCTTTCCTCACCTGCAGCTCAGCATTCCTCAAACCTGGACCAAGGCCAGACATCTACTAACATCCTCAGATTCACCAGTTGGCTTAACCATGGAGTGTAACCCTTCATCCTGGGTTAGTCAGGTGCTGTAGGCTGGTGTGGAGTGTGTTCTTGGGGGTACCCCTCCTCATGCAGTCTTGTATTCACGCCATATTGGTCCTGGTTTCTGACCAACTTCCCTCCTTAAACTCCAATTTTCTTCTGTGATGAGTTCAGTTCATTTCAGTTGCTCAGTCGTGTCCTACTCTTTGTGACCCCATGGACTGCAGCACGCCAGGCCTCCCTGTCCATCACCAACTCCCAGAGTTGTCCATTGAGTAGGTGATGCCATCCAGCCATCTCATCCTCTGTCGTCCCCTCCTTCTCCTGCCTTCAACTCTTCCCAGCATCAGGGTCTTTTCAAAAAAAGCACTCTGTGATGAGTGCTCTGCCCCAAATGCCAGCCCCCTTGATGCTCTGCTTAGCGTCCATAGTTCTGTCCCTCTAGGAGACTGGCCCACTGTCATGGGACTGGCCCATTGTCAAATCTGTCATGTACTGGCTCTGTGACCTTGAACATGCCATATCAGCTCTCTGAGCCTTAGTATCCTTAATGAAAATATGGGCCAACAGCCTGGTCTTCTGCAGTGCTGGAGGAACTAATTAGAAGAATACAGATAGCAATACTTCCTCACCGAAAGTAAAGAAGAGAACCTTGCAAGTCTGGATTTGGGGAGAGCATCTGTAAAAAGGAGACACTTCAGGTGAGATGGGAAGGATAAATAGGAGTTTCTGAAAGATATAAGGTGGCAATGATGACAGATTAATTCATTTCAATGAATATTTTGGGGAGCAATTGCTATTTCTCCAGAATTGGGTTATTAGTTTGGAGAATGCAAAAAAGGCATGATATGCTCCTGACTTTGTGTTGCTGACGATTATGTTATGGTGACCACATATTCACACAGACCAGGGACTCTCAACCACAGTATTTTGTCTCTTAAGGAGAAAAATCTGGAGACATTTTTGCTTGTCATGCCTGGAGGAAAGAGATATGCTTATTGGATCTAGTGGGTAGAGGTCAAGGGTGCTGACAGACACCCTATACTGAGTTCACATCCTTGCGAAGGCTCTTAAACAATGGGCCATAAGGCCATTGTTTTTAAGGCCCTGGGGGTGGCTTCAAGGCTGAGATGTGAGATGAATCTTGAAAAATAAGTTGGATTTTAAGAAGTGGAAATGTCTGTAGCCTCCACTTTGGCACCTAGTGATGTGTATCATCGTGTTTTGGATAGTAGCTTTGGTGGGGTCAAACCAGGCACTCAGTGCGATGAAGGTTTGTGGCAATGACTGATCTGGCAGTATAGGCTGGTTAGCAGCACCCTTGACCTTACTGATCTTGGCAAGAAATTGCTTAAGGAACCTAAGGGGCACTGGTGAGTCCATTCTCTTACAGTCCTGCCAGAGAGTGAATTCCAAAAGCCCTGGGAAGAAAGAGCTCTACTCTGAATAATCAAGTTGGCAGGGGACAGCCCAGTGGGCCTTGTAGTGTCCTTTGAAAAACTTCTTTGGTTTCCAACTTCATTTGTCTGTTTCTGCATGTCTTCCATATCAGGGAGAACAAAAACTCCAAACTCAGAAACTTTTTTTTAATCCTCAAATCTGCCCCACTTCTTGGTGGGGCTATGGCTGTACTGAAAATGTTTGCTTATTTGCTTAAGTTTATGGATGTGATATTGGTTTTGTATGGGGATCCTAGTATCTATTGGTTTTGTTATTTGTGGGATTTTCCAGGCAATGATACTGGAATGGGTTGCCATTTCCTACTCCAGGGGATCTTCCCAACCGAGAGATGGAACCCACGTCTCCTGTGTCTCCTGCCTTGCAGGCAGGTTCTTTACCCACTGAGCATTCGAGGAAGCCCATTTTATTGAAAACCCCAGGTCAGTATCAGGTCAGAAGCTGGCCAGCCCAGCTGTGGGTGATTTTGAGTGAGCAGCTGGAATTACTTTTCAGATATTTTGGCAACAGGGAAATCCCAAATGTATTTTGCCCCAAGCACTTTTATACTTATTTAAAAAAACATTTGTAGTGTAGAAATAAATTTAATCTCTGAACCCTTAATTACTTTAAACTTGACTCATTCAAATAGTGTTTATGTTTAAAAAGATGTTTTATTCCAAGAAACCTGTAAGACATTAAAAATCCTACCCACTCTACTGTTGCCAGAAATAGAAAAAGCGTGACTGCCAAGAATAAATGAAACTGTACAACCACTTCGTAAAACTGTTTGGCATTATTTCACAAAATCGAACATTCATATAACCTATGACCCAGCAATTTATTCTTAGGTGTATACCTAACAGAAATCCCTGAAGGATATGCATTAAAAAGACATGTACCAGAGTGTTCAGATGAGCACAATTTCTAACAACTCCAAACTGTAAGCAGACCCAAATATCCATGAATAGTAGTGTGAGCAGATAAATGGTTGTATAGTTATTTAATGGAATATTACACAGCAATCAAATAAGTGAACTACACCCTGGGTAACTCTCCAAGACAACATATTCAATAAAGGAAGTCATACCAAAAAATACACATTATATTATTCCATTTATATAAAAAATTTTAAGACTAGCAAAACTAATCTTTGTTAGAGGTGAACTGTGGTTAGCTTTGGGGGGTGGGGGAGTGGTGATGGTGATAGAGAGGGTTAGCAGGGCCTTTCTGGGGTGCTGGTAACATTCTACTTATCAACCTGGCGGGTGTTAGGTAGACAAGAGTACCTTGGCATAATGCACTACCCACTCTTGAGTAATGAACTTTTTAATACGTTTTTTTTAAGTAAAAAATGCATTTTAAATCTCATAAGTTTTAATATCTTACGAACACAATCTAAATCTAAGAAAATATATTCTTTTCTCCCAAATCTTATTCCCACTGCTTTACCTAATTAGAAGGTAGTCTCCATTATAAGTAACTAAAGAGCCTCTTGATGAAAGTGAAAGAGGAGAGTAAAAAAGCTGGCTTAAAACTCAACATTCAAAAAACTAAGATCATGGCATCTGGTCCCATCACTTCATGGCAAATAGATGGGGAAATAATGGAAACAGTGAGAGACTTTATTTTTGGAGGCTCCAAAATCACTGCAGATGGTGACCGTAGCCATGAAATTAAAAGTCGCTTGCTCCTTGGAAGAAAAGCTATGACCACCTAGACAGCATATTAAAAAGCAGAGACATTACTTTGCCAACAAAGGTCCATCTAGTCAAAGCTATGGTTTTTGCAGTAGTCATATATGGATGTGAGAGTTGGACTATAAAGAAAGCTGAGCACCAAAGAATTGATGCTTTTGAACTGTGGTGTTGGAGAAGACTCTTGAGAATCCCTTGGACTGAAAGGAGATCCAACCAGTCCATCTTAAAGGAAATCTGTCCTGAATATTCGTTCGAAGGACTGATACTGAAGCTGAAACTCTAATACTTTGGCCAGCTGATGCAAAGAATTGACTTATTGGAAAAGACCCTGTTGCTGGGGAAGATTGAAGGCAGGAGGAGAAGGGAACAACAGAGGATGAGATGGTTAGATGGCATCACTGACTTGATGGGCATGAGTTTGAGCAGGCACTGGGAGTTGGTGAAGGACAGGGAAGCCTGGCGTGGTGTAGTCCATGAGGTTGCAAAGAGTCGAACATGACTGAGTGACTGAACTGAACTGAACTCCATTATAAAGTACATAACTTGTATATTTGAATCATTTGGAATACCTAGAATGGTTATCAGTATAACAGTTTAGGTTAGAATGAAAATAACCAGTTGGTCTTCTGATTATACAGTAGATAAAGAATCCCATAGGTCTCTTTACAGATAAACCACAGTTTTCTTATAATTCACTAAAATTTCCACGTCTCTATTAGCTAAAGGAGAAGGCGATGGCAGCCCACTCCAGTACTCTTGCCTGGAAAATCCCATGGACGGAGGAGCCTGGTAGGCTGCAGTCCATGGGGTCGAGAAGAGTTGGACACAACTGAGCAACTTGACTTTCTTTTCACTTTTATGCATTGGAGAAGGAAATGGCAACCCACTCCAGTGTTCTTGCCTGGAGAATCCCAGGGACAGGGTGGGCCTCCTGGGCTGCCCTCTCTGGGGTCGCACAGAGTCGGACACGACTAAAGCGACTTAGCAGCAGCAGCAGCAGCATTAGCTAAAAAGAAAAAAAGGAAAAACGTTTCACTTAAAGAGAGCTCAGCTCTTTTCTAGTGTAATATAGCTTTCTGAATCTTCAAACAATTTTGACATGGGATTCAAACTCAAGCATAGGAACAGAAAACTTTCAAGTATGCAAATGAGCAGGTCAGGAAGCAACAGTTAGAACTGGACATGGAACAACAGACTGGTTCCAAATAGGAAAAGGAGTACGTCAAGGCTGTACATTATCACCCTGCTTATTTAACTTATATGCAGAGTACATCATGAGAAATGCTGGACTGGAAAAAGCACAAGCTGGAATCAAGATTGCCAGGAGAAATCTCAATAACCTCAAATATACAGATGACACCACCCTTATGGCAGAAAGTGAAGAGGAACTCAAAAGCCTCTTGATGAAAGTGAAAGTGGAGAGTGATAAAGTTGGCTTAAAGCTCAACATTCAGAAAACGAAGATCATGGCTTCTGATCCCATCACTTCATGGGAAATAGATGGGGAAACAGTGTCAGAGTTTATATTTTTGGGCTCCAAAATCACTGCAGATGGTGACTGCAGTCATGAAATTAAAAGACGCTTACTCCTTGGAAGGAAAGTTATGACCAACCTAGATAGCATATTCAAAAGCAGAGACATTACTTTGCCAACAAAGGTTCGTCTAGTCAAGGCTATGGTTTTTCCAGTGGTCATGTATGGATGTGAGAGTTGGACTGTGAAGAAGGCTGAGTGCCGAAGAATTGATGCTTTTGAACTGTGGTGTTAGAGAAGACCCTTGAGAGTCCCTTGGACTGCAAGGAGATCCAACCAGTCCTTTCTGAAGGAGATCAGCCCTGGGATTTCTTTGGAAGGAATGATGCTGAAGCTGAAACTCCAGTACGTTGGCCAGCTCATGCAAAGAGCTGACTCATTGGAAAAGCCTCTGATGCTGGGAGGGATTGGGGGCAGGAGGAGAAGGGGACGACAGAGGATGAGATGGCTGGATGGCATCACTGACCTGATGGACGTGAGTGTGAGTGAACTCCGGGAGTTGGTGATGGACAGGGAGGCCTGGTGTGCTGCGATTCATGGGGTTGCAAAGAGTCGGACACGACTGAGAGACTGAACTGAGCTGAACTGAGCTACATGCTCCTGCTTAGAACTGTTTGAGTTCTTTTTGAAAAAAATTATTTTATTAAAGTATAGTTGATTTACAATGTTGTGTTAGTTTATTTGAGTTCTTGAAGGATTAAAGCTACCCAGGTGTTCTTTTCAAAGCTCTATAGCATATTACGAATGTTAATGGGATTGGCATGGCATCCATTATGGGCATATTTGGGTATTAGGTTTTCATGAAATGGATGTAACATTGTTCTCAGAGAAAAATGTGGTTGCCGAGTTTTGGAGCCAGTTTTCAAGGAGTGTTCTACTTTACAAAACCTACCCACAGGTATTATAAAGACCACGCTATAGTTAAAGGGAGTCACAGGGAATAAAAGAAAAGGCAGCCTCTGCCTTCTAGATCAGAGAAGGCAATGGCACCCTACTCCAGTACTCTTGCCTGGAAAATCCCATGGACAGAGGAGCCTGGTAGGCTGCAGTCCATGGGGTTGAGAAGAGTCAGACACGACTGAGTGACTTCACTTTCACTTTTCACTTTCATGCATTGGAGGAGGAAATGGCAACCCACTCCACTGTTCTTGCCTGGAGAATCTGAGGGATGGGGGAGCCTGGTGGGCTGCCGTCTATGGGGTCGCACAGAGTCGGACACGACTGAAGTGACTTAGCAGCAGCAGCAGCAGCCTTCTAGATCCTTCTAGATCCAGACTTGGACTGGTCTGTAGTTACACCCAAGTCTACTAACTTGTGTGGGCATTAAAAAAAACCATTCTATTGGACCAGTTACTTTTCAGTTTCTCTTCTTTTCCCCTAAGGCACAAGTACTTCTCCAACAGCCCAGGGCAGTGCCTGACAGGCATTGATGGGCTCTTGGAATGAATGGGTACAAGACGACGAATACTATGCAAACTAGAGTGGGACCGTGGTCACTAACACAATCCTCACTTTTCAGAGGAGGCGGCAGTGCGCCCTTGCTGACAGTGACAGGTGGAGAAGACTGCAGGTCCTTCTCCATCTTGTCCCCTCTTTCTTACCCTCTGGCTGGTAAGATAGGGCTGGTCTTTGCTGCTCTGTGTTACAGAGCTTTGGGTAGGGAAGCTGATCTGAGAATTAGAGGCCATAACAGCAGCCGTCTTAAATCTTGTCACCCCACTGCCCACTTGTCCATGGCATAGCTGGCTTTTGAAATCTCTTACCTCCTCTTTCCATTCCCTAGGGCTCTACCCGAGCCTCTATTTCCAAAGCATGATGTTCAAGTTTCCTGATAGGGAAACTTGTTGCTGTCAGAGTCCCACGCTTGGGCTTCCCTGGTGGGCCAGTGGTTAAGAGTCTGCTTTTCGGAGGGACGACTCGAATTCTATTTGGAGGCTTCTTTGGGCTTGCCGGGTAGACATCACAAGCAATGCTCACCCTCCCAAGATGAAGAAATTTATGGACAAGATGTTATCATTGAAATTAAATGGTGGCAGACATGTCCAAGGGATATTGTGGGGACTTGACCCCTTTATGAATCTAATCTGTCTTGCAATGCAGGGGATATGGGTTCAATCCCTGGTCTGGAAAGATCCCACATGCCTCGGAGCAACTAAGCCCATGCGCCACAACTACTAAGCCCATGAGTTGCAAGTACTGAAACCTGAATGCCTAGGCCCCGTGCTCCGCAACATGAGAAGCCACCACAATGAGAAGCTGGCGCGCCACAGCTAGAGAGTAGCAACACGACTGAGAGACTGAACTGAGCTGAACTGAGTACTTTCTCTGCAAGTAGAGAAAAGCCTTGTGCAGAGCAGTGAAGACCCAGTGAGGCCGTAACAAGAAAAAGTCCCACACTCATATCGCTACTGAGAGTCCTAAATAAACACTGGGGTTTCTATTTGACAGCTTATCTATCTCCATTCTTGTGTGTGTTTTCTCCCCAGGGTTGGACAGGTCCTAAGAGGCTTCAGCAGCTCCTCTGAACTATTCTGCTGCTGCTGCTGCTGAGTTGCTTCAGTCGTGTCCAACTCTATGCGACCCCATAGATGGCAGCCCACCAGGCTCCCCCGTCCCTGGGATTCTCCAGGCAAGAACACTGGAGTGGGTTGTCACTTCCTTCTCCAATGCATGAAAGGGAAAAGTGAAAGTGAAGTCTCTCAGTCGTGTCCGACTCTTTGCGACCCCATGGATTGCAGCCTACCAGGCTCCTCCGTCCATGGGATTCTCCAGGCAAGAGTACTGGAGTGGGGTGCCATTGCTGGCTCTCTTTACAACATTCAACAAAAATGTGACCTCATTTATGTTTCTGCAGTGTAAGCAAGAAGAGGCAGGTTACCTCCTCGGCACTCAGCCCAGGCAAGACTCCTTTGCAAGTGGAAAATAACTGAAAATAAGAGTTAACCACAGAAGGAAGAATAGGTGAATGCCAACTCATTAACAATGAAACTGGTGCCTCTACTTCTGGAGCCTCTTGAGTAACAGGGTAATGCCACCACTGGGCAGACCCTTGCCTCCAGTCTAGGTGCCCAGCAGTCACTGGTTGACGAATCCTGCAGAGGTGGGTCGTGGTAACTTACACTGATGCCACCTTCGAGTCCTGGAGCATCCCGTGACTTCCATGAATGCAGGTCTCATTTCATAAAGGGGCCAGAATCTGGTTAACAGTTCTGGGTATCATTACAGAATATTTGAAATTAAAATATGTGGCTCCCAAGAAAAGAGGAAATTCTGTCCATATAAGGTGAAATAGGACCTGAGGACCACCCATATATATATGGCTTCCCTAGTGGCTTCTCTGGTGGCTCAGATGGGGAAGAATTTGCCTGCGGTTCAGGAAACTTGGGTTCGATTCCTAGGTGGGGAAGATCCCCTGCAGAAGGAAATGGCAACCCGCTCCAATATTCTTACCTGGAGAATTCCATGGACAGAGGAGTCTGGTGGGCTACAGTCCATGGGGTCGCAAAGAATCAGACACGACTGAGTAAATAACATATTCACATTCACATACATATTAATGGTATTCTTGGATTGATCCCTTGATTATTATGTAGTGGCCTTCCTTGTCTCTTGTAATAGTCTTTATTTTAAAGTCTGTTTTGTCTGACGTGAGTATTGCTACTCTAGCTTTCTTGTGATTTCCAAAACAAGAGGATTGGTTTGTGCCTATGATATACTAGATAGTAAATAATTCTGTTGTCATCCCTGGGTGAGTGAATGGCCTTGGTTTCTCTCTACTCCCATTGTGCTTGAGTTGCATGACATGTCCTTTCTGCCATGATTGTCCCAGGCCACACTTTGTCCCTCTGTCTCTCTACCCAATAACAAGCCTTGGGTCTCCCAGCCCTTCAGGCCATGTACCTACAGGGCCAGAGTCTACATTATGGTATCTCTCCCCAGATATGCATTGTTCAAGGGCTTGATTTTTGGGTTCTATGCTCACTCACTAAGTCGTATTCAACTCTCTGTGACCCCATGGACTGTAGCCCACAAGGGTTATCTGCTCATGAGATTTTCCTGGGAAGTACACTGGAGTGGGTTGCCACTTCCTTCTCCATGTTGCCTGTAGTTCAGCTGGTAAAGAATCCACCTGCAATGCAGGTTTGATTCCTGGGTTGGGAAGATACCCTAGAGAAGGGATGGGTTACCTACTCCAGTATTTTTGGGCTTCCCTACTCCAGTAGAATTGCCTGGTGAATTCCATGGACTGAGAAGCCTGGCAGGCTACATACAGTCCATGGGGTCACAGAGAGTCAGACACCACTGAGCAACTTTCTCTTTCTTTGATTAACAAATAGGAGAGAGAGGGATGTCCCTGGTGCTCCAGTGGTTAAGACTCCAGACTTCATAAGCAGGGGGCGTGAGTTCGATCCCTGGTCAGGGAACTAAGATCCTGCATGCTGCATGATGCAACCAAAAAGTAAAAAATTAAAAAAAAATAAATAGGAAAGACTTCTTTAAAATGGAGCATATATTGCTTTATGTGCTAACCCTTTAAACTAGAAACTGTTCCTAAAATTTGAGTTGCAAAGGCTACATCATTCTTTTCCCAATAGTATTTGCCTTCTGCCAGACTGTTACAAGGGTTATTTTTCTGGAGTGCTAATCTGCATATGTAAGCAGTGTGTTAATGATTTGGGACGATAAATAGTTTTCCTATGAACTTATTGATCTGTCTGGATAAAAGCAAACTGCATTCTTTCTGTTTATTTATGGAGCAATTACACCACCTGCCCCCCATGCCTTCTCATGTTGACCGAGAGAGCAGAAAGTTACACAGAAGGGCATTATTCCAGAGAAATCACGGGTGTGAAGAAGCAAAGGGCCCTGAGGGTTTTTACACATCAAGAAGAAAAGTTCTGTATTTCCCCCTTAACCTTATGATGCCTAGGCCCCTGGGCATTACTTGAAAGCCATTCCTGCCCTTTAAACCCATTTCCACTCTCCAAGAGACACAGATTTGTTGATGGTGCTTTAAAGGGTGCCTGAGCTTCTCTTGCCTTGGTGAGAGACAAAAATAAGAAATCTGTTGTTTAATCACCTGAGTCACCTATGCTTTTTGGTATTTCAGAGCACTTGTAACTAATTAGACACGTTTAGTCACTTTCACTCACTTTTCAGGCTTCTTCCCTCAGTGAGTTCACTTACTCAGAGTTGGACCTGGAGATGAAAGAAATTTCTGAGCGTGTGACCAGACCTGTTAGGTCATTGAAATGTTTACATATTTTTCTTTTCTTTGTATTTTCCTTTTTTTCTTACCTTTAAAATAGACAGTAGAAAGTAGCGGATTTCTTTTAACTTCATAGGTGATGTCTTCTTAAAAATATGTAGTTGAATGCACAACAATCTGAATGTATTTAATTCCATTGAATTGTATACTTAATGATGGAAATGGAAAATTTTATGTGTATTTTACCCCAATGAAGATGAAAAATATATACATTTGCAGTGCTACTAGATATGCAATATTGTTTTGGCCTTTAAACATAACATTGTGCTATAATCATTTTTCCATGCCACTATATGATATAAGGGCAATGGCGCCCCACTCCAGTACTCTTGCCTGGAAAATCCCATGGATGGAGGAGCCTGGTAGGCTGCAGTCCATGGGATCGCTAAGAGTTGGACACGACTGAGCGACTTCACTTTCACTTTTCACTTTCATGCACTGGAGAAGGAAATGGCAACCCTCTCCACTGTTCTTGCCTGGAGAATCTGAGGGATGGGGGAGCCTGGTGGGCTGCCGTCTATGGGGTTGCACAGAGTCAGACACGACTGAAGCGACTTAGCAGCAGCAGCATATGATATAAGAACATTTTACTATCTATTTGGTTAATCTACTCACTCAACAAAAATTTCTTATGTATCAGTAAGGTACCAAGTACTGTTTAGGTCTTGAAAATATAGCAATAGATGAGACCACCAAGAGCCCTGGACCCCAAGAGTCTATATTCCAGGCAGGAGAGTCACGTAGTGGTCAAGAAAGCAAACTCCAGAAGTCTATGTACCTGGACGGATGGAATTAAGCACAGCAGTGTTGGAAAGCGGGCTTCCCCAAAGGCTCGGTGGTAAAGAATTCATCTGCAATTCAGGAGACACAGGAGATGTGGGTTTGATCCGGTTCAGGAAAATCCCCTGGAGGAGGAAATGGCATCCCTCTCCAGTATTCTCCCTGGGAAATCCCATGGACAGAGGAGCCTGGTGGGCTACAGACCATGAGACCGCAGAGTCAGATGCAACTGAACAAGGCCTTTCTTTTCTTTCTCTGATTACTTAACAGATCAGAGGTGTCAAGAGTGGGAGGTTTGGGCCTTCCTGGTGCTATTGTTAGTCACTAAGTAGTGTCTGATTTTTTTGCGACCCCACAGACTGTAGCCCGCCAGGCTCCTCTCTCCATGGGATTTCCCAGGCAAGAATACTGGAGTGGGTTGCCATTTCCTTCTCCAGGGGATCTTCACAACCCAGGGATCAAACCTGCATCTCCTGCTTTGTAGGTGGATTCTTTACCGCTGAGCCACCTGGTCCATTTCAGGAATCCACCTGCCATTTCAGGAGACATGGGTTTGATCCCTGATCCAGGAGAATCCACAGACCTCAGGGCAACTGGACTGGTGCACCACAACTATTGAGCTTGTGCTCTAGAGCCCGGGAACCACCGCTACTGAGCCCCTGAGCCCTAAAGCCCGAGCTCTGCAATAAGAGAAGCCACGGCAGTGAGAAGCCCGTGCAACTAACAAGGAGCTCCTGCTTGCTGAAACTAGAGAAAAGCCCTGGCAGCAATGAAGACCCAGCACGGCCAAAGGGAAATATAAATAAATAAATAAATAATTTTTTAAAGAAGAGGGGGAGAGTCAGTCCTGCTAGGAGGGGACTGTGGGCTGCCTGGGGTGGACAGTCCTGTCCCTGCCCTGCTCCCCAGGAGCAGCAGCGCCATGGGGCACCTCGCTCCTGGCCTGGATGGCAGCACTAGCAAAGCCCTTCTCCGGGGATCACTGGCTCTCTTTTAGGGGAACAGAAGAAAGACATCACCATCTTCTCTAGAGGCCCAAGGGCCCCGTTGTCGGGGGCAAAATAGAGATTGTTGTATTTAACCGTAGTTACAGCCCACCCAGGCTTAGCGGTTCCAATGCTATGATTTGTAGAATCAGGGGGTTTTAGTCAAATGCTCGCCTTTATGACCGCACTCAGGCAAATTACTTTTTTTTGTAGCGGTTTATTTATTTGTAATAATGGGGATAATTTTACTTATCTGAAAAAGCTCTGAGGAGTAAATGCATACAGCATGCTTAGTTTATGCCTCATATATAACAAACACCCAATAAACGGTAGCTATTAACAGTAACAATAGGACTTCCCTGGTGGTCCAGTGACTAAGATTCTCTGCTTCCAAAGCAGGAGGCCTGGATTTGATCCCTGGGCAGGGCATTAGATTCCATATGCTACAGCTAAGACCTGGCACAGCCAAATGAATAAAAATAAATATTTAAAACAATAACAATTCTCCCTCCCCTGAACTGAAAGTATAATGGTGACTAGGCATTTTAAAAGAGTTTACTAATGAAGATAAGTTTGGGAAAAACTTTCACCATGATACATATTAGAACTGTTTAGAATTGCTCTAGAATCGTTGGCGGTCATAACTATGCTAGTTTTTCAACTTGGCAAAGCTCTATTTCCACCAAGTGCAAAAGGATTTCATTCCACAAATACTAAGATTCATAAGGATATTGAGTATTTATGGATAACTCAGCTAAAAATAACCAAAGCCTGTTTCTACTTTGTATCAAAGAAATAAACAGATTTAAATAGCAAGGCTTTCTCTTTTTCATCAAAGTATTTCCAAAATTGTGGAAGTAAATAAACCAAATTATTTACAGGAGCTTTGTAAGGGTAGAGAGATTAAGGTGGATGTCACCCTGTTTTCTGAAATTTCTGTAATGTGTGTAAGTGATTTTTATAATGAAAACTATTTAAACTTATCATTAAAACTAAACTAATATGAGAAAAATTCCATTTCATAATCATGTGAGGGCTGCGAATAAAAAATAAATCCTTTCTATTTTTATTTATAAAAGAAGGTTTAGGATGCTCTGTTTGGAGTCACATGACAATCACGTGAAATTAAAATGGGCCTCAAATCTTCACCCAAATGCAAACAGTAGAGGCTGGCAGGTAATCCACGGATTGAGAGGAAAGAAAATTCTAGGTCTATTTTCAGAACTATTTTAAAATGTCAGGTTGTGTTGGGATTCAGGATCGAGGTGAGAGAGGATTTTGCGAGCAGATATGGAATAGCCAGAAGATGTTTCGGAGGGTATCATGGGTATAAGCACGGAGGTTCAAAGGTCAAAGGTCTGTGTTATCAGAAGCTCAGAATCGATGTGTGACCCTCCCAGCTCAGTACTGATCAAGCCTGCTGAGCTGGTGAGAAACAAACGTCCACCCAGCCTCTCCACTCTCCCAGGACAGGAAGTTGCCCCAACTGCTTCTCACGTACTTCCACATCCAGTTAGCAAGGATGCCCCGGAGATTTCATTCCCTAAGGAAACGGCAACCCACTCCAGTATTCTTGTGTGGGAAATCCCATGGACAGAGGAGCCAGGCAGGCTACAGTCCATGGGGTCACAAAGGAGTCAGACACGACTTAGTGACTAAACAACAATAGCTCAAAGTGCCCGGTTTTATCACAGGCACCTGTGGCTGCATCTCCAGCCCCCTGCCCGCTGCCTTCATTTAATCCCTTCCTTCACTCTCCCATGACTGCAGTGGTCTCCTTGCAGGGCTGTGATGAGTACAATCTACCCTCCACTACAGAGCCTTGAGCAACGGTTCTCAAATGCAATCTGACTGAGCACTGTCTGCTCGAAGTCTTTCAGTACTTCCGCATCACATCTTGGCCTCCTCCACACACCCTCCCATGTTGAGTTAGCTTGTTTTCCACCTCCCTCTGTCTGGAATCTCCTCCCCTCTTTCTTCTAGCTAACTCCAGCAAGTCTTTCAAAGCCTGGGTCCAGCCCACTCCCCTCTCTGCAAGTCTTCCAAGGCTTCCCAATCTGATTTCAAAGCCTTTCTCTGCTCCCAGGTGATCCTCTGTAGGCCCCTACCTTGGCCCTGGTGGCTATATTGCCATGTAATTCATGTTCCCAATCAACAGGCCACCAGGGGCAGGAGCATCACGGTCCTCAGCCTTACTTCCCCAGGGCCTGAACCATTCTTGCACATGGCACTTGCCACAGTTCTAAAGGGTTTATAAATACGAACTTACACAATCCTCATAATAGTACATGGTTATTAGAAGAACCATGAGTAAACATTTGTCCAACAAATATATATTGTCCAGCAGAGGCCAGATACAAATTTTAGGCACTGGGGGATTCAGCAATGAACAAGACACACAAGCTTCTAATCTCAGTGAGTTTAATAGTCTATTGAGACAAATGGATGATAAACAGATAAACAGGGATCTAATACAATGCGAGGTGGTGAGAGGAGCTAGAAAGTAAAATACAGCCAGACAAAGGGATGAAACGTGACAGAGCTCATCTTAGACAGGATGGTCAGGCAAGGCAACCGAGTAGGGGACATCTGAGAAGAGGCCTGGGTAAAGTCAGTGAGTGGGCCACACGGATATGTGGCGGAGTGGGGGGTGTGAGTGGGCAGAGGAATGGTGAATTCAAAGGCCTCAGGAAAGAGGACAGGCTATCTGTGGAGTGCACAGTGAGGCAGCGAGTGTGCTAGGGTGTAGGGTGTGGGGCAGAAACTGGCAGGAGACAAATGAGGCAGGGGGGTTGGTGGGTGAGTCCGGTAGAGCTTTTCAGGCCATCCTGAGGCCATGGGAGATGTTAAGCCTGGTGGGAAACGATCTGACTCATCTTTGAAAAGATCTCTCTGGCTGCTAAGTGGAGCATACAATGAGGATCAAGAGCTGAAGCAGGTAGAGCATTGAGGAGGCAGATGGCGTGGTCCAGGTAGTGATGAGGAGGAGGAATCAGGTTCCCCATGATGGCAGAGGTGCGGTCAGACTCTGGAAGTGCTGTGCGAGAAGGGCAGACATGTGCTGATGCTTGGCTGTAGAGCGTATAAGAGAGGAGTCCTGAATGGTTCCAAGGCTTTTGGCCAACTGGTGGGCTGGCAGTGCCATTTGTCGAGATGGGGATAATTGAAGGAGCAATAGTTTGGGAGGTGGGTTGGAAACGAAGCCTTCTGTTTTAGACCGTAAGCTTGAGTTGCCGCCAGGATTCAGTTTTATCTTCTGTGAAATGGGGGTCGTGTTTATTTTACACGTTTCTTATGAGAATCAAATGTGATCATTTTCTTTTCATATCATGTAGATGGAAGGTTTATTTTTATTCACACGGCAGCTAGGGATAGACTTCCCTTTAAAAGAACAGAATCACAACTCTTTTTTATTGGCTAGATGTTGCTGCTCATGTACAAGCATCTCTCACATCACATCAAGGAACGATGTTGATAAAAGACCCACTCTCCACATTCATTTAACATTTATGTAGCGCTAAGGACTTTATAAAACTAGCTCATATAATCCTCCCAAATCCTTAGTAGTCTATACCATGATTACTCCCATTTCACAGAATCTGGCCCAGAGAGGTGAACTCGTTTGCTTCATAGCTAATTAATAGCCCAGCCAAGTGCCAACCCTATGCTCCAGTTCTGTTTCCAGCCCCAATGCCAAGCCCCATGTCCCCTGTTCCCTATGAGTGGTGCTATCTTTGATGAGTGACCTGGCCTCTGGGTACTGAGCTGCCAGGTCACTCAGTCTGTCTCCTGTCTAACCTCAATGCCTGCCCCTCTGCCCCCCGCCGTAGGCATGCCTGCCTCTGTTCTTGGAAAACCTCTGCTCTCAAGAAGCCTAACAGTATTGATGGCCACACCGCTTTCTGCTCAGCCGCCCCAGCCCTGTGGCCTGCGTGCATTTCTTCTAATGCCCTGAGGTCAGCCTCCTCCCTGCATTGTTACAAGCTTTTTTTTTTTTTTGGTATCCTGCTCTCTCCACCGCGCCCCGCCTCACTGCCAGTTGTTATAAGCTGTTTTTAAAGCTTCCGAGTATTATGCTTTGCACTCATGCGTTCAGGCGGACCTTGTGCCACGTTGAGTGCTGAAGACGAAATTGACAGGATGCCCGACCTTTCCAGAGACTTTGAACTAGAGGCCAGGTCCCATGCCTTTCAGCCTGAGTCAACCCTCCTAGGACCAGGTGGGCGCAAAGCGGGCATTCAGTGAGCATTCATTCATTCATTTACCAAATGTTTATGGAGCGCTTACTACGAGCCAGGCAGGCCGAGTGAGGGGTGTCGAAGATAGGGCAGGAAACCATTCATGCGCAAGGTCCCCACCGCTTGTGGGACGCAGGGTCAGCCTCGGCCTGCCCGCCACGGCTATTCCACGAGGGCTCGGGGAGGCAGCTGAGAGTTGAGGTGGGGGGACAAGCGAGTGGAGGGCCCGGAAAGTGATGGTGAAGGAGCCAAAGCGCAAGGCGAGAGGCTGGCGAGTCCTCTGGCCGAGCGACCCCCTCTTGTTTCCAAACCCAGAAGCGACATACACGTGCCGCAGCCGTTTCGGGGACCCCTTTCTCCACGGCGGGCCGCCGCCCCCCCTGGGAAGCAGAACTTATCAAGACGAGACTGTCTGGGAGGCAGGTGGCTGGACCTTGCGTGCGTGGCCTGGAGAGGGTGGTGCACGATCAGAGGCCCTCTTGGAGAGGAGAACGCCCCCGGCTCGCCGCCCAAGCTCCGGAGCCGGGATTCCAACTCCAGGCCTGTGGTTTACCTGTTGTGCAACCTTGCGCGAGTCCCTGAATCTTCCCAGGACTCAGTTACATCATCGGTTTTATGGGTTTCCCTATAACTTTAGGGTTGGTGTGGGGATTAAGGGAGCATGCTAGGAGAGCTTGTCCAGCGTCGTTCCCGTAGCGGAGGTAGTAATGACTCGCTGCTCACACCTGGCCGCCTCCCCTGGCCTCCCGCCGGGGCCCCGGCGCCCTCTGCTCTTTTCCAAGGCACCGACGACTAGCCTGATGGGGCGTGCCCTGCCTCGATACACTTATTTTGGCTTGTTCGGGGCGGGGTTTGGGAAGAGGCGAGGATAGGGTGAAGGAGGTGGCGGAGGGTGAAGAACGGGGAGATGAGCGAAGCTGGAGGCGAGCGAGGCGGGGCCGGGGAGGAGCCGCGCGGGTGCTGGCCAGGGCGCAGCGCGCACCCGGGGCCCTGGCGGCGCGGGGGCGGGGGCGGCGCGCGGCGGCCAATGGCGAGCGGCGCTGGGGCGGAGGCGGGGCAGGCACCCCCAGGGCCCCGCCTCCCCCGGCCGCTGACAGCCAAACTCACCAACTCCGCCCTCGCGCCCGCGGGAGCCGGGAGCCCGGAGCCCGGCCCCGGCCGCCCGGCGAGCGAACATGGCAGCAGCATGAGAAGGCTGGCGCCGGGTAGTGGCCGCCGCCGCTCTGCCGTTCCGCATCCGCGCCCGGCGCCCTCCGAGCCTCCTGCTTAGCCGGCCTCCCGGTGGCCGCCGGTTTATTTCCTTTGGAGCGGCGGGCAGCGAGGACTGGGACCCCTACCCCCCCGCAGCCTGGCCGGTCCGGTCAAGGCTTGTGCGTGCAACTCGCCGGCTGCGGTAAACGACGCGCGCGGGGGAGAGAGCCGGTCCCGGCTGCGGCGGCGCGGGCGCGCGGGGATGAGCCGGCCATGGAGCGGCCTCGGCGGGGCGCACGCAACCGGCCCGCGCTGCCGAGGGGGAGCCGCCTGAGCCCGGGTTCCGCGGGGCTTCGGGGCCTCGGGCGCCCCGGCGGGGTGCCTGCCGCCGCCTCTGGGAAGGACCGGAGCCTCGCGTGGCGGACACTGCAGCGGTCACCGTGCTGAGACGCCCGAGCCCGCTGCTCCTGCAGCTCGGTGCGTTCTTGGGCACCCGGGCGCCCTGCCCAGTGCACGGTGGCTGGCGCACCGCGGCGAGCCGGGTGCCAGACTGTCTAGAGGGGTGTGTGTGTGTGTTTGTGTGTGGTGTGTGCGTGCGCGTGTTTGAGCGGAGATCCCGAGCTAACGCCGAACCAGGCGGATCGGAGCAGCCATGCTTCCCGGGGTAGGCGTGTTCGGCACTAGCCTCACGGCCCGTGTCATCATCCCGCTGCTGAAAGACGAGGGCTTCGCGGTGAAGGCGCTGTGGGGCCGCACGCAGGAGGAAGCGGAGGAGCTGGCCAAGGAGATGAGCGTCCCCTTCTACACCAGCCGCATTGACGAAGTGCTGCTGCATCAGGACGTGGACTTGGTGTGCATCAACCTTCCGCCGCCCCTCACCAGGCAGATCGCCGTCAAGACTCTGGGTGAGCGACCCCTCCCCACCTCCCCCCAGCCCCTTCTCGCCTTCCCTCCCCCGCTGCTTTTCTCCCCCTCGCCCCTTCTTCATCCCGGAAGCTTACATGGTACCTACGGCGCCCCCGGGGACCCGAGATCCCACATCCCACTCGGAGCTTTCGCCTCCGTCATCCCTGGCCTTCCCCAAACCTACGCTTCCCTCCTCCCTTCTGGCACCGCTCGGGCGCGCTTTCCCACGTGCGTGGCGCGGAGGCTGGAGGAGGCGCGGGTTCCGGGGAAGTCGATCAGGCGGAGGAAACGCTTAGGACTGGGGATGAGCCGCTCGCAGGAAGACAAAACTAAGTCGCCAGCTGTTTGTGTAGCGCCCGAATGTGTGTGTGTGTGTGTGTGTGTGTGTGCGTGCGCGCCTGCGAGAGGCGGGTGCGCGCCCAGGAACGCCTGAATAAAGGGCCGCACACGTGTCTCGGGTTTTCCTGCGGGCAAATAGATTACCTGATTGTCAGCAGCTGTGGCGCCCTGCTAGGATAGTTTGTTTCTTTCTGCGGCGTTGTTAGTTTAGAGGGAGATTAGAGATGTGACAATCAGAGAATTATTTCGTCTTTGCTAGAATGGTCGGAGTGGTGGGATGGGGGTGGGGCGCGTATCTTTTAGGACGTCTGGGAGTTATTTGATAAAACCAGAAAGACTTAACTTTCAGGTGCTGCTGCCCAATAACTGACTTCTGCGCTGTTTTGGAGTAGGATCTTAGTAATTTAGGGCTTCCCAGCTGGCTCAGTGGTAAAGAATCCGCCTACCTATGCAGGAGACTTGGGTTCCATGGAGGAGGAAATGGCACCCCACTCCAGTATTCTTGCCTGGAAAATCCTTTGGACAGAGGACCCTGGTAGGATGCAGTCATTTCGGTTCAGTCGCTCAGTCGTGTCCGGCTCTTTCCGACCCCATGGACTGCAGCACGCCAGGCCTCCCTGTCCATCACCAACTCTCCGAGCTTGCTCAAATTCACGTCCATCCAGTCGGTGATGCCATCCGACCATCTCATCCTCTGTTGTCCCCTTCTTCTCCCGCCTTCAATCTTTCCTAGCATCAGGGTCTTTTCTAGTGAGTCAGTTCTTCACATCAGGTGGGCAAATCCACGGGATGGCAAAAGAGTCGGACAGGACTAGCGACTCAACAGTAACAGCTTAGTAATTTAGGGATGAATGAATGCAGTAGTTCCAGAGGCTGCCAGTGTCACGTGGGAACATGCAATGGTCCCTCCTTAATTCCTGGCAAGAGTAGTTCCAGGACCTGGTGACAGGCATGTTGAGGATGAGCTTAACAGCCATCACCGCCGGTTTCCCCCACCTAGTCCAGGCAGACTGGACCATCTGCGAGCAGAGTATCAGAGTCCCTGCCATGCCCAGAGGAAGCAGTGCATGTTTTGTTGTCTATCAGCAGTTATTACATGCACCTGGATGGTTGCTCACTCCTTGGTTGTTCAGTCGTGGCTGACTCTGTGCTCGCTCCTTCGGGCCTGAGAAAATGTCATTGCCCACCCTTGAAAGTTGGAATTTTTGTTGTTCAGGAAAAGAGACGCAGCTTAGGGCTCAGGACGCCACGTTAGGGAAGAGTTGGAGGAGAAACCCTGGGAAGGAGCGGAGACAGCATCCAGAGACCAGTGGGAATTTATGCAATCTTGGAAAGAATGTTTTATTTTTAAAAACAGGCATGGACTTAGGGTTGGTGACATGTACATATATTTTAATTTTATCTTTCCAGAACTATGATCAGATGTAGAACACGCTATCCCTAGAAAACCACTTTTATCAGGCCATTCTTTTGTTGTCTCAGATGGTACATCTGATAGGATATCTAAGGAGGCTGTCCACGGCTGTCAGTTTTCACGTAAATTTTATTAAGCTTCTAACTTTTGTTGCCTGGTTTCTTTGGTTTTGAATGTAATGTCGTGGGGTTCTGGCCAATATTTCTTTTCTGTTTGATCTAATATATATGTTGGGTAGCTAGCCTCTGTGCTCACGATGGAGCTGTGCATATTCAACAGATGATAACTGTCTTATAGCATAAATCTGTAAGGGCAATGCATATAAAACAGATCCGTCTTGAGCCCTGTCTCTGCTCAAGGACTTATGACTGATCACATCAGAAAGACCTTGTTGTAACACTGTTCCCCTGCCCCCCCCACCCCATGGCAGCTCAGCCCTGAAGGTCAGGCCCACAGAGCAACTGCAGAGCATGGCTCCTGGAGGGCAGCAGTTTGGGGAACAGGGATGTTCTGGTTTTCTGGCTTTGAGAGAAGTGGCACAGATGATACATTTCTGGATACTTCTGATCTTATTTTTAAAAATCCCTGTGATTTTTTTTTTCCTTAACAAGACAGACATGGGTTACCTTTTCAGAATGAAGTGTCAGAGGCGAAAGAAATAGACATGGTGTAATCATGCCTAAGGAATAGGGGTTTGTTCATATTTTCATGGTAAGTCTTGGCCATTTAAAATTCCTGATTTCACAGGTAATCAGACCACCTGCTTTTGATTGTAGGCAATGTGGAGGCTCTGGATTTAGAGATGACTGGACTTGGGCTCATTCGAGGCTTCATCTTCACCGGAAAATCGCTAGACTTGACTCTTCTTTCCATTGTATCTGCGCATGACCGATGGGTTGGTCATCTCGGTTTGCTGTGCTGTCACAGTTGGAGGTTGAACGCATGCAACACAGGAAGTGACAAACCCCAAACAGTTATGGAGCCGGCCTGGCCATTGAGGGTTTGCAGATATTAGTGTTTGCCTGGAATTGAAACAAGCCAAGCTTGGTTGGTCCTGGCCTCCTCTTGTCCTTCTTTGAGTTGCTTGCCCAGCAATGGCAAGAGATCTGTGCCCTCCATCCATACTGGTCAGAGGTGAGGGGCGGTGGCCAGGATGGAGACGCAAAACTTGTGATCAATGGAACCACAGCATCCTCCACTGATTTCCAAAAATGGCCTGAAATCCCTACCTTAGTGAACTTAGCATTTCTCTGTTGGAGACATTTTTCTACAATGTATAATTTCTACAGTGTCCGGGGCACAGTGTCTGGGGCTGCCTCTTGTCACATGCCTACTATGTGCAATGGGGTAGGTGCGGTCTGTGACATGTTTTGTTTCATGACTAAAATAATCCTCTAGGATGACTGTTGGCCCTATTTTACAGACGAGGGTGGAGTCGAATTTTTCAAGGACATACAGCTAGAGATGTGAACCTACCGCTGTGCTTCCCCCACCTCCCCGGAAATAGTCATGCCTTCGTCTCCCATCCCCTAAATGTGCTCCTTTGCCTCACTTCCTTCCTAGAGAGTGGCACCTTGTACCCCCATCAGGTGAGATGGTTGGCGTTATCCTTTATTTGTGTCTACCCCTCTGATGGAATCAGTTCCTAAATCTGGTTGATGCCGACTCCCCACTGTTCTCATGTCTGTTGCCTCGTCTACGCCATTGCTTCCCCCACAGAAGGAACTAGGCCCTTATCTCATCTGAATTAGGCTCCAGTCTGCCCACCTCCAGCCCTGCCTCTGTCCACCTTCCACGCTGCTGCTGGAATTACCTCGAAGAGTTGCAAACCTGCTCATGTTACTGCTCCCTGCTTTCATCACTTCTAGGAAAAGCCCCAGCTTCTTGGCACAGCAGGCAAGACCTCACCTCTGTCCAGCCTCATGTCCTGCCGGTGGTTCTGGAACCCCACGCCCTGCAACTAAACCAAACTGCAGGTGTTTCCTGGAAAGACCCTTTTTTGTTCCTGCGTCCACGCCTCTGTCAGGAACTCCCTTCTGCCTCGTGTGTGTGATGGATGCCTGTTTCACCCTTCCAGGTTCAGCCCCAGTGGTACCTCCTCCTCAAATCCTGCACCTTCCTCAATCTTGACCCAACCCCAACTCCCCAAGTCTCAGCACCGTGTACCTCCATCTTTTCTTGCACTCACATTAAAGCATCTGTGTAAAGAGTAGATTTAATTCAGCTATTTTACGTAGGTTATATATTCAGATGGTACAAATTTCAAAAGCTCTAACACATTCAAAATAGTACACAGTGAGGAGGAAGTGTCGCCTAGTCCCTGTCAACTGGTGGTAATCATGGTTATAAGTTTTTATGTCCCTTTTGAAGATTTTAAAAGTCTATACTGGACTTCCCAGGTGGCTCAGTGGTAAAGAGTCCACCTGCCAATGTAGAAGACACCAGTTCAGTCCCTGGGTGGGGAAGATCCCCTGGAGTAGGAAATGGCACCCCACTCCAGTATTCTTGCCTGGAAAATTCCATGGACAGAGGAGCCTAGTGGGCCACAGTCTATGGAGTCGCAAAGAGTCCGACACAACTGAGCAACTGAGCGTGCACACATACATACAGGTGTATATGGAAAACTCAGAAGGTAAAAGTCCTGTTCTTCCTGTTTTTGGCTGCATGGCATTTCACTGTATAGATAAGCCAGAATTTATTTAAGCAGTTCCCCGTGACTCAACATTTCGGTTGTTTCCTACCTTTTGCGTATACAAATTTGTAATGAATAATCTAGCACATACAGCATTTTGCTTGCAGGCCAGTGTGCTCCAAGGATAAATCCATGGATTCTTTGTCAAAGGTGGTGATAATCTCTTTTATGTGTTTGCTTATTCTTCTATTTGCTACTTGTCTCCGCAGTTAGAATGTAAGTTCTTCGAGGTGGTAGGGCCTTTGTCTGCTTGACTCACCGGGTTGCCTTATCTCCCCTAGACAGTGCCAGGCACTGAGTCACATCATAGGCACGCTATAAATATTTCTTGATTGCCAAATGAATGCCTTTCATCGAATGAATGAATGCTCTGCTTATCAACAGGATGTGTCAGTAAATACAGAACATTTTTGTCCGGTGTGCAGTAGCCTGGTACCTTGCAAACATTAATTTGTGGTTGGGGATCTTGTCAAAATGCAGATTCCAGGGTGGGACCCAAGATGCAAAATTTCCATCCAGCTGTCAGGTGGCACATACACTGGAGCAGCCAGACACAGAAGTGTGACGGTTCTCTGCCTCTGGGAAAACAAGGCGTCCCCCACCATGAGTTGTTAAGCTGGCAGGGGAACTGTGTTAAAATACCTGTTGCCTTTATGTGTCACAAGACGACATCTGTGTCCACGGTCCCTGCCCTGATTTTTAGAGAAAACAGTGCAGGCTTCCTTGGGGAGGTCTCCCCCTGGGGTGGATGCTGCTTTGAATAAGGCTGTAGGGTTTCATTGAGCCTTGAACTTGCTTCACTCTGATCTTGCCCCAACTTGTTTGGCATCATTAGCTGTGGACTGGGAGCACTGTGTCCTTTTCTGCCCTACTTCACAGTGTCAGCAAATTGCTCAAGGTTGAGGAGGGCTGCGGGGACAGGCCTGAGAGAGTGGGGAGGAAACAGGGCCCCCTCGGTCACCGTTGCCACACGAGCAGAGATACGGCTGCAGATAACCACACGGTGTACTTGGAGTTGATAGTAACCGTTCTGAAACTCCAGCAAACTCTGCATTTCCTGTTCTTCCTTCAAGGTCTGTTCTCTGTCTATTCCTGTCTGAAGTCTGTAGTAAAGGCAATTGCATTTTTATCTGAGTGTCTGCCCCTGAGCACAGAGAGAAATTATTTCGGTCTATTGATTTGGTGTAGAGTTGAGAAAGCTCTGGGGCTTTATGTAAATGAAAGAAATGACTCTATTTACTGTTAGGAAAAGTCAAGCATCACCAGCCTCATTTCATCTAACTGAAATTAGGTTCAGGTGAATGATTGTTGATGGTATCTGGCTTTGCAAACATACAAGTCTGCAGAAGTTTATTTTGGAGTGGGAAGAAGCCAAATGAAGAAGTTGGACATTTTGATAGCTGAAACTGGGAAAGAACCACCCCCCCCAAAAAAAAGTGAAAGTAAATAACGTGTTTTAAAGGTTTCACTGAGAAAGACATAGGCAATTAGTTCTCTATTTTGATTCAAGGACATCCTGATCCATCCAAGAGCCTTATGATTTAAGACGTGGTGATACATAAAAGTAACCAGCGTTGGGAAAGGTTGGCAGGTTGCAACCGTGTGGCTTTGGCAGAGGTAACACCCTTTGTGAGCCTCAGTTTTTTCATCAATAAAATGGAGTTAAGGATACTATCATACACAGTTTAAATGTGGGAGGCAAGATAAAGACCTAGTTCATGCTCACTGCCCCTCCCCACCCTCCTTTGTCTGCATCAGCTCAGTAAATGTTGGTTCTCCCTCTCCCCAGTGTGGTCAGTAATTTAGACAGTCCCAAGTGGTATTTCTGGAGATACTTTCCCCTTCATTTTCTGATGAGATGACTCCTTCCTGCTAGATTCAGAAAGTAGAGTTTGAAGTTTCCTTATTTTAAAAAGGGAATGTGTGTAAACTAGGCTTCCGATGGCGTCCGTGCTGAAAATCCAGTCCTGGCTTCATAGATACACGGTCTCCAAAGTGCTGATGGTGAGTTTTCAGGTACTCACCGTCCTCTGGGAAGATTTAGCATCACCTGTGGGAAGGATGCAGGGCACCTCGTGGAGCTCGGGGCAGGGATGTTGCTGGGTCTCCGTAGGTACCTGGAACCCACGAACTCCTGGAATTTCACCATTTTGAGTTCTGCTTTTCTCCGCGCGTCGCCTCTATCAAGCATCTCTCTCTCAGGCAGCCTCCTCTGCCTCCTGCGCCTGTGTGATGGGCGGAACACTGTCCACATGCAGCTCCCAAACAGAAAAATTACTTGTCTCGCTGCCTGATAAGGGCAGTCCTCCCCGCCCCCAGGTGTTCCTATTCCTGCCTGATGCTTTCTCCTGACCCAGCCTTTTTGGAGGTTCTCTCACAATGTGGGGGATACATCACAAAATGCTGCAGGGACCAGTCTATTGCAGGGCAGAGGTGGAGGGATTAAGAGTGGTCATTCTGAGCCAGTCCACACTGCACACAGGTGCTGATTATAAGAACACAGACTTGGCTAAAGATTTTACAGCTGCAGATATTTCTTGATGATAGAGGTTCTTTATCTACTTTGTGAAATTCCACATTTGGCATTTTGGTGCTGTTGAAATGACCATGGTAAAACAGTAGAGAGAAAAACGTATACGGGGATCAAATGATGCCAACCTTGTCATTATTACTAAATTTAGGAATGCACATGGGTTTTAAGTAGGTAACGGGAGAGTAGATGAACATGACCATCTCCATGGAGTTTTATGTGGGTTTGCAGGTCTTCACGGAGCACCTGTTGCATGATGTCTATCAGCAGAGGACCACCAGGAGGCAGAGACCCTTTGAGTTCAAGTATTAGCTTAAGGCCTCGAAGGAGTCAGGAAAGACTGAGGCCCTCGAGAAAGGAGGACTTCTGCTTTCAGACCGCTTTCCTACTGGAAATGGCAACATCAGCTCTTCTCCAGTTTCCAGCCTGCTGTCCTGTCCTATAAATTTTAGAACTTGCCAGTCCTCTTCATGGCATGAGCCAATTCCTTAAAATTAAACCTCGCTCTCTATTTATCCATATTCTATTGATCCTGTTTCTCTGGAGAATGCTGACAAGTACAGATTTCGTCTGGACCAAGGCCACGTGGCCAGGGGAGCTGGGCAAGGAGACGCCTTGCAGACCTGGCCAGGACTGTGGGTCTAGAAAGACTAGGAGAAGCCACTCTGGGGGACTCAGCTGATAGGTGTGGGCCCCTGGGGGCTTCTCAGGTGATGCTAGTGGTAAAGAACCCGTTTGCTAATGCAGGGGACATAAAAGATGCAGATTTGATCCCTGGGTCGGGAAGATTCCCTGGAGGACAGCATGGCAACCCACTCCAGTATTCTTGCCTGGAGAGTCCCAGGGACAGAGGAGCCTGGTGGGCTACAGTCCATAGGGTCACAAAGAGTCGGACACGACTGAAGAGACTCAGGACACACGCACTCACTGAGCCTTGCTCGGAAGCTGGAAGATGTTGGGTGGTCATCCACCCACACAAAGGGGGGGTTCCTTTGTGTTTCGGGCTCAACCCAAAGGGAATGCTGTCAAAAGACTTTCCTGCACTCCCGCCTGGGAGTCTCATGGACCCCTCTCCCTGACGGCCCTCGACTTGTCAGCAGGGCTGCGGGGGAACTGGTCTCTCAGGTTTGGGCAAGTCTGGGATGCCTTGGGGTTTAGACTTTATTTAAAAAAGTGTTTATTTATTTGGCTGCACTGGGTCTTGGTTGCGTCATGCAGGATCCAGTTCCCCAACCAGAGATCAAACCCAGGGCTCCCTGCATTGGGAATGTGGAATCTTAGCCACTGGATCACCAGGGAAGCCTCTAGACTTGCCCTGAGAATTGTTAATGAGTATGAAAAATTGCGGAAAAGAAACTTTACATTAAATGATATGAATTGTTTTTTAAATTTCCGATTTGTGACTAGAATAGCCCTTAGGGTACTGAGATGCTCTCTTAGTTAGCTTTAATATCCATAAACTGAAACTATCCAGTTTTGAAGCCCCAAATTAAGTTGGTTTGCAGCTTTAGCATTACTTAAAAAAAAAAAAAGCAAAACAGCTTTACTGAGACATGCTTTATATTTAATCATAAGTTCACCGTTGTGAGTGATTTTATGATTTTTAGTAAACATAGGTGCTTGTGAAACTATCACCACCAAAGGCTTCAAACACTTCCAACATCCCCCCACATTTCCTCATGCTTGTTTTTGGCCAATCCCCCTTTCCCATCCCTAGCACCAGGCAACCACTGATCTGCTAACAGTTTGCCTTTCCTAGGAATTTCATATAAATGTAGTCTTTTAAGCCTGGCTTCTTTCACCTTGCATGTTTTTGATATTCATCATTCTGTTGCATGTATCAGGAGTTCGTTGTTTTTTCTAATTGCCGAATGATATTTTATTATATACGTAGAAAACATTTTGTTTTATCCATTCATCATTTGATGGGTATTTGTATTGTTTCTAGTTTTTAGCTATTATAAATAATGCTGCAATGAACATTTGCATACGAGTCTTTTATAGACCCATGTTTTCATTTCTTTTGACTAGATATCTAGCAGTGAAATTTATGGGTTACCTGGTGGCTCAGACAGTAAAGAATCTGCCTGCAATGCAGAAGATCTGTGTTCCACTCCTGGGTCAGGAATATGCCCTGGAGAAGGGAATGGCAACCCCCTCCGGTGTTCTTGCCTGGGAAATCCCATGGACAGAGGAACCTGAAGGGCTGCAGTCCATGGGGTCTCAAAGAGTCAGACACCACTGAGTGTCTGACCAGGCATGCATGCATAGTACGTATATTTAACTTAAGAAACTGCCGAAGTATTTTCCAAGTAGCTGCACTATTTTATATTCCTACCAGCTATGTGGGAGAATTCTAATTTCCGTACATCATCACCAACACTTGATGTTGTCAGTCTTTCCACTTGTCGCTGTTACAGTTAGTGCACAACGGTATCTTGTGATTTTGATTTGCATTTTCCTAATGACTAATAATGCCCGGCACCTTTTCATGTGCTTATTAGTCAGTCATAGATCTTCTTTGGTGAAATGTCTATTCAGATCTCTTGACCATTTTTAAATTGGGTTGTTTGTCATCTTATTATTGAGGTGGAAGCAATGGTTTTATGATTTTCTTGTTAACTTAGGGGTAGGTTTTGGGTTTTAAATGCTACTCTTTATTTTTGATTTTGAAACTAGATACAGATGAACTAATTCTGCAACCCAAGTGAAATTAGCTTTGCCAAATATTCATTGAAATGGTTCATTATTTAAAACAGAGAGACAATCATGTGAGCAGATGCCGATGACAGGGGCTCCTGAGTTGCCAGGGGCCCTGATGGTACTCTAAACATCCTTTGAGGACCCTTCCCAATTCAAAGATTTTTCTTTTTTTTTCTGAGAGGTGCCCCAGGACCTTTCAATCATTTATTTTGCCCCGTGTCTGGAGAGAGAGTCCTTCCCCCTTCCCCATTTCTATTTAATAAATGCCTTTGAATGCCTGTAGGTGTGGTGAGCAATACTCTAGATAGTAAGATACAATCTTTGTTCTTGAGAGAAGATAACCCTTCGCAAGGACACAGAAATGCAACGAAGTATGTGATTAAGTACAGAATGAATCGTTACCCTGCAGCAGCAGGAAGTGTTTGCTTCAGGCCCTTGAGTAACCCCAAAATATCAGCACCGGATTAAGGGCTGGCCACCTGGGTAGCTTGCCAGTGCCAGTCTATAAAGGGTGCTAGAAGAAAGGGGAAAAGCGGAGGAAGTGTTTGAAGAGGATTCTCTTCATAGAAAGTGTGGTGTGGGTGGAATGGGAGATGCGACAGTGAGACTTGGGAGGGACTTCCTCTCATCGGGGATGAAGTCCTGCTGTCTTCTAGAAGCACTGGCCCCAGTTCACTGATGAGCTTTTGTCTGGCTGAGGGAGGAGCTTGAGTTTGAGGTTAGAGATCAAATGCACGGGGCGGTGAGAATAGACCACACTGGTCCCCAGTGCCCTTCCCCTTGGGCAGCCTGGGTCCCCGAGGAGGTGGCCTTGCAGATAATGGATGCTGCCTGAGAGCTGAGAACTGCAGATTATTCCTGAGCGTGAGATGGTTTGGAAGAAACTTTGGAGGAGGTGGGGCTTATACTGGACCAAGAAGAGGGTGTTAGTTGCTCAGTTGTGTCTGACTCTTTGTGACCCCAAGGACTGTAGCCCGCCAGGCTTCTCTGTCCACGGGATTTCCCAGGCAAGAATGCTGGAGTGGGTTGCCATGCCCTCCTCCATGGGATCTTCCCGACCCAGGGATCAAACTGGGCCTCCTGCATTGCAGGCAGATTCATTACCGTCCGATGTAAATAACTAAAAGGAAGTTGTAGAACGCTCCATGATGTAAAATCCTTTTCAAGGAACCGCTTGGCTCTGTAGCAGCACTCTGGGAAAAATTGTTTCCTATGAATCAATTGCCTCGGAGAAAGAGTGGTTTAAAAATGTCCGGAATATAAAAAATTTTCTTACCTAGAATTAAATGTACATATAGTCAGCAAGTCTTCCCCTTGCACTGTCAGCAGTAAGTGCCTCTTGCCTCTCGCCCTCGGATCCCAAATAGTGACAGTCACGGATGATACAGCTCTGGGGGAGGCAGAGGAAGCAGCTTGGGGGGGCGTTGGGAAAAACCCCATTGAGAGAGACCCAAGGGGTCTTAAGGGGTGTGAAGCCCCCTTAAGGGGTGTGAAGCAGCTGGAAGCCTTGTGAGGCCGGGTGCTCTCAGTGTGATGGGACTCTCTCTCTGTGATGGAGTGGGGCGGGGCCTTGCCGTGAGGGAGGGGAGGGTCAACAGAGGGGAAGATGGAGCTGGCCGAGCTCATCTTCTGGTTTTGTGCTTGTGTCGGATGGTGATGTCTTTCTTCTTCATTTTTTTTTTTTAGCTCTAACTTGCTTTAGTTTTTATTTTTTTTAATTGGTATATAATTGCTGTTAGGGGTTCTGTTAATTTTCTGCTGTACAACCATGTGAATCAGCTGTATGTACACATCTATCCCTTCCCTCTTGACTTTCCCATCCCACCCATGTCCGTCATCACAGAGCACCAGGCTGAGCTCCCTGCACTGTATAGCAGCTTTGCACTAGCTGTGTGTTACACACGTGGTAGGTAGTGTATAGATGTCAGTGTTCTTTCTGCCCCTTATGGTTAAGAGCTTACCTGGTGGCTCGGATGGTAAACCATCTGCCTACAATGCAGGAGACCCAGGTTCAATCCCTGGCTCGGGAAGATCCCCTGGAGAAGGCAATGGCACCACACTCTAGTACTCTTGCCTGGAAAATCCCATGGATGGAGGAGCCCGATGGGCTACAGTCCATGGAGCTGCAAAAGAGTCGGACATGACTGAGTGACTTCACTTTCTTTCTTTATGGGCCAAGGGGCGAGGCAGGCCTGGGGCTGTGAGTCACTGGGTGAGAAGGGATGAGTGATCTCCTTGGAGAAGGACACTTCAGTGCATGAGAGGTGGACAGGTGTCACAGGCTGTCACCTGTCAGCCTTAGGAGGTGAGAACCTCCTATGATGACCTACATAATGACCAGGCGGCAACTGCAGAGGAGTCGGCTGTCATGGGAGTTGATTTTACGGAGCAGCCCCAGTGGTGGGATGCACTGTTAATTCTTGACTGGGGACCCAGGAGGTCCTTGCTTGGTGGGTGCGCTGTCTGGCTAGGCTCTTAAAAGATGCCCAAATGTGAAACACTGTATATTCATTGCTCCGTTTCAAAAGGAAAAATTCTTTCCTTTTCCAAGTTTCTAAAAAAATCGTTGAATCTGGTGTCATCCTGTAGAAATTAAAGTGAGGTATCGGAATGCTTTTCTCATCAGTGGAAAAGTTGACTAGTTTTTTAAGAGGCTGCCTGTCCTCCTGTGTGGGGTTGAGTCTTGGCTTTTACTCCATTTTACATGGCTGGGGCTCCTGCACTTTTCTGAGCCTCCGTTTCTTTATCTGTAAAACAGAGATGATAAACATACCTAACTCAGAAGGTCGTAGACTTAAACAGGGATTTGTTTAAAGTGGGTGCTCAAAAAGCATGGGAATCCTGCTTAATCAGGACTTAGGATGGTGAGTTAGTGTCCATTCATTCTTCCCTTGAGCCAGTCTTTATTGAGCACCAGCTGTATATCAGGTGGGGCTTCCCTGGTGGCTTCAGATGGTAAAGAATCAGCCTGCAATGCAGAAGGCCCAGGTTTGATCCCTGGCTTGGGAAGATCCTCTGGGGAAGGGAATGGCTACTGGCTCCAGTATTCTTGCCTGGAAAATCCCAGAGCTTGGTGGGCTAAGTCTATGGAGTTGCAGAGAATCAGACATGACTGAGCAACTAACACTGTATACCAGGCACTCTCCAGATCTTTGCATTACTGTAGTCGCTAATCATACATGGCTCTTTAACTTTGTATAAATTAAAACTAAATAAAATAAAGAATCCGGGTTCTCAATTGCTGTAGCCACGTTTCAAGTGCTCAAAGGCCACCAGTGGTGGGATGCACCGCTGGAGGCTACCATATTGGACACTGCAGCGTAGAACATTTCCATCATTGTAGAAACTTCTGTTGGACTGGAAACTTTGGCTGTGAGCAAAGCAGTCATTTATTCTTGATCTGAACAGGGATTTTTGAGAAATCCAAACTTTTGCATGTGTTTCCTTTTCTCCTAGGAATGAGGTGCTAATGATTAGTGGATGTTTAATGATGTGTAGGTACCACCTCCTGTATTTGTTAGTAAGGACTCTGTTATTAATAAGAAGTACTGGGGTAAGTCTCCTAAAATCTTCTTTAGAGGTCAGAAATGGGCAACCAGAAGTAAGTGACATAACTCCCAGCCTTGGGGGTCCTCGCGGGGACTTTGGGTGGCAGGTGTCCCCAGAGGAGGCTGAGTGACACCAGGGCAGGAATGCAGGTTCCCCTCGATGCTTCCTTAAGCCTCTCAGCAACCCTCTGAGGTTTTTCTCGCCTTTGGCCAATGAAGAGCCCAAAGCACAAAGAAGCACAGGAGCTTTGGAGTCTGCATCTAGGGGTTGGGGGTGGGGCAAGATTGATGCCCCTGGATCTCGCGAGAACCCTGCGGGCAGGCCTGGGACTGGGTTGGGGAGCATCCTGCCTTCCCCCTCCACAGCCTCTGCTCTGCAGCTCTGGTGGGGACGTGGTTTCTGACTGTTCCTCCTCCCCCTGCTCCCTCTGTCCTGTCTTCATCCAAGGGCAAAGGCTACACAAGCACTCAAGCAGATACGCCTCCACGAATAGGTTATTGCTGTTTCAGTAATTTTTATTGCTTTCTTCCCCTTTCAAGTCCCATTAACTTTGTGAAAGCAATACCCATCTGTGTGAGCGTTCCTTAGGGAACCGGGACTGTGAAATTCCAACTAATTGGAGCTTGGAGGCAGCAGTGGGTGGCTTTGTGATGTCTCTTGACTCAAGGCAAGGGCAGCATCAGGATTTCAGATGACTTGTCGTTTAAATTTGTCATTGGCAGTGCCTCTCTTCTCCTACCTGACTATGAATAATCAAAAGTGGGTGGTAGGAAATTAGATTGTTTCCCTGCCCTTTTCCAGAGGCACTAGAGGAGAAAACAGGAGCTGTAAACACTTTGGGGGAAAATCCCCCCATGCCACACAGTCCTGTTTGTCTGAACTGTTCTCCTTCCAGCATCACCCACGTGGGACGTTTGTTTACACGGCACAGTGCAGTCTCAGAGAGGCCTGGGGAGAGGCTGAGAGCCCCTGGGGACATGGCCTGTCTGCCTTCACATGCACAGTCGTTTGCATCCTCGGCGCAGAGGCAGCCCGGCTTCCCCCGGGAGGCCGAGGTCCGCGCTTGTCTGCGGACCTGAGGTGTAGCCGCAAGTGCTGGCCCCCGTGCAGCGGGCTGCCGTCCACAGCCTGCCCGCGTGCGGGTTCCATGGGGGATGTGTACCTGCCATCTGCTCTTCTCCTTTCCAGCCCCCATGACCCAGGATGATTCCGAGAGACGCGCTCGACACTGACAGGTCCTTGCAGCGGCCACACCCTCCCACAGGGGTGCCGCACGTGGGCATACACAAGCTTTCAAACTAGTTTACGCTGTATTCACTATCCATCTATTGGATGCCTAGAATGTGTACGGCCTTGTTCTACGTCAGGGAGGGCGTTGAGAAGAGGCCGAAGACGTGTGAGATATGCTCGCTGTTCTGAAAAGAACATCTAAGGACTTTTCTAAGAACGTCCAGACTCTATCTAGAACCTACCCTCCCCTTTTGGAACGAGAGGAGGAACTGACATTTTCTCTTTTTGAAATTTAAAATGTTTTGTATTTTTTAAAATTGTGATAAAGTATGATAACAGATTTGCAGGAGACTTGGGAAATACAGGACAAAGTTACATATGAGGAGCTAACATGTTCTCAAGTACTTTGGACCAGGTCCAGGGCACAAGCGTCACTTCATTCCCACCTTAAAACCAGGCTTTCCGGTCGGGCATGTAATGTCTCCGTCTTAGAAGTGAGAAGTTGCACGGGAGAGAACTTGAATATCATGCCTCGTTCACTTACCTAGGACGCATTTTTTTCCCCACACTTATCATCTAAAATAGGGAACTGACTTATAATTGATGTCAGGTCATAGTTTAATTGGCAGCAGCTTTTCTTTCTTGGTAATAATTAAAATCACCATTGGTCTTCGCGGCAGTGTCTTCGAGTCCGTGAAACAGGCTATTTTGTCAGGTTTCACCCAGCAGAGGAGAAGTGGAATCGCAATTCAGCGTGGGAGCGCCTGACTCCAAAGCTGGCGTATCTACCAACACAATGTGCTGCCAAATCCACGTGCCGTATGCGCACAGGCCATAGGGCTTTCACAGACGAAGGATGAAAAGGGGGAAACGGTGACTAAATTGGAGCGCACGTCATCTGATTCCATCACTGGGGGGACAATAGGTGGGGAGCTGCAGATGTTAAGCAGGATGCTGAGAGCCTGAGAAATGCTGGTTTCATTGTCTTCCCTTCTCTCCTGGTTATTTTTTATTGTTTAAAGAGGACAGAAATAAATGCAAACTCTGGCGTAGACAAGATGCACACAGGAGTGCGTGGTCCTCCGTCGGTTCCGTGTGCTCTGGGCTGAGGGCCATGTTTGCACCTGCGTGGACCCCCTGGGGGTGTGACTAGGGCTCACAGTGGCCTCTGCTGTCCTCGAGATGTCTGATAGGAGACTCGGGCCAGCTCCATCGCCTGCACGGCGGGATTCTGGGAAGCCCCCAAGTGCAGGCCTGTGTGTGTTTACCGTCGACACAGCACCCTCTGGTCAGCACACTCAGGTATGAAGCGAGGGCTGTCAGAGTCCACGGCTGACCTGGATTCAGCGCCAAGGACTCGGGGGTGGAGGGAGAAACAGCCACTGCAGCTGCCACAGTTTGCAAGGCCCGGGCTTGGACTGCAAGGCCCCTGCCTGTTTAAACAATTCTGATCTCACGATGAGCGTAGACCGGGTCATTCTCCTGAGCAGCTGATGTGAAAAGCAGGGAGACAGGTGGGTGATTTGGTGTCTCCTGGGAGGCCCTGTGGAATGGTGGACAGAGACAGTGATAGGCTTGGAGGGACCAATCCCCTAACACTCAAGGGAAACTGAGTCTCAGAGGAGTTGGAGCGGCTGATTGCTATTCTCACGGCTAATCGTTGACAGCTGAGTCAGGATGGAACCGGAGTCCCTAGAGGCTGTTCGTTTTACCTTATCAGACATTTAATCACACCGGGCCTGTGTTTCTCCAACAATGAAAAAAAAAAAAAAATGGGAGATTGACTTCTGGTAAGCTCTCCGAAGGAAATAACTTCAAATAACAACTCTGAAAAAACCTGCACGCACAATAGGGTTCAGTGAAGCCTTATTTGTGTCATGAAACACTAGGAACAAACATAAATGTCCCAAAGTAGGAGAGCAGTTAGGTAAATATAGTTGATTAAATACTAAATAGCCTTTGGAATTATGTATGGGAAGACTATAGCAGCGTGGGGAATTTTTTTGATACAACCATAGGTAAAGAAAAAGGATATGAAAGTAATTGTATATGATGATGATAGCCTTGCTTAAAATACACACTGGCCCAGAAAATTAAAGCCTGGTAGGTAATCAGCCAGAATCCTAAGGATGGTTATTATGGGCTCATGGGATTGTGGATTTTTATTTCTTCTTTAAATTTTCAGTTTTTCAATGGTCTTAATAGAAAAAACTACATTGATTTTTTTTTTCTCCCCCCAGAGGAAAGAGACCATAACATGGGGAAGATGTTTGGCTGAATTGACTCTCCAGTTCTTATATTCTGTGATCCTTAAAATCTGGGACAGTTGTCCCCAGGCATGTGCAGACGTTTGTGATGTGTAAAAACTAGTGCAGCATTGTCCAAAGGGGAGAGATGGTCTTCCAGGAAGTGGAAGTGGATTGCTGCGGGCCTAAGAGCTCTGCTGTTGTTCAGGAAGGTAATCGGAAGTGACTCTGAATCTGGGGAGAAGCCACAGGCTCTCGGTTGTAGGGTGATTTCTTTGTAATTCTAACCGTGTGCAGCCAAATCCCAAACACTGTGGGAAAGAGTGGGGGCAGCTCCGTCGTTTTCGTCTTCCTGCTGACCTGGCCCCGGAATGGGAAGTGAAGCTCCTGTTGGCTTCAGCCTTCCAGAGAAACATAGAGGTGGTGCGGTGGAAATATTTCCAGTTTTCACTTCCCCTTTTCTTTGCAGAAGTCATGCCTTTTAGGCAAACCTGAGCTGGTGTAGCTGGTGCACAGCTTCAGAACCTTTGTTCTGGGAGCTTCATCAGGGTCTGTGGGAATCCCTTCCTGGGCTGTGGTTGGAGATGTGAGCAACCAGAGGGTGTTGGTCTGGGGGCCTGGACAGGTGATTCTTATCCCGACAGCACAACTAATTAGCTGTGACCTTAGGCAAGTGACGTCACCTCTCTAGACCTTTCATTACCTTCATGGTAAAATGCAGACGCTGGAGTCAGTTTATTAAATTCCCACCTGCAACACTTGCGTTCTAACAACTCACTTTCAAAGCTTGGCCCTGACCGGACAAAGTGATCTGTATCTGTGTTGGTTGCTCAGTCATGTCCAACTCTTTGTGACCCCATGGACTGCAGCCCTTCAGGTTCCTCTGTCCATGGGATTTCCCAGGCAAGAATACTGGAGTGCGTTGCCATTTCCTTCTCCAGGGGATCTTCCTGACCCAAGGTTCGAACCCGGGTCTCCTGCATTGCAGGCAGATTCTTTACCATCTGAGCCACAGGGAAGCCCAGTGACTTCCTGGTGGAAGTGATCTGGGTCTGGCAGATATTTTTAAGTGCTGTTTTATTCCTACTGTGGTCATGTGGTTGGTTACCCTGACCTGTTGTTGTTTTGTAATCTGTTAGACAAACACAGCTCTCTTTTATACCAGGAAGATAAAGTCTCCCCTTTATCTGCAAAGGAGGAAATGTGTTTTGGGGGGCAAAGTGGCCTGGCCGGTGTGGCCTAGTGGGAAGGCTATTTGCCTAGGTTTGTGTGTGTGCACGCGTGCCTGCCTGCCTGCCTGCCTGCCCACATGCATTGTGCCGTTGATGGTGTGGTTTTTTGTTTTTTTTTCCTTTAATACCACTGCTGAGAGCTCATCTGCAGGGGTGGCTGCCACTACCAGCTGTCAAGCTAGTAATGCAGTGGGGTTTGGTATGATTTCTGAGCACAAATTTATCGACACAGTGGGTGTTTGGGGTTAGCTTTGTTTGCAGGTGCCTCATTAAGCAGATTGTCCTCCATGGCACTAAGGAAAAATGTAGTTTTGTGCAAGAAGAACTCTTGCATTGTCAGCAACAGATCAAAGACATATTCCATACTCCGTCAAGCAGATTCATGTCTCTTCTCCAAAGACATATTCACTCCAGGTCAGAACTTGTTCGGGGGACAGCTTATAGGAGGCGGTGACTGGGAACGTCACCCTGTCACACGTGAGCAGTCATCTGGATGCAGCCACTTTTCACGCGAGGGTCTTCCCGGGTTGGTGCCCGCTGCATATTAGGCACCCTTCCTAAAACATAAAGCATGTGATGGGAGTGACCTGGCGGAAAACTTGGTGTAACTGATCATAACCCTGGCAGGGGAGTTAGTGGGCTTTACCTGTTAGCGTCAAGTTAAATGCAGAGAGGGTTTGAAAGGAAAAGAGCTCTGTTTACTCCCCCCATCTTTTCTCCCTGTTATCTCCTATCTTCAGATGAAAAATCCGTGCCATGGTAACACTGAGCAGCACAATAATATCAGCTTGTGCCTTCCACAGGAATTACATAATCAAATAAGCAGGGGCCAGGAGAAGATCAAGGCACCAGTAGAGGTGGAATCTGTGTCCACATCGGACGTTTTGGGGTCACCCTAGCCCACGGTGGCTCCTGTCTTTCCCAGCACTAATTTTACACCTGGTTTCAGTGTTTGACAGTCATTAAAAATGGGAAGGGTTCCTAAGAGCCAGCCTGGACTGAGTGGTTCTTTGTGTTCATAGAACCTGTTCCTGCTGGTTCGCTTTCTAGAGGAGACGCTTGGTGTCGTGACAGCGTTGTCATTGGTTGTGTGTTGGACGACCTAGGTTTCATTTAAAATTTGCTGAGAGTGCCTATGGATTTTTTCCCCTCTCTCCTTAACATTTTTAGGGACACAGGGAACTTTGGTGGGGTCCGACATTAACTCACTTTGTAGCTTGACCGTCTCTTCACTGGTCTCAATTTCTCTTATAAAATGAGGGGTTCATTTACAATGGTTCTCAAGCTTAGCCACACGGTAAGAACCCTTGGGAAGATTTTCAGCATCCTGATACCCAGCCTGCATCCCAGACCAATTACATCAGAATCTCTGAGGGTGGCAACTGAGTGTTGATATTTTCACAAGCTCCTTGGAGTTCAGGAGCTTTGTTCAGAAACAGTGCTTCTCAAACTTTAATGTGATATGAACCACCTGAGTATCTTTTCAAACTTTCAGATTCCAGTTCCCTAGGTCTGGGATGGGGATGATGCATTTCTTTTTTTTTTTTTTTTTTTAAACTTTTCAAATTTGTTTGTTTTTGGTTGTGCTGGGTCTTCACTGCTGTGCCTGGGCTTTCTCTAGTTGCTGCGAGTGGGGGCTACTTTTCATTGCAGGCTTCTCATTGAGGTGGCTTCTCTTGTTGCAGAGCACAGGCTCTAGGCTCTTAGACTTCAGGATTTGTGATTCGTAGGCTCTAGAACACTGTCTCAGTTCAGTTGAGTCGCTCATTCGTATCTGACTCTTTGCGAGCCCATGGACTGCAGCACACCAGGCCAACTCCTGGAGTTTACTCAAACTCATGTCCATTGAGTCGGTGATGCCCTCTAGCCATCTCATCCTCTGTCGTCCCCTCCTCCTCCTGCCTTCAATCTTTCCCACCATCAGGGTATTTGAAATGAGTCAGTTCTTCGCATCAGGTGGCCAAAGTATTGGAGCTTCAGCTTCAACATCAGTCCTTCCAATGAACATTCAGGACTGATCTCCTTTAGGATGGACTGGTTGGATCTCCTTGTAGTCCAAGGGACTCTCAAGCGTCTTCTCCAACACCACAGGTCAAAAGCAAGAGCACTGGCTCAGTCACGTGTTTAGTTGCCCCTCGGCATGTGGCATCTCTCTGGATCAGAAATTGAACCCATGTCCCCTGCATTAGCGGGTGTATTCTTATCCAGGGGACCACCAGGGAAGCCTGGGATTCTGCATTTCTAACAAGTTTCCAGAGGGTGCTGATGCTGCCAGTTCGTGGACCAAACTTTGAATAACAAGATTCAGAACCTAAATCTTAATCATGGTACAAGGCACAAGAATTATGTTTGCAAAAATGTGGCACAAGGAATAGACTACAGAAACGAGCAAAGAAGCAGCAATCGTTTTGGCAGAAGAAATCGAGGGTTGCTGCACAGAGGAGGTGGCATTTGAGAGAAGAGAATGCCTTGAACCGTGAGGAGGCTTTCTTGGATAGAATATGAGTGTATGTTAGTCTGAGAAACTTGTTTCTCTAGAGAAGCAAACAATAGGATGTGTGTTTGTGTGTATATGTGCAGTTGCTGCTTGAACATCATGAGGTTTAAGGATAAAACCTCTCCACAGAGTCAAAAAAATCTGCATATAACTTATAGTCGGCCCTCCATATCCACAGTTCCTCTGTATCTACAGTTTTATCTGCATGGATTCAGCCAACAGTGGATTGTGTGGTACTGTAGTAGTGTCTATTGGGAAAACACACAAAAACTGCCTGTAAGTGGACTCACACAGTTCAAACCTGTGATGATCAAGGGTCAACTGAATGTGTGTATGTATTTATGTATGTGTGTATATTCACATATGTATATATGAATGAGAGAGAGACTGATTTTAAGAAATGATCTTCTGCAGTTGTGAACACTGGTGAGTCTGAAACCTGCAGGGCCGGTGAACACTGGTGAGTCTGAAACCTGCAGGGCCGGAGAGCAGGCTGGAGACCCAGAGAAGAGCCAGTGTTGCAGTTCAAGTCTGAAGGCCATCTGGCAGAATTCCCTCTTTTTAAGGGGAGATCAATCTTTTTCTAGTAAAGGTCTTCAACTGATTAGACAAGGCCCACCCACATTGTGGAGAATATTGTGCTTTCCTCAGAGTCTGCTGATTTAAAATGTTAATCTCATCTAAAAAAATACCTTCTCAGAAACTTTTAGAATAATGTTTGTTCAGATAACGAGGTGTCGTTTCCTAGCCAAGTTGATGCATAAAGTTCACCACCCCGGTAAGGGAAAGTGAGTCACCCAGTCGTGTCTGACTCTTGGTGGCCCATGGACTGTAGTCCTCCAGGCTCCTCTGTCCATGGAATTCTCCAGGCCAGAATACTGGAGTGGGTTGCCATTTCCATTCTCCAGAGGATCTTCCCAACCCAGGGATTGAACCCAGGCCTCCTACATTGTGGGCAGATTCTTTAACATCTGAGCCACCAGGGAAGTCCAATGAGGGAAAGGGTATTCCAGTTTCTTTTGGCCTCTGGGGACAATAGAACTAACAGCTGAAGCAGGAGGAGTGCGTGGTCCAAGGCAGCAAGGGTGATTTCTGGACATTTCTTCATCTTTACTCTGTTCGGCTCTGTTCGGCTCTAGATATAGCAGAGCCAGACTTCACAAGCCACAGAATCAGTGTTGGCCAGGCTGTGGGTCTGTCTGCCCAGCCTCCCCTCTGCCTCTGCCCGTGTGTGGGTCCTGGAGCCCAGACAAGTGTCTCGGTCCTTCCAGTTGCCTGGCTCTGTGCCCAGGGGTAATGAATTAACAGGGAAGAGCACACAGGGGAAACCAGGTGTGCAAGAAAACCCACGTGTGACGCTATGGTACAGACGCTCGGCCTCACTCCCTCGCGATTTGAGTCATCCTGGAAGAGGGGAAGGTGAGCGGGGGCAAAGGCACACACACACAGAGTATCTATAGGCCAGGAGCACGCTCTGGTGCAGAGGGTCTGAGTTTTTCTGACCCTGACAACAGGAAGAAATATGTTGTACCTCATGGTCAAGTAGATACATAACTATGTTGTTCAGTTGCTCAGTCGTGTCCAACTCTTTGCGACCCCATGGACTGCAGCATGCCAGGCTTCCCTGTCCATCATCATCTCCCGGAGTTTGCTCAAACTCATGTCCATCGAGTCAGTGACGCCATCCAACCATCTCATCCTCTGTCGTCCCCTTAGATATGTAACTATAAATATATCGATATAGAGAACATGCATGTATGTGTCTCAACAAAGTGGAATCAAGTTGAAACAGTTTTATCCCATGACGCTTCCCCTTATGTCACTGGCACATGATATTTTCTATTCTCTGCTGTTTCATGAAGAAGAAAAGCTGGTCTGTCCCACTGACCCAGTTTTACAGCGCTCGATAGAGGCACCTGCAGTAAAAGTGAGACCGAAACCCGGGTGGAATGGAAAGAGCTTGGGGAGTCTTGTGACCCAAAGGGATGCCGTCCAGTAGAGTTTCTGTGCTAATGGAAACATTACGTGCCGTCCCGTGCGGCAGATGCTGGCCCCACATGGCTTTTGAGCACGTCAGATGCAGCCAGTGCAAATGAGACACTGAATTTTACATTTTATTCCACTTTAATTAATTGAAATGAGAGTCTTCTCACGTAGCTGGTGGCTCTGGTGGTGGACAGCACAGATCTGGGGGCCTGCCCTGCCCCTGCCTCTCACTAGCTCTGTGGCAGTGAGTCCCCATGATCACCGTGACCCCAGGACACCCACCCCCACAGGCTGGCCACCTGCACCTTTCTGGAGTCTGGTGGTCAGGAGAGCCCGGCTTGATGGGGGCACACGGTTAATTAAGTGCCCAGGGCGGTGTTACAGATAACATGCTTTGCATTTTTAAATGGTCCTTAAGAGACCTTTCCCTTCTTCCCTTTCAGTTGCTTGATTGTTCACCTGTGTGACTTGTTGGTTTGAAAGGAGAGATGCTTTCTGCTTAATGAAATCTTAGCCCATCTTCACCGACTTGGTGGCATTTGCGACCTGAACACAAGGTGCTTTTCTTTCATTGCTTGCTTGCTTGACTTTCTTCTTCCCAAACAGATGTAATAGCCCAAAGGAAGAGGCCAGTGGGAACTGGGAGGCAGAGGTTAACCATCAAACTGGGTTCTTTTGCTGCTGTTGTATGTAGTTTGCAAAGCTGGTGATGACATTTGAGGTTTGGTGGACAGATTTTGTTTAAATTCTAGCAGTTAGAGTTGGAAAACATCCATTACTCCACTGACCTCAGGGCTCTGATGGAAAAGATTAGGGGACCCAGGAAAGGATAGGGGAAGGGTGACTTCATCCTCACTCTCCAAAAAGTTCTGGTAATAAGAACCAACTTTGACTGAGCTGGGGTTTGACAGGATACATATGTCAGCTTATTTTACTTCACAGAAACCAGTTTCTTCTCAAGCAGGGCCTCACAGTTGACCAGACTGAAGGTGAGTTGGGTGAGAAGCTCAAGCCTGTTGCTTACTGTTGAACCCAGAAGTGAGCTGAGATGCTCTGCCAATTCATTTTGGCTCCAATGGGAGGGGTACAAAGAGAAATAGAAATTTAAGTGCTAGTTGCTCAGTCGTGTCTGACTCTCTGTGACCCTTTGGACTGTAGCCTGCCAGGCTCCTCTGTCCACGGGATTTCCTAGGCAAGAATCCTGGAGTAGATTGCCATTTTTTTCCTCCAGGAGATCTTACTGACTCAGGGATTGAACCCAGGTCTTCTGCATTGCAGGCAGATTCTTTACTGTCTGAGCCACCATCAGTATAGAAATTCTAGGAAGAGCCTTAACTCAAGACATTTAAAAACTGGGGACAAAATAACCAGCCCCCCAGTTGGAATTATTGTAAATGGCCCAGGCCCCTAAGAGCTTTTATCTTATTTACTTGTTGATAAATAATATAAATAATGTTTGCATTTTTAAATGGTCCTTAAGAGACCATTTATACAGAGACTCTCTGTATAAATAATGTTGAGTTAGTCGCTCAGTTATGTTCAACTCTTTGCGATCTCGTGGACTATTGCCCACAAGGCTCCTCTGTCCATGGAATCCTCCAGGCAAGAATACTGGAGTGGATTGCCATGCCCTCCTCCAGGGGATCTTCCTGACCCTGGGATTGAACCTGGGTCTCCCCCACTGCACGCAGATTCTTTACCGTCTGAGCCACCAGTGTGTAGATAATGAGAGGAGTTTTAAACGGGTCCAACAATAGCAGTGAAGATGAGCGATGTCAGAAGCCACTGCACGGAAATGCAGCCCTTTTTGTTAAAAGTACGTTTGTCATATGCCAGGCATCTCACTTAATTCTTAGCACTGCGTTTTGAAGAAATGATGGTTTTCATTTATAGATGGAGAAACAGAGGGGTTAAGTCACTTGCCCGATGTTACACAGCTAAGAATCGGCAGTCGGCACCTGAATCTGTGGTTGGGGCTTTAAGCTTCAGACCTGACAGGCTGAAGGTGGCCCCGCTGTGTCCCAGAATTTTGGTGACTCATCGGTACACACGGATGCCCCGATGGTGTACAAGAGGCGTCCTGGATGACCATCACTCCTGGAGCTGGCAAGACCGGTCCTCTGCTCGCTGGCTGTCTTGGTGGAGACAGCCCGGCTCCCATATGTTTCTGAGAATAGCTGATTCTGGGGCGAGGTGGGGTGATGGACTTCTCCCTAAAGTCAGAGAGAGGGAACGCACAGTGAAGGAGAGCATGCACTCCATGCATACCAGATACGGTGGCGGGAGAGAGCCGCTGGCCCTCGCGGATTCAGCTGACAGGAAGCAACTGCCGAAGGAGGGCTGGCAGTTCGAGGGCAGAGTGGCACTGCCCTGCCCTGGAGGGTGGAAGGTGTGAGCTGACAGGGGATGGAAAAACAAGAGGGGGAGGCGGCCCTGGGTTGCTCACCGACCATGGCTGCGCTGGAGGAATCACAGCTGTGGTGGCTGACTCAGGAGACCCAGGGCGCTTTCCACGGCCTCGTGGCGAGGGTCTGTGACGGCAGGTGCTTCCTGCCCCCTCGGAACCAGGGCGTCCTCCCCCCTCCCCAGCAGCTCTGGCTCGGTGACACAAAGAGATACCAGCCTGCGGGGTGGGGGGCGAAGGGGGCTGCCTGTCGTCATCATCACGGGAGCAGCATTGAAGGAACCTGCCATGTACCTACAAGCTACTCAGCCAGCGGCTGCAAAGGAGACTCAGAGTGGGATGAGATGGAGCCCCTGCTTCCAAAGAACCAAGTTGGGAGATGAAAAATAGACTCTATACAAAAACAAAGGGCTTCCCTCATAGCTCAGTCGGTTGAGTCTGCTGGCAATGCAGGAGACCTGGGTTGGATTCCTGGGTGGGGAAGATCCCCTGGAGAAGGAAATGGCAACCCACTCCAGTATTCTTGCCCCGGAAATCCCATGGACAGAAGAGCCTGGTGGGCTACAGTCCATGGGGTTGCAAGAATCGGACACAACTGAGTGATTAAACCACCAAAACCATCACATACAAAAACAGGAAAGAAAAAAAAAAAAGAACAAGACTGAAACTCAGAGACAAAATTTGAACTTGCCCTTTGGCCCCTAACACGGCTCTTCTGAGTTGCCTCTCAGCTTCAAGCATGGCACGTTTGAGGGGACTTGCTGTGCCCGATGGAATTTGTGACTCCTGGTGTACCCCTGACGTCCCTGGAACCCGTAGATGTGGGCAGCATCAGTGTCCCCCATCCAGAGAGGTGGGAAACGAAACCTAAGGCAGATTCTGGGCAAATTCCCAGGACTGATCGAGTTCCAATTTTCTTTCCAAAAACTCTTCATTCAACACTGGTCATCTGTGGCCTCTGGGGAGGCCCACTGGAATTGCTGAAGTTCAGCTCAGCGATAACTCAACAAAGGTTTATTTTGAATCTATTAGAAGCAAGGGAGTGGGGTCCCTGTCCTCCAAGAGCTTGCAGTCTCTTGGCTTCCAGGACGGGGTAGGCTGCTGGGAAGGAGAGAAGCCACCCCCAATTTGAACCACTCACCTCAGTCTGAGCTCCAGGAATCTCATCTGGTGCCTCTGCTGTTGACTGGATAGAAAATGCCCCTTGCTTTTGACTGAAGGCCGTCGCTAAAGGAGCCCAAGCGAATGGTGCAAGAGCATTGAGGACAGGGCCCGCGAAAGCTCCGAGCTCACTTTTCTAGTGACAGCCTCTTCCAAAGAACACACGTTGTAGAGTCCAGTTTAGAACTACATTGAGGATGTCTTGCTGACCTTGAATCACAGCCAGCTGCAAGCATTTGTTACAGATGGTTGTTGACAGTGGGAAATACCTGCTCTCCATCAATAATCAATAATGCTCCTGGCATAAGGGAAGTATCAAGTGTCGCGTCATCCAGGCTCTAGTCCCAGCTCCAGCATTCCCTGGGCTTGTGCCTTTTTCTTTTTCTGTGTTAGTTTCTCAGAGTGTTTCTGTGGATCTGTTGGGGGATGCACGAAGGACTTGTTAAAAGTGGAGACCCTTGGGACTTCCCTGGTGGTTCAGTGGTTAAGAATCTGCCTGCCAGTGCAGTTGGTGTTCAGTTGCTCAGTCATGTTGGACTCTTTGTGACCCTGTGGACTGCTGCACACCACGCTTCCCTGTCCTTCACCATCTCCCAGAGCTTGCTCAAACTCATGTCCATTGAGTCAATGATGCCATCCAACCATCTCATCCTCTGTCCTCCCCTTTTCCTCCTGCCTTCAGTCTTTCCCAGCATCAGGGTCTTTTCCAATGAGTTGGCTCTTTGCATCAGGTGGCCAAAGTATTGGAATTTCAGCTTCAGCATCAGTCCTTCCAATGAATATTCAGGACTGACTTCTTTTAGGATTGTCTGGTTAGATCTCCTTGAAATCCAAGGAACTCTCAAGAGTCTTCTCCAACACCACAGTTCAAAAGCATCAGTTCTTTGGCTCTCAGCCTTTATAGTCCAACTCTCACATCTATATGTGACTATTGGATAAAACATAGCTTTGACTATACAGACCAATGTGCCAATATAGGGCACACACGTTTGATCCCTAGTCTGGGAAGATCCCATATGCCAAGGAGCCACTAAACCCGAGAGTCCCATGGCAGCTGTCCGAAAATGTCCACAGAAGGCTGACCAGGCAGATGTTACACGATGACCATCTGGGGGAGCAGGTGAGGCTGCCTGGGAGAGTCAGGGTCCCTTCCCCATGAGAGCAGGTTCCAGTAGGCGGGTGGACAGACGCAGATGTGCAGAAAGGCCACGGGGCAGTTTGACCTCCTGTGCTCTTCCTGATCGAATGTGGTGCTTTGTGTGGGTGTCTGTGCTGAACGCCGGAGAAGGCAATGGCAACCCACTCCAGTACTCTTGCCTGGAAAATCCCAGGGACGGCAGAGCCTGGTGGGCTGCCATCTATGGGGTCACACAGAGTTGGACTCGACTGAAGCGACTTAGCAGCAGCAGCTGTGGTGAACGCAGCTGAGACGTTTCCGCACAGGCTTCCCTGCTTCCAGCAGGGTGCGAGGTGGCCCAGGCAGGGCCTTGATGACAGGCAGTTAGCAGGACCTCTGGTTTGTCTTGTTAGGGCTGAAGGAGACCTCTTTGTCTTCAGTTTCAGAAATTTCCCGTCAATCTGTGGGGCAGTATCATGAGGGTTTTCTCTTGACAAATAACCTGTGTTATCATCTCTGACATTTCTATAACAATTTTCAGTCCAGAGACACGGCTGCCTACCTGTGGCAGCCTCACTGCCTGGGACGATTCTCCATGGCTTCTGTGAGCTGGGGCCACAGGAAACAAAACCCTGATGGGCGTCTGGAATTACCACGGTGATGTAGTGATAGGGACCTCTGAGAGAACCAACCCTCAGCATAAAACTCAGTCTGGATGGAGTCAGAAACCTGACCACCATCTCGGGGTGTACTTGCTCACTGCCAAGCTTCCAGGATCCCTAAGGATGCTGGCAGGGGCAGGGGCCTGGGTGGAAGGCGGGGTGGGGGGGGGGGGGGTGTGTGTGTGTGTGTGTGTGTGTGTGTGTGTGTGTGTGTGTGTGCAGGGGCCTGGGTGGAAGGCGGGGTGGGGGTGTGTGTGTGTGTGTGTGTGTGTGTGGGTGTGTGTGTGGGTGTGTGTGTGTGTGTGTGTGCAGGGGCCTGGGTGGAAGGCGGGGTGGGGGTGTGTGTGTGTGTGTGGGGGTGTGTGTGTGGGTGTGTGTGTGTGTGTGTGTGTGTGTGTGCAGGGGCCTGGGTGGAAGGCGGGGTGGGGGTGTGTGTGTGTGTGGGGGGGTGTGTGTGTGGGGGTGTGTGTGTGCAGGACCCCAGTGTGATGGGTGCACATGCCCAGAGATTCCGATCAGGGAGCCTCAGATGACTAAAGCCTAAACTCCACTGGGAGCTGCAGTATCGGATGGTATAAAATCTCACCCCAGTGCACGGATACTCTACTCGAGGTTTCATGTCGGGGTAGCAGATAGGAGTGGCAACCAGAGGATGAAGCCAGGTCCTGGGGTCTCCCCATCTCCCTCTTCCCCCAACTCTGCTCTGGTGTCCCATGTGGGGGCCACCTCTGTCTCCGCCAGGCAACCCCCAGAGGGACCGGGAGGTGTCAGCATCTGTCCCCAGCTGTCATTTGTCACCTCTGAGTCACCGCAGGCCGAGCTCCTTGGGAGGTGGACAGTGAGGCAGTGTCTTATGCAGTGGCGAGGGAAGAGCTGCTTTGTGGCGGGGGGTGGGTGCGTGTGTGTGTACAACTACATGCGTTCATGGACGGGGTGGGTGTGGGTGAAGGGGTGAGTGTGCTGTTGCTCGTTCTGGGGAGCGACTGGGTAGCACAGAAATGTCTTCTCTTGGTTTGATTTTAGAAGAAGTAGTCACTGAGCGGCCAGGAAATAGGATTTAGGGACATGCCTGAGAACAAGAAACCCCACGAGCATCCTGTATCTGTTGCGCTCTGATCCAGCATGCATGCGTCATGGCGTCAGTAACTGTTACTGCAGGACAGTCTCTGAGAACGAGACGTCAGTCTTGCTGGCTCCAGCCTCGTTTTATTAGCTTGATGGGCTTCTATTAGCTTCCCAGACCTGCCCTACCAAGGCTCAGCTGGGCGGTGTAAACAACAGAACGTGATTTTCTCACAGGCCTTAGAGGCTGGAAGGCTGAGATCAAAGGTGCTGGCAGGGCTGGTTGCTTCCAAGGGCCCCGGGGAGCACCCATTCCAGCCCTGTCCCCCAGCTTCTGGTGGGTTGCTGGCCATCTTTGTCATTCCTTGGCTTGGCGAGCATCAACCCATCTCCGCGTTCATGTTCAGCGGTGTTCTCCCTGCATGTGAGTCTGTGTCTAAACGTCCCCCTTTTGATCAGGACGCCAGTCATGTTGGACTAGGGCCCCATTCAGTTACCCCATTTTAACTTGATGGTCTGTGAAGACCTCCCTCCCCAATAAAGTCACCTTCACAGGTACAGGGTTGGGACTGCGTCTTTTGTGGGTGGCGGGGGACACAGGTCAGCCCATAACAGGGCCAAAAGGGGTTTTGTGCTCACCTTATAGGCGAGGCCATGGGAATGTGTGTTATAGGATTTGATAGCCTGCGATTGACAGCTGCCACTTGGTAGCTGTGTGTTCCTGAGCAAGTTATTGGAGTTATTGGCTTGCTTCCTTTTAGTAAATTGGGCGACTTAAAAAAAATGGTTGATGGATCAGATAAATTAATACACGTAAGGTTCTTTAAACAAGACTTGGCGCATTTGGCTTTCACTAAATATAAGTTGCTTCTGCTATTACCTCTGCTATTCACTTGCTTGTTTTAAAGTTGCAAGCCTTTTGTGTTTTTGAAGATGTTTTCAAAAGGGTGAATTGAAAGCGTTACAGATGTTAGCACCTGAATTTCTAGGTTCTCACATCTTCAGATGATGAAGTAATTGTCCCCTCCGGGGAGTTTGCAAGGATCCATTGTGTTTTGAATACTGAAAAAAAGCTGTCTTTGAAACTAGGTTTATTCACTTAACAAACATTTATTCAAGCCTTGCTATGCGCAGAACACTTTGCTATGTGCTAAGGTGGATAAAAACATGACTAAGATGCTATCTCTGGGTTTTAAGGAGCTTGTAGCCAGTGAGAGAGACACGGAGCAAGGTAGTCAGGCGGGTGCAGGCCTTTTGCAGAGCACTGTGCCTGGATTAACCAGGTTATCCACCCAGTGAGCTGATGAGGTGGATTCAGGACTACGGTCCCTAATCCTCAATTCTGGGGGAAAAAACAAAACCAAAAACTCAACTCCAAAAATCGAATGTTTTCTTCGGTTGGTGTAAACTCTCTTGATTACAGTACCTGAGCTGAACGAATGTGAAGCAATTCGTTTATTTTCTCACATCATGTGCATATTTGCATGTTTCGCTGCAGGAAAGCATGGGCGTGATATGTAACTTCCAGCAAACACATCATATTACCTTTTTAAAATCTGGGAATCTGGGACCACAGATTTTGGGAAAGGACTGGTGGGCCTGTACAGTCAGACATTTTACAGACAAGGAATGCAGAGGGTTGGTTAACTGTGTGGTCAGGTCTGAAAACTCCAAAGGGATGCCGTCTGTCTTCAGCCTGGCTCCAGCACCCTGAGCTGCGGACCAGGCCCGGGGAGGTGCTGAGGGTAGATGTCTCACCCGACGGGCCCAGCCATCCCTGCCCCTGGGTCTCCAGACGCCTTTCATCTGGACCGTTCCCACAGCCTTTCTTTATCATAGTGAAGGAGCGAAGTCTGGTCAGCTACCTGCATTCCTTAAGCCTGTGTTTCTTGCAGGTCCCAGAAACCAGCTCCAGGAGGGGATCTAATGGGGCTGGGGTGGGAGAGCTGTGATTCGGGGATACGGTGTCTGCGGAGCCCCAGACGGAGGGGCCGTGGCTCAGCCTTGGGAAGGATTCCAGCCAGGGCCCTAGGGGGCTCTGTCTCATTCCCATCGGAGCTTCTTTTTTGACTGTTGCTTTTCCTGTTTCCCAGTCTGCACATTAGAGAGCAGCTGCCACCACCCAAACCTGCCTTTGCTGTGTGGTTTAGTCACTCCGTTGTGTCAGACTCTTTTTTTGACTTCATGAACTGTAGCCCACCGGGCTCCTTGGTCCATGGAATTTCCCAGGCAAGCATACTGGAGTGGATTGCCGTTTCCTTCTTCAGGGGATCGTCCTGACCCAGGAATCTAACCCATGTCTCCTGCATCTCCTGCATTGCAGGCAGATTCTTGACCACTGAGCCACCATGCAAGTCCAAACCTGCCTTTCTATTACCTCCTCGATTTAAGACAGGAGCCAGGCAGAGCTAGGGTCTCCTTAGTCTTCCTCACATTCCCATGTGTCTGCTTCTCTTCTGTGGGTGAGAATGAAGAATTGAGGTTTTAAGAAAACAGCACATAGGCGCCCTCCCTCCAGGTGGGTTTGACCTGGGATGATTATCAATGACCTTGGGGGACCACCCCCTGACCTTGCTCCTTACTGCTCCAGTCTAGTGTTGCCAGTCCCGTCGCAGATTTGTATTTCAGCTGCTTTGGGATGACAGTCTGTTTGCTTGGGGCCAAGGGACGCTGCTTGGCCTTTGGTTGCCCTTGACCCCCAAGCTCCTGGCCTCAAGCCGAGGAACCCCTGGAGCTGTCAAACCACTGCCTGCCTGATAGCTGCTTGGAGGGCTCCGCTGATTAAAATCTCAGGACACTTGCAGGCGGGCCTCATGTGGATGGGGATGCACTGGGCTCGATGAGCTGCATGTCCCGTGTTCACCAGGACTGAACTGCTAGGCAGCCATCCCAGACCTCCCCAGGCCCCGTCACACAGCCAGGCCGCTCCCTGGGCCCAGCCCTCCACGTTGCTCATCTGTTTCTTATCTCTTCAGCCTGTGGGTCGTGGCTGAAGGCCATGGATCAGGGCCTGCTCAGTGTCAGAGGCCAGGAGAGTCTGGCAGAAGAAGACAGAGAGGCAGGCTTATTCTGGGCACTTACCCTCCCTAAGGGTCCCTTTCCTCATCTGTATCCTGAGGGGAATGAAGCAGTGTTCTTTCAGGGCCCTTCTGGTTCTGAGAAATTTTGTGATGTCCATCAAGGACTCTGGCCAGAGCTGCCAAGGCTGCACAAAGAGTGACCATCACAGCTGATGGAGGGGAAGGCCTGTGTGTGGAAGCAGCCGGCCTGCTGGTGTGAACCACATGGACACCAAGGAGGGTGGGAACCTTAATAAGGAGGATCCTGGGTTGCTGGGGTCTGGGATGCATGTTCCTTGGGCCAAGTCTTGGTTTACTTGCTGCACAGGCCTGAGTCTGCTCCATGGAGAAGGGCCGGGTTGGGAGATTGACCCTTGGCCAGCATCTGGGAGCTTGACTGGTAAACAGTTCTCTGTGCTGTTATAAAACCTTCCTAAGAAGTAATCAGAGCCCACTGCCTGTTTGTGCAAACAGTGTGGTTTATACTGAACACCAGCTTGTCTCCTGGAAGTCTGGGGTGTTGGCACGTGCCAGGCAGAGGGTGCCTATGTGACCGGTCTCCAATAAAACCCTGGACACCGAGTCTCTGCTGGGTTTTCCTGCCTGTGGTCACAGTTGGCTGCTGGAGGAATCAAGGGCATCCCATGTGGCTCCACTGGGAGAGGACTCTTGGAGGCTTGAGCCTGGTGTCCCCCAGACGTCACTCCACGTGCCTTTGCTTTTTGCTGGTTTTGCTTAGTACTCTTTCCCCGCAGCGGTGGGTATAACTATATGCTGAGTTCTGGGGATCTTCTACCAGTTCACCCCCTTCCAAGCCTGGGAGTGGCCTTGAGGAGTCCTGCACTCATAGACTTGAAAGTGATTGAAAGCCAGTGAAGGCAAGCCCCACACGGCAGTGTCGCCCCCAGTGTTAACTCATGGCATCTGGGTTCTGGGTTCCTCTGCTTGTCCTAAGAGGAGCTTCAGGTAAGTTAAAATCACTGAACATTGCCTCCTTAGCACTGATGTCCCCACCAGCCACACGGAGAATCTGGTCGTCGCCCTGTCCATGGAGAGGCCAGAGCACTTGTAGTCCAGGTGTGAAAAATCAGCTTGACTTTCCAGAATAAAGAGGGAATTTTCTGAAACAATTTGGCTGGCATGCCTGCTCATCGGGACAACGCTGGCAGCAAGATTCTTTATCAAATAAGGTTATAGATTCTCTGGAGCCAAGTCAGGAAAGCCAGTTAGTCTGATATAAGTGAGAAAAAATTTATGGATGGGGGAAAGATCATTGGAGAGGAAATGCAAGGTCTTAACCTTAACATATTTAGACTGTTTATGTGAACTTTGAATAGAAGCCACGTGGCTTTTCCTGAATGCTGTAGGAAAGCATTCTGTTGAGAAGAGAGTTCTCTTCTGGGGAGGTCACGTCTTACAGCCTTTGTGGCAAGAACCGTAAGTGGAGGAGAGTATGAACTCTTGTGTTTGGCTGTCGTATCTTTCACGGGCCGTGAGAACCCAAGTCACAGATTTGTTTGTCTAAGCGTCTGTGTTTTCTGCTTGCAGGTGGCCTGGGTTGCCTGGTGGTTGGGTATTTGGCTCCCTAAGGGCAGAAGATCACTCTACCACGTTTCATGTTCCAACATTTAAAATTAGCCCCTGTGTCCAGAGCCCTTTTGGCTCTGTCTCTAGAGGCAGAGTTGGAAGTCAGCAGCTGCAGGCACAGAGTTGTCTCAGGAGGGACTCCAGGCCTCCAGCCCCTGGAGGGCAGTTACTAGAAGCATGGCCATCGGAGGCTGTGCTGAGAGCCTATAAATCCCCTGACAGTTCAGTGGGGTGAGATGCTGCCTTTACCTACATGTGGCCTAAGCGTGTTTCTCCTTATCCTTCAAGAGCCGCTGCAAGGCCCTGAATCCTGCAAAAGGCTGCCACAAATAACATGCGAGTAGGCAGACCTGCTCCTTGCGGCTTTGGTGAGGAAGTCTGAGTGTTGCTATGGCATTTGGAAACTTTTGTGTTTTTTTCAGAATTGTTCACAAGATCCCTCTTTGGTAGAAGACCAATAAGAACACCCTTTCCTTGGGGCTAAAATGGCAGAAAAGAAGGGAAACCGCTGGCCAGTGCTTTAACCGAGCATCTCCTTTGAGTGGAGAACTGGCTGTGTCACATGCCTGCTGGGGTGGGCGACGGGCTCCGGGGAGACCAGTCTTCTCTGCCTTTTAGGGCTTCCCTTTGGGCTGAGTGAGGGGGCAGCCTTTGCCTGAGTGCAACGATTGGGCACTTGCAAAGCAAAAGTATCAATTAATGGAAGATACCTGTGTATGTGAACGCGTTCCCCTGAGTAGGATGGCTTGTAGCCAGAGTCAGGTGTGGCCAATTAGAAAAGTTGTTAAGAAAGACGTTTTTGAAGGAACCATTAAAACCATACCTTTATTCAGAGGCATCTCCTCTTTCCTGCTAGGCCAGCTTCCTTTCCTGCCTCTGTTCAGTTCAGTTCAGGCGCTCAGTCATGTCCGACTCTTTGTGACCCCATGGACTGCAGTACGCCAGGCCTCCCTGTCCATCACCAACTCCCGGAGTTTACCCAAACTCATGTCCATTGAGTCAGTGATGCCATCCAACCCTCTGTTGTCCCCTTCTCCTCCCACCTTCAATCTTTCCCAGCATCAGGGTCTTCGCAAATGAGTCAGTTCTTCGCATCAGGTAGCCAAAGTATTGGAATTTCAGCTTCAACATCGGTCCTTTCAATGGCTGTTCAGGACTGATTTCCTTTAGGATGGACTGGTTGGATCTCTTTGCAGTCTAAGGGACTCTCAAGAGTCTTCTCCAACACCACAGTTCAAGTGCATCAATCCTTCGGCACCACAAGCCCCCTTGGGCTCACACTCTTGAGACTTGGAAGTCACCCTAGGTATCTCTCTCCCTTATCCCCCCATATCCTACCAGTCACCCCAGAGTTTACTCTTCTATATGCTTCATTCATCCACCACACGTGGATCAACTTTGGTGACTTTAATCATTGATACAGTGCTTTCATCTGCCTCCCATGTCCCAGTTCTGCCAGGGGATCTGGTCGTGTCTCCTGTCTCCCCCACTAAACTGGGTCCAGCTGAGGGTCAGGCACTGCGTTTGGTTGTTATGTCTCTTTAGCCAATGTCAGTTGCAATGTCTGGAACATGGTCAAGCCTTTCTTGGCCTTTTGTGATGTGACATTTTAGAAGAATATGGTTTCTTCATCTTTAAAAAGAATGTCTCTCATGTGGGGTTTGACTGGGTCTTCTCGTTGTTAAATTCAGGTTACACATTCTCAGTGGAATCACGTCAGCAGATCTCTGTCCAGAGTTGGTGGTCTTAGTTTTGATCACCTGGTAAATGTGTTTTCTGTGCGTTTCTTTGAATAAGGCCGCCATACTCGCCTGGGTCCCTGGAGTGGTGCTGTGTTAAGCGATCGGACCTCACTGTGGTGTCCAGCCCGAGAGGCTTAGGAGGGACAAGGATGGACATGCAGACCATGCAACTCAGCCAGACGGACTGTGTCATGTGTGGCCTAAGGCTGCTGGTCTCTTAAAGATGAGACGTGCCGTCGTTACATCGGTGCATCCTCTGGGCTGCAGCATTAGAGTGTTTCCTACTGAATACATCTCTTGATTCTGCCGAAATAAGGGAGAAATGTTACCTTTCTTTTGAAAGCAAACTTGTTAGGGATAACAGAGAGGGCAGACCCAGCGGTCATTCCTGATGGTTCTGTAGGCAGAGGAATCGTCTGTGAGCTTCAGACTGTGGTTTTGAGAGGATCGAACCCAGGCACTGCCAGGGGACATGATCTGCTTGTCTTGGCCTTTGAGAAAAATGTCAAAGGAGAGTTTTGTTTTCCTAAATCATTTGAATTCTATGGCTATTCTGGCAAGGCAGGTGGGTTTGGAGCTTGGCCATCTTAAATTCAGGGCCTGGTACAAGTGCAGAGCATTACCATAGGGATCAAACAGGGGGTTGTGACCGGGCAGTCTTGAGATCTCATTGAGACGCATATTAGCTCCTCGATATTCACATATGAATAAAGTGGTGCTCCATGAACCTCAGGAGATCTGGCCCTTTAGAGGGATGGAGTGACAAGAGCTTGGATGGCTGCCGGGTGTCTCTTCCACCAGAATTCTGCTTCCCTCCCCAGTCTCCCTCCATTTCGCCCTCTGCCAGAGGCTGAACGGCTTCTCTGCTGTGTTTAGTCCCCTCGCCGAGTGCAGAAGACAGGATGTCAGCACACAGCTGGTGAGATAAACGGGCTGTTCCAGGAGGACTGTTGTTTGTGTTATTAACTTAGTGACCTTTGGGGGAGGGCCTCACTCAATAATTAGAGATTGCTTTCTATAGTGGAGCTGAGAAGATTCAAAGGTCAAGTCTTTGCCTCAAGTGTGAAATTGAAGAGAACTCTGAAACATTTGCCACTTTGTACTTGGAAACACGTGCGTCTGGGATGAGGGCTGGATTTCGTTTGAAAGACACCCATCGTTTACAGTGATCTCAGATTTGCTGTTTTCCAAGAAGCTTTTCACCAGAAGCCTCACTGGTTCAGAAAGAGGATGTCGAAGCCTGTAGGATGTGGAGGCAACAGGCATGCCGGGTGGACACAGGAGGAGAGTGGACACCCACGCTGGTGCCCACGGACCGGCGGGGCTGGAGGGGGTCTTGGAGTGCTTCAGGAAACTTGGGCTTTGGGTTCTTAGGTAGCTTGCCTGAGGTCACAGCGGGTGAAAACCTGCAATAGTTGGTGAGATAAACCTCTTGGCTTCTCAGCCCTATGGAGTCCATGACACCATGGGCTTGGCTGGCTCCCCGTGAACAGGGCGCAGCATATGAACCCAGGAACGGGCAGTACTGGTCTGGGCTACATCCCCAACTCACCTCCTCATCCAAGGAGCTGACATCAAATGTGTTTCTCTTCAACACTGAATGCACATTGCTGCCCTCACTCTGGAGGAGGAGGGCTTAATGCTAAACGCTTACCATGCAATGAAATAATATCAACACTGGCCGTCGTGGATCCTGGAAGGACTTCCCTGTGATGGTCTGATTACTTTCTGAATAGCTGATGCAATCATCAGTGCATCAGGCCATATTCCACTCTTTATTCCTGTCCATCTGAAAATCCAGAAGATTGCCATGGTCCCCGTCGTCATATGGGGAAGATCTGTAGAGAGGAGAAGAGGAGAGAATGTTTTGAGAACAGGACGGACGGACGCTGGGACTGGTTTGGCAAAACTGAAGCTTTGTTAGAAGATGACATAAGCGCTTATTTTAAAGTATTTAAAGGGCTTTGCATTTTTTTAAAAAACGAAGTAGAGTTGTTTGGGTAATAACCCAAGGACTGTTGACATAGAAAGCTGTTCTCTAATTTAATAGGAAACAGATCTGGTTTTGATTTTTGAAAACATTTGTTGGTAGAATTGCTTCCAGAAGACCAAGCCAGTCCGGGGATGGGAAGAAGTCTGAGCTCTTGGATTTCTAGAAATGAGAAGAGCTGCCCAGGGAGAGCTCTGAGAGCAGATGTCTGAAGACTGATTGATTCCAGTCTAGGAGGGAGGCATGGTTCCCAGGGAACTCATGTTAATCCTTCAGTTGAAAGGCCCAAAGCTGGATGGAAGACCTGGGCAGCCTGGATGGGAAGAGTCGATCTTGTTTAGATTTCTTGTGACGATTATTATTGTTACACATAATGGTCTTCATTTCACCATGGAGGCTTCCCTGGTGACTCAGATGGTAAAGAATCTGCAATGCAGGAGACCTGGGTTCAATCCCTGGGTCAGGAAGATCCCCTGGAGAAGGGAATGGCTACCCACACCAGTATTCTTGCCTGGAGAATGCCATGGACAGTGGAGCCTGATGGGCTGCAGTCCATGGGGTCGCAGAGTCAGACACGACTGAATGACAGACGCTTTCACCGTGGACAGTCCTATAGGAAAACAGGCTCTAGAATCAGAGAGAATGGAGTTTGGATCCTTCCTCCTCCATTTACTTGCCCTGGTGCTGTGGTTCTCAGTCTTGACTGTGTGTTAGAATTGCCTGGGTAGCTCTTAAAATTCTGGATACCCAGGGTACATCCTAGATCATAAATGGGCATGGAACACAGGCACAGATTTTTTTTTTTCAAGTGTTCTTCTTCTCCCTGTCGTGGGTAGCCTTGTTGAGAACCATGGCTCAAATAAGACCGTGAAGAAGTTTAGAGCTAAGTAGCTTTGTTTCCTTGCCTATGAAATGGGGCTAACATTATCTAACATATATGGCTCCTGGGGAGATAAAGAGAGATAACACAGCCCAGTGCTCAACATATCACTGGAGCTCAGTAAAGGAAAACTTATATCACTAGCTCAGCCATTCTGCTTGCCAAGAGTACTCTTGAGATGCCGATGTGACATTTCTCGAATCCATAGAGGAAGGCTCAGAATGACAGGTCTTGCACTTATTTGAGACAGGCAGGTGTCCTCTAAGCTGGTAGTGGTCGCTGGGGAGGGTTGAGCACCAGAGCCCCCTGGATTAGGTGTGCACAGGACAGCCGTACTTCCGTGGTCTGACTTTCTCAGACCTGCAGGCACACCAGCTCCATTTGAAATCACAGAAACCCATATTCTTCTTTTATTTCCCATTGTTTATTCTCTTCCCTCCTCTCTGCCTCAGCATCATGATGACTGCTTAAGAACCAATCTTATGATGCGTTTGACTGGCGTCAGTCTCCAGAAGGCCAAATATGAGGCGAACATCTTAACCTCTTTAAGCGTTAGCTTCCTTAAGTGTGTCAGTCAGGCTGTGACTGTTAAACAGAGTTAAGCTCATACAAGGTTTTAGCGCAATGACTGGAAGTAACTTTTTGAAAAGTTGGAAATCGAGACTCCTTAGGGTGGATGTTCTGATGGGAGGGAGAGGTCCTCTTTGGAGAGGCAAAGGTGGTGGTGGTGGAGTTTGTAGCTATCCTGGAAGGTGATGAACTTAATACACAGGATAACTCTTTTCTGTTCTGCTCTTTGAAGAAAGATGCTCTGTACCAACCCACTCAGTCCATTTCATGACACACTATTGTGTTGTGCTCAGGTCTGGTTCTTCCAGAAAGTTCTGGGCAGAGAGCTGTTTTTAAGAAGCCCAGTGTCTGAGTTAGGGGCCCAGGGCAGCACCTGATTACATTTCTCGCCAAGCTTTTTGTATCAGCAGTACCTGAGTGACTCCAAGATCTTGGCCAGCAGGAAACACCCACCTTTCTGCTTGCTAGGACCATGGACTTTATCCCTTGTAGTGTCTGAAACCTTCCTCCTTTGCGTCCCAGAGACAGTTGGGCAGTTTTTGAAACATCAGCAAGCTAGCTGAATGTCCTGGTTGGTGGTATGCGAAGGGACCAGCTCCCGAATGCAGCCACCCTTTCGTGTCGGGGCCATGCAGCCCTTTGGGAGTGTAGCGCCTGCCATGCAGGGATCAGCTTTCCCTACAGCCCTTTTGTCACTTCCCAGCCTAGGCCAGTGACTGGGAGGCGGGTTGTGGCCGGCCAGGGCCTCTCATTTTGCATGGAAATACCCCTGCTTTTGTTTCTTTCCTGGAATGAACAGACCCTCCCTCTGCCTCAGTCCCTCCTGGGTCTTTCCTCCGTGTTTCATTTGTGAAGCACCTGTGAGCACTTCTTTGTAAGGTCACATCTGGGCTCATGTTCTTAGGATCTTGTCTGGGTTTCTACTGAGCTGGCATCCCACACTCTTTACCAACCCACTCAGTCCATTTCATGATGCCCTATAGTATTGTGCTTGGGTCTGGTTCTTCCAGAAAGTTCTGGGCAGAGAGCTGTTTCTAAGAAGCCCAGTGTCTGAGTGAGGGGCCCAGGGCAGCACCTGACTACATTTCTTCCCAAGTTTTTTGTATCAGCAGTACCCAAGTGACTCCACCAGGGACCCTGGTGCTCATGAGCATGTTTGTCTCCACGTTTGGGATGATCGAGAAGATGGATGTCTTAACGTGGTGCTTGTGAGCCAGGTCAGGGAAAAAGCAGAGACGTGGACCTTGTGTATTAAGTAAATAATCGGAGAGTCCTCTGCTCCTGATGCTGGATGGCAGGGACCCTTTCAGCTCAGAGCTGTTGGAAGAGGCACGCATAGATGGTGCAGATAATGGAGAGCAGGGACCCCCTCTCCCTGCCCCGGGAGGAGGCCGGGGGATTCCCTCAGAGAAAGTTCTAGGCACTTCTGTTGGATATACAGAGAGAATTCTGCTGGTTCATCAGCTTCTTGATTTAAACACTTGAGTCTTTTTTTCCTTTTCCTTGAAGTGGTCTCACACGTACAGGGTGTGAAAGGTGGGGGAAAGAAGAAGCCGGCGCTGTCTCCCTGGGTGCCGGAGATCAGAAGGTGACAGGAACGTGACAGCATCAAGTTCGCGCTTCCACCACTGGCCGCGGGCTCGGCACCTCCTCCCCCTCTGCTTTCGCACGCTCCCCACTTCCTCCCCAGCCCCCGGCTTTCACACCGCTCACTGATGAGTGTCACCCCGGACCGGGGCTCACCTTCTAGCCCGGGAGGTACTGAAACCAGAGCCAGGACGTTCAGCTGGGCTCGAGAGCTGGGGAAGGGACCAGCCGTCTACGGAGGCAGGGTGGGCTGGTTGCCTTCTAGCACTAAGACGAAAAGGGAGTTCAGCGCTAAAACTTGGCTGGTAGCAAGGGCAGCGCTCGGCCCGGCCGGAAGCTGTCATCAGCTTTCCATTGGGGACTGGTCATTGTTCTCTCTGGGCAGAGCTGAGCTCCAAGTATCGTGGTCCGTTCCCAGGCTTGGGGGCCGCAGCGTGCTGAGGCTCGTCTGGTGTCCAGAGATGGAGAGGTGCCCATCAAGGCCCCCAGCATCCCCGAGGTGCGTGGTCCAAGGGCTCCTGGCCCAGCAGGTGGTGGCACCTGCCTTCCTTTATTATCAAACGTGATGGTGACATCTGTGAAATGCAAGTAGTTCATGCATGTGTCAACTGAGTGTCCCAAGGACATCAGAGGAGTTTGCTAAGGAACAGTACTTTTTTTGTGTGTTGGAGTATCGCTGATTAACGATGTTGTGATAGTTTCAGGTGAGCAGCAAAGGGACTGAGCCGTACGCATACATGTATCCATTCTTCCCCAAACTCCCCTCCCATCCAGGCTGCCCTGTAACACTGAGCAGAGTGCCACGAGCTGTACAGTGGGTCCTGTTGGTTATCCATTTTAAATATAGCAGCGTGTACATGTCCATCCGAAACTCCCTACCTTTCCCTTCCCCTGTTTTTCCCCCGGCAACCACAAGTTCATTCTCTAAGTCTGTCTCTTTCTGGAGTAACAGTACTTTCAAAAATCGCGTTTTTAATCTTAGTTCAGTCTGGTCTGTTCACTCCCTTGAGCCTTGCAGTTTGTAATATGGATTTTTTGCAGTTATCAGGTTTTCTGCATAAATGGCCAAAGCCTCCTTCCCAGGCCTGTTTTCTCTTCCAAGGCTTGAGGTTGTGGGAGACCCATGGCCTGGGTCCTGGGCGGCCCCCCAGAATGTAATGTCAGGATGATGAAGGCAAACTGGAGAATCTCCCTGTGCTGTGAGCCCCTGCTGTTGTGAGTGTGTTCTGTGGGTTCCCACATCACATGACGTCAGGGCCATTTCCAGCTTGCTGTGGTTTCAAACCCTGCTTTCCCAGGGTCTGCTCATCACAACAACTGCACAAAGTAAATATTCTCATCCTGCTTTGCAGGGGAGAAACCTGAGGCCCAGAGAGGGTAAATAACCTGCCCTGAGACATAGAATAAAAAGAAATTGTTGAACTTAAACCCCAGTCCCTGGCACCAATCTCCCCAGGAGACTCAGCCGCCATCCCCAGAGCAGGAGAAAGATCCAGAAAACTTGTTGCCTTCGGTGGAGGGCTCTTGGTCCCCCACTCGAGCTTACTTCCAGTCCCGTCAGCCTTGTCAGGTGGGGAGTGGTCCCTCCTGGGTCTGCCGTGCCCGTCCCCCCGGAGCTTTGGGGGCGCTCTCCTGCCTGCTCTGGGCTCTGGCTGTGACCTGCCCTCTTGCATGCCTGCAGGACATGAGCTGGATGTTCATTCAGCATCAAGAGGGTCAGTATGCAGCTTCCCATGCTCTAAAGGGGCAGACACTGCCCCCGCGATCCTTGCTTGCTTCAGGAAGCCAGAGGAGAGGTGGCAGTCATTTTACTGGGAGCTGGCGGGTCTGTGTCTTACCCCTAGTTGGAGCTTCCACACCACCTGTCACGCAGAGAACACAGTAGGAGCTGGGGAGGAGAGACCCGGGGTCTGCGGGACCCTGAGCCCCATCTGTGGCCGTTTCTGTGGCTTCCTGGTGCTCGTATCTCCTGTCTTGTAGGAGCAGGCAGGCCGGCCTGAGGCTTGCCTCTGTGTGGGCTTCTTGGTCCGGAACCCTCACGCAGGAGGCAGGTGGGTAGGAGCTAGCCCAACTCAGCTGCCCCCCTCATCAGATGGCGCCCCTCAGACTCGGTGCCTGTGCCCACAGCTGTGTGAGTGCGGCGGCCCAGACCCTTTTCCTCATTTCCGAGAAGACGTGGTGAACATGGAGGTCTTTTTCATTTCAATTTCTAGAAGAGCCACATGGAGCCTCTTCCTAGTTGGCTTTCTGTTGGTAGGGGCCAGGGCGGGCGTGCTCAGGTTGGGTGTACTGGTCAGGAGAATGCATGGTGTGGAGATCCGCAAGCTTTCAGACCCAAACGAGGACTGCAGCCTAGTTTCTCTCTCTCGGAGCAGCCCCACAGGCTCACAATCTTCAGATGGTTTTTATCCATTTTGATTTTTTCCCCCAGATATTTTAAAATTGTGGTAAAATATGCATAATGTAAAAATTACCATCTTAACCGATTTAAGTGTACTGTTCAGTGGTATTCACTACATTCATAATGTTGTACAACCATTACCACCAACCATCTCCAGAACTCTTTCATCTTGTAAAAGTAAAGCTCAGTTCAGTTCAGTTGCTCAGTCATGTCCAGCTCTTTGTGACCCCGTGGACTGCAGCACGCTAGGCTTCCCTGTCCATCACCAACTCCCGCAGCTTGCTCAAACTCATATCCATCGAGTTGGTGATGCCATCCAACCATCTCATCTTCTGTCATCCCCTTCTCCTCCCACCTTCAATCTTTCCCAGCCTCAGGGTCTTTTCCAGTGAGTCAGTTCTTCACATCAGGTGGCCAAAGTGTAGGAATTTCAGCTTCAGCATCAGTCCTTCCAATGAATATTCAGGGCTGATTTCCTTTAGGATTGACTGTTTTGATCTCCTTGCAGTTCAAGGGCCTCTCAAGAGTCTTCTCCAACACCACAGTTGAAAAACATCACTTCTTTGGTGCTCAGCTTTCTTTATAGTCCAGCTCTCACATGTGTACATGAAAACCATAGAAACTACTAGAAAAACTATAGCTTTGACTAGACAGACCTTTGTTAACCAAGTAATGTCTCTTTTAATATGCTATCTAGGTTATTAAACTAAAGGTCTGCCCCTAGTAAACAGTAACTCTCCATTTCCCTGTCTCTCCAGCCCCTGGCAACTACCAGTCTACTTTTTCTCTGGTTTTGCCTACTTTAAGCACCTCACATAAGTGGAATTATATAACATTTGTGCTTTTGTGACAGGCTTACTTCACTTAGCAGGATGCCCTCCAGGTGCCTCCATGAGGGCAACTCATGCTGTAGCATGTGTCAGAATTCCATCTCTTTTTCAGACTAAATATTTCAGTGTGTGTATGTGTGTATATCACATTTTTTAATCTATTCAGCTATTGATAGGTATGTAGCTTGCTTGTACGTGCGAAATCAGTCTGTACAAGTCACTTCAGTCGTGTCTGACTCTCTGCGATCCTATAGGCCACAGCCCGCCAGGCTCCTCTGTCCATGGGATTCTCCAGGCAAGAATACTGGAGTGGGTTGCCATTTCCTTCTCCTGAAGAGCAACAGGTTGCTTGTACCTCTTATGAATAATGCTGCAGTGAAAGTCAACGCGCAAATACCTCTTCAGGACCTGGTTTTCCATAAATTTGACTGTATACCCAGAAGTGGGTCAGATGAGCTTCTGAGCCATTTTCTGCTCCTCTGAATCTTATATTAGCTCAGGTCTGGTGGAACATGAGTCTTAGAGTCATGGCCAACAGTCTGGCCCCTGACACCAGACTGCCTGCATTTTAATCTTGGCCCTGTCTCTTAAGAGTTTTGGGGCTTTTGGCAAGTGACTTAATCTTTCCAACCTCAGTTTTCCCATCTGTAACATGATGACAAGGGTAATATGTAACTCAGAGGGTTGTGAAGAGGATTGAATGTGTTAATATGTATCAAGTCCCAAGAATGCTGCTTGGCCTGTGGTAAGTTATTTAAGTTTTAGAGCTGCTACATTATTGTTATTATGCTTGTTATTAATATTATAATCTTCATACCAGTGTGCTCACAGGTAGTTCCCTAGATTGGATGGTTACATCTAAAACATTTAAAAAAGAAAAACTTTGTAAAACTTCAAAATGATGAAGATATATAAAAGGAAGACATTTTTCTAATGCTCTCTGAATTAATCAGAGGTGATCACAATTTTCCAGCAACTCAATGGTAAAGAATCCACTTGCAATGCAGGACACCCGGGTTTGATCCCTGGGTCGGGAAATACCCGACCTAAGAAATGGCAACCCACTCCAGTACTCTTGCCTGGAAAATCCCATGGACAGAGGAGCCTGGTGGGCTACAGTCCATGGGGCTGCAAAAGAGTCAAGCATGACTTAGGGACTAAAAAAAGGATCATAGTTCTTCTTCGTATTTCCTTCTATACATTTTCAAGACCGCTTTCAGCAGACCTGCTGTGAGGGGAATGGTGGCCCCTCAGACACCACTTTTTTGTGAGAATCACATTTGTCCCCATGCATGTGCTTCATCTAGGAGAATCTATATTTAAAACGGCATTAGATGTAGGGCAAATAGCCAGTTAAAGCAAGTTGAATGTAAACTAGTTCCTTGGGTAAAATCTCCAGTCACACTCATTCACACAGTACGCCCTGCGAGCTGACTGTCCGGAACTGTCAAATCAGGGAACGGTCTTCCCACCAGAGCACCTCCTGTTTCCACCAAGAAGAAAATTCTTGCTAAGAACCCTTGGCCTCTGGTTCTCTGAAGCTTTCAGGAAAGCCTTTTGTTTAAACAAAGGAACCAGCCCACTGGTATCTGGGTGAACACCTGCTTCCTTCTGAGATGGAAATGATCTGAATCGAAAGGAAGGTAGCTTTCTTTTCTCTTTCTGTGTTCACATCCACCTGGAACAGCGCGTGACTTCCTTGTGGAAGGTCGCGGTGTAGATCTGGACATGTCGCTGCTTTTGGGGGAGCGTCTGCTTCTGTCCAGGGGAGGCATTTAAACTAAGTTCTGAGCAAGTAGGGAAGTGAGAGGATGAAGGGGGGTGTTTATTGGGTGGCTTCTGGGGTTGGAGCTGGGGAGGACATGGGGACTCTGTGATGTATCTTGGGGACACTGAGCATCACTTGCTAAACCACAGCACCCTCCTCTGTGTTGGGGGGTGGTCTCTCTGGTCCCTTCTAGCTATGACATTCTCTGCTGTCTTTTACGCTTCAGAGCATCTCACCGGGTGGCATGAGTTCCATGGACCTCTGGTTCCACCTGGGCTTTTCACAGCATCACAAACCATACAGATGAACTTAATGTTCTTCTTGTTGTCATTTCAACCTAAGGATTGAGTCGCAGCCTTAAGTGCAGGAGGGCATGGTTAGTGAAAGTGGAAACTGTGCGTGTGTGTCTGTGCACTTGTGCGTTCAGCTGTGTGCTTGTGTGTATGTGTGCCGGTGTGTGATTGGCATGTTGGTGAGTAGGTCTCTGTGTATGTGTGCACGTGTTCCTGTGTGTATGTGCAGAGGTGACGGAGGAGGGTCCCAGCCAATCCCTAGTTTTCTGAAAGCCTATTGATTTGTGCTTTTCCTTCCTTGGGCAAGAATACTGGAGTAGGTAGCCATTCCCTTCTCCAGGGGGATCTTCCCAATCCAGGCATTGGACGCAGGTCTCCCACATTGCAGGCGGACTATTTACCATCTGAACCACTGGGGAAGCCCATTTCTCCTCAAGGAAAGTATACCTTATAATTTCAGATTTTGCCCCCTGATATTTCCCAGAGGAAGAAACCTGTCGTTGATTGTCTCACTGCAGGTTGCTATGTCTGATTGGTTGACAGCCCTGGAGAAAGGCTATACTTACCTAGCAGACCTTCTGGACTCTCACTGGAGACCCTCTGCAGACAGGAAGGGCTTCTGACCCAGTAACCTAAATAGTCGCTTCTGTGACTTTCATCTCAGTAAAGGCACAAATGTGTTAGATGCTAAAAATGCCGATTGAATTGTGGAATGATTTTTTTTTCATCTGCCTCTCAGAGGGAAGGCTAAGAAAGACTGATAAGACAGCAGCACAGGTAGAAGGGACAGAGCTTGAGGGGGGACAGCCTTTCGTGCACTTGCAAATCCAGGGCTGGGGGAGGTAGGAGAAGATAGACGGGGCGTCTCTGAAAACACAGATGCATAGGCTGTCTCCTGCTGAAGGGTAATTGTCTAGTTTTCTTTTCCTTGGATTTTTATAGGCATGTGACTGCACCAATATGGGGAGGGAAAAGAAAGCTTAAAGTATGCATCCTACAGTGTACCACACTTTATTTACTCACAATAAGATGTTATATATATATATATTCCTTATGGAGCACTTCCTGTGTGCCAGGCACTGGGCTAAGAACTTTTGTTTTTATGATTTTTGAAAAATGTTTCTTTTATATTAGTTAATGGGTGTTTTTATGTGTATTTGGTCACGTCCAACTCTTTAGACCCCATGGACTATGGCCTGCTCGGCAACTCTGTCCATGGGATTCTCCAGGCAAGAATACTGGAGTGGGTTGCCATTCCCTTCTCCAGGGGATCTTTCCAACCCAGGGATCAAACCCATGTCTCCTTTGGTCAGTGCAGGAGCATTCTTTACCAGTGAGTCACCTGGGAAGCCCTATTTTGAATTAGAGTATCATTGATTTACAATATTGTGTTAGTTTCAGGTGTATAGCAGAGTGATTCAGTTAGACATAGATTGTATCTATTCTTTTTCACAAGCTTTCCCCATTTGAGTCATTACAGAATACTGAGCAGAGTTCGCTGTTGGGCTAAGAATTTTATGTGAGTTATCAGTCCTAGGTTGTTTCCAGCTTTTTTCTATTATAAATTGTACTTAGATGAATATCTAAGCAAAGAGCTTTTTGCCTGGTTTGTACATCCTGTTTAGAGTGAATTCTTCTAAACGCAATTACTGGGCATGGAATTTAAAAAAATACTCTTAAAACACACTGCTGTGTTGCTGTAGTGCTGTGTCACACTTCCACGTGGAGGAGGGTGGCCCCGTGCCTGCTTCCTCCTAAAGACTTGGAAAGTCAGCCCCTTTGTTGAAGGAGAGGTGTGTCAGCCTGCTGTGTAAACTCCTAAAAGTTTAGATACCTGACCAAGTTTATTCCAGACTTAGAGCACGCAGCTCTTTAACTCCATTTCTGTGTGATACAAATCAGTGGCACGTGCTTCTCTGGTGGCCCAGTGGTTAAGAAGCTGCCTGCCAGTACAGGAGATGCGGGTTCAGTCCCTGGGTTGGGAAGATCCCCTGGAGAAGGAAATGCAACCTACTCCAGTATGCTTGCCTGGGAAAACCCCATGGACCAAGGTGTCTAGCGGGCTACAGTCCATGGGGTCACAAAGAGTGGACACCACTGAGTGACTGAGCACAGCCACGCTGGGACGAGAAAACACACACATCCTTGCTCTCACGGAGTTGGGATGTTGAGCCCCGGAGGCCCTGCCCCTCCAGGAAGTCAAGGTCCGATCTCACCCCCTTGGCCTCTCCCCTAGGCCTTGCAGCCGTGTTCCCTGCGGCTTGGTTGTGACCCTTCAAACGCAGGGCTGTGTGGACAGACTGGAGGGTGTTTATTCGGAAACAGGTCTATGAACCCAGAGGATCCAACTGGCCTTGGGTTCTCCAGTAAAAAATGGTCTTTTCTTCATCCAGACCTAGTTTTTTTTTTTTTTTTTTTAAAGATGTGGGTTCAGTTCCATGCAGGCCAATAAGCCTTCTGCATGCTGGTTGTTGTCACTGGAGACGAGACAGCAGACAGACCAAGTCCTGCCCACTTGGAGCTGAGAGCTGCCAGTGGGGGAGGAGGAACCCCGAAGGGGTTATTGCAGCCCCTCAGCTGGGATGGGTGCCTTGTCTGAGAGCAGAGCGGGGAGGGGTCAATGATGGGGCCATGGGGACGAGGGTGGGGCTGGCTGCCTTGGGCCCTCTGACCCTCGAGTGGAGATCTGCAGGAAGCCAGACCGGCGACTGCCTGGGTACGTTCACAGGTTGGATGCCCAGGGTGGGGCACAGCCAGCACAGAGGGCTGGGAGCCAGTTTCAGATGCTCCGTGACAGGGGAGCCCGGGGGGCAACAAGGGAGAGAGCGGCGGGGAGAGTCAGAGGAGGGGGGTCGGCTCTGGGGGAGGGAGGTACCGTGGACACCCGGGAAGCCATGGCGAGGACTCAGATTCCGTGTTAGACGCCCTGCAAAGCCGCCGGAGGGTCAGGATGGTGATGTGACCTGGTGCCCTGCTTCACACCCTGGGTTAGCTGAGGGCAGGGGCGGAAGCAGGGAGAGCGACCGCTCCTGCCACGGTCCCGGGGCAGAGGATGGTGGCAGAGTGGGATGTGAGGAGTGGTCCCAGGCAGCACACCAAGGAGCGAGTTCAGACGTCGCTTGCCTTCACTCCATCCCTCGGAGTAGACCTCCGGAAGCTTTCCCTCCCCGCCCCGGGGAAGAGCAGGAACTTCTAAAACTATCTGTTCCCTCTTCGGAATCATCATCTCCAAGCCTCAGCCACATTCCTCGCCTTTTGGAAGGACACCTTTCTCTCAAATTGTCACGAATCTTTCTTTCCAAGTTCTTTCTTCAACAGGAAATGCAGGAGAAGTCCAACATAGCAGCCCAGGCTTGAGTCTGAACCATCTGTCTGTTTCCCCCCATGCCAAGCCTTCTGCTGGATGGGAACTTAAGAAAACACCCCACAAAACCAGGAACCACCTGCCAGAGCTCCGTAACTATACAGTCCGGCCAGAAAACACACAACAGACAATCGTTGGGACGCATTTTGAATGCCCCGTGAGCTTCAGCACCTGTTGGGCTTCCTCCTAGGGCTCTGCATTATTGATGAGCTTAGTAGAAAGGGCTGAGAAACAGTTCCCGGTATTCAGGAAGATATAGAACAGGGCTCAGGAGACCTTGCTGTTCTTTCCAGCTCTGCCAGATGTGTGCCTTTCGAGCATCATCCTTGCTGGGTCTGCTCCTTCATCTTGAATAGGAGTCCTGGACAGCTTGGTTTCTAAGATACCTTTTGGCTTTAACATCTTTTGATTCCAAGGAAGCTTTGAATAAGAAACAAGAAGCAGTGGTGACTGATGAACCCAGTATTGTGGATTTAGGAGAGAGAGTCCTTCCAGTGGTGGTATGGGTTTGAATTTAGGCAAACTTCTCTGTGCCACTTTTTAGGCGTCCACATTAATAATTTTCGAGATGTCAGGGGCTGCCTGACTTGGCTTATTCTGTTAAAGGAAGGATGAGCAAACTGAAGACAAGGGTTAAAAAAAATTTAATTTCTTCTGTGCTAGGGGAATCATCCACATGGCTGCATATTCCACAGAAAGACCTAATTTGATCAGCTCTGTGTTAGTCAGACTCTGTGTCTGGGTTGGACTTCTGCATCTCAGAAGAGAAATTAATGAGACAGGGATAATTATCCACCAAGAAGTGACAGTTTCCTGCAGTTCCAGCCTTCATTTTTTTTTCCTGTCCATTTCCCTATTTTCTTGTTTATAGTCTTGCCTGTCTCCTGCAGTGGCTTTGGTGTAGATCTTAGAGTAGGTGAGTGGCTGGCTTCTAAAAACGACAGCCTTAGTCCAAGTCTGTGGCTGCAGCCAGATCAGGGAAGCCCGATTGATGCCTTTCTCTCTCCTTGCCTACAGGTCAGACCGTCCTGCCAGGCTCGAGAGGATGGGGGACCCAGGGCATTTGTAGGAAGTCCCTTTCTCTTCTCCCCTTGTTTTCATTTCCTCATTGTGCCTGCTGCTTACTGTTGTGAAATTCACCTGTACATTGACAAGTGGGGTCCACCTCTTCCCCAACGCATCCTTACTAAAATGAGTGTGTGTGCTCTCCACTGAGGGTAGATTATACTCTTTCAACTTAATCATCTCCCAGCAGGCTCCCAAACCAGACACAGGTTATTGTTTCAGCAATGATGTGGTGATGGATGGCATTATTCAAGCTGTGCCGGAAAGTACTCCATGTCCCAGGATTTCTTTACCTGCTGCATTTATGAGAAGCTGTCCCCGGGCTGACGGCTTTGTTGCTGTTTTGAGCTGACGGTGTCCTGGGTCTTTGTCTGACGGGCTGAGTATCGCCATCTGTACCAGTGGCATCGCTGCATTGGTAACAGCACTGGTACTTTGTGCCTCTAGGTTTGTCTCCTGGCTTTGTTCTTGGTTGTTGTTGATCAGTCATTAAATCATGTTCAACTCTTTGTGACCCCACGAACTGCAGCATGCCAGGCTCCCCTGTCCTTCACTATCTCCCAGAGTTTGCTCAAATTCACATCCGTTGAGTCAGTGATGCTATCTAACCATCTCATCCTCTGCTGCCCCCTTCTTCCTTTGCCTTCAATCTTTCCCAGCATCAGGGCCTTTTCTAATGAATTGGCTCTTTTCATGAGGTGGCCAAAGTATTGGAGCTTCAGCATCAGTCCTTTCAATGAATATTCAGAGGTTGATTTCCTTTAGAATTGATTGGTTTGATCTCCTTTCAGTCCAAGGCACTCTCAAGAGTCTTCTCTAGCACTATAGTTCAAAAGCATCAATTCTTTGGCGCTCAGCCTTCTTTGTGGTCCAGCTCTCACATCCATACATGACTACTGGAAAAACAATAGCTTTGACTACATAGACCTTGGTCAGACTTGCTCTTGGAGCTGCCTTAAATCAGTTGGACTACTGGGCAGTTGTCAGGTTGTTTTGGAGACTATTTCTAGCCTCAGCCTTTGGCAGTAGGAGTACCCAGCATGGAGTCCTAGAGTACGCTGGCATGCAGGGTAACCTAGCCATGCTTCTTATTGAATACATTGTCCTTCAGAGTGTCACGTCTATAGTTGGTGCTTTATAAACAAGTTGACTAATTGAGTTAATCTTGTGCTTTGGTTAAATGACAATCGTGGAGATGATAATTACGATCGTGTAAGTGGTTGGCGAACTACTGCAGCGGTCGTGTCTGAGCTGGTTTCTCCCCTGGGCCCCATTCATCCTACCAGAGAAGCCTGACGGCTCTTGACTCTCATGTACATCTCCAGCCTGCCCACCTTTCTGTCCCCTAGTACCCATCATTGCCGTGTTGCTTAGACAATGTACGTAAAACTCTTACTGCAAAGCCTGGCACATGTGGAGTACTCAATAATGGAGAGATAGAAATGTTTGCCGTGAATAATTGAAGAAAGTATAATACGGCTATTAAAACCTTTCAGAGCCTTCCCATCGCCCTTAGGATCAGGACCAAACCTCCTTCTGAGGCCGACAGCTCCATCTGCAGCCCGCTCTCCCCCTTCACTTAGGGACACTTTTCCTCTGTGATGACTTAACTTATTGGCCAGATTGACCTGTCATGCTTTGGACCTGCCACGCTTCCACACCCCAGGACCACCCTGTGTGCTGTCCCTCTTCTCTCACTTTTTTGCATCCTTAAGATTTTAGCTTAAATGTCACTTCAGCGAGGGCTTCCCTGGTCTCGCTGTTGACAGTATGTCCCCTCTCTTTATACTCTGTCACAAACTGCGTTTGATTACTTCCCAGACCTTCCACGACCTGAAATGCCATCTCTCTCTGTTTACTTGTTTCTCGACTGACGTCTCAGCGAGACCCTAAGTTCCGGGAGGAAGGACAGGCACATGTTTGCCTGGCACATGGCTGATGCTAGACACACAGGGTCAGTGTTTGTCGAATGAATGAATGAATAGAAAACTGAACACTGATCCTAATAAGCGTACAGATAACGATGCGAATGATGGGGTAGGCGAGTGGCCTTCATGTGCCAAACGCTGAACTGCGTGCTTTGTGTTCATCATCTCGTTTAGCCCTTTCCATGGTCCAAAACATCTTTCTTTGCCTGCTGAGGAAGTGAACCGTCAAAGTCACCTTGCCCAGACAGTGAAGCCAAACCACACAGGTTCTGCTCTGTTACTTAAAGCCACATCGTCCCCACTCCACTGTGGTCCCACACGTGGGCAGATGCCCCGCCTCGAGGGAAGGTGAGGATGGGAAGCTGTCCCGGGTCTGCCTCTGCCTGCAGGGCTGCACCACCCCTGGTGGCATCCAGGTGCTGAGAGCTTTGTGTTGTGTTCTGAGCTTGGGTGGCCAACATGAGGTGGGTGGAGGGGGTGGGCTGACTCCACCATGCTGCCTTCATGTCCAGAGAGAGAACGCCCTCCCGCGGAGGGGGTGTCAGGGATGAAGGTTCTCAGTGGGTGGAAGGGCAGGGCAGACAGGCTGCAAAGAAAGGTCACGTTTCCCGTAAGCAGGCATGTGCTAGAGCGATCTCGTGAGGAGACACGTGTGTTCAGGTTCTGGGAAGGGTGGAAGAGGGTTTGGGGATCAACTCTTAAGAGGACATGAGAAGGGAGGGTGTCTGGGTCCAGCCCCTGAGGCGTATTTTAAGTGTCCTTCCCAAGAAGGGCCACAGCGTCGGGGAGTGACCTGAATCCAGGCCGTGAAGAGCGAGTCCTTGTAGTAGACAGGTGGGCTCCTTCCCTGCTGCTGGGTGTCCTGGGACGTCGTCCCAGTGCCCTTTCCCTTCAAGGCTGAGTCTGTTCCCTGCTTGGACGCTGCAGCTGCTGGTCAGCCGCGGGCACAGCAGGCGGCCTTCTGCTTCTAACCCTGTGAGCTGGGGTGACAGCGGCCGACACTCTGAGTTTCGGCCTTTTCTGGCTAACACCATATTCGTGGCATTCTAGGGCCTCTCCCTCCCTTGCCTTTTTTTTTTTTTAAAACAAATTGAACTGTAGTTAATTTACAATATTACGTTACTTTCAGGTGTATGGCAAAGTGATTCAGTTATACATATATATTTATTCTTCTCCACAGTAGGTTATTATAAGAGACTGAATATAGTTCCCTGTGCTATTCAGTAGGTCCTTGTTGTTTATTTCATACCTAGTTGTGTGTCTGTTAATCCCAAGCTTCCCGGTTTATCCCTACCCGACTCCCTTTCCCCTCTGGTAACCCTGGTTTATCTTCTTGACTTGGTTTTCTATGTCTGTGAGTCTGTTTCTGTTACATAAATAACCTCCCTCCCTTGTCTTGTTTAAAATTAAAATTCCTTGCTCTTACTGAATCTGTCTCCTGCCTCAGACTGAATATCCTGATTGCTGGCATCAGCTGAGGGACGCCGTAGCTGAGGGACGCCGTGTACAAGTCCAGGCCCATGGTCTTGACAGCTGACGTGTATCAGGCACTTCCTGCGTGCCAGGCCCTCTCCACGACCACCAGTGACGTGGATGCTGTTTATCTGTCTCCATGGACAGCTGGGGTTGTGGAGGCCCCGGGGATCCTGTGAGAAGGACCTCAGGTCACGCACATAGCGAGTGGCGATGCCGGGGTTTGCTCTCAGACTCACTTTCCCAGACTCACTTCCCGTGCTGGGAAGGGTGTCGGGCCAGAGACAGCCGTGACCACCCTGGGCTGCCAAACACCCCTCCCACCCCATTTCAGAGCAGCAGCTTGGCTGGTCCGCCTGTCCTGTCTCTGCTGGCTAGCTGTGTTTAGCTGGGTGGATGTGCGGCGGGGCTGGCTGACTCCGGCGCTCTCCGAATTCTTAAGCACTGATGCCTGTGTCACGCGATCTGGGCCTCCATCCTGTGTGACCGCACTGCCATCTCCAGTCGTTCCCAAATATGCACATGCCTTCTTCCCGTCCACAGGGCAAGATGCTAATGAACAGGGCCATGCTTTGTCTTTCTCTGCTAGTCTCCCTAGAGCCCCTGGCATATTAGGGCGTGCTTAGAAATGCTTCAGTGCCAGTTAGCCTGACCAGGGGACAGAGAAGACTCCTCTTAGGTGGAAGGCTTCTACAGGTAGACAACACTTGCATCGGACTGGTATTAACAAGTCCAGTGGTATTAACAAGTTTTGGGACTGGTATTAACAAGTCCTTCTCTGTTTGTAGAACAAATGTGATTTGCTTTGGCAACTGTTAAGCAGAGGAAAACATCCCCTGTAGACCCCAGAACCTGATTTCTGGGATGTTTTAGGGGCTGATCCATCTCATGCCTTCTCTTTTTTTAATTAAAAAAAAAAAAACAAAATACTTATTTGGCCACACTGGGTCTTAGTTGTGGCATGCGAGACCTCATTTCCTGACCAGGGATGGAACCCTGGCCCCTGCATTGGGAGCGTGGAGTCTTAGCCACTAGACCACCAGGAAGGTCCCTCTTATACCTTTCCTACTGGTCTCTTTGTAGTGAGCATCTTTGTGCTGCATAATTCCCAAAGGCACTTCTGTTCTCAGTAATCTGTTCGAAAGACAGAGCCAAACTGAACTGGTTTGCTCAGCGGAGTCTTGGGGGCTGATCCGCCAGTTTGTTTGTTCGCTTCTGCAGTGGGTTGGTTCACCCACGTGGTTGTTTGAGGGGAGCGCAGGCTGTTGGACAGGCTGGGCGGTGGGAGCTGGTGTGGCCTTGGTGGGAGGGGACAGTTGCATGCTTCAGAGCGGTGTTTTCCTTCCCACCCCCAGTTTGGCCAAAGAATGCTCAGACATTCTTTTCAGGTTGCCTCACCCTTGGCTTACTTTGGATAACGAGAGTAAAGAGCTGAATTCCTGCCATGTGGGAGCTCCCAGCGCTTCTGGACTCGATGCCTCTGTGGGTACTTCCATTAGAAAATATTTTGATCATTTGTCCTGGACCAGACCTCTTCTTTTGATTATCCTTGGCTGACGAATGCATGGTTGTTACTCTTCATTGTCCTGGCAGATTCTGGCCAGGCTCATGTACCTTGATGGAAGGAGAGTGGAGACCACTGATAGCTAAACAGTCCCCAGCAAGCGGTGACCTACGCCCCCCGCCGCCTGTCCCCGGGAAGATTTGTGAGCCTGAAAGTTTGCCTCTGGTTCCCTTCTCCAGTGTGTAAGGGTCAGGGCACCGCAGGCAAATGCCCCACCAAACCATGTGGCCGGAAACTTACGAGAGAGAGACCGTGCCAGGAGACAGCAGAACGTAGTCTCGGGGGCAGACTTTGGGGGAACGTGATGGCCAAGGCTAACGTGATGACAGAGCCTGGGGCGGGGGGGCCATCAGCCTGGGTGCGCTCGGTGCTCTAGTGCAACTTCTTGCCCAGTTCAGATTTCCCTGGGCTTCTTGTGCCTACAGGGGCTGCCACTGAGGCTGCCAGGACTGACCAGTGCCCAGCAAACAGCGTGCTTGTCGTCATAGCAACTGTGTCACATCCCTCAGATGCTACACTCTCTGAGGCAGACAGGATCCCAAGGGCTTCTCAGATGCGGATTTGGTGGCGGCCTTGCTCGGAGGAGCCCCCTTCACCTCTTCACTGTTGCAACTTTCATGCTTCAAAGAAAGGAGGCAGAAGTACTCAGATGTTGTGGGGCTCTGGGCTGTGTGAGCCCAGAAGAGGGGGTAGGATAAGGGGAGTGGAAAGCAGACACGTTCTCGTAGATTGTGCATCCGAAGGCTGATTCTCTCATCCAAGGACTGGCAGCACTGGGATAAGACTAATAAGAGGTGGGGAGGGGCCGAATGTTAAAAATACTTTATATCTCATATCACCAATCAGATGCAATGCTGGCTCTGCTTCCACGTGGATTCACACGGGCTGAACATCAGTTCTGCTAAAATAATAGTCAACCTTTGTGTGTCTTAGTTTGCCGGGGTCGCCATGACAGAGTACCGCAGATGGAGTTGCTTCAGCAACATTTATTTCCTCACGGTCTGACAGCTATAAATCTGAGATCAAGGTGTTGGCATGGTTGGTTTCTTCTGAGGCCTCTGCCCTTGGCTTGTAGACAGCCACCTTCTCCCTGTGTCTTCATGTGGACTTCCTTCTTTACACATCTGTGTCCTAATCGCTCCATCTTTTAAGGGCACCAGTCATGCTGGGTTAGGGCCCACCCCCGTGACTAATTACCTCTCAAAAGACCCTGTCTCCAAGTGCAGTCACATTCTGAGGTCCTGGGGGTGAGGACGTCCGCATCTGAATTTGCAGGGACACAGTTTGACCCATAATGCGCATTACGGGCTCCGTGATATTAGTGGTATTAGTGGTCCTTGTGGCCCTTCCTGGGTCCTGGAACTGTGCTCGGCACTCCTTGAGGACCTTCTCCTCTAATCCCTGCAATAGCTCTAAGGTAGCTATGAGTATTCACCCCATTTTACAGAGGAGGAAACAAGGGCACGAAGAACTTGAGAACGCAGCAGAGCCAGAACTGGGCATCCTGGTTCTAAAGTCCGTGTGCTGAGCGTCTCTGTGCGGCCTCGGAAACAAAGGCTTAGCCCACTTCTCTGACCAGAGGCTGTCGGGGGGAAGTCTCACTTTAATTTGTTGGGAGAAGAAAACGCCGAGATGTTCTTTCACCCGCACGCATGGTTCCTCCTGCAGGCTGGGAGGACAAGCCTTTGTCCGTGGGGCCATCTGCCAACCTTTCTGTGCAGCAGGAGGTCAGGGGAGAACCGGCAACCGGGGTGTCTGTGCATCCTCACCCCGTGGAGGACGAGGCGGGCCGACGGCCAGAGGCCAGCCCAGAGCTGCTATTTTCACAGCTGACTTCTCTGGTCCTAGGCGTCCCTTTGCCTGGAACCTTCCCTCTGTTGCTCCTTGTTCCTTCTGGCAGGGCTGGGAGGCAAGGCCAGCGGCTGAGAGGGCTACAGGTGAGCTTGGCTGTTGGGAGGGCCCTAGCTGTGCCTGGTGAGAGCTTGAGGCCTTACTGTGCTAGAGGGTACGAGGCCCTGGTTACTTTGAAAGCATTTCCGCTGTCACCTTCAAGTCAAGGTGCTTTGAAGAAAGATGGGCGCTTAGTTGCCCAGACAGAGGGTGATGGGTGGGGTTGGGGGGTAGGTAAGGTTTTGGTTCTCAGTGTCAGGGCAGCCAGACATGTCTTTTCTTCCCACCCTTCTCTTCCTCCTTCACTCTTTCTCTCCTTTTTCACCCAGACTGGTCAGGCCTCCTCCAGTCTCTGCCGGGAGCCCCGTGACACGAATCCTGAGCTTTCACACTATTCCCCACTTTCCTCCTGCCAGCATCCTTGGTGACCAGCACCCTCCTCTCCACCTTCCTTGTTACTGTCAGAATTTACCAGCACTGCGTACATGCTCCCTTCTTCAGAGGTCAGCTAATCCACCCAAATGCAGGGTGAACCACCCTGGGTATTAGAGCCTAGCCCTGGGGAACTGAATCCAGAGCACGCCTCCCTTATCTCGACCGAAGGGATGTCTCCAGAATGTCAGGGCAAAGAGTTCAGACCTCTTAGGCCCTGGGATTTTACTTGCCTGAGTTAACCTACCTTTTTAAAGATGGCTCAGTGGGTAAAGAATCCACCTGCAATGCAGGAGACACAGTTTCGATCCCTGGGTCAGGAAGATCCCCTGGAGGAGGAAATGGCAACTCACTCCAGCATTGTGTGGAGAATCCCTTGGATAGAGGATCCTGGCAGACTATAGTCCAAAGGGTCACAAAAGAGTCGGATATGACTGAGTGACTAACCACACACCTGCCTTTCTGACGTCATCTGCCTCAGTTGGCCTTGGACGCCCATCCTGCCTTCAGAATCCTGCCGGGCTCAAAACGTGAATCTTTTCAGGAACTCAGCAGGTTCTGTTTCATTTCAGTTTCTTTCTTATCTGTCGAGTTCCAGTACTGGAATCCTCTTTACTAAAGCTGCTGTATGGTAAACTCACTCTTAAGCTACTTCTTACCTATAAATCTACCCCTCTTCCTACATAAAACCACTGGATAGCGGCCACATAACTTAGTGATGGGTGTTTGATGGGACTCAGAGTTTCATTTTCCTCTTCGGGTTTTTCTGGGTTGTTGACAAAAACAAATTAATAAATATGTGCCATTGCTCCAAAAGGCTTTAGAAAAGCCCCTGATGCTGGGAAAGATTGAAGGCAAAAGGCAATAAAGTCATCCCCAGATAAGCGAACATTTCAGTAAGCACATGTCTCAGCCCAACTGAGGTGGACACTGAAGACGCTGAAGGTGAAGAGCCCAAGGTCTGTGCCGGCCTCACGCTGTCTGCCGTTGATGACATCTCTTGTTTGCTTGTGGCAGGATTTCATTCCGACCCACTGTCCTACTTCCCTTCATTTCCTGAGTTACTCTTCTGAGCTCCTTCTCGTGGCCGCCTTCTCTTTCCTCCCTGCCAGGTTCACATGGGCAGACTCTCACAGGCAAATATAAACCTTTACTGGAAGAAAAAGTAACAGTAGACAAAATACCTTCTCGTCACAATTAACAGTGGTTTTTCTTCTTTTTTTTCTGTAAGCGAAATGTGCCCTTTTTAAACTTCTGCTTCAAACCAGAAGGAGAAACCAGAGGAAGCTGGCTTCGCTGCCCGAGATAAGGTGCTTGCTGTGTTGTGCAGCAGAAAATGTAATTAGGCACAAGCAGATGATGGGCCCTGCCTGCCTCCAGCCCGAGGAGGAAAGGCAGTTAACCTCCGCCTGCCTAACTGGGGCCCAAGGTCATGTTCAATTGTGTTCTGACCGGGCAGCTATTTCCCCAGCTGGAGAGCGAAACTGTCAGTTCAGAAACATTCTCCACCTGGAGACAAACACTCCGGGGGGGCGCTTGGCGGCTCTCCCTTCTGTGGTGTCGGGTAGCGAAGGGCACGCTTCTCGCATACCTTCGCTGGATCACAGTTTATCTGGGAGCGAAGCCAAGCGCTCCATCCTTTGGGACCTGACCCAAGAAGAGAGCTTCTGTGAACTTCTGCTCTCTGGTTGGGCAATCTTGGAGAGTTGGTTGGGAGGGTGTGAGGACGGAGGGAGTCGAGTCAGAGTCACCCTATCTATTTCATCACCAGCCACGTTAGACAAAGGGTTTGTGTCTGCAGTCCTCTCCTGGTGGAGGAGCTCAGTGACTCAGGAAAAGCTGTCTGACAAATCCTGTTGCAATAGCTTATCCTCTGAACCCCATTGGTTTCATCATAATTTTCCTCCAAATTAATGTCCCCCCAGTTTTCCTTTTGCTACATAGAGCCTCCTGGCTACACTGAAGGTATTTATACAAAACCCAACTTCTGCTTTGAGAAGGTTTTGATGCTAAGATAAGTCATCTGAACTTGGCCATCTTGGACAGTATTCTCAGCCATTGCAACAGGGTGTTGCAAAGACACTCCAAAGAGAGGAGACAAACGGCTTTGTTTTTAATATGATTCCTTATTCAAGTGTTTAAGTCAGTCTGGCCAAGAAGTGCTGCTCTGTGTCCAGCCTGGAGTAAGCAGCGTATAGAGGGAGGTGGAGACAAAAGTAAGTGAGGGAAAAAGATGTATCTTTGCATCCCAGGAGCCTGTAATCTTGTCAGGGATGTGGGATTCTTCAGCAGTAAGAGGTAGGAAGAGCCAGAGGCTGGCTTCTCAGAATGAGAGCCAAATAGTGGCTGTATGAGGGTTCTCTGGAGAATCAGAACTGATTGGAGATAGATTTATATCTGTGTCTATACCCATCTATATCTCATAGTATGGTGTAATTAGACAACGCCTTGTCTGTTTCCCCATTGACAGGATCACTTATTACACACCACTTTTATCTCCAGCTTCTGGAGATAAAAGCCCTGTCTCAGCCCATGGGTCTCAGCAAATATTATAGGTGTAACACAGACTCCTGGTTATCCCTCCCCTCCCCCAAGTCAGTTCTCTCCCTCTTCTTTAGTCACAGAACCATCAACTTTTAGCCGGACCCATGGTTGCTGAGAGTTAAAAAAGAGATGGCTCATAGGAGATTAGGATACACAATTACAGAGGCTGAGTCCCAAAGCTGCAGTCAATAAGCTGGAAACCCAGCAGAGCCAATGATGTAGTTACAGTCCAAGTCCAGTGTAAGTTCTAGTCTGAAAGCCAACAGGCTTGAGATTCAAGAAAAGCTGATGATTTGTGAGTCCAAAGGCAGGGAATGACTGAGGTCTCAGCTCAGAGAGTCAGGCAGGAGGAGATCCCTCTTATCCAGCATTCAGACTGAGGACTTCAGTTCATTAGATGAGGCCCACGCACATTAGGGAGGACAATCTACTTTGCCCAGTTCAGTTTAGAGGTTAATCTCATCCAGAAACACCATCCCAGATACCTCAGAATAAACTTTGACCTCATATCTGAGTGCCCTGTGGCCCAGTCAAATTGACACATAAAATAACCATTGCTGTGGGGTTCTCTGTTTTAGGGGTATTGTCCTTTCTTTTCTTCAACAAATCTAAGCATGTAATTTTAGCTGCTGCCGCTGCTGCTAAGCCGTTTCAGTCGTGTCCGACTCTGTGCGACCCCATAGATGGCAGCCCACCAGGCTCCCCCGTCCCTGGGATTCTCCAGACAAGAGTGCTGGAGTGAGGTGACATTGCCTTCTCTGGTAATTTTAGCTACCATAACCCAGTTTTCCAAAATAACAGTTTGTTCTTACACAGCAGCCCCTCTGAAAGAGGTCTGATGTTCCACACTGCCTCTGTCTTTTTGCACCACCATCCCTGGGGTGTTGTTTTTGGCTTCGTGGCCCAAGATGGCCTCACCTCTGTCAGTATTCACACAGGAAGGGGAGAGATGGAGAATTGCACCATGGGAAATTTATACTTTACTTCTACTCATATCCTATTGGCTGGAACTTAGTCACATGGCCAAGTTCCAATTTACTGTAAGGGATACTGGGAAACAGTTTTTATTCTTGGCAACAGAGGAGCCTGGCAGGCTACAGTCCATAGGGTTGCAAAGAGTTGGACATGACTAAGCACTGCACACAGGCTTTGCTGAGACCCCTGCTTGGGGCTGGAGATAGAGGGCTGAGTGAGATACAGTCCTGCCAGTGGTCAGTGGGGAGATAGAGCATGTTGTGTATTAAGTCCTGCCACAGGGGTAGACCCAGGCAACCCAGCTAGAACATGGCAGTCAAAGAATGCTTCCTAGTGAGCCGCTGCATGTCATTTTACAGGGCAATTGTGTTAGGCCCGATGGGTTGAGAGTCCATTTTCTTAAACCCCAATTTCAGATGGATGTGTATTTTTCCCTTCTTTGCCAGTCAGAAGTCTGAATTCAGAAGGTGAGGTTCAGATTTTGGCATGTCATGTCAATGAGGGGATCAGAAATATTCCTGGACCCCCTGCATTGGTTTAGTCTGGGATGAGGGAGTTCTGCAGTCCCAGAAGGAATGCGGGCGTCCTCTCTGTGCATGGGGAGGCTCCTGCTGGCTTTGTGCAAGATGTCCTGTAAAGGGTTTCAAGGTGGGGGCTGGGGTAGGAGTGGTGGGAGTGAGAATTCTTACATAACGTGGTAAACAGACAGCAAGTGGACGCTTTGTTTTCCATTAGCCAGGGAGGCGTTTTGTTTCCACTAGAAATGGGAGCAGACGTGAAAGCAATTAGTGTTAGTGGCTTTACCATGATGTCCCTGGAGCCAGCACAATCCTGGGGCCAGATGTCTGTGTTTTCCTGATTCCTTGTTCAGAGAACATTCGTGAGTTATTTCCGCCCCTGCCCAGCCCACCTCCTGCCAAAAAGACCCAAAATATCACAGTTGGGAGAACATAATATTCCTTGAAGAGCAGAGGCAGAAGGGCTGCTTTTGGAGCTAGAGAAGGTACCTCAGAAGCTGGGGAGGGGAGGTCAGGATCAGTAGGAAGACCCTAACTCCTGGGCTGTTCAGGCCACTGCTGAGTGGGGCCCCAAGCTTGAAGCAGAGATGGATAATAGGAGTGGTGATCGCTCAGCCTCACCTACTCTTCTTTGCTTTTCTTTCGACCCTGTCCCGTCCCACCCCCAACATGCATGGAGTTGTTTGTTTAGTTGCTAAGTCATCTGTGACTCTTCAGTGACCCTGTGGACTATAGCCTACCAGGCTCCTCTGTCCATGGGATTTCCCAGGCAAGAATACTGGAGTGGGTTACCATTTCCCTTCTCCAGGGGATCTTCCCAACCCAGGGATTGAACCCTGAATTGGCAGGTGGATTTTTTGCCACTGGGTCACCTGGGAAGCCCATGCATGGAGTAGGGAGAATGGAAGTAGAAACCATAGCAGAAAAGAAAGCTCTGAATATCCTCTCTTCCCCTGTGCACTGGAATCATATGATCTCAGGTTCACTTCATCTCAAACTTCAACATGACCCTTGTCACCACCGTGACCACCAAAGCCCCCGAATCTGCCACTTAAATAGTTTCTAATGTTGAGGTTCTTTTCCTGTATAACCCCACTTCTTCCTTTAAGGTCTCACAGTGCATGGTTTGTCATTGGTTTTTCCAATTCGCAAGCCAATGACCATGTGTGGCTGCTGACTAGTTGAAATGAAGCCATTCCACATGAAGATGTACTATAAATGTAAAATACGCACCAGATTTTAGGCACTTCATTTGGAAGAAGAATATAAAACATGTTTCTTTTAAACTTTTTTCATGAGACTATTAGAAAATTTAAAATTCCACAAATGGCTTGCACTTATAACTTGTGTGATACTTCCATTGGGACAGGGCTGGTCTATGTTATCTTTTAAAATATTTCAGAAACATATTTTTAAGTTATTGAAAGTATTAGAACTTTAAAGTCTTCCAAAACTTTAAAAGTCTTTAAAAAAAAAAAAAAAGATGAGGCTCTCCAGACATTTGTAAGAAGAAAGTTGGACAGTCACCAAAAATTTCTCTGCATTTGAGATAGAGCATAGAAACTTAATCACCCTGAAGGACCAGACAGTGATGTAAACAAGTGAGATATGCCTGAGGTTGTGCAATAAAGGAGGGCTTCCCAGTGGCGCAGTGGTAAAGACTCGCCCTGTCAGTGCAGAGACGCAAGAGATATGGGTTCGATCCCTGGGTCGGGAAGATCCCCTGGAGAAGGAAATGGCACAACCCACTCCAGTATTCTTGCCTGGGAAATCCCATGGACAGAGGAGCCTAGTGGGCTACAGTCTATGGGGTTGCAAAGAGTCAGACACAGCTGAGTGTGCACACATACGTACATTAAGGAATGGTGGGGCTTGTGGTTCACTGGGATGAGGTACCTCATGTGAAAACATCCAGACTCAAAAATTGTAAGTGCTGGTTGCTCCATAGGCAATGTCTTCAGGTAGAATTTGGCTCAGAGGGCTCCAGGATGCTATTCTTGGGGCCTTTGAAACAAACTGTTTTACACTACAGATTCCATCAAAATTACCCATTGTGGAGAATTCAAACCAAGTTTTGTAAATTGGAATTTCTTTTTTAAATCTTGAAGTGGCCTTTTACATTTTGCACCCAAGTCCACATGTACACTCAGTAGCTTACATGTTCTTGTACCAAGAACACGGCTGACAGTGAACTCACATGGCCTGAGTTCATGTTTTGGGAGATGCCAGTGTTGCCTCATATAGTTTTTTTTTAACAACCCCATGAGGCTGATTGTATCTTCATTTTCAGTGAAATTCAGCCAAATTAAGCCATCTGCTTGGCCATAACCAGGAAGTGGCAGAACCAAGGTTTAAGTCCATGGAGTGTGGATGCCATGGTCATATCCTGCTAACACAAGGGTTAGTTTTAGCTTTTATACGTAGGGCTTTGATTCATTTTGAGTTAATTTTTGCATGAGGTTAAAGTCCAACTTCATTCTTTTGGATAAGTATGTCTAGTTTCAACATCACTTGTTGAAAAGACTGTTCTTTCCCCATTGAATGGTTGTGGCACCATTGCTGAAAACCAGTTAACCGTAAGTGTGAGGGTTTATTTCTGAATTCTCAATTCCATTTCATTGATCTGTTTGTCTGTCTTCATGACAGTACCACACCATCATCATTACTATAGTCGTAAGTTTAAAATCAGTGTGTATCTTCCAACTCCTTTTTTAAGATTGTTTTTGCTCTTCCGGGTGTATTTTCATATGAGTTTTAGGATCAGCTTATAAATTTGTAAAAAAAAAAAAAAGAGGGAGATTTTGATACAAATTGTGTTGAACCTGTACATCAGTTTGAGTAGTATTGCATCTCAGTAATATTAGGTCTTCTGATCCATGAACATAGGATATCTTTCTAATTACATAAGTAATTTCTAATTTCTTTCAGTGTTTTTTTTTTTTTTTTTTGAGTTTTCAGAGTACAGGTTTTACATTTCTTAAATGTATTTCTAAGTATTTTATCCTTTTCAATGCTATTATTAAGACTTGTTTTCCTAATATAATATTCAGATCGTTCATTTTTCAGTAAAATTTTAACTATTTAAGTAGCATCCAAAGTACTGATATGACAGTCTACCTATAAATACCTAAGTTAGCATCTGTTAGTTCCCTCCTCCTCTCACTTTCCAATTAGCCACCAGGCCACTATTGGACTGATAATAATTAACAAGAATTGCTTGCTCTCATTTACTACACAACCCAGATTGATATTTCTTTGATTCTGTCTAGAACGTCTCCTCATGGCTGGCCTTTTCAAATCAGGATTCAAACAAGTCCTCCCCTTAAGACTGGCAATCGTGTCTTTCAAGTCTCCTTCATTCTCTAATGGCTCCCCTTTTCTCTCCTTCTGGAATTGAGGATTTAAGTCTAATTCAGGCACAGTGAGTCTCTGACCTTATACAAAGCTAACATCTACAGTCAGATGGTTGTTGTTTAGTCACTTACTCACGTCTGACTCTTTGTGACCCCATGGACTGGAGCCCACCAGGCTCCTCAGTCCATGGGAATTTCCCAGGCAAGAATACTGGAGCGAGTTACCATTTCCTTCTCTCGGGAATCTTCTCCACACAGGGATCAAACCTGCATCTCCTGCATTGGCAGGTAGATTCTTTTCCACTGAGCCACCAGGGAAGCCTAACATCTTCAGTCAAATAATCCTCATTAAATGGAATCAGAACCCTCCTGCTTCATTGCAGATAAAGAAATTTGAAACAGAATTATTTCCTCCGGCAGTAGGTCCGTGGGTCTGCACAAGTGTGCGATGTTGTTGTTGGCTCTCCAAGCACCTGTTGAGAAATAATCCCCTACTGAAGGTACTGGACATACCACCATTGTTTGCTACCCCTCCCCCCATACTTGAGCAATAAAGACTAACTGTTCTAGGGGGTGATACAGAAGGCTGTTGCTCATCTCACTTTACTTATTAGGATAGAGAGTTAGATTCCCCTGCCCTGGGAAAGAGTTTCCTGCTCAGGGCCTCTTGTGTTCCCACTTCTCCTCCCTAGCCTCCAGTTACCAAATGTGGTTTTCTCTCTGTTCTTCCAAGTTTCTTGCCTTTTCTCATCATTTAAAATATTGGTCTAGAAGGGATTTCCCTGGTGGTCCAGTGGTTAAGAATCTGTCTTCTGATGCAGGTTCAATCCCTGGTCAGGGAACTAAGCTCTCACGTGCTCCGTGGCGTGGCCAAAAAGTAAAAATTAAAATATTGATCTGGGAGTAAGACACAAGTCTGCATTTAGGGTCAAAGCAGGGCTCACAAGTGGAAAAATCCCTTAAGAGTAGGGCATGTGGCTAAAAAACCAGAATCCTGCGTTTGTGTTTTTCCATTGGCAGCACTCCATTCTGACCAAACGTGTGTGCTTTTAATCATTGTATGTTGGCGGATTACTCCTGACTCATACCATTCCTGTGGGGGAGCCATTGAAATATCCCCCCATCCAGAGTAGTCAGGCACCAGTCCATCAGCACAGAAGCCACCTTAGAGTTTGGCTGTGGAGCTGCCAAGCCTTCCACTTGCTGGACCTTCGGAAGGTGGGAAAGGGTGTGGTTGGGGAGATACTCAGAAGGTGGGAAAGGCTGCGGATGGGGAGATACTCAGAAATCTCAAGGCAGAGGCTAAATTTGAGTGACTGTGTGCTCAGTCATGTCCGACTCTTTGAGACCCCATGGACTGAAGCCCGCCAGGCTCCTCTGTCCAGGGAATTATCCAGGCAAGAATACTGGAGTGGGTTGCCTGGGGATCTTTCTGACCCAGAGGTCAAACCCTTGTCTCCTGTGTCTCCTGCATTGGTAGGTGGATTCTTTACCACCACACTACTTGGGAAGCCAACTGATAAATACATGTTTTAATTTTTTTCCACCTCTAATTGGCTGTGTACTGGCAAAATATTGGCCCCGGCATCATGGCCTCTTCTGTGTCCTAGCTTGCGCTGTGTCTGTTGTAGAGCCTTCCCTTTTTATCACGTCTTCACACGCTCTGCAGTACATTAGGAGACCAGAGGTCTCTCCTCTGCATGAAAATCTGCATTCTCACGGTTTCATAGATGATAATGCCTTTAGGGTGAAATTCAGCTTCTTAGTGATTACTTGATTTTCTGTGTAGAGGATTTTAGAAGAAAGAGAAATGATGCCTTGGCCTACCCAACAGGGAAAATGCCGAAGACATCACACACACATCCTTCTCTTTGTCCCTCTCTGTTTCTCTCTTTACTTAATGGATGTGTGCTTTACATTCAATAAAATGCATTCATCTTCAGTGTGTAGTTTGAGTTTTAATAAATGTATGTGCCTATGTAACACCACCCCAGTCTCAGAATATAGAATATTTCCATCACTCCAGAAAGCTTCAAGTGACCTTGGAGTCCATATTCTACCCTCCCAGCCCCAGCCTGGTACCCATTGCTGTGCTTTCTGTCATGCCAGCTTACTTTGCCGATTGAACAGTCTCAGATAAATAGTCCTAGAGTGTGGACCCTTTTCCATCTAGCTTCTTCCACTCAGCCTAGTGTGTCTGACATTTCTCCATCTTTCTCCATGTCTCGGGAGCTCATTTGTTTTTTTGCTGAGTGGATTCCATTTTATGGGTGTACCACAATTTCTTTATCCATTCAGCCACTAATGGACATTGAGTCGTTTCCAGTTTGGGGCTTTTGTAAATAAAATTGCTATGAATGTTCATGTTCAGGTCTTTTGTGTTGCTAGATGGTTTTATTTCTCTTCGGTACATTCCTGGGAGTGGAGTTGCTGGGCTTTAGGATTGATGTATGTTTTACATTCTTAAAAAATCTGCTTGCTTTCCAAAGTGCCTGTGCAGCCCTTTTCTTTCAGATGCCTGGCATTATTACTCACTGGCTCATGCTTTGCGCTAGAAGAAATAAAGAGAATGAGCAGAGTCGACTAATGTCTGCCGCTTTTTTGTCAATGGAGAGATTTTTTAAAAGGACTCTGAGTCCCTGAATGCCCCTTGATGGTTCTTGTTCTGGGGCGCTGGTCTGAACTCTGGCTCATCTGAACCCTGGCTGGCAGGAAAGTGAGAAGTTTCCATTAACTGAGAAGCTGAAGAGGGCTAATGTTTTATATAGATATATGTGTGTATGTATATTTATATATATGTATATATAAATGCATACATATATAATGTATATTATATATAACATGTTATATGTAATATTTAATATTGTGTGTTATATATACTGTATATATTGGTGTTGGAGAAGATTCTTGAGAGTCCCTTGGACTGCAAGGAGATCCAACCAGTCCATTCTAAAGGAGATCAGCCCTGGGATTTCTTTGGAAGGAATGATGCTAAAGCTGAAACTCCAGTACTTTGGCCACCTCATGTGAAGAGTTAACTCATTGGAAAAGACTCTGATGCTGGGAGGGATTGGGGGCAAGAGGAGAAGGGGATGACAGAGGATGAGATGGCTGGGTGGCATCACCGACTCGATGGACATGAGTCTGAGTGAACTCCGGGAGTTGGTGATGGACAGGGAGGCCTGGCGTGCTGCGATTCATGGGGTCGCAAAGAGTTGGACACGACTGAGCGACTGATCTGATCTGATATATACTATGTATTACATGTATAATAAATATTATATCACATAATTTATAACAATATAGTAGCTAGCATAACACAGCTAGTGGCTGCCTACGCCAGGAGTCAAACACAGCTGTGAAGACTCTAGTGCTGGCAGGTTTTCCTAAACCCAGCTTCTCGGACTTTCTTTTGAAATGTTTAAGAAAAGGGAATGCATCCTTAAGGAGACAGAGGGAGTACCTGGGGACGTGGTTTCTAGGGAGACATTTCTTCTTCTAAAAATTAATACAAAATGTGTATTTGTTTCCACATGTCTGTGTTTATTTTGATATAAGATATACTTAATATAAAAATGTTCATACCCCACCTCCCCCCACAAACGGTGCAGCCAGAACGCTCCAGGGAGAGGCACACGGGCCAGTGTGTCCTGGCACGTCCCCTGCGGGAGCCGCATCTTCTCGCGATGCGTCCCACTCAGGCTGAGTTGTGCTTTGGCCAAATGTGTTTCCTGTTCCCCACCTGCTCTCCTGGTCTGCCTTGTGGCTTCTGATGCGGCGGATGGAGGCGAACGTTTGCCCTGCCAGGTGCTGTCAAGGCCCGCAGTCTCTCCCGGGTCCCCTCTGGGTTTTATCATCTGTTCTGCCTCCCAGCCTACAAGCTATGGCAGGGGCTGCCCCGAGATGATGGAGGGCCTGGGAAGTGAGGAAGTGAAAGCAGGCAGTGGCAGGGCGGGTGAATTTCTCACAGCGGGCTGGCTATCCTCCGGTGGAGAGCAGAGAGGCCTGAAGCCGGACGCCCCTCTTTCCCTTCGAGGCCGGCTTCTGCGGGGCCCACAGTCCCCAGTCACCGCTGCCTTCTCCCCTGGAGAATTATTCCTGGTCCGTGCCCCGAGCTGGTGACGTGATGGTTGCAGGCACCCTGGTCCTTGTCTCAGCGCTTTTCTCAGCGGGCCTCTCTGTGCTCTGAAGGTGGGGTCTCCCAGCGGATCACTGCACACCTGTGATCACTGCCCATTCAGAGCGTTTCCCCTCCTTCTGGGAGGTAACTGTCCCTCCCTCTGACATGAAACATCGGGCGTGTGCTTCCTAAGGCTGCTGTAACAAAGAGTCCCAGGGACTCAAAACAATACGGAGTTACTCTCAGAAGTGAGACATCTGAATTCAAAGTGCTGACAGGGCTGCGTTCCTTCTAGAAGCTTCGGGGAGAATCCTTTTTTCCAGCTTCTAAATGCTGCCTTGGTCGTATTCTTTGGTAATGACTTTCTCACATCCCTCCGACCTCTTGATTCTGTGACATGTCTCCTACCACGCATTCTGATGTCTTTCCTCCTATGGATAAGGACTCTATGATGACATCAGGCCCACCTGGATAATCCAAGCTAGTTTCCCATCTCTAGATTCTTACCATTGTCCCGTCTGTCAAGTCCCTTTTGCCATCCTATAAAGGAATGGTCATAGATGCTAGGGATTCAGATGTTGACCTTCACCCTATCACAACAGGAGACAGCATCTTTGTACTAACTCCTGGGAAAGGCTACGTGTCCTGCTCCTGGTACACCCTGCAGACTCGCAGTGTGGCATGCACTTTGAGAGGACTGTTTGAAAGCAGGTGGCCACTCAGACCGGAGTTGACATCCTGTCCTGTGACCTCTTGCAGGTGAAATAGACTGTCTCTGAGCCTCCACTTGCTCATCTGTAAAATGGAGGCAGTCGCCTAACTTTGCAGGGAAAAGTAAAGATAAGCATCTTTACTGTGGCCGGCAAACAGTAGGTGCTCAGTAAAAGATGCCTAAAATCATTTGGAGAATTTGTAGTGAACTGCCTAGAACAGAGACCAATGCTGCTCCTCAGCTTGGTTTGCATGTTGAGGAGTTTCATAGGTATGTCTGTCTGTGGTTGTGAAAAATGTACTAAACATATAAATGCTGTTCCCCAGGCTCCCGAGTTCTAAATCCACTTCTGCACGTTTGAAGCAGGCAGGCGATGGTGACACCCTAGGATGACCTTCCTGCATTGCCCTCTGCCCACCCTTACTCACCCTAGGGTCAGCAGCTGGCACATTTAGTCCCAGAGTCAAATTTTTCTAGAATAAATGAACCCCAAGTTTGCCCTGGAATTGTCCCACCGCACCCCGCCCCACCCCCCACCACCCCATGCCCAGATCCCAAGGGATAACGCAAGCCGGAGAGGGCCCGCCCCAGGGAAGGTCCCCAGCTTCCCCTGCTTGTGACTGTGGCCTTGCTTAGCTGGGAGTGGCGCTGGCTGGTATTTACACCCAGAAGTTTCTTTTCGGGGAGCACAGCCTAGGGACCTCAGGAGGGCTCCCCGCCGTGGTGGTGGCTTCTGGGTTCTTTGTCGCTCATTCATGAGTGAAGACCGGCAGCCGGGCACTTTCCACGACTTATCTTTATTTGCTCCTCGGGGTATTACTACCTACATTTTACTGATGAGGAAGCTAAACTCCTGGGAGGCTGACGCTCTTATCTGAGTTTGCACAGCCACTAAAGGGCAGGCCTGGCATCTGCCCAATGCCTAAGCCCGTCAAGCCTGTAACACCGCTTGCAATCTGAATTTCTGGATAACTCCTGAATCTCTTCTATTACAGGGAAGGAAAAACAAAATTCCTCTATCAGAGGCCAGGCCATGATATGTGAGTTTTATCAAGTGATTTATAGGCTCCTTATCACATGCCCCGTGCCTCTTGGCAGAGGGCCATGCCAAGTTGGCTGTGCCAACTGCTGGGTGAGTCCCTATCGAATCTCTCCTGACCCTCCTTCTGGAGCGTAGGCCCCCACCTCCATCCAAAGGATATTGAAAGGGTTATTTTTTTTTTTCCTTTTCAAACAAAAATCCTAATTTTATCTAGTCCTCTTAAAATTTGTGATGCACTTAAAATTCAAAGAGAACAAAAGCCAATACTCTGAGAAGCCGCCCTCCCATTTCCTGCCCACAGGCCCCCAGTGTTACTGGTCAGGGTTCCCTTCCAGAGATATTTTACATAAATACAAGCAAATATATATAGTTATCTATGTCTTTCTATACAGATGATATTATACCAGGCATATTTTTCTGCATCTTGTCCTTTTTCTATAACTTTCCATATCCTGCATGAAGAGCTGTCTCATTTTTATGTGAAATATAAAATTTACATAAAAATTGTGAAAAAGATCATGTTTAATGATAAAGTAAGTCTTTTAAAAATAGGCTACATGTTTATCAGTTAGCCAGCTAGCAAAATACCTATATATTATTCCTTTAAGAAACTGGCCAAGCAAATTCATGTACTATTTTGTAGAGTCCAAATTAATTGAATAAGTAATGATGCCCACAACATGAAAAGGTTGTTTTGAATCAATTTTTTTTAAAAAATTTGAAATTCAAGCAGCACAACTTGGTGCTTATTATTAAAAAGAAATGCTTCAGTAAGTTTTAGTGTCATTAGATTCCAGAGAAACAAGAGTGGGAGAAGATGGTGTTTGGGGGAGCCCCATTCTCCACCTGGATGGAGAGCTGTGATGCAGCTGTGTTCCCGCAGGGCTGCACAGGACTGGCCCATGGGGGCCTTTCCACAAGGATGCTGAGCCTTCCACTCTCCTTCCACAAGGACTATGGGCACAGAAAGCCCGTGTTGCTTCTTTTCTTGACTGATGCTCTCTGACTTCTGTTCCTATTGGTGGCTCAGACGGTAAGAATCTACTTGCAATGTGGGAGACCTAGGTTCGATCCCTGGGTCAGGAAGATCCCTTAGAGAAGGAAATGGCAACCCACTCCAGTATTCTGGCCTGGAGAATCCCATGGACAGAGGAGCCTGGCAGGCTACAGTCCACGGGATCACAAAGAGTCAGACACGACTGAGTGACGAACACGCTCACCATTTTATCTACTCACCCCCTCCCCAGTATGAGATGAGTCAATTATCTGAGAGAACCTGGGGCAAAGTGCACTGACCAATGTCCACGCAAACATTAATGGCTCATAGAAGTACTGAATCAGAGAAACCTTTTGCTGATGGAGAGGGTGATTGCAGCTTCTACTTACTGTGTGCAGTGCCTGGGTAACAGGGTGCTTAATGTTTTAAAACCATCAAAACAGAACCACATGGCAGCACATGGGATGAAGGGTGGTGACTGGCGCATTGAACCTCTGCTAGGACAGTGGGCAGTGAGGTCTAGGCTGGAGGTGAGGATGGAACACAGGGTTGAAACTGTTTTGTGTTTTTGACAAGCACTTCTTGCCCCCAGAATCCTTTTCTCTTGCTCAGCTCGGACATGAGGCTGAAGCCCCATCCCTCATTTTGTGGATGAGGAAGGAAATGCACAGGGGCTGGGCTGGGGTCTGGGAACAGGATCCACATGAAGTCTCCACCCACTCCTGTCCCCCACCTCGTACCCACAGACACTGACTACTCACCCCTGACAGCAAGGTGTGTGTGGAAGGGGATGCTGCCTGTGAAAGCCATTGGGCAGAGCAGCAGAAGGTGTTCGGTGAGAAGGGCTTTGTGGGGCTGGCACACTGGTGGGGGAGTGCGTGATAGCCCCCAAGAGTGGCTTCTGCCAGGTGAGTGATGCTTCTGCTGGCTCTGGGTGGCAGGTGACAGCCCCGTGTCCCCTAAGGAGTACGAGGCTCCTCTGCAGTCTGGCTGGGGCCACTGCAAGTCAGGTCTCCAGACAGTGGCCCTGGAACTGCTGATTCTCTCCAGCACAAACACAATGCAAGTTTGTTTGCCTGAGCTTAAAAATGGGAATTGGGGTGAGATGGAGGCTCCCTGGACATCAACGTAATGACCTTTTCGGGCCTGGGAATAAAAGGAGGACAGAGGTCCATAAACACAAAGCTCTTGTTTGAAAAAATTAAAGGATAATTACGCAAACTCACTACCCTAAGGTAACTGATAAGAGTAGAGGCTTATAAACTGCTGTTTGATGGAAATGGGGCATGAAAAAAATCTAAAGGAGACGTCAGCTGCACAGATAGGGCAGAGATAACTAAGGAGGGAATAGTTCATGACTTTATTCTTGCATATTATTGTTTATTGTTATATTTGTTATTTATTATCATTCTGCTCTATGAGTGCTTTAACTTCACAGAGACCATTCTTCAGGCTTTAAGCCTTTGAAGAGGCTGAGTGACTCTTGTTTTAGACACGATTCTTTCCCTGCCCCTCACCTATATGACTCTGCTTAATACAATTCTTCCCTCTCTTCTCTCACTCACTCACCCCCAACAGAAATTGACCTGCTTTCAAAAGTCACTCACCTGTCCAATGAGCTAACAGGACAGTTCACAAGTTCTACTCAGAAGCCCCTTGATGACTATTTAACCTTAATACACCTAAAGGAAAGAAAAATTCTGTTATTTCCTTTTCCAGCCTGGCAGGAATGCATGATTGGAGACTTCTCTGAGCCCCATCCCGCTATCTTCCTGTCTCTAGCACCAAGCAGGACTTAGCCACCCTTCCTTGTTGCAGAGTGATCGGTCTTAACAGAAGGTCCCCACCATCACCACTTGCCAGTTTTGTTGTTGTTCAGTCACTAAGGTGTGTCCAGCTCTTTGTGACCCTATGGACTGCAGCACGCCAGGCTTCCCTGTTCTTCACTATTTCCTGGTTTTGCTCAAACTCATGTCCATTGAGTCAGTGATGCCATCCAACCATCTCCATTCTCTGTCTCCTCCTCCTGTCCTCAGTCTTTCCCAGCATCAGGGTCTTTTCTAGTGAGTCAGCTCTTTGCATCAGGTGGCCAAAATATTGGAGCTTCAGCTTCAACATTTGCCCTTCTGATGAATATTCAGGGTTGATTTCCTTTAGGGTTGACTGGTCTGATCTCCTTGCAGTCCAAGTTTTAAAGACCATTTAAAGATAGTTCCATGTGCTCCAAGGGGACATTTTTAGCTTGCTGATGTCGTCCACAGTTAGTTAGGACCAGAATCCTGTGGGAGTGAGTGCCTGGGTGGGTCCTCTCCTGCCGGGCCTCTCTGGAGATGCTGGCACGGGCCTGAGATGAGAATGTCAGGCTCACTGTGGGCCCACGCCTCCACCCCCACCCGTGAAGCGGCTGAAGCTGTTGCTAAGCAACCAGTTTATCTGCGCTGTCCTGGTCAGCAGATACAGAAGCAACTCCTGCTAGAGAGTTCCAGCTGGGAGACACCCAGGCGCTGGAACGTGAACTCTGCTAATGCCCACCACCTCTGACCCTCCCCTCTGTGCTGAGAGCCCCTCCTTCCCGGAGGTGTGAGTTTGCCTTTGGAGACTGGAAAAAAAAATGATCTAGATCATTGATGTGCTAATAGATTCAGCTTAAACTCAGAAGTTTAAAGTGATTTATACCTAAAGTTTATATCTTCATGTGTCTTCAAAACCCTTAAGAGGCAATTGATTGTATTACTCTGCATCAGAGAGTTCAGAAAATTGTGTTTATTCTCTAAGATCAAGAAGGTGCCATGCACGACTCTGCCCACCCCCGCTGGTGGGACCAGCTTGAAGTATCCGTAGCCCCCATTTCACTCATGGTTCTCTGGACCTCTGTGGATCTTTAAGGGCTTCTTCAGGTCAGGTCCAGATTCTTCAGATTCAAACGTTTATGAGGATCAGGTACTAAAAAGTACCTACAGCAAGCCACTTCTATGCCAAGGAGAAGCCAAAGTATTGATAAGATGGCTTCTGCCTTTAAAGAACTTTTTTTTTTCCTTTTTCAAACTTTAGACTTCTTATTTTGTATCGGGGTATAGGTGATTAATAATGTAGTGGTTGTTTCAGGTGAACAGCAAAGGGACTCAGCCATGCATATGCGTGTATCCATTCTCCCCAAGCCCCGCTCCCATCCGGGCTGCCACATAATACTGAGCAGAGTTCCATGTGTTATCCGGCAGGTCCTTATTGGTTTTCCATTTTGAATATAGCAGAGAACTTCTAATAACGGGTTGAGGAGGGACTTTACAGAATGCTCTAGAACAAAAGTTCCCCAACATTCTCCATTCATGGTGCCCTTAATGTCTCAGTAATTTTTTCATGGTGCTCTTGGATCTGGCAATTCCATTTAGTAAGTCCAAATAATACGACAGATTTGTCCCAGATACTTGAAAAAATAGCACCTAAATTGAAGGAATAAAAATATTTGCACTTCATTCTAAAATGATCAGATTCAGTTATACTGGGATACGAGTGCATCAAACCACAGAAGCAGCTAGAACACTGCACCCTCATTTCCCAGCCTTCCCTGAGTTTTGCCTGATATTTTTGATTGTTTGTTTGGCTTTTATCACCGCGACTGCTGAAAGCCAAGCTTCACAGAGGTGGGAAGCTGTCGAAAGGCAGATAGTGTAATTCAGGATTGAAACTGTGAACCTTCTGAGGAGTAGCTCCCGCAGTGTCCAGCAGATGTCAAGTACCGTTACTGTGTTTTCCTCAAAAATGAAAAATACACTGCCGTTCCCCAGCAAGTTCAGTCTGGGACCACTGGATACCTTGGGTGCCGAGACATTCAGGCTGGGAACTATGGTTCTAAAGCATAGACGCTAGTCGTGGAAACTACAAGAGCAGGCAGAGCCTGGGCACCTCCTCCCATTGCTTCCTCAGGAAAGCCCTCAATAAGTGTTCTTGGGTTAAATGAATAATTACATGAAAATCCATGACGACAACTGGATTCCTCTGCAGTCGTGTTTTACTGCCTATGAAGTTGGCTTTAGAATTATAATGTACTTTTGTTTTTCCTTTTTTTTCAGTTTATGAATTTTTTAATGTATTTATTTTAATTGAAGGATCATTGCTTTACACTATTATGCTGGTTTCTGCCATGCATCAACATGAATCAGCCATAGGTAGACATATGTCCCCTGCCTCTTGAAACTCCCTCCCGCTTCCCACCCCATCCCACCCTCTAGGTTGTCAGAGAGCCCAGTTTGAGTTCCCCGAGTCACGCAGCCAGTTCCCGCTGGGTCTTTAATATGTGGTAGTGTGCGTGTTTCTGTGCTACTCTCCCCTCCCCCGCCCCCACCTGCCCAGGCCCACGAGTCTGCTCTCTGGGTCTGTATCTCCTCTGCTGCCTGAGAACAGGTTCATCCGTACCATCTTTCTAAATTCCCGGTATGTGCGCTGCTGCTGCTGCTGCTAAGTCGCTTCAGTCGTGTCCGACTCTGTGCGACCCCATAGACAGCAGCCCACCAGGCTCCCCTGTCCCTGCGATTCTCAAGGCAAGAACACTGGAGTGGGTTGCCATTTCCTTCTCCAAAGCATGAAAGTGAAAAGTGAAAGTGAAGTTGCTCAGTCGTGTTGGACTCTTAGTGACCCCATGGACTGCAGCCCACCAGGCTCCTCCGTCCATGGGATTTTCCAGGCAAGAGTGCTGGAGTGGGGTGCCATTGCCCTCTCCGTGTATATGCGCTAATACATGATATTTGTTTTTCACCTTCTGACTGACTTCACTCTGTATGTTAGGCTCTAGGTTCATCCACCTCATTAGCACTGACTCAACTGCATTCCTTCTTATGGCTGAGTAATATTCCATTGTATGTATGTACCACAGCTTCTTTATCCATTCATCTGTCGATGGACATCTAAGTTGCTTCCATGTCCTAGCTATTGTAGATAGTGCTGCAGTGAACACTGGGGTACACATGTCTTCTTCTGTTATACAGGGTATATGCCCTGTAAGTAATGGGATTGTTGGGTCATATGGTAGCTTTATTCCTAGTTTTTAAGGAATCTCCATACTGTCTTCCACAGTGGCTATATCAATTTACATTCCCACTAACAGTGCAAGAGGGTTCCCTTTTCTCTGCATCCTCTCCCAGCATTTATTGTTTGTAGATTTTTTGGTGATGGCCTTTCTGACAGGTATGAGGTGATATCTCATGCAATGTACTTTTTCAAGATGAGTCACAGGCACGAGGAGGGAACCAGAATATGGTTTGAATCCTGGCTTTACCACTTACTGGGGTGTGAATTTGGGCATCGACTCTTGAGGGTTTGGCTTTGTGGTTTGTGACACGGTGATGACGGTGACTCTCCAGGGCGTTGGGAGGAACTGACGAGCGCAGCTGCACCTCACCAGGTGCTTTGTACCTCGTAATCCTTTCAATCAGTACGTGTAGTTGTTTCTATAGTCCTTCTTCCTGGGGTGGACAAGCAGACTTCAGTGTGATCAAGCATGACAAGCTTTTCTCAGGGTGAGGGGGGTGAGACTTGACTTGGAGGAGGGAAGGGAACAACCCACAGCTGTCTGCTCTCTAGGGGTCTTAACGACACCCTGCCCCACTGTGGAACAGAGCGAACCAAGCCTGGGTCTCTGTCCCTGTTCTCTGTCTGCATGTGGCACATCTTTAGGGCTTCTGCTGTGCCTTAGCATCTGGGCATCCCCCTGCAGTCCGGTACAAGGCTGCTGAGTGGTCAGGTGTTCAGGAGCCCCAGGCCAGGCTTATTCCAGCTCTGTGCCCTGCAGAACCCTCTCTGGGGGTCAGTGGGAGTCCCTTCCACTCAGGAGCATCCACAGGATTATGGAGAGCCTTCAGAGCCTTTATCACCTGTACCCCTGCCTCCTTCAGGGTCTCACAGTGGAAGAGAGAGTATTAAGACTTGACTCAGCCCACTCTTTCTTCTGTAAAGTGGGGTTGTTTCCACCTGACATCACCAGGCAGCCCACGAAACTTCTAGCTTCTCAGGCTTTCAACTATCATTGCTCAGGCAGACGCAGACCCAGACGCACCCAGTTGGAAGTTGCTGCCAACTAGGTTTTTGCCTTTAAAAGAGTCTGCATTGTTTACAAGTTGTTGCCAAAACAAAACAACAAGACCTCCAAAGCTCTAAGAGTCACCCTAGCCAGCACCTGGGCCTTTCAGCCACGGTTGGCTAAACCTGCTGAAACCTTCATAGGCTCAGTGCAGGGGGTTGTCGACTGGTCCAGAGATGAAAAATCGAACACTATCTCTTTAAGAGAAAAGGCTGGGGCAGGGAGGATGTGGCTGGCATCTGGGTCGCTCCAGGGTGGCCTGGATCTCTGTGCCCAATTAAGGGCGTTGTAAACTTTCCCCTGCCACCCTCACCCTCTCCAAGTCTTGCCCATTTCTAAGGTTCTGAGCTCTGTGGACAAGACCCTCATCCTAGTGATGATGGGAGCACAGATGCGTCCAAACATCAGCAGCAACCAAGGGTGAGGGGCGGTTCTCGGGAAAGAGGGGTTCTGATCCGCAGCCTAGATCACCGCTGAGCTTCAGTTATTTACAGGAGCAGCTGCTAAGGTGCTCAGCTGAATGTCTCACACTGGTTTTGCCTTTCCGTTTGCCTGTCCTTGCCTCCCTGGGCCTCACACATAGCCAGTAATGCCAGGGGTGTGCCCAGTGTCAAGTGAATCAGCACCCCAGCTGGTGCCTGTCGGCTCTGCCCTTTGTTTTCATTCACGAGAGCGCCCAGCATCCAGCCCCGGGATTCCAGGCAGAGAACGATGCAGCAGATTTGTTTTTTCAGGGGACACTTTTCTACTGCATCTCAGCAGTAACTTCATTCTTGAATTAGGTTTATTTCTTCCTGAAGACTTTCCTAAGTACTATTCATTTCCTATTCTCATCAGTCCTACCAAACTGGAAGGGCCAGATGATTGTTGTTGTTCAGTCACCAAGTCGTGTCCGACTCTTTATGACCCCATGGACTGCAGCACGCCAGGCCTCCCCTTCCCTCACCATCTCCCAAAGTTTGCCCAAGTTCATGGCCATTGAGTTGGTGATGCCGTCCAACCATCTCATCATCTGTCACCCTCTTCTCCTTCTGCCTTCAACGGGGCCAGATATCTGCCCCATTTCAAGATGGTTTGCACATGGCATCAGGAACAAAGCCAGACTTAGGACCCATTTTGACTTCAAGTCTTGGCACCTTACCCACCCCCTTTGCTGCCCTGTACTTATCTCCCTGCCCACCCCATCTCTTTCAATTTTTGTTGCTTTCAGAGCTGACATGGGCAGCTTTTATCTGGATGCATTATTAAATTCAGCTGACATTTATGAGCACTTTTCATGTGTCAGGATAGTACCTATATGTCATTTCACACTTAAGGCAGCCTTGTGAAGAAGGCGTTATTATTCCAATTTCATAATAAGGGAACTGAGCTCACTCAGTGTCAGATGGCTTGGGTCACACTGTTCCAAATGCCAGAATCTGAACTTCAGTCTGCATCCCCTGACCCCCATTCCACTTCCTCGCTCCAATAAATCACGTGGGATCTTGGGCTGCTTTATTTATAGATTCTCAGTGCTTCCTCTGCGCTGAAATCAATCTCAGAAAGAAGTCCAGAAAGCTTGTAAACCTGTTGTACTAGAGAAGCATGTTAACTGCCAACCACAGAAACTGCCTGGCTGATGTTATCAGAATGGAATTTTTCAAAAGGACATTAATGCATCACAGAAATGTTCAGGAGCCCGGGGAGACAGCCTTGGAAAACAAGAACAAAGACAGACTTTGGCAGCTGGAATCGGTCCAGATGACACAGAGGAACCCCGCCAGTGTGGATGGACCTGGTTGCTTGCATTGATGCTGGTCCTGGGCTGCAGGGGCCATCATTGGCGTCACTGTCACTGCTTTGGAAGTTGAGGTTGCTATCCCTCCTGCTGGCCTGGACTCTCCACACTTCAGCTTCTTTGGGTCCCAGGCCCAGGTAGTATCCCTGGCTGGCCAAACCCAAGTGTGCCTGTGCTTTTGCTGCAAAGGCTGCTGGGAAACAACCCCCGGCTTGGCTTCCATAATGGGAAGATGCTCTGCTTCCTGCCAAGACGCCCAAAGTGGGAAATTTCCACGTGGAGCAGGCTGATGTGGGTGCATGACAGCCCCTGAACATCACAAATCTGTACCACTCTGCCCTAAACACACACAAACACCCTAGTTCATTCTAGATTACTTCTCTGTTTCTAATCCTCACTACCCTCCCCACCCCTTGTCACAGACTTGGTCTGAGACCTGGAGAGAGCTTTGGGAAGTGGTTTGTTAATGATTATGCTGACCTGCTGGTTCTCAGCCCTGGCTCTGGATTGCCTTCTGGCTGTGGGAGGGGTTTCTTATCCTTGGTCCCAAGAGTAGAAACAGGAGCTCTTGAATTAAAGATGGTCCCACAGCTGACTTGTTCCCTCTGCTTCTGGCCGAAGGGTGAGATCCATTGTTTCAGGGTATTGAGCTGCTTTCCTTTCCTGGGCAGCTTTCTGGCTATATTTATTGTTTATTTCTGGAGGTGTTTATTCCTCCAAGGATCTGTGTTCCTGGGCTTCACAGCATGGCGGGAGTGTGGCCCCACAGTGGTTTGGCTGCTGCCTCTGTGTTTCTCAGGGCTGAAGTGTGTGGCAAGGCCCAGTGCTGCCCGGTCCCTCTGCCAAGATGTCAGGTGCTGCGTGCAGAAGGCTGGGGCCCTTTCCTTTGTTCAGTGTGGGAACCCAGTCACCACGTGGCCTGTTCCCTCAGCCTGTCTCCTCCTGATCATATTCCTTCAGTTGCTCTGCGAGTTCACTGCTGTCGACTAAAAAAAAAATAAATGTCCAACTGGAGAGTTGTGAGTTAAGCTTTGTTTGGGGCAAAATGAGGACTGCAGCCTGGGAGGCAGCATCTCAGAGGGCTCCGAGAGCCTGCTCCAAAGTGGCAGTGGGGGAAAGTCAATATATAAGGTTTTGGAGAAGGGGGAGTTCAATACCATGAAGCACTCATTTTACAAAAGGGTTTCTGTTAGTCATGAGGGTCTGATGTCACCATGAAGGGATTTAGTGCTTCTCTAGATATGAGGAGATGCAAGGATTGAGATCATACATCCAACTCTCTGAAGACCTGTGCTATCAGATTCCCTGGAGCACTAGCTCCTCCCTCCACCCTGAACTCCCTCAGGGCTTGTCGAAGGTCAACAGCTGTAGCAGCTGTTCAATCTCCATAGAGGCAGATGGCAAATGCCTTTGTTGTTCAGTCCTTGGCAATGCTCTTGGTAAGTGCCATTTTGTAGTTGACACTGCCCAGGTGTATCTACCTGTCCAGGATGACAGTGGCTGTGGTCCTCCCAGGCGGGACCTCCAGCCCGCCCCCTCCAAGCAGTAACTGGCTTCTGCCATCCCCCCATTGCCTTTCCTGATGGCTTCTCAGCTCTGTGCTGGGCTCTAGCTGGGCCCAGAGGGCTTGGGCTTCTTTTCTCAACCCACCTGGTGCTCTGAAGTTCAGTCCTATAAAGCTGCTCCCACCCTCCCATTAGTAGCAATTCCCGACATGGAAAATAGAAGACATAGAGCCTTGGGATCACAGAACTGAATTTGCAGGCAGACCTGCCGTCTTTCTATGGTCTTGGGCAATCCCTTTTAGCCTCGGTCCTCTATTCTGGACAAATGGGGATAATGATGCCCGTGTGATGCTTAACTGAGCTGACGGGAAGCCTGAGCACCTGGTGGGTTCATAACTGTTACAGCTCTCCTTCCCTTCCTTGTGCTTTTTCCAGCCCCCCAGAGGCCAAGTCTGCCACCTTCCTGGCACTGTTCCTATTACCGCTGTCTACAGGGAGCCCTGAATTAAGGACACAATCTCCGTGGTAATGAGCAGACTAATAATAGATTGTAAAAAGCCTAGAGTAGCTCACCAAGTCCTATTTGATGGAGTAAAAACTACCACAAGAGCATAAAAGCAAAGGGAGGTCTGGAAGGAATGTTGGCACGTGTCTGAAGCCCTTTGCTTGGAAAATACTTGAGAATCTTTCTCTACTTGGGTCTTTCTCGGGCTCGCAGGCAAATGAAGGACCTGGGATGGGGTCATTTGAGTATGACCTTTGCCCTGATCCGGGTGGACCTAATCTCATCACAGGAGTCCTTTAAGGACAGAGTTCCCTCTAGCTGGTGGCAGAAGGGGAAGCCAGAGAGATTCCAAGCGTGGGAAGAATTTCCTTTCACGTGATACTGTTTCTGGCCTGAAGATGGTGCCTCTAGAGGCTGCAAGGAAAGCAGCAGCGACCTCAGGCATGCAGCCCCAAGGAACTGAATTTGGCAGACAATCTGAGCTGGGAAGCCTGTTCTTTCCAGGAGCAGCCTTGTGAAACCCTAAGTAGAGACCCAGCTGCGCCCGCCTGGACTTCTGATCTAGAAAACTGTGAGACAGCAAGTGGGTGCTGCTTTCAGCTGCCACGTGTGTGGCCGTTTTTAGGGCAGCAGTAGAAAGCTAACAGAGCCACGCTGCGGGGACTGGTAGGGACTGTGGTCTATTGCATGTGCACGACCGCTGTTCACTCCAACCGCTTGTTGGTGTGCAGGAGACTCTGGGGGAAGAAATCCAGTGTTTCTGGATCTTTCTATCTTTAAAATAGTGTGAAGTATACTGTTTTTTTAAAGTAAAAAAAATCTGCTGGGTGAATATACCTATGATCCCTTCACTAAAGCATAACTCCTCTTAGATGGAAAGTGTTTGCTACTTTTTTTTTCTTTGAGAAGTTGCCTAGTTTAAAGTCTTGTCTTCCATTCATATACATATTACATATACAGTGAGGACAGTATTTCTCTGTAGTGTTGACTTGCTGTCGACAATTAGGGACTCGGGTTTTGTCGGGGACTCCGGGGGAGGTGGCTTTGGGAGCTAACAGGTATGTCCCACTCTTTTGGGTGTGTGGAGAGAACTCCCGCTATAATTAGGAGGAAGTACAGATTTCTTTATTTCTCTGCAGCTATCCAGATCGCCATTCTAAGCCCCATCTTTAGGGACGAAGGTAGGAAGTAGAATGATAGTGAATCTGGTCATCTCACCCAACCTGATCACTTATATTTTCTTTTAAGTACCTTGGTCTCTTTACACGAGTCTGGTGGCCCAGGAGTTCAGCACTCTGCCCTTTGCCCGCCACTAACTGCAGAATGTGACTGCTTCTATGGTGAAAGTGAGGCTTAGGTAACTGGCTGTTCCCTGGATCCAGATGGTGCCTCTGACTCCTGGCTTGTCCACGTGTGTGGTGGTGGTGGTGGTACAGGCCACGCCCCAGGGTAATAACCACTGACGTGCGGTACGTGTCATTTGGCTCTTTAGGACCAACACAGCAGGACCCACGGTCCTGGCCGTTTCCCTTTGTCCCCAAGTCCTGCCCATTGCAGCCACTGCACCCAGCCCCAGACCTCTGTCCCCCCAGGGACCCTCTTACCACCTCCCTGCCCCCCTCCTTGGGTGTCTGCATGTGCCACCTCTAGGCAGGGAGGTTGGGAAACTTGCCTCTAGCCTAGAAGGTCTCTGGCTCCCACCTATCTACCTGCTGTTTCTAAACCTCTCCTCTTGGTCCCCTTGGGCTAGAAGTGGTGAGCTTTTCTTTTCTCTCCTGGGGATGTCCAGGCTGGAAGGAGCTAGAAGGAGCTGGCTAGAAACTTCCCAAGATTATCTCCTCAACCTGTATTAGCCATAGTATTGGTGTACGTGTTCATGCTCAGTCCTGACTGAGGCTGAACTGATTGTGTCTGACTCTTTGTGACTCCATGGACTATACAGTCCATGGAATTCTCCAGGCCAGAATACTGGAGCAGATAGCCATTCCCTTCTCCAGGGGATCTTCCCAACCCAGGGATCAAACCCACATCTCCCACACTGCAGGCGGATTCTTAACCATGTGAGCCACCAGGGAAGCCCAAGAATACTGGAGTGGGTAGCCTAGTCCCTTCTCCAGTGGATCTTCCTGACTCAGGGATCAAACAGGGGTCTTCTGCATTGCAGGCGGATTCTTCACCAGCTGAGCTACCAGGAACCAATAAGGAAACCCCCAATTAGAAGTGCGTCAGGAGCGCTCTCCCTGTTGTGGGTATTATGGGAGCTATAATTAGAATATACCATTGTATGTGAAACCATCTGAGAAAATCTAACCCCTGACGGGTTCCTGTGCAAGAGGAAGACTGACGACAAGCCAGAGTAGTGGGGGAAAGTCCATAAGAGGTTGGTGGAATGTGGGCTGGTCTGCAAGGGAAGGTTTTGTACAGAACAGCACTTGAACATCTAATTCAGTTCAGTATCAAGTCCCATCCATATTAACCCACACTGACCTCCTTTCCTTGGCTTCCCCCCACTCTTTCAGAGCCCACTGACAGCATCCTTGACAAAAGGAGCTGAAGACGCATCACCCTGACCCATTTCCATCTCAGGTTTGAAATTAGAAGTTGCTATGGGAGACTTTGAATTGTCACCCAGCTGGGCATTGGGCACCCCTGGCACCCCCACCACTGTTTCCCAGTTTCTGGTGCTCACCACAGCCAGTTGCACTACCTCCTGGGAGCCCCCTCTGTGGTGCCCTGGGCATTGCCCCTCTGTGACAGGCACACTGGGCCAGCCAGAATGGGAGCACGTGTCTGGGGATCAGATCCCAGCTGTCCTCACCATTGAGTTGCGGTGCCGCGGGCAAGTAGCTTCCCCTTGCAGAGGCTCGGTTTTCGCATCCGTGAGGTGGGGACAATGTGCGTTTCTGTCTTGTGGGGTTGTGTCCATGAAAAAAAAAAGGAAGGGTGTGTAAAATACGTAGCCTCTTCTGGCACAGAGCCAGTGTTCCGTGAATGGTGGTGGTTGCTATTTTAAATTCTGTTGGGAGTATTGAGAATGCATCAGAATTGGGCTGTGAGTTAGGAAGTCGTTTGTCAGGAACTGTCATGGGGATTGAAGATGAAGGATTTAACCTCTCCAAGGGGGTTCTGCTCCTAATTTATACGGAGGAAGGCCCAGAGGGCAGAGTGGGGTTTAGATAGGTCATTTCAGCTGATGTGCATTCTCAGCGGAAAGAAAACGTGTGTGTGGGGTCAGGGGGGTAGAGATATGGCCGTAGGATGGGAATAAGGAAGGAAGGAAGGGACTGAGCTGGACTAAGTGGAGTGTCACAGTCAGAGGGTGAACCTGACCAAAGGCCCGTGTCTCTGGGTACAAGGAAGGTAGGATTTCAAGTAGCCCTGTCTGTTCAGATACCTAGTTCGGTTGAAGCCAGAGATTTATCTTGGTCTTTAAAAACTTTTTTCTTCACTATAAACGTTAGCTCTGCTTGATTTCCTTTGAATTAGAGACCCTTTTAAGACTCCACTGACCCTCTTATTCAGAAAATTTAACATCAGGATACACACAATTTTTTGTAAGTAGTCTAATTTTTGTGGTTTCTCAGACCCAGGTTAAACATATTTTATATTTTTTTAAACAGTGAAAATCTTGTTTAATTCAAATTGCATCTCAAAAGAATTTTTTTAAAAAACACTCTTGTTTTAGACCATTTTCTAAATGAGACCTGAAGCTGCTGAACAAACAGGTGAACTCTTACCTATGCTTCACAACCCTGCCCAAATGTCCCCTCTCCAGCAGAGTTTTGTATCATATCCAAGTCAGTTGGGTAGCCCCTCCTTCTGCTCTCATTGTTCATCCCTCTATTAGACCCTATAATCTATTAGATCCCATAATCACTCATTTCCTGGTTGGTTTCTTCTTCTAAACTGTGAGCTCCTTTTCATCTTTTTTACTCTTTTTTTGTGTGTGCCTAACACAGAAATATTGAAGGAAAGGAATGTAAATGAAGAGAATGAGTTCCCCATTGGAAATGCAGGGAAAGCCCTCTCTTATCTTGTGTGAAGGGGAGAGAGAACTAGGAAGCCATATCCTATGGGACTTCTCGTGCGGGCTCTGCCAGCCTGTAGAACCAGCATCCACTCTGTCTTTCAGAAGATTAGGGGCTGTCAACAGAAGTGGAATCACCAGGAAGAACCGGTGGAAAAGGAGCACTGGCCTCAAAGATCATCGAAGATAAGGGAGTGTGTGATTGGAAATGTGCTGGGAGCGAGGGATGTTTTGAAGTTCCAGGCTGACTGTGCTAAAGAAGGGCTCTAAGTGGCCGGGTGGCAGCGATTCTCTGGGGATCCAGGGATAACCTACCTGATCCAGGGCAGGCGAGCACAGCTGCTCTGTGGACAGAAGAAAGCATGTGTCTTTCCCCAGAAGTGTCAATGGGGAACCCCTTACCCCACTCCTGGGGGCAGGGTCCCTGGGATGGAGTATCAGCTCCCATAAAAACTCTGGTCTCTGGAAAGAGAGACAGGTGGGTTCACAGCCATAGTGTGGAGACCCTGGGCTTGGAGGGTGTGATGGCGCAGCTGCCTGAATTCTACTTTAGGGTCCTTTGGTTGGAAACTCCTTCCCTGTGGCACTGAGTCTTCCCAGGGCATGGATGTTTAGGATCAGTTACACAGCACACCTGGGGGCTTCCCAGGCAGCACTAGTGGTAAAGAATCCACTTTTGGATTCCATGCAAGGCAGGAGACGCAGGAGACTCAGGTTTGGTCCCTGATTCTGGAAGATTCCTTGGAGGAGGGCATGGCAACCCACTCCAGTATTCTTGTCTGGAGAATCCCATGGATAGGGGAGACTGGCCAGTTACAGTCCATAGGGTTGCAAAGAGTTGGCACGACTGAAGCGACTTAGCACACACGCACGCAGCACACTCTCAGCAGAAAAACTCTCCGTCTCCCCACGAAGGACTTCAGGATGGCGGTAAAACTCCCGCAATGATTTCATGTAAAGGCTCCTAACACAGAGCAGGCGCACTGCCTTGCACATGGTACCTTCACCTTCCAGAAATTTACCATCATCTCATTTTCTCCCCAGCTTTAGCTCCGTGACTTGGGTGAGAAGGCATTAATGTCACCACTTTAAGCACTGGGAGCTCTTACTTTATTTGCTGACAGGGGACCTTGAACTTGATAAAGTAAGTTGGTTCCAATCCGAAGGCTTCCAAAAGACCCAACTTAAGATCTTTGTCCTCATGGAAAGGGGCAGATGGTTTTCGTGGAGGTGGGTTAGGAAGACTTTCCCACAACATCCGGGCCGGTTGCTGTGTGTTTTCTGCCACCCACCAGAGTCACGTTGTACCCCCTGACAAATACAGCAAGGTTCTTAGACAGCTGCTTTTGGTGTCATCACAGGGCCCCATGTGGAGCGGGCTGAGCATGGGACCCTGGTATTGCTGGAGGGAACAGCAGGGTGACCACCGACTGCCGTCGTCATGAGTGTCAAGAAAGCTCCCGCTGTTCCTTTACATCACTTTGAGCACAAATGTTGTTGTTCAGTCATGTCCGACTCTCTGCGACCTCATGGACTGCAACCTGCCAGGCTTCCCTGTCCTTCACCATCTCCTGGAGCTTGTTCAAACTCATGTCCATCGAGTCAGTGATGCCATCCAACCATCTCATCCTCTGTGACCCGCTTCTCCTCCTGCCCTCACTCTTTCCCAGCATCAGGGTCTTTTTCAGTGAGTTGGCTTATCACATCAGGTGGCCAAAGTATTGAGCTTCAGCTTCAGCATCAGTCCTTCCAGTGAGTATTCAGGGTTGAAACTCTTCCGCTGCTTGGCAAATGTCTGGGGTTTGGCCAAGTACACAGTGGTTTTCCTTGGGCACTCGGGATTGTCCCCAGTCTATTTCACATCGCCTGTTTATTCGGAGTGGAATCAGGTCCATGTGTTTCGAGTCCCTTTGTTTGATTCTCTGCTGCGTGATTTTTTTTTTTATGTTTGTTTTTGTTGTGGTAAAGCTCAATATAAAACATGTTATTTTAACCATATTTAACTGTACAGTTCAGTGGCGCTAAGTACATTCACATTATTGTGCAACTCTCCTCATTATTCTCTCTCAAATTTTCCACTTTCTAAACTGAAACTCTGTCTCCAGTAAACATTGAGTCTTCATTCCCTCTCCCCACCCCTGGGGCCTCTGTCTGCTGCATGATTTTGTCTAAGATTGTTTGAGGCCCTAAAGTTTTGGATGTTTTGCTTTAGAAGGACACATCTCACCACAAGACAATAGGAACCCCAAACCTAAAGGAAATATGTGTGTGTGTGTGGTGCTCTGAGAGACATGTGGATGCAGGGCTGTGGGGCCAGCCCTGCTGTCCTTCTGGTAAAGCTGTGTGCCCAGGAGTGCCAGAGCATAGGCTGTCCTATTGAGGTTTACAAAGCGGAGACCAGGCGGGTGATTTTCCCTTTAGGAGTCAGCCATGGCTGCCTTGGTGGTGGGCAGCCTTTGAGGGCAGGCAGCCCTCTGCCTCTCCCTGACCTCCTCAGTTCCTGTCTCCCTGGGAAAATCTACTTACTTTCACAGCAAAGGAAGGTCAGAGCCTTGGGCTTAGGGAGGTGCCTCTACTTATTATTTCCTTTCTAACACGAAATGGGGAAGGCTTTTCTCTCAAGAGCCCACCCCAGCACTTTCTCTGGGAGTGGCAAGAAAGGCGAGGTGCTAAGTCATGAAAATCAGGAAGGCACCAGGGACCTACGGTATTTCTGGAGAACCAGACCCGAAGCCCAGGCTGACAAGGGTGATTTGGAGGGCAGGGACCTGTCTGCTTTCTTTGGGCAAAATTCCTACACACAGTGGCATCTGACACACCAGACTATGGGCTGTGCCACCCCTCTGCATAGATAACGCAGGCTCCCTTCACATGGCTCATGATTCTGGGGGTGAGAGGAATGCTCTGCGCCACATGGATGCACACACAGCACACACACACTACACAAACACACAGAGCGTATGATGACTGCAAGTCCACGGTTAGAATGGTATTCTTTCAGCCTGTGTCCTCAATTCTTGTTAAACTGCTAAGGACATTGGAGTTTCAGGTTCTGGGCATTTTGGAAGGGCAGACTTTGATGGGGAAGAAAAGAAGGCCAAGAAAACCTAAGGACTTTGTGGGGGGTGGGTCCCAGAGTGGACTTTTAAAAAGCCCCACCAAGAAGTAGAGTTGAGGAAAGATTGTGTAAAAGAGAAAAAATAAACTGTGCTTTATAGATATGTGAGGGGTCTGCTAGCTCTGAGTTAGGGGTTCCCTTTAAGTTGGAAGCAATATCTTATGTTTTTAAACAATACATTAATCCAGAAAAGAGCAGATATACGTATACATATAGCTGATGCCCTTTGTATAATAGAAACTAACACAACACTGTAAAGCAACTGTAGTCCAATAAAAAGAGCCCAGTATGTTATAAGGGTTTCCACAGGGCTTCCTGGGTAGCTTGGCTGGTAAAGAATCTGCCTGCAATGCAGGTTCAATCCCTGGGTCAGGATGATTCCCTGGAGAAGGGACTAGGCTACCCACTCCAGTATTCTTGGGCTTCCCTGGTGGCTCAGATGGTAAAGAATCCACCTGCAATGCAGGAGATCAGGGTTCAGTCCCTGGGTCGGAAAGATCCCCTGGAGGAGAGCGTGGCAACCCACTCCAATATTCTTGCCTGGAGAATCCCATGGGCAAAAGAGCCTGGTGGGCTACAGTCCATGGGGTCGCAAAGAGTCAGACACGACTAAGCGACTAAGCACAGCACAGGAGTTATAACTTACGATGGAGATACCTATCCTGCAGAACCCTAGGGGGCCATCCATGAGCTAGGGACGTGGGTACAGTTTTGTGAATTGATCTTATTGAGAGAGTACATAGCCATCACCAGGATCATGAAATCTTGGGAAAATGGGCGGGAAGACCTGGCAATGGAGCCTGAGCCTCAGCAGCATCACGAGTTCAGCGTCGGTGGGGCTTCTCCCAGCTCTCTGGGCACAACGGGGGCAGGTCCGAGAGCTCTGGGACCTTGGGTTTGAAGGGCCCTTCTGCCATCACATGAAGTCTTTATGACTCCTTTGGCCCTAAAAAAACCCAATGTTTCTCTGACCATAAAAATACAAACTTAGAAAATGGTAGTGAAGAAAGTAAAGATCAGTCTTGATTGTATTAATTAATCAACCACCGTAAACATTTTGATGTATTCTCTTTTTTTTTGTCCTTTTAAGAGAGAGTTGAGATCATAGTATGTGTATGAATAGAGCCCTTTCACTTAACATGACCTCATAATCATCTTGCTTGTCACTAAAAAGTCTTTATGAGCATCGCTTTCAGTGGTTGCACAATCTTCCATTATGCGGCTGTATTACAGCCTACTTACACATTCTTCTATCGTTGGGCACTTGCATTGTTGTTAGCTTTTCACTTTAATAAATAATGCAGTGAGAGTCATCTTTGGGCAAGAAGCTGTGATCGCATTTTAGAAGATTTCTTTATGACAGATTCCTAGAAGTCTCTTCTGATTTTTGAAGATACAGTATTGTGTGCCAAGACGTTGCCAAGACCCATCTGTAAAGTGTGGACATTGAAAAGGACGGTAGGCAGAGACATGGGGCCAGGCAGCAATACTCACTGGTTTCCGGCACACACGTGCATGCCACTAAAGTGCTGTGGGCATCGTGGAGACCTAAGAAATTAGAATGCCCAACCTTGTTCCTTGAGGAAGCTGCTGTCTCTTGTGGGATCACAATATAGTTAAACAGGCAAAGGAAGAGATGCCTGTGTCTCAGAATCTTGGGAGACCCACGCATGCATTTTTCTGGAAAGGGAGTCAATAGCTTTCATCAGTATCTTTTCATCTACAGAGCTTCAAAGAATTACCCGTGAGTTGATTGCTTTGGGTATGTGGAGGGGAGTGGATTATTTTTCTCAATTTATGTTTTCTTTTACTATTTTATCTTATCATTCTTATAGTAGAAAAGTCAGGTCAACTTCTTTTTTCATGTGTCATTAATATGACCGGTAGCTGAGAAGATGGCCATCAGGGATGGTTTTGCAGACCGTGAGGTAGGGTATGGGAGCAGCCACAGCCTGTGCCCAGCAGGTGTGAGGCAGATTTGGGCAACCTTTTGTCACCTGTACCTGTGTGGCCTGCTAATCTGTTTACATAGAAAGCTGCTCCTGCCAGCAGGAGCCCAGTGCCGATAGGATCATATTATCAGAACGCGATGTCACACAAGTGCACAGGACTTTTGGTAACACAACCCAGGCTTTCCTTATCCCTCTGCTGGAGCCTCAGTCTTCACCTGGCTTCAGACTTCAAGAAGCTTCTTGCTGCTCATTCACAGGCATCAGGACAGCCAGTCCAACTCTGCTAACGTAGAGGAGGCCAGGAGATGGGGCTGGTGTGTGGGCTCCATGCCTTTCACTCGGGGCCAGAATTTGATGTACACTAGGAGACTGACAGCCACCGATTGTATTTATTTTCTCCCATCTGTGCCGGGCACTTCCATTGCTCCGCTTGCTCTTCCAGTGGGAAAATGAGAGTCCCACGTGCCGATAGCCTTGCCCAGGCATTTCCACCGGACAGACACTCACAGTCGTAGGTCTTCCACGGGACCCTCTTACCTCAGCTGGGGGCAGTGTTCGTGGATTTTGTCAAGTCAGGTTCCCGTGGTCGAGACAGCGGGTCTCATGGCACCATCTCCCCTGTGGCCTGTCCCCGTCTGTGGCTGGAGTGCTCCACAGTGGGGGTCGATGTGCGGGACATGACAGCATAGCAGAGACCTCGTAGAAGGCAAGGTGCCTTGTCTCAAGCTCCCCAATCTGGCTTGCTAACAAATCTGTATGATTTTTTAAATTATTAAATTATTACTTTATTTTTTTGAGTCCCACATGACTGTTTCTCCAGGTTCAGTTGAGTTTTTCTTCCCTGACCCTTGACTTTATCTTGGAGTAAATCCTCTTCTCCTTTCACTCTCCTAGCCTTTGATCCTTTGTCTTCTCTTGACCCAGAACAGCTTAGTTTCCTAAAGTGCATCCATCTCCCTGGAACTTACGTACCCAGTATAGTCATGGTGCAGACACGCTAAATCACTATAAGCATAATTCTTACTTGGTCTCAACTCCATTGCCAGAGGTGCCAATACCCCCAGTCTCCAGGGCTGAGTCACCGCCCATGTCTCAGATATAAGGAATATCCGCTCTTCCCATAAGGAACTGGAAAACTAAACAAACACATCTGTGACTGCTGCCAGCCCTAACCCATAATGCAAAATAAACAAGAAAACACACAAAACATAATCCTTTGTTGGTGGTTGTAGGGGAGATAGGTAAAAACTGAGACTTTTGAAGTATGCGATTAAGAAATTCTTCCTCATACTTTATCAGACTTACATTGGCCATGATTTCATCTTTATTCCAGTTCTGTCCAGATAAAAATACTATTCTCTTCGCTACACATATTTTTAATAAAAATTATATTTTACAAATAAAAATATGTAAAACATTTCACATGTAAGATAACTTTTGACAAAGTATATTTGATATGTAAAACCTATATTGTGTACTTTAATAGAACATTTTATATTTAATATTTTAATTTTACAAATAAAACTATATATGAAATGTTACAGATTAATATAAATAAAATATTAAGTAAAACACCTGATATTGGCAAACATTTAAAAATATTTGTAAAATATAGGCTAGTTAAATGTATGAAAATAAATCTTAATATTTAAATCACTGTGATCAGATCAGTTCAGTTGCTTAGTCGTGTCCGACTCTTTGCGACCCCATGAATCGCAGCACGCCAGGCCTCCCTGTCCATCACCGACTCCTGGAGTTCACTGAGACTCACATCCATCGAGTCAGTGATGTCATCCAGCCATCTCATCCTCTGTCATCCCCTTCTCCTCTTGCCCCCAATCCCTCCCAGCATCAGAGTCTTTTCCAATGAGCCAACTCTTCACATGAGGTGGCCAAGTACTGGAGTCTCAGCTTTAGCATCATTCCTTCCAAAGAAATCCCAGGGCTGATCTCCTTCAGAATGGACTGGTTGGATCTCCTTGCAGTCCAAGGGACTCTCAAGAGTCTTCTCCAACACCACACTTCAAAAGCATCAATTCTTCGGCACTCAGCCTTCTTCACAGTCCAACTCTCACATCCATACATGACCACAGGAAAAACCATAGCCTTGATTAGACGGACCTTTGTTGGCAAAATAATGTCTCTGGCTTTTGAATATGCTATCTAGGTTGGTCATAACTTTCCTACCAAGGAGTAAGCGTCTTTTAATTTCATGGCTGCAGTCACCATCTGCAGTGATTTTGGAGCCCAGAAAAATAAAGTCTGACACTGTTTCCACTGTTTCCCCATCTATTTCCCATGAAGTGATGGGACCGCATGCCATGATCTTCGTTTTCTGAATGTTGAGCTTTAAGCCAACTTTTTCACTCTCCACTTTCGCTTTCATCAAGAGGCTTTTGAGTTCCTCTTCACTTTCTGCCATAACGGTGGTGTCATCTGCATATCCGAGGTCATTGATATTTCTCCTGGCAATCTTGACTCCAGCTTATGTTTCTTCCAGTCCAGCATTTCTCATGATGTACTCTGCGTATAAGTTAAATAAACAGGGTGACAATATACAGCCTTGACGTACTCCTTTTCCTATTTGGAACCAGTCTGTTGTGATAGTTTAATACTAAAGTAATTCGACTTGAACATTTAAAGTAATGCTGAAATATATATCCTGCAACTTTACTATAATCATTGATTAGTTCTAGTAATTTTCTGGTGGAGACTTTAGGGTTTTCTATGTAGAGGATCATGTCATCTGCAAATAGTGAGAGTTTTACTTCTTCTTTTCCAATTTGGATTCCTTTTATTTCTTTTTCTGCTCTGATTGCTGTGGCCAAAACTTCCAAAACTATGTTGAATAGTAATGGTGAAAGTGGGCACCCTTGTCTTGTTCCTGACTTTAGAGGAAATGCTTTCAATTTTTCACCATTGAGGATAATGTTTGCTGTGGGTTTGTCATATATAGCCTTTATTATGTTGAGGTATGTTCCTTCTATTCCTGCTTTCTGGAGAGTTCTTATCATAAATGGATGTTGAATTTTGTCAAAGGCTTTCTCTGCATCTATTGAGATAATCATATGGTTTTTATTTTTCAATTTGTTAATGTGGTGTATTACATTGACTGATTTGCGGATATTGAAGAATCCTTGCATCCCTGGGATAAAGCCCACTTGGTCATGGTGTATGATCTTTTTAATGTGTTGTTGGATTCTGATTGCTAGAATTTTGTTAAGGATTTTTGCATCTATGTTCATCAGTGATATTGGCCTGTAGTTTTCTTTTTTTGTGGGATCTTTGTCAGGTTTTGGTATTAGGGTGATGGTGGCCTCATAGAATGAGTTTGGAAGTTTACCTTCCTCTGCAATTTTCTGGAAGAGTTTGAGCAGGATAGGTGTTAGCTCTTCTCTAAATTTTTGGTAGAATTCAGCTGTGAAGCCGTCTGGACCTGGGCTTTTGTTTACTGGAAGATTTTTGATTACAGTTTCAATTTCCGTGCTTGTGATAGGTCTGTTAAGATTTTCTATTTCTTCTTGGTCCAGTTTTGGAAAGTTGTACTTTTCTAAGAATTTGTCCATTTCTTCCACGTTGTCCATTTTATTGGCATATAATTGTTGATAGTAGTCTCTTATGATCCTTCGTATTTCTGTGTTGTCTGTTGTGATCTCTCCATTTTCATTTCTAATTTTATTGATTTGATTTTTCTCCCTTTGTTTCTTGATGAGTCTGGCTAATGGTTTGTCAGTTTTATTTATCCTTTCAAAGAACCAGCTTTTGGCTTTGTTGATTTTTGCTATGGTCTCTTGTTTCTTTTGCATTTATTTCTGCCCTAATTTTTAAGATTTCTTTCCTTCTACTAACCCTGGGGTTCTTCATTTCTTCCTTTTCTAGTTGCTTTAGGTGTAGGGTTAGGTTATTTATTTGACTTTTTTCTTGTTTCTTGAGGTATGCCTGTATTGCTATGAACTTTCCCCTTATTTTTGTATAAATAAAAGGTGTAATAAGATTTTTTAAAATTGTAATAAGAGTAGTTAGTCATACAGGGAGGTCACCCCCGTGCTCTCTGTCAACCTAGGCGGGTGGGATGGGGTGGGAGGTGGGAGGGAGGTTCAAGAGGGAGGGGACATATGTATACCTATGGCTGATTCATGTTGATATTTGGCAGAAACCAACACAACTGCTGTAAAGCAATTCTCTGCCAATTAAAAATAATAAAAATTTTAAAAGATAAATTTTTAAAAAGGATAATAGTAGCTCAGCTGGTAAAGAATCTGCCTGCAATGTAGGAGACCCCAGTTGGATTCCTGGGTGGGGAAGATCCCCTGGAGAAGGGATAGGCTACCCACTCCAGTATTCTTGGGCTTCCCTGGTGGCCCAGACGGTAAAGAATACGCCTGCAATGCGGGAGACCTGGGCCCGATCCCTGGGTCAGGAAGATTCCCCTGGAGGAGAGGATGGCAACCCACTCCAGTATATTTGCCTGGAGAATTCCATGGACAGAGGAGCCTGGCGGGCTACAGTCCATAGGGTCGCAAAGAGCCAGACACGACTGGGCAACTAAGTGTGCACACACAATAGCAACTACCAAAAAAAAAAAAAAGAGTAGTCCCATTGGCTTCCTGGTTCATGACCAGGGACGGGGCGGCGGGGGCGGGGGTGGGGGGAAGAGGGGGGTTGGCGGTGGGGGGGGTGGGGTGGGTAGAGGCCACAGCGCCCCCTGTCTGCCTCTCGGCGCCAGCGTCCTGATGGGCTGTTTGTCCTCCGCTTGCAGGCATCGGCAAGAACGTCATCTGCGACCGCGCGGCCACGCCGCTGGACGCCTTCCGCATGATGTCGGCCGCCCACTACTACCCGAAGCTCATGAGCGTCATGGGCAACGTGCTGCGCTTCCTGCCGGCCTTCGTGCGCATGAAGCAGCTCATCGAGGAGGGCTACGTGGGCGAGCTGCTGGTGTGCGAGGTGCAGGTGCACAGCGGCAGCCTGCTGGGCAAGAAGTACAACTGGAGCTGCGACGACCTGATGGGCGGTGGCGGGCTGCACTCGGTGGGCACCTACATCATCGACCTGCTGACCTTCCTCACCGGTCAGAAGGCCGTCAAGGTCCACGGGCTGCTCAAGACCTTTGTGAAGCAGACCGACCACATTAAGGGCATCCGCCAGATCACCAGCGACGACTTCTGCACCTTCCAGATGGTGCTGGAGGGCGGGGTGTGCTGTACCGTCACCCTCAACTTCAACGTGCCCGGCGAGTTCAAGCAGGACGTGACCGTGGTGGGCTCGGCCGGGCGCCTCCTGGCTGTGGGCACGGACCTGTACGGCCAGCGCAACAGCGCCCCGGAGCAGGAGCTGCTGGTACAGGACGCCACGCCGGTCAGCAACTCCTTGCTGCCCGAGAAGGCCTTCAGCGACATCCCCTCACCCTACCTGCGCGGCACCATCAAGATGATGCAGGCCGTGCGCCAAGCCTTCCAGGACCAGGACGATAGGCGCACTTGGGACGGACGGCCGCTCACCATGGCTGCCACCTTCGACGACTGCCTGTATGCCCTGTGCGTGGTGGACACCATCAAACGGTCCAGCCAGACGGGCGAGTGGCAGAACATCGCGGTGATGACCGAGGAGCCCGAGCTGAGCCCTGCCTACCTGATCAGCGAGGCCATGCGGCGCAGCAGAATGTCCCTGTACTGCTAGCCCGGACTGGGGGAACCCGGACTAGGGGAACCCGGACTGGGGGTACCCGGACTGGGGACCCGGCGTGACCCAGGCCTCCAGCCAGAGGATGGGGGTGGGGAACAGGCTGAGGGGTGGGGGTTGGGGGAAGGGAGAGGTAGCCTCAAGGAGTCTGGGGGCCGGGAAGTGGAAAGGGGCAGTGTGTGGGAATGGGGTCCGGGAGGCCGAGCCCCTACCGGGCTGAGGGGCCCCAATCGAGACTGAGTTGGGAGGCTGCCTCTCCCTGCCCTTCAACTGTGAGCAGCCGGGAGGGATGGCTGGCCTCCGCACCACATCCATCGCGCCACCATCCCCCGACCCCCGCCCCCCAACCCCCTCTTGGCCTTCTTTGCAAGCCAAATGCCCCTGTGCAGTCAGGGCCCCTGAATCCAACAGGCGAGCACAGCGGGCAGGAGAAGGTGCATTGTTAGGTGGCCACGCCAGCCTCTTGGTCTGGGGAGAGGCGGGGATCGGTGGCTAAAGAGAAAGTTCAGATTCCAGGAAGCCACTGACAGGGTCTACGGGGGATAAAGTACTTGGTAGCAAAGTATACAGCTTTCTTGAAGGTTGGGCCCCCGAAGCTGGAGGGAGGAGGTGTCTTCCTAATTGACTTTTTGCCCTTTTCCTGGCCTGAGGCCAGGTCAAGGAGTGCCGGGAAGGGCCAGCCGAGAATCGCTTCCCTGGAGCCAAAAGGTGAGGGCAAGGGCACTGAAATAGACAAGGCAGAGAAGAAAATTTCCCTTTGCATGTGTCAGGATTAAAAGCCCACAAGGAGTCACCTTGTAACTATTTCTGATGCAGTATTGACATGGTCCTTTCACGGACCGAGGAGACAGCAGGACGGAAGTGTGGGTTTGACCACAGGCTCCTGGGCTGTTGTTCAGGCCCCGGGGCAGCCATGAGCCCCAGGCTCGCAGGGGCAAGTCCCCATCAGAAGGGAAAGTGAGCCAGCCCTGCACCTGTCTCTCCTGGCAAGCTGGGGAAGGGCTCCTAGGAGAGTACCCCACTTTGTGGATTTTAAAAGGGAAGCCTTCAGGTTCACACAGATATAATCGTCTTCCCTTTGGGGGAGAAAAATGTCAAGGCTCTTTTCCTTATTTGGACCTTTGTTCTCATGCATCAAAAAAGTGAAAACTTCTGACTAGGTATTAAAACAAAAGGACAGTAAGGAACATTATATTCAGTATTTCTAAATGGGGTTTAGAACCCTCTGAGGTGTATAGTTTGCTTAGGCTTGAGAAAGCTAATGTAGGAGAAAACATCATCTCCCTCCCCTGGTCTCCTATCCCTCTTATCTTAACGCCCTCTGCTTACTGAGCTTTTACTGGAGATGGCAAACTGCAGGCTTGGAGCAGGCGGTGCCAGAGGGAACGACCAGAGACAGACAGACACACACACACGTTTATAAATGCTCTCTACCACCATTGTCACTAAAATCCCTCTTGGGAATTCAGACCTGGTCTTGAAAGAAAGCTTAAGTCAAATACATTTTGAAAATGAGGACTTATCCTATTGTTTCCTTTTCTTAATTCTTCACCACACATAGGATATTTGTTGAGGTTGGCTGTTGAGAGGGTTACTTGTAAGTCTACGGAGTCTGTTCACAGTCACAGAAACCCGCTGTTGTCTTTGGCACACAAGTAACATTTGGAGTCTTTTCAGATGGCCCGCAGTGGAACTGGAAGGGAATTTAAGGGGCTGAGAGTGCACCCCACGCTCTGAGCAGGCAAAGTCTCAAAATGAACTAACTGATCAGTTGCTCCTCCATCCTCATACGCTATGCATCCCAGACTGACCCTGAGTGCAGTGGCGCCATGTCCAAACATTCCCTGGGAATGTTGGTATTTTCTAGCACAGAGGAGTAGGAATTATCTTCCTAGAAAGAATTTCCCTGTTTCCTGGGCCTTCCTGCCATGTGGGAAGGTTAGTCGGCTACAACTCTCCATCACACGATTTGTTCCTTCTCCGTTGACAGAATCAGCATGCCAGCTTTTGTAGCTAACAGCTCAAAACTAGAAGTTTGGTAGCATGGAAGTCTTTCAGTGAGAGTTTGAGTGGAAAGCCATGCCATGGACTTTTGGGGTTCAGATTCTCCTAAATTCTAAATTCCTCTCTGGATAAATAGCTTTTGTAGAAGCTGAGTAGAAAGAATTTTTTTTTTCCTAGTTGGCCCAAAGGGGTGGGATCGAGGATGAAAAGAAAGGAGACTAGTGACCCTATGGGTCTCGTTTTTCTAAGTCATTTATAATCTAAGTAGAGCTGTTCCTGGGGGTTCAATTTTGTTTCTGTGCTTTAAATACTTGGAAGTTCTTTCCCCCTCAAAGATCTCTGAGCTCTGTGATGAATATTTAGTGTCTAAAACAAAAATTCTCATTTGAGGCTGGGGTATATGGAAGAATATATATTCTTAAAAAGCAGCATGAAAAATAGGAAGTGTACTCAAATTTTATCTACTGAAATGCATGTGATAGGTAGATGCAGGAACAGGTGGAAGAAAAGGCCTAGGTGGTTTATTTTGTTAATAGAAAAGCTACAGTACATGGCTTCGTTAGTGCTCCTTTGGCCCCAGTCCTGTCACTTGCAAAGACTTTATTAGGAGCCACAATATAAAGTTGAAATCTCCAGCTCGCAACAACATTCTCTAGGACTTTGTCCCAGCCCAGCACCCCCAGTAGTACCCTGAGGGGACTGGGTATCCTTGGTTGGATTGGAGCTTAGATGAAGCTTCTGGAGTCATCCAGCCCCTCTCTCTGCCTTGTTGAATGTGTTTCAAGGGTCCAGCATCATGGAGGCTCCATTTCAGGATCATCATAGTTAGTCCCCACTCGCCTGGTTTGTCCCCATAATTGTTTTGGGGGGCCTCTGATAACTGGATGTTTGGCTCGTGCTACTGCTGGCCTCAGAAGATGTTCCAGATTCTGAGAGAGGGTGTAAGGGGTGCTCACCTGGTGCCCACAAGTGTTTAGGAATGCTCTGTGCTTATTTGGAAGGTTTGGGTTCTCTGAGTTTTCTCCTGGAGAGCTGGTGACCCCTGTCAGCTCCCCCTATGACTCCTCTTCACCCCCCTGGGAGAGGTGCGGTAGGGGACCACAGGGCCTTCTCAGCCCACCTTGGGCCTCTCAGGGCAGTCTTGGCCGACTCCAGCTGAAGCGGAAGTTCTCCAGGCCCTTTTTCCCTCTGCAGAGAGCCATCTCAGTCCTCCCTGTGTGCCCACATTTCCTGATCATCTGCTGTGTTTAGGGTATTTTAAGTGTGGTGGTTTAGTTGCTCAGTCGTATCTAACTTTTGCAACCCTGTAGACTGTAGCCCACCAGGCTCCTCTGTCCATGGGATTTTCCAAGCAAGAATACTGGAGTGGGTTGCCATTCCTTTCTCCAGGGGATCTTCCTGGCCCAGGGATTGAACCGGGGTCGCCTGCATTGCAGGTGGATTCTTTGCCAACTGAGCCAAGTACATCCTCTTACTTAATCCATAAAACCACCCTATAGTTTTGGGGATTGTTAGTCCCATTTTACACATAAGAAAATTGAGGCTGAGAGGATGAGTCATCTGCCCAGGGTCACAAAACTGTGAAGTACAAGAGGGGTCACCTGAATCCAAAAACCTTCCTTCTCCAAACCTCATGGCTTCCCACGAAGGAAGGTGTGCTCTCTGCAGTTCTTTGCCGGGCAAGAAAGCTCTCCTTGTTGAACCCTGTCGGGGTCTGTGGGGCCACAGTGATTCGACACTCTGCCCTGCATGGGGCTCCCCTCTGCGGCTGTCAACACCTCCCCGTGGAGCCGGGTGTCACATTTGCTGTTCTGCCAGAAGTTTCCTTGTAGAGCTGCAAATAGAAGAGTTGATTTTTCTTCCTCTTCCAAACTGGAAATACCACTCAGCTTCTTTTAAAATCAACTTCCTAAGTTGATTCTGATGGCAGGCGATGCAGCCAACCGCAGAGCTGGAGATTTTTAAGAAGTTGTTGGCTGATTGTTACAAGGTTGTGCTCTCGCTGGTCCTAATAACATAGGAAAATGTCTCTTCTCAGGGAGCGGGGCGTTGACAGTGCATCTGACTTGGATGTTAGCTGTGCATGGCATTTGTACCTTTAGACTCTCTTAATTCTTGATCTTGTCTCATAGCCGCAGCTGTTGAATTGGACCTGTGGTCAAAGATGAGGTTTCTAATTGCATCGCTTTTATCCTGGTGGGTATGGTGGAATGGGGGAAATTCAGCATTGGTAAGGGTACCCTGGGGAGAAAGTAACTCCAGCTGCAGCTGAAGGGACTTCAGAGCCAATATATTCAGTAGTTCCTTTTGCATCCCCAAGAGGTTGTTGTCATTCAGTTGCTAAGTCGTGTCCAACTCTTTGCAACCCCATGGACTGCAGCACACCAGGCATCCCTGTCCTTAGCTATCTTCCTGAGTTTGCTCAAACTCATGTCCATTGAGTTGATGATGCCATCCAATCATTTTGTCCTCAGGTCACCCCCTTTTTCCTCTGCCCTCAGTCTTTCCCAGCATCAGGGTCTTATCCAATGAGTCAGCTCTTCACATCAGGTGGCCATAGTGTTGGAGCTTCAGCACCAGTCCTTCCAATGAATATTCGGGGTAGATTTCCTTTAGGATCGACTGGTTGATCTCCTTGCTGTCCAAGGGACTCCCAAGAGTCTTCTCTAGCACCCCAAGAGGCTAAGTAATGCAAAAAAAAAAAAAAAAAAGGAACTGAATATGCCACTTCTCAGCCAGGACTGGAACCCCAGTTTTCTGACTCAGTCCCATCCTGCCTCCCACAGCATCTCAGAGCTCTCAGGTGGGGAGAGGGAGGCCCACAGCGGTGACGTGACTTGCCCGAGGTCCCAGGGCTCGTTGGTAGAAGAGTTGCAGTGAGAACTGGGGCCTGCAGCTGCCTGTATTCCCTGAGCTCTTAAGCTGAATTCACTTAAAAAATTATGTCTCAAATGTAGTCTGAAGACTAGCTGTTTAGAATTTCCCATTGTGACTGTAATGTGCACAGTGGTCTAGAGTTTGTATTGTGTCTGGCGAGGATGGGGAATGTACGTTCAGATGCTCACCTCTGAGAGTCCCTGAGGCCCTCTCTCCTAGGCCCCGCCCCGTGGGTCCAGATCTAGGCCTTGACCAGCTTAGGACTCCTGTTCCACCACCATCTCTCCGTTTTCAGGCTTCCAAAGCCTGCAGGTCACGGGCCAGAGGCCACGACTCTGGAGAGTTTCTTTTTTTGAAATCAACTCTCAGAGCCCTGCACTTCAGTTCCCTTTTGGGGACAGCAAGACAGGTAATGTGGCAATGCTTCTCTGCAGCCCCCAGGCGCCTGCCCAGCCTGCCGCAGCCCCGGCAGAGAAGCGCGCAGGGCAGCGCCCCTGGTTTGAGGGGACAACCCTGAACTGGCCTTTAGGACTTCTCCCAAGAGGAGTGCAAACCTTCAGTGCTGCTCTCAGAGGCGATGTGGTGTCATCAGAGTTTGGAGGTGAAGTCAGTAAGCACCACGGACCTGAGTGACCACACCAGTTTTAGCAGCAGAAGGCGGTGGCCTACTGACTCTCTCTCTGTTACATCACTGTTCCTATTTGCTGGAGCCCTTGAGAGGGCCACCCAAGCGTCTGGCTCTCAGTCAGGCTGCTACAGCATTGCACTACTGAATACTCTTGAATCCGTTGCCCTCGTCTGTCCACGGCAATAGTGAGTAGACGGATGACCAGACCATGTCACGTGTAGGGGCTCCGTGCTTGGCGTGGCAGCCAAGCTTGCCGGGGTGGTGTGAACAGGGTCCCCAGAGCAACCCTGGTGTCCGCGGTCTTTCCCCGTCTGGGTCTCTGCTGTCCCCTGCAGCCATCACGAGGGCTATGTTGTTGTTGGCGGAGCCCTGAGGTTTCTCCCCATAAACCCGATGACTGCTTGGTAATTCTTGTCCGCGGCTGGGAAACAAAACCCAAGCTGGCGACCGACCCTGTTCCTTTGCTGCCCTTTTCTCTGTCCGGCATCCAGCCGTGTTTAGTATTCTGGCCCTGTGCCTTGCCCAGGGGAGGCAGAAGTTTCTAGTGATTATGGCTTTCCGTTTGTTGCCCGGTGCTTTTACTGTGTTTTATTTTTTAACCAAAATTGCATCTGTTTGGTTGTCAGTGTTGAGTATGTATTTATTGTGTTTTACAAACATGAGTATATATGTATGTATCTGTATAAAAACTTATCTATGAAAAGTCAAGGCATGTAAACTAGATATTTTAAAGAGCTATTTATCAAGGGGAAAAAAGATGTGTGTTATAAAGTAAACAGAGTCTATATTTTATATATAATGTAGATAGCAAAACATAGCTTATAAATTATAGAAAGTTTGGGTTTTCTTTTTTTATTATTAAAGCAAAAAAAAAAAAAAAGACAATGAATGCAACTGTTCTTAGTGTTTTACAAGCTGAACTGCTGTGGGTGGTGGCCTTCCCTCCCAGGCCCTCGGGTTGAACAGTCTGTGCTCCGGGCCTGATGCCCGTGTTATGTCTGCGATGCTCTGGGGGCCACGGCTTACCATCACCCCGCCAGCTGACATGTGCCACTTCAAATGTGGCTTCCTGCTGTCCTCCCCAATTGACGTTGGTGGGATAAAGGAATGGAAGTAGCAAATAAAGATTGAAGAGAAGATGTAACTCCAGCTGCTTTATTGTTTATTAGACCCGGGTCTTCTTGCTGATGAGCTAGGTTCCTGGTTGAATTGTGGGATGTGAAGCAAGAATGGGGGTGGGAATGAGACGGTGCATCTGGGGTGTGGGGGTGTGTCTAGGCGGGGAGGAGGGGGTCTGTTCTTGTGTCAGCACCCATGAGGCTGAGCAGTGGAATCCACTCTGCTTTTTTAATGGTAGATGTATTGGAAGCTAGAACTGGAGGCACTTTGGAACATCTGGCTCAAATCCTGGTTCTAATTTTGAAAATGTGGACATGGAAGGGAAATAACCTGCCTAAGGCCACTCAGAGTGTGTGTGTGTGTGAGAAAGCCCAAACCAGGCAAACAAGATGACAACAGAGACCTTAGACTGGGGAGCAAATTTCAGGATTCTCTGGTATACCAAGATCTTAACCTAACACCTCCCACCAAGCTCTATAAGACACATTCAAACAGGCTCCGTTGGCTCTTTACAAGAGCATCTTTGCTTTGTTCTTAGCAGCATTTAAGGGCCACCATTGTGGACTGAGGTCAGCTGAATCTGAGATTTGTGTGGATGAGGTCTCTCGTGGATAGGCTGGTCTTTCCACCCTCTACTGTCTTAGAGAACACACAGGTAATTCTTCTGGTCCATGCTTTCCCTTCACGTAAAAACAGGAAATAGGAAGAAATATACAGAAGCTGAGATCTCATTGTTCATTTCTTATTGAGCAGGTCGTGATGTTAATGCATTCAGAACACAGCCCATCCTTTAAGACAAAAAGGTGCAGCAAATGCCTGTGTTCACACGGATCCTGACAATACACGTGTAACATCTCATACTTGGGACAGTGCAGTAAGCCTGAGCTCGGTTCTGAAGAAGGCAGTGAGAGGGGCTTCTTTATCAAAGCTGCAAGTGCCATGTGCCCAACTGTAAAATATTGTGCCGTGGGGTCCAGTTCTCCAGTTCTTCTAGCCACATGGCCTGAGAACCAGCCCCTGGTGAAAGACTCCACGCTCCTGAGCATTTATGTACATTTTCAATCCAAGAGCAAGTTGTTCCTTCACAGGTTTGGAATTTCTTTGTGATGCTGGTTTCTCTCATTATAAGCTTATTTCTTGTTACAGAAACGGGATTCTGCTGTGTCCTATTGAATCACAGGATGTGATCACAGTGCTTTCATAGTCTCTGGACTGTGGTTTAAAAAGAATAGTTGCAATTACATTGCAAGTCATTCAGGTTGTAGCTGATGGATCAAACAAAGAGCACTCTGTGTCCCCCTGTGCCTGTCGGCCTCCCCTCCCCCGCTGCCCCCCCCTCCCACACTTTGTTTTTACCTCCTGCTTCTTTTGTGTATTTTTAGTGCCTGTTGTGACAAGTTTGTGTGATACAACCTGAAACACAGAATGACTGCTACAATTGTTATGAGAATAAAATGCACATCTACCAAGTATGCAGAAGTTTGTATAGAAATGAAAAAATAACAATTCCAGCTCACTCTAAGTTGTATGCTCCCATTTTATCATCCTGTGTGCATGCCAAGTCGCTTCAGTTATGTCCAACTCTGTGCAACCCTATGGACTACAGCCCTCTAGGCTCCTCTGTCCATGGGGATTCTCCAGGCAAGAATACTGGAGTGGGTTGCCATGCCCTCCTCCAGGGGATCCTTCTGACCCAGGGATTGAACCCACATCCCTTAAGTCTCCTGCATTGGCAGGCGTGTTCTTTACCAGTAGCGCCACCTGGGAAGCCCTTTATCAACCCACACTTAGCCTTAATCTTGCCTAAGCAGAAAAGATCCCTCTGCCTAGATATTCCTAGCCAGTGCCTACATGCTCTGGTCAGTAGCAGCGCCCTCTGCTGGAAGGTTGGCCAGGAAGTGCAGGAATAGAAATGGAACGAGACACCACCTCATAGAGTTTGAGCCATGTCATGACCAATTAAGACAGCGTGACAGCTTACCTGAACCAAAACTTTGACAAAGAAGCTGATGTGAAACATTCAGAATTCTTTGGCTTGTTCATTCAAGTTCAGGTTTCCTTTGGAAGCCTATCTCTGAGTTTCCCACTGCTGGTGAATTCCTGAGAAGTGACTTGCACTAGGACAGCCATTGCAGGTTTGCTGTGGTCCAGGCACAGCTCTCAGGATGAACTCACATCTAAGCTGGTGGTTGGACTTCTTCCAGAAATACCCCAATGAAGGGAGCACCTTTCTGTCCTAAAGTTACACAGATTGTGATCACCTGGGGTCCAACCAGACTCTCCCTTTTAGCCACAAGGGAGGATGAAGGACTAACTTTAGGAGCGACTTCTTGGGCAGTTACAGATTCATTCCTTTCTTGATTGATGGTGTGTACATGGATGGGGCTCAATCCCAGAATTACCGCCTGGGGTGTACACGTTCGGAAGTCCCATTGTCTCTGACCCATTCATCATTGGCCATCAGCGCCTTGGAAGAAGAATGCCCTGGGGAGGAAGAACCCTAAGAGGGCTGTGAGCAGCTGCAGTGGGTGTGGAGATGATGTCTACAAGCCCACGAGGCCCCAGGGAGTCCCCAGTCTGGCAATTTGCCCCCCAAAGTCACTACCTCCCTTTTAGAGTGCACTGAGGGGTCTAAATCAGGCAGAAGCCAGACCAAAGCTGTTTGAAGCTGCCTGGGGAATGGTGACTCATTCCAGACTCTTCAAAACCAGAGAACAAGCAGGCATAATAGCTGGTGAAACTACAGGCAGGGAAGCAAGGCCAGAGGCCCTGCTGTCTTTCCAGACCTTCTGAGGCAGCTTGTCGGGGATGCGGTGGCTAACAGGTGAGCCTGGAGCACTGGTCCATTTAATGGTGCTGAACTCAGGGATCTGGCTTGGCACTCAGGTTCTGCTGTGAAGCAGAAGGAAGCCATCCTGGGACAAGCAGGTCTGCGTAGGCTGTGAGATGCTAAAAAGCCTGGATCACTGAGGAAGCAAGGGGGTGGGGACGTATGGGGAAAAAAGAGAAGGAACTGGGGTTATGGGATTGGCTGGGCAGCAGGGGGAATACAGGGCAGAAGCAAGAGTGGATACTGATGCCAAGGGTAAAAAGAGGAAGAGGGAAGAACTGGAGACGGGTCAGAGGCATGCATTTGAGATATGGAAAGTTCTGGAGATAAGTAAAGGGTACATGAGATATCTGAAACGCGGTTGCTCTGTGGCTGACAGGCCTGATCTGTGCTCTGAGAACAGCTTGGATGAGGAGGAGGACAGCGGATGAGAAAGCATGAGGGCGGAATTCTTACAGAACTTGGCAGCGTCCGGCTGACTCACTTCTGGAGCTGTGCACGGGGATCCAACAGTCAGCATTTGCTGGAACAATTTCCATACGCGCCTCTGTTAAGTGAGCACCGGACCCCAAATGCACCCTGCATCCCTTCCTCCGCTCATGTTGCTTCTCCTGTTTGCAATCCCCACGCCCCCCGCCTCAAACCTGAAGTTGTCAAGGATTCACCAGCTGCCATTTCACCCTGTCCTTTGACACATTCAGGAATCTTCCAGATAGCCTTTTTCTTTTTTTTTCTGAACACACAGAATCTCACATCCCTCTTCAGCTTTCAGAGACCCTGCCCACCAGGCCATCACTACAACCTGCTTTCTCCTCTCCCGCTGGAGCTTTTCTGACGACAGTCTCCCGAGGGAGCAGGCTTGGTCCGGCAGGACTGACAGCCGTCAGCTGCACCCAGCCCTGGCCTCTGTTGTCTTGAGCCCCACCTCAGTCCTCGGATCTGTCCCGGGTCTCGTCATGTGGACATCCAGGCAAAGGCTGATTCCTTTCTCTCCTCCGGCTGTGTCTCAGCCCTTCCCAGCCTGCTTTCATTCCCCAGCTGGACTCTCTCCCTGTCCACTGAGCTCTCCCTTCATCCTTCAGTTGGGCCAGAGTCTTTGAACTTGGATAGAAAGAAAAAAACCCAAACCAAATCAGCAAAATACACCTTCATCTGCATTAACTCTAACTGAAACTTGGCATCTTCTTCAATTGTGGCATCAAATTCCAGTCGGATGAGCAGTGTCTGTGACTTTACCCCCACTAAGAATCACATATATCTTCAGATCTCATCATTGGCTTTTGCAGATATTTTGAAATACCATGTATACTTGTCACTTCTCTAAAACTATGGAAATCATTAGACTATCACCAGATCTTTTAATTTATTAATAATACTTCAATAAAAAGCCCATACATTGGCCTATCACAAGTTTTAAAAATTGGGGGGATAACTATGACAACATAATTTGTTACTTTGTAGCCACAGGTACCTTATTTTACACATTCAAAAACATTATTCCGGGGGTTAAACACATTATCCCAAAAAGGGATCCATTGGCTTCACCAGATTGCCAAAGATATGCGAGACACGAAAACGCTGAGAACCCCTGTGTGTGGCAGAAATAGCTTTGGCATGACCCTTGTTCTCAACTATAAAATTTTTCCATGGTTATTGAATATGATTTAAACAATACACAATTAATTGAAAAGAGATGCTCTGAAATCTGAAGACCCCTTCTGGGTGTCCAAACCCTTGTCTTTAGGAAGTTCTTGCTTCAAAGCCCTGTTTCCCAAACAAAGCAGAGCATCAGAACCAGAAGGGTGCCCTGCACCAAAAACCACCTGAACTGATCTGGGGGCAGAAGAGATTTTTAAAAATGTGAATGACACAGGCATCTATTAAACAGCCCACTCTGTTCAAGGAGGTATTATACAATGAAAGTTAAAATCTGTTTCATCCCAGGCCCTCATTCCACTTTTTAGAGGTAACCCCCATTCACAGGGCTCCCCCAGTAGCTCAGTGGTAAAGAATATGCCTGCCAATGCAGGGGACATGGGTTTGATCCCTGGGTCTGGAAGATCCCCTGGAGAAGGAAATGGCAACCCTTGCCAGTAATCTTGCCTGGAGAATCCCATGGACAGAGGAGCCTGGCAGGCTACAGTCCACAGGTTTGCAGAAGAGTTAGTCATGACTTAGCAAGTAAACAATAACAACCTATTCACAATTTATACCTTTCCCTGAAATTATCCCAATACACACACCAATATTGTGTGTGCTGTACACACGGTGGCATCTTGTTCTTTTTTTCTTAATGCATTTTTGACCTCTTTCCACAGTAGCCTGTATCATTGACTTCATTCTTTTTCATGGCTTTGTCGAAAAAATCTACATGAAAAATTCTAACTAAAAAATTTTAAGGCTCTGAAGACAGATGGTAATGGTTACATAATCATGCAAATTTCTGAGAACCACTGACCCACCCACTTAAAGATGGTACATTTCGTGTTTTGTTGGGGCTTCCCTGGTGGCTCAGTGGTAAAGTGCCCACCTGCCAATGCAAGGGACATGGGTTCAATCCCTGGGTCAGGAAGGTCGTGTGGAGGAGGAAATGGCTACCTACTTCAATATTCTTGCCTGAAAAAATCTCATGGAGAGAAGAGCCTGGGGTCCATGGGCTCACAAAGAGTCAGATATGCCTGAGTGACTGGGTACGGCATGTATATTTAACCACAATATATAAAAAAAGGTTAAGCTCCGCAGGTAATGGAGCCACAGGCCCCCAGTTCCTCCCCAACCTCCCCTCAGGTCAGCTAGCTCGACATCTTGGAAATGCCTCCTCTTTTTTGCCTCTTTGCTGCCATCCAGAGTCCCCTTGTCCCTATTTCTTTTTGGAAACAAAAGCTCCCTTTTCCACAGGTGCCTGGTACCAGAGTGAAAGTGGATGAAAGTTTCTCTCCTAATCCTGTCAGAAGTCAGCAGACAGCTGGCATGGCCACGGACAGTCCAGGCTCTGGTGGGGACCGAATCCTTTTCAGCTCTGGAATGCCTTTCATCCTCCGTGTTGAAAGCTTTGCGGAAATGAGGCCAGGGCTTGTGAAACAATTCAAGCCTGGTCGCAAACAACCCCTAGAGTCTACGCTAACGCTTCCTCGTATTTTTTTTCCAGTGGCGTTTTGACATCCTTCACCCAGCTAAAGGGTTCGGAAAAAGCCTTTTCACGAGGAGCCTATTCAGATAAGTTCAGTTCAGTACAGTCACTCAGTCGTGTCCAACTCTTTGCAATCCCATGGACTGCAGCACGCCAGGCTTCCCTGTCCTTCACCAACTCCGGGAGCTTGCTCAAACTCATGTCCATCGAGTCAGTGATGCCATCCAACCAACTCATCCTCTGTCGTCCCCTTCTCCTCCTGCCTTCAATCTTTCCCAGCATCAGGGTCTTTTCCAACCAGCCGGTTCTTCGCATCAGGTGGCCAAAGTATCGGAGTTTCAGCTTTAGCATCAGTCCTTCCAATGAATATTCAGGACTGATTTCCTTTAGGATGGACTGGTTGGATCTTCTTCCAGTCCAAGGGACTCTCAAGAGTCTTCTCCAACACCACAGTTCAAAAGCATCAATTCTTCGGCGCTCAGCTTTCTTTATAGTCCAACTCTCACATCCATACATGACTACTGCAAAAACCATAGCCTTGACTAGATGGACCTTTGTTGGCAAAGTAATGTCTCTGCTTTTTAATATGCTGTCTAGGTTGGTCATAGCTTTTCTTCCAAGGAGCAAGCATCTTTTAATTTCATGGCTGCAGTCACCATCTGCAGTGATTTTGGAGGCTCCAAAATAATCTCTGTTTCCATTGTTTTCCCATCTATTTGCCATAAAGTGATGGCACTGGATGCCATGATCTTAGTTTTACACGCCCTGAAATTCAGCACCATGTGGGGGATCTGTAGGGTTTAAGGCACTCCCATTGATCCGTGGACGCTGGAGCAGTTAAGATCAGAGGGAACAAGAGCTGGCCCAGAGCACAGCTTCATGGACCTGTCACTCCAGGCAGGTTCTCCCAGAAGGTCCATCCATTGGTGTGACATCAAGTCCGTGGGAAGTGTTGCCTTGGCTACAGACGGGGTAGGGTACCAAGGTACACAACTTATTTTAGTCACCTGGAGGAGTTACTGAGGCACCAGATTCTTGTCTCTCCCTGTGAAGGGATCCCTTAAACTCCCATTTTTATTGTAAAAGCCTCCATGCCTCCTTCCCACATTCAGGTGGCCTGGCTCTGGGAGTTTGACCCAGCCTCATCAGTAGGTCCTGCTGTGAGGTGACTCTAGTGAAGAGGAGGGTTTTCCCACTGCTCTGTCCCTCCCTGGAGGGCTTGACCGAGTTGCTGCAGACACCAGCATTTCAACATTTTGGAGAAGGAGGTTTTGGTTTGGTGAGGCATGGCCCTGAACTTGTAAGTTCATTGGAGATGCTTTTCAATTTTCAACTCCCTATGTCATTACTAACACCTGCTTCTCTGGAAGGTCTCATTGGGTGTCACTCCACCCGACCACCCCCCCGATGCCCCCAGCACTGCGTGTCCACCCGTTCATGAACTCTGTTCCATGTGCCCCCTGTATCAGACTTTTACCAGCTCACACATCCTTTCTATGAGTCACTGTGGCCTCGCCTGGTCCGGGCAGAGATCATCTTCAAGACAGAGGATCCATGGAGCCACAGAGATCTGGCTGGAAGGCTGGCCCCATCCATGGTGTTTTCATCTCATTGCTGCCTTTCCTCTGAGATCAGATGGTTCTCAGACCTCATTCTGTGACTGAGGTCCTGGCCATTACCCTATAAGGTGAAGTAAAGGAGTCAGGGCAAGCCCCATGGAGGTCAAAAGACATCCTCCTGGCAAGCTGGGGTTTTTGAGATAAAGCCCTTGCTCCCGGTTGCTGGCTTGCCTGGGTGCCTGATAATAGATCATTTCTATCCATTTTAGGACTATCTCCTGAAAATTAAATAGTTCTAGGATGAGTTTCAAGAGACTTAATTTGCAGTTAAGGAAAGAAATATAAACAGCATTCGATTCTGCTTTGTATGTTCTGGGTTGCTAGTTGGCAGCATTTTTCTGCAGGACTCCTGAGAGATGATACCACTACGATGGGAGCTCTGTGATCATTTTTTGTTGGGATTTTAAATCAGAACCACCCTGTCCCTGTCCTGTGCTCCCTGAGCCTACTCTAGGGGGTACAACAGACTCTCTCAGGCTGGGGAGAGTTTGCAAAGTTACCTGTAGAGCAGTGGTTCTCAAAGTGTATTCCCTGACTCAGCAGCATCACAGGGTGGGAAGGGAGCTTGTTAAAAACACAACTCCTCAGTCCCATCCCAAACCCTAGAAACACTGGGCCCGAGCCCAGCAAGCCCTCCAGGCCAGTGTGGGGCATGCTCACTGCATTGCAGTCCTTGGTGACTCTTTGTTTTCCATTATCTCCATTAAGAATCATGGTTCTGGACAATGGGTCTCAGCCCTGGCTGCATCTTAGAATTACCTCCTGCCCCGCCCAAGCCATCATCCCGAGGTTCTGATTTAACTCACCTGCCGGAGGACCCAATCACAGCTCTTCTAGTGATTCTAATGGCCAGCTGGGCCTCAAGAACCATTCCTGCTGTTCTCCTTGTAGATTTCAGCAGCCTTGTGGGTGACCACCTGTTTATTCCTCACGCCCTCCTCCCAGCACAGAAGGAATTCATTCCTTGTAATTCATCGTGATCACTCATCAGCCAAAGAGACAACAGGAGGTAAGACAGAGCATTGCCAGAAGGGGACACTTGGATTCCTAAGCCCTGCCCCACCTCACTTGCTGCTGGACTTCAGTAAAGTTAAATCATTTCATCTTTCTAGGGCTCAGTTCCCTCGTCTCTCAAACTAGATTCAAAATTCCTTCCTTTCTTCAAGTCAGAGAGCTAGTTGATAGTCTCTTAAAGTCTTTCCCAGATCCTCCTCCCCAAATTATCTTAGATTCTAAGGGCTTTTAAAAGGTTGGAACTGCTCTTCAGCATAGAATTGCTAATATTAATGTTTTGATTTTACTTCCTCCAGGATGAACCAACTCCAGATTGTGAGCTAGTCAATTGTGTGTTTTTGTAGTATTCACAAATATGAGTCAAGTCTAAAAGAACCTGTTACTCAGACAAACAGGTGCCAAAAAGGAAGCACGACAGTGATTTGCATTCTTTCTTTGCCCTGTAGTGCTCCAGTGGGCACTCAGAAGTCCATCTGGAGGGCAGCCCGCCCGCAGGTTCAGCCCAGCGCCCCCACGTTCACGGACCTCTGATTCTTTTCCCTTCTCCTCAGCTGCTCACCTTTCCTCCCGACTCCTTCTCCCAACCCCCACTTTTTTTCCCTGACTCTGCACAAATGGTACACCAACCAGCCTGCGATGAACCTTCACTGGGTTCGTCCACCCCACCGTGCTGATGTGAAAACTCCTGTAAAAAACAACAAACAGCAGAGTGAGCCAGGGAGAGAGTGTTTCCTGAGTCAGTTGCTTATTTATTTACTTATTTTGGTATGCTGACTTTCTTCTTCCCAGAAAATAAGGTAATTGTTTTCTCTCTCCCTCTCACCCTCCGTCCTGAACAGTGAGTGATGAGATTAGGAGGCTGAAGGAAGATGGGGAAATGGTTGCCAGGTGATACCAGTATATCAGCAGTACTATGTAAATAGTGGCAGAGCTGTACAAAACGGCCCTGGAGGAAGCCATCCACGAGGGGGTGTCTGGTGCCGCTGCCTGCCAGGCGCTGGCATTGGCTGTCATCCACTGCAGGAGCCGAGCTCTGTAGATGGCACGCACAGGGCAAGCGACCGTTTAGATATGCTCACTGAAATCAGGAGAAGAAACCCTTCTGTGTTGTTGCAGCGTCCTGCCAGTGCTCTCTGCTAAGGACACTCAGTATCATGCCAGAGAGCAAAATAAAAATGTTTACAGGGCTCAGCTCCATTGTCACAGAGCAGGCACTGAAAGGTGGATCTGGAGCTGAGAGGAGCTTCACTGACATCTCAGACTTGTGACCAATCATCTACGTGACATTGCTGCTTGGATGTCTGAGAGACATCTCAGAATCACTAGGTCCAAAGTTGACCGATGTCCAGATCCTCCTCCCAAGCCTCTACCTGCCCTCTTCCCCATTCTTGCCGGTGCTCAGGCTCAAACCTCCAAGTCATTGCTGACTCTCACTTCTTGCAAATAATATGACATGGATGGGTGTCTCTCTCTGCAAGTCCGGGCAGGTACTCCCGAGTCAAGGCAGAGCTGAGCATTCCCCCCCTTGATTTCCTTAAGAAGGAAGACGTCTGCCAGTGAACAAGGACGCTGCGTTTGCTCCCCCGTCCCCTCTAACACGCTCCATGGCCCCGTTTAAAAGTGTTATGTCTGCCTTAACCAGCTCTTGTTTGTCTCTGTTGTTGTTTTCCTCTGAGAAATGCCGCTTCTCCTAAAACTTTTCTCCCCCACATTCCTAGATAGCAACTTTTTGATGCTGAAGCTTGAAAGAGGCCAAGGGCTCTTCTTTCACCTGAAAAATCAAGTATTTTTCATGATAGGTGACTAGTAATAAATCAGTGTGAAACCTGGTTATTTCATGGATGTCTGGATCTTTTGCTGTATCAAATGGACGTGTGAAAGATGCTTCAGCAATACCTAAGGGCAGGTGTTGAACAAAAAGATTCCACACGCCATCTGTTTCTTTATAATTGTGTGTTTTTCCTGGGTCATTATCAGAAGTGAGGAGGATGCTGTTCCTCATTAATAAGACTTAATAATAAAAGTTTTATTGAGCTTTTTCTTCCCCCCTTCTCTCCATCTTCATTATTCTCCTCCCTCCTCTACTTCTACCTCCTCCTTCTTCATTATATTTTAATCATGACCATCAGGGGCGCTGTTGGAGCATTTACCGGGATAACGCCTCCATGTTTTAACCCTTGTGCTGTGTGTTCATTTCCTCGGGTAAAAGGAACAGATCTAAAATCCTACAGACTTTTGTGCCTGTGTTATGAACTCCTCTGCTCTCATGCCGTCTTGTGGCAAAGAACCATTTTTTTTTTAAAATTCCTATCTGTTGTGGACTTATGTCTTCTCAAATGCAATGAATACGAGTTACTAGAAAATGAAATAAATATGAAATATAAAATAAAAATGAAATTAAAAAGACATAAATACAAGCCCTCAGTTTTTGTTATTAGATTCAACAGGCATAAAATGACTCTCTCCAACTGGTGTCAGTGTCTGAGGGTATGCTCTGAATTTCTGTACTTACTGGGTTGCAGACCATCACACACAGTCCACAGACCAGCACTAGTCAGAGGCCCACCCTTACAGTAACTCTGGCCCAGCAATCGTGTTACTGCCTTACAGGGTTTTAATAAGAAAGATCAAAAACACCTGCAAGTTCCTTCCCTTACCCTAAATCCAAACAGCTGACAAAAGCTATGCACCAAAGAGAGCGTGCACGCACGCACGCGCGCGCGCACACACCCCCCCACCCCCACCCCCGACGGGTTAACACAACATAGGTTAAGTGTGCGGACTCTAGAGCCAGATAGCAACCATTTACAAGTTGGATCCACTTGAATTTATTTCCTATAAGATATGGAAGGTAATAATACCAATTGCTTCCTTTTTTAAAGATACTAGTTATTGGCCATAGGATGCATACAGCTCTCAGAACATGAGGCACTCAATGCATTTAGCTATGATTCTTTTTACTTGAAGGAGTAAAGAGGTCTTTGTTGCCTTGCTCAACCTTTCCATTGACATGAAGATAGATCTGTGGTCTACCTGACAAGCGGGGGTCCATCTTGCCTTCCCCAGCCCCTGGAAAGCCAGACCTTGGTGGAAACCCAGCAGAATCCCAGCAGCTGCTTAGGCATGAAGTTCCCCTCAGCTGAGTGAAAAGTATCCCAACCGCCTCCTCTTGCTGCCCTCTGCTGTTTCTACTGAGAATTGCACCGAGCAGAGTTTTCACTGCAGGAGACGAGCAACACCTCACCTCAAGTAGGGGGGAGTTGTCCTTCTGTACCTTGTGCAGGATTTGATTGAATGTCCTAAAGTTTGTTCTTCATGGTGCCTTTAACCTCATAGCTTTGCATTTTCATATGGAATGCAACCCACTCCAGTATTCTTGCCTGGAGAATCCCATGGACAGAGGAGCCTGGCGGGCTATAGTCCTTGGGGTTTCAAAGAGTTGGACAAGACTGAAGCGACTTAGCACGCACGCATAGAGTCTATAACTGCTTCTGGACTTTCCGTCAAATGCAGACTTGTGTTGCCTCAAGCTCTGCCGATTTTCAAGCAAGTGTGACCAGTTGGCCAACCTGCTCCTGGTTGACTCCTCATTTTGCTTCTTCATGCCCCCGCATCCCAGGTTCGCTCTTGAGCCCCAGGCTAGCTGTGGCCTCTCCTATCCTCTCAGCTGCTCTGCACCTCCAGAGAGAGGCCCTCCTGCCTCCAACTCTCTCCCTCTCCAGGTCTCTGACACCCATGGTTACCAAGTCTTTCTCATCTGGTCACCACTCCACCGGCCACACGTGGTTCCAGCTCTTGGACCTTCTCCATCTGACCCTTCCTGCCCTCAAGCCGTATCTCTTGTGACACCCACACAGCTACCTCAGGTGCTGAGTCCTGCCCCCAAGGCCACCTCTGAAGCTGACTTCTGAAGCTGACCCTTTGTACCTGCTGCCAAAGACCCCTGATCATTACAAACTTCCCGACCCCCAATTAGGCAAAGACACCCACTCCCGCAAACATTCTATAGTGCCCGAACCAATCAATCACCTAAGGCCAACCTTCCAGCAGGAATTTTATTTGTCTTGAGGCTTTAAAACTTGGCTATTAACCCACGAAAACTGTCGACCCTCCTTGGTCCGTCGGGAGATTGGCTCACTGTGCTCGCAGTGCCCACGTTATCTCTGCTCTTTGTTCTTAATAAACTCACTCCCTTCTGAAATGCTCTGTATCTGGAAATTCTTTTCCAACCTGCACTGGGACTGACTCAACGTTAGGCCAGCTCCCATTCTCCACAGACACACCGTCATTTCCTTTGTGGTTAGTGGGTACTGTTTCATCAAAAATACCCTCATTTCTACAAAAATACTACTCAGCTCAAATGTCCTTCCACCCACGGTGTCTTACCTACCACTGCAGGCAGCAGTGCTCAAGTGCTACGGCCTTTCTTCCACGCTACTCAGGCTGCCCTTATCAAACGCATGGTTACTTGGGTAAATTTCTTCTTAAACTATTTTTCTAACAAAACTTTTTGTTGAAATTTGGAGACTTAACCAAGAAAGTGATAAGATTAAAAATAATTTTGGGCCCTTTGCCTCCAATTGAGACACGGAACAAGGAGAACAGGTTTATCTCCCAGCCACGATCTTTTCTGACCACAGTGGTATGGAACTAGAAATCAATAACAAGAAGAAAACAGAAAAAAAAAAAAGCACAGTTATATGGAAATTAAGCAACACACTCCTTAATAATCAATGAGTCAAAGAAGAACTCAAAAGGGAAATCAAGGAATATCTTGAAACACATGAAGATAAAAACAGCATACCAAAACCTATGAGATTCAACAAAAGTAGTTCTAATAAAGAAGTTTACACTGATGAAGGTCTACACTGAGAAAAAGAAAGATCTTAAATAAACAACCTAGTTTTACACCTAAGGGACTAGTGGAAAAAAAAAAAAACACACCAAAAAACCAGACCAAATCCAAAGTTAACAGAAGAAAGGAAATAATAGAGATAAGAATAGAAATTAATGAAATGCTATGCTATGCTAAGTCACTTCAGTTGTGTCCGACTCTGTGTGACCCCATAGACGGCAGCCACCAGGCTCCCCCGTCCCTGGGATTCTCCAGGCAAGAACACTGGAGTGGGTTGCCATTTCCTTCTCCAATTAATGAAATAGAGACCAGAAAAACAGTAGAAAAGATCAATAAAACTAAGATCTATGTTTTTTTAAAGATAAAACTGCCAAAACTTTAGCTAGAATAACAGTAAAAGAGAGAAGACAAATATTATAAAATCAGAAATGAAAGAGAATATGAACAATTATATGGCAACAAATTGGACAGCATAGAAGAAATGAATTCCTAGAGATATACAACCTACCAACCTACTGAAGCATAAAGAAAAAGAAAATCTGACTTTATGTGCCATCTTGACACAAAAGGGCCAAAGATTCATGCAAAATATAAAAGAGGGCAAAGGCCAAATAATCACCAGTGGTTAATAGATTCATTATTTGTTAAATGAACCCATAGCAATATCTGACCTCTGACCAGGGATTTCCATATACCAGGACAGTACTGGAAGTCTATAATCACATCTATGTAATAATATGCTACATTTTGACAGGTAAAGTAATATCCCCTCCAACAGAACAGTTCTGTATACAGTTATATATCCAAAAAAAGGTTCATGAAACCACATCACCAGTGCCAAATGATGCAAAAATAAGATAGGCAGAAAAAGAACAAAAAAAATAAAGTAGGCTTTGTGTGTGTGTTAGTTGCTCAGTTGTGTCCGACTCTTTGCGACCCCATGGACTATAGCCACCAGGCTCCTCTGTCCATGGCATTCTCCAGGCAAGAATACTAGGGTGGGTTGCTATTTCCTACTCCAGGTGATCTTCCTGACCCAGGGATTGAACTCGGGTCTCCCGCATGGGCAGGTGGATTCTTTACTGTCTGAGCCACCAGTGAGGGAAAAGTAGACTTATTAGAGGAAAATTTTACAAGTAGAAGATAGTGCAGTGTATGCAATCCTATTCCACAGTTTAGGTGAGGCTTAGAGTGAACAGGCGCTGCGGCCAAGATTGGAATCAAGCGAGGCGGGTGGGTGTGGGGAGCCGTGCCCTTAATTTTTCACAGATTTATAGTGATGGGGTTGGGGTGAAGCACAGATCTGCTCTGACACTAAGGGGAGCTCCCTGGGCAGATAGGGGAGCCTCCGGGCCCTTTAGCTGGTGTCTGCCTATGTAATTAGCTAACTCAGAACTGCTGAACAAATCTCCACGCAATAGCCAAAATGAAGGCAAAAATGAGCCTCCAGAACCATCCAGATTTGTCCCTCTTCAGATGTTTTGGAGACGTAATTTGATATGTCAATTACCTGAATTCATATGTTCACCAATCATGCTTTAATGGACTTTTTTTTTACTATGTTAATTTTGGTTACTGCTCAAAATGAAGACAGTTGTCTTAGAGCTATACCCTCACTGGGTCTCCATTGCCTTAGCTCTTAAAAAAAGAGGGGACAGGTGGTTGAGGTTGATGGTAACTGATAATTACTGCTCTACCACAGGTGAATTTAAAATGATGTGATGCCGTTCCTGAACACTTTCTGCTGCTTCCGTACCCTGAAGTCTTAACTCTCAGGCCCATCATATTGAATGGAACGGGCTGACCTCCAAGTCCCTTTTGATCTTGAAGCTGGATTGTTCTGTGCAATTATTTTCATCGTTTTAGTAAGAACAATTAACCACCAGAGGGCAGACAGGTTACAAGGCAGTAAGGGGTGAGGCTAGCAAGGGATCCATTCAAACGAAGTGCACCTGTGACTTTTAAAATTCTTCCAATCTCACAAAATCTTACTGCGTTGCTTGTGAAGATTAAGATCAGTGCAGCGGAAGAAAGGAAGAGTGGAGGTGAGTATGGGGAGCTTGAGATTCTGGTAATGGGTTTGCCATTTTGGGGTAGGGACTTTGGAGGGAACGTTTGATCAAAATTGAGGTGAGGGAACAGGCTGCTGTGGCTCTCTGGGGACACAGCATTTGCCCAAGGAAGAACGAACGCGAGAAGGTCCTAACACAGTAGGGTCCCCAGTATTCAATAGGGTAAGAGGAGGCAGATGCAGAGAAGACTGGTCTTTGCTCTGAGCCAAATGGGGACTAGCACAGGATACTGAGCAGAGGACGGTTGTTTTTACAGGGTCACTCTGGCTGTGGGTAAGAATAGCCTCCAAGAGACTTAGTTCCTATGTATGTCTATATGGTCAGTCGCTCAGTCATGTCCAACTGAGGCCCCGTGGACTGTAGCCCGCCAGGCTCCTGTGTCCATGAAATTTTCGAAGCAATTAGACTGGAATAGGTTGCCGTTTCCTATTCTAGGGGATCTTCCCAACCTAGGGACTGAACCCGCATCTCCTGCAGCTCCTGCCTCAGCAGGCGGATCCTTTACCACTAGCGCCACCTGGGAAACCCATACATCCCGCTTATCAGCAAACAGCACAGCAAATAGACCATTCAAGGCTACCAGGCTCTGTCACTATTTAACTAATAGCAGATGATTCCCAGGCACCATGCCAAGCATCTTACATACCTTCTCATTTCATCCTTTCAATACCTCTATGATGTCATCACCACTGTCGGCTCTATTTTAAAGGTAAGAAAAAGAAGATTGTAAAAGTTAGTGACAGGTCCAAGGTTCAGACGAAGTACACGGAATTCTTAAAAGCTAAGACTTGAAGGAGCAAAGCTCCTTCTACTTGCTAATGTGAAGAAGCACTGCCTAAGCAAGGCTTAGGACCCCAGAGCTGAAGAACTGAAGATGGTGATGGTGGAGGGCGGAGCATCAGTGTTTGCATTCAATCATCACACGCTTCTTTAAAGTTCTGTGTAGCCCTTATACTACAAGCTGGCTGACCCCGTAACTGGACTGACTTTTGTGTTGATGATTTGTAAGATGCCCTCTAGAGCTTCTAATCTAATCTTTTATCTAATCTTCCCTCCTAGCTGTCAGTAAAGAATCTTCCTGCAATGCAGGAGACCTGGGTTTGATTCCTGGGTCAGGAAGATTCCCTGGAGAAGGGAATGGCAACCCACTCCAGTATTCTTGCCTAGAGAATCCCATGGACAGAGGAGCCTGGTGGGCTACAGTCCATGGGGTTGCAAAGAGTCAGGCATGACTTAGCAACCAAACCACCTCTAGAGGTTGGCCCCTGTGTGCTCTGCTGTGTACATATTTGGTCTCTTAGGGAAGCAGCTCCCTTCATGGGACTGACTCCTCTTTAGTAGTAATGAAGTCGCTCAGTCGTGTCCAACTCTCTGCGACCCCATGGACTGTAGCCTACCAGGCTCCTCAGTCCATGGAATTTTCCAGGCAAGAGTACTGGAGTGGGTTGCCATTTCCTTCTCCAGGGGATCTTCCCAACCCAGGGATCGAACCCAGGCCTCCTGCACTGCAGGCAGATGCTTTACTGTCTGAGCCACCAGGGAAGCCTGACTCCTCTTTAGGTGGACTGAAATCATGGGTCAAATCTGTTTCACCTGTCTTCACCTTTCAAGGTTGTTTTAAGGCCTGTGCCTCCTCTGAGCATCACGTGGCCCAAATGATGACCTATTGAGGACAGGCAGGCATGTGGTCCTTCATGCATGCACAAGACTGCCAGTGCGCGGCTGTTAGAGGTTCCGCTCTGCCAACCATCAGTATTGCGGTGGTCCCTGGGGCAGCGGTCACCCTGAGTCTCAGTCCACAGGACCAGGTCCCCTGTTTAGGGGTCCTGAGGAGTCTGAGGGCCGGCTGGGTGCTGGGTACCTGGTTCCCTCAGAGATGACGGCTGGGCAGGGCCTGGGGACCTCGTCATGGGGGCAACATCGGCTGAAAGCTGCCCCCTTAGCTAGGCCTGGGGACTGGCAGGAGGACCCAGACTGGGTGCTAGACAAATGCTCCCAGGCAGGGTATACAACCTCGCTGGGACCCCCTCCTATTATCCAGGACCTGGACTTCAGAGGGCGAAAGTGGAGCCTTGGGACCTTGAACAAGAAAAATGCAGGGTAATGATGCTGCTTTACTTATGGGTCTTGTTACCTTTAAAAGTGTTATACCTTTAGATAAAAAGTTGTAGGACAGGGTAACTTTTGTTACCTACCTGATAGAGGTTTACAGGAACATCGAGACCTGACCTGCATGGACAACTGCAGGAACAAAGGATCCTACACCAAGAAGTTTTCCACAACGAGCCGCGTCCCTCCCTCACCTTCCCTCTAAAAGCGCTTTTTAAGGTATGAGCCACCTGTCTCTTTGCATGGCCCTGTAATAAACCTTTCTCTGCTTCAAACACTACGATTTCTGTATTGTCTGGCCTCACTGTGTACTGTTGGGCACACAGACTTGTGTTGTAACAGTAAGATGTTTGCCCGAGTTGTTTTTTTAGGAACTTGGAGTCAGCTGTGTCTACTTCAAGCTGAGCTGGTTAAGACTGGATGGGACCACCGACCCTCCAACTGGGAATGTGTGAGTGTGTGCCCTGTGATTAAGGCCTATAGCTTAATTACACCTGGGCAGAATGACTGTCCCACACCTTTTCCCAATCACCTTTCCCTTCGTTCCCCAAGCCTCAGTCCACCTTGCCTCTTTATTTTTTAGCCCCCAGGCACCCCAAGCCTCTTGCTTTCAGGGAAGCAGTTTGAGACTGGTGCTCCCTCTCCCAGCTGCACACCTTGGTGTCTCAGCGTTTGGCTTGCTGAGTATTGAGCAAACCAAACGTGGCTTGGTAACAGTTCCTCTCAAACCCAAACAGTTAAAAAACCCACTCAGCGGGTGCTGCTTACAGGGGTGTCCCGGAAACCAGTTCTGGACTGTGACAAGGTAAGCAGAGAAAGTGTTTATGAACTTTAATAGCTATATTAAAGAGTAATTTTGTCTGTGGAGTCTAAAACGTTGGCGTTAGTTTACCTTGTTATCTTCATTTTTCATATAATTCACTTTTATAGTGTTTTATCTGAGAGCCAGAATATACAGACCGTGGTCCACCACATATAAAAGCAGAAGGAACCCACAACCTGCCTAGAAAAACCAGCCCCTTAACTACAACAAACCTAGGAAGTCAGCCTGACTGGTAGCTTTCCTTACAAGCCAGGAAGCTTAACAATAACTACTATTAACAACTGACCTGGGCTTGATTAATAACTTACAGCTTCCCTAATCTGTATCCTTGCTTTCAATTTAGTACTAAGCAGGGAAAGCCAGTCGGTAAAGAATCTGCCTGCAGTACAGGAGACCCGGGTTCGATCCCTGGGTTGGGGAGAGCCCCTGGAGAAGGAAATGGCAACCCACTCCAGTATCCTTGCCTGGAAAATCTCATGGACAGAGGAGCCTGGTGGGCTGCAGCCCATGGGGTCGCAAAGAGTTGAGCACGACTGAGCGACTAACACTTACTTACTTAGGGAAAGCCAGGCGTGGCTAACGGGGGATCACACAGGAGGCCCGGCTTCTCATCTACTTGCAGCTCCCCCGTGCCTACAGCTTCCGACGAGAGCACACCTGGAGGCTTCCCCTTTTCCCACTATCAGCCTTTCCCCTCCTGCCTTTGTGTTTCTGCCAAAAGAGAAGCGGCAGTGGGGACGACTCTCTTGTACAGCAAATTCTCAGGAAGCTGCTTTGCACGTCTCATTTGGTGGGTCATTTTATTTCCAGATACAGGGAAGAAGGAGGTGACAACAAGGCAGGGGTCTGCCGCTGCAGACCCATTAAGGAGCACCATCCTGGGGCTCTGCGATCACCTCCAGCGCAGGGTTGGAAAGAAGCATCCCCGGCACGCACCGACCGGCACAGCGGGAGGAAGGTAGACGCCAGATTCTCCGGACTAGAAATGAGTCGGGGGAGCAGGGGGTACCGGGGCGGAGAACGGTGTAGCGGGCGAGGGGCTTGAGCTATTAGTCGGACTTGCACCTGCTCTTTCCCGGGTCTAGGACGCAGTCTACCGCCCTAAGGCTAGGAGGAGCGGCGGCAGTGCTCTCGGCGCACGCGCGCTCTCGGCACCGCCCCCTGACGCCGAGGTAACGTCACGTCCGGAGCGGCGGCGGCGTTTTCGGCGCACGCGCACTCTCGGCACCGCCCCCTGACGTCGAGGTGACGTCACGCCCGGCGGCGGCGACGGCGGGGGTTGGGGGTTTTGTCTGTCTCCCTCCACCCGGCCGATCGGGGCCGCCCCCCTCAGGTCGCCGCTTGCCTGCCGGCCACTCAGCGTGCCGGGCTTGAGTTCCGCGGCCTCCCCGGACCTCTTAAGTCTCAACCCGGGTGTGGTTTTCTACTCCTAGAGGTGAAGCATGTTAGGGAGAGTGGGACCCGCGGACTTGGCCTAGGGTGTGTTTCTTCTCCTGTCAGGTGGGCGCTCCTGGGCGGGAAGGAAACTTAAAAATGATTTCTTCCTGGAGGACGCGTTCGCTGTTGCATTGCAGTCGGAGGATGGGGGTCCTTAAATGGCAGGCACCGGATCGCCTTGCAGCTGTTTGGATGCTGCTTTTAAATAAATCCCACCTCGTGTAGCGTTTAATGCTTTGGAATTCTGCTCTTAAAAAAACATTCATTTGATAATAAAAGCTCAGAACCATTTAGACTTCCTCAACTTGCGCGCATGCCAAGTTGCTTCAACCGTGTCCGATTCTGTGCGACCCTGTGGCCTGTCGCCTGCCAGGTGATTCTCCAGGCAAGAACACTGGAGTGGGTTGCTGTTTCCCTCTACAGGGGAGCTTCCCGACCCAGGGATCGAACCTTCGTCTCTTACATCTGCATTGGCAGGCGGGTTTGTTTGTTTTGTTTTGTTGAATAACCACTAGCGCCTCCTGGGAAGCCCAATTTAAAAGAACTCTGTTTTTTACTGTGCCCCAGGCGACTCAGTGGGTATCTTGTCAGTAAGGAAGAACTTGGCTGTCTAGCAATTCAACGCTCCCCTGGCCACATCTCAAAATTTCGTAAAACCTGAGGGTTATATTCTTTGCACCAGTGTTTTAAGCATTTGGGTCGTGCAGTGTTACACGTTTTGGAAACTGTTACATCCACTCTGTTCTTAAAACACAAACCTGATTTGACCATTTCTTGATAACTCCAATCTACTGAAGGTTATTGTGGAAGAACCTGGAGACCCGTGGACTTTTTGAGTTCTAATGTCAGATTTTAAGTTATTTTGTCTCTAACTCTGTGGAATCGCTTGTCAACCAGGCTGCATTCCTGCCCCTCTTCTGGTTTATAATTTAATGCTTAATCTGTTGTGGGTTTTGAATTTTGACAACTACATTTGATAGAATTGTCTTTAAAAGAAAAGTGAGTGAGGAACTTAGGTTTTGTTTTTTTTTTTACTCTTTTTATAACTTAGATTGTTTTACAAAACACCCATTTTAGAAAACACGGCTAAGCCAAAGAAAATTAAAATCATCTGGAATCCTGCTGCCTAAAGATAACTACTGTTAACATTTCAGAATAGTTTAATTTTTTTTAAATACATCCTATTTTTAAAACATAAACCAATTGTGTATATTTGGTAGTACCCTTTGTGTGACATTTTGTCTGTCTTCCTATTTCACTTTTTTCTTTGAACATGTTTAATGGCTGCAGAATATACCATTGTGCTAGGTTCTCTCCTAAGTTATGTAGGAATGCTAAGGTATGAACCTTGTGCCATCTATTTGAGCAGCTCGGGGGACTTCTGTTTCGTATCTTGGTTTTGGGCCAAGGTGCATAGGTGAGGTGGTACTAAGGTTGTGTAAACAGGAAGGTTTAATATTGGGTCCTATACACGGGCAGACCATTTATCATAGTGTATCAGATTCATGGAAGAGTTGGAGAAAATCACGGAATTTTTCTCAATTCTTATTTTTCGTTTCTAGGCTCACTTTTTTTTAGTCCCTATTCTGTCTCTCCAAGAATGAAACATGACTGAGGACTCCCAGAGAAACTTTCGTTCAGTATATTATGAAAAAGTGGGGTTTCGTGGAGTTGAAGAGAAGAAATCATTAGAAATTCTCCTAAAAGATGACCGTCTCGGTGAGTTTTATAAGTTAAACCTATTGGTTCTCAGTCATCCCAGATGTTCTGAAGTATTAACTTAAAGAGATGTCCAAGGACTTGAGCCCCTCGCCTTTTGCTGGCTTCCCTGGTGGCTTGCATGGTAGTCCAGCGCTTAAGATTTGGCCTTCCAGTGCACCGGTTGTGGGTTTGATCTGTAGTTTGGGGGGTTAAGATTCCATGTGCCTTGTGGCCAAAAAACCAAAACGTTGAAAAAAAAAAACAGAAGCAATATTGTACCAAATTTAAGAAAGACTTAAAATGTTAAAATTTCCAAAGGTATGTTACCAGCTGTATGTAAGTATATATATATGTATATGTATTTTAGTGATAGAATGATAGGAGAATGGTATATTTTGGGAGGAGCTAAGGACTTTTCAAGTTTATACTTAGTTGGAGTCAGACCTTTTTGAAAGGCCTCTTAAGTTAGTAATATTTTTTCTCTTATTAGACCCATATATTTTCTTAATTTTTAGAGGCATCATCCTAGCTTCTGGATAAATTTGTAGCAACTCTTGCCATAATTTTCTTTTATGGAAATACTGAGACTGCATGATGGATTAACATTTTTATTTCTACTAAGCCAATCATAATAAGGTCTTTAAGGTGTCTAATTAAAGTAGGATAAACTGAACCATAGTTAAAAACAGTAGTTTAAATGCATAGAGTGTTTTTAAAGTTTCAAAAACATTTCCCACCTGATCTTTGATCCTCACTATTCAGTCTGTGCTTTTTAAGTATTACAATTCTCACTTGACAAGTAGGGGAATTGAGGTCCAAGATGTGGTTGAATGTGGTTTATTGGTGAATATGGGAGTTTGCAGGCTGGCTGTGCTCCTTGCTAGTGATGTTAACTCAGTCCTGTCCCTTAATCTGGTCTGAGCTTCAGTTTCTGGGTCTTTAAAACAATAACTACCCAACAAGCTTGCGGTGTGCATAAATGAAGTAAGTTCTATAAATGGTAAATACCACTGAGGTTATGGTGAATGTAGTAATAAGTATGCAAAATACGTCTCCTCCGCCGTGAAACACTGATTGTTTTTGAATAGCTAGTTGGAACACCTGGGCTGGAAATCAGTCTAGTGTTGCCTTTTCTGGATTTGCTGACTGTTCAGCAACCTTCCTCCAAAGAGATGTCTTTACTCTAATTTCAGTTTTAAAAGATAAAATGCGTTTTTACATATCATGATCAGCATGAAAAGCATCTAATTTTTTTTTTTTTTCCTTCCTCCAGATATCGAGAAACTTTGTACTTTCAGTCAGAGGTTCCCTCTCCCATCCATGTACCGTGCGTTGGTCTGGAAGGTGTTACTCGGTATGATTCCCAAGAGTTGGGAACTTTTATCTTCAAAAATGTCAAATTGATGGGGTCATTGGTATCTTATCAGTCAGAAAAATGATTTTTTTAGGATGTTTACTGGGCACTAACCTCAGAGCCTGAATCCCCACTCACTTTGGAAACTCTGGAAGGTGACTTCAGCACAGAGCCCTGAGCGTCACTCTGAGAGCATCAGGGCAGCAGTTCCCAGCTTTTTTGGCACCAGGGACTGGTTTCATGGGAGACAGTTTTTTCCACAGACTGGGGTAGGAGGCTGGCCTCTTGATGATTCGGGTACATTACTTTTATTGTGCACTTTATTTCTAATCGGATGCTGCCGCTGATCTGACAGGAGGTATGGGTCCACGGCCTGGAGGTTGGGGACCCCTGATATAGGGGCGTTAGAAGAGATAGTGAGGCAGACTTGTTTCCCTGAAACAAGTTATGGGAAGAGCACTGAGCTGGGAGAAAGGAGAACTGGTCTGAGCTTTACTGTCAACTGGGTCACCTTGAAGACACCAGTAGGCCTCTCTCTCTTTTTTTTTTTCTTTGCATCTATAAATGAGAATGTTGAGTTAATTAACTCCTAGGGTTGAGCTCTTGATTTGTTATTCTGTGACTTCCAGCTGCAGAGGTATAACTTCCTAATGAGTGCTATCAGAGTCAAAAAAGGAAGTGTTTGCTTTGAGAATGTTTACTTTGTTGAAGCACAAATAACTTCCAATGAGGATGGCTGAGAGAGAAGGAAAAAATAACCTTGCTCGGTTTCTTGTGAAAGAAAAAGTATATTAGGTGCCTGAAGTGACTGGCAGCATCCCTTCTGAGCCAAGGATCCTTTTTTTTTTTCCTGTTATCTCTGAGCCTGTTAACACCAAAAATACCCATCTATTACCACCCTCCTTTTCTTTCTTCAAAAAAAAAAAAAAATCCTGAAATTCCCTTGCGAAGCAAGTATTAATATTCCAATTTTACCAATGGGGGAAAAAGACTGAGGCTAAATAATTTTCCTGAGGCCTTGTAGCCTGTAAATGGCAGAGCTCAGGTTTGTAGAAGCCTTTTGAAGTTAGGCTGGATTATAGACCTTGTTTTCTTTCCACGATGTACTGTATTTTCAGGACTTGAAAAACCCTTAGAACCAAGTCTGATGATGTAGTGAGGAGGCCGTGAGGGAATGCATGCCATGCTAGAGACCACTGACTGCACGGTGCCTTTTCTGTCGTGTATCTTGGCCGTCTTTGTACACTTACGTTTCTAATAGGTCACTGTGCGGTTAAAATATAGAGAATTTGTAAAAAAGATCTCAGTTTTTCCCAGAGGATTTCTTAAATCTTAGTGTTTCCAGTATCCAGCGAAATAAATGCCTTCTAAGGGTGCCTTTTAGGTGGCAGAGCCTGTAGTGTTTATTTCTGCTGGGAAATAATGTGTCTTATTAACAAATAACGCCTGTGGATTCATGTGAGATGGACAGTAATACTTTGCAACTGAGCGCCAAGGCCTGTCAGGCTGCTCATCAACTCTTTTTTCCTGACTTGCTTTATTAGGTTCAGTTCAGTCGCTCAGTCGTCGTGTCCGACTCTTTGCAACCCCATGGACTGCAGCACGCCAGGCCTCCCTGTCCATCACCAACTCCCAGAGTTTACTCAAACTCATGTCCATTGAGTCGGTGATGCCATCCAACCATCTCATCCTCTGTCGTCCCCTTCTTCTGCCTTCAGTGTTTCCCAGCATCAGGGTCTTTTCCAGTGAGTCAGCTCTTTGAATCAGGTGGCCAAAATATTGGAGTTTCAGCTTCAACATCAGTCCTTCCAGTGAACACTCAGGACTGATCTCCTTTAGGATGGACTGGTTGGATCTCCTTGCAGTCCAGGGGACTCTCAAGAGGTTAAGTCTTCCTTATTCTTTAGTTATGGTGCATGGGTTTAGTTGCCCTGTGGCTTGTGGAATCTTAGTTCACCGACCAGGGATCAAACCCGCATTCCCTGCATTGGAAAGCGATTCTTAACCACTGGACCACCAGGGATGTCCCATTTTCTTTGTTCCTGAGGTTAATGCACTGGAGATTTAGAGCTGCCTTGCTGTGTTGGAGTTCTGGTTCTAACATTAAACTGGCACCAAGCTCATCCAAGTTGTGTTTCCCAGAATGTTCTTTAGAATACTGGATCTGTAGCTGTTTGCACCAAAGAGAGCTCCATGATCAAATATACTAGCTAACACTTACAATAGCTTAGTATGTGCTATGTACTGTGAGTGTTTTATGTATATTAATTTGTTTATTCATCATTACAACTGTGTGACATGGGTGTTACTCTTCCCATTCTTTGGGTGGAAAAACTGAGGCACAGGAAGAGCAAGTACGTTGCTGAGGTTCACCCAGCCAGTTCACTGTAGATTCAAACCCGGGAACTTTGACTCTGGAGCTTGTGCTGCAAAACAGTTTCTTTAGGTTTAGTGAAGCCAGAATAAATAAAGATGTTTTTCTTTAGAGCAAAACTTAAAGCCTTAAATTCATTGTTGCCGCTTCACAAATCTGTTCAACTCTGGTACCCTTTTTATCATGGAGACCTCAAGGGCCCATGTTCTGTGGAGAACATTTGGGGAAATGTGTAACCATCCCATTTCCCGCCTCTGGCAGAGGAGGAGACAAGTGCCGGGAGAAATGTCAGAGAGTCCGGGTGTCCTCGTTGACCGAAGGCCCTTCTGCTGCTCTTTCCTCCGTGTTTTCTCCATGCCTTTGTTTGTTCTTGCCCCAAAGTCTAAATGTATTAATGAATATAGAATGGCATTGAAATGTAAGGTCTTTCATCAGTGAAAATTGGAGGTTTGTTCTCGTAAAGGTAGGGTATTTTGTGACCAAGTTTTAGTTGTTGGCAAAGGAAAGGATTTGACCAGTTGATGGTGGTTCTGAGATGAAGGGGCTTGTCAGCCAGGGCTGCCTTGAAACACCACAGACTGAGTGGCTTAAACAACAGTTTACATTCTCACAGTTGTGGAGGCTGGGAAGTCCAAAACCAAGGTGCTGGCTGATTTTGTTCCTGGTGAAGCGTCACCCCCTGGCTTGCAGGTGGCCATCTTCTGGCTATGTCTTTGCATGGCAGAGAGAGACAGCTCAGTTCAGTCGCTCAGTCCTGTCCAACTCTTTGCAACCCCATGGACTGCAGCACGCCAGGCCTCCCCGTCCATCACCAACTCCCAGAGTTCACTGAAACACGTCCATCGAGTCAGTGATGCCATCCAGCCATCTCATCCTCTGTCTTCCCCTTCTCCTCCTGCCTTCAGTCTTTCCCAGGATCAGGGTCTTTTCCAATGAGTCAACTCTTCGCGTGAGGTGGCCAAAGTATTGGAGTTTCAGCTTTAGCATCAGTCCTTCCAAAGAACACCCAGGACTGATCTCCTTTAGGATGGACTGGCTGGATCTCCTTGCAGTCCAAGGGACTCTCAAGAGTCTTCTCCAACACCACAGTTCAAAACCATCAATTCTTCGGTGCTCAGCTTTCTTTATTGTCCAACTCTCACATCCATACATGACTGCTAGAAAAACCATAGGTTTGACTAGATGGATCTTGTTGGCAGAATAATGTCTCTGCTTTTTGACAGAGAGCATGCTAATTCCTGTGTTCTTCATTTTCCTAAAAGGACACTAGCCCTATATGTATTAGGGCCTCACCTTGTGACCCCATTTAACCTTAATCACGTCCTAAAGGCCCTGCCTTTGGGGATGAGGGCTTCAGCATATGAACTGTGGGTGCAGGGGGACAATTAGCAGACAAGCACAGAAACTGGAGATAGGCTTCTAGGAGCTAAGGGTGGCCCCAGGATGACAATCGTAAACTTGAATTAAACCATAGTAGTTACAATAATGATTTATCTTGAATTTATGTGGCATATTTATTCAAAGGCTTTATGATGTCATTTCATGCAAACATGGGCACAATAAAAGGCAGAAATGGTATGGACCTAACAGAAGCAGAAGATATAAGAAGAGGTGGCAAGAATACACAGAAGAACTATCCAAAAAAGATGTTCATGACCCAGATAACCACGATGGTGTGATCACTGACCTAGAGCCAGACATCCTCGGATGCGAAGTCAAGTGGGCCTTAGGAACCATCACTGCAAACAAAGCTAATGGAGGTGATGGAATTCCAGTTGAGCTATTTCAAATCCTGAAAGATGATGCTGTGAAAGTACTGCACTTAATATTGGAAAACTCAGCAGTTGCCACAGGATTGGAAAAAGTCAGTTTTAATTCCAATCCCAAAGAATGCTCAAACTGCCACACAATGGCACTCATCTCACACACTAGCAAAGTAATGCTCAAAATTCTCCAGGCCAGGCTTCAACAATATGTGAACCGAGAACTTCCAGATGTTCCAGCTGGATTTAGAAAAGGCAGAGAAACCGAGATCAAATTGCCAACATCCGTTAGATCATTGAAAAAGCAAGAGAGTTCCAGAAAAACATCTACTTCTGCTTTATTGACTATGCCAAAGCCTTTGACTGTGTGGATCACAGCAAACTGTGAACAGTTCTTAAAGAGATGGGAATACCAGACCACCTGCCCTGCCTCCTGAGAAATCTGTATGTAGATCAAGAAGGAACAGTTAGAACTGGACATGGAATAACAGACTGGTTCCAAATCGGGAAAGGAGTATGTCAAGGCTGTGTATTGTCACCCTGCTTATTTAATTTATATGCAGAGTACATCATGAGAAATACTGGGCTGGATGAAGCACAAGCTGGAATCAAGATTGCCAGGAGAAATATCAAGAACCTCAGATATACAGATGACACCACCCTTATGGCAGAAAGTGAAGAAGAACTAAAGAGCCTCTAGATGAAAGTGAAAGAGGTGAGTGAAAAAGTTGGCTTAAAACTCAGCATTCAGAAAACCAAGATCATGGCATCTGGTCCTATTACTTCATGGGAAATAGATGGGGAAACTATGGAAACAGTGAGACTTTATTTTTGGAGGCTCCAAAATCACTGCAGATGGTGACTGCAGCCATGAAATTAAAAGATGCTTGCTCCTTGGAAGAAAAGTTATGACCAACATAGACAACTTATTACAAAGCAGAGACATTACTTTGTCAACAAAGGTCCGTCTAGTCAAGGCTATGGTTTTTCCAGTGGTCATGTATGGATATGAGAGTTGGACTATAAAGCTGAGCGCCGAAGAATTGATGCTTTTGAACCGTGGTGTTGGAGAAGACTCTTGAGAGTCCTTTGAACTGCAAGAAGATGAAACCGGTCCATCCTAAGAAAATCAGTCCTGAATATTCATTGGAAGGACTGATGCTGAAACTGAAACCAATACTTTGACCACCTGATGCAAAAAACTGACTGATTGGAAAAGGCCCTGTTGCTGGGAAAGATTGAAGGTGGGAGGAGAAGGGGACGACAGAGGATGAGATGGTTGAATGGCATCACCAACTTGATGGACATGAGTTTGAGTAAGCTCTGGGAGTTGGTGATGGACAGGGAAGCCTGGCATTCCGCAGTCCGTGGGGTCGCATAGAGTCAGACTCAACTGAGTGACTGAACTGAATTGATGTCATTTCGTTTCTCATTGATATCAGCGATGCAGTTGCCATCCAGATATTGATTGTATTGATAGTTAAAATTTATTTTAGAGTAAATTTCTAAAACAATGTGTATAGTAACTAAATACTTGTGACTTCTATTCTAATTGTGGTAGACAGCATCTCACAGGATTCTTTCATAGAGGAGGGGTTCAGATCGGTGCCTCTGTATTTTACTATCTTTATTCCCCCTCCCCCACCCCGGGTCTCTATAGGAATCTTGCCTCCGCACCACGAGTCGCACGTCCAGGTGATGACGTATCGCAAGGAGCAGTACTCTGATGTCCTTCACGCCTTGAAAGTCGTCCGCTTCGTCAGTGATGCCACCCCTCAGAGTGAAGTCTATCTCTACATGCACCGCTTAGAGTCTGGGAAGTTGCCTCGAAGTCCCTCGTTTCCACTGGTCAGTGGTGTTTTTGTTTGACCCTTAGCTTGACTCTCGACTGCTCCGTTGGCCAGCCTTTGATCACGTCATGTTTTGCCCTTGACCCTTTCAGTGGCTCTTCTTTGTAGAATAAAAGCATAGCCCTGTACAATCTGACCCAGTCTCCCTAATTTTTTAAAATTTTATTTTGAAGAAGTAATTTCAAAAGTTACGGAAAAGTTGCAAGACTACTACCAATAATTCCCATTTAGCCTTTATCACAGTTCCCTAGTCATTAACATTTTCCCACATTTGCTTTGTCATTTTTCCTATATATGTATACCTGTTTTCCCCCCAAAGTATTTGAGAAGAAGATGTAAATGTGGCATCCCATTATTTCAGATTCTTGCAGTATATGCTTGCTAAAGATGAGAACACTTCGCTTGGTGACCGTAGTTCTGTCATCAACACCAAGAAGTTGACATTGATACAGTACTAACATCTAATCTTCACTGCATTTCCACTTGACCAGTTGTCCCAATGATGCCCTTTATCATAAACAATACAAGTTTTGGTTCAGAACTTATCAAACTTTCAGCCATTAGTTTTACCATTTGTTGATTTTTTAAAAAATTTCCTTATGTTTAAATTCTTCAATTCAAAATCGTTTTAGATGTAGAGAAAACTTACATAAAGAAAGAGTAGTGTTCCCATTTACCTTCACCTAGCATCCTCAAATGTTAGGTCTCAGTTGTACTCTGGTTATTTATCAAAACCAGAAAGCTAACATTCATCCAATGCCGTGAACCAATCTGTAGCTGTTTTGGAAATTTTGCTGACTCTCACACCAGTGTCCTTTTTCTGGCCCACGATCCAATCTGGGGTCCTGCATTGCACTTATTCTTAGCTGCCTTTAGTCTGGATCAGTCCCTCGGTCTTCGTCTGTCTTTCATGACCTTGACAGTTTTGAAGAGTACTGGCCAGTAGTGTTTCTCATTTATTTCCTCCTGATTGAAGTCTAGTTGTGAATTTTTGGAAGGAAAACCACAGAAGTTGTGATACTGCTTTTGCTGCTTTGATCACTGGGTTAAGGCGATGTCTGGGAGGCTTCTCCTGCATGGTTGCTTTTTTTCTCTTTGTAATTAATAAGTAACTTGTCGGGGAGGTACTTTGAGGCTGTGTAAATATCAATCCTTAAATAGTTTTCACTCTGCTGATTGCCAAATGGTGACCTTCTGACTCCTTCATTCCTTCTGCATTTATTAGATGGCTTTTTGATAAGGAAGAGTTTTCCCTTCTCTTTTATCTGTATGAATTTATAGATTTCTCTTTTATTCGGTGACCTATAAGTCATTACTGCCACTATTTTGATGTTAAAGTTGTCCCAGATTGGGCTAGTGGGAGCCACTTCAGGCTGACTTCTGTTTCGTCTGGACAAGTTCTCAGCATTTTGAGCACTTCCTTACTTTCTGGAACAAAAAGATACTCTAGGTTCATCTTACACTCTTCCCCAAACCTGGAATAATCATCCTTTTATCTTTTTATTTTAATTTTTAAAAATTGTCATTGGAAACCAAGAACAGGGGGCTAGATGTGCTCATTGTCCTTGGTCTGTCATTGCTTGTAGGCTCCCTCAGCAGACAGAGCTGGGAAATATACACACACACATGCTTATCACTGTATTAAAAACCGTTAATGCTAATTAATGCTAGTTAATGTTAGTTAATGCTAATACTGCCAGTAATCACAAGTTTATTCTCTCTCTCACCCTTTCTATACTTGCTGCTTCCTTCTCTGGCAGTTACAACGAAGCTAACGGAAAACCTCTTATTTGTATTTATTTCTTTGCTCGTTCCTCTGTCTATAACCAACACGGTCAGCCACGTCTTTGGCCCCAGCCTGCAGGCCCCAGAGGCCTTGTGGTCATTGACTGCCTCTTGGCCTCAGCTTCACAGGCTCCAGCCTCCTTTGTAGGCTTGATCTTTCACAGACTGCTCGCTCTAGTTACTAGGATTGCTTATTGTTTATAAAGGGAAGAGAAGGGGAAAGTGGAGGAGGGCAGGCAAAGTAATGACTACAGCTCTTGGGTTTTGGCTGCAATTCACATAGGCATTTTAACTTTTGGCTAAAACAGAGTGAATTGTTATGAATAAGGATTTGTCTGCAAACTATGCTCTTCTATATTTTTTTCATGGTGGTTGTAGATTTCAACCTGCTAACAGCAGTGTGAAGCTTTGACTTATTCTTTCTCTCTTTTTAGAACATTTATTTTTATTTATTTGGCTATGCTGAGTCTTGGTTGTGGCATGTAGGATCTTGTTCCCCGAGCAGGGATTGAACCCGGGCCCCTTGCATTGGAAGAAGGAGTCTTAGCCACTGGACCACCAGGGAAGTCCCTTTTTCTTTAACTTTTTGAGATTGCTGTGGGTCCCATGGACAGATCTTAGGTTGTTCACTTTTATAAAGTTTATCAAGAAAGAACATCCCAGGAAATAGTTGGAACCCTTGAACGTCTTTAGATTTTATCTCTCATCAACAAAATGCAGTTAGTTGATGGTACTACACAAGTTCCCGAACTATGAAGTTAGGTTAGATTATCCATTAGCTCGAGGTCTAAATATTTCCATTGGCCTTGGGCAGACACGCTGTCCCAGGTATTCATTTTGGGCGCGTGTCTCCTTGGCCTCCAAGCCCCAGTCAGCTGTGTTTTTCTTATCTTTTAATGAGACTGCGTAGCAGTGCAGTACCCACGGCTGGGAACATAGAAGCCGACTTCAGCTGAAGGGCGCTGGTCCTCCTAGCCGCGTCTCAGAGTAGCTGGGCGCAGCGTTGAGCTGTTGGATTCAGGAGCACAGAGCCCAGGGCCAGGCGGGAGTCCACGAAAGGAGCCTTTCTGCTGCTCTTGACATGTGGAAACTTAATGAGCGGAAAGGAGGCCTAAAATGCAGTTCTTCTGTTAAAATAGGAAGTTTGATTTAACTTGGGACTTCTTAGAGGAGTAGAAAGAAACTTTTTCTTTTCAATGTTAAAATCCTTTAGCTGTTAAATCCTAGATGAAAACGTAAAGCTTTTGGTATAAGGAGCAGTGATTGAAAACAGATTTTTCAAGTGGATTCCAGTTTTTATGAGACTTCTTTCGAAATTTACTTGAAGGTTTACTTTCATGTTCTGAGTGTTGACAAAAGGCTTGAGAAATGCCATTCTTCTGATTCCTAAAATTCTGATTCTCGGGGCAGTTTTAGCTTTATATAGTGCTTAAAGATAGAGCAAAAATGTAAAGATCTGTATGAATGCTTTGGAATAAAGAAAATGCTTATTAGTCCTTTTGGGGTCATTTTTGCAAATTACCGTATTGACAATAATTGTCTCTAATTATTATTTGTGCTGTTTTATCACATCTGTTTGAAAGGAATTCTCTTCCAGCACTGAGAATACTTTTGGGTGGAAAGTCATCCTTTGCTTCAGGTTTATGTTGACGCTTTGGGCTTAATGTTAGAAGCTGGGAAATCTGTGAATGTTCAACCTGAAGCCTGAGTGTTCAGAAGCAACACTGCCTCAGATTCCCTGGTTACTCTTCATCTCCCCTCGGTTGTCTTTTTAGTGATGGACTGGGTGCTTTTGGTCCCACTTTGATTTATTTTGGCTCCTTCAGAATTTAGGGAGTAAGGCTTCATTTTTATTAGAGAATCCTCTGTTTTTCTCTCTTGCCTCCTTGAGTTGTTATTAATTTTTCAGGAGCCAGAAGATGAAGTATTTCTTGCCATCGCGAAGGCCATGGAAGAGATGGTGGAAGATAGTGTCGACTGTTACTGGATCACGCGATGCTTCGTGAACCAGCTGAACAGCAAGTACCGGGACACTCTGCCCCAGCTGGTGAGGGGTGACGTTATGGCTGTTGTGGGCTGGGGCTGAGCAGTGGTGGTGGGGGTCCTCAGGAAATGCCCTTACCACCTGGTGGCACTACAGTTACGAGTGGACCCTCTGGCGGGGGTCAGCAGTAAGAGGCCAGGTAGTGAGTATCTCCAGCTTGTTGGGCCAGGTGGTCTCTGTGTGCCTGCTGCAATCACACGGCTTTCCAGGCGGCACAGTGGTGAAGAATCCACCTGCTGATGCAGGAGATGTGGGTTCAATCTCTGGCTTGGGAAGATCCCCCGGAGAAAGAGGTGGTCAACCCACTTCAGTAGTTTTCCCTGGGAAATCCCATGGACAGAGAAGCCTGGAGGGCTACATACAGTGCATGGGGTCACAGAGTCAGACACGAGTAAGTGACCGAGCATATACACACACGCTGTTGTCACACAAAATAGTAATGCATAAATGCATGGTCATGGCTGGATATGGCCATTGCAGGCTCACTCCAGCTCTATAGTATTCTCTATCTGATCTGGAATTATCACTCAGTACTAAGGTTTAAGTTTGGCTGTATGTAACGGGAAGCCCAAACAGTAGACGCTTTACTGTCTTCTCTCATGTAAGCAGAAGTCCAGGGGCAAGCAGCCCAGGGCTGGGCCGTCCCCGTCCTCCTGCTCCAGCGCTCCTAGGGGCAACTGTCCTCTCGTGATCACGTGATGGTGCTGGAGGGACAGCCCTCCATCTGTGCTCTGGGCAGGAAGGGAAGGTAGAGGAGGAAAGGTGCCAAGCCCGGCCAGCCTGCCTCCCTTGACGGACTTCCGTTCTGCATGACCGGAGTGAGGAGGGTGTCCCCAGGTTGCCCTGGTCTGCAGGGGAGCCTGGGGAGTGTGGTTGGTTGGCTTTGAGCCGGGCATGCTGTGGTCTCACATTGGAACAGGGACTCTGTTCCTGAGGAAGGAGAAGGGAGTGGACGTGAGCTGGGCAGCCGGGGGTCTGCCGCACTGACTGGGCAGTCGGGAGAACCAGCACTTGGCTCATCCTCGTATCGGGTCCTTTGCCATTCTCTCTCCTCAGCTTCCCCCCCATCGCCCCGCCATTTCTCTTTTTATAAAAATGAGTCTTTTTTCTTAAGTCATTGAACTGTCTCATTTGGAAATTCTGCTGAAAGCAGTAACCACGGTCCAGGGTGCAGGGTCAGGTGCGGGACACAGGCTGGCCGCGCCCTGGGGAGCCCCGCTCTACCCCTGCGGCGGGCCAGACCCTTCAGCCCTCAGCTTCCCTGAGCCCTGAACAGGAGTGCTTTTTATGTGTTTCCATTAGGTAAAGTTCGATTCTTAGATTTTAAAACTTAACTTCACTTAATCTCAATAAAGCATGGCATTGGAGCATATGTGGTTGGAATGTTAGCTGCCTAATTCAGTCAGGAGGTCCAAACTTGTACCGTGGTTTCATCAGCCTTTCTTAATATTGGAGTGAATGCAATCGCATAGTGATGGATTGTTTAAAAAATTCATTATTTTTAAGAACACAAGTAACATACATTCTGGGAGGATTAAATAATCCAAATGAATCCACAGTTGTCATCGACCTGCCCCCATGCTTCCCCGTCCCCCGCTTTCTAAGGTGTAAGCTTTGTCACCAGCTTGGTGTGTGTTCGTCTGGTCTTCAGTGCTGTGCCCGGACTTCCTCTAGTTGTGGCGAGCAGAGGCTCCTCTCTAGTTGTGGGGCTGGGACGTCTCATTGTGGTGGCTTCTCTTGCGGAGCACGGGCTTCCGCGGTTGTGGTGCTTGGGCGCTGGAGTACTGGCTCAGCGGTTTTGTCACGAGCTCGGTTGCTCTGTGGCGTGTGGAATCTTCAAGGACCAGGGTTGAACCTGTGCCCCCTGCCTTGGTGAGTGGGTTCTTAGCCACTGAACCATCCAGAAGTCCCCTGTCTAAATCATTTTCTGTGCATCAGAGTGGGTGGGGGTGTGAGTGCATACCCGTGCACACGTGTGTGTGTGTGTATATGTCTTGTACATATTTTTACATATATAATTTTTTAATGTATTATACTGTTCATACGGCCCCTATGATTCTGTTTAAAAACTTCATGTGGTGAAGTTTTTCCACGTCACTACACGTAGGTGGTTTTTCAACCCTGACTTCCTGTTAGTACCACCTGAGAGTTCTCAACAATGACCAGAGCAGTGAAATCAGAGTCTCCCAGGGTGGGGCCTCAGAATTCTAATTTTTTAAAACTCAGTGATTCTGAAATGAGGCTAGGGTTGAGAGTCACTCATTTAGAACCACTTAAAAAATTCTCATGGGGTGGCAAAGAGTCAGATGCAACTGAGCGACTGAACTGAACTGAAAAAGTTCTCATAGTCTTTCTTGTTAAGAATTTGCCCTAATTTAGTGTAATGGTTCCATGATGACAGCCCTCTCCGTGTACATGACATGTTCCCGTGTGTGTGTGTGCTTCTGTAGGGTGGGTTACCTACATGTTAAATGCTCTAACGCAACAGACATATTTAAATGTGTTAGCTACCAGGTTACTCACCCAGAAGTTGGACCAATTTTGCTTCCCCCACCAGTTTGAGATTTCCTGTTTTCCACCCCATTGCCAGTAATAGTATCAATCTCTTAAAATTTTGCTGACCTGATACTGAAATGGTAGCCCGTTTTAATTTCCATTGCCTTCAATTTTGAGTGAGGCTAAGCAGCTCTGGAGATACGTTTATTGGTCATGTTTGTATCCCTTTCTATTTTGTTTGCATCTTTCCTTTTTGGGTAAGAATTATTGCTATATGCTGAATGTTTATGTAAGTTAAATATTTTCTCTGAAAATATTTCTTGCTGTTGTATAAAGATATGAAGGTGATACTATTGGTCTTATCAGTATTTCTTTTTTTTCTTTTGTATCTTAGTTAGAAAGGCGTTTCTAACTCCAAGATTTTTGTTTTAGAAAGCTTCTAGCTTTTAAAAATTTTTGAACATTTAAAATTTTAGTCCTTTAGCTGGTGAGGGGCTGAATCTTTGTGACTGGTATGAGATGCAGACATGACTCCGTTCCTTTTGTGGTGAACTGTAACGCAGCTTCAGCCAGCAAGCGCCCCACTGTCCCCTTCCCCCTCCCTGCTCTGGTTAAGCTCTAACAGCTTCGAGCAGTGATGTTAATCAGGTCAGTTGCTCAGTCGTGCCTGACTCTCTGCGACCCCGTGAACTGCAGCACTCCAGGCTTCCCTGTCCTTCACCATCTCCCAGAGTTTGCTTAAACTCATGTGCATTGAGTCAGTGATGCCATCCAACCATCTCCTCCTCTGTCATCCCCTTCTCCTCCTGCCCTCAATCTTTCCCAGCATCAGGGTCTTTTCCAGTGAGTTGACTCTTCACATCAGGTGATCAAAGTATTGGACGTTCTGATGAATATTCAGGGTAGATTTCCTTTAGGACTGACTGGTTTGATCTCCTTGCAGTCCACGGGACTCTCAAGAGTTTTCCCCAACACCGCAGTTCTGTATCACTGTCTAAAAACGTATTGATATGTCATAGGTCAATAACGTTTGCGTAAGAAAAGATGTATTGGTGATATCTCCAATCAATAATGTGTAAAGAAAAGAATTTTAGAACCAGCAAGATACTCAGTGTCCTTATGTCCCCTAAACCTTAATTTCATCATCATCAAAAAAGGGTTTTTCACAGGTACATTATTGTGTCTAGGACATAGTTTTTAATAGTTGCAAAAGTTCTTTTTAAAAGTTCAGAGCGTATTAATGTAAGAAAAGCTACATTTCCTTTGTGTTGCTATTTCATGTAGCCATTAAGTGACTTAAAAAATCTTTTAATATTTTTTAAAAATTTATTTATTTGGCTGTGCAGGGTCTTTAGTTGTGGGGTTATGGGGTCTTTTAGAACTTTTTAGGAGATATTTTCATACCATTTTTTTTTCCTGTCCTTATTTAGGTGGTTATATCCTTTTTCTCCTTAGTTTGTTAATGTTATTGCATTGTTTCTACACATAAATTTTCTTTCATTTCTTTTTTAAAAAATTGTTTGGCTGTGCCAGGCGTTGTGACGTGTGTGATTCTAGTTCCCTGACCAGGGATTGAACCCTGGCCCCCTGCATTGGAAGTGCAGTCTTAGCTGCTGGACTATCATGGAAGTCCCAACTTAAATGCTTAAAGTCGGGTTTTTTAAAAAAATTCTTTAGTTAAACCTTGTTAAATCTAGCTGAAAATTTTTGTTGCGCTTGTATAGATCTCTTCTGCCCAGCTTTTTGTTAGTTTCTGTAATCTTGTCTGTCATCTTTTCAGATTTTTGTGGTTTTTACCAAGTTTGTTATCGCAAAGCATATGTTGTTTCATAATCCTAGGGAAATGTGCATGTGCTGCACAGTGATAGACTTTTGACATCCAAAGAATATTTCTGGCGATGACGCCTTTATGCTGTAGTGTTTTGATTTATAGGAGAGGAGAGCTTTTCTCTCCATCAAGCTTCTGGAAGGTCTTTTTGATGAGGCCCCTGATTATCAACGAAAGTGGAGGCCAGCTTCAGTGGTGTGACGTGGGAAGCCTCTGTTAATCTCTCTTCAGATCAGATTGTCTTTAAGCCATCTCAGTCTTTACTGTGTTCAGTCATTAAAGCGTTTTTTTTTTTTTTCCTTGCCATTGACACAATTTTTAAAAGTTGTCCTAAAGAGAGGGTTTTTTTTTTTTCTCTTAACACTATTAGCAGCCTCTTTCTAAGTTGAGTATAAATTCCTCGGTTAAATCTCTTTTGTCAGATTTTGCCTTTTGTTGAGGTGTGCTTTCTTGTCTTTTTTTTTAAAAGATCTATTCATTATGGCTGCGCCGGGTCTTGTTCCTGCACGCAGCTTTCACGAGCCGCAGTAAGCATGGCCCGCTCTCCGCTGCGCTGTGCAGGCTCCCCATTGTGGCAGCTTCTCTGGTTGCGGAGCACAGGCTCTAGGGTGCGTGGACTTCAGTAGTCGCAGCACGCCGGCTCAGTCGTCGTGGTGCTCGGGCTTAGCTGCCCCACGGCATGTGGAATCTTTCCAGACCAGGGATCGAACCGTGTCCCCCGCATTAGCAAGTGAATTCTTTACCACTGAGCAACCAGGGAAGGCCACTTTATTTTCTTAAAGTAAGAACTGAAGGTCATGGAAATACTGGAAATAACCTAAATGTTTTACAGTAAAGTATAAAATCGTCTGCTTCCCAGGTGGCGCTAGTGGTAAAGAACCCGCCTGCCAATACGTGAGAAACATGAATTCAGTCCCTGGGCCGGGAAGATCCCCTGGAGAGAGGGCATGGCAACCCACTCCAGTATTCTTGCCTGGAAAATCCCTTGGACAGAGGACCCTGGTGGGCTACAGTCCATGAGGTCAAAAGGAGTCAGACACAACTGAAGCAACTTAGCGTACACACAAAAATAATATCACATCTACCATTTACTGTGTCCTCAAAATTTCATGTAAATGTCATCTTCCACTAAAAGAAAAAAGCACACATGGATATGTATTTATACTCACCCTGTTAGATTTAGCTCTAGCATCTGATACACATTTCTCTTCACCCTGCTTTTTTTTTTTTTTAACCTGATACATGCTGGGGTTTCTTATGCCATGAGCAGTGTATAGAGACCTTCCTTATTCCTGTTCATGGCTGCATACCACTCCATCCTAGTTTCTTCAGCCCTTCCTTTAGTGTTGGCTGTTGGAGCTGTTTCCAGTCTTCTGCTGTTATGCGGTGTTACAGGTGAAAAGCTTTGTGGATGTATCCTTTAGTGTATTTGGGGGATAGACTCTCTAGAAACGAATTGACGAGATCACATGTTACCAAGTAACACGTCACTTAGTAGGTCTTTTCAGATTCCCACTGTAGCACTCATACCGCCCTTTTGCATCCTTGTGACCGACAGCTTCGTACCTGTTTCCCTGTAGCCTCGCTGACCTGATGTGTTCTTGCCAGCCTGATAGGTGAGAAGAGATGCCTCAGGATAGTGTTAGGTTGCATTTGTTTTGTTCTAGCCAGCTTGAGCATCTTTTTGTATGGGTTAGAGCCATTTGCATTTTCTCTTGTAGAGTTTTTGGCTTTTTTCTTTTTTAGAAGCTCCTTTGTGTAGGGCTGTTGACCCTTTAGGCAGGATCAGATATTACTCTGTGGTCCTTTTTGCCCAGCCAAGTCATGTCCCTGCTCATCGTGGGCCAGCTCAATCGTCAGCTCTCCTGGGAAATTGGTTCTGGGTTAAGATTTCCGCCTGGATGTACCCAGCGTCTCGTGCTCATTCCCGTTGTAGCTCTATTGCAGCATGTTGTCGTCAGCCCTTTGCAGGTCTGTCCCAAGCACGTTAGAAGCCCCTTGAAGGCAGGGATGCTGTCTTTACCTTTTACTCCCTTTCCTGTATGGAGCACGGTGTCTGGCTGCAGTGGATGTTGTAAGGGTCATGAATTGCCTCTTTAGTGGAAGTAGAGGTGCAGATATTAGGTTGGCTGAAAAGTTTGGGTTTTTCCGTAAGCCTGAACGAGCTTTTTGGCCAACCCAATATTTAGTTAAAAACAACAAAATATTTGCATTCGCACGGGTGCTACATTGATCTGGTTGTGTCCTTCTGGATGGAGAGTGCAGGCTTGAGGGTTTGACCTGTAGGGTCCATGCTTTGCCAGAGGACCCTGGAAGTACAGCAGTCCCGCCTGGGAGCCAGCTCTGGTAGCTCCCTGTCTTCCGGTGTTGGCTGCTGTGGAACCTTCCGTGGGAGAGGCCTCCAAATGGGGCCCCGGAGCTTTGTTCTCCTGTGTTCTTCCTGTCTGCCTGGAGTTCTCGTGCACATCTTGTTGGGGACAGCGCTCCTCCTCCGGACGCTCGTGTTGTCTGACCCTCCCTGCCAAGTGCAGTGTGCCCCACGGGGTCAGCGGCGGTATGACCGGTGACTGCTGGGCCCTGTTCACCTCCTCTTTCCCTAGTTCCCTCTCTGCACCTAGTCCCACCCTGTGTCTTTGGTCTTAGCCTGCTTCTTTCTGTGAACCTATAATCTCCTGCCCTGGAGTAGCCAGCACATGGACCTTTCTTGGCTCCCCAGATCAACTGAATTTTGCTCTGGACTTTTGTCTTAGGTTGTTGGATCTGCTTAGCGCAATTAGGACTAACCAGCGTGACTTAACTGTTCCATTTAGCCAGAGACTGCCCCAGAAAAACTGTTCCGTCCTGGACAGTTGGTTACTCTGGTTAGTGCTGACCTGGGAGACGGCAGCATCACCAGTGGCTTGAATGAGTCTGAAGCTTTGTTTCCTACACTTCTTGCTTGCAGCACGTATACCTTTTCGTCATAGCCTGTAAGATATGGTAACATTAAGTCACAGGAAGTGAGTAATCTCTTCCCCTTCGATCATTAGCCAAAGGCTTTTGAACAATACCTGAATCTGGAAGATAGCCGACTGCTGAGTCACCTGAAGGCCTGCTGTGCAGTGTCCACACTTCCCTATGAGCTGTGGTTCAAGAAGTGCTTTGCCGGGTGCTTGCCCGAGTCCAGCTTACAGAGGCAAGTGTTTCTTTCAAATATGATTGAATGCACAGAGTCAGAAAAATCCTGTTTTTGTTGTTGTTTTGTTTTTTTTAACGTGATCATCTCAGAATATAAATTTGCTTTAGAACCATGTAGTCATTTGATGTTAACTTCTCCAGGAGCTGACATAGCGACTGGTGATTCTGCTTATTATATATACAATTAGAAGTGTTAGAAATATTGAGTATTAAAATAAATATAAAAAATGTTAGGATATACGGTTAGAGAAATGGAAGGCCCTCAGTGTGTTAGATGCTGTTGAATAGTCACATCTGAAGTAGTCTCCAGGAGTATATATGGATGTGGACTTTTCCAGAAATGGAGCAGATCCTGGAGAAAAACGTTTATTTCTTAGACCTCTTATGACATCATTAAACTAGCTGAAGGCTAGACTAGAGACTCAGACTCAGCTCTTCCATCAATTTCAGACGTGTTACGGGTATTTTGGAGTCCCGTCCTGCTCCCTCCAGGACTTAACACTTGAGGAAAAAGGCCATACACAGAGTATTACAGGACAGTGCTTAGTAAGCATATTGAGAATGATACTGACTGTAAGAGCTATTGAAGTTATCAGAACAATGATTTTAGGGTATATTTAATCTAGAGTATATTTAATAGCTCCTTAATTATGGAATTTACTGGAAAATGAAACTGAATTTCATATTTCATTCCCCTTTTTGTTCTTGTTCCTTAGTCTGTAATGGTTATCTTAGCATTACAGAATGTTAGTAAACTTGAAGCTTTGGTTTTTAGGAATTTCCTGCCCTAAAATGTCAATTTTGAGATATTAATTGGAGGATGTCTTCCTGGAGGACAATGTCCTCATTAGCTCTTCTCTGAAGCTTATGCAGTCAGCCATCTGTCTCCACAGTTGCACATCTCTGGAGTTGGCCGATCCCAGATCCTGGGCTGTGTTTACACTTGTGGCTGGTCGAATCCTTGGTTATGTAATCTGTGGATGCAGGGGGCTGACTGCACCACCTCACTTTATATGAGGGACTTGAGCCTCCTCGAATCTTGGTATGCACAGCAAGTGAGCCCATGAACCACTTCCCTGGGGATACTGAGGGATGATGGTACCTAAAAGAAAATGTAATTTGATTTAATTTTGAAACTTGAGCTGTTTAGGTGTAAACATCAACTTCAGACTTGTAATTTGATTACATCTTTCTTTCATAGGATTTGGGATAAAGTTGTAAGTGGATCCTGTAAGATACTAGTTTTTGTAGCTGTGGAAATTCTTTTAACCTTTAAAATAAAAGTAATGGCACTGAACAGTGCAGAGAAGATAACGAAGTTTCTGGAAAACGTAAGTGTGCTTTGCTTCACTTGAACTTTGAATCTAGAAAGGAGTTCAGTTTACCAAGCCAGATTTTTCTATGGCATTAAATTATTTCAGAGACAATATAGTATATTTTTACATTATAAGAAATGATTTTCCCCAGTATAAGTTTCAGCTTGGTCTGTGGATTATAGTCCACATCCTTTGGGGGTCACTGGTCTGAGCAGCAGGTCTGTCTCTGTGAGTGTGTGTACCTGGGACCAGAGCGGCCACTAGGAGGCCGTCGGGAAACGAGGAGGTGAGATCTGTCACTTTAGGGCGAGTGATCCCTGTTAGTGGAAAAGGAACATTTTTGTGGATTTTGCTCGTAAGCCCTTTCATTTCTGTTCCTATATCTGGTGGAGTCCCAGCTGAATTTGTTAATGTGCTGAAGTGTAAACTTGAGCATGTTGAAAAAGGTCTGAATGAATCTGTTTTTCCCTATCTTTGTATCTTAGAATACCCTTAACCAGGCAAGAAGAGGTCAAAATAGACTTAGGCTTGACTGAATTTCACTGGACCCCAAATCTGTTTTAATCAGTCCGTGTTAACAGTTGAGCCGCGGCCCGGTAGACAAGTGCTCAGTGAGTGTGTGTTCGATCAAAGCGCCCTCTTGGTTGTAATGAATAGTGGCACGCACTGCCAGGGCCCCTGCTAAATACTTTTTTGTGAATTGCCTCCTGTAACCCTGTAAAGAGCCCTGTGAAGTGGGGCTATCATTTGCCCCATCTCAGATCTGGGGATTTGAACCCGGGGAGCTTAGGTAGCCTGCCCAGGGCTCCACAGGGAGTGGGCAGGGCAGGATCCGAACCCAGATGGGTGACACCGCACTCCTCACTGTGGCCGCGGGTGCCACGTGGCACATCTGGCAGCAGCCGCCTATGTGATCGCTTTCTGAAAAGCAGCGAAAACTCCAGTGGACACGAGTTTTATGCCACAGTGAATGAGAGAGAGGCTGAAGTCAGAATCATGCCTTCCTGGTCTGCTTGTTCACAGATCCCCCAGGACAGCTCGGACGCGATCGTGAGCAAGGCCATCGACTTATGGCACAAACACTGCGGGACCCCGGTCCACTCTGCCTGAACTTCCCGACGTTGCGGACAGCAGCCAGGCCTGCTCAGCGCCTTTTCTTCCCCCTTGGGACGTGACCTACTGAATTGATAATGGGGTTCTTGCTTTGGTGCTCGAAGTGTAATTGCTTTTCCAGTAAAATTGCTTAAGATAATGTCACTGTGGAGTCACTGTGTTGTGGAACGCATCTTCTGGTTACACAGAAGTACAGGGCTCAACTCTGAATAGCATTTAGAAGAACGTTCATGGAGGTGTAGTCAGTTTACAACGTTGTGCTCGTTTCTGCTGTGTAGCAGTGATTCGGTTGTATATACATAGGTATCCTTTCTCGGAATCTTTTCCTTTGTGATTTATCACACGATATGGAAGATAGTGCTATGCAATAGGACCTTCTTGTTCTGGATAGTAGTTTAAAAGGGTTGTTGGAAATAGCTCCCAGCTTGTAAAGCAGTTGAGTCAGGGTGGGTGGGTGCGTCAGTGAGCTGTGTGTAACCAGGCCTGCCCTGCCGCGCTTTAATTAGCACCAAGCTAGTTGCTTTCTAAGGTCCATTTCTGGAACAAAGAACAACTTCCGTTTGTTGATGACTTTTGTTGCTGATGCAGTACCTGTCGAAATCTAAGCTGACTTTCTAAATCTTTTGAAATCTAAATCCACTTTCTGATACTTTTGCTAGATTGGTTTAAATAAAGGCCTTACTATGTTTTTTTTCCTCTTTGTGCCAGTTGGAAGAAATATTACTGAACATAAATGTGTCTACATTTACCTGCTGAGAGAGGACTTGTTGATGCTTTGCTGAAACCATGCTTTTTCCTGATGGGTCATTAGATGTGGGGTGGGCGTCAGAGGACTCTGCCACCCCCGCAGGCACGGTAGAAAGGGCAGGTTCTGGTATATAACTGGGTGGGCGTCAGAGAGGACTCTGCCACCCCCGCAGGCATGGTGGAAAGGGCAGGGTTCTGGTATATAGCTGGGTGAGCATCAGAGAGGACTCTGCCACCCCCGCGGGCACGGTGGAAAGGGGAGGGTTCCGGTATATAGCTGGGTGGGTGTCAGAGAGGACTCTGCCACCCCCACAGGCGCGGTGGAAAGGGCAGGCTCCAGTTAATAGCTTAACGCCTCCCCCACAGCCACGGTGTCCCCTGATGGTAACTTGTTGGTTGGACAGTTGCAGGCTTTGAGACGGGGCCCTTTGAGACTGACTCACTCGGCTGCCAGACCTGCAGGAGCCCGAGTGGTGAGCTGGGTTCTCCACCCCACAAGGAGGAGATGATGAAACTATGGAGCCGTCACTGAGAGTTGAGTCCCTGCCTGACGTGTTCAGAGTGCACCAGAGTTGTTGAAACCGGGTGGTGCTTGTGACAGTAACATAGCCAAGAGTATTTAATTTCTTTTCTTTTGAACTTTTTATTTAGTGTTGGGGTATAGCCAGTTAATATTACGTTGTGACCGTTTCAGGTGAACAGCAAAGGGCCTCAGCCATACTTACACGTGTATCGACTCCCCGCAACCTCTCTCCCCTCCAGGCTGCCGTGTAACGCTGAGCAGAGTTCCCTGTGCTCTACACGAGGTCCTTGTTGGTCATCCAGTTCACATATAGCAGTGTGTGCATGTCCATCCCAAATGCCATACCTGTCCCTTCCTCCATCCTTATTCCCCTGGCAACCGTAAGTTCGTTTTATAAGTCTGTGAGTCTCAAGAGTATTTAATTTTCTAAAAACACTCATAAGAAAACTTCTTAAAGCAAACTCTGCTTACAGCTAATACTTTACATTTATCCAGCGATCGCCTCGCCCCTGAAGAACTTTGACTCCAGTAGGGGACGTGAGCAAAAGTGCGTGAGAAGGAGTTCCTGCCACCGTCGTCTGCTGCCCAGTGAGTGAATGTGGGGCCTGAGTGAAACCCACGGAAAAGTCATAGACACTTCACTTCCGTCTCGTTCATGAGCCACGTACCATTACGAACCATATAAGTTTGTACAACTTTTCGGTAGAATAAAGATTATTAATAAAGTCGAGTGATATCAGTGAGTCCTGGCTCCAGAAAGGAGGAGGAGCGGTCTCCCCACAGGAGGGTGGTCAAGGTAAGTGCTCCTGCCACCTCCCGCCGCCGCGCTGGGAGAAGGGGGTGCAGGCCCTGCAGAGCAGGGGGGCGGCAGGGAAGAGGGTGCCTGGGGCTCCTGGGGAGGAGGGGGCTCCAGGGGCTGGGGTTCCTCTGAAAATTCTGGTGGGGGTCTCAACAAGTGGAAAGGGAAGACAACGGCCCTACTGCTAAGGGGTCAAAATTAAATGCTCTGTAAGTATATTCTGTAACCCTGTTTGGTAAAGCCTTGCCTACTATATAGGGTGTCGTTTTGGGCTGTGGGGTTTGTTTTGTTGAGTCAATCGGATTATCAAGAGTTTTCCTTATTAGAAAGCAAAACGGCTCCCTCTGGAAACAGCAGAGTTTAAGGCCGACTAGGGGGGCACAGAGTCGGTGAGGATCCAACTTCCTTTTAATATCAGAATTTTATATTACTGAGGGCTCAGTATTTTGAAAATGTTTCTGTCCACTGCGTCCTGTGAGCAGCACAGCCCCCAGTGAAAACACCCATTGAAAATATCCCTCTGTTCTCTTTTTTCAAGACGTTTTGTCGAGATTGTGCAGAAACCTGGGGTTTTGGTTGTGACTAGTATGTGGGGTTTTCCCTCTGTCTTGGAAAACTGGGATTTAACATTATTACACTGAGTTCCTGCTTGGTCCCTCCTGCAGTGTCGCCTGAACACCTGGAGGTGTCCTCCAGGTCTGAGGGGGGAACCGCTGGGGTGGGCGTGTGTGGCTTTTGCCTGATGACAAGGGGAACTGACAGATGGTACCTACGTGGGCATGTGTGTGTGTGTGTGTGTGTGTGTGTGTGTGTCTGACACCACTTCAGGAAATGAGGTCAGGGTTCATGAAAATAAAGGGCTTTTTTTGTTGTTGTTAATGGAAAGTTTGCCTGCAAACTGTCGTCATAAACCCTCAAATCACATGGTGTGTGGAAGGAGCTCTGAGGCCTGCGTCCTCTTTCGCTCCGGGTGTGAGAAGCTGGCCTGGTCTTGAGTTGCTGAGTGTCCGCCCTCGACTCTGACCGGCCCGGTCATGTGGTCAGCAGGTCCCCCTGGGACTGTGGTTCAGTTCCCCACCCCCCAGAAAGTGTGGGACGTGGAAGGACGTCCGTGCAGGTGGGAGGGTAATGATGGAGCCTGCGTGCCCAGGACTAGGTCCCAAGTGGCAGCCTCTGCGGGTGGGTGGGCACCACCAGGTCTGGGCAGGAGCGGGGAGGGGGGCCTCGGGGAGGGGCAGGGAGCGTGATGGCCCGCCAGAGGTCCCAGAGAAGTAATTTTTGTCATCAGCTGGGTGTTCTGGAACTAGAAGGGCCAAAAGCCCCTTTTTTCTGCTTTGATGGGGAAGAGGGCGTTTTTGCAGCAGGACCTGGCGACCTTCCCTCTGGTGGATGGAACAAAGCCCTGTTCCTGCTTTAGAACCAGTGCCAAGTGAAACCGCCCGTGGCTGCTGGCTGGAGGCCAGGTGGGGGGGGGGTGGTGAAGGCAGTGGCCAGGAGAGCAGAGGGGAGGAACTGTCCGGGAGGCCTGCAGGCCAGGGTGGGGCCGCCTCTCCGCCTTCCTCAGCAGACCCTCCCTTTCCTCTCTGGTCTGCCAGCCTTGCCTTCTGGAGGTTGCAGAGTGAGTGGACAGTTCATCACTAGCTGAGGTGACAATTCCTCACTCCTGGGAGCTGGCCTTATTGCAGGGCCACCACCTGGGGTGGGGGTGGAAAATGTGTTTGAGAGGACATGGGAAAAAATCCTTCTAGAAGCTTGTCCTGACCAAAGAGAACTCCCAGTAGAATATCAGTGTTCAGACCTCAAAATCATCCCTACAATGTAGGGATCACTTGGGAGTTTACCAGGAACTTATACACACATGATCGGGCCTGCTGGAGTTCACGCTGACCTCTGACCTCCCGTTTGAACTCTCTTTGGTCATCTCTCCCATCACCCTTCTTTCCCTGGAGTGTTAACAAGGAGCAGCCGGGTGTTGCTGGAAATGTTAGCACCTCTGCCTTAACCCCCTGCTGCCCTCTGGATTTAATGCCGAGAGGCTTGTGAGGGTGGCAGTGAGGAGGAGAGCTTTGGGTGGTTTGCTTCCCACTGTCAGAAGACAGCATCCTCACCTTCCATCTCTCCCCCTTGTGTTCTGTGTGGTTCACTGGTTCTGTTTGTTCTCATTCGATCGTGAAGTCCATTTGAGCACCCGCCCAATTAATGGCCCAAATACGAGCACCTTCCCAATTAGTGGCCCAGCTTAATTGCTGAGGAAGCCGTATCTGCTCCAGTGGAGCTCGTAAGCCCACGGGAAAGACAAACATGCAACAATACATGTTTTGTCTTCTTCGTCTTGAGGCCCTCTCACTCCTGAGCTGCCGCACAGGGTGGAGGTGGCCTGGGTTCGCCCAGAAGGTCCCGAGGAAAGTTACTCTGCGATGCATGGTTCTTCATTCCCTCCTCTTATCCGTAGACGAGGTAATGAAGGAGACTTGGCAGGGATGGGTGTTGGGGAGGCTCTGAACCTCTGCCCCAACTCATCAGTTCTGTGACCCAAGGAGACCACTCAGTCAGTGTCTGTATCCCCATCACCAAGCAGGAAAGTACTAGAATGGCTGAAGTCCTCACCTTGCTTGTGAGCATCAGATGAGTTTAATGTGAAAGCACTTCAAGGGGCACAGAGCCTTTTGACATTTTGAACAGCCTGGTTTATGAGAGCGTGGCTCAGGTTCCGCTTCCGTCTGCGTCGGCTCTGTGCTTCCAGGCCTGTCTCCGCTCTGCCTGCTCTGACACGCGTCCCCTCGTCCGTGTCCTGGCTGCAGGTGTCTTTTCCTGCCTCTGAGCTTCCGTAGTCTTTCACGCGTGGTTGGTCAGAAGTCTTTGGTTAGGTCTCGAACTTAGATTCTGCTCCACGTGGTTTCTCTCTAAAAAGCCGGCTTCTTGCTTGCAAAAGGGCTGTGTCCCCTTCTGCACACATCTGCTTCACCTAGTGGAGTTCCTCACGGGTGTTTTCTCCCTGAGACCACGCTGTGTCCCCTCCCCCGAGTCCCCAGCAGAAGCAGGGCGTGCTGCTGTCCTTGTGGTTGGGAACAGTCTCCCCACTGCAGGGCTGCATCCTCCCATGTCTGTGATCCAGCTCAAGCACCCCCTCCTCCAGGAAGCCCTCCTGGCTCTCTGCCCCTTGGCTTCTGCCCCAGGCTTGTTTCCTTCCATGGTACCCTGTACCCTTTTCAGCACATTTAATACATTGATTTATTATAACCTGTGTATATCCCACACTTAGCTTCCCTACTGGCTCAGTTGGTCTGCAATACAGGAGACTGCCTGCAGGAGACCCGGATTCAATCCCTGCGTCAGGAAGATCCCCTGGAGGTGGAAATGGCACCATACTCCAGTATTCTTGCCTGGAGAATCCCACGGACAGAGGAGCCTGCTGGGCTACAGTCTATGGGGTTGCAAGAGTTGGACAGGACTGAGCGGCTAAACCACCACCACATATCCCACACTAGCCTGTGAGCCCCTGGAGGGTACAGATTGTGTCTTTTCTTTTCCTTTGGTGCCAAGCACATCTCAGCCTGCCTGGCCTTCCCCTGAGTGACCAGGTGAATACATGAATGCCTGGCTCCTCTGGTGACAAGTGACAGAATCTTGGTTCTGGAGCTAGCTCACTTAAGGGGCCTTGATTACAAGGCACAGGGGTGAGGCCCAGAACCTGCTGGAGTGGGGCAGGGACCTGGGACGGGACTCCAGCACACACTGGCTATGTGTGTGCTCACTTCTGTCTCCGCAGTTGAGATTACTCTGGTGGAAGATGCCTCCCCCTGTGGTCCTAAGTGTGTGGTACCGTCCAGCCTTGGAGACAGGATCTTGGCCCCAATTCATAAATCCCTGGGAAAGGGCCTGTCTCTGTCTTGGGTCTGGTGCTGGCTGTGGATCAGTCCTTCGTCACCATGGAGACAGACTCATAGCCACCAGGAGCCTCGGGTGTCCATGGCAGTGCAGGGGTTGTGAGTGAGGGACGCTGCCCGGGGCCACTGTGACAGGGAGACGCTCCTTGGCAAGTCTGCTGACCAGGCTGTGTGCCCTGCAGAGGTGCCAGGAGCGTACAGGCACCTTCCACTGTGAGCTGAGTCTGAGCAGTCTTGCTTCACTGCTTACTGCTGGGTTCTGCCAACCAGTCTGAGGGTGGCATAGTCAGCCCTCCCAGATGAGGTGGGCAGATTGGTAATAACCCCACAGGCAGCTTTGGGAAATAACGTCTGGCATGGCCAGGTGTTTCCTTGGGAACATCTCCTATCAAGTCTAATTCTGGTGGTCTACAGGAAGTCGGCTTTGCCTGCCTCCTTCCCCTGCCCCTGAGTCCGGTTGGGGTGGGTGGTGAGAGTGGCTGGCAGCAACTGTGTTTATTGGCCTCTGATTGCTCAGGAGGAGGTATGTGGTGGTTTAGAGCTTCTAGCATCTGGGTCTCTGGACCCAGATGGGCTCTGGCCAGACCTGGTGGCCCTTGGATGAACCTAATAAAGTCAGAGTTGGTAGCTGCTAAGGCCAACTGACTTCAGGATGAGGGTGGAGGGGGGTGGGTCGTGCTTAGACTTGAAGAATGCCAGCTGGAGGAAAGCCTGCCAGTCATCCGGTCGACTCCCATCCCTGATACGCAGATAAGAAAAGTGAGGTTCTGGGTGGTGACGGGGCGGCAGGGCAGGGGGGGCGGTGCGTGTTATGGAAGGTCCCCACTGGTAGCCGAGCAGCCTTTAGAAAGAAAGATCCCAGGCATCCGGGCTCCATCTCTGTCTAGAGTGTGCTTCATTGATGCAAGCTTCTCCCTCCTCCTACACACTGCCCCTGCCTGTCCTCTTAACACCCCTTCGGTGCCTTCTGGGTGGGCACCACGGGGCAGTCTCCTCCCGTGCAGCATGATAGTGACAGCAGCCACCTTACAAAACCGTTCAGAGCAGTAAGTGCAGAAGGACGCACAGGCCCTCGCCTAGTGTCTGCACACTAAGTGCTTACTAAATGATAGGCGTTACTGCGTCATGAGCATTCATAGTTAAAACGTGAGCTCTCGTTGGAGCGAGGTGACACTGTGACTTACAGTCTCACTAAACACTCAGCATCTTAGAGGTGATGCTTCCTGGGAAATGTTCTAGGAGATCAGAGGGCCCATTGCAAGATCTTTAAGTCATACGTTTGAGTGTGGCTTCTTAAACATGCACGGGAACCCCCTGGGGCCCCTGTTAAAATCCCGATTCTGCTTTAGTAGCTCCGGGGTGGGGCTTGGGTCATGTGTTTCTAATATACTCCATGATGATACCGGTCCTTGGGGACCAGAGCTTGAGTAGTAAGGACCCCAGGGAGTGTAGATTTCAGGTTGCAGCTAGTCTGAGGCCTAACCCTGCTCGCTGAAGAAAGAAGCCACAGGCATGCTACCTGCCTGTGCCATTTCATCATTTTAGTCTGACTTCATTTCTAGGTGATGGGGATATTGCCAAAAGTTTATAAAGCACACGATCAAAATCTCAATATAATTCATCAAAATCTGAATTTCAGTACTGAGATGCAGATTTCCTCTGTGAATAGTTCCCTCTCCTTGCTGGGTCAGAAGTGATTTCACTCTAACCTTACCACAAATCAGTACCAAGAATAGCTCTGTGGCAGCCAACCAACCATATCCATCCTCCCCCTCCTTACTAACCAAACCTTAATTTCATTTGAGGCAGGAGTATATTAATAACACTTCATTTCCCAGTCTCTTGGGCAGAGAGGAATGCACAATAAGATAGAAGACAAAGTAATTAGTTAGGACTTACATAAAAGGTTTTTATTTAAGGCAGATTTAAAAGGTAACCTGTCTCAGCTGGCAGGTTACCTTTTCTTTTACTTCTGCCTGGAATACATAAATAATGACTGGCACTCCAGCAGCTATCTTGGAACATGAGGCAACCTCAAGGATGGAAGTCACAAGGTAAGGATGATGGTGCAAAAAAAATAGAGCTGTGCTACAAGCTCTTTCCTGTTTTACTCCAGACTTGTTTTATGTTAAAAACCAACCAAAAAAAAAAAAAAACCCAGTTGTTTCAATGACTATTTGGCAGGTTTCTTATTGTGTGAAGGCTGCTGAACCCAATGTTAACCGACTCCACCAGAGCAGGTGCAGTTTAGCAGAGCAGTGCTGAGTTGTTTTAGCCATGTTCAACCCTTTGCGACCCCATGGACTGTAGCCCACCAGGCTCCTCTGTCCATGGGTATTCTCCAGGCAAGAATACTGGAGTGGGTTGCCATGCTCTCCTCTAGGGGATCTTCCTGACCCAGAGATCAAGCCCACGTCTCTTATGTCTCCTGCATTGGCAGGCAGGTTTCTTTACCACTAGCGCCACCTGGGAAGTCCTTCGCAGGGCAGACATGCGTTTAAATCTGTCTACAGCTGTCATCCTGAGCACCCTTCGTGGGATTCCCTAGTCATGTAGAGGCAAGGGAACTGGATTGAGGGTTAGAAACCCGGGGTGCTCAGCTCAGCTTTGCCATTTCCTAGTGGTTTGACCCTGTTCCTTCAACCTCAGTCCCCACACCTATAAAATGGAATGATGGATTAGAGAGTCCAATTTAGTGCGAGGTGTGGAACACATTCTGCTGGTGTTGGGGTAGAATGGGGCTCAAGGATGATGGGGAGGTTGCAAAGATGCTGGTGTGAGCAGCAAGGGGCCGTGGGGGGTGAAGCTTGGAGACAGGCACTGATGCCCGTCTCAGTGCTCCCATTAGAGGTGCTCCGAGGGTAGCAGAGCACCACGGCTGCTTCTGGAACCAGAAGGGCTTGGACTCAGGGCTCGAGCAGCATCAGCGAGAGTCTGATTTTGTTCACAGGAAGGGTGACAGCAGAAGTAGCTTTCAGCTGGGCCTTGAGAAGCCTGCCTCAGTCTTCCTTTGCCAGCTCGTGACCTCTGAGCTGAGGCCTGCGAGGTGGCCCGGCATCATCTCTGTGCCCCCACTGCTTTGCAGTTGAAACCCAGATGACTGCACCCCAGCTCCTAGCTTGGAGCAGCTAGATGGGCTGGGTGGTCAGCGGTCAGTGTGCGTTGTCTCTCCTGGTGCCTGGAACCTACATGGAGGTGTTTCCAGCCACAGCACAGCTGTCCACTCCGCTTTCATCCGAATCGGAGCCCCTCTTTGCTGTGGATTTCTCTCAACCATCTTCCAGACCTGAAGCCGGCGCTCTGTCTTCCCCATCCCGGTTCCCTAGTTCAGCACCTGCTCCGTATCCACTCAGTGGGGCCAGCTGGTCCCGGGAGGGCACAGACCAGGTCCTGACAGTGAACAGAAACTATCGAGAGGCATCTTTTCTCCCAGCGCGGAGAGCAGAGGCGCAAATAGGAGTGCTCGGGGGGAACCTCTCACTTCTGGGCCCTGGGGGCAGGGGGGTCCACTCCTCTGACCAGCTGCTGCTAAGTCGCTTCAGTCGTGGCCAACTCTGTGCGACCCCATAGATGGCAGCCCACCAGGCTCCCCCGTCCCTGGGATTCTCCAGGCAAGAACACTGCAGTGGGTTGCCATTTCCTTCTCCAGTGCATGAAAAGCGAAAGTGAAGTCGCTCAGTCGTATCTGACTCTTAGCGACCCCAAGCACTGTAGCCTACTAGGCTCCTCCGTCCATGGGATTTTCCAGGCAAGAGTACTGGAGTGGGGTGCCATGGTCTGAAATGCCTGCATTTCCTCACTGTGGCCTATTCTAGATTTTTTAATTTGATATGATTGAAATAAGGTCTGTCTGGGCGGATATGGTACTCATGGTTAAGTTCCCTTGATCTGGGATAAGAACGGTAACCAGCACAGTATGTACTTAAAATCCCCTGCTCCTTTGTAAAACAATGTAATTGTAACTAAAGTTTTTAAGGGGACAGGGCTGTGTGCATGTGGGGATAGAAGGCAAGCAGGACAGGAAGGTATGGGACTCATGGCCAGTGTCCCCCACCCTAGCCCCAAGTCCCTTCTTCGGAAGCAGCTCAGACGTGAGTGTGGTGTTGCATGTATTTTCTGATGAAAGGGACACCACGGGGGTGAGTCCTGCCTGGCGTGGGGCTGTGATAGCCAGGTTTGGAGGAGAGAACTGAGGAAGACCCAAGACATTTAACCTGTGATGAGGGGCTTTTTCCTCTGTTGCCCTGGCTGGGAGGGTCTGGAGCAGAGAGGTGAGGCGGGAGCTGGTGGAGGTGACAGGAAGCATGTAAATGCTGGCTTGAAACAGTGTCCCTGCCACCCAGCATCAAGGCAGCACATAGTGTGTGAACGAGGCCAGCCCCCAAGGCCTTTTTATCCTTTTTGTGTTGTGTGGGGAGTTTCTGAGATAATTAGTTCATGTGTAAAACACTTTTATTTGTGAAGAGATGGGCTTGCCCTCTCCTGGGTGGAGACGGCTGAATCACAGGCCCTGTAAGGATGTACCCTCTTGGGGACCTGTGAGATGCCTGCTGGACAAGGTGTCAGTGACGACCATCCTGCTCCAGGCTGGTAGTATAAACAAACAGAAGGGAGTTTTCTCCCTCCCTTCCCTCATTTGGTCTTTGCTGTTTTTTTTTAATTTAACAACAACAGCAATGACATGGTATCACCATGTGGGAAACAACCTCTGAGATCATGAGATGCAAAGTCTATTTGGAGAAAAGCAACGGGCATGTGGAAGTCCAGCTCAGAGCAGCACGCGTCTTAGCTGGTTGTCACAGCCTGGGAGGAGAGTCGGTAAAATTCTGCTTTTGGAGTTTACTCTCCCTTTGTCTGCAAACGGGATTCAGGAGTTTGGCGTTAACCTGCGGTGTTGCCCCACGAATGGATGATCATGGCTTCCTATTATGAAATGAGAGCCTTTTTTGATCAGTGGCACATAAAGAGCTGAACCGTTTTCTTTAAAATCAAGACTGGCACACAGGAGAGGGCCTGGCTGCCCACCCATGAGTGATTTAAGGGTCCGACGTGTTCCTCGGTGGAGCAGGCGGCACGCTGACCTTGTCCTGCCTTCGCCGCAGCTCGAGGTGGACCCGTGCTGTGCAGGGGCCAGGGCCTCGTTCGATGTTAATTCCCTTGCAGGAAGTCATAAACACTGGCTGACTGTCTCACCGGGGGAGGTCCCCACTGGTGGGCACACAGGCAGTGCACAGCAGCAGGGAGGGAGGGACCGCGTTAAGGAAACAGTGTCTCCCTACCTGGCGGCTGGGAGGCAGTTGCATATCTTTCCTGGTCTGTGATGTCACCTGTGTCAGGGAACTGGGGTGATCGGACGGAAGCTGAGGAAGTGTGAACTCAGCAAAGTGGAGGTGAAGCAGTGTGTGCATTGGCCCAGCGGGGAGGGCGAGTGATGCTTTCGAGTCAAACACACTCGGCTTTGGAAGCCGCGAGGCATCGTGAGGATTAAATAAAACCGTATGTGAACAGGGAGCTGAGCTCGGTGCTCTGTGATGACCTAGAGGGGAGGGATGGGGGTGGGAGGGAGGGGATATACATGTACCTATGGCTGATCTACGCTGTCGTACAGCAGAAACTAACACAAGTTGTAAAGGAGTTATATCCCAATAAGATAATAACACACAAAATTGTGCATGAAAATTGTGCAGTGTGGTGGAGCCAGAGGTGTAGTGAGTATATTTGGGAGCTGCGGGAGACGGTGGCAATCAGGAATCAAGCGCCCAGACAGTTGGAAACGAGGTACCACAGGGCACAACTCGTGGTGCACACGGCTTGTTGTTCTGTTGGTGGTGGTTATGCCTGAGTCGTCTGGCTCCTCGTTATGGTTCTGCAGTCACCAAAATGAGACCTCTCTTGGACTTCATTCAGGGAAGCTTCAGTCCACATCAACACCTGCCTCAAAGGTGAGTCACACAACCCATGGGGGTCAGCTCCCAGACCCCTAAGCAGAAGAACTGGCCACGCTGACTCCAAGGATGGTGGGCTGGAGATCAGGACTTTATTGCTAAGACAGCAGACCCCTGCAGACGTCAGACAGGAGAGTGGTGCCCAGAAGCTCGTGTTTGGCCAGGGGGCTGGCATCAGGACTGCAGACCGTGGCTGTGCACGCCCCGACAGGTGAGGCCCTTAATCACAGAGCAGTGGAATAGCTTCTGGAACTAGTCAGCAGGTGTTCACGGTCCGCTGGAAGGTAATGCCCTTCACTGAGAAAGGAAGGACGATAGGAGGAAGTGGCCTGGGGCAGGGAGGGGTGGGGTTTAGAAAGCAGGAAAACAGGAGCCTGGGACAAACGGAGTTAGAGGTGTTCTGAGACAGATGCCAAAAACAAGACCGGGAGCTGACTGTGGCTCAGATCATGAACTCCTTATTACCAAATTCAGACTTAAAATGAAGAAAGTAGGGAAAACCACTAGACCATTCAGGTATGACCTAAATCAAATCCCTTATGATTATACAGTGGAAGTGACAAATAGATTTAAGGGCCTAGATCTGATAGATAGACTGCCTGATGAACTATGGAATGAGGTTCATGACATTGTACAGGAGACAGGGATCAAGACCATCCCCATGGAAAAGAAATGCAAAAAAGCAAAATAGCTGTCTGGGGAGGCCTTACAAATAGCTGTGAAAAGAAGAGAAGCAAAAAGCAGAGGAGAAAAGGAAAGATATAAGCATCTGAATGCAGAGTTCCAAAGAATAGCAAGAAGAGATAAGAAAGCCTTCCTCAGCGATCAATGCAAAGAAATAGAGGAAAACAACAGAATGGGAAAGACTAGAGATCTCTTCAAGAAAATTAGGGATACCAAGGGAACATTTCATGCAAAGATGGGCTCAATAAAGGACAGAAATGGTATGGACCTAACAGAAGCAGAAGATATTAAGAAGAGGTGGCAAGAATACACAGAGGAACTGTACAAAAAAGATCTTCACGACCCAGATAATCACGATGGTGTGATCACTGACCTAGAGCCAGACATCCTGGAATGGAAAGTCAAGTGGGCCTTAGAAAGCATCACTATGAACAAAGCTGGTGGAGGTGATGGAATTCCAGTGGAGCTATTTCAAATCCTGAAAGATGATGCTGTGAGAGTGCTGCACTCAATATGCCAACAAATTTGGAAAACTCAGCAGTGGCCACAGGACTGGAAAAGGTCAGTTTTCATTCCAATCCCAAAGAAAGGCAATGCCAAAGAATGCTCAAACTACCACACAATTGCACTCATCTCACATGCTGGTAAAGTAGTGCTCAAAATTCTCCAAGCCAGGCTTCAGCAATACATGAACCGTGAACTTCCAGATGTTCAAGCTGGTTTTAGAAAAAGCAGAGGAACCAGAGATCAAGTTGCCAACATCTGTTGGATCATGGAAAAAGCAAGAGAGTTCCAGAAAAACATCTATTTCTGCTTTATTGACTATGCCAAAGCCTTTGACTGTGTAATCACAATAAACCGTGGAAAATTCTGAAAGAGATGGGAATACCAGACCACCTGACCTGCCTCTTGAGAAATCTGTATGCAGGTCAGGAAGCAACAGTTAGAACTGGACATGGAACAACAGACTGGTTCCAAATAGGAAAAGGAGTACGTCAAGGCTGTATATTGTCACCCTGCTTATTTAACTTATATGCAGAGTACATCATGAGAAATGCTGGACTGGAAGAAACAGAAGCTGGAATCAAGATTGCTGGGAGAAATATCAATAACCTCAGATATGCAGATGACACCACCCTTATGGCAGAAAGTGAAGAGGAACTCAAAAGCCTCTTGATGAAAGTGAAAGTGGAGAGTGAAAAAGTTGGCTTAAAGCTCAACGTTCAGAAAACGAAGATCATGGCATCTGGTCTCATCACTTCATGGGAAATAGATGGGGAAACAGTGGAAACAGTGTCAGACTTTATTTTTGGGGGCTCCAAAATCACTGCAGATGGTGACTGCAGCCATGAAATTAAAAGACGCTTACTCCTTGGAAGGAAAGTTATGACCAACCTAGATAGCATATTCAAAAGCAGAGACATTACTTTGCCAACAAAGGCCCGTCTAGTCAAGGCTGTGGTTTTTCCTGTGGTCATGTATGGCTGTGAGAGTTGGACTGTGAAGAAGGCTGAGCGCTGAAGAATTGATGCTTTTGAACTGTGGTGTTGGAGAAGACTCTTGAGAATCCCTTGGACTGCAAGGAGATCCAACCAGTCCATTCTGAAGGAGATCAGACCTGGGTGTTCTTTGGAAGGAATGATGCTAAAGCTGAAACTCCAGTACTTTGGCCACTTCATGCGAAGAGTTGACTCATTGGAAAAGACCCTGATGCTGGGAGGGATTGGGGGCAGGAGGAGAAGGGGACGGCAGAGGATGAGATGGCTGGATGGCATCACTGACTCGATGGACGTGAGTTTGAGTGAACTCCGGGAGTTAGTGATGGACAGGGAGGCCTGGTGTGCTGCGATTCATGGGGTCGCAAAGAGTCGGACACGACTGAGCGACTGATCTGAACTGAGACAGATGCAGGCAGTGAACGTGAAAGTCACTCGGTTGTGTCCAACTCTCTGCGACTCCATGGAGTATACAGTCCATGGAATTCTCCAGGCCAGAATACTGGAGTGGGTAGCCTTTCCCTTCTCCAGGGGATCTTCCCAACTTGCAGGTGGATTCTTTACCAGCTGAGCCACAAGGGAAGCCCCATGTCAAGCACTAGAGCTAGCATTTAAAGTTTTTTGGTGCTCTGTGCCAAGTTGCTTCAGTCCTGTCTGACTCTGGGCAGCCCTATGGACTATAGCCTGCCAGGCCCCTCTGTCCACGGCATTCTCCAGGTGAGTATACTGGAGTAGGTTGCTCTGCCCTCTTCCGGGGGGCCCTCCTGATCCAGAAATCGAACCTGGGCCTTTTACATCTACCTGCCTTGGCAGACACGTCTACCAGTTTCTTTACCACTGGCGTCCCCTGGGAAGCCCCTTGAAGTTTTTTTATGGAGAATCAATTCATTGGAAGATTATATAAGATGAAAAAATTAAGAAACTGTTCACATAAGAAGGCTCACTGGAAAAGTAGAATGTAAGTGTAAGCACGTTGGAATTAATAGTTTTGAAAAACAGAGATGGTAGAACTTGGTAGACAGTCAACCCCCCTGACTTCAGACTATACTACAAAGCTACAGCCATGAAGACAATGTGGTCTTGGAAACACATACAGACCAATGGAACAGGACAGAGAACCCAGAGATAAACCCATGCACCTGTGGGACCTTATTTTTGACAAAGGAGGCAAGAATATACACCAGGGCAGAGACACCTCTTCAATAAGTGGGCTGGGAAAACCAGACAGCTACGTGCAAAGGAATGAAATTAGATCATTCATAATGCCATACGAAAAGATAAAATGGATTAAAGACCTAAATGTAAGACCAGAAACTATTAAACTCTTAGAAGAGAACACAGGCAGAACACTCAACGACATAAAGAAGATCTTCTATGACTCACCTCCTAGAGTAATGGAAATAAAAACAAAAATAAACAAGTGGGACCTAATTAAAAGCTTTTGCACAGCAAAGGAAACTACAAACAAGGTGAAAAGACAGCCCTCAGAATGGGATAAAATAATAGCGAGGGAAACAGCTGACAAAGGATTAATTTCCAAATCATACAAGCAGCTTATACAACTCGATACCAGAAAAATAAACAACCCAATCAAAAAGTGGGAAAGGGACCTGAAGAGACATTTCTCTAGGGAAGACATACAGATGGCTAACAAGCACATGAAAAGATACTCAACATCACTTGTTATCAGAGAAATGCAAAGCAAAACTACAATGAGATACCACCTCACACCAGAAAGAATGCTGCTGCTAAGTCGCTTCAGTCGTGTGGGACTCTGTGCAACCCCACAGACAGCCTCCTACCGGGCCCCTCTGTCCCTGGGATTCTCCAGGCAAGAACACTGGAGTGGGTTGCCATTTCCTTCTCCAATGCATGAAAGTGAACAGTGAAAGTGAAGTCGCTCAGTTGTGTCCAACTCTTAGCGACCCCATGGACTGCAGCCCACCAGGCTCCTCCGTCCATGGGATTTTCCAGGCAAGAGTACTGGAGTGGGGTGCCATTGCCTTCTCCAGTAAGAATGGCCATCATCAAAAAGTCTACAAACAATGCTGGAGAGGGTGTGGAGAAAAGGGAACACTCTTGCATTGCTGGTGGGAATATAAACTGATACAGCCACTATGGAAGACGGTATGGAGATTGCTTAAAAAGCTAGGAATAGAACCACCATATGACCCAGCATTCCCACTCCTAGGCGTATACCCCGAGGAAATCAAACCTGAAAAGGACACATGTACCCCAGTGTTCACTGCAGCAGTATTTACAATAGCCAGGACATGGAAGCAACCTAGACGTCCATCAGCAGATGAACATATAAAGAAGCTGTGGTACATATATATGATGGAATACTAGTCAGCCATAAAAAGGAACACATTTGAATCTGTTCTAATGAGGTGGACGAAACTAGAGCCCATTATAAAGAGTGAAGTAAGTCAGAAAGAGAAATATAAATACCGTATGCTGCTAAGTCGCTTCAGTTGTGTCCGACTCTGTGCGACCCCATAGACGGCAGCCCACCAGGCTCCGCTGTCCCTGGGATTCTCCAGGCAAGAACACTGGAGTGGGTTGCCATTTCCTTCTCCAGTGCATGAAAGTGAAAAGTGAAAGTGAAGTTGCTCAGTCGTGTCTGACTCTCAGCAACCCCATGGACTGCAGCCTACCAGGCTCCTCCATCCATGGGATTTTCCAGGCAAGAATACTGGAGTGGGGTGCCATTGCCTTCTCCGAAATATCGTATACTGACACATATATATGGAATCTGAGAGATGGCACTGATGAATTTATTTTCAGGGCAGCAATGGAGAAACAGACATAGAGAGCAGACCTATGGACAAGGTGGGAGGAGAGGAGGGAGAAGGGGAGATGTATGGAGAGAGTAATATAGAAATTTACAATACCATGTGTGAAACAGGTAAGCAATGGGAATTTGCTGTATGACTCAGGGAACTCAAACAGGGGCTCTGTGACAGGTGGGGTGGGGAGGGAGATGGGAAGGAGGGGACATGGGTGTACCTGTGGCTGATTCTTGTTGATGTATGACAGAAAACCACAAAATTCTGTAAAGCAATTATCCTTCAATTAAAATCTGATGGGAAACTACAGATAATTGTTTTTTGGTAGGTTTGCTTAGTGTTAGAAATTTTACATTATTTTGTAAGGAAGTCATAAACCACAGTTGCTAAATATAAAATCGTTTGAAATTTAAAATCTAAAGACTTTTTCTTTTTATAGTCAAGAGACTCATGTCTTTGAAGATTAATTAACTTTTGGTACCTCGCAACCTCCCAGTGGCTCCTCTTCCCTCTCCCCACTGGTAACTGCTGCTGCTACTTCACTTTAGTCGTGTCCGACTCTGTGTGATCCCAGAGATGGCAGCCCACCTAGTGTGCTAACTCACTTCCGTTAGCCTGTTCTCTACATCTGAGCCTGTTTGTGTTTTGTTATATATATATATATTCAAGATTTTACATTAAGTCATAACATATATTTGTCTCTTATTTCATGTTACCTTTTGGGTCCATCCATCCATGTTGTTACAAATGGCAAAACTTCACTCTTTTTTATGGCTAAGTAATAGACTGAGGAGCCTGGTGGGCTGCAGTCCATGGGGTCGCTCAGAGTCGGACACGACTGAGCGACTTCACTTCCGCTTTTCACTTTCATGCATTGGAGAAGGAAATGGCAACCCACTCCAGTGTTCTTGCCTGGAGAATCCCAGGGTCGGGGGAGCCTGGTGGGCTGCCATCTATGGGGTCACACAGAGTCAGACACAACTGAAGCGACTTAGCAGCAGCAGCAGTAGTCTATTATATATGTATACATATATAATATAAATATACATGTGTGTATATGAATATACACACATGTATGTATAACATACATATACATACATATTTACATATCATCTTTACCCATTCATCTATTGATGGATATTTACATCGCTTCCACATCTTTGCTATTGTTAATGATGCTGCTGTGAACATTGATTGGGGTACATGGATCTTTTCAAATTAGCATTTTCATTTTCTTCATATAATTATTTCATATAATTTCATATATGATAATTTCAATTTTATATGATATCAATTATTATTCCATTTCAATCATAGAATAATTCCATTTCAATCATATAATAATTTCAATTATTTCATATAATTCCCTACCTGGGAGTGGAATTGCTGTATCATATGGTAGTTACATTTTTAATTTTTTGAAGAACCTCCACACCACAACACAAAGTTATGGCATTTTTCCACAGTGGCTGCTGCTGCTGCTAAGTTGCTTCAATTGTGTCCGACTCTGTGCGACCCCTGTAGACGGCAGCCCACCAGACTCCCCTGTCCCTGGGATTCTCCAGGCAAGAACACCAGAGTCGGTACACCAATTTAAATTTCCACCAACCATGGACTAGGGTTCCCTTTCCTCTACATGCTTGCCAACATTTGTTATTTGTGGCCTTTTTGATGATAGCCATTCTGACGTGTGTGAGGGGATATTTCATTGTGTTTTTTATTTGCATTTCTCTGAGGATTAGCAATGCTAAGCATCTTTTCTTGTGCCTGTTGGGCATTTGTATGTCTTATTTAGAAAAATGCCTATTCAGCTTGTTTGCTCATCTTTTAATCAGGTGGTTTCATTGATACTGAGCTGTATGGACTGTGTACATATTTTGGATATTAACCCTGTACCAGTCATATCGTTTGCAAATACCCTCTCCCACTCCTTGCTTAGGTTGCCTTTTGCTTTGTCAGCGGTTTCCTTTGTTGTGTGAAAGCTTTTAAGCTTAATTGGGTCCCAGTGCTTTCTGTTTGCTTTTGTTTCCTTTGCACGGGTTTATTTCTGGGCTCTCTTTTCTGTGTCTGTTTTTGCGTCAGTCCCATGCCGTTTGGATTACTGTAGCTTCGTAGTATATCCTGAGATCAGGGAGTGTGGTACCTCGAGCTCTGTTGTTCTTTCTCAAGGTTTCTTGGATTATTCAGGCTCTTTAATATTTCCATTCAAATTTCAGATTTTTTTCCAGTTCTGTGAAAACTGTCTTTGGTATTTTGATAATGATTGTATTTGATCTGTAGATTACCTTGGGTACTTTGATTATTTTAACAATGTACTTGCGGTCCATGAACACAGTATAATCTTTCCATCTGTTTGTGTCTTCAGTTTCTTTTTTCAGTGTTTTATGATTTTCCAAGTACATGTGTTTTACTTCCTTAGATCGGTTTGTTACTAGGTATTTTATTCCTTTTGATGCAATGGTAGATCGGATTGTTGTCTCAATTTCTCTTTGATAGTTTGTTGTTAGTGTATATAAATTCAGAAGATTTCTGTATATTGTACCCTGTAGCTTTATTGAATTCATTGATGAGTTGTCATTTTTTTTTTTTTTTGGTGGCATCTTTAGGATTTTCTAGGTATAGTGTCCTATCATCTGTAAAAGTTTTACTGCTTCCTTTCCAATTTGGATTTCTTTAATCTTTATTGTCTGATTGCTTGGGTAGGACTTTCAATACTATGTTGAATAAAAATAGTCAGAGTGGGCATTCTTGTCTTATTCCTGATCTTAGAGGAAATGCTTTCAGCTTTGGACTGTTGAGTATGATGTCAGCTGTGGATTTGTCATGTATATCCTTTATTATGTTGACGGAGAAGGCGATGGCACCCCACTCCAGTACTCTTGCCTGGAAAATGCCATGGATGGAGGAGCCTGGTAGGCTGCAGTCCATGGGGTCGCGAAGAGTTGGACACGACTGAGCGACTTCCCTTTCACTTTTCACTTTCTTGCATTGGAGAAGGAAATGGCAACCCACTCCAGTGTTCTTGCCTGGAGAATCCCAGGGGCGGGGGAGCCTGGTGGGCTGCCGTCTATGGGGTCACACAGAGTCGGACACAACTGAAGTGACTTAGCCCCTAGCCATGTTCCCTTTATACACACTTTGAGAGTTTTTTAATAATAAGTGAATGATGCAGAAGTAAATGGTGAATTTTATGCATCTATTGAGATCATATGATTTTTATTCAGTTTCTTGATTTTAGAATGAACAGTTTCCTGGTTGATTATAGGATCATCTATTGAGGTGATGATGTGATTTTTATTGAGTTTTCTAATTGATTTTAGGATGTTGAACCATTCCTGCATTCTTGGGATTCTTGCAAATCCCACTTGATCATGATGTATGATCCTTTTAATGTGTTACTGAATTCAGTTTGCTAATATTTTGTTGAGGATTTTTGCATCTGTGTTCATCAGTGTTATTGGCCTGTACTTTTCTTTTTTGTGTGTGATATTTCTGGCTTTCATATTGGGATGATGCTGGCCTAATAGAAAGTTCAGAAGCATTCTTTCCTCTGCAATATTTTGGAAAATTTGAGAAGGATAGGTGTTAATTTTTCTCTAGATATTTGTAGAGTTATCTGGTCCTGGACTTTTGTTTACTTGGAGTTTATTACTCAATTTTATTTCTAATAATTGTTCTGTTCATATTTTCTATTTCTTGTTCATTATTAGAGTGCATATTTCTAGGGATTTGTCCATTTCTTCTAGTTATTTTATTGTCATGTAGTTGTTTGTAGTAATCTCTTAGGAGTATTTGAATTTTTGTCATATAGGTTGTAACTTCTCCTTTTTCATTTCCAATTGTAAAGTTTGGCTAAAGGTTTAGCCATTTTATCTTTCAAAGAACCAGCTGCTAGTTTCATTGGTCTTGTCTGTTGTAGTCGCTATTGATTTCTGCTCTGATCTTTGATTTTTTTTCCCTTCTACTAGCTTTGGGTTTTCTTTGTTCTTTTTCTGGTTCCTTTTGTGTAAGGCTAGGTTGTTTGAGATTTTTCTTTCTTGAGGTAGAGGTGTATCACTATAAACTTCCCTCTTATAACTGCTTTTGCTGTATCCCATAGATTCTGGATTGCTATATTTATGTTGTGATTTGTCTTGGTAATTTTATTTGATTTTTTTCAGTGATCCACTGTTTAGTAGAATATTGTTTTAGACTCCACATGTTTGTGTGTTTTTTTGCATTTTTTTCTTGTAGTTGATTTATTTCATAACATTACGGTCAGAAAAAATGCTTGATATGAATTTCATTTTTCTTAAATTTATTGAAACTTATTTTGTGGCCAAGCATGTCATCTATCCTGGAAAATGGTCCATGTGCATTTTAAAAGAATGTGGATTCTGCTGCCTTTGGATGGCATCTATAAAGTCTTACCTGTTTTAATGTGTCATTTAAGGTCAGTGTTTCCTTATTTTCTTCTAAAAAATTTTTATTGGAATATAATTGCTTTACAATGTTTTAGTTTCTGCTGTACAATGAAGTGAATCACTATATGTATACATGCATCCCCTCCTTCTTGGACCTCCCTCCCACCCCTCACCCCATCCCACCCATGCAGCTCATCACAGAACACTGAGCTGAACGTCCTCTCCTTTATAGCGGCTTCCACTGACACGTGGTAGTGTATATATGTCAATCCTAATCTCCCAGTTCCTCCCACTCTCCCTTTCCCCTCCTGTCCACGTTGTTCTCCGTGTCTGCGTCGGTATTCCTGCCTTGGAAATAGGCTCATCTGTACAGCTTTACTAGATTCCACATATATGCATTCATGTGCAATATTTGTTATTCTCTTTGACTTACCTCACTGTGTGACAGGCTCTGGTTCCATCCACATCTCTACAAATGACCATTTCATTTCTCTTAGTGGCTGAGTAATATTCCATTGTGCGTCTTGCCACATCTTCTTGATCCATTCCCCTGTGGTTGGACATTCAGGTTGTTTCCGTGTCCTGGCTACTGTAACAGTGCGGCAGGGAGTATTGGGGTCCATGTGTCCTTTTGAATTACGGTTTCTCAGGGTATGTGCCCGGAAGTGGGATTGCGGGGTCATATGGTGGTACTGTTTTTGTGCCAGTCCCATACTGTCGCGATTACTCTACCTTCGTAGTGTAGTTTGAAGTTGGGGGTGCCTGATTACTCCAGATTACTGTAGCTATTCAGGGTCTTTTGTGTTTCTGTGCAAATTGTAAACATTTTTGTTCTAATTCTGTGAAGAATGTCATTTGTAATTTGATAGGAATTGCATTGAATCTGTGGAGAAGACAATGGCACCCCACTCCAGTACTCTTGCCTGGAAAATCCCATGGGTGGAGGAGCCTGGTGGGCTGCAGTCCATGGGGTTGCTAGGAGTCAGACACGACTGAGCAACTTCACTTTCACATTTCACTTTCATGCACTGGAGAAGGCGATGGCAACCCACTCCAGTGTTCTTGCCTGGAGAATCCCAGGGATGGGGAGCCTGGTGGGCTGCCGTCTGTGGGGTCGCACAGAGTTGGACACGACTGAAGTGACTTAGCAGCATTGAATCTGTAGATTACCTTGGGTAGTATATTCATTTCCCCAATATTGATTCTTCCAATCCAAGAACACGGAATATTTCTCCATCCATTTGTGTCATCTTTTACTTATCAGTGTTCTATGGTTTTCTGAGTACAGGTCTTTTGCCTCCGTAGGTAGGTTTATTCCAAGGTATTGTTTTTGTTGCAGTGGTAAATGGGATTGTTTCCTTAATTTCTCTCTCTCATCTTTTGTTGTTAGTGTGTAGAAATCCATGAGGTTTCTGTGTGTGAATTTTGTATCCTGCAACTTTACCAAATTCATTGATTACCTCTAGTAGTCTTCTGGTGGCATCTTTAGGACTTTCTGTGCACAGTATGTCATCTGCAAACAGTGACAGTTTACTTTTTTCTGATTTGTACTCCTTTTCTTTTTCTTCTCTGGCTGCTGTGGCTAGAACTTCCAAAACTACGTTGAGTAATAGTGGCGAGAGTAGACATCCTTATCTTATTCTTTATATTAGAGGAAATGCTTTCAGTTTTTCACCATTGAGAATGATGTTTGCTGTGGGTTCGTCATAGATGGCCTTTATTACGTTGAGCTAGGTTCCTTCTATGCCCATTTTCTGAGGTTTTTTTTTAAATCATAAATGGGCTTTGAATCTTGTTAATAGCTTTTTCTGCATCTATTGAGATGATCATATGGTTTTTATTCTTTAACTTGTTAACATGGCGTATCACATTGATTTGCATATATTGAAGAATCCTTGCATCCTTGGGATAAATCCCACTTGATCATGCTGTATGATCACTTTAATATGTTGCTGGATTCGGTTGGCTAGTATTTTGCTGAGCACGTTCTTGTCTATGTTCTTCAGTGATATTGGTCTGTAATTTTCTGTGTGGTATCTTTGTCTGGTTTTGGTATTACAGTGATGGTGGCCTTGTAAAATGAGCTTGGGAATGTTCCTTCCTCTGCAGTTTTTTGGAAGTGTTTCAGAAGGTCAGGTGTTAGCTGTTCTCTAAATGTTTGGTAGAATTTGCCTGTGAAGCCGTCTGGTCCTGGACATTTGTTTGTTGGAAGATTTTTAATTGCAGTTTGAATTTCATTACTTCTGATTGGTCTGTTTATAATTTCTTCTTAGTTCAGTCTAAGAACTTGTCCATTCCCTCCAGGTTGTCCGCTGTATGTGGCACGCAGCTGCTTTTGCAGTAGTCTCTTATGACCCTTTGTATTTCTGTGTTGTCAGTTGTGATTTTTTTTCACTTTTATTGATTTGTAGGCTTTTTTTTTGTTGGTGAATCTGGCTAAAAGTTTATGAGTTTAATCTCAAAGAACCAGCTTTTAGTTTCATTGGTTTTTGCTATTTTTTTCTATTTCATTTCTTTCTGCTCTGATTTTTATGATTTCTTTCCTTCTACTAACTTTGGGTGGGTATGTATTGTATTTATTGCTGTTCTTTTAATCATTTTGAGGCATTTTCGTAGTTCTTTCTTTGTTCCTTCTTTTCCCTTGTGATTTGATGATTAGAGTTATGTTTGGATTCCTTTCTCTTCTGTGTGTATCTGTTATAGAGTTTTGGTTTTTGGTTACCATGTGATTTACATATAGCAATCTATATAATTAAGTTGCTGATCTCTTAATTTCAAATACACTTTAACAACCCAGCGGTTTTACTCCCCTCTCCCACATTTGCTGTTTTTTGCATCATATTTTACAACTTTTGTGTCCCCTTAACTACTTATTGCAAATATAGATGATTTTACTCCTAACCCTAACACTTCTTTTAATCTTCCTGCTAGTTTTATATGTGGTTGATTCACTGACTTTACTATAAGTCACTGCCTTTACCAATGAGTTTTTCCTTTCTTAATTTTCATGTTTTTAGGTGTGGCTTTTTCTTTTTTGCTTAGAGAAGTCCTTTAACATTTCATATAAGATTGGTAGGGTGGTGCTGAACTCTTATCTTTTGCTTTTCTGTGTAACTTTTGATCTCTCCATCAAATCTGAATAAAAGCCTTGCTGGGTAGAGTATTCTTGGTTATAGATTTTTTTCCCTTTCATCACTTAAAAAATATTATGCCACTTCTCTTCTGGCATGCAGAGTTTTTGCTAAAAATTTAGCCAATAGCCACATGGGAATTCCCTTGTACATAACCTGTTTTATTCCTCTCCTTTTATATTCTCTAATTTTTGCTGTTTTAATTACAATATATCTTCATATGATCCTCTCTGGTTACAATATATCTTCATATGATCCTCTCTGGTTTGGTTCTGTTTGGAACTCTGTGCTTTTCGAAGGTAAGAGGCTTGTTTCCTTCCAGGTTAAGGAAGTTTTTAGTTATTATGTCTTCAAATATGTTCTGTGCCCACCCCACCCCCTTCCTTCTGTCATACAAATGTTAGCTTATTACTGACTGGGGGGGTTTTTGCAGAAACTAATGGCTGTGGCCAGTGATTTTTATCTTGGCCGGCCTCAAATTCTGTCGTCTCAGTGACGTTTTGTGGGTTGTTACATCTGGAGTCACACCTAGAAAGTCTCCAACACTATTCCATTTTCACTTTCTATATCAGAATCAATCACCTTTTTAGAATCCCACCAGGCTCCTCTGTCCGCGGGATTTCCCAGGTAAGAATACTCGTGTGGGTTGCTATTTCCTTCTCCAGAGGATCTTCCCAACCCAGGGATTGAACCCACGTTAACTGCTTGGCAGGTGGATTCTTTGCCACTGAGCCACCTGGGAAGACCCTCTGGGGGTATGGGTCTTGACTAAACCAGACTCTGTCCCTCCTAACCATCTTGTGCTTCTTTCTTTATATTTTAGTTGTAGAAGATCTTTTCCTTTAGATTCCAGTCTGTCTCACCAATAGTGGCTCTGTAAAGAGCTGTAATTTTTGGTGTGCCCATGGGAGGTGGTCAGGGTCTTCCTATTCCACCATTTGGCAAAGTCCTCAAGAGCTAACGTTTAGTAAGGCCTAACTCTTATGTCAGACACTGTGCTGAGCACTTACACATGTTATTTAATCCTATCAGGCTTATAAAATAGGTGCCATCATTCCCATTTTAGAGATGAGAAAGCTGAGGCACAGTGAGATTAAGTAACTTGTCTGAAGTTGCTCAGCTGGTAAGCGCTGAAGAGCCAGGGTTTCTCCCAGGGCCTCAGTCTAACCCACGCTGCTGCTCTGTGACACCTGGACACCTGGGTCAGGAGCTCAGGGGGATCTGGGTTTTACCTGTAGATATGGAGTCATCTGAGGCTGGGATAGCACTGAGGCCTGGGGAGCCAGCCAGGGAGCATTCCGGGTGTCAAACTTGTCCTTGGGTGAATAATCAGGGGTAAGTGCCCGCATCAGTGAGGTGCCCTTGAACTTGGGGTGCTGTAGGGGACAACAGACTGTATCTTAAACATCACAGCTCAAAGCTCCAAGGCCCCTCCAGGGTCCTTGGCCCAGAGGAAGTGGGAAGCGGGACAGTGTAATATGGTTGAGAGCAGCTTTAGGACAAGCCCCCATGAAGACACCTGAGCGTGCAGGTCCCAGTGCCAAGCAGTCCCCCAGGAGCCCAGCTCCAGGCAGGGAGGCATGGCAGGTGTGGTGTCCAAGCTGTTCCCCAAGAGCCTTCCCCAGCAGGACTTACGCAGAGCTCACTGGTCCCCCCTAAGGACTAAGCGCTGTAAAAATTCAGGTAACCCGAATCTTAGCTGATGTCCTTGAGGACACTACAGGACCCGTAGAGTTCAGTGTCCCCACTTTCCACATGAGGATATTGAGGCTCAGAGAAATTAAGTGACTCGGCCAAAACTGTCCAGTTAGAGGTAATGGTGGGGCCATAATTTCTGTCCTATGATGACCAGAGGGTGGACACAGCAGGCCCTCTACCTATTGAGAATGTGTAGTCACGACCTTCTTTAGTTCGTAAAGGGCCCTCTTCCTTCTGTCCTACAGGCCAAAGCCTGTTGGAGCTTTTCTTACTCTAGTCCTTTTGCTCCCCTAGGTAACTACCACCAAGTTCTGACTTGTTAAGGTCAGAGAATTCTGGAGTGAGGAAGACCACAGAATGACAGAGAAGCCCTTGGCCTGCAGTCCTTTCTGTAGACCACTCAGCACCGCTGTCTGCCAGGGCCTTGGCGTTCCTCTTCCCACACAGGTGAGGGCTTGTCCATACCCCTGCCATGATCCCGCTGACCTCCAGCAGGGCCTTGCCACTGCTGCTCAGCAAAGAAACGAGCAGTGTACCTGTTCCCCTGGCCCACTGAGGATGGAGGCTCCCAGGCAAAGGGAAGCCGGCTCCCTCTGGATGGATCGCCTAAGCCCTTGAAGTTGCTCAGAAGTGTGATGCCTAGGCCAGCGGCATCAGCATCTGCACTAGGAAAGGACGCCCCAGTGATCCCTGGCAGTGGCACGGGGGGACGGCACCATGCCAGGCCGTCTTCCCCAAACCATCTTCCTTTGTTAGCAGACCAAGGGCATCTTGGGTAGTGTCACCACCTAAAACGCAGCCGGCAAGCCCTGCAGCCCTTTGTGCTTCCCCTAAAGCCTCCAGAAAGACACACTGGGACCAAAAGGTTAAGCGATAAAAGGTCTTGGCTTTTTTTACAGGATAAACACTCAGGTTGCTCAAGAAAGGAGACAGATGTATATACTCTCAAGAGCAAAGTCATCTGGGGCTTTTGCCCCAGATGGGGACAGTAATTTATCATTCCCAGATTACTAAAGGACAGAAAACTGGAAATACATTTAGATATTCTTTAAAAGATGTTTAGAAGAAAAAAAAAAAAAAAACTTTTGTGTGCTAGAACTTACCTAGAAAGTTCATCATGTATGTGCAGCATTCCTTCCCTTCCCCAGCAGTACCAGCTACATGAGGTGGTTCTGTGTTTCCATAACTCTTGTTCTTTTGCTGATGAGCTGACCTACCACTCCCCCCAGCCAATCATAACTCTTGTTCTTTTGCTGATGAGCTGACCTACCACTCCCCCCAGCCAATCATAACTCTTGTTCTTTTGCTGATGAGCTGACCTACCACTCCCCCCAGCCAATCATAACTCTTGTTCTTTTGCTGATGAGCTGACCTACCACTCCCCCCAGCCAATCATAACTCTTGTTCTTTTGCTGATGAGCTGACCTACCACTCCCCCCAGCCAATCATAACTCTTGTTCTTTTGCTGATGAGCTGACCTACCACTCCCCCCAACCAATCTAATAAATTTTCGGTGGTTCCTGCTGGTTGTCAGTAAAAACACACAGGAGTCAAGGAAATGTTTTTTTTTAAGACTTTTTTTTTTGGTTTGTTTTTAAAGAAACTGCATACATCATCAGAGACAAACAATAATTTAAATACCATGCAGTTTCTGTCTGTACAAAACCTAGGCCATAGAGCTCCAGTTTAATTTGTATCCTATTTACATTGTCTTCCTCATACAGCCGTCGTCTGTTAAAGCAGAACACGGGAGCGCGCTCCGGTAAAAGACAAACTATGTACAGACACCCAGGAAGCAACCAGAGGAAAGAACCATGTGGGGGATCAACAGACAAATGGGAGGAAAAGTCGTCTAAGGTGACCTTCGCCCACTGACTGTGCACAGGGGGAGCCTGAAGTTCCATTCACCGAAGCACACAGCACGGTTTTCATTCGGCAAGTATAAATACACGTTCATAGGCAGGAGAAAAATAAGCTCAGAGATTTTCATCACATCCACCGTCACATCGTTTGGTTTCTCTAATCTGACATAAAGGCTAAAGTTTTACAAAGCTTTGAGGGCCTTTGGGGAGGAATAGGTCAGCGATTTCCAAGGAGCAGGTAGGCCCATGGCAGTCTCCTCAGTCCTGGATAGGGTGGGGACCTCGGGCAGTGTTTGATTGATCAGAGGGAAACGTTTTGATTTGAGAAATCTCAGGTTGTTCTTGTGCTAATGCAAATGACAAAAAGCTCAAACTAGCTTTTTCAGAAAAAAAGGCGCACTGTAAACCAGCCAGCCTACCTTTTTCCCACCTCACCCCCCACCGCCATATCAAATTGTCATTTTGGAAAGAAACACATTTTTTTCAGTTGTTTTAACAATGTGGCAAAAAGGAAATTTGGATAGATTTCTGTAAACACCTCAAGATTTCAAGAAAGGAAAGACAGCAGAAGGTCCTTCCTGTGACCTACAGAGGTTGCTGAGCCACTTCCAATGGGCTCGGGAGAGCCCAGCTTGGGGCAGTGACACGGGAGGGGCACCCTTCAATTTGTAGGGAGTTACTTCCGGAAAAAGCTACTCTGCAGGAGCAGCAGAAACTGTGTTCAGTTTCTTTCACAAGCAAAGTGGCTGCAACAATGGGGCACTTGGGGTGGGAACCCGGAACCCCTGGCAGGCGGGCTGCAGGGAACTGGACTGAGGCATCATGTTCCCAAGACACTGAAAGGCCCAGAACCCAGGCCAGCAGAGAAGCCCCTGGCCTGTGTGGGAGGCGTCCAGGCAGGGGAATGAGGTCCCTTAGGACTTGCTCTTGGGCCAGGAGAAGGCTGACCATCATAACACTAGAAGCCCAGGCTCAGACCCTGGCCAAGGTGGGCACCTCCAGGAAAACGTGCCCATGTAGAGGGGTTACACGGAAGAGCCCCGCATCCTTCACCACACCATCTGCACATTCAAACGTCAGTAAGTCTTTTGGGAAGACACTGTTTACAGCCACGCTAAAATCCTGGCCACGTTTTCCCTGAACAACGCCTCTACTCACAGCGGTTAACTATCCGGATTCAACATTCAAAGAAGAGAGGAAGGGGGTGACGCGTCCCAGGGCTGGGCGCCAGGCGCTGTGAGGAAAGCGTGTGCCAGCCTGGCACCGGCCAGTGGGCACCGCCTGGAACACCGCCGGAGCTCCCCTGCCAGGTGCATGGTGACACCACCCCGGGGAGCCATGAGGGCCAGCGGAGAAGGAGCCCGCCCTCACCCGTGGTGATGGCGGGGCAGCCCCAGGGTAATGTGATCCCACGCGGCTTGGGGTAGGAACTGGTTACCTCTTTTTTTTTTTTTGGTGAAGGCCAAGCTGGAATCCTTCTAAAGCCTGGGCCTGTGTGGTAGGGCTCGAGCCATCACCGGGAGAGCTGGTGAACCAACCAAGATCACAGCAGGAGGCCAGGCGGAGCTTCACAGCCACAGCCCGGAGGGGAAGGAAGTAGCTCAGGTGGCCTCCTACGGAGAGCGGTCAGGGTCTGGAGGGGTCCCTCTGCCACACCCTGTCACTGTTCTCCTGTGATCACAGGTGAGGAGGATGGACAGAGATCCGACCTCTGTCACCCTCACCAGCCTCCAGAGGGAGAGGAGGGATGCTCCCTGGAGAAGCAGGTACCTCCTGGTGGGCGGGGCCGGTGCCTGCCCCGACCCTGGGGCTTCTGCACGGACACCTACGGGCGTGGCCAGCCTGGAAGGGCCTCGGGTAGTTGTGGAGGACCTGCTGGGGGAAGCCAGCCGTTCAGGAATGGATCCTGGCCTGGTCCTCAACTCAGAGGCCGTTAAAGGCCCGGCCACCCGGTCCCCAGCCCTGGGGTACATGCAGAGAGAATGAACATCAGCCAGGCGGTTGGTCACCCCAGTCTGGGTACCTTCCACAGCGGCATTACGATCACACACGTGATGCCACTCAGGTAGCAGAGGCTGCTGGCATGCGTAAGATCCCCCGCGACTCTGGGCTCGTCTAACGACAGCCTTCCCCTGCGACACCAGAGCTTCCTGGAGGGCAGCTGGCTCGGCCCGAGGGGACAGGACAGGCACTCGTGCCTGCCTTCTGCACCTGGAGCGCACGCACTCTGAGGCCAGCCCGGCGACCACAGGCTCCCCGGGGAAGGGCTCTCCCCGTAGTTCACCGCGTGGGTGGTGCGGCCTCCTTCAGCAGCCTCCTCCGGTCGGGCGCCACCCCCGGGCCGCCTGCTTCTGCACAGTCGTCCCACGACAGATCCACCGGCTCGGTATTCTCTGGACTCAGGGGACAGACACTTTGGCGGTACAGGCTCGAGGGAGCCTCAGCGAACGCGGTACCTGCCGGCCTGAGGCCCAGGGCCGCTTTGAGCGCGGGCAAGTCTTCGGTGCCCCCGGCCCAGGACGGGGCACGGTCCCTTATCCTCGGCAGCGCCGGCAGCCTAACCATCACGTTTTTGCAAGCAGAATCCTGTGTTTCCTTTTCTTTTTCTTCTTCTTTTTAAAAAAAGGCAGTTCATAAGATTTACATCATAATGGGGAAGTGAATAAATACCAGCACTTATGGTTCTTATAAATTTATGTTTTGAAGACAGCATAGCACTCAAGAGGAATTCGACTGTTAAGGTCGGTGAAACCTAGGAATACAAAACAACTCAGTCAGGACCCAGCGGCTGCCCATGGTGTCGGACCTGACAAGGCCAAGCTCTCCAGCCTCCATCCTTGTTTGTGACAGCCACAGGGAGGCTTAAATCTCCAACCAAAGGCAAATAAATCTCCACAGGACCCCTGGAGAACCTGAGGCCCATCCAGTGCACCCCTGGTTTTGGAGTTTAATCTGGAGCTCCCCAGGGGGGCTGCAGCCCAGGTAAGGAATCAGCAGCAAGGCGGGGACCCCCAAGCTCCTGTCCCCGAGTCAGGCACTCAACGTTCAACCAAGGAGAGAGGCAGGAGGAGGGAGCTGACGGCCTGTCACTAACCAGCCCCGTGACCTTGTGCAAGCCCCTCCAATCTGTCTGCTTCAGTTTCGCCAAGAAGCACCACACAGGACTGTCTGGAAAAAGGACACCGAACGGCAGGCGTGACCCCCACCTGGAAGTACCACGAGGATCTGGTACCCTGGCCTGGTTTGGTCTCTGCTGTAATCAGCAATGACCTTTCCTCCTCAGCTTATGTTTTCATAAATACCCATTCCATCGTGGTCTGGCACTCAGCAGATCTTTAGGCTGCAGGCTCTGAGAAGGCTGCATTCAGCCCAGACCTCGCACACACTCCTCTACTTTCAGTAACCACAGTGGAACCTGGATCCCTCCACGTGGATCTTTCTTTTATCTTCCCCCCTCACCACACCCACCACTGCCCAGCACTTGTCCTCCAGAAACGGCGAGGATAGTTCAGTCCAGGGGTAAATATTATAATTTGAAGCGGGAAAGAAAAAAAAAAGAAACCTCTTGACACTAACCTTGTTAAATGCCTACTCAACTCGTGAACTTCCATTTCAGTGCTTTTAAATTCGTTCAGCTCCTTCCGAATGGCAGCCTAGAAGAAAGAGAAGCCCATGAGTGTGCGGAGGAAGCAGACAGCTCACCTTCTATTTTATTCCTGAAAACGTCAGGAAACCTCTTCAACAAAGTCAGACAGGTGCGTAAGGTAGAGTCTCACCACTGGGAGAAAGAGTCACCCTGAGATACTCTTTAAAAAGTGGAAGTGTTAGTCACTCGGTTGTGTCCACCTCTTTACACCCCTGTGGACTGTAGCCCACCAGGCTCCTCCTCTGTCCATGGGATTTTCCAGGTAGGAATACTGGAGTGGGTAACCATTCCCTTCTCCAGGGGATCTGCCTGACTCAGGGATCGAACCCAGGTCTCCTGCATTGCAGGCAGATTCTTTACCATCTGAGCCACCAGGGAAGCCCCTTTAGAACCTACGAAGAATCCCCTCCCCCACAAATCTAAGCTACAAACAGTTCGATTTGGGGTTCTGCCCGGAGCTGTTCATCCGGGCAGCGAGAGGGCCCGTCCACCTGGCCCACATCCTGGGGTCCCTGGTGCACACTGAAAGGTCAGCCCCTGGTCTTGCTGCGGTGGATCTAAGCTCAGAATGCACAGTGACACCTCAGGATGGGTCCTTCCAGAGCTGGTGGGTCAGAATCCCCCAACCAAATTAAGGGAAGGAGTGTGGCCCGTCCCCGGAGCCTGCCTGCCAGGCCATCCGCCTCCAGTGCCCACCCGGGCACCTCAGCTCTGCTCCTGGGCTCTGCGCAGGCTCCCAGCAGCGTGCTAGAGACCCAGCGCTTTGTCGCGAGGCCTGGGCAGCCCTCCCCACCCCTCTCACTTTGTCGGCAGCGGTGAGGCGGGTCCAGGGCTTGTCGGCCCTGCGGTCATAGTCCTGAGCGTCGGCCACCTCCACGTAGTCGCTGAAGCGGATAAGGATCTTCCGTTCCCGAAGCTCCTCCACTGTGGGCCTCTGGCTGAGCTGCGGGAGAGAGAGAGAGACATGGACGCGGTCAACCAGCCACGTTTTAGATCACTTGGTCCACCCGTGAGTGTACAGGTGAGAACCCGAGGTGGAGAGGCGCAGCTGACGCATCACACACCAGTGAGGGCAGGGCCCCGGGGACCCAGGGCTCCGGATTCCTGGTCCTGGGGCTTCTCCAGACTCTGTGAAGGAGTTGACTGTCTCGTGAGCCGCCTCCAGGACTATTCAGACAAGCGGCCAGGCTGCGGAACAACACTGCAGCGTGTCTCTCTGTGTGGGTGTGGTGGGTCTTCCCACATGTACCTGCCTTTCCCACCAGGTGAACCAAAACCGTACACAACAGGTTTGTATTATTCTGGATTTGTGAACTGACCTGTGTGTCAAATTTAGTGCTCTCTGCAAGATGGGTTTGTAATCTTTGTGTTTGGGGTGTGCAGGAATTAGGAGTGTGTTGATTTACGCGACCATGGAGACCCTGCCCCTCACTAGCTCAGTAGAAAGGTGCGCGCAAAGGCAGAGCGAGGCCGCGTTGATGCCGAGGAAGACTTGGGACGGGTTCTCTAGAGGAGTCTGCGGTGAAGGAATGAAGCAAGTGGGGCATTTCACCATCTCCCCTGTCACCTGCTGGCATCCTCCCTTTGAACTTTCACAACTCGAGGCCGACGTTTCTATTATCTCTTCCTGTCACTAGGTTTATTTCTTCTGGAGCAACACAGTTGCTCTCTCTCTAGGAGGCTGTCAATTCATGTTCAGCCAATGTTATTTAAAAGCAATTTTTCTCTAAGCCTTAGACTGTGTTTAATTCTATTAATAGAAGATGCGGTCAAATAGAATCTTAGCACAAAGGCCTATAAAACAAACACATGCAAGCAAATCCAAACCACCTCTGGCTGTTCTGACTCTCTATCTTATGCAGCTGCCATACACCTTAGGCTGGTGCCAGAATGTTCCAGCTTGCTACCAACTGGCCTATAATGGAAGAACATAATTAGATGACTGCCTGGCCGGCACTGAACAGAAAGAATGGTGACACCGACTGCCAGGCTCCAGATGGGACCCAAGCAGCCTGCTGCTACCCCTCAGCCAAGGGAGGAGAGACCTGGGGATCACAGGTGTGTTGGGTGTGATTGGTCCCCAGTCTGGACGCTGCAGCTCCCCCTCCGAGTGGCTCCTGTCTCTCCTGGTTTCCCAGGCATTTTGGTGTCGGTGGTGGCCTCTTGCAGGAAACCCAGAGGTTTCCCGGGCTCGATGGTCAGGGTTTGCTGTCAGCAAAAATGGGGGTCTATCCTGACTCAGAAATGAGTGCAGGGAGCTTCATAGTGTCATTATAATACAAAGAGCCATTTACCATAATACGCTCAGTTGTGTCCTACTCTTTGCAACCTCATGGACTGTAACCCAGCAGGCTCCTCTGACCATGGGATTCTCCGAGCAGAATACTGGAGTGGGTAGCCATGCCCTCCTCCAGGGGATCTCCCCGACCTAGAGATCTAACCGGGTCTCCTGCATTGGCAGGCGGATTCTTTACCATCTGAGCCAATTGAGTACTTCATTATCATGGTAAATGCCTGTCTGCATTATAAAGACTCCTACTCACAGCCCCAGTTTTTGTTTCTGATTGGTAAGGTTTACCCTGGGGTGCCAGACAAACAGTACCGTTTGTTCAGTGTGCCATGCAAGCATGGAATTTCTAATTTAAATTTCTGGAAATCATGGTCTGGATTTTGCTCATAGCCTGTCTATGGTAGAGTCTGGAGTGAACAGATATCTAGAGATTGGCTCTGAAGGTAAGGGACTCTTTTTCATGCCTGAATCTGATGGGGATGAGGAACTGGGCCCAGGTGCTACCAGGGAATGAGTGAGGAGGGCCCTGGGTTTTCCTGCTGGGAGAGTCTGACTAACCACCACCGGGATTCAGTCATGAGCAAGGGCTCACAAGCCTAGCCATGTGGGCTGAGGAGAGGCGCTTTTGGCTCACGACTGGCTCTCACCTTCCAGGTAAAGTGAACCCAGGTTACCTGCCTGGATGCTAAGGAAACAGTCTCTGCAGCCAGAGTTGGTTTTCCAGGAATGACGGGCTGCAGAGGTTGGCAGCATTATGTTTCCATCTACGAAAGTGTCAGTTGCAAATGCTCAACAAAAGGGTACACGTCAAGACCCTAATCCCACTACTAATACAACCCGACCCAGGTAAAGTTCTTCCCTGCCTGCCTTCCAGCCAGCCTTCCTCCCTTCTTCTCATCCATCCATCAGGCTAGCTAGCAATTTTTTGGAAGTGGAAAACAGGCACCTACTAAAAGATGAAGCAATGATTTTTTAGGTTTGTCTCAATTTGGCAGAAGAGAATGCCTGGTCTGTGGCGATCAGCATCCGCTACTGTGTTTTCTTTTTCTCAGGTCTTGACAGAAGGATATGGAGGCAATCCTGGGGCTGAGGGAAGGTACGCCCGCCCCATCCTGCCTCCCGACCTCTGGCATCTGGTCTTGCTGCGATAAAGGCTCCTGAGGAGCAGAATGTGTCCAGGGCCAGGAGGTGGTACAGATTCCCTACCAGCTGCCAGGCCCCACACCTCTGTTCACAGAGCCAGATGTGAAAGCTACTTTCGGTCTCTCCCTTATAAAAAGCAGCCTAGCCCTTCCCTCAAGCTCATTATCTCTAATTCCCCGAGCCAGTCCCAGGGGATGGCAGATGCTGAAATTACAAGGCACTTTTCCTGGGAGAAGAGAGCGGTAACTGGGAGGAGGAAGAGGCATTTATCTTGAAGACTTGCAAGAACTATGGGTATTTGGGGGCCCCACCCCCTCGCTTTCCCAGGGGAGATGGTGTGGGAGGAAACCCTCTTCTCTCACTCCTTCCTGCCAAATTATGCAGTTAGTCAAGTTTTCCCCTGCAAGATCGTATACTTTTTTTTTTCAAAGAGAATTAACTTCATGTCCAAATCTTTCCGTATTATTAGCTTTTAGCAAGAAACCCTCAAGTTTAGGAGAATTGGGGGTGGGTACCAGCCGTCAACTCCCATGAACACTGCAAAAATCTGATTAAACGTTTGTTTCTGAAGGTCTAGACCTTTCTGTATCAGAAACATGGGGTCATTACCAGTCTCCTTTTGATACCCTCATCATTTCAAGGACCCACTTAGAACAATCTAATACACCTCCCCTGGTCCCCTTCGCTGCTCAGTCTCAGGAAACAGGGTGCCCTGCGTCCAAAGGCTAAGTGATCTCAAGGATGTAAGAACCAGACCTGGATCAGGGTGAGGGCACCTGGGTGAAGTGAGGGCCCGAGCTCTTGTTGTAGTTTCCCACCAGGGGACACCAGCTTGTCACCGGCTCTCAGGCCCTTGCTTATCTTACTCCTTTGAACTGGGATGGCCTTTGGCTTGTCACCAGATGTTTGGGGTGCTCCAAGGGGGAGAAAGCGTTGAGAAACAAATCATCACCTTAGTAACTGGCATGATATTTCAGGATCTCTGAATTTCTTCCATTGCATAAAATGTCCATGGAGAAAAACCATTAATAAAAACTTTAAAAATTAATTTTGATGTGCCTCTGAACTGTCTTTAAGCTTTGAGTATCTTTTTCTCAAGATGGTCACTGTAGGAGAGTGATTAAAAACACTCTAGTCAGACAGAATAAAGTGTTTTCTGTGCCATCAATTATTAAATTTCTCAACATCCCCCAAGAATAGCCTCAAATAAAGAGCTTCGTATCAAAGAGGTTACTCCAAATTAGATCTGCCTGTGGGTCTACATTGCATTGCCAAGCCATCTATTTTGGGGGTTTTTATGGAAAAATATATGTAAATTCTATCTTCCTGAATTTTATCTAAGTGCTTTTCAAACATCTCCATTAGTTTATCAATATATTTGACATTTTCCTAATTAATTGGATTTAGCATAATAGTTCTTGGGTAGTAGGTCAGGAGCAGTATCGGGAGATAAGGAAAACTCGCATTTTCCAGGGTCATAGCAAATAACTGATACATTTTGAACTACTGATGTTGATAGTGAATTTCCACTTGAGAGATGGGATTACAGTGAATTTTTACCACAGAATATTTACTGTAACTGCAAATATAATACACCTGCCATCAAGTTGCTTGGAGGGGTAGGCCGCTGTCACAAAACGAAGCAACCTAGGATGTCACTAGCCACCAGGACCGAGGGTTGTGAAGCTGTGACCACTGGCCCCTGGAGCGTCTAGAGAGCCATGTGTCCTGACACCCGAGGAATGGAACCACTGATGTCACCTCCAACAGGCCAGGCAGTGGGCAAGGCCCACACCCGAGGGGCGGGCAGCCTCCTGTCCCAGCCCCGTTGGCACAGAGAACCCTCTCACCTTTCGAGTTAACCTCCTCTTGATCTCTCTCTTCTCCTCTTGTTCCTCTTGTTCATTCCGAGCTGAAAGAAATGAAGAAGCTTTAGGTTTTGGTTGCAGTGTCCCACAAGGATGCGCCCTCTGAACCTCCGCAGGTTCTAGGCCAAGCAGCTCACAGTCTCAGGAAGAGAGTTCCCCGTCCGGACCGCAGCCACCCTTCTACTCCTGGGGACACTCTCCAAGTGCCTGCACTGTTTCAAACGGGTGAGCAGGTCGACCTTACTTCGCTTTCTTCACGTCACTTGGGGTTCCTTCCGAGTCTGCAGGCAGAGATGCTGGATCAGGAGGTGGGTCCTGAAAGAGTGGGTGCTGCTCACAATGACAGGCACGTCCTCGGAGCGGGGAGGCGCCCTTCTCTGCACAAGACCTGGGCCTCGCTCAGCTCTGCCTCAGGCCTCACAGTGACCTAAGGGGTCTCATTATGAGGTGGTCCGGGGCACCCAGTGCCCCGCCTGGAAGGAACAGAGGCCAGACCCCCACAGAAACAACACGAGGTGCAGCTGACGCCAAACAGAGGCTGGATCTGCAAAACGCTCACCTTTCGCAAGCACTGATTCCATCAATTCTTTGACTCTTCCAAGAAGTCCACAGAACACGTGGGCGGCCATAGTGTGGGGTACAACAGCCTGCATGTCGACTTCTAAGGAGCGTCTTAGAGCAGACTTGAGAGCTTAAACGTTCTCAGCGCAATGTGGGGGGTGACTTAGCATTAGGTGTGTGCAGGTAAGAGGGTCTGGGGAAAGGAGCAGAGACGTGGTGGACAGAGAATGTGGGCACATCTAAGTAACCGGATGACGTGGGTACCTCACTTTCCTCCCAGGCCTTGGGATGGAAGGCCAGATCGCAGCCCAGTACTGTCTGACTCGAGGAAAACCATGAACGTCAGCCTGGGCCCAGTGCCCCTGCGTCTCGTCTACTGAACTGAGGATGACTTCAGACACAGGCCACCACGGCGACTTGACTCCGGCGCCGTCTGCATCGGGAGGGCCCGTTTGAAAGCACTGATGTAAATGATGTTTCCGTAGAGTCAGATCTTTAAAAGTGTGACCCCCTCGTGCCTAGAAGTGGGGTTCCCCCGCCCCTCCTTCCAGCAACCGCAACCCTGAGCCAATTCATACTGCGAGTGGCATCGCCTCCCACCAGGAGGAGCAAGGATGAGTCAGAGCACGACTCAGGCCTTCGCGCGACACCCCCAGGGACACGCTGTGGCCACGCTGACCACCTATGAGGATCAGGATCGTGAACGGGGCAGCACCAGAAACGCCCACATCCGGCCCTTGGCTGAGGTCCCCAGGGGTCCCCGCGGTCCCAAACCCCACACCAGAGTGCCTTCCTTTGAATTGAAAGGTCCTCCCTCCCCTTCCAGAGTTTCTTTGAAAAATGTGAATTTCTTCAGGATTAAAAACCCATTCAACTAGTCAGCCATTACCACCTTTGTATGAACGAATCTCTCCGAGATAAACTGGGAGGCAGCCAGTTAGACCCAGAAGAAGGGTGTCCCCACCCCCACCACCGACAGTGCATTTGTGGATGGGAAGGAGGACAGACGGAAAGGTCTAGAGTGGATGGTGAGTGCCCAGGAGGCAGCTCGAGGGCACTGGGTTAAAATGGACAGACTCACAGCATATTAGAGCCCGCAGCGGCCCAGGAGACCACCTAGGTTGCTGCTCTTTGGCTTGGAAATTGACAGACAGGCCCAAGGGAACTGAGGGGCAGGCTGCACACTCCAGGGCTAATACGTTAGACACACGGTCCAGCTCTTTCTCTTGCTCAAACACACTGCCTCTTCCCAATCCGATTTTGCTTGGGGGCCAGCCCTTACTGGTTACTTGCCTCGGACTCCACTTGGGGGCCTCCTCATCCTACAGGCCCCCTCCTGGGCCATGAAAGTCAGCACCCTGCCCTCTCATCTCCTACATGTGTTCCTGAGGTCCCTCTGATGGGTGGGGGCCCCAACCTATCACCAGTGGCATCTAGACCTTTAGTTCAAAGCCATTTACAAACTCAGGGTCATGAATTCTCAGGCAGTGGGTACCAAGACAACCCCATTAGGCAAGTGGAAAAAGGGAGACCAGGAAAAGCCCTCGAAGTCATCACTGCCGCCACCACCAGACAGCTCATTGTGTGCTCAGACGGGCCTGATGTCTCACTGGCTGCCCCCAGTGGAGCAAGTACCACCCACAGGGCCGGGCAGGTGGGGGCTCGTAAAACTCCAGCACCGCCCCCAACCCCAGGCTGCCCACGCTGGTAGCCCACCCTCCTGCAACCTTAGAGACATGCTGCCTCCTGTGATTGAAAGCCCAGATGAGAATTCTCAGAATACACCATTTGAGGGTATCTTCTGATACCACAAAACATTTTTTGTTTCACAATCACAATCGATTTTAAAAAAGAAAAAACCCTATTTCAGAAAACAAAGTTTCAGAACGTGGGAGAAAGCAAAGAACCAGCAGGAAAAATAAATCTCCTTTCCAAAAAGTTTTGAAACTGCAAAGTGACGACCCTGTTTGAATTTGGTCAGTGGTCCTTCAGTTTGCAGCTATTCAAACAGGACACGACGGAAGAGGCCAGAGAACGAAAGGGAACCATGGGAGCAGCTGGGCGCTCTTTGCTCCCCTGAACCTGAGCCCATAGGCTTACGCAACACAAGCAGCCACCTTTACGACCCCAGCATCTTTCTGGAGGGTGAGAAGAAAGCAACTTGAGGGCCTGCTCATCGTCTATCAGGAATCTGGGCAGATGAGACTCGGGAGTGGTGCCTCAAGGGAGCCAGGTGAGCTGGGGACTCCCTGCCTTCTCTTTCCAAATCCTCTGTCCCCGCCGACAGAAGCACGCATCTTCTGAAACCTGAACAAGTCCCCAGAAGGGTTCAGCTTCTTCACAAGTAAGAGTCGGGTTAGGGACCGAGGTACAGTGTAACCCGCCAGAGCACAGTCCTTCAGCCAACCACCGAGGCGTGTGAGGCGGTTGGCGGGGCCGAGGAAGGAGCAAGCATGCTCACTGGATCTCTGAGTTTAGACATCAGTGGCCACCTGTTTGTTCTTCCCTCTGATGTGGATGATTTTTAGCGGGTCAGGTATCAAGTGGGGACAGAAAGGGAGACACAGAAGCCAAAAGTTTCCCCAACCAGGGAAGTCATCTGAAAGAGTTCTCAATCTGTTTCGGCTCAAAGTAAACTCTGGAGAAACTCTGAAAGGCACCCCTGGGTTAGGAAGAACATAATCATATACGCAACCTCCTAGAGATCTGGGGAATAGATGAGGTGCCCTGAGGCCCGAGGAAGGTCAGGGCTGAAGGTGCCACCCTGGAGGGGCGAGGGAGTGGCCATAGCCGAGAGCAAGGGGCAGGATGTGGGTGCAGGTACAGCGCGCAGGGGGGATGCTCTGGGCCACACCCCGCACCCCAACAACACAGCCTTCCCAGGGGAAACTCAACAGCCAGCCACACGGCACTGACCAAGTCGCAGGACCACAGTGAGGAAGGCAAGAAAAGTAAAATCAAGAACGCTTTTGTTTGGTTGTGGTGGAAATACCCACCCATGCAGAGGCCTCACGTGACTCGTGTGTGTGTGTGGGGGGGGGGTTGTGCACGCTTTGTAAAACTGCATAGATTATATTTCTCTTCTGGAGAGAGAAAGGGATGGGTGTGTGGGGAGAAAGGGTCTGAATTAAACTAAAAACATCTGTTGACCATCTAGAGGGCAGTGCTGATGAGAGTATCCTGCAATGAAGCAGAGAGGTTTTATTTTTCAACTATTGAATATCTCCCCCCCTAAATTGAGGAATGCTGGTTTGCGTCTGTGAGATGATTTCTTTTAGCATTTTTAAAACAAATATTTTAAGCACCACATGGATTTTCTCTACACACTCAAATTATCTGTGTCCTAAACCAAACAAGAAGCTCGTTCATTTTTTTTCTGTCCACAGATGAGAGTGACAGTGAGACTTTCTGGAAAGAGAGCTTCAGCAGCTACTCCAGCAGCTGGCTACGGGAGGCCCAAGACGAGGCCAGCAAGGATTTCCACTGGAAGATGCTTTCTTAGACTTTCAACTGACTGCTCAGAGGGAGGGGGATTTTATCAGCAGCAGCCAGCTGCAGCAGAAAGTCATATCCTCTGGTTCTAGTTTTCAAATGGCTATCTGCCCTATTTTAGCCATCAGTATCATATTTGCGATGTCTAAGCCAATTTGACTTTAAAGGCAACCCCAGCTCTCATTTAACAAGAAGTTATCTTGCTTGAACTTTCCAGCTTCTCTGACTCTGCAGCCCACTCAAGGGCAGGCTTTTTCTTGGAGACCCTGAGGTCCTCATGAACCAAGTAGATTCGAAGTTGCTTTCTCTGTGAGGAGGCTGTCTCGGGGGGTCTAACACACAGGGGTGAAGCCTCCAGCACCAGTGAGAGTCTCGATCCTTTCCACACAAACACACGGGAGAAGTCCAGTGGCTTGCTGTGATATACCATAACCAAAGCGATCATGAAACCTCAGCGTTTGCCATGGGCTCTGTCACTTACGTTTCAAAATGTTCCTCTGCTCCAGCTCCTCCGCAGTCGGCCTCTGGCTCAGTCGCCTGCGGAAAAAATCCAGGAAAAGTTTTTGGACCATGTCATAGCCTCCCTGGGTCATTAATCTCCCCGGCCGTCGCAGATGCAGGAGGCAGAGGCAGAGGCTGGGGTGCCTGTTCCATCCTGCGCTCTCAGAGACTGACGCTCACCACCAACGTCGCCTCAGTTCCTCAATTTCAAGCCCAGGAAAGCCACTCGATGTGATGTCACGTGGAGCTGACCCTCCTCCCTCCGGCGGCCCCTCCCCTGCCCTGCTCCCCCGGCCTCCAGGCCCGTGAACTCTCATCACAGAAGTCTCATTCTTTCGCTGGGGCCTCCTAACTTTGAGATCATGGCCTCTGCCTTTCTCCCCTGACCCTGAGGCTAGAGCTTGCCTCTTGCCATGTCTGTGCAGACTCAAAGTACAAAGAGGCTCATGGCCCCGGGGAGTCGGGAGAGAGCAAGTCTGTCTGCAGAGAACAATAGCTGCTCTTCTGGTCCCCACCCATCGCCACCAGAGCCTCATTAGACACGGGATGACAGATGAAGAGGAAAAGGGATGACACTTGGTGCCGGCATGTAATTTAGCCATAGCAAGTGAGGCGTCACAGCCAGGATGTGAACTGGCTATGATGCAACAGCAGGGGGCGGGGTCGAGCAACAGGCGGGTACCACGCAGGACAGAGACTGGGAAGGACACCAGCGAGCAGACGCTACATGTTGTCAGAGGCGCTGTAGTGGATCTGACTGCAAAGGCAAGGGACACAAAAGCAGAAGCAAGCGGGACTACGTCATCCTAGAAAGCTTCCGCACAGCCAAGGAAATCATCATCAAAACAAAAAGGCAACCTACTGAGCGGGAGAAGATAACTGCAGATCATATACCCGACAGGGGGTTAAAATCCAAAATATATCAAGATCTCATACACATCAACAACCAAAAAAACCAAACAACTTGATTAAAAAATGAGCAGAGGAGCTGAACAGACATTTTTCAAAGACGACACAGGGATGGTCAGCAGGTGCATGAAAAGACGCTCAAATCCGTGACTACCAGGGAAAGGCAAATGAGAACCACAAGGAGGTAACACCTCACACACGTCTGGATGGCTGTCATCGAAGAGACCACATAAAGCAAATGCTGGCAACCGTGTGGAGGAAAGGGGTGGTGGCACCCTGTTGGTGGGAATGTAAACCGGGGCAGACGTTATGCCAAACGGTATGGAGATTCCTCAAAAAGTCAAGAATGGAACTACCATACGACCCAGCTGTTCCACTCATGGGTCTTTGTCTGAAGAACACGAAAACACAAACTCAAAAAGATATCTGAGCCCCTACGGTCACTGCACTATTATTTACGGTAGCTAAGATATGGAGCCAACCTCAGCGTCCACTGATGGGCGACTGGATAAAGAAGATGTGGCGCATACACAGTGGAATATCATCCAACCATAAAAAGTATGAGACCCTGCATTCATGACATCATGAAGGCAGTATTCTAAGTGAAATGAGTCACACAAACACTGTATGATTTCACTCCTACGTGGAATTTAAAAGACTCCCAAACAAATGAACACACACAGTAAAACAAAAACAAACAGATACAGAGATCAGAATAATGGTTACCGGGGGGAGGGGACTGGGGGCGGGTAGCATGGGGGAAGGGGGTCAACTGTACTGTGACAGGTGGTCACTAGACTTGAGGTGGTGATCGCTCTGCAGTATATACAGATGTTGAATTATAATGCCGTTTGCCTGAAACTTACATTAAAAAACAAAAAAAAAGAAAGAGGAGGACTACATGTCCAGATGAAGTTCCAGGAAAGATCACACAATGGGCTTCAGCATCACAGATATGTTGGTATTTTTGAGACTCTTGGAAACTATTTAACAACCCTGCAAATAATTATTCAGTTTTCTGCTTCCCTCATCAGGATGAGGTGTGTGTGAGGTGAGAACTCTGTGGAAGGAGTCTGAGGCCCCCTGAGTCCTTCCAGTAGAACTAAGGGGTAGAAAACAGTGCTGTTCTAGCAGCAGAGGTCATAGTCCCTCCCGAAACATCAGCAACCGGTGTCTAGAGTTGGCAAGATGTTTACACCATGGGGGCTTCCCTGGTGGCTCAGGCAGTAAAGAATCCACCTGCAATGTAGGAGCCTGAGGTTCGATCCCTAGGTGGGGAAGAACCCCTGGAGGAGGGCATGGCAACCCACTCCAGTATTCTTGCCTGGAGAATTCCAGGGACAGAGGAGCCTGGCGGGCTATGCTCCATGGGGTCGCAAAGAGTCAGACATGACTGAGCGACTAACATTTTCACTTACATCTTGGACACTAAGAGCGACACAGATTCAAAATAAAGTCCATGGAGTTGCCAAGTATAACTGTTTTAAACCCAGTGCTCACTGACAGCTGATTCCATGATGCTCCGATATCACTGCCATGTAGGCTGCACACAGGGAGTGGGCCTCAATGCCAGAGAAAGGAGTTTTGATCGGATATCTGTCTTCAAGGTGCTTGGGAGGACCTTGGAGACAGCTGGAAATGGATAATCCCAAAGTGTTCTCAAATTTACAAGAACATTTTAGCATCTATTCTTCATTTTCTAAAACATCCCATGAAGGTATTATTTATCTGCACTGATAAGGGCCAGCTCCTCGAGGTTCTAAATTTGGACTCAACAGTCTTCCCGTCCTTTCTAAAACGGCATTCTCCAACTGCAGCGGGGGAAGCTGAGATTACACAAGTGAGCAAGTCAGTGTCACAGGTCTGGGATGCAACTCCTGACTCCACTTAGAATGAGCTTCTTAGAGGCTCTCCCTCACTTTTCTGTTTATCTTTCTGCCAAATACTAGTTTCTTTTGTAGGTATGTACAGCCACCTTTGTGGAACCGTTTTGGAAAACCAAGGTTTCACAGGAAGCTAGGGTTTGGGGATAGTCTGTTTTGAAGAAGCCCTTCCAGATTCAAGGTGGAGCTTGCACCTTAAAAGTGGGGGTCAGGGTTTTAGAATCTTACGCCCAGAAGTGTCTGCAGAAGGTTCGCTCACTGGCTTGTGCTACACAGCCCATGGATCCCACGACCAGACGCCTTGCCTGGTTCTTTGCTGGCCTTTCCGCTTTTGTTTTTCTTATGCGTCATGTTTGGACGGGACGAAACAATGAGTGACTGAACTCTAACCAGAGAAAATTCTGCTATTAACTAGGCAGCCTTATCGTTAAATACACATGATTTCAAATGAGGCCCTCTATTTATGTTTCATTTCTCTTGAAAGGGTCTGAGAAAAATATCCAGGCTAATCACACACAGCTATAAAATGCAGCTAAGTCCTCCCAAAGGGCATGTGCTATAATTAGTTGTTTTGACTTTGAAAATGAGATTTGGTAGGAGAATGATATTGTGGCTTAATGACAAAGTGCTAAACAGCTCAGGAGTTAGGGGGCCAGGGTTCTACTCCTGGCTCCGCACTGAACCCACCTGGACAAGGTAATGGACCCATTCAACTCGGTGTTTCTCTCTCTACAAACAATAGGAGTAACGGAATAAGCTAATGCTGACTTAACGCCTAAAATGTACAGGCAGGCTCTAAGAAGCACGCATACTAATTCATCTAATCTTCAGGTCAGCCCCTTGAGATAGCACCACCAGCATTTCCACTGTACAAAGCAGGAAACCGAGGCACAGAGAGCTGCATACCTTGCCCTGGCTGGGTGAGGGGATGAACGTTCCAGATTTACAACATATCACACTGTTTGTTGTACAGAGAATGGGTTGGGAGATTCAAGAGGCAGTCTGAGTAGGAGCCCTGGAGGCTACTGCACGCCTGGTATTGGATGATAGGCACTTGGGCTAGGCTATGGAGGTGGATGTGCAAGCTCTTTAGGAGTCTAGTTGACAGAACACAGAGACACAGCGTCTGTGGACACTGGGGAAGAAGGAGGTATACTGCCTAGCTCTCAAGTTCCATAACTTACACGGCTCGATGGATGGTTATGCCATTCACTGAGAAGGTGGGGAACACTGGAAGGAAACCGGGGCATTTGAGGATGGGGGGAAGGATAGAAAGGGACAATGAATCTGAGCTTAGACCTGTTGAGTCAGAATGATTGTGCAACGTCACAGTGGTTGTGTCCAGTAGGCAGCTGGGTCTACTGAGCTCAGCGGAGAGGAGAGGGTCAGGCCAGCGGCAGAAATTTCTGGCTAGTCTGCATAATAGATACTCTCTGAAGCCAGGGGAATGGAGAGAGCACAGCATGAGAAGAGGAGAGGGCCTGGGATGAAGCCTTACGGAATTCCAATAATTTAATGCTCAGATGAAGGAAGACAAACCTGCCAGGGAGTCTGAGGAGGGGCAGTGCACAGACGCAGGATGCAAACTAGAAGCCTGGCACCATGGAAGCGGAGGGAGGAGACGGGCATGGCCAACCAAGTGGCTGGCACGCCGAGAGGTCAGACGAGGCCTGAAGAGCCTGCCCTCGGGGCAGAGCCCCAGGGAGGCGACGAGCAAGCTCATCCAGAGCTCTTTCGGGGGCGGTGGGGATGGGAGCCAGGCTGCAGTGGGTGAGAACAGCGGCAAGGAAATGGACCCAAGAGGCACGGGGGACTCTGCCACGAAGCCGGCTCTGAAGGGACCAGAGCTGGGAGGGGAAGCAGGCTCAGAGGAGGTTTATAGTTTCTAGTGACTAGACGCTGCCGGTGTTTAATGGAAAGAATCCAGGTTAAGAGGGAGTGGCGGTGACAGTGAGAAGCTAAACATATAAGGAGGGAGAAGGCTCTATGGACAGCGCAGGAGTCCGGGAAGGCAGGAAGGGTTGGGGTTTTAGGGTCAGAAAAGACCTTATCTTTCAGGTGGAGGAGGGACAGCTCTCCGCTGTGGCAGCAGGATGTGGGAAGGAGTGTGATGTACGGAGGTTTGTATGTTTCGTATCAGAATTAAGGGCATTGCCAATTGACAGCTTTGACTTACTCTTTCAAGTTGGACTATAATAAGGATGACTTACAATAGTTTAAAATATTACTTTTCCTTGAAAGGTTTGTCTTTGAACAGAGCCAAACTCACAAAGCAAAGGGATAAAGTCCTAGCTTCAGAATTCATCATCGGAATTTTAGGGGAGTCCCCCGGGCAGCCCACCATCTTTACCAAGTAAAGCACCCATCTGCCTGGTTCCTCTTAAGACCAAGCTTGTGTAGAAGTGTTGGTTAGTAGCAGAGCACAATTACTGTGCTAATGAAGAGGTCAATTTTATGAATAATCCCGAGGAGCTAATTTCAAGAATAAAAGCAGAGATGCCCTCTGAATGCACTGAATCTCTTATACCATCCTCACCTTGGCAGTAGATTCAAGTAATTTTATCTGATTTTAGACTAACATTAAATTAAAATCCCTCCTGATATCTAGACATGACCCCTCATATGCTAGATGACACAGAAAAACTCCCATTTGGGGCGTTAAACTTTTATACAAAATGAATTATCCAAAACTCAAGCTTTAATGTCCTTTTCAGTGATCTATTTAATCAGCTTTATTATATAGGTGACCCTGGTTTATACAACCTCTCTGAGCAGCGACACTGTTTCCATACCTCAGATGATTTCCTCTTTGCCACGGACCCCAGCTTAGAGATCTCCACTTACCGTGAACTGAAAAATCACCAAAAGAAAGTGAAAGTCACTCAGTCGTGTCCGACTCTTTGCGACCCCATGGAATTCTCCAGGCCAGAATACTGGAGTGGGTAGCCTTTCCCTTCTCCAGGGGATCTTCCCAACCCAGGGATCGAACCCAGGTCTCTCGCATTGCAGGCAGATTCTTCACCAGCTGAGCCACAAGAGAAACCCACTTGAAAAATCACTGATTCCCATTTAAATGTCACTTGCCATCCATTGCCATGTATGAGCCCTCTATTTTCCTTCAAAATGTAAGAAGGGATATTATTATTTTTTTATCAGTCTGAACAATTTCATCTTTATCACTAACCACAAGAGAAGAGCAAGCAAACTGACATTTTTCTGTGAAATAAACACACCCATCCCCAAACAAACGGCATTCGGTGTTGGCCTTGGAAGGAGGAGACTGCCAGCAAACAGTGGCGAGAAGCTTTAATATATGCAGAGCAGCATGACAGCGTCCCCAGAGCAGTGACTCGGGCCTTGGAGGTTTGGCCGGTCTGACGCCAGCAAGGGTTCGTTCTGCCTCCCAGAGCTACTGAGTTTTCCACAGGCTTTGGAACGGCAAGGTCACAGCTTTCATTCGTCTTTACAACCGCTTATTGTTCTGCGGGCCCTGATTCTAAAGCCTGGATTTCTAAAACTGTATCTGCATTTCAGGGCTGGTGGGGAGCTGAATTGACTTTGGTTTCTTTGCCGCATCTCAGCAGCGGAGGGAGGCAGCTGCCTTTTCAGACGGATGGAAAGAGAAAAGGGCAGAGGTGCTTGTGGAGAAGGACAGAAAGCAGGGCCCTCCTTCCTGCGGCAGGAAGGAAGAGACGGGGTTTCCCAACAGAGGCCTGAGATGGGACACAGGACAAGTGGAGACAGGCGTGGTGGGGCCAGGGGCAGGGGAGAAGCTCTGAATCCTGTCCCCTCGGAATCTATGTCTCTCGAAATCTTTCTCTAGCGCTTGTCAGCGCCATGTAGGCTGGGGCATTTCTGTCTGGGGCCTGGTCATCACTCCGTCCCCAGTTCCTAGGCGAGGACCGAGAACACATTAGGTGCTCATGTAGTCATTATTAAACCCAGATCCGCCCACACATGCTCCCTGGATGATGTCCTCAACACTCACGACTTCAGTTAGCATCCACACGCCACTGACTCCAGATTCGACGTCCCTAACCAGGTTTCTGAGCTCCAGATCACCTTTTCAATTACCATTTTAGATTCCAACAGGCCGTCAAAAGTAACGGGTCCCCAAAGAATTAATTTATCTTCCTCTTCTGGGCAGGTAGTTTTGCCAGCTGGACAAATTATTTTGTCCACCAATAAAATCCCCTCTCCCGCCACAGTGAGCTACCCAGGAAACCAGGAACTATCCCCTCTTTGCACTTCAGCCTTGGTGGCCACTCAAGCCCCAAGTCCAAACCATGTCTCATCCCATCCCACCATGGACCCTCTGGAAATCAGGCCACCATCTCATGCCGCCAGCCTGTCGAGAATGGCCTTTGTGAGGGGTAAATCTGATCACTCCACTCCCTGCGTGAAAGCTAGGCACGCCTTCTTGGAGTTTGAAGGAAGGACTCAGAACACACAACGTCCCATAAAGTTCTTTGTGATCTTGCCACTTGCAGAGAATCTCCCCCATCCTGTCCTTTAGACATAACCACCTCCTCTTGGCTCCTTCCAGATTTGCATGCCTTTCCTTATGTTTGAACATTCTTTCTCTTCCTCTTTGTCTGGCTAACTGGCAGTAATCCCCAAGACTGCAGCTTAAACCTCAAATGTCACTTCCTCTGTTCACCAGCCTTTTGGTTAAGGTGCTTCCACGGCGTGTGACAATAGTCTTGCGCTTCCTGCTGTACCCTCGTACTGTGATTCTTCCATTTATGCCCACCTTGTCCCCTGCAGCCCAGGGCTGAAGCTTTGGGATGCAGGGCCACGTGTCCCACCACCAGCTGGACTGCGTCATGAGAGTATAACCTCGAAGGGGCACAGAAGCCCCCACTCAGAAGGGTCCTGTGCTAGATAGATGTGCAAGACAGACATAAGAATACAGACTTCTTCATCCACTCATTCATTCACAAAATGCCGTGGGTCCGGATCCCCCAGTGCTCTGCTTTCGTGGGCCTCAATATACAACACACACCACGCTTGGTCACTCTTCAAAGCGAGGTGACGGATGCAAAGCTGGAGGTCGGCCTCGGCCTCGTGCCTGCTCTGATGAGACACCTGCGTGATTCCAGGACCCACAGGGGTCTGTGCAGCTCACACTCTTTTCCTGTTCCCCCTAAAGGGCCCCCGTCATCTGGGGCCCATCAGCACCTCCCGGGGGGAGGCTGAAGGGCCTGGCTGACACAGAAGCTGAGAGGCAGGTGCCAAGCACCCCCGACCTCCTCTCTCTTCCTTCTCCAGGACCACAGCTATTTTCCTACCTCTCGGGGCCCCTTCTGAGCTCCTATTTCTGGAAAAAATCACAACTTGGGTTCAGATGAGATTTCATGCTGTTTAGAAACCTGGAGATGGAAACACAAAAACTCCCCAGGGAATCTCAAACGTTCAAGTGGAGGGGATTTTGGTCACCTGATTCTGCCCAGTCTTCTGTAATTCCCCCTTGGTTAAAAGTCTCACTTCCATACCGCTTCCTGGTCTGTGACACTACAATTTTAACGTATAGCTTCATTTTAAACCAATAGCTCTGTTGAATTAAAGACTGGTAAAGAATGTAGGTATTCTTATTAAATTATAAGTGCTTTCCTAAGGCTTGATAATATTTCACAAAATACATACAGCTTCCACATCTGCCTATCTTTTTCGACCTATCTCATATATATATATATATTTAGAGAGGAGAGAGAGGTGATGTGACAAAAAGATGCTCCACAACCCTGTCTTTTTTCTCCCAGCAGCATGGCAGATTTCAGGAATGTCTAACCACTTTGGATTTGCCTTTTTGCACTTTTTGAAAATCTATTTGCTAATTCAGAAAGAATCAGAAAAGACAGAGTTCTAATCATATGTATGCACGTTCAGTCGCTCAGTCGTGTTCAACTCTTTGCCACCCCATGGACTGTAGCCCACTAGGCTCTTCTCTCTGTCCATGGGATTTCCTAGGCAAGAATACTGGAGTAGGTTGCCATTTCCTACTCCAGGGGATCTTCCCAACCCAGGGATTGAACCCATGTCTCCTGCCTCCTGCACTGGCAGACAGGTTCTTTACCACTGCACCACTTGGGAAGCCCAAGTTCTAATCAAGGAATGGGTTTATTTTTCTAGGAATGGATTACCAAATGGGAAAGGCAAAGAGGAAAGAGAATGCAAAATGGAATGTGATACGGTTGCTTCAACAGGCTTGACATTGACCATACAGGAGATGAATACCAACGCGTTTACTCATGTCTTGGCCTGCTCTACGCAGTGGATTGGGAGATAGATCACTTGTAAGAAGAGACTATATACATCCCATCTAGTATGTTCCCCAAAACAGACCATGAGTTCATAGCACATGTCGACCATAGCATCCTCAGCTCCCAGCCTGGGGGACAGCAGGCCTGTCTTTTCTCTCGCTCTCGTGTGTGTGTGTGTGTTACACACACATACACATGTCCTGTTTTTTTTTTTTTTTTTTCCTTGCATTCTGTCCACATCAGATATTCAGCATACACACATCACCCACACATGCTCCTTCCCTTGGACGTGTGAGAGCGGAGGGAAATCACAGGATCACAGCAGCACCAGCCCCCAGGCAGGGAGCGCCTCAACACCAGCAGGCCCGGGGGACCTGGACGGAATCCGCCAGCAGCTTTGCCCATGACTGCAGGTCTGTCACCGGAAGTGCCAGCAAAACCAGCTCCTGGGGCACAGAAGCGGCTCCCACGTCCATCCCGAGGGAACCGGCTGACGACGACCCTTCCCCTCAGGGAGGCGTGATCTTCTCCTCCCAGCAGAGCCAGACCATGGCCAGCAGCCTGACCAGCATGTCTTTAAAGACAGCTAGCTGTACTTTCTGAGCTTGTCTGGAAGCAGAATCCTATACACGGCAGACAGAAACACTCAGTCACTCAGAGCCCTGAAAGCCATCCTTCCCAGCCAGACCAGCGTCCCCAGAGAAGCAGGTGGAAGGCTCTTAACCAGAGCCAACCACAGTACCCTCTCCAGAAGACGGACATTCCTGACATTGTGTGTCTGTGTGTGTGCGTGTAGAATACAGATGTCTTTTCTTCATGCAGTAAGTGTTGTGTTTACACACATCCCGCACATCCACAGTTCTGAAATCTGCTGGGACCGTGGCCACAATACCCCTTCATACCTGCGTGATGCTCGGTTCGGGTACCACCCTGTCACCTGTCCTGAGGCTAGCGATGGGTGAGGCCGGTCCGGCACCCCAGGAGTCTGTGCTACTAGTTGACTTTCACTGGTGTCCCTCTCACTAGCCCCCAGCTCCTCCTGTGGGGCTTGGAGTTTAGCTACAACAGCGGAAACAAGAAGACACTCATCACCCCTGTTGACACTGATGTCCAAACTAGGCTGGCCTGGCAGGGCGTGTGGCCTTCCTTTCTTGAGGACAACACCCATCTTCTGCTATAAAATGATTCCCTCTGAACCCTGTGTGTGGGGCCAGCCCCTTCCATGCTGGCCACCAGTGGAGCGACACTGCTTTCGATGCTACCTGAGTGTCCTGGAAGTAGCTTTTCTTCTTGTTCCAGTAGGAAGTAGAATTTAAAAGAACGGACTTCATCCCTGGTATAATTTCTAGCATAATACGGTGCTTCAGGGGCTTCCCTTGTGGCTCAGCTGGTAAAGAATCCACCTGCAATGTGGGACACCTGGGTTGGGAAGATCCCCTGGAGAAGGGAAAGGCTGCTCCACTCCAGTATTCTGGCCTGGAGAATTCCATAGACTGTATAGTCCATGCAGTCACAAAGAGTCGGACACAGCTGACCGACTTTCATGGTGCTTCAGACTTGGACAAGGTTGCATGAATCTACAGCTCCTTCATGGGAAACACCTGAGCATCCGAGTGATGCTGTTGACTGTGGGGTAAGAATCAGATTGCACAGGTTGTGGCCCCAAATGGCTACTATGTGTGATTGAAAACTGTCAAGAGGGAGCACAACGCAACAGAAATGAGATGGAGTGACGCTCCAAGGACGTGGCAGGCTCCACCGCACTCAGCTCCCTCGAACCTCAAGGAAGCACCTCCCGGGTCACTCAAGAGGGCGTGCCCAGGGCTTCCCTCAGATGGGATGTTGCCTGGGCTGTGCAGGGTGGAATATGCAGATGGCAGACTCATCGGTCCAACCAAATTTGGGGAGGGCAGCTCTGCAGAGTCTCATTTTAATGAACCTGTCTCAGCATCTTTCAAGAGGGAGCCTAATAAGTTATAACATGAAGATAAGCATCCCCCCATGGCTCAGTGGTAAAGAATCCACCTGCCAACGCAGGAGACATGGGTCTGCTCCCTGGCCCAGGAAGATCCCCTGGAGAAGGAAATGGTAACTCCCTCTAGTATTCTTGCCTGGGAAATCCCATGAACAGAGCAGCCTGGTGGGCTACAGTCCACGGGGTCGAAGAGTTGGACACGACTCCAGAGACTAAACAACAACCACACCAGGAATCACCACGTCCAAAGCAGGGCTGCGCTCACTGCGGGCACAATTCCCTCCGACATCCCGATTACCTGTCAGCACCGTGTTTATCCGTCTGCCTACTTTTTTCCCCCAAAAGCACTAACAAGGCTGCCCGTTTTGAAGAACTATTGTTTTAATGGTTCAGTGGGCATAGAGCATAAAATTTTCATGATCACACTTCCTAAAATAGAAGCGCATTCACTTGTATTTCAAAGGAATTGCCTTCAGAATCAGAGGGAAAAAGCGATTTTCCAGGGTTTGGGTCTTTGGATGGTGATTTTTCCTGTTTATATTCTGTCAAAAATTACCATTTAGTTATTAGCATATATGCAATTTTCAAGGCTATTATAAAAAATCTTTGCATTCGAAACCAAGAAGAGGGAAATGGATATAATGAAGATAAATAAAATGAATTACTCTTATTAGCATTTTGCATGAGAGGGTTTTTTTTTTTTTTGCCAGTAAACAAAGACGGTGCGGGGACCCATGAAAAACTGGTATACTGCAAACATCTCAGTTGTAATCCACTTCTGCTATTTAAATATTCAGGATTACATGCCAGCACTAATAGGAGAGCTGCAGAAAAGTCACTGACAGCCAAACCGGTGGCCAGATTTGGTGGATGAGGCAGAAAGAGGGCTACACACCACGGAAATTATTCTGGAGACCAGAAATGCCAACTTCACCACTGAAGCAAAGAACAAAAAAATCTTCTTAAGTATAAATGACTAGAGCTTCATTTATCATCTGAATGCCAGAATCGCTAGAATAGACCAACCCCAAACTAAGGCATTAGAGAGAGAGTCTTCTCAAGTGCCTTCTCAGTCTTCAAAGTTACTAATGAGACTTTCCCAGCTGTGAGTAACTAGAAAGACAGGGACCTCTCTTTCACATGGGCACTTTATTTAAATGTTCCTTTAGCAACATGGGACAGACCAGGAAACGATGCCCGTGAAAGAAACCACCCGTGAGAGAATTCAAGGATTCCTTACTCATGGGCTTTTTGATTTCTGAAGATGTTTCTTAAGGATTTAATCCAAAACTTTTGAGTCATTTCTCTTTCAGACAGGAATTGAGAAAATCAGCTAAGGCCTATGACTTGTTTTACTTTCCAACAAATAACTGGCTTGTTTCTTCCAGTGAGAAGTGAATTCATTTCTCCTCTTCCTGATGGTATTAATTTTAGCACTGGCTGGGGTCAGAAGTCTTGGTTTCAGATCCCAGTATAACCAGATAACTATGTGAACTTGGCTAGCCCCTTAATTTCTTCTGATCTCAGTTTCTTTAACTGTAAAATGAAGGATGTTAGAGGTGGTGATATGTGAATGTCCGTGGCAGCTCTAAAGTGCTCTATTATTTCTTCACATCCAGAAAATGCAGTTGTAAAAGGAGTGAAGAAACTCACAAACAGCCTCCTTGTGATACAGGTACAAAGCCCATTGTGGAAAAAAATGAGGCTTGTTCTGCTTATTGGACTAGGAGAAGTGATGGGTGTATTGACGACACCGTCTTCCCTGGCTATGGAGATGCTGGAGCCATGGATTCTAGAAGCACGTGATGAATATACGGATAGAAGCTACCTGACCCATGTTAGGCTTTACTCCAGTGAAACACACACTTTTAATGGCTTGAACCACTGGAATTCAGGCTTTGTCTGGTAGGGCAGCTAGCATCACTTATTCTGAATAACAAGTCTAGCATAATACGGCATTCAGCTTCACAGTGAGAGAGAAGGGACTAGCATTCATTATCTACCTCAGTGTGGAGAATTACTCGTCTAGTGCTCCTAGATGACGGTGAGCGGAAAGTCAGTCTTACAGGGAGAGAAACTAAGGCTCGCCAGGAACCTGACTAGTTAAAAGATGGAGCTGTCCCTCTCAGGCCTGGCTTCACAGTCTTTGATTGCTCTCTACTGCACCACTGCTTCCCAGACTGCAGTGTGCACCAGAACCAAGCTTGCTAAAAAGCAGATTTCTGGGCCCCATCCTCTGATTCAGAGTCTGGGCGGACCCTGAAAACCTGCATTTTTCCAGGTGATGCTGCTGTGCCAGGGACCATGCTGTGGGAACCACGCACACTGCTTCTCACCCTGCATCAGGTACCAGTGCCTCAAGAGCCAAACCTCGACGTCCAGTGTTTCAGGTCTCCCTACTCATTTCAGGGAAGCCCCAAGAATCCTGGAGTTGCCATTTCCTTCTCCAGGGGATCTTCCTGCCCAGGGATTGAACTTGGGTCTCCTGCGCTGGCAGGCAGATTCTTTACCATCTGAGCCACCAAGGAAGCCCACTTATTATGGACAGAGCTACTGAAATGCAAGACACAGCCCAGTTCAGTCCAAGATGCAAGAACATCTCCTATTCCTTCTTCTTTCCATGGCTTATCTCTCCCGTGAGCACGATTGCTCCCATGAGCCTGAGCCACTGGTTCAGGACTCCACCCTCCCACACAATCCCCAACCACAGGCACCCATCGCTACACAAAAACGAAACCAAACTAAATGTTGTTCTCAGCATGTTGGCTTAAAATAGAAGGTTCTGGATTTGAAAGGTGTGTTTCTCTTTGCTGCTCACTATCTCTAAAGTTCACAGCTCAGTTTCCTCACCTACAAGAACAGAGTCCCAACTGCAGCCACCTTGGCAGGGTTGGGGAGAAGGCGGTCAGATGAAGTGCGGCTGGGAGAGCATTTTCTCAACAGCAAAGGCTCCAAAGTCTTACACAATGTTATGTCAGGACCATCACCCCGAGAGGTAGTCTCTAAACATACATATCTCTTTCTTAGCCAAATATTCTGAGAAACAGGGTCTTTCTTTCTGACATTGGCTAAGATGAACGACAAACAAGAATCATCATTGCAGATGACCCTAGTCACGAGCAGGATGAAAACCCGTGGAGAACTAAAAGCCCTTCCTTTATCTAACTTTCGGGTGAAGAGAAACCTCTTAGAATGCGGCCCGTCAGCAGCCTATTTGAAATATCAACAAAATGCAAATGACACCACTCTAATGGCAGAAGGCGAAGAGGAACTAAAGAGCTTCTTGATAAAGGTGAAAGAGGATAGTGAAAAAAGCTGGTTTAAAACTCAACATTCAAAAAACTAAGATCATGGCACCTGGTCTTATCACTTCATGGCAAATAGATGGAGAAAACGTGGGAACAGTGTCAGATTTCATTTTCTTGGGCTTCAAAATCAATGTGAATGGTGACTGCAGCCATGAAATTAAGACTCTTGCTCCTTGGAAGAATAGCTATGACAAACCTAGACAGTATATTAAAAAGCAGAGACATCACTTTGCTGACAAAGGTCCATACTATAGATAAAGCTATGGTTTTTCCCGTAGTCATGTATGGGTGTGAGAGTTGGACCATACAGGCGGCTGAGTGTCAAAGAATTGATGCTTTTGAACTGCGGTGCTGGAGAAGACTCTTGAGAGTCCCTTGGACTGAAAGGAGATCAAACAAGTCAACCCTAAAGGAAATCAACCCTGAATATTCATTGGAAGGACTGATGCTGAAGCTGAAGCTCCAATCCTTTGGCCACCTGATGCAAAGAACTGACTCAATGGAAAAGACCCCGATGCTGGGAAAAATTGAGGGCAAGAGGAGAAGGGGATGACAGAAGATGGGATGGTTGGATGGCATCACCGACTCAATGGACATGACTTTGAACAAACTCAGGGAAGTAATGAAGGACAGAGAAGCCTGGCGTGCTGCAGTTCCTGGGGTCACAGAGTCGGACACGACTGAGCAACTGAACAACAACAAAGCAGCCAACTCAGGACTCGCCCCTTCTCTGCTTGGTCTGCAGCTGAAGACAGCTGTACTCTTCCTGTCCCTCTATGCCCTGAATTTGAAAAGCCGCTAGAATAATCAGCCATTTAAAAAACATATTAAAAAAAACAACCACCAGGGACTTCCCCGGTGGTGCAGTGGTTAAGACTCTGAGCTTCCAATGCAATGACTCACACCTTCCAATGTGCAGGTTCAAGCCCTGGTCGGGGAACCAAGACCCCACGTGGTGCATGGTGTGGCCACCACCACCCCCACCACCCCCTCCCGCCACCCCGCACAAAAAAAACAACAAAACAAACAGAAAAACCCAAGACTCCCCATCCTCCAATCATGGCCACTTTTTAAAAAAAAACCCTCTGCAAGTTTTAAACCCTAATTTGGATTCTATTTCTGCTGGACAAAAAGCAGCTCCCTGGTCCTACACACTTGCTATATTGCTGGAAACTGCACAGGTGACCAGGGCAGCTGCGAGTCCTAAGTGTAGAGCGCTGGAAGGGCCCTACAGACGTGGCTCTGTTCCTTGACATCCAGTGTGGAGCCTGCAAACTGACTCCTCCCCTACACACACACGCACACACACACACACACACACACAGGCACACACAGGCACACTGTCAGGGCTCATCTCTGGCAACAGGATGGCAAGAACTCAGTCTTCACTGCATTTCTTAACAGCTGGAGGCTGAGACAAGAGGGCAAGGCTGCAGATGTCTCTGCAAGGCTCTGAGACACGTTCAGCAGCTGTGGGTCCCTGTGAGACCGGCTGGGACCTGCAACCCTGTAACCGAGCGCTTGCGCTTACACCTACACCTGGACAAACATCTCCTCCAGCAACAGCATACAAAGAAACTATCAGGGACTGAAAGTAACTGCACGCATGCTCAGTTGGGGCAACTGGGAACAAGATACAAAGGGCCACAAATCAACCTCCATCTCAGAGGTGCTGGGAGCCCAAGCAGGGTCCTGGGCATGAGCCCTGCACACAGCACCACCAAGAGGGTAAGTAAACCACCTAAACCACTCCTCTCGTCCAACCTACCCTCATCCCATTTAAGGAACCAGCTAGGCCCCCACTTTGGCACCTGTTACTTGTTTTCGCTCCCATGGGTGCAGCGTGAGTCCCAGTAAAGCCTTGCCTGAACCTCTCATCTGGCCTCTTAATCCGCTTCTATTGATTACAGAATTCAAGGACCCAAGTTGGCGATATCTATGACAGGTGTGGCTTCCCTGGTGGCTCAACTGGTAAAGAATGTGCCTGCAATGTGGGAGACCTGGGTTTGATCCCTGGGTTGGGAAGATCCCCTGGCAAAGGGAATGGCTACCCACTCCAGTATTCTGGCCTGGAGAATTCCATGGACCGTACAGTCTATGGGGTTGCAAAGAGTCAGACAAGACAGAGTGACTTTCACTTTTCATGATGGGTGTGGCTCACGCCTCAATGCCACAACCTCTACTCACAGGGTCCTGAAGTTTTATTCCACCTCCTCCCAACACACCTCACTTAAATCTTTCTCAGGACAATGTCTGAACCATTCATTGAAATTAACATAAAACCAATGTACAGCTTCCCTTAACTTTCCATCGTCGGGTTGTGCTGTAGCCTTGACTCAACTCAGCACCTTTCAGAAGATGTCAGCCTTTCTGAAGGGCTTTTAGAGAAGATTGTCTACTTTGCACAGTGAGTTAATGGGAGGTGTCAAATGATTTGAAAGCAGCTGAGCTGCTCGAAGTTTCCACGAGTTTGTTATGCAAATGCTGCAGGATTCAATAACTCCATTCCCATCATATTTTGCCCAGATTTAGCTTATTCCAATCACTCAGTTGCAGCTTGGTGGCTGGTATCTAATTTCAGTTTTGTTTAGAGGAGGGCTCAGAATCCACAGAAAAAGCCCACTAACCTGAGCCATTCCCACCCAGGCGTTGCAGATGTGAAGGCGAGCGGATATCCATGCCCTCTTCCCGCTCCCCTGTGGTCCCCTCTCCACTCTATCCCTCATCACAGCCCAAGTGGTGAAGAGGAGGATGCGACTGCTGCTGCAAGGCTGCAGGGCCAGATGCATGAGGAAGCTCCTTCAAAGCTTCACTCGAGTCTATTTTCCTCCCCTCTTTCTATCAAGTGATTCACGGGGATGTGTGTTTAGGGCACCCTCAAGTCAGCCAAAGTTGAACTGAATTCTTGAGCCTTTGATTGTTATTCCTATTTTTAGAAAGTGTTTTTTTTGCAACAGCAGAAATTACCTGGCCTGAGAAGGTGCCAGCTTACACTCGGCATCAGCCCTTAGGTCTGGGGGAGATGCCATTTGCCACCCTGGAACTAGACTCCTAATGCTGATTTTCCCAAACTGTAAACAGTACGCAAGCTCCAGTCAGAAGGCAGGATTTAATACTGCTTTTATTGCCTGTGCTACGAGCATGAAAAATGGATTTCAAGTTTCTCCCTTGAACATTATATGACGATTTAAAGCCGCACATAATCCTCTGTATATATTATTTTATATTCTGCCTGTAGTGTGAACTACTTAGGAGCATAAAATACAGATTTAGAATACTCTCTATTTCTAGCATATTAAATTCTACATAAGAGAAAATAACACGTTAGGTTTCATGGGAATGATCAGGGCGTCATCCCCCACCTCCCCTATCTCATTCCCCACGCCCCTGTCAGTGTAAAGACAACAGCTTTTTAAAAGAGAGCAAGGACTTCGCTGGTGGTCCAGCGGCTAAGACTCTGTGCTCCCAGGGCAGCGGGCCTGGGTTCAATCCCTGCTCCGGGAACCAGACCCCACATGCCACAACTAAAGATTCTGCAACGAAGATCAAAGATTCTGCACGCTGCAACCAAGACCTGGGGCAGCCAAATAAATAAATAAAAGGAAACAGTAAAAAAAGAGAGAGAGAGAGAGAGATGACAACGGTAAGTACCAAGCAGGAGGCAAGAGGGAGAATTCTGGTAATTTTCAAAGGGGGCTCCTACATCTGATGCCCCGTGATGCATGGTACTGGATCTCAGGCCGTAGGCACAGATTCAAACTGTCAACAATGACTGTGCTTTACCCTTAAATCCTTCTGATTCTGAGACTCATACACATTAAGGAAAAAAAGCAGCTACAGCTATTTCAACCAATTTCTTCATTCATCTTAACGTATTCTTCCACAGTCAATGACAAATATTCTGAAAACCAACTGACTACAAAGTCCTGAAAGACAGAGAGCCGAGTCAAAAGTTTTTTTTAGGGATACAGTATATTTCTTTAATGATTAATCCCCATAACCCCATTCAAATTAATTGGGATCCTAGAAGATGCTAATTCCCAGTTGCTACAGATTTGGAACAATGAACTAGTTCATAACTGGGAAAGGAGTACGTCAAGGCTGTATATTGTCACCCTGTTTATTTAACTTATATGCAGAGTGCATCATGTGAAATGCCGGGCTGGATGAAGCACAAGCTGGAATCAAGATTGCTGGGAGAAATAGCAATAACCTCAGATATGCAGATGACACCACCTCAATGGCAGAAAGGAAGAGGAGCTAAAGAGCCTCTTGATGAGGGTGAAAGAGGAGAGTGAAAAAGTCTGGTTTAAAACTCAACGTTCAAAAAACTAAGATCATGGCATCCAGTCCTATCACTTCAAGGCAAACAGATGGGTAAAAAATGGAAACAGACTATTTTCTTGGGCTCAAAAATCACTGTGGACAGTGTGGACTGCAGCTATGAAATTAAAAGACACTTGCTCCTTGGAAGAAAAGCTATGACAAAGCTAGACAGCATATTAAAAAGAAGTGAAAGTGAAAGTCACTCAGTCGTGTCCGACTCTTTGCAACCCCATGGTCTATACAGTCCATGGAACTCTCCAGGCTGGAACACTGGAGTGGGTAGCCTTTCCCTTCTCCAGGGGATCTTCCCAACTAGGGATTGAACCCAGGTCTCCCACATTGTAGGCAGATTCTTTACCCAGCTGAGCCACAAGGGAAGCCCAAGAATACTGGAGTGGGTAGCCTATCCCTTCTCCAGCAGATCCTTCTGACGAATCGGGGTCTCCTGCATTGCAGGCAGATTCTTTACCAACTGAGCTATCAGGGAAGCCCATTAAAAAGCAGAGACATCACTTTACTGACAAAGGTCCGTCTAGTCAAAGCTATGGCTTTTTCCAGTAGTTACGTACGGATGTCAGATTTGGATAATAAAGAAGGCTGAGCACCAAAGAATTGATGCTTTTGAACTGTGGTGCTGCAGAAGATTCTTGAGAGTCCCTTGTACTGCAAGACCAAACCAGTCAATCCTAAAAGAAGTGACTGAAAGTCACTCAGTTGCATCCAACTCTTTGTGACCCCATGGACTATACAGTCCATGACATTCTCCAGGCCAGAATACTGGAGTAGATAGCCTTTCCCTTCTCCAGGGGATCTTCCCAACCAAGGGATCACATCCAGGTCTCCTGCATTGCAGGCGGATTCTTTACCACTGAGCTATGAGGTAAGCCCATCCTCAAAGTAATCAGTCCTAAATCTTCATTGAAAGAACTGATGCTGAAGCTGAAGCACCAGTAGATTGGCCACCTGATTCGAAGAGCTAACTCATTGGAAAAGACTCTGATGCTGGGAAAGATTGAAGGCAGGAGGAGAAGGGAACAACAGAGGATGAGATGGTTGGATGGCATCACTGTTTCAATGGACATGAGTCTGTGCAAACTCTAGGACATAGCAAAGGACAGGGAGGCCTGGCATGCTGCAGTCATGGGGTCGCCAAGAGTTGGACATGACTGAGTGACTGAACAACACAGACACACACACATGTCCACATTTATCACACACTGAAGAATTCAATCTCATGTCATCAAAGTGTATAGCGCATGCCCATAGCATTTAGGACTATCCTGTAGACAGCAAAAACTATGATTTCCAGGTCAGAAATTAAATCCAGGGGCACAGGCTGAGACATGATCCTGGGGCTAAATTTAATCCTGTACAATGTTAAAAAAATTTGAAATTTTCATTTAAAAAAAAATTCAGATGTTTTTTCATAATATCAGATAAATGGTTCTTCATTTCTCCACAACAACCAGGGGCTGAAGCTGAAGAGTGGCGACCCCTTTTGATAAAGGGTGGACTTTTCATCTCACCCCAGTTTCCAGCACACCTTGATAATATCAGAACTGCCTGCTTTCCTTATGCTCAATACCTACCTGGCTCTGGGCATGCATTTGAGTTTCTGGCTCCTTTTCTAGGTAGACACACTTTATGCTTCCCCAACTGGTATGGTTTGAATTGCATTTCCCCAAAATACAAATGCTGAGGTCCTGGGACTTCTCTAGTAGTCCAGTGGTTAAGATTCCACCCTGTAGTGCAGGGGACTCGGGTTCAATCCCTAGTCGGGGAACTAAGAGCCCACATACTGTGTAGCAATTAAGTCCACAGGCTACAACTACCGAGCCCAAGCACTCTGGAGCCCACGTGCCACAACTAGAGTCCATGTGCTGCAACTGCTGAAGTACCGAGCCCACACACCACAACCAGAGACCGCAGGCTGCAACTGGAGAGTCTGTGTGCTGCAAGGGAAGATCTAGCACGAGGCAATGAAGATCCTGCATGCTACGGCCAAGACCCAATGTGGCCAGATAAACACACTGAAAACACAGTATTGAGGTCCAGGTCCAATCTCCAATACCTCAGAGTGTGAGCTTATTTGGAGACAGGGTCTTTTAAGAGGTAATCAAGTTAACACAAGTTGACGAGGGTTGGGTCTGAATCTAAGATGACTGGTTTCCTTCTAAAAAGGCGAAATGTGGGGAGACACACCCAGCAAGGAGAATGCTGATGGAAGATGAAGGCAGAGATCAGGATGCTACATCTACAAGCCAAGGAAGGCTAAAGACTGTCTGTGAACCACCAGAACCAGGGAGGGGTCTGGAACATTCTCCCCCACAGCCCTCAGAAGGAACCAACCCTGCTGACACTCTGATTTCAGACATGCAGGCTCCAGACGGTGAGACCATACGGTTCTGATGGGTAAGCCACTCAGCTAGTGGTACTTTGTTATGGCGGCCCTAGAAAGTGAATACTCTCAGTGGCTGAAATAAAGTCAGTATCTCCTTTGATCACTGGGAAGAAGCATAGGTGAGTGGCCTGAATCACCAGCTACTCTAGTCTAGGAAAAGCACATCACAGGGAGAAACATCCTTTCCAACCCAAGCAAGGTTTCCAAGGCTTCCCTAAATGGGTATTTCCTAACGGTGATATATGAAGGGTGAAGAGATGTTTTAGGGGAACAAGTGTCAGGGAGGCAGATTGCTCAAATCTTCATTTATTCTTGAGGTTAATTTCGTGCCTACGTATACTGCAAGGCATCTCCCATTTTATTCTCCCTCCCAGGCTTTTTCTCCCCCGTATGATCCAAAGCATGCAGAAGTGTTGGAGGGGACTGAGGAAGTGATCTCAGTCGGACAGCAATGGGCAGCTGGGTCTGAAAAGCTGGCTGTTCCTCAGAGGAGGCCCTGAGTAACTATGAACAGATCCTGTTTGAGTCTGAGCTCCTTTCTCTTAAAATCAGTAGTCCTTATACGAGGTACCTAGAACAGTCAAATTCACAGAGTCAGAAAGTACACTGGTAGACGCCAGGAGCAAGGGAGTAGGGGAGAATGGGGAGTTAGTTTTTAAAGGGGGTCAGAGTTTCAGTTTAGGAGGGTGAAAAAGTCAGGAGATGGATGATGGAGAGAGTTATACAACAATGTGAATGTACTTAGTGCCAGTTAAATATGGTTAAAATAATATGTTATATACTAAGTGACTTGTACCATAATAAAAATTTTTTTTTTTAAATAAGTAGTCTTGGTGACTTATGGAATGATTCACTTTCTAAAGGATGTTTCTGAAGCAAAAGAATGACTCCTTCAGGCATCAGACTTCTATTTGGTCCCTCAAAATCCTGTTCCAATGGGCCCGCGAACCGCCTTCTAGGTGGCGGAGGAGGGGAGGTTTACTTCAGTCAATCAACACTCCAAGCTGGGAAGTGAAGCAGGGCCAGATCAGCTGTCCTCTGGCTGATCAAGAGGTCACCCTCACTATGAACACAGAGAAGCATGGCTCCATATCTGATTTTTTAAATTACGATTTTTTTGGGGGGCTGGAGTGGGGTAAGATGGATTTCAAATAAATAAAATGGAACTATGTGGGCTGACTACTAATCTTAGGGGAGTAAAAAGGTTGGTAAATGAAGGGAACTAAAGGTGGATTGGATAGCCAAGATCACGCAGGCTGACCACCTCCTAGGGTTCATGTTGAAGCGCCCAGACTCAGAGAGAAAGCAGTGGCACCTTGCATCTAGGGGGCTCTGGAGGGGCGAGGGAGTGTCCTGAGGTCTCTACATTTCCACGGACTAGAGGTTCCTGGAGAGAAAAAGACCTGCTCACGTGGCTATGAGACAGGACCCTCAGACCTGCGGATTTGAACCTTTCAGAGAACTCAATTTAATTTTTAAAGCACATACCCCTACATATGCCATTTCTTTATCTATAAGTTATGTATAAGTACTACTGCATGATATATACGGAGAAGGCAATGGCAACCCACTCCAGTACTCTTGCCTGGAAAATCCCATGGACAGAGGAGCCTGGTAGGCTGCAGTCCATGGGGTCACAAAGAGTCGGCCATGACTGAAGCGACTTAGCAGCAGCAGCATGGTATATATTATATTAATATTAATTATTATTATAATATATTAATATATTCTTAATATATATAATATATATTAATAATATATTATTAATATGATATATTAATATTATACATTAATACAGACATGATTGACTCAAAAAAAGAATGATGTAAAATAAATTTAAGTTCCAGCTCTATTTCATCTACCACATACCCCAGTGGATGGCCATGTTGGCCCCCTGGTTCTCTGCACCTGGCTCGAGTCTGTATACATAAGGCAGAGCAACACATACCCAGCTGACTGTGTTCATGTCTGAAGGGCAGCCCACACCTCTCAAATAACGGTAAGTTGAAATAGTTATTCATTATCAAAGCATTCAAATGACTGAGGTTTAGGAGAGTCTGCCCAATAGCATCAATGAGAAAACATTTTTAGAAGAACACTATTTTTGCATTTTTAGGTAGAAACTCACGTACAGATGTGAGAGTTGGACCATAAAGAAGGCTGAGTGCCAAAGAATTGATGCTTTTGAATTGTGGTGCTGGAGAAGACTCTAGAGAATCCCTTCAACTGCAAGGATATCAAACTAGTCAATCCAAAGGAAATCAATCCTGAATATTCATTGGAAGGACTGATGCTGAAGCTCCAGTGCTGTGGTCACCGGATGTGAAGAGCCACCTCACTGGAAAAGACCCTGATGCTGGGAAAGACTGAGGGCAGGAGGAGAAAGGGACGACAGAGGATGAGATGGTTGGATGGCATCACTGACTCAATGGACATGAATTCGAGCAAGCTCTGGGAGACAGTGAAGGACTGGGCAGCCTGGCGGGCTGCAGTCCACGGAGTTGCGAAGAGTCAAACGTGACTTAGTGAGTACACAACAACAGCCTTAACACTGGACGTCATTTTACTTGTTTCTGCTCCCTTCTCCCAATTTGGGATTATTCTTAGAGTGCCACCTTATATTTTTATGCTATTAAAACCATCAGGATAAAATTATGTTTTACATCGTGCTCACTCCATGAGGACCGCAAACACGGCCACAGGCTTTTCAAAGAGAGTGAGATTTCGAGTGCACCTCAAACAGTCCAAGGGAGCCCCTGACCTACCTGGTGAGCTTGGTGCCAATCTGCTGCCGCAGCTCTAGTCGCTCCTCGTCCGTCTGCCGGGGAAGGATGTTCTTTTCTTCCAGCTCTCGCTTGGAGGGCCTGTTGCTGAGTTTGATGGCTAAGGAGTCCTTCCTGCACACCTTCATGGCCAGGGAGCCTGCAGGAGGGCAGAGATGAGTTAATGAAGTCATCGCCAACCTGGGCTCCGGGCTCCCCCAGAGTCAGCTGTGGCCCACAGGGCGCAAGACAGGGAGACGGATATAACAGCCCAACTCCTGAGAGTGGTCAAGACCTCAGCCAAAGGAGGAGAGTGACTGTATGTCACTTTCATGGTTTCTGCCATCAGCATGTCCTGTCTACCTCCCAGTGTGCCGGGCATGTGAGGAGCACACGGGCGACCTGTGACGGGATCTCTGCTTCCCCAGGAACTCCCCACCTGGTGGGAACACCGCAAAGGAGGGCAGACAGACTGTGGAGCATAAAACAGACCGTGAAGGATGGAGGACGAGGGGCTGGCACGTGCAGGATAAATGAGACCGACAGGCAGCCGGCTGGAGTGCACCTGCCTCTATGAAGGCTCAGAGGTGATGTGTGATAAGCCAGGGAATCACAGGAGACAAGAGAGATCAGCTACAGCGGGGCTGGGGGTGCGGAGCAAAGTAAGGCTGGGCAACGTGGGTCAGCGTGGGGTGGGAGGGAGAACAAATTCATGGAAAGGCAATATTCGGGTGCTGCTTTTCAACACAGGAGGTTCTGAGCACCTTCCATGAGGAATAAATCCATGCTTCTCAGCCAGGAGAGATTTTTGCCCCCCAGGGGACATTTGGCGAAGTCTAGAGACATTTTTGGTTGTCAAACTGGGGTCTGGTGGAGAGGCTGCTACTGGCATCCAGTGGGTAGAGGCTATTCAACATCCTACGACGCACAGGGCAGCTGCCATGACAATCAGTCATCTGGCCCAAGACGTCATGAGTGCTGAGGTTGTGAAACCCTGGTATAAATGCTCCATCATCTGGGCAGAAAGTGATGGGCAGAGGCTGGACAACATGGGCCTTTGGCTGCCCCTCCGTGGTTCTCTCCTTAATAGCAGGACTGTTTCTAGTGCTCAAGTTTAGTTTGCTACCTGAATCCCAGTATGTGAGGCAAGAGGAAAGGCCTGGGAACCACCAAGTTTGGGGGATCCCTTTGGATTTTGCATAGTAAGTGCTTGTCTTCTTTCTTCTGCTGCTGGTTTTAGAACATGGGCTTTGGAGTAAGGCCCAGGCAGCTTCAGCTCTCAGCGCTGCCTCTTAGCAGATGTGAAGCTCTGGGCAAGATCCTGGCTGCTTCATTTCCTTCCGCACTACCCCCACCCCCCGGAAAATAGGGCAGGAATTTATGCCCCTGGGGGTTGTGAGATGTAGATAAGAATGAAATCTTAGCCTATTATCAGGCACACAGTAAAAGTTTGCTATTATTTAAGTTCATGCATTAAAAGTTGATAAAATATCAGTCAATATTCATTCAATTGAAACATTCATTTTTTGTAACCAGAATGACAGATTTTGAACTTTGCTTTCTTCATTTTTTGCCTTGTTTCTTAGCACACTGAAAGGCCTTAAAGAAGAAATTTAAATTCAGTCTCTGAAGTGGTTGAGGTATGTTTAAAAATGAATTTGTTCCATATGCAACAGTTAGTACTTTAGTGTATTCTGTATACTGGAATTAAATTTTAAAGTGCTTCCTTCTCTTCACCCCCCTTTTTTTTCTTTGGATGGGGGTTTCCCTGGTGGCCCAGATGGCAAAGAATCCACCTGCAATGAGGGAGGCCTGGGTTTGATCTCTGGGTTGGGAACATCCCCTGGAGGAGGGCATGGCAACCCACTCCAGTATTGTTGCCTAGAGAATCCCCATGGACAGAGGAGCCTGGTGGGCTACAGTCCATGGGTCGCAAAGAGTCCGACACAACTGAGAGACTAAGCACAGAACTGCACATGGCATCCCACAGGAAGCAATCAGAGAAAGAAAGAACATCTAAAGAGGTAAGAGATGGCAGCATGATGCTGTGGTTTCTAGAGTTCTGATGTTGTTCAGAAGACTGTTACTTTCATTTTACTAATGAAGAAATAACAACACTGGACCTCAGATTTGAATCCACAGAAGTGGGCAGCTCCTCGCTCCGGCCATGCCCCCGCCTGGCCATGCCCGCCCCCCCATGCCCGCCACGCCCCAAGAGTTTAGAAGTACCTACTGGTATACAATGAAGTGTCGTCATCCTCGTCCTCTTCCTCCTCCTCCTCCTCCTCTCTTGTGTACAGGCAAGAAGAGTCTTCGTAGTCTGCTTCATGAGGCACGTTTTCTTTATTGTCATCACATTCAATCACAACGGTTGGCACTTGTCTGATTTCCGGAAGGCCCAGAGGTCCTGCTTTTGTGACACTGTCACCCGAGTGCAAACCAGAGCTGTGGTAAGAAGTAGAACAGGGGACCCGCTGCTCAGAGCTGTTTAAAAAGAAAGAAAAGAGGACATTCATTCCGGCTAAGGTGTCATATAAATGCATGGGAACCTTTTAAAACCCTGGCCGTCCTGCACTCAGAAGCGAAAGGTCTACGGGACAATTCGAGTCCCATTTCTCACCTACAGCTCGACGTGCTGGGACAGCAGAGCGACCTGGTGGTGGCAGCATCTGCTCTCTTCTGATGGCGGGCAGACTGTTAACTTTTCTGAGCCTCAGTTTCCTTGGATGAAACTGGGTAAATCCTATCTTTTCAGCAGGTCTGGGGCCTGTGCGTCCCACCGGCAGGGCCTCAAAGGAGCCCCACACTTGTTATTTCTAGAAAGGGCCCTCCAAGTGGTTTCTAGACATTGTCCATATCAGTCTGTTCTCCAGGACAGCTTTTGGAAACTCAGATGTGGCTATCTCATCTGTTAGAACCCTGAGTGTCTTCCTAGTCTACAAAACCAGTGTTCCAAGACTGATACAGAAAAGTTGTCAAAAATCCACACTGCAGGCTACACCAGTCATAGCAAAGAACTAAATTAACTGAAACATAGCTTCTTATTACATCTGGCCTCCACCTCTGATGGCCAAGGGCAGGAAGGGAAAAACCTTCTGGAATGGTGTGGTCACTTAGAAGACCTGCTCTAAATGAAAGGTCTCACTGCCAGAGGAGAGGGAAAACCATTAATCTGGAAGCAGCAGTTTAAACACAGCCCGACGTGCAATACCTCGTATCGTCTGCCCCAGCCTCGTCCCCCTACCTGTCCCCACACAAGTCACGTTGTTCACATGGTAAACAAGGTGAGATGTGCTCCCATCTTACCTTCACCTTGCTAATTTCTGTCGACCTTTCAATACTCGTTTTGGGCAACACTTTGCCCAGATTCTCGGGAGATTCCACAATTTTGAAAACTGGGAACACCCATTTGCTTGTTATTTGGGGAGGAGTTGCCCCCGCCAGCCAAGTGCTAGACACCTCCAGGGGCAGGGACTGTGCCCTCTTCACATCTGCAGCAGGTGCCTGGCACCGTGGCTGACAGTAAATGGGCACTCAGTCCGTGCTGATTGTCTCTGCTGGGCTGGAATCCCTGACATAGGTGCATTTAAAATGGGTGATGAATCATACTCAAAAGTATTAGTGAAGAGATCAGTCTTTAATTTTCAGGGACTATTTTTAGTGTACTGCAGAGCTATACACGCCCCTGACCTGACTGGCACTTTTGGTAACGGCTTAACGACCGAGTCAAATATGTGCAAGAACTGAGGCAGAGAAGCAAAAAGCGAACGTTTATTGAATGTGTCACCCACCGTGCTGCAAACTTCCACATCCAGTATCTCATCACATTGTTAATAACAACCCTGCAGGAGAGGTGTCAGTTATCCTCATTTTAATAAGCAGGAAATGGAGGCTCTGAGAGGGTAATTAATAAGCCCACGATGGCACAGGTGGTCAAGGAGCCAGTTAGAATTTGAACTTGCTCTGTTTCAATATGCTGTATCCAAACACTGAATTGTGATACTTGTAAGACTGTGTATTTTGGTTAAACACAAACCCTACTAACCATGCACACATGTGCATTCAAGGCGGAGGAAACATCATGCTTTGTCAACAACACATGTACCAAGCAGGCATCGTGACTCTGTAAATGTTTTAGATGTTACTAACCAGGGTAAGTAATAGTGTCCCCTCTCCTGTCACGGTCAGGTCACAGGGCACTGAGTTTAAAGGATACGTCTTGGATGCTGGGTTTAGAATGGTCAGGATGGGGAAAGGACTCGAATGTTTACCTACTGTCACAACGACCTTTGCACCAGAATGGCAGTGTTGAGAAGCTGTAACAGAGCCTCAAATCTTCACTATCCATTCCCCACCGCCCCCCCACCCACTGTGGTTGTGAGATCTTAGTTCCCTGACCAGGAATCAAACCCATGCCCCCTGCATTGGAAGCATGAAGTCTCAACCCCTGGACCACCACGGAAGTACCAACTGTTCAGTTCTTTACAGAAAAAGTTTCCTGACCCCTGATCCAAATGAATATTTCTAACCTCTATCATAAGGGGACGACAGAGGATGAGATGGTTGGATGGCAGCACTGACTCGATGTACATGAGTTTGAGCAAGCTCTGGGAGTTGGTGATAGACAGGGAAGCCTGGTGTGCTGCAGTCCGTGGGGTCGCAAAGAGTCGGACATGACTGAGCGACTGAACTGAACTGATCATCCCTCACCCCTCAGCTTTTCCGTGTGAGCTACATTTGAAGTCCACAAGTTGTATGTTGACTTCCCTCGTGGCTCAGACCCCGATGCTGGGAAAGATCGAAGACAGGAGGAGAAGGGGACGACAAAGGATGAGATGGTTAGATGGCATCACTGACTCAATGGACATGAATTTGAGCAAGATCCGGGAGTTGGTGATGGACAGGGAAGCCTGGCGTGCTACAGTCCATGGGGTCGCAGAGTCAGATAAGACTGAGCGACTGAACTGAACTGATGCTGAAGCTTCAATACTTTGGCCACCTGATGCAAAGAGCCAACTCACTGGAAAAGACAGTGATGCTGGGAAAGACTGAAGGCAAAAGGAGAAGGGGACGGCAGAGGATACGATGGTTGGATAACACTGCCAACTCAATCGACGTGAATTTGAGCAAACTCTGGGAGATAGTGGAGGACAGAGGAGCCTGGTGGGCTATAGTCCATGGGGTTGCAGAGTCGGATGCGGCATAGTGACTGAACAAAAACAATAATAACAACAATTAAAACTTTTAAAAAGCTTGTCTTAAACTCCATTAAGGTACCACCAACGATGTGTGCGTATACATATATACACACATATATATATAATACACCATATTTTGATTAAATGTGTTGAGCTCGACCAGAGTCTCTCAGCCTTGGCGTGCTTGACCTTTTGGACTGTGTCCTTCTTTGTGGTAGGGGGTTGTCCTGTGTGTTGTAGGATGTTTAGCAGCAAACCTGGTCTCTACCCACTAGATGCTAGTGGCATCTCCTCTGGCGGTGACAACCCCGAGTATCATCAGATATTGTCCAATGACCTCTGGGGGGCAAAGCTGCCCATTTGGGAACTACTGACCTAGAGTATAGGACTTCCCCAGTGGCTCAGATGGTAAAGAATCTCCTGCAATGTAGGACAGCTGGGTTTGACCCCTGGGTCTAGAGTATGCAGACAGCTCTGCTACCTGCTGCATCCTCAGAGCTGTACCGCGTGAGTCCCCTCTAATGCAGCCTGGGTATTAGTGCTCAGGAATCTGCAGTATTCACTGAAGGGTGAACTGCTCAGAAGCCTTGACCTGCTGTGTATCAGGCTGGCACTCTGGGGGCGGTACCAGCCCATCTGACATCGTGACAGTTCCGCTGAGTGCATTATCTCTGCTCCTGCTGTGGTCCCAAAGCAGTTACCCTGTTAACACAGGCACTCTGAACCCATCTGAGGGAAGCAGCTTGGCTTGTTATGTGGCCCAGATGGGTGAGTTACAAAATGACACTCCAGCAGCCTGAAAGAGTCACCACACCTCCCAGAGTACCTGTCAACGTTCCCAAGGCAAAGCTGACTCATGTAAGCAGATCTATTCTAGACCATTCAGGTCAACACTCTTTGGGGATTAAGTACTGAGTTTGCTCAGAAGTCAAACAGATCTCATTTTGAAATAGAAACGCGTATTTTAAGTGCTGCTGCTGCTGCTAAGTTTGCTTTAGTCGTGTCCGACTCTGTGCGACCCCATAGACGGCAACCCAGCAGGCTCCGCCGTCCCTGGGATTCTCCAAGCAAGAACACTGGAGTGGGTTGCCATTTCCTTCTCTAATGCATGAAAGTGAAAAGTGAAAGTGAAGTCACTCTGTCGTGTCCGACCCTCAGCGACCCCATGGACTGCAGCCTACCAGGCTCCTCCGTCCATGGGATTTTCCAGGCAGAAGTACTATAGTGGGGTGCCATTGCCTTCTCCATTTTAAGTGCTAATGAAAGGTAAATGAAAAACACTTTTAAAATGTGTGCAGTATACTTATTTTCTCTAAAAGAATCATAATGGAAGTGATTTATGAGCAAGCTGGTTTGGTCAGACATTATACAGATTTTGGGCTTCCCCAGTGGCGCAGATGGTAAAGAATCTGCCTGCAATGGGGGAGACCCGGGTTCGATCTCTGGGTGGGGAAGATCTGCTAGAGAAGGGATTGGTTACCCACTCCAGTATTCTTGCCTGGAGAATTCCACGGACAGAGGAGCCTGGCAGGCTACAGTCCATGGAGTCGCACAGAATTGGACACAACTGGGTGACTAACGGAGAAGGCAATGGCAACCCACTCCAGTACTCTTGCCTGGAAAACCCCATGGACGGAGGAGCCTGGTAGGCTGCAGTCCATGGGGTCACTAAGAGTCAGGCACGACTGAGTGACTTCACTTTCACTTTCCACTTTCACGCATTGGAGAAGGAAATGGCAACCCACTCCAGTGTTCTTGCCTGGAGAATCCCAGGGACGGGAGAGCCTGGTGGGCTGCCGTCTATGGGGTCACACAGAGTCGGACACGACTGAAGCGACTTAGCAGCAGGGTGACTAACGCTTTGTAGCAACTTTGAAATATATAGAATGCTTTGTTGTACTTGAGAAATTCTCTCGTTTAACCTGAATTTACATTCCATGGTGATAACATGGTAAAGTCAAAGTGAAGTCGCTCAGTCGTGTCTGACTCTTTGCGACTCCATGGACTGTAGCCTACCAGGCTCCTCCGTCCATGGGATTTTCTAGGCAAGAGTACTGGAGTGGATTGCCATTTCCTTCTCCAGGGGATCTTCCCAACCTAGGGATCGAACCTGGGTCTCCTGCATTGTAGACAGACGCTTTACCGTCTGAGCCACCAGGGAAGTCAACATGGTGAACACAGTGTCCTTAAAGTAGGTGAACACACACAAGAAAAAGTCACCCCTGGGTGGTGTTCACTGTTTCTCCTCCAGGCGGGCGATCAGGACCTAACCCTGGAGGTGACCATGGAGCCTTCACCCTGACCTCATAGCGGGAGTCTCCCTAACCACTCCTGGACCACTGCCTGCAACGGTGATGAGAGCTGATGCTTTCAGTGCTCACACGGCACCAGGATAAATCCATGTAAGCCTCACAGCCACCCTGTGAGATCAGAATTACTGTTACGCTCCCATTTTAGAGAGGGAACATGAGGCCGCCGGGCACGGTCACAGCAAGAGGGGTGCAGGCGTTACTGAACTCGGGCAGTAGGGCTTGTAGAGCCTGGTCTTGTAGTGATGTCACCTGGGCAGCAGCAGATCCCTGCAGTGGCTTCAAGATTTACTTTTTCCAGAACTTTCTCTCCTTCTCACCACCACCCACACAACTCCTTGCTGCTGTCAGACAGGTCTGAACATGACATTCCCTCAATTAAAAGACCTTTCAAGGGTCTCATTGTCAACTGGACAAGCCTCACCCTCTTTGGAATGGACGAGGAGGTGCCTTGCCATCTGCACCCCTCATTCCTTCCAATCTGATTTGTTACTGTTACTTATCATGCACCCCGAGTTCCAGCCACAGAGGCCTTTTGGCTTCTGAAGCATACTGTCCGGTTCTAAATGTTGCCTCTTGACTGGTATACAGATTTCTCAGGAGGCAGGTCAGGTGGTCTGGTATTCCCACCTCTTTAAGAATTTCCCACAGTTTATTGTGATCCACACAGTGAAAGGCCTTGGCATAGTCAATAAAGAAGAGATAGCTGTTTTTCTGGAATTCTCTTGCTTTTTCTATTTTGTCAGTTAGAACGGGACATGGAACAATGGACTGGTTCTAAATTGACAAAGGAGTATGTCAAGGCTGAATATTGTCACCCTGCTTATTTAACTTACATGTAGAGTACATCATGTGAAATGCCGGGCTGGATGAAGCACAAACTAGAATCAAGATTGCTGGGAGAAATATCAATAACCTCAGATATGCAGATGACACCACCCTAATGGCAGAAAGGAAGAGGAACTGAAGAGCCTCTTGATGAAAGTGAAAGAGGAGACTGAAAAAGTTGGCTTAAAGCTCAACATTCAAAAAACTAAGATCATGTCATCTGATCCCATCATTTCATGGCAAATAGATGGAGAAACAATGGAAACAGTGTCAGACTTTATTTTCTTGGGCTCCAAAATCACTGCAGATGGTGACTGCAGCCATGAAATTAAAAGATGCTCCTTGGAAGAAAAGCTAGACCAACCTAGACAGCATATTCAAAAGCAGAGACATTACTTTGCCAACAAACGCCCATCTAGTCAAAGCTATGGTTTTTCCAGTAGTCGTGTATGGATGTGAGAGTTGGACCATAAAGAAAGCTGAGCACCAAAGAATTGATGCTTTTGAACTGTGGTGTAGGAGAAGACTCTTGAGAGTCCCTTGGACTACAAGGAGAGCCAACCAATCAATCCTAAAGGAAATCAGTCCTGAATATTCATTGGAAGGACTGATGCTGTAGTTGAAGCTCCAATACTTTGGCCACCTGATGTGAAGAACTGACTCATTGGAAAAGACCCAGAAAATGGGAAAGGTTGAAGGTAGGAGAAGGGGACGACAGAGGATGAGATGGTTGGATGGCATCACCGACTTGATGGACATGAGTTTGAGCAAGATCTGGGAACTGGTGAAGGGCAGGGAGGCCTGGTGAGCTGCAGTCCATGGGGTCACAGAGTCGGATAAGATTGAGTGACTGAACTGAACTGAAGCACACTTTGAGCTCTCCTGCCATCACTCCACCTCAGAACGAGCCCCTCAAAGTTTGGTTGCAGCAGCCCACCCAACCTCAGGGAGAGCCTTGATGCCATTCTTTTGAGCAGCCTTTCCTGATTTTTCAGTGGAAACCAGCCCCTTCTGCATCCACAGCCTCTGTTCCCACCTCTTTTCTAGCATCTGTCGGGTTATATTATAATCACATGTCTAAGCATTTACTCCCTGGCCCCAATGACTACAAGCCTTTCAAAGACAGAGGCTGATTATCATTCTCTTCATATCCTAGCCTCCTTTTTGTCCACATTTTAAGAACTGATGGAAAAGTCAATCAAATATTTGAAGTCTCTAGGAGTCACAGTAGTCATAATACAGTTCCCATCATTTAATTCACTAAAATAATCATCCTCGACCCTTAGATAGTCTTCCTGTGTAGAGAAAGTGTCCTGTGAACAGAGAATTAAAGATGTGGAAATAGCGAACTAGGGTTCTTAAGAAGATAACGCAAAGAGATAAGGCAGAGAGATCTGTACAAAGAAGAAGGCCAGGGTACCCAGGACAATGTGAGCATAGAAGCACAGAGAGCTTATGGCCACTGCATTTTTCCCAACTCTACGCTCACAGGCTCTCAGGCCCCTTCAGTAAGATTGTCCAGAGTCAGGTTGCGTTGTATGGTGAGCTAGTTGGGCTAGAAGATTTCTTCTCATGTGACATTCTACAATAAATTTATATTAACACCTAAGGGCCTACATTATTCTCCAGGAGGAGGGGGGAAGAGATTCCGTTCCCTCATCTCAAAGGCTCCAAATGATGTAACTTTCCTGAGATGTGTTACGAGTAAGAAGAGATGCAGTGGGTTTCTTGGTGCCGCAGTGAGGATGCAGCTCCTGGAGGACGGAAGGGCATCACTATCGTAGGTGATGCTCACTCCCTGGCTTCGCGCCTCCTCCAGTGTATGGATGTAAGTACACAGCATCTAACACATTCACTGGCGTATCACCTGCCTCCTCCAGAGAAAGGGAAGCCTGGGAGGATGTCCACTTTGTTTTGTCCTCACTTTCTCCCCAGATGATGGAAGTGCCTGAGTACTTTCCTTCATGAAACAACTGAATAAGCCAGAAGGAACAAGCGGAAGTTTACCTAAATTAGGAGGCCTGCTATTCACAAGAGACACATGAAAATCAGATTCAGGAAGCTTGAGAGTAAAACAGCAGTCCTAAGTCAGTAAAAAGCAGGCATTGCAAACTCTCTTCGCCTTCTCTCTGTCCCCGTGACATGTCAGGGAAGTCCAAAGCTGTTTCTTCTCCCCTTGGTGCTGTCTCCATCCAAAACAACACTTAGCCAGTCTTCTTTTTGGAAAATCCAACTCTCCATGTGGGCTCTACTAAAAGAAGTAGGTGGCTTCCCTGGTGGCTCAGTGGTAAAGCATCTGCCTGCAAATGCAGGAGATGCGGGTTCGATCCCTGGGTTGGGAAGATCCCCTGGAGAAGGAAACAACAACCCAGTCCAGTAAGTATTCTTGCCTGGGAAACCCCACAGACAGAGGAGCCTGGTGGGCTACAGTCCATGGGGTTGCAAAGAGTCAGACATGATTTAGTGACTGAACAACAACAAACCAAATAGGAGACACGTAAATTGAGAACACAGGGAGCTTCCCTGATGGTCCAGTGGTTAAAACTTCACATTCCCAATACAGGGGCCTGAGTTCAATGCCCGGTCAGGGAACTAAATCCCGCAGGCCACAACCAAGAGTTCTCGTGATGCAAGTACAGATCTCACATGGCGAAAGGAAGACTGAAGAGCCCGTGCGCCACAACCAAGACCTACTGCAGCCAAATTAAAAAAAGGCAAAGGACACAACGGCCCCCGTCAGGCCCCCAGCCCCCCTCACCACTTTTCCCTGTCATTTAAACAGTCACATGTTTCCAAGAAATCCACAGACTTTGAAAACTGAGACTGTTTCACCTTTCCTGTTCATGACTGGGTGAGGGAGAGGCAGCTTGTTTTTAATAATTCATTAAGAAATGCATGCCAAGACATCTGTGACAACCAGGGTCATTACACAGTTAGCCCCCTTTCAAGCCCCCCATAACCATCACTGTATCTCCATCACATGATAATAGGGAGATGCATATAGAGCACTGTGAATAATCCTGGGCGTGGGATTACCCGCCATCACGCACCTTTGATACTCTCCTAGGAAATCAGGGGCAGGTTTTGAAATTAAAAATCACTGACTATTTTAAATCCTTTATCTTCCCTGAGAATACCTGGGAATCATTTCACTACTATTTTTAAAGAAAAACGTGTCATAAAGGGACACTGCTTTCTGCCATCTGATTTCATATGCAACCATTGTTAAAATGCAAAAGAAAAAAAAAAAAAAGATGACATTAACCTTCTGAAAGGACAGAGAAAATGTATTCCCCTCCAATAGGATGCTGAAAATGACATTAAACTTCAACAGGAATGGCTTTTGTCATTCAGACCGCACAGACTCATAAAGGGAGTTTTCAGAAGAGTTTTCAATAGGACGTTTCTTCTTGGAGCCCAAAAACGTGTGAGAAATTATGCTACAGATGGCAGTGCCTGAGGCTGGAAGATGAGAGAAGTAACCACTAACACCCTCAGTTCAGTTCACTTCAGTTCAGTCGCTCAGTCGTGTCCGACTCTTTGCGACCCCATGAACCGCAGCACGCCAGGCCTCCCTGTCCATCACCAACTCCTGGAGTTCACTCAGACTCTCGTCCATCGAGTCAGTGATGCCACCCAGCCATCTCATCCTCTGTCATCACCTTTTCCTCCTTCCCCCAATCCCTCCCAGCATCAGAGTCTTTTCCAATGAGTCAACTCTTCGCATGAGGTGGCCAAAGTACTGGAGTTTCAGCTTTAGCATCAGTCCTTCCAAAGAAATCCCAGGGCTGATTTCCTCTAGAATGGACTGGTTGGATCTCCTTGCAGTCCAAGGGACTCTCAAGAGTCTTCTCCAACACCATAGTTCAAAAGCATCAATTCTTCGGCGCTCAGCTTTCTTCACAGTTCAACTCTCACATCCATACGTGACCACAGGAAAAACCATAGCCTTGACTAGACGGACCTTTGTTGGCAAAGTAACGTCTCTGCTTTTGAATATGCTATCTAGGTTGGTCATAACTTTCCTTCTAAGGAGGAAGCGTCTTTTAATTTCATGGCTGCAGTCACCATCTACAGTGATTTTCGAGCCCCAAAAATAAAGTCTGACACTGTTTCCACTGTTTCCCCATCTATTTCCCATGAAGTGATGGGACCGGATGCCATGATCTTCGTTTTCTGAATGTTGAGCTTTAAGCCAACTTTTTCACTCTCCTCTTTTACTTTCATCAAGAGGCTTTTGAGTTCCTCTTCACTTTCTGCCATCAGGGTGATGTCATCTGCATATCTGAGGTTATTGATATTTCTCCCAGCAATCTTGATTCCAGCTTGTGCTTCTTCCAGCCCAGCGTTTCTAGAAAACAGTTTAATCAGCTTCCCCGGAGGAAAGCAAGCAGGCATTATGGTGCTTATCACAGCCTTCTAAGATAAGCAACTCCCCTGGAGATCTTGTGTTTCTGTGGGACTTTAGTCAGCAGGAAACGATGCCATTCTATATACAGAGCAGGAGACTGAGATTTCCTGAGTGGAGAATGTGTTTTCAGTCTTTTTTTCCAGAGGTGGTAATGAATGCAAATGAATGCATTTACATCCCTTGTTCTGTCCTTCTAGGGACCAATGACTCACATTTCTGAGATGGTGTCTGGGGTCAGGATGTGGTGAATAGGACCGTATGACACACCCAGAGTCTGCCTGAGAGCATTCTCCATCTCACACGGAGGAACCAGACAGCGTTGGTTCTTCCACATGACTTTGTCCCTAGACGTCAGCTTGTCTGGACGTGGGGTCAGGAGGGCAGGACCTGGAGTGAGGACCACATTTGGGTCCCAGCTGAGCCACTCATTAGTACAGCATCTTGCTTTTTCAGTTCCTCATCAGGTAAATGGAGAAATCCTTCTACCAAACTCACAGGCTGCTGCAAGATCAGAGAGTAATGACTCGTAAACCTCAATATTGGTAGTTGCTGTTTCAGCAAGGGATGTACTTAAAGCTCAGCAATTTATCATAGACCAATCATTATGGATATTATCCATTAGTTTATTAAAATACTTCCTTTAGCCTTTTCAATATCTTTGGCCTGCACAGTCTTTCTAGATAAATGGTTTCCAAGAAGATCAAAGAATCAATACTTTTTCATCGGGCAAGGGAGGGATTTCTACTGATGCACACATAGGAAAATTCAGTGGCAGATTCTCTTCTGAAAAATATACTTCCTTTTTTTAATCCCTTTAAGACTTCAAAAGATGTTAATGAATCATCTAGTCTCATTTAACCTTCCTCTGACCAGTTGGCTCACCAGCCTTGTAGGAAAGGATCTGTCTTGCTCAAAGTGACATTACCTTGCTCTGCAATCTCATTCTACCCCTTAAAATAGCAATTATAGTGCAAAACATTATCTACATGCAGCCACTTACAGATGATAAATATATGCTGTAAAACTGAAGTACTGGCCTAAAGTAAGAGATTGATAACTCTGGGCTCAAAGGGTCAGAGACAAATGTCTCACCAGAATTGCAGAAGATTTTGAAGAGATGGTCATCAGTGTACGAAAGAGATGCTTTCCCTGGAAACACATTTCATTTGAAAATATATGCCATTTGCTAAACGATGAGCAAAATACCAAACTTCTTCAAATAAATGCCACTTCACAAATCAGATAACACGGGTATTCAGAGGTTCATTTCTGCTTGGTATCACGGCATATCTGCTCACCATCACATCAACACTCCGACTTGCAGGTGGAAACACTGACAGAAATCAGTGCAGTAATTATGTCAGACTGATACAGCCAGAAGAAACCCAAGGGCCCGTCCTGTTCAGGACCAAGAGTTACTCTTTTCCCATGACCCTGGAGGCCACATAAAGAAAAGTAATTGTCACCTCGAAATGTTTTAATGCTAAGATTATAAATGAACGGTGATCTTGAAGAGTCTATACATAATGATAAAATAATAGAATTAGTGAAGATTGAAGGGATTTTTTTTGCGGGGGGGTGGTTACTGATTTCAATTTCTTCTGTCCAATATTGAAACTGTCCCTTTTTCAATAATCTGGACAGGTAGTAATGTAATCCCTAGCTAATGTATGCAGTACTCAGTATTTTACTGAGTAATAATTTTACATTATTACTGTCCTCATGAATAAGAGTTCAAGATGGTTCTGGAAGCCTTTCTGGGTCTGGTTGGTCATCGTTGGTCTGGACTATCTATATTAACACAGATAAACAACTCTTCTGGGAAAACCATTCCATTTCTAAAAATATTCACATTAGGGTTAATTTCATGACATAGAATTAGAGGGTTGACGGGGACATCAACAGACGATCTCACCTGCAGGGTTTTCCTTTATGAAGCACATGAGTAAACCACTTGGGACAGCGGCTGGCCTGATCTTTTAAAAAGATCTCCTGTATTCTCTGCAAAGGTTCCTAGGCTCTCCTTATCAGATGACAATCTTCTGTCATTTCCCTCATTCTCGATGATTGGTCCTCTAAGAACCTGCCGAATAACTGTCAACTTCCTGCCTTTTCTTATTAAAAATCTCATCGCCCAGCTTTAAGTATCACTCCTTCCTTTAATCTGCCTATTCTCTCATTCTTTTCCCCTCTTCTCCCGGTTCTTTCAGTCCCTTAGATTTCAGTTTAAATGCAGCTCTCCAGAGAAGCCCACCTGCGGACCCCCTGCCCTGCTCCCGGGGATGCCCCCAGCTTCTGCACCCTTGCAGGTACTGGCCGGCCAGTGTATGCTCCCAGCAGACTCCACGCTGCTCTGAGGGCAGCATCCTTTATGTTTCGTGCAGGGCTGTACCACCAGCAGGGCGGCAAGCTCTGAAGATTCTGAGGGTAAGGAGCTCCAGGAACACTGGAGGTGGAGGAGGGAGGGAAAGAGACCCAGAGGCCAGCCTTTCTCCCACCTCCTGCAGCACCAGGATCTCCAGGGTCTGGATGCTCAGCGGCTCCTGGCTCCCAGGGCAGGATGGGGAGTTCCGAGCAGAGCCGGGCGTACTGACGGTCTGCCGTCCCTGACTCACTGGGCAGGCGTGCCACATGCCCCAGCAGCACCTCGCCATCCCCACCAGGGCAGGGGGGAACACTGGTGGGCAGCAGCAGTGGGAGTGGGGCCTCTCGTACCACATGCACCTCCATCCCCTCCAGCTCCTCTGGGATGGGCTCAAGCTCTTTCCTTGTGGGCAGGAAAAGCAGCTGACAGCGAGGCTCTGGGCCAGGCTCCCGCCTCAGTCACTGTCGAAGACAGAGGACTAGGACAGAAGGGGTGGACCTGGGAGGCAGCCACGCTGCTGTGGAAGGAGGCCCTGGGCCACCCTGTGGAGTCACCGTCAAAAACGATCTGACTCATCGGTGAAGAGAAAATAAACGAAGATGATCTAGCACTGGAAAACCAACCCAAAATTTCCAACAAGATTGGATCAATTTGCAATATGCCTTCTAGGGGCACTCAAGGTCAATTTTGTGTGTGGTAGGATTTTGCTTAACTTTCACCATCATTTATTTACAGACATTTGCTGTATGCTGTGTAATAAGATGACTGATGTGGACTGATCGTCATTTGTTCCTCACGAACAACCCTATTGAGGTTGGTGGTGTTATTATTAACCCTGTTCTAAAGATGAGGAATCAAAGGCAAAAGGAAGTGTGATCTCTGAGACTGAAACCCTGGCGTTTAGATTATGGAGCCCATGTACTTAGCCATGATGCAGGGACCACCTCCCGCCTGGCCAAGCCGCCCAGTGACTTTGATAAACACAGAAGATGGTCTCCAGTTCCCTCCCCTAAATCTAGTGAGCCAGCACCACATCACTTTGCTTACAAAGATCCATCTAGTCAAAGCTCTAGTTTTTCCAGTAGTCATGTATGGATGTGAGAGCTGGACCATAAAGAAAGCTGAGTGCTAAAGAATGGATACTTTTGAACTGTGGTGTTGAACAAGACTCTTGAGAGTCCCTTAGACTGAAAGGAGATCAAACTAGTCAATCCTAAAGCAAATCAGCCCTAAATATTCATTGGAAGGACGGATGCCGAAGCTGAAGCTCCAATACTTTGGCTACCTGATGCCAATGAGTGGCTCAGTGGAAAAGACCGTAGAAAAGGCTGAGAGCAGGAGGAGAAAGAGGTGACGGAGGGTGAGATGATCAGACACCATCACTGACTCAATGGATATGAGTTTGGGCAAACTCTGGGAGATAGTGGAGAACGAGGAAGCCTGGCATGCTCAGTCCGTGGGGTCACAAAGAGTTGGATATGACTTAGTGACTGAACAACCACCAAGCACTATAACTAACTAAAATGACTTTAGTGTCATCAGGCATAGATTAGGGTAATGGTTAAGAATCTTCATTCAAATCAAAACAGATTTAGAGTAATTTGGGGAGAATAAGATAGAAAAGGGTCTAGAAACCATCTCAATACATGATTGATGAAATTTTTAGCCTGAAAGGGACAAACCACTGGATAAAGGGAATATTATCTATCTTCAAAGATTTAAGTGTCTCTCATAGGAAAGGAAGATGAGAAATAAGACTGGGACAAGGGAATTATAAGAAGAAGAAAGAAATCTGCAGTAATCAGACCTTCTGGACAATGGGGTGAGTTATGCTGAAATACATCCTTCTTCTGATCTCATCCACCTGCAAAACCCCAATATCTCCCTCCTTCCCCACTTGCTCTCTGATTCATTTCAATAAAGAACTTAATCTGGTGTAGGTCCAACAGACCTATTCATTGGGCTACATGTGACTGAAATATTCTACGAAGACACAGGGAAATCAGGAATATCTCGTAACTTATTGGTTAGTACTTCTAATGGAGACTTTTTAAATGGCATGCTTTAAGTGGAAATGTACCTAGCGACATCCTACTAGTATGCTGGGTGAGCATCTTTTTCAGGTGGTCAGATTTTTCCAGAAGAGATGCAAAAATGTTCTCGGGGTTACAGGAGATATGAGGAAATTGCATTCCCTGCCAGTGGTCTGTTTTTTTTTTAATTTTTTGATGTGGGGCATTTTAAAAGTCTTTACTGAATCTGTTACAATAGTGGTTCTGTTTTATATGTTTCAGTTTTTGAGCCCAAGGCATGTGGGATCTTAACTCCCTGACCAGGAATCGAACCTGTACCCCCTGCATGCGAAGTCTCAACCACTGGATCACTAGTCTTCTTTACGAGAGCAGTTGCCAAACTGCTATGAAACTATCTACAAGTTTGGTCTCAATTTCTGTACAATTTCTGCAGATGGGCAGCGAGTTTGTAGACTACCCTTTTGAGTAGCTGGAACCCAGTCTTCCCTAGGTTCTTTGCTGATATAAGTCTCCCTAAGTGGTGTGAGGGTTAATATGATAATAAAGTATGTAAAATAAATGACTAAAAAATGCCATCCAAATTTTACATTATTATTGTCCTCATTAACAATAATAGCAGAAGTTGAGGGACTTCCCAGGTGGTCCAGTGGATAAGACTCCACACTTCCAATGCAGGGGGCCCAGGTTCGATCTTTGGTCAGGGAGGTAGATTCCACTTGTCACAACTAAAGATCCTGCAGGCTGCAACTAAGACCCGGTGTAGCCAAATAAATAAGTAAATACTTTAAAAACATGAGACACATTCATCAAAAAAAAAAAAAAAAGAACAGTAGTTGAAATGCTGGCAATGGGCCAAATATAATTTTTTTTTCCCCTGTGAGGGGTGATATTAATGTGAACCAATCAAGTCAGAATTCTCAGTGATAACCACTTCCCTGGGAGTCATTAATATCCCAAATATAGACTATTTGGCTGAGACAGAGGGAGGGAAAAAGCCACTGAGAGGCAGGAAAAACTGAGGAGAGGAAGTTGCTCAGTTGTGACCCATGGACTGTGGCTCCCCAGGCTCCTCTGTCCAGGGAATTCTCCAGGCAAGAATACCAGAGTGGGTTGCCAGTCCCGTCCCCTGGGGATCTTCCTGACCCAGGGACTGAACGGGGCTCTCCTGCACTGCAGGCAGACTCTTCACCGTCCAAGGTACCAGGGCAACTACAACAGAAAGCTCCTGACTGTGTCCATCTCGCCCCCAGCTCCTGCCTGGCGATTGGCTGGGCTCTCAAGGCTGAGGCTCAGTTGCAGCCTGTCTGCAGGACTAGGCGACTAGCCTGGGGCAGGCACTCGGGGCCCCAGCCCAAACACAGCCTCACTCGAGAACGCAACACTTTCTTCTGGTCACGCCACAGAACAAAGTCAGGCAACACGCCTTGGAACCACACTGGGAAACAGCCACCTCTTGGGCACAAGCGAGGTGGTATTTGAACACATTGCAGCTGCTGCTAAGTCGCTTCAGTCATGTCCGACTCTGGGCAACCCCATAGACGGCAGCCTACCAGGCTCCCCTGTCCCTAGGATTCTCCAGGCAAGAACACTGGAGTGGGTTGCCATTTCCTTCTCCAATGCATGAAAGTGAAAAGTGAAAGTGAAGTCGCTCAGTCGTGTCCGACCCTTAGCGACCCCATGGACTGCAGCCTACCAGGCTCCTCCATCCATGGGATTTTCCAGGCAAGAGTACTGGAGTGGGGTGCCATTGCCTTCTCGCACACACACAAGCAATTCAGATCCAGCAGGAGAGCTCTCCCTGGGTGGTGGAGGGTTAGGGTCACTTCTACAGGCCTGTCCTTGGATTCCCCCTGGAGGCAGAATCTGATGAAAGAGAAGACTTCCGCGAGGTTGCAGGTACTTATTCAAGGCTCAGGCTTGTATAATCAGACTTCATCTGCTGCTTCCTCTATCAGTGAGAACAAGGTGTAGCTCTTCCCCTTTCTTTGCATTTCTAGCACTGCTCTAGCCGTGATCATCTTTTCTTATTCTATATCCGCATTGCTTTTCATATCATAAAAGTAATATACACAAAATCAAAAATTAAGCAGTACAGAAAGAGATGAAATATAAAAGTAAAAGATTTTCTCCCATCTCCCTGCCCTTGGGGTTACCACACTAATAATGATGTGCATCCATTTCCAAAAAATGTTAATGCCTACAGAAGCACAATATGTATTATCCATCCATCCATGCATCTATTCACCTATCCACTCACCCCCCCGCCCCCCCCACCCACACACGTACTATACCTCTTGATAAATGTGATTGTTCTAGTCTGGCAACTGGCAAGATGGTTTTTTCCTCCAAACTTCTCTTGACATTCAGATGTTGATCTGATTTCACTTTCAAGCCACCCTCCCCCTGATCTCCTGCCCTATGCTGGCAGGAGTGCCAGCCCTTGAGCTGGTCTTCCTACCCCTTGGCTGTGGTCAGATGCCCCAATCCCACTCGGCCACCCCAGACAAGCCCTCCCCCCTGCCCTCCCTCACCTTTCCAGCCTCTGCATGGTCATGGCCAGCGTTTTGTTCAACTCCTCGATCATCCTGCAGCCCGAGGGGTGCAGGGGCAGGGAGCCGGTGGTGGAGGGGAGGTGCTGGCCCAGGCTGCCGTACTGCAGCTGATGCTGGATCTGGGAGGGCAGGACAGTGTGGTGGTGCTGGGCCCCACCCTGCGGGCCACTCTTCTGGGCAGCGTAGGATGCCAGGGAGAGCTCTGGCCCCCCCACAGGCATACAGATCATGACTTTCTTTGGAGGTAGCGGAGGCGACAGCTTCACTGGCAAGCAAGGCAATTTCACGGGGGCACCAGGATCTGCAGCGGAAGGAAGGCGAGAGGCAGACGTGAGTTCAGGGGCATCAGGACAAACCTGGAACACCACGTGGCCCTCGGGATGGGGCCCTGAGATGAAGTGCATCAACTGCAGAACCGGCAGGTGAGTGGCACTCAGCACCCTGTGCGAGTGGCACTCAACCGCCGGCTCTCACTTCCTGCTCGAAGCGTGCTGGGACCCAGGTGGGGGGGCACGTGCCACCCCGCTGTCAGACCGAGGCTCACCAGTGGGAAGGGGGGACGTGCTCTTCTGCGTATGGAAACCCAAGGATCTTCAAAGAGACCTTTTTTTCAGGATATGTGCAATGCCGACAATTTTGGCACTGTAATGGGAAAATAGCCTCTTGGCTGGCACTTTCTAATAGGCATGGGATTAGAAGCCAGGCTGAGGTTCAAGTCCACTAAGAGCGTGTCCCTCCAGAGGTGACTGTAATGCTGCCAACCTTAATTCCCGCAGCTGGGGACAATCATCCCATGCTTTTTAGGATTCAAGGTCACAGAGCGTGACCAAGAAGCCCTGCTGCTCTGCTAAGACATCCCCTGAGCCTCAGTTTTCCCACCCATAGAAAGGGAGTACTGTCCACCCTCTAGGTCCATTATGAGAAGTAAATAGTTTCACGTCTACACCATCTCCACGTGAGGGGATGAGAGGGTTGAGTCATCCCAGAGGAAGGGGCAGCTCTGCATAATCAATTCCTCCAAAAGACACTTTTTAAGAATTTTTAAAAAAACCCCAAACAAGTTAGCAGAGAGCTTGAGTATAAAATACACCCACTATAGCCCTTGATAGGTAATATCTACTTGCTTGCTTAGTCATGTCCGACTCTGCAACCCCATGGACTGTAGCCCACCAGGCTCCTCTGTCCATGGAATTTTCCAGGCAAGGATACTGGAGTGGGTTGCCATTATAGGTAACACATGTTATCTTAATTCATCCTGAAAAAAATATATACTAGGCTTCTCCTATGGGTTGTTGTGAGGGTCAGACAAGATAATGTGGACATGCTTTATAAACTGCAAAGCATGATATATATCTGAGTCCTATCATGAAAGGATAGGACCCTGGCTGCCCCTGTGAGAGTCCACCTGGCCTGATCCTTCCCAGCCTGGGAGGCAGAAGATAGAAGCTGAGAAAGCAACAGAGTGCGTGGTGTTTCATTTTAAGTAGTTCAGTTCAGTTCAGTCGCTCAGTCGTGTCTGAGACTCCATGGACTGCAGCACACCAGGCTTCCCTGTCCATCACCATTAAAAGTGACTTCCCGGACACCCACTGTACGTAAGTGGGTGAAAAAACCTGGTGATGGTGAATCAGGCAGCAGAGCACAGAGGTTTCCAAGGCACCATCCGACAAGTTTTCCAAGTCTGTAACATGGCCCTGTGGGGAGGGAAATGGCAAGGTCCTCCAGCTTCCAGCGTGCTATTCCAACATGCTCAGCCCTGCATTAGTACTGAGACCCCGTGGGGAGGATGCAGAACCAGGCGTTAGAAAACCTGGATGCTCTGCTATTAACTCTGTGTGTGTGTGTGTGTGTGTGTGTGTGTGTGTGTGTGTGTGGGTAGTTGCTCAGTCATGTCTGACTCTTTTCGACCCCATAGACTGTAGCCCGCCAGGTTCCACTGTCCATGGGATTCTCCAGGCAAGAATACTGGAGTGGGTTGCCATGCCCTCCCCTCCAGGGGATCTTCCAGACCCAGGGATCGAACCCTGGTCTCCTGCACTGCAGGCAGATTCTTTACCATCTGAGCCACCAGGGAAGTGCTCTGCTATTAACTGGCTAAGAAATATATCTATGCTTCTTGGGACCCGGGCACTTTTATATCTAAAAATCCAGGGGTTAAAAATGCCTCCTTTATCTCGACAGCATCTCCCTGAACACGACACTTTGCATCTCTCTGATGCATGATATTCATGGGTGATGGGAGGATACATAAGACCTCCTGCATTGGTAACAATAAATGGGGTACAGGCAAAGCTCTCTGCTTGCTGACTTAGAAATGGATGGGTCTTCTGCAGCCAGACTGATCGAGATGCAGTATATTCATAAATCTGTCTCTGCTGATGGAGTGGAAAGAGCAAAAACCAGTTCCAGAGAACAAGGAAAATAAACCCCAGCTATGTCACAGAGCTATAAAACCCAAGAGGACTGTATTTCCAAACGTGACACAGCTCTGGCTTATGACTTCAGACAAGAAAATGAAAACCCCAGATGACTTCTGTAGTGGATCCTGGCGTCAGAGCACTGCAGTCTATGCACAGAACGAGTCTGGGCTAAATGGATACACCCTGAGCCTCTCTCCTCACCTTTTCAGTTTGCACCAGCTGTAGCACCTACAGAGGCATTTGTAACTGTTTCTGTATCAGACAGTGTCATCAATGATAGTAGCACTTAGCATCCTAATGAACAAAAGTGATGTAAGAATTTCTCAGTCATTTGCCACCTGGTTCCAGTGAGTCAGAATCTCTGATCTCCTTTCGTGAATACAGGCATCCATTCAAAAACATGAAGAGTTTATAAGAAGCATATTTAAGTTTATAAGAAGTGTTCAGAGTCCAGTATCACAAACCAAAAGGCAGAGCACCAAAGAATTGATGCTTTCATTTATTGTGGTGCTGGAGAAGACTCTTGAGAGTCCCTTGGACTGCAAGGAGATCCAACCAGTCAATCCTAAAGGAAATCAGTCCTGAATATTCATTGGAAGGACTGAGGCTGAAGCTCCAATACTTTGGCCACCTGATGTGAAGAACTGACTCACTGGAAAAGACCCTGATGCTGGGAAAGATTGAGGAGAGAAGGAGAAGGGGGCGACAGAGGATGAGATGGTTGATGACATAGTTAATGACTCAACGAACATGAGTTTGGGCAAACACCGGGAGATAGACAGGGACAGGGAGGCCTGGCGTGCTGCAGTCCATGGGGTTGCAAATGGTCAGACATGACTGAGCAACTGGACAACATCACCAACTCCTGAATCAGATTCCCTGGGCTGCTAGAAGGGCTCCACTAATCCCTTTGGGCCACCTTAGGGATTGTAAGGTAGTCTGGCCCTTTTTTGGTCAAATGCCTGGAAAGGCAAAAATGTGTTGATTGACCCCTCATGGTGAGAAGGACAGAAGAGTAACAAGTGATAAGGTTTAAACGCCATCAGCCTGTGTAGGTCTCCTGAACCAGCCTAGCAGATGGACACCACAATGGACACTTCACGTGGTGAGGACCAAGTCCAGAACCTGCCAAAATCCTAAAAGAAGGGCCATTATCACATAGGCACCCCCAGACCCTGCCTTTGTTTCAGAGCCACTTTGCAAAGATACAATTTTGTTTTTAAGTGGATCCTTCCTGTCATCTCCCCAGGTGGCCTCGCTGAGATGCTGGCGACACTGGGCAGTGGAGGGGCTGTTCACCAGCCACCTGGGTCACTTGGGCATGTCAGCTCTCCTGCAACTACACTCGATCTTGTAAAAGTCAAATTACACGTCAGGAAAGTGCTCTCAAAGAGTCAGAACTGCAGATGTTTCTATAATCATGAGAACACACATTTATTCCTAAGATCAGTATTTTGTTAGAAATGATTTTTAAGTTATGGATAAAAACATATCCTCTGGTTTATTTTTGCACCAATGTTGACTTGTGCTATTGCTCCCAGGGAGACCAGGCAACGAGAGGGCCAGGAAATTGCTATCCGGGTGGTTGAACCCAAGCTTTCCACATGACAGGTGTAAAGGAAGGTGAGCGGGTCCGGAGGTGGACAGCAGAAAGGAGCCTGCATTGGATGTGCCCGCCAGGGAGGACTGCTGTTTGTGACCATCCAGGCAAAGGCTAGGAGGGAGTCAAATCAAAATCGCAAAGTCCTGGAAACAAACACACACATGCTGGTCTGGTTTCAGAACCCTAGAACCAGGGGTTCTCTCTGTGAGGTTCAAAGGCAGTAAATTTAGATCACAGACAAGAAAAAACTGCATAGACTATCTCCCTATTAAGAGGTAGTACAGCAGAAAGTAACCCCATTCCCTGACAGCTCAGATGGTAAAGAATCCGCTTGCAGTGCAGGAGACACAGGTTCGATCCTTGGGGCAGGAAGATCCCCTGGAGAAAGGAATAGCAACCCACTCCAGTATTCTTGTCTGGGAAATCCCATGTACAGAGGAGCCTGGTGGACCACAGTCCATGGGATCTCAAAGAGTTGGACATGACTGAACAACTGACTACAGACTACACATCAGAAACCAACATAACACTGTGAATCAATTATACTCCCAGTAAAAATATGTATTTGTGGATGGAAGATAAGATATCTGGGGTTTGATTCAAAATAATCCCATGGGAGAAGACTGTCAGAGGGTTAAAAGTGAAATAAGACTGGTCTAACCAAGGGGTACACAGAGGTTAACCATAATAATCTCTTTACCCATGTATATGTTTGGAAGTTTCCAGTATAGAAAAATTTTTAGTAAAGAAAAAATAAACACTGCTTGGAACATGAAAAAAAAAGAGGTAGTATATTCATGGTTGAACTAAGAAGTTCAAGCTAGATCCATGTTTTAAGAAGGAGAGATGGGGACGGCCACAGTTCATCTCTAACTCTCCATCCATCTGATGTACAATATTTATTCACCGTTTAAGGACATGCTCAGGTTTCTTGCATTTATAGTGATGGCGGTGGCTGGTCCAACCATCTGCAGAGCATCCCCACTCCCCCATGCGATTCCCAGTGTACTTGCTGACACCTAAGGCTGTACCGCAGGTTTGCCCGATGGATGACTCTGATGTTTAACTGCTGCTCTCAAAAGGGGTGGCTTTTCTACCTATGCTATCACATTTCCTTTATTTTTTTTTCACATTTCCTTTAAATACTACAGAACACATGAGAATTAGATTTCATTTTCAGCAGCACTCAGAGATGGAGAACAATGTGCACAGATTCTCCTAAAGAAGAAAATAACCTGCTATGAACTCTTGGGCAAATGATCATCGAGCTCCTCCTTCAACACCTCTGCAATGGGGTGCTGTGCCTCTCACAGCCTCCTGTCCTGCTGCTGAGGGGCAGTGGCCAAGGACCCTCAGGGAACACAGCAGACCAAATCCCCACTCTGAAGGGAAACCTGCCGCTGGGACATTTGAACAATGTCCAAGAGGAAGATCCAAGGGCAGCAACTCTGTGTCCTCTTCATTTTCAGGGAGACACTGGATAGCCTCAGTCACATTCATCCATCCAGTTGTAAATCCACCCAACAGCAGCATCCATTTTATCCAAGCAACGTCAAGGAGACAGGCTTGGATGAAATCAAGCAATTGCAGCTAACGGTCCTCAAAAGATGTCCACTTCTTCCTCCAAAAAGTTGCATCCCTCACCACAGCTTTCAAGGTTCTCCAGTTTCCTTTCAACCCACTGCTGGCCTGATCTTTCTTGATTTCCCTAGCAGAATCGCACTTTCCTGACAAGCTGAGCCATTTGCCATGTCGTGAACACCCTATGCCTCGTATGCACGAGCCTCTCTGAACCCTGCTTCCTACTTCCTGGCAACCTCCCTTCCGATCCCTACTTGTCTTATTCATCTCTAAGGCCTGTCTTAAATACATCCTTTTCTACCATGCTTTTCCTGAGTCTTTCAAAAGGATTTGATCTCTTACTATTTGAATTTCTTTAGAACCATGTTTATACATCTTCAGATTAAACATTTTCTGTAGCTTACAACCATCTACAACTCTGAGAGCTGATAAGAGAACACTTTTTGTAAACTGTGTCAGGGTTGGAAGAGTACTTTGCTCATAGTGCAAAAAACACACAAAGTGTAAGCACCATTCAGACATAATAAAAGACAGAAATCCACGCGAGCTACAACGTGGATGAACCCTGAGGATAACACGCTAAATGAAAAAAGCCAGCCACAGAAAGACAAATTGGGCTTCCCTGGTAGCTCAGATGGTAAAGAATTTGCCTGCAAGGCAGGCGACCCGGGTTCGATCCCTGGGTGAGGAAGATCCCCTGGAGAAGGAGATGGCAACCCATTCCAGTATTCTTGCCTGGAGAATCCCATGGACAGAAGCACCTAGCAGGCTACAGTCCATGGGGTTGCAAAGTATTGGACACAACTGAGCAACTAACCGTAGTGAAATTCATAGAAACAAAGAGTAAAAAGGTGGTTACCAGGGTTAAGGAGAGATAAAGGGGACACTGTTTAATAGGCAGAATTTCAATTTCGCAAGATGAAGAAGTCCTGGAAATCCACTGTGCAATGTGATTATACACAACATTACTGACTGTACATTTTAAAATGGTTAAGGTGGTAAATTTTATATGTTTTCACCACAAAAAGAAAAGTGCCAAGTGAATTAAATCTGCACCCTAACAGCACTACCAAAAAACGAAAGGTACTCTGCTGCAATCTTTACCTTGATCACAGAGGTCAGAGCAGAAAGCATCCTTTTAAACATGTTTCATCAATAGACAGTCCTTAGATTCACTAAGAAAAGAATTTCTGTATTTTGAGAAAAGACAACCAGGACCAGAATACTAGGGAGAAATGGGTATAAAGATTAAACTCAGGTAAATGTCCCATTTCTTCAAAGTATCAGTTATCCAGAGACTGTGAACCCTAAACTTCTTTAGGAGGCTTCTGAGTTACTATCCATTTTTTTCTGTTTAAAAGCACAGTTGAGGTCCAGGGTCCCGATGCTCTAATCATCCATTTTCTTGCACTTTCTGAATACAAAGCCAGGAAGGAAGGCAGGGACAGAGATGAAAGGAGCTGGGTGATTTGGGAGAGTTGGAGAGGAAGCTGAAAGAGAACAAGGAGGGTGGGACGGGATATTCTGGGGGAGAAATGGGGCCAGAGGGTCAGACAGCGACAGAGACACACGGTGAACTGACGGATCAGAATGTGATTGTAGAAAACCCACGGTGGACACTCTCCTCAAAACTAGAGAGGCAGGCTCTAAATAGAAACACTGGTTCTACCTTGACAAGCCCTGGATAGAGGATTCTCATTAGACACCTGCTGGGGCTGAAAAAATACCACAGGGCCTGGACGCTGTCTGGCAGAGAAATCTGCAGCTACAAATACTTCGTAACATTGAAACTAGCAATCAACCAGTTCTGGTGATACAGTTAAGTTTCTCTGTATTCCAGGCTCTAAAGACAGTGCTACAAAGTCACATTAGCAGAAGGACTTGTTTTTGAGGATCAGGAGGAGTTCCCTTTCTTTGCTGAATTGTGTGTTTCCAACGGTGGTCCAGTGCTTCCCACGCGATCGGCCCCATTCTTGATCCTCAGACTGTCTCGTTCTAGCACGTGCTTTGAAACCAACTCGACTACTTTTTCTCTTTATAGTCAACTGCCTTTTAAAAGTTATTTTCAAAGGGCTGAATTTTTTTTGTCTTTGAGTTATACAAAAAAAGCAGATTTTCTAATTTGTTAAACAGATTAAAAAGCAAGGAAGCCAAACAAGCCAACCAAAACAAACAAAACCCGAAGAAGACTAATGACTTCATTGTCACAAATGTTAAGAATAGGTATCTTAGTGGAGATAGCGTAAACTAATGGTTACAAGTGAGGACTCTGGAATAAAACGAAACAGATAGAGTCCATCTAGCTATGTCACCATGACTAAGTTATTTAACTTCTCTGAATTTCATTTTCCTCCTATGAAAAAGAAAGAATAAAGATGCTAGTATTGTAAATTTTCCCAAAAATGGCACCTGCCATTATTACCTAAGTGTGATTGTCAAACTGTGAAGCTCAGCTAGCACATAAATTGATTATCCTTCATTGCAATGGCTCCTGTAGGGTACCTAATCACAGGTACCTTATGCAGAAGGAATAGATTATTCAGGCAATGTTTAACATTTGATTTCTGGAGCCAGGATGACTGACAAAGAAAAGTAGGAGACAATATTTTTTGCTTCTACCCCTCTTTTTTTCTGGGGTCAGCCATCCTTCTAAGAAGGATACATTTGGAAAATTATTCATCTCAGATCATATTGGTTACGCAACGAGCTCTGCTGGGCACTGTGTCCTTCCAGAAAGGAAAGGAAGTTAATGCCCAGCAATTCCTGATCCTATATTACATCCGCTGCATGCATACTGATGTTGGAGATAAGCTGGATGAGGATAACAACGAGAGAAGAAGAAAGATAGTTTGGGAGAGAGAGCGGGCTTCTATCTACTGGCTGAAGAACAGAGAAAATGCATGAGACAATCTCCAAGTTAATTATGGTTTTCTGGATTAAATGGAAGCAAATGCCAAAGCAGAGGAATTTCTGCATATCTTTCCCTGCATGTACCCAGCTGCAGTCCAAGTCCACGTTCATGCTTCCTCCAGCATCCACCGGACCATTAACCACTGTCACTTCCTATTAATCACGCATGGTGTCTTTCAAACTGTTGTCTGTTTCCTTTTAAACATGTCAACAGAACAACAGATACTGAGAACACGCTAAAACTCCTAAGTCTCAATTTAGAGTTCTGCTAGAATTCTCAGTTTATTAACTCCTTCTGACACGGCCCAGATGTCTCTAGAGTAATTAGTAACCGAACAGGGTTAATGTGGCTGCTTCGTGGTGATGCAGATTCACTGTGACGGATGGTTCACTTACAAAAACGAAGCAAGTTCAGTCAAGTTTAATCCCGAAGGGGAAGCACCACACTTGCCCCCTGTACACATCTGTGCCTATCTCGTCATCATCGTATTTAAGTGGCTACCAGGTACAATACGGTCAGAGATCATCAGCTTTCACATATTTTTTTAATCCATTTGGCCCAAGCTCTATGGAAGTGAGATGTACAGATAATGGGTAAAATTCACTCTCTCGGGGAAAGAACAAGGGGAGCCAGAGAGACAAGGCTAACAGAGCGAGAGAGTCCTGTAAATGCCAGGCTTGTGGCTGAAGTTCTTAATTAGGTAAATAAATTATAGGGAAGTGTTTGTTTTTTAAAAAAATACTGTCAAGTCTTTTTATTTTTTTTTTAAAGTCTTCTGGTGTGGGCCATGTTTAAAGTCTTAACTGAATTTGTTACAATATGACTTCTGTTTTTCATGTTTTGGTTTTTTGGCCAAGAGGCATGTGGGATCTTAGTTCCCTGACCAGGGATTGAACTCACACCCTGCACCCTGGAAGGCAAAGTCTCAACCACTGGACCGCCAGGGAAGTCCCTGTTAATTCTTCTTTTAAAATGTCTTATCTACTCATCCATTCCATCTCTTCCCACTGCCATCAGCTGATAATTTTAGCTTCTGTTTCAACAAATGGAGCGGCCTCTCAAAGTGTCTCCCTGCCTTAAATTGTTCGATTTAATTCAACTAATGCTTCTGGAGAATGAGGCGTACAGGTGGCTTCACTGGCTTCTCGGTTCGGCTGTCAACCTCCTCTTCTTCTGGTTCATTTTACACAATGACCCAGGAATGTATTTTAAAGTCTAGTTTTCACCCTATCACTCACTCCCCAGCTCAAAATCCTCCAAAGGCCACCACTGCCTAAAATCGAAATTCTCACATGGTAGGTAGGAGTAAACCCTCTCTCTCAACACAGCCCAAGAAGGCCCCTCCATCCCAGCTCCGCCTCCTTGTCACTGGCCTGAAGCAGGGCCACCTCTGAGCCTTTCCTCATTCTCTTTAAGTCCCTCAAGCCTTAAGGGTGGGCTCAAGTTTCAGGCTCTCCAGGAGCCTTTTTAGCAGACTATGCTAAACGGCAAGGATTACACCTGATGGTAGTTATTCTGGCATTCTATTTCTGGAAATTTAATGAGGATATATTCATAATTGTATATATATCATATACATATATACTGAGCTGTCATATTTTGATACCTAGCACAGTATTCTGCCTACAGTTAGGTGTGCTGAATAAATATGTACTATATACAGGAGTTTACTTTTTTCAATATTTAAGCTTTCTCAAGGGAAACTTGGCCTCTCAGTCTTAAAATGTACACAGACCTTAAAAGTACATAATTTAGTTCTAGAATCAGAATGAGCAATTCTCATACCAGGAATAAGTGAGGAAAAACTCAGAAATGCTTATAAAAATACATGCACATTGTGGAGATATTGAGTTTTTTATAATAAGGAAGATAGAAACCCCTTAAGGGGTCCCTCATTTAATTGGGGTCCCCTACAATGTAGCTAACAAAATCACTTTGTGGAATATTTTAGTAACATGAGGACCAGTTCATAAGACATAAGTGAGGGCAAAGAAAAAGTAAACTAGCATTTCACTTTTTCTGTTAGATCAATGACAGACAGTGGTTATCTTTTCAGGGAGGCTTAAGAAGGCTCTTTTCCTTTGTGGTTTTCTCTGCATTTAAATTTGGGAACACTAAAGTGTTACTACTGTGTTGAGCAGTTTCTTTAATTGGAAACTTGCTCTTTTGAACCACAAACACCGACTTGGATGGGTATGTACTTTGATAGAGGAGCCTGACACAAACTTCTATTTGAATTGTAACTAATAAGCCTCTGCGTCATGTGAGAGACGTCCTATGGCCATGGAAACAACAGTGATTGACTTAGGAATCGGGAAACAGGGTCTAATGTTGGCTTTACTGCAGAATTCCTGCCAGCCCTGGAAAAGTCACTTCTTTCCTTGAACCCCAGTTTTTTAATGATAAAATAAATGGATATTCCTGCACCCTCCTTCCATCTTACAAAAATATATAGGGATCAATTAGAAACTATTTATCAAAATAGCAAACATATAAAAAGGAAATCAGTCAGTATCATGTGGGATTATTATCAAGGTTGGAGAAACATCCCTCTGAAATCTTGAACCTCCGATTATACCACAACTTTAAACCACTAAGTGCTAATGTACAGCGAAGCGCAATTCCACTAAATGCCCAATTTAATAACTGGAGGTGCATATGTTACCTAACACTGAACAATGAATTTTAAAGTCATTTCAGGTAATTACAAAATATTGAACACAGTCCCCTGTGCTATATAGTAAATCCTTGATGCTTATCAAGCTTATCTATTTTCTGTAGAGGTTTGTATCTGTTAATCCCGTTGATAATCTGAAAATATATATATAACTGAATCATTTTGCCATACACCCGATTAAAACAGTATCATAAATCAACCACACTTCAATTAAAAAGCAGTCATTTTAGGACAACATTCCTCTTAAAAGTATTTTCCACAATATTTTGCAAATTATTATCTTTGCTCCCCCCCCCTCCGCCAAAGAGAACAGCACAGGTATACATTTTAAAAGAAGAAATACACTGGGTTTCAGATGAAGTATTCAGAGACAAAAAATTGAATGCTTTAGCAAACTCATGATGAAGAGAACAGGTGCTCCTCTATCTCCATGAAGATTTGGACGGTGAATCTAACCTACCTAGACGGGCAAACACTCTTAGCCACATCAATGCCAACGGACATACTTACTGGTGCACACGACTGGAGGCCCTGAGCACGTGGCTGGCAGGTGTATACTGCATGCCTCGGAACACACACACACAAACCCAGGTCACAACGGCGTGTACCAAGACACACACAGAAACACCAAAGTGTCCCACAGGGCGACCTCGCCAAAGGTTCTCAGGTAAAAAGCAAGAAAGGATCCCGTGAAGGGAAGGCAGGGCGGCGGGTCCCCAGAAGGCGTGCTGACTCACCTGGTAAGTGGTTGCCAATCCTGGCAGTGGGTTTGGGAGGCAGGGCGGGGGGCTGCTTGAGGAGAGAGAGCTGCTTCACGGGGGTGTCCTCGTGGTCTCCAGGGGAAGCAGCAGGTTTTTTGGGGGGCAGGAACAGGACTGGTTTGGCTGAAGGATCTTGGGACAGGAGGGCTCCAGACTCACTGGCAGAGGGACTCTCTTCGGACACTGAGGGGACAACCACATGACACACGAGGACATTACACACACGCAGCGCGGGTGGGGCTGGCGGCAGCCGCGGGGGCGCAGCGCAGGCCAGCGACGCGGCAGAGCGTGCAGCGCGCATTCCGCGGGCGCGCCAACACCGACTCACGGACCACGGCGACAGGCAACAGATGGGCAGGCACAGAGGAGCAAGGACCAGGAGCCCCTCTGAGCCTCCTTGGGGTGTGTTTGCCCTTTGCTCCCGGGTCTGAGGGCGGCCTAGGGGCTGACACTGGGCAGGCAACCCCCATATCCTGGGGCGGCTGCTCCTCCAGGTTCGGGGCCGTCCAAGCTGCACATCAGTGTTCAGGGGGCCCTCTGCAGTTTCAGGGGCACTGGCTCCTATTGGCTCCTATACACCTGGACAAGGTGAAGGATGCTCCAGATTAACATCCTTTTTGTTTTCTCTGCTCCTCTCTCCTACCCTCGCCAGAAGCATGGTTTTCTCGTTTGGATTCTGCCCATTCCTTATTGCTCCAGGCCTGCCTCTTCCTCTCCCCCTGGGGGTGGGGGGGCAGGACCCAGACCAGCTCCAGTTAAGAGCTGTCCTGGGTGGTAGCAGAGGTCCTCCCATCAGACTGGTGACCTAGCCGAAGACTGAAGGAGACTCTACGATTTCCCAAGGGTGACAGATCTCAGGACAACAAATCAAATCTGTCTGATCCCAATGTCACAAGGAAGGCTGGAGAGAAATCTCAATTTACGGCTTTAGTTGGAACAATCTCTCCAGCTGGGAAGGGGGGAGCTTGGGAGGGAAATGCAACTCAGATGCATACTCCCCCCTACCATCACTGCTCCAGTAAGAAAGCCTGTACAAGAGTACTCCCCTGCCTCGTCCTTCCTCCCTAATCCGGGCAGCAGTGTTCCTGACAGCATCAAAGCCTTGCACATCATCCGCAGGAGAACCAGGTTCTCCCCTGGCTCAAGGGACATTGGTGTTACCAGTGCTGGACATTGATGGAGCAGCGACTCACAGGGTCCCAAAGTGAAGCAGGGCGCCGACTCTCTGAACCGCCATCACTCCCGCCTCCTGCCTGAGCTCCGTGTTGCACACTTTGCACACGGTGTAGACAGGAAGGACGTGGCCTCCCTCCCCAGACTCCAGACATTGCCAGAGGTCCCTCCCCAGAGGCTGGTCTCCTGATAGCAAGGGCCTCTCCTTACTGGCTGTCGGGAGCGCGCCACCATCTGGCTAAAGAGGACCACTCTGCAGTCCTTCTGAGGGACTGAATATTGGCGACTCTGGACCAAAGAGGGAGTGGCGGTCAGATGGCATCACAAATCACCTGTCAGCAGGCTACAACTTAACCGGTTAAGTTGTACAATTAATACATCAATTTTATACGGTAAACTGGTACAGTCTGCTAAAGTGATGTAACAGTTAACTGTTATATCGGGATGAGGATTCAAAGGCATACCCGGGCTTTGTGACCAGGTGACTTAGATATCCTGCAGAAGCATGGGGCTCAGCGTTAGCAGGAACGAATATTAGAAAACAAAACGATGGCGTTTTAAATCATCTATATTACAAAACAAGACCTATCCTCTTTAAAGAGATTTAGGTTTTAAAAGTGTTTTTAAAGATTGTAGAAAAATAAATGGATATTTCCTCCATATTTTTACACTCAGCATGTACTGGGTTGGCCGAAAACCTTGTTCAAGTTTTCTGTAACGTTTTACGGAAAAACCCAAAGGAACTTTCATGACCAACCCGATACTAAATCGGTCACTTCCATCCTCATTTCCAGGAGATCCTTCTATTCAGGGGGCTTCAGAACAGAAGCCCAGGTCCATCCAGGCTGAAGGCCCGCCACACCACATGCTGGGGACCAATTCAATGTCTATCAGGGGGCATTACCTGTCCCATCCATGATGTCAGCAGGCTGGAGCACCTCATATGAGCAGGGATCCCTGGGCATCGGGACTGGCTCCATTTCGGACAGGGCAGGCAGAGACAGCTGGCTGGAGCTCAGGGACTGCCCGTTTTCCAGGGAGTCATCTTCATTTGATATGGAGAGCTCCCCATCTGTTGGAGCGAGAAAGAGACCGCAGAGTTAGATATGCCTGCCTTGCAGGAAAGAGTGACATTTATAGCCTGCTACCTGAGTCTGGATGCTTTTGAACAATCTTCATCAAGACCAGACACAAAGTCTGCACTTGTTATTTTGCTTTTAAGGCATCTAACCACCAGGGAAACCATTTCCAATGATCTTCAGTAGTGTGCCTGTTTTCTCTCCATCGACAGATGAATGGATAAAAAAGATGTGCTGTGTGTGTGTGTGTGTATGTATGTATGTGTATATACATATGTATGGAATATTGTGAAACTGAAAAGTCACTCAGTCATGTCTGACTCTTTGCAACTCCATGAACTGTAGCCCGCCAGACTCCTCTGTCCATGGAATTTTCCAGGCCAGAATACTGGAGTGGGTAATCATTCCCTTCTCTAGGGGATCTTCCCAACCCAGGGATCGAACCCAGATCTGCATTACAGACAGATTCTTTACTGTCTGAACCACCAGGAAGCCCATATGGAATATTACTCAGCCATAAAAAAGAATGCGGGAATGCCATACACAGCAACGTGAACCTAGAAAAAAACCCTAGAAATCATCACACTAGTTCAGTGAGCCAGACTGGGAAAGACAAGTATCATATGATATTGCTTATGTGGAATTAAAAAGAAAAAGATACGAATGACCTTTTTTTTTTTTTAAATAAAACAGAGACTCACAGACATAGAATGCAAACTTATCGTTACCAAAGGAGAAAGGGAGCAGGGAGGAATACATTAGGAGGTTAGTATTAACATATACATTCTACTATATATAAAATATGTAAATAACAAACAAGAACCTACAGTATAGCACAGGCAACTATATTTTTGCAGTAAACTATAAGGGAAAAGAATCTGAAAAAGAGTGTGTATATATACACACACACACACACACACACACACACATATATATGTATAACTGACTATCTGTGCTGTATACCTGAAACTTACACAATATTGTTAATCAACTATACTTTAATTGAAAATTTAAAAACATTTACAAAAGTTTTAACATTTTAAAAGTGCTAAAAAATCATAATATACCATGTTTTATATTTGTTCTTTAAACAAAAATGAAAATCAAATTTTCTTCATAATTTTTGAAAACCTGGAAACACTAAGCAGGACTCAGAGATGGAAAACGAGGTCAGGAATTCCTACTTCTGGGAGCCAAAGGCTTCAAGCACTCAACAGCATGGGGACCTGGGACATCAAGGCACTAGGAAAGACTCACCCTATCTTCTCGGCACCGCTGCCCACATCCAATCTCTCCAAGTAGACACGTTTAGGGGTCTCTGAGCTTCAGCTGCAGGGTTGCAGCGGCCCAGAGTCACTGGGAGGTGCCAGGATTCTCCTGGTGCCCATCACTGATTCTGCCGGGCAGGGTGTACGCTTTGATCTTGTCAAAGCTCAGCAAGACAAGGAGCAGCCAGTTAACACCACGGTGGAGGATCAAAGTCTCCTACACAACGGCCGTTTGTCAAATCAAAACTCCCTGGGTGTGATTTCCTCCTAGCCCAGGGGAGTCCTAGATAGCTAGACATTAAAGTCAAATTAATTTTTAAAGAGGACTGAAAGCTGTTCCAGCCAGATGAATAAATATCCAGATGAAAGGCTCTAAGTTATGTTTGGGCAGAAACACAGAAATCAGCAAAGCAATTACCTGCCTTACAACGAGAAGACAGATGATTTACTTGAAGAAATACAACAGTGAAATGCCTCCATGGTTAATCATGGATAAATAAGCTTTTCCTTTTGCTGTGTTCCTCCCAAGGCTTTAATTTTCTACACAATGATGATACAGCAGCAAAAGATTCCTCTACCTACCCCCTTTCCTCCTCATTTAGAACTGGCCTGATGAAACGCATGCTCAACAGAGCAATTTATAAACTGACAGGCTTTAGGCAGCATATAGTTCAAGGACTTATGATATTTGACCTGAAATTTTATACACATAGAAAAAAAATATAATGTACACCAAAAAGTCATTTGAAGCAGATAATTTAAAGCACTAATTTTTGAAGACTGTGGGTTTATTTTTTCTTTCTTTTCACTTGGCCTTAAAATTTTTTTTTGTTAATTGGGCTTTTCTTTGCTGTTGGTCATGCTGCTTAGCATGTGCGATGTTAGTTCCCCAACCAGGGATGGAACCCATGCCCCGTGCAGTGGAAGTGCGGAGTCTTAGCCCCTAGATGGCCAGGAAAGCCCCTCACGTGGCCTTTTTATATGTCTCAAATGGAGGCAGTAGTCACTATAATCGTGATTAACAATACGGCTATGACGTCTCATTCCTAAGAGAAGAGCAGACTGTCAGGCCAAGGCTATTTGGGAAACACTCAGCTGAACTGAGAGTACCCAGGATGGGAAGAGCCGCGCGCGGTTGTGAGCGTTAACGCAGCGCCATCCAGAAACGGACAGTCCTGGGTCCTTTACTTCGTCTTGTTCAAACCGACAACATGGGAAGCACCTCTGCTTCGGGTTCCCAGGTGGCGGAATAATGATGGCACTGCCGTCAGGTTTACTGCATCGCTGGGAAACCATTCTGATTTTGGATGTTCTGGCACCCCACTCCAGTACTCTTACCTGGAAAATCCCATGGACGGAGGAGCCTGGTAGGCTGCAGTCCATGGGGTCTCGAAGAGTCGGACACGACTGAGCAACTTCATTTTCACCTTTCACTTTCATGCATTGGAGAAGGAAATGGCAACCCACTCCAGTGTTCTTGCCTGGAGAATCCCAGGGACGGGGGAGCCTGGTGGGCTGCCGTCTACGGGGTCGCACAGAGTCGGACATGACTGAAGCGACTTAGCAGCAGCAGTACAGTAAAAGTACTGGCTTAAAACAGCCAGAGGATGAGGGGTTTCAGGGTTTTCGCCATATTTTGCTTCTTTGGGGCAAAGATGTGATGGAATGATCGCTACATATTTTAGCTACTTAGACTACTTACGTCTAAGAACTGTAGATGCAACATTAAGGGGAAGAAAAGACACCACAGCAGTAGCGCCAGAGGTCTTGGTGGTTACGGGGAAGCAGTATTGCTCACCCCTCTTGGGACACATCAACTCTCAAAAAATTTAGCTCCCTACGGGTTAAAAAGTACCTTTGCTAAATCACAAAGGCCCAAGTCATTTGGGAGAGGAAACCAATCTGGTGAATTCCACCACCGCAACTTCTAAATACACATCTCATTAAAAAACAAAATTAGAAAAAAGGAGAAATATGACATGAATCATATTTCTACCCTAACAGAAAAGTTCTTTTTCCATACGTAGTTGTATGTATCAAATTTTATTTCATCTTGTTTTTTAAATTTTATAAGCATTATAATTTGCATAGTTATCATCTTAATGATTATCTCTCTGTGGTTGGTCACAAAGGGATTTCGAATGCTTTATGCTGTACTCTTGCCTGGAAAATCCATGGACGGAGGAGCCTGGTGGGTTGCAGTCCATGGGGTCGCTGGGAGTCGGACACGACTGAGTGACTTCACTTTCACTTTTGACTTTCATGCATTGGAGAAGGAAATGGCAAACCACTCCAGTGTTCTTGCCTGGAGAATCCCAGGGACGGCGGGGCCTGGTGGGCTGCCATCTATGGGGTCGCACAGAGTCGGACACGACTGAAGAAACTTAGCAGCAGCAGCAGCAGCATACTCTTATAAAAACAGAAATCTCTGCCGATTACCTTCTGGTATAAAACCTTCTCTGCAATTAGAATTCTCCCCCTTTAGAAGAGAGTCCGATAAAGACATTTATGTGTATTAATATTTTAATGTCTACTGACACAGACCTGGATATCATTAAGTCATTTTTCTATAGGGTTTGTCAATTTACACAGCAGCAGATTTCTGGGCTTTTGGTCATTTCTTCAATATTAACATTGATAACCATGTTTTATCTATCGACATATCTACTTACCTACATATATATGCACACATCTGGTAGAAGTAAATTAAAACCATGCAATAAGTACAGATTCATTATTGATATCACTTATGACTAAGATAGATGATGACAAAAATTAAATCTGATTTGGATTCATATAATATGGGATTAAAAAGATGCTGCTGTTAAAGTAACAGTTATTTTTAAAATTCTTATGTTTTCAAATGCACATAAAAGGTAGAAGCATGAACGTAATGAACTCCATGTTCTCATCATCAAGCTATGAGGAATTAGCTGGGAATTCCGAATGCTTAGTAACTTCAAGGTTGATTCATCTAAAGACTAATTTATTGATGAATAGTTGATTCACAAGGTTGTATTAATTTCTACTGTAAAGTGATTCAGTTATTATATATAATATACATGCACGTGTGCATATATACACATATATGTGTGGATATATACACACACGTATGTGTATATATACACACATGTATATATTCACACATGTATGTATAGATACACATACACAGGTGTATATACGCACACATTCCTTTTTCATATTCTTTTCCATTATGGCTTAACACAGAATACTGAATATAGTTCCCTGTGCTATTACACAGTAGGACCCTGTTGTCTATACATCTTATACATAATAGCTTGTATCTCTGAAGACTGTTTAGGCTCTCCATGTCTTTTTACTATTTACCAGTTCTGTTATCAGCAGATTACTGCTGCTGCTGCTGCTGCTAAGTCGCTTCAGTCGTGTCCGACTCTGTGCGACCCCATGGACTGCAGCCTACCAGGCTCCTCCGTCCATGGGATTTTCCAGGCAAGAATACTGGAGTGGGGTGCCACTGCCTTCTCCACAGCACATTACTAGCATTTTTAAAATAAACATCATTAGAAAAAACTGTTTTCCCTCCCAGGAAGAATTTAACTCTCCTGAATAAAATGAGTCTTACAGAATATTTCTACTTTCATCTATCAAGATCATCACAGTTTCTTAGGTATTTGCTCTTTTTGATACAATGGTAAGTGGAATTGCTTCCTGAATTTCTCTTTCTGATCTTCCATTGCACAGTCTCTTGTTAGTATGAATGAGCAAAAGCTCATTGAGTATTGGAAATCATTTTGACGTTTCACATACTGTAATTTTCAAAATGGTACAATTATCTTCAGGTATTAAGACAGTTCCTACTAGAATTAGCAAAGTGTGGAAAGGAGGAAGGGAGAAGGCAGGAGGAGACCAGACAGGTTAAGGCAGTGGTTCTCAAACTTTCATGGGCATCACAATTTCCTGGCGGGCAGTTAAAACACAGATGACAGGGCCTCACTCCCAGAGTCTCTGACTCATGAGGTTTGCGTGGAACTGAGAACACACGTGTCTAATAAATTCTTGGGTGATGCCAAAGCTGCTTTTGCTGGTCAGGGTTCCACACTTTGAGAACTACTGGACTGGAGGGAAGGAACTGGACAAGCAAGAGAACCCAGAATAGCAACAGTGCCTTTTCATGATGAGGTTTAGGGCAGGAAATGTCGTTCATGGGGCTAACACGTAACAGAGGCGGCTGGTTTAAATCTCAAAGAGAAAGCAGGAGGTTGCGTGGTCTAACCATGGATTATGAACTTGTCACGAAGGGAGATGGGACTGGAGAGGGCACCAGGGTGGGGAAGAAAAGTAAAAGATGAGCCAGGTGCAGACATGCCCAACAGAAGTGAAGAGAAAAGAATGCAGAAGAGAGTGCAAGTCAGAGTCACGACAAATGGTGAGACGTAGAAAGCAATGGATTGAGATGGAGACCTGGCCAGTCACTGTCTTCTCTTCCTTGTGAGGCACAAGAATTGAAGATGCTGGTAAGTCAGGCTCACATCAAGTTAAGGAGAGTGCAGGGAGAGGTGCTGCTGTGCTGCTAAGTCGCTTCAGTCATGTCCGACTCTGTGCGACCCCAGAGACGGCAGCCCACCAGGCTCCCCTGTCCCTGGGATTCTCCAGGCAAGAACACTGGAGTGGGTTGCCATTTCCTTCTCCAGTGCATGAAAGTGAAAAGTGAAAGTGAAGTCGCTCAGTCGTGTCCGACTCTTAGCGACCCCATGGACTGCAGCCTACCAGGCTCCTCCATCCATGGGATTTTCCAGGCAAGAGTGCTGGAGTGGGGTGCCATTGCCTTCTCCCAAGGGAGAGGTGAGAGTGAATGAATTCATTCGACTGACAAACACCTACTGAGACCCTATCGTGAACAATGTGGGGTCACACCCACTGAGCCTCACAAACAGATCTGCTGTTAGCTCCTTAGGATACCTGGAGAAACGACTGTTAGGGCGGCTGCCTCCAAAGGCCTGGAGTTGAACCATATTCTGCCCTGCCCCTCCTGCCACAGGCCAGGCATTGTGCTAAATGCTGAGGAGGAAACAGACATCCCCTGGGGAAAGAGTGAGGCAAGACGGGGTGCAGAAATGCAGACAGGGAGGAATTTGGTGTACACGAGCTGGGGTGAAAGATGAGGAAAAGAAGCGTGAGAAGTTAAGCCCTGAGAAACAGAAGAAGAAAAATGAGAGGCGAAGGAAGGGAGTAGATGTGTGTTTGGAACAGATGGAGATTCACCTCTTGTCTTGCATAAAATTTTTCTTAATGTTCTAAGAGTACAATCTACTGGTTGGTCAAAAAGTTCATTTGGGTTTTCCCATAAGATGGTATGAGAAACTGGGATGAACTCTGTGGCTAACCCAATATATAAAAGCTGTGTTCCAGAGAGTTGGCTTGAAAGATGTTTTTAAAAATATATATTTTTTGTTCTAATTCAGTTTATTTAGGAATGACATCTACCTATAACCAGATGTTACCTATGTGACAATATTCCAAAAAATTTTGTTGTTGTTGTTTGTTTTGCTTTAAGATACCCTCTGGTTTTAGGGTGATTGACATATATATATATACTTACAGACATATTTATTTATTTAGGGTGCATAAGAAGGAAGCCAGAAATGTATTAACTTACTCATAAACTTTTAGGTTTTTATTTTTTAAATTTTATTTTTAAACTTTACATAATTGTATTAGTTTTGCCAAATATCAAAATGAATCCATCACAGGTACACATGTGTTCCCCATCCTGAACCCTCCTCCCTCCTCCCTCCCCATACCATCCCTCTGGGTCGTCCCAGTGCACTAGCCCCAAGCATCCAGTATCGTGCATTGAACCTGGACTGGCATCTCGTTTCATACATGATATTTTACATGTTTCAATGCCATTCTCCCAAATCTTCCCACCCTCTCCTTCTCCCACAGAGTCCATAAGACTGTTCCATACATCAGTGTCTCTTTTGCTGTCTCGTACACAGGGTTATTGTTATCATCTTTCTAAATTCCATATATATGCGTTAGTATACTGTATTGGTGTTTTTCCTTCTGGCTTACTTCGCTCTGTATAATAGGCTCCAGTTTCATCCACCTCATTAGAACTGATTCAAATGAATTCTTCTTAATGGCTGAGTAATACTCCATTGTGTATATGTACCACAGCTTTCTTATCCATTCATCTGCTGATGGACATCTAGGTTGCTTCCATGTCCTGGCTATTATAAACAGTGCTGTGATGAACATTGGGGTACACGTGTCTCTTTCCCTTCTGGTTTCCTCAGTGTGTATGCCCAGCAGTGGGATTGCTGGATCATAAGGCAGTTCTATTTCCAGTTTTTTAAGGAATCTCCACACTGTTCTCCATAGTGGCTGTACTAGTTTGCATTCCCACCAACAGTGTAAGAGGGTTCCCTTATCTTCACACCCTCTCCAACATTTATTATTTGTAGACTTTTGGATCGCAGCCATTCTGACTGGTGTGAAATGGTACCTCATAGTGGTCTTGATTTGCATTTCTCTGATAATGAGTGATGTTGAGCATCTTTTCATGTGTTTGTTAGCCCTCTGTATGTCTTCTTTGGAGAAATGTCTATTTAGTTCTTTGGCCCATTTTTTGATTGGGTCATTTATTTTTCTGGAGTTGAGCTGTAGGAGTTGCTTGTATATTTTTGAGATTAGTTGTTTGTCAGTTGCTTCATTTGCTATTATTTTTTCCCATTCTGAAGGCTGTCTTTTCACCTTGCTAATAGTTTCCTTTGATGTGCAGAAGCTTTTAAGTGTAATTAGGTCCCGTTTGTTTATTTTTGCTTTTATTTCCGATATTCTGGGAGGTGGGTCAAAGAGGATCCTGCTGTGATGTATGTCAGAGAGTGTTTTGCCTATGTTCTCCTCTAGGAGTTTTATAGTTTCTGGTCTTATGTTTAGATCTTTAATCCATTTTGTGTTTATTTTTGTGTATGGTGTTAGAAAGTGGTCTAGTTTCATTCTTTTACAAGTGGTTGACCAGTTTTCCCAGCACCACTTGTTAAAGAGATTGTCTTTAATCCGTTGTATATTCTTGCCTCCTTTGTCAAAGATAAGGTGTCCATATGTGTGTGGATTTATCTCTGGGCTTTCTATTTTGTTCCATTGATCTATATTTCTGTCTTTGTGCCAGTACCATACTGTCTTGATAACTGTGGCTTTGTAGTAGAGCCTGAAGTCAGGTAGGTTGATTCCTCCAGTTCCATTCTTCTTTCTCAGGATTGCTTTGGCTATTTGAGGTTTTTTGTATTTCCATACAAATTGTGAAATTATTTGTTCTAGCTCTGTGAAGAATACTGTTGGTAGCTTGATAGGGATTGCATTGAATCTATAAATTGCTTTGGGTAGCATACTCATTTTTACTATATTGATTCTTCCAATCCATGAACATGGTATATTTCTCCATCTATTAGTGTCCTCTTTGATTTCTTTCACTGGTGTTTTATAGTTTTCTATATATAGGTCTTTAGTTTCTTTAGGTAGATATATTCCTAAGTATTTTATTCTTTCTGTTGCAATGGTGAATGGAATTGTTTCCTTAATTTCTCTTTCTGTTTTCTCATTATTAGTGTATAGGAATGCAAGGGATTTCTGTGTGTTGATTTTATATCCTGCAACTTTACTATAGTCATTGATTAGTTCTAGTAATTTTCTGGTGGAGTCTTTAGGGTTTTCTATGTAGAGGATCATGTCATCTGCAAATAGTGAGAGTTTTACTTCTTCTTTTCCAATTTAGATTCCTTTTATTTCTTTTTCTGCTCTGATTGCTGTGGCCAAAACTTCCAAAACTATGTTGAATAGTAATGGTGAAAGTGGGCACCCTTGTCTTGTTCCTGACTTTAGAGGAAATGCTTTCAATTTTTCACCATTGAGGATAATGTTTGCTGTGGGTTTGTCATATATAGCCTTTATTATGTTGAGGTATGTTCCTTCTATTCCTGCTTTCTGTAGAGTTTTTATCATAAATGGATGTTGAATTTTGTCAAAGGCTTTCTCTGCATCTATTGAGATAATCATATGGTTTTTATTTTTCAATTTGTTAATGTGGTGTATTACATTGATTGATTTGCGGATATTGAAGAATCCTTGCATCCCTGGGATAAAGCCCACTTGGTCATGGTGTATGATCTTTTTAATGTGTTGTTGGGTTCTGATTGCTAGAATTTTGTTAAGGATTTTTGCATCTATGTTCATCAGTGATATTGGCCTGTAGTTTTCTTTTTTTGTGGGATCTTTGTCAGGTTTTGGTATTAGGGTGATGGTGGCCTCATAGAATGAGTTTGGAAGTTTACCTTCCTCTGCAATTTTCTGGACGAGTTTGAGCAGGATAGGTGTTAGCTCTTCTCTAAATTTTTGGTAGAATTCAGCTGTGAAGCCATCTGGACCTGGGCTTTTGTTTGCTGGAAGATTTTTGATTACAGTTTCAATTTCCGTGCTTGTGATGGGTCTGTTAAGATTTTCTATTTCTTCCTGGTCGAGTTTTGGAAAGTTGTACTTTTCTAAGAATTTGTCCATTTCTTCCACATTGTCCATTTTATTGGCATATAATTGTTGATAGTAGTCTCTGAGCGAACTTTTAGGTTTTTAATTTGCAAAATAAAACACTGTACAACCAGTATAAGGGAGAAAAACCAGCATGATGGGGAAATCTGAACCAAACATAACTATAAAAGAATGGCTATTCCAAGTATGCGGAGTATTTGTACAAATAAATAGAAATCAGTTCCAGGTGCCCCTCGTGAAATGCACAGCCTGGCTGGGAACGAAAGAAATGCAAGTGAAATGACCCTGTGGGTGACGCTGACCCCTAACCGTGTGCTTGAAACAATGTCAAGTGCAAAACCAGGAACGGAGAATGAGAGGCACGGGTTGATTACAATGCCCTCAAGAGGAAATATGCAGGCACGCTGCAAAGTTCTAAAGTGAGCTTGGCAAGATATGAGTAGAGCTTGCTGCTGCTGCTAAGTCGCTCCAGTCATATCCGACCCTGTACGACCCCATAGACGGCAGCCCACCAGGCTCCCCCATCCCCGGGATTCTCCAGGCAAGAACACTGGAGTGGGTTGCCATTTCCTTCTCCAATGCATGAAAGTGAAAAGTGAAAGGGAAGTCGCTCAGTTGTGTCTGACTCTTAGCGACCCCATGGACAGCAGCCCACCAGGCTTCTCGGTCCATGGGATTTTCCAAGCAAGAGTACTGGACTGGGTTGCCATTGCCTTCTCCATGAGTAGAGCTTAATGGTCATTAATTTTTTTTTTTTTTTCCAATGGAGATGCTTACATGCACAAAAAAAATAACAAACACTGGCATGCTGCCTTGTTCAGTTACATGAAAACCTAATAATTTTTGTTGGCAAGGGAAAACCCCCTCCTTACTCCTCAGGTTTCTTGAATAGCTATTTTCTCTGAGCCCAACTTTTTACCCCTTCTCCACAGTTACTGCACTGCTAGGATGCAAATTCTGAATAAAAGACGTGCAGAAGAGGAGAACAATGAGTGTCACGAAATCACGGTTACATTGATGCTTCCAGTAGAAGGAAAAATGATTATGTATGTGAAGCACCCTGTGAGAATTTTAGACTCAAAACATTAGGAAGTGTTAGCTACGCTGCATCCCCGTCGGTAACGCAATGTGTAGAATTCACACATGCAGACCTATGAAAATTCAAACGCGTTTGAATTTACTGGCAATCACCAACAGCTATAATTAGAGCAAAAAGTGCAGCCACCTATGTTAAAGCAAATAATCATCTTTGTGAAGACATGGAAGAAGAGCTCTACTGCAAGTATTTGCTAATTGTTTTTTCCCTTTGAGACAGAGCTGCTGCTGTAGCTTTCAATACATGTCCTTTGACCAAAAAGGGCATCTCTGCTGAGTGGCTGATGGGGACCCCATAGAGCCGAAGTGACCAACAAGTGTCACTGGTGATGGGGAGCTATGAAACACGGACTTCATCTGATGTCTTTTTATTTTTTCTTTCTTGACGTTGATACACTTTTTCCATTAGAGTAGAAAAAAAGTTCATCCACTAAGGGGGCACTGCTGCTAAGTCCCTTCAGTTGTGTCCAACTCTGTGTGACCCCATAGATGGCAGCTCACCAGGCTCCCCCATCCCTGGGATTCTCCAGGCAGGAACAATGGAGTGGGTTGCCATTTCCTTCTCCAATGCATGATGGTGAAAAGTGAAAGTGAAGTCGTTCAGTCGTGTCTGACTCTTCTCGACCCCATGGACTGCAGCCCACCAGGCTCCTCCACCCATGGGATTTTCCAGGCAAGAGTAGTGGAGTTGGTTGCCATTGCCTTGCCACTGTTTAGTAACACACATAGGTGTCATTTCCACAATATAGACAGCTTTGAAAAGCTTCTGTTAATCCCAGTAATCTTCTAAATCACTGTCCTCAAAGCCACTGGCTGCTCTCATTGTCAGCCAAGTGATGTGCCATCAACCGCAGCTCTAAGGATTTCACTGAAAGATGAAAAGCTCTCAATCTAAGCTGGAAATGGCTCCATGGTCATTGGAGTTTGCTTGAATTCAAGGAGTTGAAGTCATTAAACTAAATGGTGCTACAGATATCATCGTGTAGAATTTTAAACATATATTGAAAGCAATACATTTCTATTAACTCTGGAGATTTACTAACAATACTTAATGTTTTTGAATCTCGGGCTTTGAAAAAGACAAACTGAGAGTCTTATTCACAAAAACTAAAACACAGTGTGTGTGTGTCTCTCTCACGTCTGGTACATTTTCTTTTCCAGTGAAGAAAAGTCATTGTCAGAGTGTGATCATGTGTCTAAAAGTATCTATATGCCACCAGAATTGTGAGCAGACATCGCAGGACTTTGTAGGATCACTAAACCTGTACTTTCGGAATCCACACCTCAGAGATTCTTCTAGTTTATCTTTCGTGTCTATTCGAGGCCAGAAGTCTTTGGATCATTCAGACTAGTTTATACGGAAGAACAAATGTGCAAGAGGTATGAGGTTTCTTTGCGTCTGACACAGGCATCTCGGTAACTCACAGAATCCTTTCGACGCTAATAGCTTGAAACCTACGCAAGATGGATTTCAATCTCAGAATGTAACTGATTCCGTGATACTGAGACTGGGTGACTTTAAACACAGAATGGAATGGTACATGTTTTCGTGCTTGGAGAATCACCTTACTTTTTAAAAAATAGCTGCTATTGTTCTGGATTTAATATCCTATTTTGATGCTAATATTTCCTGTCTTGTACAGAGGACTTTGCCGAAAACCCTGAAGTGTGTGAGTTGCAGTGACTTCCTATCACAAAAGTGGCGTTGACTAAAACAAGTGCGTAGCTTGTTTCAGTTGCACTTCCCGGTAGTTGTTCCCTGATGGATTTATCAGCGTTTTCTGCCTTTTACTGGACCACACAGTCAGCAAACCACAGCTCACATGGCTTCTTGGTGGCTTCCTCATTGCAAACACCTCCTCGTATCAAACCGTGGTGTCTGTCTCCCAGAGGTGTTTCTTTCATCTGCCTGGGTACAGTTATGCCTCCTCAGCAGTCTTTATACCCGAGCCCATCAGTTCTTTACATCATCTATCCTGATGAGGTATGACGGCTCTGACCACTATTTCCAGATAATGACTCTTGACTCCAAGGTTTGCAGCAGAAAGAGGATTTACCATCTTGCTATTCCTAGGCATTCTGATATCAAAAATGCAACTGGGGCAGAGACCGAATATAAAATGAATGGGATGACACAGTTTCTCTCCTATGCTATTACACAAGAGTGGAACTCTCACAGAATCATATATCGCGTGCGGTGGGCCCTTCACAGTTAATAGCGAATCCAAGATTTTTTTTAAAAAATCTTTAATGGCTAGAGTAGGAGAAGGAAAGTCATAGGGACTTGTCATTGCAAAATTTAAGCAGTTTTTAAGCAGTTCTGTTTCTCTAGCTGAGCTGCTCTCCAACATACGGTTATGGTTTAAGTTAGTTAAAACTAAATAAAACTAAAACGCAGTTCCTCGGTCAGCCTAACCACATCGGAGGTGCTCGATAACCACACGTGGCTGATGGCTGCGATGCTGGCTGGCAAAGATGACGGAACATTCCTGTTATTGCTGAAAATTCTACTGGACAGCCCCGCTCAAAATAGACTTAAAACTCACAATAATGGGCCTAGTGAAGTGAAGTCGCTCAGTCGTGTCCGACTCTTTGCAACCCCACAGACTGTAGCCTACCAGGCTCCTCTGTCCATGGGATTTTCCAGGCAAGAGTACTGGAGTGGGTTGCCATTTCCTTCTCCAGAGGATCTTCCCGACCCAGGGATCGAACCCTGGTCTCCCGCATTGTAGGCAGATGCTTTACCGTCTGAGCCACCAGGGAAGCCTAATGAATATGCAAAAATGAACCCATTACTGGAACTGGGAGATTCAGACGGCTTTGCTAACCTGGTCCATATCACAACAAATGGCCAGTTCAGTGGATATTTGCTTTAAAGAAGCTGCAGTGGTAGGAAGGAGGAGGCACAGGGAAGAAAGATGTCTCTGGGGCACGTGTGGATGGTGGGACCCAGAGAGCAGCAAGACACAGCTCCAGAAGTGTGCATGGCCTGTGGAGGAGTCCTAAAGCCTCCTGACAGAATCTCAGCTCTTTGGGTGGAAGCAGAGAGTCTAGACTTGGGTGAAGGGGAACCGGGAAAGAAAGACAGGCATCAAAGAACAGCAGAGGAGAAGTCCAGGTCACATGTCTGGTGGAGACCCTTGCTGACATTTACTGAGCGCTTTCTCTGGGCAGAAAAGGCCGTAAAGCCCAAACTGGATCATGTCCCCTGATCTTCCAGCAACCCTCTGGAAGGACAAGCAAGGGCAGAATGGAGTTGAAGAGTACGCATCCAGGGGTGTTCCCAGAGCCTCCAGGAGGACCAGCTGCTTGGTAACAGACTGTCTTCAAGCAAGCAGGCTGGAGGCTGGGAGCGATGAGAGAGGATGGAAGGCAAGCATGGCTTTGCTGGTTGGAGCCAACTAGGATCCTGGGGGTTCATTCAAGCAGAAACCAGAGTCCAGGGAGCTAAGAAGCTGCCCTGTACCTTCTACAGACAGAAGACAAGGGAGCTAGGACCAGCGCTTAGGGCTTCGAGGAGAATGTGGTTGTTTTACAGATATCTGTGTGGGACTAAAGGAGTATGTAAAGGCTGTATATTGTCATCCTGCTTATTTAACTTATATGCAGAGTACATCATGAGAAACGCTGGCCTGGAAGAAGCACAAGCTGGAGTCAAGATTGCCGGGAGAAATATCAATAACCTCAGAAATGCAGATGATAGCACCCTTATGGCAGAAAGTGACGAAGAACTAAAGAGCCTCTTGATGAAAGTAAAAGAGGAAAGTGAAAAAGTTGGCTTAAAGCTCAATATTCAGAAAATGAAGATCATGGCATCTGGTCCCATCACTTCATGGGAAATAGATGGGGAAACAGTGTCAGACTTTATCTTTTTGGGCTCCAAAATCACTGCAGATGGTGACTGCAGCCATAAAATTAAAAGACGCTTACTCCTTGGAAGGAAAGGTATAACTAACCTAGATAGCATATTCAAAAGCAGAGACATTACTTTGCCAACAAAGGTCCGTCTAGTCAAGGCTATGGTTTTTCCATTATTCGTGTATGGATGTGAGAGTTGGACTGTGAAGACAGCTGAGTGCCGAAGAATTGATGCTTTTGAACTGTGGGGTTGGAAAAGACTCTTGAGAGTTCCTTGGATGCAAGGAGATCCAACCAGTCCATTCTAGAGGAGATCAGTCCTGGGTGTTCTTTGGAAGGACTGATGCTAAAGCTGAAACTCCAGTACTTTGGCCACCTCATGCGAAGAGTTGACTCATTGGAAAAGACTCTGATGCTGGGAGGGATAGGGGGCAGGAGGAGAAGGGGATGACAGAGGATGAGATGGCTGGATGGCATCACCGACTCGATGGACGTAAGTCTGAGTGAACTCCGGGAGTTGGTGATGGACAGGGAGGCCTGGTGTGCTGCGATTCATGGGGTCTCAAAGAGTCGGACACGACTGAGCGAATGAATTGAACTGAACTAAGGCTTCAATACACCTGCAATTCAGGAGACCCAGGTTTGATCCCTGGGTCGGGAAGATTCCCTAGAGAAGGGAACGGCTGCCCACTCCCAGTACTGTTGCCTGGAGAATTCCATGAATTTCCTGGTGGGCTATAGTCCATGGGGTGGCAAACAGTCAGACACGACTGAGCGACTAACACTTTCACTTAAGGCTTCAGTGCCCCACCGACTTGCCTAACTCTACATGAGTCTTAGGCAAACGTATGAAGTCAGGAAAGCTTTTCTAAGAGTGACTAGCATCCCTTCTATTAGCTGTTACCTTCCAGAGTTTGACTTGTCTCCTCATTACAAACGTCAGTGCAGGTCAGTGGCTGTGGCATGATCAGGCATCAGAAGTGGGCAGGGATGCTTGTCATGCCCAGGGTACCGTGCCCTGCCCTGGCTTCATTGGTGGGGTCTGAGATAGGCAGTTGGAAGGGCGGTATTGTGGTGGGTCTTCCAAGGATAACTTATACTAGGTAGGAGCTGGAAACATCTGTCAAAATTAGGGGAAAAGGTAAGTAGTTATCTCTTAAGAATTCTGGTCAATGAGAAACAAGAGGAATTCTGAAGAACCTCTGGGGCAAGGTTTTCTTGCTCTTAGAAAGCAACACCAAGAAGGGAAACAGGCTTGCCTCTCCCCTCTGGACGTTGTGTCTGCATGTAATGCTGGACCTCCTGCAGCCACCTTGTTACCATGAGGGGTGAGAGCCTGAGGATGGCTTCCTTTTGCCAGGATATTGAGCTACTGAACTAACCAGTCCTGGTGCTGCCCCACCACTGGATTTTATGATGTGGAATTCATTCATTCACTCACTCACTCATTTATGCAATAAATAGTCAATGAGCACTGACAAATGCCAAGCACTGCTCAAAAGGCATGTGGGATAGTTTAGAGGATAAAACACAGGAAGATATTTGGCCTAAATTTTCTTACTAGTTTAGCCTCCTTGAATTGAGTTTTTTGTTTTCTGAAACCTTAAGAAACTTATGGTTTAAGAACCATTAGTTCTTAAGAGCCATGTTAACTTACACCCTGATGACTGCACACTGGCTTCACAGGGAGCTAAAGAGCCTACAATTAATAGCATAAAAATAATCAAAAGGACACACCTTATGTGATGTGTCTGTAATCGATACTTTGGAATCATTTTTCTCCCTGATCTGAACCACTGTCTCTTGGCTGCCATAATGCTACACATTTCTGGCTTACTTCCCATTTTCCTGTCCACTTTTTAGTTCTTGAGTACTTTCTTATTCCCAGATCATTTTGTTTTAACTTCCAGATCACTCAGTGCTGGAGTACCGAGGGGTTTTCTATCAGGGGCACTTACTTTCTCATGCTACATCTTCTCGGAGAAATACCATCAATCCACATGTCTTCATGACCATGTATCCAAGGACAATTCCAAACCTGCCATCTCCAACCCAGCTCTCCCTCTTGAGTTTCAAATCTGTACAGTGAGCACTCTGCTTAGACATCTGGATATCTCACACTCAGTGTGGTCAAACCATCGTGATATTCCCTTCTCTATACTTGCTTCTCTTCCGCTCCCAGCTTAGCAGACAGGCACCTGCCCTTCATCCCTGTCCACCAAGCCTCCAAGCCAGAGTGCTGAATGTTGGCCGCGCCTTCACCCTCGCCTTTACTGCCCAAACCTAAGTGGTCACGAGCCCTCCTGACTCCATCTCCTGTAATTCTCCAGCCTCTCCTCCCCTCTCTGCCATTCCTACCACCCTCATTCCTGCCCACCTGCCATCACATCATCTAAATCCCAGAGACAGTCCACTAGCTGGACTCTCTGACTCATGCCTTGGTCTCCCTCCAAGTCCTTCTCCCCCATAGGCACAATGATGAGGCTGCATATCCGATCATGCAGAAAACCCGTCCAGAACTCCTCACTGCTCTCAGGACAAAGAACAAACAGCTAACATCATTTTCCTGCCTGTAAGCTCTGCTCTGACTCCCCTGATCATACAGACATGCTCTCTCTTGCATTATCCCCAACCTGTGCCTCCCCATTTGTGGGTCCCTCTACTTAGAACATTCCCCCAACCCATCCCACTTTCTCCATGACAATCCTCACCATCCTTCAGGTTTCCTCGAAGACATCATGTCTTCCAAGATGCTATCCCTGAGTCTCCAGGCCTGGATAACGCGTCCAAGACACCCCACCCCCGAAACATCTTGTACTTTCCTCGTCGCATCCATCAAGCACCTGAACTCATTCTGGGACTATAAGTTCTATTAGTTAGGGGAGCTCACTTGCCCCTCCTGGTATTCATGACGCCCAGAATGATGCCTTCAACATAACAAGCGTTCATTCAACAAACACACAAGAGATGAATCCACTTGCTGGGGAACGTCTGCTCACAGCTATAATAAAAACTACTTTATTAATTTTTTTTCACTTGGGATAGTGATTTCCCGAAAGAACAGTGATACCTGAAGGAGAATCTAGAGCACAATTTCTCTTCATTCTTTACCATTTAATCTGCTTTCCATTTACCCCACTGGGGCTACCCACTGCATTAGGTGCCAAGGTGCTACATAAATGATTTTACGTCACTGAGACCAAAGTAAACATCCTTTTCACTTTCACACTGTTACTCCAAATCACAGCTTCCAGAAGATGCCGTTTCTAGGCGAGACATCAGAAACAGCTAAAAATGTGACAAAATACCAGTGCCTCGGAAAGGCTGTGAAAAGCACTGCTTCCCGTAAACCTCACGGCTTTGTAAGTCTATGCGCCTGGGACGCCAGATAGACAACGAGGCTTAAGAGGCGCAAGCCGATGAATCCGTCTCCTCTGATACAGGAGAGAATTGTTATTTTTATTTTTAAAAGACGACGACCTTTTCATTTAAATACCAGGCTTTTTTGTCATGAATGCCTGAGAGTTGAGGGAAAAATATAGACTCTGCATAAAAGAGTAATCCATTTCAAGGAGGTTCTGTTTGTGTTGATAATTAAAAATAACACCTTCCAAAATGTTGCTCCAACTCTATGAAGGGGAAAAAAGCACCTGAATGCACTTTATTATTTGCCGTGAAATGTTATCGCTAATTCCCAGCACACAGGGGAAAGGGAAGACTCTCATCGGCACATGGTCGCTACTCCCCCTACACCACATCCCAACCTTCTTTCTGCGCTGGTGGGATTATGTATCTCCTCCCCCAAGTCTTGGTGTGACTGTAGCGAGCGGTCGCCTAGTGACCAGGGACTGACTGCATCGGCCTCAACTCCATCCCTGCACACAGCCGCACATCCCAGGTCCCTGCTCCTGTTTGGGGATTGGATGCATGTAATATATGCATCCATTTCGTGGAGAGAGAGGGTCTTCTTTCCCTCTCCTCCCCTCCTGATCAGTGATACAAACTCACTGATTGAGTGAGTGAAACACACTCACCCATTACGAAGCACGTGACAGGACTGTGATAGAACTGAGGTTTCATCGCAAAACCCAGTGTTGAAAAATACAGAACGTTTGCCACTGTTATCCTGATGTTCTTTATATACAGCATCATGCTTATTTGTAGAGATCACCTGCAATAACCACTAGGAGCAGTATTTATCAGTATCCTCTGATAACCAATAGGTAATATATTACAAAGTTTTCTGTGTGTTCCTATAAATTCCAAGTGCTTCCCAAGAGGCTCAGTGGTAAAGAATCCACCTGCCAATGCAGGAGATGCAGGTTCAATCTCTGGGGTTGGGAAGGTCACCTGGAGAAGGAAATGGGGATCCACTCCAGAATTCTTGCTTGGGAAATCCCAGAGACAGAGAAGCCTGGTGGGCTGTAGTCCATTGGGTTGCAAAGAGTTGGACATGACTTAGTGACTAAATAACAACAACAACATAAATTCCACACGAAGGACAGAAGGTCTTAGTAGAGTTTTTCAGAGTCTACATTCACTGGCTGTGAGCCCTTAGGCAAGGCTGTAACCTCACTGGGCCACAGCTGCTTCATTTCCACATTAGAAAAACAACAGAGGCCAGGCCAGCTGACCTCACAAGATCCTTGCTAAGTCTGAGAAAAATCAGTGCTATTTTACTAATGGCCAAACAGCTCACTGTTTTCAGGATATTCTTCTCCGTAACATTTAGAAGGCACTATTTGTATGAGGAGTGTTTGGCATCCATATACATGAATATAGGAGCATCCTTGGTAGCTCAGATGATAAAGAATCAGCCTGCAACGCAGGAGACTTCAGTTGTATCCCTGGGTCGGGAAGATCCCCTGGAGGAGGACATGGCAACCCAAACCAGTATTCTTGCCTAGGGAATCCCACAGTCACAAAGAATCAGATAATCAGACACGACTGAGAGACTAACACTTTCTTTCTATACATGAATATACACCCAAGATAGTGTTTCCTATTTAAATAACTGGCAAAAAAGTTTCATGTGTCATCAGTTCAGTTCAGTCGTGTCCAACTCTTTGCAACCCCATGGACTGCAGTACTCCAGGGCTCCCTGTCCGTCACCAACTCCTGGAGGTTACTCAAACTCATGTCCACCGAGTCAGTGATACCATCCAACCATCTCATTCTCTGTCGTCCCCTTCTCCTCCCTCCTTCCATCTTTCCCAGCATCAGGGTCTTTTCAAATGAGTCAGTTCTTCGCATCAGGTGGCCAAGGTATTGGAGTTTCAGCTTCAACATCAGTCCTTCCAATGAATAACAAGGGGGATCAGAGCTCTAGGGCTCTGGATTTTGCCCACACAGGTGAACAGACCAAGTTACATCAAGCTGGCATTTGTTGTTCTTTTCAGTAAACATGTACCGAGCATCGACTACGTCCCAGCACTGCTGCGGGCAGCAGGATGCCTATAAGGTCCATGAACAAATCAGACAGAGATCCTGTCCTGCCTGGTGGAGCTCACATTCCAGTGTGGAGAGACCGATGAGGAAAAGGCTAACACAATATATATGTAATTTATAGACTGCAGGCGGTAATAGACAGAAGGGAAAAAAGAGAGAAAGAAAGAACACAGTGGTGCAGGGTCAGGGGACTATGGACCTATGGGAGGAGGCGACAATTTAAAATCCAGAGCTTCCAAGGAAGGTTTGTTGAGAAGGTGGCATCTGAGCCAAGAATTAAAAGAGCAGTGAACCACGTGGATGGATGTCTCGGGGAAGAGAGTGCTGGGAAGACAGCGCAGCCAATGCCAATGTCAGAGGCTGGAAGCAGGTGAGATGTCACAAGAGGAAGTTATAAGGAGGTACCCCAGGAACTGAAGCAAACTTAGGGGCTGGAGGGCAGATCGCAGAGGGTTTTGGAGGCTGCTAGAGAAACCTGGAACTTCTCTGAGTAGGGGGTGACATGTTTGGATTTACAGAGAGAAGCAAATGCAGCCCAGAGGCTTTAATGAACATACTAAGACAACTTAAGGGCTCAAGAATTTGGTTACACGTTGTTTAGAGTTAGTAGTAGGACCAATGCTCCTGTTGCACGGCATTTAGGTCTCTGTGTAAAACATCACCTCCTCCAGAGGGCCTCCATGATTGCATTTATATAAAATCATGCCCCGCTCTGAGTTTATCTCCTTACACTACTGCTTTGTTTGCCTTCATAGCATTCATCACTCCTTGACAGTATATCATCAGTTCAGTTCAGTCGCTCAGTCGTGTCCGACTCTTTGCGACCCCATGAATTGCAGCACTCCAGGCCTCTCTGTCCATCACCAACTCCCGGAGTTCACCCAGACTCACGTCCATCGAGTCAGTGATGTCATCCAGCCATCTCATCCTCTGTCGTCCCCTTCTCCTCCTGCCCCCAATCCCTCCCAGCATCAGAGTCTTTATCATATGCTTATTTAATTATTTCCTGACGCCTTTGGAAGAGTGTAAACTGAGAAGGTGAGGGTTTTACTCTTTTGGTTATCACTATAGCTTGATACCTGACCACCTGGCTCAGGGTGGGGAGTCAGTACCAATTTTCTGAATGAATGAACGTTCTAGGAGTCTAGGAGAACCCTTAAGTTCTCATTCAAAAAAAAAAAATAGATTACGAAATTGGTGAATAGTTAAAAATAAGCTGTCTACAAAATGACAGGCTATTTTCCATCATTAGTTGGTTTCACATTTTTATTCCTCAGATTGATGATAGTTCACTGCAATGGTTACATTGTGCTTTTCACAAAATTGCTATATCCATATTGTGAGAAATGTGGGAAATGGAGGAAAAAGCATTTAACATTTTATGTTCCTACTCCATCATGATTAAACAGTTTAAAATTTTCTTCATAGTTTTCAAAGTTTGCTGCATTTTTTATATGGCCTTGATAAATCCAGAGATCAAACATTTTTTGATTTTTAAAGTTTTATCTGAACTTGCTTCTGAACTCTATACTTCTATGATTCGATAGGGAAACCAATAAAAAATATGAGCCATCCAGTAGCTCCTGCTCGTCACACCTGCATTCCATTAAATGAAGGATTCCTGAGCTAGTTTCTACAGATACTGAGAAAATCTCTGCTCTTCAATCCAAGCTCGCATTTTGCCTGACTTAAAGTTAGTGACCAGTTTGGAATTTTAGACTTCCCAGTGGCTCAGACGGGAAAGCATCTGCCTACAATGCGGGAGACCTGGGTTCAATCCCTGGGTTGGGAAGATCCCCTGGAGAAGGAAATGGCACCCCACTCCAGTATTCTTGCCTGGAAAATCCCATGGATGGAGGAACCTGGTGGGCTACAGTCCATGGGGTCGCAAAGAGTTGGACATGACTGAGCGACATTTACTTTATTTATTTTTACTTGGGATTTTAACCTGCTAAGAAAAATATACTCCAGTATTATATATGCAGTATAAAAAGAATACTTCAGTATTCTTGCCTGGAAAATCCTATGGACAGAGGAGCCTGGTGGGCTGCAGTCCATGGGGTCGCAGTAGTCAGACACGATTTAGCGACTAAACCAACCAAGAATAAGATAAGGAATTTCTAGGAGAACTGTCAGAATAATCCAAAGTGTTAGTTGCTCAGTTGTGTTCAATTCTTTGCAACCCCATGGACCCCCTGCTAGGCTCCTCTATCCATGGAATTCTCCAGGCAAGAATACTGGACTGGATTACTATTCCCTTTTCCAGGAGATCTTCCTGATCCAGGGATAGACCTGGGTCTCCTGCATTGCAGGCGGATTCTTAACCATCTGAGCCACCAGGGAAGCCATAACAAAACCTCAGTAATTCTGAGTTCCCTCTGCCCAAACAGGTGCACTTCTCAGTTTATCTTTACACTTTCTATAGACAAGTAAGGCGTATTAAGCAAAATCAGTAACAAAGAGCTGGAAGAGAAAAGCTCACCTACTAAAGACAAACTGCTTTCCGCATTAGTAATATCATATCCAAAACAGTGTAACTGCAGCGTGAACCCAGGCCGGCCCTGGCAGACGTGCTGGCAGTCACTTCAAACCACTGGGCAGCCGTCGGGGACTGAATCTCTGGTGGACAGCGCTTTGCTGCCAGATGACCAGACTCAGGTGCTAACACAGGAGGCGGTGCCAAATGAGGACTGACCAGCCACGCGATGAGGAAGGATGGCGGAAAATCTATGAAATTAATCTCTGAAATGAACAACTTGGAAAAGGGTAAGAGGCTCTTGGCCCCTTGCTGTTCACTCAGGTTGTGGCAATCAAAGTTTGTCTGTTCTACTCCCTAGGCTCTCAGACACAGCCGTTGAGTGATGCTGTAGGAAAGGGAAGGCTGACGACAAGCATACGACGTGTTTAGAGGCTAAGAGGACGAGAGGGGAAGGATGAGAAGGCAATGAATCAGACATCGAGGGCCTGGGTTCTCGGCTACCCACATGGTAGGACAGTTGTGAAGGGGGCTGAAGATTCCTGAACCTGAAAGGGGACAACGATGCCCCTTCGTAACACTGAAGGGGGCCTGAGCTAGGAAGAGGCATGTCAAGGGTATCAAAAAATACAAAGGATGATGACGATGAGATTACCACCAATAGAGGTTAACAATTTCTCAAGGATTTATGGAACGACAGCCGCCAGTGCACTCTGCACTTTGTTACAGACGGAACTGCTTCCGTCCCCGCCGACGGTCCACATTTACACGTGAAGCCCAAACCCCCAATGGGACTGTATTTGGAGATGAGGCTTTTAAGGAAGTAATGAGGTTAAATGAGGTCCGAAGGGTGGGCCCTGGTCCAACAGGACTGATTTTCTTGTGAAAAGAGGAAGAGACGCCAGGACTGTGCATGCACGGAAGAAAGACCACGTGAGGTCACAGGGAGCCGGCAGCCGTCTGCAAGCTGACAGGCGGGCACACCAGAAACCAGCCCTGCTGGCACCTGGATCCTGGACTTCCAGCCTCCAAAACCACGGGGAAACGCATTTCTGTTGTTTAAGTCACCCAGCCTCTGGTATTTTGTTATGGCAGCTTTGGCAATCTAATTGCAGATATGTGATCTCATGTCATCCACATTATATTATCATCCACACTTGCAAATACAGAAACAGAAGCACCAGAGACGTTCAGCAAGTTGACTAAAGTTGCACAGCTCTTGGGAAGTGGAACTAGAACTGAATCCAAGCAATGATTTCAGGACTCACATTCCTTACAGCTGATGAAACAGAATACAAGGTCATGTGATTAATATCTACAGTGACAAAAAAAAGAAAAACAACACTTTTATCAGAAAAATCTACAGTAAATACAATTTACTTTGCACTTTTACTTCTCTCCTTCTCATTGTCCAAACAGTAAGTATTCTGGTGAGTAAGCCTGTCTCAAGCTTCTCTATCTGAGGCTCGGGAGGTCTGGCAGCAAGCCTATGAGGTCCATGTTCTCCTGGAGTTTATGAGCCAGTGAGGAAGGCCAGTCAACCACCGAACGGAAAAAAGCAGACACTGATAAGCACAAAGACAAAAATGAAACTGGAAGTTGTGGTGACAGGTGGGGGCCAGACCGGTCCTTTTCTCCACAGCCAGTGACTGAACGCGTGCCATGAGATGACCTCAAACACGACCCAGCTCCTAATTCTGGGGCAGCTCCTAGTGTGGGCTGGCAGCCCCCAGACTCAATGCACCCCCCATTTCTTCCTCTATAAAGTGGGCCTTTTGCTCTAACGGTCTCAGTTCAGTTCAGTCGCTCAGTCGTGTCTGACTCTTTGTGACCCCATGGACTGCAGCACGCCAGGCCTCCATGTCCATCACCAACTCCTGGAGTTCACTCAGACTCATGTCCTTTGAGTCAGTGATGCCATCCAACCATCTCATCCTCTGTGGTCCCCTTCTCCTCCTGCCTTCCATCTTTCCCAGCATCAGGGTCTTTCTTCTCTAATGGTCTACGGCTTCCTTGATTAAGTCAGGAAGTTATTCAGGCAATATTTACCCTAACTCAGTTATTAAGCTGGAGAAGGCAATGGCAACCCACACCAGTACTCTTGCCTGGAAAATCCCGTGGACAGAGGAGCCTGGTGGGCTGCAGTCCATGGGGTTGCTGAGAGTCAGACATGACTGAGCGACTTCACTTTCACTTTTCACTTTCATGCACTGGAGAAGGAAATGGCAACCCACTCCAGTGTTCTTGCCTGGAGAATCCCAGGGACGGGGGAGCCTGGTGGGCTGCTGTCTATGGGGTCGCACAGAGTCGGACATGACTGAAGCGCCTTAGCAGCAGCAGCAGCAGTTATTAAGCATAATGGAAATTATAAAGACTATAATAAAATGTATTCTCTCCTTTAGAGAATTCCTGAAGTTTTCCAGGGAGAGACATAAAGGTTGCAGGAACAACGGAGGAAAGGATCACTGAACTGGACTGAACAGGCTCTATTGCTGACAGTATTAGCCCTTGGATGCTGACTGTGGAATACCAGACCTGTAGTCAGACACTTCTCATCTTCACTGGGGAGGGAATGTGGAGAAAGGAGTTTGAGATGAAAGAGGGAAAGTTAAGATCAACAAAAGGGTGGGTCTGGGGGACCTTAAAGAAGGCGGTGCACTGAAGAATTGATGTTTTCAAATTGTGCTACTGGAGAAGACTCTTGAGAGTCCCTTGGACTGCAAGGAGATCAAACCAATCAATCCTAAAGGAAATCAACCCTGAATATTCATTGCAAAGACTGATGCTGAAGCTCCAATACTTTGGCCACCTGATGCAAAGAGCCAACTCATTGGAAAAGACCCTGATGTTGGGAAAGACTGAGGGCAAAACAAGAAGGCGACAGAGGATGAGATGCTTAGATAGCATCACTGACTCTTCAGACATGAGTTTGAGCAAACTCCTGGAGACAGTGAAGGACAGGGAAGGCTGGAGTGCTGCAGCCAATGGGGTTGCAAAGAGTTGGACATGACTGAGCGACTGAACAACAACAGAAAGTAAGACGTAGGATAAAAGTGACAAAGTTATGGATTCTTTTTCTCTGGAGAGCCTAATCAGCCAAAGAAACTGTATCTTGGCATGGCTTGCTCAGAAGTAGAAGGCTTGCATGGCTCACCCAGGAGGTGCCAGAAGGCTATGATACTTAATGAAAAATTAGTCACTCAGTCAAGTCCAACTCTTTGCTACCCCATGGACGGTAGCCTGTCAGACTCCTCTGTCCATGGAATTATCCAGGCAAACATACTAGAGTGGGTTGCCATTTCCTATGCCAGGGGATTGTCCTGACCCAGGGATTGAACCTGGGTCTTCTGCACTGCAGGCAGATTCTTTACCATCTGAGGCACCAACTAATCCAGGAAACATGAAATAATACAACTTCACACCCTACCAGTGAGTGGTGGTGCAGATTTTTTGTGTATTTAGTAAAATATACACGGGAAGATCATGTGTGTGTTTGGGGCTGTGGGTATAATTGTTGATAGGGTAGACTTGAACTCCTGGTTTGCCTGACCGAAAATATTCCAGAGGCCTTTGCAATACATTCATGATACATGACAACTTAATTTTATTCAATAAACTTTACTAATTCAGATTCACTTTTAAAAACCCTTAGATTTAGCTAATAATAAAGATTGAACTTTAAAATATGTTAAAAATAGACTGGGTTTTATTTCATTAGTTTTAGAACACTCTAAATTGACACAGATTTTTCACTCTAATTGTTGCCTAGGAGATCTTATTATTACATACAAAGCCCTTACGACTTGCAGCATTTCAGAGTGGCAAAGTGTTCTAAAAATACTTTAAAAGTGCCATCCGGATGCTCCATGACAGGGGTGAATGAGGTGAGTTGTACCAGAGGAATAAGGACCAACTCACTGAGGACAGCAGAATCAGAGAAAAACACCCAGGTTAGAAACACACATGCCTTTTGGTGTCAGGACACAAACTCAGCACGCAGAAGACCTACGAAAATGTGGTGAACTGTCAGAATTACAAGATCACTTTGATGATTAGGGTGGATCTTTAAAGGAGTGTGTGTGATTTAATAATCTGGCCCAACAAACAACGCTGGCGTCAAACAGTAAGACCTGAAGAGTATGGACGACCGTAACAAAGCTGGAGTAAGAGTTTGTCATTTCTCCTAAAGGACTTCCCTGGTGGCTCAGAGGTAAAGAATCTACTTGCCAACGCAGGATATACAGGTTTGATTCCTGGGTCGGGAGGATACCCAGGAGAAGGAAACAGCAACCTACTCCAGTATTCTTGCCTAGGAAATCCCACAGAGGGACCTGGTGGGCATCAGTCCATGCAGTCGCAAAGAGTCAGACACGACTGAGCGACTAAGCACAGCACAGAGACTAAACAACGTTTCTCGTAAAGTTTTAAGTGAAGGGTGATGAAGGGAAGGGTGGAGAGGAAGGAGGAGGGTTGGCGGGGGCCGGTGATGACTAGTAAATACGCTATGTAAACCACTGTGTACCTTTGTCTCTAAAGGCAGTAGTTCAACCAGCCAAAGACACGTGATAAATCACTGGTGAACGCTTGTGGACGCATTCACAGAGCATTTGTAATCATTGTAAATATTATCATTTGAAATCTCTTACGTGTACATTTATATTTTATCATTTTCTCCACTTTGATTCTCCTACTGCTGGGAGATGGACTGCCCAAAAAAAACTCTTCAGGATATTCTAGACGCTTGTGGATTTTTAACATTTGTCTTGGGAATCCCTGGTGCCTGAAAGAACCGAAGCAATTAAATTCACCCCAGCTGTGTGTGTCCAGACACCAACAGACTCACCCCCCGTACTGACACCATTCCTGGGGCCCCATCACCTTTCTTAGCATCCCGTGGTTTGATTCCAAAGCTGAGAAAAAGGGAGGGTTCACCTTCGCGACAACACCAATCACTTCAGTGCTGTCAGCTCCATTCTCTGATCTGTCCAGAAGTGTCTGGACTTTTACAGGTTCAGACTCTGACAAAGCAATGCAGAGAACGAAATCCGACTCTGGGAAACACACACACACACAGATTCCAAGCATGGCTTCTTTCTGGCCCGTGGAGCCGGGAGTGGTCCCCTTACCTTTATCATAGATTTCCTTCAAGACCCCTCGTTTTATCAGCTCCTCTCTGCTTTGCCTCATGGATATTTTCCTTTCCAGGGCTGCAAGCAAAACACAGAGAAGCAGGTGTGAGTCAGTAACAAAGACAATTTAAAAAAAAAAAAAAAAAAGCATATTTTAAGATGTGCTAAAATATAATGTATGGAAAGTGTCTGTAAATCATACTTGACTAATGTAAGCTAATGATACCAGTGAACAGCTACTATGATTGGCATCTTAATCTGCTTATTTCATTTCATCTTCAAGACAATCAAATTACCTATGATGTAGGCATTTTCCCTTTATTTAATTGTGATATATGGTTGAGGAAACTGTACCACAGGGCAGCTCAACCACCTCTCAGAACCACACTGGGAAGAGGATCTAGGATTCGAAGCCAGAAATGCTAACTTCATCCTTGGTTTAACTTCTGCATCACATAGCATCTTCTAGAGTGTGACCTTTCCTCAGAAAGGGATTCCTCAAAAGGGATTCCTCTTTGAATTACCTAAATACAGATCATGTCTTATTGTCTTATTGAGGATTTAGTCACTTCTCAACTATTAAAAAATGGTATGAAAACATCTCTTCTAAAGGTCCCTGGATTGGTACCCAGGTTCCCGAGGAGAGACTGAGGGGGCGGAAGGAGACCTCTGAAGGACACCCACCCATCTCTCTCGGCTCCCAGCGAGGAACGAAGGAATGGTTCAGTTCCCAAACGTCCCTCTACAAGGACCCAGCCACTCACCTGAGCCAGCTGCTCAGGCAGGTGGGGGCTGGAGGAGGGAAGAGGAAGCATTTCCTCGGATCAGTGGTGTGATGGGGGCAAGTCAAGTGGGAACAGAGCCTGCGAGTGGGGAAGGGGGGGAGGGCACAAAGGGCAGGCCTGTGGCTCCTGGCAGGACGGAGCGGGGTGGGGGGGGGATTGGCAGAGCCGGTAGAGGAAACAAAGCTCTTCCAGCACTGACATCCAGGAAGCACTGAGAGGAGGAGGTGAGAAGTGGCTGTGGTCCCTTCGGTCAGCTTGAGATTCTTTGCATGCTTTGGTTACACAGTCATCCGGGGGCGGGGGGTGGGGGGCGGTGGAAACATCATTTATAAAATATGCAAACAATTTTATGCAGATAAATTTAGGTACAGATAATTAAACACACACAAGTCTCAATCGAATTTAATGCAAAAAAAATACATGAGTAAGAACTAGAAAGAAAGCAAGGAAACAAGAACTGTGATTGAACTCTGTTACCCACTAGCTGTTCGATCTTCACCAAGTCACTCTGCCAGTCTGGAAAGACACTGATGCCTCCCCTGCTGCCATTTAACAGGTCCAGCCTGGGACCCGACAACTATATGACAGTAAAAAACCCTCTGGGTTATCCTCAAGCATATCAGGACTGAAAATCCCTGATAATCCATTTTGAAACTTATTATTTTAAAAATGTACTCTAACACTCTCCCTTAGATTACAATGAATTCAGTGGTATGAGAAGGAAAAATAAATGTTAGCCCTGGCAGACAGCTTACTGAGAACATATTAATAAGAAGATGGATGTATATAAACCTACAGCCCCCAGAAGTGAGGGCAGGAAGTCTGTACGGAAGGACAAAGGTTAGAGGTGCATGGGGAAACTATTGAGCAGTATTCGCTTTGGGAGGTGAAGGAGTTTTATGTCCTGAACCAAAGGACAAGATATGGTGGGAAGAGGGCAGAAAGTGCTCTCGTGCAGAAAGGGGATACCCGGGGAAGGGGAAGAGAAGTGTGTGCCATTAGGTCAGAAAGTTCTGCCTGATTTTAAAAAACATTTGCTCAGCAGCACAGTAGGAAAGACTGAATAGGCAAGATGAAGTGGGGGTTTTCAAGGTAAAAGTTTATTAGCCACCTTCCGGATGAATAAAGAAGTGTCACCCTGGCCTGAACCATGTTAATGAACAGATTTCCCTTCAACAAAACAAGTTTCCCAGGGGCTTTTCAAAACCATGGAGTAAAGTGGGTGAACCAGAGCCACAGATGGAAAGGAAGGTTCTGCAGGCAGGCGGGCAGAGCCCTGGACACAGAGGTCTGAGAGCTCCAGCACCAGCAGAATATGGACGCTCTCAGGCCAACCGCTATTATCTGGACTTCAGCTGTCTCTCCACACTCAGTCAACAACTGAGGACCAGCTGCCCACAGCGTAAGGGACTCCATCAGGGGCTGGGGATGATGGTAAGCAGAGCCTCTCCCTTCCAGAGATCACAGGCTAAGGTGCGATTCAGTCATCAAAGGAGATGCCACCTCATCCATGATTGCAAATTGAGATGGGCCTCAAAAGAAGACATGCATCAGAGCAGATGCTAAATAACCTCCTCCATGGGGGAGTTGGGGCTTCCCTGGTGGCTCAGCGGTAAATAACCCGCCTGCCAATGCAGGAGACGCGGGTTCAATCCTGAGTTGAGAAGGTCCCCTGGAGAAGGAAATGGCAACCCACTCCAGTATTCTTGCCTAGGAAATCCCATGGACAGAAGAGCCTGGCGGGTTACAGTCCATGGGGCTGCAAAAGAGTCAGACATGACTGAGTGCCTGAACAACAGCAACGACTGGGGAATAAGAGGAGGGTTTTCTGAGGAAGAGACCTCCGAGTTGGGTCTGAAAGCTGAATGTATGTTATCTTAGCTCAGGGCAGTCGGGGAGGAAGTGGAAAACACTCCAGGCAGAGCAAGCTGGGGGCATCAGGGTGCCATGGACAAGCAGAGAGGAAGCCGGTGTGACTGCACAGCCAACGCCAGTTGGAGGAATGATGGTTTGAGATGCAGTCAGAGGGGCAGGGGGCGCTGGGCCACGCAGGGCCTTCCTGACCACGTTCTTCTAAGGGAAATGTGAAGAAACCAATTGGGTTTGAGTTATTTGACAGACCAATGTCCACTTCAGCCTGGAGGATGGACTGGACGGAGGCCAGTTACTGGATGATTGCAGAAGCCTGGGCAGAAGATGAAGGCAGATACACAAGGATGCTGAAGATAAACATGGAGTTGTTAAGAAATGAAAAAAAAATAGTGACCACAAGAGCAAAAACATCAGTTAAAAACAAAAATAGTAAATCTAAGCAGATGATGATTAAACCTTAGGCCACAGTAAACGAGAGGGCAGCATTAAAATACAAGGATTAGATGTACAGCATATATCTAAAGATACATGGCGAAGATATCTAAAGATGTAAAGGTGAAGGGGCTTCCCCAGTGGCTCAGTGGTGAAGAATCTACCTGCAACACAGGAGATTCGGGTTTGATCCCTGGGTTGGGAGATTCCCTGGAGGAGGAAATGGCAATCTACTCCAGTATTCTTGCCAGAAAATCTGACGGACAGAGGAGCCTGGCGGACTACAGTCCCCAGTGTGGCAGAGAGTCAGATATGACTGAGCAACTGAGCACGAGCACGGGCACATAAGGGTGAATTTCTAAAACCAATCACTGTAACCTCTAACACAACAGAAGCAAAAAAGGAAAAGCAGGAGGTGACTTCCCCCACCAAAATGAAAATACAGGCTGCTGCTGCTGCTGCTTCTGTTAAGTCACTTCAGTCGTGTCCGACTCTTTGCGACCCCATAGATGGCAGCCCACCAGGCTCCCCGTCCCTGGGATTCTCCAGGCAAGAACACTGGAGTGGGTTGCCATTTCCTTCTCCAGTGCATGAAAGTGAAAAGTGAAAGTGAAGTCGCTCAGTCGTGTCCGACCCTCAGCGACCCCATGGACTGCAGCCTACCAGGCTCCTCCGTCCATGCGATTTTCCAGGCAAGAGTACTGGAGTGGGGTGCCATTGCCTTAGGTGGCAACAATGCAATTCTTTGGATCTTCAGAAAAGAACCAAATTTCTGGGCTGCAGTAATGCAATAAATGCAAAACACTGTAAAAGGCTTTCAACATAGTCTTGTGGCAATTGAAACACCAAAATAAAGTTGCATAAACAAGCAAACGTGCAAATGCTAAAGCAGTGACATCCAGTCTAAAATTCCACACCAACACATGAAACAGCCTAAAGAGGAAAAGGGGGAAAATGACTGATTGGCTTTTATAGACCAACAAAGAACGAGAAGAGTAGATCCAAACACCTTTTAAAAAGCTTCACATATCCCCTGTTTCTTGCCTGAAATGAGTGAGAGAAGGACTTCTCAGTTACTGTACCCAATACAGCTCCCAAAAACATACTAAAAGGTTAGCCCATCTAAGGAAAGCTCTCTAAGCTTGTCATTAAACAAAATATTAATGTAAAAGTCATCCAGGAAACCTTGAAGAGCATAGTTATCCTTGCATCTTTATCAACATCTATTGATCACGTCTTTTTATTTTCCATTTTTTTGATCTGTTGATGTCTTGGGGCCACGGATCCTAGAGTTGGCCCCTTGCAGGGAGCCTGCCTTTCCTGTGCAAACTGACCAATCCAGAGCCCCACCCTCAACCACGTCCTTCACAGAGTTCTTACAGAAAATAGGCCACTCTTCCTCTGCCCTAATCACCACAGGGCCAGGTACCAGACAACTGGAGACGCTCCTTAAGCCCCAGAGTCCACTATAACGATTCAAACCAGCCAGGTAAGCCCATTTACCCTGTCCTGCCCATTGCTTCTTGTGGAAACCATGAAAAAAGGCTCTTGCCCATGTTTTCCTCCCATTCTTTCCGTCTCCTGAACAACCCGCTTTGGCCCTCCATGGCCTGGCACGCCCTTTCTCTTGCAAGCTGTGAGGATAACAAACTCTTTTCAATGGCAATCGTCTCTTGATCTGCTGGCTTCACCATATCTGAATAATAAGAAAACCTACATTTAAAAACATACCTATCATTGCACTGGTTTGTAAACAAAGGTAAAAAACTAAGGTTATTATTTTCCACAGCTTTATGTTCCATTCTATTGCTCAGAAGTCTGTTTACAATTGAGTGAAAGATTTATAAGTAAGAAATCTGGTGAAAGAAAGACTCTCAACAGTAAATTCCATCAAAGCCCAGAGACCAACTCTGGTAACGGAATGACAGCAGTTTTAATCACTTTGGTAAACTTTTTTTGAGCCAGTACTGCAGTCTATGCCATGTTTACTAAAAGCCAGTTCCCCATCACCTCCAATTAATTTTTTCCCTATACATTCGGATTTGTGCTAAGCCAAGGAATCCTATGCTTCTTTGACATAGAAGAATTAAAACTGGCATCTTGGAAGGGCTTGTTCTTACTTAGCGAATGCCTGGGCTGGATAAATCTGTTAAAAATAGCTTGAACATTCTCTTTTTATTGTCTGCATGTGCACAAATGCATGTTTTTTTTTTTAATTTTTGTAAATAGATGAAGCATTTTAATAGTAAATAATTTAAGAAATAGAAAACAAACTTCTTTTCCATTGTCCCTCCTTCCAAACACCCAGCTCATCACCTCTCACCACTGCCTTTCTTTGGTAATGTCCTTTTCTCTTTCCTCCGTCTCTCTCTGCTCCTTTCCCACACGCTCCCACACTATATAAATACAGTTTTTAAAACCACAAATGGGCTCATTCCGCTCACATTATTCCACAACTCTTTTTTTCTCCTCTCATTTATGAATATGTTTTGGAAATCTTCCCGTTGGTACATACAGAAAACACCTCATTCTTTTTGAGTACCGCCTACCATTACATGGATCTAAGTGCCAAATTCAGACTTAAATTGAAGAAAGTAGGGAAAACTACTAGACCATGCAGGTATGACCTAAATTAAATCCCTTACGATTATACAGTGGAAGTGACAAATAGATTCAAGGGATTAGATCTGATAGAGTGTCTGAAGAACTATGGATGGAAGTTCATGACATTGTATAAGAGGCAGGGATCAAGACCATCCCCAAGGAAAAGAAATGTAAAAAGGCAAAATGGTTGTCTTAGGAGGCCTTAAAAATAGCTGTGAATAGAAAGGAAGTGAAAAGCAAAGGAGGAAAGGAAAGATATACCCATTTGAATGCAGAGTTCCAAAGAATAGCAAGGAGAGATAAGAAAGCCTTCCTCAGCGATCAATGCAAAGAAATAGAGGAAAACAATAGAATGGGAAAGTCTAGAGATCTCTTCAAGAAAATTAGAGATACCAAGGGAACACTTCATGCAAAGATGGGCACAATAAAGGACAGAAATGGTATGGACCTAACAGAAGCAGAAGATATTAAGAGGTGGCAAGAATACACCGAAGAACTATACAAAAAAGATCTTCACGATCCAGATAATTGCAATGGTGTGATCACCAACCTAGAGCCAGACATCCTGGAATGTGAAGTCAAGTGGGCCTTAGGAAGCATCACTACCAACAAAGCTAGTGGAGGTGATGGAATTCCAGTTAAGCCATTTCAAATCCTAAAAGATGATGCTGTGAAAGTGCTGCACTCAATATGCCAGCAAATTTGGAAAACTCAGCAGTGGCCACAGGACTGGAAAAGGTCAGTTTTCATTCCAATCCCAAAGAAAGGCAATGCCAAAGAATGCTCAAACTACTGCACAGTTGCACTCATCTCACGGCAATCCACTCCAGCGTTCTTGCCTGGAGAATCCCAGGGACGGGGGAGCCTGGTGGGCTGCCATCTATGGGGTCGCACAGAGTCAGACACGACTGAAGTGACTTAGTAGTAGCAGTAGCAGCACATGCTAGCAAAATAATGCTCAAAATTGTCCAAGCCAGGCTTGAACAGTACATGAACCGTGAACTTCCAGATGTTCAAGCTGGTTTTAGAAAAGGCAGAGGAACCAGAGATCAAATTGCCAACATCCACTGTATCATAGAAAAAGCAAGAGAGCTCCAGAAAAATATGTATTTCTGCTTTATTGACTATGCCAAAGCCTTTGACTGTGTGGACCACAACAAACTGGAGAATTCTTAAAGAGATGGGAATACCATGAGAATACTTGAGAAATCTGTATGCAGGTCAGGAAGCAACAGTTAGAACTGGACATGGAACAACAAACTGGTTCCAAATAGGGAAAGGAGTACATCAAGCCTGTATATTGTCACCCTGCTTATTTAACTTATATGCAGAGTATACCATGAGAAACACTGGGCTGAATGAAGCACAAGCTGGAATCAAGATTGCCAAGAGAAATACCAATAACCTCAGGTATGCGGATGACACCACCTTTATGACAGAAAGAGAGGAACTAAAGAGCCTCTTGATGAAAGTGAAAGAGGAGAATGAAAAAGTTGGCTTAAAACTCAACATTCAGAAAACTAAGATCTTGGCGTCTGGTCCCATCACTTCGTGGCAAATAAATGGGGAATCAGTGACAGACTTTATTTTGTGGTCTCCAAAATCACTGCAGAGGGTGACTATAGTCATGAAATCAAAAGACTCTTGCTCCTTTTGAAGAAAAGCTATGACCAACCTAGACAGCATATTGAAAAGCAGAGACTTTACTTTGCCAACAAAGGTCTGTCTAGTCAAAGCTATGGTTTTTCCAGTGGTCATGTATGGATGTGAGAGTTGGACTACAAAGAAAGCTGAGTGCCAAAGAATTGATGCTTTTGAACTATGGTGTTGAAGCAGACTCTTGAGAATCCCTTGGACTGCAAGGAGATCCAACCAGTCCATCCTAAAGGAAATCAGTCCTGAATATTCATTGCAAAGACTGATGTTGAAGCTGAAACTTCAATACTTTGGCCACCTATTGCAAAGAACTGACTCATTGGAAAAGACCCGGAAAATGGGAAAGATTGAAGGCAGGAGGAGAAGGGGATGACAGACGATGAGATGGTTGGATGGCATCACCGACTTGATGGACATGAGTTTGAGCAAGCTCCGGGAATTGGTGAAGTACAGGGAGGCCTGGCGTGCTGCAGTCCACGGGGTTGCAAAGAGTCGAACACGACTTAGTGACTGAACTGAAGTGGCAGAACTTATTTCACCATCTGAAACTGAAGAAGTTTAAGTTGCTTCACCTTTCGGGCCTATAAACATTGCCACTGTGATTGTATCTGTTCAGGCACCCACATGAACAGGCTTAAGACTTTTTCCAGTATGTATCACTAGACTTACTGGGCACAGGGTGTTTTTGATGTGCTCCAGTACTGATGGAAGAAAGAAACTCTTATATTTCGTAAAATGAGGAAATGGGGAAAAAAGCAATATCAATTCTTTTTAGTCATCTGCTTCTTCTCAGAGTACCAGGGCAGGGAGCTATTTGTATAGTTCTCTAGGATAATTTATCTTTGTTGAATTCTCTGCGCAACTGCCTTAAATTACACTCTGTATGGGACAGAAGTTTGAAGGGGAAAAAACAATTGATAAATGATGAAATCTATAGTAGCCTACTGTGGAGCCTTATGCCTTCAGTGGTTAAAACAGTCAGCCTGCAAGTACTGGGTTGGCCAAAAAGTTCATTTGGGTTTTTCCGTAAGATGGTGTGGGGAAACCTGACAGAACTTTTTGGTTAATCCAGTAAAATCTGCAGCCTTTATTCCTTTAAAATTTGACAACTCCAGTGAAAGTGAATTTAGGCTAGAGATCTACAAGTAACAAATGGAATGAGCCTCCGGAACCTGGAATCTACCTCTACTTCCCCTATGACATCATAAAAAGGAGGATTATTAATATGATGCAACAACTACAGCCTAGAAAAACCCAACATGAAACAATAACCCACACTTACATTATTTCAACCTTCTTTAAGATGAAGAGACTCTCCAAGTTAAGTGTATACAAACAATATATAAAAGAGGAGAAAGAAAAGCAAAGATTTGGAGGAACAGGATAAACCCAGAGGTCTTCCATTTTGAAAGATTAGCGAGCCAATGCCAGTTATCTCTTATTTCATAAGAAAATATATGAGAAAAGCAACAACACTGTTGATCTAAGTGGAGTAGGAAATGGCAACCCACTCCAGTATTCTTGCCTGAAAAATTCCATGGTATACAGTGTGGTATACAGTCCATGGGTGGCAAGGAGTTGGATACAACTGAGCACACATGTCAATCTACATGCCGTGTTGAAGAAAGAAGTAAAAAAAAATTCAATCCTAAATGCTTAGTTTTAGACAGAATGGTATGATAAACACACTCAAGAAGTTCTGTTAATCTGTTAATCTGTTAATCTGAAGCAATCTGTGTAAGCACCAAATTTTTACCAACTCAGATGATTTCAGGAGTCCTATGCATATCTAGTACTTTGGCCACCTCATACGAAGAGTTGACTCATTGGAAAAGACTCTGATGCTGGGAGGGATTGGGGGCAAGAGGAGAAGGGGACGACAGAGGATGAGATGGCCGGATGGCATCACTGACTCGATGGACGTGAGTCTGAGTGAACTCCAGGAGTTGGTGATGGACAGGGAGGCCTGGTGTGCTGCGATTCATGGGGTTGCAAAGAGTCGGACACGACTGAGCGACTGATCTGATCTGATGCATATCTAAACATTTGGCTAAGTGTAGAGTCACTAGGCAAGACGGTTTTTCCCTTGATTATCCATTGATTATCCAAAGAAAAGCTTACTGAACCTAATTCAAGATGAAAAACATCTTTTAAAATATTTCATAATTAACATCAAATGATCCTCAAAATCAGAGACTGAACAACAACGTCTTACTGTAAAGCACGTGGAAGTAAATTCAATACCCTGTGATAAACCACAGAGGAAAAGAACATGAAAAAGAATGTGTGTGTGTATATATATATATAAATAAATGAATCTATATATATTATATATAATATATATATATAAATGAATCACTTTGTTGTACAGCAGAAATCAACACAACATTGTCAATCAATTACACTTCAAAAAATTAAAAACAAAATAAAACAGAGGCACTGTTGAAACTCTTTTCCCTCTAAAGATCTAAAGCATGTGGAAATTCTACCTAAAGGGTCGAAACTAACATTTCAGTGTCTTCATCATGTAAGTACAGCTCCATATTTCCCCCCATTGTTACAATATGAACTTCAGCAAAGGCGCAAGCAGAGTGAGTACGTGAATGAAGTTCCTCGTTTCCAGTACGGCAACCCACCCGCTGTACTTGGCCAACACTGGTAGCTAGCTTAGACCAACTCTTCACAGCCCGTGAGGCAGGAGATGAGATTGTTGGTTTACTGTTGCTTGTGATCACACCCAAGTCATCTAGATCGGCACTTCCCACAGTCTGTTCTGCAGAATAGTAACCCCCAGAGATGCCCTGTGGAAAGGGTTTGAGGACAGTAATTTTGGGAAATGCCATGCACCACTAGAGAACCACTGTATTCATTAGCAGGAGAGGAACTAAAGAAACCAGTTTAACCCAGTGTTTCTCTCAAATTCATTTGAACAATATAACCCTTTCATAGAGGACCACGGGGACTTTTATTCCGAGGAAAATCTTTTGGGAAACACTGATCGAAATGTCAGGCTGGGACTTTCTTGGTGGTCCGGTGGTTAAGAATCCGCCTTCCAAGGCAGTGGATGTGGGTTTGATCCCTAGTCAGGAAACTAAGGGGTTTCCCAGGTGGCTTAGTGGTAAAGATTTCGCCTGCCAATGCAGGAGCCGCAGGTGTGATCCCTGAGTCAGGAAGATCCCCTAGAGGAGGAAATGGCAACCCCCTCCAGTATTCTTGCTGGGATAATCCCGTAGACAGAGGAGCCTGGGCGGCTACAGTCCATGGGGTCACAAAGAGTCAGACGCGACTAAGCATGCATGCAGGGAACTAAGATCCCACATGCCAAGAAGCAACTGAGCCTGTGTGCCATAACTAGCGAGTCTGAACCACAGCGAAGGATCACCCACGATACAACGAAGATCCTTCATGCCACAGCTGGGACCCAATGCAGCCAAATAAATAAATATTAAAGACAATAAAATAGATGCCAGGTTGCAGGAAGCGTATGTTGTAAAAAGGACCCAGGGAGGTCAGCTCTTCCAACACAGCAGGGACACAGAGGGGCCAAGATCTTTTACAAAGACCTTTCTGATCAAAGTCTGAGTCAAACAGAACTGAAAACCCAAAGTCCTGCCATATTAAATGAGCAAGGCATGACCAACCAGAAAGATCCGAACAGAGCAGAGTGACCAGCCATCCACCTGTTTGTCCTGCGGTCCTGGTGGGAATTTCAGTTGGGAGACATCCGTATTCCAGCGGTCTCCCTGGATGGGCAGCCCACTATCCATCCCCCAAATAAGTAAAGACTAGACATAGCCTTGATCAGCTCAATACTACAGAGTATCTGTCCAAAGTAACAGCTTGGCTTTGGACATAATTGGTTTTCTGACAGTAATGCAGACTGGAGTCAAGGAGCATGAAAGTTGGACATGTCATTAGCATAGACGAGGCGATTTATTCTCCTCTTACTGTCGGAGAAGTGCCTGCAGCCAGGCCCCACCATAGCCTTATCTACTGATGAAGTGTGGGAGAAAAAGGATCACAGACTTGTTTTTAAGCTGTAAGTTGTGTTTTTAACGCACGTTTCTCATGGATCTTGATTTGGATCCTGGTTTGAACAAACTAGCTGTAAAAGTGTTTGGGGGAGTCAGCTGGGAAATTATGAATATTAGATGATATTGCGTTGTACTTAGTCACTCAGTCGTGTCCGACTCTTTGCGACCCCCATGGACTGTAGCCCACCAGGCTCCTCTGTCCATGGGATTCTCCAGGCAAGAATACTGGAGTGGGTTGCCATGGCCTCCTCCAGGTGATCTCCCCAACCCCAGGGGGTGAACCCAGGTCTCCCCCATTGCAGGGGGATTCGTCACCATCTGAGCCACCAGGGAAGTTCTAGATGCTATTAGGGAATTACTATTAGTTTTGCTACCTACGATAATGGTCTTGGAGTGATACAGGACATTTTCCTGAGTTTTTAGAGATGAATGATTAGAGATGTCTGTCATTTATTTTGATTTAAAAAAAAAACATGAATATGGCCATATCTTAGTAACTCTTGGGTGACGGCTATATAACTACACAATTGTACAATGATATCATATGATTCTCTCATGTTTCAAGATTCTCAAAATAAAAAGTTAACACACAAAAATGAACGAATCCTGCAAGTAATGCTGAGTTAAAAGAGCAAGACAAATGAGCACACACACTGTGATTCCATTTACATAAAGTTCAAATGCTGGAAAATGAAATGTGTGCTTTAGAGATGTATGTCTCTAAACTTCAAAACTACAAAGAAAGGCATGATGAAAATGCAGGACAATGACCACCTTTGATGGGGAGGGAGACTGCAATCAGAAGGCACATTAAGGGATTCCCAGATGCTGTCTCTCTAGCTTTCTCTCTCTCTCTCTCTCTATATATATATATACACACACACACACACAGAGACTTGGCAGCAGTTATATGACGTTCGCTTTAAAACCATCTGTTAAACTATATATTGAGGTTTAATGAATTTTCTCAATGTATGTTTTATTTTCCAAAGCAAAAACATTCAAAGGACCTTCTTACTAACTCTGCTTCTCTTTTTACGGATTCAATAGTCTCTGAAGGGGAATAAAAACCCTAGCCACCATATAATGCAATTATACAGCTGGCCAGAAGACTAGGAAGAAAAGGTGATCGTAAGACAATAAAAGCCACAAGTTCTTTCCTGGTCATTTTTTAAAATAGTTCAGATATCAACACAGAATGATTGCTCTTAATGCCTTCCAGTATCTGGATAGCAGGAGAGAGACCTTTAGTTTTCGGGGGAAGAAAGCTGATAGAAAGTTTTAGAGGTGAGTAGTTTTGCAGAACTAAGAATTCAGATTTTTGAAAATACGGTAGAGAGTTCCAGAAAAACATCTATTTCTGCTTTATTGACTATGCCAAAGCATTTGACTGTGTGGATCACAATAAACTGTGGAAAATTCTGAAAGAGATGGGAATACCAGACCACCTGACCTGCCTCTTGAGAAATCTATATGCAGGTCAGGAAGCAACAGTTAGAACTGGACATGAAACAACAGACTGGTTCCAAATAGGAAAAGGAATACGTCAAGGCTGTATATTGTCACCTTGCTTATTTAACTTATATGCAGAGTACATCATGAGAAATGCTGGGCTGGAAGAAACACAAGCTGGAGTCAAGATTGCCGAAAGAAGTATCAATAACCTCAGATATGCAGATGACACCACCCTTATGGCAGAAAGTGAAGAGGAACTCAAAAGCCTCTTGATGAAAGTGAAAATGGAGAGTGAAAAAGTTGGCTTAAAGCTCAACATTCAGAAAATGAAGATCATGGCATCTGGTCCCATCACTTCCTGGGAAATAGATGGGGAAACAGTGGAAACAGTGTCAGACTTTATCTTTTTGGGCTCCAAAATCACTGCAGATGGTGACTGCAGCCATGAAATTAAAAGACGTTTACTCCTTGGAAGGAAAGTTATGACCAACCTAGATAGCATATTCAAAAGCAGAGACATTACTTTGCCAACAAAGGTCCATCTAGTCAAGGCTATGGTTTTTCCAGTGGTCGTGTATGGATGTGAGAGTTGGACTGTGAAGAAAGCTGAGCACCGAAGAATTGATGCTTTTGAACTGTGGTGTTGGAGAAGACTCTTGAGAGTTCCTTGGACTGCAAGGAGATCCAACCAGTCCATTCTGAAGGATATTAGCCCTGGGATTTCTTTGGAGGGAATGATGCTAAAGCTGAAACTCCAGTACTCTGGCCACCTCATGCGAAGAGTTGACTCATTGGAAAAGACTCTGATGCTGGGAGGGATTGGGGGCAAGAGGAGAAGGGGACGACAGAGGATGAGATGGCCGGATGGCATCACTGACTCGATGGACGTGAGTCTGAGTGAACTCCAGGAGTTGGTGTTGGACAGGGAGGTCTGGCGTACTGGGATTCATGGGGTCGCAGAGTCAGACACGACTGAGTGACTGAACTTAACTGATTCTTGAGGTCCATCCTGGAAGCAACATGTAAGAAGCAATTTAGGGCAGTGTTGCAAGGCTCAGGCTCAAAGCTCTGGGGAGGGCGCTAAGGAAAGTTTGTTACAGTTTGCAGATTCCATGTGCTCTCTCTAGCTCTACTCCAATTTACAGAGAAAAAGTTCAGACCAAATTGTAACAGAATAACCATCAGTTTTGTCTTCTGAGATTTATAAGACAGCAGAAATAATTCTTTCTCCGTTTAAAACTAAGATCTGAAAAATAATGTATGTTAAGCCCTGTTTACAACCTTCACTTCATCCTTTCACCTATAGATCACCCACTATAAGGGATCTTTTTCATTAAATGTGGAAGAGGTGGCCCAACAGTGATCGAGAATGCAGTAGAATGAAAGTATTTATGTTAGAAATAAAGGTTTGATGCTTTAGGGTTTGTTTCTATTACTCAGAGGGAAGTATGTCCCAACATCTAATTTTTTTTGATTGTGTACAAAGCTACAATTCACATTTCCACCGGGTTCTCTGCTACCTCTAACACCTCCCTTGCCCTCCCAGGAATAAAAAGAAAATCCATTGATTTTGAGTTAGTTAAGTGAGTTTCTCTTCCAGATGTAGGGAGCATAATGCTGCACTGTATTTCATGCCAGACACCTAATTATTATTGATCGCTTTATGATTGAAGAGTACTGCCCAGCGCACTGAAGAAGGAAATCTGAAATTCTGCCCAGAATAGTTTAATACCCCCAGCAACCACCTGTTACCTAAAAGATAAGAGGGCACTTGTTCAAAGGGCTGTGTGGTGCCAAGTTAATGGAAATAGGTTTGCCTACTTCCCTGCTTGTTTTTCCACTCATGGTCTGATCAACCCTGATGCAATGAAGTTTCCAGAAGGCAGTGCTGAGATGTAAATCTTCCTTCTCTAATACTTTCTAAGACAGAGACGACAGTGTTAGTTGAGGGCTTTTATTTGTTCTTATTATCTAGTTAGAACTAAAGTCAACATTTTTGAACAAAAATTTTGAAAATACTATGTATAGTTATGTCAAATGTCTATTCAGATGAATATTTTGCCTGAAAGGGATATTTTTATGAAGACTCAATTTCTTCTTTCCATTGCCATGGTAACACTCACACTGTATAATATTAGGATACTCATTTCCATGTAGTACTTTATTGTAAGTCTCACAAAAACTCTAGAGACGTCAGACTATTATCACTATTTTGCAGATAAAGATGTTAAGCAACTTGCCCAAGGTGCAAAATTGCACTTGACCCCAAGTTGCACGGTTCCAGCGTGTGAAAGCTTAAGTGTGGTGTTGCACTGCCCATCCTAGGCTCTCAAAGCCAGGAATATGCCTGTCAACTTATCCAGACTATCCATAAACAAACAACTGTGTACAGACAGGCTACAGTGCATACATTAAAGAACAAAAGATGTAACATTTGCTCACTTCTGACCAAAACTTTGTCGCTTGTAAGATCATTTCTTGAATCATCTTATTAAAGCTTAGCTGTGATTTAATTGTCATCAAATGAGGTTTCACAAAAGAAGACAAAAGCATCCTGTCTTGCACATAAAACTCAATAAACTATGATTGTTTTTAGGATCCCGTTGAACTTTAGGAAAAAGTTAAACCAGCCAAAGGAAATACAGGGTCACACAAAAATTTATCATTTCACTCTTTTCTTTGATATGAGTATGATAAATGATGTTCATGTTTAGGAAAGTCAGCATCTACTCAGTTACTTCTCATTGGTCACTTCTGATGGAGAGAACTATACAGGTAAGAAATGTGTGGATTTGCTATGTCCTTGAAAAACTGAGTTACATAAAGACTTTTATGCCAAAGCACAACAGAAATGCTCATGAAGAAGAAATGCATAATAATGACATGTATTAAATAAACAAAACCTTGCAAATATAAGAGAAAGTTGAAGTAACTTAGGACTCTCCCTTCCTATTCTGCACACCAAACATACTTTCTCATTTCCATTTCAATCTTGTCCTCTTGCAAGGTAACTTGCTTCACCCAGAAACAAACTGGGTTTGGCTACCCTTTTTCCAAGCATTCACCAGCTAATGATAAAAACCATATGGCCAAATAGCCATGACCTTCAAATGGGAGAAGAGAATTATTCATCTGTATTAGGAGGGGGAAAAAAAAATCAACCTTCAGTACCTAGATAGTATTTCCTTAAAAAAAAAAAAAAATCCCAGAATACCTGAATAGCAGGTATGTGAATTGAACATTTACCCAGCAGCAAATGGAAAAACTGAAAAACATAAACACTGCCAAAAGAAGAAATCTCAAAATAAATGCAATGAAGAAGAAAGGTCCAGAAGCATGGGGCTATTCAGAGCTTTCCCTGAGGCTCTGCTTGTTCTTACAGACGCCGTTAGTCCCCCCCGTAATGATAAGCCAGCGAGATGCGACAAGCAGCACGGTGCGCCCTTAAATGAACACTCAGCCTTCTCCATTCATCTTTTGTGGCTGCAACTTCTGAGTTTTGTTTCTGATGGGTATTTTTGCACTCCTTTTGAAGTAACTGTTACATGCACAGTGAAAGCTGACGAACGAGCAACCTCTAATTCACCAATGAAAATAGCAGAATTCAATTTCCTTCTTTGCTTGGGACTGATTCTTTATGACATCATATGTGGATTTTTTTTCCCACATAACACTGTCTAGCAGTTTCTCATTACTAGGGATTGACTCTCAATGATGAGCTGATTTGAGGAAATGTCTGGGCCAGGGCAGCAATTTATTTTTTATTATTTATTTTTATTTTATTAATTGGCTGCACCAGGTCTTAGTCGTGCCATGCAAACTCTTAGTTGTGGCATGAGGGATCTAGTTCCCTGACCAGGGATCAAACCCTGGCCCCCTGCATTAGAAGCGTGGAGTCTCAGCTCCTGGACCGCCAGGGAAGTCCCCTAGAATTCAGATTTAATGACTGTTAGTTCCATCTTCGGCTTCCCAGGTGGCGCTAGAGGTGAAGAACCTGTCTGCCAGAGCCAGAGACATAAGAGATGCCGGTTCGATCCCTGGGTCAGGAGATCCCCTGGAGGAGGGTTCCAGTATTTTTTGCCTGGAGAATTCCATGGACAGAGGAGCCTGTCTGTTGCAGGGTTGCAAAAAGTTGGACACAACTGAAATGACTTAGGATTACGCAGCACCATCTCAGCTTGAGTGAGCAAGCGGATGAAGTGTTTGATCACCGTGGTCCTGCCAGGAATCCAGCTGACCTCAACCGTGCTCACAGGCCAAGTAAATCATCAACCCTTTTTTCTTTCTTCCTCACAAACCCACAAAGTGGTTTCCCTGGCCTTGTCAGCAAGTTAATAGCAAATCTTGCCCAATGTTGTGTCTATACAATATTACAGGAGTGAGCGCTGAAAACAGGTCAGTCAGCTTGATTTGATTTCTTTCCCTATTAAAACATCCTGTCACCTGACAGAGCTAACGCGATAAATTAACCGCTGTGAAAGCACCAAGACAGAGCCGGAACAGAAACAGTCTGGACTTTGTCACACTTCCGTCAGAAGTCTTAGCTCAGGGACTCCATCAGCTTAGCCTTATTTAAGTTGTGGTAACATACATGTTACATACAATCGGCCATCATAACCACTTTCAAGGGTACAGTTCGGTAGTGTTAAGTATATTCACATGGCTGTGTGACCAATATTGTCATCTTGTGGAACTGAAACTCTGTACCCATTGAACAGTAACTCCCCTTTCTTCTCCCTGCTGCACAGCCCTTAGCAGCCAGCATTCTACTTTCTGTATCTGTCAGTCTGACTCCTCTGGGTACCTCGTATACATGAGATCAGACAACATGTCTTTTCTCTGTGACTGGTTTGTTTCACTTAGCAAGGTCCATCCACGTTGTAGCATGTGACAGGACTTCTTTCTTACAGCTGAAAAAATATTCCCTTTTATTTGTATATGCAGTGCATTCTGTTTATCCATTCATCTGTCGACAGGCCCTTGGCGTTGCTTCCACTTCTTGGCTATGGTGAACAGCCCTGCCGTGAGCATGCGTGTGCAAACATCCTTTGAGATCTTGCTTTAGTTCTTGTGGGTGCATACCCAGAAGTGAATGCTGCGCCATGTGTGTGGTAGCTCTGTTTACTATTTTTAGGAACCACCATACTGTTTTCCAGAGTTACTGCACCATTTTATATCCCCACCCAAAGTGCACAGGGCTCCAATCTTTCCACATCCTCACCATTTTTGCTTTTTTAAATGTAGCCATCCGAACGGGTGTGAGGAGATGAGCTTAGTTTGAAGAGGTCAAAACTCAGGGGCAGGAAAATTATAAGAATCTAGTATCTAATATCTGGCTATGAGCTTAAATGCTTTTAAAAGCTGCCATTTATTCGCCTCAGGGCACAGAAATATTACGAGCTAAAGGCCTCCTTTGACCCTCTGGGATTATAAGACTTGATTTCGTTACAGAGGAAAAGTAAGGATACATTTTATGGAAAGGATGAATAAGAAGGAAGGTTATATTTTTCAGAGACAGAGATAAAGGTTTCATTGTAATTGTCATTTTTATTTTCAAAATAGAAACTTATCCAGAAATTTCTTCACAATTCACGAAGGACAGTAACTTCACTGCAAATTCTTGTATCTCTCCACTGTGTGTGATGAAAGTCGTTATACAGAGTCAACGTTTCCAGTTTATGAGGAAACCTGGCTACTTGGTATGCACTTATTCTCTTTCTTTGAAACTTCTATGGGGCTTGAAACAATGCTGTCCACTCAACCTGAGTTCCTCAAATGAAAATTTAGGAGGAAATACAATTGCGTCCAAAGGTATCAAGTACAGATTTTGTGAGGTTTTCAACTCTACACTTCAAACAGATGGAGAATATATTTATAATGAAAAAAGAATCTGTGATTATGTAAAACAGGTATTGACAAACTTTTTCTGTAAAGGGCCAGAGAGCCACTGTCTTTATGGAAACGATGATACTCAACGCTGTCACAGCGGCTCTAGACAGTATACAAATGAATAAGGCAGCTGTGTTCCAGTAAAGCTTTATCTACAAACATAGGACTGGAGATGGATTTTCCCTGTGGGTCATAGTTTGCTAACCCCTGCTCTAGAAGACCCAAGAAAAGGAACTTTACAGAGTTTTCCTGTCAGTTGAAAGAGGAAGAACAAATCTTCAAGCACTGTGGCAAAAAAAAAAAAAAAAAAAAAAGGACAAACAGCAAAAGAAACCTTGACAACATTTCTTTCAAAACTAAGTACAAACCTGTGGCTTTTCCATAAAAACTGTACCTCAGGGCTCCAACGTTACTTTCACACCTTGATCCTTGATCTAAAGAAGCTTATCGTACATGAGAATCGACATAACCTCAGATGTAGAAACCTGAAATCCTAAGTCGCTCAAAAGCTAGAGTTGAACTTTACAAAGAAGAAATGGTCCGATTCATCACAAGTCACTTAAATTCTTGCTGTCAGGAGAAGGAAATGACATTTTCCTCAGGAAATACAATTGGAGGCTCCCAGGTAACCACTGGAAGGGAACGCTGGACCATTCCCTCTCAGGTCCACCCATTTTCCCCTGGTTGGCCCAAAGTGGTGACGAAGACTCTCTCCTTGACCAAACGCAGGTCTAAGTCTAGAGGTTTTCTCTGAACCTCTTGCTGACCTGGCCTCCACCTTGGCCTGTGTGTTAGTCACTCAGTCGTGTCCAGCTCTTTGCGACCCCTGTGGACTGTATAGCCTATCAGGTTCCTCTGTCCATGGGATTTCCCAGGCAAGAATACTGCGGTGGGTTGCCATTTCCTTCTCCAGGGGATCTTCCCCACCCAGCAATCAAACTGGGTACCCCTTATTGCAGGCGGATTCTTCACTGTCTGAGCCTCCAGGGAAGCCCCACCTTGGCCTATGCTATGCTATGCTAAGTCACTTCAGTCGTGTCCGACTCTGTGCGACCCCATAGACGGCAGCCCAACAGGCTCCCCCATCCCTGGGATTCTCCAGGCAAGAAGACTGGAGTGGGGTGCCATTTCCTTCTCCAATGCATGAAAGTGAAAAGTGAAAGTGAAGTCGCTCAGTTGTGTCCGATTCTTAGCGACCCCACGGACTGCAGCCTAACAGGCTCCTCCATCCATGGGATTTTCCAAGCAAGAGTACTGGAGTGGGGTGCCATTGCCTTGGCCTGGAACAACTCAATTTTCAACACAAACGATTTTGTCCACCCCACCGCCCCCTCACACTAGGAGACTTGAAGAAACACACAGTTTCCAGCAGCTCAAGGCGTTGTTCCTGGGGTGATGACTCTAGTCCCCCTGAAGTGCCTGACTGAAGCTCAATGCTGCCAAATGAAGGGACTGCTTGTTCCAGGCAAAATCTGACTCGGGCTCCTGGCTCCCTTTTCTTAGGGCATTTACTTTAGGGAACTGGCAGGAGTAGGTCTTTCTCTGTGCCTTCGAGACAGACACAGATGTAAATATGCCTTCTACAACCCAGGAGCGTCTTTCTCAGGGGTGTGGAAGCCATGCCTTTGAAGCCTAATCATGAAAAACGACAGAACCCCTATCTCCAAGGCTCTGTGGAGGCTGGGAGCCAAACTTCAATAACAGCCTGCGAATAGACACAGACGGCCTGCTCACAGCGCTGACCAGCTCCAGGACCTTTAGCAAACCCAGTGTTTAAAGGCCTCCAGCCTTTTGTTTGCATGAAGCTGAGCTCAGGTCACACTGGGTACTACCACTGCAATAGGAAGGACTAACATCTGTCTCACTGCCTGTAACTAATGTCCAGCTTTCTCTGTGGCTATGGCTACTGCTCCACACTGCCTTCAAGAGACATGGTTCCATCTTTAATGCTCAGGCCCCAAGAAGGACAAAACTCCTTCCTCTTCTTTTTGTTAGCAGGTGGAAGACACATCACCTCTTCAATCTCAAGGGGCCCAACCAGCTTCACAGGCGAATCCAAGAGACGTATTTTCCTCTCCCGCCACCTGGAGCCTGCTCTCCCCCTTTCAGGTTTCTAGAGAGACCGGCCTCCTTGTCCAGGTGGATGACAACAGGAACAGACTCACCAGTCCCCGTCCCCACATGCATGGACCACCTGTGAAGTATAACCATATCTCAGTACAGTACAGCATTGTAGAAGTCAAACCACAGGAATTACCAAATACAGAAACCAGACTTGCTTTATTTTTTATTTTGGACAAATAAGAGGAGGGGGAAAGGAATATGGATGACTTAATCCCAACAATTTAAACCTACCAGTGAGACAACTTTTGAAAGTACCACTGTATGTTGCACCTCTGAATTTAGATGGCTTGTGCCCAAATCTAGTTCACACGGTTATTCATTTACTCAGTCACCAAAAACTGAATATCTTTATAGTTAAGGCACTGGACTAGCTTCAGATGGTAGGCGCATTCCATTAACATTCCTCAGTACACCTTGAAAAATTAATTTTTGTCTTCTGTACTTTCTAAAGAAAAAACAAGAGTGTATACACTGAGGTGCAGACACGTGTACCCCAATGCCAATGCAGCAGCATTTACAATAGCCAAGACATGAAAGCAACCTAAATGTCCATCAACAGATGAATGGATGAAGAAAATGTGGTACAAATACACAAGAGACTATTGCTCAGCCATAAAAAAAAATGAATTAATGCCATTCGTAGCAACATGGATGGAACGAGAAGTATCATGTTAAGCGAAGTAAGCCAGAAGGAGAAAGACAAATACCATGTGACATCACCTATATGTAGAATCTAAAAAAATAATACAAAAGAACTTATTTACAAAACAGAAGCAGATTCACAGACATGGAAAACAGACTTATGGTTACCAAAGGGGAAAACTGGAAGGGGAGGGATAAATTAGGAATTTGGGATTAACATAGACACACTACTGTATATAAGATAGATAACCAACAAGGATCTACTGTATAACACAGGGAAGTATACTCAATATTTAGTAATAACCTATTACTGGAAAAAAATCTGAAAAAGAATATTTATATATATATATAAGAATACATATAAAACGGAATCATTTTGCTGCACAGCTGAAACTAACATAACATTGTAAATCAACTATACTTCAAAAAAAAAAAGGCTCAGGGAACTCAAACCGGGGCTCTGGGACAACGTAGAGGGTTGGGATGGGGTGGGAGGTTCCAGAATGAGGGGACATACGTACACCTACGGCTGATTCATGTTGATGTATGGTAGACATCAACACAATATTGAAAAACAATTATTCCTCAATTAAAAATAAATTAAGATAAAAGAAAAAAGAGAGCAGGACAAAACCAAGCCAAAATCTAACATCTCATACTTCCAGACTTTGCAACGAAGATTTCACATCTAGAGTGCCAAAGATTGTCCACTGATTACCTTGGCAGCCTCAAGTGCTAATTTTCTGTAGTGCTTCCAGAAGACAGTGATTCCCTTTTAATAAAATAGATTGTAATCGCATTACTACATCATCAGCCACAACAGATCTAACAAGCTGAGGAAGCTTTTAAACTATTTTAATTATCATTTTAAAAGCAGAATGCTACATGTTACCAAATTACATGAAGTTAAAATTCCACAAACATTTGAATATGCTTTTGAAATGGAAATATTAACTGACAGGATTTTAAAATAAACCTTGTTCTTGACTTAATTGAGAGTTATAGGAATTAAATGTAGCATCTACACAGCTTGTGACTAATGTCATTTTTAGAGAAATGCAAGGTGAAATACATCTCACTGAATGGGCTCAATCTCAATGGAAGATTCACCCCAACCAGAAGGCAGATTCTGCTTGGCCTTCCGTGCCCAGAGACTTCACAGGCTTCTACACTAACAGGAAGGACTGCCTAACCTCAACTGTCTGCTCTTCTTCAAGTCAGTGAGCAATTTTTGAATATTTTATCTGTGGATTTCATTCATCTTTTTTTCCAATAATGTTTCTTGGTATGTTTTGATTTTAGCCCATCCTATGTTCCAGGCATACAGGCAGGCATTGGAAACAGGGTGGAGAATAAGGCATCTAACCTGGTCTTAAGAATAGTGGCTGACCCTGCTCTGCCCAGGAATTCTGATTTTGGAACCCCAGTTTTAGTAACTGAGTCCTTTTCTCAGTTTCATCTTTGAACTCTGTTCTAAGGGACTAAGAGTCTGTTTCTTCCACTTTGGCTAAGTTGTTGTTGTTTTTCCCCTGAGTATTTCTGCTTGGGAATGCAATCCTGAGTTTGAATCAACAGGCCTGTTCCTATCTAACTGTATTCAGATAACTTTCCATTACCTTTTCATTCTCCAAGTGATGTAAGCGCCTAATTTCTTATATCAAATCCCTTCCTGCACTGAACTCAACTGATGCCCCAATCCTCATGGGGAGGTAAGGAAGGGGTCTGACTTTGGGCTGGGGGTGAGATAGGTTCGTCTTCTGAATGAGTTAGGATATCCCAATGAAAATTTCTTATGGTCAAATCAAACATACGCAAACTGGAGAAGTGACAAGAAATCTGAAGCAAAGGGACAACCAAACAAGTCTCAGTATAAAATCAAGGGAGAGAACAGGCTTCCCGGGGAAATGAAATTGGACGAGAAACCACAAAAGGACAATGAGTGAGCCTGAGAGACAGACACAGTGATGCAGCCGGAAAAAACACATTCAGAGAAGTGAGAGGGAGAAAGCAAAGCTGCTGGAAAGTGGGCAGTAACAAATTTTAGGTATTTTGAAAGTTATAAGTAAGAAGCAGTATTACTCTATTTCCCAGAGGTCCTCTATTTCATGTAAGGGTTGTGTAACTATTGTTTGACCAATACCTTAAAAGGATTTCCTATGTCAATCATAATCAAAGTAGAATTTTTACCTTCTTAAATATTCATGATAAAGTTACCCTCATTTCCTAATTTGCATAGCTGAGAGAAGAGCACTTTAACTTTACAAATAAGAAAATTACACCTTCAGAACTTGTATGTATCCACCTATGAATAGGCTTCCCTTGTGGCTCAGATGTTAAAAAATCTGCCTGCAATGCAGGAGACCTGGCTTCAATCCCTGGGTCGGAACGATCCCCTGCAGAAGGGAATGGCTACCCACTCCAGTCAATCCTAAAGGAAATCACTGGAATGATTCCTGAATATTCATTGGAAGGACTGATGCTGAAGGTGAAGCTCCAATACTCTGGCCACCTGATGTGAAGAGCCGACTGACTGGAAAAGACCCTGATGCTGGGAAAGACTGAGGTCAGGAGGAGTAGGGGGGCGACAGAGGATGAGATGGTTGGATGGTATTAGCGACTGAATGGACCTGAGTCTGGGCAAACTCTGGAAGATACTAAAGGACAGGGAAGACTCGTGTGCTGCAGTCCATGGGGTCACACTGAACTGGACACAACTTAGGGGCTGACAACGACCTGAGAGTGTTTTAATCACTAAGTTGTGATGGACTTTGCACCCCCATGCACTGTAGCCTGCCAGGCTCCTCTGTCCGTGGCATTCTCCAGGCAAATACTGGAGTGGGTTGCTATTTATTTCTCTAGGGTATCTTCCTGACCTAGAGATTGAACCCGGGTTTCCCGCACTGCAGGCAGATTCTTCACCATCTGTGCCACTGAGTATTAGCCTACAACTGATTTATTCAGTTACAGAGAAAATTCAGAGTCGCATTCTCCTACCAAGACCCCCCCAAAATAAGAAACTGACTTGAAGAGTAAAAAAGGTTAAAAAAAATCTAAGTCTCAGCTTACAAATTTGAGGTGGGAATTTTATAGAACTAGCTTAGAGCATACCAGGCTTTGGTCATTTAGAATACACCTAAAAGGTTATTTTCAAATGCACCTATCTAAAATCACAGGCTGGATGAATTTCCTAATGAGGTCATTAAACTATTTTCAAGTCTCATGTTGCCAGTTTATGAGAAGGTTCAGCTAAAATTTTAACTTGCCTCAATGGAATTGCAAAATTTATACTGGGCTCATGGTTGGCTCAGCAAAAATATGCAAGAAGGAAAAGGCTTTCAGGTTGTGAGCTGAAGCTGAATCTTCCATACCTGTCAATTCCTTCCCAGTTTAAAAAAACCACTGGAATAGCAGGCGAGCCAATTAAATGAGTATGAATCTGAAACTCAGGTAATATTTTTTTCTTTATACTGATGTATTTTAACTTAGAGAACTTTCACCTTTACTAATGATTTGAAACAAATTCAACGAATTGTCCTCCTCTCGAGAATCTAGGCATTACTTTGAAATAGTTGCTAGAGTTTTAAGTCACCACAGCATTCACAAATCTAAATTGAAGTCAACTTTCTAGCCAGCAAGAAGCCAAAAGAACAATGCAGCCAGCAGAAAGGATGGCACAAATCCATGCATTAAAACTCACGGAGTTAAATCATTCTGAGGGCTCCCCAAGCTCCCACTCCCAGTTAGTTTACTTTAATTTTAGTTACAATCTGAATGGGCTTGGTAGTCTGGTTTTCTAGACCATAGAAACATAAATCAGAAAGCAAGAAGCAGCCAGACAGAAGTAGCATCATAGAGAGATGGAGATGGGGGAGGGGATTTTAAAGCAAAAAAGACCAAATGGTTCTACACCCTTTAACAGCCCCTGTGAGCATCATTATTCAGAGCATGCATAGTAAGAAATGTTTTAATAAGGACCCTGAAGCATCCTGAAAGTATAAAATTAGGTTTACTGTACTCTGAGGAGAAATGGGAAAGCACATATTTCAAAGAGAAATTGATTTTTTAAATTATTTAAGGCATCGAAGAGAGAGACTCTTTTGGTAAAATGACTAATACAGAACACCTAATTTCCTAATGCTTAACGAAGTGTTACATTATTTCCATAATGATGTCAACTGACATAAATCACATGGAGACAGGGTTATGTACACAGCTCAATAAGGCTGTGGGCCTATACTTGGCTAAAAATACTGAAGAAATTAACAATGTAATAAAGGCATACTGATGTTATTGTTTTCTAAGTACTTCAACAACCTTAATCTGTATTTCTGAAGTTCAGAAAATACACATTACACCTTCAAAGTGACAAAGCCAGGACATGGTTCTAATTCTAGAGTATAACGCTTATCAAGCCTGCTGCTGCTGCTAAGTCGCTTCAGTCGTGTCTAACTCTGTGCAACCCCATAGATGGCAGCCCACCAGGCTCCCCTGTCCCTAGGATTCTCCAGGCAAGAACACTGGAGTGGGTTGCCATTTCCTTCTCCAATGCATGAAAGTGAAAAGTGAAAGTGAAGTCGCTCAGTCGTGTCCGACTCTAGCAACCCCATGGACTGCAGCCTACCAGGCTCCTCCGTCCATGGGATTTTCCAGGCAAGAGTACTGGAGTGGGGTGCCATTGCCTTTCAAGCCTAGTTTGTTTAAATCTAGATTCCTAGAGGCCAGTGGGAATTAAAATTTCTGGGTGCTGTCACTAAAGCCATCTACCATTTAGAGAGTAAGAAGATACTTTGGGGGGATCCCACTGGTCTCTGATTCTGAGGAATATCTTCTTTGGTCAAGCACAAAAGAATGCAAAAATGGCTCCAAATAAGCCATAATTTGTATAAGCCATTCAACCCAAAGATGGGACAAAGTCTAGCACAGGAGAAAAAAAAAACAACCCTAAAACCATCACCTTCAAGCATAACGAATCATCCACACAATACATCAGAGGTACATCTACATATGTATTCTCATACACATCCGTTACTTTCAATTTTTTCTATAGGTTATAAACTAGTGTATATATTTTCAAGTTGTATGCTGCTGCTGTTAAGTCGCTTCAGTCATATCCAACTCTGTGTGACCCCATAGACGGCAGCCCACCAGGCTCCCCGTCCCTGGGATTTTCCAGGCAAAAATACTGGAGTGGGTTGCCATTTCCTTCTCCAATGCATGAAAGTGAAAAATGAAAGTGAAGTCGCTCAGTCGTGTCTGACTCTTCATGACTCCATGGACTGCAGCCCACCAGGCTCCCCTGTCCATGGGATTTTCTAGGCAAGAGTACTGGAGTGGGTCAAGTTGTGTGAATATATGACAAATATCAAAGAGCTAAGGAATCAAATATTTTTACAAGTGGATGAGAACTCAAGGACTTTCTAATCTTCTAAGAGACAGAAGCTGGAAGATATTCCAGTGATGTATGCACTCAACATTCACAGTCAGTAACTAAATCCAAAAGCTGAACTCTAGGATACTTTCAGTCACATGGAGAATCAATGTCAGGAAGATCAGATGCATGTCATACACAAACCTCTCTTACTTTGCATTTTCATTCCTTGAGTCTTATTCCCTCAAAACAGCCAGATACGCACTTCATATTGACCTTCTATCAAGGAGTCAGGTGGGAGAAATGGAAAAGGAAGAAGGATTTCCCAACGGTTAATAGTTTAAATTTCTGCAGGTAGTCAATATCTGCCAAAATTTAAAAACTTCTGGTCAGACGATTCACGTCTATAGTCAACTTCTATATGATTCTTTAGAAATAGTGTCAATTGTTTGCACTGTATAAAACATTAAAAAATATATACATCAATTTATACTTCAGCACCTACTAGAGAGAGAAAAGGCAAATAAGAATATTGACACTTATCTCCAACAATTCAAACTCAAATCCAGAAATACAGGTTGATGCATAAAGTTTTAACATTTGGTAAGGAATACAGATTTTGGAGCTCAACAGACCTGAGCTCAAAGTGCATTTCCACCGTTTACTAGCTGTGTGATCATAGACAATTATTGGGCCTCTCTGAGCCTCAGTTTCCTTGTTGGTAGATCAGAAATGATGATGTGTGCCACATAACGTGGCTCTGATGTTTAATGAGCAGGTAGATACCAAACACACGCTGGACATTTAGCTTAGATACTACAGTGGGTTACACATTTTGGTTCTAGGGCTAAAAGGCTTATTCAAGCCCATTCCAATCTTTAGTGGGAACCAGGCCTCAGTCTCTTGGTATAAACCAGTCACCCATTCTCTTACCTTGAAATCTAACCAGCATTTAACACACTTAAAATTAGCAAGTAGTCTTTTATAGGCATCCATGGTTATTTTCTTTCCTGCTCATTTGAAGAATTGAGTAGTTTCATTCCCTTTTTTTCCCTCTCCCTTTGCCTTTTTTTTTTTTTTTTTAACCTCCCCCACCCTGCCCAAAACACTGATCTGGTACTTACTAGATTCAGGATACACTGATATTTATTATTACTTAAACATAAACACAATAATGTATCTTTACCATTTAGTAAATTGAGATAATTTCTAACTCACATACACATATAAACAGAACTCAGTCATAGCATTATGCTCCTTTTGTGTCTTTTTTTCCTTCCTGCATGGTTATATGGTGGTATGAATTTCGAGAAGGAAGTCTTACTTGAATAAGAAAAATGTTTCTTAAACATTATTAAATTCATAATATTAGACATTAACCAGACACAGATGCAGAATCTGGACATTTTCCACATGGAAATATCTTCACATAAAAAGCATTTATTTAACCTGGACTATGTTCAATGTAGTATTTTTTAAAATACAAGAACTATGCCTCTAAATATTGGGATTTTTCTCATTTAAATCCTTAGCCACAGACTCAAATTTTGATGAACTTTTAGGAATGATATATTTCTCCCTTTGTTGGATGGAGATAGTCCTATGAATCCATAGGACTAGCAATTATAAATGATTTTTCAGTGGGCTACTTCCATTGACGGATGGAGATAGAAGATGAAGCCATAGGACTAGCCATTATAAATGATTTTTCAGTGGGTTTCTTCCATTGACAGTAACATTAAAAATGACTGAAAGGTGGATTTCCCTGGTGGTCCGGTCAAGAAGAATCTGCCTGGCAATGCAGAGGACTCGGGTTCAACCCCTGGTCTGGGAAGATTCACATGTTACGAGGCAACTAAGCCTGTGCACCACAGCTACTGAAGCCCACCTGCCTGGAGCCCGTGCTCCACAACGAGAGAGGCCCCTGCAACGAGAAGCCGGGACACCACCACAGAGGCAGTCCCTGCTCGCTGCAAGCTAAGAAACCGCACACAGCAACAAAGACCCAGCACAGCAAAAATAAATCATAAAAGTTTTAAAGAAAACTGCAAGGTAAACTAGAACACCTCAAAAAGCTGCCGGCCTTGAAAACAAGATAAAATCAAGGTATGAAGATAATCATCACAGAAAGACTGCCACTGAGGTTACCAGTTACTAAGAATACAAATACAAATCAGAGCAGAGCAAGTACATACGAATGTTCAAGAAGATTACGCCTAAAAGTACCTAAAACAACAACGGCAGCAGGAAGTAATTACAGTCAATGCCCATTATCTGCTATGTTCTCTAACACTGGTAAGAATACCGGATTAACGAACACTCAACCATTTCTCCCAGGAGAAACGCAGGGTTAGGTTCCTTCGGGCCTCGGGTCACAGTACTTTTGTCAAGGGATCAACACATAATTTGTTTCACACGTGTTTCTGTTTTTTTTTTTTTCCTTCCCCAGTTTTATGGAGGTGTAATTGACAAATAAAATTTTAAGATATTTAAAGTGTACAAAGTGGTTGATAACATATACAGATAGTGAGAAGATTTCTCCATTACATTAATGAACACGTCTATCACCTCACATACTTTTTTCATGTTGTTGACTCATTAACCTTGAACTCTGCCAACAGCACTATGACTCATGCCTGAACAAAAGCTTATCAAACACATGCATTTCCTTCATATGGCACAGCACAACCTTCCTGCAGTAAGAAACACTAGACAGCGATTCAACACTGTGTGTGGGCATCATTTTAAACGGAGAAACCACCAACAAAAAAACCTGAAAACAGAAAAGACACGGCACCACGTAGAATGCAAAAGGGCACTTAGTCACCGTACGAGAACCGAAACAGGGTGGCCGAGGATTGCCTTGTTTCGTCTCAGCAAGGAAGGTGCATTTTGTCAGCGAGCTCACATTTTTCACTGCTCTGCAGATGTCTGCAGATGACTGCAAAAGTGTCACAACACTGATGTTGGGATTACAAGTAAATGTTAGCGAGCAGGTGAATTCGGAGACGTCAAATCTGTGAACAGTTCTTAACTCTATTCTTGTTACAATGAAGCCACGGTAGATTGATAATCAAATTGCCCTAGTGCCTTAGGAACAAGATTTGGAAGGAATTGTGCCTTTTTTTGTGTGAGACGAAGCCCAAATCTATACCCACATAAATATGAACACATGGCATCGGCAACCCAGATGCAGGATTACTTACTCATGGACGGTGTTACACTGATGCAAAAATAGGGAAATCCAGCTGTGGAGGCCAGGGTTTGAATTAGAATAAGATCAGTGACCTACACAGTAAGTGTCTGTCTGGCAGAAAGGAAATTCCTCAGGAATTGTCTGGTGGGTATAAAACTTAATACCACTGCTTCAGTGAAAATTGAGGCCAGAACCTTTAGAAAAACAAAATCAAATTCTCAGTTTTCCTGGCTCATGCTGTCCATTATGGTAGCCTCTACCTACCCACCCCCAACCTCACACCCCCCATAACTTTTTAAGTTCATAAAGTGAAGTGAAAGTCGCTCAGTCATGTCTGACTCTTTGTGACCCCATGTTCTATACAGTCCAAGGAATTCTCCAGGCCAGAATACCAGAGTGGATAGCCTATCCCTTCTCCAGGGGATCTTCCCAACCCAGGGATAGAACCCAGGTCTCCTGCATTGCAGGCAGATTCTTTACCAGCTGAGCCACCAGGGAAGCCCAAGTTCATTAAAGTCAAACACAAATACAAACCCAGCTCCTCAGTCTTACCAACCACATCTCCAGTGCTCTGTGGCTGGGGTCACATGTGCCCAGGGTCACTGTACTGAATGGTGCACAGTGAGGGGAGTATCAGGTGAGGGGCTTCAGGTGGAGACCCCTCTGTTTAGTGGAGGATCCCAGACTGTCCATATCTGGGAGCTTTCCCAAGGCCTGAACACATTCCCTAGTTAAGAGTCCTCTAGGCTCCTTGGAAAACACAAGCCTTGACTGCTGGCATGCCTAGCTCTCAGGGCAGGGGTGGGAGAAAAGATGGGCCTCATCACAGGTCAGCAAGCAGTCATACATTATTCATTAGGGAGCCCCGCGACCCCAGGGGGCATGGCCCACGTGGACATAACCACATTGGTTCAAGCTCCACAATGGCTGAGCTCCACTTCTTTTGCCAGGATTTGAAGCAGGGAGCAGTTGCTTCTCTGCATGGGGTGAATGAGAGGATCCAGAGATTTAACTGCTTCTTACATGATCTTTTAAAGCATCCACCTTTTAAAGCCCCACCTGCACCCCCAACCCTGTCTTTAGAGCTGCCTGAAGCCTCTGGCTCCTGAAACTTTCTGGGTTTCTGTAGCATGAATTTTCTGGCCCATGGCTCCCAAAATGTGAAGAGTTAGTTTTCACCTTTCTGTGGTCTGTTCAGTCCGTTCATCCGCTTTTCAGCTTTGAAAGTTTTGCTGAATTTTATTTCTATTATTCTGCTGATATTTTCTTTGTCCTAGCAGCTTCATATGTCTATTGCCCCTTAATACCACCTACTGGTGTTTCAGGAGGGCGTGGTGACAAAGTCACGGATTCAGTCCACCATATTACCTGAATGCCCTTAAGGTGCATTTCAAGATCTGGGTCTTGATGTGGATGAATATTTGTATCCCCTCCATCCCTCCGCAAGTTCATCAATGTGATGGTATTTGGAGGTGGGCCTCTGGGAGGTAATGAGGAGTAGATGAGGTCATGTGGGCAGGGACAGTCCCCATGATGGGGTTAATGTCCTTACAAAAAGAGGCACCAGGAACTTTGTTGCGCTCTCTCCACCACGTGAGGACCCACTGAGAAGGTGGCCGTCTGCAAGCCAGGAAGAGAGTCCTCATCAGAACCCAACCATGCTGGTACCCGGATCTCAGACTTCCAGCCTGCGGAACTGTGAGAAAATAAATTTCTGTCCGAGTCACCCAGTGTGTGACCTTTTGTTACAGCAGCTGGAGCTGCCAAATACAAGATCCTGTCTTTAATCAAAAGGCCTCTCTAGATATACATGAGACAGTATTTGACTAAAAACTGAACTGCATTAGTGGCCACGAGGCACAGAGGGAACTGGAGTCCCAGTGACAATAAACTGACCAAGAGACCGAGTCATAAAGAGCCTGCACGCTGGACGAGGACGGACATGAGCTTGAATGGCCTCAAGCGGTTTCATTTCATAGAGAACACACAACTATTTCATTAAGAAAATACATGGTAACAGGCATTACAACTGCCTTTAATGAACTGAACCCCAGGGAATACTATTGGTCAGGGAATTCCATGGGATGGGAAGCCATGCTCTGATTCTTCCAAGTCGGCTGGAGAAACCCGTGCCCAGCCATGCACACCTCCAGGTCCCAGTGGTAATGTGTCTGGTTAAAACTTGGGGAGAGGGAGACCTCACAGATGCTCACAAATGAGCTCTCTGTGGCTCAACACCCCCAGACCCTTTGACAAAAACCCTGCTCAGCCTTTTAAATCCTGGGGCATTTCCTTGGGTTATTTGAAGATGGGAGGACCGGTTCCCCTTCTTGAACCTGAGACAGTAAGCTCTCTTGCCCCTTTGAGACTTGGGCTGTCTGACCTTCAAGCACTGCCTTCATTGGCAAATCAGCAATTTACAATACTGCCCCTCAGGGCTGTCTGAGCTCCCCAGTCCCTGACCACATGCCACTGTGATGGCCTGAATGCAAAGTGACCTCTACCCAGCATGGGATGCAAGTAACAAAGAGGGTGTGACGAGGGCCAGCATTTCTAGCAACACATACAGATGTCATTCATAACTATTTTCTTGATTTCGACTTGATATTCTTTTATCTGTCTTAGAGGAATGGCTAGGGATGCTGGAACTCTTGTCAAAACTTCAGCGATGAACAACACCCCACCTAGGCCCAACCAACCCTCCTCAAACCATCAAGGACAGACAGAGGTCAGCCAATGTGATGCTCCCCCACCAGAGCTGGCTGTAGGATTTAAATTTAAGTGGCCTTCCAGTTCTCATTTTAAGAGACATGCACCCATTATAAGCGCCTAAATGTTTCCTGCTTTGCACCTGGGGAGAGAGAGGCACAAGCTATTACGCTTCTCTCTCCTTGTCCTTCATTGATTTTCTGGTGACAGCCCCCTCCAGGGCTCACTATTCTTCCAATCACGAGAATATGCAGATTTGGATTCTCCCAACATCTTTAGAATGTTCCCACTACTAAATCTGATCCCTTGGGAGCTCAGCTGTACTCTGGCCACTCAAGAAAAAGGCAGTAAAGCTCTCTTCTAAATCATTATCCACACCCAGGATCTGGGGACAGGCTGAGTTGGCTTTAGGTGAAATTAAGTATCAAAACTACTTTTTTAGGTCCTTTTTTTCTCCTTCCAAGATCTGGGAGCCACTGTCCTCGGGCAGCTTGCTAAGTTCTTTATCTTTAGGTCACTCTTTCAATGTTCATCCCATGAGTTGTTTCTTAAGAGGCCTAACCGTCACACTTCTGGCTTCTAAAGGAGTCTGTTCATTAAACAAGTGAAACAGACCAAAGCAAACTGCTGCTGTCTAATGAATACTTCTGGAGCACTGTGTAACTCACAGGTTCATCTTCAAAAGGGCTCAAGGCATGACCTTCACTGATGGAGTTGCTCAGCCTGGTGGGGACATCATTAGGCTGAAAGGATAAACAGTCTTCTCCAGGGGCCTTAAATCATGCCATATTCTCTCTTAAGAATGGTTCCTAACAGCATCTTCTAATTCCTCTCAGTGTAATTCTCCTTAGAAACCAAAGAAAAAATAAGAGATTTTAAAGGCATTTTAAAGTGGAGAAATTAGTACCACGTAGCCCCATCTAGGCTTCCCTGGTGGCTCAGGCCATAAAGAGCCTGCCTACAATGCCGGAGACCCGTGTTCACTCCCTGGGTCGGGAAGATCTCCTGGAGAAGGAAATGGTAACCCACTCCAGTATTCTTGCTTGGAAAATTCCACGGACAGAGGAGCCTGGAGGGCTACAATCCATGGGGTTACAGAGAGTTGGACATGACTGAGCAACTTCACTCACTCACTGAGCCCCATCTATGCATTCCCTGTCTTCAACAAGTGTCACTAAAATTCTTACCAGGTTGATAAACAAGTTAGCACATCTCTGGAGTAAAAGCCCCACACTTGAGTAGAGCAATAGTTTAACATGGTCAGGATGTCTTAACCTGTAAGCGCTATGTTGATATACATGAGTGTACAAGTTTTTAAAGCTTGCCTGCTTTTTTCTGACAATTATAAAGTTCTTTTTAGATCAGGTGTGGAGGAAGCTCATCACACCTTCTCTTCATTAGTCTAATTAGAGACGGAACTGGAATATGTATTTGGGGGTTAAATCAGTCACAGGTCACGCAACTCTAATTAAAAGTAACTCATAAAAACACAAGGCACCGAGATGCAAAAAACAAGTCCTTATGCACTGAAACTCTTCAAAGGGATTTTTAAGGCATCATTTTAATTGTCACTGGATTTTTCTTTTTCTTTACTATTTAGAAAACGCTGGCAAACACTTGGACGGGAGATGAGTTCTTACGGAAGAGGGGTGGCCCCAGGGCTCTGGAACAGGCTGCTCCTCTATCACACTGAAGCAAACACACGATCACACCATAGACACACGGCAGGCCGTAACACTGCCTGTAACTTCTCTTACAACACTGACTCTGTATATGGATACATATATACACAGACACAAATGCAGATACATTCATAGATGCCCATGGGCTTCCCAGGTTGCGCTAGTGGTAAAGAACCCACCTGCAAATGTAGGTAGATGGAAGGGACTCGAGTTCCATCCCTGAGTCGGGAAGAATCCCTGGAGGAGGGCACGGCAACCCACTCCAGTATCCTTGCCTGAGCATCCCATGGATAGAGGAGCTTGGTGGGCTACAGTCCATGGGGTCTCACAGAGTCAGACACGACTTAAGTGACAGCATACATGCACACAGAGGCACATACACACACATATATAGGCATGTGTGTGTGTTAGTTACTCAGTTGTGTCTAACTCTTTGTGACCCCATGGACTGCGGCCCGCCAGGCTTCTCCATCCATGGGATTTTCCAGGCAAAAAGACTGGAGTGGGTTGCCATTTCCTTCTCCAATGCAGGCATGTAAATATACATATTTAAAGCCCAGAGTTGCCTTGAACTTCATGCTGCTGGATATAAATCTGAATCCACTAAGTTCCCCACCACCCGCTTCCCTCATCTGCTCACTGTGGAATCCTGTTCCTATGATCTCCATCACTGTATCCATAGCCTCATTCCAGGCAGCTCTGATTACCATCGTTTTCACACCCTGTCTAGACAGAAAGAGACATCCGACGGGTCTTCCTGTCCCCAGTCTCACCCATTCTCACCCTCACACTGCTGCCAGAATTATCTTTTAAAAATCACGTCAGACCACATAAAATACACCTCGAGCCCCTTTTGAATCTCCCCACTGCTTACAGAATAAATCGACATGCATCAGATTGACATATTAGGCCCTGTGCCATGGAACCTAGTTATAACTACAAACTGTTATACTATATGTGAGGAGGGTAACCCACTCCAGTATTCTTGCCTTGGAGAATCCCCATGGACAGAGGAGCCTGCGGGCCACAGTCCAGGGGGTCACAAAGAGTTGGACACAACTGAGTGACTCAGCACAGCACATACTATAGGTGCATTACATAAAATCATAATTATTACATATCATATGATCAGTAAAGTAAGATCCATGATACATTAGAGTGCTGACTCTACAACAACTCTATGAAGGAGGTACTATTATGTCCATCTTACTGATGGGGAAACAAGCACAGAGAGGTTAAGTAACTTTCCGAAGGTCACCCAGCTATGAAGTGACAGAGCTGGGAGCTGAGCCCAGGCCATCCAGCTCTGGAGTCCGGGCTCTAACCACCACTCTCTCCTGGCTCCCCACCCCCCAGGTCTTCCTCTCGGTGCCTCCACCCCTAAGCCAGTCATTCTTTCTGAGCACAAGGATCTTCTCTGTTGGCACTGCCTCCCTCACCTGGGAAAACATCCAGTGTGAGTAAAATTTCTTTGGCCAGGCTCCCCCAGACCTGAGTGAGCCTCATCCTCTCCCACTGAGAGCTCCCCAGCTCCTCTGAACCTTCTCTGCTTCTGTCCTGCATTGCTGTCCACTGCACACCAGTCTGAACACCCCACAACGATCCATCCTTTAGTCTGGGGGGAGCTTGACTTATTCTTTATCACTTGGAAGACTGGCTCTCAACTACTGGTTACTAATTTGAATTATAAAAAGGGGAAGAAATGGGATGACCTCACAGGCCACAATGCTGGGTAAGTTTTCTCCCAAAGCAGCAAATGCAGACTTTAAAGTCATGTGGATAACAAGGGCTACAGCAGTCCTGACAGAATGTGTCTTATCTTTCTTCCAGCCCTGACTGCCCCACAAATGACTGGATGGTGCCAGGGAGACAGGCCGGGCAGCATGTCCTGGGCTACCAAGGCCATCCGTGTCCTGCAGGGTTAAACAGATGCACACAGGAAGGCCACGCCACCCTCCCACATCCCTACCCCATGAGAACAGAAGCCAGCCAGCAGTCCCAACTCTGCGCTGAACACACTTCATGTCGGCATTTTCCTATGAACCCCCTACGTGAAGGAGCATCTCTCGTTTCTCAGAGGTGTGGGTGTAGCATGCCCCAATGGGGATACCTCATCACTCAGCTTTGCCGGGTTTCCCGTTTCCCTAGTTTGTGTAAATGGATTAATTTCCTTTTAGGAAAGGAGGCCAGAATAGAGGGAGGGAGGAAGAGGTTCTTTGAAAGCACTGGACTGTAGACCAGGAAAGGAGCCCTTTATTCTGTTTCTGCATTTAGCCTTTATATGTGGGAACAATCCTTGAAAGATCTGTACAGCCCTGAGGCACTGCCGGGGGCAAGTGCTTCCCCCACAGGGAACGGGAGAAAGAACCAAAACTAAACAGGAGCTAGGATTAGAGACGGGTCACGTGCCCTGGACCCCAAGCCGGTGTTAGCTGCGGACCGCGTGCACTGTGACTAAGCAACCTCCTCATCAAACCAAGGTGGGGTTTGACTTGGGTGCCTCCGTACAAGAAAGATCCTTCAGCACACATTCCCACTTGGGGTTTCTGTCTCTGAGTCTAGACTCCTGAGATGACACAGGCAATAGTGAGAGGGGAAATGAAAAACACAGGTCAGCTTTTCAGGGAAATGTCAGTTCTGCTGGAAGCGTTCCCGTAGCTCAGGGTGTGGTATTTGAGGTCACTGGCGCTAAAACTCTAGCACACGCAGGCATCTGAGACTTCTCTGTGGGAAGCAGAGACAAGAACGCAGCCAACCATGTGCTCCAAGCTGTTGCTCCCACCTTGATCCAGGGGACCAGAGGAGCCACCGTGTGCATCAGACAGCATCAACTTCCTCTGATTTGAGGACCATTCACTTTAGCATAAGATAGGCAGGACTCTCCTGGAGCCTTCCAGTGTCAGGAGAAAAGTGACGGATGATTGTGAAACTGCTCATCTTTATCAATGAAAAAGCTCATCATTTCCAAGTCAACCATTGTTTTCCAACCAGCATCCCAAGCTAAACCCAGTTTCCCAACCAGCAACCCGTCTCTAATCCCATCAGGTTATCACAGACACACTGCAGGACACTGGCCTTTCACTACAAGAGACGTTCTTCCTCCCACGCACAAGGCCCCATCTGCTGTCTTCTCCTATATGGATAATAAGCTGTGGAAGAATAAGGGATGTTGAAAAGAAGCACCTCACTTTGTTCATAGTGAGTCAGAAAAACAAAACAAAACAAAACAAACAGAAAGCCTGAAAAGGGAAAGGAGTTTCTTATAAACTCTCCAATAAGGGGAGAAGAACAATTTGTTCAGAGCCTATTTATGCTGTGTGTGTGTGTGTGTGTGTGTGTGTGTATGTGTGTGTGCGCGCGCTTAGTCATGTCTGCCTCTTTGCGACCCTATGCGCTGTAGCCGGCCAGACTCCCCTGGCCATGGAATTTTCCAGGCAAGAATACCGGAGTGGGTTGCCATTTCCTTCTCCAGAGGATCTTCCCCACCCAGGGATCGAACCTGCGTCTCTTGCGTCTCCTGCATTGGCAGGTGGGTTCGTTACCGCTGAGCCACCTGGGAAGCCCTATTTTGGCCCAGGTGCCTTTAGTTCACAGGTACCCTCACTACCACCATTATAAGTGCTCTAGCCCCCACTCTATGGACGGGGCATCTGAGGCTCAGCACTGCAGGAAAGGTGGGAGAAGACTGAGTCTAGGATGTGGCTGGCCAGAGGGGCAACCCTGGTGGTTCCAGCGCCAGTGCGTGGGTTCTTTGCTCTGTACCACTATCCTCTCTGAGAATGGGCCCTGCTGGGGCATGTATCCAAGCAATGACCTCCTGGAGAAGTACGAAAAGCCACCAGGACTTGGGTAAAAAACCCAGGCAAGTGGCTTCTTGGGTTGTTGCTTCCATGAGGCCAAACGCCTCAGTTCCGGCCTTCCAGAAGAACGGAAAGGAGCCGCAGTGCTTGAGTGTGACTTATGGAGAACATGTAACTCTTCATCCACATTCAGGAAGCCTAGGTGCTTCCGGCAAGAAAAATGGACAGAACAGAACAATCGATCATATCTTCAGTTCATTTTTTCTTTTCCATGTTAGAAAACTTTAAAATACTTCTCTGAAGTTCTGATTCATAGAAACTGACTGAATATTGAATTTGATTCCGTCCAGCTTCGAGGGCCGGCACTGAGGGCTGCATCCTGGTTTAAGGAAGAGGGTAATAATCAGAGTCTACACACAACATCAATATTTAAAATTCTCCTCCTGTTCATAAAAAAATCAAGCACTGAGTGGAGAGGCTCTGGTGTGCACTAATTTATTTGAGACATCTGTTGAGTGCTTACCAGGTGCAAAGCTCTGTGTGAGCTGTTAAAAGGGTGAGGAGAAAAGGTAGGGAAAAAGAAAGTAGCTAAAAATGATTACAATACCCAAAGGGTGACAGAGGGTTAGAGTGCTAGAATCATCGATGAAAACAATCGAGAAGTGCTGTGATGTGTGTGGGCTAAGATTACAAGGTGATTTATGGAAAATTATGTTATATGCAATTTCAAAGCCCACCCCGGTAGGATTTCAAATACATTTGCACATTCACACATACCCCATCTTCCCGACTAAAGATCACATTTTTGTTAAACTCACACACTAACTAGTCACCAAACAGATGCCAAATACAAGCTTGCTTGATTGCATCAAGCATGTCAGATGTGACTGGCATTCAAATTTTAGCCCTTTAAGAGCTAAGGATGTATTTTAATTTGATATTTAAACTGCCCTTTATTAACAGTCATCTGAGATTATTCAGATACCCATTTCACAAACACAGCCACGTGACATCAGTATGAAAGAAGAGATCATCTGAAAAAAATGATCAGACCTGACACAAGACAGAAAGGTTATCAACTGAAACCAAACCCCAGACCCATTCAATATGGCACCCTGCTCGGGAAGGGGGTCAAGTCTGGAGAAACTAGATTAAGGGGTCTCTTGTCTTTGTAACTACAATTAACTAGTGACTTTTAATTTAAAGGAAACCCAAGAGATGGAAAGAGTGGCTGGTTTCTGCAGAGAAATGTCAGCTGCTCTGAAAGAACATGGTGACCAACTTCTTCCATGGGGCACTGGGGCTCTTTGCTCAAAGCTCCCAGTGGAGCTTTGAACACAAGCTACCTGCTCTCCTTGCTTGGTCCTGCAATAAACCTTTCTCTGCTCCAAACCCTGTCTCAGTTTGCTTGATTTCACTGCGCTTTGGGCACATGAACCGTATTCAGTAACAGCAGTGTGACTTGGGACAAGTAATGTGATCTTTGTGCCCCTCGGTTTTCTTACCGGACGATAGGTATAATAATAGCTATTTGTTCCAAGGATGAAGTGAGATAATGCAAACAGTACCCCTACCTGTTTCTTACTATTATTCTCTCCTCCACAGAAGCTATAACTTTTGTATCTAGTCATTAAACAAATGTTTAATATTTTAACCTTCTTTCAATTGCAAAAGGTCATGCATTTTAATAAAAGGTACATACAGCATGAATGTACTGCATATTACACAGAGCACATCTCTGTAACCACCACTTGGAAATAAGAAATAGAACCTTGTCAGCTCCATAGGAGATCCTCGCATGGCTCTCCCCCAGCCCAAATGCCTCTATGCTCCCTGAATATACATTTTCTAACTTACTACCCTACTCTCTCAAGGTGGCCTTAACAGACTTAATGCATGGTAAGTGCTCAATAAATGTTGGTCACTGGTTTTTAAAGAAAATACAAGGTATGCTCAAGCAGTTTTCTGCTTCTTTCTATCTCATTCCAAAACTGCACTATGCAATGCCTCTCGCCCAGCCTGTCTCTGGACATAACCAGGCTGCATCTGTCATTCTGAATATGGCTTTCAGACTTCACAGCACGCCGGGTTTGTAAAACTGTATTAATTTAAAGCACATCCCTCCAATTTCGGTCTAGTTAAGTACTATCCTCAAGACCAGCCACGAGGAAATGGAGTCTTAATGATTGCCTCTTGTTCATTGGATTTGTCCAGAACTTTTTCAGAAAAACCAGATAATTCCAGCAGCATTTTCAAAGAAAAAGGAGAAGAGATAATGTATCCAGAAGAGTCTGCCTGCAGTACACCAACCACACAGGGACCCATCTGATCACATACCCTGAGAGCTCCATGGTACACCAGCAGGCCTTTTTCTATTTATCAGAAGCAGAAGAATAATCAGGACTTAGTGGAGAAATTACTGTGCCTCTGCTGCTGTCACCGTGCTTGGTGAGCCTTTCAGATGAAACAGGTTCATAGCCTTGGGCCCAATTCTGAATTCAGCTGTAGCTGGAGAGTAAGTTCCATGTGAACTCGGGCCCGGTGTCACCGAAACAATCCCTTCTCAAGGGTACACACTCATCTGCATCACCACACTCTCTGTCCCAAGCCATTTATGTTCAGCCCAAGTGCAAGCGCAGCTTGAAATGGGTGGACCTAAAGCAACGGGCACAGGAGCTCCCAGTGCCCACGCTGGCAACCCAGTTCAGTTCATTTGCTCAGCTGTGTCCGACTATTTGCAACCCCATGAACTGCAAAATACCAGGCCTCCCTGTCCTTCACCAACTCCTGGAATTTACCCAAACTCATGTCCATTGAGTCAGTGATGCCATCCAACCATCTCATCCTCTGTCATCCCCTTCTCCTCCCGCCTTCAATCTTTCCCAGAATCAGGGTCTTTTCCAATGAGTCAGTTCTTCACATCAGGTGGCCACAGTATTGCAGTTTCAGCTTCAGCATCAGTCCTTCCAATGAATATTTAGGACTGATTTCCTTCAGGATGGACTGGTTGGATCTCCTTGCAGTCCAAGGGACTCTCAAGAGTCTTCTCCAACACCACAGTTCAAAAGCATCAATTCTTCAACACTCAGCTTTCTTCACAGTCCAACTCTCACATCCATACATGACTACTGGAAAAACCATAGCTTTGACTAGACGGACCTTTGTTGGCAAAGTAATGTCTCTGCTTTTTAATATGCTGTCTAGGTTGGTCATAGCTTTTCTTCCAAGGAGCAAGCATCTTTTAATTTCATGGCTGCAGTCACCATCTGCAGTGATTCTGGAGCTGCCAAAGAAATAAAGTCTGTCACTGTTTCCCCATCTATTTGCCATGAAGTGATGGGACCAGATGCCATGATCTTAGTTTTCTGAACGTTGACTTTTAAGCCAACTTTTTCACTCTCCACTTTCACTTTCATCAAGAGGCTCTTCAGTTCTTCTTCAGTTTCTGCCATAAGGGTGGTGTCATCTGCGTATCTGAGGTTATTGATATTTCTCCTGGCAATCTTGATTCCAGCTTGTGATCCAGTAGCATTTCTCATGATGTACTCTGCATATAAGTTAAATAAGCAGGGTGACAATATACAGCCTTGACGTACTCCTTGGCACCCCAGTAACATGCCTTAATATTGGTTTTTCTTCCTCTCTGACTTTGCCTCATTTCTCAGCTCACCTCCCAAATAGAATACTTGCACCCAAACTCCTGCCTCAGGCTCTGCCTTCAGGTTATCCCAAACTAAGAAATGGGTGGAAGGGGAAAGGAGGAAAAGCTTCAAAGATATTCCTTTGTGGTGACGGAATCAAGTGCCATAGGACGGATACTTGGGCATGTGCAATGAAGTGGGGGAACTTTCTCAGTTCCACCTTTAACCAGCCTCGTGGCCTTACAGGGGTCACTGTAGGTTAAGTCAAGTATTAGGACAAGATCTTCCACCAAACAGATCTCCGGAAGCACAAAAAAAACAACTCCAGGTAAACCTGTCTAGTGTCATGAGAACATTTAACTAAAAGGACTGACCAAGGAGCAAGCTTACATTAGAGTACCACACTGGCCCTAACCCAGGAGGCAAGCAAGCCTCCTTAGAAGTTCTGGCCATGGGGTTAGACACATCAGTCTGAATTTCAACTTTATCTTTTAGTCATTGGGTAATCTTAAAAAAGTTATTAAATCTCTTTAAGCTTCAGTTCTCTCATATGTAAAACAGGAATAGCATCTTCCTCACACGACTAGCTGCAGAAGTTCCACGAGAATATATACAGGATTTACTTAGCACGTGCCTGGGATATAGTAAGTGGTTAATACACATTCACAGTTATTATGGTGATGATGGTTTAGATTTATAACTTTTGGAGGAACTGAATTATAGCAGGGTTTCTCAGCCTCAGCACTACTGACATTTTGAGGAACATCACTGCTTGTCAAGGGCTTGTGTTGCAGGATGTGTAGCAAGACTCCTGGCCTCTACCCATCAGATGCCAGATGCACCAATGCCTACCACCACCACTCTCTTGAACTGTGACAGCTAACAGTGTCTCCAGACGTTGCCAAGTGTCCCCTGGGGGCAAAAATGCCTCAGTTGAGAACCAGAGCTAGAGAAGCTAGATTCTAATTCTAAGTCTGTTGATTGGACTTCCCTGATGGTCCACTGGTTGGGAATCCGCCCGCCAATGCAGGAGATAGGGGATCGATCCCTGGTGTAGGGAGATTCCACATGCGGCAGGCAGCGAAGCCCGTGCACCGCAACTACTGAGCCTGCCTGTTGCAGCCACTGAAGCCCACGTGCCCTAGAGCCTGCGCTCTGCAACGAGAGGCCACTGTGATGGGAAGCCCGTGCAGCGCAACTGGAGAGTAACCGCCACTCGCTGAACTAGAGGAAGTCCAGTGCAGCAACAAAGACCCAGCACAGCCAAAAGTAAATTTAAAAAATAAACCTGTTGACTACTGATTATGAAATTTATCATGTAACAAAATGTCTTCTTGCTGTGTGTGGGTGTGTATATATATATATATATGTATATGTTTGCTTAACACTTTAGTAGTCAGCTTTCCAAATACTGTACCAATGTCAATTTTTATTGAAATATAGCTGACATAAAACACTGTATAAGTAACAACATACAGATTTGATTATTCAGATTGCAATGTGACTGCCCTTGTAGCCTCAGCTAACAACAGTATCGAGTCACATCATTTCATTTGTTCTTGAGGTTGTTGCTGTTGTTTAGTCATTAAGCCATGTCTGACTCTGCGACCCCATGGACTGCAGCCCGCCAGGCTCCTCTGTCCATGGGATTCTCCAGGCAAGAATACTGGAGTGGGTCGCCATGCCTTCCTCCAGGGGATCTTCCCAACCCAGGGGTCAAACCCGGGTCTCTTCTGTCTCCCGCATTGGCAGGCGGGTTCTTTACCACAAGTGCCACCTGGGAACAACTAAGATCTGGTCTCTCACATGTGTGTGAAGTCACATCGGTTGTGTCCGACTCTTTGCAACACCATGGACCATACGCTTAGCAAGCTTAATGTTTATAATACATTTTAATACTTATAGTACCTTGATTCTCTCATCCTCTAATAGGATATCATTTCCCAGGGGTAAGGGATTTAAGTAGATGCTCTAGATCAAGTCCGAAAGGAGTACCTGAGTCCGGAAAGACTGAGCAATTACTCTCGTGTATATATCAATACCAGGAGCTTTACGGATGAACACAGACCAGATGCTTTCCCCACTCCAGAGACTGCTGTGAGATGTCTCAAGGGAGCAAGAGGTTTTGGAAAGAACTGTAGTCTTTCCTGTTCTTGAGCTAATCCACTAGAGTAGCTAGAACAGGTCCTGGAAGAGGGAAGAGAAACTGAAGCCATCTTAGCTTCAGTTCCAATAGCTGATGGAACTATTGGGGCTTTCCTGGTGGCTTAGATGGTAAAGAATCTGCCCGCAATGCAGGAGACCCAGGTTTGATCCCTGGGTCCCAAAGACCTCCTGGAGAAGGGAACGGCAACCCACTCTGGTATTCTTGCCTGGAGAATCCCATGGACAGAGGAGCCTGGTGGGCTACTCATGGGGTCACAAAGAGTCAGACACGACTGAGTGACTAACAGTTTCACTTTAATGGAACTAGAGGGCATGAAAGCCAAGCTTGGTGGTACCAGTTACCTCTGCCTGGGCTCAGCTACCTTCAGGATCAGACATTTGTGCTGTGTGTGGCTGTTAGTGTTTTTGTACATCTTTTTATTTCCATTTTGGATTTTCTTAATGTTTTTGTTTTTCTAAAATTAACGCAGTTTTAAATTGCTTTTTATCTAGCTGAAACCTGGCTACTTACAGCTTCTCTTGCTCAAAACTTTTATAATTTCTAGTAATTAGTCTAGAAACTTCATGTCTGTATGTGTGCTTACCTAAACTATTGTATAATCTGCAAATAATGACAGTTTGCAGCCTGCTTATCCTCATAATTTTAATATAATATTCTTACTACAGTGACTGAGGCCACTGGCACAATGATGAAACAGAAGCCTGAACAGTGGGCATCCTTGCCTTTTTCCTGATTTTAAATGCTTTTTAACATTTCAGCAAAGGAGAAGCACATAATTGAATATGCAGAGAGTGGCTGTTTTCATTTTAAGACCTTTTCCACTATTTGATGCTTTAAAACATGGAGAGAACTTAACTTGATGGCATTTAAATTAATAAATGGCCAATAGGTATTATGCAAATTCAAGCATAGTAATAATAAAATAATGAATGTCCAGATGAATGACTTTTCAATAATAAGATATTAATTTTTACTTAAATTGAAGATTTTTTAAAAAACATTTTAATATCCAGCACTAACAAGGTCATGGGGATATGTACAATCTCATATAGGGGTGCTGGGTTTAAGCTAAAGTAACCTTTCTGGATGGCAATTACATAATCCATGCAAAGAACCATGCAAATATCTCCTTCTTTTGACATAATTTCATTTTATCCTATGGAAATAAAAAATGTGCATTAATATTAAGTACCACAATTGGGGCCAATGTTCTTATGTAAATTATGGGGGATTCTTATGTAAATGATGGTATATCCACTAGAAAAACTGTTCTCCAGTCATTCAAAAGAGAATTTCTGAAAAGCATGGAAAATATTTCAAAATATAAAGGGAGAGAGAGAAAAAAATAGGATACAAAACTCTGCAGAAAGGGCAGAATTTCAGCTTTTAGTTAGACAAGACAGAAAAATCTAACTTGACCTTTGACAGTGAAAAACCGGAAATCTGCACGGAATTTATAAAATAAATGTTTCAGATAGTTAAAACACACTGACTGGGATCTATGAGAAAAGGAAAAAAATCCCAAAGAGATGAGCCCTGTGATCTCCGCGGCTTCCTGTCTGGAAGCATTTTACATATGTGGTACTGAGATGTGGTATCAAGTATTGCTCAGCGGTCCTGTTGAGTTGAAGAGACAGAAATTGAGGCAGCTGGAATACGGAATTAGAGTACCAGAGATGAAAGAACTACAGAGTAGAGGTGCAGAAATTTTCTTGAGTTTTTAGCTGATATTCAAAGCTTTGAGCAAACTACAATTTCTGGGGAAAGAAAAATTACTAGAAAACCAGATTCATTTAAATTCTGATTATTAAGAATAGGGAAAATTCATTGAACACTGGCCGCATTCTGTATATACTACATATATATGTATGTATGCACAAGGGCTAAACTAGCCCTGGAAGGGGAAAAAACACCCTAGAATCATCCAAAACAAACTGTGAAAACAAGCCATGGAAAAACTGTGCAAATGACTGCGAGCTAGAACAAAACTCAATACTCTGTAATGGAGTAAAACAAAATCCAGAGTCTACAACATGATAACACAATGCTCAGTATTCAATCCAAAAATACTGGGCAAAAGAATAAGTGGGAAAAAGTAAAGTAAGGCCAGGAGAAAAATCAATCAACAGACACAGACCTAGAAATAATGGAGATAATGGGATTTACAGACAAGTACCCAGGTGATACTACTTGTAAAGAAGCCACCTGTCAATGTAGGAGACATAAAAGACACAGGTTCGATTCATGGGTTGAGAAGACCCCCCAGAGGAGGGCATAGCAACCCCCTCCAGGATTCCTGCCTGGAGAATCCCATGGATAGAGGAGCCTGGTGGGTTACAGTCCATAGGGTCATAAAGAGGCAGACATGCCTGAAGGACTGAGCACACGTGCACGAACTTAAAACAATTATTTTATTTACACCAAGAATTGAAAAGTATGAATATAAAAGAAACTGAGAAAAGAAAACTTAAGAACTAAAAAAGAACCAATAAAAACTTGCACGTTAAAAATACTATATCTGAATGAAAAGTTTCACTGAGTGGCTTTAACAGAAGATTGAACAAATGCAGAAGAAAACATCAGGAAACTTGAAGACACAGAAATAGAAATTATCCAAACTGAAAAAAAAGAAAAGAGATTAAAAAAAAACTTGAACAGAGATTAGAAGTCCTATGGAGCAATTTGAAATGTCCTAGTACACATAAGAATTCCAAAAGACAAAAATAAAGGAGAAGGCAGAGACAGTTTTTAAAAAAATAAGGTTAAATTCTTCCAAATTTGATTTTAAAAACTATAAAATATTAAAAAAACTCAACAGCCCATGCAGGGTAAGATAAGGTAACACCAATATACATCACAATCAAATTATTGAAAATTAATTATCAGGATAAAGTCTTTTAAAAGTAGCCAACTAAGGAGATATATCACATACGGGCAAACAAAAATAAGAATAACCTCTTAACTTCTCACCAGAAACAATGCCATCTAGAATTAGACAATGGATTAATACCTTTAAATTAAAAAAAAGAAAAATATTCTACAGAACTGAAGGTAAAATAAATTTTCAGATAAGTAAAAGTCGTATAAATTCATTGCACGCAGGCCTCCACTATAAAACATATTAAAGGAAATTCTTCAGGATGAAGGAAATTAATATCAGACAAAAATTTAGATTTACACAAAAGAACAGAGTGGAAAAATGGAAAAGATTTCTTGTTCTCAGTTTTAAATTATTTAAAAGGTAAATACCTATGAAAAAGTAATAAAAATATATTGTGAGGTTTATAATATATATAAGAATAAAATGTACTTCAACAAGAGCATTGTTGGAGGATTGAGGTGAGAAATGACAATTTACTGTTTTAAGGTTTTTACATTACACATAAAGTAACACAAAGGTAGTTTGTAAATATACTAAATCCTAGAGCATTCAAAAATAATAAACAAGGGAATATAGCTAGTCAGCAAAATTAATGTTAGAAACAAACTCAATCCAAAAAAAGGCATAAAAATGGGACAGAGAACAGATGGGAAAGCAGCAGCAAGAATGGTAGATTAAATCCAACCATAACGATAATTCCACTAAAATAACATGCTAATTAAGAGGCAGAGACCCACTATACGACATCAACTACAAACAAAACACACTTTAAACATAAAGACAAAGATTGGCCAAAAGTAAAAAGAATGAAAGATAGTATATTATTCAGACACAAATAGTAGGAAGCTGGAACAGCTACACTGCATCAGACAAATAACATCCATGACAAGGAAGAGTGTCAGATACAAAGAATGCCATTACATTACAATACGAGTCAACTTTTGAAGATGACATATTTAACAATCCTAAACAGCAGAGTTCCAAACTACATTCATCAAAAGTTGACACTATGATAGACAAATTCATAATTTTTTTGAAAATTTCAAAACTCTGGTGGCCTTATTTGCTAGAATAGTAGATTTACAAAACAAGCAAAATATGAACAACACCATCAACCAGCTTGACCTGTCATTTATAAGATGTTTTACCCCAGACTGCAAAATGCACATTCTTTTCAAGGGTATGTGAAACATTCTCCAAGATATTCTATATATGGTACTATAAAGCAAGTCTCAGTAAATGTAAATCAGCTGAACTCTGACAGAATGTGTTCTGTGATCACAATGAAACTAAATCTAGAGTCAAAACGAAAAATATTTTAAAGTAGTTTTTACACAAAATTAATACCAATATATATAACTGATAGGCCCAAGGAAAAAATCATAAGGAAAACAAGGAAACATTAGAAACTGGGTAACGATGAAAATATAGCCTATCAATCTTGTGGGATGCAGCTGACACAGTGCTTAAAGGGAAAAGAATAAAACTTAAAAAACTTAAATTATAGGAAAAAAATCAATGACATAAACGTCACATTTTAAAGGAACTGGGGGAGCAAAACTGAACTGAAAAAGTAGAGGAAAGAAAAGAATAAAGACTGGAAATCAGTGAGGAAAAAAATGAACAACAGACAAAAATCAAAACTAAAATCCAAATCTTTGAATAGACTGGTAAAATTGATAAGTGTCTAGTAAAACTGATTAAAAGAGAATTTTATAAGTTATCAATATCAGGGATGAAAGAAAAATTAAGGGACATCAGTACAGATACTATAGACATTAAAATACCAAAAGAATATTGTGACCAATTTTAGGCCAATAAATTCAACAACTTACCTAAAACAGATAAACTGCTTGAAAGACCAGTCATAACATATAAGAAGAAAGGAAAAAATGCAAACAGCCCTATATCTATTAAAGATTGAATTTGAAACTGAAATCTTTCCTACAAAGAAAACTCTGGTCCAAATAGCTTTACCGCTGAATTCTCTAGGACATTTAAAGAGGAAATTAATAGCAATTAAAAAAAATTATAAAATAGAGAAAGAGACCTTTTTCAACTCATTTTACAAGATCAGCTCGACCCTGATAATAAAACCAAACAAAGACATTTCAGGAAAATTACAGACTAACATCTCTCAGGAACATAAACATGAAGATCCTTAGTAAGTACAGGAGTATCTAAAAAGTACAAGACAGCATGACCAAGTGATATTTATCTTAGGAAATGTGAGGCTGCTCTAACATTCAAAAGCCTTTAAACTGCAATCTGTTATCATATTAACAGAACAAAGAAGAAAAATCAAATAATTATTTCAAAAGATGAAAAAAAAGTGACAAGAAGCAACATCCATTTATGATTTTTTAAAAAAGCTCACACAAAATTATGGATAGAAGGAAACTTCCCTAATAAAGGGCACTTTCTTGCCTGGAGAATCCCAGGGACGGGGAAGCCTGGTGTGCTGCCATCTATGGAGTCGCACAGAGTTGGACACGACTGAAGCGACTTAACAGCAGGAATAACTTACAGCTAACATCACAGTTAATAAAGACTAAACATATCTCCTCTAGCATCAGAAACAGACAAGGATGTCCACTGTCATAATATCCTAGGTAGCCAGTACCACAGAGGACAAAAAACTAAAAGGAGTACAGACTGGAAAGGAAGAAATAAACATTATTTGCAGGTAATATGATTGTATATTTAGAATATCCCAAGGACAAGGTCAACGTGTAGAAATTATTTGCATTTCTGGCTTCCCTGGTGGCTCAGAGGTTAAAGCGTCTGCCTGCAATGTGGGAGACCTGGGTTCGATCCCTGGGTCAGGAAGATGCCATGGAGAAGGAAATGGCAACCCACTCCAGTATTCTTGCCTGGAGAATCCCATGGACGGAGGAGCCTGGTGGGCTACAGTCCATGGGGTCGCACAGAATCAGACATGACTGAGTGACTTCACTTTCACTTTCATACTAAAGATAAATGGTTGGGAAATGAAGTTTCAAAAACATGATTTGCAACAGCATCAACATTAAGTACTTGGGGTAACTTAACAAACTGAAAAAAACTATAAATTAAGCTCCAGTACTGTATGTATATAAGAATATTTAGTGGTACTTTCATTGTGTGAGCAGTACCCTGTGTGGCTCCTGGGCATGGAAGCCTTTCTGTGTCCCCTGTTTCTTGTCTGCAGAGAATAGACTTCAGCCTCCACAATGTTCCTGGAGTTCCAAAGAGCAGGTTCAAACAGCTGTTATCAGGGAAGAGAGGACGCAGAGACAAGGGAGGAGCAATGACAGCAAGGAGATCCAACCAGTCCATCCTCAAGGAAATAACCCTGACTATTTGTTGGAAGAACTGATGCTGAAGCTGAAGCTCCAGTACTCTGGCCACATGATGCAAAGAGCTGACTCATTGGAAAAGACTCTGATGCTGGGAAAGATTGAAGGCAGGAGGAGATGGGAACAACAGAGCATGAGATGGTTGGGTGGCATCACTGACTCAATGGACATGAGTTTGAAATAGTGAAGGACAGGGCAGCCTGGCGTGCTGCAGTCCATGGGGTTGCAGAGAGTCAGACATGACTGAGTGAACGAACAGCAACATGGGAGCCTGTGTGCTCAGTTGCTCAGTCACGTCCGACACTTTGCAGTCCCATGGACTGTAGCCCGCCAGGCTCCTCTGCTCATGGGACTTCCCAGGCAAGAATACTGGAGTGGGTTGCCACTTCCTCCTCCAGGGAATCTTCCTGATCCAGGGATCAAACACATGTCTCCTGCATTGGTATGTGGATGCTTCACCACTGCCCCGCCTGGGAAGCCCTATTCCTCACAGAACCGTAGTCATAAGTGTTTTCCTGAGTTCTGTGAATCCTTTAGGAAAATTACTGAACTACAAAGGGGAACCCCTGGATTTGCAGGCACTCAGTCAAAAGTACAGGTGGTGGGTCCCACTTGCTGCCAGCCTCTGAAGTCAGGCCAACTGGGTGGATTTTGCCCTTAATTTGTGGGGTCAGAGGTAAGTTTGGGGGGTTCATTCAGACCCAAACTGGAGTACACTCAGTTCGTATCAGAATAGTTCAAACAGAATGGAAGAATCAAACAATGTCTGTGGAACTGGGGTGTGTGTGTATCTCCATTCAACAGCTGTTTACTAGAAGAGGGGCAACATCCAGAATTCCTCCAAGTTTACCCACTGGGCTGCGATCATAACCCTTGTGCATACACGTGACTGTGGTGGGGGCAAACAGGCTAGGCTGAGAGGAACAGATCACTTTAGGAATGGTCCAACTGCTCTCCAAAACCACACTTCAGTAACAACTTTAACCTTCTCATACAATAAAAATCTATTCATTTGAATCACTAATTTGAAATTTGTGGAATATGGGCAAGATTTTGCTGTGATTTATCTTTGCTTAGCCAACACTTTTTTACAATTAAAAAAAGATAAGATACATCTTAGGGAGCATATTTAAGAAAAAAGTTATTTTTTGAAGCTGAAGTAATCTACTACAGCTATGCTAATTATAAATTAGCCTTTCCTGTAATAAAAAGATCCCCTAGACAACAATTAGAATGAAAAATGTGTATCAATTTAGAGCTTTCTAAAACTAGTGAAATAAAACCCAATCTATCTTTAATATATTTTAAAATTAAAATACAATCTTTATTTTTAGCCAAACCTTAGTGGGTTTTTAAAAAATTAATCTGAATCAGTAAAGTTTATTGCATAAAACTAAGTTATCATATCATTAACGTTTTGGAAAGGTCCTTGGAATATTTTTGTTCAAGCAAAACAGAAGTTCAAGTGTTTCCTACTCAATGATCACACCCACCATCGAAAGAAAACACACACATGATCTTCCTACGTATATGTCACTAAATACACAAAAAAATCTGCTTTAAGATACATTTTTATGAGAAAGACAAATGAATGCTATAGAATACAGGAGACTAAAAGAGAACTATCAACTCAATTCAACTTGATGGCCTAGACAAAATCCAGAAAAGAAAATCAAATTAATGGAGAAGTAGCTGAATTTCAATAAACTGTAGGGTGATTAATAACATGACACCAATGTTAATATCCTCTCCCTGACTGTGTACTATGGTTATATAGAAAGTGAGTGAAAGTGTTATTCTCTCAGTTGTGTCTGACTCTCTGTGACCCTGTGGATTGTAGCCTGCCAGGCTCCTCTGTCCATGGACTGGGTAAGCCATTCCCTTCTCTGGGGATCTTCCTGACCCAGAGATTGAACCTGGGTCTCCCACATTGCGGGCAGATTCTTTACTGTCCGAGCCACTAGGGAAGCCCCATGGTTATATAAGATCCCAACAGTAAGTGAAGCGAGGAAGGAAAAGATATAAGGAACTGCTGTGTGTGCTATTTTTGCAACTTTTCTCGAAGCCTAAAATTAGTTCAAAATTAAAAGTTCAAAGCAAAGAAGCATTTCCACCCCATATTAACATTTTTTACAGCTTAAAATGTTCAGTTGGTCTGGAATGAGAAAAATCCATTTTAGGAAGCTACTATAGGTCCTGGGGGTGTCAGAAAAGTAACAGTAGTCCTGTAAATTGTATCACTTGCTATTTCTACCATGATTTATTACGAAAGTCATATAATCACCCTTCCAACTTAGTGAAAAGTATTTGTAAGTTCTCACAACAATTAACCAACCACTGCTAGGGTTGTGCTTGCATCCCTCCAGTTTTCCCTTGGAAAAGAACTCAGACACTACCTCTAGTCTAAAGCTGGTATAGATCTCGGGTTCCCAGTGGTCACATCTAAATTATAATATGCAGCCAATTAGGTCTACTGCTTAACACTAATACGTTTGCCAGAAAAGTAATAAAATTAACAGCATGGCACTTTTTCCCAACAGGGCAAAATAATTTACATAGAATATTTCCAAGCCATATGTGTGATAAACCTTAATAGGCAGAGTTAAGTAGAAATTAATGTGGTTTTTTTTTGTTTTGAGGGTATCAAAAATGAATTCCAACCACATTTGAGCCTGGGCAGACTCAGCTGCTCCATGAAAACATAATATAGCACAGTGTGGACTGGCCTGCTCTGCAGAGAGAAGTTAAGGTCATGAGCTCGTTTAGCGAGTACCCTTCTTGGATAGAGGTTGACTGGCCAAAAACTAGGCAGTGGGTGTCCGTCCATCTGTCACTTTACAGATTGCTTTAAAAGGCACGGTTTGCTTATGAGTCATGTATAATGAAACATCAATTACATTCTCTGGGTGGTATACACTGCTATTACATCAGGATGTTGTGTGAATTTTTCAAAATAGGTTTTTGCTGCTAAATGCAAATATACATATGGAAACTTTATTTTTCCCCTCCAACCCAATTCTGTGCAAACTCAAGGTTGCACTCAGTCTATCCAGACATCTACAACGCATGTAGCAACAGCTTTGGTTGCTCTGCAATGTTCTTAAGCCAAAAAAAAAAAAAAACCGAAAAAGAAAATATACATACTTCTTCATGTAAACACGGTGAATGAATAGGCTATGCTGTTAAATACTAAAATTCTCCCTGTTTTTCCATTTTAATTACAAAACCTACTGCAGAGATTACAATTTTTATTCATTCCATTTTTGATCCTTTGAGAATAAGAAAATATTCCAAATTGCTGAACCATGGTTTTTCACACTGCAGATGACCCTCAGCACCAAACCCAGAAACTCCCATACTCCAAGCCAAGGAGAGCAGTTTTAATGAATCACTGGAACAATTCAGTCAATGTTGAATTCTGATGATTAGTTTGAGGCTTAATTGTACTTGCTTTTTCCTCCAGCCCAATCAATAGCTCCTTGCATGGGGCTTGTTAGAGGCTGCTTGTTAAAGACTTGGCAACTGTTTCACCCCCAGGGAAAACCAAGGAAAGTGCTAGTCTGATTGCAGAGGTGCAGGTCTGGGTCAATGAGCAATACCAATGTTTCCCCAGCTAGCCCGAGTTTGACAAGCATCCTCCAGCTGGTGTGGAAAGCCTTTGCAAAGGCTCTCTAGGGTATCGAGGGAGTGGACATCCACCTCTCTGAAACATGGTGGTATTAACCCATGGGCAGCAGGGAACCCCCTCCCCAAGAAAACTGAGCATTCTAAGCATCTGACTTTACCCAAGGAAGACCCTTCAAGGATAGGGTGGGTTGAGAACACTTCGTTGATTTTAAGCATCATCATTGAGCCTTACCATGGAGTTTGTGATTGGCATTCTTATTGTAAAAGTTAAGCGACATGTTTTTTTTTTTTTTAAATCTCTTCAGAGATATCTTGTGTTTCCCCAGCTACTCAGATTTCTGGCAATATACTTTCTGCATCTGGATATACAATGTAGTTTCCTAGAGATCACCAGGAAATAGCATTGTTATTCAGTGAAGTGAAAGTGAACGTGTAAGTCGCTCAGTCGTGTCTGACTTTTGCGACCCAATGGACTATAGGCCACGAGGCTCCTCTGTCCATGGGGATTCTCCAGGCAAGAAAACTGAAGCGGGTCTGCCATTTCTTTCTCCAGGGGATCTTCCCGACTCAGGGATCGAACCCGGGCTTCCTGCATGACAGGCAGATTCTTTACCATCTGAGCCACTGACAAACTCATCGCTATTCAATACACTGTTTTAAATTCCATGCCCCCCATATTCTGAGCACACAACTCTGTGAGTTACATAACTGGAGGTTCTCTTAAGTTTTCTCAGCTCTTCCTCTTCCTCTTTTTAACACAAATGGATTGCAAAGGTAGCCAAAAGAATGGAGAGATGATAATTATGTGTCAGTGGCTCCTGCTGTTGGCTAAACTAAACCAGCTCTACTCAAAGTGTGATCAGACCACCAGCAGCAGCAGCATCTGGAAGCTTTTAAACATGACCATATACGGGCCCTAGGTAGTATTTACTGTCAGGACCTTTAGTGGGTTGAGGGGTGATGAAGCCCAGGAACATGCATTTTAACAAGATCTTCAAAAGATTCAAATGTACACTAAAGTTTGAGAGGAACTGGGTTAAACAAGCTAGAACCATTGCAACTGCAATCTGGGAGGCATCTCTTCACCTACCCTTTTCTTTATCCCAGTGACCTGAGCCTTAGTAAGTGGGGAGGTGTACACAGCGCTCAAGCATGTTACCTTCTGCAGAGGCCTTCCCTACAATACACAGCTGCACAGAAAGTGCTGGACAACTGACGAGGGTTTCACATATTGTAGAAGAACAATTATGTTAAAATACCAACCAGCTAGCTAGTTCACTATGTAGGATTTAAGAAGCTGAGAAAAAGGAATATTAAGAGTGCCTGCCACTGCAGAGTAGAAGAGGAATCAGTGAATAAATATACAGTGCATACATACGGGGCTAGGGTACAGGGACAGAGAGTTTTGAATGTGTGAAGGTAGGCAATGGCACCCACTCCAGTCCTCCTGCCTGGAAAATCCCATGGACGGAGGAGCCTGGTGGGCTACAGTCCATGGGGTCGCACAGAGTCAGACACGACTGAACGACTTCACTTTCACTTTTCACTTTCATACATTGGAGAAGGACATGGCAACCCACTCCAGTGTTCTTGCCTGGAGAATCCCAGGGACGGGGGAACCTGGTGGGCTGCCGTCTATGGAGTCGCACAGAGTCGGACACGACTGAAGCGACTTAGCAGCAGCAGCAGTAGCAGGTAGAACTGATAAAAGAATTTTCTCTCCAGCACTTTACAGAATAGTGTGTCTCCATAGTTTTGTGACTTATCTACCATAAGCAGACAATCTGTCAGGTTTCGGGCTTGGGAATTAAACCACTGGCCAGGTCTTTTATTGAGGCTGGTAGTTCTTTTTTGCAAATCCTAGAAAAACATTTTATTCCAAGATCCTGAGATTTCTAATGTGACTGTTCAGAGGTTAACATGGAATCTTGGCTCAATTACTTGTATTAAATGAGACAGGTGGAAAAAAGATTCAGAACAGAAGCAGTCTGAAATTTTCACAACCTTGCTTAATCAAGGAAAATGAAATATTCTGCTGGTGAGTGGCCTTGAGTGCAGTGGTATTGCCAGTGGCTTCAGTCGCCTCCATTAGTGTGTGTGTGTGTGTGTGTGTGTGTGTGTGCATGCGCGCGCACTAAGACGCTTCAGTCGTGTCCAACTCTTTGCAACCCTGTGAAATGTAGCATGCCAGACCCCTCTGTCCTTGGGATTCTCCAGGCAAGAATACTGCAGTGGCTTGCCATGTCCTCCTCCAGAGGATCTTCCCGACCCAGGGATGGAACCTGCGTCTCTTATGTCTCCTGCACTGGCAGGCAGATTCTTTACCACGAGCTCCATCTGGGAAATCCTGCATTAGTGTAGCTTCCTTTTATTAATTTTATTTCTATTCCCTCATCATCAGGATTTTATAGCACAATGTTCACTTGTTTAAATATAGTTGGTTATTAGATAGAGTAAAACTGACCCTGGTTGTGACATTAAATCAGCCACCCTTCCTAATGTACCATCTTCCGTAAGACTGAGAAATTACAGGAGACATTCACTGGGGCAGGTGCTAATTTTCAAATGTCTGTTTTATTTCTTTTCCCAATTGAAAAAAAAAACTATCATGATAAACTAAAAGCTGAAAAATGTGTTTACGCAGGAATAGCTTTTGTTGAAAGCTACTGGCATTTTACTGGGTCAATATACCTATGTTTGGATTTTAGCAGATAAGTTATCTTGCATGCCTATTTAGAAATCCTTAAACACTCTTCAGAAGCAGAAGGTAAAAGGGTTCGCATGTAATATATAAACAGATTATCTCTATCAGGAGTGATTTTTGATGAGAAGCAGGAACTCTCATGACTATACCTCAGACACAGCACCATGAGAACAGGACTTGTTCTGTCACCAGCAGCTCCAAAGGCTCCAGTGTGAACCCCTGGTGTCTAGGTCACTTCGTGGGGATGTTTCTATTCATCACTCACTGATTCATTCAACAACTACCATTGGGCACCTATTACATGCCAGGAACATCTAGGACTGAAGAGACAGAGGGCCTATAGCTTGTAGTCTTCTGGGGGTGACAACTGTTAGGTTATGAGAAGGGAAGACACGGCAGCAAACTGAAAAAGTTCCCTTGAAACAAAAAGCTATGATGAAGAGTTGTGATGGGGTGCCTGATGTAAGCTGGAGGGTATCTGAGTGAGGCACATGAGACAAGACTAAAGGGATACCTAAGAGCTCACTTGGATGAAGACCAGGACGACGTGTGCCAAGGTGATGGCAGAGAAACCAAGAGCACAGGGTAGGCTGTGTGGCCGCCGTGATCGAGTGAAGGGGTGCAGAAGGCTTGTGGGCATGGCGAGCTCAAGCAGGGCCTTCTGGCCACACCAGGACTTGGGTCTCTATAAGTGTATTAGAAGCTACCAAGATGTATTAAAGAGGGAATCTGACCATATTTTTACTTTTATATCATCGCTGTAGTTAGAGGGCAGAGTTGTTGTTGTTCAGTCACTCTTATCCCATTCTTTGAGGACCCCATGAACTGCAGCATGTCAGGCTCTTCTGTCCTTCACCATCTCCTAGAGTTTGCTCAAACTCACGTCCATTGAGTTGGTGATGCCATCCAACCATCTCATGCTCTGTCAGCCCCTTCTCCTCCTGCCCTCAGTCTTTCCCAGCATGTCTTTTCCAGTGAGCTGGCTCTTTGCATCAGGTGACCCAAGTACTGGAGCTTCACCTTCAGGGTCAGTCTTTCTAATGAATATTCAGGCTTGATTTCCTTCAGGGTTGACTGGTTTGGTCTCCAGGCCATCCGAGGGACTTTCAAGAGTCTTTTCCAACACAATTAGAAAGTATCAATTCCTCGGCGCTCAGCCTTCTTTATGGTCCCACTCTCACATCTGTATGTGACTACTGAAAAAAATCACGGCTTTGACTATATGGACCTGACTACTGAGTGCCAAGGTGTATGCAGAAATAGACTATAGGAGGCTATTGTGAAATTCCAGACAGAGAACAGTGGTTGGCCTAGGAAGCAGCCACTGGAACTAGATAAAAGTGAACATGACCTTCAAATAAATAGGAGCCGAAATCAACCGGATTTACAGACTGACAACGTGAGAGCATTGTACTTATTAATTCCCATCAACCTGAATACAATTTTCTTAGAAACAAATCCATCTGTAATAGATACAATGCTGCCCATTCTCTATGAAAAACATAAAAAGAAATCCAGTAGAACATTTGGAGATTTAGAAACAGCATTCCTTGGCTAGAATCCCAGCAGAGCTCAGGGGAACTCAAATCGACCCCATCTGCAACCTTGTGGATTGCAAGGAGTTAATACCTTTGTTCTGGAAAAATGGTGTGTATGCCTCACTTGTCTAAATTTGCATCGATAGGAAACACAGTTTCGAAGTATGAATGCTAATGACAATGCAGAGGCTGTTTTTTCTATGCATAATAGGACATTAGTTCTTCCCTATGCGTCTAAAAGGTACGCTATCCTGCCTTTATCTGCCATCCCTGCTTTTTCCTTTGGAGCACAAATGCAAGAAAGGGTCTCTTCACTCATCCAGAGGTCACACGTGATATCAGGGAGCAACCACATGCCTCTTGAAACTATTCACAGAAGAGATCCAACCTTCTTGTTATGTTTCCTGGCACCTCTATGTCTGCACCCCTTCCCTAAAAGTAACATAAAATCTACACTTAATAAACAAATCTGTCACAACACTGACTTATACCCCAGATCAGAGTATTTTAGAAACAAGTAAAAATGAATAAGCTGTACAAACTTCAATTCTCTCGGTTTCGACACGTCCTCATATCTTTGTACTTGTTCTTTTCCATGCAGTGATCATCTGTTTTTTTTTTTTTCTTTTACAATGTCCACAACCTCACAAGTCTAATTACTAACATTAATTTACACCCACAGTGTCATCATTTGATTTGCTTTCCCAAGAAACTTCCTAAACAGGATCTGCCTATGTTAAAGAGTAAAAATGATGATACATACGTAGGCAGCCTTCTCTCCTCAGGCTCTGCTTTCTAAGGGCTGTCTAACGATTTCTAATAACCTGTGTACTCGAAGGATCTGACACACCAATATCCAACCAGAAGAGGAATTTTGACTTTAGAGTCTTGTGAAGGAGCCCATCACTTATTTTCTCTTAGGCTAACAGCATTAATATCAGGGGAGTGGGAAAGACATGGCTATATTTATTTCTTTAACTTATCAATTGATTTCTATCCAGAAAAGCATGTTGGTAGAAAGAGAGGGAAATAAAAGTGGGGGTCAGAAACACTCTCATTTTAACCTCTGGAGGTAGCCTAATCCCCTGGCTGACTGTGGAGTGGCATAAAAAAAACTCAAATGTTCACATCACTTGTGGGGATGAGTTTTAAAACAGAGAGGGCACAAAGGAAAAGAATGTCACCGGCCTCTGTGATTATTTCAGACACTGGCTCCCAGAAGGCACACGGTTCAAAGAAAGGACATGCAGATCAGAAGAGTTGGCCCTTCTATTTACCTTTTGAGTTTCAAAACCTGTGATTGTTCCTACCCACTCAATTTCTTGTACTTACATGACTTAACGCTCAGACATGAAAGAAGATATGCCAATAGATAAAACCTAATTCTTGATAAGTCATCCAGTTACGATTTAAGTCTTTGATCTAACAGAAAGCTTCAATATGATCCGTTTCAACTGTTAACGTTTAGTATCAAGTATATTTCCAAGTTAAGTTCAAGGTCAGATCTTTTCCTCTACTGTTCACCTGCATCCTCCACGCACAGAAATCTTTGGATGACCTTCCCCCTTGGGGGTAGGTTTATTTATTTATTTATTAGTCTCTCTATTCCTGCATAGGAATGCCACAAAGTCAGGATATTCTGGAGACCCTGTACCTAGGATCTCCTGTTTATTCAATGACTAAAATAAACCAAAACCCAAAGAAGGCAGAGCCCATGCCTGATTAAACTTACACCCTGCAGACTTAGCAGAGCATCACCCAAACTGAGCCAGAGTGTCGAGGGTGGTATGAGGATTGCTCCTGACACATAACTTAGACCACTCGTGCTGAAATATGCTCAGTTCTTTGTTTGCTTATTTCAGGACTTCAACATATGAATTTGGAGGGACACAACATTCAGTCCACACGGAGAAGAGAGAAGGGATGAAACAACGCTGCAGACCTCTGTGGTACATAATTATCATCAGATGTATACAACTTTATACTCTCATCTGTGTCAAAACTCCGCAGTTGATTTGCGTTCTCCAATACACGTATCAAGTTGGTGCTTCATCTTTCTTATCTTTAGCCTTTTTTTCTGGGCTCCTTACCTCATCCTGATCCCTTCTCTAAACCACAAAGCTACATTACCATTTAAAAAATACAATCAGGGGAAAAAGTATGATGCAGTTAATATGTTTTAATTTTAAAATTAAAAGCTTGCTCAGCTAACTTGAATCCAGAATAAAAACAGCAGACCCTGCTGGAAGAATGGCTCTTCAAAATCAGATTCTGCCTTGCCCCCAAGCCTATTTACTGGGGCGTTTTATTTCCATTCTGGTTTTCAGTCCATGGTTTGTCCTCGCCTCACAGAAGTGCTATTCATCAGTGTAACATTAACAGAAGGACCTGACTGTTACAGACTACAGTCAGGATACTGACTGGAACACAGTCAGTGTTACAGACTGGAACACAGTTTAGCCACAACTGAATTAATTTGAGGCACAGAGACCCCTGTTTTTAGTCTATTAGTTTAATGTCTTATTTCCACTAAGTTGGACAAATTAGCATTGAGGGTATAAAGTGAGGTCGCTCAGTTGTGTCCAACTCTTACGACCCCATGGACTGTAGCCTACCAGGCTCCTCTGTCCATGGGATTTTCCAGGCAAGAATACTGGAGTGGGTTGCCATTTCCTTCTCCAGGGGATCTACCCGACCCAGGGATCGAACCCGGGTCTCCTGGATTGCAGGCAGATGCTTTACCCTCTAAGCCAGAGTAAACTCTTCACCATTGAGAGTGTAACTGCTAATAACTAAACTGACCTAAAACACGCACGTAACTGTGATCTCCCTGTCACAGTGCTGGGTGTGCTGTGCTGGCTGGAAGGGCAAACAGGGAAGTGTGTGCGTGTTGGGCGCTTAGTTAGGTCCGACTCTTTGTGACCCCATGGACTCTAGCCACCAGGCTCCTCTGTCCATGGGATTCTCCAGGCGAGAATGCTGAAGTGGGTTGCCAGTTCCTTCTCCAGGGGATCTTCCCAACCCAGAGATCTAACCTGGGTATCCCACACTGCAGGCAGATTCTTTACCATCTGAGCCACCGAGATAAGGGGAATGAATGATTGTAACAATCGGGTATGGACCATTTCTAATAACTGGAAAGACAATTTGCTCACATAACTTTTAGCTTCACTGTCTATTTACGGACTTGGATACATTTGGTATTCTTCTGGCTAAATATACCTAGATACGAAACATTTTATTAAGCTGTTGCAAAAAATATATAAACATAAGACCATATGGCTGGCTCAGAAAATACCTCCTCTTTGTGATTCATATGAATATACTATGAAGTAAGTGTAATAAAAGCGAGCTGCTTTTGATTTACTTATTAATATATCTCACCCAGAGTTCCACAAAAATCTCACAACATTGTTCAGCACTGTACCACCAGTTTCTAAATAACAAAGTAGATGCATATTGCTCAGTATCACCAAGCACTGTCAATCATAAAAAGGTAATCAAGCTCGGACAGACCCTGAGGGGTTCCCTAAGTTTATCACTCAGAGATACAAAAAAGATCCTGGCTAAACCACCTTAGGCTAAAGGGTCTATTTTAAAGCTCAGCAGCTTTAAAAATAGGAGACTATTCCATAATTTCCTCTAGATTTCTATTTCTAAAGCCTTTTAAATATGGAAATGTTACTTCTCAGGTGAGTCTTCAGGCTGCAGTTCACCATTTTCTCAATGAAGGCAGAAACCGTTTGCCATATTCAGTGACAAAGCATCCAGCATCTCCACCATGGTTTGCTAACCAGTAGAGTTCATTTGTTCACTCAGTCATTCCTTTTCTTTCTCTCTCTACAACTTTATTAAAGTACAGTTGGTTTACAATACTGTGTTAGTTTCAGGTATACAGCTCCAGATTCTTTTCCACTACAGGCTGTTAAAGATACTAGTTTCCCATGTGCTATACAGTAAATAGCACATTTTTATTTATTTGTATTTATTTATTTGTATTTGTCGGAGAAGGCAATGGCACCCCACTCCAGTACTCTTGCCTGGAAAATCCCATGGATGGAGGAGCCTTGGTAGGCTGCAGTCCATGGGGTCGCTGAGTCAGACATGACAGCGACTTCACTTTCACTTTTCACTTTCATGCATTGGAGAAGGAAATGGCAACCCACTCCAGTGTTCTTGCCTGGAGAATCCCAGGGATGGTGGAGCCTTGTGGGCTGCCATCTATGGGGTCGCACAGAGTCGGACACGACTGACATGATTTAGCAGCAGCAGCAGCATTTGTATTTGTATTTATTACAGTAAATATGTGTTGTTTATTTTATACTGGGGTGTGTAATAATTCCATAATCCTAATTTATCCTTCTTCCTTCCCTTCCCCCTTTGGTAATCACAAAACATGGAAGTAATCTAAATGTCCATCAACAGATGAATGGAGAAAGTAATAGTCTACTGCATGTGTACACACACACACACACACACACAGGAATACTACTCAGCCATAAAAAAGAATGAAATATGCCATCTGCACAACAAGGATGGGCATAGAGATTATCATACTAAATGAAGTCAGTCAGGTAGAGAAAGACAAATATCTGTTATCACTAATATGTGGAATCTAAAAAAGTAATACAAATCATTTACAAAATAGACACAGACTCAAAGACACAGACTCATAGACATAGAAGACATTGCTTCTTGCTCTACGAGGGGCTTCCTAGATCTCAGTTCAGTTTTTTCACACACCTCCCTACCCTCTCGAAGGTCTCATATAATTCTCCCCAGTAGACTGGAAGCTACTTAAGAGCAGGGACTGTATCTGCCTTGTTTACCTCTCTATTCCTAGCTCCTAACACAGGACCTAGCATATACCAAATTATTCAATAAATACTTGTTGAAAGAACAATCAATATAAAATGAAAAGAGATTCAAGCTATCTTCCTCCTTCTCTTCTCACTTGGCTAAAAATACACTCAGTGAACTACAGCTATAGCTTTCAAGAATGAGCAATAGCTCGTCTGTGATGCCAAGTTGGATCCAGCATAGGATCCACGGGGGATGTTACTCTGGAGGGCTCTCTGAAGGGATAAGATGGATTTTAAAAGACGTCAACAATGCAAAGCTATTTCCTTCCACTGTATTATTTGGTTTCTGGCATTTCAACCCATCTGATAGTTTACTGGTGCCCACTTCTGATTCTAAAAGATATAACCCATTCATCACATGGGAATTTATTATTTCACAATTAGGAGAAACTTAAATTATGTAGATGCTGCAGAGCATATGGGTGCATTTTCCTCTGCCCTTCCCACATGAGTCCCTTCCACTGTGGCTATAATATATAAATTTTATTCACTAGCAACATAGTTTTTGCTAAAAGCAAAACTATTTGTAAAGCATTCAGAAACTATAGTGATAGGCACTGAACACAGAGCTAGAAGGACAGGAATGAGAAATACACCATCTGGTCTCTGGAGAAAGACCTGGTTTTCTAATATGTGTTTAATGCTGACTGATTATATGACTACTGGCAAGTCAGTTCATTTCTCTGGCCTTGGTTTCCTCAGTTAATGAAAAGTTTGGGTAAGAAGGTCTCTTCAAGTTCTTACATGTTATGATTATACCTAAAAAGATGGCAGTGCATTGAGTCAGAAATCTTCAAGAAACAAGTTGATGGATGCTTGTTGCAGGAAGCAGAGAAAGCCTGTCCTAAGCCTGGTGCCCAAGAAGAACAACTCTGCTCCTCCCAGGTAAGTTGTCTGGGCCAAGGGAGTATGTCCACCTGAAACCTGCATCACCATTTAAACCACACTCTGGATATTGGGTACTTAGGAGCATTTATTTCCTTGTCCAGATGGCCAAGTTCTTCTAGAAGATGGGTCTTGAACAGGTGTTCTGGTGGGTGTCCACACATGTGCCTCAGAGGCTCCTTGTGGTTGGAGGGATGGGCCTTAGGTAGGAAGAGGAGTCAAACCAAGGGGGAGGGCAGCTGCATTTGCAGTCTTATCCAGTCCTGGAAAATTTCAGTGGAGGGCCTACTGGAGGTCACTTTATGATTGAACAGTGACCACGAAGGGAAAACAGATAGAAGGGATAAAGCAGCACCTTCCCTACCTGCTTGTGGAGAACCTAAAATAAATCACTCTGTTTTCTGGTCCTCTGAAGTTCTGTATAATCCGCTTAAAAATATAATTGGCACCGTGTTTTCACAAGACTCTCTGTTAGGCTCAAGCGATGCAGAGTTGAATGGTGTCACGCTGCCCTGGCTCTGCGAGCACATGAGGAAGTATTTTATTATCTATTGTGTTGTGTCCTCTGTCCTCCTGCAGACAAGGCAGTCATTTCAATGTTGAGTTGAGCTTAGAGGCCTTTTTCAGGATTACTGTGGGGACAATGTTATGATATCCAAAAGGCTCAGAATCAAAGGTGGGCAAAGTTTGGGAGGAAAGACTGTTACACACAGAAAGTGGGGTCACGACAATGACTATCTGATCCATGTTTAGAAGACTCTGGAGAACAGACGTAGAGAGGAACTTTTCTAGATCTAAAAAGGCGAACTTGTTAAATAGGTGCTAGACAAAAGTAAGTAACATAGTGAAAGTGAAGTTGCTCAGTCACGTCCGACTCTTTGCGACCCTGTGGACAGCAGCCTACCAGGCTCCTCCATCCATAGGATTTTCCAGGCAAGAGTACTGGAGTGGGGTGCCATTTCCTTCTCCAGGGGATCTTCCCAACCCAGGGATCGAACCCGGGTCTCCCACATTGTAGGCAGACGCTTTACCATCTGAGCCACCAGGGAAGTCATGAATAACACAGTAATTACTTTATAAAGGTTTGGGAATAAAATCAAAGGAGTCAATATATCCACATATAGGGCACAGAACCTGGAAACAGGTTATTTGTAAAGTCAGAAGATTCAGGTCCTTTAGGGGTGAACTAGAGAAGCAAAGTCGGACACAACTGAGCGACTGATCTGATCTGATCTGAGAGAAGCAACCATAGAAACCAGAATCACAGCTCCCAGTGGTTTTGAACCTTGCAAAGAATAGAATCTTTTTAAAAATTATCATTGTATTCTCTTACTACTTTTAGCTGGTATGTATGACCTCTACTGATTACATAGTGATATTATATGACCTCTATTAAATACACACCTTATTAATCTTATATTCAGCAATCTTGCCAAATCTTCCAATCAGTTCTGAGTTCTCTACAGAGTCTCTTGCACATAGATTCTCTGTAGAAATCATCATCTCATTTCTCTAGGTAGGACCCCTAGGCTAGGTTAAATAGAAGCAGTGAGAGTGAACAGTCTTCTCTTTCAGCTATTATCATAAAAAAATTCTTTCGGTGTTTCACCATTAGCATGGTGTGTTCTGTAGGTGCAGTTTACCAGGTTAAAAAAGTCAGCTTTTATTTGTAACATGCTACCTTTTTTCTTTCTTTAATATCATGATTAGATATTAAATTTTATCAAATGTTTTGCTTCGTCTTTTGAGATAATTATAAGATCTTCTTTTTAATATGGTCATATGACAAATTACATTAATACATGTTAACCAATGTATCTAATGTTAACCCATCCTGGGATAGATAAACCCTAGGATGTGATTTTTTTCCTCAATTACCGGATTTAGTTCGGTAATATTTATACCAAACTTTAATCTGGTAATATTTATTCCAAATAAAGTAAATTTAGTTACTTTAGTTTGCAAGTAAAGGTGACCTACAAATTTTCCTTTCTTACTTACAATGTGTTCTTAGCTCTGTGTGTGATTATACTATGAAATGATTGGGAGCTTTCTCTCCTTTCTGTGTTCTAAAATAATTTGCAGTTGTTTCTTGAGAGTTTGGTAGAATTTATATAAATAACCATCTAGGTCTAAAGATCTTTTCTATATTTTAAAGAAAGGTAACTATAAACTACTATATGTAACCTTTTAATTGTAACAAATTCAATAAAGACTTTAAAAATGGTCTACATAAAAAATTCTTTAAAGAACAAATCATTCTGTTTCCTCAGCAGTCAAAAGAAGGTTACTGTAATCTAACTTTCTTTTTTAACTTTTAATTTTGTATTGGGGTATAGCCAAGTAACAAACAATATTGTGATAGTCTCAGGTGAACAGCAAAAGGCCTCAGCCATACACAGACATGTGTTCATTCTCCCCCAGACTACTGCATGAAATTTCTATCCAGAATATAAAAGCAATCTGAAAATTCAGTAATAGGAAAACAAACAGCACAAATGGTTAAAAGATTTGAACAAAGATATAAAAATGGTAAATAAGAAGATGCTTAACATCATTAATCAGGGAAATGCAAATTTAAACCACAGTGAGATGTCATTCATGCCTATTAGAATGGCTTAAGCAAGAGAAGGGCTTCCCTGGAGGTTCAGACTATATAGAATCTGCCTGCAGTGTAGGAGCCTCGGGTTTGATCCCTGAGTGGGGAAGATCCCCTGGAGAAGGAAATGGCAACCCACTCCAGTATTCTTGCTTGGAGAATCCCATGGATAGAGGAGCCTGTTGGGGCTACAGTCCATGGGGTCGCAAAGAGTCGGACATGACTGAGCGACTACCAAACAAAAGAATGGACAATACCAAGTGTCAGTGGCAATGCAAAGCAGCCAGAACCCATTGCTTTGCGAATGGTTAAGGCAAAATGGCACAGCCCCTTTAGAAAACAGGGTGGCAGTTTCATATGGCATTAAACACACCCTTACATATGGCCCAGCAGCCTCACAGCCAGTGATTAGAAACATGTTTATATGCAATTGTCAAAAACTAGAAAAACAAAAACCAAAAGCCCTCCAATTGGTTCAGTGAATAAAGTGTGGCAAAACCATGTAATGGAATACTGCTAATAAGAAAAAAGAAACAAATCAGTGGTACACAGCACAACAGAAATGCATCCCAATGCATTTTGAAAAAGCTACAAACTTTCTGATTCTATTTATGTAACATTCTGGAAAGGCCAAAACCATGAGGACAGAAAACAAATCAACCATTACTGGGCCTTGGGTGGGAGAGAGAGTCCTCTAAAACAGGGCAGGAGGAAAATCGTTAACAGCAATAAAGCTGCTCTATGTCTTCATTGTGATGGGGTTTATATTTCTATACATAGTTAACTGAACTCATTGACCTGTACATGAAAAAGGGTGAAACTTACTGTATGTAAACTATATCTCAATAAAAAAAGTTTTAGAAAAGGATGATTTTTAAACCACTGATTTAATTTGGATACTGGTTATTTTGATAGTTTATTCAGATTTTCTATTTCTACTAGCTCCCATTTTGGTAATATATATTATCTTCTAGGAAGTCTCTTTAATTTAGGTTTAAAATTTTTGGTATGAAATAGTTCATTTTTTCTTCTGAATAAAAAGCTCTGTAGTTATGTCTTTTTTATTTCTGATTTTTTTTTTTAATTTGTGTCTTTATTTTTATACAATTACTTTTGTTAGATTTTTATCTATTTCAGAGGTCTTTTGTTTTTAGGTTTTATAGATCTTTTTACTGTTTCATTGTTTTCTGATTCATTAACTTTGGCTCTTTTCAACCTTTCTTCTTTTCTAAAGTTTGCAATTAAGGTTATATATTTCCCTTTACTGCTTTAGCAATGTTTCACATATATCTGTCATGCAATATATTTTCAGTCAATTCTAAATATCTGGGATTCCCTGGTGGTTTAGATGGTAAAGAATCTGCCTGCAATGCAGGAGACCTGGGTTCAATCTCTTGGTTGGGAGATCCCCCGGAGAAGGGAATACGGCTACCTACTCCAGTATTCTTGCCTGGGAAATCTCATGGACAGAGGAGCTTGGTGGGCTACAGTCCATGGGTTTGCAAAGAGTTGGACACAACTGAGCAACTAACACAAGTATTTAATAGAGTATAATTTATTCTTTCATCTGTAAAATAAAATTTATTTAATCCAAAAAATATAACTCATAAAACATCTAATCCATAAAATAATCCATGAAATATATTAAATTTCAATTTCTAAACTTTAGATGGGCTTTGGCCATCTTATAGCTTGTTGATAGTGTATTTATTTTTATACCTTCCTAATGAACAGTTCCTTTCATCAGTACATAATGATCCAACTTTATACATGTTTCTTGACTTAAAATATTTTTGCCTGATATTAACGTATATAAATAAGCAGGGTGACAATATACTGCCTTGACTTACTCTTTTTCCTGTTTGGAACCAGTCTGTTGTTCCATGTCCAGTTCTAACTGTTGCTTCCTGACCTGCATATAGGTTTCTCAAGAGGCAGGTCAGGTGGTCTGGTATTCCCATCTCTTTCAGAATTTTCCACAGTTTATTGTGATCCACACAGTCAAAGGCTTTGGCACAGTCAATAAAGCAGAAATAGATGTTTTTCTGAAACTCTTTTCCTTTTTCCATCCAGCGGATGTTGGCAATTTGATCTCTGGTTTCTCTGCCTTTTCTAAAACCAGCTTGAACATCTGGAAGTTCATGGTTCATGTATTGCTGAAGCCTGGCTTGGAGAATTTTGAGCATTACTTTACTAGCATGTGAGATGAGTGCAATTGTGTGGTAGTTTGAGCATTCTTTGGCATTGCCTTTCTTAGGGATTGGAATGAAAACTGACCTTTTCCAGTCCTGTGGCCACTGCTGAGTTTTCCAAATTTGCTGGCATATTGAGTGCAACACTTTCACAGCATCATCTTTTAGGATTTGAAATAGCTCAACTGGAATTCCATCACCTCCACTAGCTTTGTTCGTAGTGATGCTTTCTAAGGCCCACTCAATAACCTCAGATATGCAGATGACATCACCCTTATGGCAGAAAGTGAAGAGGAACTACAAAGCCTCTTGATGAAAGTGAAAGTGGAGAGTGAAAAAGTTGGCTTAAGGCTCAACATTCCGAAAACTAAGATCATGGCATCTGGTCCCATCACTTCATGGTAAATAGATGGGGAAACAGTGGAAACAGTGGCAGAGTTTATTTTTGGGGGGCTCCAAAATCACTGCAGATGGTAACTGCAGCCAGGAAATTAAAACACACTTACTCCTTGGAAGGAAAGTTATGACCAACCTAGATAGCATATTCAAAAGCAGAGACATTACTTTGCCAACAAAGGTCCATCTAGTCAAGGCTATGGTTTTTCCAGTGGTCAGGTATGGATGTCAAAGTTGGACTGTGAAGAAGGCTGAGCGCCGAAGAATTGATGCTTTTGAACCGTGGTGTTGGAGAAGACTCTTGAGAGTCCCTTGGACTGCAAGGAGATCCAACCAGTCCATCCTAAAGGAGATCAGTCCTGGGTGTTCTTTGGAAGGAATGATGCTAAAGATGAAACTCCAATACTTTGGCCACCTCATGCGAAGAGTTGACTCATTGGAAAAGACCCTGATGCTGGGAGGGATTGGGGGCAGGAGGAGAAGGGGACAACAGAGGATGAGATGGCTGGATGGCATCACTGACTCGATGGACGTGAGTTTGAGTGAACTCCAGGAGTTGGTGATGGACAGAGAGGCCTGGCGTGCTGTGATTTACGGGGTCGCAAAGAGTCAGACACGACTGAGTGACTGAACTGAACTGAATGCATATAAGGGCTTCCCTAGTGGCTCAGACAGTACAGCGTCTGTCTGCAATGCAGGAGACCCGGGTTAAACATTCTTTTAAAAAAATAACTGACTGGTGTATCTTTTTGTGTCCTTTTATTATAAACTCTTTCATATCCTTATGTTTGAGGTATGTTTCATAAAGAACTTATATCTTGATTTTGTTATATACTTTTTAGCAACCCCAACCTTTTAACTAGTATATATAGACCATGAACACAACTGAAATGACTTAGCAGCAGCAGCAGCAAGCATAGACCATTAATGTTTACTATAATCACTGATATTTGGGCTTATTTCTACTCTTATTTGTACTAATTATCATGATTTTTCATTTTTCCTTCTTTATAACCTTCTTTTAGACCATGAGGTTTCTTTTATTTTTCTTTTTCCCTCTAAACGACTTTAAGCTGTGTATCTACTTCTATTCTTTTAATGGTTAGCCTTGAATATTTAATATGCTTACTTGACTTTGAAAGTTCAAAATAAATCCTTATCCTCGCCTTCCAAATAATATAGTGAGGTTAGACATCTTTACTCAGGTCTTATCATTCTGCTTTATATGCTGTTATCTAATATACAAGATATAGTAGACAGATTTTATTTTCTTGGGTTCCAAAATCACTGCTGATGGTGACTCTAGCCATTAAATTAAAAGACACTTGCTCCTCGGAAGGAAAGCTATGATAAACCTAGACAGTGTGTTAAAACACAGTGATATCACTTTGCCAACAAAGATCCATAGAGTCAAAAGCTATGGTTTTTCCAGTAATCATGTACGGATGTTGAGAGCTGGACCATAAAGAAGTCTGAGTGCCAAAGTACAGATGTTTTCAAATTGTGGTGTTGGAGAAGACTCTTGAAAGTCCTTTGGACTGCAAGGAGATCAAACCATTCAATCCGAAAGGAAATCAAACCCAAATATTGGAAGGACTGATCCTGAAGCTGAAGCTCCAATACGTTGGCCACCTGATGCAAAGAACCGACTCATCGGAAATGACGCTGTTGCTGGGAAAGATTGAAGGCAAAAAGAGAATGGGGCAGCAGAGGATGAGATAATATCACCGACTCAATGGACATGAATCTGAGCCAACTCCAGGAGACAGTGAAGGATAGGGAAGCCTGGCATGCTGCGGCCCATGGGTGTGCAAAGAGTCAAATACAACTCAGTGACTGAACAACACCAGCAACGTAGTATACTAGTTCTGCCTTTATCTAATTAACCCTCCAATGATTAATGATTTTTATTATTTTATAAACAATAGGCACTGAAAAGTGTTACCAATTTATGTGATCATTATTGCTTCCAACATTCTATTCTTTTACTTTCTTTTTCCTAAATTATATTTTTTTCATTTCTTTTGGGATTATCTGTTTGTGGTACACTCTTTTAGATTTTTATCACTCAAAATATTTTAATTTCACTAGTTTACCCAAGCACAAAATTGCTGGTTAACAGTATTCCTCCTCAGGACTCAAGATACTATTGAAAACTGTATATTCTAAAGATACAATTTGCAATAGTCAGACATTTCCAGCATGTTGACATAAAGCAAATTGATGCTTTCTGAGAGCCATCGGTGACTGGTGGAGGAGAAGGAAAAAGTGGAGAGGATGGCAGATGAAGAAGGGAGGAAGGGAAAGAAGGGTAACCTTACGACAAACAAGGACAAGAGGCAGAATAATGTGGGGTGCATGAACGAGGGCTGTCAGCGGCATCCCCACAAGTCTGTGCCTGGCCTAAAACAGCTCTTTCTTGGCTCCTAAGGGTTCTTTTAAAATAACATCTGCTGTGGCTCAAAAGAAAAGGTGCTAAGAATGATCTTACCTGCAATTCTTTATGAATCGTTAGTGACTCTAGGCAAAGAACTGCAAGTACTTCAGGTGTTATCATTTTCCGGCATTCCCTGCAAGGGGAGCTACCCGCTGTAGCATTTACAGGGCCAAACCACGCTTCTTTCTGGCTTATTTACAGAAGTCTTCAGATAACATCATACAGCCTTTTCCAGCAATTATAGCCTGAAACAGTGGCTGGGGAGGGCGTTGTGCAGGAGAGATATTTTGCTAACAGAACGGGTAAATCCTCTGTTCTGTATCATTTCTCTTGTTACTATATTTGACTGCAACAGAAAACTTAATAAACTTTGACATGTTTTTTCCGTATGTGCTGATTTAAAACCAAAGAACATGAGGGCTGGCAGGGGCCTCAGGGACCATCTATTCTGAACCCTTCACTTTATGAACTCTTTCATCCAGGAAAAAAAAATCTAATTCAGGAAGGAAAATGGGGATACACCAAGGACATCAAATACTGGCACAGCTTCACTCAGAATAATTACTGCTATATATATATTTTTAATTTTCAACACTTTTGGGGTACATGAAAAGAGCGACACTCAGGACTTTCTTACCCAGCTATTTTAAATACTGCACGCTATACCTATCCTCTCCTTGGGGGGAGAAATAATCCATTGCTGTTCAACACATTCTGATTTAATGTTGATGTAACAAATTGTCTGTACTCCCAGTGCTTGCTGTATTTTTCTAAAAATATTCTCATTTTTAGCTCAGCTTGAAAACTCCTCTGGTTTTCTATTAGTCCGGGAAGCAAGCCATTAAAAACTTTTTTCTTTCACAAAAAGTTCTAACCTAAGAGGACATAAAATTTAAGTGGAGACAGTTCTAACATCACTGAGCTACCCAATCCCTAATCCTTCCTTAGCCTCTTTCTACCAGGTTTTCTGTTGATGTTTTCTCTCTCGGGACACATTACTGTCCTCAAGGACAATATAAGGGAATTTGTTTTCAGACAGCATTTCTGGCTCCTGATCAAAGAGGTTTATTCCCAAGATAATTACTTCTAGACATCAGATATAGGCAGTGCACGGTGATGAAAACAGTGTGGGGAAAAAGCAGTTATCCTATTTCATTCACTGAGCATTTGAATTATTAGTTCTTAGAGGACTCCCTGTATATTCAGAAGGTTATCTCATTCTAGAGGACTTCGCAGAAAGAAACCACAAGCACTAGACTTAGTTTAGCATCCTGAAAGGCTTATCCGTTTGGACCCTGAACACACCCCAGTTCCAACGAAGACTGTTGGTAAAATTTCCAATAAGGTTAATTTTACCAGTGTAGCAGGTTCGTGCTTACTAAGACTGCAGGCTTATTACAGAGGTCTCTGGCCCACTCTTGTCCCACAGAACCTTAAATTCTAGCATTTTACCTACCTTTTAAAAAGGTCCCTAAAGAAAGTGTTCAGTCTTCTAAATCAGGAGGGAAGGCTGTGTGGGCTCCAGTGGGGAGGAGGGCAGGGAAGGTCAGGATTCTCTGTGCAACGTCAAGACAGCTGGCGATGGAGCTGTTCTAACAGGACGGTTTCCATGGGTCACGTTTCTTACATAAAGCTGGATGCCAGAGAATATTTTAGCCTTCCAACACATAGATTCTGTTCTTGGCTAGAGTAATGGTGACAGGGAGAGAAACTGGTGAAATGATTTTCTTTATACTCAGAGAGAAGAATGCCCAGCTGCTGTCAAAATGGGAGAAGGCTTAGATGTAACAGATGCCTGGATGTAGTCCAATCTAAGCCTCACATGTTGAAGACGAAGAGATAAGGTTCAGAGAGGTGAAGTCACTTGTCTATGGTCACACAGTTAATAACAGTTAGATCAGTGACCTTGCTAATATAGGGCATTGCTACTCTTTTTTTAACTTTTTATTTTGTATTGGGTTATATGGCACCCCACTCCAGTACTCTTGCCTGGAAAATCCCATGGACAGAGGAGCCTGGTGGGCTGCAGTCCATGGGGTCGCTAAGAGTCAGACACAACTGAGCGACTTCACTTTCACTTTTCACTTTCATGCACTGGAGAAGGAAATGGCAACCCACTCCAGTGTTCTTGCCTGGAGAATCCCAGGGACAGGGGAGCCTGGTGGGCTGCCGTCTCTGGGGTTGCACAGAGTCGGACACAACTGAAGCGACTTGGCAGCAGCAGCAGCAGCAGCATAGCTGATCGACAATATTGTGATAGTTTCACATGAACAGTGAAGAGACTCGGCTATACATAGACATGTAACCATTTTCCTCTAAGCTCCCCTCCCATCCGAGCTGCCATATAACATTGAGCAGAGTTCCCTGTGCTATATACACTAGGTCCTTGTTGGCTATCCATTCAGCACTGTTACCCTTAACAATCAATGTTTTAAAAAAGAGCAAATTAGTGCACACCATAATACTGGGATATAGTGCAACTTTCCCAAGGACTAATGGGAACCCCATAATTAGAGTACAACCAGGTCCTGAGCATTTCACTTGTCAAAAGTCTCTGGAGGTATGTTGCTGAAACCTATTGCTGGTGCAGAAGGAACTCGCCAAGCATTCGCTGGTTTGCAACCCCAGTGTTGTGTATCTGTGCGTCTCCCGCAGGGAGAGGAGTGAAAAATTAATGAGAAGCTCAGAAAAGCTCATTTTCAGGGCTACAGAGATTGGAAGGGTAATGAAAATTGGAAGTGAAGGGAAAGGTTTAAGCTATCAGCCTCAAGCTCTGGCAAATCATACAAATGGAGAGTAAATGTAAATATACCAACAGAAAAATGGAAAACCACCAAAGAGTCATTTAGGGAAGGACTGGATTGGAATTACAAACACCCAGGGCAGAGCTCTTTGAGATTCATTCCTGGGTGTCCATCCATCTGAGACGCCCAAGCTTATGGCCATTGGACATACAGAGCACAGCCCTGGTCTCCTAGGGTCGGCGTTTCATGAGGAAGGACCATGCATGTTGATCCAAAGGTGTTTTTCCTCTGATCCTGCTTGGGCACAACAGTCTATAAGCCTGATGAGGATGAGGGTGAACTTGGGAAAACCAGGTACCTTAAAAACTTTTTGGAGGATTTTTTTTTTCCTAACAAGGTGATATAATTAATTTTCCAAGGAGAAAAAAATCTGAGTTAAAAGCTATATGTGATTTTGTTGACAAAGTTTGATGTCCAAAGCAGAAAAAAATGGGCAGAAACCACTTCCTACTGGGACTGATTGTGGGGCTCTCTTTACACCTGAACACCCCAAGTCCTCCCAGCTGGGGCTCTGGTTCTCACCTGTCCTTTCCCTGGAGCAGTTTATTCCCAAGTGAGAATACTGCAGCTATCAGTCTTGTGCTCCTTACAATGAACTACTCTTCCTGGAGAAGGTCTTGGACTGTCACTGCTCAGAAGGGTTTTAGAGCCGAGAAACCAGGAAGATGCTGGTTCATGGGAATAACTAACATTCTTCTGCTGAAGAGAAATATTTGCAAGCCCAGTAAGGAGTCGCCACGAGACCTCAGCTCTGATTGACATGGCCAAAAATAAAAAAATTCCCGCCAGTAATAACTTGCTTACAGACCTCCAGAAGAAGAGAAACCTGGTTATCCTTTGAGAGCAAGAAGGCCTTCATCTTATGCACTGTTGGTGTGGGTTTAATTGTTATTCCCACCCCCAACTCCAACCAAATGCACATGTCCAAGTCCTAACTCAGTATCTCAGAATGTGACATTATTTGGAAATAAGTCCATTAAAGATGTAATGAGTTAGATTAGGATGAGGAGATGCTGGAGGCAGGATGGGCCTCTAATCCCATCTACCCAGAGTCCTTGTAAATAGAGGAAATTTGTACACACACACACAGGGACAGCATCACGTGAGGATGAAGCAGAGAACAGGGTGATGTATCTGTAAGCCAATGAATGACAAAGGTTGCCAGCAAACCACCAGGCCTAGAGGACAGGCAACAGGCCAGAGCCTCTTTCACAACCTCAGAAGGAACCGACCTTCTTGTTGGTTGTGTTGACACCTTGATCTCGGTCTTCCAACCCCTAGAACTGTAAGACCATAATTCTGTCATTTAAACTCACTTTGTTGTGGGAGCCCTAGTAAACACACACCACTGTCTTGTGCAATTAGAACTGTGCTCTCTTTCGAGACACAACAGAACCCAGCCTGGGCTCTGCATGGTCCCCGGAGATGGCCCCTCCTTCCTTGTGTGACGGGGGCCTCGAGGAGTCTGTTGAAAACAGAACGCCCAGGGACTTCCTTGGCGGTCCAGCGGCTCAGACTCCGTATTCCCAAAGCAGGGGACCCAGATTTGATCCCTGGTCAAGGAACTGGATGCCACATGCTGCAACTGAGACCCAGTGCAGCCAAATAAATATTAAAAAAAAAAAAAGCAATTGTTAACAAAACAAAAAAACCAGAATGCCCCGTCTCTCATCTCCTGAACTGAACTCTCACCCATTCCTGTTAAAAAAAAAACAAAAGAAAACAAACAATGTAGTCATGAGTCACCCAGGGTCAAAGCTTCGGTGCTGCCTCTGATGGCTCCTCTCCCTCTCCCCCACATCCTGTCTCCCAAGTCTTGTCATTTCTACCTCCTCTGTGTCTCTCAAATCCCTCCTCTCCTTTTACCTCCTGATGCCACCACCCCATGCAGGCTCCAATTATCTCTTGACTAGCCTGTTACTAACTGGCCAGCCCTCACCAGGCTCTCGACTGTCCTGATTGGTTATATCTGTAACTGCCAGTGAGTCACTCAAAGGCCAGCTGTGATTGTGTCACCTCCTTGCTCAAAAGTCAGCAAGGGAATAAAAGCTCAGCTCTGCAGTCTTGACTCTTCCACAATCTAATCTTAGCTACGTCCCAGCACCTGCCTATTATGAGCCCATGCTCCAACTAAGTCAAACTTCCAGAATGCACTTCTGATTTTCCACTGCAGTGCCTCTGTTTAATCCTATTTGCTCTGTTTGGAATATTCTCTCCCTTCATTCCCTCTATCCAAAGTCTAGCCACTGTTGAAGGACTGTGGCTGCACTGCTATGGTTAAGTTTCCAGGCTCTGGAGGGTGAAGAGCCAGCTCGATCTTGGCCCCATACACATGGAGATGTGACATCAGCAAGATATTCAACTTCCTCCTGCTTCACTTTCCACAAATCCAAAATGAGGATGTAATGCCTCATGGGGCTACATCAAGAACTAAACAAGAAAATGCACAAAGCACATCTAGAATAGTAGCTAGCAGATTAAGTACTCACTGAAGTCCATCTAGGACTCACAAACACTTGGGTGGGAGTTAACGGTAATAGCATTCTCCCCTGACCTCGCCGAGCATTCCACCTCATCCGCTCCTGGGACACTGAAGTTTTATCGTTTCGTTCGGACCTGCCTCTCCACAACTTTGCAGCATTTCTTCCTGTATCTGGAAAATCTCTTCTCTCTTACAGAACTTCCACGCCAGTTCCAAAGTCCTTGAAGAACCTCTCTGTCTTCTTGGCTCCTCTGTGTTCAATTATAATTTCTCCTCCTGTACCAGTGGGGCGAGGCCTGAGTCTCTAGGGGTAGGAACCAGATTTTTCCATCTTTCTGTCCAAGTCAGCACTTCACAGTAAGTACAAAATAAATGCGCACAAAACAAACACAAGACCAGATGCTGGGCGCCTTGAAGAGTGAACATCCCAGTGGGCTGTTCTCCATCATACTCTTCTCGTGTAGCTGTCAGTGCTTACATTTTTAGATGTTACGTAAGTGTGTGCCGCATACGTGCACACAGAGGTAAAGGGCTGAAATCACCCAAGTATTTCCCAATGGAAACTTCTGGTCATTTCCCCAAGCAGTAATTCTCAACTGGAACTAAATTAAGAGTCAAGGAACTACTTCTTTTGTGCTTCCAAACACTGTGTATATCTCATGATCACTAATCTGGCAGCCTTGGAATTACTGGTTGCCAATTCTCTTTCTTCCACAGGGTATGTTCAGCGTGGGCAGATTTTTGTCTTACTTAACTCTCAATTTTCTATGCCTGGCATTTAGGAGATCTTAGGTACGTATTTGTTGAACAAAGGAATTTTTCAGGAGAAACCTTAGCTATACAATGATGGGGCACCGTGAGCCATTGAGTGAAAGTGAAAGTCACTCAGTCATGTCCGACTCTTTGTGACCCCATGGACTATACAGTCTATGGAATTCTCCAGGCCAGAATACTAGAGGGGGTAGCCTTTCACTTCTCCAGGGGATCTTCCCAATCCAGGGATCAAACCCAGATCTCCCACATTGCAGGCAGATTGCTTACCAGCTGAGCCACAAGGGAAGCCCAAGAATACTGGAGTGGGTAGCCTACCCCTTCTCCAGCAGATCTTCCTGACCCAGGAATCGAACCAGGGTCTCCTGCATTGCAGGCGGATTCTTTACCAACTGAGCTATCAGGGAGGCCTGAGCCTGGACAGTCAAAAAAGAAAAATGACCCCATCCTTGTTTTCTTAAATACTCTATTGCTAAGAAGCTACACCTGGTCAGATACTTCTGTGATTTCCGTGACACAATTTTGAAGAGTGAAACTCTTAAGATTTATTTTTCTTATCTCGCTGGCCCTGGACCTAGCTTAACTTACAGTATTTTGTTTTCCAAGCTTGAAGTAGGCAGTCAGAGAGAGGAAAGACCCTTTGGCATACGACCTTGAGTTTATAAAGCTATGGGGCAGCCAGGAAGCTGAGGCTGGGAGCCTGCAGCTTGAGATGACAGAAGACAGATGTGAATGTGTCCTAGCCCATCTGTTGCTGGGGACTCGCAGCATGTCTGGAGGGGATAAGTCTGTGGATTTCCCTTTCAGAGAGCAAAACCAGGCTTGATAAAGAGGAAGGAGGGGCTTCCCACCTTATGCGGTGGTCTCAGTGTGGCAGATGAAGGCTGAACAAATTCTGCATCTGAAAAAGAGGCACTTGTTGGAACAGAGGCCAGAAATGACTTCAATCTCTTAACAAATAAAACTGTTTATAGGGACTGAACAAAAAGAATTTCAATTTGGTAACAATCAATGGTATCTATGGGTTCCCAGGGGCTCGGTGATAGAAGAATCCACCTGTCAATGTAGGATTTGGTAGGAATTTGGTAGGAATATATCCTTTGTAATTATTCTCTGTAAAAGTAACACATACCTGTGGCAATCAATCAAATGCAAAAAAAGGAATATGACGAAATGCCAAGCTCGCCTCCTTCATCTAGCCACAAGATCCAGTTCTATTCCCCAAAGTCCATTACACTTCTGCTCCTTCCGTATTTTTGGCAGAAAAATTTTTTATTCAGAAACCAACCTGTCTACATATAATCTATCCCTTAACAATACCGTATTGAATACTGAAAATTTGCTCACAGTAAATCTTTGGCACTCTCATCACACAAACAAAAAAATGGTAACTATGTGAGACAAGTTAACTAGCCTGATTGAAATAATCACCTCGTTACATGCGAATGTCGTACACCTTAAATATGTATAATTTTAAATCTTAAAAATAAAATCAAGATGAAATGTAGGGGCTTCCCAGGTGACATTAGTAGTAAAGAACCTGCCTGCCAACACAGTAGACACAGACACAGGTTTGATCTCTGGGATCCGGAAGATCCCCTGGAGGAGGAAATAGCAACCCACTTTCAGTATTCTTGCATGGGAAATCCCATGGACAGAGGCTCTGATGGCCTACAGTCCACAGAGTCGCAAAGAGTCAGACACAATGAAACACCTTAGCGAGCATGCAAGACAAAATGTAGAAGTGAAAAAACACAATAATCATGAATAAGATAATACACCTTTTGTTTGCATCTCACATGGCTTTCTGTACTTAGCTGTACATCCTAAGGTTCCCTTCATATCTCTTCAGAGATGTGTTTGTGTGTGTGTGTGGCTCATTGGCACTTTTTGTAAAAAGACCATGATTTATATAACCAGCCCTCCACTGCAGGCTTTTGTCTTATTTCCGGTTTTCTGATATTATAAACAATCTGTAACAAACAACCTTACACATCCATCTTACTGCAAGCATACATGTGGGTTAAGCCCTTGAAAAAGTACAATTCCTCCTGTGCCTGCCCCTCCTCAGATCTGTAACTCTGTAGCATCTTCTGTCTGGAGTGTTCTTCCTTGCTTCACCATCTGGTAGGATGATGCATTGTAAGGTCTAGGGTAAGAATGTTTAAAACGTTGGCTACTGTTGCCAAACTGTCCTCTTAAAAGCTTGCACTGATTCATCCTTTCACCCACAGCGCATGGGAGTGTCTGTTTCATACTCTGCTCTCGCACCAGCTGACCCAGTGTGGTTCTCAATTTCTTCTCTTTGCCAAAATTATAAGTGAAAAATGGTAGTATCTCACTCATTTCAATGTGTGTTTCTTTAATTATGAGTGAGAGTGATATGCTTTTATATTTATGGGACATTTATACTCTTGTTTGATTTGCGAGTTACTTCCTTTGCCTAGTTTGTTAAGTTGAAAATACAAACTGTGTTTGAAACCCTGATTAAACCCTTTAATGGTGACCCATTGCCTACAGGATAAAGTCTGGAATCCCTATTATAACACAAAAGAGCCTGTGTTCTGGTCCCTCAGAAGCCGCCTCTCTCACGTACTTGCTCCTCTTGCCTAAAAATTGAGGATCTAGTAACACCCAAAGTGGGTGGATCTAGACCCACCCACTTGTGGGTCCAAACCCGTATGATATCTTCTTTGGTAAAGACTCCTGTGACTGGCTGAAGGAATTCCACTTTTCATACAATTCCCCTTAGATAAAGAACTATTATAAAACATCCAACTATTTCCTGGAGCATTATTTTTTCTTATTAATCCCATTATCAGAGACCATTTGTAAATAATGTGTCTGTCACAGTTTCTGAGGTTTATACTGGTAATATCCAGATATCTTCCAGCCGGCTCTCCCTAGATTCTCACCAAAGTTCCATCATTCTGATGGGAAGACATGCAAGGCATGCACTCCACACACGAGTGCAGGGCAACATTCACACCAGGAGTGTAAAATTAACCATAAAAGAAACTGGTCCAAACGGAGGCCAAAGATCCCAACAGCTTACCCAAGGGCCACTCTGGACACACTGTCCCGTGCTGGAATATCCTAGATACACACCCTAGCCTACTCTTCCCTGCCTGATTTCTCCCTGACCACACTTAGAACTTAACACCCCTACACATCCTTATATTCCAGCCCTGCTGAGGGCAAAGTCATTACCCTTCACACCACATTACAACCTTTCTGGAATGCAAGAGACAAAAAATATTTACCCACAACACACTGAGCCCCAGAACCAATTCTCTACCCTAAAGAAAAAAGTAGAAAATACAGAAATGCTACACAAACAGATTTCGCTGGCAGGGTTATTTATAACAGCACACACTCAGGGAAATGCCTTACAGTCATCAGGAAGCCGTCATAGCTATGAGCAAGAGTTCTACGATGACCCGACATTAAGTTAAAAAATTAAAATGAGAGTGGGATAAAAATTAACTCCATATGAGATTTTTTTTCTTTAACCTTCACATTCTATTGTTTTTTGCTTTAAGGATGTTGCCTGAAACACACATAACACTTTTTTCCATTCATATAGAGATAAAAAGTTGCAGCACAGAGAATAACATTTGTCCTGTTGGAGGTTTACAGGACCTATGTGGACAGCTGCAAGAACAAAGGATTCCCACACCAAGAAGTTTGGGACAACCAACCACAGCCCCCCCTCACCTTGCCTTTAAAAATGCTTTGCTGAAACCCTAAAAGAGTGTGAGGTTTGGCGGGGCATGAGCCACCCATTCTCCTTGAATGGCCCTGCAATAAACCTTTCTGTGCTCCAAAATCGTATGTTTCGGTTTGTCTGGCCTCACTGTGCGTTGGGCACATGAAATTGAGTTCGGTAACATTTATATTTTGATTTCATCTTTGTGAAGTTACTTTGAATGAATGTGAGCAGATACATATGTAAATGAACATAACTGATAAGCATGTAGGATACAGGGTGAATTTTCAATTTTCAAACTTTAATGGAAATTTTTATTAAAAAAAAAACTCTCAAGCTTATTTAGAATCTAGACACAAAATTATGACACTAATTTCCTTACATGGGGAGACAGTTTGTGATAATACCATAAGTCGACTCTTTTTAGAGATATTTATATATCTTCCATTAGCATTCAACACACAAGAGCCCACTGGTCTTTACAGAACAGCCAGCAACGGATGTGGCCATCAGGAAGGCCCGTTATCATGAGCACCTCTGTAAATACTGACCTGACCCAAATCTATCAAGTGAAGTTTTAGTCATTCATGCAGCAGGCAAGAAGGATCCTCATCGTAATGGCAAATTTTCTGTTAATAAATCTTTCCAGTTGTCCATGCATGAAATAAGAGTTTTGTGCCATGGTGGAGAAATTGTATAATTTTTTTTCCCCATTTAGGAATACATTATTGTAAAATGATATTGTAAAATGCCAGTTCATAATCGCTTCATAGAATCTTCACAGAAACACCTGGAAATGTAATTAGCATGCTGTTCAAACTATTGCATTGTACAAGCCCTTCCTGGAGGCTGGGAAGCATTCAAAGACCCTTTACACGGGCGCCCTTGACAGCCAGGTGCAGGGGTAGCAGGCAGCTTCCTACAATTGCGGAGCCTCTCACGGCTCCCAAGAAGCCAGGCACTATAAACCCCAGACCAACGAACAGTGCAGCCTTTCCAAGGACACAGCAAGGCTGCTACGACCACAGAAGGGATATTCATTCTCTTTAGAAGCTCACACTGGGCTAACTGGAGGACAAAAATAGACGAAATGTTACAATAGTCTTCTTCTATGCTGAAACGACATCTGCATCTGAACATCATCGCCTCTCTTCCCTGACTTCTACCCCACAAAGCCCTCTCAGAGCGCTGCTGACTAATAACTCACTGGGACTAGACAGGGAAGTCCTCTGTGGCATCTGAGGTTATCACCCACAGCCTCCTTCCCCAGGTCAGACTCAAGGAAGGTTCTTGGAACACACTGCTTCCTTTCATTCACAGGATTTCATGAATAGTTAACACACGTTATAGTCTTGCAATGCCCCCACCCCAACTCACCCCTGAGCTAAGAGAGAGAAGGAAGACCTTTAAAACTGATCTTCAGAAACGATTCGATTCATGTGTGGGCTCCCCATCTATTTTCCCATTAAGGTTCTTTGAAATTTGTTTTAGTCAAACGAGCCCCAAATCATAATTGATCCACTGCAGAAGGTCATTCCTCTATTTCCTCTAACTGTACAAGGAAAACCAGCCCCAGTACAAATCAACCAACACATAAGAAGTCGTGTTCTTTTGAGACAAGTTAATATATATCATATAAGTATCATTCTCTGCTTAGGAATGCCAGCATTAATCACTAAATCACCACGTCTTCTTTCTCACATTATTTTGTTTTCTTAATGGGTCCTGCTTCCTGAATTCAAGTGTGTTTAACACGTCTACCTAGATATACGTACATCTCAACCTTTTCACTCTTTTGACTGCTTCAAGTCACATGTAACAGTGATATTTCTGAGCAAAGAAAGCCTAGATGACTTCGGCATTAGACGGACTTTCATTCAAACCCTTTCAGTTCAGTTCAGTCGCTCAGTCGTGTCTGACTCTTTGCAACCCCATGAATCGCAGCACTCCAGGCCTCCCTGTCCATCACCAACTTCGGAGCTTACTCAAATTCATGTCCATTGAGTCGGTGATGCCATCCAACCATCTCATCCTCTGTCATCCCCTTCTCCTCCCGCCTTCAATCTTTCCCAGCATCAGGGTCTTTTCAAATTAGTCAGGTCTTCGCATCAGGTGGCCAAAGGATTGGAGTTTCAGCTTCAGCATCACCCGTTCCAAAGAATATTCAAGATTGACTTCCTTTAGGGTAGACTGGTTGGATCTCCTTGCAGTCCAAGAGACTCTCAAGAGTCTTTTCCAACACCCTTTAGGGGCTTTACCATTAACCAGCCAAGTGACCAGGGGAAGTCACTGACCCTAGGCCTCATATTATCTTTATCTTTAAAACAGGTATTAGCAGTAACTGCTCAGTAAGTGCTCAAACAGATATTAGGAGGAACTGCTGAGGCTGTAAGAGCTATATCACAGCTCGTTGAGTATTCGCCATGCAGTGGGCACTCAATTATCCTCTGCTACCACTGTTATTGCTAGTGCTAATACATTATTACCATGTTCATAGTGAATAAAAGTCCAAGGGGAAAAGGTTAAAGATTTCTGGGGAAACACAGAAGATGAAACACAGCAGGAAGGGAAACACAGCAGACCTCAGAGACATTGTGGGTTTGGTTCCACACCACCGCAATCAAGGGACTATCATGATAAAGCAAGCCACATGAATTTTTTTGGTTTCCAAGTGCATATAAAAGTTATGTTTACACTATATTGTGGTCTATTAAGTGTCCAATACCATTCTGTCTAGGAAACAACCTACATACCTTAAAGATACTTTATTGCTAATAAAACGCTATCATCTGAGTCTTTAGCAAGTTGTAGCATAACATCGAAGATTCTTGATCACTATAACAGATAAAAAAAAGTTTGAAATACTGCACAAATGAGCAAAGTGTGACACAGAGATACAAAATGAGCAAATGCTATCAGAAAAATGGCGCCAATAAGACTTGCTCGATGCAGGGCTACCACAAACCTTCAATCTGCAGAAAATGCATCATCCTCAACACACAATAAAGCAAAGCATGATGAAATGAGGCATATATTAAAGCGACCGTGCAGAAAGGAGACACACATTGTAATGGGAACAGATAAGGAACTAACATACAGGCCGGATGCAAATGTCCCCAAACTGAATGGTGATTCATCACATAGTCAAGGTACTTCTGGACTGGAAGCCTGATAGGGCAGAAATGCGGCATCTGGTGCCCATGTAGTTATTTGGGAATAAAAGTGGGATGGTCCGGCTGAGGGCTGGCTTCATCAGGGTGGAGGCTGGACCTGCCCATGGAGATGTGAGTCCAAGGAGCCAGCAAATGTCTGAGAAGGTAACTGAACTTAGGAGGCATCAGAGCTTCAGAGGGGACAAATGAGAGCTTCCAGAGGAAAGGATGAGGAGGGAATAGAGCTGAGGAAGGGGAATAAAGAAAGAAGAATGTTCTGAGCACAGACGGGAGGAGCTCAGGGCCAGTGGAGCACACTGTCTGGTCCAGCGAGAGGCTGCAGTAGAGCGTGAGATGCCTGGAGGGGCTGGAGGTGGGAAAAGCGTCCTTGCCCCTGCTGACCCAGGAGCTGACGACAGGCACAGTCAAGCACTGTGGGGAGAGGCGCTGAAGGACGAGAGAATCCGTAATTAGTGGAAAAAACTGGCCCTGGGACAAAATTTCCAATCAAGACATTCAGCAGAAGTGCTAAAGAAAAGAGACACAGTTGAGGGCTGCAGACAGACACTGAACTCTGCAAAGATGCAGAGACTCCGTGACCACCGATGAATCCAACTGAACCGGCAGACGATGAGGGCCGTGTGCGTGTTCTTAAGAGTTTCAGTCCAAGTGGCCCCTTCCACTCTCCCTTCAAGTTAACTGGCACGTCTGCTGTGTTTGCACGGCAGAACCGGTCTCAGGGCCTGTAGCTTCTGTCCAGGTGGCTTTGCACACAGTCACTATGCTCCCTGCCTTGCCTGGCACAGATCCACTTCATGCTTGCTGTCCTGGCTCAAGTAGTAATGACATCTCATTTTACTGTCAAAGATGTCCAGGTTTGGAAAATAAAGTACACGGTCGGTATTCCTTCCTATGTCTTTGTCTACTTTTGAGCGTCTGGACTTGCCACAGAGATCTGATTTTCAGGAGATTACACCTTCATTGTTTTTTCCCCCAAGAGTACCTCATTATAATCAGTATTTCTGCCTGTGATGTAGCAGAGGAGAAACCGGATGAAGCCCTTCCTCGGGGGCCATTGTGTGTGTTCACTTAATTGTAAATTCACAGAGAAGAGGAAATACTTGAGTGAACTAACCTGTGGGCACCTAGGAAAACGCGGGGTAAACTTCAGCTGTGTGGAACTGTACAAGGTGTCTGAAAGCAAACTCTTACACCCAGTACCCAGATAAACATTCCCTGGTGGTTCATCGGTAAAGAATCCTCCTGCCAACGCAGGAGATGAAAGAGATGTGGCTTCGATCACTAGGTGGGGAAGATATCCTGGAGAAGGAAATGGCAATCCACTCCAGTATTCTTGCCTGGGAAAACTCATGGACAGAGGAGCCTGGCAGGTTACAATCCATGGGTCACCAGAGTTCAGACACGACTGAACACGCACACACACACACACACGTCTAAGAGGAGCTCATCATAACTGTCGTCTGACACATACACCGTTCAAAAGCTGAAACTATGAAATAACTATTTCATTACTCTTGGATGTTTCTTTGCTTTCTAAAGAACTTCTAGGAAAAAAAAATAATGGCAGATAAAACTTACAAAATACTTAACTATGTTCAAAGTATTATCCTAAGAGCTTCCACAACTCCTTTTTCAATCTTCACAGCTTTATGAAGTGTTGGGTTTATTCCTATTTTAGCTGAGGGAACTGAGGTCAGAGACTACAAAGTACTTTCCTGAGACACCTGAGCAGAGAGGCTGCAGGGTCCGTGCCTTAACCACTGGTTCACACCGCCTCGTCACAGGGAACTCCGATTACCTTGCAAGTCAGTGGCCGGGCAGACGCCTCATCACAAATGCTGTGAAGCTTGTGTCCTTTCAGAATCAGTTCTGCCGATGTCCAGCCCTCAAACAAGCACTTGCTCCAGAAGCCGGGCTGTCAACGACTGCTCACCTAATCCAGGATCTTTTGTTTCTGTGTGCCCTATAGCAGAGAGATGCCATGTTCCAGGCCAACAGAAATGCGATGGTTTTGAATGGTATTTGCTTGGAGCCAGTTCATTGTATTCTTTCTTAGTCAATAAACAAACAAACCATCTGCCATGTACATGACACTGAGCTAGATACTGTGCGATGCAAAGATGGGTAAGTTGTTAACCCCTGCCTCTAAGGGCATTCAAGAAAGAAATCATGATTTCCAGTGTCCGTGTTTATTGATGAGATTCTCTTCCTTCACATTTCAGCTTTCTAGAGATAAGTAGGAAAAGGAAAGGATCCTGTAACATCACTTTAGTGCAAATGAATGGTATGTTTTAGCATCTAAATTATGAGTTCCCATATTCATGGATCCAAAATGCAACGTAAGTGACAAGATGCCAGGCTTAAGTTCTTACCCTGCCATTTCTAACTGAAAAATATTTAGCTGCTTTAATCATCAGTTTCTCCACCTGCCAAATGGGCCTAATAACACCATGCAGGTCTGTTGTGAGAGTAAAGTAATATGGCATGGAAAGGGTCGTGCATATTTCACATTCCCAGAAAACCCAATAGATTATAACAATTTCCCTTGTTATCAACAAAACTGTTACAGCACATCATACATGGAAAGAAGGGAATAAGCAGCACTCGCAGTTTTCTTACACCTTGACAATGGAGGTTGCTGGCTTGCAAAAACGGCACCCCATGAACCATGCTCCTGGTACTCACACTCTTGCTTGGTTTGCTTCAACAAAGAGTCTGGGCTGCTCCGGTGACTTGTTTTTAAGCAACAGAACCCTGCAAAAGGGATACTGGGCCAACTCTGGACAAGAGTCTTAACTGGCCTGGCAGCTTTTACTTTTGCATTCTTGGGGGCCCTGAATCACCCTGCTGGACAAACCACAGGAAGAGACCTCATGGAATGGCTCTGTGAGGACCCAGAGAAGGAGGGAGGCCCCAGGAGCCTCCAGTCCCATCTGTCTGCAAACACCTGAGAGGCCCCAGGGCAGACTGACTGAAGAACCATCCAGCTGAGCCCAGTCACAGGATGTAATACAACTGAGTTCATTGCTTTAAGCCGCTAAGTTTTGGGGTGTTTCATTCCAAGCAACAGATAACCCAAGCAACAGTACTGCCCAGATAACCTGACCTATGAACTCTGATAAACTGAAAAGCAATCATGGAAGTCCTTCCAAGGCGGGGACCTTCTGGCTTATGCTTCAGTCGCTGCCCTCACCTCTCCACTTTCAGACTATTAGCGGACCTCAACAATACAGTTGGCCAGCCACTGCACTTGGGTACCCATTATATCAGGTGCTCTACCTAATGCTGGGGGTCAGAGGGGCAAAGGCAGGCAGGACTGCCATCATCAAAGACTTCACAGTCTTGACATGTAAGCAAAGCACGCTGCATAAAGTTCACTTCAACAGGAAACAATGATTTCTATACAGTCTCCACTCCAGGTGGGGGCTGATTTTCACAACCTTTAGCCTGTCCCTCCTAGAGTTGTCCTTTAAAAATAGGACCACTAAGTCTACTTTGCCTTCTGACCCCTAGATGTTCCTGCTCTGGGCCATGATGGGTACGCAGGAAAGAAGATTCTGTACCTGTCCATGCTCAGCCTTTTTTGTTGTTGTTGTTGAAGAAACTGAATTTTCCAGTCATACAAGGAGAACTGTGATCCAGCCAGGTGCTGAGAGCTACGCAACTTGATGATTTCTTATTAAAATCAGATGCTCAATAGTGCTCTGATTATTTGCATGTTTGTTTTTCCTCGTCAGGAGACTTGTCATCACTGAAAAATGTGTGGAGACACACTTAATCTGCCTCCACAGTCACTGCGCTGATGTTTCTGTTTCCCCTGGAATGCTAAAGCCACATGAAGGCAAACTCTGCATCTTGACACAATCCAATCAATCTCAAAACACGCTTCCCTTAAGCTCATACCCCTTCTGGTGATTACTCTGTATTTCTCCTTCTCCCTTCTAGCCAAACTCCTTAAAAGAAGTCTGCTTCCTCAGTGCTCATTTACACCTTAACCATAAGCTTTCTAAACTCCAAGCCATATGGATTTTCTGAAACTGTTCTTCCCAAAGACACCAGTGATGAGTTGTCACTGAACCCAACAGGCACTTTTCAGTTCTGACTATCTCGTCAGGTCCTGGCAGACCGGAGCCCTCTCCTGTCTTGAGATCTGGACAAGGAAGCCAACGACCCCCTCCTGGTTTTCCTCCTAACTCTAGCGGGCCTCGTCTACCTTCTCCGTAGACTCCTCTGTCTGTGTTCCTGACTTACAGGTCAGGGGACCTCAGGGGGCTCCGAAAGCCCCTCTTTGCTTCCCATGGGACATTCTCCTTTGGACTTTTCATTCCATGGCTTCAACGAATATCCAGGTCCCACAACTTGCAGATCAGCATTTCCAGCCAGACCTCTCTTGATTCCAGTCCTCTGTATTCAGTATCTTCCATCTATATTTAATATCCCTCCATCATGCCTCCAAATATATGCTCAATTTTCCCCATAAACACGATGTAGTAAGTGGTACCTCCATCCATCTGACTGGCATGTCATTGCTCAAGAGAGAAACCAGAGCATGCTCTTTACTCTTCCCTTACTCTTCACATCCAAGCTGTAATCAAGTCCTGCTCATTCTGTCTCCTAAATATCTCCAGCAACTGTCTTGGTTATCTTCATTTCTTGCTCACAGTATAATCAACCACCTGCTAACCACTTTCCTTGTTACCAGAACCAGAGACACTTCATATTCCTTTGGTTGTGACAGCAATGAGGTATCTTGATTCTCTCACAAGCAAATCTTCTGTCATTACAAACACAAATATATAGAAGAAGCTACATTAACAGCACTGGGTACCCCTGCAAACTTTCCCCATCATATAGAAAAGGAGCTTTCAAAAAGGCAGGTCTTCCGACAGCTTCCTTAGGATAATGCATCAGGAAAAAGCCTAATGAGAACTCCACGATGTTCTCCTGAGAACCTCTAAGAGCAGACCCTTGCCCACCTCTTCTTCCTCATCTCTCACATGCTCTGAACACCTCTCAGCCAACAGTCCTTTCCCAACCACCACCTCTCTGCAAGCTGTAGACAGCCAATCTCTCCTGTCCTCTTTTCCAGGCTTCCTTCCACTGGGAGAGAAGATTCTCTCACCCCCATTGCCTAACCCCTTAGTTAAATGCCCCTTTCTCTAGGAAACCTTTCCTGGTAAGTTAAGAGTGCAGTTGGCTTTGTCTCCTTTGAGTTCCTGGAGCTCTTGTGTGTCTCCCATCACTTTCACTGGGCTGACCAAAAAGTTCGTTTGGATTTTCCCACACCATTTAATGCAAAAACCGGAATGGACTTTTTGGCCAACCCAATGCTCTGTTGTAACTACTGAGTTCATTACTTGGTTTTCCCTTCAGGCCATAACCTTTGGGGGATGGGGGCTTTTCTGTCGTCACTGCTGCCTTCTTTAGGCACAGTGGCAGTGCTTGGTACATACATCGGTGCAACACGCCAAGCTGCTATTATTTCTAGACTGGCTGTGGTTTACAGAGGTCTGAAATTCTGACCTCTGGCCAGGCGGATAACATTACCTTGTCAGCTGGGAAAGCGTGGCTACAAGAGAACATTAAAGTTAGGGCACAAAGTCCTAAACCAGCTGTCTTCCAAGCACACATGTGTCTATTCATGATAACTGATGTTGTCAATCTATCAGTTTCAGCTCTCCGCCTGAATGGGAAGGAAAAAAACTTCCAGCTCAAGAGTGCCAGTGATGATCCAGAGGGTCTTCGTAGTGAACACAGCCAGTCTTGTGCCGGATCTGAGGCAATGATTCCACTTGTGAAAGGGATTTTCAGTTCTATGCCAGAAAAGGATGTCACGATAAGCCTGGAAGAAAAGTTTAGGGTTTCATTCTCTCTTCCAGGAATTGCAGGTGACCTAGGTCTTCCCTGGAGACTCAGATGGTAAAGAATCTGCCTACAACTCAGGAGACTGGGCTTCGATCCCTAGGTCAGGAAGATCCCCTGGAGAAGGGAATGGCAACCCACTCAGTATTCTTGCCTGGAGAATTTCATGGACAGGGGAGCCTGGCAGGCTATAGTCCATGGGGTTGCAGAAGAATCAGACACGACTGAGCAACTAACATTTTGCCTCAATCACACAGCATGCTAGGGATCCCTAATAGACAGGAATCAGCAAGGTGGGGCTAGCAGGGGGGCCAACTGTCCTGGATATCAGTGACAGACTCTCCCTTCAGAGCCAGGAAGCCAACACACCAGGTCCAAAGGCAGAATCCAGTTTACACTGTCTTCACTATCTTCCCTGGTGGCTCAGAGGTTAAAGCGTCTGCCTGCATGCAGGAGACCTGGGTTCGATCCCTGGGTCGGGAAGATCCCCCCTGGAGATGGAAATGGCAACCCATTCCAGTATTCTTGCCTGGAGAATCCCATGGACAGAGGAGCCTGGTAGGCTACAGTCCACGGGGTCGCAAAGAGTCAGACACGACTGAGTGACTTCACTTTCACTTTCACTAAGCAGTTTTATTTGAAGAAGAACAATTCTAGAGACATGGGCTACCCAGGGAATCCTGAAGCTAATGGCTGCCAAAGATATCAGTAACTCTGCATGAATGGATGGAAGAAATAAAGGAAGTAGAGTCTGGCCCTGAGGGAAAGGGGCGACTAGAAAGTAGCTGAAGTAGGTACAAGGCAGGGTTCAGGGTTGGCTCCTGCTCTGGGGAGGGGCGGTGTGAGATAAGCAAAATCTACAGCTGAAGGGCAATCAGTCTGGGGACCTAATGAGAAGGCTGGAGCTCCGTGCTCACGTGAGTCCCTAAGCATCTCCTACCCACAGTTGTATTCATGTCATGCTATACAGAAAAACACTGGGCAAGTCATGCAGACTGTTCTTGGACCCTGTTATTAATATGAACGGAGCTCCCAACACATTTCAGGCCTGGCCCTTCAACACTGCTGGCAGTTGGGTGGGGCTGGAGCCAAGTAAGGCAGCGCTAGGGGTGAAAAAAACCCGTCTGCCAGGAGACATAAGAGACGTGGGTTCAATCCCTGGGTTGGGAAGATTACCTGAAGAAGGAAATGGCAACCCACTCCAGTATTCTTGCCTGGAGAATCCCATGGACAGAGGAGCCTGGCGGGCTTACAGTCCATGGGGTTGCAGAAGAGTTGGACATGACTGAACGACTTAGCACTCACAGAGCAAACAAAACCCAGGGGTTGGTGCTCAGGCTCCCAACTGTGTGCCAGGCAGACGGACCGCCCATCACTTCTGCTTGAAAGTCGCTGCCTTGCTGCAACACAACTTGACCTGTGCTAGATGAGGGTTTGTTAATAGCTGGAGTAAATGTTTAAAAAGCAACCTTTGATTTTCTATGAATTAAACTGCAGTACTTTACTGGCCTGAAATTATTATGGGCTGAATCATCTCAACTGGAATAAAAGAAACAGAATCTTTCCAAGAACATATCAATGAACAATTAGTTGAACAGCAGAATCAAAGGACAGTTCCTTTCATTACTTGATTGAAAATAGGAAATTAAATCAGCACAAGATTTTGCGATAAGAGAGATACATAGGGCATTTGCCCTACGTATGGGACGGGATCATTTCTCACATTCTAAATAACTTCCTGACCTATTCCTCCACCTCAGCCACCCACTTCCAAAGCTTTGGTCTGCATTTTGTCTCCATAACTTTGAAGATCGCAAGTTCAACAACGCGGTTCTGAACCCACGAGCTCCTGTCCTGCCAGCTTGCTTCTGGCAACCGATCCCACTGACCGTCTTAAAATTCTTTGACTTCTTTGGAACTTAAAGTCACTTTTTATTAGAGTTATTTCTTTTGTTTAAATTATGGAAATTTCAAATATACAGAAAACTGTAGAGAATAACATTCATGAACCCACCACCCAGGATACACATTAATACTGGACCTTTTTGCCTCATTGTTTAAAAGAAATAAAATGTTACAGTTTCTGTTGAAGTTATCAGGAATCCCTCCCATTCCCATTCACTGTTTTCAGGACACATATACTGCTGTAAAAACTACAACGTATCTCACTCTGTCCATCCTTCTACAATTTGCTTCCTTCACTCATCAGCGTCTTCAAGATTGATTTTTTAAAATTCCTTTCAACCCACTGGACCTCTCCTTTCCTATCCAATGTAAATTCTAGGAGCACATTGGAATGAACTGTATCCCCTCAAAAGATGTTCAAGACCTAACCTTCATCAATGAACCTTACTGGGAAATATGGTCTTTGCACACGTAACTAAGTTAAGGATCTCTGGATGCAGTCATCTGTCTTGGACAGTCGAAAGCATCAGTTCTTCCGCGCTCAGCCTTTTTATGGTCACACTTTCATATCCATACACGACTACAGGAAAAACCACAGCTTTGACTATGTGAACCTTTGTTGATGAAGTGATGTCTCTGCTTTTTAATATGCTGTCTAGGTTTGTCATAGCTTTTCTTCCAAGCAGCAAGCATCTTTTAATTTTGTGGCTACAGTCGATGCTTTTGAACTGTGATGTTGGAGAAGACCCTTGACAGTCCCTTGGACTGTAAGGAGATCAAACCAATCAATACTAAAGGAAATCAACCCTGAATACTCATTGGAAGGACTGATGCTGAAGATCCAACAATTTGGTCACCTGATGTGAAGAGCTGATTCATTGCAAAAGATTCTGATGCTGAGAAAGATTGAGGGCAGGAGGAAAAAGGGAATGACAGAGAATAAGATGGCTGGATGGCATCACTGACTCAACGGACATGAGTTTGAGCAAGCTCCAGGAGATAGTGAAGGACAGGGAAACCTGGTGTGCTGCAGTCCATGGGGTCGCAAAGAGTTGGACATGACTGAGCGACTGAACAACAATCCTGGATATGGAATGGATTCTTCATGCAATGTCTCCTCTCTCCTCCTAAGAGAAAGGAGACTGAGATTGGAGACAGAGAAATCAGGTGGGATGAGGACCATGTGAAGACTGAGATTCAAGTCTGGCAGCTACAAACCAGGAAACACTTAGGGTTGCCCAGTAGCTACCAGAAGCTACGAGAGGCATGGGATAATTCTCCCTCAAAGCTTCTGGGAAGAATCAACCTGCCAACACCTTGATATTGCACTTCTGGCTTCCAGAATTATGAGAGAAGAACTTTCTGCTCTTCTCAGCCTCCAAACTTGCAGTGATTTGTTACAGCAGCTGCAGGAAACTGACATAAATAATCCCCGTTGTCTATCTTGCCCTTTTATCCATCTGGCAAAACTCCAGCCATGGACAGACCCAGCTATCTGCTTTATGCATAGCTGTGCTCAGACAGCCATGCAGACTCATCACCATCGACCTGAATTGGGCCTAACTCTGCACATCTTCCTCATCTCCTCCCTGGTAGGAGATGATTTTATCTATCACCTAGGAAGACTCAGGGTCACTTCCAACTTCCTACTTGACCAGGAAACCAGGCCCTCTGATTCCCTGCTTCACTGGAGGAGGCTGTTTAGCCCTTTGCAGATGCTAATTCTCCCATCGGTGCTCTATATCCCAACTACCTCTGTCATCTCAGCCCTCTTACCCTTTTGGTTTCATATTTTCTAACTCTTTCTACTGGATTCCTCACACTGGCTCCTCCTGCTTCTGTCCCCTTCATCATAAAACACCAGCAACAAATTAGAAGGCACACACACAGTCCCTCCCAAGCAAAATGCACACGTACAAGCCCCTGAAGACACATTCGTGTCCTCCACCATCCATTCTGGTGTTGTCTCTCTTCTCCACTTGACAGCCAGACATTTTGAGAACTTATTCTCCCTTATTTCCTGCTAAATTCTCACTCCACACTCATTTGGCACCTAGTCCCAAAGAATCCACCTCTCACTAACTTCAGTGAACTCTAGACCACCAGAATCACTGATGCCGACGGGCATTTTTCTGTACCTCTTTCACTTGACTTCTTCATGGCAATGAACACAGGTCATCATTCCCCATGCCTTGAAACATTTCTTGTCTCTTGGCTCCTGTCTTCACATCCTTCTGGTTTTCCTCCTACATCTTTCTTCCTCCTTCACAGGTTCAGGCCACTCTGTCCAGTCACTAGTGATGACATTCTTCCTCTGTCTACAAGACAGTCTTCAGCCCAGTTTTCTTCCCTTTCCCTACTCACTCCCTTGCCAAGCTCACATATGGTCATCGCTCTAATCAACACGTGATCCCAAAGTAAATCCAGAGCAGACCTCTCCTCTGCCTTCTGTATATTCAATGCCAACACTGGGTATCACAAAGTTGACTCGAACAGATACCTAAAATTAGAACCATTTCCCCTGCACTTCCCCACCCTGCCTCCGCTCCTCCAAACCTGTCACTCTCCCAAAGGACTCATTTTTAAGGCCACGCCATATACCCTAGATCAACATTAGAGTGTCAGATGTGACACTTCTCTCTTCTTCTGCCAACTGATCTGTTGCTAATTCCTGTCACTAGTTTCTTATGACATCTCCTAAATCCACCCATTATTCTATCACCAAATATTAGTCCAACCTACCAGCACCTGCACAGCAACCTCCTAACTGGTTTTCCTGCAGCCACGCCCACTCTTGTCTAATTTTTCCTACAGGATACAGGACCAGCGAGGCTCCGGTCTCCGGTAACCATTCCAGCCTCAGTCCATCCCATAAGCCTTGCTTTCCATTCTCTAGCCACTGATTTTTGCTTTCCTAGCTTGCTCACTCCTGCTCTGTCCACCACAGGACCTTTGCACATGTCATTTCTGCTACCTGGAATGCTAATTTTATAAATTTTTACTTCTTCAGATCCCAGCTCACATTTCTCTTTCTCAGGAAAGTCTCCTTGCTCCCTGAAGCTCCCCCTCTCCACCATTCTTTTGAGTACCTTCCCTTCACTGTCCTATCACAGGTGTGATCTTAACCGTAACCGTAACCTTTACTCTTGCAATTTGATTGTCTGCCTCTTCCAACGACACCACGCATGCCAAACCCACAAGATCTGGTTTCCGCTCATGCTCATACCCCACGGCCAGTGTCAGTATGTGGATGGCACTCAGGACAAGGTTTGTATTATTTTTTTTATTGTTGTTCAAGCCCTAGGGATGCAGGAAAGCTTTAGAAGCACAAAGGGAATTTTGGCACATGGTAGATTTCCAGGGCCAACTCCTGCAGCTTATGATTTTCTGTCAAGAGGAAACAAAACCGTAATTTGGTGGTATCTTCACAGTTTATTCCTGCCAGTTCTGCTTTTCTATAAATACAGTCCTCATTTTCAAGGGATCTGGAGAAGATGGCTGTGGTTGACTACTCTGGGGGAGGCCCTCTCGATTTCGGACAGGATGCTGTCACCTGTCTCTGTCCCTGGGGCAGGTGTGGGGTGTGTGCTGGACACCTGTTGCTGATTCTACAGAAGCTGGACCTGTTGGGCTGAGTGCATCACAGGACCTGGGCAGGGCACCTGAGGGCAGGCCGAAGGGCGTGTCAGGATCATCTCCATGAGGACCTGTGATGTGGTGTTCTATCCATTCCTGTTTTATTCCTACCCTCGTGTAACGCCGGATGCTTCTGAGAGAAGCTCCCTGTCCTGTTGGGCTTTCCCCACCATCCAAAGTTCAGTGCTGAAGACCTTTTAAGGACACCAGCCTTCAGCTTGGAATACAAAGACGTTTGAGCAGCATGGAACGTGGAGATAGGTCTTTGATAAACTCATGTAATTGTTGATGCCAAGACTGAGGAAAATGTTGAGCTCATCATTTTCCAATGTGGTTCTCTTATTGCTAATACGGCTTACAAAGCCAGATTTCTGGATGCACCTTTGAAAATGCTGTATACACAGACACATGCATTCTGTAACTTGAGTTACAGGGAAACTACAGTATAGCTAATTCTGGCAAATTAGAAATGTAACTCACCGTGGAAATAACAATAGGCCAAGTATACATTGTATTAATGTCCTTTTGTGTAATCAAGAAAGCACACAAGTTTAAATGCAAATACATAATATAAATGTAATACCTGGGCTTATTCTGTGTATTTAAAATTGTGGGAATTGTTTTACATATGAAATTACATTACATACACATATGTACACACACACACAACAAATATTTGCATAATGGTTGAAATTGATCAACCAATTAACATTCCCACAATCAGTCAATTCTTTTGTATACTTGACGCTTAGCCACGCATAGTAAAGTCTGTACTTTAAAGTACTATTTGATCATACACACAATTTATCATGTTAAACATCCTTCAGTTGTCATTTTTTTCTCTGTGAAGTTAAGAACTAGCACAGGAAGTCTCTCCTTATTTACAAAAATCAGGAAAAATATTTCTGAATCCAGTTAAGAACAAAATATACTACAGTGCACACCACTGACTTAAACTAAAAACCAGATTAGCTGGTTATAGCATATAACCCATCCATTTATCATGGTTTACAGACAGCCCACAGCCTAGCTTCCATTTTCTCTAATTCAGGAGCTGACTGGCCTTTAAAATAAAGCCACACAGGGACTTCATTGGTAGTCCAGTGGCTAAGACGCCACGCTCCCAATTCAGGGGGGCGGGGGTCGATCCCTGGCCAGGGAACTAGATCTCACAGGCCACAACTAAGACCCCACACACTGCAGTGAAGACAGAAGGTCCCCCGTGCCATGACCAAAACTCGGCACAGCCAAACAATAAAATAAATATATTTTTAAAAAATAAGTAAAACACATGGAAATATTACATTCATCTGCCAAATGAATCAGTTTGGCCACTGAGTTCATAACAACTTGCTAAGATGAGTTAATACTAAGAAAGATTAAAGTTGCAATTTTGCCTATCTCAGGTCTTAATTCTCTCTAAAGTTTTAAATGAAAAAATTTTCAGACTTTAATGGTTCATGAGTAGTCTGATGCCACTGGATTTGCATCCATCAAAGGACAGGTTCTCTGATACCTTAAAGAAGTCAGCACAACGGTTCAGGTGCCTTTTTGCACAAGAAGCATCGGAGCTTCGCCCCACGGTCTTGCCAAATGGACCAAGCCAAGCTCGTGACTGTCCAGAGGAAATGCATCCGCTACAGCATCATTCAGGAGTTCGTGCTGATACATGGCCATTATTTAAATGTATTATATAGGATTGTTTCATTATAAGCTGTTTTCATAGCACAGTCAGGAGGACCGCAAAGGAATCTGTGGAATCTTATTTTTTTCCAGTGCTTCCAGAACATTCCCTGTTTCTTTCCTGTTCACATCTGACCTCTCACTTTGCCTGAGAATATATTTCATTTATATTTCTGTTCTCCAGGCAATGCTCTAAGTGTCCTTTTCTGTTTCACTCTGGGGGGATATAGGAGAGTCATCCCTTTAGAGTTTTGCTTGCATGAAAACCTCTCAGAAGTGTTTAGAGATATGTAAATGACCTACACGCTTTATGATACCTTAATAAGCCTGTATAATGGAGAAAAAGCCAGGGAGAACGCATTCAGGTGAAGAGACTGTCAGCGGGGTGACAATTTAGAGATTCATGCAATTCACAGATTCATTCTAATCTCAGGAATGAACAAGTGATGGCAACAGGACATGGAGGCGTCCATCTCAGAAACAAGCAGCAACTGGGGATGGCTACATGAACACTGGTACAGATTTCAAGACTTGGCAACTTTCCTATCTCTTTCTCTTTCATTCCTCAAAGCAACCAGCATGAAAATTCTCAGATCTGTAGACAAGGTACGAGAAGCAGATTGCCTATTTCACACTTTGGGAGTGAGCCACAGCGGGAAGAGGACCAAGAAAGAGAGAAGGTGATGATTCTGAGGAGGGAGAACAGGACATGGGGTAAGAAGGAACTAAAAGCCCCAGAGTGGCCCTAGATGACCTGTGTACTTATGTTATCAAAATCAGAATGAAACAAAGAGAATGAATCTGCATGGTTCCTCCATCATCTCATCTCAAACCCAACACAGTGAAACCAGAACTCTTAGCATTTCTTTCCCTAGGCATTTCTCTGTGTAATACTCTTACCTATTAAAAAAAAAATGCACATAAAGTGCCACCAGGAACATCCTACTAATACATAGTCACGTAAGGTACCATTCTCACCCCATCTCACAAATGAGAAAACTGGGGTGCAAGGTTCAATCAACCAAGGTCACGCAACTAACAAGTTTCAGAGCTGAACTTGAAGCTAGGTCATCTGACTCCAGAGTCAGGGCTCGTCAGACCCCAGCCATGCTGAGTGTACCCAGATTCCCTTGCTGTCGACTAGGCTATGAACTAGAGAGTTACCTTTGTCATTTTACAATGATGCTTCACTTATTCAAGATTTTTCCTCCATAAAAAAAAAAAATACCTATTCCTATCTGCCAACAACCATATACAACTTACTTTCTGCTCTGTGTCGATTTTTAACCAGAGGAGGGAAAATAAGGATAAAAAATAAGAAATGGATTGTCAACGCTGGAATGAAAGCATTCAAGTATGGGCAAGGTGGAGTGCTAAGTTCAGATATTTATAGATCAAATCAAAGTGGTGGTTGTATAAACCGAAAAGCACCAACAAAAAGCCCGAGACTCGTGAAAACACATAGGATCTAAAAGCCATTTTCAATCACACTGAAGAATTATTCCACACGAGAGCAATTCCAAGGCTTGATTTTTTTCCCTTTGGTTCAGGCAGCCAACTGTAATTAAATTCTACTAACAAACCTACCGAGTTGAAGTCAACAGATGCCCAATGAAAAATCAAGGCAAACAAATAACCTTACCTGCAGACGTGTGTTTGAACTTTTCGCTTTTCTTCTTCCTCCATTTCCAAGGCTTGAAGATCCTCCCCAGGTTGGCAAACTTACTTCTCCTCCGGATGGGTGGGGTGTGGGTACCTGGGACGAGGGAGTCAGAACGCATGGCCGCCAGCCTCTCCACTTCCTCAGCTTGTTTTCCCGAGGAGGAGATGGAAAAAGGAGAAAGAAAAGTGTTAAAACGGGAGCCTCACAGATGGCCAACGTTTTCCATGGTTACAGATAACAGAAACCACGTGACCGAACTTCCGTTTCTCTTTTTGCCTTTTGGAATGGGAGTCATACCAACATGTTCTAAAGGCTGGTGACAGTCAGCCAAAGCCTAGGGGATCTGGAGCACCCAAAATGGATTTGGCCAACCTTAACCTAGGCTCGAGAAGGAGGACGAGGAGGAGCAGAGCCCTCCTGACACAGAGACTCCCAACAAGGCGAGGACAGGCCGTGAGAAGAGTCAGATGACAGTCAGTGTAACTACCGGTGCAGCACTTTCTCAAGTAAGACTTGGCAGACGCTATCACTACAACACCGTCTGCTGAGAAAAGAGGGAGAAAACATTTACCAACCGTCCATTCCAATGCCAGCACGTTCTACCACCCACGACGCTCTTTCCTAGGATGATGCTTCACCCAGACGGGCAGAAGCACTAGACTCTACTGAATGAGTGGCTCCACCTTAAAATCCAATTGACTGTTTTCAGAATCACACTTCAGTAGATCTTATAATTGCTTTAATTCCTCTAGGTCTTTTTGTTCCTGGTACTTTGCTTTAATAAAAAATTCTTAGAAACTGAGAGTGGAGAGTGACATTAGGTACCATCTAGACTCATCCCACGGAGAAGGCAATGGCAACCCACTCCAGTACTCTTGCCTGGAAAATCCCATGGACAGAGGAGCCTGGTGGGCTGCTGTCTATGGGGTCGCATAGAGTCGGACATGACTGAGCGACTTCACTTTCACTTTTCACTTTTCATGCTTGGAGAAGGAAATGGCAACCCACTCCAGTGTTCTTGCCTGGAGAATCCCAGGGACGGCGGAGCCTGGTGGGCTGCTGTCTATGGGGTTGCACAGAGTCGGACACGACTGAAGCGCCTTAGCAGCAGCAGCAGACTCATCCCAACAACTTGACATTTGAGGACATGAAGACCTTCAAACTCATAATGCCTCGGGGACCCTTTCTTAAGGGCCACAATCTCTCTGACTCCTTTTACCACTTGGGACAAAACTTTTCCAGTGTACTTGAGCATCCATAGATCTCAGGGAGGTAAAGAGAAGGTAACCTTATTGGCAAAATCAAGGCAGGAGGGAGGGACCTGCCTTTCCAGAAAGTCCAGTTACATCTAGAGCTGAGGCCAACACAGAACCACTCTGCTGAGCCTCTAACATAATCCTTCAGAAAAACTCCTGGACTTCGCACCACAGGCTGATCTCTGAAGCTCGGTCTTACAGCCTGATGTTTTACCTGCTGTCATCCAGTATGGATTGAACTCAGGAGATTCAACTATTCAACAGAAAGAAAAAGAACAGCACTGAAACATACACACTGCCATGTGTGAAGCAGATACCCAGTGGGAATTGGCCATATGATACAGGGAGCTCAAAGGGGACATATGTATGCCTATGGGTGATTCATGTTGATGTATGGCAGAAACCAATACAATACTGTAAAGAAATTATCCTCCAATTTAAATAAAAACAGACCTATATATGGGACCTCAACCATGTGCTAGGCAGTGTGCGACAGTGACAGATGATGGCAGGTTGGTAAAGGCTGTGGGCAAGACTGAAAGGAAGTAGATGAATTTTAGAGACATCTGGGAAGCCAAGTCAACAGGACCCAGGACTGACTGGGTGGTTGAGGGGGAGGAGGCAGATCATTCCTGATGCCCCATGGATCACGTCAGTGGAATGGCCCCCTCCATTCATGGAATCAGGGAACACTGTGGGGCCATCAGTTTGGGGGACGGTGGTGAGCACTCAACAACTTGAACACATTGCATGGCGAAAGCACTTAACCCTTTGATTACAGGGTTCAGTGCATGGGGACCCCTCTCTTCCATCACTGTCTTATGTGACCACTTAATAGTGAGCCAGACACTGATCTTTCCTGGAACAGATACACCGAAGAACTGGACATGGTTGGGCAGAGTCTAGAGGAGGAGACAGTGGCATCAGTGTGGAAAATTCCTCTGTCAGAGGGAACTGCCAAATTCAACAGAGGCAAAGAGGACAGAGGGGCGGACTCTTCTTCGTCACTGGAGAAGACCCCAGGGTGTGCCATTTGGGGCTGGATTTTAGAGAAGGAACCGTTCTCCCTACATGGGGAAGAAGAGAAGTGGATCTCTGGAAGGAGAAAGAGACCCAAAAGGAACAGAGCGGGCTGAAAGAATACGGCATTGCCTGGGAGCTGTAAGAAACCCAGGGAACCAGCGGAGTCAGCTACGCTGGGTGAGACGGGGAGTCAGTGCTGAGAGGCGGGCGTAGGTCCAGAGCCAGACTCTGCAAGCCTTTGGAAAACTGGGTGTTTGGGTTTCATCCTATTTGCAGAGGGAGACGGACGGGAATCTGAAAATGGGAATTGATGTTATTACGTTCAAGGAATACTTTCGGAATGCTCATTGCGTACCAGACACTTGGGCTATGTCAGTTAACAGAAGATAAAAATACCAACTGACGGAGCTTACATTGGGGGTAGGGTGGAGAGCAGGCAACGCACAGCAAAACCAAGTAAACCGCACTGCATGCTGGGAGACAGCCGCTTGAGGGAGAAAAGAAAAGGTAAGTACGACAAGTAAATGACATCAAGAGTGTCTAGGCTGGGGAGGGACTCAGCCTTAAATAGCCTGATTGAGAAGACATACGACCAGGACACAATCAGATTTGTTTCCGAGAAATATTATAGTGACAGCCAACGGCATCTTGAACTGGAGTGTGAACAGACAGGTGGTGGAGCGTAACAAAGGAGCCCACCAGACACATCTGGAGGGCAGTGACAGAAGGGGCACGGAGAAAAGACGTGATCCAGCAGAGAGAGAATCAGCACACCACGGTAATCTTCTAGATGCACATGGCGGAGGACAAGAGAGCAAGAACGAAGTTTTCGCTTCCCACGACCAGGGAGATAATGAAGACTTTACATGTTTTAATGAACTCTGACTAGAAAGGAAAGAAGCAGAAAAGGATGGTTGCTCAAGGGCAAGGGCTTTGAAACCAAATAATGAAGTCTTTTTTTTTTTTTTTTCTTTAGGGGGTTGGATTTTATTTCTTAAGCTCACGGAGAATTACTGAAGAAAGTTTGTCAGGAAGGGATGGGAAGACAGGATCACATTACTAGGCTGAGCAGCAAGCACCAGCGGAGAGCAATAGACTGAAGATGCTGGGAAGAGATTGAGAAGTTTGTGAAACAGGGTTCTTAGGGAGGAGAGGTAGGATCAAAAGTACTTACAGAAATCAGTCATCAAAGACTTTACTCTGAGTTATGAACATCTGAACCGAGGTCTGTGATCACAAATGGCACGGATCAGATGTGAGCCTCAGGAAGATGAATCTGGCAGCAATGGATAAAGTGGATTACTGGGGACTGAAGAGACAAAGATAAAGATGGAAGAGACTTTAAGTAAGTCTGGGCTACAGAGAGGCTGAGCAGACTGGTTTAAAAAAAAAAACAAACAAAAAAAACTGCAATGAGGAACTAGAAGCCAAATAGAGCAAGTAAACAGCCTCTGGAGCAATACTGATTTTGGAAATTATTCTCTTTAAAGGCTACCAGCTGCTTGAGTTGGTACCCTCTTGAGTGTGCTAAGTCGCTTCTATCATATCCGACTCTTTGCAACCCCCTGGACTGTAGCCCACCAGGCTTCTTGTCCATGGGATTCTCCAGGCAAGAATACTGGAGTGGGTTGCCATGCCCTCCCTCCTCCAAGGGATCTTCCCAACCCAGGGATCCAACCCTAGTCTCATGTCTCCTGCACTGCAGGTGGATTCTTTACCACTAGAACCATCTGAAGGCCCCCTCAACAATGCCGAACAGCTGGGAAGAGCCACATAGTGACAACTGTGGGAAGCCACAGCAAGGAGGTTTTGAATCCAGGATGGAAACCAGCTCAAGACAGTCTGGTGACCTGATTCCCACAAGATCACTTTCTCTTTTGTGGCCATCACCTTTTGAAAACTTCTTACCTTAGTTGATAATCTCAGCTTGTCCAGATTCTGCACCTATCTTCCTAATCTAGTCTCCTGCCTTCAAACTTACATGTTACACTGTTGCTAGATTACTTTTCTTAGAAATTTCCAATGACTCCCCATAACTTAGAGTAGAAAGTTCTAGTTTCTTGCTTTGCCCTTCAGGAATCTCCATCTGAGTTCCTGCCCAGAATGATCTTCTAGTACTTCTCTAAACAGAGTTTGCAGCCCAAATGAAACGCTGCCTGGACCCAACAGACTTGGGGAGTGGGAATCAAACCATTGAAATTATATGCAAAATTTCATGTCTATTTGAGTATCTGAATTTGGCTGGAGGAGTTCCCATCATTTGAGTCTCCAAACACTCTAAGACACAAAAGGTAAAAAATTTAAAGCATCCAGGGGCTTTCTCGGTGGCTCAGAAGTCCCTGGTCTGGGAAGATCCCACATGACTCAGCAACTAAGCCAATGCACCACGATTACTGAGCTTGTGCTCTAGAGCTCGGGAGCTCCAACTACTAAGCCCACATACCACAGTTACTAGAGACCTAGAGTCTGTGCTCTGAAACAAGAGAAGACACTGCAAAGAGAAGCCTGCTCCCTGCAACTAGAGAAAAGCCCACACAGTGACTAAGACCCAGCACAGTTCAGTTCAGTAGCTCAGTCGTCTCCGACTCTTTGCGACCCCATGAATCGCAGCACGCCAGGCCTCCCTGTCCATCACCAACTCCCAGAGTTCACTCAAACTCACGTCCATCGAGTCAGTGATGCCATCCAGCCATCTCATCCTCTGTCGTCCCCTTCTCCTCCTGCCCCCAATCCCTCCCAGCATCAGAGTCTTTTCCAATGAGTCAACACTTTGCATGAGGTGGCCAAAGTACTGGTGTTTCATCTTTAGCATCATTCCTGCCAAAGAAATCCCAGGGCTGATCTCCTTCAGAATGGACTGGTTGGATCTCCTTGCACTCCAAGGGACTCTCAAGAGTCTTCTCCAACACCACAGTTCAAAAGCATCAATTCTTTGGCACTCAGCCTTCTTCACAGTCCAACTCTCACATCGATACATGACCACAGGAAAAACCATAGCCTTGACTAGACGGGCCTTGTGTTGGCAAAGTAATGTCTCTGCTTTTGAATATGCTATCTAGGTTGGTCATAACTTTCCTTCCAAGGAGGAAGCGTCTTTTAATTTCATGGCTGCAGTCACCATCTGTAGTGATTTTGGAGCCCAGAAAAATAAAGTCTGACACTGTTTCCACTGTTTCCCCATCTATTTCCCATAAAGTGATGGGACCGGATGCCATGATCTTTGTTTTCTGAATGTTGAGCTTTAAGCCAACTTTTTCACTCTCCACTTTCACTTTCATCAAGAGGCTTTTGAGTTCCTCTTCACTTTCTGCCATAAGGGTAGTGTCATCTACATATCTGAGGTTATTGATATTTCTCCCGGCAATCTTGATTCCAGCTTGTGTTTCTTCCAGCCCAGTGTTTCTCATGATGTACTCTGCATAGAAGTTAAATAAGCAGGGTGACAGTATACAGCCTTGACGTTCTCTTTTTCCTATTTGGAACCAGTCTGTTGTTCCATGTCCAGCTCTAACTGTTGCTTTCTGACCTGCATACAAATTTCTCAAGAGGCAGGTCAGGTGGTCTGGTATTTCCATCTCTTGAAGAATTTTCCACAGTGGATCCACTGATCCACACAGTCAAAGGCTTTGGCATAGTCAATAAAGCAGAAATAGATGTTTTTCTGGAACTCTCTTGCTTTTTCCATGATCCAGCAGATGTTGGCAATTTGATCTCTGGTTCCTCTGCCTTTTCTAAAACCAGCTTGAACATCAGGAAGTTCACGGTTCACGTATTGCTGAAGCCTGGCTTGGAGAATTTTGAGCATTACTTTACTAGCGTGTGAGATGAGTGCAATTGTGCAGTAGTTTGAGCATTCTTTGGCATTGCCTTTCTTTGGGATTGGAATGAAAACTGACCTTTTCCAGTCCTGTGGCCACTGCTGAGTTTTCCAGATTTGCTGGCATATTGAGTGCAGCACTTTCACAGCATCATCTTTCAGGATTTGAAACAGCTCAACTGGAATTCCATCACCTCCACTAGCTTTGTTTGTAGTGACACTATCTAAGGCCCACTTGACCTCACATTCCAGGATGTCTGGCTCTAGGTCAGTGATCACACCATCGTGATTATCTGGGTCATAAAGATCTTTTTTATACAGTTCTGTATATTCTTGCCACCTCTGCTTAATATCTTCTGCTTCTGTTAGGTCCATACCATTTCTGTCCTTTATCGAGCCCATCTTTGCATGAAATGTTCCCTTGGTATCTCTAACTTTCTTGAAGAGATCCCTAGTCTTTCCCATTCTGTTGTTTTCCTCTATTTCTTTGCATTGATCACTGAGGAAGGCTTTCTTATCTCTTCTTGCTATTCTTTGGAACTCTGCATTCAGATGCTTATATCTTTCCTTTTCTCCTTTGCTTTTCGCTTCTCTTCTTTTCACAGCTATTTGTAAGGCCTCTCCAGACAGCCATTTTGCTTTTTTGCATTTCTTTTCCATGGGGATGGTCTTGATCCCTGTCTCCTGTACAATGTCACGAACCTCATTCCATAGTTCATCAGGCACTCTATCAGATCTAGGCCCTTAAATCTATTTCTCACTTCCAGTGTATAATCATAAGGGATTTGATTTAGGTCATACCTGAATGATCTAGTGGTTTTCCCTACTTTCTTCAATTTAAGCCTGAATTTGGCAATAAGGAGTTCATGATCTGAGCCACAGTCAGCTCCTGGTCTTATTTTTGCTGACTGTATAGAGCTTCTCCATCTTTGGCTGCAAAGAATATAATCAATCTGATTTTGGTGTTGACCATCTGGTGATGTCCATGTATAGAGTCTTCTCTTGTGTTGTTGGAAGAGGGTGTTTGCTATGACCAGTGCATTTTCTTGGCAAAACTCTTTGCCCTGCTTCATTCCGTATTCCAAGGCCAAATTTGCCTGTTACTCCAGGTGTTTCTTGACTTCCTACTTTTGCATTCCAGTCCCCTATAATGAAAAGGACATCTTTTTTGGGTGTTAGTTCTAAAAGGTCTTGGAGGTCTTCATAGAACGGTTCAACTTCAGCTTCTTCAGCGTTACTGGTTGGGGCATAGACTTAGATTACTGTGATACTGAGTGGTTTGCCTTGGAAACGAACAGAGATCATTTTGTCATTTTTGAGATTGCATCCAAGTACTGCATTTCGGACTCTTGTTGACCATGATGGCTACTCCATTTCTTCTGAGAGATTCCAGTTAGCCAACTTAAATCATCTTCTGCTAAGGAGTACAGGGAGAGGGTATACACTGAAGCCAAAAAAAACAAAAACAAAAGCAAAAAAACCCAGATACGAGTTATTCAGGATTGCCACAGAGTTCGCTCTCATAGTTGGTGCTTCCTAATGGTCTGTTCAGCCAGTAAATGAATGACGGCACTGACCCCACTCATTCACACCATTTTGAGAGGTATGAAACTCAGCATCCCTACTTGACTCAGAAAAATGCGCTGCGAGGACCAAAAAGCTCTTTCACAATCACAACTTCCAGAAATGAATTAAAATCATTCTGAAATTACCATGCTAAAATAATTATAAGAAATTAGGAGTGCCTTTGAAAAATTTAGAGTGGAAACGAGCTGACAAAACATTACAAAGGCCTAATTATAACTCCATCTTTAAATGAATCCTTATGAAGTATATTATTAAACCCAAGATGTTTAGTCCTTAAGTCTGGATTTTTTGAACAGATGGATTACTTTAACTGTTTATGTTCTAATCATCACATGACTTCTTCCCCCCGTTCATCTGATGGAAGGGGCTAGCTCTCAACCTGTTTTGCCCCTAGACAATGATCTTGGAAGGCTTGAAAGTGAAGAAAGAGACCAACTCTGAACACAGTTTGAAGAGGAAGAAAAACAAGAAAACAGAACACAGCTCAGAATACAGTGGCCTCTGTCCAGCCAACCCCAGGGACAGGAGCGAACAGGATAGAGCCGAGTAGGTGAGAAAGGTCTGTTTATGAAAACAGCCTTCTTTTGAAACACATCAAGAAAAGGCTGCTTCACCCAAGCCTGCTGCTCTCAAAGGTGGCTTCCTCTTGCTGCTGAGAGAGGAGACAGCTGTCTGGAGAAAGTGCTCCACTGAGACACAAATCAGCTTGAATGTCAATGGCCAGAACTGAGAACACTGACCCCCGCAAGGTGGGAAGCTGGGCAGCTGAGCCCTTTCAGAGGGAGGAGGGGAGGCCTGGATCTCTGGGGGTCTCCCCTGCGCATCTATCAAAGATCCCCTCCTAATAGACCAGGTGGGCTGGGCTCCCTTTCAGGGCATAACTGGGATGGATTGGCTTTATCAGACAGCGGGGCCTGTCTGGGAGGAGGTGGCTTTTCACTCTCTTTAGCAAAGCAGGAGACAAAACACTGATGGACGCATGATTTTAACACATTATTGACCAGGGGATTTTTGCAGAAGCTAATGCCTGTGGCTGGTGATTTGTTATGTAAGTGAATATTGATACAGTCCAGTCAAAAACGTTCAGGGTAACAAATACCTGAGCATTAACACCTCTCTGGTCAATAAGTTGTTAATTACCAAGAACCCAAGGAGCTGTGTCTGTGTGTGCTCTGAAGTCACACACCACCACCCCCACCAGCTCCCCGGGGTGGCCAGGCTGCTCCTGGTGGGCTCTTAGAACCTGCGGGGGGTGGGGCACAGCAGGGCACTTCAGCGGGCATTCCCTTACGTTGGTTATTTCTTATGGTGGCTCAGCTTTCAAAAGGCTTATCCAAAGGAAGCACCAGCTTTGGCGTCCTGCTGGCCAGGAATGTGTTAGTCATTCAGGGTCCCCCTGAGAAGTCTGGACAGAAGGGAGCCACAGCGTCTGTGTTGTCTGATGTCTAGTCAATAGACAAGGCAGAAGGGCCAGGACATCTGGGGCCTCCACTCTAGATCTCTCCACATGCCAAGTGCTCTTGGGATTTCTGAACAACTTGAGAGGCTCCCAGGTTGGACTCTTGCTTCTCAACCCAAAGCGAACCCCAGAAGAGAATGCTTATGGAGCAGGATCCGGAACATTCACTTCCCCTTCCAATAAGATTGCAAGGGGTTCTGTTTTCATGACATCTCACCAGCCTAGGAATGGGAGCCCAAGATAGGGGTGGAGAGCTGTCAGTCAAGTACACTGAGCTGCCCAGGGCACAAAACTGCCGCCTTTCTGCCTCAGGCAGGATGACCTTTGCTTACAGATGCAAAACAAGGTCACACAGGTCCCTGGCCAGTTAGGAAGTACTCAACTACAACCCGCTCTCCCCTTTTAAAAATGCAATTTCAGTTCCAAGAGACACCTTATCACATGGACATGGAGAATGGTTATGAAGCACCAGGCATAAGAGGGCCGAGGTTTCCCTTTTTCACTCAACTATCATAGCACAGTCTCCTTTAGAGGCCAGATCTCTTTTGAAGAGTTTCTGTCTAACCTAGGACTGATCTGTGTTAACTACCAGGTGTGTTTAAAAAAAACAAGAGTGATGCATTTTTATTCTAAAAATCAGGACCCACTGCCTAGTTCCAGGAGGTGCTGAACGGGAGGGCTAGACATTAGAGGGGGTGGCCATGAGGGTGAATGGAGGCTTCATTGCCCAGAAAAGGTTTAGGGGACACACAGGAGCCTGTAAGGGCTGGGAGGCAAAGCAGAACTGCCACATTGCCCCCGGAGAGCCTAAAGGGTTCAGTGCAAACACAAATGTGATTCCTGAAAACACGCCGGTGTTAACATCGCTGAGGACAAAGATCTGTGGTGTTCACACCTCTTCTCACTCTAGCCTTCCCTTGACTTTCACTGTCCTTACATGTTCTTCCACCCTCTATGTACTACCTGCCTCTTCCTCATCCCTCACCAGCAAGTCAAAAATGGATTCAATATTAGAATTAAGGTGCGAGCACTGATTCAGGCGTGTGCTGTGTGCTTAGTCTCTCAGTCGTGTCTGACTCTTTGCAATCCCATGGACTGTAGCCCTGCTGGCTCCTCTGTCCATGGGGGTTCTCCAGGCAAGAATACTGGAGTGGGTTGCCATGCCCTCCTCCCAGGCATCTTCCCAACCCTGGGATCGAACCCAGGTCTCCTGCACTGCAGGCGTATTCTTTACCATCTGAGCCACCAGGGAAGCCCATGAATACTGGAGTGGGTAGACTATTCCTTCTCCAGGGGATCTTCCTGACCCAGGAATCCAACTGGGGTCTCCTGCATTGCAGGCAGATTCTTAACCGGCTACGCTACTAGGGATGAGCACAGCTCCACTGAACAAAGGCTTTCTCTGTCTTAATCCAAAGGCTGGTTAATCTGAGTGATGCAGGCTCCAGTGAGGAGGGGACGGAGCTCTGGAGCCCCTTGGCTACTTAGACACACAGGTGGCTGCCTTCTCTACCTGGGACTCCCCAAAGGAAAAGCCAATCACATGGCCACAAACTTCACCCCAACTCCAGGTGCAACCATCACACACCGGTCAGCCACTGTGCCTCTGGAAAGATAGAAAAATGTTCATATTCAGAAAGCAGCTAATCAATAATCCTGTTACAGGAAGGGTATTCTTCCCAAGGGAAGAACCAATAAGGGGTGCGCCTTACAGTCCTGAGGGCTAGAAGCAGATAGAAAAAGTCAATTAGGCTGCATGTGCTGCTGCTGCTGCTAAGTCACTTCAGTCGTGTCCAACTCTGTGTGACCCCATAGACGGCAGCCCACCAGGCTCCCCTGTCCCTGGGATTCTCCAGGCAAGATCACTGGAGTGGGTTGCCATTTTCCTTCTCCAATGCAGGAAAGTGAAAAGTGAAAGTGAAGTCGCTCAGTCGTGTCCGACTCTTTGTGACCCCATGGATTGCAGCCTACCAGGCTCCTCCATCCATGGGATTTTCCAGGCAAGAGTACTGGAGTGGGGTGCCATTGCCTTCTCCGAGGCTGCATGTACCCAGGCCAATAAAAAAAAAAAAAAAGTGAAAGCCTGTCGCTAAACCGTGTCCAACTCCGTGTGATCTCATGGACTGCAGCCCACCAGGCTCCTTTGTTCATGGAATTTCCCAGGCCAGAATACTGGAGTGGGTTGCCACTTCCTTCGACCCAGAGTTTGAACCTAGATCTCTAGCTTGGGAGATGGATTCTTTACCACTGAGCCAGCGCCAGGCACTGGCCAACTTCCTTTCTGGCTCCAGAGATTTCTGCCTGGCAGGGGGCTCTCCCACCCACTGGCGGGAGCTGGTCTTAAAGGGCTTTCCCAGGCTTGCCACTGTCTTCAGCACTCTGAACAGCCACCCTTTACTGGCACCTTGGCAAAGGCACACCAGGACGCTATGACAACAGGAGGAGGAGAGAGGAGAATTCATGGATCTCGTGGGGCCAAAGATGACCCAAGACATGTTTGTGTTAATCTGCTCTTGAAGCAGTAGTTGAAATCCAAGAGGAAAAGGAGACTATCCCTAAATCCTAGGCCCAAAATGTACTTTTGAAGATGAAAAGAGGGTAGCTCTGCTGGTTCTGAACTTTAGAGGTCATTGTATAAGCAGCTATATGACTAACATGAACTCTGCAGACTCTGAACAGGATATGAGATCCTTGTAACAGGAAGAGAGATTTTAATCAGGAGGTGCTTCCGTAAGTATTGATGTGAATGACGACCATGACGATGATGATAATAGTATTATAACAGTGACCAGTTTTTAGACACAAAGTCAGCCAGGCACTTAACCTAAGCACTTGATACATAACACCTTACACAATCCTCACATTAATCTTATGAGTTACTGTTATTATTCAGTCTCCACTTTACAGGTGGGAAAATTGAGAAACTGATGAATAGGAAGATGCGATTCTCAGCAAAGAGAAAAAACCCAGGCCTTAAATGAAGATTTGTCTATTTTCAAGAATACCTTCCCACACTATGAAAATCTGGCTCTTCAAATCTCTATGTTAGTGACTAATGTAATAGGACTTCAGTGATGAGGGAGAAAACAAGCCTCTTTTTGAAAAGGCTACAAAACAGATGCCAGTATAAGTAAATCTAGACAGCATATTAAAAAGTAGACATTACTTTGCCAACAAAGGTCCGTCGAGTCAAAGCTATGGTTTTTCCAGTAGTCATGAGGAGTGAGAGTTGCACCATAAAGAAAGTTGAGTGCTGAAGAATTGATGCTTTAGTCCCTTGGACTGCAAGATCAAACCAGTCCATCCTAAAGGAAATCAGTCCTGAATATTCATTGGAAGGACTGATGCTGAAGCTGAAACTTCAATACTTTGGTCACTTGATCCCAAAGAACTGACTCAATGGGAAAGACCCTGACACTGGGAAAGACTGAAGGCAGGAGGAGAAGGGGACGACAGAGGATGAGATGGCATCACTGACTAGACAGACATGAGTTTGAGCAAGCTCCGGGAGTTGGTGATGGACAGGGAAGCCTGGAGTGCTGCAATCCATGGGGTCACAAAAAAGTCGGTCACAACTGAGCGACTGAGCTGAGCCAAAGAAAAGTGGTGTCATTGGTCTTATCCTAAAATGTCATAAAACGTACATATATATAAAATGCACATGCATATAAGCAAAGATGCCCTGGAGGATATCCACCCAAAGTCACTAGGACACGCAGAACCAGTAGGATGCTCTCCATGAAGCCCTTGTGCCCCAGGCTACAATTAGGAGCTCAGCAGGTGCCAGTGTGGCCTGAAATAGGCTCAGATCTGCTTTACTTAGAAAAGGCTATACACGTGTATGGTGGCAAGAATCTCAGTTTTGAAACCAGGAGGATGTGGGTTCAGATCTGCAATCTACTGCCTACTAGCTGTAAGATAAGGGTTCTTTTTGGCTTCTGGGCAGGAGGTCTGGGTTTCCTGATTTTTCTCCAGAGAATCACCTCTCCTCCACTTCCAGTCCTGGCAACTCAGGAAAGTGCTATCTCACTCCTGAGGCCAGAGGCAGGCACGTGACCCAGCGCCAGCCAATCAGAACACTGCATTCTCCACCCACCCTCCTACCGGTAGTCATTCATTCAAGGATGAGGAAGTTAGCCCTGCCAGGCAATAAGACTAAATTATGGATTTTGTTGGGGCTATTGATAGGCGTGTGCTCTCAACTGGGATTGCCTATTAGGCCCTAAGCCTGGTCAAAGCAGGGACCATAAATTTTAAATCCTTCTCTCAGACTTGGTTAAATATTAAAAAAAAAAAAAAATCTAGGGCCCAATGGTAATTCATATGCTTTGGAAGAAAACAATTCTATTAAGTCGAGTACTTTCTATTTTCAGAGTTCTGTGCTGAGAGGATATTCACATTCCAGGGCCACAGACAGTCAAGGGACAAAGAACACTGCTAACAGACTAAACAGGAGGGGAATTTAAATTTATAGAGGTGTTTCTATTCATTGAGATAGTAGATGTTATCCAAAAAATTCTTCCTGAGATAGTCAAAACAAAGTTCCTGTTTCATCTCCCAGTCAACCACCAAAGAATGTAACAACTACAAAAATTTATAACACATTCTATTGTTCCTTTAATCTACAAATTTGTGCTGGGAATGGAACCTCTGCACTTAAAAGAATTCTCAAGTCTTTTGTTAATCCAAAGGGACAATCTAAATAATGTAAATTCTGTGCTTATCCTAAAACCTCAGATCCTTGAGTCCCATGCTCTTGAATAACTACATAATGCCTCTCACAGCTTTAAATTAGACCGCAACGAAACCTGGTTTCTCCTGCAGGGGTCAGCAAACTCTTTCTGTAAAGCCAAATCATAAATATGTATGTTCAGTGGCTCAGTCTGTCACGACTCCTTGTGACCCCAGGGACTCCAGCCGCCAGGGTCCTCTCTCTGTCCACGGGATTCTCCAGGCAGGAATACTGGAGTGGGTTGCCATGCCCTCCTCCAAGGGATCTTCCCAACCCAGGGACTGAACCTGTATCTTCTGTGTCTCCTGTACTGGCAGGCAGTTCTTTATCACTGTGCCACCTGGGAAGCTCCAATATGGGCCATTCGCTTCTGCTGCAAATACTCAATTCTGCTGCTGCACCATGAAAGCAGCCTCAAACAAATGTACACAAATGCACATGGCTGTGTTTCAAAGACTCTTATTTACCCAAACAGGCAGCCAGCCTTTGGGACCATGTCAACCCTTGCCCTATAGCATGGAGTTGCTGGTAATCTTTCCGCCATCTCGAAGGAAGAGCCCACCAGAGAATTGGCTCAACAGAGAAGAAAATAAAAGGTTGAGGGTGGTATTGCTCAGGTTAGCCCCTGAATCATTTGAGGCCCTGGATCCAGCCATGCCTGAAACCATTCTAAACCCAGACCAATGAATTATATGAACCAATGAATTATCCTTTTCACTTAAGCCAGGGTGGGTTTGGTTCACTTTCACTGGCAACCACAAGAGTTCTAACAAATTAACTGTGTGATCACCAGCTTGCTCTCCTATAAAACAAGGACAATATTGACTTGCAAGGATTAATAGGTATGTACTTAAAAGTCAGGCAGACCACCTGGCCAATGAGGGTTCCTCTAGGGCAATTCCTTACATCTTTACCCTAGGATGTTCCTTAAGGAATTAGATGGGTTTTTTGGTTTGTTTGTTTGTTTTTGAGTTTTGGAGGCTCTGAACTATGCTGAAACACTCCAGGCTGATGTAAGAATCAACTGAAGTACCAGTGTAATTTTTTAAATCACTGGTTTGCATCTTAAACCTGTTGAGCCAGAATGTGAATGTACAATAAGCAGCCCAGGGATTTCTGATGCCAGGGTTCTGAGAATCACATGTGGAGAAACAGACTAGACAGGGAATTCCTACAGAAACCTAGAATCCTACTCCCATCTCCCCAGTTAAATCTATAGCCTTCAGGAGGCTGGCTAAGGAGGACCATCCCTAGTGCAGAAAACTAAGTCATGCTTCAGTCCCATCAGCCAGCCCCCAAATCCTCAAATCACTAGGATTTTTTGCTTGCATACTAAGTCATGTCCAATTCTTTCTGACCCTATAAACCAGTCTGCTAAGCTCCTCTGTCCATGGGATTCTCCAGGCAAGAATACTTGAGTGGGTTGCCATGCTGTCCTCCAGGGGATCTTCCTAACCTAGGGGTCAAACTCATGTCTCATATCTCCTGCACTGGCAGGCAGCTTCTTTACCACCAGAACCACCCGGGAAGCCCAAGATGCTTAATGTTCATGGACTGCTTTATTCTTTCCAAGTGCTTGTACCTCTGTCATCTCATTAGAATTTCAAAACCTCCTTTTTATGCAGGTGGGGCACCAAATTTCCTAACTTTGTTTCCCTACAATGATGATTAAAATCTTATTTTCTCAAATATCACAATTTAGCCTGAGACCTAAGAAGGTCCATACCAAACATTTTAATCCTTTATTTCCCAAGCTTAATTTAATCACAAATATTGCTGTTTGGTGTTTCCTGGTGGATCATGATTTCGGTCTCATCAGAGACTAATGTTCACAAGAACAAAATGTGCAAAATGCCAAGGCAGTGCCTTTTAAATGTCCCCTTTTACTGTTGCATGAAGTTAAGACATTGAGGGGTCAACTGCCTTGCCCAGGATGCACCAGCTCAGAGGAATGAGAGTGGTCCAGGGCTTCTAAGTCTAGAGACGGTCAAGTGTCTTGCACATCTCTTATCTACTGGATGGCTCGAGAATGCTCAAGACCAGGCTGTGTAGGCTGTTGATTCATCTATTTTCAAACAGTCTTTCCGTCCATTAACACTGTCAAGGTTCACACACTTCTCGACATTTTTCCTCCCTAGAGCTCATTCTAAGATCGCATAAGAATAGTCACTCAGTCATTACTGAATATAGGATGACAGACAGCCTTAGGGAGCCCTCACATTCCACTGAAAAGAACCGTTTCTTGAGTCTACTTTCTCTTACGCTCAGATTTCTCATTCTCTTCCTCTGATGATGTTAGTTTCCTTATTTGCCCCCCATTAGTTCAAAGACCAGCCTCTCAGTACCGTTTGTCATTTGGGCAGTGATTGTGTGAAACCTAAACGTTCCTCTGGAAAACACACTTTAGCAAGAATGTTGCTTCCTTGCTAAAATATGTTTTCATTCCCTTTCCTTGTGTGTGTAATTCCATCAGTAGCTCTAACTTGGGCCTTGACCGTTACTCAGAAAGTAAGAAATTTTGCTTATATATTTTTTGAGACTTTCACAGGGAATTCTTACTTTCACTTGCTTCAGAAAACAGACAGTAAGCGCCGTTAGTCTTTTTTTCACAGGTAAACGTCCTATTTTGCTTGTCCTCAGTAATTAATTGGGGATCTTTTATTCTTCTTCTCCAAGAAAGACATTCCATTTTTGAAGAGATCTCAGCAAGAAAAGTCACTGGTTCATTCTCTCCCATAAGGTCAGAATTCACATTTAATTTAGTTTATTTTAAAATTCTTATTATTGTTTCATATGACTACATATATTGACCTCAGAGCCCTAGAATTTGGACTCTGAAACCACAGTCTAAGTGCCAGATATCAGTTTGCTTTGGGACAATGGGCAAGTTAATTAACCTCTCATAATTACATTTCCTTCATTGCAAAATGGGGATAATACCTACCTCTCTGGTTATACAATCGTTATATCGATACATATAATGAGTTTAACGTATTAAACTCTAGAATAATAACTGGCACTTACTGTGTGTTCATTACATACTTCTTAACTTCAAGTCTAGGGGTTTGAATGATTTCGAATGATTTGGTCTGCGACTCTCTGAATTCATTCTTGGCTCCACTGGAAACTCATCTGAAGGTGAGGAAAGGTGGAGGGCTGCTAGGTCTTAGCTGGAGGGTAGCAGAAAGCAGAGTTAATGACTATCAAACAGGACTCCTGATCTAGAACAAGGAAACTAACTGGACAGAGACAGGTCTAAGGGGAAAGCCTCAAGTTCCTGAAGTTGAATCATTAGAATTTTGACCTAGACTATGTCAACCATTCTCTCCCCAACCCCCACTTTACTTGCAATAAGTGATTTTAATTGATAAGCATTTTTTCAGTTTGCCTTTGAGGTTATATAATAAAACTTCTCATCACTAAATTAACTCTAATGGTGCTAGTCTCTCTCCCCTTTCCAAAGCTGTCTAGGCATTAAAGGATAAAGCATCAGGTCTGGGAAAGGAAAAAAGGGATGTCATCAGATACAGACCGAGCTCAGGCCTCTCTCTGTCTGTCCCTTCTGGCACCTAAAGAAGCACCAAGGCCCGTGAGCATGTGAAGTTATGATGCATTAACTCAGCAAACATTCGTTACACATGCGTCATGCAACTCAAGTCGTGGGATGGGGATTTAAGGAACAAGAAGATGAAGTTCCTACTCTTTAACACCCTAAAATGAAAAGTATCCCACAAAAGCAAACCCTATTCCATTTTTAGAGGAATCTGAAATTGATATGGACATATTAAAGCACATACAGAATCAGAGATAATAGAAATGCCTTGCTCTGTGTGACAGAATCATCTTAAAGGTCATTATTTCGTGCAAAAGTGTCATCTATTTCTGGACTCAAACTCAAAATACAAAAAGCAGAGCAACACTCACAGATAATTTCGGACCACCCTAGATTTTAACAGGAAAAAGGACTTACTTGCTTTTATCTGTACCCGAATCTCTGGGTACAACAAGCTACGGTATCATAGCCCTGCTATCTTTGCATTCGGTTTCTTATATGATCATGGCAACTAGTATCTGAATGGTACAGCCATTCCCTTAAATGCATGAGGCACCTCGGGCGGAATCCTTGTTATATTACAAATAAGTCAAAATAGTGAGGACCAGGCAGGTTAACGACACCGACTGCTGTCCCCACCGATCACTCTCCTGATTTATCAGACAGCATTCCTGGATAGAATGTCCAAGCATTCCCTGGACAGTGCATGAGTTCAGCAGATATCAGGCAACACTGATGAGACATTTTCCTGCAGAGCTAATCAAATATCAGTCTTGGATAGTCTGAAATTGATTCTGCAAGCATAGGAAAGCTTTTCCATTGAAATGCAAGATGTGTAGAAAAATTCGCACTTCCTGCTTCTGAACCTAACAAAACAGTGGAAAATCTTAACTGGTTTCAAGATCTTCTCATCCAAAATACAAAAATCTACCGTGTGCAAGAGGAGTTCATGGTCATTCTCATAGCAACAATTTGAACAACGTTTTATCATTTATTAAGCACTTGCCTTTTATCACATCATGTCCCTACAACAAGCCAACAAGAGGCAAAGTGAATATTTTATTGCCATTTCACAAAAGAGCAAATTGACAGTGGCAGAGATGGCTGGCTGCCTGGTCTCCCTTCCTCTTTAACGAAAGCATCTTGGGGTTCTGCCCAGCTGAAGACTGTTTCCTAGGCTCCTCTGAGGATAGGTGTCACTACATTATCAAGCTTTGACTTGCGCTATAAGCTAAAGTGTTGCGAGCAACTTCTGGGAAATCTGCTTGAAGGGAAGGGATATGCCATTTCTTTGGTCCACTTTTCTCTTCATCCAATTTCATGAAGCAAAGATGTGATGACTGGAGCTTGGCAGCTGCTATGAAGACAAAGGCCACCTCCTCATAGTAATGAAGAAGCAGTAAGCTAGGTGGCACCATGGTCCTTAAAATCTTTGCAGAGCCATCATACATAGTAGCTTTGAACTGATTGCCTCTGCACTTTTCTGTAAGAGACACATAAGACCCGATCTTGTTTAGTCACTACTATACCCCACTCCAGTGCCCTTGCCTGGAAAATCCACGGACGGAGGAGCCTGGTGGGCTGCAGTCCATGAGGCCGCTAAGAGTCGGACACGACTGAGCGACTTCACTTTCACTTTCACTCTTAGGCGTATCCTGCTTTTGACGATAAATTATATGGTAACATGATCTTGGCACCCCACTCCAGTACTCTCGCCTGGAAAATCCATGGACGGAGGAGCCTGGTGGGCTGCAGTCCATGAGGCCGCTAAGAGTTGGACACGACTGAGCGACTTCACTTTCACTTTTCACTTTCATGCATTGGAGAAGGAAATGGCGACCCACTCCAGTGTTCTTGCCTGGAGAATCCCAGGGATGGGGGAGCCTGGTGGGCTGCCATCTATGAGATCGCACAGAGTCGGACACGACTGAAGAGACTTAGCAGCAGCAACATTGAGTTTATGTGTTTTATGCAGCTGAATCTAATCCCAATACAAAGAATAGCTTGCAGATGTTTATACAAACTATAGTGTTAAGTGGCAGAACATCAAGTGCTTACATACATGTTCTCATGCCACACTCTCTGGTGGACCAATTTTAGAACCTTTTATAGCCTGTTTCTTGGTTTGTAAAGGAACCAAATCCTTTCATGATTTTTAACACTAATATTCATTTTCAAAAGCCAAACTAGGGACTTCCCTGGCAGTCCACTGGCTAAGATGCCATGCTCCCAATGCAGGGGGCATAGGTTCAATCCCTGGTCAGGGAACTATGATCCCACATGCTACCCAGTGTGACCAAAAATTAAAAAATGAATAAAAAATAAAAAGCCAAACTACAGGAAGATGTTCTTCCTCCCTGCCCCTTTTCTTCTCTCTTCTATTGTATTTTTATGTCTCTCAGATTTTTTTATTTAAATCATTAGATTTCCCAGGGCTCAGCTCTCCCTAGACAATGTCACTTACTCTCGTGGCTTTAATTAGCATTGATAAGCTGAATATTTCTAAATTTATATTGCATCTGAGAAGGCTCTTCTAACAGACACCACATGTACTAGCTGTGTACCTCTGGCCAAGTTACTTAACTTCTCTGGGTCTCAGTTACCACATCTGTAAAATGGGGATAACAGCATCTACATCCTTGGGTTATTGGGAAAACTCAATTATTTTACACAAACAAAAGGTCGTGAATGGCTCCTGAAGCTACCCTCTATTGTTACTATTCTTCCTCTCCAGATAATATTTCACAGGCCTTTAAGATGAATGATTCTTATCCTTGGTCTGATCATTCTTCAGTAATGGCAATGCCAGTCACCTAACTGCTCAGGGAGAAATCCATGAGTCAGCCTTGACACCAATGCTTCTGTCACCTCCCCCAGATCTAATTCATCACCAAAACAGGTCAAAACTACCTCTTAAATTATGTCTCCACTCTCCCCACCTTTCTCCTCAGGTCAGCCCATTTTCCACATCACCAGCTTCTGTGTTCTAATTCCCGCCCATCACCATCAGAGGTCCTTCACACAGCAGCCTGGGAAGCGCTCATAAACATCAATTAAAGCATGACACGGCTCTGCTCTAACCCCCAGCGAGTCATCCTGCTCTCAGGACAAGGCCCCAGTGTCTTCACATCAGCTCAGAGGGACCGTCCGCCCAGCTCACTACTGGCTCCAATCCTGCTCATCTTTTGTTTTCTTCAAACACAAGAAACACATCATTTCTGCATCAAGGCCTTTACACAGGCCATTGCCTTTGCCTGGGTGGGTACCTGCTGCACTTCTGAATGCCAGTTTCTCATTTAACAGGGAAGGCTGCGGCCCTTTCTGCCCATCTTCCCTCCTAACAGAACCCAGATCATCAAGCTCACCTGTCTATTCCTCTTCCACAAGATCACAAGCTTCCTGGAGGCTGGCCCCGCTTCCAGCATTAGTGGCTGGATCTCTGATCAGTTATTAAAGCGTGGGTAGCCCACCCGTATCTGGCCATTGAGCTTTGTAAGGGGTGCCTGTACAGGTGGTCAGGCTTCTAAGAACTGCTTCTTTGCTCCTAGAGAAAGACACCAGGAGGTGGTCCTATTTCTACCTCTGATCATCACGGGGTCAGAATGTAAGGCCTGAACGGTAATAGGTATCTCACAACCAGCCTGGGAATGGAGTCCTGAAGCAAAAGAGGGCAGGGGAGAGAACCTCAGGGCAATGGATTCGGGCTTGAGCCTGCCTCATGTAAGGATTTATGATGTTAGACAATAAATGATCTAATTATTTAAGGCCAAGATGTCCAGGGTCTTCCCTTATACTGCAGCCAGAAGCATCATAATTGACCTGTCCATACTAGAATCCTGGAGACCTGGGTTCAATCCCTGGATCTGGAAAAATCCCCTGGAGAAGGGAACAGCTACCCATTCCAGTATTCTTACCTGGAGAATCCCACGGACAGAGGAGCCTGGCAGGCTACAGTTCCTGAGGTTGCGAAGAGTCCAACACAACTGAGCAACTAACATTTTCACTTTCACTTTTCCATACTCGATTGAGAGCAGGGACCATTTATGACACATAGGAAATGATCGATGAATAATTTGAGTGAATAAATGAATGAATGTTTCTCAGGAAAAGATAAGATAGGAAATATTATATATACCCAAACCAGAGTGTTTCCTGAAATGTTCAGAGTCAGGAAAAACAACTGTGGTTGAGACTCATTCTTTCTTTACTTGTAGGCAGAGCCATGGCTGGAGGTGGGGCTGTGGTGTAAGAGACCGTCCACCTCTAAGATGTAAGAAAGAAGTGACCTGGTGAATTCTCACATTTTCAGCAACTGAGAGGAGAGAGGTTTTCTTGTCTCTTAGAAGAGTTGTTTAGTCCTTAAGTGTTCTCCCAAATCTTCCTGAACTGAGACTTTGTTTCAACTCAGTCACTGCTTTTCACAAAAGTTGGTCCCATAGGCCAAATATAAATAAGAGTTTTGCTGACCTAGATTGAGTTTCATACATTTTTGAAGGGTGACATCACAGGCTAAACTCCATTTCTCCATTTGCAACTCAACAGCATTAAAAACACAGTAACTCAAACAGTCCAACCAGGAGGGATTAACTAAATTAAGGGATAATCATTGACCAAACGACTGTGTGGCCACTAAATACAATGATGGACATCTCTAACTATCAACATGAAAACTGCCATAGTTTCTTGTTCAGTGGAAAATAAATTGCCAAATATTTTATGTGGTATAATTCGATTTTTCTAAAAGAGAAGTTTTCTACTGAAAAATGGAAGTACAGTCTTTATAGACTAATAAAAAACCAAAGAACACACTGGCTGGTTAATAAGACATAGTTAAAACGAACTTTTGTCTTGGGGAAAATAATGTGTTTTTAATCTGAGCACTAAATTGACCACAAAAGCAAAGAGTAATTCAAATATATTCTAACTGTTATGCAAGGCTCAAAGCAAGCACTGCATGCATCCTTGGAAGGCTATAGGGGTGTGTATGTAAATAGGAATTGCCTGAGACCTGGGGCAGATCCACTAAGCCGAAAGAAATCTGACACCATGAAGTCAATATTTTCACAGGCTTTCTAACATTATTTGCTATTTGTTGAACTATCCTTCAAGAAACATTGAGGGTAATTTCTTCATCTATTTCCTGTCTCTTTGCTCCCCAGAAAAGTAAATGTTTTTGCCATTCATATTGGCTCAAATGCAAATGTAACTGTTCCCTTTTATGCTTATTTAAAAATTCGATGCAGTTACAGAATTGAATGGATCTGAGAAAGTCAACTCAGGAGGACAAGCCAGGTGAAAACAAAACTTATTTGCAAATGGAGAAGACTTAGGATATTTAAGTCTCACAAAGAAATCCTCTCTGTAACACTCAAGATACTCACAAGCACAACCCCAAAGCCAATAACAGGATTTTTAAAAAATATTATCAGGAGAACTCAGCTACATACCCACTGGGGGAAAAAAACAGCTGTTTATTTTTAGCTCTTTCTCAGCAATAACTGAACTCGTAAGATAAAATATGAGGGGAAGTGGTTTGGAGGGGAAAAAATTCTATTTTAAGGACTTTAACAAAAATTGGTTTCCCCATCAAACCACCTTTTATGAATTCAATTCACCAACATTTATCAAAAATCTGCACTCTCTGCAGCTTTGTGAATTAGACCAAGAGGAGTCTCTGCTCTTCAGACATACTTGCAATACTGTAAAACGCACAGGGTCATCTAATGACTTAGACAAGACATGGAGAAAACAATTTTCAGGTTTTCTTGAAGATAGGATCATGCAGAAATGTCAGCAGAAACATTTCTTGGGAGCATTTTTGCTCTAATATTCAGTATAAGGTACACACAATTTTATTAAAAAACAAACTATTAATACCACTTTGTTGGACATGAGGCAGGCATGAGCTCTATCTTTATAGCACCAAGAAAGTTCTTTTCTCAACAATTCAAACCGGACAAGTTGAAGAAGAATAAAAGTCAGATTTGTATGAATTAAGCTTCAAAACTTCTGACAGATTAAACCAATACCATATACAGGATTTTTCTATCTGGTTCTGGGCTTGACCAACGGTGTTCAGTGCAGAATGTATCTCTTTAATAAGTGGTAAATATAGGTGGTGCCAGTAGTAAAGAAGGCAATGGCACCCCACTCCAGTCCTCTTGCCTGGAAAATCCCATGGATGGAGGAGCCTGGTGGGCTGCAGTCCATGGGGTCGCGAAGAGTCAGACATGACTGAGCGACTTCACTTTCACTTTTCACTTTCATGCATTGGAGAAGGAAATGGCAACCCACTCCAGTGTTCTTGCCTGGAGGATCCCAGGGACGGGGGAGCCTGCTGGGCTGCAGTCCATGGGGTGGCTAAGAGTCGGACATGACTGAGCAACTTCATTTTCACTTTTCACTTTCATGCATTGGAGAAGGAAATGGCAACCCACTCCAGTGTTCTTGCTTGGAGAATCCCAGGGACGGGGGAGCCTGGTGGGCTGCCATCTCGGGTCGCAGAGTTAGACTCGACTGAAGCGACTTAGCAGCAGCAGTAGTAAAGAACAGGCCTGCCAATGCAGGGGACACAAGAAATGCAAGCTTGGTCCCTGGATCAGGAAGATCCCCTGGAGGAGGGCATGGCAACCCACTCCACATTCTTGTCTGGAGAATCCTATGGACAGAGGCGGCTAGCGGCTGTAGTCCATGGGGTCGCAAAGAGTTGGACATGACTGAAGTGACTCAGCCCAGCACAAACATAGATTAGGCCAGGAAAAATTTGACAAAATTATTCCCAAGCTATATAATGTCAGAAAAATTAATTCATGGGTAATTATTCTATAGTATTAGGTAAAAATAATGTATCCCTGAATTCCTTTAACCTGATGCTGAAATCTGATATTGCATTAAACTAGTAGACTATTCCATAGGTCTCAGAATAGCAGTACAGAAAACTATATACATGTTCTATCATAAATATTTTCAAGCCACAATCTTAAAACTGACACCTTTCTCAACATCCCCCATAACATCCTATTACAGGTTAAACAACCTCATAATCATGTAGAACTTGGTGTAAGATTAAGAAGTGCAAACAATGATTTCGTTTTTCTTGCCACCTTTGCTTGGGCAATGGTGAGTTAAAAAGAAAGCTGGTAGTTTTTGAAACTTATTTTAAAGACATGAGTAATGTCCACACATGGTATGCACCCTAAAAACAAATGAACCTGCTTCAGGTGATATAACCAACGTGCCAGAAATTACCTGGAAAGGTATCTTGGTAGACAGGTAAAACAATCCTTTTCTCACACACTCCAAAAGACCGTCCCCTCCCAGCCGCATATGAAGCGGACTAAACCTTAGCTTTAAGGCTTTACCTCAAAAGCTAGCACCAACATGGGGTGGGGGAGAGACCACAACATTGTACTGCTCTGCTTCTTTAAATGTCTTAATGAAATCTGTTACAATTAAACTAACGGTGGACTTCTATCATTCCAGGATACAGTAACATTCTATGTCCTTCACCTGTACAAAGTGCACGGATTTGCCTAAGCAGAAGACTGAATGTGAACAGGGAAACAATAAACGTATTCAAACTTTGTGTGTGCTCAGGCGAGTCCGACTTTTTGTGGCCCCGTGGACTGTAGCCCTCCAGGCTCCTCTGTCCATGGAATTTTCCAGGTAAGAATACTGGAATAACTGCCACTTCCTACTCCAGGGATTGTCCTGACACAGATATGGAACCCAAGGCTCCTGTGTCTTCTGCACTGCCAGTCTGATTCTTTACCACTAGTGCCACCTGGGACGCCCCATTCCAACGTTAAGGGCCAAATGAGACAAACATCCATAGGGACCATCACCGTATTTCCAAATTTAACATAATTTGCTGACGTGAGAATATTTGAAATTTAGACGATCCTGAGAAATCAGGCTTGTGTAGGAATAAGTTATTATTGCCTCGGTGTGTTGGACCTTGACGTCTCTAGGCGCTGTTTAACCATCAGTCTACACTTGTGGTTTTCAGTTGGGGTGAGGGAGGGAGGGAGTTGGGGGAAGACATTGGTAATATCTGGGGGCTTTCTGGTTGTGACACTGGGGTGGGGCAGAGGGGTGCTACTGGCATCCAGTGGGTAGAGGCCAAGACGCTGCTAAACACCCTCCAATGCACAGGATAACCGCCCATAATGAAGAATTATGCGGCCCAAGTATCAGTGGTGCCAAGGTGGAGAAGCCCTGTTCCCTATAACTCAGAACACATGACTCAGAAGAAGCCAGGCCTGTCAACAAGCTCTGCCTTCACCTCTTGTACGTATTACTGTTGGGTTACTGGCTCAGCACATCCGTGCCTGTTCACTGGGAGTGCCCCCAATACGTAAAACAGACTGTGCTGCCGGACCAACAGACAGCCGTTTTGCTTGTTGTGACTTTTCTTGTTTGGCTATAATATAAACAGATTGTTTGGAAAAGCAAATGCCTTGACTGGTTTTAAAGTTCCTAGTTTATGAACAATGGATTCCACTTTAGGAAATCATTGATTAACAGAGCCAAGCAATTAATTGGCTCCAAATGTAAAAAAAAAGAAGTCATTTACGTATGCAGAATGCTAAGATCTCCCCCATCAGAATTCCTATTTGAGATTCAGCATGATTCCTAAGTAATTAGTGAGTTATTTTATATTCTTTTTCCTTCTTTTAATCTAAAATTTTTAAAACCTTACATTTTCAACTTTTCTTCCTATTAGCTACAGCATATCGAGTGCCACATCCCAGACACTGTGTAAATTATCACTACACATGAAGTCTGTACTTAAAACAATCATTGTAGGTAGAAACTACAGATACCATTATTATTATTATTAAACTCCAGAAGTCTACAGACAGAAAAAGAGGGCTGCAAATAAAACATCTGACCACAGCACTCACAAGCATGAATTCATTTCTTACAATGCAGAGCAAGAAGAGAAAACCAGGAGGATATAAAGAATACTATAATAACTGCAATAATGGACACTACGTATTGAGTGCTCACTTACTGTATCTAGGATCAGTGCCAAATGCTTTATTTATACTATCTCATTTGACCCTCCCTCCAGTCCTAAGTAGTGGATGCTATCAGAGTCACCATTTTAGAGACGTAGAAATTGAGGCTCAATCTGAAGAAGACCCTCAGGAAGTGGCCCAGCTGGGAACTGGGCCCAGTGACACTTGAGAGTCTACACCAGGGGTTGGAAAACCATAACCCTTGGTTTAAGTCAGGGTTGCTGCCTGTCTTTGTCAATAAAATGTGACTTCGTTTATACATTGCCTACGACTTCACTTTCATTTTTCACTTTCATGCACTGGAGAAGGAAATGGGAATCCCAGGGACGGGGGAGCCTGGTGGGCTGCCGTCTATGGGGTCACACAGAGTCAGACATGACTGAGGCGACTTAGCAGCAGCAGCTGCAGCATGGCTGCTCTGGGACTACCACAGCAGAGGCGAGGGGTTGCAACAGAGATCGTATGATGAAAGCCTAAAATGTTTACTGCCTGGCCCTTTATGGGAAAAGTTTGCCAACACCATCTAAACTCTTCAACAGTAAGTCACATCAACTCAACATTTGTGCTCATACTCTGAGGCATGGAAGCCCTCTGCTTTCTACTGTCTAGGTAAGGAGCCTCCTTTCCTTTCCTTTCTATAGGACCTTCTGGATCTGTTTTTGTAGCCATCCTGAAGGCTCATACTATGCTTTTCTTCAGGAAAAGAGTTTACTCGAATCATGGTAATGTTATGCCAAATGCAACTTATGAAATCTGATTTTCTCAGTCTGAAGTCATTAAAAAACAAAAACAAAACAAAATTATTGATCTTTTACTGGGAACACATTATGTGCCAGGAATACAAAAACATATAAAACAGCATCTTGCCCTCAAGGAGCTCAGAGATGCGGGGAAAGAGGTTCACGGACAGCAGAGTGGCTTCCTGTGGACAAGGCTCTGGGCCCTGGGACTTCAAGGATAGGGTCTCTCTTCTTGGGCCAACCAAGGTCTCAAAAGGAAAACATTTGAAACCCCATTTCTTTTAAAGAAAAAAGGTCTCCGTTATAATAAATAACAGAACTAGGTCTGATTTGCCTAGTAAGTAGAACTATCGTTCGGACACAGTGTGATAGAGATAAACAGGAAGTATAAGCTTAGCCTCTGCAGGTCACAGGTGAGAAAACCAAGCACATAAGTGTACCCAGTGATGAGAGGAGATAATGATGCCAAAAGGCCTAGCAGCTGAGTGTCAACAGTGTGCTCCAGAAGCTGCAAAGCTGAGTACTTGGTGACCGGCACATATTTGCCATATTTGTGGCAAGATATCGAAGCTTTCTAAGCCTCAGTTTCCTCATCTGGAAAATGGTGACTGCATTCAGAGGTCACCATGGGGAAAGAGCTGATGTATGGAAAGTGCAGAAAGCAGAGCCTAGATGGTTGGAGTGAGTATAACAGAAGTATGCACTACTATGAAAGCTAAAAATGAGGCATGGAGAAGTGTCAGTCGCTCAGTTGTGCCCAACTCTTTGTGACCCCGTGGACTGCAGCCTGCCAGGCTCCTCTGTTCATGGAATTCTCCAGGCAAGAATACTGGAGTGGGTTGCCATTTCCTCCTCCAGGGGATCTTCCTGACCCAGGGATCAGACCCAGGGATCAAACCCATGTCTCCTGCATTGCCGGCATATTCTTTACCATTTGAGCCACCAAGGAAACCATGGAAATGAACGAAATGAACCAAAATCTTTAAGTGGGCCCATATTCTACCCTGTTCCTAAGATCCCAGCCTGACTTTCTATTACACTCAATGCCCTTCTCCGTTGCAGAGAAGGCAATGGGAAGGGAGCACTGGTTTTCTAGGCTTTGTGTTAGACACTGTGGAGTAACTCTCTTCTTTATCCCTTCAGCCTTTATTTGCTACTGTCAAGAAACATCTCTGACGCCCCTTTCTGCTCCAGTCCTATTGTGACTACCCTTGGCCAAGTGCAGATCACCACAACTGTATTGTTCAATCCTGTTCAGCACCACCCCACCCCACCTGCAACCCATTTGCTCATGCCTGCTGCAGAGCTGCCGAGAAGGCAATGGCACCCCCCTCCAGTACTCTTGCCTGGAAAATCCCATGGATGGAGGAGCCTGGAAGGCTGCAGTCCATAGGGTCGCTAAGAGTCAGACATGACTGAGCGACTTCACCTTCACACATTGGAGAAGGAAACGGCAACCCACTCCAGTGATCTTGCCTGGATAATCCCAGGGACGGGGGAGCCTGTTGGGCTGCCGTCTATGGGGTCGCACAGAGTCGGACACAACTGCCGCGACTTAGCAGCAGCAGCTGCAGAGCTGATGCCAGGAGACAAACCAAAATACCCTTTCCATATGATCACCCCTCTGCTGAAGAATCTACCATCATTCCGTGCAGTGCATCTCTGTAAGTCCAGACACTTCTGCCTGTCATTTATTAAATATATCTTAACTACCTTGTAATAAAAAAGAGACCTGATTTCAAATCCTAACCCCACCACTCACTACCGGTGAGACCAACCTGCTGCTTAATCCATTGGAGGCTGTCTTCTTTTCTGCCAAGCTGAGATAAACAGTACTTAACTCATGGGGCTCTTGAGAAGATTAAGCCCGCATTTCCCATCACTGGTGCTGGGCTTGGCATACAGCAAGTGACTGAGATGTCCTTGTTATTATCTAGCAACGTATATGGAGAAGGCAATGGCAACCCACTCCAGTACTCTTGCCTGGAAAATCCCATGGGCGGAGGAGCCTGGTAGGCTACAGTCCATGGGGTCGCTAAGAGTCAGACACGACTGAGCGACTTCACTTTCACTTTTCACTTTCATGCATTGGAGAAGGAAATGGCAACCCACTCCAGTGTTCTTGCCTGGAGAATCCCAGGGACAGAGGAGCCTATTGGGCTGCCACCTATGGGGTCGCACAGAATCAGACACGACTTGATGCGACTTAGCAGCAGCAATGTATATACTCACGCTTCCTTCCCCTCCTTGTTCCTGCTCTCTGAATCCTCCCACTTAGGATTTCTGCCTTCCTGACTTCTGCCAATCCACCAGCCCCCTTCACACAGATGCCCCTCCTGGGCTTTAGTCCACACTGATCTCAAGCTTTGGTGACCCCACTCAGGCTTGGTACCCCTCACACCCTGGCCCTTCATCAGTGATTCCTTTTTACTAAGATTTTTTTTACATGTGGACCATTTTTAAAGTCTCTATTGAATTTGTTACAATATTGCTATTTTTTTTTTTTTTTTTGCCTCTTAGGCATGTAAGGGTCCTAGGTCCCTGAACAGGGGAGCCCCCTGAATTACTGGAAGGCCATGTCTAAACCACTAGATCGCCAGAGAAGTCTCCTTAACCAGTGACTCTTAACCCAGGAGCAACTTCGCCCTCTTTCCCCCAGGGCTGGGGGGCAGACGTTTGGCACTGTCTGGAAACATTTTTGGTTGTCACAAGTGGGAAGTGGGTGTATGAAGGCTGTGTTTAAATATTTTCTGTATTAGATGATGCTCTGCCATCCTGGGGCCTGGAGAGACCGCCCCTCCCAGAACTAGCTAATTCCTAGAGATAGTAAGCAACTCGCCTGCCAGAGCACTTTTCCGAGGCAAACCTAGTACTCAAAAGCTTATCCCCCAACCCTCTCCTGGATCTAGCTCTCACACACCAAGTGAATATTTCCTCTGCCCTCAATCACCCCAGGGCCAGGTACTGAACATCTAGAGACCACCGTTATAACCATGAGCCAGTCAAAATCATTCAAACGAACCAATCCTAACCTCGCTCAAACTTACCTAGCTTGATTCGCCCGTTCTTTTCCAGCAAAAAGCAAATAAAGACTCTGGGCTGTAGTATCTCTGGGTCCTGCCTCCTGGCCCTCCCTGTGCATCCCCGGGGACACCCTGCATGGTGTGTGGCATGCTGCTTGCTCTCAGCAACTCTAATACTCCGTTCTCTCAAACGCAGTTACCTTCTTGTCTGTCCTCCTACCAAATTAAAAGTCCCAGGCGCATCTTAAGATGTTAGTGATAGATGCTACTGGTACTTCGTGGACAAAGGTCAGCATGTGTGTGCTCAGTCGTGTCTGACTCTTTGCAATCCCGTGGACTGTAGCCGGCCGGGCTCCTCTGTCCATGGAATTCTCCAAGCAAGAATACTGGAGTGGGTTGCCATTTCCTTCTCTAGGGGAACTTCCCGACCCAGGGATTGAACCCACGCCTCCTGCTTGGCAGGCGGATTCTTTACCACTGAGCCACCTGGGAAGCCAGAACAGAGGTCAGAAATGCTGCTAAATATTCTACAGTGTACGGAATACCACTCCCCGCCCCCAACAAAGGCATATCCAGTCCAAAATGTCAGTAATCATGAGGCTGAGCAACGTGGACCTGAAATGTTCCACATATGGAGACCCAGATCTCTAGAAGCTCCAGCCCTGCCGCACGGTTCAACCTTACAGCCTAACTTGGGAAACTGAAAAAGTACCTAATTGCCGGACTCATTGAAACGAAGGTATAATAACTTGCATTCATAGCTCTTTTAGTCAAAAATCACTGAATGATACATGTTCAGCAAAAGTGAAAGTATTTCTTTGCAGTTAACATGAAGCTTGATGCCAGTAGCTTCCGGTCAGAAAGAAAAATTCATGACCGAAACTCATTGTTCTGTAGGATTCTGTATCTTTCACAAGAGGGAAGCAATCCATCAATGTAGCATTTCTATGGGAAAATTCTGAAGCCACACAAGAATTCTTCTCTAGGACATTCATCACCTGTGATTCTCCCCACCCCACAAGGGAAAAAAAAAACAACACTGCATGATGAAATCAATCTGGGTAAATAAGTATAAACACTCTGTTCTTGAAGTTTCTCTAAGCACGTGGGCACATCAAGGCTCAGAGATTAAACCAATCTACTTAACTTTGTTCAGCTCAGTTTTTTTTCCAAATTAGCTTGGTCTTGAAATTTTTTACATACCGTCTATTACCATCCCATGGAGCATGTGTTCTGTGGAACATATTCTGGAAAACATCTCATTAAAAGTGACAACAATTCCTAACACTGAAGGTCAGGACTTGAGTGCTAAAGTTTCTCACGCTGTAATCAGAGCTGCTTTGAGAAGTTCAATAGCAGAGGCGTGTGAGGCAGCCTCCTTTACAGTCAGAGGTCTTTGGCAGGAAGTTCAGTGGTTCTGCGGGTCTCTGTTGGAAGGGCACAGACCCTGGAATCTGGATGGACTGTAACTTCCAAATGGCAAGGGAGACCTTGTCTTTTCTGTCTTATTACCGTCTAAAAAGGACAGACCTCAGTATGTGTGTGCGCCAGGCAGAAAATGTATTATTTTCCCACAAGCGATACAGCTAATTTAAACTTTTGTGTGTCAGAAGAAGTGAATAAAATGGACCCTGCATGTCCGTAAGGAAGGAAAGGGAGTAAATTAAGAGCCAAGGCGAGGTACCAAGCACCCCGATTAACCCATCTACTTCCTGACTAGTCCATAATCCTCACTCTGACTGCTTTTTATCCCCAAGTCACAGGCATATTTGTGCACTTAAAAGTCTGTGATACCTACGGATTCAGCGGGATAGCAAAGGACTGCATTCTGAAGAGGCCCCTTCTCCCTAGGGGCCTTGGCCTACCCTCTCTGGCCTGACGGGAGAGCCTTGGTCTTTTGGGGGGACCAGCCGTGGGCAAGGTGCTGGGGTCTCTAGCCTAGCCTTAGGAGCCTGCTCTTCTGAAAGCGCAGTGCTCTGTGACCTGCAAGTCTGCAGAGGGCTCGGCTGGGTGTGCGGGAGGCCACGCACAGACGGAAGCAGATGGCAGAGTCATCTGTTCATGGAGCTCAGGGAAGCCCTCTGCTCTTTCACCTTGAGAGAATGTGACAATGGTTCTCCCAGTCCCCCAAGCTCCTCAGCCTGTCTGGCTCCGCATCCTTCCACCAACCATCACCACGGCCCTCAGAGAGGAGAATACGAGGAGAAAAGACAGACGCAGGCCCTTCATCCCTTTTGAATGTGGGAGCTGGCACCATGGACTGAAAACCACAACACCGCCCCCCACCCCCGCCATGTTTTCTATTCTTGAAAAATTTCCAAAAGCCTTCTGAAGATTCTCAAGACCCTCTGGAAGAACAAGCATGATCCGCCTCTCCTTTCCCCGCTTTCACAAGGAGCGAAACCAAGGTCAAGACTGAATTTGTTTGAGGCCAGTTTGTATCGAGGCTACTGGCACCAGGACTTAGGAGCTGGGTTCCCAGAGGGTGCTTTGTTTTCCTAACCCTCCCCTGGAGGCTGCTAATTCCTGCTGTCTGGTAAACACTGCCAGGAATTGCACTCTTAGGATTCTGCAATAAAAATAAGCCGTGTTTGCTTTCTAAAAGCATAGTGGAAACGGTCCCAGTTAAATCTCACAATAATTTATGGCTATGATATTTTCAAAGTAACTTTGTGTCATTTCATTCATGGTGAACTATGTACTTTGAGTGAGTCACACACTGACCCATCTACTTGTGGTTTAAATGCTAAGTGTCATTCCTATTTGGTCCTCAACATTTGCTTATAAATCTAATGGTGAATTTCAACAAGTTTCCATCAACAGTGTTAGAGACAGATACGTGCTCAGTCGTGTCCAGCTCTTTGGGACTCCATGGACTGTAGCCTGCCAGGCTCCTCTGTCTATAGGATTTTTCAGGCAAGAATACTGGAATGAGATGCCATTTCCTCCTCCAGGGGATCTTCCCAACCCAGGAATCAAACCCATGTCTCCTGAGCCTGCTGCATTGGCAGGAAGATTCTTTACCACTGAGCCGCCTGTTAGTTCAGTTCAGTTGCTCAGTCGTGTCCAACTCTTTGCAACCCCATGGTTTGCAGCACGCCAGGCCTCCCTGTCCATCACCAAGTCCCGGAGTTCACTCAAACTCATGTCTATTGAGTTGGTGATGCCATCCAACCATCTCATCCTCTGTCCTCCCCTTCTCCTCCCACCTTCCATCTTTCCCAGCATCAGAGTCTTTTCAAATGAGTCAGTTCTTCACATCAGGTGGCCAAAGTACTGGAGCTGCCTGTTAGAGAGGAAGCAAAAAGGACTGGACACCTGGTCCAATTTCATTTTGAGCAGTTGTCTTTTTTTACAGAGGTGACTATTAATGTCGACATGAGATTAAACATTCCTCTTGAAATAATCTGAAGCTAAAGAGTTTCTATTAGAACCCATTTATACATGATGCCATGCAAATCTTCACCCAATATGTACATTTTCCCCCAAATTAACTCTACCTTAGGGTGGACCATACACATACACACACGAAAGAAACCGATACCTTATCTGGTTATACCTTACTTATGTCAGAGGCTGCTCTATTAGCTGTTTCATCATCTTTATAAGATAAAGTTGAGCATATATAATGTCCCCAGTTATGAGTTGATGTTCATATTCTAAAAATGCAGTAATCACTTTACACTGTATCTCATCTAAATGGAGCAGAGAACAACTTTTAAACGGGAAAGCTTGGAGATTCCCCGGTGGTCCAGTGGCTGAGACTTTGCCTTTCAGTGTAGGGGGTGTGAGTTCCATCCCCGATTGGGGACCTAAGATCCCACATGCCTCGGGGTCAAAAAGCCAAAACATAAGACAGAAGCAATACTGTCACAAATTCAATAAAGACTTTAAAAATGGTCATTATCAAAAAAATCTTAAAAAAAAAAATAAGTCCACTGGAAAGCTTTAGGACTCTAGGGCACTCTGTGAGAGGGTAGCCCCGTGCAAACCAGAGCCATCCCCCCTTTTATCTGGTTTATACATGAGGGTCTTCTAAGATACTCACAAGTTTCTTCTTCCAAAGGGTAACTCTCGTCCTTATGTCCCTGGTCTTTACTTTTAGGTCTTGAATACAGATGCTCCTTTTCATATGTATTGCCTCTTCTGTATTCTTGGAAAACGTTGAAAAACTGACCTAGGCACACAGCCCAATGACTACAACACTCGCCAGTAACCCATGTTACATCCATCGTCTGACCACAAGATACAGGCATTCCTGTTCATGATTCCGCCTCAAAGGCAGGGAAGAAGGATGGGAGGGGTCCCGTGGCTCATTACTTCTGCTCCCACTGCAAAGGGCGCTGTCAGCTGCAAATATGCAAACCTGCTCCTCTGTCTTCCGTTTTACTTCAGGCGGTGGCGTTCTGACCACAGGCTGCTTCTAGGGCATGAATAATTCATACCATGGCTAACTGGAAATTGTAGCATACTCTTCAATGTGGATACGCAAATAACAGGGCTCTGGGCCAGCAGAAAGGTTCATTGTGTGTTCATCTGGGGGACGATAAGCTCCTGTCTGGGGACTGTTTGGCTTCTTTAGGGACTCACGGATCAGTGAGTCACTGAGATTTGGAGAGTGCGAGTCTTGAATATGTAGCAAATCCATCATAGCACCCATAGCCAAGATCAGCTGCTGGAAACAGCCTTTCATCATGGGGAGTAGCCGAGTTCATCAGATGAGTAAGTTTCCAAACATATAAACATTAACCACAGTATCTGCTGCATATGGCAGACAAACACTTGCCCATAAACAGACTTAAGTCTCTCAAGAAATAACCCCCAATTCTGCTCTGTGGCCAGCTTGTCAGTGATGGACGGTCATTAACTATGTGGCAGATTGCATTCCTCGCTCTGTGCCAGGAAATCCTGGTGCCAACTCTCACTGAGAACACCTTCAGAATCTGGAGGTCTCACTACAGAGCAGCTCCCCAAAATTCCAGCCCAAACCAGGTATGGAGTGTGGTAGGTTGTGACACCCTTTTAAAAGTGGATTTCCTATCACTGGAAGGATTAAACCAGGCTTCACTTTTCCCTTTTCTTGCTTGTTCCTCTCTCTGCTCATAACCTTGGAGCAATACTACTGTTTAAGAAAGCCGCCTCAAGGGCAGCTGGTGCATCACTAAAGACTGTACTTGACGTAGCAGTCAAGACTGAACTTGACATAACACAAAACCTGAGGTAAAGGGGCAAGGGAGGTAGACGGTGACAGTCCTAAAAACGAAAACTGAAGAACGGAGCTTCATTCCCCTCCCAAGAGTCATCGCTGGGGTTACAGCTTGTTTAGAAGCTAATTATTTGATTTTATAATTACTTTTGTGGGTTGCAAAATAATTACCGTGGAGGCAAGTCTCCATGTGCCAAAATAGCAGAGGCGATTGTTCTAAAGTTCACACCGAAACAATAACAGCGTCAAGACAGCATGCTCTTAGGTGGGGATTAGAAATACATCCCCTTTGTCACATGCGCTTGCCTGAAGCCCACATAAAGGTCACGGTGGGGGTGGGGAGCGCAAAGATACTCCACAAACCCAATTCGTATGAGTTGTTTCTTTTTAGGTTGATTTTCATTTTAAACCTGTCCCTCTGCCTACACCAGGACATCACGGAGCCTTTGAAAAAGAGTAAAACTGCAGTTCTGGTAATGATATAGACAAGTGATCGAGTCCCTTTCAATCCTAAGATTAGACGTGTTGTTAAGATGGTCAATTGCAGTACTTCCTAATTACAGGAATGGGGATGTATCAGGCGTCGGCAACATTCTTCTGATAAAGGCCAGAGCAAATATTTCAGGGTCTGCAGATCTCTGCTGCAGCTCCTCAACCCAGCAGCTGTGCAACAAAAGCTACTGTGGACAGCACATGCACCATCACGCATGGATGAGCTCCAACAAAATTTTATTTATGGACACCGACATCAGAATTTAGTGTAAGTGTCTTACATCATGGAATAGTCTTTTTCTTCTGATTTCTGTCAGTTGTTGTAATTGTAAAGAAACAAAGAAACCCTTCCTTCTCTGCTGTGAAAACAGAGGGCTCACAGACCACAGTTTACCAATCCCTGATGTAGGTGGGTTTCAGACAACTCAGCATCTTCAGGGAGGAGAAATAATGATCTCACAGGTGGAAGAAACCCGGGTCAGAGGTGACTCAAGAGCAGGTAGAGAACAGATATAATTATCTCTCTTAATAATCCTCCAGGGTGACTATCATCCAAAACACACATAACTTCCTCTTTTGCTTTTCAATGAATTCAGTTTGTTTTCCATGTTCTTTTTCTTCCTGAATTTTCCAGAAGCAATCACGTTCACATTTCACTAATCACTTTAAGAAGTGAAACTTCACTGGCTAGAACAGTAGCCTCGTGTGTGTGTGTGTGTGTGTGTGTGTTTCTGTTAGTCCTTCAGTTATGCTTGACTCTTCGACCACATGGACCGTGGCCCACCAGGCTCCTCTATCCATGGGATTTCCCAAGCAAGAATACTGGAGTGGGTTGCTATTCCCTTCTGCAGGGGATCTTCCCGACCCAGGGACTGAACCCACGTCTCCTGCATTGGTAGGTGGGTTCTTTACCACTGAGCTAGGGAAGCCCAGTATCCTCTTAGAAGTTCACATCTCAGAAGGAGCCAACCAAGGCTGCAGAGGTGGAAGCAGAGGGCTATCCCAAGTACAGCAGCATCAGCAGGTGATGTGGCGGAAGACATGACCACTGCTGTTTCCTCTTCCCTAAAATGAGTACAACAGGATTTCCAACCCTAAAATGTTCTCATGATAGCAAGGAAATAACGTGCAAACTTTAAAGTGTAACATAATGTATGTAAGTGTCTAGGTTTTCTCAACTTACTGGCTTTAAGCTGACTGAATCAACATTCTTCTTGACCACCAAATCTCACTTCCTCTCTTAATAATCCTCCAGAGTGACTATAATCCAAAACACACATAACAGCAACCATTGGAAAGATGTAGTAGAATAGGACTTTATCTTCACTGCTGTCGGGAATGTGCAAGGGTGCAGTCACTTTGAAAAAGAAACGGGCAGTTCCTCAAGTGGCTAAATAAGGTGTTAACATATGATCCAGCAATTCTAGTCCTAGGCATATACTCAGAAGAAACGAAAACAGACGTCCACACCAAAACTTGTGTGTAATGTTCAAAGCAGAATTATTCATCACAGCCCAAAAATGGAGAGAACACAAATCACCATCCACTGACTGGTGAATAAGCAAAACATGTCATATCTATACAATGATTCGGTGATAAAAAGAAATGAAGTGCTTATGTATGTTCCAGCATGGATGAACATGAAAATGTTATGCTAAGTGAAAGAAGTCAGTCAAAGAACTACATATTGCCTGATTCCATTCATATGAAATGTCCAGAATAGGGAAGGCTATAGAAACAAAAATAGATTAGTAGTTGCCTAAGGCTAGGGGAGACAAAATGACTGGAGAGATTCACTAAGGGGAGTAGGCTTTCTCTTGGCGGTAATGAAGATGTCTTAACACTGACTGCGGTGACAGAGAGCCACCTTGTGAATACGCTGCTGCTGCTAAGTCGCTCCAGTCGTGGCCTACTCTGTGCGACCCCATAGACGGCAGCCTACCAGGCTCCCCCGTCCCTGGGATTCTCCAGGCAAGAACACTGGAGTGGGTTGCCATTTCCTTCCCCAATGCATGGAAGTGAAAAGTGAAAGTGAAGTCGCTCAGTCGTGTCTGACTCCCAGCGACCCCAAGGACTGCAGCCCACCAGGCTCCTCTGCCCGTGGGATTTTCCAGGCAAGAGTACTGGAGTGGGTTGCCATTGCCTTCTCCAAAAAGCCATCAAATTGTACACTTTAAATGGGTGAACTTTATGGTGTGTGAATCATATCTCAATAAAGCAACTAATACTCCAATGACATTTTTCACAGAAATAAAAAAAAAAAATCCTGAAACATGTATGGGACCACAAAAGACCCCAAATAGCCAAAGCAATCTTGAGAAAGAGGAGCAAAATTGAAGGGACACTTCCTGATTTAAACCGTATTACAAAGCTACGGTAATCAGAACAGTACAGTACTGTCACAAAAACAGACGCACTGATCAGTGGAACAGAACAGACAGCCAAGAAATAAATGCATGCATATTGGGTCAGTTAACTCATGACAAAGGAGCCAAGAGTATACGAGGAGGAAAGGGCAGTCTCTTCAATAAGTGGAAAACTGAACAGCTACATGCAAAAGAATGAAACTGAATCCCTGTTTTATGACCTACACAAAAATGAAATCTTCATGCCCCCTCTCTGCCATGTCTTAAAATTCTAAACACCTATTCATGTCCAAAACATTCTTACCATTAATATCAACTACAGAAATGAATGTTGGGGACTAGCAAATAGGTTCTGAACCTTGCCCTCTCAATAAAGTCATATGTATATATTTTATCTATTGATCTTTTTTAAATCTCCTTTAGATATATGGGTATATTTTAAGCTATGCTGCTGCTGCTAAGTCGCTTCAGTCGTGTCCGACTCTGTGCAACCTCAGAGACGGCAGCCCACCAGACTCCCCCGTCCCTGGGATTCTCCAGGCAAGAACACTGGAGTGGGTTGCCATTTCCTTCTCCAATGCATGAAAGTGAAAAGTGAAAGGGAAGCCGCTCAGTCAGTCCAACTCCTAGCGACCCCATGGACTGCAGCCAACCAGGCTCCTCCATCCGTGGGATTTTCCAGGCAAGAGTACTGGAGTGGGGTGCCATTGCCTTCTCCGATTTTAAGCTATAGATTTTTACAAATATTTTAAAAATATCTTCTAAGCTGAGTGAATATTTACAGATGTCAGTGAGTCAAAAAGATATTAGAGCAGGAGAAATTAGCAAAACTACTTACAAGTTCAAAGTCATGCTGAAACTAAGGCAAACTGAATTGCTGGTACTTGAAACGTTTACTGGGCCTTTGTATTCATATATCAGAATAGCGGAGTCTTGGTCTTTTGACACTTGCTGCTCAAGGTCCTGAAATGGCCGTTCTTGGTTATGAGCGTCGGACCCAGGTCCCTTCTCGACCAGTCCCTGCTTAAGCTCTGCTGGCAACACCCTCATAAAACGTATACAAATTTGCTTCAGTATAATACAGGACTGGGGGAATATGTGAGGAATCTATACAGACCATTATCCTCTTCTGTCCACACTTGTATGTGTGCAATTTTTCATAATCGTTTTTAAAAAGGTAACTCCATCATGCTACCTCTGCTTAAAAATCCCTGTACTACTTTTAGTGTTGCTGACCTAAAACAAATAGACTGCTGGTAACTTCTCCAGCAAAAAGATGGATTCAGTCAGGATCAGCAGAGAAATTCAACTGGAAGTCTACAACCCGTGAAAGTCCCAGAAAGGGGGCCACTTTTACAAAAGGGAAAAGGAAGTTGGGAGGACTTAGCCACAAAGAGTCCGTGGCTTTTCACTGGCTGAATCCCCGCCAGGAAAGAAGAGTCTGTCTTCTCCCTGTTGGGGTCTGCTATCCTCTCAGGGTGTGACAACTCCCCAGTTTGGTCTCCCAACTCTATTTCATTGAGACTTCTGTTTATTAATAAATATTTTTACAGTGCTCCCTGGATGAAATATGAACTCCTTTGTAAATTGTACGAAGATTTTCCGGATTTCTCTCTTGCCCAAGTCAGGCCTGACACTCTCTACTTTCTGCCTCCAAAACAACACCTGCCCTTCACATACACTTTTTAAAACTTCTTTGCATCTGTCTGTCTACCTATTGGAGAAGGCAATGGCACCCCACTCCAGTACTCTTGCCTGGAAAATCCCATTGATGGAGGAGCCTGGTGGGCTGAAGTCCATGGGGTCGCTAAGAGTCGGACACGACTGCATGACTTCACTTTCACTTTCCACTTTCATGCATTGGAGAAGGAAATGGCAACCCACTCCAGTGTTCTTGCCTGGAGAATCCCAGGGACGGGGGAGCCTGGTGGGCTTCCGTCTATGGGGCCGCACAGAGTCGGACACGACTGAAGCGACTTAGCAGCAGCAGTCTACCTATCTCCCTGTGCTACATTATAAGGTCTTTGAGCACAAAGACCATACTGTCTCACTGACTTTTATATTCTCAATGCTTAACCTGGCACATAAAAATGCTGCACAAATATATCACTGGGAAAAAATGAACTGCCCCAACATATGTTTCTGGACTACTGCATGTCATTTCTGCCACATTCCACTAATTCTACCTGTTGAACCTCTCCCTGTTTCTGAGTAAGTTATGCATGCATGTGTGCTAAGTCACGTCAGTCGTGTTCAACCCTATGGACTGTAGCCTGGCAGGCTCCTCTGTCCATGGGATTCTCCAGGCAAGAATACTGGAGTGGATTGTGCTCTTCTGTAGTTTAAATCATTTGCACATTGTTTTCCTCACTGACATGCCCTTCCTTCTTTACCTGAGAAAACTCCTCCATTAGGTTCTTGTCCAAATATCACCTCCTCCAGGAAGCCCGCCTGCCTTACTCACACAGTTAATGGCTTTATCCAACTTAGCCGTTTATTTTCCTGTTGCAATAGCTGGTTATTGTACCTATTGGTATCTGAAAGGGTCCATCACTTTCAGCACACATACGCTGCTAATTTTAAAACAAATGTTTAAGAGAATCAATCAATAGCTCAGTTGGAGGAATTCAGTCCACCCTCTGTATCACAGATGTAAAACCCACAGGTGTGGAAAGCAGATTGCATTTGTTGCCCTAGGCCATTTTATACAAGGTACTTGAGCATCCCTGGATTGTGGTACCCATGGAGGGTACCTGAAACCAATCCCCTGCAGATACTGAAGAATGACTGTGTATGATACTTACACAGAATTTTAACAGCCCACCTTTGTTAGAATTTCCCTGCTTTGTACATCCCTTCCTAACACCCCACTAAGTCCTTTTTCACTTCTCTTCACTACTGTCTCAGCACATGCCTTTCTTTTCAGGGTTCCAGCCTTTATATAACCTGCCCAAGTTAGAGCCTTTCCCAGGTCCTCCCGACTTTAAGGAGGCAGATTCCCATCTCTACCCCTTGCTTCAGGCCATGCCTTCCACAGCTCTCCCTTTGCCTCTGAGAGTCCTTCCGGCCCATGTTGATAGAATTCTGCAATAACTACTTCATCCCGCTGTTCACATTTCCTCTTCAAGATCTCACCTTGCCTATTTTTTTGATTACTCCACTGACCAAAAAGTGCTCAGTCACTGTAAATTTAGACATAGGCATGAGCCCTTTCATCTAGAACAAGCGGGTCATGATTGTTAAAACTCTAAAACCACCACAGCAGAATAATTTTGAAGTGCACAACGCTGAAGGGGGCTCTTCTCCAATCTCACTTTTCCTTGCTTTTATTAGAAAGATACGTTTTCACTGTTAAATACAGAGTAGAATTGATGCTTTCATCTTGGACCCAATCCAGGGATGTTTAATTACAGAAGAGACCAAGGAACGCACAATAGCAGGCGGAAAAATACAAGACAAAATTGAACTTGGCGGTAACAATAGAGATGATAGTAATCACAGCTAATATTTCTCCAGCACCTTCTCTCGCCAGGCACCATGCTAAGTGCTTCATACCAATTACCTCATTTAATCCTCACAACTCCATGCAGTAGATAGTAAGTATCATGGCATCCTAAAGTCACCCAGCTAGCAAGGGGAGGAGCCATCATTTGAAAACAGGCAGTGAGGTTCCAGGAGTCAGCTCTGGACCACTATTAGAAATATCTTGCTTCATCAAGGGACAGGTACTGTTAGCAACCCCAACACCAAATGTTTGGATCTCGGGGGACTGCTCACCTCATCTTTATGCACCTCAGTTTCCTCATCCGCAAAAGGAAGGATTTGACCCACAAAAACTAGTAAAGCACTGCTTTCCAAAAGGCTGTCTTACGGAATGAAACTTACAGAGTAACTCACAAGTATTAGGACAAATTGTTTTTGTTCTAAAAGTTCACACTGGAAGCCATTAGAAAACAAGTTAAATATTTCTAATCCCCAAAATAAAGTTTGGAAATTCATCTAGTAAGTGACTGGATTAGTGATTTTATGTACAAATATTTGAAGAATGGAAATCATATTTAGTGAAGTGAAAACAACCTTGAAATATTGATCCATCACATGTAAAAGGCACAGAGTAGCAGTTACAATCAATATCTTGTTTCCAAATCTACTATTTATCATTTGATTGCTTTGTAAATAGGCCACTATAAGATAGAAGTTTCAAAATATTTTTTAAAACTCTTCAAAATGTTTTATTTCTATTGAAATGATCTTAATACACAATTATTAATGGCATAATTCTATAATTCCTCACTAACAGACTCAAAAGGAATTCAAAGGAGAAAAGAAAAGATGTATAAAATTATATAGTATAGATCCTAGATTTCCCCCTAGAGTTTTTACCTATTTGTAAAATCAAATTCTCCTACTGACTTCCAATAGCTATGTCTCTTGGAGCTTTACAAAATACAAAACTTAAACTCATCTAAAAACTTCTCCCCCTCTATTCCTACTAATGACAGCCTAAGTAGGAAAAGCAGGTAAAATTAAATATGCTAGGGAACTGTACAATTCCTTTCAGCTCAGTATCTTAATAAACCTGGCTTATCGGGACTGTACATGTATATAACACAGGCACACACACATCACCGTACTTAATTTCCTACATTCGGTACAGGTGCCATAAAAAAATAATCAACTTGAAGGCACAGTGGGAAGCACTCCAGTTTCAAAGACAGACAAGAAATTTGAATTTTTTCTACCATTCACCCACTTGTGGCCTTTACACCAAAGTACTATGGTAGCTTGTTTCCACATCTGAAAAATGGCTTCAGTATTGAACCAAAACAGCAAGAATGAAAGAAACACAAAATACCTTGGGCCATTAAAGGTGAACTACATTCTACAATTTTTAAAGTCATTTTCTATTTAATAATAAAGTCAGCCAAACATCTTTAGTTCTAGTCAGTGGATACCAGGAACTTAAAAAAAAAAAAAAGACAAACTCTTTTAAGTAAAAGGGCAAGTGCTGAAATGCAATTTCACTTTTTATATATGTTCACTGAGACAGGGATCTTTTTTTCTTTTAAAGTTTATTCTCTATCAGCCAAATAGTTTTATAGATTGTCTTTACACTGAGTTACAAAAATGTTTAAATATATCTTATATATGAGGAAGTTAAGATTGAGCCTCAGTGGACAATATCTCTATAAAATTCTCCCTGTGTAAAATTTCAGGTAAGGACTTTCCACTTGGACCAGAACTTTCCTTGGTGGCTACTAAATGACCTCCGTGGCGCTGGAGGAGAAACCAAACACATTTAGAGTGCTGGCCACAACACAGGCACACTCCACCATAAGAAATGTCCTCCTCTGTCGAGTCCTAGCAAATCTGTTGGCCTTACTACAGTCTTCACTACACACTTCCGTTAAAATAGCTGGCTCTTCCTGGCATGCACAAATAGATGACTCAAACTGAGAAACAGCTGCTGGAGAACTTCACTCGCAGAACCTCCACTCATGACAACGGATGATTCAAGGTCAGTCTCGGCAGAAAGTGAAATGTATCTGAACTTCCTTTCCTTCACAGTGGGCAGCGCTGCTTTGGGTTCTGGCACTTAAAGAAGGGTGAGGCTCCTGACCTCATTTTCTCAGTGACTAAAGAAGCACACCACACACACTGGAAAGCAGGATTAGCCGGGGGAGAACTTGGCAGAAATTAAGCACCCCCACATGAGGTTCCCCCTGCACAAGAATCCTTCGAAATGAAAGGCTTTAGTCCCATCAGGTGACGTATGAACATCCCCAAAGACAGCTCCGTAACACATTCTGGAGCATCTGAGGTTGTGGAGATGACGCGTATTGTAAGCAGAAGCATCCTGTTCATAACTACACACACGAACCCATACCCTTGAGTGTGGGTACAGACCTTTCCTTACTGCAGTAACATTCAGAGATCCCAATTTAAATCAATTCCCCAAGGCTGTGGAAGTATCCCATTTGGGAAGCAATTCCGTCAACAGAATGACTCATTTAATAAATATTTTAGCCTGCATCTCATGCTCTATTATAGTAGACAGTAAAAGACCGGCTTTAGATCATCTCACTAATCCATTTATATATCCCATAGGTGTCCTCAGCTTATAGAGTAGCCAAAGGACCAAACGCATGTCAGTGTGTGGATATCCTCCCGCAGACCTCCCAGGAGTGCTGCCTCCTGTGCTGTGTGCCTGCCTTTCTCCAGCATGGTTTTCCTCCTACCGCCATCCAGCACAGCCTCTCTTGCAGTTTCATCAAAGAAAAGTATAATTACGTTAGCAGGACTCCTAATTTTGAAAAGACATTAGCCAAGCCAGTCACTTCATTACGCTGCACTTCAGAGGCCAGCAAGAAACCAGAGAAGGCCCTAAGTAATAAGTGTTCTTACAAAGCGAACAAGCGAACCCCGCTTGGGGTTGGTAGCAGAAATCTGCCTGCCCAAGCAGGTGTGTGCAGCACCAGGCGATGAGCTTCAGCCTGGCCAATAGCTAATGCTTTCCCTGCAAAACCCCGCTGCCTGAAACTTTTTCCATACCCTCCGGAGTCAGCTCTGTGAGCTGCTTCCAACTGCCTGGGAGATGCTGGACCGTTACACAGGCGCGCCCACAACTGCAGAGCTTTCTGCCCGTGCAGGGCTGTCCCTCCTGCTTGGCTCCTTCTGCCCAGAGTCGCTGAGGCCCGGTACCCTTTCACCGCCCCGCTCGGATCGGTTTGGGGGGCGCTCTTTAGCTCGAACAGGCTCACCTGGAGGAAGCCGCTGCCGTCCTTCCCCACCTCCCACATTCGGCCACTAGGCATCATTCCAGGAGGGAGCACCAGCGGCGCTCCAAAAACCACGGCCATGTTTTACTCCGAACGGACCTCATTCCACAACTCCACAAGTCTGCAGGGCGCAGGGCGCTGGGGCCGAGGCCAAACCACCTCTCCAGAGTCAACCCACCCGACGCCCACATCTGTAACGCTGCCCAGCAGAGCTCACATCCTCATAACGCAAGGGTGAGAGAACCCTAAGAAGCCCAGAAAGCTGGGAGAGCAGGTGAAATCGTCTCTTGAAAGCTAATAATGCTGCCCCTGATGAACCCCCTAAAGCCCCACCTTCCCCCAGAGTTGCCCCTTTAACGGTTTCAAACCCCTCGTTTGGGGGGAGCGTTTCCATCAATGGTCTCAGCACGGATGCGGTCCGGGTTTGGCTCTGGGCAGCGCTCCGCAAAGTGCCGGGTGGGCGGGCGTCACGCCCGGTTAGAAGGCGGATGTCCCCGCAGTTCTCCGGGTAGAGCCGCCTGCGGCGCCCCCAAACTGGGACCGGCAGGGCCGCCTCCTCTCCTCCCGCGTTCGCCGCCGCCCCGACGCGCCCCGACACTCACCGTCCCGGGCGTCCTCCCCACGACTGCAGTTGCTGCAAATGTGTTTGATCTCCTTGCCCAGTTGACAATGGATCGCAAAGGACACGTTGTTGTTGTTGTTGGGGGCGGGCTCCTTCAGGGGCTTCATCCTCAGCAAATAAAAAGCTTTCCTTTTGGGTCTCTGGGCGTTCGCGCCTGGCACCGCGCCCTCCCTGCAGCGCGGCGAGCGGAGCGCAAACCTCCCCGGCTCCGCGGCGCGCGTGGGCTCCGCCATCCGGTCCCCGGGCGCCCCGGGCCGGGCGCCGCTCCGGCCCCCGCGCGCTGCCCCTCGCGCCCCGCCGCCTGGCCAGCATGCCCCCGCCACGCCCCGCAACCCGCGTCTCAACAGCCGCTCGACCGCGGCAGGGCGGATCAGAAGAAGGCGCCGAGGGGGTCTTGACCTTGCCGACCTCCCCGCCCGAGCCAATCGGGATCCCGAGGCCGAAGGAGGGTTTCCAGAAAGCACTCCCCCGTCCCACCTGGGATGCTGCGCCCCCGCCTCCCTCGGGGCCTCACGCGCTCATCCTCGCCGGGCAGCCCCACCCCTCCGCGCGTCTCAGCACCAGCCACTGGAGCCTGCCGGGTTTTGCAGCTACCTTCACTCTCGAACTGCAGGGCAGAACGCCAACCTCCCCCGCCCCCCGTTTCCTCCAGCCTCTTGCTGCCTATTGAAAGCAAGATGGGCCACACCGAAGGCCGCTGTGTTGGGAGCCCTCGAGGTGCACGCGCCTCTCTGGGGCCAGAACACGTTACCATTCTCGGGCGGATCCGCCCCCACCAAGCCCTTGAGTTTTCTCTGGAGTCGACAACCTGTTACAACGGAATTGATGTTTTCATGTTCAATACAAATTCCCCGACCTGAAGAGGGCCTTACATCCATGTCATTAAAACTTAAAGAGCGAAAAGGAACAGGAAAGGTTGCTTTTATCAATCCTCAGAAACAACAACTTGCAACTTTGGGATCCTAGCTAATTTGGGTGAAGATTCTCCAGCTGAGTTAACACAGTTAATAAGGCTCAGCAAGGCAAATGACATCAACCTGAGATCTCTAAAGAAAAGAACAGTATCTTCAAGAAGGCAAATCCATGGCTCAAGAATTGTAACAGCTACAAGTTTATCCAGCCTTTGTTTGATCTACCTGTTTGTTGTTGCTGTTTTTTAAATGACATTATATGGATACCATAATCCTGACTCCAGGTATCATGAATCCTACCTCACCTTTTGCAGAGCTAATGCTAAGAGAAGCCTCACAGCACAGTCACCTTGTGTGTTTATTTTAAAAAGAGCCTTTCGACCCCCAGCGGAGAGATCCTGGTTTAGTAGCTCAGTGAAGGGACCGGGAATCTGAACTTTTAACAAGCTCCCAGGTGATCTCGATACAAAGCCTAAGTGGGCAAATGTTTTTACAGCCAGGTGTGTCTGACTCCAAGCTTGTTTTTCCCTCCATGCCCCATTCCCTGTGAGCCCTTGTCCTCTTTTCTGGCCAGTGAAAACAGTATCAGCTAAATCGTTATCACCACCCATTGTTTCCAAGAACTTCTCCAAAGTGAATTTTATAATACCCTGTGTCTTGCGCGCATGCTCAGTCACTTCGGTCGTGTCCGACTCTTGGCGACCCTATGGACTGTAACTCACCAGGCTCCTCTGTCCATGGGATTCTCCCGGCAAGAATACTGGAGTGGGCTGCCATGCCCTCCTCCAAGGGATCTTCCCCAACCCAGGCAGGAATCGAACCCATGTGCTTCCTGTGGCTCCTGAACTGCAGGTGGGTGGGTTCTTTACCACTGGGCCACCGGGGAAGTCCTGCCCTGTTGTCTTACACCACCGCAAAAGACAGGTCACTGGGCAAATTCTCGACACATACAGCTCACCTCATGGGGAATAGGGTCCACCACCCACTGGGGATATTAAATTACTGTGTTATAAATATGCTTCTGATCACACCAGTTCTCCCACTCATTTATACTACTTCTCACATGCAAAGCATTCTGTCCAAGTCAGCATATTCCGAGCCTCATTTGCATTCTGTACTTAGGAGCACCAGGTGTCCAGCTGCCATGGTCTGCTCTAGAAGGAGATCTCAGGGAATCCTTAGTTGGAGTTCTGTTCTCTTTAATTATATCACAATCCAGTCTTCCCTAGTGCCCACTGAGGCTTTCAGGGACCCCTCCCTTCTCACCTGGATTACCAGTCAAGTCAGCTACAGGTAAATCTTAGTTTCTTTTCCTGTCATATTCACATCACGTGGTCCCTGGCTGACTAATAGCCTTATCTTGCTGCTGCTGCTAAGTCACTTCAGTCGTGTCCGACTCTGTGCGACCCATAGACGGCAGCCCAACAGGCCCCGCTATCCCTGGGATTCTCCAGGCAAGAATACTGGAATGGGTTGCCATTTCCTTCTCCAGTGCATGAAAGTGAAAAGTCAAAGTGAAGTTGCTCAGTTGTGTCCAACTCTTAGCGACCTTATGAACTGCAGCCTACCAGGCTCCTCCATCCATGGGATTTTCCAGGCAAGAGTACTGGAGTGGGGTGCCATTGCCTTCTCCGAGGTGGCCAAAGGCTTTTCAGGTGGCTCAAAGACTGAAGACCGAAAGCGTTAGTCGCTCAGTCATGCCTGACTCTTTGCAACTCCATGGACTGTAGCCTACCAGGCTCCTCTGTCCATGGGATTTTCCAGACAAAGATACTGGAGGGGGTTGCCATTTCCTTCTCCAGGGGATCTTCCCAACCCAAGGATTGAACCCAGGTCTCCTGCACTGCAGGCAGATTCTTTACCAACTGAGCTCCAAGGGAAGCCCTTCCCAGGTGGCGCTAGTGGTTAAAAACAAAAAACAAAAAACAAAAAAAACCTACCTGCCAATGCAAGAGACATAAGAGACATGGGTTTTATCCCTGGGTTGGGAAGATCCCCTGGAGGAGAGCATGGCAACTCCCTCCAGTATTCTTGCCTGGAGAATCCCACAGACAGAGGAGCCTGGCAGGCTACTGTCCATGAGGCTGCAAAGAGTCGGACACGACTGACGTGACTAAATATGCACAGAGGTGGCCAAGGAGCCATTTGCTCTGCTGGAGGAGTGTATGAAGGAATTTATTGCATTGTGTTATGGGTCAATATTTGTTATTCCCTTTTTCAAATACTAGATCCCTCTCCCAAACTGTGTCCCCTCTTTAAGTATCTTCTGAGCAAAAAACACAGCTTTTTAAAAAAATAAATTTTAAAAATTCCAAGCCTTTTCCACCTTACTCTCTGCCCACAGATCAGAACAACAGAGCTGCACAAACTCTACATGGTCTTATTAAAACAGTGAAGCCCATAGCAATCTTTTATTTGCCCACTGAATATGAAACAGACCCAAAAGCTCAAGTGTCTCTGTCTTAATTGACCAAGTTATCAGTACATTGTAGTAGAGAGAATACTGACATGACCGCCAGCTTGTCTCAGGGTGCTGCCCTGCAGCTGTGGGGGCTCTTTATTCAGGTTTAGCATGTAGAGGCCTAAGGGGAGCCTCAGAGAGCTATTCCCTTGTTCAGTGGTTCCTTTTCCTAAACAGTCTACCCTGAGTTTGAGCTTCTAACTATGCTGGCCAATACTGGTATCAACTAGCTGCACATGGCTATTTACACTTGAATAAATGGAATGAGATTAATTTTGGTGCCTCGGTTGCACTAGCCACACTTCAAGTGCCCGACAGTCACATGCGCAAGGTGGCTACCGTATGAGACGACGGTGGTAGAACACTTTCATCTGTGCTGAAAGTTCCATCAGACCTTACTCTTCTCAGCAGGGGCTTCCCAGATGGCTCAGTGGGTAAAGAATCCGCCTGTGATGCAGGGGAGATGCAGGAAACGTGGGTTGGATACCTGGGTGGGGAAGATCCCCTGGAGGAGGGCATGGCAACCCACTCGAGTATTCCTGCAGAGAATCCCATGGACAGAGGAGCCTGGTGAGCTACATACAGTCCATGGGGTCGCAAAGAGTTGGACAGGACTGAAGAGACTGAGCACGCACTGCTCTTAGAAGATGTATGAATGTTTGCGTCTCAGGCTGAATTTGGAAGCTGAGACGCACAGTCATTTATTGTTATAAGAGAAGGTGGGTAGAGAGGGGACTGGGATGGAATACACCTCGGTGCTGGCTGGAAGAAGATGCTGAGTGTGATGTCTGCTGGCACCCCCTTTCCTCTGGCCCCTGGCAGACAGCAGAACAGGTGTGCACACCCATCTGGCACTTTTCTAGATCCTGCTCTGTGCCCTGAATGCCACCTCCATGAAGCCACCTTCTGACACCCATTACTCTAATATCCCTACAGCTCTTGATGCCAGGACACGTCTTATACAGAGTCTGTGTTTGCCTCATCACATAAGATGAACCTGTGTTTCATTATGATCCTTGTAATTATGGCTCAGCTCTATTGCTGCCTTTGATAATCATCTCCCTGCATTGTCAATGAGAGAAAATGATCATGCTACGGCATTCTTGGAAAAATAGATAGTATTGTGGGATTTTATTTTCTTACCCACTTTTAAGAGGAAGGAGAGAACCACTGAAGGGAAAGATAGTCCAGAGCATTTCTATCACTTACATCAGGGTATCTCAACACAGAGCCAGTGCAGCTTGAGTGAGATGTTCACCCAGATGATCTAAATGGGAAAGAAGAAATGCAGCCTGTCATGCTGTACCCCAGAATCTGCGTTTGAACAGGACTGCCAGTGATTTGGGGGCACTTTAATGTTTGAGGAGCAGCAGCCTGGGAAGAGTATTAACTGCCTACCAGTGGAGAACACTCTTTGGTTCTGAAGAGAGCACCAGACAGGACCCTTGACCTTGCAGGGCTTAGAAGAGAAAGAAAAGTGAAAGTGAAGTCGCTCAGTCCTGTCCGACTCTTTGCGACCCCATGGACTGTAGCCCACCAGGCTCCTCTGTCCATGGGATTCTCCAGGGAAGAATACTGGAGTGTGTTGCCATTCCCCTCTCCAGGGATCTTCCTGACACCAGAGATCGAACCTGGATCTCCTGCATTGCAGGCAGATTCTTTACTGTCTGAGCCACCTGGGAAGCCCTAAGAGAAGAGAGGATGCTCTCAAAACACAGGCAGCTGAAAACACCTGTGTAGGCTTGTAATTCAGAGTAGCCATAGAGAAATATGCATTTGCTCTCTAAGTGGGAGGCGTGTGTAAAGGGAGTTCTGCAGTGATGAACGCAGCAGAGATGAACCTGACGGGAGAGAATTTCCCTGGGAAAGCTCATCTGCAGCCGCTGGGGGCAGAGAGGGGTGGGAGAGGTTGTGGCAGTGAGGAGAAAACAAGCTCATAGGCTAGAAGGAGTTCACGGTCAGCATGGGCATGGTCATCAGGCTGGTGGGAGAGTTACACCCAGCAAGGCAGGGCCTGAAGACTGAGCTTTCCAGGAGACGTCACCAGAATGATGATATGACGCAACTGCAGACATTGAAATTCCATGGCATCGCTTGGAACTGAGATTTTGTTCCGCTTTCTGCTTGTCTGTGCTCCATCCTACTTTGAACACTTAACAGCTCTTAGGCTCAAAGGAAGTCAGAATCAAAGTTAAGGGTAGAAATTTGGAAATGCTCGTATAGTGCTTTACCTCTTATAAAAAAGAGAATCAAAACAGAAAACAGTAACGTTGATACAAAGCAAAGTGGCAGAATCATTCAGAGATGTACTTAGAAAAATAGTACTACACATATTTGATGTAAGAAAAGATTAAAAATTTTTTTCTTCCTCAATTTTTTTTCTTTGGTTTAAACTCAACCTATTTGTTAAATTTTCTTCCTTTCTTGTTCCTATCTTCCCTATAGTGGGTTGAATGGTGGCTCCCAGAAGATATGTCCATGTCAAGTTCCTGGAACCCGTGAATTGATGTTATTTAGAAAAAAGGTTCTTTGCAGATGTCATTAAGTTAAGGATCTCATGCTAAGGATATCTTTTTGAATTACCTGGGTGAATCCTAAGTCCAATGGCAAGCGTCCTTATAAAAGACACACAGAGGAGAGACAGAACTCTTTTCCCAAACAGCAACAGGACAAATGTCTGTTGTATGCCACTAACTTTCTGACAATTTATTACAGCGGCCCTAGAAATCTAATACACTCCCTAATTGTTCACTCACATGTAAGAAGAACCTCTATTATTTTTCTCACAGAACGGCATCTATTTTTTCTAAGTTTGATCTAAATGTGTACTATGTTAAAGCCAGAATTGTAGGCTAATCTACAAAGTACACATTTAAGGACAGCATTAGAAATTCCTTCCAAATGGTTCACGAACCCAGAACCACGCGGCACTACTTCCGTGCTTGTGTGTGTGTTGTTTTTGCTCTTGTGTTTTGTTTTCATTTTGGCAGATGCTGGAATGGAAGCATGAAATGGAATGTGTCATTTCAGAGAGGGATACAGCTTCCAGGCTTTCTTATATTTAGCATGAAGCATTTATATTCTGAGCAAGAAGACGTGATCAGAGCTTGCTGTGGGATGCTGTGGAAATTCTTTAGGCAATTCAGTCATGTATCAGCAGAGCTCACATGCAGCTCTTGTGCGCTGGCACAGCTGTATGGATTGTTTATGGCTGGCATCTGTTCTAATAGGCCTTTCTGACTCTTGCAACTCTAGTTATTAAATATTTTGAATGTCATTCCTGCAGATAAAGGTTAGAAACCAGCTGTACAATTGGCAAGCCTTGATTCTCCTCGTAGAAAGGCTTTCTACCACATGTTTTCCTTCAAAATGTGTTTTAGAACCCATAGCAAAAGTTATTTTGCCCCAAGCTTTTATCTTATTATTTCTTAATCCAACCTGACAGGTTTTTGGTAGAAGAGCCAGGGAGTGGTCATTGGACAGTAGGTTTGAAGAAACAATTTCACAGCTGTTTTTAGAACTAACATTCTTAAAAATATAGTTGAGACATCTGAATGATGTGAGCAGTTTTTTGGTGTGTTTTTTGTTTTAATTTTAGCTAAGAATTTGCCTTTTTCTTCCTCCTAAAACTTTGACTAGAAAGCAATTTTACTTTTAGGGTTGCAATAATTATGCTTACTAAGGGTTTGTTCTGTGCAAATTGTAAAAACACTTGGCAGATAACAATGTGATGGAAAGGGGTGATTGGAAGCAGTTACACAAAACAGGTAGAGAAATAGGTGACTGAGGGGAAACCATCTGAGCAAATTCCTGTAGCTTCTTGATAGCACTGTTGTTCTGGAATGTTTCTTTTCCTTCGTTACTATGAATGGGAAGAGGACTGGAGTGCTCCAGTTCCTTCGCCCAAATAACAGAATCTTCTCCATAACAGGCCGTGCTTTGTGGCCCGTGTATATAATTTTTGTGACTGTGATTAAAGACGGCAGGAAGTTTTCTGCAAAGTCTTGTCTGTGTCAAGCATCTTTAAAATCTCTATTGCCAATGGTCAAGGAAGGCTCTTAGTATAAATTTCAAAATCTGGGATCGAATATTCCTGCTTATATCCACGGTAAAAGAGAGGATAGATTTGGTAGAGGTTGTGGGTCATTAAAGATTAGTAAATGAGAGGTCTCTTGTTCCAAACTATTTAGTTTCTTTACATTTCGCCTCAAATGACAAATCCTATTTAAATTGAGGTTTATAGCCTTATACACATATCCTTTGGAGAAGGAAATGGCAACCCACTCCAGTATTCTTGCTTGGAAAATCCCATGGACAGAGGAGCCTGGTAGGCTATAGTCCATGGGGTCGCAAAGAGTCAGACACGACTGAGCAACTTCACTTTCATGTCACACATATCCTTATGATTTCCTTTCTGAACCAGGTGAATCCTGGCAGATTTAGATATTTCTGGATATTTATTTTATAGTAATAAAAGCCCTAGAGAATAAAGACATTATAAATATAACATGGGTGTGTTTATATTTCAATGAAATAAAGTCCAGCAATAAAGAAATGACTGCCTAAATTATAGTAGGCATATAGCACAATGCCACTAAAGTAATGAGTTATATTTAAACAAGTTGACTTGGAAGGATTTCCACGATGCACTGTTAGTAAGAAAATTAACATTCAGAGAACTGACCATAATACTGTCTCATTTTTGTAAAACAGATATTGTAGGCATTAATATTGTTCTCCAAATATTTCTGATCTCCTATCTTCAGGTACGTGGTAGAGCTGCAGTCTGTACGTCTAGATCCCCTGGAGGTGGGTGGAACCAGGTGACCAACTCTGATCTATGTGTGATAAAACTGAAGTTCAAGGTGATGGCTGCTGCTTCCCTTTGCGTTCTGGAGTGAGCCAAACCCACCTGCTGACACACCAGGCTCATGTAGTTCGTGAAATGAACTTGTGTTGGTTTAAGCCACCGGAATCTTGGGGTTGTTTTTTATTTTTACTGAAGATTAATCTAGCCTATCAAGACTAATACATCAATGACAAATGTGTGTGTAGCTGTGTGGGGATGCATTTGTATATTATAGATCACCTTATTTAATCATCACAGCAACTCCATAAGATGGAACTATTATTTCCATTTTATGCTTCAGGAAACAGAAGCACAATACAACTAAGTAAATTCCCCGGGTTACGCAATTAGCATTCTGCCAAGTAGAAATCAGATCCAAAGTATGTTTAATGGCCAAGCGCACCTCTCCTCCTCCAACCATCCCACTGACATGCAGAGAACTGCTAGGCAGTTTTTCTTCAGAGGACCCTCAATACTATTTTAGGACAGAAGCATATGGCATCATGAAATCCAACCAAGAAAGGTTATGAGACTGTGGGCACAGGACACAGAAACCTTGCCTGCCGTGCAGAGCTTAGCTGCTGGTGGTAAAGAGAACAGGGGTAAAAATAGGATGCACAGAATCTTATCTATCATTTCTACTGGCACATTCATGCCCTTTCAATCTTGAAAACAGACGGCAGCTGATACTCACTGTTATCCTTTTAGGGCAGGATGGTATTAACAGTGTAGTGAGCCCCTCCGGGCTGTTTAACAAAAGCTCACGATCAGCTTAATGATAATTGGCCATTAGGACAGAGTCACAGTTGTGTTTGTACAGAGCAGATGCAGGAACAAGGTACCAGGATAACATACCACTGGCAAGAAATGCAGGTTGGCCCTTTATCCAAGTGGGAGAGCTTCAGTGATACGTGAAACATCACTGAGTGTGTGGCGGTAGCTGTGAGTAGCCAGTGATGGGGAGCTTGGCAGTGGTTATCACGGGTGTATAACTGTGTGACATGCAAATTACTTCTCCCACGGAAAAGAAGATGGTCTAATTCACTGAGGGAAGCGTTACAATACGCACTAAGATTAGTGAAGTGAATGATCAAAGGGATATCTTTGCTTCTAACAAGCCAGCTTGTACTCATCTTCCCAGTGCGCCAGGATCATGTTATCTCAGGAGTTCCAAAACAGTTTTGTTGTTGTTTTTTTTTTTTTTTTTAGTAGTAGAGAAGCCTGCTGAAGAGGAATTCTATTTATTTCTATACATTTTATATCAATAGAGCTTTTTCTTTTGTGATGCATATTTTATCCATACAAATTATTGTATAATAACAACAGTTTGTTGCCATCTTACATGTAAGAGGGAATTTATTTACAGGAATGGAAGGGGAAATTAAAAAACTAAGAAGAGTCTAAAGAAAGGATCATATTACAGTGTGCTATTGGGAATTACTGGAGGAGGGCTTGGCAACCCATGCCAGCATTCTTGCCTGGAGAATCCCTGCGGACAGAGGAGCCTGGTGGGCTACAGTCCATAGGGTTGCAAAAAGTGGGACATGATTAAGTGACTAAGCTTAGCAGAGCACAGCATTGGGACTTAAGAATAGAATAGATGCACAGTATATATAGATAAAGATATGCTTTAAAACCCATTCACTCAGTGTCACAATGATTATTTTGCCAGGGAAGACAGTCCATTGCAGGCAGGGAGGCAGAGAGGGACATATCACTTGGTGAACTTCCAGTGTGTTTAAGAAACTCTGCTGGGCTTTTTACTGATGGGTATATTAAATGTTTATATATATGCATTTATTTGTAGAAACCCCAGTATTCTTGGCTGGAAAATTCCATGGACAGAGGAACCTGGTGGGCTGTACAGTCCATGGGGTCGCCAAGAGTTCGACACGACTGAGCAACTGAGCACACAAATATATTAAATATTATCTATGAAAATTATAGGTCACATAAATTATATATATGTATTTTTAACTAAAAAATTAGCATTGAGTCCTGACAATAATTCTAAAAGTTGAAGTGTTCTGACCACCACCTGACAAGAAGGCAGAGAGAGAAAGAAGTGACCCAAAGCTGTCGGATGTGGACTAGGAAGAGTCCAGACCTGAAATGAAGGCAGATCTCCCCATTCAGAGACCAGTCATGCACCGCGACTTCATGCTACTGTCCAGAAATTTGCACACAGGAGAGAGGCTATATTGAAGGTAAAAATATCTTTCCAAGCCAACCTTGGAAGAAATTCCTGGAGGACTGCTTAAAGGATGAAGGGCAAACCTGTAACATTTACTAGGATCTACCGATTTACAAAGGAAGTAAATCTATCTTTCCATTTTATGGATTAAAAAAGAATTGCTGAAATGAACATTCTTTCAATATGTAAGTAATTTATTTTTAAGACCATGTAAAAATCATGCCTTTTTTTCCCCTTGAAACTCCACAGGTGAAAAAAACAGAATTAAACATACCTTGACAAAAATGATCAGTGTTAAGCAAGCATGTGAGTTATGATCAAAAAAATCAAGGAGATATTCAGAATCTATGAATATTAAGTCAGTATATTTTTATATTTTGCTAAACCTAATGAATAGAAATTATTTTAAATGAATTTTGCAAAAATTTTAAGTACATGAATTCCTTTTTTTCCCCCACTCCCTTTCTCTTCCTTTTCCAAAATTGACAATATGTCAAGGGAGCCCTGGAGCTCTCAAGTTAGTTTTCCCTGATTTCAAGAAAACAATGACAGGGACTTTTCTGGAGGTTCGGTGGCTAAGTCTCTGCGCTCCCCATGCAGGGAGGCCTGGGTTCGATTCCTGGTCAGGGAACTGGATCCCACCTGCCACAGCTAAGAGTTCACATGCTGCGTGCTGTGTCCAGTCGCTCAGTCGTGTCTGACTCTGTGACCCCATGGACTGTAGCCCACCAGGCTCTCTGTCCATTGGAATTCTCCAGGCAAGAATACTGGAGTGGGTTGCCATGCCCTTCTCCAGGGGATCTTCCCGCCCCAGGGATGGAACCCATGTCTCCTGTCTGCATCTCTTGCATTGGCAGGTGGACTCTTTACCGCTGGAGTTCTCATGCCACAACTAGAAGAGTAAGGATCCCCCATGCTGCAACTATGACCCGGTACAGCCAAATCAATAAATACTTTTTAAAAAGAAAAATGGGCTTCCCTCATAGCTCAGTTGGTAAAGAATCCGCCTATATTGCAGGAGACCCTGGTTTGATTCCTGGGTCAGAAAGATCCCTTGGAAAAGGGATAGGCTACCCACTCCAGTATTCTGGGCTTCCCTTGTGGCTCAAGCTGGTAAAGAATCTGCCCACAATACAGGAGACCTGAGTTTGATCCCTGGGTTGGGAAGATCCCCTGGAGAAGGGATAGGCTACCCACTCCAGTATTATGGCCTAGAGAATTCCATGGACTACATAGTGCAGCCAAATAAATAAATATTTTTCAAAAAGAAGAAGACAAGAAAATAACCATGTCTTCTCATACTTGTCCACCCTACCCCCCAAATCTGTCAATTCCTTAAAGGCAAAGAAGCCTTCTGCTTTTCTAAATCCTAACCTCAACTTTACCTTAAAAATAAACACTCTTGCTTTGCTTGCGAGAGAATGGTAGAGACATTGCTCTATAGCCTGCTTGATGTTCTACAATTCTCAGAAAAGCTCAAAGGTATCTAATGCATATGAATTGCAAACTTCAATCATACCGCTTTCCTGCTAATATATTCCTGAGCTCGTCATACAGAGCACACTAGCGTATTTGTATATTAGCATCTGATAATTTTGTTTTAAATGGTGCATATTAAGTCAACCTGTGTTCTTCAGAACATTTTGCATACAGTTTGGGAACTATTACCCATCATTCATTTAGAGTGAACGCCCAAGGCAAGCATTGGCAACCCTAAGGTTAGTTTCAGTCTTTTTTTAGCTTAGTTTTTGACAGCTGCATGTGATGAACCAATACCCAACATAGCTTCAGTCTTAGGGATCCTTTCCATCAGAGATAGGCTTTGTGATTTGTCTCACTGTGTTTTTAAGAATGAACATGAAATACACAAGGCTTACAGGAAATACTTTCTGCTTTAATTTTCCCTCAAGTTTTGATAATAAGGAGACATACAGATATTTCCACAAGTAATATTGGAATCAAAAGAGAGCTGAGCTTTTTTTCCTACAAATAAATATTGGCAACTAACAAGGAAAGTTAATAGAAATGTATAGAATGCTTTGTAGTGAATGGGGGTTCTGCTAAGCCAAGACAGAAACTGGATCGCTAACTAAAGCAGTGAGCATTTTTCCTTGACCTGAGACACTGTGTTGGTTTGCTAAAGATGAGCAATGTGCTGCTGTGTCCACCAAAATGACCTTAGCTCAAAATTGTATCAAAGAGGAGAGAGATCGGTAACCCAGGAAGGAGTGGGTCCATTATCCACAAATGTATAGTTTTGGACGTTAGTTAAATACAAGCGTAAATTTGATAATGTGAAGAGACAGCCCAGATTGCTGACATCACTAACTGTTGGAGCAAAGAAGGAATGAGTCAATAAAATCTTCATCTCAAACCAAGATTCATGCTACTCTCCACATTAATCACCTGTCAGGGTCACCTGGGAAAGACCCTGATGCTGGGAAAGGTTGAAGGCAAGAGAAGGGGATGACAGAGGATGAGATGGTTGGATGGCATCACTGACTCAATGGATGTGAGTCTGAGCAAGCTCCAAGAGATGATGAAGAACAGGGAAGCCTGGTGTGCTGCAGTCCGTGGGGTCGCAAGGGGTTGGACTCAACTGAGCAACTGAACAAGTGTCCCCTGGACCACTTCTTCCGTGATGGTAGTTTTATAAATTAGAGAAATTATGCACAGACATTTTGATTTATATATGGCTCAGGCATGACATGAAGGATTAGAAAACAAACATTTCAGACCAAAGTCTGAGAGAAGACCAGAAACAAGAGCGCACTTCCCGAAAGTGAGGACTTCCTTTTTAATGGATTTCACTAGACTGCCAAATTTTTCTTGAGAGATGGAATCTGAATCAAGAAAAGGAAGAGATTGTCCTTTTATGGCAGAAATCGTATTTCAGAACATTACAGATAATCCTTGAGAAAGACCTGATGATGTTTATCTGAGCTATTGTAAGCTGTAGTGCTGGGGAAGGGGTATGAATCATTGGGGTGTACAGTCATATTCTGAAATTCAATAGCCTGAACTCAAACCATTCTTGTTGTCAACTCATGCAAACTGCAGCTCCTTCCCAGGTCCCCTGTTCCTCCCAGTGACCTGAACTGGAATCCTCTGTGTGATCTATGATCTTCATATTCCACATAGAGTGACCAAGGCTTACATTTTTGTCGTAATTCTCTCATCTATGATAAAAAAAAAATCCCCAAAGTTGGGAGTAGAATGAAATGTACCCCACCACATTCTTCAGCAAATGAATTAAAGAGACTTCTTTTATTAATTAATTTTCATAATTAAGAACCCATCAAAATAATTTATTAAGCATGCAGCTTAGACAGTATATTAAAAAGTAGAGACATCACTTTGCTGACAAACGTCTGTATCGTCAAAGCTATGTTTTTCCAGTTGTTATGTATGGATGTGAGAGTTGGACCATAAAGAAAGCTGAAGGCTGAAGAATTGATGCATTTGAACTGTGATGCTGGAGAAGACTCTTGAGAGTCCCTTAGACTGTAAGGAGATCAAACCAGCCAATCCTAAAGGAAATCAACCCTGAATATTCATTGGAAGGACTGATGTTGAAGCTCCAATACTTTGGCCACCTGAGGCAAGGAGCTGACTCATTGGAAAACACCCTGATGTTGGGAAAGACTGAGGGCAGGAAAGGGGGGTGGACAGAGGATGAGATGGTTAGATAGCATCACCAACTCAATGGATATGAGTCTGAGCAAACTCTGGGACATAGTTTGGACTCTGGGAAGGCTGGTGTGCTGCAGTCTGTGGGGTCACAAAGAGTCAGACGTGACTTAGTGACTGAATAACAGCATTCAGCACACATCTATATATATCACAGTATGACTTTCATGAAATCTTCTACCAATGAACAACTTCTCTGGACACAGCCTTTCCCCAGATTCTTCCCTAAATCTGCCCTAGGAATCAGTTCTTCCAAAAAGCCAACTGAGTTAACTTGGGTTGCAAAGATGAAAACTTTCAGAGTGGTTTGTCCTCCAAGAGATCAATACATTCTTTGGTGGATAAAACGAAAGGATTGGACTAGTAGATGATTGCTAAGGTCATTCCAAAAATGTGGTTCTTGTACTCTGCTACTGCTACTGCTAAGTCACTTCAGTCGTGTCCGACTCTGTGTGACCCCATAGACGGCAGCCCACCAGGCTCTCCTGCCCCTGGGATTCTCCAGGCAAGAACACTGGAGTGGGTTGCCATTTCCTTCTCCAATGCATGAAAGTGAAAAAGTGAAAGTGAAGTCACTCAGTCATGTCCGACTCTTAGCAACCCCATGGACTGCAGCCCACCAGGCTCCTCCATCCATGGGATTTTCCAGGCAAGAATACTGGAGTGGGGTGCCATTGCCTTCTCCGTCTTGTACTCTGCTGCTGCTGCTGCTGCTAAGTCGCTCAGTCGTGTCCGACTCTGTGTGACCCCAGAGACGGCAGCCCACCAGGCTCTGCCGTCCCTGGGATTCTCCAGGCAAGAACACTGGAGTGGGTTGCCATTAAATTGCAACAACCAGAAGAGTGTCTTGAGGAGGAAAGAAACATAAAGAACCAATTTTGTTCTTGATATAGAAGTAAGAGCTTTCAGTGAACATTTAAGCTTTCTAAGGTATAAAATCTCAGCTGACAGCAAAGACAGGTCTGATCTGGAGGCACATCTTCTGTCGCCTTGTGTATCTCCTGCCACTTCGTGGTCAGCTACTCCAGGGCACTCACAGCTCCCACAGTTCCGTGCTGTCTCCTCCTGCTCCTGGACCTTGCCCTCCTCCTCCCAGGAGCCTCTTTCTCATTCTCCACATCACAGCATTCACAGTGCTCAGCACTCGGCCAGACAGAACTACCTGCTCATCGCTCAGTGCTTCCTCGGAAGCTACTGCTGATTAAATTCTCACTGTAACATCCAATAAATGTAAGTTCTTACTTGTGATGTAGTTCAAAGGTACAGAAAAAGATAATGGATACTATACTGTCCAAGTGTGCATCATTCAGGTTTTAAAATGTTAACACTCTATCCCAGGTGTCTTAGTGCTTTAAAAAGAATATAAAGGGATAAAAATTAGAGATTTTGCAAAGACCATCAATCTTCCTCCCCACTCCATTTTTCCAGAGGCAACTACTATCCTGAAATTGATGTTTGTGTATCTCATATATTTTTTATATTTTCACCATACACTTGCAAGTATTTTGCAATACTGATTTATGGGTTTCCAGGGTACATAAGGGGTTATCTCATTTTAAGAATCATTTTGTAATATTCTATATTTAATTCAACATTATGTTTTAGGATTGTTGCATGTGAATTCATGTACATCTAGTCCATTCATATTTTCTGCTGGTATTCCAATGTTAAGATTATAGTTTATGAATCCCTCATGAAAGATTATTTAGCTGGTATCTAAACTTTTGGCAATTACAACAATTACAAACAATTGTTTGAATTACAAACAATTCTCCAGTGGGCATCCTGATAAAGTTCTCTTTTGTGTGCTTATGCAAGTTTCTCTAGGAAATATAACTACAATTGGAATAGCTGTGTCATATGATATGCACATCCTTAGCTCAACTAGATATTAACAGGTAACTCTCAAGATGATTGTAACAATTACCATCTCACCAACAGTATATGAGAGCTTCCATTTCCACATCATTGTCACTTGGTATTACCAATCTTTTGTTTTTCAGTATGCTGGTTGTGATTTAATCACTATATCCTGACTACCTGCTATGTACTCAGATTTCTTCTTCTGCAAATTGCTTGCTCATATTTTTGTCCATTTTGATCAGTTGTTTATGTTTTTTTTCTGTTTTTTGAGTTTTAAAGAAATTCTTTCCTATGATGAGGTTGTACAACTGTAACCTGTGTTCTCTTTAAAATTCATTTTATTTGGGCTTTCTACTTGTCTTTGTACTTCTTGGTCTCTGATTGATAGATTTTTCTTTATTCTTCTCCCTTTCTTTGGTTTGGAAGTTGTATGCTTTATTTCTATTTTCTTTATAGCAACCATTAAATATTTAATATATTCTGGTTTTACCTATCAGGCCAATATATCTATCAGGTTGATATATCCAGATGGCTCAGCAGGTAAAGAATCTGCCTGCAATGCAGGAGACACAGGAGATGCGAGTGCCATCCCTAGAAGATCTCCTGGAGTCGGAAGTGGCAACCCACTCCAATATTCTTGCCTGGGAAATCCCCTGGACAGAGGAGCCTGGCGGGCTCCAGTCCAAAAAGAATAGGACACAACTTAGCAACTAAGTAACAGCAACAAACTGAAAAAATATCCAAAGGCTTGACTCTGATCACCCCTCTCCATCTTCCCTGTTATTAAAGCCTTGCTTTTACCTTGTTTATAATCCCCCTTATTTAAAACACATTCAGACATTCCAGCATTTTTGTTTTTGTTTCACTTTTACAAACATACTTGTCAACTTCACATCTGCTTCTTGAATTTCATTCTTTCTATCTTGGTTCAATTTCTTTCCTTCTGAATAATATGTGATTAGTTCATTTAGTAAAGGTCTGTGAATAGTACACTCAGGGTCTGTCTGAAAACATCTTTAGTTCAACATCAATCTTGTATAATTGAATTATAATTATCCAAGAAATGCATGTAAATAGCTTACATTTTTAATGGTGCTAAATGCAGTCATCTCATTTCCCTGGAAATAACCATTTTCAACTTTTGAAAGTGAAAGTCGCTTAGTCATGTCCAACTCTTTGCAACCCCATGGACTGTAGCCTGCCAGGCTCCCCTGTCCATGGGATTCTCCAGGCCAGAATACTGGAGTGGGTAGCCGTTCCCTTCTCCAGGGGATCTTCCCAACCCCGGGAGCAAACCCTGGTCTCCCACATCACTGGTGGATTCTTTACCATCTGAACCACTAGGGAAATTTTGGGGGAGAATTATCCCTTGTGGTATTTACCTCCATGTTTTTAAATAGTGTGCTTATAAAACTCTCTTAATTAATTAATTCACTACAATATTTTTTATTAATGACCTACTATGGTAGACATCAATTAAATACTAATGGTTTATCTCAAAGATACAAAACCAGGGTTCTAAGAGTGAGAAAAGGGAGGAGTAAGGCAAAGAAGGATGGGAAGTGGTGTTAAATAATGCATTACCGCACTGGCTACTGCTTCCCAATAAGCCAAAGATAGTGCAGGTGGATCCCAGGTGAGTATGGAGAAATGGGGCTTTGGAACACTTCTTTGGGAAGAAGATGCCTGGTTCCCTCCTCTCCCAATTCCCATCTCTCAACTTTGCATGAATTTTCTCATCTGTAAAATCAGGGCTAGTAATAGTACCTGCCACAGAGAGTCATTATGAACCTTGGATGAATTCAAAGATAGATAGAAAGATGGAAGTCGCTCAGTTGTGTCCAACTCTTTGCGACCCCATGGAATAGTCCATGGAATTCTCCAGGCCGGAATACTGGAGTGGGTATCCGTTCCCTTCTTCAGGGGAATCTTCCCAACCCAGGGATTGAACCCAGGTCTCCCACATTGCAGGCAGATTCTTTACCAGCTGAGTAACCAGGGAAGAGAAGCAATATGAAGTGAGCCTGGTATACAGTAAGGACTTAATAACAATTAGGTATTATTGCTATTTTCCATGTCTCTTAATATCATACTTTTCTTATTCCTCTGGGCTTCCTTCTGAGTGATTTCCTCAGATCCTTCAGTTTTTTAATTCTTTCTCTGGCTGTGTCCACTCTGCTGTTTAATCCAAACACTCAGGGCTTTCTGTCAGTGACTATATTGATCATTCACTTCTAGATGTTTTGTTTCCTTTTCTAGTCTGTCTTCTGTTTGCTTGTTTTTCATAGGGGTCTCTTCTTCCATGAGGGCTTCTATTATTTAATTTTCTTGTTGTAAGCATCTATATGCAGAGTACATCATGAGAAATGCTGGGCTGGAAGAAACACAAGCTGGAATCAAGATTGCCGGGAGAAATATCAATAACCTCAGATATGCAGATGACACTACCCTTATGGCAGAAAGTGAAGAGGAACTCAAAAGTCTCTTGATGAAGGTGAAAGTGGAGAGTGAAAAAGTTGGCTTAAAGCTCAACATTCAGAAAACGAAGATCATGGCATCCAGTCCCATCACTTCATGGGAAATAGATGGGGAAACAGTGGAAACAGTGTCAGACTTTATTTTTCTGGGCTCCAAAATCACTGCAGATGGTGACTGCAGCCATGAAATGAAAAGATGCTTACTCCTTGGAAGGAAAGTTATGACCAACCTAGATAGCATATTCAAAAGCAGAGACATTACTTTGCCAACAAAGGTCCGTCTAGTCAAGGCTATGGTTTTTCCTGTGGTCATGTATGGCTGTGAGAGTTGGACTGTGATGAAGGCTGAGCACCGAAAAATTGATGCTTTTGAACTGTGGTGTTGGAGAAGACTGTTGAGAGTCCCTTGGACTGCAAGGCGGTCCAACCAGTCCATTCTGAAGGAGATCAGCCCTGGGATTTCTTTGGAAGGAATGATGCTAAAGCTGACACTCCAATACTTTGGCCACCTCATGCGAAGAGTTGACTCATTGGAAAAGACTCTGATGCTGGGAGGGATTGGGGGCAGGAGGAGAAGGGGACGACGGAGGATGAGATGGCTGGATGGCATCACTGACTCGATGGGCGTGAGTCTGAGTGAACTCTTGGGAGTTGGTGATGGACAGGGAAGCCTGGCGTGCCGTGATTCATGGGGTCGCAAAGAGTCGGACAGGACTGAGTGACTGATCTGATCTGATCTGATCTGATATTTTATAATAACCTTTAGATTTTTCTCTTATTTCTAGCTCTGCCTTTGCTGCATCTGCTGGTTTTCCTTACTGTGGTCTCTTTCTTCATGTGATTTGGAACTTGTCATTGTGAATTTATGCTCAACAGAATGGGTTTTCATTCCCTACAGAGTGGTTTTTCATTTGCTTCTATCAGTATCTCAGTGATTCCAACAGTCCAGGGAAAAAATGTTACATTCACTTTTGGTGCTGGGTTTCCTGAACCCTATCAGCAGGATATATTTGAATCCCACATAAAGAGTGGCACAGGCTTGCCACCTGAATTTCTCCCAGGGTCCTTCCTCTCTCTACTCACATCCTAAGGATGTAATTTTCTCACTACCTCCCTGCCCTTACAGGCAGAGCTTCCTTGTCTTTGTTTCCCTATTTCCCAGTTTAAGTGAGGCCAGACCCTTCACTTCCCTTCCCTTCAGCAGAGCCTTCCCTTCAGCAGAGTCTTAGCTCATTGCTTCAAGCAAAGCAAGGACACTTCTCATGTCCCTGAATTGGGCATTGAGACTCCAATCCTCAGCATCTAGGGTGTACATCCAGGTCAGGCATCCCAGAGGAACATCAGTGCGGCCAACTGTGCTGCTAGAAGTTCCAGTTAACTCTCTACATCTTGTCTCCCTCACTGGTCAATAAGCAGCTCTCAGGCAAGGACCCCAGTTTATCTCCCAATCCCTTTGCTCTGCTCTGCTCTCTCAGCTTCTAGTATAGTTCTGGCACCTGGTAAACAGGAGCTCAGTAAATATGGGATGGGTAAATGAGTGAATGAATGGCTATAATTTAGGTCAGTTTAACAGCTACATAAACATTTCCCACAACTTGTCTCTTGAAGCACAAGGTAGACTATTTCCAACACACAGATAAGAGACGTATCTGAGCATTCGGAGGACTGGAGACACTTGGAAACGTATGTGGCACTTCCTTGTCCTGATGGGATCTTCAACTAGCTGTCTTCCTCACTGTTTGAAACATTACTGAAATTAAATAACTGAAACTGTATTAAAACCCAAGAATAGCACTCAGGCACTAGATATATCTTCTGGCTACCTAGTTACATAGTGCACTGAAATGAGGCAAGACGCTTTTTGGCAGTTTAATTAACATCTTTCCACATCTTCAGTTTCTTTAAAATACCAGGATGCTTCATTTTTGAGCTGCTTACAGTGCAAGAGGAAGACACTCTGATTAGTCTTTCCCTATCTATCATTGAGAGGTTGAGGTGGGGAATTGGAACAGGGAGAAAGAGGGAAGAAAAGCCTTGTCCTTTATTAACCCAGAACATGTCTTTTTCTTGAATTTACATTTTGAATATGGTAAATAAAAATGCATGTGTTGTCAGCTAATTTTGGATGGCAAAAAATAGCAAAGGTAATTAGGGTAAAAAGACCTTTAATGATAGCAACACACACACACACACACACACACACAGGAACATATGTGTGTTCCTGTTTCTTTCATGAAAAAGACCATGCATTCTGCTGTGAAATTTGCAAGGTTTATCATGTTAGTGTCAATACTTGATGTTTTTATTATCTGAGATCTTGAGAGCTTTTAATGAAGTGTGTGTAGAAAATATTGTTCTAGTGATTCCCTTCCCTTGGCTCCAATATGATAGTTTAATCTAATTAAACTAAGTTCATTTCCTTCTCAGGCTCACCCTAGAGTGCTGGCCACTTTTGATAATATGCCTTGTCATCCAAGTCTCAGATTATTCCTCTGAGGCCAGCCAGCTCCATATGGCAACAAAATGCTGATGAAGTAGTTTGAATTCTGTAGTTATAGTTGTTTTTTTGTTTCGGTTTTTTAGAAGAAGAAAAAGATGTACAAACAGGACTGTGTCAGAGAATAAACCAAAGAGCCAAACAGAATATTCGTAATGAGATCAGAAGATTACTTTTCTCGATTGTTGGCCTCTTCAGAAAGTATTCTGTTGGGCAAGTATTTTTGTCATAATGGAAAGAGCTGTTGTGTTACTAGGCGCTGACTTACTGGTCAGCTCTGTAAGTGGACAATTTTCCCGTGTGGGGCAGGTGTGTGAAGACAAATGCTATTGTCTTGCAAACCATGGCCATCCCTAGAGCGTGCAGGGTCCTTGTCTTAGAAACTATTGGAGTCACTCCAAATCAGCATGTCAGCACGGGTCTCATCTGATTCACAAAAGAAATAGCTGGCCAGGAAGAGTGATCTGCTAGATAGGCCACCCTCCTAGAACAAGGGACAAGCCACAGGGCCCACCACCCACCCATGAATGGGAGTTTTGAGCTCCTTGGGACATCTGGTCAACCTCACATGCCAGGCATATGGTGGGATGGAGTTCGAGGATTGGAAAATATACCAAAAAGGAAAAACAGGTGTCTAGGGCCACATGGATTCTGGCCTAGGTCCAGGGCTCCCCACTCAGATAGCTGCTACCCCTCCAGTCCCAGTTACCTAATGAGGTCTTAGAAAACATCAATAAAAATGCTTCAAGGAGGGGTCACGGGTAGGGGACTGAGGGGATTCTCCTAGGATGGAGGATGCAAGTCAAGAACCAGGAATTTCATCACTATAAAAAGCCCACACTCCTAATATTCCATCTAGCTGTTCTCGCAGACACTGGCATGACTGGCAGCTCAGAGGCCATCTCCCAGCTGAGACTTTCCTGCCCAGGTAGAGAGTGATTCATTCTTCCCTCTGTGTTCCCACAGCATCTTCTTCATGCCTCAGCTATCAGTTGGCTCTGTGATATGTGGTTCTCTCTCCCTCTCCCCTTGTAGGCTTGGAGACTCTGTGGAGAATAATTACATATTGTGTTTCTTTATGTCTACAGGGCCTGGACACCTGGATGAGCAGGGATGTTTGGAAAATGAAGGAATGACCTGCCAGTCACCTCAGGTAGCGTGTATTCCATGTGCTGATTGCGAATTATGTATAGACACAAAACTATGGCAGGCATTGTGATGCTATGTTAAATATTCATACTAAGCAATTAAAAACAGGAGTTTCCTTTTTAGTCTTTACTGCAGCAGCAGGTTGAGCCACAAGCATGTTGTTCTAGGGTCTCAATATTCCTTAGTGGGCTGTGGGGAAGTTCAAACATGTATATGGGAGCTTTCCATACTAGTCACACTGATGGCGTCTTGAATTTGAACCCTGCTTTCACATCCGTTATCTCTGTGATCCTCACAAAACCCTGTGAGATGGGTAGGCTTTTATTTCACAGGAAAAGAAAGCAAGACAGACGGATTAACTGATGCATCTCTGGTCCCCAAAATTTCCGACATGACTGTCTTGACCAACTTAGATCTTTTTCCCCACTATGCATTTGCTGTCCTGATGCTGGCCAAATCATTTAACCTCTCATTAATCCTTTTAGACTTCCTGTCTAAAAAGAGGGAAAATGTACTCTGTATAGTGGGGAGGTAAGATCAAGGAATTAAAGGGAGGCTTAAATACTTTGTAGATATTATTTTGTATCTTAGTGGTGGTGGTGGTGGTGGTTTAGTGCTAACTTGTGTCCGACTCTTTGCAACTCTGTGGACTGTAGCCCGCCAGGCTCCTCTGTCCATGGGGTTTTCCAGGCAAGAATACTAGAGTGAGGTGCCATGTCCTTTCAAAGGGATCTCCCCACCCCAGTGATTGAGCCATGTCTCCTGCTTCGCAGATGGATTCTTTCTGAGCCACCAGGGAAGCCTATCTTGGTGGTAGCTTTCTACAACTGTTTCATGGACATGAGATCCCAGGTGCCACAACTAAGATCTGCCGCTGCTAAGTCGCTTCCGTCGTGTCCGACTCTATGTGACCCCATCGACAGTAGCCCACCGTCCCTGGGATTCTCCAGGCAAGAACACTGGAGTGGGCTGCCATTTCCTTCTCCAATGCATGAAAGTGAAAAGTGAAAGTGAAGTCGCTCAGTCATGTCTGACTCTTAGTGACCCCATGGACTGCATCCTACCAGGCTCCTCCGCCTATGGGATTTTCTAGGCAAGAGTACTGGAGTGGGGTGCCATTGCCTTCTCTGACCTGGTGCAGACAAATAAATAAATATTAAAAAAAGAAAAAGAAAAAGACTAGACTTGGAGATATGCCCTGTTATCATATAGGTTTGCACTTTCCCATGGTCATAGGCTAAGTGACGCTTTGTACCCTGGGCCACCAAAGGGCCTCAGCAGGAGAAAGAGTGGCTGACCCGATCCAGCACAATTGCTGAAAACATCCAGGACATTCAAGCTCACGTTCTGGGGATGGGTGTTGCCCCTTTCGTGTGACTGCAACACTATGACAATTTCCAGCAATCTTCAGGACTCTAGCGTTCTGTTCTCCAGCGACAGCGCCGTGAGCCCTCTGCTCGCATTCCATCTCTAGCCAGTCTCCACCCATTAAGTCGATTTTTAATTTTAAAGCACGCTGTCCCTGCTGCTCCATTCCCGCTGTGGCCACTGTCATCGCCCGCGTGGAGCTTGTCTGTGCTTCTCCCACCCCTTCTCCCTGCACACTGCTGCCGAATGAGCCTTATTTGTTCAAGGACTATTTTTATCCCATCCTTCTCCTGCTCTAAAATCTCCCTTGGCTTACCCAATCAAGTCCAAACCCTGCCTTCTGGAACTAGAAGCTGTCTTAATCTGCTGTGAGTTCATCTATGTAGCCCAGATCTCATTATTTCCAAACAGAAACATTTGTCCTCATCACTTTGCTTTTGCTCACACTTCACCTTAGCCTAAAATGTCCTCTCCCCTGTTTTTTTTTCCTCTGTCTAAACATTACCAATCTTTTCAAGATGAGCTCTGATTCCTTGACTTTCCATAAAGCCCATCATTCACATTCTGGTCCGCAATGCTCTTCTCTTATCTATATCATACGTGGATATAACACACTTTGAAGTTGAATCAAACACTGTTGTGAATCATTCTCCGTTTGTTTCACTTTACTTCCCTGGTGGCTCAGATGTTAAGGAGTCTGCCTGTAATGCGGGAGACCTCAGTTCAATCCCTGGGTTGGGAAGATCCTCTGGAGAAGGAAATGGCAACCCACTCTAGTATTCTTGCCTGGAAAATCCAATGGATGGAGGAGCCTGGTGGGCTACAGTCCATGGGGTTTCATTTGATAATTTGCTCTTCTTAAAAGGGCCTTTCTCATTTCTTATTTCCCTATAGAATAAAATCCAAATCTTTAGGAGTCTGGATCCTTCTTAACCCAGTTACAGCAGATCACTGACTGTGATCCAATATTCCAAACCACATTCCCTTAAAAATCATATATACAGATCAATTTTTTTTTCTGAATGTGAAAACAGTACATTCTTATTATAGAAAATATGTAAAGGATGTGTATGTGCCTGCTAAGCTACTTCAGTCATGTCCAACTCTTTGCAACTCTGGACTATAGCCCACCAGGCTCCTCTGTCCATGGGATTCTCCAGGCAAGAATACTGGAGTAGGTTGCTGTGCCATCTGCCAGGGGACCTTTCCAACCCAGGGACCGAACCTGCATCTCCTGCAGCTCCTGGCTTGCAGGCAGATTCTTTACTGCTGAACCACTGGGGAAGCCCTTGTAAAGAATAGTCTTAAATAAAGAAGTAGGAAAAATCAACCCCTCCAAACCAGCCCCATTTAGCACTCCCTCTGAAAGATATAGTCCTGCTAGGTCCTCTCAAATGAGCGTGACTCAAGAACTGTCCAAATAACACCTCACCTGTGAAGCTCTCCTTAAGTCTTATCCTCACAGGCAAGACTAATCCTGCTTCCCCACCTCGATCTTCCATGGGTTTCTAACATACTGGCATCATGTTGTTCAACTCAAAGTGACGTGGCAGTTACTTGAACCCCATCTTTGGCGACCAGATGTGAGAACAGACTCACTGGAAAAGATCCTGATTCTGGGGAAGACTGAGGGCAGGAGGAGAAGAGGACGACAGAGGATGAGATGGTTGGATGGCATCACCAACTCAACGGACATGAGTTTGAGTAAACTCCAGGAGATAGTGAAGGACAAGGCAGCCTGGTGTGCTGCATTCCATGGGGTCGCAAAGAGTCAGACATGACTGAGTGACTGAACGATGACAAAATTGTTTGCATCCCTGGAGTCCACTTTCCTGCATCTATTGGTCTCTTTTATCTTCCCAAACCTCAGTAAGCCTCTTTTCCTGATGGTCTTTGGAAAGCGATTAAATGTTGCTTATTAACTTTCAATATGATCACTACTTTTGATTTTGTCATTCTCATAGACACTAACCAGGTTATACCCTTCGTTTATAGAATATTAACTAAAATTAGTTTCTAAATATGCTTGCATATCTCTATGGAGGTGAATAGCATATTGAAAGATACTTTTTTGGAACACTGGGAGGACAGATCAGAAGTGAGCAATGACATGTTTCTAAGGTTAGATCTATGAACTTACATTCAATCCTGACATGATATGGTCCTAACATTTGCCCTCCTCTCTCCATTACCACTATCCATACCCTTTGGCCATTTCAATCCAACTTAGATCAAATTTTTAGGTATTAAATTATCTCATATCCCCAGGCTCTTTCAGTATCCGAAATGCCTGTCCATTTACCTAAAGGGCCAAAACTCTTGATGATATGGCTCCAAACTGTTTATGTTTTTAATCTAAAATTTAGACATATTTCCATAGAAACTCTAGGTTCTACTTAACACTAGTCTCTTTTATGGGCTTCCCTGGTAGCTCAGAGGGTAAAGAATCTGCCTGAAATGTAAGAGACCAGTTCACCCCATGCACTTTCAAGGCTGTGGTTTTACTTTTGTAACTTCCTCTGCCTGGGATGTACCCACTGTCCCCTTCTTCTCCATGTATCCAAACTTTTCAAAACATCAAGACCCCATTGACATACCATCGCCTCCTTGAGTTAGGATAACTATATGCAAATGTTTCCCTTATTTAGCACTTCCTTCATCCTGCCTTGTGTTAGTTAGCTGGTGACATATTTGTCTCCCCTATTTGTTCATGATCTTTTTCAGAGCAGAAACCAGGCTTTCTTTCTCTCTGCTCAGTGCCTAAGATGGTTCCTTGCTGTGAGCACTAAATAAATTTGTATTTATTTGAAACCTCAAACTTGGAATATTGTTGAGGAAAAAACCCAACGGACTGGAGATTCGGGGGCATGAATTTTGTTCTTAGCTTCAGTAGTAACTGTCTTCTGATTGTGGGATCTTGGGACACCTTTTTTCTCAGCTGTAAAATCAAGAAATTGGTCCTCATGTTTCCCCAGTGGCTCATCGGGTAAGAAATCCACCTGCAATGCAGGAGACGTGGGAGACAGTGGGTTCAATTCCTGGGTCGAGAAGATCCCCTGGAGGAGGAAATGGCAAGCCACTCAGTATTCTCACCTGCGAAATCCCATCGACAGAGGAGCCTGGTGGGCTATAGTCCATGGGGTCACAAAGAGTTGGACACAACTGAGTGACCACGTGCACACACACACACACACACATCTTTAGGGGTCCTAACTTTAGTGATCAAAGAAGAAATTTGAAACTCCTCATTTACACTGAATTTAAGATCTTCACTTACACTGTTCCTGGGAATATACCCTTAATTTGCTGCAGAGAGGAAGGAAGAACGTCTTTTGAGAGTCATCAGTTGAGCCACTGGACAGATGAGAAAATAAAGGCTCTAACGGGTAAAATCTGGAGTTTGGGCCCAAACTGGTTGATTTCAATTCTACTGTTTTTTATGCAGGTAAACTCTCCCTTGAGACCAAACCTAAAAAAGGAACCTAGATAAATTAATATTTGAAATGAATAAATAACTGACAGGCCATAGAAAAGTCATCATTCATACCTCAGAGGAAAGAACTAAAAATAGATTTAAGCAGTGGTTGGAAAAAGTTGTGTTGGGGAATGAAATCTAATCATTCCAGGAAGAAGAATACAAGGTGTGTGGTTTGCAAAAGCAGCAACATATAGCAAGAAGAGGCCAGATTACTGAGGGGAAGATGCACAAGGAAAAGGCTTAAGAATAAGGATGCTGGGAAAACCTAGACACACAATATATAGAATAGATAACCAACAAAGACCTACTATATAGCACGGGGAACCATACTCAATATTTTGCAATAGCCTACGAGAGAAAAGAATCTGAAAACAGTAGATACATGTGTGTGTATAACGGAATCACTTCTGTATACTCGAACACAACATTGTAAATCAACTATATTTTAATTAAAAAAAAAAAATAAGAATAGGGATGTTTGGACCTGCCACTTAGATGAAATACGCCTTTTCAGTCACCTCAATTTCAAGTCAATATGCTATCATTTAACCTCATTTCAAAGACAATCAAGGAAAGAGGCTTACTGACATTTGGAAAGAGAGAGGAGAGGCCAATTAGACATAGGAACATGAACGCCAAGGATGCCAACAATTTGATGGGGGTCAAATAACTGCCAGATTGTTCTGACCTGGACAGGGCCCTGGGAGTAAAACACACAGAACTAAAAAATATGTAGATAAACATATGTCAAGACAAGTTGAGGTCCATGATAGAGCTACCTGCTAACCGTCCATTTACATGTGGTTTACAAATAGCTGTGAAAAGAAGAGAAGCGAAAAGCAAAGGAGAAAAGGAAAGATATAAACATCTGAATGCAGAGTTCCAAAGAATAGCAAGAAGAGATAAGAAAGCTTTCTTCAGCAATCAATGCAAAGAAATAGAGGAAAACAACAGAATGGGAAAGACTAGAGATCTCTTCAAGAAAATCAGAGATAGCAAAGGAACATTTCATGCAAAGATGGGCTCGATAAAGGACAGAAATGGTATGGACCTAACAGAAGCAGAAGATATTAAGAAGAGGTGGCAAGAATACACAGAAGAACTGTACAAAAAAGATCTTCACAACCCAGATAATCATGATGGTGTGATCACTCACCTAGAAACAGACATCCTGGAATGTGAAGTCAAGTGGGCCTTGGGAAGCATCACTCCGAACAAAGCTAGTGGAGGTGATGGAATTCCAGTTGAGCTATTCCAAATCCTGAAAGATGATGCTGTGAAAGTGCTGCACTCAATATGCCAGCAAATTTGAAAAACTCAGCAGTGGCCACAGGACTGGAAAAGGTCAGTTTTCATTCCAATCCCAAAGAAAGGAAATGCCAAAGAATGTTCAAACTACCGCACAATTGCACTCATCTCACACACTAGTAAAGTAATGCTCAAAATTCTCCAAGCCAGGCTTCAGCAATATGTGAACCATGAACTTTCTGATGTTCAAGCTGGTTTTAGAAAAGGCAGAGGAACCAGAGATCAAATTGCCAACATCCACTGGATCTTGAAAAAAGCAAGAGAGTTCCAGAAAAACATCTACTTCTGCTTTATTGACTATGCCAAAGCCTTTGACTGTGTGGATCACAATAAACTGTGGAAAATTCTGAAAGACATGGGAATACCAGACCACCTGATCTGCCTCTTGAGAAATTTGTATGCAGGTCAGGAAGCAACAGTTAGAACTGGACATGGAACAACAGACTGGTTCCAAATAGGAAAAGGAGTACGTCAAGGCTGTATATTGTCACCCGGTTTATTTAACTTCTATGCAGACTACATCATGAGAAACGCTGGACTGGAAGAAACACAAGCTGGAATCAAGATTGCTGGGAGAAATATCAATAACCTCAGATATGCAGATGACACCACCCTTATGGCAGAAAGTGAAGAGGAGCTACAAAGCCTCTTGATGAAAGTGAAAGTGGAGAGTGAAAAAGTTGGCTTAAAGCTCAACATTCAGAAAACTAAGATCATGGCATCCGGTCCCATCACTTCATGGGAAATAGATGGGGAAACAGTGGAAACAGTGTCACTGTTTCCTGGGCTCCAAAATCACTGCAGATGGTGACTGCAGCCATGAAATTAAAAGACACTTACTCCTTGGAAGGAAAGTTATGACCAACCTAGATAGCATATTCAAAAGCAGAGACATTACTTTGCCAACAAAGGCCCGTCTAGTCAAGGCTATGGTTTTTCCTGTGGTCATGTATGGGTGTGAGAGTTGGACTGTGAAGAAGGCTGAGCACCGAAGAATTGATGCTTTTGAACTGTGGTGTTAGAGAAGACTCTTGAGAGTCCCTTGGACTGCAAGGAGATCCAACCAGTCCATTCTGAAGGAGATCAGCCCTGGGATTTCTTTGGAAGAAATTATTCTAAAGCTGAAACTCCAGTACTTTGGCCACCTCATGCGAAGAGTTGACTCATTGGAAAAGACTCTGATGCTGGGAGGGATTGGGGGCAGGAGGAGAAGGGGACGACAGAGGAGGAGATGGCTGGATGGCATCACTGACTCGATGGAGGTGAGTCTGAGTCAACTCCGGGAGTTGGTGATGGACAGGGAGGCCTGGCGTGCTGCGATTCATGGGGTCGCAAAGAGTCGGACACGACTGAGCGACTGATCTGATCTGTACTCTGAAGTTCCCTCCTTCTGTAGTTCAGCAACTTTCTGGTTCAATCAGTTCACTGGTCATGAAATTCCCGAATGAGGACTGGAAGTGAACTTGGGTCAAGCCAGTTATCCCACAGCAAGATTCTAAACCGGAGAACTCCTAACCCTTTAATTGGGAGCATAATGTCTAGAAGTTAAATAATATGTGAAGAGAAGCATCTACGCCTGGAGATGCTTTGAATAATTTTTCCTACATAACCAAAAGAGCAATCTTTCCAAGGTGAGTTTTTTCCAGATGGCTTAGATTCTGTCAGGAGAAAGAAGGGATACATAAGTCATTTCTTTTAGTCTAGAGGTTTTCCTCCTCTTCAAGGGAAGAACCAGGAAGAGCCAAATCATGCATCAATAATAAGGTGTGGCTGAACAACTCGTCTTCATCTGCTTTGCAAGGGAGGCTGAGGTGGGGAGTAGCCTTGATGGTACAGTCTTTAGAATCCTCATTCAGATTACTTTTTTTATGAGTACTTTATGCAGTTAGAGTCACAAAACCTGCCTGAAAAATCACAGAGTTCTTGGCAATTCCAAAATTAGCCATGGAAAACGCCAAATACTGACACTATTTTCTAACTGTAGCTCTTATGCAGGCCCCACCGCTGCAGGCTGTGGCTGAGGACCCCAGTGTGTAACCTGCTGGGTAAGCGTTCCCACCAGTAACCTCGGGGGAAGCTGGCCAGGTTTCCGTCAAACAGAATGGAAGCACTTCCCCAGACATCTGTATAACCTGCCCACAGCTCAGAAAAACGGGAGGAGTAGGTGGAGCTATGAATACTGATGCGCAAGTTTAATTTTAAAGAAACTGTGTAGGCAGATTCAGTCCTACATGGGAATTTCTGAAAAATTAAAATAAGACTAAGGAAAACTATTTTAAAGCATATAAATGACAGTAAGATGATCTCCTGGCCACCTTTATCTTTGGTCTGTACCGTGTCTCTAGGAAACAGTGAAAAGAATTTGTGTAAGACTTAGGAGACGGGAGTCTCAAATAGACAGCTTTCACAGAAAGAGACTCACAGACTTAGAGAATGAACTTATGGTTGCTGCGGGGGAAGGATGGGTGGAAGGGATAGTTAGGGATTTGGGGATGGATATGCATACTCTGCTATATTTAAAACGGATAACCAACAAGGACCTCCTGTATACCACAGGGAACTTTGCTCAATGTTATGTGGCAGCCTGGATGGAAGGGGAGTTTGGGGGAGAATGGATATATGCATATGAATGACTGTGTCCTTTCACTGTTCATCTGAAACTATCACAACACTGTTAATCAGCTACACCCCAGTAGCAAATAAAAAGTTTAAAAAAATAGGTAGTTTTCATCCACTCCAGTATTCTTGCCTGGGAAATCCCATGGACAGAGGACCCTGGTGGGCTGCAGCTCATGGAGGTCTCAAGGGTTGGACACGACCTAGCCACTAAACCACCACCACCACCCACAGACATGCGGTGGGTATTTTTTTTTTTCCAATCTGCCCACTTCATCCCATCCCCCTGCCACCAGCACATCTAGAAGTCACTCTGTTTAGGACTCAGAAATGGCAAGTCCAAACTCACCACAGTTTCAGCCACTAATGCCTAACTACACGCTCAGTCTAATGTTTCCAGGGCACAACTAGATACACGGCAGGCACGGCATCATGCTCTCTGGTGGCAGAACCTGGGAAGGCTCATTCCCTCCCAGAGTGTACAATATTCAAATGATAAAGCAACCAGTAGAATAACCGCAGTGCAAAGAATGGCTATGATTAATTAGCATTGTAAGAAAGACCCGAACTGACTGTTACTAGAGGGAAAAGCCTGTGGCTTGGAGTACATAATCCACGGGGAAGGTCACACTTGGACCTGGGCCGGCAGTGTGGGAAGGAGGGCAAGGGGATTCTAAGTGTGGAGCAAAGTGTAAGCAAAAGCAGAGAGGTCGCCAGGCACAAGATATCCCCTTCTATCAGTTCACTCGCTCAGTCATGTCTGACTCTTTGTGACCCCACGGACTGCAACACGCCAGGCCTCCCTGTCCATCACCAACTCCCAGAGTTTACTCAAACTCATGTCCATCGAGTCAGTGATGCCATCCAGCCATCTCATCCTGTCGTCCCCTTATCCCGCCTTCAATCTTTCCCAGCATCAGGCTCTTTTCCAATGAGTCAGTTCTTCACATCAGGCGGCCAAAATACTGGAGTTTCAGCTTCAACATCAGTCCTTCCAATGAATATTCAGGACTGATTTCCTTTAGGATGGACTTAGGTTTGATCTCCTGGCAGTCCAAGTTACCACCCGGCTATGGTCAGTACCTGGCTCTGCTGCCTAGGGTACTGGGGTTAGAGGGAGGGTGAGACGGAGATGATGAACGGTCCACTCAGCCTGCTCACCGTAAGGCCTCTGAGGGGAAGGACGTGACAGAGCAAAGAAAGTGAAAGAGGAAAAATGATGGACGCTTCTAGTCTTTATCTCACTTGCACATGCACACACACACAATTTATGTTTTTTGTCTATAAGCTTGTAGAGTCCCCAGTGTTTTCACACTGTAACAAGAAACTCTGTTACAACGAGGACTTCTCCCACCTTCCTTTTGCTGTGACACAGAGCAACTCTCCACCATCTGACCAGGATACCATAATCACGTTACCATTTTACCAGCAGTCCACTGAACACTTCTTTCTATCTCGCCACTCGCGGCTAAGAAATCAAGCTAACTGTGAAATCATTTCACTCCTGGGCAAACAGAAAGGAACCACTTGGAAAGTTCTCCTCGGAAGGAGAAACAAGTCTGCAGTCAGTCATTTCCAGATCAGCTGTATTATTTAGCAAGGATTTGCTATATAGGATGGGCGAACTTTCACCCTTTGATTTGTCTTGGAGAGATTCAGAGTGTCTTACAAAACTGGCAGAATACACACTCTAACATGGGTTGGTGGGCTTTTTTGGTGGGGGTCATTTACTTGAAAGAACAACTGGCCATCTTGGACCTCCTCCACGCACAAACATAGAAAGGGAAGGTTTCTTCAAACAACAATGCCTTGTGTGAGGCTCACGATGCTGCTCAACTTCAGTCAGCACAATACAGCGTAAGCAAGGAATGCGTGCAGGTGTAGCCAGGCTGGATCTACTGCTGGTCTCTGGGCAGGCAGGTGGGCAGAGTCTCTCCCCACGTCCGAGGACCCACTGCCAGCTACTGAGCAGAGCTCAGGAGGGCCCCAGGACCCCGACGACTTCTCTCTCAAACACATGTGCGCTCTGAGCTCCCAGAGGTAAGACACACGAGCTGCTCTGGATTCTCGGTTTGTGCCTAGCGCAATGGCACCCCACTCCAGTACCCCTGCCTGGAAAATCCCATGGACGGAGGAGCCTGGTAGGCTGCAGTCCATAGGGTCGCTAAGAGTCGGACACGACTGCGCGACTTCACTTTCATTTTTCACTTTTATGCATTGGAGAAGGAAATGGTAACCCACTCCAGTATTCTTGCCTGGAGAATCACAGGGACGGGTGGGCTGCCGTCTCTGGGGTCGCACAGAGTCGGACACGACTGAAGCGACAGCAGCAGCAGCAGCAGCAGCAGCAGCGCAGCATCGCCACCTTGAGAGAGAGGCACTTACTGGATTCAGAAACACATTTGATGATTATCAGAGTGATTAGAAGGAACCAGGGCAAAGGGAGAAACTCAGGGGCAAGGAGAATTTCTCAAGTAGCAAAAAAAAAAAAAAAAAAGGCTCAATCTCCGTCTTCGCCCACCTGCAGAAAGAGAAATACAGCATCCTTGACCATGGCAGACCCTGGTCACCCAGGAACAAGGAGCTCCATGGCCGGGCTGGAGGTGGGGAGGGGAGATGGCCCTCTGTCTCACCATTCAGGTGAGATATCTCCAGTCCACTCTCTCCTTCAGCTTAACTCCTGTCCTCGAGCTTTGCAGGGGGCGAGATGGTGAAGCTCATGGGAGCACTCAGGTGTCCCAGAGTGAAGACCTGTGTGTGTAAAGGTGAGGGCAGGAGGGGCCACCTCTACTTGGAGGGAGGTCCTGGAGAGCCTCCACCAGCAGGTGATGTGGGAACAGGACAGGCAGGTATGGAAGAGAAGCTCCAGAACCCGACAGGCATGGGGGCAAGAGAGCCTGACCTGCTTCCGGAAGAGCGGACACTGCGGATGGCTGGAGAAAGTACGGGAGAGGCACGTGAGACCGGCTGGGACCTGGGACCCTTTGCTGCGGGGCCTGCATCTGGACAAACATCTCCTCCAGCAACCGAATGCAAGAAACCTACAAGGGACTAAAAATTACAGCACGCATGTGCAGTTGGGGCCCATTATGAATGTCAAGATACAAAAAGACCAAAAATCCAACTGCCACTTCTGGGGTTTGGGGAGCAAAAGCACGGTCCTGTGCATGATCCCTGACACAGCACCACTGAGGGGGTAGGCAGACCAAGTAAGCCACCCCTCCACACCTACCGTCACTCCATTTAAGGGGCAAGCTCACCCCCATCTCAGGGAGCAAGCAAGAGAAACTATTGTTGGCTTTTGCTCCCCGTTGTGGCAGCATAAGTCTCAATACAGCCTTGCCTGAATGCCTCATTTTGATCTCTTATCAATTTCTATTGTCTAAGAACCTGGGTCAGTAACACAAGGGCTGGCTCCTTCTGAGGGCCTTGGTGCCTTTAAGGAATCGTGGCTTGTCTTTAAGATACTGGGGAGTCAGGGGAGCTTCACAGGAGAGTGTGACATGATTTGATTTAGATTTTGAAGACTTACTCAGGCAGCCAGTGGGAGAAGGACCCCTGAGTGGATGCCAGGGGGGGACCAGGCAGGGCTGCTGGCATCAACCAGTAAGACAGAATATGGGCAGATTTCCTGAGGTAGAGGGGAACATCTTGGAGGATACCGGGACATATGGGCAGATATATCCTGAAGGTGATGATACGCTTAAATTAGGCACAGGCCCCTTCTGCAGCCCTGGGAAGGGACCCAGCAATATGTTCACAGGGAGATAGCATCTCCTCCATTACCCAAGTCAAACATTTTTGCATTTTTTTCTAAGAAATACCCCTTCAAAACAAGAGGTATCATTCAGACACAGGGAGACTGAGGTTCAAAAATGTTGAGGACAATGACATTGGAGCTGGTCAGGGAAAAAGAAGCAGGATCGACGATACAGAAATATCGCTTTTTTTAAACTAAATGTTGTATGGTATACAGTGGAGATCAAACAGAAACAAGGTCTAGAGAAGACGGTTTCAGTGAAACCAGCTCCTTCATCGATCTTAGCGGCGTGCTCCTTCAACCTCTGTCCTTACGTAACCGTCAATTATTTTGTTCTCAGGGTTAAACAGATTCCACAGCACAAATCCTTGCAGACCTTATCTGACTAGAGATTTCAGTGTTTGAGGTTTATCACCGTAAAGCCAAGGGCAACTTTATAACTTTCTTGGGGTGTGGGTGTGAAGCTGTTAAATGTGGGGATAAGGTAAAAGAAAGAAATCCTAGATAGCTGTCCTTTCAAGTTAAGCGTTTTGTTGTTTGAATGAACTTCGTGCGTGTGTGTGTGTGTGCGTATAAGAGAGAGAGAAGTGGGGAGGAGGAGGAGGAGAGAGAGAGAGGCATGTGGTAGAGTAGAAAGAACACTGGACAAAGTATCCCAATTTTGTTGTCGTTCAGTCCCTAAGTTGTATCCAATTCTTTGTGACCCCATGGACTACAGCACGCCAGGCTTCCCTGTCCATCACCACCTCCCAGAGTTTGCTCAAACTCATGTCCATCAAGTCGGTGATGCTCCAACCATTTCATCCTCTGTCACCCAGTTCGCTTCCTGCCCTCATCTTTGCCAGCATCAGGGTCTTTTCCAGAGTTGGCTCTTCACATCAGGTGGCCACAGTATTGCAGCTGCAGCCTCAGTCCTTCAGAATACTTGGGTCCATAGGCTCAGTAATCCTGACGATGAATCTGTGAACTTTCAAGGTCTTGGTTTCTTCTTGAGTCAAATGAGAGGTTTGAATTAGGTGCTCTAGAAGGTTTGCTCTTATTCTAAGTTTCATGTAAGTCAAATTTTACCTAATATTCACCCAAGGAGTTTCACTTTTTAACCAGATTGACTATTTCCTTAAAGGGTTACACCTATACTTGGCTTTGTCAGAATACTCAATATGCCGCTTGCATACTGCCTCTCAAAGGAAATCTAACAGTCAGCAATCCTGCTCTCTTGTGCTGAAATACAAAATGACTGAAGCTTAGGGATGCTTGGCCAGCCTCCCTCTTCTGTCACCTCCTCCCCTCGTGATTGATTGCTAAGCCTCCTCTATGTTTCATAGATGTTGGCAAGTCAGGTTCTCAGAAATAAAGTTCAGAAGGGAAGAATGAATTGAATTATCCTATTCCTCCCATCCCACGTATTTCTAAGAGCGTGTCTGAATGCTGCAGCTCTTTAGGAAGCAATGGATGATCCCAGAATCAACTGGCCCATTTTACACAAAGCACTGGCTTCACACTAAAGGAAAGACCCACAGTACAGAAGGGAAGGCTCTTGGTCGCTGAACCTTTGATACTAAGTAAGTAAAAACGAGTTCCTTGTTAGTTATGTTGTCACAGTATTATAACGCTTTGATGTTTTCCTTAAAAACAGGTAGGAGAGGAAATGTCACTGCAGATTTTCTATGTAAACAATATTAAAGCATCCATAATTTACTAACACACACCCTTTTCACTCTGGGTAGTATTCTGATGAGCTGTTCTTTAATGTTTCTGACTCTCTGTGACCCCAGGGACTGTAGCCCACCAGGCTCCTCTGTCCATGGAATTTTCCAGGTAAGAACACTGGAGCAGGTTGCTCCTTCCTTCTCCAGGGGATCTTCCTGACCCAGGGATCGAACCAGCATCTCTTGAGTCTCCTGTATTGGCAGGTGAATTCCTTACCACTGTGCCATCTGGGAAGCCCTCTTTAACGTTTAGCTCCAAATTTATTCTCTGGTGCCATGCCCACCTTGAAGGACATAGCATGCACACACTGCTAAACATCACAGAAACAATGGCTTGGAATCTCTGAAATCTTCATGGCAAGTTTAAAAGGAACCAAAATATCAGACCGGTGCTTTCTCTTTTCCCAGCTGACCGTTTCTTTCACATGCTACCCCACTCCTCTCACACGCATTGTGACGTAGTCAGGACCCCACCCGTATCCTATTTCCATAATCAGAAAGCTTCCTGGGCACTGGGAATGCCAGCAACTGTACACAGAGGATTTTTTTTTTTCTGAATAAAGGAAAAAAGGAGCAAGAAGTGCTACAGAGACAAGACCTCAGACCGACGATGGAGACGGAGTCCACAAATATACAGGTTCTACATTCTTCAACTGGAATAACTTGAAGGTGTGTGGCATACGGCAGTAACTGGCTTGATAGTAACTTTCATTGCCTTCCTTCTCTTTTCTGTCTTATTTCCCTACACCTCTACCAGTATTTCCTGAGCGCACCTCGCAAACTACCGGTACTCAGAATCTTATCTCTGGGTCAACTTCTTGGGATCCCCAGACCACGATCTAACCCATGGCTCCCATAACTACTAAATGTTCTGAGCTTCTGAGATATTAGAACTGAAAGGCACCTCACATCTTATTAGACTACCCTGATAGGTTTGGCTTTCATAAAAACAAAAACAAAAAAACTGAGGTGATCCAAGGTCACCTAAGCAGTCAATGGCAAACGGCAAATACTTTGAGTCCCCCAGGAATCTATCGGAGAGTGAGGCTTAAACCTGGCTAAGGGTTCAGGACAGTTTGGAACCAAAATACTACTTTTAGCAGAAGTCTGTCATGGGATTTGAATTGAAGAGTAGAAAAAGTCCATGGTGATATGCTGACTATAAGAGACTAAAAAATTAAGAAGATAATGTATTCTGTGAAGATGACAGGAGTTATAGAGAAAGGTCATTATTAGTCAAAGAGAGATGAGAATATATAGGAAAATCTTCCTAAAGCGCTAAAGGAACAACCCTACCCTCTTCAACTCCCAAATTCCTACCACTCAATATTTTGAATGTACATTGAAAATATGGTAAGATTTCCCACCTTTGGGAGAACAACCCCTCCGAGCTCTGGACCATTGGGTAGTAGTAGATAAACCCCCTTTTCTATACTCTACTCTTGGTCAGTCGGGGGGAGGTTTGGCTCTTTATCTTCTGTTGTAATTCGGTCCTCGACTTTGACAATTTCAGATGTTGCTGTTGGAAGTAAAAACTAGAGCAACATAGATACACAAAACCTTTAAAAAACAAGACCCTGACCTTTTAAAAAAGTGCCTTATGAAGCACATAGTTGTCTTAGATGACACTGTAGAAGAGAAAGCATGCCTCAAAAAAGTTTATGAGCAAGATAAATACTCTGCCACATGTGCGTTTGTTCTCATTTGTCCCAACATCCATATTCCTTTAAAGTGAAATCTCTCCGAGGGCTTGACATATTAAAGTAATACTCAATTTATCGACTAATAATACAGCTTCAAAGGAAAGTAATATTCTTAATGGCACCTCATCCAGTCTATTATTTATTTTATTCCTCTAAAGTTTCAAGAGACAAATTGGAGACATACAATGAGTACTATTTGATTCAAGTCTTGATTTTGGTTGTTATGAATAGAGAGCAGCTTTTATGTTCAAGGTCAAAATATGGAAGGTTACATTTATTCCAAGACTTCTTTCAAACATAGGCTTCTAGAGTGGGAGTATGGTAGGCAGAATAATGCCCCTCCCAACTAAATTCACATTCTAGTCCCCCAGCCTGTGGATATGTTACCTTACACATGGAAGGGACTAGGGCTCTTGAGTTGAAGAGATTATCCTGGGTTATCCAGATGGGCAATGGAATCACAAGAGCCCTTATAAAAGGGAAGCAAGAGGGTGAAGTCGGAGAGGAAGGCGAGGTGCTGACAAGCAGAAGTTGCAGGGATCCCATCACAAAGAAAGAGCCAGGGGCCAAGAACACTGGTCTCCAGAAGCCGGAAAACACAAGGGCCTGGATTCTCCCCAAGAGCCTCTAGAAGGAACCAAGCCTAACTTTAACCTATTGAGACTGATTTTGGTCCTCTGATCTCCAGAACTAGAAAAGTACAAATTTTTCTTTATACTTTTTAAAGAAAAGTGGTTTCTTTAAGCCACTAAATCTGTGGTGATCTGTTACAACAGCAACAAGAAACTAATCCAAGGGGCATGTGAAAGTATTAATGCTGGCCAGTCTACCGGAGGCTTCAATCCAAGCATCCTAACTGTCCCAATCTCAGGGCAGCAGGGGGGAACGGAAAGAGCAAAGCCTCAGATCAATCAGACAGCCCTTGAGTTCCGACCGTGGCTCTGCCACTTACTGTCTGTGTGCTTTGGGGAAGTTATTTCCCCTCTCTGAGCCATAACTGTTTCAGAGTTAAAGCAGTGGTTGTCTGCATTTCAGATCCGATCGAATTACATCTCTATAGCAACAGCAATAAATCATCCAGCTAGAGTAAAGGTACCAGTAGGTTGCCATGAGGTTTAAATGAAATGATGTGTCTAAAGGGCCTGTGCAGCGTTTATCGCCCAGCAGACGCTCGGCAGAGGCTAGATTTCTTAACCTCACCCCATCTTGCACAGCAGCGGTGTGTATAATCCTGCAGGGAGCTTGCTAAAATGCAGGTGGTGCATGAATCTACACCATCAATACCTTCCTGCCTCACCTGGGAAAGCATCAAATCTTCTTAGCAGGGTTTGTAAGATGCCTTTTTAACGGCTTTATTGAGACATAATTTATATACCCCAAAATCCGTGCATTTTAAGCATACAATTCAGTGACTTTCAGTGTATTTACAGAGCTGTACAACCATCACCACAATCTAATTTTTTAACATTTTCAACATCCTAAAAAGCAAACAAGCGTCCATGTACCATCATTCCTTGTTCTCGCCCTGCCCTATACAACCACAATCTAGATTTCCTCAGATGGATTCCAAATGCAGTTTGCCCTTGCTTCAAGAAAATACAAAATTTTAACAAATAGACACCTGTGAGCTTACTGACCATCACGTCAAAATTCCACATCAGCTTTTTTTTTTCTCAAAAATGAAAACAGGGTCTACCTAAACAGTTTCCCTGAAGGGAACTGGGTTTTATTGGTCGGGAACTGGGTTTTATTGGTCAGAAACTCCAGTATTACCGGAAAACTGAAATTTAAAGGGTACACTTTCAAATCATGATTTTTAAGGATGTACAAATTTAAATGCTCCCCTTCTCCTCCTCAACCTCCACTACAAACCTCCAGTCTCAGTGGTGAGAAGACCCACTGTTATAGAGATGCATATCAGTTCAGTTCAGTTCAGTCGCTCAGTCATGTCCAACTCTTTGCGACCCCATGTATCGCAGCACACCAGGCCTCCCTGTCCATCACCAACTCCCGGAGTTCACTCAGACTCACGTCCATCGAGTCAGTAATGCCATCCAGCCATCTCATCCTCTGTTGTCCCCTTCTTCTCCTGCCCCCAATCCCTCCCAGCATCAGAGTCTTTTCCAATGAGTCAACTCTTCGCATGAGGTGGCCATACAAACGGACCCAAAGTCTGGGGCAGGGTGACAGGTGGGGCGGGAATCGGCTCCCCTAGTCTATGGAAGCTGACTCCCAGCCCCCTTTCCCTTCCCTCCATACTGCCTGGGTGTCTTCAGTGATCTGAGTGCCAGATCCTTTCCATTTTGCTTACCCCAGGCTTCCCTGGTGGCTCAGATGGTAAAGAGTCTGCCTGCTGTGCGGCTGTGAGACTCAGGTTCGATCCCTGGGTCGGGAAGATCCCCTGGAGAAGGAAATGGCAACCCATTCCAGTACTCTTGCCTGGAGAATTCTATGGATGGAGGAGCCTGGTGGGCTACAGTCCATGGGGTCATGGAGAGTCGGACACGACTGAGCGACTTCACTTCACTTCTTCCACCCAGGTTTCTAAGTGGTCTGGTGCATTGTTGCTGATGGGCGGCTAAAGCTGTCACCATGGGAGTGGGATCCTTGGGGATGAGGTTGGGCAGGAAGTTTCTCACCAGGACTGTAGGGTGTGTCATAAGTGACAGGGTGGCCAACCCTGCGTCTGTGACAGACTCTGAAATCTAAGTACTGACAGGAACACAGGTTAAGTGTGGTGTGCAAAGAGGCCAAGAGATGAGTTTCAGGCCCCAGGCTACTGGGAGCTGCAGGTGAGCACTGGAAATGCTATTGGAAATTAATGAACTCAGAAAAGAAACAAGTGAAAGTGAGACAGGCTGGGACCTGAGACCCTTGGATGCAATGCTTCCAGGAGCAACAAAATACCAAGAAACTTTAAGGGACTAAAAATAACTGCTTGCATGGGCAGTTGGGTGGAATTATGGACAAAAAGAGGAAAAACCCAACTGCCACTTCTGAAAAGCCATACAAAAGCAATAAGGAATGAGGTTGCCCTCCCTTCCCGAAGCAAGCAAGCAAGGGAAACTGTTATTTGTTCTGGAGCTCTCCTGATCAATTTCTGTTGATTGAGGAAGCTGAGAACCCTAGTCAGTAACAAAAAGGTTCCCAAAATACTTCCTCTCGCACTAGCCGGTTAGTGCTGCTCACCCAGGAACATGAGCGCATTGAGTTAACTCCAAGGGAAGAGCCCCTGGAGGAGGGCATGGCAACCTGCTCCAGGATTCTTGCCTGGAGAATCCCACGGACAGAGGAGCCCGGCGGGCTACAGTCCATGAGGTCACAGAGAGTCGGACATGAGTGAAGCGTCTGAGCGCACGCGCACACGGGCCAGGGTGGAGCGCACAGGGGCTCACATCAGCGGATGCGCTGCACCGAAGAGCGTGAAGCATCTCTTCCTGCCTGTTCCAGCCACCTCCTTTCTGTTCCCGATCCTTCTACTGATTGTTACCACACAGTTTCAATTCATGGAGATATGGTTAAGAAGACAAGTTTTGCAATGATCATTGTTTCCTTCATTCTTAGATTCATGCCCATGAACTACTCACAGCATATAAAGGGCAACATTTATACGGCATCCAAAATCTTCATGCTTTATAAGCCTGTCATCATAATACTGCTGGCCAAAAAACTGAGGTGGGAGAAGCATGGCTTTGGGGAGGATTAATTTAACTTCTAAAACAGGCTGGGCACTTAGGTTCCCTTCTTTTGGGTTTAACATTTAAGTAGCTTGATATAGTTATTAGGCAAATTGCTTCTGTATCCATCTACCACAATAAACAAAGATATAGCCATTTCTATCTTGCCATAGTTATTTTATTTTTAATCATAAACGAAAAGAGAACTTCAGAAGAAACAGCACCTGTTGGCTAATTACTGTGAGGAAGAGAAGTTCAGCATCAACTAGGCTACAACTGAAATAATTGTATTTGGCAGGCAGTCTCCAACGTTTAAGTATACAAAATTTAATTACCCAGCCACAGATAGCACATTCAGCTACTTACAGGCACACTTTGAAAGTGACTCATCCAAAAAGATCCACTGGGGTGCAGTTATAACCAGAATCAGATGTTCCACAGAAGTCAGATTATGTTTGTTTTATGCTGGGAGACAAGTGGATGGTAACATCTGCTCTTGACATCTTTAAAGCAAAATGTTCTGTGTGTGTGTGTAGGTACGTGTGTGCAGGGTTCTGAGTTCTCAAAGATATGTCTAAGTACTCAAGCATTTTTGTGGTGTATCAAGGCTGGTTGTACCCCTAGCTCACTTATAAGAGTAAATGAGGAAGTTAAACAATTTTTTAAATTAAAAAAAAAAAAACCTGTGTGGAAGAAAAGTCAGTAAGAATGGAGAACCTCTGTGGGGGAGAGAATACAAGAGCAGTTGCTAAATTTTCAGAGCTAGATGCTAACTCTGTCTGTAGTCAACACAACAGGAATGTAAAGCATTTGGCTCTTTCTTTTATCAGCAACATAGAAACAGGCACTTCAGCCTCTTATTAGAGAAGTCAAGTATGAATTCACCGCAGTCTGATACTCACCAAAGACTCCAGCAAGGCATCTGACTTTGAGAGAGGTGGCCTAGAAAGAGGAACTCTGCTTTTCCAGGTGAGAGCATCTCAACACTGGCTACAAAGTTGAATCACCTGGGGTGCTTTAAAAACACCTATGCCTGAGTCCTAGCCAGCACGCCTGATTTAGAATTTTTCAAAGGCTTCCCTTGGTTGTGAACCACTACTCTAGAACCTTGCTCTTCCAGCATTAGCATCTTCTGGAAGACTGTTAGAAACGCAGTACCTCGAGTCCCGCTCTAGACCTGCCCAATCAGCGTCGGCTCTTAGTAAGATTCCCAGGTGATTCTAACGTATTTGGAAGCTCGAGAACCCCTTTTAGCAAGAAGGTTCTATGAGTTCTTTGTATTGTCAGCTCATCACAGAGTAGCACACCTCTCTGCTGAAATGCCTTCACTGAACCCAGCTTCTTGATTTGCCTGAAGATCAGTATAGTCAGTCTCCATTACACAATTCTCACTGAAGACGTTTTCCCCATGATACACTCAATATACTTTAACCAATTGCATTTAACTATGCAATGAAAGTTCTCTTACATTTTAATGACAGAAAAAGCTCATGTCACCAGATGCGTTTAGTTCCTACTTACACATCATTTTAAAGCCTGAAGACATTCTAATCCACGAAAATCCCTGAAAACTGTAGGTATTCTATATATGTTGGCTTGGTGGCACTTCTATTTTATAAACTAAATCTTGTGGAGGCCAATTACATAAACTACTTCATTTCTTCAGCCATGAACAATGGTCTACAGGAATTTACGTAGATAGTATCCTTGTTAAGTCCTTGAAACACATCCTCAAGTAACCGTTACTGGATGCACCTGCAATGGGCTCCACTTTCGCCTCTGCTTTAGTCTCTCCTTTCACTCAACACTCTTGGGCTCCAAAATCACTGCAGATGGTGACTGCAGTCATGAAATTAAAAGATGCTTGCTCCTTCGAAGAAAAGCTAGGATAAACCTAGACAGCATATTTAAAAGCAGAGACACTACTTTGCCAACAAAGGTCCGTCTAGTCAAGGCTATGGTTTTTCCAGTAGTCATGTATGGATGTGAGAGTTGGACAATGAAGAAAGCTGAGTGCCAAAGAATTGATGCTTTTGAAGTGTGGTGTTGGAGAAGACTCTTGAGAGTCCCTTGAACTGCAAGGAGATCCAACCAGTCCATCCTAAAGGAAACCAGTCCTGAATATTCATTGGAAGGACTGATGTTGAAGCTGAAACTTCGATATTTTGGCCACCTGATGTGAAGAACTGACTCATTGGAAAAGAGCCTGATGCTGGGAAAGATTGAAAGCAGGAAGAGAAGGGGAAGACAGAGGGTGAGACAGTTGGACGGCATCACCGACTCGATGGACATGAGTTTGAGTAAGCTCTGGGAGTTGATGATGGACAGGGAAGCCTAGTGTGCCGCAGTCCATAGGGTCACAAAGAGTCGGACACGACTGAGTGACTGAACTGAATTGAACTTCCACTCAACGGTGAGCCAGTGGTGAGGACTGGGAAGAGTGTAATGGTTCTCCAAGTGGGGTCCCAAGACCAGCAGCATCAACTGGGCACTTGTAAGAAATACAAGTTGTCAGGTAACACACCCAGACCGACTGAATCAGAGACTCTAGGGCTGGAGCTCAGCGGGAAATCATTGAGACCCTCAGTGACTCTGACATATGGGTAGTCTGAGAACCACTGGGAGCAGTCAGTGTGAGGTGGGCTCAGAGAATCTTCATTTCTAACCATTTCCCACGTTAAACTGATCGGGAAACTTACTTTAAAAACCCACTGAGGAAGAGCAATGAGAGAAAAAAACCAGCATAAACATTATGTAAAGCCCCTCTAGGAGGCTTTAAAAAAAAATTCTTGAGAATTTTAGTTTATTTTTTTAAAAACTTCAAAATAAAGAGAAAAAGTGTTTTCCTATTAATACATACAATGGCTCCTTTGAAGCTGCTGTTTTCTAAGAAATTCGACCTTCGGTTTTTAAGGACGAAGATCCTAATATAATTTTGGTAGAGAAGTTACCTCCTGAATTATCATTTAGCAAATGGGCTTCCCTTGTGGCTCAGACAGTAAAGAATCTGCCTGCAACGTAGGAGACCCAGGTTCGATTCCTGGGTCAGGAAGATCCCCGGGAGAAGGGAATGGCAGCCCACTCCAGTACTCTTGCCTGGAGAATCCCATGGATAGAGGAGCCTGGTGGGCTACAGTCTCTGGCATTGCAAAGAGTTGGACACGACTGAGCGACTAACACACGAATGGCATACGGTGAAACGGGCGTGAAAAAGAAGGAGTTTGAGTGGAAATCATGGAAGCCTACAGTCACCTTCCCTCTTCCCCTTGGGTTATCACCCCTGAAGGATTTCTTTATTTCTAGTGAGTGGAGACACCACACAGCACAGAGTCCACAGAGGCAATATGGAGAGCTCTGCTCAGGCATCTGCTAGCTCTTGGCAAAACAGGGCTTCCTGTTTTCAAGATAATGTTTTAAAATGGCTCATAAAAGGTTTCTTGGACATAACCAGTCCCTGCAAAGCAATATTTTGATGATTAAACTATAAATAAATCAGAAACATATGGAGCTAATTTCCCTGGGGTTTGGCAAAACACTTTGGACTTTATTCCATCCAGAATATTTGAAGGATGGTTTCAAGTGTTCGTGGAATCAAACATGGCTTCACGTTTCCCCAGCTCCCTTTCACGCCCTGGCAGTTTAAGGACAGGACCAAGTTTCCTTAAGGTTTCTCTGTCTTTGCCTTTGTTCTGAAATTACCAGATCTCAATACAAACACAGAATTTGCTCACCTAAGAGTCACAGTTGCCTGAGTATATAGCACAGTTCACCAGCAGCACTGCAACTCGCTCTCTCTGGGTTTCAGAACAGTTCAGGAGGTTTGTTTCTAATTTACAAAGGAAGGGTTTCAGACTTGAGTTATTTCAAAGAATAGCAGCTCCTTTGTAGGTGAACTCTTTCCCACTTACCTACAGAGATTCAAGCTATCTGTTCTTACAACCTCCAGCCTTTGAACTCTGAGCAGAAATGTTTTGATGGAGTTCGCAGCCCTAGGGGGCATCTTCCGTGTGGCCAGAGAGAAAGCCCACCTTCTGGATATCTGAGGGTGCATTGTAGAAAGAGAGAATGAGCCCAAAGATTCTGACAGGAGTTTTTTTCCCTATTAGATGCTGTTAATATGTTTGCTTGTTTGTTTTTTAAATAATAAACAGCTCTGGCACTTTTTAAAAGAAAGATTCTGTTTTTGGAAACTGTTCTATCTCCAGGCACAGTACTACTAGGAGTCCTGTGGAAATAACCCTTAACACCTAGGTGTTAAGGGAAGGGTATAATTTCTTAGTATCACAAGGACATAGGCAAGTGAGTCTTGGTGATACAGATTTGGGAAACTTAATGAGAGACTCTGTGTCTTTAAAAATGTTCAAAGGTATCTGATATCCAAGATGAAATGCAAAATAAGGAGTATGTCATTTTATGTCAGGTTATTCAAATCTAATACACAAACAGCATAATCATATTTCCTCTATTAATGAGAACATCTGTAAATAAACCACAACACTATTAGCGTGAAATGAAGAGAGTGATTAGAAGAACAATTCTTCCTTTTTAAATGGAAGTATAATTGACTTACAATATTATATTAGCTTCAGATGTGCAACATAGTGATTCAATACTTTTATACATTGCAAAACCACCACCAGGATAAGTCTGGTTGCCATCTGTCACCATGCAATGTCATGACAATATCATTGACTATATGCCCCATGACTCATTTGGTTTATAATTGAAAGGTTGTACATTGCATCTTCCTCACCTTTTTCACTCACTGCCCCACTGCTCTGGCAACCACCAGTTTGTTCTCTGTATCTAGGAATCTGTTTCTGTTCTGTTGTGTCTATTCATTTGTTTTTTAGATTCTATATGTAAGTGAAACCATGGGATATCTGTCTTTGTCTGACATTTCACTCAGCATAGTACCCTCTAGATCTATCCATGTTGTTACAGATGGCAAGATTTGATTCTTTTTTATGCCTGAGTAATATTTGGAGAATAATTCTTAAGTAACATATATTACATTCTAGGAAACCTTGAAATGTTCAAACTTTTAAAATTAAACAGCACAATATAACATAAAGTGTTCAATTTCTGCACCTACCAAATAACTTTACCTCCTTGCAACATTAAAAAAAAGAAGAAAGAAAGAAAGAAACCTAAAAGCTCGGAGAGAAGAAGAGCATTCTTGGGGGAGAGAAGAATCTGAGCAAAAAAACACGGAAAGTAGGAAACCATGCAGTGTAAAGATGGGATATTGGAAAAATTAAAATTAAAAAGAAGAAACTAGAGAACAGATAGGTACTATTAACATTAATGGAGCTCTTTCTCCAAGATCTTAAACTACAAAACTTGCCTCTGTAATTACAACTTCCAGGGTCACTCTGCCTGGCTCTGAAACCTCTGCTCTGTTTTTTATAAGCAGGGTGTCCTTGGGCAAGTTACTTTCCTTCTTTGAGCTTCACTGTACTTATCTGTTAAATGGGCATAATAATCTCTGTCTTATAAGGCTGTTGTAAGGATTCAATGAGATCATTTAGCTAGACCCTCTTAACAGTATCTGGAAAATAGTGAGTGCTTCAAACATAACTGGCATGTCTGTTTTCAAGCCTGATGTTTAATCCCAGTTCGAGAGATAGTGAAAGACAGGGAAGCCTGGTATGCTGCAGTCCATGGGGTCACGAAGAGTTGGACACAACTTAGCGACTGAACAGCCACAATAATCACCACATTATTGTAAACTGGTTTTGTGCCTGCTACTACATAGCCTCGGACAAGGTCGTTATCTCTTCCAACCCCAGTTTGCATCTCTGTGGAAAAGTGATTCCCAGTGTCTTTCTGATATGTACAGTGGATCTATGAAGTCACTGTACATACTGAATTAGTGAAACGCTGAACTGCTGTTCCTAGGGGAGTATAGGGTTAGGTTCCTGAGAGGCTCCAGTTCCAATGTTTTCATCAACTGATCATTTATTCCTTGTCTTAGGTGTGTTTCTGTTTAAAGACCTCTTGTGTGTGTGCAAAGCCACTTCAGTCGTGTCTGACTCTTTGCGACCCGATGGACTACAGCACACCAGGCACCTCTGTCCATGGGATTATCCAAGCAAGAACACTAGAGTGGGTTGCCATTTCCTCCTCCAGGGGATCTTCCTGACCTAGAGATAGAACTGACATCTCTTATGTGTCTCCTGCAGTGGCAGGCGGGCTCTTTACCACTAGCACCACCTATATTGTTGATCCATTAACTTTGAACTTGTGGCCAACACAACTATGACACATCTGAACAAGGCATATGTAACACACAGACTGTCTCCACAAAGCACATCACAGCCTTCGTGCGCTTAGGAACGCTAGACACACTTCAGTACTACACATGGGGACTATTTTAAATAGCAAGATCCCCCCCAAAACCAACAAAAACAACAACAAAAAGCGTAGAGCATGAGCCTAAAGAGACCACAAAAATGACACTTGTTTACAGTATGAGCTGAAAAAAATGGCAGCTAAAGGGGCCGCTGCGAATGGGGAGGAGTGGGAGGGGGCACGCCCACCCTTATCTGTGTACATCTGTGAATCACCCACTCTTCCCTGACTTTCTGCCTCAAGCCTTTTCAGGCCTGAGAATTCAGAAAAGGCATCAGTTCCCATCAGTTCCCATATGAGCTGGGCTCCATATCGCTTTCTCTGAAATCAAGGATCTGAAATTCAGAAAGGAAGTAATGTGTACATATCACTTACAAATCATCTTCCTCTCTACTCACAAATTCTGTTTGTAGGATAAATAAAGGTGTGGGTGTATGCACATGTGTGTACACTTCAGGCAATCATGTCACTGAATATCATGGTTCCTACTGAATGGGACCTGGGAAAGTTGGAGACTGATTAGGGAAATAGTGAAAAGCACACATGACCAGCTGGACATAGTAGAAACCCAGGTGGCGGGATAAATCTTTGATTTCCTTAAAGAGACAGAACATTAAAAGGAAGTAGGATGCTGAGCCCATGAAATGCCATAATACTTTTGACCTCAGAGGAGCATCCAATCCCAAACAATGTTAAATCCATCCTCCAAGATCAGCTGTCACTGTAGACATGTAGCCCTGCCAGTGACAATGGGCTAGTTCTTTACAGAACACTCAGGTGGAAGTGAACAACACAAGGTCCTCGTTCTCCCTCTTAGTTGAAATATGCCAGGGAGGGCCAGCTTCTCTTGACTCTTGGCCCTGGTCTACCAGGCTGTCTTCCAAGGCATGGTCCCCCTATGGGAATTAAGACATCATTTTCCTTTTGAAAGATGCCATCTTCTTTTATAAACCTGACAAATTCCTAGAACAAGAATATACCTTTTAATTGATAGGTGTATGCAGATGGTGATTGCAGCCATGAAATTAAAAGACGCTTACTCCTTGGAAGGAAAGTTATGACCAACCTAGATAGCACATTCAAAAGCAGAGACATTACTTTGCAAACAAAGGTCTGTCTAGTCAAGGCTATGGTTTTTCCAGTGGTCATGTATGGATGTGAGAGTTGGACAGTGAAGAAAGCTGAGCACTGAAGAATTGATGCTTTTGAACTGTGGTGTTGGAGAAGACTCTTGAGAGTCCCTTGGACTGCAAGGAGATCCAACCAGTCCATTCTAAAGGAGATTGGTCCTGGGTGTTCTTTGGAAGGAATGATGCTAAAGATGAAACTCCAATACTTTGGCCACCTCATGCGAAGAGTTGACTCATTGGAAAAGACTCTGATGCTGGGAGGGATTGGGGGCAGGAGGAGAAGGGGACAACAGAGGATGAGATGGCTTGATGGTATCACCAACTCGATGGACATGAGTTTGAGTGAACTCCTGGGAGTTGGTGATGGACAGGGAGGCCTGGCGTGCTGCAATTCATGGGGTCGCAAAGAGTCGGACACAACTGAGTGACTGAACTGAACTGAACTGAACTGATGGGGATGAATTCTGTTCCCCCCAAGTTAATATGTTGAAGCCCTAATCCCCAGTACCTCAGAATGTGACTGTATTTGGAGACGGGGCCTAGAAAGAGATAATCAAAACTAAATGAGATGAGAAGTCGTCTCTGGTGGTCCAGTAGTTAAAAATCCGCCTGCTAATGCCAGGTACACGGGTTCAATCCTTGGTCAGGGAACTAAGATCCCATATGCCTCGGGGCAACTAAGGCTGTGTCCTTAATGAAGATCCCTCGAGCGGCCACTAAGACCTGAGTCATCAATCAATCAGGTCATACGGGTGGGGTCCAAATCCAGTAGGATGCTGAGCGGGGGTTGGGGCGGGGGCGGTGGGGGGAGCTTCCCAGGTGGCTCAGATGGTAAAGCATCTACCTGCAATGCAGCAGACCCGGGTTCAATCCCTGGGTCGGGAAGATCCCCCGGAGAAGGAAATGGCAACCCACTCCAGTACTCTTGCCTGGAAAATTCCATGGACGGAGGAGCCTGGTAAACAGCCCATAGGGTCGCAAAGAGTCAGACACGACTGAGCAACTTCACTTTCACTTTCCTGATAAGAGGAAAAGACACATGGGTGTTCACAGAGAGGAAAGGCTGCGTAGGGACCCAGCGAGACAGTGACCATTTTCAAGCCAAGGAGTGAGGTCTCAGGAAAAAACAACACTGCCAACATCTCAATGTTGGGCTTCTAGCCTCCAGGGCTGTGAGAAAATAAATTTCTGTTGTTTAAGCCATCCCAGCTAGTGGTATTTTGTTACAGAAGCCCTAGCAGACAAATACAGTGGTTACTGGTTATTCATTAGCTATGGATTATCTAAAGTGATTTTTCTTCTGCATTATTGAGAAGGAAACTCTGTTTCTTAGTAACACAGAAACTATATTAGGTGCTGCTCTATTCACATATTATTTTATTTACTCCCATACAACCTCCCAGGAAAGTGCTTCACTATCCCATTTTACAGAGGAAGAAACTAAACCTTAGAAAACTCAAGAAACTTGCCCAGGCTCACTCACTGAACAGGTGACAGAAATGGAGTGAGACCCAAGTCAATCTGAACACAAAAGTCTTATTCTTTTAACCAAAGCATCTATATTTCTTTGAGGACGAGATTTTCAAGAGTTCTCCAATTTTACATCTTCTGACCAGCTGTCCCATAAACTATTCAACTGTCCCAGAAGTGGACATCTGAACTGCAACTTGGCATCTGAACTGCATTTTCCAAACTGTCCTTATACTGAAAGCACTTTCTTACAAAAGTCCTTTATAAGACTACAAGCCCTGGTTCTTGGTGTGGGAAATGTTGTTTGTTGTTTAGTCGTGTCCGACTCTTTGTGATCCCATGGCCTGTAGCCCACCAGCCTCCTCTGTCCATGGGATTTCTCAGGCAAGAATACTGGAGTGGGTTGCCATTTCCTTCACCAAGGGATCTTCCACCCAGGGACTGAACTTGAGTCTCTTGCTTGGCAGGCAGATTCTAGCCTGTGAAAAAGTAGGCACTACAATTTAGGCAGATTACCAAATTTTAAAGAATTAGAGAAGAAGAAAAATGCACTCAAAACTGAAACTATTCAGAGCATGGTGTTCTCTTCTGTGATTTGGAAGGCACTGATGGCTCTTGCAGTGTCTGGAGGTCATCCTTAGCAAATTCCACCCTCATTATATTATTGAAGTGCAGAAATGCAGATTTCCAGCAAGTTTCAACCAAGAGAAATCTTGATAAAAAAGAACTCAGCGTGCTGACATTAATTATTTAAGTGGTGCTTTCTTGAGGGACTGCCATGGCTTGCATAAGTGGCTCCATAAGTTGTTTTCTTCTATTGTGAATATTTATAATATTATGCTATCGATCATATTTCCAAAGTGGGCTTTAATTAGAAACCTCATTATGCTACGCCGTTTGGCTTTGTTGTCATTGTTTACTCTTGTTTGTTGAGCATCAGAAGATGGGTGTCAGGGCCACAACAGAGAGAGAAGTCTAGAAATTCATCATCAACTAAGTCTTTTCGATTCCCAAATATGGTACATAATGTCAAAGATTTAAGAACCACTGGCTTGGGAAGGATGGTGTGGGATGAACTGAGAGAGGAACATTGAAACATACACATTACCATATGTAAAACAGCGTCAGTGGGAATTTGCTGTATGATGCAGGGAGCTCAAATCTAGTGCCCAGTGACAACTTAGAGGGGTGGGTGGGGTTGGAGGAGGTTGGGGTTCAAGAGGGAGGGGACATGTGTATACTTATGGCTGATTCATGTTGATGTATGGCAGAAACCAACACAATATTGTAATTTCCTCCAATTAAAAATAAATTTAAAAAAGAAACCACTGGCTCAAGATCATTTTTATTCTAGTACCTGAATATCCTTTTGCAGTGATAATTGTATCAGTCAGGGCTGCCATTTCTGGGGTCGCACAGAGTCAGACATGACTGAAGCAACTTAGCAGCAGCAGCAAGGAGTTTTTATATGATACATTCAAATCATATAATCTGCCCCAAACTAGGAGTAGGATGGAGAACTGGGGAAGGACAACAGAAACTTGATAACATCTCTACAGGCATCATTCTAAGTACGCTTTCCCTTTGGTTCTGACATTCCCGTATTTGGCTTAGCGCATCTCCTGTGGTCAAACAAAATAGCAATTAGTGATGAACTCTTCCAAACTCACGCCCTGCCTATTACTCAGGTTCTCTAGAAGTCAGTGGGGTGTGGGGGGAGAAGATCTATTGTAGCATTTCTTATTCATAACAAGTGAGCTGTTATCAGTTTGCTTATTGATTTTTATCTCTATGCTGCAAACCTCAAAATGCCACAGCCCGAACTGGGATCCCACCAAACCTGTTCCTATACTCATCCTTTCATTTTCCCAGTCATCCTTCTTTTTGATCCTTGACAACCCTGCACCCACCTTCCTGGAATTAACTGCCGGTTCGATTTTTTTTTTCCTTTCCTGTCTCTTTAAATCAGAAACTTCCTGAGGTTCCTAAGAGCTGGCTACCTCCGCAGGCATCCAGGTCTCCCAGCAAGTCTCCATGGCAGTGAGATTTGCAAATGAATCCCCCCAGATCTGAGAAAACAGCAGCAGTTGTCTAATCAATCTCTGATTTCCAGGCATCTACCAGGGCACCAGTGGGTTCCAAGAGAGCCAATGAACCAAAGTCCGAGGATTGAAAAGCCCAATCAACTGATACTGGCAGCTCCAGAAAGGAGGAAGTCCCCAAACTGAAGAAAATATAAAACCAATACTAAATCCAATTAACAAACACACAAACGGCAATTAAATTATTTATGATTCAAATGCCTACCTCGAAGATTTCCCAAGCTCTCTGTTCACACATGTATCTTCCTCTGCTCTCTGCCTCCCCAAAGGCTGTGCTTTCTCAGCCTGAACAACAGCCTTCTCAAGAGTCAGGCTCTGAAATACACATGCTACACACACCCAGACAGCCTTTCGGTGCCAGGCAGCCCCTTCTCCATTCTTCCCAGCCCCAGGCCAGCTCATGCCAGCTCCCAGACAGGCAGACCAACTCCTCCATGGGATGGAACTGGGGCAGGGGAAAAGATCAGACAGGAGTTGGGGATGAATTTAACTCATCAAAGACCGGGTAGCCACCCATCCAGGCAGGAAGGGTCCATCTTCATCCCTTTCCTAACCTTAAAACCCTCACAGACGGTTTCTCCAGCCTCCTTCAGATCCCAGAGCAAGTTAGCAGACTCCTCCTGGCTGATTTCCTGCTCGCACCCAGACCGCTCCCAGGAGGCAGCCCCCAGCCCGTCGCAGATAGCTTCTTACCTTCGCAAAGCCCCGGTTCTTAAAAGCCTGGCTGGCCTCTCCAAGGAATCCTGTGTTTTCCTTGACATGGGGAGCCACCAGTTTCAGAAACAGGGCACATTTCGAAATGAAACAGAAAGTAACCCGGTGATCCAGACCGGAGCCCCCGACCTGCACTTGGCTTTGGCTCTCCACAGCCTCGGGAGGCCTGGGACTCTGCCAGCTCACCCAGCTGTTTCAGCTCAGAGAGAATTCAGAGGAAGCTGAAGCTTGGAAGTCTGGAACTCACAGCCTGGGCTCTGTTTTTTTCTTTTTTCAGAGTATTTGTTGAGCTTTTTAACATGCAGTTTGTCTCCTTCTGCAGGGAATTACTCAGTGAGCCTGTCACCTGACTCCCAGCGGCTCCATTATATAATTCAAACAGTGCCATTTGAGTTGTGATCAGAAATCCACACTCCTTCCTACCCCCACGACCTCCTTCTCCCTTCCTTGAAGCGGAGGGCAAGACGCTCAAAACACCAAACAAAGACGATCACCCTTTCTTGCAACTTCAGCAGAGCCACTGCATTTCTGTAGTGCATTTTTTTTATTTCCCCTGAGGTTTGAGTTTTCTTGGGCAGTATGTGTGCTAAGTCGCTTCAGTTTCGTTCAACTCCTTGTGACCCCCTGGACTGTAGCCCGCCAGGCTCCTCTATCCATGGGATTATCCAGGCAAGAATACTGGAATGGGTTGCCATTTCCTTCTCCAGGTTTAGGACTTTCTGAATGTCAATGCTGAGTTAGGGGATTTCTCAAAATGTAACATCTTGAGATGTAGCTGTAGCAGTATCCTTGATTTTCATTTAGGGTGGTGGTTTGTAGATTAGATGAATCAGTGAATGGATTTGCAAATGACAGAGCTCATCATCAGTTGAACAGCTTCACACAGATTTAATGACACCTGTGCAAATGAAATCCAAAACCTAGAATGTTTATTACTTTAGCCACAATATCTAAGTTCCTTGAAATCTCAAAGGGGTAGATTGAGTGGAGAGGTCTTTAGCGTCTTCAGCCAAAACCCTGCCCCGACCCTGATCATCAACATCCCTTCTCCAGCTACCTCAAAGAAGCATGACACCCAACTGAAAACTGCAAGCTTGATGTGCAAACACCACTTCATGGCCAAACCCCCAGCCTCTGCTATCAAGCACATGGAAATTCTTAAAGCCAGTCTATAGAAATATTTGGAGCCAGCACTGTCCTGGGTGAAGGTAATGAAGATCGGTCCTAATTTGCCTTTCTTAGCATCAGTCATCTCTGTTCAGATGATGTGTATTGAGTGGCAAGTACATTAAGACAGAATTGACCCAGGAATGAGAGATCTTTGAGAAACTTGGGGGGCATAAATGAGCATAACACTTCAAGTGTTCGTTGCTCAGTCATGTCCAAGTCTTTGCAACCCTATGGACTGTACCCCGCCAGGCTCCTCTGTCCATGGGATTTTCCAGGTGAGCATACTGGAGTGGGATGCCATGCCCTTCTCCAACGGAGCTTCCCGACCCGATCAAACCTGGGTCTCCTGCATTGCATGCAAATTCTTTATCGTCTGAGTCACCAAATGATCAACATAAAAAAAATAATAAATACTCCAACCTGTTTGCTTTTTCCTTGTCAAAGCCAGATGAACTGTATACAGTGGTGGCTCTGGGTTCCTAGTCTCCTCCTAGCCAGTGGAGACTTGTTGCTGAAGATGGGAAATGCTCCAAAAAGACTGTTAAAGTCTAGGGAACAAACGCTAACAAACGCTAACCTCCTTTTGGCTTTTCTTGGTCTGACCTCTTTTTTCCCTTTTGCATTTCCTCACTCCTATCGGCCAAAGGAACCTCTCCTGCCCTTCTTGCCTGCCTGCAACAGTGTATTAATAGTTGATACCACGGCTATACTAAACTATGTGACATTAGACTGATACTCTGCGCTAAGAATGGGACTTTCCCAGGTGGCTCAGTGGTAAAAGAATCCACCTGCCAATGCAGGAGACAGAGGAGATGCAGGTTTGACCCCTGGGTTGGGAAGATACCCTGGAGAAGGAAATGGCAACCCACTCACTCCAGTATTCCTGCCTGGAAAATCCCATGGACAAAGGAGCCTGGTGGGCTACAGTTCCCGGGGTCGCAAAGAGCTGGACACGACTGAGCATGCTCCTGCCCTAAGAATAGTTTGCAAAATTCTTTGTAACTACCCACATATCCCTCTGAAGTGGGCATGGGGTAATTATTCTTCTTTTTCAGACCCAAAGAAAGCCAGTGACATAGATGGAAATTAGAAGTCAATTTTCCTACACTCAGAGCTCTGTTTTGCAAAGGAAGACCCAGATATACATTAAAAAACAGAACCGTATAAACATGAATGACAGATTGATGTCTGTTTTTATCTCTCCCTCCAGGTGTGGTAAATACAGAGTGGTGTGGCCGTTGCTATGGTAACTACTTGTTTATTAATGAGAATAAGGCTACATAGTAAAATATTAGAAAACATCAGGTGGTGAGGAAGAAGCAATAATGCAAAATAAATACTTGGTCTCTGTACACTCCCTCAACACTGACACCACAAAACTCCAACTTCCTAGACCAGTGTTGTCCAACAGGAAAACAACGTGAGCTACATGTGTAATTTAAAATTTTCTAGTTGTTGCATTTAAAAAGAAAAAAAACTAGTGAAACTGATTTTGGTAATATTATCAGCTTGACAAACACCAGCTGTCCAGCTGAGAGGCTCATTCTACCTCCTACTTCAAATCCAATATATTCAAAATATTATTTCAGCATGTAATATTATAAAATTATTAACAGAGCATGTATGTTCTTTACTTCAGACTAAGTCTCTGAACTCTGATATGAACTGTATGTATTTTACACTCACATCACATCTCAATTAAGGGTAGTATCTACATCTCAAGTGTTCAATAGCCACAAAGAGTCAGTGGTAACCACATTAGATGGCCAAACTTCAGACTATATGTGGTCATTCTGGCTTGAAATTTGTTCTCTGAGTACACATTTGTCTGTCCCTACTTGGAACTTTTAGAAAAATGAACTGAATTCATTTGGCTCTAGCTTTATGGCATAATTCAAGTGATGTTCTCTTGGGTGGAGCAAGAAAATATCAAATAAGCTTGAAACTGAAGTAGTATTAAAGATTCAGCTTCTTTCATGCCACCAGAGGATCATGAAGATTAAAAAAAATAAATCTCAGGTTTATAAAAATTCCTTTCTTGGTTGGTCCCATTCGCCCAAATTACCCAGAACCGTGCTTGACTACACGTTTTCTGCCCTCTCCTCTCAGCACCCCTAACAGACCGCTCAGTCATAACAAGCCTACCTGTCACCTCTTCTCGAGTCTGGGGACCTCTGCCTGGTCTCCCTGCCTCCACTCTCCACCCATTACATTCATGTTCTCTCCTGCCTTCAGCACGAGCATGCGTTGAAAGCAGACGTTAATCATGGAGCTTCTCAACTTAAAGCTTTTAATAGCAACCTGTTACCTTTTGAATAAAATCCATACTCCTTGGCCTTACACACTAGGCAATCATCAGCTGGCCTTTGGGGAACTTTCTGGCCCATCTCCTGGCTACCCAATCTTTGATTTTACATTCTTGACTATACCATCATCTCCATGACTTTGTTTAAAGTCTGCTCCCTCTGCCTGGAATGTCCTTCCTTAAAATACCCACCCCTCACCAAACAGCAAAATCCTTCCAACCTAGTTCCAATATTTACTGTAGCTTTTTTTTTGGAGGTGGGGGAGGGTGCCCTATAGACATATAGGATCTTAGTTCCTCAACCAGGGGTCAAACCTGTGCCCACTGTGGTGGAAGTGTGGAGTCTTAAACACTGGACCACCCGGGAAGCCCCGATTGCAGCTTTTCTTGCTCTTGTAAGCTTAACAGCCAACTCATCTATGTTCTCAGGCCACTTTTATAAATAAATGTGCTATAACATTTATCATGTTCAATTATAATTCTATGATAATGCTAGAAAAGGATTTCCCCAAGAAGGGGAACCACACACCATTTACTTTTGAGTTCACCTTAGGACATAACAGGATCTCAAGAAATGCCTGAGGAATTCCAATACTCTTTTCTTTCCAGCTCTCTTTATTCTAATTGTCTAACCACTTGGTACAATTGGAACCAAGCCTCAATTTTTTAATAGCTGTGGTATCTTGAATGCCATTTCATTCAACAGGTGTTTTAAGGTCATTCTTATAAAGTCTGGTTATGACAAGTAGATATACAGGTATGCCTCTAAAGAATCAAGATTACATACTTGTTTGTTAACTCCTTTGTCAACAGGCTAATGTCTGTGTCTTTGGTTTTACAGTTTCGGTCTCTCCATCTCTTCAAAGCTTTCAGTTGTTGGCAGGTTGGGGAAACAGAACACCTGTGTTTTGTGCAGAATAAGAGTACAGTGGCTTTATCAGTAAGGGCATAAGAAACACTGCCCCATCGATATCACAGGATGTGGCATTCAGTTTTGTCACTCAGAGAGTCATTTTTGGCTTTATGCCTGGCTCTCTAATGGTTTCCACACAATTAAACAAAGTTGTGGTTTAAAAAGTAGAGGAATCAACACCAAATGCTGCTAAGGACGTGGAGCCACCAGAACTCTCGTTCATTTCTCCTGGGACTGCAAAGTAGCACAGACACTTTGGAAGAGGGAGTTTAATGGTTGCTTTCAAAACTCTTGTCTTCAGCTCAGTTCAGTTCAGTCGCTCAGTTGTGTTCAACTCTTTGTAACCCCATGGACTGCAGCACACCAGGCTTCCTGTCCATCACCAACTCCCAGAGTTTACTCAAACTCATGTCTGTTGCGTTGGTGATGCCATCCAACCATCTCATCTTCTGTCATCCCCTTCTCCTCCTGCCTTCAATCTTTCCCAGCATCAGGGTCTTTTCCAGTGAGTCAGTTCTTTGCATCAGGTGACCAAAGTATTGGAGTTTCAGCGTCAGCATCGGTCCTTCCAATGAATATTCAGGACTGATTTCCCTTAGGATGGACTGGTTGGATCTTCTTGCAGTCCAGGGGACTCTCAAGTGTCTTCTCCAATACTGCAGTTCAAAAGCATCAATTCTTTGGCACTCAGTTTTCTTTATAGTCCAACTCTCACATCCATACAGGACTACTGGAAAAAAACCATAGCTTTGACTAGATGGACATTTGTTGGCAAAGTAATGTCTCTGCTTTTTAATATGCTGTCTAGGTTGGTCATAGCTTTTCTTCCAAGGAGCAAGTGACTTGTAATTTCATGGCTGCAGTCACCATCTGTAGCGATTTTGGAGCCCAAGAAAATAAAGTCTGTCACTGTTCCCACTGTTTCCCCATCTAGTTGCCATGAAGTGATGGGACTGGATGCCATGATCTTAGTTTTCTGAATGTTGAGTCAAATGCTGCTAAGGACGTGGAGCCACCAGAACTCTCGTTCATTGCTGCTGGGACTGCAAAGTGGCACAGACACTTTGGAAGACAGTTTGGTGGCTGCTTTCAAAACTAAACATACTCTTGCCTCACAACCCAGCAATTACACGCCAAGGCATTTACCCAAATGGACTGAAACCAAATCCACACAAAAACCTGCACATGGATGCTTAGAGTAATTTTATTCATAATTTCCAGAACTTGAAAGCAACCAAGATGTCCTTTGGGAGGTGAATGAATAAACTGTGGTGCATCCAGGTAATGGAATATTGTTCCATGCTAAAAAAGAATGAGCTGTGAAGCCACAAAAAGACAGGGAAGGACCTTAGAAGTCCATGACTAAGTGAAAGCAGTCAGTCCGAAAGACTCCATACGGCGTGATTCCAGCTATATGGCTTTCTGGGAAAGGCACAGCAATGATGACAGTAAGAAGATCAGTGGTTGCCAGCAGCTGGGAGGGCTGGAGGGATGAGTAAGTGGAGCGTGGGGAGATTTTTCAGGCAGTGAGACTGCTCCATATAATACGATAATGTAGGTCATTATACATTTGTCCCGACCCACAGAGCGGACAGCGCCAAGGATGAAACTTTATGTAAACTAGTGACTTTGGTGACAGAGATGTATCGACCATGTAGTACTGTGTCAATGTAGAGTCATCAGTTGTAACACGTGTAGCAGTGTGGTTCCTGATGCTAATTGTGGGGGAGGCTGTATGTGTGGGAGGCAGGGAGTATATGGGAATTCTCTACTTCCTGCTGGATTGTGCTGTGAGCTAAAACTGCTCTAAAATATAAATCTCTCTCTCTCTCTTTTTTTTTTTTTTAATTGGAGGGACCAGAGAGTGGCTTGCCCGTGGGTGCCCAGGGACTCTGCTCACTGGCTTCTGGCTTGATGTACAAGTTGTTTTCCTGCTAGGTTGTCAGTTGCTCAGATTTATTCATTGCTTTCTCCACTTTGTTACCAACACATCACTAAGTAAACGGCATGTACTTAGGGACTAATAAATTCTCATTTAAATGAAATGAAGGGAAAACACACTTAAGGCTTTGAATAATAAACACATATTTCCACCCACAGACACAGCATAATGGCCTTAGTGTCAACAGAAAAACTCTCACTGAGACAGTTTCTGGAGGCTCTGGAGCCTGGGACAGTCTCAGGAGGAGGGGTTTCCTTGGGAGGCCTGCTGGGGCTAGAAGAGCCGTTGAGATGGGAAAATTTAACTCTCTCACTTTGACTCAAGCCTGGACGTGCTTTCTGTGCCCCCAGGGACCAGCCCTTGGTCACACAACCTGGCGGATTTACCAAGACGCTGCTCAGAGCAGGGCTAACACCATTGTGCAAAGTACTTGCCCCAGCGAGCCTGTTTCCTCATCTATAAGAGGGGGATGAGAATATTGTGGGTTATTGCGGGAGGTCATGTCTATAGTCACCCTGATGCGGAGTGATAGTGTCACCTGATGGGCTGTGCTTATTCTTAGTATTACATATTATTAGATATCACACAATACTGGTAAAACATTGGCGATGCCACGAGGGAGCTCAAATCATGACAGTGCCCATGTGAACCCCTCTTCTGCTATCTCACCACACTTTCTTTCTACTTAATTTGCTGTTGGCACATATGAAGATGGTGACTTTACTGGCTTTTATGACCTCTGTCTTCCTCCCTTCTTTGTTTCTTTTTTCTTCCTCTCCCACCTCTTCTTTTTCTTTCTCTTTTTCCCTTTATTATTTTTAAAGTGAGTTTATTTTGTCCCTTGCTATTCTTGGCCGGCCAACTAAGACTCTTTGTATCGAGGTCTTCTTGCCAAAGCCACATTAAGCTCCCCAGGTTGCTAAACTTAGGCCAGCCTGTCTCTGCTCTCTTGGAAGGCCTGCGATGCCATAAATAAGAGAGGGAGCAGGTCAAAGGGTGCTTGTTCACAGCAAAGGGGGCTGCTTCACACAGAGCTTCCCAGAAGGAAGACAGAGCCTGACAGGAAGAAGAGCTCAGACCTCAGGCATCATCTATATAACAGAGCAGTTAATACCCCTCTCCCTGCCAAGTCACGGCGACTGCCGATCTCAGAAGCCATCATTCAAATTGCTTTTTGGCCAGTTCAGCATTAGTGTCCCCATGACAGCTCTACTCTGGGAGAACAAGAGAAAAAGGCAGTTTCCCAGAGGAGAAGGCGGCTTCCTTTTCTTTCTATGAGATACATAGCCTTTATTTCTCTCCAAAGCACCATGTGGAAGTTCTGTGATGACCTGTGTCCAAGAAAGACACAAGAGGGAAGATGGGAAAACACAAATGGCCCTAATAATGGGCCAAGTGAGCAAAGTTTTGAAAGGCGGAGAATGCAGTGGAGACCAGCCCTGGGACTGAATTCTGGTCCTGCCCACTGCTCATTGGAGGCAAGTTAATTGGCCTCAGCTCTTCCTGCATGATATGCTAATAGTAATATTAAACTGGGGAGTGGGGAGTCTGGGGTGACTTTGTTAGCATCTGTCAGGTGGCCTGGTGTACAGCAGGTGGAGAATGACCTGGCTAGGTGCATAGAGCCTCCATTCTTCATGCCCAGAGTGTAAAGAGACTCCAATGCCCCCTTTGCTAAAGTTCTTTGATGGAAGTTAAACGAAACCTCTAGCAAAGGGTAAACACCACGTGTGCGTGTCTTCCCACTTACAGCCCCACCCCCGGCCCCCCAATCCTCCATGCTGCAGACATTTTCCCCAAAGATGGACACAAGTGTGTCTCCCATCCCCCATACTTGTTTAGAGCCTCGCCACTCCCCTGTCAAGTGGTGGGATCAAATTCCTCTCCCTCCGAACCTGGGTGAGCTTGGAACCTGCTTGCAGCCTCTGCAGCAGAAGTCATTCTGTGGACCCCAGAGGCTAGGTCATAAAAGGCAACGTATTAGCTGGAATCCTTGCTCTTGAAGCTGGCAGGTAAGCAGCTGACTGCACTGGGGCTGCCATGTTAACGAGGAGGCCTGACCTGGTCCATGTGGAAAGACCACAGAGAGAGTTCCCAGACACCACCCTCCACGTCCATGTTACTGTCTGCCTGCAACCTCAAGAGAGACTTGGAGCCAAAACCACTCATCTGAGCCCTTGCTCAACTGCTGATTTATGTCAGTGAAATGTAGATGATGAAACACGACAAAACCCAGTTGGGGGGCTTCCCCAGCAGTCCTGCGTCAAGTCTCCACCCTTCCACTGCAGGCGGCATAAGTTCGATCCCTGGTCAGGGATCTAAGATCCCACATGCCTCGTGGTGCAGCCAAACAGAAACAAAAAACCAACTGGAAGAGAATCGTAGCCTCTGTTACCTTCTCCTAGAGCACCATAAATGGGGTTTAAGGCTCAGACCTGGGGAACTGAGGAGAACCAGGGTTTAAATCGACCCTACTACTTCAGCTTGTGACCCTAACAAATCCACATGTCTAAAAAAGTGATAAATATAATGCATAGGTCATAGGATTATTATGAGGGTAAATGAGGTGGTTCATGTTAAGTACTTAGCATCATAACTGGCACAGAGCACACACATCTTAGACAGTCATTTGTCGTCACCCTTACCACCACCACCAACTCTGTTTCAATCATTACGATGGGTTTTGCTTCCAAGACATCCTAGCTGGCTGGAATATACCCCCCTTTTCTTTAATCACACTTCCTTCTATTTAGACAAGTTTCCTTCAACCCATAATCTGTATTTGTCAGCCTTCATGCTAATGTCACAATCATGAGGAATTGTTTCCAAAAATCCAATCAGTCTTAGCTGCTTCATCCGGCTCACCCACAATCAGCCATCGCTTTGCCCTCAACATGTTTGGCTGTCTTAGTCATCATCACGTATGAAAAGCCAAATATTCTGCAGCAGGAAGTCTGTTTTGACTAAGGATACAGAACCATCTATCTAAGTCTGTTGGGCCACTCAACTCAGCTTTTCCTTTAGTGATGTGGAAGGGCTCCTCGAGTACCTACAACGAGCCAACAGAGGAGAACATTAAGGCTCAAGAAGATTGGAAACATTATAGCTTCATTGTTCATTCACTAACCTGAGTATTCATTTCATCATTCAACAAATAGCTATTTAAAAAAATCAAACAGCTATTAACAGCTTACTCTGTGCCAGCCTCTAGACATACAAACATGAACAGTCACACTACTTCTGATTTTTATTTTCTCCCAAATCATTAATTCATCACTCATTCAAAAGTAAACATTTTGTTTTTCCATGTGCTTTTCCCCCCATAGTCTCTGCTGCTATGAAGCTTATAGTTTTGCCTGAAGGGCAGCCTAAAAACATGCAACATGCAACAACAGTAGCGTGTGCTAAGAGCTGTGTGAGGGGAAACAGAAAGCTGTGCTTACTGATAGGACTTAGTTTGAGGGAAAGCTTAGGGAGGGCTTCCTGGAGGAAGTGGTTTTATATTGGGACTGAAGGAAAGGTGGGAATTAGCCAGATGGAAGGTGGGCAGAAAAGGAGAGTGATGTAGGCAGGGTCAGCTGCTTATGTGAAAGTGATGTAGGCAGGGTAAACTGCTTGTGTGAAAGTCCTGAAACCAGAGTGAGTGTGGAAATGACTGATGGACTAGAAAAAAAATCTCAACCCAATATCCACCAGGAAGTGTTCAATATGGCTTTGAAATCTACTCCCAGAATTTTCGTCTGTCCTCCAACTCTATCTGGCTTACAAAGTGCATGTTTAATAAATGCTTGGTGAATTGATATTTCCCTTATCATAATCCTTTTTTAAAATCTCTACTGAATTTGCTACAATATTGCTTCCATCTTATGTGACAGTTTTTTGGCTGTCAGGTATGTGGGATCTTAGTTCCCCAACCAGGATTGAACCGGCAGTCCCTGTGTTGGAAGGCGAAGTCTTAACCACTGGACCTCCAGGGAAGTCCCACCCTTACAGTTAACTGATAGAACTATTATTTTAGGGAGACAGATATTATTATTTTAGGGAGACACACATCCAAACACTTTTAACAAATTCAAAATATTGGCGTTATTATCAGTTCATATAGTTTTTAAAAGCTCATGTTTATAGATGTCGTTATCTTAATTCTACTTTACTTTTTAATTAAAAAATAATTTTCTTAATTAACTCCTTTTCTGTTTAATCCTCTTTAGTATGTTTTCCATTTCCAGGCAGCCTGCTTTTGTGCTTTTGTCACTGAGCAAATAGGTAAAACTGTAATTGGGCAGATTGAACTAGACGCTTAGAACTGAGCGTATCTAAGAGCTCAGAAGTTGGCATCAGCCTGTCTTCTTAAAGCCACTACATTGGGACTTCTGCTGTCTATCGCTACCTTAATTCCTAGACACTGTGATGTCTACCTTTCTGTGGCTGCTGTCTGGTAATAAAAGGAGAGCTATCCCCTTTGTCATCTATAGAACAGAGGGTAATATCCCTTAATTAACGAAAGGAAGTGGTGCAGTGTACTGAGAACACTGCAATTGTTTCCAATTAATCCCACATGCAGTTTGGCAAAGTTAATAATCCATAAAATGACCTAGGATCTAAATGTGGAGAACAATCAGCTTTTATCAGTCATTTTTCTATATTTCCAGCACCAGCCAGAAAATTCCAAGGCCAGATGCATAGAAGGTCTACAGATTTACAATACCATATGTTCCTGAATATAATCTCAAATAGAAAAGGAACTTACACATGCCATTCAGATCTTACAAATTCCCCAATGTTTTACAATCTTGATAATTCACCACATATTGACAGATGTCAGCTCAACTACCAATGGAGCCGTTATTTGACTGTTTATATCACTAGGCACCAAAGCAAACAAAAACATGAAGGTCATAGTCATGGAAGAGCATGGTATTTTTCCATCTGATACTTTTCCATCTGATATTTCTAAAACCTTCTAGGACAGAGAAGGTATCACATGTACCCATGAACACCTAAAAAATGTCTCATGGAGCATCTTACCCCAGCTCCAGATCTTTTTTAAAGAAACTGGGGTAAAATACACAAAACGTCAAACTTACCATGTTAACCTCTTGAAGGTGAATACCTCAGTGCCTTTTAGTACATTCTCAAAGCTGTGCTACCATGACCTCTATCTATTTCAGTACTGCTGAAATAGTTTAATCAACCAAAAAGCAAACCCTGTACCCAATAATCACTCACTCCTCATTCCTCCCCGCACCCCGCCCAGTCCCTGGCAAGCACCGATCTACCTTGGTCTTTATGGACGTCTCCGCTCTGGACAGCCCACGTACATAGAGTCATACACTGTGTGGCCACTTGTGTCTGGCTTCTTTCCCTCAGCATGAAGTTTTCCAGGTTCACCCATGCTGTAGCTTGTATTAGTGTCTTTTCTTTTTATGGGGGAGTAATTCTCCATCACAGGGCTATACTACATTCTGTTTATCCATTCGTCAGTTGATGAGTATCTGAAGCATTTCTAGAATTTGGCTGTTGTGAATAACATTCACAGCATTCAATGAGAATGCTGTTATTGAACATTCTCACACAAGTTTTTGTTTGAACACTTATTTTCCATTCTTTTGCGTCTCTACTTTGGACAAGAACTGGGAAGTCATATAAAAATTCTGTGTGTAACCTACTGCCACCTTACCTGCCTCCTGAGAAATCTGGATGCAGGTCAAGAAGCGACAGTTAGAACTGGACGTGGAACAACAGGCTGGTTCCAAATCAGGAAAGAAGTATGTCAAGGTTGTATATTGTCACCCTGCATATTTAACTTATATGCAGAGTACATCATGAGAAATGCTGGACTGGATGAAGCATAAGCTGGAATCAAGATTGCCAGGAAAAATATCAATACCCTCAGATGTGCAGATGACACCACCCTTATGGCAGAAAGTGAAGAAGAACTAAAGAACTTCTTGATGAAAGTCAAAGAGGAGAGTGAAAAAGCTGGCTTAAAACTCAACATTCAGAAAACTAAGATCATGGCATCCAGTCCCATCACTTCATGGCAACTAGATGGGGAAACAATGGAAACAGTAACAAGACTTTATTTTTTTGGGCTCCAAAATCACTGTAGATGGTGACTGCAGCCATGAAATTAAAAGTCACTTGTTCCTTGGAAGAAAATCTATGACCAACCCAGATAGCATATTCAAAAGCAGAGACATTACTTTGCCAACAAAGGTCCATCTAGTCAAGGCTGTGGTTTTTCCATAGCCTTGTATGGATGTGAGAGTTGGACCACAAAGAAAGCTGAGTGCAGAAGAACTGATGCTTTTGAACTGTGGTGTTGGAGAAGACTCTTGAGAGTCCCTCGGATAGCAAGGAGATCAATCAGTCAATCCTAAAGGAAATCAGTCCTGAATATTCATTGGAAGGACTGATGCTGATGCTGAAGCTCCAATACTTTGGCCACCTGATGTGAAGAACTGACTCATTGGAAGAAACCCTGATGCTGGGAAAGATTGAAGACAGGAGGAGAAGGGGACGGGGGAAGATGAAATGGTTAGATGGCATCACTGACTCAATGGATATGAGCTTGAGAAAGCTCCGGGAGTTGGTGAAGGACAGAGAAGCCTGGGGCTGCAGTCCATGGGATAACAGAGTCAGACACAACTGAGCGACCAAACTGAACTGAACTTACTGAGGAACACATAATAATTTTTTTGTGAATACTATCAGAATTCTACAAAGGTTGAATCATGTTGGAAGGGAAAATTCACCCTTGATGAAATGCCCTGATGGAAGTGCAACAGGGCATTGGAATATACAAGCTTACATCACAATGGGTCAGGAAGATGTCTGTAGGTATCTCATCTCTCTGCTGGCCCACACGCTACTTTTTTTTCAGTCAAGTTTTGTTGACAGGCCCTTGGGCACTGGAGTTGATAGGTCTCTTTCAGTACCAGGCATGTATGACCTAAACTAGTTCCTTAAATTCTAAGAGTTTCATCATTTGTAAGTGGAAGTAGGTGTAATCTACAATATGGTTATGATAACTTTAAATAAGGAGGTATATTTAAAAGACTTAGTATGGTGGTGGTTTAGTCGCTAAGTCATGTCCGACTCTTGTGACCCCATGGACTATATAGCCTCTGTCCATGGGATTCTCGAGGCAAGAATACTGGAGTGGAAGGAAATACTGCCATTTCCTTCTCCAGGGGATCTTCTGAGCCAGGGCGTGTATAGCATGTGTATTTCAGAGCCTGACTCTTGGGAAGGCTGTTGTTCAGGCTGAGAAAGCACAGCCTTTGGGGAGGCAGAGAGCAGAGGAAGATACATGTGTGAGCAGAGAGCTTGGGAAATCTGCAAGGTAGGCATTTGAATCATAAATAATTTAATTGCCGTTTGTGTGTTCGTTGGATTTAGCATTGGTCTTATATTTTGTTCAGTTTGGGGACTTCCTCCTTTCTGGAGCTGCCAGTATCAGTTGACTGGGTTTTTCAATCCTCGGACTTTGGTTCGTTGGCTCTCTTGAAACCCACTGGTGCCCTGGTAGATGCCTGGAAATCAGAGATTGATTAGACAACTGCTGCTGTTTTTTCAGGTCTGGGGGGATTCATTTGCAAATCTCACTGCCATGGAGACTTGCTGGGAGACCTGGATGCCTGCAGAGGTAGCCAGCTCTTAGAAACCTCAGGAAGTTTCTGATTTAAAGAGACAGGAAAGGAAAAAAAAAAAAATCGAACCGGCAGTTAATTCCAGGAAGGTGGGTGCAGGGAAACGTTGTCAAGGATCAAAAAGAAGGATGACTGGGAAAATGAAAGGATGAGTAAAGGAACAGGTTTGGTGGCAAGATACCTAAGGTATCTTGATTGCAACCTTATTACCAACAGTTCAAGTGTATATCACAAACATCAAGCAGAGAGACAGAAAGTGATGAGAGAGCAGAAGCGGCATCCAGGTCTCTGGCAACTCTAAAACTCACCTCTCCTTCTGTTTAAGGTCGGAAGTACATCATGAATTCTAAACTGAGTTCAGATCAGCCATCTCTAAAGCAATTTTATCTCTACTGAATATTTCATCATCCGAAATAGAAACTCTGCCAGCCTATTACTCTGTTATGTAAATTGTTACTAAAAAAAGTCGGGTGTTCCCAGGTGGTGGTAGTGGTCAAGAACCCGCCTGCTAATACAAGAGATGCAGGTTCGATCCCTGGGTCAGGAAATTCCCCCAGAGGAGGGCACAGCAACCGACTCCAGTATTCTTGCCTGGAGAATCCCATGGACAGAGGAGCCTGGCGGGCTACAGTCCATGGGGTCACACAGAGTCAGACGCGACTGAAGCGACTTAGCACACACACACAAAGTCACTCTAAAACATATATATTGAGGCTTCCAGGAGTTAGAATGCAAACTTCTTACAACTGTATCCTGTATGAGAAATTCATCTTTTATCACCAAAAGATGAAAAAGGCAGTTTTATGAAGCCCGAACAGTTCCATTCTACACCATGAGTTACTTACTTGTGGTAGGAGCACATGTACCCAGAATCACTCCTTAATTAGTCTCAGCCTAAAACAGCGCTTGTTACATGTGAGACTTGAGTTGATGCAGTGGGGTGGGCTTATGCCATCATGTGGCGGAGACAGCTATGCTTCTCAGGCTTTATTTTTAAAGTTCCGGTAATTATAAACTTAAACCAACAGCAGAGGGGAAATGAATCATTGATTTGTCTCTCTTAAACAGTTTCTTTCCCACCAAAGTGTTTCTTTTTGTAGCATTTACCTAGCTTGCAAGGTGTTACTCTGTGTCCTGAGGACTTCAGCATCTGCACTTTGATCACAAATTGTATAGTAAATGTTCCCGGACAATATTGCCAGTCTAATTCATAATAAAATGGGAAAAGAAACCACACTCCTTTCATCCGGTACTTTGTTGATGTAAAACTTGAACAGGGAACAAGCAGCAGTTTGGGGTAGAAGAAACAGTTCGGCACCCAACGTCAGGACACCAACTCCGGCCATCCCGCCTCTCACTCCCTGGGCCGTGGGTTTCTTCCATGCTTTCCCTGGTTGCACACCGCTCTGAGATGCTGAAGCAGGACATAGATGGGCCCCAGGCTGAGCAGCTGGAGTTGTCTGCTACGGACAGATACTCCAAGATGAACCACATATTTCTCATTCTTGAAATCAAGGAGACCTTCTCAATATACATGTGCAGAAAGGCTCCTTGAAAATGGGGAGTGATGTCACGGGGAATGATGTCAAACGGGAGTGATGTCAAATGGGGAGTGATGTCAAATGGGGAGTGATGTCAAACGGGAGTGATGTCAAATGGGGAGTGATGTCAAACAGGGAGTGACGTCAAATGGGGAGTGATGTCCACCTACTTGGGTTTCCCAGGTGGTGCTAGTGGGAAAAAACCCATCTGCCAATGCAGGAAATATAAGAGACGTGGGTTCAGTCCCTGAGTTGGGAAGATGCCCCTGGAGGAGGGCATGCAACCCACTCCCGTACTCTTGCCTGGAGAATCCTACAGACAGAGGAGCCTGGTGGGCACATGACTGAGCAGGCACACACACACAAGTCCATTAACAGGTGAATGGAGAGACAAATTGGGGTGTGTCCAATACAGCAAAACACCACTCAGCAAGAACAGAGAACTGTCCGGACCTGCGATGTGGATGAATCCCAAACTAATTACGCTGAGTATAATTAGAAGCTAGACAAAAAAGAGTTCATACTGTAGGATTCCATTTGTACAAGATTGGAGAAAACGCAAGCTAATCTATAATGTCAGCAATCTGGTTGCTTGGAAATGGGAGTGTGGAGAGGGGTGGATGAGGGGGAGGTTAAAAGAAGGCACGAGGAAACTTCGGGCAGTGAGACTCACGTTCATCTTCTTGACCATATGATGGTTTTGTGCATATACACACATGCCAAAGATTCTCAAGTTGTATGCTTCAAATATGTGCAGTTTATTGTATACCAATTATAAACTCAATTCAGCTATTGCAAAAAAAATAAACCCCTCGAAACCTCAGGGGGCCTGGAGTTGAAACCCAACTTCATGATCTACTGTGTAACCCTGAGTGAGTTACTAACCTCATCTGTAGGAGGAGGGTGATAATCATTTCTACCTCACAAGGCTGCTGTGAGGATTAAATGAGTTAATCTTTGGAAGGTACTATACAAACTAGCTCTTCGTGTTGTTTTCCGAGAACCACCAAGAAAGGATTCTGTTGTATCTTTAGCATCTCATTCCCGTAAGATTTGAATTCATTAGTCTACTTAAGGCATATTAAAGGCAGGCTCATTCAGGCAAATTTTTCAGATCTCTATTCAGCACTCACTGGGGAGCTTTTTCCAGACCACATTCTAATAAAAACACACCCCTTCCCCAGTCACTCCTGAGACCCTCCCCTGGATTTCTTCTCCTCCCTGACACTTATCACCGTCTGACACTAGCTGATACGCTTCTTCGTTTATCTGTTTACTCTGTCTCGCTCCACTGGAACACAAGTTCCCTGAGACCAGGCACTTCTTTTGGTTTTCTGACATAAAAGTCACTCAATAAGTATGTGTTGAGTGTTGAACAAGTGAACGACCGCATTATCTCCAAGTGCCTTCGCAGGTGATGGTAACAGGGAGGTGGGAGCTGGCCCCGTCACCACGGCGCTGGGGACACTTGCAGAGGGCACACAGGTCCATGTCCCCTGTGACCGGTGCCGCGGGTCTAACCCCCAGAGAGAGCTGCGTCCAGGGAAGGTCTGAACTTGGTCAGATCAGTGAGGTCCTCATCTCATGTCATTCCTGGCTCTGCAGGAGTAAGAGACTGCAGAGACCGATTAGGGTATTTGAAAGAATAAGATCAGGGCCTGGGACTGTTACTAAAATGATAAAGAATAGAAAGCTAAAGCTTTAGAAAGTTGCGAACATGTAGGCTTTGATGGGATCCATCCCTAGACTGTTTCTTGATTGTCAATAAGAAGACAAATTGGATTAAAATTGGGTCCAAGGTACAAAGTCACCCCTGCCTTCCAGGTGCCCTGTAAAGTGAAACCAACTGGGTTTCCCAAAGTGAAATCAGCTGGCTTCACTTTGGGAACTCAAGACCTGCCCAGACTGTCTTTCGTCCCCCTTCTTTAGAACTCCATGAATGCAAGTAATATAGCTAAGCCTCAGAGAAGTCAAGGGTTGACTGGCTTCTGTTTGCCTGTCTTGTCCTTCTGCTGCTGTGTGTCCTGCAAATGCTATTTCTGCAAGTTGGACACTTTCAGGGAGGTGTCAACATGGCATTAATATCAGTTCGTGTAGCATCTTCTAAAAAGACACATCTAAACAACACTGAGGAGGATGTGCTTGGGCTTGCAATTGTGCTGCGGTCCATCCTCGTGTGAGTACATTTATCTGCTGCCTTTGTGTAAGTAGATCACAGAATGTATTCTGCCGTGAACTCTCTCCTTAGGAATCTCCAAACAAGGCCTCATAAATAAGGAGCACACGTTTCAATGCATACAAAAGACTTCTTGAATTAGCATTTGTCATCTTTTATGTTTTAATTATCTCATTTGATCTCTTTATTGTTGCAATTACATTCTAATTTTGCGTGCAGACACTCGAGTGCCTTGGGCTAGATTAATCAATTAATATTATAATCATTATGATAGCAATAGAAATATAAGTGGATAGGTCACTCCAGTAATTCCAGATCCACTTCTTGAACTCTGAATAAAGGGAATCTGGCTGTGGGAAATTTTTTCAGACTATTTTGAAGTCAAAAAAGCGAGATTTTTCCTTAAATCGTAAAGGCACATTAGAGGTCTGGATTATTTTTCTGGTTTTGTTTTAGTTCTAAGCCAACACTTTTTTTTGGGGGGGGGGCTGAAAATATGCATAGTTCTTTAAGGAACAACACCACTGTCTCTTTGTCCTGTTTTCTATAACCCTGAGTCTGAATAACAAGGCAGAGGCTTTGACCAATGGCTCTCAAGGAACAGGGAGTGTGCGCAGGTGGTCAGACTTTGTTGTCGTTCAGTTGTGAAGTCATGACAGACCCTGCGACCCCACAGACTGCAGGATGCCAAGCTTCCTTTCCCTCACCATCTCCCAGAGTTTGCTCAAACTCATGCCCATTGAGGCGGTGATGCCATCCAACCATCTCATCCTTTGTCATCCCCTTCTCCTCCTAATATTGGGCTTCCCTGGTGGCTCAGAGGTTAAAGCATCTGCCTGCAATGCAGGATATCTGGGTTCGATTCCTGGGTCGGGAAGATCCCCTGGAGAAGGAAATGGCAACCCACTCCAGTATTCTTGCCTGGAGAATCCCAATTCCCATAGACGGAGGAGCCTGGTGGGCTATAGTCCATGGAGTCGCAAAGAGTTGGACATGACTGAGCGACTTCACTTTCTTTCTCCTCCTAAAGTCAGGAATTTAGGGTCTAGGAATAATTTTCTCAGACAAAATAAGGAGACTTATCGCAACCTTGGGGTGACCTTTCGGTTCAGGGCATAATTCTAAGAGATTTCCAGAAACCCATTGCCTCTCATCAAGGCACACAGGCTGGCAGACACCACTGCAGGGCCCAACACAGAACTGAGTTCATTCTTGCAGCTTTGCAGGAACCCTATGGTTAGATGCAAGCAAAAGGAGGAAGACAGGGTCCTACGATCTTTTTCCATCCCAAGAAAGATTTCATCCTCCAGATTACTGCTCCTCTGTCAAACTACCCCCAAACCAAACACACACATACAGAGTTACCACATCTACACATTCACATGCAAACACATACATGCCATAAATTAGATAAGAAATCAATATCTGAGATGCTCCTTTGCCTCTGTCTGAAATTCTATAAGATCAGTATATAGCATCCTGTGCTTTTGGTTATTATTTGTTCTCTAAACCATGGATGCATTTTGTTCACACATTGGATTGAAGTCACAGGTAACATTTACTGAGTCTTTGCTATGGTCCACACAGTGACTCTTATCTCATTTAATCCTTGTAGCAACCCTGTGAGGAAGCTGCTGCAGACAGGGAAACTGGGGGACAAGAGGGGTAGGTAACCTGGTGAGGTACGGATGGGTTTTGTACACCTTGAGGGTCCTGCAAAGAGCAGTCCAGACACACACAAGGCGACCAGCAGGAGACCATTGACTATAGGAAGCCATGTAACTACAGATATAATCAAGTTAAAATGAGGTCATTAGAGTGGGTCCTAATCCAGTCTGGTGTCCTAAAGGGAAAAGAAGAAAGCCAAAACAGGCATGTACAGCGGAGAGATAACTCGAGACCCACAGGGAGAAGGCCATGTGATCATGGAGTCAGACACTGCAGCGATCCACCTACAAGCCAAGGAACCCCAAGAGCAGCAATTTGCCACCAGCAGCTAGAAGAGGCAAGAAAATTTTCATCCTTAAATTCTTCAGTCAGAGAGCAAGGCCTTTCTGGCACCTTGATTTTGAACTTCAAGCCTCCAGAACTATGAGAATAAATTTCTGTGGTTTTAAGCCACCTAGTTTGTGGAAACCAATATATACACCCACCCATATTTTCACTTTTTATATAAGATCAAAGAGTAAAAGTCCTCTCTGACTTCTAAAATCCCCTTTACAGGGCTTATGCTGAGTAAAGAATTGCTCAGCTGCAGCTGGGGCCCCAGCAGGTGTGGGCTAATGTAGTTTATGTAGGAGCTCTCTTGAGGAGTCCATGGTTTCCAGGGAATGCAACTCTAGTTGAAGGATCCATTCAAGGTTTGGCACTGTTGATCCTGAAACTGAGCAGGAACCTGTGTGGCTCCTGGGCACAAAACCTTTCTGTATCCACATGTCTTGATTACAGGAAGTAGGCTTCATCCAGCCTCCCTTACCTTCCTGAGTTCCACTGAGCAAGTTCAATCAGCAGTTGTTAATTAGGAGCACCAAAGAATTGATGCTTTTGAACTGAAGTGTTGGAGAAGACTCTTGAGAGTCCCTTGGACTGCAAGGAGATCCAACCAGTCCATCCTAAAGGAAATCAGTCCTGAATATTCATTGGAAGGACTGATGCTAAAGCTGAAGCTGCAATACCCTGGCCACCTGATGTGAAGAACCGACTCGGTGGAAAGGACCCTGATGCTGGGAAAGATTGAAGGCAGGAGGAGAAGGGGAAAACAGAGGATGAGATGGTTGGATGGAATCACCGACTCGATGGATATGAGTTTGAGTAGGCTCCAGGAGTTGGTGATGGACAGGGAAGGCTGGTGTGTTGCGATTCATGGGGTCACAGAGTCGGACAGGACTGAGTGACTGAACTGAAATGAAATAGGGAAGGGAGGGGATGCAGAGACAAGGAACAGTCCAGAAACAGCAGTGCAGCCTTGGGGCAGGAGCCTCCCTCCCCCGAGGGATACACAGAACAATACCTTTGAGCTGTTTTACAGAAACCACCTTATCTACCCACAGCACATAAATCCCAGAACAGTTGGAACCAGGAGGTTGATGATGCTGACTCCTGATTTCCTCACCACCAGCCAATCAGAAGAATGTCCACGAGCTCATCACATCTCTGAACCATCCCTCTCCAACTCCTCACTACACCTCTCCAGGTGGGGACACACAGTTCTGAGTGCATTAACTGGCTGAGGCTGTCTTTGTCTCGCAGAGCAATAAAGTTAGTCTTTTCTATCAATACTTCACCCCAAACTCTGTCCCCAAGATTTAATTTGCTGTCTGAGTACAGAGGCTGGATTTGGCTTCAGTCCCATCCTTGCTTTATACACGTTCTCCAAAAGGGAAAAGTCTGGACCTTGTGAGAACTTGAAGATATTAAGGTGTGAATCTTGATCATGGGGAGAGAAGTTATCCCGAGTAGTAGTCGAGTATGGAAGATCCTGGCATGAACTTCATTTGTTGGCTCTTTCTGATTTGACTCAGGCGTTCCAGACACTGGCTTGTGCTGGTTCCTTAACAATCTTTACAGACCTTTAAGAAAAACAGCCCTTTGTGGAAAATAATTTTTTTTCATTCTGAGATTATGCCCTATTTTTAAAATATTAATGTGTCATTTGTTTTGTGAAGTGAAGGTGAATCTAAATAGTAAGGTTTTTTTTTTTTTCTTTCAATATCCTTCCTGAACAAAATTAAGTTGGCATTTCTATGTCAATCCCTGTTTTAGTCCTCAGACTTGAACATGAATCAGAATTTTCTGGAGGCAAAGTTAGCACAGATTTCTGGGCCCCTATCCCCAGAATTCGTGATTCAGTAGTTCTAGGGGTTGGGCCTGGGATTGGCTTCTCTCAAAGTTTGCAGAGGACGCTGATATAGCTGGTATGGGGCCCAGAGAAACGGATTCCAAGAGGGGAAGATGCCTATTGTCTGAGTGATGTCTGAATGCCAGGGTAGTGGCCTGGGTCCCAGCTCACTGAATCTCTCAGCCATGAAAGGCTGCGGTCACCATCGAAATGAGTGAGCAGCCCTCTCCTCTCTGTCCTCGCACACCCCTGCCCACCTCTGCTGGCCTGCGCTTGGCAGGAAGTATACCAGGGCAAGCCAGGATGCACACTCCTACGTCTTGGTGCTTATGTGAATCCATCTGTGTGGGATTCTACTTTGTGAATATCACCCCTATTTAACAGAGTCTCTGGATGCCCACAGGAGCGTTTTCATTTCATTCATCCCTTTACTCATTCACCCATCAATCCAGCCTTTAAACATGTCCTCAGTGTTTACAATGTGCGTAGTTCTATGCTGTGTTGATTTAGATTCCACTTCCAGTCTTCTCCTGGATTTATCTGGGGTCTCTGGACATTTATACTACCTTGCTATGGTAGACACTGCTGAGCCCTTTCTTTAAGTAAGAGAATCCCGAGTTTAGTAGGACATACAGCCATTGTGCTCAACGTGAAGTTTGCCAACCTTCCACGTAGCTAGGTTTGACCATGAGACTAAATTCAGGCCAAAAGAGGGATGAGTCAGAGTAATGTGTGTGGCTTTGGGGTTATCCTCTCTAATGAGAAAAGTGCTTCTCCAAACTTCCTCTCTCCTGCCCCATTGTCTGAAAAGTGACAGTGGCTAGAGCAGCTCTGGAAGCCACAGACTGAAGATGGCAGAGCCACTGCCCCAGCCCTGGGCCACCCCTTCCTAGGCTGTTATGTTGTTGCTGTTGTTCAGTCGCTAGGTCGTGTCCAACTCTTTGCAACCTCACAAATGCAGCACACCAGGCTTCCCTGTCCTTCACTATCTCCCTCAGCTTGCTCAAACTCATGCCCATCGAGTCGGTGATGCCATCCAACCATCTCATCCTCTGTCATCCCCTTCTCCTCCCACCTTCAATCCTTCCCAGCATCAGGGTCTTTTCCAATGAGTTGGCCCTTCACATCAGGTGGCCAAAGTATTGGAGCTTCAGCTTCAGCATGAGTCCTTCCAATGAATATTCAGGGTTGATTTGTTAAAAGCAGATTTCTATCTTGCTTAAGCCATTGTGTTTTGGGACCTCTTCATTACAGCAGCTTAGCCTTCACCTTAACTAATACAGTGGCGTTCATGACTGTCTTTAGCATTTGTCTGGATTCAAGATTCAGCTCAAATTTCTAGAGTCATGATACTGATACATCCTTTCTAATACCTAGTACTGGCCTTAAATTGGTATTTGTTTCCACTCCTTCCCATCTGTGTCTCCTCTGCAGTGACTTACAACCTAGAGGACTTGTCTGAGGGAAAAATAAATGTTGAAGGACAGATGTAGCTGGCAATCCTGATATACAAAAGCTGCTATAAGAATCCAAGCAAAGACAATGATTACCAAATACTTGAATTACTGAGGCCCAATCAGCAGCTCTCTTTCTTTTTGTATAATCCTAAAGAAGCCCTCCAGACACACAAAGAAGCTCCATTTGAAGGGAGTGTTTGGAGTTTCATCCATTGATTAGAAAGCCTTTTATACTTGCAGCATTTTGGAGATAAAATATTTTATTTAAAAAACAAAAGGCTGTGCAAAAAAAAAAAAAAAATTTAAAGGGTGGCAAGAGCCATGCTGGTGACTCAAATGGCATTGTCCTTTGCGTCAACATTTTAAAACAATGATCACTCAGCCAAGAAGTGTCACGAAGGCATCTGTAGAAACTTAAAATGATTACTGCTGACAAGCTTGAATGAAGGAGCAATCTCAGTAGAGGCTGATCCGTCAGAAACTATTCAAGAATATCATCTGGGGATCCTTGACGTGTTTTCCTAAACTAAGTCAATATAGTGAAGGAGTTGAAGAAGGCTCTGGCTGTGCATAAACAGTCCTCAAAAGAGGTGTGCTTGGCAGGTGTGTATGTGCTGTGACATGAGTCACTGGTCCTTCAGGCATGCCTGTCTCACACCAGAGAGTCACTGTGTCGCCTCAGTCTTTCTCGGATGAAGCCGCTGTCCTCCACATCCTTCCAATACAGGGACAGGGCATCCTTTGCAGATAATATTTTGGGTCCATACATCCTCTGGCTGGGAAATTTTATCAACACCACCCTTGCTACCAGTTAATCTGCATTGAGTGTTACAGTGGATATTGGGAGGATTGGAAGATCAGGAGTCAGGGACCCCACAGTAGAGCCCAAGTGGAGTTTCAGGCGTGGGCAACTTGCTAGGTGAATGCTCTCAGGAAAAAGACAGTGAGCAGGGGCTTGCCTGGTGGTTCAGACGGTAAAGAACCTGCCTGCAATGCGGGAGACCTGGGTTCGATCCCTGGGTCGGGAAGATCCCCTGGAGAAGGGAGTGGCAAGCCACTCCAGTTCATGGACAGAGGAGCCTCACGGGCTACGGTCCATGGGGGTCACAAAGAGTCAGACACCACTGAGAGACTGAGGGGCAGGTTAGGGCTGGGAAAGGGTTAAATGCAAGGCTATGACCTCAGCTAGAGGGCAATGTCATCCTGACCCATGACCCAGGAAGCTCTGAAGCACGGATTGCTCTGCAGAGTTGGTCCCACCTTTAGGCCAGGGGGCCAGCCCTTTGTCCCCTGGGCCAGTCATTCATTCACTGGCTGCCAGCTGCTCTGGGTGGGACATGAGTGGAGGGTGAGTGGGCATAACCTCCCAGATGAAGCCGGTCTGCATGGTTTAGGGCAGGTCTCCAGAGCAGTGCTTCTCACACTTTGCTACACATTGGACACTCCTGGAGATCTTTAAAAAAATAACCACTGTACTTCTTTCATAATCAGACCTCATGATTTAAAGTGCTTCCTCCTAAACCAGAAGGGAAAGAGACACGTGTACCCCAATGTTCATCGCAGCACTGTTTATAATAGCCAGGACATGGAAGCAACCTAGATGCCCATCAGCAGATGAATGGATAAGAAAGCTGTGGTACATATACACAATGGAGTATTACTCAGCCATTAAAAAGAATACATTTGAATCAGTTCTAATGAGGTGGATGAAACTGGAGCCTATTATACAGAGTGAAGTAAGCCAGAAGGAAAAACATAAATACAGTATACTAACGCATATATATGGAATTTAGAAAGATGGTAACGATAACCCTGTATACGAGACAGCAAAAGAGACACTGATGTATAGAACAGTCTTATGGACTCTGTGGGAGAGGGTGGGAAGATTTGGGAGAATGGCATTGAAACATGTGAAATGTCATGTATGAAACGAGATGCCAGTCCAGGTTCAGTGCACGATGCTGGATGCTTGGGGCTGGTGCGCTGGGAAGGCCCAGGGGGATGGTATGGGGAGGTTGGGAGGGAGGAGGGTTCAGGATGGGGAGCATGTGTATATCTGAAATTAAAATTTGAAAAAATAAATAAATAAATAAATAAAAATGCTTTCTGTGGGAAAAAAAAAAAAATAAAGTGCTTCCTCCTGAAACTCCCTGATGTCCCCCTCTGTTCCTGCAAGCCTCACACACCTTCCTTTGGGCAGCTGTTCTGCAGCCCTGCCTCAGACGGGGAAGACACATCAACTCTGCTCTCTTCCAGCCCCTCCGCCTCTCCTTGTTACAGGATCCATCACCGTCTATGGAAGAGGTCTTTCTACCCATCCACATTGCCCACTGGGCCGGGCTCTCCCTGAAGGATGTGGACAGTTTTAATGTGTCTCTCTCATGGCTCCTATCCCACTGCCCAGCACAGAGGACAGTGTTAGCATTTGCTACATGAATGAATGGATGGGCACAACTGCAGCGCTTCAGATGGGTGGTACTAATGCTCCAGGGTCTCCAAGCAGGAAGTAATCCTTCAGGGATGGAGCAGGCTTTGAGGGAAAGGGGGAAATTAAACCAGGATTCTGAAGAAAAAAGAAAACCAAATCCCTGTAATTTCCTAGTTCTCCATCATTCTAGGACCCTGGGGGCTAATTTCGAGTCAGCTTTGGGGGTAGGTTGCAGGAAGGAAGGTGAAAGAACCAGGCATTTCGGTGCTGCTCTCTGCTGCCTGGCAGAAGCACTAACCATGGTTTTCAACACACGGAGAGAAAAGGGCTTTGGAAAGAGATCTTTTCCTTTCCCCATGGTCACCTGAAGATGATCACTCACCCATCAGTGGGCCTTCCTCTCAGGAGGCATCTGTCCTTCTCTTGCTCAACATATTAAAGAATTCTGGGTGAAACGGTGGTGTGTATGGGCACAGAGCCATCCCCCCAGCAATGATCAATGGCTCTGAGGTCCCTCCTCATCTGAGCCTGACAGAGGGGCTCCGAAGCATCCACAGAGCCTGCACGTGGCCAGGACTCGAATGAGAGCCAACATCCCTGCTGAGGTTCACGACTGGTGAGAGAGAGATGATGCTCAAGGCAGGGACAGAGCAAGAGACACCTGCCGGCAGCATCAGAGGTCTCACTCTCTTAACCGGGAGATTTGCTAACCTGCCGGGATCACATTTCCTGGAGACGGCAGAGGCTGTGCAGAAAGGTTACATCTGCCTTCTTACAGGTGGGCATCTGGATGTTGCTGGGTTTGCTTTTCACCACACTGCTCTCCACAAACACACTTTACATTCTCCAATGGTCCTGAGTCCCAGGCTTTGTCATCAGGGCATTTGGTGTGTGCATGCCAAGCTGTGATACAAGGTGATGTTAGTGATAAAGAACCCACCTACCAATGCAGGAGACACAAGAGACATGGGTTTGATCCCTGGGTTGGGAAGATAGCCTGGAGGAGAAAATGGCAACCACACTCCAGTGTTCTTGCCTGGGAAATCCCATGGACAGAGGAGCCTGGCAGGCTACAGCCCATGGGGTTGCAAAGAGCTGGACCCTGCTGAGCACAGAATGGCACATCCGTGATACAGTATAAGTGCATGCACCTGTTCTATCCACTGTGGCATTTAGGTCCAGAAGCAAGCCTGGACTCAAATCCTGGCTGTGTGACTAAGCAAACACTGAGTTTCTTTGAGTCCCAGTTTTATGGTCTCTATAATGGAAGTAATAATAGTATCTTCTTCATACTAAAAAGTGTGTTAACTAAGTGAGATTATCAAAGCGAAAACATTTAGAGTTGTTCCTACAACAGAAGAAGGGATTTAAAATGCCGATGGGTGGGACTTCCCCGGTGGTCCAGTGGCTAAGACTCCATGCTGCCAGTGCAGGGGGCCCGGGTTCAATCCCTGGTCAGGGAACTAGATCCCACATGCCACCACTAAAGATTCCGCATGCTGCAACTAAGAATTTGCATGTTATAACTAAAGAATGCCCGAATGCCACAACTAAGACCCGACACAGCCCAATAAATATAAAACTTTAAATGTTGATAGTATTTTTGTTATTGTTATGATTAACCTTACAAAATTGACAGCCTTTAAAAATCTATGCAAGAGATTGGACTATGCATTGAGGACAAAAATCAAAGTCTTGAGACCTAGTTCTAAAGAACTCACAGTCTAAAGGGGCAGACATATTGCAGAGCACTAAACAGAAGTTCCTGTTTGACGCTGGGTCACCACTAGCCTATATCGCACCTTTATGTGAATTAGAAAAATGGATGCTCCTTCCTGCCAGGCGACTGGACTTTAGACCCTTGCCATCTTGACCAGGTGTCCTTGCTCAATGAGCAACCTTAACAACTGTACATAATGACTATGTATATATACATACAGGCTGGTTCCAAATAGGAAAAGGAGTACGTCAAGGCTGTATATTGTCACCCTGCTTATTTAACTTCTATGCACAGTACATCATGAGAAACGCTGGGCTGGAAGAAGCACAAGCTGGAATCAAGATTGCTGGGAGAAATATCAAGAACCTCAGATATGCAGATGACACTACCCTTATGGCAGAAAGTGAAGAGGAACTAAAAAGCCTCTTGATGAAAGTGAAAGTGGAGAGTGAAAAAGTTGGCTTAAAGCTCAACATTCAGAAAACAAAGATTATGGCATGTGGTCCCATCACTTCCTGGGAAATAGATGGGGAAACAGTGGAAACAGTGTCAGACTTTATTTTTGGGGCTCCAAAATCACTGCAGATGGTGACTGCAGCCATGAAATTAAAAGATGCTTACTCCTTGGAAGGAAAGTTATGACCAACCTAGATAGCATATTCAAAAGCAGAGACATTACTTTGCCAACAAAAGTCCGTCTAGTCAAGGCTATGGTTTTTCCAGTGGTCATGTACAGATGTGAGGGTTGGACTGTGAAGAAAGCTGAGCACCAAAGAATTGATGCTTTTGAACTGTGGTGTTGGAGAAGACTCTTGAGAGTCCCTTGGACTGCAAGGAGATCCAACCAGTCCATCCTAAAGGAGATCAGCCCTGGGTGTTCTTTGAAAGGAATGATGCTAAAGCTGAAACTCCAGTACTTTGGCCACCTCATGCAAAGAGTTGACTCATTGGAAAAGACTCTGATGCTGGGAGGGATTGGGGGCAGGAGGAGAAGGGGATGACAGAGGATGAGATGGCTGGATGGCATCACCAACTCAATGGATGTGAGTGTGAGTGAACTCCAGGAGATGGTGATGGACAGGGAGGCCTGGCGTGCTGCAATTCATGGGGTCTCAAAGAGTCAGACACGACTGAGTGACTGAACTGAACTGAACTGATATATATATATAGGCTTTGCCAGCAGCATTAGCATAACTGATTATTAGATTTGGGGGTAGGAAAAATAAAATAAATTTTCACAGGCATGGTGGTATCTGAGCTGCATCTTAAACAATGAGTAGATTTAACAGGGCTTGCAAAATTTGCTAGAAAGAGCATGGAAATAACAGCATAGAGGCATAGAGGACGTTGGTGACTTCCTAGGCTAGAAAGCCTCGTGGGACCAGAGTGTGAAGAGACTTGAATCTCACAAAAAAATGAGGTTTGTCTTTTGTCTCTAAGCACTGTGAGTTCATGATCAGCTCCGTGTGAGCACAGTGCGTGCTGGGTATTTGTGATATGGATTTGTGAACAGAGAGTAGAGAAGCCACTCTACAAATCCTGATAAGAGGAAAGACGGCCCAAAGCAGGTTGTGACGGAGAAGTAACCAAAGCCGGAAATGCTGAAAAGGAAGAATCTTTGGGATTTGGTAAGTAAATTTCTTTGGTGATAATGAATATGAAAACTAAGTCATCTAATCCAGAAGGCTTGATGGATGCAGGACAGGGCAGGAAGCAGCGGGGGCATGGATTAGGGGCAGGCAAGGACTTGGGTCTGGAGGAGTATAAAGTTTGAGGCACCTGTAGCAAATCCAAATGCAGATACCGATCTGGAAATCAGGTGAGGATCAGGGCATAGATTTGGAAGTCAGTTCAGGGGGCAGAACTGAAGCAATGAGAATAAATGAGATTCACCAGGGACAGTATACAATGAAAAGAGAAGATGATCCAAGATAATATCTTAGAAACAGGAATAAAGGACTAGAAGGGAAGAAAAGAGACAAAGTTGGGGAGGAAGTGGATCCAAAATGGTAGAGAAGATCCAGGAGAGAGATCAGAGGGATGAAAGACATCAAAGTGAACTCAAAGCTGGTGCACTGGGACAACCCAGAGGGATGGGATGGGGAGGGAGGTGGGAGGCGGGTTCAGGACGAGGGGACACATGTACACCCGTGGCTGATTCATGTCAATGAATGGCAAAAACCACCACAATATTGTAAAGTAATTAGTTTCCACTTAAAATAATAATAAAAAAGACTAGAATTTTTTTTTTTAAGTGAAAGTGTTAGTCACTCAGTCATGTCCAACTCTTCGCGACCCCATGGACTGTAGCCCACCAGACTCCTCTGTCAATGGGATTCTCCATGTAAGAATATTGGAGGGGATAGCCATACCCTTCTTCAAGGGATCTTTCCAACCCAGGGATTGAACTCTGGTCTCCTGCATTGCAGATGGATTCCTTATCATCTAAGCCACCAGGGAAGCCCAGGGAAACTTTAATTCTAGAAGAAATTAGGCTGATAGGGTTAATAGCTGAAGAGTCCTAGCAGTATGGGGTCAGATAGCATTTAGAAATTCATGGGGACCCAACCAAAGATGCTTCAGGAATGAAGTAAGTCAGAAGCCACACTGCAGAGGGGATGACATGAACTTAAGAGAAGAAAGTGGAGGAAGCAATACAGATGGTCTTTTCAAAGATATTAGTGAAGAAAGGAAAAAGAGACAGGCAACAAGAGCTAGAAGGAAGGTAAGGTTTCTTAGGATGACTTTGAAGATAGAGACAGAGCGTCTCCTAGAAATGGATTATATATTTCTGCTCTGGGTGGCAGAGAAATGGGAGACCTTTTACTGGAAAGTGGAGAAACAGGTCGTTTTTTGGTTTACCTTTGGATTTCAAGTCTAGGCTTCTGTAATTCCCATGCAATTGCAAGACAAGATGCTATTTTCATGTGTTTTTCTAGTGGGAACAGTTGTCAGCCAACTCTAGGACTTTCGAAATCAACTATGAATTCTAAATTTTAAGGAGATTAGGGAAAATATACCAATATTTATTGCATATATGCTAAATCCTACTCCATGGGCTAGAATTTTTATGCACATTATCTAATATAGTCTTCAGAATCAAAATCTTCTATGGAGTAGGAATTTCCCTCTTAGAACAGGAGTTCATAACTTACAGATACATTTCATTAAACTTTCTGTGGACATGTATATGGTACTCAGAAGAATGCTCATAGCATTCACAAGATGACCAACAGGGTCCAGAAAACTTAGAAACTGTTGACTTATCCCAGAGTATAACATAATAATGAACATCATTTCTTCTTGTTTACACTGATATTCTTCTAGAGTAGCTACTATATCCTATACTCCCTTCTGTACCCTGCCTTCCACAGTCATGAGCAATCAATACACTCTCACTGCTTACTGATTAATTAATAGACTCTCATGTTTACTCAAATATATTTATAATCTGTAGGAAAAAGAGAAAAATTTCACTGTCAACCTACAGCAGATATCACAATTTAACTGTGGTATATCAATGGGTTAGTTGAGGCCTCAATTGAAAGGTGATAAAGTTATTGGGAGCTATCTGTGTTTGAAATTTGCATCACAAATTTCCTATGAGATATTTGACTGTATATAAAATAAAAATGACATCTGCCGTGCATCTGTATTAGTAGCTACAGCTAAGAAAGCATATGCCAAGATAAATAAGCAACTTAGATGATGGATCTGAAAGAGAATAAAACCCAGAGAAACAACTCATGCTGGCATAATGAGCTTCTCATAGATGACTTCCATCATAAATGGTACATTTTGAAGGGTAATACAAGAAAGAAATGGCTTGAAAATGTCTATTTCCATTGTGATCATCAACTTGTAATATAAATACATAATAAAAAGCACTTTTGCATTTTAAATATGGGTCCAAATGAGTATAAGCAACTGCTAAACATGATGACTTACTATAATTTAAGAATTTTCATTTCACTTTGTATCTCATTAAGAATTTATGGAAATTGGTGCATTGTCAAAAACTTGGCAAATCAGTGTTAATGAGAAATTTAACAAGTTGAGTGTGGTTGTTTATAGAAACATACAATAAAACCAATAATGAAAACTTATATTTTTATTTGTATATGGCTTAAATAACCTAAGTATGAATGTACACAGGTTGGTATATATGTGTGTATACTCATATACACATCTGTATCTATCCAAATCCATAAAAATGTGTATATATATGTTTATATACATACACATAATCTAGAACATATAGTTTCAATAATCCACATTATTGGTCAATTTAACCTGAAGGATAAATCTTTTATATATTCTAAAATACTTCCAAGAAAATAGAAACCATAATTTGTATTTGGTGATTATATCTTTCAAGATTGAATTAATAAATTAAAGAGGTGCTCCTTATTTAAAACATCTGGGGTGTAAAATTTAAGGAGGAACTCACTCTCCAATGGCAACTGACACAAACCTGAGAACTGGTGCCTCCTTAAATTTTGCACCCAAGATACCTCATCTGCCCCTGCTTAGTCCTGGTTTGGACCTTGGACAAGTTCCTTCATTTCTCTAAGCCTCTTCTGTAAAATGGATTAGTTAGCGCCAAACTCAAAATGCCAAACTTGATGTCAAACTCAAGGAGACATGGAATATTAGGAGTTTCTCTGCTTTAAGGAGAAAACACTGTTATCCCAAATTGGTAACAGTTAGTATTAGGGATACTATTTTCAGGTTCCTTGGACCTGAAAACATAATTCTTCCCTCCTTAGATTTCATAACACGTCCAACAGGAAATCAACCCTGAATATTCACTGGAAGGACTGATGTTAAAGCTGAAGCTCCAATACTTGGCCTCCTGATGCGACTCATTGGAAAAGATCCTGATGCTGGGAAAGACTGAGGGCAGAGAAAAAGGGGGAAACAAGAGATGGTTGGCTGGCATCACCACCTCAATGGATGTGAGTTTGAGCAAACTCCGGGAGACAATGAAGGCCAGGGAAGCCTAGCATGCTGTAGTCTGTGGAGTCACAAAGAGTTGGGCATGATTTAGCAATTGAACAACCAATATGTTTTAGGCACTGGCCAGTCAAGATTTAGGGAGCCTGCTCACTGATGACACTGGAGCATGTTGTCTTATGCTCAGGATGACATCACATAAAATTAATAAAATCTTAAAGTACAGTCAGACACCCTCTATATGCCAATGGAGTAATAATAGATAAGCTGTGACAGCTCTCATAAAACATGGCTAATTTTATGTACAATAGCAGAGCAATGTCAACAAACACAATTATAAAAGCGCTGCCAAAATCTCAGCTCAACTCCTTTCACTAAGTGGAGGTGTAATTATGTATAAAACAAATAGTGTTTGCAATTTAACGTTACGGATTTGTGCGCGTGAGGACAATGGCTACGGCGTGAAAAGTCCTTTTGGGCTGTTCAGCAGGATGATGGGGCATTTTCAAACATCAACCCTGTGTTTCCTTAGCACCGTCTGACAGTTCCTAGATGAGGAGAGGAGGGGATTCTTGGCTGGGTCAAAAAGACAGCCTTCCCACTGAGACCCTGAACAAGTGCTGTCTGGTGGAAGCCACTCTGTGGTTTCTGGAAGAAGCGATTTTCCTGGACTGACTTATAAAACTGGTCAACTGTGCAGTGCTCCCGTTTGGCCGGGGGTAACAGGGCACACAGCGAGAACATGGAAAGAAAGCTCTGAGCAGATGTGCTGTGCTCATCTTGTACCTGATCCTATCACAATGGGTGATGCTAAGCTTCATGCCCTACAAGGCGAGATCATGTTTTTTGTAGTTATTTTTGCTTCCCCCATCAAGCACAAAATTGAATTCTATTTCTAGTGCTGCCATCAGAATAGTGACGCCTGGATTGCCGGTCACCTCCGCGTCCCTGAGGTCTGGGCTCCTGAACACTGGCTCAGTGGGTGAGGGTCAGTGTTGAAATGAGGGGCAACTGTCTTTCCTTTGTGGCTCTGTCCTTGGAGTTGACCAAAGGCAGCAAGTTCACAACGAGCACAGATGAGTCTGCCATGGTTCAGTCCCTCCTTAGGGTCGACCTGAAGGGTTGTAGGTCTGAAGGTGGGCTCCAACCTATCCTGCGCGGTGGCATTGACCGAGAAAAACCCAGCCCTGCCACCCATCTCCAGGAGACAAGTTCACTCAAGAGCACTTAGGAGCACTCTCACTCATAGGGAGGCTGATCTGAAAATAATACACTGGCATGCTACCTGAAGAACTATCCCTGGTCATGGATAAGGGGCTGATTAAACCAATGTGAGGGTTAAGGAGGGAATCCATGTACAGCACCATGTTCCCGGCACACGCTTTTGTAAATTGAAGTCTAGTTTATTTTCAGTGTTGGGCTAGTTTCCGGTTACAGCAGAGGGATTCAGTCACACTCTCCAGGCAAGAATCCTGGAGCGGGTGGCCGTGCCCTCCTCCAGGGGGTCTGCCCGACCCAGGGATTGAACCCACGTCTCTTACATCTCTTGCATTGGCAGGCGGTTTCTTTCCACTAGCACCACCTTGGAAGCCCCATACATATATACGTATGTATTTATCTATATTCTTTTTTAAAATTACTTTCCTTTATAGGTTGTTACAAGATAGTGAATATAGCTCCTATGCTATTTAGTAAATCCTTGCTGTTTATCCAGTTTGTATATGGTAGGGCGTATCTGTTAATCCCATACTCCCAATTTATCTCTCCCCTGTCCCTTACCCTTTGGAAACCATAAGTTTGTTTTCTATGTCGGTGCATCTGTTTCTGTTCTGTAAATAAGTTCATCGATACTACATATTTTTTAGATTTTTTTTAGATAATAGCTGAGTGATATTATATAATATTTGTCTTTCCTGTCTGCCTTACTTCACTTAGTATGATAGTCTCTGGATCCATACATGTTGCTGCAAATGGCATTATTTTATTCTTTTTATGGCTGAGTAATATCATTGTACACACACACACACACACACACACATCTTTATACATATACACCACATCTTCTTTATCCATTCATCTATTGATTGACACTTAGGTTGCATCCATCTCTTGGCTATTGTAAACCTCTGGCACCCTTATTATTAGTGGAAGGTAGAATTATAATCACAATTGTACACTCTGCTGCTCATTGTCCACCTAAACGGAAAAAGGTAATAGAACTGAAACCACACCGTGGGTGAAGTGTCACCACAGCCTCTAAAGCTGATACGTTGAAAGTAAAAACCACGAGTCGCTTTATCATTTTGACAATTTATTCTACTCAAGAGCCCAGGAACAGATGTATCCAAGTCTCCTGAGATTTATGAGTTATTAATCATTTTGAGTGAATAATTGTAAACTGACTGACTATCAACATTATACTTTCATTAAGGGTGCATAGAAAGGAATGCCTAGCACTTTTATTTGGGCCTGTTATTTCCCCCACAAGATACATATCCTGACTCCGTAAATGATATCGCTCTCCCAACTGCACAGACAGGGCAATGAACTTGTCATACAGACTCCTGATGCTCTTCTCATCGTCTATTCATTCCCCATTCATCATCTACAAACATTTATTGAGTGGTCACTCTGCCCCAGTCACTGTGATAGGTGCCAGAGACAAAGAGCCGAATAAGAAACAGTCCCTGCCCTCTGGTTTGGAAACAGACGACAAAGGCTGACATGTAAATGGGTAATTTAAAATACTGCCTGTGAAGAAATAAAAGGAGAGCAGAGGGAAATAAAAGGAGAGCAGAGGGAAATAAACAACTGGATGGTCCTGTTGTCTGGAAAGGTTTTTCTGAGAGTTGATATCTGAGCTGGAACTTGGAAGGATGAGTAGAAATTTTCCAGGGGAAGGAAGCAGGAGAGGAAATCCACACAGAGGTGGTGCCCTGTTTTGAAGGAGAGCTGGGGAGATTCAGGGCTTGGTATGGAAAACTCAGTCTGATGAGAGAGGAAACGTGAGGCTGCCTGACATGAAGGCTGGGGATGACCTGATGACAAGAGAAGGAGTTTGGCAAAGGAGGGCCACGGGGGTAGTTTTTTTGGGGGGGGTGGGGTAGGGTATATTATTTTATTAACATTTAAAATTCAAGAGTTTCAAGTATATGCTAGCCTTATGTTCAGATTTTTTTTTTTATGTTCAGATTTTTTAAGCGAAGATTAAAACAAAGCTTTAAGGGTGCAATGTATTGGACGAAGGTATATTAGCCAGCTAGACAACCTAAGCGGTGGAGTAACTGTTTAGGAGCACATGTACACGGATGAGCCCTGGAACTGGAGGGAAAACCTGCCGTCAGTTCTTGGCTGTTGACAGAATCTCCCCTTGACTTCAGAGGTGACTTCAGAGTTGAGATGAACCCAGGAAGTCTGTCTGTGTACAAAACCCACTGAATTCAGGACCAACAGTAGCAGGATAGATTGGCCAAAGCCGATTCGGATTGTGGGGGCCCAGAGTTGGCTGGAGACTGGGAAATGTTGCAATCAGAAGTCCAGGATCAGTAGAGAGCAGCCATCTTCTGAAAATCACTGATTTCAAACAAGTTCCTGAGATGCTTTTCAGAAACAGGGCACAGAGGTAGTTTTTTTTTTTTTTTTTAAGTTATTTATTTCTTTTAAAGCGGTTTTAGGAAACTGAGTAAAAAGTACAGCAAATCTTCATAGCCCCACCCCAGCACTTTTTCCTGTTTTTAACATCTGGCATCAGCCAATTTGCTGGAGAAGGGATAGGCTACCCACTACAGTATTCTTGGGCTTCCCTTGTGGCTCAGCTGGTAAAGAATCTGCCTGCCATGTAGGAGATCTGGGTTCGATCCCTGGGTTGGGAAGATCCCCTGGAGAAAGGAAAGGCTATCCACTCCAGTATTCTGGCCTAGAGAATTTCATGGGCTATACAGTCCATAGGGTTGCAAAGAGTCGGACACAACTCAGCGACTTTTACTTCACTCTCTATCAGCCAGTTAGGCACCAGAGGTTTGGAAGCAAGAGTGTAAGGATGCTTTTGTGATTTTAGGAAGACACCTTGTATCTGTGTGCTAACGGGACTGGAGTCAGGATGTACCAGTGGCAGGAACACCAGTCACAAGGCCATGACCAAGGTCCATGTAGGGTGAGGAGAGGATGAATCCAGGCGGAGGTGTCAGGGGTAAGAAGGAGGATGGATTTTATCCTGGAGACTTTTACCTGCTAAGCAGCTAGCAAGATGTGCCACCTGAATGTGAAGGAGTGAGTGGGAGGGGGGAGTCCAGTTCGGGCAACCATTCCAGCCATCCATGCGTTCCAGCCATCCATGCGTTCCAGCCATCCATGCGTTCCAGCCATCCATGCATTCCAGCCATCCATGTGTTCCAGCCATCCATGCATTCCAGCCATCCATGCATCGCCTCTGTGCTCCAGGTTCACCTCCAGTACTGGCCGTGGCAGAAGGAACTGGCCTCTGTCTGCACTGCTCCTTTAGCATGTGAGTGGAGGGTGCCAGATGGACACTGCAGGAAGAAGGAAGCTACTCTTCCTGATGTGATACGCTGAGCTGTGCTTTTTCTTCCTCTTGTCACATGGCCGAGCCGTGGTACAGACGTATGGGGACATGCAATGGCTCCCTGCCCGAGATGCATGCCCGAGATATGCAGTCCCTGGCTTGATCTGGTATCATATTGCTGTGGTCCTCCCTATGCACGCATGACCATGCTCTGGGTCTCATGCTAGTCATGGTGTCCTGAATCTCTGTGATCTGCCATCAGACGGGGCGCCCCCACACCCCAGAGGGTGGATTCCTGCTGCCCAGTGACTGTCAACAAGCTCTGCCATGGACATCTAGTCAACTTCTCCATCACCCAGTGGGCTGCAACCACACCTTCTCCAGTGAGATCTGAAACCCAACCTAGGGAGGAAGACCTACTTCCAAATGTGTCCTTCTGTGCATACTCCACCCGCCCCTCCCCACCTGCCCCAGCCTTAAGTGCAATTCAGAGTCCTTTTTACATTTTATAATTGCTCAGAAGACCGCCTATAATGCAGCAGATGCAGGGTCGGTCCCTGGGTCGGGAAGATCCCCTGGAGAAGGAAATGGCAACTCACTCCAATATTCTAACCTGGAGAATGCCATGGACAGAGGAATCTGGTGGGCTACAGTCCATGAGGTCACAAGAGTCAGACACGACTTAGCGACTAAACTACCACCACCTCTACCCGAGTTTAATAATTCTTACATCAAGCTTCCTCCCTTGAGTTACTCTGAGGATTTGTCTCGTGACTGGAATCCACCAGTGAGCCACTGAGTGGATGGTGGCCCTAAGGAGACCGAGGAAGAAGAACACCTTTTGGTAGTAAAGACAGTGAAGTCATATTTGCAGTTGCTGCATTTCAGGCACTTGTGGGACTACCAGGTGGAAAAATCAAATGGCTGATGGGGACAGGAATCTAGAACTCAGGCAGATGTCTTGAGCACATATACAGTGGATGAAGTGAAATCATCCAAGACATGGAGAGTCTCAAAGGTCAGAAAGACCAAGAATGGAATCCTTAATTTTCCCAACATCCAAGGATGAGGCAGAGCCAAAGAAGACTGAGGACCAGTCCTAGAGGAGGGAGGAGAACTGGCAGAAGCCAAGGAAGAAGGCTGTGATAAGATAACTCAGACCACTTAACAGAACCTGCTCGTTTTCAGAGCTTGCTTGGAAGTTCAGGATGTTCTCAGGAACAGCATCCCCGAGAGGGTCACAATGTGTAGCATGTAAACCTGTCACCTCGGTGAACACCTCCCGCTTGCTAAGAGTGAAATGGCATCAAGAAATGCTGGCGTGTGGCTGCCTTTGCTTCACTGGGAACGCACCCACAGGCTCACAGGTCGCGGTGTCTCTGGACTCTAAACGTCACTCAGATCCCTTCGGGCCCGACGCCCTGAAAGCCCCTCTGACGCTGAGAAGGCAGAGGAAGGCGAAGCATTTTGCTCCTGCAGAGGTGGAGTTTAACAAGGACACCGGAAAGATAATTCCCCGCCTTAGGAGTTTCCTTGGACTTGAGGGCATGCAGGCTGGATCTGGAGCAGCTGGGGGCCCCTGGCATGATCTGAGAACTGTCTGATCGATCAGACGTTTCCTGGGGAGATGCGGCCCTAGATGGAAGCCGTTGGCATTTGATCAATCGCACCAAGTTCTAAGCTGCCTGGTGCCTAACTGGCAAACGGCTCTTGGATTTGTAACGAGAGGGTCTTGGGACTGTGAATGCTAAAATTTGCATGCAGTTTTTGACATTTTATGTGCCCGTGGGACAGTGATAATTCATGGTCAATTTGCCTGGCAGCCTTGAGGCATCCTAAATCACCTGACAAATCTCTGGATCTAGCGCTGGTCTGTATTTCATATGGTCTCTTTCCATTGACAGCCAGGAAATCATCTTCTGTGCTCCTATGAGATGGGGCCATCTGATTGTTATGTTTTGGTCATATGTCTGCATCGGGTTTTTCTGTAGGACGTTCAGTACCTAACCTGATATGATAAACTGTGCTTCCCAGGGACTGGATGGATAGATATGAAGCCTTTTGAAATAGGATGGATCCATCCTATGAAACATATTTAAGATGACTCTAAATGCCATTTTTAAAAACTGTCATTTCTTGACACACAGGACTAAACAGAAACTATCTGTTAGAGAAAGCCAGCTGTTGGGATGGGGGAGGTTGACGGTGTGGCCGAGATGAGCTAGGCATGGACACTGTCTTCTTCCCTAGCATTTTCTTCCTTATATGGGCATTTCCTAACTTTATAGACACACATAGAAACACATGTAGAAATTACAGCCGCTCTTGCTTGTACTCCAAAATCACTGCAGCCATGAAATTAAAAGATGCTTGCTCCTTGGAAGGAAAGCTATGACAAGTCCAGACAGCATACTAAAAAGCAGAGACGTCATTTTACTAACAAAGGTCTGTATAGTCAAACCTACGGTTTTTCTGGTAGTCACGTATAGATGTGAGAGTTGGATCATAAAGAAGGCTGAGTGCCGAAGAACTGATGCTTTTCAACTGTGGTGTTGGAGAAGACTCTTGAGAGTCCCTTGGATGGCAAGGAAATCAAACTACTCAATCCTAAAGGAAATCAACCCTGAATATTCATCGGAAGAGCTAAGGCTAAAGCCGAAATGTCAATACTTTGGCCACTTGATGCAAAGAACTGACTCATTGGAAAAGACCTTGATGCTGGGAAAGATTGAGGAAAGAAGGAGAAGAGGGGGAAAGATAAGATGGTAGGACAGCATCACCAACTCAGTGGACATGAATTTGAGCAAACTCTGAGAGAGTGCAGGACAGAGGAGCCTGGCGTGCTGCAGTCCATGGGGTCGCAAAGAGTCAGATACAACTTAGTGACTGAACAACAACAACAACAAAAATTACAGCTGAAAAAACCCTTTTCAAAACCAAACAACAGATTCTCTCTTTGGATAACACAATCTATGTATGTACCACAAATAATGAAATAAAATCACTCACAGGGGACCTCTGATTAGTTTTAGAAATGAGGTCCCCTAAAAGCCTGCCCTTGTCAACTCTTGAGAGTAAATGCTTGTTGGGGAAACACAAGACTCATAAAATGTCTCTTTGCCCTCACGGTACGCTTTCCTTTGACCTTCCTCTCTCATCTGTTGGTGTTCAGGCTGTTGAGTTAATAGAGCTTTGAGGTGAGCATTTCCCAGCTGGCGGTGGAGAAGGTGAGGTGCCTTGAATCCTGTTTAGGTTACTGTGTGAACACGTTTGCAAAAGGGACAAAAACAGTAATAAAGGTGTCCACTCGAAACCCTTTGAGAAATAGCAAAACACCAAAGGCTACTGTTTTTCAACTGGGATCCCGATGGGCTTTGTGGATTCTGTTTTTTAAACAACAACTTATTTGACCATCTCAGAGGCTCTGGACCTTGCATTTGAACTAAAATCAAACCAACCCACCAACCAAAAAACAATATAAAAGCAAATTTGTGTCTTTTCCCAGAAAAATAGCCACATTATTATTTAACATACACTGCCCTCTAGCAGATGATTCAGTATTGCAAGCATTTTACTCAGAACGTTTTTCCTTACCAGCTCTCTGGCATACATATTACATCTGTATTGTAGACCTCGAGCTGGTCTAGGAAGAAGTGCAGAAGAGAATCTGCCCTCTTAGCTGGCCTGGGCTCCCAACTGCTCGGTACAAAGGCTGGACTATGCTCTAATCCACGCAGAACTGAAGAGCAGATGGGCACATACTAAGGATGCAGGCCAAGTGAGATTAAGCAGCTCCACTCTACAGAACTCACTGCCATGACCATGTAAGGGCAGCTTGCCAGGGCAGGGCTGGATGGACACTGAAGAAAACTGGCATCTTAGGATGAAGGACTGGGAGGGATCACAAACAGTTGCTTGCTTTGTTAGAAGTGGGGGGCTTCACGGGGGTCCTGACAATGGGCATGCGTGAATGGTGAGCTTAGATACTACCGAGCCTAACTCCTGGGGAATTTCAAGTACGCACTGGGGATGTCTGAGGGATGCCCCCAGGTCTCAGCAGGACGACCAAGATGCCCTCCTCTTGCTTTGGGCATTGGTCCGTTTGCAAAGTGACTCTCATGAAGACTCCGCACGGCAAACGCACTGAACAGTCACTGAACTTGGAGGCAATGCAGGAGTTACTGTACCTACATCGCTCTATTACAGGTGAGCAAGTTCATTTCAGTTACTGGTGATACTAATTTCTTCAATCTACTGATTCTGAAGATACTGCTTCAGGCTCAATGCCATGCCCTTCGTATTTTTCAATCCACTTCCATGTTCAATTAACATGATTACAAAAGTAAATTTAAAACTAATTATGCCTGCATATAATTCCATCACTTACAACTCAGCATTTGCAGATACTGGAAGCCATAGCTATTATGACAATAGTTCCTAATAGTCTGGAAATGTGACTTAATTGCAGTTTAAGTTGACACCATGATATAAGCGGTGACACTGCTATCATTTCGGGATCATTACTGTGAGGAAGAACAGGGTGCGATCAAGTTATGGTAGAAGGGTCACGAGGTTGCGTCAATATCAAGCCAGCAATGGAAGTGGTGAGGAGACGGGAAACAGTATGACATGGAGCGGTTGAAACGGCTGCAGTCTAAGACATGAAAATCTTTCTGAAAATGCATTTTCCTGACATCTAGTTGGTGCTGGGTCCCCAGGATTTTACCTGTGTGATAGGTTGGGCTTGCCTCTCCATCCCCATTGCCCTGGTACTGCCATATACAGATCCTCCTGCCTTTCTCCCAGCCCTCCATCCCTTCTCTCTACACAACCATCTGTCACATTTTACTAAAGTGCAAATCTCACAGCATCATTTCTCTGCTAAAAGTCATTCAGCAGCTCTTTGTGACTTGAAAGGTAAGAGATTCTCACATGGTCAAGCACACCTGTCAGGACCTTGGAGACACTGATTCCTTTGTATCGTGTAGCATCTCCTTCCTCCCTTTCCCACCACTCAGGTGTGGACTTGCAGCTGCATGAAAGCACTATCCTTAACCCCACCTGCCCCGACCTGGGGCTGCATTTGCCTGTGCACCCTCTGTGTGGAGAGGCGTGTGTGCTGAGTCACTCAGTCGTGTCCCACTCTTTGTGACCCCATGGACTGCAGCCCCCCAGGCTCCTCTGTCCATGGGATTACCAGGCAAGAATACTGGAGTGGATTGCCATGCCCTGCTCCAGGGGATCTTCCCAACCCAGGGATTGAACCCGTGTCTCTTCTGTCTCCTGCACTGGCAGTTGGGTTCTTTACCACGAGCATCACCTGGGAAGCCACGTGGAAAGGCAGCCAGACTCTTTTCCCAGCCAATCCCCAGCCCATAGTCACCTGCCCGATTCTTATCTGCCCTTCAAGACTCAGTTCAAACTCATCTCCTTGCTGATGCCTTGCTTGACTCCTCCAGGAAGCATTATCTCCTCCATCTTACTACCACAAAGCATCCTGTTTTTAATCTCTGCAGTTGCACTTATCATATTTTTAATTCATTTTAATTATTCATTATGTCCTTCACTAAACTATACACTGTTAAATACAGTCACCAATCTTTATGCCAGGACTCAGCTCACTGCTTGATCTACAGGCAGTCTCTATAGGATGTTCAATTCCATTTTTGATAAATAAAAATGCTGGTCTAAAGAAGAGATGGTCGAGGACCTGATAACTCTTGGAGTATCTGAAGGGTTGTCTTATAAAGAAGGATTTGGGCTCATTCTACCTGGTCCTGTGTGTGAAGCTTGGTCAGTGCATGGAAGATACCATGAGACAGACAGTGGATCAATATAAAGAAGAATATCCGGAATGTCACCTGCTCAAAGACAGAATCAGCTATCTCTTGAGACAGGGAATGAATATCTGATGGCTAAGACATTTAGGCTAAACTGGAAATTTTGTAAAAATTACTCAAGCACCAAGTGGATGAGCACACTTGCTGTGTTTTTATTTTTTGATATAACGATCAAAACATGGCATGGACGTTCCATTATCCAAGCTGTCTTTATCTCAAAGATACTAAAGCCATAAATCAAATTGTTGGGACCCAGATCTGTCTAGACCATTCACCTGAGATGCTTGATACTAATTACTGAATATTAAAGATATCAGTACTTGTTTTTACCAGGATATTCACTGAATACATGATGCCAATCCAGAAAGGTTTATAACATACTTTAACATTTAAGATTTTGATTTTTTTCAAAGGACATTTCTTGTTTACTGAGGTGTGGTCTACTGATTCTTGAAGATGGAAGGGAAAAGAAAGTTTTCACTTTCCTAACTTGATTCCAAAATAGCATCAAGATTGTGGTTACAGTTCTTATTTTCAATTAATAGCCTGAATTTATTCAAATGTTATAAGAGTTCACCTGTATATTTTGAGAAATAATACTAATTTATACCATGAAGGTTCCAAAGACTTCATTACGGTTGTGAAAGATCCATTACTATGCAAGATTTCTTGTATTACATCATTTTATGCTGCTTTTATTTTTTTCTGCAGCAGTATAATGGATAAAATCATTATGGTGAATTTGAGATGCTGGATCATAATGGTAGTACGAAGCTAATTGATCATTTTTCCTCTTTTTATAAACTCCAGTTTTATTGCAGCAGCCAAACCTTATCCAGTTCCAAATTAAGCTTCTTTATATTATTACAACCACATAAGAACAAATTTCTATTACCTAAATAAAGCCCCAGAGGAAATTTGACTCACACTAGCTGGAAAGTATCCTTTTAAAGATGCCTATGGCTGCTTGAAACCTGATGTGCCTGAAAATTCATTTTGCCTGAAAATTAGGCAAAGTCCTTCAAATTAAGCTCAGGACAAAGAAACTGGCTTTCTGAATGAAGTTTCTTGCATTACTGAACAGAACGCTAATTGCGTCTTCCCGTTCTCTAGTCAATCTAGTAATACACCACCATACTGGAGAAACATCTCTCAAGAATCTGAATCTGCCAGATCGCCAAGCGGGCACCAGCCAGATGGTGGCATTTGATGTTTACTTCAGACCTATTGACCTCTAGGAATACATGACTCCTTTGTGCCACCACCGATGAGTCTGACCACAGTCCAACCAGCAAGAGAGATGTCCATCTCAAGTTCAGGGCAAGCACTCAACAGAAATGTATGAAAGTGACAGGATGCTAAGGCTTATTTTAGGGCTTCCCTGGTAGCTCAGCTGGTAAAGAATCCACCTGCAATCATAAGACTCCTGTTTGATTCCTGGGTCAGGAAGATCCCATGGAGAAGGGATAGGCTATCCATTCCAGTATTCTTGGGCTTCCCCGGTGGCTCACATGGTAAAGAATCTGCCTGCAATGCAGGGGACCTGGGTTTGATCCCTGGGTTGGGAAGATTCCCTGGAGGAGGGCATGGCAACCCACTCCAGTATTCTTGCCTGGAGAATTCCATGGACCAAGGAGTGTGGTGCGCCTGAGTGACTAAGCACAGCGAGGCTTATCTTAGGAAAAGGTACTATGAAGATGTATTAGGATAGCTTATGATTTTGATAGGTATGTGGAGTGTTAAGTCCTTTTCACCTGTTTCTCAGTTTCTGTAAGGTTCTATGTGTCACTCATAAATCTGTTTTCTCATGTAGTGATTTGCAGTTCTTTGTACTTGCTTCTCCATCATACCACCATTAAAAAATATTTATACAACAAAGTCCAGACACTATTTTAAGTTGTATAACAGAAAGGTTTCACTGGGTCAACTAGTTAACTAGGTGAAATCCATACATGAAGAATGGAATCAGATGTATATTTTATACATGTAGCTCAGTCGGTAAAGAATCTGCTTGCAATGCAGGAGACCTGGGTTTGATTCCTTGGTCAGGAAGATCCCCTGGAGAAGGAAATGGCAACCTGCTCCAGTATTCTTGCCTGGAGAATCCCATGGACGGAGGAGTCTGGCAGGCTACAGTCCATGAGATCACAAGAGTCGGACACAACTTAGTGACTAAACCACCACCACCACATATATTTTAAAGGTTACTCACTATCTGTCTAGCATCTATCACCTATCTATAGTCTAATCTCCTTAAAAATGATCTTTTAAGGCTTAAATTGGAAAAATAGTGTCCAACTGGTCCCATTACCATTTCTAAAGAAGAATACACCAGCAGAAGGGATATAGTAGATGTGAACCTTAAAAAAAAAAAAAAAAAAGAATTAAGAAAAGGAGAAATTGAGAGTTAAAAAGGTTCCCTAACCAGATGGCTTAATGATCCAATCGATCCACAAAGAGGATAGAGAAGTATCAAACTGGTCTAGACTGACACTACTAACCATCAAGATTATCCTGGGAGTAGGTCTTGCTAATGTTTCATGCCCTCCGAGTGACACTGAAATTAAAATTCGGCTTCTCCTAGAAATTTCCTCCGAGAGAAATCACTGACTATCCTTTCTCTTTGAAGGACCACTGCAAACAGCAGTACTGTTTCAAATATTAATTGAGGACTCACTTAACTCTGTACCAGTTTCCCAGACTAGAAGTTCATTTTAGATTGACATGTTGAATGTGGATATTGACTTATCTACTTCAGTATGAAAAGCGGGTTTAATAAGGAGGAAAGGCTGAATTAGGATATCAGAAAAGTAGAACCATGGTCTGGATTAGAGATTATGAGAGTCTGTATACAGTAGAGGCAAAAAAGAGAGGATGAAACTGCAGGGTCGGGGGAGAAGGGTGGGGGCAGGTATTAAGAAGACAGAATTAGGAGGACTTGATCAGCATGGATATATATACATGAATCAGGGTTTCAAGAAGACTCTCAGGTTTCTTCTGTGAGTTTGGTATTACCCAGATTTGCAGATACTGATAATGCTCGAATGTATTGGGGGAAAACAAAATTTGTGGATCCTCAAAGCTGAAGACTATACTTGGACCAAATTTGACTTTCCCAAGGTAGTTCTATCACGTTAGATATGAATGATTTTTAAACTGCAATAATTATGTGTTAGCTGCTCAGTCGTGTCCATCTCTTTTCGACCCCTTGGACTGTAGCCTACAAGGCCCCTGTCCGGGGAATTCTCCAGGCAAGAATACTGGAGTGGGTTGCCATTTCCTACTCCAGGGGATCTTCCTGACCCAGGGATTGAACCTGGGTCTCCTGTATTGCAGGCAGATTCTTTACTTTCTGAGCCACCAGGGAATACAGAAATACAAATATATTAACAACCTTTCATAGAAGTTTTATATAATGAAGAGCACAAAAATAAAACTGTGTATAAGTTTCAACTTTATCTCTTTCCTTCCCACAGGTAATTAGGTTTGGTTTATTTATTTTTAATTTATAAAACCATACTTCTTTTTTTTCTGATATATTAGTTCTATGAACTACTAAGAATGTTCTCATTAAATAAATAACCAAAGAGTTTGTCATGTTATAGAAAAAGCCTATTGTTCACTGAAAACAAATGTGTCAGTAGCTGGAAGGGTTTTCAAAAGGGAAGAAGCCCCACTAAGTGCAGGAAACTTTTTATTGGATCTTTGTATTTTACTTAGTGGAAATATTAACATTTTGGAGGCAGAACAAGAGAAACACTCTAATACCGTGGTCACCAGTAATGGTCATCTGTCAGCTTGTCTTTCCCCAAGTCATTTCTCAAGGGAATTACCCTTTCCCCTTCATTGTGGTTCTGGCAGGCGGGTCCATCAACGATCCTATTTCACCACAGTGGTGGAGCCAAGGGTAAGTCTGAAAACCTAATTTCCCTAGACACTGTGATTGGTTCAGAGTAGGCACATGACCTAACCAGGGCCAATCAGGGTTCTTTTTGGGACTTGGAAGTTTTCTGGAGAGAGTTTCTCTTTCAGAGACCATGAACTATATTTATCTAAGGGCTTTGGACCAGGCTTCCCTGGTGGCTCAGGCAGTGAAGAATCCACCTGCAATGTGGGAGACCCAGGTTCAATCCCAGGGTCTGGCAGATCCCCTGGAGAAGGAAATGACAACTCATTCTGGTATTCTTGCCTGGGAAATCCCATGGACAGAGGAGCCTGGAGGGCTACAGTTCATGGGGTTGCAAAGAGTCAGACACGACTGAGTGACTAGCACACCAACAACTCTCCCTCTGTGTAGACATACATTGCTAGGGAATAAAAGAAACTGAGAGATGAAGTGACCCAGACAGTCTTAACGATATCAATTGAGGGCCTGCATTCATCTTTGCGTGAACTATTACTGTTTCCTGAGCCAACAAATTCTCCTATTTTTTACAGTTTAGTTTGAATTTCAAAGCAAAGCATACTGGATACTTACATACCCTGCACTGAATTGTGTTTTTCAGCTGTCAAAGCTATAACATACAGATTATCTGAGGGAAGGAAAGGCCTTAGTTTATTACCTATAGCACTTCTAATTTATAGATCTGAAAGCATCGTCAAACATGGGAGGGAGTAAAAAGGACCCCTGAGTAACCTAACAATATGATAAAAGGAAAAGAGAATGTGGAAACAGAATTTATGTGGATTTTAAGTTGATTACCAATTCTGCAGTGCTTTGATGTCCTTCCCAATTCCTAAGTTCAATAATTTATGGTCAAACACGACTGAGCACGGGAAGTAATATTTATTTTTTAAATCATTCTGACTAAATGGTTAAAATCAGAGCTGTCAATAGGCCAAGTATCTGGGAATTGATTTTATACTCAGGACACAACTGACCTTTCCCCTCTTCCATGTCATATACAATCAATGAATTCTTGGCACATAAACACTGTCTTCATTTGTCTATCAGATAAACAGAAGTATGGGAATAGAGTAAGAACAAAAAACAGTTTGCAAAGTCACTCTACCTGTGTTCTAGGACTTTGAAAGTTAGAAACAATAGAGTATAATAAGAGTGCATAAGAGTGTTAGTCACTCAGTCATGTCTGACTCCTCACGACCCCATGGACTGTAACCTGCCAGGTTCCTCTGTCCATGGGATCTCCCAGGCAAGAATACTGGAGTGGGTTGCCATTCCCTTCTCCAGGGGATCTTCCCAGCCAACAGATTGAACCTGGGTCTCCTGCATTGCAGGCAGATTCTTTACCATCTGAGCCACCTGGGAAGCCCCAGAGACAATATTAGGAATCATTTGTTCAACTTTTAAAAACTATGTCAGGATATTGTCACACATATTCCCTAGGAAATTGAGTTAATGGGATGTTGTTGGGTAGGGACTTTCTAAATCCTTATTTTTCTACTGCTATCCCAAACGTATAACAGGTGTCCACAGAATTACATGAAAAACTTTAAAACAAAGCAATATTAATCTGTGGTTGTGATATGAAAACAACCAACTCTCCTTCCCACCTGTGCCACCAACATCCTGTCTTTGGACCTCTCTTCCCCGTTCAGATGACTTCCGTTCATCCCTATCGTCACCTCTGGATATGCTCTCAGAGCCTCCCCTTCCCTAATTCTGGGTCGGTGGTCCTTCCCCAGTGCTCACTGATGTGGGGACACATCACACACAACTCTCACTGTCCTTGGCTTTCTCTGCTAGACTGTAAGCCACGTGAGCCAAAGATTGTGTCAGACCGAGTTCTGGATCCCAGAAGAACAGCACAGTTCCTGGCACATACGTTCAATGAATTATGTGTTTGAATGAACACATGAACGCTGACTCTGGCTCTAAAATCATCACTGAAGATCTTACTTAAAAGATATTCAACACACTATGTGCAAATGGATCTCACCATGAAACTGTGCTTAAATGGTTGTTTACCACCAAACCTCTGACTTACCAGAGTGTGAGGACATTAGGTCTTGATCACCTTTTAGTTCTGTAGTTATTAGCCCTGAATGGTCATTAGAATCCCCTGGGGAAACTTTAGAAACATATAGATCCATTGTACTCATTTACACCAGGCTCCCTGGGGGTGAATACCAGGCATCAGAATTTTTCAACAGGTGGCTAAGTGATGTTAACCTTTAGCCAAGGGTTGAGACACGCTGAATTAGCTATTAGGTGGGAAGGCTCCCTACTATACAATCTGCTTTCCTGTGACATTCCTGCTGTTTCTCTGGAGGTTACTGGGATCAGGGCCTAACAAAGGGCATGGACTGAGGGCTCACCATGTGCCAGGCACTTTCCATACATTATCTTCACCAAATCCCAACTGCTTCCATTTATATTAAGTAAATGAGGCTCAGGGGGTTACGGAGGAACACAACCTGAATTGGGATACCCTTTTCTCAAAAGCCAGGCTATGTCCTTTATATAATAGTACATCACGCAGCTTGGATGGTATTCTGATTATGCTCAACAGAGAACTGGTCGCTGACCTCAGGTATATAATTGGTTCACCCTATAGGTAATGAGCTATTTATTCTTCCCTGGGTCAAAGAGGTGTCAGAAAAATGAAGATAGAAAGTTTGATGTTCAATGTGATTCTCATGCCAGCAAAACTACACTGATGGGCAGGTTCTTTAAAAGAAGCTAGCTGAAAAAGTACAGCACCAGCAAAATAAAACCCAAGCTATGGCTTTTCTTCTTGACTTGCTAATTCCTGTGTATGTTTTATTCATTCAACAAACATAAATGAAATGTCTTCTTTGTTGCAGATGCCGTATTACATGCTGAGAATATAAAAAAAGAATAGCTTGATTATCTCCTCAGTCTTAAAATAAATGTAGGTATTCTATTAATCAACAAACTTTCCTTTTTTAAAAATACCTATCTGAAGGTTGAAAGCAAGATTTTATTCTTAAAAGTCTGAAGGCAGTTACCTCCTTCAAAAGATGTTAAATTATGAAAACATGTGGTATCATCAGGAAATGAGAAGAAAACAAAAATCCATAGATATGACAACTGAATTCTTGACCTATTTAGAACTGTTTAGGAATGCTAATAGGCTGAAATCTCTCTTCATTCACTCCAGGCTTTTCACGCATTCTAAAACACAGCTGGGGAAAAAATATCACAGTGGCCAAAGATTTTAAAACTCTTTTGTTTTATATGAACTTTGGGGATAGCCGAATTTCTTTCCATTCATAAAATAATTAGAATCTTCATTTGTGGTTCAGAAAAACAGATGTGCTGAGTTAGAAGGGGGAAGCCACGTGCTCCCCTGGGGCCTAGGGAGCCGGTGCTTTAGAGAAAGGCATTGGGCAGCTTAGTGTACACAGTGTCCTTGTCCTTAAATAGCAAAGAGGAAGCAGGATCGAGGGAAGTAGGGAAGAGTCCAGTCCCATTACCCTTGTGAGCAAGTGAAACTCTCAGCTTTGCACTTGACCTTGGAGAGGGGTAACCCTTCATCGTGCTGAGCCGTTTGTAATGATGCTGCCCAAGGGAGTACTGGCGACAAGAACGCTCACTTCCTGGCTGCTGGCTCGTGGCACAGCCTCCCCCTTGACTCAGCTCTCCAGGCAGTGGTGGTGACTGCCCTGTTCTAAGCTCCACCTGGTCCTGACTCACTGGAGCCTCACGGCGACCAGGCAAGAAGTCTCCACTTTACATACAAGGACCCCGAGGCACAGATGGGCAAAGGAATGTGCCCAAGAGCTGGGCGTGGATGGCAGGTGTTCTAGCTTCAGAGCCCACATACTTCACTCCAGCCTCCATCTCTTCCCACTAGGATCTCTGCTTCCTCTCGTGCATGGTCCCTTAGCCAACTTTGCCTCAAACCTGTGAACTGAGTGCATAGAAGCTGGGGCTCTTCAGAGCTGGTGGAAGAAAGTAGTCACAGAAGACCTACTTGGTCTGGAAAAACAGAGCTGTGGTCCTTAGGAAGCTCAGGGTTCTCCAGGGCTGGGCTGCTGGGGAGAGACCCACTGGGACGGGCAGTGGGTTTATTGGGTTCTCGTCAAAGCACAGAGGGTCCATTCTGTGTGGTGAGAAGACTCTGTGTTCCCCAGGCCAGATATGCCTTCTCAGTGAAAATAGGTTGATTGGACTATGTATGTCTTGAGAGGAAGAAGCTGATGCTGGGCAGAGAAGGTTGGGGTCTAAGCTCCTTGGCCTAGGCAGGCATGTGGAGAAATAATCTGTAGAGAAAGAAGAGGGGCCCTGGGACATTCGCGACATGGCTGGGTGATGGAGCCGACACTGTTCACTAGAGGGGACTTTGAGGGGTGCGGGCGGTGGGAAGCCGTCAAATGGGAGTGAGGACAAGTCCAGCAAGATGGGAAGAAGATCGTTAGTTAAACTGGCTTTTGTGTGAGGTTTCCCAGCCTCGGATCTACTGGCATTTGGGGTGGGGTGATTTTCACTGTGTGTGGGGAATGTCCTGTGAAGTGCAGGGGATTTAACAGCATCCCGGGCTTCTCCCACCACCAAAAATGTCCCTGGATATTGCCAAATGTCCCCTGGGGGGAGTTCCATTCATGTCCCCCTCCCCACCTGTTGAAAACCACTTCCTTCCAGCCTGGACACTGGAGTGTAGTTTCCGGGGACTAGGTCCATCTGAGGTCCTGACAGTCTTTTTTCTCTCTTAGGCTGCGCAATAAGAAGCTTGATATAAAAATTCTTGAAACTTCCTCTTTATTTTTTCCCCTCCCTTCAATCCTTCATTCTTCCTTCCTTTGCATTGGCTCACCTCCCGCCTCTCATTTAACATATTATCATCTCTGGGGGAAGATTATAAGAGTAGATTCTTGTCGTTAGCCCTGGAGAGGGAAAGGGCAACCCACTCCAGGACTCTTGCCTGAAAAACCCCACAAACAGCCCTGCGGGCTACAGTCCACGAGGCACAAAGAGTCAGACATGACTGAGCGACTGAGCATACTTGCCTTTAGGTCTCCTCGACTTTCTTCACTTCCTGTGAAGACAAGGTGCAGGGCTCTAAACCGAAATTACCTATAATCATGTTCTTGGTCCTGATGTGTAGATATTATTGCAAAGTGAAAGTGAAAGTTGCTCAGTCGTGTCTGAATCTTTACGACCCCATGGACTATACAGTCCATGGAATTCTCCAGGCCAGAACACTGGAGTGGGTAGCCTTTCCCTTCTCCAGGGGATCTTCCCGACCCAGGGATTGAACCCAGGTCTCCCTTAGTGCAGGCGGATTCTTAACCAGTTGAGCCACAAGGGATACCCAAAACTTCTCTTATAAACAGAAAACAGAACCTCCATTAGTTAGCTTCCCAGTTCGGAGTGTCAGGGTCTCTGAGAGCCCCTTCTTTGCCTCACTCCTGACTCAACATCCTTTCTGTCTTTATTCATGTGAAAAACGAAGTGAAGGGGAGACGCTGGCCTGGGCTCCTGCTGCCCTTCCCTCTGCTTGGGAGAGGGCGAGCACTGCGCTTACTCTGCTTCCAAGCGCAGGGCAGCCTTCCGACGGCCGCCTTAATCAGCATATCTCTTGTATTGCTCTTTGTAAAATAAGAGGAAAAAAAATAACAGTTTAAAGATAAAAGCAGGGGCTTCCTTGGCAGTCTAGTGGTTAAGACTCCGTGCTTTCACTGTGGGAAGTGCAGGGTTGACCCCTGCTCAGGGAACTAAGACCCTGCATGCCCCGTGATGTGGCCAAAACAAAAACAGAAAGATATGAATATATAAGTAAATAAAAATAGAAGATAATGCTTGTCTGAACAGTATAAGAAGAACACAGTAAAGCAGACTTACAGGTCAATTTGGCAAGGAAAATGTTGAATTACAATGAAAAACACAGACAAGAGTTAGGAATGATTAACGAGAAGTAGATAAAGTAAGAACAAGGTGAAGAAGAGTCTATTTTTGGAGTCAAACATGAAAAACTGGCCTTCAACTGAAAAAAAATCGATAAAATAGTAAAATAAGAAAAGATTGTATAAAAGGGCCAATAATGTGAGTAACCAGGAAATCTAAAGGATGAAAGCCTTGTAGGTGAAAAGATGAGAAGTCAAAACAAGGTTAAAATGATAAGTCACTAGATAAAGTGATCAGAAACAAACAAACAAAACGGAAGAAATTAAGAATGAGGGGAAAGGAGTGCCCCAAAACAATTAATAGAAAGTAGAACGGGGACTTCCTTGGTCCAGTGGCTAAGGCTGCACTCCCAGTGCAGGGGCCTGGGTTCAATTCCCGGTCAGGGAACTAGATGCCACCCGCCTCAACTCAGACTTCACGTGACAACCAAGACCTGGCACAGCCGAATAAATAAATATTTCAAAAAAGAAAGTAAAAAAATGAACTAAGAGCAGAGAAAGGGGGAGGGATTAAGACAACACATTTTCAAAGGTCCAAGCAATTTAAGAGACTAGCAGTGAACTTTAAGAGAAAAAAAATCAAGTGGGTTGAAACTTGAAGCCAGGCAGCACCAGGTGACCAGAAGGTGGTCCCGCTGAGTCTGTCAGAGATGCGGCGGCCAGATCAAATATTTCCCAGAGAGTTGCTAGATCGGGCAACCAGTCCTCTAAGAGGGCAGCCAAGGAGAGGCCCCCAAATTGATTTTTCAGCTACCAAGGCAGAGGCCACTGTGATGAGAGGGTGAGGACTGTGTGCCCAGGGACAAGGGCTGTGTAGGGCCCCCTGGAAGCCCACACCTCTCAGCTGGAGGGACAGAAGGTGAGCTCTGGGGTGCAGACCAGGGAGGGGGTTTCCTGCACAAAGAGCTCGCTGGATGCCACAGGGCAGCAAGGTCTCCTGACTAAGGTGACATTGCACACTTTGCTCCCCCGGTTTTCAACCACTCATTCTCATCTAGAAAGTCAGAGTTGATGTGAACCTAGAACCATGCTTTTCGGTGGGTCCTAGCCATTTCTTTGTTGTTTTCAGTCGCTCAGTCATGTCTGACTCTTGTGACTCCATGGGTTGTAGCCCTCCAGGTTCCTCTGTCCATGCGATTTTCCAGGCAAGAATACTGGAGTGGGTTGCTATTTCCTTCTTCAGGGGATCTTCCTGACCCAGGGAGTAAACACGGGTCTCCTGCTTTGCAGGCGGATTCTTTACCACGGAGCCACCTGGGAAGCCCCAGGGAAGCCACCAATCAATCATTCCTTTTGGAGTCTTTTCCACTCGTAAGCTATTCTCAGTACATCCAGAAGAGGGCGCAGTCGTACACGCGTTTATCCCTAAGAAACACTAGCCCGCCTCCTTCCCTACTTGGTTGTTTAATAACTGTAGTGTCAGCATTTTATGATGAGTTGCAAGTATCTACATAGAGGAACACCTTTAATTACAATCTCGCCCACTTGGGCAAATTAAATGAAACATACTCGTTTGGCTATTTTAGCAGTTAATGGCATACAGACAAGATGAAAAATTACGTTAGGGTAACAGGAGAAGGATTGATTTGTCGTCTTTCTTCTGGGGTACTTTCATTTTTGTCTTTAAAATGATCCTTTCCATCAGGATTCCACACACTATCCCAGCACTAGGAAAGTAAAATAATACTGCATTTATTCGTATGATATTTCTCCAGCAGTTACTGTACATCAGTCAGAGGACAGACTTTGTGCGGTGAATGAGATTAAGACTCTACCTTGGGACTTCCCTGGCAGTCCAGTTGTTAAGACTCCGCACTCCCAACGCAGGAGGTGGGGGGGCCGGGTTTGATCCCTGGTCAGGGAACTAGATCCCACAGGCTGTAACTAAGACCCAGCACAGCCAAAGAAATAAATAAATAACAATAAATATTCAAAAGTCAAGTGAAGGAAATTTTAAAAAAGACTCTATGGAATTTACAGTCTTGTTGAAGTAAGAAGACGCCGAAAAAGAGCCCATTTCAGCTCAGTGTAATAGATGATGTGGTAGAATGGCGCATGCGCGCGCGGGGTGAACACAGCGGGTGAAGATCACAGCCTTGGGGAGGAGGGGAGGCTTCACTGGGGAGGCCACAGGGGAGGATATGTAGCCTGCAAGTAGGCAAAGCCCAGGATGGACGGGGAGCTCTGCTGGAGGAGGTGTTTCAGGCCCAGGAATAGCAAATGCAAAGGGCTTGAGACGAAACACAGCAGGCAAGCGCCTGGGTCCCCAGCAGGAGGCAGAAGAGACGCGGGTGCAATCCCTGGGTCGGGAAGATCCCCTGGAGGAGGAAACAGCAACCCACTCCAGTGTCCTTGCTGGAGAATCCCATGGACACCGGACCCTGGCGGGCTACAGTCCACGGGGTTACAGTCACACATGACTGATGCGACTTAGCCCGTGCACACACAGGAGACCCCAGAGAGCTCCCTCATCCCTTCCATCATGTGAAGCTGTTCTGAAAAGATGGCCATGCTGAGACCTGGGAGCAGGCTTCCACTAGATATGGAATCTGCCATCAGACTTGATCTTGAACTTCCCACCCTCCAAAGCTGTGAGAAATTTCTGTTGTCTTATAAGCCATCCAACCTTGGTATTCTGTTATAGAGGGATGAATGGACTAAGATAGGAGCTAAAATGAAGAGAGGAGTTGTGTCTGAGACACTTAGGAAGTAGGCTTGACAGGAAGGGTGGTTTTGTCCTCAAGAATGATTGAGGCTAGTGTGGCAAGTGGGCTCTTGGGGTCATCCACTCACAGAGACGGGATGTGGAAGTGAGCGGGCAAGTCGAGTTTGGGGCCTGCTGAGATCATGGGGTCCAACGGACACATGGCTATGGGGCACAGGAAGATGATGAGGGCTGAAGGAGAGTCTGAGAGACATCAGCTCCCAGCTGGTATTTGGAGGTGTGTGTGGGGGAATGGAGCCTCCAGGCAGAGACCCTGCAGAGAGAAGAGAGAAGCGTGGAGGGCCAGGCCGTGAGGAACCACACGATGCAGGGGGCATAAGGAGGCACAGGGGGGCAACAGAGGAAAGTGGGAAGGCAGGTCCTCAGAGAATGTCCTGAAGTTCAGGAAAGTGCTGTTTCAAGGGGAGAGCGGTCCACAGCGCTCGATGCACTGGAAAGTCGAGCAGTAAAGACCCCACAGTGCCTGCTCCATTGTGGAACAAGGACAGAAGGGGTGGTGTGGGTGGAGAGGACTTAGAGGGATGATAAAGCCTGAAGCCCGATTGAGGGTGTAGCTGATGAAGGGTGTAAGTGATGAAGGATGTAAGGGGGGGAGGTGGGTACAAAAAATTAGGTGAAGTGTGCGTGTGTGTGTCTGTCTGTCTGTCTTGGGTAGGGGTAGTTAGGCTGATAGCCTATGGCATTAGTAATAAGAGGATGGGGGGGGGGGGTTGAAGGGGGCTTTATATTTAGCATAGGAGGGACCGGGCAAGTTTAATGCAAATCTTCTAGAAGAAAGGAGTCAAAGGAGAGGTTGTGAAATATTTTCCGAGTCCACTGTGTAGCAAAGGGACACAGAAACCATGGCTGGCATGACTTTCATTTATCATTCAGTTCAGTTAGAGGCTGTTCTCAGAAATGGCTCCTTTAAGAAGAATACACGTGATCATCTTGATTTGAGGACTTGTATCTGAATCCAGCTTTTCCACATCTGCTGCTCATCCAAGTGACTGGATTTAGGTGAAATTCACCATGACAGCCCACTGCTCAGGAAGGCATGGTGGGGCCTTACAGTTCAACGTCAAGAAGGCATCAATAGAACTTTCTGCTACTTCCCTTTGAATTCTACCCTTAGCCCCCAGACAGGCTCAAAACTGACCTTTCCAATTCTCTAGAGTGATCTTCCCATCACTCCCCCAAAACACAAGAGTGGTACTTAAAAGACAAGAAAGAACTGCAGAGATCAAAGCCAACTGTGTAGACACAAAAACATATACGGAGCTGTCGGTTTGCTGAAGTTTTAAAAATCGAGACTTTTATTCCCTAAAGAAATATGGTTAGAACTGTTTTCAGCACTGAAGAATGTTTCTCCACTGTTTGCTTTTATTTTTAACTACAGTCTCCCAGGGAGTACAGACGACCTCCAATGCCTCTATCTCGTTTTGTCCCAGGGGACTCTCTGGCATTTTGTTGCCCGGTGAAGTGTTCATTGGACCTTGGGTGGAGCTGGGGGTGGGGTAGGTGACCTGAGCCTGCTCAGTTCAGAAAGGGACGCTCAGAAGTCTGGTACATGTAAAATAAGAACAAATAGTAATCAGGCCAAGAGAAGTGTGCAAGGAATATGTGGTCCCTATTTCTAAGGAATCAGAGAGGAGAAATTTCCTCATAAATCTACCAAACGGTTCTAAACCAATTACAACTTTTGTGCCGCGTGCAGTTTCAGGGTAATTTCCTCTGCCTTGAGACTGCAGCCTGCGTGAATACTCATGTGAGTTACATGGATGACGTCTGCGGATGGGTTTACTACGTCACAGTGGAGAGATGCATCTACATCTTTACCCACAAAGGGCCATGACTGCGGCACGTGAAATCACCGTGGTACTGGAGGTTATCTAAGACATATTTACTCATCTTGCATCATTAATATTCTGTTAATTCCCTTAAATACCTCTGAACGGCTCCAATTAACATGAGGATGTAGAACTTGCTGCCTTGTCTCTGAGGAATGAAAACGTCATGCCAGGTGGTCTGGGCTCATCTTCAGACACACACTTACCGAGGGCTGGGCTTCCTTTTATTAGGCCGTCTCCCCTCTCACGACGTCTCCCTGACATGAACTCTGCGGGTAACTCCATTTAAAGTAGAGTTTTTCTCCACCCTGGCTGCACGTTAGAATTACCTTGGAGTTTTGGAACAAATACGAATAAGATTCACCTGAGACCAATTAAATCACCATCTCTGGGGACTGGGGGCTGGGCATTCTGAGACTTGAAAATCAAGGACTAAAGTTGTGAAAAAGATGCTCTCATGTTGATGGGGAGAGCTGCATGAACACAGACTCTCCTGAACTTGATGGAGGCTGGTTGGCTGAAGGACTCTTTTATCACCAACGAGTAAAACTCAAAACTGCACTGCTCTTGCTTATTATGGTTGTGCTCATAATAAAAATAAACATTATTAGATGAGAGTAAATAAATAGAGGGTTGCCCCCAAAGTAGGGAGAAGGCGATGGCACCCCACTCCAGTACTCTTGCCTAGAAAATCCCATGGATGGAGGAGCCTGGTAGGCTGCAGTCCATGGGGTCGCGAAGAGTTGGACACAACTGAGCGACTTCACTTTCACTTTTCACTTTCATGCATTGGAGAAGGAAATGGCAACCCACTCCAGCGTTCTTGCCTGGAGAATCCCAGGGACGGGGGAGCCTGGTGGGCTGCCATCTATGGGGTCGCACAGAGTCGGACACGACTGAAGCGACTTAGCAGCAGCCCCAAAGTGGAAGGTTATATAGGTATTAAAAGTAATTATACAAATTGCTTATTCACTTTCACTTACTTAACAACTACTTTTGAGACCCTATTTTGTGTTAAATATTGTTCTAGACTCTAGCTGTTGTAGCGAGCAAGAAAGAGGCATTAATAATTTTTAAAAAGGAGTATAAAAACAGCATTCACGTTATGATTCTATTGTGGCATATATGCATAAAAATACGGGAGATCTACATTAAAATGCTAATTGAGATAGCTTATCTCCATGTGATGGGATTAAAGATTTGATTTTCTTTCAGGTTTTGGATTTTTTCTATGTTGGGGATTTATCTCTTATGTAATTCATGTATATCAGGTATATTCCATTCTGCTTCTCAGCCCACGAATCTAATGGGAGCACGTTAATGACTTGTCACACAGCAAGACTCTTTCTGTAAAGTCGACAGCGAGGCTGGGCTGAGGTCAGCTAGAGTTTACAGAATTTTGATATCTCTTTAAACCTGATCATGCAAACCTAACTGCTGAGGTTTAAAGCATATTAAACAATAACTTCAATAATAATCATAGGCTTTCTGACTCTTTACCTTTATCAGCTTGCTTTTCTGTGCAAATGTCTGAGATACTAGAGGCTTAAAATACCTGTAATCTGCAATATTAAAAGGAGCCACGAGATGGTGATAACATTTAAAAAGTAAAAACTAAAGGGTTTTTCAGTGGAAATTCTGCAAGTCAGGAGTGGGAGATGTGTTCCCAGGCAAATTGCCATCAACATGAGCTAACTGTCCCATGTACTACCTTTCTGTCTGGGGTCTTCCCTCCCTTGCTCCAAGCTGGGCAGAGGGCACAGCTGGCCTCAAGTAACTAGGAAGGTGGGTTCTTGAATCTTCTCTGCCTGAAGCAAGGGGGTTGCTTTGAGGAATCTGGAGGGTCTTGTGACCTGATTTGGAAAGGGGTTTTAGCCTTGAGTGAGCTGCCTGTGTAGAGAGGACCTCAGCTATTTTGTCCCCAAGGCTGGAGAAGATGCAAAGATTTCTCTGATCAGCCTGAGGCTGGAAAAAAGAGGCTGACACTGGGTTGAAAGTTACTGGTGTTCTCATCACACAGGCTGCAGAGGCCCTGGGCACAGCAGGTCACAAGTGGGAGGGATGAGGGAGACCCAAAAACAGTTAAAAATCATGTACATAACGATGAAGGGTTCCAAGGGCCATCTTGACATAACTACAACCTGTCCAGGGATCAGCAGACCAGTTTATGACATATCTCTCTACTTATATATCTTACATATCTCTTAACTTTGGAGTTCAGAAAACCTTCCTTTCCTCCTCCTTGTCCCCTTACCAGTGGGAAGAGGACATTCCCACCCCATGGATTTTAACCTTGATGTTGCAACCTGCCTTGGACAATGAAATGTGGCTATGGCACGCACCTCGTGGAGGCACTTCAAGAGGCGTTGCATGTTTCTACTAGTCCTCTTTCTCTCTCTCAAAAGATCAGCAAAGCCCAGACACCTTCACCATGGGTTCTGCAATCAGAAGACACGGGGAATAGAGCTACAGCTTATAAGAGAGCCCACATGTAGCATGAGTGAGAAATAACTGTTTCAAGCCACTGAGATCTTGGCATTACTTGTTACTGCAGCCCAACTGACTAATACAAAGTCATTCTGGAGGAGTTAATTTTCTAGATAGCTAAAGGGTTTATTTCTTAGAGTGAAAACCTAATTAAAAACACACGTTTTATTCACAGCCTTCAAAAGGTGTCAAAGGGCTGAGTTAAAGAAAACTCCTTTTGTGAAAGCTTTGGGTTTTTAAACTAACTTATGATTAATTATAATGTGCTAACCTAGATATAGTTGATTAAAATTTTGATTTCTGTTCAAAACTTTCTATTAAATGAGAGATTTCTTGAGATTAGGAGTAGGGTAAGACCATCTCTGTCTCTCTGGCATCTAATTTAATGCCTGGCACATACTGGACCCCATACCTGTTAGTTAAAAGCACAAGCAAACGGATGAAAGAATAATAATAAAGAGCTAATATCACGCTTTCAGTGCTGGAGAATTGCTTCCCTTTCAACTAGAAAGGACGGTGAGAGTCCTTTCAACTAGCAGTACAGGACGATGAGAGTCGGTGATGTAGTGGAGGAGAGAGGGCGGGGGTGCTGAGCTTTGCTGGTGGGTTTTGGATTAACAGAAAGACTTGGGGCAAGGAAGAACACAGCATGTAACTGCAGTGCACAGTTCTGAGGACTCAGCGGCTTCACTGTCTGCAGGCAGTGGGCGTTCTGGCATGGAAGTCTCTTCCTTCTTCCTGTTGGTGCATGGTCAAAGAGCCCAGAAGTCCAAGAGGAGAGGGACAGGTGGACATGAGCTTGGGGAGCCCAGGAGATGGCTTGATTTCCCAAACTTGGAAGGGAGGAATGATTAAACCACCGGAAAACCCTGGGGAAATGATTTACGAAACAAACCCCATAGGAGGAGAGGCAAAGAGACAAGGAAAACGCATCCTGGCCATTTATAAAGCCAGACTACAATTTTAAGCCTTCAAGTGAAACAAAAAGGCAAAGCCCCAAACACTCCCATCCCAGCTTCCTAGGAAACCAATTTCCCAGATAATAGGAATCCTGTGATCAAAGGCAAACAGGCATTTCCCATCAAATGGGTCAAACTGCTTACATGAAACACCCAGATTCATAATTCTTCAGCATTCTGAGAGTCAGGGAGGGATTTGGACAGCTTGAAGGCAATCGTCCCCAAAATACTCCCCCAAACAGCACCAGATGAAATAGGCTGCTTGAGAGCAGGATGAAAGCATTTCTTTAGCACAGGGCTGTGTGGTCCTGACGTGAGGAAATTCCAAGGAACCTCCCTGCACTCCACAGGGACGTGTGGTTCTCTCGTGCCGTCTGTGACACTAGCGGTCACCGCAGATTTGCACTGTCCCCAGGTGAGTTGAAGGATGCTCCTATTCATCCCTCAGGACCAATGCTTAGTTACCAAGGGAAACCCAGTGGCTCCTTTATCCACCACTTTTGTTATAATATGTTAAATCATCCTGTAATTAATTATGTATGATTAGTCTTTTCTTGGGCTTCCCTGCTAGGTCAGCTGGGAAAGAATCCACCTACAATGCGGGAGACCTGGGTTCGATCCCTGGGTCAGGAAGATCCCCCAGAGGAGGGCATGGCAACCCACTCCAGTATTCTTGGGGAGAATCCCATGGACAGAGGAGCATGGTGGGCTACAGTCCATGGGGTCGCTGAGAGTCGGACATGACTGAAGTGACTAAGCACGGCACAGCAGAGTCTTTTTTAAAAAAATGAAACCAAGTTACCAGAGAACAGGGATTTGTGTGTGTGTGTGTGGGGTGTGTGTGTGTGTGTTGGGGTGTGTGTGTGTGTGTGTTGGTGTGTGTGTGTGTGTGTTGGTGTGTGTGTGTGTTGGTGGGTGTGTGTCTGTCTGTACTCATGTAATGTGCAGTGTAATACGTAGTGTGCATAGTGCCTGGAGATAAGAGGTCCTCAGTGATGCTGAATGAATGAATGAATGATACATTGGTGCCATTTTGAGGTATATGAATTTCCAAGAATTCAACAATCTAATTCTGTAACTTTCTGGAATGAGTCATGAGGCTCATCTCTGTGTGCATATGATCCCTTTAATGAATGTTGTGCTAATTCACAAATGTATAAAAGGAAATGGAAATGAAAATAAGACCCATAGTGATTTCTATCTGTCTGGGCATAGCACTGTGCCAGGTCCCAGAAGGTAAAGATGTCTGGCATAGGTCCCTGCCTGGAAATGCTCACGATCAGCCAAGAGAATGTGTGCAGCTGAAAACAGAGACACTGCCCTTACAAGACAGGCCATGATGTGGCCAAAGGGCGGGTACAAACGAAGAGATAAAGATGAGATTTAGGGGAAAAGCGAAGGGAGGAGGAGAAGATAGGGAAGCAGAGAGAAAGAGTGGGACGGGCTCGCCATCAAGATGCCATAATCCACCAGGCCTAACGCCCCAGCTTCATCAACCTGAGCCAGGGCTGTCCTTGTAGGCAGGGAGGGGCAGCAGGAAATGGACCACCTTTGAGAGCAAGGAACTCTGAGAACTCAAATCCCTGGGGGTCTGGAGTTTGGGGCATATTTTTTCTCTGTTGTGCATTTTTTTTTTTTTTTAAAGATTCTGTACTAAAAAAAAAAAGCCTGACATTCTTGTTTTGGTTTATCTGAGAATGCAGGCTCCTGAGCTGGCACTCCCTCAGGCAGGGGCTGGAGTGGGTGTCCTCGGTCAGGCTCCATCTCCGTAACTGATCTGGGTAACTGGGAGGACCCCACGGTCGGCGGAGCTGGATCCCTGCCCCTGGGGCAGCAGCCTCCCGCAGGAGTCATTAATGCTCCCGCTGCAAATTTGCAGGAGGCTGCTGGGGAGCCATCAATCACCTCTCAGAGGGCGCTCACAAAGCTGTCCTGGTCCTTCTGGGATAAGAAATCGCTTCTAGGCTTTTCTACACCAGCTCGCATCCACTTAGAACATAACGCTAAGGGCCTGACAGTGCCTTACGGCATATTATTTTTCCACTGAACCTATGTAAAAACCTTTCAAGGAAGGTAAGAGACCGGAAACCATCCTGTTTTCCAGAATGGATGGCCACAGCTCCGGGAGCCTGAGGAGCTTGCATCCACCAGGAAATGCTGGCAAGAGTCCTGGTATTTCTCTTTCCTTTCTTTATTTTGACTATTTTCTTTTTTCTTGAATTGTTTTCTCACTCTGCTCCTGAGGCCTGATTTTGTCCCCTAATTTTAAGCAGATGAAAATGTTGCTTTCCATACAGCAAAGGCTGTGGTTAGCATTTGCTTTTATGTATCTTCATATTTCTTTTCAGAGGTCTGACTCTATGGTAACGGGACCAGTCTCCACAAGTCATAAACAGGTCACGACGTGGGTTTTGGTAGTCAGTTTCATGGACCCGCTCAGTCTGTCTGCCTGCCCCGTGGGGAGACATCCTCTTCTTATTGCTGTCCCTTTCTCTTAAGCATCTTCAGTCTGTCCCTTTTCATGCCCAATTCTCTCCTGTCTAGGAACTTCTGTTTTCTCTTACAGTTTTCTCCCACAAAGCTACTATCTATCTTTTCAACCCTGTTTCCCATTCAAGGATTCCCAAGGATTGGCAGGACCTGCCCCCTTCATCACACTTGTCTCCCCCCCACTCAGGTGTGTGTGCACCAGTCGGTGGAGCCCCAGCCCCCAGGAGATGCCTCGTTCTTACAATTCATTTTCTGTGACACCTCTACAGCATTTGACCATGTTGAATTTTGTATCTCTTTGGTGGAGAGGGGGAACATACTGGGTCCTGGGTCTGCAGGACACTTCTGTATCTTGCTTCTTTTCCTCTCTCTCTGATGTTCGACTCTGTTCTGACCTCATCCCTGCCTCCCGCATCGCATCATGGATATTTCCAAGGGATTGGATTGTAACCGTCTGCTATTCCCTCTCTTCCCCCTCTGCCTACACCCAACACTGTAGTTAGACGTACTCATTTACTCACATGTTTGTTGTTGTTGTTCAGTCACTCAGTTGTGTTCAAGTTTTTGTGACTCCATGGACTGCAGCAAGTCAGGCTTCCCCATCCTTCACATCTCCCGGAGCTTGTTCAAACTCATGTCCATTGAGTTGGTGATGCCATTCAACCATTTCATCCTCTGTCGTCCCCTTCTCCTCCTGCTTTCAATCTTTCCCAGCATCAGGGTCTTTTCCAATGAGTCGGTTCTTCACATCAAGTGGCCAAAATATCGGAGCTTCAGCTTCAGCATCTGTCCTTCCAATGAATACTCAGGATTGATTTCCTTTAGGATTGACTGGTTTGATCTCCTTGCTGTCCAAGGGACTCTCAAGAGTCTTCTCCAACATCACAGTTCAAAAGCATCAATTCTTCAGTACTCAGTCTTCTTTATGGTCCAGCTGTCATATCCATTCATGACTACTGGAAAAACCAGAGCTTTAACTATATGGACTTTGTTAGCCAAGTGAAGTCTCTCCTTTTTAATATGCTGTCTAGGTTTAACAGTGTTTAATATTGTTTACACTCACAATTACACAATTGCACTCATCTCACATGCTAGCAAAGAAATGCTCAAAATTCTCCAAGCCAGACTGCAATAGTATGTGAACCATGAATTTCCAGATGTTCAAGCTGGATTTAGAAAAGGCAGAGAAACCAGAGATCAAATTGCCAACATTCATTGGATCATCGAAAAAGCAAAAGAGTTCCAGAAAAACATCTACTTCTGTTTTATTGACTATGCCAAGCCTTTGACTGTGTGGATCACAATAAACTATGGAAAATTCTTCAAGAGTTGGGAGTACCAGACCACTTGACCTGTCTCCTGAGAAATCTGTATGCAGGTCAAGAAGCAACAGTTAGAGCTGGACATGGAACAACAGACTGGTTCCAAATCAAGAAAGGAGTACATCAAGGCTGTATATCGTCTCCCTGCTTATTTAACTTACACGCAGAGAATGAGAAATGCTGGACTGGATGAGGCACAGGCTGGAATCAAGATTGCCGGGAGAAATATCAATAACCTTAGATATGCAGATGACACCACCCTTATGGAAGAAAGTGAAGAGGAACTCAAAAGCCTCTTGATGAAAGTGAAAGAGGAGAGTGAAAAAGTTGGCTTAAAGCTCAACATTCAGAAAACGAAGATCGTGGCATCTGGTCCCATCACTTCATGGCAAATAGATGGGGAAACAGTGGAAACAGTGCCAGACTTTATTTTTTGGGCTCCAAAATCACTGCAGATGGTGACTGCAGCCATGAAATTAAAAGACACTTGCTCCTTGGAAGAAAAGCTATGACCAACCTAGACAGCATATTAAAAAGCAGAGACATTACTTTGCCAACAAAAGTCTGTCCAGTCAAAGCTATGGTTTTTCCAGTAGTCATGTATGGATGTGAGAGTTGGACTATAAAGAAAGCTGAGCGCCAAAGAATTGATGCTTTTGAACTGTGGTATTGGAGAAGACTCTTGAAAGTCCCCTGGACTTCAAGGAGATCCATCCAGTCCATTCTAAAGGAAATCAGTCCTGAATATTCATTGGAAGAACTGATACTGAAGCTGAAATTCCAATACTGTGGCCACCTGATGCGAAGAACTGACTCATATGAAAAGACCCTGATTCTGGGAAAGATTGAAGTTGGGAGGAGAAGGGGATGACAGAGGATGAGATGGTTGGATGGCATCACCAACTCAATGGACATGAGTTTGAGCAAGCTCTGGCATTTGGTGATGGACAGGGAGGCCTGGTGTGCTGCAGTCCATGGGGTCACAAAGAGTCGGACACGACTGAAGGACTGAACTGAACTGAATACTATTTACTAAGAATCCTGAGTCTCGTTGCCTCCCAGACTCCTCTCTAGGCCCTGGATGCAGTGGGGACGGGACTGAGCCTGCTGCATGGAGCTCACACTCTCCTGGGGCCGCAGACTGTGGACAAGTAAACAGACACGTGGCAGCCGGCGAGAGTCCTGAGCTGAGTCAAGCAGGTAACGGGGGAAAGAGACGGGACTGCTCTCCCACCTTCGGGCCAGGGAGGGCTCCTCACATCTGAGCTGAGCCACAAGTGATAAAGGAGCCGTGGGCATCTCCAGGGGAAGGAGGTGGAGCAAGGACAGATGACATCTGTACAGATGAGCCCGAACCAGGGCCACGGTTCATTCCCTCCCTCCACGCCTCCCGCTGCCTCTCGGCTGTCCCTGCTGTCACTGCAGGTGCCGCTTGTCTGGGACCAAGTCAACTCTGCCAAAGAACGGGCGCTCTCTCTCCTGATTCCTGTGTCTCTTCTTCTAGAGCCAGTCCGGCTGGTCGCTGAGGAGTCACCCAGTAGAGACCACCGCCCTCTCTCTAGTATTCAGTGTCAGTAAGCGTCCCCAGCGCCCTCTGCTTCCTCACCCTCCACCAGTCCATGCAGTCCCCTGACGCCAGGTTCCTTCCTACACAGTTCGGCCCGCGACCACAGGCAGACGAGTAAGCACCGTCTACCGTGAACTCAACAGTATTCCAGGCATGGGTGGGCACTTTGCACACACTGGCTCATACCACCCACAAGGCGGTCTGAACGGCTCTCTTTTACAGATGGAGAAACTGAGGCTTAATAGCCCCTAGATCACAGCCTTCTCTATGTCTTTTCTTTTTTTAAAAAAATAATCCTCATGGAAAAGACCACATTTCCTAGCTGACAAATAAAGGCCCCCAATTCCCTATTGAACCACAGCTCTCCCACTCTTCTCAACATGAAATCTCTGACCCTCCTAATCAATAAATCTATTTCTCTTTCTTCTGTCATGTTTTCTTGCCGTGCCTTCCGTGTCTGACACGCTTTGCCCTTCTCACTTTGCTTGTTCACATCTTTCCTCCTTTTCCCTCCTCTCCTCAGTGATACTTTCTCCACTCACTTAGGCCACAAAAGGGGAACCAGTTTTATCAGTTGTTGATTGCACATAAATTTCCTCACAGTAACTGTGAGCAGACCCGTCAAGACAGAGCATGACGCGTGGAAATGTGAACTCTGCAGACAGTCTCGGGGTTTGAATCCCAGATCTGTCCCTGAGGGGCTGCACGATCTCTGGGCTCCATTTCCTCATCTATAACCTAGAGCTGATGCTGGCAGTCCCGCCTCAAACGGTGCAATCAGGTTAAATTAGCGAATGCACAGAACCATGTGGTTAGTCTGGCACAGAGCGTGTGCTCAGTGTTTGCATCCCAGACTAGCATGGTATTTGGGGGATAATGTGGCCTCAATGAATATCTTTTCAATATTGCTTCATTCAAATCAATAAATATACACGTGTGTGTGTTTTGTCACTTAGTAGTGTTCGACTCTTTGCAGCCCCACGGACTGTAGCTCTCCAGGCTCCTCTGTCCATGGGATTTCCCAGGCAAGAAGTGGGTTGCCATGCCCTCCTCCAAGGGATCTTCCCAACCCAGGGCTTGTCCCAGCATCTCTTACATCTCCTGAATTGGCAGGTGGGTTCTTTACCCCTTGTGCCCCCTGGGGGCAGTCTTCTATTAGTACTATGAAAATGGAGAGAAGTATAAGAACAGAAGAATTGACACAGGGAACCAGAATCATCACCCACTATTCATGGATGAAGTGGGAGAGTAATGTGAGGTCTGTGGGTTCTAATCCTGATGCTTTACCTCTGTGTCGCTTGGTTTTCCCGTCTGAAAACTGGGGACAATAATAGTATCTGCTTCACAGAGTTCCTGTGAGGACCTGGTGACGATGATAAGTGTAAAATACTTCATGCTCAGTGATCACTGGTTCTCCTATCACTGTGGCTGAGCCAGCCCCGCACACGTCTCTGACACAGAGGTTCTGAGGGCAGGGTCACAGGTCAGACTTGGAGGAAGTCAGGAGGAAGGAAAGAATTAGAAGCTTCTGGAGGAACCCAGGGGGTTCTGGGCACCGGGGAAAAGTGAGGGGAGGATGCAGGAAGGAGCTTGCCCGTCACTTGACTCAGAGCTTCCTTGCACGGCTTACGTTCAAGTGTGCTGAGAAGCCTTGGACAAGGACACTCCTCTCAACCCCGCCCTCCTGCTCAATTTCCACCTTCAACTGGATGAAAGAGACCTGGACCTCTCCCTAGAGAACTTAACCCTCTCCGGGTCTCTCCTCTCCCACCTGCCCACCGCCACGGCCTTGTTTCTGATCTGTAGTTCAAGTTTCTTGTTCAGACGATCACTCCAGATCCCGACACTCTCTATGGCCTCCAGCCACGCCTCCGTAATCCTCTCTACACTTGAGTAAAGTTAACCTGTGCGAAAAACCTGACTGCAAGCAAGAACTGTATTCAAATATTGAAACCGTGAACCACCGCACAGCGTCTCCAGACTGTTACTAATAACAACCCCCAGCTGTTGATGACGACTCATGTCATCTCAATGCTGTCGATACAAGAAGAGGCAGAGGTGAAATTTCAAGTGGATGAAGGACTGATTGCACGGAGCCATAAATTCCAAACGAGTCCATGGAAAACAGTGCATCTGAATCTGTCTCAAACCTCTTTAACCACCACCTCCTGTTTTAGACAGTGGTTCTAAAGGATAATATATAATACTTTCAGGACCCAGGGAAGTTAAAAGGGAGAGAAGACTGTGAAATGAAGCTGAGCAGTACCTGTGTGGTTTAAATATTTCAGAAGTGATTCAGTTCTCAGGGGTTTCCTCTAACATCCCCAGGCAACCATGTCACGGCTGAATTCCAACTGCACTTGTACTCGTTAGCTCCCCACTCAGCCCCTGGTTACACACAGTATCCCATGTGGAAGTTAGCTCGAGTCCTGTCCGTGCAAGATGGTAAGTTCCCCAAGGACGGGAGACTTACTTTCTTGTTCTGGCTCTCCTGTCCAGTGCCCTATGACCCTGGAAATAATTTCAATTTCCCCTCTATTTCTTAGATACAGGGGTTGAATTATCTCTATAAGCCCCTGGTAAATAGCAGTGCATGCTAAGTCGCCTCAGTCGTATCTGACTCTGTGTGACCCTATGGACTACAGCCTACGAGGCTCCTCTGTCCACGGGATTCTCCAGGCAAGAATACTGGTGTGGGTTGCCATGCCCTCCTCCAGGGGATCCTCCCAATCTAGGACTGAACCTGAGTCTCTTATCTAACCTGCATTGGCAGGTGGGTTCCTTACCACCAGCACCGCCTGGGAAGCCCATGGTAAACAGCAGAGGTCGTTCATAAATCTCTATAATGGTGGTTTCCAATCTCAGCCCAGAAAACAGAAGAGCAACTGAGCAGCACTAGGGGCTGTACTTAAAGGTCAAGTTGGACCAGCCGCTCCTGTTACTGACTGGTCAAGCACAAGATAATAAATGGATGGTTTCTATTCATTGGGGCAGCACAGAACATTGAAAAAAGCCCTTGACTTGGGATCAGAAGGCTGAGTTTGACCCTTGGCTCTGTGTGGCTCTGGGGGATCTTGGCTAAATCCACTAGACTCTGCTCTTAGAGCTAGAAGGGGCCTCAGCAGTCATGGCGTGGATATTGAGGTGGTGAGTTGAGGTGACTTGCCAGACATAACTGAGTTAGTGACAGAGTGGGGACTCTCACTCTTGGCTCTTGGCTCAGGGCTCTTAGAAAACCAAGAACCATTTGGAGTCTTGACAAGGGATAAATAATTTTTCCAGATAAATTGTAACACGCACTGAGCACACTAAAGTCCATGTGTAAACGTTTGTGGGAATTCAGTCCTTATGCTTCTGAGTCATTTGGTGTTAAATCATCTACATGCTATTCTTCTGAGAGCTATTGATGTCCAAAGTGCCCTTTAAGCTTGGTTCTTTACTTAAGTCTTTTTTTTCTTTCTTTTTTGATGAGAAAATAGGAAGCTCTCTGCCAGAAATAAACACATTTGAATGCCAGATGACTTAAATTTTTCTTTCAGAATTAATATCTGCCAAATCTGAGTTAGTTCTAATGCTCTATTTTAAAACAAGAGGAGGGTAGGGCTTGTTCCCAACTTCAACCATCAGAACATCAAGCTGAAATAAGTAAAGCGTAACTTAAGTCATTCGAGCAAATGTTCTTATTTTAGTGTAATGTTTATAAGGATTTTGGAAAGGGGCATGCCTGGAGAATCCCCATGGACAGAGGAGCCTGGTGGGCTACAGACAATGGGGTCACAGAGAGTCGGACACGACTGAGTGACTAAGCACAGCACAGGTAGATATAAGCCTTGTAATTCTGCTTGTTACGGTTCAAAGTAGAGACCCACTGGATTTGCTTTTCCACTGGTTTACAAGAGGTCCTTTTACTTTGATACTACATTTGGGGAAATGTTTGGGCACCATATTATTGCAGCCAAGAGAGGGATGTAGATGGGTGGTCCAGTGGGGATGAAGTGCATCTGTGGGGTGGGGGCTTACGTGACCCACAAATGAGATCTTTAGCCAAAAAGGAACAGAAGTGAAAGAATGGATGCAGGCACAGGGTACTCCAGCGTAGCTTTGTTTTCAGCATGAAGAAAGACATGATTAATGACCACTGCTTTCTAAAACTCTTCTTCTAATAGTTTAAACTGTAGTTACTGAAACAGAGCTTTGCATCTCAGTGAACTGCAGTGAGTCAGTTATATCCAGACCTGAGGCCAGCTCTGTCCACAGCCTCAACTCTCAGATGCTTTCTGATGGATTGTCCTTCCAGAAGAACAAGCCCTGAGAATCCTGAGCCTCTCTAGACCTTTGCTACTCAGAGTGTCTCCAATTGTCTAGCAATGTTGGCATCACCTGGAAGCTTCTTAGAAATTCAGAGTTTTAGGTCCACTAAAGGTCCGTCTAGTCAAGGCTATGGTTTTTCCTGTGGTCATGTATGGATGTGAGAGTTGGACTGTGAAGAAGGCTGAGTGCCAAAGAATTGATGCTTTTGAACTGTGGTGTTGGAGAAGACTCTTGAGAGTCCCTTGGACTGCAAGGAGATCCAACCAGTCCATTCTGAAGGAGATCAGCCCTGGGATTTCTTTGGAAGGAATGATGCTAAAGCTGAAACTCCAATACTTTGGCCACCTCATGCGAAGAGTTGACTCATTGGAAAAGACTCTGATGCTGGGAGGGATTGAGGGCAGGAGGAAAAGAGGATGACAGAGGATGAGATGGCTGGATGGCATCACTGACTCGATGGACGTGAGTCTGAGTGAACTCCGGGAGTTGGTAATGGACAGGGAGGCCTGGCATGCTGCAATTCACGGGGTCGCAAAGAGTTGGACACGACTGAGAGACTGAACTGAACTGAGTGCTACTGAATCAGAATCTGCATTTAGACAAGACTGCCAAGTGATTTGGGCTTCTCTCATTGGAAAAGACCCTGATGCTGGGAAGGACAGAAGGCAAAAGGAGAAGAGGGTGGCAGAGGAAGAGATGGTTAGATAGCATCACTGACTAAATGGACATGAATTTGCACAAACTCCAGGAGATAGTGAAGGACAGACAGGGAATCCTGGCATGCCGCAGTCCCTGGGTTGTAGAGTTGGACACGATTTAGCAACCGAACAACAAAAAACAACCCAAGTGATTTATATGCACGTTAAAGTTGGAGAAATACTATCCTGGAAAAGAGGTAAGGAAACTATTTTCTGTAAAGGACCAGATAGTAAACATTTCAGGCTTTGCACACCAGAAGGTCTCTGATGCAAATGCTCAACTCTGTCATCACAGTACAAACAAATTGGAGTGGCTTTGTTCCCATCCACGTTATTTACAACACCAGGTGGGGGCTGGATTTGGCCTGGGGGACTGAGAGTCACAGGCATATGTTGTCACAAGCAAAACAGAAGAGCACGTCTCTTCCCTTCTTTGTCTGTTCTTACTCTCTGCCTATGCGGCCCCACTTCCCTCTCCCTAAATAACCTCCTCTCTTCCCTTGATTCCATTCTGTTTCACTGACTGGGGAATTCCTACCCATGTTCAAGGCTCATTCCACACACTACCTCTTCTCTAGGCTTCTATTCTGTGCTTCCTCAGAATTAACTGGTCCTCCTTTATGTTTCAAAAACTCTTTACAGGAGCTTCTAATGCTGTGCTTATACCTAACAAAGAAACTTTTTTCTCTTCCACTAACTTCCAAGCTACTTAAACACTCTGTGTGCATCTATTGGTTCACTTGCCTTTCCTGCCCCTGAAATGTACCCTCTTTGAACAGGCACTGTGTTGTGTTTCTGTTTGCACATCTGGTGCCCAGCACAGTGATATGTGTACTTGGTCATTAAGTCGTGTCTGACTCTTTGTGGCCCATGGACTGTAACATGCCAGGCTCCTCTGTCCAGGGGACTCTCCAGGCAAGAATACTGGAGTGGGCTGCCATGCCCTCCCCCAGGGGATCTTACCCACCCAGGGATCGAACCTGAGTCTCCTGTTTCCTTCTTGGCAGGCAGACTCTTTACCACTAGCAGCACCTGGAAGCCCACAGTGATATAATGTATACCAGATAAATATGAATTACTTTCTTGTCTCTGACCTACACTGGTCTTACTTTAAGAAATGTATTTAGAATTAAAGGGAAAAACTGACCTAGAAGAACTGCACAATCATGGGAGTGCTGAGCACTGAAGATGCAAAGCCGTGTATCTTCACAGCCTACCTCGAGAAAGCTGTGGTCCTGCCCACCTTGAGGTTGACAGATTGCAATTTTTCCATCAGCCGTTATGGGAAAATCCAAATGAACTTTTTGGCCAACCCAATACTTGGATCCAGCACATTTAAAGAGCCACAGTGAAGAACAAGAATGATAAAGGACTTCAGAGGCATCTTCACAGCATCAGGGAAAGAAGTTGAGCTAAGAGAGTCACAGGATTGAAACAAATCAGGTTCACAATTCTTTAATGTATAATAGGGGCTTCTCCTTTGTAAGGATTAAAATACTCACATCTTGTGTCCCCCTACTCTCTTCCTTGTATCAAGATCCTGGGAGAACTGAGTAACTAAGATGCTGCTGCATGGACATGAAATGAGAAAGAAAAGTGAAAAGGTAGGGGTGTGGGTGTGTGTATGTGTGTGTAATATAACCTCTTTACAAAACTTTTTATCATGGAGATGTTCAAACATCCAGTAAAAGTGGAATAAATAGTATAAAAAGCATGCCCATCATTCACTTACAACAATGCTTTCCAAAGTTTTTTTCATCCCTCTACTTTTAAAAAGATTTAGGATCCTTAAATCCTAGCTACCATGTCACATATCACTAATATTAATACTACAGTGAGAACCTTTAACAGATAAGTTTTCTCTTATTAATAATGTACCCGCAACACCCTTATGTATCTCCTAGCTCTGTCCAATGATAAAGCTTAGAAACGATGAAGATCCAGTAGTAACAAGCACCCCTAGCATCCAGATTGTGGTTTTTAAAATCACTTCCCACTTAAAACGGGGTGAGGGCTCCCTGGAGAGATGGATGACACTGGGCCCAAGATGGGAAATGTACAAACGAGCTATGAACATCTTACTGTGCCAGAAAAGCAAGGATGCCATCAGACTACCGGAGCCAATTCCAAAAGCCCAGGAGCTAACCTGAAGGGCGTCCTACCGGCCAAACGTGACACAGTTTGAGCCTCAAAAGGAATGATGACAGCAGTGAATTAAAACACGCTTGGTATGTTAGAACCCATGTGATCACAATGGTACAAAAACTCACTGGTCACCAGCTCAGTATTCTGACTACTTCCCCAGTAGCTCAGCTGGTGAAGAATCCACCTGCAATGCAGGGGACCCTGGTTTGATTCCTGGGTCGGGAAGATCTGCTGGAGAATGGATAGGCTACCCACTTCAGTATTCTTGGGCTTTCCTGGTGGCTTAGCTGGTAAAGAATCTGCCTGCAATGTGGGAGATCTGCGTTCAATCCCTGGGTTGGGAAGATCCCCCTGGAGAAGGGAATGGCTACCCACTCCAGTGTTCTGGCCTGGAGAAGTCCATGGACTATTCCATGGGGTTGCAAAGAGTCAGACACGACTGAGAAACTTTCACTTTCATAAATGAAAAATAATGAATCATATCACCTGCCTTTCATACATCCTGAAATTATATTTTGGGGTAACCAAATGTTTGATGAGGGAACAAGAATCATTAATGGCTGTTAAAATATTTAGATGTAAGTTTGATGAATAACTTCAGAATGGATGACAATACCTAATAATACCTGACAACATCAGGCTGACAGTACCTGAGCCAATTAATCAATCTTAACATCACTAGAAGTGGGACAAGCAAGTATTCTGTGACTACCCACGAAGTACTCTTTGGCAAAGGACTGAGCCTAAATCTAATCGAGCCTGTTTACAGGAGATGTGGGGAACAAAGCAACATGTTAACTGATACTATAGGGCTGAAATGAACTAAATCTAGCATGTGGGGAATTCTACAGATGAAACGACCTGATTAGTTCCACAATGAATGCAATGATAAAGAGGGGATCTTAGGGATGAAATGGGACTTATACACCAAAGGCAATGCGAGATTTTTTATCTTTTTGTTTGTTTTGGGTGTTTTTTAGAATAAATCAACAGCAAAAACAAAATTTGTAAGGCAGTTAGGACATTTAAACACAGTGAAGAGTCTGAGGCATTTTGCTAGGGGAGGCCCGAGGCATGTAAATGCTGGAGTCCGGTGGTATCAGATCTATAGACTCACGGGCAGACGTGCACTGGCTCCTGGAGCTGAGTGAATGCTGACCAATTCTTCATCTGTCCCCTTTCGCTTGACTCTGGCTTCCCAGCCTCCATCAGGATGCTGTTCTTCTTTGTCAGGCTTTAGCTTTGGCAGTGGCTGTCATGTGTCTTTGACTCCTCTCTGGAATGAGTCAATGTGGGTCTCTGCATTTCAACCACATATTTACTGACAGTCTCCGATGACTTTTGGGACCTCTTCACAAACCTAAGTTCATTCCTTATGGATGATAATTACAGTTCTGTTCCTAAGATGGTAATTTTATTTCCTGGGTCTAAGAACTCCTTTTCCTCAGGTACAGATATTAGCAGTGGGTTTGATAGTGAATTGGTAAAGAAAATCACTTCAATAAAGATCTTTAGAAGCTGATAAAAGCTACCTTCCAACTCTCCCATCATGAAACGAACACGCGTTGCTCTTTACTTTCAGACGGAAAGGAATGTGTGTGTGAAGAGGTTGTAGGTGTTATGAGGATGGGGTTCCGAAGCCTTGATGTACTCAGAAGGGGAGGCCTTGTGCTTCCCCATGCAAAGAAGGAGAAAGAGAAGAATGCATGTGTGTGTGTGTGTGTGTATGAATTACAGAGGTACCTGCTGTAGACCCGCCAAGTAAAATTCCCAAGGAATCAGGCTCCAGTGTGTTTTCTGGATGATCATCACTTTAAACTTTCCAGAGGCTGACATTTTCTAATAAAAATCATTCTACCAAGTCCCTCTCCAAAAAAGGGGATTGATAAAACCCTATTGATGAAACATGTAATCATACAATAACGAATCTTCCATTTAGATGAATTGAATCAGGCTGAACGGCAACACGCTGAGTAAAAAGGGAGAAAAAGAAAGCGCAAAGCATTCCAAACAAGATACACATTTCTCTGAAAGCAGTGTGTCAACGAATCTCTTTGAATTGATAGAGCAATGTGTTATTACACCTACACACACTGCCACAGTCTCTGACATCTTATTGAAGAAAATGTGTATGTTTTCTTTGAGCCAATTAGGGATGCTGTTGATGCATGGGACGTGTCGGAGTTTTTGCTATGCCTCTCTTCAGCTACGGCGATCATTCAGCCAGCTAATTTGCTTTCCCGCTTTCATTCTATCCAATGAAATGTCCTGAGGGTCTGTTACTGGCACTTGGCCAGGTGCTCCAGGGGCATATAAATTATCAGACTATAAAATAAGGTCATACATGGCCATGTCTTAGTCATCTTATAGTCCCAGCCCCTAGGACAATCCTTAGCACAGAGGAGGAGCTCAGGGACTTTTTGTTAAATGAATCTGAAGCATTGCAGCCATGTTCCCCTTTCCAAGCTTGTGTATGTGCAGAAGAGATACAAGAATGCATAAAAATAGAAAAATAGAATATACTAAATCCTCCAAGCAAATAAGTAAGAAGAGCCACAGATAGAGAAGGTGAAAGGGGAAATTTTGATCCTAAAGAACTCATGCATGTGGTAAAATTTCAAGAACAGAAGGTATGAAGGGCATTTTAACAGAGTGAACATTATTAACAAAGGCACCATAGCTGGCAGGAAGGAGAAGGACAGGTTTGCTATACAGCGAAGAGTCCAGTTTAGTTGTCCTGAAGGCATAGGGCTGAAACTCAGGTAGTTTCAGGGGATGGGAGTTAGGACCAACCGGTGGAATTGCGGTAGGACCATCACTGTGGTATAAGAGGTGGGGCTAAACAAGAAGAGAGAGCAACAGGAGTGGGAGGTGGGCTGGGCTCTGGGGCAGAGGCGCAGGGGGCTGCAGACAGGGCTGGATTATCTGAGAAACATGCAAAGGATGGAAATAGGGCTGGACCACCAGGGAGAGGTACAAGGGCTTGAGATGGGGCTGGGACATTAGGGGGAGGAGATAAGGTAAAGGTGTAGGGGGTGGGAAACAGGACTAGGTGGTTAGGTAGAGGTCCTGAGAATATGAGACTGGCCTGCACTATTAGGCATATGGCGCAGGGCTGGGAAATAGGGCTGGGAAATTAGTAGTAGTAGTAGTGAAAGTCGCTCAGTCATGTCTGACTCTGCGATCCCATGGACTGTCCATGGAATTCTCTAGGCCAGGATACTGGAGTGGGTAGCCTTTTCCTTCTCCGTGGGATCTTCCCAAACCAGGGATCGAACCCAGGTCTCTCTCATTGCAGGCAGATTCATTACCAACTGAGCCACAAGGGAAGCCCGCTGGGAAATTCGGTGGAGACAGATAAGAGAAGGACCCGAAGGTCACAGTAAATTTGCTCCTCATTCTGGACGCCCCGGGGAAGTGCTGTCAGCTCCAGATCGGGACTAGATCACACCCTGTGAGTCTCTCTCCTGGCTCAGAGTGATGACAGCTGAACCACAGTCACGGCTTCAGATCTGAAGGAGGTGGATGTGGATCTGAAGGAGATGTGGGTGGCGCTGGGAAGGGGCTTGCATGAAGAAGGGAGTAGGCTGGAGCCTTCTATGACTATATCATAAATTCATGGCACACGTTACTCAAGACCTGGATCTTAATAGGAGGCATGTTCTAGGCCACTTTCCCTTTAGAGAGGTTCTAGAAGGCAATGGCACCCCACTCCAGTACCCTTGCATGGAAAATCCCATGGACGGAGGAGCCTGGTAGGCTGCAGTCCATGGGGTCGCTCAGAGTCAGACACGACTGAGCGACTTCACTTTCACTTTTCACTTTCATGCATTAGAGAAGGAAATGGCAACCCACTCCAGTGTTCTTGCCTGGAGAATCCCAGGGACGGGGGAGCCTGGTGGGCTGCCGTCTATGGGGTTGCACAGACTTGGACACGAGTGAAGCGACTTAGCAGCAGCAGCAGCAGATAGTCTGTGGGCAGGACTGAGGTGCCTGGCCTTCAGTGAGGGGCCCCTGAGAGATGCTCATTTCTCACTGCTCTAAATGGAGGGGATGCCTGCCTGGGGTCTGGATCCTGGGCACGTCTTACACTGTCCTTGTGTTTCCATCCACCGTTTCTAACTCTCCGCATGGTCCTCCGGGGACAGAGCAGGACATGTGCTTCTTGCTATTTTTAGGATGGTAAGAAAGAACGTGATAGCTTTCTTCTCTTTTTCCTCCCCTGCTGCCTTCTCTCCCTTTCAAGCTGTATTTCTATTCCGTGCATCCATTATCTGCCCTGGTGCTATGTTGGTGAAAACTGGTGAGAACGTCCTCACCCACATGTCTTGTTGACTACAGCCTGCCCCCACTCCCTCAGGGTTTCATGGCTCCTCTCCTCCACCTCTCTATTGAGTTTGCCATCTCCAGAAATGTCTTTTCATACAGAATACAACTTCAGAATGTAGATTCTGTTAGCAGCATGAAAAAAAAAAGAAAAAAAAGATGGTTATCATTCTTTGAGGAATTATAGAGATGTGGAAATGTTCCAGGGGTCCTCTCTTGCACATGGTCGGCATATAAACTTATTCCCACCAAATCTGCCATCTGAGATGGGAGCATTTGCTGCTGTGGGCTGTGTGAAAATGTTAGTCTGAAAACAAGAGGGCCTGGCATACAGACTCTGCCCTGCTTTAAATTCCACATGAATCATGGGCCAGTTCTTCGTCCTCCTCCTTCTTCTTTAATTCCTCTAATAATCTAGCTAAATCAAGCAAGAAACAAAAGGAGTGGAAAAAAACAAAACAAAACCCTGTATCTCTGTTTTTCCCTTTTTGCAATGCAGGTAACTATGACCCCAAAGCTCTTACTGTGGATAATGACTGTGAATTCAAGTTTTGTGAGGAGCTCCTCTGTGCCAGGCATTGGAAAAGGGCTGAGATAACGGTGTCTTGAGGGATCTTGCTGCGGTTAAAATTCTAACTCCTCCATTTCCTAGTAGCTTGTTCAACAACACAGTAATTAACCTCTGGTACTGGTCAGTTGCCCTCTTTGTACCTCAGTGTCCTCATCTATGAAGTGGGGACAATGACCAAGCTGGAATCATTACTGTTCCCGTGAGGATAAGTGACTTAATGCATGTTAAGCACTTAGAATTGATGCTTTCGAATTGTGGTGCTGGAGAAGACTCTTGAGAGTCCCTTGGACTGCAAGGAGATCAAATTAGCCAATCCTAAAGGAAATCAACCCTGAATACTCTTTGGGAGGACTGATGCTGAAGTTGAAGCTTCAATACTTTGGCCACCTGATGTGAAGAACTGACTCATTGGAAAAGACCCTGATGCTGGGAAAGATTGAAGGCAAAAAAGGAGAAGGGGGTGGCAGAGGATAGGATGGTTGGATGGCATCACTAACTCAATGGACATGAGTTTGAGCAAACTCCAGGAGATAGTGAAGGACAGTGGAGCCTGGCGTGCTGCAGTCCATGGGATTGCTAAGATTCTGACACAACTTAGTGACTGAACAACAACAAGCACTTCAAAGAGAGCATGGCAAAATGGAAGGCTCAGTAAGTATCTGCTAAACGACTTTTCATCTAATCCTCGGAAGAGCCTGACCTGTTAGGTATTGTTACTTCCGGTTTGCAATGAGCCTGGGGAGATTTGGCTTTCCTCTGGCCCCTGGAAGAAGCCAGCACCACAGACCCCAGCAGACATATGGGGTAGAGCATGCCCATATGAGTGGAGAGCTGCACACAGGATATGGGACCTACATTTGGATCCTGTCCTCCAGACTGAAGACCAGAGGGCCACCAGTTCAAATGCCCAGACTTATGGCCAGAGGGAGCCCTGGACCAAACACGCTGCAAACTGCCCCCTCCTGGGGGTCTGATTTTGATTTTGTTTTTCCACCAGTCCCTGAAGCAGCTTAGTAGCCTTGCAGTTGCACTGTTGGTAATATGTGAGTCCAGACAAGCCGTGAAATCATCCCTAGATTCTCCTCTCGTTTCACGTATAAAAGCTGGCGGTTAAATTAGATTACTGTTGTTTAAGATGTGTCCATCTCTGTCTTTACAGACCCCATGGACTGTAGCCCACCAGGCTCCTCTGTCCATGAGATTCTGCAGGCAAGAATATTCAAGTAGGTTGCCATTTCAAGAACTCTCCCCCTATAGAATTCTCTCCCAGGGATCTTCCCGGCCCAGGGATCGAACTGGATTACCTACTCCTCCAGCCTGTTACTTACATAAGTCAAGGTCAGTACTTCCTTCCGGTTGACATCCTGTCTACCCTGCCCAGAAGGGCTGTCCCCACAGAGGTCATCCGTCATCCCCAGAAGAGAGGACATTTGTGTCCAGGTCTCGCTCGCTCTCCTTTCTTCTCTCTCTTATATTTTTCTCTTTCTATCTCTGCATCTCTTTCTTTCTCTTTATCACTCTCTGTATCTTTATTTTCCCTGTTTTCTGTCTCTACCCCTTTTTTGTTCTCTCTCTGTGTATCTTTCTCTTTTGCTGTTTTCCCTCTCTGTGTCTCCATGTTTCTCCTCTCTCTTTCTGTATCTTCTCCCGTGTTCCTCTCTCTTTTTCCCGATATCTCTGTATCTGTCTCCTATGTTCTCTCTCTCCGCTACCAGTTCCTAACCATTAGCTACACTCAAGATTCATTAAACACCACAGGCAGTGGTGGGGATGGTGGGGAGAGGAGAAACAATAGCCTTCTGCAAAGTGGGACTGAAGCCCAGGAACCCATGAGGGACCATATGTTTCCTTTGAAAGGTCTATTTTAGCTCAACAGCAATGAAAAGCAGAAAGACTAGTTCGGTACCCACGACCACTTGACTCTCGAGCATACAGGGCTGCAGAAAACACCTCCATCTATTGTTGGTGGCTCGTGTCTGTCACCAAAGCTCAGAGTCTCTTCTCAGCAAGGCAACTTGCAGAATGTTTTACTTGCAGAGGGAAGTTAGGTGCCCTGCGGGGGCTCCTTAGCCTTCATGAACACAAATGGAACATTCCGAATGTGCCTCTTCAATTGCCCCAGCTCAACCTGCAGAAACGTGGCAGGTGTGTGGGAGGCGAGAAGCTAAACAGGCTGAGCCTTTCAGGCAGCAATTCTCTCAGCAAGAAAGAATAGCAGTCCTGGGCTGTAGGGAGAGAATTATTGAAACTTTTCCACTCTCTCTTGGGGAGAAAGGAACTGATGAGAGAACTTCAGAGTTGCAGGGAACCAGTCCTTCATGGAGGACGAGGGTGAGAGAGAGTGGAAGAGGTTAAAATAGCCCAAGAGTGAACACTGAAATGCAAGCAAAATATTTTTCTAATTTCTTCCCTTACTAGGAAAAGTTCAGGTTTTACAACACATGAAATCTGCTGGCCGGATACACCATTTGTTCTAGATGAGAAGAAGTGAGAAGCTTTGAAGTTTGTGGTCACGAACCCCACCCTCAGCTTGAATTACTCAGGCGTAGCAAGAGTACACACTCCCCGTGTATTTATCACAAGGTTTCTTCCCCCAAACAGTTGCTTAGGCTGAAACTTGCTGGGTACAGTGCCTATTCACAGATGACATAAAGCAGAATTGAAAGAACTGTGTATCTCCTTCATTCAATTGGAAAGAGAGTAACTCAGAGCCCCCGACCCCGCCCTGCCTCAATTTTCCCAAGAGTGCCTTTCTTAGGGTGACGCTACAGGAGAGAAGGGGCAAAAACTAAAGGACCGAAGGAAGGGCCCGGAGTTCAAGTTCTCCCACTGAACTTCATTACTGGGTCATTTGCATTCCTTAGGCAATAGGATCATAAGGTTTTATAGCTGCAGGAAAACAAAATAGCAAACTTCCCATGCCCAAAATTGCTCCCCCGCAATCTAACCCCACAAGGCTATTTGTGGGGACAACTTAACAAGGTCTCTGAAAGTGGAACCATCCTGGGGAAATCAAGGAGTCAAAAACTTGAATTTTATATCTTTGCAAACTATGATATTTTAATTGTACTGATAATCAGAGAACGAGGACTCTGCTTTCACAATGGCACTTCACAACAGCTAAGACTACCAAGCAACAACTGCCTGCAGGAACAGCATGCGAAGGTGCCCATTAGAGAGAGCAAAAACCCAGGGGGCTGAAAGTGAAAAAAACCTGGAGAAGAGGGACTGTCTATTCACACGTGGACCCATTAAGCAACTGCATGGTATTGCAACAATAGCGTCACCCTGGAGTCCAGTCGGAAGGCAGCAGGAATGACCTTGCTGGTATTTGTTGAATCAGTTCATCGGTACTGAAGGATATTGTCCTGCTGCCATGACACCATCGTCAAAGGGTTTCACCAGTCCACAGCAGCGATACTGGTATAATGGTGGGATCAGTCTTTGTTATCCTCCCTTCTCCCCACCCTCCCCAAGGTCACTGGCAAGCTTCTGTTAGTATGACCAACCTTCCTAGTCTGCCTGGGCTGAGGGGTTTCTTGGGATGCGCGCAGTTTGAAAAGCCTCCAGAACTGTAAGCAGCAAATGTCTGTTGTTTGATGCACTGATCTGTGTGCCAGCCCTGGGCTGACGGACACACGTGCAGCCTCCAGACCAGCTCAGGCTCATCTGTTCTCTTCTGTGGAGAACAGGATGTCCAGTTGTCTTGCAGATATGGCAGAGCCAAAACTGCAAGTGGTAAGCAGGGTATGGCCGGAGGAGGGAAGCTTCAAGTAACACTCAGAATCCACAGTTCATGCCCACGGAACCAGGAAAACTAGAGCAAGACCCTGAATGCTTTCAGAAACTAGGCTCTATTATCCAGAAGATCCAGGGCTGAAATCCACCATCCCATACCTCACTGGCCAAGTTTAAAGCTCTCCATTCAAAACTTGCCCTGCATTTCTGCATACCAGCCTGTCCTCCCTAACTCATAAATATGTGACTGAATTCCAGATCCAAAAGACAGACTTGAGTCCTGCCTATCTCCTTAGCAGGAGACCTTGCAATAAAACTTCTTTTCCTAAAAGCCAGTGCAATAGGGTTGGCATCTAAGTGATTTGAATGCAAGCCCTGCTGGGTAACCCATACGGTACAGGTTCCACGTTCATAACTTCTCTACCTACACTGGATGCTAGTAAATGACGCTGACAGTGTTAAAACTTTAGACTTCATGAAGCCCTTTCATGGATTATTAAGAGTCTCCATTTAATGGTTAAAAAAATGGGGTTCTTAGAGCTGAATGACTTGATCAAGGACACAGATGATAAGGGGTAGTTCTAGGGTGGAACCCATGACTTTAGAAGCAAAGGTCACTGTTCCATCCACCACAAGAGCTGTTTCGGTTGCATATGGTAAAAAATATATATTAGTGTCTATTATATACTAGTATTGATATGATTGATATGTATATATATGTGTGTAGCATTTATGTAAAGTATAATTATATATACATTCATATATATTTACAAATGTGTATTTGTATGCACATATTACATATTTTGGAGAAGGCAATGGCACCCCACTCTAGTACTCTTGCCTGGAAAATCCCATGGATGGAGGAGCCTGGTGGGCTGCAGTCAATGGGGTCGCTAAGAGTTGGACATGACTGAGCGACTTCACTGTCACTTTTCACTTTCATGCATTGGAGAAGGAAATGGCAACCCACTCCAGTGTTCTTGCCTGGAGAATCCCAGGGATGGGGGAACCTGGTGGGCTGCCGTCTATGGGGTCGCGTAAAGTCGGACATGACTGAAGCGACTTAGCATTACATATTTATTTCAAATTGATTTAATCAAAGTTAGCTATTATGGTATAGGGCCAGTTTTTGGCTCTGGTCAAAATGTGCATTTGAATTCTGGCTTGCCATGAAAGATGATGTTAGTTCTCATACTTATTATGTGTACATTGAAGAGGATGGTTAATTGTGGGTTTAAAGACAAGGTAAAGAAAACAACTGGGAAGGAAAGCTTTTATAAACTGCACTTTTATAACTGACTTAATAAAACAAGGGCTTCCCTGTGGCTCAGATGGTAAAAAGTCTGCCTGCAATGCAGGAGACCCGGGTTCGATCCCTGGGAAGGGAAGATCCCCTGGAGAAGAAAATGGCAACCCAGTCCAGTACTCTTGCCTGGAGAATTCCATGGACTGAGGAGCCTAGTGGGCTACCGTCTATGGAGTCGCAAAGAGTCGTACACGACTGAGTGACTTCACTTTCACTTTTAATTATCAAAAAGGGCAACTGTATGTATGTCCTTTGCATACAGCACAGATCCCCTATTCTCTTTCAATGCTCTTATTCCATTCACAAAATAGCTCATTTGTCTAGAACAGTGCAGCGAGGGGAACTCACTGGGTAAAATGCTTGCTCAGCTTCTCTGCTTCTTCATTTCATCTCCATGTATATTTTACTACAAGTGGCTAAAATGCTTCTTTCAACTTGAGGTTTGTGCATCAGCCGTTCTAGGCTCAGGAAGACTGGAAGTTGGCCTTATTATCATTGTTTTCCTGTGTTGGTTTAACAGGAGCCGTGAGCAGTCCAAATGAGATCCCCATCAGCAGGTCACAAAGCACACTGCATTTCCTCTCCTGCACACAAGAGCTCGGTGACCATTTTTCAGCCTCTACATGAGGGACTCGTCTCTAAAGAAGTCAGAGCCACAACATTTACTCAATGGGCAGGTTCCTGAAGCTCAAGAAGTTCAATGTGAGACAGACTGCGCCCACCAACTTCATTTTTAAGCTCCTTGTTGCTATTTAGTCACTCAGTCATGTCTGGCTCTGCGACCCCATGGACTTCCTAGACACTAGACTTCCCTGTCCTTCACCATCTCCCGGAATTTACTCAAACTCATGTTCATTGATTTGGTGATGCCATCCAACCATCTCATCCTCTGTTGTCCCCTTCTCCTGCCTTCGATCTTTCCCAGCATCAGGGTCTTTTCCAACAAGTCAGCTCTTCGCATCAGGTGGCCAAAGTACTGGAGCTTCAGCTTCAGCATCAGTCCTTCCAATGAATATTCAGGGTTAATTTCCTTTTGTTTTGATGAGTTTGATCTCCTTGCTGTCCAAGGGACTCTCAAGAGTCTTCTCCAGCACCACAATTTGAAAGCATCGATTGTTTGGCACTCAGTCTTCTTTATGGTCCAACTCTCACATCTGTGCATGACTCCTGGAAAAACCATGGCTTTGACTTTACACGATCAAAAATGTTGATGTTTTGAAAATTCATTTCTAGTAAGTTGGGGAGGTAGTTTTTAGTCACCAGAATGTCAAAAGTATGTGTCATGTTTGGGGAAGAGAGGCATGGCCCCCTGTGATGGGCTTCTGTGGGCCACATGTGCAGGGCAACTCTTTTTGTGAGTGACCTGGAACTATAAATGTACTTTATAATGCTACCTTCCTTGTCCAGCAAAACTGGTATCCTTTATGTAATACACCAACATCTGATCTTGTGATTGTCAAGCAATCCTTATATCATAACCTTGGGAGAATGGTGCACTTAAGATACGATTCCTAACCCACAGTCAAGAATTTTTATAGAAAACTCAATGGTGCCTTAGTGATTGTTGATATCTCCTAGCTCTCAAAGCTGGATCTAATAATACCAGCAACTTTTAAAAGGGTCTGTCGAGAATTACTATCTGTTGTCCTCATGTATTAGACTCTGTGTTAGTTAATAATGGTGAACACATTGGTTTTGGGCAAGAGTACAGAGAAATGGTTGATGGGGCACCATCCATAAACAAGAGGAGAGCTCAATCAGCATTCGTGGGACAAGCGGGCTACTTGGGTGATGCTCTCATTCAAAGCCCTGTTCCCTAAGAATGAACTCTGCACCTGTGGTTCTTAAAGTGTGTTGGTTGCTGCTGTAAACCCTAGATTGCTATTGTCTCACTGCCCCTGGACTTTTATGCCTACACAAAACCCATCATAGCATTGGATTTAGATACCATTTAGTACAACACTACAACTGAATTCATAAAGTATGCTTGAAATATATAAGCCATGGCAGTGCCTCACCAATATATATCAAGCAGGAAGGAAAAGCTCTAAATCACGATATAAACTGTGTGTGTGTATGTGTGTGTGTGTGTATTCGGTTGTGTCCAACTCTTTGGGACCTCATGGACTGTAGCCTGCCAGGCTCCTCTGTCCCTGGGATTCTCCAGGCAAGAATCCTGGAGTGGGTTGCCATTTCCTTCTCCAATATAAACAGTGAAGATTCACCATATACAATACATATATTGGTTGTAGATACTATTCGCTGATGTAAAGCAGGCATGAGACAGCTTTTTAATGGTTATATCTCAAGTGCTATATATTTCTGTAGGCAAAAAAGTAGGTGCAAGAGCCAAAAAAATAATAGCCAATAACTTATGACAGTATTCTCGCCACCTCTTCTTAATATCTTCTGCTTCTGTTAAGTTCATACCATTTCTGTCCTTTATTGAGCCCATCTTTGCATGAAATGTTCCCTTGGTATCTCTGATTTTCTTGAAGAGATCTTTAATCTTTCCCATTCTATTGTTTTCCTCTATTTCTTTGCATTGATTGCTGAGGAAGGTTTTCTTATCTCTCCTTGCTATTTTTGGAACTCTGCATTCAAATGGATATATCTTTTCTTTTCTCCTTTGCTTTTCGCTTCCCTTCTTTTCACAGCTATTTGTAAGTCCTACTCAGACAGTCATTTTGCTTTTTTGCATTTCTTTTTCTTGGGGATGGTCTTGATTCCTGTCTCCTGTACAATGTCACAAACCTCCATCCGTAGTTTATCAGGCACTCTGTCTATCATATCTAGTCCCTTAACTCTATTTCTCACTTCTACGTATAGTCATAAGGGATTTGATTTAGGTCATACCTGAATGGTCTAGTGGTTTTCTCCAATGTTTTCAATTTCGGTCTGAATTTGGCAATAAGGAGTTCATGATGCAAATAAGAATAAGAAGAGGTAGCAAGAATACACAGAAGAACTGTACAAAAAAGATCTTCACAACCCAGATAATCATGATGGTGTGATCACTCACTTAGGCCAGACATCCTGGAATGTGAAGTCAAGTGGGCCTTAGAAAGAATCACTATGAACAAAGCTAGTGGAGGTGATAGAATTCCAGTTTAGCTATTCCAAATCCTGAAAGATGATGCTATGCAAGTGCTGCACTCAATATGCCAGCAAATTTGGAAAACTCAGCAGTGGTCACAGGACTGGAAAAGGTCAGTTTTCATTCCAATCCCAAAGAAAGGCAATGCCAAAGAATGCTCAAACTACCGCACAATAGCACTCATCTCATACGCTAGTAAAGTAAAGCTCAAAATTCTCCAAGCCAGGCTTCAGCAATACGTGAAATGTGAACTTGCAGATGTTCAAGCTGGTTTTAGAAAAGGTAGAGGAACCAGAGACCAAATTGCCAACATCCGCTGGATCATCGAAAAAGCAAGAGATTTCCAGAAAAACATCTGTTTCTACTTTATTGACTATGCCAAAGCCTTTGACTCTGTGGATCACAAAAAAAGATTTCTTTTAAACAAAGGAGCTTTTAAAGAATACACAATATACAGAGCCTGCTCCTTGCAGAAAAACCCCCTCAGGGGGGCTTCACCCAAGCAAAAAAAAAAAAAAAAGAGAGAGAGAAAAATAAAAAGAAAAAAGAAAAAAAGTGAAAAAGAAAAAAGGAAAGAAAATAGAGAAAGATCTAAAGATAGAAAAAGAACTAAAGAGTGAAAAGGAGAGAGGAACGGAGGAGGAAGGAATCAGGGAACGGAGCAAGATTGAGAAAGGAAGAAAGGAAGTTAGAAAAAGAGATACAGAGAGAAAGAGAGGGAGGAGGGAAGAAAAAGAGAGAAAGAGGGTAAAGGAAAAGAAATGAAGGAAAGAGAAGGTAGTAAGAAGGAAGAAGGGAGAATGAAAGAGGGAAACAAGAAGGAAATGATAGAAAGTAAAAGAGAAGAGAAGAGGAAGGAAAAAAGATAGAGTGAGGGAAAGAAAACTTGAGAAAGATTTAAAGAGAATAAGGAAGAAAAAATCAGCAGAGGAGAGAGGAGAGGACTTACAGGACACTGTGGCCAGACGACCTGGCGAGCTACCTCCCCCTCTGCGCAAACTTTAAAAAAAAAAACTTATCCACCACTTTCTGATTTGGGGCGATAGCCGCCGCCTCTGTTTGCGCCTTCCAGGGCCCAAAAGTTCCCCACCTTGCCCCCAAAGCCTCTCAAAGTGTTGCCTAAGCCTGAGGAAGATAAAAAGTTTTTTAAATAGTGGAGCTTTTAAAACAGACTGCATGCACAATATGCAGAGCGTGCTCCTTGGAGAAAACCCCTCAGGGGGGTCTCACCCAGGCTAAGAGAAAAGCCAAACGGTAAGGGGATCAGTTTCTCGAAATACTGGTCTCCCCATGTCTCTCTCTCTTTCACTCTGGCTGAGTCTCCATCTGGAGCGCGGAACCCACCATGCTTACTAATTATGCCTGGGCTTCTAAGATCTGACCGGGGAGGCCTCAGTGTCTCCTCTCCTTCGGGAGAACGGAAGGATGCCTGTGGCCTACGTAAGTGGTGCAAACTTCTTGTCTTGAAGTTTTATTGGTCTCCCGCGTAAACCAAGCCACTCAGCCTCTTTTCTCCACTGAATTTTCCTACTGAGCTATCCTTATTCTATTACTCTTTATATCTTTAATTAATATCTAATTGAAGCTATTGTATCCTGATCCTCGCCTATGCCGTCTCTCCTTCGAATACCCTGGATCAGCCGAGGCTGGTCCCCGGCAAGCTGACTCATTGGAAAAGACCCTGATGCTGGGAAAGATTGAGGGCAGGAGGAGAAGGGGAAGACAGAGGATGAGATGGTTGGATGGCATCACAGACTCAATGGACATGAGTTTGGGTAAACTCCGGGAGCTGGTGATGGACAGGGAGGCCTGGAGCGCCGCGGTTCATGGGGCCGCAAAGAGTCGGACACGACTGAGCGACTGAACTGAACTGAACTGTGAGAGTAGTGTCTAAAACCAGCAATTATTTTCCTCAGTGTTCCTGTTTCTTGCCACATCCTATTAAGTCTTTCTTGTAAAGGTGTTTGCAGTTAATAAAGTTCTTGCAGCATGTTTTTATTATTTCATGGGACATTGTACACTTTGTCTGTAACACCATGGGTTTTAGAGTAGCCACCCCATAAAGCTGTCTGTGAAGCTGATTTGTTGTGTGATCTTGAATAAATTATTAAAATTTTCTACGCCTCGGTTCCCTCTTTTATAAAATTGGGAAAATACTATCTGCATTTTAACCCAGAAGAAATGAACAAACTACATAAAGACACTGAATAAAAGGGTGCACATCCAGGACTTCCCTGTCAGTCCCGTGGTTAGGATGGCACGCTTCCAGTGCAAGGGGTATGCGTTCGATCCCTGCTCAGGGAACTACGATCCCACATATCTTGCACTGTGGCCAAACACTTTTTTAAAAAAGGATGCACAACAAGCACTTAGCTCATATCTTGATAGCTAGACTTGGATTTCCAAACCTAGCCGCATACTTAAGAGGCACAGAGGGACTGTATTGTCATCATTATCATTGCTATGCTGACGGATAAAAAATCAAGGTGTCAGGTGCGATTATCCAATTCTCTAGGCAGTTACTGGTTTATGTGTAAATTAACACATAATTTTTTGATTTATATACTTCAGCCTTCTCAGAGTACAAACAGCAGGTATCGGTTTCCTGGACTCTGATGGGAATAAGGACTGTGACCGGAGAGAATTGCTAAGCCTGTAATGGTAACAGTGATATGCAGACTGCTGGAGAATTTATCAGTATTGTTGTTGCCCTCTAAGGCCCTTTAGAAACTCCTCCCAGACTTCCTAAGCTCACTATGTGCCTCCCATGCCAACTTCTATAACCTCTGTTATTTTAACTCTCATATTGTAGGGTAATTGCGTATCTGCGTCTTCGCTCTACTGTATATGTATTGAGAAAAGCCTATATCTTTTCATCTTTGCCTCTCAAATGCCTAGAACAGCAGTTGCATGGAAGAAGCACTCAATACTTGTCTGTTGAATGACTGAAATGACCTGACCAAGATTACAGAGAATAAATGATGAATTCAGGACTTAAACCCATATCTTGTGACTACAAATCCCTTATATTGTTTCTGTGGACTTTAGCTAAAGCAGGGTGATTGAGTCCCATGTCTTAAGAGTGGGAGATTCTACCTACTCCTCATAGAAATTAATCCCAGTAAAGGACAGAAAGATACAGCCTAGGCTTGACAATATTAAAACCCCCAAACTACAAACTCATATTGTTAGCAGATTCAGTATGATTTTTTTTTATATCACCAGCTGAGTACTATTCTTGCCTAGGAAAATGTCAGTGTGTAAGAGTGTGTGTGTGTGTGTGTGTGTGTGTGTGCGTGCGCACACATGCCCATGCGCAACTACATTAATCTGGCTCCAAGCACTCTAAGTGTAATTTATAGCTCTTTCTCTTATGATAACATTTGACCTAATTTTTGTCTAAGCAATAAATTCCCAACTAACAGTGGCCCTATAGGCAGGAAATAGCTAACAGAGCAAAGAAACACATTTTTTGAATAAAATCAGCGTTTCGTCTTCCTCATACACAGAACTCCTCATTGAGAATAGGAGACTGTTTCCAGGTTCTGTGTTTCAGAAACATACTTCGCTCAGTTGGCTCCTAGGTCTGTCTGAAAAACAATATTCCTCAAACAGACGAATTCTCAGTTTCAACAGAGAATGAAAACGGCTCAATTTTCATAGGCTGAGAAGGACTGTGAGGTTTCATTACTCCCAGAAGGCCCTTTCCTGAGGTCCCACTGCTTAGGACAGCAAGTTCTCTGGTTACTAGTGAAGATGAGACTGCTCACGGCCCTTGGGGCTTATTTCTCATATAAACACAGCATTCTGTTGAGAGCTTGTCCAACCGTGTGCCCTGCTCTTTCTTACATGCTCCCATGAACTGCTCGAGGCAAACAGCCAAGCAGGAGGAAGGTGGGGTCGATAGAATAAAAACCCAGCAGGAGACGGGATCCTGGTAGTCACAGGAACATCTCTTGCACATCTGGGCAATCAGAAAGGAAGACTTGCATTTGTTGTGCGGGTTTCTTTTTAAGATAATTCAAGAATGAGTGAACTTTTGAATTAAACCTAAGTAGATGGTGACTTACTGAGTTGAAAATACTGAGCAGTTATACTCCCCTGGGGATCCAAGAAGCTAGGGCAGTAGTTGAACTCAGATTAGCTGAGCTTTTCCACTAATAGCTTCGCATCAAACCCTCATCATTAGGGATACATATTACCTTTAGCCACACTCTTAATCCAGTTTAGCAGCTTTTGATTGTGACTATTCATTCCAAGCTTTACTAAGTGCTGGTCTGTAAGGCTCTGGAATTCGGAGAAATCAAGAATCTACCGTAAACCACTCTGCCAGGAAGCAGCCAAAGTGATAAATGTGTAACTTGTATCTTCATGATCATGTCACCACTGTTCTCGTGTCACTTTCAGATTCCGAGCCAAACTTTAAAAAATTAGGTATTCAGGAAGCCCGTGGACAGATGCCATCCATCACACAGTGACACTTCCACAGGTTCACAACAAGCACTCTTTCATGATTTGATAGAAAGAAGGAAAATGATAACAGGGCACAAATATCCTTTGAGACAAACAGGTCAACCCAAAATACATCCTACTAGCTTGACCTACTACCCTACATCTGCGGAAATGAAATTAAAAAAAAAAAAAAAGAAGCATACACTCTTCATGGCAAAACTTTAGGTAGATTTTGGAGGATCCTTGCATTGGTTGCTCTTTGGAGAAATGGGTTATTCAGATATTTATGGTCCTATTTTAAATGAATTGATTAAAGTAACATGTTGTTATTTTCCCTCAAAACACTGCCATTATTTCAGAAAAAAAAAAGTTAAATCTCCTAAGACACTAAAGGTCTTCCATGGCATGACTCTAAGTTACTTTTGGGTTTCTACTATATCTTTATATTGGAGAAGGACCCTCTACAGTATTCTTGCCTGGGAAATTCCATGGAGAGAGGAGCTTGGCAGGCTACAGTCTCTGGGTTCACAACAGGTCGGACATGGCTTAACGACTAAAAAACAACATATGTTTACATGCACCCAGTCTTACGGAGAAGTCAATGCACCTAGTTCCATACACATGCCCTATAAGCTTTGGTTCCTGATGTCATCCCAATGTTTATGTACCAAACATCTGTCCATTGACATCATGTTCATTCTGGAAAGTCTTACTTAAACATTTTCTCTTATTTGAAATTAATCTCAACTTAGCATTAAAAAAAGTCATCTTGGAGACTTCTCTGATGGTTCAGTGGCTAAGATTCCATCCTACCAATACAAGGGGCCCAGGGTTTGATTCCTGGTCAGGGAATTAGATCCCACATGCCACAACTAAGAGTTCACATGCCTCATCCCACATGCAGCAACAAAGATCAAAGATCCTGTGTGCTGCAACTAAGACCCGAGAAAACTAGGCAAATATAAAAAAAGAAGCCATCATGAGTCACTACTGGTGACACCCAATAGCAGTTAACAAGTAGATCTTATCTCCTACGGCAAATCTATCAACGTCTTTTGCCTGCCTAGATGTTGTGTTGGGGATTCTGAAACTGCCCACCAGTGGGAAAAAAAAAACAAAGTTAGTGGTTAATTAATAACGTCTGCAAGGGACACTGGAGTAGGGCAGCCATAGTCTTGCCATTTCTGCAACAGACAAATTCTGAAAGATGATACTGTGAAAGTGCTGCACTCAATATGCCAGCAAATTTGGAAAACTCAGCAGTGGCCACAGGACTGGAAAAGGTCAGTTTTCATTCCAATCCCAAAGAAAGGCAATGCCGAAGAATGCTCAAACTACCGCACAATTGCACTCATCTCACATGCTAGTAAAGTAATGCTCAAAATTCTCCAAGTCAGACTTCAGCAATACATTAACCGTGAACTTGCAGATGTTCAAGCTGGTTTTAGAAAAGGCAGAGGAACCAGAGATCAAATTGCCAATATCCGCTGGATCATGGAAAAAGCAAGAGCTCCAGAAAAACATCATTTTCTGCTTTATTGACTATGCCAAAGCCTTTGACTGTGTGGATCACAATGAACTGTGGAAAAGTCTTCAAGAGATGGGAATACCAGACCACCTGACCTGCCTCTTGAGAAATCTGTATGCAGGTCAGGAAGCAACAGTTAGAACTGGATATAGAACAACAGACTGGTTCCAAATAGGAAAAGGAGTTCATCAAGGCTGTATATTGTCACCCTGCTTATTTAACTTCTATGCAGAGTACATCATGGGAAACGCTGGACTGGAAGAAACACAAGCTGGAATCAAGATTGCCGGGAGAAATATCAATAACCTAAGATATGCAGATGACACCACCCTTGTGGCAGAAAGTGAAGAGGAACTAAAAAGCCTCTTGATGAAAGTGAAAGTGGAGAGTGAAAAAGTTGGCTTAAAGCTCAACATTCAGAAAACGAAGATCATGGCTCAATGGACATGGGTTTGAGCAAGCTCTGGGAGTTGGTGATGGACAGGGAAGCCTGGCGTGCTGCAGTCCATGAGGTCACAGAGTCAGACATGACTGAGTGACTGAACTGAACTGAACAGACTCTCCTATATTCTTTCTCTTCAGATCTTACCTATAATCCATATCTCCACTGGGTTTTGCCTGCAGCCCTCTCCACAGGGGATCACAGACCATATGTCATTATCTTCAACACCCCCACTGCAATCTCATCGCACCTCCTCTTCCTGGCAGGTAGGGGCCTGTGCCCTTACAGAAACGTGCCTGTCGGTCTGGCTGACTACGTCACCTACATGGGACCTCACTACAGCTAAACCTAAGTCCACAGGGGCTTGTTGTTGAGTCTTACAGAACCACCAACAATGGGGTGGGGCCCTCCTAACTGGTTCATCCTCTCACACACTCCCAAGGAGCGTCTATTGTTGCCCACAAGCTGGAGGAACTGTAGCATGTAACTCAGTGGTCTCCTCTGCCACACCTGGGACTTCCTGCTGGAAGAAGCAGCATCCACCTCACTTTACAGAGGATTACATTGTAGGATAACTTATATGCAGAGTACATCATGAGAAACGCTGGGCTGGAGGAAGCACAAGCTGGAATCAAGATTGCTGGAAGAAATATCAATAACCTCAGATATGCAGATGACACCAACCTTATGGCACAAAGTGAATAAGAACTAAGGAGCCTCTTGATGAAAGTGAAAGAAGAGGGTGAAAAAGTTAGCTTAAAGCTCAATATTCACAAAAGTAAGATCATGGCATCCGGTCCCACCACTTCATGGGAAATAGATGGGGAAACAGTGGAATCAGTGGCTGACTTTATTTTTCTGGGCTCCAGAATCACTGCAGGTGGTGACTGCAGCCATGAAATTAAAAGACACTTGCTCCTTGGAAGAAAAGTTATGATCAACCTAGACAGTGTATTAAAAAGCAGAGACATTACTTTGTCATCAAATGTCTGTCTAGTCAAGGCTATGTTTTTTCCAATAGTCATGTACGGATGTGAGAGTTGGACTATAAAGAAAGCTGAGTGTTGAATTGATGCTTTTGAACTGTGGTGTTGGAGAAGACTCTTGAGAGTCCCTTGGACTGCAAGGAGATCCAACCAGACCCTCCTACAGGAAATCAGTCCTGAGTGTTCATTGGAAGGACTGATGCTAAAGCTGAAACTCCAATATTTTGGCCACTTGATGCGAAGAGCTGACTCATTTGAAAAGACTCTGATGCTGGGAAAGATTGAAGGCAGGAGGAGAAGGGGATGACAGAGGATAAGATGGTTGGATGGCATCACCAACTCAATGGACAGAGTTTGGGTAAACTCTGAGAGTTGGTGATGGACAGGGAGGCATGGCATGCTGCAGTCCATGGGGTCACAAAAAGTTGAACACGACTGAGTGACTGAACTTAACTGAACATTGTAGGCACCGTCTGCAAAGTGATGTGAGTTGTAGTAAAGAAGCATATTCCCTGTCTTGGAAATCCTAGCCAGAACAGTCACTGATAATTGGGGGGCAGTCTGATTAAATGTGCTTTGAGACATTAAAAAAAAAATCTCCATTTCCTTGGCATTTTAGTGGTTTTAGTGAATGTCTTTTGACTTTTCCTTTAGCTATTAATCCAGAATCTTATTGCACTTTCTTTACAAAACATTTTTTTTTTTTTGCTTTCTTTAAATTGAGGTGGATTTCTTTCTCAGGAGAGTTCATAAAAGTGTTTTCTGATAGAAAGCAGAAAGCCATTTGAAAATAAGTTTGGAAGCAGAAATCTAGCTATTTTCCTCATTTCTGCTGAACTTCACAGGTCTGGTTTTCAGAGTGATCAGTTACACTGAATGTTTATAAGGATGTGGAAAAGAAAGCTATTAAATGTCATTTAAAGTGAGATAATCCTCAGGCGTGTGGCAAACCAATTGTCTTAAGAGACCTTTTATTAAACTCCACCATCACTCTCCTTTCTAAATGAACTGCTATTAAATTTCCAAATCAATGTCTCTACCAGTTGCATTACATTTTTAATGGAAATGAATTGACACCTTGATTCAGTCCAATGGAGCCTGAACTAGCTTGGGGAAAGGAGATGGTAGAAGAAAAGAAAAACGAGACTGCTCTTATGTGTATTTGTGTAGTGGCTCAGTTGGTAAAGAATCTGCCGGCAATGCAGGAGACCTTGGTTCAATTTCTGGTTCGGGAAGATCCCCTGGAGCAGGGAATAGCTACCCACTCCAGTTTTCCGGCCTGAAGAATTCCATGGACTATATAGTCCATGGGGTCGCAAAGAGTCGAACATGACTGAGCGACTTTCACTTTCAAAATTGTATATGAGACAGTTAGATAGCATCACTGACTCAATGGACATGAATCTGAGCAAACTGTGGGAGGTGGTGAAGGACAGAGAAGCCTGGTGTGCTGCAGCCCATGGGGTCACAACGAGTTGGACACGGCTTAGTGACTGAACAACAACAAAATCTTATGTATTTAAAACACATGTATGTACATCTATGTATAAGACCACACACAGAAAAAGGACACAGCATTATCTTCATCAGTGAGAGATCACAGTTATAGATAAACATGTGAACACACAAGCCTGGTACCTGTGTGAGTGGGTAGATCTACACTGTTTATAACCAATATGTGCTATTGGTTTAGCTTAAAGATGAAAGTGAAAGTGAAAGTCACCCAGTCGTGTCTGGCTGTTTGTGACCTCATGGACTATCCAGTCCATGGAATTCTCCAGGCCAGAATACTGGAGTGGGTAACCTTTCCCTTCTCCAGGGAATCTTCCCAACCCAGGGATTGAACCCAGGTCTCCTGCATTGCAGGTGGATTCTGTACCAGCTGAGCCACAAGGAAAGCCCAGCTTAAAGTTATGAGTGGATTAATGAAAATACAGGTGTGCTGCTTTAAGGATAATAATTATTAAGGATAATTTATTGTACTTTTCTTCCTTTTGTATATAATGTATGTATAATAGCATCACCCAATGATTAGCTGTTATTCCCGGGAAGTGTTCTCCTATCCCCATTAGGATGAGAAGATATATCAAAGTTCAAATAAAAGGTAATATAGAGAAAATAGTGAATACTATTTTCAAAACCTCAGATAAATGTTGTCATAGAGGAATATTAAAGAATGCAACTTTGTTCCTTTAAAACGTCACTTCAATTATTTAAAATCAATTTTAGAAGGAAATATCTCCAAATATATTAGCTATTTCCCTGCCTTTGAAAACAGAATACACACCCTGAATATAAAGTAGCGCCTTAAAAGCAGTTTCTTACCATGATAATCTGCCACTGAAACATCTTGGGACAGACTTTGTAATTTTTCCTCTTATACTACATTCTCTCAGATTGATGTTCTCATTGAGGTTTTATGCTTGTTTTCATCATTTTACTGTTTCTTTCTTGCCAGGCTAGTAAACCCTGGCCATTATCAATATCAATACTAACACTGATACCAATAACCACGTATGTTAGAACTGTACATAAGAGTAATATATCATGATGGAGTACTGAGAAGTACTTAACATGACTAAGATACATGAGCTTTGTGTCATCAAATTTGGCTACTAAAAGCTCTTTATTCTTTTCTTGGTTTTTGACTCATCAATTTGTCATAGATAAAGTTGCTTTATGTTTGATTTCTAAACAGTTGAGGGGCTATTATTTTTTCATAGCTCTTTATCTATATTTGTTAATATACACACATATATCTTTGCAACCCAGTGGACTGTAGCCCACCATGCTCCTCTGTCCATGGGATTTTCCAAGCAAGAGTACTGGAGTAGGTTGCCATTTCCTTTGCCAGAGGATCTTTCCGACCCAGGGATTGAACCCAGGTCTCCTGCATTGTAAGCAAGACGCTTTACCGTCTGAGCCACCAGGAAAGTCCTATACATGTATACAGCTGAAGTTAAAAATGTCTTCACTTAACGTGATTATACCAGAATTATCTACAACTGTGCAGATTATGCAGCAACATAAAATTCTTATGATGGAACATTATCTTAAAAAAAGAAAGCAAGATGCTGAGTGATATATAAACTATAACAGGAATTATCAAAAATTCTCTAAGGCTGTGGAAAAAAGGCCAAAGAGAAATAAGTGAAAAGAGGCATCCATTATTAGGTTAGGGTGATGGCATCATACTTTTCTATATTTCCAAAATTTCTGCAGGGTTCTACACTCAGTCACTCAGTCATGTTTGCATCTTGTGACCCCATGGACTGTAGCCTGCCAGGCTCCTCTGTCCATGGGATTCTCCAGACAAGAAGACTGGCATTAGCATTGCTAAATTAATTAAAGAAGGAGGTCATCATCGTGAGGTGGTTCTCATACCTTAGCAACCTAACTAAACAAATGAAACCTAAGCCCAAAGTGCTTCACTGGGATGACCCAGAGGGATGGGATGGGGAGGGAGGTGGGAAGGGGGTTCAGGATGGGGAACGCATGTACACCCATGGCTGATTCATGTCAATGTATGGCAAAACCACTACAATACTGTAAAGTAATTAGCCTCCAATTAAAATAAATAAATTAAAAAAAATTCTTTTAAAGAAAAAAAAAAAAGAACTGGAAACCAAAGGACGACCAATCACAAACAGCCAACCAGGCTTTCTCAAACAAAGCAACTGCTAAAGCTGTAGCCAATCAAATACTTCCTTGCTTTGCTTCCGCCTGTTTTCTATAAAAGTCTTGCCCCTACCTCCCGTCGCAGAGTGGCCTAACCACTTCTGGTTTGGCACTGCCCAATTCAAATCAAGTTTTGCTCAAAAACAAAACAAAACAAAAAAAACTCTTAAAATTTTTCAGAGGCTTCAGTTTATCTTTCAAGAATATCATTTCAAAAGTTAACAAGCAAAGGTATAACAGAAAAGCCCAGCAAGGGGGCCCACAGTTCTGCCACACCCCCCTCACCGGACACTTGGTTTTCATCAGTAAGCATCAGTGCATGCCTTGCAGCTCTGAATCTTGGACCCAAGGTCTACCCAAGGCTTTGTTAGAGAAAGCATCCTCCCATTAGGCTCATTTACCTAGCAACAGGGATCCCTACAATGTGAAAGGGAATTGGGCTTATTAGCGAACAGAGTCCTTAGCACTCTTTTTTTATTTGTTTTAATTTCTGGCAGTTAGTGAGGGATCTCTTTAGTGAGAAACCTGTATGCAGGTCAGGAAACAACAGTTAGAACTGGACATGGAACAACAGACTGGTTCCAAATAGGAAAAGGAGTACATCAAGGCTGTGTATTGTCACCTTGCTAATTTAACCTATATGCAGAGTACATCATGAGAAACGCTGGGCTGGAGGAAGCACAAGCTGGAATCAAGACTGCCGGGAGAAATATCAATCACCTCAGATATGCAGATGACACCACCCTTACGGCAGAAAGTGAAGAGGAACTAAAAAGCCTCTTGATGAAAGTGAAAGAGGAGAGTGAAAAAGTTGGCTTAAAGCTCAACATTCAGAAAACGAAGATCATGGCATCTGGTCCCATCACTTCATGGGAAATAGATGGGGAAACAGTGTCAGACTTTATTTTTCTGGGCTCCAAAATCACTGCAGATGGTGACTGCAGCCATGAAATTAAAAGACGCTTACTCCTTAGAAGGAAAGTTATGACCAACCTAGATAGCATATTCAAAAGCAGAGACATTACTTTGCCAACAAAGGTTCATCTAGTCAAGGCTATGGTTTTTCCAGTGGTCACGTATGGATGTAAGAGTTGGACTGTGAAGAAAGCCGAGTGTTGAAGAATTGATGCTTTTGAACTGTGGTGTTGGAGAAGACTTTTGGACTGCAAGGAAATCCAACCAGTCCATCCTAAAGGAGATAAGTCCTGGGTGTTCATTGGAAGGACTGATGCTAAAGCTGAAACTCCAATACTTTGGCCACCTGATGCGAAGAGTTGACTCATTGGAAAAGACCCTGATGCTGAGAGGGATTGGGGGCAGGAGGAGAAGGGGACGACAGAGGATGAGATGGCTGGATGGCATCACCATCTTGATGGACGTGAGTCTGAGTGAACTCCGGGAGTTGGTGATGGACAGGGAGGCCTGGCGTGCTACAATTCATGGGGTTGCAAAGAGTAGGACACGACTGAGTGACTGAACTGAACTGAACTAAGGGATCTTAGTTCTCCCACCAGCGATGGAACCCAGGCCACAGCTGTGTAAGCACCAAGTCCTAACCACTAGATTGTCAGGGAATTCCCAACTATCACTATTTTTGAAGAATATTTGCAATATAATCCCAAGTGGAGTATCTTCTGGCACCAAATTAAAATTTTCCATTTCCTTAACACTTAAGAATACATTTCGCTTTTAAGATCTTAACCATTTAAGATCCCCGTCTCAGTTGTGAACATTTATCAGTCCATCCCCTTAGCATGCATTAATTAAGCTCTTACTGTGTGCCAGGCAGCACAGCACACACACTGAACAATACTCAAATAGCAACACGGGGCTAAATTCATCCTTCTGTATAAAAGTCTTCATTCCACAGTTTAGGCCTCAGTTTTGTTTTGTAAAAAATAGCTTCAACGTGGGCTTCGGTCCTCTCCTTTCCATAGTTCTCCCTTTTGCTATCTGCTAACAAGTTACATTTTGGAGAAGGCGATGGCACCCCACTCCAGTACTCTTGCCTGGAAAATCCCATGGATGGAGGAGCCTGGTAGGCTGCAGTCCATGAGGTCACTAGAGTCGGACACAACTGAGCGATTCCACTTTGACTTTTCACTTTCATGCATTGGAGAAGGAAATGGCAACCCACTCCAGTGTTCTTGCCTGGAGAATCCCAGGGACGGGGGAGCCTGGTGGGCTGCCGTCTCTGGGGTTGCACAGAGTCAGATATGACTGAAGCAACTTAGCAGCAGCAGCAGCAGCAGTAGCAAGCTACATTTAAACTCTTCACCTGTGGGCTTGATTTTGGAATAAGTAGAAAAGAGAGAGACAGACTTTCCACAGACAGATGAGGTCTGCTCACAATTAATTGCTTACTTTGTTGGATGAAATTTTAAGGACAATACAAGTGCTCTCTTGAAGAAGTCAAAGTGACTCTTGCAGACTAAGAGAACTCTGCCTTCTGGTGAAGAAAATGGCCTATTAAAAGGAATAAGATAATGTTTATTGCAAGGATGCGTGTGAACAATTCCATATCAGAGCCAAGAGAAAGAACTCAGTAAGTTGCAAAGATCTAGTATTCAGGCATGAGGAGAGCATGCTAAACAGATGCACTAACCCCAGCAATTATCTTCCTTTCAGAAGATTTTTTTTTTTGTAAACAGTACACAAAAGCCATATATATGATAATAATCTCAGCACATTAGACCTTCTCCATGCTGAATAGAAATACTAATTCCCGAAGTGAAATAGCTGCTGGGCTGTGGATGACAATACTGCCATCTGATGCTACAAAGCTGCAGAAGTGATGCTCAGCATTAAGGGGGATTTTTCACACTGATAGCTTTGCAGTCCACTCCATTTTCCCTGCAAAAGGATGAGCAAGCACCTGGCAGCAGAGACTCAACTGCAAAGGAGAGAGTGGGGAAGGACCTAGAAAAGATCTGAGGGCATATGTGATGGGAAGAGCTATGCAGCATGGGAGCTGGTCAAGAAGAAAGGAGACTAAAATAACTTGGGGTATTTCTGCGCTTTCCCTAATAGAGATCATGCAAAGATGTATAAACACATCAAGCACATAATCAAACTGTAAATAAAAAATCACAGTTTTGAGAAAGATTCCCAGATGCAGCTGGATGTAAATATGCACAAATACACACACACATGTCACACATACAACATTATGGTTTTATTTAATGTTTTTTTCTTAAAAATCTTATCCTAGGAGAGAATTGAGACAAAACAGGTGTCCCCTTTTCTGTAACCGTTTGTGGTTGCCTGGCAGGGGAAGGGGCTCAAGTCTTGAGTGTAGTTACTTATTTCCACCAATAGAGGGCTAACCATTTCCCCTCCGTTGCCTTAACTGTGGTCCCAATGCCCTCATCAAGCCACTTTCCCCCTGATTTTTCCAGGAGTACCTTCTGCTGCGTTTTTTCCCTCTCTTTCACATTGCTTCTTTCCTCAAGTATTTATTGAACCATCTCAGGCTCCAGAAGGCTGATATATAGTATTGCACATCGCTCTACATTAGGGTTTTGCGTATATTAATAAATTCTATCATTTGTTGAGCCTGCTTATCAATATATGAACGGAGAGGAAGGGGCTGGCCTATACGCTTCACCTTTGCCCTCAGTGTTTAGAACAATGTCTGGAGTGTCGTAAAGGGCGCTGAGACCTGTAGCTTTTGTTGTATCAGTCTCTTGGCAACCTCATGGACTGTAGCCCACCAGCGCTCCCTGTCCTTCATTATCTGCTCCAGAAATGATGAAGCAGCTGGGCCAAAGCAGAAACAACATTCAGCTGCGGCTGTGTCTGGTGGGGAAAGTAAGTCCAGTGCTATAAAGAACAACACTCCTAACCTGGAATGTTAGGTCTGTGATTCGAGGCAAACTGGATGTGGTCAAGCAGGAGATGGTAAGATTGAACATCAACATTTTAGGAAGCAGTGAACGGGACAGGAATGGGCAAATTTAATTCAGGTGACCACTATATCTACTACTGTGGACAAGAATCCTTTAGAAGAAATGGAGTAGCCCTCACAGTCAACGAAAGAATTGGAAATGCAGTACTTGAGTGCAACTTCAAAAACAACAGAACGATCTCAGTTCGTTTCCAAAGCAAACCATTCAACATCATAATAATGCAAGCCTATGCCCCAACCACTGACACCAAAGAAGCTAAAGTCAATCAGTTCTATGAAGACCTAGGACATCTTTTAGAACTAACACACACACACACAAAAAAAATGTCCTTTTCATCACAGGTGATTGGAATGCAAAAGTAGGATGTCAAGAGATACCTGAAATAACAGTCAGATTTTGCCCTGGAGCACAGAATGAAGCAGGGCGAAGGCTAGCAGAGTTTTGTCAAGAGAACACACTGGTCATGGCAAATACCCTTTACCAACAACCCAAGAGACAACTCTACACATGCACATCACCAGATGGTCAATAGCAAAATCAGATTGGTTATGTTCTTTGCAGGCAAAGAAGGAGAAGGTCTATACAGTCAGTAAAAACAAGACCTGGAGCTGACTGTGGCTCAGTCATAAGCTTCTTATTGCAAAATTCAGGCTTAAATTGAAGAAAGCAGGGAAAACCAATAGGGCATTTTGGTATGATCTAAGTCAGATCCCTGATGATTATGCAGTGGAGGTGACGAATAGGTTCAAGAGATTAGATCTGGTAGACAGAGTGCCTGAAGAACTATGGATGGAGGTTCATAACACTGTACAGGAGGCAGTGACCAAAACCATCCCCAAGAAAAAGAAATGGAAGAAGGCAAAGTGATTGAAGAGGCTTTACAAATAGCTGAGGAAAGAAGAGAAGTTAAGGAAGAAAGGAAAAGATACACCCAAGTGAATACAGAGTTCTAGAGTATAGCAAGGAGAGATAAGAAGGTCTTCTTAAATGAACAATGCAAAGAAATAAAGGAAAACAATAGAATGGGAAAGACTAGAAATCTCTTTAAGAAAATTGGAGATACCAAAGGAACATTTAATGCAAGGATGGGCACTATAAAGACAGAAACGTTAAGGACCTAACAGAAGCAAAAGAGATTAAGAAGAGGTGGCAAGAATACACAGAAGAAATTTATGAAAGAGTTCTCAATGACACGGATAACTACAATGGTGTGGTCATTCACCTAGAGCTAGATGTCCTGGAGTGTGAAGCCAAGCGGGTCTTAGGAAGTGTTACTACACACAAAGCTAGTGGAGGTGATAGAATTCCAGCTGAGCTATTTAAAATCCTAAAAGATGATGCTGTTAAAGTGCTGCACTCAAAATGTCAGCAGATTTGGAAAACTCAAAGTGCCCACAGGACTGGAAAAGATCAGTGTTCATTCAGTCTCAAAGAAGAGCAATGCCAAAGAATGTTCATACTACCATACAATTGCGCTCATTTCACATGCTAGAAAGGTTATGTTCAAAATCCTTCAAGATAGGCTTTAACAGTACGTGAACCAAGACCTGTGCATTTGCCTATATGATTGTATTATCACTAATCCTCATAGATGCAGAGCTGACTTTTATAGTCAGATTTTTAATCTCATTTTACATACAAGGAATCTGGGATTCAGAGACACCACCAACTTTGCACAGGGTCACACAGCTATTGAGGACAGAACTGCTTTTCAGACATACAGCTCTTTGACTTTGAAACACGTTTAATTTCTACTACAATATACTTATTCAAAGAAAGAAGGGGCTTTTATGACCACAGAATATCTTATACAAATATAAATATCAAGTTGCCCTCTAAATGAAGGACAAAGGGAACTTTGCCTATTGGTTGTCTTACAGGTGTCATACCCAGTATGGAACCTGTTACCTGTATTACCTCCTCCACTCAGTGTCAGGTCTTTGTCAACCATCTTCTGAATGTCTGCAAATCTCAGATGCCCTGCTAGGACTGAAATCCTTAATCTTATTCTCATTGGCATTGGAAAGTAGTTGCGAATTTATGATGCATGGCAACTCCTCAGGCTTCAAAAGATGTAGGTGTTTCTAAATAAATCCCGCTGGATGTGAGTCTATGTGTGTGTATGTGTAAGTAACTGCTGTCCTCCACTCTCCTTGCCCTGCTCTCCCCCCTGCTACCTCCCCACCTCACAGCATCTTCACCAAATTCTATGGCTTTGCATTTGTGCTCCCTCTTTTCTTCTAGGCATCCCTAAAATTGTCATTGGAACAGAAGCAGTGAAAAGAAGATGATCCAAAAGACTAGCAAAATCAAACTTTGCTGTCCAAATTCCCAGAGCTAAAATTCCTGAGATGAGCTACAGAACAGACTTTTATTGTAATGTCTTCAAAGACTCAAACTAATTTTGCTCTTGGCGAGTAACAGGAAAGTTTTGAATATTCTTTTTGCTATAGGGGATTTTTAACAAAAGAAAGGGTGCCACCAGCTCCAACTTCAAGATATGTGGACCATCAAAACATCACCTTAAACTCTTTCTACATTTCAGTGACCAAAAGCCCCTGAAAACGTTTATTTGAGATAGCATATAAAGAGGAGCTGCTGCTGCTGCTAAGTCGCTTCACTCGTGTCTGACTCAGTGCGACCCCATAGATGGCAGCCCACCAGGCTCCCCGTCCCTGGGATTTTCCAGGCAAGAACACTGGAGTGGGTTGCCATTTCCTTCTTCAATGCATGGAAGTGAAAAGTGAAAGCGAAGTTGCTCAGTCGTGTCCGACTCTTCGCGACCCCATGGAGGAGCCTACCAGGCTCCTCCGTCTATGGGATTTTCCAGGCAAGAGTACTGGAGTGGGTTGCCACTGCCTTCTCTGATATAAAGAGGAGAAGATACATCAAATTGTAACCCAGAAAACATATACAACTATGTGCTAGTTGTACACCTTATGGTACACTGTAAAAGTGAAAGTTGCTCAGTTGTGTCTGACTCTTTGCAAACCCATGAACTGTCGCCTGCCAGGCTCCTCTGTCCACGGAATTCTCCAGGCCAGAATACTGGAGTGGATAGTCATCCCCTTCTCCAGGGGATCTTCTTAACCCAGGGATTGAACCCAGGTCTACACGGCAGGCAGATTCTTTACGGTCTGAGCCACCAGGAAGGTCCTATGGTACACTGAAGTTCCTTAAATTGTCAATAAGTACAGTACATTAATGTTGACTTTTGAAAAATTCAGAGAAATACCTTTACTGTTTAAATGCACTTATTAAAATGTGTTTTACTATTTAAAATTATCTCAAGCATTTAAAAGTAGATCCCTTCCATTTAACAGATCATCATTAATTAATGACAATGAACCACTGTCAGCCTCAAATAGCCCCCTCCTTGCAATAGTGTCCTTACAAGAAAATGGGACACACTTCTTATAATCTACTTCCCTCAATAACATGGGCAAAGCTGAATCCTGTTTGTGTAGTATATAATACTAAGAAACGTGATGTTCATATGTCATGACATTATGCTTTAAATAATTAACTAAACCTGAATAAAGAAAATTGATTATCGGCTTATTTTCAGAAATTTTTCAATTACACAATTACATTTAAGGGTAGAACACTGAACAAACAGCATTTTTCCTAGTCAAATATAGTTTTTATTGCTGTTATTTTACATACGTGCTTTTATTTTTTATTTGTATATTTCTCTTGTTAAAGGGTAGAAAAAGAGTTGTCAGACACCATTGACTGAGCACACAGCCTACACACATGCTTATCACAGGATAAAACTTATTTCTAGTAGCATAAAAATAACCACTCATGATTGCTTAGATGCCAGAAATATGAAGTAGACTGTCAATAATGGTGGTGGTGGTTTAGTCGCTAACTTGTGTCTGAGTCTTGTGACCTCATGGACTGTAGCCTGCTGGGCTCCTCTGTCTGTGGGATTTCCCAGGCAAGAATACTGGAGTGGGTTGCCCTTTCCTTCTCCAGGGGATCTTCCGGACCCAGGGATTGAGTCTGTATCTCCTGCATTGCAGGCAGATTCTTTACCTACTGAGCCACCAGGAAATAATAAGAGATTCTAAAGAGAACTTTTTTATTTTTAAAATAAAGGTTTAAGAAGCCCTCAGGCAACTGAAATAAGCTGCTTAATTGACAATATCAGGGAAAAGAACATGGTCAGAGTCTAATGACTCCCACAAGAGATTCACCAGGTACAGCAGATAATTCCCAAAATGAATTTTGGTATAAAATTGAGCTGTTTACAGGACTCCTTCTTGGCCATTTCTATTTAATTCTTTAAATAGAGTACTTATTTTTAAAACCATCATTTTGAGTCTCCCTTTTTGGGAGTTGGATGGCTACAGTAAACAATGAAATGCTAAATCATCCATTTTGGTTAACACGTCTTCCCAAGCATGATGGAAATTTGATTTTAATCTCGTCATCAGCAGATCAAAATTAATCTTATTAGCCTAGTCCTATAACAAAAAAGAGAATTTTGATATCTGATGCTCTCATATATATCATGCTCTGCTTGTAAGGAAAGCATGCAGAGATGTGAAACTGTGAAGTTGAGCCTGTTTTAATTTTAATGATAGTCTCCTAGAAGTTGGCAAGTTCAAAGTAAGTAGCCTGTCCTATCATTCTAGGAAAATATAGCAGGGGTGCGTTCTTGATCTTCAGTAGGATGACAGCGTGCAGCAAAGGAGAGCAACAAGGAGGTAACACACTGGCCTCACGCAAAGTGGGGTCAGTGCCTCATCTGACAACATACATGTCTGACCTTGACTGTGTCACGTAACTTCTCCAAATTTCAGTTTCCTTCTCTCATACCTCAAAGACTTGTAAGGATTAAATGACGCAACTACATTTAAGAGCTTAACACAGAGCCAACTATGCAACTGACAGTAAAACAACAAAGTTAGTTCTCATCATATTTCTCAGTATAATTCACTCTGGTGAAGCCAGGGTACCCTCGCCTAAGTGTCACCTGTTGCAGGTCTTGTCTGAGCATGGCTGAGCGAAGGACCATGCCATCCACTCAGTAAGTTCAGCTGCAGAGCCTGCAGCATTATTTCCTTACCAACTCAATGCAACAGCATGTATTAAATGATTCCTGCATGCACAGTGCTCTTTTAATAGCATAGATAACACCTCTGGAAAAATTTTTTAAGGCAAAAAGAAATGGTCACTGCCTTTGAAGATACATAAACTTGTGAGTAGAGGGTACAGACTTCTGTATTTTATTTTTGGGCAGAAATAGTGATATAGAAAATATAAGCAAGGGTATAGACAACCCGTGCCTATATTACTCATTTGTGTGTGTGTGCTAAGTTGCATTAGTTGTGTCCGACTCCTTGCGGCCCTAGGGGTCCTCTTTCCATGTGGTTCTCCAGGAAAGAATATGGAAGTGGGAAGCCATGTCTTTCTCCAGGGGATCTTCTCAATGCAGGGACTGAACCCACATCTCTTACGTCTCCTGCATTGGCAGGTGGATTCTTTACCGCTAGTGCCACCTGGGAAGCCCATGTGACTCATTAATACAGAGGATTTCTCTCAACTCTGCATTCTAAGGGAGTCTAGAAAGTTCCCTTGCTGTTGATACACTATTGTTTCTCTCTGTGGCTGAGGAAGCAGGTCCAAGCAGCAGTGCGGAGGTCTCTTTGCATGTTCAGCTGTCTGAAAGTCTGCTTCTGCAAGGCAGTCCCTGGACATAAGCTTTCCTGGCCCCTTTCTCATGCACAAAAGCTTCTTCTCTGTTAGGCTTAGATTGGGAGCATGATGGAGCAAGTTCATGGAATGAACAGCCAGTATTTAAAGAAAACAGATTAGACATGCCAAAATAATCGCTTGACTAAAATCAGTTCTTCTGCATTTTTAGATCAATTTCTATAAAGGTCTATACCATGCATTCATGAAGGAATTAACAACAAAAAGAACAGAACACAAGAATTTAAAAATAATGTTTTAAGCTAGTGAGACAGAACCAGATCTCCGTGAAGTCTCCTACAGGACACCCACACAGAAACTGTGTGTGTGATTTCTCATCAATATATATACATAACTCCTCTACTTTGGGGCTGGGAGTGAACTCTGGTAACAAAAGTCTCAGGTAATGATCCCTTGTTCTTGCTTGGTAGTTGAATTGCACCTACATTCTTGCCAAAGACCTTTAATGTTTCCTTTTGCACAGCCTACCCTCACCACACCTGACTGAGGTGAACCACCCAGGATACTGCTGGCTGGTCTTACTTCTTTCATTTCAGTTTCATGAGATGAGCATCATGTGACAGGGGTTGCTCAGTAGTAAGGAACCCACCTGCCAATGCAGGAGACACAAGAAGCGAGGATGTAATCCCTGGGTCGGGAAGATCCCCTGGAGAAGGAAACAGTAACCCACTCCAGTATTCTTGCCTGGGAAGTCCTGTGGACAGAGGGGCCTGGCAGGCTTTTGTCAACTGTACCCGACTTTGGTATCAGGTGGGGAGGCTGAGGCCAGGTCTAAGTGTAACCTGAGTGCACACCCTTTGGGCCACTGGGACAAGGTAGAAGAGCCCATAGGACCCATGAAGTATCAGTCAGTTCAGTTCAGTCGCTCAGCTGTGTTTGACTCTTTGTGACCCCATGGACTGCAGCACGCCAGGCTTCCCTATCTATTACCACCTCCCGGAGCTTATTCAAACTCATGTCCATGGAATCAGTGATGCCATCCAATCATCTCATCCTCTGTCATCCCCTTCTCCTCCCACCTTCAATCTTTCCCAGCATCAGGGTCTTTTCCAATGAGTCAGTTCTTCACATCAGGTGGCCAAAGTATTGGAACTTCAGCTTCAGCATCAGTCCTTCCAATGAATATTCAGGACTGATTTCTTTTAGGATTGTCTGGTTGGATCTCCTTGAAGTCCAAGGAACTCTCAAGAGTCTTCTCTAACACCATAGTTCAAAAGCATCAATTCTTCAGCTCTCAGCTTTTGAGAGGAGCCAAAAAGGGCCCCAGCTACTCTGCTTGCTGACTCTTACTGAATCCTACTAAGGACTTCAGATGCGGTCCTAGCCCATTCCCTACTGGCTGACTCTGACAGAAGGGGTACCAGCTTGCTGATGCCAGGGTTCACATTCTCAGCAGCCAGGATGGGGTGAGAGTCAGAGCAAGGGCTGACATCATTCCTTGGCCACAGGCACAACTCTTATCCCCTTTCAACAAGACAGTCCTATAACATTTTGAAGAGAATATTTGGGTCCACCTTCAATCTTCTTGATTGTATCTTAAAGCTCTTGGTTTTTCACAGCCAGTTCTGAGGTTCTGAGATTGGACTTTTCTATGGTTAGAATCCAGGCCCTGGCACTTCCTTGACATGTGATCTTAATCTCTCTAAGGCTCCATTTCTGCATTTGTGAAATAGGGTTAATGATAGTTCCTTTCTCACAGGGTTGTATTAAGTTGCATATACAAAGCAATTCAGAATAACTGGCATGTGATAAATACGCAGTAAATGTTAGCCATCACTGTCATCAGCAGCAGCGGCAGCCTCATAATTATTAAAATCCCTACCATCTTTGGATGACTCTGGTGCCCAGAGACTGCAAAGACCAGAGATGCAGGTAGGCCACACCAAGCATGACCAAACCACCTAAGATTGCTGATCCCTGCACTGGTGCCGTTCTGCCTTATGCTGGGGTTTGTGGTTATTTTTAACCACATTTAGGAGAATTAAATCCACAGCTGTTTCTAGGCTATTTAGTAGAATTATTTTTCTAGTGCCCGTGTTTCATGAGCGCTTTTGTACTCATTGATTTAGACTAGCAATTATTTTCTGAACACACTCCAGCAAAATGGCATCAAAAGCATAAACAAACAGGAGAAAACAAAAGGCCTTTTGTTTTATGAAATTTTACTTAACTATTAATTTTACTGAATACAATTTCACTTGTTAGAAAACACTGATTTTAATATTTTCCATTGCAGGTTGTCTTTTTCTATCTCATGAAATTCTAAAGTACTGTCTAGTCACTTAGACAAAGAAGGTTTTGATGAACAGCCAGAAGTCATGGTCTCCTCACCTAAGAATCAAAAAAAGGAAGAAATGCTATGATAGGCAAGGAGGAATTGGGTATTGCACACTGTAGTGGGCAAACCCTGATTCATGCCTTCTTGTTTTCACACCCTGTGTGATCCCTTCCCCGGAGTGTGAGCAGGAACTGTGACTTGTTTTTCCTCAATAGAACATAGCTGAGGTGACGGGATGTCATTTCTGTGATTGGGAAACATGGGGAGATTCTCACCCTTGCTGGTTCGATAAAGTATATAAACTTTGTTGGGGTGGCCCACATGGCAAAGAACTGGGGGTGCCCTCTGGGAACTAAGAACTGAGGATCTGTCCGTCAATAGCTAGTAAAGATCTGAGCCTTTCAGTTGTATGACTACAAGGAACTGAGCTCTGCTAACAACCACATGAGCTTGGAAGTGGATCCTTCCACGGTCAAGCCTTCAGATGAGACTGTGGCCTTGGCCAACACGTGATTGCAGCTTTGTGAAACCCTGCAGCAGAGGACCCAGCTAAGCCAAGCCTGGGCTCCTGACTACAGAAACTGTGAGATAATAAGTGTGTGGAGTTTTTAAAATTCAGTTCTATTGTTTATGGGAGTATCATTGATTTACAGTGCTGTGTTAGTTTCAGACATACAGCAAAGTGATTTAGTCATGGCTGACTCTATGCAACCCTATGAACTGTAGCCCTCAAGGCTCCTCATCCATGGATTCTTCAGCCAAGAACACTGGAGTGGGTTGCCAAGCCACTCAATTATACATATACATATATCCACTCTTTTTCAGATTCTTTTCTCATATAGGTTATTACAGAATATTGAGTAGAGTTCCCTGTGCTATACAGTAGGTCCTTATTGATTTTTAATTCACACTAAAAGTTGTGTTACTTTGGCCACCTGAAGCAAAGAACTGACTCCTTAGAAAAGCCCTTGATGCTGGAAAAGATTGAAGGCAGGAGGAGAAGGGGATGACAGAAAATGAGATGGTTGGATGGCATCACCAACTCATGGACATGAGTTTGAGCAAGCTCTGGGAGTTGGTGATGGACAGGAAAGCCTGGTGTGCTGCGGTCCATGAGGTCACCAAGAGTCAGACAAGACTGAGCGACTGAACTGAAAAGTTGTATTACAGCTTAACTTGAAATTTTTCTTTTTAAAATTTTGTTAATTTCTGTTTATTTCTTTTTTTAAATTGGAGTACAATTGCTTTACAATGTTGTGTTAGTTTCTATTGTAGAATACCATGAATCAGCTTGATTGGATTGGGATTGATGGGATTGATTGGATTGGATTTAATTTTTTATTTAAGTTGACTGATTTTATTTGGTTTGGTTTAGTTGGATTTGGTTTGATTTTATGTATTCAGTTTGATTTGACTGGATAGTAAATAGGCCTTTAGTGATGTGGTGGTGAGTTGTGGGGGAGGGAAGGCATTCTGTGGACCTATGATGAGGACTCAATCTTTAGTGAGCTCATGCTTTTGGACTGAATTTCACAAATTTCTGTGTTTTTTCCCTCCCCCTTCAGGTGAGACAGGATGGCTAGATTACACTGGAGTTGGGAACAGGCATACATACCTCAGAGACATTATGGGTTTGGTTGCAGACTACTGCAATAGAACAGATATTTTAATACAATAGTCACATGAATTCTTTTGGCTTCTCAGTGCATATGAAAGTTATATTATACATATATCCCCTCCCTGTGTGCTGTTTTAAGCCACTAAGTTTGAGATAATATTGCTATGCAGCTCCAGGTGACTAAGACTGACATGTATTAGTGCCAGTCACTGGATTGTTACTTTCACATATATAGCTTCACGGTACTCCCAATAATTCTGGGAAGATGGCTTATTCATAATTTTAGAGAGAGAAAATTGACATTTGGGGATGTTAAATAACTTTCCTAGGGCTACTCAGCTATCCTGAGCTAGGGTTATAATTCATAGAGAGAAAGAGATTTGTGTGATTTGTTTGTCTTTTTTATTTTGATCAAAATGTGCTAAGTTAGGTAAGGGGTGTCTCTTACTTTTATTCTTCATAAGTAAAGTGAAAAGGATTTTAAAATATCTGTTCCATTAGGACTAGTAGGACTGATGAGATAACGCTTTCAAGAAACTCCTTGCTCCCTGGAGTAAAACTTGTAAATGCAGTTAATATTTGAAATAACTTTAAAAATGTTAAATTATAAGTGAACTACTGAGGAAGTACTTGCTTTCTGAGAACATTTATTTCTTCTTTGTAACTAAAAGATGGTGACTTAACAAGAATGTAATTTAGACTCTAGCAATATTACACAGAAAGTATTTCAACTATCATTTCTAGGAATGGACATGGAAGGTAAATGAGTCCTTTTCTGACACACACAGAACTTCTTTTTATCATTCTTTATGGCATTTGCTCTGGAAAATTTGCAAAAATGATTGCTTATTTAGTACTCAAGGATACTTCTTTACCTTTCCATTCTCTAAATATTGTTGGAGACTTTCTACTCTTATATTTAGCCTAAAATCTTGCACATTGAGCTAACATTATTGGGTTCCAATAAAGGGACAGAGAAATAGATAAGAGCCGGACAACTAGGACTCAAAAGGAAAAAAGGTTTTGACTTTACTTTTTAAAATTCACCAAACTGTGCTGCCGGAAGTATCCAGATAAATCGCCTGGTCAATGGAGGAAAGTAAGATATGAATAGAATCATTCAGTAGAATATAAATATAATATTTATCCTATCTGCCTTACAGGGTGTTGATATCATAACAAGAAGCTATGTTAAAGAATAAAAAAGTAAAGTGAAAATGTTAGTCACCTAGTCATGTATGACTCTTTGCGACCCCATGGACTATAGCCCACCATGTCCATGGGATTCTCCAGGCAAGAATACAGGAGTGGGTAGCCAGTCCCTCCTCCACGGGACCTTCTCTGACCGAGGGAGGAACCCAGGTCTCCTGTACTGCAGGCAGATTCTTTTCTGTCTGAGCCACCAGGGAAGCCCATGGTAAAGAATAAACCACTATACAAAACAGTGTGTTTTAAATACTCAATCTCTCCCCCATCAGGTATCTTTAAAGTGGGGATCTACAAAATTTTTATATCATTAGTTGGCTGGAAGAGATTTTTTTCATCTTCATAGCCTTTTGAAACTTTTGAATTTTGAATGATAAGAATGTCAGGTCTGTTCAAAAATAAGTAAATAGCACCCCAATGTTCACTGCAGCACCATTTGTACAATAGCCAGGACATGGAAACCACATGCCACATAAACATCCACCAACAGAGGAATATACACGATGGAATAGTATGTATTGTTTGTGTGCATGCTCAGCTGTTGTATGGACTGTAGCCCATCGGGCTCCTCTGTCCATGGAATTTCCCAGGCAAGAATATAGGAGTGGGTTTCCATTTCCTCCTCCAAGGGAGCTTCCTGACCCAGAGATCCCATTCAAGTCTCTTGCATCTCCTGCATTGGCAGGAGAATTCTTTACCACTGTGCAATCTGAATATTCCTCAGCCATAAAATGGAACAAAACTGTGCCATTTGCAGAGAGATGGGTAGACCTAGAGACTGTCACTCAGAGTGAAGTAAGTCAAGAAGAGAAAAACAAATATTGTATGTTGTTGTTGTTTAGTCGCTAAGTCTTGTTTGACTCTTTGAAACCCATGAACTGCAGCATGCTAGGCTTCCCTGTCCTTGACTATCTCCTGGAGTTTGCTCAGACTCATGTCCATTGAGTCAGTGATGTTATCTAACCATCTCATCTTCTGTATATTGACACATATATGTGGAATCTAGAACAATGGTACAGATGAACCTATTTGCAAAGCAGAAATAGGGACACAGACATAGAGAACAAATATATGGACACCAAGGAACCAAGGAAGGGAGATGGAGGTTAGATGAACTGAGAAATTGGGATTGACATATATGCACTAATGAGCTTCCCTGGTGGCTCAGAGGTTAAAGCGTCTGCCTCCAATGCAGGAGACCTGGGTTCGATCCCTGGGTTGGGAAGATTCCCTGGAGAAGGAAATGGTAACCCACTCCAGTATTCTTGCCTGGAGAATCCCATGGACAGAGAAGCCTGGTAGGCTACAGTCCACGGGGTCGCAAACAGTCGGACATGACTGAGCGACTTATTTTCTTTTTTTTTTCTTTTTGAGCGATGTACTTTCACTTTCATGTATAAAATAGATAATTAAGGAGAACTTACTGTACAGCAAAAGAAACTCTACTCAATGCTCCGTGGTGACAAAGAGGGGATATATGTATAGATATAACTGATTTACTTTGCTGTACAGCAGAAACTAACCTAACATTATAAAGCAAACAAACTCCAATAAAAAAATAAGTAAGCAAAATGAAAGCCAATAAAAGTTTAAAAGAATGTTTCCTCCAGTTCCTTCCTTGAGGCTTGGCAGGCTGAAATAGTCACCTCCTAGATAGAGGATAAGATAACCTAGCAGTTCAAACCTCCTCTACCTTATACTTGCCTGTCCCCAGAGTCTCATGCCTCTTGCTCTGACACCAACATCTCCAGAACTGTTTCATTTTCCTTTGGCCAGATTCCTTCGATGGGTTGAAAAGAAGAAACGTCTTCATCATTCGGCCTGACCTGCTCTACCCAGCCTGACTTCTCACTCCTCTAACAGGTGTACTCTTCCTTCCAGCACCCACTCCAATCAGGCTCTCCTCTGCCCACAGATTCTCTCCACTGAGTTTGCTCACCTACCCACCCCACCCCCAACTCCCAGCTCTTCACATGTCCTCTAGACCCAAGCTTCATGTCATCCGCAGAGCTTTTCCCCCTAACTCACCACTCCCTATTTCTGAATTCCCTTGATTGCTAGCTGGTAATGAGGCAATGGGAAATCATTTCACCTTTTTGAGGATCAAGATCTTTGGGAAGCTGGTATTTGAAGAAATGGAGATGCTTCCTCTGCTGATAGCCCATCATTCTGTACTAGGATGCTCTAAGTTGTCCTAGCAACCGATTAGAAACCAGTCAGTGTAAGGAGCTTGATTCAATCTATTTGCTTCCAAGTGGAAAACTTTATGACTAGGACATTCTGACTCATTCTGTGGTCTTATGTATTATCCATTGTGCCAATGGCCCCTTAATTGTTCTGACTCATTCTGAAAACAATATTAAGAGAACCATTTATTTTGACTTCCAATTTTATAATCTCATTTCCTCATGGCTCTGACCATCATATTCCTAAAGCAAGGATAAGCTCTGAACTATGTTAGTATTATGTTTTGCTTGAATTACTAATGTTTTTGTTTCCATCCATTATTCTAGTTATCTGGATTTAAGAGTGTACTGACAATGTTTTTTTACATCTGTGTGAATTCTCTGTCTGAATCAGATGCCATTTGCATCTGGTCTGTTCCTGGGTGCTTGAGAGGTATGCGTACATGCTGTCACTCAGTCATGTCCAACTCTTGAGAACCTGTGGACTGTAGCCTGCCAGGCCTCTCTGTCCAGGCCCCTCTGCCTAGGTTTCCCAGTCAAGAATACTGGAATGTGTTGCCATTTCCTTCTCCAGAGGATCTTCCTGACCCAGGCATGGAACCCACATCTTTTCTGTCTCCTTGATTGGCAAGCGGATTCTTTACCACTGAGTCCCCTGGGAAGTCCCTAATTTGCAGAGAGCTATATGTGATCTAAAGGTGTAAGTTACATTAAGACACCTTATGCCCTCTATTTTAACTTCTGGGTTAACACAATCCCATCTCTCCATGATTTTAAACCCAAACTCTGCCCAATCTGCAGAGGGTTCAATTTATAGAACCAGATGTCACTAGGTCAGGCCTCTTCAGGGAAGAAGGTTGAGATGTTTCTCCTAGTATCTATGGTTCTACTACACCAATCAATTCCCAGAGCTGTCTAAAATAAATTAATTCAGCCAAAGAGAGCATATTTTATTCTCTCAAGTGCTTAAAAAATACTAATAGAGCAACTGCTATGTGCTAGGCACTGTTCTAGTCATACATCAATGGAAAAAAAAAAGGCAAATACTTCATTTCTGGGTAGATAGGAATAAAAGAGGCAAACAAGTGGATACATACAAAAATATGACGCTAAAGCTGTGGTGGAACTAAAGCCAGATGACCAAGTGGACAGTGACTAGGGGATACAGTCAGGATGCGTGGATTAAGAAAGGCTCTTTGAGGAGAGTGAGCAGAATTCAGGCTGTGACCCGAGACACAAGATGGACCCAGGCATGTGATGTTCGGGGAAGATTATTCCAGATAGAAGAAGCCATTCCTGAAAAAGCCCTATGCTGAGGATGAGCGCAGTATGTTTGAGAAAAAACAGAAAAAAAGCCAGAACAACCAGGCCAGGTGAAAAAGGGTAGGAGAGCAGGAGGAGAGGGAGGCAGGGAGCCGGTCATGCAGTATCTTTTAGGCAGTCTAAGGGGTTGGGACTTTATCTCAAGTTAACAAGAGGCCATTAGAGGATCTTTACATAAAAGTGCTCACTCTAGTTACCATATAGTGAATAGATTGTGTGTGAAGTTGTCTCTGTGTGTGTGTGTGTGCACACAAGAGTAGAGGCAGAAGATCAGTAAATAATTCAGAGGAGAAAGATGGTATTTTCAAACACGATGATAATGGTGAAGATGGAGAGAAGAAGACACATTGAGATGTTGTTATTCAAGTCAGAGAAGTTCCTAGAATAGGGATTATCTGGTATATCAAAAGGCATCTTAGATGTGCCTAGCTTTAACACGCATAAAAGAAAGCAAAAAACCAAAGAGCATATGGAGGGTTCCTTTACAGCAGCATTTTCAAGGTAGAAGAGATCTCAAGTCACTTAACAGACGAAAATACATTGATCCTTATACATAGACAACTTCTTTGCTGCTGCTGCTGCTGCTAAGTCACTTCAGTCGTGTCCGACTCTGTGCGACCCCATAGACGGCAGCCCATCAGGCTCCCCGGTCCCTGGGATTCTCCAGGCAAGAACACTGGAGTGGGTTGCCATTTCCTTCTCCAACAACTTCTTTAAGGACATACAATTAAGTGACTCCAGAACAAAGACTACACCTCCTCGTAATCTCTCTTTCTCACCATATACAGGCTCATTGCTAATTTGGAATTCTTCATTTGTATCACTATACAGAAGTTGGTATTATAAAGCTGCAAGTTACTTAAAGAAAATCTCAGAAAGACCATTTATATATAAGCACCTCATATGTTCTAAGACCTTGATCGGTTGTGATCAAAAAGAAGCCAAATTTCTTTGCTCAGAGAGAGAACGTACTTTAGCATTTAGCATAGTCAGAGATCTGCCTATCTTTCTACATCCCTGAGTCTATTTCTGGTACTTCTGTGTGCCTGAAAACAAGAGAATTTTATTGGTCTAATAAAACGAATTTTGTGTATTCTCTTCAACTTTCTGGAAGCATTTGAGAAGGATTAATATTAATTCTTCTTTACATGTATGGTAGAATTCACTGACTCAATGAACATGAGCTTGAGCAAGCTCCAGGAGTTGGTGACAGACAGGGAAGCCTGGCGTGCTGCAGTCCACTGGGTCACAAAGAGTCGGACACGACTGAGCGACTGAACTGAGAACTCACCAGTGAAACCATCTAGTTCTGGGCTTTTCTTTGTTCAGAAGTTTTAATTACTGATTCAATCTCCATCTCCTCATTCATTAATTTTAGATTTAATGAATCTGTTTAGATTTTTTATTTCTTCATGATTCAGTCTTGGTAGGCTGCATATTTCTAGGAAGGTACCCATTTCTTCTAGGTTTTCCAGTTTGCTAGGAGGATTACATGTAATTACTGTGAGAGCATTAAATATTGATGGTTTTAAATCATATGGTGGTTGCAATCTTATGTCAAAGGATACGACAGAATGTAGAATAAATCCAGACCCTAAGAGATGAGAAACACTTCAAACCACATCTGGAGCAGCCAATGTGAATTTAAAGAAGGGGCAGACATATGATCTGTGTCTCTGTACCCAATTATGGATATAAGGTTAGTTTTGAGGTGACAGACAAAAGCTTTCTCCTATTTTAAGGATCTCATCACCAAAGTGCAAGCCATGTAAATCTGTATGTGAACTTTCTGGATGATTCTCATTTTGGTACCATGACACTCTCTATTCCCTAACAAACTTCATGTTTATAAATTGCAGAGACTGCATTCCTAAGTGTTCACATAGTTTTACAAAATGCACCATAACTTTATTTGCTCATTTATTGAGTTATTCGGTGGATATTTGCTAAGCACCTACTATGAGCAGTGTAATAGATTTTTAATCAGAATATATAGAGAAACATTTCAACTTTATTTCCTTTCTCTGGAGGAAACTCATATATAACAGTTCTTTTATATCTTCGTAAGATTAGGTTTGAAAAATTTAAACTTTTTAAACTGCTGCTTATGCCTTAGAAGAAATAAGTGATCAGTTGGTATACACTGCTATAGGTGATAATATTTGGCGGCCTAAAATCCATGCTTTTCGTTTTTCAGTTTTTGTCCTTTCTCTTTGTGTGTCTCTATCTCTGTTTCTCCATCAATTCATTATTTTTATTTACATATTCAACACAGAAATGATCAATATCAGCTTTAAATATGTTGATCCCCAAAAGCAGAAATTTAAAGAAGCAAGTATCTTACTATCAATACCTTTTTTACAGATTCTTTTTTTCTAAGACCAGTGAATTCTGTTTTGAAGGCAATCTACAAAGAGAACAGAGTAAGATTCTAGGAAACCTGGTCAGGAATGTATCAAACTTAGAGGTTTTAGTTTATTTCCAGTTTTTAGATTCAGTCATTTCTGAAATAAATAAATGGTGTGTCTTAGATTGAATGAATTAAGGACACCTTTAATTTTCTTTTATAATCTTTTATTCATCTCACTCACACCACTCATAAAACTAGAGCCCAAATCAAGATCTCTTCTGGGCCATTGTAAAGAGTCTCTACACCTTAAACTCATTCTTCTATTACTTCATTCCCCAGGCCATTAACCCAGGCTTGCAGATTAATTTTTCTAAAGTATAGCACTAATATTATCACCCATCTACTCAAACACTTCCAAATTCATTCTCATTACCTCCTAAATCAAGCACAGAACTCCTCAGTCTTGTACTTAAAGCTATAATGTAGTCCCAAATTCTTCTATTAAACCTGCTAAGAATCTCTCAAAGCTATATTAGGCCAAAATTCAACTGCATGTAAATAGTTCTCTCCACTCCAAGAAAGGCACCACCAGAAGAGCTTTTTCTCCAATCCATAAATTTGTGTTTTACCTTTTTTTTTTTTTTCCAGAAGCCCATCTCATACTGCTTTAAATCAGGCATTGTCTTGCCTGGCCTCTGTAATGACTCCCCCTAGCTAAGGGCTGCCATGTAGGTCTTGCCTCTATTCCAAATTGCTTTTTAAAAGGACTTGCACCTTTTACAATAGAGCATTATTTTATCCCCCAAATGAAGTTTCTTTTGTTGCTCTTTTGCTCATTACAAAAGCAATGCATTTCCATTACAGTAAAATTGGAAAACAAAGATAAAGGAACCCTGGGAATTAGAAATCACCCATAACCCTACTTTTCCAGAGATAGCTACAGTTGAATTCTCGTGTATTTCCTTCTCCTTTTGTAAGAATATTACTCTTTACAAAGTTCTCAAATGTAGATTTAAGGTAATACTAAGACACCAATGGTTACAAATAAAAGAAATAAAAATGAACAGAAACTCCAGCATAGAGTACCCATGATTATCTACTTCTCCTGGCTATTTTCTTATAAAAAGAACACATCCCCATAATTTTACATCTTGTTATGCAAATTAAATTTACTTCAATCTCTAGGTTTTCTCAAGTGCAATGGTTTTGTGCTGAATACATACAAATATGCTACAGAAAATGTACATCAGTTCTACTAACATGTAAGTAGGTAACTGTAAAAACTCAGTGGCAAATCCTAATTAGTAGGAGAATAGAGAAACATAATGTTCTACTTTAAGCTGAGAATTTCATGATGTTCTATAAATAAATCTTTGGGACTCACTGGCATCATATGTAGCAAAATCACAGAATGACAACTCTATTGCCTACCCACTCAGTCAACAGTGATTGGCTAAAAAGTAACTGAAGCCCACGGCTGGTTACTTCTTTGTATAGATAATTCTAGCTCTGATTAACCTGACAAGCACATTCCAAAATTAAGTTTTCTGCTGGAAAAAAGACATTAAACAATTGTTTGAAACCAAAATGACTGACAAGTACCAAAAACGTCTGATTATTACATCATAATAGATCCTAACTATTCTATTTATTGCAAGACCTGCTCCCTCACAGAAGACAGAAAATAGAGATCTTTTTACTTTGATATTGTCATACAGTGTGGATGGAAGGTTATATTAGAATCCACTTCTCCCTCTTTTATATCATCGGTATGCTTGCTGAGGGCTAGTCTTCTCAGGAAGGGTGGACAGTTTTAAGCTGGCTTTTGCTTCCATGAAAATACTGTATTTTGGCAGCTTCAGGATTATTTCAGTCATAAAAATCAGGTTCTGTTAATTCTAGTAAATTGGGTCTTCATCTATGAAGGTATTTATGTTGCGTTTCACGTGAATGAAAGTACCTTTACTGTCTATTGACACTGACGTGCAGTCATTTCCAATTAATTCCAAGAGCAAGATTTTCCTCATGGATGCTCTCATTTCTGTGCACATATCTTAAATAATCAGAGCTAAGTTAGAACAAATGGAATCTTTGAGTTACAGGGCCTTTGTGTAGGCTCTAGGAGGATCCACAAAAATCTCCAAAATCACAAACAAAATTTAATGTTAAGAATCTTGGTGTGCTGTTCTTGGGAAAGGGTCTATAGCTTTCATCAATTTCTCAAGTCTGTAACCCCAAAATATCTAAGAACCTTTGCACTACATTGAATACAAGTGACTGAGTCTGCTTTCATGTTTATGCAGTAAAGTTACAGCAGCTATTTGGAGTACTTTCTAAAGTGATTAATCAAAAGATAGGAAAAGTTTTTCAAGAAAAAATGTAGGCATTTTAGCCTATAACATTATTTCAAGATGTGGCAGTTTCCTACATAACTGATAGTTTAGTTGCCATCAGTTTTATGACCATGAAGAGTTAAGGCAGATGACAAGTGGTGAAATGTAGGTGTCCCACAGAACTGCCTTTAAATAGCTGTTTATTAGAATATAATTGGGCTTCCCTGTTGGCTCAGTGGTAAAGAGTCTGCCTGCCAATGCAGGGGACGCGAGTTCCATCCCCTAGAGAGGAAGATGGCAACCCACTTCAGTATTCTTGCCTGGGAAATCCCATGGAAAGAGGAGCCTGGCAGGTTGCAAAAGAGTCGGACAAGACTTAGTGACTCGGCACAGCACTTACATATTTGCATATATAGTGAAATGATTGCCGCAGTAAGCCTAGGTAACCTCCATCACTATACAGAGTTACAATATTTTTTCTTGTAATGAGAATTTTTAAGACCTACATTCTTAGCAACTTTGAAACATACAATACAGTATTGTGAACTACAGTCACCATGACGTACATTATATTCCCAGGCCATATTCATTTATAACTGGAAGGTTATACCTTTCGACTACCTTCACCCACCTCCCATCCCTACCACTGGTAACCACCAATCTGTTCTCTGTATCTATGAGGTTGGTTTTGTTTTGTTATTATAGATTCCACAGCATGCCATTTTTAAGGCTGTTAAAATAATTAGTCCAAAGGAACTTCTTGATACTTATGTCAGGATGTTATGGAGAAAGCTAGTCACTGCATCAGAGTGAGCTCATTTCAATGAAAAGCCCCAGGAGAAATTCCCACTTGACTTTTGTTTCAAGATTAATTTTCCTTAACTGAGTCATTATTTCCTTCATATTGATTTATGAACACTGAGAGTTGTGCAAACCTGGAAGTTCTCTAGCACAGTATGTTTAAGATGTATTGCAGGTGATTTTGATTAGTAATATTAATGTAATAAAGTTTATAAATTATGTACTTAATGAATAAATTAGAGAAGATTTAATGATATCCTATATCACAATCATTTAAAATTCCTATATATTTTCTTCTTGAGTGACAGAGAGAATAAATAACAGATAGCAAACCGGCTACCACTGGGTTCATCTTTCCTATAAGTGGGGCTTCCCGGGTGGCGCTAGTGGTAAAGAACATGGCTGTCAGTGCAGGAGACATAAGAGACGTGGGTTCGACCCCTGGGTCAGGAAGATCCCCTGGAGAAGGGCACGGCAACCCACCCCAGTATTCTTCCCTGGGAAATCCCATGGACATGAAGCCTGGCGGGCTACAGTCCACAGGGTTGCAAAGAGTTGACACAACTGAAGTGATTTAGCTTGCTCTCTAAGTTGATGCAGAGAATACATTGGGAATGTTACTAAATCTGACCAATTTCCCATTTTTCTAGCCAAATACTTAACAGTCACCAGCAGAGGTCACAGAGGTAGTAGGGGGAATGGAGCCCAGATTCAAGCCCTGGTACCCTGGTTCCCGAACTTGTGCTATCCACTATGGTATGTGATTAATTGAAATACACACGGACACAGCATGTATATTAATGCTAATATTCTGAAATATCAAAATTCAAGTATATTAATAGACTCCCTTGTTACATGACCAAGGAGGAATTCAGTGTGCAATGAAAAAGGGCCAGGAAACAGGACAGCGTCATCTATTTCCTGTCCAGCCACAGGTCTGCTTTCACTACCCCTCCAAACCTTCTGAATTCCATCCATAAACCTTCTTCTTCCAGAGGAGTAGACTGAGAATGAAAAGTATTTTATACGGTTTATTTCTTCTTTAATAGTATGCAAATATATAATCCCATTAGGGATACCAGGCAGGCAACAGAATTTTCCTTTCCCTGGAAGGAAAAATGAGTAACTTTTGCTCAACTTATATTCTGCGGGTTGACTTTTCACTTCCTTTTCCTTGTAAAGAAAATCTGACAAAGGTATTTCAGGAATGCATCAAATGAATAGTCGTGCCCCAACGAAGCAGCAAATGACCCCAGTAGGTAATGGATTTACCTTGTATTTGTCTGCAAAATAAGGAAAGAAAACAGATATGATGAATGAACATTAAGTAAAAGCTTCTAAAGTAGTGAGAAACGATTTTGATGCATTGTAATAGCAGTCAAAAGCCTTGCCAGAACCAAAATAGAGAATGAACCTTGGAGTTTCAGCTGAGAAAGAGATTTTATAAAACTCAATTACTGTAAGTCAATGCAACACCGTGATCTGCAAATGAAAGTGGGTCTGCCTGCCTCCAGGAAGTCCACACACATCTCCAGTCTTTCAAAAACCAGCAGGACAGATTCGTCCAAATCCAGAGGTGCACTCACCATGCCCATAGTAACCAACAAATATAGTTAACTCAATTTTTTTTCCCCCAGGTTACTCAAAAACTTCCATGCTTCTTATTGGTATTTGAACTAGTGGAACATTTCTTATATTTTATTATTTTTAAACTCATTGCTGACTTAAGGAATGGATGCTTTCAAAATTAACTTCTTGGGTTCACTGTGCTGATTTTGGGATTCCCAGGTGGCTTAGTGGTAAAAGTTCACCTGCCAACGCAGGAGACACAGGACACATGAATTTGATCCTGGGGTTGGGAAGATCACCTGGAGAAGGACATGGCAAGCCATTCCAGTATTCTTACTGGAAAAATCCCATGGACAAAGGAGCCTCGCAGGCTACAGTCCATGGGGTCACAGAGGCAGACATGACTAAGCATGCACACAACTTGCTAATTGTAATTAAGTTCACTTAAAATACCAAGTGCTTCACATGTGTCATCAACTCTTCTAAGCACTTTAAATGTTTGAACTTATTCCTCTCCCAAATCTTATGAAAAAGTGACATTATTCCTTCCATTTTGTGAAATGAACAATCTAAGCCCAGAGAACATAAATAACTTGCCCAAGGTCATATTAAAGTCAGTAGGTGACAGAACCTGTACAATTAGGTAGTGTCCTAATTGTGATCAGATATGAGGTTATCTGTATGCAGGTCAGGGAGCAACAGTTAGAACTGGACACGGAACAACAGACTGGTTCCAAATAGGAAAAGGAGTACATCAAGGCTGTATATTGTCGCCCTGCTTATTTAACTTCTATGCAGAGTACATCATGAGAAATGCTGGGCTGGATGAAGCACAAGCTGGAATCAAGATTGCCGGGAGAAATATCAATAACCTCATATATGCAGATGACACCACCCTTATGGCAGAAAGTGAAGAAGAACTAAAGAGCCTCTTGATGAAAGTGAAAGATGAGAGTGAAAAAGTTGGCTTAAAGCTCAACATTCAGAAAACTAAGATCATGGCATCCGGTCCCATCATTTCATGGCAAATAGATGGGGAAACAGTGGAAACAGTGGCTGACTATTTTTGGGGGCTCCAAAATCACTGCAGATGGTGATTGCAGCCATGAAATTAAAAGATGCTTACTCCTTGGAAGGAAAGTTATGACCAAGCTAGATAGCATATTAAAAAGCAGAGACATTACTTTACCAACAAAGGTCCATCTAGTCAAGGCTATGGTTTTTCCAATAGTCATGTATGGATGTGAGAGTTGGACTATAAAGAAAGCTGAACGCTGAAGAATTGATGCTTTGAACTGTAGTGTTAGAGAAGACTCTTGAGAGTCCCTTGGACTGCAAGAAGATCAGTCCTGAGTGTTCACTGGAAAGACTGATGCTGAAGCTGAAGCTCCAATACTTTGGCCACCTGATGCAAAGAGCCGACTCATTTGAAAAGAGTCAAATGAGTCTTTCCCTGATGCTGGGAAAGATTGAAGGTAGGAGGAGAACGGGACAACAGAGGATAAGAAGGTTGGATGGCATCACCAACTCAATGGACATGAGTTTGGGTAAACTCCAGGATTTGGTGATGGACAGGGAGGCCTGGTGTGCTGTAGTCGCTAAGAGTCGGACACGACTGAGTGACTGAACTGATAAGGCAATCAGATACAAGCCTATCTGATGGGACTCAGAGATGCCCATTATCATAATATTGTTCAGTAAATCCACTGCCAAGTCACCATGAGGTTTCTTTGTTGATGAGCCACTCCTATCCCCGACGGAAATGTTATTGTTAAAGAAGGACTTGAGGGTGACATTAGAAGGCACTCCCCTCCCCACCCCACAATCGCTCTTGCAAATGTTCTCTGTGGATTCATGCTCATCTACCTCCTCAGAGGTAACAAACAAAGCAAACATATCTTTTTCTCACTTAAACCTTGAAATAGTCTCTATTCTAGAATTAGAATGTCTGGTCTGGTCTATTATCCACACGCTGAACATTAGTTGAAGTCAAAGCTATGGGCCAGGGCTGTTGCAGACGAGAAGCCTATCCTGGGGAACAGAGGCTTATCTATTTTTCTTTTCTGAGTTGAGTTTTTGGTGATGATAATCATTTTTTCATAGACAGTTTATACAGGTAGTTCTCATATTGTAGCATTTCATTTCCTATTCTTAATTGAAAGAAGTACATAAGAATATATTTTTAAGTTTAAAAAAATAAAGAATTCAAATATTAAATGTTTAGATCTTTGAATGGGCTTCCCTCATAGCTCAGTTGGTAAAGAATCTACCTGCAATGCAAGAGACCCCAGTTCAATTCCTGGGTAGGGAAGATCTCCCAGAGAAGGGATAGGGTACCCAGTCCAGTATTCTTGGGCTTCCCTTGTGGCTCAGCTGGTAAAGAATCCACCTGCAATGAAGGAGACCTGGGTTCGATCCCTGGGTTGGGAAGACCCCCTGGAGACTGGAAAGGCTACTCATTCCAGTTTTCTGGCCTGGAGAATTCCATGGACTGTATAGTCAGTCGGACATGACTGAGTGACTTTCACTTTCACTTTGTAGATCTTTGATCTCAAATTAATTTCAATTTTCCCCTGCCAAAGTGGAAGCTGTTCCTTTGGGAATCTCTCTGGCAAACAACCCTTCTTGTAAGGGTATGGTACTCAAAGATTGAAGTGGAGGTAGGGGAAGGAATGGAGGAAAGGAAAAGCATATGTATGAGGATTAGAGGGGTATTGTATAAAATGTCTCCTTGTTCTGAAACAGGTTTTTATTGTCTTTGGAAACATTAAGAATACTTGTTTGCTGATGACATCCTGACAGAGTGAACTTGATCCTGTGTGCCAAAAGGGTAGGGAGATATAACAGGTAATTTACCCTCACAGGAAATACTCATCCCTACCCCATCCCCTCAGATATTTAGGTCTCATTGCTTGCTTGCTTTCCCATATCTGAAACAAGTATGGCCAACGTGTAGAGTGGTTACCCAAGAAACGAGCTGCTACAAGTTTAGGCAGCAACTGAAAGCAAGTAATCTGTCATCTGGATAATTAGTCTCTAAATAAACTGAAAGTTCTGGCACTATGAAAATCCCAAGAATACACTGAAAATACCAAAAGGCAGTAATGGTGTGTGAAAAATCATCATCTTTAGACCACTACATGAGTATGACTAAACTTCTCCTTCTCTGTTGATAAGAGAAATCACATTACCACCATATTTTAGGCATACACACATACATACACACAAGGACACACACACACACACACACACACACACACACACGTGCTTGTCTCACTTCTTTTCTTCCTTCTTCGGTATAAATTATGAGTGTCTCCTGAGTCATTGTGGTTTTTGTTTTTGTATTTTCTAATGGCTAAACCCAGTGGGAACACCCGAAGCCCTTTGACACTTTGGTAACACACCCTTCTGACTACCCTTGTTTGTTAATAGGATTGGGATGATTTTTAAAAACAGCAACAATAACAAATCAAAGCCTCTTTGGGGGCTGTGGCTATGGCGATCTATAAAGACAAAAACAGGTTATTGCTTCTGAAAAATTGTACAATAGGGTTGTGAGGCTAGAAAAAAGCTGTCAGACATGATTTCCCTGGACAATGACACACAGAGAGATGTCTCTAAATCATGATGTAATATAACACAAGGACCCAAGAACAAACGTGTCCTGTCTAAGAGTAATCACTCTCCCCTGGGGAGTGAGCTTAATCAGGCTTTATCTCTCCTTGACAGGAAACCCAAGGCACACACCCACAGAGTTTAATTATATAAGTCTAGAAGACTAAAGAGAATGACTGAATTTACCTTAGAGAGAACTCCAGACTAAGAGAGGGATAAAATGTTTAAGAGATGACATCCATTCTTTGAAAAGAATGGTCTGATGAGACATCTCTCATAAGACAGTAAGTGTTTCATCTCTCTTTTGAATATAGCAAGTGCTATCAAGTATATTAAGAAGTTGACAGCTTCTTTATGTAAATGCCAATGTTCATGAATCTCTAAGTTAGAAACCATTTAGTTGCAATTCTGCATTGATATGGAGCCATTTAAGGTAGCATTGGTAGAAGGTTCTAGAATATAATAATATTTAGGTTGTTTACATTCCCAATAGGACCCACCCTCAGGGGTGAAGAGATGTGCTCACTCAACTTTCTTTTGTCCTAGCCACACTGGAGAGATTCTTCCCCTTGGACACTGAGCACTGGCTCATGACAACTGATGTACACAAGAAGGGAACTAACTTTACTCATGGAAACCTTACATTTCTTGCAGAAAGGCTCTGCGTATTGTTAGGTAATAGAAGTAGGCTCAGCCAGAAAAGAGACAAAGGGACAAAAGAGACAAGAAGACAAATGAAGAAAAATAAATAAATGAAGGACAATTAAAGGAATTTCTCTTTTATTACTTCCCCTAAAAACTGGTATCCTGTTTGGGATGTGAGCTGAAGTTTCTGGAATTTGAAGAAGGCTGAGTGCCGAAGAATTGATGCTTTTGAACTGTGGTGTTGGAGAAGACTCTTGAGAGTCCCTTGGACTGCAAGGAGATCCAACCAGTCCATTCTGAAGGAGATCAGCTCTGGGATTTCTTTGGAAGGAATGATGCTAAAGCTGAAACTCCAGTACTTTGGCCACCTCATGTGAAGAGTTGACTCACTGGAAAAGACTGATGCTGGGAGGGATTGGGGGCAGGAGGAGAAGGGGATGACAGAGGATGAGATGGCTGGATGGCATCACTGACGCAATGGATGTGAGTCTGAGTGAACTCCGGGAGTTGGTGATGGACAGGGAGGCCTGGTGTGCTGCGATTCATGGGGTCGCAAAGAGTCGGACACGACTGAGCGACTGATCTGATCTGATCTGATCTGGGAGAAGGTGAAGTTGAGTAGATTGTTTTTGCATCTCTGCCTCCTCCTTCCCACACAACTGCCAACCTACACTCAGCAAAAAGGAGAGAATTATTTTCTTTCTTTTCTAAACCACAAGGAGTTAAGAGCAATTTCACTAAACCTGGGAACAGATTAATTTGTCACATTCGCTGTTCAGTAGCAGTGACCTGGCTTTAGGGCGAATGATCAGAATAGGTACGTTCTCTCAAGGTGTAGGAAGATCCAAGTGGAGAAAATTCTAGAAAGTACATACAGTTTTCAATGGGTTTCCCTGGGGTCTTAATGGTAAAGAATCTGCCTGCCAATGCAGGAGATGCAGATTCAACCCCTGGAAGCTCCCCTGGAGAAGGAAATAGCAACCCACTCCAGTATTGTTGCCTGGGAAATCCCATGGACAGAGGAGCCTGGTGGGTTATAGTCCATGGGGTCACAAAGAGTCAGACATGACTGAGTGACTAAGCAACAGCAACAACAAAACAGTTCTTAGTTGAGAAGGGAATCTTGGATAGCATGAGGGGAGAGGCAACCCTGGGACATATGAATAGAGAAAAAAGAAATTCTGGTCACTAAGGAAAGCTACTCTTTAAATTTCCCTTGAGAGGCTTTGGAGAGAAAAAGCAGCGTCTGTAGGTTGTTAAAATTTTTCTGACATTGCAAACAAAGCTTGGTGGCCCTCCTATTGCATGGGTGATGTGTCTGCGTTGAATTATAATTCAAAGCAAGGCAATTAGAACAGATTCCTTGAGCATGATTTTTAATTGTCTGCATGGGAGACTGTATCATTACAATGACAGTTGGTACCATGACAGATAAACACAAAGTACTGAAGCTCAAAATTAATCTTTTCATTTTGTCACAGAGGAATTTGCAACTATGCTCAATGCATGTCAAGTGTGTTGTGTTTTGAGACAAACTTAATGGAGGGTATCTCACAAAGGACCAAGGATTTGGGCTCTGGGTTACATAAAGCAGCCATGGCAACTCAAATCACTAACAGAGGGGGATTAGTATGCTCGGAAGTGGAATGATGAAAGTATATTTGTCTCAAGGGACACCCTTCAAGAGTTTGACTAATTCTGCACAGGATGGCTTTTTTTCACCCTTTGTAGATCATCTGGGGGGTGACAGCTTCCTCTGGGAGGCAATACACAAAATGACAGAGTCAAAAAGAGTCTTGAAGAGTTCAGTTGTATCCGTCTCTTTGAGACCCGATGGACTGTAGCCTGCCAGGCTCCACTGTCCATGGGATTTCCCAGGCAAGAACACTGGACTGGGTTGCCAATTTCTTCTCCAGGGAATCATCCTGACCCAAGGATCAAACCCAGGTCTCCTGCACCTCCTGCGTGGGCAGGCAGATTCTTTACCACTGCGCCACTTGGGACGCCCATGGTGGTCAAAGACTCATTTATAGGTTGGGAAACTGAGGGGGAAGGGACTTAACCAAGTTCACACAAAACTATGCAAAGCCTGAATTGTACCAAAAAACCAAATCCAACAGCTCCCAATTCAGCCCCCTTTCCAGAATTGAATAAGGATGCAAAACTTCAGTTACACAAGATAAATAAGATGTGTAAGTTCTAGAGATCTACTGTTCAGACTGGTACCCACAGCTATCCACACTATAACTTTGAATAGTTACTAGTAGAGGAACTCTATAGTGGGAAGAAGAAAAACAAACATGAATCTAGTTCATGACCCCAAGGTTAAGAAGGCCACCCTTCAGCTCTCAGAACTTGTGTTTGGAACCCATATCCCAGAGCAAATACAGACAGCACACATCTATAAAAAATAAAACCAAGTTTCACTGAAGTGCAGTTTATAACTATTTAGCCATTTATTGAAAAACAAAATAATCAGGGCCCTCCTGTTTTCATCTCTGTGCACTGTTAATACCCAAACTCCACCAAGTTTTACATTTTTTAAATACGCGTATTTATTTTTACTATTTCCTAGTTGACAAAGCTTCACAACCAATTAGAGAAATAAATCAGCCTAATGAATTAATGATTAAAATCCGCCTCAGACACAGTGGCCTTTATGAAGCTTGAGCATATTTAAAGCACCCCTTTTCCAATAGTTTAAAGAAACCGTGAGGAGGCATTCTTCCCTACTGATCATCAGGTGATGACGGAAAACTGCTTCAGGCTTCAACTGGATGAAACTCCAATTACACAGCACTGGAGGGCTACGAGAATTTCTGTAATCTTATCAGTATCTGTAGTGAGACCTAAGGCATGTGATTTCAAACAAGCAAAACTACGAGCAAGGATCTGTTTAGCCCACTCTATAATGCCAGGCTGTATCACTCATGTCAGCAGGTAATGGAGACAGACGTGGATGGGAGGAAAGGATCCCGCAGAGGGCGGGGTTGGACGAGCTACAGACATGCAGGAGCTGGCAAGAGAGACAGCTTGGGGCAATGAAGGCTCGCTGTGCTTGGGGTCAGGAACTGGGGTCCCAGACCTGGTTGGCTGGTTTGCTCACTTTTATAAATGTGGGTTGGACAAGACTTCTTTGAATTTTAGCTTCCAGGCTGTAAAATAGGGATAATAATACCTATATTTCAGGGCTGTTAGAGTGTTAGTTGCTCTGTTATGTCTGACTCTTGACTCATGGACAGTAGCCCACCAAGTTTCTCTGTCCATGCGATTCTCCAGGCAAGGATACTGGAGTGAGTAGCCATTCCCTTCTCCAAGGGATCTTCCTGACCTGGGGATCGAACCCTGGTCTCCCACACTGCAGGGCTGTTACAAGGACTCCATAAGGTTGCATATGGAAAGTGGCCGGCACAGCATCTAGTGCATTGTTAGCACTCAAAAATGGTAGCACTTTAGCCATCCAAAGGAATGAAGCACAGATACCTTGTGGATGAAGCTTGAAAACATTATACTAAATGAAAGAAGCCAGACACAAAGGGTCAGATATTGCATGATTCCATTGATATGAAATGTCCAGAACAGCCAAAGCCATAGAGACAGGAAGCAGAACAGTGGTTGCTGAGGGGTGGGGGAAGTGCTTAAGGGGCACAAGGTTTTCTCTTAGAGCCATGAAAATCTTTTGGAACTAGATAAAGGTGGTGGTTGCATAGCATCGTGAGTGGACTAAATGCTACTCTATTGTATATTTTGAAATGGTTATTTTTATCTTGTGTGCATATGTGAAAAATAAAAATTAATCAGTGTTTATTAATAAAAAAAAATTAGTGATTGCTCATCTGTTCCCCCCACACACTGTAGACCAGTTTTCTCTTTGAGAAAAAAGGAAGGGCCATGGATCTCTATGGTTCCTTACAGTTCTGGCATTTTTCTGATTCAGTATGTTCTTAATGAAATCCTTCTATGAGTTAAGTCTTGAACTGGCTGCCATGGAGACATAAAGAAAAAATAAAAGATGGCACCTGCCTTCAGAAAGGGTACTGCTAAGTAGGCAGAAAGAGACAGGCTCATGAGTCATTTAAACAAGGGCACCCAATAAAGTCCCTTTACTTTGCCAACAAAGGTTCATACAAAGCTATGGTTTTTCCAGTAGTCATATATGGATGTGAGAGTTGGACCATCAAGAAGACTGAGCACCGAATAACTGATGCTTTTAAACTGTGGTGTTGGAGAAGACTCTTGAGAGTCCCTTGGATAGCAAGGAGATCAAACCAGTCAATCCTAAAAGAAATCAACCCTGAATATATTCATTAGAAGGACTGGTGCTGAAGCTGAAGTTCCAGTACTTTGGCCACCTGATGCAAAGAGCCAACTCGTTGGAAAGGACACTGATGCTGGGAGAGACTGACGGCAGGAGAAGGGGGCGAGGATGGGATGGTTGGATGGCATCACTGACTCAACGGACATGAATTTAAGCAAGCTCAGGGAGATAGTGAAGGACAGGGAAGCCTGGTGTGCTGTAGTCCACAGGGTTCGCAAGGAGTTGGACATGACTCAGCAACTGAACAACACCTGATAAAGTCAGAACCCGACCAGGGCTCATTAGAGGAAGTGATAGGTATAGGGCAGGATGACAGGGAGAGAATGGAGGGCAGTGTGGGGCGTATTTAGTCTAGAGCCCCAAACTGGAGATGATTTGGTCCAGACTGGCATGAGAAGTCAGAGACAAATTATGTGATATTCTTCCAGTATTGCGGGCTTCCCTGGTGGTTAAGATGGTACAGAATTTGCTTGCAACACAGGAGACCCAGGTTCGATCCCTGAGTTGGGAAGATTCCCTGGAGAGGGAAATGGCAACCCACTCCAGCACTCTTGCCTAGGACATCCCATGGACAGAGGAGCCTGGCGGGTACACTCCACGGACAAGAGAGGCAGACATACTGACTGACTGAGCACAAAGCCCAAACCCCCAGGGCGTCAGGTCTTTGGGAAGAGCAATGTGAGTTATTTTGGGGAAAAACTATGCAGTTGCAGGGACAAGATTAAATTGTCGTAAATTAGGCAGAAGTTTGGCCTTTTTTTAAAAAATTAAATATCAATGAGGAAAAATGAGTCTATAAATTCCCAGATTTTGAAATACGTGTACCTTATAAAGAGAGAAATAATCTGAGGAAACATTTCACTTTTAACCCAGATAGATTTCATTTGATTAGTCCTAGTCCATACCCTTCAAAACTGAATCTATATAAGACTTCAAAGAATTCTTGAGAAGCAAATATGACTGGTCAGGCAATGGAAGCAGGCTGTCTAAATACAGATTTTAAGTAAATCCAGTTCATTTATTCGGAAAAGGCAGTGGCAACCCACTCCAGTACTCTTGCCTGGAAAATCCCACGGATGGAGGAGCCTGGTAGGCTCCAGTCCATGGGGTTGCTAAGAGTTGGGCACGACTGAGCAACTTTACTTTCACTTTTCACTTTCATGCATTGGAGAAGGAAATGGCAACCCACTCCAGTGTTCTTGCCTGGAGAATCCCAGGGACAGAGGAGCCTGGTGGGCTGCCGTCTATGGGGTCGCACAGAGTCAGACACAACTGAAGCGACTTAGCAGCAGCAGCAGCAGTTCATTTATTCCATATTTCATCTCTTGGTATTAGGGTCCCAGACCACTTTCTTTCCATGGGTGAGGTCTTGGGCTTGAATACCAAGAAGATAGGAATTATTTTAATATATTCTTACCATTAGTCAGAAGAATAATCATCATACTGTTGACTAGCCATGAAAGACAATGTTTGATAAACTTCATTATTTTGTGAGGATGGAGGAAAAGTTCTAATCCATAGGCCTTTCCATCTGTATCTGATCTTATAAGAACAATTGAGGTATAAAGCTTATTTAAAGCATTTTTTTTCCTCCAGGAAAGACATCTGTCCTCATATCTACCATCTGATTTGTCTGTATTACTTCCCTGGAAGTAAAGAGAAGTTTTTACAAATGGAGAAATTAAAATGTTCCATTGTATAAAAAAATCGAATGTAAAGAAGATAAATCTCAGTTCCTGGAACAGTTTTGTTTTGTTCTGAGTAGGGTGGACACACATGTTTTATGTCTCATGCCAACTTGGATTAATGGACAATGGCTGCCAGGAGTATTGTGTGGAGGAAAATTGGGGTTTCATCAAGGTTACTCAGGGCAAACTGCTGAGATTCAGGAGCGGTGCCTGCTTGGGTGTGGAATATATATTGTTCCTGCACAGGGAGGGGGTTTTCCTTCTTTTCATGTGAAAGAATCTAATTATCAATGAAAGTTTTTAATTTCTTATTGCTAAGGCAATCCCTGTTCATTGTGGAAAGTTAGAAAATACAACTAAGACAGCAGAAACCGCCGTTCTATCACCCAGAGGTATGACAACAACACAGATAGATATCCTCTCCCCTTCTTCTGTCTACACATTATTTTCTAAAGAAGAGGTTGTGCTCATGTAATTCTGCAGCCTCATGTTTTAGCCTTGATCATACGTCATGATAGCTCAGTTGGTAAAGAATCCACCTCCAATGCAGGAGACCATGGTTCAGTTCCTGGGTTGGGAAGATCCCCTGGAGAAGGGAAAGGCTATCCACTCCAGTATTCTGGCCTGGGGAATTCCATGGACTGTATAGTCCATGGGGTCGCAGAGTTGGACACGACTGAGTGACTTTCACTTTCACTATACCTCATGAAAATCTTTCCATGTCATTTAAAATATCCTCCCTGTTTTCTCTCGTATCAGTCAACCACTCTTATTGCATATTATGATGGTCTCTAATATTAATAATCCCAACTCCATGAAACTTACGTAGCTACATCTTTATTACATCAGGATAAATTTTCATGAATGGAATTACTATATTAAAGAGAGCGCAAATTGGTTTTGATATATATTGATGAATAGCCCTCCTGAAATGCTATAAAAATGTATTCTCCATCAACATTTTAAAAGCCGAAAGTATAGTTTAAATGTGCCCAAAGACTGGATAAGAATACTAAGATTTAAGAGACTGACAAAGAACTGTGTCATATAGCAATTAGCTGTCTAAAACTGGTTTCTGTATACGCGGTTACAATGAATCGTTTTAATGTCATGTTTGGAAATATGCGGGTAACAAAATACTTTTTTAAAAAACACAAAGATATAATGGAGGAGCTAGCTGCTTGTCATGAATCTTTGGACTCTTTAAGTGGGTCAGGACTTGGTACTGAGCTCCACTTTGAGATGCCTCAGAGACAGTAAGAAAAATTTCCTACAAATAGGAAAGGCAGAGCTCTGTATTGAGACCCCTGCTTTCCATATGACCTGGTATATAAATTAAAACCAAACTAAACCTACTAAAATTATGGAAACACTTCCGCAGCCTCAATGGAAAATTCAGTCACTGAAGATTATACTTGTAGACTATAAATCTCCTTAAAATAACTGAGGCTGAAGTGTAAATATCTACCATATTTACCCTTCCCAGAACAATTCAACAAACTCCACTGGGCATCCAAATTATGCCCAACACAGTGGATGTTCAAACATGTGGACTCTTCAAACATGGTCTCACCCATTAAAGCTTGTCACAAGGCTACTGGGAGAACATTCCTTGGTGGCTCAGACCACCAAGATCTTTACCATCAGGTAAAGATCTGCTTGCAATGTGAGAGACCTGGATTCAATCCCTGAGTCGGGAAGATCCTCTGTAGAAGGGCATGGCAACTCACTCCAGTATTCTTGCCTGGAGAATTCCATGGACAGAGGAATCTGGTGGACTCCAGTCCGTGGGGTCTCAAAGAGTCAGACACAACCAAGCAACTAACACTTTATATAAATATTTGGGGACTCAGAGTAACAAGTACAAGAACAGATGTAAAATATAAGACACAGGGATGAATGGAAACAACATGCTAAAACCTGTGGATCGTTAGTGAAGGCTTTATAAAGGATAGATGGTTTAAGACAGATTCCTGAGGAAGACTGTGCGGGTATGAGATTTTTGATCAGAGTTTTTGCCTGTTCTTTGTAAGGATTTCACATGTCTCTGTTCTAGCCAGTCTGCTGACAAAGTAAAATATCTGAAATCACACAGATCAGTGGCATCTGGATACACAGTATCCATTTTTTCTCAGCTCCTTGTGTTTCCCTGGGTTGACACAAAAGTTAACATGGAGAATCAAGCTCTCCAATGCACACCAGTATCTTTCTTGGTTTGAAATTCTCCAGAAAAACACTATTTTACCTCTTTCATGTTATCAGCCTGGGAGAAGAAAAGAAACTGGCATCAATAAATATTCTGATTTTTCTTTTCTAGTTGCTATCACACATACACAATCACTTTTAAAAGATACGGTTAAAAATCCAAATGTTAAAATTTACTCATCCGTTCACGGGCCACTCATTGGGTATCCACTCTGTGTGAAATTTTTTAAAAAGCCCATCTCTACAGGATAATTAAGCTTTGGAAAATCTATGACAGCACACATGAGTTACAACATCATCTTTCAGAATCAGACTCTTCATGTTTTGAGAAAAAAGAGATTTGTTTGCCAAAATACTGTAGCACAGAAGAAAAAAACAAGAATCTTTGTGTTTTTAACCACAACAGCTGCTTTGAAAAAAAAAGTCATCATAAAAATAGTTAAGCAGGGGATGGTAATTACTCAACTTGTCATCTGATTGCTAGATTAAAAAACTCCAGATTTGTAATTGCAGTTATCATGCAAACAAATTCACAGTTCTGAAAATATGTCCCACTGGCTATGTTTTTTAAGGACAGTCACGTTGCTCAGGGAATTTGATGTGTGGGAAGTATTTGAATCATCCTAAAGATTGAATTTATAGTTATTACTTGTTCAAATGTATAATGCAGACCTGACTTACAGGATTTGTTGACTAAATAACACTCTATGAAAGTAAGATTTCTAGTATTAAAATATGGTGTGTGTGTATACACACACACACACACACACACATATATACACACAACACACACCATTAAAAAAATCCTTTTGGCATGCTGCACAGCATGTGGGATCTTAGTTCTCCAACCAGGAAGCAAACCTGTGGTCCCTGCATTGGCAGCACAAAGTCTTACCACTGGGCCATGAGGAAAGTCCCCACAAGTCATATTTTTTAAAAGACTTATAAAAATCCAATTAGCATCATTTAAAATATTCCATTAGCCACATTTCTGCTATATAACAGATCATATGTCTATATTCCATTATACAAACATTCAGAAGATGTGAGGTGATGTCTTCCAGGGGTCCTCAATGTTGAGGACCAGTTCTGAGCTTCGAGGATCTGTAAAAAGTGGACAGGAGGAGAGTGCAGTCAACGTCAAGCTGCATCTTAGAAAACTGCTCTCACTGGAGTGCTGAGATTAGCGTCTTGGATCTAAGAGTGCAGCTCTATTCAGTACCACAGGACCCAGAGGGGAGTAACTCATGGATAAAAGGAGAGCTGAGGATGCTTGCATAAACACTCAGCCACTGCCTACTGGGGACAAGTTCGCGCTGCGGTGAGTGTTGACCTGAGCTATTCCGAGTCTGTGCGTGTGTGCTAAGTCGCTTCAGTCGTGTCCGACTCTGCCTGTCCCCACAGAATGTAGCCCACCAGGCTCCTCTGTCCATGGAATTCTTCAGGCAAGAATACTGGAGAGGGTTGTCATGCCTTCCTCCAGGGAGTCTTCCCAACCCAGGGATTGAACCCGCGTCTCTTACATCTCCTGCATTGGCAGGTAGGTTCTTTACCACTAGTGCCACCTGGGAAGCCATTCTCAGTCTCTGAATTTCTTTGAGTGACCTGCCAGCATGTCCAGAATTCCAAAGTGCTGCAAACACAAGAAGGGTGAGCACCACTGGAGCTAATCTTTTAAGGGGGTCACAGGAGGTTTGTGTTGAAGCGTGGCTGAGTTTCATCAGTGCAGCCTGCAGAACCTGAACAAGGGTCTTGACCTCCCTTTGGTCAGGCATCTTCATTTGCTAGATGGTGATTTGTATCTCCTTTCTCAGAGCTTTTAAAAATTAAAGCACTATTTCTAAAGTACTGGATATAGAGTACATACTCTGTGACTTTTCTAATTTAGAACTCATTATCTTGAATTCTTTTTGATCAATCATTAGAAAAGCCAATTTGCCACTACTTTAACAGCCCAGTCAACCTCGAACAAAGAAACAAACCAAAGCAAAATTTTCAGCAACTTATGACTTCATTTGAAATTATGGAGTGGTTATCATCACCTGTGTGACATTGTTAGATCCTACTACCTTCTGCCTTTTATTTTTCTATCCCCCCAATTCTTCTCCCCAACTGAGAAAACTGGGCCTATATTAGCTTATGTTAAACGTGCAGGCACAGTCATAGTGACTCAGCCTTATGAGTGAACAGTACTTTAAGTGAATCAGTAAATATTAACTGTACAAAATGGAATAGTAAGAGTTTGAATCACAGATGTAGACAATTGGATTAATTTAGATGTACTAGTTTTAATATTTAAATTTCATGCCCGTCAGGGAAATTTTCTGTCTCCAGACACCCCTCTGGATAAAACAACTGTGAAAATAGCAACGGTAGCTGTGGACTTCGTGGGGAATAAGGCACATTCTGAAAACACAACTTCTTGTCTCTGACTCAACTGTGCAGTGGAGTTTTTTTTCCCCCAGAGATCAAACAGTCCAAATGGTCTGAAGTCAATACCACAGTAATAGACAGGCCTCTCATAATTGAATAAGCATGTGAGATTAAAGACTGGATTTATTTTATTAGAAAATTAAAGCTACCCTGCCAAATTTTAAGTGGTATTTCATTTCTCCTGATACTCTTCCAGATTCTGATGAATTATATCATTCACTAATTAGAAAAGGTTTATTCATTGCTTTCAATTCTATTTTTAAAAAACAGAAAACAAATGACAAAATAACTAGGCAAGGCAAAGTAGAAAACACACACAGAGACGCACACAGGCACACACACGAGCTCTCTCTATCCTTGAGCTCAGACTCTGCCAGAGGAGACCCAACACGTGCACATGACTGAGAACAAGAAAGGTGTGGAAATGATACAATAGACACAAGAGGCGGTTGTGTGAGCAGGGCAGAGAATCAGAGACAACTTCATAGAAGAGTTCATATTTCAGCAATTTTTCGAAAGACAGAACATTTTAGCCAGGAGAGGAGGAAACGGCATTTCGTGTTTTAAAAATGTTAGCAGGCATCAGAATCACCTGGAGTGCTTATTAAAGCGCTGGACCTTATTAAAGCTGGACCTTATCCTCAGAGTTTCTGACCCAGCAAGTGAGGTTGGCCTGAGAATCTGCATCTGCAACAGGTTCTCGGGGGCTGCTGGAGCTGCTGGTCCTGACACAGCATTGGGGGGACCACAGTGTAGGCAGAAGCACCGCGATGGCTCAGGTGGAAAATACTCAGGGAATGGTGAGTTGTCTGTGTTAGCCGGTGTGGGGCATAGTACATGCAGATAGTTGAGGTCAGAAGGCTAAAGGCATTGGGACTTCCCTGGTGGTCCAGTGGCTAAGACTCCAAGCTCCCAAAGCAGGGGGCCCAGCTTCGATCCCTGTTAGGGAAATAAAGATTCCTGCCCCAACTAAAAATCCCCATATGCCTCAACTAGAGATTCTACATGCTGCAACTAAAGATCTCACATGCCGCAGCTAAGAGCCAGCACAGCCAAATAAATATTGTTAAAAATCTTAAAAAAAAAAAAAAAAAGTAGACGGCATTGAATGCTCTGAGGGCCCACTGAAGGTTTTTGAGCATGGGATAGGCATGGCCATCTCCCATTTCTTATAAAGGAAGAAAGAGCCATTCTTTATATATGGTAGGTTCTAGAAAGAGCTTGTAGGAGAGATTAAAGGGAGAAAGTGGGGGACAGAGGCTTGAACTAGGAGCTGGAGACTGAAAGAAAAAGGGAAGGGGTATCAGAGACATGACAGAGCATCTCCTACCTGTTTGCTACTGATACAGTATGTGGCATGAAAGAAAAAAGGGGCATTAAGACTTCCTTCTAGATGTAGCATCTGAATGACGGCAAGACAACGGAGCTCTCATGAGACTGGAACAGGAGCGTCTACAATAGAGAGGATGGCAGACTCGGAGAAGATTGAGCCCCACGTAGCTTATAAAATGCAGACCGGGAACTCCAGAGATATATATTTGGGGGGCAGGTTCTAGAGAGCCTTGAGACTGGACAAAAGTGCAAATAAAGGAAATACACATGGGGAATAGGGCCAAGTAAACAACCTGGAGACGTATTTAGAATCCCATGAAGAATGCCACGGACAGCGGAGCCTGGCGGGCTACACTCCATGGGGTCGCAGAGTCGGACACGACTCAGCGACTTCACTTTCACTTTCAGATGTATTTAGAAGGAGGCCGGGAGAGGAGACTGGGAAACTGGGATTTGAGAAGCAGGAGATGGAGAGGAACACAGCATTACAAAGCCAAGAAGTGGAACTGTAGTCAATAAATGCTGCTAATCTTCAGTTCAGTCACTCGGTGGTGTCCGACTCTGCGACCCCATGGACTGCAGCACGCCAGGCTTCCCTGTCCATCACCAGCTCCCGGAGCTCACTCAAACTCATGTCCATCACGTGGGTGATTAGAGAGAAGCAAAGGAGGGGCCATTCACGTTGACAGTCAGTCACTGGTGTCTCTCAGAGAATGGCACCATGGGTCAGAACCTGGGGACTGAGGTACAGATGGGAGGTGACCACGGGGCACTGCTGAGGGCCGCAGAGGGCTGTTTGAGAGAACGTGAGCCAGAATTTCAAGCAACACAAGCATTTCATGCTTTCAGAAAAGTGAAATTTTGAGGCCTTCTGACCTCAAGCAGATCACATCACCTAAGAAGAGATTTATTCAGCAAAGAAGTTGAAGAGTTCCACACCCCCAAAAGCACTGTTAAATAACTTCCCTATAATGTGTTAATTGATGAATTCCACATGTCATAATTTTAAGAGCACAGATGAGTCATTTTCTTCTTCAAGATAAAATTTTCTGACTTAACAAGATAGCTTAATAGATTTACCCTCAAATTTACCCTAAAATGTTAAAAAAAACCCAAACAATCCATGAGTAACCAAAAGGAAAAATTCTTTTTCCATACCTCAGTTGAGGATAAGAGGGGTGATATTGTGAACAGCATATGATGCAGTGATTGTTGTTACTGTCCAATGCTTAAGCAGTAATCGCATAAATTAGGCTACTATTTTTGGATAAATGTCCTGTGAAGGTGGTGGACCTGGTCAGAGTCAGTAGCGCAGGTGCAAGGGAGGAAGGGGAGATATGGGAAGACAGGCCAACCCTGTAAATCCCACCGCATCTCTCCCAGCTCTGAGGTTCCACTCCTGGCTCCAGGTACATGTTCCGTGTACAAGTTCCGTGTACGAGTTCCGTGATCAAATAATGGGACTGAACAAGCTCAACGGAACACAGATAAGACAGCGCAGCTTGTCAACAGTTCACAATACAGAAGCTTTGAAAGGACAGCCTGATATTTAACATGTGTGCCCATCTTTAAAACATTATGGAATGTCTCTACCTCCCTAAAAAAGCCACATATATAAGACATCTTCACATACTTTTTATTTTGTCACTCCTATCATCCAAGAGCAGAGAATGGATGTAACTGATTTTCTTTTTGAGAAGGGCGTCGGGGGTGGGGTGGGGAGGGGTGGGCGGGAAATTCGTGGTCACTTAAAAAATTTCTCCTCTCAGAACAGAGAGATGAAAATCTCATGTGTGATGGGGCTTCTCACTGGGGAGGTCATCAAGTTTAGAGACGTCGTCAATTCCTGTGTGGTCAAACATAAGATCTCATATTTCACTGATTTTACTATATGCAGTTAAAAAAAAAACATTTTAACATTTGAGAAAGTAGGATCCATCTTATAATTGAGCTGATTAAGAAGCTTGTGTCATGGTTTAATTGGTTTTTTTCCTTTCTTTTTTTGGTGCACATAAAATAATGGTACATCCTACAGCTGATGGCATTGTAGATTGAGTGAAACAAAATAAATGTTTTCCAAATTTCCTGGAATCATCTGGATCAGGCAGGTCATCTCTACTATTGCTCCTTTTTTGATGCTTGTGGGTACATTTCTTTAAAAAGTTTTTTTTGCTTCTTGTTCAGCTTCTATTTTAGCCTAGTTATATATTCCATTTTCCAGCACATAAAAATGATTAATTTTGTGTGTGCTTTTGGTTCCTAAGACCCGTTTTTTTTTTCATTTATATTATCGTAAATTGCTAATGAGGACTACAAACTAATGAGCACTATAAACTAATGAGCACCGAAAATATTTATGTTTTTCAATAAATCAGTTGGCTGGAAATAGAAGAGTAGGGGTAGAAGTCTGCATCTACTCATTAATGTTGGCCTTGTGTTTGTTGTTTAGTCGCTCAGTCGTGTCTGACTCTTTTGAGACCCCGTGGACTGTAGCCCACCGGGCTCCTTCTGTCCATGGGATTTTGCAGGCAAGAATATCAGAGTGGGCTGCCATTCCCTTCTCTAGAGGATCTTCCAGACCCAGGCATCGAACCCACATCTCCTTCATTGGCAGGTGGATTCTTTACCTCTGAGCCACCAGGGAATCCCATTAACTGGCTATATACATTTTACCATGATTACATAAAATAATGCATAACTCAATTTTCCCATGATCTTAAGGGTTGTATATATCCAAAGGGTTGCATGAGGTTAAAGTCATACCAGAACCTAGAAATGCTATTGTCTCTACCCAGTTCTGTCAAGTTGAATCCAGTGAGGCTACCAATACGGTATAAGCAACACTAAGCCAGGATATCAAAAGACTGGATTGACAGTTTATGAAGTCACTTCTTGGAAGCTAGTTCTTGATTTGTATAAGTACAGATACTGGCTTAAGTGTTGCAAAAGAATCTTCTAGTCTAGCATTCTAGGATATTAGGAAAGAACTGAGGCAGACTTTCTACTTTGCTTAATAAGTGAGAGTCACTTAGTTGTGTCCAACTCTTTGCGACCCCAAGGACTATACAGTCCGTGCCATTCTCCAGGCCAGAGTACTGGAGTGGGTACTAGATCCCCTAGAGAAGCTGGTCCCTTCTCTAGGGGATCTTCACAACCCAGGGATCAAACCCAGATCTCATACATTGCAGGTGGTTTCTTTACCAGCTGAGCCACAAGGGAAGCCCCAAAATACTGAAGTGGGTAGCCTATCCCTTCTTCAGCAGATCTTCCCAACCCAGGGTCTCCTGCATTGTAGGCAGATTCTTTACCAACTGAGCTATCAAGGACAATAAAGTTTTATTAAGTAGTCCATTCACAGGAGGTTTTTCTTGTTTTTCTTTTTCCCTCATTTCCCCAGTTTAATTTAGCCTTATTAATTCCAACTGAATCTCCAGATGATCTCTAAGATGCCTTACAGTTTTAAAACTCCAGGATTCTGCTAAGTGCTTCCTTCCTAAACTTCTACAGACTTCTTAGCTCCTTTTTTGCTATTCATTCTTCCCTCTTCTGCCATCCATGCCCTGGCACAGCTGTCAGCCAAGCAGTGTGGATACCTTGTTTTCTTTTATTTTTCTTTCTCACGTGTGAACCCCTGTAAGTACTTTTGTGGCCTCATGCTGAACTCATTCTCCTTTGCCTACATTCTCACACATACTTGGGAAGGTGAAATCTGTCACCATCTAGTCCAAGAGGGCGTCGGCTCCAACCCTGCAGACTAGACCATCAGTCCCTCGGCCCTGCTGACCTTCTCACTAATACGACATCCACAACTGAGTTTTATCACCAAATTAGACTGTGTTTTCCTGTATTTCATTTGTACCCATCTCTTCAGGTTTTTGTACATTCTCCCCACTAGACTATTATCAGACTATATTAATATACTCAAAATCCTTCTCCAAATTACTTCACTAATACAAAGTATTAAGTCACATCTTTACACTTATTAAGTCACACCATCACACTTGTTGTTAGCTTCGGTATCTTGAATACAACATTCAAATGCCCTAACGAATCCCAATACATAATCACTGTATGTTATCTTCCCAATAGTTTCACCTTAATTTTTAAAACAAATACACTCAAAACTGAATTGTGGTGGAAGGCCCCCGAGGAAATGAACTACTCTAATTGACTTTTAAGCTTTAACTCAGTATTTTCTAGATCAAAAAGCACCTTTTGTTATGACTGCCCTAATGAGTTACAATATTAAAATTAGGAATCACTCTGTTGAAGTTAAGAGGGAAAAAAAAAATGACACACAATGAGACATAAAATCAGTTTGTTCATCTTGAACCTAAGAAATCTTTGCACAAAATACCAAAAGGGTCAAGTCAGTCTCCCTGCACTTATTCCCCACTAGACAGGGAAGCCATGGGGTTGCAAAGAGTCAGACACAACTTAGTACTGAACAGCAACAACATCCTTCTTAGGTTGTAGCTTTTTGCTGAGATGTCCAGACTATGAGGTTTTTCTCTTGCACACATTGAATGATATCTCTGGATTTAAAAAATTGATGCCAGGAAATTATATCTCTTAAAACTCATTCCAAACAAAGAAAAGAATAAACAACCAGGCTGGAGATGGTAAAGTTATGGAGTTTAAATTTTTTCTTTCTCACTGCTTCTTTCTTCCTTCCCGATGGAGTAATGGAAAGAACATAGGGTTGGAGAAGAAACATAGGGTTGGGTCAGAAGACCCTGGGTTCTAGGGATGTGTCTATTGTTTATTTATTTTGGCATCAAGGTTTTCATAGATTAAATGGAAATAAGAATATTTTAAAACTTGCACACAGTATTGATGGAAACAGTAAAGGCAATATTGTATGTGGAAAATTTTGGTCAACTGCAAAATAGTATACCATGCTCTACAGCATTAGAACATAAGCTCTGAATTATTATTACTGTTATTACTAGAATCATCTTCAGCTACCTTTCTTCTATGCCTTTGACTATAAATGGCCACTTGGATAAAAGTCTGCCCACAAGCAATTCTATCAAAACCCCTTTCCTTTATTATTTTCAAGATCATATTAACATCAGGTTAACCTGATGACAAAAACATTGACTCTAGATGGTCATAAAGTCTAACTACACAGCTGTACAGCCTGGCCAGGACCATCAAGATAACTGACATATCAGAAATTTGTAACTTGTCGATTTCTAGTAATGAATCTGAGTTACATGATGTAGGTGCTTCTTTATGGGTCTCTTTTCCACTCCCAGAAGAAATACAGTTAGGTTTTTTTCCCTTCCTGTGGAATCCCACAGAAGTATTAGGGCACGTAGGATTATGAAATGCCTTTTTTATTATGGGCTTCCCAGGTGGCTTCAGATGGTAGGAAATCTGCCTGCAATGTGGGAGACTGGGGTTCATTCCCTGGGTTGGGAAGATCCCCTGAAGAAGGGAATGCACCCCACTCCAGCATTCTTCCCTGGAGAATTCCATGGGCAGAGGAGCCTGGTAGGTTACAGTCCATGGGGTTGCAAAGAGTTGGATACAATTGAGGGACTAACACTTCCACTTTTTTTATATAGCAAGAAGACAACACAGTTATTTTTCACCCAGAAAAAAATTATGAAAAAATCTAATGTTTTGTATGTCCAGTAATTGGTTCTAGCTTCGAAAGCTGACAATTGTCCAATTTACATCTGTATTTTGATTTTGGTGGTATTACACAAGACATTACATGAAGAGATGTGAAGGTGAATTCTTTCCAGATGAGTGTCATCTATAGCGTAACTCCAGCTTAATGCTTGGCCTCAGCTTTCATCACACTCCAACATTTGGAAAACATGCTTTCCGTACATCATGATGAAATACTGCACTGGTGGAGATCCTTTTATAAATCTTTTATGCAATTGACTTAATGAAGTGAATCACACATACCAAACATGTTCCCAAGAAAGGTCAAATTTAAAAATGGATATTGTTTTTCCCAAAGTAACTATGGTAGAATATGACATTTAGAAGGTGTCACTCAGCCTTTTCATACAATTTGACATAATCTTAAATCAGTGAAATGCTCCAAGTTGCTACCTGGAGACCTTCACAAAGGAAAGAAAAGAGAACAATTTTAGAGCAGAAAGAAATTGAATAATTTTCTGAGTGGGACTGGCGGAATTTATTTTTGGAAAGAAGAACCAACCAGAATAAAAGAACAAAGAGATCAAAGACTGCCACTCTACAGATTCAGGAAAGGGTCATAAACTGTTGACATTTTGAGACCACGTGAATTTGTTCTAAACACTGTGCATGATACATTTGCTACTCAGGTATCAAAAATTACAAGAGAAAGGTATCCTTTGAAAATTAGCCCAGCATTAAAAACATCTTCCTTAGTTTTACACTGATCTTTTAGGTGACCACCCAGAGTGTACAGGACAAGTCTCCACTCCATTAGTTAGACAGCAGGATATGTAATCTTTATGAAAAACTTCGAGATGTGAACAGTCAGCGTGGTCACCTCAGCACTGGCTTTAAGTTGGTCACTTGTGATACCATGCTTTATTTACTTTAGATTTAAGGAGTGATATGCTTCCCTGGTGGCTCAGTGGTAAAGAGCCTGCCAATGCAAGGGATGAAGGTTTGATCCCTGGGTCAGGAAGATCCCTTGGAAAAGGAAATGGCAACCCACTCCAGTATTGTTGCCTGGGAAACCCCATGGACAGAGGAGCTTGGTGGGCTACCATCCATGGGGTCACAGAATCAGACATGCTGTTCAGTCTCTCAGTTGTGTCCGACTCTTTGTGACCCCATGGGCTGCAGCATGGCAGGCTTCCCTGTCCTTTATCATCTCCCGGAGTCAGACATGACTTAGCAACTAAACACCACCACCAACAATCTGGAGGGTGACCCAAGCCTAGAATGCCAATATTTCCAATTACTTTCCAATATTCAGTGACTTTGTTTGTTTTGACCACACTGCTGGCATGTGGCATCTTGGTTACCTGACCAGGGTGGAACAATTTTAGAGTGAAAAGAATCTGGAAATTAGAATAGAAAGGTATGTTTCTCAGGTAGAATCTTCAACCTCATCCACTTCATTGTACCCCTCGCATCCGTTATATATGGCAGCTCTCCCTGATCCCCTCGCTTGCTTTTTTCAAAAAACATCCACTGAAACCTCACAACGTTAAGTAAACTATGCATTTTAAATCTTTAGATTCCCAAGGAACAGATGTATATATATTGGAATTCTTCCAATTTAAAATATTCTTTATTGAATTAAGTTTACAGAATGGCCAAGAAGCATTTGGAAATCTTTAATGAATTTTGAAAACAATAATTTATGTTTCTTCATAAATGTGAAGATTCATTTTTCTAAAATGTAAGTTCTGGCTAAGAGAAGACAAGCTTTCTATCAAGAATTTTCCCTGAAGAAAATTCTCACTCTTTTACTGAGAGAAAAAACAAAAAAAAATTCAACACAATGGGCTAATTTAGTTTGCCCTTTTGAAAATGGAGGAATAAAAATATATAAAATAAACTTCAGAAATCATGATGTAACTCTCCATACCAATCAACTGACCTCCCGTATTATTTAATTTATAAGGACACAGCAAAAAATTGACAAGCTATGTTGCTACCTCCCCTCTCATCACCCACATCAAGTATGAGGACCCATTAATCACACTTCCCACTTTTACATGGGCAGTTTTGTTACAGTCCTGTGATTTCCAATTCATTTGTGAATCAAACTGTCCTGCCCCAAGAGTGCTAAATCACAGGCAGTTTGTGTTCAAAATGTCTTTATCCTTTTAACATGAGTTAATGTTTCCTGGAAAGGTTAACAAAACTGAAATGCAAGATAACAGTTGTCATTAGCATCCTTAATTGACACAGCTAGTTACCTGGGAATGGAGATCAGTGCTAAGTAGTTCGTTCTGGGCTGTAAAGTAGTAGTCTCATTTGTTAACATTTTGATTGTTTTTTTTAAGATTTTTTTTTTTTAATGTGACCATTTTCAAAGTCTTTGTTGAGTTTGTTATAGCATTGCTTCTGTTTCATGTTTTGGGTTTTTGGCCGGAGACATATGGGATCCCAGCTCCCCAACCAGGGATTGAACCCCCACCCCCACACTGGAAGGTGAAATCTTAGCCACTGGACCAGCAGCCACGTCCTTACATCTTGACTATTAACTAGGGTTTCTCTGTTCTAAGTAAAATAATCCTTTCCATTATTGTCTACTTTGTATTCTTGATCCTTGCTACGCAAAAGAGGAGTTTCAATAGACAGTGGTACCAATATCTCATAGCAGCTTGTTAGAAATGCAGAATCTCAGGCCCACCTCAGACCGAGAAAGTTAGAATCTGCATTTAAACAAGATCTTCAGGTTATCTGTGTGCTTGTGAAAGTTTGCGAAGCAAAAGTCTACCTAGAGCTTTTGTGACAGGCTCCTAAGTGATGGCCCTTCCTTCACAAACCTCCTGCACAGTGATCTTTGTAAATTACAGGTCTGGTTACATAATTCTCCTGCTTCAACATGCCAAGCCCATTTCCATAGCCTGGTTACACTTCTGGTTCCTGCCTTCCTCTCTTATCCTTCCTTTCTCTCTCCCCCACCATCCGTCTCCTTCACACCCAAACCCAATTACTCAAGGGTCCAGGAGAGTAGCCACCAGCCACATACGGCTATTGAGCATGAGTGTAAAATGAGAGGTGCTGTATATAAGTGGGAAATACACACTGATTTCAAAAGCTTAGTATGGGGAAAACAATGTAAAATAGCACTTTAAACTTTTACATTGATGACATGTTGACATGATACAACTGTAGATATATATCTACATAAAATACAGCATCAAAATTAATTTCCACTGTTCCTTTTGCTTTTTTAAAATGTGGCTTCTAGAAAATTTAAAATGTCACTCATTTCTACTGAACAGCACCGCTCTATGCCCAACACACTCAGGCTTGTGACCTGCACGGACAGCTCTCCTGATTTGGAATTTCCTCCCTGACCCTGTCTGCCTGGAAAATGCCTTCCTGTTTAAATCCTCCTCTGAGTTCCCTGACACTTCATTTCAGGATAAATCAAGGAGGCACTGAGCACTTCTGCAGTAACTCACTGTAGCCGCTAAGTCACTTCAGTCGTGTCCGACTCTGTGCAACCCCATAGACGGCAGCCCACCAGGCTCCCCCATCCCTGGGATTCTCCAGGCAAGAACACTGGAGTGGGTTGCCATGTTCTTCTCCAATGCATGAAAGTGAAAAGTGAAAGGGAAGTCACTCAGTTGTGTCTGACTCTTCGTGACCCCATGGACTGCAGCCCACCAGGCTCCTCCGTCCATGGGATTTTCCAGGCAAGAGGACTGGAGTGGGGTGCCATTGCTTTCTCCAACTCACTGTAGGGTTTTATCAAATTGTATAAAATCACTGACATCTCTTCACAGTGTGGTCTCTCTTACCAGACTGGTTGATCTCTGAATTAAAGGAGAGGGGTGTCTCATGTTTGAAGGCCTACTACGTGTGAAGGGAACTAGGCATTTTACAAAGTGTCATGTGCCATTTTGTCCTCACAAGTAGGCTAAGCGGAGTGAGGCTCAGAGAGCTGAAGTTATTTTTCTAAGGTCACACAGCTAGCCCAAGGCTCTCAACTTCGAATTGCACCCTTTCCATCTTATATCTCTTTGTACCTCCAGGACTTAGGACAGTACCCAGCATTTTGTTGGTGGACAGAAAATACTTTTGTCCAGTATTTAAATAAGATAAGTTTATTTCTAGTTCACATGAATTCACACATTCTATCCTTACTCGATTCATAGAACCGTTCAACTTTTACGAACCAGTCCATCCTAAAGGAGATCAGTCCTGGGTGTTCATTGGAAGGACTGATGCTGAAGCTAAAACTCCAATACTTTGGCCACCTCATGCAAAGAGTTGACTCATTGGAAAAGACCCTAATGCTGGGAAGGATTGGGGGCAGGAGGAGAAGGGGACAACAGAGGATGAGATGGCTGGATGGCATCACTGACTCAATGGACATGGGTTTGGGTGAACTCCGGGAGTTGGTGATGGACAGGGAGGCCTGGTGAGCTGTGATTCATGGGGTTGCAAAGAGTTGGACACGACTGAGTGACTGAACTGAACTGAACTGATCGTTACTCAAATTACTAACACCAATAGGTTAGTTTGGGAGGAAGCTTTGGGAAAATGATATTGACTATATAGGAAATTTGATGATTCATTACAGAAAACAGAAATATATTTCTGAATATACCTTAGAAAAGCTGAGTATACCTGAGGATACCTTAGAAAAGCTGATTTACACTATTCATTTCTTTTTCCTTTGCCTTTGGAAAATAGAGTATTATGGTTGAAACACCACTAAGTTGGTAATCACTGATCCCGGATTCTGATGTGGCTGCTAATTTAACTTTAAAGTTAGTTGTGTGTGTGTGTGTGTATGTGTGTGTGTGTGCGTGCGCGTGCACGTGCGCGTGTGTTCAGTCGTGTCCGATTCTTTGCAACCCCATGGATTGCAGCCCACCAGGCTCCTCTGCCCGTGGGATTCTCCAGGCAATAATACTGGAGTGGGTTGCCATTTCCTACTCCAGGGGATCTTCCTGACCCCGGTTTCGAATCCATGTCTCTCGTGTCTCCTGCATTTGCAGTCAGATTCTTTACCACTGGTGCCCTCTGGGAAGTCCCTTAAGTTGTATACCACTAACTTAACTTTGCAAAGCCATCCACCTAATGGGTTTGGGTTCTTACATGATACAATCAGAGTTTGGAGCACGAGGTATCTTCCAGCCCAAAAGTTCATAAAAATTTTATTTTCCCTGTGATTTTGTATTTTTTTTGAATCCTGAAGCATACAAATGACATTATATTGAATTTGCTTGTGTTCACCTGTTACACAAAAAGGATAAAGAAAAAGATACAAGAACCAAAATTTTGCAATATCTTATTGAGGTAAGCCTTGTCCCTTTCCAAATAGCTTTCTTCAAAAAATACCAATGACAGAAAACAAACAAACAAACAAATCTGAATAATGAAAAAATTACAGGCAAAACCTTGAAGTTACAAGATTTTTTAACTCAACAAAACTCTAGAGTCAGTATTGGTGGGAAAGGATGCCAACTCTCACATGAGAGTTGCCAAGTTGACATATGTTCAATTTTGATTATACAACACTCATAAAACACTGATTAATAATCTCTTATCAGAGAACTTAAGAAATAGCACAACAGAGAATGAAGCACCCCGTGGGAATGATACCTGATAACTGTCTTTTCATTTATTTTTTTTTAATATGGGCAAGAGTTAGTTGATAACGACCTTGATCATGATCTCAGGGTAGAAACACAAATTTAAAGATAAAATGACAAGTCTCACAAATTTGTCTAGCAGCAAGAAAAGTCTAAAACCTAAGCAACATCTTTGACTAGGAGGGAGCTTGCCAAAAATAGCAAACGTGTAGGTATAAAGATAGAAAAGCTTCAGAAGGAAATTCCTTTGATTACTCCTTGGGGCAGGGGGGGAGCTTTTTGAGATACAAATAAAGTAGGAATATCAAGCTTTGGGAATGCACAGCTCTATTTAACATCCCTAATTCTTAAATTCCATCTTAATGAAGTCTAAAAAGCCTCAGAGTCCAAAAGAATCCTCGCTTGAGCTACATATTCAGGATACTAAACAGAAATCGGAACAGTACGATTATAAGAGACTAATTTCGAAGACACAAAAACACTGACATTTTCACAACCATAGATATAGCTTGAAATATATGGGCATAAGTGCCTGCAGCGCTGTATTTATGTTTTCTTGGTAATAAAAACGATTCCATGGATTTAAATTTTTTCAGGATGATGGCAGAATTCTTCATTCTTCTTTTTCTAACCTTAACCTATGATGCAAATATATTCATACTTGAAGTTAAATGTGTAAATATACACATTTATATATATATATGTCTACCTCCACTTTCATATACACATGTACATTTACACATGTATGTTAATATCTCCTTTGGATCTCTGCTCAAATGTCACATTATCAGAGAGGCCTTCTTTGACTCCACCCCTTCATTAAATGTTACCTGTTTTTACCCCGTTACTTTCTTCTTTCTTATTTTTCAGCAGGAGAAATATTTACTTTAGTAGAAAAGTACGTTGTGTTTTTTTAAAATTTTCATTGGAGGGTAGCTGACTTACACGTCGTGTTGGTTTCCGTTGTACACAATAGTGAATCAGCTACATGTACATCTATCCCATCCTTTCTATACCTCTTGCTTTATTTGTTCATTTATTTATTTATCTTTTTGTGACACTTAGCACCACCAGCACAATATGGAGCATATTACGCTTTTCCTACTGGGGTATAACTCCCAGGAGAGGAGCAGTTTTTCGGTCTTGGTCATCACTATACCCAGAACAGAAGGCGGACACAGAGGTCTTCAGCAAACATCCACTGAAGGAACGAGTACGGAAGCTGCTTATTTTGTGTGTGGCGTTATGCTAGTTGTTCTACACAACAACTTTTGGTTTTATTTAATCTTCTGAAAAGCTTATGACCTTGACGTGTTATTACCTTCTTTTTAGAAGTGATAGAAAGAGGAAGGAACTTTCCCAAGCACATCCCAGCGGCCAGTGCATGCAACCACTCAACTCTTCTGCATCCCTCCTTGGCCCCTTTGCTAAGGCCACGTGCGTGCACCTTCCACATGAAAGGGTCCAGGACGGGACAAGGACTATGAAAGGAGAATGGGGTTAAGTCATCAGTGACTTTGGAGGGAAACCAGAAGAGACAGTCCTGCAGGCCAGACACCTGGGGGGAGTTTGCCAATGGAAGGTGGGAAGCGGAGAACGGCGGGCTCCTAATGTCTCAGACAGTGCTGACAGGTCTAAAAAACTAGAGGTAGGAACTGACCTTTATTTAGGTTCAATAAGATGGAAGGTCTTGGTGGTCTTGGCAAAAGCAAAATCTAGGAGATGTGAAGGCAAGAATGTTCACCAGGTGACTCAGGAGGAAATGAGAACAGAGGGACTGGGGACTTAAGTATTAATGAAGAAGAGCCAAGGAACGATTGTTTGTATCATCCAGAGAACATCGACAGAAAAGTAACACAGCCATTCAGTTCCCCACTTCTTCCTTTCTATTCCAGATACTCACTTGTACACTTAAAATTGTGAACTTTACTGTGTATAAATCATAACTCAGTAAGTCTGACCCCTCACAAAAACAAACCATATAAAGTATGAGATTTAACTATTCACATGGCATTTAAAATCTGAACATCTGCTCTGTTCTTACTAACGAAAGCAGAGATGCTCTTGCTGGTGAAAAATACTTAGCTCTAAGGCAGGCACAGCACTACAGGGTGTATAATTGAATGTGGAAAATAAAATGATTTGAAAATTACATTACTCATTTTGTGAGGATTAAGAATAAAGTTCGATTGCAATATTTCTAAAAATCCAAAGAACTGTATAAAAATAATTGCTTTGCATGCATCAAAAATACTAAGATCAAGAAAGGCAAGGAAAAGCAGAAAAAAAAAAAAAAACCCTTCACATTAAAGGAGACTACAGAGACAAGAAAACCAAAAATATCTGATTCTAGATTGAATGCTAAACAACAACAAAAAGTAGATAGCTATAAATAACAGTATTGGGATAACTGGCCACATTCGAATTTTCAGTATAGATTAGATAAAGAGTATAGTATCAATGTTATATTTTCTGGATTTTGATAATTGCATTGTGATCATGTACGTGAATTTTCTTGTTCTCAGGAAGAAAAAAAGTGGAAGAAAGAAATATTTTGTAAAAAAATACTCTCCAGTTTCTATCTTTTTTCAAAGGCCAACTCATGTTGCCCCTCTTGTCCCTAAAGATGTGTTTTTGCATTTTTCCCTATGCCCTCAAAGCAGCATTTAATCAAATTCTACTTCACCATTGTTACTTTACTCTTTTCTCATATGTCTTATCTGTCTCCAAAATTATTAGCTCCTGAAAGACTGAAGGAAGGTTTAAATATTTTTGGTGTTCTTATAAATGAGTACTAGAATATCATCAACACAATGGGCACCTGTCAAGGCCTTGGCTGCTGTTCTCTGCCACATTAATTTATATTCCCTGATAAGTTAACCAATTCCTCACTTTATTAGTATTTTGCTAGGTAAGAATAAACGTACAGAATTAATATTGGTATCTCATTCCATGTCAAAATCAGAACAGTGTATCAACATGAAGTAAAATTTCATAAATAATCAGAGCCTGATATATCCTTAGTGTCTTGATGGAATTCTCTCACTCGTTATATTTTCCTCCTCTCCTTTGACCATGAAGTTCTCACTAAAAATATGAAATTTCATACATCATTGCCAGGTCAATGAGGGGCCTCCCAGTTGGCTCAACGGTAAAGAATTTGCCTGCCAATTGCAGGAGACGCAGGAGATGCAGGTTTGATCTCTGGGTTGGAAGGATCCCCTGGAGAAGGAAATGGCAACCCCCTCCAGTATTCTTACTTGGAGAATCCCATGGACAGAGGAGCCTAGTGGGCTGCAGTCCATGGGGTCACAGAGTCGGACACAACTGAGCATGCGCACATGCATGCATGCACACCTGCGTGTGTACACACACACACAACACACACACAATCCCTAACACATGCATGCATGCACACCTGCACTCATGCACACACACACACACACACACACACACACACAATCCCTAACAGTAGCTCTGATAAGACAATAGTCCTCTCTTGCCCATCCTTTCTAGATTTTTCTTCTGAAAACAAGCAGGAGCTTCATTCCTGCAAAGTCCACATCTTGCTAAATGGTGCAAATTTTCAAAAGAATCACCAGTACTTACACCAGTGGATGTAGCAGGGAAGGTGGGGAGGTAAGACTCGGCTGTAACAGTGAGGAGTTTCTCTCGTTTGTTTTGTCTCATCTGCTGTTAATGGACCCAGATGCCCTCTTGAAACCCCAGGCCAGGCCAGGGCAGAGGTGGCAGTTGGGGGCTCTGAAGTTTGCTCCCTTATTCATCCTGAGGTTCCAGTCTAGAGAAGTCACTCTGGGTACAGAACTGCAATTGATGAAAGCCCTGGGACCCTCAAAAGGGACAACAACCCAGCCTTGTTCCTGCTGTGATATAGTATCTGACCCCAGCCTGATGGGCCATTGAGTCTGAGCAGCATCTGCCAGCCTAGTGATAAATCACAAATAAACTGAGCTTTTGCTCACTGCCTTCTGAACCTTTGTGTAAAACCAAGTTGTAATAAACTCCCCAAATACATCTCTGTTCTTTGCTTCAGTATTCTGGGAAACTATTTACTCAGGAAATAGTGTATCTTTTCCATCTTCGTCTTAGATATTTAAGATTCGTTCCACCTAAGACCTTTTTGCTTTTCACATTCAAGTCATGGGAGAATACTGGTGTCTTTTTCAAAGGAAGTCTTTTTTGGGACTTCCCTGGCAGTCCAGTGGTTAAGACTCAGCACTTCACTGCATGGAGCATGGATCTTTAGGGAACTAAAGATCCCGCATGCTGCACTGTGCAACCATAAAAGGTATTTTTCTACAAAGTTTAACTGCACTGAATTGAAGTAAAAATTCAAAATGCTTACACTTTACAACTGCTTTTAATCTCATACCTGAATTCTAAACTATAATAATAGTAACAAATTCTAACTCAAAAATTCAAGGTCATTAGTAGAGTGAAACTGACAAATTGTTCCAGTCTCGCATCTAAAGTTGGCTGAACCCTTGATTCATGGCTTCCCAAGTGGCTCAGTGGTAAAGAATCTGCCTGCCAATGCAAGAGATGCAGGTTTGATTTCTGGGTTGGCAAGATCCCCTGGAGGAGGAAATGGCAAGCCACTCCAGTATTCTTGCCTGGAAAATCCCATGGACAAAGGAGCCTGGTAGCCTCCGGTCCATGGGGTCACAAAAAGTCAGACACAACTTAGCAACTAAGCACCCAGGCAAGCACAAACCCTTGATTCAACCTTACATTTTCTCATATCACAGTCTCCTCGGCTGTAAAATAAAGGCATGATCTCTAAGCTCCCTTCTATCCTAATGATTGATAAGGACTCTCCACCAAATTACCTCTTTTTCAGTAAATTGAAAAATCATCCTGATTTTCAATGGTTCAGTTCAATTCAGTTCAGTCAATCAGTCATGTCCGACTCCCCGAGACCCCATGAACCGCAGCACGCCAGGCTTCCCTGTCCATCACCAACTCCCAGAGCTTGCTCAAACTCATGTCCATTGAGTTGGTGATGCCATCATAATGGAAATATTTTCCTTGGTAGTGGTACTTCGCTCATAACAGCTGATTTCCTAACTTTTCTGAATTTATATAAAACTTATAATTTTCCTGCAGTTGTAAAGTTAGTGCGTAGAGTCTGTCCCACCCTCTGTTTCCCTAAACTCACTGCCATGGGTGATTTGACTTGACAGATTCAAAACATGTAATTTCATAGATGGAATATTTTTATACATGGCCATCATTTCCAGTGTGGCCTTTTTCTGCCACTGGGGCTTAGCTAAGTGCTTCTAAAGTGGGAGGAAAAAACAAACAAAATGACTACTTTTATCAAGACTGATGATGGTGGGCACCGATGGGCATGCTCTTCTGCTCAGGAACCAGCTGTCACTTTGAACTCAGCTCCAGAATAGCAATTTCCAGACCAGCGACTTCCAGGATACTTCAGTATTCCACATACCGTGGCAGGGGAGTCTGACAGCTAACACTAGTCCCAACAAACCTGAAGCACGTGTGCACAGCCACTAACAATTGACACTTTCCAGAAACAGGGAGTTCAGTTTTTCCCCTTTTTATTCTTCTTTGTGCTCTGTTGTTAAGTCATATCCGACTCTTTGTGACCCCAAGGACTGCAGCCCACCAGGCGCCTCTATCCATGGGATTTCCCAGGCAAGAATAGTGGAGTGGGTTGCCATTTCCTCCTCTAGGGGATCTTACCAACCCAGGGATTGAATTGTGTCTCCTGCACTGTAGGTGGATTCTTTACTGCTAAGTCACCGGTATTCTCCCTACTTGAATACTGATTTCCGAACCTTAGACTGGATCTTGTTGCAAACTCACACTCTGGACTGTTTCAAGCCTTATATTTGATGTTTTGAAATTAATTATTAACAAACACCAGAATTTATATTAAGAATTATTTTATTATTCAAGAGTCACTTTAACCTGTAACTTATATAATATTGTATATGATGACACCACCCTTATGGCACAAAGTGAAGAGGAACTAAAAAGCCTCTTGATGAAAAGTGAAAGAGGAGACTGAAAAAGTTGGCTTAAAGCTCAACATTCAGAAAACTAAGATCATGGCATCTGGTCCCATCACTTCATGGGAAATAGATGGGGAAACAGTAGAAACAGTGTCAAACTTTATTTTTGGGGGGCTCCAAAATCACCGCAGATGGTGATTGCAGCCATGAAATTAAAAGATGCTTACTCCTTGGAAGGAAAGTTATGACCAACCTAGATGGCATATTCAAAAGCAGAGAGATTACCTTGCCAACAAAGGTCCGTCTAGTTAAGGCTATGGTTTTTCCAGTAGTCATGTATGGATGTGAGAGTTGGACTGGGAAGAAAGCTGAGCGCCAAAGAATTGATGCTTTTGAACTGTGGTGTTGGAGAAGACTCTTGAGAGTCCCTTGGACTGCAAGGAGATCCAACCAGTCCATTCTAAAGGAGATCAGCCCCGGGTGTTCTTTGGAAGGAATGATGCTGAAGCTGAAACTCCAGTACTTTGGCCACCTCATGCAAAGAGTTGACTCATTGGAAAAGACTGTGATGCTGGGAGGGATTGAGGGCAGGAGGAGAAGGGGATGACAGAGGATGAGATGGCTGGATGGCATCACCGACTCGATGGACGTGAGTCTGGGTGAACTCTGGGAGTTGGTGATGGACAGGGAGGCCTGGCATGGTGCGATTCATGGGGTCTCAAAGAGTGGGACACAACTGAGCGACTGAACTAAACTGAACTGATACGTCAATTAAAGATATTAATAAAGTATATTTGTAGAACAAAAAGAGACATCTTAGAAAGCTCTATTTATAATGCTGGCAAACACACACACACCCAAACACACACACAAAATAGAAGCTCTTGGTTTTGGGTGACCATCAGCTTAAGGGTAGCATAAGAAGATCAGTCACATTCCTTAATGATAGAAGCTTGTGTTAAGACACTAAAGGCCATGTGCTCAGAACATTATGACAAAGTCCTATTTATTGCAAGAATATGTAGTCTCTCTCGTCACCATGTTGATATGCTAATATTTTGAGTTCCCATAGGTAAAGGCAAAAATTGCATTAAGAAGAAAAGGTTTTAATTGCCCTTCAACTAGTGGTTTTGAAATCTCAAAACTACTATGCCATTATGAGCACAACACAACCCTTGACTTTGGAAGGGCTGTTTTGTTAAGAAAGAACTACTTTCAGGAATGTTAGAATAGACATCAGCAATAGAATGAGTACAATCAGTGAAATATACCCCCACTACATGCAGAATATGTTTCATGAGAAACGCTGGGCTGGAAGATGCACAAGCTGGAATCAAGATTGTTGGGAGAAATATCAGTAACCTCAGATATGAAGATGACACCACCCTTATGGCAGAAAGTGAAGAGGAACTAAAGAGCCTCTTGATGAAAGTGAAAGAGGAGACTGAAAAAGTTGGCTTAAAGCTCAACATTCAGAAAACGAAGATCATGGCATCTGGTCCCATCACTTCATGGGAAATAGATGGGGAAACAGTGGGAACAGTGTCAGATTTTATTTTTTTGGGCTCCAAAATCACTGCAGATGGTGATTGCAGCCATGAAATTAAAAGACGCTTATTCCTTGGGAGGAAAGTTATGACCAAGCTAGATAGCATATTAAAACGCAGAGACATTACTTTGCCAGCAAAGGTCCATCTAGTCAAGGCTATGGTTTTTCCAGTGATCATGTATGGATGTGAGAGTTGGACTGTGAAGAAAGCTGAGTGCCAAAGAATTGATGCCTTTGAACTGTGGTGTTGGAGAAGACTCTTGAGAGTCCCTTGGACTGCAAGGATGTCCAACCAGTCCATCCTAAAGGAGATCAGTCCTGGGTGTTCATTGGAAGGACTGATACTGAAGCTGAAACTCCAGTACTTTGGCCACCTCATGCGAAGAGTTGACTCATTAGAAAAGACCCTGATGCTGGGAGGGATTGGGGGCAGGAGGAGAAGGGGATTACAGAGGATGAGATGGCTGGATGGCATCACTTACTCAATCGACATGAGTTTGGGTAAACTCCAGGAGTTGGTGATGGACAGGGAGGCCTGGCATGCTGCGATTCGTGGGGTCGCAAAGAGTCGGACACAACTGAGCAACTGAACTGAACTGATCCTGCACAGAATAGAAACTCAATGGACATTTGTTGAATGAATGAGTCAATAAATAAAGCCATGAAGAATGATTAGTGGATAAAAAACATAAATGAAAATGGTATAAATAATATGTTATGTAAAGATATGTACTCAGTTGTGTCCAACTCTTTGCATCCCCATGGACTGGGGCCCACCAGGCTCCTCTGTCCATGGAATTTTCCAGGCAAGAATGCTGGAGTGGGTTGCCATTTTCTTCTTCATGTATACCTATACATATAAAACATAATATAAATGAATAAAACCATATTGGCAAATGTAAAAACAATTTACTCTGGAAAAAAAAAAAGTGTATTAAGACCTAGGCGATCAGGTCTGCTTTAAGGACTTTTTCTCTTGACGTCCACATCCTGAAAAACTTCCAAATGAGTTCTGCAGTGTCATAGAGTCTTGGCTCAATAGTAAATGTACTGTTGCTTCAAACACGAGGGAAGAAACCTGAATCTCCCTCCCCTTTTTCTGCTGCATCCAGAGCCCAGCCCAGCAGGTGTGCAGTGATCTGGTCAACCCTGTACTGCCAATGTATGTTGCTTCCAGAAAGCCAGGAATAAGACATAACTGTGAACAAAGGTTTTCTTCCTGAGCAAAACAGAGAAAAATCTACCCTTATATGTCAGTCTAATACACACACATATGTATTATGCTGCTTAACACCTCTCTATGGAATAGTAGTTGAGACAAAGGGAGGGAGTGGATCCTGCAGCCTCTGCTATTTAATGGCAACATACTCAGTTATACTTGGTGAGGTTCAGTACTTGTCTCTGTATCAGCTCTGGTTAAAATACATTTTTTTTCCACGGGTATGTACTATATTTTTTCTTTGAACATAAACTCTAGGAGAAATTTTTGTTTTCTCTTTTTCTTTATAAATATATGAATGTGTGTATGTTTACATCATAATAATGTGCATTTGTATGTGTCATTTATGTGTGTGTGTATATGTGTGTGTGTATGTGTGTGTGTATATGTGTGTATATGTGTGTGTGTGTACATGTCATCATGTATGTGTGTATGTATATAAATATGTGTATATATAGCCTTGTGTGTTTGTGTCCTATAAAAGATATCAAGCAAATACAACACTAATTGATCTCTTGTGTTGATTTTTCCTTTTTCTGATTTTCTACGGTAATTGCCCATACAACTGCTATTTATTATTAGATTATTTTATTTATTTAACATGATATAGTAGAAAAAGGTGGACTAAAAGTCAGATAACCTGAACTTGAGTCCTATGTCTGGCTTTTGGGCTTGTCATTTAATCCCAACTCTTTAATTTCTTCCTTGTGAGAAATGAGATAGTAATTTACAATGTTTGTATACAGTTAGAAATACACGTAAAGCATTTAGCATGCAATAAATGTTCATTGTGATGACAACTGTGTTTTTATGATTGCCTTTCTCCACGATTTGATCAAAAGCTCCTTGAGGATAAAAAATGCAATTCTGAAATCCACCATGTATTTGTTTACCAAAGCAGGAAGCACATGCTGGTACTCTATAAATGTGAGTGTATTACACTGAACTACAAGGTAAGTGTAAAGATAAAGCACTGTCCTAAGGACATAATCAAAGCCCATTCCCACTCTCTATGACTTTGTTATCTCACATTTTCACCTTCTGAGCACAAGAGCAAATAAGTATGTCTTTAACAACGGCAGCCATGAAATTAAAAGATGCTTGCTGCTTGGAAGAAAAGCTATGACCAACCAAGACAGCATATTAAAAAGCAGAGACATTACCTTGCCAACAAAGGTCCATCTAGTCAAGGCTATGGTTTTTCCAGTAGTCATGCATGGATGTGAGAGTTGGACCATAAAGAAAGCTGAATGCCGAAGAATTGATGCTTTTGAACTGTGGTGTTGGAGAAGACTCTTGAGAGTCCCTTGGACTGCAAGGAGATCCAACCAGTCCATCCTAAAGGAAATCAGTCCTGAATATTCATTGGAAGGACTGATGCTGAAGCTGAAGCTCCAATACTTGGCCACTGGATGCAAAGAGCCAACTTGTTGGAAAAGAACCAGATGCTGGGAAAGATTGAAGGCAAGAAGAGAAGAGGACAACAGAGGATAAGATGGTTGGATGGCCTCACTGACTCGATGGACATGAGTTTGAGCAAGCTCTGGGAGTTGGTGATGAACAGGGAAGCCTGGCGTATTGCAGTCCATGGGGTCGCAAAGAGTTGGACATGACCAAGGGACTGAATTGAACTGAAGCACACTGAAAAATTATTGTTACTACATATAATTCTCATACTTTGAACCTACACTAATCAAAAGGTGGATCTGATCTCTGTAAATGTGAGGCACTGATCCACACACACTTTGATCACTGTCTTCCTAATTACCTGCCAGGATGCACAACATGAAAAAAATCTGCATTTGGTGCAACCCACCAGAGCAATGGATGCAAAGAGATAACATACAACACCGTGACCTGAAACCAGGCTTCCTGACATTAAAAAGGAATAATATCCAAGCAAAGCAACAGGCTTTAACAGCCTTTGCTTTTCAGTCCACAGCTCAGACATTCTCATAAGTCATATAAACTCTGTGTTTCATCTACTTCACCTAAAACACGGCTTCCCCTGGTGGCTCAGATAGTAAAGAATCCATCTGTAATGCAGGATTTGATCCCTGGGTTGGGAAGATCCCCTGGAGAAGGGAATGGCAACCCACTCCAGTATTCTTGTCTGGAAAATACCATGGACAGAGGAGCCTGGCTGGCTATGGTTGATGGGGTCACAAAGAGTTGGACACAACTGAGAGACAAACACTTTAAAACATGGCTACAGTAAGTATCGGAGAAAGCCCTGGCACCCCACTCTAGTACTCTTGCCTGGAAACTCCCATGGATGGAGGAGCCTGGTGGGCTGCAGTCCATGGGGTCACTAGGAGTCAGACACGACTGAGAGACTTCACTTTAACTTTTCACTTTCATGCATTGGAGAAGGAAATGGCAACCCACTCCAGTGTTCTTGCCTGGAGAATCCCAGGGACGGCGGAGCCTGGTGCGCTGCCATCTATGGGGTCGCACAGAGTCGGACACGACTGAGATGACTTAGCACAGTAAGTATGGGGGAGCCACAGTTCATATGAAACATTCAGAGCTGATTTTTTGCGAATATTTACTATGACTTGACTCCAAAAATGAAACAAGTTGAGCACAAATATTTATTTATTTTTCCCTCTCTATCTCCCAGTTGAGTTTCCAGCTGGCTATACATCTCATAAAAGAATAGACACTAAGATAATTACAATGTCTATTGAATAATTTTTCTTTTGGATAGCTACATGGCCCCTCATTTCCTATCATCAGGGTGCCATCCAGAATCATTATTTTCTGTTTTCGGATACTCTGCCTGTCTAATTAATAGTACTTCTCTCTGTAAATTCTACTGCTGGCCACTCTCCAGCCTTGTGGAACATTCCCTAAAGGCTACACACATCTCCTCTCAGTTCTAGTAAATTGTTATTACTGCTTTTCCTGTAATTATCCCACAGTTCAAGAAAAGCAAAATATGCTAGATTTACAGACTCAGGTGGAAAAAATTTGTCTGTCAATATTTTTAGGAAAAACCTTAGCCATATCCTCAAATAGATATCACAAATCCATATGCAAACACTAGAAACAGTCTTAGAAACTGGATTAGACACACATGCTGATTGTATTTCGTCCTTATGAATACAGTCATCCTGTGGTTTGACACTTTACTGGACGGGTCAGTCATGGCACTTGCCACATCTAATGTGCTTTCTGAGGACATCAGTTGCTTCCCTGCCCTGCTGGGGAAAGCAGCCATAGCAGTACTCTGTGCAGGAGTTCATGTTTGGTGCCATGTTTCAACCCTCCAGACCTAACGAATTGGACCAAGAAGAGGCGTGTGATGGCCAAATCCTAGGTTGACTAGAAACCTATGAAATGGAGTCAGTTTGCATTCCAGTATCTCAGGGCTTATCCATTTAAATTCATATATCTTTTTAGAGTTTCGGGGATCCCTTTCCAAAACTTTTGTTCAGATGTGTTTAGATGACTTTAAGATAGCTTCAACGGATGCGTGCAAACTCCAGGAAGGCAGCAACACAAAAGTGCCTGCCTTGAGTGTGCAGGAGCGTGTGGTTGTTTATTTGCTTGACCCAAGCAAGACACTATGCATGCAACTGAAAGTATGCAGAATATAGTCAAGGCTTTGACTCTAGGTAGAAGGTAGCTCCTAGTGCTCTGCACTCTTGCAGGGATCTGAAAGATTTACCCTGTGATAAATGGCTATAATCCACTAAGTAAAATTGAGTCCACATAATTCAGCTGGGTCTGAAGCTCAGAGAAGAGAGGATTTACTATATAAACTCACAATCACATATCAGCAATTATCTGTTTCTGTATATCAGGCCCTGGTGCTCATATATAAAGCTGCCACTGCAGCATGTTTAAGCACGTGCTCGCACACACACAAAATGAAATGGTTTCTCTCTCTCCTCTCTCTCCCCATCACCCCTCCCCCATTCAAAATGGAATGCTTCCTCTGCTCTGTCTTCTAGATATTGGGCCCTTATTAGGAATATGTCTATTAAATATATTAAATATTTAAATAACAACATTTTTAAACTTTTAATATTTAAAAAATACTTCTACAGTCAGCTTCTTGAAATGCTTAATCTTCCTAAACTTCCTGATTTCTACTTCCCGGTGTCATTGGAGGGTCCTCTGCCATAGTTTTTTAATACATTTCTCTTTTCCCTCTTCACTGAGCTGGAGCAGGCTGGGAACACAAGTGGGCTTGCACATTGAGAACTGAGCTGTAAATCTCTCTTTAAAGCTCAGTGAGTAACAGTCAAGATAACAGTATTACATAATTCTCCATGAAGTATTCCTGTTTGAAATGCAGTGTCCCAGGTGGCTCAGTTGAAAAGAACCCACCTGCCAATGCAGGAGACATGGGTTCAATCCCTGGGCCAGGAAGATCCCCTGGAGAAGGAAATGGCAACCCACTCCAGTATTCTTGCCAGGAAAATCCCACGGATAGAGGAGCCTGGCAGGCTACAGTCCATGAGGTTGCAAAGAGTTGGACATAGCTCAATGACTGAGCACAGCACATTTATATAAAGAGGACTTTAAATTTCCCAGTGGCTCCTCAGGTAAAGAACCTGCCTGCAATCCAGGAGACACAGGAGACATGAGTTTGATCCCAGGGTCGGGAAGACCATCTAGAGGAGGGTGTGGCAACCCACTCCAGTATTCTTGCCTGGAGAATCCCATGGACAGAAGAGCCTACTGGGCTATGGTCCATGGGGTTGCAAAGAGTTGGACACAACTGAAGTGACTGAGCACACACACACACGTGTGTGTATATATATACATAGAGAGAGAGCACGTGTACAAATGAGAGAAAAAAATATATATCTGTATTGCTTCTGGGAAACACTGTCATAGAAGATAGTAAAACATTAGTTTCTAGACCCGATTATATAGTAAATTCCAATGTGTGGAAGGGGGTTCCCCCACACCAACAAGCAATGCTTGGATACCAGCTGGGTGCTGGGTGTCCTACAATTTACTCCAGGGAGGAATATCAGATCCCATGAGCTAAGGGCTCAGACTTACAAGACTGTCCCTCCTCCCCTGTGTCCCACCAACTTCAGAGGGAGTTGCAAGGCCAGGTTGTCACCTGTGTGTCGGACTGACCGGCTACAGATTGGAGTTCAACAACCCCCTCTTTGGGTTCAATTAATTTGCTAGAGAGGGTCACAGAATTTAGAAGTATTTTACTTACTGGATTACCAGTTTATTATAAAAGGTGGTTATAGGGCTTCCCTGGTGGCTCAGGGGTAAAGAATCTGCCTGCCAACGCAGGAGACAGGTTCGATCCCTGATCCAGGAAGATCGCGCACGCTCAGAGTGACTAAGCTCATGCACCACAACTACTCAGCCTGTGTTCTAGAGCCAGGGAACTGCAACCCCTGAAGCCCGAGTGCCCTACAGCCTGTGCTCTGCAACAGGAGACTGCCCACTGCAACAAAGAGTAGCCCCCACTCACCGCAACCAGAGAACAGCCCGCACGGCAACAAAGCCCCCGCACAGCCAAAACTAGCCAAATAAAATTATAAAATAAAAAAGGACATGATAAAGGATGCAGATGAACATTCAGATGAAGAGACTAAAGGGCAAGGTATGTGGGAAAGGGTATGGAGCTCCCAAGCTCCATCTGAGTTTGCCAGTCTTCCCAAAACCTCCGCCCTCCCCAAGTCTCCTCCAACCTGGAAGCTCTCTGACCTCTCTCCTTTTGAATTTCTTTGTTTTTTGATAGGCAGAGTGAGTTTGTTAGCATAGGCTGCTTGTGAGAGAAACAGGTGGGCTAGCATGGAGTACAGCAGCCACAAAAACCAAAGGGGTTATCTTTTTGAGTTTTTATACAGGCTTCATTGCATAGGCTTGATTGACTAAATTGTTGGCCACTGATGGATCCAACACGTCTCCCACCCTTCTCCCCTTCCCAGAAATGGGACTGAGCCTCTAAATGCATGGCTCTCTTGGCAACTCCCACCCTTAGGTTAAACTAAAGACTTTCCAGAAGTCACCTAATTAACATAACAATATAACAAAAAATATTTTTTTTGCTTTTATCATAGGAAATTTCAAGGGTTTTAGCAACTATGAACCAAAAATCTTGAACAAAGACTAAATATATATATGAGAAATATATTTTGGCCATCTGAATGGCTGAATATATATTTCTTATAAATCATAAGATAACAGACATCAAGAAAATAGTCTTTTCAATAAATAAAAAGCAACCATGAAGGTGTGGGGGACTTATAGTTAGGGTGGACTTCTTAGTCAATTATATCAAAGGGGAAAAAAATGGGAAGAATGCAATGAAATTAGGGAATTAGCAGAAATGAAAATCATGGTTAGAGGTGTCTTCATTTAAGATGAGGCTCTGTGCGTGCTAAGTCGCTTCCATCACGTCTGACTCTTTGCGACCCCATGGACTGTAGCCCACCAGGCTTCTTTGTCCATGGGATTTCCCAGGCAAGAATACTGGAGTGGGTTGCCATGCCCTTCTCCAGGGGATCTTCCAGACCCAAGGACTGAACCCATGTCTCTGGCATCTCCTGTACTAGCCCCACCTGGGAAGCTAGATGAGGTTACCAGGAATAATTTCCTGAGGGAAACTGCATGGATTATCTCCCAGGGCATTTGCTTTAATTAACTGAAGTAAATACAACATTACAAAGAAGGTTTAGCTTAGCTGATGAGTCAATCTGAGAGTCAGGATTTCTTTCTTTGGAAAAGAAAAAGAGGATTCTGGCTTCCTTAGGGTTCTAATATGCTGGGTCTGCCATGTACAGTTTGCAGGTTGCTGGAGCAGGAAGGCAGGGAGCCACAGGGCGGATCCTGGTGAAATCCTGCCTGGCCCCTGGGGCTAAGGCCCGGCTTGAGGGTGTGTCGGCTGGGAGGGGCATCTAGTTCTAATTCGAACAAAGGAACAATATGGGTTAGTAGTGACCCTACAATACACTATGTGGAAAAATCAAATTGCATTTAAATGCTTTATAATATGACACTGAATTTCAAACATTTATGCTATTTTTACAGAGACTATCCTTTCACACAGTACAGGTTCAAAAAAAAAAAAAAAACAGGCCCAAAGTGGAATCACTTCTGCTAAGCCCCACATCAGCAAACCAAGACTTAACACCTAATCTAACTGCAATTTCAACTTCTCCCAGAGATGGAAGCTTTAACCAGACAATCTTGAATTTTCTGGTCTGCACTAGTGAGGTAATCTTCCTGACTGATCCCCTTCTTGTCCCGCAAAGAAAGATGAGGGAATCTACTCTTTCCCTGCCCCTTTGTGGCGATAAAAGTGTCCATTTTTAAACAGCTTTTTAGAGCTCCCTTTGTTTGCTAGATGGGATGTGCCTGACTCACAAATTGTTGAATAAAGCCAGTTAGATCTTCAAACTTACTCAGTGGAATTTTGTATTTTTAACACTATCTTCTAGGTAACTGGTTTCAGTCAAGTGTCTGTGCTCATGGGGAATGGGAATTAGGGAGCTCTTGGACATGTTTTTAAGATTCTGCAAATTTTCTGCAGGAACTGGTTTGATTTCATGGTGGCTCAGAGAGTAAAGAATCTGCCTGCAAAACAGGAGACCAGTTTGATCCCTGGGTTGGGAAGATTCCCTGGAGAAGGAAATGGCGACCTACTCTAGTATTCTTGCCTGGAAAATCCCACGGCCAGAGGAGCCTGGCAGTCTACAGTCCATGAGATCACAAAGAGTCAGACACGACTGAGCGATAATACTTTCACTGTCACACTTTGACTCAGGTGACAGTCTAAAAAATAATACACTCTCTTTTGCGATAGGAACAAGTGATACTAAAGAGGACTCGAGATGAACCCAATAAACCAAGGGCTTATGTGTACCAAGTGAATCCACAGAAGAAATGGAGGCCTTACTTTGTTATATCAAAAACTATCACCTGGCCCTTGCAATACCTGCTGCTGCTCAGTTGCTTCAGTCATGGCCGACTCTGTGCGACCCCACAGACGGCAGCCCACCAGGCTCCCCCGTCCCTGGGATTCTCCAGGCAAGAACACTGGAGTGGGTTGCCATTTCCTTCTCCAATGCATGAAAGTGAAAAGTGAAAGGGAAGCCGCTCAGTCGTGTCCGACGCTCAGCGACCCCATGGACTGCAGCCCACCAGGCTCCTCCACCCATGGGATTTCCCAGGCAAGAGTACTGGAGTGGGGTGCCATTGCCTTCTCCTTGCAATACCTAGGGATGCTGAAATCAAAATTCCCATTGCCATAAGAGTTGATACCATATTCACATTTTGAATGGTAATTTAATTTCAGCCCAACAACATGTTTTGCCACATTAAATTAGTTTTGTTAATTTGCTTTTAATTGATTTTGTAACCTCTACTTGATTATTAATTTGTTTTGATTTTATGGTTAGACAAGGGCTCTGAGTGTAAGGAGTTTATAACCAGGTTTGCATTATGTACAGATTTAACATGGTATTATGTTGCATGTGTACATAATAAAAATAATTTAAGTCATTTTCAGGGGTCCAGTAATATTTTTTTCTTTTAAAATGATCTATACATTACTCAACCCAGAGAAACCCCTTTACACCTTCAATACTCCTCCCAATGGGAACACAGAGTTACGACAGATAGTCATCCCATCCATGTGTGTGTACCAGGCATTAACTGTAGTCTGAATAAATCTCAGAGATGTCCTTGTTATTATTCCTCAGATGTGTGCAAATACCACTGTTTTTAATGAAGTACAAAAATGTTTGAGTATTACTCAGTTCTTCATCATTTCCACTGATCAATGGATACTGAACACAAATCTTATATACATCTTTACAGTGGTGGCAGGGGAGACTTTGAAAATTTCTAACTTTAAAAGTGAGTGTTTCTATTAAAATGAAAATTATTATTTTGGGAGCCCATTGGCTATTTTGTGGAAAGAGCATGGGTCATAATTTTATTTTCTAATAAAGGTGATATTTTCCAACAGGCTGTATCATGTAAATGACCCATCCTGGTTTTCTTCCTTTTCTAAAGAATCTAGGAATCTTTGATATTATTCTACACTCCAACATCTTATTGCCTTAATCTATGTGTGAGTGGAAAGAAGGAGGTAAAAACCAATTTGCTGATATAACTAGTGCTTGACATTTCTTATGCTCTTAAGTTAGTGAAGACAGTGTGAATGATTAATGAAAATAAAAACAAACTTTAAAGTAATATGTCCACTTTGTTAAAATAACTCTATTTAATGGTTGGGCAGGATTTTATTCACACTGTGTGAAAATGGAGCAGAAGAACTGATTTTAATATACACAAAGCATCTCTAATTTTCCCTAGAACCGGAGCTGACACCTGCCCAGTGACAACTGCTGTTTGATGCTTTTCAAAGCTGAGTGAGAGTCTTTTCGGGATGTGGGTGTGGACATGCCAGGACCACTGGGAGGGTCAGGGGGACAAGATTCAGCACCTGCTTTATCAGAGGCTGCTGAAAGCAGTGATTCAGGTTTTTCAGAGTAAGCTTTTTCAGCTCAAGTAGAAAGATTGTTTTCTTATTTCAAACTAACTGAAATCTGTAAATGGTCATGAGGCATTTGTTAAGACAACAGAAGAAATTCTCACTTTTTCCTTCAATCTATAAGTAAACAGGAAAAGGAAAATAAAGACAGTGCTGGCTATGTAACCAATATTGTCTTCTGTTGATGGGGATGTGTATAGCCAAAATAAGTAAACATTTATAGCCAAATTTGGATAAAAATACTCTTTTTTGGTTAAAATACTGCATATGCATTTTAAACAAAAAGATCTTTAGGCAACAAACAGCCCTTTTAAAAAACAATTTGCATGCATCACTTGAGTGTTTTGACTAAGGTGACCTTTAAGATTTTAAGAGCCGTTAGAACAGAGAATATGAATGTCTTTCTACCTTCTAGAATAATGCCTGGCATAGACTGAGCATGCAATAAATAACTGTTGGAGTAATTATTTTTAATTATTTATTTTTAATTGCTTTAACATAAACATTGATGAATGGTTTCTTGTCCCAAGAATCTATGAAAATAGCTGAAAATCTCTTGTCTTCTATCAGATCTAGAGGTAGGTCAGCCTGGTGATACAGTATATTCTAGTCAAAACCATTGGCAGGAGAAAATCTTAGACTCTGAGGTCTTAAAATACCAAGCTTCTAAAAAATTTGCTAGAGTAAGAGCAAAAGAAAACCACCTGCTCCTGAACTCCCACGTGTACAAACTACATTCCATCCTGCTTTGCATCTCACACGAACCTGCATATTTTCTCCACCACAGAAGATTAAAAAAAAACCCCACACATTGAATTTTATTTTAATTTGTCATTTGGCAATCACAAAAAAGCAACATATCCCAGAACTAGCCTTTATTATCATAATGCAAATTTATGCTGTGAGTGGTACTATGAAGTCACATTAGGTCCCATGCAGTCACATTAATCATGTATGATTAATGAATTCACTGAACAGAAATAGATTTATGTCCTCATATTGTATTTGGTACATTACTAGCTAGCTATGTGGCAACAGCTGGCCAACACCAACTTCCTCTAAATAAATGGTGTGGTTTTTTTTAATTTAAAAAAAGACCACTAATTTGGAAAGATTTTGTGCATTCCAATGTTCACAGCAGCATTATTTACAATTACAAGATAAGGAAACAAGCTAAATGTCCATCAAAGGATGAATAAAGAAGGTATGGGGGGTGTGTGTGTGTGTGTGTGTATACACACATACAATGGAATATTACTCAGTTTAAAAAAAAAAAAAGAACAAAATTCTGTCATAGCAACATGGACAGACCTGGAAGTAACATAAACCAGACAGAGAAAAAGCAATACTGTATGACATCACTTATTTGGGGCTTCCCTGGTGGCTCAGATGGTAAAGAATCCACCTGCAATGCAGGAGACCTGGCTTCGATCCCTGGGTTGGGAAGATCCCCTGGAGGAGGGCATGGCAACCCACCCCAGTATTCTTGCCTGGAGAGTCCCATGGACAAAGGAAGCTGGCGGGCTACAGTCCATAGTGCCGCAAAGAGCCAGACACGACTGAGCGACTAAGCACACATCACTTATATGTAGAATCTAAAAAATACAGCAAACTAGTGAGTATAATAAAAAAGTAGCAGACCCACCGATACAGAGGAAAAAACAGTGGTTACCAGTCGGGGTGGGGAACAATACAGAGGTGGGGAAGTAGGAGGAATAAACTATTGGATGTAAAACAGGCTTCGGGATATAAGGGATTAGTACAACGCAGGCATTAACCAATATTTTGTGATAACTGTAAATGGAAAGTAACCTTTAAAAATTATATAAAATTAAAAAAATTTTTTTAAGTTTTAAAAATTAAGGTATTTATTGTAACTTTTCAAAATACGAAGCATCATTTCATTAGGGGTGTTTTTTGGGAGCAGAACACTGATTTACCCTAGGGTTACAAACATTAGGAAACTGGTGTTTGAAAAGTTGAATAAGATGTGATATATGATAGTATGGGGGTTCCTGGGTAAATAATGTATCAAAAAGTTTAAGAGACTAGGTTTGTCCTGGAGAGGACACTGAATGAAATCCCTGAACACTTCTCTTGCTCATTATTATTTTATTTTATTTTTTTTTTATCACACCAGCATGGCATCCTAACCACCGGACCACCAGGAAATTCTCTCTTGTTCATCTTTTTATAACAGGCTACCTGGGCTAGTGAGGATCTTAGAGGCTCTTGCCTGGCACTCTCATCCCTTCAGCATGCCCTAAGAGGAAAGTCTCCTTGGAGACTTGGAGAAAGTCATGGGTCCTTCAGTTGTAGACAGAATCTAACAGTGACTCAGGAACTTAGCAACCCTGCCCTCACTGGGAAAAGACTTTGATTTTGACGTCAAGGCCAGCAACCTCTCTCTAGGAGCCTCCACTAAAACTGACTGTATGTCTGTGTCTGCAGGTGAGATGTTGCATTTCAATATGCCACAGATACCTAACTGCTCAAAGAATTATATTCAAATCTCTGTGAAGTGTCAGGGAACTACAGACATGCCCCGGGGTCTCCAGGAGTTTACATAGCAGTACATAAGATAATAGAATAAAATAGGATAAGATCTGACAGTGCTTTGTAAAGTGTAGGGGGTTATGCTGACATTCATCATGAATGTTACATAAAAGGTAGCTAATAATACCAAATATATACATAAATATAAGACAGAGTATTTCCAGTACAAAAATATGTATCCAACCTCATCTATAAGAAATGATGCTGTCTCAAATATTAAATTTTATTAATTCTCTCACCTTCCAGTTGAATCTTTTTCTTTTTACCCACCACTGCTTTCTCTTGTCCTTTACTTATATCTATACTCTTTAATTTCCCAGAGTAATGAAAGTCTTGAGCAAAAATTCTGAGAGGAAAACGGTTTTTGTGTTTAGCATGCAATTATCCAATCAATGCAAAATGAATGACAAGTATGTTCTAGCCTAGAAATGGAAAGAAGAAAAATGAACTCCCCAAACAAAAAGATATCTGACTCTCAGAATGGGATAAAATTGGATGTTTTAGTTAAAGTTTGCTATTTTTAAGTATTGTATGAGAAGTAGATATTCTGGCAAAGTGAAAAGTCCATGTGGTCTAAAGATTTTTTAAAATGTCAAGTTGATGCCTGAAGCAAATATTCATAGCTCAGATATTATGAGATCTGTGAAATCTGAGGCTTTATATTAGAATTGAGATAGGAGTTTAACTGACAGCCTTCTGGTTCTACTGCACATGGTTCTTAGGGCTAGTTTGAAATGTGCTGTTTTTCAAGTATCTGATTTAAACTAGGTAATAGAATGAATCCCTGGGTCGGGAAGATCCACTGGAGAAAGAAATGGCCCACTCCAGTATTCTTGCCTGGGAAACCCCCTGTGCAGAGTAGCCTGGAGGCCCACAGTCCATGGAGTTGCAAAAGTGTAGGACACGACATACTGACTAAAGAACAACACAGAATTAATAAAATTGTATTCTTTGTTCCTCTAAAAAGGTGAAAAAATTGTGTAAGTCTGAAAAACACACTAGTGATTGAAATGAGCCTAAGTGGCACAATTTATGTTCACCAGAAGTTAATTGGGGAAAGTAGAGCTATTTTTCACAGCACTCAAGTATTAGCTGATGCAGAGTATACAAATACATACACAAGGGTCAACTCCTAGATACAAAACACCATTAAGAAATCTTAGCATAAAACAGAATTTGGCTGAGATAACCAGTCTTTTTATTTGCAGATGTAAGCACCTTTTAACACCTACCCCCAGCTTCATTTCAGGAAAATGTAAACAGAAGCCACCACCACGAAAGACTGCTGCTGCTGCTCCTAAGTCGTGTCCAACCTTAGTGACCCCATGGGCTGCAGCCTGCCAGGCTCCTCCGTCCATGGGATTTTCCAGGCAAGAGTGCTGGAGTGGGGTGCCATTGCCTTCTCCAACATGAAAGACTAGGTACTTTCAAAATCTACTAACAAGAGGCTTCCGAGAGGCTTCCGCTGTATTCAATCAGTTCACCAGATTTTAAAGCTCTTTTTATTACTTTGAAGTGAAGTGAAGTGAAATGAGTCGCTCAGTTGTGTCTGACTCTTTGTGACCCTATGGACTATACAGTCCATGGAATTCTCCAGGCCAGAATACTGGAGTGGGTAGCCTCCTCCAGGGGATCTTTCCAACCCAGGGATCAAACCCAGGTCTCCCACATTGCAGGCGGATTCTTTACCAACTGAGCTATCAGGGAAGCCCAGGGCAGATTTTCTTACTCAAAGGTCTCTTTCTTATCACAGCCATACTGTATCTTTATATAAATGTCTGGAAACCCTACTAGGTTTGGTACAAGTTTAAATTAAAAATGGGACTTGAAAATAGAGTCCATTTGCTATGATCTGTAATCAGTTTTAACACTTTTCTGAGCTTAAATGACACATCCGAGTACACACAGAGCTTTAAATACGTTTGGGTGGGGGGTGGGGGACATGCTTTACCCAATATAAACCAATATATACCTTTTAATTTAAGAGTGAAGGTAGGATGTTATTTTTGATCAACAAATAGTTACCCGGGAAGAGCTGATTTCACACTTAAGTCTAATTAGTATATTTACTTGGTATTTGAGAATGATGAGACCACCCCCAAGCACCATTTACTCCACTGAAAATAAGTCAAAACACTACAGAAGGAGAGCATATGGTCCAAGTACCATGGTAGAGAAAATGTTACTTAACAGACGAATGCAGGAGAAAGGCCAGTGAGTAGAGAAAACTGGGCACAAAATACTTGTTACACTTTCAAGTAAAACCAGATAAAAGAAGAGAAGGAATATATCTATTGAATCACAATACTTTTAATAGGTTCATTATTGTTAGATTCACTTCACAAAATCTGCTTTCTCCCCTAATGAAATGTGTCTATACGCCTATTTGCAAATGTATTCAGAAATTAGATCTGAAGTTGATGCACACATAATTAATGTTGTTTGAATAATTCTGTGACAAAAATCAGCATGTGAACCTACATATCGTGAATTAGCATCTGGACTATGCTCTGCGCTGTGGGAACACAGTTGCTTCTTTGGGGAGCTTGTAACCTAACCAGAGAAATCAGATTAGCTACACTTCTATGCATAAATGGAAAATGAAACCAAATCTCTCTGACGTTCACTCCACTCTAGCTAGCTAGGGGACTTGTTCACAACACCTTTCTTTATTGGCTAATACCCTTGAATGATGAAATCAGCGTCCAGTGCCTCCAGATTTCTACCCTGTTCACTCTTACAGTAACTGTTGATCTTGATCAACAACCTCTGATAAAGGCAGCAAAGGAAAGAACCAGTCAGTCCTCCCTGGGTCACTCTGCTACTGCATGTGAACCTGTTGGCCACTGTATTTCCCTAGAAAACCCTCTCTCCCCTGGCTTCCTCTTGATGCCTCTCTGCCTGGGTCCTACAGTCCTCCTCAAATGCTAGTCTGGCTCCTATTTTCTCTGCACCCCTTTGAAAATGGATGTTCCTTGGGGGTGTGTTGCCAAGTCTCTTCTGTCTCTAATTGCAGTTTCCCTAGCATAAGGCTCCCTTATGTTCTGCCAGGTCAATACAGAAAAGGCTGGTAATGGAAGTAACTAAACTTATGGTGCTGATCAATTCACAATATATACCTGTATCAGATCATTGCGTTGTACACCTGAAACTAATACAATGGAGTTGTTGTTCAGTCACTAAGTCGTGTTCGACTCTTTGTGACCCCATGGACCACAGCACACCAGACTTCCCTGTCCACTATCTCCCGGAATTTGCTCAAATTCATGTACACTGAGTCAGTGATGTCATTCAACCATCTTGATCTCTCTCATCCCCTTCTTCTCCTGCCCTCAATCTTTCCCAGCATCAGGGTCTCTTCCAGTGAGTCAGCTCTTTGCATTAGGTAGCCAAAGTGTTGGAGCTTCAGCTTCAGTATCAGTCTTTCCAGTGAATATTCAGTCCAGAATGGTGAGGGTACCCAGATTTTGGCACAACGCAATCACTGAGGAGACACTGAATAAGAATCTTTGACCTGAGAGTTCTTTCCCACCGATGACTTTAGTAAATATGAACACTTCTCTCTAGCTCCTGATCAGTGTATTCACTTCTTAAGGGGTCATCCACTAGGGTGTCACACAGGCACCCTCCCCACTCCCCCCATGTATGCAAAAGCCCCTTAGCCTGTCCCATGAGTGTCTGCCCAATGTCTGTTCCCTGAACTGGTGAACAGAACTTAGTAGGTCAAGGGAGAAACTTAAAAGGGTCTCCATTCCTCTTCCTATAGTTCTGTAGTCAACTGGTTACTAAGGTCTGGCTATTCTATCTTTTAAAATATCTTGATTGTAAAATTAGTGTTCCATCCCTGCTATTACTGCCCCAGCTCAGGCCTCTATCATATTCTGCCAAACTTTTAAGATAAACTAAGTACCTCCCAGCCTCCAGTATTCACCTTCGCCAGCCCATCGTCCTCACTGCGGTTGAGTATCACAGGGAGCGCAGCATTCTTTGACCCTACCCAGGTTCCCCTCAGCAATTTCCTGCTCACACAATATGCTCCCGTCCCATCTGTTTTCTTGCTCTTAGTGGTGTGAGCACACAATGTGCCTTCATGTCTCCACGCTCATTCTTTCCTCTGTCTTCCTGGGGCACACTGCTCTTGAGCCCTACTCAAGCACCACCTTCTCCGTGAGCCCCGCTGGGTCCCAAGGCTCTGCCGGCTGAGATCCCTATTCCTGCTGACTGTTAGGGCACTTGTTAGTTCACAGTCTCCTCCCACAGCTGCCTTCTCTCTAGTCTGTTGTCTGTAATAGCAGAGATACCCTGTTCAACACTGCAAATCATATATCGTCATTTAAAGATGGAACCTAAAAAGCAAATGTGCTTTGTAGAGATGGATTCCTCTGATTAGAAGCTCTTCAGTTCCTGAAACCTTTCCCCAGATGCCTCCAAGGTTTCATCCATGAAAAATCCTCCTCCTCCTCCGAGGATCAGCCCAAGTGATCTCCTCAATGAGGGTTCCCCAACTCTCCCAGGCAGGGCTGGTCTTCACTGTCTGTGTCTAAACTATGACACTGCCCTTTGCATTGAAACCATCTGTTTACTACTCCTCTACCCAAGCAGACTTGAGCTCCTAAGAGCTAGGGGTTTGTTCCTACCTATCTTTTTGTTCCAAGTGTTCAGCCCGGGGTCCAGGTGTGGGGGAAGCAAAACCGAGGTAGGGTGGAAAACAGCTGTATTAACACCTGGAACACTGGCTCCACTATCGCCCCTCTGGGATAATTGTGAAACCAAGTTTAAGAGTCTCCACAGTGGGAGGACACACCAAGGAGGCTTTCCAAATGAAAGGGCAAGAGGACTAAGTCGTCACTGACTCATACCCTGCTTCCCACATCTTGCAGCATTTCAAACTGCATAATCATCTCAAGCAGTTAGAATTATAAGTGACTAAACACTGGTATATCACATTTTTTTACCTGCCTACTGAGTTAAATACTTAGCCCCATAAATTGCTTAAGTTACCTAAAAGAGGCTTGAATCTTGAATCTCCTTAGTCACAGCCTGCGCAATGGCTTGGGGCAGGTTGCCTTAGCCGAGAGACTCAAACTAGGGGGTTACAGAGGTTTTCCTCTGAGCCTCTAAGCAGATCTGTGCAGAACAGGGAGCAAAGCAAAAGCAGCAACTCACAGAGGGATCTCACAGCTGAGCCAGCTGGGCTCCGTGTGCCTCTCCCAGCAGGTGCTGAGTCTCTCTCAGCAGGTGCAAAGCTTATTTGCATCCTGGGCTGGGCCTGCAGTCCCCACTAATAATACCAGTGAACATTTGCCAAGTGCTTACTAGGTATCAGAAACTCTTTCAGAACTTTACTCCTATTGCCTTATCTAATCCTCAAAACTGTAAAAATAGATGCTATAATTATCATCTCTGATTTACTGAAAAGCAAGAAAGGCATAGACGGGTTCAGCAACTAACTCAAGTGTTAGCTGTTCAGTCGTGTCCAACTCTATATGACCCCAAGGACTGTAGCTCGCCAGGCTCCTCTCTGTCCATGGAATTTTCCAGGCAAGAATACTGGAGTGGGTAGCCATTCCCTTCTGCAGGGGATCTTCTCAACCCAGGAATCGAACCCAGGTCTCCTGTATTGCAGGCAGATTCTTTACCATCTGAGCCACCAGGGAAGCCCCACCTAACTCAAGGTCCCATTCTTAGTAAGGGCTAGAACGGGAGGCACACTCAGGGAGTCCCACTCCACAGCCTGTGATCTAAGCCAATGACGCCAACCAAGACCAAGATGGGAACTCATTGCTTTCTCAAAGAGAAGGCGAAAAGAAAGTTTTTGGCCATCCATACAAATTCATCCTACCAAGATCTTAAACACGGAAAAATCCTATCTCTTCTCAGGATATTTTTCCCAGAAGGGTTTGATGGTGATAGTTGTTCTTCCCAGGATCTGTTCCCTAAAAGGGGTCTGATAGCATTCTAAGTAATTTGTTTCTATAGAAAGAAACTCTATTGTACCAAGTCACATAAAATTTGTCAAAAATCAGGTAATTACAGTTCCCACTTGATGTATGTATTGTTCAAACCCACCAGGTCTCCCTCTTTATATCAAAGAAAATTACTAAGCCCATTATGTGATAATTTTTGTCCACATAACATTTACATTTTCTGCTTGATTTATGTATTCAGCTAGAATATGTTTAAGTAATTCAAATAGGATTTCTTAATGCTTTTTAAGTTGGTCTTATCATTTTTCCTGGAATCTTCCATCCTTTGGCCACTTTCCTAATTAATAATCTCTCATTTCAAATCCCTTTATACATTTTCTTCTATATATCAGAATGGTCAGAAATGACCCAGAGAGCCTTAAAACACACCAAGAGAGCACATGTTCTCATTTATTACCATATATCGGAGAAGGTGATGGCACCCCACTCCAGTACTCTTGCCTGGAAAATCCCATGGATGGAGGAGCCTGGTGGGCTGCAGTCCATGGGGTCGCTAAGAGTCGGACACGACTGAGCGACTTCACTTTCACTTTTCACTTTCATGCATTGGAGAAGGAAATGGCAACCCACTCCAGTGTTCTTGCCTGGAGAATCCCAGGGACGGGGGAGCCTGGTGGGCTGCATCTATGGGGTCGCACAGAGTCAGGCACGACTGAAGCGACTTAGCAGCAACAGCAGCATTACCATATACTGCCCTGATGCACAGATTCCAAGGTTCTGCTTTGGTTTCTAAGTGTATGTATGCATATTCCTTTATGACTGTCATTGAATCACACTGTAAAAAGAAGAGTGTAAATGGGTTTCTCAAGTCCCTACCACAAGACAGGTGCTCCTCTGGGAGGTTCATTTCATTTACAGCTGCATTTACTATCCATTAACAACTATTACAAAAACAATAAAAAAGCTTTCTCTCCACTGCTTGAAAATACATGTGAGCTGCAGAAACCAAAATACAATTTTAAAAGTGTCTCTTTGGAAAGCCTGCATGTGATGACTTAAAAAAATTTTTTTTGTTGGAGTTTAGAAATTGTGCTAAGGACAGTAAGGCTGGGAGAATTCTAAATAGCTGCTGCCTCTTGCTTCAAGATGCACCTTTCCAGTTGGCAAGGCTAGTATGAGGACATTATAACTGATTCACCACTAATTTAATTGAGATTAGATTCCCAATCTAATGTATTATAGTAACTGTGAAAATGCTGCATTGCTGACCACTTGCTCTTACTATTAAGTGGACTGCAAAAAGAAATCCTTTCTTCTTCGTAAGTGTCCAAATGACAAAGTGATAAAATATGTTCTTTGAAAAACTGTTAAACTGTATCATAAATATATCTATTTTAAAGATGAAAGCATATTTTCAGCAGACATATCTGTAGCTCTCATCTTAGCCATATCTATTTTTCTATATTAAAATAACAGAGAAGCAATAATATAGTAATTTCACCTATCAACATGTTCCTAGAGCCCCTGAAGTAAATAAATATTTGAATGTTAAGTTGTCAGATTAAACTGAGCAAGCAAAACCAGCCTGATACTTTTTCTTTGATATTTTTAGCATTTAATAAAACATGCCTCAACCACTTATATATTATACCTAGATGGTACTTAAAGTATGCCAATCAAATATTAGGCTCAACTCTGTGAATTGAACAGTGGTGTGCTTGTTTAGCATCGGTGTAAATGTTTAACAACCGGCTCTCCCAAGAAAGTTCCTTAGAGAGAACTTTTTCTTAATTAATGTCCTTAGTAATTTGTAGTAATGCTTGCTGATTTCCAATACTCCCTCCAGGGTTGATTTCAAATTATAGATATGATGTCACTGAACACAGAGTTGAGAAGGGTGTCCCCCAGTTGGCTCTTATGACCCTATATGAGCTGTAACTAAGCTACTAGTTTTAAATGTCTAGATTTCAATGAATTTCCCTTTCTCTGTCTTTTTTTCTCTCTCTGGGGACCACAGAGTTCTCTGGGACATAATTTTCCCAACTTCAAGATATATTAATTAAAACAAACAATATCTAAACTGAGCCCAATGCTAAACAGCAAGCATTCAGGTGCAAATAAGGGAGACACAGTTCCTCCTCTTAGGAAGCTTGGAGGCTGGTGGATGTCAATGTTCCTACAGATGGACAGAGCTGTTGATGAAACTGTTCAATCTATATTGAGCCTGTGTTGAATGTTTGTCATATTGCTATTTAACGAAACAAGTTATAATAAACCATAACAAGCCATCCCTTCTTCTTCTAAAATTTTGTCCAGGTTTGAGAAGGGGGCTTTGTAAATCTAATAAAATATCTATCACTGTGATACAACATAGAGATTTTATGTTAATTAAACTGAGAGTGTTTCTTGCTTGAAATGTTTGAAAGGTGTTTACTGAGTACCTACTGTGCCAGGCACTTTGCTTTATATCCCCTTTCATGTAGTTTTCACATAATTTCTCAGTCATTCTGAGAAATCAGTATTCCTGTTGTATAGGTGGAAATGGCAAACCACTCCAGCGTTCTTGCCTGGGAAGTCCATGGACAGGAGAGCCTGGAAGGCTGCAGTCCGTGGGGTTGCAAAGGGCTGAAGTTCATAAACATAATAAATTTGCCCTAAAATTGCCCAACAGAGTCCGAATTCATACCCAGGTCTGCCTGACACAAGTCCATGGTTATTCCTCTACACACAATGTTTCCAGAGCTGTCAGAAGGGTCATGACCTCTAATCTGACCAGAGATTTTCCCACAGAAGCCAATACTTCTCAGACGTTTTTCTCCTTCCACGTTTGATGATGTGTTACAAATCTGTAGGTCCTCAGGGAGATTTATCCCTGGGAAGATCAGAGCTCTGCCTTTTCCTTGCCACCATATTTCCTCATCTGCTCCTAACTATATGACCTCTAGACCTTCATCCCAGGGACACATTTTAACACTAGACAGAGTGAGGAATGTAATGGGTGAGCGAGGAATGCAATGGGTGAAATTATGTGAACCTACAGGCTTGAAACTGTTTTTCTCTGGGGAAGAAGATAATGAACCCCAGCAACAGATTTATGGAAACTGGGGCTTCATGGGAAAAAAAAATGTATGTTTTTATGAACTCATATAAATAACACAATCATTTTTCCTTTTGCACAAAAGAGCAAGCACGAGAGATGAAAGGAGTTATAATTTTAAAAAGACACTAGCATGCACTCAAGATTCACTGCTGTTATTGGACCGGAGTTGAGGTTTCTAGAGATTGACAGAGAACAAAGTCCACTAAGAACCAGCAACTGGAAAGAGAATTACACCACCTTTAATATACAACAGTGCTGAGTGTTTTTGCCCAATTGCAGTGAATGCACTACATATTTGATTCAAATCCCGGGGACAGAGGAGCCTGGTGGGCTACAGTCCATGGGTTCGCAGAGAATCAGACACAGTGGAGCAACTAACACTTTCACTTTTCAATAGCAACCATAACATGCTTCTCATTTTTCCCCAGTTTTGAATGATGCATCGTGGCTGCAGGAAACTTTTCATTTGAACATTACATCTGTTTCTCTACTTGATCCCTTTCTAGCCTTTATTATAAGTGATTTCTTCTCAAAACCAGTATCACCACTTAAACTTGCCTGAGATAATAAAGTTAATATGAATCCTTACTGGTTTGAGTCTTGGTATAAAGTTAAAGGGCTTCCCAGGTGGCTCAGTGGTAAAGAATACGCCTGCCAATGCAGGTGCTGCAGGAGACAAGGGTTTTATCCCTAGGTCAGGAAGATACTGCGGAGAAGGAAATGGCAACCCAGTATTCTGGCTAACTCCAGTATTCCTGCCTGGAGAATCCCATGGACAGAGAAGTCTGGTAGGCTGCAGTCCATAGGGCCTCAAAGAGTTGGACACGACTGAGCGACTGAGCCCGCACACGTGAAGCTAAAAGGAATCACATCTTTCACAATTGGACTTTTTTCCCCCAACAATATATTTGTATCTATTATTAATTAATGATATATTTTTATGCATTGTATTCTTTTTTCCACTCTCTGGGCCTTGCCACCAAATATCTTAGCTATCAAAGTACCACGACGGTTGAATTTAAATGAAATAGCCAACTAATACTTTTGAATGAATCATGCACAATTTTTCAAATAAGTCAGTGATACATTGAAAATGTATTCATATTTGTGTACAAAGTGCCTGCTTACAGTTTCTCTTTAGACAAATCACCTCTGATAAATGAAGTTGACGACACAGCACTAAGAGAGAACTAACAGTGTGCCTGGTTGAGTGATTATACCAGCCTTTCCTGTGTTGGCTAAATTCAGTCATTGTTTCTTTCCACTTCAATATTTCCACTTCAGTGTCTTTAATAAGCGGAATCAAGGAGGAGAGGGAATGCAGATCCTAGCAGCTATAACTCTGCTGAATTGTTCCTGTAACTGGGTTTATGAAAGGACTCTGTAGATGATATATTTCTTTACGAGGTAACTTTACAGCAGAAATTGTTCATACAGATCATATTATATGAGCTGTAACCGAGAGGCCAATGAAGTGAGTTTAAGGCTGATTTGAGCTTACTTTGGCTTGACCTGGTATTATTTTTATGGATGGTTCTGGTTGGTCTGAGACTTAACACACACTTGTTTATGTGGTTTTGCCATTCACAAGACAAGCGGTGACATGGTTTGACTCAGACCTGGGGACGAGAAAAATAAGAGTATCTTTTCTATTTTGAAAAATGTAAGTGTGCTTAAGATACCCAAAAGGAATATGATCTGAACTATAGATTCAAGCATATGAATAAACTGAAAAACAAAGAAGAATTTTTGAATTAACTAAACAAACCAAGCGTTACTTACAGTGACGGTTGACCATGCTGTCTCATGTTTGCCTCATAAAATAGGGAGGGTTTTGTGGTGAGAACTGAGTGGCACACGGGGTAATAAGGACCATTTTGTTTAAAAACATCAGAATCCACACTCGTGATTTATTCCTGCATATTTAGAAAGAACTACTTACATGAACAGATAAAAGAAAACTATTTTGCAACTTGAAGAAAAGATTTAGTCACTGGGAAGTTTTACAGAATTGTAATAATATATCAAGCATTTAATTTGCTTAAATCTATTAGCTAAATATCTTTCATGTCAAAATACAGTAAAATACACTCATCAAAGTCACATGGTATCATAAATTACATATAAAGGGCAATCTATGATTAACCAAACTTTGGTGTGCTCTGCATTACCCATCATGGCTCCAGACCCAGATATGAGCTGAAAAACTTTGCTTCTATATGAATAAAATCCATAGCTTAGACAGAACCCCCAAGCTGCAAAAGTTGAAGACAAAAACAAATTAAAAAAGCCTTGTCACTCCTAATTTTGTTTCTGCCTGTTCTGTTTCCATCGAACAAACTGAACTCGCAGAAATTGTTTCCAGAACAATTTGAGAAGTTTCCTTATATGTAGGGCAGCTCTGAGCCGTATGCCAAAACTGCTGGTAGAAGTCACTTTTCCTATTGAAAATTTGCTTCTTAGCTGATTACCATCAGCGTCATGACCAGATATAGCAAGGATGTTGCTGGAAAGCAGTGTGATGTGAGGTCTGTAGTGAACGCAGGGCAGCTGGCTCCACAGCTGTGCAAACTCTAATTGTATGGTTGGAGTGGGAGGTAATGAACTGCCCTAGACTTCCACAGATACGCCGGGGACATTTAACCCTCTCTCTCTGAGATGAGGGTTCTTCCTTGAAACCTCTGGTTCTGTTTTTTAAGGCCAAAACACACAAGTAGGACATTTAGTTGGGAGAAGAGTGAGAACGTGAAGAAGAGGGGAGAGGAGATTGTGAAAGAAGAGCTATTTGAGAGTTGAAGGCTGAAGGCTGGGGCTTGCAGAATGGTAAAGAACCTCCCTGTCATGCAGAAGATACGAGTTCTATCCCTGGGTCAGGGAGATCCCTTGGAGGAAGGAATGGCAATCCACTCCATTATTCTGGCCTGGAAAATCCCATGAACAGAGAAGACTGGTGGGCTACAGACCACGGGGTCACAAAGAGTCAGACATGACTTAGCAACTGAACAACTACTGAAGGCTGAGTCTGCTGAATACTCTGCCTGGCATTGGCTAGTACAGCTAGTGTGCAGTACAGTTACTTGCAGCTTGAATATGATAAGTACCTTCTCGAGGACTGTGGTCAAGTAGGAAGTTGAAGTTAGCCTTGAACTACACTAAGACGTACTGCATTTTGGACTCTTCTGTTGACTATGATGGCTAGTCCATTTCTTCTAAGGGATTCTTGCCCACAGTAGTAGGTATAATGGTCATCTGAGTTAAATTCACCCATTCCAGTCCATTTTAGTTCGCTGATTCCTAGAATGTCGACGTTCACTCTTGCCATCTCCTGTTTGATCACTTCCAATTTGCCTTGATTCATGGGCCTAACATTCCAGGTTCCTATGCAATATTGCTCTTTACAGCGTCGGACCTTGCTTCTATCACCAGTCACATCCACTGGGTGTTGTTTTTGCTTTGGCTCTGTCTCTTCATTCTTTCTGGAGTTATTTCTCTACTGATCTCCAGTAGCATATTGGGCACCTACCAATCTGGGGAGTTCATCTTTCAGTGTCCTATCTTTTTGCCTTTTCATACTGTTCATGGGGTTCTCAAGGCAGAAATACTGAAGTGGTTTGCCATTCCCTTCTCCAGTGGACCACATTTTGTCTGAACTCTTCACCATGACACATCCGACTTGGGTGGCCCTACACGGCATGGCTCATAGTTTCATTGAATTAGACAAGGCAGTTTTCTGTGACTGTGGTTTTCAGTCTGTTTGCCCTCTGATGGAAAAGGATAAGGGGCTTTTGAAAGCTTCCTGATGGGATAGACTGACTGAGGGGGATACAGGGTCTTGTTCTGATGGGCAGGGCCATGCTCAGTAAATCTTTAATCCAATTTTCTGTTGATGGGTGGAGCTGTGTTCCCTCCCTGCTATTTGAAGTGAAGTGAAGTGAAGTCACTCAGTCCTGTCTGACTCTTTGCAACCCCACGGACAGTAGCCAACCAGGCTCCTCCATCCATGGAATTTTCCAGGCAAGAATACTGGAGTGGGTTGCCATTTCCTGGCATTTACCTGGGGCCAAACTATGGTTGAGGTAATGAAGATAATGGTGACCTCCCTCAAAAGATCCCATCTGCTACAGTCTGTGCCCACAACCCTGCAGCAGGCCACCACTGACCCATGGCTTCACTGGAGACTCCCAGACACCTACAGGCAAGTCCGGGACAGTTTCCTGTGGGGTCACGGTTCCTTTCTCCTGGGTCCTGGTACACAAGGTTCTGTTGTGCCCTCCAAGAGTCTGTTTCCCAGTCCTGTGTAAGTTCTGGCAGCTCTATGGTATGGGTTAATGGCAACCTCCTCCAAGACCCTGATGCTGGGAAAGATTGAAGGTGGGAGAAGGGGATGACAGAGGATGAAATGGTTGGATGGCATCATGGACTCAATGGACATGAGTTCAAGTAAACTCTGGGGGTTGGTGATGGACAGGGAAGCCTGGTGTGCTGCAGTTCATGGGGGTCACAAAGAGTCGGACATGACTGAACTACTGAACTGAACCGAACCCTAAGAAATGAAAAACTCTTGCAATTCACAAACGCTTGTAAAAATTCAAGCACTTTGTTTCTTATGAATGGATAATAATATCCTAGGGGGACCACATTTCATACAATAATGAGATTGACAGTGGAGGCATGAACATAATAGCCTCCGTCTATAAACAGGTAGATGCTGTATTCAGTTCCTCTAGACCACGAGGCTGTAGTAGTTGAATATTTGGCCACGATAGAGGCAACATTTTAGGTTAGAATTAGTCTATTTCTCGCATTTCTATTCCTGCGCTAGAGCTAGACATTTAAACTGTCCCATTCACCCAGACTTCATCTGCTCCTTGCCTTTTTATAGCATAGAGCTACTGGCAAGGCATTCTCACATTTGGTCCTCAACGTAACAGTGAAAATTAGACAGTGTTACCCCTGTCTTACAGGTCTTGACAATTCAGCTCATAAGTAGCAGACCAGATACTGAAACAAGCAAATCTTCAAACCTATCACAACACCCTTGTGTTGATTACTCAGATGAGAAGGTTTTCCTCTGACTCTCAAAAGTCAAGATTCTATGATTTTTGGTGTACTCCACTGACCTACATGGGTGGCTTTTTCAAAATGAGTAGTTTTGTTTTCTTTCTCTCCCTCTCTGTCTCACTCCTTCCCCCCCCCCCCATGTATATCTTTCTCTGATCTTCTTTTTTCTCTTTCCCTCACAACATCTCCTCCAAGTTCAGAGGATTCTTGGAAAGTCCAGTAGGTTTTTCCTAGGTGACCATTTCCATGTGGTCATTTGTAAAATACATTTCAAAGATGATCCATTCAACTCTACTCAGAGGACAGACAATTTTTAATGAAATTTCCTTAACTTTCAGAGTTTGAGGGTGACATTTTTTCTCATCTGGGGCAAGTCCCATTAATTCTGTAGTGTAACCAAGAAGGAATGAATGGACTAAAATTTAGTTAGGAAAATTTGTTCCTTATGTGAGACTTTCTGAATCTGTAGCTCATCTGGTCTTCTAAGATGTAGTACCTAAAGGGGCATCTGGTCTTGTACAATGTGGTACCTAGAGAGGCATCTTTGGTTTTTTTTTTTGGTAGTATTTTAGAAGACTAGAACACAGGTAAGGCAGAACAGAGAAACATATGGAATAAAGGAGCTCATTCTTCACTTTGTGCAGTGAATAATCACTGCACAGTGGCAGGAATTATTCTGTTCTTCCACGTTTAATAAGTTAAATACTCTTTAAAACAAACCTCCCATGTGGTCAACATTGTTAGTCCCATTTCACAGGTGAGAAAATTGAGGCAGGGTGAGGTTAAATGTCTTGCTCAAGGCCACACAACTAGTAAGTGATAAGTAGGGATGTGAATCCCAAAATTCTAGTTCCAGAATATAGCCCCAGCTGCTGCTGCTGCTGCTAAGTCACTTCAGTCGTGTCCGACTCTGTGCGACCCCAGAGACGGCAGCCCACCAAGCTCCCCCGTCCCTGGGATTCTCCAGGCAAGAACACTGGAATGGGTTGCCATTTCCTTCTCCAATGCAAGAAAGTGAAAAGTGAAAGTGAAGTCGCTCAGTCGTGTCCAACTCCTAGCAACCCCATGGACTGCAGCCTACCAGGCTCCTCCGTCCGTGGGATTTTCCAGGCAAGAGTACTGGAGAGGGGTGCCATTGCCTTCTCCATATAGCCCCAGAGCCACTACTAAATATTTTTTTTCTCACTGCTTCTCTCTCTACCTATGTAGAGCTCCATTGTGACTTTGGTAGTTCCTAGACATGAGTTTGAGAAACTCCAGGAGAAGGTGAAGAACAGGGAAGCCTGGTGTGCTGCAGTCCATACGGTCACAAAGAGCTGGACACAACTGAGTGACTGAATAACAAAAGCATGTTTGTCTTTGTATGCTCCTTTTACCACAAAAATTTTTTAAACTATATTTTAATAAATGTTACAACATATTTATATGTATTGGTATAAAGAAAGGGAAAGTGAAGTGTCTTAGTCGTGTCTGACTCTTTGCCACCCTACAGACTGTAGCCTACCAGGCTCCTCCGTCCATGGAATTTTCCAGGCAAGAGTACTGGAGTGGGTTGCCATTTCCTTCTCCAGGGGATTTTCCTGACCCAGGGATCGAACCCGGGTCTTCGGCATTGCAGGCAGACACTTTACCATCTGAGCTATCTGGGAATAAAGACATATGTACAACAGCCTAGGTTAAACTTACTTTTTCTTCTGAGTTTAAAAGAAATTAAAGCATTTTCAAGGGCCTCTAAACGCATCTTGAGTCTGAGCTGTGTCTGCAGTGTCCAAGAGCTAAGTTGGTACTGACCTTGGGAGTTTTCTTGTTTACCTTGACACACCTCCAGGTGAGAGAATGAATTGCCCATACTCTTACGGGATAGTGGAAGTACTAAAGAGGGATTTCCTTGCAAAAGCTTTTTCTGAGTTCAGAGATCACTCCTAGAAAACGATCAATTAAGGAATTTTTTAAAACTGAAGGTTATATTATACAATCATTTAGATGGAATAAAAGGAGAATTTTCATAACAATAATAAGTTAGAATAAAAAGGCATGGGAAGGGATGAAACAGAAAACATCCATCAGAGTACATATGGGACTTATAAGGTACTTTGAGGAACATTTTGGAGCTTCCCTGGTGGCTCAGACAGTAAAGAATCCACCTGCAATGCAGGAGATCTGGGATCAATCCCTGGATTGGGAAGATCCCCTTGGAAAAGGGAACAGCTACCCACTCCCGTATTCTGGCCTGGAGAATTCCATGGACAGAGGAGCTTGGCAGGCTACAGTCCATGGGGTCACAAAGAGTAGGACACAACTGAGTGACTTTCACTTTCTTTCTTTAAGGACCATTGTGTTCCAATTTTTGATACGTATGTGAGGCTATATGAAGTACACTTTTTATAGTGAATCCCAGCCAAACATTTTTTAAAATACTGAGCTAGGATGCATGCCTAGTTCCACTTCTTTCTTTCCCTCAGCCATGTTCAGCTTTCAATGGAACCTCAAAGCAAAGCTGATAACATAAGCTTGCTCTCTTGTAATAAATCATGGCCATTAAAAACATAGATTTTGATGCCATATAAAACATGATCTGAATTCCAGTTCTTCCTCTATTCCCCTTATTCGCTTCATTACCTTTGCTAAGTTATTTAAGCTCTTTGTGACTTAGTCCCCACATGGATAAAATAAGAAGAGCAACAATCATGCCAATCTCATAGGGTTATTATAAAAAGATAAGTGAGAAAATGCTGACAAAGTCCTCTGCAAGGGCTCTATGTACGTTGACAGCTCAATTATTTATTTCTGGACTAGACCTTATTTGAACCTTAGGCTTGTATAACTGCTTATTGGATCCCTCCACTTGGATGTCTGGTTGACACCTCACACTTGCCAAGTCTGTCTCTGAATTCTCGATCACCGCCCACCCACCCGCCACCCGCCACAACCATGCCCCTAAATGGTCCTTCTATCCTGGTTACTCAAGCCAAACCTTGAGGTACTCTTTGCTCCTCTCTTCTCACAGCCCACATTCAATCCACCACGGAAGCCTATAGGCTGTACCTTCAAATACATACAGAATCTGACTATTTCTCACTGCTTCTGCTGTTCCATGCTGCTGAGACGGCACCATCTCTGGATTGCCGCAGGGCTTCCCAACCAGCTCCCTGTGTCCTCCTTGCCCCACTGCAGCCTATCCTTAACACAGCAGCCCCAGGGAACCTTCTAAAATCTATTTCAGATCATGTTACTCTTGTGCTCAAATCCCTGCCTTGTACCACATTTCAGCAAGAGAGGGCAGTGGCCCACAGGACCCTCTGTAATCTGGTCCCCATTCGTTCCCTCCGACCGCTTGATTCACTCCTCTGCAGCCACACTGGGCCCCTTGCCAGGTCCTAAACACACTTGATTTAGGGCTTTAGCACTGGCTTTCCCTCCGCTCTCTCTGCCTTGCCTTCTACCCCATATTCACACTGCTCATGTTCCTCTTCTTTGGAGAACTTTGTTCGCATTTCCTCTTCTCAATGTTGCTTATCCTGCAATCCAGCCCTTTCTTTGCTCCCATGTGCCTAACACTCTTATTCTGCTGTATTTATTTTTGCCTTATCAGTTAACCTATGAAATACTATACAATGTACTTACCTATTGTACTGTTTATTGTCCATAACTCACTTTGAGAAGTTAAAATTCATGAGGATAAGAAGTTTCTGTTTTAATCAATAACGTATCCCAAGGGTCTAAAATATTGTCTTAACTTCTAAATTAATATTTGTCAAATGAATGAATACTATATATTATTATTTCATCTCACCTTCCTCCATCCTCCCCCCCAATCCCCCACCCCTAAAACAGGGCCCAGATGGAATAAGGGATAAATTCAAACATAGTAAAGTTTCTTTTATATTTTTAATTAAGCCATGATGGCATCTTAAACCAACTTGTTGTCCTCTGATTGATAAACATTCAGAAATAATGAGCTCTCTATGTCTCCGAGTGTGTGCTCAGTTGCTCAGTCCTGACCAACTCTTTTGTGACCCCATGGACTGTAGCCCACCAGGCTCCTCTGTCCATAGGATTTTTCAGGCAAGAATACTGGGGTGTGTTGCCATTTTCTATTCCAGAGGATCTTATCAACCCAGGGATTGAACCTGCCTCTCCACATCTGTGGTTGGTTGAATTCATCAGATGCAGAACCATGGATACAAAAGGTCAACTATATACTGAAGCCTCATGTCTACAATTACAGCCCAGGTATTTACTATTCAAAGATTATGTTACTGTGTTGTAAGTAGAAGGTATACAAATGTGAAAAGATCAATAGGAAACCTACAGGCTTTTACACAAGACTTGCCATCATAAATGTTAAATAACCACGAGCATGAGATTATTCCTGGTGCCCTCTGATAACTTGAATAGAAAATCATGTGAATGAATCCATCATCATTCAAAAGGCCATAAAACTGATTTTGTCTTTTAACCATCCTTCATTATATAAAAGACTTATAAATTAAAGCAATTAAAATGTCAAAATGGCCCCAACCCCCCACCAATCATATTCACTTCATCACTGACTAAAGTGGATGGCGAGAGTTATGAAACAAAATATAAAAATTCTAGAATATTTCTTGTATCATGCAATGAGGAAAAACTGATATCTATTATTTGTTCCTTCAGGCCCTCTTCCACTGGCTATAATGTATGTCTCCTTTTTTGTCTTATTAAGTCAAAGAGGAAAAATAGCTCTATAACTTATCATCTCTCTCTACTTGAATTTTAGTTGTTTTACTTGTACAATAAATAATGATGATGAATTAAAGTTGCATATATTAAAGAATAATTTTATAAGTAACTTTAAAATATCTTTAATCAGTATGAAAAGGTATGCATAAAATCTGTCTGTGCACATATTCTGACCAATAGTTTATCTGCCCCTGTCAGCTTACATGCCTGTGAAAAAAAACAAAACAAAGTTCTTCATAGTTCATGGTCAAGTTTTATAACAATGCTGAGAAGTTAGGAATTCCAAAAGGGTACATTTCGCCTTGACTGAATCCTGCCATTTAGCTAGTCTGCATATATATTTCCCTTCCCTGGTAATTTAAAAGGATAAAGGGAAAATATAGATCTTATAGGTATACTTATTTCATTTTAATTACAAAACAACAGGCTACAAGACTTAAAATGCCAACTGGGAACTGGGTTAATATTTAGTTTTCTGACTGTCCATTTATTAAGATTTCTCGAATTCTATATTCAATCATACAACAAATACTTATAGAGCACCAATTCTGTTAAGGATTCTAATCCCTGAATATTCAAATTAAAAATATTTTATTAATATGGTGCATGTAAATATGCCTTCTGGCAATTCTTAGTTATTACCAAAAAGTTATTTTAAATCTTTATAATATATACTATTATTTTAGTTAAACTTATTTTAATAACTTAGCTTTGATCAAATGTTTTAATTCATATTGAAAATTGTGCTCTTCTATATGTTTTATACCCTGGAGAAGGAAATAGCAACCTGTTTCAGTATTCCTGCTGGGAAAATACCATGGACAGAGGAGTCTGGTGGGCTACAGTCCATGGGGTTGCAAAGAGTCAGACATGACTTAGTGACTAAACCACCACCCCCGTATGTTTCATACCATAAATAAGACTATGCATAAAATCAGTGTCATAGTATGTATTCATTAGTACAGACAGAAGTACTAGTTAGTACACACAATTTTTTAAGACAGGATGGGACTTCTGAGATTTAAGTTCAGTTCAGTTCAGTCGCTCAGTCATGTCCAACTCTTTGCAACCCCATGGACTGTAGCACACCAGGCTTCCCTGTCCATCACCAACTCCAGGAGCTTAAACTCAGGTCCATTCAGTCGGTGATGCCATCCAACCATCTCATCCTCTGTTATCCCCTTCTCCTCCTGCTTTCAATCTTTCCCAGCATCAGGGGCTTTTCCAATGATCAGTTCTTTGCATCAGGTGGCCAAAGTATTAGAATTTTAGCTTCAGTATCAGTCCTTCCAATGAATATTTAGGACTGATTTCCTTTAAGATTGGCTGGTTTGATCTCCTTGCAGTCCAAGGAGTCTAGCTTTAAGTCTAGTTTAGTCTAGATTTAGCGTTGAGTGAGTCAAACTCAGAAAGGTTAAATGACTTGCCTACAGTTTTAGAGGAAGAGAGGCAGTAGAATCAAGTTCTTCTGACTCTTGATTCTAATTTTTCATATAAAACACAACTCCATCACCTTCCATGAAATTTAAATAAATAGGCATATACAGATAAACCAAACAAGAAACTTAGAATTCAGTGCTAATAGCAAATAGCAAAAAATGCTATTATTTTTTTAACAATTTTTACATATTAAAATAATAAAACATATTAATTTTTTTAACAATGCCCAGATCAAAAGATCCTAAGACAATTTAACCATGCAACTCATATTCTGTATATGAGTTATCTCATAAATGTATGAATTGCTGTTGAAACAATCATTTGGTAAGCAGCCAAGCTAAATATTTACGGCAAAGAGTTTCCCATTTCCTCTTGGCATTAATTACTCACTTTTCTGTGCTTTGTATATTTTATTTATGTTACCTGGAGTGGTCTTCATTAGTACCACCTTAATGCATGACATAGTGAGATTACCAGGTTAGCTAGTTTTCCCAATGACGCAGAAAGAGGGCAGACACTCAGAAAGCCCCACAATCGAGGCCACTGGTCAGTTATCTGGTTAGCCACTTGGATTCTGGCTGTGAATTGAAGTGTTAGTCACTCAGTTATGTCCGACTCTTTGCAACTGCATGGACTGCAGACCGGGCTCCTCTGTCCATGGGATTCTCCAGGCAAGAATACTGGAGTGGGTAGCCAATTACCTTCTCCAGGGGATCTCCCTGATCCAGGGATTAAACCCCAGTCTCCTTCATTGCAGGTGGATTCTTTGCCATCTGACCCACCAGGGAAGCCCCTAATGAATGCTAAAAGCAATACTTTAAAGGAGATTTTGGGCCTACCAAATAAAAGTCAGGCCCATATGATCTGCTTTCAGTTTGGAATCAGTAAGAGAAATAATGTGAGGGATACATACATTGTCATTCTTCAGGGAAAGCTTGAAGGGGATGTCTACCAAGACCTTTACACTGGTGAAATAATCTTGGTTCAGCATGGCAATATTCACAATTTTGCCTAGAGACAGTCCTCACGGCTAAAGGATAATAGCACATTCTGGGATGCCGCTTCTCAATATCAAAGACATTTATACTTCAGCTAAAGGATAAAGGTTCTTCCTCCTCAAGAAAGGTAGGAAAGGGATCTCAGCTTAAACTGTAACATACTGACCCATCCCCTCCTGCTGGTAGTCAGAAAAAGCTAAGTTTGATTACAGTTTTCTTCTGGGCCTGAAATAGTGGAGGAGATCAATGGAAGTCAAAAATGACTGTCCCTGGCTTTAGTTCCTAACATCAGAAACTAGAACAGATCTCAGCCTTCCAAAGAGGATAAGCATTCTGAGGTTGCCCGTGCGATTAATTTAAAATCTCCTCCATACATACAAAGCAATTCTGCAATGTCAACAGAGGTTAAACGTACTTATGATTAGAGAAGTACTTATTTTCCTAAATAGTGCAGAATACTGGTTTGTGTTTTAAACAATCCTAAACCATCAGGATGACTAGCTTTCCTTCTTTTGACATCCTTTATAGAAGTTTTAGATGTGGTTAAATCTTTTATCATAATATTTTCATTCATTTTGGTGTGTAACTATGGAGAACCTTTCCATTTCAGTATCTTCTATGTATCAAACATTCTTTTATACATTGCTAATACAGAGATAAATAAATACAATAGAATAAACTGGCCCAAAGAAAAATATCTGTCAGATGAGCTGCAGCTCTACATTGCATTCATTTCATTGCAGTGAATCAATGACCTCACAAGGCAGAGCAAGTTCTTAGAAGCTAAATGTCAGTAATGTTCATTGCTGAGTGAGAACACAATTAGAAATACTTGCTACTAATAGTGTGAACATACTCTTCTGTTACACGATGTCCTTTTAACACATTTTAATTTCTCAGGAAAAAACTTCTTCCAGGGTTTTAAATGAGGTCTAATGTGTCTGGGTTACTTTCAGCAAATACATTGGCTTAATTCTCTCTAACATACTATCTTCAGCAAACAAGCATCTATCAAGGTCTGTGTAATATACTAAATGCTAAATAGAAGTTAAAACCTACAAAAGGGGCTGTTTTAGAAAAATAAAGTCATGGTTCAGAAAAATTTTTGTTCTCTACACTCTCAATTTAGGCTGAATCTTGAAATTAGCATCTTCATAAAGTGCTGAAAGACCCACATTTTGGTGCTATTCTTTGACTGACTTGGGACTGTAGGTGAGGGATTATATCTTTCACTCATGCTGTGAAGTTATTTCTGAAATGATATTATTAAGTACCATCAGGGACAAGGTGTAGTTGAAGGAATGCTTAAGAATTTAATCAGTATTTAAAATGCCCCAGTCTACTTAATCTGGCAAGTGTACACATTAGTTTTAAGGGATTTGGTCCCCAAATGATTTCATGATATCCAAGTAAAATGAATATGTGTATATTTATTTCCTTGAGTGATTACTAAGCCTCTCAAATATTAAATGTGGACTTACATAAAATGAGTAGGTGTAAGAAGGCGAATCCTAAAGACAAATAGTTTAAACCAATGAAGAATTTCTCTGGAAAGAATAAAGAGTAAGTGACTAGGGGTAGGAGAGGAGCAGGAAGGAAGGGCGGATGAAAGCTTCCTCGCCTAATCGTTTATAAATTGTTGTTAAGAGACAAAATTCTCTCTATGCCCAGATTATGTAATTTATCCAAAGTGTGCAGGCTCTTCTGTTCAGCAGTGCTGATAACGACCCTAATAGTTTAATTACAACTTGCTGCTCAAGGAGATAAACAAGGCTGTTTGCTTTTTAAGCCAGGGGTTACAATTACTTTTAAGGGAGGGGGAAAGGAGCATCTGTGAGTAGATCTTATTGTGTCAGGAAAGCAACCTCAAACCAGCTGGAAAACAAAGCCCTGGGAGTGAGCAGCCGCCACAAAATTAGAGCAAAACCTCCTGATCTGAGCAGTGGAGCAGTAGGCGGGAGGCGTAGTAAACAGGCGTTGCACGTAGGTGGGCAGGGATAGAAAAGTTTTTGGAGGCCCGTCAGTGAGCACTTTCCCTGGGATTCCATCACCAAAGGACTGAGCACCGCCACCCTCCACCCCCCTCAGCTGTCCAGCTCATTGTCAGGTGTCTGTCACACAGCCCTCAGCTTCAGCACCACCAAGAGGACAGCTCCCCAACCAAAGAACACAGCCCTCAGCAACCGCCCTCCCTCATTGACAAACATCCTTCCCACCACATTTCTTTCTTACTGTTGTCTTTCTTGACACTGTGCTTTTAAGGGTATTTTCTAAAGGACATTTGGAAGGGACTGGGAGCTTGTTTGGCCTGTTTATTTCCAGATGAAAAGGAGACGAGTCCTCTCTGAAAAGTCCAATCTTTTCATTGGCTTCCAGAGCAATTTAACCAGAATAAAAGACTGCAAGTTACTGGCTTGAATCTGGTGGCAGAATGGTTCAGCCTAAGCCAGCACTAACAGAAACTTGAAACTCTTTTTTCAAGCTTTGTTTTGTTGTAAAAGCACCAGTAGTAGGTGAACAACCTTTATTAAGTGTCTCCTTAGCCCCTTTCCTTCTCTGCTAAGCCAAAGATGTTCAGGGAATATACCGGAGTTTGGTAAAAAAAAAAAAAAAAAAAAAGGAGTGATCCTTAATATCTCTGGGTTGGAAACAACCTTGATCCTAAAAGGAACTCTTCTCAGTCCTTTCCAAGAACTCTCACAGTCATATTCTGAATCTAGAACATACAAGTGAAGGATTAATAGTTCCAATGGAGACCACAGGCTACTACTGTATGTCACAAAAACTATCAAAGCTTCCTCCAATGAAGTCTTCTTTCCCCCAGTCACAAATCCATAGGCAAACATTCCAGAAGTGACAAGAAAACAAAGGGTTTAAAAAAAAAAAAAAAAAAAAAAACCCAAATCACCAAAATAGAAAAAGTTACACTCTAAAGAAGTTGGCTACTTTGGCACACTCAGTTACCATCCCACCAGTCATAGGATATGGTTCTTTAGCAAATACATCTCATTTCTCTATGTAGAGCTTTCTCCTTCATTCAGACTTCTCAGTAGTGAGTAAAATAGTCATTATTTGAATTTTCTCTTTGCTCCAGCATGCACATACACACATATATTTTGCTTGATTCAGTTCCATTTTCAAGGGTTTAGTTTCCTAAAGAAAAAGATATCCTTTTCTTCTTAAACTTATTTTGAAGGAGGATTTTCAGGAAAATGCCCACACTTTTTGCATTGGAGTTGCTAGAATAGTAAGGAATTCTAGAAAGGAAGAGACACAAACTTGGGGGGCGGGAGGCAGGGGGACTTAGCAGTGTTTTAGAAAAGTTAGTGGTGAACAACTTCCTCCTGGTGACAGGGACCCTGTACTAGGATAGGAGGGGGCAAGGGCGGTCTGCCCCTGAATCTGGAGCAACAGCAGCATCAGTGGAGACAGCGGACACTGATGCGTCCTTTCAGGCAACCCTGACAGGTCTCAGCGGACACAGTTTGACTCCTTGAATCCCTCAGTCCTTTCTGTGGCTCCTTTCTTCCTTCTTTCCTCCTTCCTCCCTTCCTTTTCCTTCCCATCCTTCCTGTATCCGCCTCTCTTCTCCTCCCCATGCTTCTTTCCCTCCGTCCTCCACCTCAGTTGCCCTTTTCACTTAATCCCATCTGGGCCACCTTGGGTACCAGTCCCACTGACAGCTTCCCATCACCCCACGTGTATCCCACAGACCATCTTATTACTATCATCACGATGGTTGCTTGCCAACTGCTGGGTCCGGTTCCCAGCTGTTAAACCCCACCCCCTCCTCTCTCCTCACTCCAAAGCCGCAGCAGTGGTAACAACCCAGCAGAATCCCAGAGTCTGAATGGCACCAACAAGTTCCACCCGCGGTAGCAGCCCCACCAGCAAACCACACCGGCGGAGCCTTGCCAGCCCCCTCCGCCCACAGCCGGCGGCGCTCGGGCAGGCTGACCCCGCGCTCCAGGCTACGCCTACGATCATTGTTATCGGTGACAGCACTCTCCTCTCTTCAAGGAAGGGGGAAGCCCGGCGTGTGATTCCCCGGCGGATGCAGGGATCCACGCGCTACCCTCCCCCACCTCCGCAAAACACACACACACACACACACACACACACACACACACCTCCTCACCCGGCACACAAAGAGAGCGAGTGCGCGCCGGGGACCAGCTGGGTAGGAAGTGGGGCGGGATGGGGTACCAAAGGAGGGGCTGCGGGCTGAGCCAGCCGGGGAGGAGGGCAGGAAGCGGGGTGGGGGAGAGAGCGGGGCACGCGCTCCGTCCTCACCTGCCCCCAGGTTAAAGGAGATCCTGGCCTCGGCGAGGTACGGCGTGTCGCTCTTGGAGCGGACTCTTCTGATGGGCCGCCGGTCTATATCGTCCTCCGAAGATGCCGCCATTAAGGTGGGAGGCAGGAGCAGGGTCGCCCGGCGAGCTGAGAGGGAGAAGGAGATGGAGAGAGAGAGGGAGAGAGGCGGAAAGGGGAGGGGGGGAAGGAAGAGGCTCGCACACAGGGAAGGGGGGAGGGGAGAGGGGGATGGGAGAGGGAGGGAAGGGGACGGGGAGGGAGGGGGGGAAGAGAGGGAAAAAAGAAAAAAGAAAAGGAGAGAGAAAGAAAGAGAGCAAAAGAGAGAAAAGGGTGAAGGGAGAGAAAGAAAACCCGTTAAGGATTTGTGGACTGGAGCAGAGATCATGCTCTCCCTGGCTGGCGCTCGCCCCCCCCCCCCCCCCCCTCACCCCCAGCTCCTCTCCCAGCCCCAGGGCCAGCGGGTTGGTGCTGCAGACGGACGGCCACCCCGCCTCCTGCCTGCAGCCCCGGGTTGCAGCTCTTGGCCCAGAGAGGCGGATGCGAAAGGGAGGACTCCAAAGATGCCCAGTCAGCACTGTGTCCTCTCCCGCCAAATGCACTTACCCATGCTTCTCAAGTGCACACGAGGGTCTCCTTAACCCCCAGGATCGTCTGGTCCAAGGATGCCCAACCAGACAGCCCAGCTTCAGCTTCCCTTGCATGCCATTATTAGTCCTGGGGTGCAAGCCTAGTCCCAGTTGGTCAGGGAAGAGAACAGGCTGGAGTACCCCTGTGCCCCTTTCCCCCAACTCTGGAGCTCAGATAGAGAAGGAACCAGATGTAGAAGCATGTACAACTTTAGAGGCAGGTTGCCTGTAAAGTTTCTAGATTTGCTATTTTGAATGTAGACTAGTATGTGCTTAGGTGCTCAGTGGTGTCCAACTCTTTGCGACCCCATGGACTGCAGCCTGCCAGACTCCTCTGTCAATGGGATTCTCCAGGCAAGAATACTGGCGTGGGTTGCCATGCCCTCCTCCTGGGGATCTTCCCAACCCAGGGATCCAACCCAGGTCACCCACACTGCAGTTGAATTCTTTACCATCTGAGCCACCAGGGAAGACTAGGTATATTCACCAAGAATTGAGTGGCTTTTCTTTTTTTTTTAAATGTGGACCATTTTTAAAGTCTTTATTGAATTTGTTACAATATTGCTTCTGTTTTATGTTTTGGCTTTTTGACTGCCGGGAATTTGGGATCTTAGCTCTCCCACCAGGGATCAAATCTGCACCCTGTACTTGGTAGGCAAAGTCTTAACCACTGGCTTGCCAGTGAAGTCCCCCAGCGGCTCTCTTAGCACTACTGATTTGGGGGATATGTTCATCTCTATGGAAGTACCCATTCATTTTCACCTTCAAGTTTTGATTTGGTGATTTACAGCATGCACAGTGGTCTTTGGATTGGGCCTGTAGTCTCTGTAACTCTGTATCGTTGCTTTTGAAGGACAGGCTGAAGATCAAGGGCACCTCATGTTTCTTTGAATGTCTGCACTGCAACCTTCCCATGTTATATAGTAGGAACAGCTAGAAAGGTTTCTGGAGTGTGCGTCAGAATGGTTTTGATGCTCCTACTGAACCTATTGACGGGCTCAACTCTTTGATGTTTGTCTTCTGGCAGCTTCAGTCACCTGGTCTTTTGTGGCCAGATGTTGCCACATTTCTTTCTAACAGGAGCCCACCTGGAGTACACAGATAAATGTTACCTTCATTCCCTTCCTGCTACAAAGGAAATCTCAGTGTCAAGTCATGCCCTTCAGTCTCAGAGGATGAAGTGCCGCTTCAGCGCTGCAAAACTTCCCTCTCCACTTCAGCTGTCAGTTCTAACTCTCATCCTGTATCCTTGCGCCCACCCTAGACTCTTCAGTCTCTTCACATTGGTCTCTTACTTCACACATAGGTAGTAACTCTTCATCTGCTGTCTCCTTGATGCTTCTTCAGTCTCCACCATACGGTTTCTCTCCCCGTCTATTTAACCTTCCCATGGAACTCTTGGCCCCAGAGTCTCCATTTTTCACTCCTAATCCCCTCCTTGTATCCCTACCTCTACTTTTTATTCCCACCACTCAGTCACCGTTACTTTAAAGGTCACCAATAGCCTTCCCCATTTCTTTCCTGAGTAATGTATCCTTCTTGAAATAATCCTTTCCTTTGGCCTCCCTGTACTAGACTACCTTCCTAATCACTGAATTTCTCATAGTGAGCCAACTTCCAGCATTTACTTTTAAATTACTTATCCTGGCTTTCAGGGCCCTTTACAACCTGATTCCCATCTGTCTTTCCTAACTCGTCTCCCATTGTTTCCCTCCAGTCTGTTCAGAGTTGTCCCCACAAGTCTGACTCGTTTCTTCATCTGCACCTTTCCTTGTGTTGTACACCACAAATTTCTTCCCAATAAGCTTTCCATTTCTCCCTCAGGAATGTGAGATGACTGGCCCACTAGTCTTTGGCATGAATCCAGTACAGAGTAAATGCTCAAAAGGAGAGAAGAGGGAAGCAAAGAGTAAAGGAGAGTTGTACAACTAATGGGTCAATGAGTAGCTGAAATGGGGACAAAATCCATTTCTACCTGGTTTCAAATCCTATACTTTAACCAGTATATTGATTTGCTAAGTGTATATATAATATATATTTTGGTTGACTATCCACATTTTAAATTCATTTTTCTATGATATTTGTCTCCTTATTATGTCCCATTTGTCTCTGTTAAACATAGACTAAAAATGGATGCCTCCCATCCCAGGAGGCACAACAGGGGTGTTTGGCTCATGAAATGAACAATGAAGGTTAATGCTTTTAGATGACTAATCAGGCTGCAAACCAATATCATGATCACAACATTTAGGTTCAAGCTCTTGAGGAAGTGCAAAAGTAAGGAAACACACTGTGTGAACTACACACTGTATAACTATGCCTGCATGCAGAGTTGCTTCAGTTGTGTCCGATTTGTTGTGACCCTATGGACTGTAGCCCGCCAGGCTCCTCAGCCCATGGCATTCTCCAGGCAAGAATACTGGAGTGGGCTGCCATTTTCTACTCCAGGGGATCTTCTCAACCCATACCTCTCTTTGAATGAATGCAGTGCTATTATTATTATTATTATTATTATTATTATTATTTTGCCTGCGCCACATGGCATGAGAGGGGCCTTACTTCCTTAAGCAGGGATAGAACTTGTGCCCCCTGCAGTAGTAGCCCTGAATCTTAACCACTGGAGCACCAGGAAAATCCCTAATGCAGAGCTGTTTGATTATTCAAAAAGTTTGGGATTCCCCATGCTCTCGACTTTTCATTCATCAGCGTTGCCATTATCAAAAAATAATAAAGTCATCTTTAGCTTTCTAGTCTTTTCTAGTCTTAGCTTTCTCTGTTTCTTAGATATTACTTAATAATGGTTCTTGACATAAAGAAATACATCTTTGAATTTCTGCTTCTTATTCATGTTTCAGAGGATTAGGAATGTAATATTGCTACTATCTTAAGTTTACTTTTCTTCACAAGAGTTTAAATGTTCTTTTATATTATCTCTATCATGTGGACCAGTATTATTAAAATAATTCTAGATAGATATACTTTTTACAAAAGGGACATTAAAATGCTACATCCATCTGCACGCGCATGTTCTTGAATTATTTTATGACATTTTCATTTCTGACTATTTTCTTCCATTGTTTGGCTTCCAAAGTTTGCTGTCTTCTTTGCCTCGTCTATGTTTTCCCATTATCTTTTTTCACTTTGCCTCTTTTATTTCCTCCCGTCTTTTGAGGGAGGAAATCCTTTTAACAAGTCCCTTACAAAGTCAATCCCAGCTCATGTATCTCTCTCTTATCCTGTATGAAGGATTCACTCCTCTATGAGGGCTCATTCCAGTGTTTCCACAGTTTTTGTTCTCTGTGAATCCTTTCACAAACATGACTCTTGTCATAAAATATCTGACTGACTAACGTCAGGGGAAGAGCCCTGGGGTGTGCACTGGGGGTGGTGGGTGTTGCTCCCAGTCCAGCCACTACTGCAGTGAGCACCACTGGGCATTCACTGTCACCTCAGCCATAGAAGTGCAAGGGTCGTCTGGCGCAAAAACAGACACACAGGTCGATGGAACAGAATAGAGCCCCAGAAATGGACCCACCCTTACACAGTCAATTAATCTATGACAAAAGAGGCAAGAGTATACAATGAGGGAAAGCCAGCCCCTTTAAGCAGTGCTGCTGGGAAAACTTGAGAGCACCTGCAAAAGAATCAAACTGGACTACTTTCTCATATTATCTATAATAATAAACTCATGATGGATTAAAGGCTTAAATCTAAGACCTGAAACCATAAAACTCCCAGAATAAAACATAGGAGGTATGGCCTTTGACATCAGTCTCAGCAATATTTTTTTGGATATGTCTCCTCAGGCAAGGGAATGAAAACAGAAATAAACAAATGGGATGGCACCGAACCAAGAAGCTTTTGCACCGTGAGGGAAACTATCAACAAAACGAAAGGCAGGCTACTGAATGGGAAAAGACATTTGCAAATAATATGTCTGATAATGGTCCCAAATATACAAAAAGCTCATATATCTCAACATAAAAAATAATCAACTCAATTAAAAAATAAGCAGAAGATGTAAACAGGTATTTTTCCAAAGTCATACAAATGGCCAGTAGGCCCATGGAAAGATGCTTAGTATTAGCAATCATTATGGCAATGCAAGTCCAAATCACAGTGGGATAGCACTTCACGCCTGGCAGAGTGGTTTTTACTGGGGAGACAACAAATAGCAAGTTTTAGGAGAGGATATGGAACAGTGTGAAGGTTCCTCAGAAAACCGTAAATAGAACCAGCGCACAACACAGCAATTCCACTCCCGGGCACTGAAGAAGACAAAAACATGGATTTGAGGGGATATGTCCAACCCTACGTTCACGGCAGCGTTGTTTACAGTGTGAAGAATATGGGAACAGTCTGGGTGCCCATCGGTGGATGAATGGACCGAGAAAATGTGGTATATGTATATTTAGTGGAATTCCACCCAGTCATGAAAAAGAATGAGCTCTTCCCATCTGTGACAACGTGGACGGACCCTGGCAGGGATGAAGAAAGATAGAGACCGTGTGATCTCACTTACACGTGGAATCTAAAAAGCAGAAGAAATGAACAAACTTAAGAAAATGGAAGTGGAGATGTGGATGCTGAGAACAGAGAGGTCGTGGCTTGTGGAAAGGGATGGAGGGTGAGAGAGGTGGGTGAGGAGATTAAGATGTACAAACCTCCAGTCACAAAATAAATGAGGCAGAGTAAGAAATGTGCATTGCGGGGACTATAGTCAGTAACTGTGTAATACCTTTGTATGGTGACATACTGTGAACAGACTTATCCGTGGGAACCATTTTGAAATGTATAGCAATGTGGAATCACTATGCTATATACCAGGAACTAACGGTGTTGTGAGAGTGAAGTCACTCAGCCGTGTCCGACTCTTTGCGACCCCTTGGACTGTAGCCTACCAGGCTCCTCTGTCCAGGGGATTTTCCAGGCAAGAGTACTGGAGTGGGTTGCCATTTCCTTCTCTAACAGTGTTGTAGGTTAATTATATTTCACAAATAAACAAATGAACTCATAGAAAAAGAGATCAGATTTGTGGTTACCAGCAGTGGGAGTGGGAGAGGTTATTGAATGGAGGTAGTCAGAAGACACATTTCAAGTCATAAGATAAAAAGTACTAGGGATGTAATAGACAACATGAGAAATATAATTAACATTGCTAGAGCTCATATATGAAAGTTGTAAAGAAGTAAAGTCTGAGTTCCCATCACAAGGAAAACAATTCTTTCTAATATATATACTTTTGTACTCCTCTCTGGATAGAGCAATTGACCCTTCTGTCAATAAATAGATAGGTTAGGGACTTTAGAGATAGAACAGCAAATGATAATCAAATGAGGTCAACAGGTGAATCTGCATAAAAGTACATAAATATTCTTTGTACTATTTTATTTTTGCAAATTTTCCATAAGTTTTACATAATTTCTAATAAAAATTTAAAAGTACTAGTAAAAATGTTTCCTTCTTTCTATGTGCAAGTTTCCAAGGATTAGAGATGACATCCCATCATTACTTTAATCTTTCTGAAAAGTTATCATGTCAGCCATTCCCACAGGCTGCAGATGAATACAGTAATGATCTTAAGGGTAATCGATTCTACATTTATGCTAGAGGTGTTTGAATTTTTGTTAAAAAATTTATTCTAGAATAGCATTGTCAAACAGATGAAAGAATCGGGGCTGCATAGATTAAGTATACATGTTACACTATTTTGTGTATCTAACACAAGTTAGATATATAAGAACCTTTATACCTCGCAATTAAACCCAGTTAAAATCAGTGTGATGTCACTAAGTAGAGTGATGGTACTGAAAATCATTTATGTAGAAAATGCAAAATGCCAATAATGAAGATGAATGTTATTAACTACAATATCAAGCCAATAAGATTGCAGCAGTAACTTGCATAGGTTTTAAACAGGCTTAACACCAATGTACCAAAAAGGCTTTTGTGCTTTTTATTGAAGCTAAATTTAGTATGTAGCTGCTGAGATATTTTTTCTTTTCTATACATATGTATGCTTTGCTAGATAACCAAGAATCTGAGGAGCTGTTATTGGCACATCTTAGAGCTCTCCGCTTCAACTTGTAATTAAAGGAGCTGTCCATTCTGCATAGTTCTGCTATTTATTCCTATTTCTATGTGGCTAATTTTGTGGGGCCCACAAAGGAGAAGGTATGGGTGCCTAGTTTTTCCCACTGCTTCCCAGCATTCTGTCTCCTTGGTATTCAGTGTTGTGCAACTTCGAGCAGGGGTACACTATTCACATCACAGCCCATGTAAGTAGAATTATGGAATTGTGAAGGGCACAGCTTGTGTGGCCATACCCCAAAGGTGCTGCTGCTGCTGCTGCTAAGTCACTTCAGTCGTGTCCAACTCTGTGCAACCCCATAGATGGCAGCCCACCAGGCTCCCCCGTCCCTGGGATTCTCCAGGCAAGAACACTGGAGTGGGTTGCCATTTCCTTCTCCAATGCGTGAAAGTGAAAAGGGAAAGTGAAGTCACTCAGTCATGACCCCATGAACTGCAGCCTACCAGGCTCCTCCATCCATGGGATTTTCCAGGCAGGAGAACTGGAGTGGGGTGCCATCGCCTTTTCCGACGGTGGTGGCTTCCCAAAGAGATGGTTCCATGTCTGGGCATTCAGACCAGCCCTGTTCCCTGTAGCCTCATGGGTCTCACATTGACTTTGCTCTGACTCTTCCTTTAGGGCTTCAGTACCTGGGTCTGATGTCTGGATAAAGATGAATACAATACTATTTAATACTATTGAATAGCTACCATAACATTGCATAGTGGTTTCTCCCCTGGAAGGACTAATATTTTGGTTTATATAAAATTGTGCGTTGTTCTAAAACTACTTAAAAGATATCAGATCATATCAGTCACTCAGTCGTGTCCGACTCTTTGCGACCCCATGAATCGCAGCACGCCAGGCCTCCCTGTCCATCACCAACTCCCGGAGTTCACTCAGACTCACGTCCAACGAGTCAGTGAGGCCATCCAGCCATCTCATCCTCCGTCGTCCCCTTCTCCTCTTGCCCCCAATCCCTCCCAGCATTAGAGTCTTTTCCAATGAGTCAACTCTTCGTGTGAGGTGGCCAAAATACTGGAGTTTCAGCTTTAGCATCATTCCTTCCAAAGAAATCCCAGGGCTGATTTCCTTCAAATGGACTGGTTGGATCTCCTTGCAGTCCAAGGGACTCTCAAGAGTCTTCTCCAACACCACAGTTCAAAAGCATCAATTCTTCGGCGCTCAGCCTTCTTCACAGTCCAACTCTCACATCCATACATGACCACAGGAAAAACCATAGCCTTGACTAGACGGACCTTTGTTGGCAAAATAATGTCTCTGCGTTTTAATATGCTATCTAGGTATATCTAGGAAAGATAACTTTCCTTCCAAGGAGTAAGCATCTTTTAATTTCATGGCTGCAGTCACCATCTGCAGTGATTTTGGAGCCCAGAAAAATAAAGTCTGACACTGTTTCCACTGTTTCCCCATCTATTTCCCATGAAGTGATGGGACCGGATGCCATGATCTTCGTTTTCTGAATGTTGAGCTTTAAGCCAACTTTTTCACTCTCCACTTTCACTTTCATCAAGAGGCTTTTGAGTTCCTCTTCACTTTCTGCCATGATGGTGGTGTCATCTGCATATCTGAGGTTATTGATATTTCTCCCAGCAATCTTGTTTCCAGTTTGTGTTTCTTCCAGTCCAGCATTTCTCATGATGTACTCTGCATATAAGTTAAATAAGCAGGGTGACAATATACAGCCTTGACGTACTCCTTTTACTATTTGGAACCAGTCTGTTGTTCCATGTCTAGTTCTAACTGTTTCCTGACCTGCATACAGGTTTCTCAAGAGGCAGGTCAGGTGGTCTGGTATTCCCATCTCTTTCAGAATTTTCCAGTTTATTGTGATCCACACAGTCAAAGGCTTTGGCATAGTCAATAAAGCAGAAATAGATGTTTTTCTGGAACTCTCTTGCTTTTTCCATGATCCAGCGGATGTTGGCAATTTGATCTCTGGTTCCTCTGCCTTTTCTAAAACCAGCTTGAACATCAGAAAGTTCACGGTTCACATATTGCTGAAGCCTGGCTTGGAGAATTTTTAGCATTACTTTACTAGCATGTGAGATGAGTGCAATTGTGTGGTAGTTTGAGCATTCTTTGGCATTGCCTTTCTTTGGGATTGGAATGAAAACTGACCTTTTCCAGTCCTGTTGCCACTGCTGAGTTTTCCAAATTTGCTGGCATGTTGACAACAAAAGAGTCTGAAATGCAGTACTTGGATGCAATCTCAAAAACGACAGAATGATCTCTGTTCGTTTCCAAGGCAAACCATTCAATATCACAGTAATCCAAGTCTATGCCCCAACCAGTAACGCTGAAGAAGCTGAAGTTGAACGGTTCTATGAAGACCTACAAGACCTTTTAGAACTAACACCCAAAAAAGGTGTCCTTTTCATTATAGGTGACTGGAGGGCAAAAGTAGGAAGTCAAGAAACACCTGGAGTAACAGGCAAATTTGGCCTTGGAATACGGAATGAAGCAGGGCAAAGACTAATAGAGTTTTGCCAAGAAAATGCACTGGTCATAACAAACACCCTCTTCCAACAACACAAGAGAAGACTCTATACATGGACATCACCAGATGGTCAACACCGAAATCAGATGGATTATATTCTTTTAAGCCAAAGATAGAGAAGCTCTATACAGTCAGCAAAAACAAGACCAGGAGCTGACTGTGGCTCAGACCATGAACTCCTTATTGCCAAATTCAGACTTAAATTGAAGAAAGTAGGGAAAACCATTCAGGTATGACCTAAATCAAATCCCTTATGATTATACAATGTAAGTGAGAAATAGTTTTAAGGGCTGATAGATAGAGTGCCTGATGAACTATGGAATGAGGTTCATGACATTGTACAGGAGACAGGGATCAAAACCATCCCCATGGAAAAGAAATGCAAAAAAGCAAAATGGCTGTCTGGGGAGGACTTACAAATAGCTGTGAAAAGAAGAGAAGCGAAAGCAAAGGCGAAAAGGAAAGATAAACATCTGAATGCAGAGTTCCAAAGAATAGCAAGAAGAGATAAGAAAGCCTTCTTCAGCGATCAATGCAAAGAAATAGAGGAAAACAACAGAATGGGAAAGACTAGAGATCTCTTCAAGAAAATCAGAGATACCAAAGGAACATTTCATGCAAAGATGGGCTCGATAAAGGACAGAAATGGTATGGACCTAACAGAAGCAGAAGATATTAAGAAGAGATGGCAAGCTTACACAGAAGAACTGTACAAAAAAGATCTTCACGACCCAGATAATCACGATGGTGTGATCACTCACCTAGAGCCAGACGTCCTGGAATGTGAAGTCAAGTGGGCCTTAGAAAGCATCACTACGAACAAAGCTAGTGGAGGTGATAGAATTCCAGTTGAGCTATTCCAAATCCTGAAAGATGATGCTGTGAAAGTGCTTAAAAGATATAAGATATACTAAATAAAAACTGTTCGAGTATAGGAACCATGTCCTCTGTGTTTTGGAGAAGTTTTCTGCTTCCCCAAATACGTGTGTGTTGTGATAGCCAGCCTCCAGATGGCTCCTAGGGATCCCCAACGCTTGGCATTCACATCCACGCCCTCCCACACTCAATCAGTGCTGGTCTCTGTGACCATTAGAATATGGTGGAAGCGATGGTGTATCAGGAAATGCATTGCAACTTCTGTCTTGCTTTCTTTTGGAGTCTTGGGAGAAGCCAGGTGCAGTGTCACAGGGACACCCAAAAAGCCAGTGAATAGGCTCATGTGGCAAGAAACTGAGGCCTCCTGCCAAGTGCCATCTGCATGAGCCATCTTCAAAGCCCCAGAGAAGCCCTGGGACTGATGATGACTGCAGCCCTGACCAGCATCCTGACTCTGAGCCACAACAACCCAACTAAGACATTCTTGAGTTTCTGACCTACAGAAACTATGAGATAATAAATGTTTGCTGTTTTAAGTCACTACATTTTGGGGTAACATGATATGCAGCACTAGATAAGTAATACACATGGGTTCTCAGTGGACTGAGAGCACAATTCATGAGTGCTTCGATGCCATCTGTGGCTACCAGAAATCCCAAACCTTAAACAGTTTGATGGATTAATTGGCAAATTGTAAGACAGAAGATTCAAACAGAAATTAGGAAAACAGTATCAAATGTCAGTTCAAATTTTCCCACTGGAAAGCCTTTCATTTCCTTCTCTTCAATCATCGCCTGTTGAAACTCTGCCCATCTTTTACGGCTCAAATGTTTTTATTTCCACCCCAAATCTAGCATCAATGTGAGAATGTGGCATTTTCCACTCTATCTCTACCTGTGGCACTTTGTAATTTGTATGACTGTGTAAATAATGTGGATGCTATTTTCCTTCCAGACAGTATGAAATAAAAGTTAACTAGCTACACAGGCTTTGAGGTTTATACCCCAATTCCATACTTAATAGTTGAATGATTTCATGTAAGTCACTTGTCCCCTGTATATCTGTAAGACGGACCTTACATAGTACCTACATCTTAGGGTTGCTATGAGGATTTAAACATGTAATCTATGTAAAGTCTTCAGCAAAAGAAATTCCCAATAGACATTCATTATATTAAAACTATTATTCCTAGCCAGCTCCAAGTAAAGCTTGTCACTGTGAAATTAAACCTTGGCATAATTCCCAAGCTGAATGCTTATTAGATCGTGGAAAAAAGTTAGTGAGCTCTCCAAGCTTTAGTTTCCTTATATGTAAACTAGAAATAAAATAAACTCACTGGGCCTTGGGAGGATAAAACATTATATAACAAATGTAAAACACCAAACACAGAGCCTGACAAATGGTAGGCGGGCAACAAATGTTCATTGCTTCCTTTCCTCTCAGTTTCTAAAAGTAGATACTGAGCAGGGTGGCTGGGGGCTGGCTGCTAAACATGCTAGATGCAAAAGGGAAAATGTGTTTCAGGCCTGGTATGTTGAATTGAGTCGGACATAAACCTAAAAAGCTTTGTGTTGTTGAACATGCCTGGTTAAGACATACAAGTCACTTTCCCCATCTTATTTAATAGCACAGGTAATGTTAAACCTTATTTATTTTTACGTTACTTTCATTTATTTATATTTCCTACATGGTCAGTTTTCAGTAGTTGCTGTAATTAATGACATAATCTGAGATCTAAAGATTCTAATATTTCTAATTCATGTTCAGTGAATGAAAGGGTGACATACACTTGGACATACCTTTGTGTGGAAACTACTGGCCTTGGTCACTTGCAAAGTGATCTTAGGGGCAAAGACAATGGGTCTGAGTTCCACTGGAGCCCCACGCACAGTAACAGGATGTAGATGTACAGGCGTCAGACTAGCCAGTAGGAGACCAGGTTCCAGCCCCAGATGTGCCACCATCTTGCTGTCTGTTTTAGATAAATTATTTTTTTCCAGAAGGGCAGGCTGTTGCAGGGGAAAGTGAGTCAGTGTTCACATTTGAATCCTCACTCTGCCTCTTCAGATTTGATAATTCCACTGAGCTTTAGTTTCTAAGAAATTGGGGGCAGTCATGTCTAACTCATAGCTTTGTGATTTTGAATGAAATAAACACATGTAGCTTCTAGTACACGGTAGGTATTTAATAAACAAACGCTTGCTTTTCTTTTCTTCTCTGACCCTCAGTTTCATCATCTGTAAAATGGGCCAGTTGAATTAAGTTACTGCTGGTTCTAATGTTCTGTTACTGTAGGAACTACACTATTAAATGGCACTTGCTATTTGAATGCAGTGAAGTGCTTTATCTAGCTATAATAAGAACAAAAGCATTTGTGGTAGTGTGGAGAAGGGAAAACCCCAAAATTCCTAAATGTATGTGTCTAAGAAGGCCTGCCCAGTACAGATTCAGTAATTATTTAATTTGCATTCTGTTGTGTCTACAGATGGGCAGATGATAGCAATCAAATCATAGGGTATTAGTCAGAGACTCTGTATAGTAAATAGTAGCAGAACAGATCCAGTAACATCAAGCCAGTTGGCAAAGTCACCCTTTGGGCAAAAACAATGTGTGGTTGGTTGACCTTTTCCTCTTTTTTTCCCCCAAATCATGTCCTGATTATTTCCTAAGTTAGTTAGAATCAACCACCCCAAGACATAAATTATTTACTTATTTTAAATTAAGATAGAGAAAATGAAAGGTAATCAATTCAAGGAGCTTGATTTAGGTTGAAAAAATACGTGTGTGCATGAGTCTGTGTGCCCATGTATATAAAAAGAGTGTGAGAACATTCAGTCTTATACAGCTTATAAAGAGGGCTTATTTTTATTAATAGATGATGGGCTAATTGAGTTTTTTGTGTGTGTTTTGTTGTTCACCTAACTTTTCTGTAATTATTATATGCTACGGGTTACAGTCCATAGGGTGGCAAAGAGTCAGACATGACTGAAGTGACTCAGCATGCAAGCACCTTGGTAGTAGAGGGAAAATGAGTTCTAAGTATAACAAGAAGCTTAGGAGACTTAGGGGACTTAGGCGGGCTCCCCAGGTGGCACTACTGGTAAACAATCCGCCTGCCAATGCGGGAGAACTAAGAGGTGTAGTTTCCATCCCTGGGTGGGGAAGATCCCCTGAAAAAGTGAATGGCACCCCACTTTAGTATTCTTGCCTGGGAAATCCCATGGACAGAGGAGCCTGGAGGGCTACAGTCCATGGGGCCACGAAGGGTCGGACACGACTGAAGCGACCTAGCGTATGGGGACTTAGGCAGATTTCCTCCCTCTTCTCCACCCATCCCTGCAATTCAACCTAAAGGTCAGAGGACCTCACCATCCCCTTGTGACAATTCCCCAAGTAAATAAGGCAAAAATTCACTTTAAGAAACTGAACCTAAGGGTCTACGTTCACAGAATGTTGCCACATTTGTATCTTGTAACACTGATGCATTCTACCATTTGAAATCCATGAACATCTTTGCATCCTTGTACCACTGCTCCTGGAAGTCTTCCCTACTGCTGCCATGGACACCAGTATCCTACAGGAGGTAGTAGGAAGAGTCACAAGGCTCAGGATTATCATTCTAGCTCCATTCCTAGTAGCTGTGTGGGTTTGGGAAGTGACTTGATGATTGGAAACATGGGTTACTTCACCAGTAACATGGGGATAATAACAAGTATGTCACAAGTTTCCTATTCCAGGAATAACTGAGACCATAAATACCAAGTCCCTGGCACTGAAAATGTGGGTCTGCTTTTCACTGTCATTTCCTCTTGTAACTTCTGGGTACACGTGTGTCCAGATTACTGAGGAAGCATAGGATATGGGGCTAGTGTAAAAAGTCAGCTGTCTGGGATGATGTGTGAAGTGGGATCTTGCTTTCCAAAGATAAGGATTAAGCTGGACTAAGCCAAGTAATATTTTCTCCACTTGTGACCTATCAAATTTAGTCACCAAATAATGCATTATCAACTAAAAGGAACAGAAGATCTTACTGTGTAAGTTCAAAAGAAAAGTAAGTTCTGTTTTTAACTAACTGTAGCTGAATCTCTTTTTTTTCTTCCTTTGCAACATTCTGTGACAGCCTATATTTCTCGAAAATGATAGAGCTGCATTGAGACTTTTTTGTTAACAAACTTGTTTTCTTTAGAGGCTCTCATAAGTGTTAACTCGGAATTTTCTTCTTATAAAAACACAAGCCTGAATTTGAATAATATTGCTAACTTCAGACATTTGGTTCATGTAAATATTTCAGATGGACTATTAATTTTAAGTACTAGGGAGAAAATATTGTATTTACAGGGAAAACTTCTAATTTAGAAAATAAATGTTTCCTTTAAATAACCTCCCAATCCTTCAAATAATATGAAAGGAAAATTAAAGGCCTAAAGGAACTACACATTCTGAGGCAGTTGTAAAACATGTTAGTGAAATTATTTTAGGAATTACCTAAGTACATAAAATGTTTTAGATGGTTTTCCAAACTTTATAGAACCACCCTGGAATCCCTCCCTCTCCATCTTTACACTCTTCCCTTATCTTCTTTCTTAGTGAACAGCTTCATTATCCATCCAATGAGGATGACAGTTAATCCGCCTTTGCATGCTTAGGAATTCCAAACCTGATATTGAATCCCTAAGGATATCTAATGCAGAGGAGATCTGTTGTCAGATCTGTTTTTATCTTTTCTTGGACACTAACTTAGAATCACATCTTTCTCCTCACGTATGCGCGCACACGTGCACACACACACAGCCCTCTCATTTGGATACCCTCATCTGTGCTAACAAAACTCCCAGTGTTCAGATTCTCTTAGCATTTATCTTTCAGGACTGAAATCACTGCTTTATCTGCCTCTGTATTAGACAGCTAGCTACATGAGGCCAGGGGATGTGTCTGTTGAGCTCGAATCCCCAGCTATAGTTAGTGTTCCAAAAACAGTGAATTTTGGATAAATATAATCGAATTTTTATTGCATTTCATTCATTTACCTCTCTAGGCTCCATTTTCCTTATTTATGAAAGTAAAGAATTAGACTAGTCAAATTCTATACCCCATAATGTTTGTATTAAAAGCATCTGAGAGCTGCCAAAATAAAACAAAACCACCCTTTAACATAGGAAAACTCATATTATCTCACTTGACTCTCAAAGATTCTGATCTGTATACTTGGGCAAGGGCTGTAGAATTTGCTTCTGAAATGTAACAAGGTTTAGAATCTGGAAGCTCTGAGCTCTAGACATCATTCAAATGTTCTGTGCTTCCTACAGAAGAGATGCTAAATTTCTGAATCTGTTGTTTAAGGTCTCTTTCTTTGAACTCTGCTTTGTTTTCCAGTCTCAGGTATCACCTTCACCTTGCATCTTCTGATCCAGTCGCACTGAATTGCTTACAGAAAGACCTATCCCTGCTGGCTTTTTGTGCAAGGAATGCACCACTGTTGTGCTGACTGAAGCATGAAGTTTAGGTACAAACTCTTCCAAAAACATTTCTCTGATACTTTCTCTTCCCTTTTAGACCCTTTATTTTGCTTCTATAAAGGTATTTTTTATTGTACTATATCATCTTTGAGCTTCTTGAAGACACAGAACAGTTATTCAACTAGTGCTCTTTCCTTATTGTGGCAAATTATTCCTTAAACAAGTATTCACTGAGAATCTGTTATCTAAATTTACATCATTTTATACTCATACTAATAATATTGCAAGCATTGTTAATATCTTGCAAATGGGGAAACAAAGGCTTATAGAGGTTCAGTCACTTGAATAACCAGCCTCATGGCTGTTTACTAGTTGGAACTGAATTAGCTTCCAGGACTTTCTGATGTTACTTTCTTCACGTTACCATGTTTTCTTAAGGGAACAAAAGAATGAAGAGAAATATGATTTGAAGTAGATTCTCTCAAATCTATTTCCTTATTCCTAAGTAAATGCTGACTCATTTTTAAAATTGAGGTGACATTGGTTCATGACATTATATAAGTTTTGTGGCTGCAATATTATATTTCCACTTCTTTATACACTCTAGAGTATTCACCACGAAAAGTTTGGTTTCCATTTATCACCGTACAGTCAACACCCTTTATGCATTTCAGCCTCCCTAAAATTGATTCATTCAGATCACCTCTTAGAAGCCACATTTGGATAAACTAGACTTTCCTGTAAACTCAGAGGAAATCAGTACAGTTTAGCCAATGTTGTTGTTGGTTTTTTAAATTTATTTATTTATTTTAATTGGAGGCTAATTACTTTTTACGATACTGTGGTGGTTTTTGCCATACTTTGACGTTAATCAGCCACGGGTATACATGTGTGCCCCATCCCGAAACCCCCTCCCACCTTCCTTCCTATCTCATCCCTCTAGCCAATGTTTTAAGAGAGTTTGCAGGAAAAAAATTCTCAGTAGTAAAATCATAAAGAGGATTCCTTTGGGATTTGTTAGCAACTTAATTTAAAAATTGAAGTTTTATGCTTTTCTTGTTCTTGTGTTTTAAGGCTGTTCCACCCTGCCAAGAAGGCTTCCCTGGTGGCTCATATGGTAAAGAAACTGCCTGCAATGCAGGCGACCCTGGGTCAGGAATATCCCCTGGAGAAGGGAATAGCTACTCACTCCAGTCTTCTTGTCTGGAGAATTACATGGACAGAGGAGCCTAGTGGGCTACAGTTCTCGGTGTTGCAAAGAGCCAGACACAACTGAGCGACTAATACTTTCACTTCTTTCACCTCACGTTCACCTTGCCAAGGGCTTGGAAATTTGAATTAGGAATAAATGGTGGTAGAGAAGATCAGAGATGGCATGAAGGTTTTTCTTGGGGAGCTTCAGGCCCTGCCACTTTCCTCTAAAGCTTGACAAGACGAAAAGATAATTAACATGAGAGCTAATATTTATTAAATGCATATTAGGTACTTGACATTTTGCTTAGTGTTTTATATTTATTTGTTGAGGGTTTCCAAATGTTAGTCATTTCTATATCACTTGTATGGATTTTGCAAGCTCTAAGTGTCACCTACACTATTATTTACTTAATGTTTTTCCTTCAGTGGACTTTACTCATTTTTTCCCCCTTTTGTTCTAAGCCATGCCATGCTCAGTGATGTCAGTAACGTTTGACTCTTGCGACCCCATGGACTGTAGCCCACCAGGCTCCTCTGTCCATGGAATCTTTCAGGCAAGAACACTGGCGTGGGTTGCCATGCCCTCCTCCAGGGGATCTTCCCGACTCAGGGATCAAACATTCACCTCCTCTATCTCTGGCACTGCAGGCAGATTCTTTATTGCTGAGACACCTGGGAAGCCCTTAATTCTAAGCAATAGTCCACAAATATGAAGTCTGTTACATATTTCTATATTCAATTAGTTTTCAATTTACATCTTTTCTAAAACACAATAAAATGAATTTTAAAAAGTGCAAGTGTTACCTGAAAAGCATATTGGACCACAGTTTGGGAAACACTTTGTTTCATTTAAACCCTCAAAAGAACCCTTTGCGTTGAGAACTTATTATCTTTTGCATTCAAAAGGGAAAAGTGAGGCAAAAAGAGTAAATAACTTGCCTAATATTATAAGCTGAAAAGTGAAAATCACAGTCTGAACTCAGATCTGTGTTATTCCACAACCCAAGCCCTAAAATATTATGACATTCTTCTCCAGCTTGGGAAAGATTTCAGTCATACCTCCACAATTTTGCATATGCCATGACTGTAATTTTGTAAAAATATGAATGTGCTTGAAATTGAAAGTAAAATAAAAAATTAAAATAGATGTGTGGGGTTGATTTTCCTTTCCATTTCCCCCCAAACACCTTAATATTTTACCCTTGCTTTGCTTTTGGGTTTCCCAGGTGGTGCTGGTGGCAAAGAACCCCCCTGCTGGTTCAGGAGATGCAAGAGACGTGGGTCTGATCTTCCTGTGGGAAGATCCCCTGGAGGAGGAAGTGGTAACCCATTCTAGGATTCTTGCCTGGAGAATCCCATGAACAGAGGAGCCTGACAGGCTACAGTCCACAGGGTCACAAAGAGTTGGACACGACTGAGCGTCTGAGTACGTTTTGCTTTTATGATTGAAAAAAGGTACAGAGATCTCTAAGACAATCTCTCTGATCAGTCCTAACATTTCAGAGGTCCGATTTAATACCAATATTCATCCAGCAGTAGTAGTTGCTCAGTCGTGTCGGACTATTTGTGACCCCATGGACTCTAGCCCACCAGGCTCCTCAATCCCTGTATAATTGTGTGGGTCTGATTGTTTATTAAAATTTTCTCAAAAATATTAAAAATGGTATTTATTGTCCATGAGCTGATTTTGATGCTTTAGGCTCTCTGTCCTTGCTTCTGCTGGCTCAGAGAGGGTGGTACTGAAAGTTTTTAGGAACAGATTTGTTTGAGTAATGAGGAGTGAGAATTTTTTCCAAGCACCTGTGAATTGTTTATGCTAATTGGGTCATAGCTGATGCTGCCTGTGTGTGGGCTGCGTCTTTAGTCCACTCTCTGTATGCTGTATGTGAAAGCAGGCGTTATTAATCGAGCAGTTATTTTATTGTATTTTCGTATGACTTTCTTCCTCTCTGTGTCTCATCCTCTCATCTTCTCTCTTGCCTCTTGTCCTTATGCCCTACTTACGAGCCCTGAATCGCAGTATGTGACAAAGCAGGTGCTTGCTGGGGGCAAAGGCACAGAAAGCAATGGAAAGCCACGTGCACGTAAACGGACGGCACCGAGAAGCTACTGTGTGCAGAGAAATGTCCTGTTCAAGGGCACACCCAGAAACGGGAGCTTGGGCTTCACGGTCATCTATATATGCACAGAATCGGCAGGCTGGCTATCTCCACAATATCTTCCTTCTCGATCTGCGTTCACCCTCTCCTTCATAATGTTCCCTGCATTAAACACAGGTTTGGAGAGCCTGAATGCGAGCAATTACAGGTCTAAAATGGAGTGTGTGGGAGGTTAAGAGGGAAGGCTTGGTAGTTAGCTTGTCACCCATGAGTGAAGCACAGCAGGCTGCTTCCTGGCTAGAGCTACAGAGAGAAAAAAACAACCAGAAAAATGCCCCAAACTGAGTATTTGTTGAGGGCAATGACTTCAGCATCATAAAAACAAGGCTGGAAACTACATAAGAAAACTGTCGCCTGAAGCACCTCTCAGAGACAAGGGTCTGAAAAGTAGTCTGATGACACGTTAACTACTTGGTTAAGGACATCCCCACAAAGACAGAAAAGATGCAGCCCGTTTTGCTGTGCTGGCCCTAGCAGAGCTCTGAGGGGCAGATGGGTGAATGGAAACGGTTAGGTCCAGCTGGCAGCTGTGCCCTCAGCGAGGACACAGCTGCTTTAGAATCACTGTTTTTGCCTCAGTCCTTAAAGAGCGAATTATGAGCTACGTGTAAGAAAGTTTCAGGGGACGGACGTGGAGAAGGAATATAACCTGCTCAGGTGTCTGGCTCCAATGTAGGGCTTAGGTGGGTATCCACGGCCACCTTCCAGGAGTGTGAACGGCAGCCAGCTTGAGGATTAAGCATTCCCAAGTATAAGGACTTGCCTAGGTAGTAAAGGTCTGAAGAAGGAAGGAGAAAGGAATCTCAACTAAAGGACAGCCCAGAGCTAGTTTCTGGAACGTGTTCAGAGCAGCTTTTGACTTGATCTCAAGTAAGTTCATCAGAGTAAATGTTGAGGGGTTCAAGCCTTCCTTTTATTTTTAGGCAAAATAAAAACTCAGCCTTCGCAGACTATTGTATATTAAAAAGTCCTTCTAAGAAGGATACTATTCAGGAACCCCTGGAAATCGATTTTAAAAGGTTAATTCTTTTCAATAGTGCACCAACTCCCTCCTGCTGTATTTTCTTTTTGCTTTTGCCTTTTTCCCCCCTGCTTTATAGAAGGTACATCAGAGTTGATGACTTTCTTCCATTTCCTGCTTCTCTATGTATTTGAAAATTAATTTTGCCTGTCCCTCCCCTCAGCCTTAAGCAGAGTCTCTATTTCCAACTAAAGATTTTAATTATTTAAAGGTCTTAGGGAGTTTTTATTTTCTCTATCATGAATTGTCAAAAGTCCTTTTCTTGAATCCCAAGTTTCTCTTTGTAACGCAGATTTAAGCATTTTCATTCCTTTAGTTCCACCGAGACCTTTAGTAAATCTTAATACTTCCACTGTATATCAAGGATGGTACTAGGCATCCAGAATATGGTATTTAAGATCACCACCATCTATGTAGGTAACAGGCACCTAATAACAAAACAAGAGTTTCAGTAACTAATCAATAATAACAATGTACCAAGCACTTCATAAGCACACCTCCTTCATTCTCAGAAACCCCTATGAATGTGGATCTAGTATTATATGCATTTTGATTAGGACCCTGAGGCTTAGAGAAGTATAGCCATCTACATGAACTCATGCATCTAGTAAGTGGTGGAAGCAGAATAATATAATATGCTAGTGGCTAGAATATAAGCTAATCAGAATATTATGGGAGAAAGTCCTGGAAAAGTCAGGCAAGACATCACAGAGGAGGCGATGTTGGAGCTGGGTCATAAACACCAGGAAAGAAAATAGCAGGCACTGGGGAATTCCCTGGCTGTCCAGGGGTTAGGACTCTTATGCTTTCTCTGCCAAGGGTGCATGTTCAATCCCTGGTCAGGGAACTAAGATCCCACACAAAAAAAAGAGAAAGAGAAAGAAAGAAAGAAAATAGCATGAACACTTTCTATGTAGATGACTGTTGTTAACAATTTGCAAACAACTGAGTGCAATCAAATGTCTTTTGTCTCTTGGGGCCACGTGAAGAAGTCCCAGGGGCTTAGACTTTAGGTTTACAGTACATTAAACTCAAAGCTAAAGACTGAAAAAGACTTCCCTCATAGCTCAGTTGGTAAAGAATCCACCTGCAATGCAGGAGACGTGGGTTTAATCCCTGGGTCGGAAGATCCCCTGAAGAAGGGAATGGCAACCCACTCCAGTATCCTTGCCTGGAGAATCCCATGGACAGAGGAGCCTGGCGGGCTACAGTCCATGGGGTCGCTCAGAGTTGGACACGACCGAGCGACTAAACCACCAAAGACTGAAAAACCAGCTGTTCTGGCAGATTTCACAGGGTGGAGAAAAGAGGAGCTGGAAGCTAGTTGGGGTGGGGGACAGGGCGGGAAATGGTGGAGAGAGGGGGTTTTAGATTAGTTTCTGACTTAGCTGCTCACCGGGGCATTCATCAGTTGTCAAAACTGGCGTTTTCCTTTGTCGAACAAGACAATGTAGACGACAGAAAAGATGCATTAGGATGAAGTAACGACTACAGCACCTGGTTCCAGTGCCAGGAGTGATTTAAAATGATAAAAGAGGGGGCAATTGTGAGCAGGAGTCATAAATTTGATCGTCTAGTAACATTAGACAAATGGCTGCCTTTTTATGTATTTTCCCTTTTGAATGTCATTTAAACACCCAAAGATATTGATGGTCTTGGAGGAAAGAACCTGAACACAGTAGAGAGGGCATGATTGGTGTGGTAAGAAGAGACCTACTGCTCCATCCAGGAGGTCTTTGGTCTCCTCCACCTTCTCAGGATGAGCTCTGTGATCTGGGCATGTGGCTGAACCACTCTGAGCTTCCCCATCTTCAGAGGTGTGACTTGGTCACAAACGTTATGTTTATTGCCTGTGGGGTTGTTGGAGTCAGATATCCTTGAATTCAGCTTCTGACTACGCTATGATTTAAATGTATGAAAGTCAAAGTGTTAGTTGCTTAGTCGGGTCCGACTCTTTTCGACACCATGGACTGTAGCCCCCCAGGCTCCTCTGTCCTTGGCATTCTCCAGGCAAGAATACTGGAGTGGGTAGCCATTCCCTTCTCCAGGGAATTTAAATGACAGTCTTTTCTAATCTGTGAAATGAGCATTATAACTCCTCTTTTGCTAAATTTCTTTGAGGATTCACAGATACAATGAATACGCAGAGTGCAGCACTGATGCGTAGTCCAGTCTTTAAAAAAAAAAAAAAGCCCACTTGCACCTTTCCAATGGTTTGGATTTCTTTAAAGGGAAAGACATAGATAAAGATACTCAGGCAAGAATAGCTGCATGATTGTGCTGAAACCTCCTTTCCTGTAAAATGGGAGGTCAGAAGTTCACAGCCCCGGTTGCACATTTGAATCACCCGGCATAATTTGATAGATTCCCAAGTGTGGGACTCACACCAAGGATTCTGACTTAATTGGTTTTGTCCCAGGACTCCAGCCTTGAGGCCACAGAAGCTTACCAGGTGTTTCTAATGTGCTCCAGGTTCAATCATTGCCTCTCACACTTTTAGCATAAATTGCCTCGCTATCTTGTTAACTTTAGATTCCGATTCTCTAGGTCTAGGATGTCTGAAATTCTGGCATTCTTAACAAGTTCCCTGATGACACAGAGGCTGCTAGTCTGGAGCTGAGCTGAGTGATTAATGCTTCATAACGCTAGTTCTCAACCTTCAGGGTTCACCAGAATAACCCAGCGGCTTGTGTAAAATGTGGCACTGGGACCTGGGTCGGGCCCTTACCAATTCTGGATTACTTGGTTTAGGGCAAGGGTAGAGAAAAATCACTGAACTATAGTGTTCATTTCAACCTAAAATCCTGTGATGCCAATTTTGTGATTTTATGATTTCCCTCCCAGCTTAGGTAAAAAAAAAAGTATGACTCTGAAGCTGAGTGTGTGGGAGATCATTGTCAGAAGCATGAAAGACGGGTGATTGCAAGTTACGTGATGTCAGGATGTGACTGGTCTTGATATCACGTGCATCTTCAGCCTCCACAATTTTCCCTTTGTGTTAATGGGGACTTTTGCAGGACTCCCTGTGTGAGCCGTATTTACTGTTGAAGAAGCATCACAGGTGAACCGGGAGGGCATCCTTCACTGGCGGGAGATGAACAGGATGACTCTGGACTTTTTTTCTGCTCCTTGTTAACACATCATGGTTTCTACAGCAGAATCCCTCAGGAGAAGCGAGCTCATCTTCCCTACCCAGAGATCAAACCAAGGGAATAATGGAGATGGGGGGAAATAACAAGCCTGCTTTATTCAGCAGAGCAGAGGACTGGCTTTTAAAAAACTCTCTGGGAATTTCAGCAGAATCTGTCCCAGAACAGATCTTAGATCATTTTTCTCTTTTTCTTATCTTTCTGGATTCCTCTTGCTTTTAGTAGCTCAAAATATCCTCTACCCAGGGACAGGCTTTTTGCCACTTTCCAAGAGAAAGTGAAAAACAACCTTGATGGGGTCACAAACATTGCAATTCTCGTTGTTGCTTTGGATAACCATTCTTCATGTAATGAATATAGAAGGGCTGTTTCCCCAAAAGTTTATGAATTTGTACCGCAACTGATGCAAGGAAAGTAATGTGTGGAAAATGAAATTATTTTCTTGGTTTCCCCTTTAAAATATGCAAGGAAAGTAATGTGTGGAAAATGAAATTATTTTCTTGGTTTCCCCTTTAAAATACTTACACCTGTCCTTGATCAGTCTATTGACAAGTCTGCATTGCCTCAAGAATGCACAACCCAGTAAAAGGCAATAATCATACATCAGTTTAGCCAACCAAATCCTAAGTCGTCCACATTCCAGGTACTTAATACAGTATTTCCATGTGGGCCTTCTTTATAGAAGAGGGTATCCAGTGGGGGCTGCTCGACCTCACTAACATCCCCCTGAGGCTGGGCTGGGCTGGGCTGGCCGTGGAGAAAGCTGCTGTGTGCTGCATTGTAGCAGCAGCGAAAGGCCCTGATTGCTCCACATGCCTTTCTCAAGAGCCAGCCACCGTCCTGCCCTCCTTTCCCTGGCCCTGCGGGCCTTGCCATTGGCTTTCGACATCCACTCTACCACCTGTGCATTTGGTTCAGAAAGGGAAGGTGTAAGCCCCGGTCCTCAGCCCTCTGCACACTCACTGGAGTCCCTTCTTCGGGCTGAGGGCCTTGTGGTCCAGGGAGGTGGTGTCTGTGCTGAGCAGAAGGAAGCTGCTGTGAGGGAGCTGGAAAAATGCAGTGACAAGTCACAGTGGCAGCAAGTCACTCCCCAGCCAGGAGACCCTGGGGGTGATTAGTCCTAGGCGATGGGGCTCTGGGGAAGCTGTTGGGAGAGGGGTTCTCAGTTTTAAAGTGAAAGGAAGGATAGAAGTTTCTCTTGGTACTCCCTGTTTTTCAGTTTTGCCCCAAAATTTACTTAAAATTGACTTTTTGTGTGTGTGTTAAAAAAAATAGGAGGTTCAGTCTTATCAGGTAGCACTTTTGTTTGTAAGGCAGTGGCTTCCTTTCAAATCTCAGAGAAGGGACAGCCTTTTGCAAAGATGTTTATTTTATTGCTTTGCTCATGTATGGTGTTTCCCATGTGGCAGTTGAAAGCATTTTCAAATCTTACCTCATTAGTGCTCTTAACAACTCATGACTTGGGCCTATGCATGACTGAAGGGCTGAACAACAACACTGTTCCCATTTTTCAGGGGAGGACATTGAAAGTCAAAGAGGTTAGTTTTCCCAGGTTGACTGTGGCAGACCCAGGGTTTGAACCTCGGCAGTCAGGGTCTGGTTGTAACCACTGTGTCATCCTCCCTCTAATGGTGAGGAAAGTGGCCCCATTCTGGGGTGGAAGGAGAGAAATCAGACAGGATGGACTGGTTCTTAAATGTTGGTCCTCAGAATAGTGGGATATCTGGGTAATCATCATTGGACCTCTTAAAATGCAAACTCCTAGGTCTTATACTCGGATTTCTGATTCAAGAAGTCAGGGGGTTTATGAAAAACCCACCTGGATGTTGTTTAGGGAGCCCCCACTCTTACTACAGATCCACAACTCCTTCATTGGAATATCATTCTGATTATCCCCAAATGAACGTCCTATCAGGCAGCCGAGGCAGCTTACGCTACCACCTCCCATGCACTTTCCAGCCTTTCCAGCTCTGGTGTCTAAACCACAGTCACCGATGGTGACAGTTCTGACCACTCCACCCCCGGCTCCATCTGCCGACAACCACCAGGCTGCCTTGAGTCCTCTGAGCCTCCCACACCCTGACTGCTTTCCTTCCGTCAATGCCTGGAGCCCACGGCTCTTAAAGGCTTAAACCGTGGCTCCTGCAAGGCAAAATGGGCATCTTTAGTATCTGTGATTTGCTCCCTTTCTCTGCTCTGTTAACAGAAGTGCAGCTCAGGTGCATGACCCCCAAGCACCAGCATTATTCTCCTGTTCAAATGGAGTGGACAGATGCAGCAGTGTTTCAACACAGAACCAGAGATGGGATGGAGCCCTGCCTCAGCTCCCCCGTTTCTTCTGGCCTCCGTCTGCATCTGCTCCTAGCAGCTTCTTCCAGACCCAGAAGGCGCTAGAGGATCTGGCCAGCATCTCAGGCTTCTGCTAACTCAGTAACATTCTCATGTCTCTTTCAGTGGCTGAGAGGAGCGATGCTGACTACACGTACCCACAGGGATGAGAAGAATTAGCTGTTGCTGATGTGCATACTGACCCAAGCCCATCAACCAGATAATTACCAGTCTCTGTTGCCTTTAAGACTGGATCCTATCCAGGAAAATGGAAGCAGAGAAGGAGGAGGCTTGCAAGCCACTGAAGTTGCTGTGAGAATTTGGCGTGAGAGCCAGGCAAAACCAAATCAGAAGAGACAACTGGGAAACCCAAGGCAGAAGTCAGCAGGGCCCTGTGTGAAGTGCCCATTAGCACGTAGCAGTGAAAGATGCCAGCTTTGTCAAAACAGCATCTATCCTTTTTAGTTCTCCCTCGTGACTTCCAAGAATTCAACTACTTCTCTATTTAAGGATATGGACATTGCCTTTCTCTCTGTGTTACTTGTACCATTTGGGATATGCCTATGCTCAGGTTTCCTGATTACCTTAAATAGTCCACGGAAAAGGGAAAATAGGCTTTAAAAAACTCTCCTGCCTGTCGGGAGAGCCCATGTAATCCCCCAGCCTCATTCTGTACTTCAGTGTGCACGCACAAGTTTCTAAGTGCACCCTGGAACAGAAGAACAAGCAAAGTGGAGCCTAATTGACCATCTTAAAATCTATAATTTAAATGTATACATCAGCCACACTTCACAACAGGCAAGTTCCTTTGTGTTCCCCAAGGACACTGCTGATTGCTTGAGTCTGTGATTGAATTCATCTAAAATAGATCAGGATGCTGTTTGTAGGAGTTCAAAGCCTCTCTCAGGAGCCTCTCACCCAGCTGGATTTCAGACAGAGAGGTCAGGGTGCCCTGGGTCTTCCAGTTCAGAGGCTGAAAACTCCACCTTTTCCTGGGGCTAAAAGCATCCCTGAAGTCTTTCAATCTTACACTTTGGTTGCAACGAGGTGGGGGCATCATTTTCTAACATATCTTTCCAAGGGGCATTTGTACAAAAGCTGGGTAGGTTGCTTTTGAACCAAATCAAGAAGTTTAGGTTAATTCATTTTGCTGTATGCCTGCCTCCATGCCAGAAACAGCTCGGTAGGGGTTACCAACTGAGAAATCCCAGTTGTTGAATTCCTGCAGCAGAGCTTACACTGCTACAGGCCACAGGGCATTGTTAATATAAAACCAACATGCAAATGAGAGGAGTTTCCTGTCTTTAATTACCTTGAGCTCCTTGGCTGTAGAAGAATCTCTGAGCCGACTCAACATCCAAGAGTCTAGGAGCAGACTCCACATCCAGAAAATAATCCATTTTGGGATAATCCATGCTTGATGTTCCAGAAACAAGAGTTTTAAGGCAAAATAGTCACTTGTATTGCCTATGGGAGAGAAAAAAAAATCCACAATACTTTAGACTGTCAAATATGATTTGGAGATAAGAAATATCCCATTAAACATGCCATTATTTGACTGACATTTCCAGTTTTAAATCCATCTGTCAACAGAGCTTTCCTACTGTATAAGAAAATGAAGCATTTCACCAACATTTATTAAAAGTAATATATTCTACTCAGAAAATACAGGTGATCCAGGCTAAAGAGAGATAACATACCAGTTTTTCTTTGCTGTGTATTAACTGGAAAATAAGCTTTTAAATTTTCATGCTGTTTTCAAAAGGTCTGATAAATGACATCATTAAGTATCAGCTGTTCTGAACATTGATCCTTAATTGATCCAGGGACTTACAATCCCCCTTGAGCAGTGAGCACTAACCTGGGAATCAGAGCCTCCACTTACAGATGCCTTGCATTTATGACACATGCTAACATGTTTGCTGTAAAAATGCCTTGCGTTCCTTCCTTGTAGTGATTTCCTCCAGCACGTTTTATAAAGTGCTAAAGACCATCACCTGCTTGCCTCTGACACAGGCTGCTTATGAAAAAGAAATCTGGTTTGCCAAGCACCAGCAATTATTTCCGAATTGCAATGATCCCCATAATATTATCATGCCTGTCAGGAAGCTAATATATTTCATTAAAAAAAAAAAAAAAGCCTGTTAGGTTCTTTCTAACATATGTAGTCTTTCTCAGATACTTGCACAAACGTAGTATCTATTTCTGCAGGATGTTTTTGGAAAGAAGTAACAAGACCAAGTCATTAAAATCAAACTCAGAAGGATAATCTAATTCGTTTTTCTTTCTAACAGTGCATATTTTAAGAAGCCAAATCTGCTAGAAGGAAACTTTTAAAAATATCCAAAAGCTACCCCAACAGCAAATCATACTTACTGCAAAAAAAGAGGAAAAAAAAAAATCAAGGGTTAACTGCCGGCAGTAAGAGCAATTTCAGTCAGAGTGTCTTTGATCTCACTAAATATTCCCGGTGAAAGTAAACAATTTTGATTGTTTGATTAGATCGGCAATGAATAACATATACCCAACTGCTGGACTTCTTTATCAGATAAAATGGCCAGAGCATGTTACCTTAGCAACGGAAGGTGACGCCAGCCCCAGCCTCTTTGTATCCTCCACTGCGAAGGAAGAAAATGACCAGCTTCCCGTGTAAAACTTTGGCAGAAAACCATCACCATCAAAATCTACATGTCACCATCACACGGGTCCAATACCCCATCTCTCCCTCCCCATCTCCACCCCCATCGCCACCCCCGGCCACCGCCACTCATCCTCAGGCAGAGAACTGTCATAGTCATTTTAAAAAATGGTTTTGGTTTAATTATTTTTAGAGCTTCAAGCTCCAGTTTTATTTGCAATTACAACAGGAATACACGGTTAAACAGTTAATATGGTAGAAAAGTTGTCGGGGTACCAGTCCTTACCCTAATGCTGGCTGAGGGTGGTGGGGACAGGCCATCTTAGCTGGCATCTGTTAAACATTCCCCTGTTATAATTAATACATGGATCAGTCACCAGCATCTAGGCTGAAAATAACTCTCTTCCTTCTTCGAATCAGTCACTGCAAGAGGCTTGAAAAGCTGTCTGAAATTTCCTAGGTTTTGCAAGCTGCATTGTAATGTAAATCTTTTGGGAGATTTCCCCCCTCCAAAAGGTAAATGAAACCCCGAAAGATAAATGAAAGGAAGAGTCTTGAAGTTAGCAGATACTCACCAGCACTTGTTGGCCCCTTTGGACAGGACACGGCTGAGCATAAAACGAAGCTATGCAACGCTGCTGAGCCCAGAAGCCCAAATGAACAGCTTCTAATTTTCCCTTCAATCTCAATTCAAGAGCACCGAGCAGAGGCAAGTGACGGATCTGCCCGTTTTATATTGTGATGAAATGCAACCCCTAAGACGAGATCTGAGGGGAGCTGCTCTTTAGAACACATTAGACTGCTAATTTAAGAAAACTGAAAGGTTTTGTTTTACTGTCTTTTATGTGTTCTCTCTGCTACCCCCTCAGTTTAATTTGCATTTAAAATTGCGCTCGCTCACGTCTCCTCAGTTCTCCAAGGTGTGGAGTACTTTCTAATCAGGACAGGCTGCTTGGGTAGGGTTTGGTGCAACGTCACTTTTATTCTGAGCTCCAGAACAAGGTGGGTAATTATAATTGCGGGCTGTTTTCTGGGGTAAAGTAAAGAGTGGATGCTTGATTTCACCCCCCTCCCTCTTTCCTGGCCTTTCTTCCTCTTCCACTTCTGATTGTTTGGTCAGATTTCCCACTGGCATAATGTCAGTTTGCCTAAATGCAATCTTTTCTGTCTGAATGTAACAAAATAAACATAACAGCAAAAAGAAACTTTGTTTTGATACCTGAGCTTATTCTGGTGATGCAGCCTCCCTACCAAACCTCAGTAAGGATTTTTAGGCACAACACTTTGCGATCTGCTCATCAAAGCCATAATGGTAGTCAAATACAAGATCTCTAGTGGGTTTTCCATGACCCTCTTGTACCCTTTGTTGACAAGCAGAATTAGCAATAAGTGTGATGTGGTATGTACATATTGGATTGAGAAAAGAGAAGCTGCATTTAAGAAGTTACTTCAGGTTTAATAAAATGGGTATTCCCACAAATTTAAAACAAATCAAACAAGAAAAGAAGCCTTTGGAGGATGACCACCAGATTCCCTTCTCCCATACCCACAGCTCCATGGGCTACTCCTAAGACAAACCTGAACATCTCCTTCGATATGTCTTATGGGTTTTCCCACCCAATGAGAGCAAGTCAGACACCAACCTGGTGCTGCAGAGTTAAGTCTGATTGATGAGAGAGGAAGCTGAAGCTACCAATCATACACCCTTACAGAGAAAGCAGACTTCGGACTCAGAATTCTCAGAGCTTTGCCCAGACCCAAAGACTGATTTCCCTAAGGTTATATTTCTGTTCAGCCCCCAGTGGAGGCATGCTGAACACTTGACATTTACGAGAGGAGAAAGCTGTCTTCTGGCTCCTTAGCTCCCAGTGAGATGTGGGCGACAGGTTCTGAACTCTATTGTGAGTCTACAGAAACTGTGATGACTCAGCGGTGAGAGAGAGTGTGTGTGTGTGCGCGCACACAATCCACTGCTGGTGAGCACAAATGAATACATGATTGATAAGGAGATGATAAACTGGAAACTTGAAAAACAGAGTTGAACCCTGGGGGTTGGAGGATGGGTTTGGAATCAGTCGTTTCTAGAGAGTGGACCAAGAAAGGGAATTTGAAGTCTTACAAAATGGACATATAGTGTGAAAGGACCATGCTTTAAGAAAACTCTGAAAATTTTGACTTAAATGTATTTGGGAAGGGATGATTGATTATTCACTTGCAAAAGGGACTTCATTTTACCAGGTTGACTAGAGAACGACTGAGTTCTCTAACATGCCATGACCAAGTTCTGAAATAGGTTTTCAATAAATGATTTTACTCTCTGGGGAGCATAGCTGCAGATCACGTGTAAGAATAGCTGTGCAAGGCATTATTTTTAAAGGTGGGGAAGTACTGTAATGTTCAAAAGTCAATGTCAAAATCCGATCAGCTCAGGTCTGTTTTATAACTTTCATCTGCTCAAAAGCAGCACTTACAATGGCCCATTGTTCTGAGACATAATAGAACCAGACAGAGAAGAAGGCAAGGTTAGAGCAAGTATTCAGAATAACTCTTATGTAGCACTGAATGATTCAACCCAAAACATCCTTGAGATGTCAACTCTAGAAGTTAACTCAGACAATACTAACAGATCTTGGTGAGCTAGAGATAAAAAATTATATATATAAAAAAAAGCTAGAGTTGGGACTACCCTGGTGGTCCAGTGGTTAAGAAAATATGCTTCTAATGCTAGGAGCAGGGGTCGATCCTTCTTTGGGGAACTAAGATCCCACATACTGCTTGGTGTGGCCAAAAATATTAAAAAATAAAAAGCCAGAGTTACATCTTTTACACTGATGGCATTGCAATATGAAATTTTAGCACTGTAAGGCTGAAATAAATAATATAGTGTTATTTAAAATACTGATTTGGCAGAGATGTTTATACTTCTCTATTGAGTAGGTGGTAAGAATAGGGGTGGACGTGTTCTATACACAAAAGAAGGGTTTGATTAAAAAGGGAGGCGTATTTCAAGATGGAATCTGATCCGTAAGGGTACCAGCTGGTATCAATTTACCTCTGAGGTGTACTTATTTATACGATTGGATAGCATAAGACACAAACAATCTAGGAGAGAAGTTCACATGATCTGCAGTTAGACAGTTTGTTCCTTTCATATCATCCAAATAATGAGCATCAGTGTCAGCCTGGGTTTACTCTGTTTGCTAAGAAATAAAGAAGTTTGTGTTATTGACAATTTTATGATTTTTCATTCTTGTTTAATTGCTTTACCATATTCCAGTTCAGTTCAGTTCAGTCGCTCAGTCATGTCCGACTCTTTGCTACCCCATGAATCGCAGCACGCCAGGCCTCCCTGTCCATCACCAACTCCCGGAGTTCACTCAGACTCACGTCCATCAAGTCAGTGATGCCATCCAGCCATGTCATCCTCTGTCGTCCCCTTCTCCTCCTGCCCCCAATCCCTCCCAGCATCAGAGTCTTTTCCAATGAGTCAACTCTTCGCATGAGGTGGCCAAAGTATTGGAGTTTCAGCTTTAGCATCATTCCTTCCAAAGAAATCCCAGGGCTGATCTCCTTCAGAATGGGCTGGTTGGATCTCCTTGCAGTCCAAAGGACTCTCAAGAGTCTTCTCCAACACCACAGTTCAAAAGCATCAATTCTTTGGCGCTCAGCCTTCTTCACAGTCCAACTCTCACATCCATACATGACCACAGGAAAAACCATAGTCCTCCAGAGATCTCCAGAAAACTCTTTTTATGTTGGACTGCACGAAATTCTGCCTACTACCTGCATGAAATCTCGGGAAAGTTTCTCTTTTCCCAACAGACCCAACTAACTTTAAAAATACTAGAAGCTCTCAAAGTGTGGGGATATTTTGGATCCCTTGGGGGTGCTAGTCTGAAGATCTTCGGTTAAGTACTAGCTCACTAAACAAAGGAAGCCTGTTCAGTCGCTTCAATCCTGGCTGACTTCTGCAATCTATGGACTATTGTCCACCAGGCTCCTCTGTCCATGGGATTCTTCAGGCAAGAATCCTGGAGTGGGTTGCCTACAGGAAGGAGACATAGGAGACTGGGGGTCCAATTTCTGGGTCAGGAAGATCCCCTGGAGGAGGAAATGGCAGCACACTCCAGGATTCTTGCCTGGAGAATCCCATGGACAGAGGAGCCTGGCGGGCTACAGTCCATGAGGTCACAAAAGAGTCGGACACAAGTAAAGTGACTCAAGTACTTCAGTACTGAAGTACTCGTCACTAAATAAATATATGTAAGAAATAATATATTCACTTATCTTGCAGATAGTTGACCTGAGAATAATATATTCAATAGCAGTGTTTTCTCTTTGCTTGGCAAGTCACTCTCATCTCCTCATCCAACACTCAAAAGAAATCTTTCCTTCTTTCCTCAATAAAGCTTGTCATTAGATGGTAGGAGTACTGCAAACACTTTATCTGGGGCTTTATTTTTATTCAGATCTCTCTGGGGAAGGAAGCACTTTCAGCCATCATCAAGTACTTTTATTGATACTTTAGTATAAATTAATTTCAAATCTTTTCTTGTGAAAAGGTTTTGATGATAGTTGGAAAGCTAAAGAAAACTGGGAGGGTTGGAAAAGCAGACTGAGGTGGGATCAAGTCTTACAGGGAGGAGGAGCCTAATTTTATTTCATGTAGTCATGTAGTCATGTATTGAGGGCTTACTTATATATAAGATGCCAGGTATTCGGCTGGAAAAAAGGAACATTAAATCTGTAAACACTTCAATTTGGACCAGGGCTTGAAACTGCCTTAAAGGACCAGAGGCAGACTCTAAAATCTTATTTCAAGAACATCAGGTGAAAGGAGTTTCCCCTTTGGGCCATCCTTGGCTAGCAGGAAAATTCTTCAAAACAAAATCCTACAAGCTTCTGCTTCTGAAACTGCATTCAAGAGAGAGACCCTAGGAGAAAGCCCACACTGGCCAACATGGTGAAGGCTGGAGCCAAGAGGAGTGAAGGAGCCTTTGGTTCTACTAGCTGCCCGCTTCTGAAAATGTCCTTTCCCCTCTTTTAACACTTTATACAAGGGTCAGTTCACAGAGTGAAGAACAAGAGTTCAAAATGTCATCCTTCCCTCTGCCAACTGGATTCTAGTAAGCTGACCTTGCTTATAATGTGGAAATTTCTTGGTTTGGCAGAAAGAATACTCATAAATTATGTCTCTATCTCAGTGTTTATCTAATTGACCTGGAAATAGGAAAATGAAGAAATGCTGAGTTGGGGGGTGAGGGGTTCTCAAGCAATGCTCTGCTGAGTATAATTCTCAAAATCCCTAAATATGAAGACGGGAAAATGGCCAACGAGAAATGTGCTGACGGTGGCAGCTCCTTTTTAAAAAAGCTCAAGTGTGATGATGTATAATAATGATATCTGACTTCATTCCCTCTGGTGAGAAAATCACATTGCCCTCAGTTCTTTATGTGTGTGTTATTTGTGCAGTTTGTTTCAGCTTTCCTGGAGGGAGCTGAAAAAATTAATCACAATTTCAACTGCATTTTCCTAGTCCTCCTAAAAATCCAGATTGCTGCTGTTGTTTAGTCACTAAGTCATGTCTGACTCTTTCTGACCCCATGGACTGCAACCCACCAGGTTTACTGTCCATGGAATTTTCCAGGCAAGAATATTGGAGTGGGTTGCCATTTGCTTCTCCAGGGGATCCTCCTCACCAAGGGATTGAACCTGTGTCTTACCAAGTGCCTATTATAAACTGAAGTAAATTTTACTTATTGACATGAAGTATCTCCTTAATAAATTATCCAACGAAACAGTAAGCTGGAAAGTCATTGGGTATAGTAGGGTGCCATCAATACAAAACTGTATTTATATATGTAATAAGACTGCCCAGAAAGACAGAGCTTCAAAGTCCTGGTAGCAGTATCTCTAAATGCTTTCCTCTTTAGATATGTTTAAACTCTTTGAATTTTCTATAGGCGTCACATGGCATTATCTTAGAAGAAATAACAAACAAAAACAAAATGAATGAAGACAGGTCCATCCACCTTCTTCCCCTGCGTATATAGCAACCTGAAAAATATCCCAAAAATGTTCAAGAAAGAAAGAATGATTTCTGAGGGCCATAGTCTTATAGACCTTACACAGAAGATATGACCCCTGAACTTCCAGAACACATTTAGGAAAATAGATTGGCTATAGCAGTGGGAACCCTCAGGCAGTGAATTGTATCAAAAGAGTATAAGTTATTTTTAGGCCTTTGTGAGATCATCTTTACAACCCCACATTACTGTGCACAGTGAAGTCTGACAATAGAAACATTAGAGAGATAAGCATAGAGGTAGATATAGAGATTAGAAAGAGACAGAGATGGAGACAAGGATAGGGCTAGAGATACAGAAGAAAACGACCAAAATCAGTTCAGGCTTAGTGGTGACTTTGAGCTACCTTTGTCCTGTTCCCAAATGTGAAGGTCAAAAAACCAGTTTTAGTCAGAGGAAATTTGGTAACAGTTTCATTCCTTTCAGGTCTTGAATACACTCATAAATTCTACAGCCAGGTCTACGTGCTTAAATATTAATACTAAAGGTTTTCCTTATGCATGGGGCATGTGATGTATATCTTTGTATAAAAATATTATTCATGATACAGTCTCTGGGCTAATTTCAGAGTTAAATTTCTTTAGTCTCTGTATCACCTGAAGTCACTGAGGAGCATCATGGTTTCGGAATCAAGTTTCCAAGTCAGCATTCACTGCTGCTCCTAGTGAACAGAGGACAATAGAAACTCACCTGCTCCGTGATGCTCTTAAAAGAGGTGTGATGGTGGGTAGGGGCTTGCTTCTGAAACAGAGAGAATCTTATTGGTATTCACTGAGTTATAATTTCTCACAGGCATTAATAATATATGGGGAAATGTCATATTCAGCCTCACAACACTCATTGCTGCATAATAAACACCAAAGAAATGTTATACAGGAGATGATGCAGTGAAAGAGCAGTGAAAGGATTGGCTTGGAAATCCAGGTTTTGCTGCTTCCAAGCAGCAAGCTCACCTCTTTAGTCCTCAGGTTCCAGCTCTGTAGAACCTGGAATAAAAATAAGAATCAAAGGAGAAAATCTATGTAGACAACACAGTACCTAACACACAAGAAGTATTTAGGTTAGGTATTATTTTTAAATGTGTTTAACAGCTTACAAATGCAAGGAGTTGTGGGAGTAAGGTACTCTACCCTGACTGCATCTGTTGCACATATCAGTTGAAATATTACCTCTGTCGTTTTGATTGCAAGTAAGCTCCTGATCCTATGAGATCCCGTGGTATTTTGTCTAGATTTCCAACTTGCATTACAGTTAATTGTGTATATGTGATGATTATTTTTTTATCAATAAATAAATTTCTTTAAAAGAATATGTTAACTGAGATTTCTTTGGAAGGAATGATGCTAAAGCTGAAACTCCAGTACTTTGGCCACCTGATGTGAAGAGCTGACTCATTGGAAAAGACCCTGATGCTGGGAAAGGCTGAAGGCAGGAGGAGACGGGGACGACAGAGCATGAGATGACTGGATGGCATCACCAACTTGATGGACGTGAGTTTGGGTGAACTCTGGGAGTTGGTGATGGACAGGGAGGCCTGGCGTGCTGCGATTTATGGGGTCACAAAGAGTCGGACACGACTGAGCGACTGAAGTGACATTACCAACAGTTTTAGAGTGGTTAGCTCTAGAACCAGGAATGAAACACTGTTAGCCATTATGTATGTCTGTGTATTTTCTCTTCACATTTCTTAAATCACAAATAAAAACATACAAGATACTACAGTGAAAATACAATTAGAGTTTCTCTCAAATAAATTAAAAGAGTGCACGGTCTGGGGAAAACCGAAGCCCAGCCTACTGGCTTACAAAGGGGACATGTTATAAAACTGGCGTCCAAGTTTAGCAGTTGGCCAGTGTCTCCACCCACCCCACTTCACTGCCCTCTTTGATTGTGTTCTTCCCCAGAGCCCTAAGCTTCTCACCCACCCTATTAATTATTAGGATTAATGTCTAAAATGGCTTAATGTCGAAAATAGTACGTACCCCCCCCACCTCCAAAGTATTAGGTATTATGATTATTTTCCCTCAGAGAGCTGATGGCTCTTAGTGGGCTTTTTAATGCATGTTCTTTTTCTGGACAGTCATGCAAAGTAGGGAGCCTTGAAGACCCATGTCAAGACAGCATTTATTATTCTTTTTACCCCTCTGCTTTCCTTAGAGAAGTTGGCAGCAGGAATTACAAACTAGGATAGAACTTTGTCTACTGTTTTTCATAAGCTCATCTTCACTTTCCTCAGCCAAATGAAGCGTGGATGCCAGGCGCAGGTCAGACACTTTGTCCACTAGGTACTTCAGAGCCCAGCAAACGTTTCTGTTCTTCCAGGACTGGGTCACAGTTGTTGTCTGATCCGAGCGTTCAGTCACTCTGTGTTTATTCACAACTGTTTATCAGCAGATAATTATTAATCATTCACTACATGCCAGGCATTGCGTGAGTTTCTGGGGGTACAGTAGTGGACTAGACCAACTTCCCAAGGAGATTACAAGTTAGCTGAACTCAAATTCTCCCAACTTTTTTCATATTAAAGTGTGTACTGAAATGATCATGTTGGTAATTGAGCAGGTGTGTCCAGAGGCAGCATCAGGGGCCCAACATGGTATGCCAGTTGGGAAGCTTTATGTAAGATGCTCAACTTAAATAAAAGATTATCGGGGTACAGTTGACTTACAGTGTTGTGTTAGTTTCTGCTGTACAGCAAAGTGAACCAGTTATGCATATACATATGTCCCCCTTTTTAAAAAGGTTATTTTCCCATACAGCTCATTACAGAGTATTGAATAGAGTTCCCTGTATTATACAGTAGATTCCTATTAGATTGGGCTTCCCTGGTGGCTCAGCAGTAAAGAATTTGCCTGCAATGCAGGAGACACAGGAGACATGGGCTTGATCCCTGGGTCAGGATGATTGCTTGGAGGAGCAAATGGCAACCCACTCCTGTATTCTTTCCAGGAAATTCCCATGGACAGAGGAGCCTGGTGGGCTACAGTCCAAAGTGTCACAAAGAGTCGGACATGACTGACGACTGAGCGCCCAGTTTCAATCCCAATCTTGCAATTTGTCTCCCCCACTGTATCCCTTAGTAACCAGGTTTGTTTTCTATGTCTGTCTGTTTCTGTTTTGTAAATAAGTTCATTTGTAACCTTTTTATTTATGTTCCACATACATGTAATGTCGTATGATATTTGTCTGTGTCTGACTTACTTCACTCACTGTGACAATCTGTAGTTCCATCCATGTTGCTGCAAATGGTATTATTTTGTTCTTTTTTTATAATCTGTCCTTGTATACATGTACCACATCTTCTTTATCCAGTCCTCTAATGATGGACTTTTAGGTTGCTTCCATGTCCTGGCTGTTGTAAACAGTGCTGCAATGAACGTTGGGGTGCATCTCTCTTTTTCAATTATGATTTTCTCCAGGTCAACTTTTAATGTATTTAATTTCTCCATAGTTTTTTGACTTAGATGAATAGTACAATACAGTGTCCCATTTGAGGTAGGGGGAAGGGAGGAGTAGATACTTGGTGCAATGTTGAAAGCTGAATCTGCAGGTTGGTACTTGCTGTCAGAACTTTGAATTAGCAAAGAAAAGCATTAGAGGGCTAACTGGTAGAGGAAACAAAAGTGGCAGGGATGGGGTGCCCCTTGTTGTAAACAATGTGTAAAATGGTTTCAAGACTCACTAGTTTTAAACCAATTATTTGGTTTTTAAATATTCTCCCACCACAGTTTAATGATAATTAACTTGATTGAGTTACATCTGTTACAGATTCTCATATATTTCACAAATCCCTTCTGGAGAAGAAAATATCAAAACTACATTGTGTTTCCCTGGTTTGGAAGTTGTGGGGCCCAAGATAATGGAGAAGTCCATGTTCTTTAGTTGTTTGGGCCTTGAAAGTGACATTTTTTTTTTTCAGGTTACTGTAACCTCCTCTGGCAGAGTAAACATTTGGTTGCATTTTTAAAAGCTGGTAGCAGTGAACAGCAAGAATCCAGTCACATTTTTTAACGTAGCTCCAGAGGAACTATGGTTTAAAATCGAAAGTCTTCTATTCCTATGGCAACCACCAGAAGTGTTCAGCTAATGCTACGTGCTGTGTACATTAAGCCACGTACTGTGCACCTCCCCCACCTTCTGCTGCCTCCTCCCCCTGCGAATTCATCCTGAACTTCACTAAACTGTCTACCTTGAAAAAGGCTCTTTTCCAGACTCAGAGCTGCTTTCCAACATGCAAGCAATCAAGCCCATGAAATCTAAAAGGGAAGACTCCTCCCAGAGGAAACCTTTACAAACCCAGAGGGGAAATGTACCCCAAAATAGAGACACCGTCTGCTTGCCTGATTTGACAGGTTTGAGAGCTCCTTGTTTGAAAGCCAGACGTGAATCTGTGAAGAGATTCCCTTGAGTTACAACCCTTTTTTGGGAGCAGCTACCATGAAGATAACATATGTGGTGAGACGGAGCCAAAACGCACCCACTGGGCAGCCGCGCAGTTCTGGGAGCGCTTCTAACACGTTCTCAGGAAGCTGGAGCGGTTAGTCATGGGGACGGAGGAAGAGCCCTCTGTGGCCCCTGTCTCATGGAGCAGGGGGCTGACTGTCACCCTTACTGCCTGCTCTCCAAGGAGGACTCCAGGGTTCTGCTCTCCTGAAGGGCTTGTTCTTCTAAAGAGTGAGAACCCAAAGCTGGGGATTCAAGATGCAAAGGTCAAGTCAAGGCAGGCTGAATCTTGGCTGAGTGTTTTTAAAATTTGAAGAGAAAAAAAAACATTTTTAGGCGGAAATGGCCTGGGATGTCTTGCATACAGTCTTAGAGTCTAAGATATGGACCAAATACGGACGAGTCATTCACTTCTATTCCTTGGGGAAGGTTCAGAGGGACATTCTGGATCAGAATGAAGCATGAGGCCCCGATTGGCTTCCCTCTAAAGGCCATTGTTGTCCCTCTGCCCCCCATGTTTCCTCAATCAGGATGCTTGCTTAGTGGGGAGTTGGGTTAAGGCTCTGTGGGACACTCAGATGTTGATACCAGATCGGCTGCTCTGAGATGTCAGATGTGGTGCTTATCAGCTCCAGGCTGTTCTTCCCCTCACTTGAAGATGGAGATGCTAAACTATTAGTCTCTAAGTCGCAAGTTATCATATTGCTTAAAAAGTGTAGTGTTTCCAGAGCTAAAGTCAATAGAACTGGGGTCTGATTAAAGCTGACTTTTTTGTTTGGTAAAGAGGAACCAAGATATTTAGAAGTGGGGACATAACGGTGAGTCTTGCTCCTCAACGTGTGTCTTTACATGAGCAGCATCAGCAGTACCTGGGCCTCCGGGAAGTGTAGAATTTTGGCCTCCACTCTAGAGCAACTGTTTCAGAATCTCCATTTTAACAAGATCTTCATCTGGGGCTGTTGAGAACCACTGCCGTAGAGTACTTAAGAGGCTGTGTTTCTAGTGATAAATATGTTGACAGCAAGGTGAACTGTTTCCAGTTCCATGATCCACCCTCTTCTCACCCCTGTTTCTTAGTCCCACTTAACAGATGAGAAAACCAAGATGCAAAGAGATTATGTAACTTGCCTTTTTTGTTGTTGTTGCTCAGTCACTCAGTCGCGTCCGACTCTTTGCAACCCCATGGATTGCAGCATGCTAGGCTTCCCTGTCCTTCACCATCTCCTAGAGTTTGCTCAAACTCACATCCATCAAGTCAGTGGTGCCATCCATCTATCTCGTCCTCTGTGGTCCCCTTCTCCTGCCTTCAATCTTTCCTAGCATCAGAGTCTTTTCCAACTTGCCTACAGTCACACAATAAATAAGCTATTATGTGATGAAACCAAGACAAATTTAAGGTAGACTTGCCTGTATAGCCAGTCAGCTAAGAGGGGGATGGAGTGTCCACTAGACCTTCTTCAATGGTCTACCTTAAATACCCCTTGTTTATTAACAGACTCTTCTGGTATAGAAACCCTTTGTCAGATCTTACTCATCTTCCAACTTGACAACAGCATTTTTCAGTTTAAAAATCACCACAAATGACTTTTATGACAGTAAATCAGAGGTGAGATTATTACTTAATTTTATAGAAGGGATCAGACTCAAAGCCTAGAGAACTAAACTGACTTGTCTGAGCTAATAAGTCACAGGGCCCATGGACATTTGGGTGCCATGCCCAGTGTTACAGTATTGCCTTCAGACTGTGCTTGATTTAGAATATTTACTGTCTTGCTTACTTGCTTATCTGTGTTTGTGCTAACTTCAAAGATCAGAACAATAGATAGTGCCTTCTTGGTGATGTTCTTTTAAAATTAAATATCAATTGTGATATACATAAAATAGGGCTTCCCTGGTTGGCTCAGACCAGGTAAAGAATCTGACTGCAAAGTAGTAGGAGACCTGGGTTTGATCCCTGGGTCAGGAAGATCCCCTGGAAAGGGGAATGCATACTCATTCCAGTATTCCTGCCTGGAGAATCCCATGGACAGAGGAGTCTGGCGGGCTACAGTCCATGTATCACAAAGAGACGGACATGATTGAGCAACTAACACACACACACACACACACACACACACACACTGTAAAACATGAAATTCATGGAATAAATGCTGGCTTTCCTTTCAAAAATTCCAGCACTCTTAAATGGGATATTAATGTGAATTAATCTATTGAGTATTCACTCATTAAATATTGAACTATTATTAGGTTAAACAATATGAAATTGATGATATTGAACCTCTTTAGATCTGTGAAAGCATCAAGCATTGGTGAGTTACCTTGAGAAATGATTAAAAGATCATTGCATTCAAAGAATTCATAGCCTATTGAAGTGAACTGACTCAAAAATGTGATTAATATGATTTTTCTATGGTACAGACAGGTACATGGTACTTTGGGGGCAAACAGAATGGAGGGATTAACTTTGCTTCAGGAGGAATTTTACTGACTGCTATTCATCAGTAGGGGTACATGTTTTGACAGAATAATCTACATATTCTTTTCTGGGCTCTCAAATTCCTTTTTGAAGGTGACACCTGATGCAAAGAGCTGACTCATTGAAAAAGACCCTGATGCTGGGAAACATTGAGGACAAGAGGAGAAGGGGGCAACAGGGGATGAGATGGTCGGATGGTTATCACCGACTCAATGAACATGAGTTTGAGTAAACTCACAGATAGTGAAGGACAGGGAAGCCTAGCATGCTGCCGTCCATAGGGTCACAAAAAGTCAGACACGACTTAACGACTGAACAATAACAGAATTCATTTTGAAGATGGTATCATCAACAACCTTATGCAGAATGATAGAGGAGAATTACCTAGGAATGTTTTCATCATTTTCTCATCAAAAACTTTATTCTTCTGTCCTTTTAAAAAAAAATTCATTTGGAAGTCCTTTAGTTTTCAGCAAGGAGACTGTCATCTAATGGTTCACACAGAACCAAGCAATGATGTTGTGCTGTGGCAATCAGCTCTGTAGAGTCACACCCGGATCCAAGGTGCAGAGGCCTCTTCTAATTACCTGGGATTATTATAATAACTCCCAAATTATATTTCTTGGGAGATAACTATAGCCTTTCTTTATGCCCCTATTTTAGCCATGCACAGGGTTTTACATTTGTTGGTGCCAACAGGTCTTTTAATCCTTGCAAAGAACTTCCCTCTTGTAAAATTACATGAAGAAAAATAAGCTGAAGAGAATACATTCTAAACATTGAAAAGTTTTAAACACCTACTCACCTTTTAAAAAAAAGAAAGCAATTACACAGCAAACCTGCTGATGTCACTTTTCATGAATGTTGACGCATTTAGGTTGTCAATTCTATTTCTGTTCACTTAACCATAGCCTCCGATTTCCACTTATAGAATTTAGCTTGGAAATTGGGCTTTGTTCAAACTGTGATGGCTGAAAAGCCATGGAAAGCATGATACACTAAAAATACTCTTGAAACCACCTCACCTTTTTTGGACAGATCTTGAGCTGCTTTTATGATGATAAGCATGGCACTTTTATCTGTGGCTAATTGTGGAATGAAGGCTACAGAGACAAGCAACTATATTACTTAATAATAATTAAAAAAAAAACCCAACATTTGTGCATTAGAATTCATCCTAATGCACAAGTATTTATTTTTTCTATTTGCCAAATTGACATCTCTTAACTCTTTTGCTCTCTAGGGCAGCTAAGCAATCAGTTCAAGTTTAAACAAATGTTTATTGAATGAAGCAAACAAAAACTGAATTCTTTGAGTCAAAGAAGGCAACATTAATGACCATTTAATGTTACCCTTTCATTTTACAATTTCTGTAGTTGATTCAAGGATTTGTGTTTAACCAACAAACTAGAGAGTTATTTTCTTAGTGCAGAGGTGGGTAGGGGACTCTAGGTCCATTAAAAAAAAAGCTTCCTAAAACAATAATGGCAATTCAAAATTTAAAGGGATTTAGCAGAGACACGGAAGAGAAAATTTGACCAACTAACCTTGGCCTTTCTCTCTCTGAGTCACTCAGCTATGTCCGACTCTTTACAACCAGAGGGATTGTAGCCCAGCCAGGCTCCTCTGTTTATAGAGTTTTCCTGACATGAATACTTTTGTGACCCCATGGATTATTGCCCACCAGGCTCCTCTGTTCAGGGAGTTCTCCAGCGAGAGTACTGGACTGGGTTGCCACTCTCTTCCCCAGGGGATCTTCCTGACACAGGAATCGAACCCAGGTCTCCTACAATGCAGGCAGATTCTTTACCATCTGAGCCACAAGGGAAGCTCATCTTGGGCTTTAGAGAGTGTTTAAGAGCAGGTGATGTTTGACTTATGTTAACAACTGAGCAGGAATTAAGTGGGGAGATAAAGAGAAAAGGGTTGTAAGGCAGAGGCGGAAGCCTGAGAAGGGCCTGGGAACAAAGATGAGCCTAGCGAATTTCAGGAAGAATAAGAGGGAGCGAGACTCCACCAGAGGACAGGTTCAGGTCTCAGAAGAGAAGGACAAAGAGAGGTAAGCAGAAGCTGCACCCTGAAGGATGGTCTTCACTCTCCAGCCCAGAGGCAGGGAATCCTGCTAAGAGGCAGTTGACAAAGTCCAGGCAAACCCTGATGAGGGCTTGACTTAGGACAGTGGAATTCAGTTGGAATCACTTTGAAATTCAAATCTGAAATTCAAGAGTAGGCATTTAAAATGGAAAGAAGAAATTTGGTTCTAAAGGGAGAGGTCACAGCTATAGATATGGATTCTCACTCAGCATCTTTGGAAGATGAAACAGTGAGAATGAGGGTTCACTTAGGAGATGAAGTGTTCCACAGCCCAGGCCTCGAATCCCCCAGCACTGGTTGGAAATGCAGAATCAGGCCCCACCCCAGACCGACTGCATTAGAATCTGCATTTCACTTTGATTCACATATAAGATCCATGCACATAAAGTTTAAAATTCTGTTTCATAAGTTAGTTGACCAAGATCCTGCCATTGCACAGATCATGGATCATTTTTAGAAGATAATTGGACAGATCTGGACAAACCTAACCCCAGTATTCCCTAAATTGCACAAACAGTAGTTTAAACCCTGGCTGCACCTTAAAGGACACCTCATAACTTAAAAATATACTGAAGCTCAGACTTCTCCCCTAGAGATTCTGATTTGTTCTGGGGTGAGGCCCAGGTATTAGTAGTTTAAAACTCCCCAGGTGGTTCTAACATATAACTAGGGAAAAGCATACTCATGCTAAGAAGTCTTAAAGGGAAGCAAAAATCTAAATTCAATCAATAGGATTTTTTAAAATAATGAGATATAATGCTAGGAGTGTATTATTAATAGAAGCCTTAGTTGCTCTGCAGCGGGTGGTATGAAGGTAATTTCTGGAAGGTATGACTGATGACATAAAAGATAGCATATTCTTTAAGAAATCTTTTGAGTTCTTATCAAGCTCTTGCAAGAGTTGACATAGAAAACTTACACACTTTTTTAAAGTTACTAGAGACAGAATAAAAACTTGTTAAAGTAGTTTGGGAGACAGGGAAGGAGTAAGAAATCATGAGGAGGGGTATTTTTCTCTTACTGATAAAGAGCTGTATGCCTCAATTTGCTAAACTTGAAATGATGGCATTTTGTAAGACTGAAAGACTTCGTGTAGGTGTAAGTAGAATGTCAAGGATGAGTCAAAGATTAATACCTAAATTATAGAGTATGATGCGAATTTTATGCCTCTGCCTTGGAAATCAAGTTGGGGGAGAAGGAAGTATTGACTGATTTTGAAAGTACTACTTCTCTTGGGTTATAATTTAATCAGATGGATCATACTCAATTCTGAGAATGGAGAAAGACTTAAGCCATGTATTTTTAAATAGTTCTGCAAGTTCTGTCAAGCATATAGCTTATCCATTGGCAGGCTAGTTCCAACTGTGCAAAAAGATTTCAAAAGTTTGGAAGTTCCTTATCTCAGAATGCATTGCTCACTAATCAGGATAAGATTTTTCCAAATGCCCAAATCATGCTTTGATTATCGTGGTAATCTCAAAACTGACCTACCAGTATAATGATTCTTTATGAAACGCTTTATAGACTATCTGCAATTTTTTGTTAAGAACTGCTTGTTAAATCCTTCAAATTACCCTGGGTACCTTTGGATGGTATGAAAGAATTTCAAGAACACTCTCTCTGTCCTTAAGGAGCTTAAACATTCAATAAAAACTATCAAGAGTTGTGCATCTAGGGAAAAGAGTTTATTTTCAAGGTATAATAAAATTGCACTTAAAAGCTGAGAATCTGTAAAGTCATAAAGTACAAGGTTCTAAAAACTGAGTGACAGCAATAATACTGGGAATGCAAAATAGCTCCAGATGGTGCAATATTTTAAAGAAATCATTATATCAGCTTAAGGACACAGAATACTGGCTTGAGAAGTTATATTATCCTATAATTCTCTTTAACTTAGAACATAGGCATAATTACCTGCTCACTCCAATTCTTGTAATAGGGTAGATACAATCATTGTTGTTTTTCTCACCTGAACCATTTAATTTTGCAAAGATCTAAAGGGAGCCAATTCTGTAATATCAACCCTGCACCCTCTCTGTTCCCTGGTATTTTGTGAGGGTGAATGCTGCTGTTAAGTCGCTTCAGTTTTGTCCAACTCTGTGTGACCCCATAGATGGCAGCCCACCAGGCTCCCCCATCCCTGGGATTCTCCAGGCAAGAACACTGGAGTGGGTTGCCATTGCCTTCTCCAATGCATGAACGTGAAAAGTGAAAGTAAAGTCGCTCAGTCGTGTCCGACCCTCAGCGACCCCGTGGACTGCAGCCTACCAGGCTCCTCCATCCATGGGATTTTCCAGGCAAGAGTACTGGAGTGGGGAGCCATCGCCTTCTCCGTTGTTAGGGTGAATAGGAGTGAATTTATTTACTTTAGAAGTGAATAGGCTATTGCAAACGGAAGAGAGTTAAATGTATAATAGACATACATTCTATCATATGATATGTATGATAGACTAAAATTGCATGATCACTCTGTGCTCCACTTTCAAATAAATCCATTTCATTTCATTCTCAGAAAAATCCTTTTGGGTGATTTACAGGTCAGACTTGACAGGTTAAAAAAAAATGAAGCTCAGAGAGATAAAATTACTTGCCTAAAACCACTCAAGGGAGACTTTTAAAACCTGTTTTTTAACCTGAATTCCATAAAGGAGATAACATTTGCTCCCTGGGTTGTAGAACATTGCTACATGATTGAAATGCAAAAAAGTGAATCAACTTTCAAAGGAACCCAAGTGTGGTTCAGGGTTCTCATCTTAGCAACTCTCCTTGGGTCTTCCATCTCAAGTTTTAAGAGTCATAATGATGGTCCCTGATTCAGATTTTGGCTTGGCCACTTATTAGTTCTGTGACTTTGGGCAAGTCAAATAATATTTCTTATTTAACCTCTTTTTACTTCCTTATGAAAAGAACTAATGATATTAATAGCTTCAACCTCAAATGTATGTTGTGAGAATTAAGTGAGCAATACACAGGAAGTGCTTAGAACAGTACCAGGCATGTGGCAAATAATAAATATTAGTTGTTTTTATCTTCATGATTTTCAAATTTTGATCTCCAAACCAACTAGCTCTCCTAAGCTGTACACTCATATGTCCTCCTGGTGCTGCTAGTGAGGGCGTTTTCCTGGATAGTCACAGACCTCTCAAACTCATCATGTCCAAAATAGAACTCACCTTTGACTTAATACAAAGAGGTTGTCACAATGAGTGGTGAATAAGCACTGAATAAATTTTAGTGGTTATCATTATGTATTCCCAAGCTATTCTCTCCCCTGTATTCTTTTTGTAAAGGGCACATCATCATCCAGGGAATCTCATCCAGAAAGTTGAGAGGAATCCTAAATTCCCGAATATCTCTTTTATACTGTCTGTTCCCAATGCCACATCTTTTTTGCTTATTTGAACAGGTTTCTAATGGTCTCTGGGAATTAAGGCATCTCTCCCTCAACATAAATTCTTAAAATTCAAATAGCAGGCCATTCACTCGCTTGAAATCCATCACTAATATGTATCCAATCTGCAGGGTGTGTCTGTCGCTCCTTTCTCACCATAGTTAACAAAGCCACCTTCTGCTCCAGCCTCACTTCTCAAATGTACCAGATGTTGTAGCCACATGGTCTTCTTCTGAAATTTTCTGTAGATTCTCTTTCCTGAGGGCCATTGCAAATGTTTTTCAAACTCAGAATAGGCTTTCCTCATCATGGTGAAGAAATATTTTCATCCAAAAGGTTGAGAAACAATGATTATTTGAATACATTTTTAAAAATTCAAGAATATGAAATCAAATTCAATATAATGACTTTTGGAGGAGCTAAAGATTTGCCAATAGTGGGTATACATAATTCACATAGGAGATGCTTTGCAAAGAGAGTAGAAATTGTTATTACTAACAGCTTTCTAAGTAGAAACTAGTATAATCCTTTGTATGATAAGAAAACAATAATCAGACAAAGTCTCTTTGTCAAAGAATTATGAACCCTGAAACAAACCCAAACCTTAAGCATTAAACTGATGTCACTACCATGGAAAGGACAAAACATTCGTGCATAACTAAAATATGTCAGTCTCTCCTTTTCACCTGGGTGTCTTGCAAAACCTGATATTAGTTTTTACACTGGTTTCACTGGCATTGATTCAAACTACATGAATGTCTATAAGCACCCTCCTAGAAAATTACCCCTAGTCTCTAGAGAGGGACCACTTGGATTTGATCTTGAAAGAGACTATTAGGGAAAATGACAATTGACACATCAACAGGAGAAAAAGAAAAATTGTTTTTAAAAAATCCAGAAAAGGGTGATTATACCAAAAATTTTGAGGAAGAGAGAAGCAAAGTTCTAAGCATTCCAGTAAGTGGTTGAGTGAAATATTTCGCATGCACAAATTCAGTAACAGGTCATCTGTGCTGGGTCAATCTGTCTTTTCATACACAGCTTGTGAGTGTAAACCTAGGTCATTCAAAATGTGCTTCCTTTCAGAGTCTTCTGTCTTAAACAGCCCCCAATTAAGAAGTCATCTGAAACCTTCAAAACAAAGATTTGGGCCTTGCTTAGGAACAGTGATCTTTGGCGAGTCCTTCTTTCTTCAGGATGCAGTTCACACTTGCTAGTAAGGCACGCAGGACCTCTAGATTATTTCCTTTTAGAGTTTTCCTATGTCATTGCATCTCCACAAACATCACAAACATTGTCAGAGCAATATCTCTGGTTTCTACAGCCATATTGTTTTTCCTGCCTGCCTGCCTTTGTATGTGCTTTTCTTCTGCCCAGAGTACTCTTCTCTCCTCAAATAAATCTTTCATCCTTACACACTCTTACGATTCTTAAAGACTGAGTTAACCTCCTGCTGTGTTTCCATCTCTGATCCCCCACATAATAATAATCCATGTTTCCATTGTACATAGACTCTACTGTAATGATGAAGATGATGGTGATGTTAGCAAGTATTTCGTCCTAAACTGTGGGCTTTTTGCGATGAGGACTGTTTCCTTCTTTTCTTTATTCTCAATTTCTAATTCAAGATCTCAGCCATAAAACTGTCTATAGAATGAATGAAGAAAGAAAGCATCATGGTATTTGCTGCATATTTGCCTTTTAGATGGCCTGTATTAAGAATTGCCTTTAAGATATATGGTAGGCTTTCAAGTGTTATTCACTTACGATGGTCATCAATCCAAATACATGTCTGATAGCATGGTTATAGCACGTCTGATGCATTATCTTGTCTGTCTTGTGTGCAATTTATGCTTGGTCCCAATGTTTGGCTAAAGCTCCTGTCATCATGGTGCAAGTTTTCCTGTGGTTTGCACCTTTCTTTTCCATCTCTCCATCAGCACTGAACACAACGGTATAAAGATGCCTTCTCCTCCACAGCCAGGCTCTGCACAACCTCTGGGGAACCAAGGTTCAGCTGTGTGGGGTCACTTGTCAAACTTTTAGGGTAATTTCCACAGAGGATTGGAAATAAAAGGAACTCATGGACTGCCACCCAAGACAGGATCCCCAGATTCTGCTGACCTAATATAACTTGTATAATCAGATAAACTAGAAAAATATTGATGATAAGTTTGTTAGTAGAACTATATGAAAAAAAAAATCTTATAGCAAGAAGAATACATACAAAAAGGAAAATAGCTTGGCTGCAGTGATGCAGTAGTTATTTACAGATGACTGTGAAACAGCATATTTGTTTTTTAAGCTGGTTAACCTTTAACAGAAAGTAAGAAAGATGCTCACAGTTGTAGCATCACACAATGCGCTAGAGCTTCCAAGAGGGGAGATGCAGACTTCTTCCCTCTGGGCCTTACGAAGCGCTCTCCCCCTCTTACCTCCCCATCTGAAGCCTAAGCAATCTTTGTAGCCATTTAAGCAAGCAAGCAAACAAAAAAAGGAGTGAAAAGTTTCCCTGAGGGCAAGGTAATGACAGATGCAATCATTCTGATCTAATTTTTCAGACATTTTAAGTCTTTCCTGGTGGGTCAGACGGTAAAGAATTTGCCTGCAATGTGGGAGATCTGGGTTTGATCCTTGGGTTGGGAAGATCCCCTAGAGAAGGAAATGACAACCCACTGCAGTATTCTTCCCATGGACAGAGGAGTCCGGCAGGCTACAGTCCATGGGATCGCAAGAGTCGGATGTGACTTAGCAACTAAACCACAGCTGCTGCTGCTAAGTCGCTTCAGTCATGTCCGACTCTGTGCGACCCCACAGCCCACCAGGCTCCCCCGTCCCTGGGATTCTCCAGGCAAGAACACTGGAGTGGGTTGCCATTTCCTTCTCCAATGCGTGAAAGTGAAAAGGGAAAGTGAAGTTGCTCAGTTGTGTCTGACTCTTCACAACCGCATGCACTGCAGCTTACCAGGCTCCTCTGCCCATGGGATTTTCCAGGCAAGACCATTATAAAGATAAAAGATACCTCTGGAAGCCAAATTTATGTTTATTTTTAAGTCTTTACAGTGCATCTTGCTATTGATCAAATCTTTGTTCTAACAAGCTGAAGAGAAATAACGGTGAAAATTTTGAGCCATAAGAAGGAAGAAAAACACACTTTTCAGTGAAAGTATATCACATCTATCCTGGCTACTGGTCTCTTTGGGGCATTTTAGTAGAATATCACATAAGTAATGCTGTTCTGTACTTACAGTGATGGGTTTATAACTTGAACGTTTCACTATTTGTTGTAAAATTTCATCTTTCTGCAAATAGGTTTTAGATTTGAGCAATGACTAAGGCAAATGGATACATGAACAATTTGCAGGTAGATCACATTTTATGTCTTAGTTTAAAAATCACCAAAGGCTCTTTCTATGAAAAGTGTCTTTAGTGGCAATCAGAAGCACAAACTGGACTGGCATCCTAGCTTAGGCGCTGATTGATGGTAAGTTATTGTCTTACTACCTTCTGAACCACTTTCTCTTCAGTTACAGGGAGCATGAGGTTCTCTGGCATTATTTGTTCTCTCCTCCCCCACCACCCAACCTTAACCTCTGTCCCATGTACTCAAGAGTGGGCTTGTGCCATGAGCTTACTTAGACTCAAATCATCCTTTGTACACCCAAAGATTCATTAAAACCTTCTGCTAAGTAGTGGTCCCTCTGCTCCAGGCTCATCATGCTTGCTCCTTCCTTCAATTTTTAAAAGTGGAAAAGCGTAATATAAACATTTATTTCCTAGCTAATAAGATTATTAAAAACCAATCTTTTCCTTCTTCCACTCAACCAACACAGAAAAATGGATGTCAGAACCCATCTTTTCCCTGTTCCCTCCTCTTACAGTGGATGAAGTGCCCCTCCTCTAATCTAGGCTTTTCTCTCTCAATCCTGTCCCCTTTCATCTCCCCAGTGACTTCAATCTGTCAATCATCCCTCTTCTCTGCTCTAGCTGCTCTTCTGATATACTTTCAAATTTATAGAAATGTGGTAGGAACAGTATGCAATTGTTTACATTTTGCCCCATCTGCTCCTCTCTCTCTTTTTCATAAGGAATCTCAATTCATCAGGAATCATTTCAGATACACTGGAGCAATACCATACTTCTTTTCTCCTAAATACTGCAGGGTATATTTCCTCAGACATTCTCTAACTTAACCACAGTTTGATGATCAAAATCATGAAGTCTAACACTGAGAACACCACCATTACTTAATCCATGATCCATATTCACATTCCATCAATTTTCCTAATAAAATCCTTTATCAGTTCAGTCCAGTTCAGTCGCTCAGTCGTGTCCGACTCTTTGTGACCCCCTGAATCGCAGCACACCAGGCCTCCCTGTCCATCACCAACTCCCGGAGCTCACTCAGACTTACGTCCATCGAGTCAGTCATGCCATCCAGCCATCTCATCCTCTGTCGTCCCCTTCTCCTCCTGCCCCCAATCCCTCCCAGCATCACAGTCTTTTCCAATGAGTCAACTCTTCGCATGAGGTGGACAAAGTACTGGAGTTTCAGCTTTAGCATCATTCCTTCCAAAGAAATCCCAGGGCTGATCTCCTTGCAGTCCAAGGGACTCTCAAGAGTCTTCTCCAACACCACAGTTCAAAAGCATCAATTCTTTGGCGCTCAGCCTTCATCACAGTCCAACTCTCACATCCATACACGACCATAGGAAAAACCATAGCCTTGACTAGATGAATCTTTGTTGGCAAAGTAATGTCTCTGCTTTTGAATATGCTATCTAGGTTGGTCATAACTTACCTTCCAAGGAGTAAGCGTCTTTTAATTTCATGGCTGCAGTCACCATCTGCAGTGATTTTGGAGCCCAGAAAAATAAAGTCTGACACTGTTTCCACTGTTTCCCCATCTATTTCCCAAAGCCTTTATAGCTATATTCTTTTCCTGGTCTAGGATCCAATCTCAGATGACTTTCACATTTAGTTGTCATACCTCTTTAGTCTCCTTAACCTGGAACAGTTCCTCACCCATTTTCATCTTTCTTGAGCTTGACAGTTTCATAAAATAAGCATCAGTTTTTAGAATGTCCTTTAATTTGAATTTGTCAGTTATTTCCATATTATTTGAAATCCATTTATCAGGAGGTCCATGATACTGGTTTGTCCCAATATTGGTAGTATTAACTTGGCTAAGTGGTATTTCCCATATTTCTCCACTGTAAAGGTATTACTTGTCCCTTTGTAATTTATAAGTTATCTGTGGGGAGACAGTTTGAGAGCAGGCTATATTTGACTCATGAATTTTAGCATCCTGTTATTTCCATTCCATAGAAAATTGCCTATTTTCTCACTCTTATTTTCTATCCATGTGGACTTATGGATTTTACTTTTAAAAATGGTTTACTATTTCTATCATGATTTATTTTAATGCTCAAATTTTCAAGACTTGGTCACTGGTAGTCTCTTTCTTATATCTTTAACCCTTTCTGCTTACCGTTTTCCACCAGCATTTAAACCTATTTAACTCTTTCTAGACATACTTCTCTTTTACCATGTCTGTGTTTGCTTTCCCCATTTCTTTCTTTCTCATTCACTCTTCACCCTACTACAGTCTATCATTCCAATGAAACTGTCTCATTAAGGCAAAAATGACTAAGTTGAGAAAATTGAGAAATACTCATTTTCAATAACACTTCTTCTCCTCTCTCTCTCTCCACCCCTTTCCGCTTTTTTGGCCATACCATGCAGCATGTGGGATCTTAGTTCCTTCCCCAGGGATCAAACCTGTACCCCTTGCAGCAGAAGCTCCAAGTCTTAACCACTGGACTTGGCAACTAAGCAACAGTAACAAATATAAACAGTAATTTAGATAGTGTTATGGATTATTGTGGACTTCCTGGTGGTTCAGATGGTAAAGAATCTGTCTGCAATGCAGGAGACCCACCAGTTTCAATCCCTGGGTCGGTAAGATCCCTGCGGAATGAAATGGCAACCCATTCCAGTATTCTTGCCTGGAAAAATCCATGGACAAAGGAGCCTGGTGGGCCACAGTCCATGGGGTTGCAAACAGTTGGACACTACTGAGCAAATAACATTCTTACTGCACCTTTTTAGTGTTCTGAGCTCCTTTTTCTACCAGTCCCTTAAGTGTTGGAGTTTCTCATAGCCCTTTGCTCTTCTAACTTTATGGATTCTCTAGGTCCCTGTAGAAGTTTGTATACAATTTTAGTATATGTGCTGCTGAAGCAAGCACAGGAGCTTGTATACAGTCTCACATCTTTCATTACCACCTGCTGCTGCTGCTAAGTTGCTTCAGTTGTGTCCGACTCTGTGCAATCCCGTAGATGGCAGCCCACTAAGCTCCCCCTGTCCCTGGGATTCTCCAGGCAAGAACACTGGAGTGGGTTGCCATTTCCTTCTCCAATGCATGAAACTGAAAAGTGAAAGTGAAGCCGCTCAGTCATGTCTGACTCCTATCGACCCTATGGACCGCAGCCTACCAGGCTCCTCCGTCCATGGGATTTTCCAGGCAAGAGTACTGGAGTGGGGTGCCATTGCCTTCTCCGCATTACCACCTAGATTCTGCTTACTCCAAATTCTGTATTTCCAACAATGACCTGCTTCTTGAGCCTCAGATGTATGTATATCCACTTTCCAGCTGGATAGACCCTTGGGGCATCTTCCAGGCCCTTCACATTCAAAATATTCAGAATGAAGCTGAATCTTCCTTCTGTACATTGACACCAAATTAAATCTCAGAGACAGAATTTTGTGTAAAGTAGAAAAGAACAGCTTTATTGCTTTGTCAGGCAAAGGGGCCACAGCTGGCTGGTGGCGGTTTGGTTGTTAAGTTGTATCTGACTCTTGTTACTCCATGGACTGTAGCCTGCCGGGCTTCTCTGTCCATGGAATTCTCCAGGCAAGAATACTGGAGTGGGTTGCCATTTCCTTCTCCAGAGGATCTTCCTGACCCAGGAATCGAACCCAGATCTCCTGCATTGCAGGCAGATTCTTTACCCACTGAGCTATGAGGGAAGCTATGCCCTCAAAACTGTGTCCCAACCTGGAGGGAGTTGTAAGGAGCTCTATAGTAATGTTTCAAAGAGGACACGATCAGCTCGTGGACATTATTCTGACCGGCTGGTGGTGAGGTATGTGGAAGTCAGGATCACCAACCATCCTACTGTTAACTTCTCCTACCTGGAGGGGGTTTCAGTGGCTACAAAACAACTCAAAGAGATTGTTATTGTATTCCTTGAGGAGGAACCAGGGCACTGCCCCAAGGCTGCTCTATTGTTTCTTTTGACTGCTCCTATCTATTCTCCACATCCCTTCCCTTCCCTAGTTAGCAGCTGTTTGAACCTCTGGTTGGAACTCAGGAAAGACCCTGGAGGCTGAATGAAGCCTATTTCCCGTAATCAAGAAATGGGGGACACAGAAAGGTTTTTGTATCCAGGAGCCCCACAGGGTCCTGCTTGTCATCAAGAATAAAATTAATCATCCCACTGCATAAACAACTTCCTTCCCCTCGTGCCCTGGTCAGTAACAAGTACCATACTTATCGGTTTGCTCAAGCCATAAGTCTCTTGTTTCTTCTTTCTCATCTAAAGCAAACTAGTCCTTGTCCCCTAAGTATTTATCAAGTTTTCAATTTCTCTCTGCTCCATTCTCTATCCTAAAACAGACCGTCATCATCTATTTCCTTTTTTGCTCAGTCGCTTCAGTCGTGTGACTTTTTGCGACCCTATGGACTGTAGCCTGCCAGGATCCACTGCCTGGGAATTTCCTGGGAAGAATACAGGAGTGGGTTGCCATGATCTTCCTGACCCAGGAATTGAACCTGTGTCTCCTGTGTCTCCTGCATTGCAGGCAGATAATTTACACAGAAGGCCTTCTGTTTCCTAGAATCCTGCACTATCTTCCCCAAGCCATTCCCCTGATCTCTAGAACTGCTGTCTACAGACATATATTGGAATTGTGATAGGTAAGATAGAAGCATTTCTTCCTGTTTCTCCCTTTCCTTCCTTTTATTCTCTGAGACTGAGGACTAGATCTGGGTTGGAAGGAAGTTTAAAACACAGGTGGAGCTGCAGTTTTATGAAATTATGTCACCAGAGGAGCATATCTTTAAGTTAAAGTAAGTCAGCTTAACTTAAAAAAAAAAAATGTTTTCAGAAGCTGTGGAGAAAAAAATTTACAAATGGGCTATATTATATATTGGCCTCATTTGCTTTTAGGACAATAATTAAATCTGTTTTAAGTACATTAATTGTTGACTAATAGATCAACAGTGGTAGACTTGAACAGCTGGGTGACATTCAGGTCACTGTTACCAAGCCCAAGCTTGTTCTGCTTGCCACACAACAGACCAATAAACCTCAAGTTGTTGGAAGAAGGAATAACGACTTAATAATCAGAAAGCTAGCAGGTCGAAAAGATGACAAACTAGCTTCTCAAAAAACCTTCTCTCCTTCAGAATTTGGGCTTTTATATACAAGGAGGGGGAGGGGTCCACTGTGGCACCAACCAATGGCTGAGCAGGACGGTTAACGGTCGCTGGTCGACCGTTGCTCACTAACGGTTGCTTGCTTGGGGGAGGGGGAGGGGCCCCCTGTGGTACCAATCGATGGCGGAGCGGCAGCTCCTGCCTGCATCGCCCTTATTACACCCTGAGTAGAAAGGTGGACAAGGCTTCCCAGGTGGCGCAGTGGTAAAGGGTCTGCCGGCCAATGCAAGAGGCAGACAAGACTCGGGTTTGATCCCTGGGTTGGGAAGATCCCCTGGAGGAGGAAATGGCAACCCACCCCAGTATTCTTGTCTGGAGAAGCCCATGGACAGAGGAGCCTGGTGGGCTACAGTCCATGGGGTCGAGAAGAGTAGGAAGTGACTGAACTCACTCACTCACTCACTCACTCACTCATTCACTCACTCACTCACACACACACACACACACAGCTGTGAAATCTGAAGAGGTACTGGGTGCTCTAGCAACTTCATCCTCTAGCTCTTCTTTTCTGCCAGTTTACTGCCGTATTTTAAGTTTTTTTTTTTTTTAAAGGCAAAGTTACAATTAGCTAACTATTCTCCATCATTCATTCATTAACCATGTTCATGAGATTTGACTATCATAAATCAGGGACTTTCTTCTCAAAGTTGTCCTCTGTATTTCTTTTGTCAACTTAAAAAAAAAAAAAAAGTGCACAGCATGAGATTTAGGTTTTATTTGGGGCAAAAATGAAGACCATATCCTGGGAGACAGCATTTCAGAATAGCTCTGAGAACATGGTCCAAGGAGGTAGTGGGGGGAGGTTAATAATATCTGGTTTTGGTGAAGGGGGAATACATGCAATCAAGCACATATTTTTGCAGGAGGATTCTGCTAGTCATGAGGAGCAGACATCACCATGAAGGAATTTAGTGCTTTTCTAGAGGTAAGGAGAGGTAAGAATTGGACTCATAAAATCATGTCTAACTATATGAAGACCTATCCTTCAAGTTTTTCCAAAGCCCAGAGTGCCTCATATCTGCTCTCTACCCACCCTGAACTCTCTTCAGGGGATGTTGAAGGTCAGCAATTGCAGAAGCTCATGAGTTAATCCTTGTAGAGGGAGATGGCAGGTGCCCTCGTGAAAGTGAAAGTCGCTCAGTCATGTCCGACTCTTTGTGACCCTATGGTCTGTCCATGGAATTCTCCAGCCCAGAATACTGGAGCTGGTTGCCATTCCCTTCTCCGGGGGATTTTCCTGACTCGGGGATCAAACTGGGGTCTCCTGCATTGCAGGCAGATTCTTTACCATCTGAGCTACCAGGGAAACCTGGCAAATACCCTTGGCAAGTACCAAGTTGAAGTTGACACGTTCCCACTCTTTGCCCTTCTTCCATGAATACCACCTTTCTTCCATTTCTGCCTCTTCCACCCCTTGGTTTCAATTTCTCCTCTTCTTTCCTCTTACCTCAGCTCTCTTTCACCTCACATTCTTCACTATGCATTGGATTGGCCACAAAATTCATTTGGGTTTTTCTGTCAGCTCTTACGGAAAAACTTGAATGAACTTTATAGGCAACCCAATATTTCTTGATTTTTTTTCAATTTATCTCCAGAGTACTAGGTTTTCTCCTATTTAAAAAATGTTCAGGGCTTCCCTGGTGGCTCAGTGCTGAAGAGTCTGCCTGCCAGTGCAGGAGACACAGGTTCAATCCCTCATCTGGAAAGATCCCACATCGAGCCTGTGCTCTAGAGCCTGGAAGCCGCAACCACTGAAGTCTGGAAGCCCGGACCCTGTGCTCCACAAGAGAAACCAGCACGAGAAGCCTGCACATCACCACTAGGGAGTGGCCCCTGCTCACCGCAACTAGAGAAAGAAGTCCACGCACCAACCAAGACCCCACACGGCCAAAAAATAAATTTTTAGAAATTATAAAAAACTTTCACCATTCACAGCCCTTTTGTTCTTATTGCCTATCATATCTCTTCCTAATCCCCGCTCCTATTCCTTCCCCTGCCTCATATTCCACTCAAGTCGTTCTCACTAAAATCCCCATAGAAGCGGAATTCATGGCTTAACTGCATTATGGTCCACTTTAACTCTTCCGCACTTCCACTCCATTTGGGGGTGTTTTCTTAGGGTTGCTGCTATGACTATTGCTGCTTCCTCTGACGGGACACTCAACAGCCGGGCCCATCACCTTCCAGCACTCTGGCCGCCCTCTTACATTTGTGTGCCAGGAAGGGAAGAAGGCCTTCAAGACAGGGCTACGCTTCCACGTTTTACAGTTGAAGGGAAAATCACAGACCTCTTAAACCTCTGTGGAGGACGATACTCTACTCTATTTGCCTTGTTCATCCTTCCTCTGCACAGCGTTTCTTTTAAACCACCCTGTGGACGCAGTGCCTGAATTCACCATTGAGCAGAGACCTCCCCCTCTTTCCTAGACTGGACACTGGGGGGCCAAGGTCCTGTCACTTCTGGAACTGTGGGTTGGCATGGCCTCCCTGGCACTTAGTCATCCAATCTGGGCTTCCCACAGTTAGAAGACAGCAGGGATTGGGGTGGAAGTTGGGGAGGTGTGTGTGTGGCGGAGGGGAATGATCACGATTTAATTGCTGCCTGGAACACCCTCACTGGTGGTGGGATTGCTCTGAGTCTCTACACAGCTTGATCTTGTGCCAGGAGATCCCACTGGGCACCATGCTGCTCTTTGCTGTACCAGCAAAGAAAACCAGAGGGGTTGATATTTCTTCTCCTTCTTAACCCACTAGGACCTGAGCCAAGAAAGTGGGGGAAAAAAAAAAACAAATTTAGAAACATTTTTTTTTTCTCCCTGGGGACATTCATTTCATGTATAAATTTTTCTGCATTTCTTAATCAAGTGGCATGTGATGTCCATTTAGAGTTGCCCCTTGCTCAGTTTGCGATCTCATGCAATTCCTGACAGAGGAGAACAAGTCTACAAACCAGATGGAGAAATAGAAGAATGCTGTCCTGAAGCCAGGGGGTGTGCTGAGCATCAGGAGAATAAAGTCTGGGACTTCCCTGGTGGTGCAGGGGTTAAGCTTCCATGCTTCCAATACAGGGGGCATGAGCTTGATCCCTGATCAGGGAACTAAGATTCCTACATGCTATATGTGGCCAGGAAAAATAAATAAATGCAAATAAAAGAAAATAAATTTCAACATAGGAGCAAAACACTGAGAAGCTGCCTGTGCTTTGTAATTTTGTCATGACTCCCAGAAAGACAGCAAGAGGGGTCCCGGCTGGACTGTCCCACACAGTCCTTAGGAGTTCACCCTACATTGTCCTGGCATCCAAGAAGGGAAAACAATTTTTTTAATCACCAAATTCCTCAAGTAGCGTCTTCGCCTTTGTTTCAGGATTTTAAAATCCTGGGTTTCAAGGTCAATAGATTAATAGTCCCAACTAATGTGCTGCAAATCTGCAATTAAAAAAAAAATTATCCGTCTCCTGTGACTGGTGTCTGCTAGCCTATCACTTAGTATCCTTCCCTGGCTTTTTCACTGGAGATCCAAATGTTTATTTTGAAAGCTGCTCAGAAAAAGAGGGCAGAAGTGAAGATGACTCTTACTGTCAAACATCAGTTGGTATGAGAGCATCTGTAAATTTCTCTCAAAACAGAAAGTGAAGAAAAAGTACAGGAGTGTGAGGCATCCGAACGTATCTTAAGTGTAATATTGATAGAAAAAGGGATGTTTGCTTCTGTTAATTTCTTGTCAAACACACTTCTCTCTCCTCCCTTTTACTCTAGCTTCTTAATTCATGTTTATACGGTATATCTGGGACCATAATCTGAGTTCTTTGCAAGTTCCAAAATATTTGTTGTCCTTATACAGGAAAGACAGCTTGGGTGGGTCTGTAATTCTTGGGTCATGCTCTTAGGTAGGCGGAGAGTATGCAAAGCCATTAAACATAGCAGGATATGCAGAGACCAGGATATAAACCTAAAAGCCTTTTTATATGGCCTGGGTTTTCTGTAACTGCCTCTTTGCCTGGGTTTCATGGAAAACTCTCTATGGGAGATGTCTTAGTAGAGAACCAAAGGCCACTGGCCCAGTGATCTGCTTCATAGCAATGCTGACTGCAAAAATCAGAGTGGACACATGGCTGGCTGCTGTATTTTAATCAACCTTGTGAGGCACTTGCTTAACCATCCACATCGGTCAGCCAGCTTGATCCATTTTAAGAACACCTGCTACTGGCCAGGTCTCATTATCTGAGGGAAGGTGAAGGTCAGGGATCACGGGATGGCTCTGATGGGGCTGCAGACGGCTGGCAGACAGGACATTGCCAACTCTGCGAAGGTGGTTTTACATCAGCTCCCAAGACTGGTCCTGCTCAATCATCCACGTGCTCTCCACCCCCACCAGCCCAGCTCCTTGGAAGAACTGATTTTACCCTTGCAGGCAGTGCTCAGTTTTCTGAAGGTTTGCTTCTAGCCTTCTTCCCCACACACTGACGCACTGTCAAATTCAGTGACTCTTTTCCATTTTTCTGATCGGCTATATCATATACACCCTCATTTTAAACCTCATACATTCCTGAATGTTTTACCTGGGGGTCCTGTATAGTTTTGTTGTTCAGTCTCTAAGTCGTGTCTGACTCACTCTTTCGTGACCCCATGGACTGTAGCCCGCCAGATTCCTCTGTCTGTGGAATTTTCCAGGCAAGAACACTGGAGTGGATTGCCATTTCCTTCTCCAGGGCATCTTCCTGACTCAGGGATCGAACCCACATGCCCTGCATTATAGGTGGACCCAGACCTGCCCAGCACAGAATCTTCAGGCACTTAACTCTCGATGCACCTGAGCTCCACCCGGGTATTGGCTCCATTACAGTTAAACTCCGCTGGTCCCACACTGACATCATCTTCTTTGCACCCTGTATTTTCCCTAGGTTGACAGTATCTCCTAGGCAACAAAACGTGGGAGCCTCCTTAACTGCTCCATCCTCTAAGTCTCCCACAGAAAAGAAATCTCTAAACCCCATCAGTTTTTCACTTTATTACTGTTTCTCATGCTATCACATTTTGTCACCTGACCAGCCCTATCCTAGGACAGATACACTCTGGCAGGGAATATCGTACCAGCTCCACGATCACTTTGCCAGTCTTGGGCATTCTTCCCTTGCAAATTCATCTTTTGCAAAGCCAGTGGGGTGATCTATCCAAAATATTAAGCCGACCGTGTCATTCCACACCTCGGAGTCTTTTGCTGGGTTCCCAGGACCTGCAGGTGAATCCAGAACTCCTTAAGGTGGAACAGGTGTCCCACTGCATCCGGCCCCATGCTCCCTCCAGCATCTGCTTCTGTATCTCATACTGAAATGACACTGGTGGTTTCTGAACTCACAGACCACGCCTTGCTTTCCCGGGTTTGCTCACGCTATTCATCTGCCTGCACGGTTTTCTTCCTTATTCTCCTCATCCTTTAAGAGAGGCTTCAAGTCCTACCTCCTTGGGAAGTCTACATAAATTCACCCTCGCTGCTGCTCACATCCACTCTGGTAGGTGACGGGATCTCTTGCATGCGTGCCTGCTAAGTCGCTTCAGTCGTGTCTAATTCTGTGCAACCCTGTGGACCGTGGCCCGCCAGGCTCCTCTATCCATGGGATTCTCCAGGCAAGAATGCTGCAATGGGTAGCTCTGCCCTCCTCCAGAGGATCTTCCCATCCCAGAATCGGAGCCTCTTATGTCTCCTGCATTGGGAGGCAAGTTCTTTACCACTAGCGCCACCTGGGAAGCCCCATGAGATTTCTGGGGTTCCCTTAACTTGTTTTCTCCCCTCTACTTAAACTGACAATAAGGCCCTGGGCCTTTTACGTCTCTCCTGCACTAGGCTTTGAGTTCCCTGAGGTCAGATTCTGTTACTTTCATCTGCACAACCAAGCACAGTGCCTAAGGGAGCACGCTCTCCGCTGATTGTTGAAAGACCAGCTTACTCAGTATCTCTAGCTTTTAGTTTTCTTGGGTAAATCAAGATGTAGGAAAGAATAGGAAAGACAGAAAAGAAGAATTTCACTGGAACTGTCTCGTTCTGCCTGACCCACAGCAAGCCAAAATGCTGAGACCCCGAGGCTTACAACAAAGAGCTCGATTCCTAAGGCAGCGAAGCTAGAAGACTTAGCTTATTACTTACCTCATTCTCATTACTTAGGAGACCATTCCTCCAATCCACTTCATGGAAGGTAAGGGGCTGGGGGTATTTACAGATGAATAATAAAGGAGCCGGGCAGTCTCAGACGTGGACAGCTTGGGGAATGTGGGGACTATGGGGAAGTGTGATGGCAAAAAGGTGTGGTCATCCTAGTTCTATGCAGGCATAATTGGGCTACGGGCCTCTCCACGTTCTTAGGGTGGAGTTTTTGGCCCTCTGATGGAGAAAATCTGACCTTCATGCATGCCCGGTTGGAGAGTCTGTGATCCTATCCAGTCTGAACTGGCTCAGCCTGAACTAGATGCAGCTGACTCCAAGTTCTTAGAAAACACTTGGGGAAAACATGCCATTTGAAGGGCATGGGAGTCTTAAAAAAAAAAACCAAAACAAACAAACAAACAAACAAAAAACACGACCTTGATTACTCAGGTGAAATGGATTTGACTAATTATTACCCACAGTTTCAAGAATGCATCATTTATATTTGCTACACCTGACTGTAAGTGTAATTGCTTAAGAGAAACACAAGTGAGGGGGTAACACAAGATTGAAAGCAGGAGGAAAGGGGACGACAGAGGATGAGATGGTTGGATGGCATCACCGACTGGATGGACATGAGCTTGAGGAAGCTCTGGGAGTAGGTGATGGACAGGGAAGCCTGGTATGTTGCAGTCCATGGGGTCGCAATGAGTCAGACATGACTGAGTGGCTGAACTGAACACAAGGTGGGTATTGAAGGTAGCAGGGATGGGAGATGGGAGGAGAGAGGTCAGGATAAAGCACTAGGAGGACCTAACATTTAAGCGGGGGCTTGAGGAAAGGGAGCAAGAGGTCTGGCTAGTAAAAATGGACTCTGGAGCACCATCTAATGGTGCTCTTTTGTTTATAATAAAACAAGCAGCGTTACAAACACAGTTAACAACAACAAAACCCACTGAGTCCTTGCTTATTCCAGCAGTGGTCATGTATCAGCCAGTGAAGTACTGGGTTCTTATCTAGCGCAAGCAGTTTAGAGAGGGAATTACCATGAAAGGAGAGAGAAAAATGGTAGCAAAGTGCCCTAGGAAGAGAGTCACACTCTTAGATGGAAGGCTGTCCCTACCAGTCATTACTCGGTAGGGAACAAGCTCGCTCACTTCAGGCTATAAGCCAGTCCTGCTTGCTCTCTGGATGGTGTCAGTGACTCAGCACCTTGCAATAAGCAAGGAGCCACCACCCATCAAAAGTACAAAATGAGATTCTCTCCAGGGAACCTATGCAGTCCTCTCACAGCCCATGGACCCCGAGGACATCAGCTCCCCTGGCTTAGTTCTGTTAAGGAGAAGTTTTCCAAAAGCAGAAGTCATTGGAAAGGAAGGGAAATCTTATTCCAAGCAAGGAATATCAGGGGGCTTGAAACTGGGAGAGGGTAGGTAACAAGCCATTAGTGGAGCGTAAGAATAATGGGAGATGCAACTGAAACGTTATGTTAAGTGAACTGGTATGATATTTGAACTCTGGGTTTTTCCTCCAATGCTATGTGTGGGTAAAAGCTGTCTGGGTAAAAGGCCAGAACTGGATGCTGAAGTCTCACTGCAGTTGAGTCAGATAAGGACGTGGCTATCACCACCAATAAAGCAATCTATGCCACAGGTTGGGTACCTGCTGGCCCAGTGCTGCAACTGGTGCCCCTCTGTGCGTTAGCCACTGTGGTCCCTGCAAATGCAGAGCAACTGCTGCCACCGCCAGAGGCGCCCTGCGTGGACATCTTTTCATCTTTAGCTCCTCATTCCTGCTTGAGTGGGTGCCTTTGATGGTTCAAGCTTTGGGTGTGTGACAGGCTTTCTGCCAAGGGAGCCTGGCAAAACAAACATTGCCCGTTTTTCAGCTTTTACTTTGCCTCTCAGAGAGCTTATCTGGTGGGGATTTCCCCAAACACAGACGGAACTAGGCAGCTTAAATTTTTTTTTTAAAAGACAAATTCCAACATACTATTATTTGAATCAAACTTTTCAGTTGTAATTATTCATTTCCTTACTAAAGTAAGATTAGAATTGAAAGTAATACATATCAATTACACACTAACTCAATAATATTACAAGCTAATTTTAGTTTTACAGTCAAGGCAATTGCTAACCTCAGAATAGATTTTTTTTTCCTACAAATTTTCACTTAAAAATCAGTTTGGAGCTCTTATTTTCCCCAAAGAAATAATTTTTTTCACATATAGTTTTCTGGGCCAGGAAACAGACTTCAGTTTAACTCCACATGTATCAAGGGTAACAGAAAGAGGGAGGGATGTAACAATGAACTCACATGTCCATTGTTTTTTCAAATGCACATTTCATTCTCTTTTTTGCAGTAGCTTCTGAATGCATTTTATGCAATATGATTGGGGCTGCTGCTGCTGCTAAGTCGCTTCAGTCGTGTCCGACTCTGTGCGACCCCAGGCAAGAACACAGGAGTGGGTTGCCATTTCCTTCTCCAATGCATGAAAGTGAAAAGTGAAAGGGAAGTCACTCAGTCGTGTCTGACTCCTAGCAACCCTACCAGGCTCCTCCATCCATGGGATTTTCCAGGCAAGAATACTGGAGTGGGGTGCCATTGCCTTCTCCGTGATTGGGGCTAGAATCCTCAAATTCATTGCATGTTACAAGATACTTGTCTTTATACAGAAAGACAGCTTAGCAGGGTCTGCAATTCTTGACTCATACTTTTTTCCTTTGAGGACTTTAGGGCAGAACTCCGTGTTCTAACCCTGTAGCAAAGTTTGAGACCAGTCTAATTCTTTTTCTCTTAATATTTTTACTTGCATGTTAAAAGATTCTTTATCTTTGAGGTCCAGTAATATTACCAATTGTTTATCCAGTGTTGGCTACATCAACTTTCTTCCTTCACCCTCAAATTACCTTTCATGTTTTCCTCCTCTTCTTCAGAAGGAAAAGTGAAGCTAAGTTGTGGGTATCCAGCCCTGTCCCCTTCACCTACTCTTGGATCTTGTCCGTTTAGTTACACTCACCTGACTTGTCCATATCCTCTTCTCTGTGGGGGCCCCTTTCTCCTGAGTCATCAGGCTGTCTTCTCCACATCATTAAAAATGACATTTTCTCTGACCCCAATAAACCTGCAAGCTTCTGCCTTTTCCCCTCTGCATCACCACCAAACTCATTAGAAGAAAAACGTACAATCGTTATCTAAATAATGAGACCTTGCAACTCATTTATCCAATCCATAAATGACGAACATCTGAAGAAGGAAAAAACCCAATATGTTGCAGAGGAAGGACTGTTTTGCTTCAGAAGCATCCTTCAGCATTTACATTTGTAAAATCTGTTGGAGGACATGGAAGGTAACTCAAAAAATAACCAGCTAAATTAAGGCCGCCAAACACCTTACGTTCTACTTTTACACCTTTCTCCCCTGCATAACTGAAAATTTCTTCATTAAACTGGAGCTTCCTTAAAGTTCAGGATTCCCCAAGCTCCTAACACGCTGCTCACTCTACTTGTGTAGGATTTTGTGTCTGAATCGTCACAGATATTTATTCAAAATTCAGACCTACCCCAGAATTCTCTGGCCAAGCCACTTCAATTAGCTTGAAGTCAGCTGACCTACTAGGTGAAAAATAAACAATGAGCATACGAGGACGGAAAAAAGCAATATATTGCGGAGGAAAGCCCTGCTTTGCTACAAAAACATCCTCCAGTAATTACATTGGTAAAATCTGTTGGGGAATGTGGAAGATAAATGAAAAACTAAGCAGTTATTTATTTGGAGTTATCCACCTCCATTCTACCCCATCTCCACTTGCTTTTCCACTTTCCTTCTCCAGGGCAAGTCAACCCCAAGGGTTGTCGCCTTGTTCCAGGCAGGTGACTCCCAGAGTCCTATCTCTGACCATTCACACAACACCTTCTCTATTTTTTGGCCTGATATCTTTATATGGGGGTCCTAAATTTCAGTATGTCAAAATTTCAACCTCAAACTCATACAAAACCAGTTTCTACCTTCCTGCTTTTTTTTTTTATATTTTTAAGTGAAATATAGTTGAATTACCATGTGTTAATTAATGCTGTACAGGAAAGTGACTCAATTATACATACATATATATCTCTACCTATATATGTATATATTATTTTTCTTTCTTTGGGGGCTTCCCAGGTGGCACAGTGGTAAACAAACCCACCTGCCAACGCAGGAGATGGAGATGCAGTTTCAACCCCTGGCTCAGGAAGGTTCCCTGGAATAGGAAATGGCAACCCACTCCAATATTCTTGCCTGGAAAATACCATAGACAGAGGAGCCTGGTGGGCTACAGTCCATGGGGTCGCAAAGAGTCAGACACGACTGAGCATGCAGGGCACTACATCTTTATCCATTCATCTGTTGTCTATCTCCCTCTTGACTCCTCTATTTTCATGACCATTTTTACTAGCCTCATGATTACGCAAGCTCCTGCCTTCTTCCAATGTGTCTCTTAATACAGTTATTTGCCAGGTTATTATCTTCCACTTTTGTAATAGCCCTCAAATCACTTTCCTCCCTCCTATTCTCCTAGACATCATGAGGCTTTAGGTCCTTATTTCTCCTTGGCTTAGATATTAAAGCAGCATCTCCTGCCAATCCACCTTCCCAACATTGCATATACATTGCTGTCAGAATAATCTTCTCAAAAACACTGTGGCTCTCTATTGCTACCAAATGAAAAAGAAAAGCAGAAAACAAAAGCAACAACAAAATGAAAGCTTTCTCTGGTTTTTAAGGGATTCTGCAATATATTATTTTATTGTTCTATCTATCATGCACTCTAAAGCAAACTATATTCCGTGTTCCTGCTCCTCCCCTGAGCAAGGGTCTGTGTCAGGAATGCATTCTATAGAGTGTTTAGAGAGAAAGTGCTCTTCAGTGCTCAAGACTAACATCACCTTATCAAAACCTTTCTTGATCTCCACAGCTGGATGTGTGAGCTTTTCCTTTGAGCTGTCTTAGAACATTATTAGGACTCTTCTTGTGACATTTATCTGTTCAAAATATATTCTGGTACTGAAAGGAACTGTGATATCTCGCACAGGGGGCTGGTGTTCCTGAACCCAGGAGTCACATCTGATATATGCCTACATTGGCCATGATACTTCTCCCTGAGTACACATATGTGTCTGTTAGAACCAAAGTGAGAAAACACACATCTCTCTTCAAACCATTGTTTTTAAAGAAGCAAAAATACTACATACTCAGGGTCATTTTTAAAAAGATTGTTATGTAGTATTTTAAAGAGATTGTTCCAGTTTCCTTTGAGAGTTACACTTGGACTATTTAAGGATATTTTTTGTTTGTTTCTGTCTTCTCTGTGTGAATTGTGTATTCAAAGACAGGTGGAATGGAGGAAGCCAAAGCGAGCTAACTCAGCCAACACTGGCAGCTGTCTGTCACTGGAGCTTGTTGCCCTGAAAGAGGAAGTTGTTTTTCCGAATTGCACCAGAAAAATAGCAATGCAAACACACTTGATGGGAGGGCTATTCCAGACATAGGAAATTACTAGAGGGAATATTTTTCCTTTGCATCCTTTCCTGATGGTCCTAAGAATAATGAGATCATTTGAAAAGAGAATGAAAGAGAAATTTCTGTAATTTGGCAAAACTAATACAATTATGTAAAGTTTAAAAATAAAATAAAATTTTAAAAAATGAAAATAAAATATTTTAGAAAAGTCTATTCAGTTGCTGACAACAAGGGTAGTAATGAAATTCATTAATATTCAGGTATCCCAAACACAAGACATACTTCTCAGATTTCCAGAGAAAAAACCTCAGCTTTCATTTTAGTAAGGTTAGAGTACAATTTGGACAAACCCACATTTTCCCAATAAATACAATAAAGCTCCAAATGCCCCTCTTTGTTGTTGAGTTGTTAAGTGTTCGGCTGCGACCCTGTGCACTGTAGCACATCAGGGTTCCCTGTCCTTCGTTATCTCCCAGAGTTTGCTCAAATGCCATGTCCATTGAGTCAGTGATTCCATCCAACCATCTCATCCTCTGTCAACTCTTTCTCCTCCTGCCTTCAATCTTTCCCAGCATCAGGGTCTTTTCCAATGAGTTGGCTCTTCACATCAGGTAGCCAAAATATTGGGTCTTCAGCTTCAATATCAGTCCTTCCAATGAATATTCAGGGTTTATTTGCTTTAGGGTTGTTTTGTAAACAATCTTTCAGATTGTTTCTCAAGTAGATATAGGCTATTTGTACACTTAGACATGGGCTTCTAACATAAATTGGATTAAAACTCCATTTTAAAGAGTTTACTTTTTTTTTGACACAGAACTTTAGTTTTATAACATGTAGGACATTTTTGAACATTTCAACTTTCTGAAAAAATTGAAAGAATTTTGCAACAAATGCTGATATGCATCAAGACTCTACCATTAACTGTTACTATATTCACGTTATCACCTATCCATTCTTCTGAAAAATGGATCCTTGGAAGAAAAGCTGTGACAAACTTAGACAGCATATTAAAAAGCAGAGACATTATTTTGCCAACAAAGGTCCATATAGTCAAAGCTATGATTCTTCCAGTATTCATGTATGGATGTGAGAGTTGGACCATAAAGAAGGCTGAATGCCAAAGAATTGATGCTTTTGAACTATGGTGTTGGAGAAGACTCTTGAGAGTCTCTTCGACTGCCAGGAGATCCAACCAGTCCATCCTAAAGGAAATCAGTCATGAATATTCGTTGGAAGGACTGATGCTGAAGCTCCAATACTTTGGTCACCTGATGTGAAAAGCTGATTCATTAGAAAAGACCCTGATACTGGGAAAGATTGAAGACAGAAGGGATGACAGAGGATGAGATGGTTGGCTGGCATCACTGACTCAGTGGACATGTGTTTGAACAAGCTCCAGGAAATGGTGAAGGATAGGGAAGCCTGATGTGCTACAGTCCATGGGGTCACAAAGAGTCGGATACAACTGAGCAACTGAACAACAATCCATTCTTCTAACCTTCTAGAATACCCACCCCCCCATAGAAAGCTCCTTCTTGCCTTTTCTTGTGCATCCCACCCCCTCTCCACAAAGGCAGACTTTAGAGTTTCACCCACCTTAGATTTAAAATTCACATTTAAATGTCTCTTAAGTACTTCTTGACTGCTTACATCATTTTGAAGTAGTTAGAAATTCACATGAGCCCTTTAATTTTAAAGTTAATCTGTGTAATGAATATTCTGCTTTCTAGACAAAAAAAATTCAGAACCCACATTTCATGAAGAATCATGTCTTTAGATAGAACATGTCTGGGTGGCATTTAGCATCATCATTTTGGGTGAGTTCATCTCTTTAGGGGTCAGGTCTTCATTTGTTCAATGGAGTTACAAATACTAACTCTACACTCACCTCAGAACTGTTATGAAGGTGAGAGAAGCAGCAGTTAAAATTTCCCTAGAGATGTATAGTATTCATACCTGTGTAATCAGACGAGTTGCACTTTGCAGGTGCAGCCTTGGAGAGCCATGCTTTTCTAAACAAACATTATAAGCCTTATTTCTGGGAAAATTTGGTAGAATCCCATCATTGGCTCAGTGTGCTATAGTTCCATTTTTCTCATTAAAGACATTCAAATTCTCACACTGACAAAGCATGTCACTATTTTCGGCAGTGGCCTTTAATAATAATCTGCTTATTTTTAGTGCACTCTACTAATTCAAATCAATTTTATTTTTTTATTGTTAATTAGATGGGGATTCAAGAATAAAAGAACGTTAAGGCTTTTCCCCTATATCCTAGTTACAGGCCATTTTTGAATTCTTGCTTCAATGCCAACAAAAAGAACTGACAGCTGATCTTTGTGATTCAAAGCAATTTCCACCCTGCTAAATTATTCTGGGTGTCAAGCACATGAAGCATCTCAGATAAAAGTTGTTAGAAAATGAGTAATATAATCATTTTGTGTAAATATCTGAATAAGTAGCTTTGATTAATTTTTTATTTCTCAAGTGAATATTCTGTTGGTGGTCCATATCTATGTATAATTATGAATTCTACAGCAGTGATTTCAATCTTGAGATCTTCAATATGAAAGTTAAATTAACTCAGATGAAAACTTAATGAATTTTACTGTTTGAAGATCATAGAGTTCATTAGGATGGAGAAAACTGAAAACAACCGAAATATCCAGCCATGGAGAAGGATGAAGTAATTTATGGCATATCACACAATAGGATATGCTATTGCCAGCACATTCAGAGTTGCCAACCTATGTGTAATTTTCTTACAAGTTAGTGTAGAAAAAGATAGAGAATATGCATCATAATATTAACACTGGTTAGGGCAGGATCATGGTATTATAGTGTATTAAGATATTTGATGATCAAATTTCTTTCTTAAACGGGAAGCAGTGACAGACTTTATTTTTTTGGGCTCCAAAATCACTGCAGATGGTGACTGCAGCTATGAAATTAAAGGATGCTTGCTCTTTGGAAGAAAAGTTATGACCAACCTAGACAGCATATTAAAAAGCAGAAACATTACTTTGCTAACAAAGGTCTGTTTAGTCAAAGCTATGCTTTTCTCCAGTAGTTATGTATAGATGTGAGAGTTGGATTATAAAGAAAGCTGAGCACTGAAGAATTGATGCTTTTGAACTGTGATGTTGGAGAAGACTCTTCAGAGTCCCTTGGACTGCAAGGAGATCCAACCAGTCCATCCTAAAGGAAATCAGTCGTGAATATTCATTGGAAGGACCGATGCTGAAGCTGAAGCTCTAATACTTTGGCCACCTGATGCGAAGAACTGACTCATTTGAAAAGTCCCTGATGCTGGGAAAGATTGAAGGCAGGAGGAGAAGGGGACATCAGAGGATGAGATGATTGGATGGCATCACCAACTCAATGGACATGAGTTTGAGTAAACTCTGGGAGTTGGTGATGGACAGGGAGGCCTGGAGGGCTGCAGTCCACGGGGTTGTGAAGAGTTGGACATGACTGAGAGACTGAACTGAACTGAACTGAAGATATTTGATGATCAAATTTCTTTCTTAAACTACTTTATTTCTCTCAAGTTAACTACAATGCTTGCAATAAACTGTGCTTTGTACTAGAAATATTCCAGTATTTTTTTCCTTAAACTGTGAGCTCTTATTTAAAAATACAAACACTATAGACATGCATAACTTAGAAAATTGGAGAAGGCGATGGCACCTCACTCCAGTACTCTTGCCTGGAAAATCCCATGGACGGAGAAGCCTGGTAGGCTGCAGTCCATGAGGTCGCGAAGAGTCGGACACAACTGAAGCGACTTAGCAGCAGCAACTTAGAAAATAAAAAAATCTTATAATCTGGTATTTCAGAGACAATGGCTATGTTTTTCATACACACACACACACACACATCACATCACATAAAGGTTAGGAATATGGAATTAGTCATACCTGAGTTTGATTCCAACTATGCTGTGTGGTCTTAGGAAAATTATGTAATCACTTTAGGCCTTATTTTTTTCATGTGTGAAATAAAGATAATGATAGTAAGACATTTCATAAACTGCCTAACATTTATTTAACAAATATTAGTTTGCATATACATATATACAGTTTTGCTTTGGCTCCATCCCTTCATTCTTTCTGGAGTTATTTCTCCACTGATCTCCAGTAGCATATTGGGCACCTACTGACCTGGGGAGTTTCTCTTTCAGTATCCTATCATTTTGCCTTTTCATACTGTTCATGGAGTTCTCAAGGCAAGAATACTGAAGTGGTTTGCCATTCCCTTCTCCAGTGGATCACATTCTGTCAGACCTCTCCACCATGACCTGCCCATCTTGGGTTGCCCCACGGGCTTGGCTTAGTTTCATTGAGTTAGACAAGGCTGTGGTCCTAGTGTGATTAGATTGACTAGTTTTCTGTGAGTATGGTTTCAGTATGTTTGCCCTCTGATGCCCTTTTGCAACATCTACCGTCTTACTTGGGTTTCTCTTACCTTGGGCGTGGGGTATCTCTTCATGGCTGCTCCAGCAAACTATGCCAAAGCCTTTGACTGTGTGGATCACAATAAACTGTGGGAAATTCTGAAAGAGATGGGAATACCAGACCACCTGACCTGCCTCTTGAGAAACCTGTATGCAGGTCAGGAAGCAACAGTTAGAACTGGACATGGAACAACAGACTGGTTCCAAATAGGAAAAGGAGTACGTCAAGGCTGTATATTGTCACCCTGTTTATTTAACTTATATGCAGAGTACATCATGAGAAATGCTGGACTGGAAGAAACACAAGCTGGAATCAAGATTGCTGGGAGAAATATCAATAACCTCAGATATGCAGATGACACCACCCTTATGGCAGAAAGTGAAGAGGAACTCAAAAGCCTCTTGATGAAAGTGAAAGTGGAAAGTGAAAAAGCTGGCTTAAAGCTCAACGTTCAGAAAACAAAGATCATGGCATCCGGTCCCATCACTTCATGGGAAATAGATGGGGGAACAGTGGAAACAGTGTCAGACTTTATTTTTCTGGGCTCCAAAATCACTGCAGATGGTGACTGCAGCCATGAAATTAAAAGACGCTTACTCCTTGGAAGGAAAGTTATGACCAACCTAGATAGCATATTCAAAAGCAGAGACATTACTTTGCCAACAAAGATTCGTCTAGTCAAGGCTATGGTTTTTCCAGTGGTCATGTATGGATGTGAGAGTTGGACTGTGATGAAGGCTGAGCGCCAAAGAATTGATGCTTTTGAACTGTGGTGTTGGAGAAGACTCTTGAGAGTCCCTTGGACTGCAAGGAGATCCAACCAGTCCATTCTGAAGGAGATCAGCCCTGGGATTTCTTTGGAAGGAATGATGCTAAGGCTGAAACTCCAGTGCTTTGGCCACCTCATGCAAAGAGTTGACTCATTGGAAAAGACTGTGATGCTGGGAGGGATTGGGGGCAGGAGGAGAAGGGGACGACAGAGGATGAGATGGCTGGATGGCATCACTGACTCGATGGACGTGAGTCTGAGTGAACTCCGGGAGTTGGTGATGGACAGGGAGGCCTGGCGTGCTGCGATTCATGGGGTCACAAAGAGTCGGACACGACTGATCAACTGATCTGATCTGATCTGATATATACATTTTTAAAATAGAGATGGAATATTTCACATGCTGTTTTTTTAAAATCTTCTTCTCCTGTACAATATATCTTGGACAATCAGTTCAGCTCAGTTGCTCAGTCGTGTCTGACTCTTTGTGACCTCATGGACTGCAGCACACCAGGCTTCCCTGTCCACCATCTCCCAGAGCTTGCTCAAACTCGTGTCCACTGATTCCATTACACCATCCAACCATCTTATCCTCTGTCGTCCCCTTCTTCTCTTGACCTCAATCTTTCCCCGCCAGCATCAGGATCTTGTTCAGTGAGTCTGCTCTTCGAATCAGGTGGCCAAAGTATTGGAACTTCAGCTAGAGGTAGAGGAGAAATAAAAGAAAATCAAATAGAAAAGCAAGATCAGGTCAGGGAGGAAGAAGAATGGTGAACAGGAAGCAAAAGACTTAATGTAAATGCTGGATTTACCTTTAACTAGCATTGGCCTTGGGCTGATCTGTCACACTCTGTCTCAATTTTCTTTCAGCTTTAAGATCCTGTAATTTATTCTTTATTAGGTTAAAAACCTAGGATTCATGTATTTATGAATACTTGTTGAGATGTTATTTTCAAATGTGCCTGGCACTTCTTGGAAATCCCCACCCTGAAGTGGTAACACAGAACTTTCAGGTAAGGTGGTCTTTAGTTTCCGATTTCTCATGTAAATATTACAGTCTTTAGACATCCTAACTAGAGCTGGCTGTTTGCATCTCTGAATTGGAACTTCGTATGTTCTGGAGGATGGATTTGTCCAGGGCATGGTTTGCAGCAAGGAGTTTGGGTTAGTTCTTGCTCTAAGTCAACTCCTTCTCAGCCCCTCATTTCTCCTCTGAATGTGGATCTTTTCTGTTTAACCTTCTGTGATTCTCTAAACCTCCATTCAGTTTCACATTTGATCAATCAGCAGAGAAAATCAGGAACATAGCATTCTCCAGGTCAGTGATTTGCAAGCTTTAATGCACCTAAAAATCACCTGAGATCTTAGTAACAGCAGGTCTGAAGTGGGACCCATACCTCTGCATTTCTAATAAGCCTCAGGTAAGAGCTAGGCTTCTGTCTCACAAACCACTTTAAGTAACAAGGAGCTAAGTCAGTCTAGAAAGGAAGTGAGAACAAGGTGTTCCTTAAGCAGAATAGCCTACTGGAGCATTCTCGCCAAAACTGGTCAAATTCAACTAAGTGAGCAGTAACAGGTCAAAAATATAATCAGTTCCTTGTCCTTCACCTTGCCCTGGAGCAGGCAAAATGACTCAATACTCAAAGGCTCCTGCTGTCTTAAATCTCAAGGTGGGTAATCAAGAATGAGGTTTTAAGCAATCAGCAGTAGAGAGAAAAAATAGAGGAAAAAACGAAACACCCACACATTGAGAACAGAGAAATCGAGAAATCACTCTGAGGGACCAAAAAACCCAAAATGTATCCTTTGCTTCCACAGTTCCCAAACTTTAATTTTTAAATTTCTCCCCAATTTTAAATTAATAACATGCTTATCATTAATAATTTGACCAGCAATGAAAACGATAACATAAAAATTACCTAAAATCCTTATTTTTACATATAACTACTGCCAATATATTGGAAAACATACTTCTATGTCAGTCTGACTGTACACACGCACACCCTATTTAATTTTACATAATTAAATGTTGTATTACAAATTGTTTATTTTTACAAAATAAATTTACCCATTACTGTCTTACTGCTAGTACTTTATTGAATAAATTTGAAGTATAACATTGGGTAAATTTAAGCTGAACACATATTACTTTGATATTTATATATTATAATAATTACTGATGTAGCAATATTTATCACATTACATAATTATAGTACAATATTATTATCTATATTCATTAGAGTGTGCATTAGACCTCTACAGCTTATTCACCACACATTCAAAGTCAGTTTGTACCCCTAAATACCATCACTTTTACTACTGTCCCCCTCCACTCTCCATCCCCTAGTACCATGTTACTCTGTTTTTTATAGATTTAACTTTCTGATATTCCACATGTAAGTGATGTCATACAGTGCTTGTCTTTCTCTGTCTGAATTATCTTCTTTAGCATAATGTGCACAAGCTTCATCTGTGATGTGGCAAATGGGAGAATATCTTCCTTTCTCAAGGCTGAATGATATTCCATTGTATATACATTCCACATCTTTTTTATCCATTGATTCACTGATAGATTTGGGTTGTTTCATATTTTGCCTATTGTGAATAATATTGTGATAAACATAGATGTGTATATATCTCATCGAAATCCTGTTTCCATTTGCTTTGGGTATATAGAAGTGGAATTGCTGAGGAATCTTCACATTGTTTTCCATAGTGATTGGGCCAACTTACATCTCCACTGACAATGTATAAGGGTGTCTGTTTGATCACATCTTCGATAAGGACCTGTTGTCTCTTTCTTTTTGATAATAGTCATCCTAATAGTCAGCAATAGTACTTTAAATCAGTTCAGTTCAGTTCAGTCGCTCAGTCATGTACGACTCTTTGTGACCCCATGGACTGCAGCACGCCAGGCTTCCCTGTCCATCACCAACTCCCGGAGCTTGCTGAAACTTGTGTCCATTGAGTTGGTGATGCTATCCAAACACCTCACACTCTGTTGTCTCCTTCTCCTGCCTTCAATCTTTCTTTAAATAGCTGTTTTAAATAGTTGTTTAGTACTTTAAATAGCTGTTTTAAAATTCCTAGTATTGATGCAAGCGGAGAAGACAATGGCAACCCACTCCAGTACTCTTGCCTGGAAAATCCCATGGATGGAGGAGCCTGGTAGGCTGCAGTCCATGGAGTCGTGAAGAGTCGGACACGACTGAGTGATTTCACTTTCACTTTTCACTTTCATGCATTGGAGAAGGAAATGGCAACCCACTCCAGTGTTCTTGCCTGGAGAATCCCAGGGACGGGGGAGCCTGGTGGGCTGCCGTCTATAGGGTCGCACAGAGTTGGACACGACTGAAGCAACTTAGCAGTAGCAGCAGCACTGATGCAAGAGAAGCATGTTTTTCTTTTTTTAAATTAGGATATACTTTAAAAGAATATTTTATTAATGTTATAACCTTACTAATTACATATGTTCAAACAATATCGGTCATCACAGAGCAGAGAGCAAGCTATCACTCCAAATTTGACTGTCTGGAGTACCTTCTTTAATATTAGGTGTGTAGCATTCCTGAACATTTTTCTATGTGTATACGCACAGTTTAAAACATAGCCAAATAAAAAAATAATTTTTATAAAAATGAGATTATGATATGTATACTATTTTAATTAGAACATTCCAAGTTGAATTATAATATAATAGGGGTGAAACAAACTGAAGTCAAAGTTATGGAACCAATTCTATAGACTCTGGTTTCTCAACCCATTGCAATATTCTTGCCTAGGAAATCCCATGGAAGAGGAGCCTGGTGGGATACAGTCCATGGGGTCAAAAAAGAGTTGGACATAACTTATTGACTAAACAACAATCCAGTATCTACTACTTAAGTTTCTATAGGAACTTGGGCAAGTTACATAATATTCTGTGTCTCAGATTTCTGATCTGTAAAACAGGACTTATAGTCCCGAAATCACATGACGTTATCAGGATAAAAAGAGATAATATAAATAAAACATTCTGAATGGTTCCTAGAATATAGTGATTCATAAATATCAGTTATTTTTATATTAGCTCAACTATATAGATTTATTTATGAAAAACTGGTTAATGAATATCAGAGATAGTAATCATGTTTTGGGGTTAGGTTCCATTAAAAAAAATTTCATAGCTTTTTCCTATGAAACGTGGAGAAACGTATCATTTTTTTCTCCCTCCTTCCAATCACATTCTGACCTCCATTTTATTATAGTTATTTAGCTAATGGTTTTAACATCTGGATTCTGTTCTACATGCATAACTCTAATAGTTGTCTCTCTTTCTGAGACTTTATTTTGACTCATCTTCTGATTGCATGAACTTCACTTTGGAGTAATTGCTTTTAGCAAAGTCCTATAGGTCCGCTGCCCGCTTATGAATGTGGCAGTGTTAGCTGCTCAGTCGTTTCCAACTCTTGCGACCCCATGGACTGTAACCCGCCAGGTTCCTCTGTCCATGGGATTCTCCAGGCAAGAATACTGGAGTGGGTAGCCATTCCCTTTTCCAGGGGATCTTGCCGACCCAGGGATCAAACCTGGGTCTCCTGCTTTGTAGGTGGATTCTATACTGTCTGCAAGAATGCCTGTCTCTTAGTTTAATTCCTGAGCAAAAATGTAGGCTGAGTAGTATATTCTTCAGTAATACTTATCCTCTGATTTTTTTAAAAATTTTTATTTATTTAGGCTGTGCTGGGTCTACATTGCTTTGCTCGGGCTTTCTCTAGTTGTGGCAAGTGGGGGTTCCTGTTCCTCGTGGTGTTCAGGCTTCTCACTGTGGTGACTTCTCTTGTTGCGGAGCACAGGCTTTAGGGTGCACGGACTTCAGCAGTTGGGGCGTGTGTGGTCAGTAGTGGCGGCTTGCAGGCTCTAGGGCACAGGTACAGGGGTTGCGGTGCACAGGCTTAGTTGCCATGCAGCACGTGGGATCTTCCCGGATCAGGGATTGACCCCATGTCCCCTGTACTGGCAGGCAGATTCTTATCTACTGTGCCACCAGGGAAGTCCTCTGATTTTTAGAAATGTTTTTATATCATCCTCTGGAATTTAATAGCAGTGAAGCCAACAGCTTCCATCTTCCTAGACAGTTTTTATGTTTTAAACATACACACTTTTTCTCGAATCCATTGTGACTGGGTGTTCCTATGACATGCAGACAAAACTGTCCTATACAAGGTTAAATCACTTTTTCTATCCACCAGCATTTTATGAGCGCCCATTTCCCCACACTATTGCTGACACCGAATATTGTCAGTCTTCTAAACATTTTTTCAATCTAGAGGACAAAATTGGTATCTCATTGTTTTAAATTTTAGTTTTCATTGCTGATGAGGTTGACCCACTTTGCATACACTCATATCCTTTTTTGTTTTTGACTTAAGGATTGATATCTATTCAAATTCTAGGAGATGGTGAAGGACAGGGAAGCCTAGCATGCTGCGGTCCATGGGGTTGCAAAGAGTTGGCCATGACTGAGCAACTAAACAGCAACAACCATCAATTACATATTTTCTATTGGTTTGTCTTTAGGGCCTAGCAAACACTAGGATTTTCAGGAGCAGTCTACGTTGGTTCTTTTTCTCTTTTTGTGTTTCTTAAGGCTGAGGCAAGCATATGGTAATTTTGGTGTTCATTAACACCTTTACCAGCCAGTAGATTGAAGGAAGAAGAGAAGATGAACTCCAGTCCATCCATCTGTGGTCTTGTTGCACGAATCTCACCACCCTCGCATGCATTGCTAAAGAACTTTTTGAATTCATAGTGCAAAGTAGAGTTGCTTCTCAAATGGTTCTGAAAATGGTTCTTATGCAATCCAAGTGTAATGCTCAAGTGAAAAGAGTAGAGACCAAAAGTAAAATAAAGTATCCCTCTCACCGAGTAAACACAGTGCATATGTGTGCTTGTTACAGCTACAGGCGTGTTTAAAAACAATACATACTTAAAAAAAACATACTAGAAAGCACTGCTTTCTGATGCCATGTGCAGTGGATAATACGTTTGATGCTAATGAATATATACAGGCTTTGTTATTCAGTTGCTAAGTCACGTCTGACTCTTTGTGACCCCATGGACTGTAGCATACCAGGCTCCTCTGTCCTCCACCATCCCCCCGGAGTCTGATCGAATTCATGACCCCTGAGTGAGTGATGCTATCTAACCACCTCATCCTCTGCCTCCCCCTTCTGTTTTTGTCTTCAATCTTTCCCAACATCAGGGTCTTTTCCAATGAGTTGGCTCTTGGTATCAGGTGGCCAAATATTGGAGCTTCAGCTTCAGCATCAGTCCTTCCAATGAATATTCAGAATAGATTTCCTTTAGGATTGACTGGTTTGATCTCCTTGTAGTCCAAGGGACTCTCAAGAGTCTTCTCCGGCACCACAGTTTGAAAGCAATGATTCTTTGGCACTTAGCCTTCTTTATGGACCAACTCTCACAAAGTAATAAATATGGTTCTTTGTATTCTGAAGTTCCTATTTATAGTCTAACTTCCTTATTCATGGCCTCTTTCCCCTCCAGCCTTAGCTGCTGCTGCTGCTGCTAAGTCACTTCAGTTGTGTCCGACTCTGTGTGACCCCATAGACGGCAGCCCACCAGGCTCCCCTGTCCCTGGGATAGAATCCCAGCCTTAGCTAGACCTAGTTAATTCAATTTTCAGAGCAAAGAGATACACCTCTTTTCTTCAAGCTGTTATATCTTTTTATTTTTATTATGTTGAACCAGGGGAGGATGGGGAAGGCACTCAGTACTTCAGAGTCTGGGAGGCTGTCTTTTCATTTATAGAGAAAACAAAAAAAGTGAAGTTTTATTCTTTTTTAATTTTGGTATTTTGTGATAAAGATGGCTATTCATAGGCTATTTTGGCTTTAGAAACTGTGAATTTTTCTATTATGTAAGTTTTCAAGTATCTACTGAGTTCTTGCAAGGTTTCTATAGAATCATAGCACTGCAGAGCTGGAAGGGATTTTTACAGTCCCTCTAGAAAAATTCATTACCCATTGTAAGAATCCTTTATGTGTACATACTTCAGTCAACTTTATGGACTGTAGCCTGCCAGGCTCCTCTGTCCATGGGAATCTCCAGGCATGAATACTGGAATGGGTTGCTGTTTCCTTCTCCAGGGATCTTCCTGACCCAGAGGTTGAACCCTTGTCTCTTGTGTTTCCCGCATTGGCAGGTGGGTTCTTTACCACTGGCACCACCTGGGAAACCCTACAAATCCTTCATAGAACATCACTATTAGGTGATGATCTGACTTTGGCTTGAACACCTGCAGTGATGGGAGCTCATTTTAGCTAAAAGCAGATGGTTTCACCATCTCATGCTGGTCAGAATGGCTGCCATCAAAAAGTCTACAAACAATAAATGCTGGAGAGGGTGTGGAGAAAAGGGAACCCTTTTACACTGTTGGGAAGCAAACTAGTACAGCCACTATGGAGAACAGTGTGGAGATTCCTTAAAAAACTGAAAATGGAACTGCCATATGACCCAGCAATCCCACTGCTGGGCATTCACACTGAGGAAACCAGAAGGGAAAGAGACTTTTGTACCCCAGTGTTCATCAGAGAACTTTTACAATAGCTAGGACATGGAAGCAACCTAGATGTCCATCAGCAGATGAATGGATAAGAAAGTTGTGGCACATATACACAATGAATATTACTCAGTTATTAAAAAGAACACATTTGAATCAGTTCTAATGAGGTGGATGAAACTGGAGCCTATTATACAGGGTGAAGTAAGTCAGAAAGAAAAACACTGATATGGTATATTAATGCATGTACACAGAATTTAGAAAGATGGCAATGATGACCCTACATGTGGGACAGCAAAAGAGACACAGATGTAAAGAACAGACTTTTGGACTCTGTGGGAGAGGGCAAGGGTGGGATGATTTGACAGAATAACATTGAAACATGTATATTATCGTATGTGAAATAAATGACCAGTCCAAATTTGATGCATGAAACAGGGGACTCAAAGCCGTTGCACTGGGACAACCCAGAAGGATGGGATGGGGAGGGAGTTGGGAAGGGGTTTCAGGATGGGGGACACATGTATGCCTGTGGCTGATTCATGTCAATGTATGGCAAAAACCACCACAATATTGTAAAGCAATTACCCTGAGAAACACTGGGCTGGAGGAAGCATAGGCTAGAGTAACGACTGCCAGGAGAAATATCAATAACCTCAGATATACAGATGACACCACCCTTATGGCAGAAAGTGAAGAACTAAAGACTCTCTTGATGAAGGTGAAAGAGGAGAGTGAAAAAGTTGGCTTAAAGCTCAATATTCAGAAAACTAAGATCATGGCATACAGTCCCATCACGTCATGGCAAATAGATGGAGAAACAGTGGAAACAGTGGCTGACTTTATTTTTCTGGGCTCCAAAATCACTGCAGATAGTGACTGCAGCCATGAAATTAAAAGATACTTATTCCTTGGAAGGAAAGTTATGACCAACCTGGACAGCATATTGAAAAGCAGAGACATTACTTTGTCAACAAAGGTCTGTCTAGTCAAGGCTATGGTTTTTCCAATGGTCATGTATAGATGTGAGAGTTGGACTGTGAAGACAGCTGAGCACTGAATGATGCTTTTGAACTGTGGTGTTGGAGAAGACTCTTGAGAATCCCTTGGACTGCAAGGAGATCCAACCAGTCCATCCTAAAGGAGATCAGTCCTGGGTGTTCATTGGAAGGACTGATGTTGAAGCTGAAACTCCAATACTTTGACTACCTCATGTGAAGAGCTGACTCATTTGAAAAGACCCTGATGCTGGGAAAGATCGAGGGCAGGAGGAGAAGGGGACGAAAGAGGGTGAGATGGTTGGATGGCATCACCGACTCAATGTACATGGGTTTGAGTGAACTCTGGGAGTTGGTGACAGACAGGGAGGCCTGGCGTGCTTCAGTCCATGGGGTCGCGAAGAGTCGGACACGACTGAGCAACTGAACTGAACTGAATAAAATAAATAATTTAAAAAATAAAAGCAGGTGATTTCATAAATTGAACAAATGTACATTATAGCAATTTATTTTTCCTTCCAGTAATATTCCTTGTTGAATCCTAATATTACCCTCTGGAGCAACTAATCTGTTCACTCTTTCAACATGTTGCTATAGTTCAGTTGCTAAGATGTGTCCAACTCTTTGTGGCCTCATGGACTCTAGCCCACCAAGCTCCTCTGTCCATGGGTTTTCTCAAGCACAGATACTGGAGTGGGTTGCTGTGCCATCCTCCAGGGGATCTTCCTGACCCAGGTATCGAACCTGTGACTCCTACATTGCAGGTATATTCTTTACTGCTGAGCCACCGGGGAAGCCCCCTGCCAACATGACAGATGGTCAAAATTTTGAAGCTCATTATTGCATATCCATTCAGTCTTCCATTTCCAAGGTTAATTACTACAAGCTTGTTCTGTCAGTCCTCGTGACTCTGGCTTCCAGATTGCGCTCTTCTGGCAATGATACTTTCTATGCACTTCTGTTATTAATGTCATCTTACAGAGAACTATCCTGTTCTGAGACCCATGCACCCAGACACAACCTAAAGAGCACAAAATCTTGAAATACTAAGACCTTGTCTAGAATCCTGGTGGTTAGAGATGGAAGATGGAAGTAGCTGTAGAGAATGATTAATGACCTAATGTTTCAAAGGAAGACATTGCGATCCAGAGAAATTATACTACTTGTCAAAGGGTCATCAAATAGTTAAGCGGCAGGATCAAAGTGACGATCGGATGACTGGAAGTGCAAAATTAAGCCTAGAGATCCCAATGGTAAGTGCATTCTTTTGTTTTTAAATTGAAGTATGGTTGATCTGGGCTTCCCAGGTGGCAGTAGTAGTAAATTGCCTGCCTGCCAATGCAGGAGACTTTAGAAATGCTGGTTCGATACCTGGGTTGGGAAGATTCCCTGGAGAAGGGAATGGCTACCCACTCCAGTATTCTTGCCTGCAGAATCCCATGGACAGAGGAGCCTGGCGGGCTAGAGTCCAAAGGGTTGCAAAGAGTTGGACACGGCTGAGGCAACTTTGCACAGCACATAGTTGATTTACAATGTTTTGTTAGTTTGAGGTGTTACAGCAAAGCAATTCAAATATTTACGTACATACATATGTATATTCTTTTTTGAATTTTTTTCTTTTATAGGTTGTGCTTCTGTAAATTCTGCTCAAGTTCCGTGTCCTTTTTTCTTTTTCTTTTAATATTTTTAATACACACATACCAGCTCTTTATCACTTAACATCACTTTGGGGAAATCATATTTGTTGTAAATATTTTTCTCAAAAAATTTTTCTGATATTTTGGATATTCAAACATTTAAATTTTGTATAGTCATACTTTTCAGTCTTTCCATTTGAATTCTGTTTTTCAGCAACCACACCATAGAGGAGTCAGAAATGTTCTTATATTAAACACAGGTAGAAAGGAGAAGCTTTCACTTGCCTCAGGTGAAAATATTTGCAGTGACAAATATTTTAGTTACCTTTTGAATAAGATATGAGTGATAGTTTTTAAAAAGAGAAATGTGGAAAAGAAAAGATGTTAAATGGTATTTTGGCATAAACCACTCCTTATAAACAAGGAATACAGATAAGGGGGTGGGAGGCTAAGGTTGGAGCATACCTGTTTAAGATCAGATGCTTGAAAACTCACCTGAATGGGTCCTAGGGAACTATTACCAGTGTATATGGACCTCGTCATCAGAGTGATATTTGGATATTGCTAACATTACTCCTTCCAAGAAGCTAATATAAGAAGAATAACAGTGAACCTGAATTTCAGAGATTATTGAGCAAACCATGACCTAAGTTTGAGCAAGCAGCCCGTGATGTGTTGTTCAGGAATTGAAGATGATATATTAATCGTGCCGAGTGCGTTAGAGTGAATGTGACCACAGAGATCTTTCTAATCTGTGTGTGAGCACCGCCTACTGGCCACGGTTGGACCCTGGAAAAGGATGAAGGCATCAGTCCACACTCAAAATATCATAGTCTTTAAAGTAGTAGGGCTTTCTGCAGATTATAGTGATGACTCACTGATGCAAGAGATTTTTTCTTTGAAAGTGTCTTGAAATACAAGGTTTTAGAATCATTTTTGTAAAGTGGAGCAAGTGTAGAGAAAAGTTATTCCCATGAACTGTTTGCAGGAGCATAGATTGGTTTTATCATTAGGAAGTACACTTTAGTAATGTATATCAAAGATGGAACTCCCAAATTCTATTGTTAGGAATTTATCCTAAGTAAGTAATCAGAAAGTTTAATAGAGATATATTGCAAGGGTCTTCTTCGGAGCATTCAGAAGTAAAAAATGATGAGGGGAAAAACCAAACTACACCCCGTCTCTGTGAAGAGATCAGTTATAACATCTATGGAACACTATGCAGCCATAAAAAGGATGTATGTGTTTTAACATGTATTCCTATAAAAAGATACCTATGATTTTTCACTAGGTGACCACGGCTAATCTTTAACAGCCCCTAATGTGCTGCAGACTTGGAGTCAAGGCCACCTCATTTCACATGCTGACTTTGCCACCTCTTAGCATTTGGCTTTGGGAAAGCTGAAGTTTGTTTGTTTGTTTGTTTGTTTGTTTTTCTTGTTATTGTTGTTTTCAAAATGTCTTCATCTCTAAATTGGAAATAATAACAGTACTTACCTTTTGAATGGCTTTTAGAGTTAGAAGCTTTTAGAGTTAAAGTTCTGACGCACACTGCACCTAAGATAAAGTCAGTTATTCTCACTGTACTTTTGTGTTCACATATAAAGTTCATGTTTACATGTCTAACTATAAACAGAAGCCCAGAAGGATATACCAACATGATGGCAAAACGTACTTCACAATGTTAGGATTAAATGTAACTTTTCTACATTTTCTTTATACCTTTTTACACCTTTTAATTTTTACTTTGAATATGAATTACATATAAAATAATCAAAGCTAATTCTATACCAAAAAAGATATTAACCTTCTTTTACTGCAAGAACAGTAGGATATTGTTAACAGCATGCTTATTTACCTGAAAATGATCCAGTTGGATATTCCATATTGTATTTAGGATATCATATCATAATAGGCTTGGTCAATGGCCTTTGTGTTTACTGAAAATCTTACTTTTCTACTGAAATTCTTATTTTTCTAGCATGAAGTAGCCATAACAATTGGGGAAACGAATTCTCCAAAGGAATACTTTCCTTGTAATCTGTATGTTTTAAAACAAGAGTAAAACATGTATTGTTGATGTGCATGCGATTATTATAATAATGAAATCCAATCGAACGCTATTTATACATATTCTTCTGTCATCTGCCATTCACAGAGAGGAAAAGATAAAGGAAGAGAAGGAAAGAGGTCATACATGCTTAAATGATTTGATTTAAAAAAATTTTTTTTATTGTGGTAAAAGTCACATAATATAAAACATGCTGTTTTAACCACATTTAATTGTACAGTTTAGTGGTGCTAAGTATACTCACATTGCTGTGATTATACTTAAAACTCTCATCCTTATCCATCTCCCCAATTTTTCACTTTCCTAAATGAAGCTCTGTTCCCATTAAACACTAAGTCTCCATTCCCTCTCCCCTCCCCCCTGGCCCCTGGCACCTACTAGTGTATTTTTCTGACTCTGTGAATTTGACCATTCTAGGTACCTCATAGCAATGAAATCAAACAGTGTTTGTCTGCACCTAATGCATATTGAAATTTAAATGACTGATTTTTATCCTCAGTGTTATCTCATTTGGATTTTGATGTCAGAGTGTTAACATAAGAAATTATTTTAACATGAAGTTCCCAAGGTTTCATCTGTGTTTCTCTAAAACGTCCTATTTCACAATACTCACTTAGCAAATCTTACTGTCTGCACATTCCCTCACACTCAAACTTGGCAGCAAGAAGCAATTTCTTCCAAGATTACCCTTTGTAAAAAAACTGTGCTTTTACAACCCGAAGGACAATCCATTCATAAAATTATTAACCATCTTAAGGATCAGTATCACAATTGGGTTTCTATGATTATTAAAGTTCATGGTGGAACATGAACTTACCCATTTGACGGTATGCAAGAATTCATTTTGTTTCCCATCAAGCAAATTATCCTGACTATCCAGGTTAGGTGGCAAAATGACTGTCTCAGTCATCTAATAGTCTCCTTCCCTGAGCCCCTTTAAATAATTAATAGGAGCTTGCATGGCCACTGGGAACTACGGATTTGGTATAAGATCTGAAGAATTTATGTGAGAGGTGGTGAAACAGACCCAGACTGATGAGAGCTATAAAGAGTGATCCACACCACTCCTCCCATAAAAGGGCAATGTTCCCAGGTGTGAGTAGAAGAGATCCTGACAAACACTGGCTAGCCTCCAAAAAACTCAGAGAAGCAAGGCTTGGAGACAAGAACGATCTATTTGGCTGGATTTGCATCCCACCAGTTAAGCTCCATTGTAGGATGTCAAATGGACATCATCAGCTCATGTGTCAGCTCCATTTATACTGACTGCCCCTTTGAGAAAAGCTTAGAGCTGTTATTGGGATGAGCAGTAGGTTTGGCAGGTAAAATACAGGAGACACAATTAAAACAATTTCAGATAAACAGTGAATGGTGTTTTAGTATAAGTCAGTTCCAAGTTTACTCAGGACATAGTAATATTGCAAAATGATGTATTCTTTGTTCAAGGTTAACTGGGCATCTTCTATTATTTTATTTCCATATCTGGAAACCATATGGAGTAGCAAAGAACACACTAATCATTGGTTTTGTCTGCCATGATTATTGAAAACTAAGCACTCGTAAGGAGATGCAGGGTTTCCTACTGTGTAGTGCCTATCCATAACACATGGAGAAATGACATGGACACAAGTGATGGCGGGGGCTGCTGTGGTGTGCACATTTTGCACCCCCGCCCCCCAGCCAGTACTCAGGACAGCTCAACCAACAGTGTAAATGTATTCGAAAAGCCTTACTTACTCTCCTTGTTTACCGGAACCCAAAGAATTATTAACAAGGACACATAACATATCTCTCACAAGCCATCTTCATGTTGACCTGACTATAACTCTCATGGGCAGCAATAAGGTGCTTCTGGACAATTTGGATATCACATATCCTGGCAAAGATAAAACATTTATTTTAGGTTAAGCCATATAAAACTGCCATGTTCGTACATTTCAAAATGGTTAGAATCAGGGTCTTCATAGGTGGTCCAGTGGCTGAGACTCTGTGCTCCAGACGCGAGAGGCCGGGTTAGGTCCCTGGTCAGAGAACCGGATTCCACACGTGTTCACGTGTGCACGGTCAAATAAATGTCAAATAATAAAGACCTGGCAGTGTCAAATAAGTAAATCGGTTTTTTTTTTTTTAATGGCTAGAATCCTAGCAATTTTAAATGCGAACAGCTCTGAAGAATCAAAGCGAATGCTTCCCTCTGAAAGACTTGCCTCAGGAGACAGCAGGGGAAAAAAGTTCAATGGTTCCTACTGTGCTTTGTGAGCCTCAAGATAATTTGCATTAAGAATTCAAAATAAGTAGTCATGAAGTTCTAAAATCAGAGTGGTATATATAGAGATGTAAAAACAAGTGTTTAATAAAAACCATGATGTCTACAATGAATAGTAGATTGGATATGGAAAAAATAAGCTTTCTGAACTGGAAGAGAAACTCAAGAGTTTTTCCTGAAATTAGATATTAAGACTATTCCTGGAAGTATAGAGATAAAAATGGAAGGGAGGAGGAAAAGGAAAAGGGGAGCAAGGCAAAGCATAATTAGGATGCTTCTGCTCTCACATTGATGCAGAACTGAATTTCTGAGGAGAGGCTGCTGCTGCTGAACCCAAAGGGGTGATCAAAGAAGAGAAAAGAACATTTTCCAGAACGCTGGAGCCTGCAGATGAGAAGAACTCACCACGTACCGATGATAAACAATGCAGACCCCTACTGGTATTTTATGCACAAAGGTGATGAAAGACGCACTTGAGTCTCTGCCAGGCTAGCCAACTGAGCAAGAAATCAACATAGAGAATTGGAAAATGTGAAAGAAACAAGAAATGGTAATGTCTGCAGGCACTGAAACTATCTAATCCTAGAGAGACCTCTACCTTACAGAAGTATGTGCATACAAGTTAATAAAAAAGGTCAGAAGTTCCTAACAGGGGAACTATATACTATTAAAACATTAATAATTAAGTAACTTATTGAATAACAATTGCATAAAAGTAAGGCTGGGTCTAAAATTGCAGATTATATCAAGGATAGGAGGAGGTAACTCTCATATTTTTCATCTTAACCAGGAGTAATTGAAAGATGTTTTTCCTTTTCAATGTTAACTTTACAGTGTAGAGAAAAAAAAATTAAAAATAAATGTGGTCACTAAGAAAACACAAATGAGCAATATAAAGACAAAGTACAAGAGAAAGAGAGAGAGACAGAAACAGTCCCTTTGGTAAAAGACTAAAACAGAAAAAGAAATAGCAATGGGGAAACAGGCTAGAAGGGTAAATGGTTTTAATGCCTTGTTAAGTCTCTCCAATTAGATGGAAAATAAAATCCAGAATCAAATTATGTGGAGCATTGAAGCCATAGATTTAAAGTAGTAGGACATGGCTAAGTCAAAAATAAAAGTAATGGACAATAATTTGGAGGGGTAAATGTCCACCTAGTCAAGGCTATGGTTTTTCCTGTGGTCATGTATGGATGTGAGAGTTGGACTGTGAAGAAGGCTGAGCTCCGAAGAATGGATGCTTTTGAACTGTGGTGTTGGAGAAGACTCTTGAGAGTCCCTTGAACTGCAAGGAGATCCAACCAGCCCATTCTGAAGGAGATCAGCCCTGGGATTTCTTTGGAAGGAATGATGCTAAAGCTGAAACTCCAGTACTTTGGCCACCTCATGCGAAGAGTTGACTCATTGGAAAAGACTCTGATGCTGGGAGGGATTGGGGGCAGGAGGAGAAGGGGATGACAGAGGATGAGATGGCTGGACGGCCTCACTGACTCGATGGACGTGAGTCTGAGTGAACTCCGGGAGTTGGTGATGGACAGGGAGGCCTGGCGTGCTGCGATTCATGGGGTCGCAAAGAGTCGGACACGACTGAGCAACTGATCTTATCTGATCTGATCTGATACACATATGGAGCTTCCCAGGTGACTCAGTGGTAAAGAATCAGCCTGCCAATGCAAGAGATGCAGGTGGGAAAGATCGCCTGAAGTAGAAAATGGCAACCCACTCCAGGATTCTTGCCTGAAGAATCCCATGGAGAGGAGCCTGGCGGGCTGTAGTTCATAGAGTTGCTAAGAGTTGGGCATAACTAAGCGCGTGCACACACACACTCTTGCACATATAGATACATATATTAGGAAAGATACAAGCCAGGTATTATTAGTGGTTATCTCAGGGTGTAGATTAATGTGAGCTTTTCTTCTGCAACGTTTCTTCTTTATATTTATTGATATTTGCTGATTTTTTCCACAGTGACATGTTCTCTTTTATCATTCAAAACACTTATGGTTACCTCTACTTAAAAAATTAATGAATTTAAAGAATAAGAATAAGCCAATCTCAACATTGCCACATTTGTAAGGTGTTACTTTCTTTAATATATAAGTTAAGTTTTCAAATCAGAGAGAAAAAAAAGATGAATGGTTGTTTTAAAATTTGGGTAAATGGATAGTTTAAAGCAGAAATGCAAATGTTCAATGATTTTGTGTATTATGATTTTGGTTTTTAAACACATGCATGTCGTGGTGGTAGAGTCACTAAATCATGTACGACCTCTTGCGACCCCATGGACTGCAGCCCACCAGGCTCCTCTGTCCATGGGGATTCTCCAAGCAGGAATACTGGAGTGGGTTGCCATTTCCTTCTCTAGGGGAACTTCCTATCCCAGGAATTGAACCTGGGTCTCCTACATTACAGATGGATTCTTTACCGACTGAGCTACGAGGGAACATGCATATATATGCATTGCTAAAAGCCTTGAAAGGAATGTTTTAAGATGTTCACAATGGTTCTGTTAATTAGCCTCTGTATATCTATCTGTGTTCTCTAGAAATGAGCATGTATTATCTGTATAATCATAATATACTGTGAAAGAAAATAATCTCTCAAAGGACAAGAGAAAAAAAAATAAGAGCAATGTGTCCTACAACTGAAAGTAAGTTTGTGGAATTTGAACAAACTTGCTCAAAGCTAGAGAAAGATTAGATCTGGGATTGCTCCCATTCCTTTAGGATGTTCATCCGCCTTTCCCATCCCAGCCAAAGCCTCCATGAATGCCAGCTGGGCAGGAGCCTGGCTTCGTCTACCAGTTGAACAATTCGCAGTAGAAGTGAGATTAGAGGCCTGATGTGCTCTGAAACTTAAGCAGAATAGATCAGATCATATTATTTGGAAGAATCTCTAGGAAGGCACATTCAATTTCTGATGCCTTCCCAGAGGTACTCTTCTTGGAGCTTTAAAATGATCTTGCATTTTGTATCTCCTGTTAAAATCTTTTAATGTCTCTATTCAGAGACACCCTGGAGAAGAAAGTGGCGACCCACTCCAGTATTCTTGCCGGGAGAATTCTGTAGACAGAGGAGCCTGGCAGACTACAGTCCATGGGGTCGTAGAGGGTTGGACACAACTAAGCCGCTAACACATTCAGAGACAAGATTATCATCGGCATCTCTCCCTAGGGCTGACTGAAGTTCCCAGGTGTCTACACGACAATGAGAATGCAGTAGCAATTGAAAGGAAAACCGTTCCTATCAAACCGTGGCACTGGGTCTATCTTTTAGGAGTGGCAGACCCTGCGTGACCCTTCTCTGCGTGTACATGCCTTTCACCATGGGAAGCGGCAGGCCCTATATCCAAACCCACTACCAGGAATTCCAGGTTCAGATGAAGACATTTTTCTGTTTTTATAAATAGCTAATTGAGAGCCTCAAATCTAGAGCTGTATATCTGTCTCTCCCCCAAAAGATTCACCAGCACAGATGGCAAATAAGCCAAAGATAGATGTATCTGAGTCCTAAAGAAAGAAATGAGATTTCTCGAGCTACTTCCATTTCTGCAGCAGGCATTACTAGAACCAGTTCTGTATTCCCTGCAAGCTCCTACAGAGCCTGGAGGTACAGGAGGACATGAGCAAAAGTCATGCACAGATCCTTTAAAATGGACACTGCTTTTTTCTAGGTCTCTGTAAAAATCTTAATACACAACATGGATAATTAGGTAATCAAATTCGGACACTATCCTAGGCAGTTCTCAGTTTAGAGCACAGATGTCCAGATGTGCCTCGACCAGAACAGGAGGCCAGTCGTCTGTCAGCAGCCAGACGGGACAGCCAGAAGGGACAGAAAGACAACATCCCAGGTTTCGGAGAAGGTCGGGAAACATTTCCACAAGAGCAACAGTTGAGTAAAAAACAGAAGCAGGCGTAACTTAGCATTTAAGGAGCATTTTGTAATTCATAATATTTCACAGATATATTTCAGCTCCACCAGTACTTGTGAAGAAGGCTGAACTGGAAGTCTTCCTTTCCAATCCGCAGATATGAAAATTTACTCAGAGAGGCTAAGTGACTTGCCCAACGTCACACAGTTAGTATATGTTGGAACTTCAACTTCTTTCTGTTACCTGAGAGTCATCATTCCTTTGCTAATTTTTGGTCTCTCTCCAGCTGGAAGATACTGAAATTGCTCATTAGGATTTCATCACTTTAGCTGGAGACTGCTGCTGCTGCTTAAATACCTCTACAGACGCCTATATGATTGCACAGGGATATGATATCAAATAACAGAAGAATAAGACCTTTTGGGGCCTTTAGCTTAGATATCCTACCACGATTATAAAGATTTCTTTTCAGATTTGTGTTTTGTCTTTACAGTTCTTAGTTTCTTTGCAATCTCAATTTATAAAGCCATGCTTGTTTTAAATATGAATACAAATCCATAATTACATTCAAGAAGATGTACCGTATTTTATCCCAAGACTGCATACTCTGGCAGACCAAATATGCCCATAGGATTGAAGGTACCCACACATGAGAAGCTCAGACATTGTTTTCTTGTTAAAATTCAGCTATCACTTTATGGGGACATACACTCAGATAAAAGGAGGTTGGGATTAATACACCAATTTCAGTAGTTATTTCTAAAGCAGACTTGGATGGGTTAAATCAGGTAGGTGTACAGACACAGTTTTCTCTGTAAGACTGGAGAGAAGATGGGAGGTGGGATGGAGGATGCTAAGAAACAGATTGGGTAACTGGACTCATGATTTTCTCTAAAGCCAGCCCTGAGTACATGTCCCTGGTAAGCAGGACTCAAGAGAAAAAGATGTTCAAACACCTTGATCCATGTAAAAATAACTTTACCTACAAGTTATAGAAAGATGAAAAAATGAAATCACATCCTCAAGCATTTAAAAGAAATTGTAGTATTAAGATACATAAAACCTGTGCTGCCTTATCTGTGGCAACCCACTCCAATACTCTTGCCTGGAAAATCCCATGGACGGAGGAGCCTGGTGGGCTGCAGTCCACGGGGTCGCTAAGAGTCGGACACAACTGAGTGACTTCACTCTCACTTTTCACTTTCCTGCATTGGAGAAGGAAATGGCAACCCACTCCAGTGTTCTTGCCTGGAGAATCCCAGGGACGGGGGAGCCTCGTGGGCTGCCGTCTATGGGGTCACACAGAGTTGGACACGACTGAAGTGACTTAGCAGCAGTAGCAGCCTTATCTGTAGTAACAGATGTAAGAGACAGGCACATATTAATTCATAATTTATACTATAACTGTTCCCTTGACTGAAACTGATTGTTGCTATCATATTTTAAATAATCATGACAACCAAGACAAATAAAAATCAGACTACTTAGACTTTTATTGTATAAAGTATATATTTTTAAAAAAATTACAGTCTCAGTATCACTTTGTTGTTATTTACTTGCTCAGTTGTGTCCAACTCTCTGAGACCACATGAACGGTAGCACTCCAGGCTTCCCTGTCTTTCACCATCTCCCAGAGCTTGCTCAAACTCATGTCCACTGAGCTGGTGACGCCATCCACCAATCTCATCCTCTGTCATCCCCTTCTTATCTTGCCTTCAATCTTTCCCAGCATCAGGGTCTTGTCCAATGGATTGGATCTTTGCATCAGGTGGCCAAAGTATTGGAGCTTCAACCTCAGCATCAGTCCTTCCAATGAATATTCAGGATTGATTTCCTTTATGATTGACTGGTTTGATCTCTGTGCAGTCCAGGTGACTCTCAAGAGTCTTCTCCAACACCACAGTTCAAAAGCACCAATTCTTCAGCGCTCAGCCTTCTTTATGGTCCAACTCTCACATCCATACATGACTACTGGAAAAACCAGAACTTTGACTAGATGGACCTTCATTGGCAAAGTAATGTCTCTGCTTTTTAATACGCTGTCTAGTTTTGTCATAGCTTTTCTTCCAAGGAGTAAGCGTCTTTTAATTTCATGGCTGCAGTCACCATCTGCAGTAATTTTGGAGCCCAAGAAAATAAAGTCTGACACTGTTTCTACTGTTTCCCTATCTATTTGCCATGAAGTAATGGGACCAGATGCCATGATCTTAGTTTTTTGAATGTTATTTAAGTCAGCTTTTTCACTCTCCTCTTTCACCTTCATCAAGAGGCTCCCTAGTTCCTCTTCACTTTCTGCCATAAGGGTGGTGTCATCTGCGTATCTGAGGTTACTGATATTTCTCCTGGCCATCTTGATTCCAGCTTGTGCTTTATCCAGCCCAGCATTTCACATGATGTACTCTGCTTAGAAGTTAAATAAGCAGTATACAGTATCACTTAGAAGCCTACAAGAAGCTACTGTAGTTAGCCCTGGGGTTCTCTTTTTCTTGTTGATACCATAGGATTAGAACAATAAAACATTATTTTGTCATTATGCATGGATTTTATATTTGGGTTTTTTTTTGGGGGGGGTTTAAAAGTACTAAAAATCTCATCCTTTGGAAGGTGAACATATCCTTTTCTGACAACAGTAATCTAGGGCAAAAAATAGCGCCACCATATTGTAACAAAATACTGCCCCTTTTACTCTTCGCAAGTCGTCTCCTCTCCTCTCTCATAACTCCCACCGACGTGGGAATCCTCAGAGCAGTGATCACCCCTCAAACGCAGTGTTCTGATGACCCACCGTAAGACCTGTCTGGTCTTCGAAGAGTGAGGCAGGACACAGACTCCACAGAGTCAGAACACAGCAGGCATCCTCCCGTCCCCTCATTTCCTACTCTCTTGCCGCCCATGATAAAAGCGGCACCTGTGCCGTAGACGCCGACTCAAGATCCTGCTGGGCTGTTGATTCCTGTCCAAGGTGTCTACCCTCAACCCTGAAACTGCCTTTTCTCAAGAAAGTTGATGCCTGACGGCAGAGGCCACTGATGGCCACCCTCAGCTACATGAATGAAGTGATAGCAGTAACAATAATAATAACAGAGATAACTAGCATGTATAAAGCATGGGCTGTACTGGGCACTGTTACGCCTGCTTTATATTATCAACTGTTTAGTCTTTGTGATAACCCAGTATGGTGGTCCTCGTGTTTCTTGTTTCTCTGGCATCATTGGTTCCAATACTGCTGATAACTTTCTTCTTCATTTTGGAGGGAAATTTTGCAGCAATTGCTGTCTTGGGTTTTGTTGTTATCTTCATTTCAGTCCCTCTGTTCTAAGGGAACAGAGTTGGAAGATAATTTTATCCCTCTTAGACTCAGGATTTTCTTTCCATTTCTCATGAATCAAAGTTGTCTGCCTGGAATTTAAGAGTGGAATATCCCCTCCAGGGTTTTTCACAGATCCTGAACCCCAGTACTCCTGCTACATAGTAATAAGGAAGGAAAACTGTAGTACTAGCTGGAGAAGGTGTTGGTGCTTATTCAAGAACAAGGAACCTCCTATAATTCCCCATCTTGAGACTCATCACACTTTTATAGTAATTACTTGCTTAGTGTATACTTTACTGTTGGACTGTAAGTACTGCCACATGAATGGAACAAGAGTAATAACATAATAACAGAGATAACTAGCATTTATACAGCATGGGCTGTACTGGATACTGTTATGCCTACTTTATATTAACAACTTGTTTTGTCTTTGTAATAACTCAATGTTGCCAATTGCAAATGAGGAAACTGAGGCACAGAGCGATTCAATTAGTAAGTGCTACAGCCAGAGCCAGAGTCTCAGTTTAATCAAATGAAAATAAGTCGTTAGCTGAAACCTTAACCTTCCCAGGGTAAAAGTCACATTATTTCTTGATTTCTTATCATTCTAAAGAACAACATAGTAAAAATGTCCACACATAGAGGTCAATTAATTTAAAAATTGCTTAAAAAATAGGAATTCTTTCATTCGAACCCTAGCTGATTGGGACTTTTTGTTCATTATTGTTTGATTGCATTAAATATGATATATTTAATTTTCATAAATGTGTATATATGTAAATTTCTGAATCCTTCTTTGGGTAGATGCAATCCAAATCTGTTGCAATTGACCTCATGCTGCTAACATCTTCCGATTATGGTCACGATGGCAACTATTACAGATTGTCTTATACAGCATGCTTACAGAGAACGGTGTATATTTATGCTATAGAATCACTTCCACATTTTCCCAAATCAATTCGACATTCGTTTGTTGGGAGCTCACCGGGCCCAAGAATTAGTGTCAGGCACCTCCTTGTGCAAGGTGCCTTTGTAATGCCATGCAGGCTGGCTGGCTGCAATTGAAGCTGAATCCTCCCAGAGTCTGCAGGCTGTGTTGCTATTATCAGGATGCAAAAGGCAAGCTCATTCTCAAATTATTTCTTGGACCATTTGTCTCAAGTAGATAAAGGTTAAAATGTTCTTACATCTCAGTTGGAAAGCCTCTTTTTCTTTGATTTCCTCAGATGTGGAATAGTTTATTACCAGTCCCCATCTCCTGTTCCCCTGCTGGGGTTCTGAACTCCATCAGATAATATTTGTAAAGCACTTTGTGCTCAGAAGAAAGGCCACACTTAGAAGGGTAAGCATTATCCACCTGACTGCGCCCAGGGCAAACGTTGTCATCGGCCAAGCTTTCTTCTGCCCTCATACGCCATGTACCAAAGGCATACGTAATAATGAGAAACTCACTTTTCAAGCTCAAGCACAAAGGAATAAAGCAACCGTTGTGCCCAATGGAGCCTTGGAAGGCATGTGAAATAAAGCAGAAAGCAGAGGTTAGTTTTGCAAATTGTTAGAAAAAATCATCAGACCACAATATTCATGATAGGCAGTAAATCGCATTGGCCTTATCCAGGCTGACAAAGTATGCTTCTAACTCTCCACATGTTGCCTTTGCAAACAGTTTCCCTTTCTCTGCTCTGTTGAACTGGAGATTAAAAGAATCAATAAGATAACTGTTCAACCTCTTTTTGGATTTTAATGAATGACAATCACAAGACCATCATATCGCTATATCATTAACCACTTTTAAGAGTTCAACACATTTTTATTATGAACGATATTTTTATTATCATTCATCGCATACGTTCCTGAGATACAGACGTGAATAAAACGACGAGCGACTTCATTTATTAAATAAATAGACATAAACTGAGCAATTTAATGGCTTCAATTATTTTCATAGCCAAGCAATATTATCTGTAGCATGAGAAATGGGTTTTCAATTGGCCATTAGTACAACTTTAAAACTAAGTGCTGTGCTTTCTATGGTGTCTGGCACATAGAATGTGTTCAAAAACACTAACTTCTTTGGTTTCTTCTAAAAAATTGGAATCTTTGTCAGGAGCTCTCAGAACAGACTTTCTTTTAAATCATTCTACCTCCAGCATTCAGCACAATTTCTGGCAAGAGGTAGATGATCCATAATATTTGCAGACTGAGTGAGCCTGTCACAGAGTGGTAAATGGACATTCAAATGGTTTCCTAGCGCAGCTTACAGTGAGAACCTAACCAATAAGGTAAAGCACAGGAAAGCAAAATATATGGAATTTCTTTTAGTTCTGAGCCATCTTGTTATTATTTTTCAGTTATTATTTTATGGCTGTGGTTGCTAATGGATATTTCATCTCTTTTTAATGTTGATGAAATAAATCTAAATTTTCTTTAAAATGAGTACCAACAAAGGCATATTGTAACAGCTTTATTGAAATATAATTCATATTCTATACCATTCACACATTTATAGTACACAATTCCATGTCTTTTAGTGTATTTAAAGCATTCTGTAGCCATCACCACAGTCAATTGTGAAACACTGTCATCACTCCAAAAAAGACATCACAGGCCTCTTAGCCATCACTGCAGGCCTTGCTGCCTGTCTCCCCTGGCTCTGTGCACCCACGATTCTGCTTTCTGTACCTATAGATTTGGCTCTTCTAGACATTTCATATACATGGAACTATTCTGTGCCTGACTCCTTCTATTAATACTGAGCGTAATATTTCCAAAGTTTATCCTTGTGGTAGCATGTGCTGGTACCTCATTTCTTTTTATTGCTGAATAATATTCCATTGCATGAATATGCCACATTAAAAAAAATATCCATTCATCAGCTGATGGGCAGTTGGATTGTTTCCACTTTTTGGTTATTAGAATAGACCATGCTGCTGTGAACATTAGTGTATAAGTGTTGTGTGGACATACTTTATTTTCTCACCCAGGAGTGGAAGGCATACTTATAAATACGAAGAAGGCGAAACAAGTGAAACAAACGCCACATCCATTCATTTACTAGAGGAGATGGGAGAATTTTAGGCAGAGGAGAAGCTGCATTGACTAGGAGTCGTCAGGAGCCCAGGCACTAACTCTAATGAGGCACGTGACTCACTAATGAGGCACATGACTGGAAGGAAAGACGTCACCTCTGCTTTCTTGTGCGTAAGTGGTTGGGCCCTTACCTTTATCTCAAAGGTCAGCTTGCATTGCAGGGATTCAAAAAATCTAATGTAACAGGGGCCTGGAGTTAGATTTAGTTGAAATTCAAGGCAAAATCCAAAAGTACTAGGTCAAGAAAAATGAAAAAAAAATAGTGAATATGAAGAATGTAACAGATAAAAATACTCCCTCCTTGCCTTTAGGAATAAATAAAGGTTTTATCAGAAAGAAGGAAAAAAGTATATTCTGATCATCTTAATAAAGGCTACCCAAGTGGTTTAGTGCTAAAGAATTCACTTGCAATGCAGGAGACACGGGTTCAATCCCTGGGTCAGGAAGATCCTCCAGACTAGGAAATGGCAACCCATTCCAGTGTTCTTGCCTGGGAAATCCCATGGACATGGGAACCTGGCAGGCTACAGTCCATGGGGTCACAAAGAGTTGAACATGACTGAGTGATAGCATGCACGCATGCATCTTTATAAAGCAGTGATAAATGACTAAAGAGAATTAAGTAAATATTGATGCATAAAAATAAAAGTCTTGCTTGTTAAACAGCACTATAAGAAATGCAGATAAAAATTGTATTTGCAAACCTACCTTTTTTTAATCTAACAAAACTCTTTCTTTAATTACAAAGAAAAAAGAACACTTTATGAAAACAATTGAATATATAATAACTATCTCTAAGAAGGGGCTATTCAAGAAGTGTCTTATGATTTTATGAGGAAATGTGGAAAATTTAAAAACATCCACGTGTAATATTTCCTTTGTTCACATTATGTAGAGACTATATCCAAGATCCCAGCAAAAGATGGCAAACAAATGGACTATCCATGCCTTTCTTACTCTTTCCTCTTAATTAAAAGCTGTCTTCACCCAGGGGTTTCCCCTCACCCTTTCTATTCTTCAATTTCACTTAATATTTTTTAACTTATTAAAATGTGGATAAGCAGAAATATAATAGAACCTGTATTTATTAGATGAGAATATAGAAAAGTGGTTAGACAGATTTCTGTTTAAAAAAAATTATGCTTAGTCAACGGTATAAATTAACATCCTCATGCCTACAGCATATGCCTTTTTCTTCCCATGTGCTCAGAAGTAGGCCATCTTTGGAAGGTATGGGGGTGCTTTTCTTTCCCATATAGGTTCCAGGCATTGCCTAAGTGACTTGCCTATCAGTCTAGTAAGAAGAGAGTGAGATGGTCTCACTGCCATATTTATCCAAGCCTTAATGCTTCCCTGTCTTTAACACTCACACACACACACACACACACACACACACACACACACACACCCTCTGGGTAAAAAGAAGTGGCAGATGAGGGACATGAAAGACGAGGGTTGAAGAGGGTGAAGGTAATTCCACCCCTCTGCCTGTGTGCTGTGCTCACCCCAGGTCGGCTCAGTCTTGATTTTTGCACTTCACGAGTCGCACCTTCTTTGCTTTCGCTTTTCCCTCTCCCATCACCCAGCGGCCTCCGTGGGTCATTGCCTCAAGCTGTCTGGTCACTTGAGACAGTCAAGTTAAGGTAGATGGGAAGTGGGGCTGGGAAAGCTGATCCAAATCCAGAGTGCTTTAAGCATAATTTTTGGGACTACTTTTTTTTCATTTTTTAACACCAAAACATATGGCATTAGTTTCCTGAGAAACCAGGCATTTGGAAAGAATGATTTTGATATGAGGTTTTTAGCCTATCCAGAATAAATTTCAATCTTTTTTAAGCTTTCTTTCTATTCAAAACATATATTTTTTTTAAAACTGAAAAAAGTGAAAAATATTCATGTTAATCAACAGTGGGATGGATAGATAATGGTATATTTTTATAACTGAAAGCTATTGCAATGAAAATGTGACATTGAGTCAAAGAATTCAGACACAAAATAACACATACTGATGATTGTACTTAAATAAAATTAAAAAAAAAAAAACTTGTAATGCATACTTAGATGGTTAAGCTATAATGAAAAATCAGGAAAGTGATTGCCATAAATCCCAGGATGATGGTTTCCTTTGCAGAGGAGAAAGTGGACAGTGATTGGGAAATGGTATGAAGGTGCTTTCTAGGGTTTTAAAATCTTCTCTGTTTTGACTAAGGAGGTAGTAACATAAGTATTTGTTGTGATAATTCCTTGAAGGTATAAGGAAGTTATAATTCCTTGGGGGTATAAGATAAGAAAGAAAACAAAACATGCATTCACTATTTGGAATAGGGTGTGTGTGTGTGCACGCGTGTGCTCACATGCTCTCACTCAGTTGTGTCCGACTCCTTGTGACACCATGGACTGTAGCCCGCCAGGCTCCTCTGTCCATGGGATCTTCCAGGCAAGAATACTGGAGTGGGTTGTCATTTCCTTCTCCAGGGGATCTTCCTGATCCAGGGATCTAACCTGCGTCTCCTGCATTGCAGGCAGATTCTCTACCACTGAGCCACCAGGGAAGCCCATTTTATATGTTACAGGTACACAAATAATTCACAGTTTTGAAAAGTTATATTCCACTTATTATTATTAGAAAATGTTGGCTGTATTCGCTGTGTGTGGTACAATATATCCTTATTTTATACCTAATCCTTATTTTATCCTAATCCTAATTTTATCCTTATTTTATACCTAATAGTTGGTACCCTTGAAAGAGAAGTTGAGATTGCCTTTGAAAATTGGTAGGTTTTCAAAATAAGGTGATAGAGAACAAAAGAGACTTTTAGCTAATGGAACAGAATGAGGAAAAGCCTGAAATAGGAAAACTTCAGTTATCTCTTGGGTCAAAGTGATAGTGTAGTTTATGTGGAACATAGGTTAGGAAGCAATAGGAGGTAAGATTGAATACCTGTACAAAGAGTTTGGAGTTTATTCTGAGACCGAGGTTCTCATACGGTAAGGTGTACCAGAATCCCCAGCAGAGCTGTTAAAACAGATTCCTGGGCCCGAGCTCCTGAGTGTTAGATTCAGTAGGTCTGGGGTAGGGCCTGAGGACCTGCATCTCTAGCAAGGTCTCAGGTGGTGTTGAGCTGCTGGTTCAGGGAGTGAATCCTGGGAGGACAATGGGAAGCTGGAACTAGACCCAGCGTGAGCAAATGAGGCTAAACAAGGGGATGGTAACAAATGTGCAAAGGATGAAACCGACAGAAGACCCTTCAAGGAGGTGAGATGAACGCGAGCTAACCAAGAAAGCTGATGTACAGTGTGGGAAACTGTTTCTGGCTCACTTTCCCTCCATCCCTTCCCTACTTCTCTCTGTGTTTCTATTTCTCTCATATTTATTGGTTAAATCATTGTCGCCTTTCTAAGTCCTCTAGCTGAACTACCTTATGAAAGGTGACTGCATGTCTTCGGGCTTCAATTTTCTTGACTTTAAAATGTGGGAGTTGAATTAAACCCATGCTTTCCATTCCTTTTATTTTTTAAAAGAAACAGAATAAGTTGGACTGTGTGCTTAAATTGGCCTAGGCCTTCTCTGTATCTGTTTAAGATGTAAAGGGCTTCTAGGAGCAGAGTTTGGAAACCACTGTGGTTTTCAGGCCTGGCATAAATATAATTTCTGAATTATACTTATGAACTGATAGAATTCTTACCTAAAAAAGACTATAAGTCAGAGATTCTGGGTGCTCAGATAAAAGCTTCAGAAAAAACTGGCCTAGTGTATTAATTATAAAATAAACAGATTGCAGCATTTCCTAAAATAGATATTGCTTTGGTGTTATTTATACCTATGGAGAGTTAGAAAGAAAGGGGGGAATATTTAGGTCAGAGCCACACTGATAGTTAATTTCCAAAAGGTTAAGTAACTGATCATCAGTTCATCTCTACTTGATCAGAAAATTAGTCTAAACAGGTTTTATATTTTTTAAATGGAGATTTAGGTTAACTTTTAGATTTACTTTGAAAACAACTTTCTGCACCGTGTCTTTGGAAATGAGAGGCTTTTTAAAAGCCTTCATTTATTTTTTAACTGAAGGATAATTGCTTCACAATATTGTGTTGAGAGCTTCTTAATACTTACTTGTATGTTTTAATTAGCAATTGAATATTTGACTCTTTTTACCAGTGTCTTGATCTTTGATTTTTTTTCTGCCATCATAGCTTGATATAATTTAGCTCTTTGTCTTCAAAAAGAAATACTGAAAAATTAGTGTAATATTTGTTACTTTATTTTTGATTAATAGAAAGCACTGGTCTCCTGGGCACACTGACGACAGTTATCGTAGTAAATGCCCAGGAAAGCAGTTACCGAACACAAGTTAATTGCCTCTAACACCAAAGCTGAATTTGGGTGCCAGTCGTCTCTTTTAGAACTGTAGCTCTTTTCATGATAGAAAAGTACTTTAGCAATAACAAGTTTCAACAGAAGCAGTGGATGCGTGGGAGGAAATTGAAAACAGGGAGAGGAATAACATTTTATTGTGGGTGTTTTTTTCCCTTTCCCCCTACATGATGTCAGTTCTGTACGAACTTAATGGCAGCACATTACCTTTCCTTTGCGGGTTTTCATATCTTTTAAAACCCACCTGCTTGCTAATGTCAGTTCTCCTTTTTTTAAAAAAGAACACTTGTGAAGACTTTGTGATGCTTACTTGAAAATGTTCAAGTTCACTAAGTTCATACGGGGGCAAGTGAAACTTGATCCTAGACTTTGGCCAAAGAGATCATCTCAAACTGGGTACGTCTTGCATCATGAGAGAATTCTTAGAAATATAGGATTATTATCCTTTTCAAAAGAGCCCAGTGATGACAACAATTATTAGCCACAAAGGGGATTTGAAGGAGCAGTTCTTTACTTAAAACTATTCATGTTGTAAAGAAGAAGCTGAGTGTTGAGTAACTTTTAGGGGTCACTTACAGTCACACAACTAATTAATGACAGAAGTAGAACACTAACCTTCTAACCAGAATTCTCTGTCATCATACGCCAAAAGCAGCTGAAAGATGAGGCACACTGCTGTACCCTTTTAACATGCGCTCATGCTGATAAGACACAGATCACCGAGAAAAGATGGGGAAGGACTCTGTTGCGTATGGTACAGTGTTTCGTAAATATGGCATTTACACAGTTTTGTTCCTTTGTCTAAGTGTCACCCATCTTCCAGTAGCTGTCAGACTTAATTGCTCTCTAATGCCTTCAGGTAGTTGCGTTTTACATTTTGTTCAGAGTTGATAGTTACTGTCTGTGCATGGAATGGGCTGGTAGGAGCAACGTGGCTGTTACCAGAAGTGGAACCTTCTCGGTCCCTGAGGTTTTGCATTGTGTACACCCGTTACCGTTCATCCGAAACAAGATATAGAGAACTTCCGACTCCACAGAGCTTTTCTTTCTGTCAATTCAGTTCAGTTCAGTTGCTCCGTTGTGTCCGATTCTTTGCAACCCCATGGACTGCAGCACACCAGGCCTCCCTGTCCATCATCAACTCCCGGAGTTTACTCAAACTCATGTGCATTGAGTTGGTGATGCTATCCAACCATCTTATCCTCTGTCATCCCCTTCTCCTCCTGCTCTCAACCTTTCCCTGCATCAGGGTCTTTTCAAATGAGTCAGCTCTTCGCATGAGGTGGCCAAAGGATTGGAGTTTCAGCTTCAACATCAGTCCTTCCAATGAACACTCAAGACTGATCTCCTTTAGGATGGAGTGGTTGGATCTCCTTGCAGTTCAAGCGACTCTCACGAGTCTTTTCCAACACCATAGTTCAAAAGCATCAATTCTTCGGAGCTCAGCTTTCTTTATAGTCCAACTCTCACATCCATACATGACTACTGGAAAAACCATAGCCTTGACTAGACAGACCTTTGTCTCTGCTCTTTAATATGCTGTCTAGGTTGGTCATAACTTTTCTTTCAAGGAGTGTCTTTTAACTTCAGGGCTGCAGTCACCAACTGCAGTGATTTTGGAGCCCCCAAAAATAAAGACAGCCACGGTTTCCACTGTTTCCCCATCTATTTCCCATGAAATGATGGGACCGGATGCCATGATCTTTGTTTTAGCTTTAAGCCAACTTTTTCACTCTCCTCTTTCGGTTTCATCAAGAGGCTCTTTAGTTCCTCTTCACTTTCTGCCATAAGGGTGGTGTCATCTGAATATCTGAAGTTATTGATATTTCTCCCAGCAATCTTGATTCCAGCTTGTGCTTCATCCAGTGTTTCTCATGATGTACTCTGCATATAAGTTAAATAAGCAGGGTGACAATATACAGCCTTGACATACTCCTTTTCCTATTTGGAACCAGTCTGTTGTTCCATGTCCAGTTCTAACTGTTGCTTCTTGACCTTCATACAGGTTTCTCAAGAGGCAGGTCAGGTTGTCTGGTATTCCCATCTCTTTCAGAATTTTCCACAGTTTATTGTGATCCACATAGTCAAAGGCTTTGGTATAGCCAATAAAGCAGAAATAGATGTTTTTCTGGAATTCTCTTGCTTTTTCAGTCCTTTCTGTGCAAGTTCAGCTCTCTTCTCCAGCACTACCTCATTCCTGGAGCCCGTGAGTAATTATGTCTGAGTATGAATCTCTTATACATGGAGACACAGCACCTGTAGTCATTCCTGCCCAGCTTCATTCAGTAAAACACTGAGGTCCATCCAGGCTGCTGTGTGCATCAGCAGCTCTTTTCTTTTTGTGCTAATTACTATTCTGTTCTATGGGTGTGCCACAGCCTGTGTGTCCATTTCCTTGTCAAGGAGCACTTGGGTTGTTTTCAGGTTTTGGCTCTTATGATTAAAACCGCTATGATTATTCTTATACAAGTCAGTCTTTATCTGGGCATAGTTTTCATTTCTCTTATGTAAGTACATAGGACAGGAGTTGCTGTTTTTCAAAGTACCACTTATTAAACACTCCATCAGCACTCGATGAGTAGTCCAGAGTCTCCGCAACCTTGCCAGCGCCTCGTGTTATCGTAATTTAATTTTAGCTATTCTAATGAGTGTGAAGTGAGGCTCTATTGATTCTAAACGACATCTTACTGATGGCTAATGATGATGGAAATTTTTTCATGTGCTTATTATCTACTTGTATATCTTCTTGGAAAAGATGTCTATTCAAAACTTTTACCAGTATTCATTGCGTTTTTAAAATTAGTTATTTGTAGTCATTTAAAACTATATGTTGTATATGTGTCCTTGGTCAGATGTGTTTTACAAGCACTTTTCCCTCAGTCTGTGGTGTGTCTATTTATTTTCTTAATGGCGTTTTTCAAGTAATAAAATATTTTCAATTTTAATAAAAAGTCCAATTTATCAGTTTTTTTCTTTCATGGCAATGCTTTTTAAATTCTATTAAAAAATTTGCCTAAGGTTCATTTTCTAATTATACCATTGAAGATTAGTAGGCTTTAAAATATTTTTTCCTTCCTTGAAGCTTTGAAACTTTGCATGTTGTCTTTTTAACCAGTGAAAATGTTTTTTGAGATAAAATGGAATATGTTTTTTGCAGATTTTTAGGGTTTTGGGTGAGACAAATGAAAAATTAAATGATGTTTATGCAGTGACTTGCATGAAAAGATATTTAATAGATGCTACTTACACTCCCAGTAGCAAACCTCATCCAGTGGATTTAAAATTTTTGACTTATCGCTGCACAAGTACGTGTTGATGTGCTTAGACTAGTCCAGGAGCACTGATGTGTGCAGCTCTCGTGCCGAGGCCTGCAGGGCTTAGCACCGAGTCTTACAGACACACCAACTCTGCCGAAACATATGCAGAGGTACCTCACATTTGCTCTTGCTTAAAAGATAACAACACTTTTGCATCAATGACATTAGTGTCCAAATAAAATAGCAGTCCCTAACTTTATATTCTTACTGAATAATTAGCCTCTTAACCCAATAAAGTAGCCAGACAACATCCAATTAAAAGTACTTTATGGGATAAGCCGTGGGAACAAAAAGTACCTTCTGGTATAGTTAGGGAGTTTGGGATGGACGTGTACACACTGCTGTATTTAAAATGAATAACCAACAAGGACCTACCGTATGGTGCATGAAACTCTGCTCAGTGTTATGCGGCAGCTTGGATGGGAGGGAGGTTTGGGGGGATGGATGCATGTATGTGTATGGCTGAGTCCCTTTGCTGTTCACCTGCAACTCCCGTTACACTGTCAGTTGGCTGCATCCCAACACAAAATGAAAAGTTTAAAGTTTGAAAAACAGTACCTCATGTAGATTGAATAATAGATGAAATTCTAAATGTGCCAAATTGGGATCTGCCCAGTGGGTGATGCAAATTCGCATTTGCCAAGACTGCATTGTAGTTCATAAGGTTGATTTTAAGCACGATTCTTGCAGACTGACTTTGTCCCCATGAGCTCTGCTTTCTACAGTGCCTATGTGACTTGCATGCGCACACACACACACACACACACACACACACACACACTCCACCAGGGCCATTTGGAAATGTACCTGAGATGCAATGCGCTACAGCAGAGTCACTCTGGTTTAGGACAGTGTCAACCTTTGCAAAGCCTCAGTCACATGGTTTCCCGGCCTCACTGTGCCAGCTGGATTTGAAAGAAGCATTTCGCTCTTGAAGTATTTGATTCATCATAATTCTCAGTCTTTTTCTACTTGTGTTTTCAGTAAAATCTTCTTCTCCTATTCTATCTTCTGTAGTCTTAGAACACTCTCAGTAATGGTTAAAGATGTAGTCTCGGTACTTCTTGCAAATTATCTCTAGATTCCCATACAGTAATGCTAGGTATAGATTCTTATACCCATTTTACAATTAAGAAGTTCAGATTCAGTATTCTATAATAACCTAAATGGGAAAAGAATTTGAAAAAGGATGGATATGTGTATTTGTATAACTGAATCACCTTGCTGTACCCCTGAAACTATTAATAATACAATGTTGTTAATCGACTGTGTGTATGTGCACTCATTTGCTAAATCATGTCTGACTCTTTGAGACCCCACGGACTGTAGCCTGCCAGGCTCTTCTGTCCAGGGGATTTTCCAGGCAAGAATACTGGAGTGGGTTGCATTTCCTCCTCCAGAGTAAAATAAAAATTTAAAAAAGAAATTACCAAAGCTACCCAGCTGTTAAGTGGCTGTTTGGGAATACACACTTCAGTTTGTCTGTCTGCAAAGCATATGTCTTTCCCACTGCACACCATGCCATTTCCCTGGTTCAAGGGCAACATAACATTTACTACAGTGGAAGGAAATTCCAGAGTTTAAACTATTGTCAAGATAAGTCACTTATGTAGTCTTATATTAGTCAACTTGACAAGTTATAAACAGCTTCATAGATACTTCCTGTTGTCTCTCTATGGTAAACTTTGACATACACATTTACAATTTGTCTTTCTGGACAATACCATGTCTCTTCTCCAAGGGGAGATTTAGATACGTCACTAAGTCCTTTCTAGTGAAACAATGAAGAAAGTCACTTTTAGTTTGATTTATGCAGGGTTGGATTGAAAATATTGGGCAAAGGGCTGGATTTTCTTTGTTTAGGCTATCTTTGGTTGAGCACGTAGGGACAGAAATTTAAAAATACACAGACACACACATACATAAAAACCCAGAAATGGCTAGAAGAAACAAGAATGTCTTCTAGTTTGGTTTCTTTTCTCAAGTTGATTATTTGTGACTAGCAGTCTACAGATGAAGAATTTTAATGATCAGAACCTAGAAGTATGCATTGTGCTATTCTGAGCCCGTTTCATTAAAATACAAGCTTGCTGGAGGTACGAAGAAGAAGTTTTTGTTGTTTAAGATAGCATACAATATTGATCATCTCTTCAAAGGCGCTCAAAATTACCATTTAACTCAGGGAATTTTATATCCTGATACCAGAAGATATGGTGATACTTTTCTCTTTTATTTTATTTTAATTTTTTAAAAATAAAACACAACAACACACACTGTCCGTGTGTCCTTTCTTTCTGCGCCCTGGCAGGAAATTAGCTAACGTTCTTGGAATGTGCAGTCTTTCACTGCTCAAGGTTTTTGTTTTCCATCCTTTTACAGAAAGGATTGTTCTTAGCATCCTACCAGGGGCACATCAATAGAGTCACCAACACAACTGGTGGATATTTTCTGTTATGTTGACAGAACAGTGTGCCAAAAAATTCTCTGGCTTCTTCGTGTAATACTGCAGGTGTCATCTACATGTTTTAAACGTGAAATAGATATTTCATTATCATCAGGCTTGTTGTGAATACCAACAACTGGTAACTCAAGTTCTGCCCCAGAAAACTATATTTCGGGATGACTTTCTCACACAAAGTGTTTTTCTTTGCTTAATATTTAAATCAAGATTCTTGTTCCTGGCTTTAGTACCTCTGTCATATGTATTTGCATTATTGTTTATCATTTAAGTATTTAAAGAATCCACATGCGATGCAGGATACCCTGTTTCTATCACTAGGTTGGGAAGATCCCCTGGAGAAGGGATAGGCTACCCACTCCAGTTTTCTTGGGCTTGCCTGGTGGCTCAGATGGTAAAGAATCTGCCTGCAATGTGGGAGACCTGGGTTCAACCCCTGGGTTGGGAAGATCCCCTGGAGAAGGGAAAGGTTACCCACTCCAGTATTCTTGCCTGGAGAATTCCATGGACAGAGGAGCTTGCCAGGTTATAGTCCATGGTGTCACAAAGAATTAGATATGACTGAGTGACTTTCACTTTTCACATCATAGGTTTAGCAAGCTATCCTTATTGAGAATGTCATCAGATACCTAGGGACACAAAAGAGCCAGTAGATCAGAATAAATTCTTCATCCAAAATCCAGTCTTGCTTCAGCTAGACCAATACTTAATGATCCTTCCCTTTCCTAGAAGCGAAACTTGGTGAGGCGGGTAAATAAAAATATTCAAAATCATAAAAATAAACATAAATTTTATGTTTGTTCTGTTCACAGATCATCTGTGCTACACTCCAGCATTTTAAGTCTATATCCATGTAGGAAATGGGTGAGGAAGATGGGCAGTCAACTGGGAAATTTAATGAATAGAAATAAAACGTATAACTGTAGGTTTAAAAATAATTCAGTGGTTGTTCTGCTACCAGGATAATGATTCTGGGACATATATTTCTTTCTTTTTTTAAAAAATAATAAAGTGTTCCCTTACTTTTCCCCTTCACTCTTCAGAGATAGCCCCCATTACCAGATCAACCTGTATTTGAATTCTGTTTTTAGGGAAGAAGCATTCTGCTGTGTGTCTGTCCTGTTGATATGAGGATGATTAAAAGCTTGGCAACTGGACACACACGGCAAGGACAAATTGATGAGGGCTCCGATAGAGAACGTGTGTTGAAATGCATTCTCTTCTTGGTGGAGTCACAAGATGCTCCTTCGTCCTTTGCCTAAACCGGTGGGGCATATATTTCTTGTGGAAAATAAAGAGGAGAAGTAAACATGTGTATTTATTTCTGTATCTGTGTATAAATGGATATGTATACAAACTGTGACAGAATCAGGAGAGAGGGGGCTTCCCTGGTGGCTCAGTGATAAAGAATCCACCTGCCATGCAGAAGGCCAGGGTGCGATCCCTGGGTTGGGAAGATCCCCTGGAGAAGGAAATGGCAACCCACTCCAGTATTCTAGCCTGGAGAATCCCATGGACAGAGGAGCCTGGTGGGCTACTGTCCATGGGGTTGCAAAGAGTCAGACATGACTGAAATGATTAAGCAGCAGCAGCAGCAGGAGAGACGAAAGGGCCAGATGAGAAGGGAGACAGGTGTTAGTATGACCAAAGCAGTGAGGCTGAATTTTTTCTCTCTCTTTCTTGTTGCCTTAGCTCGTTCTTGGCTCTCAGTTGCTGAGGCCCTTGTTTCGTGAGTTCTAATATTGTGATATTTCAGTACAGTGTGGCGTATGACAAACACGTCTTGACTTGTGACTAGACGGATTGCTGAAGAGGACTTCTGATAAGGGGCTTTCCCGCATTCTGAGAAAGTCAGCACTGCCCATCAGCACAGCCAAGGTTCTCAAGGACACTGGCCTTGGCTCATGGGATCTACAGTAGAGGCTGGTGCTTCCAACCCATCCTTAGTCAGAGCAGGCAATTCTGTCCTCCCACCTTTTTTTTTTTTTTTTTTACTGATAATACATTCCTTCCCCTTCAGACACTTCATCTTCAGATTTTGAGAACTTCTGCCCACTTTAACTCCCATCAATCAGATGTTACATAACAGCACCGTGTTCTCTTCCCAAAATGAAATCTATTCTTCAGAACAGCTATAAGTGGCTCAGGCTCAGAAAGAAAGTGGATGTTAAATGTGATTTGTCATATCCTAGGAACAACTAGACTTTCCGAAGGAATAATTGTAGCTGGATGTAAATGGAAGATTGAAGTGGAGGAAGTCTACAATTTCGTAGACAAAAGAAAGAGAAATTGCCCTTCTTCTGGGAACTCATATTCAAAAGGATCCTTAAAAATGGAAGACCTCATGCGAAAATGCAAATCCCTCCAAAATTCTACCAGATCTTTTGTAGTTCTGTTAATTAAACTCATGTGGTAGGGCTGAGGCTATGAGAATTCTCATAATTAACTTCAAGCGCTTTGAAATTTGGATGCTTTAAAATGTGTAAGGTGGTTTTCTAAGTTAATTTGAAAATGGAACTGTCTTCCTCCTCCACCCCTCAATTCCTATTGTGAGATATGTATTAATGAGAGTTGAATCTTAAATGATGGCATTATTGCGTCATCCCAGATGGCGCTAGTGGTAAAGACCCCATCTGCCAATGACGAAGATAGAAGAGACACAGGTTCAATCTGCGGGTTGAGAAGATCCCTGGAGGAGGAAAATTGCAACCCACTCCAGTATTCTTGCCTGGAAAATCCCACGGAAGAGGAGCCTGGCGGGAGACAGTCTATGGGGACAGTCTATGGGGTCACAAAGGGTCAGACACAGCTGAAGCAACTCAGCATGCCTGTGGGAATCATTATCATGTGACCCATGCATGTTGGTTTTTGCGAGGTGTGCCCTCTGGTAAGTAGTGTCCAGTTTGTTCTTTGGTCACCAACCATGATTGAATAGAAGACAGTTTTTACTGGACACTAGGTGGCAGCAAACTGTTGAGCTAAACAATTAGCCGAAGGACAAGGACGCTCAAACCTCTTCATGGTTTTCAAAGGGAGGTGATGCAAATGGGTATGGATGAAACTGAATGGTATGGAAGAACAAGCTTGCTTGCAAGTTTCAAAGGCATAACTCTAACTGTTGTCTCTCCCAGTATTTTCTGAAGCTTCTTGAAGCTTCATCGACTTACCTTCACACTATATGTGTGTATGCAAGGGTTAGTGTGTTAAGTGTTAGTCACTGAGTCATGTCCCACTCTTTGTGACCCCATGGACTGTAGCGCACAAGGATCCTCTGTCCATGGGATTCTCCAGGCAAGAGCACGGGAGTGGGTAGCCATTCCCTTCTCCAGGGGTCACACTATATAGGGCAGAATTATACACCCAAAAGACTAACCCTAATGAATGCCACATTCAGTTTCATTATTTCTCTGGAGTCAAAAATAGATATCCATGAAATTAAAAGATGCTTGTTCCTTGGAAGAAAAGCTATGACCAACCTAGACAGCATATTATAAAGCAGAGACATTACTTTGCCAACAAAAGTCCGTCTAATCAAAGCTGTGGTTTTCCTAGCAGTCATGTGGATGTGAGAGTTGGACTATAAAGAAAGCTGAGTGCCGAAAAATTGTTTCTTTTGAACTGTGGTGTTGGAGAAGACTCTTGAGAGTCCCTTGGACTGCAAGGAGATCCAACCAGTCCATCCTAAAGGAAATCAGTCCTGAATATTTATTGGAAGGACTGACACTGAAGCTGAAGCTCCAATATTTTGGCCACATGATGCAAAGATCTAACTCACTGGACAAGTCCCTGATGCTGGGAAATATTGAAGAGAGGAGGAGAAGGAGATGACAGAGGATGAGATGGTTGGATTGCATCGCTGACTCGATGGACATGAGTTTGAGCAACTTTAGGAGTTGGTGATGAACAGGGAAGCCTGGAATGCTACAGTCCATGGGGTTGCAAAGAGTTGGACATGACTGAGCAACTGAACTGAACTGAACTGTAATATCTTAGCTTCTGTCTGTCATGAGAGGTTGTCTTTAAATCTGTGTCACCAATTAATCTCTTTTAGTTGTTTTAAGTGGTAATATGTAAATCATTACTAGAAATATAGAAAAAAATATATGTCAGCCCAATGCTTAGTACAAATGCTTAAAAAAATAAATATAACCTGTTCAACTGTGTACAAATCACCACTCAATGATGGCTAAGAATATTAATTGCCTGTGAAAGATGATTAGATTGTCAATAGAGTTTTAAATGTAAAACAAATAAAAAGTGAATCAATAAAATTTGACAATGAGAAATCAGACTACAGAAGTAGATAACATTCTAATTATCAACTTGTGTATTTACCTATAGATCATTTTTGTAATATTTCTTTGTAAAGTGTCCCATTGTATTTTATATGCTCATAATTGGCTTCTTACTCCAAGAATAAGAATGGACATAAATGATGCTAAATATAAACCTTATAAAGAAACAAAATTCTCAATGATGGAACCCAATGTTTCAGGAAAATTCCAGTGACATTGTATTTATAGTGATTCCTCTACGTACTATTACCAAAGCAAGGTGTTATAAAAAGAAATTTGAAGTTTTGTGAATTGATTTTAAGGCTTTTAGATTGAATTAGGGTGGAGGAAATTCTAAATTTCTTCCAAGTATCAATAGTTCTTTGTGGTAAGGTCATTAGCTTGTCAACTAGACACCATTAAAAGTCTTGACAAGATGAGAAACAAGAGATAATTATACTTTGCATGGGAAGCTAGATGTATTCTTTAGTTTCATATAGTCATGAAATAAAAATGATCAAAGGATGGATGTTGTATCAGAGTGCTAACATTCTCTTTGGAAATCTGACTTCTGTAGACTAGACTTATATTGCCAATCTTCTACAAGACAAAATGGGATCTGACAAAATATTTTTCTGACTTGTGAACTTAGTTATATGAAAATTCATGTAAAGGCATAAAAATTATCATTTGACTTGCTTATTTAATGCCTTGCTTTCTAGAAAGCTGTAAGTTTGAGAGTCGAATTACCCAGAAAATGAGTGAGATATGGCTGCTGAATTAAACAAAGCAAATCTTAAATGACTGCTTTAGACGATTTTGAAGTCTGAAATTTGCTTTAACATTGATTTTTTTTTTAATCATAGGAGAGTACTTTTCTCTTTCAATACTGGGATCTACTCTTGGCTAACATCTTCCAGCCCATAAGAGAGAATTCTTTTGTATCTTAAGAGATACACATGCCTTATTCTGCTTTAGTGTAAGAGGGTCTGTTTCTTCTGCTATCAGAAAAGGAAAGGTTATCTATAAAGCCAGAAAACACTAAATGGTGGAAATTCTTTGTACTCACATCTACTTTAGTATTCTTCTTTTAGGACATTTGTCCCTCCTCAAATCCCCAACCGAATAAGAGGCTCCTTGAGGGCAGGGACCGCGCTGTCCTTCATCTCTCCATGTCCCTTTCTGTTTAGCACAGAGTCTGACACTCAGACCATTTTAATTAAATGTGAGTGAATGACTCCCATGGCTCAGTAGTAACAGACAGAAACCCAGTCAGAAGTGAGACTGCGCTGATATTCATAAGGGATTCTTGAAATCATCAGGAGGGTAAGTTCCTATTGGGCTTCCCAGATGGCTCAGGGATAAAGGATCCACCTGAGGTGCAAGACACAGGGGTCCAATATCTGGGTTGGGAAGATGACCAGGAGTAGGGAATGGCGACCTGCTCCAGTACGCTTGCCTGGAGAATCCCATGGAGAGAGAAGCCTGGCAGGCTACCGTCCAGGGGTCACAAGCAGAATCGGATATGACTTGGCGATCGAACAACAACCAAAACAATGCAGTTCCCAGGAATCAATCAGTCGATTCAACTAAACTCTACATTTTTTTCCATTTAGTCAACTTCTTTATTTTGAGTTTACAAGCAAAATGGTAAGATGGTGCAAGTAGTGGCCTTGAATTTGTTTTTTGTTTTTTTTCCCCCCAGAATGGAAAATGTGATGCCACTAGAGGTCACTCCAGTCATTAGCAACAGAATGATTAGCATGGCCTTTGTCTACGGGTAAAGCAGCTCTTGTAAAGCCCTTAACATTTCCCGTCAGCAGGAGTTGAGTAAAAATTGAACACTCACAAATGGTCAGGGCAAACATGATGATTTGTTCTGTCTCTCTTCCCCATCACGGTTTACCTTCCTCTGTATCATTTCTTTTGGCTCCAGCTGGAGACCGGCTAGCCAATAATAACCAGGTTGTTTATTGCATGCATATTATGTGTCAGGCAATGTTTTAAGCACGCTGCAGCACTTAACAGCAATCCCATGAGGTCAGTACTGTACTGTCACCAATTTACAGAAGGTAAGCTCGGGACTGAGAGATGTCATTTATCTCATGACGGGCAGAGCTGGGATTCAAACAAATGCCCATACATTTAACACTAATCTGATGCCATTGGCAGCGGCGGAGTATGTCTGCCTCTCCTTTCCACTTAAACAACAGGTTTCAATATCAGAACGGGAGAAAAGCTTCAGAATACATATATGTGGCAGCAGAAATACATTGACAGCATAGCAGCATATATTCTGACAATATATTCAGCATATATTCTAGCATTCTTCAAATTATTGTATAGGTCAGGCAAATAACTAGTGTGAGGAGGTATTGTGTGTGTGTGTGTGTGTGTGTGTGTGCACGTGCTTGGGAGGGAAGTTGATTTAGGGGAGAGCATGAAAAACAAATCTTTCAAGTTAATGGTCGGATTTGCTGTTCAACATAGTAGAAAAGGCCAGCCCAGCAGATCCATGAGTTTATCATTTCAAAAAGGAAAATAGGGATTTCCCTGGTGGTCCAGTGGCTAAGAGTCCACACTCCCAGTGCAGGGGTTCAGTTCCTGATTGGGGGAACTAAGATCCAACATGCTACACTAAGATCTGATGCAGTTAAATAGGTAAATAAATAATGTTTTAAAAAGGAAAAAGAAAACAGGTTTTTTTCAATCTGCCATTGAAGGAAATATCCCTGGTTCTGAGCTGCAGCTGGGAATGTATCAAAAGCTAAAGAAAGTACCTTTTAAGAATATCTTTGACAATTTGGAGTGAGACCTGGGACTCTGATTTAAGCCCTGTCCTACATAAAAGAGTACCTTGTAGGCTAAACAAGGCATTTAATCGTCAAGAATGATGATATCTATGTGTTTATATAATACCTGTCCCCATGGCACACCCAACTCAATAGATGAAGACATGGAGACAGAGGGAGTTTAAAGACATTTTCCTCAGCTCCCCAAGCAAATGAACACCGAGTGTAGAATCCCCAGCCCTTGAATTTCCACTCAATTCTTGGGTTAATGGGACCCTGTTTTATGCTCGTTTGCACTGAGCTTGGAAATCTTCCTTGCTGAATTTTCTTACAGGATCCCTTTTTACCCAGGGTGACAAAGGCTTCCAGTTTACCCTAACCAGGCAGATATCTTAACCTCATAATGCAATCTTCAGGAAACCCCCCTCTGCTTTCACTCGGAGCCCCATAAAAATCAGTAATCAGGAATGCTCCTCATTTAGGCAGTCGCCACAGTTGGCACCTGTACTGGCGTGTGCCTTTGGAATGGAAAGTCAGGATGGTTTCAAAGTTCCATATACAATAACAGGAAAAAAATTAAACAAAGGAACATTTTAAGCAGCAGTCCCCACCTCTGAGCTGTTTCTTTCCTATCTCAGCCAAAGCGCTGCATACTTAAATTCCCCTGAGAGTAGACAAGACTATAAAACCGACATTTGAGGTTTTCTTTGCCCCACAGCTGAGGAAATACAAATTGTTATAAACTTTCTCTTCTAGCATAACTTGCTGCCTTTCAAAACACTCTAGAATGGCAAGTAGAGACAGTTGAAAAGGAGGAAAAAACTGAGCTCCAATCTATTTATCTCACACCCTTTAGTATGAGAAGTGATGTTTTCTGGAAATATTTTAAAACAGCATTTGCATTTCTGGTCAGCCATCACATTTTAGCTTTAACACATACGGGACAGTAAAAGTAGCAGGTTAAAAACTATTTCTAACTTCATGGATGGGGAAGTAGGATTTAAGGAGGAAGAAGCCTGGTAATACATTGTGTCGTGAAGTGTTAGTCGCTCAGTTGTGTGTGACTCTTTGTGATCCCATGGACTGTAGCCCACCAGATTCCTCTGTCCATGGAATTTTCCAGACAAGAATACTGGAGTGGGTTGCTATTTCCTCCTCCAGGGAATCTTCCCGACCCTGGAGTCAATCCCAAGTCTCTTGCATTGCAAGCTGATTATGGCAATCTATTAGATGAGTGGTTTATTTGTTGTTAAAACTCCAGAGCCTTTCTCTACTTTTATTATGAAAAATTTATTATTTCACTACTCTTATTATGAAAGTACCATGACAGGAGCTTACTGTGATCAAACAGGCACTGTTTATGATAGAAGTTTCTCTGGAGAAGAAATTGTAAGGACCTGAACTTAGCTGCATGACAACTTCTCCAGGCATTGGTTCCTTCATTTGTAAAACCTAGGTAATAATACCATATTAATTGTTCCTTTCTCATAAAACATTTCATCTCATAGCTATTTTGTCAGGATGAAGTGAGCTTTTTAAAGTAATATAAGATGCAAATTTTTAATTATATCCTTCAATGAAAGCCTTTAAAAATTCTCTATTTGTATATACCAGTCGGAAATACGTATTCTAATGCAGAAGAAGAGATCATGTTACATTATTTGCCTTAAGTTCCCCACAAGTATCATACCAGTTGAATTATAACTGCCAGTACATTCTTCGGTTTGCCACAGCAAAAGCCACACTCTTAACTTTGATTCCTTTCTCTCTTTCACAACCCAAGTTCATGCCAATAGGAAATCCTGTGGGCACTCCTTACAAAATGTACCCAGAGTCCAACCACTGCTCACTGCCTCCATTGCTACCTGCTTAAGGCACTACCTGCATTATTGCACCTTTTAAACCACAAGCCTATAGAAAAGTCACAAGTGCATTGCAAAGACTTTTGTTCCCTGGTGCTATTTGAGAATCTGTTGCTGACCTCATGCCTGACAACCCTAGAATAATTTAGTGTATCTTTTCTACAAACAATACATTTTCCTATATAACCGCAATATAATCATCCAAACCAGGAGATGACCCTTGGTACATTAGTGCCACATTGGTTCTAAATGCCTCTACATGGGCAGGTTCTCTACCGACTGATCTGCGAGGAAAGCCCCTCTACAGGGGCATGCCCTCAAAAATCTATCCTCAACAACAGCCAGAGGATACCTTTAAGATGGAAGTCTGATCACGTTCCTCTTCTGCTTGAAGTTCCCCAGGCCCTCCCCATCACCCTCAAAGAAACAGATCTTCTCAATGGGTTGGTTACAAGGCTCTGTGCATCTGGCTTCCTGCTAACTCCATGACCTTCTTCTGCCCGCTGGCCTCCCTGGCCTTTTGCTGTTCCTTGAATGCACAGTTGGGCTCCCACCTCATGTCCTTCACAACCTGAGCCCTCTGCCTGGACGTTCTTCCTCCAAGCATCCTCATGTTCACACCTCATCTCTTCCACCTTCTCAAGCATTTTCCCAAATGCCACTCTCTCTGTGAGGTCTTCTCTGAGCATCATCTTCGAAATAGGAATCCACCTCTCACCTGACTTTCTTCCCTCCTCATTTATTTTCACTACTAGCCTACTGCCTTCTCATCTTCTAATATACCCTTTACTTCCTTCTTTTGTTTGCTTGCTTTTCTCTCCCTGCCATCAAATGTCAGCTCTTAAAAGGAAGACATTTTTTTCTCTGTGCTCTCTGCTCATCCTTGTACTTAGAATAGTGCTCCCCTCATAGCAGGTATTCAATCACTGTTTGCTGAATGAATGAATAACACAGGAGCGGTGCAAATACCTTGACCTCACAGTGGTGTGGCTTCTCCTAAGAACCAAAGCAACCACTGTTTCACTTACCACACTTAATCCACAGTCTCTTTATGAGGCAGATGTTTTTACCCTGTGTTATTGGAGAATATGAAGGCCAGGTGGCTGTCTTCCTCTAAGTCACATAAGCAGTTAGAGAGGAACTCCGATGAGAGACCTAAGCTCCTTCCAACTTTCTCCATGTCCTTCATTCCACCATCTCCCCAAAAGAACAGGGTAATTTTTCAAGTTGAGCTGGTACCTTTTTGTGTGCATCACATTCTTTTCCCATGAAAGCTACAGCTTCCACACTATATTATAAAACAAGCGCTTAAAGGAATTTTATCCAGAATTTATCCAGGAAATTTATTTATTATTTTTTTTATCCAGGAAATTTAAATTCTTTATAAACCAGTGTTATTTGCACAGGCACATGTCTTACTATACTTTTCTTAACTGCTGCTGCTGCTGCTGCTAAGTCGCTTCAGTTGTGTCTGACTCTGTGCGACCCCATAGACGGCAGCCCACCAGGCTCCCCCGTCCCTGGGATTCTCCAGGCAAGAACACTGGAGTGGGTTGCCATTTCCTTCTCCAATGCATGAAAGTGGAAAGTGAAAAGTGAAAATGAAGTCTCTCAGTCGTGTCCGACTCTTTGCGACCCCATGGATTTCAGCCTACCAGGCTCCTCCATGCACAGGATTCTCCAGGCAAGAGTACTGGAGTGGGTTGCCACTGCCTTCTCCCTTTCTTAACTGATACATAGTAAATGCTCAGTTGGGTTTTCCAATGCCTGCAATTAGAGCAAAATAGATCTCCCTGGGTTTGAGGCTATATCTTCATTTCAATTTCCATTTTAGGAAAGAGAAAGTTCTTTAGATCTCATAAGAACCTTCATATTTGGATTGATCTTCAGAAAGATCTTTTGATTGAACAAGTCCATGAAGCGCAATAAATTCATTACTATTCTGCATGCCACAATAAATCACCTCTCAGGAAACCAATCACTCAGGTAACTGTGGCCCTTTTTAAAATGTTGCAGTTTATGGGACGGCCCTAGAGATATTCTGTTTATCCAGCTTTGAGAATGATAGTAAGACTGAACACTGTGAAGATGTCCAGGAATGGTACCTATCATGAGGTAAAAGAGATGCTGTTTTTTCCTGCTGCAATTCCCGGGGCAGCTTTTAGAAAACAAAGGCATCAGCTGTGTGGATTCTGTGGCGAAGCAATGGTGAAAGAAATTATTCACAGAGTGGTGGTGGGACAGACACAGACTTTCAGAGTTTATCAGCTTTCTTTCTTTCCCTTCCTGCAGGATGGTAACACTTCTTACTACACGGTATAGAGGATGGCTCACTGGCTCTAAGTGTTCTAGGTCATGGTTTTTCCAGTTGTGACATGACCTATGCATGCCATGCATGCTTAGGACCTTAGTTTCCCAGGAAGAATCATAGGACCATGAAACAATCTGGTAAGGGCTGTAGGTAGTGGAATGAGTTAAGTATTGTAGAGAAGGAACTGTAATTAACTTGTCTGGAGGTAAGTTTTTATAGGGTGAGAATCTGGAGGAATATCAGGAAATGTTTTAGAGAGGATGTATTTTTTTTTTTTGTATTTTGCAGAGCAAGTATAATTTTTCCAGGTTGAGAAATTCAAGACAGATATTCTAGGTTCAAATTTAAGCAGAAGCAAAGGCATGAGGTGTGAAAATCATGGCATGGTTGAAAAACTTCACCAAGTTTTTGGAAGATAAAGAAGGGGAGGAGAATTAGAAAAATAGATTGGGACAGATCTCAAAAGATTTTCTGTGTGACAAGGAGAACTTTCAAAGGGAACAAAATAGGATTTATCACTTAGAAAGATCACTCTGGCAAAGTGTGGAAGAAGAATTAGAGGGTCGTCAGAATAGAGACAAAGAGATGCATTAAGTGGTTTTCATTCTAACTCAGGTGAGAAACAAGGCTGGCATACACTGAACAGTGACAATAAGCTGGATGTTGAGAGGTTAGAATTGATAAATACCAGGAAGGAAGTTCTAACAGGGACTTCACTGGTGGTCCAGGGGATAAGACTTCTCTTCCAAGGCAGGGGACAAGGCTTTGATCCCTGGTCAGGGAGCTAAGATTCTGCATGCCTTCAGGCCAAAAAATCAAAACATAAAACAGAAGCAATATTGTAACAAATTCAATAAAAACTGAAAAAGAAAAATCTAACAACTTTCTGTTGCTTGAGCATGGGAATTCAGAGACAATAAACCCTAAAAGTAAATAAAATTACTTGGAAAGCTAATGGAATTAGAAACAAGTCAAGAGCTGAACTCCAGAGTCTACAAACTTTTAAAGGGGCAAAGAATGATCATACATCTAGAAGAAATATTTAGATGGAGAAGAGAACTAGTAAGGAATTAATATTTTAGAAGAGAGAGCATTGCAAGAGGGAAGAGATGATGGCATTTTGAGAAGAGTTCACTGACTCATCAATGAGGAGATTAACAAAACAATTTAAGAACAAGTAGAGGCTGCTGTCCATGGGGTCACAAAGAGTCGGACATGACTGAGCGACTGAACTGAACTGAGAGGAACAACAGACTGGAATTGGCTTTAAAATGTGTGTGTGTGTGTGTGTGTGTGTGTGTGTGTGTGTGTGTTTGCTTTCTAAGAGGGAGAAGAGCTGAACTTTTTTCATGCTAAACTAGGGTGAGGGGGGAAGGTGGAGATACAGGAGAAAATAGTATCTGTCATATGTTCCAGATGAGGTATGAAGGGTCCAGGTCTCAGTGATTTACAGAAAGCTTTGGAGAGATTAATACCTTTTTATATAAGACAACATGACAGGGTGGAAGTGGGAAGGAATTGATAGTAATAGACAGAAACTGAAGAATTTCCTGAATTTATTTCTTCAGAAAAAGCAGACTGGGTCATGTCCTGACAATCAGTAGTTATGGCGCAGTGTTGAAGGCTCCAGGAGACCAAAAGCAAGGAGCTACTCCGAGGAAGCGTCAAAGAACTGCAGGCAGTACTTGAGCATCTATTGGGCTGGACTGACCACAAACAACCGTATTTGGCTACACACTACTGCTGCTCTTGTGAATCCTTATTTACTCCTCAAAGCTCAGTTTTGATGTAATTTCCTCTGGGATATCATTTGTGTTAAAGGCCATCCATAGGTCTTGTTCAATTTTGAAATCCTAGATTTCAGTTCAGTGCTTGGAACATAATAGATGTTTAACACAGGTTTGTTGGGTGAATGGGTATTGTGTGGCCTTGCATGAGCTCATGCCTAGAACGGCCAGAGCCAGTTCAGATCAGAGTTATTTATATTTTTTAAAATTAGTACTTTCTGGCGCACAATTGCTTTACAATGTTGTGTTGGTTTCTACTGTACAGCAAAGAGAACTGGTTGGGTGTATACCAATATCCCCTCTTTTTTTGGATTCCCTTCCCAGAATGCTGAGTAGGGTTCCTTGGGCTGCACAATGGGTTCTGATTAATTATCTATTTTATACATAGTATTAATAGATCAGATGTCAGATCAAAGTTTTCGATCAGTGAAATTAATCTTCATGTTCTCATCTTCCCACTTCTCTACTGTCATCTTCTGCCTCCTGCCGTCTTTGCCTCTCTTCCTCTTCTACGTCTCACACTCATCAGTAGCTGTCTACTCTTCGGAAAAAGTCACCCTTGCTCTCAGGTGACTATATACTCATTTCTACCAAGACACCACTTCAAAATTAATCCAGATGTCAACAACACTTAAAATGAAGAGTGCATTTGCTTTAAAAAGGGGAAACAGTGACTGTTGTCTAGAGAAGCAAATAAGCTGGAATATTAAAGAGAAAACCCAGTCCCAACGCGTGGAAGCCTTCTCTCCGGGTGACTCCCCTTTGGCCTCTCTGCTAATAGGCTCAGCTAGTTTCTTCAGAGGAAAGTCACCATCACCACCTTTTCCATTCTGGGAATGAGCCAACCTCACCCATCATTTGGAAAAGGAATGGAAAAGATAGACACTTGGCACACTGCCTTAATACAGATTGAACCAGTATGTATATGGTGGACATCCATCCTGTAAAACACAGATTGTACACCTCTCTTCCCTGATCCAAGTTAAACTCTGTCATTACCTTTTATCTTGCTGAAAAGTTTCCACTTCTCAAGTTATTAATAATTACTATGACATTTATTAGAGTCTGTGTGACAGGGAGAAATTCTTGTAGGTTTCCCTGTTTTTCTCCTAGATGTTCATAAGTTTGAATACTGGTAAATATTCTTTTTCATGAAATAGCAAGGGGTAGCCTAATATGCAGAGAAGGTGATGGCACCCCACTCCAGTACTCTTGTCTGGAAAATCCCATGGACGGAGGAGCCTGGTGGAATGCAGTCCATGGGATCGCAAAGTCCATGGGGTCACTAAGAGTCAGACATGACTGAGCAACTTCACTTTCACTTTTCAGTTTCATGCGTTGGAGAAGGAAATGGCAACCTACTCCAGTGTTCTTGCCTGGAGAATCCCAGGGACAGGGGAGCCTGGTGGGCTACCATCTATGGGGTCGCACAGAGTCGGACACAACTGAAGCGACTTAGCAGCAGCAGCCTAATATATGACTTCATGACTCTCATCTTTTTCTGAGCTGGGATTAAAAGGAAGAACTGAATTCCCTATGAAGAAAAATGACAGCCGTAAAACCAAGAAAAATGAAGACATCATTGATAATGTTCAGAGAGCCATTAGAGTTGGCAAGAATTTACTTGAACTTGGGTGGTATGAGTCTTTTTGCTGCCAAAGATGTTTCTTGGATATAAAAGCAGAATTTTAGAGTATTTGAGTGATCCTCCTATGCCCAGAGTTTAAAATACCTGGAGCTAGTAAATAAATTCTCCCTTTTATAGCCAAACCATAATTTCATTGCAGTTATTCATTTTGACTCCCATGAATAAATTAACAAATACCATTTTTTTTTTCCTCGCCTAGGACTGTCTGATTCCAAAGTTGGGAAACTGGGCATTTCTTCCTATTTATTATCTTGAGTGACGTTAGATTGCTTCTCTCCTAGTGACTCCCACATTCATGCTTCTTCTAGGATGCTGAGATATACCCAAGGTTGGGTTTGCCTGAGCAACACTGAAACCAGATCATTTGAATCCTATTTTTTCCCCAAGCGTTTCCTACCTGGTCCCATTCCTTACCTCCTCATCCACAAATCCACAAAGATACCGCACCTGCAGATCCCAGTCAGATCTTACCCATACCAATTCAGGCACTGTTTGTAAAGAAAAAATGCAAGAAGAAAAATGAAACAACCACCTCAATAATTTGTAGTTTTCCAGTTTCTGTGTGATCCTTCTTCCTCTGTTTTATCTCTCTGTCCTTTCTCTGTTTTTCTATAAGCTATTATTTACTACAGGGTTATATGCAAATTGAGATTTTTGAAAGAAAAAGATAAACAAAAGCTTTGTCACTTGGTCCTCTTAGGACAGGGTTTGCAAAACAATGACATAAGAGCTGAGACCAGGTAGGAGAAAGAGCCTCTAGGAACCACTTTGCAGAACTGAAACATGCTGGGGATGGTCTGGGTTTCGCCTTCTGTGGTCATCACACCTAAAAATAGTTTTCTTTTGTTAATAAAATTGGAGAATGTTGATAAATTCAGTTGAAAGTGTCAAAAGAGGAAGGCTCATGAATTAGAGCATTCCATTAACTACCAAAGCCACAGGAATGCATGTTGGGAAATAGCAAGAACTAAGGTCTGTGATGAGAAATAGTAAGCCCTAAGGTCTGTGATGAAAAAGGAAGCTTCCAACCTCCTCTCCACAGATAAGGCAGAGGGCTCCACATGGACCCCTCTTAATGTCCAAATCAACCCTGATAATCCAGTTCCCATGTCTCTTTATTTTACTCATATAGGATGAAAAGGGAACTGATGTGAAAGAAATCCCAGGTACATACTTTAGAAGCTCAGAACAGAAGAAAAATCGGTCAAGGAAATAATTGCTACCCACATTCTATTTCTTTTTTGATCTAAACGAACACACAAATCATTCTCCTCCTCCTCCCTTTTCACTTCTCTTCCTTCCCCTTCCTCCTTCCTTCTCCCCCTGCTCCTTCGTCTGTTTCTGTCTCTCTCTGATGGTTTAACTTTTCCCTTCATTCCAAGCCCCAGAGTCTTCCATTTCACAATGTCTTTCTGGATGAGCCCTCCAACTCTCACAGCAGCATGAGATCTTTTCCTTTATGTATAGAGTGACCATATATTTTATTGTCAAATTGGGACACTTCTGGGAGCAAAAGGGGGTGCCACGACTAGTTACTCTGGAACAGAAGACATGGCTGAGGCTCTAGCAGGCCTAGTGGGGCGCAGTCACCCTACTTTCAGGGGTCTATTTAGGTGATGTGCTGTTTTACATTTGCTGACAGGCTGCTTTTGGAATCTTTCTCAAGTTGCTTCTTGCGGGCCGATTGGTCGCAAACTCGGTGGCTCCTCTTCTGCTAGTATTCTTTCTCACAGAACTCATAGTATCACAGCCAAGGCATGTCATTTGTCCAGGTCAGGGGAAAGCATTTAAAACATCTCTCCTGAAAGATGTGTATGCAGAAAGGCTGAAATCTGAAAAAAATGGATAGGTGTACATAAAAAGAAATCTCTCACACACTGGCCTGTTTGATTCTGGTACCTGCTCTTTTTTTGGGGGGGGGTCCTCTGAAATTGGAGGATTCTCTCTGCTTTTCTGTGTATCTAGATAGAACTTCAGATAACATAAATCGATTGAAGCTGCATTGTGGTGCTGCTGCTGCTGCTGCTGCTGCTAAGTCGCTTCAGTCGTGTCCGACTCTGTGCGACCCCATAGACAGCAGCCCACCAGGCTCCCCTGTCCCTGGGATTCTCCAGGCAAGAACACTGGAGTGGGTTGCCATTTCCTTCTCCAATGCATGAAAGTGAAAAGTGAAAGTGAAGTCGCTCAGTCGTGTCCGACTCTTCGAGACCCCATGGACTGCAGCCTACAAGGCTCCTCCATCCATGGGATTTTCCAGGCAAGAGTACTGGAGTGGGGTGCCATCGCCTTCTCCGGTGGTGGCGCTTGTGGCAAAGAATCCACATGCTCATGCTAAAGCAGGAGATACAAGAGATGCAGATACAATCCCTGGGTTGGGAAGATCCTGGGAGGAGGAAATGGCAACCCACTCCAGCCTTCTTGCCTGGAGAATTCCATAGACAGAGGACTCAGTCCATGGGGTTGCAGTTAGTCAGACATGACTGAGCACATGTGAAATATACAGCATGTACAAAAGGGTATAAAAGCTTTAGGTTCAGTTTAAAGAATAACAAAAGGAGTGGCCATGTACCTATCAGCTATAGCATGAAATAAAATACCACCAGTATTTGAAAACTACCCCCTTCACCCAGTATATCTCAGGGATCATGTCTTCCCCCATCCCCTTGTCAGAGACGACTGTGCTCTTCACTTTCTTGTTAATTATTTCCAGCTTCGTTTTATAGTTTTACACATGTGTATGCATCCCTAAACAAAATCTCGCTTGTTTGGTGTCAGATGGTACTTTCATGTCATAAGGAAAGAAAACACTGTCATTCTTCCTAGTATGGGAACAAACTGTACTTTTTAGGGGGAAAAACTGAAATATGATGTGCTTTCCAAATACTTAACCGAGGAGAACGTCAATACATGTGGAAGGGAAGACGTTCAGGGAGAAACCCCAGCACTTGCCTTCCCCTTCCCAGGCTGCCTTTGTGTTCCATTTCCTTCTATTTTGTGATTAAATTCCAGCCTTCCATTATTCAGAATTTACATGAACAACTAATGTCACCAGGGAAGTGGTGACTGTTGTGGAATTTCCAACCCGTGGCAATTTTGCAGGCAGAGGCAGGACTTGGAGAAATCACCCACCAAGTGAAGCATGTCGACAATGGTACCCACTAAATTTCTGTCCTCTTACCCCCAAGACCTCCCTGGGAAGCTAATGGCCTCTGTCGGTCTGTATCATCTCATCATACCAAAACTTTAAACTCATTATTTGCATTGATTAACTTTAAGACAGGGCTTTTAACCATTTCCTACCGTAATGGTCCAGTGGCTAAAAATAAGGTATCTGGGGAGTCTTTGGACATGAACAAGCTGAAGTAAGCATAGATTTACTTACTTTTATTGTGAATAGTATCTCATATACACAGAAGTGTCTCAAATACATCTGTATGATAGAGGATATCAATAAAGTGAATTTCTGCCTACATACCACTCAGCTTTAAAAATAGAGCATAACCTATAGCTTAAATCTTTCTACAGAGACTTCAAAAATTGCTTCTGCAACATTTTATCCTAAATCTGCTGCTTCTCTTCACAGTTTTGCCTGCATATGTGCGTAGTCGCTAATTGTGTCTGACTCTTTGCAACCCCCTAGATTATAGCCCACCAGGCTCCTCTGTCCATGGGATTTCCCAGGCAAGAATACTAGAGTGGGTTGCCATGTCCTTTAACAGAGAATCTTCCCAACCAGGGATCAAACCTGTGTCTCCTGCATTGGCAGATGGATTCTTTACCCCTGCGCCATTCCTAAGCAAACTATAGTTTGACTTTACTTTGGGGGGAGTTTATATAAATAAGCTATTATATTTTCCTAGAATTTAATCCTTTTGCTCAAGACTGTGTTTTAAGAATTCATCCTCAATAATGCTGTGTCTGTACCTCATGATTTTTGCTCTTTGTACTGTTTCATTACATGGATTTATTTACTCTGCTTTTGACAGACAATTGAATTTATCCATTCTGCTTTATTCATTCTTATTTTGATCGACACAGTTGTTTTTTTTTTTTTTTTCTAGTTTGGGACTACTGCAAAGAGCACTGATATGATTATGGGAACTTGTCTTCTGGTGTACATGTGTATGAGTCTCTGAACTTGAATTCCACCTAGAAATGAAATTGCAGAGTCATAAGCCATAGTATGCAAATTTCTAGGCAATTCCGAAGCGTTTCCCAAAGTAGTGGTTAGGGTTAAATCCCGACCGGATGTGGATGAGAGTTCTCATTGCTCAACATCCTCTTTTAACATACTATTTCACCATTTTCCCCCCAATCTGATGCATTGTGATCTTATCTTCTTATTTCAGTTATTACTGAAGAAACTGAGCATCCTCTCATTTATTATTATAAGCTTTATGTGTTTCCTTTTGTTTGTAATTTCTTTTTCGGTCTTTCGTCTATTTTTCTATTGGGTTGTTTCTCTTTTTCTTACTGATTGGAGCTCTTAAATATCGAAGTTGGTATAGTGATAAGCAATAATTTTAGCTATTGATATATAGTTTATTTTTATAAATTATATGAAAGGTAATTATCTTTCCTTACTCCATATCTAATTATTTCACTCTTTTTGGTGGGCTCATTTGACAAAGAACAGTTCTTAATTTTAAAGTCACTAAATTCTTCAACCTTTTTCTTTAGAATTTGTGCATTTTGAGTTTAGTTTCTAGATAACTCTTACAGTCTCTTCTTGGAACTGCATAGTTCTGACTCCCACATTTATTTACTTATTCCTTTTTCAATTTGAGTTTTGTAGATAGTGTAAAGAGGGGGTGAATTTCAATTTATAAAATTTGAATGTAGTAGATATTGAACAGTTCACCTTTTCCTCACTTATTTCAAATACAATCTCTGTCATAAATCAAGTGTTCAAATTCAAGTGACTGTATTTCTAAATTCTCTGTTCTATCCTTTTGTCTGTTTATCAATTAATGTGCAGTATCACACTAATCACATGATTAGTATCATGTCAATTATTATAGTAAAATAAGTCTTGATATCTAATAAGACAAGTTCCTTCTTACTTTGTTTCCTTCGGAGTATATTGGCTATCCATTACCTTTTTATTCTTTTGTATGAATTTTGAAATCAGCTTGCCATATTTCATGAATAACATTTCAAAACTGGTATTCTATTTACCACTTAGATCTACATGAGTAGAATTGACAACTTTATGATATGACTCTTCTTATCCAAGACATAGTGTATTTTTCCATTAGTCGAGTTCTTTAGTGAACTTAAAAAGCTTTCTAATTATGCATGCCTTGTATAACTTTTGTTAGATTTATTCCCATGTGTTTATGCACTTTATACACCTTGTTGCTTTTGCAAGACACATTTTAAATTATATTTTGTTTCCGAACTTTTTCAATATCTAGAAATGCAGTGGATTTTGTTTGCCAATTGATTCGTTGCTAATTTTTAGAATAAATGTAAATAATGCATCTTTTGATATTTTGGGTTTCTCTGTAGATAATATCATCTATAAATAATGAGAGATTGGCTCCTGTCTTTGAAATTCTTGAAATATTTATTTGTTTTCATTTTACTCTGATGATTGGGACTTCCACTACAATGTGGAAAAAATGTGACAGTAGTGCTCATTCCTGTCTTATTCATGATTAAAAAAAAATATTTTCAAGCTTATACTATTTTGAATGATGTTTGCTCTAGAGGTTTATAGGTCTTCTTTATCAAGTTGAAAACATTCTATTTTTACTTTGCCAAAAGTTTTATCATGAATGGTTATTGAATTTTACTGGATCATTTTGCTACCATGGGTATAATTATGTGGTTTGTCTCCTTTCACTTGGTAATGTAGTGAATTATAATAGTTCTGACCTGTAATTTTCCTATTTTATTTTGCCCTTAGCTAAATTTTATATCGAGGCTGTGTAGTCTTGTGAAATATTTTGGGAATTATTCCATCTTTTTCTATTCCCTAGAAAAGTAGGTGTGAGAAATTTTTGATAGAATTCACAAGTAAAATAATCTTGCATGTTATTTCTTTTGTACTACAGATTTAATTACATTTTTTAATTTGTAGGGAATTTCTATTTCATCTTGAGTCATTTTTATACATTATGTTTCTTAAAAATTTATATATTTCATCAATTTATAAACTTATTGGTCTAAAGTTGTTTGTAGTATTTTCTTATTTCTTTTTACATGTCTGTGGGAAAAGTATTTATTTCCCCCTTTTAATGCTGTTTGCATATTCTCTTCTTATGTTTCTTAATAAATCTGTCTTTTAAAAAAATTCTTTTTAAAAAAAAGACTTTTATCTTTTTGAGTATTTATATGAAATTTTACCTTCTGTTTCTATACTTATTTTGTTTATCTGTTTTTCTCCTTTCTTTGGGTTTATTCTGTTTCTTTTCTAATTTCTAAGAATGGATAGTGAACTCATTTAATTTTAAACCTTCTTCTTTAAAAAAAAAATCCTTTTCCTCTTTTCTAATGTAAGAATTGTAGACTATATTTTTCCTTGTAAAAACTTTTTTGCACTCCACATATTTTGTATTAGTTTATATAATGTATAGTGTTTTTGTTAACTGCATAAATACTGAATAAATAGAGCAATTACCTGACATTTTATTTACATGATCTGACAATGTGTTGAGAGCATTTCAGGCACAGAACACGGCTTTCATAATTTCTGATGTATATGCTTGTCTTAACCAAGATAAATAAGATAACCTACCCCAAATAAATAGCTCCATAATTTCCTTCCTCTTTTAAGTATGCATATCTTAACAGGGTGAAAAATAAAATTACACAGTTAAAAGCAGAGAATGTTTCTACCAAGGGCCAGTGATCTTCTGCATTTTTGCCACCTAAAACATAGTAATCTGAAGGTTTTCTTCCCCACTAGGCACCCCTACCCTTGCCTTCAGGCTCTTCAAGGAGTCCTATTCTTAGAGCCCAAGAGCTTGATTTGTTATCTTGTCCCTTTAAAATTTGTTTTAATACTTAAGCCTTCATGGCTCTGTACCTTCAGCAAGTCTCAGTTTCCTTATTTGTGAAATAAAGATCATAATATCAGTCCCGGTATTTTTCTGAGGATTTAATGAATGTGGAAGCACGTTTTAAAAAGTGCTAAGCAAGTGTAAGTCACTATTTCTCTTCCTACGGCAGGATGAATCTTCAAATTTTTATCCCTCAGTTCTTTACTCATCTGTGCCTTTTCCTACTTCTCTAGGAAGCCTTTAAGCTCTCTATAGAATCTTCTGTTCTAGAAGCCACATGTTACAGAACTTATCTTTAAAGATGTGAAATCCCTTAGAGGCCATATATTCAAAGCTCCTCCATTTGCAGATGAAAAAACAAAGGTGTTTTAGTCCAGGGAATGCTTATCCCAGTGCCTGTAAACAGCAGAGGTGAAATTCCCTAGTGATTCGTGCCAGAACCAAAACCTGAATGAAGATCTCAAGACTTCTGGTCTTGTGTTTCCTATTATATTCTCACCTGATGAGTGCCACTTCTCATTTTTATTTAGTTTTGAGTGTTTCCACCAGTAATTAGCCACCACTTAAGAGGCAGTTATGCTCTCCCCACTACATCTGATAATGGCCCTCTAGGAACTACTTGAAAAAATTCAGTTTTACCAAAAGACTTAAAGATAGCTGTGTGATTTTTGCCCAAAGCATACTCATTTATTTAAAGATGAATCTAAAGCTGCCTATTTAAAAATAAAGTGAAATTTATTTCAACAAAGTACAACTCTCCATTGGGAAACCAGATATCTAAAACAAGTATCGCCATCCATAACATGGGGCTGGATGAGAAGTGCCTCAGTGCGGTCCAGTTGTTTTCCTACCCTGGATGAAACAAGCCCTGTGGCAAGTCACTTAACATACACACTTCGAGGCCTCATTAACTGGCTTCCCAGGTGGCTTAGGGGTAATGAACCCTCCTGCCAAAGCAGGAGATGTAGGACATGCAGGTTCGAATCCCTGGGTCTGGAAGATCCTTGGGGGAGGAAATGGAGCCCACTCCAGTACTCTTGCCTGGAAAATCCCATAGACAGAGGAGCCTGGCGGGCTACAGTCCATGGGAATTGCAGAGACGGACAAAACTTAGTGACTTAGCGAACACTCAGGCTTCATTGCGTTTATACTGATTGATTTGACAGAGACAATCACCCACCGAGGTTCACTCGGTCCTTGTGTGTAAGAACATCAGTGCTCTCATGTTTCCCCTTAAGGTGCCATGACATCGGTGCACAGCATGTGACTCGCTCCAGAACGTTCATTGTGCCTGGAGAGCAGTGGGTGCTCCTAGTTGAAAGGATGCAGTCCGGACAATGTGATAGCTACAGCGTCCTTAACAACAGGGGCTATGGATTATCACGTGTTCAACGGGCTACAGCATCCTTCACCGAGAGGGAGCTAGAGGCAGTCTGGTCAGTCCTGTCTAGTTGGGCGGCTGCAGTGAGATGTGGTGGGGTTGTGAGTGAGGGTGACCAGCCACACGGCTGCCTCTGCACTGGGTGTCCTGAGCAGCGTGGGCGGCCTCTGTCCCCTCCTGCAGCCCTGAGCCCAGTGGCACCGGGAATCTCTATTCGCTGCAGAGAAATCAAAGAATTCCAGAGCGAGGCCCTGGAATGCCTGGCTGCCTCCCAGCTCTCTCACGAAGAAGTAAATCCCATTGTTGTCTCCCTCTCCTTTCCGCACTCTGGGAATCGGCACTAGCGTAGCCCAGCACCTTTCTCACTCCAAGGAGAAGCCTCGGCTGTATCAGGAAGCACAGCAAATCTTATAACATCAACTCAGAGCGCTGCCCACATTTTATCTTCCACCCTCGCACCCGTCTCTCCCATGGGGAGGGGGGGGGGCGGGGAGGGGGCTGTGGGCTTCGTGACTTTCTCCACGCGCTGGCCTGTCGCGTGGTCCCTGCTGTCGGGGACTCTTTGAACCGAGCCCAAGCCCGTGTCCGAGAAGGGCTTGTGATGGATCCCCGGTGCCGTCCTGAGCAGACCGGGATATCGCACCTCTAACTGGAGGGCCTGGTAAACAATACAGCGTGTACTCGGCTTCATAAACACTCGGCGTTGTTACAAAGGGCCTTGCAAACTCTGTGTGATAGGACTTGACCTTAAAAGCTATAGACAATCTCTCGGAGCACAGACGGTTTCATAAAGTACAATCACTTCCTGGAATTCTTGGGCCAGTGCAGTCGGAGCCGTGCAAATCCTGTTTTGCTTGCATTACTTCCTGCATGTGAATATCATCAGTCTAGCAGGACCGTAACCATGGCACTTGTAAATAGCCGAGGGGCGACTTCTGATAACGGGCGTACAGTTTTAAGAAGTTTTTTTTTTTTTTAAGACAAGCCTGAATCGTACCTCACAAATGCCATATGGCAACAACAAAGTTGACAAATTGCCATTTCAAAAATGTATGTGTTCAGACCCAGATATGTGTTTAAATCACCAAAGGAAGCAAACTAGATTCCCATAGTATTGAGAGTATATCATGGGTTGTTTTCATTTGTTATAATGTGTGCTAAATCACTTCAGTTGTGTCCGACTCTTTGTGACCCTATGGACCATAGCCAACAGGCTCCTCTGTCCATGGGATTCTCCAGGCGAAAATACTGGAGTGGGTTGCCATTTCCTCCTCCAGGGGATCTTTCCGACCCAGGGATTGAACCCACGCCTTTTAATGTCTCTTGCATTGGCAGGTGGGTTCTTTACACTAGAGCCAGCTGGGAAGCCCTTTGTTACAATGTAAATTTATATAAATCCTTAAGTGGTGAGCAGAGATGGACACTGACCAGAATCATAACTGATCCTTTCCACAGTATGGTTCCTTTTTCTAGTGAACAGGTTTGTAAATTTTAACTGTTTGGCTCTTAGTTTCTCAAATCAGTACTAAGAAGGAAAAACATGAATGCTACCCCTTGAAATACTCATTTTGAAACTCTGACTCTTCAGAAACTTGACACCACTGCTGGGCAGTTCTGCTCCGACTTTGTTTGGTATCGACGTGTGTGTGCGTGTGCACGTGCACACTCATGCTCAGCTGTGTCTGACTCTTTGTGACCCCATAGGCTGTAGCCCGCCAGGCTCCTCTGTCCGTGGGATTTTCCAGGGAAGAATACTGGAGTGGGGTGCCATTTCGTTTTCCAGGGGATCTTTCCCACCCAGGGATGGAACCCATGTCTCTTGTGTCTTCTGCATTGGCAGGCGGATTCTTTACCATTGCACCACTTGTGAAGCCCACTTTTACACCATCTCAATCCACGGAGATGGTATAAAAGTAGAGAGAGACCAAAGCAGGCTACTTTAACCTCCACAGAAAATCCAAAGTTATATTTGCTGTAAATGCCTCAGTATTTAAAATGGGGACCTGCTGAACCAATCTTGATTCTTTAGCCTTTGTTCCATGATTGAAATGTTTACTGAGCTAACATTGTTAAGTTAAAATTTTAACAGATACAAAACATGATGGGTATTGGACAGATGTTGACAAAAGTGTTTAAGTTTCCAACAAAGATTTCCTTAGAGAGAAATAAAGAGAAGAGGAGCTTGTAAGACTCTCAGTTATGTTTTCATAGATGCTGTTTGATTGTTTTAATACCTAAAATTCTAAATTATTTCTCAAATAAGTCGTGGATGGAATAATGTACAACATGGGGACTATAGTTGAGAATATGGTGTTGTACAATACAGTTGAAAGTTGCTAAGAGAGATCTTAAAAGGTTTCATCACAAGAAGAAAAAAGCTTTAGTAAGGATGTGTAGTGATGGATGTTAATTAAATTTACCATGGGGATGATTTCATAAAATATATAAATATCATTATGTTGTGCATTTGAAACTAATCTAATGCTGTATGTCGATTAACCTCATGGAGGAGCAACAAAAATTTTAATTATTTCTATTTCTAAATTTCAAATTAAAATCAGTAATATCTGACCAATATTTTCACATAAGTATTAAGGATCGTTTGACGTCTTTAGATAAAAATAAAATCTTTATTTTTCTTATGCATTATACATAGTAAGTGCTAAAAATCTTAGGATGGTAATTAACAAAATACTTCCATTTTAATCCTTCATCTTAAAAAAAATTAGCACCAGTATTTTCAATGTGTTGATTTGCTCAAGATATATCTTAGAATAATGATCTGCTTTCATACCCTCAGTTTCTCTGAAGTTATTATGGACTTCTGGTGTTATCTTATAAAATCTTTCATAAGTTGCTTCTATAAAGTAAACAAGACTCAGAAAGCTCTTGTCTAAAGCCACACAGCTCACAAGCAGCAGAGTCAGGATTTGCGTCCAGGTGTTCATGGCTTCAAAACAATTTTATTTAACCCAACAATGCAACTGCACTGACGACAGTCATCAGACAAAAATATTCTGAAGAATTCTGGAGAAATAGGAAAGAGTCAGACAAAACTGATACACGTGGGGGGAAGAGGCTGTGAGTTCGGAACAGGAAATACATGGGATGCTTTCGTCATGAAGCAATACAATTTCAGCTTGACTTTCCTTCTTCATTGTCCTTCCTCATTGTCTAGCTTATAATGTGGTCATGGTTATGTCCAGTGGCTACATTCCTGAATATGTATTCGGTTTCCTCATGGGAGGCAAGTCATTCCTGATTGACTTAGATGGAGAAATAAATGCCAAAGGTTCTCCAAACATCAGTACCATGGAGGCAAGAACCCATTTTTATTCATTTTTTTCTTAAACTTTTTATTTTGGAGCATAGCCAATTAACAATGTTATGATACTTAAGAAAAGGGTGTTAGTTTTAGGTGATATATTGTGATATATTACAATAACTATATTGTAATCGTTTTAGGTAGACAGCAAAGGGACTCAGCTGTACATAAACACCTATCCATTCTCTCCCTAACTCCCCTCCCATCCAGGCTGCCACATAATACCAAGCAGAGTTCCCTGTGCTACATAGTAGGACCTCGTTGGTTATCCATTTTAAATACAGCAGGGTGTACACGTCAATCCCAAACTCCCCTAAACTATCCTTCGCCCTCTTCTCCCCCCTGCCAGGCAACCGTAAGTTCATTCTCTAAGCTTGTGAGTCTATTTCAGAACATCCATTTTAAAATGGATGTATCTAACAGTGTCACCTACATGAGCTGGTGATCTGATGCTAGTTCTCAAAGGATGTGACTTCTCTTTATGCTATTAGAACCTCCCCCTGCCTTACAGGCCAGGTAAAGAACACTTTCCCAGCAGCCAGAGGGCTGGGACACCGTGTCTTGGTACATCCTGTTGGTAAAATCCACTCAATGGAGTCTTGTTACCATGTTGCCTGCCACCCAATAATGGCACACCGAATTTGGTCCTCTGATAAGCATGAGTAACTTCCTCTATGGCCAAAGGGAGGTACATAACATGACTTTGGAGCCAGGCTTGGCTTTATATATTGTATTTACTTTGTAGAATTCATTTACGGGCATAGGCAGGGAGACAAAACACCTCCTTTTCATGAGGGTCCCAGAGGGAGAGCAGGCGCACAATGTCGCTTCATACCTCGCAAACAATACAGCACAGAAGACTCCTTCTAGCATAATAAACAGCCCACAGTCTACAGTCTCCGTGTTTTTGGTATTGACAATGCTTTTTAAAGTTAGATCAAAAAGGTACTTGGGCTTTTTTTTAAAAAAACTTGGTGTCTGTCTGAACAGGGCAAAAATTCTGCCCACTGTTGGATCAAACAGACCTGAAAAATCTGATGATCAAAAGGAGTTGTACTTCCAGCATTTTGAGGGCAATTCTCCTTGAGAGCTATGAGGTAGAAAGAAATTTTAGGTTTTCATTGTATCCATTGGGTTATACGACGTCACTTTTCTTTTGGCGATTTCACTATGCTTGGTAAGAATAGAGACCAATTCAACAAAGAAATGAAAGTTTTCAGAGTATCCCTGGAGAGATCTCAGATTTGCAGTCTCAATTAACTATTAACTCATAATAAACTATACATAATACTTTTAATAGGATTTTTAAGATTTTTTTTGAAAGATGAGAAGTGATTGGCTCTTCTCTTTGAAAAGAAAACAAGCATCAAGAGGAAATGAAAGCCAGATATGAGAGAAATATCAAAATGTTTTTAAAAGTCAGCCTGTCTCACTTTTTTTGTCTGTCCCTCTCTATGAAATTTTTTGAAAATCTATGCTAGAAAAATTTCCCTAAAATTTAAATATCATTGAATTCAGAAATAGGAACAAGGGCACTCCCAGTCCTAAGGGTTCATCTACAATTGTCAATGTGTAGACATGTGTCTTTCTATTTAGAAAAAAAAAAAAAAAGAAACTTTCTTAAAACAGGATCTATTGGCAGGGGCGGGGCAGCGCGGGGCGGGGGTCGGCAAAAAAAAAAAAAAACAAAAGAAAAAAAAAAAACAGGATCTATTTATACTTATTAAAAATTCATTTACCAAAAGTATGTGCTATTACTCCTAGAGTAGTAATGAGTAAGGGAAAGTAATTTGGGTCTGGTACAGTCAACATGGAGATCACTGTCTGGAAAAAAAAGTTAGGGCATAAGCACATGCATGACCTGGACACAAATCCAAAGAGATAAATTCCAAATGACATATATGAAGTGCTAAGGGAGGTCCCATTTGAATATTAATAGACCTACATGAGGCTACCAACACACAGTTTCCTCAGATGTCAAAGTGTTTCAATCCATCAGTGTCTCTTGCACAGAATTCCCAAGATACTTGCTTTAGTAAGTTCAGTTCAGTTCAGTTCAGTCGCTCAGTCATGTCTGACTCTTTGCGACCCCATGATCTGCAGCACGCCAAGCCTCCCTATTCATCGCCAACTCCAGGAGTTTACTCAAACTCATGTCCAGTGAGTTGGTGATGCCATCCAACCATCTCATCCTCTGTCATCCCCTTCTCCTCCTGCCTTCAATCTTTTCCTGCATCAGGGTCTTTTCCAATGAGTCAGCTCTTTGCATCAGGTGGCCAAAGTGTTGGAGTTTCAGCTTCAACATCAGTCCTTCCAATGAACATTTAGGACTGATTCCTTTAGGATGAACTGGTTGGATCTCCTTGCAGTCCAAGGGACTCTCAAGAGTCTTCTCCAACACCACAGTTCAAAAGCATCAATTCTTTGGCATTCAGCTTTCTTTATAGTCCAACTCTCACATACTGCTTGCAAAAACAAACAAGATTCATTTTAAATATGGCTTCTTTCCTCATTCATAATTGGTAATGTGGAGCTTTTTACATAGACTGCTTCTGAGAAATCCATTTTGCCCCAATTCAAGGAAGATGGAGTCCATGTTGTAGGCATGTTGTGTGGATAAGCTCGATGAGTTTTCATGCAAATGCATTGTTCCCAAAAGGCTCATAATAGGAAATCTCTTATTTCAGCTGCCAGAAATACTTCATTGATATCATGGTTGTTAAAGAACCATTTGGACAGCTGTGATCCTGACTCATAAAGGTCACTAATATCCAAGTACCTTGCAAGAGTCGTTTCCAACCATCCTTATGATCAGCCAGAGCATCATCGCAATTCCCCGAGATGGATGACTGAAGTTCAGAGGCAGACCCAGGCCTCCTGAGAAAAGCTAACCTCAGCAGGGTGTTTCTCCTAAGGTAGGTGGGGAAGAAGCGTTATCTGGTTTTCCCACAACACTGATCAACTCAACCCACACAAAAACAGAAACTTTCCACGGTTTGCAAGCTGTGGCATATTTTATCAATGTGTCTGCCCTCAGTAAGTTTTCCAAGGGTAGGGAAAAAACACAAAGAGAATTTCTTTCTTCTTTCTTTCCTCCTTCCCCCCCTCCTTCCCCCCCTCCTTCCCCCCCTCCTTCCCCCACTCCTTTCCCCCTCCTTCCCCCCCTCCTTCCCCCCTCCTTCCCCCCCTCCTTCCCTCCCTCCTTCCCCCCCTCCTTCCCCTCTCTCTTTCTTCCTTGTACAATTTTTCTGAAGGCACAGGCAAACACTCTGTGAAAATCATAGTTGGGCCTTGTTAGCATCATTTCACTGCAGAAATAGAGACTGTGTTACCTTCCAAGGTGAGGAGCAGTCAGCACGAAGAAGCTGCTCCACCGCCTGTCTTCTAAGAGGTTTCATCCCCTCGGGGGCAAGATCTTTCTTAGAAAGTCAAAGCGTGAGATGGCAATCTCTACAGCTGTTAGAATTTGGGGGAAAAAACAATAGTAGTTGGACCTCAAAACATATGTGTGAATTTTAATTCTGAGATTTTGGAGAAGAAAGGGAATGTTTCCAAATTTTCAACATTTATTGCTCCCCAAATGGTAATTATAGAATAAGTGATGATTTATCAGTGCTAAGATTAGAGTCACCCCAAGCAAGTGCAAAAAATTAGATGGAGATTCATAAGACAGATGTTCTTTGAGATAATTCCTACCAATGACCACAGATTTGGGCTTAATCCAAAGAGCAGTCATAAACAGACTCGGAATTAGATAACTGAAACTGGGGACAATGGAAGGATTATGAATATTCTGGCGTATCATCTTTTATCTGAAAGGCTTTAGATAGTACTAATTTTTTCTTTAAGAACAATAGATAATAATGGTGACTCACTTGATTCTCTTGGTCACTTCAAATAAATGTAGCAGTCAAAAATAGCTCTTGTAATTTCATGGTGACCAAGTCTATTCTATATGCTTTCATTAATGCAATTGCTATTTGCAGGCTAACAAATTGTACCCAGCTCCCCTAGGGTTTTGTTTTTCTTTGAACAACATTCAGAACAAGAAAAAACAAATATCATTGCCGAGTGATGGACTGGATTTAGTCTGGGCTGATTCAGGCCTGGGCGATGGCTCTAAAATTCTTGCCTATGAGTCTGAACTTGTGAGTCACTGAAAATCAGCATTGCTAGGGTGCTATATGCAGGCATAGTGCAAACTCAAAGCCATTCTAGGACTCAGAGCAAGAAAATATTATGCTCTAGGTTGCCTGGGAAATGAGTACACTTCAAAATGCCTAGACATGTACCTTAAAAGGGGAGGGGTCTTCAAGCTTCTTAATACCGCCAACTCTTCTGCTGCTATTTTTAAACATTTAATGGAAGTTGTGTTTTATATTTTCAACTTTTTATTTTGCACTAGTTGCTAAGTCACTTCAGTCGTGTCCGACCCTGTGCGACCCCATAGACGGCAGCCCACCAGGCTCCGCCGTCCCTGGGATTCTCCAGGCAAGAACACTGGAGTGGGTTGCCATTTCCTTCTCCAATGCATGAAAGGGAAAAGTGAAAGTGAAGTCGCTCAGTCGTGTCCGACTCTTTGCGACCCCATGGTCTGCAGCCTACCAGGCTCCTCCGTCCATGGGATTTTCCAGGCAAGAGTACTGGAGTGGGTGCCATTGCCTTCTCCATTTTGCACTAGAGTATAGCCAAATAACATTGTTTGATAGTTTCAGGGGGACGGCAAAGGGACCCAGCCATACGAATACATGTATCCATTCTCTCCCAAACTCCCCTCCTATCCAGGCTACCACCCTGAGCAGAGTTCCCTGTGCTCTACAATAGGTCCAAACTGGTTACCCATTTAAAATATAGAAGTGTGTGCATTTATTGCTGGTGAGAAATGAAAATTGATTGATATTTCTGTTTTTTTTTTAAATCAAATTGACAGCTGATTTTTAGTTTAATAGCAATAGAGTGAGAATTGCCATGAAGATAAAATATTGGACTCAAAGTATAGTTTATGTAATTAATTTAAATTCTCTTGACTTCATTTTTTAAAATCTGAGGTAATTTTGTCATTTTTACTTAATAGACATCTTAGAAGTTTGTGGTATATGGTATAAGTTACACTCGAATAACCTTACCTACACCGTCAAAATCTTGCATGTAAATATTTCAGAAATATTCAAGAGTTTGGTGTCAACTCTGTGTGGTTTTTTTGTTTGTTTGTTTAGCAGCAGTTCTTACCAAGAAACATATCAAGCATGAAATTTACTTCTACAAAGTTCAATTCAGTCAATGAATTATTAGATAAGTCACCTTATGAGGCAGATATGCTCAGAAATGACTTACTCCACAGGGTCCTGGAGAAGGAAGCATAACATAGGTTTGCCTTGAAAAAAGGAGGCACCTCAATTTGTCAGCCTAGAATCCTGCACAAATTTTACACTAAATGAATATGTACATGGATAAGGTTTCATTCTTTCTCTGTTGAATCGGTTTCTCCTGTACTGTGCTTAGTCGCTCAGCTGTGTCTGAGCCTGCCAGGCTCCTCTGTCCATGGGGATTCTCCAGGCAAGAATACTGGAGTGGATTGTCATGCCCTCCTCCAGGGGACCTTCCCAACCCAGGGATTGAACCCAGGTCTCCCATGTTGCAGGCAGATTCTGTACCATTTGAGCCACCAGGGAAGCCCAGCATTAAAAACCAACCCTGAATATCCAGGAGGACCTAACAGCCTATGTCACTCAGTGCCACCTCTCATTATAGAATACACGGTATTTTGTGACCATAGGGAGATTACAGAGCTATTTTGTTTGTACTCCTTCTTGTCTTCTTCCTTCCTTTAGTTAGTTTTTTTTTTTTTTGAGGGGGGCAGTGGGGGCAGTTAACTGAATGGTGATATAAAGATGGAGCAATTTTAAGACATTTTCAGATCCTTTTTCTCTTAGTATCTGAGGCAAAGAAGCAGCCCTGTTTTTGTCTAAAGAGTGTGGGTTAGCAGCTCCAACCTGCCCCAGGGCAAGGAATGAAGGACGAGAGACTGGCAGCTGCAGAGAGCACTTGGACTCACCCAGGAGGGGCAAAATGCTCCTGTGAATTCCTTCAGATCACTGAAGCTGCCTGTCAGATTGAATCTGAGTGTTCTGGCTCATCAATCAGAGCCTCAGGGCAGCCCCTGTTGCCAGAGTCCTGCGTCACCCAGAGCCACAGCACCAGGGAGGCCGGGCCCCCGACTGTGAAGAGTGTCAGTGGGTCTCAGTCCCCAAAAGTCAAGCATGCCCTGCGGTGGACGGCCTCCTGGAAGGGGAGACTCTGGGAGGTAACGGGCATTAGATAAAGAGAAAGGAAAGAGGCAGCTGAGAAAGGAGGAAGAGACGGGTGTGAGCAGAGGCGATTAAAAAAAATAGCTGGACATTTTGTCTTAGGAATGAAACCCATTCTCATGCCAGCCCTCTAAGATTTTTTTTTTTCCAAACTTTAAACTTTTTATTTTGTATTGGGGTAGAGAAGGAAATGGCAACCCACTCCAGTATTCCTGCCTGGAGAATCCCATGAACAGAGGACCCTGGTGGGCTACAGTCCAGGGGGTCACAAAGAGTCAGATGTGGCTTAGGAGCTGAGCAGCAGCATAGCTGATCAACAGTGTTGTGGCAGCTTCAGGTGAGCAGCGAAAGGACTCAGCCACATGTGTACATGCATCTGTTCTCCTCCACACCCCGGTCCGAACCAGGCTGACACAAAACACTGAGCAAAGTTCCCTGTGCTATGCAATAGGTCCTTGTTGGTTATCTGTTTTACATATAGCAGTGTGTACATGACCTTCCCAAACTCTCTGACGGTCCCTTTCCCCTGGCAACCATAAGTTTGTTTTCTAAGTCTGTGTGTCTCTTTCTGTTTTGTAAGTTCATTTGTATCCTTTCTTTTTAGATTCCACATATAAGGGATGTCATGTGACATTTCTCCTTCTCTGTCTGGCCAGTCCCCTAAGATTCATTCATTCAAGTATCACGGTACTTCTGCTGCCAAAGCAGAGCTTCTGCAAACAGTTATATAATGTATGTCTTGATCTGGGGGTCTGCATTGGAGGGCAGGGGGTGTATCACCCAGAGTAATTCTTCCCATGACTTGCCCATGAAAGTGCTTGTTCTTAAAAGTTGCATCTTGAACAAGTGCTCATGAGGATTAAAGAAATACGTTTATGTCTCCTGAGGACCGGGCCAACAAAGGTCCATCTAATCAAGGCTATGGTTTTTCCAGTGGTCATGTATGGATGTGAGAGTTGGACTGTGAAGAAAGCTGAGTGCCGAAGAATTGATGCTTTTGAGCTGTGGTGTTGGAGAAGACTCTTGAGAGTCCCTTGGACTGCAAGGAAATCAAACCAGTCCATCCTGAAGGAAATCAGTCCTGAATATTCATTGGAGCGACTGATGCTGAAGCTGAAACTCCAGTACTTTGGCCACCTCATGCGAAGAGTTGACTCATTGGAAGACCTTGATGCTGGGAGGGATTGGGGGCAGGAGGAGAAGGGGACGGCAGAGGATGAGATGGCTGGATGGCATCACCGACTCGATGGACGTGAGTTTGGGTAAACTCTGGGAGTTGGTGATGGACAGAGAGGCCTGGAGTGCTGGGGTTCATGGGGTCGCAAAGAGTTGGACACGACTGAACGACTGAACTGAACTGAGGACTGGGATGGCCATTCCCATGGGAAAGGAGAGCAGCACACACAAGCTTGTTTTTAAAAAGAACTTAATAATTTTAAGGGCTTCCCTGGAGGCCCAGTGGTTAAGAATCTGCCTTGCAATCCAGGGGATGCAGGTTCAGTCCCTGGGTGGGGAACTAAGATCCCACATGTTGTAATGTAACAATTAGAGGAGCATCACGAAGAAGACTCAGCACAGCTAAGTGAATAATTCAAGTTCATTTGTTTAAAAGAAAATACAGTATTTATAACAGAAAGTAATGAATGATATTTATTTTAAAAAATAGAACTTAATAATTTTAAAAAGGGTAAAGATCTCAGTCAAGGTTAGTCACCTAAATTGTGGGAGCCTGAAACCAACACCAACAACATAATGTTGATAATGATTTATCAGCATAATGCTGATAACAATCCACACTTATATCTACACATTCACGTAGTACACATATGAACATATATACATATACACATGTGTATATATATATGCACATGCAGTATATATAGATATACTGCTGCTGCTAAGTCACTTCAGTCGTGTCCGACTCTGTGCAACCCCGTAGACAGCAGCCCACCAGGCTTCCCGTCCCTGGGATTCTCCAGGCAAGAACACTGGAGTGGGTTGCCATTTCCTTCTCCAATGCACGAAAGTGAAAAGTGAAAGTGAAGTCGCTCAGTCGTGTCTGACTCTGTGTGACCCCATGGACTGCAGCCCACCAGGCTCCTCCGTCCATGGGATCCTATACACATACATGCATATATATGCACATACATATATAATACACATAATATACTTACTTAACCAGAATCATGACATTTTTCTTCTTATTAAAATCTTTGAGATAGATGAAAAATTGAGTAATAGATTATTAAGAGCTCCAGGTCTGGTAACTTCTTGAAACTAGTGTGTAAAAATATGTAATCAGGCATGTTTTTTCAATCACACATGCCTTCTATCCCCATTTAATAATAAAAATAGATCAAGACTAAATTCTATTAGCAAATCACGGTTATTTAGTTTCATTTGTGTGTTACATGTACTAGTCAGAAGAATAATAAGATTTCAGGAGATTTGGTAGAATATTCAAAATTTTTGAAATCACCAATTCAGTTAGAGAATTCCACAAGCGTGAGTTCTTACACGAACTTGAAAGTACAAAGATTAATGACCTAAGCATTTCAGGTTTAGCTTTAAGTCTAAAAGTGGAAAGAGACCCACCCATAATTAATGAAGTAACGGTGCCTTAGAGAAAAGAACTACATCAGTTTTAAAAATGTAACTCAGGATTCACCTATTCAAGAAAACTTGGTTTACGAAATCCAAATGTTAAAAAACAAAACAGAACATCAGAGCTTGATGTTTCACCAGATTCCTTAACTTTATAAATAGTTTCAACATGGGATTAAAATAAATATTAACTGATCTCACTCATTTACTTAGAAAATGATTCAGTTTTCAGAAATGATCTACTCTCAAACCCGAGGAATATCACAACTCTGTGGTACAAGTTCTATCCGGAAATGCTGAAAATTCAGTTTTCCAAAAGATGCAATATAATCAGTCTTTGAAGTTATCCTAGAATAGAAGATAGCAAAACTTTCAAAATTTAAAGATGGAAGCCAATTTCTAACCCCTTTTATATAACAAATATAGAATTAGGGCAGGGAAGAATTATATCAGCTGTTTTAATAGAAGAGGCAAGAAGGAATAATTTGAATCTTATTTTAATTCTGTGCCATCTATGTGCTGATGCCCACGATTTAAATATTTTTGGCCAATTTTTTCCTGAGTTTGACCTTGTATATACAAAGGCCAACTTTCATTTATCTCCACTTGGATGTCTTATAGGAATTTCACAGGTAATATCCCCAAATTATTGAGTTCTTACTTATCCAGAATGCTGCAAGAGCTTCCTAAATCGTATTCTTATTTTCAATTTGACTCTCTCATTTTCTGTTTTCCAGGTAGCAACCAGAGAGATCTCAAAAATCCTTGAGTAACTTCCTATTTTACTTGACATAAAGCCTTATCACCTTCCACGCTCAGTCCCTTCAGCCATGTCTGACTCTTTGTGACCCTCTGGACTATAGCCAGCTCTGCTCCTCTGTCCATGGGATTCTCCAGACAAGAATAATAGAATGGGTTGCCATGCCCTCTTCCAGGGGATCTTCCTAACCCAAGGATTGAACCTGTGTTCCCTGTGTCTCCCAATTGCATGCAGATTCTTTACCCACTGAGACACCTAGGTAACCCTTATCACCTTAAAATGACTTATATACAGGGTGACCATCTGTCTTGGTTTGCCAAACACAATTCTGTTCATATCAGTTGGCTATGTTTTTGTAAAGACCATTCACTTCATTCCAAAGTGTCCCTGTTTGGATGATACGTTTTGATGACTTTAAGGTCCTGCATGATTTGGCATCTGCCCCCTCTTCGACTTTAAGTCAGACTATCCTGGGCCTTGCTCACGCTTCTCCAGCCACATGAATCATTGTCTTTCAGCCCCTCAAATATGGCAAGGTCTTCACTAACTCAAGGGCTTCCCAGGTGGCACTAGTGGTACAGAACCCATCTGCCAATGCAGGAGACATAGGAGATGTGAGTTCGATCCCTGAGTTGGGAAGATCCTCTGGAGAAGGAAATGGCAACCCATTCCAATATTCTCACCTGGAGAGTCCCATGGACAGAGGAGCCCGGTGGGCTACAGTCCATGGGGTCGTGAAAGAGTCGGACACGACTGAAGCGACTTAGCATGTTTTTACTAACTCAGGGTCTACACACTTCACTTTTTCTTTTCATTTTTTCAGTTTCAGCTTAAATACCATACTTGAAGGGACTCCTTCCCTGATTATCCAACCTGTCAAAAGAAGATTGTCCCCTTCTAAACACCTCCGACCTCTGTTCTTTCCCCTAGTAATACACATGAATATTTACAAGTATACATTTATCTGCATATTTTTTCAGTCTTTTTCAGTACAACACAGTTTTCTTCATAGAAAAGTTTCTCCAAATGGGAAGAGAACATGTCTGTTTTCTTTCGTCTTTGAAAACTGTATCTAGTCCAATGCCTGAGACACAGTGAGCTCTCAGTATTTGTTTTAATGGATGTTTAGGTGAATAAGTACATGAAATGGATGATCTGTGATCATCACTTAGGAGAAGTTAACACTGATTCAACTTTGGGAGCAATGGGAAGAAAACCAGACACTTAAAATGAAACCTTCTTAAAAATCAGTCATAGACTTACCTTTGATTTGTGAACAATTACCAATTATCTTGAAGCACTGAGGTAGGGACTGAGGTTCAGCTCAGTTCAGTTCAGTCGCTCAGTCGTGTCCGACTCTTTGCGACCCCATGAATCGCAGCAGGCCAGGCCTCCCTGTCCATCACCAACTTCCAGAGTTCACTCAAATGCACGTCCATCGAGTCGGTGATGCCATCCAGCCATCTCATCCTCTGTCGTCCCCTTCTCCTCCTGCCCCCAATCCCTCCCAGCATCGGAGACTTTTCCAATGAGTCAACTCTTCGCATGAGGTGGCCAAAGTATTGGAGTTTCAGCTTTAGCATCATTCATTCCAAAGGAATCCCAGGGCTGATCTCCTTTAGAATGGACTGGTTGGATCTCCTTGCAGTCCAAGGGACTCAAGAGTCTTCTCCAACACCGCAGTTCAAAAGCATCAATTCTTCGGTGCTCAGCTTTCTTCACAGTCCAACTCTCACACGACCACAGGAAAAACCATAGCCTTGACTAGACGGACCTTTGTTGGCAAAGTAATGTCTCTGCTTACAAAAGTGAATAAAATACAGTATCTTCTTCAGGAGTTGACAAGCCTTTTGAAGCGATAAACACAAGTTTGTTCAGCACAATTTGGAGCACAGCAAAGAAATAACCTAATACTGACTAGAATTTGAGGAATCCTTTCTCAAGGAGGTGGCTCCAGAATTGATCAGGTCAGATGTAGATCAAATGTAACACTATTATTTTTAAAATAAATCATGAATGAATAAATGCTTTAAATAGGTGAGTGAACATCTGTGTGTTAAGGAGATAGCATTATAACCTTTAGATGGAAAGTTTACAAAGTTTCTGGTCACAGGACCACTTTACACTGTTAAAACTGACTGTGGGTCCCTAAGAACTTTAGATTATATAGGGTACTTCAGTCTGTATCTTCTATTAGAAATTACAGCTCAGGCATCTAAACTCTTCACCCATTCACTTAAGAAAAACAATAAATGTATTATATGTCAACACAGATAACCTATTTTTATGAAAAACAGCTGTATGTTTCAAAACAAGAATAAAATTCGCTAAGAATGTGGCGTTGCTTTACATTTTTGCAGGTCTTTTCTCTGGCTTAAGAGAAGACAGCTGGGTTCTCACAGATGTTTCTGCATTCCATCTGCTGGATTAGGTTGATTTTTTGAAGTGTATGAAGAAATTCCAGCCTTACAGAGATAAATCTTTGAAAAGGTGAGGACTTCACAAACCACCTGAAAGAGAACTGGTTCTGAGACTACAGCCTCCCTTTGGATTTTGGCTGGTAAGCGTGAAACCAAGAAGTGACTTGACCTGATTTGTGTTTTAGATAAATTAGTTTAGAAGCTGTGTGGCCAATAAACTTGAATGAGTGAGGCCAGGTATTCGGAGACTAGTCCATGGAGAAGTGTAATGGACATGAAAGGGTCAAGTCGCTCTCAGTTGTTGTAAGTGAGGGAAAGAAGAGGCTGAGCAAATGGAGGTGGAGCGCAGATTTCTTTGGGGAATGACAGAGATTTTAATGTTGCCACCAGCTGACTAAAGATGGTGTTTGGAAGATGAAATCTTTGTGAGGTGGAGGAAGGAGTGAAAGGGAGGAATAAGGAGACAGGGATTGACACATATTCATTGACTGATCCTATGGATAAAATAGATACCTATGAAAACTTATGGGATAGCACAGCAAAGTCTACATGATACCCTGTGGCGGCCTGAATGGGAAGGAAGTCCAAAAGGGAGTGGGTGTAGGTGCAAGCTTAACTGATTCATTTCGTTGTAAGCAGAAACGAACACAACACTGCGAGGCAACTATACTCCAATAAAAATTAATTTATAAAAGTACTTTGTGAATGTGCTGAGTGTAAGGTTGTGTGGAGCATCCAGATAAAGGTGTGGGGAAGACATTGTATCATGTGAGTCTGAAATACAGGCGAAATGCTCCTGGTGGAGACAGGCAACTGCAAATGGTCAGTTACTAAGTGGAGGCTAAGTATTAGAGAATGGAGTGATTTTTCTAAAAACAAACAAACAACAAAAAAAACAAACAGATTGGGAGGAGTGAGCAAGAACGGACACCAGGAAATTAGCAAGGTTAAGGCGATGGCACCCCCTCCAGTACTCTTGCCTGGAAAATCCCATGGACGGAGGAGCCTGGTAGGCTGCAGTCCAGGGGGTCGCTGAGGGTCGGACACAACTGAGCGACTTCACTTTCACTTTTCCCTTTCATGCATTGGAGAAGGAAATGGCAACCCACTCCAGTGTTCTTGCCTGGAGAATCCCAGGGACGGGAAGCCTGGTGGGGTCGCACAGAGTCGGACACGACTAAAGCGACGCAGCAGCAGCAGGGCTGGTTGGGCATAGAGAATCTCACAAAGTGTCCAAGAATGAGAATCGTCAGGCAGGTGTGGTGTAACTAAAACTGTGAGAGTGGAAAGTTCATGAAAGCCCTGACAATAGGTCAACTACGGTGGAAAGATTGAGATAATAACAGAGACATGGTTATTGGTGTTTTGAGGACAGAGTTAGTGGAGTGGGTTGGAGAACAATGTCATTTTAGATCTCAGCTGTTTGAAGAGCAAATTGGGGTGCAAGTAGAATGAGCTTACATACAGAAGAATGTAACCTTTCTTAAGACTTTGGTTGAGAATAAAATGAAGGACAATGCTATCAAACAGAGAGCCAAGAGAGTCCTTCTGATTAGTATAGAAGAGATTGTATTTGCTTATGGGGTGAGGCAATGAAGCTAGTTGAGGCAAATGTTGCAGACATGTGCCATTAATCATTATAGAATATTCAGGAGGATAAAGGAAAATATATTATCAAGAGAGCAAGGAGAATATCTTTCCATTTCTCGCTTTCTCTAAGACATCGCAGAATATGGATGTTTCAGAGAAAATACAAGGTTGTGAGGACTAAGAAATTCAGCAACAAGTTATTTGTGTAGTTACCAACGGTTAATAACTTTTCTACATTTACTAACATGGGATGAAAAACAAGAAATATATACTCCACCCCCAAAAGGATGGACAAGACCAGTGAATAGAATAGAGAAGAAAAGACAAAGATAGGGTACATTAGAAACTCTTTCCACGCCCCACTGATTATAAGGCACGTCTGAGGTTAGCCATGATACAAGTGGTGCCAGTGGTAAAGAATCTGCCTGCCAGTTCAGGAGATGTAAGAGATGCAGGCTCGATCCCTGGGTTGGGAAGATCCCCTGGAGGAGGAAATGGTAACCCACTCCAGTATTCTTGCCTGGGGGATTCCACTGACAGAGGAGCCTGGCAGCCTGCAGTCCACGGAGCCCCAAAGAGCTGGACATGACTGAGCACAAAATGGCAGAGCCGTAATACAAGGCACCTATGTAGAGTCAGCTGCGTACAGTTCTCATGACAGAAAGCAAGTGAGATTTTTCTCAACGAATCCTTTCAGTGTCCTCAAAAAGATCTGAGTTAAAAAAAAAAAAACAAAACCTTTTAGGGAATTTTTCTATATTGTGTTCCTTGGAACATTAGTGTTGTTTGAAATGTTAATAAATCATTAAAAATAAGAGGGTGGTGGTCTTCAGGCAAATCCATTTGGAAAACATCTAGTTAAAGCCAAGCAGATTTCTTAACAGAAAGACTTCTCAGAATCATTACTATAGTTACATGCATTGGGAGTTATTCAAGTGAGGGATACAGTAGACACCATTTCCCAAATGTAATCATTGTTCTCATTGAACTATTGTTTTCATTAAACACTTACTGACTTCTTGCCAGAAACTGGTGTGTTTGGGAAACACTGCTCTAAGGTATTGTTAAAGTCAGTAGTGTCTACCTGATTAATTGGGGTCATGATTCTTGTGTCTAGAATAGTTAAATTGATAAGATACCCTTTTTAAACTTTTTATTTTATATTCAAGCATAGCCAGTTAACAATGTTGTGATAATTTCAGATGGACAGCAGAGGGACTTAGCCATACAAAGATTTGGAGAAGGAAATGGCAACCCACTCCAGTATTCTTGCCTGGAGAATCCCATAGACAGAGGAGCCTGGCAGGCCATGGTCCATGGGGTCTCAGAGAGTCAGACACGACTGAAGCGACTAAGCACGCATGCAGACATGTACACACTGCTGAATTTAAAAGGATCATTGACAAGGATCTACTGTATGGCACAGGGAACTCCGCTCAGTGTTATGTAGAATGGATACCCCTTTTTTTTAAAAGCCATTAACACAGCCCTGTGATTTCTAGATTTGGTGTTATTGATGTTCTGGTTTTGATTTTGTAACACCTACTCACTTCTGAAAATAGTCCATGGGCAGAGTGGACTCCCAAAAACAATATTTTGATTGATGGCTTTCTATTTTAGAGTTTTAAAGTAATTTTGCTTTTGACATCCAGTGGGAAGAGAAAACCAGAAGAAGGCATCATCAGTGTTTGTGCCCCAGGAAAACATGCGTCCACGAAGATCCACGGACAGACCGATGATTGCATTGCTTATCCAATGAGTGTTTTGTCATTTGATTCCAATAAGAACCAGATGAGTTTGTGGAAAATGCTGCATCTTGATTTTGCTTAAGCTCATGATAGCCCTTTATAAGAAGAATATCACAGGGCTTTTGTTCATTCCGAATGTTTTTGAATTCCAATTCAGTCTAGATGCTGTGGAAATTGCAGAGTAAAAGGCATGGTCCTGGCTTGCATAAGGTTACAGCTGGCTTCAGTAGATGAGAGAATAAATGAAAAAAGTAAAATAATATAAGAATTAAAATATGTTGCACTTTAAATATAAAGAATCATAGGACAGCATATGATTAGTTGAAATCAAAAGATAGTAGACAAGGAGACAAGGTAGTATGTAAGTGCATATATGTGCATGAATTGAATTATCACCCACACATATATGTCTTCCGAGGAACATGTGATACCCAGTATGACAGTCAGCTTCTACTGTTCTAAGATGCTAAAGAGAGTGTTGAAACACATTCTTTTTCCACAAGTCAAGTAACGGCTGAGAGCACAGCAGTACACGAGCGTCTCTGGAACACCCCGACCTCCACCTCCATTGACTTGGATCTCAAAAAGTTTAGGTTCAGGCCTGGACTACTAAAGGAGAGGCTCCATCCTGCAACCTGGATCTCGAGAATCTGATCTGACACCCAAACCAGACATCTGGTAAGAGCCAGGCATTCCTGACATGATTGCTTGATGAATCATTTTCAGAACTCTCAGATTTGTGAAGGGCACTGCTTTATTTTCATTCTCATTTTTTTTCCAGCTAGAAAAGCTTCCTGGCATTGCTCTTCCTGTAAAAACATGATTAATATTCAGACCTAGATTAGATCCGAATTTCTATAGAGGGCAATGAACAGGTTGTTTTGTTCTTTCTCTCCAGCTGAGAACTCAGGGAATAAACGTCATTTAATGATTCTTAGTGGCTTTGTCCACTGTGTTACAGACTTCACAGGGATGTGCCCTATGCTTTCAATGCAAACTCGCCCTCTAAATCCCTTATGAAATGAGCCAATAAGAACATATATTAGAGAAATTTTGAGCTAGTGAGAGTTGAAAGATTGTAGTTTTCAACCAGCAGCTCAATTTGATAGCTCTTCACCCTACACAAGCTGCTAGCATTTATTAAAATGTGTAAAAATTTGGGATGGAGAGTTTCTAATTGGGCTAAAATTCCTAGATATATTGGAATTAGATATGCAGGGTATTGAGGCTTATTCAGAACATGATGGGTCTAGACAGAAGTGAAAAACTAAAAGGAACTAATATATGAAAGAATACTGTTCACTGATGTATATGTCAGGCATCTACTTTCAATAAAATATTATCTATTGTGATTTTAGTAGCAAAGATCATTCCCTCCTGAGAAATCTGTATGCAGGTCAAGAAACAACAGTTAGAACTGGACATGGAACAACAGACTGCTTCCAAATAGGAAAAGGAGTACTACGTCAAGGCTGTATATATTGTCACCCTGCTTATTTAATTTATATGCAGAGTACATCATGAGAAATGCTGGACTGGATGAAGCACAAGCTGGGATCAAGATTGCCCGGAGAAATATCAATAACCTCAGATATGCAAATGACACCACCCTTATGGCAGAAAGTGAAGAACTAAAGAGTCTCTTGATGAAAGTGAAAGAGGAGAGTGAAAAAGGTGGCTTAAAACTCAACATTCAGAAAACTAAGATCATGGCATCCAGTCCCATCACTTCATGGCAAATAGATGGAGAAACAATGGAAACAGTGAGAGATTTTATTTTTGGGGGCTCCAAAACCACTGCAGATGGTGACTGCAGCCATGAAATTAAAAGAGGCTTGCTTCTTGGAATAAAAGCTATGGCCAACCTAGAGAGCATATTAAAAAGCAGAGACATTACTTAGCCAACAAAGGTCTGTCTAATCAAAGCTATGGTTTTTCCAGTAGTCATGTATGGATGTGAGAGTTGGACTATAAAGAAAGCTGAATGCCGAAGAATTGATGCTTTTGAACTGTGATGTTGGAGAAGACTCTTGAGAATCCCTTGGACTGTAAGGGGATCCAACCAGTCCATCCTAAAGGAAATCAGTCGTGAATATTCACTGGAAGGACTGATGCTGAAGCTGAAACTCCAATACTTTGATCACCTGATGAGAAGAACTGATTTCTTGGAAAAGACCCTGACGCTGGGAAAGATTGAAGGCAGGAGGAGAAGGGATGACAGAGGAGGAGATGGTTGGATGGTATCACTGACTCTATGGACATGAACTTGAGTAATCTCTGGGAGTTAGTGATGGACAGGGAAGCCTGGTATGCTGAAGTCCATGGGGTCGCAAAGAGTTGGACACGACTGAGTGACTGAACTGAACTCATCATTCCCTGACCACAGTGAAGCTATATCCTATAGATACATAGCACTTTATTGTGATTCATATTTTATTTCTTGGGTTTATTTTCATGTACTTTTGCCTGGAAAATTCCATGGACAGAGGAGGCTGGTGAGCTAGAGTCCATGAGGTGGCAAAGAGTCAGACATGACTGAGCCTACATGCACACACAATCAGGATAGATTGCCCACCAGCTACACAGCTGCCTTCTTAATTATTAGCTTGTCAAAAACCAGATCCATTTTACCATTACTGGAAGGAAGATGATATGGGACTGGGGGTTAGGAAAATTCAATTGCAGAATATTAGCTGCTTCTAATATTAAGTACCCTGCTTTAAACAATGAAATCACACAATGGTTTCTTGACTTTTAAGGTTGTCCATTAGGTATTTACAATTTTTTCTCTGGAAATAAAGATTTAACATTTTTACATGCTTCCTTACCTGTTTATTTTACTTTGCCAACAAAGGTCTGCATAATCAAAGCTATGGTTTTTCCAATAGTCATGTATGGATGTTGAACCATAAAGAAGGCTGAGAGCTGAAGAATTGATGCTTTTGAACTGTGGTGTTGGAGAAGTCTCTTGAGAGTCCTTTGGGCTGCAAAGAGATCAAACCAGTCCATCCTAAAGGAAATCAGTCCTGAATATTCATTGGAAGGACTGATGCTGAAGTTCCAATACTTTGGCCACCTGGTGCGAAGAGCCGACTCATTAGAAAGCAACCTGATGCTGGGAAGAATTGAAGGCAGGAGGAGAAGGAGACGATAGAGGACAAGATGGTTGGGTGGCATCACCAACTCAATGGACATGAGTTTGAGCAAGCTCCAGGAGATGGTGATGGACTGGGAAGCCTGGTGTGCTGCAGTCCATGGGGTGCCAAAGAGTTGGACACAACTGAGCAACTGAACAATAACCACCCTTTTAATATGTTGTCTAGGTTTGTCATAGCTTTTCTTCCACAATATATTAATTCCTGCCCTCTTCCTACTTATCAGTAACTGAACTATGTAGAGTATTATGAATGTACTTTTGTTTTTTGTATATCTGATCATTTTTACTGGAGTTCATTATTGTTTTACTTTTTTGGTTATCTATGCAGGTAATACAAATTCATTGCCAAACACACCCAATAAAAGAGTAAAACCCCTTTTCATGTACTCAGATAGTCAGTTGAGCCTCTCAGTTCCATCTTTTTCTTTGAGTCAGTGCTTTTGAAACCTTCTTCTTGCTTCATTCTGGACAGATTGCCCTCCAGGTCTGCTGCAAAACCATATACTTGGACTATTCTTCCTCTGTGATAAGAATATCTTTCCTTTATCTTATATGTTGGAATCCCTGTTTCCTAGATCCCACATCTTCCTCCCTCCTTGGATACCTGCTTCTTTAGTAATTCCTCTAATGAGTTTCTATGAATCACTCTAGAAAGTTCAGCCTAGAATAGAACCTGGCATATTATAGCCTGTAGACCAAATTCATGGCCTGTTTTGTATAATCCATGAGCTAAAAATGTTTTTTTTTTTTGCATATAAAAAATGTGGCTAAAAATTCAAACAAACAAACAACAAAGAATAGTACATGGTAGAGATGACATATGAGCCATAGAGTCTAAAATATTTACTATCTTATTCTTTATAAGTGTGGGTGGCCATCATTTGATTCATTGATGGCCAAGATGTATCAACGATGCAGAGAAAGGGTGAATTTGCTCTCTCTGTTGGAGCAGAGACCTCCATCTTCTTTTGCCCTTGGACACGAACATGCCTTAGTTTTCAAGCCTTAAGACTCAAACTGAGACTTATGCCATCAGCTTCTTTGGTTTCCGGGACTTTGGACTTGGACTGAATGATGTCACCAGCTCTTCTGGTTCTCCAGTTTGCAGACAGCAGTTTGGAAACTTCTCATCTTTCATAATTGTGTAAGCCAATTCCTGTAATAACTATCCTATTGGGTCTGTTTCTCAAGAACCCTGACAGATACGTAAAGTTATTCACTGCCTTTGCCGTGTTACCTAACATTATAGAACCTTGTCCTCTGTAATCCCAAACTACTCCTCCTGGCTTATATACCATTTACCCTCATTACATTTTTGTTCTTTCTTGTGTATTTTAACAAAATTCGAAATTATTATTGTTATTTCATGCAAGATCACTGCTTGTGTAAGTTGCTCATATACTTTATCAATTTCTTTACTCATCCTTTCTCTCTTCCATATATGATTGCTTCCTCTTGCCTAGAACTTTCTCGATATTTTATTAAATATTATTAACGGAAAATGCTCTCGGTTTAGTGTTGCCTACAAATATCATTACTAGATAGTTTTTCTGGGTATACAGTTTTAGATCAATAATTGTATTTGCATAGCACTTCAATACCATTCAAGCTGTTTAGGCTTCTATCATTGCCAATGAGATATGAGTTGTTTATTTGTCAATATTGTGTTTTCTCTTAGACAAAATTTCAGATTATTATAGTCTCCAGTGTTTGTCAGTTTTACTATGGTGAGTATAATTGCAGATGTTTTTATTCATCTTACATAGGATTCTTTGGACTAAGCTGGAAGTGCAAAATTGGGTAGCAAACATACATATGTGTCAGAATGTGGTTATGAATTCTTCAGGGAGATTTTTTTTTTCCCTTCTGTCCAATGCCAAGTTCAGAACAGACACATTTCCTCAATGTCTCCTTTTATATGGGAATGAATATGCCTTGATATGTCAGGTTCCAGTACTTATTTGCTGACTATTGGCTACTTCATTTATGTATAAAAGTCATCTTTTTCTTAAATGTTGGTACGTGCACTCCAGTACCAGAAATGGTTGTTTTGTTGTTAGTAGCAAGCTCCTTGAAAATTAGAGCACAAGACCTTTGAAAGCTGATCTGAGGCACATGTAGCTCAGGAAAGTATTAGCTTTGCCGGACGACATTCAGTCACATCCTTCCCCATGGAAATGACCTTCCTTTTTTTCGTTGGATGTTTTATGAAACATGAAACAACCGGGTCACAAGGACAGTTCTAGAGAGCATTGTCATCAGTTTGAGCTATCGCTATTGAAACAGCTTCCAACCACCAACATCTTTGAGGTGAGACGTGTGAGGACAGTGGGCCAGGCTTTCCTTTTTTCCTGCTGGTATTTGTTTTTGCCTCTGACGGTATTCCCTGCTCAGTAATATATGCTTTGACTTTATGACCTGTCTTCCTGCAATAATTCTTTGGTGGAAAAATCCAGTAATACAGCCAAGAGTTAGTTCTTCCTCTGGCCCCACGTGCCTGGCCCAGAGATCACAGTTTTTTGGGTTAACAGACACATCTAGCTGGGTTACTGTGTTAGTCATTCAGGACGTTTTTCCCCAATGCTGGGTCGGTGGAGCATCATTCTGTTTCCAAGTTCAAGAATTTGGTTAATTTATGGATAGTGGAGGATGAATATAACCTGACATGAATAACGATCAAAGAGCTGGTATACCAACTTCTACATTTTTGCAGTACAAGGCAAGGTAATCGTGCTGTGCAAAAGCAAAAGCAGAATTGAAGAACGCAAGATTTATTCTTTCAAGGGGTAGAGAAATCTTTTGGCTAAAATTATCACAGAGACTCTAACGGAGATAATCAAATATTGCGAAGACAAAAAATCGCTCTTGCTTGTTTGCTTTACTTGGGACTTTTGATGTAGTGTATAGAATGATATAAGGCATTAGACTGTGTCAAGAAGATCCATGAGCATGTTCCTATTTGGTTTTGTATTATCTATGAGTCTTCAGCATATGTCTTGGTTCCTGCATATATAATATTGTCAATTTTAGAGTATTTAAGAATTAAGTTTGACCTTCATGCACTGACACCTTTATGGGAATCTAAAATGTAAAGTGGTGCAACTATTATTAAAAACAATATAATAGTCCTTTAAAAATGAAAACTGAAACTGCCATATGATCCAGTACTCTTACTTCTGGGTGTACATCCAGAATAATTGAAAGCAAGATCTTGAAGAGATAGATGTATACCCATGTTATAGTATCGCTATTCACAATAGCTCAGAATGGAAGTAACCCAGCACTTACCAACGAATGAACAGAAACAACGTGAGGGACTTCCCTGGTCGTCCAGTATCAGTGTTAGTCATGTGTCAGCCAAGCTTAGGGACTAGGACATTCGACATTTCAGCAGAGGGTAAAATGTTCTTTCTTGTTTCCAGTTCATCTTCCATCTTTGGATTTAATGAGATGGGGAGCAAGTTTTCAGTATGAAAGTTCTTAGGTTTTCCCTAACCTCCAGAGTTTGAAAGAGAGCACGTGTTCAGAGGACTTTGGGAACTCTGGCTCCTAACTCACTGCTCTTAGTAACTCCTAAAACATCCCATAGCAGTTGGCTGCTATGCCTATCCCATGGTTGTCCCAGAAACGTTAACTCTTGCACAATAGACGTGTTCCTGAAAAGTTGCATGTAATCTAAACCATATTTACATGCTAGACCAAAATTTAAAGGCATCTTATGGTGAATCTGTCATTACTGCAAAGAATTGGCCTCTGCTGCAATGTATGTATTTTGAAAACAGATTTTCTGATATCAGAATTTACATATAGTGAGATTTACCTGCCTATGGCTTATGGTACTTTAAGCTTCCTTTTACTAAATGATAAGACTGAGTTCCCTCAGTCTGGGGAGTGACAATACTTTTTATAAATGGTAAAGGGAGGGCTTCCCAGGTGGTGCTAGTGATAAAGAATCTGCCTGCCAATGTAGGGGGTGCAGGAGACTAGGATTCCATCTCTGAGTTTGGAAAATTCCCTGGAGGAAGAAAGGGCAACCCACGCCAGTATTCTTGCCTGAAAAATTCCATGGAGAGAGATCCTGGCCTTCTCAGTCCATGGGGTTGCAAAGAGTTGGACATGACTGAGCACTCACAGTGGTGAAACCAAAGAATCAAAACACCAAAAATTTAGTAAGATGATGCTTTTTCATTAACAAAAGGCTGAATCTGGTGATCACAATAGAGCATCTGTGAAGGGCTCATTTAGCCAGACTTTTTTTGTGTTTGAAAACAGAATTAAGTCAAACCACATCACTGCATACTAGAAATTTTTGAAAACACAGTGGAACATTCCAAGATAAAATATTAGGTCACTTCAGGGCTTGAGGTGGGGTGCAGTGAGCTACATTGGTCCTCAGATTATTCTTTTTTTGAGAGCTAAAATATATGTTTGAGTAGGAAGAACATGAGAAACTGTATCAGGAATCCATAGATCGGTCATTCAATAAGTATTGTGTGCCTACTGTATGCTTGGCACTGTGTTAAATCTGGAGATAATGGTAGGAAAAAACAGACAAATATCCTGCCTGCATGGAGCCCACAATCTTGACTGTAAACCTTGCTCTGATCTACTAAGAGAAGTACAGTGAAAGTCACTCAGTGGTGTCCAAACCTTTGCGACCCCATGGACTATACAGTCCATGGAATTCTCCAGGCCAGAGTACTGGAGTGGGTACCCTTTCCCTTCTCCAGGGGATCTTCCCAACCCAGGGATTGAACCCAGGTCTCCCACATTGCAGGTGGATTCTTTACCAGCTGATCCGCAAGGGAACTGATCTAAACTAGGGGAGGGTGATTTTGATCTAGTCATTGATCTATCTGGTCCTTGGTTTGCTCGTTTGTAAAATGAAGTTGTCAAATTAGATGACCTTTCTCTGTCTTTTACAGCTCAAGATTCTTTGTCTTTGATTATTTAATCACAGACTCTTTCTTTGATAATGCAAAAGATCTAGAAGGTCCAGAGCTTCTAGTTTTAGGGTACCAGACTACTTGCAAGGGGGAGACTGAGAAATTGATGGTAGCACTACATTTCTACAGGCAAGACAGTGTTTAATTGCAGTTGAGTGATTAATATAATATTAATATAATAAATAATATCTTATTATTTAAGATAATACACAAACGGAACACAAACCAAGGCTGTAGTCCCAGCCATCTTCTTAGCACTGCTGTTTCTTTCTACCCTCCTTTTCTTTATTCCCATTTAGTACGTGGAACAACTAAATTTGAGAAGATTAACACTAGCAAAGTCAGAGCTACTTTGGAGCAGGAGAAAAATGAACTCGTTCAGCTCCATTTGGGGGATAGAGTGGGAAGAAATGGGGGTGTGCTCCAACTTCAGAGTCCATTAGCGTAGAGAGAGGGAAAGCCAACACAGCCCGACTCTGTGTGATCTCAAGAACCGTTCCAACCCAGGACAAGAGCAGGAGGTCTAGGAAATTTCAAACAGGGACAGCACTTTTCCTTCCTGATGTCCTCAGTAACGTCAGGCTAAAGAGACCCGAAAGAATCTTCTGAACCCAGACGCCCTTTATGTTGGTAGTCATAATGCCATCCAATTTTATCCTAGTTGGAGGAGAACTTCTCTGGTTTTTTCAAGACTGCAGGAAGGTGATAATGAGGATGGTAATTACAGCCTTAACCATTTATTTTTGGTGTTGGGAAAGACTCCCTGTTTCAAATCTCCTCCTCTTTTGTTGATTCCCATTCTGTAATTCCCTTCTATTTTCTCCTTCTGCCATTTGCTTTACCGCCTGAAGAAAAAGGAACCCACCATACCCTTCCTCTCTAGTTAAGCACTGGACATGCTTCTTTGGAAAAAGTACCAAATACAGCTGTGTATTGTTAACCTAGAGACAGCATGGAATTCATTGTAAACTCCAAATGATTTTCTCCTGTCCTGTGATTTTTCTCTTTGTGTGCATTGCCTGGAACATGTCCGTAAATTCTTCACTAAATTCCTCTCCCACATTGAGTAAAGTCATCCTGAATTTTAATTTTCTCTGGGTCAGCCTGGGGTCATCTATTAACTTAATGAACTCAAATATGTTCTTGGTGCCATCCCTGAGTTGTTGCTGAAAATATGAAACCCCTACAGACCTAGGACCTACCCAACAGATATCACTCCTTCACATTATCACATTTCCTTCCTGGACTCATTTGCACTTTATAGCTCTCTTGTTTAGGAATTGCATTGCTAGTTCCTAAGGCTCTGGACATCTGTTTTCTTAACATTAATTTCATGTTCCTTTTCTTGTCCCCCAGGTCCTTCTTGCAAAGGATACGCCTTGACACCAGGGAGCACAGTCCTTAGGATGGGTGTGATGGTTTGAAAACGCTTATTTTTAATTCTTTCAAAGGTTTTGTGCAAACTTCTTTAAATCTGTGCAAATATCACTGGTTTGCAGAGATTCGCTTGGGACTTGTTATGGAGCCTGCTAACAGTTTCTGCATAGAAAAAGAACATTGGGTTATGTTTGTGTCTCTTAAAATCCAAAAGGATGAATCAACTGTACATAATATTTAATAAAAACAGCAACTCACTAAAGAGTGGTTACTTCTAGGCAATACTGTCTGGAAAATCATTTTGCCTTTTGCCAATTGAAACAAAATGCTTTGTTTTAGACAGTGGCTCCATTCTGTCCCTTTGGTCAAAGCTTAGCAAGCTGACAAGTATCAGACAGGGTCAGAAGACAACAGTAAATTATCTAGTTCCCAGTTGGGCAGATGGTGCTTTGGATGACTTGAACGGGCTGCCTAACCTGTGAATACCTGCTGCCCATTTTGATAGCAATGGAGAGATTTCTGATGAATTCCTCTCAATTTCACGCCAGACTTAGAACTCAAATAGAAGTCCTACATGTACTTCAGCTGGTCCTTCTTTAAAGGTTGTTCGAAACCAGTTTATAGGAAACTTGCATGCAGACTTGAAGGTATGGGAACCGAGGCACAAAGAAACTCAACAATGATTTAAGTACATCCAATGAGTTATCAGGTAACCTAGGAAATAATGGGCTTCCCTGGTGGCTCAGATGGTAAAGAATCTGCCTGCAGTGTGAGAGACCCAGGTTCATTCCCTGGGTCAGGAAGATCCCCTGGAGAAGGGCACGGCTATCTGCTCCAGTATTCTTGCCTGGAGAATCCCACGGACAGAAGAGCTTGGCCAACTATAGTCCATGGGTCGCAAAGAGTCGGACACGACTGATTGACTAACACTAGGAAATAAATACGGAGAAGGCAATGGCACCCCACTCCAGTACTCTTGCCTGGAAAATCCCATGGACAGAGGAGCCTGGTAGGCTGCAGTCCATGGAGTCGCTAGGAGTCGGACATGACTGAGCGACTTCAATTTCACTTTTCACTTTCATGTATTGGAGAAGGAAATGGCAACCCACTCCAGTGTTCTTGCCTGGAGAATCCCAGGGACGGGAAGCCTGGTGGGCTGCTGTCTATGGGGTCGCACAGAGTCAGACACGACTGAAGCGACTTAGCAGTAGCAGCAGCAGGAAATAAATACAAGTTTCTTGCCTCATAATCCACAGTTTACCATCTCACTGACTTAGGGTGTCAGTGAGAGAGGTATATCAGGGTTCAGATCCCAACTATCACTTGAAGATAACGTGACCTTAGATAACACATTTCTCTGAATTTGTTTCCTTATCAATTAAATTGTAATTAACCCTCCCTCAGAGAGTTGGCATGGAGACCAACAAAGAAATGATGTACCTTGAGGACAGTGTGTGGAACACAGCTGGGTGCACAAAAATGGTAGCGATTCCATCAACACTCCTTTTTACATATTTTTTCAGTGATTTCCTTTAAAAATTAAATATATAAATAAAGAAACTCCAAGCATCACTAATTTATAGGTGTCTAATGCTACATACCGGAGAAGGCAATGGCTCCCCACTCCAGTACTCTTGCCTGGAAAATCCCATGGATGGAGGAGCCTGGTAGGCTGCAGTCCATGGGGTCACTAGAGTCCGACACGACTGAGCGACTTCGCTTTCACTTTTCACTTTCATGCATTGGAGAAGGAAATGGCAACCCACTCCAGTGTTCTTGCCTGGAGAATCCCAGGGGCGGGGGAGCCTGGTGGGCTGCCGTCTATGGGGTCGCACAGAGTCGGACACGACGGAAGCAACTTAGCAGCAGCAATGCTACATACACCAAGGAGACGGGGGCTATTGAGCTGGGGACCTTGCAGAGAGAAACGGAGACCTTGATCTTGGACCCAAATGCGAGCCTAATTCAGAGTAGATGTGAGAAAGCAAAGCCTCCGGTGTCTCCCTCTTTCTCTGTCTTTGTCTTTTTGTCTTTTCCCTCATATTCTCATATCCTAAGTTTCCAGTCACTACTCACTGCTGACATTATATTGTCATACTTAGTTTTCTTGATTTTTTTCTCCCATCATATATATTCATTATATATGCTTTTCATGTCTGAACTCTTTTCCAGTTTTTGTTCATTCTCTGTAAATATATTAAGCCATAAATGGTGAGATCATGATACTGGGATTCCATATCCTAGAAAAATATTTCACACTTTCTTGATATAAAGAATCATCTTATTAGCAATTTGTATTCCTGGGCTATAATCCATATTGAATGAGTCAATCTGAAGTGAGGGATAGGTGAGCAAGTGTGAGAATTTATCCTTAAAAAAAATGCCCCCAAATAATCCTTCTGATCTAATATACTTGTGGCCAGGTGACTTTACACAGTTTCCTGGACCCAGACAGCCATCACTAACATCATGAGCCAGAAAGAGCTGGGTGAGAAAGTGTGTTCTTTAATGCACACCCTATGGTTTTTTGTTTGGAGGAATCATCTTATTTTTTGTACAGTATGTTATGAAAGCTTTACAATATACACCTGGTAATACTCGAAAGATTTTATTTTTTACACTTGAAATTTTTTTAGATTCTTATTAAAGAAGGTGCATTTAAACCATAAAAGCCAACCAAGTATTTTTCTTACATTCTGATTGGTCCCTTACTTGTTGCTGTAGTTGTTCAATTTAAGACGGTTTTTCCAATTGCTGGCTTCCATCTTGGTCTCTGTCTTCTCTAGGGAAGACACAAGTTAAAACGCGGTGGGTCCCAGTACAATTTACGACTTCATTGTCCTTTAGCTTTGTGACTAAAAATCCACTGGATAATGATGATTTGCATAAAGAGACACTATCTCCTTAGAGGTGTATTCAAAGATCTTTTGAGAAGCTGTCCATCACCTTTTTTTTCAGGCACATAAAAGATCCTGAATATTTTGTAAAGTTAGTTTCCTTGCTTTGTGACAGATCCAAAATTTTCACACCCAACTTTGAGGGGGGAAAAAGATAACTCCAATTTAAATCAGAGTGGATTTTGAGAGACGGCCTGCACTATGTGGAACCTGTTTTCACCCTAAATAAGCACCTTCGATGGTTGACTAAAGCTCATCTTGTCAGTGAGAGGTACTGAACCTCAAAAAGGAAGCCCCCACTCAGCTGCTTTTGACGACGGATAATTAAGAAGAGTGCATTAAAGGCCATTGTGGGTAAATTGATAAGGGTCAGTGCAGAGAAGCAGCCTCACATGGAAGCAAGCCAGCCTGTTTAGCCAACATGAGCTATGTTAACCACATACTGTTCTGCTGGGAGAGCCAGAACAAAAGAGGCGCCCGCCCCGTGGGGCCGACCACACACACCTGGGATGCCCTGTCGGCAGCTCAAGGAGATTCCATTCACACGTGTCACCACAGAAAGAGCTTTAACTTCTGAACATTTCTAGAAGTCAGCGCATGCCATTTACTCCAGCGGGAATGGCAGTCAGCCATACTGGAGAATATTAAACAGTTCTTTCCAGTCTCAACAGTGCCTTATTGTCTCAGCATAAAAACATTCGTTTAAATATTAAACAGTGAAATCTCGCCTGGTCATTAAACCCCGTAAGGAAAAAGAACACGACGGAAACTGGTTAATATAATAATCTTAGACTTTGGCCAAGTGAGTGGCTAGAATGTCATTTGTCTTGGTGGCATGTCACCCACCCAGAGGAAGCTCTGGACATCACAATCCCAGTTTCATTCTCAGACAGTGTTTACAATGCTCTTGTGATACGTGCTTTTCTTCGCATAAAACGTGCAGATGCTGAGCACAATCGTTTTCAGTTTTCTCAAAGGCTGCCTTAAGGAACAGTGAGACAGGCTTCTTAATTTCCTTTTTTTTTTTTGAACAATATTGTGATCTAATGCAATTAATTATTTAGTAAATTGCTAACAACTTTATTTTTTTTAAACTAATTGTTATTGGAGTATAGGGCTCCCCTGGTCACTCAGATGGTAAAGAATCTGCCTACAATGTAGGAGAACAGGGTTCAGTCTTTCAATTGCGAATACACCCCAGACAAAGAAATGGAAACCCACTCCAGTATTCTTGCCTGGAGAATTCTATGGACAGAGGAGCCTGGCAGGCTACAGTCCATGGGGTGGCAAAGAGTCAGACACGACTGAACAGCTAACACACGTAGTTGCTTAACAATGTTCTGTTAGTTTCTACTGTACAGCAAAATGAATCGGCTACACGTACGTGTGTGTCTCCTCTTTTTTGGATTTTCTTCCCCTTCAGGTCATCACAGAGGATCGAGTAGCCTCCATTGTTATACAGTAGGCTCTCATTAGTTGGGATTCTTAATTTCTATTGACCAGGCACAGTGTTTGATCTGGGAAAGAGAGATTAAAAGTGCTTCTTAAATCATATGTAACTCAGTCAAAAGTTATCAGGATGCTTTTAATGGAAAATTCAATTCCATTCCAAAGTATTAGTGGATATCCACAATGAGCTTATCTTCTGCTTAACAGGGAGTAGGGAAGTTCGGAAGGTATGGAAGAAGTCTTGTCTAACACACATGCCACATATTATCTGACTAGAGGAGATGACACCTTGGTTAATGTGTCATCCTAATCCTAATGAGTTTTTCCTGAAATGGCTTTACTAACGTGGCTTTCCACCCCTGTACTCATCCCTGTACATTCCCGAGAGTCTTTCAACTGCTTCTGTCAAATACAATATTGGAAAGAAAGATGCCAGGCTGTGCTTTTCAATCAGTGACCTACCCAGATTTCTGACTCTTTCCCCCAGATTTGTGGTACTCTCTGTAGAATGAGACACTGTCACCAGTTCCCTGGTAAAAACTTGATGGTTTCTTTAAACACCTTAAAAGTAGTCATTCAATGGATAGTATATAGAGGGGATGGTTATTTTGTTAAAAGTGCTTGATATTTTTGCATTGGAATGTGATTGTTTGGATTTAATATGAACATATTTTTCTAGCGAGCTGTCAAATTACATTTGATAATAGCCTGTCCGCAGTGGTGTGAATTTATTTTGTGATGCAAATGAGGTTTGATGCCCCAGTCTCCTTCATTTAAGTGGTGATTTACAGAGTACCTGCCATGTGACAAGCACAGTCCCAGGAATGAACTCTGACAAAACCAGAGGTCTCAGGAGAGTGTGGCATCATGGAAACCAAAGGAAGAAGGGATGTCAAAGAGGATAGAGCAGGTATCAGTACACCAGATGCTGCTGCTAGTAAGTCATGGAGTGTGGGGATTAAGAGTTGAATATGGATTGAATGACAAGGTTATTGCTGTTCCTTTGAGAACAACTTTAGTAGAACAAGCAGTTGGAGTGGCAGTTGGGAGGGTGAAGACCTGATGTGAAAAAATTTTAAAGGGAACAGAAAAGAGAAATTGAAGAAAGTTCTGAAGGCATTTTACTTTAAGGAGACATTAAGAAGCAGGGCCGTAAAGAGAAAGTTTAGTCAAGAAAACAGATTTTTTTGTGTGTGTTTTTGTTTTGTTTGTTTTAAGATGAGAGAAAATGAAAGCATGTTTGTAAGCCGATGGGAATTAATCAGTAGAAAAAGAAAGATGGTGCAGGAGAGGAACAATTGACTTTTGTTCCTTGTATGATTGCTTGCAGATTCAGAGGGAGAAAAATGCAAAAGTGATCTAATAAACTAAGAAGGAGAGATACAGCGCTTATCACAAAACCATAGCAAGCAACTGAAGTTGTACAGAGGATTGTAAAGCAAAATTAAAACGTAAACCGTGTTTTATTATGAATAAATCTGAGTCCACAACCAGTATGCAGCTTTTAACTGCGACAAACAGAGCTATGCTCTAGAGATTGTAAGGAATACAATAGATTACAATACAGTACAATATTCTCACAAGATTTTATTTATCCAGGATGTTTGGGGAATGGGATGTTTTGGCTAAGAGAATTGTACTAAGTTTACCCAAAGTGGATTTGAATGGTGTGAAAGATACTGAATTCTAACACTTCACCAAATAGACTTGGATCTTTTATGATTTAGATGATACCTTAAGAAGTTGCAGTGGGTCTCAGGGTTAATATTATGAACACCTTGATATATTGAGTGTGTATAATACAGAGGCAGACAGATTCATTTACACTAACACTTTTATACTAATCTGTAAAAGGCCAGATAGTAGATAATTTCAGCTTTGCAGGACACGGGGTCTCCATCATTATAGCTTTAATGTAACAGTAGACAATACACAAAGGAATGAGTGTATTCTGATAAAATTTTATTTACAAAGGCAGACAAAGACTGGACTTGGACCATGGGCTGTAGTTTTCCAACCCCTGCTCTGGAAGATGACAAAAAAAATTCCTTAATGTTCAGTTCAGTTCAGTTGCTCAGTCGTGTCCGACTCTTTGTGGCCCCATGAATCACAGCATGCCAGGCCTCTCTGTCCATCACCAACTCCTGGAGTTTACTCAAATTCATGTGCATCGAGTCGGTGATGCCATCCAGCCATCTCATCCTCTGTCGTCCCCTTCTCCTCCTGCCCCCAATCCCTCCCAGCATCAGAGTCTTTTCTAATGAGTCAACTCTTCGCATAAGGTGGCCAAAGTATTGGAGTTTCAGCTTCAGCATCAGTCATTCCAATGAACACCCAGGACTGATCTCCTTTAGGATGGACTGGTTGAATCTCCTTGCAGTCCAAGGGACTCTTGAGAAGACTCTCAAGAGTCTTCTCCAACACCCTAGTTCAAAAGCATCAATTCTTCTGGGCTCAGCTTTCTTCACAGTCCAACTCTCACATCCATACATGACCACTGGAAAAACCATAGCCTTGACTAGACAGACCTTTGTTGGCAAAGTAATGTCTCAGCTTTTCAGTATGCTATCTAGGTTGGTCATAACTTTGCTTCCAAGGAGTAAGCATCTTTTAATTTCATGGCTGCAATCACCATCTGACCCTGTTTCCACTGTTTCCCCATCTATTTTCCATGAAATGATAGGACCAGATGCCATGATCTTCGTTTTCTGAATGTTGAGCTTTAAGCCAAATTTTTCACTCTCCTCTTTCACTTTCATCAAGAGGCTTTTGAGTTCCTCTTCACTTTCTGCCATAAGGGTGGTGTCATCTGCATATCTGAAGTTATTGATATTTCTCCCAGCAATCTTGATTCCAGCTTGTGCTTCTTCCAGCCCAGCGTTTCTCATGATGTACTCTGCATAGAAGTTAAATAAGCAGGGTGACAATATACAGCCTTGACGTACTCCTCTTTCTATTTGGAACCAGTCTGTTGTTGCATGTCCAGTTCTAACTGTTGCTTCCTGACCTGCATACAGGTTTCTCAAGAGGCAGGTCAGGTGGTCTGGTATTCCCATCTCTTTCAGAATTTTCCACAGTTTACTGTGATCCACAGAGTGAAAGGCTTTGGCATAGTCAATAAAGCAGAAATAGATGTTTTTCTGGAACTCTCTTGCTTTTTCGATGATCCAGTGGATGTTGGCAATTTGATCTCTGGTTCCTCTGCCTTTTCTAAAACCAGCTTGAACATCTGCAAGTTCATGGTTCATGTATTGCTGAAGCCTATGTTATATTATGGTTAAAGCTTCACATCCTTGGGGAGCCTTTGGCGTCACACCTATTTGGAAGTTGTACATCTGACGTAAGTAAATCCCTGACATGAAAGAGTGAGTGAGTGAAAGTGTTAATCACTCAGTAGTGTCCAGCTCTTTGCAACTCCATGGACTGTAGCCCACCAGGCTCCTCTGTTCATGGAATTCTTAAGAATACTGGAGAGGGTAGCCATTCCTTTCTCCAGGAGATCTTCCTGACCCAGGGATTGAACCTGGGTCTCCCGCATTGTAGGCGGATTTCTTTTACTGTCTGAGACACCAAGGAAGAGTATTACAGGTTTTAGGGCCAGTGAAAGGTGATTTGGGATGATCTCAAGCAAGTTGCTTAATCTCTTTAGGTCTTAGGTTTCTCATCTGTAAAATGGGGATTAAGATCTCTTTCATGAGGTGTTTTGAAGAGTTATGAGGGGTTTTTTTTGGTCATTGTTGAATGTTTATTTTACCTACATCACCTTGTTTTCCTGGATGCTGGCTCTTTGCCATTCATGTTGAACATGAAATTTTTCTCTTAGAATTTTTCTAATGTCTGTTACTTGGATGCTACAGAGGTGGAGGTTTATTGCAGATCTCTTAGAAAAGATATATCACTCCAACTCCACCTTCCATCTCCCCAAACCTCTTCATTTTATCTTGATCGTCTAGATCTAGTGAAAAATTTTAGTCTTAGTGTGGAAGTTTCTCACAGTTAGTGACAATGTCTCTGAGAGAGTTTGGTCAGCTTGAGTTCTTGGGTTCACCTGAATGGCAAACTATTAAACTCAAAATCCACATTCAGGGTCTTCCTTTGAGCCACTGTGTTGAGATGTGGCAACTTGAGATGGAGCCAAGGGGTAGGGGAGCCTGTTTGTAAAAGTGACACTGGTAAGTTGTGTGAATTATGCTGTCTTCTTTGCACTTGGATCTGTCTGGACATAAAACACTTGACAAATGAATGTTCACATTCTCATGGCTTCTAGAGTATCTGGAGATTGGGTGAGCCACATGTTGCCCAGCTGGAGAGGACCTGACACATCTTGGTCTAACTTAACTCTACCAAGTGCTGGAGACCATGGGGAGAATGAGTCTCAATAGGGAAAACCCAACTTCGCTTTCATTTCTATGTCAGGTACCCACCCCATTCAGCACTGAGAGTCCCTGCCACTCAGGGAACAAACGGGTAATCCCCTTGAACTCACTGGGCCCATAATGAGTCATATCTAGAAAACAGTTACTTTAAGCCAGGATACAATTTATAAGATGCTATAGAAAATGCTATTTTTTCCCCCATGTTACACATAAGGGAACTGAAGTACAGAGACATTCATTATCTTTCCATGTTAAGGAACACTTTGATTACCTCCTGTTTATGATCATACCTTTGAGGTCATTACACCTAGTGGGTCAGTTGCTTCCTCTTGAATTCTGTTGTGCTTGAGATTTCATTATAACTGACTGTTACCTTGGGTTTAGTATAGTGTCTGCTGCTTGTTAAGGGTTCTGTCAACTTTTGATGAGTACATGTAAGAGTTATTTGGTCTCTAAGTCATGTCTGACACTTTTTTGACCCCATGGACTCTAGCCCACCAGGCTCCTCTGTCCATGGGATTTCCCAGGCAAGACTACTAAAGTAGGTAGCCATTTCCTTCACCAGGGGAATCTGCCCAACTCAGGGATTGAACCTGCATCTTCTGCATTGGCAGGCAGATTCTTTACCACTGGGCCACCTGTGAAGCTCCATATATAAGAATAAATGTCATCAATGATATTAAGTAAAAGTAGCCATGCAAGAAGAGGTGGCTGAGATCATATTTAAAATAAAGAAGAATACTTGTCTTAAACTCATCAAGATGCGTACATTAAGTGTACAGATTTTTGGCATGCCCGCCATACCTCAATAAAAATAAAGAGGAGCCATTTCGCCAAGGAGACTCATTGGTAAATAGTACATTTTATTTCAGTTGTGTTCAGCACTTCTCAATCCCACCCATGGCAAAACTCTATTACAAAATAAACAAACTCAGAAAATGGCAAAAAATAGCAAGAAGAGGGGCTAGTAGGGACAGAGGGAAGAAATTACCCCAAGCCTTTTTGTGTTGTTCTTTCCTCTTTAATTCACTCATTTTTTCCGAGTTATTTCTCCTTCTAAGCAAATGAACAAAGAGGCTCATCGCATTTCCCTCCTGTTGTTACTTATCTAGATGGGTGGTAAGTCCATTGGATAGAGGTCCTGTCTACACTCTACAAACCTTTCAAAAATATTTACATTATAAGTGGAGGCCAATCCCTGTTCACAAGCCTGACCCACCAGAGGAAAAAAATGCAGAGTCTGTAAGAACCAACCAGCCTCCTCCACATGTGCTCAGGTTAGACTTTTCATCCTGACGCCAGACCACAAAGGACAGAGCGCCCAGAAGCTTCCTGGAAATTGGGCAGCACTGAGATGACCTTGAGTCAGTGTTGCCTTGGAGACCGTTGCAATGTGTTGGAATCAGCTGTGGGGCTGCGTCTCTGCTGGGGGTTGACCTTGCCAAAGGGAAGGGCAAGGTCAAAAGGCTCAGAAGAAACATTTCTGTGTGGCATATTAATTTGGGAAAATATGTTTACACATTAAGCCTCTTTTTTTTTTGGTGTTTCCATTTTCCAACTAAATGATCTCCTCTAAGTTACAGCACAGTTACTTCTGCTCTCGAGAAGTTTTATATTATGCCAGATGGGAAGGGCAGCTGTGACTGAAAACAATATTTCCATGTCTGTGAGTTAGGCATTAGAGATATGATCGGGTGTCAAGGAGAGAACGTAGCTTGCCTTTCATGCCAAACCAAGACGGATGTTTTCTATCCTTTCCTTCTACACCATGAAAAGAAGACTGGGGACTTCCTTGGTAGTCCAGTGGTTAAGACTTCATCTGCCAATGCAGGGGATGCAGGTTCGATCCCTGGCCAGGGAGTTCTAAGATCCCACATGCCAAAAAACCAAAACATAAAAGAGAAACAATATTGTAACAAATTCAGTAAAGAACTTCAAAAACTGTCCACATCAAAAAAAAAAAAAAAGAAAAGAAAACCAAACTGAATCTCAGCACAGTCATACTGCTGTTGGATCTAAAATTCTACTTCCTGTTCCCCTGCCTCAAATGAAACCTTGGAAATCACAGTCTCGCTAGTTGTAAGTGGACACTTGGATGCTTATTATTTATTCTTAAACATCATTCTTACTCTAAGAGGAACACTTTGCCTCCCAGTCGTTGCAGATGGAATTCCTGAAGGGGACATTCTTCCATTCTTCTCTTCCTACAGGCGTAAACATTCAGCATTTTAAACTTGAAACATACAATGTTATCTACTCCTGGTGTCTTATGTAACTTTTCAGGAATGTTGCAAGACTTTCCGGGCTTCAGTGAGGTTGGGATGGGGAAAGGAGAGAAAGGGGGAAGGTATGGGGGGAGAAAAAAAAATCAAATGTTTCCATACATCATGGTACTGGCTGTTTGTGACAAGAAGTTATTGCAATTAAGATACAAGCCGGATGTGTGGGCTAAACACTCAGCTGATATCACAGGCATTTATTGATAATGAAGACTTGGAGGAAGGGAACTGGAAAATTGCTGTCTTTAGTGGTTTCCGAGGCAAGAGGACAAACCATATGGATTAATCAAAAAATTACTTCACCTTATCTAGGAGAAGAGAAAACTGTTTATTTTACTGCAAAAGGAATGTTTCTGTCAAGTTTGAAGTGTCAATCTTCTAGGTTTGGGCTTTACATTGTACAGTTCACTGCATAAGCACATTGTCCAGCTTTAAGCAATTTGGAGTTGCGGAATGACCTGGCAAACAGTCCCAGCTATAAGCAACAGGAGAAAAACATTCCAGTGAGCTTACCTCCAGAAAGTCTTGGCTACCTGGGCCACTTTAACCCAACTAAACCTGAATTTACCTATCAGGAGAATAGGTAAATATCCCCTGAGACTTAACTCAAGCGAAATGGGTTTCACTTGAAATCATGCTACTTTCATGCAAGACATCGTCAGGGAAAAGCCCAAAGAAAAATGTTCCTGAACATCCTTTGGAAATGCAGTGCTAAGTTAAGGGAATAATTAGTGAAAATCAGAACCCTTAAGAGACTAATTTAAAAGTGAAATATAAGAATAGAGTATCTTAGATAGACGCTCAGCAGAGAGTAAAAAAATATCTGGAAATATTAATATCATGTACAGAAAAACAGAACGACAGAGTCGAGAAAGAGCGTGCAACTTTCCAGAGGGCTAAACTTCAAGATCGTTTATAAAAAATGCTAAATGGTGCATGTGAAATGGGCTTTCATAATTAAACCATATCTTCTTTGCCTTCCTAAAGAAGGCACTTTGGACATTTCCACATTTCAGATTTTTCTTGGCTGAGCATGTCAGTCTGTTCAGTATATCATCATTTATGGCATGAATAAGAAAATCAGGTTACTTATCACCAATAAAACAAAAATTGGATGAAGATGGTTCCTTCAAGGGTGCTGACGTTTATGAAAAATGTTGGCCTTCTGGGTTATTGAATTATTCCACACATGGTTTCATGATTAGAAGAATGGGGCAATATCTCATTGGGATTTTTATCAAACTCTAAATAGCCCAAATCTAGTATGCATCAGCTCAAATACTCTTTAGAAATCACTCAAGTAACTTGTTTGGGTTAGAACAAATCCAAAGTTACAGACAGAATTTCAGAAAGACCTTCCAAACTAACTGAAGGTCAGGGAATTTAGATGAGTGGTCCCAGCTCTAAAGATTTATAAAATTTTAATATCAATTCTGGGGCTTCTCTGGTAGTAAAGAATCTGCCTGCAATATAGGAGGCCTGGGTTCAATCCCTGGGTCAGGAAGATACCCTGGAAAAGGAAATGGCAACCCACTCCTGTATTCTTGCCTAGAGATTTCCATGGACAGAGGAATGTCAATTCTACTTGCAGTAAAGCCTATGTTAAATTTACCTGAGTCAGAAAAGTATGATGCCCACTTAGAATATGAAATGCATATCTATCAGAAATAAATAGTTAAGCTCTCCAGGTGTCTGGAGAACTCACAGGAAGGCACTCAGGAGAGAGGACTTGTTAGTACCACCCGCTCTTTGTGAAGGATGGATTGTTCTCCTCCAGCATTGCTTTCCCTCTTTCCATCAACAAGTTCTCATCAGGTAACCAGATATGGTATTCTGTATCTGACAAACAATCAGCAGAAACAGGTTTGTGCAATAGACGCATATGAAGAAAATAACTTTCTTGGATATAAAGAGATTCATGTGTGTTGTAGACCAATCAAAAGACCCGATAAGTGGGACACGGAATCTTAATGCAGCTGCATTCTGTGAGGCCCTCTGTTTCCCTGGCAACAGCAGCTCTGCGGATACCAACCTTAGGTTCCCTTTAACGTTACAGAGAACACATAAGCGACCGCAGAGGGGCTTTTATCTCAGTGTTTACAAAAATCTTCCTATAGTTTGCCCTCTTTCAGGGGAAGAAAGAGAACAAGATTGATAACATTTCCTAGATATGGAACACATAATGACACAGTTAGAGGCTATTATCCCACTGTGTCTCTTCTCGTATTCCTAGAGTGTCTTCAGAGGGTTCTTACGGAAGTTCCCAAAATTAAATTACCATTAAATGGGCTAACCCACTAGTGAGACCCATGCCACTGGCCATTTACACATGTGTATGTGGTGAAGACCTGCCTGCAAATGCAGGAGATGAGGGAGATGTGGCTTCAATCCCTGAATCAGGAAGATCCCCTGGAGGAGGAAATGGCAGTCCAATCCAGTACTCTTGCCTGGAGAATCCCACGGACAAAGCAGCCTGGTGGGCTACAGTCCATGGGGTCGCAAAGAGTCGGACATGACCGAGCATCCATGCATGTATGCCAACTGGCCCAGAGATAGGAATATACGGACTTCTTGGGTGGCTCTAGTGGAAAAGACTCCTCCTGCCAATACAGGGGACATGAGACATGGGTTCGATCTCTGAGTCAGAAAGATCCTCTGGAGGAGGGTATGGCAGACCACTCCAGTGTTTTTGCCTGGAAAATCCCATGGACAGAGAAGCCTGGTAGGCTACACTCTGTGGGGTCAAAAGAGTGTCAGACGTGACAGAGCCTGAACACAGGACATGCTTTTCAAGAAATAGAGGGCAAGGAAGATTCTGCAGCTGCCCAATCAGTGTATTACTTCCTCTTTTACACTTAACACAATTTCCAGAAAAGAAGCGAATGTCATTAATGTGCTCCTCTTCGATTCTTCCCACTCAACCTCACCTTACTGGGCAAATGCCACTACTCAGAATCACACCAGCAGCATGAGCTTTGCTTTGCCTTCTTAACCCCTAGTCTGGGGTAATCTGTCCTCTTGCCTTTCGTTTATTCTCTGCAGAATAAATTACACCTGTGGTTATTTATTTACTTTTTTTGTGGCTCATAGAATAGCAGAATAGGAAGTGGCCTTAGATACTATCTACTCCAATATTGTAACCTAACTATGCTATAACTCTACCATCAATCACTCTGGGTGACATAGAACTGTAGCATGTTCCTACCAATGACAGGGAGACTATTTCCAAGTTTAGCAATTTTAAATTTAAGAGAGGTGTTCCGTGTATCTAAGCTCAATCCTCTGAAACTACTCTTTCTTTCAGAGCAGATTTTTAAAAATTAATTTTTCCTGGAGTATAGTTGATTTACAATGTCTTGTTATTTTCTGCTATACAGCGCAGTGAATCAGTTATACAAATGTCCATTCTTTTTTAGATTCTTTTCCTACATAGGCTATTATAAAGTACTGAGTAGAGTTCTCTGTGCCATGTGGTAGATTTTTATTAGTTATCTATAATAGTGTATATATGTCAGTCCCAGTCTCCCAATTTATCCCTCCCTCCTCACTTCCCCCTTGGTAATCTTGTTTTCTACATCTGTGGCTTTATTTGTGTTTTGGAGATAGGTTCATTTGTACAATACTTTTAGTATTACATGTAAGTGATATCATATGGTGTTTGTCTTTGTATGACTTACTTCACTCAACATGACAATCTCTAGGTTCATCTGTGCAAAGTCAAAGTGTTAGTCACTCGGTAGTGGGACTGACTGCTGGACCCCATGGACTGTAGCCTGCCAGGCTCCTCTGTCCATGGGATTTCCCAGGCAAGAATACTGGAATGGGTTGACATTTCCTTCTGCAGGGGATCTTTCTGACCCATGACCGAACCTGTGTCTCCTGCATTGGCAGTTGAATTCTTTACCACTGAGCCAGCTGGGAAGCCCTGTCTACAGTTAGTAGCATTCAAATGTTTACATTATTTAACATGCCTTGAAAGAGGGCGTAATGGATCAACATCTTGTTTTTTCTCCATATGAAATACATCAGGAGGAAAAACAAAGGTTGATGTCTACAAAGCGTGAAATCCTTAGTAACAAACATTTTATACTAAGAATATATGGACCTCTGATGTGGAGATACAGTTAAGAACTAAAAGGTCAAATGTATAAGAATGAGCTGACTCCCTAAAGTAGAGCAGAAAAACTAGAAACCTCAGCAGATATCCAAGATTGGAATCAGAGTGATTCTACTCCATTTCTGTGCAGTCTGGGCTTGAAGCCAAACTCAAAACAATTGTAATCTCAGAAAGTCCCACCCTGAAAGAAAGGTCGAATTTTCCTCTGGAGAATGACTAAGTCTGAAGATGTGGGAGGATTGACAGGCCATTTAAAAATAGATCTTGTTGGTTTGGTCACCCCATCTTTATAGGCATCAATGGTCTTTGTAATTCCAATGAAAATTCCACATAGTAGCCAAACTGGACAACATATTGTCCAAAAAAAGCTTCCAGAAATGAACTGTGGGTATGCAATCTCTCCCACATCTTATGGGAAAGTTTAACAACATTACCATTGCATCTTTACCTGAGTCACTGACTCAAGCAGAGAGGCCCCCCAGCAAGGACATGCACGACAAGGATACACACAGGAAGACACGCATTTCTATTCATGTCCAAAACAGAAGACAGTATGATGGAAAACAATGCCTTCCAGGGATGCCTGTTTTTTATTTTGACTTTTTATTTTTATTTAGTATTTATTTTATTTATTTGCATTTATTATTATTTTCACTTCTGGTTATAGTTTAGGAGAAATTTTTTTTTCATTTAAGCATCTGTTATGCAGAATTGCATAGGGGGCTTCCCAGGTGGCGTTAGTGGTAAAGAACCTGCCTGCCTGCAGGTTAGATCCCTGGATTGGGAGGAGCCCCTGGAGTAGGAAGTGGCAACCTACTCCAGTATTTTTGCCTGGAAAATTTCTTGGACAGAGGAGCCTGGTAGGCTATAGTTCTTTCGACTGCAAAGAGTCGGACATGGCTGAGCAATTGAGCACATGGAGAATTGCTATTTACCAAAGATAAAAGAAAAAAATGGAAACATTCATTAAAAAAAAAAATCTTTATGATGACCTTAGATTGGAGGATTTATTTTTGATGATTTTTAAGAATAGACATTGCACCTATCTTGGTTTGGTTTCTAAGAAACCGATTCTACAAAATCATGAGAAAGTCAGAAGAACAGTTAAGTGGGTATTCTTACTTTGTGAAATTGTGGTTATTTATGTAGTAGTTAACATCTGTCTTACAATTTTCCCAGGATGGTTGTTAATATGAAATCAGATGACATATGAAAAGCACCTTTGCAAATTAAAAGTGCTATAAAAATGTGCTATTATGGAAGCTTCCCTATAACAGGCTATTAATTTGACATGGCATAAAAGTGAAGTTTACTACAAAACAGAAATTTGAATAGCAATCTTTGAAATCCATTTCCAGAATGACTGTGAGACCAGACTTTCAAAATCCTTTCAGGTGGAAATGTATTAAAGAAAAAATAAATTTTCTATTATAACATAAAATACATGTTCTATTATGTTCTTCTTTCCCATCTTTATTTCACGAGCAAAGTTAGAATATCTCTGAAGGTTTACCGGTACAAAAGTCACTAATGGATAGCCACTAAAATTGAATTGATAAAGACCAATCTCTCTTAGAGTGATAGTATTAGTGTGGATTTCCAACCTATTCCCCTCTCCATTTGTCATTCATTCATTCAGAAATATTTTTATTTCATAGAATTGACTTCCTTGTAAGTCCTCAAGAAATCAACATTAAATATTATCTCCTTTCACTTAAGAAAGAGGAAATACAGTGTCCTCAGCCAACAGATAGTTACACAATAAAAATTCAACTTTAAAAAAAAATCAACAAGGCATTGGTAACAGGGGGAAAAATGGGTCTCTAGATGTTTTGAGAATGTAATGGGATTCAGTGAAGGAAACATTTTTTTCCTGTGTCATTTTGTACTTTTTAAAGCTATTTTAAAGAAAAATTGAACTTAAAGAACAGAGAATTTCAATAACCTCCCTCTCACCTGTGCTCGTTCCCCCTATTATTCACATTTTGATTATTGTGGTGCGTTTGTTATAACTGATGACAATATTGACACATTCTGTTAAGTCCACTGTTTACATTAGCATCACTCTGTGTTTATTGTTGACAAACGTATAATGACGTATACCCACCATTACGATATGACGCAGGAGAGATTCACTGACGCCCAAGTTTTCTCCATGTTTCAACTTTTCATCCTTCTGTCCCCACTAACCCCAGCAACCACATCTTTATATCATCGCCATAGTTTTTATTTTCCATAATGTCATAGAGTTGGAATTATGTAGTATGTAGCCTGTTTAGACTGACTTTTTCACTTAGCAATAGGCATTTAAATTTCCACTGTGTCTATCCAGGGTTTGATAACATTAATTTTCATCACTGAATAATATTGCATTATATGGATATAACATGGTTTATTTTTCCATTTGCCATCTTGGCTATTTCCAATTTTTAGCAATTATGAATAAAGTTACTATAGACATCTGTGTACAGGTTTTTATGTGGACATAAGTTTTCACTTCATTTGAGTAAAGACTTAGGAGTAAGATTGTTGAATCATATGATAAGACTGTGTTTAGATTTGTGAGATACTGTCTAACTGTCTTCTAAAGTGGCTATATGGGGAAAATATTTTTAAACTATTTTTGGAAGCAGCAAAATAATGTACATCACACGATAGGAACTCATTCATCATTAATATATTATACAATATTAGAAATAAATTATATAATAGAAAAGAGCTTGATTTTTTCCTTATATTAAAGGAAAGCCTAGTACTAATCACATATAAAAAAGAGACAAATATATATTATCTTAATTTGTTACATAATCTTCAATTTAACCAATAGTTTCCATTGCATTTCTAGTCCTAGAATGGTGCCTGACACAAAGCTAGCAAATGATAAGTGACTGTATTTGCAATACACATATATTATTAAATATATGTATATAAATATATTATCCTATGTCCTTCCTGAATCTCAAAGTCCTTTAGCCTCAAATAAAAGCCTCCCAAAGAGCCCCCTTCCATTGTCATGACATCAGCACTATCTCTGCCAAAAAGCCAGGAGAATGCTGTGTGTACAGGTGATGCACGCTATGCTGTTCATCTGTGGTTTGGCTGGATCCAGATGCTTGACCTAAGGTAACATCACTCATGTGACTGATTCCGTTGTTGCTGTAGGGATCAATCTTTTGAGTTGTCACAGTAGGCAGCAGCCTCTGCTGCTTTCCAAACTCAACTACTATACCATCCCCTCTATAACCCCCATCCCTTCCATACTTCTTGGGAGTAGAACTTCCTTTCTTTCTCCATTTCTTCCATCTTGACTTCTTTCTTAGTCAGTTGAATGGAGCTTAGTAGGATGCTGCTGCTGCTGCTAGACATAAATAAGACACTGCTGTGTCATAGAGAAGGATAAACACATAGCTAGAAAAGTTCAGGACCATGTGTGAAGTGAGATATGTGACCAAAATACATTCAGATCACACATGAAGGTGGGGCAAGATGGAGTTGAGCCTGGGGCTGCGGAAGGTAAGAGTGAGTAAAAAGTGAGTCTTCCTGATTAGCGTATCCTGCAGCAGTAGTTAAAAGTAGCCGAAAGATATAGTGATGTGAAGGAAGTGAAGAACATTTTAGAATGTTCTCACATGGCCTTCCCAAAGAGTGAGCACAGGTGGAGCCCACTGAGGCTGGCAGGATGTCTGCTGGTGACCCCTATACCTTGAGATGTGCAACTGTCCACGTTTGAGGGTAACTTACTCTCTAACTTTCTAAATAGCTATTCAGCTATTCTGAATAGCTCAGAACACTGGATTGTGGCAATCAATGGCTGGAAATCTAAACTAAAAAGAAAGAAATAGTCTTGGTTCTTCAAATGGAAGAATCAAATCAGTGCTTTAGATTCCTGGACCAGCACGAATAGCATCACTAGGACCTTGTTATAAATGCAAATAGCTGGGCTCCACCCCGGATTTTCTGGATCTGAGACTTGGAGGTAGGGCCCAGCAACATGTTTTAACAAGTTCCCCAGGGACTTCTGACACCTGCTAAAAGTTTTGGAATTGCTGCCTTAGACAACTGTAGTTGTCCATGTAGGGAAGACTGAAATATTAATCAAGGTTTTATTTATAACTTTAATAAACCAGATTCTAGCTAAAGAAGAAACATATGTAAATCTATGCATGCACACTTTCAGGATTTTAACTCAACTGGTGCTAGGTAATATATTGATAGTTAAACTAAACTAATGCTAAGGCTTCACTTTGTTGAGATAAAGCAAATCCTCTGGACCTATGCAAGAGTATAAAAAGCATAATAAAGGTGACTGTTCTGTAAAAATTTATAGTGCTTTATTTACCCATGCTGACACGTCAGTTGTAAATGTTTATAGCCTTTAGAGACCGCATGAGAAAGTACACCGTTCTGCGTGACATAACAGTCATCAAGGCTTGAGAAATGCTGGCTGGCAGGGGCTAGGGGCTCACTGCAATAAAGGCAGTTGGGGCGGGGGGTGGGGGGAGGCTCGGGGCCAGGCCGTATTGATAAATATTTACAAGCAAATCACTGAAGAATGAGAGGGGGTCTATTATAGTCGAAAGGCGACAGGTCACTTTTGAATAGTGGCATCTGAAACTGGAAACAAATTTGTTGCTGAAATACAAATTGGAGGAAATTGCTTTTGTGGGAAAACATTTCCTCTCCTCAGTGGGTTTCTCTTTTGTGTTCTGCCTGTTCTACTCGTGGAATTTCAGAGGCAACTGGAATCTCCTGATAGGGGACTGGCTACTGTTCAAGCTCCACACTGTGGCCTTAAGAGAGGTGCTTTGCCCCCCGGGTCTGCTTTTTCCCATTAGAGATGGTTACTTTACCACCCAACTCTCTCTCAAGATCTTCAGTAAGAGAGCTGTAAGATTCAGTAAGAGAGCTCTCTCTCTTAAGATCTGTTGTAAGATCTTCAGTTGATTGTTTCTAAACACAGAGCATTAGAAAAAAGTTCAGCCTGATGAGTTCACGACAGTCCTCCCAATCTTCCCCTTCTCTCCTCATGATGAGCTCAAAATTCTGAGGATTTTAAATCCTGTCTCTGAAGTTGGTGAGGTCAGGAATATTTTTCATCACATAAGAGAGTTTGTGTCTCTGAAAAGTATGAACAACAGGAAACAAAGACAGCTGTCCTTTTCTTGAAATAATACTGAGCACAGGTTGGTATCTTGCATGGGGACTTTTGAAAAAATACCCACTGAGTTCAGCTCCTTGGAAGTTATCATTCGAGGTCACTGGAGCAGAGCTTGGAGTGACATCTCAGGGTGAGGAGGAATGGAAAGGTGTGAGACCACTGTCTTCACCTTGTATGCAGGGCGGTGACTGTCTGCAGGGGTAGACCATCCACCATTGCAGTCAGTGCCCTGGGGGACCTCAGCACACACACATGGAAAGTTGGGATCTTTGGGGAGGTTCAAGACAACAGAGTTTACTGCCCAGGGCTGACAATGACATGTCATGTTGTTAGGAGACGGCAAGAGCCAGGGGCCCATCCTGTACCAACATGGAGGTTGCAACCCCTTGGAAATTGTCCATCAGCTGTGGGTTGGAGAAGTGAGAAGGAGAGATTCATTTCCCCACCCTAGTCCAGGCTCACATTTTCACTTTGTCCTGGTTTCCAAAAGTTATGCAACGCACATGCACAGGACTAGTAAGTGACAGATTAGACTTTGAATCCAAGTCTGTCTTATTCCAAGTATTAGTCACTCAGTTGTGTCTGACTCTGTGACTCCATGGACTCTAGCCCACCAGGCTCCTCTGTCTGTGGGATTTCCCAGGCAAGAATACTGGAGTGGGTAGACATTTTTTTCTCTAGGGGATCTTCCCAACCCAGGGATTGAACTCAGGTCTCCTGCATTGCAGGCAGACTTTTTACCATCTGAGCCACCAGGGAAGCCCTACCTTACTCCAAAGCTCCTGCTTTTAACAACAGTTATATTTAAGGCATTGTATTGGATTCTAGAAAGTATACAGGTAAGAACAAATTGCAGTTCCTTACATTAGAGAGCTTAAAATGATGAACAAATTACAACCTCTGCCCATCACATAAAATATAGGTGGAAGAGGTAAAAGTAAGTAAAAAGCAATACAGTGTAACAAAGGCAAGTAAATTTCCATGCTGTGTGACAAATGCCCAGACAGAAATAAGCATCGGGTACTGTGGAAGAATAGACGTAGGGGCATCTAAGCTTTTGGAAGTCAGGGAAGGCTTCTTGGCGCTAATCTAACTGATAAAATGGATAAAACTAACTAGTGTAAGGGGTAACAGAAACAAGGTCTGGTGACATAGAGTGTGTTTGGGGAAGACAAGTAGTTCAGCGTGTCTCCAGCTTGGAAATGAGATCTGGGTTTTGAGGAAAGGATGGTAAAAAAAGCTGGACACAGCATGAATGGCCCTAGAGAGTGCTATACTGCATGAAGTGAGTCACACAGAGAAGGAGAAATGTTGTTTGACATCCCTTACATGTGTAATCTAAAAAGAAATGATACAAATTCACTTACAAAGCAGAAAGAGACTCACAGACTTAGAAAATGAATTTATGGTTACTGGAGTGGGGGGCAGGAAGGGATAGTTAGGGAGCTGGGGATGGACATGTACACACTGCTATATTTAAAATGGGTAACCAAAAAGGACTTATTTGTACAGCACATGGAACTCTGCTCAGTGTCGTAGCAGCCTGGATAAGAGGGAAGTTGTGGGGAGAATGGGTACATGCGTATGCATGGCTGAGTCCCATCGTGTCCGCTTGAAACTGCTACATTGTTAATCGGTGATAGCTCAGTGAAAATAGAAGGTTTAATGTTTGGAAACAAAAGAACAGCTGGACAAGTGGCAGTCACTGTTTAAAACAGAGGAAAGAGAATCACTGAGACATTTTAAGGAGGAAAATGATAAAATAAGATTTACACCTGGAGGAAATCATTCTGATGATCAGCATAGCAAACTGAATTCAGCTTCTATTTATCTGCCAGTCTCCAAATCCATGAACCAGCCAGAAAGATGATAGAAGGAGAATAGATCGATAATAACATTAGGAAACCAAGAACAGTATCACTGGTAAGCCTGAGAGTTTGAGGAATTCATAGACAGTAGAAAGTGTCAGGAAAACATACTTTCCTAGAGAAGTTGGAGCAGCTTTGGGGAACTCCTGAGTCAAAGGACCCAGGGAGACAGCCTCACAGAGCTCACCTAAGAGCTGTGATCAAGGCCTCTGAGACTTGGTCCCTGACCTTGTCCTTTCTCATTTGGGCAGCAGGTGAACAGTCATGGCGTGTTCGCCATGCTAAACCAGTGGAGGCGGTCCCTGCAGGCAGGAAGATGGAGACCTTGACCTCTCAAAGGGGCAGGGCTCTTTGTCCTCCTGGCTTCCTTCACTTAGCAAAACGCCTCCAGATTCATCCACACTGTCACAAAGGATTTCTTTCTTTTTTATGGTGCATAATTTTCCTCTGTGTGTGTGTGTTTATGGCTGAATAATATTTCACTGTACACACACACACACACACACACACGTGTATACGTAGATACATACTACATTTTCTTTATCTGCTCATTCATTAAGGACAGATTGTTTCCATATCTAGGTTTTATGAAAAATCCCACAATGAACATAGGGGTGCAGATATTTCTTCAAGATTCTGACTTCAATTCTTTCAGATATATATTCAGCAGTGGGATTGCTAGGTCTTATGGTAGTTCAATTTTTAATTTTTTTTGAGGAACCACCATACTGCTTTTCATAATGACTGTAGTTAATTATATGATGTAGAGTACTTGAAGGTTGTTAAGATTACATCTTAAGCATTCTCATCACACACAAAAAAAGTGTTACAAAAAAGTAATAAAGTAAATAAATTTTAAAAAATTATAATGTTAACTACTGAGGTGATGGCTATGTTAATTATTTTGATCTTTGTAATCATTTTACAGTGTACATGTATCAAATCATCACACCATACATTTTCAGTTCAGTTCAGTCACTCAGTCGTGTCCAACTCTTAGAGACCCCATGAAGCACGCCAGGCCTCCCTGTCCATCACCAACTCCCGGAGTTTACCAAAACTCATGTCCGTTGAGTGGGTGATGCCATCCAGCCATCTCATCCTCTGTTGTCCCCTTCTCCTCCTGACCCTAATCCCTCCCAGCATCAGGGTCTTTTCCAATGAGTCAACTCTTCGCATAAGGTGGCCAAAGTATTAGAGTTTCAGCTTCAGCATCAGTCCTTCCAATGAACACCCAGGACTGATCTCCTTTAGGATGGACTGGTTGGACATCCTTGCAGTCCAAGGGACTCTCAAGAGTCTTCTCCAACACCACAGTTCAAAAGCATCAATTCTTCTGGGCTCAGCTTTCTTCACGGTCCAACTCTCACATCCATACATGACCGCTGTAAAAACCATAGCCTTGACTAGATAGACCTTTGTTGGAAAAGTAATGTCTCTGATTTTTAGTATGCTATCTAGGTTGGTCATAACTTTCCTTCCAAGGAGTAAGCATCTTTTAATTTCATGGCTGCAATCACCATCTGCAGTGATTCTTGAGCCCCCCAAAATAAAGTCTGACCCTGTTTCCACTGTTTTCCCATCTATTTCCCATGAAGTGATGGGACCAGATGCCATGATCTTCGTTTTCTGAATGTTGAGCTTTAAGCCAAATTTTTCACTCTCCTCTTTCACTTTCATCAAGAGGCTTTTGAGTTCCTCTTCACTTTCTGCCATAAGGGTGGTGTCATCTGCATATCTGAGGTTATTGATATGTCTCCCGGCAATCTTGATTCCAGCTTGTGCTTCTTCCAGCCCAGCGTTTCTCATGATGTACTCTGCATATAAGTTAAATAAGCAGGGTGCCAATACACAGCCTTGAGATACTCCTTTCCCAATTTGGAACCAGTCTGTTGTTCCATGTCCTATTCTAACTGATGCTTCCTGACCTGCATACAGATTTCTCAAGAGGCAGGTCAGGTGGTCTTGTATTCCTATCTCTTTCAGAATTTTCCACAGTTAATTGTGATCCACACAGTCAAAGGCTTTGGCATAGTCAATAAAGCAGAAATAGATGTTTTTTTGGAACTCTCTTGCTTTTTACATGATCCAGCAGATGTTGGCAATTTGATCTCTGGTTCCTCTGCCTTTTCTAAAAGCAGCTTGAACATCTGCAAGTTCACAGTTCACATATTGCTGAAGCCTGGCTTGGAGAATTTTGAGCATTACTTTACTAGCGTGTGAGATGAGTGCATTTGTGTGATAGTTTGAGCATTCTTTGGCATTGCCTTTCTTACCATACATTTTAAATATATACAATTTTACTCGTGAATTATTCCTCAAGAAACGATAGGGTTCTTTAACACGTTTTTGTAGTTAACATTATTCTTCCCCCTTTTCCCTTTCTTAACTTCTTTTTCCTTCATTTATTTTTTCAGCACACTTTAACCATGATGCACTTTTTGCCATCGTCCTGTTCTCACCAAAAGCAGCTGCTGATAGCTCAAAAGGAGCCGAGCAGGGACTCTCAAACATGAAGCATAAAACATTAAGCTATTTGGAAAGAAACAATAAAGATCTAAGATTAAAAAATAGACTAAATATTAAAACATAAACTTAAAAACTTTCCCAAACAGCAAAAGTGACTAATTAGAAAATGTTTTGAAAGAAAAAAATTCCGTTTGTAATAGCAAAAACAAAACCAGAAGACTGAGTAATATATCCAAGAAATGTCCAAGAAACCATATAAAACAAAAACATAAAAATGTAGGAAGGGGTATTTAAAAAGACCTAAATAAAGTCAAATCGTGTTTGAAAAAGTGAACAATTTTAAATTAGAAGCCAATACATAATGTTTGTCTCCCAGAGAAGCCCTGAATACAAGATAACTTTTAGTTACTTTGTCTTTTATTAGCAATGTTTGGGCACTTTCATTTTATCTTTTTTAAATACTATTTTTAAAGCAACAACAGAGATAAGAAAATATCCTTTACTCTTGCAAATATTTTTAGCATGGTCTTGTTTAGTTACTAAGTCTGACTCTTTGCCACCCCATGAACTGTAGCCCACAACGCTCCTCTGCCCAGGGGATTTTCCAGGCAAGAATACTGGAATTTCCTTCTCCAGGGAACCTTTCCAAACCAAGACTCGAACCCACCTCTTCTGCATTTGCAGGCAGATTCCCACCTGGGAAGCCCTAAAGAATCTTAAAATGGACAAAAAAAGTATGTATTGTCCAAATACAGAAATAGAGATACTGTCAATAATATAGCAGGTTTAATATCTCTGAAATTACTAGTTAAAACAATAAATGTCATAGTTTACCATCATAATTCAAAGCATTTAGAAGGTAAATGGGCTTCCCAGTGGTGCTAGTGGTAAAGAACATGCCTGCCAATGCAGGAGACATGAGATGTGGGTTCCATCCCTGGGTCAGGAAGATCCCCTAGAGAGGCAGGGCATAGCGACCCATTCCACTATTCTTGTCTGGAGAATCCCATGGGCAAAGGAGCCTAATGGGCTACAGTCCTTAGGGTTGCAAAAAGTCTCACACAACTGAAGCGACTTAACATGCACACATGCAAAATATAAACAAAATTGGTTGTAGAAACAGGCAGTTTTGATGAAATTTCTAACAGGTAAAGAATTTTTATAATATTGTTGTTCAGTCGCTCAGTCATGTCCAACTCTATACAACCCCATGGACTGCAGCACACCAGGCTTCCCTGTCTTTCACTATCTCCAGGAGTTTGCTCAAACTCATGTCTGCTGAATCGATGGTGTCTTCTAATCATCTCACCCTCTGTTGCCCCCTTCTCCTTCTGCCCTTAATCTTTCCCAGCATTAGGGTCTATTCCAGTGAGTCAGCTCTTTGTATCAGGTGACCAAAGTATTGGAGCTTTAGCTTCAGCATCAGTCCTTCCAATGAATATTCAGGGTTGATTTCCTTTAGGATTGACTGGTTGGATCTCCTTGCAGTCCAAGGGACTCTCAAGAATCTCCTATCAAATGAGAGGATTCATACTCTTTCCTCAGCATTCTACTTTTAGGCAGTCTACTCTATAGAAATAGGTCAGTTACACAAATGCAGCATTTTTAAATTTTAATTTAAAATTTTATCTATTTATTTTTCTGGCTATGCCACACACTTGTGAGATCTTAGTTCCCCAACCAGAGATTGAACCTGGGCCTCTGCAGTGAAAGCATGGAGTCCTAAACACTGGACTACCAAGGAATTCCCACTGCAGCATTTTTTAAAACAGCAAAGAACTATAAAAAGCTCTAATGTCTATTGATAAGTGAATCACAGTATATTCCTTCTACGAAATATTTTACAATAGTTAAACAAGATAAGGTAGACTTTATATACCTAAATGGAAAATTCTCCAGAACACATTTTTAGGGGGAAAACCAAGCTGCAGGATAATACACGTGGTATAATCATGTTTTTGTGAGCAATAAGAAAGGAAGAGATGTATGGAGGTGTGTGTGTCTGTGTGCATTAGGAGGCTAGAGGGAAACTAGAAATTTAGTCTAGAGAAAATGTAGGGAAGTGACATTGGAAGGAGGGCAGGAAGGAGATGTTTGGATAATTTGATGCCTGAATTTTCTACATTAAAATATAAATTTATATATTTATACGTAATATTGGGTTGGCCAAAAGTTTTGTTTGAGTTTTTCCATAACATCTTAAAGAAAAACTCGAATGAACCTTTTGGCCAACCCAGTATATAATACCTAATTGTAAAACTAAACGATTTTAGTGAAGAATCATGGTCAAGGCATTTGTATGGATTGGGGGTTGCAGTGGGGTGATATGGGTAAGCAAAACCAGAAGCAAGGAGACCATTTAGAAAAGTAGCTCAAAGCTGAATTGAGAGAGAGTTCCCCCCTAGGCTGGGAGGTTGGTTGGGGAAGGTTATTTCTCAAAACAGACAAATTCTTAAAGTCAGGACAAAGGCAATATTGAAAGGCAGAGGCAGCTGAGGATGAGATGGTTAGATAGCATCACAGACTCTATGGACGTGAATTTGAGCAAACGCCAGGCTATATCCGAGGACAGAAGAGCCTGGCATGCTGCAGTCCATGGGGTTGCAAAGAGTCAGACATGACTTAGCGACTGAAGAGCAACAACAATATTGAAAGGACTTGGTGATTATTATATCCAGGTGGACTCGGGGTCAAGTTTGATTCCAGCTTTCTTGAACCTCCCTCTGTGCCACCTAACGACCTCACACATTTCCCATCCTACGTTCCCTCCCCAGGGGTAATCTATGAATGGTTTATTATGAACCTCTGCAGACTTTCACTTTAATTTCTCCGCATTTTAACACAAACACACACCATTTTATTCCCTTCTTTCTTCCCTCTTTATTTTTCCTTCCTCTCTTCCTCTATTTTCTTTATTTCTTTATTTTCTCTCTCTTTTTTCTTAATGAGGTTTATACTTCATGTGTTATCCTGCAAACTGATTTTTCACTTAACAAGATGTGTTGGAAAATGTTATCTATCTAACCATCCATCCATCCATTTATGCTTTGAGTTCAGAGAAGAAGGTCAAAACAAGCACCACCACCACCACCTATGAATACTTGCTGCCATGGATCCAGCAAGGACCCTTGCCTTGGCATTTACTGTGAAGCGAGGAAGGGAGGAGCAGCTGAAACTCACAAATATGATTTAGTGGCCACACCAAGAAGCCTGTGTGAAAGAGTTGTGGGAAATTTTGAATGTGGTTTATCATTTGTTGTCAGGGGATTATTTTCACTGTCAGAAAATGCAAAACACTCAACAACTGTGCCCCTACACCACACAGTCTTCTAAGCTGTCTGCAGAAGTACTTTATTTCCCATTTACTCAACTAGAGAATTATTACACAGGATTTTCCAGTGTTAGTTCAGCTTCCCTTGATGATGGTGGGAAGAAGACACATTTGATTCTCTCTGGGAGTGTTCATTTGCTTTAAGGGTGATCTATTTTAATTTTAAGGAAATCACAGTACTTCATTGATCTCACACCATTTGTGGAGTAAAGTTATTTTTTCATTTCATTGCATCATATACTTTTGATCTCCAAAATGATAACGATCTTTATATTTTACGTTTGAGCATAGTTTATCTTTCTTTGACTGTCTCTGCATTTATAATTTGAATGTTATTAAGGGTAATATGATGTCATATACCCTTCTGATTTCTTTCCATTTGTGATGTTTCAATCTTCTAAATTTTTGTGCTTGCCTTTTTCAGTCTTTCCTACATATTTCTAGTTTCTGATCGAGTTAATGAGAAATTATAATTTCCAATTTGTTTGAATTTCTTGTTAATGAGCTGTCAATACCCTGAGCAGTTAACCAAATGAGAGTACAAAAAATGAGATCTTATGAGAATTATTTGGATGCTGTTCAAAGTCTCTTTTATCCCCAAATCCTGAAATGAGGAGCTATAAGCAGGACAGTTGATGATAAGAAGGAGTTGATCATTGAATACTGGAGTTGGCTGTATTTACCAATATTGATGTAATATGTATAAGTTTCATGCCTAATGTACATTGATAATGATAAGAAAGTGAAAGTCACTCAGTCATGTCCGACTCTTTGTGATCTCTTTATACAGTCCATGGAATTCTCCTGGCCAGAATACTGGAGTGAGTAGCCTTTCCCTTCTCCAGGGGATCTTCCCAACCCAGGGATCAAACCCAAGTCTCCCACATTAGAGGTGGATTCTTTATCAGCTGAGCCACAAGGGAAGCCCAAGAATACTGGAGTGGGTAGCCTATCCTTTACTCCAGCAGCTCTTCCTGACTCAGGAATCAAACTGGTGTCTCCTGCATTGCAGGCAGATTCTTTACTAACTGAGCTATCAGGGAAGCCCCAATAATGATAAAGTAAAGTTATATTTCCTAAGAAAGTCACTTCTAAATATTCTCTCATGAATTGGTTGGGGAAAAGGGCATATGAATTATGCAAAGACTGAAAAATAAAATCATTATGTAGATTTTGAGTTGAGAAGCCTACCATATCTTCCTTTTCCTTGTATGTCGTATCTTTTTATAAAATCTTCTTACCAATGAAATTGATACACACTAGAATCTAATGAAGTGTTAAGTATTATATCATTGAGAAAACAATACTATTAAAGCATATTTAATCTAATGCCTTTGATGGTGGTTATAATAAATATATTTATATTTTTCATGAGTAACTTTAATCATCCTTTGATGATTAAATCCACTAATAATAGGTAAAGTTGGTTACCAAGGTAACAAAGAAGCTTAAAATCTAGATGGGGTTGAATGGGTTTGGGGGAACTAATACTGAACATCTGCTCTAATCTAGGCACCACAAATTTATATAATTTATCCAATTTAGCCCTCATGGCTGCCTTGGATGGTCGGAACCACTAGCCTCATTTGTATTTATGAAGAAACTAAGGTTAGAGAATTGAAATACCATTCCCAAGATTACATAGCTATGATGAGAGGTCAGCCCTAGGCTTACATCACTTGAGAAACTAAAGTCATCCTTTGCTTAGCATCCTAGAAAATTATTAGGAATAAATTTTATATCAAAGATATTTTAGCATCTTAGTTATCAGGAGAGCATTTCTCAAAGTAAATTCTAATCTAGTCAAGTTAATTCTATTTCACACAAAAACATGTACTTTTTGTAGATAATGTGGAAATAAAGTCTTGAGGGGAGGGAAAGGAAGACGGTTATCTGCCTTGAAATGTTGATGAAGCCAGTATTTTATAGCCCTAAAAAATGTGTATCTAGCTACTTCAATTAATTTAGTTGCTTCATGTTATACAATCCCTCCATTAAGCTCTATCTTAGTACACTTAAGTGACTCAATCTGGAAGTCACATAGTTGCTTTTAGAATTAGAGTGTAGGATTCCTCCACAAGGGTTTAGGGAAGACTGGGTGTGTGACATTCTTATGAGGTGTCCTTCCCTTCTCCCTAATCTTTTCATCCCGCCCCTGTGGTAACATGTGAAATGATTAAATACTATCTGTGCTCTCAATACCATAAATCTTCAGATAAATAGCACTGAGCTTAGCAAAGACAAATAGCAGCATTCTTGAGTAGTTTTTTAGTAATGGTCCTACTGTTGCTAAACCATTTGCTTGTCATTCTTTTAGCTCAAAGGCATAATTTAATTGAAATACAGAGTCAACGAGTGAACTTAGTGAATGCGTCTTTAACTGGAAGAACTGTGGTCCTATAACCAGCTTCCTGCGTCCCACTGGGCAAGAATTTTATGGTCTTTTGTAACTCACTCAGTGTTCTTGATAGGGCCTTATTTCATTGCTGTAGGAATCAAGGGTTCTTAAGGAACAATGGCTCACTATTTGAAGGACATAAAAAGGCAACTTTGTGACATCTTTACGATGAAATGTGAATGTCTCTTGTAGACTGTAAGCTATACAATTAGATTTACTCCAAGGAAAGCAACTTTACACTGTTTCCAATGTATCATTTATGACCTCTAATAATATTCTTTCTTAAAAGGATGTGTCCTTGAATCCTCGAATAGTCACCATCTGTATTTCAAAAACACATATAGGTGGAATCTAGAATAATGGCACAGATGAAACTGTTAGCAGGACAGAAATAGAGATGCACACGTAGACAACAGACGTGTGGACACACTTGGGGGGGGGGGGGTGGGCTGGCGCCTGGGATGAACTGGGAGACTGAGATAGACACACACACAGCTCAGTTCAGTCCAGCTGCTCAGTTGTGTCCGACTCTTTGCGACCCCAAGGACCACAGCACACCAGGCCTCCCTGTCCATCACCAACTCCCCGAGTTTACTCAGACTCATGTCCATTGAGTCGGTGATGGCATCCAGCCATCTCATCCTCTGTCGTTCCCTTCTCCTCCCGCCTTCAATCTTTCCCAGCATCAGGGTCTTTTCAAATGAGTCAGCTCTTTGCATGAGGTGGCCAAAGTATTGGAATTTCAGCTTAACATAAGTCCTTCCAATGAACACTCAGGACTGATCTCCTTTAGGATGGACTAGTTGGATCTCCTTGCAATCCAAGGGACTCTCAAGAGTCTTCTCCAACACCACAGTTCAAAAGCATCAATTCTTCGGCACTAGGGTTTCTTTATAGTCCAACTCTCACATCCATACATGACTACTGGAAAAACCATAGCCTTGACTAGACAGACCTTTGTTGGCAAAGTAATGTCTCTGCTTTTGAATATACTGTCTAGGTTGGTCATAACTTTCCTTCCAAGGAGTATGAGTCTTTTAATTTCATGGCCACAGTCACCATCTGCAGTGATTTCGGAGCCCCCCAAAAGAAAGTCAGCCACTGTTTCCACTGTTTCCCCATCTATTTGCCATGAAATGATGGGACTGGATGCCACGATCTTAATTTTCTGAATGTTGAGCTTTAAGCCAACTTTTTCACTCTCCTCTTTCATTTTCATCAAGAGGCTCTTTATATACATACTGCTGCTGCTGCTAAGTCGTTTCAGTCGTGTCTGACTCTGTGCGACCCCATAGATGGCAGCCCACAAGGCTCTCCCGTCCCTGGGATTCTCCAGGCAAGGACACTGGAGTGGGTTGCCATTTCCTTCTCCAATGCATGAAAGTGGAAAGTGAAAGTGAAGTCGCTCAGTCGTGTCCAACTCTTAGCGACCCCATGGACTGCAGCCCACCAGGCTCCTCCGCCCATGGGATTTTCCAGGCAAGAGTACTGGAGTGGGGTGCCATTGCCTTCTCCGTATATACATACTACCATGTGTAAGACAGATAGTTACTGGGAAGCTGCTGTGTAGAGCAGGGGGCTCAGTTCTGTGGTGACCTAGAGGGGTGAGGTGGGCTGGGTAGGTGGGAGGAAGGCACAGGAAAGAGGGGGTATATGTACACATGTAGCAGGATCATATTCTGCTGATTCACTTTGTTGTACAGCAGAAACTAACACAGTATTATATAGCAACTCTACCACAGTCAAAAATTTAAAAAATAAAAACAAATGAATAAAAACTCTACTGTAAACAATTTGGGTTTAAAAATATAATAAAGCTCGATGGATATTCATTACTGTGTATAACTATAAATGTTCGCTGAGGCCTCCTGAACAAGAAGTTCATGGCAGAATACAGGGAAGAAGTTAGATTTTAGGAGCTTTCTTTTTTTTTTCTCCTAAGTGTGTGTGAATATGCTTTAATAGTCCATCATCCTGGCGGGCAGAGCTTATAACGTTCATGACATCCCCGAGTGACCTCAGCTCACACAGATATTATACATTCCACAAGCAGCTAGGAAGTGGCAGTCCCATTGATAAGCTTCCCCAGTTCACAGAAATCGAGCCATAACATTCCCATTAACTTTGTTTGGAGCAATGATTAATGATAAAGGGTAGAGACAAATCCAAGTTAATATAGATAGGGAACTGTTATTTTCCTCATCCTCCGAAATTTGGCTATCATTGGATAAACATTCCTCTGTGGAAGCTTTTCTTTTTCCCTCAGGCTGGCATGCCAGCAATGCGATGGACACTCTATAGAAGGATAAATCGGGAGTTTGGGATTAACATGCACACCACTATATATAAAATAGTCAACAAGGACCTAATGTAGAGCAGAGGGAACTGTACTCAATATTCTGTAATAACTTATGTGGGAAAAGAATCTGAAAGAGAATGGATATATGTATTTGTACAACAGAATCACTTCACTGTATACTGGAAATTAATGCCGCTTCACGGGCTTCCCAGGTGGTACTAGTGGAAAAGAACCTGCCTGCACAGGAGACCTAAGAGAGGTAGGTTTGATCCCTGGGTTGGGAAGATCCTCTGGAGGAGGGCATGGCAACCCACTTCAGTTTTCATGCCTGGAGCATCCCATGGACAGAGTCCATGGGGTCACAAAGAGTCGAACATGACTGAAGCGACTTAGCTCACAGATAGTGCCATGTTATCAATCCACTCTACTCCAATATGAGATAAAAATTTAAGTAAACATTTTAAAAAGAATGATAAATAAAATATAGTATGATGGGAGTTTTTAAGAGACAGATATAGAATCTATGAGAAGGCAATGGCAACCCACTCCAGTGTTCTTGCCTGGAGAATCCCAGGGACGGGGGAGCCTGGTGGGCTGCCGTCTTTGGGGTCGCACAGAGTCGGACATGACTGAAGCGACTTAGCAGCAGCAGCAGCATACAATCTATCTTCGCCTGACTCGATGCTCTCAACCCTCCAAAACAGTCTCTCCTCTGCAAAATGATCACCTCAATATCCACCTTCAACTTCACATACTTTGAACTCACACAGTTTCTTAGCTTCCCTAGAATAAAAATACAAAGAGGATGGTAGGAATTTATAACAGTTCCCACATGGTGATATCCTAAAATTGCCTCCAAGGGAGCAGACCAGCCCAATGACTGGCCAGGAGTGCCCCAGAGAAATCACCTACCAGGGACCCCCAGCCTGACTTTCAGCCATGAGCACTCTGACATCAGGTTTTGTTAATGCAGTGACAGCAGGCAGATTTGGACGAACCAAGGCAGAATATCATCCATATGTTTTCAGGGTGTTAATTTGCAGTGAGAAATAATCTGTCATAGACCTGAAATACTCATGCTGGCATCTTTAGTGAAATTACTCCCTGAAGTCAGACCTACATGGAGAGACAAATCACAGTCAGCATTCTCTTGGACTCAGAACATGAGGAGCTCAAAGAACTGTGGGTTAAAATATATCAAGCTCTCAATAAGGTGGTGGGGGAGAATCTGAGCTTAGTAAGGACGTCAGTATTTAATGATACACTTATTGAGAAGACTCCCTAGTTTTGCTGAGGCATAAAACTTGAATTACATTTAATTGGGCAATTGCTTTCTGGTTATAGCACATAGAATATTGTCAAGACTCAATTTCAACTAAAAGATAATTCCTGTGCAAATAGAAAGGTTTTCAAATTGTCCGCAATTAGATAGGAAAAATAAAATAAAAATATAAATCAAATCTACGAGGCTCCGACAAATCAGAAGTTAACCGCAAAAGGTAGGCCAAGCCAGTTGACTGAGTGCTGCTCTCACACGAGCAGAGCATCGAGTGTAATTCCCTACTTTATAGCCTCCTGACTCTGCATAAAGGAGAGACAATATCATCGGATCTCCATTCCCCTGTTGACTGGAGAGACCAAGTCCTAGAAATGCCACATGCCAATGCAAATAAATATAATAATAAATAAAAATCATGGTTCTCATGCTCTATTGCTTCTTTCCCCACGTACCCTCACCATTATGGGATTTGATGGGTACATGCATGCTCAGTCGCTCAGTCGTCTCCAACTCTTGCGACCCCATGGACTGCAGCCCACCAGACTCCTCTGTCCATGGGATCTTCTAGGCAAGAATCCTGGGTTGGGTTGCCACTTCCTTCTCTGGGGGATCTTCCTGACCCAGTAAATGGTATTGAGTCTCCCATGTCTCCTGCATTGGCAGGTGGGTTCTTTACCACTGAGCCACCTGGGAAGCCGCACGGGATCTGATAGGTGGTCTCAATAGGTATATTCATCTTGCCAAATAATATAGGGAAATAACAGAAAATGTTTAGCCTAAAGGGCACTTCCCCAGAAGGTAATGACCTAGAGGTAAACTTTAGCGTTGCTCTTGCACTTTACATCATGTGTAATTCATGTTAAAAATAAAAAAGCTTGCTCCCTGAAGATGTTGTGTAGAACAAGTCACTGCAGGCAGCCCAATCGTGGGTACTTCTTTCTAAGGTAAGATTGGGCACATGAAGTGTCAGAAGCTGGAAATGGGTTTTATGCTCATTCTCTCCACATGCTTATTCACATACATGGGAAATTCTCCTTAGCCACTGCCAAAAGACTTTTCTAAAATGTTTAGTAATGCCCGGTTGCTTAGAGACATTTTATTTCAAAATAAACACTGCTGCCTTGTCCAAAATGTATACACAGTGCACTCAACATCGATTTTTGGCATCCTACAAACCTCCAAGGTTGACATTGCAAGGCCTGCTTCAAATGCACTTTTGGCAAAACCACATCTTAATTATTTCTGAAAGAGGGACATGTCAGTAATGCACATTCTGTCTAAAAAATACCCTAAGAATATAAAGACCTTTCTCCTGACACTATTCTAGGACTGCTATTTTGAGCTGGAGGAGGTGTACAAGAACTCTGAACCATACACAGCAATGAACCGCCCTTCAGGGTCTCACTCCCCCTGTCGCTTACAGGACTTGTGCAACACGTGTACACACTGCACTCATTGCCAAAGGAGGAAAACTTCCTGTTCTTTCTTGTAATCAGCGTCGCCACTGATAATAACCTGGGATTATTGTACCCCTCTTGCACTGTATGAAAAGGTGCCCGAGGAGCCCTGCACAGAACTGACGAGTCTTTGTGTCTTGACAACCAGAAACAGATTTTAAAGTAAACACAGAATGTCTGAAGAGAAGCCATGTAAGTCAGTCTGGGGACGGGACAGTGTCTGGGAACATTTATCATGGTTTGGACACAAGAAAATACCAATTTGAATATTTCTACCAATTCCTCTTTTGGTTCATCTATGGAAGGACAGTGTGGGGCATTGCAGTTATGCAAAGCAAACTGAGCTGGATGGACTCACAGTTCAGTCTTTAAGTCACCCCTGCCACTCCTGTTTATCTCACATACTATGCCGGATGAAAAGCAGAGAGACTGTTTACAACTTATCTCAGTTGAGATAATTTGTCTTGACACCAAATGCAATTTTACAATTGTGATGCTTCTCAGGCATCTCCTCTGGGTTTTTTCACCACTTTTGCCCATCCCTTTTTGGAAATCTTTTTTGGGGGCTGAGAATAAAGATCTCATTAGCTTCAAACATGATTTCTCTGTTGGCCGCAGACTTTTTTCTTCTTTCACTTCCAATGAAATATAAATTTCAAGGATAGCAAAAATCTGAGTACTCTGTGTTCATCTCTGAGCCCCGTGGTCTCATGTTGTTAGACTTCAAAATAGCCTAAAAAATTACATAATATGAAATCTCTGGCTGATTCAGAAACCAAATAAGCTTATCTCCCAAACAGAAAAGGCACATCAATTTGTGATCACGGATGGTTGCCTGACTCTCTGGGATTTCTACCTTCAAGGCTCATGCCTGGTTAACTAACAGTGGAGACCTATAATTTATCTGATGCTCAATTTTTCTTTTCTCATCTTCTGTTCTGAAAGTTTCCCAGTTTTCTTTTTGACAAAAAGAGAATAATTTTAGAGTTCGTGCTTGTATCAATGTGTTTCTAATTTACTGATTTTAATTTGATTCTCTCTTTTTTAACCTTTGTAACTTAAGCATGCCATTTCTATGTTTTAAACAATAGCCTTCCTTTCATTTGCCTGCTTACATCACAAATGTCAGAAATAAAAAGTCACTGGTAACACCAAGCCATAGCTAAACAGAGTTCATGTAACTGGTTTGTTTTACATTCACAAAATGCAAACTTATCTCAAATTTACTTTCCACTTGAGTTTGAGTGTTCAACAGTTCTGGAAGTATTGCTGTGTTATGGTCTTGTTGTCTCTGTATGAAATAATTATAATCAAATTAGGTGATGGGGGAATACTTGAAGTGAGGTGGTGATCAGCCTCCTGAATCAGGTTGAACAGAATTAGGATACCTGTTCTTGTATTTATTCTCTACATGACTTTGTGCAAGTCACTGAACTCTGAGCCTCAGCTTCCTCCTCTGATTAGTGGATAAAATCATGTGTTCTGTATCTGTTAAAGAGCATTGGCAGGAATCATCTCTTCACATAGTGACACTGTGTGTTAATGTAAAAGGATAAAGGCATCTTTCAGGTAATGCTTGATGAAACTCAAATACACGATTAAGGTCAAATTAAAGTTGAACAGCCTTCTTTATTGCAGAACTTCTTGCTATGTTAATACAATAACATGAATCTCCAGAGGAGGTGTGGAGAACACAGCATTATCCTGACTTAGGGCTTCCCTGGTGACCTAGACAGTAAAGAATCCACCTGCAATGCAGGAGACATGGGTTTGATCTTTGGGTTGGGAAGATCCCGTGGAGAAGGAAATGGCAACCCACTCCAGTATTCTTACCTGGAGAGTCCCACAGACAGAGGAGCCCGGTAGGCTACAGTCCATGGGGTCATAAAGAGTCAGACACAGCTGAATGACAAACACTATTACTTTTTATCCTGACTTATTTGGAGACCCACAGGGTCTATATTCAGAAGAGTGTATCCCCCTTCCTAATGTGGCTGTGGCTGTGATAATGAAAGTGAAGTAAAGTCACTCGGTCGTGTCCCACTCTTTGCGACCCCATGGACTGTAGCCCACCAGGCTCCTCCATCCATGGAATTTTCTAGGCAAGAGTACTGGAGTGGGTTGCCATTTCCTTCTCCAGGGGATCTTCCCAACCCAGGGATCAAACCTGGGTCTCCCGCATTGTGGGAAGATGCTTTACTCTCTGAGCCACCAGGGAATGATAATGAACCATAATAATGCACATCAAACGTTTAGCTCAGTATCTCCTGCATAATAAGGGCTAACAATTAATTGACCACAGCAGTCTGTGTTGCTATGTTGAATTGTCATCACAGCAATCCTTAGAGGTAGGAGGTATCTCACTCTTCTCTAGAACCTAGAGATATTGACCAAATGCCCAGGGTTATATGCCAAGAAATTGACAAACGTGGGGTTTTTTGACACCAAAGCTTCTGTCTGATCACACTATAATACACGCCGTTTCCCTGGCTCCTATGTCTCTTTAGCTGGCCCTGTGACCAATGCTGTGCCATCATTTGAGCTTTGGTCAGGGTTGGCATCAAAGTCAAGGTCCCCTGGAAGAGCATTGTGTTTTTTTAGACTTTATCCAGAAACGTTATTAGACAACTCCAGGCCCCACATTCACTCAGCCATCTTTTACCCTTCAACAAATACATATTAAGTTCTTACTGGATACCAAGTGCTCTAGGTAATGTGGATACACACAGCAGTGAATAAAGACAAAACCCCTGAGCTCACGGAGCTCATACTCTACTGTGAGAGACCCAAACAAGTAACAAGTAAAATACACAAAGATCACGGTAATAGGTGCTATGTAGAAAAAGGAAGCGGGGAAAAGGTACAGAGTGCTTTTTTGGGGGGTGGGGGAGTGGGGGTGGTTGCCATTCTAAGTAGGATTGTAACAGGGAAGCCCAGGTGAGACTTGTGCAAAGATCTGCAGGGACAGAGCGGGGGCCGTGATACCATTTAGAGGTGGAACTCAGGGCTGAGGAAACCATCAGTCGAAAGATTCTGAGGTGGGAGCAAGTACAGTGTGTTCAGTTCAGTTCAGTTCAGTCATTCAGTTGTGTCCAACTCTTTGAGACCCCATGGACCGCAGCACGCCAGGCCTCCCTGTCCATCACCAACTCCCGAAGTTTACTCAAACTCATCTCCGTGGAGTTGGTGATGCTATCCAACCATCTCATCCTCTGTCGCCACATTCTCCTCCTGCCTTCAATCAATCTGTCCCAGCATCAGGGTCTTTTCAAATGAGTCAGCTCTTCGCATCAGGTGGCCTAACTATTGGAGTTTCAGCTTCAACATCAGTCCTTCCAATGAACACTCAAGGACCTGCAAATTTCTCTCCCTAATTCGATTTCAAAGTGATACAAAAACATGTGGTCAGGCAGATACTGTTCAGCCCAGCTCATAAACCTACCTTCTGCTTGAAAGTGAAAGAACCACACCATCACATTTATTCTTTACCTAGAGGAGAGATCTTGCTTAGAAACATAAGTTTTACAACTAATGAAAAAAATTCTAAATGCAAAACAATTGTGATTTTTTTTTTAATGTGGCTGTATTTCAGGGTTTCTGGTATGCTCAAATACCACAGAATTCTCCAAAGTTCATGGTGATTAATATCACTTATGAAAGTATTTGCAACCTGTTATGTAAATATTCAATATAAGGGATTATTTTTATTCTTAAAGAATGAACTCTAAAAAATTGCCTGCAATGTTACTGTGGCTATAAATTTGAATATTTTTAAAGTCCTAGCATTTATTAGTAAAGATGTCATTCTCCATTTTGTCTTACAAATATATCTCAATAGTTTGTCTTTAACACATGGTCTCTTTCAGTTCAGTTCAGCTCAGTTCAGTTGCTCAGTCATGTCCGACTGTTTGCCGCCCCATGAACCGCAGCATGCCAGGCCTCCCTGTCCATCACCAACTCCCGGAGTCCACCCAAACCCATGTCCATTGAGTCAGTGATGCCATCCAACCATCTCATCCTCCATTGTCCCCTTCTCCTCCTGCCTTCAATCTTTCCCAGCATCAGGGTCTTTTCAAATGAGTCAGCTCTTCACATCAGGCGGCCAAAGGATTTACCATCGTGTAAATTTTCATAGGACAATGTTTCAATTAAAGAAAACTAAGTACATTTTCTTGTTTACTTTCATAAACTTCTGTTGGGGTATAAATTGGTACAACTTTCTGTTAAACAGTTTGGCAATATGCACCAAGAATTCTCAAAAAACGTATTTCTTTGACCTCGTAATTTCACTACTAAGGATCTTGAGAATATCATAAGTCTAATAAGGAGAGACACATTTGCAAGGGCATTTTACCCAGAATTATTTAGTTAAAAAAACCTGCAAACAACCTTGATGGGCCAATTATGATACATTCATATAAAATGGATCCATTTGTGAAAATAATCTTTGCATAGCATTTTAATAGCATAGGAACTTGCTTATGACAAAGTTAAGAGGAATAAAAACAGGATGCAAAATTGTGGATAAATGTTGTCTGATGTAGGTAAAACATAAAATGCAAATACAGCTAAATGTTAGCAGTGGCTGAACCTGAGTTTGGGGATTTGAGGGCATTACTTTGCATCTTTGCAGTTCCCTAATGTTTATAACAATAATGCATTCAGCAATTTCACCCTCTGGTATTCAGTCTCGGTAACATTTCACAACTGTTGACATAACCACATATTAAAAATTCTTTTCTCTGTGCCTGGTCAACAATGGATGACATCAGTGATGTCTTAGCAAACAAGGAAACTTCTAGTCACTTGTCATAATTAAAAAGATGAAAACCATCCCCAGAAAAGAACCTTCTCATTACAACCTAAAGAATCCCTCAGTATACTTATTTCGATACCAATATGTGCTTTGAAGATGTGTTTTGAGACTTTTGTGTTTCAAATGACTTACTGGCTTTCCAACCTCACTCTCCTGTCTCTTTCAAAGCTACTAAAGAAGATCAACTTTAAAATGAAACATATGCACTCTCTCTGTTTGCTGTTACAACATAACTTGAGAAAGTTTGGGGAAGTATATTGAAATAGGTCAGCTAGCTCTTGTAATTGAACTATAAAATATGTGATAAGCAAATATGCCTTGGATTAAACTTAGAAAGGGATCTCCTTGCATGTTCAAAGGGAAGATCCCATAGAAGGCTACTGGCTGCTCTTTTATCTTCTAGTCTTTGAGAGCATATGAACTGCAGTATCTCAGTGTCTGCTGGAAATTACCTCCAACTGCTTGTAGCCTGGCCCTTGCCTTGTTTCAAATTCATTCTCTAGAATGTTCTTAGAGAGAAGTGTCTCCATATGACCAAGGCTGAAAGGCTACACTCTTAGCAATAATGTCTCTTCTGTTAACTTGTCATTTTTTACCATTTTCTGGAATAATGACAAATTGCCTCCCTTGCCAGAAATAGAAGCAACAATGTAAGTCACTCAGTCAAGACCATGCAACAGACAGTAATTTATATGTCTTTAACAGTATGCGCTACATGCCTTCAAAAAAAATCTACTATTCAGTTCTTATCTGGCAGACTACAGAAATAGGAGTTTCGTTTCCTGTTATTGCAGTACTTGTGGAGTTGGAGAAATGCTCTTGATTTCCTTTCATAAAGTTTTCTTTCTGAAACAATCAGGATTGTAGTAAACACTGACCCAGAAAAGAGGGTTCATTTCATGGATTTCCAGTAATGCTCATACTCTGAGTATTGTTTTTGTCATACAAGATATGAAATTTTAATTATTAATGTCACAGGGATGTTTCATTTGTTCCTAATATTTTCATCGAATATTTCCCATATCCCGAGCACTGCTGTGTTCTTGGAAAAACAGGTGGGCAATGCCACACTTTCTGAGCCCACTGCCTCCACGATGAAGTTGATCAGTTTAGAAAAGACTTAACTAAATTGCCTTACACTGTGAAGTAATCCTGAGGTACAGTTTCCTACAATCTGAAGGTGCTGAAGAGTTTTAGGCTTTCCTACTAAACACGAGCATTGTGTTTATTCTTGATGGGGTTACACCCACCTGATCATTGTTTGTTTTCCTTGGCACTCAGAGTTTTCCCTTTTAGTCTCTTAAGTCTCTCAAAAAGTTATAGGAATCCTACTGGAAAGCTCGAGCCACCTCTTGGTTTTAGTCTTAACATCCTTGACATCTCTTAGTAGACCTGGCAGGTTTCCATGGTTCTATGAGATTTCAGATCTGTTAACTAGCTGCAAAGGCTGAAACTCCCTCATGATCTACCTGATCTGGTTTGAAGTTTTATCATCCCCAATTGCATTTCTCCCTCTGCTTGTGCTTTTTTTTTTTTTAAATTATATATTATGTTTTGGCTGTGCTGGGGTCTCCATCGCTTCCCGTGGGCCTTCGCTAGTTGCGGAGAGTGGGGGCAGCTCTCTAGCTGTGGTTGAGGGCTTCTCACTGTGGTGGCTTCTCTTGCTGCAGAGCCTGGGCCTAGGATGCGCAGGCTTTAGTCGCTGTGGTTTGTGGACTCGGTAGCTGTGGATCCCGGACTCCAGAGCACAGGCTCAGTGGTGGTGGCACAAGGGTTTAGTTTCATGTGGGATCTTCCAGGACCAGGGATCAAACCCATGCCTCCTGCATTGGCAGGCAGATTCTTCCCCACTGAACCACCAGAGAAACCCTCTGCTTGTACTTAATGTCGAGATGTTTATGAGTACTTTGCCAAAGCTTTGCCACTCTGCTTTCAGCTAATTTCTCTTTTCCTTTTTACATTCCTTACAATTTCACCATCTTATACAAATATCCCCTCAGCCAAGGGACCACATCTTTTCTAACACGATGTTTGGTGTGTGTTTTCTTTGATGGCAGTAGAGCTCAGGTAACAGGAAAATATTAAAGATAATACTCATTTTACTGGGGGGGAAAAATCCATGAGATTTCTTCCCTCCAAATCATACATTTACAATGTAGAACCTCCCTTTTGCTGCTAATGTTCCAATCGTCATGTCAGAATTAGTCCCATCCACTGGTTTGAAATTCAAGCCAGTCACATCTGTCTTGCTACTGCTGCTGTTCCCCTAACCCTTGTTTTCTAGAGCTCCAGTCCTGACTTTCTTTCTGGGGAGCAGTGGGGGGTGGGGGGTGGGGGGTGGGGTGGGTAATCAAATCCCCATCTTGATAACCAGTCTGTTAATCCTAGGGTTTCTGAGAATAGGGTCTTGCCTAGACTTCATGGATCCTGACAGGAAATAGCCGAGTCCTTTTCAAGGTCTCAAGCCCCAGACCCAACCACACAAATGGGTCCCAGGGGCCAGCCTGGGATCCTTGCCTGAATGGCACCCTCTTTTGCTATAGGGCTCCACCTGCTGGTCTGCACTGCTTCCTGTCACCTGTGGCCATCACTGCCCACTTTCCACTCGGGCCCATCCGTGGACACGTCCAGCCATCAGGTTCGGATCCTCCTCTCGGAGTGCCAGCTGAGTCTGGCTTTCTGAAAGCCCTGCCGTGGCTGTGGGAGTCACTCTCAGAGTGTGGTGGTGGTTCAGTCACTAAGCAGTGTCCGATTCTTGTGGCCCCAAAGACCGTAGTCTGCCAGGCTCCTCTGTCCATGGGGTTTCCCAGGCAAGAATACTGGAGTGGGTTGCCATTTCCTTCTCCAGGGGATCTTCCCCACCCAGGGATCGAACCTGGGTCTCCTGCACTGCAGGCAGATTCCGGAGCTACCAGGGAAGATAGAACTACCAGGAAGAAAGAGCTACCAGGGAAGTCCAAAGTACATGATTTATCTTTGTGGTATGAAGGTGAGCCTGGCCCTAAAACTCTCCCACTGATGAACCACTGCCCCCAAATTCGCACCATTAAAGTCTTTGGGGGTAACACATGCATGCTCAGTCACGTCAGACTTTTTACAACTCCATGGGCTACAGCTTGCCAGGCTCCTCTGTCCATGGGATTTTTCAGGCGACAATACTGGAGTGGGTTGCCATTTTGTTCTCCAGGGGAATCTTCCCGATCAGGGGATCGAACTGGTGTCCTCTGAGTCTCCTGCATTGGCAGGGTGTGTTCTTTACCACTGAGCCACCTGGGAAGCTGAGATCCTCAAATATTAATCTTTAGAAAAGGCTGTTTTGGGATGAAGTATTATATGAGCTCTGATTAATTCAGGCCATTAGAATGAGTTTTCAATAAAAAAAGTATAATTTTAAAATTTAAAGAATTTTCTTTGAATATGAAACTAAAACCTTTCCAATATTTTATCTTAAAATATCCTTTTTGTAAAATTTTGGTGATACTGGTATTTTGAAAGGTTCTTAACCAATCAAAATAAAATGCTTAAAAACCCTAAACCAGCCTTTATTTGTTCTCTTCTCTTTTCTCTTCTCTCCCCTTCTCCCCTCCACTCCCTTCATCACTCACACCTTCCACTCCCTTCTCCTCTCTCTTTCACTTACCAGTCTATAAAACCTCAAAGTCTGAAAGCCACAAGATTAAGGGATATCTTTTTTTGAAACATCATTAGTGTCTTGTCTGGTAACAAATAATGCTCAGATTAGTTCATATTAGTCATCAGTTCTCCTGAAGGTCTTTAGAGTTTAAAGCATAGTGTAGACCATTTTGGAAAGGAGAGAGGGTGCATTACTCAGGAGAGAGGGTGCATTACTCGGGTGCAGGACATCAGGGCCAGACGGCTAGGGATGTATATGCGCTTTGGTGGACAGTGGGTAGAAAGGGAAAGAAAACAGGACCACAGAAAAAAGAGATGGAGCCCCCAAATGCAATGTACCTGAGTTCACAATCTTATCCAGGACCAGACCAACTGGAAAAGTATGATGAAATTACTTGAAATTGAGTGTGTTCAAAATCCAATCCATAGCTCCTCTCTCCAATTCACATAATGACTCATGCCAGCCTCATTCAGGACTGTCAACTTCTTCTTTTTAGAGAAGCTAATGTCTCCTTCAATGAAGTCCCTATGAGAGTCTTCCCATGTACAGTGAATGCCCATTTCTCTGTATCTCTAATACCCCCATAGGGAATCACCGACCTCCCACCCCCACCCCCATCTTTAATGGTACCTTTCAGTCCAAGGGATTTAGGGGAGCCCCAAATCTCTATCTTTGCCCAACTACCCACTAGCCTTAGAACTGGACACTTGACTCAGTTCTAACCACACAGAAGCAATCAATCTTGCCGGCCACAAAGATGGATGGGTATGTGATCCAATCCAAGCTCATCTGAGCCCTCCCTTGAGCCTTCCGGAGCTCTTGAATGAGATGGTATCTTTCTCTGAGATCATGAGTTCAGAGGTCTGTGTAGACTCAGGCTTGCTGGGGACCGGTCTGTGACCGGATGCGTAGACCAGGGTGGTGCACTGGTGAGGACAGCCTTCAAATCCAGAGTTCAGTCATGTCTAGACGTCTAGGAAATTCTTTTTCTCTTATTAAGCCAGATTGAGTTAGGCTTCCGCCCCTTATTACCAGAGGCCACAGAGGAATGTCCAGTTTTGGTATGAGGGCCTTTCCTCTGAGAGAAAGGGAAGTGTGCCTGACATCTTTGGGATCTCAGGGAAGACGGTCGATTCAGATTCTTTCATCTGTTTCTTCAGCACATTCACCTCCTTGGAGTCCCATGAGGAGAGAGACTAGGAAGCAGAGTGGAGAGAAACAGGTCTCTCCCTAGGGACACCTTCCGTTTTCACTGGTGTCTGGTTTAATCATAATGGAGAATCATATCAGGGCCAGTAACTCGGAGGACCTGTTAGAAAGCTGGCCATGTACAAAGCTCATGACAAAGACTAGACAGGGACTGTTACTGTTTTATTCTCCTCCTCTCTAGATTATTTATACTTCACTGAGGGCTGAGAGGCTATACTCTCCTTGCTAATTTCCAAATCCCGTACTGGAATGTGCCCAGCCCGCTCTTGGAGATTTCCCTGGGAAGGCCGAGGAGCCATTGTCAGAGACAAGACCCTGTTCTAATAGAATTCAGAGTTGGAACAGTTCTCTTCCCACTGACAGTTGTCTCTCAGTAAACAGGCAGGACAGCTCCAGACTGCAGACGCCTTGGTGGCTTGAAACTTGGAATGCATGTTACTGCTGCTTGACTGAAACATTCCAGTGAATCTTTATGGGCTCTACCATCCCCACAAAGAATAAGTCTTAACCACAATAAAATGTATCCTCACATCAAAAATTTCTCAAATGCTTTGCCCAAGATCAAAAGTGAAAACAGGGCTTCCCTGGTGACTCAGTGGTAAAGAATCCGCCTGCCAATGCAGGAGACATGGGTTCAATCCCTGGTCCAGGAAGATCCCACATGCCACAGAGCATGTGAGCCTGAGAACCACAACAGCTGAGCCTGTGCGGTAGAGCCTGGGAGCCACAACTACTGATGCCTATACATGCCTAGAGCCTGTGCTCCTCAACAAGAAAAGCCACTGCAATGAGAAGCCCGAGCATCACAACTGGAGAGGAGCCCCCACTTTCTGCAACTAGAGAAAAGCCTGCCCAGCAACAAAGACCCAGCACAAAAATAAATAATAAAAGAAAATTTTTTTAGTGAAAACAAAAAACCATCCCTGAAGGAAAAGGTGAATCATATGGCCTAAGACGAGGATATTGTTTCTTGGTGTCCACCTCCAACATATGATAATTTTCAATGACTAACAAATGAAATGACTAAGAAGGAGATGGAAAATTGTTTACTCCTGGTAGCAGGGGACAGAGCTCTGTTTACTAAAATTCTTTAAAAAGGACATCAGGCTGTTTTCGCAATGAGAAAAACTTCACTTGGAAAGGAAAGCAGCTATAATTCTGAAATCTAGAACGTAAACACAAATGCACAATCAAAACAGAACATTAGAATAAAATGTGTAAATGGCTTCCCAAAGAGAACCTAGCCTCTACTCATTCATGCAAGAAAATCTTTGCTTGAATCTGACATTATTTAGGGACCTGCTAACAAGGTGGTGATGGGAAGAGGAAGAAGTTGGAGGGGAAGATAAAAATGAGGAAAAACTTCAGAACTCTTAGTATTATTGACTATGGAGAGCATTTTTGTTAATACAAGATAATATTTTATCTAGAAATTAAAAGCTTGAAAGCGTAATCCTCAAAATATTACCTTGATTCACTCTGCTGCTAATAATGCCTAGAAAACATTTCAATGATAGAAATAAATTAGAAGTAATAATAACAGATCTGGACTGATTTGGACTCAGGGTTTTTTTGTTTGTTTATTTGGCTATACAACATTTTTTCTATTTAAAAGCTTCAGGTGTACAGCATTATAATTCAGCACCTGTATATACAGCAAAGTAACCATTGCCACAAGTCTAGTTACCATCCACACAGTAACGTTGACCCCCTTCACCCACTTAGTTCACCCCTCAACCCTCCCCTTGTGGTAACCACTAATCTTTTCTCTATATCTATGAATCTGCTTTTGTTTTATATTATTGCTTCTTTATGTTTCACACATGAGTGAAATCCTAATGGTATTTGTATTTGTCTGACTTATTTCACTAAACATTATACCTTCAGTGTCCACTCATGTAGTTGCAAATGGCAGGATTTCATCATTTTTATGGTTGAATAATATTCCCTGGCATATAGACCACATCTTCTTTATCCACTGATGAATGTTTAGGTTGTTTCTATATCTTGGTTCTTTTTAATGATATTACAACAAACATGTCTTTTCAAATTAGTGTTTTCAAGTTCTTTGGACAAATACCCGAAAGAGAATTGCAGGGTCATATCGTATTTCTCGGAGAAGGCAATGGCACCCCACTCCAGTACTCTTGCCTAGAAAATCCCATGGACGGAGGAGCCTGGTAGGCTGCAGTCCATGGGGTTGCTAGAGTCGGACACGACTGAGCGACTTCACTTTCACTTTTCACTTTCATGCATTGGAGAAGGAAATGGCAACCCACTCCAGTGTTCTTGCCTGGAGAATCCCAGGGACGGGGGAGCCTGGTAGGCTGCCCTCTATGGGGTCGCACAGAGCTGGACAGGACTGAAGCGACTGAGCAGCATCGTATTTCTAAATTTTCTGACTCATCTCCATACTGTTTTCCATAACAGCTGTACCAATTTACAGTTTCACCAATAGTGTTTTAGGGGTTCCTTTTCTCCACCTCCTCTCTAATACTTACTATTTCTTATCTTTTCGATCATAGCCATTTTAACAAGTGTGAGGTGATATCTCATTGTAGTTTTGATCTATATTTCCCTAATAATTAGTGATGTTGAGCATCTTTTCATGTGCCTGTTGGCCATTTGTATGTCTTCTTTGGAAAAATAGCTATTCAGATTCTGCCAATTTTTGATCTAGTTGCTTACTTTTTTTGTTGCTATTGAGTTGTGTGCATTCTTTATTTATTCTTGATATTAACCCATATCAAGGATATATTCGCAAATATCTTCTCTTATTCCATAGGTTACCTTTTTGTTTTGATGATGGTTTCTTTCACTGAAACCAGAAAGAAAAAAAAAAAAACAACAAACAAACTTGGTCTCCCAGGGCTCCCTCTAACTTGAATTGCATATTTGGTAAATAGCACCATTACTGAAATCTAACATCTGGGCCTTGGAAAGTCCAAATCTTCATACTGAACATCTGACTTCAGTACATACCTATTTTCATTTCACAGGCTTCAACTTTAACATTATAGACAGTATCTCACACTTATCTCTCTGCCAATCTTCTTTTTCCAAACTAATTATTTTTTTTCCAAGCCCTTTTCATGAGCAGCTTATTTTCTGCTGAAGCTCCTAAAAAAGACAGGGTTGTGTCTTCTCATCATGGAACCACAACACCGTGATAGGAGAAAACAGAAAATTCAGTCATTGTGTTTCCCTTGTCAGATTTCTTCCTGTGTTACATTTGTTAAAACTCTGGGAGTCAGTAACCATTCCCTTTCCCAACAAACGGCCCCTTTAAAATACAACAAAACAAAGCTATAATTCAAGCTAAGACAGTTACAGAGATGAAAATGAGAGAGCATGTTTGAGGACTGATGTAAAGAATTACTCTATTTCTTAAGCTCTCAGAGGAGAGACGTATGTATGTTCCTCCTTGTTTCTTTGCCACAGAATTTTCACTGTCTGTACAAAGTCTAGAAATATTTTTCTTCCATTCTCAATCATCTTGCGCTTCTGATTCTTCAAAATCTGTTGCCCCTGACTGCTCTGTAGACATCAGAATTGTGCCCCTGGCTATGAGAGTGTATCTACATAAACCAAATTCAAGATTGAGATTAGAGGAAAAGAAAAGACTGAAGATTCCTCCAGCACTGTCAACAGATTTGAGGGAAGGAGGTGGTTGGTGTGTGTAGGTAGATGTAGTCTTCTTTATCTTTAATCATGCATTTTCATGGCTATCACACTGTCGGGAAAGAGAATCTGTTGATGTTGCCTTTGACGGTAGGAGAAATGGAAATACAGGAAGATAAAGTTATTTGGCTCAGTTTCATAAAGCAAATTTACCATGGCATGCTTCTCAGCTAAACCTGTTTTCAAAGTCCTCACACTCTTTTTTTTTTTTTCTTACCTGCATCAATAGAAATGATCATATGTTCCTTTTGGCTTGGGAAATGTAGTGGAATTTGATGAGGAAGAAAGCTGACATAATTATGTATGGTTATCAAGCTTCCAAAGTAAATGAAACCCTGCAAGTAAATAAAAAGTTAACTCAGAACAAACTTAAAAGGGTTTGGGTTTTATAACTTCACTGACCAGCTTGGACGGTCACCTGAGTGCCCAAAGAACTGCTTACTTTTCGGAATATTTTCATACTTGTAAAATTTGATAATGTATCACTGTCGGGTCTAATTTTCTTTCCTGTTCTAAGAGGAAAGGTCAGTCTCCTCCTTCTTATTAAATTTGAAAAATAAATAACCACAGCAGTATCTCAACAGACTTAATGTGTTTACTGCTGCTGCTGCTGCTAAGTCACTTCAGTCGTGTCCAACTCTGTGCGACCCCATAGACGGCAGCCCACCAGGCTCCCCGTCCCTGGGATTCTCCAGGCAAGAACATTGGAGTGGGTTGCCATTTCCTTCTCCAATGCATGAAAGTGAAAAGTGAAAGTGAAGTCGCTCAGTTGTGTCCAACTCTTCACAACCCCATGGACTGCAGCCTACCAGGCTCCTGCGTCCATGGGATTTTCCAGGCAAGAGCACTTGGCACTAAAGAATGTGAAATTACTGAGCAACACATCATGGGGGGAGGGGAAGACCAGTTTGTTTTGTTTGATAAACTAACTTCTACTCTATCTGCTGAAAAGATGGTTATTGAAAGTTGTGTATCTTGGTCATGAGCACAGACCTAAAACTTTATCAGGACGAAATAAAACTGCTTAAAGTTGTAGTTGATGAAATAACTTTTACCTGCGTAGGGCAACTGCTTCCAATAAAAAGTCAAATGTTTGAACTTCCCATCCTTTTGTTATTAGGGAAGAAGGAAACATTTCACAGAGAGAAACTGCTCTGTTGAATACTGAAAGAATTTAAAACAAAAATATCCATATTGACAGAATTATAGATACAGAATTATAGATTAGAAAATATTTACCCCTTTTTTTCATAGTTAAAGGGAAAAAATCATTTTTCCAATATCAGTGATTCAAGTGCATCAAACATAAGATAGGAAAAGTTCTTTCTATTCCCTTCAAAAGCTAAAAATATTTTCTTTAAAATGTAGCCTAGGATAGTGGCTGCCAGGGCCTGGAGAGTGCAGGAAATAGGGAGATTTGGGGCAAAAAATGCAACAAAAAGTTGTAGTTATGCAAAATCAGTAAGTTCTGGAGACCTAAGATACAGCATGGTGACTGTCATTAACAATACTCTATTATATTCTTGAATGGGTTGCATTTCCTTCTCTGGGGGATCTACCCGACCCAGGGACTGAACCCATATCTCTTACATCTCCTGCATTGGCAGGGGGGTTCTTTACCACTAGTGACACCTGGGGAGCCCCTGAAATTTGCTGAGCGATCATATATGTTCTCACCACACACACACACACAAATGGTAACTATGTGAGGTGATGGATATGTTAGTTAGCTTGATTGCAATGTCTACATATCAAAATGTCTACATATAGCAAAACATGACATTGTCCACATTAAATATATATAAATTTGTTTGTCAGTTTGAAAAAGCTGAAAAAAATTAAAAATAATAAAAAATAAGATGCAACTTAACCTTTTATGATGAATGAGACTGAGTAAGGAAATGTTAAGGGAGAACTTTGAAACAAATTATCCCTGAATTTCTAATGTATAGATGACTCATCTGTGATGAAAGTTAATTACTATTATTAATTATAATTATGACTTTGAGGCAGTGTTTTGAGAATCTTCCAGGGCTTTCTGATTCTGACAGCACCTGTCAGAGGGAAGTACTGGGGAGGAACTTGCCTCCAAGGCAGAAAGAATTTCTGGGATTTGTCAGAGGTCACATAGTCCCAGAGGGAACTGGAAGGTCATCCATAATTTCTCTCCAAGCCACCCTCAACTCATCTGTGGATGTAGATTCGGTCGCAGAGGAGAGGTGAGGTCAGCAGACTAGAGCCACAATAGGATTCCTACAGATACCAGACCTACGACCCAGAATGCAGTTTTCTGCCAAAAATATCAGCTTGTAGATGTATTATCTCAAAGAAGAGCTGATGTCTGCGGGTGACCTGTGGCTTGAAGATGAAACTGGAAAGTTGAACTATTGCATTAAGAAAAAGAACCTAAGAACTCATGTGGGATTCCCTGACGAGGAAGCTCCCTGATTTAAGTCCCAATCTATAAAACACAAGGGAAGCCTGAATATGTTTTTTTTTTCCCCCCAGTCTGACATGATTGATTATTAAGTTCAAGTTCTGTGAATTAAAGAACAACCAACTGTGTTGATGGTGGTCTTGGTCCACCACCAATCATTGTGCTCCCAATAAAATGCTCTTATCAAAAGACTGTTGCACCTAAAGCATTTTCACCAAAATAGAACTGTGCCTTTCTCAGTCTCCCATAAAGACAAAGAGACATGAAGTTACAACAGGCCAAACCAAAGACAAGCCTGAGACTCTACCTCTTTCCATCTTAGCCCAGGAAAAAGGTAAGAAAAATCACATGCCCAGGCTCATGGCAGAGCAGTGATGTAATAATAAGAATAACAACAAAAGCAATAGCAGCAATAATATCTATCATTTAGTATCAATACTGAGACCAGAATGGAAGATTTCTTGTAAGCCTCACAAGTACAGTCTCATTTGTACAGAGGTGGAAGGTGTGTAGCTTTCCTAAGCTACAACATTACAAAGCTCAGAACATGACCCACCCAGGTCTTCTGTACCTAATTTGATCCCCTTCCTCTTTTCATCCCATAGACTGATACTGGAAACAAACCCTTAGAGAGAAGAGGAATCTTTGTGATTCTTGTCTGGATATGAAAGGTTGAGGAAATATACTGCTGATGCTTGGACAGCAAGAGTTTGAACTGCATGGGTTCAAAACTCCACTTACACGTGGATTTTTTTCAATAAATATATTAGAACATTTTTTGGAGATTTGCAACAATCTGAAAAAAACAGATGAATGGAATAGCCTAGGAATATAAAAAATTTAAGATAAAGTTGGATATTACATGAATACATAAAATATCTGTACTAGACACTAGTATAGTTTACCTTACTTGTTCCTTTGAGACACATTCTGAAGATATCTGCTAAAATAATTTTCAACAAATGTAATTCGTGTCTTAACAGATTCTTACTCCAAGGACAACCCTGGCCTCCTACTCCCCATAAGAATAAAGCCAAGGTCTAGGTCATGAAGCTATCTATTTCCCTGCCTTTTCCCCAGTTCTCACTTCCCTCTATGATCTGTATGCTTTTTCCAACAAAGCTTCCTTCAAAAGCCACTCTCATGAAGCTCTAGTCCAATGACTAATATGGAGCAAAATGTTAATAATTAGACTTTAATTCTCACTATCCCTTCCTACCCCTAATCGGTTAACATGCTAATGATTAGCAGAGCTTCTCCATGAAACACCATCCTCAATAAAACTATGACTTGCTCTCTTTCATCGTCTTCAAAATTCAAACATTTCCATCAGTTCTTGCTTCAATTAGAGTAAAATGTTTACCACCTGCCAGGGTTTTGGAGCCCTCCAAGTTTTAATGGGCTTCCCTGATGGCTCAGATGTTAAAGAATCTGCCTGCAGTGCAGGAGATGCAGGACCCTTGAGTTGGGAAGACTCCCTAGAGAAGGGCATGGCAACCCACTTCAGTATTCTTGCCTGAAGAATTCCATGGACAGGGCCACCTGGCGGGTAACAGTCCACGGACTTGTGAAAAGTTGGACATGACTGAGCAACTAACACTTCCACTTTCACTCTTGATTTCCTACTTCTGTATTCTAATCCCCTATAACGAAAAGGACATCTTTCTGTTGGTGTTAATTCTAGAAGTTCTTGTAGGTATTCATAGAACCATTTAACTTCAGCTTCTTCGGCATTAATGGTTGGGGCATAGACTTGTATTACTGTGATGTTGAATGGTTTGCTTTGATGAACCCAGATCATTCTGTCATAGAATGGATTACATAGGTCAAGGGGAATACCAAATGGCAATCCATTGGAGTTTTATTCTGATGAAAAGATTAAAAGGATGTGGTATTAGAATACTACTTAGAATGGATTTGGTATTTTGAAGCTCTGAAAGCATTCCTTTGGCAGATATTTTCTTCTAAGGGGAAGTAAAATTGCCTGCAGTGGACTCCTTGTCCAAATAACGCCAAGTGTCAACGAGGGAGGAAGAGAACAGTGAGGTTTCTTTAGGTCAGGAAGAGTAGAAAGAACTTCTTCTGTTGGGTAAAGCATTCACCCATTGTGATAGAATTCGTAGTAACTGATTGATTTTCATAGTCAAGACAAATTCCTTCTGCCTCCAGCAGCTAGTCAAATTACCTTAATATTTTTAAAGTTCATGGCTCTAAAGAATTAACCTACAACAGGAACAACCAAAGGTGTTTTCTCCAATGTGCAAAGGACTCCAATTTTGCAAACTGTTACTCTTCTTGTCCCTAATACATATACTGCATTTTCTACCTCTTTGCTCTTATCTGAGATGTGGTGGTGGTGGTGGTGGTGGTGTAGTCACTCAATCGTGTCTGACTCTTGCGACCCCATGAACTGTAGCCCGTCCGGCTCCTCTGTCCATGGGATTCTCCATGCAAGAATACTGGAGTGGGTTGCCATTTCCTTCTCCAGGGGATCTTCCTGACCTGTATCTGTCTTTTATGCATTTCCAGTCTTCACTCAACTTTCAAAGAGTAAATTGATTTCACCTTCTTCCATGACCACCCCAGGTTCAGGGGTCTCGCCTTCTGCAAGTTTTACAGCCCTCATTCTTTTGAATATTCACTATTTACTCACCCCCTGGTTGTATTTCTATGTGTATTCCATGAACCTCCTTAACTCTAAATATCTGTAAGTTCCTTTAGGAAGCAGAACTCCTTTGCTTTCTTTTTCTGGAATCACTAATTACTTATTAGAATTTTTTTCTGTGGGCTAGATTCGTATTTTTAAAAGATAGCAAAGTCCCACTGGTGACCCCAAGGACCTGGCAGTCTGTTTTAGAGATGAATAAATTGAGGCTCAGTATGTGGACTATGATCATGCAAAATTCAATAGAAGAGTCTTGAGTGTGCAAACGTTGCCCTTCTCATCTTTATCTTAACTTTCTACCCTCCGCATGACCCTCATGACAGTTTGAGTCACAGTTTTTCTGCCTCTAAATGTCTTTGGTCTCTGGTCTGTGCATTAGTTTGCTAAATCTGCTGTAACTAATTACAGCAAATGGAATGGCTAAAACAACAGAAATGTATATTCTCAGTTCTGGAGGCTAGAAGTCCAAGATCAAGGTGCTGGCAGGGTTGCCTTCTTCCGAGGCCTCTCTCCTCAGTTTGTAAACAATGGCCTTCTCTCTCTGTTTTCTCATCCCCTGTCTTTAAGTGTCTTGTGTCTGACTTTCCTCCTCTTACAAGGACACTTGGGCTTCCCTTGTGGCTCAGCGGGTAAAGAATCCACCTGCAATGCGGAAGACCTGGGTTTGATCCCTGGGTTGGGAAGATCCCCTGGAGAAGGGAAAGGCTACCCAGTCCAGTATTCTGGCCTGGAGAATTCCATGGACTGTATAGTCCATGGGGTCATAAAGAGTCAGACACAACTGAGCGACTTTCACTATAAGAACACCAGTCATATTGGATTAGATTAGCTCCCCCCACCCCACCCCAAAAGCCTCATTTTAACTTAATTTCTTCTGGGAAGATACTGTCTCCTAATGTGGTCACATTCTGGGATACTGAGCTTCCCTGGTGGCTCAGATGGTAAAGACTCTGCCTGCCATACAGGAGACCCAGGTTCAGTCCCAGGGTCAGGAAGATCCCCTGGAAAAGGGAATGGCTTCCCTCTCTAGTATTCTTGACTGGAGAATCCCAGAGAAGGAGGAGCCTGGTGGGCTGCAGTCCTTGGGGTCACAAAGAGTCAGACACGACTGAGTGACTAACAATAGATTCTAGGGCTGCAGTGCATGAACTGAGGGGTGGGGCTGGGAACCACTGTGTTCATAATAGTCCCCTTTCTTCTTTTCTTTTTGCTTCCACTTTGTGGTGGAGGTTTCCTACAGCTATTAAAATTAATCTGAACTACACATATTAGGCCCTCTCCTTTGAAGTCAGATCAGTATCAATACTCAATACTCTGTTATAACCTATGTGTGATGAGACTCTAAAAAGGAGTGGATATATGTGTCTACATAGCTGATTCACTTTGCTGTACAGCAGAAAATAACATTGGAAATCAACTATATGCCAATAAATAGTAATTAGGAAAAGCCAACCTGTGAGAGTTCTGCCCGTGTAATTGTCCTATGTTTCTTCTGTCTTGCAAAAGCCCCTTTAAACATTTATGTTGACTAAAAATTTGTTTAAATCATTCGAGCCTAGAACCTAATGCTCTTTCACAGAGAAACCAGTATTTTTGCAAGATCTGAATGAACCATTTTTAGCAAAAAAAAAAAAAAGAGAGTGAAATGAACAGAAAAAAAGAGTTAACTTTCTCAACAAATTGTATTTTTAAAAAAAGAGAGAGAAAGAAAATAGGTTCTTCACAATCTCATAGAAACAGCAGTGCCATGACAGTTTTGGAAAGTTCTCTGACATTTTTCATTTCTACTGAGGCTCCACCCACTCTCTTATTCACAGAGTTCTCAATGCCAAGGAGCTACGCCACTGCCATTCCCAATACTGGGTCTGGCCCCAAAGGAGATCAAGTTACACTTGGTTTTTCTTCATAGCTAAGTTTTTGGTGAGGCATCAGGCAATTGCCAAGACATGTCAGAAAATATCTGTCTGGTTACCTAAGCCTACACTTGATCAGGCAGTGCAATAGAACATCAAGAGCTTTCTGATGAAATGATGCAACAAATAGATTTCACCCAAAGGTGATGGAGGGTAAAATCTGTGGATTAAAATAGGTGGAACGCATGACTCTGAGTCTTAAATATTAGACCTTTGAGCAATTAAGTTGCATTTAGTTATATTTTTCACCCCGTATAACCTCAAAGGACATTATTGTAACTGGGTGCATTTTACTTTCCATCTTAATTATCCTTCCTTGCTTAGGGCATGGAGCTGTCTTGTTCTATCCAGAAGGCCACCACGACAGTTGGGCAGGCAGTTTTTGACATGTGGAACACGTGAAATAATTTTACTTTGATGGGTACTCTTAGTAATGGGTCAAACAAAAAATATTTCCTCTGAAATCTTATCTGTAAGTGACATCAATTATTTTTTTTCAAATCGTATTTCCAAGAAGAATGAATTACACCAGTTTCACAGCTGACTTTTCATCCTAAAAGATCACTAGTGAAATATTCTTGAAACTATGAATAGTTATTTTTGGAGGTAATAGAGGGAAGAAGGGAGATGACACACACTCTGAAAATCCCTTCTGCACATTGGCTTTCATCTTCTTATGATGAATGTTCCCTAAGCAAGTAACCTGCCAGCAGAAGACCACTCCAGGCATTCTCAAGCTTGAGAAATTGATGCAAAACAGGAGAGGACTAGCTGTTGACCTTTTTTTCAGGTTCCTGATCATTGTATTAACACAAGGAGGCTTGGGATCCAACATCAGATAACAGAAAAGGGTGGAGATCGCAAGCCTGCATATTAAGAAGGTGAAACCTTTCTTTGCTGGATGATATCCTGCTTGGGAGAAGTACGCTTCATGGCAGCGTTCGTAGTTACAAGCGAGGGACGTCACTGGGGGTCCAGTGGTTAAGACTTCACCTTCCAATGCAGAAGTTTCGGGTTTGATCTCTGGGAGGGGACCTACGATTCCATAGGCCACACGGCCAAAAAACCAAAACATGAAAGAGAAGCAATTCTGTAACAAGTTCAATAAAGACTAAAAATGGTGCACATCAAAAAACATTAAAATAGTTAGGAGTGACCAGTATTAACTGAGCCTCTCCTTTGTTACTTGTGTTGCTCATATAGCCATCAACCAGTTCCCCTTTGTCTTCCTGAGCCAGCAGGAGAGAGGTGGTAAACAGAGAGTGTGTGTGGTTCTGGGGAGAGTTCCTCCCGGTTAAATCCAGTGCTTCATGTGGGAGCCATATTCCACTTAAGCAATGTCATTAGGGCTTCCCAAGTGGGGAAGTGGTAAAGAATCTGCCTGCCTATTCAGAAGACGTGAGTTCTATCCCTGGGTCGGGAAGGTCCCCTGCAGGAGGAAATGGCAACCCACACCAGTACTCTTGCCTGGAGAATCCCATGGACACAGGAGCCTGGCAGGCTACAGTCTACAGGGTCACAAAGAGTCAGATATGACTGAGCACAGCACAGCAGTGATGTTACCTAACCTCCATTAGAATGCTTCCTTCTACTCCTATTTATCAGTGCTTGGAGGTCCTATTTACAACCCTCTGCAGTTGTTTCATGACCAAAATCTTCTAATGAGGGGAGAGAGAGGAAAAAATAGCATTCACATAATTCACTGCACTTTTCAGGACTGAACGGGACTCTCTTGCTACCCAGCCTGCTTCTCTGAATTGCCTTAAGAATGGTCTCACCAACACTCTCTTCATCCACGTGGGAGAGGCTCCAAAAAACCAGGTCAGGAAAATAGCCTCCAACATGTGGCTATAAATAAGGTAACGCTGAGGCACAGGCCTATTTACTGGCTCATTGCGCGGACCTACTCACGGAGGCCCTCACCCGCCATGCCCCTACGCCCCTCCCAGTTATCTCTGGGATTCCCCTGGTGCTTCTCGTCTGTGCTCAGCCGCCGAGGGACCTCTTCTGTTTGTCCACACAGGCCTGGGCGATGTCTCCACCTACCTCTGCATTCGGATCCACCGCCAGGGTATAAATCCCGAGCTTCTGCCGGCTGCGGGCCTGTGGGCACCCGAACCGTGGTGTTTGTGTCCCGCCTGTAAACAAAGAGAGGCCTCTCCTCGCTCTGTGCTGTGTGCCGTGCTCAGTCGCTTCAGTCGTGTCCAGCTCTTTTTGACCCTGTGGACTATAGCCCGCCCCATGGACTGTAGGCCATCAGGCTCCTCTGTCCATGAGATTCTTCAGGCAAGAATACTGAAGTGGGTTGCCCTGCCTCCTCCAGGGACTCTTCCAGACCCAACGATAGAACCTGCATCTCTTACGTCTCCTGCCTTGGCAGGTGGGTTCTTTACCTCGGGGGCCACCTGGGAAGCCCCCTCCTCATTCTGTTTCTGCCCTAACATGTGCTGTCCTTTGTCACCGAGGGGCTTCCTTTGTGACTCAGCTGGTAAAGGATCCCCTGCAATGTAGGAGACCTGGGTTCGATCCCTGGGTTGGGAAGATCCCCTGCAGAAGGGAAAGGCTACCCACTCCAATATTCTGGCCTGGAGAATTCCATGGACTACAACCCATGGGGCCCCAAAGAGTCGGACACAACTGAGCAACTTTTACTTTGTCGCTGAGGCCTCGAAGCACTTCTACAAGAGCATCCATTTCTCTCAATTCCCCTTTCAGTTTCTGTATTCAGTTCCTCTTTTTTTAAATAATAAATAAATAAAATTCAGTTCCTTTTGTGAGAAAGGGCTTACCTACTCCTCAGGCCCCAGGCTCCTGATTCCAGCTTTCCCTCACCTCTAACTCCAGGCTTTTTTGTGCAAATCTCCTCAAACATCCTTCCTTTCCATGCAAATCAATACGCAAACAGACCTGGAGGCTTCTTCTCTACCAGCAGTTCAACATTCCTGATGGTAATCATTTGAGTACAGCATCCCTGAAACCTGAAATGGTATTTGGTAATTAATTCTTGTGTCTTTTACAATCACAACCACAGAGCTGGGAATGGCAGTCAAACAGGAGACCTAGAAAATGCCTGTTGACTGATGGTGGGTCACAGTCACTCAGTCGTGTCCGACTCTTTGCGACCCCATGGACTATAGCCTGCCAGGCTCCTCTGTCCATGGATTTCTCCAGCAAGGATACTGGAGTGGGTTGCCAAGCCCTTATCCAGGGGAACTTCCTGACCCAAGGATCAAACCCAGGTATCCTTCATCGCAGGTGGATTCTTTACCATCTGAGCCTCCAGGGAAGCCGTTGACTGATTATGTTTGTCAATTAATGCCTCTCTTGCTATGAATGACCAGCTGTGGAAGCTGAAGGCCAGATCTCAGTTATAAAACTCTACACACCTAACTTAAACGCTGATGGAACAAAAACGTATCAGGTCATTTCACTGTTTCTGGAGAACAGAGTGAACTTGCCTGAATCAGTGTGACACAGAAGAGCTCTCAGTCACTGATATGAATACTGGGTTGCTGGCTGGTGTATAAAATCTTAGCTAGTGTTTCTCCCCCAGTCCAAGTCATCTGAGTCATTGCGGTTGTACTGGGTAAGGCATCCCGATTTGGAGATGCCTGCTTGCCTCTTCGTGTACAGGCAAGCACTCACTAGTTGTCTCATCTCCCTCAGAAAAAGCATTTCAGTTGGGCGTTGGGACTAAATATGAGCCAGAGGGAGCCTTCTGATAGCCGTTACATGGGCTTCAGCTGTCTAAGGACTTTGGGAGCAGCTAATTGTTAATGAGTCAGGAGGTTGCCAGGGCAACCAGCAAACTGCTCTTTCTGGTAAGCTCTGCCTCAAGTCCAAGAGGGGTTATGAAAGAGTTGCAGCTTAGAGAAGGAAGGTTTTCCCCTTTCCCTGATGTTTATAGAAAAGGTTTATGATGTTAAAGCTTTTCTACTCATCCAAGGAGAGAAATCTGAGATAGCTAAAGAGTTCTAATCTGAATTATTTGGAAATAAGAGAAATGGAAGCAGAACATATTAAACAAGATGATACAGAATAGGAAAAAGTTAAGCCAAAGACAAAAAGAAACATTCCCTTCATGTGGAGCCTTTAGGAACACATGGCCATGAATTCATAGGAGTGAAGAGAATTTATTTGAAAGCTTTTTGTAGCTACTTCGTTCAATCTAGGAGATGACTACAATTCTGTTGAATAAGTGTAATACAGTGAAGAATATTAGAATAAAGTATGAAGAGATCTCTTGAGTCTCCATCTGATTGTGTAAACAGAATGCTAAGAGGAAATCCAACTTGCCCAATAGTCAGCAAAGGACGTCATCCAGTGACAGGTGTCAGAAGAACCAGTGCCCCGTGTGGCTTTGGAACACTTGGTTTTCTTTGTCAGTGTATGGAAAGGTGCGGAATATATGTGAGAATGAGGTTTCTTTTCAAAAATGTTTTAGAACTATGCTGCTTAAGATTGTTGAATATTAAGTTACAGTCTTTTATGGCATTTAACAAGCCAGGAAGTCTGTCTTATTGCTAAGGTGTTAACTAAACATGTAGGGTATTTATTTACTGTCACAGACAACACGCACACTCAGAGATGATGCTCTGAGTTATTAATGGGCCATGACTTCTTTTGCTTCTCCTTCTTCATCCCACGTTTGACCATTTAGATCTCAGCAGCCCCCTTCCTGAGGCAGAGGCCGATGGGCAAGTCTGCACAGACAGGTATGAGAGGCAGGTGGCATCTTCCGCAGATGGAGCTTCCATTGAAAACTTCCCCTGAAGGAGGTGCTGGCTTTTCTGTCAGTTGTGTGTCTTCCTCACTTCTATTCTCTGGTTTGATAATTTCACCTCTGTGCTCCTTAGTCAGTTGAAGCAAGAGATACAACCTAAAAGAGTTTGAGAGTAATTTATAAAGCACAAGCTATATACCAGACACTATTGCTGGTCCTGGGGATACACTAATGAACAACAGCTTAGATATCACTTATTAAATTATCTTAATTTATTACCTATTTAGCCATACAATTAAAAGTATGCATGCATGCATGCTAAGTCGCTTCAGTCGGGTCCGACTCTGTGCGACTCCACAGACAACAGCCCACCAGGCTCCTCTGTCTACAGGATTCTCCAGGCAAGAACACTGGAGTGGGTTGCCATTTCCTTCTCCAGTGCATGAAAGTGAAAAGTGAAAGTGAAGTCGCTCAGTAGTGTCCGACTCTTAGCGACCCCATGGACTGCAGCCCACCAGGCTCCTCCGTCCATGGGATTTTCCAGGCATTAAAAGTATACACGTGTATAAAAATGAGTGTATATTCAGCAAATTGCAAGGCAGAAAAAATTCACAAAGGTTAGGATGATAGAAAAAAATTAGAAAGGACAAGATTGATAGATCTGACTATATAAGAAATTTAAAATTCTCTTCGTTCAAAAATTAATCAAAATTCAGCCATATTTCAAATTCAGTTATTCAATAAATAAGTGGTGAATTTCATTATTTTATAAAGACCACATAAATTTTATAAGAAATATCAATGAAAATTCAATGAAAACATGCAAAGAATATGAACAACACTTTACAAGATAGAACTATAACCAGTTCACAAATGTGGGAAACCACTTCCTTTCACTATAAAGAGAGGAATTGAAAAAAGAAAGGAATTAAATATTTTTCACCTATAAAATTAAGTCTTTATGGTAATACTGACAAATACTAGCAAGGATACATAAGAAAGAACAGTTTAACTTTTGTCGTTGTTGTTAGTTATGCAGCTTATTATTGTCTATATTCCAGCTGTAATTGCTCCTTGGCAAAGGCTTTTGATTTTGCATTAAATCGAATTCAAAGTGGCTGTTTTTGTACCCAAGAATTTTGGCCGTGCATGGCAAAATCAGCACAGTGTAATGAAGGGCACCTGGAGCTCCTGGAAGGCCTTTTACTGCCTTTCGCTTACTTTTGAATAGGCTTGTTTCCTCTTCACAGAAATGTACACGCACATCGAAGAGATCCTGAAGATAATGCATTCCTGAAGATAAAAGAAAACAATATATTCACAATCCACATTTTATGTTTCTGAAGATTTCTATTTCATGTCCGGCTGGAGACCGAAGAAAGAAGGGCCTTTAACCTGTCACTGATGGTTAGCAATTTCTAGGTAGGGGGATCCCAATCTCGATGTCTGTAAGAGCTCTGCTACCAGTGCCTGGGGGCTCCTCAGTCTGCACATGCGTGACTTTCCTGCTCACCCAGCCGCCTCCTGGTCTGGAGAGTGGTGCCTTGGAAGATGACATGGCGTGTTCCGAGCGGGATGTGTCCTGAGAGTCCCATTGGAAATACCCTCCCCCTCGCCCCCGCCAAAAGACTTTTGCCCTTATAAGATCTGCTATATGTTTCTCATTTGCACATAAGAACGATTTTTTAAAGAGTGGTTTTGAAATGTCATTTGAAATATCTGCTTTATTCTGATGAAAGTTGCTAAGAGCTTTGCTGGATACCATTTAGTGAGAGGCAAGTTGACTTTGGCAAAGAGTTAGGATTGGACTGGTTGGGAAGTGGTATTTCCTGGAAACTTCTACAATGATCCATTTGGTCTTCATAATAAACAAGAGAGACCAATTTACTTACCTAAGAAGATTTTACAGTGCTGTATAAAATATACATTCAGCATATGGAGAACAATTCTTTTACTAGGAAACAAAAATACCTACCAGATGTAAAGTTCCATCATTTCCCTTTCGGATTTCTCTTTCCATCTGCCATCAAACTTGGATGGCCAATGATCTTTGCATTTTCAGCCAGGGAAACAATTTCTGTACGTGATGTGAATATGTTGTCCCTTGAGGGAAATTTATATGTTGAGCAGTTATTCCTAGAGAGAAAAGGCAAAGCTGCTTCTGGACGGTCAGTGTGAGCATCCGGTGTACCATTTCTAGCCATGGGACTTACATTGAGTCATTTAACTGTTCTGAACCATGCACTTTCAGTTGTAAATTGGGAAGAATCATCTCGCCTTACAGAGATATTATAAAGGTTAGAGATAGCACATAAAAAGCACCGTAGTGGGTATTCCAGACATTCTTATTGCTTTCCTTATCATTAAATGTGACTGAAACCGAACGAATATCTCTTATGGGAAATGGCACAGTATCATGATATGTATATGAGGGAGATTCTTTGAAGCAGGTAACATCTCAAGTTTCTTCCAATTCTGCTGTACAAAGGGGTTTGTTGGCAGGAATCTGAGATCTACAGTCTCTATTTTTTCAGGTGTAGGATGCTGGATAAGTCACTTACTCTCTTTGGGCCTCAATTTTCTTTCCTGTGACAACAGAAACCAGTGTTACGAAAGTGCTTTGTAAACCATGAAATAGAATGGTGACCATGAGCGGGAGAAGATTATGGCACGTTTATTAAGAATTAACATCTAGTGTCAGGGATCACCTGTGTCCTTCTAGTTCCTGAAGCATCTAACATAGTGAATTTGCACACACGAGATGAAATTATTACTGAAGATGTCCTCGGGCAGCTCTGAGTGAGCCTTATTTTTAGATCCTTGGATTTTATCAGTCAGTCAGTTGTCCCTGCCTGAAGGGAATGCTCCATCTTATTCTTTTGCTGACTGTGTATAACTTTTTTTTAGATAAAGAGAATACTGTACATATTTCAAATTCACATACTTTCACTGTTTTAGCTGTAAGGCATTTGGCTAATGTTTTGCAGCACTGCTTACGGTGTGTAAGCAACTTCACTTGCTCTTATCTTTTGAGTTTCCATGACTAACACTAGGTATGTGCTAAAACTTTGCATTTTTCATCAAAACTGGTGCTGCCAACATTTAATACCAGGCCAGTTCTGTTCACAGAAGTGTCTGTATCTGCAGAGTGCAAAACTAATTCAGCTGGCATGGACACTGGAAAAGCAAACACTATACCTTTCCACTAAGTTGAATTTTATATTTCAAATCATCTTTATTTTACTGCAACCTGAGACTTTTGTCTACTCTAGTTGAATTGCTCACAGAAAATACTCCTTTAAAAAGTAGCCCTGAGCACTTAAGTTCTGGTTTCTCGGCTCACCTTAAGCCTAGTGTAAGTAAGCCTAAGGCGCTCGCAGAGAATTGGGAAGTTAATTCAAGTGGAAAAAAGAATTTGAAGATGGAACAGATAAAGTGCGTGAAAAAGTACCATGAAGAACTTGGCGTATCTAGTTAAGACAGTAAATTCTTGAAGATTATTTACTTCCCAGTAAAGAGCAGCCATATTCTTTTATTCTCTTTTCTTATTGACATAAATTTCCAAGAAACTCTAATGTGGGTTTTGCATGCTTTTCTCTAATATTGCATGTTTGTGAAATTTTTGGCTGTCATTTGAGAGAACAATATTAATACTTTCAGTTTCTAAAAATCACCCCTATGAAGTTGTGCCTCATAGTGTTATACACTATAGTGAAAGCAAGCTAAAAGAAAATACATAATGGTATTTTGGTGAGGCAGAATGTTGCCTCCTCATTTAAAATATGTTTATAAAGAATAAATGATTACATCAGAAAACATTTATATTGAATAAAAATAGATGGATGGGAAAGGATTAGTATAAAATCATCTGAATTTTCTATATATAAGTGTGTGTGTATATATACACACAGAGAGAGTGCACATTCTACATATGTGTATATTTGTGTATATATGTGCATGTATAATAGGAATACATATATAGAAAAAAGTTTAGAGGAAAATCAGTACAAATAACATTATAGTTGTTTTTGCTGAGCTGTATTAGATCTGTGTTTATCTACACATTTCTAGATGGTTAAGGCAATGGCACCCCACTCCAGTACTTTTGCCTAGAAAATCCCATGGACGGAGGAGCCTGGTGGGCTGCAGTCCATGGGGTCGCTAGAGTCTGATACAACTGAGCGACTTCACTTTCACTTTTCACTTTCATGCATTGGAGAAGGAATTGGCAACCCACTCCAGCGTTCTTGCCTGGAGAATCCCAGGGACGGGGGAGCCTGGTGGGCTGCCGTCTCTGGGATCGCACAGAGTCGGACACGACTGAAGCGACTTAGCAGCAGCAGCAGCAAGCCTATACAGAGATTGTAAATGTGTTATTTCATTCATTTATATGTGCCTGCATTTATTCTGCTTTACTGTGAAAAGGATTCAAAGTGGCTAGTTTTAGGTCACTAAAAGAATCTAAAATTGAGCAAATTGAACACCAAAAAACTAAAATGTTTCACAAACTAAAAAAAAAAATTTCAGAGTTTCAATGACCACCATCTAAATCCCCTCCTTCAGCACACACACACACACACGGAGCACACACACATAGCACACACACACACACACACACACACACACGTGCAATGCACATACGCACACATGTGCACACACACGCACACACACACACGCACATGTACACACAGCATACACAATCACATGTACTTTCAAGGAACAAGCAATCCTCCATTCTACCACTGATAGATGGAGAATTCATATAAGTTCAAATATGAATTAGAGAAACATTGTTGTGCTCTATGATGACCTAAATGGAAAAGAAATCCAAAAAAGAGGAGATACATATGTATGTATAGCTGGGTTTCCCTGGTGGCTCAGCAGAAAAGAATCCACCTGCAAAACAGGAGATGTGGGTTCTATCCCTGGGTCGGGAAGATCCCCTGGAGAAAGAAATGGCAACCCATTCCAGTATTCTTGCCTGGGAAATCCCATGGACAGAGGAACCTGGGTGGGCTACCGTCCATGGGGTTGCAAGTGTCGGACACGACTTGGCAACTAAACCACCAAGCACAGCTGATTCACTCTGCTGTGTAGTAGAAAGTAACACAACATTGTAAAGCAACTGTACTCCAATAAAAAAGTAAAAAAAAATTTTAAATAAAAAAAACAAGATAACAACAAAAACAAAACAAAGAAACCCTAAAATGTATTTTATTATTTTCATGTATATAAAGAAATGCAGGCAAATCTAGCAAAATATTTCCAGGTAGATGTTTTATTCTTGTTGAAAGAAAATCAGACCAGTTTAGCAGGATTTATTCGCTTTCAAACAATGGCTGTGTCTTCAAAATTCTTCCTTCAAGTAAATTCACTATTTCTTTATCTTACTCTTAAAGTCTATTTAGCAAACCTTCTATTCATGGAGTGAAAAGTTAAACTCCAGCGAGACCTGAATTTTCATAATCGCCAAATAACTGAAATTCAACACAGAGACCCACACAGAAATGTTATACAAAGAAGCAGACAACATGATCACAGCTATGACTGAGAAGACAGAGCGCGCATGGCGTACAAAGTACTGGGTGACAGTTTGAATTACAAGGTCGTACTACTTTGAAAAAGTAGATTGAAAAAGCAAATAGCAAAACAAACAAGCAGGCACCGCTCTTTTCAGTGTGAGGAACACTAGGCTCTGAGCTAGAAGCGGAAAACACACAGCAGAGAGAGGTTATCTGCAACGTATTAAGACTAAGATGTCTTCATTGACTCCTGCACTGAAATGACAGATGAGAACGCAGCCTGTGTACAAGCGATGAAATGCCCTTAATCCCTGTCTTGCAAAACGATCACCTCACTACAACTGCCAGGTTAACAGACAAGGCCTTGGAATTCCCTAGTGAAAGCAAACTTTCCCAACCCACAGCTGAGGAAAAGAAAACCATAGATTCTAGTCCCTCTAAACACTCACAGAAAACTATGGAAAACTTAAACAAGAGCAGAGACTAATTAATTAATGAAATCCAAAGGTATCCAGGAATATGTCAGCATGATTCTTTGCAACCCCATGGTCTTTCCAAGAGATTTTCCAGGCAAGAATACTGGAGTGGGTTGCCATTCCCTTCTCCAGGGGATCGTCCTGACCCAGGGATCGAACCTGGGTCTTCTGCATTGCAGGCAGATTCTTTACCATTGGATCCACCAGGGAAGCCCGGGATTTTCCAGGCAAGAGTACTGGAGTGGGGTGCCATTGCCTTCTCCGATGATTAAGCAACAGTATTGGAAATAGCAAAATCATATATTAGGAAACGTGACGGGTCCTCCTGATGGTACTCTACCATGGAGACCGTCGTGTGTGTTAGACACTCAGTCATGTCTGACTCTTTGTGCCTCCATGGGCTGTAGCCTGCCAGGCTCCTCTGTTCATGGGATTCTTCAGGCAAGAATACTAGAGTGGGTTGCCATTCTCTTCTCCAGTGGATTCTTCATACCCAGGGATCAGACCCAGGTCTCCGGCATTGCAGGCAAATTCTTTACAATCTGAGCCACTAGGCTAGGTCTGTGTATAATATACCACCGTTTACCACTTTGGATTCTGACCCATGCTCTTGTTTAATATATGAGTGCATGAGTGCAGTGGCAAATTGATTGGAGATTGATCAATCATTCATCTCGCCGACCATTCAGTGGAAATGAATTTACTTATACATTTTTGACAATTCTAATTGCATACCTTTAATTGTACAAGGTGATGAGTTGATATACATTAGGGAAAGATTACCAAGATCAATATAATTAACACATCCATCATCTCACATGCCTAGTTTTTTTTGTGTGTGTGTATTTGATGAGAATGCTTAAGATTTATTCTCAGCAACTTTCCTTATCTTTTTCGGCCTTGAAGCATGCAGAATCTTCCCCAACTAGGGGTCGAACCTGTGCCTCCTGCGTTGGGAGTGCAGAGTCTTAACCCCTGGACAACTAGGGAAGTCCCAACTCTCAGAAACTTTCAGGGTTTCATTCCTGGTCAGGGAAGCAGATACCACATGTTGAAACTAAGAACCTGGTACAGCCAAATAAATAAATAAATGTGCTGTGCTGTGCTTAGACACTCAGTTGTGTGGATTTCTTGTGTCTTCATGGATTGCAGCCTCCAGGCTCCTCTGTCCATGGGGATTCTCAGGGAAGAATAGTGGAGAATATCCCTTCTCCAGGGGACCTTCCCCACCCAGGGATCAAAATGGGGTCTCCTGCATTGCAGGCAGATTCTTTACCAGCTAAGCTGCCAGGAGAGCCCAGATGAATAAATTTTTAAATTTTAATTTTAATTCAAAAAAGAATTTCAGGTTTACAGTATCATGTTAACTATAGTCATCATACTGTACATTAGATCCTCAGAACTTATTCTTATAACTGGAAATGTGTGCCCTTTGACCTGTATTACTCCATGTCCCCATCCCCCAGTCTTTATCTTTCTGGCTTATTTCATTGAGCATGTGAATGTAGTGTCCTCCATTTTATAGTAAGTGGCAAGATTCCTTTTCTTTTACTGAATAACATTCCACCGTGTGGGTGTGTGTTCATGTTTTCTTTATCATTTAGGTAATTTCCATATCTTGGCTATTGTGAATAATGTTGTAGTGAACATGCGTGTGCAGATATCTTGTCTGACTCTTTGTGACTCTGTACAGTCCATGTAATTCTCCAGGCAAGAATTCTGGAGTGGGTTGCCATTCCCTTCTCCAGGGGCTCTTCCCTACCCAGGGATCAAACGAGGTCAATTATCCATTCCCATTATAATGGCTGTCCAAACTAGACTGAATGAAAACTTATCAGAATAAGGATCTATGCATGAGTGTTGTCCCACAGCAGGCAAGAAAGAGTGCAAGAGTTCTGCTGCAGACCCAACTAGCAGACCAGGTTCCATGGAAGAGTCTGTGTATCTGGCTTTGGAGAAGCATTTGAAAAATCAGGAGCAGGAAAAGACTCGAGTGAGAACCTATGCTTCCCTGGAGAGTAAGTCTTCATGCTGTCTGACCATCAAGAAGCGATTTCTTTCTGCTCAGAACCACAGGACAAGACAAATAGCCCTTCTGGCTTACTGAGAGCAGTCAAAGGAGCCACAGAAAAGACCACAGAGATCTGAACATCAGTACATGGCTGCCAAGTGCCCGAGGTCAAGCTGCTTAGTACAGACTCTGCTCAGGCAGCCTGTGGAGCCAGAGTCTGCTCAGTGGGGCTGGGGACTAGAAAAAAAAAGACAGACTAAAAGTAATGAGGATGGACCTGGAGAGAATTAGGAATTTGATGAGTGAAGTCATAAGCTGTGTTCCAGGGTGGAATTCCTCAGAGGCTGTTAAGTTAGGAATCCCCCTTTTCAGGGCCAAAAAAATAAGAGTAGCCTTCAGTGAGAACTGGAATGCTGTCTGTGGCAGAATCAGGACTAACACGGAACAACGCAGCGCTCACAGAATGGCACCAGGTAACAGCATAGCACTGTTCCCGGGGAGGAGAGTGCATGATGACGCTGAAAACATCACATTTCCAGCCTGTTCAGAGGGTGCAGAGAGCTTCGACATCAAGACGGTAAGAACTAGACAAGTACCCCAGAGGTTCAGTTCAGTTCAGTCATGTTTGATTCTTTGTGACCCCATGAACTGCAGCACACCAGGCTTCCCTGTCCATCACCAACTCCTGGAGCTTGCTCAAACTCATGTCCATTGAGTCGGTGATGCCATCCAACCATCTCGCTCTCTGTCGTCCCCTTCTCCTCCTGCCTTCAATCTTTCCCAGCATCAGGGTCTTTTCAAATGAATCAGTTCTTTTCATCAGGTAGCCAAAGTATTGGAGCTTCAGCTTCAGCATCAGTCCTTCCAATGAATATTCAGGACTGATTTTCTTTAGGATTGACTGCTTTGATCTCCTTGCAGTCCAAGGGACTCTCAAGAGCCTTCTCCAACACCACAGTTCAAAGCATCAATTCTTCGCACCTCAGTTTTCTTTATGGTCCAACTCTCACATCTATCCATACATGACTACTGGAAAAACCATAGGTTTGATTAAACGGACCTTTGTTGGCAAAGTAGTGTCTCTGCTTTTTGAATATGCTGTCTAGGTTTGTCATAGCTTTTCTTCCAAGGAGTAAGCTTCTTCTAATTTCATGGCTGCTGTCATCATCTGCAGTGATTTTGGAGCCCAAGAAAATGAAGTAGAGGTAGGGAGGCAAAATCAAAGCACTGTCATCAAAGAAACACATTAGCAACTCCAACATCTTGGTGCGCTTGCCAGAAGGACTCCCTTCTTAGTGAGAAGAGATGGTATGTGGAAAGGAGAAAAGGAAGGAATGGGGGAACGTGAGATGAAAGTCACAGGTAAGTAGCTGGCATTATATACAATGACTATAACCCAGCACTGTAAGAGGAAAGCTTCCTGAGTTGAGAATACCCTGTGTGGTCCAGCAGTTAGAGCACTGATGCTTCCTGGCAGGTTGCCATGGAAACAACACCTGATAGGATGATGGACCCGTGGAGCCCGAGCAGATGCTACCACGAATCTGGAATTTCCAGTTCCACATGCCAGAAATCTGCAAATCCCATTCCAGAGCTGCTGTCCCCTAAAATTACACCTAATGCTCACCCTCTCAGGATCTCACCTTCTTCTTTATAAAAAATGCAAGTCCAGGGTAATGATGAGACTCACACAAGCAATGGGGTTTCATTAAGAGGAAAAGTAAAGCATACAACCTTTATAATCAGGTTAGTATTTAAAGAAAACCTCTTGAAATGGGTCAACTGATCTATTACAATCCAGGGAGGCCAAAGACATTTTATTTCCTACAGGTCCGATTTCGTCCAATGCTTCACGTGCAGAGACTCTAGTGTTAGAATCTCCTTACTTTTAACTAACTTACTCGGAAGATTGAAATACTATATTATTTTTCATTTCCAATGCACGATTCACATTGGCTCCTCATTACATCTAATCACACAACGAATTAAGTAAGGAAAAGAGTCTCCAAGCACGGACGACAGCTGATGGGAGAGATAATGGCGTAAGAGACCAGAAAGGCAGCTTCGGTGAGGGTAGGAGTTTTAGTATTTTCCAAATCTGTCAGCCTCACAATAACGGTTGAGTCATGACTTCACTTCAATTACTTCACAAAAGAAAGAAAATTATACGTGACAGTCGACCACGAACACCCTAGAGCTGCTAAATCTGCAAAAAGAAAGGGCAGGGATTGTACACTTTATCCGTAATGTGGTGAAGAGCACCCCGTTGTTTGAAAGGCAGGTGTGAGGTGTGTTCTCTGTGTGTGTGTGTGTGTGAGAGAGAGAGAGAGAGAGAGAGAGAGAGAGAGAGACAGGGAAAGAGAGAGAGAGAAGACATGGAAAGAGAGAGAAGAGAGATGAGACAAAAGGGATAAACAGAGAACGGATAGAACCAAGAGAGGGACGCAGAAGTAAAAACAGTCAATTCTAGTGACATCGAAACACTCTGATGGTCACTAATGGTTTCTATGTCGTCCTGCTAATTCAGGGGAAATGTTGGTAACAGTAACAATGATAATTATTATTACATGAACAGACAAATGGCTGGACGTTGGATAAATAGAAGTCTGAGACGGTAGGTGTTTGCCTCTCTGGCAAGGTGAATAAAGTGCTGAAGGAATTCGGGTGTCCACAGTCTGCAAACTATGGAGCAGTTAGTTTTCCTTTCGGAAGAATGAATATCTAGTTCAGGCAAACTCAGTTACTCGAACAGGAGTTCCCATTTCTGTGACAATGCCTGCTACCAACTTGTGGCTCGATAAATACCTTCTGTCATGAATCCCTAAACTAGAGGGAGGCTTCAGCCTGATTCTTCCCTATCTGGTGGGAGGGCTCTTAGCCCAGTGACATGCTTGATGCTTACTCACTTGCCCTGTTCTTTCTTTAGCATCCAGCTTAAAATCACCCAAGGGCAGACTTGCTCTTCCCAAACCAGGAATGACAGAGCTCATGTTAGTTAGGTGAAGTGAAATGTGTCAAGGGCCTTATTCAGGCTCCAGGAAAATCCCTGGAGAGCCTCTCAGATTTTAAGAGCAAAATATCCTTCCAGCTCAGGAATGTGCACTGGGACCAGTGGAGGGAGGTGGGGGCGGGGGCGGGGGGAGTTTTCCTCGTGATCTCTAAGTTCTCCCAAGGCTTTTGTCTCTGCTCCAGGCATCTGACAGCCAGCTCCTATGGTGAAAATAGACAAATATTCACTCCTTCAATGGATGTACTTTCCTTCCATTTACTGCTTGACTGTTTTTGTTTTGCCAATTTCAGACTCAATTGACTCAACTGAAAAATAAAGGAATCCATATGAGAGAGCTGAATATTCAATTACAGGAAAAGTAATGAGCTTAAAATACTTGATTACTAATTTGATGTTGGGCAATGTGTCTTTTCCCAACTCTTCAAGTGTACAACCCTGTGTCACACAGATATAGACTGCCTCATACTCAGTTGTAGACATGGACGAAAGTTAGGACCATGATGAACACCACAGTAGACAGGAGGATTCTAATTTAGGGACATCTTAGAAATGATGACAAGCTGCTGCTGCTGCTGCTAAGTCGCTTCAGTCATGTCCAACTCTGTGCGACCCCATAGATGGCAGCCCACCAGGCTCCCCTGTCCCTGGGATTCTCCAGGCAGGAACACTGGAGTGGGTGATGACAAGCTAACCTGAAGGAAAGACAGCTATAATGCTCTTCTAAAGGAAGGAATTTCTTTGCTTAGAAATAATGGGAAAAGTCACAAAGAAGGGTGAGATCTGACATGGTGGAAAATTTGAAAAAATAAAACCATAACAAAATCAATAACCACACAGGAGACTGTAAACTGCGTAACAGCGTGACAAAGAGCTAATATCAATATCCTCAATTGATAAAATATGCCTAAAATAAATTTTAATAAGCAACTGAGAAGGCAGAGGCATGTGTGTATGTGTGTGTTTGTAACTATCATTGGTTGGTAACATGGAATTCAAAATGCTGCTGCTGCTGCTAAGTCGCTTCAGTCGTGTCCGACTCTGTGCGATTTTACATATTGACAGGCTTTTAGTACTTTCATTTTCCCACTCTGCAGATTTCCTTTCACACCTTCACCCCTCCAGTCATGACTCCTACACCCCTGTTCTTGCCTCATTCTCATGAATGGCTTTGCCTCACACATTACAGAGGAAATTCAATGAACCCCCATTAGCAAATTCTAACATATTTGTTTTCCAGAAAGGACTTTAAATATTTTCTCCTTTAGGTTTCAATGACTCCTAACCTCAGCTATGTTTTATTTTTTATTTTTAAATCAATTTTTATTGAAGTATAGTTGCTTTACAAGGTTGTGTTAGTTTCTCTTATACAACAAAAATGAATCAACTATGCTCGAGAATCTTCCTTCATATTGGATTTTAAGAGCTGATAAAGCACCTAAAAAAGCACCGTGTTGCCTCTTCCTAGTCTATTAGTTAGAAACATGCTTTAATTTATTAATATGTGTTGAATAATAATATGAGCTGCCAACTGTAGATGATATATGCACATTAATTTTTATACACAGGATCTCAATTCTCATGATAGTTCTCATTATGCACCCGGGATGGTTTTCAAAAGCCAGCAAAAAATATAGTTTATCTATGTAGAGACACCAGCAATTTACTTTTTCATATTAATGAAATTCATATAAGTATCATTAGTGATGAGTAAATTATACCAGCATGCCTTCATGGTGCCATAGTTAAGATCCAATGTTCCACTGGGACTTTCTGTGCTTTATAGAGGGTCATTTATCTATTTTTTTTTTTCAGGGACTATATATGTAAGCTGAGGGTTCATCTTGTCTCTGAAAATAGAAAATGATGCATTGCTGCATTTCAGTTTTATTCCCTTTAGAGATGGTAATCCCCCACTGGAAAACAGTGTGTGTTTGGTTTGGAGCAATTAAAACTGATTTCTGAGTTCCAAGTTTAAGAGAATGAACAATTTTTTAAGCCTATAGTCATTTGAATTGGTGGAAGTAACCGACATTGTGTTAAAAGATATAATTTTTCAGGTATAACTGGCTAAAATAAATGAACACAGCCAAGTTAGAAATAAATGAACAAATTCTTTTGAGAAGATTGAATTACAAACCCACGAAGTAGATCAGAAGTAGGGATACTTTTCTTTAAATGAACCTCCCTTTTGTGAGGTTTCTTTCTTACTTGTGCCTTGATGCTCCAGGAGACCACACAGGTGGAACCAATACAAGACGGGTGGCAAGGTTACACAAATCAGCCAGGTCACCATACAGGTCGCATCCTTCGGCCAGAAGGAATCCACTCCCCTGCTATCTTGTTAAGATGCTCTGATACAAGAAATTCCTTATTTATAGTGAGGCAGAGCTGCCACCCAGGACCTTCTAGATAGTTCCTCAAATTCTCTGAAATAATGGTACCTACTCTCTTAGCTCAAGCTGCTGGGAAAAAATACCATAGACTGGGTGCTTTAAACAACAGACTTCTATTTTCTCACAATTCTGGAATTTAAGACATCCAAGGTCAAGGCACCAGCGGATTGAGTTCTCAGTGAGGACTTTCTTCCTGGCTTATAGATGGACACCTCTCACCATGTCCTCACCATGTCCTCATGTCCACCTTTCCTTGGTGGGCACTTGGGAAAGAGGGCTCACGTGTCTTCCTCTTTCTGTTTATTGTTTAGTTGCTCAGTCATCTTCAGTCTTTTGTGACCCCATGGATGTACACCAGGCTGCTCTGTCCATGAGATTTCCCAGGCAAGAATACTGGAGTGGGTTGCCATTTCCTTCTCCAGGGGATCTTCCCAACCCAGGGATCAAACCCTCATCTCCTGAATACCCTGCATTGGCAGGCAGATTCTTTATTGTTGTGCCACCAGGGAAGCCCTTCTTTCTCTTTTTATAAGGGCACTAATCCCATGATGAGAGTGCCACACTCATGACCTCATCTAACCCAATTACCAAAAAGGTGTACTTCCCCAATGGTCCAGTGGTTGAGAACTCATCCCTGGTTGGGGAATTAAGATTCCATGGACAGCTAACCCTGCACACCACAACTACTGAGCCCTCGTACTCAAGAATCCACGCTCTGCAACATGACAAAGCCAGCGAATCACAATAGAGAGTCCATGCACTGCAGTGAAGACCCAGCACAGCCAAAATAAATAAACCCAATTACCTCCTGAAGGTCCCACCTCCCAGTACCATAACATTGAGGGCTAGGGCTTCAACTTATGAATTTGAGGGGACATAAACATTTAGTCCCAGAGAAGGTGATGGCACCCCACTCCAGTACTCTTGCCTGGAAAATCCCATGGACGGAGGAGCCTGGTAGGCTGCAGTCCATGGGGTTGTTATGAGTCGGGCACGACTGAGCAACTTCACTTTCACTGTTCACTTTCCTGCATTGGAGAAAGAAATGGCAACCCACTCCAGTGTTCTTGCCTGAAGAATCCCAGGGATGGAGGAGCCTGGTGGGCTGCCGTCTATGGGGTCGCACAGAGTCAGACATGACTGAAGCGACTTAGCAGCAGCAGCAGCAAACATTTAGTCCATAAACCTATCATCTGCCAGATAATTTTCATACCAGTCTGTTAATCCCCTTAGGACATAGGATTATTCTTATTTTATATACATTGTAAATTATTATTCTCCCTTTATATATCATGAAATTAAATTTCTGATAAGGTAAAAGATTATTCAGCTCCACACAACTAGAAAATGATGTGACAAATCCAGTTCTGATTGCTAAACTAAATGTTCTAAATTACCTTAAAACTTCACCATTCCAGTTTCTAAATACACTTCATATGGTCAATGTCCCCTTAAAACATCCTACCAGGAACTGAGCACACAACTCCAAGAAAGCTCTGACTAAGATCTGGATGGGACCAAAATGTACCTTGTTACAACTGTTATACATCTTTTAATAGAGGATAAATGTGACTGGCTAAGAGAGCATCAGAGGATGAGATGGCTGGATGGTATCACTGATGTAATGGACGTGAACTTGGGCAAAATTTGGGAGGTGCTGAGGGACAGAGAGGTCTGGTATGTTGCAGTCCTTGGGTTTGCAGAGTCGGACATGACTGGGTGACTGAAAAACACCAACAAAATGTGAACGAGTTGTGCAGCAGGCAGTATGCAGCTGTCCATAAGCATATTACATGATTTTGCCAAATGCCTTGCTAAAATTTGATATCCAAATTTTATAAGAATCTTTTAGGTATCTACACTAAGCTTATTGGCTAACTCTATCATTATCAAGGCTTCCCTGCTGGTTCAGCGGTAAAGAATCCATCTGTCAATGCAGGAGATTCAGGAGATGTGGGTTTGATCCCTGGGTCAGGGAGATCCCCTGGAGAAGGAAATGGCAACCCACTCCAATATTCTTGCCTAGGAAATCCCATAGACAGAGGAGACTAGTGGGCTGCAGCCTATGGGATCACAAGAGTCAGATATAACTTAGCGACTAAAATAACATTATCAAACAAAATTAAGTTCGTTTTTCACTTTTTTGGTAGTTAGGCAAGATTCATTTTATTATCTGTCTCATCTCAGAACTCAAACTGTGTCGCTATACACAAATCATTTTCACCCTGGGAAGAGTCATCTTTCTAACACTAGAGATAGTATACATTCTGCTGCTCATCTTCATAGACAGGAGTGATCAAACAGGGGGACACGTAGGCGACAAAAACATTTCAACAGTTGAGTCAACAACGCAAAGGTTTTTGAGCAGAAAAAAAAAATGTCACAGTGTTTTGTTTTAGAAAGATGACTGATAAAAACAAAAATTACTGCTTTTAAGTTGTCATGAGCCTTTGGCTTAATCCAAAAGCTACAATCCTACGTCAAAAGAGTAACTTCATACTCAAAGAAGAACCATAAGGATCATTTTCTCAAATAAGTCATTTGTTTACTGGAAACTATTTTGGCAAGAAAAGAGAAATTATTGCACTTATTCACAGAGGCCTGAAGAAAAGTCCTAACTAGTGGACTAACATCTCACAAGTTAAAACCAGCGTCTGCAAGATACTCCCTATCTCAACTAGTGACAGTGAAATTAATCTTGAGATAAAGTTAATGGGTTCGGTGTAGATATTTGCAAATTATCAAAACAAAATAAATGAATCCTACAGGAGTTCTCACTGTGTATCAGATTCTAATAAATCAGTGCCGTGACATGAAAGCTACTCCAGTGAAGTCAATCTGTCTATATAATGTAATTACACCAAATAAAAAAAAAAAGAAAAAATATATTGTACTTATGTGCCAGTCCCAAAATTCACTCCAGAAAAATCCATCTCACAAAGTTAACCCCAGGGACATCTTCTGCATTCACATGACATAGACAATGTGCTTTGAAATCTACAAGGGGATGACAATGGGATAAAGATCAGTCCCTTAAAAAGAGAATGAAAACAATCCAAGAATTAGATGTCATATTGCCAACCGTGCAAATGACTCCTTCAGAGTTAACGTGCCGCCTGTCAGCATCATTGACCCAGAGTGCATTGTCTGAAAACTCAGTCTGGCTGTTCTGTTCTGAAGGAACAGGAAACTCTTCAGCAGTTTGCCCTATAGGGTATCTTGATAACATCAGCACACAGAACATTGAGCACACGCCTCCCGGTCACATACACACACCCCAGATGAAAAGGTGACGAAGGCAGGCATTCTTCTGTGTTCTCATCAACAACAAAGAGACATGCATAAGCAAAAGCAGCAGAAGGATAACTCTGGCTACGGGATTTTACAGGGCAGTGGGAGAAAGCAGCCTGTTTTCACTACAGTCAGAAGAAACCAAGTCATGAGGAGCCTTGACAAGTTGCAAAGCCCGGTCTATCCACCATGCCGCCCTCTGTCCCTGGCTGCTTCTTCACAATTCTTTCCTCTAGTGAAAAAATAAAGCCCATAAAATAGACATTTTGAGGGTAATTCCCATTCTTTCTCTAATAAAATAGTAAGGAGACACTGCTAATGTTCAGAGAAACACATAAGAAGTGAAGATCTAAAAAAGAAAAGCATAAAATAAAAACCTCTATAAATTACCTACAAATCACCACTAACTTTGAATAATATGTGGCTGTCTATTGTATTCCCTTAAGTGAAAGACATCCTTGCCCTGCTGCCTGAACTGAAGCAGAAATAGAGCAGTATTGTGGGAGGCAGACCCTTTGTGTTCCTTAAACTACAGATGCATTATACAACCTCTGATTCTGTTTTCACATGAAATTCCCCATGCTTGTGTTCAAATGTTCCTCTTGTTTCAATGATATCAGTTAAGCCAATATTAGCTTATCTTATGCAGAAGGCAATGGCAACCCACTCCAGTACTCTTGCCTGGAAAATCACATGGATGGAGGAGCCTGGTAGGCTGCAGTCCATGGGTTCACAAAGAGTCAGACACGACTGAGCGACTTCACTTTCACTTTTCACTTTCCTGCACTGGAGAAGGAAATGGCAACCCGCTCCAGTGTTCTTGCCTGGAGAATCTCAGGGACGGGGGAGCCTGGTGGGCTGCCGTCTATGGGGTCGTACAGAGTCAGACACGACTGAAGCAACTCAGCAGCAGCAGCAGCTTATCTTAACTTGATTACATCTGCAAAGACCCTATTTCCAAATAAGGTTATGTTCACAGGTTCTAGAGGTTAGGACTTCAATATGCTTTTTGGAGGGTGGACACAATTCAACCCATATCAATATTCATTGAAATCACTCAAAAGCCAGTTAGCAGTATTGCTATAACCCTTCGCAAGCTTACCAGAGTACGTATTTTTGTATCAGGACCATGGACAGTAGCTCATGTGCCTTCCACCACCTCCCCTATCCCACCCCAATATTAGTTGTACATATACCTATGGAGAGAAATGCCTCGCACTAAGCAAACTTTATCAAGGGACTATTATATTGCTCATTTAACTACTTCTCAACTTGTATTCTGTAAGTCAATTTATCTCACTGTAACTTTGCCTGGTATGGTGTTAAGATTATAGTAGTGGAGAACAGTTTGTTGGCTTATAAAGGCTGCTACTATCTTTCTTTAATCTTTAAAGTTCTATCTTCACTGTAAAATGAACCTAAATGCTCAGCTTAGTGAATGATGATATGATAGGGGAAAATGGCACTTACGATGTAAACTTATTCAGAACATGGGTGTTCCAGAAAAATCATGAAATTATCATATGACACCTAAGCTATAAAACTTACATTTATGTTGCTTTTCTAGGATGAAATGTGTTAAAGCAATGCATAAAGAAATATAAAGGGATCAGAATCAATATCATATTACAGCAGAATGGGAGGATGGGAATAGGAAGGGAAAAGGAAGTGGGTAGAGTGGCCATATCAAAGGGGGCTAGGCCTCTTCTGAGGAGCCTAGACTTTGGAGAAACCTTTAGGCAGAAGGGTGATCTGGTTAAATTTGCATTTTACCGAGATAATCTGTTGATTGTGAAAAGGATGGATACGAGGTTGGTAAGATGAGAGGCAGACAGAGACATGTAATTAGGACAATGATTACAAAAACAGGAGAATGAAGTGGATTTAAAAAAAAAATGTTTAGAAGATGGAATCCGTGAGTCCTAGTTACTTAGGTACCAGAGCTTCCAATATGACTTGAGTGACTTAAAATAGGAATTGGCTTTGCTGGGGGAGAGGAGGGCAGCAAATGTTCTTCTGATAAGTTAAATTTGAATTGCCTTTTGGAATTCGAAGCCTGTATCCCCGTAGGCTGGGCTCCAAATGTATTGCGTCTTTCCTAAATCCCTCATATCAGTGCTTCCCACTGTTCTTTCACTGTTTCGTTATGAACTCTGTGAAGGTTATCTGCCCAGGTCCAACCTTGGGTTACTTAGAGCCTGAGAAAGTGCTTGCTTGCAAAGCGTTTCTGGTACCACCCCCCATCCCTAACTGCTTTAGGTAGAAGGGTTGAAGAATTCATTTTTAACACTGGTGGATTCTCATTGTTTTCATTAAGTGGAACTTGCAGATCTAGGACAAGGACTTTCTTCTAAGGGCTGCAGACAAAGAGAAAGGCTGAGGGCACTGGGCTTCCTACACTTACCAAGTTACTGTTACTGATGGCATTTAAATGCATGTTTCCTTGACACACTCTATATGCATGTTGTGACCGCAGGTTGTTTGTTTTCCTCTGAATGTCAGAGATGAGGGTGCCCCTGACAGAGTAGGGCAGGGTCTGGTGCCTCTCTAAGGACGACGTAACAGCTTAAAATGGCAACCTACGCATTATGAGATTTACATTTGACAGTCGTGTGTTATCCTGGAAATGCCCACCCAGGCAGACACCTAACACTCAGATACAAACAATCAAGGTTGCCATGACGAGACAGATGGCTGTGTAGGTGGAGATCAGGCTTCCTGGTGATTAACATTCCCACCCTCTCATCTCCACGTATTGGTGGGGAGAATGGAAATTATAAGTAGAGACCATCTCTATTTTTAGATCTTCCCATTCTAAGAGTGAAAGCAAAAAAAGGGTCTTTCATGCATTTTACTATTAGAAGATATGACGGAAACCATCTGGTTTTATACCTTTATTTTAAATATGGAGAATCTGAACCAAAAAAACAGAATGAAGTTCAAGGTAGAAACAAAGTTCTAATCAGAATCCAATTCCTTTGGTTTATAGAGCATATCTCTTTCCACTTTACCCGATTATTGATACTTCTTATGGCTTCTATCCTCTCGTAGATGGATACAGGGCAATATTAGTCAGGAGGACCTCATCTGGTTATTTTAATAAGCAATTACACACTATATTAAGGAAGATCATTGCAATGAATCCTTAGTTTAGGGAATTCCTCAATGACTTAAGTTTTTATTATTAAAATCCAGTTTTCCAGATAACTAAAGCTATGCCTCATTTTAACACTTTAACATTTTCCTTTTGGATCATTTTAATATGTAAATCTAGATTCAATTTAATTGTAATACATATTTTCATGTCCTCTTGTTGGATTTAAAACATTATTCCCTGTAAAATACTTAGTTTATGAACCACTTACCCATATATGGCTTTTTTTTACCACTGGTATTGCACAAATAATTTTACTCTCAAGATAACTAGAAAACAAATATTAAGAGTTTAAGTGGCTTGTCCCAAGTGATATTGTTAGGACTTAAACTCCCAACTCTTAAACTCCCAATTCTTTGAGAAAGTCCTGCTTCTATATGATGGACACTTTGGTTTTTTTCCCTGAGAGAATCAGTTATAATTGATAATTGATATGTATACATTTTAAGTTGCTTTACTTCAGTTCAGTTCAGTTCAGTTCAGTCGCTCAGTATGTCCAACTCTTTGCAACCCCAAGAATCACAGCATGCCAGGCCTCCCTGTCCATCACCAACTCCCGGAGTTTATCCAAACTCATGTCCATCGAGTTGGTGATACCATCCAGCCATCCCATCCTCTGTCATCCCCTTCTCCTCCTGCCCCCAATCCCTCCCAGAATCAGGGTCTTTTCCAATGAGTCAACTCTTCTCATGAGGTGGCCAAAGTATTAGAGTTTATCAGTCCTTAATATCAGCCTCATTATCAGTCCTTTCAATGAACACCCAGGACTGGTCTCCTTTAGGGTGGACTGGTTGGATCTCCTTGCAGTCCAAGGGATTCTGAAGAGTCTCCTCCAATACCACAGTTCAAAAGCATCAATTCTTCGGTGCTCAGCTTTCTTCACAGTCCAACTCTCACATCCATAAGTGACCACTGGAAAAACCATAGCCTTGACTAGATGGACCTTTGTTGGCAAAGTAATATTTCTGCTTTTGAATATGCTATCTAGGTTGGTCATAACTTTCCTTCCAAGGAGTAAGCGTCTTTTAATTTCATGGCTGCAGTCACCATCTGCAGTGATTTTGGAGCCCAGAAAAATAAAGTCTGACACTGTTTCCACTGTTTCCCCATCTATTTCCCATGAAATGATGCCATGATCTTTGTTTTCTGAATGTTGAACTTTTTCACTCTCCTCTTTCACTTTCATCAAGAGGCTTTTGAGTTCCTTTTCACTTTATGCCATAAGGGTGGTGTCATCTGCATATCTGAGGTTATTGAGATTTCTCCTGGCAATCTTGATTCCAGCTTGTGCTTCTTCCAGCCCAGCATTTCTCATGATGTACTCTGCATAGAAGTTAAATAAGCAGGGTGACAATATACAGCCTTGACGTACTCCTTTCCCTATTTGGAACCAGTCTGTTGTTCCATGTCCAGTTCTAACTGTTGCTTCCTGACCTGCATACAGGTTTCTCAAGAGGCAGGTCAGGTGGTCTGGTATTTCCATCTCTTTCAGAATTTTCCACAGTTTATTGTGATCCATGCAGTCAAGGCTTTGGCATAGTCAATAAAGCAGAAATAGATGTTTTTCGGGAACTCTCTTGCTTTTTCGATGATCCAGCAGATGTTGGCAATTTGATCTATGGTTCCTCTGCCTTTCCTAAAACCAGCTTGAATATCTGGAAGTTCACGTATTGCTGAAGCCTGGCTAGGAGAATTTTGAGCATTATGTTACTAGCGTGTGAGATGAGTGCAATTGTGCGGTAGTTTGAGCATTCTTTGGCATTGCCTTTCTTTGGGATTGGAATGAAAACGGACCTTTTCCAGTCCTGTGGCCACTGCTGAGTTGTCCAAATTTGCTGGCATATTGAGTGCAGCACTTTCACAGCATCATCTTTCAGGATTTGAAATAGTTCACCTGGAATTCCATCACTTCCACTAGCTTTGTTTGTATTGATGCTTCCTAAGGCCCACTTGACTTCACATTACAGGATGTCTGGATCTAGGTGAGTGATCAAACTATCGTGATTATCTGGGTCGTGAAGGTCTTTTTTCTACAATTCTTCTGTGTATTCTTGCCACCTCTTCTTAATATCTTTTGCTTCTGTTAGGTCCATACCATTTCTGTCCTTTATCGAGCCCATCTTTGCATAAAATTGTTCCCTTGGTATCTCTAATTTTCTTGAAGAGATCTCTAGTCTTTCCCATTCTGTTGTTTTCCTCTATTTCTTTGCATTGATCACTGAGGAAGGCTTTCTTATCTCTCCTTGCTATTCTTTGGAACTCTGCATTCAGATGCTTATATTTTTCCTTTCCTCCTTTGCTTTTTGCTTCTCTTCTTTTCACAGCTATTTGTAAGGCCTCCTCAGACAGCCATTTTGCTTTTTTGCATTTCTTTTCCACGGGGATGGTCTTGATCCCTGTCTCCTGTACAATGTCACGAACCTCCGTCCATAATTCATCAGGCACTCTGTCTATCAGATCTAGTCCCTTAAATCTATTTCTCATTTCCACTGTATAATCATAAGGGATTTGATTTAGGTCATACCTGAATGGTCTAGTGGTTTTCCCTACTTTCTTCAATTTAAGTCTAAATTTGGCAATAAGGAGCTCATGATGTGAGCCACAGTCAGCTCCCGGTCTTGTTTTTGCTGACTGTATAGAGCTTCTCCATCTTTGGCTGCAAAGAATATAATCAATCTGATTTTGGTGTTGACCTTATGGTGATGTCCATGTGTAGAATCTTCTCTTGTGTTGTTGGAAGAGAGTGTTTGCTATGACCAGTGCGTTATCTTGGCAAAACTCTATTAGCCTTTGCCCTTCATTCCGTATTCCAAGGCCAAATTTGCCTGTTACTCCAGGTGTTTCTTGACTTCCTACTTTTGCATTCCAGTCCCCTATAATGAAAAGGACATCTTTTTTGGGTGTTAGTTCTAAAAGGTCTTGTAGGTCCTCATAGAACCATTCAACTTCAGCCTCTTCAGCATTACTGGTTGGAACATAGACTTGGATCACTGTGATATTGAATGGTTTGCCTTGGAAACGAACAGAGATCATTCTCTCATTTTTGAGATTGCATCCAAGTACTGCATTTCAGACTCTTTTGTTGACCATGATGGCTACTCCTTTTCTTCTACGGGATTCCTGCCCGCAGTAGTAGATATAATGGTCATCTGAGTTAAATTCACCCGTTCCAGTCCATTTTAGTTCGTTGATTCCCTGAATCATTCACATTCACTCTTGCCATCTCCTGTTTGACCACTTCCAATTTGCCTTGATTCATGGACCTAACATTCCAGGTTCCTATGCAATATTGCTCTTATAGCATCAGACCTTGCTTCTATCACCAGTCACATCCACAAATGGGTATTGTTTTTGCTTTGGCTCCATCCCTTCATTCTTTCTGGAGTTATTTCTCCACTGATCTCCAGTAGCATATTGGGCACCTACCAACCTGGGGAGTTCATCTTTCAGCATCCTATCATTTTGCCTTTTCATACTGTTCATGGGGTTCCCAAGGCAAGAATACTGAAGTGGTTTGCCATTTCCTTCTCCAGTGGACCACATTCTGTCAGATCTCTCCACCATGACCCACCCATCTTGGGTGGCCCCACCCAAGACATCCCACAACTGAGTTGCTTGAGTTGTGTCCAATTATGCAACCCTTTGGACTATAGCCTGCCAGGCTTCTCTGTCCATGGGATTCTCCAAGCAACAATAGTGGAGTGGGTTGCTCTGTCTCTCTCCAGGGAATTTTCCTGACCCAGGATCAAACCCACATCTCTATGTCTCCTGCATTGGCAGGCGTATCTTTACCACTAGTACCACCCAGGATGCCCCGATAATTGATATAACTTGATAAAATTCTGCAGTATATCAAGATGATCCAGGATTGCTCAGAGATATAAGGATATTTACACCAGACTTTTGTGCTTTTTGATATATGCACTTTTAAAACAAATTTGCTATCTTCTTACCTTTGGGTATGGCTTATGCAATTAAGTAATAATCTTCTTGCCAATGCAAGAGATGTGGGTTCAATCTCCCCACTTCACAGCTGCTGTGAATAATGTTATGGGCTGAATTATAGCACCTAAAATTTATATATTGAAGTCCTAACCCATAGTACCTCAGAACATGATTATATTTGAACATAAGGCCTTTAAAGAGGTGATTAAATTAAATGAGGTCCTAAGGGTGAGTGCTAATCCATTATGACTGGTGTTCTTATAAAAAGAGGAAATTTACCCAGGCATGCACACACACCCCCTGAGGAAAGACCATGTATGGACAAAGAAAAAAGACAGCCATCTGCAAGCCAAAGGAAAATTTCTCAGAATGAATGAAATCAGCTCTGATCTTGGACTTTACAGCTTCCAGAACCAGGCTATAAATACATTTCTTTTGCTTAATTCATCTTTCGTTTAATCAGTCATTAGTACTTGTTATGGCAGCCCTAGCTCACTAATATGAACAAGAAACAGAAAATCGGTAATTTTTAGAATAAACTACAAACAACTAGATCTTGAAGGGGGGCTTGTCACTGAGTGGTGCTCTTGAGTTTAGTGCATGGTGATATCGATTTTTAGCTGGAGGTTACACACTTGTCTTGTTTTGTGAATTCAAGCTATCAAATAGGTGCGTTCATAGTTCCCCAAACAAGGAGTTATAAAGTGCATACTAAGTGGTCCTTTTTTTTAAAAACTCTCCATTTAATTTTCAGAGACATATAGAACAAAATGCAATTATTGGAGGACAATTGCTCTATAATATTGTGTTGGCCTGTGCCATACATCAACGTGAATCAGCCACAGGTTTACATAAGTCCTGTTGCTCCTAAATACCCCTCCCATTTCCCACCCCTCGAGGCTGTCGCAGAGCGCTGGGCTGAGCTCCTTGCGTGGTACGGCAAATGCCCACTGGTTATCTGTTTTACATACGGTCATGTATACGCTTCCACGCTGCTCTCCATTCACCCCGCCCTCTCCTTCCCCAGCGTGTCCACAAGTCTGTTCCCTGTGTCTGCGTCTCCATTGCTGCCCTGCAAATGGTTCATTGGCGCCATCTTCCTAGATTCCATACACACGCATTCATATACGATATTTGTCTTTCTCTTTCTGACTTACTTCACTTTGTAGAAGAGGCTCTAGGTTCATCCACCTCATTAGGACTGACTCAAAAGCACTCTTTTTTTTTTTTTTAGTGGCTGAGTAGTATTCCATTGTCCAAATAGTTCTTTAAATAAAAAAGATTTTTAGCTTAATTAGACTGTTGTTTTGATATGATCTCCTGGTCCCTTTAAAACACAGTTGAATATCCCAAACCTTCACCTTCTCACACTCTTTCAAGAACATAGCGGTGCTAGATATAGTGCCTGCATAGATTTTATTTTTTCTTTCCTTCTCCCAGACTTCACAGGTAGTTACAAGCATCATCCTCTCACGATTCCTAATGCCTGAGGTTCCAGTGATTGTAGAAATGAAATCTTCGGAAGTTCAGAAATGCTGACTAAAGTTCACTTGCCAGGGAGCTCGCACTTCCTTTCCGCCCCAGGACTGCTTCAGTATTTTGGATGGAAATCAGAGCCGTTTATGCAGCAAGGGAAGAACAAGTGCAGTAAGTGTATTTCTGTAGTAGTAACGTCGACCATTAAATAGACCGTAGCAGACAGGAAAGTCTATATGGATTTCAAAAATAGCACCCATCTGTCGGTGAGCTGCTAAAAAAAAAAAAAAATGGATGTTAGACCTTGGAACATAGCCCTGGAAGCAAAATCTGACTTAAATTCTGGAAAAGTTATAGAGGAGCTCTGCAGAGAATTACAAAAACATGTACCTTTTGCATTCCAAGAATAATAACCGGGACAGAGAGACACTCAGTGCCAAGTTTCACATTTAAAACAAGCAGCAAGCATAGAGTTGAGAGTTGAACTTCGGCCCTTCCCAGGTGGAATGCTGGTAAAACATCCTTCCTAGGTTCAAAGGGCAGCGCTTACAAAGGCATCTTGACAAGACAAGCCAGGCACGCAACCATCTGCTCGGGACAAATAAATCAAGCATAAATGAATAAAGAAAATAGTTTAGATGTCTCTATCTATATATCTGTCTACCTCAGCATATTGATATACATGCATATGCATTGTGGAATATGAAAATCAAGGGCAAAACCCTAAGAAAACATTTTGGCTGGGTTTAACTAAGTCAAAGGCATTCTTTGGGGGGAAATAGATAACCCCGTGATGTTTTATCAGAAATGAATTGCCATCATATTCCTATTCCTGGCAATTTAGAAAAAAGATTTCATTTAATGTCTGTTTTGTAAAGGACATGTCGCAAAAAAAATAGTGTTCAAGATGTGGGTCCAAGTAATTTGCAAATCCAAACTTCCTTCAATTTTGTTATCTCTCACCTCCATATACAGAAAAAGGAAGCACCGTATCTATTTTATGAAGTGTAAAGATGGCTGAGGATAAAATATCAGAATTTGCATGTTTATGCCTAATTATTCAAAGCTTTTTGCTGTGGCAGACATCCAGGTAAAAATTATTTGGCTGTTTTACCGTGCAATGGAAAACTAGGATGAAGTATTAATATCATTTTCTAATGGAATAACATGTCAGGTTGAGAGAATACCTTTAAAAGCAAATTCACAAAAGAAATTCTCATGTCTCCCACGTGGTCACAACATGTATGAGAAGTTACAGCAAAGTAGAGCATAATACATACAGTTCTTGCTTTTGAAAACTTCACAGATAGGTATGAACATTCCGTACAGGAATACATAATAGAAAAGGGATAATGATCAGGCTTAAGATGTAAGACAATCAGGTATTATGGTCTGAATATCTAAACTCTCTTATCATAGGCAGTCTGGACTATGGGACTTTGTATGTCTTGGTAAAAATCCAATTATGATATTTATCAGCTGAGAGAAATACAGACCATATTTATTCTGTTCACTATAGTGTCTTCCGCTCTTGGCACATATCCTGGCACTGGAAAGATTCACAATAAATATCATTGGAATGAATGGAAATAGATCCTGGGACATAAAATATACAGCTGAATTACTGATACCATTGGTTAGAAAATGTGGACTGAAAAAGTAGAATAGCTCATGAGATGCTATCTCCGTTGGGAGACAATTTTCCATAGGTCTCTCACATGAGAACAGAGGCCTTCATTCTAAATTCTCTCTTCAAGAATCCACACAACAAAAGAGAAAGAAGTAGTATTTCCCTCCACAGAAAAAGGCAAATATACTTACTGCTCATGATAAAAGTTTTGGTTTTCTTAAGCTCAGGGTTGGCCTAAAACACAACCCCCTGCTTGTGTAGGTATCATCAGGCCCTGTTTATTGCCCTCTAAGAACTGAGGTGTGGAGGACTTCTTTGGTGGCCCAGCGGTTAAGAATCTGTCTGCTAACGCAGGGAACGCTGGTTCAATCCCTGGTCTGCGAAGATAACACATGCCGTGGAGCACCTAAGGCCGTGCACCACAGCTACGGATCCTGTGCGCTGCAACTGCTGAAGCGACTACTGAAGCCTGAGTGCCCAGAAGCCACAGAAACGAGAAGCCCATGCACCACAGCGAGAGCGTAGCCCTCAGCTGCTGCAACCAGAGAAAGCCCGGGCGCAGCAACAGAGGCCCAGTGCAGCCAGTCAAAAAAAATTTTTTTAATTAAAAAAAGAATTGGTGTGTGGGGAATGAGCACTAAAAGGATGATACCCTAGGAGCAGCAAATTAACCTTTGTCTGACTCAGAAGTCTCAGATCTCCGGTCAGCATCCATGAAACAAAGGCAGACTACCTACCTAGTTAACCTGCAAGAAGGGTGAAATCTCAAACCCTTCACAGTTTTGACAGTTTCCTATGCAAAGAAGATAATGAAGTTTCCTATTCACAGAAAGAGAATTTCACTTCCTTCTAGGAAACAATGACAATAAGAAAAAACTCTGACAAGAAGAGGAAAAAAAAAAAACCTGGATAAACTATAATAACAGAAATTTCCTTGTGGTCCTGAGGGAGCTAAAGGTTCAAGGCAACCTGACATCTAAGTAGAAACAGATCCTCCAAAGACACAGAATATGCACATTGGCTAAGAAACTTATGGCTGAAACAATTTCCAACATACAAAAAGTTATCAAACCACAGATCCAGGAATCTCAAAGAACCTTAAGCAAAATAGCCACTGAGCCTCCTACACATACACACATACCTACATACATCAGCCGCAAACTTCTGGAAGCCAAGGCAAGCAGCAAGCCAGAGAAAAAGATGCATTCCAAACAGAGGAACAAGGACGAGAAACACCAGACACTTCTTGTCAGAAACAGGGCAAACCCGAGATGTGGAGTAAAATCTCTGAATGCTCGAAAAAAAAAATAAACAACTGTCAATCTAGAATTCTTTACCAAGTGAAAATGTCTCAAAAATGAAGGCAAAGTGAAGATTTTTCAAGCAAGCAAAAACAGAGAATTCATTTTCAGCAAACCTGGAAAATAAGACATGTTAAAAAATGCTATTCAATAACCTATATGGGAAAAGAATCTGAAAAACAATGTGTGTGTGGATGTATACAGGCTTCCCAGTGGTGCTAGTGGTAAAGAACCTGCCTGCCGATGAAGGGGATATAAGGACACAGGTTCAATCCCAGGATTGAGAAGATCCCCTGGAGGAGGGCATGGCAACCCACTCCAGTATTCTACCTGGAGAATGCCATGGACAGAGGAGTCTGGTGGGCTACAGTCCATGGGGTCGCAAAGAGTCAGACATGACTAAAGCAACTTAGCGTGTACATATACACACTCACTTTGCTTACACCTGAAACTAACAAAACATTGTAAATCAACTATGCTTCGATAAATTTTTTAAAAAGAATGTTATTCAAGTAAAATAAATATGATAGCAGACAGAAATTTAGGTTAAAATAGAGACTTTAAGATTTCCAGGACCTGTTAAAATGAAAGCTAATGTCAGCCCAACTAATCTAATTGCCATCTATAGAACATCCTATCCAACAACAGAACAATGTAAATTATTTTCAAAGACATAAATATAGGTCATATTATAAGCTATAAAACACATTTAAAGGACAAGAAGGCATACTGAATATGTTTTTTACACAATGCAATTAAACTAGAAATTAAAAATAGAAGAATTCCCAATTGTTAATTGAAAGTTAAACAACACCAGTAGGTAGCTAATGGGTCAATGAAGAATTTATAAGGGAAAATAGAAAATATTTTGAACTGAATGAGCATGACAACACAATATATCAAAATATAGGTATTACAACTGAAGCAGTGCTTAAGGGGAATTTGAGGTGCATTCTGTCCCTATTGGAGAAGGCAATGGCACCCCACTCCAGTACTCTTACCTGGAAAATCCCATGGACGGAGGAGCCTGGTAGGCTGCAGTCCCTGGGGTCGCTGCAAGTCGGACATGACTAAGCAGCTTCACTTTCACTTTTCACTTTCATGCACTGGAGAAGGCAATTGCAACCCACTCCAGTGTTCTTGCCTGGAGAATCCCAGGGACGGGGGAGCCTGGTGGGCTGTCGCCTATAGGGTTGCACAGAGTCGGACACTACTGAAGCGACTTAGCAGCAGCAGCAGCTATCCCTATTAGAAAACAAGAAAGGTTTTTAAATCAATAATCTAAGCTTTCATCAAATAACAATGAAGTCAGAGTATTTTAAGGCATTTTAACTTTTAATTGTTAAAAGTCTTTATAGAGGTATAACTTACAAATATAGCATACCAATCTTAAATATACATACAGCTCAACAAAACTTTTATGTAAGTACTCACCCATGTAAATGCTGCCAACATCAAGAGATACTTGATGTATCTCCCCACCTAGATACTGACAGACACAGAAATGTAATCAATACAAAGTCAGAGCATTCAAACATCAATTTGAAAAGATTTATACAGTCATTTCACCACGTGTCTAAATTCTTCAGTTTTATTAGGTAGTACTGAAACATTTTCTTCAAAGTAAACAGACTACTTGAAATTATATGGAGTCATTTGTTATCAAAGACGCAGCTTCCAAAACATTGACCATTTCAAGAAACATCCTCATTTAGGCAATACAAAATTTGTCCTAAGAAACTTTGGAGCTAGTGAAACCTGGGTTCAAGTAACATCCCTGACTGAGTAATATTCCATTGTATATATGCAACACATCTTCTTTATCCATTTTTCTGTTGCTGGACATTTAGGTTGCTTCCATGTCCTGGCTATTGTAAATGTGTTGCTATGAACACTGGGGTACATGTGTCTTTTGGAACTATGCTTTTCTCTGTGTATGTGCCCAAGAGTGGGATTGTTGGGTCAAATGGTAGTTCTGGGCTTCCTGGTGGCTCAGATGGTAAAGACTCTGCCTGCCAATGCAGAAGAACTGGGTTCGATCCCTGGGTCAGGAAGATCCCCTGGAGAAGGGAATGGCAGACCACTTCAGTAGTCTTGCCCAGAGAACCCCTTGGTAGATCTTTAAGGAACCTCTATATTGCTTTCCATAGTGGGTGGACAGTAGACACTAACACAATATTGTAAAGCAACTATACTCCAAGAAAAATAATTTAAAAAATAACATCCCTGACATTTAATTGCTAGGTCTCTTACCCAAGCCTCCGATGGTCTTCCACCTACCTAGTAGACTTGCTATGAAAATAGAATGAGACAGCAGATTCAAAATGCTCAGGGAGTGTTCCACACATACAGCTGTTACCAGCATTAATATAAACCCTATTTTTATGGAGTTATTGATCCACCAGTGTTATTTTTGTTGCTTCTCCATCTAGCAGATACTTACTGATCATATGTGTGCATGCTCAGTTGTGTCTGACTCTTCTGCCATCCCATGGACTATAGCCCACTAGACTCCTCTATCCATGGAATTCTCCAGACAAGAATACTGGAATGGGTTGCCATTTCCTTCTCCAGGGGATCTTCCTGACCCAGAGATCGAGTTGGCGTTGCCCTCACTGGCAGGTGGATCCTTTACCACTGACCCACTGGAGAAGCCCAGTACTGATCGTGAGTCTGTGCTTGGGTGTCAGGTATGACAAGGCATGGGTGTCACCATGCCTTGGTCATCATGCCACCAAATCAAGGCATAGGTGTCAGGAATCTAAGACTTGATCAGGCCTTAGAAGCAGGGGATGAAGCCTTTCTGTTCAAGTTTCCTAGTGTATGCATCAAAATGTCCTCAGATGGCCTTGGGCTCTTTGAAATGACTGTAGAATCTCATTATGGAACAAATCTCCGAAGCATGCCAAGAACAGCCTCCTTTATCCCTGCTGGGCTATGCCGAGCCCAGCCCAGGGTACCACTATCGGCACTGAAGCATTGGTTGAGGAAGGGGTTTTCTGTAATGTGTTCGGAGAGAAAGCCTGAGTTACTGCCGGCCACCTACACCTTATAATAGGATTACTTATCATACATTAAAATGGAAATAAATAATGAGGCAAGTTAAGGCTCTTCTAGGAATGCATCTCTCTCTGTCTCTTTTTTTTCAGCCAGGCCATGCAGCATGTGGGGTCTTAGTTCCCCAACCAGGGATCGAACCCACACCCCCTGCATTGGAAGCACAGAGTTTTAACCACTGGACTACCAGGGAAGTCTCTGAATGTATCTCATTTTAAACTAATAAAATCTATGTAAACTCAAATCAAATTTGCCAGCTGAGGAAAAAGCAGGCTGTTTCTAGGGATTGTTTAAAATATATTTTATGTATTATTCCAAGTGAGACTTGCTCTTGCTAGATCTTGTTTTCTTCTACACCCACTCTGAGTGCTTCCGCCAAAAAGGAAGCAGTTGCAAGTTGTGAACATAGCAACCAGATTTCACATCCTCTACGTTTATCTACATCAGACTTACTCAGAGAAACATGGTGCTGGTAATGGCTTGACAGGTACATTTTCGATGTGGCCTCAAGGGGCCCAGTTGGCTGGAGGGGGTTGTGATGTTTATACAGAGGAGGAGAGATACCCATGACTTCACGGTGTTCATCTAACACAACAGTCAGCATGGCAATGGTCCCTTTTCCACACTGCAAGTTAAATTGAAAACATAAACCTGGTGGGCTGTTATTTGCAAAATTCTGTTCTACATGCTCAAGGAATATGAAGACATATTTGTGCTCAAGAAGCCCAAACAGTTTAGCTGAGTAGACTGAACATGTAAACATAAAAAACTTAACTAACAAGGCAGAGCAGTTCATAGCAAACCCTAGATTCACAATCAAGACAATAGAAGTTGTAGATATCATCAAAAGGAAAGAGAACTCTGAGTTGGAAAAAGATATCCCCCAAATATCAAGGCCAGAGTTGGACTTTATAGATGGGATGACAGAGAGGTTTAAGATGAGAATTCAGAAGGAAGTAGCAGTTTTAATTAAGGCAAAGGTTAGGAATGAACTAGCCTGATTTATGTCCACTCTTCACATACATTCCGTAAACTTGCATAGCTTCCAGGTCTTTGCATATATTCCATTTGTTTGCACACATTCCAAGCTCATTTTTAACATTCCATTCACAAGACTTCATTTAATTGATACATTTTATTTACATCCAGACTCATTCCAATAGGGACTTGAAGTAGCTAACATTCATTTTATATGAATAACAACACTAGACAGAATTGTTACTCTCTAGTTCCTAAAGATGAAGAAAGGGTAAGTTACTTGTTCCAGGTCACACAGAGCTGGAATTGGAAACTAGACTTTAAGGTGAACTGGGTCTGTGAAAGTAAGACCATCTTCTCTTTTTTTGCACTCCTCTCATCTCTGCATACTAAGCTTCAAATGGAAGCTAAAGAACAGATCAAGTTCACCCTCCCAAGGTCACACCAGACTGTGGAGGATCTTGAAAGACAAGTAGAACACTTCTTCTTGTAAATGAAAGGAAATAACTACCATCATAGACCCTCAGCAGGAGGGACATAATTAAAGTGTTTAAGAAGATGGTGAGGATGAACTGGAAAGCTGTAAAAAAGAGTAATTGGCAGGCAGATGGAAGACTCAGAGAGGGCTATGAAAAGGCTGGTAATAATAATAATGCCCAATGCTGATAACATTGTAAAGGTGACAGGACTACTCTAAGTGTTTACATGTGTCAACTCATTTAATTCTCTAACAAGTCTGTAAGACAGATATATCTCTACCTGCCTGATGAGGTAAAGGAGACGCAGAGAGATGGTGTGAGTTAGTCAAAGTCACATAGTAAAGAGCAGAGCTCGAATCGAAAGATAGGTGGCCCACCTCCAGAGCCTGTACTGTCATCTCCATTGTGTGCTAACACACAATATTGGCTATTAAAGGCCTGGCCACAGTGACAGCAATGGGAAAAAAAAAAAAAAAAAAGAGATAGACATGAGAGGCATTGCAAAAAGGACATATGCAGTTGGTTGTATAAATAACAGTAGTTGAGAGAAAGAATGAAAACTTAAAGATAGTGCTGTGGTTCAGCACGTTTCCCAATGACAAAAATGCTAACTCCAGAAAAGGAGCCAGGATTGTGAACCTAGACAGTGAGGCCCATTTCAGAACATGTCCAGGGCCACAGTGGTGAAGTATGACATGAAGCGGAGCTATTCAGAAGGCTGTTGGAAACAGTTACGCTCAGAATACCAGTGGGGATAGTGGAGGGAGAAGCATGGTCAGACGTGGTCACAGATTTGGGGCTTGTGAGGCTGTGGATGTTTGACTGAGATCCCAGAGAGAAAGCATAAATCAGAATACCTGAAGACCAAGGTTTAAAATATGGAAAGAGCCCATAGGGAAAGATGCAGAACCAGGGAAAGAAAAAAAAAAAAATGACCAAAATTAACTTCGTGCAGACAGGAGAGAGCCTCACAACAGAGGATGTCAGCAACAGTCAAATGTCAGAAACGGCAAAGAGGATGAGAGGGTGGCAAGCACACCAAGTGTATCATGTCTGCGTTACTAAAGGCTTCGGAGTAATAGCTCCAGAAAGGTAGAATCTGAAGTCACATATTAGGGGGATTATAGAAGTGAAGAGGCCAAGAATGAAACAGAGAGACTGTCATAATAATAATGAGGGATTGAGACTCAGAATGAACTTGTGGTTGCCGGGGGAAGGATGGGGGGAAAGGATAGTTAGGGGGTTTGGGATGGACATGCACACACTCAGATCAGATCAGATCAGTCACTCAGTAGTGTCCGACTCTTTGCGACCCCATGAATCGCAGCACACCAGGCCTCCCTGTCCATCACCAACTCCCGGAGTTCACTCAGACTCATGTCCATCGAGTCAGTGATGCCATCCAGCCATCTCATCCTCTGTCATCCCCTTCTCCTCCTGCCCCCAATCCCTCCCAGCATCAGAGTCTTTTCCAATGAGTCAACTCTTCGCATGAGGTGGCCAAAGTACTGGAGTTTCAGCTTTAGCATCATTCCTTCCAAAGAAATCCCAGGGCTGATCTTCAGAATGGACTGGTTGGATCTCTTTGCAGTCCAAGGGACTCTCTGCTATATTTAAAATGGATAACCAACAAGGACCTACTGTAGAGCACAGGGAACTCTGCTCGATATTGTGTGGCAGCCTGGATGGGAGGGCTTTGGGGAGAATGGATGAATGTGTATGTATGACTGAGTCCCTTTGCTGTTCACCTGAAATTACCACAGCATTGTTGATCAGCTGTGTGTTTGTGTGTGTGTGTTAGTCACTTCGTCGTGTCCGACTCTTTGCGACCCCATGGACTGTAGCCCGCCAGTCTCCTCTGCCCATGAAATTCTCCAGGCAAGAATATTGGAGGGGGTTGCCAGTTCCTGCTCCAAATCAGCTATACCTCAATACAAAATGAAAAAAAATTAATTGTTAAAAAGATAATGAGTAATTGTTCTCTTGTGCATCACAATGTAAAATAGCAGAGTCCTTGGCCATCACGTCAGGTGGAAAGAAGCATAAATGTGAGGACTTTCTGAGGATACAAGGTTACGAGATAATTCTAAAGGTAAAAGGTAACCCACTACCACCATCAATTAACTCAAACTGAATCTACATTCATGCTGTTACATTCGGCTGGGGGTGAGACTGATGCCAACACGGAGCACTGCCCAAAGCAGCAGGGATGGGTGACTTCAAGCTCAAGGATGTAGCTATTGCACTTTCCTGTCTCACTCCTGGGCTCCCTACAGAATTGTTAGGTAGGTAGAATAGGGAAAAGGAGTCCAAAATGGCGGTGGCTAAAAGACAAGGAAGGTCCGAGGACCAGAGTGAAGACTTCAGGCAGAACAAACAGCACTCCTGGCTAAGCCCAATTTGCATAGGGCAGGCCCAGGTGGAGGAAAAAACATAAAAGGAGGAGCCAAAGCGCTTTCTCACGGACTCTCTCTCCCTCTGTGTGCGCTCTTCTCTCTCTGTCTCTCTCTGTCTTTCTCTCTCTCTCTCACTTTCCTGCTATCTTCTAAATAAAATAGAGCTGTAACACTGATTTGCCTAAGAGCTGTAGCACGGTTTGTCCAAGACCTGAGAGCTGTGACGCGCCGAGGGCTTTAATGTCCGTGGCTCCAAATCTTTGTTGTGACGAGACAAAGAACCGAGGAGCATACACTCGCGTGACATCTATGGTGCCGTGACTCGGGTATAACCTGGCTGAAACAACCTCTACGTGGAAGAGGCCAAGCACAGCAGGAGCCCAGCTCAGCGAAGCTCCCACGCTAGAAGCGGAAGGCGAAGAAACCCAGCGCAGGGGAAGGCCCACGTGCTGGAAACCAGGACAGCGAAAAACGAACTCAGCAGGAAGCTCACAAGGCCTGGTCTCAGATTCCAGAAGACGTCTGGTTAAGGTAAGAGGTCCTCGCTCCTATGGCTGGAGGGACCTTTACAATCTCTCGTTTCTTGTTTCCTCAAACCTCCCGCAAACAGGCGGGCGGAAGGGGCACAACTGAGGGACTCTGGAGAGGCTGCTCCTCAGCATGTCCCAAGGGCGCTATCTGCTGAGCCCCAGTAGCTGTTACCCAAGCCGGTGGGGGTTCTTCTGTCCTTTCTCTTCTCTGTGCCAAAGATCAGACCAATGAAACTGTGAGCACTGGTCAGATATTTAGCAAATTTTCCAGCGGGCTATGAAGGGGATTCCTTGGCAGGTTTTTCCCACTGCTTTTTCCTCCTGTCCTTCAGCTCTCTCCCGGGACTCAAGCCCAGCCAAAACTAGTGAAACTCAGGCTCTGATGTCTCATTGCAAAAATTCATTGAGAGACAAAGAGGTAGATTTGTTAGGATCCAGAGAGAAGCCACTCTTCAGGGTGTGAACCATTGCCGAGGGCAAGGGCTTCGGCCATGGAATTAGGCCTTGCTAGGTTTTGTGAGGGGATGGAATTCATATGCTAATGAGCGAGAGGATCATCCCAGCCATTGGGGAACCACCCACTTCTCCCTCTTCTGACCTTGTGCCTTGGAGCCGTCTTGCCACCTCTGGGTGCATCTGTTGGCTTATAGATTGGGGATTAAGGTTTACTTGAAGTTGACTTGTCATCTTGGACCCAATTGATTTTAATTGGTTTATGTCATTCTTTCAAAGTTTGTGCTCTGCCCCCTTCCCTCCTGTTTCATGCCTTGGGAGGGAAATACTCTATAATATCTAACCCCTAATCCTACCCAATACTGGTCACACTGGAGATCTTGGACACCCAAACTCCAGTCTGGGGGGTCCCAGGAGGTCATCACGCCTTGACCTGCCTAGGGATTGGTCTTTGAAAGGTTGTCACGCCTCAACCTGTTCGGGGATCCTTTAGTCCCAGGGGTCCCAGGAGGTCATCACGCCTCGACCTGCCCAGGGACCCAATCCTCGGGAGGCCGTCGCGCCTCGATCTGCCCTGGGATTCGATCTCTAGGAGGCTGTCATGCCTCAGTCTGCCTGGGGATCTGCACCCTGACCTGGGGACACCTGGCTGTCAGGTTGCAATAGTTCTGGGTAGGATGAACTTACATCATATCTATTCCCGTCCACGGTGGGCTAACTAGCAATGAGTTACAAATCTCTTAATTCTACCCAGCACTGGTCACACTGGAGATCTTGGGGACGCCCAAACTCCAGTCCGGGGGGTCCCAGGAGGTCATCACGCCTTGACCTGCCTAGGGATTGGTCTTCGAAAGGTTGTCACGCCTCAACCTGTTCGGGGATCCTCTAGTCCCAGGGGTCCCAGGAGGTCGTCATGCCTCAACCTGCCCAGAGACCCAATCCTCGGGAGGCCGTCACACCTCGACCTGCCTGGGGATTCGATCTCTAGGAGGCTGTCACGCCTCAGTCTGCCTGGGGATCTGCACCCTGACCCGGGGACGCCTGGCTCTCAGGTTGCAACAGTTCTGGGTAGGATAAGCTTTAGAAAGACTCACCCCTAAGGAAGTCCACCCAGGGAAACATAAAAAAAGCCTATTACTTGTGGGACTGTGCCCAGTCTCAGCAATAACTCAGGAGCCCAGTGAGAACCCCATTGCCTTTCTGGAGAGGCTAAAAGAGGCCATCCAAAAGTTTACCAACCTGGACTTAGACTCTTATGAGGGACGGGTGATTTTAAGGGACAAATTCCTGTCCCAATGTGCATCAGATATCAGAATTAAGTTACAGCAACTACAACAGCAGAACCCTGCTGCCTCTTTAGATGAGATGGTCCAGATAGCCACCAATACCTTTTATAACAGACAACAGGAGAAGGAGGCCAAGGCCCAGGAGGCGAGAAAGAAAGAGACAAGGCATGCCCAGATGCTGGCCGCCCTCCAGAGAAGCCCTATGGCAAACCCCGAGTCCTTGAGGGACAAGGCACGAGACAGATGCCTGATCTGTAGACAGGTGGGGCATTGGGCCAGAGAGTGTCCAAACCGTGACAAGTCTCCTAGAATGGCTTGTTACAAATGCCATCAACTGGGACATTGGGCGGCACTCTGCCCTCGGGACCCAAGAGCCTCAAGGTCAAGCGCCAAGCCTACCCTCACGATGGTTCAAGAGGACTGAAGCGGCCCGCTCCAGCCAGCCCGCCTGTCACAGATAACCATCACGAGGCTGGAGCCAAGGGTACAACTGGATGTGGCAGGTAGGTCCAAGAATTTCTTGGTTGACATAGGGGCTACCTACTCTGTCTTGATCTCCTACTCCGGAGCCTTCTCCTCCCAAACCTGTACCATTTTGGGTGCTACAGAAAAAGAAACTACTAAAAGATTCACCTGAGCACTTCTTTGTTGCTGGGGTGGACAAATATTTTCCCACCAGTTTCTGGTGGTCCCTGAGTGTCCTACTCCCTTATTGGGAAGAGATATACTCACTAAACTGGGGACCACCCTTGTGGTGGTAAGTTTTTCAGCCCCCAGAGCTCTACAGCTCCTGGTTACTACTGAAGAACCCATTACACCTTCAATAGAGAGGGATCAAAAACTATGGGAAGACAAAATTAACCCCCAGGTGTGGGACCAGGGGATTCCTGGGCGAGCCCACCAAGCTGAACCGGTCATCATTGTCCTCCGAGATCCCACTCGGTTTCCTAACTGGAAACAATATCCTCTCAAAAGAGAGGCTTGGGAGGGACTACAGCCTTTAATAAATAAATTCCTTACTTGTGGGCTATTGGTCCCTACCAGTTCGCCATGTAACACCCCAATCCTCTCAGTAAAGAAAAAAGATGGAACCTGGCGAATGGTTCAAGATCTCCGGATTATAAATGAAGCTGTAGTCCCCCTCCATCCCACAGTACCCAATCCCTATGTAATCTTGGGAGAAATCCCACCCAGTGCCAAATGGTTTACAGTCTTGGATCTCAAAGATGCATTTTTTTTGCATACCACTGGCTAAAGAATCCCAATACCTTTTTGCCTTTGAATGGGAGGCCCCAGGAGAAAAACACCAACAGATGACTTGGACAGTATTACCTCAGGGGTTCAGAGATAGCCCCCACCTGTTTGGACAGGCCCTTAGCCGGGATCTCCTAGATCTGGACCTGGGACCTAATGGGAAAATATTACAATACGTAGATGACCTACTAATCTGCTCTCCAGATGAGAAAAGTGCCCAACAACATGCAATTCAGGTTCTAAACTTCTTGACAGAAAGGGGATATAAAGTCTCCCGTGCTAAGGCACAGATGGTCGAGACAAAGGTCACTTACCTGGGAGTTCAGATTACACATGGGTCCAGGAGGCTGTCCTCTGATCGGGTACAAGGAATTCTCCAGTTGCCCTCCCCCATGACTCGAAAACAATTGCGAGCTTTCCTGGGGCTAACTGGTTATTGTAGAATCTGGATACCCAATTATGGTCTAATTGCCCAGCCCTTATATGAAAGCTTAAAGGGATGAGATGATTCAATCCCACTGATGTGGGGAACTCCTCAAAAGCAGGCAGAGGCTACACTAAAACAGGCCTTAACTCAGGCACCTGCCTTGAGGTTGCCAGACCCAGAAAAAGCATTCCAACTTTATGTCCATGAAAGAGAGGGAATAGCCTTGGGAGTGTTAACTCAAAGGTTGGGATCTGAGCCCCAGCCTGTAGCTTACTTATCCAAGAGGCTCGATCCAACTTCTCGAGGTTGGCCCCCCTGCCTTCGAAATCTTGCAGCTATTGCAATCATGATAGAAGATGCTTTAAAACTCTCCTTTGGGGGCAAACTATTTTTATCAGCCACCAAGTAAAACAACTCCTAAATGGGAGAGGCCACTTGTGGATGTCTGATCAAAGAATCCTCAGCTATCAAGTAATGCTGATGGAAAATCCAGGCCTCACTATATCCCCTTGTGAGGTTCTTAACCCAGCCCCCCTCCTCCCTACCCCCGAGGGCTCTCTCCCCTTTCACTCTTGTCTAGAAACCTTGGACCACTGGACAAAACCCCGAGACGGATTGTCAGAAGATCCTCTGACCAATCCTGAGGAAGTCTGGTACACTGATGGAAGCAGCTTTGTCTTGGATGGAAAAAGAAGAGCCGGGTATGCAGTAGTCTCCAATTTTGAGACCATAGAGGCTAAGCCTCTGCCACCAGGTACTTCAGCCCAATTAGCTGAGCTCATAGCCCTGACTCGAGCTTTAGAGCTAGGAAAAGGAAAAAGAATAGCCATTTACACTGACTCCAAGTATGCCTTTCTGGTGCTACATGCACATGCAGCTGTTTGGAAAGAAAGGGGCCACTTGACCACCCGAGGGTCCCCAATCAAATACGGTGATCAGATTCTTCAACTCTTGAAGGCAGTCCATATGTCCACTGAGGTTTCAGTCTCCCACTGTAAAGGACACCAAAAAGGGAACACGGAAGTGGCACGAGGGAACCAAGCAGCTGATCAGGCAGCTAGGAGAGCAGCATTACAGAACCATGACCTAATAGGTATTGTCACCTTAGTTCCACAGACTAATTTGCCAGAAACTCCTTCATATGCTGAAGGTGAGACTCTTAAAGCTAAAAGCGAGGGCTTTCAAGAAGATCATATGTGGTGGTTCCAAAAGGAGGGACTCCTTTTTCTGCCTTAAAACCTCCAATGGAAGTTGGTTAACTCCTTACATGCCACTACTCATTTAGGAGAAAAGGCCCTCCAAATATTACTAGAAAGGTCCTTCAGAGGAACAGGCCTCCAAACAACTATAAGACAGGTGGTCTCCTCTTGTCCCATTTGCCAAATAAACAACCCTCAAGGAGCTCAAAGACCCCAGCTGGCCCAGCCCATCCAACGACGTGGGCCTACCCAGGAGAGGACTGGCAGATGGACTTCACCCAGATGCCAGTTTCTCAAGGGTATAAATACCTATTAGTCATGATAGATACATTCACAGGATGGATTGAAGGCTTTCCCACCCGGACTGAGAAGGCTAAGGAGGTGGTAAAAAAACTGCTCCATGAAATCATTCCAAGATTTGGTCTGCCCAGGTCATTACAAAGTGACAATGGGACATCATTTACTTCTAAGGTCACCCAAGGAGTCTCAAAAACATTGGGCATTACTTATTATCTCCATTGTGCCTGGAGGCCTCAATCTTCAGGAAAAGTGGAAAGAGCCAATCAATTCTTAAAATCGTCGATAAAAAAGATAACCCAGGAGACCTCCCTGGGATGGAAGGAGGCTTTACCAATAGCTCTCCTCCACACCCGCATTGCCCCTAAGGAACAGGTTGGTCTTAGTCCTTATGAGATGCTATATGGGAGACCTTTTGTTTATGTCAATGACCTCTTTCTAGATCCAGAGGTTCAGACCCTCCAGTCTTATACCATGGCCATTGGGCAATTCCAAAAGGATATACGCTTGTGGGGTATGAACCAGGACCCAAAAGATTCTAAAGAGTCACCACTCTGTGCTCCAGGAACTCAAGTCCTAATTAAAGTCTGGAAAGATGGGTCCCCAAAGGCTCAACTCCAGCCCACATGGAAGGGCCCCTACCCTGTAATACTTTCTACCCCCACAGCAGTCAAGGTACCAGGACATGACTCCTGGATTCACTACTCACGAGTCAAGCCATGGAAGAAAACAGAAGAGGACACTCAATACACCTGTGAGCCCCTGGGAGATCTCAGATACCTATTCAGAACTACCAATGAGTGTCATTCTAATGAACACACCCAAAACCTGGTTTCTGGGGATAAGATTTCTCAGGATAACTCTAAGGAGCCAACACAGCTTGACAGAGACTGTACTCCAAAACAGACAGGAGATAGATCTTCTGATCCCTGAACAAGGAGGGACTTGAGCCATCCTGGCCATGTGAATTTAAAATTGACCAATGTCCCTACTAGTCCTCGTTATGCTATATTGATGATGCTTATGATTATTCCATGTATTGTCAATTGTCTAACCTGTTTTGTCTCTGCCCAGGTCAACCAGCTACAACATGCAGTGCCAGTTCAACGAAGATATAAAACTACAGCTGACCACGGAAAATATCACATACCCTTGGACAACGCTATAAGGACTCTGAGGCTTGAGACTAGCAAGATGGGGAGGCCCAATACCCCTCGCCGCCCCAGTTCAGCAGGAAGTAGCCAGAAAGACCTTGACGCCCCTATTCCCAAAGAATTGGGCCTCCCAATCTCTTGAGGGGGGAATGTTAGGTAGGTAGAATAGGGAAAAGGAGTCCAAAATGGCAGTGGCTAAAAGACAAGGAAGGTCCGAGGACCAGAGTGAAGACTTCAGGCAGAACAAACAGAACAAACAGCACTCCTGGCTAAGCCCAATTTGCATAGGGCAGGCCCAGGTGGAGGAAAAAACATATAAAAGGAGGAGCCAAAGCGCTTTGTCACGGACTCTCTCTCCCGTGTGTGTGTGCTCTTCTCTCTCTCTCTCTCTCTCTTTCTCTTTCTCTCTCTCTCACTTTCCTGCTATCTTCTAAATAAAATAGAGCTGTAACACTGATTTGCTTAAGAGCTGTAACACGGTTTGTCCAAGACCCGAGAGCTGTGATATGCCGAGGGCTTTAATGTCCGTTGCTCCAAATCTTTGTTGTGACAAGACAAAGAACCGAGGAACATATGCTCGCGTGACAGAATGAACCCATTTTCCTCTATGACCCCAGCTACTGCCTGTAATCATCCAGCTCTCAAATCCCCTCTCCCCTGGTCCAGGTACCTGTTCTCACGTGCTTATCAGGCACCTCAAACTGGAGGCACCACTGGCACTTTGCGGGGGTCCAGCCCCGGTGGATCCAGGGAATTCGAAGCGGGGACGGCGTCAGCGAGGATCAGGAAACAATTGCTTAATTAAACATTAAGGATATAAAGAGTGGTTAAATAAGGATAGCTCAGTGAGGAAATTCAGTGGAGAAAAGAGGCTGAATAATTCAGCCAGAAGGTGAGAGAAAGAATGACATGGGGAGACCAAGTTTCAGTGAACAAGGCCTGCACTTTATTTTCCAAAGTAGTTTTTATACCTTAAGTTATGCATAGAGGATAATGGGGGAAGGGATAGAGTCATGCAGTAAGCCAGGCTTTCTTCCTGAAAACTTATCATATGCAAAAGTTTAGGTGATTTGCATCATCTTCTGGCCCAGAGGCCTGTTAACATTTTAAGAAACTTATTTTTCTCTATAGGTGATTATTCTAAAGTCAGGCACCACCCTCCAAAAGCATTAGATGAAGTTGCATTCCTATAGGGCAAAGGTGTGGTGGACTGTAACAAGAAAAAGAATTAACTCAAGGGTCCAAGGTTACAAACACTAAAGCTACTACTTACACCAATTATATTAATCCACTGCCAGGGACACAGCAGGTAAGGGATATGGAGACTTAGCAGCAAACATTGGCCCAACAAGTGAAAAACCCTTCACCAATACAATTTCTAATCAATCTTTTAACTGCTCAAAGGAATCTGTATTCAGACAGTTTAGAACATCTCATACCTCTCACAGCTGGGAGACTCTGAGCAATCACATGTGGCCAGAAAAACCTATTCAGGCAGGCTAGAGGACTTCCAAAGGAGTTTGTAGGTTGAAACACTATCACACCCAGGAACTTTATTAACTGGAGCTGTAAGTTAACTCTTTTTTTTTCAGAGAGAGGTAGTGGGGGACAGCCCCCCGTAAAGTCAGAGGTGTAGGTGAGAGCACAAAGCAGAAAGTAGGCAGACTCTGGTTTTGGGGGTAGATGCTCAAGAATTTCCAGGGGAACTCGTGAGGCTCGATCCCACCTTTGCGTATGCCGAGCCTCCTTCCTCATGACCTTTGCCATGGGTGGAGCTCCTGCTCCTGGCATCTCCCCCTTTTTTATTTCTTAAAACAGCCAGATGCAACTCATCATTCAGACGCGAGCTTCTGAATGTTCTGCCGAAGAATCCTGACAATACAAGGAAGAATGCGGGATCGAGCCTCCTTCCTCATGACCTTTGTCATGGGTGGAGCTCCTGCTCCCGGCAGCACTTCAAATTCGAAATGTCCAGAACTGAACTAACCATTTTACCTCTAAACCTGCACCCCATGTCATTTCTCCCATCAAATGGAATGACAGTCAGCGGTGCCCCAGGCAGAAAGCTTCCTCTCCCTACAGTGATCACCACATCCTGAGCCTGCTCCTGCCATTTGCCCCCATGGCCTCTGCTTTGGTCCTGGCATTGCTCATGCCCTGCCCACATCTATTCAGCCTCTAGGCACATCCTGATTGAGCACTTACTATGCCAGGCACTCTGCTATGACTTAAGAGATACAGGGAAGAAAAAAACCAAAGCTCCTGACTTCATGGAGTTTAACATTCTAATAAGGAGACATACTAAACAAAATAATATAAAATATTAAGTAGGACTTCCCTGGTGGTGGTTGAGAACCTGCCAATGCAGGAGACATGGGTTCAATCCCTGGTCAAGGAAAGATTCCACAGGCTGTGGGGCAGCTAAGCCTGTGCGCCACACCTACCAAGCCTGTGGTCTACAGCCCATGAGCTGCAGCTACTGAGCTCATGTGATGCAACTGCTGAAGCGTACACACCCTTGAGCCCGTGCTCTGCACCAAGCGAAGCCACTGAAGTGAGAAGCCCTCTCGGCACAACTCGGCACAACTAGAGAAAGGCCATGGGCAACGGTGAAGACCAGTGCAGCCAGGGAGTGACGGGAAGTGCAAGTTGCTCAGTGGTGTCCTACTCTTTGCAATACCATGGACCATACAGTCCATGGAATTCTCCAGGCTGGAGTGGGTAGCATTTCCTTCTCCAGGTGATTTTCCTAACCCAGGGATTGAACCCAGCTCTCCTGCATTGCAGGCAGATCCTTTACCAGCTGAGCCACAAGGGGAGCCCAAGAATACTGGAGTCGGGTAGCTTATTCCTTCTCCAGGGGATCTTCCCGACCCAGGAATTGAACCAGGGTCTCTTGCATTGCAGGCAGATTCTTTACCAGCTGAGCTATCAGGCAAGCCCAGTGCAGCCATAAATAAGATTTTTAAATATATATATGTATTATATATTTTATATTATAAAATATTTTATTTATATATATATATATATATATATATATATATATATATATATATATATATTAGTGCTTAAGAGACAAAACAGGGGGTGGTAAGAGGGAAAAATAATGGCCAGGGGAAATTGTGGAGCCTGAATAAAATAGAGAGACATGTTACTGACTGGTGGTAAAGCATTATAACCAAAAGGTAAGCAACATGGATGTCCTGAGGCAGGGAACCAATGGGTGAGTTCAGACCGACAAGCAGGTCAGTATGGACAGAGGAGACAGGGAGGAGAGGAAGGTCAAAAAGAATCTGGAAGGCAGCCAGGGACTTCGCTGTGGATAGCCTTGGGCCATGATGGGGAATTAGAGCATGAAGGAAAGCCATCAGAATATCCTAAGAAAAATCAATCATAAATGTAGAGTTTTAAAGGGCAACTCCAGATGATGAGTGTAAAACAGACTCCAGAAAGGCAGGGAGCATGGGATAATCAGTTAGGAAGCTATTCTAATAGTCAAAGCAAAAGATACGGAGCTTTTGACTAAAGGTAAAGGTTGTAAGAAGTGCTCCGATTCTGGCTGTTTGGAAAGCAGATTAGTAGGACGCGCAGATGGAGTGGATGGAGAGTGGGAGAGGAAGAAGGTTCTAGAATAATTCCTAGGTTCAGTCTGAGCTTCTAGGTGAAGTGGGTGCTCTTTACTGAGATGGGCATTTAGGAGGATGAAGACAAGGAACCCGTGGTTAGGTGTGGTGGCGGTGAAGACGCTGAGACCCCGGCAGGTGTCATTTCAGTGGAGCGGGAGGAAAGCCTGGCTGGGATTGAATAAACAGAGCCCAGACGTCTCTTCCTCTGAAAAGTTCTGCCGACATCAGAAACGTCACTTCTCCCTGCACCAGGCACACCAGGAGTGCACACACCTAACATACCCATACACACGTATATCATGCCCACTCATTCCACACCTATACACTTCACTCACACACGCAACTCACAACACAAACCCAACCACACTCACATACATGGACAGCACATACATGCTTACATACATATCATGTGCAACCACGCCATGCACACACACACACACACACACACACACACACACATTTCACTCCCTATGAACTAGACCCCCTTCTACCATGCTACCTGAGCTCTTGGGTTTGTTTGTTTTTTTTTTTGCCTTGTGGTTGTTCTTCAGTTGCTAAGTCATGTCTGACTTTGCAACCCCATAAACTGCAGCACGCCAGGCTTTCCTGTCCTTCACCATCTCCTGGAGTTTGCTCAGACTCATGTCCATTGAGTCAGTGAGGCCATCCAAGCATTTTTGCCTTAAGTCACTTAATTTACTATTGGTTGCCCACCCCCAAGGTGGCTTGGTCTTTTGCTCTAGGAAGCTCCATTCACACAAACTGGAGTGCTACCTTTGGGGCCCAGCAGTGCAAGTCTCTGCCTCCGTATGCCCATCTGCAAATTGAAGAGAGAGCCGAGTGTTATTCATTGATATGCTCACCTTCTGGCCAATGTGGGAACCTAGGAGACGTTTGTAAATGATTGTTAAAGAAAAGATTATTAGACAGACTTGCCACAGTCCACATTCCTCCCTCTACCCCCTCAGTTCAGTTCAGTTCAGTTCAGCCGCTCAGTCGTGTCCGACTCTTTGCAACCCCATGAATCGCAGCATGCCAGGCCTCCCTGTCCATCACTAACTCCCGGAGTTCACTCAGACTCATGTCTACCCCCTCAACGTTCTCTAAATGTGGATCCTAAAGTGCAAACAATAATATCATATTGATGAAAGTGAAAGTCACTCAGTGGTGTCCAACTCTTTGCTACCCCATGGACTATACAGTCCATGGAATTCTCCAGGCCAGAATACTAGAGTGGGTAGCCTTTCCCTTCTCCAGGGGATCTTCCCAACCCAGGGATCGAACGCAGGTCTCCCACATTGCAGGCAGATTCCTTACCAGCTGAGCCACAAGGGAAGTCCAAAAACACTGGGGTGGGCAGCCTATCCCTTCTTTGGGGGATCTTCCCAACCCAGGGATTGAACCCAAATCTCCCATATTGCAGGCAGATCATATTGATGTATACACTGCTATATTTAAAATAAAATGCCTTTCCATAAAAACCAATAATATAAAATTCATCAAGCAAAAATATTCACAGCACCATTTTTTTTCTTTTTGCCTATTATAGGCACCAAAAAACATGCTTTCACATTGTTCATTCATTGACTTTACAAGTTGGAGCAGTACTTGAGGATCAATAAGATTTTAGAAATTCAGTTATAAATTTCAATCCAAATCTAACCAGAGAGGACAAATAATTCAGTGAAATATCCACCAGTGCTCAAAGCGGATGCATTCAAATATATTCACTATAAATCCAGTATTAGTAGACCAACCTACACTTTAAAAAATATATTTATTTATTTATTATCTGTTTTTGGCTGTGTTGGGTCTTAGTTGCCCAGGGGCAGGTGGGATCTTAGTTCCCTGACCAGGGATTGGACCAGCGTTTTCTGCACTGGGAGGCGGATTCTCAGCCACTGGACCACCAGGGAAGTCCTCACCCTCCGCTTTTGAATAATAAAAAAGTGGGGTTGGGGGAGTGCATTTTTGGTCACTGAAATTCTACAGGTACTTCATTTCTGGTATAAAAGAGATGGCAAGAACATATACTCTGGCAAAGAATGACTTAAGAGCACCCATAACAGATGTGACTATGTGATAGACGGCAGTCCCCAGTAGTCTTCTGAAGTCTCAACATGCACACACATCTCCAGAGGCTCTTGTTAAAATTCAGATTTCTGTTCAGTAGGTCTGGAGTGGAGCCTGAGATTCTGCATTTTTAACAAATTCCAAGGTGATATTGATGATGCTGGTCTACGGGCCACAAGACTTCACAGAAAAAGCTCTAAGTAAAGTTCGTTCTTACTCCCTATCTACACTGAATTGCCATGTTTATTACACACAGAATCTCCTTTAACAAACTGGTGTTAGTTTTCACACCTGACATCACTTTAAAACCACCAACTTGAAGGGGGTGTGTGTGCAAGGGACAGATTTCCCCAAGTTACCACAGATGAGGCAAAGAGATCTCCTCTAAGGAAGCACATTTGTTAGGGAAGAGTGACTTCAATTCCTCCAGAGTCAGAGGCACCGTCTTTGTAAAAGTTGTCCCTGGCCAGGACCGACTCTAATCACATTTCATGCCTAACACTATAAGCATTTTTTCCTTAATAAGTGAACTTGGCAATGAAGACAGCGTCCTCGGTGTGATTTCCAGAGCTCCTTGGCTTAAGCCAAGCTAAAGTCAGCTCTGATGTGTTGTTACATTCCCTACTGAATTAAAATAGAATTTAACAAGGGATGGGTAGAGATCGACTCAGGCAGAAACATGAAGCAAAGAAAGAACCTGAACCCTAAGTAAGAACCATAAGAACTAGTAGTCCATGAGGGCAGAATTACAGAGCCGAGCAGCAGTAGTGGTTGAGAAAGAAGTGAAGGGAAATGACAGTAACTCTGTACCATAGAGATATTAACAATACCTACCTTACTGAGCTGCTCTGAGAATCAAGCTGGATGAAGTTATTGAAAAATGCATCAACCATTTTAAAGAACTAGACAGATGTTTACAGGTTTTGTAAGATCATCATCATTTACAAATTGTTCTTTTATATTCAGGGTACTTCAAGGCATAAAGCTTGATCATAGATATGCAATTGGGCTTCCCAGGGGGCTCAGTGAGAAAGACTCCACCTGCCAATGCAGGAGATGAGGTTCGATTCCTAGGTTGGGAAGATTATCTGGAGAAGAAAATGGCAACCTGCTCCAGTTTCTTGCCTGGGAAATCCCATGGACAGAGGAGGTTGGTGGGCTACAGTCCATGGGGTTGCAAAAAGTTGGATACACTTAACACACACATGCATGGCTCCTATAAACTTCATTCTAGCTCCTCCTGGAATACCTACCTGCATAGCTGTCTGCAGCGGGGCTGGTGTTTGGGAAGTGGTAGCAGCTTCTATTGGAGAAGGCAATGGCACCCCACTCCAGTACTTTTGCTAGAAAATACCATGGATGGAGGAGCCTGGTAGGCTGCAGTCCATGGGGTCACTAGAGTCGGACTCGACTGAGCAACTTCACTTTCACTTCTCACTTTCATGTATTGGAGAAGGAAATGGCAACCCACTCCAGTGTTCTTGCCTGGAGAATCCCAGGGACGGGGGAGCCTGGTGGGCTGCCGTCTATGGGGTCGCACAGAGTCGGACACGACTGAAGCGACTTAGCAGCAGCAGCAGCTACTATGCTAAGAGCTAAAATTGACTGAAATTAACCACAATTTACCATCTAAGTCTTCCTCTGGAGGTTCCACGCCTTCAGTAGACTCCACAGTTCCAAAACAGTTACATCAGACTGATTCTGCCAGTACAGCTATTGTCTAGCTGGGGAGAGAATGTCCTCGCAGAACTCCAGGAATAACTATTCTTATAACCACAGAGTCCGAATCTCCAAGTTCCCACATGTATTTCCTGGCAAGTGAAAGCCTTACTTTATGGAAATGGGGACTGAGAAACAAATTGAATTAAGGTTAGCCATCGAGAGAAAATATTCAAAATCTTCCCTTAAAAAGTCTAATTTTTCTTCCTCATTAATAAAAAAAGTTGCTATACATTCTTCAAGACATAACTGCAGTTTACATTAATCACAGGCATTTTAAGAGCCTGGCCCTGAGATAAAATATCTGCACAGGTAAAATAAAAAGAAAATATGCTTGCATTTTTATCAAATAGTAAATCATTATGGGGAATGGTTTTCATAACATTCACTTTAAAACTTGATCACTATACTAGAAGTGTTTTGATCCAACTGGGTATATTAAGTAGATAGAGTGGGTATGAACCTTGTTATAGAGAACAGACCCAAGCCACCAATAAGACTTATTAAGGTATGTCTTTCTCCACTTTAAAGTTCAATTTGATCTTCTCTTTATATGTCAAATTAGGGACTACTTGTACAAAATAGGATGATTTTGATTATGTCATTAAAAAAAGAGAATCTTTATTGTGTGAAAAATTATACCTGTTTTCACCAGGGCGTGGTGGTGGTCAGTGCGCTCCGAGTGTCTTAGATCTGGCTATTCAGCCTCTGCTGACATTCAGTCCTCGTCATCTCCTCAAGCACTGGGTGGCTTGAACATCTGTCATTGCTATGGGTTAATCTTTTGTTTTTGTGATTTATTGTTTGGTAGTAAAATTTTATAAACTCTCATAATTGTAAGTTCTTCAAGGATAAGAATTATGACTTCCACTTCCTGTACAAAAGTCCCACAATACCAAATAACAATCAACATAAAAGATGGTGTTGACCAAATTACTCATCTGGGGATGAAATTAGATACCTGGTTACTGCATCTATGAAAATAATATTTATTTCAGCTTCTTGATAATAGTTCATTACAATTTTCTTGTGCTTTATTTCTTCCTCTTTCTGATGACTTAAATCAAACATCTATAATTAAAATATTAGTAAAGAAAAAGAAAGCATTCCAAGTAACAGAGCATGCAGCATTATGTAGATAAATATATTGGAATAACCGACTAGAATTTATTTAGTTTTTATTAGGTGATTTGCATCATTTTAACACAGCTTTGGCTCAGTCTGATTAATATGATCGGTTCCCCTTTCCCTTCATTCTAAGGAAGAGAGGTTATAAAACAGAGACACCTAACTAGTTTTCTTAAGGGACATATGAGAAAATAGTTATTGAAGTCCTAATGGCCCATTTGGCTTGCTTTCAAGTCCACACAGTCTCCTTTTACATTCTTACATTTTTCTTATTTCCACAAATCAGTTGCTGAATTCATCATGGGTTACATGGAAGCTACTGTTGTCATAGTTTTGTGCTCATGTTTGCAAGTCAGTTTTGAGATCCTTGATAAAAGGTACCATCAGAAGCTCAAAATGTTTTTCTTTCATTACTAGGCAACACAAATAAAAATTGTTCCAGAGTCACAAAGATTATAACATAAAGGAGGTATTAATAAGCTCCACAATAGGGGAAAAAAGAATCGATGGAAGGGCAAATCTGTTGCCTTCAGGTTTCACTGAGAGTCTCACATTCAATTTCAAAAGGGATTTGCATATTAAAAACAAGCAGGAAGTCACATTTTTGGCAAATGTGAAGAAATTCAAATCCCGAACAGTGGTCAAATTTCTGCATTCACAAAAGCTGAGTGGGCTCTCAACTTGGCAAACATGTGATTTCAGCCCCTTTCAAAGAGAGAAAAAAAATGCTTTAAAAGGCTAAAAAGCAAAAGCATCTTGGACATTAAATATTTTTCCCCCCAAAATAAAGACTCTGATGAGTTATGTGTGAAGGAATCAGAAACACATGGATAAAGCTTTACTTAAAACAAACATAGGTTTAAGCGTGGAGAGAAAGCCGTAAGCAAAGTCTGCTAAGAGCTTCTTTCAATCACAAATATTTGCAAACAGGGTTGACTTTTCCAGCACATCACAGATTTTCTATGTCTAGTGTGATGGCATCATTCACTGGAAATTGCCATTTACCTCGTATTTTTCTGGCCCCTATATGGCTGCCATTCGCTCTCTATTGCTCATCTTCCCCAAATTGCAATTGTTTAGGCCACACAAATGCAGCCTCACACAGAGCAGGCAGGCAGCCCCATGCTTTTGGATTTGAGGAATGTTCTGTGCCTGAACAATACCTAGAAACTTTACCAGGTGCATCTTAATAAGCACTGTTTCCAGAATGGCCATCTCAGGATGCTTTCTAATCCTTCTCCAGCCACTTTGGCTAAATTGGTTTCATGTGCCATTCACTCTAGATTTGTGGCAGGCTGGTTTTTCTCTGGCCGTGGGTGACATTTTCCTGGCCCGGCAATCACATGCCTAGGAGGTTTCTACTCTTGCATGAAGGCAAATTCCGGCCAAAGGAGCCTGGCTGACATGCTGGAGGCTCAAATCCTCCAGACACACAGGGTGTAGATGGGGAACAACTGGCGCCATGCTGCGCGTTCCCACCCATCTGCAGCATTTCCAGCACATGAGGGTGAGTCAAAGGTCTTCCCTCTGTTTTCAACAAGTGAAACTGGGTCTCCAGCATCTAAATGCTGCTGTTGGAGCTCAGCTCATGGAGAAAATGGGAAAAACTGGAATATAATAATCTAAGTTACATAATTAAAGCAGTGGGTCTCTAACTTGACTGTGTATTAATATAGCCTAGGAAGCTTAAAAAAAAAATTCTCATGTCTGGGTCCCATGAACCACAGATTCAGATAGAATTGGCACAGTATGTAACCTGAAGGTCTAGATTCTTTAAAGTTCTCTAGATGATTCTTAGATATGCAGCCAAGGTAGAGAATCTCTCAACTAGGGCTTCAGGGTTGATTTTCATGGTGAAGCTAAGTATTGGTGTAGAAGCATGGTACTCAAACCTGGCTGTATATTAGAATCACCTGTGGTGATTTTGGGGCTTCCCAGGTGGCACTGAGACAAAAACTAAGATCATGGCATCCGGTCCCATCACTTCATGGCAAACAGATGGGGAAACAATGGAAACAGCGATAGACTTTATTTTCTTGGGCTTCAAAATCACTGCAGATGTTGACTGCAGCCATGAAATTAAAAGACACTTGCTCATTGGAAGAAAAACTATGACCATCCTAGACAGCATATTAAAAAGCAGAGACATTACTTTGCCAACAAAGATCCATCTAGTCAAAGCTATGGTTTTTCCAGTAGTCATGTATGGATGTGAGAGTTGGACCATAAAGAAAACTGAGCGCCAAAGAACTGATGCTTTTGAACTGTGGTGTTGGAGAAGTTCAGAGTCCCTTGGACCTTAAGGAGATCCAACCAGTCCATCCTAAAGGAAATCAGTCCTGAATATTCATTGGAAGAACTGATGCTGTAGCTGAAACGCCAATACTTTGGCCGCCTGATGCGAAGAACTGACTCATGTGAAAAGACCAGGATGCTGGGAAAGATTGACAACGGGAGGAGAAGGGGATGAAAAAGGATGAGATGGTTGGATGGCATCACTGACTTGATGGACATGAGTCTGAGTAAACTCCAGCAGTTGGTGATGGACAGGGAAGCCTGACGTGCTGCAGTGCATGGGGTCGCAGAGTTGGACACGACCGAGCGACTGAGCTGACTGAACTGAGGTGGCACTAGTGGTAAAGAACCTGCCTGCCAATGCAGGAGACACAAGAGACCGGGTTCAATCCCTGGATTGGGAAGGTCTCCTGGAGGAGGGCACAGCAGCTCACTCTAGTATTCCTGCCTGGAGGATCCCCTGAACAGAGGAGCCTGGCGAGCTACAGTCCATAGGGTTGCAAAGAGTTGGACACAACTGAAGCAACTTAGCAAGTGGTGATTTTTAAACTATAATACTAATGGGCACTCTTGAAATTTCTGTTTAGTTATGTAACATTTACTATGGTCTAAGCTCTGTGGTGGACTTCCCAGCTGGTGTAGTGGTAAAGAATCTGCCTGCCAATGCAGGTGATGCAAGAGATGCAGGTTTGATCCCTGAGCTAGGAAGATTACTTGGAGAAGGAAATGGCAGTCCCCTCCCATGGGCAGAAATTCCCATGGACAGAGGAGCCTGATGGGCTGTAGTCCGTGGGGTCAGGAAGAGCTGGATACGACTGAGCAACTGAGCACACAGGCACGCAGGCGCACACACACACACACACACACACACAAGCTCTCTTCTAAATGTGAGGTATACACACACAAAACATTATCTACTTAAGTGTTTTCTTAGCTGTTGGTCTGAGCTCTTCTAAGTGGATACACGTATATCTTCGCAAAAAGCCTATGAGCTAGGTGCTTATAGTATCTACCTCCAAAATGGCCCCCAACGATCTTTACTTCCTGACAGAAGGGTGTAGTCTCCTTCCAAACTGAATCAGGGTTGGTCTGTGTGACCCACAGAACACTGTATGAGGGGTGGTGTATGCCCTTAAGGCTAGGTCCTAAAATGCACTGCAAGTTCCGCCTTGGTCTCTTGGGTCGTTTTCTTTGGAGGAAGTCAGGTAGCAAGCCGTGTGGACTCTCTAGCAGTTCCTAGAGTTCTCTACTTTGTGGAGAAAAGCTGAAGCTCCCCGCCAACAATAAGCACCATTTTGTGATTTCATGTGAGCAAACCACCTTGGAAGTAGCTCTTCCAGCCCTAACCAAGCCATCACAAGACTGTTGCCTAAATCCTGGCTTAGAGAAACCCTGAGCTGAAACTGCCCAACCAAGCTTCTCCTGCATTCCCACCCAGAAAACCTGAGAGAGATCTTAAGGCATGAGAGCTTCGGGTGACTCAGGCAGCACTGATACGAGGCCATTATTATTCCTACTTTATAGCTGAAGAAACCGAGTCATGGAGAAGCGAAGTAACTTAAGAGTACACAGCTAGAGAGAATATATTTGGAAACTAAATTAGGTAGTTTATCCCCAAAATCTATGCTCTTGAAAATGATGCAAGGAAGCCACCCATGCATGTGTTAGGTAATACCTGTAGGAGAAGAAGGGAAAATGGCAATGATAAGCCAAAAAAGTTGACTCATGTGAATACCTGACATATTTTATATGCTTTATCCACTGTTTCAAAAGTATTAGGCCATCGAAATCCTATCCTTCTGCTAGTCACTCTACACTTTCCATTATTTCTTTCAGCACATGGCTTTGAAGGAGCTCTCAGAGCATCGTCCACTCCAGCCCTTTGAACTTATGACCAGTACTCCAAAATACAGACTGTGGAGTCTATGTTCAGATGGATCAACAAATATTTCCTCATATTTAAATTCTTTTCCACTTTAAGTTAAATCTTCATTTACGTTTTTGCAATCTTTGAGAACTAAGCTGTGGTTTATATTTTAAAGAGGTCTTTTCCATGTGGTTGAGGAGAAGTCCAGATGTTTAAGAGGCAGAAAGCCTTCAGCTCAGTCTTTGCTGTGTGGCTTTGGGCAAGCTACTGGGTGCTCGGGTGTCACTCTTAGGGATGCTGATTCAACTGTCCTGGGAGGAAGCCTAGGTATGGGTTTTTTTCAAGCTCCCCACTCCAGGATTCTTGCCTGGGAAATCCCATGGACAGAGGAGCCTGGTGAGCTACAGGCTCACCTGTTGCAAAAAAGCTGGACATGACTTAGCGACTAACCAACAGCATAGAATGTATAGGGCTTCCCAGGTGGCTCAGGTGGTAAAGAATCTGCATGCAACGCAGGAGACCTGGGTTTGATCCCTGGGTTGGGAAGATGCCCTGGAGAAGGGCATGGCAACCCATTCCAGTATTCTTGCCTGGGAAATCCCATGGACAGAGGAGTCTGGTGGGTTACAGTCCATAGGGTTGCAAAGAGTTGGACACAACTTGGCAGCTAAACAAAAACACAGGCTGTACAACACCACGTGTATAAACTGTGGGCTTTGGATGATAACAGCACATCAATGTAATCATGAACTGTAACAGACATGCCACTCTGGTGAGGATGGTTGATGATGGGGGAAGTTGTTACAGTAGGTGATGAGGACGAGAGGCACGTGGGAAATCCCTGTGCCCTCTGCTCAGTTTGGCTGGGAACTTAAAACAGCTCTAAAAATATTAAGTTTACTTGACGAAAAGAGTAGATGGATTAGAAAGTAGATTTAAAATTGCTTGAAGTTTAAAGATGAAACATTAGACTTAAATAGAACATCAGCCATCTGATGAGCTTCTTGGGATTATACTCCCTGATCATGAATAAATAATTTACTTTTCTCTCCATTAGAAGTGACTTCTTGGAGATATAAATTTTAGATTCAAGCTTATTTGCATTTGGGCATCAGGAGACATGTATTCATGTCCTAGGGGATGTCATTAAAAACTACCATAAATTGGGAAATCTATTCTCTCACAGTTCTTGGGGATTTTTTTTAAGATTATTTTTTATGTCAATCATTTTCAAAGTCTTTATTGAATTTGTGACAATATTGTTTCTGTTTTATGTTTGGGGTTTTTGGCTTTGAAGCATGTGGGATCCTACCTCCCTGATCAGGGATCAAACACACACCCTCTGCACTGCATGGCAAAGTCTTAACCACTGACTGCCAGGGAAGTCCCTCTCTCAGTTCTTGAGGCTTGAAGTCGACAACCAGTGTGTCAACCGAGTCATGCTCTGAGGGGAGGATCTGTCCTTGCCTCCTCCATCTTCCTTAGCCTCAGGCTTTCCTTGGCTGGTGGCTAGATAGTTCCCTCTTCACATGGCTGTCTTGTTACAACAATACTGGTCATATTGAATTAGGAGCACATTATACTTCAATATCGGAGAAGGCAACGGCACCCCACTCCAGTACTCTTGCCTGGAAAATCCCATGTACGAAGGGGCATGGTGGGCTGCAGTCCACGGGGTCGCTAGAAGTCGGACACGACTGAACAACTTCACTTTCATTTTTCACTTTCATGCAATGGAGAAGGAAATGGCAACCCACTCCAGTGTTCTTGCCTGGAGAATCCCAGGGATGGGGGAGCCTGATGGGCCGCCGTCTATGGGGTTGCACAGACTGAAGTGACTTGGCAGCAGCAGCAGCATACTCCAACATGATTTCCACTTAATTACAGCTGCACCAATCCTAATTCCAAATAATGTCACATTCTGAGAAACTAAGGGTTAAGACAGCAGGGGTGTCAGGGGCGGGGGGCGATTCAGCCCATCATGAGAAGAAAGATACAGAACACAACATATGCTCATGGATCTTGGTTGACCGAAGAGACGTGGGACTAGGTGTCTGTCCAGAGATGCCCTCAGTTGTTTCCAGTCTGGACAGTAGTTAGCCCAGCTATTAAAAGGCATCCAATTCCTTTCATAAGAGCATGATATCAGTAGTTGTAAGCTAACATCGCTAATATCTAGGCTAATATCACTTTGGATTTTTGGCATCTTTGAATCCTCACTTAATTAGATGAGAGAGTGGGACCACACACCCACTTTAACTGCAAATCAAACAAAGAAAATCCCTACCCTGATGCTATTTAAAAACACGAGTGACTGACACACATCACTAGTGTCTCTGTCATGTTGCAAACTTTCTTTCTGTACTACACAACCTCCTAGCAAGCCTAAAAGCTTTCATACAGACGAAGCCACTTTTGTAAATTAATAACAGATTTAAAAAGAAAGCTTTTAAATATACAAGTCCTACTCTAGTCCCCTTCCAGAGAATAGAGTCACTTTGAACTTGTTCCTAATCTGAAGGACCCATCAGGCCAGCACAAAATGGGTATTATTTTTGGCTACTGCGGTGTGGATGTTTATCCATCCCATACAAAGTTAAAATGACCTGCATATACTTTTGAGAATGCCAAGAATGATTGTCTGGCTGAATGAGAATGAGCGCAATGTTTCAGAAAACACATTGAGACCCAATAAGTTTTAAAAGCTCCTTTCTTCAGATATGAGTAGAGGCTTCTAGATAAACAGTCTTACTGAATCTTCTCAAGATACTATTGTGCCAAAATAATCAACAGATATTTAGGAACTAGGAAGAAAGGAGATGTAAAAAATGATTTAAGAAGAAGAAAAGAAGGAAGAGGAAAAGGAGGGAGAGGTTGAGGAGACAAAATATAAACAGCATATAATAGGTATAGACTCACAGGGGTTCAGAAATAGTTATGAGACAAACTTTAAAATAGTCATGCTGACTATGTTCAAGTGATTAAAAGACAAGATCGAGAATTTCAGCAGAGAAGTGGAAAATGCTGTTGATTATAAAATATTCTTTTGCAAAGTATTGCAAAATATTATTTACTATAAAGCCAACTAGTATGATTGGAAATAAAATACATTCTCTGCCTTTAAGCTGTGTCACGCAAATAGAAAATATCACAAGAGCAAGAAGAAATGAACCTCTTTCTTTCACCATATGCGAATTTTTCCCCACCCTTGAATTCTCCCAAACCATGCCAAATGTTTGCTTCATAATTAGATTATAATTAGTTTATTAAAATGTAGGTTTTTCTTGTAGTTTCTGTCAAACTTTTTGTTTTGCTTTTATTGGAAAAAGAAATGTAAACCACGTTTATTACTGATACATGAATGAGACGGCCCAATTTCTTAATTACATCATTCTGTTAAATGCATAATATTTTCATTTTGAAAACTGCTTTCTCTGAAGAACAGCTACTCATGTTCACACTTGGACTTAGTCTTTTCTTTGCTGCGTGGTTACCACCCAGGAATTCTACCATGTACTGACTTAGTTCCTTTCTCTTTTCAACTCCATGTCCTTTTTTATATTCTTCCCTCGTTTTGCTACTTTATTCTCATTACAACAGTGGTGTCTGGGAGATAAACTTCCTATCTGTGCATTTCTGAAAATGCAGAATGCGTACATCCATAATCGTCTCATTATTTATTCTATTACATACTATTCTGATTTTGGTTTTGCTTTTTCCCCCCCGTTTATACACTTAATGTGAAGACTGATAATATTACAATTTTTTCCTCTTAGATTATTTTTTTCCTTCATCTTCTCTTTTTTCCATTTTTGGAATTTTTATCAAACAGATGTTAGATATATTAAATTCATTTTTCAAATCTTCTAATTTATTTTATTTTACATTTAATTGTTATTGAAGAACAATTGATTTGCAATGTTATGTTAATTACCGATGTGCAGCAAAGTGATTCGGTTATGCATATATAAATACATTCTTTTTTGTATTCCTTTTAATTATGGTTTATCGCAGGATATTGATTATAGCTCCCTGCTATAGTTCCAGCCACGTTGTTTGCCATTCTATATACAACAGCTCGCATCTGCTCATCCCAACCTCCCAATCATCCCTCTGTTTCAAAAAGAAAAACATTTGGAAGTTGGCTTGCTAACAATGGCATCTTAAAGGATCAATAGTCAGAAAACAGGTGCCTCCAGACTGCCTTGATAATGTTAAGTTACAAATATGAAAAAAATGTTTCAAAAGTCTAGTTTCACTTTAGGATCTAATTTTCACACTGATTTTAATGTAAAATTATTTCCAGATACATTAAGATATATTTATGACAGTTCTATGCGTACAGTTTCCTTAATCATATAAATAATCTCCCCATCTATCCTCCTAGACAAACTTTGGAGGTCGAGGGTTTTTCTTAATGGACACAAATAGACATGATGATTCACAAAATCTAGGTAAATTATTTTAATTTTGGCCAGTAAGACCCATTTCTCATCCTTTTAAAAGACTTATGATCCCAACTGTCTGATTATAATTATCAAAAATTTGACTGAAAATACTGAAGCTTATTAAGAGTACTTAGTTAAAGGAGGGAGCTAATAGCAGTGGATTTCAAAGAACAGAAACTGGTCCTCTCTTGCCTTAGCTATAAAACATCCCACCGTCCTGCCCCAGGTACTACTTCATTAGTTGCTAAGTAGGTGTCTCTAGAGTTAGTCTTGTACCTTCCCATCCATTCCCTTCTTAAGTCACCAGAGTAGTTCTTTCTACTTGAAAACCTGAATCCTTTCTGTGAAGGAGGAGAGTCACAAACCAGATACTGAACAAAGTGTAAACCTTTGCGTTAGACCAGTAGTTCTCAGACTCTAGCATGCATCGGGTTCATGGGCAGGGTTTTTTAAAACACATATATGTATCCTTCTATCCCCCAACCTCAAATTCCTGATTCATTGGTCTGGGACAGAGTCAAGAATTTGCATTTCTAATACGTCCTAAGGTGATTCTGGTGTTACTGATAAGGGATTGCGTTCTAAGAACCAGGGCATCCGCGTTCTACCAATGTGACAGATTGGAGAGTAGCTGAATTTGAAACATTGCCCCTGAGTTCCCAGTTGTGGTCACTGTTCAGTCACTAAGTCGTGTCTGACTCTTTGTGACCCCATGGTCTGCAGCACACCAGGCCTCCCTGACCCTCGCTGTTGCCCGGAGTTCGTCCAAGTTGATGTCCCTTGAGTTGGTGATGCTCAAGGGTGATCCAACCATCTCATCCTGAGTTCCCAGACAGGGTAATAAAATCCTAGTAGGCCATTGGATAGACAGGTTAGGAGCTAGAGCACAGGTCTTTTTTAAAAAACAAAGCAAAATGCAAGCTGTCAGATTCCTAGTTATTGAATGGTTCTTTTACTCCTTAAAGCTTTTAGAATTAAGCTAGCAAACAATCCATGGCAGTCACCACAAGTTTAAGGAAATTTTGGGTTAAATATAAGACGACACCACTGAGAATGAGATAATTTTATCTCCCTACTTCCTTCTCTAACGGGATTGAAAGAAAATATCCTCTTACACTAGGAGTGAAAGGCCTTATCCAGCTGGGGCTTCTCCAGCTTTCTTCAGGATTGTATAGGAGTCAGCCATCCATCTTATTTTTATAGATTCTTCTGTCTAAATGTCAAGGCCATCACCTGGCCACATCTTAGCTACTGATTCGCTATTGATCTGCTTGTGTCTGCTGTCCTCCATTCTACTCCAGGTAGGGAGGGTTTTTTGTTTGCTTGCTTCCTTTGAATGTTGCTTTCTATTTCTTTATTTGATTAAGTGATTGTTTCTCACTGGCCGTGAACAGATTGGCCCCTTTTCCACGTTTGTTGCCATCAAGCTCTTCCAGAATGGAATCCACCTCAAAGATCACATCTTTGATACTTTCTCCCGAACATTCCCCCGTGGTTCTGATTCCCATTTGTGTATCTCCTACCCTAAGTGTTATGACTCCGAATCACTCAAGTTCCATCTTTTGCTTTTCCATCACTAGTAGGCGTCTTCTTTCCCTACCAAGATGGAAAGCTCTTTGAGGGTCTGGAAAAAACTTACTTCCTAATATACAAAAGAGTAATTTAATTAGCACTAGGCTGAGTACATGCTCTACAAATAATTGTAAACTTTAAAAATTTTCCCCAAGTGGGTGAGGCTGGGTGCTTCTTGTGTATTAATTTTGCTTCCTTCTGCCTCCTTCAAAATGTAAAGACAAAAAAAAGTGATTGAAACTCAACTACCTAGAGAACAAATTAAGTGGGAAGCTTATCTTTTCAATTCTAATAAAATGTTTAAAATAATTAATATGCCAAGCAAAAACCATTATTCTGTCATGAAACTAGTTTATAATATTTGGTTTCGAAACAATACTTTTTATTATTAAAGATGTTTGCAAGAAAAAGAAATCTTGTACCAAAAATGTATATAAGTATCATAGAGAAGCTATTTTACTTTCAAAATAAGAGACTAAGTACAATTTTGCTCATCTATTTGATTTTAACAGAATGTCAGTCACATTCTGTCACAGAATCTGGATTATTTAAGAGTCACTGGAATTTTATGCTAATAGAAAATATGCCACATATGGTGAACAGAAAATGGAGGAACTTTATGTTTACCAAATGTTACAAAATGCAGAAATGCAGTCCAATCCCTTAAACCCTGCTTATTGTTCACATTGTATTAGAAGGAATCACACTAGCTATTCTCAACAATTTCAAAATGTCGCAATCATCGTCCCTTTGATGATACTGACCTAGAGTTTCTAAGGCATTCATTTGCCTCCAGCTGTTTATTCCTATTTGGTGACTGTTAGGTTGAAAATACTTCAGCTTAAATTGAGTGAGTTATACCAAGATGTTGAAACATTACTATGATTCTTGAAGATATGTGTTGTCAATAAACAATTCTGTCCTTTCTCCATCAATTTCACCTTTCTGAATTCTAAATGTTCTATAAATCTACTCCTGGATTGTCTTCTATTTTTTTTTGTCTATTTTTGTGACCTTCTGAGAGACATAGGAAACAATAAATAACTTACTATTCTAGGCTGATTTCTGATTAACCACAAATATATAATTAAATGGAAGCAGTGAAAACACACAGGTCAAAAACTTCTTCAATAGGACACTTCAAACCCCACTTATGTAATGAAAGCTTTCTTTAACCTCACAGCCTGGGGTGTTCTCTGCTAGACCTTAAGCCCCACATTTCTAGCAAAGAGTTTTGGGCAGTATTTTGATATTTAAAAACTAATTTTCTATCTTCCTGTGACTTGCTTCTTTATATATATACATATATATATAAATTTATTCATTTTAATTGGAGGCTAATTACTTTACAATGTTGTATTGGTTTTGCCATACATTGATATGAATCCACCACAGGTGTACATGTGTTCCCCATCCTGAACCCCCCTCCCAAATCCCTCCCCATCCCATCCCTCTGGGTCATCCCAGTGCACCAGCCCGGAGCACCCTGTCCCATGCATTGAACCTGGACTGGCGATTCATTTCACATATGAGAATATACATGTTTCAATGTCATTCTCCCAAATCATCCCACCCTCGGCCTTTGCCACAGAATTCAAAAGACTGTTCTATACATCTGTGTCTCTTTTGCTGTATCTCATACAGGGTCATTGTTACCATCTTTCTAAATTCCATATATATGTGTTAATATACTGTAGTGGTGGAGAAGGCAATGGCACCCCACTCCAGTACTCCTGCCTGGAAAATCCCATGGACGGAGGAGCCTGGTAGGCTGCAGACCATGGGGTGGCAAAGAGTCGGACACGACAGAGCGACTTCACTTTCACTTTTCCCTTTCATGCATTGGAGAAGGAAATGGCAACCCACTCCAGTATTCTTGCCTGGAGAATCCCAGGGACGGGGGAGCCTGCTGGGCCACCGTCTATGGGGTCACACAGAGTCAGACACGACTGAAGCGACTTAGCACTAGCAGCATACTATAGTGGTGTTTTTCTTTCTGGCTTACTTCGCTCTGTATAATAGGCTCCAGTTCCATCCACCTCATTAGAACTGCTTCAAATGTATTCTTTTTAATGGCTGAGTAATACTCCATTGTGCATATGTACCACTGCTTTCTTATCCATTTGTCTGCTGATGGACATCTAGGTTGCTTCCATGTCCTGGCTATTGTAAACAGTGCTGCGATGAACACTGGGGTACACGTGTCTCTTTCAATTCTGGTTTCCTCAGTCTGTATGCCCAGCAGTGGGATTGCTGGGTTGTATGGCAGTTCTATTTCATATTTCAATTCATTGACGGCATGGGAGATGCCTTTAATTTCCTACTATAATAAAATGCTTAGTATAGTACTTGATACATTGTACTCACATAATATAAAGTTGGGGGGGGTTGTAAGATTTTTTTAATGTGGACCATTTTTAAAGTTTTTATTGAATTTGTTACAACATTGTTTCTGCTTCATATTTTGGGTTTTTGGCCATGAGGCATGTAGGATCTTAGCTTCCTTACCAGGGAAAAAACCTGCACTTTCTGTATCAGAAAATAGAGTCTTAACACCGGACTGCCAGGGAAGTCATTATACACACGTAATTAATACAGTTGAGTAGAGGGTCAAAAAGAAGAGTTTTGTTTCAGCCAATAGACATGCCTACAGATGGACATGTAACTTGAAATTTATTTAATTTAATTACATGTTAAAAAAATAGGAGTTGCTCTTATTTAAAGAAGTAATAGAAAAATTGATCTTAGAGTTGGTATTTAAAAGCCATATAGTGTAGTTTCCAACCCACATAAACATACACCTCAAGAATGTTCTTATAAATGGGCATTGAGTCTCTTGAAAATCTCCAGTGAAAGAAAAAAAGCTATGACACCAGAGTCTGAAACATTTCTAATATTTCATAAAGCAAAGTATCATTTTTAACCAACCTTTTAGAAAAGAATGAGGCTTCCCTTGTGGCCCAGCTGGTGAAGAATCCGCCTGCAATGCGGGAGACCTGGGTTCGATCCCTGGGTTGGGAAGATCCCCTGGTGAAGGGAAAGGCTACCTATTCCAGTGTTCTGGCCTGGAGAATTCCATGGACTGTATAGTCCATGGGGTCACAAAGAGTCGGACACAACTGAGCTACTTTCACTTTCACTTAGAAAAGAATCTAACGGACTTCTCTGGAGGCCCAGTGGTTTAAGACTTCACGTTCTAATATAAGGCGTACAGGTTCAATCCCTGGTCGGGGGGCAAGAATGCCAAATGCCTCATGGCCAAGAAACTAAAGCACAAAACAGAAGCAATATTGTAGCAAATTCAATAGAGACTTTTAAAGAATGGTCCACATCAAAAAAATCATTAAAAAAAAATAGAAAAGAATTTGAATTTCTAACACCCTTATTTAAATCCACTCCTTCTTGAATCACAGACAACATGGTACTTGCTCACGTGATTCTCAGTCAAATAGATTTCCCTTAAACACTGAGATAGTTCAAAAGTCTTTTTGAGCAACCAGAGATTTATAGCCGCCAGTCAGTCGTGTGAGAATTAGCCAGCTCTAAGACAATATCTACAACAACCCACTAAGTGCCCGTGGCCTCCAGAAATGAAGGAACAATGTCCTCTCTTGGCAAGGAGTCTTGAGGAGCTCCATGGAGCCACAGGTAGAATGCAAATCTGGAAAATTGTGCTGCCAACTTGCTTCAGCTGGAGAAAAATCTGTCGTTAGATGCTTATCAGACATCCTTTTATTGTCTCCGTAACAATGGAGAGCAGTTCCACAAGCAGTCATTTTGCATGCCCTTCTCAGCAGAACAGAGGTTGCCAAATAATAAAAAGAAGAATACAGTAATGCACAATGGGAGGGTCCCCAGCAGGAAGGCGATGGGGAGGTACCAGGGTCAGGATGAAACTGGGCGGGGTGGGCGGGGTCAGTGATAAAGATGCTATCTAGTCTGCGCCCACCTTACTTCCTCTCTGCGTCTTAAATCACTTGAAGGAAGATCCATTTTAAATGTGCTGCATTGAGGACAATGATGCAGCCCGAAAGGCTTTTTTTCATTGGTATTATTGTTTGGGCTAACAATTTGCTTACAGGAATCTTGCTCCAACCGTAGCTATTTTTTATGACAGCTTGTCAGGAAAGCTGAAAGAGGAAAAGTGGAGCCTGAGGAGGGTAAAAAGGAAAAACCTCTCAAAGGGGGATGAGTCTTGGTTTTGATACCTGTGTGCTGCTAATGCTTCAAGACCTCTCTTCCCACTTTGTCCTCATGCTGTCAGTGACTGGATCCCCTCGCAGCTCATTTATAACAAGATGCTCTCAAGGCTTCTCGTGTGGTTCCCTGGGGGTCCTCAGGTCATTCTGACCAGCCAGCCAGCTTCAAATATCATCCTACCAAGCGAAGGACAGGCTCAGGCACAATAACAATGTGCTTTGGTACGGTACCTCATCGCCAGCATCGTCTACATAGGCATTGCATGAATGTCCATCTTTCCTGCTCTGCTGTCACCAAGAGAGTCACTTACTCTCAGTGGTCACAGGAATACAAAGCACGTCACACCTGGCTACCAATTTAAGGATTTTTTAAAATCAATTGGGCAAATAGACTAATTATTTGTTTTTACTGTGTTTTATCAGAGGAAATTCTTCAGCTGTTTTCAAGTAATATTCTTTATGCACGCTAAGGGCTGGGCCCTGAAGTAAAAAGATTAATAAGTTGGTCTCATGCCCGAGTGGACTACTGTGCTTCCCTCAGAAAGAGCCAGCTTCACTGTCAGGGGGCAAGTGCTGAGACGCTGGATTCTCACTGGGGGTTGCAGGAGAGACAGGTAGGCAGCCAGGCTGTGCTGCCTCAGGGATGACTCCCTGTAGCTGACGGCCTCTCTTTCTCCATCCCCGTGGACACAGGATTAAGGACAAAGGGAACAGAAGCTCTAATAGGAGATACAGTAATTTTGTTTTTACTTAGTAAAACAGTATTTCGTATCTTAGCCCTCCTGTTTATTCATTTATTTTTTTAACATTAATTGTATATGGTATTTTTTTGTTTTGTTTTGCTTTACGATGTTGAGTTAGTTTCTGCTGTACAACAAAGTGAAGTAGCTCTGTGTGTACATGTATCCCCTCTCTCCTGCGCCTCCCTCCCAGCCTGCACCCCACGCCTCTAGGTCATTCACAGAGCACCACGCTGAGCTCCCCGTGCTACACAGGAACTTCCTGCCAGCTATCTATTTTATGTATGGTAGTGTATCGGCTGCTTATCATCCTTATCATACCTTCTCTCCTTCCTCTTGGGTCTCTTTCCTTGTGGATGGCTTGTTGCTTTCTTCTCTGCTCATCTGACTCTGAATCACAAGGGCTGAGATGAAATAAGACAGCAAAAGTACCATGTTCCATTCAGGTAACTTTGGGCAGCTCAGATTTATGCCTTAGGAGGTTTCCTTTCCTTTGAGGTGTACATTTCTGTCCTTTTCTCACCAAGGACAGTGTGCAGTGGCTTAGAGATATATTGTGGATGAGAAAGATGAGTGCAACCACGGCTAGAGCGGGACAGAGTCACAGAATTTGGAATATTGACCGGTTCCTCTTGGAAGCATGACTTTCCACATCCCAGGTATTGTCACATCTACTGACGGTTTGTCCCAAAGGCGAGAATCTAAACAGCCGTGTTGCAAATTCTGCTTCTAATGCTACTTAACAAGCACGTGGGACACCGTCCTTTGGGACCCTGTTGGTAAGTGGTTTGTTGATTTACTTCCATCTTCTTCAGGTGCAAGTGAGAACTGAAAGAGTGTCAGGGCTCCGGCGATGCTCAGGGGTGCTGCCAAGATGTCAGGAGTAGACATGAGAGTCCTTTTCCCTCCCCTGTCCTACTTGGCTAGTGTGAGTGGAAGAAGGGGGTGTGGAAGGGTGTTGGTAGCACTGGAAGTTGATGTCTCAAAGAGAGATTGCAATGGATCGAATGTTTGTGTCCCTCCCAAAATGAATGTTCATTGGAAAAGACCCTGATCCTGGGAATGATTGAGGGCAGGAGGAGAAGGTGACAGAGGATGAGATGGTTGGATGATATCACCGACTCAGTGGACATGAGTTTGAGCAAACTCCGGGAGATAGTGAAGGACAGGGAAGCCTGGCATGCTGCAGTCCATAGGATCACAAAGAGTTGGACATAACTCAGGGACTGAACAACTACAAAATTAATATGTTGAAAGCCTAATCCCATTGTGATGGTATTAATATTTGGAGGTAGGACCTTTGGGGTAATTAGATCATGAGGATGGAGCCCCCATGAACGGGACTAACACACTTATAAGGAGAGGCCACAGGGCTGGCTAGCCTTCTTTCCGCTATGTGAGGGTGCAACAAGGAGTGGGCAGTCAGCAACCAGGAATCAGGCTCTTCTGAGACCAGGATCTGCCAACACCTTGATCTTGGACCTCCCAACCTCTAGGACTATGAGAAATAAATCCTGTTGCTTAAAAGCCACTCAGTCTATGGTATTCTGTTAGAGCAGCCTGAGTAAAGACAGAGACGGACAGGGAAATGGGAGCATTGATGTCAGACATCGAGTGGAGCTCCACGAAGCCTGAGGCCCATGCTGTCCTGAGCTCCAGAAGGCACTGCCACACCTGGACTCTTTCTTGGATGCCATGTGATCCTGCCTCTTCTAATTTTGTATGTATCTCTAGAATTAAACCATCATCTCATCCCTGCCTAGTCTCAGTGACCAAAGGGGAGGCAACGGGCTAAGAGGATGAAATATACCTAGATGGTCCCACGTTGACTTTGGGGCCCCACAGAAGACTCCAGAAATGACCAGGAACTGAGTCTAGCAGGAAAGACAGATTCATAAACACACAGTTGTAATATTAACGTGTGATCTGGACTAAGGCACCCCTTAGCCGATGGAGCTGTGACTGAAATGTATGTTGCCTTCATAGCATTTTGTGGATTAACTTTATATTAGCTGATTGAATATGGCCTCTAGGTTTTTCATTCTTTTTCTCTTTCTCTTTCCTTTTTTGTTTTTAGTATTGCATGCTGGGGGTTTCCTTCCCTGGTGACTCGGGGTAAAGAATCTGCCTGCCGTCACAGGAGACACAAGAGACATGGGTTTGATCCCGGGGTCGGGAAGCTCCCCTGGAGGAGGGCATAACAATCCACTTCAGCATTCTTGCCGAGATAATCCTATGAACAGAGGAGCCTGGCGGGCTATCGTCCATGGGGTTGCAAAGAGTCAGACACAACTGAGTGCGTGCACACACACACACACACACACATACACGTTGTGTTCTAAGAGAGAATTTGGTTCTTGGCTTGGGGCACTGGTTGACACAGGACACAAACCCAGATTAGTAGGTAGGGTACACGGTGAACCCAGCCAGACCTTAACTGTGTCAGAAGAGCAGACGAAGGAAGGAAATGCACTGGGTCTACACTTTTCTCTTCTGAACCAAGACAACCACGTAAGACCTAGGAGGGTTCCTAGAGATAAGCCCCTGTCCTGGGGTCCCTAAATGCCTGAAGTGACGAAAGATGGACTGCTATTACTTCATTGTGCTTCACTGTTATCATTTCATCTTATAAATAAACAAAGAAAACCAGAAGCCTCACCTACGGACAGTATTCAAAGTTTAGCCCTAATCCTTTGCTCTTCAGGCCTTGGAGAGGAGCAGTTGTGGGGGCTCAAGAGTGATTTCCATGTGCAAGCACTCTTCTAAATATCTTTGTACAATACTTTTACCTGGAACTCTCCTGAAAGATGGTACCATTTTTATTACACCCATTTTATAGATGAGGAAAACTGAGGCATGGCTCTTTTAGGCCACTTGCCCAAGGACTTTCTTATAGCCAGGAGAATATAAGACATAGCAGAGGCACTTCCGCATTGGCCTAACTTCTTCCCTGGGGAATAAAAAAAAAAATCCGAATTCTTTGTTGGAAGTCCTCCGGCAGACAGTTGGCAGTAGCCATGGATGGTTTCCAGCTTGAATTCACGCCTTTCAACCATTGCCCCTGCAGTGGGTCTTATCTGAGGAAGGACCAACCGTGTGATTTCAGAGAATTTGGAAAATCCCCCCAGTCCCCAAAGTGTTGCTCCCTCTCTGCCAGGGGATACTACCTGCTCTGTGTCAGTTGAGGGCAGCATGAGAGTGACAATTCCATTCAGAAAGGTAGCGGTCAACCTCAGTCTAGATCAAATGTCAGGCAGCGACTGGCACACTTTCTAAAGCAAGCTTGTGGGCTAAGTCGCTTCAGTCGTGTGCGATGCTGCAACCCCATGAACTATAGTCCGCAAGGCTCCTCTGCCCATGGGATTCTCTCAGCAAGGATACTGGAGTGGGTAGCCATGCCACCCTCCAGGGGATCTCCCCAACCCCGGGATCGAACCCATGTCTCTTGTGTCTCCTGCTTTGGCAGGAGGGTTCTTTACCACTAGCTCCATCTGAGAAGCCCAAAGCTAGTTTGGGGACAAAGAATTAAGAAGACTCAAGAAGCTCAGAGGGCTTTCCTGGTATCTCAGATAGTAAAGTGTCTGCCTACAATGCGGAAGACCCGGATTCAATCCCTGGGTCGGAAAGATCCCCTGGAGAAGGAAATGGCAATCCACTCCAGTATTCTTGCCTGGAAAATCCCATTGACCGAGGAGCCTATAGGCTACAGTCCATGGGGTCGCAAAGAGTTGGACACGACTAAGCGATTTCACTTTTCAAGAAGCTCAAAACGGTGTAGAAAAGATAGCCCGGAGGGCAGGAGCCAGAAGACAAACCTCACCGATGTCCAAGGGGGCCAAGGCCTGACTCATGCTGACCAGATGGCCTCAGAAGTTGCGGGGCCCCTGCAGAGGCAGGAGTGACCAGGGGCGTCCCAGTCTGGTAGTCCTACTTAGCCTCAGGGCCTGGCCCAGCCACATAGCTAGAGCCTCAGCCGATTGCCGTCTCAGCGCCTGCAAGGTCCTGAGGCTGCCAGATCACTGCTACCACTCCACCGTCCTCTGTCCCTGGAGGGAGCCATCCGAATTGTCAGGGCCAGATTACATCTGACAAGCCAAACCATTTTTAAGGGGAGGGGGTCATGCAAAGCCCTTTCAGATGTTGGAATTAATACCCTCCACCCCACTGCATAAATCACAGCTAATTCTCAAACACTCTGAAGGCCCAGGCATCACTGTGCCTGTTTACTAGTTAGGATTCCTAGGTTTTTCTTCTTGGGCCTAGTTAGGAATTATCTCACAAGCACTAATTCCCTGAAGATAAAGGCTATTAGAAAGATTCCAACATCTTCTCTTTGTTTTTAAAACTCTAAAGCTCCCCCTTTATTTCTTTGGCCTACAGATGCAGAGCAACTGAAAAAGGAAATTAATTTCTCAGAGATGAGAGATGGCTGTTAAGAAACCAAGAAAATGAAAAATCACCAGGAAGAAAAAAGAATGAAAACATTGGCATGGAATATTCTCCACAACCAGTCTTCTATTTCTGTTACTACTCTTCCTTGAGCAGGAAGAGGGCGATAGTAACAGAGGAAGAGGGGGGGGGGTGGCAGGGAAGAAGAAGAAAAGGGAGAAAAACTTTCTAGATTTTTGGATATTCCAGAAAAAGCTCTTGATCCATCCTCTGGTCCTGGCAGAGGCCCTGGGTAAACCAGTTAACCAGATTCTTACTCATTTCCTCAGTTTATATTGATTAAGACTTCCCTAGAGATTTACCTGGTTGTTCAGTGGTTAAGACTTTGCCTTCCAATGCAGATGGTACCGGTTTGATCCCTGGTCAGGGAACTAAGATTCCACATCCCGTGTTTTTTTGGCCAAAAAGCCGAAACATAAAACAGAAGTAATATTGTAACAAATTGAATGAAGACTTTAAAAAATACGGTCTACATTAGATTTTTTTTTTTTAAAAAAGAATCCCTTAAACCCACAGTGATCAAAAGGGTTGACCTGGGACATGGGTGGCCCTCAGAGAGAACGCTGATTCTAAATGCTATTTGCTGTTGTTTGGTCACTAAGTCATGTCCGACTCTACTGCTAGCTGATGGGTTGTAGCCCGCCAGGCTTCTCTGTCCATGAGATTTCTCAGGCAAGAATACTGGAGTGGTTGCCATTTCCTCCTCCAGAAGATCTTTCCGACCCAGGGGTTGAATGTACATTTCCTGTGGTTTCTGGATTGTAGATGGAGTCATTACCGCTGAGCCACCAGGGAAGCCCCGAATCTAAATGAGTCCTTCCCTGAATTCTTACAGGCAGGCGACAACCAGGCGGCAGTACAAGGCCATATGTTCCCATTTTGCATAGAGCCAATCTGCTAGGTTAATGGTCAAAAGTTATACAAGCTGCACAATCATAATCCAAGAATAGCCTATTACTGAATCTTACTGAAAATTCTGACCTCACACCCACGCACACACACAAAATGGAGCCTCATGGCAGCACTGCCCAGGCCCTGTGATGGGCGCACATGCTGCTCTCTGAAATTCCACAGTTTCTGAGAAGGTGACTTTCACAACAGTGCCTCATCATTTTTGTTTTGGTTGGTTGGAGTTTCTAATGGCTATCAATCTTGCTCTTCAGTGATAAATTACTCTCGGTCCAGCGATATTATTATCCTAGCTTGATGTAATTTATTTGATTAACCCTGTAATGTGGAGTGATGCATTTTTGCATGAAGTTTATTTTTTGCCCTATAATTTCCTAGTTGCTAAACTAAGACACATGTGTGTTCTGGTTCAAATATGACTCTCCCACACCCGTGTGTGAGAGCAAATGTAAGCCCCGAACTCGACTCGAATGGTATCACCTCCAGGTATGATGTGTCTTCTAAACATTTGTTCTAAGTCATTGGCAACTTACTAACAAGATAAATGTAATTTCACTACCGGGTTAGTTTAGGTTTACTCGACGTGCTTTACAACTCTCAGTCCTGCGTATAAGCTCATGTGATCTTCACATACAGTAAGTACTTCTGACATACTGCCAGCAATGATTTTACCGCAATGTATTTCATTTTGCTTCTCTCTAAATTGATACAACCGGTGGAAAGTAGAGAGGGTAGGTCATGGAGATTTTCCCTGCTTAACTGGCCTTTCATCTTAAGAATGCTTGAGACTTATTGCCTTCAGGTAGTCTAGAAGAAAACATTAAAAAAAAAAAAAAGAATCTTGTGCTGGAGGAAGTATACAATAAACCCAAAGGACTGGAAACACTACATGTAACACATCTTCAGAGTATGGTCCTCTCTGTTTTCACCATTGCAGCCCCTTGTAAGGTCTAGAGTGCCACCCTATGTCTTCAGCTTTCTGGGCCTACTTCAGAAGCACAGTGAGGAAAGAAATCAGACTTTAAATAGTACTTCTGTCTCACGACAAAAGCAATGAATGTCCCTTTTCAAATTTTTCAAAAGTACAGTAAAATCCAAAGACAGAAGTACCAACAGCCCAAGGACTTCCCTGGCAGTCCAGTGGTTAAGACTGTGCTTCCCCTGCAGAGGGCGTGGGTTTGATGCCTGGTTGGAGAAGTAAGATCCTGCATGCTTTGTGGTGTGGGCAAAAAAAAAAAAAAAAAAAATATATATATATATCAATGGCCCAGTCGTTTTGCCACCCACCCTTAATATATTGGAATATTTAATATGTCTTCATTTTAAGCAAATATAGGTATAAATGTAGATTCTTATTACAAACTTAGAATCATTCTGTATAGTTTTCCTGAGCAGTGTATCAAGAACATTTTCCAGGTTTATCATTTTTTTTTCTTTTTTCCTAAAACACCATTTTAATCATTCTAAAATAAACATATTTATTTTAGAAAAATATTTATATATATAAATATACTGCCATTTATTTAAACAGTTCCCCAGGTCCAGGATCGTGTTGTTATAAAAACAATGTCGTGCCATCGTTGCAGCTAAATCTTTGCCCTTATCTAGATTTTCTTCATGATTAATTTCTACAACCTGGGATCACTGAGTTAAAAGTCATGAATATTCACTAACTTTTGAAACCTGTACTCAAATACCTTCAGAAAAGGAACCAGTCCTTTTCTGTACTTTAGAGAGAAATATGGGATGTTGAGTGGCAGAAAGCCCAGTTTCCGGGCTCCCTTGGAAAGTTTGTCCTATGGCTGGGCTGCGGAAGAACTTGCCAGCCTGCTTTGTGAAGGCGGCTCTAAATAGTCGTACCATGACCTTGAACTATGGAAGGACTGCCTTTGGTGCAGACCCATTGTTGGGAATCTAGAAGGCAGTGGGAAGGGTACCGGCCTGGAGACAGGATGTCTGAGTTCAGGTTCTGAGCCACACGTTAAACAGGTGACAAAACTGAGCAAATAATCTAATATCCTTTACCTGTAAACTGAAAGATTTGTTCTAATTGATCTCTATAATGTCTTATAACTCAAAAAGTACAAAATTCTGTCATATGTTTATCAAATCATTGATCTCTTCACTATGGAAACTGTGAACTGTGGACTTGGTCTCTGGGAAAGTTCCAAGTTGGGGTCCTCTAAGATTGATGACCATAAGAGAGGACACACAATGACCTTCAGGGGGATAAAAGATGTTTCATGTTTCATGAACATTACATGAATTTTATCACCTCCAATTGGTGATACTGAGAAATAACCAGATTTTGGAGCCTTATTAAAAAACAGCTGTGTAACCTGTATGGAATTCCTCCATTATGGGACACTCTGAAAACTACTGCTTGTAAACACTTTATGCTACAGGATAATGACCTGAAGCACAGGTGGGAAGAGAAATTCCGTTCAGGCCAGTGAGTTGTCCCAAGGGGGCAGCCAACTTACTCACCCTAAACAGAGGCACCACATTCTTCAATTTTTCAACTGGAAAACAGCCCAGAAATGGTACAGCCTCTTAGCCAGATTGGAGTGGAAGTCAGAAGGAGGTGAATGTGAATTGAGATCAACTTTTATTCTTTGCTATCTGTGCTAACTTATTATTCTCACCAAATACGTAGGCTCTAAAGACAAAGATGCAACCTGCCAAGAGTTGGAGAGGCAGGTTGACTTGTCATCTGTCACTTGGCTTATTCTGGATTTCAGCTTCCCAAATTAAGAAGAAGGGAAAACTGTTTAATTGTCTTTAACCATGAGAGCTATCATTTATTGTGAGCTTACTACGTCCTAGAGCCTGGACTAATTACTTTCCAACATTAGCTGATATGGTGAAAACAACTCTATGTGCAAAGCCCAACTGCCCTAATTTTAAAGACAAGGCAACTGGGCAGAAAGATGCTAAATAATTTTCCCAAAGTCCTACATGTAGGGAATGGTGGACTTTGGATCCCAGATGCAGGTCTGACTTCAAAGACAATAATCAGTTTACAAAGATTTTAAATAGAAAATAAAAGGGATTTATAAGAGAGGAAAGTGCTACCAATTTCAAGGCAAAAGATATTGGAGTCTATAAATGAAACAATATATTCTAATTAGTTCTGCAATACTTATTATTCTGGTTTATCTGCATGAGTCTTATTGTGCTTCAGCCAGACATTAAATTTGTTTTATATTAAATAAAAATTTCCCATTAAATAAATATGAAAATGATTTTCATGTCAGTATATAATATTAAAAACATTTAACCCTTAAGGTAACGTGTGACCCCTTAGGTCAATATTTCTCAAAATGTTCAAGCTCTATGCACAGTTAGGAATAAATTTTATATTGTAATTTAGTATGTATTCCCACCCATACATATACAAAGCAAAATTTCATGAATAGGTATGTCTTCTTACTACACAAAATATGCCATGTTTTCTATTTTGTTTTATTTTATTTTTTACTGCTATTTGTGATGTAATAAACCTATTCATGATCTACCAGTGGGACCTGTAGTTTGACATACCTCCCTACACACTAAACATTCAGTTAATAGTGAACATTTGCTTAAGGCTGAGTGGCTGATTCTTTCATTATCTCCTCTGCCCTCCATTCCCTCCTTCTCTGATGCTCACCCTCCAAGAGAAGACTCCAATGCTTCATATCAAATATTTTAATTTTTCAAGACTCTCTTTCGCTTTCTACTCCAAGGGAAGTCTGCCCTCTAATGATACAAAAGCACTATTGATCTCAAAGACTCATCTAAAGAGTGAACAAAAAAAAGGAAATTCTGAATGTAAGATGGTTGAAAAGGACCTTAATGTTCACTTAGTTGACATTTCTTGTTTGGAACTAAGAGAAACTGGGAGGCCCAGAGGCATCTGCCCCATAGACCCAGGTGCCGTGGCTGCAGGTGAGAAAAGGGTACCATCTACATCCCAGTGTGGACGAGGAGGATGTTCTCTGGACCCCAGACCTGTCTGAGAGCCAGGAGCATCTAATGAGGAGAAGTAAGGACAGTTACACACCAAAGTCCATGCCTGATGGAAACCAAAATCTAATGCATACTTTAAGAAAGCTCTCTTAATTTGGACTTATGGGAGCAAAACAGGAGGATGCATTTCGATTTAATACTGAATCTTTTGATCAAAGCTTTTAATATATCTGATAATTCTTCTAAGGGACTTCAAGAAATAGTTTGCTTTGTTGCCGTGGAAACAATAGCAACAGAAGACTTCCTCTTCCCTTCACTGAGGAAGGGCCAAAGTGGAGGCAGCATGGAAGCAAGGGCCTAATTTTCCTCATCTTTCTAATTGCATTGTGTGGTTGTGCTGAGTCGCTCAGTTGTGTCTGACTCTTTGTGACCCTGTGGACTGTAGCCTGCCAGGCTCCTCTGTCCGTGGGATTTTCCAGGCAAGAATCCTGGAGTGTGTTGCCATTTCCTCCTCCGGGAATCTTCCCACAGGGATTGAACCTGCATCTCCTGTTTCTCCTGCATTGCAGGTGGATTCTTTATCCACTGAACCATCAAGGGAATGTGTTGCTAAAGTACACTGTCCCTATTCTTTTTGCCGGCTTCAGTCAGTCAGTTCAGTCGCTGTCATGTCTGATTCTTTTCGACCCCATGGACTGTAGCATGCCAGGCTTCCCTGTCCATCACCAACTCCTGCAGCTTGCTCAAACTCATGTCCATAAAGTCAGCGATGCCATCCAACCATCTCATCCTTTGTCGTCCCCTTCTCCTTCTGCCCTCAATCTTTCCCAGCATCAGGGTCTTTTCCAATAAGTCAGATCTTTGCATCAGGTGGTCAAAGTATTGGAGTTTCAGCTTCAGCATCAGTCAGATTATAATTTTTTTACTTGTCTGTAGTTCTTAAACAACTACATCACCTTGTTCGATGAACACAACCAGGTCCATCTTATTAATCATTATATTCCCAGTGCTTAAGCAGGTTTTTCTGGGAATGAATGAATGAATATTTAACAGGCCAATACTGTGCCATATGTTTTTGGAAATGGTGGTGGCTTAGCCTCTGAGTCATGTCTGACTCTTGTGACACCATGAAATGTAGCCCGTCAGGCTCCTCTGTCCATGGGATTTCCCAGGCAAGAATACTGGAGTGGGTTGCCATTTCCTACTCCAGGGGATCTTCCTGACCCAGGGATTGAACTCTTATCTCCTTCTTGGCAGGCAGATTCTTTACCTCTGAGCCATCAGGGAAGTTCTGTATTTGGAAATAGCCACCTGTTATTTCCTACTTGTCCTTCACAATCCAACTTAAATATCATCTTTTGTATAAAAAGATCCTCAACTTGCTCAGAAAGAATCAGAAATTGCTCTTCTGGGCTGCTTTTCCACTTTGTATTAATATAAGCCATGCTTATAGCCACCAGATTATTCAGGCATCTTTGTTCTATCATTTAACATTGAGAAGAATAGAACAAAAGTATAATTTGATCTGACAACAAAGAAATGATGCAATAATACAAGTTGAGTGCAGAAGGGCAGAATAAATGGCTTGGAGCTATCATAAGCAAAAAAATCCAACAAAACAAGAAAATATAGTGTGTAAAGATTAAAAAAAAAAAGAATAATTGTCAAATATAAGCCGTGCTGAGTCTGAATGCAGAATTCAGAAGTCACCCTATAAATCTAGAAAGCTAGCAATTCAGATCCAGCCCCAGTTTCTATTCAACTTGCTTTTCTCTGGAGTCACTGGGTTGCATGGTGTCTGAGAACGACTCTGAGGAGAATCTCTTTCATGTTTGTGTCGATGTATGTTTATGTGTACAGCGGGCAGTACCGTTTAGGTGGGACAGCCAGGAACTATCCCCTCAAAAACATTTTCAAAATAATCATAAAAACTCTCCTGGGATCCACTCAGCTGTTCTTATTTGTGGTTGGAACAATGGACCTTCTCAAAACAGATTTTATCAGCTGCCCTTCTCACAGCAGGTATGGGGACATGTCTAAATTATTTGGGGGGAAGCGGGAGCTACCCAGTCCAATCCCGGTAGGACTGGCTAAACCGAGAAATAGTCCATTGTGAGCAACTACAGTAAGGCTCACCTCCCTCAGCCCTGGCAGGGCAAGGGCTTGCCCAGCCCCCTGCCAGACAGCGTCTTAGAAAGGCGAAAGGAATTCGGTATTATCAATGTGCTGGTTTATCAGATATGAATTCATTTGTTTTTCTCGAAATGACTTATCAGCCTGCGCAGAGCTGGCTGACCAATGTGTGAATTGTGCTCCCACCTCGGGCTTCTGAGTTCCTCAGAACCCAAGAATGTTTTATCTCTCTGTTTGGTTCCCCTGTTTGTGTTTTTTTTTTTTTTAACTTCTTACCTATTGAGGTGCATTTCTGGGTCAGGATTCCTGTAAAGACACTAGGAAATTAGTGCTGCTGCAGGAAATGCCCAGCGTAGGCTGTCCGGGGGCCAGGGTTTCGGGTAGCAAGTCAGCTCTTGTGGGAAAAGAGCGGACAGTAGGAAGTAAGATGGATTGCCTGGAGTTGGCTCCTGGGCTGAGCCTCGGGGTCCTTCTTTGTGGGACCAATACCCCCCTCCCCTTCTCTGTGCACAATGGAAAATGTCTAACAGAAAAGACTGCAGCCTGTGTGCCAAACCAACACACCAGGAGAGAAAGGGAGCTTCCTTCAGCCTAATCCCATTACCTGCCTCACCTTACCTCTGGGGGTCCTGCATGTCCCACAGGGCTTGACATGGAGCAGTCTGACCAGGGCTTGTCCCTTCCAGACTCTTTGACGTCTGTCATCGGTTCACCTTGTTCTGTGTTTCCAAGACATCCTCTCACCTTACACCTTTCTGGGCCCCAAGGTCAATCTGTAGAAGTCGTCACCGTGACCTGCACACAGATGTGTGAGGGCAGGCTTCATTCAGAAAAGCCTGACTTGTTTCCAACCCCTTGAACAAGGGCTTCCCAGGTGGCGCCAGTGGTAAAGAACCCACTTGCTATGCAGGAGACATAAGGGACGCAGGTTCAATTGCTGAGTCGGGAAGGTCCCCTGGAGGGGGAAATGGCAACCCACTCCAGTATTCTTGCAGGGAGAATCCCATGGACAGAGAGGAGCCTAGCGGGCTATAGTCCATGGGGTCACAAAGAGTCGGGCACAACTGAAGCAACTTAGCATGTGAGCACAATTTAAAGTTCCAGAAATCTCTCTACAGGTGAAATAAATGATAAGGGCTGCCAATTTAGATTGCTTACTAGAAACATTTAGCGGTTAGAGGAGAAATAGAAGTCCTTCATTTTTGTGGTTCTTGCTTTAGTCTACATCGTTGTAATTCTACATTCCTTTTTGTATTTCTAAGACTTACATTTGCACAAACATGACACATCTCCTGCGAGGGAGACCTGAAATTGAACCTGAGAGGAGATTGTCAGAAATTGTTGTTACCCACAGAAATTCTTTCTTTCCAGCGTGGCCCCTGTGGTTTGCAGCAACAATGTTGGTGAGGGTCATAGAATTACAAGGACGCCTCTGAGGCCAAGGCTAGACGCGCACTATCTAAGCAAGTTTATTCAGCCTTTCTTATGAAAACTTCCCAAGGAAGTGACTCCACAGACCTCCATAATGAGGTCTTACTGGAGTGTGGTGTCTGAGAATGGCAGTGAAGCGAGGAATTCAGAGTCAAGGTCAGGACTAGTGAGTGGGACACCTGGGTAGGAGTGTCCTCTTGGTTTAAAGCCAGCAGGAGCCAGGTGTGGGAACTCAGGTGGTCAAAGTCAACGGCCTACAGCAGTTCTGAGAGGTCAGAACAGGAAAGAAAGGCAGGGATCCGAGGTCATCAGTCACAGAATATTGGGAGGACAGGGAGCTGAGGTTCAGGCAGGGGAAATGCTGAAAAGCTAAGAAGAAAGTCAGGTAAGACCACCTGCCAGTAGATAATGCCGATATAACTGATGCTTAGACAGGGTCAAGCACAAACAGGGGTTGCCTGTATGGCCTGGGTGTGCGACTCCGGTTAGCATGTTCAGGGGAGCTATTTCCCTGGAACTACCTGGTGAGGACGAGGACCCTAACTTTAGGCATTCTTACAAGCATCAAACCTCTCCAGAAATACAAAAACCACCTCACCTCCTTCAGCCTCTGTTTCCATTTCTCTAAACTACCGAAGTCATTAACACCAAATCCTGTCCTGATTAGATTTTTCTAGAATGGCTGCTATCCAAATTCACGACACCCTCTTAGTCCATGAAACTGTGAAACTGAAAAACTCAACAGGGAAGATACCAAGTTCTCTTAGCTGCAGCCAAGCTCCCCACCCCCACCTTAAAATTCGGAATCAATTTGTTTTCTTGAAGTTCATTTTTAAAACAAGCTACATTTCTAGGAAGGGCAAGGTGCTTCCTCTGCAAACCCAGCCAAACTTAAGTAGTCTCTTCTGACTTGGAGGTTGAAAAACCATCGGTGTAGATTTAGGAAAAAGCATGGGCCTTTATAAACCATATTTTAAAAATATATTTTAACATGTGATAATTCTCTACACAGCCAAAAATTAAATTTGCTATTGGTTTTTGCTACTTCCTGAAAAGGGGTAAAAATGAAGAAAAAAATTCTGCATGTGGCTTTCAGCCACTAAAATATAAAGAAATCTCAGTTATTTTGTATATGTTTTGATCAAAGGAGAGATACGTGTTGTGTTAAAGAATTCAATGACTTTTTCCTGTGAGGTTTTAAAGTCCTTGAAAATAATTTAGAGGCTTTCTACATGACTCAGGATAAATGTGGAGACCTTGGAAAACACTGGTAATTAGTGCTGCCGGAGGCTGTCCAGGGGCCAGTGTGTCGGGCAGGATTTCTGGTCTCATAGGAAAACACTGGACAATTAGAAGTGAGATGAATTGCCTGAAGATGGCTCCCGAGGCTGAGTGTCTGGGGCCCTTCCTCCTGAAGCCATTGTCTCATTGTGTTTTGGCTGTCTCTGGGCACCAGCTTGAAGACAGGGCCAGGGCCAGCTGTCTTGCGTGCTAAGCCAACATAGAATCAATCACTATACCCTAATTCTCACGTTCATTGGAGCATTCGTCACTCTTACGGCACTTCTTTCTATGTCTGTCCTTAACTTGTGTCTCTCACATCACTCCGTGCTTCTGGAAGTATCTGGTAACTGGGTTAGTTCTATTATGTAGAGTTCAATGTTGTCTACAGGATAAAACTGAAACCTCTTCCTTTGGCATTCTAGGCCTGCTTCCTCTGCTAAACTAATCTCACTGTGTATGTACCACACAAACTAATTGCTATACCCAGAACACATCCAATATATCTCCATACCTGGGTCTTTACTCCTATCTCTACCCAGCTGCTGCTGCTGCTGCTGCTGCTGCTGCTAAGTCACTTCAGTCGTGTCTGACTCTGTGCGACCCCACAGACGGCAGCCCACCAGGCTCCCCTGTCCCCGGGATTCCATCTTCTCCAGTTACTGAAATCCCACTCATTTCTCAATACATAGATTAAATCCAACTTCCACCAGGAAATCTATTCAGAAGTTCATGAGAACTTATCATCTATGTCCCACCTGCTGGGCATTTATTGTCCCATGTTAATGTTTCAACTAAATTGTATATTGTTTCCTCACCTACATATTAAGGTTCTTAGGGACAGAGACTAGGTCTGAATTTTTAAATCAACCTTTCATTTATCAGCTGAGCTATTCACCTATCTAAGAAGCTTTTACTGAGCATCTAATACGGGCAAGTGGCATGTTGTAAGGAAAGAAAGATCCATTAGATATAGCCCTTAATTTCAAGGGTCTTCAAATGAATAAGAGAGCTCTTTCCATATAACAAAGTTAAAAACCTAACAAAGATTATTGATTGATGACCATTGAAAGAAGTTGTATTTCATGATTAACAAAGAATGTAGAAGTATCTTGCATCAGAATCATAGAGACAAGATCCCATTTTTGAAATTTAATACATGTATGACATCATAAAAGATTAATTTCGGCCAACCCAACAAGACGATCAAAAGAGACTGTGTATCCTGTAACTAGTGTCTCTACCTGGGAACAGTCAGAAATAAGTGAAGCCTGTTAGCAGGGCATTGAGAACTTGACATACTTGTTCTGTAAGAGCTGCTGAAAGATGAGGTGCTTGGCAGGAACCTCTTCAGGGCAGAAGGAAAGCAACTGCTTGGCTCCTGTTTGCAGTATCTCAGTTGTGTCCTGGAAATGTGTGACCTCAGGAATGTCCTGTGAGATGATAACTGGGGCACAACCTCTGTCCTGAAGGCCTTCCTTGCTGATAAAACAGTGGTAAGAACAGGGCAGAGGAAATAACTTAGAAGCACCATCGGCCCCATGGGTTCTGATTTCCTCCGTTACCTTGAGGCCAGAATTAGCTTGATTCCTAAGAGAAGAGAATATCAGTGCTGTCAGCTCCCTTAAAAATGAACATTTTCTGAGAAGATTGGTAATAACTCTGATTGTATTTCTGCAGATGGTCTTTACTTATGATAAAACCCTGCTTTTTGATCATCCCCTCAGTCCTCTCCCCTTCCAAAAGGTAGATTATTCCATACTGATACAAAGGAAAGGAAAGGAAAGTCACTCAGTCGTGTCCGACTCTTTGCGACCCCAAGATTATTCCATAGGAATGAAATTGTTCCCAATACTCACGGCTTTCTGAAGTCGATGTTACCCTAACACTGCATCTCTTCTCTACTGCTTTCCCTAACATGTGTTTTTCCCTCAGTGGGGTCACATTGCTTCCTAGATTATCCCATGGCATCTCTACAATTTAATTTTTCCAAAAATCTGGTGTCCTGATGATGCTTCGGGTATTTTCCTTCTAGTTCCTTTACTTGGGCAATAGAAAATCAATAAAATCATTCCTTTGAATTCCAATTCTGCATCCATGAACTTACCTTCTGTAAGGACTCTGAGTAGAAAATGCTTAGAAAGGATCTGAGCATTTTTTTAAATAAATATTCTAAGAAACAAATATATTGAAAGAGAATTCTTCTAAATATATTTCTTGGAATTTTAAAAATACGTAGGTCTCCCATGTTAAATACTGTATTTGCTGAAAGCCCAAATTATTTCTGGTGAAATCCTTTGTTCTCATCTCAAATATGATGCATCAAAACAACAGTATTGATCCCTTCCAAGGAGTCCTAGTCCTTGAGTGAACCAAACCTCCCTTTCCATATATTATAAAACTATAATTGTTACATTGTATTATAGTTAAATAATCCCCTGGAGGAAGGCATGGCAACACACTCCAGTATTCTTGCCTGGGGAATCCCATGGACAGAGGAGCCTGGCGGGCTATAGTCCATAGGGTCACAAAGAGTCTGACATGACTGAAGCTACTTAGGGCGCACGCACTGTTAAATGATAATTAAAATGTCATTGAACTAACTTTAAGGGCAACGAACTATATATATGTGTGTGTGTGTGTGTGTATTTATTTATTCAACAAACATTTATTAAGACTCAGTATGTGCCAATGTCTAGGCATTTGAGATAAATTAAAAGTTCTGCCCTAATGGAATTTACTTTGCCCTAGAGGAGGATAGACATAAAACAGATAAATAAGATAGTATATTGGATGGTGATAAGTGTCTAGGAGATAAATAAAGCAAGAGAAAAGGATGGGAGCAAATCTGGTTGGTTGATGAAGGCCTCACTAAGAACGTGATAACTGAGAAAAGACCCAACTAGGTCAACGCATTAACGATGTGAAAATCCTGAAGCGACGAAAGCCCAAGGGAGGAGCTGCCTGCCACAAGTGAAGAGCAAGGGGCCAGTGAGGGTGCAGCGGAGTCCAGGAAGGTGAGGAGAACTGTGGTTGATGAGGCGAGAAGGGAGAGTGGTGGGATGTAATCGGTATGGCTTTGATGGCCTTTGGGGGTGTCAAGCTGGGAAGGCAGCAGGAAGTGTGGAACAGAGGTCTCTGCTCGGCCTTGGTTGGTGTTCAGTCATGTCCGACTCTTCATTTCATGGTATTGCAAGGTTGAGATGAAGTTGGCCTGACTGGCATTTCCCACTTAGAGAGGAAAAACAAAATGGAGATGCCACTGAAATTAGAAGACGTACTAAAGAGAAAAATCACGGGAAAGAAGACAAAGAAAATTCCTTTTTACTCATTGTACAACAATTTTTAAATGTTCCTAATATAAGTTTGTGTGAGAGCATCCTGCTATTTCTTCTTCATCTCAAAGACCCCACTTCTAACATCTCTTTTGGCCATTTATTCCTATTTATACAAAAAGTACTAAACAAATCCATCTATATATGCACAGTTCATTATTTTAAAAATATACATTTATATCTACATCACTGTGACTATAAAGTATAAATTTTAAAGGAATAAAATTAAAATCAAATATATTCTTAAAGTAATTTTTATTTCTTATTGGTACTACTTTGTTATATTTTGTTCTCTATTTATTAATAGTACCAAATAGTTTTTCGTTGTTGTTTAGTCACTAAATCGAAGAAGGCGATGGCACCCCACTCCAGTACTCTTCCTGGAAAATCCCATGGACGGAGGAGCCTGGTAGGCTGCAGTCCATGGGGTCGTGAAGAGTCGGACACAACAGAGCGACTCCACTTTCACTTTTTACTTTCATGCATTGGAGAAGGAAATGGCAACCCGCTCCAGTATTCTTGCCTGGAGAATCCCAGGGATGGGGGAACCTGGTGGGCTGCCATCTATGGGGTCGCACAGAGTCTGACACAACTGAAGCGACTTAGCAGCAGCAGTCACTAAATCTTGTCTGACTCTTTTGTGACCCCGTGGACTGTAGGCCTCCAGTCTCCTCTGTCCATGGGCTTTCTCCAGAAAGAATATTGGATTGTGTTGCCATTTCCTTCACTGGGGTTGGGGGGCAGGTAGTCTTCTTGACCCAGGGATGCAACCTGCATCTCCTGCATTGGCAGGTGGGTTCTTTACCACTGAGCCACCAGGGAAGCCCCTACCAAATAATTTTTAGCTTCCACTTAAAATATTATTAATAATGTTTGAATTTTTTAAAAACATCTTTCTAATTGCAATGGTTGATACAAACTGAGGTTGAGGGCTGAAGTCCAGAAGCAGAGCTGGCCTAGAATGGAGGCCAGCCTTTAACATCCAGGCCTGGCTCCCAGTGGGGTGAGAGGCATGGTGAGTGAGGTTGGCAGGGCGGGGTGAGGGGGGTGCTGTTAAGGCAGTGTGAGATGAGACACTCCAGGTACCTTTCAGACTGCTCTGTGCAAGAATGAACTGGACTAGAGAACTAAAAGGGACCATTAAAAAAACAAAACTGGGAACTGCCGTGCCAACTGCTGAGAGAACAAGGAGAAACTAAGAACTCAAAACAGCTTGGTGTCCCAGGAACAAAATATGAGGGTGTTACCCGTCCAGTTCAGTGAGCTGAACAGAAAATGAACCGAAAAGCAGTGAGGGTCATGGAGACATGGCTGAGAGAGAATGCCAGGAGGGAGGGAGCCCTGGGGGAAGCGGAAGACCAGAGACCAGCAGGAAGGGGCGGGGAAAGGCGGCCATCTTTAAAGGTAGACGGACATGGAAACTCCTCCGAGGAAAGTTCTCTAAGGAGCCTGGGCTTCCGGTGACCTGCTAGCAGGCACGAAACTGTAGATTTCTGTTCTATGGCTGCTATTTATCAGCTGTTGTGGCTTAGGAAACTTCTTCAATAAGGATTTTCTGGGAGAAAAGTTACTCTGGCTTTTCAGAAGAACTAGTAGAGAAACTTGATGAGTCTGTAAACTTCTCTCTCTTTCCTTCTTAATTTAAATGTAGGATGGAAGCAGATACCACCTTTAGTCTAGCCTAGATTTCAGAACTCTGGAGACAGTCTAGCATGGGGGTTAGAAGCATGCATGTATCTTGGGGCCAACAGACCCAAGTTCAAACTATTCACCAGACCTGAGATTGAGGCCAGGGTGATCTCTCTAATCTTCAGTTTTCTCAACAGTACAATGGAAATTGTAATGGCATACAACTCTTAAAATAATTGGAAACTCTAAATGATAAAATAGCCTCAGTAAACCTAGGATATTAACCATGTGGATCATACAAAACACCAGTAAATTGAAAGGAGGCAGCCCAGATAAGGAATAAATGTACAAATATGGCAAAACAGACTTTAAACAGTGCCAAGTAAGGACAGCCCCAGAAAGTTCGTGATGCAGACTGAGTGAGCTAGGAACCTGGGAATCTATGCTGGTTCTCTATACATAGCAAAAGATCCACTGTACTCATTAAGCATCCATCTTAATGGTCTCCAGGGCAGACTCCTAAAATGCTCTTCCTCTTTTCAACACTTCAACTAAAGCAGTCACAAATAGGCTCTAGTATAAGGAGGAGGCATAGAGCACAAAATATGTTTGGGGAAGAACAGAATTCACCCACTGCCAGCCCCTGAACTAGTACATGCTGAGAGTGCCCACAGGTTTGTGCATATCTGTGCTCTTAAGTACATAACCTTCATGTGTGTGTGTGTGTGTGTGTGTGTGTGTGTGTTGGTGGGAGGTAAGCATATTTCAGAAAGCATCTTTAATAATATTGTTTTATAACCTGGAATAATCCAGGTAAACGTAATCCCTGATGAAGGTAAAATAGGATTTTATAATCTCCACAGGACAATCTTAGACTCCCTCTGATAGGTTAAAAATTAATAACTAGGGGGCTTTCCTGGTGGTCCAGTGGTTAAGAATCTGCCTGCCAATGCAGGAGACATCTGCCAACGCAGGTTCGATCCCCAGCCCGGGAAGATTCCACATGCTGCCCATGGGCCACAGCTACCAAAGCCCATGTGCCTAGAACCTGTGCTCCACAATGAGAAGCCCACACCCAACTAGAGAGCAACTCCCACTTGCTGCAACTAGAGAAATCCTGCAAGCAGCAATGAAGACCCAGGCACCATAAATAAATTAAGTAATAAAAAATAAATGTAAATGATGGATCTTAAAAAAAAATAATAACTCAGTGGATAAGAATAGCTGTGAACTTCCAGGGAACGGATGAAATACCAGCAAGTAGATGAATTCCCTATAATTTATGAATTCAAGACAGAAATCTGAGTTATTAATAGTTTCCATTAGAATTCAATTTTCCACGGTTCTCTAAACTTTGAAGAATTTACGATGCTGGTTTCACAATGTTTCATTTCGCTGTTATTACCATCAGTTTACATTTGTGTTTTGTTGTGAGTAGGTTTATTTTCTGAGCCCCTACTTAGAGTGAAAATGGCGTTAATAATTTCCCAAAGACTTGTCCTTTCATGGAGCAGTGTGTGTGTATGTGTGAAAGAAAGACGAGGTGCTGGCTGTTTTTTCAAGACTCCAGTTTAACTCTGTATGCATAGGTTATAATGAATATACAAAGTTGTATGTACTTTGTTAAAATAAATTTGAAGGGGATCAATGGAAAAACATTCCGAATTTTACTGGAGTCTTAAAAATACATATTAGTTTCCATTGTACAGGGAGCTCCTGCTTCTTACTATCTGCCTTTCTTGTGAATTCTCAAACCTGATAAAAATGAGAAGCTTGTGATTCTCAAGGGTCCCCCCCCGCCAGGACAAATGGACAGGTCTTGAAAGAAACCAAGAGAGGATTTTTATAAAAGTCAGAGTACATTTAAAATAATTAAAAATAGGGTTTTTGGAGAACTAGACATGTAGAGAATAATTATTTTGCCCAATGGTAGAAACAGAGACCAAGACAAGACTTAAACATGTCATTGTGCTTGGTCCAGTACTACAGATCATAAACATCTGCTGCTTGCAGAAAACATGAGATGAGCCCCTCACATGTTGCTACAGTTTACAAGAGCTCCCTTCTTATTTATCATTTCTGAAAAAGGATTATGTTGACCAAAGTGAGAAGTAGGCAGTGCTACAAAAGCTAAAGAGAGGATTAAGATGATTTGAAACTTAGATGCCTAGAATTTTTATATTCTATACAAATTTAAATAAAAATAAGAGTCACCACACTTGGAGCTCCACGAAATACTGGTGCTGAGGATGAAGGCGAAAGTAGTATTGTGTTGTTTCCGATTCCAGCATATGAACACTTGCAACATTATGTCTCTACTTACAGTGGACACCATTAAAATTCTGACCTCAGCATCCAAGCCCCCAGGAGAAGGCATGGTTGAATAAAGGCTTTTTTATGAAAATACAGGGATTTCCTGATTATGTTGGTTATTTTATCTCAACACCTGGGAAATGACCCTAACCTAAACAAATTGGTAAAAGGAGCCAACAAGCAACTGCAGTTGGCAGGAAAGTGACGCTGATTACAAAATTCAGACCTGGATTTCGGGGGTGAATTTGGACACGCCCACAAGGAAAGTAGGGCTTCCCTTGTGGCTCAGCTGGTAAAGAATCCGCCTGCAATGCAGGAGACCTGGGTTCGATCCCTGGGATGGGAAGATCCCCTGGAGAAGGCACAGGCTACCCACTCCAGTATTCTGGCCTGGAGAACTCCATGGACTGTATAGTCCATGAGGTTGCAATGAGTCAGATATGGCTGAGCAACTTTCGCTGTTCACAAGGAAACTGGGGAGGGGAAGGGAAAGGGACATTACCATTGGAGGTCTGGCTCCTGGAATGATTCGGGTGTCCCATCCCCAGGCCAGACCAGCCTGGCGAGCTGCACGAAGAGAAGGATGCCCCAGTCATGGACAAAACTCTATCAGCTGGATGGCATGAAGCCACAGCCCTTGCTGCGGCCAGCTCAGCACTTCAGGAAAGGTTCTGCGACGTGCGGTGATGCTGAGAGCGAGAGCCAGGGTACACTGGTCTACCTCCAGCTGCTTTGTTCAAACAGACTGGGGAGGCTTTCCAGATGTGCGGAAAGCTGGTTATGCTTCACACAGAGAACTCTTTACGTCTTCGTAGCTCATTCATGAAGACCCCCTCAGAGAGAGGAGGAAGGCCCGGATCCTTCAACACTCTTATAAGACATGTATCCATGTCTTATACGGACACTATGTGTCTGTATCTTGTAAGCATCCCCAACAGCCTCCTTTGATGTCTGTCTGGCATGACGACAAGTTTAAGAGAGACAGAAAGCACTCCAAATGTTGGACCTGAAAGGACGCTTGTCCTGAAAGACAAGAGAAGAATGGAGACCAAGGTGTCGGCCCGCCTCTTCCACAGGGTCCTTTCCTAGAGGCACAGGGCAAATGTTGGTGGACAAAATGCCTAGGAGCTTTAGGTGGAGGAGGAACAGGGAATCCCTGAAAGAGAAAGAAGCTGGCTGGCGTGGAAAGAAGACAGCGATGACATCAGTTTTGCATTTTGGAACCTCCCCCTCAGCAAGCAGAAGTGTGTACATCCTTTCGCAGAATTTGCATGAAAAAATAGCAACTGAACATGTGAAGACAGAAACCACCCATCTCAGCCCCACAATACCATCTCCATTTGGCAAGGGTCTGCATCAGGGTGCCTGCCCGGCTATGCTCAAGGCTCACAACCTGCTTTGCAAATCAATGACTTTCCCAGCGTCTTGTCAGCCAAGTGGAGTCCTACGTTCTCTTTCCTAGGCAACAAATCATCGCCAAACTTTTGCTAACCTTAAAGAGCTTATGGTTTACTTAAGAGTACAAATGTGCACCCAAATCCGGCAGACTATCACAGGTGTTATGACAGAGAACCGTGGCTCTTTAACCCAGATCCTAATGTGAACTCCAGACTTCGATATTCAGCCTTCTACGTGAGATCTTCACTGAGACACTGAGTGTGCAGCTCAAGTTTACTACACTCCTCATTCCCTCCCAGAGCGGCTCCTCCTGCTGGATTCCACATGGCAGGAAATAGCAACCCCAGCCTCCCCAGTCGCTCAACCTAAAACTTTGAAATCATTTTTAATTTGCTCTCTCTCTTGCACTATCCACCTCCCTCACAGCTAACCTCTTAATAGATCTGTGGACTCTATTTTCAGAATGCATCCTAAATTCCAGCACTTCTCAGCACGTCCATTGCTGGAACCCAGGTAGACATCACCATGATCTTTTTCTGGTTCCTGCGACACCCTGTATCTGGCTTCTTTGTTTCTACCTTAGCTCTCAGCACAGATCCACGGTGATCCTCTTAAAACATGTCGAATCATGTTAGTGTTACACTTGAAACCCCGACAGTTTCACCATCAGGTCCAGTTTTTCACATATTATCCCCATACAGTGGAGATAGAATACTAACATTCAGTGGATTAGGTAATACTCGGTTCATTAAAAGAGCCGCATAACCGTTTCATCTCCCATGATCAGGCATAAACTGGAATTGCTTTTTAAATGAAGATTTGTTGCCAGAGAAGGATACACACATGTTCAGTCCCTTCAGTTGTGTCTGACTGTGTGTGACCCCATGGCCTGTAGCCCACCAGGCTCCTCTGTCCATGGGATTCTCCAGGCTAGAATACTGAAGTGGGTTGCCATTTCCTCCTCCACAGGATCTGAAGTGAGGGAAAATCTCCAACGTACTTAAGGGAAAAAATTTTACAAAATGTAACCTTGGGGCTTCCCTAGTGGTCCAGTGGTTAAGAATCCGCCTTGTAATGCAAGGGACACCTATTTGATCCCTGGTCATGGAAGAGCCCCGGAGAAGGCAATGGCACCCCATTCCAGTACTCTTGCCTGGAAAATCCCATGGACGGAGGAGCCTGGTAGGCTACAGTCCATGGGTTCGCTAAGTGTTGGACACGACTGAGCGACTTCACTTTCACTTTTCATTTTCATGTATTGGAGAAGGAAATGGCAACCCACTCCAGTGTTCTTGCCTGGAGAATCCCAGGGACACGGGAGCCTGGTGGGCTGCCGTCTATGGGGTCACATAGAGTCGGACATGACTGAAGCGACTTAGCAGCAGCAGCAGTGCGGAAGATCCCACGTACCGTGGAGGAACTAAGCCTGTGCACCACAAGTACTGAGCTCACCCTCTGCAACTACTGAAGCCCATGAGCCTAGAGCCCGTGTTCTGCAATAAGAGAGGCCACCACAATGAGAAGCCCACACCCTGCAATTAAGAGCAGCTCCCACTCACCGAAACTAGAGAAAAACTGCATGTTCAGCAGCAAAGACCCACCACAGCCAATAAATAAATAAATAAACCTTAAAAAAAAGTCACCCTAGATTTCCAGATTGCATTAAGCTATGATTTGAAAGCAAGTGAAAAATGAAGAAATTTTCTTTTGTAAGTAGATACAGTGACTAAGGGAGGATGGACCCTTGTTCATTAAACAAGGAAAGAAAAGAGTGAACACTAAAGGAAATAGTAAGCTCCGAAGGCAACAGAGTGGCATAAAATCATGGCAAGTATAAGGAAATGCTCAATGGAAACATAAATAATGTTGGCAACACTTTTTTCTTTTGTATTTAAAATGCACCGAACCTAAGACCTACATCGGGCCTCCCTGGTGGCTCAGATGGTAAAGAATCTGCCTGCAGGGCTGGAGACTCAGATTCAATGCCTGCAGTGTGGGAGACCCCAATTCAATTCAATTCCAGGGGTCAGGAAGATCCCCCTGGAGAGGGGAATGGCTACCCACTCCAGTATTCTTGCCTGGAGAATCCCATGGACAGTGGAGCCTGGCAAGCTATAGTCCGTGTTGTTGAAAAGAGTTGGGCATGACTGAGTGGCTAAACAATTGAGGGGAAAAAGTTAGAGCATGCCTCAGAACCTTCTCTTCTTTAGGGAGGAGTGTAAGGATACTGAGTAATGGTTTGTTTTGCCTTGTGTGGCCTTTTTTGCATACATGACAACGTTTATTTTATTTACGAAAATTGCATGTGTTTAAGATGTACAACGTGATTTGATACACATATGCATAATGAAATAATTATCAAGGTAATTAACATTGGTATCTTTCTTGTATGTGATGAGAGCACCTGAGATCTACTCTCAGTAAATGTTCGGCATTCAATGAGATATCATTTACTATAGTCTCCAGGCTGTACATGATATCTCTAGACTTACTCTTCCTACATAAGTGCCACCTTCTACCCTTTGATCAACACCCCTCCATTTCCCCTGCTTCCCAGTCTCTGGTAACCACCATTCTACTCTCTGCTTCTATGTATTAAGTTTCTTTAGATTGCACATGCAGATGAGATAATGCAGCCTTTTGTCTTTCTGTGTCTGGTTAATTTCATTTAGCCTAACATCTTCCAGAATTCATCCATGTTGTTGTAAATGGCATAATATCCATTTTGAAGGCTGAATAATATTCCATGGTGTAAATGCGGCACAGTTTCTTTATCCATTTATCTGTCATTGGACACAGACTATTTCCCAATCTTGGCTATTGTGAATAATGCTGCAATGCACATGAGGGCATGAGAGTGGAGATGTCTCTTTAAGATGCTAATTTCATTTCCTTTTGGTATATATCCAGAAGAGGGACTGCTGGACCGTATGGTAGTTCTATATTTAGCTTTCTGAGGAATCTCCATTGTTTTCCATAATTGCTACAACAATTTAAATTCCTACCAGCATACAAGATTCCATTTTCCTTCACATACTCACCAATACTTTTTTTTTTACTTCATTAGAAAATTAAACTAAGCATGTAGGTAAAATTTAAGAATGACCATTGACAGGATTAGATTATAAAAATTAAAATATCTTTCCTTTATGTTGGTGAATAGTTATGGAGAGAAAAGCTCCTTGGAGGTAGTTAGAATGGTTCTTGTTGTAACAATTAACAATAAAAGCATTAGTATAACAAAGATCAAAGTAAATTTAAAAATTAAAGGGAGAGAATTAAGCAGTAGAGGTGAAACTGTAATGAGTTTGTAAATAAGAGAAAAACAAAATGAAAACTAAAAACAGATCAAACAGATAAAATGTCATAAGTAGGTAAAAATAATAATTAAAAGGGATACAGTACAGAGTTAGCTGAAAGACTCTAACTAGAGAGTTGTAAAAATTGCTAGATATCTAATATTTATTCAGTGCCTGTTTTGTCTCAATCACCATATAACAACTTTACATGTGATTACAAAGACATTGTCATTTTATTCTTCATCTCAAGGTGAAAGGGTTTAATATTCCAATATTCAGTGTAATATCTGCTATAGGCTTTTTTTCCTGTAGACATTTTTTTAAATCAGATTAAGGAAATTCTTTTTTATTTCCTGTTTTTAGAGCTTCTGTTAGATGCTTTTTTTCTTATACGTGTTATGATAATCATTGATTTTCTCAGTGCTAATATGGTGAAAAAGCCAACTTAGTATGGTAAATTATCCTTTACAATATCAATAAAATAAAATAAAATAGAGTTTGTTTCACTAAATTTTTAAAGGAACATTACATATATGTTCCTGAGAGCGATTGGTCTATAATAATCCTTTCTTGTAATGTCCTGGTAGGTTTTAAAACCAATGCTATGCCACGTCTTGAAGAGTGTAAGTGTTCCTTCTCTTGCTTTCCTATCCTTTAAAATGGGATATAATTTCAGAGAGTGATATGTACAGACATTGACTATTCTGTTTGACAGGTTTTGACAACTGTGTGTACCCAAAACACGATATAAACATTGCATCAGTCTAGTAATTCCTCCCCATTTACTCCCACCCAGATGAAGGTTATTTTGTACCCTCAGCATTTGTTATTCTTTATTTCCTCTAACATTTCCATGTTTCCATCTGGAATCCCTTTTTGTTTTGGGTCTGAAGGATTGGACTTAATGCCCTTTAGTTTTTCCTTTGGTGCAGCCTGTTTTTCACTAATTATCCAACTGTTTGTCTGAAAATGTAAGAATTTCACCTTCATTTTTGAAGGAAGTTTTTTTCTGCATGTTAATTTTTTTCCCTGAATTTAAATTGGCTATTGTTTTCCTTCAACGCTTGAAAAAATATTGTAGTTATTAAATCATGAGGGAACTGTTGCATCAGTAGACAAATCAATAGAATATAATAGGAAATCTAGATATAAATGCAAAGAGGTAGCTACTGGTAGTATGTGATAAAATTAGTATTTTAAATTCATGAGGAAAAAATACAGGTCATTAAGTAATGATATTGGAACAACTAGAGAAATTTGGAAAAAGAGTAACATTTCATCCATGCCTTTTACCTTATATCAAAATTAATTCCAGGCTTATCACAGATTTAAACATAAAAATCGAAACACAATACTAAAAGAAAAGAGAAGATTTAAAATACATACTCCTTAGAGTTAAATTGAAGTTAAATTCAGACTTAAATTGAAGAAAGTAGGGAAAACCACTAGACCATTCAGGTATGACCTAAATCAAATCCCTTATGATTATACAGTGGAAGTGAGAAATAGATTTAAGGGACTAGATCTGATAGAGTGCCTGATGAACTATGGATGGAGGTTTGTGACATTGTACAGGAGACAGGGATCAAGACCAGACCCATGGAAAAGAAATGCAGAAAAGCAAAATGGCTGTCTGAGGAGGGCTTACAAATAGCTGTGAAAAGAAGAGAAGCAAAAAGCAAAGGAGGAAAGGAAAGATATAAGCATCTGAATGCAGAATTCCAAAGAATAGCAAGAAGAGATAAGAAAGCCTTCCTCAGTGACCAAGGCAAAGAAATAGAGGAAAACAACAGAATGGGAAAGACTAGAGATCCCTTCAAGAAAATAAGAGATACCAAGGGAACATTTCATGCAAAGATGGGCTCGATAAAGGACAGATATGGTATGGACCTAACAGAAGCAGAAGAGATTAAGAAGAGGTGGCAAGAATACATAGAAGAACTGTACAAAGAAGATCTTCATGACCCAGATAATCACAATGGTGTGATCACTCACCTAGAGCCAGACATCCTGGAATGTGAAGTCAAGTGAGCCTTAGAAAGCATCACTATGAACAAAGCTAGTGGAGGTGATGGAATTCCAGTTGAGTTATTTCAAATCCTGAAAGGTGATGCTGTGAAAGTGCTGCACTCAATATGCCAGCAAATTTGGACAACTCAGCAGTGGCCACAGGACTGGAAAAGGTCAGTTTTCATTCCAATCCCAAAGAAAGGCAGTGCCAAAGAATGCTCAAACTACCATACAATTGCACTCATTTCACATGCTAGTAAAGTAATGCTCAAAATTCTCCAAGCCAGGCTTCAGCAGTAAGTGAACCGTGAACTTCCAGATGTTCAAGCTGGTTTTAGAAAAGGCAGAGGAACCAGAGATCAAATTGCCAACATCCGCTGGATCATGGAAAAAGCAAGAGAGTTCCAGAAAAACATCTATTTCTGCTTTATTGACTATGCTAAAGCCTTTGACTGTGTGGATCACAATAAACTGTGGGAAATTCTGAAAGAGATGGGAATACCAGACCACCTGACCTGCCTCTTGAGAAACCTATATGCAGGTCAGGAAGCAAAGTTAGAACCGGACATGGAACAACACTCTGGTTCCAAATAGGAAAAGGAGTATGTCAAGGCTGTATATTGTCACCCTGCTTATTTAACTTATATGAGGAGTACATCATGAGAAACGCTGGGCTGGAAGAAGCACAAGCTGGAATCAAGATTGCCGGGAGGAATATCCATCACCTCAGATATGCAGATGACACCACCCTTATGGCAGAAAGTGAAGAAGAACTAAAAAACCTCTTGATGAAAGTGAAAGAGGAGAGTGAAAAAGTTGGCTTAAAGCTCAACATTCAGAAAACTAAGATCATGGCATCTGGTCCCATCACTTCATGGGACATAGATGGGGAAACAGTGGAAACAGTGTCAGACTTTATTTTTCTGCAGCCATGAAATTAAAAGATGCTTATTCCTTGGAAGGAAAGTTATGACCAACCTAGATAGCATATTCAAAAGCAGAGACATTACTTTGCCAACAAAAGTCCGTCTAGTCAAGGCTATGGTTTTTCCTGTGGTCATGTATGGATGTGAGAGTTGACTGTGAAGAAGGCTGAGCACCGAAGAATTGATGCTTTTGAACTGTGGTGTTGGAGAAGACTCTTGAGAGTCCCTTGGACTGCAAGGAGATCCAACCAGTCCATTGTAAAGGAGATCAGTCCTGGGATTTCTTTGGAAGGAATGATGCTAAAGCTGAAACTCCAGTACTTTGGCCACCTCCTGCGAAGAGTTGACTCATTGGAAAAGACCCTGATGCTGGGAGGGATTGGGGGCAGGAGGAGAAGGGACAACAGAGGATGAGATGGCTGGATGGCATCACTGATGCTGGGAGGGATTGGGGGCAGGAGGAAAAAGGGGATGACAGAGGAAGAGATGGCTGGATGGCATCACCGACTTGATGGACCTCAGTTTGAGTGAACTCCAGGAGTTGGTGATGGACAGGGAGGCCTGGTGTGCTGCGGTTCATGGGGTCGCAAAGAGTCAGACACAACCGAGCGACTGAACTGAACTGAACTGAACTCCTTAGAGTAAAGAGGGCTAAGCCCAAGTTGCTCAATCGTGTCTGACTCTTTGCAACCCCAGGGACTATACAGTCCATGGAATTCTCCAGGCCAGAATACTGCAGTAGGCAGTCTTTCCCTTCTCCAGAGGATATTCCCAACCCATAGATTGAACCCAGGTCTCCCACATTTAGGGCTGATTCTTTACCAACTGAGCCACAAGGGAAGCCCAAAGAGGGCTAAGTACACCTCAAAATCCATATTGAATTAGAAGCCATAAAAGAAAATATCAACAAATTTGAGAAGTTTTGCCTGGTAAATGATGATAAGTTAAAAGTCTCAAAATGCACCAAAGAAATTCAGGGATTTCCCTGGAAGTCCAGTAGTTAAGGCTCCTCATGTCCAATGCAGGGAGTGTGTGGGTTTGATCCCAGGTCAGGCAACTAAGATCCCACATGTTTTGCAGTGTAACCAAAAAATAAAAAATAAAAAAAAGAGAGTATTGATATTACATGAAGTAAAGAGCTAATTCTCCTAACATAGACTTCCCTGGTGGTCCAGTGGTTAAGACTATGCTTCCAATGCAGGGGTCAGGGGTTTGATCCCTGGTCAGGGAGCTAAAATCCCACATGCCATAGAGCCAAGAAAAAAAAATCCTGTAAATGAATATGACAAAAATCAATAGTTAAATGGAAAAAATATACAAATAATCAGTCACTGCAGATTCTTTTTTTAAATTTATTTAATTGGAGGCTAATTACTTTACAATATTGTATTGGTTTTGTCATACATCAACATTCTTAAACGTATGTTGTTTAGAGATTAGGTCATGTCGGACTCTTTGTGACCCCATGGACTGCAGCACACCAGCCTCCCTGTCCCTCACCACCTCCCAGAGCTTGCTCAAACTCAGGTCCGTTGAGTCAGTGATGCCATCCAACCATCTCATCCTCTGTCGTCCCCTTCTCCTCCTGCCTTCAATCTTTCCCAGCATCAGGGTCTTTTCCAATGAGTTAGCTGAAAAGATGTTTATCTTCACTTGCAATAACAGGAATGCAAATATAAACTTCACTGACATACCATTTTCAACTTTCTTGTTTACAAGGACCAATTCGTTTACTTACACATAAGCTGGTGAAAATGTGAAGAAATAAGCACTTTTATTGTTTTGGGGAGTATAAACTGGTACAACTTCCGTGGAGGGAATGACTAAGATCATTTTCTCATTCCACAGATATGTATTAGGAATATCATTATGCTATTGGGACCAGGGATGTTCTTAGAGATCTTATATTTAGCTAAGAAAATACTAATGAAGTAAGCAGCTATAATAAAGTAATACATTTAATGAGAGAGCCATAACTGGATGTCAGGAAGAGTATTCCAAGAGAAACAATGTTTCAGTTGAATCCTGAAAAGAGGATATTAGTTGAAAATACAGATTACTTCTCTACCCTTCTCTGCCTTGCTGTGTGTCAGACAGTCACATCTCCTAAACCTCTTATCCTGTGGCTGCAATAAGAAGCCAGGTGGGAAGTCAAAGCAGTTCAGTTCAGTCGCTCAGTCGTGGCCGACACTTTGTGACCCATGGACTGCAGCACGCCAGGCTTCCCTGTCCATCACCAACTCCCAGAGCTTGCTTAAACTCATGTCCATAGAGTCGGTGATGCCATCCAACCATCTCATACTCTGTCGTCCCCTTTTCCTCCCGCCTTCAATCTTTCCCAGCATCAGGGTCTTTTCCAAGAAGTCAGTTATTCACATCAGGTGGCCAAATTATTAGAGTTTCAGCTTCAGTATCAATCCTTCCAATGAATATTCAGGATTGATTTTCTTTAGGATTGACTGGTTTGATCTCCTTGCAGTCCAAGGGACTCTCAACAGTCTTTTCTAGCACCACAGTTCAAAAGCATCAATTCTTCAGCACTCAGCTTTCTTTATAGTCCAGCTCTCACATCCATACATGACTACTGGAAAAACCATAGAATATTAATAATGTTCCAGTGACAAATGACATGAAGCTCTTCTTATGAAGCACTGGGTGTTTGTAGTCCAACTCTCACAACCATACATGACTATTGGAAAAACCATAGCTTTGACTAGATGGACCTTTGTCAGTAAAGTAATGTCTCTGCTTTTTAATATGCTGTCTAGGTTGGTCATAGCTTTTCTTCCAAGGAGCAAGCGTCTTTTAATTTCATGGCTACAGTCTCCATCTGCAATGAATTTGAAGCCAAAAAAATAAAGTCTCTCACTATTTCCACTGTTTCCCCATCTATATGACATGAAGTGATGAGACCAGATGCCATGATCTTAGTTTTCTGAATGTTGAGTTTTAAGCCACCTTTTTTACTCTCTTCTTTCACTTTCATCAAGAGGCTCTTCAGTTCTTCTTCGCTTTCTGCCATAAAGGTGGTGTCATCTGCATATCTGAGGTTATTGATATTTCTCCTGGCAAATCTTGATTCCAGCTTGTGCTTTATACAGCCCAGCATTTCACATGATGTACTCTGCATATAAATTAAATAAGCAGAGTGACAATATACAGCCTTGATGTACTCCTTTCCCAACTTGGAACCAGTCTGTTGTTCTATGTCCAGTTCTAACTGTTGCTTCCTGACCTGCATATAGATTTCTCAAAAGGCAGGTCAGGTGGTCTAATATTCCCATCTTTTGAAAAATTTTCCGCAATTTGTTGTGATTCACACAGTCAAAGGCTTTGACGAAGTCAATAAAACAGAAATAGATGTTTTTCCAGAACTCTCTAGCTTTTTTGATGATCCAGTGGATGCTAGCAATTTGATCTGATTACTCTGCCTTTTCTAAAACCAGCTTGAACACCTGGAAGTTCAAGGTTCACGTACTGTTGAAGCCTGGCTGGAGAATTTTGAGCATTACTTTGCTAACGTGTGAGATGAGTGCAATTATATGGTAGTTTGAGCATTATTTGGCATTGCCTTTCTTTGGGATTGGAATGAAAACTGACCTTTTCCAGTCCTGTGGCCACTGAGAGTTTTCCAAATTTGCTGGCCTATTGAGTGCAGCACTTTCACAGCATCATCTTTCAGGATTTGAAATAGCTCAACTGGAATTCCATCACCTCTACTAGCTTTGTTCATAGTGATGCTTCCTAAGGCCCACTTGACATTGCATTCCAGGATGTCTGGCTCTAGGTGAGAGATCACACCATCATAGTTATCTAGGTCATGAAGTTCTTTTTTATACAGTTCTTCTGTTTATCCTTGTTACCTCTTCTTAATCTCTTCTGCTTCTGTTAGGTCCATACCATTTCTGTTCTTTATTGTGCCTATCTTTGCATGAAATGTTCCTGTGGTATCTCTAATTTTCTTGAAGAGATCTCTAGTCTTTCCCATTCTATTATTTTCCTCTATTTCTTTGCACTGATCACTGAGGAAGGCTTTCTTATCTCTCCTTGTTATTCTTTGGAACTCTACATCCAAATGGGTATATATTTCCTTTTCTCCTTTGCCTTCAGCTTCTCTTCTTTTCTCAGCTATTTGTAAGGCATCCTCAGACAACCATTTTGCCTTTTTTCATTTCTTTTTCTTCAGGATGGTCTTGATCACTGCCTCCTGTATAATGTCATGAACCCATAGTTCTTCAGGAACTCTGTGTATCAGATCTAATCCCATGAATCTATTTGTCACTTCCACTGTGTAATTGTAAGCGACTTAATTAAGGTCATACCTGATAGTCTAGTGGTTTTCCCTGCTTTCTTCAAGTCTGAATTTTGCAATAAGGAGTTCATGATCTGAGCCACAATCAGCTCCCGGGCTTGTTTTTGCTGACTGTATAGAGCTTCTCCATTTTTGGCCACAAAGAACAGAATCTATCTGATTTTGGTATTGACCATCTGATGATGTCCATGTATAGAGTCTTCTCTTGTGTTGTTGGAAGAGGGTGTTTGCTATGACCAGCACGTACTCTTGGCAAAACTCTGTTAGCCTTTGCCCTGCTTCATTTGTACTCCAAGGCCAAATTTGCCTGTTACTCCAGGTATCTCTCGAATTCCTACTTTTACATTCCAGTCCCCAGATGGCAAGGAGAGAGGGAAAAACCTTGATATTTGCCCCCACCTCCTTTTTCTTTCAGTAAGTTTCCAAGCAAGAGCTGCCTCTCCTCCATAGCTCCAGGTCTCACAAGATGTCTCCTCTCTCAGCTTCTGCTCATATTTTAGCATCTGCTTGGTTTCTGAGATCAAAGAATAGCATCTTCTCCTTTGGTTGCCTCCAGGCATAAGGATGGTAACTATTTCTTCTTCTTGGCAGCCTCTGACTTGTGTCACCTCCTCTGCTTGCTTCCTCAGTTCTTCCACCATGTGTGTGACCAATTCCCTATATTAAATTTCTTTCTGTCTGAAACTTCAGTGGTTTTTCATTTCCCTGAGTGGACCTTGACTGGTATACAAGAGAAGGAGGGCTACTGCTGCAAAGAGGATACACAACACCATAAAAGTAAGTCTAGATAGAGGAATAGAAAAAGAGAAATAGGATGGAGGGAGGGGTGGGAAAAGAGAAGTGATATGATTCAAAGTCAAGTTTTTCAGGTGGGATTTTCTTTTTTTTCAGGAGTATCACCCTAGGGGGTAGACGAGAAGACAGGGTCCAGTCCGTGGACTGCAGTGGTCATTTAGGCAAATGATGATGGTAGCGTGAAAGGAGATGGTAGCAGTGGAGATCGGGCGTGAATGGGCCTGAAGGACACAGTAAGCCCCCTACGTACGAACCTTCAGGTTTCAAACTCTCAAAGACACAAACGTGCATCTGCACGTCCTATCATGTGAGTTCACGTGTCTGGTGTACACTGTCGAGTGTGTACGTCCTCTGCAAGTCGCTGTGCTTTTGTGTACTTTACTGAACAGTGCTGTGTATAGCTCAGTAGTGCAGTGTCTTTATTTCAAGCCCAGGATGTCCAGAAGCAAGGGGAAAAGCAGCTGTGATGCAGCTGATACCAGTGTACTTTTTCAAGATACGGTACTGTTAGATTTAAAATGTCTTCTTTAGTTACTGTGTTTGTCTCCTATGTATAATTTGTGTGCAAAGTATTATACACCTATTACAGCACAGTAGTATGTAGCCGACTGTGTTAGTTGGGAACTTTGTTGGATTTATAAACAAACTGATGCTGAAGCTCCAGTACTTTAGCCACCTGATGAGAAGAGCCAACTCTGGAAAAGACCCTGATGCTGGGAAAGATTGAGGGCAGGAGAAGGGGGCGATGGAGGAGGAGGTGGTTGGATGGCAGCATCCGCACCATGGACACGAGTTTGCGCAAACTCCAGGAGACGGTGAAGGACAGGGAAGCCTGGCGTGCTGCCATCCATGGGGTTGCTGAGAGCTGGACGGGAACTGAGTGACTGAACAGCAGTGAACACGTTGGACTTCTGAACATGCTGTCAGAATGGAACTCATTTGTATGTAGAGGACTTATTGTTTTTAGGAATAAGAATGAGTACAACTTGGTGCTTAATTGAATAGACGGAGAGAGAGAAAGGAATGCAAAACCACTCCCTTTTCCCTCCATTCTCTGATCTGATTACACAGACAGTGTTACAGAACAAGCATTTTTTTCAGCACTCTTATTCGGGGATTCCTCACTGAGTTATTCGAAACCTGCCCTAATAAATCAGGTGAAACATTAGGGTATTTCCACATGCATTTTCAAGTCTTTCATACCTGGGATCCTGTGAGAGGTTATCAACCTAATACCTGCTGGACACGTGAGGTAGGTTGGTGCTACCTTGCCAGAGATAAATGAAACCTCTGTTTGGGCCACTGGTTTATTGAGGTTAGTCATACAAAGGGATCCTTGTACAATCCAGACATATCCATAATAAGGAAAATGCCAAAGTCACTACTACAAAGTTCAATTAAAAAATTTATTGCTGCTTGTCCTAACCAGCGTCTAATCATTTATTGAAATTATTCTGGGAAATTGGAGTAAGTAAAAAAAAATTTTTTTAATAAAAAAATAAACAAAAGTAGATAAGAGTGATTCACATTGCAGTTAAGAAAGGAAGGAAAGGGTCACTCTAAAGAGAATAGGCTATAAATCTTCATCAAGCTTCTAAAGTTTGAAAGGTGAAGGTTTGTTGTTTACAATTTGTCTCCCTTTCATAATGAACTGTTGGAAAGAAGTCGTTTGGAAGGGTGAAGGAAGGACAGGGAGGAGTGGTCAGAAACCATAGAAGTCCTGATTTCCCACTGTGAAGCAGCTAGAATTTTTCCCCATCCTGAAGGCTCTTGAGGGTCCTGCAGTCCACTTCCTGCAGTGATAATGCAGTGGGATATTCAAGAACAACTCTGGAGTCATGCTGCCGGGAGTTCAAATCCCACCTCCACAGTCTGGGATTAGCATCAAGCTACTACGACCACTAATGGGTCAATTTCCTTAACGTCTCTCTTCCTCAGCATCCTCGTCTGTAACATGAGATGTCAGTAGCAAGATTAGTAAATGATTCCATATCCAATGGCATCAAAAGGAATAAAATAATAGGAATAAACTTAATCAAGGAGGCAAGGACTTGTACCCTGAAAACTACAAAAAAAAAAGCTGAAAGAAATTAAAGACAAAAATAAATCAATGACATTCTGTGTTCAAGGCTTGGAAGACAATATTGTTACTATGTCAGTACTACCCAAAGTGACCTACAAACTCTATGCAATTCCTATCAAACTCCCTGTGACTTTTTTTTGTTGTTGTTGCAGACTTAGAAAAATTCATCCTAAACTTCATATGGACTCTCAAGGAACCCCTGAAAAACCAACCAAAACCATCTTGAAAGAAGAATGAAGTTGGGGATCTCATACTTCCCATATAAAGACAAACATTTGAAACTGAAAGTACCAGTTTAGTCGTGTCCGACTCTTTGGGACCCCACGGGCTGTAGTCCGCCAGGCTCCTCTGTCCGTGGGATTTTCCAGGCAAGAAGACTGGAGTGGTACTAACAATAGTGTGGTAGTCCATGGGGTCGCACAGAGTCGGACACAACTGAAGCGACTTAGCAGCAGCAGCAGCATAAAGACAAACATTTAGAGCAATGCAATTGAGTTGAAAACCTAGAAATCAACCTTGGAAAACAGGGTCAACGACTTTTGACAAGGATTCCAAGACCATTCAATGGAGAAAGGACTGTCTCTTCAACAACTGGTATTGGGAAAACTGAATGTCTGCACGCAAAAGAATGAAGCTGGACCCTTACCTTACATCCTAAACAAAAATTAACACAAAATGGATCAAAGACCTAAATGTAAGAGCTAAAACTATTAGAAGAATAGCAAGATTAAATGCATCTGAAGCCTGGAACCAAGCAAATGGTGCAATCTCTGCAAAAATCAAGCATGCACAGCCCCATCAGGCACAGACATCGGTTTGCCCTATTGAGCCATGCAGTGCGAGAAGGGCTTGTCAGAAACCAAACCAAAAAACTGAAAAAATAAAGTGAAGGAGGATAAAGACAAAGAGGCCACTAAAGTTACCCTAAGAATTGAATCAAATATTATAGTTCATGAAGAGTTGGAAGTCCCTCCACACATTGGAATAAATTCCAGTGAAGGGACATTTGCTACTCCACAAGACAATCCAGGATCTCTTTTAAGCTCTAGTTCCTTCTCTATGTTTCTTCATAGTTATCTGCCTCTCTACAGCATCTACTGTTTGGGAGAGTTCCACTCTCCCTCAAGACAACTTTAATATGTATTTGGAAATATTTATCATGAATCTTTGGACAGCCATCTCCCCAGTCTTAGCCAGGAGGCAGACTCAGCTCAAAGCAGATGAGGACTGTTGGACAAAGCTGCTGAAAAGAAAGTTAACACACAATGAACCTATTTTATTGAAGGTACAAGGAAAATAAGAGTCCTCCTGCACTCTGTATATCCCAGAAAATAGAGCTTTGTGTGAATAATTGATTGATAAATCAAAGAATGCAAGAAGGGCAACCAGCGTAAGGAGTACAGAACCATACAGAAAATAGTCATTTACATTCCAAGCAAAGAAAAAAATTAAGTTAGACAGGTCTTAATATCTTTGTTTTAAGTGTCCAAAGGATTGTTGTGGAGAAGAAGGAGTCTTTCATTTTTAAAGTTACAAATTGAACCATAAAGGATATGAAATGGCCAGAAGAAGGATCCATCATATATGTTGTTTTAGAGATGGCAACTAAGATAAAATGTGCAGAAGTTAGAGTATTATAGACAGAGGCTCAAATTAAGGAAATTCTATTTTAAAATTAGAACCAAGAAAGAAAAATTTCCCCCGAAGCTCAAGCTCTCCCTTCTTTGCAAGGCCTGTAGCTCTGTTCTCTAAATAGCCTGCGTCGGGTGAGACCATCCACGTAGTATCCAGCACTGAGATACTAGGACCATTGCTGTCTCACAAGGCAACTTCTTCAGATTTCAGAGCAATGTGAGACACTGCATCCTTTTTTTAAACTGAAATAGAGTTGATTTACAATGTGCTAATTTCAGGGGTACAGCCAATTGATTCAGTAATACATATATATCCTTTTTCAGATTCTTTTGCCATATTATTACAAAATATTGAGTACAGTTTCCTGTGCTATACAGTAGATCCTTGTTGGTTATCTACTTTATCTACAGTAGTGTTTAAAGTGAAAGTGAAGTTGCTCAGTCGTGTCTGACTCTTTGTGACTCCTATGGACTGCACCCTGCCAGGCTCCTCCATCCATGGGATTTTCCAGGCAAGAATACTGGAGTGGGTTGCCATTTCCTTCTCCAGGGGATCTTCCCAACCCAGGGATCAAACCTGGGTCTCCTGTGTTACGGGCAGATTCTTAACCAGATGGCTCAGACGGTAAAGATTCTGCCTGCAATGTGGGAGACCTGGGTTCAATCCCTGGGTCGGGAAGATCCCCTGGAGAAGAGAAAGGGTACCCACTCCAGTATCCTGGCCTGGAGAATTCCATGGACTGCATAGTCCTTGGGGTTGCAAAGAGTCGGACATGATTGAACGACTTTCAGTGTGTATAAGTTACTCCCAAATTCCTAATTTATCCCCTCACCCCCACCACATTTCCCCTTCCGTACCCATACGTTTGTTTTCTATGCCTGTGAGTCTACTTCTGTTTCGTAAATAAGGCCATTTGTATCATTGTATTCTGATCAAACTCTTGTTCCTCAAAGATTATCTTGGATCATACGCATTGTTTATACAAAGATTATCTTGGATCCCACAGGGAATGATTTTCATCCCCTTCTCCTAGGATTCAGAAACAAACGGCTGAAGGACAAATAAAGAAACTTCCTTTGGCACACTTCTACTCTTATTAATTTGTATTTTTGCTGTATAGATTTCTAGTCACTACTCACATAGAACAACTCAGCTCCAGACATCATTTCATGGCAAATAGATGGGGAAACAATGGAAACAGTAACAGACTTTATTCTCTTGGGCTCCAAAATCATTGCAGATGGTGACTACAGTCATGAATTGCATAAAGGATGCTTGCTCCTTGGAAGAAAAGCTCTGACCAACCTAGACAGCACATTAAAAAAAGCAGAGACATTACCTTGGCAACAAAGGTCCATCTAGTCAAAGCTATGATTTTTCCAGTAGTCATGTATGGATGTGAGAGATGGGCCGTAAAGAAAGCTGAGCACTGAAGAATTGATGCTTTTGAACAGTGATGCTGGAGAAGACTCTTGAGAGTCCCCTGGACTGCAAGGAGATCCAACCAGTCCATCCTAAAGGAAATTAGTCCCAAATATTCATTGGAAGGACTGATACTGAAGCTGAAACTCCAATACTTTGGCCACCTGATGTGAAGAACTGTCTCACTGGAAAAGACCTTGATTCTGGGAAAGACTGAAGGTGGGAGGAGAAGGGGATGACAGAGGATGAGATGGTTGGATGGCATCACCAACTCAATGGACATGAGTTTGAGCAACTCCAGAAGTTGGTGATGGACAGGGAAGCTTGGCGTGCTGCAGTCCATGGGGCTGGACAGAGGGCTGGACAAAGTCGGACATAACTGAGCAACTGAACTGAACTGACTCAGACATGAGACTTCCAGACCCTGGAAATGTGAGTGAGAGATGTACAATCTTTTTTACCAAAAGTTTCCTTTGCCACACGTGGATCAAATTAAATAATATTGTACTACTGATTCAAGCAATGTCACCAAATTCATAGATGGTCCCTGTCCTGTCCCTAAATCACCCCAACACCTTCTGGCCACATCCCTGTTTATTGTTCTGAAATGTGCAATGTGGAAAAGGTGGCATCACTAACCCTCCTCCATGCACACAGCCCATGGGCATTCTCAGCACCAAGGAGAAGGTCAAAGATAATCACCAATTTTTCTAAATGAAAACCTAAATAAGCACTTAGGACAAACGCAAACACTTCATTACCCTCAGAATATATATGTCTGAAACAGACTGCTGATTCTGTCATGTCCCATTCAGAAAAATTAAGGAAAACATAATATGTAAGTCCATTGCTGTGAGTCTAGGAAGAGGGAAACCATGTTGCTGGGTAGACTGCAGTCTCGGGTGGAACCGGAGACGCTCTGGTCCTTTTCCCCTACCCCACCTTCCCAAGCCAAGGTTGCTCAATGACTGTAGGCAACTCCTCCCCCTTTGCCTTAGTTTTTCTCAAGGATAACAGAGAAAATAATAGCCCTCTCCTCCTGTGGATGTCCCCTTGCAGTATTTGCTAACCAGTCAAATCTTTAGGTGATGGGTCCTTTAATTCCTCTGGTTAAAGCTAACTTATAGAACTGTAACATTTCCCCCCATTTTTATGGTACAAGACTGAAATATTTACACCTTAACTCATCTGTGTTTTGTCCAGCCCTCTGTAACTCTGCAGGGCCTCAAGTTCAAATTATAGGAAATATTACTAATGCTGAAAACATGGGCTTGAGCAGAGTTTATGCCAAATGGTGATGCTACTGATTTCTTTTGGAAGCTCTCAACAGAAACAGGTTGGTTTTAAGAAAATAGTTGGAAGAAGTTAGATTGTACTCTTTGTAGACAGTGTTGTTACTTTACTCTGATTGGGTTACTGTTATAAGCATTTTAGCCATATCCTTTCTATTGTAACTGTCAGTAATACATTAAAAAGACATATGTGTTAGACCATCGGAAAAAAAAAAAAGGAGAGAGAGACTGGATACATTTTCTATCTCTTCTCTTAATCCCACCAAATGGCTTTAGTTGGGCTCCCTGGAGTCCTTTACCTCATGTGCACACAGCCTTAGTATTACCTCTAACCTCTGCACCACCCACGAGAAATCAATACGCCTTTCTGTGTTTCCATGAATTAAACTGAAAACGAGGGTTTCAACAGGGTTCCTGGTATGCTTGCCGTCTAAGTCTCAGATTTGGCAAAAGGCAACGTGCTGCCGCCCTTAGTGAGCTGAGGCCTCTGATACGGTATCAGGTTCATAAAGAACTAGCTCCAAGGTCACCTCAATTTCTGAGACATTTATGGCATTTCTCTGTTGATTATTTACCCTGGGCGCTATCTTAAGAGCTGCAGTGACCTGCAGAGGTAATACTGGCAAACTGATGATTCAACCTTTTGTCGGAATAAGGTGCTCTAGGCAATGTGGTACATTTTCCTCGTGTTTTCACTCAAGCTCGGTTTTTAAGAAGGGATCTTAAGTGAGACCCTGCTTCTTCAGTCAAAGTAAAACATGCTCATAGATACACTCTACTCACTCATGGAAAACGCTGGGCAATTCTCACTTCTGCTTCTTGTCTCACTGGAAATAGAAAAAGGGATCTAACTGAGCAGGCTCCCCTGCTGTCATTCATTCAACAAGTATCCATCAGCTCCCTTCTCTGTGCTGAACACTGTGCTACAGGCTGAGTAGAGTCTATATAGAACAGATAGCTCCTGGCTTCCTGACCCTTACACCACTCGGTGTGCATGTGCGCTAAGCTGTTTCAGTCATGTGCAACTCTTTGTGACCTTAGGGACTGTAGCCCTCCAGGCTCCTCTGTCCATGGGATTTCCCAGTCATGAATACTGGAATGGGTTGCAAAAAAGATCCCCTCCTCCAGGGGATCTTTCCAACCCAGGGATCGAACCCACATCTGTTACATCTGCTATGTTGGCAGGCCGGTTCTTTACCACTAGGGCTACCTGGGAAGCACCCCCACTACACCACTGGGAGGGACCCTTCTGAAAACAGGAAAACAAATAAGTATTAACTGATAATTCTAAGAGGTAAGCAAGCAGAATATAGTGCTAGAAAATTATAGAGAAATAAGGTAGAGTTTACTCCATGTTAGGTGGTCAGCGAAAACCTGAAGGAACTTTAATGCTTGGTACTCAAAGTGTGATCTGCAGGCAAGCACAGTGACATTCCCTGGGAAATTTAGGAAAATGTAGACTCCTAGCCCCCAACCTCAGAGCCACTGAACCAAAAGCTGCATTTTTAACAATCAGGGTACTTGTTTTCATATTAAAGTTGAGGAGCATTGTCAAAGCACTGGTTCCAACCTTGAGAGCACACTGGAATCTGCTGGAATCAATCACACTGGAATCATAACTTTAGAAAATTAAGATATCTGGGTCTCTCTTCCCCGGAGAAGAGTTTGGGATGAGCTGTAACATGGGCCTCAGGATTATTTTTAAGTTCCCCAGAAGATTCTGAAATGCAACAAAATTTGAGAATCAAATGAGTCAATCAAATGCGCTTTAGCACGGTGCCTGGCCCACTGTAGGTACTTGATAAATACTTGGGAATCAGTGCTCGATTCTTTAGTTTTCTCAGAGATTCCCTCCAGAGCCTGCAGGCGAGCACAAATGTTACCCTCCTCTGACTTTGTGCTTTAGAAGAGCCACTGTCCCCAGATACATGAAGCCAGACCCGCTAAACCAGTTGGAAAAATGAATTCAAGCACAAGTATCCCAGAGCCATCAAACTCTTCCCAATGCTGCATAACTATTCATTTGGGGCATTTTTTGGTGAAATCACAGGAGTCATAAGGGATCATCTTTCTAGTAGGAGAACACAGGTGAGGAAATGCAATCCTGGGTAGCACTGAGCATAATTTTTCCAATTCTCTGCACAAATGAGTGGGGAGAGCCCACACCGGAGAAAAACCTCTTCAGGCCAGTCTGGTAACATTCTTGGCTAATGATCTCGGAACAGAATGTCCCTACACTGGCATTATCAGGGAAGACTTGAGGGAGGGGAGGTGTGAAGAGGGTACAGACTGTAATCAAACCAAAGATGTACAAGATACACAGCTGTGGGGAAGCCCCTGGGTACATTCTGCACCTGAGGGAGGTAAGATGTACCCAGCCAGCAATGCGTATGTTGGTGAGCACAACAGAGCCCCCCATGTCAAGGACGATTTGGTGACCAGGGACACAGTCAGCCTTCCATTCTCCCAGAATTGCCCAGACACCAGGGAGACTTGAAGCACACAGAGAAACCCCTGAACTTGCCACAGGAGGTTGCAAAAGGTTTTCTAGCAAATAAACTTACTTTATTTCCTCCCTGTGGGTGTCCTAGGCTTTCAAGATCTCTTTTGAATAATGCTCTTCCAGGCAAAGGACAGGCAGGCAAGTTGGGTAATAATATCAGCTGACAGCGTGGAGGAAAGGGACAAGAAGGAAATTTCGGTGACACACATCTGTCTCTAAGGACTTCCTCAACCTCATGGGGGAAACAAAAGGTTTCGATTGATTGCGAACATAAAATAAGCAAAATCCCGACATAGAGGAGATACCACAAGCCCCAGAAATAGTTGGTTTAACCCTTTCAGGCTTTTCAAGAAACTACTGAGTCAGCAGAATAAACACATTTCCAGCTGGGGGCTGCCCACTGTAGTAGTATCCACTAGATAAGGTCCCCATGCTTTCGGGAACATGAAAATGCTTAAACTCTGGGTCCAAGCAGAGTTGAAAATGACATAGGCAAAGAAATATGTGAATACGTTACTTCCTCAGAGATAAATGTCTTTGAAAACAGGAATGTAGAAATCTAATGTGGGCAGAGTAATACCAAGGAAACGGCATATTCTTTGAGAGTAAATCATTTCCTGTAATGTAAATAATTCAGATCCAGTGAGCTTGGTTTGTGAGTTTCCTAATGAACTGGCATATCTAGTTCTTCCAGTGGCTGTGTGTACATGGTACCAAACCACAAGTTCAGCCTCACGGGCTACAGCTCTTGGCCCATTCCACACCTGCACCTGCACCTGCACCTGGTAGCTAAGAGACCAAAAAAAGAAAAAGAAAGAGAGAAACTCTAACATGCTGCCTGGGCCTACAGTGCGCTGCTGACCACCAACCACCGGCTGGGTCTCACCGCTGCCTGGCGGGCACTCTACACGCTCACACCCCGTTTCCTCTCCATCATGCTTGCTGACTGTTCCCCACCTTCTCTCCCCTGAATCCTTCCTCTCTCTTCCTTATTCATCGCCCTAAGCTGAGACCTGCAAGGAGATCCAACCAGTCCATTCTGAAGGAGATCAGCCCTGGGATTTCTTTGGAAGGACTGATGCTAAAGCTGAAACTCCAGTACTTTGGCCATCTCATGCGAAGAGTTGACTCATTGGAAAAGACTCTGATGCTGGGAGGGATTGGGGACAGGAGGAGAAGGGGAGGACAGAGGATGAGATGGCTGGATGGCATCACGGACTTGATGGACGTGAGTCTGAGTGAACTCCGGGAGTTGGTGACGGACAGGGAGGCCTGGAGTGTTGTGATTCACGGGGTCGCAAAGAGTCGGACATGACTGAGCGACTGAACTGAACTGAACTGAAGCTGATACCTACTTTGCTTCTTTTTCAAAGTTAATTTTTGTTGGCGTTTAGTTGCTTTAGAGTGTTGTGTTAGTGTCTTCTGCATAGCAAAGTGAATCAGCTATATGTAGCCATATATCCCCTCTGTTTTGAATTTTCTTCCCATTTAGGTCACCACAGAGCGCTGAGTAGAGTTCCCTGTGCTGTATAGCGGGCTCTCGCTGGTTATCTATTTTATGCATAGTCTCAATTATCTGTATATCAATCTCAGTCTCCAAGTCTGCCAACACCTCCCCCCCCTCCCCCCTCAGTGTCCATGTGTTTCTTCTCTATGTCTGGATCTATTTAATAAGATTGTCTATATCGTTTTCCTATATTCCACACATATGCATTAATCATATGTATATTTTTCTCTTTCTGACTTCCTTCACTCTATACGACAATCCCCAGGTCCATCCACATCTTGACAATTGAGGCGAGATGTTTTATTCCTTTTTATGGCTGAGTAACATTCCATTGTATCTAAGTACCACATCTCTTTATCCATTCCTTTGTGATGGACATGTAGGTGACTTTTGTGTCCCAGCTATTGCAAGTAGCTACTTCGCTCCTTGTTTCGGTTTTTTAAAAGTAGCGCTCAGAAGAGAAACTCCCGCTCTCCCACCGTCCCTCTGCCCGACTGCTGGCATCTCTGGTCCTCCCTGCGTTCTGCTTTCTCTCCTTTCTACCACTGGATAAGCTGCCATTGCTGCTGACCAAGGCCAACCACAGCACTTAAGCATGAGATTCCATCTTCTCATGTTGTTATCTCAAGGAGTGGGCCAACCCTTCCCCCTCCCTTATCCCCTTGTCTGGATGCCCATGAGGATGCAAACATTCTGTAACAGCCTCCATCTTCTTAACCTTCTATTGACACCCCATCCCTGAGTCTCCCTCCATGACCACTGAATTTCTCTGCTTCTCTTTAGAGTAAACGTTTATTCTCTTTAGAATAAAAACCTCAAAGGATTTTCAAACAAGTTGTTCCTGCTGTATCTTCAGCACCTAGGACAGAATCTGGAACAGAGTAGGTGCAAAACTTCGTCAAATGAGGGAACAGACACAGGTATGGCTACAGCCATTTTATTCATTGCAGCACTAGGAACATATCATCAAGTCAAGTCAAGCTTACCTATCAAAATGGGTGTGCATATGGAATAGAGAATTCCACAATACAAAGAATGCACTGTATGCTAAGCATTGTGCCAGATAAATGACATTATGAGAAGACAGCAGTTGTTTTTTACTCTCCCTTCAAGAGAACTAAAGATCAGTAGAGAAGGTGGTACACAGATACAAACCAAATAATATATTCAAGAAAAATACAGCAAATCTTACCTGGAGAGGGTTTAATAACAAAAGTATTTGTGGAGGCCCTGCTCTGTTGTGTTTTTAGCTAACATTTTTTAAAGATTTTTTTTTTATGTGAACCATTTTTAAACACTTTATTGAATTTGTTACAATCTTGCTTCTCTTTTACATTTTGGTTTTTTGGCTGCGAGGCATGTGAGATCTTAGCTCCCCAACCAGAGACTGAACCTGCAGCCCCTGCTCCTCTAGGCAATGACTTCACTACTAGACCCCCAGGGAAATCCCCTAACATTTATTGAGTTCTTAAAATAGGCCAGGAACAATGTACCAGTATGAGTGTTTCACATTTATTAACTCATTTAAAGCTTACAGGTTCCCTTGTGGCTCAGCTGGTAAAGAATCCACCTACAATGTGGGAGATCTAGGTTCCATCCCTGGGCTGGGAAGATCCCCTGGAGAAGGGAAAGGCTACCCACTCTAGTATTCTGGCCTGGAGAATTCCATGGACTGTATAGTCCATGGGGTAGCAAAGAGTCAGACACAACTGAGTGACCTTCACTTTCACACTTTCACTTTCTTTAAAGCTTATAAGAGTGTTATGAGAAAAATACTACTTAAAATCCCATTTTACAGAAGACAAAACTGAGTCACAGAGAGTCAAGTAACTGACCCATGATACCACAGCATAGAATTAGTGTAATTGGATAAATAATAAACTGGAAACCTTCAAACTAAAGAACAAGAAGAATTTAGACCTATCAATCATCGAAACAGACCTATTTGTTCATCAGCTACTTGCCACATGTACTACACAAAAGCAGTCTCTAATAGAGTATCATACTTTTGTATATAGACTCTACCTTCCAGAAACATCACTAACGGGGTGGCAGGGGCTTAGACCACTGCTTCTCAGACTTTATTATGAATAGAGATCAACTGGGGATCTTGTTAACATACAAACTCTAGGGTGTTCCTAGTGGTCCAGTGGTTAAGAATCTGCCTGAAAATGTAGGGGACACAGGTTCCATCCCTGGTCTGGGAAGATCCTGCAGGCTGCCGGGCAACTAAGCCCGTGTACCCCAACTACTGATACCCGCTTGTCCGTTCCTGGCAACAAGAGAAGCCGCTGCAACGAGAAGCTGGAGCCCTGCAACCGGAGAAAAGCCTTTGAGCGGAAACAAAGACCCAGCACAGCCAAAATAAATAAATAAATAATTTTTTTAAAATTACAGATTCTAATTTGGCAGATCTTGGTGGGTCCTGAAGCCCTGGCTTTCTCACAAACTAAAGGAGAGTTGGATCTGCTGGTCTAGGCTTGGTACTTTAAGCAGCATGCACTTAGACAAATTAGTACCTACATGCAGTCTTTATTTAATCAGCCACGCTGTAGCTGACAAGTAGGGAAGTCCCCTCCAATGAGCAAAGTATGAGCTATAGTGAAAGATAAGGTGCTTCTGCCTATTTTGACCATATATCAAGGGGAAAAGTCAAGACTTCTTGAAAAATCTCTTTTCAAGTGAACAGTTGTTGCCAATTTTTATGTCATTTATAGTTTCTTTAGAAAAAAATTACTCAGCGATGAAATTGGCTTAATCCCCAGACCTTTAACTTATCTATTGTTCCCACTAGACCAACAGCTAACTCTTAAAATACCTTCTCAGTTTATCTTTAACCCAGAAGCATGGGGCTTTTCCTGGTCTTTGGCTGGCCCCTTGCTTCCCCAGCCTAAACAGAAGTCTACCCTGCTGTGGTCACCTTTCCTGCTGGCTGCTAAGGGAACTTTAGGGAAACAAAAACAGAGGCTCCGGCTCCCCGCACCCCCATCCAGGAGGCCTTTATGCTTTGAGATTGCATCCCCCATCCAGGAGGCCTTTATGCTTTGAGATTGCATCCCCCATCCAGGAGGCCTTTATGCTTTGAGATTCCGCTGAGAGGCTCCTAAGGTGAAGTTGCCCCAGGAGCTGAGCGTCTCCTCTCATACTTCACAGGCACAGGGAGGTTAGAAGGTTAAGGTAGCCTGCCCTTCAAAGCGTTTCGCAAAGATTAACTAATCCAGACAACACCCAGCCTCTGGCAGAGCAGAGCAACAGGTGATCTACACTCACAAGGGGAAGCTAGCCCCAGGCAGTCAGGGGACTGGGATTTCTACAGACAGGAGGCAATTTCAAGCACAAATTGAACAGCATCCCAGAATCGTGTGTATATATATAACCATACAAATAGAATATATTACATATAGTAATATAATTACAAGAGTATATTTTATTTTACAGATTTATTCTATATGTATTTAATCCCATACAGGGGCTTCCCTGGTAGCTCAGTGGTAAAGAATCCACTTGCTAATGGAGGAAATGAAGGTTTGATCCCTTGTTTGGGAAGATCCCCTGGAGAAGGGAATGGCTACCCACTCCAATATTCTTACCTGGAAAATCCCATGGACAGAGGAGCCTGGTGGGCTACAGTCCATAGGGCTGCAAATAGTTAGACATGACTTAGCAACTAAACAACAACAATCATATATATACTTGTGTGTGTGTGTTTGCATGCATGCTCAGTCGTGAAGTCATGCCTGACTCTTCGCTATACCATGGACTATTGCCCACCAGGCTCCTCTGTCCCTGGGATTCTCCAGGCAAGAATACTAAACTGGGTAGCCTTTCCCTTCTCCAGGTGATCTTCCTGACCCAGGGATCAAAACCAGATCTCTTACATCGCAGGCAGATTCTTTACCATCTGAGCCACCAGGGAAGCCCATGTATATATATATATATATATATATATATATATACACAAACATACATATTAGTATAGGCTGAATTTTGTCACTCCGAGACTCATATTGAAGTCCTAAACTTCAGTACCTTAGAATAGGACTAATTAAAATAAACTGAGGTCAATGGCATAGGCTCTAACTCAGTATGATTGGTGTTCTTACAAGATGTGGAAGCTAGTATACAGATGATGCAAGAGGAAACACCATGTGAGAACAAAGGGAGAAGACCACCATCTGCAAGCCAAAGAGAGATTTTAGAAGAAACCAACCACGCTGACACCTTGATCTTGAATGTTAGCCTTCGGGATTGTTAAAAAAAATACATTTTTGTCATCAGTTCAGTTCAGTTCAGTCACTCAGTCATGTCTGACTCTTTGCTACCCCATGGACTGCACACCAGGCTTCCCTGTCCATCACCAACTCCCAGGGTTTAGTCAAACTCATGTCCATTGAGTCGTTGATGCCATCCAACCATCTCATTCTCTGCTGGCCCCTTCTCCACCTGCCTTCAATCTTTCCCAGCATCAGGGTCTTTTCCAATGAGTCAGTTCTTCGCAACAGGTGGCCAAAGTGTTGGAGTTTCAGCTTCAACATCAGTTCTTCCATTGAATATTCAGGACTGATTTCCTTTAGGATAGACTGGTTGGACCTTCTTGCAGTCCAAGGGACTCTCAAGAGTCTTCTCCAACACCACAGTTCAAAAGCATCAATTCTTCAGTGCTCAGCCTTCTTCACAGTCCAACTCTCATATCCATACATGATTACTGGAATAACCATAGCTTTGACTAGACAGACCTTTGTTGGCAAAGTAATGTTTCTGCTTTTTAATATGCTGTCTAGGTTGGTCATAACTTTTCTTCCAAGGAGCAAGCGTCTTTTAATTTCATGGCTGCAGTCACCATCTGCAGTGATTTTGGAGCCCCCCAAAATAGTCTGTCACTATTTCCACTGATTCCCCATTTATTTGCCATGAAGTGATGGGACCGGATGCCATGATCTTCGTTTTCTGAATGCTGAGTTTTAAGCCAACTTTTTCACTCTCATCTTTTACTTTCATCAAGAGGCTCTTTAGTTCTTTTTCACTTTCTGCCGTAAGGGTGGTGTCATCTGCATATCTGAGGTTATTGATATTTCTCCTGGAAATCTTGATTGCAGTTTGTGCTTCTTCCAGCCCAGCGCTTCTCATGATGTACTCTGCATATAAGTTAAATAAGCAGGGTGACAATACACAGCCTTGAGATACTCCTTTCCCAATTTGGAACCAGTCTGTTGTTCCATGTCCAGTTCTAACTGTTGTTTCCTGACCTGCATACAGATTTCTCAAGAGGCAGGTCAGGTGGTCTGGTATTCCCATCTTTTTCAGAATTTTCCACAGTTTGTTATGGTCCACACAGTCAAAGGCTTTGGCATAGTCAATAAATCAGAAGTAGATATTTTTCCAGAACTCTCTACCTTTTTCGATGATCCAGCGGATGTTGGCAATTTGGTCTTTGATTCCTCTGCCTTTTCTAAAACCAGCTTGAACATCAGGAAGTTCACGGTTCACGTATTGCTGAAGCCTGGCTTGGAGAATTTTGAGCATTACTTTACTAGTGTGTGAGATGAATGCAATTGTGTGGTAGTTTGAGCATTCTTTGGCATTGCCTTTCTTTGGGATTGGAATGAAAACTGACCTTTTCCAGTCCTGTAGCCGCTGCTGCATTTTCCAAATTTGCTGGCATACTTAGTGCACCACTTTCATAGCATCACCTTTCAGGATTTGAAATAGCTCAACTGGAATTCCATCACCTCCACTAGCTTTGTTCATAGTGATGCTTCCTAAGGTGCACTTGACTTCACATTCCAGGATGTCTGGCTCTAGGTTGGTGATCACACTATCATGATTATCTGGGTCGTAAAGTGCTTTTTTGTATAGTTCTTCTGTGTATTCTTGCCACCTCTTCTTAATACCTTCTGCTTCTGTTAGGTCCATACCATTTGTGTCCTTTATCGAGCCCATCTTTGCATGAAGTGTTCCCTTGATATCTCTGATTTTCTTGAAGAGATCTCTAGACTTTCCCATTCTATTGTGTTCCTCTATTTCTTTGCATTGATCACTGAGGAAGACTTTTTTATCTCTCCTTGCTCTTCTTTGGAACTCTGCATTCAAATGGGTATACCTTGCCTTTTCTCCTTTGCCTTTTGCTTCTCTTCTATTCACAGTTATTTGTAATGGAAGCCCCCTAATCACTTGTATTTTTGTCATGGCAGCCCGAGCAAACTGTCACACACGCGCACACACACCCTTGTCCTTTATTGTTTAGTTACTCAGTCGTGTCCAACTCTTTTGCCACCCCATGGGCTGTAGTCTGCCAGGCTCCTCTGGCCATGGGATTTCTCGGGCAAGAGTATTGGGGTGGGCTGCCATTTCCTGCTCCAGGGGGTCTTGCCCAAGGATCACACCTGAGAGTCCTGCATTGGCGGGCAGTTCTTTACCACTGAGCCACCTGGGAAGCACAGACACACGCACTGACCACAAAATCTGGAAAAAGAGACAAATGTATTTCAAAAGACTCAGTGCCGTCACATTACCATAAGTGATGAAACAGTATTATCTAAGAGTCAAGACCTTATGCCCGCCCTCTACAGGCAGGAACCCTCACACATGTCTTGCCTTGTCCCTGGTCTAGGAGAGAGAATGGAGTTTTACATAAAAAGCCAACTAATGAGGTGAGAAAGGACTCTGGAGTGCTACCACGTTGCTTTCTGCCAAATTGGGAGTGGAAAGGAGTGTTCTCGGTCCTGAATGACAACTTCTTTGGAGTTATCTTTCCTCTGTTGGCCCTTGAGTTCTCTTCGACATTATTCCGTTAAGTGGCCCAAACTCACACCTTCACTTTAACTAGATATGCTCCTTGCCTTGGACTTCTTTGTTCTTTGCCAACATCCTTCCTAAACTCTCTGCAGTGAAGCCTTGGGTTGGGGGAGACTTACTCTGTTTGGGGATGGTTAATCATTTCCAAGAATTTGTGAATATTTTGATCATTATTATGTACAGAAACTGAAACATAAAAATGAAAACAAAACCCCAGAAACAAGAAGAAAGATGACAGAAAGGAGAGTAACTCAGCTTGACCAGTCCAGCTGTGGAAAATATATGACTTTAGAGGAAAAGAAAAAACTTCTCCTTTTCTGTCATAGTAATGATTGTAAAAACAACAGTCATCATTTTGCTAAATGAGGAAGTCTAAAAATAAGTATTTTAGACTAAGTTACCCACTTACCATGAGATCTCAGGTCACTGAAAGTGAAATGAAGGGAACTCAGATATTTAAAGAATATGTTATGTAAACCAGGGACTTTTTGTGGCTTTCATGTAATTTTCATCATAATCACATGAAGTAGATTTCGTTATCCTCAATTTGTACGTAAAGAACTACGGAGAAATTAAATATAGACATTACCAGTTGAATGACTCAACAGACGTTAGCATTTTCTCTTACTTCCCTTCATCGTGGAATACGGAAAAGGTAGACATTCGTTTTCTCTCTTATTGTCTCTAGGGATGCCTAACGGTAAGACAAAGTTCTAGTTGATGCTATCTAAGCATATGCAGAAGATTACCAAATTGATAGTCTAAGTCCAGATTTTTGTATACAACTTCCTGCTCAATATCCTTGTGTCAGAACCTCGGCCTGGCAGGTTCCATCTGTCCTGAGCTTCCTAGCCGCATCTGCCATCTGAGTAAATGCCAACTCTGTTTGCCCACGTGCACACACCTACCAGTGTGGTCATCCTTTCTCCCTTTCTTTCACCCTGCATCCATATCCAGTCCGCCTTCAGATCCAGTAGCTCAGTTGCTTCTCCTCGCCCCTATGGCTGCCGTCTGCTCCAAGTCACCAATATCTGTTGCTTAGAAACCTCCTTCCTGTTGTTCAGTTGCTAAGTTGTGTCTGCCTCTTTGCGACCCCATGGACTGTAGTGTGCCAGGCTCCTGTGTTCTCCACTGTCTCTCAGAGTTTGCTCAAATTCACGTTCATCGAGTCAGTGATGCTACCTACCCAACTCATCCTCTGCCACCCTTTTCTCCTTTTGTGTTCAGTCTTTCCCAGCGTCAGGGTCTTTTCCAATGGGTCAGCCCTTCACATCAGGTGGCCAAAGTATTGGGGCTTCAGCTTTAGCAAGAGTCCTTCCAATGAATATTCAGGGTTGATTTTCTTTAGGATTGACTGGTTTGATCTTGTTGTCCAAGGGACTCTCAAGAGTCTTCTCCAGCACCACTCTTCAAAAGCATCAATTCGTTGGTGCTCAGACTTTTTTATGGTCCAAATCCCACATCCTTACATGATTACTGAAAAAAAACCATAGCTTTGGTGATACTGACTGTGTCTATGCTTGCATCCTGTCTCCTCCTTGAGTGGTGTCTCAACACAGTACCCAGAATGAGTCTGTTACATTGTGAATCAGACCACGTCCTTCTTCTGCTCACAATGGTTCCATCGCTTTTTGTCTCATTCACAGTAGAAACCAAAGTCATCATAGAAGCTCAGAAGTCCCATATAACCTGGCTCCCTTACCTACTTGATCTCATATTACACCCTCTCCCCTTGGCTCTGATTCAGCCACACTGATCTTGCATCAGAACTTTGTACTTAATAAATTCCTTCTCTGGAAAAAATTTTCCACAATCTAGTTGCATGTTTCACTCCTTAAATACCTTCTTGTCTTTATTCAAATATCACCCTCTCAGTGGCTCCTTTTCTCACTCATTCTATTTAGGCTGTTTTTTTTTGTTTTTTTTTTTTTTTTTGAGGGGGGGCACCGCTATTCGAGACCTTTAGTTCCCTGTCCAGGGACTGAACCTGTGCCCCTTGCAGGGAAAGCTCAGAGTCTTCACTGGACTGCCAGTGAAGTCCTTTACTCCATTTAAAGTGCAACTGCTCCCTGCTACCACCGACCAGAACATGCTGCCCTCTTCCCGGTTTTATTTTGTCTATAGCATTTACCATCATCAGGTCCTATATATTTAACTTATTTGTCTTGTGTTTACTGTCTGTCTCTCCCCAGTAAAATGTCAGCTTCATTTGGGCAAAAATTTGTTTTATTATCTATAGGATCACCTAGAATAATGCCTGACCTGAAATAGCTGCTCAATAAATATATGATTAATTGACTAATTAGTTCATTAATGCTAGAGGACTAGGGGGAAATAACTGTCTCCTTTATGTAAAGGATAGGTAACAGAAAAGCCACTGCTAGCTTTTAAAATGCTGAGAATAAACGGAAAAATGTTAGGTCATGTTGTGCCACGTAAGCATCCTCTGCAATCTCTTATCTCTAAACATGTCATAACTATCATCTTATTCAGTAAACCAAGTGCCAGAATACTAAGCCCCATGGGCAAACTTTGGTTTCCAGCCTGTTTTGTATAAATAAAATTTTATTGGAATAGAGTCACACATATTTACATAATGTCTATGGCAGAGTTATATGGCTCACAAAGCCTGATAGATTTACTATCTGCCTCTTTACAGAAAAAGTTTTTCAACTCTTGGTGTAAGCAAGAGTTAACAGAGTTTTATTTTCAGTCAACTGCATTTTGGGTCCATGTGCTGTTCAGCTGTCCTGCTGTGGGGAGCAAAACTGAACGACAATCCCAGCTGCTGCCCCCTGGATTCATGACCACATGTTTGGGCTCCGTGCTTCAGGCAAACTGCTTTTAACCGATGGCTAAGCACAGATATCATTTCTGCAAGATTCAGGGATCTTCTGACAAGTGACTTTGGCTCAAAGACACCCAACTGTGTGGCCAAAACTTCCTTGCAAGAGTTCAGGAATTGAAGACTCTTCTGAACCACACTTTCCTCCTTCTCTCCTTCCTAGGGGTCAGACTACTGCTCTCCCCACATACTCTTCTACCTTCTTTTTCATCTTTCACAAGTGCTTTCTCCAATAAATCTCTGCCACGTCTGGTCTTAGTTTGCCTTCCGCTTCTCAGAGGACCTCTAATAGCATTAGTGTTCTTAACCCAATGCTTGTGTTAGTCCAAATCCTTGACTGTAGTCACAGAGCTGCTAAGAAGTGATTTTTAGACTCGAACCAACATGGACCTGACTCAAAAGCTCATCCTTCCTCAATATTGTTCTAATATTATTAGTCTTCTAGCCACTAATTTCGTTCCCTCCTTATATTCATTCATTCAATAAGGAATCCATAGCACCTTTACGGTTACGTGAAGTGAAGTCGCTCAGTCATGGGCCATATTTTATTCAGTCTCTACTCCAACACCTTGCAGAGCTTATCAAACAGTTGGCAACTTTGGATTGGATGAATGAATAAATGGCTGAACAAATATTTATTGGATATATTGGATATCTAAAATGTATGCCTTTGGTTAAAGGTTTTACTGTGCATACAATCTAGTTGAAGAAATGCTATACAAACGACCAGGTACGAGAATAACTCAGTTGTGTTGCCTAAAATGTAAGAGTCCGGCAACAATAGGATCAGCAAGGAGGTTATTACAATAGCACTGACAGGCTATAATAAGGGGCTGAACTTGGTCACACAATGGGGATTGAATTAAAAGGAACATAAGAGCGAGATTTTACAAAAATGCATGTTCAGCAGGCTATTAACTGGTCACAGAAGTCAAGCAAGAATAAGGAGCAAGATGACTCAAAGGTTCTGAGCCTGGAGGACTGGACACAAACCAGTGTCATTTGCCAATATAAGGATTTTTAAGAAGTGGAGCTAGTTTGTTAGGCAAGAGTTTACCAATTCTGTTCGGAAATGGGAGGACCGTTCAATAGGAATCACTTAAAAGATGATTAGAAAAGTGAGATTAGCACAGGAAGGGCTGACAAGGGCCAGAAACAGTTTTGAAAGCCATCCTACTCAGAGAAGACAGTTGTAATTATGAGTGAATGAGTTAGGACTGTCACTGTTGTTTAGTCCCTAAGTCATGCCCAACTCTTCGAGACACCGTGGACTGTAGCCTGCCAGGCTCCTCTGTTATGGGAGTTCCCAGGCAAGAATGCTGGCATGAGTTGCCATTTCCATCTCCAGGAGATCTTCCAAATCCAGGAATTGAACCTGGGTCTCCTGCATCTCCTGTGTTGGCAAGAGGATTCTTTACTGCTGTGCCACCAGAGAAGCCCCAAATTCTAGGATGGAGTGTATGGAGGAAAAAAAATTAAAATCAGGTGTGATACTTACATGTAGGAGATGAGAAGTGAAAAAAAAAATAAAGAAAGTAGTAAAGGAATAAACAAGGAAAGAATGAGAACGAAAATAGTGAGGTGGTCCAGAGATCACAGAAAAGAGTTTCACAAAGAGGGTGGTCAATGATTGCAAAGAATGCAGATAATATAGATAATATGGATTAGAGATTTGGGAGCACATGAAAAAGCTTAACTAAATGAGAGCTTGAGAATCAGCATGACCAAGCATTAGTTTATTGGTTTAGTTTGGTCTGTTTGTCTTTGCTTTCTTTTTCTTTAAAGAAAAGTGGACTTCATGTTTTCTTGTAAAACCCCTAAGGAGGCAAGAAGTTGAAGAGAACGAAAAAGGAGATGACTGAGGTAGCAGGTTTCAGTGGAAGAAGGCTGGGGTGGAGGATAATAATGAGGAGTCTAGTTTTGAAAAGGAAGATGAATCAATGCTCCCTTCAAGTCAGAAAGGAAGGACGAGAGCATCTGTCCTCCACCTGAGTGCTCTTAAGCGTTGGAGACACACTGTCATTTAACTCTGACATTTGACAACCCTGAAAGAAGGTTAGATCTGATCTAAACCAACTCCTCACTTATGCAGATGATACTACTCTAATGGCAGAAAGTGAAGAGGAACTAAAGAGCCTCTTGATGAAGGTGAAAGAGGAGAGTGAAAAAGCTGGCTTAAAACTCAGCATTCTTAAAAAAAACTAAGATCATGGCATCCAGTCCTATCACTTTAATGCAAATAGATGGGGGAAAAGTGGAAATAGTGTCAGATTTTATTTTCTTGGGCTCCAAAATCATTGCAGATGGGGACTGCAGCCATGAAATTAAAAGATGTTTGCTCCTTGGAAGAAAAGCTATGACCAACCTAGACAGCATTTTAAAAAGCAGAAACAGTGTGTTAAAGACCATAGTCAAAGCTATGGTTTTTCTAGAGTAGTCATGTAAGGATGTGAGAGTTGGACCATAAAGAAGGCTGAACACTGAAAAATTGATGTTCTCAAACAGTGGTGCTGGAGAAGACTCTCGAGAGTCTCTTGGACTACAAGGAGATCCAACCAGTCCATCCTAAAAGAAATCAGTCCTTAATATTCATTGGAAGGACTGATGCTGAAGCTGAAACTCCAATACTTTGGCCACCTCATGCAAAGAGTTGACTCATTGGAAAAGACCCTGATGTTGGGAAAGACTGAGGGCAGGAGGAGAAGGGAAACGACAGGGGATGAGATGGTTGGATGGCATCACTGACTTAATGGGCATGAGTCTGAGCAAGCTCTGGGATATAGTGAAGGCCAGGGAAGCCTGGAGTGCTGCAGTTCATGGGGTCACAAAGAGTTGGACACGACTTAGTGACTGAACAACAAAAACAGCAATCCAACCTTATTGACACTGAGCCTAACAGATATATCTTTCTTTTGTATTTGAATATGCTGTGTACCAGAGAAGGCAATGGCACCCCACTCCAGTACTCTTGCCTGGAAAATCCCATGGATGGAGGAGCCTGGCAGGCTGCAGTCCATGGGGTGGCTAGAGTCAGACACGACTGAGAGACTTCCCTTTCACTTTTCGCTTTCATGCATTGGAGAAGGAAATGGCAACCCACTCCAGTGTTCTTGCCTGGAGAATCCCAGGGACGGGGGAGCCTGGTGGGCTGCCATCTATGGGGTGGCACAGAGTCGGACACGACTGAAGCGACTTAGCAGCAGCAGCATGCTGTGTACCCATGTTAAAAACATAATGCTCATCCAGCTAAAACTTTCATGACTACGCAGATGGAAGTGATAAAGGAAAAAATCAAGTCATCACATATGAATGCAGAAACTGCCTTGATTTCATCAAAATAAAAATGGTAAAAAGCAGTAGGAAACGGACTACTTTCTGTCTGGATGGTGGATGTCTGAGCAAGTCGCCTACATTTGCTTCTAAACGGTGACCTTCCTGATGAACTTTCTGTGGGTTATTAAAAACAAACATTTTATTCAAAGTCTTAAATACCTTCACGTAGATTTCAGGTTGCCATTACAGACAGTCTCAAAGGTACTTTAGTTGCAGTTCATATGTTGCTGGAGGTCTTACACTAGGCTGCGAATTATCATCAATGCCCTTTCTCAATGTGTTAATATATGTCAGTTTCTCAATTAGTATTTTTCTAAGTTTTTTCTTCACTTTTCTGATTTCTTGAACTATTACATTTTAATGTGGGGATGGTCTGGGAGATTGGAATTGGCATATATACACTATTATGTATAAAACAGATAACCAATGAGGACCTATTGTATAGCACAAGGAATTCTACTCAATGCTCTCTGGTGACCTAAACAGGAAGGAAATCCAAAAGAGAGGATATATGCATACCCATAGCTGAATCACTCTGCTGTACAGCAGAAATTAACACAACATTATAAAGCAACTATACTTCAGTCAAAAAAATTTTTTTAATAATTTAATGTGGAAGTATGCCACAGTGATGCCACAAAGTTTAAGTCAAAACTATTAACCCAACCGACAGATTTTATCAGCGGGGGGATGGGGACAGGCTGGCGAGGAGGGAAATGAAGAAAAAGACCTGGGAGGGCTTGCTTGTTTACTCATAACAAGAAAAATTTTCAAGAGTAAATGCCACCCTCCCAGATTCTTTCTAGTGTTTCCAGTCAGTGGGGTTGTTTTAATGAGCCCAAATTGAGATTAAAGCAATTGCTGCAATTTTGATTTCAAAAGCCTTTGCCAATAACGATGTCTCCATTTGGGGGAGGTGAAGTGGAACAAACTGGAGGTTAGGAATCAAGACACTTTGATTTGATTCCTGGCTCTGATCACTCACTCCGCTGTAACCTTGGGCCAGCGGTTCTTCCCAGGTACCGGTACACGGCACAGGGGCCCCCAGGAAGCGAGAAGTGCTCCCAGAAGCGCTGCCTTAGGCAAATCACTTCAATTTTGTGAAATTCCACTTCCTTAAGTCTAACAAGAGGGCATGGGACTCACTGGGGAATTCTGAATTCTTGCCGCAGATTAAAAAACACCAAATTCTTTTCAAAAATAAAAATAAAAAATAAAAAAAACACCTGAGGCACTTAAAAAAAAAAAAAACAAACAACGATACAGGGTCTCATCCCAGACCGACTGTATCAGAATCTCTGAGGGTGGGGTCCACACTCTGGTGCTTCTTTACGATACCTCAGGTGCTTCTAGAGTTCAGCCAGAGTCCAGAACCACTGCACTGAGCTTCAGGCTCAAATTTCAATAGACTAACAATTTACAAGGGACAGAAAGTAAGAAGTAATCAAACTAGGGGCCTAATTTACGAGAATGGTTTCCTACATGAGGAGTTTGGGTCTTGAGAGCCGCAGAGAGAGCAGAGAAGAAGTAGAGAATCCAGGTGAGTGGAAAGTTCTAGCAAGCCTTAAGGGCAGACCTCCAGCTAGTCTTGTGAAGTGCAGGACAAGCACATTACATGAGTTGAAACAAAAGCTGTGCTGAGGAGAAATTAGAGAGGAAGGAGAGATGTAAAAATGAAACCAGTTGGTGGAGGTGTAAGGTGATAGTCTGGGTTCTTTCTTGTGTCACCAGAGCACTGCAGACAGCTTTTCCACAAGCTTGCTCTGGCCGTCACCAGAGGGCGGAGAGAAGGTTGAATGCAAGTCAAGTCATGAGGAGCTGCTTCCACCATTCAGACGGGAACCTTTGGGGTGGTTAGTAGTAACCATTATGAACTAGAGCTGATCTATGGCATTTTTTAGAAGGTGATGGGGATCAAGTTCAAAATCCTACTGTGGATACGGGTATTAATCACACAAATAGGAAACCTGAGACTCGGTGACCACCTGTAGGAAAAACTGATGGTTTTAACTTGCTGTTCTTTCTGACGCTCAGCACATTTTCCGTCTGGTATTTGGACCAAAGCAGGTGGCTCAGGGGTAGAGAATTTGCGTGCAAATGAAGGAGATGCGGATTTGTTCCCTGGGTTGGAAAGACGCCCTGGAGTAGGGAACAGCAACCCACTCCAATAGTTTTGCTTGGGAAACTCCACGGACAGAGAACCCTGGTGGGCCACAGTCCATGGGGTCATAAAGAGTCAGACATAACTGAGCACACACGCATTCATTCTGCGTGGGTGCAGTTGGACAACACCAAGTCACCTTTGCAACAAGTGGACCTCAGAGAGGGAGAAAGGGGAGCAAGCCCGCTCCCTTCTCTGCTCTGAGATATTTCGAATCAGTGAGGCTCACCGCTGCCTAAAGTTGAGTTTCCCCACACTTCTTAGCCTCTAGACACATCTCAATGTATACCTAGGCCCTCCAAGAGAAATATGAGAGAGACAGCACAAACCTGGAGAAACTGGGGGGGCCACCCCTTTCCGATCAGGTAAAGGGGGTGTCTGCAGTCTGCAGGTCTGACTGAGCCCTTGTCTGCAAACATTTGAACATCCCTGATTTGGACTCAATACGCGAGAGCCTGCCTGAGGACCTCCCACATCTGGGCATCAGCCCTTAATAGCAGCAAAAGCTAGACAGTGAGATGATTGTGTCTCTTTAAAAGGTGCCAGACGATTAATAACTAGGCTTACATCTTATTGTAGATACGAGAGCAAAGATAAACACAATCAGGACAGAATCTTCAGGATAAGAAGTGATACATGGTAGAACTTACAATTCCAGCCATGCCATGGACAGCTGTTATTTCATAATTTCCCAGAGACATCACTCATGGTCTCTTTTCCCTACATTGTCAAATACTAGAAGCAAAATGGCAGTACTGAAGAGGAAACAACAAAGTCTAACATAATCCTTCTTAGACAGTGGGAGCATACCTTCTACCTCTTGGGAGTCTCAGCACGTGACTGTGGCTACGAAAACAACAACAACAACAACAATAATAGTACCCTCCAGGCTCTGGAGGGCACACAGGGCTCTTGTGGCAGCAAAGCAGGAAATGTTGGAGCTAGGTGACCTTTTTTTTTTTTGCCAGGAATTCCTCCAGGAAATTGTTCAGGTAATTTATGTCACTGAACTCTATAAGCTGTCATCTTCTAGACAGTAAAAAAACAACACACACATACCAAAAAAAAAAAAAAAAGGACATACCAAAAAAAAAAAAAAAAAGGAACGGAAAGAAAATAATCGAAACAGCACAGAATAATATTCTTTGCCATACAGGATTTTAAATGCTGTTTGCCCCTGTTTTTTGTTTTCTGTTTTGGGGTTTTTTTTAACACAAAATTAAGGACTCCCAATTTATTTGTGTCCATTCTGGCACAATGTTTTTTAAAAATTCCTTTGTCACTAGCATGGGACTAATGCATTTTAAATTTGGTCATAGCATTTCTTCCTTCCTTCCTTTCTCTTTCTTTCCTTCAGTTTTCCTTTCTTTTTTCTTTCCTCTTCCTTTTTGGCTATTCCATAATAAATGGCTCATGCAATGAAATCGGGACTGTTGCTTTGCCATGACTGTACCATAGCCAGACATCTTTGCAAGCTACTGTGACCAACTGCATTTGCTAAATGGCAGTGGTAGCCCAGGTTCATGATAAGTTAAGAATCTAGCATTTTAACTCAAGATATGCAACATAGAAACGTGGAAAAATATTCATCATTTCAGGCATATTTTGCCTTGTTCAAGTCAATCTCAGATTCCATTTGGTCAAAAATTCTGTTACAGCTGAAATAACATTTGTTGTAGGAATTGGCAAAACTATAGTGGACACCAGAGAATATTCCGTGAAGCCCCTTAAGTTATAACTGAAGTTGGGATTAAAGCCAAGAAACATTGTGAAAGAGGCAAAGTGGGTCTTCTGTGCCTCTCTCCTTTCAGCGAGCACCATTTCCAGGTCCCTTTCCATCTTCAGATTATGTCAGTCTTGCCTGTGTGCAAGTCAATCAACTTCTAATGATCAGAGCATGAAATCAGGACATTTCTCCACAATGGTGCGCAAGGGATCACTGCAGTCCTGCTGGTGAGCAAGAAACATGACCTTGATGCACATGAATGGCTCACTGATGGTTTCTAGTAAGCTAGGCAATGTTTTCATGGCTTGGGAAAGAAAGAGCTAAAAAGAAAATTCGGATTCATTTTCAGCATTGATACTCTCAATGTTCTTACATAATACATATGCAATGATGACTAGAAAAGACCCTTGTGTAATTCTGTATACACCTAATGTTAACATTAGGTGGAGTTACAGGAAAACAGAGAGCTGAAATAAAGAAAAGAGATGGCTAGTATGTGGATTAAGAGTTTAAAGAGTGAGAACTAAATTTCAGAGGTGTCTTTATGGAGGATGAAGGACAAGGAAAAGTAATCAGTAGTCTATATTCAGAGAATCATTAGTAGAGGAGAATTAAAAGATCAATCAAAAGGCTCACTTGCCAACAGGATAAATTATAGTCTCTGTTTGCAACAACAGAGGATCATTGAGAACAAAAACAACGATAAAACACGTGTCCATTCACGTGCACCCAGACTCCACTACTCTTTGTCTCCAGGGATCTGTCTTTGTTTCCTCCTTTTGTAAGAAGATTATTGAAGTTAAGGTGGGGAGAAATGTGTCCTCCAAGCTGAAGCTACAACAAAAGTATTTTCTCACTTTGGTATTTGTGACATTCCTTTATTGTCGTGGAATTTGAGGGGAGTTAGACATTGCATCAGTTATGTCCAGGAATCCCTCAGTAAACAGAGCTGCAGAGCAGACTTCTGGTAAGGGCAAGTCTATTGTTCCTTGGGTGCTAAGTGTTCAAAAAGTAAAAGCCTAGTAAAAATACCTCTGCGACTATGAATAAAACATCCATAAAAGTGAATGTAAGTAACCAAACCCACTTTACAGTCTGTGTCATTCAAGTTTCTTGCAAATAACTCTGTGCAGTAAGGTTCAATGCTTGCCCGTAAAGTTAAGGTGGAGACATTAAACGTTAAACGTTCTTAGCTTACACTTGGCCAGAATGTCCCATTGGGGTATTAAGAGGAAATTCAGAGAAACTCGAAACCCGTTCCGAAGACAGAGTAGCTCCTGACCTGAGCATCCGTTCAGGGTTTCTGATCCCAAACTGCTGAACGCACTACTGTTCGGCTCCCAGAACCCATCCAACACCCCAGACTAGACACAGTCACACATTTCTTTCATTGACTCATTTAACAAATATTTATCATGCCTCCAGTATGAGCAAGGCACTCCAGTAATGCTGTGAGGGTGTAAAGATGAAAAGACACAGAATCAAGTGTGGGAGGGACGTGAAAATCAACAATGAGAGTGTAGGGTGTTGGCGGGCTGGGGTAGAGGTAGGGCCCAAAGAGACCACACAGGTGAGGGCACCTACCTCAGCCCGGAAGTGGCAGGGAAGCCGGGGGATGGCATTCCAAGTATGAATGAACAGAGTTCCACAAGATCAAGAATTCCAGGGGCTCAAGGTATGTGTAAAAGGGCAACAGGAGATGACGTTGTCTGGTTTAAGGCATCGTAAGACCCCTGTGCTTCCAAGTGTTTCCTCATTAACTTGATGCTTGAAATGGTCTCATCTCTGATGACTATAAATTAAGGTTCTGTTAATATGGAAATATTTTTGGAAGGAGTAAAATATCTGAGTGTTATTCGCCACCGGCATTTTGGCTTAAATTAGCAAGCTCTGAGAGAATAAAACATCAGATAAGAAAGTGTCATGGAGGAGATAAAAAGACAAGATTAGCCTAGGCCTGAAAGATACAATGGACCAGTTCAGTAGACACCCGAAGTCAGGGAAAACGGTTCTGGATTCTTGAAGAAATGTGTACCAACAGAGAAAAGGGAAGTGTAATAAGAAGCAAATGTTAGTTGTTCAGTTGTGTCCAACTCTTTGCAGTCCCATGGACTGTAGCCTGACTGTAGACTGTCCATGGAATTCTCCAGGCAAGAATACTGAAGTGGGTTGCCATTCCCTTCTCCAGGGGATCTTCCTGACCCAGGGATGGAAACTGGGTCTCCCGCCTTGCAGACAGGACCTTAAAAACAGACCATGTCATTATTGCCAGCTCATTTAGATAGATGTCATGGCATCGGGAAGCACTCACCATTAGCCACCAAGCCGTTGTGATGCCTGAACACAGGGTCAAAGTCATCATATAGTCATTTCTCACTGCACCCTGCCAGGCAGGCAGCCTTAATGCAGTGCTTTTGAAATTTCAGAGGGAGCACATGGATTACTTCAGGGTCATGTCAAAATGCAGAGTCTGATTCAGCAGAGCTAGGATGCTTGGCAGATTTACCTCTCTCGTGATCTCCCAAGTGATGCTGAGGCCACGGGTCCCAGACCCTGCTTGGAGTCCCCAGAGTTGAGCAGACTGACCTCCCTGGCATCACCCACAGCTGTTCTCTTGTCTCCGTGTGCTCTTTTGTTACCGTAGTTCAAGCTCTCTCTGCCTCTCCCCTGGAGAAGTATTTCTGGACCCATCTATTCTCAACACAACCCATTTATATATACTTCACCCTGGGTTGCCCATGTGCAGAGTCCTCACTACTCAGAGGCCAAAGTGGGGCCAGGGGTTCCTGTCCGCATCTCCCCTCTTTGACTCCCTAACCCCTCTCCTTGCCTCCCAGAGTCCATGTTGCGTCTGCCCCACCAGAACTCCAGTGCACAGTCCCAGAGGCCTGACTCTGGATGCATCTTCAGAATTGCCCTTCCCTCAACTCTCCGCAGTGAGCAGGTTGCACAACATGTGTCAGGGTATCCTCGGGCAGCCTGGAGGAGGCGTCCCAACAGGCGTGAACAGGCTGCTTCTTTTCACCCAACAGGACGGCTCTATGTGAAACCCCAACCTTGTTGCCACAAGGATTTTGGCTGTGTGAAGTTCCTGGTGTCAGATCAGGGTGCTCTCCCTGCCCCGCTACCAGGCCCATCAGCAGAACATTTCCTCTGCAGGAAAGTGAGTCAGGCTCACTGTGGGGCCATGGTGCCATCTCAGGCTCCCGGGAGCGCCTGGGAGAGCAGCCTCAGAAGGTCTTATCAAACCTCAGCATCTCAAAGCCCCCTGCAGCGCTGCTACCCTAAAGCGATAACCAACCCAGCAGAGTTAATAATTAGTTACAAGCAGTGAAAAGCCAAACACATCCTCAGCTCTGGTCAACAACAGGGAGCCAACTGGGGGGCTGGCAAAGGAGATGAGAGAAAGACACGGACAAAGGGAAGATCCACCCAAATCCGGAGACTCAAGGGTGTGAACACCGGGAAGTGGAACTCGTATCTCAGACTCACGCAGTCTCATTGTCTCTCTTCCATCAAAATTATGTTAGCAACTGAAATTTTGCACAGACAAGAACCCTGACCAACCATATCTTTCCACACAACGGGGCTGATTGCAACAATGCCCACGGAATCCCCAACTGGAAACAGCTGGGCGTCTCACAGTCCCTTTGCAATCCAACGAAATCAGAGCAGGTGCGCCCAGAAAGCTTTCCAGGTGTCAAACAGCTATAGGTGGACTTTCCTGATACTCTCCTTAAACCTGCTTCTGACAAACACCCAGCGGTGAGTGTCTAAGGCAATACATCCAAGGGCTCTACCATTGTACCTGTTTCTCCAGGGAGCCAACTTTGCAGCAAGTGGTAAGAAGAAGCATGGAACTCGATATGGTATCCAAAAGATACACAGATAACCTCTGTGAGTTTTCTGGGTTGGTGGTTTAATTCTAGGTCCTCCAGAAAAGGAAGGGCAGGTTCTACTCCTGTGAGTTGCCATTCATTACAAGCCCAGATAATAAATAAAGACTCTGTGTGCTAGAGAGGGTCTTGCTTAAAAAAAAAAAATGTTTTCACATGTGGTCTCTCGCTAGCCACACACCACCCTGCGAGGAAGTCGTGTCAGAGTGAAGGAAGAAAAGCCTGAAGATCCCAAGTGGTCTGAGCGTGGCTCTTGATTCCTGGCCCCGGCGCTTCTCCTGTGCGGGCTGCTGTGACTCAATTCAAAACCAAGCTCAAGAAACAGGGAGTGTCATGGACAAAACAAATCCGAAACCCAGACTTGAGCCAACAACGGAATTTGGACCTCAGCAAGTCAATCATTTGAAAGAAGCAACACTGAAGGGCTTAAACAATGCTGGTAAACATAGGAAGAGAAACAACATTTTTATTTTCCCCTTTTGATTTTGCTAATTTTTTATCATAAGGAGACTTCAGGAAAAAACACAAGTTATGCAGTTGAAGAGGGTTCCCTTTCATGTCTTTGATAACAGAAGCACAGTCTTACCCTTCCCTGGCTGGGTTTTTTTTTTTTTTTAATTAGAATGCAAATAAGAAGGAAGAAGGTTTTAGCAACCGAGGTAATATATTCGAAAGCATTTTGTATGTGATACAAATGAACTTATTTACAAAACAGAAGCAGACTCATAAACATAGAAAACAAGTTACAGTTGCCAAAGGAGAAAGGGGGAAGGGAAGGGATACCTTAGGACTTTGAGATCAGCAGATACAAACTACTGTAAATAGAATAGATAAAGAACAAGGTCCTACTGAATAGCACAGGGAACTATATTCAATATCCCATCCTGGTAATAAACCAGAATGGAAAAGAATAGAAAAAGAATACATGTATGTGTGTGTGTGTGTGTGTATAACTGAGTGTTCATTGGAAGGACTGATGCTGAGGCTGAAACTCCAATACTTTGGCCACCTCATGCGAAAAGTTGACTCATTGGAAAAGACCCTGATGCTGGGAGGGATTGGGGGCAGGAGGAGAAGGGGACGACAGAGGATGAGATGGCTGGATGGCATCACCGACTTGATAGACGTGAGTCTGAGTGATCTCCGGGAGTTGGTGATGGACAGGGAGGCCTGGCGTGCTGTGATTCATGGGGTCACAGAGAGTTGGACACGACTGAGCAGCTGAGCTGAACTGATGTATAACTGAGTCACTTTGCTGTACACCAGAAACTAATGCAACGTTGTAAATCAACTAAACTTCAATTTAAAAAAAAAACAACTTTAAAGCATTTTATATATTGTATAGAATTTGTGAAGAGAGTAGAATTTGAGAGTTTGGGGGGAACATTAACTATTAACCAAGGACTAAATAATAGCTCCTAGAGAGTTTCTGTTGGTTTTTTTTTTTTTTTAAGTAATATTTACCTGTTTGTTTATTTGGCTGAGCCAGGTCTTAGTTGCACAATGTGGGATCTAGCTCTCTGACCAGGGATCAAACCCAGGTCCCCTGCGTTGGGAGTGCAGAGTCTTAGCCACTGGCCCACCAGGGGAGTCCCCACGTTTCTGTTTTTGAACAGCCCTGCTCCAGCCACACTTTTCAAGCTTAGAGGCTGTCAACCAAGAATCCATCCCAGCTTCACTCAGCCTTGAGGGGGCCAGAATTTCACCTCCACCAATATCCCACCTACACAAAGCTTTACAGACTGTGGGCAGAGCAGTCTCTTGCTGGATGCCAGCGTGTATGGGATTCACTGGTCTCTTGATTTGAGAACCGGGGCTGCCAGGCAGGTAACCTGGAGATGCAACCATTCCCAGTGTGGTCCTGAGGGGACAGGGAGAAAGTGACGTCTTCCCGGTCTTCTTGCAGGCATCAGGAAAGACCCTTGAGTTAGCCCCAGTGATCTTCACTAGCCCTGAGTGTAAAGAAAGGGTAAAGGAATCCTTTCTAACCATTTGGTGGAAGCATTTTCACAGAATTTTTTTCTGAAGTCTACTGTGCCTGGCCCTCCCTTGTGAAACAGAACACGGCAAACACGAGTAGTCTTTACACGATGTCTATGAAAATGGTTGTTTCAATGAAAATGTTTGCTCCACTGGGCAGAAGTGCCCCCGGGGCTCAGGTTGGGTAGGAGACCTTATGTCTCTGTCCTCTGTGGAGGCGACAGGTGGCTGTGCCTTTTGAACTCTCCTTCCTGCCTGTGTGCTGTGAAGTGGGTCTTCTCGCTTTCACCTGTTCCTTCTATCTGCCCTGGGCTGAAAATGGAAAAATGCCAGGCTTGTCGCAGTTCTGTTTACAGAAGTGGTTGTTGTTGTTCAGTCACTAAGTTGTGTTCAACTCTTTGCGACCTCATGGCCTGCAGCATGCCAGGCTTCCCTGTCCTTCACTATCTCCCAGAGTTTGCTCAAACTCATGTCCATTAAGTCAGCAATGCTATCCAGCCATGTCATTCTCTGTAGCCCCCTTCTACTCCTGTCCTCAATCTTTCCCAGCATCAGGGGCTTTTCTAATGAGTCAGCTTTTCGCATCAGGTAGCCGAAGTGTTGGAGGTTCAGCTTCATCTTCAATATCAATCCTTCCAGTGAATATTCAGGGTTGATTTCCTTTAGGATTTACTGTTTTGATCTCCTTGCTGTCAAATGGACTCTCAAGAGTCTTCTCCAGCACCACAATTCAAAAGCATCAATTCTTTAGCTCTCAGCCTTCTTTATGGTCCAACTCTCACATCCGTTCATGACCACTGGAAAAAATATAGCTTTGACTACGTAGACTTTTGTCAGCAAAGTGATGTCTCTGCTTTTTAAAAATGCTGTCTAGGTTTGTCGTAACTTTCCTTTCAAGAAGCAAGCATCTTTTAATTTCCATGGCTGCAGTCACTATCCACAGTGATTTGGGAGACCAAGAAGATAAAATATGTCTCTGTGATCAGATTCCAAATAAAGGACTGAATAGTTAACTGGATATATCCTAGTGGTGTCTAGAGCACGGATTTAATGGCAATGGCTTTTTATAAATGTTCTTCTTCCAGCCCTCTGTGGTGTGGTGGAGGTTACTGGGCAAACCCCTCAGGATGGACATTCCTGCTCTGGACATTCCTGCTCGTGGGCAGTTGCTAAGTCATGACTGACTGTTTCTAACCCCATGCCTGTAGCCTGCCAGCTCTTCTGTCCAAACAAGGATACTGGAGTAGGCTGCCATTCTCTACTCCAGGGATCTTCCTGACCCAAGGATCAAATCTGCGTCTCCTGCACCTCCTGCCTTGGCAGGCGGATTCTTTACCACTGAGCCACCAGGGAAGCCCCACTACAGCTGGTTAAACTGGTGGAACAGTTATTGACCAAGCCAGTACAGAAGTCACTAGAAGTGGCAAGAAGTTTGAGAGTCTCTGGCTGGTAGAATTGAGGACAATAGGGGCTCAGATACTCAGCTGGAGTTGGAAGAACCTGCGTCTGGATTTCTTCGTTACTGGAAGAGAAGTAGTGGCGGAAGTGACACTCCAGAGCATCCAACCATTCTCACTGTGGGGTGGGGACCAGGCTGGCAGAAATGACTGTGTGCTTTCTTAGGTTAAAATGGGAGGGAAATAAAATGCAAAGCTCATTTGTTCCTCCTATACATTAACAAACAAACAAACAGGACTTGCAGCTTCGGGATACAGTTCAAACTCCTTAGACCATTCATGGTCTAGCTGTTTTCTGAGCCTCTCTTTTCACCACTCCCCCTCACAAAGAGGATGCTGTCACCTCTTCCCAGAACCCCCTCCCCTCCCACCTCACCAACAGCCCCTTCCTCAGCCTCAGGTGCCCATCCCCCACCCTGCTCATGGGGCTCATCCATTTCAGTGGCTGCCAACAAAGGTCTGTTCAGTCAAAACTATGGTTTTTCCAGTAGTCATGTATGGATGTGAGAGTTGGACTATAAAGAAAGCTGAGTGCCGAAGAATTGATGCTTTTGAACTGTGGTGTTGGAGAAGACTCTTGAGAGTCCCTTGGACTGCAAGGAGATCCAACCCGTCCATCCTAAAGGAAATCTGTTCTGAATATTCACTGGAAGGACTGATGCTGAAACTCCAATACTTTGGCCACCTAATGCAAAGAACTGACTCTTTTGAAAGACCCGGATGCTGGGAAAGATTGAGGGCAGGAAGAGAAGGGGATGACAGAGGACAAGATGGTCGGATGGCATCACTGACTCAATGGACATGAGTTTGAGTAAACTCCAGGAGTTGGTGATGGACAGGGAGGCCTGGCATGCTGCAGTCCTTGGGGTCGCAAAGAGTCGAACATGACTGAGAGACTGAACTGAACTGAACTGAAGCATCCAGCCCAGCGCCTGCCACCCAGACGCATAATTAATGTGGGATGAATGAGTGAATGAACACACATTTTTCTTCTTGAGAGCAGCCCAAGGGAGAAAAATGCATTAAAATATCACCTTGGGTGGGGGGCTGGTCCACAGTTGAGATTCCTGGGCCCACCCCAGCATCAGTACATCAAAGGGGATCTAGGAACAGATATTTTAAATGTGTTCCCAGGAATTCTGATATGGAGCAAGGCAGAGGGTGGCACAAGCCACATTTTGGAAAACATATGGTCTGTGATGGCCAGAGACAATTACTGAGAGACAGGGAAGCTGAGGGCCAGAGAAGACGAGTGACTTATTTGAGATCACACGGGAGACTCACAGCACGGCCTGCGTTTCTGGCAGAGGAGTGGGGGAGGCTGGGGACACAGTCATTCACACTGGCCCACAGTGGGGTGTCCAGCGTCAGCTCCCCGCCACAGAGTCTCCAGGACAACAGCCTGATTCACAGGATGGGCGCCTGGTGTCTAAGAGAAAGCGAGGAAGAAAAAGTCCCTGCCCTCCCAGTGCAGGGCCCAGGCGTTGGCAGACCCACAGTCCCAGGACTCACTGGGGAGGATGAAGTCACCCCCACCCCATCCGTCCTCTGACCCTGATGGCCATCCGCCCACTGAGCTGCCCCACAGGGGGGTTGGGCTCACCGCTGGGCTGACCCAGAAAGATCAAGATCTCCGAGCAGGCTCACCCCGGGGAAGGTGTCTTCTGATGGGTGAGTCAGCTGACAAATGGCCAGGCGAGGGCACATCTCCCGCCCAGCCCCCCAGCTTCACCTGCGGCATTTTGGTGGCACCTCAAGCAGAATTTTCTTTCTCTACCTGGACAAACCCAAACAGGTGACACATCACCAGAGTGAACGGCCGCTCCGGATGAGCTCTGATCTTCCCAGATGTCCGTTCGTCACCAATGAGAGGATCTCCCATGGAGGAGGCTGGAGAGAGAGGCGGGAGGCCAACATGCCCCAGAAAAGAGCAGGGTCTCTGTAGCCTCTGCCCCTCTCCTCTCAACAAAAGACATCCCTCAAATGTCACTGAGGGACCAGAGTCCTCAGCCCTGCTTGACGCCGGTGCTGGAATCTCAGGGGAGATAGGACTTGAGCCAGCCCTCCAGGTGAGGCTGTCCTGCTTCACAGGCCTTCACTATGGGAACACGCAAGGGCTCCAGCCACCAGTCCACTCAAAACCCCTGACAGCTCTTGTCTACTGAGCTGTCGTAGGCCCAGTATTGACCAGTGAGATGTGATGATGGTGATTCAGTGGTCCCCAGCTCCGCCCCATTATGCCCGAGAAGCTCACTGTAAGAGGATGAAGATGGTGAGGTTTTTCTAATGCCTGTTGGTGTCCTGTTGCACCAGGACCCTGTGCAAGCCACCTCCTCCTCTGAGCTTCTGTCTCCTTATTTGTAAAATAAAAGTTTCGAATTGTCTTTCAATTCACTTCCGGCCTTGCGGGTCTACCCGTCCCAGGTCAGAGACCTTGAATGTATTCTGTTTTGTTTCTAACTGGGTGCAGATCCACAGGGCAAACACCCAGGAAGGGCAAAGATCAAGCGATCATTCCTGGCAGGAGGGTAGACACCTGTTTATAAGAGTCTTATAAACAAAGGAAGGCTCTTACCTTGTTTATCTTTGCATCATTGGAACAAAATAGGTGTTCAATAAATGCTTGTAAAATGATTGTGCAACGCATCTGATAAACGGCTCCACAGAACCTATTCCTGACCTGCTATCCTATTCAGAGAAGCCTTGTGTAGCCATCAAAAAAAAAAAAAAAAAGTAATTACAATCGTTACTGTGCCCCTTGAGGCACATTTAGGGAGGAAATCTAATTCACGACCCCCAGAAATCCTTCTTAAAGCTCCTGTCTGCTTCCTTCCATCTCCCTTCACACCTACTGCTCAGGAACCTCTTGCGTTTTGAGTCCCCACTTGCACGTCACTAACCTGCCTTCCCCAGACACAGCATCCTCTGACCCTAGCTTTTTTGGCTCCTCCTTTCCTTTCTTCTTCCTTTGGGTTTCTCTCAATTTCTATATCAATTTCTCTCTCTCTCTCCCCTATTTTCCATCACAAAAATCAGATGCAAGCAGACAGAGATCAAATTTCCTTTATATGTGTGAAGGAGTAAGAACCGAGAGCAAAGGAAAAAATGTTTCTAGGACATTAGGGCTGAAGGCAGAGTTGGAGAGAACTGTAAGAGGAAAAATTAGGCCACCCTGGCTATTGACTTTTTTCTCTATGATTGAGTGAACATCAGTGTCCGTGAATAGATATTGGGGTGTCTGGGATCATCAGCTTTGTTAGTCTGTTGCTCACACATCAACGATTCTGCAAGAACTCCCTAGATGCTCTGATTCCTGCAGGAGTCAGAAAGTTTCTTAGCCTCTGTCAACTATAAGATCCATTATTCTGAACATACACCTTCACTGCTTTAAGTCTCCGAGGCTTATGGGCTTCAGTTGGTCAGTTAACAAAGGAAGTGATGCAACCAGTAACTTCTGGGGCGCTCTGGGCAGTTACCCAATGCCTCCAGGCTTCTGTTAAATTGCAAGGGCAGGACTGGGTGAGGAGGGATGACCCTGATTCAAATGGGTGGCAAGAACGGGCTTGGGAATGTTTTAAACACCCTTAGTCTCAGCCCACTCCTGCATTAAGTAGAGGTGCTGAGAGCTATTTGAGATTTCAACCAAATTATAAAATATAAACATTCAGCAAAAGTCTTGGCCCATAGAAAGCATCAATAAATGTTAGCTATTATTATTATTAATGTTGTGATTCTGCAACGTTGCTTTGAGCTTGAATGGCCCATGAATCTCTAGGTGTTGTCTGACTCAAACTAGGAGCTACCTGGGTGAAGGTGGCCAGTATAGCAGGCATGGGTAGCTGGAGTTTACATACAACAGTGTCTAGAATGAAAGAGGTCTCATTAAGGGGGTGCTTCACGAACTCATCAATTCTGATCGGAAAGAGAAAAATACATGAACCAGAACTACACAAGAGGAAATAAACATTCAACATTAAGTTAATACTGGAAGATTCCCCACTTCACCTGTCGAAAGGTCAATTTTCCTTCTAAGACAATGACAAGGAAAAGCCCTTATCAGGTGACAACTGATCCCACAACACCGCCAAGGTGACGGGCATGGGATAAAGGCCCAGAGATAAGCCCTTCATTCTTCCCTGCTGTGTTTATAACCATCTCTGTGGCCTTGTTCTAAGCAGGTGAAATGTGGTTTCTTGTAATAGCTTCAAGGACTGTTTCTAGATTCCCCCAGGTTTAAGGCCAACAGGTCTGCATGAATGCAGAAGCAGTTTTCAGTGATTTCTTGACTTCCAGCTCCTTCTCTGTTCGCCCTTGCCTTACGGATTGCTAGTAGAATCTCCTCTGCTTGTTTGTTTGCCAGCAGGTATGTGAGATCAGGTGTCCTCAGCCAGGCTCTGCCCTGAAGGACTCTTTCGGGAAGAGTGGAAGTGCTCTTTCCTCATTCCAGCCCAAAGAAGCAAAACAGGGAGAAACACACAAATGAGGAACTTTTGAAAGCAGTGAAGACTGAAAGATTGGCCTCTGAAATTGGGACAGCTGGGAAATTGGGCTGCTGAGAAAAAGCGAAATCCCTCAGTCCTCTGCACAAGACGGATCGCCTTTGCTTCTGCGGGCAGGAAAGCTGGGGCGGGATTGGCATCGGCTCACGCTTTCTCCTCTGATCTCTCTCCAGGCCTCGAGACGCTCGGTTAATCAGTCCACCTAAAGGAAACCCTGGAAGCCCAGAGGACCGGTGTTTTCATTGTGAGTGCAGTATTTTAAGAAGCCTGGAGGGACTCTGATAAAAAACACACACACTGTTCACTTTGATAAGTGAACCCCTTGTTCTTATCAAATTTCTACCATCATGAGATAACAGGTTCTAGAGAACAAGGGCTTGGGAATCTATAGGGCCTTGACTACATCCTTCTCTATTTACTAGTTCTGTGAAAGTGAAGACTGAAAAGTGTTAGCTACTCAGTCTTGTCCGACTCTTTGCGACCATCCTCCCGGCTCCTCTGTCCATGGGTTTCTCCAGGCAAGAATACTGGAGTGGGGAGCCATTCCCTTTTCCAGGAGGATCTTCCTGACCCAGGGATCAAACTCGGGTCTCCTGCATTGGCAGGCAGACTCTTTACCATTGAGCCACCAGGGTAGTTCTGTGAGCCATGGCAAATGACTGAACTTCCCTTAAGTTTCCTAATTATAATAATAAATATATATACATAATATAACAGGGATATTATGAACATTGAATCTGAGATAACAGATGACTTGTACTTGGCACGGCGTCTGACCCTGGACAAACCTCCATAAAAGTTACCTATTGATCTGACCTGTGCTTCAGGTTCCAGTATGTAAGCTGGAAAATGAGACATACAACAAATGTGTCTTAAGTGGGAATTCTTTCTCTCAGAGGCCAAGTTGCTAAGGAAGGGGGTGATACTACGCTTCAAGGGATTAGAGACTATTTAATAGACAAATGTAGCAGCCATTCACAGTGCCATTCACTCATTCACTCATTCATTCAACATAAAATGAGCATCACCTCTATTTCAAACACCATGCAAGATTTTGGGGATACAAAGATGAATTGGAACTAAGCATGCTTTCTGGGCTTCCTTGGTGGCTCAGATGGTAAAAGAATTTGCCTGAAATGCAAGAGACCCAAGTTTTATTCCTGGGTTGGGAAGATCCCCTGGAAAAGGAAATGGCAACCCACTCTAGTAATCTTGCCTGGAGAATTCCATGGATAGAGGAGCCTGGCAGACTACAGTCCATGGGGTCACAAAGAATTGGACACGACTGACCAGCTAACACACACACACACACACACACACACACGCATGGTTGCTGCCCCCCAGGCGCCTGTGATTGAGTCAGGGGTTTAAATCCACACACAGTTAATGAGCAAGACAGTGGGGGTGAGGTCCACTGTTGTGAGAGCTGTGGGGAAGGGAGATGCCCTTGCACAGAAGCATTAGGAAAGGCTTGCTAACGCACGAAATCACATTTGTGTTGGTTCTCGAAGAAGGGGGGTTTGTTAGGTAGAAAAGAGGAAAAATGAAAATCTAGGCAGACAGAACAATCTCAAGGGATAAAGCACAATAGATGCTCCAGGCACAGCAAATGTAGGTGAAGCTTATTATGTGTATTTGTGCCAAACAGGACATGGGGCTGTGGATACGGGCAGCTGGAATGCACTGTGAGAAGCTGAGGATGTTATGCTAAGTGAGAAAGAAGAAATGAGTGTAAAATGGAAGAGAGGCGCTAGGTCCGGGGAAAGGAGGAATTTCTTTCAAGACAAAAGTTCTCAGACATTGGTAGAAGTAGGAGAGGGGGCATCTCAGACTATAAATCACTCTTTCATGATCCCTAGGATCAGAGATGAATTGTGCTGTGGAATTTCTCAGTCTTCCGTGGTCTTCTACATATATGTTCATACAAGTTTTTGAACGTAGGTTGGAAATTTAGTAGCAAGCACAGAAAAAGTTAACCTAATGGGGTGCAGGGGATTGTAGTTTTGTTTGGTGTGAGATATTGTGGGACAAGTGCAGGTTTCATTTGTTTTAATCATTAAACACATGTTTTTATAGTTTCTAACTCAAGAGTCATATATGTTAGTGCTTACAATATGAAAATGAAGGCTTGAAGAAGGAAATAAAACTTTCTCTGTGGATTCAGATAGAATATATATAAGATACTCTTTTGTAGTTTATTTTCTACTTGGGCTTTTGTGCTGAAAAATAGCTTCCCTTGGGACTTCCCCGGCAGTCCAGTGGCTGAGGCTCCATGCCTCCAATACAGGGGGCACAGGTCCTTGTTGAAGAACTAAGATCCTACATGTTGCAGGCATGCTAAATCTATGTCCAGCTCTTTGCAACCCTATGGACAGTAGTCCACCAGGCTCCTTTATCCCTGGAATTTTCCAAGCAAAAATACTGGAGTGGGTTGCCACTTCCTACTCCAGGGGATCTTCCCAAACCAGGGATTGAACCCATGTCTCTTACATCTCCTGCGTGGGCAGGCAGGTTCTTTATCACTCGTGCACCTGGGGAGCCCCATGTGTCTGGTTCCCCTTTCAAAAGATCAGATAAAGGTATTCCTCTTATATTTTCTTATGTTTTTAGTTTTCACGTTTAACTCTGAAATCCATGTTGAATTTATTTTTACAAATGATCTTAGGCAAGGTAAATTCACAGTACAGTTAGGAGCCTTGGACCACTTTTTCTCCATTAAACTATTTGCTTCTTCATCTTTAGTTTCGTCCATTTCCTATTCCGCAGTTATCAACAGCAGGACACGAATTTCCTGGTAGTTTTCTTACATTCGCACTAAAGTGCCATTGGTAAAGCCATTCCTTCTGCTGTATTATTTCTGCCCTCAAACATGGTCTTGTGCCCCACAGGCCACCTCCTTGACTCACTGAGTCAAGGAGCTTAGAAGTGGCTTCCCTGGTAGCTCTCAGTAGAGTTCAGTCCCTGGGTCAGGCAGATCCCCTGGAGAAGGAAATGGCATGCTACCCCAGTATTCTTGCCTGCAAAATCCCGTGGACAGAGGAGCCAGCTACAGTCCATGGAGTCACAAAAGAAGTGGACACGACTTACCAACTATACAACAACAGCAGCTTAAAAACCGAGCCTATTGAAGGGGCCCCCATTTGTTTTCCTTGGGAAGATTTCCAGCAACAGCCAGGCATCAGCCATTACTGTGCTGATCTGGGGGACCTTCCGAGCTGAGAATGCAGTGGGACTATCCGGAAAGTTTATCTGACATCCACCCCTAGAGCAATACAGACCTCCACTCATTCCCAAAGCAAACACTGTGCGCCAGATACAGGGGTGAGTGAGCGTGTGTCCCTGCCCCCAAGACACTCACCCGCCTTCTAGAACATTCTAGAGGAGCTGCTGAGCTGAGTTACCTCATGGCTGACATCATGGGAATCTACCCAATCTCATTCAATTGACTCAACAAATATTTGCTAAGCTCCTACTGTTTGCCAAGAACTGTGCTGGGTGCTGGGTTACAAGATCTCAAGGAGCTGACTGCTGAGTGAGAAACAGATAAATAAATAGGCGTTTCCACTACGTGTGATAGAGCTAAAGTAGGTGAAAGCACAGGCCTCCCATGTCATGGGTTCCTGGGTCATTCATTCTCACCTGCCAAGGACTTCCCAGCCACTTACATCAAAGCATTTCTTTTATATTCAAAGCAAGAGCAACTACATTGTGCTCTAGTTCGCTTTCTTCAGACCCAACTCTTAGAGGGACACAGGAAGTCAGCTCACTGGCAGTGAATAAACGGATGAATAAATGAGTCAAAAAGTTAAAAGAAATGGGGGATCGGTGAAGGATACTTGGCTGCAGAGCGTCAACCCCATGAGCAGCAGACTGAGAGGAGATAAAGTAATCCAGGCACCTTGTAAATGCCTTTTCCTTTTATCTCTGGGACCCAAATCCATGGGCCCCTGCCGATGTTTGTTTTGGGTTCTTTGCTCTGAAACCTAGGGCAGCTCTTGTGTCGTGAGCTGTTTAGTTGACGAATCTTTTCATGGACGAATTAACAAGCTTCTTGTGTGGGTCCCCTGATAGGTTAGCAGCCTTCAGCCACACACACAGAACTGGTGAAGAAGCCTTTGTTTTTAAACCCCCAAACTTCGAGCAACTAAATCTTGATCACTTGATGAGAAAACCTTGGAATAATCTGAGCTCCCTCTGTCTATCCATTTTCCTATTAGGAAAGGGAGAGAAAAGACACAGAAGGAAAGTAAAATAAGAGTTACAAATTTAGCCAACTTCAGCAGTCTTTTCAAGCAGAATGGTTGGAGGAAATGAAAATGAAGCTTTTTATATCATTTTGTTTTTCATTGATATGTCCCCTCATTTCTGGGAACCTTAATGACAACTGATCAAGAGTGCATTTTAGGGACTTCCTTGGTGGTCCAGTGGTTAAGACGCCAAAATCCCACTACAAGGGGCGCTGGTTGGATCCCTGGTTGGGGAACTAAGATCCCACATGCTCTGCGTCATGGCCGAAAAATAAAAACAAATAAACAAATTAATTAATTAGTCTGCAGAAGTTAAAAAATAATAACTTTCAATCCATTGTCTGTGATTACAAATCAGACATGATTACTACAGACAAAAGTTTAAAAGCAAAAGTGGATTTTAGAACCAATCTTTGCTTCCTTAGGGTTCCCTTGACATGTTCTCTGATATCGCTCTTTTCTTTTTTTTTTTTTTTTAACCCAGCAGCTACTTCAAAGCTTCTTGTAGTCCCCTTTGCAGTTCTAACACCAGAACCTCCTTCCCCCTAAAAATAAATCTGCCTGTGTTTAATAATTCACACTGTATTGACACAGTATTGTCATTCTAACATAGGGTTTTGGGTAAGGAGCCGTGGGATAAACGAATGAGCCCCTTCCACGGCTACCCTGTCTGCTCTCATTAATCTTGGATATTTTCATTCATTCCCTGAACTCCAATCTGCCAGGTGTTTGTTAAAGTACACTGTCACACACTACTGCATTGTCAAAGACAATTAGAATCCAGTTCTTGGAGCTTTTCTACTTACCTTCAGTTCATTACCGCTTAGAGTAGCTATCAACTCTACTCAAGGCTACATTCTTCCCTCTCGTCTGTGAGAGAGAAAATAGCAAAGAGAAAGGTTTCCAAGAAACAAAACTTCTAGATTCATTTACTGCTTCCCAAGCTTTGATTTTTTTCCGTATATAAAATGGAGAGAATCCCCGACTTACAATGATGTTGTGAAAAGTGGGGATAAAATACGGAAACGGGCTTCTACGGAGCTTAGTGAGTGGAGGCACTCAGCAATCAGTGGGCATTACAGCTGATCCTTGGACCACACAGGTTTGAACTTCATGAGTCCACTTATACATGACTTTGTTTTCAATATTTTTAAATTTTATTTTCAACTTTATTTTCAACAAATATATTGAACAACTTTTTTGGGAAATGTGCAGCAATTTGAAAAAAAAACTTGTAGACAAATCGTATGGACTAGAAATATTTAAAAAAATAAGAAAAAATTAGGCATGCCATAAATGTATAAAATATATGTAGATACTAGCATATTTCATATTTACTACCATAAAATATGTACAAATCTATTATAAAAATTTAAAGTTTATCAAAATATATGCACACACTTACAGGCCGTACCTGGCACCATCTATTAGACTAGACTATCACAGAGCAATCAGATCGGTGCTCTTCATTATCAATGCATGAATGTACTGTTTAAGGCTGTACTAATGTATTAATAAGTTGTTGTTCAGTTGTGGTCCAACTCTTTGTGACTCCAAGGGCTGCAGCATGCCAGGCTCCTCCGTCCTCCACTATCTCCCAGAGTTCACTCAAATTCATTTCCATTGAGTCGGTGATGCCATCCAACCATCTCATCCTCTGTTGTCCCCTTCTCCTCCTGCCCTCAATCTTTTCCAGCATCAGGGTATTTTCCAATAAGTCAGCATCAGGTAGCCAAAGTACTGGAGCCTCAGCTTCGGCATTACCTTCTCATGAATGTTCAGGGTTGATTTCCTTTAGGATTGACTGATTTGATCTTCCTGTAGTTCAAGGGACTCTCAGCAGTCTTCTCCAGCACCATAATTCGAAAGCATCAGTTCTTTGGCGTTCAGACTTCTTCATGGTCCAACTCTCACATCCATTCATGACTACTGGAAAAATCATCTGTGTGTCTGTTCGACTCACTCAGTCATGCTCGACTCTTTGCGACCCCATGGACTGCAACCCACCAGACTCCTCTGTCCATGGGATTCTCCAGGCAAGGATACTGGAGTGGTTTGCCATTTACTTCTCCAGGGGATCTTCCTGACCCCGGGATCAAACCTGGGTTTCCTTCACTGCAGGCAGATACTTTACCGACTGAGCTACCAGGGAAGCCCAGAAAAATCATAGCATTGACTAAATGTATTTTCTCTTCCTTGTAATTTTCTTAATAACATTTTCTTTTCACTCTTATCATAGGAATGCAGTACATAATGCTTTTGTTGTTCAGTCACTCAGTCGTGTCTGACCCTTTGCCACCCCATGGACTGCAGCATGCTGACTTCCCTGTCCTTCACTATCTCCCAGAGTTTGTTCAAATTCATGTCCACTAAGTTGATGATGCCATCCAACCATCTCCTCTTGCCCTCAGTCTTTCCCAATATACAAAATATGTGTTAATTGACTATTTAGGTTATTGGTAAGGCTTTCAATCAGCAGAAAAGTAGACTGTTAGTAGTTAAGTTTTGGGGGAGTCAAAAGTTATACTTTTGACTTTATAAGTGATCAGTTCCTAACTTCTGCATTGTTCAAGGGCCAAAATGCTATATCATATATAGCATTTGTAGTGCCTTATTTTCTGAGATTTAAGTTCTAACCCAAGTATCTTTGATCCATCAAGAAAACAACCCAAGCAACTGCTGCATTTCTTCTCCTAGCTGGTGACACACGGTAGGAGGGACAGGAAAGAAGTGACCCTTAATGGGATTAAACTCTACATCCTCATTCCTGTCCCACCTGGCTGGTTGTTTATATGATACTTATTCCAAATCTGTTCTTGGCTCCATGACTTTCTTTTTTTTTTTTTTCCTTTCCTCTAGCTCTTCTTCATTCTCTGCTTTGTTCCCTGAGTTATCACAGGTATTCTTTATGCTCCCAGCCTAAAGGGACCTCTGTCATCTGAAACAGGAAGTGACCTGTGTCTCAAGACTTGGAAGGATAGGCAGGCTGAAGGATGGATAACAGCACACGCTTGCCTAACTTCCTCCTCACTCCACCCACCCACCCAGGATTCCCTGGCTTGGAATTCCTTGTCCAGAGGCCAGCTTTGCATCCCAACCCAGGGAGGTGGCCAGACCCACTGTCTCCCTTCTGCCTCCCTCAGGAAAGCGCATTAGGTAAAACAAAGCACATCATTGATGTGACCTGCTCCAAGCCAAGAAGAGAATGAGTAAGATTATTTGAAAACAATTCCATGGTGTCTCAGTGGTAAAGAATCTGCCTGCCAATGCAAGAGACACAGGAGACTCGGGCTTGATCCCTGGGTCAGGAAGATCCCCTGGAGAAGGAAATGACAACTCACCCCAGTATTCTTGCAGGGGTAATCCCTTGAACAGAGGAGCCTGGCAGGCTGCAGTCCATGGGGTGGCAAAGAGTAAGACACGACCCAGCGACTAAACAACAATTTTGAATTTTTGTTTCAAATCTCTCTTCATACTCTATGGTCTCTCCCTGTACAACCTCATTCATTCACCCATTCATTCACTCATTCATTCAATATTTATTTTTTAGTTACCTATCTTACATCATTTGCTTTTTGAGTTCCAGAAAAACATCTATTTCTGCTTTATTGACTATGCCAAAGCCTTTTACTGTGTAGATCACAATAAACTGTGGAAAATTCTGAAAGAGATGGGAATACCAGACCACCTGATCTGCCTCTTGAGAAATTTGTATGCAGGTCAGAGAGCAACAGTTAGAACTGGACATGGAACAACAGACTGGTTCCAAATAGGAAAAGGAGTACGTCAAGGCTGTATATTGTCACCCTGTTTATTTAACTTATATGCAGAGTACATCATGAGAAACGCTGGACTGGAAGAAACACAAGCTGGAATCAAGATTGCCAGGAGAAATATCAATAACCTCAGATATGCAGATGATACCACCCTTATGGCAGAAAGTGAAGAGGAACTCAAAAGCCTCTTGATGAAAGTGAAAGTGGAGAGTGAAAAAGTTGGCTTAAAGCTCAACATTCAGAAAACGAAGATCATGGCGTCCAGTTCCACCACTTCATGGGAAATAGATGGGGAAACAGTGGAAACAGTGTCAGACTTTATTTTTCTGGGCTCCAAAATCACCACAGATGGTGACTGCAGCCATGAAATTAAAAGACGCTTACTCCTTGGAAGGAAAGTTATGACCAACCTAGATAGCATATTCAAAAGCAGAGACATTACTTTGCCAACAAAGGTCCGTTTAGTCAAGGCTATGGTTTTTCCTGTGGTCATGTATGGATGTGAGAGTTGGACTGTAAAGAAGGCTGAGCACCGAAGAATTGATGCTTTTGAACTGTGGTGTTGGAGAAGACTCTTGAGAGTCCCTTGGACTGCAAGGGGATCCAACCAGTCCATTCTGAAGATCAGCCCTGGGATTTCTCTGGAAGGAATGATGCTAAAGCTGAAACACCAGTACTTTGGCCACGTCATGCAAAGAGTTGACTCATTGGAAAAGACCCTGATGCTGGGAAGGATTGGGGGCAGGAGGAGAAGGGGACGACAGAGGATGAGATGGCTGGATGGCATCACTGACTCAAAGGACATGAGTCTGAGTGAACTCCGGGAGTTGGTGATGGACAGGGAGGCGTGGCGTGCTGCGATTCATGGGGTCGCAAAGAGTCGGACACGACTGAGCGACTGATCTGATCTGATCTGACCTTACATCAAGGGACTACTGTAGGATTTGGAGATATAACAACTCCAACAAAACCTATGCTCCTATGAATTTACAGTCTACCAATGTGGGGATGGCAGACAAGAAACAGCATATAAATTCTCCAAATAGAGGGAGCCCGGCCAGGGGTGGGGAGGGAGAGTGGAGGAAAGCTCAGCAAGAAAGGGATATTGGCAGCAATAAGATGGCATTTGAGGGGAAAGGAGAGATGAGTTAGGTGGACTTCTGAAGGAAGAGTATCCCTGAGAACAAATGATGAATACAAGTGGGTGACATGAAAAGGTGCTTCAAAGCGATTGAGCCACAAGGAGAAGAAAGTCAGATGGATCAGAGCAAGAATCAGGGGAGTGGCAGGAGCGGGGCTCAGAGAAGAAGCCAGGCACCCATCCAGTAAGGCCTTGTGGGGGATGGTTGAGAAAAGGGATTTCATTTTAAATGAAGTGGGTACTATTGGAGAGTTTTGAATGGAATGCAATCTGACTTAGGTTTTAGATAGAGAGCAAGGGTGAAAAAGAGGAGACGGGGTCAGGGGCCGGTTTCCGCCGTCCAGATTGTTGATGCTGTTTGTTGTTGGCAGTGATGGCGTCCATGCCAGTTGTCGCACTCACCCCCGCCTCCCAGCAAGGCAGGCAGAACGTCACACGGGTTCTCAGATTCTTAAAAAATATACACAAAAGCTGTATCATCCTGAGTCTATTTTACTGAGGACTCCTTTGAGAGGCCTTCAGAGGGAGACTGTTTATCTCACAAACCCCACAGGGAGCCATGTTGAAAACGTCACTTGACTATTACGCTCTTTATGTTCTGCTGGGAAAGATTGGAGGTGGTAGGAGAACGGGATGACAGAGGATGAGATGTTTGGATGGCATCACCGACTCAATGGACATGAGATTGAGTAAACTCTGGGAGTTGGCGATGGACAGGGAGGCCTGGTGTGTTGCAGTCCATGGGATCGCAAAGAATCGGACACGACTGAGTGACTGAACTGAACTGAACTGATGCTCCTCTCTGGATAGCTCTCTTCTCCTCCCTCCTGAACCCCCACTCCCTGTAGACTTAGGATTTCCTTCCTCCTTACTGTGTGAGGATACCCATCTCTGCCCCAGATTCTGCTCTCAGAAAGCCCCCCCAGTGTTTGGAAAATAAACGACCCCACCAGTTAACAAAATCTACCCTCCCTGCAAGGCAAAGCAGAAGCCAGCCATTGGTATGTCAGTGCATGTTTGCATAACACCTTGCCCCAAAGAGTTCATCCAAACAGTGTTTTCTCTAAAAAAGAATTCGGCCAGTTGAAATACTCTACATCTCGCCACACCTATATTTTGCATATATTTCTTTTAGTCTTTCAGTGAATCTCTTTGTTCATAACAACACCCTTCAATGGACTGAAACTTCCTAAGAATAGGCAATCCTGAGTAGCTCTGCACTCCCATCATTACGAGCACATGCCCATCACTTAGCAAACAGCAGTGGAATAGAACCGAATGGCCTGAAGTCTTTATCTTGCTATGGTTTTATGAACCACACTGTATGGATCTGGAGCCGATGGTTTTCTGAGTTTTGTTTTCTGATGCTTTTCTGAGTTTTGCACACTGCATGTGAACTAACAACCTGGGATTTCAAAGTGGAGTGCACAAGTTTAGTGTCAATTGTTCTTGTCTGAGACAGTAACAAAATCTTCACCTTTCTTCTTTTCTTCCTTCTTCCCTTCATTCCTGGATCGTGTGCACAGGTTTCCGAGCCTTCCTCTTGCTTTGCCAATTCAAATGCCTGCAGCATTCCCAGGGTGAGACCGGGAATATCAGTGTTCCATGGACAATGGAAACTTCCCAGGGATGGGGGCCTACTGCCTTCATGTTCTGCTGTTCTGTACCTGAAATGTGTTTCTCTTACCACCACACCATGATGGATACTTTCCTGGGAATTTGTCTAATTGCACTGAGCAGAATGTGGTTGAATTAATTTGCTAAGTCCCCATGACCTCTTTACACCTGGTATCAGAGCTTTGTATGGAAGGTGCCTAATAACTACTGTGGATCAGCTGCCACGTGTTCACTTTCACCACCTCCCCATCAGCAACTCAGTGAGTGTAGAGTTGAGGATGGAAGGCAGCCACAAGGTTGGCATAAGAAACCAATGAGCTGAGCTGTGACCAACCCACAAGCTCATCTATGAGGCCAGTCTTTAAAAAAGCAAACTGTGAAGCATAGAGGATCTCTAGCATCTAGCCTGATCTATATAGATTGGCAGGCTTTAAAATTTAGTGTGTTGATATTACTAGATATTTTTATACTAAATAAAAACATCTGGGAATCTCAATTGTTTAGTTGCTCAGTACATGTCCAACCCCATGGACTGTAGCCCACCAGGCTCCTCTGTCCATGGGATTTCCCAGGCAATGAATACTGGAGTGGGTTGCCATTTCCTTCTCCAGAGCATCTTCCTGACCCAGGAATTGAACCCATGTCTCCTGCACCGGCAGGTGGATTCTTTACCACTGAACCACCTGGGCAGTCCTTGGAACCTCAGTAAATCATTGAATTCTATGGTCAGTAGATTATGAGCTACATGAGGATTAAAGGCTGGCTCCAACTAACATTATTCCTCAGAATAACCTTGCATGCTGTCTGTCTCTTGACAGGTGCTGAATTAACTTTTCTGGAGTGAATGAATAAACAATCCCCTGTGTGCTTCCTCCAGGCTGGCTTTATCTTGCTAATTACAGAGAAATTATGCTTAATCATGTTCTTGACGATAGCTGGGGAAGACGATCTCACCATATTTCTTAGTCTTAACAGTGACTGCCTAGGTATTCTTCCTTCCATGAGTCTTTATGATTCTCTGGCACATCTCTGAAGCTACTATATGTTTAAAGATTGTCATATCATCACCCCATTCCCTTTCCTTTCTCTTAAACCGCTTTAAAAAAAAAAAACACACCTCTAATTCCACCAGAAAAAGCCTAATTAGATGCTGAAACAAAAGTTTAATGAGTGAGCTCTTGTTAACACCCTTTGGATGTTGACAAGGTCCCTCCTTAGCTGAATCTCCCACCAGGAGCTGGCAGGGCTCCGACCACCCAGGAAAGTGGATAGACAAACCAAATTTAATGTCTTGCCCTGAGGGCTTACTGCAAACTGGGAACACAAGGCAGGGCCGCGTCCAGAGCAGTGAGTGGGATAACCTGCTAGGCCTGTGTGTAGGGGGCGTGGGGGGCTCCCTGTGTGTTTCCTAACCGCATCCTTGCTGAAGGAGCAGAGGAGGAGGTGGAGTCTCAATTAGTCACCGGCAGCTTCAGCCTGTATCTACTGACCTTATCTTCATGACGATCACACAGTCAGAGCTGGAAGGGCACACTCCTCTGTCTCCTTTCCCAGCGTGAAGATGAAAAGAGACCCACATGGAGGGAAATAGGGGACACACTGATCTGAACCCTGTCCTCTAGCATTCCTGAGTCCAGACCTCGTGAGAAATAAAGGGGACACGATTGCCCCATGATCTCAGGGTAGGTGCACGAAGATCAACAAAAATCCAGGCTTTTGGATTACTGATTCCCTCTTTCTAAGTCAGAATCACGCAGCCCTGCTTGGCTGAATAAAGAGCGCTTACGAGGATAGCAAACACTGTCTCTGGCCTCCTTCAGTTCAGTTCAGTTCAGTTCCGTCGCTCAGTCGTGTCTGACTCTTTGCGACCCCATGAATTGCAGGATGCCAGGCCTCCCCGTCCATCACTTTAGGCTGAGTTAACAAATTTTATGCTGGTGAATCACACCTGGGACATACCTTGTCCCCTGAGTTCTGGAGAAACGAATCATTAGGCACTGAATACCTTTCACTTTCTTGTACTTCTTCCATAGATTGACCTCTTTATTTGAGATGGCCTTTCCCCTCCCTGACTTACATGGTTGTTTGATGTCGCTCAGTTGTGTCTAACTCTTGTGACTCTACGGACTGCAGCCTGCCAAGCTCCTCTGTCCTTGGGATTTTCCAAGCAAGGATACTGGAGTGGCTTGCCATTTTCTTCTCCAGGGCCTCTTCCTGACCCAGAAATGGAACCCAGGTCTCCTGCATTGGCAAGTAGATCTTTTACCAATGAACCCCCTGGAAAGTCCTTCCCCTCTTTGACTTATAGGGTCATTTAAGAGGACCCCATTCATGCAACATATCTGGGGGTGAATACTTTGAGTGAGACCGTGGGCAAGTGGACGTGGCTGGGGTCCTATGTCAGGGTGGGTTTCAAGGGAAAAGGTATGTGTTCCAAATACTCACCCATGCTGGCTGCCTGGCAATGACACATCCCTACCCCTCCACCAGAACCCTTAAAACTACAGCAATTTTAAGAAGGTACCCAGGATATCAACTTTAAAAATCAAATGGGTAATTAGGGGACAAGAATGAAAAGCCTTCACAAAAAGATGAAGAAATTGTATTCCATCTATTTATGAGATTCTCATTATTTATGAGTCTGAGCAGCTTTTTAAAGAAAAAACTGCTGGAGCTTTCTGTGAGAAAGTTGTATGACAACACACAAAACACAAATATACATGCCCACACATACACACATGATTTACTCAAATTGTTTGAATTGGAATATATTTGAAAAACATTTCTCCACTAACTATTCAAGCCTCAGCAAAAAAGCCTCAGGACTCAAGCATTATAATAAATCATCCATTCAAATATTTACATCAGATAACTAGAGCAAAAATAACAAAAATAAAAGCCAGCAACCCACGTAAGTCGAACTCATAATACTTCTCTGTCTGGGTACATTGGTGGTAAGGCTTGCATCTTGTCTCCAGAATGGTTTTGGAAAATATATATTTCTTCTGGTAATTGGTTTTAAAAATGCTGAGTTTCAGCAAGTGAGTTAAATTTATTACTCTAGACTATGGCCTAATCAGTTGTTTATCTTTTCAGGATTTAAACAGTATTTGAGGCGGTGCTTTCAGAATAGCCAAGACCAGGAACACGGCTTCACTGACTTGCTTTTCTGTTGAGCAGATACTAAGAAGGATCCCCTAAAGACAAAAATCTGAGAGTGTGTGTGCTCAGTCACTCAATCGTGTCTGATTCTTTTCGACCCCATGGGACTGTATGCCCCCAGGCTCCTCTATCCATGGGGATTCTCCAGGCAAGAATACAGGAGTGGGTTGCCATGCCCTCCTCCAGGGGGTTTTCCCAAACCAGGGATCAGATCTGAGTCTCCAGCATTAGCAGGCAGATTCTTTACCACTGAGCCACCCAGGAAGCCCTACGTCCATGTAGTTGCCAATATATTACCTCAGGGCCCAACACAGTGGCCAGTCGTGAACGTGGAAATGGTTTTGCAAGAACACCCAAACAAAGTAAGGAGATACTTGACCTAGTAAACTTCAAAATTCAGGACATACTGTATTAACTCTTGGGACATGTATTTCAAATGCCCTAGTCCTTTAACAAGCACTGGAATGCAGGCACTGGAATGCTTGGGGAAAGGCTTCATAGAGGGGACCTACCAGATGGCAGTGGCTTCTAAATTTTATCCCCTGGGTCCTTCACTCATTCACGCGTTCATTCTGTCAACATTTATGACCAACCTGACTATGGCAAGTCGCTGTGACCAAGGATGTGTTGTGTGTAAATCCACTCACTGTTTTCCCGGGACCAGGGAGATAATACACCTATTTTTCCTTTCTTTCCCATTTCTTTTTGATTTGCTTGGTAGCTACCCCCAATTGAGAACCACTGATTTCAAAGAGGTGGGCAACAGAAGGTGGTTTGGATGGCAGAGTAGGGAAACACTTCAGAGAAATTAGGAAATAGGGAGTTGCTTTATTGTTTTAATGGTTGGTATAGAATTTCAGTTGCCAAATACTTTTTAAATATTATTTTTAGACATTTGCTTCCTGCTGGGATAGAAAATGTAGAAGGTTATTGCTTCTACCTTTACAGCCAAACACATCCAGAGAATCTACCTACTTGTAGTTGCAAGAAACCTATGAAAGAACCACGGAGCAAGAAGACCTAAACAAGATGAATTTCAGGACAGGGCAGCCCATGGCCTTGACTGAAACCCTGGCCTAAAGAGGGGTCTTCTGCGGAGGGAGTGCGGAAAAGTCGGCTGAGCTTTTGAGGGACTTCTGATCCCAGAGGTTAGCTGGGATGGTGGGCTGGAGTCTCAAGGAGCCCTAGTCACACACCGAGTGATTCACTGTCTCATTCTTCCCTCCAGGCCTTCCCCAGGGCCGTGAGGCCGTGCACAGAAGTCTGGGGGCAGGGCAGTGTCCTGAGGGACTCATATGAGATATGAGGGGGCTTGGCTGGTTCAAGGCAGAGGCTGCCAAGGGCTGGAGGCAGGGCAGGAGAGCTGATACGAGCCCAATAATTAGGCATTCTGGAGTTGGAAGCTGAAAGCAAGGGTAGGAACCATACAGGATGGACCCCTGAGATACCCCAGGACCTTGCTGAAAACAGCCTAGTGGCCTGCTGAAGGCTGGAGTCAGGGCACAAGAACTGAGATAAAGCCTTTCCTGGTACCCTTACCGACAGTCACCACCCATTTGGGTGTAGGACATAAGGCAGAGAAAAGCCTCTTAAAGACCAGAGGAGAGAACCTGAGAGGGAAATCCAGCCTCCAGACTAAAAGGCAGAGACAGTGATCTCAAGAGTCAGAAAGCTGAGTCTCCAAGCCCAGGTGAATAAAAAGTCCCGAGGGTGTCTTCAAAGATTCAAGCCAATGGTGAATGGAAGCTCACGAGGCATGCCCACTGCTTAAGCCTGAAGGGAGAGTGGAAGAATTGAAGACACTGCCCCATTCTTCAGGCCTCATGCCAAGCCCCCTCTGGGAAAGGGTTGGAATCCTGAGGAAGGTGAGAGAAGGTCATGTGCCTGTGTGAAGGCAAAGCCCTAGGGTGAAGAAATAGGTCGAATCCATCTAGATTCCAGAACCCACACAGAGAATCAGGTAGGAATAGCCCGCCACCAGAAGGGTCAGAGCATGAAGAGGAACCCCCCTGAAGCCCAGCTACACAGGGCCTGTGGAAGGCTGAGGGAAGAGCCTGGAACCAAGCCTGGACGCTAAGGAAGAGGCACCGTTGTCTGCCTGTGGGGTCGGGGCAGGGAAGCTGAGAACGCACAGGTGCAGGAGACCCGTGAGAGCCTACAGGTGGGTCAGAAGAGCTCAGAGAAGCTCACTCACTTGGCTTCACACCAAGGTCCACCTACCACCGGAGTAAGGGAGAAATGCTGAGAGAGATGCCCTCCTACTGTGGAGGGACCAGGGACTCCTGAAATCTGTGGGCCCAACAGGGGCCTGAGGGACACTTTCTGGGACCCCGGGGTTTATACGAAATAGGAGGCTGCCGAAGGGCCTTTCTGGGAAGGCTGTGGTTTATTGACATAACCACAGCGACACAGAGCTTAGTCCACCCCAACAGTAATTGTTACTGACCAAACCGCTGTACTAGAAGTTTGACAGAAGATGAGACACGCCCTTTCCTGAGTGCAAATAAGTTTGTCTTGGTCTCTTTTTTCTGGCCACCTGATGTGAAGAGCTGACTCACTCTTCAGGGAAAAGACCCTGAAGCTGGGAAAGATTGAGGGCAGGAGGAGAAGCGGGTGACAGAGGATGATATGGTTGGATGGCATTGCTGACTCAATGGACATGAGTTTGAGCAGATTCTGGGAGACAGTGAAGGACAGGGAAGCCTGGCATGATGCAGTCTATGGGATTGCAAAGAGTCAGACATGACCTAGCAACTGAACAACAGCTTGCTCTTTTAAAAAGCACAACATCTGGCATTAAATCTAAGGTTGAAAAACATGAAAAAGCAAGAAAACAAACAAGCAAAAAAGAAATCATTGTCAAAAGAAAAGAAAGTCAATATAACTAGACCTCAAGAAATATTGGTATTTTCAAAAAACTTTAAATCTATATGTATTATAATACACACATAAATAATATATTCAATCCTTAATAAAATATTAGTATATAATATCTAACAACATGCAAACAGTCATAATTAACAAATAAAAGTCGCAGCAAGTAGGTCTTATCCAGAAATGCAAGATAGATGGTTTGACATGGCAAAGTTAAAAATCAATGTAATCTACCAAATCAGAAGAATAAAGAAAAAGATTATCTCAATAGATGCATAAAATGCTCTTGGCAAAATAAATCCTCCACTGATGATAAAAACCTACCAGAAACTAGAAATAGAAAACTTTCTCTATCTAATTACAAGCTGTTGTTCAAACTAGTAACTTTAAAATTGGAAGAAAGGTTAAAAATGTCTACTCATAACACTTCTAACAATTCAAAAAAACATTATGCTGAGCAAAATTTAGCCAGACCCAAAAGAATACAAATTGTATGACTCCAGAGCTATTGAGGGCCTGGCGGGCTATACTCCATGGGGTCATAAAAGAGATGGATATGACTTAGCGACTAAACATTAGCAACATTAATAATTTATGACAAGAGAAATCAGAATATGATAAGAGAAATCAATTTTCCTCTAAGTTTCATTGGACATAGGGTGAGGAAAGGAGTGAGTGTGAGTGTGTGTGTGTGTGTGTGAGTGTGAGTGAGTGTGTGTGTGTGTGTGTGTGTGCACACGCACGCAATTGCATCCAGCCTAGTAGAGATACAAAGTTTCTCTGGCCCTGGGTCAGATAGTTGTGGAATTGACTGAGTGGAAGGACCAGTGGAATTGACAAAAAGAAAGCAAATGCTTGGTTTGATCTTGAAGTTGAGACCAAACACATATTGCCAAGGGATGCTCATCCCCAGCCCTGGTTTCAGGTCACAGGTGGAAAGAAAGACACTCTTAGGGAGCCTACTTCTGTCGGTGAGTTCTTGGAGTCACATTCTCCAAGCTGCTCAAGGCAGCCAGTGATAGATACCAAAGAATTGCACTCACACAGGCCAGTCTTCCCTGGTGCTCTTTCTTTTCCTGGATGTGCGTGTTGATGGGCGTGAGCAACAAAGAGAGCTTAGAGTGAAAACCAAGCATTAGTAAGAAATCAGAGTTGATACATCAGTGTGGAGTGGGTGGGGAAGGAGGCAGTGGGGACCGCGTCGCCCATGTCAAGCATATTTCCCATTAGTTACAATGCTCTGTATTCTCTGATATGGCCTTTCCCAGGCAGGAAGTTCTTTCTTTGTGAGAGAGGGGGACGTGAGCTAGCTCGTGGGGAAAAAATGTCCCGGGCTGTGAGCAGTAAACTGGCTCGTTCCCAAGCAATGTCCTCCAGGTGTGCCACGAGAGATGAAATCACCTGGCTCATTTTACCATCTTCAGGATGGTGTCAAGACCAGACAAACCCAGGCAACACGTACAAGGAAACTGATCTGAGACACAGCAATGGTGCTCATGGTGCCTTTTGTAGGCAGCCAAGATGGGGACCTTATTCAGTGCGGAAAAATGTTAAGGAGGCCTTTACTCCAGAAAGGAGAGTGAGGTCATGGACCAACGAAATGAGTTGCATCAAGTGAAATGCACATCTGATGGCCAGACAGAACCGAAGCATCTATGCCCCTGCGGCATGCTGTAATTCTGGCACCACTTCAAAGTATCATTTTGCGTATATTTGTTCAACACTTATTTACTGAAGTAAGGGGGAAAAAAAACTTTTTGCGGGGAGAAGGAAGCTTTCTTGAAGTATAAGACACAGAAAAGAGCATATGTCGTAATGGACGGCTCAAATTTCCCCAAAGTCAACACAAACGTGTTTTAAGCACCTAAAACAAGAATATTGAAAGCCCCTCAGGCTCTCTACCAGTCTTAGCACACAGTCTTAACACGCATGCCAAGCTGCTTCAGTCGTGTCTAACTCTTTGTGACCCTATGGACCGTAGCCCGTCAGGCTCCTCTGTTCATGGGATTCTCCAGCCATGTATACTAGAGTGGTTTCTTATGCCCTCCTCCAGTGGATCTTCCCGACCCAGGGATCGAACGCACATCTCTTATGTCTCCTGCATTGGCATTGGGTTCTTTACCATTAGCGCCAACCTGGGAAGCCCCTACTAGTCATGACCACCTCTCAAAGCAAGCAATTGTCTTCACTTCTAGCACTGAAACAGCTTTCTTCTTTCTTTCTTCTTTACAACCTTTACAAGGTTGTAAAACTCTTTATGTTCACATGTTGCAAAGTGAACTTATTGGGAACTTATCATTTGAACTTATTGGGAATTATCTTCCATTCTGTGGCTTCTTTGGTTGTCCACAGCTAGAGAGTAATGTTTATTCACACTCTTAAGTAAAGGTTAGCAAATAATTACAAAACTTTGTTCCCTAGAAAGACCGTCTCATGGTGCTTTGTTTGGGTTCGGAATGGCGGCGGCCTGTTACTGCTGACTCTGGGTGCTTTCAAGGGGCTGGACTCAGGAGACGGTAGTGCCTTGTCCTGGCCCTAGTAACACATCCATGCACAGAAAGTACAGGGATAGGATGATGCTATTTGTTTTGCATACCACTGAACAACCAAAATTTCTTTGTCAGTTGCATTATTTTTATGATGAACCATCGTTAGACACTTCACTATTTAAAAAAAAGTAATAACATGGTATATTAATAAAATATTAGTCATTAAAAAGAATGAAATGATGCCATTTGCAGCAACATGGATGAGCCTGGAGATTTTTATACTAAGTGAAGTAAGTCAGACAGAGAAAGACAAATATCATATGATACCACTTGAATGCAGAATCTAAAATATGGAATGATTTACAAAGCAGACACAGACTTAGAGAAGGAACTTATGGTTACCACGGGAAAGGATAGGGGTGGTAGACTGGGAGGTTGGAACTGACATGCACAAGATTGCTGTATTTAAAACAGAAAACCAGCAACAACGTACATATAGCACAGGGGACTCTGCTCTGTAATCATCTCCATGGGGAAAGAATTTGAAAAAGAACAGATACATGTACATGTATAACTGAATCACTTTGCTGAATACCCGAAACTAACACAACATTGTTAATCAATTGTACTTCAATATCAAGTTTTAAAAAAATATTTAATTAATCAGTAAGTTAACCACAGAGATTTTACCTATTATCATATGCAGGTAATTTTTTGGTTTGTTTTAAACTCTGTAATCCCATAGTAATTCCACTTTGCCAATGAAGGTCCATAAAGTCAAAGATATGTTTTTTCCAGTAGTCCTATATGGATGTGAGAGTAAGACCATAAAGAAGGCTGAGCACCGAAGAACTGATGCTTTCGAATTGTGATGCTGGAGAAGACTCTTGAGAGTCCCTTGGATTGCAAGGAGATCAAAACAGTCAATCCTAAGGGAAATCAGTCCTGAATATTCATCGGAGGACTGATGCTGAAGCTCCAATACTTTAGCCACGTGATGCGAAGAGTCAATGTGCTGGAAAAGACCCTGATGCTGGGAAAGATGGAAGGCAAAAGGAGAAGCGAGCAGCAGAGAATGAAGTGGTTAGATAGCATCACTGACTCAAAGACCACGAGTCTGAGCAAATTCTGGAAGATCGTGGAGGCCAGAGGAGCCTGGTGTTCTACAGTCATCGGGGTGACAAACAGTTGGACACGATTTAGCGACTGAACAACAACAACCCATGAAAAGGACTATGTCAAGTGCTTTTGGGTCCAGAGTTCCAATGGTGTTGCTTAACAACTTAGAGATCACACCAGTGGAATGAATCAGGATTTCTAGACTCTAGTTGAGAAACAGTTGGATTATGACACTGACCAACAGTTGGATTATGACACTGCTAACTCCAGACTGAGCAGAATAAGACTGAATTACATAACACTGAATGAACTGATGAGGAAAGGCTGTGTTTTTTGTTTGGAATATGGTTGTTCTAACAACTCCATTTTTTTCATATATAGTGAAGGCCTTTTCACTATAACTCATGGTAATGGAGTAGACTTTCATAAACTGAAATGAAACATTTATACATGATATATTTTACCTTCTGGATTCTTCCAGAATTCAGAAAAATCTTGCTAAGTGTTTTTGTTCCTATGACAATGTATGTGCATAGGTTCAACATGAATGTCTCCTTGTTACTGTGACATAATTTAAATCTTAAAGTATGCAACCAACGTCTTACCTGGAGTGTCCTATTTGACTCATTTAATCAGATATGACCAGATACTTTCAAGGAATGAAGGGAGGCTTTATGAAACCATTATTCGCAAGGCCCTGGGGGGCAAATAGGTCTGATATGGGCTTACAGATTCCCAGCCTCATAGATGAGTAAGAAGGTCTCTTCATGGCCGACCAGGAATCTTAGGATATTGGGAGACTTGAAGAAGAGAGGAATTTATCCAAATTTATAGCTACCCCAGGTAAAACCTGGTAGCAAGTTCTTGACTTGACCCTCTAGCTTCAAAAGACTTTTATAAAAGCCCAATCCGAAATTCCTATGAAACAGTCTGGAAAGCAACTTAAAATGGCCTACATGATACATCACCATTCTTGCCATGCCTATCTAAATATGTATGCTAAATTTAATGAGACTAGGCTGATTTTGCCCTCAAGAATAATCTTTCTTTGAGTTTCTCTTTCATCAAAAGTATGGTGACTGTAGAGGGAAATTTTCTGTTTTAATGGAAAGCAGTCTGTTATATAGCATAACCTTCCAGGATATCAGATTCTAGCTCTGTTCATTGCTTTTGAGATCTTTTAGATATCTTTTCAAATTGTGGATAACTGATGCAGATGCAAATTCTGTCTTGTCTGGTAGAAAGTTAGTTGACTTTCTCCCCAACTTTGGAAAAATCAGTTTGGGTTCCTGACTGTGAATTGGACTGACTCCTGTTACTGTCCCAAATAGTCAACCCTTATCAGATTTTTGATCCTTCAAATTTCCTTCTAGGTCTGACTATAATCCTTCGAACTAATGTTTTCAGTTTTTCTCTCTGGTGCCTAATGCAGTGTCACTGAGAACTAAGATCACATTACCCGAAGTCCCTCTGGCATGTTTCCCTAGGACTTGTAGAAGCACTGTGACTAAAAGCCCAATGGCCTGATGTGAACTTTGAAGGACTGACCATCATATAAGACCATTCACAGGTCTGATTTCCCCCCAGAAAAGGCACTGTCTGGACCACTCAGAAAACTTAGTGGAATTTAAGGGTCCAGGCATGCCCTATAAATGCCAGGACCAAAACCATCAACATCCCAGTTCAAGAGTTCTAAGAAACTCACTTAGTGGTACTGCATACCTGGAAGATATTCCTCCACTGACCTCCTGGAATCCACTGGGCTGATAAACACAATTTGTTACATTAACATTTCCCTTTTTTGTGTGTCTGGCATCCATTTTTTAAAGGAGTCTGATCTTCAGGACTCTAAAACCACAGACCTTTGTCATCACTTTTGTACAGCTCAGCTGCTTCTACAGTAGCAGCATGAAGTCATTTGAGAAACTCTGAGATCTTGCTTCACTTCACTCAGAAGGTTTAGGATTATTATCTGGTTGCTTAGTGATGATGCTTGTTCTTCTTGAACAAAAAGGGGAACAATGTTGAACTTGATCTGAGCCCTGTGTTCCCAAAGCGCAAGAAGTCCCCCTCCAGGATTCTGAGAAATAGCTAACCTCAAATGGCCTCGTATCTCTCATATTCCCCTCTACCCCTTCTCTACAATTCAGAGAAGACCATCTCCATCTCTCTCATGATTCCCATAAGACTCAAGGACAGCTTCCTTGCTTACCTGCTTTGATAAAATCCCAAGCCGCCTTCCTTTTCTTGAAACATTCTCTCTTAATGAACATTGTCCTTATTGTAGTAGCTGCATAGAATCATCTCCTTAACTGCCTTGTACACAGTATCTTTCACCAAACTGAGGGGCATCATCAATGGCCATTTGATCAGAGCAAAATGAGCTGATTATTGTTGTTGTTTTTAGTCACTCTTTGTGACCCCATGGACTGCAGCATACAAGGCTCCTCTGTCATCCAGTATCTCTCAGAGTTTTGCTCAAATTCATATCCATTGAGTCAGTGATGCTATCTAGCATCTCATCCTCCACCATTCCCTTCTCCTTTTGCCTTCGATCTTTCCCAGCATCGGGATCCTTTCCAATGCATTGGCTCTTTGCATCAGGTGGCCAGAGTATTGGAGCTTCAGGTTTAGCAACAGTTTTTCCAATGAATATTCAGGGTTGATTTCCTTTAGGAGTGACTGGTTTGAATCAGTTATGGGGGGAAACAAACCAGTAAGCAACATCTTTGACAAGGTGATTGCTAATGGTATCGTAACAAATTCGTCAAGCCTGAAGAAGACATTTAAGTTGACAGGGAGTTAAGCAATCCCTACCATAGATCAAGTGGGAATTCTCAACTCAGTGAAAGGACATTTTTGACCATGTTACAAACAGTAGGAAATTAGCAGAATAACACTTGAGCTAATAAATTCCACTTTTGGTTAAGTACAGAGACTTCTAGTGGAATCATTTCATCTTATTAGCCACAAATCTAGTTACATCTTCCAAATTTAGCTGAAATGTATTCAAGTGGATCTATTTTTATTTTTAAAAGCATGTCCCCAAATTTCAAATCCAGTCAATGCCACTTGAAATTAAGATATTGCAGTCCCATTTATTGTTGTTATATTCTTTAAAGATTTTCAGCATCACTGAATTACTTATCCTTTCTGGATCTTGGCAGGATAATTTAGCAGAAGAATCAACGTCACTTAGGAAGATAGACTTTTTATTCTCTTAATGTGGTCATGATGCTGGAAGATTTTTAGTATCATTGAATTAAATATCCTTTCTGAATTTTAGTAGGATAAATTACCTCTTGATGGGATAAATTACCTCTTGATGAGATAAATACCTGCTTACTTACCTTTCTGATGAATCAACCACATGAGCACATTAGGCTACCTTCTTCTTATCAAGTCCTCTGTAGATGAAGTATTTTATTGAGACTCTTCCATATTTTTGATTGAGTTATAAAACTCTTGAGTGCTTTCTTCGTTAGGCAACGCCTCAAGGCCCATTCTCCTAGTCTTTTCCCAGAAACCTACACACTTCCTGTCTTCTCCCCCAGGAAGACTGCATCACTGCCACTTTTCCATCAACCTAGGACTGGTTCATCCCACAGTGTAGCCTTTATAGCCAAATTCTTCTTAGTCACAAAGCATAGTGAACTAGTTTATCTGGGTCATACCAAGCTCTGCCTCTTAATTTGCTGTCTGACCTTGGCCAGCTTACTACTTAATCTGTCCCTGAGTTTCCTCATCCATAAAGTAGAGCAAATGAAAGTGCCTACCTCATTCTGTGATAGTAAGAAGGAAATGAGTTGATGCCTGCACACCTCTCAGAAGAGTATTTGGCATGCTATAAAAACATTGGCTATTACCCACATTTGCTACCTTTGTCTTGATGGGTCCTCTGAGGTCTGGGATCATGTTTTGCTCATTCTCTCTCAGTTCCAGACCCACATACCCAATTGGCTATTTCACATTTGACTTGGTTGAACAAAGCCTATCTATACCCTCAACTCTCTATATCCTCGTTGAAATATTTATAGATGAGATGGCAATGATACTTGGAGTTGCTTCAAAGTCATCCAGGAAGGCAGGGCAGAGTGTTAGTAGAGGTGAAACAGTATCAGTCAAATTTTGACAACTGGGACTTCCCTGGTGGTCCAGTGGTTAAGACTTTGCCTGCTAATGGAGGGGACATGGGTTTGATCCCTGATCCAGGACGATACCACATGCTGCGGAGCAACTAAGCCACAACTACTGAACCTCAGTGCTTCAACCACTGAAGCCCTGGAGCTGGTGCTCTGCAACCAGAGAACCCACCACAAAAAGAAGCCCACACGCTGCAGGAAGATTAGCTCCTGCTCATCGCAACTAGAGAAAGCCCGAGCACAGCATCAAAGACTCAGCACGGCCGAAAAATACAGTGGTTCTTTAAAAAAAGAAAAAATGTTTGACAGCTGTTAAACTGTATGATGTGTATGATGGCTTTATTATACTCTCTCTCACGTGTGGGCTATGTTTGAAAATATTTATAATAAAGAATGAAGAACTCAGAAATCATAATACTGCTTTGTCTTTCTATCTGGTCCTTCTTACTGTCAGCAGATAACATTTTGTACTCTATGAAGCAGAGAGTGAGTGGCAATGGGAGATTTTTTGAGATGGGGAGATAACATAAATTATTTTTTAAGTTCTTTCTAGCTGTGCATCCATGGCGATTGTGACTGAAGCACAGGGGAAGATTGTTATTATAGTGGTAATATTGGGGTGAGCTGGAGTACAAAGAAATAGAAAGACTCACACCAAACGGACAATTGTCACTGAAGTGGAGCCTGAATAAAAGAATATTTTAGCCACACACTCTCCAGAGATCCCTATAAGTGGGTCTTATAAATCTTCTGAAGTCTTATTATTACCTTTGCTTTTTCTCTTACTGAACCCTGTCACCCATCTGTACATTTATTAATTCATTGATATACTATGCCTGAAAACCTATGCTCAAGGTTGGAGGCACCAGAGACGGTGAAAGTTCTCTGCCCTTGCCTGGTCTGAAGATAAAGAGATACAGACATCGAGTCTACTTAAGCAGGGCCAAGGTCCAGGTCGTCTCCAAGAGATCAAGGTGGATCTGAAATTCTAACCTCCTTCAAGGCTTGTCCTGTTTTAGGGTGACATGCTTCCCAGTTTGCCCATGACAGGTGTGATCATTGCTAAGAGCATCACCAAGCACCGTTTGAAGTGTTAATGAGAAATTATCTGGCTACCTTTCTGGGTCCAAATTTAATCCAAGAGGCCAAGACCCAATCTTACAAGCAGCTCCTTCTTGACAATCCTGTGCCAAGTCAGACAAAGACAAATATCATATACTATCACTTAGGTGCAGAATCTGAAATAATGATACAAATGAACTTGTTTACAAAACAGAAACAGATCCACAGACTTAGAGAATGAACCAAGGGGGAAAGGTAGAAGCGGGAAAGAATAGACTGGGAATCTGGGATGAACCCGTACACATGGCTGTATTCACAATAGATAACCAGGGGACTTCCGTAGTGGTGAAGTGATTAGAACTCCATGCTTCCAGTACAAGAGGCTAGAAGTTCTGGTAGATCGAGGACCCTAGCAAGTTCTGGTCTGAGGCAAGCCTCAGTTTTGGCCACCATCAAACTGTCCTGCTAAAAACCTCCAAGGAGGTCAAAAGTACCTTCAATTATTTCCATTTATTCAAAAGAAGATCAGTGTATGAGTGAGGCAGGCATGCGCAGTGAAAGGATGACCCAGAGGGATGAGGCTGCAGCAAGTTTCCGACCAGGTATCGAACCTGTGCCCCTTGTACTGGAAGCATGGAATTCTAATCACTTCACCACTAGGGGACTTCCCTGGTTATCTATTTTAAATATAACCATGTGTCCATGTTCATTCCAGACTCCCAGTCTATCCTTCCTCACGCCACCCCCCTACCACCTTTCCCCCTTGGTTCATTCTCTGTCTGTAGATCTGTTTCTGTTTGATAAACAAGTTCATTTGTATCGTTATTTCAGATTCCACATCTAAGTGATAGTCTATGATATTTGTCTTTGTGTGACTTACTTCACTTAATATGACAATCTCCAGGTCCATCCATATTGCTATATACCCCATTATTTCATTCTTTTTAATGGCTGAGTAATATTCCATTGTATATACATACCAAACATCTTTATCTATTCATCTGTTGTTGGACGTTTAGGTTGCTTCCATTTCGGTAGCTTCTTGGCTATGGCTGAGATATTTACTTTCATAATAGCTGGTAAATAGTCATAGAGCAAGAAGTCTAGAAATTCCATTCTGGCTCCCTTTGGCTTCCCCAGACTTCTGGACTTTTACACACTTGGAGGTTTAACATCTGGCCTAACTGGAGACCACCAGGAACCTGCTGGAGCCACAGAACCACCCCGTGACTCTGTCCTGGTCTGTTCCAATCCGTCGGTGCCTTTGCCACGCCAATGATTGTTAATTTCATCCCTGGACGCTTCCACAGCAGTTTCGGGTGGAGGCTTGGAATGACTCAGAATATAAAAGAGAAAAATGAGCTGCAGAAAGAAGAAGACTTGGCATGTCAGAGTCTGGATGGGCTGCCTCCCAGAGCACGCTGCCTGTCAGGCTGGGAATACAGCATTTCCCTCAGTTGGTGACCCCCTCGGCTGAGGCCCTTCTGTTCTCATTATCCAATGGCACAGCCCTAGATCTTTTTCTGGCCATCACCAGGGCTCAAGGAAACACTGCCACCTCTGCCATCGCATTCATCACCATTGCACTCTCTTCTTCTGTGTTGGATCTTCTTCTAGAAGTTGTCAGTGAAGCCCTCGTGGCACCATATTCGAAGGCAGACATTGTAAATTACAGTGAGTTTCTGCCTTCTGTGCATGGGTGTCATGAAGATTAAGCAGTGAACAAATATCATACAACTGAAATGTTCGTGAGCGGGGCTCTGGGGCACAGTGATGCTCCTGAGAGAGTACTAAGAAGAATGGGTCTGGCAGCCCTCGCCAGGGAGGCTAGAAGGCACGGCTTCTGCGAAGAGTGATTTTGCTTCACCATCTAGAACCCTCTTGTAAGGTTTGCTTGAGCCTCTGTCTCCACGGACCGCGAATCATCTCTGAGTGAAACAGCTCTGCTCAAGGTCTCAGGCTCCAGAGGCGCTTGCTGTGTGACCTTGGGTAAGCCACTTCCCTCTCTGAGCCTCGGCTTTTTCACCCAGTAAAACCAAAGATTGCTCTTTCTTTCCTGAGAGAACTCCTGCTTAGTATGATACTTGTGGTTGTGAAAACTCTAGTTAGTTAGTCTAATACCCTGAGCATTTCAGGGAAGCGCAGGCAGGAGAAAGGGCAATGGTTTCCATCACACAAGGAGCCCATCCCTGGAGTGAGCATGAGGTGTGATAACAGATGCCTCTCACTTCACCAAAGACCACTTCTCCCCACCCAGGATCCTCTGGTCCTTGGAGCCCTGAGATCAAAGCTCTGCCTGGTCCTGATCATGAAGAGAGACATAAACGTGAAGAGAGAAATCTTAAGTGGGCTTTTACTGGAAAAACAGCAAGAAGCATGGCCACCCATCCCATGAGTTCACCCCTTGAGCTGGCATGGCCCTTGAGTAATATTCAATCTTTCCTCTACATACTCCAAAATATTGACTTCCTAAGAACCTTCCAGTTTATTTTACTACTGACTCTCATGCACTAAGAGCGCTGCTTCATGCCTTTTTTTTTTTTTTTTTAACTTTTCTTGCTGGTTACTGAGACAGGAAGCATGGAGGAAGAGGATTTAAGAGTCTGAATAATAATTTTTTTTAAGAAAGAAAGAAAAAGAAAATCTTATCTCTGCTGCTTCCTGTGTTTTACTTTTTCTCAGTGGCTTCTTCCCAGGCAATTCCCTCTTAAATATCTTAGATCCACGTCCTCCAAGCTTGGATCTTCACTATTGCCCACCACCTCCACTTCTTCATGTGGTCTCAGGCTTGCTCTTACGGCTCTTAGAGGAGTTCCTCGTTTTCTTCAGTTCACAGATGAGGAAATTCACAATGCCAGCGAATGGAAGAGCTGTTCAGGATTAAGCAGGGGCTAAATTCAGGCCAAGGCCCTTGTCAATGTGGGCAAAACTTCACTATCCTCTTGAGAATCACACGCCGAGAAACAGTGAGCTAGATCAAGTGAGCTCTACAAGCAATGCCCCCAAAGACATTGGTGCATGCGTGCGTGCTCAGTCACGTCCTGCTCTTAGTGACCTCATGGACTGGAGCCCGCTAGGCTCTTCTGTCCTTCTCCAGGGTATGTTTGTTCCCTAGAGAACATTCGTTCTCTGGGGTATGTTCCCAACCCAGGGATTGGACCCGTGTCTCCCGCATCACAGGCAGATTCTTTACCACTGAGCCGTCTGGGGAGTCCCAAAGACACTAGACTGTCTCCTAAAAACAAAACATGAAAGATGAAAACCAATGCCTGTAAAGATGGAAACCCTGCCCAGGTATCTGAAGACTGCTACTGAACATCCTTCAGACGTGTCACTGTTGAAGAATAGTAACCCCACCCCCCCACCCCTGTGAGCTGTTATTTGAGGAAAAACCAGGCATTCTTTCAGGCTTCCCAGGGTGACTCAGTGGTAAAGAATCTGCCTTCCAAGCAGGAGACTTGAGTTTGATCTCTGGGTCAGAAAGATCCCCTGGAGGAGGAAATGGCAACCCACTTCAATATCCTGGGAAATCCCATGGACAGAGGAGTCTGATGGGCTACAGGCCATGGGCTTGCAAAAGCGTCAGATACGACTGAGCAACTAAAACAGCAAACACCAACACGGGCATTCTTTCAGACCCTGTCAGAGAAAAGTGGTGAGATTCTCAGAAGCGGATCAAGCTCATATGGGCTTCTGTGGGCAACAAGCATCTGCAAAGCTATTCTCCCCACTGGGTTGGCAGGTCAGCCGAGGCAAAGTGGAGAGAAGGGAGGGAATGAGAAGCAGGAGGGGCCCAGAATCAGCATTTGGCATCTCTGCCTCCATGGGCGTGTGTCCAGTGCTGGGCTACCGGGAAAGAGCAAAAGTACTTGGTGTTCCTCAATAAACAACCTTCTTAATCTGAGCAAATAAAAAAGCCACTGGGAGCCCTGACTCGCTCTGAGCAGGCCATTTTCCCAGAGCAACTCTGGTGCGGAATGCGTTTAATTAGGTACCTTCAGGGAGGTGGCCTTGCCATCACTTCCTTTAGTTTATTAACATGGAGAAAGCACCTCTCACCACACCATCAGTTTAAACTGCTGGATCCTAACAGGCCAAGCCAAGTTAATGGATGAAGTCCCTGGAGAGTCTGCAGGTGTGAGGAAGCAGAGAGCAGCTATGTAGGAAAAGAGAGGTGTGAAAGCTGAATTTTTGTTTGGTGTTTAGCTAAATGCAATGGCAACCCAGTACATTTGCCTGGAAAATTCCATGGACGGAGGAGCCTGGTAGGCTACAGTCCATGGGGGCGCAAAGAGTAGGACACGACTGAGCAGCTTCACAAATGCAATCAAAAAGCAACTTTTAAGATATAAATCAAATTCTTGTTGTCGTTAGCTAAGATCCTTTTTTCTTCTGATTGTCACCTTTCCAAGAAACCATCTTTACTCATTCCCCTTTTTGAATCTTATCACTGTGGCTCACCTCTCAGAAATTTCAGAGATGATTCAGAATCAGTACAGTAGGGAAAAAAAATATTTATTTTCTAAGGTCATTACCTTGACAGGCAAAACAAAGCATATTTTCAATTTCATTCAGAAATACATTAAAAAAATACATAGACCAATATGGCCTGCCCAAACGCATATTTAACATGGTAAATATAAGGAATAAACTGTTTGAATATAAATATCTATAAAAATATAAGTACATCAAAACGTAATCCAACCTCTTCCATGAGCCAATAAAGGAAAATAATTTTACTGCTTTAAAGCATCACCAATGTTCACCCTTCAATATCTCTCCACAACAACCCTACACCATTGTGTTTCCAAAAATCAAGGTAAGTGAGGGAAACTCCTGATTCAACTGATCTTTTCATTTTTCCTTAGGGAACAGAGCTAGTAGATGACCATGAAAACGTTATATCTACTATTGATGCATTAGACAGACTTCCACGAGGCTAGGAACTAGGATGGGGTTTTTTTTGTGGGGGAAGAGTTTGGGAGGCAATAATTAAAGGTGGGAAATGCTTTGTCAGAGTGCAATACAGATGAGGTAGTCTCCTATGCATGAAACTCATTCTGATTTTCAGTAGTAACAGTTTCTTTCAGTTTTGCATTTTATGAATTAGAAAAACAAGCCTTTTTTTTTCATTTTTACTCGAGTGTTTGTCCTTCGAGTGTTTTCAATTTGTGCATTCCTTAGAAAAATCTTCACGGGGCTTTGGAGTTTCTCCCTGAAATGTGCCAGGCGCCTGAGTGAGACACAAACACTCCCTTAGGACCCTCTTGGAAACTCCGTCCACAAGTGGAATCTCCTCTCCTCCTCCGGCAGGAGGAGGAATCCCAATTTGCAGGTCACTGGGTCTCTTTGCCTTCTTTGCGGGGCCCATTGCCACCCCCATAGAGGAGAGACGGATGAAAACAGCTCGGATGGAGACAAGACTGGCTGGGGGTGCTCCTTAACCTTTCCTGGAATGCTTGCACCCAGGGTGCTGGTCCCCTGCCAGTCTGGAACAAGAAATCGTCTGACCAGGCAGGACGCATTTGCCTCGATCCCAGCCCCGTGGGCAGCGCACAGAGTCAGGCCCAGGGCTCTCTGTGGACGAGGAGCTTCAGACAGGCCCCAAAAACCTGCCCTCAGTGAGCACGGTTGTAGATCACTTTCTTATCTCTGTAGAGCTGGGCTTTCAGCTTGGCAACACGAAAAGATGTTTTGATGCTGTTGCTGATGGCCTCCAACCTATTAAAACCAGACAAGAGAAAACAAATTTTTTTTTTTTGAAAAAATTATTCTTGGGCAAAAGAAACATCTAAAATTAGAATCTGGCACAAACAAATCTAAATCTGGATCCTCAACTTTCACCCTCAACCACGACCACGTGCTTCTCTACTAACCTCAAATGAAAATAAACTGCCTCTGATGCCTAGGGTGAGGCAGGGTTCAGTGAGCAAGGAGAGGGGTGACGTGGTCATATCTACAGCAGCTGGGAATTAAAGAAATTTTAAAGCACGATTTTAAGGTAGACTAGAGATACTTTCTTCTCTTTTTTTAGCCCTATTCCAAGCACTGTTCCAACTTTGGTGGGATTGTATGGAGACACTTACTCAGCAAAGGTTTCAAATTCTCAATCATGTGAGGAATTGAAGCGGGCTTCGAGGGGGAAAGGAATTCAAAACAAGAAGGCCTACAGGCAGGACCCCAAAGCAAACGTCTTATGGCAATTAAAAACTATCATTTTTGCAGGCTTAATGTTTTCTTTGGGTGGGAAGAACAGTAACATTGATTTAATAGTTGATGTAATAGAAACTAATAGAAAAAAATAATTTCCAAGTCAGTTCAGAAACAGTGGTTTACATAATCTTGCCATCTGGAGAAGCGCTGTGCTGTGCTCAGTCATGTCCGACTCTTTGCGACCCTGTGGACTGTAGCCCGCCAGGCTCCTCTGTCCATGGGGATTCTCCAGGCAAGAGTAGTGGAGTGGGTAGCCATGCCCTTCTCCAGGAGATCTTCCCAACCCAGGGACTGAACCCAGATCTCCCACATTGCAGGTGGATTCTTTACCATCTGAGTCACCAGGGAAGCCCAGGAATACTGGAGTGGGTAGCCTATCCTTTCTCCAGGGGATCTTCCCGACCCAGGAATTGAACCCGGGTCTCCTGCATGGTAGGCGGATTCTTTACCAGCTGGGCTACCAGGGAAGCCTGGAGGAGCACTAGTGGCCTCAGTTCATAAATATGGAGACTTTAAGGTCACATGGGAAGCACTGAGCTTGGCCCCAGACAGTAGTAAACAACTCAGAAGTCGTCCATGACCTCCTGGCCTGTGCTCAGAACACTTGGCTCCTAGAACTTCTTGCCACTGGATTTCTAGGAAAAAAATGCCTCTGATCATGAGAGGGAATCAGACTATAGGACAGATCTGAAAGCAGGATTCCTCCCCGCAGCTTGTGAATTTCAAGATGCTTAGGTTGAGGAAGGTTTATCCCTATAGAGCCCCTCAGAGCAACCCTGGGGTGTTATTAATCCAGATCCCAGCTCATGACTGATTAAAAAAATAAGAAAGCTGTTGAGAATGACATTGAATCTCCACCGAATGCATTTCCCTATTAAAAAAGTAAATAAATAAACCTGAAAAATGACATGTTCTAACTCTCACCAACCCTATTTAATGACTTTATTTTCCCTTTGGCCATTTGAATAACTGCTATGTTTTTGAAGAATTTGATTATACATGATTAAAAAAAATAAATTTTCCCTGAAATGATTTTTAATTTCTCAGGGAAAGCTGTAAATATATTGACTCAGAGATGCAAAAACTAGATGTGACCAAATGACAGAGGTGTCCCTAAACAGATTTTTGTTTGGATGAGTGGTGTGTGTGCTAAAGGGCAGCAGACTGAATTATGTAAACCACTGTTTCTGAACCGACTGGGAAATTATTATTATTTTTCTCTTAGTTTCCATTACATCAAAAAAACTTTTGAGAAGGATTCTTTGGCTCTTTTAAGTCTAAAGAACACAGAGATTTCCCTTTCCTCCCTTCGCTTTATATTGTCTTCTAAGCCTTTCTCCCACAGAGGTAAGAATGACTGGAGACTGTTTATAGGTAAAGGGGACCAGCTGTTCATAAGAGTCTCTTACCTTCTTGTTTTCCTTCCGGCCACGAGCTGCTGATGAAGACACTTCTCTCCTAGCTTAGAACAGTCTTTCCCTCTCTTTTGGTTGTTCCAGGCTTTCTCCATGGAGTCTTGGTCCCTGTTAAAATACAGGTAGGGAGGACATTTCAGCAACAGGAAGGCTGGTTGTTCTCAGCGTCTCTGTTGCTTTCTTCAAAGCAAGAAGACGGCATCACGAGAGGAAGAAGGTCAGGAGGCCAAAAAGCTGATCAAAAACAAAGGTGTTTCTACTCACCTGAGTTCTTTTCCTGCTTGGCAAAAATTCCAGCATTTCTTGTCTGTCTGGCTAGCACACTGGCATCTCTTCCTGTGGACTGTCGCCTTTGTAGGAAAGAAGTCCTTTAAGGAGCGCTTGGACCTAGAAGGGCTTCCGAGTCCATATGGAACAACGTGCCTATTATGGAAAGAGAGAAACAGATGATATGAGCATAATTAATCCTCTCCAAAGGCTGCATTCTTTGGGGCCAACCGCCTTCCATTAAAACAGAAGGAGAGCATGCCGCAGCATTTGGTAGCGAAACTTAGAGTCAAAAGCGGTAACAGTCAGGACCATGTGCCCATCAATGGCCCTGAGGGTGTGGACCCAACCGGGAGAAAATCACGTTCTCTAAGTCAATGACATTGCATGTCAACTCGACAGAGTTCAGTTTCTTCTTGACACAGCAGCCTTGCTTTTTGGCCAAAACTATGACATTTCTGCTTTGGTATCTGTTTCATATTTTCTTCCTTTTCTCTCTACTTAGTTAACAGCTCTTGGCAGGTGGGGGACTTCCATGCAAAACCATGACTCATATGATTTTGAAAACTGATTTTTCAACTCAAGTGATACGTGGATATGCTAAAAGGGGCCCCCAGGGAGGCTGGACAAAACAGGCCACCTGGAGCGCGGCTCGTGCCATATTTGCACACCTCCGCTGATTTTGGTGATGATCATGTGGCTATAGAAGGACTCTTTGCCAGAAGGCTCTCCAGTAATTTCCAACGTGTTCATTATGATTCTCACCCAAGGAGTAAAGTCCTCCCCTTGGAACTATCACCTTACTAAATATTAGGCCTGCCATGGTTTTTGTTTGGTTTGCCTTGATTTTGTTTGGATTTTGGTCATCCTCGCTATAACAGGACTCTGCAGGTACAATCAGTGCCTTTTTGTTTACAATTCTTTCTGATGAATGAATTACTTTGCAGGAAGTAAGGGGGAGAAACTGCTCTCTTCACTCTGGAGGCAGAAGAGAAATCTGATCAGGGTATTCCTACTGCTGTCGTGAAATAGGCTTTTCCAAAGGGCAAGGACAAAGGAGTCGGGACACTCAAGTTCCAGGTCTCACTCTGCACAAACAACCTTGCAAATTCAACAATCTGGGTCTTAGTTTTCTCCAAAAGTAAAATGAGGAGACAGCCTGTAAGTCTCTGTCATCACTTCTCCCTCTTAAGTCTCTACGCTCCCATGAGAAGCACAGGTTAGACTAACCCACAGATGACCTCAGCAGTGGCTTCTCAACCCAGAGAATTCGAGAACATTCACCCCTGGGCCCAATACAAAGATCTTCCCCCAACCCCCGAGATGCCTGACACCCTCTGGAGGGGCATTTTGCCCACGGAGGCACTTTCCTGTGGTCAGCTGTGCTACCTTCAGAGACCACGCCAGACAATAACCAGAGAAACTGGGGCTCCGGTCTCCCGTGGAGCCAGAGGGGAGAAAGCCTAGAGTAAGGATGCCCTCTAGAGACTCACTCTGGAGTGTTGACCCAGATGATGTCCAGATGGCAGAAGTAGACACACTCTTTATCCATCAGGGAAGAGCAGGAGCAGCGCTTGGACCGGCGGGGCCTCCAGGGCGTGGCGGGAGCCGGCTTCTCCCCGCCGTCCTCTGCTCCCGAGCTGAGCTCGGTGCCCAGGACCGCTGGGGAGAGAGAGACATCAGGTCAGAGGGAGGTGTCTGCTCCAAGGCCCGGAGGCACACGGGCCACGGCGTGGATGCCAGACCCAGCAGAGCAGGTAAAAGCAGATGAAGCACACCACCAGCCTCCGGCAAGAAACACAGAGGAAAAAGGATGATTTTTTCCCCCTCTCCTTAACATGACTTCACCTGTGTCGCCACTGGCTTATCCGCCTTCAGAGAGATTAAACAAGTGCAGGGGAAACAACCACCTGAAAAGGGAGTTGCCAGCCCCACGAAGGACGCAGCCTTCAAGGAAATACTTAGAAACACTGCTTATGAGACATTTAGGTTGGCTTCTACATGGAACCGAGCGCAGCCTACCGTGGCTTAAAATGGGCTGATGACCAAAACAACCTCAAACTAAGTAAGTCATACTGTCTTTCCCTAGACTCCGAGCCACTTCCCCAGGCGGGATGACCTTTCATTCAGTACCACTGCTTCCCACCTTGTGTTAAGGCAGGGAGTAGCTCAGAAGAGCAGCACCTCTAGAACTTAGGTGGAAATCCAGAGCTTCGGGGAGGTGATTGGAAAGAGAGAAGTCAGTTGAACAGGCAAACCCCAGACTGAAGGGATCACCAAGCAGCCGCTCTTGGAACCCAGACAAGGTTCTGTGGGCTTTGGATTCTAAATCCCGGGAACTGGAGGGCGTGCGTGGGATCTACCAGCTCCCCCTTCCTCACGGCAGCCTTGTCTCCTCTTACTGACAAGTTAGCCCTGCAGCTTATCTGCCCAATTTTGTACATTTCAAATGATCAGACACATTCCAGGATTTTCATTCCCTTGACATCCTTTTCTCTTCAGTCGGGGTCACGAAAAGACAAAAAAAGTGCATTGACCCTAGAAAGAGAGAAACGGGCAGATGCGCACACACTATCTAAATCCCTTGGTAGCCGAGATTTATTCTAGCTCCCCTCCCAGGACAGGTGAATAACACTGGAAATGGAGCTCACACTGTTGTGAGTGCCAAAAACCTGCCAAAAGAAACCCACAGTCAATAATGACAAATTTTAAAGAAAACATCTGCTTCGCCCTGAAACTGCCTGAAGGGTTTTTTCCCCAGACTGTTCTGCAGGTGATTTTAATGTGCATAAACTGCTTGAATGACTTGAATAAAATTCCTTGGCTTCGAGTTGAAAAGTATGAATATTTTACACCTTAACACACTATTAAAACAGTATTTGAATAAGATATAAATACCTATATGTCCTTTTACCTGTCTGAACAGAAAGATTGCAAACACACATTTAGCTAAATTACATCTTGTCTTTAAGTCATATTTTTAAAAGCCAAGAAACACACTAGGCAATAATAATCATGTCACTTTAATGCTAGAGGAGCAATGGTCTTACACAGAGGATTCCACCCCCCCACTGCTAGAAAACTTCAGCAGCTCTGAGCACTAACCCCCCTACACTTGATTTCTGAGCGGCAGTCATAAAAACGCAGTGGGAGAAACAGAAGCAAGAAAAGCATTAAGGTGGAAAAAAAGACCACAGTATTCAAGGATTTTACAAGTCACCGTGCCTACCTGCTTCTGGAGCTCCTTGGAAAGCCACAAACAGCAGAGCGAAAATCATGGGGAAATAATCCATTCTGGGGAGGGGAGAGGATTAAAGGAAGGATTCAAAATCTTTCCCCCTGCAAACTAAACTCGAAGGGAATAAAAAAAGAAAAAGTGCAGGGGAAAAAAAAAAAAATCAGCTTCAGTTCTTTCCAAGCGCTTCGGGTTCTCCGGATCTCAAAATGGTACTTCGGCCTGATTGCTGTTTAACGGGGAGAAAAAAAGAAGTCTCTGCTCTGCGGAGAGGCAGAGCGAGCGGTCCCAGGACGCACGCGGCGGCGGCAGCGGCGGCGGCGGCGCGCGGACCCTGGAGGCGCCGGTCCCAGCGCGGAGGCAGGAGCGCGTCTGACCTGGACAGCTCTCGGCCGGCTTTTTATATTGAACCCCTATAGAGTGGGGGTAAACAGCTCCGATTTTATTCCAGCCCCCAGACAATGTTATTGTGTCATTAGTCACCACCAGGCAACGTGCAGCCGGAGATAAGGCCGGGCTCTAGAGGAAATCACTGCTAACTTCAGAGGCAGACGCCGTCTGACAATTCAGGGGCAGGGCTAAGAAAAAGAAAATACCCATTAGAGAGGGACCTTTGGTAAACCTGCCCGTGCGGCGCGCAGCCGTCTGCTTCCCCTTTGCAAGCTGCCAGCCCCGGAGTTCAAGAATCAGAAGAGGGACTCCAGAAAAGTCATACCATTGGTATGAAAAGTATGAGCTCCAGTTTAAATAGATTGTATTGTTGTGTCCGGGGGGGGGGGGGGGATTTTTTTTTTTTTTAATTGTTGTTCGCTTCACTTGCCTTTTATGTCTCTCTGATTCCTTAGTGCTGATCAGACAGGGGGACTCTCTCCCTCCATCCCCTCTCCCCACCGACTCGGGGTCAGTTTATCTTGGCAGATAGATCCACACACGTTTCTCTGAATTCTGATTCTCCTCCCCTCAAGTTCTTTGCGTCCACAGTGGGAAAGATTGGAGAAGGATTGTCAAGGAAAGAAAGTTTAAAAGAAAGAAAGAAAGAATCCTTTTAGGCACATACCCAATCCTTTCAGGATTGCTGATTAGAAACTGGCCCCCCCCCCCCCCGCATGAACTTTTTATTTTTGTATTCTCCCCCTCTTCGCTTCCCCGGGTCCCCTCCACCTTGGAGGGGGTGGGGCACCAATCTTAAGAAATAGGCAGAGAGGAACGCCAGGGGGAGACGGAGAGCTACAGGGGCGGATGTTCAGGCCAAAAAGGCACAGCCTCGGCTTCCAAATAAGTAACAGAAAGCAAGGCAGCCACCTGAGGAGGGAGCTTAGGAAGGGAAGGGCTGACGCCTGACGCAGAAAGCAGGCTGCCCCTCGGAAGAGTCTACGCACTCTCTACCTCGGGACATCTTTTCTGGATCTTTGTTTTCCTATGGCTTTTGCTTGTAAGTCCAAGGGGTGTCCCTGTGCAGGGTTAGGTGAACATGCCATGCGGATCGTGCTCGGAAGGAGGAAATGCCCTCATTGAATAAGGGATCAGATAATACCTCACATTTAATAATAATGTGTTTATGTTTTCAAAGCGATTTCCTGTCTCCGTAACTATGACATAGCCCCTGAGGTTCCCACAGGGCAGTTATCCGAGGAGACAGCCTGCTGTCTTGCGCGAAAGAAGACATGAAGACAAGACACTTGGCCTTTTCAATTAGCCTCATTTTTCAAGTGAGACAGCTGAGGTGCCCAGAATTTCCTGGCTTCCTCAAAGTCCTTGGTGCGGCTGAGTTAGGCCCCTGGGATAAATTTACAGCATCTTTCCTGCCCCAGAGAAAGACCAGTCTGGGTCTCACTCCTGGGGACACCATCAAATAGATGCTTCTTCCATTTCCTCATCGTGTGTCACTCTAAATCCACCTCCACACACCCGCCCTCCGGGGGAAGAGTCAGGAACCCTCCCTCCCGGCCCCCCAGGAGAGGCCTCCATCCAGGGGTCTCTGCCTGGGCCCTCTGCCTCCTCTCTGTGTGCTGACCTCTGCCCCGCCCTGGGGGCCAAGGAGGGCACAGCTCCCCTCAGACTGGCTGACACCTGGCAGGGAGCCAGCTCTGGCCAGCATCTTCTCACCTCCTCCCACCAGCAGGACCCAGAAGCGCAGAGAAGACCTGAGTTGCATTCACAGGATCCAAGCTTCCCCTAAGGAAGCAGAGGTGCCCTGGGCAATGTGTCTCAGCAGAACTGTATCCCACCCCCATTCTTTTTCTTTTTTTTTTTTTTTAACCTCCTGCAAAATTTAACAAAACACTGGCCACAGTTAGTACCTACCTGTTCTCCCCAGAAACTACCGCCCAGCCCCTCCCAGTCTCTCTGGGTCCAGCCCGGGATACCCTCTGGCAAGGAAGCCCATCTCTTAACTGCCCCCACTTTGGTGAGGATGCCCTTGTGGGTGCCAGCAGCACCCAGCGATCAGGTGGAAAAGTGAAGCAAAATGCACCTGCCCACACACCTTCCCACAGCCTGCCCTCCCCTCCTTGGCTGTGTCATCTGGTGACTTATTTAAATTATAAATACAAAATGTAGGCAGCAGCTTCTGACCCCCCTCCCAGGACCCCAGACCTTCTGTTCAAGTCAATGCACGAGGTCTCAGGTCTGGGAGGGTCCCATGGTTCCGAGACCCATTCAGCCCCCACCTCTTTTAATCTGAAGTTTCCAGGATGCACACGGACATGAATGTGTCTGTGTTTCCATTTTTCTTTGTGCATCTTGGGGCAATGGCTGGGTCTGTCCTCCTGCCGTGCTTACTGGAGGAGGAAGTGGGAGCCCCTTCCACGTGCAGAGAAGGCAGCTGTCTGCAGGGCAGCTGCCCAGGAAAACGTTTTGCCAAGAAGCAAGAGCGGGAGGGAGGAAGAACCCCAACAAACCAGTTTTACAAGCTAAATGCTGCCACTGCTTCTCCCCCTGAAGGCTGGCTGGGATGGGAGGAGGAGAGGAGAAGGTTAAAGTCGCTGGACAAAGTAATAAAAGGGATCCCACCTCCCTCCCCAGGCCCCAGGCTCCAGCCCAGCCCTCCAGAACCAAGCAGGTCAAAGGCTCTTTGCAGCCACAGTCCAGCTCAGAGAGGAAAGGGAAGGGAAGGGAGAGAGAGGTCAAGAAGATGGCTTTTCTCCCCCAATAGAATAGTTTTCTGTTGCTGTTCTTGTTTTTAATGTTACACTTGAACACTGGAAACTATTTGATAAAGCTATTTTGTGTGTGTGTGTTTCTTTCTGTATCTTTTGCTAATGTATTAATAGATAGCTATAAATAAAACACCCTGCTCCCCAAATACAGATGCTACACAGTAGCAAAAGGTACTGTTTTTAGCACTCCTCAGCTTTGCTCTTTCTCAACTTTTGCGTAATAAAATTTGCAACTTTGCCAAGCCAGTAAATTTGGGGTGAGAAGTGGCATTGAGCTCAGCAAAAAACGAGCGGCCAGCCGTTAGGTTGCTGGGCGAGCGCACGAGGAGCAGGGAGCTGGTTTTGTGTGGGCTCGGTGAAGCTGTCCAGGCCACCAGTTCAGTCTTGTATTGTTGACTGTTTTAAGTCTCTACTTTGCATAGCACTGTTATGAAAGGCTGTGCATGGCAGGCGTTACCCTGTGACATATTACAACCTCCAGGAGTCATGAACAAACAGCTTCCCCTTCTGTCAAGATCTAGTGGTATTTAGCACAGGAAATAGGATGGTGCTCCGGAAAGCTTCATCCTATGCATCCAAAAACATAGAACGTGAGAGTCCATTGATATGATAGATGAATGCATAAAGGTGTGGGGTATAGATAATACATGTACTATTCCACAGGTATATAATGGAATACTGCTGCTGCGGCTGCTAAGTCACTTCAGTCGTGTCCGACCCCATAGACGGCAGCCCACCAGGCTCCGCTGTCCCTGGGATTCTCCAGGCAAGAACACTGGAGTGGGTTGCCCTTTTCCTCTCCAATGCATGAAAGTGAAAAGTGAAAGTGAAGTCGCTCAGTTGTGTCCGACTCTTAGCGACCCCATGGACTACAGCCCACCAGGCTCCTCCGTCCATGGAAGTTTCCAGGCAAGAGTACTGGAGTGGGGTGCCATTGCCTTCTTCCAGTGGACTACTACTCAGCCATAAATGAAAACATGGCTAGAATGAGAGGGCATTATGCTACATGAAATAAGTCAGACAGAGAAAGAAAATGCCATGTGATTTTATTTACAAGTAAAATCTTAAAAACAACAAAACAAAAACAGACTCTTGGATGCAGAGACGAAGCTGCTGGTTGCCAGAGGGGAGGGAGGAGAGGGCTGAGTGTAATAGGTAAGGGCGATTGAGAGGTACAGAGTTCCACTTGTAGAATAAATAGCCCATGGGGATTTAATGTACAGCACGGGAATATGGATAACAATAACGTTGGTAATAACTTTGTATGCTGACAGATGGTAATTGGACTCATCATGGTGATCGTTTTGTAATGCATAAAACTATCGAATCACTGTGCTCTACACCTGAAGCTAATATAAGACTGTAATACAGGCATTTGAAAGGTAATATCTACAAAAGAGAAACAGATTCACAGACTCGGAGAATGAACTTCTGGTTACCAGGTGGAAGGATTGGGGAAAGGGATAGTTCGGGAATTCGGGAGTGACATGTACACACTGCTATATTTACAGTGGATAACCAGCAAGGACCTACTGTATAGCACAGGGAATTTTGCTCAATGTAAAAAAAAAAAAAGAGAGAATGGTGATTTTCAGGAGATGGAGGTGAAGTGGATGAGGGAAATGGGAGTGATGTTGGTCAAAGGATATAAACCTAGAAAATGAGTAAGATTTGAGGGTGTAGCGTGTAACCTGGTGAATATAGTCCACAGTACTGCATTCTATGGTTGAAAGTTTCTAACAGAGTAGATCTCACATGTTTTCACCACAAAAATAGAATTATGTGATGTAAGGAAGGTGCTAGATAACACTACCGTGGTAACAATTTGCAACATATAAATGTGTCAAATCAACACACCACACCCCTTAAACTTACACAACTTTATGTGTCAACCATGTCTCTATTTGAAAAAAGTTTCTTTCGCATCTCATATCAGTTCAGTTCAGTTCCGTCGCTCAGTCGTGTCCGACTCTTTGCAACCCCATGAATCACAGCACGCCAGGCCTCCCTGTCTATCACCAACTCCCGGAGTTCACTCAGACTTACGTCCATCGAGTCAGTGATGCCATCCAGCCATCTCATCCTCTGTCGTCCCCTTCTCCTCCTGCCCCCAATCCCTCCCAGCATCAGACTCTTTTCCAATGAGTCAACTCTTTGCATGAGGTGGCCAAAGTACTGGAGTCTCAGCTTTAGCATCATTCCTTCCAAAGAAATCCCAGGGCTGATCTCCTTCAGAATGGACTGGTTGGATCTCCTTGCAGTCCATATAGAATGGCAAAATAAATAAATAAATAAGCCAAAGGTTCATCCTCATTATCAACTTCTGTGTAATAAAAATCCTTTGGTATCCTGCTGAAATTGATAAAGCTACCTTAAGAAAGTAGCAAGAAAATGATTCATTTGAAACTCATTTTCATATTAGAAATCAGGAAGCTTCTAGTATTCAATTTCATGTGCACATATGATAATTAAGTCCACACCGGTCACATCGGTGCCAAAAAGTTATTCTAAGCATTTTGTGTGTTCCGGGTTCAGTTCAGCTCAGGCACTCAGTCGTGTCCGACTCTGCGACCCTACGGACTGCAGCATGCCAGGCTTCCCTGTCCTTCACCAGCCCCCGAAGTTTGCTCTAACTCATGTCCATTGAGTTGGTGATGCCATCCAATCATCTTACCCTCTGTTGTCCACTTCTCCTCCTGCCTTCAGTCTTTCCCAGCATCAGGATCTTTTCCAATGAGTCAGTTCTTTGCATCAGTATTGGCCATCAGTTATGGCCAAAGTACTGGTGTTTCAGCTTTAGCATTAGTCCTTCCAATGAATATTCAGGATTGATTTCCTTTAGGATTGACATGTTGGATCTCCTTGCAATCCAAGGGACTCTCAAGAGCCTTCTCCAACACCACAGTTTAAAAGTATCAATTCGCTTTCTTTATAGTCCAACTCTCACATCCATACATGACCACTGGAAAAACCATAGCTTTGACTAGATGGACCTTTGTTGGCAAAGTAATGTCTCTGCTTTTTAATATGCTGTCTAGGTTGGTCATAGCTTTTCTTCCAAGGAGTAAGCATCTTTTAATTTCATGGCTGCAGTCACCATCTGCAGTGATTTTGAAGCCTCCAAAATTAAAGTCTCACTGTTTCCATTGTTTCTGCTTCTATTTGCCATGAAGTGATGGGACCAGATGCCATGATCTTAGTTTTCCGAATGTTGAGTTTTAAGCTAGCTTTTCCACTCTCTTCTTTCACTTTCATCAAGAGGCTCTTTAGTTCTTCTTTGCTTTCTGCTATAAGGGTGGTGTCATCTGCACATCTAGGTTATTGATATTTCTCCCAGGAATCTTGATTCCAACTTGTGCTTCATCCAGTCTGGGATTTTGCATGATGTATTCTGCATATAAGTTAAATAAGCAGGGTAACAATATACAGCCTTGATGTACTCCTTTCCCGATTTGGAACCAGTCTGTTGTTCCATGTCCATTTCTAACTGTTGCTTCCTGACCTGCATACAGGTTTATCAGGAGGCAGGTCAGGTGGTCTGGTATTCCCATCTTTTTAAGAATTTGCCACAGTTTGTTGTGATGATCACAGTCAAAGCCTTTGGTGTAGTCAATAAAGCAGAAGTAAATGTTTTTCTGGAACTCTCTTGCTTTTTCGATGATCCAACGGATGTAGGCAATGTTCCAAGTTCAATAACTTCCTATTCACAGGTCAACAGATAGACATAGATTAATAAACTCCACTAGGGAAAAAGCAGCACCAGGGACAGTCATTGACCACGATCAAAAAAGACAGTCACTGAGGTGGGAAAGCTAAATTTAAAGTGAAAGTTGCTCAGTCATGCCTGACTCTTTGCGACCCCATGGACTGTAAAGTCCATGTTTATAGACTGTATAGTCCATGGAATTCTCCAGGTCAGAATATTGGAGGGGGTAGCCTTTTCCTTCTCTAAGGGATCTTCCCGACAACCCAGGAATCAAACTGGGGTCTCCTACACTGCAGGTGGATTCTTTACCAATTGAGCTATCAGGGAAGCAGGGATATGGTGATCCTAGAATGATGCAAGAGCTAATCATGGGATGAAAGAGGCTAAATGAATATTTTAAAGAATAGCAAAAAGATCTTCAGAGATGAGAGGGGTTAGGAGCTGTGGCAAAGGGGCTAAGAATGGGCAGAGAATGTTAGCAAGATGGGTTGGTTATTGAATTTACAGTCATTGGATCAAACGATTGGTGATGATGTAAGAGAGCAAGATTGTCCAGGTGACCTATGAAGGTAATGCTAATATCTTGGCGACGTGCCAGCATAATGTTCAATGTCTGCAGGGCTCACACTGTGACATCCTCAGGATGCATCTGGGGCACAAAAAAGAAAAGCCACAGAAGCCATGAAGAACTCCTTCCTAGTGAATCTACTGATTTTGACAGTGTCAGTGTATGGACTATGTCAGCATTAGGTCTGGATTTTATTTGTATTAGAAAAATATTAAACGAGTTAAAATTATTCCCACATTTTGCAAATCTCCTGTTTTGGACTAAGTCATTTGCAGGAAGGGAAAGTCTTCACTATAGAGCTAGTTTATTAACCATTCAGTCATGTCCAACTCTTTGTGAACCCGTGAACTACAGCCCTCCAGGCTCCTCTGTCCAGGAGATTTCCTGGGCAAGAATACTGAAGTGGGTTGCCATTTCCTTCTCCAGGGGATCTTCCCAACCCAGGATGGATCCTGGGTCTCCTGCATTGTAGGCAGATTCTTTACCATCTGAGCCACCAAGAGTTTTAGAAACGTTCTCTGACTGCCTGTATTTCTTCTCATCCCCTTCCTTTCATGAGAAAAGATTTGATACAAGGATTATTTTTATTATTCTCATCAGCTGCCAACATACAAGTAATTCAAGTTTCCCTCTTTAAACTAGGATTTTGATGGAAGAAAATTTCTCTTCCAATAATATGTTTTCTTAAATATGAGCATGCAGTGAACTGCATGTGTACTGCCTGTCATCATTGGGGGAAAAATTGGGGAAAGAGGGTTACTTATTTAAAGGGGCATTTGGATTCATTTTAAAATGCTAATTCAAAAAATAAATAAATAAAATGCTAATTCAATTTCACAAGTTCCAGAATATATCTAATGCTAAGGGTTTGTTTGATTTGGCATTTCTACTTCTTTAGTTTGTTCTTCTGATGGGAAAAAAAAGAAAAAGCTTTTTGGACTGGTTACAAGAATAATTTTCCTGGAAATTGATGTCTTTAAATTCTTTTTTTCTGTGAAGCTTAAAAAACATCCATATACTTTTTGTTCATATTCAGTTCAGTTCAGCTCAGTTCAGTTCAGTCACTCAGTTGTGTCCAACTCTATGCGACCCCCATGGACTGCAGCACGCCAGGCCTCCCTGTCCATCACCAACTCCCAGAGCTTGCTCAAACTCAGGTCCATCGAGTCGGTGATGCCATCCAGCCATCTTATCCTCTGTCATCCCCTTCTCCTACTGCCCTCAATCTTTCCCCAAATCAGGGTCTTTTCCAATGAGTCAGTTCTTTGCATCAAATGGCCAAAGTATTGGAACTCAGCATCAGTCCTTCCAATGAATATTCAGGACTGATTTCCTTTAGGATTGACTGGTTGGATCTCCTTGCAGTCCAAGGGACTCTCGAGAGTCTTCTCCAACACCACAGTTCAAAAGCATCAATTTTTCTGTGCTCAGCTTTCCTTATAGTCCAACTCTCCCATCCATACATGACTATTGGAAAAATCATAGTTTGACTAGACAGACCTTTGTTGGCAAAGTTAATGTCTCTGCTTTTTAATATGCTGTCTAGTTTGGTCATAGCTTTTCTTCCAAGGAGCAAGTGCCTTTTAATTTCATGGCTGCAGTCATCACTTGCAATGATTTTAGAGCCCAAGAAAATAAAAAGTCTCTCACTGTTTCCATTGTTTCCCTATCTACTTGCCATGAGGTGATGGGACCAGATGCCATGATCTTTGTTTTCTGAATGTTGAATTTTATGACAGCTTTTTCACTCTCCTCTTTCATTTGCATCAAGAGGTTCTTTAGTTTCTTTAGCTTGTTCATATTATTTAATATTTATTGATTATTATCTTTCTCTTACAGTAGTTTTTACTAAGGACAGTGAAATAAGTCAAAAGACTTTGAAGGACATTTCTTTCCTACACACAATTCACAAGAGCAGAGATTGTGGAGTGATGACATTGTGTTTGTTGCTACCTTATTATGTTGATTTATTGTAGAGGAATATAGGGAAAAGAAAAATGGGACAAAATGAAAGCTTAGGAGATGTTGGCTTTTGGCTGAATTTTAAGCAACATTCAGAAAACTAAGATCATGACATCTGGTCCCATCACTTCATGGGAAATAGATGGGGAAACAGTGGAAACAGTGTCAGACTTTATTTTTGGGCTCCAAAATCACTGCAGATGGTGATTGCAGCCATGAAATTAAAAGACGCTTACTCCTTGGAAGGGAAGTTATGACCAACCTAGATAGCGTATTCAAAAGCAGAGACATTACTTTGCCAACAAAGGTTCATCTAGTCAAGGCTATGGTTTTTCCAGTGGTCATGTATGGATGTGAGAGTTGGACTGTGAAGAAGGCTGAGCGCTGAAGAATTGGTGCTTTTGAACTGTGGTGTTGTAGAAGATGCTTGAGCGTCCCTTGGACTGCAAGGAGATCCAACCAGTCCATTCTAAAGAGATCAGCCCTGGGATTTCTTTGGAAGGAATGATGCTAAAGCTGAAACTCCAATACTTTGGCCACCTCATGCGAAGAGTTGACTCATTGGAAAAGTCTGATGCTGGGAGGGATTGGGGGCAGGAGGAGAAGGGGACGACAGAGGATGAGATGGCTGGATGGCATCACTGACTCGATGGACGTGAGTCTGAGTGAACTCCGGAAGTTGGTGATGGACAGGGAGGCCTGGCGTGCAGTGATTCATGGGGTCGCAAAGAGTCGGACACGACTGAGCGACTGAACTGAACTGAAGACTCCAGGGAAAGCAGTGTTGAAGACTATTTTTTTGTTTTTTATTTACAATATTATATTAGTGTCAGGCATAAACATGGTATGTGGGCTTCCTTGGTGGCTCAGACCATAAAGAAACCACAGCAATGCAGGAGACCAGGATTTGATCTCTATGTCAGGAAAATTCCTTGGAGAAGGGAATCCCACTCCAGTATTCTTGCCTGGAGAATCCCATGGACAGAGGAGCCTGGTGGGCTATAGTCCATGGGGTCACAAAGAGCTGGACACCACTGAGTGACTTATACTTTCACTACAACTTAATGATTCCACATTTTTATAGACCACACTTCATTTAAAATTATAAAATATTGGCTATATATCCTGTGCTGTACAATATATCCTTATAGCTTATTTAATTTGTTGAAGTAGAGTTCTTTCCAATGTTGTACTAATTTCTGCTGTACAGCTCGGTTATGAAGTTATATGAATATACATATTAATTTTCATATCCTTTTCCACTAGGGCTTAATCACAGGATGTTGAATATAGGTCCCTGTGCTGTAGAGTAGGACATTGCTGTTTATCTGTTCTCTATGTAACAGTTTGCATCTGTTCATCCCAAACTCTGTCCACCCTCCAGACCCTCTCTGCCTTGACAACCACAATCCTGTTCCCCGGGTCCTTGTGAAGACTCCCTTGAAGAGGAGGAAGAGGAGGCAGAAGACGATGAGGCATCAATCCCGTGGCCCAGTTCTCAGCCCTCCTCCTTCCTGGGATATGAGGGAAGCAGGGAGCATTAGTTAGAGAATCTTGAAACTGATAATGTTCATGTAAAGCACGTTATCTTGCTACAAAGTGGAAAAGATCTGGGGAACTGCAAAGTAGCTTGTTTAAAGACTTTCTTCCAAAGTTGTTTCAAGACTAGTCAGGGAGGGCTAACATTTGCTAGATAAAGCCTTTTACAGCATTGTTTCTTTCTGGCTGTTCTTTCTCCCCCAACAGCCATTCTATTTTTGTACATTATCTGGAAGAAACTATCTTTTTGGACTAATGACCAGGTCTCTGCAGGAGCCGCCTCCTTTTTCTCAATTCTCTCCCATCACTTCCCTTTCCAAGGAGCATTATGCCACTTGGTGGTGACTTGAATCCCACAAAATGGGGCCACAGCATGTAATTCCCACAGTACACATTTCTAACCAAGCACCCACTGCTCCTTTTTGGTTGGTTAATATCTATCTATTTATCTAGGTTAAAGCATGGATTTTTTTCCTCTACTTTCAAAGGAGGACTGGAAAACACCTAGGACAGTTTAATCCTAACATACTTGTTAGTTTCTTTCCATCAAATCTATACTTACTTTATTCCTTTTGCTTAAAGATAAGATGATATGAATTCAAAACCCTAGTGACATGATCTAGAAAGGACAAATAAATAATAAATTCTTAGTAATTTTTCAAATACTTCCTTCCCTTCCAAAGAACCCTAAATCTGAAAGTACAGCTGCCCTTGGAATAGCCACCACCCTCTACAGTAAGAGCAGAAGAATAAATAACACACTGGAAAAAGAGAGAATTTAAGGGTGGAAAATCACCCAATCTATAATTTAGCTGGAATGCCGAAACACGAGAATACCCAATTCTTTGGAAAGCGAAACTCAATGATATCGTGGTCCAAATGTAAGTTATATAACTTATGAGGAACTAGTATCAACTAATTAAACAACCCCTCACTCAGACAAAGTATTTAGTCTCTGTCTGCCTTTTCCCAATATAAAATGAGAAAATATCACCTGCTACTTATCTCAAGATGCTGACATGAAAGTCTGACCGAGGCTGTTTAGTTGACACAAAGATGTCAATTGGACAGGTTTAATTAGTGAGGTATACAGAGATCCATGTCAATTCTTCTGAAGTCAAGGATTCAGATAGGAAAAAAAAAGAGCAAGACATCATCAAGATTAAATGTAAATAAGAAGGAAAGAAAAACAGAAGTATAGTTTTATGTAAGCTCTGTTCCTGGATGCTGACAAGGGAAAAACACTTAATATCAGAACAAGTAATGGCAAATATTTTAATTTGAAAAGTCAAGAGGAAAAAAAAAACAAAAACCTGAAAAACAGAAGACCTTGTACACGGATGTTTGAAAAAGAAGAAGGAAGAATGAGGCAATCATCGTGAAGGCATGGTTTCTAGACTGAGTGTATGCAAGCTCAGTTCTCGCTAAAAATTTAGGATTCAAGCTCTGCCGAGGGCAGTGGAGAAAACATGGTTTGTAGATATCTAAAGCAGAAAAAAATGATCAGAGGATAAAACCTCTTTCACTTGAATGGACTGTAATTGTTTCTTTATGCAGGATGAAATTTGTTATAGATGTTTTATATCAAGTTGCAAAGATGCAAAACGAAATTATATATAAGCAAAACACAAAATGCCTTAAGTGAAATGATAGTGAATGCAAAGTTTCAATTTTCTCATATACGAAAATGTGTTAAAAAACATCAAATACTGTTTAAAATAGTAGCATATGTAAGCTGTTCTAAAGTATGAAATTATTAATAATTAAAATATGCTATTAATAAGACCAAGTTATTATAGATGATAAAGAAATGTTATCTATTGGTCTTTTATATTATTAAAAGTCACAAAAGCAGAGCAGTACTACACATCTTTACTGAGAACACAGGTTTTAAAGACCCTTTTACTACTCTGCTTGAGTGTTTTTGCAAGTTTCAACTCGTTGGAGAAGCTAGCTTTTCTTTTATTTTATTGCAAAATTATTTTTTTCACAGACAGACTAAAGCCATCTTTATATCTGTCCTTGGTTATATTCCTCTCCTTCCATTTTTTTTATGTAGATTTTTTTTACAAGTAACTCCAATAAGACTTCTTCCTGGCTTATTATACAAATGTATTTTTCCTTTTTTATCAGGATGGCTTCAGATTGGATCTCTCATAGTTAATTAAACCATATTTTTTTAGCCTCCCATTCATCTTGAACAGTTTCCCTTTTAACAATCTTGGAAGTTAACACCTAATTTTTACTGTAAGTTTTGGAGTCGACTTTCTGGAAACCAGTGGTTTGTATCTGCCTCATTCAAGATTTCCCTGCTTCCACTGTTAAAAGGAGTAGTAGGTTGCAGTTTCATTTAAGGTTCTTCAGCATTTTTATATCACCAGTCATATTTCCTATTCAGTTCAGATTTTCCTACTGGCATCTTTCTGAGAAATGAGAGCAAGAGGATGTAAAATGAAAGATAAGAGGAAATCGGGGCTCAGACTCCCTGACCTAGCAAAATTTATCCTAAACCAGCCCAACTTCTCTCTCTCTCTGAGCCCTCCTCCCATCCTTCCAGCTTCCCAGGAGTGAGACCACTCACTTTAGCTCATATCTTGATTAATAAACTCCTTCACCCTCCATCCCGATGCTTCATCGTCTAGTTCTCAGCTTAAACGGACCTCTAGCTTTAAACTAAACTGACCCATCCCTCAAGATGCCACTGCACTGCTCCGGGTAGCTTCAGGAGTGGATAAATCTGCCCTTCCCACATCCATTTCTAGGGACCACAGGACCATATTTCTAGAATGTACCTCTTCTCTTTGCCTCTGGTACCATATATTGCAATTTAAAAAAAAAACTTTTTATTTTATATTGCGATATAGCCAATGAACAAGATTGTGACAGTTTCAGGTGAACAGCGAAGGGACTCAGCCATACATATGCATGTCTCCGTTCTCCCCCAAACTCCCCTCCCATCCAGGCCAGCACATAACCTTGAGCAGAGTTTCCTGTGCTATACAGTAGGTCCTTGTTGGTTATCCATTTTAAATATAGCAGTGTGTACATGTCCATCCCAAACTCCCTAACTTTAAAAAGCAGTGAGCTTAAATTGCAGATAGAATTTGCTCTGGTGAGTTAAAAAAAAAGTACATACACAATTCCTGTCTCTTTAGATCTTTAAGCCAAACAAGTAAACAGATAAAATAAAAACTGACAAGTTTGGCCAAGAGCTATACAAGCAGAGAGTCTGTTGGTTTTGTGACACTAAATTGGGAGTTTAGCTGCAAGCACTGCAAGAGAAAGGAGAATATAAAAATAGAAACATTCAGGTGGAAAGGCAGTATTCTTTCAAAAAGCAAGCCAAGTGTTTACCTTTATAAAGGATGCAAGTAATCAAGCTGGTTTATGCAAGAGATTTTTTAATATAGAATTTGAAGGAAAAGTAAATATGTGGTGTGAGTGACATACACAGAAGGTCTATGTGGCTGTGACTAGCTTCCGAAGGAAGAGTGGACAGGGATTAAAGACCTCTGGGGACCCAAAGGAGTTGCCCCAGAAGTGCTGTTGCAAGGATGAAGACCAGCAGACCACCACGCCTTCTGGACCTAACAGAGTTCAGGAAAAGGAGAGGGACTGACCAACTACCCAGTGGCCTGAGAAGGCAGAGATTCCCGAGAATTGATGTGCTGTGCTGAATTTTAATTCAGAGAAAATATTCCACGCAGTTACCTTGGTAATTATTGCAAATAATCAGGATTGCCAAGAAACTTTGTGAGCTGTGAGCTGTCAAGTCTAACGACACCAACAGTGAGTGTGTGGGGGAGAAACTGGGGTCTGCTTCTCCTCCTAGGTACTTTCTAGCCAGTTTTGGAGATAAAATGAAAACCAGTTAATTTTCAAAGTCATTAAGTGTTCCAGTAGAAAAAATTCATGCAGAGGAAAGTAAATGAACAGCCAGCATTATAATAAAGGGATGATCTGAATTTTAACGCATAACTAAGTTCCAGTCCCTCCTTCCTTATCACTCCAGATAACCAAGTGTCCAAAAATAAGAACCACGCGTCAGTCTTCCAAATGCTGCCGGAATGGCAGAGCAGCCGTGGAGCAGCAGGAAGCACAGGATATCTAGGACTCCAGTCAATCCCGGATTCACTGGAAGTTCCACTTCCTCCCGGATTCCATTTCTGCCTCTGGAAAAGTCAGATGGCAACCCCAACCTGGGGGCCCTTGGCGTCTATCACCCTATTGTCTTCTGAGATCTTCAACCTCTTGGGCTGATTCAACTCTATCTCTTTCACAAGCATCTCTTCCTCCACCATCTCCTGAAATATTGGAATTTCCCCGAGGTCCTGCCCTTGGCTTTTTGTTTTTCTCACCAATGGATACTTTCTGGGCAATTCCATCCTTTTTTTTTTTTTTTTTTGTCTTCAGTACCTCTATAAACTGACCACTCCTAAATTTGTTTCTTGCTAATTATATGACCTTGGGCAAGCCATTTATCCTTTTCATTTTCTATTTCCTCCTCTGACAAAAGTGGTACTTACATGACTGGGTTGTTATAAGAACTGAGCTCCTATCTGTCGAGCACATAGAATGGTACCTGGCACATAGTTAATGCTCAATAAATGTTAGCTATTGTTTTATCACCATCCTCCTAGTGGCCTGAGCCAGCAAGGCACAAGTCATCTTTGACGCCTCTGTCTCTCCCACCCACTCCTCCCTGGTTTCATCCATTCTGTCTCCTGGAATCACTGCCACTCCTTCTTTGCTCAACACCCTCATGACCAGTCCCCTGCCTCCAGTCTCACTTTCTTCATAATCCATTCACCACATTGCAAGACAATGAGCCAAGATCAGCTTATTTTATAACATACTAGAAGTTCCAATAAAAAGTGTCATGGGGAGAAAATTAGGCTGAGAGCCAGCATCATAGTCGGGGGATCATAGGAACCAACATGTGTTGCAAGGTCTCTGTCCTCCATCCTTTACCATTCCAGACAATCAAACTCAAACAAAACTCATCACATGCCTTTATTCAGCATGCTGAGATTTACTTTCATGAAATACAAAATGAATCTTGTACTTTTCTTCTATTTCAAGCCTTTGCTGCTTTCCCACAGCCATCAAGATAAATGGGAAGTCTTTAAGATGGCCTTGCCTCCCAGCCTTACATATTTGAGCAGTGTCCTTGAACTTGTCAAGCCCTCTCTCTTGCTTCTAGCAGCTTTCTTGTGTTTCTCTTCTCTCCCTGCAATGAAGCTGTCTCTACAGTTCTGCACCAGTGTTTCAAAACTTATGGTGAATGACACCTCCTTAGGGAAGTCTTGGTATTTACCCAGCTTGCTCTGACTGCCTGGTTGAAGGCTTGGCACCTTCAGCTGAGATTAAGCAGAGGTGCCCCTCCTAAGAGCTTCTGCATAACAACTCTGTACAGAGTTCTTGCATAATAGTTATTACACCCGATCATAATCACCAGTTGTTCTCCTGCCTCACCTTCTAGACTGTAAATTCCTTGGCGTTAAGGAATGTACTTTATTCATCTTTGTTTCCCAGCCTTTGCCTAGTAACTCACTTTTAGAAGGTACTTGGGAAAAACAGATTTTTAAGCACAAAGTGAGTTCGTGATGCACATGAAGTTCTTAACACAGTGTCTGCAAAAACAGCCACAGGGTTCCCTTCTCTTTCCCCTATTAGAGCACGCCAGCTGGCGAAAAAATTTCCCTCCTAGAAACTGTTGTGAAACTATCAACATCTTGGTGTAAATAACAAAACTCTCTGTATGCTAGGATTCTTCTTGTATGCATATACAGGCTCGATCACACACGCACATACACACCCCCAAAACACACAAGCCAAACCCCTCGCACTCCAAGTCCTCACTTTATACCCTAACCAGCTAATTAAGAAGGGAAACTTGGGTGTGAGGCCTCTGCCTTTTAAGTGCCTCCTACAACTTTCCCAAAATAGCATTTGTTTATCCTTCCTGAAGGCGTTTACCCTGGACCTTGCTATGAAGGAACTGGGGGAAATTTTCTGTTTTTATGAGTTATCATATTCATGGTCAAGTCCAAAGGTGGGGCGAAAAGTGAATTTTGGTTACAGTAGAGGAGAAAAATACTAACTGTAGATCTCCTGTGTCAAGTGAAAGATGTCTATTTTAATCAGGATTTTATAACAAAAGAAATATGTGTAACCAAGCCAAGTTTCTCTCTTCAAGGATTCATGCCAAGACTCTGTCCCATCCCTCTCCTGCCTCCTGAGTGAGAGGTGGCTTCAGGGCCAGTGATGATTCATTGGGACAATATTGTCTGTGTGCTCGTGTGACTCTTAAGGAAGCCTGTGTGCAAAGAGGGGAGCGGGGTGCCAGCAGCAGGCAGTCAGGTGCGGGGCCCTGAAGCCCAGTGGTCCACGTATAAGCAAGAGCTCTTGGGGAGACTCCATGGATACCACTGCAGGGCTCTTGGGTTAGAAGTGTTTAAAGTTTTGTTTTGTTTTGTTTCGGTCGCGCTGGGTCTTCGTTGTTATGCACAGGCTTTCTCTTGTGGCTTTTCTTTTATGGGCTTCCCTTGTAGTTCAGTTGGTAAAGAATCTGCCTGCAGTGCAGGAGACCTGGGTTCTATCCCTGGGTTGGGAAGATCCCCTGGAGAAGGAAATGGCAACCTACTCCAGTATCCTTGCCTGGAGAATCTCATGGACAGAGGAGCTTGGTGGGCTGCAGTCCATGGGGTCTCAAAGAGTCGGGCACGACTGAGCGACCAACACTTACTTACTTACTTCTTTTGTGGTGATCAGGGGCTTCTCTTTGTTGCAAATCATGGGCTTCTCACTGCATTGGTTTCTCTTGTGCAACACAGGCCCTAGGCTCCCCAGCTTCAGGAGTTGCAGCACACAGGCTCCGTAGTTGTAATGCACGGGCTTAGTTTCTCCAAGGCATGTGGAATCTTCCCAGACCAAGGATGGAACCCATGTCCCCTGCATTGGCAGGTGGATTCTTACCCACTGTACCACCAGGGAAGTCCAGGATGGAAGTTTCTGAAGGTTGCATGGCATCTTGGCATATCACTAAACATTTCGATCTGGAAGGAAATTGACTAGTAACTTACACAATTTACATCATGAGTCTTTAAGGATATCCATACCAGCACCAGAAGAAAAACTTCCAAAAGTTTTGAGTAGTCAGAACCCAGTCCTCCCACCAACGAACCAGAAATTATTCCCTAATCCCAAGGTAAAGAGACAATACGGAGAGTGAAAATACAAAGCCTGGGTGTAGGCTATGGCCATCCCACCCTGAACATGCCTGATCTCGTCTGATCTTGGAAGCTGAGCAGGATCAGACCTGGTTAGTACTTGGATGGGAGAAAGCCTGAGTGAAATCCTAGATCTGACATGCACGGGCTGTTTTCTTCGACAGTTATTCTCTCTGAGGCTCAGTTGCCACAAGGACCCGGGAGAGAGCTCCCTAGCTAGGATGGAAGTCAGTGAGACAAAGATTGCGAAGCCCCACACACAGCGCCTGGCCTAGAGTAGGTGGGCTGATGATTTTAGTACATGCTGGAAATATTTATACAGCGTCTCTTATGGACCAGGCTGTGTTCTGCTGCTGTTGCTGCTAAGTCACTTCAGTTGTGTCCAACTCTGTGCGACCCCATAGACGGCAGTCCACCAGGCTCACCGATTCCTGGGATTCTCTAAGCAAGAATACTGGAGTGGGTTGCCATTTCCTTCTCCAATGCATGAAAGTGAAAAGTCAAAGTGAAGTCGCTCAGTCGTGTCTGACTCTTAGCGACCCCATGGACTGAAGCCCACCAGGCTCCTTGGTCCATGGGATTTTCCAGGCAAGAGTACTGGAGTGGTGCCATCATCTTCTCCAAGGCTGTGTTCTAGATGCTGGCAATACAGTCATTAACCACACAGCCCCTGAATGCATATCCTTAAATTCTAACTGGGGGAGAAACACAATTAGAATTTGGGCTGAAATGAAATCAACATTTTGAACTGTCTCATTACTTCCCAGGAACACTTCTTTCCGTGGCTTTGCCCTGCGGGTCAGCAGAGTTGCTACCACAGCAATGGGACTGTCTGCCTTTTGCCCTGCAAGGAAGTCATAGCAGTTTTCCAGCGTCTCAGTGGGCGTCTTTCATGCTGGGATCCCCATTAAATGAACAAGAGCAATTCAGGACCTATGATAATAACTGGACCAACACCACCCCAGGACTTTATTCTCAACAACTCTCCTCTGCCTCTTCTGCCATCTCGCCAAGCTCCCTGTCTCTTCACTTGTTCTTGTTTCAAATCTATCTTTGGTACTCAGGCCCCTAAGAGCACAGCTCAACAATTACTAGCTCCCCTTTCAGCCTTGACTTTTCTTCTGAATTATTTTGCATGTATCAATATGAAAATGCAGGAGGCAGTCACACGATGAACTGTTCCTGACTCTAGTGGGCTTGCTTCCCTAACTGAGATCCAGACTCCACCTCCTCCTCCTCCTCACCTCCCTGCCATCTCAAATGTGAAAGTGTGAGCTCAGATGATGTCTCTGATATCTGCCTCTCCTTTGGTACTAGTCAGTTCTCAGGAAAATCTTCTGTTAAGCAGTGACCAGTTTCTGAGTCACTGGGAAGGGGTGGAAAGGGTTCCCTCAGTTTATACCCATCTCATTTGCATTTTTCATATAGATTTTTGTTTCTGTTCCCCATTCACCTATGACCTATTTCTTTAACTTAATTTCTTCATTTCTTAATTTCTTCAACTCTCACCCAGCTTAGTCATTTAGAATGTTTAAACATAATTAGTTGGTACCATGGGGACAGACAGCAAATATAACCGGGGCATATGCAATTGTCACCTGGAGGGATATTAAATAAGGAGGGTGGTGTATTATTTTACCAAGGCTACCATAACCAAGTGCTGCAGAAGGGTGGGTTAAAGATGGTAATGGGTGGTCTGGCAGTTCTAGAGTCGAGACCTCGAGGCCAAGACATCTGCAGGGTGGTGAGGGAGAGACCTCTCTCCTTGGCTTGTGGCTGGCTGCCTTCTCACGTGGCCATCCCTCTGTGTGCACATGCCTAATGTTTCTGAGTGCCTGATCCCTGCTTCTTATAAGGACACGAGTCACTGGGTTAGGACTTTGTTTTTGTCCAGTCGCTCAGTCGTGTTCGACTCTTTGCAACCTCGTGGGCTGCAACACCCTAGGTTTCCCTGTCCTTTGCTGTCTCGCTGAGTTTGCTCGAACTCACGCCCATTGAGTCAGTGATGCCATCCAACCATCTCCTCTTCTGCCGCCCTCTTCTCCTCCTGACCTCAATCCTTCCCAGCATCAGGGTCTCTTCCAATGAGTCATCTCTTTGCATCAGGTGGGTTAGGACCCTAACAATCCTGTCTTACCTTAATTACCTCTTTAAAGCCTTATCTCTAATTACAGTTTCAATCTCAGAGAAGGAGAAATACTGTATGACGTCCGTTCTATGTGGAATCTAAAAAGAAATGACACAAATGAAGTTACTTCATACAAAACAGAAAGAGACTTAGAGAACAAACTTATAGTTGCCAGGGGAAGGGATAGTTAGGGAGTTTGGGAAGTGTGTTCATATACACACTGCTATATTCAAAATGGATAATCAACAAGGACCTATCGTATAGCCCATGGAAGTCTACTCAGTGTTATGTGGCAGCCTGGATTGGGGAGGGTTTTAGGGGAGAATGGATACATGTATATGTATGGCTGAGACCCTTCGCTGTTCACCTGACACTACCATAACATTGTTAATTGGCTATATACCTCAGTATAACATAAAAAGTTTAAAGTTGAGAAAAAAGCATAATAAATAAATACCATCACATTCTGACTAATGGCGGGGGGTAGGGCTTCAGGATATGAATTTGGAGGGGGCACAATTCAGCCTTTAACAGGTAGATTCTTACTTTCATTCAGATAACACATTCAGAAATTAATACACATCAGCCCAGGCACCTTGTCTGACATTGGACAAGGTGTGGTCCAAAGTTTCCTACAGCCTGGGCAGACCTCCCATCAAGACCTCCCATCGCTGTGGGTATCTAGGAGGCTTCCTCCAAAGCTCTGTCCCCCTTGGAGTTGCTGTGGTACTCCAGCCCATGCTCATCACTGACTCTACATCCCCATCACCTTCGTGACAAGGCTAAGAGGTACAGCCCTGTCTTCTCTCCTTGTTCCCTGGTGCCAGACTTGTCTCTTTAGATAAATGAGATCGCGATGGAGCTAAGCTGAGAGTATGGTTCACAAAGGAAATCCCCAGTTAGGAAATCAAGGGCCCTATGATATCAGATTATCCCTAAAAAGAGGCCATTATTCAGACCATGAAACACGTGGGCAGAGAAGGCTGCCTTAGTCACCTCTTACTGTCTTCATCTCCTCCTACTCCCGACTCGTCTTCCCTCACCCCTCTTCTCGTCCACGTCTGAGGACATTGCCAAGCCACACCCGATATCTGGACATCCTCTCTTTACTGACCCCCTTCCAACCTGCTCACTGAAGTTAAACAAGACCCTCGAATAATATCCTCTCTTATATACTCTTCCCTCATCTTTAGAAAAGTAGTTATCTTGCGCTTCGGGACCATTACTTGGCTTCCACTTGTCTGCATCTCATCTCTCCCTATACACTGACACTCAGGGAGGCTAAGAAACTTCTTCAAGAGTTTATACAGCTCTTGGGGCGATGGATTAAAGCTCAGGTTGATCTCTCACTCCTTATCATGATACTCTGCTTCTAATCACACTGCTTCAGGTACCTGGGTTTTCTCACTAGACTCATTGGACCTTTGATGAGCAGAAACTGAACCACGAGAAAGATGAGAATATTCATACCATTATCAGAGCTTGCATACAGCTCAATGTTGCTTTAGAAATTGCTCTTTAATCTTTTTTTTTTTTTTTTAGTTTGGCTGTGATGGTCTCAGTTGCCTCATGTGATCATGCTCCCTGACCAGGAATTGAACCTGGGGGCCTCCTGCTTTAGGGGCTCAGGGTCTTAGCCACTGGACCACCAGGCAAGTCCCTCTTTATTCTTTACTCAATAGAAATTCTTGGATGTTGCAGGTAAAATAGTTATATAAGAACTGTTGTTAAATGGCATTTTGTCTCTTAAAAGAAAATAATACTAAACGTTTCAGTGAGTTCCAAAGAAAAAGTTCAGTCTCATTAAGCCTAAGATTAAGGAGAGTTAGACTGTCAGGATCACTTCTCCTTCCACTCATTTCAGAAATCAAGGCAACAGAGCTTCACAGGCAAAGTTCAGTTTACAAAGACAATTTCAAAGAAACACATTCTTTTTTTAACAAAGACCTGGAAAGGATAGAGAAAATTATTACACTGAAACTAAGAAACAACTTGGAAAAGGAGCACACAGCAGAGAAATGTGAGGAGCATAAAGATGTCCAGCGTAATCCATTTAAACCCTCTCTTCCAAGATTTCCTGGTGTTTGTGTAACTTCAGCCCAAGCATCAGTAACAATCAAGTTGATTTATGGCGGTGAAAGATTTTTTTTTTTTCCGTGAGAATGCTGATGATGGAAATCCAATATTAGGAACACAGAAGTCTCTGTACAAACCCAGAGTGGTGGGCTGGACAATGTGCAACGGGTGAATGCCCACAGCCTGGGTGAGGGCAGAGGTAGCCAACAGAACTTGGGTGTATTTTTGTTCCCCTTCAGTAATTTGCAAATGTACATCCTTTGTAACAGATTTCTTTTGTGTTAATCCCACAAGGAAATTGCTTCCACTGGTTTTGATAGATGTGTTTGTGGATAAATGATGCAGAATATGATTTCTTTGGAACACTGGACAAACTCAGTTCTGTAGATTGACCAAAGCGTATATTTGGCAAGTCAAATTCAGAAAGTCAAGTGCAGTAGCTGGGGATTCTGAAATGAGGTCACAGCTGGTCCAAGAGGGTGTGAGCTGCCCTGAATCTTGGTTGTCAGAAGACTCAGTGCACTCGCTAATATCCACAGGAACCATTTCTCAAAAGGTGAGCCAACAAAAATGAAAAGTGCCAATGATTCTAAGGTTGTAGGACTATCTCCTGCACAGGTATATGGTTACTCTAAAGATACTTGTGCACGCTGACTCTTTACAATTACCCAGACAGAAATAAGAAAACATCTGTAAACATGCTCACCTCCCACAACCACACCCCCTTTGAACTATGCCCAGGTTAAATATAAACACTTGGGGAAGTGGGGAACCAAAACTTTCTCAGGTGGGTGGTTGGAACTTGTGTGCATCTGCTTCTAAAGGGTGAATCCTTTCTGTTCACTGTTTAACTCTTGCCCCCTCGCTTTAGTCCAAAATGGTAGTCATGTCTTCCAGGTGTTTCCCTCAACAGTGGGGTAAGATTCCTCCTGCTAGGAAGCCAGATCCATGCTTTGCTCCACCCGGACCCAGAACTCAGCCCAGATTTCACATGGTCCTGGAACATTCCCACACCAGCACCCAGCCGGTCCCAGCTCTCTAGAGCCAATGTTGGTTCTTCCGTCTTTACCTGGGGCAACTCGAACCCTCTCTCACCTGTGCTTTTTGCTCGAACAAACACATAATCCCAAATCCATCCTCCTTACCACTTCAGTTTCTTGCAAAGCATTCATTCAGATGACTAAATCGTAGGGTTTTCCCCCAAATATTTGTGCATGAAGTCATGCTTGAAATCCTGATAAGCAAACAGGTGGACCTGAGCGAGTTGAAACAAAAGTCTGTGGAGGCATTTCCACAATCCATTCCAAAATTTCCTTTGTAATCCTGGGGCTGTCAGTTACACCCTCTTAGTTCTGTGGACGCCCTGTGTCTTTCTCCCTCGACTCAGAATTTCTCATCCTCAGGATTGTTAAGGAACAAATTTCTAGTGTCTCTGCCCTTCATTTCATGCAGAGGAACCTGACTGTCCTGAAGGACATCCCCCCTTCTGATCCTCCCTCTACCTTGTTCTAAGAGCCAAGAAACTTTCAGAAATCTGGAAATGTTGCCTCAAATACACACTCCTCTCCCTCATCCCAGCCGAAACCTCTGGATTTCCCCTGATGACATAATTTCCCTCGTCATTCTCAAGGTGCCTCGTTCCCCACACACCCTTTCTCCAGAACCTTAGATCTGGGGCCATTGTCTGCAGCTCCCTGTGAACTTTCCGCCTTTCTCCGATAATACCTCTCCCCTTCCTTGCCAGTTTCACATACCTACCAAGCTCCTCATACCCATTCATTCTCAGCTATCTTCCTCATTGCTTGGAAGCCTCACCACCATCATTTCATTATAAAAAAACACCAAAAAGCAACCTGTGACCCAGGTGGGGCATGCATGCTGCAGAGGGTTACCCATGTGGGTAGCCATGCTGTAGTAATTCAACACTCGGGACTTTGCAGCGTGTATGTTTGTATCTTTTGATTTGCAAATCGTTTTGAGAGCAGCCTTTGCTTGCTCTATCTAGGTCTTATGAAGATGATGTGTGAAACATGGCCCAGCTGGTTGACAATCATGTGGTTTTCTTTCTACATTTCCATTTATTACATCCTCAGTTTTAGATGCGTGAAAATAGCCACTTCTCTCTTTGAGGTGTTTCCCAAACATAGATTTCAAAAACTGTTCTACCAATAAATTTCAAGAAATACAGAATACTCCACAATCTGATTACAATTCATGAGTAGATGGACATTTAAATCACTCCCAGTATTTCACATAAATATCACTGAGTAGATATCCTAGAGCATAACTCTGTATTATGTCTCGGGTTGCGGCATTAGGAGAAATTTCTAGAAGTAAAACATGGGGTCAAAGTCTTTGTTTATAGCTCTTGGCACATATTGACAACTTGCTCTCAAGAGTGGTTATAACCATTTACCCTCCACCAGCACTATTTGAGTGTCTCACCACACCCTTTTTTTCTATACAATCTTTTAAACAAATCTTTGCAGAGCAACCAGCACAGATTGGAGGAGAAAATCCCAGGGTATTTTCAACTTAAACTACTAGGAGGGTAGTTTAGGTTCAGGCGAGGATTTGCTAGCATGCTTTGAAAGGACAAAGACTTAAAAAAAAAAAAAATCCGTGGCAATGTGATAAAGGCAATTAGTGCTATAAAAAAATAAAAGCAATCAGAAATTCCAGGGGATCAGGGGGCAAACGACTGTAAAAGACATATAATCATAAAACATTCCCTGGTTTTGCAGGGAATGATACTTACATGGTCATAACAACGTAATGATTTAACTTTAAAAGTGATTTAATTGCATGGGTAGAAGAGGAGAAGAAAGTGTACTGTAAGAGGGCTGAAATTATATTTGTCACAGCAGAGATCAATAACTGAGGTATAACAACAAAAACAGGGAAAGCAATTTAAGCTCATTGCTCAGAGATATGAACATAAATATGAGAAGAAATAAAGAATTAAGTACTTGCCTTCAAAGAGTGGGACTTGGAGGAGGAATGGAAAAACAAGAAGCATATAGATTTTAATTGCTGTACTCTATGTGTTCAGTCATGTCCAACTCTTTGCGACCCTTTGGACTGTAGCCCACCAGTCTCCTGTCTCCATGGAATTTTTCAGGCAAGAATACTGGAGTGATTTGCTATTTCCTCCTCTAAGGGATCTTCCCAACCTGGGGATCAAACCTGCATGTCCTGTGTCTCCTGCATTGCAGGCAGATTCTTTACCATTGGGCAAGTCCTTGATTTTAATTATGAGGCCTTTTTAACCGGGAGCATGTTAACTTTCATAAAATAGATTTTAACAGTATTCTAACATGTTGAGATTATTGGAAATTCTTAATCAATTTTTAAATTTTTTATTACTTTGAATTAATGTTTTTATGTGTCAGAATTTCATATTTCTTTTGTAACTTGTCTGCTCATGTACTTGTTTAGCAAGAGATGTTACTGGTTTTCTTATTGATTTTTGAGAACTTCTGATATATTTGTTCACACATTTTCTAGGAAGTACTTTACCCAGCTTATTCTTTCTTTTGTGTTCTGTTTCTGCTGTTGGGCAACATGTCACCAAATATATTAATGTTTACGTTTTTGTATGGAAATTTCCAATTCAATTTATATTTTCCATATTTCTAAGTGTTTGATGCTTTATCTCAGGTGGGGTAGTAGTAAAGAATCCACCTGCCAATGCAGGAGATGTAAGAGATGTGGCTTCAATCTCTAGGTTAGGAAGACCCCTGGGGCAACCCAATCCAGTATTCTTGCCTGGGAAATGCCAGGGCAGAGTAGCCTGGGGGGCTACAGTCCATGGGGTCACAAAGAGTTGGAAATGACAGAGCATCCACAAGTTGTTGTTCCACTTCTTATCTTGACAGCTTATGCTTTGGTTTTTTTTTTTTTTAATAAATACTTATGAAACTTACTGTGTGCCAGGCATTATTGTAAGGTCTTCTTAAACATTGATTCAATCAATGGTATATAAGAGAGAGGAGGCTCTTAATTACTTCTCCCCAAACAGCTAATCTTTCTATGGTATTTACCACAAATATCATCCCTTCTCCATAGGTTTGAAATATATTTCCAACAGTTTATTTTGTTTCAGATCTATTTTTTTCATTAAAATCATACTATTCTACTTAATGTTACTTTGTAAAATAGTTTATATATGAGAGCAATTTCTTCCCACCACTTTAATTTAAAAAAAAATTCTTAACATTTACCCACTTAATCTCTAGCTAGTCATTTGACATTTTAAAGGTAAAAATAAGTTCCATTGGAATTGTGACCAGAACTTTGTTAAGCCAACAAATGTAATCAAGAAACATTTACTCAGGACTGCCCTGGTGGGCCAGTGGTTAAGAATCTGTCTTGCAAAGCAAGGGATGTGGGTTCTATCCCTGGCTGGGGAACTAAGATCCCACATACAGCAGAGCCACTGGGCATGCGCTCTGAGAGCCGCAACTAGAGAATCCACGTACCCTCAATGAAATATTCTGCATGATGCAATTAAGACTGATGTTGCCAAATACATACATTTTTTAAAAAAAGAAACATTCACTCTTTACAAGTTGGTCTCAGAAGTTAAAGTTATATCTTTCTAATTATTTATATCTTATTTTGAAACTCTAAGCTGCTAAAATTTTGAGTTGCTAATGAACTCAAACTCAGGAGTTTGAGCAAACTCCAAGAGATAGTGAAGAACAGGGAAGCCTGGCCTGCTGCAGACCATGGGATTGCAAAGAGTCAGACATGAATTAGCGACTGAACAACAACAATGAACTCACACAATGACTCTGAGAATATTTCAGTCGGTGCATAGGTTTTCTGCCGTTATATTTATGCCATCTGTAAATAATGGTGGGCTTCCCTAGTGGCTTTGCTTGCAACACAGGAGACCTGGGTTCAGTTCTTGTCAGGAAGATCCTCTGGAGAAGGGAATGACTCCCCACCCCAGTATTCTTGCCTGGAGAATTCCAAGGACAGAGGAGCCTGGGTCGCATAGTCAGACACGACCGAGCGATAACACAAATAATATTACCTCCACTACTTCAGGAATTATATTTCATTTCTATTTAATGATCTAAGGCATTAGCTAGTATTTTCTGAACCATATTAAATAGAGGGATACTGAACACACAATTTGGACGACTGTAGAAAACCAAATGTTAAAAATTGCTATTTACCCAAACCATAGCAAAGTCATATATCATCAACATCAAACAAATTGCAGGAAAACAAAGTTAACCTGAGATTTTATTTAAAGTTATCATTATAATTTTATCACTAACATTTTTAGTAGTCAATTTAAAATTTCATATTATGATTTAATACTGGTAATTCCCCAGCCCTGCTAGACACTAAATTATTCCTGTGGGTATCACACTGCACATTGATGATAATAAATAAATGCTCTGTTTCAGCAAAATTGGCAGAGGAGAGAAATTTTCCGGCTAGTTATACAAGAATAGTCACTGCTTATAGGCACCACCAAACTTTCCTTTGTCTCTGACAATAGCAAAGTCAGTTTCCTTTTCTCTAACTCCTAGCCTTGGAGATTTGATTGATGGTGACGTAGTTCCACTGAATCAATGGCCCCAACTTAAGTTGTGTACACTGCTGGAGTAACAGCTTTTGAAATACTTTCAGAATCATACTTGAAAATTTTACTTTCACTTATACTATATTTCTAGTAGGCTTTACATTCAAATAAGTCATCTGATACAAATTTGTCCTTGAGCTTTGAACCTAAAAATGGGAAAATGGAATGTAATCAACTTTCAAGATAACAGAATAATCAGTCTCTCATTTTCCCTCTGCATCTCCTCTCTATTGCCTATAAAGAAATTGTCGCAGTCTTTTCTGGAGTGTAGTGATGGGAGTGTTTTTATAACAGGAATCATGTAAGAAGTATTTGCACTCAAGTTGCACCGGTTTGATTCTTTCTTGAGTAGCCTCCAACGAACAATCTACTTTCCCTGAATTAGAACACAAACAACACTCGGCTAGTACACCCCCTAGGCTGGTGCGGTTATTTGTAACCTGTAGCGCTCACGCTTTATTTGGTTCAAGGACCCTTTTTACACGTAGTAGTTACATTCCTACTTTTTTTAAATATAGAAAGTCCATTCTAAAATCTCTTATCACCATGAAGTTTGTCTTTGATTAAAGAATAAGAAGAGTCTTGTCGTCTTTCTTCTTGGGTAGGTAATTCTGTTAAAATACACTCTGCTAGAATTAGTTTTCCAAACACAGCTGAAGGGTATGAATAAGAGAGTGTGTGCCCATGATTTTGAAGTCAATTATAGCCATCATCGTGTTTGCCCATCATGGATAATAATTACCTTTACTGATTTTCCATTCGTCAGATTCATTATCTGTGTCCTCAAATCTCTTATTCAGCACATTAAAGAGAAACATAACTAATTCACTAGGAACCCACCACACTGTCAAATTTAAAAGGACTTCTGGTGGGTTCTACATGTCTCAGTGACTGAGATACAAGATATAGAAATAGCATATTTAAAAATGTCAGGGTACTTTTGCCCACAGTAAATAGAATTTAGGAAATATATTCCTTAGTGATATACATACCAAGAGTGGATTTTGTACCTAGGATTCATAGATTATACAAATCTGAATAATCCTTCGTTTTCAACTCCTAAAAATGATAACCAGTCTGCAGCAAATATTTTGACAAGTTTTAGAGTAAAATTTTTACCTTTGAAGACTCAGAGATATTAAGGACTATCTTCTTAGAGTATTCTTGTGAATACATTTTCTGAAGGTAGATTAGCAACATCAACTGTGGCTTAGCTCCTCATTTTTCTCTTACCCCCTTCTCTCATAGTCTTCACTGTATCATTCTAAACCATCAGCATTATAGTTGGCCACAAGTTTGGAGATTTACCTCCCTGTGAAAATTTAAGGCAGTAATGTTGACATTCTGCTGTTAACTCATCTTCACCAGAAGATGAAGAATTCCCAAGCAGCATACTTCCCTGAAATACCCACAGCTGATGCAAAGTTAAATAACTGAAAATTCAATACAGTTCTTTTTTTTTTTTTTTTTTAATTTTTTTATTTTTTTTTATTCTTCCAATTTTATTTTATTTTTAAACTTTACATAATTGTATTAGTTTTGCCAAATATCAAAATGAATCCGCCACAGGTATACATGTGTTCCCCATCCCGAACCCTCCTCCCTCCTCCCTCCCCATACCATCCCTCTGGGTCGTCCCAGTGCACCAGCCCCAAGCATCCAGCATCATGCATCGAAACTGGACTGGCAACTCGTTTCCTACATGATATTTTACATGTTTCATTGCCATTCTCCCACATCTTCCCACCCTCTCCCTCTCCCACAGAGTCCATAAGACTGTTCTATACATCAGTGTCTCTTTTGCTGTCTCGTACACCGGGTTATTGTTACCATCTTTCTAAATTCCATATATATGCATTAGTATACTGTATTTATGTTTTTCCTTCCGGCTTACTTCACTCTGTATAATAGGCTCCAGTTTCATCCACCTCATTAGAACTGATTCAAATGTATTCTTTTTAATGGCTGAGTAATACTCCATTGTGTATATGTACCACAGCTTTCTTATCCATTCATCTGCTGATGGACATCTAGGTTGCTTCCACGTCTTGGCTATTATAAACAGTGCTGCGATGAACATTGGGGTACACGTGTCTCTTTCCCTTCAGGCTCTACTACAAAGCCACAGTTATCAAGACAGTATGGTACTGGCACAAAGACAGAAATATTGATCAATGGAATAAAATAGAAAGCCCAGAGATAAATCCACGCACATATGGACACCTTATCTTCGACAAAGGAGGCAAGAATATACAATGGATTAAAGACAATCTCTTTAACAAGTGGTGCTGGGAAATCTGGTCAACCACTTGTAAAAGAATGAAACTGGACCACTTTCTAACACCATACACAAAAATAAACTCAAAATGGATTAAAGATCTAAACGTAAGACCAGAAACTATAAAACTCCTAGAGGAGAACATAGGCAAAACACTCTCTGACATACATCACAGCAGGATCCTCTATGACCCACCTCCCAGAATATTAGAAATAAAAGCAAAAATAAACAAATGGGACCTAATTAACCTTAAAAGCTTCTGCACATCAAAGGAAACTATTAGCAAGGTGAAAAGACAGCCTTCAGAATGGGAGAAAATAATAGCAAATGAAGCAACCGACAAACAACTAATCTCAAAAATATACAAGCAACTCCTACAGCTCAACTCCAGAAAAATAAACGACCCAATCAAAAAATGGGCCAAAGAACTAAATAGACATTTCTCCAAAAAAGACATACAGATGGCTAACAAACACATGAAAAGATGCTCAACATCACTCATTATCAGAGAAATGCAAATCAAAACCACTATGAGGTACCATTTCACACCAGTCAGAATGGCTGCGATCCAAAAGTCTACAAATAATAAATGCTGGAGAGGGTGTGGAGAAAAGGGAACCCTCTTACACTGTTGGTGGGAATGCAAACTAGTACAGCCACTATGGAGAACAGTGTGGAGATTCCTTAAAAAACTGGAAATAGAACTGCCTTATGATCAATACAGTTCTTAAAGATGATTTTATTCCATGAGGTGAGTACTGGCATGCAAACAATCCTATGAAGATTCCTAGCACTGTGTAGTCTAATTCCATTGTTCTTATGCTGTTATCCATTGTGTAGATAATACAATATCTTATGCTGTTATCTATTGTATAGATATGCTGTTATCTATTGTATTGTATAGACCTTCATTGGTTCAGAATGGATATTATCATGTCACAGACTCAGGTAAACCACAGCCAGCCTCACTGGGTGAAGGATGGAGCTCATGCAGAGAAAATCTGCAGTTTCCTCTCCACCATTGTGGCATCTTGGGGATGGCGGATGCTCTCCCTGGTCACAGCCACATGCACCCTGGAACTGTGTCCCAGGAGAGGGACTCCATGCCTTGTTACTCTCTCTTTGAAGTAGGGATGCATATTTTGAGTTCCGATGACAAGCAGTTTCAATTCATACTAACTTTTTAGGGGAGTGTAGGAAAACACTGGTTTCTAAGCACCCAGGTGAGAGAAATTTAGGCACAGATCTCCTCCTTAGCACACGTACGTGTGTGCTAAGTCATGTCAGTTGTGTCTGACTCTTTGTGACCCCATGAACTGTAGCCCACCAAGCTCCTCTGTCCATGGGCTTCTTGATGCCAGAATACTGGGGTGGATTGGCATTTCCTCCTCCAGGGAATCTTCCGAACCCAGTGATTGAACTTGCGTCTCTTATCTCTTCTGTGTTAGCAGGCAGATACTTTACTACTAACGCCACCTTAGCACACACCTGCTAACAATATCTGCTTATCTCCACAGATACGATGTCCTCCCTAAAGTTATTTAACAAACGTTTCCTCTCAATTCTTATATTTGACTAAACCATAAAAAAGGGTGACGTTTGTTCATTTTGTCGTACCAAGTGAAAATCTCATAGGAGTTAGCCCAATGTTAACTGTGAATCATCTTTGACTAGATGTGACGATCATTTACATAATCAAATAATTTTCTGATCGGGCCAGATCTCAGGATGCTAGAAATCCAGCTGAAGCAGGTATTTATCTATTCAGGCTTCAAAATCCAAAATCAAAGAAAAACATACCAGCAGATCTTGGTCAATTATAAGGCAAAAGTGATGCTCGGAGCATTTCTATAAATGGCAATGCTGATATTGGGCCTCCTAGTACTAATGCTGATTTTAATGAGAAAAATCTCTGCTGTTTAGCTATCAAATATTCATTAGCAATTTGAATAGCTCACATTTGTGCTTTTGTTTTATGAGAATATTTGTCCAGAATGATTTTGAAATGGTTTTCTGAGCTTTACTATTTTTTTTCCTCATTAGGTGCATTTATGTAATATGCTAACCTATTTCTCGCGTTAAGTCCTTCTTGAATTCAGAATAAATTTGGCTTGGGTGCAGTGGGTGCCGCACCCACTTGGGTAACTAAGTGCTGTTATATTTGGATTGTAGTTTTTAACATTTTTACAGATTTCTGTAGTTGGATTCAAAGATGAAGTTGCTATTCAACTCAGGAGTTTTGAGTTATTTATTTAGCTTTTTGGTGCAGTCATTTCATCATCATAAGATAAATGTGATAGTTTTTTAATTTAAGCACAGAAATGATCTGCACTGTGAAAATCCGTAAAGCTGTCCAGCTTAGTATCCTTTTTGTAAACATTATTTTTTGATAACTTTTCCCATTTTTTCCATAGTATTAGAGTTATCAGACTTCTTAATTATTAAGACTATTTTGGTTACCATGTTTATCTAGGAAATTTGTCATTTTAAAAGATGTTCTAAATTTTAGGAGTTTTTGCCATCTGTTGTCTTCTCTCATGTCAAATGCTTCGGTTGCATGCATGCTTCTCCCCTTGGTTGTGTTTTACACAGATGTGTGCATTTTATGTCAGAGAAGGCAATGGCACCCCACTCCAGTACTCTTGCCTGGAAAATCTCATGGAGGGAGGAGCCTGGTGGGCTGCAGTTCATGGGGTTGCACAGAGTCAGACACGACTGAGCGACTTCACTTTCACTTTTCACTTTCATGCATTGGAGAAGGAAATGGCAACTCACTCCAGTGTTCTTGCCTGGAGAATCCCAGGGACGGGGGAGCCTGGTGGGCTGCTGTCTATGGGGTCGCACAGAGTCGGACACGACTGAAGTGACTTAGCAGCAGCAGCAGCAGTACATTTTATGTAGCGTGTGCTCCTTTCCAAAGAAGTATCATCTTTCTGATATTTCTTTTTCATGGCTGAGTCCTGTTAATTTACTTTTGCATGTTTTATTATTCTCTTTTCAGGATTCTTAGATTAAATTCTTGTTTCTTTTTTTTTTAGCGTTTATTTACGTGTTTGGCTGTGCCAGGTCTCAGTTGTGACGGTGGATTCTTTCAGGTGCAGCATGTGGGGTCCAGTTACCCCAGTCAAAGATCGAACCCAGGCCTCCTGTGTTGAGAGCTCAAAGTCAGCCACTGGGCCATCAGGGAAGTCCCTCTTACTTCTTTTTTTTCTTATTTAATCATAAAAACCCTTCATGGCTGAGCTTTGGCCTTGGGGTAAGGTCCACCGCTTCTTGGGGTTTATTAATATAATCTAGTTTGGCTTGCAGATAAACCAACGGGCTATTCTCATGAGAAAAGTGCTCTGGCAGGGCAAGTTCCAGGTTCTAGCGCAACACTCGGAACGGGAGCTCCCCAGATCTGCTGGAGGGTGAGTGCCATCAGCCTGGAGAGGCGATCAAGAAGCAAACCGTAAAGGGTGATGTTCTGGAGTCTGGACAGTGCAATGTCCATGGAGTTTTATGTTTAAGCATGACATCGTCATTTTTTGAAATGATTTTTTTACTTTAAAAGCTTTGGAATGATTACTTTGATCTCCTTGTTGAGGAAGATGACTTTGATCTCCCCAGGAAGAATAGATTTGATGGAAACAAGACAAGAGACAAAGGAACCAGTTTGGAGACTGCTTGTGGTAGAAAGTCAGACGAGAAAGGGTGGTGCCCTAAGTGCGCAAATCAGTGGCAAGCATGGAAGGAAGGAGACAGTTGAGATGTATTTAAAAGATGAAAAAGCGGAACTTGGAAAGTGGTGAATTGGGAGTGTGGGGTGAGGGCAAGAGGAGAGGGAAGAAGGACGCCCAGGTTTTAGCCTTTGACTTTGGGCTGTAGGGCCCTTCTCTGAGTCAAGGATGCAAGAGCAGAAACCAAAACAGATGAAGAAAGAGGTTGACTTGGGATACTCTGACTTTTATTATTATTTATTAACATAAATTGTTCTTTTGTCCCATTTAGTGCTGTTTACTTTGACTTCTATTTTATCTAAGAAATAAATTTCTGTCCTTTGTTGGGTGTGTCCACATGTGTGTAAGTACCTGAAAGTAATCAAAATTTTTTCTTGTCTCATAAAAATAAAGAACTTATCCCTCTTTTGCTCACTTCTTTTTTCTATCTATCTACTACCTATCCTTTTCTATCTATATTCCAATTTGGGTTAATAAAATCTCAGGCACTGTACCTAAATTGTTGCTATCATGTTATTTTGTATTATGCCTTTCACTTATTTTACCCTGCTCATTTTCTCATTCTTCTGCTAAAATATAAACTCCAAGAAGAAAGAGCTCACCTTTTATGTGATTTTTGTCTGCTTAATTTACTGCTCTAATCTGTGTAGAACAATGTCTACATTACTTGCGTGATCTGCCAAATATTTGTTGAAAAAATAATTATTTTTCCATTATGTATCTTTTATTTCTCTTTTCTGACAGTTGCGTTCAGTTTTGAAATCACTAATTTCACCATTCATTGGTAATCTGCTTCTTACACAATTCAAGCTCCAATCTTATTCAATTCTTGGTTGCCTATAGTATGCATTGAAGCATTTTTTTTCCTCTCAAAGAGAGTGGGGGACCATACTTTTTGATCTCCACCAGAGTGACAACATGTAGAGTGTGGTTTGGTCACAATCCTGTAAGTTGCTCCGTTGTCTTCCGCATTTGAGTTTTGAAGAAATGTTTTGAGGTTACCTGGATTTCATTTCTCTTTTATAAATTTATTTTCTTGAAGTAGAGTTGATTTACAGTGTTCTGTTAGCTTCTGCATGTGTGCTCAGTCACTTCAGTCATGTCCAACTCTTTTTGACCCCATGAATAGCAGCTCACCAGGCTGTTCTGCCCATGGGATTCTCCAGGCAAGGATACTGGAGTGGGTTGCCATGCCCTCCTCCAGCGGATCTTCCTGACCCAGGGATTGAACCAGTGTCTCCTGCATTGCAGATTGATTCTTACCTCTGAGCCACCTGGGAAGCCCTGTGTTAGTTTCTACTGTACAGCAGAGTGATTCCGTTATATATATATATATATATATATATATATATATATATACGTTCTTTTTTCTATTCTCCATGGTGGTTTACTACCAGATATTGACTATAGTCAATAGTCAATATTAATAGCACCTTGTTGCTTATCCATCCCATATGTAGTAGTTTGCTGGATTTCATTTCTTTTTATGTGATCTATTTGTTTTTCTTCATGGATACAATTTGGGTATTTGGGTATTTTTATTTATCTCTTAAATTTAAAATTATTGGTTCATGGAGGACAAGTTCATTTGTGTTTGTATATCTGGCATAGTGTGTGGCTTCTGATAGGGGTGGGGTGAATATTGGATAAACACACACATGAATAAAGACATAAGTTATGTTTGGGTAAACTTAAAGCCACACCACCATTTCTCTTCCTGACTATCCATCTCAAGCTCAACTGATATCGATACAACTTAAGAGAATTCAGGCATGCTACCTTATCTTCCTGTAGAATTACCAAGACCAGAAAGTTCTGGAAAGTTCACCACTATTGGAATTCAAATCAAATTAGCCCCTCTTTCAATGCCTTTATTAGCTAATAAACTTCAAAGTCCTGCTCAAAATGCTTAATTGTTTACCTTAGAGTGTTGACATGATAAGAGACAGAAATGGAACCTAATTTTTAATTTATTTTATGATTTGGGTGAAACAAAAGTTTTGTCAATGACACAAATTATGTGTGAAATGAAAATATCTTTCTCCTGTTTCCCTTTTTGATCCTTTCCTTGGCTGCCCCAAAGTTGGTTTCTGTAGTAGATACAGCATCCTATTGAAATCGGCAGCAATCGTTCATATTTACACACTTTATCAGGAACACTTATGTTACCGCCAAGTCTTAGGAACAAGTGAGATGGAGAACAAACGGAATCCAAGTCAACCAGCACCTAACAGGTGTATTGATCTAGCCTAACATAAATGCAGGAAGTAAAAGGATATTTTAGTTGCATACTTATACCTACACAATTAAACACATGCAAATTAATTTAAAAAAAATTTTTTTGATGTGGACCATTTTTAAAATCTTTGTTGAATATGTTCCAATATTGCTTCTGTTTTATGTTTTGGTCTTTGGGCAGCAAGGCGTGAGAGATCTTAGCTCCAGAAACAGGGATCGAACCTGCACCCGCTGCAATGGAAGGCAAAGTCTGAACTGTGGAACCATCAGGGAAGTCCTTAAACACGTGTACATTTAAAATGCATTTCTGTCAGGCACCTAACAGTGCACTCGTTTTAGACAATATGCTAATCTCTATGGAAAATCAGAAGACGGAAATTGCAAGTATGTCTTCAGCAGTAACACCTTCAGTTTGGAGAGATATCCATCAAAGGAATGTGATCCACATAAATAGTGTGGTTCTTTTTTTTTCAATTTTATATATTTTTTATTTTTAAACTTTACAATATTGTATTGGTTTTGCCAAATATCGAAATGAATCCGCCACAGGTATACATGTGTTCCCCATTCTGAACCCTCCTCCCTCCTCCCTCCCCATACCATCCCTCTGGGTCGTCCCAGTGCACCAGCCCCAAGCATCCAGTATCGTGCATCGAACCTGGACTGGTGACTCGTTTCATACGTGATATTATACATGTTTCAATGTCATTCTCCCAAATCTTCCCACCCTCTCCCTCTCCCACATAGTCCATAAGACTGTTCTATACATCAGTGTCTCTTTTGCTGTCTTGTATACAGGGTTATTGTTACCATCTTTCTAAATTCCATATATATGCGTTAGTATACTGTATTGATGTTTTTCTTTCTGGCTTACTTCACTCTGTATAATAGGCTCCAGTTTCATCCACCTCATTAGAACTGATTCAAATGTATTCTTTTTAATGGCTGAGTAATTCGTGTGATTCTTGATTTTACTTGCGTTATTGACTGCAGAAAGGCTTATGTCATTTATTGCTTTCATCATGTAAGACTGCAATGCTCCTACTAAAGGTATTTATCACTGGTCTATTCATTTTATCAAATGGTGAAAAGACTGTTAATAGTCAACTGACTAGGTTTTGTTGAGGATGACTCAACAGAGAAACACCTTTTGCTTTGTTTCATTTTAATATCCTTCAAGTTACATGTGAGTATTGTGATGTGTGCTTTATCAGTATCCCTCTAATTAACTTTAGAGACATAGCAGTAAGGGTAGATCTCCCCTAATCCTGGTTTTTTGCTGGTATGTGCCTTTCATCAGTCCAACATCCCTTTATCTTGCATTTGCAGTAATTTTAGAGACATCTGCCCTCATTAAATTCAAGCTAACCTTTCAGTCTCAGGAAACATGGCTTGGTCTATGTTACACCAGTAAGACAGAAAATACTTGCTGGATTTCATTCTGCATTTGAATCATATTATAGGCAATGATGGTATGGATAACCTGTTGGTATGTACAGATATGCCAGAAGCCACTGGAAATTCGTGCTTAGGGACCACTTGACTTACAGAACCACAGCAGTAATTGGCCTCATCCTTTCATTCCAACTCTTAGAGAGGGAATCTTCTGAAGGAAACCCTTTAAAGGGGTATTATCTTTTGAACAACATTTTTATGATGAGTCAAAAGGAGTATTTTTATGGTAAAATGAAATCTGGACATACAGGAGATTAAATCAGTTCTTGATAAACAGTTGAAAAGTTGGCTTAGATGTAGGCAGGAACAGGTATTCCCTACGTTATGCAACATGAAACTTCTTCAAAACTCAATCTTATCCAAAATGTTTTCCATGGAACATAACAACTTTTAGCAATGCTGAAAGTTTCTATTCATTGGTAATGGCAAGAAACCCAGAAATTTGGGATTCTTTGAGCTAAGAGTTGAAGTGAGCTGAGCCTGAAACTACTTCTCCAGGTCAACAACCTGCAAAACTTTTTAGCTGTTTTCCCTGCCGGCCGGTGCCATAAACACCCGTATCTTTTGTATCAATACACGAAAAGAATACTGTATATCTCTTATGATTTGGATGAAGCAAAAGTATTGTCAATGACACAAATTATATGTGAAATGAAAATATCTATCTCCTGTTTTCCTTTTTCATTCTTGCCTTGGCTGCCTCAAAGTTAGTTTCGGCCGTAAGTATAGAATTCTGTCAGAATCAGCAGCAATCACTTATGTTTACACAGTATAACTAAAAGTCACATTGACAAAACTCCAGGGTCAAGTCTAATTTACAAAAGAAAACAAAAGCAGAGAATACCAAGCAAAACACAAAAGAACCTGCACCACCTTTATCCAGCTTAAGCCACTGACAACAAATGTGGCACGATAGTATTTCCAACACTCAACGTCTGTGAAGTTGATTTATCTTGTATACTTCTGATGAATCTTGTTCAGTAGGAGTGGGAAGGTAAAGCGCATTTTTAATGTCAAAAATGCTCTTGAATTTTAATTTTACTTTATGAATTATAACCTCTTACCTACTACGCATGCATACATGTGTATGTGTATCTACAGGCACACATATTCTGAAAAGGTACAGAAGATTGCTTCATGGAAGAGTTTTAGCCTTCCCTTGACCTCTGCTAATTTCCTTGCTTCGCCCACAGGCAAACCTGGTTCTGGCAGTCCCAATATCTGATGGAGGAAGGTCCCGAGAAGGCCATAACCGGCCATAGTCTAATCAGCAATAGGAATTTGCTCGTCCCAAGTCACAGTGAAATAAACAATAGCACACCCACGTGATTACCAAATCTTGCAAATAAGGAGTCCGGCTTTACTAGCTCTTGCCAAACTTCCCAATGCCTCTCCTTCACTCCAGGAGGCACCCAGTCATAAAATTATGAAACAAACTTCCTGACCATTTCCGAAACCAATTTCTCACCTCTGATGAAGGACAATTTGCAAAAGAGCTATATTGCTGGTCTTGGATTAGCCATGCTTTCTCAGTGGCTCTAACGCCATTAACTCTGTCTTGTCTCTAAATGTCCAGAATTCAAGAGCCCTTAATAGGAATGCGTCATTATATAACATTGGGGAGACATTCATTACATATCTCTGAAAATCTGCTTTCTGGAAATTAACCAATCAGTCAGTATTAAGCTCATGTTCATGTCAAGCATTTGAAGCTCAAATCACTTTACAATCCCTATAATGTAGCTCTTCCAAGTAGAAGATTTGGACCATTCTTAGAGGGGACGAATGATATATTGCCAAAGAGAAGACCAACTCTAGCTCACATGATATTTTATTCATGGAAAAAAAACATGAACTTCAACATTCGGTCTAATACACAGTAAACGGAACCTTTGCTAGATCAGCAGCAGCAGCAGAAACAGAAACTCAGAAAGGCTGGATCTGGGCTCCATGCAAGACCCACCAGGTCAGAAACTGTCTTTTAACTAATCTTTCAGGTGAGATGTAAGAACACTGAGGTTTGAGAAAGAAGGCATAGGCTAACTTTGACTCATTCACGTCTAACCTTTTTAATACTTGTGCTAAATAATAAAATGACTGTGGTTTTCCCTGATGGTTCAGCAGTAAAAAATCCTTCTGCAATGCAGGAGACTTGGGTTTGATCCCTGGGTCAGGAAGATCTCCTGGAGAAGGAAATGGCAACCCACTCCAGTATGCTTGCCTGGAGAATCCCATGGACAGAAGAGCCTGGCCGGTAATCATCCATGAGGTCACAAAGAGTCAGACACGACTTAGAGACAAAACAACTGCAACAATAATAAGACGGTAGCACTACTCTTTCAAAAAAGATTAAAGTTAGAGAATCAAACTTGAGCTCCAAAAATTCATCCTTCGCACTCATTCTACCACCATGTTATAAAAGAAACGCCTTTTCCACTTTCCTGTGCAGATATGCCAGCCATACCACCCAGCTGTGACCTCACATAGTAACAGCAGTGGTGTGAATAAAGCTGATTTGTCACAGCCAAGTTTGGTTTAAAAAACCTGGTGCAACAGAAAGTTGTAAACCTTATACACGTGGTTTTCAGAAAATTCCACGGGCTAACTGAAATAACCTGCATCCGGTGACTCTCCTGAGATTTAACAACATATGATAACATATTGAAAAGCAGAGACATTACTTTGCCAACAAAGATCTGTCTACTCAAGGCTATGGTTTTTCCTGTGGGCATGTATGGATGTGAGAGTTGGACTGTGAAGAAAGCTGAGCACCGAAGAATTGGTGTTTTTGAACTGTGGTGTTGGAGAAGACTCTTGAGAGTCCCTTGGATTGCAAGGAGATCCAACCAGTCCATTCTGAAGGAGATCAGCCCTGGGATTTCTTTGGAGGGAATGATGCTAAAGCTGAAAATCCAGTACTTTGGCCACCTCATGTGAAGAGTTGACTCATTGGAAAAGACTCTGATGCTGGGAGGGATTGGGGGCAGGAGGAGAAGGGGACGACAGAGGATGACATGGCTGGATGGCATCACTGACTCGATGGATGTGAGTCTGAGTGAACTCCGGGAGTTGGTGATGGACAGGGAGGCCTGGTGTGATGCAATTCATGGGGTTGCAAAGAGTTGGACATGACTGAGTGACTGAACTGAACTGAACTGAACCAAAATTAAAATTATATCTGGACAAGCAGGTAACAGAACTGCTGTCGAGAATTTACTGTCATTCAGTGAATTGTAACTCTTCTCCTCATTTCCATTCTGCTTGGATCACAAGGATATTCAAACATATATTCAATTCATGCCTGAACTGCTATGTGGCTTTGTGTGAGGGGTGGAGGCTGAGCTGTGGATTGCAGGCTAAGAAGTGAGCCAGAGAGACTGAAAGGAGGGGAGGAGAGTCTGAGCCCAGGTTGCCGTGACAAAATTCCACAGACTAAGTGGCTTAAACAACAGACACTTACTCTCTCACAGATTTGCAGTCTGGCGTTCCCAGGTTAGGGTGTCAGCCAGTGAGGTTCCTTGTGAGAGCTCTCCTTCCTCACTTGCCAACAGCTTCTTGAGTGATGCCCACATGGCCTTCCCTCTGTGGCCCCAAAATAGGGATATTTGCAGGAAGAAAGGGTTTGGGAAAGAGAGAGACATTTGGTGTTTCCTTCTCTGCTTATAAGGACGCTGGTCCCATCAGATTGAGATCCCATCCTTATGAGCTCATTTTACCTTTATTACCTCCTTATATTCTCTGTCTCCAAATCCACTCACTGGGAGTGAGGGCTTCAACATATTAATTTGATATCGGAGGGGATACAGTTCAGTCTGCTTCACCCTCTGGCCTCCCAATACTTGTAACTTTCTCACAGGCAAAATACACTCACCCTATCCCAACAGCCCCAAAGTCTTAATTCCTGCCAGCCTAAACTTTAGAGTTGAAAGCCCAAAGGCTCATCTAAATATTATCTAAATCAGTTATGAGTGAAACTTGAGATGTGATTCATCCTGAGACAAAGTTCTCTCCAGTTATGAACTGTGCGCACACGCGTGTGTGTGTGCATGTGTGTGTGTGTGCGTGTGCCTGTGCAGCTGTGCTCAGTCATGTCAGACTTTTTGTGACCCCTTGGAATGTAGCCCGCCAGGCTCCTCTGTCCTGTGAAACCAAACTGTTTGCCCCCCTCCCAAGTACAGTGGTGAGATAGGCATAGGATAGACGTTCCCGTTTCAGAAGGAGAAAATCAGAAAGAAGAAACGGACGCTGGGTCCCAAGCAAAACCAAAACCTAACAAGGCTAAACTCCTTAGATAGTAGATGTCAAGAGTAATCTTCTTTGGCTCCATGCTCATCCTTCCAGGCTTACTGGGGCAGCAGTGTCATCCCCATGGCCTTTGTTGATGGCCCTGTCCCTGAGACTCGGGCCTGCTCATACCAAGACACAGCTCCACCCTTTGAAAACAAGAAGGAATGAGCCATGCTCCCTGGGCCTCTGGTGCTAATCCTGATGATCTCTGAGTCATCTTTGGCACCATTCTTCCCTTTTCTTGAAGGATAATTGATGTTTACAACTGGATAGCTCTATTGTCTGGTCCTGTATATATATATATATTTTTTTGCCACATCGTGTGGCATGTGGAATCTTAGCTTCTTAACCAGGGATCAAACCCACGCCCCCTGCATTGGAAGAACCAAGTCTTAACCACTGGACTGCCAGGGAAGTCCCTGTCCTGTCCTGAAGAATCCCAGAAGTCTAACAGTCTTCCGTCACTCCTGTTTCCTCTGTTTAATGTAGTCCCAGCTGATTATGTCTCTGATGATATAATCCCATCTTTATTCTGGGTTTCTGCTGAAATGGCTCATTAAATTTGTGGTTTACACCCGCACTAATCTTACCAAATGAACAAGAACACCTCTGGTGTTCTCTTCAGAATGCCTTCCTCATTTTTTTGCAAAATGAATGAGCTGAGAATTTTCCAAGTTTTTAAGCTCTAGTTCCTTTCTGGTTAACAATTCCTTCAACTCACCTCTCTTTTCTTGCATTTTACTCTAAGCAGTAAGAGGAAGAAAGATACTTCTTCATCTCTGCTTAGAAAGTTTTTCGGCTAAATATCCAATTTCATCACTCACAATTTCTACCTTACACAAAACTCTAGAACATAAATCAGTCAAGTTCCTTGTTACTTTATAACAAGAATTGCCTTTCCTCCAGTTTCTAAGTTCCTCGTCATTAGATCAGCCTTTGATGTCCATATTTCTACCGGCATTGTATTCATGATAAAGTGTGTCTTCCCTAAGAGAATATTGGGTTGGCCAAAAAGTGCCTTCAGTTTCTAAGTAAAACTAAAAGATACTTTTTCATTTTCACCAAGAATTTTATTGAACAGTACATTCACTGTTTCGTTCCCCTACCTTCTGCCACATTCAGGCAACTTCATAATTTCATCTTCCCAAAACGTTTTATCTTTTTGAGCAATGAATTGTTCTAGGTACGTTTTACAGTCATCCAGGGAATTGAAATGTTTTCCATTAAAATGATTTTGTAAAGACCAAAATAAATGGAAACCAAAGGTGCAATGTCTGGTGAACACAGCTGATGAATCAGAATTTCTCAGCCAAGCCCTAACAGTTTTTGCCTGCTCATCAGAGAAGCATGTGGTCTTGTGTTATCCTGATGAATATTATGCGTATTTTTTGTTGACTAATTCTGGATGCTTTTCATGGAGTGCTGCTCTCAGCTGGTCTAATTGGGAGCAGTACTTGTTGGAATTGATCATTTGGCTTCCCAGAAGGAGCTCATAGCCGAGGACTTCCTTTCAATCTCACCATATACACAGCGTCACCTTCTTTGGATGAAGACCGGCCTTTGATATGGTTGTTGGTTGGTCATTTTACTTGCCCCATGATCTGTTTCATTCCTCTATATTGTACAATATCCACTTTTCATCACCTGTCACATTTTGTTTTAAAAATGAAAAGTTTTCGTTACATTTGAGCAGAGAATCACAGGTGGAAATACTGTCAAGAAAGGTTTTTTTTGCTTAATTTATATGAAACACAAACATCAAAGTGATTAACATAACCAAGCTAGTGCAAATCATTTTCAGCACTTGATTGTAACATTTTGAGCATGTTGGCTATCTCTCACATGGTATAACATTGATTGTTCTCAGTGTCTCAATTTGATCTCTACTGACTTCAACCGGTCTGCCCAACTGTGGAGAATTATCTAGAGAGAAATCTCCAGTACAAAACCTTGCAAAGCATTTTTGACATGTTCGATCAGTCAGAGCACCTTCTCCATACAATGCACACGTGTTTTTTTTAGTTCCAGTTGCTTTTTTTACCTTTCTTGAAATAATAAACCATAATATACTGAAAATGTTGCTTTTTTTCTTCCATCTTCAATATTAAAATGGTTACACAAAAGTTCTCCAATTTTGACAAGTTTTTTTTTAATGCACCATGGTCCAGAGCCCTTTCCTTTCTTCTGTAAGATGCTTCTCCATCCTTCCTAGATTTTATATCACCTTTCATCCCAAAGGACTCACACTTTTAAACTGAGAATAATAAAGCAAGAAACAACAGAATCGAGATGGGTGGGGAGGAAGTCAAGAGACTATATAAAAGGAGTGAGGGTAGGGGAGATAGGAAAACCAAATAATGGCAGAATGATCCTAGTATTCCTCCTTGACATTTACACTAGCACCAAACACAAGGATTACAAATGCGTGGATGGGCACGCCCAGGATCTCACCTGCCTTTCATGGGAGAGGGACTTTTGGCCTGATTGATATTCTTGGCACAAAAGCACAATGTCATTGCAACTCCTAGGCAAATCACTGTCTGAGAAAATGGTTTTCCACCCAGGCAAGCTGTTTTTCATCAGTAAGAAGTGATTGCATCTGAGTAACATGTATTCTTGTGATCTCTCTCTGACCCCTGAGACACGAGGTGAGAGAAGAGGACTCTCAGCTGGCTTGGGTCAAGCAGGCTCCACTCAAAAACACTTCCCTTGTGTATTCCTTTTAGAACCAGGACTAGGACATAAAGAGTGTAGAGCACGAAGGAAATAAGATGGGAAAGAAATGAATATTTTCAAGAGAAAATGACTGTATGACACAGAAGAGGGAAAACTGTCCCTTGTCCATACACACCACTGGAGGTCTATGTGTTTCTTTGAGGATCTTCCTCTGCCTTTGGGAGGTAAAACATGGGTCACATAAATACAGCATTGTTATGGCAATTACTCACTGGTGACAGGTAGGGAAGATTCTGTTACCTGTACCAGGCTGGGAAATACAAATGCAAGGTTTTAAAACTGCTTCTACTTATGGCGCGACCAGCTCACATTTCATTCTCTTCCACTCATCACTGGTCCCCACCCACATCCTCTTCCCCTTCATCACTTTCTGCCTAAATCTCCAAATAGTATCCCCATCACTCACAAGAGGCCAAGGGCAGCAGACGTCTTAGCCAAGTTTCCCCTCTGGTTCCAAAGAGGAAGGAAACACACATGTGTAGTTTCAGAATGAGCCCCTCCAGGATACCAGGGATGGAAGGCCCTGTCATCCAAGGGTGTTTCTTTAATCTGGAACTCCAAATTTAGCCAGTGATCCAACCCAGGCTGAGAGAGTTTCTTCCTTTCTATACACTTCAGCCTATCAGCAGAAATAGAAACTGGAAAATCTCAGGGGAGTCACACTATCCCTGCAGGTTTTCAGTTATTTGGCACACTCTGCCTCAGGGATTTCTGCACTGAGTTTATTGGAATCATCTCTTTTTATTGAAGTGAAACATGCCTGCAGAGGCCCGATGGACCAAGTGGTTTGGAGTGGTAAAAAACTAAAAGGCTTTCAAATGTGAACCAGGAAGAAAGAACCCCTGGTGGCCAGGCTTCCCAGGTGGCACTAGTGGTAAAAAAAACACCCGCTTGACGATATAGGAAAAGTAAGAGAAGCAGGTTCGATCCCTGGGCAAGGAAGATCCCCTGGAGGAGGGCATGGCAACCTATTCAAGTATTCTTGCTTGGAGAATCCCATGGATGGAGGAGCCTGGCAGGCTACTGTCCATAGGGTCACAAAGAGTTAGACATGACTGAAGCGACTTAACACACACACAGAAGGAAACTTTGGTTCCACCGCCCTTTTCCTTTGTCTGTAAGTGAATCTCATTTTCTTAGACTCTTGACCTGCAAAATGAAGGGGATATGAAGTCCTGCACAACTGCAGCGCAGAGTATTTTTCCAAGTTAAAATAAAACAATGTAAGGGGCTTCCCTGGTGGTCCAATGGTTAAGAATCTGCCTTCCACTGCAGGGGACACTCATTCAGTCCATGGTCCGGGGGTCTGATCTCATGTGCTGCCGGGCAACTAAGACCCAAAACAGCCAAAATTAAGAATAAATACATAAATGAATATTTTTGATAATATAAATCTTTAGGAAAAGAGCTGCTTAAAATTCACCCAGAAGACCATGGCATCCGAAGATCGTGGCATCCGGTCCCATCACTTCATGGGAAATAGATGGGGAAACAGTGGAAACAGTGTCAGACTTTATTTTTGGGGGCTCCAAAATCACTGCAGATGGTGACTGCAGCCATAAAATTAAAAGACGCTTACTCCTTGGAAGGAAAGTTATGACCAACCTAGATAGCATATTGAAAAGCAGAGACATTACTTTGCCAACAAAGGTCCGTCTAGGGCTATGATTTTTCCTGTGGTCATGTATGGATGTGAGAGTTGGACTGTGAAGAAAGCTGAGCACCGAAGAATTGATGCTTTTGAACTGTGGTGTTGGAGAAGACTCTTGAGAGTCCCTTGGACTGCAAGGAGATCCAACTAGTCCATTCTGAAGGAGATCAGCCCTGGGATTTCTTTGGAAGGAATGATGCTAAAACTGAAACTCCAGTACTTTGGCCACCTCTTGCAAAGGTTGACTCATTGGAAAAGAGTCTGATGCTGGGAGGGATTGGGGGCAGGAGGAGAAGGGGACGACAGAGGATGAGATGGCTGGATGGCATCACTGACTTGATGGATGTGAGTCTGAGTGAACTCCGGGAGTTGGTGATGGACAGGGAGGCCTGGCGTGCTGCGATTCATGGGGTCGCAAAGAGTCAGACATGACTGAGTGACTGAACTGAACTGAACTGAACTGAATTGAAAATTCACCCAAAGGAGATTTTGTACTTATTCATTATTATTATTCTATCATTATATTATTATTGTTACTGTCACCTCTAAAATTCTGAAATGTGTTCAGGGATAGAAAATTTTTAAAAGATATTCTGAGACTTTTTTACATTAATAATTATTGGGAAGATATTTCTTGTATATTGATCAGTTTTAGATTATAGCAGTCATCATAAATGTTTGTAACATTTTTCTCCTGGTTTATTTGTTTCTGATGGGAAAGACAGTGCAGAAAAGACAGTTAAAAGACCCTATTATTGTAAACTTCATCCATGTGATGTCGATGGGTCTTAATTTAATACTAGAAACCCCTACCATAGCCATTCCTAAAGTGTAATCTGATTCACCCAGGGATTCTCTGAGATCCTTGTTCTGGTCCAGAAAAGGAAAATGATTTTCATAGTAATACTAAGAAGTCATTTGCCTTTTTCATTGTGTTAACATTTGCACTAGTTGCCCAAAAGCAAAATTAGGTATAATAGCTGCTGCCTTAGTATTAATAACAATCAAGGCAAGGGCTCCAGCCTACATCAGTAGTCTCTCTCTCTCTATATATATATATATTTTTTTTTGTCACAATGAACTCACAAGGAAAGTGGCGGGGTTGGGGGGAGGAGACTATCTCATGTCCTCGATAAAACAGGAAAATGATTAACTTAGTTAACCTTGACCCTTGACCAGAGTCTTTTTCAATATTCTACAAGATAAAATAGGAAGCATGCATAAAGCACTTCAACAACTATACTCCAGCACATATGCAGTTTTGAGTTGCAAGCTAAAATAGCCTACTCTTTCATGGAACAGCATTTTTCTCTGAAAGACATGCGTGCCCAATCGCTCAGTAATGTCCAACTCTTTGCAACCCCTGGACTGTAGCCCACCAGGCTCCTCTGTCCATGGGATTTCCCAGGCAAGAATACTGGAGTGGGTTGCCATTTCCTTCCCAGGGAATCTTCCCGACCCAGAGGTCAAACCTGTGTCTCTTGCATATCCTTCGTTGGCAGGTGGCTTCTTTACCACAGCGCCACCAAGACAGTTGACAATAAACTATTGTTATTTAAACTATCTTTTTGACAGAATTTTTCTTGAGAGTAAATAAAAAGAGCTTGTCACTTCAAGGAAAATGACAGACATTATTTGTGCCAAAGATAAAAATTCGAGCTTGATAACCTCCTGATGCTTAAAGATTTTTCTAATGAGCTCAGTGATATTAATAAATGTAATTTTTAAAAAATATTGTATATTCAATATTTGGAAGCTCAAATATTCACCCAGTGAAGAAAAATTTTCCCATGATCGAGTCATTATATGGCAAAATCATGCTCGGGCAAAAGATCCATTCAGAAAACATAATTAGTTTCATTAAAATCAGTTATTTTTTGCTAAAAGTTGCACAGTTTATCAGTTATTTTTAAACAAATATCTTAAATTTCTTTCAGTTTTGACTTCACTAAAATTATTTTATTTTAATGTATTTTCTCATTGCTATTTAAACAAAAATTAGTATTTTAAATATTTTCAGTATTAGTTCTAATATTTTAAATATAACCTACATAAACAAAAGCTTTTGGGGGGGGGTTCCTCAAAAAATTTTAAGAGTATGAGGGATTCTGGTCTAAGTCAAAGCCCCTCACCACTATTTGTCATGTCCATTTCCACTCCCTGAGTTGGAAATCAGCCTGGTGAGCACTGGCTGTCAAATTGCACCATCTATTGAGAAACATTTTCCAAATTCCAAAAGATTGCTTGCCTCGGGAAAGTGCTTGGTATAAGATGAAGGTCTGCAGTTTTCCTCCTGTGTCTCACCTGATGTCTCAGGGACAGCTTTGTAGCAAAGGGGAATATACTGTTGAGGAAAATCTTTCAAAGCTGAGTCTTTCCCTTCCTCATTCCAGATAAATGATATTAATGCACAGCCTATTACCTAATGGGATTGCGGTTTAACTTCCTTTTCTCAAGCCTTTTATGGGAAAGCTCAAAAGATGGGGCAGCCCACAGTGCACACTGAACTGTTCGAAGAGCGATTCCTACCACCGCACCCTGGGTTTCCCTGCTTTCCTGAGTTTAAATTTGTACCAGGCATATGTGTTGAAGCAATTTGCAAATGTGGCTTAAGATAAACCTTTGCTGGGGAATGTAAGAGAGTAGAAATGAGGATTGAGTCTTCAAAGAGGTGTTACTCATGTAATTGTCTCCTATGGAATGATTAAGAAAAGAAAGGCCTGGTTTCCACTCTGAACTGCATTTCATTTCTGAAGAAAGAAAACAGATGAGCAATTATTTTGATATTCCACCAACCATAGCGCTTTGGGCAGTCTCATAAGGGAAAAATGCAGAGCTATGACTCTTGCAAATAATTTCTATTATGTAAGTACTGAGCCTGCACCCCTTCCTTTTCTGGCCCATCTCTCCTCCCACCATGACTTTCTAAGATGTCTGCTCAATATGTATATGCATAGTTTTTCAGAGTGAAAATGTTTTCCTGGAGGAACTGGGATCAGGTTCAACTGAGAGTGATTGAAAAGTTAGAATAAAATTGGCTTAAATGAGAGGAACATTTGTATAATCTCTTATGCGAATGTGGCTGATCCAGGACTGGAATGATGAGACCATTGTAATCAGGGCCCCCAATACTTTCTACCCTGATGTTCCATTATTCTCATCAGGACTCAGCACCAGCCATCATATCTGTATTCCAGGCAGCAGGAAATACAGAAAAAAAAGGAGGCAGAATAAGGCTACAGCCTCTCCTTTAGTGACACTTCCTAGATATACACACTACTATTTATAGCCCTTGATTCTTTCCTCAAGGATGATGGGGAAAATGGATATTGGAAGGCAGGAAGACAGTTTTTCTTCTAGGTGGTCATGGCTGCTAGCATTCAGAGGTTTTGTGATTGAGGAAGAAGAGGGACATAAACTTTCAGGAATGATCAGCAGTTCCATGTATATTTTTAAATGAGTTTAGGCAAGTGAACAATGATTACAGAGACTGTCACATGTATCACAGCAAGAAAAGAGCAAGCATTGAGGTGTCATTCTGAACAAGGTATGTTCTTATGTACCTTGCCCTATTCTGTGCCCAGAATTTAACAGCAATGGTTGATTGGGGTTCTTCAGCCAATGTGGGTCTTGCTGTGCGTCAGCCTAACTGATCCTGAAGAAGTTTCTAAAAGTTGAAATTTTATACCAACTACTAGAAGATCAATTGAGGATGACTCAGCAGACCCAACTGAGATATACGCTTCTTCAAACAATTGGCCTCTGCACTGTATACATAAATCAAGAAATGAAACAGAGTGTTGTTCTCACATAAGTTCTAATTCATCTTCACTGAGGAATTGGGAAACCTTGTCAGGCAGATCTGAAGGTAATGCCTTGTTGCAACCCTTGCTGGCACTGTTTCATTTTCAATATCACTTCTGTGTGCACACTATTGCCTCGGATCAAAGCTGATTGTAATCAAAGAGTCTCAGTATCTCTTCCTAGGAAAGCTACATGTCCCTGCTTTACCCACGGTTGGCATCAACCAGGTTCTCAGAGGAGGGGCCCTCTCCTAAGAGGACACTCAGCCGCCTGAGGATTATATTAGTCAACCCTGGAAAAGGTTTGCTCTTCGTGTGTGTTCTTTGGTAACTCTCTGACAAATGCTGTCCACCAGCTTCCTCGTGGCTCTGACGGTCTCTAAGTCGCGGGCAGCTCTTGTTCAATGGTGCAAAATATTCCCTCCTCCTCTGCAGCCACTTAGCGGGCGGGGCGTGGGCTGGAAGGGGCCTCAGCTTCCTCTAGGGGACCAATGACTCAGGGCTTGGGAAGTGACCCCGCTGGGATCTGGGCTGTTTTCATCATGGCGCAACTGTGCCTTCAGGCCCCAGCGAAACGTCTACCTCCCCTTAAACATGCAGTCCCCTGAAAAGACAAAATGCCGGGAAATTGACATGGACACACTGCTATATGTAAAATGGATAACCAACAAGTCCTATTGTACAGCACAGGGGACTCTGCTCAATGTTATGTGGCAGCCTGGATGGGAGGGGAGTTTGGGGAAGAACGGATGCTTGTATATGTATGGCTGAGTCCCTTTGCTGTCTACCTGAAACTATCAAAGCATGGTTAGTTTAGGACTTTCCTCATGGTCCAGCGGTTAAGAATCCACCTGCCAGTGCAAGGGACACGGGTTGGATCCCTGGTCCGGGAAGATTCCACATGCCAGTGGGGGCAACTAAGCCTGTATGTCACAACTATTGAAGCCCTCACACCCTAGAGCCTGTGCTGTGCATGAAAAGAGAAGCCAAGGAGGTGAGAAGCCAGAGCACCAAAACTAGAGAGTCGCCCTCACTGGCCACAGCCAGAGAAAGTCAGTGCGTAGCAATGAAGACCAGCCCAGCCAAAAATAAATAGATATATTTTAAAACTTTTAAATAAATAAATGTGAGAATAAAAAAAGAAGCATGGGCTGTCTTTGTTTGTTTTCTGCAGCACTTTGGTTCTAAAATTGATTTCCATTCATTTGTATTTGAGTACAGCTGCTTGATCTCAGGTAATGTAGTTTGGGGGTCTGAAGTCACTTTCTGGAGTGGGAACGATTTTATGCACCAAGGTTAAAAGTGTAGGAAGCATCTTTCAAATAGAGCTCTGGTCTCCTAGGGTAACAGTGTCTGCGTGTTGTCATCATAAAGCCATGCGGTCCCCTCTTGAAAACTTTGTCATGGCCGGGATAAGCGAAGACACTGAGGCACCGCTGCTTCACGCAGGTGACAGTCAAATCTCTTGCTTGTTCGCTGCCACCGTGGATTTTGAAATACCTCAACATGCCTTCTCGTAAGAGCTTCTATGCATTTATCAAAATTGTTTACAGGATGTTTTTAGTCTTTTCTTCCAACACAGGAGTCACTTTCTCAGGACTGTTACCTATCAGTAAGCCTCTTTATATTGGTGGAGGATAAAGGCTTTATTTTGAGATTAATGGATATGATGTTGCCCAATGCTTGTTCCAGTTGAGAAATCCTGGGCTAATTAATTAGAAACATACTTGGAATGTAAAGTGAGCTTATTTAGGATAGGAGTTATATAATAAAGCATTGAGAATTTCACTGTTTTTTTTTTTTTTTTTTTAGTTTCTTCTACAGTCAAATATTTTAGGGGAAAATACACCTTTCTATAATTCTTACTTAGAAGTATAGGATCTTTTTTAAAAATTTTATTTCATTGCAGTCTTTTTTTTTGACATGTACACACTGCTTATATTTATTTATTTACTTGCTTATTTGGCCATGCTAGGTCTTTGCTGCTGCACACGGGCTTTCCCTGGGTTCAGAGAGCAGGGGTTACTCTCTAGTAGCGGAGTACAGGCTTCTCACTGCAGTGGCTTCTCTCGCTGTGCCACACAGACCCTAGCATGTGGCTGTCAGTAATTGTGGCTTGAGGGCCCCAGAGCATCCAGGCTTCAGCAGCTGTGGTGCACAGTCTTAGTTGCTTCATGGTATGTGGCATCTTCTGGATCGGGAATTGAACCTGTGTCCTCTGCATAGGCAGGCAGACTTTTATCCCCCGCACCACCAGGGAAGTCCTAGGATCTATTTTTATCATTAAATGTTTGACACAAAAAATATTCATTAGCTGAAAGACATTCTAAGATCACATTCAAATTTGAGTATTGATTGGAAAGAAAAAATCTACAAGGTAAGAAAATACTTCTCTTTCTACTTAAAACTAAAGAATAAGTTCTATTTCCATGGACTCAAGCCAGGATTTCTTTTCTATCATTTAGTGTAAAATTAAGGAAAAACTCAGTTATCTCAAAGACTGTGGTTGTTCAGTAGCTCAAGCGTCTGCCTCTTTACGACTCCATGGACTGCGGCACAGGCTTCCCTGTCCTTCTCCGTCTCCTGGAGCTTGCTGAAACTCATGTCCATTGAGTTGGTGACACCATCCAACTATCTCAAAGATAGACTGCATTTTACAAAGACTGATCCCCTTTATATTTTTAACATCCTGTTTTCAAGAACAAAAAAGCATATATGTCCCCCCACCACCCCTCAATCATCATCTTTTGAAGGTCTGCTTAAAAAGCCAGGATTAAGGAGAGCTCTTTTATAATATATCCTTGACATCCTAGAAAAACCACTAAGTCTTGCAACAAAGATCTGTTTTATAACATATTATAACTCTGTACTCATTAATATGATAACAACTAGGCATATGTGAAGTTGCTCAGTCATGTCCGACTCTTTGCAACCGCATGGACTGTAGCCTACCAGGCTCCTCCATCCGTGGGATTCTCCAGGCAAGAGTACTGGAGTGGGTTGCCATTTCTTTCTCCAGGAGATCTTCCCAACCCAGGGATCGAACCCGGGTCTCCCACATTGCAGACAGACGCTTTACCGTCTGAGCTACCAGGGAAGCTCAAAATGAAAGTGACGTCGCCCAGTCGAGTGACTTGAAGACCTACAAGACCTTCTAGAACTAACACCCAAAAAAGATGTCCTTTTCATTATAGGGGACTGGAATGCAAAAGTAGGAAGTCAAGAAACACCTGGAGTAACAGGCAAATTTGACCTTGGAATATGGAATGAAGCAGGGCAAAGACTAATAGAGCTTTGCCAAGAGAACGCACTGGTCATAGCAAACACCCTCTTGCAACAACACAAGAGAAGACTGTAAACATGGACATCACCAGATGGTCAACACCGAAATCAGATGGATTATATTCTTCACAGCCAAAGATGGAGAAGCTCTATACAGTCAGCAAAAACAAGACCGGGAGCTGGCTGTGGCTCAGATCATGAACTCCTTATTGCCAAATTCAGACTTAAATTGAAGAAAGTAGGGAAAACCACTAGACCATTCAGGTATGACCTAAATCAAATCCCTTATGATTATACAGTGGAAGTGAGAAATAGATTTAAGGGACTAGATCTGATAGATAGAGTGCCTGATGAACTATGAATGAGGTTCATGACATTGTACAGGAGACAGGGATCAAGACCATCCCCATGGAAAAGAAATGCAAAAAAAGCAAAATGGCTGTCTGAGGAGGCCTTACAGATAGTTGTGAAAAGAAGAGACATGAAAAGCAAAGGAGGAAAGGAAAGATATAAGCATCTGAATGCACAGTTCCAAAGAATAGCAAGGAGAGATAAGAAAGCCTTCCTCAGTGATCAATGCAAAGAAATAGAGGAAAACCATAGAATGGGAAAGACTAGAGATCTCCTCAAGAAAATCAGAGATACCAAGGGAACATTTCATGCAAAGATGGGCTTGATAAAGGACAGAAATGGTATGGACCTAACAGAAGCAGAAAATATTAAGAAGAGGTGGCAAGAATACACAGAAGAACTGTACAAAAAAAGAGATTCATGACCCAGATAATCACGATGGTGTGATCACTGACCTAGAGCCAGACATCCTGGAATGTGAAGTCAAGTGGGCCTTAGAAAGCATCACTACGAACAAAGCTAGTTGGAGGTGATGGAATTCCAGTTGAGCTATTCCAAATCCTGAAAGATGATGCTGTGAAAGTGCTGCACTCAATATGCCAATTTGGAAAACTCAGCAGTGGCCACAGGACTGGAAAAGGTCAGTTTTCATTCCAATCCCAAAGAAAGGCAATACCAAAGAATGCTCAAACTACCGCACAGTTGCACTCATTTCACATGCTAATAAAGTAATGCTCAAAATTCTCCAAGCCCGGCTTCAGCAATATGTGAACTGTGAACTTCCAGATGTTCAAGCTGGTTTTAGGAAAGGCAGAGGAACCAGAGATCAAATTGCCAACATCTGCTGGATCATAGAAAAAGCAAGACAGTTCCAGAAAAACATCTATTTCTGCTTTATTGACTATGCCAAAGCCTTTGACTGTGTGGATCACAATAAACTGTGGAAAATTCTGAAAGAGATGGGAATACCAGACCACCTGACCTGCCTCTTGAGAAACCTGTAAGCAGGTCAGGAAGCAACAGTTAGAACTGGACATGGAACAACAGATTGGTTCCAAATAGGAAAAGGAGTACATCAAGACTGTGTATTGTCACCCTGCTTATTTAACTTACATGCAGAGTACATCATGAGAAACACTGGGCTGGAAGAAGCACAAGCTGTAATCAAGATTGCCGGGAGAAGTATCAATAACCTCAGATATGCAGATGACACCACCCTTACGGCAGAAAGTGAAGAGGAACTCAAAAGCCTCTTGATGAAAGTGAAAGTGGAGAGTGAAAAAGTTGGCTTAAAGCTCAACATTCAGAAAACGAAGATCATGGCATCTGGTCCCATCACTTCATGGCAAATAGATGGGGAAACAGTGGCTGACTTAATTTTTGGGGGCTCCAAAATCACTGCAGATGGTGATTGCAGCCATGAAATTTAAAGACGCTTAATCCTTGGAAAGAAAGTTATGATCAACCTAGATAGCATATTCAAAAGCAGAGATATTACTTTGCCAACAAAGGTCCATCTAGTCAAGGCTGTGGTTTTTCCAGTAGTCATGTATGGATATGAGAGTTGCACTGTGAAGAAAGCTGAGTGCCGAAGAATTGATGCTTTTGAACTGTTGTATTGGAGAAGCCTTTTGGGAGTCCCTTGGACCGCAAGGAGATCCAACCAGTCCATCCTAAAGGAGACCAGTCCTGGGTGTTCATTGGAAGGACTGATAATGAGGCTGAAACTCCAATACTTTGGCCACCTCATGCAAAGAACTGACTCATTGGAAAAGACTCTGATGCTGGGAGGGATTGGGGGCCGAGGGAGAAGGGGACGACAGAGGATGAGATGGCTGGATGGCACCACCGACTCAATGCACATGAGTCTGGGTGATCTCCGGGAGTTGGTGATGGACAGGGAGGCCTGGTATGCTGTGATTCATGGGGTTGCAAAGAATCAGACGCGACTGAGTGACTGAACTGAACTGAGGCATATGTGGCAACGTAAATTAAGAGTTAAATAAACTAAAATTAAATAAAATGGAACATCAGCCCATGGGCTTACGAGCCTCATTTCAAATGCTCAGCAGTCACCTACCACTGGTGGTTGTTGACGGACTGCCATAGGCAAAGCACAAACTCCATTTTCAGCACTACACGAAGTTCACTGGACAGTCCTGTTCTGGGGTCTACTCTAGTCCAGATAATCTGTTTTTTTAAAAGGGCTCAACAAAGAGACCTCCAGAGTGAGAGCACAGGAAGGAAGAGACGGGGAGAGGCTTTGAAACAAACAGGCTCTGCCTTGATGTCACACAGTAACCTTCCAAGGAAAGCCAGCTATAGCAGTGCTTCCTCTTTTTACAGAACTTTTGAAATCACTGCTTGGATTTCCACTGCATGCAAAGGGACAAGGAAGTCATTAATTGTGGGGATTTACCGCCTCTGGAAAAAGAGAGACTCATGTATGCCCCCAAATCATCATCATCAGAGGGTGTTATCAGACATCTCTGTGTGCGACTCACTGTGTGACCAAAATTAGCAGCAGATTCAGCTGAGAATAGGAAGAAACAAGGGCAGGACAGACTTTCTAAGGAAATGGAGAAAGCTGAGGTTCTCCACTCGGATTTTCCACGGTTGTGTTGCGCTCTATTTTAGAACCAGCTACCTTTTCATCAAGTCCATCCCCCTGTTCTACAAATGAGATCACTGAGGCCCCGAGATGAGGAAGTGACTTGCACAAGGATGCTCACACTGTCCCAGGAACAAGACAGGGTGAGGTCTCCTTTCTATAAATATTTTATCCTTCTTACTACTCCCTGCTTACCTTATACACCAGTCAGACAGACATTCCAACTCTCCCTTTGAAACAAACTCTATGACAAAATAACTACTTTTTAAAGAAGCTAAAATATCATGGTTCAGGAAAGCACTGTAACGGTAAGCACTCTGGTGGTACAAGTGCATATCTGTTAAATATCTCTTCCCGGTTTTATTTCTTCATGAAATGATTTAGGGTCTGGTTGCTGGCTCATTTGCTCTCTTAAGTGAAGTGAAGATGTTAGTTGCTCAGTTGTGTCCGACTCTTTGTGACCCCATGAACTGTAGCCCACCAGGCTCCTCCTCCAGGCAAAAATACTGGAGTGAGTAGCCATTCCCTTCTCTAGGGGATCTTCCCAACCCAGGGATCAAACTGGGGTCTCCTGCATTGCAGGCAGATTCTTTACCAGCTGAGACACCAGGGAAGCCCCAGTTGCTCTCTGCCCATCCTCAAAATCCCTCCCCTCTTGACATCTCAGACAGTGGATGGGCACCGGTGGATTCTCTCTGAGTGCAGAATTTCCTTACCAAAGAAACTTGGGGAATGGGTTACTTCCAACCCTCTGAGTGAACTTTAAGCTAAGACTTCAGCTGTTTTAGGGACTGCCCTGGTAGCTCAGCTGGTAAAGAATCCACCTGCAATGCAGGAGAACCTGGTTCAATTCCTGGGTCGGGAAGATCTGTTGGAGAAGGCATAGACTACCCACTCCAGTATTCTTGGGCTTCCCTGGTGGCTCAGCTGGTAAAGAATCTGCCTGCAATGTGGGAGACTTGGGTTCGATCCCTGGGTGGGCAAGATCCCCTGGAGAAGGGAAAGGCTACCCACTCCAGTATTCTTGGGCTTCCCTGGTGGCTCAGCTGGTAAAGAATCTGCCTGGGATGTGGGAGACTTGGGTTTGATCCCTGGGTTGGCAAGATCCCCTGGAGAAGGGAGAGGCTACCCACTCCAGTATTCTGGCCTGGAGAATTCCATGGACTGTATGGTGCATGGGGTCTCAAAGAGTCGGGCACAACTGAATTACTTTCACTTTTCAGTAGTTCTTGCTTTGATTTAGAGCCTAGAGCCACAGTCCCCTAGGAGAGTGAGCTTGAAGTAGACCTTGCCCTTGGTCTTGGTTTGGGGATCAGCAGAGCAGTGTTTAAGGGAGAAGGCAATGGCACCCTACTCCAGTACTCTTGCCTGGAAAATCCCATGGATAGAGGAGCCTGGTAGGCTGTAGTCCATGGGGTTGCTAAGAGTCAGACACGACTGAGCGACTTCACTTTCACTTTTCCCTTTCATGCATTGGAGAAGGAAATGGCAACCCACTCCAGTGTTCTTGCCTGGAGAATCCCAGGGATGGGGGAGCTTGGTGGGCTGCCGTCTATGGGGTCTCACTTTTATGTCCAAAGAGCTTGACCTCAAACCCAAGCTCAGCACTAAGTGCATTTGATCATGTACTGACCTCAGCCTCAACCTACAAAGTTCAAATATTAAGACCCATTTCCCTGTGGTTTTGAAGGGATTAAATTGGTTCCACTGTGTAAATAACACAGTATTTTAGTGTCAGAAACATGAAACTCACACCCTGGAAGGTGATGCTGTTGTTACCTGATCCGAGAATCTGCAGACACTGCAGGGCTCCAGCTTCCCATCAGCCACCCTGGAGCCAGCGTTCAGACCTCGGCTTCTCTGCCACCAGCTGGGGGAGCATTTCCAGTCTCAGCTCTCAGATTTTGTCACTTTAATAAATGCATCAGACCACAAGGTGGTGCTTTATTCTAATGTTTGATATTAGGAGGATTTTTCCAACCACAAGAAGTGAATAACAAGGCACACTCAGCATCATTACCAAGTGTCAACTCTCTAACTCTAAACGCAAATGTCTGGGTAGGCTCCCGTCCTCTGTGACTGATGACCGAGGAGCACAGAGCTCCGTGGAGCAACAGGTCCTCCTGGTTCTGTCCCCAACTGGGAGGGAAAGGAAGAGAGCCCCAGCAAAGCTGATGCCTTTCCTGGGTTTCTTTTTCTATAGTGTTATGTAAATTCCTGTCAAACCTACGCACCCACTGTGTGGTTTCCTCAGTTTCTATCTTACTCACTCTGCTGGTGAGCAATGGTTCACAGGGTGCACTGATGAGGAGGAGAAGAGGGCATCTTGGTGACATCTGCTCTGAGATGGTGAGATGTCCACTTGCTCCTTGTAGAGTAGTGACTAAAGCCTCTGGCCACGAGTGTAGATCATGGGGCTCTGTGTGCAAAGCAGACGCCCACCCCTCTTAAGGTGCAGCTTGCCAACACATGTGCCACCCCAGTCTCATTCCGTTGGCATTAGACAACACAGCAGCAGTTTTGCCCACTGGGTTAACTATGTTCAATTAGCAGAGCAGCTTAATGATCTAAAGGACTTTATAACCAATGTCCAGTCATTATTAGAGGCCATAGAGAATTAACAATTCTGAGTCCTAGTCTAGGCTCAGCCACTAGCTGGCTGCATGAATTCAGGCAATTTCATGGATTTTGTTCACCTTTAAAATTTTTGTGCACCTAAAATCCAATATCATGGATTTTGTTTACCAAGAAGGTAAGAAGACCATGTGTGCGTGCTCAGTTGCGCAATTGTGTCCGACTCTTTACTACCCCAGGGACTGTATCCCACCAGGCTCCTCTGTCCATGGGATTTCCAGGCAAGAATACTGGAGTGGGTTGCCATGTCCTGCTCCAGGGGATCTTCCCAACCCAGGGATCAAACTTCAGTCTCTAGCATCTCCAGCATTGGCAGATTGATCCTTTACCACTGAGCCACCTGGGAAGCAGGCAGGTAGACCAGATGGTCTTTATGCCCATCCTGAAGTCAGCATCCTTTTTCCCTTAGGAGAGGTCCTGCATCTGCTCAAGATGTGAGTTGTTGTGGAGGCCACGAAGGCTTTATGAGGAATCCCAGATAATATCCAGCAAAGACAGTAAGAGGTGAGAGAAAGGCAGGAAATGGACAGAGTGAGGAAGGGCTAGGCTTGGAGACCAGAGGATACTGAGAAAAGGGGAGAGAGCTGGGGAGAAGAGAACTTGGATCCTGTAAACTTGCGTTAAGACATCAGGGCAAAGTGAGAGGCTTTTGTGGAATATGGCTGCTGTAAAGGAAAAAGGCAGTGGCGGCGGGGGGAAGGTAAAGCGCTTTCTTTGGATCCAGGCAGAGGATTAGCCCGAGGATGATTTTCTATTATAGCTGATCCTCTGATAACAGCTTTCTAAAGGCTTGTGTAGACGTCCCTTCACCAAGACCTTTGACCTTTTAATCCTTCTGAAAGTGACCTGTCCTCTCTTTCCCCTAATGAGAACAGAGACAAATAAAAGAAAGTTTGTCAGCAGTCATTCCAAGAACATTCTGTTGATTTTCTCATTCTGCTTTAAGGCTGCACCCAACAACCTTCCATTATAAGATAACGAAGAAAAAAAAAACATGTCCATGAGTCACAACAGCTATGGTCAATAAGTCACATCTTACAGCAGCTTCTTTGGCCTGTTCATAGTCTGAGTGAAAGAATCAGGATCAGTTAGGCTCAACTTCATTTTCATAGACTCACTTTCCTTTTAATTAAGAAAGTCATGCATTTTTCTTCGAGTGATATAGCACTTGGTGGAAGGCGCAGGAGATGACAGCACCAGGTTGCTTGGCTCAGAGGAGAGACAAGGCAAGATCGCTACATTCCACCACTTACTGAATTTGGAGAAGCACTGCATTTGTCCTCTTGAAATGATCTGACTCAGCTTCTTCGAATTTTATGAGTACTCTGGTCATGTTATTTGAGACTCATCCGCCCTTTACTTATTTGTATTAGACATTTTATTGTTTGGGAAAAAAATGAACTCAATTACTACAAGTATGAACAGACATCTGGAAGAGTGATCTAGTCTAGTATTAATGGAGACTGTTATTGTGTTACTAAAAATTATACACATTGTATATATTAAGATATACAATATATTAAATATATATTGTATATATTTAAAATACATAATAAAATAAAAAACATATTTGATGTTATATTCTGAAAGATTATATAAAAACGGTGAAAAACTGTTCTCTCTTGGAGAAAATGTTACAACTTTAACTTTTCTTTCTTTAGTTCAAATGCTAATGCATTCTTTGTGGTTTTAAGTCTATGAATTTTTTGGAAAAACTTGCTTGGATCCAAATTCATCACTGAATACATCAGAATCTTGAGAGAGATAAAAACTTACCAAAAAGAAGGGGTTACCATCGATGTGTATGTGATGTCTCTAAGCAAAAATTAAATGAATAAATAAGATAAGAATATTAGTCATTCTAATCAGGGTCAGGGTTACAGTGTCTTTAAATTTCACCCATTCCCTTTCTGTTTAATAAAATAAATTTATAGGTTTAACCTATGACTCCACAGATAGCCATGCGTTTTCTTTCGCAATGCTTGTCAAATAAGCCCCTGAAATATTTTCATTTTGCTTCTGTTCAGAGCACAACCCTGGAAGAATCTAGAAATCAAATTATAGGCTAGTTCGAGTAGGAGAAAAAAAAATCATTTTTAATAGTCAAGCTGGAGCAACAAAAGCAAATGGGAACTATAGCAGAGCATGTTTCAGGTCGATTTCATGATAGGACTTTTCCATTAGTCTTTAGATTTTTTAAATCCGTGGTTTTTGTCATGTTCTGTTAAATACGGATTTCACTTTTGTTTATCAAAATTGGAGTTCTGATGCATCACTGGTCCTTGAAGTGTAAGTGCCAGTCAGAGAAGGTGGCTCCCAGAAGCCGTTGCAGCCCGCTGTGGGTGAGTGTGTTCCCATTACCCCCTCCCTCAGGAGCCCAGTACAAGCGGGCAGGCCAGGGTTTGATGGCTGCGAGTTCAAAGCAGCTTCTGGGCCGCTTAATCTCATGGTTTACTGTTGAGTTATAAATCTATTTTTTATTAAAATATAATTATATGTCCATGGTGACAATGCTCACATTTTACGGCAAGCCATTTTTCACACTAGGAGGTCTGCAGATAGATTGCTGGAGGTGCAGGGAATTCTGTTTCTCTACCTTAGGCTATGAGCTACTGTCCAAGTACCATATCTCTCATAAATTATTTTCAACAGTCTCTTGGGTCTCCAAAAGATGCCCTGTTCGCTCCTTACACCCTTTTCCCTACCATCTGGAAAAGGCCCCGATCACTTAATGGAACAGACACAGGCAAATCCACCTACATGCTGAAATGTATTTGTAGCCCCCAGATCAATACTCACAGCACTTTCACGATGATTAATGAACATGTGCTGGATGAGGAAGCATATGAATTACCAACAGGCATGTTCCCAGCTTCTTGTTTCAGCTCTCACGCTAATAAAGTCTCCTCTCTGCTGTCTCTTTGGGGCCACATTCTTTGCATTTCTGTGCTCTTTGGAGTGATTGTTTAAAATGGCCCCCAACTCCACCTTGCAATTCAGGAGACACAGGTTCGATCCCTAGTCCAGGAAGATCCCACATGCTGCAAAGCAGCTGAGCCCATGCTCCACAACTACTGAGCGTACGCTCTAGAGCCCGAGAGCTGCAGCTATTGAGCCCGTGTGCTACAATTACTGAAGCCCCTGTGCCTAGAGCCTGTGCTCTGCAACAAGAGAAGCCACTGCAAAGAGAAGCCCATGCATCTCAACTAGAAAGGAGCTCCTGCTGCCACTACTAGGGAAGGCTCATGTGCAATAACAAAGACCCACCACCCGCCAAAAAAAACATAATAATAATACTAAAATGGCCCCCAAACATAGTGTCCAAGGGCCGGTTAGTATCCTAAGCACAGAGTCTGTGTGAGATGCCTTATGGAAAAAATCTGCATGTTTCATAAGCTCCATTCAGGTGTGAATTCTAGCATCATTGGCTGTGAATTCAATGTTAATGCGTCAATGTGATACATGACATTAAGTGCATTTCAGCAAAAACACACAGGCTGTAAAATAGGCGAAGTGGATCAGAAGATTCTCATCCCTCCTACCACCCTTCTTTAAAAAACAGAGCTTTGACATGTACACACTGCTTCACTGAAAATGGATAACCAACAAAGAGCAACGACCTAGCACAGGCTCTACTCAATACAATGTAACAACCTAAATGTGGAAAGAATTTGGAAAAGAGTAGCTACATGAGATACATGTGTAACTGAATCACTTTGTTGTGGGCTGAAACTAAAACAACTTCACTAATCACCTATACTCCAATATAAAATAAAGAGGTAAAAAATTTAAAAAGTAGAAAAGAAACAACAGCAAAAACCCCAAAACACACATGAAATGAGGCTAGATATTGGTCGAATGATGCAAATGTCACCAGCGGCTCATAGGAACCCAACCTTTATTTCCCCTGGGAGCAATGGTTCTGTCTTCATCAATTCTATGTTCCAACAGCGACTCTGTAGAACACAGTACCACCAATAACGAGAATCAGCTGTAACTGCTATTGCTGTCTTTTCTGTTTCCCAAAACACATATGCCTACTTTTTTTTTTTTTTTCAGAAAGGAAATTAGAAACAAAACAGTTCAGAGAAGAGAAATGAATACTTTATAAAGACAGAAAATGAATCCTAGGGTAAACTTTCAAAGGAACTGGGGTTCACTGAGTTCACAGAAGAAATGCACTTAAGATCCTTTCCAATCTCCCTTCCAACAGAGGACCAAAGAAGGGAGAGACAGACCCACACTCACGCAGATAAGATGGAGCCGGAACCCAGGGGAACATTTTACCGATGGGTGTCATGAAACTTCAGAACACAGAGTTCCTCCCCTAGACAACTTCCAGAGAAGAAGAGAAAACTGATATTCACAAAACTGCTCAACTGCATTTGAGAGTTCCAAATCAGGCACTCGGACTGGCTTTTTACAGCTGTGGGATCCTGTGAATAGTGTTCACGTGTGAGGGGCCCGGAGGCGAGATCTGTGATTATGGAATGTTTTTACCCAGAACAGAATTCACTCTAATGAGTAAGCCTGTATAGGGTTTAAGGCTAGGCCACTGGCCATACTCTGACCAGTATTTCCCAGGCTGCATTTTCTGGAAAGTGAGGCTGTATTTCACATGTGTGTATGTGAGTGTGTGTGGTGTGTATGTGAGTGTGTGTGGTGTGTGTGTGACTGTGTGTGGTGTGTGTGTGTGTGTGTGTGTGTGTGCAATTAGTGATTTGTCTTTCTTATATTCACACTTTAAATTTATGTAAGGACATATTAGTCAGCATTTTGCCTTTTCTCTGTGGGATTTATGATCACATAGATAAGAGTTTGAAACTACGTGATCATGGGTAAGTTACTTGACCTCCCTTCCTTCTGTTTTCTCATCTGTGAAACCGACATCCCTATCTACGTCTGCCTCACCAGGTCTGTTAGAACATTCTCTAGTCTAAGTGGCTCTTCCTCCCTCTGGCTGGCCTCAAAGCCCATTTTCTCACCACTAAACTGTAGGTTCCACCAGGACAGATACCCTATCAACACGAGCCTCCCCCTTAAGCAGGAGCTCAAGAAGTGCCTGCTGAATAAAGTTCTGTTGGAACATCATTCCCAAGTTTAATTTCTTCAAAAGATCATCACTGCTCACAGAATGAAGCTCAAATTCTTACAGGGTCAGAAAAGCTGCTTGTGAATCCGCTTGCGCTTATTAAAGACAGGTGATCAGTTCCGGTCATCCTCCTCCCCGCTCCCAAGGCTACTGCTTATTAAAGACAGGTGATCGGTTCTGGTCGTCCTCCTCCCCACTCCCAAGGCTGCTGGACCAGCTGGGCAGTGGAAGACGCAGTGCACAGTGAGAGACTCGATCACGCTGGAAGAAAAGGCTCTTTTTTCTAATTGGTCGGCCTTATCCACCTTGTGATGACATCGTTTTCTGTTTTGCACTGAAGCCCTCCGTGGACAAAGCAGCCGCTCTGAACGCCAGGCGCGAGGTCCACGGTTTCACCAGATGCGCTGAGCAGCCTTGCCTCCAAGTCTTTAAAGGAGCTGCTGTTTCTTTCTCCGGCCCCACACCATTTCCCTGGAGGATTCGGCGTAAATACCACTTCTTCCGCAAAGCCTCCCTGACCCCAGAAATAGAGTTCATGGTCCCTAACTCTCCATGCTTGCCTCTCACCTAGGGCCCAGTCATTTCCTCGCTCAGATATTTAGCGATTATTTATTAAGTGTCTGCTGGCAAGAGGCCAGTGCAGTGAGTCCACAGGAGGGACTCGAGTCCTGCCTCTTGGACTGACGATAGATCCGGCGAGGTAGGCGTTAAATACAAAGAGTTTGGTTTTAATTTTGAGGAGACCCCACCCTGCTGTGAAAGTGTGTATTAAACTGGAATGGCGACCACACTTTTCAGACTGCGTGGTAACTGCCTGATTCTTGTGTATCCCTTTAGGAGATGACAGGGTCTGTGAGCTCTAAATTTCACTTTTTCTCAGAGCTGTAGCCCCAGACCTGAGCACAATATACTATATGCGTTTAAGAGACTATAAATGCTGTCATGGTTGTGGTTCAGTGCCTAAGTCGGGTCTGACTCTTGGTGACCCCATGGACTGCAGCACACCAGGCTTCCCTGTTCTTCACTATCTCCCTAAGTTTGCTCAAACTCACGTGGGTCGAGTCAATGAGGCCATTCAACCATCTTGTCTTCTGCTGCCCCCGTCTCCTCCTGCCCTCAGTCTTTCCCAGCATCAGGGTCTTTTCCATCGAGTTGACTCTTCGCATCAGGTGGCCAAAGTACTGGAGTGTCAGCTTCAGCGTCAGTCCTTCCAATGAAGACTCAGGATTGATTTCCTTTAGAATTGACTGGCTTGATCTCCTTGCATACCAGTAGCCATATTGCTGTCTGGAAACTGCTTCTAGAAGGCTCTGCGATTGCTCACTTGTCACAACACAGGATTTGGAGTATGCCTGTCCACAATCTTCACGTGTCCCTGAATAGATAGAAATAAGGGGCACAGACGTTGAAAAAAGTTCCATGAAGCTCAGCTCAGGGCATTTGCTTTCAGCGTGTCTCCCTGGCCCCTCCCCGGCCCCCTGGCACCCACAGAGCTGACCACGTGTGCTTTGCCTGAAGCCCATTCATACCGGTGTGCCACCTCTCCCCAGCAGCTGCAGTTTTAGCCTTCCTTTCAATGTCTAGCATGAAAGCTTGTGTGCTCTGTAAAAGGAATTTCAGATTAATTGGGAAAAGTTAGTGGAAACTGAAATACAAGGTCCCCCACGGACATGTGAACCTCAAGCCCACTAGCGTTTAGGTTGTAGTTTTGTGACAAAACTGACTCGGGTTGCCTGCATTCTTTTGCGTGACTTGAATACCACAAAAAATACCATTTTGACATGAAAAGAATGCCAGAGCCTGAAGGCAATCTTGGTTTAGCCATTTCTAAGGTAATGGAGATGTGATGGCTTGGGAGTCATGAGCTGCAGGTGCTGGAGAAGAGCTGGGTTAGCACCTCCCCGTCAGCCTTCACCGCCCCCTCCCCTCCTGCTCCCCTAGTTCCCAAATACCCCAGGCTCCAGGGCCCAGGGTCCCTGTGCCATCTGTTCCGTGTCCCCGTCTTTGTGTCTGAGTCTCACCTTCCCTCCTGCACTCAGCCTGTGCGCGTCATGCCCTCAGCCAGGCTGCTGAGAACTCTCTCTGGATTCCCAGGTCCCTGGGCAGCACGGACTCTTAGGGATGGGTGGAGTCAGTGTGTTGTCTGGAGTCATGTGCAAGAATGTGGGTGCAATTGGAGGACAAGGGTGGACACATGTTCCTTGGCTCTGGGTCACAAGGAAGAGCATCAGAATATCTCGGGACTGGGAAATCTCAACTCTTGATGGCATCAAATGAGGATGTGATCACCTGTGTATAATGGAAACTCCTAGAGTCAGTAGGGGGCTTCCCTGGTGGCTCAGACGGTAAAGAATCTGCCTGCCAATGGAGGAGACCAGGGTTTGATCCCTGGGTCAGGAAGATCCCCTGGAGAAGGGAATGGCAACCCACTCCAGTACTCCTGCCTGGAAAATCCCATGGACAGAGGAGTCTGGTGGGTTACAGTCCATGGGGCCACATAGAGTTGGACACGACTGAGCAACTAACACTTTCTTTCAGAGTCAGTAGAGATTTGGGACATCGGTGCCGATTACAGATATCAAAGAAGTGATAAAAAGAGCAGAGAAAATACATTACTGATATGCATAAATGAGCTGTATATCATATATGCCTACTGTATGTAGGATGAAATGTACTGTGAATTGTATCAGATTGAAACAGTAAAATCGATATATATTAATGTGACTTACAAGTAAATAAACAGAACAGAATTAAACATGAGCAAACTCGGTAGAAATATTGTTTTTTCCAGCTAACACCAGTCTTTGAGTACGGACATTTGGCCAGAGTGAAAAAACACAAGCCTCTGTTTTGTCTTGTCTCCTGGGGAGATGATTTTTCTGGAAGGCTTTCCTGAGGTCTGTGGTTCTCCCCCTTTCCCCTCTGTCCCCTCAGTTCCCACTCCCTCCTCTCTAATAATTTTCATGGTGGGAGTAAGTCACCCAGGGACAGTTCCAAACAATGGACAACTTCACAGAGTATGAACTTTCAGTTGAAATACCAGATAGAAGCTGGGAGAACAAGCTCAGCTACAGGGAGGGAGGGCAAAGAGAAAAATAGAAACACTCATTTTCTACTTTCAGTAGTTGATGGAAAAATCCACATTGGAAGAGAGAGACTACTACAATTAAAGAAGATTGTGTAGCTGTTAGAAGATACATTTTTACATTTTGAGAGGGGATCGTGCTTTATAAAGTATCTACACCAATAAGACAAAAGAGGTATCTGATTCACTAATGTGACTATAACACTAATTTTAGTCCTTTATGAAATTCCTCAAAATTGATGCTTAAAGAGCATGCAGCACTTGCTGTTTGCAATAGCATGCTAAAGACAAATATCATATATAAGAAATCTAAAACAATGGTACTGATTAACTTATTTGTAGGGCAGGAGTAGAGACACAGACATAGAGAACAGACTTTGGACACAATGAGGAAAGAGAGGGTAGGACGAATTGAGAGAGTAGCATCGAAACATATATATTCAGTTCAGTTCAGTTCAGTTCAGTCACTCAGTCATGTCCAACTCTTTGCAACCCCATGAATCGCAGTACGCCAGGCCTCCCTGTCCATCACCAACTCCCGGAGTTCACTCAGACTCATGTCCATCGAGTCAGTGATGCCATCCAGCCATCTCATCCTCTGTCGTCCCCTTCTCCTGCCCTCAATCCCTCCCAGCATCAGAATCTTTTCCAATGAGTCAACCTTTTCAAGAGGTGGCCAAAGTATTGGAGTTTCAGCTTTAGCATCATTCCTTCCAAAGAAGTCCCAGGACTGATCTCCTTTAAAATGGACTGGTTGGATCTCCTTGCAGCCCAAGGGACTCTCAAGAGTCTTCTCCAACACCACAGTTCAAAAGCAGCAATTCTTCGGCACTCAGCTTTCTTCACAGTCCAACTCTCACAACCATACATGACCATTGGAAAAACCATAGCCCTGACTAGACGGACCTTTGTTGGCAAAGTAATGTCTTTGCTTTTGAATATGCTATCTAGGTTGGTCATACCCTTCCTTCCAAGGAGTAAATGTCTTTTAATTTCATGGCTGCAGTCACCATCTGCAGTGATTTTGGAGCCCCAAAAATAAAGTCTGACACTGTTTGCACTGTTTCCCCATCTATTTCCCATGGTAAGGAGCAGTGGCTGCGCTTTGCTGGAGCAGCCATGAAGAGATACCCCATGTCCAAGGTAAGAGAAACCCAAGTAAGATGGTAGGTGTTGCAAGAGGGCATCAGAGGGCAGACACACTGAAACCATAATCACAGGAAACTAACCAATCTGATCACATGGACCACAGCCTTGTCTAACTCAATGAAACTAAGCCATGCCGTGTGGGGCCACCCAAGACGGGCGGGGCATGGTGGAGAGGTCTGACAGAATGTGGTCCACTGGAGAAAGGAATGGCAAACCACTTCAGTATTCTTGCCTTGAGAACCTCATGAACAGTATGAAAAGGCAAAATGATAGGATACTGGAAGAGGAACTCCCCAGGTCAGTAGGTGCCCAATATGCTACTGGAGATCAGTGGATAAATAACTCCAGAAAGAATGTAGGGATGGAGCCAAAGCAAAAACAATACCCAGTTGTGGATTTGACTGGTGATAGAAGCAAGGTCTGATGCTGTAAAGAGCAATATTGCATAGGAACCTGGAATGTCAGGTCCATGAATCAAGGCAAATTGGAAGTGGTCAAACAGGAGATGGCAAGAGTGAACGTCAACATTCTAGGAATCAGTGAACTAAAATGGACTGGAATGGGTGAATTTAACTCAGATGACCATTATATCTACTACTGCGGGCAGGAATCCCTTAGAAGAAATGGAGTAGCCATCATGGTCAACAAAAGACTCTGAAATGAAGTACTTGGATGCAATCTCAAAAACGACAGAATGATCTCTGTTCGTTCCAAGGCAAACATATATACTACCATATGTAAAATAGGTACCTAGGGGAAAGTTGCTGTATCTACCGAATTCATTTGGTTACCGAGTGCTGATTGTATTCTAGGAAGCATGGAGAATAGGGATTATTCGAGCCAGACATGGGTTCATGCCCTCATGGATCTGCCAGTCTATGGCCTGCCTGTGTCTCATCAGGGAATCACCCAGGAGAGAATGTGAGGTTGTGTCTCCAATGCTGGGTTCCATGGCACTAAGCCAGCATCTCAAATCTGAGTGCACCTTGTCCTCTTGTTGCTGTTCTTCGGTTGCTAAGTCATGTCCAACTCTTTGTGACCTCACGGTCTGTAGCCCACCAGGCTCCTCTGTCCATGGGATTTCCCAGGCAAGAATACGGGAGTGGGTTGCCATTTTCTTCTCCAGGGGATCTTCCCAACCCAGGGGCTGAACCTGTGTCTCCTGCATTGGCAGGCAGATTCTTTACCACTGAGCCACCAAGGAAACCCAACTTGCCCTCTTGGGAGGTATTAAAAAGGGTCATGGAAATCTCTCTGAGTGAGATTACATTTCTTGAGACACAAAACCATTGTGGTCAGGATTATTCTTTCGTAACAGAGTTTATGTCCCCTTTGTTTCAGTTTTTTAAAAATTTGCCTGTTATGCCATGAGGCTGCCAGGTGAAACCTGCAAGTTGGAAATTCATTGTAAATGTTAGCTTCCAAGACAGTATGGTACTGACACAAAAACAGAAATACAGACCAATGGACCAAGATAGAAAGCCCAGAAATAAACCCATGCACCTGTGGGTCCCTTATTTTTGACAAAGGAAGCAAGAATATACAATGGGGCAAAGACAGCCTGCTCAATAAATGGTGCTGGGAAAACGGGACAGCGACATGTAAAGGAATGAAATTAGAACGCTTCCTAACACGATGTATGTGTGCATGCTAAGTCACTTCAGTCATGTCCGACTGTGCAACCCCAAGGACAGCAGCCCACGGGGCTCCTCTGTCCATGGAATGCTCTAGGCAAGAATACTGCAGTGGGTTGCTATTTCCTTCTCCCTCCTAACACCATACACAATGATGAACTCAAAATGGATTAAAGACCTAAATGTAAGACCAGAAATTATAAAACTCTTAGAGGAAAACATAGGCAGAACACTTGATGACATAAATCAAAGCAAGATCCTCTATGACCCACCTCCTGCTGCTGCTGCTGCTGCTGCTGCTGCTAAGTCGCTTCAGTTGTGTCTGACTCTGTGCGACCCCATAGACGGCAGCCCACCAGGCTCCCCTGTCCCTGGGATTCTCCAGGCAAGAACACTGAAGTCACCCACCTCCTAGAGTAATGGAAATAAAAACAAGTGGGACCTGATTAAACTTAAAAGCTTTTGCACAGCAAAGGAAACTATAAGCAAGGTGAAAAGACAACCCTCAGAAAGGGAGAAAGTAATAGCAAATGAAACAACTGACAAAGGATTAATTTCCAAAATATACAAGCAGCTCATACAACTCAATCCCAGAAAAACAAACAACCCAATCAAGAAGTGGGAAAAAGACCTAAACAGACATTTCTCCAAAGTGACATACAGTTGGCTCAACATCGCTCATTATTAGAGAAATGCAAATCAAAACTACAATGAGATATCACCACACACCGGTCAGAATAGCCCTCATCAAAAAGTCTACAAACAATAACTGCTGGAGAGGGTGTGGAGAAAAGGGAATGCTCTTACACTGTTGGTGGAAATATAAATTGATATAGCCACTATGGAAGATGGTATGGAGATTCCTTAAAAAAAAACAACTGGGAATAAAACCACCATATGACCCAGCAATCCCACTCCTAGGCATATACCCTGAGGAAACCAAAATTGAAAGAGAAACATGTATCCCATTGTTCACTGCAGCACTATTTACAATAGCTAGAACACGGAAGCAACCTAGATGTCCATCAACAGATAAATGGATAAAGAAGCTGTGGTACATCTACACAATGGAATATTACTCAGCCATAAAAAGGAACGCATTTGAGTCAGTTTTAATGAGGTGGATGAACCTAGAACCTAATATATAGAATGAAGTGCGTCAGAAAGAGAAAGATAAATACCATATTCTAATGCATATATACAGAATCTAGAAAAATGGTACTGAAGAATCTATTTACAGGGCAACAGTGGAGACATAGGCATAAAGAATAGACTTATGCACACGGGGAGAGGAGAGGGGAGGGTGAAATGTTTGGAGAGAGTAGAAAAAAAACAAAAGAAATGTTAGCTTCCTGGCTTTTTAAACATGACTAGAATTTGAAATTGGAGAAGGAAATGGCAACCCACTCTAGTATTCTTGCCTGGAGAATCCTGTGGACAGAGGGGCCTGGTAGGCTGCTATCCATGGGGTCGCATAGCATCCGACATGACTGAAGCACCTCAGCATGCATGCATGCATTGGAGAAGGACATGGCAACCCACTCCAGTGTTCTTGCCTGGAGAATCCCAGGGACAGGGGAGCCTGGTGGGCTGCTGTCTATGGGGTCGCACAGAGTCAGACACGACTGAAGCGACTTAACAGCAGCAGCAGCAGAATTTGAAATATCAAACATGCGACTTCAGGACTTTATATTTTCTTATAACTTTATAGGCAATTTCTGGTTTTTTGGTTTAAGGGTTTTGTTTTTGTTTTTTTTGATGCGGATCATTTTTAAAGTCATTATTGTATTTGTTGCAATATTATTTCTGTTTTCTGTTTTGGTTTTTGGCCACAAGGCATGTGGGATTTTTAGCTCCTTGACCAGGAATTGAATCCCCAACCCCTGTACTAGACGGTGAGGCCCTGCACTGGGCCTCCAAGGAAGTCCCGTGCAAAGTCTGCTGTTTCCAATCACTTATTTACCAGCTCAACAAGTAACTCTGACCCTAGACATGTGCCGCACCTGGTGCTGGGTATTCAGGGCATAGAGGTGAGCAGGAGATACCAGCTAACAAGGCCACGTACAAATAGATACAGAATAAAATCACAGTGAGGGGACATTGTATACTTATGGCTGATTCACTTTGTTGTATGGCAGAAGCCAACACAATATTATAAAGCAATTATCCTCCAGTTAAAAATAAATTAAAAAAAAAAAAGTTATAGCTGGCTCACATTTTAAAGAGGCCTAAAGAAATCCTAGGGACAGAGGAGCCTGGTAGGCTACAGTCCACAGGGTTGCAAAGACTGGGACACGACTTAGGGACTAGACAATAACAAAGAAACAACCTCTAGCAAAAATGACAACATCAGCGCCCCAAGTGCATCGCAAAATGAGTCGACTCAGGGAGCTGCTGCCTTTGTCAAGGTGAGAGTCACATCTCCTCCTCCAGGTCCCCTGCCAGCAGATAACTCCTCCACCCACCTCTCTCTGCTCATGCAACAGCATGGGAAAACCACCTCTGTATATCTGATAGGCAGAATCTCAACTCTATTTAGAACCCAGTTCCCAGGAGCCTGGGAAAGGCAGTGTCAGTCTCAGTCCTTGCCCTTCCAGGAGGAAGTTGGAACACCTATTGAGGGGCCCTCCCCACAGTCAGCCGCAGTCACCGAGGGCAGAGCAGGGAGGTGTCACAAGCCATAGCGTGCGAGATCTGCTTTAGATTGGGTGATAAAGCAAAGCTGTTAGGAAGAAGCCGCCTTAAAGCTTAAAGCTGTACGTAGAAGAAGGAAGAGGACACAGGCAGTGTGTGCAAAGGCCCTGTGGCAGAAATTTGGCCAGGACAGAAAACAAGGAAGGGAAGGAAAATGTGAGGCGGGAACATAGAACAAAGCCTGAGAGTCCTTGGAAAGGTGATGGGGTGATGTGCAGAGCCTGGTGGGTCCAGGTAAGGACTCTGGACATTACTCCACCTGCAATGGAAGCCCTCCAAGGGGTCTATAAAGGCGAGTTGGGATTGTACACTTCATTACTACACGGCCTGATATGTTGTGATTTATTGTCAATACTCTCTGCTGTAAGAAATAAAATATCTGACTAAAAGGGGCTTAGACAAGTTCATCTTTCTTACCTAACAAGAAGCCTAGAGACAGGCATTTCCAAGATTGGTTTAGTTGCTCGGCAATGTCCAGGCTTTGGGTCAGCATCTTCGTGATCTTGGGGCTGTTCCCACATGGTCACAGGACAGTGGCTGCAGTTCCAGGCATCATATGCCTTCCCCATGGAAAGGGAAAAAAAAAAAGACAAGCAGAAATCTTTCTTTGGAAATTAAGAAAAGAAAGATATCTTCCTGAAACATTCAAGTTCCTTTGGCCAGAATCAGGTGCCATTGATCGGCTGAGCTGCAAAAGACACTGGGAAAATGGCTCTCTGCCACTGTCAGATTCTACAGTGGGAGGAAATCTCTGCCAAGAAAGGGGAAGGATGGAATGGTTTTGATGGGGAGCTGGAGCGAGTGCCAGAGCTGGATTTCTATTACAATAGTACTCTCCATATACGCCCAAGTCACCCACAGGGGTGAGCATCTCAAGGTTAGGGATGACCAAAAAAAAAGTGGTGGTAGCCTAGACTCACCTAGGGGGGATGTGTGTGTGTGTCTGTGTGCTCAACTGGGTCTGACTCTTTGACCCCCATGGGCTGTAGCCCACCAGGCTCCTCCACCATAGGATTTTCCAGGCAAAAATACTGGAGTGGGTTGACATTTCCTTCCCCAGGGTCATCTTCCAACCCAGGGATAAAACCTGTGTCTCTCACATCTCCTGCATTGCAGGAGGATGCTTTACCACTGAGCCACCAAGGAAGTTCCTACCTAGCTAGAGAAGGGCATGAAATGGAATGGTTAAAATAAATCCACACTTGTATAAATCAATCATTTTCGTTTCTTGTGTAATTGTGCTACTTGGAAACTTTGTTTATAAATGTATCCGTAGGACTTCCCAGGTGGCCCAGTGGATGAAAATCTGCCTGCCAATGCAGGGGACATGGGTTCAATCCCTGGTCCAGAAAGATTCCATATGCTGCGGAGCAACTAAGCCTGAGTGCCACAGCTACTGAGCCTATAAGCCACGACTACCAAAGCCCGCTTGCCCTAGATACAGCCCATGCTCCACTGCAAGAGAAACCACCACCACAAGAAGGCTGAACCCCCAACTAGAGAGTCACCCCTACCTACTGCAAAGAAGACCCAGTACAACCAAAAATAAAGAAATAAATAATTTTTAAAGAATTAAAGTGGCATTAAAAGTCAATAAATGTATCCATAAACATATTGGTAGGTGATGCAAATCAGCGATGGGGTACTTGCAATACACTATTCTGGGCAGGAGCCGTAGGGTGGGGCAAGGCCGGCCTGACTTGCACTCTGTGTCTGCCTGGGGGTGTCAGATGACGCCCCTCAGTCTACTGCAAGGCTGTCTGACCACTTGGGTGCTGGACATCCTCCCTCCTCTACCTGCCAGGACGCCACGGTGGGAGGATCCTACCCGGACGATTGTACGTTTTGCAGTTGGTCTTATGAAAAATGGATCTTCCCTTTCTCAATCCAGGAACAGCATTTTAACCTCCTCATCTAGCCCCATTCTTTCATCATCTCAGAACCCCCATTCTTTCAAACATCTCAGTTCCCGATTTCTCTCTCCCCTACGGGGGAGGGAGCAAAGTCATAGTTTCCAGTTGTTTGCACGAGAGAAAGGCAGGCAGGCACACCCTCTGATAGACGCTCGGTTCTGTTTCTTTCTCCTCCTTATTGGAGATATGCCAATGACCCTGCCAGACCCCAAGGCAATGACAAATCTGGAAGGCTGCACTCCTGCCCACTGAGATGGAGTGGGGACTAGTCATCTGCCTCTTTTGTTCTCATCACAGACTTCACCAAATCCCTGCTTGGGCTGCTCTCCATCTGGAAAAGCAGGGTTTACAGCTATCTCCGCACTCTGACTGTGGTTTTGTGACTCAAATCGCAAGAGGGACTTACTGTTAAGTAGAATAGACTCCAGGCCCGAGATTTGTTTGCAAAATGTCCAGTGGAACATGTAGAGAAAAGGCAAGAGGCAGAGGGATTGATGAGCAGAGAGGAGAATTTCTGCCAAACCCTTCAGCTAAATAAGAGATCAGGTGACCGACCAGAGCCACCAGGGGTGCGGGTGGCTCAGTGGAGCTGGCCTGAATGTTGGGGACCTCAGCCTTCCTAGGAAAATCCAGATCCCAGCCCCACCAGAAGCTGAAACAATGGCCTCCAAGCCTGAGAAGAGGGTCGCCTCGTCTGTCTTTATCACCCTGGTGCCCCCACATCGAGATGAGGCTGTGGTTGAGGAGGTGAGGCGAGCAGCTTGTGAGGCCCAGCCTGGCCACCCCTGGGAATCTCCTGCCCCCACAAAGGCACCCGGGGCTGGCTTGGTGGGAAAGCTCCGTTCCTGGATGCCTCCTGGCAGGACTGCAACCCCAGGGCCAGCTGTTCCACCTCCGCTCTCCAATGGAGGGTGTCACTTCCTTCTCGCCCTTGGACGTTGATGATGCTCTTCCAGACCCGGACCTCCTCCCACCTGTGCCTCCACCCCCTCCAGTGGACCTGCCCCTCCTGACAAAGAGCCCCCTCCGCGATGGGGGCACCACTCATTTCAGACTTGGGGCAGTTGCACCTGCCCCTCCCCCACCCCCATCCCCGCACAGGCCCTGGTGGAGGGGCCTCCACTGCAGCCTCGGCCCAGTCATCTCAAGCCCGCAGAGGAGGAGCTGCTGCCCACCACTCCAAAGAGCCTGTCGGCTTCCCTGAGAGAGACATCTGTGCCTTCTGCCGCAAGACTGTGTCCCCCCGAGAGCTGGGCGTAGAGGCCATGGAGAAGCAGTACCCGCCCAGTGCTTCACGTGCCGTGTCTGCCGCCAACGGCTGGCCGGGCAGAGCTTCTACCAGAAGGATGGGCGGCCCCTCTGTGAAGCCTGCTACCAGGACACCTGGAGAAGTGTGCCAAGTGTGCAAGGTTGTCCGGGAGTGCATCATCCGGGCCCTAGGCCAGGCCTTCCACCCCTCCTGTGTGTGACCTGCGCCTGGTGCATCAGGGACGAGGGCTTTGCCCTGGACAGTCAGAATGGGGTGTACTGCCTGGACGACTTCTACAGGAAGTTCGCCCCGGTGTGCAGCATCTGTGAGTATCCCATCATCGCCCGAGATGGGAAGGATGCCTTCAAAATTGAGTACATGGGAAGAAACTTCCATGAGAATTGCTACCCGTGTCAGGACTGCAGGGTCCTCCTGTCTGTGGAGCCCACGGACCAGGGCTGCTACCCGCTGAACAACCGTCTCTTCTGCAAGCTGTGCCACGTGAAGCAGAGTGCTGCGGGGTGCTGCTGAGGGCACCGCTGGGCTGGGGGCTGTGGCTGCACACTAGCCCTGCTTGTCAGGACCCCTTCCCTAACTTGTGTCCCTTCCCAACCTGTTCTGGCATGCTTTCCTTCCAAGCCACACGCAGGGACCAGCTTGCAGCTCCACCCATCACTTCGGCCGCTGAGCCCCGGGCTCCTCCCAGCTCAGAACACCCTTCAGACTCTCAGCGGTTCCTTCTCTCCTCTGGGCACCAGAAGGCTTTTGTACTGTGAACGTCATGCCCAGGGGTCCCACCTCCACCACTCTGGCCCCTCTTGAGCACTGGCCTTGACCTCCATTTCCAGGGGTCAGTTGGGTGAGTCTCCAGCAGGCACCCTGTGTCCATAGCGATGATCCACGAGCTCTGAGGGTGCTGAGCTATTAGAGTACAACCTCGGAGTCCTTTAAAAAGCACTATTTTTAACCTTTGAAGGTTAAATGATGAGAAACATACTTTGGATTTTTGGAGAAGATGGGGAAATACCTTCCATTGTTCATAAATGTACAAGATGGTGACCCTCCTGGTGGCACGGACTTCCCACCTCGGGGCCATGTTGACATGGGGCTCAGACCCTGCACAGCAGTGGCAGGAGCAAAGGGCGACACGCTGACACCCAAGGATGATGTCAGCAACTCTTCCACCTGCCTTCTGGTGCCTCCTTCCTGTGCGACAGTGATTCTGCAGACACTGATTAAGTGCCTGTTGTTTGCCAGGGATCGGAGCACAGGAGCCCTCGGGTGTTCCTCCTGCAGCCTTGAAGGGGGCTGTGCTCACACACACACACATACACTCCTCCAGAACAGTAACAAGGGTGTCCCCCAACCCCTGCTTGGGCCCTTCAGCCCAGGCTGCCCTGTGACCACTGCCCACTCAAGGCCACACCTCTAAGATTCTTTTCCCTTTTAAGAAAAAATCACTTGTTGCTTTGTAACTTCTAAGACATTTTGTAGGGCATGAACACACGAAGCAAAAGGTGCTTTCCTCCCTGGGGTCGTCTCAATGTACCATGTGCTCTTAGGAGGATTCTCAGAGCTCCACATGCCTGGAGGGTTTCTGTGTAAGGCCCCCTAAGGGCTTCAGACCAGAGCAGAGTGTCTTGCCTGAAGCTTAGAGCAGCGAGTCCCAAACTCCAGGCATTCCCATAACCTCCACAATTTTTATCATATGAGGACCTCCTGTTCTCTAACTTCCTTAATATTTTCTTTAACTCAACATCTTTTTTCTTTTTACTCACTTACCAATCTAGTCTTATGCTAACTAAGCAATATATCCACACAGTCACATGTTGATGTGCTAGTTATACATGAAAATAAATGCACAACTATTCAAAAAATAAATAAATAAGAGATCAATTCATGAGAATATCATGCTATGTTTTAATGTTGTAGAGTAAGTGATAGCCCTCCTGCTTGCTTTCTGGTTGCTGCACTGAGATTTGGAGCTTTAATGCTCAAAACTTAAATCTGATGCCCCCCTCTCCTGCCCACCCCTGCCCCCCCTACCCGCCAGCCCCACCACCATCCTGCCTCTGTAATTCTGGAGGCTGATATGAATGATGAAACAGGGGTAGGAAAAAAATGAAAGAGAAACTGGAAAAGAGGTGAATACAGAAGGGAAAATCAAAGGACTTTAATCAAAGAATATATTCAACGGGCACCCCACTCCAGTACTCTTGCCTGGAAAATCCCATGGACGGAGGAGCCTGGCAGGCTGCAGTCCATGGGGTCGTTAAAGAGTCGGACACGACTGAAGCGACTTAACAGCAGCAGCAGCAGCCAGGATATTTAAACTTAAAATGGAAAATTAAACACTATTGTGTAGAGGGAAATACAAGAAAAAGAATAAAGACACGAGCAGGAAAGACAGACACAATGCTCTGACAGTGTTCGTCTGTGGCCGTAGTCGGGAGAGCTACCTAGTGGGGTTCAGTGCTACTGGTGATGTTTTATAGCTCCACCTGGGTGGTAAAAATAAGAGTATTGTGTTTTCTTCATCCCTGGCATGGGAAATGGCGACCCACTTCAGTATTCTTTCCTGGGAAATCCCATGGACAGAGGAGTCTGGTGGGCTACAGTCCACAGGGTTGCAAACTTTTGGACATGACTGAGCGACTGAGCACATGTGCACATTTTCTTCATGTTATATACGTATATTGGAGAAGGCAATGGCACCCCACTCCAGTACTCTTGCCTGGAAAATCCCACGGACCGAGGAGCCTCGTAGGCTGCAGTCCATGGGGTCGCGAAGAGTTGGACACGACTGAGCGACTTCACTTTCACTTTTCACTTTCATGCATTGGAGAAGGAAATGGCAACCCACTCCAGTGTTCTGGCCTGGAGAATCCCAGGGACGGGGGAGCCTGGTGGGCTGCCGTCTATGGGGTCGCACAGAGTCAGCCACGACTGGAGCGACTTAGCAGCATATACATATATGCATAGTATTTATAAACGTTCAATATTATCATATAACATATAACACATATTTATTTATATACATACAGAAAGCTTATAAATATAATATATGTACAGTTTGTTTTTGACATCCAAATCCTGATATATTGTTGCATTACAGAAACATAGTTTCTCAAGCAGAAATGAGGATGGTGAAGGTACAAGGGGGATAAGGGGATGATGGAGGCACGATACCCATAAACCGTGATTGTTCCATCACGTGAATATGTCACAGCTTGTTTAGCTCAACTATTACTCCAAGAATTTAAGCTATTTCTTTATTTTTTGGTTATAAATATCAGTGCAACGAAAATTATATTTCCTCCGATAGTTTACCTAGGAGTAATTCCTAGAGGCAAATTATGAAATCAAGACTATAAACATTTTCATGAAACAATTCAAAATGCCCTTTGACTTTCAAATACAACGTATATGCTTTGGTTTTGTTGTTTAGTTGCTAAGCCATGTCCGACTCCTTCACATCCCCATGGACTGTAGCCTGCCAGGCTCCTCTGTCCATGGGATTTCCCGGGTAGGAATCCTGAAGTGGGTAGCCGTTTCCTACTCCAGGGGATCTTCTCGACCCAGGGGCTGAACCTGCGTCTCTTGCGTCTCCTACATTGGCAGGTGGGTTCTTCACCACTAGCCTCCTGGGAAGCCTGTGCTCCATGGTAGGTGATTCTTTTCTATGTGCCTGCTCCTCCCCCAGCCCTGACCGAAGATGCACCCTGTCCCTTTCTGCTCTGCTTTATGTCCTGGCAAGTTCACCGGCAAGAACTTGAGGACATTGCTGAGCCTTTTTGTATAAACGAGATGTTTCCGTGGTCTATTTTAAAAGAATAATGAAAAATGATAAAAAAAAAAAAAATGGAGGCTGATGGGTTCCCAATATCTCCTCTCCTGAGTTCTGGGGTTTTGCCGCTTATTAGCTGTATGTGACCTTGAGTGAGTTACTTAACTTCTCCATGCCTCAGTTTACTCATCTGAAAGGAGATAGATGTGCCTACTTTTTATGGTGACTTAGGAGGATTAAGAGATAAAATATATGTGTATAGGTACTTAGACAAATAGCTGGCCCCTGGCAAGCATGATATAAATGTTAGTTGTCATTATTATCGTTATCATCTTTTTCTGGGAAATTGCTCAAAAGATTGGGAGACATTCGGTGATTCCAAGCACTCATCTGAGTTAATGGAATGAGTAAATCAAGAACTAGAAAAAATTAATTGCTGCTGTCTTGTTTCATCTATTGAAATATTAATATTAATGAAGCATTGATTTAATCATTATGGACTTTCCTTCTTATAGGGAATCTACAGCTTCTTCAGAAGCCAAAAGAAACTATACTCTTTATTATTATTATTATTATTGGGGAGAAGTAATGGCTTCAGGGTCTTCCCTGGTGACTCAGCAGTAAAGAATCTGCCTGCAATGCAGGAGACTCTGGTTCGATCCTTGGGTCAGGAAGATCCCCTTGGAGGAGGGCGTGGCAACCCACTCCAGTATTCTCGCATAGAGAATCCCATGGACAAAGGAGTCTGGCGGGCTGCAGTCCATAGGGCCGTATACAGTCGGACACCACTCAGTGACTAACACTTCGGTGTGGTGAAATCCCTCTTCCGCAGGTACGCTATGTCTTAGTGTGCACTCTACGGAAATCGTTAGTGGGAATTAAGACGTCAGGCTAAAATGAAACCACACAACCAGCAATTAAAATGAGGCAACACACAGGTGATCCATCCAGGTGCTTGGCAATCTCTACTCATCAAGGATGATTTGTCGTACTTAAAAAGTCAGCTGAATCAGAACAGACTTTTTTTAATGCGTCTGAAACTTTGATGTGACATTTTTCCCATAGGATCTAATTTCCTCAGGTTTTACTTGATCAACCTCCTAGGTTTATTAACAGGTGGTGATGCTAGGTTAATTACAGGAGGAAATGAGTGCACATCAGAGACCTAGGTGAGCACTTCAACGTGCAGTCACCTTAAATCATCAATGATTTGTTGCAGCTCCTCAGTCAGCTGTTGGGCAAAGGGTTTGGACGATAATGAAGCTGGATGCAGGGGCTTCCCAGGGGTTGCAGTGGTGAAGAGTCCGCCTGCCAATGCAGGAGACACAGGAGACATAGTTTTGATCCCTGGGTAGGAAAGATTCCCTGGAGAAGGAAATGGCCACCCACTCCAGTGTTCTTGCCTGGAAAATTCCATGGACAGAGGAGCATGGAGGGCTACAGTACCTGGGGTCACAAAAGAGCTGGACATGACTTAACAAGAAACTAAGCAGCAACAACTAAATGCAACATGTTAGTTCCCTGTATATGCTGTGTCGCTTCAGTCAAGTCCAACTCTGCGACCCCCTGACCTAAGTGACCAAGGCAGTAGTCAAAACTGCCATGCAAAATCTTTTAAAGAGTTCTTTTAAATGATTTAATTATATTATTATTTAATATTATATTTAATAAATATATTTAATGAAATTGGTAGTTTACAAATACTGATTTATAGAATCCTCATAACAACCCTAGGGGGTCAGTACAGTTATCACTCAGAAGGCACACAAAAGTAACTCATCCTCTGTCACACAAGTAGCAAGAGGGGTGACTCAACACGGGCAGCCCGGCCTCAGACCTAAGGACTGAACCGCTGTATGATGCAGGAGGTCACGGCCTACTTGCCTTTGCTAAAAAGCTTTTCCTGGCTTTCCATCTGAGTCAGAGGGAAAGCCTAGGTCCTCATCAAGGCCTCCCGGGCTTCAGGAGGGCTCACTCCTGCCTGCCTTGTGACCTCATTTCCCATCACCCTCTCAGCCTCTCTGCTCAGGCTAACCTGCCATTCTCAACACCCAACCCCTCTCTGACTCTTTGCCTTTGCCCTTCCCTTGACTTTTATGCATGTGAATGCATGCAAATCATCCCTCAATGAAGACTCTTCGGCGTACAAAAGTGCTGGCCACAACCGGTGAACTGACTTCTGGCCCCACTAGTGGGTTACAACCTTCAGTGTGATAAGCATTAGCTCCAGGGACTTGCAGCACTGGGGATATGAGCACAAGGGTCTAATTTAATCCTCCGAGTCTTGGAGAATTCCTCTTTCTACAATGTTATAGAAACTTTTAGAGGGACCTGAACCAAAATTTCAAAGGCGACTCTTCTCCCTTTTACTAATTTAGCATCACTGGACGCCTGCAGTCTGTGCGGTCAGCACTGAACAGGCAGAATCGACCTGGCTGTCAACAAAGTTCCTACACCACTTTTCCCCTTGGCTTCCGCAAGACTTGCTCCAGTCTGTTCCAAAGGCAAGCATGTCTCTACCGGCCACTCTCTATGCACCTTATACTGCGTTTTTCTTCCTTTCATTCATTATGTGATATGTGATATATGTTTACTGACCAATCATTTGTATATTGCTTCTCTCTCCCACTCCCAGAGCTTCATGAGGACAATCTTTGGTGTTTATCTACTGCTGTAATCCCAGAGTTTAGTGGGTAACAGGGGTGCGGTAAATATTTGTGAATGGAGAAATGAAGCGATGAATTAGGTGGCTACGACTGGGCCCGATCATGCTGAATAAACAATCTTTGCCATGTTTAAAGTACAGAAACTAAATGTATTCAAAGTGAAACAGAAGGGGGCTCTAAATAAATTCCTTTGGCCAGGGGGCTTTTTTTTTTTCCCTTAAAATTAGGAAGATGTCTGTTGCTGAAGGGCTTTCCATGTGGTGCTAGAGGTAAAAAAAAAAACCCAGACATAAGAGATGCAAGTTTGATCCTTGGCTCGGGAAGATCCCCTGGAGAAGGGCATGGCAACCCACTCCAGTATTCTTGCTTGGAGAATCCCATGGACAGAAACCTGGAGCGTTACAGTCCATGAAGCTGCAGAGAATCAGACACACTGTTGCTGAAATCCACCCAGCATGAGGCTCTGCAAACTTTTTTTGGTCACAGTACCTGGGAGAGAAGGAAAGGAGCAGGAAGCGGGGAGAAAGGACAGAATAGGGTGGGGAGGGAGGCAAGGACCGCAGAGGAGGAAGAAAGGGAAGGGAGCAAGTATGAACACCCACCCTGAGCAGAGCAGTGCAGCAAGCAGGTGGCGACAAGGACGGAAATCAGGGCCGCCCGTGAGAAACCCGACGTCTAATAGCCGGGGATTCGGCCTTGTCCCCGACGGTATAAAGTGACAAGGCCACCCTACTTTCTGGTTGGACGAGCTCTCTTGGTACCTCTGTTCTTCGTTCTCATTTACGAAGAGAAAGGATTTTCTCTGAACCCCTGAACATCACTTGCCCAATGATGAGCAAGTGAAGCTTCTAGACGAGAGGTCACCTTCAGACGCGTTTTCTGTCCTCAGGACACTGCTCAGCCCCACATCAGTTCATTTGCTCGTTGGCTTGCAGATGTCCAGATAAATTATTTTCCAAAGGGCTTTTTTTTGTCTCCTGCTGTTCTTAGCAAAGGAAGCAATAGCTCGCTAGTGACTCTGTGTGCCTGTGTCATTCCTGTAATAATAAATGGCCACACTGAAAGGCTAGCAGAGGCTCGCTCACTCCACAGGATACAGGTTGGCTGTAATTCCAAAGGTCTCAAAGAACAATAAGCCCAGCCCAGGTCCTAGTCCATGATGAGTGAAAACTCAGCCTGCTGCTACTCTTCACTGGCCTGAAACAAAGACCACGTTTGATGGGTGATGGTGCTGCAGCCTCCTTCCTCAAGCTGACCACAGCATCCCTCCTTCTGTGGAATGTCCTTATCAGCCTTCCAAGTCACCACATTCCAAACCGATCTTTCCAACACAGGGCGTGTGAAGCGATGCTACTATATAAGGTCCTTTCCAGCTGCCAAAGTGGTGCCTTCAGAGCCAAAGCTTCATGTATCACACCATCGTCCCCCAAAATCAAGGGCAAGAGGGGGGAGACTTCTTGGATGAGACTTTTTGGGAGCTGGACAGCAAAATGCAGAAATGTGCTGCAATCAGAGATGTCTGACATCAATGTAAATTTGATGTGCAAACACATATGCCCTGTTTTGGAATCTAGAAAGTCAAATCTTTGGGGGAATCACACTTCACAACTGTGCGGTCTGTACTTACATTCATTATAGATTACAAGGGGTGCACCTGTGATTACTTCATTTTCAGAAAATTGAAGGAGGAGAGAGCTCTGATTTTCAGGTACTTTCCTAGTAACTGTAACTTGTCTGACGTTTAACTCAAGGTTCACAGTGTAGATGATGGATCGTGGGAGACAGAGACTGGCATCTGCTATATTTGGTAAAAGTGGTGGTAGAATACACCCACCTTCTTTGGAATGTGTTTTTAAACTTAATATTTCAATGAATTTGCAAATTCCAGATAGGCTTTAACTCTTTTATATTCAACCAGCATTTATCTGCAATATACTCTGCTGACATAAAATGTTTGGAAAGAAACAGAACATTCAGGAAGGGGAGAAATGATCCAGAAATATCCTAAATCAATTGAGAGGGGGTAGAATTAAAAATGGACAATACCTAGAACTGGCAATAAGTTTGCATCTTCAAACTTGCTCCTTTGGTCCTTTCCTCCCAGTATTAAAAAAACATCTTCCAGAGGGTCCATTTTAATAAAACTAAACAGGACAAAAGAAAGTGAAAGCGTTAGTTACTCAGTCGTTTCTGACTCTTTGCAGCCCCGTGGACTGTAGCTGGCCAAGCTCCTCTGTCCGTGGGATTTTTCCAGGCAAGAACACTGGAGTGGGTAGTCATTTCCTTCTCCAGGGGATCTTCCTGGCCAAGGATCGAACCCAAGTATCCTGCATTGCAGGCAGATTCTTTACCATCTGAGTCCCGGGGGAAGCCCTAAACCATACAATAGACAATAGAGACCAACCACAAATCTTTCCCTTGGGTCCATCCTCAGAGAACGTCTAACCTGACCACTCTCTACCTGGGTGACGTCATCAAACCCAGGGTTCCAGCCGTGATGTACACACAGGCCGTGTCCGTTTACATCACGCTCTCTAGCCTAGGTCGGTCTTCTGGAGCAACATATCCTTTAAGACAACTAACTGTCCAATATGCTTCCCAGCACCACTCCCCATGTTTCACAAATGTCTCAAACTCCATGTTTCCAACACCAAAGCCATTGTTGCTGTTCAGTCACCCAGTCGTGTCTGGCTCTTTGTGACCCCATGGATTGCAGCACACCAGCCCTCCCTGTCCCTCACCATCTCCCAAAGTTTGCTCAAGTTCATGTCCATTGCTTTGGTGATGCCATCCAGCCATGTCATCCTCTGATGCCTTCCTCTCCTCCTGCCCTCAATCTTTCCCAGCATCAGGGACTTTTCCAATGAGCTTCAGTTTCAGCATCAGCCCTTTCAACAAGTATTCAGGCTTGATTTCTCTTATGATTGATTGGTTTGATCTCCTTGCCGTCCAAGGGACTTTCAGGAGTCTTCTCCAGCACCACAGTTCAAAGGCATCAATTCTTTGGCATTCTGCTTTCTTTATGGTCTAGCTCTCACTACCGTACGTGACCACTGGGAAGGCCACAGCCTTGACTACATGGACCTTTGTTGGCGGAGTAATGTCTCTGCTTTTTCAACACACTGTCTAGGCTTGTCATCGCTTTCCAGTCAAGTAGCAATCGTCTTTTGATTTCATGACTGCAGTCACCATCCACAGTGATTCCAGAGGCCAAGAAGAGGAAATCTGTCACTACTTCCACCTTTTCCCCTTTGATTTCTCATGAAGTAATGGGGCTGGATGCCATGATTTTGGTTTCTTTAATATGTAGTTTTATGCCCGCTCTTTCATTTTCTTCCTTTACCAAAGCTATTATCATTCCCCAGAACCTACCCTTCTCATGTATTCTCTGTATATGATAAACTTGTCCAACCAACTTGGCCAAGCCAGAAATTAAGGATCACTTATGCCTCTTCCCTCTTCTTCATCCCTGCAGACAATATTGCATTAAGTTCTTTAACCTCCTACATCACTGTCCAATCCATCCTTTCTTGCAGTGTCCCATTCAGATCCCCACCACTTTTGCTTACGTTACTTCCCACCCCGTAACAGTCCTTTCCTTTCGCCTTTTCCCTGCTGTCTTAACCTCCCACAGCTGCCAGGAGTGGTCCCTGCAATATGCACATCAGATCCTGAAGTACCCTAGCCTAAAACTCTCCCTTGACTCCCCACAGCATTATGAAGTAGAGGTTAAAGCCTTCTAGGACCTCAAGTCTGGAGAAGGCAATGGCACCCTACTCCAGTACTCTTGCCTGGAAAATCCCATGGGCGGAGGAGCCTGGTAGGCTGCAGTCCGTGGGGTCGAGAACAGTCAGACACGACTGAGCGACTTCACTTTCACTTTTCACTTTCATGCATTGGAGAAGGAAATGGCAACCCACTCCAGTGTTCTTGCCTGGAGAATCCCAAGGACGGGGGAGCCTGGTGGGCTGCCGTCTATGGGTCGCACAGAGTCAGACATGACCGAAGCGACTTAGCAAAAGCAGCAGCAGCAGCAGGACCTCAAGGCAACCTACCTTTCTCACCCACTTTTCTACACATCGCTTCTGCTCTTTACCCTCTGGGTGCCAAACAGAAAGCAGTTCCCAAAGCTTCACCTCCTCAGACCTTCTTGCCTTCATGCACACGGGCACTTCTGCCTGGAACACCCATCTCCCTTTTACTCACACAGCCCACTGGTACTTATTCTAAACACTCAGCGTGGGTAACTCTCATATCTAGACAATTTAGGTCTTTTTTCTTTGAGCACTCACAGCATCACCTATATGCTTCTACTGGCATCTATCGTCTATGACCCTGAAGTGACATTGATTTACTCACTAGCTCCATCTCCCCAAACTTAGCATTTTTTGAGGACAAGGAATGTGTCTTTATATATTTTTATCCCTTATCCTTAGCTCTATTCCTGGCATAAAATAAGAGCTTAATAAATCTTATTTAAATGAAATAATTGCTTTTCTTGTCAATTCCCAGCACAGCATTAAGCTAAATAAATCTTAATTAAATGAAATAAGTGGATTGTGATACTCAGAGCAGTTTGAAGTTAAGTAAAAGACTGAGATACTTTCACCAGGAGCCTGGGAAGCAGTTTCCACCACTGGTCCCCTATCTCCACCAGGGTAATGCATCAGAAACTGAAAGAGCCATTCAGAGCTGTGATGAGGGTAGCACGTCAGTGAAGGGGAGGAGGAGATGAAGGAATGATTTGGAGCAGGGAGTTGTGTTGATGTGAAAGCAACTAACCCCAAGGTCAGTCTCATGTCAGTTCCCATTAGCAGGAAGAATAACAGAGTAGCAAAGACGGGGCTTCTCTGGCAGTTCAGACGGTAAAGAATCTGCCTGCAATGCAGGAGACCTGGGTTCAGTCCCTGGGTCAGGAAGATTCCCTGAAGAAGGGAATGGCTACCCATTCCAGTATTCTTGCCTGGAGAATCCTATGGACAGAGGCTGGTGGGCTATAGTCCAAGGGGTTGCAAAGAGTCAAACATGACGGAGCGACTAAGCACACACAAAGATGTTCCAGCGCTGTGATACCGAGAACAGGGCCGGTGGCTGTAGAGATCGTGAGTGCTTACCATGCAGAACACCTGATTTACGCCCGAGAGTCCTTTTCGTGGTAACGATGGAAATGCGGAGATTACGATTGTCCTGATTCTTTCTTGAGGGCAAAAGAGGGAAAGTTTTCATTTAATGTGGGCCTAAACATACATAGATTAAATGTCAAAATATAGCACATCAAGGTCACTTGTTCTACGGGAGGAAGAAGTAGAAAAAGTAGAAGTGTGAATGGGAAGATACAGGCTATCGGAGAAGGCAATGGCACCCCACTCCAGTACTCTTGCCTGGAAAATCCCATGGATGGAGGAGCTTGGTAGGCTGCAGTCCATGGGGTCGCTCAGAGTCAAACACCACTGAGCGACTTCACTTTCATTTTTCACTTTCATGGTTTGGAGAAGGAAATGGCAACCCACTCCAGTGTTCTTGCCTGGAGAATCCCAGGGATGGGGGAGCCTGGTGGGCTGCCGTCTATGGGGTTGCACATTGTCGGACACTACTGAAGTGACTTAGCAGTTCAAGTGCAGGAATTGACATAGAATCACGTGACCACATGGGAATGGTATCACTTCCTAGAAGTCATTGACATTTTTTAACACAAAAAAAGATCAGGAACAGAGCTCTATTCCACATGACTTCCTGTTCATTTCACATCATCTCATTAATTCACACCACTGGGATGTGTGGTTTCACACACTACTGACTGGTCTGAATGTCATAATCCAGGCTTAGTTGCAAGACTATTATAAGTGACCTTATCAAATGCCCAGCTGAAGTCTGATTGCTTGTTTTTTATGGCAGTGAAGTATACCGTTCTGCAACGGCGAATGCATGGTTACTTAGACAGTGCTCTGAACCTCTGGGTCACCCAGAATAGCTAGGGAATGCCACTGGTGGTGGTGGTGGTTTAGTCACTAAGTCGTGTCTGACCCTAAGTGACCCCATGGAGCCTGCCAGGCTCCTCTGTCCATGGGATTCTCTAGGCAAGACTACTGGAGTGGGCTGTCATTTCCGTCTCTAGGGGATCTTCCTGACCCAGGAATTGAACCCGGGTCTCCTGCCTTTCAGGCAGAGTCTTTACCCACTGAGCTATGAGGGAAGATCCTAGGGGATTCCACTAGGAACTTCTTTATGTACTCAGATTTGGGATAAGGGTTTCACTGCTTAAGAAGAATAGTATACAAACCAGTTACCCATGGCATCAATGAATTTAGCAATTTGATAAAAAAGTTAGAAGTCAAATGCATGCCTGCTTCGTCACTTCAGACTCTGCGATGCCATGGACTGTAGCCCACCATGCTCTTCCGTCCATGGGATTTCCCAGGCAAGAATACTGGAGTGGGTTGCCATTTCCTCCTCCAGGGGATCTTCCGACCCAGGAATTGAAGATACATCTCCTGCGCCTCCTGAATTGCAGGCAGATTCTTTACTGCTGAGCCACCAGGGAAGCCCAGAAGCCAAGTAGGAGCTGCATAACTGTCTTCTCCCTCTCCCGTGTGGTATTTTCCTAGCTTACCTAGGCAGTGCAAGCTAGCGCTTTGCCTTCTTCTAGCTCATTCTATGTAACAGCCTGACAAGAGTGATTATGCTCCTGTTTGTCCCGTGTAGTGGGTCCTTTAAAAGCTGAATATATGAATAAATACCTAAGCTCTTCAGAGCCCTCCGGGATGGCCATATTGGTTTCTGCGATACCACTGTCTTTACTGCTTTCAATTACATGATGCAGCCTGTCTCTCTCTCTGTCTCTGTATGTGTGTCTGTCTCTCTCTCATCATACACCCTATTAGATCTCTGCAATTTAATAATGGTTGTCCTAAAAGCTAAGATCATAATGATTCTTTAGACCTGTACTGGTCAATGTTAGCCATAAATGCAATTATACATTTTCTGAGGTCACATTTAAAACAGCAAAATGAAACAAGTAAAATTAATGTTAATATCATGTTTTATTAATATATTATATTTATATAGTTTTTTCAAGCTTCTTTTAAAAATTTTTTTTATTTTTTAACTTTACAAATATATATTGAAATATATAAAAACTTAATATATTCCCAATATTAGCATTCAACATGTAATCCATAGAAAACTATTGCAATATTTTCCGTTCCTTTTTGGTGGTACAAAGCCATAAAAATATATGTTATACTTACAGCATATTTTGATTCAGACCAGCCTTATTTTAAATGTTCAATAACCACACGCCCTACTGGCTACCATGGGCTTCCCTTGTGGCTCAGCTGGTAAAGAATCTGCCTGCAATGTGGGAGACCTGGGTCTGATCCCTGGGTTGGGAAGATCCCCTGGAGAAGGGAAAGGCTACCCACTCCAGTATTCGGACCTGGAGAATTCCATGGACTATATAGTCCATGGGGTCACAAAGAGTCAGACACAACTGAGCAACTTTCACTTTCACTGGCTACCATATTGCCCAGCTCGGCTATAGACCCATCATGCAGACTGTTAGGCTATTTATGCTGTTCTGCTATGTATGCTATTTATTATTTCCTTTTAATACTAGGTTAATTTCCTTAAACCAATGCATTTAGTTTGTAAAAACTTTAACAAAGGATTAAAGTCCCTTATGACCTAAAACTGAGCCAATGTAAATTAGTTCTTTTATTGTGAGATCATTTTCTGACTATTGCTTCCACTTTTTCTCATAACCTGACTATTGATGTGCCTGACAACATCATCTGAGATAATCCTCACCTTGGTAGGGGGTCACTTATCATTCCTGCCTCTGTTCTCCTCATCTCGGCCTTTTATTCCTTTTCATTTTCAGTGCCATAGCTTGTCATTAAAAGAAAATTAGATTAATCTAGCCTTACAAGTTATCAAGTAAACAAATGGGAAGATGTTTATCTCAATAACAAGCAAATAAATGAAAAACAAAAGACCAGTTGCAAGATATTTGCCTATTAAATTAGAAATTCATTTTTCAATGACAACACCCAGTGAGAATAAAACTGAGTGAAATGTTTCTCACACAGGATTGGTGATATTGTCACATCCTCTGAAGGAAAACCATTTGACAGTGTGAGCCAATGACTTAAAAAAAATTCATTTTATTTGATCCTGTAATCATCCTTCAGAAATCTGTCCTGTAGAAATTGTCAGAGATAATTGATGATGGTATTCACATGGAATGTTTACTTCAAAGTTATTTATAAATGCAAAATGTGAAAACAATCTCAGTCTACAAAATAGGAAATGGGATAAGTAAATTACACTATACTCATTAGGTGGCCTATGACTATGAAGCTGTCAGCAATAAAAATGAAAGTATAAAATGTCAAGCAAAAAACACAAAATGAAATTTTATATGCCTTTTAATATATATTTTACAATATGTATTTTAACATGCAATATCTAACATTATTATATAATATGATTGATATTAATATCTTTCTGTAACTCAAGGACAGATACTAGAAAATAATATCTCCCAATGAAACCAGTGGTTCTATTTGGGTAATAGGATATAGATGATATTTTTTATTGCACTGTGTTCTGTGTTTTAAAAGAAAAGGGTGCAATTTATTTAAATAGATGGATTTGTCCATTTTAAGTGTCATTTGTATGATGTTCAAGTGTTGCAGGAGCATATTCAGTCACTTTTCAGTTGCCCAAGGATCTGGATCCTGATCTTAATGAGCTATGAGACTGGAACACACCTTTCTAAGGCTTTCTTATCTATAAGATAAGAACACACCTGCCCTCAGCTTTCTTATCTATAAAACAAGGAGCATGACATTGACATTGTGAATTTCCCTGGTCTAAAACTGTATGATTTTACAAAAGTAAGGGCCAAAGTGATCTCTATTGTGTTTTTATAATGAGATACTATTTATCGGTTCAGCTCAGTTGCTCAGTCATGTCCAACAGTTTGCAACCCCATGGGCTGTAGCACCCCAGGCCTCCCTGTCCATCACCAACTCCCGGAGCTTGCTTGAACTCATGTCCATCGAGTCGGTGATGCCATCCAACCATCTCATCCTCTGTCATCCCCTTCTCTCCCACCTTCAATCTTTCCCAGCATCAGGGTCTTTTCAAATGAGTCAGTTCTTTGCATCAGGTGGCCGAAGTATTAGAGTTTCAGCTTCAGCATCAGTCCTGCCAATGAATATTCAGGACTGATTTCCTTTAGGATGGACTGGTTGGATCTCTTTGCTGTCCAAGGGACGCTCAAGAGTCTTCTCCAACACCACAATTCAAAAGCATCAATTCTTCGATGCTCAGCTTTCTTTATAGTCCAACTCTCACATCCATACATGGCTATTGGAAAAACCATAGCTTTGACTAGACAGACCTTTGTTGGCAAAGTAATGTCTCTGCTTTTGAATATGCTATCTAGGCTGGTCATAGCTTTCCTTCCAAGAAGCGTCTTTTAATTTCATGGCTGCATGAAATTATATTTGAAAATTTAAATTTAAGATTGAAAATTAAATCTTTTAATTTTAAATTCATTAAAGCAGTTTAAGATATGAGAATCATCATATCATCGATATTGGTACTACTAAAATTCCAGCTCTGTAGTTACACTGTGTGTGAACTTTGGCAAAAATAATCAAACGGTATTAAATGTCAACTTGCCTACAAATTTTATTACTTCCTTTATGGATTGAGCTACAATGGAAGATATTTCAACACATTGATGTAGATGAAATAACAGGCCCCCTTCACAAGTGTGTTTCCTCTATGTTTTACCTCTTATCTGGGGCTTCCCAGGTAGCTCAGTGGTAAAGAATTTGCCTGCCAATACAGGAGATACTGGTTTCGATCTCTGGATCGGGAAGATTCCCTGGAGAAGGGAATGGCAATGCACTCCAGTATTTTTGCCTGGAAAATCCCATGGACAGAGTAGCCTGGCGAACTACAGTCCATGGGGTCATAGAAGAGTCAGACACGACTTAGTGATTAAATGACCACAATATAACCTCTTACTTAGTTTACTGTTATAAGAAAACTTAGTTGAGAATGAAGCTTCCTGGGAATTTTTAAGACTTGCTACTAGAGTTTTTAATACATTTAGTAGTTACTAAAATTGCACTTTTTCAGGATTCCACCGCTGCAACTTTTAGTTTGTTTAGTGGCCCTTCTCTGATGGTAATCACGAAACATTGCTCTGAGCAGGCCCAACTTAGTGTCTAGCAAGAGACATAAATCTCATAAATCTCTCAGAAATCTTCATGCAGATTTCTAAAGCCACTTTTCCGAGCGGCTCTTTCCTATCTGGATATCCTTCTGCATGAATTACAAATGACTCAGCAGCCCTCAACTCTGGTATCTGTTTCCTCCACCCAGAAGACCTCTGCTCTCAACCTGGGTTAACTCCCGTGTGCTACAGTTTGGAAAGTGCAACAGGCAGAAAGATAAGGCAAATATAAGATATATGTTCTTCTCCTAGGAAGAGCAGAGAGAGTCCCTTGGACTGCAGGGAGATCAAATCAGTCAATCCTAAAGGAAATCAACAACACTGAATATTCACTGGAAGGACTGATGCTGAAGCTGAAGCTCCAAAACTTTGGGCACCTGATGGGAAGAGCTGTCTCATTGGAAAAGACCCTGATGCTGGGAAAGACTGAAGGCAGGAGGAGAAGGGGGCAGCAGAGGATGAGATGATTGGATGGCATCACCGACTCAATGGACGTGAATTTCAGCAAACTCTGGGAGATAGTGGAGCACAGAGGAGCCTGGCGTTCTGAACTCCACGGGGTCACAAAAAGTTGGACATGACTTAGTGACTGAACAGTGATGACAACAAGAAGAACAGCAGACCTGTGTGGTAAATTGCCCAACGTCTGAAAACAATTATTTTATATATTCCGTCCAGGTTGATAGTTGATTACTCCAGGTAGCTAAATCCAATACCTGTTACTTAGTCATATCCAGAGACAGAATTTCCTTCTTTATAATAGTAAAATGTGTAGGCTTATCCCATACTTTAAAAGTATATATTCATAGAGAATATTTATGTATATATCTCTATCTCCACATACATTAAACTTTAGACTGAAATTTTGCAAATGTATTTTAAAGACCTCCCCTGCTTTTCATTTTTTAATAAATAATACTTTTTTCTAGAAAGATTTTTATTTATTTATTTTTTTAGCCACAGCCAATGGCATGCAGGATCTTAGTTCCCCAACCAGGGATTGAACTCTCAGCTCCTGCAGTGAAAGTTCAGAGTCTTAACTACCAGACCACCAGGGAAGTCCTTAGATTTTTAATTTTTAATTAGTTTAATGCAATAAACTAATAATACATATCTGCTTTCAGCTGAATCATTTACTATGTGAAACAATTAAATAATCTTTTATAAAAGTTTTGGTTTTTATTGGCAGGCTCAGACCATGAACTCCTTATTGCCAAATTCAGACTTAAATTGAAGAAAGTAGGGAAAACCACTAGACCATTCAGGTATGACCTAAATCAAATCCCTTATGATTATACAGTGGAAGTGAGAAATAGATTTAAGGGCCTATTTCTGATAGATAGAGTGCCTGATGAACTATGGAATGAGGTCCGTGACATTGTAAAGCAGACAGGGATCAAGACCATCCCCATGGGAAAGAAATGCAAAAAAGCAAAATGGGTGTCTGGGGAGACCTTACAAATAGCTGTGAAAAGAAGAGAAGTGAAAAGCAAAGGAGAAAAGGAAAGATATAAACATCTGAATGCAGAGTTCCAAAGAATAGCAAGAAGAGATAAGAAAGCCTCCTTCAGAGATCAATGCAAGAAATAGAGGAAAACAACAGAATGGGAAAGACTAGATATCTGTTCAAGAAAATCAGAGATACCAAAGGAACATTTCATGCAAAGATGGGCTCAATAAAGGACAGAAATGGTATGGACCTAACAGAAGTAGAAGATATTAAGAAGAGATGGCAAGAATACACAGAAGAACTGTACAAAAAAGATCTTCACGACCCAGATAATCATGATGGTGTGATCACTCACCTAGAGCCAGACATCCTGGAATGTGAAGTCAAGTGGGCCTTAGAAAGCATCACTACGAACAAAGCTAGTGGAGGTGATGGAATTCCAGTTGAGCTATTCCAAATCCTGAAAGATGATGCTATGAAAGTGCTACACTCAATATGCCAGCAAATCTGGAAAACTCAGCAGTGGCCACAGGACTGGAAAAGGTCAGTTTTCATTCCAATCCCAAAGAAAGGCAATGCCAAAGAGTGCTCAAACTACCGCACAATTGCACTCATCTCACACGCTAGTAAAGTAATGCTCAAAATTCTCCAAGCCAGGCTTCAGCAATATGTGAACTGTGAACTTCCTGATGTTCAAGCTGGTTTTAGAAAAGGAAGAGGAACCAGAGATCAAATTGCCAACATCCGCTGGATCATGGAAAAAGCAAGAGAGTTCCAGAAAAGTATCTATTTCTGCTTTATTGACTATGCCAAAGCCTTTGACTGTGTGGATCACAATAAACTGTGGAAAATTCTGAAAGAGATGGGAATACCAGACCACCTGATCTGCCTCTTGAGAAATTTGTATGCAGGTCAGGAAGCAATAGTTAGAACTGGACATGGAACAACAGACTGGTTCCAAATAGGAAAAGGACTTCGTCAAGGCTGTATATTGTCACCCTGCTTATTTAACTTCTATGCAGAGTACATCATGAGAAACGCTGGACTGGAAGAAACACAAGCTGGAATCAAGATTGCTGGGAGAAATATCAATAACCTCAGATATGCAGATGACACCACCCTTATGGCAGAAAGTGGAGAGGAACTCAAAAGCCTCTTGATGAAAGTGAAAGTGGAGAGTGAAAAAGTTGGCTTAAAGCTCAACATTCAGAAAATGAAGGTCATGGCATCCGGTCCCACCACTGCATGGGAAATAGATGGGGAAACAGTGGAAACAGTGTCAGACTTTATTTTTCTGGGCTCCAAAATCACTGCAGATGGTGACTACAGCCATGAAATTAAAAGACGCTTACTCCTTGGAAGGAAAGTTATGACCAAGCTAGATAGCATATTCAAAAGCAGAGACATTACTTTGCCAACAAAGCTCCGTCTAGTCAAGGCTATGGTTTTTCCAATAGTCATGTATGGATGTGAGAGTTGGACTGTGAAGAAAGCTGAGTGCCGAAGAATTGATGATTTTGAACTGTGGTGTTGGAGAAGACTCTTGAGAGTCCCTTGGACTGCAAGGAGATCCAACCAGTCCATTCTGAAGGAGATCAGCCCTGGGATTTCTTTGGAAGGAATGATGCTAAAGCTGAAACTCCAGTACTTTGGCCACCTCATGCGAAGAGTTGACTCATTGGAAAAGACTCTGATGCTGGGAGGGGTTGGGGGCAGGAGGAGAAGGGGACGACAGAGGATGAGATGGCTGGATGGCATCACTGACTCGATGGACGTGGGTCTGGGTGAACTCCAGGAGTTGGTGATGGACAGGGAGGCCTGGCGTGCTGTGATTCATGGGGTCACAGAGAGTCAGACACGACTGAACGACTGATCTCTGAATGAGCATGAAGGGTTTTTTCGTTTTGTTTTTTTTTTTCCTAATCTAACTGCCTCATAGAAACAGAAAATGTATGTTAAAATATTCCATCTATGACAATAGTTTGATGCACCAAAGGGCCACAGTTCAAATTGAAGAGGCTGTTCAAAGAGAAAATGGGAACATCAATAGCCTCATTATTCTGGTCATAATGAAATTAAAATGTAAATATGGTCTACCAAAACGGCATTGTTGGTGGACACCACGCTAGCAGAGGGCCGTGAATACAGATCAAAGTAGATTTCATGGGCACCTCTGCATCAGTGGAATGAAGAGATGTTCCTCTGAGTCTGTTTGCTGTGATGATACTGTGATTGAAGGAGGTGATAAATAAAAGATAACTTGTATATTTACACCAAATGTTGTTACAAGGATGCATATCTTTGTGTAGCTAAGATTTTTTAAAAATGTTTATTGGCATGTATTCGCTTGACAATGTTGCATCAGTTTCTGCTGCACAGCAATAAAAGCTGTACTTTTGTATTTCCTTCCCCTTCAGGCCACCACAGAGCATGTGTGTTAACAATGTAGCTAACATTCTAGAAAATTCCTGATCGACCCACAAATGGATTAGCTGCCTTATCAACACAAAGGTTTTGAGAAATCCTAAAGTAGGATCTTTGCTGAAAAGACTCTGCCTGTAGTCTCTCACAGGCTAAAAAAGAAAGGCAATCCCATTAAATCTGTAACTGCTTCTTAAGTGCAAGTATCTGACAGAAGGATTCCAATGGTCCCCTTCTAAATTCTGAGAGATAGCTCACACATCCCCAAAAGATTATCTATCAATGAATTCACATCAATAATGTGAGTCTCCTAAAACCATATTGAGCTTATGCTAAGTGCTAAGTCACTTCAGTCGTGTCCGACTCTGTGTGACCCCATAGATGGCAGCCACCAGGCTCCCCCATCCCTGGGATTCTCCAGGCAAGAACACTGGAGTGGGTTGCCATTTCCTTCTCCAATGCATGAAAGTGAAAAGTGAAAGTGAAGTCACTCAGTCGTGTCCGACTCTTAGCGACCCCATGGATTGCAGCCCACCAGGCTCCTCCATCCATGGGATTCTCCAGGCAAGAGTACTGGAGTGGGGTGCCATTGCCTTCTCCGATATTGAGCTTAGTCATCTGAAATTCTTTAAAATTTGTTTTGCTAGCAATTTGTATCTCAAACCTTATTCACTTCACATGGAAAAATATGAGCGTAGATTCTACCCCGAGTGTTTATATTTCTAATTTCAAGGGATATAACAAAATTATTAAGATTACACTTCAATGGTATTCATATCCGTATATAAGCTGTGTGTGCCATAATATAATTTTGAGTGGCGGTGGTCAGACAGGGTCTAGAAATGAGCTGAAGTCACTGTCCAATAAGTAAAGATCATATCTTGTGAAAAATGATCAAATTTGGCACAAAGATTACCAATCAGGAAATCTGAATTCCAGCCCAAGAAGGACAAGATTAAATTAAGTGATTAAAATTTAGTTATGTCAGTAGTCTTCTCATCTAAAAAGATCATTGCAGAGCACATATCTCTAAGAACTCCATCATGTAGCTTTGCAACCAAGACATTTGCACAGAGTATTTAATACATGCGAGAGGGGCTGGAGCTGGAGTCTGCCCCATGGCAGAGTCACACCCTTTAAATGTGCCTTTCCTTCTCTCTTAGCTGGCCTGCTGAGCATACCATATCTGTGATTAATACTGCAGAGGACATGAGGACAAGCACCACCAGCAGCTCTGCTGTTCCACGTTTATGAATTCATCAGCTCTCACATATTCTTGCTTCTCAAAATGATTCAAACTAGAGTTGGTATGCTCCCAACATTTCTTTTGTTTTCCTTTGGCTTCACACTTTCCTAAAATTAAAAAAAAAAAAAATTCTCTTACAGGTTCTAGTGGAAAGTACATCATCTTTTTAAACACGTCAATTTTCTCATATCCTGCAACACAGTCTCCCCCATAGATAATATTGTACTGCAGTTTGATCTCTGGCGTTTCTCTTGCTTCCTGACTTTTAAAAATTGGCCATTCCTCTGCACTGAGCTGTCCATGCTTTTCCGAGTCACTCGAGAGGGCAGCTGTCTAAACTGACACCTCACCCCTGCAGTAAGGACAGTGCCACATTGTCATCAGTTGTCACAAGTAAATTCTGATATTAGTGATGCATCTTCTGCTTGTACTGTTTATTTTATTAGGTGATTCTACTATAGCACTTCATTGACTCTTCCTCACAAGGCTCCTTTGAGGCAGGAATGGCAAGCATTTTCTTTAAGAAGGAAGAAATGGGGACTTCCCTGGTGGTCCAGTGGCTAAGACTCAGTGTTTCCAATGCAGGGGTCCCAGGTTCAATCCCTGGGCAGGGTACTAGATCTCACTTGCCATAACTAAAGATCCTGCATGCCACACCTAAGACCTGGTACAGCCAAATGAACAAGTATATTTTTTAAAAAAGAAGGAAGCAGTGAAAGATTAAAGATAGGCCCAAAGTTGGGGTGGGGGAAAACCCGTGTTCTCCAGCCCCTAGTCCAAGGCCCAGTCCACTAAGCCAAACTTCCTCTCTGAAGAAATAGAGGAATTAAAAAATTAATTTCCTTTAATTTTCCTGAATTAAAATGAAAAATCTTGACATTTCTATGAAAATTCTAATCTTTCCCATTCTATTGTTTTCTTCTATTTTTTGCATTGATCACTAATGAAGCCTTTCTTACCGCTCCTTGCTATTCTTTAGAACTCTGCATTCAGATGGGTGTATCTTACCTTTTCTCCTTTGCCTTTAGCTTCTCTTCTTTTCTCCGGCTATATTTAAGGCCTACTCAGACAACCATTTTGCCTTTTTGCATTTCTTTTTCATGGGGATGGTCTTGATCACTGCCTCCTGGACAATGTCACGAACCTCCATCCATAGTTCTTCAGGCACTCTATCAGCTCTAATCACTTGAATCTATTTCTCACTTCCACTGTATCATCATAAGGGATTTGATTTAGGTCATATCTGAATGGTCTAGTGGTTTTCCCTACTTTCTTCAGTTTAAGCCTGAATTTGCCAATAAAGAGTTCATGATCTGAACCACTGTCAGCTCACAGTCTTGTTTTTGCTGACTGTATAGAGCTTCTCCATCTTTGGCTGCAAAGAATACAATCAATCTGATTTCAGTATGGACTATCTGGTGATGTCCATGTATAGAGTTGTCTCTTGTGTTGTTGAAAGAGGGATGTCATGTGAGATCTTGTGTTGTTGGAAGAAGAATATTTCATACAAAGATGGGCTCAATAAAGGACAGAAATGGTATGGACCTAACAGAAGCAGAAGATATTAAGAAGAGGTGGCAAGAATACACAGAAGAACTATACAAAACAAGATCTTAATGAACCCAAATAACCACCGTTGTGTGATCACTCACCTAGAGCCAGACATCCTGGAATGCAAAGTCAAATGGGCCTTAGGAAGCATTACTGCAAACAAGGTGATAGAGGTGATGGAATTTCTGTTGAGCTCATTCAAATCCTGAAAGATGATGCTGCGAAAGCACTGCACTCAATATGCCAGCAAATCTGGAAAACTCAGCAGTGGCCACAGGACTGGAAAAGGTCAGTTTTCATTCCAATCCCAAAGAAAGGCAATGCCAAAGAATATTCAAACTACTGCACAATTGCACTCATCTCACACGCTAGCAAAGCAATGCTAAAAATTCTCCAAGCCAAGCTTCAATAGTACGTGAACCAAGAACTTCCAGATGTTCAAGCTTGATTTAGAAAAGGTGGGGGAATTAGATATCAAATTGCCACCATCCACTGAATCATCGAGAAAGCAAGAAAGTTCCAGTAAAACATCCACTTCTGCTTTATCGACTACACCAAAGTCTTTGACTGTGTAGATCACAACAAATTGTGGAAAATTCTTAAAGAGATGGGAATACCAGACCACCTGACCTGCCTCCTGAGAAATCTGTATGCAAGTCAAAAAGCAACAGTTAGAACAGAACATGGAACAATGGATTGGTTCCAAATTGGTAAAAAGGAACATCAAGGCTGTATATTGTCACCCTGCTTATTTAACTTGTATGCAGAGTACACCGAGCAAAGTGCTGGGCTGAATGAAGCACAAGCTGGAATTAAGATTGCCAGGAGAAATAGTAATAACCTCAGATATGCAGGTGATACCACCCTTATGGCAGAAAGCAAAGAGGAACTAAAGAGCCTCTTGACGAAAGTGAAAGATCAGATCAGATCAGTCGCTGAGTCGTGTCTGACTCTTTGTGACCCCATGAATCGCAGCACACCAAGCCTTCCTGTCCATCACCAACTCCCAGAGTTCACTGAGACTCACGTCCATAGAGTCAGTGATGCCATCCCGCCATCTCATCCTCTGTCGTCCCCTTCTCCTCTTGCTCCCAATCCCTCCCAGCATCAGACTCTTTTCCAATGAGTCAACTCTTCGCATGAGGTGGCCAAAGTACTGGAATTTCAGCTTTAGCATCATTCCTTCCAAAGAAATCCCAGGACTGATCTCCTTCAGAATGGACTGGTTGGATCTCCTTGCAGTCCAAGGGACTCTCAAGAGTCTTCTCCAACACCACAGTTCAAAATCATCAATTCTTCGGCACTCAGCCTTCTTCACAGTCCAACTCTCACATCCATACATGACCACAGGAAAAACCACAGCCTTGACTAGACGGAGCTTTGTTGGCAAAGTAATGTCTCTGCTTTTGAATATGCTATCTAGCTTGGTCATAACTTTCCTTCCAAGGAGTAAGCGTCTTTTAATTTCATGGCTGTAGTCACCATCTGCAGTGATTTTGGAGCCCAGAAAAATAAAGTCTGACACTGTTTCCACTGTTTCCCCATCTATTTCCCATGCAGTGGTGGGACTGGATGCCATGACCTTCATTTTCTGAATGTTGAGCTTTAAGCCAACTTTTTCACTCTCCACTTTCACTTTCATCAAGAGGCTTTTGAGTTCCTCTCCACTTTCTGCCATAAGGGTGGTGTCATCTGCATATCTGAGGTTATTGATATTTCTCCCGGCAATCTTGATTCCAGTTTGTGTTTCTTCCAGTCCAGCATTTCTCATGATGTACTCTGCATAGAAGTTAAATAAGCAGGGTGACAATATACAGCCTTGACGAACTCTTTTTCCTATTTGGAACCAGTCTGTTGTTCCATGTCCAGTTCTAACTATTGCTTCCTGACCTGCATACAAATTTCTCAAGAGGCAGATCAGGTGGTCTGGTATTCCCATCTCTTTCAGAATTTTCCACAGTTTATTGTGATCCACACAGTCAAAGACTTTAGTGTAGTAGATAAAGCAGAAATAGATGCTTTTCTGGAATTCTCTTGCTTTTTCCATGATCCAGCGGATGTTGGCAATTTGATCTCTGGTTCCTCTGCCTTTTCTAAAACCAGCTTGAACATCAGGAAGTTCACGGTTCACATATTGCTGAAGCCTGGCTTGGAGAATTTTGAGCATTACTTTACTAGCGTGTGAGATGAGTGCAATTGTGCAGTAGTTTGAGCATTCTTTGGCATTGCCTTTCTTTGGGATTGGAATGAAAACTGACCTTTTCCAGTCCTGTGGCCACTGCTGAGTTTTCCAAATTTGCTGGCATATTGAGCACTTTCACAGCTGAGTTTTCCAAAGTTGCTGGCATATTGCAGCACTTTTACAGCATCATCTTTCAGGATTTGAAATAGCTCAACTGGAATTCCATCACCTCCACTAGCTTTGTTCGTAGTGATGCTTTCTAAGGCCCACTTGACTTCACATTCCAGCATGTCTGGCTCTAGGTCAGTGATCACACCATCGTGATTATCTGGGTCGTGAAGATCTTTTTTGTACAGTTCTTCTGTGTATTCTTGCCATCTCTTCTTAACACCTTCTGCTTCTGTTAGGTCCATACCATTTCTGTCCTTATCGAGCTCATCTTTGCATGAAATATTCCTTTGGTATCTCTGATTTTCTTGACGAGATCCCTAGTCTTTCCCATTCTGTTGTTTTCCTCTATTTCTTTGCATTGATCGCTGAAGAAGGCTTTCTTATCTCTTCTTGCTATTCTTTGGAACTTTGCATTCAGATGTTTATATCTTTCCTTTTCTCCTTTGCTTTTTGCTTCTCTTCTTTTCACAGCTATTTGTAAGGCCTCCCCAGACACCCATTTTGTTTTTTTGCATTTCTTTTCTATGGGAATGGTCTTGATCCCTGTCTGCTTTATAATGTCACGAACCTCCTTCCATAGTTCATCAGGCACTCTATCTATGAGATCTAGGCCCTTAAATCTATTTGTCACTTCCACTGTATAATCATAAGGGATTTGATTTAGGTCATACCTGAATGGTCTAGTGGTTTTCCCTACTTTCTTCAATTTAAGTCTGAATTTGGCAATAAGGAGTTCATGGTCTGAGCCACAGTCAGCTCCTGGTCTTGTTTTTGCTGATTGTATAGAGCTTCTCCATCTTTGGCTGCAAAGAATATAATCAATCTGATTTCGGTGTTGACCATCTGGTGATGTCCATGTATAGAGTCTTCTCTTGTGTTGTTGGAAGAGGGTGTTTGTTATGACCAGTGCATTTTCTTGGCAAAACTCTATTAGTCTTTGTCCTGCTTCATTCCGTATTCCAAGGCCAAATTTGCCTGTTACTCCAGGTGTTTCTTGACTTCCTACTTTTGCATTCCAGTCCCCTATAATGAAAAGGACATCTTTTTTCGGTGTTAGTTCTAAAAGGTCTTGTAGGTCTTCATAGAACCGTTCAACTTCAGCTTCTTCTGTGTTACTGGTTGGGGCATAGACTTGGATTGCTGTGATATTGAATGGTTTGCCTTGGAAACGAACAGAGATCATTCTGTCGTTTTTGAGATTGCATCCAAGTACTGCATTTCGGACTCTTTTGTTGACCATGATGGCCACTCCATTTCTTCTGAGGGATTCCTGCCTGCAGTAGTAGATATAATGGTCATCTGAGTTAAATTCACCTGTTCCAGTCCATTTCAGTTCGCTGATTCCTAGAGTGTCAACATTCACTCTTGCCATCTCTTGTTTGACCACTTCCAATTTGCCTTGATTCATGGACCTGACATTCCAGGTTCCTATGCAATATTGCTCTTTACAGCATCGGACCTTGCTTCTATTACCAGTCACATCCACAGCTGGGTATTGTTTTTGCTTTGGTTCCATCCCTTTATTCTTTCTGGAGTTATTTCTCCACTGATCTCCAGTAGCATATTGGGCACCTACTGACCTGGGGAGTTTCTCTTTCAGTATCCTATCATTTTGCCTTTTCATACTGTTCATGGGGTTCTCAAGGCAAGAATACTGAAGTGGTTTGCCATTCCCTTTTCCAGTGGACCACATTCTGTCAAATCTCTCCACCATGACCCGCCTGTCTTGGGTTGCCCCATGGGCATGGCTTAGTTTCATTGAGTTAGACAGGGCTGTGGTCCTAGTGTGGTTAGATTGACTAGTTTTCTATGAGTATGTTTTCAGTGTGTTTGCCCTCTGATGCCCTCTTGCAACACCTACTGTCTTACTTAGGTTTCTCTTACCTTGGAAGAGGGGTATCTCCTCACCGCCACCCTTCCTGACCTTCAATGTGGGATAGCTCCTCTAGGCCCTCCTGCGCCCATGTGAAAGTGAAAGAAGAGAGTGAAAAAGCTGGCTTAAAACCCAATCTGCAAAAAACTAGGATCATGGCATCTGGTCCCATCACTTCATGGCAAATAGATGGGGAAACAATGGAAACAGTGACAGACTTTATTTTTGGGGCTCCAAAATCACTACAGATGGTGACTGTAGCCATGAAATTAAAGGACGCTTGCTCTGTGGAAGAAAAGCTAAGACCAACCTAGAGAGCATATTAAAAAGCAGAGACATTACTTTGTTGACAAAGGTCTGTCTTGTCAAAGCTATGGTTTTTCCAGTAGTCATACATGGATGTGAGAATTGGACCATAAAGAAAGCTGAGTGCCAAAGAACTGATGCTTTTGAACTGTGGTGTTGGAGAAGACTCTTGAGAGTCCCTTGGGCTGGAAGGAGATCAAACCAGTTAATCCTAAAGGAAATCAGTCCTGAATATTAATTGGAAGGACTGATGCTGAGGCTGAAACTCCAATACTTTGGCCACCTGACGCGAAGAACTAACTCATTGGAAAAGACCCCGATGCTGGGAAAAACTGAAGGCAGGAGGAGAAGTGGACAACAGAGGATGATGGCATCACCGACTTCATGGACATGAGTTTGAGCAATCTCTGGGAGTTGGTGAAGGACAGGGAAGCCTGGTGTGCTGCAGTCCATGGGGTCCCAAAGTGTTGGACATGACTGATCAACTGAACTGATACTGATGAAAATTCTTGGCTTTGTATTAAATTAACGCATGTTCAGAACTTTTGCTCTAAGTCCTGGTGGCTCACTGAAGGAGAGTCCACCAGCCAACGCAGGAGACTCAGGTTCGATCCCTATTCCGGGAAGATCCCACATGCTGTGGAGCAACTAAGCCGAGCTCCACAACTACGGAGCCTGTGCTCTAGAGCCTGGGAGCTGCAACCACTGAAGCCCGTGCTCTTCAAGGGGAGCCACTGCAAAGGGAAGCGCACACACACTGCGTCTGGAGAGTAGCTCTCACGCGCCGCAACTAGAGGAAAATCTCACTCAGCGATGAAGACCCAGCATGGCCAAAAAATAAACAAATAAATAAAATTATTCTTTAAAAAAGAACTTTCGCTCTTCATCGAAAAGAAGAACAATAGATCTCTTAGACGTGCCAATAACCGGCCAGCTTCATGATCGATGCATTGAGGACTCTGATGTTTTTGTCTCACACCCTGCAGCTTGGAATGAGGAAGTAATTTCTTAGTGTGATTCTTCATATACCTTTTCTTTGGCTATTATTTTCTCCATATACCTTTTCTTTGATATTTTTTTTCCTTTTCTTTAAATAAAAGGGGAAATATAAAGAACAAGATGGAAAAAAAAGAAGTACTTATATTATCTGTGAATAGTTTTCCCTCTGGCTTCTCTGCATGAGAGGTTCCTACAACACATTTCTAAATACATACTTTAATCAGTATCTTAAATTGCTTTAGAGTGATACTTTGCTCCCTATTGTTAACACAGAAAGTGCTTGAGCTTTGGTCCCAGTGTCGGGGCTGTTTCATCCCCCAAATCTTAGGCGCTGTGAATAACTGCAGAATTATTGGATTCAGATATCTAGAGAATCAAGTGTTGGGAGAAGAAACGTGAGGTTTCTGTATCTTGGCTTGTCATAATCTCAGTCTGTTTATGCAAATTTAAAAAGTAGCTTTTCTTATCTGGACTGCAGAATACATTATTATTATCAAAAGAGAGGGAAAAGAGGATTTTAAGGTGAGTCATCAAGATGTTAGCTTGCTGTTTTATGATACAGAAAGGATCAAATCTGCACTTGACAAATGTCGGCTCTCACCTTTGTACACTTGCGTTAGCACATTGGCATCCCGGATAGCGCTCACATTTTCATGTATTGACTTTAGCGAGGAAGTCAGGGCTTCGGCATCTGGGTGTATTTCTGTTGGCTCAAGAAGCTACTGGAAGTCCCCAAATACTTTTCCTTTGCATTACCTCAGTGCTTTGCAATAACAGCTTGGATCAAGTATGCAAGCCAAGCTAAATATACCTACAGAGTTATAAGTAGTCCACACTTTCAGAGTATCCATTCTGACCTCGAGTCTGACCCAGATACCCTCATTGCTATAAAGCATTGTATTGATGTATTCTAAGGAAATTGTATGTTGTTTATACCTGTACTTGATTCCCTGGAAAAGGAAACGGCTACCCACTCCAGTAATCTTGTCTGGGAAATTCCATGGACAGAAGAGCCTGGTGGGATACAATCAGTGGGGACCCAAGTGGGACAGGACTGAGCGATGAACATTTTGGGTTTTCCAGGTGGGTCAGTGGTAAAGAAGTCACCTGCCAATGTGGGAGATGCTAGAGACCCGGGTTAGATTCCTGAGTCAAGAAGGTCCCCTGGAGAAGGAAATGGCAACCCATTCCAGTATTCTTGGCTAGAGAATCCCATGGACAGAGGAGCCTGGCGGGCTACAGTCCATGGTATCACAAAGAGTCGGACATGACTAAGGGACTACCACAGACCTGTACTTGATATAGTCTTTCAAGCCTGTTCAGTATTAAATAGCATTACCAAAAAAAAAAAAAAATCCTTTGCCACAAATGGAAACGAAGATATGTTCATGTATTTGAATATAAAGTTGAGTACATTTCTGACACTGCAGAGAAGACGCAGTAATCCAGAAGAAAAAAAATCTGCCGGGGCTTCCAGGATGGACTGGAGACACCCCAGTGTGGTCAAACCCTGTGCTGTGCTTAGTCACTCAGCTGTGTCCAACTCTTTGCAACCCCATGGTCTGTAGCCTTCCAGACTCCTCTGTCCATGGGATTCTCCAGGCAAGAATATTGGAGTACGTTGCCATGCCCTCCTCCAGGGGATCTTCCTGACCCAGGGATTGAACCCAGGTCTCCCACATTGTAGGCAGATTCTTTACCATCTGAGCCACCAGGGAAGTCCTGTGGCCTAACACTAGACCATATCAAAATATGGAAATTGTGATGAATGCAAATTATGTGGTGTTGATGAAATATAGGAAATACCAAATATCTCTCTCATTTTTCATACCAAAATACCTGTTTATAATTACTTGTTAAGAAATTTAGAAAACAATAGTCATTTGGGAGAAGCTGACAATTAGACAAATCTGTAGGTGATTATTAAATACCTAGTGTAAATAGACACATTTTTCCCTCTTAAAATATTGAATGCTCATAATTATCATTTATAAGAATAAAGGACTCTTTTTTTTCTCAGTAGATGAAGATGCAAGTTTGTGAATCATTGCAAAAGTATACAAGAAAACAAGTGAATTTATTTAAATTTAATATGCATATTTTCAGCTTACTCGATGATGGCCTGGGAGCTGAAAGAAAATATGGGTGAAGAACAGGTAACATACATACCCGGTCGAACAGGCTTGCCTTTTCTGGGGCCTTAAGCAAATACTTATCCATCCCAAGCCTCAGTTTCCTTAATTGGAGAGGAGGTTGACCTCACGGTGCTAAAGTATTAAATAAACAAACAATGTAAAGTGCGTAACAGAATGCCTGGCACGTCGTCAGTGTTCATATACTTTAATAATCATTTTTAAAAATTATTTCACAAGTGTTCAATATTTTGAACGTAGATTGATGTTGATGTAGTTTATCGACTTTCTACATGTTAAATTTCATGGAAGTAATTTCTAGTCTTTTCAAAGAAAATTCATGTCATAGTCGGTTAGCCTCCCATCCTGTTTTCTATCTTAATTTTCCTTTTATTACATGAACGCACTTTCCATTTTGAAAGCAGTAAAGCTTTACTCAAAAGTGACTACTGTTAGGAGTAGAGCCTGAAATTCACTGTGCTGGATTGGCCAACATATTCTTTCCGTTTTGAAGTAAAAATAAATGACACATTTTTCATGTTCACTAGGATTTTCATTTCATTTTCACTAGGATGAACAATATGTTTATCGTTTTTTTCCTCTACCTTCTGCCATTTTTCAGGCAACTTCATAATTTCATCTTACCCAAACTTTTTATCTTTTTGAGCAAAGAACAGTTTTGGGTGCTTTTTACAATCTTCCAGGGAACTGAAATTTTTTCCATTAAAATAATTTTGTAAAGGCCAAACTAAATGGAAATCTGAAGATACAATGTGGTGGCTCAGATGATAAAGAATCAGCCTGCAATGCAGGAGACCCAGGTTCAATCCCTGGGTTGGAAAGATCCCCTGAAGATGGGAATTGCTACCCATTTCAGTATTCTTGCCTGGAGAATTTCATTGACAGAAGGCCCTGGCAGGCTACAGTCCATGGGGTTGCACAGAGTCGGACATGACTGAACGACTGACACTAACTTTCACTTTCAATGTCTGGTGAGTATGGCAGATGAATCAGAACTTCTCAGCAAAGCTTTAACAGTATTTGCCTGGTCATCAAAGAAACATGAGGTCTTGCCTTAGCCTTGTGGAAAATTATGTTTTCTGTTGACTAATTCCAGATGTTTTTCGTCAAGTGCTACTTTCAGTTGGTCTAATTGGGAGCAGTACTTCTTGGAATTGATCATTTGACTTTCCAGAAGGAGCTCGTAATAGAGGACTCCCTTCCAATCTCACCATTCACACATCACCTTCTTTGGATGAAGACCAGCCTTTTGTGAGTTTGGTGGTGGCTCATTTTGCTTGCCCCATGATCTGTTCCATCCCACATTATTGCACAGTATCCACTTTTCATCACGTGTCACAATTTGTTTTAAAAATAGAATGTCTTCATTATATTTCTTTTTTTTTATTTTTTAGCTTTACAATATTGTATTGGTTTTGCCATATATCAACATGAATCCACCACAGGTATACACGTGTTCCCCATCCTGAACCCTCCTCCCTCCCTGTACCATCCCTCTGGGTCGTCTCAGTGCATCAGCCCCAAGCATCCAGTATTGTGCATCGAACCTGGACCGGCAACTCATTTCATATATGATATTATACATGTTTCAATGCCATTCTCCCAAATCATCCCACCCTCTCCCTCTCCCACAGAGTCCAAAGGACTGTTCTATACATCAGTGTCTCTTTTGCTGTCTTGTATACAGGGTTATTGTTACCATCTTTCATTATGTTTCAGTAGAGAATTGCTTGCAGAAATACGGTCAAGAAGGTGTTTTTCCACTTATGTGGAATCCAAACATCAAAGTGATTAACAAAACAAAGATGGTGTGAATGAGTTTCAATGCTTGATTTGAAAATTTTGAGTATGTCGGCTATCTCCTGCATGATATAAAATTGATTGTTCTCAGTTGATGTCTCTATATGATCGCTATCAACTTCAACTAGTCTACCCAACCCTGGAGCATCATTCATTGAGACATCTCCAGCGTGAAACTTCGCAAACCACTTTTGACACATTCAATCAATCACAGACAAACTTCTCCATGCACCGCACAAATCTTTTTTTGCCTTTCAGTTGCTTTTCTTTCTTTACCTCTCTTTAAATAATAAAGCACAAAGTGATGCAAATTTGCTTTTTCCCTTCCATCTTCAATATTAAAAGAGCTACACAAAAATTCATCAATTTTGATAAAATTTTTTAATGCATGCTGGTATGACAGCTGTCACAATGCAATCTAACAAAATTGTTTCGAATGATGTTAGAGACAACAGACAACAGAACACTACTAGAGCCATCCAACGGAGAAAGATGAGTGAGCCTTTTCACCAACCCAATGTTAGTTTTTTATAGTAGAAAACACGTGTATTCTTTGCCGGCCCCATAAAACCCAGCTACTCCCTGAATATCCCCTCCGCCCCCCACCCCGCCTGAAATTCTCAGTTCCTCTTCAGTTATAACCAGTCTCATTCCAGCCTTTTTCTGTGCTTTTACTTAAAGAGATATGACTTCAAAAATCTATACTTCACTTGTTTATGTCTCTCTATGTGCATTTTAACATGAATCATATCTGTTAATGAATTTTTCTGCAACTAGTTATTTTACTTCAAGATATGTCTAAGATAGCCATCCACTATCTTATGCTTTTCTTTGTATTCAAGCTTAGTATTCCAGAAAAGGAATATGGTTTATTTAGACATTACCTTACTGAAGGACTTTGGGTTGTTAACAGTTTTTCAACATTACCGAAAACAAAAAAACACACAAATTTTTAGTTCATGTCCCCTTGGCAAGCATTCCTCCAGGTTGATATGGAGAAGTAGGAGTTGCTAGGATGTAGGCTGCATTTTTAGTTGCTAAACTGTCCTTCCCTAGTTTAAAAAAAAATCTCATTTTAATTTTCATTTTCCTCGTTTCTATTGGCAGTGTATTTTTTTTAGTATATTTGTTGCCCATTTGTGTTTTTTTTACTTGGCAGTTCTTATTCTTAACTTTTGAACATTTTTCTACTGAATCATTTGAATCTCTCTTACTGATTTCTAAAATATTTTAAATATAGTTTTGGATGAGAATCTTTTCTTTGTTCAGTTCAGTTCAGTTGCTCAGTCGTGTCCGACTCTTTGCAACCCTATGAATCGCAGCACGCATTACATAATATAAATTCCTTTTTCCAATCGGTTATCTTTTAAACATTTTCATGTTTTTGTGTATAGCCAAAGTTTTGCATTTTGATGAGTCTGAATTTATGAAACTTCATGCTTTTTTGCTTTTCAGTTTTTGCTACCTAAAAGCCTTTTACTACCTTAATGTCATAAACATAGTGTCCTATATTTTTTCCTGTAAATTTATAACTTTCCTTTTTATATTACACTTTGAAATGTTACCTTGAGCTTTTTAAGTTAAAATCACAAAACCCAACATATTAAATTCGTTCACACACTGATTCTAAATAATCAAATTATTTTAAATATTTAATGTTACAAACATGACTTTTATGCATCTAATTCTCTCAAAAACTTTGAATACTGACTTGGGAGACATACAAATTAGTAACAAAGCCAAATAACCCTAAGCATAAAGATTCTCCTCATTATGTAGCTAACGCATTAGAGGTTTAGGGTAAAAATTTCAAAGCATGAAGGAATGTTCAATTGTCAGTCATTTGTCTTCTGGTTTCTTTCTAATCCCCACCCCCCAATAATACAAATAGGTGTCTTAGTAATAATAAAAAGAGGTAACTTTGAATGCTTGTTCAGGCTAGGTAGGGTCTTTACCAAACACCTTACATGGGATCTCATTTAATCCCCACACTAACTTTTGAGGTTGGTGTTATTATACCCATTTTACAGATTAGAATACTGAGATACAAGAAGATTCAGTGACTTTCTCAAGTTTAGAAAGCTGGAAGGTGAAGGAGGAAGAATATAACCTCAGGCATTGCCTCCAGAGCCCATGCCGACAGCCAGTTTGTATTTTTCTTAAAGGATGTATTTCCCCTCTTTGGACATTATTTTCCTCATTTACTAAATGAGGAGACTGAAGAAGTTAGCTTGAGTTTGCTTTTTACATCTATGAACAAAGAAGCCTGGCGGGCTGTGGTCCATAGGGTCTCAAAGAGTAGGTTACAACTGAAGCAACTAAGCACTTAGCACACACTTCCTGCTGGAACCAACCAAGAGTAAGTTCAGTTCAGTTCAGATCAGTCGCTCAGTCGTGTCCGACTCTTTGCGACCCCATGAATCGCAGTATACCAGGCCTCCCTGTCCATCACCAACTCCCGGAGTTCACCCAGACTCACATCCATAGAGTCAGTGATGCCATCCAGCCATCTCATCCTCTGTTGTCCCTTCTCCTCCTGCCCCCAATCCCTCCCAGCATCAGGGTCTTTTCCAATGAGTCAACTGTTCGCATGAGGTGGCCAAAGTATTGGAGTTTCAGCTTTAGCATCATTCCTTCCAAAGAAATCCCAGGACTGATCTCCTTCAGAATGGACTGGTTGGATCTCCTTGCAGTCCAAGGCACTCTCAAGAGTCTTCTCCAACACCACAGTTCAAAAGCATCAATTCTTCAGCGCTCAGCCTTCTTCACAGTCCAACTCTCACATCCATACATGACCACTGGAAAAACCATAGCCTTGACTAGATGGACCTTTGTTGGCAAAGTAATGTCTCTGCTTTTGAATATGCTATCTAGCTTGGTCATAACTTTCCTACCAAGGAGTAAGCGTCTTTAAATTTCATGGCTGCAGTCACCATCTGCAGTGATTTTGGAGCCCCCCAAAATAAAGTCTGACACTGTTTCCACTGTTTCCCCATCTATTTCCCATGAAGGGATGGGACCGGATGCCATGATCTTCGTTTTCTGAATGTTGAGCTTTAAGCCAACTTTTTTACTCTCCACTTTCACTTTCACTTTCATCAAGAGGCTCTTTAGTTCCTCTTCACTTTCTGCCATAAGGGTGGTGTCATCTGCATATCTGAGGTTATTGATATTTCTCCCGGCAATCTTGATTCCAGCTTGTGTTTCTTCCAGTCCAGTGTTTCTCATGATGTACTCTGCATAGAAGTTAAATAAGCAGGGTGACGATATATAGCCTTGATGTACTCCTTTTCCTATTTGGAACCAGTCTGTTAGAACAACAGACTGTTGTTCTAACTGTTGCTTCCTGACCTGCATACAAATTTCTTAAGAGGCAGATCAGGTGTTCTGGTATTCCCATCTCTTTCAGAATTTTCCACAGTTTATTGTGATCCACACAGTCAAAGGCTTTGGCATAGTCAATAAAGCAGAAATAGATGTTTTTCTGGAACTCTCTTGCTTTTTCCATGATCCAGAGGATGTTGGCAATTTGATCTCTGGTTCCTCTGCTTTTTCTAAAACCAGCTTGAACATCAGGAAGTTCACGGTTCACATATTGCTGAAGCCTGGCTTGGAGAATTTTGAACATTACTTTACTAGCGTGTGAGATGAGTGCAATTGTGCGGTAGTTTGAGCACCCTTTGGCATTGCCTTTCTTTGGGATTGGAATAAAAACTGACCTTTTCCAGTCCTGTGGCCACTGCTGAGTTTTAAGCAAAGGAGAAAAGGAAAGATATAAGCATCTGAATGCAGAGTTCCAAAGAATAGCAAGAAGAGATAAGAAAGCCTTCCTCAGTGATCAGTGCAAAGAAATAGAGGAAAACAACAGAATGGGAAAGACTAGAGATCTCTTCAAGAAAATTATAGATACCAAGGGAACATTTCATGCAAAGATGAGCTCGATAAAGGACAGAAATGGTATGGACCTAACAGAAGCAGAAGATATTAAGAAGAGATGGCAAGAATACACAGAAGAACTGTACAAAAAAGATCTTCATGACCCAGATAATCACGATGGTGTGATCACTGACCTAGAGCCAGACATCCTGGAATGTGAAGTCAAGTGGGCCTTAGAAAGCATCACTACGAACAAAGCTAGTGGAGGTGATGGAATTCCAGTTGAGCTATTTCAAATCCTGAAAGATGATGCTGTGAAAGTGCTACACTCAATATGCCAGCAAATTTGGAAAACCAAGAATAAAGGCAACCACAAAAGCCCAGGGAAATGTGTACCTTCCCTTTGGGACTGTGCTCCAGCACTGCAAATATCACACACACTTTCCTTTTGGCCAGCTGACAGCCCCCTCTGCTCCTTGAAAATGAACAGGAATAACTTTACCGTTTTTAACTTTTTAGCCAGAAGAGTTCATGTAAGCTGTTAGAAATCACCTATTGGGTTTATTCATTATACTTCAGCTTTGTCTGGTTTTCCTGCAAAGCAAAATGTTAGAAAACATTTTAAGCATAACACAGCATGTAAAAAAGGGTGCCAGTGGTTTTTAACAGAGTCACAGGTAAGAACTTACCGTGTCTTGCATGTGGTGCTTCTTAGGTACTTCTTGTGTGACTGTCAGCGTCTGTCCTAACGTAAAGCATTCAAAATCATTGTAAAACTCCAAAATTCAGAGTTAACATTTATTCAGATATTGTTATAAGGAATTAACTGCTTTACATACTATCTGCTTTAATCTTCCCCCAAACCCTGAGAGGTGGCTATTTGCTTTTGCCCTAGATGGCAGATGAGAACCTTGAGGCACAGAAAATAAATAATTTGACAATTAGCTGGTAAGTCAATGACCTGGAATTTAAATTTAGGCAATCTGTTCTTAAGATTGTTCCCATATGCAATATGTTACTTGTTTGCATATCTAATATTTAAAAATAAGAACTGAAAATTAAGCTTACGTTTTGATTTGACTAACAGATAAACTATGGAGCATCAGTATGGTCTGTGCTAATAACATTGTTGCAATGTGTAGAATATGAACTTTTTTTTTTTTGCAAATCCCTTCCCTGTTGTCCATACCCTACATGATCACAAATTTGTGAGATGATTACAATAGTAGGGATACAATCTTATGGCCACTGAAATACACCTTGAACAGAAACTGAACCAAAATTTAATCACACTTCAGTCAACATATCCAAGTGTTCCTGAACCCTGGACTGAATTAATGAGATGTACATGTTTTACAAATAATTTATTTTCAACTCAATTCACAAATATTTTCAGCACGCATTTTAGCTGCTGCAGAGACAGTTAAATAACATAAAAAGCAAAAGCATGGAAGGACCACGGATTTGCCTCTGAGAAACAATAATGAAAATCTGTAATGAAATAGTTAATCTATTTCAGCTGAAATCCTAAAGAATCCATGTCTCTGTCTACCTATAGCAGAAACTTTCAATGTTTTGACACCTGAATCTGTTTGGTCTTCCAAATCCCTCTTTTTTTTCTTTTTTTTGAAGGATTTAGAAAAATGACAACAAAGAGTTCATAGGAATTTGTTTAGCGACAAAACAAAACAAACAAAACATTTTCCAGGATAGGCCCCTGGGGTCCCCATGTCAGTTCTGATCTTTATCTCCATTTAAAGGACCTTCTGAGCATTGACCTGAAGGCATTCAGGACTGCTTAAGCATCAAAGAGGATTGATGTACCATGTACTGAACATCTTACAACTATTTCCAGCAGAGCCCAGGACAAAGGAGAATATATTCTAATAAGCATTTAACTTCAAGGCCGTTAACAACAACAACAAAAAAACCCATTAATTATTTGGATCTGATATTTATCTTTAAAAATTGAGTTTAAAGATTATTTTATTTTTCTCCTCATGGATTTGTTTTTAAAATTCAGTTGCTAAAATGATGAATTCAAAAGGTCGGAGACTTTCAGACTATGAAGTGATAGCAGTTATTTTATCGGAATAGTCCATATACTCTTAGTGAAGACTGGATCTTTCAGTCAATGATGATCACAATTGTACAAGGTTGGTTATAAAAGAAGACTCTTTGCATGAAATCTTAAGCTACTTCAAGGGAACTACTTTTAGGGAATCTGAGTGTCAAAGTAACAGAAAATGTCTCACTGTAAAAGGTATAAAGCTATTCCTAAATTTAAAAAATCAAATGAATCAATGGATACAACTGCTGAATCAAACCCAGCCTTAACATTTGACCTTATGGGGCAAAAATAAGCCTTGTTATTAGCAAAGAAAACTAGGCATGCCTGGCTAATTGACTGATCCCAAAGCTGGCTTTTCTTTCCATGACTGACCTTCAGGAATGTGAAGCCTTCTTGTCTTTCACCTACATGATTTCCTTAGGTCACATTAGGCAACCCATAGGTAAATAACTAAACACACTTTCTTTCACTTAACTGAAAACAATGAAAGAAAGATGTCTCAAAATCAACTTCCAACAAGTGTCTATTGGTTTTTACATCTTTATAAAAGCCATGAATAGCTGAACATCATAAAAGGTATCTAATTATTCACTTCTATATCTCAGACACAAAATTAAGAATTGGAAGGAAAAAATGTTAAATTTTCTATACTTACATCCATTGGTTTATCCTGAGGTATGGAATCATTTGCTAAATAGATCAATTATTTCTTTTCCTCTCTTACTGCTTTTGCAAAAAAGAATTTATACATGTTTTCATTTCCCTCTAAATTCCTAGCTTTGCTTTCTTTACATTATTTTTAAATCTATACCTTGGAAAAAATAGTACAATTTGATGCCTCCTCTTTTGGGAGAAGTATGTTTAAATAATTTTCTTCTCTATCAGAAGTAATGGAAAATTGTTCTATTTCTTTCTGGAAATATTTCTGAAAAGATCAAATCCAGAGACTTGGTAATATTATGCTGTGCTGTGCTCAGACCTTGTCTATACCCTGAATAATGTGAATCCATACTTGACTCTCCTCCTTTCACTCTTTCATCATCATGAATATGTAACAAAGACAGTTTTCTCAATAATGATTGATAACTGAAACCTAATACGCTTTGGAGCTTTACATGTCTTATGCGTGATTATAATTTTCATTTTAGATTGCCATTTTGTCTCCCTCTATTGAAATTAAATATTGCCTCTAAGTGAACTAAGTGTTCTTCCGCCACTTTATGTCAATTATGAAAAAGGGTATGGAGAAAGTTCATAAACTACATTATCTATACAAATATACCTGGCACTGGACATACTCATTTCTGTAAGAAATTTAAATGAAGTGACTTATGAATATTAAAGGTGACTTTCACCTAGAAATGAATACAGTTCCACCCAGTTACTGCAAAGCATTACTGAAAGAAGCATGGTATCGTGGAAGAGAACAGACCTAGTTTTAAATCTCAGCGTCACTACTTAACTAGCTTTGTAACCCCGAGACATTTTCTAGAATATAACATGGAGATAACATCATACAGTATTTGTTGGAACTGTAAAAATTAGAAATACTGCATTATACATAATGTGGCTTACTCATGAAAGTGAAAGTCACTCAGTCGTATCCGACTCTTTGCCACCCTATGGACTGCACAGTCCATGGAATTCTCCAGGCCAGAATACTGGAGTGGGTAGCCGTTCCCTTCTCCAGGGGATCTTCCCAACCCAGGGATCAAACCCAGGTCTCCTGCCTTGCAGGCAGATTCTTTACCATCTGAGCCACCAGGGAGGCCTGCAACTTACTCATAAAATACCATTATAGTGTCAATGGAGCACGACTGTGTATAGCTTCAAAACTGAGAGCTATATGAATACCTAAAAAAATTTGCTAGATTTTGAAAACTAATTTTTCATATCCTGTTAACCCAGGAGATTTTTACATTTCCTTTGAGGTTTCATTGTAATTACCTGAATTACTTATGTCTTTTCAGAATTAGGTGTATGACCTGAACATGTGGGAGCAAATAAAATCTAGAACTTCCTAGATCTTTAACTTCCATTCTTTCATCATTTCCCCAACACACAGTCCCCACTTCCACTGCAACTGAGTGCCTCAAAAGAAAAATTCTTCAGTGTCCTGAAATAAATCCTTAATTTCTAATGTAACCCTCAGACATTACGGAATAAGAGAGGCCTAACTTCTCAGACAACAAAAGTGAAGCAATTAGAAAACTTTATGTAAGAAAAATATAACATTTCAGGTGGACTTTTTAATTTAGAAAAGACCCCCAAACTGCACTATAAGCCAAACTCAATTCCTGACTTTGAGAGAAACATCGGCTTGGTCCTTCTCGCTGATGTTCGAATGTGGGTGGATCACTGATCAGTCTTGGGCTCTTCTCAACTACCTCTCTGCTTTGCCAGAGCAGGTCTTGGACCCAGCATCCAGGCCCTTGGAAGTCATGCTCTCTCAGAACTTGCTTCAGAATAAAGTGGAGTTACATATTTCCTCCTCAGCTGATCTATCTTCAAATACTGGCGTGAGTAATACTAGAATTCTTAATTTTGCAGTCTTTCTTCAAGATAACTATGTTCCTAATATTTCTGCCTGATTTTTATGCACGTGAGTTTTAGTTTGTGAGCCCTGGCTGTTTTACACAAAACACAAAATTTTGCTTCACACACAAAAAATCCTGGTTTTATGCAAAAATTAATGGAGACATAGGATTTCCTTAATAGTTGGACTATTAGGGAAAAACTCTCTCCTTTACTGAATCAAAAGACAACTTTATTATTATTATTTACTACAATTATTCTTTATATTTCTACTGCTGGAGCTCTCTCAACCTGACTTCTTGGCTGTGATGTTGAACCATCTGGGTTGCTCTGCCTCCAGGGCCTGGTGGTCTGGAAATATGCTCATTTGTCTCTATCTTGTTCAAGTTTGGAGTCCAGAAATCCCATGAGGAAGGATCCTCCCATGATGCCCTGTTCATGAGCATTTAGAGTGTGGATATCTTTTACCTGGGTCTGAATACTACATTTCTAATATCTCCAAAATGATGCTTTGGGGAGGTGGGGTGCAGACGGTACAAATAGACTTTTTGTATAAATGGCTACATTTTAAGATACAGTTTTTCAACGCAAGTGCTGGAGCATCTGTTCATGTCACGTCTCCAGTTAGTCCAGTCTCCTTGGATGTTGATCCTCATTTATTTGGACTGAACTGAACTTTTATACAAGTATGTGTATATATATATATATATATATATATATATATATATACATACACACACACACACAATAACCTTTACTGAATATTAAATATATAATTCTCCAAAGTCATGGGGAGTTGGTTTGGGAAAAGATTCTTGCTTTAGGGACATTTAATATTCCATGTTTTGAATTAATAGATGGTTTTGAAACAAAATTACTCTAAGGAAAGTCACCTTTCTGGTGTTGCTTGATCTCTAGTTGATCTCAAACTTCATCCTAAAATGTAACATTAAAAAACAGAGAAGTTAAGAAGAGCGCATCTTTTGCCCTGAGCATGCATCATGAAAGAAACATTACCCTTCTCAACAGTCTTCCAATGAAAATAATGACCCCTAATCCTTGTCAATCCCCACAATTTAAAATTAGGTCAGAGATTAATAAGAAAAGTGTTATTTATACCATTTCTGTGAAAGGAAAATAATGACTATATTTTGAAAAAAATGAAAACAAAGTCTCTATATTAAATGTTACCAGTTGATCATCTCATTCTGAAATAATTACTCTTGTAGCCTAAAGTTTGGGGAATAAGGAGCTACTTTAAGGCAACTGATTTCTGTTAACTCATAACAGATATTCATAAAACAGGTGGACTAATCTTTGAAAACTAGACAAATGAATTTTGATGCTTTTGCTATTTCCGACACTTCTGATGGTGTCAGCGGATTCATACAATATGCTAAAGTTACTTCACATTATGTTTTTCATCTGTTTTGCTAATAATTTAAAGAAATTTGTTATATCCTTGCATTCTATTTCTTTACTAACCTGGATCTTTCATGATGCATACAAACATAGCTTCCCAGCTCTCTGGATTACTTGTAAGTAATTTATTCAAGTCATTATTTGCAAGTCATTGATATTCTGAGAATGACTTGCTTCTTAGGACAAGACGACTTTGGAGAAACAGTTCAAAATTACTCCCTTATATTTTAGTCATGGGACTATTTCAAAAAATAATGACACAAACTTTGATATGTTTCTGATTTAGCTATGTATTTCAAATACTAGCAAAATATTTGAAAGCTACATGAAAGCATTATAGTCAGTGATATTAAAGATATGTGTACAATGTAATGAATCTTAAAAATTTGAGTACAAAATAAGCCTAAGGGATGTCATGGCATTATGAAATTTTCAAGGGAACATCCGAGCATACCATAACATTTATTATTTGGTTAAAGGTGGGAATTGAGTGCAGCACTTTCACAGCATCATCTTTTAGGATTTGAAACAGCTCAACTGGAATTCCATCACCTCCACTAGCTTTACTTGTGCACTCAGTATGCCAGCAAATTTGGAAAACTCAGCAGTGGCCACAGGACTGGAAAAGGTCAGTTTTCATTCCAATCCCAAAGAAAGGCAATGCCAAAGAATGCTCAAACTACCACACAATTGCACTCATCTCACACGCTAGTAAAGTAATGCTCAAAATTCTCCAAGCCAGGCTTCAGCAGTACATGAACCGTGAATTTCCAGATGTTCAAGCTGGATTTAGAAAAGGCAGAGGAACCAGAGATCAAATTGCTAACATCTGCCGGATCATCGAAAAAGCAAGATTGAGTTCCAGAAAAATATCTACTTCTGTTCTATTGACTATGCCAAAGCTTTTGATTGTGTGGACCACAACAAACTGTGGAAAATTCTGAAAGAGATGGGAATACTAGACCACCTGACCTGCCTCTTGAGAAATCTGTATGCATGTCAGGAAGAAACGGTTAGAACTGGACATGGAACAACGGACTGGTTCCAAATAGGGAAAGGAGTAGGTCAAGGCTGTATATTGTCACCCTGCTTATTTAACTTATGTGCAGAGTACATCACGAGAAACGCTGGACTGGAAGAAGCACAAGCTGGAATCAAGATTGCCAGGAGAAATATCAATAACCTCAGATATGCAGATGACACCACCCTTATGGCAGAAAGTGAAGAACTAAAGAGCCTCTTGATGAAAGTGAAAGAGGAAAGTGAAAAATTTGGCTTGAGGCTCAGCATTCAGAAAATGAAGATAATGGCATCTGGTTCCATCACTTCATGGCAAATAGATGGGAAACAGTAGAAACAGTGGCTGACTTTATTTTTTGGGGCCCCAAAAACACTGTAGATGGTGACTGCAGCCATGAAATTAAAAGACACTTACTCCTTGGGAGTAAAGTTATGACTAACCTAGACAGCATATTAAAAAGCAGAGACGTTACTTTGCCAAGTCAAGGCTATGGTTTTTCCAGTAGTCATGTATGGATGTGAGAGTTGGACTATAAAGAAAGCTGAGCACCAAAGAATTGATGCTTTTGAACTGTGGAGAAGACTCTTGAGAGTCCGTTGGACAGCAAGGAGATCCAATCAGTCCATCCTAAAGGAAATCAGTCCTGAATATTCATTGGAAAGACTTGTGTTGAAGCTGAAACTCTAATACTTTGGCCACCTGATGCAAAGAACTGACTCATTTGGAAAGACCCTGATGCTGGCAAAGATTGAAGGTGGGAGGAGAAGGGAACAACAGAGGATGAGATGGTTGGATGGCATCACCGATTTAACGGACATGAGTTTGAGTAAACTGTGGATGATGGACAGGGAAGCCCGGCGTGCTGTAGTCCATGGGGTCGCCAAGAGTCAGACATGACCGAGCAACTGAACTGAATATGTAGGAATTCTTCAAATTAAGAAAATTCTATTTATATAAACTATAAAAACAAACAAACCCACCTCAAAGCCAAAATTCTTAGCATTGCTTTTGAATTTAGCTTTGTCATATGTACTTAAAATGTGACTAGGAAGCAAGAATGCTTATTATACTGCTTTAAAATTTTAGGCAACAAAATTGTAAGAGGTGTGACGCAAAGTTAAAACTTATTTTGAGAAATCTGACAGACAATGGCCCTCATTTTCAACAACCACTTTGTTAGACCAGTACAATTCCTATGATAAGTTTCCAGAACTCTTTTCAAGTACATCTTGGGATATAAAACATACTTTTATTGTTGTTGCGGTATCTGTTACTTAATCTGTGGGCAAGAATAGATGTAGATTGAAGCATGCATCAGAAGCATCACTGATCCATCAGAGCCTACTGAGACAGAAGCATATTCTAGAGGTCATAATTTAGACTGGGGCTCACAGGCCCAGATGACAGGCTCTTTCCCCAAGCCCCAGGTTTGGAGCCGGGGCTGGCTAACAGCAGGCTCCCAAACTCCTTAGACTATTTCCCTCATGCACTGCTGTCCTACCGACTTAATGTCTCCCAGATCTTCACCAAGCAGGCCTTGAAAAACATGAATGCATTGCTTCAAATTCCAACATTAAGACATTTTTTCAGAAATGCAGCATCTGTAGCCCCAGGTAATATTGCACATCATCGCAGGTGCAATTGTGGGTCCCCTCCCCATTTTTCTAAATAAGTCAAGCCTCTCAGGCGGGAAGCAATCATTTCTAAAGAGGCAACTTAAGTAATTTCAAGTCTGAATTTGGTTCTTCTGTGAAGCCCAGACCTCCCGTGGTTTGGTCCGGGTCGGAGGTCTCTAGCTGTAAGGAGCAGGGCCCAGGGGACACAGAGGCCGGCTCACACGCAAACCTGGGCTGAGGCCTCGGGGCTCGTGGGCTCCGCCCAAGCCAAGCTCTCAGGATTGACTTGTAACAGTATACATTTCTCAGAAGCTGTCATACCCGCCTTTACGAACTTTGCCCTTTTCTGTCCTTATGCTAAATACACTTACCTGTAGTGTTCTTAAGTACCGAATCTTCTCAAAATAGCTACAAAATTATTCCTCATAAGTTGGAAAAACTGGTCTCTTGGCTATTTCCCTCGGCAGTAACTATAAAGCCCTTATTTCTCAAAAATACAGGGGGTGGGGGTGAGTGTGGAAGGAATGTTAACCTCAGGCTCTTTTTCGAATGCAGGTTGCTGGTCACTACACGACATAAAGAAACCACCACTAAAGCAATGGTAAAGTCAGTAAACAACTTTACTGAAACATTTCATAACACAGAAAATCTGTCTGAAGTGTAAAGTTACTGTCTTACACAAGGAGGACAGACCCATTTTCAAAGACTAATATGAATACAATAAATATGGAGTTTACATACTAATTTATACACAGAAACTCTGCCCCACAGCCATAAAAATTTAATATTTAACAGTGCAACATATAATTTAATCATTGGATTTGACAGGTTTTTCTTGCTAAACACAAATAACTACCTGGCTTTCATGTACATATATAATATATACTTTTGTATATAGATATTCAACAATCTGTACAGTTTCTAAACATAAAACTCCTAAAAGGCACAATTGTCTATACAACATGTACAAAAATGGCTGGAGCTGACACAAAACAACAATTATTGGTCAAAAGTTCATGATTGCACAAAGATTAGTCATGAGTTTATGTCAGAAAAATGTGCTTTAAGGAAAGGAGGGTTTTCAAAAAAACCTGTAAGTGTTTATATAAAAAAACCAAAAAAACAAAAAACAACAAAAAAAACCCCCAAACCAAACCACCTCCCCCCCCGAATAAACAGCCCCTAGGTGGCGATCACGAGCCTGTCCTCATCGTCGTCGCTACTCACGTCGCTGAACTGGGTGACCGGCCTCCGGGGCGGCGGCCGGGGTCCCTCCGGGTCCAGGGGGAGCCTCGGCCGGCCCGGCGGGGGCAGGGGCGCTGAGGTTGGTTTGCAGGGTGCGCCAGGGGTGTCGTGCCGGGGCTTCGGGTGATTCGCTGAGGCCCCCTTCCCCGTGTCCCTGGGACTGGAGCTGTCCCGCCTTGCCTGGTCTCTGGCCGGGGCAGGCGGATCTAGACCCTTCTGTGCGCTTTCCCGCTGGACACCGGGTGAGCCCTGCGGGGATGGGGTCCTGCCGCCGGGATGCGCCCCGACAGGCTGCATGGGCGGCGCCTCCCGAGGAGCCCTGTTTGGGGGAGCGGGCATCTCGGGGGCGCCCTGGGTGTCCACGGGGACCTGGCTGACTGAGGGGATGAGCGTGGGCAGGGCGATGTTTACGATCTGGAGGCCCGGGATGGGCGCGGGGGGCGCAGGGCTGCTCTGGGAGGCGGGGTTGGCGGCCACCACCTGCAGCCCCACGGCATTGAGGGCCAGCCCCGGTGGGCGCACCGGCGGGCCAAGGCTGGCGCTGGCCAGGCCCACGATGTTGACGGTCTCCATGCTCAGGGCCGGCAGGGGCTGCAGCGTTGGCACGCGGATCTGGCCGATGGGGATACAGGGCACCACGCTGCTCAGTTCGGCCACGCCCGCGGGGCTGGCGGTGCCTGGCCCGTCCGCGCTTAAGTCCCCCGGGGTGCCCAGTGGTCTGTGGATGACGTTGACAGCCGGGATAGTGAGCTGCACTGGCCCGGCCTGGATGGGGACGAAGGTGGAGTAAGTGAGGCCGGCGGGGACCACCTGGATCCCCCCGACCGGAACCATGTTATAGGGTGTCCTCGACTGCTGCTGGGAATGCAGAGGCAGGTGGCTGAACAGGTGCGTCTGCGGAGAAGGCAGGCCTGCGGGCGGAGGCAGGGCGGCTTGCGGCTTCTGCTCTTGAGGGCCGGGCCGAGGCGAGGTGGACGGAGGAGCCCCTCCCGGCTGAGGGCTGCGCTCGGACGCTGGGGGAGGAGGAAGGCTCAGGCATGGCGCGCCCTGAAAGACAAGACGGAATCATCTCTTCATGGCTCAGCTTCCTTATTAGTCACCGAGCAAAAGTTTTAGCTCTTGTAAAAAGTCTCTTCTGTCCTGAGGTAAAAGTGTGTAACAACGATTTCATAAAAATAAGCTTGCTAAATGTTGGTATGTTGATTTTAAAAGCAAAATTCCTATTACACCCTTTAAGCTCTTTATTTTCTAGAATAAATAACCGCCACAGATTCTGTATAGTACTTAATTTTCACACAGATTTCCTGGATATCATCTCATTTATACAAAATTAACCCTGAGAGGCGGCCATAATTATCTTCTTCCACTGCTATTATTATTGCTGGCACCTCTAGCTCCACCCTAGTTTAGAGATTTGGAATTACTGAGAAATTCTGAGATCTTAGTTGGCCATGAGTATCGACTCAGAGGGGGGAAATTAACTGGAGGACTACTCATTTATGAAATAGAGAGCTTCCATTAACGAAGAGATCTGCAGTTTTCATTTGTTCATTTATTCTAAGTGGATGAAATGTCTACTGAAAACCGGATCTCCAGACACCGACCGGTAAGTGTGTGAGAGACTTAGGGGCAGAAGCTTAGAGCACAGGTGACTAACAGGAGAGGAAGGAAACAGTAGGAGTAAATCCTGCCAATTTTCCCACCCAGGATTATCATCTAAATGTTCACTTTTTCTTGATATGTCCTCACTACAGAACTCCATTAATGTATATACTAATTTAAATATTAATGCTACTTAAATATGAATGTAATTTAATTAAATAATATTAACGTAGGATAGGCTCTAGTACTTTAAGCTTTCATAGTCTTCCCAGTTTTCTCTCGTGTTACCCAGCAAACCAAAATCTGCCACATTTAGAAATAAATGCTATGGTGATCCTCAGTTCATCCCAGAGGTAAGAGAACGGTCCATGAGAGAAAACAGATTTCTCAGGAGCCTGCCAGGGTGTGTAAAAGCAGGATGTCATTCACTGCTGGCATGGAGGGTGACTTTCCTGAGTCTGGTTCTGAGGTAGTTCTTGGGCAGGAAGCTTTCCTAAGTGGTGACAGCAATTTGCTGATTCAAGCAAAGTGAACTTCTTAATACTTTTTTTTTTCTTTTGGGTGGGAGGGGTGGGGGTGTCAAACTGGTAGCTGCCTTGTCAATAAGGGTAACATACAAACCCTTTGGATAATTAGTGCAAATCCATCATATCAATGCCAGTGGAAGATCATCTCAGAGGAAGCCATGGAAAATGGAGGTCTCGAGACATATTCTCCATTGGCACACAAATATTTTTTATTCCAAGATATTTATAAAAAACCAAATAGTAGTAAATGAGCATACTGCAAAGATCTACTTGGTTCTTTTACAGATTTATAATACAATAGATGAACTCTGACTAATATACATAACACGAATCCAAAGGGCATAAATGTCCTTTAGCCTTAAATCAAAAGGAAATAAGGTTTAAAAGAAAAAAAAAACTGATCTAGCTACAAATGAGCGATTTCAGTACATTAACTCCTGAAGTCAAAAGGAAAACGGCTACGGATCCATTACCTGCGTTAAAGCCACAGCCTTTCCTGCCGCAGAGCCGCTCAGCATCTCCTTGGGGTTGGGGTAGTCCACAGACATCTGGTGACACGGGGACCTGGGCGCCCCCTCGGGTGGGCGAGAGGCTGCCTCCGCATTGCCTGCTGCCCGCGGCCCGGCGCTGCCAGGGGACCCCGGGCTCCCGCCGCGGTCGGACGGCAGCGCGCTCAGCACCGTCATCTTGGTGGGCAGTGCCCTTGGCAGCACGTCCATCGCGTCCGTGGGCCCCCCGGGAGAACCCTCGGGGGCGCTGGCATCCTCGTCCGCACCCGTGGGGTCCCCAGGGCCGCCCCTGGCCGGCAGATGCTGTGGGCTGGCGGCGGCGGAGGGCGCGGCCGACAGCACCGACTCGGCCTGGCTGTCCTCGTCCTCCTCCTCGTTCTCGATGTCGTCGTCCTCGGCGCCGTCGGATTCCTCCGGGTCGTATCCAGACCTCTCAAAACTGAACCTCTGTTTCTCGTCTGAGAAAAAACAACCGAGAGGGGATGTTATAGATGCTTATGCAAGTTTAACGGATGGCATCTTCTTTTTTTATAAGCTTGGCAATACTGCGAGGAATATTCAAGGCCAGGACGCTGCCCACACAGAGCCCCCAGTTTAGTCGGGGAGGATGACACGGGGAGGAAGGCAGTCAGGACAGCGGGGATCGGAGGGATGCGCCGGTAGAGGAGGGGAGTGGCCAGGAGGGCTTCCTGGAGGACGCGGAAGGTGGACGAACCTCGCCAGAGCAGACGGGCAAAGGGTGATACGTAGTGCAGGCCAGAAACCGAAGCCTCAAATTTTATACCTCCAAAAGAAGCCTGGACTCTACAGAGAAAGTGAACCGAGAGTTCACTGCAACTCATTCTCTGGGCTCTTCTTCTCTACTTGTTTGTACCGCCCTTTTGTTGAACAAAGTAAAATGAAATCAAAATACTGGTGGCATTTTGTATTTGCAAACAATAATTTTCCATGATATTCGCATAGCATTTTAGGCATGTTTCTGCTGTTCTCTGAGTAGTAATATTCTGTAATTTTTTTTTCCGTGATGACTCAACCCATTTCTCATAGGAAATGGAATATTAGTTAAAAGTCATTAATGTCAGCCATATAATGTCATGTGAGACAATGTTTAACAAGGAATAGTCAAGATAGTCCAGGGAATAGTTTTAAAATTCTCACAAGTGCATGTGAGACTGGATTTCAAACCTTGTCTATTCAAAACTTGCAAAATCAGAGGCACTTTCCCTTAGAAAGCTAATAGAGTTTAAACAGTTAAACAGAAGAGCATTGTAAAATCTCCACCCCAGTCACTGTTGCTGAGCTATATGACATTCAGTTTTGCTGCAATGCAGTCTCCATTTACATGTACTTTTTGAAGAGAAAAAATGTGAACAGAGAAATAACTAACAGGTATCTTTCCTGGGTTTCCCAAATGGTCTGTGTATTAATTTACTTTATTACTCTTTCTATATTACAAAGATAAGTTCTTAGAGAAGAACACCAACACATTTATGGATGATTATTTCTAGGAGATAGAACAGATTAGAACTTTTTAAAAAAATCTCAAGCACATGTTACTTTTGTGCTTAAAACATACATGTAGGCTTCTAATATATGGTTTCATGCCTTCTGTTTTACGGGTTCTACTATTTTGTTGTAAAATAATAGATAAAGTAGCACCGATCTATTGAATTCCACAGGTGCCCACACTGGACATGGGGTGGGCACGGTCTGGGTAGGTGCTCTGCCCCCTTCCTCAGATCCCTCTATGATACCCTGTGATGTTGAAAATCTAAAATTAGACCGTCATCCCTCATATGTTTTGAATTTGCCACATGAATACCAAATCAGATATATTTTTAGAGATTTTAATAAGAGAAAAAAATTCTTTCATAAGAGAAAGTAGAAAACAAAACAGAAGAAACTGAATGACTGAGGCGGGGGAACAGGTGACTGGAGAGGGAAGCCGATTTCATCAGAGGCCAGTCCTGCCGCAAAGCCCGACTACGGTGAGACTTGCTCAAAAGCTACCACTGTTTTCTTTTCTTTTCTTTTTTTTAAGAACAGGCCTAACTTTAAATTTACAACTCTCCCCAAATCCATCGTAAGGCTGGAGTCCCATCAAACAGCCCAAGCTCCAAGGAGCGTCTATATAAGAGAAGGGAGATGAGCTTGAGTCATCCGGGGCAGACGCGGCAGGACACGCATGGTCAGAGGTGGACAGACTGGTTAGGGCCGAGTGCGGGCGGGAGGGGCTGGGTGGACCCTCTGAGGCTACGTCTTCCTTCAGGTTGTAGACGATGATCACTGTTTAACCCCACAGAAAAGCGGACTAAGCATCCACGGTAGTCGGGATCCAGGGGAGAGAAGCAGCATTTAGGAGGGGCGGGGAACTCCCTGCACCCCCTCCCTTCTCTCCATAGGGAACAAACACTCCACCCTGTGAAGAGGAGCGCTGAAGCATCGCTGCCCTGGGATACTGGGGAGAATTTACTACGGTGAGGAAATGGAGTGAGTAAGAGGAAAAACACGACTCTGCTCCCTAAGGAGGGACAGGGTTGCTGGCTGAGCCCACCACAACCGCTGAGCTGGGGCAGGAGAACAAGAGGGCCAGAGCCCAGGGACCCGAGGACAGGGTGCCTGCAGAAGGCTGGGGCAGGGCCAGAACAGAGGGCCACCCCACCCTCCTCCTCACCCCCTAATGCCAGGCTAAGGCACCTCAAGTGAGAGCTAACAGCAAAATACTGCAGTAAGAGCACCAGGAGAACAGAATGTGTTCAGCACCCTCTCTGATGCAGAGCACAAAGGGAAGACCTGAAACGGGAATGGAACAAGCATTTCTCTTACAATCCAACCCGCACCCCAAACAAGAAATGCCTCTTTAGGAATCTGAACCCTTTCATGCTCTGGTGGTAGTAATCTTAACAGCAACAGAGCTCTCCAACCCAGTCCAGCTCCTGACCGGCAACAGCAAGGCTTCAACTCTCACCTGAAGGGACTTGCCAGGCATAAACGCTATTTACATTGGTCTCTATTGTCTTATGCAAGATGTCTAGCTCTCAACAAAAATTACAAGGCATCCAAAAAGGCAAGAAAACATAGAAGAGGAAAAGCAATCAGAACCAGTCAGATATGATACAGATGTGAGAGCTTTCAGAGAATTTAAAATAGTTGATCAATATAGTATTTTAAAAGCTCTGATGAGAATGGTGAGCAACATATAATACCAAGTGGGAATTTCAGCTGTGAGAAGAAACTATGGGAGAAAAAAACGAAATGTTACCAATGAAAAACAAAGTAATAATCATAGGAAAACAAAACAGAATTCTATGCCCATTGAAAGGAATTTCAAAAAACAAAAACTCACATATGACACTAAAAGCACAATTAATTTAAAAAATGGATAAACCAGGCTTCATCAATATTAAGAAAACTTTGCTCTGAGCCAGACACTGTAAAAGAGAATAAGATAAGCCACAGACTGGAAGAAAACGTCTGAAAATCACATTTCTGACAAAGGAATTATATTCAGAATATATTGAAAACTACCCAAATTCAACAATAAGAAAGCAAACAACCCACTTTAAAGAATGGGCAAAATCCTTGAAGACACTTCACCAAAGACAACTGGAAAGCAAACAGCACAGAGAAGCATGCTCAACGTCATCAATCATTAGGGAAATGCAAATTAAACCCACCATGAAATGCCACTATACACCTGTTAGAATAAATGGTCTAGACACTTTGAAAAACAGTTTGATAGTTTCTGCCAAAGCTAAATATACACCAAGCTAATGACCCAGCTATTCCACTTCGAGTATCAAACCCTGCAGAAATGGAAACTTCATTCACATAAAAAGCTGTATATGAATGTTTTATAGTAACTTTATTTATGACTGCCAAATCCTGGAAGCAACTCAGATATCATTCAAGTAGTCAGTGGACAAGAAGCTACGGCACATTTAGACAGTAGAATACTACTCAGCAATATAAAGGAATGGACTCCCACAAAAACATGGATAAATCTCACGTGCATTTTACTAAGTGAAAGAAGCCAGACTCCAAAAGCTACTTATTCTGATTCCTTTCATATGAGACTCAGGAAAACAGAGAAATACAGGGAGGAAAAGAGATGAGTAGTTGCTAGGGGCTCTTATGGGGGTTCGGAAGGAGCAGTTATCTGCACGTAAGTGGTACAGGGGACTTGCAGGGTGATAGGACTATTCTACATGGAATTGTGGGGTGGATATACAATCCTAAGGGAAATCAACCCTGAACACTCACTGGAAGGACTGATGCTGAAGCCGAAGCTCCAATACTTTGGCCACCTGATGTGAAGAGCTGACTCACTGGAAAAGACCCTGATGCTGGGAAAGATTGAAGGTGGGAGGAAAAGGGGATGACAGAGGATGAGATGGTTGGATGCCATCACCGACTCAATGGATGTGAGTTTGAGCAAACTCTGGGAGATAGTGAAGGACAGGCAAGTCTGGTGTGCTGCAGTCCATGGGTTGCAAAGAGTCGGACACGCTTAGTACTTGAACAACAACATATACAATTCTACACATTTGTCAAAAACCATAGAACTGTACACCATAAAGTGAATTTTATGGTATGTAAATAAAAGCATAATTAACCAGGATGTGGGAAAAATTCAAGATGAAATGCAAGCTGAGACTGATGACTTGAGCACAAACAAACCCCACAACCACGACCCAGGCAACCTTGGCAGAAGGGGTTCTGACCAGATAATATGAAAAAGCAAAAGCGAAAGTCACTCAGTTGTGTCCAACTCTTTGAGATCCCATGGACTGTAGCCTGCCAGGCTCCTCTGTCCAAGGAATTCTTCAGGCCAGAATATTGGAGTGGGTTGCCGTTCTCTTCTCCAGGGGATCTTCCCAACCCTGGGATCAAACCCAGGTCTCCCACATTGCAGGCAGATTCTTTATCAGCTGAGTCACAAGGGAAGCCCAAGAATACTGGAGTGGGCAGCCTATCCCTCCTCTGGTGGATCTTCCCGACTCAGGAATCAAAGTGAGATCTCCTGCATTGCAGGCGGATTCTTTACCAGCTGAGCTACGAGGGAGATAATATGGCATAAGACAAAAAGAGCTGCCCAAAGACACTGTGCTGTGATTATAAATCTGTTTTCACAGGTGGGTCAGCATTTCTGGAATTAGTTTATTGGTATACTGCTGCTGCTAAGTCGCTTCAGTAGTGTCCAACTCTGTGTGACCCCATAGACGGCAGCCCACTAGGCTCCTCTGTCCCTGGGACTTCCAGGCAAGAATACTGGAGTGGGTTGCCATTTCCTTCTCCAATGCATTAAAGTGAAAAGTGAAAGTGAAGTCGCGAGTGGAGCAAATAGGTGAACATACTGTAGATGAGAACCAGGTTTCTTCACTGTAGGAGAAAGAAAAAAAGGAAATGGAACAGGCCAGATAGAATAAAACTGTGGGGCTGGACTGGAACTAGAATTATCAGTATGGACTCATGTTCTCATTTGTGTGTGCGTGTGTGTTTATGTGTGTACACAGAAGTAAATACAGATGTGTGTACGTATGATTTAGTATACATACGGATATTTCCCAGCTCTATCCAACAAGAGGGGTTAGAAGCAGTGACAGGTTAGCAGCCAGAAATGCATCACCTAGTGGTTAGACCTTGGTTCCTAAATACCATTCGCCAATAAAGGGAACCAGGGGTCCCTGGAGAAATGGTCAATTCCAGGGCTGGAACATCTTGAGGTGTCAAAGAGTAAAGAATAGCTTAAAGAAAAATAATAATAATAAAAGCAGCAGCATATTGAAAGGGCATAGGAACAGACCTCAAAGAGCTCTCAATGGCCACTGAGAACTTGAGCTACACAATAAATAACAGCACTGGACCTGGAACCCAAAGAACGAAGTACACAGCCGTAAGTCCATATGGAAGTCAATAAAGGAATGGATGGATGAACAAATGGAGAAATGGTAACTTTTCGGTGCAGAAAAACTCTGATTAATGAATTAGAACACCACAGTAATACCACAGGCAAGGTCCATCAATGCATAAACAGAATATCTACCTAGTTTTCAGGTATCTCCACCCATAAAGGGAACAAGAGTTAAGTTTACAGTAGGGAGTCCTGGCAGACATCACCTTGGCCAAGGAATGGAGGCTCATGTGACCCATGAAATGTAGCGACATAAGGTACCTGATATGATGCCCCAAGAAAGTCACAGTCACCCTATGGAGCCTCCCCAAGAACGCATAACCTCAATCCAGCACGAGCATGTACCAGAAAACCTCAGGTTGAGAAAATTCTACGGAACAACTGACAAGGACTCTTTATCAATGTCGAGGTCATGAGAGACAGGGAAGGCTGGGGGAGCCATGACCGCCGGATGCGATGTGGGCTCCTGAAGGACAGCCTGGGATGGGAAAGGCCATCAGGGGAAAACCAGCAAGTCCTGCTCTCCAGCTGGCAGTCCTGAGCTGGGGTTGGGTTCTTAGTATCGACGGGTGTCGTATGGTCATGTAAGATGCTCGGATGGGGAGGCCGGATAAAGAGTATACGCTCTACTAGCTTTTCAACTTTTCTATGAGACCAAAATAATCTTAAAAAAACAAACAAAAAAATGACATCAATCTATTTGCCAACGCTCCAGGATCTTCATTTTACTCTATTGACCCCAAGATCCTGTCTCATTCAGAAAAGCGTACACAACCCCCATCTCCCGGTTGTCCTTATTATGCTCATACAGATTTCTCTTTCTGACATGCATTTTTTTTCTCTCCTCCTATTGTTTCATAGGAAACTATTAATTGAGATAAATTCCAACATGTCTCTTGTTTAATTTAAAAGCTCAGGAAATTTCTCCAAAATACACCCTAACGCCCCTGTCCCCGCCCCCCAAACATACACACGCTCTTAAATCTTGTACCCATATTGCAGTTCTCTCTACTCTGGTTCTAGCCAGCGAGACTCCAGGAGAACCCGGGTAGACTCTCCACACCAAGCACTGCTATCTGATCACAGATAAAACAAAAACTAATTAAGGACATGATTTTTTTTCTCAGACAATGATTTAAAAAAATTTAAAAAGCACTGAATTATTTTACAGGGTGGAGCCCACAGCTCAGAAGTGTCAGAACCAAGGTTCAAACCCAGGCCGGTGTGGCTCCTGAGTCTGTGCTAAACACTCCATGTTCCAATGTCGTATTATAAAACCCAACCACAGAATAATCTGCAAGAAGGTCATCAATGAATTATAGTCAATATCCTAGCTTTTAAATATGCATGAGAGAGTTGAGTGTTTACACAGACATTAAAAGCTTCAAGTAATTATTTTATTACAAAGAGTAGAACGTGTAAAATACAAACCCGAAGGAGAAAGCAAACTGATAACCTTTGAAATATCACAACAAATATGCTGTATTTTATAGTGAATATGGAAGTTTAAGAATCAATTATACTATAAATCTTTAAAATTTTTAATTGTACATATAGATATTAAAATTCAGTGTATGCAATTTACATGAAAGAGTATATAAAGAAAACCATATGCTTTTTCATGGGGAAGGAGGTAAAACTACTTGGCTCCATTTTAATCTGTCTTTGCCCAGATGACATACTTCAGGATCAAGGTTTGCAGTATTAGGGGTGGGAAAATGCTGGTGTCTCTAGACCTGGCCTTCTCCCTGGACCCAGCCACGTGCCTGCAGCCCACAGAGAACTTCAGAAGAGCTGGAGTTCCTTCCTGAAGTTTTCTGTCCCAAGATAAGGACTGAATAGTGTTTATCTCCCTGTGTGCACTGGGCCGTGAAGCTTCTGAAGGCGGAAGACCACTGTCGAAGTTTGGAAACTTGAAAGTGAGTTTCGGGTCATTCCATACTTGTTAAATAGGGTGGATACTCCAGAGTGGCAGAAAGAAGATACAACGGATACCTTAAAGAAGCCTGAGACAAAGGCATTCTTTTAAATACCCAGAGCACCAAAACAAAGCCCAGACCTCTGCCCCCTGCATTTGTGCTTTAAAAAAAAAAAAAAAGCCCTTTCATATTACCGTGCTGTCCCTTAACCTCCAAAGAAGACTATTCCTATCAACTCAGAACCTGTGCTGATAGAAGACCGGGAAAGTGACCTGCCCACAACCACAAGTCAGCAAGGTCAAGGACGCAGATGTGCTAACTACCCCGGAAGCTACCGTTTCTGACTTTGTGACACTGTGCATTTTGCTACAGGCTGTTGCTGAGCTCAGTAACTACGACGGCACACGACACTGACTTCCTCGTATGTATCAGGGGCTGCCAAGCCCCACGTGGCTACCCCTGTTCTTATACATAAAGTATTATGGGAACACAGCCAGGCTCATTGTTGACATACTGCCTATGGCAACTTTTGTGCCACACTCACTGAGTTTCATCATCATGACAGAGGCTGTGTGGCCCATAAAGCCTAAAATATTTACTATCAGGTCTTTTACAGAAGCAGCTTGCCAATGTTTTACTGGACTGTCATGTTTAAACCTGACAGCCACTTGTGGCAGACCAGACACCAAACGCATCTCACGCAAGGAAGTCAAGCGACTTAAACACAGCGGGAAGCCAGAATTTAAGGGCCACATCATTATTCCAATAAGATACACTCTGACAACTCTTCCTTCCTTGGTACGTACAATGTCGCAGTAGTGCTAGTTCCTCAGTCACGTCTGACTCTTTGCCACTCCATGGGCTGTGGCCTGCCAGGCTCCTCTGTCCATGGAATTCTGCAGGCAAGAAAACTGGAGTGGGTAGCCATTCCCTTCCCCAGGGGATCTTCTTGACCCCAGGGTTCGAACCCTGGTCTCCTGTATTGCAGGCAGACCCTTTACCATTGAGCTACAGGGAATGTTCAGTTCAGTTCAATGCAGTTGCTCAATCGTGTCTGACTCTTTGCAACCCCATGAATCGCAGTACGCCAGGCGTCCCTGTCCATCACCAACTCCCGGAGTTCACTCACACTCACGTCCATCGAGTCGGTGATGCCATCCAGCCATCTCATCCTCTGTCGTCCCCTTGTCCTCCTGCCCCCAATCCCTCCCAGCTTCAGAGTCTTTTCCAATGAGTCAGCTCTTTGCATGAGTTGGCCAAAGTACTGGAGTCTCAGCTTTAGCATCATTCCTTCCAAAGAAATCCCAGGGCTGATCTCCTTCAGAATGGACTGGTTGGATCTCCTTGCAGTCCAAGTGACTCTCAAGAGTCTTCTCCAACACCACAGTTCAAAAGCATCAATTCTTCGGTGCTCAGCTTTCTTCACAGTCCAACTCTCACATCCATACGTGACTACTGGAAAAACCACAGCCTTGACTAGATGGACCTTTGTTGGCAAAGTAATGTCTCTGCTTTTGAATATGCTATCTAGCTTGGTCATAACTTTTTTTCCAAGGAGTAAGCGTCTTTTAATTTCCTGGCTGCAATCACCATCTGCAGTGATTTTGGAGCCCCCCAAAAATAAAGTCTGACACTGTCTCCACTGCCCATCTATTTCCCATGAAGTGATGGGACCAGATGCCATGATCTTAGTTTTCTGAATGTTGAGCTTTCAGCCAACTCTTTCACTCTCCTCTTTCACTTTCATCAAGAGGCTTTTTAGTTCCTCTTCACTTTCTGCCATAAGGGTGGTGTCATCTGCATATCTGAGGTTACTGATATTTCTCCCGGCAATCTCGATTCCAGCTTGTGCTTCTTCCAGCCCAGTGTTTCTCATGATGTACTTTGCATATAAGTTAAATAAGCAGGGTGACAATATACAGCCTTGACGCACTCCTTTTCCTATTTGGAACTCCAGTGGGGTGAAAGCTGTCGGCCACCCCTCTGCAACTCCCAGGGAACCAAGAACAGAAGTAAAGAAGCCATACTTACTTAATAAGTTCATAGATAAATGGCTTCTAAAAGTTCTATTTAATTTCCCTCCTCCTGGGCACACTCTCAACTCATTATAAAGAAACATTTCCAGTACTCAGTACAATTCTACATATTTGTAATGTGAATTCTATTTTCTGTAAATTTAAATTTATGAGGGAAAAAGAAGGCAAGCAGTGCAGCCATAGTGTTTTTCAAAATTAACTCATCAAACCGTTTCCCTGAAGATGGATGTATTTCCAAATCCCATTTCAGTTAGATGCGCTGCAGGCTTGCCCTCTCATCGCTGCCCAACAGCGACCCCTGCTGGCTGAGTCTGGGGCCTCCCTCAGACTGGCTCCCCTGGGAGGTCAGTGGCAACTCCTCCATCAATGTTCTGTTGTTGCAAGTTTTCTCTCTTTTTTTCCCTCATAATTTCTCTGAAATCCAAACAAGGGCAACATGGGGGAAAAGTTTCCCAAAGCATGCGACTACTGCAATAATGGGTTTTTGTTAAACTATGTTTTCATCTTAACTATATAATGGGCTAGAGTTTAACATTTGCTAACTTTAGGAAGTAAACCAAAAGGCAGTGCTGTCTGTGTTGCTCACTACTGACATGAGCGCTTCTTTATTTTAACTATAGACTCCAAGACCTATCATGGTTTCATATTGTGTGAAAGTTTTTCTTAAAAGGAGTAAAAATATCTTCTGCAAACATCCCAGTGACAAAAACATATCCTTCAGGTAATTTCGTTTTGAAAGAACTTCATTTAGTTCTTCACTAAATTAATTTTCAGGGTAAATGTGATACAGGGTTTAAGTCCTGTGATCTAACCGCACCTTCTTACACACACCATCCTAAGAACTTCATCACCAACAAGAACCGTGTTTCCAGTTGCACTCTGCCACTCTGAATGGTTCTCCCAGCCTGGCAGTGAAGGGCACATATCAGCATTCCTAGCACTGAAGCCCAGCAGTCTGTTGACGAAAACATTCTTTGGATCAGAGCATAAAAAGCAAATAGCCAGCGGTGTGATTTTTTGACACAAAAGGTGAATACAAAAGAAGTATTTACTAAGATCCCAAGAACACAGGGACAGAATTCCTGAGACTACATAATTTTGCCTGGCAAGATTACAGGGAGGCGCACAGCTGGCTGGAGGGTAGGACTTTTCATAAGCACCTACTATAATTACAGCTTGAGGTGCTAGGTTTAAACTAAATGGAAACTTGAGACGGCGGATGTCCAACGTTTAATGGTTGCCTTAGGTAAGATTACAGTCCCCTCTGCTTAATTCAGAATAAATGCTTCCCAACATCTCTAAATTCAGTCCATTTGAAAAGTGAGAACAAGAATTTATCTGCTGAAGGATAAGATGGGCAGCCATACAGCCCATGTTGCTAAGGGGAGTGAAGAGTCAACAGCTCAGGAGCACTTGGTCCTTCATCACAGCACCTCCACAGGGACCTATAGTGAATGCTCCATCAACCAGGAAACTCGCGCACTACGCTGGTGCGTGACGTTTGGGGTTAAGAGCTGGTAGACGAGAAAACAGGTTTAGGACATTCCATAAAAAAAGAAAAAGGTTGGAGATGATATCAGGAGAAGAAATACTGTAGGTAAGTAGAAATAAATCTAGAGTAAATCTCTGATGAAAATAAACAAGGCAAATATAAAGGAATAATTAAATATGAACATGGAATAAAAAGGCTTGGAATCTTCCCAGGAAAACCAGAAGCTGACCAAGACATTATCAAACGGTTATGATTTTTCAAATAAATATTATGGTGGGATACTCTGTAGCAACACTGGCCTTTAGAGAGCCTTTAATTTTGTTGAATAAGTGAAAGCTCAGAGATGATATTTCTTGATGATTATGTATGCTACAGAAAAGATCAATTAAATGGCCAAGCGCCCCCTGCCCCTCCCCCAATTTTTTCAATAAACCTAAAAACGCAATCCTTAGGTTTCTGGTTGCTATGCAGCAAACTCTGGCATTTAGAATCAGGTTCTCCCAAATAACATCCTTGTGGGTTTTCCCCTTTAAAAAGTTTATACCCATTTCCCAGATGTCTGAGATTAATCAAGGCTTAAATATCTGGAGCAAGTTCTCACATCTCCTGTTAGCATTGGCTGTTAAGGCTTACGTGACTTTAATCAAGCGTGCTGACTCTAACAGTCCTTCCTAAAGTGTTCTAGGACCCCACTTCTGACAGCACTTCCCTGCTGCGCATGTGAAATATGTAGGTGGCTATCAAAACTAGTTAAGACTGTTCATGGTTAAAGGGAAAGAGACAGCAAGCTAATATGTGGAAAGACCCTACATTACACAAGGGCAATTTCACCACTTGTTTTCCGGAAAACAAGGAATACACGGTCAGGCAGGAATCTGGTGATGGCAGCTGAAGTCTCGAACAGCGGCTGTGAGCCTGCTCCTGAGAAGGAGGGGTTTCCTGGCGTGATGAGGGACCTGGGATACTCCTATGGGAGGCAAGGAAGCAGCATGGGAGAGAAGCCAGCGCTTGAGACCTCTCTGCCCTGAGCAGCTTCTGGACCTGAGCTTCCCACCAGCAGATGTACATTTCAATTAGATTAAAACTGGGAGAACTGAAAATGCTATTCTCCCTCCTATTTTAAGTCAGCCGCTACTTCTGCTACATTAGTATGGCTGATAACTTATATTTTTCCTTGGAAAATAAAATTGATCCTGAAATGAAACACTTCATAACGTACACCACTCTTCCTTACAACATCCTTATGGAATTGATTAAGGGTGAGGTTTCAAACACACGCAGAAATGTGAAGGCAGGAACAAATCAAGTCCTCGGCTTTTAGATGGTCTATTCTGCAGGGAAATCTATCCTGTGATGCTGCTGAGTCAGAGCAGAAATGAACACCAAGAGAAATAAAGCTCCCTGATTTACTAAATGAACAGCAAGACTTCTGAGTGAGTCATTATATATTTATACATACAAAACTGGATGCATGAGGGCAAAGTTACTAACGATCCACCCAAACCTGTAAACTCCACCTGGTGGAGGAGGAGGGATGCTGACACCTTCAGGTACTCTGTGTGTAAAAACACCCTTCCAGAAAAAGAGTTTTGCTCTATGGTATTATTACTGTGGTTGCCAAATGGGACTACCCACTTACAGAAATCATGTGTCTTTCAGTCATTACTGTCTAAATTCCCACTACAAAATAAAACAGCAGGGGCAGAAAGAAAAAACAAACAAAAGCTCGGCAATGAAAATTCCAAGGGGGCATGGATTAAAAACTCTACTATTTGTGCTTCCTTGTTTCAAGAATATTTGAGAAAACGATCCAGATTAAAAGTCAGATGTGTATGCGTGTGTGCATAGTTGCCCAGTTGTGTCTGACTCTTTGTGATCCCCTGGACTGTAGCCCTCTGTCCATGGGATTTTCCAGGCATGAATACTGGGTAATTTTCTCCTCCAGATCTTCCCAACCCAGGGACTGAACCCATGTCTCCTGCATTGGCAGGTGGACCCTTTACCTTTGAGCCACCTGGGAAGCAAAAGTCAGATATATAGTTGTTGAGTCGCTCAGTCGTGTCTGACTCTTTACAACCCCATGGGATGCAGCACTCTAGGCCTCTCTGTCCTTCACCAACTCCCGGAGCTTGCTCAAATTCATATGCATTGAGTCAGGGATCCCATCCAATCATCTCATCCTCTGTTGTCCCCTTCTCCTCCTGCCTTCAATCCTTCCCAGCATCAGGGTCTTTTCTAATGAGTCAGCTCTTTGCACCAAGTGGCGAAAGTACTGGAGCTTCAGTTTCAGCATCAGTCCTTCCAGTGAGTACTCAGGGTTGATCTCCTTTAGGATGGACTGGTTGGATCTCCTTGCAGTCCAAGGGACTCTAAAGAGTCTTCTCCAGCACAGTTCAAAAGCATCAATTCTTTGACGCTCAGCCTTCTTTATGGTTCAACTCTCACATCCATACATGACTACTGGAAAAACCACAGCTTTGACGATATGGACCTTTGTCAGCAAAGCAATGTCTCTGCTTTTTAATATGCTGTTTAGGTTGGTCATAGCTTTTCTTCCAAGGAGCAAGTGTCTTTTAATTTCATGGCTGAAGTCACCATCTGCAGTGATTTTGGAGCCCAAGAAAATAAAGTCTGTCACTGTTTCCATTGTTTCCCCATCTATTTGCCATGAAGTGATGGGACTGGATGCCATGATCTTAGTTTTTTGAATGTTGGGTTTTAAGCCAGCTTTTTCATATATATATGGGACTAAAACAGCAGTGACTTTAAATTATTTTAGATAATTAAAAAAAAAAAAACACCCCAAACCCCTCCGACTTTCTTAAAGGCCCATGCTGAAATTCTCCTGTACAGCAGGACCCCGACCCCCGCAGCTTGCCAGTGCTCTCTTCTCATCTGCATTTACACTCTTAATGCCCTCCACCCCTCTCCCAACTTCTGGGGTTTTGCCTAACAACTCCCTGGGTCCAGAATCCTTTACCCTACCCCGTCTCATCAATACTTTTTTGAACAAAGTGACATATGGATAAATATACTTTTTTCTATATTCCCTTCCTTTCCTTTCTCCTGGGATACCCCCAGTCATCTCTCTGTTCCCAACCAGGTATCCCTGTCCTCCCCAGATCCCAGCTTTGGGGAAGTGGACCCTGGCCAGGCTGGGCTCACTCAACATTCCAGCATCACAGCCACAGGCGAGGAGCTCCCGAGGGCAATGCCTTTGCACATACTGGACAGCGGCTGCAGCGCTAAATCCGTAAAAGGAATCCACCAGAAAGAGAATAAACTCTTCTCTGGAACCACTGAAAAATGGCCACAGATACTTATCAGTCTGGGCAGATCATTACTAAGGATGAAGAAATGGAATGGTCAGGGTAGCTTAAAATACCCACTAGTCTTCTGCTCTTATAACCCATAAATAACCAAGAAACAAATGAATGGCCATCATCTCTTTGATAATACCTGTGTCAAATACCTATAATACCATGGCTAAATCATGTAAATGCTATTCATAAGTAAAGGCGTTAAATATTGTATTACAGCTACCATTTCATCACAGTGAAGGAATTTAATGGAAGATGAATAAATATTAAAAAAAAAAACAATATTGAGTTATTTCCTGACAGTAAAAGGTCATATTTCCCAGTCATTCATTCAGTCTACAACTATTTACCGTCTATGACTTGCTGGTAACAGTCCCAGCAAGTCACAGAGCAGCAAGCATGAGGAGATGCCTGTCCTTCTGTTCTACTTTCTAGTTGAAATGAACAGATAATACTCACATTCCTCGTGGTGGTTAAATTCCACAGAGAAAAATAAGCAGGTCGGGGGTGTGAGCAAGGCTGGCGGTGAGAGGGCCAGGGGTTTCTTCTCGGGCGGTGCAGGAAGGCCTCCCTGATGAGGTGACATCTGAGCAGAGCGCTGAGATGATGGCATGCCTTCCAGCACCCAGCGAGGAAGTGGGGGCGGGGGGCAGAGAGCTCGCGGGGGGCACAGACCACAGCTCTGAACAAGCCAGGAGGCTGATGGAGGGTTTTAAGCAAAGTAACGACATCATTTTAAAAAGCCACTTTGGCTGCTGTGTCGGAAGCAGCCTGTGAAGAGACAGGGGTTGAACTCCAAAGACCATCAGGGGCTACTGCAAGCAACTTAGAAGACAGGATGGTAGCTTTGACCAGAGCTGGGTGCCACAGGTGGCCCAAAGCACTTTTCTGAATGCATTTTGAAGGAGGAGGTGACGGTTTTCCTGATGGATTGGAGGCAAAGGACATCAGACCAAGACTTCAAGATTTCAGTGCAACAGCTGAAAGGATGGGGGGAAAAACCACAGGGAAACATGCGTCTTAAGAGGAAAGGAGTCAACCAGGAGTTTGGGGCACATCAGGTTCTAGATGTTCCATTAGAACGTCCAAGAGGAGGTGGTGAGCAGGCAGATGGACGTGTAGGTCTAGAGCAAATAATGGAATCATCAGCATATAGATGGCATTTAAAAAGTCAGAAGACTGGATGAGACTACCGGAGGAGGGGCATAGACAGAAAAGATGAGAGCTTAGAAATCACGGCCCTGGGCACCACGTATAGAGACAGAAGATGAGAAGGAATGAGCAAAGGAGAGTGAAAAAGAATACCTACTATGTTCTAGGCGGGTGTTGGACTAGAAAACAAGTCTGCCCTGCAGACATGCGGCATCACATTGCAGGCTTCCGGGCTTCCCTCTCTAAAAACACAGACATCTGAAGAATTGCTCAGCAAGATCCCACCTCTCACTGCCATCAGTTTAACAGCATGAAACTACGTCCCAAAGAACTGTAAGATCCAACCTTAGGATAGTAATCAAGAACACATAAATAAAGCAATAAGACGTCATCCATCAAATTGGTCCCAAGTTAAAATTCATACAGTTATCCGGTATAGTTAAGGATGTGGAGAAATACAAACTGTTCTACAGAACAACTTAAAATTATAAAGCAAAATTAATTTTCTAGGTATCTACATATAAGGTGATAGTGTCTATGCAAATTTGGAATACAAATTTAAAACCCAACGTGTTATGTTTGGATATGCACATGTATGGTAAATGAACTGAAAGAAAATCCCTAAGTGTGGTGACTGTTTGCCTCTGGGGAGAGTGACATGAAGGGTAAGTAAGGGACATTGCACCTCATGTATGATCTTTATTTAGCTTGCCCCCCCCCACCCCTGCCCACCCCAAATACACTGAATTTAAGAGAAAGACTTAAAGCCAATGAAAGAAAATATAATCACCAACTCTGGTGTGAATACTTGAGTGCATATAATAAAACTCTTTGTAATGTCAACTGTATTAAAAAAAAAACAAAACGTTTTTTAGAAGAACAAAAGACAATAAAGGGAAAGCAAGACCATTTGTTTCAAACAATAAATACTGACCATTTATTGCCTTCACTGCAAGCCTATAATAAAGCAAAAGTGAAGGAATATGTTTTGTTGGCATTTTATAAAGAAACATGAGGTCTCTGGTATAAGATAGCAGTTGGCAAAATCCATCGAAGTGCTATAATTTACTATTCAATAAAAACCATGAAAAAAACCTGAGAGTATTACCAATAAATACAGTAATTAAAACACACACACACACATACACACAGAAAAACAGGTAAAGCTACCTCGAGTTTTATCAGAGGATCTCAACTGAAATTGGGAATTAGGGCCATTAAGTTTGAGTCGTAACCTAAAACCTGCTTCCAGTGCTTCTGGAATGGGGTGAGAAATGACAAAAATGAATGCGAGATAACGTAAGATCATCATTAGTCAGCCAATCGGAATGATGCTGATAATTCATGAATACTGCACTTAATTCGCCTATGGAAATCTGGGATATAAACACAAGCTTCCCTTGACAATTCAGTAGATTTCTACAGACATTTACTTAATTTTGTAAGACTTATCTTCTTGAAAAAGTAAAAAACACTTGAGTATATATTATAATAATAATGCTTTTAACATTTATACCTTTTTCAGAAATTAGTGTTTCATGTTACAGCCCTTACTTTGAGCTTTTTCTAGTCTGTAGGTGATAAATATACTCACTGAAACCCTTACTGTTTTTTCCTAGCTTTTTAATTCTGAATTGCTCTGTGGAACAGCAATAAAGCAAATAAATAATGAGGAGAGATTTTTTTCACTTAAATACTTATGGTAGTTAATTTACTGCAGGATTATAAAGAGCAGAAAATAAATCAAACAGATGATTTATATTAGAAGTAAACTATAGGTATATTAATTTTATTAAATGTGTGTCTTTAAACAAAGACACCAACACAGAATTCAATTCCTAGCCATTCTAAAATCAGTTTTAATACTTCTGTTCCTAGGACAAAAAAGTTACACATATGTTAATTTGACATATTACTTTTAAATCCTGATATTGCCATTCCCAATATGCATCAGTGTATCAAAGTGTCTATAAAACACTAAGAACTTCCTTTTTGTCCTAAGTTTGTTATAATTATCTTTTCCTTCTTTTAAGAACACATCCATTTATTGCCAGTAATTAAATTTTAAGGCAATCTTTTCCTTAAGCTTAAAATAATAAATCATATCAACCGTAGCACTTCCGACATGAGTCACTTCTCTTGAATATTTAGAAACAAATTCAGGCTGGTTCATCTAGTGTGTTAATTGTTGTCAGGTGGAATGAAAAACATTTGCTTTTTTTACCTATGTTTTCAAAGATGTCTTCACCATTTTCTCTTTGGAAATTTTTTCTACATCAAACTAGTACATACTAACTAAAACATAGCAAGCAGGTAAATGTTTAATTTAGGGTATTTTTCAAAAAAGCAATAGGAAACTTAAAAAAACAACAATGTATCTCTTTTGTTGCTAAATTCTTGGGTTGAAACAAAAAGCCTTACAAAGAATAAAATTCTACTGTCTGATTAGTCAGAACAGATGAACAGGTTTATTTCTCCTCAAAACTGGTTAGAGATAAGTACTTCTGGTTGTTGAGCTAACAACTGTTGTTAAGAAAACAACCAGTTAACCTTTCCAAGATAATAAACAATCCGGGGAAGCAAACGAATACTTTATGCCACAAATATTTCCAGAGCGGCTGCCCTGAGCAAGGCGCCGCGCTGAGGACTGTGGGTGGCCTCGAGTATTACCCAGGCATGAATTCTACTCCTGACACGCTTGAGAATCTCAGTGAGGAGGTGAGCAAGGAAGAGTGTAAATCATAATAAAAGCATGGCAGAAAGGGGTTCATTACTTTCACGGGGCAAACTCTAGAATATTGCAGGTGTCGAGAAAAGGGAACAACTGCTTTCCACAAGTGTTGTGGCAAGGGAAAAAATCAGAGAAGGCTTCGTGCCAGCGGTGGATTTGAGCTGGATCTTGGAGGAAATAAGATTTCGACCGGGTGCAGACGGGGAGCCGCGTTTCTGCGGGGACCGGGGGCGGGGCCTTCAGGGAGAGCGGTACAGGCAGAGCCGGATCAGCGTCACGGAAGCAGGAGACTCAAGCGGTGGGGCAAGTGAAGAGAGAGAGAGAGATGAGGGACACAGGTGGAGAAGCGGGCGGGCGGGCGTCAGACTAGAAAGGATTGTGAGGAATTACTCTGTCAAGTGGCTCATACTGTTCTTGGTAGGCAAATGGAAACCGATGGAAGACTCGGAGCGGAGGGATAGTATGATCAGACACATGCTGCAGGAAGATTAACAACGTCAGCAGGGATAGATGTTAAAGGAAGGAAGACAAAGTAAAGATGGGAAACTGATCAGGAGTCTATCACATAGGATAAATAAGAGGCAATGAAAATAGGAACTGAGCAAAGTCAGTGGGAATGGAAAGAAGAGTATGGATGCAAAAAAAAAAAAAAAAAAAGAGTACACTGTAAATAGCATTTATGAAAAATATGGAATAAAGCCTTACCTGATTCTTCTGTATCTTGTTCATCTATTAAACCTACTGAGACGCCTAAATCCAGACATTTCTTGCTATGTGTCTTGGACTTCATGTGTTTTGTCAGATTTCCTTAAGGGAAAAGAATGTTTACTAAGCTTACATAGTATTATTTGGCTATTGCATTTGTCAATATTGGCAAATTCCATTCCTATTTCAAGTGAAAGTACAGACTGTGGTTACACAATTCCAATGACTAAAATTTGTTCAAAAGAAAATACTGGCATCTGTATGTCGTAATAACCCTGTTGTTAAGTAATCATAAAGAAGAGAGATTTATTATTCAGATTATTACTTAATTATTATTAAGTAATAATCTCCTCTACTTTGATAATGTCTACCATTGCCTTACGGTTTCTATTCTCCAGTCCTTATTTATTTCATAGAACATTTTATACACACTTAAAGTCCCTTTCAGATTGCACTGTGACCTGTGGTTTCTGAATTCTCCCCAGGCTGTGTTTGCTGGCTTTCCCTCATAGTATTTTATTTCCTTGTACACTTCTTAGTTTTTATTGTAAACTTATCTTGAGCAAGATGGTTCTGCATGAAGTTGTAAGTACCCTGGGCTGTAGACATCTCTATATGTCGGTTTTCCAGATGCTTCTGCCTGAGACTTGAAAAGCTTCATTCCAGTAATTCTGGATGAATCTGGGGATCTTTTTGGCATGGCATAGGTATAGGGATTTGTTTTTCAGCAGGGAGCTTTTCCCCTACATGGCCCAAAGACACTGGGCAGGTGAGCCAGGCTCCTTTCAGAGGCCTTAGACTCCATTCTAGGCCGAGTATGAACCCCCAGGTCTGTGGACATACATCTGGCTTGATGCCTTTATGGACTTTTTTTTTTCCATTATCTGTTCACCGTGCTAGTTTGGAGTTTCTTTTTTATTTTTGTTACCTGAGAATCTGTCTTTCTAAATTTCAAGCTTGGCTATCCATTCAAAACTATAGTTAGTTGTTGTATTACAAATAGTATTTCTGTGTGTTTGGAACAAGAGAAAGAATTTTCTGCATTAATTTCACTTCACTCTTCTGACTAAAAGTCTCCTAATAGTAACCCTAAAGGGGTATTTCCTCTGACAGCTGGTATATTTACCCCTGTAAGTATTCACCCTTGTGACTAAAAGTCTCCTAATAGTAACCCTAAAGGGGTATTTCCTCTGACAGCTGGTATATTTACCCCTGTAAGTATTCACCCTTGTGACTAAAAGTCTCCTAATAGTAACCCTAAAGGGGTATTTCCTCTGACAGCTGGTATATTGACCCACTGGGTTACACTGGGAACCACTGGGCATGCTGGCCCAAAGTGATTATTAATACAGGGAGAGAACTCAGATTCTCTAGAGGATAACAAGCAGCTTGAGTGGATAATGCCACACACACCCAAAATTGCCAAGGGAAAATCACCTCTTTTGAAAAGAAACAAAATCTAAATGCTGGGTTTGGTGAGCAGGGGCATATAAGTATTTGAGAATAAACCTTTAGAAGAGCTAAACATGTCTGAATCACTGGTCCAGACTTGGAGCCAAATCTTGCGGTAGCTAGAAGACCAGTGAAACTGCAATATTTATAGAACTTCAATTCCACTAAAAATTCAGTGAGCCGGTGGATCTGGTCAAACCTGTTTAGGCCAATTCTTGCACTAGTTGGTATGTACAACATCCCAGAGCTTGGGGCTTAACAGGTTCAAGGGAAAGTGGGGCCCGGACTAGATACTAGGATCCAGCAAACCCTGACCTCTGTGATTCTAGAGAGAATGTCCAGCTTAAATGACTTGCCAGGTCTGACATTTATTTTAAAATAAAGCATGAAGCAAATTTGGCAACATGTTAACAACTATTAAAAGATGATGGGTATACCGGTGCTCATTATACAAATATCTACTTTTCTGTATGCTTCAAAATTTTCATACTAAAAGTTATGACTAGTTTTCCCATCTTATTGTGGCTGAAATTTCCATTTACAAGTCAAAACACTTTCTAGTATGATATCAATATTACAAACCAACTTACAAGGTCCACTAATAGTTCTTTCAAAATGCTTTTGTTCCTTAATAAATAGGTAGTCATAGAGGTCATTTGTTTTCTAAGAGATAGATGTATAATTGTAAGGAGGCAAATTTGGGAATATAAAGTTTTTAATAAGCATATTTTCTCATAACTTGAGCTATTACTTATTATTAACCAACTTTGTAAATAATTTAAAATAAAGCAATTTGCATTTCATATGCAGAACATGCATATTAAAATGCAAACATCCCCTAGCAATGCTTTAAACTTGGTGCATTAATTTAACACAATACATTTTTCAACAGATTTAACCAACATTAATCTAAATCCTCTGGAAAGCAGGAAGCTTTTGTTTCTGGGTTCCTATAGCTATATATAGAGAGAGCCCAACTTTCTGTTTTATATATGGGCCTAAACCCTGCAGAGATGCAAGCTCAAGGTGTATTTTCTGCTGACTGACCTTTAAAGTAGAATAATGAAGACAAATCAATTAAAACTGGTTTGAAAATGCATTCGTAAAATAAACTGAGAGGACAAATGATGAAGCACAGGTTTACAAGCATGACCATCAGAAGCGTCAAAGTCTAGGAGAACAGAGCAATGCTATCTTTGCATACTCCTATTTATAGGGCATGCCGTCACATCACTATTACTTTCTGTTAATAATCAGACACATCCAATAAGAAGTAGAGGTGAACTGCTTGGGAAAACCAAATCAATCAGAGTAGGGCAAAATCTACAGTCTCATCAAAAAACAAGACTTTTATTATTTAGCTGCCTTTAAAAGGTACTATGGAATCTGTTCCACATACATTCACAAAAGGTAGACTTCTACAAGGAAGCTGACCACAGAAAAGAGAATTGCCCTGAGGAGAATAGGGAAATAGTGAATTTCTGACATTTTCTTCACCAGTCTCCTTAGCTTGGGTAGCTTTCTTTAAATAAGTATTTATCATGTAATTCCAATGAACAATCTGACAAAACAGAAAGTTTAACGTAAACTCACATGTGTGGCATGTTTGAGAAATGACAGACAGGAAGACTGCTAACATGCACTGCTCACTCTTCACGGATCATAATGCCCCGTCCACCACTTAATAGACATTTATCTTAAATTCTACATGATGCTGGTCTGAGCTATCTCACTAGGATTAATACTTGATGATTCATGAAATTTTTCTTTGCCAAGAAATCTCTGTGGTTCCATTTGGTTTTCCACATCTACGTTTTCCTTCCTTTCTTGCCCTTATAAATATACCTTTAAAATACCCTGATTCCTTTCCCTCCTTCTACCGAGAAATACCCATTTCACATTATACCTTGATCCTCTTTTATCTGGTAACATCACTTTGTACCTGGTCATCTTTTATTTGTAAATACTGGGCTATTGCTAATCTCCTGGTCTCACATGGGAAATTATTTAACAGACGGGCATTTCATAATCATTAGGATCAAAACCAGTGTAAAAGCCATGAATTGGGTTAAAAGATCAAACCACTTAATCCTATCAAAGCCTTCCCACAAGATCAGGAAAATTATCCTGAAATACACTCTCCATTTCTAGAAGGAACTCCTCTATACATCAAGAAAGACAGAATCATGGTTGCTCCCAACTCATGATTTCTTGAAACTTTAGAACTATTCAAGACTATTTGGATCACGGTTTTGTTTTCCCCCATCACTCTTGTTTCAGGTATTACTGGCATTTAAGGAGAGCTAATTAGAAGCTACTATACACTATAACTCTCCTTAAATGCCAATAAACAGTAGCCAAAAAAGGTAATGAACTTTGCTGAAGAATTGATCAATCTTTAAAACAAAACCTCAAAGTCAACCAATACAATAAGAAAAAAGCAAATGTTAACTAAAAGGGATAAAAATAAAGTCGTTCTGTGAAAAAGTTACTGATTAAATATTTTTCATAGATTTTGTCCTTTCAGACAAATAATTTTATGATCACACTGCCTTGTATTTGAGAGAGTCTTATTTTGTAAAGGGTGGTATATGAAATTGAAGCCTCAAGCAACTAATTTTTATACAATAATCCATAAACAAGGAACCTAATGGAGGAAGCAAACATTTTACAATAGTGCATTCATTATATGTAACAGGAAATTTACAGAAGGTAAAATTACCTTAACTATAATAAAGCCTTACAATTTAAATAAAAACATATAAAGAGTACAGAAATGGTACTAAATGTAACTTTAACTACTAGTTCTGAGTTCTATAATAATTACACAGTATAAAAGAAAACTTTGAAACAAATTCCAAAGAATTTGGGTAAAATAAATGTTTCATGGAAAAAAAAGAAATGGCTATGCATGACTAAAATTAGATAATAAAACATGAATGTAATCAGTATAATTTTACTGTACTTATTAATTTTTGTCTTTAATCTTGTAGCACTGAAATGCATTTACTTGTGATCACAAAAATTTCTTTTTCTTCTTTGGCCCCAAAATAAGTAATTTTGAAAACGTATTAGTCATCACGTTATACAACTGTAATTTGGGGAGTAAAAGAAAAAAGGGCACTTGCTCCTTTTCGAATGTCATATTTATTACATATATTCTAAAAGTAGGTAATTAAAATCTGAGGTCTAGAAATATAGAAAGAAATAAAAACATGATGCTAATAAGGTATAATGTATATTAGTTTATTTAAACTACTGCATCGTTGGTCAAATAATATGCAAAGCTGGGTCTTGGCTCTACTGACTTAATGCATATAATAAAGGACTATGAAGCAGTGTTGTCTCATACCTTTCGTCTTAAAGGAGAAGTTACAGTAAGTGCAGTGGTAGGGGCGGACATCTGTGTGGGTTCGTATGTGTTTCTTTAACATGCTAGGTTTCTTACAGCGGATTCCGCATTCTTCACAAATGTACTTTCCTCTTCCCCTGCCTCGGACATATACATACTCTTCATTTGATTTATATCTAATTTAAAGAAAAAAAAATGAATAAAGCAACTGGATACTATGTCTTGGAGAAAATATTGATGATTAAAATTCAACCTAAAAAATAAAGACAAGGCACAATATTTACACTCAATCAATATAAATGTTATGCACATACAAGTAACAGAATATTCCAGCTTTTCAAAGCAACACAATATTCTAATAGCTAATTTAATTCAAGCTTTATTCAATACCAGGTTTAATTTTAAAATAGTTCCTAGTCTAAGTCACTTGTCTAAAAGTTTCGTTATTGTTAAATTCAGTTACAACTATCAGTACTGAAATATTTCTGAGCTTCATTTTAACTACAACTGGCTCTTATGATTTTTTTCACAACCAAATTCACAAAAGATATCAAATAGGCAATTAATTCATCTCTTAGCAGATTTTTTCCAGGCCATGGCTTATTATGAATCAATGTGAAACCCAGGGTTCACTCTGAAAATTTAGTGTTCAGCTGCCTCCTAGAACCTATAATGTTTCCTAAATAGTTATCATTTTCTTGATCAAAATGGAGTTATTTAACATAATACCTAACATATATTTTGCCATGAAGATTCTGTTAATAAGCCGAGAAACTCTGCAACATTTTTATAAAATTGGCACTAGTAAGTCTTCATTCACATGAAAGCAAATGTACATTTAAAAAGTAAGTTTAAATGTACATTTAAGAAGTAAAATTTGTACTTGCCCTCCATCAAATATTTTAATTCTTCTTGGTTCACTTTTGATTAAGGAATTTTCTTTATCTTGCTCACTGTTAATTTCAGAGGCATCTTTACTGCTGAATTCAACTACTGTGGACTTTTGATTACCTAATGCTCTCTGAAAGGGAAAAAAAAAAAGAGAGAGACACTAATTTAATAAAGCTGAAAACACAAACACGCTGATGTTTCACTTGGAAATTAAAACACGGCAGAGTACAGTGCATAAGGTTAGCTTAATGGAAGGCATTACAAGGATGTAACAGCTTTAAAGGTCATTGCTTTCTCTCCTCCTTTATCTGTCGGAATCACAATGAACTGATAAATCTTATTGGACTTTAAAATTCCACCACATTCCAGTGACACCCCCAAATAAAGACTCTACAACCTCCCACCCTGGTATTCAATGAACCTAATACGAATTTAAAAAATAAACTAAATACTGTTCTTAGAGCTACCAATCACTCATATTACAGCCTAAGCATACTTGTTAAAGAGTTTACTCTTTAAAGATGGAAAAGAGCTAGCTACCCCTTATGGCATAATGTCTCACACCCTGAAAAAGACGAGTAACTCCCCGTCAGTGTCAATGTGCGGTGAAGTTAAAGAAGTAGCCCTGTTTCCCATTATTTTAGCCTCCTCTTCCCCATCATTTTAAACCATAGTTAGATTTCTTCTCGCTATCCTCTGCAAAGTTCCTGAATAGTGATGACTGTGAATTATACACCTCAGGTCAAAAGTTAGGTCTTGGCCTCACACTACTTAAATCTCTAGGAAAAAAGCACTGAACACGAGGATAATGAACAGTGTGTGCTTTCCCTGCCGAAACGCTGCGACACCATCTCATGATTTTATACAGCTGCACTATTCCCAGCCACTTATCTCACTCCCCGGTCCACTCTGCCCTCAAAGGCCCCAGGAGGCGGGCAGCGCTGGTGGATCACGTCCCAGTGAGGAGGGACCCTTGTCGAAGGTCAAGTGTTAACAGCAAGGACACCAACTCCAGTCCTCCGGCCAAATCCAAAATAAGGCCCGACTTTTCTGATCAAGGGCCTCTTGATTCCAGCCTCCCCGACAATCTTCCTCTAAGAATCACACCACCAAGTAGACAGCTATTGTACTGCGAGGACATAGTAACATAATTACAGAGTAACATAGTTAAGTGATGAGAAGGGGTGTGTACCATGAACAGAGGGCCGTAGTGGCCTCACCAAGAACTCTGTTGGGAAGGCCCGTCCTTACAAAGCCAGGGGCAAAGAAGAGCAGCTGGCCTGTCTCAAAAAGGTGGTGTGAAGAGGTAATGGCACGGACCCTGACGAGTACAAATGCAACTGTCTCCTCCTTTTCTGGCAAACACACCCGGTCTCCCTGCAATCTGGAATCTATATACGCACACCTTTCCTTGACTTTGTACCTTTAACAGCAGCAATCCTATTGCTTACCTTCTTCTCAATACCAAATTCTCCCTTATCTTTTGCTCACATTCTTGCTATCAAATCTCATTTCTGTTCACCAATGAGCAACACGCCAAAAGCTATACTATTTTCTTAGTCTATATGCTTAACTACTCTATCCATTATATGGTGTTCACACCTCATTTCTTTTAGCATCTGTCTATTCTTTTCCATTTTGAATTATAAAGACATCCACACTTGGGTGTGAGTCAACCTTCAAGCCTGAGCCTGGTGGGCTGCCGTCTATGGGGTCACACAGAGTCAGACACGACTGAAGTGACTTAGCAGCAGCAGCAACCTTCAAGCCAGTAGCCAGCCCCCCATGGTCACCAGTCCATATAGCTCAAGCCTCAGGGATATCAGGCCGTTGAGTCCTGATACCATGCTAGTCTCCTCTGTCTGACCTCTTGGCTCGAACAGTTCTCCTTGAAATATCTTCTTCCTCGCCCTGTGTGATACCACTTTCTCCTAGTTCCCCTCCTTTTGAAATTCTCTTTCAGTTCCAATGGGGGCTTTCTTCATTCATTCAACCCTTTAAATAGTAGGGATATTGGGATCCGTCCCAAGCCCCTCTCTCTTCTTCACACTCTTCCTGGGCGACCTCATTAATTGCATCTATGCACTGAAGGATCTCTACACCTTCCACCTGGAACTCTTTTCCCAGCTCCAAATCTGGGTGTGCCCTCCCAAGGCATTTCTACCAAGCACTCAGCACTGAAGGAGAGCTAGTTTTCATAGGTGCTTCAGGAACATAGATACACGAAGCTCTGTTTAAATTCTCATGCTCAAGTCTCATTTTCCATCTGATTTAGTAGACATAGAGGCTAAGCACCTGAAAATTAAATTCTGAGTGGTCTAGATGGACCCTCCTCCACTGAGAAAGTATCAAAGGCTCTCTACCACCACGTGCATTCCTTTGGTCTTTATTTCCATTTCCAACTTCAAACTAGGTCAGTGTCTCAAGCTTCCAACACCAGCTAGCCATGCTGGGCTCCCGGGGTTCTATAAATGAACCACGTTCTTTTTCACTTCCACATCATTTGGCAGACTATTAAAATTTCTCATTTCTGTTTGCTTGAAAAAAAAAATTCTCTACTTTTTTTTCTTCCTTAAAGATTCAGCCAAAGTAGCACGACTCTTGGAATATCTTCCTTATATTCCTTGAGTTACCTGCTAGTGTTAGAGACTTCCTTCTTTTAAAGTTGTATACACTTCTAATACTGGTACTGTGATTATTATCTTATTGATAAATAAATATTTATGAACCTGTATAACCTGTACAGATCAAGAACTTAATCTACAATTCTGAATGTCCAGAGTCCAACCTAATACCCTTATTTATGTATTTATTCTTAATCATTTAAATGATTTCCTCATTTTATAAAACCAACTCTAATAAGATTTATTTCACAAATAACCCAAACTTAATACTTTTATGACTTTTCTGTACAAATCTTGACCAAATTAACTTAATTATCAAGTGTACAGAAATTTTGTGAATCTTTTCTCTAGTAGTAAGATGATTCTTATAGCTACACAGAATGAGATATGGGATTAGCATGGTCAGCGGAGGGTGGTCAGATTTGCATAAAGCAAGGATGAATGGCTCTCTGCTTCTATTTCAAAATGAAACAGAACAATCTCCAATATTCACATCTCTGTTCCCCTTCATTAGCAGGGACAAAGCATAAATGTAGTCTTCTGTCACCTAACAAGAAAAACAAATCCTTAGTATAAGAGACAGATAAAAGTAAAAATACGATTATATGTACCATTAGGACTTAAATTTCCGCCAACAGAAAAAAAGTGCTCAAGGCAGGTTATCATTTTCAAAATGCTTAAAGACAGAATCACTGAAGGGACTCTGGGTAATCTTGATCAATATAGCTCCCTAGGTAAACTTGTCACTTTCTTTCAAATAATTCTACACTTAGCACAGTTTGTCATTCAAAATTAAAATACAACCTCCAACTGAAATGTTTGCAGGCATCCAGACAGGTGGAAACTAACTTGCACAGACTCTTTCTGAAGATAAAGGCTATTTCAAGTACCTTGCTTAAGTTGCTTTTCCACTTGCTTGAATAGACCAGTAAGTCTGACTTGAAATGGGTGGTTATTGCTTGACAGTACAGAGATTTTCCGGTCTTCTGCTTGGAGTTCAGGAGAGAAAGAGCCACTTTGGTCGGCAGGCCGAGTGGGTTGGGGTCACTGGCGCTCACGGTCCAGTCAGTGTAGGCCGAGGTTTTCTGGTCCTTCTGCGGCAGGTGCAGGGCCTTCTGTCTCATCAGGCAGCACCACGTGGAGCTCGTGGCCGTCTTCAGGCTGGGGAAGGACGTGCACGGCTGTGTGTCGCCAGCCTCACGCATGGAAGGAGTCGTGGCCGCAGGCTGGCTCTGTTCCTGGACGTTCGCTTTGTCGCCTGGATTTTTAAGCCCTGGAGACTTCCTTTCTTGGTGGTTGTCTATGGATTCCAAAGGAGAAATGTGAGTTTTCTCTGCAGGCGCAGCTGGGTTTTGAACTGTCGGTGTCAGCAATGCGGCTGACGGGATGCTTTCAAATTCCTGCACTTCTTTCATGGGTTCTCTAGCCACAGGCTTGCAGTGTCCTGATGACACGTTATCGGCTAGTGACACAGCAGTCAAGTGAAGAGCCTCGGTACTGACTTCAGGGTGAGGAAAAACATCCTGCTCTAATGTCACAGCCTCAAGGGGCTCCGTGGTACACACCTGCCTCACCAGCACAGGCTTCTTCTGTTTGCTACCATCAGGAGCTCTTGAACCCACGGCTTCCAGTGGTCTCGTGTCTGTTGCACAGACAGCTCCGTTTTCATCCTTGGCTCGCTTCTGGTGCTTTTCCATGGCAATGTCTAAACTATTTGCTGGGGAGAGCATCCTTTTACTGGAAGCTGAAGATTCTTGCTGTGGGGAAAGTCTTCCGACAGACATCTTCGGTGTTGTGGGCGAGGATTCTGACGGAGATGGGTTTTGGCCCATCTCTGAAAAGACAGGTTGGCCGACGAGCTCTCCCTCTGGGTTTGGCAAAGCATTCCGGGGATCGTTTTGCGGTTTTGGTACGGAACTTTGTTCTTCGCTGATTGGCACCGTACTACGATTAGCCTGGCAAATCGGCTGATTGGAAAGATCCTGGGTCACTAGGATTTGTGGCAGAGCTGTGATTGCGGCGAAACAGTACGTGGAGACCTGAGTCTGCAGGTGTGCGGACAGCGTCAAGGACGTGGGCCCCTTTGGCACCTGACCACCGAGGGCCCCAACCTTCAGGGGTGGCGGAGGACACGAGTTAGATGTGGCTTCTGCTAATTTGGCTGGTAAGGTCAGTGAGGTTGCACGAGGGGTGGCCCCGGCTGCATCTGAAAGACCTTGCTTTGGCAGAGGTTGCACAGGATTAGAAGTGCAAGGCTGGCTCGAGGGGACTGCCAGACACTGGAGCTGGTACTTGGGAGCAAAGCAATCCTCACTTTTAGAAGGTACACAGCCACCACCGGGGCTTGCATCTGGTTTGACACTCTGCGTAGAAGACACCTGCAGGGACATGTGTGTGTCTGGGTGGCTAAGGGGCACGGGGATTTGATTCAACAAGTGTATACCTAGAAGCTGTTGAAGGGGAAAGAGGTTTGGAGAGTGGGAACTTGCCATTTCTGCTCGCACATCCTTCACTTGAGTCTGGGAGTGCAAAGTACTTGCAGGAAACTCGGCTGAAACTGTGTGAGTGAGCTGAGGTCCCTGCAATGGCACTGTGTTCACAGCGGGAGGGGCGATGGTCTGGAAAGATAATGGGTTCCCGGAAGCCAGCTGATTCTCCGGAGCGATGTTTAAAGAGATTTGCCGTATCAGTGGGCCCCTCCGTCTTTCCAAGAGGGGCACGTGCCCGGCGACCCCCATGCCGGAAGGGGATGTCGGAGGATGCGATTCAGCCGGTGGCGCCTTCTGAGATGGGGCGATGCTTCCACAGTCGAATGACTTGCTTCTGAAATCGGACACCTCCATGGACGTCTGCAGGCAGTGAATCTGTTCTGACGCAGCCCGCCGCATCTCCCGGTGACCCCCCGGAACACTCAGTGTGTTAGAGCCAGCGGGAATCAGGAGGAAGTCCGCTTTGTGCAGAAAGTCGATTTTGGGGGAGGCCTCGGTCTTAGAAACGTCCTCCACGTCTAAAGAGGCGGAGAAACTCGAAGTGTGCGATAAACTACTGTCCCTGCTGAGACTCCGGGAGAGCGTGGAGTCGAAACTCGACTCGGCGGAAGAATGCTCCATCTCGGCCAAGCGCAGCCTCTTCTTCTTGGGCGGCAGTTTCTCCGTCGGCAGCTTGGACAAGGTTTCACTCCGCTGAGGCCAACTGAACTTCTCCGATTTCTCCGCATCGTGGCCTTGGCTTTCCAGGTCCCGATCTGGCTCTTCGGTGACCAGGATTTCTGGGACTTGGATGCTGTGCTGCCGAACGAGTCTGGAGGGCTGTCCGAGCACATGCCGCTCACCTGAGATCTTTCTGGAACCGTCCTGAAGTTCCCCTCTTGGAGCATCGGACAGCGTGGGCTGAGACGTGTGCCGGGAAGGGCGGCCTTCTTCTTGGGAAATTCCTCTGACACTCAGAGACCCCGGCTTGCCCGTTCTCAGCTCCTGGAAAGGCACGGGGGACGTGCCTTCGCCAGCATCCAGCTTGTCAAAGGCCCCGGGCCTGCTGAGCGAGTTTGTGTGCTGGATGACCGAGATGCCGGCCCCATGTCTCTTGGGCTCCGCCCTGTCCTGGGCAGCCGAACTCATCGGCTCTTCCAGGACGGACGACGGCTTTGGGTCCCGGGGCTGGTCGGGGCCTCTGGTCCCGAGCTGAATCTGCGTGGTCTGCCGCTGAAGGTTTCGAGGCTGCAGCTCGCTGGGTATGGCAAGGTTCTGCTGAGACAGGCTGGGAGCCGGGCCCAGCGCGCTCTGAGACCGGGAGCCCTCGGAGCTTTTCGGAGGTGCTCCACTCTCGTTCTGTTGAAGTTCGTCGTCATCTCCGACGCTTTTCATTTTCCTCCTTTTCCGCATCTGGGTCGTCTGTTCCCAGACCCCGGTGGCCCCAGCGACCCTGTAGTGCTGTGCCCCGCCGGGCACTGAGCTGTGCTCGGGGTCCCGCACAGCGACCTTGGTTTTTGGTCCGTGCAACTCTGAACAGTAAAATTTCTTATGGTTTTCAAAATTTTCCAGTTTCCGATACCTGTTTCTACAGGTCTCGCACTCAAACATGGTCCCTCGCCCTTGGTGAGACTTCTTCTTTTCCAAGTGTGAGCCTGGGGCCGGGGGCTTGCTCCTCGGGGCTGCAGTCTCCCCGGCGGGGCTGCCTCCAGGATGGCTCTCGTCCCAGGGCTGTCCGGCCCCGAGAACGTGGTTTTCGCTTGCTGAGGAGTCTTCCACCGCTGCTTGTCTCACCAGGGTGCGGGGATGTCCACTCTGGGTCACAGAAGGGTTAGGTCCTGGTACGAAGACATCATCATAGAAAGCCCCGATTTTGTCATCAAAAGACTGACTTCCTCTCAGTGGATGCGGGGCAGGGATGATGCTGGCAGGTACTGCGGAGTACCCAGTGGTGGGCATGGAATTACTCCTGGTGATGGGCAGGCAGTCGAGGGAAGGTACAGATAGAAGAAACACTTGCTTTGATTTCTCTGTGGGGGTGAAAGGGGACTTTGGTATATCAGAGCTTGAACTTGTTCTCCGTCCCATTGGTTTCAAGTCAAACTGAAAAGAGTCCTTAAAGATGTATGACTTGGGGGAATCGATGCTTCCCCGGCGGGAGAGGGAGGTCCTCCGGGGCTTCACGCTGTCCAGCTGCTTGTCATCCACCAGGGCTTCGTTGTCGGAGATGAGCTTCGAGATCCGCTCCTCGAGCGTTTTCGTAGCCAGCGGGGGGCGCATCTGACCTGGGAAGAGGGGTGCTTTTTCACCTGCTGGAACAGCAGAGGCTGCTGGTGTGCTGACCCGAGGGGTTGAGGGCCCGCTGTTCTTCGCAGAGTCCTGCTCTGGGGCGGGTAGCGTCCTGGCAAAGGGGGTGGGTGGACTCACGGTTTGGTCGGCGCTTTCAGATCGGGAAAAGTACCCCGAATCCGTACTTCCCAGGCTGCGAGGACTCAGCAGTTTTCCTTGCTGCTCTTGGCAGTAATCGGTGGCCTGCTGCCTCTGCAGCTGGGCATGCGCTGCGCCCACAGGGGACTCTGGCTTTCCGTCGGGCTGACTTGGGTCGCCTTTCTGATGGGCCTTCTCATCTGCCTCCAGGGAGGACGCCCAGGCCGGGTGGGACAGGACCCGGGTTCCCTGAAGGTCCTTCTGTGTACCAGGGAGCTCAGGCTTGGAATCCGTAACCTTTGGGCTGTCAACTCTTAAAGGGGACACGCTGATGGGGTGGACCACAACCTTTGGTAACTCTGCCACGGCCTGTGATTCTGAAGACCCATCCTGCAGTGCAAAGTCACCGACCACGCGCTCAGGATTGCTTGGAATGGAACCTGATTTTGGTAAAGCTTCCGAGCTGGACAGCATTCTTATCATCTGCACCGGCTGCAGGTCCACGGAGCCCGGGTCGTTCGGCCTTTCATCGCCAGCGCCGTCCTCTTCACTGTCTCCACTGTCTTCCACATCCGAATGGATGCTAAGTGCTTTGGGGGACTCGTGTGACACGAACAAGCCACCGGCATCTGGCTGCAGGACGAGGCCCAGTTTGATAGTGTGTGCGTGGGACTTTTTGTGCTTGTACAGGTTGCTTTTAGTCTTAAATGAAAACCCGCAGGTCACGCAGGGGTAGGGGCGCTCCCCGGTGTGGGAGCGGATGTGCTTTAGAAGCACGCTGGGCTTTGCACAGGCTCGGTTGCAATACTCACAGATGTATTTTCCTTGCTTTTTTGGCTTCTGATCTTTCAGGAGAAGACTGCACATTTGCTCCACGCTGTGGTTAACCACAGCAGCGACAGGGCTCGAGTTGTAGATGGGCGTGGGGGGTGACTGTGTGGAAGGCGTGGGGCTCACTGGCACTGAGACAGCAGCATCCACTTGCTGGTTGGAAGGGGTGACCTGAGTGCAGCCAGGGGGTGACGTGGCCGCGGCAGTGTAGACGTGTTCAAGCTGGGCGTTCTCCTGGCCCTGCAGGCTTGCGAGGGATGGGGGGAAACCCGAACACGCGGGAAGCTGCTGACTTTGTGGGCCGGGTTTAGGCACAGGGAGTTCGTGTATGTGATACGCGGGAGAGGAGGCCAGGACTACCGCTGGGTCCCTCCTCTGAGTGGCGGACACTGGCCCGGAGGGGTACAAGGTCCGAGGTGGTAGCGGCTGCTCTGAGGGGGCAGCCGCGTCCGGCAGGTGTGGGTCAGCAGCCTCCCGCGGGCCGCCATGCAGGTGAGCAGGGGCGCGTGCGGTTTTATTTGGTCTCAGGTTTTCAATCTTCGCGGCACAGGGTGAGCCCTTCTGCGACAGGGTGCTCAGCTCTGGCTCCATGGCCTTTAGCAAGACGTCAAAGGCGGTGTTTGCAAACGAGGAGGGTGGGGAGCTGTGGCTGGAGGAGGCCGGAGCCTCACGGTGCTCAGCTTTGCCCTTGCTGGGCGGGGACCCAGGGTCACTCTTTCCCTCGGGGACGCCGGCCTTGGCGGGGTCGGGGCCCTCCGACCGCCATCGGCGCGGCTCCGACGGCTGCAGCAGAAGTGGGGGCTTGCGGGGGCAGACGGGGGCTTCGGGCTTGGGGGCCCCGGCGGTCAGCCCTGGGGTCTCCCCGTTGTGTTTGGTCAGCGGCCTCCCCCCGGCCTTCGCCGGGCTGTGGCTCTGCTTCTTGTGGGGCTCCGCTGCGCCCGCGAGCAGGGGGAAAGGGGACTCTTCGGTATTTTGTCTGTGTTTGGCCTGAAGAGGATTTCTCAGAGGGGATTTTGGTATTTTTTTCAGGTGATTCTCTGCTACAATCTTTTTCCGTTTCACACCTTTAAGCGATTCGGAAGTTCCTTTGATGCCAGCCTCTAAGAGTTCTGTTCAAAAAAAGGAAAAAAGAGAACCAATTGGTAAAGCGGTAGGAACACCAATTATGATTTTTTTTTAATTAACATTACAATCACGAGGGTGTTAGGACAACTGAAGAAGGCAGTTTAAGGAAAGCCCGTTTTGGATAAAACTGCATTCTAGCATTCTGGTGATATGCTGGCCATCAAAAATCTGTTGACCTTACTATATACATTTCTACAACACTGTGTTCTCTCTTGACCTCCATCTCACCAAGGTCCTGGGTGTTTTGTTTCAAAACAAAGTTATCCTCCACCTTCACCCTTGCAGCTGAGGACCCTAGAACAATAGTCTGAGAGAACTGGCCCACAAAGAAGAAAATCCAACTTTTTCATGCTGGGTATTTGTCTTTTCACATTTAGTATCTTTTAAAGCAAACGTCTCAGCAAGTTTCTAAAATAATAGCATTGTTCCAAAATAGGCAATAATGATATCCTTATGGGCTTCCCATAAGGATAGCTCAGCTGGTAAAGAATATGCCTGCAATGTAAGAGACCCCAGTTCGATTCCATATAATGATTTTTAGAGCAAACGTAACTCAGATGATCATGGGATATTCACTAGTAAAACTGTGATGAATTGCAAATATAGCAATTATATCCATAAACAAAAATATGAAAGTAAAATAATACACTTATTAGTGACTCTTCAACAACCAAATTTTAAAGTCAGAATGATGTAATGGCCTTTAGTAAAAAAAAAAAAAAAATCACCATTTTAATTGCAAAAAATATTCAATGGCTACATTTCTTTGCTGTTAATGATAGCTGAGTAGGTAGCTAGATAGAGCTTATTACAGGAGAGAAGAGATGAAACCACCTCCATTTCTCCCTGTGTTGAAATAAATCACCATTCAAATGGCATCAACCACCCATAATCGCTGTCAACTATTGTCAACTCTTGTATTTTTGAGCAATAATTGCTTGCCATAATTTAGTTTCTTTCGATTTGTTGGATCCTTGGGCACATCAACAAAAATTATTCAAGCTTATATTACTTACTTATAGGGAAGCCAGATACTGTAATTTCTCATTATTTTCAAATAGCTGTTACAATGCACCTATTTGAAATTCATACTAGACCCAAATGTCTACACCAAAATAACTACTTTGCATTAACTGAAGAATTTACATAAAATAAAAATTTCTAGTCATTTTGTGACATCAGTTTATGTGCGCTCATGTTTTAATTTAATGGAAAAAAAATACTAATCCACTAAAGATACATTTAACCACTATAATCAGAGAGGCAAATAAAAGGAGGGAAGGTCTCATGATGAAAATACTTGCGCTAAAGAAAACCAGAAAAAAGAAAGGTATCAGTATTGTTGATAGAAGTGAAGTCACTCAGTCGTGTCTGACTCTTTGCAACCCCGTGGAGTGTAGCCTACCCAGGTTCCTCCGTCCATGGAATTTTCCAAGCAAGAGTGCTGGAGTGGGTTGCCATTTCCTTCTCCAGGGGATGTTCCCAACCCAGAGATCGAACCAATGTCTCCCACATTGCAGGCAGATGCTTTACCATCTGAACCACCAGGGAAGCAGTATTGTTGATAACCTCTACAAAATGACGTTGAGCAAATCTTTTTGGTTCTTCAACCCACTCAGTTATAAAATGGTATTTCCCCACTGGTTTTCCCTCTTCAGGACAAATGCAGGAACGTCAGTGATGTACTTGATGCCTCTCGTTAACTACACAAACAAGAGGGCGAAATGAAAAACGATCAGCATCTCGGGTGAGAAGTTTCCCCACTCACTTCCCAAGAAGCTGGAGCTGGGCTGAAACAAGACAGCCACTAGGCTGTTAAAAGAGACGCAAAAACAGAGCAGAGCAGCCCCCTGGAGGAGCGGCAGTTCCCAACTCAGGCGACTCTCAGAGCAAAAACACAAAGAGATGTGAAAAAAAACCTGTCCACGCCAAGCCCATCCACAACCCAGTGTGACCTGAGCCTTGACTGGGGTGAACATGTTTATTTTATATTTTGCATACTTTCTGGAATAAGATTTTACTTTTAGGTAAAGCTGTTTGTCCAAAAAAAAAAGTTAAACAATAGCTTACACTCCAAAGGAAAAAAAAAAAAGCAAAAATTCAACTCACAGGCAAATTACCAAGAAATACCATAGGAAGTTTTAAAGGGGACATTCTATGTATATTAAAAAAAAAAAAAAAAGACAATTCAACTTTGTATTTTAAGAAAATGAAGTTGAGATGAAGGGGAAGGAATGACTTAAGATCCCTATTTCTTTATAGAGATCATTCTTCTAAATGTGAAAAAAAAAGAACACATTTTAAACAGATTTTATGAACCACCTTTCAGTTTTAAATGAAGACCCACTCATCTCTCTCTGATGAATGTTTAGAACATTTACACTCTATTTGCATAGTGGTTTTACTCTTTGTTCTTTGAATTTTAATACCTGGTGCTAATACACCATTTCTTTCCTTTAAAAAGCCTGTACAGAGAAGCCTGCTGACATCGTAACAAGTCATTTCTCCTCCTTGAGGTGACTTGCCTTTTTTCTGCCTTCCTGTCTGCAAGAACGTTTCTTTTCAAAGTCTAATAACAAAACTAGTAGTCAGCTCAGAACTGACCATGTACAACTTTCAATTATTTTTTTCCTGGAACACAATGAACCTCTAAAGGAGATACATTTAGTTTATTTCAGAAAAGTTTTATTATTTATTCAAATACATTTTCTGGCCAAGTTTTTTTCTTTGGGGTGCGCTCTTTTACATTACTGACATCAATTATCTTTGTGCAGGACCATCCTTATGATGACTTAAATTGCTTCCATCTTTGTGTTTCTCTCCTGCTTTTTCTAGAATTATCTAAAGCTTTTCCCCTTACATCAATAATTTGATTTTTAGGCCATTAAGTTCCTTGCTGTTTCAGTTTTATTAGTTTTGGAACGACATTGTTTTGTTCCCTAAGTTCTATATTTCCCATGTCATCTCATTTTATTGCCTCATATTATGTGTGACAGTGTGTGTGTGTGTGTGTGTGTGTGAGCGCGCGCGCACGCATGCGCTAATTGCTCAGTTGCTCCAACTCTTTGTGACCCCATGGACTGCAGCCTGCCAGCTTCCTCTGTCCATGGGATTTCCCAGGCAAGAATACTTGAGTGGGTTGCTATTTCCTCTCCAGGGGGTCTTCCTGAACCAGGGCTCGAACCCCAAGTCTCCTGCATTGCAGGCGGATTCTTTACTGTCTGAGCCACCAGGGAAGCCCACTGTGGCTTTAAATAAATTTATTATCTTACTAAGTTTAAAGAAGCTTAAAAAACGCTTTTGTTTCTGAGGTAATAATTTCTTTGAGGCTGAACTTTTGGTCCTTCTCTTCACACTCTCTCTGCTTTTCTATTACCTGAGATCATGGGGAATCACCGTGGGTAGCGTTCAATGGAGAATATGATCCCAACAGTGTTTTTCTGAGCTGTGTTCATGCTTCTAAGATTTTGTTGGATCTCCTTTACCATTCTCCTTGTTCAAGGAATACGGTGAAGGAAATAGGAGCTAAAGTATGACAAAGGATATTCTCATGGTTGGATAGAGTCAGGTATGGTGAACTCCACCCTAACAGTGTGTTCAAAACCCTGCCTGGATTGAAGGTGAGTCTCTTTTTCTGATTGACTAAAAAAACACTTGAGTGTGAACACCTTCAGATCTCTCCTGGTTCTGGAGACCTGGGGACCACCTGTTTTCTAACAACTGAGGTCACACTGGTGTCAGAAAGTCAAGACGTCAGAGGGAGGGGGCACCGTTTAGAAGACCTTTCAGCAGTTCAGGAAAGGGTTAAAATGCTACTCTGAACTCAGGCGGTGACAGTGGACCCCTGAGCTGATTCAAAGCAAGAAAGCCTGAGAAAGGTTTGCCCAGGGTTCTGCTGAGGCTCCCTGTCTCTCTGGAAGGACCAAGACGAAGCTTGTTTTGGGGGGGAGGGGCATGTGGCTGGGGTGGAAATCAACTCAATTCCCATCCCACCAAATCTCAAGCTCAATATCCACATGTAGAATTATAAATTACAGCTGCAGACCCAGGACGAGGCATGTTCAGCAGGGAAATGCTAAGGCTAATAATGGCAGAGCCACTTAACATAATATTAGACATCCATTTCAAGTAATTACAAAGATTGTACAGCAGTATGAAAATGATGATGGATTAAATAGACATGCGCATATTCTTTTTTTTCCCTAGAGAGAGTATGGGCTAGAGGCACAGATCTGGGAGTATGCAGTGACTGCTGTTTTTCATAAAAGTATAGAAATGAGAAGCCAGAGAGAATATACGGTAGAGAGGTCTGCCATCAGAAGTTTGGGTAATCCTTGCATTTAAGGGTGGGCTAGAAACGACAGTGTTCTTGCCTGGAGAATCCCAGGGACGGTGGGGCCTGGTGGGCTGCCGTCTATGGGGTCGTACAGAGTCGGACACGACTGAAGCGACTTAGCAGCAGCAGCAGCAGCAGAAATGACAAGAATAATATCAACAAAAATGACAGCGAATGCTAAAAAAAAAAAGACAAAATACAAAACATGGGACAGTGGAGGGCCCAGGAAGCCATGGTAACTTATATGCAGAGTAAGTACATCATGAGAAACGCTGGGCTGGAAGAAGCACAAGCTGGAATCAAGATTGCCAGGAGAAATATCAGTAACCTCAGATATGCAGATGACACCACCCTTATGGCAGAAAATGAAGAGGAATTAAAAAGCCTCTTGATGAAGTGGAAGAGGAGAGTGAAAAAGTTGGCTTAAAGCTCAACATTCAGAAAACTAAGATCATGGCATCTGGTCCCATCACTTCATGGGAAATAGATGGGGAAACAGTGGAAACAGTGTCAGACTTTATTTTTCTGGCCTCCAAAATCACTGCAGATGGTGATTACAGCCATGAAATTAAAAGACACTCCTTGGAAGGAAAGTTATGACCAACCTAAATAGCATATTCAAAAGCAGAGACATTACTTTGCCAACAAAGGTCCGTCTAGTCAAGGCTATGGTTTTTCCAGTAGTTATGTATGGATGTGAGAGTTGGACTGTAAAGAAAGCTGAGTGCCGAAGAATTGATGCTTTTGAACTGTGGTGTTGGAGAAGACTCTTGAGAGTCCTTTGGACTGCAAAGAGATCCAACCAGTCCATTCTAAAGGAGATCAGTCCTGGGTGTTCTTTGGAAGGAATGATGCTAAAGCTGAAACTCCAGTACTTTGGCCACCTCATGCAAAGAGTTGACTCATTGGAAAAGACTCTGATGCTGGGAGGGATTGGGGGCAGGAGGAGAAGGGGACGGCAGAGGATGAGATGGCTGGATGGCATCACCGACTCAATGGACGTGAGTTTGAGTGAACTCCAGGAGTTGGTGATGGACAGGGAGGCCTGGTGTGCTGTGATTCATGGGGTTGCAAAGAGTCTGACACGACTGATCGACTGAACTGAAGGAAAAAGATGTGAGCAACAGTGTTAAGTATCACATTCAGATAAACAGGATGAGACATGAAGCTGCTAGCTGTGGGGGTCACTGGGATTTCATTCTGTCAATAACCTGAGTGGGCAGGGAAACAGATTCTCTCCTAGAGACTTCAGAAAGAAACAGGGCTCGGCTGATACCTTGACTGAAGCCAGTGAGACCATGTGGGGCTTCTGACCTACAGAACTATAGGATTAAGTATTTCTTGAGCTGTAATTTATTAGACAGCAATAGAAAATGAACACAGGTAGCCACTGGGCACATGTGACTATTTAAACTTAAAAATAGTCTGTTGCTCAGAAAAGGAGTTTGTATGTTCTCTGACCGCAACAAAATTAAATGAGAAATCAACAGCAGAAAGACATCTGGAAAATCCCCAAATATTTGGAAATTGAATAACATATTTCTAAATAGCATAGGGGTTAAAGAGGAAGTCATAGGGGAATTAGAAAAATCCAAACAAATCTTCAGAGCACTAGGAAAACACGATAAGGAATATTTACCATGCCAATGATAGACAACACTCAAATCAAACACTAGAGAAATCTCTAAAGGTGGGGTCAACAAAAAGATTCTTGTAATAATCACTATGATTTTTAATCATTTCTCCAGATCTAGCCAATACAATAACAGAATTTTTAAAAATGAGATACAAATGATGGTAAGGAAGAAAACAGCATTATTTGCACATAACAGAGGTTTCCTAGAGTACCTAGGAGAAATAGCTGAAACTCTACCACATCTAATAAGAGTTTCAGGAAGTCAGCTGTCTACCCAAAACATACATGTATCTTTCACTCATACCAAAAACAGTTAGAAAATATAATGAAAAAAAAATTCTATGTATAACAGCAATAAAAATAGAAAAATGCCTAGAAATACATTTTGCACAAAATATTCAAAACCTACAGAAAATTTAAAAGTTTTCTGATATGAAGGTGTTTACAAAATGAAGAAACATACATGTTCCTGGAAATAATCAATACTTTGAAGATATCAATTCTTTTCAAATTTATAAACTTTATACGATTTCAAACAATGTTTAAAACTTGCTTTTTAAAAAAATATGACATGATCCTTGTGTGGCCGAGGTCCAGCTTCAATGAACCGGCTAGAAGCTGCCCGTTGTGAAACTTAGGGTTAGTTAATACCTCACCATACTTATTTATTCCACTATAAGCTGTCTAAATTTGATGAAATTTGCTTTTTCAGCTGTTCTACAAAATTATTTAGGTAAATGTGGCATGTTGATTTTTTAATGTGTTTATCTAACTGTAGTGACATTTTCTACAATGTGTTTTATCCATTCCATAAATAATAACCACATTGGGAATAAAAAAAAATATGACATGACTCTATTCCTCACTTAGGAGAATAATATTCTAAATGAGATAATAAAATTCTGAAAAAGAATTATGTAAAGACATCTACATGGACAGAGATTAAATAGTATTTTCTTAAAATGAGATTAATGGTTAAACTTGAGAATCCGTAGAAGGACTATGTATGTATTTAGTATATGAAAATGTGGCATATTTCAAAATAATTGGACAGAAGTAATAAATTTGAGAAAATAAGGTCCAAAAGTTTCCACAAACTCATGAAACATGTGAGCCTACAGATTCTAGAATGCTCTAAGTCACAAGCAGGATAGAGACACAGAAGCCACACCCACGCACGTCACGGTGAAACTGCAGGAGTCCGAGACAAGGCCCGAAAGGACTGCCTTCAGACGAGTAATAATTAGACTCGCAAGCAGACATCTCGACAGGAACAATGGACTCAAGGAAATAAACTGCCAGACTCAAATGTTATGCTTCTGTACTTGGATTAAACGTGTTTTTTCAAGAATGAAAAAGAAATAGACATTTTCTAATAAATGAAACTTGAAATAATTTGTCACAACAGACCTGCATTAATGAAAAATGATGATTCTTCATGTAAAATAAAATTATCCCTCATGGGAAGCTAGAGATGTAAGACAAAGTAAGTCCCAAGTTGATTAATACATGTAAAAAGAAAGATGAGTAGCAGCTGTATACAAATAGTAAAGAATACATGTGGACTCAAATACACGATAATAATAGCATGTAAATCAAAAGCAGGGTAAATGGACACACTCAAAAGAGAGGAAGGTACTAATGCTATGAATGCAGAGCTGCGAAAGCTTAGAGTCAGTATCTAACGCAGCAGCAACCTCTGGGGCACCACCCTGCCTCATTATAGGCACATCGAGAGAAGAGCAGAGTGGTTCGTGTGGTATCAGTGAAGAATAAGTTTAGCTTCCTAACAAAAAATGGATTCAGAGGCCTTGACAATGTTCCTAAAGGGGGATATACACTGCAAATCAATCAGAACAGAGCAGCAATTCTGAACAGGACCTCAGCCCTGAAAAGAAAAGCAGGAATGGGATATAAGTGGAATTTGAAGTCAGTTCCTCCAAGTAAGACCAAGAATCATTTACTTAAGGGTTTAAACAGTGCAGGACACAACATTAACTTTTATTGTATAACAAATAGGCAATGGAATACATTTTTAGAAAACTGTTCAAGAGAAATAGAAAAATAATTATAGGGTGAAGAAGGGAATCTGAATTCATCATTAACAGGCTATGACACAGAAAAAAGGCAGGAAATAGAAAAAGAATACAGATTTTAACAGAAAAGGAAAATGTAATAGAATAAACACATACTAAATTTTATATACTACAAAATCTTGGATAAAATTTAAAAATTCATAAAGTTTAAAAAAATCAAAACATGATGGGATTTGAGTACAGAGCTGGCAAATCTTTGCCTGTCACTGGAGTTCCATGTTTTTAAATTCATCACATACATGTATTATTCACATACAACTAATGTGCGGTTCAACCCCAAAGCAAGAAGTTAGCAAATTAAGAACCTAACAAATACCTGCTTATTTAGCAATAACTTAAAATATAGATCAAAATCTAGCAGGTAGAGATGAAATAAATACTCAAAGTATTTATGTCAGTAATCATACAAAGGCAAATAAATACTGTGGAACTTTTTTATATATAAAAAGAAAATTTTTAAGCAGTCAATATAATTTCAGAGAAATGATTTTGATTGCAAAAATAAAAAGTAAAACCAGAGATATATCAAATTGAAAATTTTTAAAGCAGAATAAGTAACAATTCTGTTCGAAAATTTTAATTAAATAAAAAATCAACCTAATCAATAATAAATGTTCTCAGAAATGAGAAAGGGAAGGATACAGCAACAATAAAAATTATTTAAACTTATGAGAGAAGGTTATACTCTATCTTAAAATATTTGGATACTTGTATAACATACAGAATATAAGAAGTTATAAATACAATCAACCCAAGAAGGCACAAACTTGAACAGGTCTCTAATTAGCAAAGAAAATAACAGTACATCTCCTGAAGACATAGACATGCTCTTCTTCCCTCACAAACGCTTGGCTTTCATATAGTAACGTTTCATATTAAATATAAGGAAACACTACCAATTAAGTCACAAAACAGATTTAATATTACAGGCCAGTCTGGGTGCTCAGAACAGCCAAATAAATATTTGCCCAGTGCCTACTATACACACCAGGAACCGCAGGAGGTGCCAGTGTATGATCTTGGGCAAAAGGGAACCGGAGGCTCATCCGTGTGGCAGGGGTGAGGCAAAGAGCTTAACGGGCTGAGATCTCGTCGGCTGTTAGGAGCTGTCTTCACACTGAAGAGACACAGGTAGCTGTGGAAGGGTTCTGTTACCAGTTACTAAGTGGGTCACTCGGTGCTGTGTGGTGGGCTTCCGGAAAGGAGCCCACATAGGGGCCTCCACGTTCTGGTGCAGAGCCGCACTCCCAACGCCATCTGCCAAAGCACGTCCTCACTCACTGAACATCCAGCTAGGCGCATATGGTACTATATACGTTTGCTCTCGTTTAAGTTTTGCTCAGTCCTCTTCCGGCCTTTTCTCACTCACCCACAGAGTCTCATTTTCTTTTTCCAAATCTTTTCTTGAATGAAATAGCTACTACAGTATCCCAAGCTTGGTGGTTGGTGCAGAATTCTAAATCATCATCCTTAAAAATTGATATTCTTCGTACATATAGCACAGCCCAACAAAACACATCTGAATAGTGAGACAGGAGTAGAAGAATGCTCTGTTTCAGTGAAATTGTCCTCTATTGCTTGCTTCCAATTTTTAAAAAATTTATTTTCTAGAATTCCTCGCAGCTGTTCACCTATTTCCAATTGACTCTGCCTCCCCCTTGCATTTATTTTCTGCTCCTTCTTCCCCAGAATTGTATCCTTCACTTCCATGTGACATAGGTATTGCCTTCTCTCATCTGAGTAAGCATGAGAAAAAGAACAAGTCCCTGTGTAGGCAACAAACGTCTGAGCCTGCCTCTTTTTTTTTCGTTCTTTTGCCCCACACATAGGTCACAGAAGCAAGGCTGGGGAAAAGCTTAAATAAGTCAACCACAGCACAGTACACATTATCCTTTTAAGTCACCCTACAACAGGACTCATATAAAAAAAGTAATATTGAAGAGGCATATCCATGAGGTCAATTATCCCAAAAGCGAAGATGGTAAATTAAACATAATCTGGGTCCTCCCCCCTTTATCATTCTTAAATGAATCCCCAAGTGAACCAACAGAATGAGACCCATTCCTTTGTTTTCCACCATCCTCGGGGATGCTGTCTTCAAAGCAGCTCACATCCACATCTCATAATCTGAGCTGTTTTAAATCTCTCGTCAAAAAACGAAACAGTGGACATAAACACAGACTTCAGAGAACCTTAAACAAATGTGTTTTGAACATTTTAATCTCCCTGAAATCCTGGTGCATCTTCTAATCACTTATAAAAGCACCCTGTCCTCCTTTATCTGTCAGTCAAATTTTCCCTTCCTAAATGGTATGAGATCACTGTGTACCTTATAATCCTTAACATTTTGAAGTCAATGGAAAGGCTATAAAAGTGTGAAAGAATGCAAGCCTTTCAATGAGTCCTATAAAAGTAACATCTTGTTAGCTATTTTAGCTTCCAATTTAATAAATGATTACTCAATAGAGAGTAATCAATAACACTGTTAAGAAATATATTGAGAGTTTTGCCTCTCATAATTTGCAGGAAGCAAGTTTCTTGCATTTCAACACCATGAACAGAATATTTGCTTATTTTACTAAAAGATGGTTTGTTTATCATTATGCAAATCATCTCTTATAAAACTGGCATAGTCTAGTTGTGAAGCAATGACCTCTTGGGATTTAGTATTTTTAAATCTCAAGATATTGGCAGGATTGACACATGATACTTTAACTCATATACATGGCACAAATAATTAAAATAATACTAATTTTCTGGCAATCTGAGCCATTAGCATTGTCTATGACACTAAAAGAACACTTCAGGAGATCTGCATATTTAAATCTGAAATTCCAAGTAAGATAATATTAAAAGAAAAAAGAGATGACTTTCTTTTCTAAAAAATAGAAAAGCTGTAGCTGTTTTCCCAAGGGAAATTTGTTAGGCACTGCTGCCAGTCTACATAAAACCTCATGAATTTTGATTCCACCAATTCAGATTTTATGACAATTTGCACAAGAGCTGGGTTAAAGCTCATAGGTTCCTTTAAGGTACAGACTTTTTCTTCTTTCCGCTTTCTAGGGCGAAAAAGAATGGGTGATGCATTAATAAAAAAAATTGCTGAAGAAAAAAATGAATTAATTACAACTTTATAAGAAAAATATGATAAACTTTTTTGAGCATTTAATATTAAGAAAGTAGAATTTATAAACATTTCAATTAAAAATAAACATCCACTAATGCTCATTTAATTACATTATTTCCTGGTAATTAATTTATAAACTAGCTAGCATTACTAATACTGAAATAATTAAACTGCATTCCTTTAAAAAAATTCTCTAGTTCAGACATCTCACTAACATATTACACTAGCCTTCCCACTGGCTGTATCAGTGTGAGCTTTCATTCTGTAAAGTGCTAATACCTTTCCAAGTTTATAACATTGTAAGCAACCCAACCAAGTTTTGTTTTATTGCACAAATTTTCTCCCAGACTATTTTAAAACATTTTAATTTTATCTTGCAGTAACATTATTCATTTCAATTTAAGAAAAATCAGTCCAACTTTTCCATTATGCCACCTAAAGTTTAGTCTTAACTTAGGAAGGACTTCATCACCCCTAATTATGGGAATATGCTCTCATATTTCCTTAAGTATACTTAGCAAAATTCTTAAGGAAGAAAATTATCACTGGCGTAAAGGTATAACCTTATTAACATAAAATACTATTCCAAATCAAACTTCATTTCTTTCTTTTTCAGTATCACATTCAGTATTTAAAAAAGAAAAATATAATGGCAGTTATTTTTCAGTCCTTGAAAACTTATTCATGTTATAAGGAGTTTCAAAAAATTGAGGAAAGTAGGTGAGCAAATGCTAGCTTTCGTATTGACCCGCTAATCGGGAGTTCACAATCTAGGTGTCTGCTCACTAGAGTGTCACGTTCACTTCTGAATTACTCAGTCTAGTTTTACATAGGAACCTAACTTCCCTCAAGCTTCCCCAGATAACAAGAGGGTAATTCCAGGCAGTACATTATGCCTATGTTAACAGAAATTCTGCTTGTCAAGTGACTCGTTGGAGCAAGTCTGAGTATCACAGGGTTATTTCATCAGGATAAGTTGCTTACTGTATTTCTTAAGCCATAAATGACGTATATGCTTAGGACTCTTTATTCTCATATACATGATAAAACAAAACACTTTCTGGTGACTAGAGTATATAATTTCAGAGTGATAGCTGCTAAAAGGAAAACTACAGATATTATGGTGGTGATTTTAGGATTTTGTTGTTTGAGACATAATAATATGAAAAATCTCAATGCAAGCTGACCTAAAGTCTCCACCCTTTTCTATACCCATTGTTGGACTCCTACTTTTTCCTGAATCATTACAATATTTTTTTGAAAAGGCGATCTCTTCACTCAAAGGATTAATTTAGAACAGAAGTAACTACTATAGATTCAGCTATCATTAGAACACAGCTCTCGTCCAGTTACAACACAGAATAACAGTAGAATAGCACAGACGTGCTTGCCCCTTAGGAAAACAGCTATGACAAATCTAGACAGTGTATTAAAAAGCAGAGAAAGTACTTTGCCTACAAAAGTCCGTATAGTCAAAGCTATGGTATTTCCAGTAGTCATGCCTGGATGTGAGAGTTGGACCACAAAGAAGGCTGAGTGCTGAAGAATTGATGCTTTTGAACTGTGGTGTTGGAGAAGACTCTTCAGAGTCCCTTGAACTGCAAGGAGATCAAGTCAGTCAATCCTAAAGGAGATAAGCCCTAAATATTCATTGGAAGGACTGATGCTGAAACTGAAGCTCCAATACTTTGGCCACCTGATGTGAAGAGCCAATGCATTAGAAAAGACCTTGATACTGGGAAAGATAGAAAGCAGGAGGAGAAAGGGACAACAGAGGATGAGATGGTTGGATGGCATCACCAGCTCAATGGACATTACTTTGAGCAAGCTCTGGAAGATGGTGAAGGACAGGGAAGCCTGGTGTGCTGCAGTCCATGGAGGTCACAAAGAGTCGAACAAAACTGAGTGACTGAACAATTATTATAGATTCAACTATCATGAGAACACAGCTCTCTTCCAGTTACAATGCAGAATAACACAAACTTGAAAATTCCTCATCCTATGTTATAGTCCCTGGGATACAGTTATTGAACAGCTTTCAACTTCAGCTTTCCCATCTTTGTAAAATGATGAATTTTTCTGTAAAACGCTGAATTCTTAAATTTCTAATATAAAATCTAGGAGCATTTTTATACACCATTCCCTGAAATTTTTGATTACACTGTATTCAGAAACAGAGAGCAAATTATTTTAGAAATACAAACTGATTTCAAAAAGCAATTAATGTAACAGTGCAATTAAGTCAGAAATCACTAACAAAAAAAATAAATAAATAAAACCTGCAACCACCCCTAAGGGAAAAAAATTCAAATTCTATTGAGGGAGTCAAAGAAGAAACCAGCACAAAAATTAACGGAAGTAGCAAATATGAAACTACATTTAATGTAACCAAAGCAATGTTTATAAGGAAATTAATAACTTCCAGTGATTTTAATAGAAAAGAATAAAGACTTAAAAATAAGCACAGTTACCAACTTAAGAAAGAGGAGAGTGAAAAAGTTGGCTTAAAGCTCAACATTCAGAAAACGAAGATCATGGCATCCGGTTCCACCACTTCATGGGAAATAGATGGGGAACAGTGGAAACAGTGTCAGACTTTACTTTTTGGGCTCCAAAATCACTGCAGATGGTGATTGCAGCCATGAAATTAAAAGACGCTTACTTCTTGAAAGGAAAGTTATGACCAACCTAGATAGCATATTCAAAAGCAGAGACATTACTTTGCCAACAAAGGTCCGTCTAGTCAAGGCTATGGTTTTTCCAGTAGTCATTATGGATGTGAGAGTTGGACTGTGAAGAAAGCTGAGCGCCGAAGAATTGATGCTTTTGAACTGTGGTGTTGGAGAAGACTCTTGAGAGTCCCTTGGACTGCAAGGAGATCCAACCAGTCCATTCTAAAGGAGATCAGTCCTGGGTGTTGTTTGGAAGGACTGATGCTAGAGCTGAAACTCCAGTACTTTGGCCACCTCATGCGAAGAGTTGACTCATTGGAAAAGACCCTGATGCTGGGAGGGATTGGGGGCAGGAGGAGAAGGGGATGGCAGAGGATGAGATGGCTGGATGGTATCACCGACTCGGTGGACATGAGTTTGAGTGACCTCCGGGAGATGGTGATGGACAGGGAGGCCTGGCATTCTGCAGTCCATGGGGATGCAAAGAGTTGGACACGACTGAGCGACTGAACTGAACTGAACTGAACTGACCAACTTAAGAAACTGGATAACAGAGTAAGCCCAAAGAAGAAGAAAAGATAATGCAGAGCAAAATGTAATGAAACAGGAAAGTATTATACAAGATGATATCAAGAAACTGAGAAGTTACAGTAAAAGGGGAGTAGAACAGAGAAACCTTTGGCAAGACTAATCAACACAGAGAGAAAAGGCATAAGTGAACAGTGAGAAAATGGAGACACAACTACAGATCCCACAGCAATGAGAGAAAGAATACTATGAATGACTTTTTGCCAATATACTTAAATGTCTAACAAAATGGATAAATTATAAGAAAAATACCTGACTGAAGAGAAAAAAAGAAAGCTGGAGTAATTATGGCAAAACCAATACAATATTGTAAAGTCAAAAAATAAAATAAAATAAATAAAAAATCAAAAAAAAAAAAGAAAGCTGGAGTAATTTTATTAAATACATTGACAATTAATCTCTGACAAAGGAGGCAAGAATATACACTGGGGAAAAAAGTTTCTTCAATAAGTGGTGCTGAGAAAACTTGACAGCTACATGTAAAAGTGAAATTAAAACATTCCCTAATACTATACACAAAAATAAACTCCAAATGGATTAAAAACCTAAATGTAAGACTGGATACTACAAAACTCCTAGAAGAAAAGAAGCAAAATATGTTTTTTCATAAATCACAGCAGTATTTTTTTTGGGGGGAGGTCCATCTCCTAAAGTAAAGGAAATAAAAGTAAAAATAAGCAAATGGGACCCAATTAAACTTGAAAGCTTTTGCACAGCAAAGTAAACCATCAGCAAAATGAAAAGACAACCTATTGAATGGGAAAAAATATATGCAAATGATGTGACCTATGAGGGACTAACCAACATATATAAACAGCTCATATAACTCAACAGCATATGAGCTATATATGAGCTCATATAACTCAACATCAAATAAAAAACCCCAAACAACCTAATTAAAAAATGAGGCAAAATAAGTTAATAGACATTTTTTCAAAGAGGAAATGCAGATGATGACACAAAGTTAAGACTTTCTACCACGCAAATATTGGGATGAAATGGAGACTAGTATACAGGTTGATACAAAAGTACATATTAGCAATGTGCCAGTTCTTAAATTGGCTATTAGAATCAAAGATTACCATGCTCTTGTCATGATGTTATAATAATATACATTATATATACTAGTATAAGTATTATGCATTAAACATATGTGATAATACATAATATTACACACATATATAAAATATATACACGGTAATATATGACACTGCAGATATATGTAATAATACATATTACATATACTTACATCGCTCAGTCGTGCCCAACTCTTTGCGACCCCATGGACAGTAGCCTGCACCAGGCTCCTCCGTCCATGGGATTTTCTAGGCAAGAGTACTGGAGTGGGTTGCCATTTCCTTCTCCAGGGAATCTTCCCGACCCAGGGATCAAACCCAGGTCTCCCACATTGATAGACAGACACTTTACCGTCTGAGCCACCAGGGGACCTACTAATGTAAGTACTATGTATTAAACATATGTGACAATATATAATATTACACACATATATAAATATATATATACAATAATATATGACACTGCATATATATGTGATGATATATATTACATATACTTACATGGATTATTTTATGGGTCAAATATTGTGTGATAAAAATTTAAAACAAAGTATTAAAATCAAAGTTTATTCATGAAACAGCACATAAAAGCTCTCCTAATTAACTGATAATTTATTTCTTCCCAGTTCACTTTATGCATATTCATCATTACATCTGTGACATTCACTATTTATTTTATTTAAATCTCACACAATGATTTTAGAAACAGTGTCAAGCACAATGGATATTAAAACCAAGTATATAGCACTATAAGGATGAAAATAAGGACATTATAGAGAATTGATGAATGCTGCTTTTTATATTTATCCCCAAATTGGTTAAAACCAAAATAAATAAAATTCAAGCCATCTGATTTTCATTCATAAACAGAGAGAAAGAATAAAAGAAATACGCTACCATAATTTAGTGCACTTCTTTATTCTATTGGTATATAATGAACAAAGTCAGTTTCTCTGTCATCATATTGTACTACACAGATTAATCTTTCCTTAAAATATTAGAAAACAGGAAAGATATCTTTTTAAAATATACCAATAAGCAAGGTTTGTTTTCTTTAAGAGCCTACCAGTACGCTAAATGCTTCTGAAGATAAATTAGTTACTTGTCCTACTGGTAAGAAAAAGAAGAGGGAGAAAGAACCTCCAATGGGTTAAGGACTATAGCCATCTTCAATTGACACAAAGCCTTAGACCAAAGTAGCAATTAAAGAAAAAAAGGCAGATGTAGAAAAAGTTAAACTTTCAGGGGGAAATCACCAAAAGTTGGGAAAAGTAGTGAAAAAACAATCTACTCTAGATGACCCATAAATCAATAAAAACAATAAATAACTCCAAATTTCTAAAGTATATTCTACAAAAGAAGAAAAGGATTTCCTTTCATCAAACAAGACAGTTCAACAAGCAAAGATCTGAGAAATCTCAAGGACTTTTGTTACTCGAAAAGTTTATCTCGTGTTGTTAAAGACAAACTGATATTATTCCTCAATTATATTTTGGAGCAAAACTACTTTATTTTTAATTTGCCCAGAATGCATATGTAAAAATGAAAGCTAAGTAGTAACACTGGCAGTGAGCTGCACAGAACAATGCTTGCTTGGTATTCATCCTGGGTCTTAAATAAATGTAGCCTGCCAAATGCAGCCCTGGATTACTTCAACCTCATTATCCCATTTCTTTTTCTAGAACCTCTGTTCCATTTCCTCTCTCCTATCAGACACTTGGTTCACTGTTTTTAAAGCTCTTGGCCACAGGGGTAGGAAAGAAGGAAAAGTAAGACAAGAACACATTTATATTGCTAACTGAAGCAGCTCTAAACCATTACTAGACATGGAAAAGACTGACCATGACAAAGTTTAAACTCTTAGGTTCTTACAGCCTGAATGTCTCAAGTGCTTTAGGATTTCAGCAGTGTGCGGAAGGGATCTTCAGCCAACCTTTCAAAGGGATGGCCTGGCTGTGGTGACTTCTCAACTCTTCTTAGATCATGTTTTGGCAAGAGTGCCACTGAAGGGTCGTGTTTGGTATGGGCTTTCCAGAAATCCATGGAAAGTGGTGAGGGGAACAGATAAAGAGGGGAAATACTTTTAAGATGTCTGCACATCACAGTGGAACTGCTCAGACCAGCCCCAAACAGCCCTGGAGGCTGCACAGGCTGGGCCAAGGGATGGAGACCGTGGACAACCTGAAATTATTTCCACCAAAGGCATCCACTTAGGAACCGCTGCTGCTGCTGCTGAGTCGCTGACTCTTTGCGACCCCATGGACTGTCAGGGTTCCTGTCCATGGGATTCTCCAGGCAAGAGTACTGGAGTGGGTTGCCATGCCCTCCTCCAGGGGATCTTCCTGACCCAGGGATCGAACCAGAGTCTCCTGCGTCTCCTGCATCGAAGACAGAGTCTTTACCACTGAGCCACAGGGAAAGCCCAGTTAGGAATCTACTTAGATTAAAAAAAGAACAAGACTTTCCATTGGAATCCTACATGGCTGAATTTTTCTGCCAAAATATCCTGCAGTAATAAGAAGATAGAACAAGGACAAAGCAAAAATAAATCATGAAATCTAAATGCCATAAAGAGAATCTTACATCCTTTTCATCAGTTTTACCCATTAACATTAGAGCATGTTCGAACTCTATCCACCTTCCTGTCTTCCTCCCATTCCACAGACTGTTCTACATCAAATGTCTTTTTTCAGATTAGCTTAGAAAATAATCAGTACGCTTTCTGTGATGAAAACCACTTTTTGCTTGTAAGCTTTTTATTCCTTATACAAAATTTACCCATGAAAACTAAGTAAAGAACAAAGATCCAGATAAATAAAAGTTAATCAACTTCCTCTGCCCCTTCTCTCACCACTGCAACAAATCATCACAGTCAACTGAAATAACTAACGTTTTTTTAAAAAGCTGCATAACGTCCCAAAATATGAAGGTACTACAACTGGGGCAACTATCCCTACACTGACTAGCACTTGGGTTATTTGGTTGTCTTAGGCTTTTGTCACATCAAAAAAAAAAAAAAAAATTCTCCGCCACTCGAGCACACATAAGCACGCATATACGTGAACACAGCCACCAGTACGCATTATCGTGGCCCTATTTATAGCTATGTGACAGTCTCCCAAATAGGACTTTCAGAAGATCTGCAACAAGCTGTCATACTCCCCGCAGCAAAACAGTTAACATCTGGGAAACGGTCACAGAACATGCTATGCACTTAAAACATTTCATAAAGCAAAGGCCATCAACTTTTAGGTATCAATCTTACATTGATTCATTTAGAAAGGCAGCAATAATAAGGTATTTATACAGGAATCTCTGCAAGAATAAAGCCTATACTGGGGTTGATTTTAACTTACCTTTTTTTGACACTTCTGCCCCATTTAGTTCTTTCTGTGCTTCTTCAATTTTGTCTAAGAAAAACAAAAAAAGTATAAATTAATTCATCATACACAAATAAGAAGACAGCAAAACAAATATATTACTTATAAGTGGTACCTGACACATAGTAATAAATATTTGTTGAATGAATTATTTATGAAACAAATACGTGTAAGCTGTTAAATAATAGAGTCCTTTTAAAATTATAATTTTAATTAAGTCTTAGTCACAAGGGCTACTTCCAATTGTTTTCACAATGCAAATAATTAGTGCATTTTAAATACTGAATCATAATTTTAAAATGTTTAGCTGCCTATTCAAAACACATAAAAATAATTCTTTTTTTTTTAACGAAGACATACAAATTTCACTGATGAGTTTCAACAAATGCCGACTGGCTTAGAAATAAGTCTAAGCTGAGTTCATAGACGGCCTAAGACCTAAGTCAAATGTGGAAGAAATAAAAGGATGAACAATAAATGAGGGGCTGAAAAGCAGCAACATGATACTTTTGCCAACAGTTGGTTACAGAATAACCACCCATGAAGTGTGAGGGTGGAATACTGAAGAGGTTCTAAATAAAAACTAAGGTCCTCCCTGGTGGCTCTGCAGGAAAGAATCCACCTGCAATGCAGGAGACTCGGGTTCGATCCCAGGGTTGAGAAGATCCCCTGGAGGAGGGCATGGCAACCCACTCTAGTCATCCTGCCTAGAGAATCCCATGGACAGAGGAGCCTGGCAGGTTATAGTCCATGGGGTCACAAAAGGGTCAGACACGACTGAGCAACTAAAAAACAGCAACAAATATACAGCATTTCTGCAATCATCATTTTTAGATGAGCACAGTTCTGAAAGAAGCAATAACTAACAAAGAGTTGGGGCGGCTGCCTTCCAGAGCTGCAGCTCTCCCATCTGAGCTTTGAGCACAACTGGATTTGGTAAGGAAGCGCATGTTCTACGTTGGTAACAATTAATTTATATTTTTATAAGGATATACATATTTGATGATTGAAACCAATTCTAAGTTTAATACAGTGGTCTAAATACTGACTGTAACAGCAAAAGTTAACACAATTCCTAGGTACTATTCTGTACTGAAATGGATACCGTAACCATAATGATGTAACATTTCAGCTAGTCCACTGGAGTACAGTTTAAATGCTTTCAAAATATTGGTATGTCAGCCATTCATACCTCCCAGTATCCACTATCAGCTCCCAAAATGGTCACCGATACTAAACACCATCGCTGGCCACGGAAGATGGCATCCTCCCCTCCACAGGCCCTTCCATCTCTGGTGCAACCTGCCTCTTCCCCCATCAGCCTTGCAGGAAAAGCCAGAAACTCAAAGAACCTTCCATTCACTGAGCAAACTTCTTTCAATTGTGTATTGATCCATCCAGCCTGCCTTATCAAGGCAGACGGGGAGCATGAGAATGAAGGAAACAAGCCACGGTTTATCACAAGTACATCTTCATCCCCACAGCAACGTCCTATTTGCTCCCTGCTAATTAGCAGATCCAGAGTAAGAGTTGAGGGGAGAAGAGACAGTCTTTGGAAAAAATACCAGTTTTTCCCTCATTTGCAAGCTTTTAGTTATTTCTCATGAAATGATGAGTAAAATGAAACAGTAATGGGAAAAAAAAGCCCTTAATAAATGCAGAAAGTAGATTCTGTATTTAGCAGTACTTTTACTCCAAAAGAATTCCAAATGTATGACTGGAATTTATATTAATATACATGACAAAAGCACAAGGCCCACTTTTTCAAAAATAAATAATACTGAGTATATTGGAGAGTACATTGGAGATATTAAAAATGTAAATAAGTATTAAATACACAGTCTTTGAGAAACATAAAAATGAAAAGCACTATTATTTCCATGCCAGCAGTTTGTCTAAACTTAAGAACCATAAATAATATGTATGTATATATTGTATTGATATATATTCATGGCAGTAATGACTATGTGTAAGAGTTTGTGCATACATAATTTGGTATTATATAATAAAACAACTCTTTATTAATAGGATTAACTGGGGCTCCAGGCAGCAAAAGCTCATGATTTAACACATATTTAAAGAACAGTTTCTGTTTAGTATATTGAAGTTTGGCCACCTTCTATTTGTACATGACAAATTCTTGCAAAAATGACTTCAATTTACATCAGTAGAATTGGGGTATCTACTGTGTTAGGTATAGGCATTTACTTAAATGCCTTTACCTGGAACTCTAATTCAATAGGTAATTACAGTCTTCAATGACAGAGTTTATAACAGTCATTATGAGCTCTTGCCTCACTTTTTAGAAAAAGTCCTGTTTATATTTAATCTCTGTTTTATGATTCTCCTGGTAAAATATGATGTTTTAAAGACACTCGCCAAAGCTACAGAGAAAGTACTCATTTATTATATGCTCTTAATTGGTCCAGATAAGGTAATTTACTAGTGTTTAAAAGCAACATTTATCATTTTTTTCACTATGACCCAGAGTAAGGAATGTATTTTTACATTCCAACCAATTACACATGTGTGTGTATATATATTACATGTATACATAATTCAGAAACCAACTTACCCATACACTAATTTCTGTCCTTTCCTATTAAAAATGAAAAAATGCTGCCTTGCCCAGACGCATTGGTTCACAGCCCCATGCTGGACAGCAAACCCATGGCTTGAACCCACAGACAGAAAATAGTTCTCAGCCAAGGGCTGCGCCTCCCAGCCAGGACACCTCTCGTCATAAGCCTTGATGAGCAGGGGGGTACGTGTTGTTTAGAACAGGATCTCAGGTTCTTAGACACCTTCCATCATGCCCTCCCCAAGGTCACTGTTATCCGAGCTCATAATTTCATAAAAACTACACATTCAGAAATAAATAGTAGTTTCTCAGCTGCTTCAAAATAAAAACAGATATATGTGCAAAATGGACATTCACACCATGTTGTTGCTGCTGCTGCTGCTAAGTTGCTTCAGTCGTGTCCAACTCTGTGCGACCCCAGAGACGGCAGCCCACCAGGCTCCCCCAACCCTGGGATTTTCCAGGCAAGAACACTGGAGTGGGTTGCCATTTCCTTCTCCAATGCATGAAAGTGAAAAGTCAAAGTGAAGTCACTCAGTCGTATCCGACTGTTAGAGATCCCATGGACTGTAGCCCACCAGGCTCCTCCGTCCATGGGATTTTCTAGGCAAGAGTACTGGAGTGGGGTGCCATTGCCTTCTCCAACACCATGCTGTTAAATCTAAAATAAGTAACACATTCTTACTGTAATGAGTTCTTCCTGTATTTAAATTAAGATGTAATTGTAATTAATTCAACTTTTACTAAATATGCTTGGAGTTGTCACCTGGAAAAGGTTCTGGTAAAACACGAATGGATCCATAATTGTCCCTAAGATCCAGAAGAACCCGTGGCCGAAAGAGTGACAGGCTTGGGGAGAGACTGCTGACAGCGTAGGTTAAAGTCTGGTTCTGTAACTATTAAAAATGTGCTCCTTTTGATAGTTTGTCTTCTCTGGTAAAGCAGAGAAACTATTTGTTAACAGTACAGGCTATAAACAAGTTTGTTTAATGCCTTGTATATTTTAAAGCTTTTGTTTGTGTAAGAAAACAATGCAAAACTATTTTATTTTCACCACAGGTAAATAACTGTAAATAAAGGAAAAAAAAAAAGATCTATTTGTGAAACATAATCTGAAACCACTGAGCCAAAAAAAAAAAAAAAAATTCCTGGAGCCCTTAGGAAACCACCGTTCTTTTGGGGTTCTGGGAAGAAGATGGGATCATTAAAAACAAATCATTTATAAAAATAAAACAATCCTCAAACAAGGATTTGAAGGCAATGGCAACCCACTCCAGTATTCTTGCCTGGCAAAGCCCATGGACAGAGGGGCCTGGTGGGCTGCAGTCCATGGGGTCGCTAGGAGTCAGACACAACTGAGTGACTTCAGTTTCACTTCTCACTTTCATGCACTGAAGAAGGAAATGGCAACCCACTCCAGTGTTCTTGCCTGGAGAATCCCAGGGACGGGGGAGCCTGGTGGGTGCCGTCTCGGGTCGCACAGAGTCAGACACGACTGAAGTGACTTAGCAGCAGCAGCCCACTCTCTGACCATTTTCACCCTCCAATGAAAGGGAGGGGGTCTCCTGCACCATCTCAGAGTCGCAGCACCCCTCCTCAAGAGCACGAGGATCCAGGACGTCAGTTTTGGGGACCAACCCACCAAACTGCTAGGACTTGGTTCAACAACAGTTGTCTGTTTTTATTGCATTGACTGTCTACCTGGTAGCAGGTACACAAGGAGGAACTAGAAATATAAAGTGTAAAAAAAATATGGCTCTGCATTTCAATACCCTTTCAACAATCATTTTAATACCAACTTGATGGTAAATATAAAGCCCAATTCCCTGGCTCAGCGAACGAAGTTCTCCGTGGACCCACTCCCTCGTCTGCGGCAGCAGCCACACCTCTGTGTAGGTGCCCTCGGGTCCCCAAGACTCTTCCACCCGCAGGCCCCCACCCTATCGCCTCGGGATATCAGCTCCTGGAGGAAAACCTGCTTTAACACCCCCCACAAAGCCACCGCTGCTGTGGGGAGGATCCGTTTCTCCACTGCTCTGTTGTCTCATGAGCGTTAGCAGCTACGACAGTAAGGGGGACTGAGTGATTTGCCCACGGTAGAAGTGCTGACGGTAACCTGCCAAGTGACGGGGAAAGCACGGGTGCATTCTGGAAAAGGGAAAAAGGAAGAGGCGCCCACAAACTGAGCGCTGGCCTTCGGTGGTTCCACGTAAGAACCTGGAGCTTTATCTTCCTTAAGCTTAAAGATGATTTCTGCATTGCAGAAACTGCATCAGTGCCCTGAAAGGGCACGTGAACCAGCTGTTCCTCATGCCTTCCGACCTAGCGAGGAGTTAAATGATCACCCCAATTCCAGCAGCACCTCCTCCTTGCCTGCTGTTCTGACAGGCACCCGTAACCTCTGCTCTGACGCTCAGGGGGTCCCCTCCTTCACGCAGCCAAATGGAAACACTAATAGTAGATTTTTATGAGGCAGATCCTAAGGAACTGTAAAAGGCACCTCTGTTTACGGAGAGGGAGACCATCTGATTGAAAAAAGATCACCGTATGTGATTGCACTATTTTTACTACTGAATAAGCCTAACTCCCACGTCCCGTCATCACACGTCAGCACCAGCTCCCTATTCTCACTGGGAACTGCTCGAGCTATTTCAATATGACTAAATATATGACCATGATGTAATATGAAAAGTGCGCCCAACACCCATAACCACATATACGTGCTCTTCTAAATGACGGTCCTGGTGCTCACTACTAAATCAGCTAAGTAAGCCTAGATTTGTAGGTAACACATTTTAACCTGTAAATTATACCTTTCATATTTCCAGATCTGCCAAAAAATGATAGTCTAGACTAGTAGTATTTCAACCTGAAAAATACGGCCTGAAATAAGCGGGAAAAAAAAAAAGAGCAAGACAGTCAACTCTGCCCTAATGAATGTGAAGACTGTGATTAACAAGTTCTAGAAAAATGTAAAATTACTCAGCTTGTCCAGAAAGAGAAACTCAACTAGAATAACTAGAGAAGACTGAGAAAGTAACCAGGGAATAACACAGAATTACTTTTTTAAGGTTAAAGGCCAAGATGGTCTTATCAGATTCTTACCAATTCTGAAGAATAAACATTTCTCCTAAACTGTCCCAGAGCACAAGCTAACACAAAAGGTGTTCTAAATAATTTTTAAAAGCTGCTACAACCCTGCTATCAAAATGTGACCAAAGGGGCAGAAAAATCAACACTACTTAAAAATCTCCCAAAGGAATATAGATTTAACAATCCACACCCAGACATACATTCCAAGATTAGAAAGCCATACCCAATGAGGGTGTAAAGTAAGTCTGCAAAGATATCTCAGGATTGGTGGTGGTGGTGTAGTCCCTAAGTCATGTCTGACTATTGAGACCCCTTGGACTAGAGCTCAACAGGCTCCTCTGTCCATGGGATTTCCCAGACAAGAATATTGGAGTGGGCTGCCATTTCCCTCCCCTGGGGATCTTCCCTACCCATGTCTCCTGCATTGTAGGTAGATTCTTTACTGCTGAGCCACCAGGGAAGCCCATTATCCAATATTAGAAAACATGTTATTATCATCTGTAATAGGATACAGGATGGGTGTGAGGCGGAAGGCAATTTAAATAATGTTCAAAATGTACTTGATTAAAATATTTATCTTTAGTGTGAACAAAAAGCAAAACAAAAAAACATCAATGATAAATAAAACAGGTTACACGTCATCATATTAACCAAGTGGTATTCTGATACACATCCCGAAACAGAGAGACTAGCCAATAACCTGTGATCACTTCTTTTCAGAAGCCTTCCCTGACCTGCTCCTCAGGTCCTGGTCTGTGCCCCCAGCACAGAGTTCTCAGCCCCTAGGCATCGTTCACCATGGGATATTCTGAGACCCTGTGTACGCACTTGCTTTTTTCATTAAAGTGATTTCTTATTCAACAGAGCACATAGGTGCTTAGACCAGTAGACCCTCAAAACGTATTTGTTCAATAAATGAATCACTACTGCAGTATTTACTACAGCATTTATGTTAACAATTACTTGGGGACAATTTTACATGTAAAACTATAAGGGACTAAAGAACTGTGATATTTCCATAGAATGGAATGTCGGGCAGCCATTTAAAATACTTTTGAAATACTTATTGAAAGGCAAAAACGCTCAAAGTATATTAAGTAGAAACACACTGTGTCACGCAGATGTCCGTGTATATACACACATACACAATTTCTGTAAAGAGGCTCAAATATAATGATTATCTGAGGGTAGTACATTAATAGTTTAAATGCTATTTCTATTTTCTTCAATTAACAAACTACCTATAATAAACATTTCAATATAAAATATTATCTAAATTTAATAAACACTAAAAACCCTAATACACGCACACATGCTAAGTTGCTTCAGTGATGTCCGACTCTTCATGAACCGACCCTGTGGACCATTGCTTCCGTGGGGGCTCAGACAGTAAAGCATCTGCCTGCAATGCCGGAGACGTGGGTTCAATCCCTAGGTCTGGAAGATCCTCTGGAGAAGGAAATGGCAACCCACTCCAGTACTCTTGCCTGGAAAATCCCACAGAGGGAGGAGCCTGGTAGGCTACAGTCCATGGGGTAGCAAAGAGTTGGACACAGCTAAGTGACTTCGCTTTCACTTTCATGGACCATAGCCTGCCAGGCTCTTCTGTCCATGGGATTCTCCAAGTAAGAATACTGGAATAGGTTGCCATGCCCTCCTCCAGGAGATCTTCCCGACCCAGGGATCGAACCCACGTCACTTTTGTCTCCTGTGTTGGCAGGCGGGTTCTTTACCACTAGTACCACCTGGGAAGCCCCTAAAAATGTGATTTAAATTATTTAAAGAAAAAAAAAGTCATCTGTAAATAGGTTCTAAATTCCAAATTTCCAGATCATATGAAAGACTCCAGGATAATTTCTAAAACATAAAAACATTAATACGCTGAATGGTTCATTTGGTTCAGAATATATTTATTAACTCCTGTGGGCTAGCACTAAGAATACACAAAGATGAACAACCCTGCATGAAGGAACTTGGAGAAGTAAACAAGCAACCCCTCTCCATGCGGTGACTGTGTGACTAAGTCCACGGGGAGCTCAGAAGCATGTGAATGCGACCATCTTGCAAACAGGAAGAATGGTCCTGAAGCACCTTCATGGAAGAAATAATACCAATGCTGTGCAAGCAGAGAAGCAAATGAGAATTCCTGTCTGGAGGAGGAGGGAGCTCAGAGAGGGGAGGACAAGGAGGCTGCAGAGGCAAAGACGCAGAAAACAAGAGTCAGGAACTCATCGCAGTTTGTAACGTAAACCTGAGACAGCAAGTCTAAAGACACGCGATTTGAGAGCCACCTTCTTATGTAACTGGTTGCTAAAACCATACCACGGAGTAGGTGGAAGCAAAAATATAACTATTCTATGAAGTAATTTGGCCATAAGCATCAAGATCTTTGAGACCAATCTCTGCATTTTCATATGCTGATTCAAGTACTGATTCTAGACTAAGACAATGAAAGGACTGGAACAAAGTATCACTGTAGTTTCCACAAAGGAAAAAATTTATTTATTAATAAATAATCAATGATACCTAGAATATAGTAGATACTCAATAAATACGTGTTGAATACTTGAGAAATGGTTTAGTAAACTGTGGCACCTTCAGACAACAGACTATTATCATAGAACTACTATATTATAGGCTTCTAGGAAGACTTACTGAATCAGAAACTATAGGAATGGTGTCCCAGACTGCATAAATTTTTAAAGCTTTGCCAAATGTTTTAATGGGCCACCTACCCTCCAGTTAAAGATCACTGGTGGGATGAGAGGTAGAGGAAGAAAAACCCGAGAAAAAGGCCCCAAAAAAAGAAAAAAAGCTGAAGAAATTAGGAGAATCAGAAACAATTTGGCCACAGAAGGTCAAGAGAACAGTATTTCATTGACAAATGAGAAGATGATGCAACTGAGGAAGATGGAAAAAGCTTCTCCTGGATTGAGCAGTTGGAGGTCCCAGTAACGCTTCCTGAAGCCTTGAAGTGGAAAGAGAGGCTGGCGGGCAGAGGGCTGAGAAAGTGATGGGACAAAATAGAACAGAACTGTCTTTCAAAGCACTCAGCAAAGAAGAAGACAGTGAACTTGAGGTCCGGAGAGAAATACAGCGCAAAGGAAGGTTGTTTGGTTTGACCTGTTTTTCAAGGGTGTTTACAGACCCAGGCCACTGCTGTTGTTTACACGCTGTCATATCTGACTCTTTGCGACCCCATGGATTGTAGCCCTCCAGGCGCCTCTGTCCCTGGGATCTCCCAGCAAAAACACTGGAGTGGGTTGCCACAGACCCAAGGGAAGGAACCAACACAAAGAGAGGAGAGATACAGGCAAGAGTTGGGATACGGAGGGCAAGGCTCTGAAGAAAGCGGAGGGCAGCCTGGAGTCTAGGCTGCGGGTTGATTTTGAATAGGGAAACACCCAGGGCGATGCTCTGAGGTCAGAGGGAAGCACAAGAGAAGGGTGGGTCATGTGAAAAGTCTGCTGATGAGAAGGAAGTTGGAGGGAGTTCATATCCAGACTTCACAATTGTATTGAGATAACATCTGGATGCCTAGAAAGAAAACGGAGTTTAGTGATTATGTGTCTGGAAAGTGAATCTAAAAGCGACGTCGCTGAGTCCTGTCTGACTCTGCAGTCCCAGGGACCGTAGCCTACCAGGCTCCTCCGTCCATGGGATTTTCCAGGCAAGAATACTGGAGTGGGTACTTTTCTTTCTCCAGGGGATCTTCCCAACCCAGGGATCGAACCTGGGTCTCCCACATTGCAGGCAGACGCTTTACCATCTGAGCCACCAGGGAAGCTTAGAGGTCTTAAGGGGTCTTAGAGACTGGTAAAAGTTACACAAAGTTATTGATGGGAGTGGAAGAACTGACCAATTTTAAGGACAAATAAAGCATTGATGAACGCAACTAGGGATCCACGGATGTAGAAATCCACATTATTCCTTGAGCTCCTACTGCAAATGGAGCAGACACAGTGCATTTGTTATCTAATGCACAGTTATGGGCGCCTCTCATGGCTGTCTAAAGTAATTTTATCTTTTCTGTCTTATTTTTTCTTGTGACTTTTTATTTCAAAGGATATTCTGTATTTCAAATCTACAAATATAGATTTGAAAGCCATAAAGAAAGCTATAAATGGAGTAATGTTGGCCAATAAATGCACGTTTAAATATAATCTGATGATACGTAAAAATATCTGAAGACTTAAGAGGCACCCGTTAAAACAATTTTTAAAGAAATCTACTTATATATTTGAACCTTTAAAAAACAAACCAATAATGAAAAATTTTACAGGACAAAAAGTCTAGTTTCTTTGGTAAACGATTTGCAAAGAAAGAGAAAGAGAATTGGGAATGGTGCCTATAGATTAAAAAAAAAAAATGAAAGACGCATCAAACTACAGAATATGTGGACCTTATTTTCCCTGATTCTAACAAAATGTTTAAAAAATTATGACTGCAGAGAACTAGTAATTTAAACACTGATAGGATAATTGATCTATTAAGGAATTATTTTTCTTTGGTTTCATAAATGTACGGTGATTATGTTAAAAAAAAATTATTTGTCTTTCGGAGCTTATATAACAAAAACCTATTAACAAAATGATGTATCTAAGGTCCTAAAACACACATAGGTGGGGAAGAGCCCAGAGGAGGTAAGGAAACCAGACTGGCTGTCCAGGGGTGAATTACTAAAGCTGGGTGGTAGCTAAACAGAGGTTTATTACACTACTCTATTTGTAATAATTTTTAAACTCACATCATCAAAAGTATAAAAAAGAAACAAAAGAAGGAACTCAGTCTGAAAATAAAATGTTAAAAGACCGAATTACCAAAGTACTCCTCACATATCGTTGGTTCAAATAATAATCATAGGCAAGAAATGATATGGAAGTGGGAAGTAAATGAAGCTAGGTGTCCAAAGGCCGAGCACACAGTAAGCCCTCAAGTGAGGTCACGGACTCAGAAATAACTGGAGCCAATAGGAAATTCAGTAACTTCTGAGTTACCACGAGGAGTCAGGTTTGTACACACCAAAGCTGGAAAGGACGATAAAAAAAATAAATCATCATTTCTAGAAATGTGATCACCAGTGTTCTTAATTCCTTTCAGTTGGGCAAACGGAGGGTAAGAACTTTAAGACTGTAAAGGTTTCTAAAACACAACGTTTAAAAAAAAAAAAAAAAAATATATATATATAAAACCCAAGGAGCAGAACAACCTATATAGTATACATCTACTTGTATCAATATATAAAAATGGATGTGTGTATTTTTTAAAAAACACAGAATTGAAATAGATGACTTTCCTCCCAATCTATTTTCTAGCATACATGACAAATAGCAAGGAAATTATCAGCTCTGAATATCTTCTGAAAAACTGAAAGCACTTTTTCTTCTTCAAGTTCTTTCTAAATAAATTACTAATTAGTTCAGCCTATTAAATACTGTCAAAATGTGAGAGCTGATGTAAATTCCAGGGGAAGTGAGAAGGCTTCTCTGAGAAGAGAGCATGAGGAAAGCTATTACAAAGTAGGGCTAAGTATACAGGGATGCCATGAGTAGGAGTTACATGTGTTAGTTGCTCAGTCGCGTCTGACTGTTTGTGACCCCATGGACTGTAGCCCACCAGGCTCCTCTGTCCATGGGATTCTCCAGGCAAGAATACTGGAGTGAGTAGCCATGCCCTTCTCCAGGGGATCCTCCCCATCCAGGGATCAAACATGGGTCTCCTGCACTGCAGGCAGATTTTTATGGTCTGAGCCGCCCAGGTGTTACATGGCAGAAGGCAATTATGCAGAGTGAGAGGAGTAGGTGGTAAAAGCAAGCATATCAAGTAAGGAAGCAAGAGTCTAAACTAACGTGGGAAGTTAAGGTTTTGATGGTTGAACCAAAGATGGTACTAATCTACGTGACCCAGAAGCAAACGACCTGCTGTCACAGCTATTCACACTTGGCACAGTACACACACACGACAGAGTGAGCGTTTTATGAACATTCAGGGATCATTCAATCACTGACTATATGAACAAATGAACAGAGAACCTTGAACTGGTCTATGAGGGGTGAGAAGTCCTTCTGCAAACATGATAATGAATCTGTAACCTGAGACCGAAGGGACGGGGGCTCATTCCAGGAAAGCAGCTTCTAGAGAAGCCAAATAGAACACGGTTGTCAGGTCAAGGCTGGACATACAGATTCAGAATTAAGAGTCTAGACTTCTTGTTTATTTTAATAGATTCTGGTTTGTGTTTCGGAGAAGGCAATGGCACCCCACTCCCATACTCTTGCCTGGAAAATCCCATGGGCGGAGGAGCCTGGTGGGCTACAGTGCATGGGGTTACTGAGAGTCGGACACGACTGAGTGACTTCACTTTCACTTTTCACTCTTATGCGTTGGAGAAGGAAATGGCAACCCACTCCAGTGTTCTTGCCTAGAGAATCCCAGGGATGGGGGAGCCTGGTGGGCTGCCGTCTATGGGGTCGCACAGAGTCGGACACGACTGAAGCGACTTAGCAGCAGCAGGTTTGTGTTTTATCATGTTTGGTTACAAGAGATCATTGGAAGCATTTTGTTCTCATACTATTTCAAATGCATTCTGTATATAATTCTATAAATAAAACTATTATCAGTGAAAAAATGAAAAATCAGTAATATGATGGGTCCAAACAAGAGGTTTGAGTGGAACCAAACTTCACCAGTTCATGAGTAGATGGTTTTCAATTAGGATGGATTTTGCTTTCGATTTATACTTATAACCCTGGCGATTTGACCAATGACTTTATGGAGTTAGTATTAGAATCCTAAATTTAAGATTAGTGGTTCAGATCAGTAGATATTATGGAATTCGATTTTTTTGTGGACATGTGTGCATATTTTTTAAATGATGCTGTAATTTCTGCATAAACTTTTGTGGAATAAGTAATGGGAAATTAATATAGGTGGTTACCTCTGAGTAAGAGATAAAAAGCAAGGGCAGGAAAACGGGGAAATGCTCATTTTTTAAATTGTATCTGTTTCTGTGCTACTTAACCTTTTAAATTGTTTATTACTTATATTGAAGATGTATTATTCATTGAAATATAAATATATGTATAAAAATATATGTATATATGTATAAATATGGGTAGTCAAATCAAAAATAAAACTCAAATTTCTCAATTCTCTAAAATTATATGTGCTTATTTACTTATATGTTTAAAAAATACACATACTACTTATGTGTGTACATATATACACACGTATCTGAATGTACACATATAAATATACAGGCATACTTGTGGATTCTTTTTTTCAATATTCTCACTTCAACTCAGTATTATTCCATTCTTTCAAACTATTTGATACCTGTTTGCTCCTTCCAAATTGGGGTTATTTTAACATTTACTAATCACTCCGGGTGGTGCAGCAGTAAAGAATCTGCCTGCCAATGCAGGAGATTCAAAAGATACAGGTTAGACCCCTGGGTCCAGAAGATCCCCTGAAGAAGCACATGGCAACCCACTCCAGTATTCTTGCCTGGAGAATTCCATGGACAGAGGAGCCTGGTGGGTTACAGTGCATGGGGTTGTAAAGAGTCAGACACAACTGAATGACTGAACATCAGCAGCAGCAATAATATCTTATAAATATTACAATCCACTATTCTTTTGGATTTTTTATTTTTTTGGCTGTAAAAAATAAATACTGCAAAGCTTACGGGGTGCTAGTGCTCTGACCAGGTTCCACGCAGCAGAAGCATGGCATCTTAACCCCCAGACCACCAGGGAAGTCCCAGGTCCACCATTCTTTACATTTTAATTTATCTAATTCAACGGATTGGTCAGAAATATTCAGGTCAGTTAAGAAGCCTGTTTTTTCAACCTAAAACAGTCCTATTTGCATTTCTCCCAAAGGGTAATTCCCCAACCAGCAAGAATCAGAGGTAAAAAGCTATGAAAAATTCTATGTAGGTGGTAGAGGGGAATGAAGTAAAGTGAAAACAAAGTCTAACAGGTTTAGTCACCAACCACAGATGGGATCTTCATGGTGGGAATCACAGTCAAAATAAACTAAAATGGCCTCTCGTTTTGTCGTTCATCAAGACCCAGGGGCCCCTGCGAAGTACTAACAGCATGTGACCCTGTCCCTGTCACAGCAGGCACCTCATTCTACTGCGAGCAGTTCTTGCGTAAGGTCTGATTCCTTACCGCCCGGTGGGGCCCACGAGGACAGGGGCCAGGCAGGTGCTAATCACTGAGTCCCCATACCCTGCTGGACACCCGGCAAATAGTCTTGACACTTTTATCAGGTAAATGTCGTTAAGTCGTACCATTCTATACGGTATCAGGGAAGAATTAAAATTTGGTAACAAGAGAAACAAACCTAAAAAAAAAACCCCAAAAGTTTAAATTAACTACATCTTGTAAACAAACCTTATCATGCATTCTGTTCTGCTGCTGCTGCTGCTGCTAAGTCACTTCAGTCGTGTCCGACTCTGTGCGACCCCATAGATGGCAGCCCACCAGGCTCCCCTGTCCCTGGGATTCTCCAGGCAAGAACACTGGAGTGGGTTGCCATTTCCTTCTCCAATGCACGAAAGTGAAAAGTGAAAGTGAAGTCGCTCAGTCATGCCTGACTCTTAGCGACCCCATGGACTGTAGCCCACCAGGCTCCTCCGCCCATGGGATTTTCCAGGCAAGAGTACTGGAGTGGGGTGCCATTGCCTTCTCCGGCATTCTGTTCTATAAGTTAATAAATGGCCTAGAAGAAAAGTTCCCAAACTTTTCATGGTTTCTCAGAGGAAAATAGCAGTAGAAGAAAATACATAGCGTATAACCATTTCCAGTTACTAATATTCTAATGCTAAGATTAGTGACTTGGTTCATTACAAATACAAAATGTAAAGAAAAGAAGTGCTGAAATGTATAGCTGTCACAGGTGTGGGCCACAGTACTGATGGTCAACCATAGCTTTTTATTACCGGCCAAGACATGCAGAGAGACAAGGTCCATCAAGTGTAGTGAAAGTATTAAGTCACTCAGTCACGTCCTACTCTTTGCAACCCCATGGATTGTAGCCCACCAGGCTCCTCTGTCCATGGGATTTCCCAGGCAAGAATACTTGAGTGGGTTTCCATTCTTCTCCAGGGGATCTTCCTGACTGAGAGATCGAACCTAGGTCTCCTTCACTGCAGGTGGGTTTTTTACCATCTAAGCCACCAGGGAAGTGGAGTGAGTAGCTATTCTCTTCTCCAGGGGATCTTCCTGACCCAGGGACTGAACTGGGGTCTCCTGCCTTGCAGGCAGATTCTTTACCATTTGAGCTACAAAGGAAGCGCCAAAGTCCCTAAAAGGAGACTTCCAAAAAGGACTAACTTAGAAAATGCATCATTAAATCTTCTGATTACATTATGTTAAATTATATTTTAGGAAAATAAATTCTTTGGGAACCATTCACATTACTGTTTGAGTCCATTAGCCTAAATAGTCAAATAACAGTTCGTATAATTCTGTATACATGTGCAGGAGCATGTGTATAATGAATGTCTGTTTGCACAATATAGAGTGTGTATGTATCTATTACTTTGTTTGAAATGTAACCACCACACCATTAGATGTAAACATGAATATGTCCTCTATTTATTTGTCTTCACCATTATCTAGTAATAACAGTTCATGAACAATAATGATACAGCATTGGGCCCTTAGAACAGTTAAGTGGTTATGAACAAACTTTTATGTATGATAAACTTTACAACATATAAAATTCCTAGTCTGCATCTTTAAAAACAATCATTAAAAAAAAAGACCCCATATACTTTAAACAATCATCACAATTGAAACAATGAACAAATGTCATTTTTTTCAGCAAAGGAAGTACTTGGCCACCTCCCACACTGTCAAGGACTCTGGCCAAAAATAACAGTAATTAGGCTTGTAACCTCATATGTATGGATCTGATCTAGTCAAGCCAAAAATAGCTGTGGTTGTGTATCAACTGTAGGCATTTGTTTCAGAGGCTGTGTCATACAGGCCAAGTCAGGCAAATTACAGTGAAAGCTGTAATTTGCACTGGAATATAATTGGACTTGAGAAAAATTCAAGCTCTTTCAGTGTGATTCAAAGTTCTTTTCAATAATATTGTAGCACACGAGGGTACCCAGGATACCACGAACTATTTCTTAAACTCCCTAAAATATATGTTAAACAAACCAGCAAAATAGAATTAACACACGCATGCATTTTTTAAAAACTGGGCGGAGGAACCACAAGTTACCTGTCCTGAGCCATCATTAGAATCCGTCCTCCTGGAAACCTTCCTCTGAGAGGAGGGGCGGCACTGCCTTTGGGGGTGCCCACCCGCAGCTCTCCCGCCCCCAGTGTGGCTTCAAACTCTTGGGGTTCCTTTTGAGAACCACCTGCCGGGGCTTCCCTCACACCTGTCTGAGATGCCCTCACCCTCCTTCTGACCCTACTGGGGAGAAATCTACCAGTAACAGCTAAAACATAAGTGCTTGCCTGTGCAGACACTGTTCTGAGGACTCGATGTGGACCCACTCACTCAACCCTCCCCCAAAACCCACCCAGGAGGGAGGAGCCGCCCATGACCTCCACTCAACAGAGAAGCAAACCACGGCTCCTGGAAGCAAACGCAGCGCTAACACGGAGAAACCTGTCTGCCGGCTTTCAACCCAGGCATGTGGCCTCCCGAATGTGAACTTAATGCTACACTATATTACTATTCCATATCATTTAAAAGGCTGTTCTGCCCAAGCTGGCAACTCCTCCTCTTTCGTGTTTGAGCTTAAGCGTCGTGTGCTCTCAAAGCCTTTCCTGATCCCCACTGGGGCCTCCACAGTGTGCCCATGCACGCTGGCTCCTCTGGCACTGAGAGCACGTACGCACGTGTGTGGAAGGTTACTCCTTTCAGGCCTGGATCACCTGCTAAACTCACTTTGTTTTTTTGGAAAGGAGATGCAAAATAAAAAATTACAATGTTTTTGTATTAAAGTCAGGCTCAAAATGCAAAAAAAAAAAAAAAAATCATAAACGCCACATGAACATCTATCCTGGCCGCCCGACATCCTGGCCCACAGTAAGTCAGTCGCGTCTCTCTTTGCAACCCCATGGACCATAGCCCTCCAGGCTCCTCTGTCCATGGGATTCTCCAGGCTAGAATACTGGAGTGGGTTGCCATGCCCTCCTCCAGGGGGCCTTCCCAACCCAGGGATCAAACTTGCATCTCCTGCATTGGCAGGTGGATTCTTTACCGCTGAGCCACCAGGGAAGCCCCTATTTATCCATACCTCTCCAATTTTTCGTGACCAAGCTTAAATCCCAACTCTCGGAAAACTTCTATACATAAATCCAGAAAAGCTGTTTTTCTTACCTTTCTTGGCATCCCACAGAACTTCGTCTATCCAAACAACTGGATGGAATGCAGGATCTACATAAGGGATTTAGCTTTATCCCCTTCGCCCACTGTCACTGTCGTCTCACCTATTTCTCCAGTTCTCTACTAGGCGTGAGCTTCTTTTCCATCTCCAAGATTTTTAAACTACCTGATGGGTAAATCTCTCTTCCATCTTCCCTAGTGGTAGGAAAATGGACCCTGCGACACAAGTGCAACCCTTGAAACACAGCACGTGTTCAAACGTGGCTGAACTCACGCCTGTCAGAGCTAGTGACCAGACAAAACGTCTCGACTACCTTACTCAGGCCCACTTGGCACGGCGACTCAGGGTGGAAAATCGAGCTGAAAATGTCTTTTCCCAAGGGAAAAGGAAGCAGCCAAGAACTGATCTAACCGATCAGCAGAACTGGAGTGGGGATGTGGAGGAGGAGAGGGGGTGCAGAAACAAAGCCCCACAAAGTTCTCGGGAGAGCAGCCTCTCTCCCCTTTGTCTCCTTTTGGGCACCAGACTTCACAACGACGACAGGCCGCGGCTCTGGCTCAAAGATGAACTTCCATTCTCCACACTCAGATACACCTGATTTCAACAACATCGTTTCATGGGGGTGAAAGGGCTTATCATCACAGCTGAGGTCATGGGCATTAGAATCGTTGCAACTACAAGCCAGTGATTTTACTCACTACTATTAACAAAACTCAGTAAATTACACTCACGGTGCTGTTACTAAAATAGCATCACTAAACAGCCTGCTGGAGTTACTTGCTGTGGAAAGAGAGGAATTCCATCGGGTTTGCCTCAGTGCTCTGCTGCAGAGTGGGCCTGGAACACTCCATCCCTACTGCTTGTTCAATTAGGGTGTATACCAAAGTCACCCTTGGGGTGCACATATCTGTAAACTTCCCACTTGGGACTGAAAAGCAAGATCCTCACTTGCTGTCCCAAGAACTGACTTTGCAAGTGGCTGCGCCTGGACACAGACCTGGGCGGGACAGGCACCAGAAGAAGCAGGGGCACACCCTGTCCAAGAAGCATGGCAAATCATTCCAGGTCCCAGAGTCACGGTTCCCGATATTCACGAAGGCCGAGGACAGTCCGTCACTCCTAACTTTGCCGAGAAACACACCTAAGTCCCGGGCACGGACAGGCAGGCCCCGGGGTTCACTGGGCTGGTGGGCAGGCTGCCCTGTGTCCACTCCTCAGACCGTCACTGTCCTTTTACTCTTCTCTGTCAAGAGTGCAAGATTCCAGCAAACCCCAAGCCCTCTGGCTCTCCCTCCGAAAACCTGCCCAGACCGCCCATCTCCCCTCCTGGCCCTGGCCCGCATCTCCCACCCAGACCTCCGTGCCGGCCTCCGCGTCTCTCAGCCCATTCCCTGCTGGACCCCACACGCAGCCACATCTGCCAAGAGAGCCAGTCCTCTCCCTCGCCTCATTCTCACCTACGGCATCTACTGGCATCCTTAATACACTGTAATTAACTTACGTCCACTTGTTTGATGCTTGTCTGTATGTCTCTAGCTGTGATTTTTGGCCAGGGGTGATTCTGTGCTTCAAAGGGTATCTGACAATGTCTGGAGACACTTCTGGTTGTCACAGCGGAGCAGAAGGGCTTGGCATCCACTGGGTGTAGGCCAGGGATGCTGCTAAACATCCCACAACACATAGGACAACCCTGCCAACAAAGAGTTACCTGCCCAAAACGTCAACAGTGCCAAGACTGAGAAACTCCGCTCTGTGGAGTTTGTGCTGTTTTAGGCATTAAGTCATGTCTGACTCTTGTGACCCCATGGACTGCAGCCCACCAGGTTCCTCTGTCCATGGGATTCTCCAGGCAAGAACACTAGAGTAGACTACCATTTCCTTCTCCAGGGGATCTTCCTGACCCAGGTATTGAACCCACATCTCCTGCACTGCAGGAGGATTCTTTAGCACTGAGCCCCCTGGGAAGCCCCAAACTCTGCTTTAAAATGATCCATATTTGAATGGATATCTGGAAAAGGTTCAGTATTACTTTAATCATATTCTCTATTCTTCTTTTATCCTAGTAATTATTTCCAAATGGAGCACTAAAACATAATTTGGATTACAACCTTATACTTTAACATAATGAATGGCAGTACATGACAGCAATAATAATTGCCATGGGTGTGAAGGGAACCAGCCTTCACATTTGCTAGAACTAAAGGACTCACATGTATTCTGTTGTCAAATATGAAAAAAAACTGAGGAAAGAAGAGGTGCCAACTTCTGCTATCACTTGGCTAAGATATAAAAAAGCTGGGATTCCATCTCAGGAAGCCCGGACGGAAAGCTTTTCACACTATGCCAGGCTAGCGTATTAACATACAAAACACAGAGTGGTGGCCAAAACCTGTCATGGGTTCAAATCCCGGTCCATCTCTTATCTCTGTGACATTAAATTACCCTCTAGACCTCAGTTTCCTTGCCCATAACATGGGAGGGGCAGATAGGGAGGGAGAAAAAAAAAACTGCACCTCCCTTACAAAAGTGTGTGAGATTCAGAAAAGACGACAAGGTAGATGTTTAGAATACTACTGTAGCTTGTAGTTAACATTCACATGGAATTCTCCAGGCCAGAATACTGGAGTGGGTAGCCTTTCCCTTCTCTAAGGGACCTTCCCAACCCAGGGATCGAACCCAGGTCTCCTGCACTGCAGGCAGATTCTTGGGTCATATGGGACGCCCAAGAATTACCTGTTATTATCTAACCATATGCAAAGATTTCACACCTCATCGCCCTTTCACTTGCATGAGTAATCAAGAAAACTGATTTTGGCCTCCTGTTGAATGGGTATACCTGGGAATTAATTTAAAAACTAAGAAAAATAATGAAAAATATTAACTCCATCAACATCTATACCTAGTAATGTATAAACTTTTATGCCTTTAAATTGGAGAAGGAAATGGCAACCCACTCCAGTACTCTTGTCTTGAAAATCCCATGGACGGAGGAGCTTGGTGCAGGCTACTGTCCATGGGGTCGCAAAGAGTCAGGCACGACTAAGCAACTTCGCTCACTTTACTTATGCCTTTAAATATTTTCTTTAAGAAGTAAGGAAATTATTCTTAATATATAATATTTCAAACACAAAAGAAGTAGAAGGTTTTAGTAAGCCAAATAAAGTTATCACTTAAGGAAGTTTTAAATATATATACAATCTCTACTTTTATTGAAAAATTTCCAAAATGCCTTAATGTGAAATGACAGTTTCCAAGTAAATTCAGTAATAAATTTGTACATTTTACAAATCTTTACAGTAGTACCATGTACCACTATGTATCATACCATGTCTAGATTTTACTTAACACTACCTTTATTTAAAAAAAAAAGGACTTGGTTTAGCATTTCTTTCATAGGTTAAATTAGGCAATTCGTTATCCTTAAAAATAAGCTGTAATAAGCAGTTAATGACTGTAACAGCCATACAACACATCTTCACCTAAACCATTTCTGACTCAACTACTATAAAACAATCATTCGGATTTCATCAGAAGACTGAGATGTCAAATAAGTTTTTTATATTTGGTAAGTTTAACATCTTATATGACTTCCTCAAGAAAAACATATATTGATGGAGAAATATTTTAAACAGCAGCTCAGGGTTTAAGCTAAAATTACCAATCACATTTGTTGTTAAACAAAGGCGTTATCCACAATGATAGCCACAAGAAAACAAAAGACCAAAATAGTCATCATATTCAATCTACCACTGACGTCAAGAGAACAAACCAACAAGGCCCCCCAAAATGATGCTACTATAAACGTGTTAACAAGAATTTTGTTTGACATAAAACTATTTCCAATAAAACCTATTAACAGCACTGACAAAATTCCTAACATTCACCTAAGACACAAGCAGGTTTATCTATAAAACACACCACTGGTTTTCCTCTACCTATTACGTAGGAAAATCCTCACAACTTTCATTGTTCCATGCTCTCGTATGCTCCAGCTACACAGCTCTAACACCCGTATGCTCAGGACCCCAGTTAGTGACACATTCATGTCTGGCTCCAGGCTCACCTACCCTGTTAGATCTTTCTGAGTGTATCATTCCCATCATCGTTTATTTGCCTTGCTGTTTTGTCATTCACCTATACGCAAACATGCCGACTGAAGTGAGTCGGTTTCTTGTTGTAACAAGGGCGTACGTTTGGTTTAATCTGTTTCAACTCTTTTCATCGAATCTCGAGTGGAAGAAATCAGGAAGGGTGGGAATACATACAACATTACAATCCATTCACTTCACACAGAGAATCCACAGGCACTTCCACGAACACGTCTGTCACCCCCAGGGGTCTCTGCAGTCACGTTACCAGGTGTGACAGGCCAGCCGGCCCCCCGTGATCTGAGCCACCTGGGCCCCCCGCCCCGCACGTCACATTCGGGAGCAGCGCTGAGAAGGAACTGCTCGCTCAGGCTGCGGTCCTAGGAGTCCTCCCCCGCTACCTCTCCATGGCAACGCAGCTACAGAAAAGCCAGTCCACCTCTTACGCAAATGAAAAAGAGGCCACAAATGTCAGCAGTCACAACATCCACCTCTTCCCTCCCTGCTTAATTTCCTTCTTAAAGTAACCGCGGTGCATTCTTCTCACTCTGTATTTTCAGAACACCTTCCACCGTTCCATGGATGGGAGAGCAGTTTAGGAAAATCAGAGTTAAAAAAAAATCCATCTGTATGACCACTTACATAACGTAACTGAGAATCCAAAGAGGGGTATGATTTGCTGAGGTTCATTTACCGAGGCAGTATCTCACTGCATCCCCTTTGTATCTGGGCATCCTAGTGTTTGAGAGAAGAATCCTTTACGATATTAACCATCCTGCAATTTGGCTTTCTTAGAGACACAGAGAAAGAGGAGCAGGGAAACCATCCATTATGATTACCAGGAAACACTCAGCACTCAACACACACTGTTTCCTCTGCAAGTTCACGTTTCTTTAGAAAAAGCAAGGTTTGATTTTACTTTTTTGAGCAGTCAATTATCTATTAATAATGCTACAGCATGGAAAAGCTGAATAGATTATCCTTCAACTGTTATCAGGTTTAGCTTATATTGTAACTGAACAGTTTCCTTTCATAAATATATTTTTAAAAAATATATAATGGCTAGTTTACACTTCATATGGCTACAGATTGGAGAACAGAAGCAATTCTTATCCACAGAACCCTGACTAACAGCACCTGATAAATTTTAAAATGCCTTTATCTTAAAACATGTTTTAATCCATAAGATGCAACAAAGTATCAAAGTCTGTAAACTGTCATTTGACATGTGATTATCTATTAATGAGAATTCTGACTGAGTTCGCAGGGAGCAAGCTCCCACGGGTGGTTGATGAAGAACATAAATGTGGGTGTGGTTGTCTTAATATCTCTAAAAGATGTATTTTCCAAGGGAAAGCAAGTGAGAATCCAGAACACTTACATTACCTAAAAAACAATAGCAAAAAATTTTAAATATACCCAGGTGTGTGGACACACTTCCTGTCTCATGAAAAATGCAGCTTTAAAAGTTTCATTTATTACTCAGCATTTATCAAACACCTACCAGTGTGCTGGGCAACCTAAGTTTGGGAACAAATGTGAAGAAAAGAGATGCTGATATTTAAAGACGAACCCTAAATGATGTGGAAAGAACTGCATCTGGTACAGCCAGGGGAACACGCGACTCGAACAAAGGCCCGGAGGCAGGAGGAGCCGCCGCAAGCCGGCGCGTGGGTAAGGCCTGACACAGCGCTCGTACAAGGCAGCCACTAGACTGATAAACGAAAACTTACACAGGACCTGTGTGCACATGAGGGGCAACAAGGACGGAAGGTCCAACAGCTGAGCATCAGCTACGGTTACGGAGCGGTGGGATGAGGCGCTGTCACAAAACACCATTCTGGGGTGGTGGCTGCTGTCCCTCAACTGGCCCAGCCCAGGGTTGTGAGAGCTGGACCATAATGAAAGCTGAGCGCCGAAGGATTGATGCTTTTAAACTGTGGTGTTGGAGAAGACTCTTGAGAGTCCCTTGAACTGAAAGAAGATCCAACCAGTCCATCCTAAAGGAAATCAGTCCTGAATATTCTTTGGAAGGACTGATGCTGAAGCTGAAACTCCAATACTTCGGCCACCTGATGCAAAGAGCTGACTCACTGGAAAAGACCTTGATGCTGGGCAAGACTGAAGGCAGGAGAAGGGGATGACAGAGATGAGAAGGTTGGATGGCATCACCAGCTCGATGGACATGAGTTTGAGCAGACTCCAGGAGCTGGTGATGTACAGGGAACCGTGGCATGCTGCAGTCCATGGGGTCTCAAAGAGCTGGACACAACTGAGCAACTGACCTGAACTGAGGGTTCTGGAGGATTCCCCAGGGCAAAGCTCTAGGGAAGATGGATGAGTCCATAGCAGAAATGGAGTCAAGAGGTTCTGGGAAAAGCATGAAGCTGGAAACAGCACATCAAGTCAGTCGAACCATAGGCAGGTAGGCATCCAGCCTTTCTGAAGTTCACGTGTAAAAGAGAAAGATGTGGCTGCAGAAGAAGGCAAGATTAGGAAGGACTAAAAGCCACAAAAAGGATCTGAGCCTTTATCCTGAGGCACATGGTAACAGTACAGGATTTCAGAGAACGTGTGATACCAGATTAAAAATTACTCAAGTGATCACTCAAATGGCTTTTGGATCTACAGTGGGAACTCCTCCCCCAGGAAAAAGAAAATTAAAAAAAACCTATGAGATAAGCACATTAGGAATGCCTAAGAATCTCAATGAAATAGCCATTAAGCACACAGAGAGTAAGCTACCTTAAAGAGAGGTGCTGAATGAAATTCTCTTTCTCAAAGCCTCGAACAGGTCAACCCAGTGTGAACCAGATCATCAGACTTATGTCAAGAGACCAGGAGTCCAGTGTCAGCAGGGCCAGCACCTCCAAGGAGCTGCATGAACTGGGATGCCTGCCCAAGTGGGGAGTCACCCCACAAAACTGGGGAATCCACCTCCTGCCTCTAGGCTCCATTCCATAATACAGTATCCCCACGTAAGCTCTTTATTCGGGTTATCTGTCTCCCAAGCTAGATTTTATAGGCTAGAGCCACATTTTGTTCATTTTTATAAACTTAACATCTAACAAAATATTTGCTCCATCAGAAATGCCCCAAAATATTTTGAACAAATAATCTTCAGGTTCTTTTCAGCTATTAAGAGCAATGACTCTAGAATTTCATTTGGGAATCAACTTGAAAAGAGCCAGCCAACTCAAAAGTTGGCCTAAAATGTAATTTACATCACCAATTGTTTCCTTTCACCTTTCTTTGACTATCTGCATGTCACTAAACATAGCACTGGGGGAATGCTATTTTCAAAAACTGAAGTTTTCAGACTAACTTGTAAGAACTTTATAAACACAGGAAACATAAATTTTATATGTTTTCCAAATCACCAGCAATACTGACAACTAGCAAATGCTCCTAGATCAAAACCCTCTATAGCAGCATTTTGGTTTTAAATGATCTTCTTTCTCAAACCCACACATTTAGCTTCTAGATTCCATTAAAAATGGGTAGAAGAACATACCCAGACATCTCAGAGATGTGGAGGCATTTTTAAAAACAGATGTATCAGCAGTGAGAATACATTTGAACATCTGGATTTCTTCCTTCCCACACTAAAGAGGGGCTTCCCTGGTAGCTCAGCTGGTAAAGCATCTGCCTGAAATATAGGAGACCCCAGTTCAATTCCTGGGTCAGGAAGCTCTCCCGGAAGAGACGTGATGACCCAACATTCAGGCTTCAGAGATTTATTAACTCACGCCCTAATATTCTTCACATTTTACAACCATTGTGTCATGATTATTGACTGTTAGGAGGGATTTCAAAGAAATATCAACTCCCCTCCCAATCTCCAAAAATACATTTCATACTAAACCATTCTAATCTATTTAAAAAAGGTAACTGAAATGACCTTTTAAAATCGTTTATGTCTCAGATTGTAGGATGTGCACATTAACTTCAAGACCATCTTCTAGACAACACTCACAAGCGAAACTCCCAGAATGGGGGCAAGGGTGAGCATGAGCTTGCTTTTAAGTTCCTAGGCTAGTGACTCCTCATCATTTCGAGGGTGAGGACCTCTATTTAAAAAAAAATTCTGGAGCCCTCCCAGGGATCATGGATATAGTTTTACTCCCTGATTGCTTTAGAAATCTTATCGATGATAAAAGTATATAAAAGCAACTTTCAAGTGGATCTGTATTTCACTAGTCACAGTACTATCTATATCACTGATCCAATTAAAATAAAGGAGTTCCAAAACGTATTAAATGACTGAAAGATCACCACACCAGTTTTACCTCAGTAATAAAAGGATAGCGTGACATCAGAAAAATCTATTCCTACAATTCACTACAATTCCATATGGAAAAATATCACTATAGAAGTCAAAACAAAGTGATAAAAATTGCATACCAATTCCCATCAAAATGCCCAGAAAGTTACAATTAGAAGATAATTTCTGAAACTACGTAAATAAGATCCACAAGAAGCTAACTGCGACCACTGTATTTAACTGCAGACTACCAGAAGCATTAGCATCAATGTCAGAATTTAATCAGTGGTACTATTTGATGGACAACTCGATAAAGTAAGAAAGGAAATTTTAAAGAGGCATGAAAATTGTAAAGGAAGAAACAAAATCATTTATTTGCAGCTAATATGACAATCTAATGAGGAAAACTAAGAAAATCAACTGAACTGTTTAAGATTGAGTAAGAATTCAGTAAAGCGTGTGTGCGCTCAGTCGGGTCTGACTCTCTGCAGCCCCATGGACTATACAGCCCGCCAGGCTCCTCTGTCCATGGGATTCCCCAGGCAAGAACGCTAGACTGGGTTACCATTTCCTACTCCGGGGATCTTCCCGACCCAGGGATGGAACCTGCATCTCTTGTGTCTCTGCACTGGCAGGTGGGTTCTTTACCACTGCACCACCTGGGAAGCCCTACAGCAGCCATATCAGAGTCAACTCACAGAAGTAGATCGTTGTAATGTGCTTTTAAACGTACCGCAAGCAAAACCAAAAACAGAACATACAGACAGATAAGGTAAATGTGGCAAGATGTTAACATATGTGAATTTAAGTGCAGGAAACACGAGTATCAGCTAATCTTAGTGCTTTTAAGACTATCACATTCCTTTAGCCTAAGGCTCCATATAACATGGGAAGTAAATTCAAGTCACTTCCTTCCTCCTCAAATCTTCTCCCGTTGCCCAGTTACCATGCTGGCAGTTTATTTATCCTGTTTCACCGCCAAATAAATCTGAGGGCATTTAAGCTTATTTTCTGCTCTGTATTCTGTGCTGTGGCTCTTCATTAACTCATCACTCTAGATCTCAGCTTTTGTTCCAACTTTTGTACCCAATGGAGGCTAAATCTACTCCAGACCCTGAAACAGCCCAGAGGCTTTCTAGCTCCATACACATCTCTGTTAACTAAATTGCTGAGCAATGAAATGTGAAACAAAAGAACCAAATGTTACGTCATCCTTGCCTTGAGTATTCCATGACGCATGGTCCCCTTAAATGATGCACTGAGACCTCCACGTCTCACTGCACTGACGTTATAAACAGCACTGGCTTCACTGGCTCTCTGTCTTGGGTACGTGTTTATCCACATCATTGTGCTCATTTTGGGCTTAACTTACTGTGTGAGCAGGTTGGTGCTTTTTGACCATAATGATGAAATCTCATGTGTCAAAAGCACAATGCTGGCTGAAAGAATTCAACTCATACCTTGAAATTTGCTAACTCAGAAAATATGCTAGCTCAGAAGCCAAACACTCAACCAGAGGATGAATGATTTCTTCTCTCCTAGACTGGGTATTTGGTGACAGGAAGACATAAAACGCCTGTATTGTATCATCTGGTTTGTGGCAACTCCTCGGATCAAGCACAGAGGTTTTGTAATTTAAATATAAGCTATGAAAGATAACAAAATCAGTAAGATAATAAATTAGTTTAAAAAATTAGTAAGAATAATTTTAATTGAAGAATTGTTTTCTTTCCACTTTAGATTCCTCAAGTATAAGTTCTAATAGCCCCTTGTGACTTTTGGTTTGCAACATTAATTACAATTTTAATTCTATAATAGTTTAGGTAATTGTTTCATATTATACTTTCCCACCAAGCAAAAAACTCTAAAGAAGAGGAACCTTGTCCATCTAGTTTTGCATTGAAGCCTGACTCCTGGGCATGAAGACATTCAATCTTCATGGAAGAGTGGATGACAGGAGATCAAACTGAAACAAATGACAGTTAAGTTTCTAAAACAAGTATTTAAAATACAACGTATTTTTATTAAAAAGATTACAGGATAAATATAAAAATGAGTATTACAATCCTGAATCAGCTTCTCAAATGCTCAGAGTTTTCAATGAACAAGAAGCAAGACATTTCTGATCAAATAATGTGCTATGCCATCAAATCACGTTAATTAGAAAAGTGAAGAAAAGGTTCTACGATAATGATTAAATGGAAATAAATCAAGCATACAGCAGCAAGAGAATGTGAATTATGACAAAGTAGTATGATGCAATGTCATGCAGTCATTTGAAACAAAGTCTAAGAGGAATACGAATGACATTGAGAAATACTAGTGACAGATACCATTAAGGGGGAGCACTGGAAGATGAGTACTGTATGATCCCAACTGTGCTTTATAATGTATACGTATGTAATTATATGTGCGTTTGCAGACGCATGCAAAGGTACACGTATATTGTCTAGACACATGTATGCTATGCTAAGTCGCTTCAGTCATGTCCGACTCTGTGTGACCCCGTAGACGGCAGCCCACCAGGCTCCCCCGTCCCTGGGATTCTCCAGGCAAGAACACTGGAGTGGGTTGCCATTTCCTTCTGCAATGCATGAAAGTGAAAAGTGAAAGTGAAGACACACGTATACATATACATATATGAAATGTCAGATTGTTACTAGTTATTTCTGGATGACACAGTGATGAGTCAAATTTTCTGCAATAAACATATCAACAAAAAAATTTTTTTTTTTTTGGTAAATCTGCCTACAGAGAGAGAGCGAAAGATGGACCTTAATTTCCACAGCATAAACATAGGTTTCAATCTAATTACTGACACAATCACCAGGCAAATGTGTGAACCAAACATAATACTCTAACATGCCCCACACTGCATCAGAGCTGACTAAAGGAGCTCAGATCAAAGTTACCTGAATGTAGAGCAGACACTTTATATACCTGCTGCTGAGAGCCAAGCGCTAGAGTTTCAAAGCTACTAGCTTTCAAGCAGGGGCTTCCCTGGTAGCTCAGCTGGTAAAGAATCTGCCTGTGTAATGCAGGAGACCTGGGTTCGATCCCTGGGGTGGGAAGATTCCCTGGAGAAGGGAATGGCTATCCACTCCAGTACACTTGCCTGGAGAATCCCCATGAACAGACCCCATGGGCTACACTCCATGGGGTCGCCAAGAGTCAGACTAAGCACAGCACAGCTTTCAAGTATAGTAGACTCTTGTTGCAATGCAGGGAAAAGATATATCTTTTTTATTCTCTGATTTTAACAAGATATCTCTCTTATTTTTAATGGCAAATGATGAAAATGTATACATTTTCTCTCCTTCTGTTATTCTACTTGTAAGACTCTTTTATTTAAAAAAATTACCTTAAATATGGAATAATAAAATAATCACCACCCATGCAAATATTTATCACAGTAGTACTTACTTTAGAGAAGAATGGGAAGCCACCACATAACAGAGTTGTGCATGTTTATTCTTATGGTCTTAGGTCATCTCTTGTTTTGTTTGGGGTTTGACCAAACTGGGAAAGGAAAAGTGGCATTTTATTTTCTCTCCCACCATACCCTGACGGCAGCAGCGTGTAAGCTGCACACCTGTCCCCCTAGTACCAACAGGCTCATTTCAGTTCCGACATGGAGTCAACTCTGCTCTTTCCAGGTGCTGGTACAGGTCCACAATTCCCCCCAAGGGCCTAGAACCTTTCTATTGTTCTTCTGCACCAAGATGCGCAGTATCTATTTATGTTTTCCTGATCTATCCAAACATTTGGGTTAGTTATAATTAAGAACAAGACCTTCTAGAATTAACACCCAAAAAAGATGTCCTTTTCATTATAGGGGACTGGAATGCAAAAGTAGGAAGTCAAGAAATACCTGGAGGAACAGGCAAATTTGGCCTTGGAGTACAGAATGAAGCGGGGCAAAGGCTAATAGAGTTTTGCCAAGAGAATGTGCTGGTCATAGCAAAAACACTCTTCCAACAACACAACAGAAGACTCTACACATGGACATCACCAGATGGTCAACACCAAAATCAGACTGATTATATTCTTTGCAGCCAAAGACAGAGAAGTTCTATATAGTGGGCAAAATCAAGATCAGGAGCTGACTGTGGCACAGACCATGAACTCCTTATTGCCAAATTCAGACTTAAATTGAAGAAGGCAGGGAAAACCACTAGACCATTCAGATATGACCTAAATCAAATCCCTTATGATTATACAGTGGAAGTGGCAAACAGACGCAATGAATTAGATCTGATAGACAGAGTGCCTGAAGAACTATGGACGGAAGTTCCTGATATTGTAAAGGAGGCAGGGATCAAGACTGTCCCCAAGGAAAAGAAATGCAAAAAGGCAAAATGGTTGTCTGAGGGAGCCTTTCAAATAGCTGCGAATAGAAGAAAAGTGAAAGGCAAAGAAAAAAGGAAAGATATACCCATTTGAATGCAGAGTTCCAAAGAAAAGCAAGGAGAGATAAGGAAGGCGATCAATGCAAAGAAATAGAGGAAAACAATAGAACGGGAAAGTCTAGAGATCTCTTCAAGAAAATGAGAGATACCAAGGGAACATTTCATGCAAAGATGGGCACAATAAAAGACATAAATGGTATGGACCTAACAGAAGCAGATATTAAGAAAAGGTGGCAAGAATACACAGAAGAACTATACAAAAAAGATCTTCAAGACCCAGATAATCACGATGGTGTGATCAACATAGAGCCAGATATCCTGGAAAGTGAAGTCAAATGGGCCTTAGGAAGCATCACTACAAAGTTAGGGGAGGTGATGGAATTCCAGTTGAGCTATTTCAAATCCTAAAAAATAATGCTGTGAAAGTGCTGCACTCAATATGCCAGCAAATTTGGAAAACCCAACAGTGGCCACAGCACTGGAAAAGGTCAGTTTTCATTCCAATCCCAGAGAAAGGCAATGCCAAGGAATGCTCAAACTACCACACAACTGCACTCATCTCAGTTCACTTCCGTTCAGTTCAGTTGCTCTGTCATGTCCGACACTTTGAGACCCCATGAATCACAGCACGCCAGGCCTCCCTGTCCATTACCAACTCCCAGAGTTCACTCAAACTCATGTCCAACGAGTCGGTGATGCCATCCAGCCATCTCATCCTCTGTCGTTCCCTTCTCCTCCTGCCCCCAATCCCTCCCAGCATCAGGGTCTTTTCCAATGAGTTAACTCTTCGCATGAGATAGCCAAAGTATTGGAGTTTCAGCTTTAGCATCATTCCTTCCAATGAACACCCAGGACTGATCTCCTTTAGAGTGATCTGGTTGGATCTCCTTGCAGTCCAAGGGACTCTCAAGAGTCTTCTCTAACACCACAATTCAAAAGCATCAGTTCCTCGGTGCTCAGCTTCCTTCACAGTCCAACTCTCACATCCACACATAACCACTGGAAAAACCATAGCCTTGACTAGACGGACCTTTGTTGGCAAAGTAATATCTCTGCTTTTTAATGTGCTATCTAGGTTGGTCTTAACCTTTCTTCCAAGGAGTAAGCATCTTTTAATTTCATGGCTGCAATCACCATCTACAATGATTTTGGAGCCCAAAAAAAGAAAGTATGACACTGTATCCACTGTTTCCCCATCTATTTGCCATGAAGTGATGGGACCACATGCCATGATCGTTGTTTTCTGAATGTTGAGCCTCAGGCCAACTTTTTCACTCTCCTCTTTCACTTTCATCAAGAGGATCTTTAATTCCTCTTCGCTTTCTGCCATAAGGGTGGTGTCATCTGCATATCTGAGGTAATCGATATTTTTCCTGGCAATCTTGATTCCAGCCTGTGCTTCTTCCAGCCCAGTGTTTCTCATGATGTACTCTGCATATAAGTTAAACAAGCAGGGTGACAATATACAGCCTTGACGTACTCCTTTTCCTACTTGGAACCAGTCTGTTGTTCCATGTCCAGTTCTAACTGTTGCTTCCTGACCTGCGTTTAGGTTTCCCATACAAAAAAGCAAAATGGCTGTCTGGGGAGGCCTTACAAATAGCTGTGAGAAGAAGAGAAGCCAAAAGCAAAGGAGAAAAGGAAAGATATAAGCATCTGAATGCAGAGTTCCAAAGAATAGCAGAGAGAGATAAGAAAGCCTTCTTCAGCAATCAATGCAAAGAAATAGAGGAAAACAACAGAATGGGAAAGACTGGAGATCTCTTCAAGAAAATTAGAGATACCAAGGGAACATTTCATGCAAAGATGGGCTCAATAAAGGATAGAAATGGTATGGATCTAACAGAAACAGAAGATATTAAGAAGAGGGGGCAAGAATACACAGAAGAACTGTACAAAAAAGATCTTCATGACCAAGATAATCACGATGGTGTGATCACTCACCTAGAGCCAGACATCCTGGAATGTGAAGTCAAGTGGGCCTTAGGAAGCATCACTACGAACAAAGCTAGTGGAGGTGATGGAATTCCAGTTGAGCTTTTTCAAATCCTGGAAGATAATGCTGTGAAAGTGCTGCACTCAATATGCCAGCAAATTTGGAAAACTCAGCTGTGGCCACAGGACTGGAAAAGGTCAGTTTTCATTCCAATCCCAAAGAAAGGCAATGCCAAAGAATGTCCAAACTACCGCACAACTGCACTCATCTCACACGCTAGTAAAGCAATGCTCAAAATTCTCCAAGCCAGACTTCAGCAATACGTGAATCATGAACTTCCAGATGTTCAAGCTGGTTTTAGAAAAGGCAGAGGAAGCAGAGATCAAATTGCCAACATCCGCTGGATCGTGGAACAAGCAAGAGAGTTCCAGAAAAACATCTATTTCTGCTTTATTCACTATGCCAAAGCCTTTGACTGTGTGGATCACAATAAACTGTGTAAGATTCTGAAAGAGATGAGAATACCAGACCACCTGACCTGCCTCTTGAGAAACCTGTTTGCAGGTCAGGAAGCAACAGTCAGAACTAGACATGGAACAACAAACTGGTTCCAAATAGGAAAAAGAGTATGCCAAGGCTGTATATTGTCACCCTGCTTATTTAACTTATACGCATAGTACATCATGAGAAACGCTGGGCTGGATGAAGCACAAGCTGGAATCAAGATTGCCAGGAGAAATAACAATAACCTCAGATATGCAGATGATACCACCCTTATGGCAGAAAGTAAAGGAGAACTAAAGAGCCTCTTGATGAAAGTGAAAGAGGAGAGTGAAAAAGTTGGCTTGAGGCTCAACATTCAGAAAACTAAGATCATGGCATGTGCTCCCATCATTTCATGGCAAATAGATGGGGAAACAGTAGAAACAGTGTCAGACTTCATTTTGGGGGGGCTCCAAAATCACTGTAGATGGTGACTGCAGCCATGAAATTAAAAGACACTTACTCCTTGGAAGGAAAGTTATGACCAACCTGGACAGCGTATTTGGAGAAGGCAATAGAACCCCACTCCAGTACTCTGGCCTGGAGAATCCCAGGGATAGGGGAGCCTGGTGGGCTGCCGTCTATGGGGTTGCACAGAGTCAGACACAACTGAAGTGACTTAGTAGCAGTAGCAGACAGCATACTGAAAACAGAGACATTACTTTGCCAACAAAGGTCCGTTTAGTCAAGGTTATGGTTTTTCCAGTCGTCATGTATGGATGTGAGAGTTGGACTATAAAGAAAACTGAGCAGCAAAGAATTGATGCTTTTGAACTGTGGTGTTGGAGAAGACTCTTGAGAGTCCCTTGGACTGCAAGGAGATTCAACCAGTCCATCCTAAAGGAAATCAGTCCTGAATATTCATTGGAAGGACTGATACTGAAGCTGAAACTCCAAAACTTTGGCCACCTGATGCAAAGCACTGACTCCTTAGAAAAGACCCTGAAGTTGGAAAAGATTGAAGGCAGGAGGAAAAGGGGATGACAGAGGGTGAGACGGCTGGATGGCATCACCAACTTCATGGACATGAGTTTGAGTGTACTCCGGGAGTTGGTGATGGATTGGGAGGCCTGGCGTGCTGCAGTCCATGGGGTTACAAAGAGTCGGACACGAATGAATGAGTGAACTGAACTGAACTGACTGATAATTAAGAATGTTTTCCCATGATAATCTTCTTTTTTTCCCAGAGCTTTTAACACATTTCTATGTTATTTCTCTTATTTTTACCCTCGGTAAACTTTATCTTCTACTTTGACCAGGAGAAAAATCCCACTTCTCTTCTTTTTAAACAAACCATAAAATGATCTCAGGACCTCTCAATGTTTAAAGGGTAGCAAGTAAAATTTGACTAGGCCTGCCAGAGAAAAGTCCAACACACACAAAAAAACCTAGCACATCAGAAAGTATAATATTGTAATAATTTTATATTTCTTCTTAGGCAAACCAGTACTCTGAAACACTACATACTTGAGACAAATATCCTTGTAGGTTTTCCCCAAAATTGGTATGTCAATTAGAGCAGTTGCAGAGAAAGGCTTGTGATCTAGGGAAAAATTACAGCTGTCAAGTATTACAGGCACATGGCCCAGGTTACAGGAATGGTATAACTCTTCCAATAGTGAAAATCAGATTATTTTAAATAGTACTTTTCTGTTTAATTTTTTTAAATTATGAAAGTATGGTAATACATTTACAGGAAACTTGGAAAATATAGAACAAAGTTACATATGGTTCCACTATGTATCACAATTATTTTTAAGTAGATAAATGAAGATTTTTCCGTTGGAGTTTCAATATCAAACTCTCAAAAATTACTGGAATGAATAGACAGAAAAGTAGAAGGATACAGTAGGCCTGAAAAGTACTATAAACCAATTCAACATAATTAAGATTTATACAATGTTCACACAACGGCAGGGTACAAATTGTATTCAAGTTCCCAGTCTATAAACCAGGAAACACTAGAACATATCCAGGGGCATAAAACAAGGTGCAAAGATTTCAGAGTCTTTTCTCTTGTCACTGTGAAATTATGTTAGAAATCAATACCAAAAGATATTAATTTCTCATTTTGATACTAGTTTCTTATTTTGCTGCAATCATCCTCTGTGTTTCTCAGTCTTTTAACTTTATTGAGGCTTTCAACAGCTAAGTCAAAGATCTCTCTTGGTAAATGACACACTGCACTTGAAATACGTGAGTTATTTTTAAACATTGTATTTAACACGAAAATCCCCAGCTCTTACTCCAAGGAATGACTGTTTAAGTGTTTGTTCCAAGTCTTCACGTAACATTTCCTCATCATTTCACATGGTTTTTAACAACTGTTGGGTCAACTAAATTTCTAGCTAACAAGTAGTTACCTAATCTTAACCTGGTGAAAGAAGATCCCTAGGTTTTGTTTTAGGACAAGAAAAGGAAGTTGAGGCATCGGCGCGCCCTGGGAACAGTAAGGGTTTTGTTTATAGACAAACTGAGGCTCCGTTCGGGCTGGGCCGCCCACCAGCTGCCTGACACCAGGCAAGCAACACCACTCCAAGCCCCGCACCCAGCTTTTCCACCAAAGACAAAACAAAACAAAAACTCCCAAATTAAACAGCACCATCTGCCTCAAGAGACAAGTTTTAATTCCCGAAAGAGATACCGGATGTAACATAGCAGACACCAGGGGGAAGAGTCAATGGACGTCAGGTCCTGTTCCTTTCTTCATAAATACACACTTTTTAAACTATCAAATAACCTTACATGCATAAGGGTCAGACAAACTTGAAACTAGCTGATGTACCGTGGCAGCATATTTAGAACATTACTTTTTTTTACTGGGGTATAATGAGACCCCAGTTCGATTCCTGGGTCAGGAAGATCTGATAGAGAAGGGATAGGCTACCCACTCCAGTATTCTTGGGCTTCCCTTGTGGCTCAGCTGGTAAAGAATCCGCCTGCAATGTGGGAGATCTGGGTTCGGTCCCTGGGTTGGGAAGATCCCCTGGAGAAGAGAAAGACTACCCACTCCAGAATTCTGGCCTGGAAAATTCCATGGATTGTACAGTCCATGGGGTTGCAAAGAGCAGGACACAACCGAGCAACTTTCACTTTCACTTTTTCATAATTGCTTTATAATTTTGTACAACAGAATGTATACATATATTCCCTCGATCTTAGCCCTACTTTCCACCCCCTATGCCATCCTACCCATCTAGGTCATCAAAGAACACAGAGCTGAGCTCCCTACATGGAACATTAACTATTTTAAAGGACGTGTAAGGAAGTTTAAATGTATTCATAAAAGCCCTTATATACTACATCACACTATACAAAGCCATCCCTTTAATTAACGTGTGCTCCTGATCACACATTTCATCACTCACACCAGTGTCCTCATCACGTGAAACAAAACCTAAAGGCAGAGAATAACTCAACACATTCACAATCTGGACGGACACGCTGTGGTTCTGTTACCATCAGAAGACAGCTCTTTACGCATCTAAGGCCTGCGCAGTTGGAAGGGAGAGCTTTCAAATCGCTCGAGGCCCCGAGGCCAGAGTGGCTGGACAGCCTCCAGGGCTGGGCAGGCTGACCACACGGCCTCCTGCAGCGGAAAGTCCCCACCGGGCGTCTGAACTCATTCTGAAAGCAGGGGGCAGTTCCTCCTACGACTCATCTGGACGAGTTTCTAGAAAAGGACAGTTTGCAGACAGCCACAGAGGTTCTCTCCTGAGCGGCTGGAGCGTAGTTATGGGCGAGGGTAGTGATGGAGAGAGAGCGCGCGCTCAGGAAGGGTGAGCAGGGCTGAAAACAGCGACCGCAAATCCCGTCCCTCTGAGGAGCTGACTGCAGAAACACCGGCTCACTCCTGCCCCACCAGCTCCCTTCCTGCCGGAAAAGCAAACAAACAGAAATGGTTACAGTTTGTGTGTTAATGTGTAAAGTGTAACTAGATTTGTTTCCTTTCCTCTGGAGGTACACAGCACATGTGCTTACACTTTTATATTTTACCTACAGATTATATCATACACACACCGTAAAGACAAAAATGGAAGAACCGTAATATTTTTGAATGGCTGCTTACTGCAGGGGAAGGCAGGACACACATGAGAGCTGGACTTCTCTGACAGTAGCTTACTATCTAGATTATGCTTACAAACCACTTAAATATTTTACATAATTACAAAAGAAAAATTTTGAACAAAACCATCTCTAAAATTCAAAAACAAAGTGAGAAGTGAATTTCAGGATGTACTGAGTTGTGGCATAACCATCCAAACGGGAACAAGGGACACTAAAACACAACACTTTGATGACATAACCCTAGTGATCTGCACCCTAAGGAAGAATGAAAATGCAAAAAAAAAAACAAAGCGTTGACGGTGGTGTTGGCATTAATCTGAAACCTACGTCAAGGCTGTATATTGTCACCCTGCTTATATAACTTATATGCGGAGTACATCATGAGAAACACTGGGCTGGAAGAAGCACAAGCTGGAATCAAGATTATTGGGAGAAATATTAACAACCTCAGATATGCAGATGACACCACCCTTATGGCAGAAAGCAAAGAACTAAAGAGCCTCTTGTGAAAGTGAAAGAGGAGAGTGGAAAAGTTGGCTTAAAGCTCAACATTCAGAAAACTAAGATCATGGCATCTGTTCCCATCACTTCATGGCAAATAGATGGGAACAGGGAAACAGTGACTGACTTTATTTTGGGGGGCTCCAAAATCACTGCAGATGATGACTGCAGTCATGAAATTAAAAGACGCTTACTCCTTGGAAGAAAAGTTATGACCAACCTGCTGCTGCTGCTAAGTTGCTTCAGTTATGTCCGACTCTGTGCAACCCCATAGACCCCACCAGGATCCGTCATCCCTGGGATTTTCCAGGCAAGAACACTGGAGTGGGTTGCCATTTCCTTCTCCAGTGCATGAAAGTGAAAAGTGAAACTGAAGTCGCTCAGTCATGTCCAACTCTTCATGACCCCATGGACTGCAGCCCACCAGGCTCCTCTGTCCATGGGATTTTCCAGGCAAGAGTACTGGAGTGGGTCGCCATTGCCTTCTCTATGACCAACCTAGACAGCATATTAAAAAGCAGAGACATTACTTTGCCAACAAAGGTCTGTCTAATCAAAGCAATGGTTTTTCTGGTAGTCATGTATGGATGTGAGAGTTGGACTATAAAGAAAGCTGAGTGCCGAAGAATTGATGCTTTTGAACTGTGGTGTTGGAGAAGACTCTTGAGAGTCCTTGGACTACAAGGAGATCCAACCAGTCCATCCTAAAGGAAATCAGTCCTGAATATTCATTGGAAGAACTGATGCTGAAGCTGAAACTCCAATACTTTGGCCACCCGATGCGAAGAACTGACTCATTTGAAAAGACCCCGATGCTGGGAAAGACTGAAGGTGGGAGGAAAAGGGGACAACAGAGGATGAGATGGTTGGATGGTATCACTGACTCAATGGACATGAGTTTGAGTAAACTCCAGGAGTTGGTGATGGACAGGGAGGCCTGGCATGTTGCAGTCCATGGGGTCACAAAGAGTCACGCAAACAGAGCGACTGAACCGAACTGATCCTGGTATATCGTGGGACAAAGCAAGTGCGTGATTCTACCATTGCAGGAGTCACTGAAAATCAGGTTTCTCCCTGTGAGAGGAAGGAGATACATAAGATCAAAGAGGACAAAACGCTGTAGTCCTGCTGTTTATCTTGAGCTGTATTCATGTATTTGTGCATGTACACACACACAGAGAATCTACCAAGGACAAATACAGTCCCTCAGTATTTGGGATGGACAGCCAAGCCAGCAGTGAGAACACGCCTGGCACCCAGACTGTGGCCCCCAAAGACGCCACCTCCTGCCGCATCTGGGCATCATCAGCAGAGCATCTCCACAGACCGGGGGCCAGGCACATTCACGCTGCCGGCGTCACCATGGGTCCCAAATACTGCTGGGGCCCAAGAGCACACAGCCTGTTGGACGAAGCACGTGGTCCAGCCTGACCAGAGGATGTGAGGGGCAGGCACTCGGCAGGGCTGAGCGAGCGGGAGGGACAGACGGGCACACCCTGACGGCCAGGACCAGTAGCTCCTCCAGAAGGGAAAAGGGGAAGAAGGGAGGTGATTCAGATTCAACCAGTATCTACCCTGCTCGCTGGGCCAGCTCCTTGGGTGAATTACAGCACTTCATCTGAGGATGCTAAGGCTTGTCTATTTCACGGAGACGAAGTAAGGAAAACGAGATTCTAAGCCTGACAGTGTTTCCTAAAGACAGGGCTGCTCCCCGGGCTGGGGGACCAGATGCCCTGCGTTCAGGGCGGATGCTGAGGGTCCCTGGCTGGGATGGGTTAGAGACAAGAGACCCTGGAGGAGCTGGGAGACAGAGGCGTCAGGTTTCCCAGGAGTCCCCAGGCCTGACCTACACCCGACACCAGGGAGCTCATCACACCCAGCGACACTGGTCATGAGCACCCCGCTGCAAAGGCCTGAGTTTACATCCTCATTTAAGGGCATAAACCAGGTTGTCCAATTCCAGTCTTCCATTAGAACAGTTACATGTTAAAAATTTCACAGAAGAAATGTTCCCTCATTACATAATAAAAATTGTGCAAATCCCAAATAGGGCATGCTAGAAAAAGGCAGTTTATTCAATAAAACTACTTTGTTCTATACTTCGCCAGGCAAGCATACACTTTTTAGTTACATAATCACAAATTTGTTTTAAAATAACCTTTGAACCATCTGTAAATCATATATATATATATATATATTTTTTCCTACATACAAATAGTGTTTCTTACCGGAGGGAGCTGACAGAAAAGTATCTTCTTTGGCTATGTGTGCTGATTTATTAACAGAGAACTGGGTGAAGTTATATACTCAGAAAACACATGTTAGATTTTTAGTAATCTATAGTCAGGGAAAGAGAAGCAATTCAGGCCAAACAACCAGCACGCTGGCCTGTGAGAAGCCTTACACCGTGCCCCCAACACAGAAAGTGAGCATGGTCACCCCACAGCTGCCCCAGGACCTCAAATACCACTGGCTCCTCTTCCCCAGGGTGATGACCACCCCACCCCTCAACCAGGAGAATCTGAGGGGGCCGGGCTGCTCACCGCGAAGGGTGTGCGTCAAAATCACCTTCCACCTGAAATATACATGGGATTCTGCCATAATGAATAGCATTAACCCCCAACTTCTATACACCGAAAAGATGTCTGTTCCAAGGGTGCTCCTATTATGTGCTAATCTAAACCCCAAAATGAACGTTATGGTTATAGATGGCTTTGAAGAGACCACTCTCCCCTTCGCCTACACACACCTTTTCTTAATAATCTCACCTCTCCCACCCTCCTTTGGACAACGGGGAGTTTAGCTGTATGCTCACAGTCTTACCACATACAGTGGATGGCTATCATCCTTTTCACTGACATTCCTATTACCACGCAATAAGCAGAAAGGAGGCATCATACAAACACTTCGAGGCTTGATTCTGGTTTGGAGTGACTAGGGCTGAGAAAAGAATACAGAAATGTCCCCAAGCAGGGAGCTATGCTCAACAATTTGCTATAACCTGTAAGGGAAAAGAACTGCTGTTCAAATAATAGTAGCAAGGAGAAATATCTGTTTCTGACTTCCAGAGTTCTTCAACTCAACTGGAAGACCTTTTGAAAAATAATCATTCTGCTTTGAACCCTGCACATTGATTTTCTGAGCGAAGAGTGTCTCCAGGTTCTATTAACAACAGATTCACACGCATGTTTTGAAATATGCCGTAAATCACAGAGAACATCTTGAAGACTAAGGGAAAAAAAGCAGGAATTTTTGGAGGGGTGGCAGACATTTCCGGTTGGAAGGAGGCCAAGAGCTGTTTGTAGAAAGAGGAAGTACTGGAAATATAAGCCACCGCTTCCAAGTACTAAATGGTCATTCAATGTCTGGGTGACGAAGTTCAGAAAAATATGGTCATAATTCTGTCTTCAAGCACACTTTCATTCCCACACGGAAAGGAGTGGGAAGACGTGGACTCTCGGGCCTCTGTAGCATGCTGTTCTCAGGAACAGCGCTGACGTGCCTTCCACGGCCAGTCACATGCTCAGCAGCCCACCTGCCTCACCTCTGGATCTTGAGCCACTCAGGATTCACGACTTTTTAAGGGGAACAAATAACTGCTCTCAAAAAGGGGTGACTGCTTAAGAGAGAGCCTGGGAAAGGCTTAAAACATCCACGGGCACAGCAGCTGGTTAGAAAACGAGGGCTATATTGTTGTTGCTCAATCATTAAATGTCCAACCGTGTGCGACCCCATGGATTGAAGCCCACCAGGCTCCCCTGTCCATGGAATTTCCCAGGCAAGAGTACTGGAGTGGGGCTGCCATTTCTGCTAAATGGGAAGGTAAGTGGGTACAGGGATAAACTCACAGCATCTCTGCCATCCCTCCCACCCCGGCTCACTACGTGAATCCCAAGCCCCCAGACACTAAAAAGCAGTAAGAGGGCTATGAACCCAAACACAGGATCTGAAACTCTTTCCCGGCTGGCTCACCAGGACAACTCGGTTTACCCTGGCGGCAGGTAACAGGGCAGCGAGTTAAAATGCTGCCTCCGTGGCGCATCTGCAGGAGTGAGGTGGGAGCTGGTGTGGACCTAAAGCACCATGACCTCAAGAGATGGAGACAGCCGCAAACACCGCCCTCAGACCTGCCCCCGCAAGGAGAGTGAAGGGAGCACGGCCTTTGCGACAGATGGAGAAGAGGTCAGCGGAGACGGCCCGGGTCTCTGACAATTCCACCCAGAGCTGGAGTGACTGGGGCAGGTTACACCACCGCCTGGGGCTATAGGAGCCAACCCCCGCCCAGCACAGTACCCACATGGAGAGGGTACCCTCCTGACTCTCCAGGGGGGCCTCCCCAAACACGGCTTTACCCGATGGCAACTCTCTGATTCCTCTGACAACCATCTTGGCAAAGTGCCTCCGATCATTTAAAACTGCACAGGCATCCGGGTCCATCCCTGGGTGAGGGGCATACTGTAGAGAGCATGTCCCCAAACTTGAATTGTACCAGACATACACAGATCTCACAGGCACTCAGAATTATGTTACTGTTACACTACGATGGCATTTACACATCACTGCAAAAAGTCAGTGTCTTACACATTTAGACGTGTGGCAGCAGTAAGATGGGGGTAAGCCTCGGATAAGACAGACTGCAATCCTACCGCCAGTCTCTGCCCGGCCACTCCATTTCTGGGAGCCTGTGGTTTCTTCCTCCTTTGCGCCTTGGTTTTCCTCTTTCTCAAATGGGGACAGGCAAGTACAACTAGCTACAAAAATTTTTTGGAGGATTGAATGAGGTAATGAGATTAGGACAGGCTGAGAAATACAGTAAGAACTCAATAAATGTTGGTCACCACCCATAATAATATATGCAAAATATCATTCAGTTCAGTTCACTTCAGTCGCTCAGTCGTGTCTGACTCTTTGTGACCCCGTGAATCGCAGCACGCCAGGCCTCCTTGTCCATCACCAACTCCCGGAGTTCACTTAAACTCACGTCCATCGAGTCACTGATGCCATCCAGCCATCTCATCCTCTGTCGTCCCCTTCTTCTCCTTCCCCCAGTCCCTCCCAGCATCAGAGTCTTTTCCAATGAGTCAACTCTTCACATGAGGTGGCCAAAGTACTAGAGTTTCAGCTTTAGCATCATTCCTTCCAAAGAAATCCCAGGGCTGATCTCCTTCAGAATGAACTGGTTGGTTCTCCTTGCAGTCCAAGAGACTCTCAAAAGTCTTCTCCAACACCACAGTTCAAAAACATCAATTCTTCGGTGCTCAGCCTTCTTCACAGTCCAACTCTCACATCCATACATGACTACTGGAAACTATCATTACCATACAGCTAATTTTCTAACTACTATTCAAGTTAAGAATATCTAGGAGTTTGAAAGCACATTTTAAAAAATTTAACACAATCTACCAGTTTACAAAATCTACAAAAGTAGTTCAGATATTCAGAACAAACAAGGCAAAATTTCTCTAGCTTCTATATGGCTAAAATTACTATTTTTAAAATCTTTTCCCAGTGAATTCTGGGTAATTTAAATTACATCTAATTTCATCTCCTGGGTCAGTGTTTCACAAAAGATGCTTAACATTCTTTTGCAAATCATATTCATTTATGAACAGAAACATCAAGCATTAGTGGGTTTGCCATTCCCTTCTCCACGGGATCTTGCCAACCCAGGGATCAAAACTGAGGTCTCCTGCCTTGCAGGCAGATTCTTCACCATCTGAGCCACCAGGGAAGATCCCAAGAATAAAATTAATTACTGGATTTCAAACTGGTAAAATTTAAAGCATAGCTTCCTGATATCTGTAAATGTTACAATCAAATTTTATTAGGGATGCTTCCTGCGCCACAACACTATGGAAAGCATTTAATAGGCATGTACTGTAAAAATAATAATGAATGTTTAATTGTTGTTTGAGCGGTTATGAAAAGGTTGTTTACATGCTGTGAACACACCCTCTGAGGCTCTTGGTGGGTCAGCCTCCACTGACCATGGGGCACACCTCCTTTCCAAGCGTTAACTCAGCATGAATTTACTCAAGAAGCCCAGGAGCTGGCCCCAGGCCCTGCCCGTTGCACAACCCCAGGGGGTGCCATCCCTGCTGACTTTTGAGTTGGTAGCACAGTATCCCCAGGCCACCTTTTCACTCTGACGGCACCCTGAAAAATGCACCCAACTCATGATATGTTAAAGGAAGTATAAAAGCCACATAAATCCCCCTTGACATGTCAAATCGATTCAAACATGCCCCACCTTCCTTCCAGATCAACGGAACCTGTCAGGAGCCAATTCTAATGTGGAGCAAATCTGCTCCTTCTACTGGGCAATTCAGGGGACCTCCAGGGGCCAGGGGCCAAGCTGCATGTCTGAGATGGATGACAGATCTATTTGGTCCACACAAACATATTCACACAATCCAACTTCTAACCAAGAGTGTACACACACACACACACACACACACACACACACACACACAGATGCCCAGGGGACGACCAGGGTGAGGCCTGAGATGCGTGCGCCCAATGCCACACTGTGTCTCGTCACCTTGGTAACCTCTCTAGTCTAGCTCCTGACAACTCGACTGAATCGCTACAGAAGCCCTATAACCAGAGAACGAATGCTCTGCAGACGCTGACTGCCAAGCATCAGAGCCGAGACTCCAGAAGGGCTGCAGAACAGGTTCACGGTGGGCCTGGTCTGCTTGGGGGCGGTCGTGGGTGTGCACAGGAAAAGTGCCATGTCCACTGGCTGCAGTCAGAGGTGTGTGGTCTGAGGGGTGCTAGCTCACTGGGGGCTTGAGTTTCTAGAGATATTCTCTGGCGCCCCCACCGAGGCCCTCATTCAAATGCCACAGTTTCAAAGTTCAACTGAGAATCTTTTTGTTCGGAAGTTCATATATATTTTCCCTTGGAGAAACATTATGCATCTTGGTTGGTATGTTGACCAGCTCATAAAAAGAGTCCATAAACTTAGGGTGATAATGAGAAGGAAAAAAAAATTGAGAAACACTGATCGTGCCTAAGAGTAGAGTTACAAGGAAAACCAAAAAAATCTCACTTAACAAGTTCTCATCTAAACTCGAGAGGCACATCCAGTTGGTTTCGTCCCTCTTCCCTGTTGGGAGGCATCAGTAAAACTGTTACGAGCTAGCCATCAGTATAAACGCCTAAACTCTTAAACAGAAACTATCAAAACCAAACCTTAAACTGTCTCTGAACTACCCAACATTAATCTCAAGGCTTATTTTCAGCTACTCTGTTAATAGTATGTCTATGTAACACTTAAATTTAGTAGGTATATTCAAACACTTTCCCCAAAAAAATTCAAAACATGTCTAAACTGAACATTTTTCAGGTTTCTAAGACAACCTTAAACATATTCAAACTGCAGATTCAGTCTTACTTGTCTACCCTGACACTGAAATATTTACACTTTGCATACAGCAACCCTGCTTGCTGCCTTCTTTCTACCCATAGATGAGACATCAAATGCAGGGGTCTCAGTACACCTCCTTCCTGTCCCGATTACAACCCTGCTTGTCACTTGAGTCATATTATAAGACAGTTAAAATGTGATGTGTCTGCTAAGATACCCTTTAATCTTCAAAGATTTAAATCACATAAGCTTTCTGTCAAGCAAACAGTTATAAAATTGAGTGTTTCTAGCTACATAAAGAGCATTAAACAGTGAGGATACTGAATGTATTACTACCTTTTCCCAGTTTTCCTAGTTCCCCCTACCCCCGGCCCCGGGAAAAACAAAATCGCGTGTTACACTCCCCAAAATCTATGGATAGTTTAAGCCATGGCCAGCATTTGGTAAGCTATATAAATACACTTATTTCTTCATGAAAGACAGAAAGAAGGCAAGAATCAGATCAACGAGCCTTCGCTACATGGTAGAGCTAGACTCTTAAGAGAAAATGATTTAAATTTTTTCTTGTAAGAGAATTTAACGTCTGTGAACATCATAAAAGATTTGCACCACCTGGTGGAAAAGCAAAGATTCAAACACGTTAAATCTCTTTATTACAGAGCGTTTCTTAGGTGCTCTTGGATCAAAGGCCCTAATTTCAGGCCTCCGATGAAAGCCGTGGGGGTGCACGTGCTCGCCTGCTCACAGCGGGGGCAGATTCAGACACACGACCAAGAAGCATGTGCAACATGCCCTGCCTCCGGCAGGAGGAAACGTCCACATTTCTTTTTGCTTGTACTTCCTCTTAACTGCTGGGCATCTGGATCCTCACCCCAGGCCGGGGAATCCACCATTCCACAGGGCCAGGCGCTGTCCTCCCCGATCCTGGATGCAGGGTGAGGTCAGGCAACAGCCCCGCGCTCCAGAACGCCGCATCCCCAGGGCGCTTGTACACAGGGTCTCCCCAGGGCGCTGCCCTGGGTCCAGGACTGCCCTGCGTGGCCACCTCATCACGCTGCCCCTCGCTGTGACCTTGCACACACAGCTTCCAACCTGTCTTTTAACCACAGGTATCCACTTGTGCGAAGGGATTATGTGAGCTATTAGATATCCTCCTAGTGAATTCCCTCACTGACTGAGAGCCTGCTTCTCTTCTTTGCAGTCAGGAACCTTGACTGTAAGTCCGCTCCTACTTTATTATAAGCCTCGGCCAGCGCCACCCCACCCCCACAATCAACCCGTCCCATGGCCTTCTTATCAACTTGGAGCCAATGGGAAAAATAAGGCCCGAAGAGCTACTGGAAGTGAAGATAAGAGAGTGACCAGTCACAAAATGCAAGAATATGCTGGCTGGAACTGAAGCGAGATTCCTAAAACCCATCCCCAAACAGGCTCGTTCACCAGGGCAGACGCCATATCCTTCTAGCTGGTATTTGAGGCAACAGGCATAATTTCAATCAAAGTGACTGGCAAGCATCTAATTAAAGAAAACTGGTTAAAAAAAAAAAAAGCTAGGTGGTATAGAAATAAAAATCAACGCCCACTGTCTTTAATCAACAAAGCAAAGATCTGTGTCCTCTTCCCATTACAGGTGTCACATGAAGACATATACATCACTTCAATCTGGAAAAGGCAACCCTGAATTTCAAAATAATCTCACAACGTTTTCAGTTGAAGTAGAAATATGCAAGTTTAAATCCGTTTAGTTTAGATAAATGCACAGCAAAGACCCAGAAATGATCATCTATCCGAAGACACAAGTCTAGCTTCTGGTAAGAGTTAGGACCAAAGGTACAAATGTTTATTCCACGTGCCAGTCACCTTGCCAACTGTATTACACAGGTGCGGGTGCTAAGTCGCTTCAGTCGTGTCCGACTCTTTGCAACCCTATGGACTGTAGCCCACCAGGCTTCTCTGTCCGTGGAATTCTCCAGGCAAGAATACTGGAGTGGGTTGCCACGCCCTTCTCCACAGGATCTTCCCTACCCAGGGGTCGAAGCTGCGTCTCTTTATGTCTCCTGCGTCGGCAGGCAGGTTCTTTACCACTGGTGCCACCTGGGAAGCCAGTATTACATGTGGCATCTATTTCAATCCTCATCAATACCTGTGATGGATATATCATACTCCTTTGGTAATGCAGAGAATGAAGCTCAAAAGTTAAAGGTCTCATCCGCGTAACAGAACGATCATAAGAGGCAGAGTACAGATGCAAAACTCTGATTTGTCAATTTCTAAAGTTCATCCTGGTCCCTTCCTTTCCTGACTTTGAGGTGTGAGGGGTTAGGGAGCTGGGAGTTCTTAACTTTATGTGTGTGCTATGTCCACCTTTGCAGTCTAGCAAAATCTACAGACTTCTTCCCAGAATGTTTTTAAATGCATAAAACACATAGGCTAATTAAAAAAAATCAATTATGCCAAATATTAAAAATTCTACTTAAGAAATACTATCTACTCTTCTTTAAGAAGACATTATGTAAGATCTAACGAAACACTTAATAACTACTGCTTTTTGCCTTCGGTAGAAAGGACATCAAAAGCTCAAATCATTACAACATAATGAATGTGCACGACATTAAAGTCTAAGAGATATATCATGTTCCTTAATTTTTTCTATATAGGACACTTTAAAAAAGAAAAAGAATCATAAATGGCAGAGCTTATTATTTAGATTCTATAATGTGGAGTATTTTTTTAAAAAGGAAAATACTTACTGCTAGTATTTATTTCACACACAAAATCCTTTCCTATAATAGCCAATAAAACTTGTTTGCCAACCACATAAAACCACATTATCCACAAATATGTTTTTATTTAGCTGTAACCTATTACTCAGCAATAAACTGCTAAAGGGAATACAGTCTCATGTATCAAGAGTCAGAAAATCTAATTTTTGCCACTGATTCATGTACAGTCTTGAGAAAATCATCAATGCTCAACGTAGGAATGACCACAATAGGAAATACACAAAGCAACTTACACGGACAAGTACGTTTTGATTCTGAGCGATTCGTGTGGGTGCATGCTAAGTCACTTCTGTCGTAGTGGACTCTCTGCGACCCTACGGACCGTAGCCTGCCAGACTCCTCTGTCCATTTGGAAGCATGGACAAAGGGCAGAATACTGGAGTGGGTCACCATTTCCTCTCCCAGGGGATCTTCCCAACTCAGGGATCGAAGCCGAGGCTCTTATGTCTCCTGCACTCGCAGGCAGGTTCTTTACCACTAGTGCCAAGGTATTTAGCAAACAGCCTGACCAGCAGAAGTTCAACAACCAGGTAAATGGGGCACCACTAACGAGGCAGACCGCTCCCACTGTGCTCAGAAAGAAGCAGGAGCTGCGAGATAACCACAGGCAGTCCTTCCCATGCCTTGCGACCTCACACCCTCCTCGGTCTGATCCTCAGCACTGTCTCCCTGCCCTCCACCCCGCTCCTCACAGTGAAATCCAGCCTGAAGAAAAGACAGCTTTTGCAAATGTACACATCCTTCCCGGCTCGCACATCCCACCTTTATCTGGACCGTCGCCTCTGCTCAGATTACCTCCTCCCTGATGGTCATCTGGTCAACTCGTCCGTTCTCCAAGACCAGTTCTTGCATCGACTTCTCTGGAAGGTCACTCTCCTCAACTACATTCTGAGCTGTGTCAGGTACCCACAGGCATGACCAGATGGGATGACCTGGGGAGCTTTGTACCCCTGGGGTCTAGAGTGGTACCCTGAACACAGACTGAAGAATTAAACTGAAGAGTCTGATGGTAAATGCTTAATTGATGTCTGAAAAAAATCTAAAATTTTCATATTGCTGTTACCCTAACAAAAGTGTTTCCACAAAGACCATGTAATTATACATGTAACTGTACATTATATTTTTGCATGTAACAACAAGCATTTTTCGTATTTCCATGGGATCTCAAAAACTATCGTTTTTAGAGCCTGCTAGTACAGAGAATCACTTCACTACACTACACTAAACGGCATCCAAGTCACGTCCACTATTTTGCTGTTAATGATAACGCTAAATGAACACAGCTCAGAAGCAAGAACGTCTCTCTGAAAGAACCATTTCTTTGGGATAAATTCCAAGAAACAGAAAACCTGGGTAAGGGGGTTTGTTTCAATGTGCTTATACTCAGGTTTACACCCCTTAGAGGCTTGCCCTTGTCACCAACAACAAATGATTACCCACCTCCTCCACACAACCTCAGGAAACCTGGGTGTTTTTTTTCTTTTTTTAATAGCAAATGTACTGGTAAACAAAAATTATCTCTATCTCATTTTCGCTTTTTATTACCGAGAGTTACTTTTCCACATATTACTTTATCATTTCTAGTTTCCCTTGTCCGTTTACCTGTCATATTTTCTTACCTATTAGAATGCATGCTCAGTCGGTAAGTCATGCCTACCTTTGCAACCTCATCGACTGTAGCTTGCCAGGCTCCTTTGTCCACGGGATTTCCCAGGCAAGAATACTGGAGTGGGTTGCCATTTTCTTCTCCAGGGATCTTTCCAAACCAGGGATCAAACCCATGTCTCCTGCATTGGCAGGCAAATTCTTTACCAGTGAGTCACCAGGGAAGCCCATATATTAGAACAACTTACCTTTAACAGACTTTGTCTAACGACTCTGGGATAAATATTTTATACATTTATATGTGTCATGCTTTTTATTTGAATTCGAACTCTCCAAACCTGAGAAGGTAATCTCTCCAGAGGTCTGGCATGTTCTTCCACATTTCCTACTTTTTAAAAACATGATTTTCTATATGTCCACTCTTTAAAATTTATGTTGACTTATGTGGTGAAGTTTCAGTATCTTCCTTCCCAAGTACCTACTCAATTAAACCCAACATCATTTTTAAATGATCCTTCCCTGCCGGTGTATATGCATTTGTGTGTGTGTAAGAGTAATTCCAAAATTGTAAATGCTAAAAAACAAAATGCACTTTAGAAACAGATTTTAACATCAGCTTTGCTGATATACACACAAGTTCACAGAGCAAGGAGTACGTGAAAAGTAAAATGTACCATACATAACATGTACAAAGGTCCATATAGTCAAAGCTGTGGTTTTTCCAGCAGTCATGTACGGATGTGAAAGTTGGACCGAAAGAATAAAGATGACTGAGAACTGAAGAACTGATGCTTTCAAACTGTGGTGCTAGAGAAGACTATTGTTGCTGCTGCTGCTAAGTCACTTCAGTCGTGTCCGACTCTGTGTGACCCCATAGACGGCAGCCCACCAGGCTCCCCTGCCCCTGGGATTCTCCAGGCAAGAACACTGGAGTGGGTTGCTATGTCCTTCTCCAATGCATGAAAGTGAAAAGTGAAAGTGAAGTCACTCAGTCGTGTCCGACCCTCAGCGACCCCACAGACTGCAGCCTACCAGGCTCCTCCAGAGCCCCTTAAATAGCAAGGAGATCAAACCAGTCAATTCTAAAGGAAATCAACCCTGAATATTCATTGGAAGGACTGATGCTGAGCTGAAGCTCTAATACTTTGGCCACCTGATGTGAAGAGACTCTAGAAAAGACCCTAATGCTGGGAAAGACTGAGGGCAAGAGGAGAAGGGGGCGACAGAGGATCCGATGGTTGGATGGCATCGCTGACTCAATGGACCTGAGTTTGAGCAAATTCTGGGAGATAGTGAACAGGGAAGCCTGGTGTGCTGCAGTTCATGGGGTCACAGAGTTGGACACGACTTAGCAACTGAACAACAAAAATGCACCATACGTAATTTTTCACTGAAATTATGTTCACCAAGATTTACTTATAAACAGGTCCTGACCCGCTACTTCTCTGAACTATTTTATTATTTCAATTAAAAAAGAAAAAAAGCATGATTACAATTCTTTCCTTAAACAATCATCCACATACATTTCAAAAGGACAAGGCATTATTTAAATATACTTTGTCTCCACTTTTAGTAAATCCTATAGGCAGAATTCAGAGAAGGCAATGGCACCCCACTCCAGTACTCTTGCCTGGAAAATCCCATGGACGGAGGAGCCTGGAAGGCTGCAGTCCATGGGGTCGCTGAGGGTCGGACACAACTGAGCGACTTCACTTTCACTTTTCACTTTCATGCACTGGAGAAGGAAATGGCAACCCACTCCAGTGTTCTTGCCTGGAGAATCCCAGGGATGGGGGAGCCTGGTGGGCTGCCATCTATGGGGTTGCACAGAGTCGGACATGACTGAAGTGACTTAGCAGCAGTAGCAGCAGCATAGGCAGAATTCTATACAATAAATCTGGTATTTTTGGAAAGATTAAGCTGTGACTCCAAACTAACAGACATACAACAATCTATTTTTTAAATAATTTGGAAATATACTGAACAGTTTTCACTGTCACTGATTAAACTCATGGATCAACCCGAGCAGGGCCATATAGGTGTCTAGACTCACACACACACAGACTCAGCCACATATGCACACCCTTTATGGAACAGAAAAAAATAATACCCACATCCATGAGGTGTCAGTAGTTCTTCATACATTTGGTACCAAGTGCTTGCTTCACACAAATGGTATTTTTTCCGAATCTAACATGTGTCCAAGCCCCCGTGCTTACTTGAGCTGTTTTCCCTGGATATTTCTGTTGAGACCCTGCACTTACAGGGCTTTTCCAGTGACATGTCAGGTCAGATGCCACATGTAGCCTGGTGCATCAAGTGGAGAAACCACACCAAGAGTCCAAGCTACTCTTTTTTTTCTTTCTCTTCTTTTAAATAAATAAATAAATATATATATATATATACACACACATATACTTTTATGTCTTGACTTTTGGCTGTGCTGGCTCTTCATGGCTGCCCTGGCATTTCTCTAGTCACAGCAAGCGTGGCTTCTCATTGCGGTGGTCTCTCGTTGCGAAGCATGGGCTCTTGGGCATGCGGGCTTCAGCACTTGCAGCAGTGTGGGCTCAGTAGTTGTGGCCCCCGAGCTCTAGAGCAAAGGCTCAGTAGCTGTGGTGCACGGGCTTAGCTGCTCCGAGGCATGTGGGATCTTCTTGGACCAGGGTTCGAACCCGTGTCTCCTGCATGGGCAGGCACATTCTTTACCACTGGGCCACCAGGGAAGCCCCTAAGCTACTCTTCTTAACCAAGTCTCTCACCACTGAATTCCTCTTTCCTCTCTTTTAGGCTCCCACAATGAAAGGAAATTAAAAATATAGATAGATAGATAGGTAGGCAGGTTGATCAGTTTTATCACTAGAAGAGATTTGAAGAACTAGTTCAAAATGGACACAGGAAATAGAATTCTTAGGGTTTGGAGGCAGCTTCCCTACTGAACCAGAAAGCACTGCCTCCCTTCCCAGGCTCCTGCGGCCCACGGCACTGACCCCTTTGCACTTGTTTGCACGGCCAGGGGCCTGTCCTGTCACTCCCCTTGAACCCGGGGCCCTGGGGTCTGGGTCCTGCCGGCCAGGGTCCCTATGGAACCCTCCACGGTGCTCAATGGGCCAGCGCCTTGCACGCTTACTCATCGAGTGTTCACCGAGCATATGGGACAGAATATCCAGTCTACACAGACTAGAAAGTCTCATCTTTTAGTTCATTTAATAAAACTCTTGTAAGATTTTTATCACAGAAAAAATGTTGCCAAAAATATGGTTTTTAAAGGCTGAAGGGAAAAAAAAGTAATCATTTTTATAGACCTGTCTCAAGAGACAGGTTTGTGTGCGTGTTTAATAGGAACAACGTGAATATGTAACTCTGTCCTTTAGTCCTGCGGCAAATGCAGATGCTGGAGGACCATTTGATGTTTACAAAATCTGTGATTTCACTCTGGAACCAGGGTGCGTCAAGCGCATCCCAGGCATGTATGGGTTGTGAAATCAGGCCTCATTCTAGACAGCGCCCGGCTGCACCTGTCCGTGGAGGGCCCTACCTACACAGTGTCTGCCTGGCCCGTCCACCTGGGACCACAGACTTCCTGACCTCATTTTAAGTGAAGGAGCTCTGAATCCTGATTTCCCCTGCTTCTAAATTTTGCAAGGTCAATGTTGCAAAAGTTTCAGGTATCCAGGGATTTCAACTTTAAGCATTACTCTTTTTTTTTAATGTATGCATTTTATTGAAATCTGGTTGACTTACACTGTTTCGGGTGCACAGCAAGGTGATTCAGTTATACAAATACACATATATTATTTTTGAAATTATTTTCCATTACAAGATACTAACTATAGTTCCCTAGGCCATACACTAGACCTTCTGTTGTTAAGCATTACCCTTAACAACACATACTCCGTGACGAACACATTCTCTAGAAGAACAAGAAGAATTCTAAGAATTCTAGAAACTTAATTTAAACACATAAAATTTAACAAAAAGCATTACAAGATATTCTGGCACAAGGGTCTCTGCCAGAGTTAAGTAAAATGTTAAGTAGGGGAAATCATTAATTTCTCCATCCCATGGATCATGTGAAAGGATGGCCACTGTTATGAGGATCTGAATACACCATAGTCTAATCAACCCTCTCGAAAACCAAAGATGACACTGAAACTTGATGTCACAAAAGTCACCACTTCCTTTGAATTAATAGAAACACCATAGGACAGGGCCTCTGCGGTTGAACTGAATGAGTGCTGGGCCTACAAGATCTGATAGCAGCCTTCCATACTCTCTACTAGAGACGTGGCTTCACCCCTTCCCATCACGGCCTGAGGGTGTCTAGATAATGGTCTACTTTCTTTCATTTTATGGACCTCCCCACAAGACAAGCTTTATATATATATATATATTTATATATATATATATATAAAACTTCCCTGGTGGCTCAGATGGTAAAGTATCTGCCTACAATGCAGGAGACCCGGGTTCAATCCCTGGGTCAGGAAGATCCCCTGGAGAAGGAAATGGCAACCCACTCCAGTACTCTTGCCTGGAGAATCCCATGGACACCGTCCACATGGTCGCAAAGAGTCAGACACGACTGAGCGACTTCACTTTCACTTTCATATATATATTTTTTATATATGAACTCATTCCTTACAAAGTGGCTGTAAAAAGTTTCATAGTCACTTATAAACACATAAAATTTAGATTTTAGAAAGAAATCACTACGAAACACCTGGGAACATGTAGATATCTAGAAAGAGCATTCAACCAAAAGGCCCTCTGAGAAAAAAAATGTTGGTCTCTTCGATTACCATATAAATACCAAAAACTATTCAATAAAAAGAAAACTTAAGCGGCAAAAGCTAAGTAAAACAAGAAGCAGATAAACTGACAAAGAAACACTTAATGCAAACTACATTCCCAACCACTAACATATACTGGATGCCTGTTCACACGCCACACCACTTACATATACCGGACGCCTGTTCACACGCCACACCACTTACATATACCGGACGCCCGTTCACACGCCACACCACTTACATATACCGGACGCCTGTTCACACACCACACCACTTGAGGCTGACATATACTGGACGCCTGTTCACACACCACACCACTTACATATACCGGACGCCTGTTCACACACCACACCACTTGAGGCTGACATATACTGGACGCCTGTTCACACACCACACCACTTACATATACCGGACGCCTGTTCACACGCCACACCACTTGAGGCTGCACGTGTGTATTTTGCTGTGGCTGTCTAGTTGCTAAGTCGTGTCTAACTCTTGTGTATATCAATGTGTATATATGCAGGTGGCTCAGTGATAAAGAATCTGCCTGCCAGGGCAGGAGACACAAGAGACTGGAGTTCGATCCCTGGGTCAGGAAGATCCCCTGGAGGAGGAAATGGCAACCCACTCCACTATTCTTGCCTAGAGAATCACACGGGCAGAGGAGCCTAGGCGGGCTACAATCTATGGGGCCGCAAGAGTTAGATGCAACTGAGCGACTGAGCACACACACATGCTGCATACCAGATCTTCTATCTGTGTTATATTTCATCTTCACAATAACTCATCAGGTAGGTACTCCTGGCCACAATTTAAGGTGAGGAAACACAGGCTCAGAGAGAATAAATAACATTCTGTAAGTCATGGACCCTGTAAGCTGCAGACTCAGGATTCAATCCAATTTCACAGTCCCAAACCCGAAAGCTGTTGCTTTTCTTCCCCAGCTAAACCACATCTTCAGTGATAGAAGCTTCGATATAAAGTTATCAGTGGGCTAATATTTATACGAGTAGTACAGATTTAAAGTATGAATAATGGCTGCAATAGCACCCTAAAAACATGATCATCTCCCTTTTTTCTATCTTTTAATGTATGGTGAAAACCATCACAACATGGTAAAGTAATTATTCTCCAATTAAAATAAATAAATAATTAAAAAAAAAAAAAAGAGCAGCCAGATTTTCAGCCAACCAGATGGGTCTTGACGAGCAGTCAAGTGGAAGCTGGTTAAAACACACTGCGGGACTTGGCAGTCACGTGGCAGAGCCTGATGCGGGGTGGGGGAGTGGGTGGGTATTTAGAGCACAGTCCACGAAAACACAGCAAGGGCAAAACAGGAGGTTGATACATCCTCTCCCTACACACACCTTTTAAAATGAGACAGAACAACCAGCTCAGCCCTCCGGAAGTCCATGAGAGCAGGACAGAACCAGAAATGTGTCTCTGTGAAAAGCGCTGAACTTCAGATAGGACTGGGATGGTGCAAGCCCACGGCTGCTTCGCTCCGGGGCTGTCTGCATGCCCTTGTCTGCAGCTCTGGCCAGTGCAACAGGTCAGGGGATGGGGGTCGACTGAGAAGACCACGAGCTTCACTGCCAGGCCAGGCAGGGCTAGGCTCATTAGATTCGGGGCACCGTCAGTGAAGGGGAGCCATGCCACTGACAAGAGAACACAAGGGCCTGAGGCTCTGCCAGCCTGCGGCTGAGGTCAAGGCGGGTCAAGCAAGAGACCCTCAGATTAGCCAGGATTTCACAGGGAGCTCTGGGAAGTGAGATGACTCTCCACCGGCATCCCCGGCTGACCAGTGATCCTGCGCACACGTCACAGATGCCGGAGTGAACACATCCCGCCCCGCCCCACGTCCCCTACTGGCACCGACACCCACAGAGATGCTGGGGAGTCCGGCTGGAAGTACAAGCCAGTCCGGCTGGAAGTAGAAGCCAGGGAAGACGGGACAGCTGCCTGGAATCTGAAGGTGCTCCCCAGCCCACGCGTGGACCCATTAGCAGAGAGCAAAAGCTTTCCCAACTCCCCGTCAACGTCTGAGGAGTCTTTGGCTGAACACAGAACTATGCTGCCGTGAGGGTGACCTCTGGGAAAAGCTAGGCTTAAAAGTAACAACAAGAAAAGAAACAAAAGAACAAGCTGAACAAGAGACACCAGCCGCTGCGCAATATGGGAGAGACAGCCTTCACAGATTGATCTCAGGCAAGTTACTAAACAAACAACTACAGAAATAAGGCTTGAGCAGACAAGAGTCAGAATCAGTGTTGCTAGAACCCATTGTTTGAAGTGTAAGATATTCAACAAAAAGCTTGGAGACATGAAAAGAAACAAGAAAGCGAGACCCATACTCGGGGCGGGCAACAAGCAGTCAATAAAAACCACCTCCAGTATCCCCGACTGTTGGATTTCAACGGTCAAGGCTTCAGAGTAGCTAGCTAGTATACGAACATATGCTTCCCTGGTGGCTCAGATGGCAAAGAATCTGCCTGCAGTGCAGGAGACCTGGGTTCAGTGCCTGGGTCGGGAAGATCCCCTGAGAAGGGAATGGCAACCCACTCCAGTATTCTTGCCTGCAGAGTCCCATGGACAGAGGAGCCTGGCCGGCCACGAGTTGGACACGACTGAGCAACTAATACACACACACATACACTCAAAGAACTGAAGGAAATCCTGCTTAAAGAATTAAAATATGGTAAGTCAACAAACAGAGAACCTCAAAAAAGAGATATAAAGGGTTTAAAAAAGAGTCAACTGGAAACTCTGAAAAGTACAATAAATGAAATGAAAAGTTTACTAGAGGGGTTCAGCCACAAATTTGAGCTGATACAAAATAGCAGTACAGTTGATGGCAGCTCAAAGGACATTAACTAGTCCGAAGAAAACAGAAAAAATGATCAAAGAAAAATACACAGAGCTTCAGAGGCCTGTGAAATAACATTAAGCTTACCAACATATTTGTAACGGGAGAAAAGAAAAGGATGGAAAAACATTTGAAGAAATAATGTCCTACAACTTCCCAAATTTGATTGAAAATTTTTTTAAAAGGCACTAATCTTCACATCCAAGAAGTTTAACAAAACTTCAAACAGATAAAGACAAAGAAACCCACACCTAAACACACAGTGCTCAAGCTGCTGAAAGCCAAAAACAAAGAGCTAAACTTGAAAACAGCAAGCAAAAAGTAATCCATCATGCAGAGAAAACCAACACGATCAACACCTGATTTCTCATCATGAACAAGGGAGGATCAAAGGCCATGGGATATCTGGAGAGCTGGGGGAGGGGAGCTTACCAGCTGAGAATTCTACAGCCAGAAAACCACACTTCAAAACTGCAGGGGAAAAAAGGCATCCCATGACTTTTTGAAAAGACAAAGTTATTTGTAAGGCAAAGAAGATCTGCCTTACAAAAATGCTATATGAAGTCCTTCAGGTTGAATGGAAATGACATGGACAATAACTCAAATCCACAAGAAGAAAAGGAGATGGCCAGAAGTGGTAAGTGTAAGACTCCATTAATATTTTTCTTATTTCTTAAACTCTATCTTTTCTCGTTCCTTCCCTCAAATTCGTAAAAATACAGAAGACTGTACAAAGCCATAATTTAACACTGTAAAGCTGGGTTTGTAACATACAGGGGTCACACATTTATGACAGTAAGAGCACAAAGGGAAAGAGAGAGAAAAGCCAAACAAAGTCACCAGTGTTCAGTTAGCTTGATTCTCAAGTAGATGATGATACATTAGGATGCATACTGTAATCTCTAAAATAACCAAATGACTAAAAGAAATGACTCAAAATGACAGTAACAACAAGAAAAGCAGCATAGGAATAAGAATTGTGCACTAAAGAATATTTAACACAAAAGAAGACTGTGACACAGAGAAAAGCAAGATTATGAGACAAACAAAAAAGAAGTAACAAGATGGAAGACCTAAGTCCCAATAACAATAATTACACTGATGTAAATGGAATGAACACCACACTCAGAAGACACACTCTCAAGACTGGATAAAAACACGATTCCAACAAGGTGCTGTCCACAAGAGACATATCTTAGGTTCAAAAAACCCAAAGTTTCAAAGGAAAAAGACGGAGAAAGATTAATACTTTGCAAACAGCAACCCTAGAAGAGCTGGAATTGGAGATAATTGTATCAGGTAAAACATGTTAACAACCAACTTGACCTCAAGTGACATTTAGAGAAATTCCAGCTAACTGTAGATGTGGGCATGACTGCTTACAGCAACATTATCCACAACAGCCAAAAAATTAAAACCATCCAAACGTGTCTACCAACTGGTGAATGGGTAAATGAAATGGGGTCTAGGCACACAACAGAACATTACTTGGCAATAAGAGGTAACGAAAAAACTGATACATGCTACATGAAGATGAATTTCAAATATATTATATGCTAACTGAAAGAAGCTAGACATAAAAGTCTATAAATTGTGTGATCCTCATATTATTAATAAAGGTCCAGAAAACGCAAACATAAAGAGCCAGAAAGCAGACCACGGCCTGGCTGCCTGGTCTGGGAGTGAGGATTGAGAAACAATTCAGGGAAGTGTGGAGGACACGGTGGACACGTCCTGAAACTGGACTGTGGTCAAGGCTGCAGAACTCTACAGAAGCACCGAACGCCACTGAACTGGACAGCGCACAGGGGGTGAGTTTTTCTGCACGTAAATTGTATCTTTGCAAATCTGTAAACTTATGTACTGTACAGGGGTTTGACAAAGCAATATAAACTACTGTCTGGAGACTGACAAGGGCACTCTTTCCATGAAAGAGCATCACATACAAACTCAGTGCAAACTCCAGCTTGTCCAAGACGTTAGTTGAATGCTAGGTGTGTAACTCATCACTCATGTGGCATTAATTTCATCAAAACACAGGAAATCAACTTAAACTCTCAACATATAAGAGGCCAAATGATGCCTTTAACCCTGTCACACAGTCACACATCTGCTTATGTGTGTTAATTGAACATCACTTACATGTTCACTCATCAGATGTTTGCACAAGCTGGCCGAACTTGCATGTGTAAGCCATTATGGTCTTTCAACATCTTCAACTATAAATTTCCTGGAAGACAGGGGCGGAGCTGTTGAACTCCTCAGTGTGTCCCACACATCATAGCAGGGCCTACAGAACTCCAAACACAGGCTTCTGGGTCAGTTCATGACCCTACAGGCTCCTCCCTTTATCATGAGAGGCAGCGAGTTAACAGTTCCTGATTCTCAGACCATTTGTGGGTCACGTGCTAACATCAGCCTGTATAGAAGTAGCAGCTAAGGTTCCAGTGTGTCCGTGGAGAATTGATGGTGCTTTCAAAAGCATTTCTTAAATCACTCAGATATTATGAACTCAATTGAGCCTATCCTTAGCGCAGAATATTTCATCTTAAGCAAAATAATATTTAAAATGGATAACCAACAAGGACCTACTGTGTAGCAAAGGGAACTCTGCTCAATGTGGCAGCTTGGATGGGAGGGGAGTTTGGCGGAGAATGGATACACATATATGTATGACCGAGTCCCTTCCCTGTTCTCCTGAAACTATCACAACATTGTTAATTGGCTATGGCAACCCCCTCCAGTATTCTTGCCTGGAAAACCTCACAGACAGAGGAGGCTGGCAAGCTATAGTCCATGGGGTCGCAAAGAGCTAGACATGACTGAGTGCCTAAGCACAGCACCCCAATACAAAATAAAAAGTTTAAAAGAAAAATAAACTTAAGGAAAATAAAGCAAAATAAAAACAGATCACAGAAATATCATTTCCTCTACTCTTATCCCACTATCCCAAACCACCAGAAGTAAAGAACTGCTCAGAGATGAAAGAAGTGTTGCAGGGAACATTGCGACTTCAGGCACACCAAGTACTGAATCACGTTCTCAGATGCCTAAGCACAAAGTGTTAATACCTCATGTGTGAGTACCATCCTCACTCAGACGACCTGCCCACCCCCAGGCCCACTCACAGGCAACGGGACTGCCTTTTGGAGCCCATTTTTCAGAAGGCCCTCTGCTCAGAGATGGCCCTGCTTCCTTGCAGAACAATCCTGCAAAGATAATGCACACCGCGGGAAATCATCGCCTCCAGCATCTTCTCCTACTGTGAGTTAAATACAGAGGCGACTAATGGGGACAATCCAACCCGGAAAAGGACAGGGTTCTACCTGACAAGCAGCTGGCTCCTCCCTGATGACCCGGGCCTTCTGGGTGGGACCCAAGATCCTGGCCTCAGAACATCGAAGACAATTGAATTTTCCCAGCAAGACCAACTCAACCTCTAAGGCCGTCCCTTCGGCTCAGAACCACAAGCAGAGGAGCCCCTCCCAAGCAAGGCTGAAGGGGAGCCCCTGACAGGTTCAGGCAGCAGCTCTGAGTCCCCGTGATCCACACCTATGGCCATCCTCCACAGAAAGAGAAGGACTTACTCCCAAACAGAAGGGGCTGATAAATCACCTACTTCTCTTCTACTTCCTGCACGGGGGTCGGCAAATGTTTCCTCTAAGTGTTAGACACTGCCCAGGTGGTTCAGCAGTCAAGAATCCTCCTGCCATGCAGAACAGGGGTTCCATCCCTGGACAGGGAAGACCCCCTGGAGAAGGAAATGGCAACCCATTTCAGTATTCTTACCTGGAGAATCCCATGGACAGAGGAGACTGGTGGGCTACAGTCCATGGGGACACAGAGTCAGACTCAATGGAGCGACTAGACAAAAACAAAGTGTTAGATGGCAGATGTTCCAGACCTTGTGACTCCTCGCTTCGGCTGCGGTGGCAAGTAAAGCAGTCAGATGACAAGTGAATGAATGGACGTGGCTCATTTCCAGTGACCGGACGTTCACAAAAACAGGTGGAAGGCTGGATCTGACCACTGGACTGCAGCCTGCTGACCCCTGCCTAGAATCGCAGCTATTTAAAGCTAAAAAGGAAATTACAGGTTGACAGTGCCCTGCCCCCAACCCCTGCCTACTCCCATGCAGTGTTCTCAATAAAGACACGAAATTCAAGTTATTTGCTCGAGGTCACATACTAGCTTATGCTGGCTTGTCCGTATGCATGAAGAGAATTTTCTAAAGTAAAAGAGAGAGAGAATGAGAGATAAAGAGGAAGGGAGAGACAGAGACAGACACTCCTTTTAACCCATCATCCTATTTCCTGGTTATCAACAAATCATATGGACACAAGTGGTATTTTTGGTTTTAATATACTTTTGGGGAGCAGGTTTAGGTTCACAGCAAAATGAAGCAGAATGTGCATGGATCTCCCCTCCCTTCACACAAGCTCAGCCTCCCCCACCAGGGCCACAGTCCACTGGAGTGGTGCATCTGTTACAAATGATGAAATACACATCATTAGCATCTGGATGTGACTTAGCATCTGGACGTGACTGAACGACTTCACTTTCACTTTCACTTTCATGCAATGGAGAAGGAAATGGCAACCCACTCCAGTTTTCTTGCCTGGAGAATCCCAGGGACGGCAGAGCCTGGGGGGCTGCCGTCTATGGGGTTGCACAGAGTCGGACACAACTGAAGCGACTTAGCAGCAGCAGCAGCATCCAGACCACAGTTTATTTGAAGGCTCACTCCTGGCGCATGTTCTATGGGTCTGGACACGTAGCCACCGTTACAGCATCATACACAAGAGTTTCACTGCTCTCAAAATCCTCTGTGGGGAGGCTGTTATTTCATTTCAAAATGTGATAAGACGGTCCAAAGCCTCTGACATCTCTTCTGTAAATACTCAACTTAGTATAAGAGGACTCAACTTGGTTAATTTTACAACTGTCATGAATAGGCATTATATATATCAAATCACCAGGGTTTCCTTGGTGGCTCAGATGGTAAAGAATCCACCTGCAATAAGGGAGACCTGGGTTTGATCCCTGGGTTAGGAAGATCCCCTGGCAGAGGGCACGGCAACCAACTCCAGTATTCTTGCCTGGAGAATCCCCATGGACAGAGGACCCTGGTGGGCCACAGTCCACAGGGTAGCAACGAGTCGGACATGACTGAGCAGCGACTAAACACATACATATCATATCTAAACAGGTTCCTTTCTTCTTCTTCAGTAAAGTTTCAAGTTCACTGAGAAATCCACTCTAACCACCAAACTAGATTAATAACCACTTCTGTAATGATTTCGCATCCCTTCTTTTGCGGAAGTCTCAAAACAACTTATTTTCTGTCAATCTATCCTTTTCTTTAAAACCCATCTCAAAACTCTACCTCCTTCAGGTTTTAAAGGAGAACAAAGTTAAACTTCTCCAGTAAGTATTTTCTGATTTTTATCCCACTCAGATTTTTTTCACTTTGAGGATTCCACACTGCATGTAATGTATCACCTGAAATTATATACATGTTGCTTTGCATTGCCCTGAGAACTTTTTCATGTGTTTTGGGTCATATGAAAAACTCTTAGAAGGAGATTTGTTGTTCACTGCTAAAATGAAAGACTCATAAAGTCTCCTAACTCTGATCTCTTATCGCTAAAAGTGGTTCTTCACTTGCAAGCTGGATATAGGCCCACACATATCTAGAATAGTATATTTTTTCTATATGCATAAGGAAAAATTATAAACTGTTTTATTTTACTTAGAATTTTAGTATTTTCATTAATTTTCCCCAAAACAGCTTCTAAGCCTTTGTGTCCAAAATTTCAACCTTTATGTGGAGACACCCACTTAAATACTGCTACTCTCCATCTTAAGCAAGACATCTTTACTTTCAATTACATCTTACTAAGCAAATCATGTAAGCAAACATCTCTGATGGAACAACTGTTCCTTCTCTCTTGAGGAGCTTGGAAATTCCCCTGACAGTATGCAATAGCAAATCCAACTTGGACTGTGATCTACGTACACAACTCTGAAATGGATTTCCAACAATTAAAGACTTAGAGGGGGGAGAGGTCTTTCTCACCTGTGAGTCACCTCAGCTTTATGTGCTGTGCTTGACAAATTTTATTTTGTAACTGGCCATTGTACCATTGTGCTCAGTCGCTCAGTCGTGTCCGACTCTTTGAGGCTCCACAGACAGGAGTCCGCCAGGCTCTCCAGGCAAGGACAGTGGAGTGGGTTGCTATTTCCTCCTCCAGGGATTGAACCCACCTCTCTTGCGTCTCCTGCATAGGCAGATGGATTCTTTACCACTGAGCCACCTGGGAAGCCCCGCATTTTGTAACTGGGTGAACGGCATTTCCAAAGTCTTGCTGTAATCTGGGGAGTTCTTTCTACTATCCACATGAACAAGCAGAAGCATGACATGCATGTGTGCGTGCTCACTTGCTAATTTGTGTCCGACTCTTGCGACCCCACGGGCTGTAGCCTGCCAGGCTCCTCTGTCCGTGGGATTCTCCAGGCAAGAATACTGGAGTGGGTTGCCATGCCCTCCTCCGGGGGATCTTCCTGACCCAGGGATCAAACCCACATCCCCTGCATTTCCTGCACTGACAAGCAGGTTCTTTACCACTGAGCCACCTAGGAAGCCCAATGTGGATGACAGTTACGAGCACATTAAACTCCTGGCTGTGGGACCCTGGGCCACCCACAACTTCTCTGTACCTCACTCCCACATCCCTAAAATGGGGGTAGTAACAGCGGCCATCTCCATGGTAATAAGGATTAAACGAGCAAACAAGTAAAAATCACTTGACTAGAGCCAAGTACACAGACCTGTGGGCAGGCTAGCTCTTTTCATCATAAAAATGAAACACAACCTCCCTCTTGCTACTGGCCCACAATGAACTGTAACTAAGGGAATCAATATGATTAAGAAAAAAAATTTAAAGACCACTCCACAAATATCATCTCAAACAAGACATTAAATAGCTGCTGGAGATCAATTCACTTAAACTTCTCTGCCCAACTTTCTCATCTGTAAAATGAGGAAGATGAACTAAGTATCTAAGGTTCGTCCTTTCCCGGCTGTAAAATTTAAGACTTCTCTTGGAAAGGCGTATGAGAAACGAGGGGTGGGAGAGAGAGCTCGCTGACACCGTTTAACCACCTTCCAAGTCCCTGTGTCACAGCTCAGATCATTTTTATTGATTTTTAAACTATCAAACACTGCCCCGTATGTTTGATCAACTCCTATTTGGATACGGGAATATTAAATGGCTAGATGCTGATTATATCTTTTTCTTCACTGGAGAATCTGAAAGAGTTGGAAGACAAGCACATATAACTAAGCACACATATAAATATGCACATTTCAAAATATAAAACAATAAATAAACTTGAGCAAACTCATACTCTAATCACATAGGCACCTGAGTACCATAAAAATCAACTTTTGTATCAATTAAGTGGGTATAATAACTCTTGGACTACTATAGTTCCATCTTGTATTCTGTGACTGCTATTCCACAGCAGCCAACTATTTTGTGATCACTACATACTTTCTAAATACTTTTGCAAGGCAGCACAGCCTTAGAATATTCTAGAACAAAAGTTGTTCTAGAAAATATCTAAGAACCTTCTGAAAAGTCTTCCTTCTAAAGTTATTTTTTTAAAAGGTCAAAGTTAATACAATATTGCACCAAGTATAAACTTTATGCTTAATGGTCAGAAAGAACTTCCTTCTTAAATAATGATTTGAGTACTGGGAAGAAAGGACTCTATTTGGTGATAAGCTGTAGTGCTATGGTGAACAATGGCTAACAGTCTTACAAACACCCAGTGCTTCATAAGAAGAGCTTCATGTCATTTGTCACTGGAACATTATTAATATTCTATGGTTTTTCCAGTAGTCATGTATGGATGTGAGAGCTGGACTATAAAGAAAGCTGAGTGCTGAAGAATTGATGCTTTTGAACTGTGGTGTTGGAGGAGGACTCTTGAGAGTCCCTTGGACTGCAAGGAGATCCAACCAGTACATCTTAAAGGAGATCAGTCCTGAATATTCATTGGAAGGACTGATGCGGAAGCTGAAACCCCAATACTTTGGCCACCTGATGAGAAGAACTGACTCACTGGAAAAAGACCCTGATGCTGCGAAAGACTTAAGGCAGGAGGAGACAGGGACGACAGAGGATGAGATGGTTGGATGGCATCACCAACTCTATGGACGTGAGTTTGAGTGAACTCCAGGAGTTAGTGATATACAGGGAAGCCTGGCGTGCTGCAGTCCACGGGGTCGCAAAGAGTTGGACACAACTAAGCGACTGAACTGAACTGAATATTCAAAAAATACCGCTTGAATGTTTTAAAAGAACTAAAAATATAAATGAAAAAATAAGGTGCTTAATTAATTTATAAAATATTTTTTCAGATAACATAAGAATCAACTTTAGCGCAGACTCACTTAAATTACATTGCATTCTAAAATGTGTGGCTTTAACACATATGCATATGACCAAGGGTTTTAAGCATATTATGTATCTTTCTGTTCTATGGTAAGATAAAATTATTCCTCATCAGAACATATTTTCTGCAACAATGTTCTAAAATAAAGTCATTACTCTGATTAACCACATTATTACATTTTGTATTTGCTTTTAAAAAGAGAAAAGCATTTGCTTAATGTTAATAAGCATTCAAAAAGCATCAGATAAGCTCTCAACATGAGCTGAAAAATAATTATCTGAAATAAAGAAAAATAAGTGGCTTGCTATATTCAGTCTACTCTTCTATTTTTATCCTCGTCAAACTAAATAATATCAGCTACTTACGTGAAAGTTCCTAATAAGTGCAACTGCTTTTTCACCTTTCTCATCAAAACTATATTTTGTTCTATATTTCCTTTCTAGCTACAGTCATATACAGAATTTATTTTTACAAGCCATGGGATGGTTTGCCCTACAAAATTTCTAACGTCTCGAATCTTGAGGCTGTCGGCACAGAAGTGCTGACCTAACATTCAAATGTAAAAAAAACACCACACAAGCAGCTGGAATTACATCTGAAAAATCATCAAAATTCAGCCTATTCTATAGATAAAGCTCAATCAAATAATCCCCACATAACAAGAAAACGTAAGATTTTATTCACAGTCAGATTTTACAAAACAATCACTAGAGTGGGCTCCTGTCAACACACTGATAGTAAACGCAAACAGTCACTTATGAGCTTACACCTGGGGTCCCAGCTGGGTTCTGCGGTCTCCCACAGGAGGAGCCAGGGAATGGAGAGATGGGACCACATCTACCAGATGTATTCGGTAGATGTATCTGGTAGTGAAGAACCAGAGAATGTCACTGCTCTCCCACGTGACGGCGACATCATCTTTAACAACAGTGCAATGATAATAAAACAGAAGACCTCGCAATCAGTGGCCTGAGAACTGCATGCAGACAGAACAAATAACCAGTTTTACTTCACTCAGCGCTGTCAAAATAGGAGCTGAGGTTTGAATGAGTTCAGCAGCAGCATGGCGGCTAAGAATTTTCCTCCCCGAATGACTGTCTGCACTGACCTCTCTCTTCCAGATCCCAAGCCCTGAGGAGTCAGGACAAGAAGGAGGGATACCGGTGATCACGCTGAGCACAGATGCAGCCTCCTTTATGCAGTTTTCAAAATGCAGGTAGAGGCTTCACACAGGTATTCCCTGGTGTTCTGTGTGTAACTCAAGAGTCGGACATAAACCAGTTTTTCACCGAAAGTAACACACAGGTCCCTGGACTGAGTGTCTATCCAGTGTCAGGCATTGTCCCAAATGCTTACACATCGTCGAATCTTCACATGCATTATCTCTGTTTTACAGACAGAGGAAACCAACACTCCCAGCTTGCCCAAGGCCACCTGCTAGTCCGTGATAGCATAAAGCCAAACTCTTCACCATTATATTGACTAAAAGTACTAAGGGGATGAATGCTAGAAATCCTACGGCAAAATTCCACATGAAACAGAAGTTAGTAATAACTACCTGCTTCATCTGTTTGGAGCGCTTCAAAATTTGTATTAGAGCAGGTTTCCTAATCAGAGGCTACCAAATATAAGAAGAATTTGCTACTTAAGGTTCAAAAACATAAACAAATTTCAAGAGTACAAACCTGTAGTTTGCTAAAAAGCTAACATGAATGCAATTTTGCTGAGCACAGAAGACTAAAACTGTCTCTTCTGACACATGATTCACCCAGCTAAGATGGCAGGCCTACAGAATTACTAGTAATAAGTCTTTACCGAGTTTGGTACGATATTGCTTCTGCGGTTTACGTTTTGATTTTGTGGCCAGGAAGCATGCTCAATCTTAGCTCCCTGACCAGGGATCAAACGCACATCCCCTGCGTTGGAAGGCAAAGTCTTCACCACTGGACTGCCAGTGAAGTCCCTGTAGAAAAATTAGGATGGAATAACAAAGTACAACAAGCCACCTGTAGACACAAGCAATGGAAACCCACTGTATCCCAGGGATAGGGGTGGTAGCGGGAGAGGAGGAAAGCGGAGGAAACTTGAAGAAGTGAACTCTTCAGCGGACACACCTCCCACATAGAGTAAGGAAACAGTGGAAGCAGAAGGGGAAGGACACTGTCCAGAGAGACGGGCCACGTGGAAATGCTGGGAAATGCTCAGTTTGCACGCTGAGCTCCGGAGATGGAGAACGGCCGTCCATCAGACACACAGAGGAACAAGGCCAGGGCAAGGAGAGTGTGCCCCAGCTAAGTTCACGGCTTTGGACCTCATCTTCCAAGGTGATGGGCATCCACAGACCCCACCTGTGGGTCTTAGCCACGCTCTGATAACCCTCCTAAGTGTTCCTTCTCACCTTAGGATACAGCTGGAGCTCGGAGCAGAAAAAAAAAAGCCCTCGTCTTCTGCAGTGGGTTCAGAGCCAAATGCACTCAACCAATAAAAATGAAAAACAGCCCCACCAAATTCTCAAAAATATGTTTTGCAAAGGTTAATACTTAGTATTTTCCACACTGATTTCCAATCTTCAAGCCGATGAGCCTTTGAAACCCTGGGCCTAAATACAACTAAAAACGGTTAACACCTATTTTCTATTTTTTTTTTCCCCCAAAGCTTTGAAACTTTCACAGTGGTGATTGGCAGAGCACAAAAACAGCTCTTTATCTAAAGAGGACAGATGGAACCCCTGCAAGTCCCCAGTTCCTCCATTCCACGTTACCCAGGAGTCCCAGTAAAGACCCGGGAAGGCGCTCATTGGTAGGGAAGGACTGCTGGGGAGGGAGGCACGGTCACGTTCACATTCATCAGGACCCGATTGCAGCTGGTCTCCCACATGCCGGCCAGGAGCCCTTCGCCTGGGACAACACATAAAGCCTTTCTTCCAAACACCAAGCCCACCTCTCGTGCCCTTCAGAAATTCCTATTCAACCTCACAAAGGAAATGTCACCGTTAAGGCTCTATGTTCCCCCCTCCCCCCGACACACACACCATGCAGGCAGGCATTAAGGACAAAGGTCCCACCTGGTTTACATGGCCCGAGGAGAAGAGACCAGAACTCAGCCAACCCCACTCTCACACTCGACAGGTCACCATCAGATAGAGAACTCTGACTTAGTTACGCCCCAAACTCATGTCCCACCCTTAATGCACCAGTTCTTCTCCTGCTCTTACACTGAAGAACCTCCATCATCAGAGAGAGGCAAACGCCATCTCCTTAGGGGAGCACAGCCTGTGCCTGACTTGCGTGTCCACCAAGTCGCTCAGTTGTGTCCGACTCTGGGCGACCCCATGAACTGCAGACCGCCAGGCTCCTCTGTCCATGGGATTCTCCAAGAACACGGAGTGGGGAGTGGGCTGCCATGCCATCCTCCTCCAGGGGATCCTCCCCACCCAGGGATCAAACCCTTGTCTCTTGTGTCTCCTGCACTGGCAAGAGGGTTCTTTACCACTAACACCACCAGGAAAGCCCGTGCCTAATTTAAATCCAGGCAAATCATTTATGCTTCTCCATGACAGAGCCCTGTACGTATTTCTTTAAACATGTGTGACACCTCAATACACAAATACACTCTTCCACACACACATACGTGCTTGTTCCAAGGAAACTTCAAATTCTAGAAAGTTGCATACATTTATCCTGTGACTCTGAACGTCCGTGGGACTATACCAACCCCAGCTGAAGGACCAACGATAAACCAAAGAAAAATTATATTTGGAAACTGCCATGGAAGCATAATTAATATATGATTTCAGATTTAAGTATAAAGTTTTAATTACTGACTTAATGACCTAGCACAAGAAAAGTACTTCTCAGGCTATTTTCTGAGGAAGCCTCAAAAGAGGCGATGTGTTTCATGGAAACCCCTGAGAGGACACCGCCCAGAGGGTGAGTGATGAGCTGGTCTCTCCCCACGGCAGAGTTAACTTCACGAGACAGGGCTGCTGGAAGCCGAAGCAGAGGATACAGGTAAAGCGACGCAAGTGTGGTACTTCAGATGTACCCCACAACTGAGATACAAACACAGTCATCCCTCGGCATCTGCAGGGTCCTGGGTCTGGGCCTCTAGAAATACCACCCTCTGAGGATGCCCAAGTCCCATAAATAAAACGGCCTCGTAGAGTCAGCCCTCAGTACCCAGAGATTCCACATCTGAGGATTCACCCAACCCACGGCGGAGAAACATCCACACACACGGACCCATGCAGTTCAAAACCTTGTTGTTCAAGGGTCAGCAAGAAATGCTGAAAACTTCATTTCAGTAGCTATTGTTCACTTGCTCACTTTAACCCCCAAACTGTGCCCGGGGACAGAGTCCTCACACACGTTTTCAGAAGGAAAGCGGAAATTGTAAAGGTGTTCCTGCCTTTGTGCTCTGCTTACTTGGGCTTCCCCAATGGGAACAGCTTGGCCCCCCTCCTCAGATGAAAGAGCTGGCTGGCTCAAGCATCACGCTTCCATGAAGCCCCCTCCCCTGGCCCTGCCCAACCTGCCAGTCCACCCACACTGCTTTAGCAAAGTCACTTCATCATCTGTGCTAATCCACTCTGGTCTTCTCTTCAGTGGCTGAGAGATCGTAACACTTTAGACTCTCACCCATGGGCCTGAACACAATTTATCCCAAGTTCTTGTTGAGAACTTTAAAAACATCTTAGTTCCAGAAAACAAGCAAGTTTTCCTATTAAAACCTTTCATTTTCCATCCTCTATGAACTTAGACACATTTCATGGATCTTCATAATCTGACTCCTCCCAGTTCTTCTACTCCAGCCTCCCCTTTCCTGCTTTTTCTGATGCTCCTGGACATAACTTAGACGAGCCTGGATCCCAAGCGGCTTCGCCAGCTCTTACCCCAGGATGAAATGTACTCCTGTTGTCCTGACAGCTTCCTGGGTCACCTCTAAGCCTTAAGAACTCAGTTCAGAGGTTACCTTTCCTTCCCACCCTGCCCCTCTCCAAACCAGCCCCCAAGACTGGGCTGCAACATGACGCCCACGCTCTGAGGGAATCTCCGAAAGGCTGCTCTCTCCCCCAGTGTCCTCTCGCATGGCCTGCCTCTGATGATCAGTTCATCCCTGTGGCCTGGGACACAGGAGGACGTTCAGCGAACACCTACTGAGCTGTACATTCATTTGATACAAAAAGGAAAAGACTATGGCCTAAAAATCTGCATTTCTCCAGACAGCCAAGTTATCTAGGATATAATAAAGGATGTATTTTATGGCATGAATAGAGACACAGACGTAGAGAACCGACTTGTGGACACAGCAGGGGAAGGAGAGGGTGGGATAAACTGAGAGAGTAACACTGACATATATACGCTACCGTATATACAAGAGCTAGTGAGAAGCTGCTATGAAACACAGGGAGCTCAGCCTGGTGCTCTGTGAGACCGAGAGGGCTGGGATGGTGGGCGGGGTGGGAGGGAGGTTCAAGACGAGGGCATCCAAGCCACTTATGACTGACGCAAAGATGTTGTGGGGCAGAAACGAACACAACATTGTAAACCATTTATCCTCCAATTTTTAAAAACAAGGATATATTATAATATGAAAAACAAGCATTTGGTGCTTATGATCTAATGAATGATACTTTCAAATCAATCATGCATTCATTCTTTCAACAAATGTGTGGCCTCCTTTTAGCTGCAAGGAGCTGTGCTGGGCTGGGGCCCCTGCCAGCCCCAAGGTTGCCTTCGAGCACATGGATCAACAGGAACAGGGCACCCTCTCCAGACAGATGATGTATAAAAGCTAGGCTCGGGACTCCAAACGCCTGCCCCAGCTGGCTGTGAGCATGGAGGCTCTGCCTATAGAAGTAAATGAGACCAAGTCCTGACTTCAGGGGCGCTCAGATTCTAGTGCAAGAGACAGACAAATACACAGTCTGCAACATTTTCTATGCGACCCTAACATCTGACTCTGACATACAACACTCACTGTACTCCCTCTGAATCCTCACCTCATTGAACACTGGTGCTAGAATCATCCATTTGAACTCGGGCCAAGGCGTTCACCTGAGCCAGCAGACTTCTAGCCCACTTACAAGCACTGTTTGCAGACTCAAGGAAGCCCCATAACTGGCCACATTTTCAACCACCACCTTACAGGCACCGGCCGAATTACTTCACCAAGGAACATTCTTGATTAATTTGTCCAATTTAAGTCATTTCTTACCTTGCATGTGCTTGAGAATATTTTTTTCTGTAATAGTAAATATTTCATAAGATACTTTACTCAGGTTGGAATTATTTGCTTTAACACTTCTTTGCTTAAAACACTGCTATACTTTTATCTCCTAAGTTAAATATAAAAGATAATTGCTGTTCCCAGTGGATAAAACACATTAGAACAATACAAATCTTTTAAAACAATAAGCTAAAATAGGCTGGCTTTCTTAATACTAAAGTACCTCTTCACAGTTAAAAGGAAATGCTCATTTTTATATGAAATGTATATAAATAAACATATGCTTCCCTATATACATTGGTGTACCTATTTTCTGGGTTCTGCACATAATGGTCTGCGTTAATGCCAACTACGCCTCTCCACTTCTCAAGCTAATATAACGCTGCTACAAAAATAAATCTCAAAACAAGTGTGCGGGAAGGGTGAAAAAAAGTAATTCAAGGTGATCCAGTGGGCAAAGAAGAGGTGACCATTTATTTCTGATTCCTCAATCCAAAAAGGAACCTGTTGATAGACAGTAAATCTCAGACTTTAATACCCACCCTAATGGTTGGGAAGGCATTGTAATTCTGTTGAATCCAATGAATTCATTCAACAAATATTTCTGAAGCGTCTCCTGAGAGACAGGAATTGTGCAGCGAGCGCGAGAGGAACAGAACAGGGGGAACTGACCCACCACCAGGCCGGGTCACCATCTCACAAGCTGCCTTTGCTGCCACCGAAGAGACACTTGATTAAAGACTTATTACAAACCCTCCTTCCCACTAATGCAGAGCCCTACCTCTTAGATTTCTGGGATGAATCTGTTTAGTTCGAGGCATCTTCTTTGATTCAGAGGCCCCCTTTTCTTCTTAGAAACTATAGGAAAAGCAGGTCATGAAAAGGTAGCTCCATAAACCCAAGGTCCATCAATTAATCCATGTGCTAAAAAAGAAAAAAAAAAAGTTATGTTTTACTCTTTTTCACTACTTTCAAAGGAAAAAGACACTTCAGAAGTTATGGCATAATACAGCACTGCTCTAAACTCAACAAAAGGTAACCGACCTGAAAGCCCCTGCAAAAGATGACTTACTTTTACTTAAACACAATACATGTCATTTTGTCATTATCTGGGCTTCCCCAGTAAGAACACGGGGTGGGGGAAAAATCACTGTACCTTTAACAAAAAAAGAGTGAAAAAATTCAGTGAACTGTATTTTAAAGCAACATCACGAGGTTATAAAAGGGTTTTGCTGTATACAGTACATGCCTGCCCATTTATAAATTTCTTAGGGACAAGGACCATGTTTTGTTCATTTTGTGTTACTGGGTTAATTCGGTAAATAAGTGTGGCTGCCATTGGGGCTGTTCTCCCACTATTGTGGTTTTCCATTCGAGGCTCCTGTTAGGACTGTTCTTTTTGCTTCCCTGTGTTGAGCCAGAATGTGTGACCAGTTCCGGCCAATAACCTGTGAGTGGAGAGACAGGCGTCATTTTCAGGCTTTGCGTTTAGTTATCAAAGTAAGATCCCCCAGTGCTCTCTTCCTCCTCTGCCGTAAGAACAGGCACTGTTCTAGACAGCAAGTCTGACAACACAGAGCTGAGCTCCTGCCAATGCAACAGGACCATGGTGCAGAAACATAAAAGAGATCTTTGCTGATTTAAGCACTGAGGTTTGGGACTTATTTGTTATTGCAGCATAACCGTGACCTGACTTACACATCTTAAAAAGTGCAATTTCAAATACAATATGCCAAAACACTAATCCAAAACTAAATCATCTCTTTCCCAGAAAGATTCCCAGGAGATACTCGAGGATCCTTGAGCTAAAATCTTAGTTTTAACTTCCTGCAATACAACTGATAAGCAAAGCCCGTGATGACAATGCTGAATGTGAAACTATATTTAATCGCTAAGCAATGACACAAGAATGGAACAGAAATGCTTTAAGACTTTTATAACATCCAATACTGTAGAAGAAAAAAAAAAAAAAAGCAAATACTTATTGACAATCTACTGTGTGCCTATGTACTTCCTACACATTACCTAATTTAACCCTAATGGTAACTGCTTAGGTAACTATCATTTATCCATTTTATAGATAAGAAAATTAAAAGAGAAAGAGGCAAAGGAACTGAGTCCATAGTCAGTAACTAAGAAACATGGCACCCCCTGACTCAGGGACCCTCAGCGCTTACTTCCTGGCTGGAAGTAAGACCTATTCCAGGGGGTTTACTCAAGAGGCTCTATTGCACAAGTCACAACTGTTAATAAATATTTCGGTGTCAAATCAGACTGGGCTCAAAGCTTGCTGTGTGGACTCGTTTAAGGCACTTAACCTCTCTGAGGATCAGATTTCCCAACTGTAAAACAAGGAAATAGTATTCCCCCACAATGGGTGGTTGAAGGGACCATGTGGATGCTTTGCTTACTGCTGGCACACAAAAATATCAAATATTAATTCTTCTTAAGAATGCCTGTGTGGGAAAGACTGTATCTAATAACCAGTATAAGGTTTTAGAAATGTATGGTTTCAATACAGCAGAGAATAGAAGGAAAGAAGGCTATAATTAACTTCAGTAGTTTATCCTTGATAAGGCTGTATGCAGGCACTGTACAAAAACATTATGTGCAATTTGTGAACTGCATGGGAAAGAATATAAAATATGATGGTCCCATACTGTGGACTTCATCCAGCGCTGTGCTACACGATCTATAAAAGATACGGCTCCACAACGCCCTGCATTAAAAGCATCCACCATTCAACTGACGAAGCTGCTGATTCAAGAGAGAATTTACAGACGTCAAGGCCGAATAAATTGTAGGAATGCTCAACTCCCAACTTAAAGCTTTTAAATGGTCACGATATTTAGAAGTTTTTAAAGCGTGAACTCCGACTGTAATTCAATCACGTGACACTAAAAGATGAGGAACCTGCACAAAAAATATTCCAATTTGCACATACAAATTTCCAATCAGTAACAGCTTTCCGCTACCTTGCTCACTGCCTCCCCACTGAGCCCAGCTATCCATCCCAGTGTAAATCCTTGGGGTGGGAGGGGGGGAGGGGGGAGGAGGACTGAGTATTTCCAAAGACAGCAGCATTGTAGCGAGGAAGATGAGTGATGAACCGGTTCCCTTACAGCAAAAGAGATAAATACTACATGGAGCAAAAACATGACACGATCAAAAAGCGTAAAGACAGTTGCAAGGAGAAAAAACATGAATGAATGTGGAGGGCGGAGCCTGGGAAAACCCCTCTGCAACGCTGCACTGAACAAAGCGCTCCGCATGCCAGGAGGGGGGGTGGGGGGGGAGGGATGGAAGTGCCAGCTCAGGAAGGAGCCCAGAGTGAATGCGGAGAGCGGCAGGAGGAGGAACAGGACGAGAGGAGGCGAGCGCGGCAGCCCGGAGACTCCTCCTCGCCGCCGCCGCCGCCGCCGCCGCCGCCCCCTCCCCTCCCGTCCCCTCCCCTCTCCAGCAGCAACTCCTCCGCCAGCCCGACCCCCGAGCGATCCGGAGCCGACCCGCGCCCCCACCCCACCCCACTGTGCTGCGGGCGCGTACTCCCAACCCGGAAAGAAAACTACCCAGGTGGCTGGGAGTAAACAGGCACTTCGAGCAAAGAACGAAAGGAGGGGGGAAAAAAAAGCAAGCCACAAAGCCGGGAGGTTGGGAAGCCGAGGCCTGGTCTCCCTCACCCCCCCACCCCACCCCCACCCCCACCGCCAGCCTCTTGGAAAATGCGCCCGCGTCTGGAACGCGGCTGGGGAGGCTGGGTCCCTCCGTACCTGCTCTGCTCGCAGGACCGCAGCTCGGGCCGCGAGGGCGCCCAGAAGTGGCAAGTGTCTCCCGCACGCGCAGCCATCCCCTCTGCAAGGTCGGCGGTTGCACACACACGCACACACACACACTCGCGCGCCCGCGGAGAGGGACGTGGTCCTGCCCCCACCCCCTCCCCACGCCGCCACCCCCACCTCCCAGCGGCAGCGCCCCCCGCCCGCGGAGCCCGCGCGCCGAACCTGCTGCCAGGACGCCCGGCGGGGCTGCCGCCGCTGCAGCCAGCCCCGGAGCTGCGCTGCTGATGGCGGCGGCCGCAGCTCGGAATCTCCGCGACCACCGCGCGGCGGCGGCGGCGGCGGCGGCTGGGCGCCCTCCTTCACTTGACAACCCCAAACACAAACAGAACCTCCTCCCGCGGCGGCTCCCGGGGCCCCCCCAACCCCCGGCTCCGGCCCCCTCCCCGCCGCCGCCGCCGCCCCAGCAGCAGCAGCAGCAGCAGCCGCTGCCGCCACTAAAGGCCGGCGACTGGCACTCTCACCGCCCAGCTCTGAAATATTAAACAGGGGAGCCGGCCGGGGGGCGGCGGGGGGAGCGCGGGGCGCGCGGGCGGGGGCCGCAGGCGCCGGGCGGGAGAGGCGGCCGCGCTCGCCGGCGCCCGGGGCCGCGGCATGACCGCCGCCGGGGAGCGGGTGTCCGGGGTGGGGGTGGGGGGCGCGCACCGCGGCGAGGCGGGGCGGGCGGACCCCCGGGGCGGGCGGACCCCCGGGGCGGGTGGGTGGGCGCCCCCGGGGCCAGGGAGAGGGGCGAGGAGGGCGGGCGCGGGCTTTTTTACCTCTCCCCGGGGGCAGAGTAGGGCACGTTTAGCGTCTTTAGGGGCGACGCGAGGAGCGCGGGCCGGGGCGGCGCGGGGGAGGGAGGGCGAAGGTCGGAGGCTTTCCCGCGGCTGGGCGGGGCGGCAGGGGATCCCCGGGGGCGGGAGGCGGGGAGACCGCGGGCTGCGACGCGCGGGCGGGGCTGTGGGGGGCGTCCCCCGGCGAGGTCACCCTCGGGCGCGGCGGCCAGGCCGGACTGGCTCGGCCGCGGGGCCCGGCCCTGGCTTAGGGGCGGGCTGGGCGCCCCGGATCGGGGCCCGATCGGAGTCCCGGGTCTCCCCGGCCGGGCGAGCCCGGGGCCGCGGCTCCGCCCCGCCCCGCCGCCGCAGCGACGGGAGGCGGGGGGCCCGGGGCGGAGTTAGGGACGCGAGGGGCGGGAGCCCGGGGTCGCGCCGGCTCGGGGACTGGCGCCCGGCTGGGGCGCAGGGGCGGGCCCGCCGGTCACGCGGCCCCGGGCAGGCCTGGCCGGGCCGCGCGGCCGGGGGGGCGGTTGGGCCGGGGAGAGGGGCGGGGACGGGCGGGGCGGAGGCAGCTCGGTACCGGCTCTTTACTTTCCTAAAGCAGGATGTGGGCCGGACCGCTGACGTCATGGGGTCCCCCAGCCCCGCCCCCCGCCCCTGCCGGGAGGGGGAGGGGAGAGGGCGGGCCCGGGGGCGGGGGGGGACCCCAAGGGGGTTTCCTCAGCAACGCGTGGAGGGAAGGAGAAAGTCATTGTGAAACTTGAAACTCATTAACTTTGAAAAACAACTTTATAAAAAAAAAAAAAAAAAACCGGGAGGGAGGCCGGGGTGTTGGGTTAAAGGGTGGAAGGGGACACATTATTAACCCTGAACTGAAACTACGCTTTGGTGGCGGATGTTCTATTAAAAGATTGAGGAAAGCCAAGGTTATTCCAGAGGCCACGGCCGTGCCCGCCGGTGGTTCCCAGAGCCCGAGCTGCGAGCGCAGTTTAACCCTTAGGGCTCCGCTTTGACAGTTTAGGGGCCGAAAGGAGAAGGCTCTTTTGGGTCTGGAGAGGGAGTTTCGGGGCTGAGCAGGCGATCTGGCCCCAGGGTCGCAAGAAAGAAAGAAGAAGGAGTAATTACCATAAACCAGAGTTTGACCTCGGGTGCTAGAAAGCAAGAGAGGAAGGGGAGAAAAAAGCAATAGAGGAGGGGGAGAAAAAAGCAATGGAGGAAGCAAGGCTTGGAACTCTATGGAAAAGTGATCAGGAGGGGATGGACCAGGGTAATGACGAAGGTTTTCAGGGTTAGACCTAAAGAACATTAGGTCTTTATCGTTTAAAGTCTGAGGCTCAGAAATTCCACATGTATCCCTAAAGAAGCAGGCACAAATGACTGGTTAACGGAGCCACGCTCAACTTGGGAGGGATAAGGTAAAACAAAAAAAATTGATGCAGAAAAAATTCTCATATAAAAACCAAAATGCTTTCCCCTTTTAAGGAATAAAAATGCTGAACGACCGTACACCCACTCTGCTGGCCATCTGTGCAAACTTGAATTGTTCCCTGGGGCTTCCATAAAGATATCTAGGTTTTCCTTGCTAGGGTTGACCCCTAAAATTCCTGGGAGGAAATCCTACCTCTAGCTCAGCTGAGCTTAGAAAAGCTTAATGCACCAGAATATGAATGACTAAAAATGGAATACTCAATAATAGCGAGCTTGTAACCAAAAATACTGTCCTGTAAAGGGAGGAATATGCCTATTAAAAACTAGATTTGGTCACAAAAGCAAAGATCAGCCAACAGCTACCTAAATTTGAAATAATGTTTAGTACACTACGCCTCCAACCTTGCAATGAAATAATACAATCTTTTTCATTTTCGATGTGATAAAATCATCTGTCATGAAATTTAATTGACATCTAATGGACTGCAATCACAAAACGTATGTAAATATAACTTTGAAACTTGAATGAAAAAAAAAATCCACTTAAATGTGAAAGTATACTTCATCTGTCAGAGGATAAAAATCAAGGTAGCTTGATGATTATCGACTCTACTTTGTGTCACTGGCTAAATCAAAATTACTAACAATACATTTTTAACCCAATGGCCCTGACCATAACAAATATACAGTGTGCACACAAGGTTTATATGGGATTTGGCATTGCAGTGAACTCTTTTAACAAATTAAATATGCGATTTGGAGTCGTCATAGATTAATTTTGTCATTTCAGTTTGTTAAGTTTTTTGTGCAATGGACTACTCACAATTTGCCTTTCTTGAGATCAAATCAACAGTAATCTTTTTTCTGAAACAGACACATTTCCCCATTTTCTATTTCCGAATTTTCTAGATGCAGTTTCTTTTCCTAATTCTGCCTACAATTCTAACTTCCTAGTCATCAGACTGCAGGGGACTCCAACTAAACTATAAGGTAACTACAGTCGCCTTTAATCATTTTGTGGCAAATTAAATACAGTCTCTCAAATTATATCTTATAAACGGAATGGGGGGGGGGGACTTTTTTTTTTCCTGAACCAGAAGATGAAATGGGAATGGTAAAAAGCAATTTGAACTGTCAAAACTTCTGGAACATTGGGGAAGGACACCGTACTAAAAAAAAAAAAAAAGGAGGGGGGGCTCCTAGGGTCCCCATTCTCTCTGCCTGCACCGCCCACCCCCGGGCCGCGCGAACGCTTAGGGAGCCCCCCTCGGGGACTGGGGTTCAAGTGAGGGCAGTGGCCCTGGCAGGCTCTGAACACGGTTTCCCTGCACAGACTTTGGGGAGAACACCAGTTCCTCCCCCCTCGGGCCCCGGGGCTCCGTCCGGGGATCCCACGGTGCCGCCGCGCCCAGCGCCTCCGCCCGCGCGACCCCTGCCCCGAGTTCCCACGCGGCCGCGCGGCCCGGCCCGGCTCGGGCGCCCCCCTGGCGCGGCCCCGCGGCCCCGGCCCTCCGCCCAGCGCGCGGCCCGGCTGCGCCAGCGCCACGCGGAGATCCCGGGGGTTCCTCCCCGCCGGCCGCCGGGTCACGCCGCCGCCCGGCCCTCCCCTCCGCCCTCCGCCCTCGGCGCGCGCCGGGCTCTTCCCGTCCACCGGCCGAATCCCCTCCTCCTCCTCCTCCTCCTCCTCGGGGCGACCCGGCGACGAGACCTGCCCCGCGCTCTCTGCCAACCGTGCCCACCTCCCGCCCCCCCGGAGCCCAGGCTCTCCTTCCCCAGCCGGACAAAAGGACCGAGAGAAAACTTACCCGGACTGCCACGCAAAAAAAACAAAACAACCAAACAAAACTCTGATCCACAGCTTCCTGGGTTTAACTTTTAATTTTTAAAAACAACAAAAGCAGAAACCAAAAGCCTCCTAGGTTGGAAGTGGGCGTGAGAGGAAATGCTAGGGGGAGGCGCTTCGTTCCCTCGTCTGCTTTTGCACCCCCCCTTTTCTGGCCCCTGCCTGGGGCTTTGATGTTATCTGGTGCACCGCCTCCGCTGGGTTCAGACCGTGGGCTCCGCGCCCAGAGTGATACACAGATATTTGGCACTTTTAAATGCCGGTTTGAAGGGAGGGAAGCAGGTGGTCACGGTGAAGGATTCCCACTTCTCAGCCCCGGCCTTGAGAAAGGAGCTTCTGTCCGTCCCAAGCTTCCCTTTTGTTACCTGGACTGAAATGAACAAACCCTCAATCTAGTTAATCCCGGGGAGAAGGGCCATGTGGCATTTTTTTCTGTTAGACTTCACACCAAAAAAAAAAAAAAATGAGGCCTTCTGAATCAGATTCATTTTCCCTCCACTCAGCACAAACTTACAAGGTGGTGGTGTACGTTTTCTCAGGCTTTGTTTGGTTTTCTGATCTCCGTTTTGAAAGTAAATATGATTTCCCTTCTAAGATAGACCTGCAGCCTGGGAGAGACAAGTTACCTCTGAAGAATATTTTTTGTTGTTGAGTCGTTCAGTCGTGTCTGACTTCTTTGCGACCTCATAGACTGTAGCCCTCCAGGCTCCTCGGTCCAGGGGATTCTCCAGGCCAAGAATACGGGAGTGGATTGCCGTTTCCTTCTGCAGGGAATCTTCCTGACCCAGGAATCGAACTCATGTGTCCTGCAAGTCTCCTGTATTGCAGGCAGATTGTTCACCTCTGAGCCATCTGAAGAATATAAACTGGGTAATAACATGCTCTTTATATACCATTCTTACAGGTTAGAGTCTCCCAGAACCCTCCCCGTCCCATTATGGAAAGCTTATAACTGTTGATTTTATCTTTGCTGGACACTAGCAGAAACTGAATGCATTTTTACATTAGGTTAGCAGTCTCAGGACCATCACAAACAGAGCACTAACAAAGAATGCTTTTTTTTTTTTTTAAACAGATTAGCAATCAAATATTGCACAGTCTGCCATTCAGCTGACTATTCATCCCCTTTATGCCAACACCGACCTTGTTCAGGCCTTGCCCTCTGGGAGTTTACAAATTAATGGAGACAGAATAAACACATGGAAAAAATACCTAGAGGGAAAAAAAGATACAAGAAGAAGCTTATAAACAGAGCCAATTAAAGCTATACAGTTACTTACATGATTGCTGAGAGCTTTCTGGACTGGGTGGAGGGCAGGATTATCAGAGAAAGTTTCATCTTGAGGGTGAGTTCTGAGTAGGATTTTGAAGGAGAGAAGGTTCATGCTTTGGCAATAGGATGAGAATAGCATTCCAGACAAGGGAAATAGCTTGAAGGTGAGAGCAAGTGAACATGTGTGATGGATTTTCTGGCTAGAGCCACAGGTCAAAGTAAATGTGGAAAAAAGAAGGGTGGCCATATAAATGCAGCCTCCCAACTAGGGTACTTTTGAGAGGGAGCAAGAGGCCATGAATGCCCCCAATGAGAGGCATTCGCCTGTCACTCCCAGCCAAATGGGAAGAATGTGTTCTCTCCTAGTGAGATGTGAACTTTGAAGACTGAATGCCCTGGGGAAAGCTTTCTTGGGCATCCTTAGGAAGGAATTAAGTCATGATGCTACATGTTCTTTGGAGACATTTTGGACTCAGAATGATCTTTTAAAGGAAAATTATTATTACTGCTGGATTTAGAATCTTCATGGTAGTATTTTTAATGACAGTAGTAATAGTAGTACTTCTGTAGCAACAGAGATAGTGGTAGCGTAGATCTTCCTTGATTTACAGTGGTGTTGTGCCCAGTAAACCCATGGTAATTTGAAAATATCATAAGTCAAAAATGCATTTAATACATCTAATCTACTGAACATCAGAGCTTAGCTTTGTGTGGGTGCTCAGTCGTGTCCAACTCTTTGCAACCCCGGGGACTGTAGCCCAGCAGGGTCTTCTGTCCATGGGATTTTCCCAGGCAAGAATACTGGAGTGGATATCCATTCCCTTCTTCAGAGGATCTTCCCATCCCAGGGATCAAACCCAGGTCTCCCACATTGCAGGCAGATTCTTTACAATCTGAGCCACCAGGCAAGCCCAAGAAAACTGGAGTGGGTACCCTATCCCTCCTCCAGGGGATCTTCCCAACCCAGGGATCAAATCTGAACCCACATCTCCTGCATTGCAGGCGAGTCTTTACTACTGAGCCTCCAGGAAGCCTAGAGTGTAGCCTAGCCTACTTTATACGTGCTCAGAACACTTACATCAGCCTTCAATTGGGCAAAAGCATCTAGCACAAAGCCTATTTGATAATAAAGTTTTGGATATCTCATGTAACTTATTGAATACTGTACTGAAAGTGAAAACCTGAGTGGCTGTATGTATTTGCTTTTTTACCCTCTTGATGATGTCGCTGACTGAGAACTGTGCCACTGCCCAGCACTATAGTAGTGTGAATTGCTAACCTGGGAAAAGATCAAACTGAAAAAAAGTATGATTCTGATTGAATCTTGCTTTTGCAGTATTTTTTAGTTTAAAAAAAAAGTAACTCAAACCATCCTAAGTCCAGGACACTCTGTGTATCTGTATCACCAAAAAATAGTGTTAGTAGCATTTGTATCGGAGAAGGCGATGGCACCCCACTCCAGTACGCTTGCCTGGAAAATCCCATGGGCGGAGGAGCCTGGTAGACTGCAGTCCATGGGGTCGCTAGGAGTCGGACACGACTGAGTGACTTCACTTTTACTTTTCACTTTCATGCACTGGAGAAGGAAATTGCAACCCACTCCAGTGTTCTTGCCTGGAGAATCCCAGGGGCGGGGGAGCCTGGTGGGCTGCCGTCTATGGGGTCGCACAGAGTTGGACACGACTGAAGCGACTTAGCATCAGCAACAGCAGCATTTGTATGGGCAGTAATAGTTAGAGTAGTATTTGTGTGGGCCATTACAGCAGATAGTGGGGTCTCCCAGATGGTGCTAGTGGTAAAGAACCTGCCAATGCAGGAGACATAAAAGATGCAGGTTCAGTTCCTGGGTTGGGAAGATCCCCTGGAGGAGGGCACGGCAACCCACTCCAGTATTCTTGCCTGGAGATTCCCCACGGACTAGGAGCCTGGCAGGCTATGGTCTGTAGGGTCGCACAGAGTCAGAGAGGACTGAAACGACTGAGCACACGTGCACGTAGATCGTGTTCGTGTCCCAGAAGTTGTTATAGTTCTGTTTGTATCAGCAGCAGTAGAAATAATAGCCGCAGTGGTGGTGGAGGTAATTGACAATTACTGAGAGTGTATAACTTACCAGGCTTTCCTGTATAAACTCACTTACTCTCCACCATAAACCCATACCACAAATGAAGAAACAGAGGCTTAGAAATGTTAAATAATACGCCTGTAGCCACAGAGCTGGTAAGGGGGTGGATCTGCGATTGGAACCCAGAGGAAAACAAGATGCTAAAGTTCACAGATTATAGTTTCTGAAAAACATCACAGTAATTCTATAACATTGTACCTCCGTGAAACAAAGAAGAAAAAGGAGTGTCAAAAAGGTCCATTGTTTCAAGTTTTGAGAACTTGGTAGATTGTGTGATGAAAATGGCAAAGTTCGGATGGTGCAATGCTTAAGGAATAGAAGAGAAAATGATTTTAAATGTAACCATATTGAGGTTTGGGGGCTCTCTAGGTTGCACTAGTGGTAAAGAGTCCGTCTGCCAATGCAGGAGACACAAAAGATGTGAGCTCGATCCCTGGGTGAAGAAGATACCCTGAAGTAGGAAATGGCACCCCGTCGTAATATTCTTGCCTGGAAAATTCCATGGGCAGAGGAGCCTGGCAAGTCCATGGGGCTACAAAGAGTTGGACATGACTGAGCGACTGAGGAGATAACATGTCCAGGTTTAGGGTTTTCCCAGGTGGCACAGTGGTAAAGAATCCACCTGCCAATGCAAGAGACACAAGAGATGTGGGTTCAATCCCTGGGTCAGAGGGAAATCCCTTGGAGTAAGAAATGGCAACCCACTCCAGTATTCTTGCCTGGAAAATTCCATGGACAGAGAAACTTGACGGGCTACAGCCCATAGGGTTGTGAACAGTCGGACATGACTGAGTGCACACACACACACAGGTCCAGGTTTAAGAACGATGGTTTAATTCACACTTATGCCCATATTGATACCACTAACCTTGTGTGTGTGCGCTAAGGCACAACAGTTGTGTCCAACTCTTTGCAATCCCCTAGACAAAGGAGCCTGGCAGGCTACGTTCGTGGGATTCCCCATGCAAGAATACTGGAGTGGGTTGCCATGCCCTCCTCCAGGGGGTCTTCCCAATCCAGGGATCAAACCCACGTCTCTTATGTCTCCTGCATTGACAGGCAGATTCTTTACCACCTGGGAAGCCACGAATCTCAGTTTACTCATCTGTAAAGTGGATGTAACTGGAGTCTTCATAGATATATTATGTGGATTGGATGAGTTGGTATTTCTAAAGTGTTTAAAATATCCTCTAAACTTATAGTTATAAATATATACTAATATATATATGTCATATATATATGACAAATTCCTTATTGCTTGTCCAGCTCTCCACTAAGTGTGCTTTAACCTTAATTACCTTTTAAATATCGAGGAGAGTCTCTGGAGACTGAGGAGGCCTGATAACTAAATGGAACATGGTGCTCTGGATGGGATCCTGGCATAGAGAGGACATTAATGGAAAAACTTGGTCACATCCAAATAAAGGCTGGAGTTCAGTCAATAGTAATGTACTCATGGCATCTTTTTGTTTTTGATCAAATGTGATATAAAAATGTCAAAAATGGGGGAACTGGATGAAGGTACGCAGGAGTTCTCTGTACGATCTTGATAAGTTTTCTGTAAATATAAAGTTGACTTTAAAAATAATGACTCATAGCTACAGAAAGAGTTGTTAGCCAGGCTTTTCTGATGAAGGAACTCAGGCTTAGAGGTTAAGTAACATGTCCAGAGTCAATCACATCTGGCCTTACAGAGACCCTCACCGTCTGCAGTGGAGCCCAGCCACTGAACCCTTGGTCCTGCTGTCTCCTAGGGGGTCTGAGTTCTCCTTTTCACTCCCCTCATCCCTGAGGCCATCCAGGCTAGGAGAACAGGTGTGGCCTACACAGAGTTCTGTAGAAGATAATGTTTTTTTTCAAGTTCCCTTTCTCCTCTTTGAGATCGAATTCCCACCATGATGGCCTCTCTAGTAGAACCAGTTTTCAGGTTTATATATATATATATATTTAAGGTTTAAAAATATTTTATATGTTATATCTTAAGCTCAAAATACACCAGGTTATTAGGTTATCCCTGGCATATTTTCATTTTAGTGGGGGGTTATATCTATAATTGGGCTTCCCAGGTCGGGCAGAGGTAAGGAATTCACCTGCCAATGTGGGAGACTTAAGAGACACAGGTTTGATCCCTGTGTCTGGAAGATCTCCTAAAATAGGAAATGGCAACCCTCTCCAATATTCTTGCCTGAAAAGTCCTATGGACAGAAGGGCCTGGAAGGTACAGTCCACGGGGTCTCAAAGAGTTGGACATGACTGAGTGACTGAGCATGCATGCCTGTCTATAATTATGGGATTTCAGCCTCAGCCTAGGGGTCTACGAGGTGTGTGGACCAGGCTATGGGATTCAACACAACATTAAAGCATTTCAAGTTTCCTGTTGATAACATGGGTTATAAGTAAACTTTTCTTCCTGTAAATAAAATACCAGCCCCACCACTCCACCCCCACCAGCTCTAAGGTACCCTCTTTCTCCAAGCACACCCCATGCCTGCCTACTTCCAACACTACCTTCTCTGCCACCCCAAACCTTACCAGCTCCCAAACTCACCAGCTTCTGGCTTTCTACATGTTTTGAGGGCTCTAAAAAGTTGTCTCTAGGTGCCTGCTCACTGGATGAAATTTTGCAACTGAAATGCTTCTGGTAAATAACTCAAACTTATCCTTTTTTCCCCTTCCCCAAACTCGATGCTGTCCCGCTCTGTGTTATTTCATTTTGTTTGTATACGCCCATGGTTTAGTCTATGATTTTGAGTTTATTGATATCTTCCTTTCATAGTAGTTCCTATTGTGAAAAATATCTATGGGTATCAATAAACAGCGGAACCCAGGCATGGAGAGTCCAAGTCCAAATTGGGAAAAGTTAGAGAAAGGATGATAGACAGCATGGACTGTGTAAAAGCAAGACTCATATCAATACACAAGTAAGTGCTCAGCAAGGGGATAAAAGACAAGAGTTAGCCACTAAGAAGAGGACAAGAACAGCTCATAGTGAACTTTAACAGGCTTTGGGTACTTTTTACATTTCAGCTATTTTAATTCTGCAAGAGGAGTTGGAGCTTAATCTATAGTAGAAGGTAGGAAATGGAACAAGGATTATAGTAAGTCATCTATATAAGGGTGTGTGTGAGTGTGTGTGTGTGTGTGTGTACACAGAGTGAATGTCTGCCAGTCAGGCATCTACCTAAGGAAGGTGGGGTTATCATTTCTAAGATTTTTGGCTCCTGATGGATTCTGCACACATGAGGTTCGGTAATTATAAAAAATGCTGATGCAAGCAGAAAATCCTGGCACAGTCATGGTATGTAGTCTCTGAGCCGGAGTAACAGGACACGCATTTGTCTTCTGCTTGCAACTCTTACAACTGTCACTCCCAACTGTTGTGGAACCTTCTGGTTGCAAAATTCCACCCATCACATAGTAACAAGGGAGTCAAAACAGTTCCGCCCCCCTGAGCGCTGTGCACACAGCGGTTTCGTAAGCCTCTTCTCTCAGAAAGTTCCATAGTCCACCCCTGTGGGACAAAATAAAATGACTTATGGAAAGATAAATCAGACATTTCCCTAACAGTAGCTCTTCTAAAAGCACCCTAAAGTGTGTTTGGGAGAAAGAAGGTGGTAGCTTCTGAATTTTTTTCCAAAATATTTTTTTGCTTTTTACTGCTCCAATAATCATTTCTTACAAGTACCTGTCCTGAGTGCCTGACGATCTTATATCTATTTTGGTTCCATTAAAGCAAATTCACACATGTTTTTCCACTCAAATGTCTAATGAGATTAAGAAACTTTTCATTTCATTATTTACAAAAAAGTCTTGTCCCAAGCAATTATTACTCAGAAAAGTTTCCAAATACAAGTTACTTTATGACAGTGGTCTGTGATTCATATTCTCAAAAGGCCAAGCTGCCACCCTGCAACAAGTCACAAGAAAATATTTTATTGTGTTCGTTTTCACAAATTCAAAGAGAGCCAGAATAAATTTGGGCAGTATTTATGAAAGAAATTCGGGGATGCTGCAGAAATATTAGCAGATAATCATAAGAGCATGGATTTCTTGCTACTAAGATAACCTTGAAGCTTGCTTGATTTTTCTGCTAATCTAAAATATATGGCCGTATTGAGAGGTCATCATGAGACACTGACCAGTCGTGTAGCAGATAAATCATAAGAACCATTCTTCTAGGTTAAAAAGATCCCAGAAAAGAAAGAAGTATTAATGTTTCTTATCATGGTCAAATTACAACTTAGACACATCAGTAATTAGCAACCTAAGATTAATGCACTAAAGTTCAGTTCAGTTCAGTCACTGAGTTGTGTCCAATTCTTGGCGACCCCATGGACTGCAGCACTCCAGGCTTCCCTGTCCTTCACCAAATCCCAAAGCTTGCTCAAACTCATGTCCATTGAGTCAGTGATGCCATCCAATCATCTCGTTCTCTGTCGTCCCCTTCTCCTCCTGTCTTCAATCTTTCCCAGCATCAGGGTCTTTTCTAATGAGTCAGCCTTTCGCATCAGGTGGCCAAAGGATTGGGACTTTAGCTTCAGCATCAGTCCTTCCAATGGAGATTCAGGATTGATTTCCTTTAGGATTGCAAGCTCTTAAGAGGCATTTTACAGCGTCCTCATCTTCCCTGGTGACTCAGATGGTAAAGAGTCTGCCCAAAGTGTGGGAGACCTGGGCTCGATCTCTGGCTCGGGAAGATCCCCTGGAGAAGGAAATGGCAACCCACTCCAGCATTCTTGCCTGGAAAATCCCATGGATGGAGGAGCCTGGCAGGATACAGTCCATGGGGTCGCAAAGAGTCGGACACGACTGAGCGACTTCACTTTCTTTTCTTTCTTTCATCTGTAAAATGGGGTGATAATCATAATTTATATCCCAGGGATGCTTTATGAAAGAGCAGTGAGTGCTTATTAAGTCATCTGGAAGTATCTGCTTCTAGAAAAGTATATAAGTAAACATTATAGTTCCTCCTCTTTATCCTCCACTGTGTGTGATGTCTTTTATGTTCTCCCTGTATCTATTATATCCTCCTTTCTTTCTCCATTTACATAGTATTGATACATGATTGGATTCCTTTTTAAGTAAGCATTTATCTCCGTATCTTGTAAATACTTGCCATTTTGCTGCTCTGTTTTCTTTCTTGTCTGTGCTTCTGAATTTGAAGTGAATAGCTTATTCTTAAACCTAGGACAATATTGTTTTTTGGTTCTATAAAGTCTGTGAGTTGGACATTTGCCCTCTAAAATTAAATTAGAATTACTACTTCTAATAATATTTACAAGCAGATTGAATTCTTTAGATGGAGATTGTGCACAATCTTGTTTTCCTTCTAGTTTGTATTGGCCTGACATCTGACTTCTGGAATATAGATTCTTTCACTAATTAAAATCAGAATTATCTCTTTACAACCACTCATAACCCACAATTCTGACATTTCTAACAGAATTTTCTAATTCCCTAAATTTTCTATTAACCAAAACCCTCCTGCCTGTTTTCCTGACACCAACTCCCTGCTTTTTTCCCCATATTTAGAAGATTCGGGATTTAATTATTATCATCCTAAGACATAGAAGCCCACTGTGATACATTAAAATTTGTTTTTTCCTCACTCTTTTCTTGAAAAGATTGCTAAAGATGAAAAGCAAGTGCAGCCTATACTACATTTAATAAAAAGCTTCTCAATAGTAGATTTAATTCAGCAGTACTCAGAGTTGCCAATATGAACATTGGAGGGTGTCTGGAGAGAGAACACAGTTGTCCATCGTGAAAACAACTTGGGAAAGATAGGGCTAGAGTCCAAACATTCCGAGCTTCCCTTAATCAGCCACTAATTATCTCCTAAAAATAACGCTCTGATCATGTAACTGAAGAAACCCAGTGGCTCCCAACTACGAGATGAAGCCCATATTCCCAGGCCGGCTTTCAAACCACCGTGCGACCCGAGTGTGTATTTCCAGTGTCATCATCAGCCGCTTCCCTAAATACAGTCTTCATTTCAGCTACATTGGCTCCACTTGCTGTTTCTGCAGTAAGTTTGAAGCGTCCTTTCCTCTGTATTTCTAATCATCGTCACCACAAGGAATGCCTGCCTTCCTCCTCTTTGGTTCATCGAAACCCTACCCATTCTCTAACATCCGGATGAACTGTCCCCTTCCCGTGACCAGTCTGTGAGACGGTCCAACGGACTCATATAAAATTGACGTACTCTCGACTAGGCAGGCAATCGTGTCTGCAATGCCAAGTGCCATTGCGTGACTTTTTCTGTCTTCTGGTCTCAATTGCTTAGAATAAACAGCTCTTATTATTTCATATAACCCCCCCTCTTTAGTCTTCCTTATTAATTAATTAATAACCAACTCTGGTTGGCTATTAAGGATGCAACCAAAGCATCCTTGCAGGGAAATAAGACCCATAAGCTATTACTTTTTGCGTCTAATACTGTGTGTGTGTCTGTGTGTGTGTGTAAAACATAGATAAGTGGTAACTGTCATCGTTAAAACCACATAGTAGTTCAATACAGACAAGCTTTCAGCAATCTTCAGTTATAGCATTTAGACTTCACATTCTAGACTCTTTCCAATCTGAGATAACATGCTAGGCCTAATTTGCATTCACTGTAAAATATAGATTTAAAAACAAAATTCATCTGCACATTTTGCCCTTTTCTTCAGTACTCGAAAATCTTCCTAAACTCAGGGTGTTAAACACACCTTTGTTTCCTCCAATTTAACTGTGATTCAATTATGAGTAACTTAACACTAAGCACCACAGTTTTCAACATCTCCTGTCCTCAAGATGTGATTGACCATGGAAGCACTGCAATGTAGGAAAGATGACAGTAAGACTTCTGTGCAAACATGACATCCTAAGTATATTTAGTACCCAATGGGTCTTAGTATGGTCTCTTTCAAAACAATTGTTTTTTCTATCCAATTGTTAGAAGTTTGTGTTCATTCATTGCAAACACATACATTGTATAATACTAACCCCTCCAACATCTGGGGCAATCCTGACTTTATCTCAGCTTTGTGAAGCTTTCAACTTCTGTGCTGACCAAGAAACTATCCAAGTAAGAACACCTATTTAATAAATAGAATGATTTTTTTTCTTACTAATGACCAAATATGATTGTTAAAATGCTTTGAATGTGATACAGAACCTACTTGCATGTGTCATCTTGGGCAAGTTATGTTTTTTTCTCAGCTTCAGTTTTCTTACTTTGTATATAGTGGTAGCATACGGAGGAGCCTAGTGAGATAATACAATTTAAAAAAAAATAAAACAACTGTTCAAAAAGCATAAGATGTTATATAAACTATAGCTGCAGTGCATGCATACTTCAGGGCTGAGAGTTGAGGTACAGACCACAGCAATTTGAATTTTTGGTTTCCCTGTGCATCAAAAAGCTATGTTTACTCTGTTACATGCAGTAATAGCATTGTCTAAAGAGAAGTACATACCTTCATTTTCAAATGTTTTATTGCTACAAAGTGCCAAAGCAATTATAATAGTAATATCAAAGATCACTGATTGTGGATCACCATAACAAATAATGAAAATGAAAAAGGTTGAAATAAGGCGAGAATTAAGAAAATGTGACGCAGAGACACAAGTGAGAGAATACCATTGGGAAAACAGCGCCGATGGACGTGACCCACGCAGGGCCGCCACAAACCTTCCATTTGTGAGAAACTCGGTGGGCTGCCATCTATGGGGTCGCACAGAGTCGGACACGACTGAAGTGACATAGCAGCAGCAGCAGCAGTGTCTGTGAAACACAGTGAAATGAGGGATGTGCCCGTGTGCTAAGTTGCTCAGTCACGTCCCACTCTTTGAGACCCTGTGGACCAGAGCCCACCAGGCTCTTCCGTCCATGGGATTCTCTGGGCAAGAACACTGGAGTGGGTTGTCATGCCCTTCTTCAGGGGATTTTCCCCACCCAGGGATCAAACCTGCGTCTCTTACGTTTCCTGCATTGGTAGGTGGCTTCTTTACTCTAACGCCACCTGGGAAGCCCCCACAACGAGGTATGCCTGAATATTAATATGTTTCTTTGGTCTCAGCCAGCCTGGTTAAATCATGCTTGACAGTGCTTCCCACAGCTGGCTCTACATCCTGCTTCTAAGGACTGGAAGCTTGCCTGTTCTCTCCAACTCCTAACTCCTAATCTAACCCATCCATTTATCTTGCTTTTTGCAGAAGCCCTTGACTAGCTCGGGGGAGAGAGTTAAGACCATTCAAGTGGGAAGTCCCTGAGCCCCTGATACACCACGGTTGTTTAGTGACTCCTCCTTTATCTCTGTCATTGCCACTCCCTCCGTTACAATGCCCACCCACCCTGGGCCCCACAGAGATGATCATTTTGCTTGGCCTGGCAATGTTTACAGATACATTATCACTGTAACCATGTGTGTTATTATGAACACTACTGAAGGCTAAACCATACCACTGACTACAATGCTTTTTCTTTATTTCCCTGGTGAAAATAAGTGCCTAACCTGTGTATGTGCTATGTCATCCAATCTAAGATGGGCAAATGCCATCTTGATACATTCAAACTCACTCAATATAGTATTAATTTGGTCTTAGTGGTGAGTTCAGTCCTGGAGCTTCTTGACCTGGGAAGAGTAACCCTAGGCCGTCCATGCCACTGCTTCCATGGGCCATGCCCTCCAACCATCCTAGAGATTGTCTCCCCTGGTTTCTCAAGGAGGGCACCATCTCCTGGATCCTGTGCCTTCCTCATAGTTTGCTCCCTTATTTGGGTGGTGCCCATTCTCCAGGGGCTTCCTAAGAAAGGATTTATAGAAAACAACACTTTTTGAGACTTGGAACATCTGAGAATGAATATTCTACCTTCACACTATATTTCTAATTTGTCTGAATAAGAATTCTAGGATGGAAACAATTTTTCCTCAGAATTTTGAAGGCATTAATTCATTTTCTTCTAGCTTTGAGCATTACTTAAATTGAGAAATATCCTGCCATTCTGAATCTCAATTCTTCTTAAGACATCACTTCTTTCTAGAAGCTCTCGGTATATCTGTTATCGCCAGGGCTTCTGAAATTCCACCATGATGTATCTTAGTAAAAGTAAGTGTCTCTCAGGCGTGTCTGACTCTTTTCGACCCTATGGACTGTTGCCTACCAGGTTCCTCCGTCCATGGGATTTTCCAGGCAAGAATACTGGAGTGGGTTGCCATTTCCTTCTCCAATGATGTATCTTAGTGAAGGTTTAATATTATCTCTGGTGCTGGGTTTATTTTGATCTAAAATCACATGTCCTTGTGTTTGGGGAACCGCTGAGTTATTTCACTAGGGATCATCTCATTTCTATTTGCTCAGTTGTCTCTGTGGAGCTCCTATCAGATAGGTGCTCAACCTCCTGGACACGCCCTCTAGTTTTAAACTTCTATCCTCTGTTTCCCATGTTAGTTTAACTTCTGGAAGGTCTCCTCTAATTTATCTTCCATCTCTTCTACTGAATTTTTTATTTCCACCATTCCGTTTTTAATTTAAACTGTCTCTTTACCACCACACACCCCTCCCCCAAGTATTCTTTTTCTAAAATAGAATCCTTGTCTTATACATGGCACAGCTTATCTCTGAATGTATTAACGATCATTTTTCAGTTTTACTTCTCCCCCCAGTCTCTGTTTTCTCCCATGGCTGATTATTCGTTTCAGCCTCTCTCATTGGAGAAGCAGATCCTGCTGATCCTTGCCTGGATGTTCTCTAGGAATGGAAGCTAAAAGCTCATCAGGTGAGTGGGTGACTAGCGGTTATTCACCAGGGACTTCACTGGTGAGCTGGCTTCGCTCTTCCTGGCAGAGCACTCGGAGTCAGTATTTCTGGGTTGTTTCTCTTAGGCTGGTCAGGCGCTCTAGAGAAGACTTTAATCACCTGTGTGGATGTGTGTGCGTGTGTGTGCACATGTGTCCCCACCAGTGTTTCAGACCAGAAAAGGGCAAGAAATACTGGAGGGCTTCTCTGGTGGCTCAGTAGTAAAGACTCTGCCTCCCAATGCAGAAGATAAGGGTTCGATCCCTGATATGGGAAGATCTCACATGCCCTGGAGCAAGCAACTAAGCCCGAGCGTCTCAACTACTGAGTCTGTGCTCCAGAGTCCAGGAGCCACAGCTACGGAAGCCAGAGTGCCCTGGAGCCTGAGTGCCACAGCAAGAGGAGCCACTGCAAGAGCTCCTCGAACCGAAACTAGAGAGTAACCCCCACTCACCACAACTAGAGAAAAACCCTCGCAGCAAAGAAGACCCAGCACAGCCAAAAAAGGAATACTTTTTTTTAAAAAAAGAACCTGTAAAAAAGAAAAGAAAAGAAAAGCTGGGCATCCTAGCCCTCAGTATGTAAGCTCAATCGTCTTGTTTTTAAGACTGTCCCCTCTGCCTGTCTGTCTCCAGGACATCATTTGCTCCAGTCATCTGCTGGGGTTGACAGCTGACCTGTGGCATGGAACAGGTGAGGGGTCTGGTGGGCTAGGTCCCTCTTAACCTCACTTCCAACAGAACTTCTGGAGTCCTAATGATACCCATTCCTGGATCTTTTTTTTTTTTTTTTTCAAAAAATTTCCCCTCGAATCAGGCTACTTCTCAACTTTTCCTGCAGCTGACTTAGAATTTAGCTTTCGCAGATCTGCTCCCAGCTTCCAAATTTTTGTTGCTGTTGTCTTCATTCTTGTTTATTTTGCCTTCATAGGTTTGTACCTTTCAAAAAAAAAAACAAAAGTCATTGTCATTTGAGTGAAGCAAATGAGCTAAGTGCTAATAATTAATCAGGGAGAGGGGTAAGCTAAAGGTATAGGATTATCTACAAGACTTAAAATAAATGAGCAATAAGGATATACTGCACAGCATGCGGAAATATAGCAATTATTTTGTAATAACTTTAAATGGAGTATAATATGTAAAAATATTGAATCTCTACATTGTACACTTGAAACTAAAGTAATATTATAAATCACCTATACTGCAATAAAAATAGATAAAATAAAATGCCATAGGGTATCTATTCACAATGGAAAAAAGATCCAGGTTATATTTTAATAATGAATTATTTTTAACATGCACTTTCATAACAACAGAACTTAAAGAAACATTTTGTTGTTTTTGCTCAGTCGTTAAGTAATGTCAGACTCTTTGGGACCCCATAGACTGCAGCATGTGAGGCTCCTCTGTGCCCTACTGCTGCTACTGCTGCTGCTAAGTCGCTTCAGTCGTGTCCGACTCTGTGCAACCCCATAGCCGGCAGCCCACCAGGCTCCCCCGTCCCTGGGATTCTCCAGGCAAGAACACTGGGGTGGATTGCCATTTCCTTCTCCAGTGCATGAAAGTGAAAAGTGAAAGTAAAGTCACTCAGTCGTGTCCGACCCTCAGCAATCCCATGGACTGCAGCCTTTTAGGCTCCTCCGTCCATGGGATTTTCCAGGCAAGAGTACTGGAGTGGGGTGCCTTTGTCTTCTCCGTGTGTTCTACTATCTCCCGGAATTTGCTAAAATTCAAATCCATTGAGTCGGTGATGCTAACCATCCCATCCTCTGTCTCCTCCTGCCCTCAATCTTTCCCAGCATCAGGGCCTTTTCCAATGAGTGGGCTCTTCCAATCAGGTGGCCAAAGTATTGGAGCTTCAGTTTCAGCAACAGTTTCATTCATTCTTCTGATGCGTATCTGTATTCTTGTAATTCCCTTTGGTGATGTGGGGAGGGGAACTGCTATGCAGTTAGCATAAAGGAGTAAAACTTCAGGAAAAATAAACAAGTTTAAACCCTTTTTTAAAACCAACAACATATTTTTTAAAAAATCTTTGATTTTTGATAATGGTTTAAAAATATGTCCTGATTCTTGTTTTAGTTAATTTGTTCCTGGTTAAACTGGGCCTTCTGGGTCTGCGGCCGTTCAGCTGGCTGGCGTTCCTGCTCTAAAATATACCTGTGCCTACGAGCTTCCTGCAGGTTAGTTTCCGCTGCTGCGGAAACTGCCATTACCCGCACTGCATTTCAATGACTTCCTGCAGGCGAACACCTGGAGGCAATCACCTGTGCTCGTCTGCCAGCAGACACAAATATGCTTTAGAACGGAAAAACTGAACGTCTGATTTAAGGGAAAAAAGACCAGCTCCTTGTGTAATGTTTTACTTCCGTCTGAATGAAATGCTAGGTTATTCGGTCTAGGAATTTGAGCCTCTAACCTAGTGCTTGTTGATCCTTTTTTTTTTCAGCACGGAATTGCCAAACAGAGATTTTTCTATTATCTTTACCCTCTGTCTGATGGATCAATTCTTCTGCTCTTACAGGATATGGGTCAGAGACAATGAGTAAAGAAGGATGAAAAATCAAGAACCTACTTTTTAATGGGAGATGGCAAGAATTTTAACTTGAGGTGCTTTAAGTAACAAGTTTACAAGTCTATTGAAAGCAGGTCAGGGTTCAAGAAGGAGTTCCAGGCTCCCCCGTCCCTGGGATTCTCCAGGCAAGAACACTGGAGTGGGTTGCCATTTCCTTCTCCAATGCATGAAAGGGAAAAGTGAAAGTGAAGTCGCTCAGTCGTATCCGACTCTTAGCAACCCCATGAACTGCAGCCTACCAGGCTCCTCTGTCCATGGGATTTTCCAAGCAAGAGTACTGGAGTAGGGTGCCATTGCCTTCTCCAACTTAATGGTTTTATAGACCATTAAATCATTATGCATGCAAGTGTATTTTAGTTCTTAATCAGTGTTACTAAAGAGTTTCGCTTCTTTTTCCTTTTATTCTCATTCAGACAAAACTACAGATGATTAACAAGCTCTGAAGCTTCCTTTATAACACAATCAAATTTCAATAAAAATTTCATTTCCTTCTCTAATTCCTCTTTCTATAATCAGCCTCATTTTTAGACTTACAGTATCATTTTATTTATTTTTAATCTTTTTTTTCTTCCTAGAGCCTTTAATCCTCATTTTATAGATATGTGCTCTGCTGTTCAGTCGTGTCTGACTCTTTGCAACCCCATGGACTGTAGCCCATCAGGCTCCTCTGCCCATGGGATTTTTCAGGCAAGAATACTGGAGTGGGTTGCCATTTCCTCCTTCAGGGGATCTTCCTGGCCTAGGGATCAAACCTGCATCTCCTGCATTGCAGGCAGATCCTTTTACCACTGAGCCATCAGGGAAGCCCCACTTTATAAATATATCTAACAATTCAGTTCCCCCTAGCACATTTTCCAATTTCTATTGTACATGTTACCAATGCACAAAGTTTGTGTTTTACCATAAGGCCTCACGTGTAAGGACCACCATGAGTTTTTGATCACCAGGCACCACACAGTCTCATCAAAACGCCCATCTGCACAACTACCTCCCTACTGGACAGGTTGCTAGACTTCTAAGCCTCCAAAATAAAACATGAGAAAATCCAAACTTTTTTCCCTCTCCTTTCTTCTGAGTCTAAAATCTTTGAATAGGTATTTGTATCAGTTAGCTTTTGTTGCATAACAAACCACCCCCAAACTTAGTAACTTAAGATATTCATTTAGCCCATAGTTCTGCAGGCTGGAGCCTGGTGGGTATTTCTGCGTGGGTATTCTGGTCTTGGCTGGATTTGCTTGTGAGTGTGGTCAGCTGCTGGGCTGGTGGAGGCTGGTTTATGTAGGAAGGTCTCAGTTGTGATGACTCATGGGCCTCTCATGGTCTCTCCTCTTCCAGCAGACTGTCTGGATCTTTACTTAGTGGTTCTGCCACGTTCAAGAGAAAGAACCAAAATGCACAAAGCCTTCTGAAGCTTTGGCTTGGAGTTGGAATTGGTTCATGAGCCTGCCATATTCTGTTTATCAAAGCAAGTCAAAGGCTAGCCCAAACTAAGAAGTAGGGGAACAGACTCCAAATCTCAGTAGAAGTTGAAATGTCATATAGCAAAAGGGTGTGCATTCAGTGAAGGAAATGCTTCATTGCTCAGTAGTGTTTGACTCTTTGCAACCCAGTGGACGGTAGCCTGCCAGGCTCCTCTGTTCATGGGATTTTTTTAGGCAAGAATACTGGAGTGGGTTGCCATTTCTTCCTCCAGGAGATCTTCCCACCCCAGGGATTGAACCCAGGTCTCCTGTTTCTCCAGCATTGCAGGCAGATTCTTTATCCGCTGAGCCATTGGGGAAGTCCCCAGTGAAAAAAATAGTTGCTTTCAGTTATTATACAATCTACCAAAGCAACCATCAGGGCTGCCAATAAAACCCATAGAGACTACCAATATAGGACAAATACTTCCCTCCATATGGAAAAGCTAAAAAGAAACAGCAACAAATCACCAGATATATGAAAAGAAAAGATTTGGAGGCTAAGAAAAGGGGAGGAATTTGAGAGAAGTAAAATCTCTTTTCCTCCTTACCAACTTTTAAAATCCACTGCAAGAAACAAAAGGCTATTTTGAAAATCTCTGATCTGTATTCTCCACATGATCTGAGAGTACATCACATCTATCAAAATAAGATCAAGTGTAATAAAAGGAGAAGAATCTGGGAACAGGACAAATAAAATGAAAGTGTTATTTTCTTGCATTTTCCTAAAAAAGAATAAAAGTTATAAATTGGTATTAGACTTTGATAAGTCAAAAAAATGATTGCTCTAACCTCTAGGCCACTCCCTAAAAGAATAATCAATGAGTGTGTTGCTTCCAAACTAATAGCAGGAAACCCTGAATCCTGTGAGCCCTGTTAGCAGCCCCCTAGAGGGTGGTTATCCAGGGCTGGTGGTGTGCAGTCACTCAGTTATGTCTGACTCTGTGACCCCATGGGCTATAGCCCGCCAGGCTCTTCTGTCCATGGGATTCTCCAGGCAAGGATACTGGAGTGGGCTGCCATGTCCTTCTCCAGGGGATTTTTCCAACCCAGGGATTGAACCCACGTCTCCAGTGTCTCCTGCATTGTAGGCAAATTCTTTATCCTCTGAGTCATTGGGGAAGTGTAGTATGGGAAAACCAAAAGATGAGTATAATTAGTACAAAAGGTATTAAAAATGGAGAACGAAAAAGGAACATAAAGTAGATGGGACAACTAATAAAGCATTCAATAAGATGCCCTCCCCAAGCCTCTAGGAATGGAGATGCACTCAAGAAATGAGCTCACACCAGAGAGGCCGGATGCTGGTGGGCCCAGAGGAAGAAAGTGGAGGATACTCGGCAAGCAGCCTACTGCATGATTCCTGACTCCATGGGCCGTGCACAGTTCCCTCGAAGGGGTTCTTGACCCTCCCTGTCCTTCCCTTGTCAACGCCACTCTTTCACTCCATCCCCAGAGCCTCTCCCCAGAATTTCCAGGATAACTGAATTTTTAAAATGTACTATTTATTCTTTAAAACACATACTAAAAAGAAGCTCAAGAAATCCAAAAGTTAGTTCTTTGAACAAGAATAATAGAAAGAAGACAGAAATAACAACTTCAAGAGTAAAATAAAAACAGATAATTTTTTTTTAACCCTGAATAGTGATACTGATTCTGAAAACATTACAAAAAAACATTATTCCGATACTTTTAAAGACATAGATGAAGTGGACAAATCCCTAAAGAAAATATAAAGTAGATGAGGAGAAATAGAACATTTTTGTAGTCCTTTTTCTATTAAGGATATTGAATCCATAATCAAAAGCCTTCCCAAAAAGAAACCTATCAGTTATTTAGGGGAAAAATGACATTCATTTTACCAAACTTTCAAAAAGAATAGACAAAGAATATTCTTCATTTCATAAGACCAAAACAACCTTGATCCAAAAAATCTCCCTCAGATATAAACAAAACATTATAGGCTGATCTCACTCATGAACATAGAAAAATATAAATTCATCTCTAAGGAAACTACACATAAAGCAAGTTATATCTTTTCCAAATGTTTAGCAGGGGGAAAAAGCAAACATTTTTAAAAAGAAAAAATTTATTAAGAATATTCTGGAAAAAGAAATATGGAAGGTATCAAATGTAAAGCAGAAGACATAAAACAAGATGACAAAAGCAAGTGAAATTCTGTTAGTTTCAAAATTAAAATGTGAATGGATTCAACTATTTTGTTAAAAAGAAAAAAAATGAAGATTTTCAAATTTGATAAAAAGATAAAAATCTAATCTCTTACTGTTTACAAGACACCTAAAACAGAAGGATTTTACTGGGGGTGATTTTACTGGGGGTAAAAATAAAATGGTAAATGTATGCTAGGCAAAGATCAGTATCAGATCAGATCAGATCAGATCAGTCGCTCAGTCATGTCCGACTCTTTGCGACCCCAAGTACTACTATTTGACAATAAAAAAGGTATGAAGTGCTGATAAAAACTACAATATGGATAACCTTTAAAAACATCACGTTCAATCAAAAAAGCCATACAAATGGTATGATACTGTTCATATAAAATGTCCAAAAAAGGGCAAACAATTTGAGACAAACTACATTAGTTGTTGCTCAAGGCTGGGGAGGGGAAGGGGAATAATGGCATGAGGTTACTTTTTAGGACGATGGCAATGTTTTCAATCAAATTTTAGTGATGGTTGTGCAACCTGGTAAATATACTAAATTCATTAAATCACATATTAAAATTGTATGAATTTTATGATATGTAATTATGTCAATAAAACTATTCACAATTATCAGTTTAAGATAATAAGCATAAAGTGAGATCCAAATAAATTATGTTATACTTACATGACAAAACTTTTCAAGTCATAGACTTTGTTTTACACTTCTTATTTTGTATTGGGGTATAGTAGATTAACAATGTCGTGATAGTTTCAGGAGAACAGTGAAGGGACTGAGCCATACACATATGTGAATCCATTCTCCTCCACACTCCCCTCTCACCCACGCTGCCACATGACGTTGAGCAGAGTTCCATGTACAGTATGTCCTTGTTGGTTATCCATTTTAAATATAGCCGTGTGTATGGCAACTATGAGTTTGCTCTCTAAGTCTGTGAATCTCTTTCTGTTTTGTAAATTCTTTCGTATTACTTCTTTTTAGATTCCACATATAAGGGATGCCATACAGTATTTCTCCTCTGTCTGACTTACTTCTAAAGTCATAAACTTTTATATACTAAATAGCATTGCATATTACACGTGCAAAGAATATTAGGAAAATTTAACTTTAAAGAAAATTGTGGAAATCAGATCTACAGAATGATTCCACTTCAGAAACCTGAACATTTGTATGTATTTTTTAGAAGAGAAATGTAGAAACGCTCACCCCCAAATTTCTAACACAGAATTAATACTTAAAGAAGATAGAATTGGAGGGGGCTGGAGTAAAATGTCACATTTTCTAAGATCACTTCTTTAGCTTTTGCAATGAGCTTTCTAACTATGTTGATTAAAATTTTCAACCCAGGCTTTGAGTTGAGTAAAGCAATAATATCAAGTGGGCGATAATGTAAGAATTAATATGAAGAACCTAGGAACATGATTAGTGTGTACCAAGTCACTTCAATCGTGTCTGGCTCTTTGCAATCCCGTGGACTGCATCCCGCCAGGCTCCTCTGTCCATGGGATTCTCCAGGCAAGAATACTGGAGCAGGTTGCCATGCCCTGCTCCAGGGGAACTTCCCGAACCAGGGACGGAACCTGTGTCTCTTGGGTCTCTTGCAATGGCAAGCTGGCTCTTTACCACTAGTCCCACCATCGGTAATGAAGGTTTAATGGATATAAATAAAACCCATCCCTCAGAAAGAGAGTGTCCCTGTTTTCTGGTGCCCGCAGAATGGCAGGACTGTTCCATCAGTTATGGAAAATCAGGTCCCCGAAGTGATTTGATTGGACAGAAACCTTGGATTTGCTGAGTCAATGCTTTTTCCTTCAGGTTGCTGCTGCTGCTGCTGCTGCTGCTAAGTCGCTTCAGTCGTGTCCGACTCTGTGCGACCCCATAGACGGCAGCCCACCAGGCTCCTCCTTCAGGTTGGATGTTAGTTAAACAAGGATGGCTCCTCTGTCCGTGGATTTTCCAGGCAAGAGTACTGGAGTGGGGTGCCATTGCCTTCTCCGAAAAAAAAAATAATAAATAAATAATAAAGATTTCATTACCTCCTTATTGCTAGTACAAAACACCATTAAAAAAAATAAAGGTTTCTTTTATAGTAAGTTCATAAAATTTTTGAGCAGGTGTTTTTGGAGAGTTTGCAATTTTGTTTCCTTTAGTGAAGCTGATTTGAGAATATTCATGTCCTTTGTTCTTGCCTGGAGAATCCCAGGAATGGGGGAACCTGGTGGGCTGCCGTCTATGGGGTCGCACAGAGTCGGACACGACTGAAGTGACTTAGCATAGCATGTCCTTTGTAGGCTGTACTACCTCCCAGGCCAGGCCCGTCTGATGCTGGTCACAGCTAGGAAGGTGCTGTCCACAGGTGGTGAGAAGGCTGAACTAGTGCAGTCAGTTCTGTGGTATAGTCATCAATTCTTCACCCCATCCCTCCCGCCTTGGGCTCCAAGGTAAAACCAAACAGCCTGGCCGGCACAGGGAGGATGTCCCCGAGGCTGCTTTTCTTGGCCAATTGCCAGAGTGACGATTCCAAGGAAATCAGAGGTTGTCCTGTCCTCTTCCAAGAAGCAGAAGAGCCTATTTACCATTGCTGATCGTGTTTCCTTTGGGAATGGAAGTTTTCTTTGAGGGTGATCGCAAGAAATTATAGTGAGGCTCATTGATATTGGTCAGGAGTTTTTCTGGCTAAGAATTATGCCCTTGCTAGACCTAGTGAGAAAGGACTAGAGATTAAATAAAAAATTCAGGACCTTTCTCATCAAACCTACCACAACCTAGTCCCCAAATTAATAACTGAAAACAGTAAAACTTCCCAAAGCAGAAGTGGTACAATTTATTTTTTTTTTATCATAGTGCTATAAATGCAACCAAAGATTTGAAATGGAAAACAAAAAGCCAAAATCCTCCTTCTTCCTCTAAGTCCAACTAACTGAAAATATTAAAACACCTATGTAAATAACATTTGAGTCAAAAAAGAAATTAAACGTGATTACAGATTTAAATATTATGAATATACATGGACAGTGACCTTAAGGAAAACATTTATTATACCAATACAATGAAAGCTGCACTCTGAGGGAAAATATACTCATCTTATATATTTCCTCCTTGGATTTATTGGGGGTATAATTGACCAATAAAATTTTTATTTATTTAAGGGTTCCAATGTGATGATGTGATATGTGTATACATTGTGAAATGATTACCCAATCATGCTTATTAACTGCCATCACCCAGCATAGTGTCCATGTTTCTTCATGTGGGTGGTGAGAACATGTAAGATCTTTTCTCTCAGGAAATTTCAAGTGTAGAGAACAGTTAGAGTCTCAGAACTCATTCATCTTATTACTGAAGTCCCAAATGCATTTTTATCACTAAACTAGGAAAAAAAAAAAACCTAAAAAAAGTATTTAACTCAAAAAGCTAATATCACAGCAAAATAAACTAGGAAAAAGATAAGACATAAGTATTAAATAAATGCAAAAGTATAAAAATGAATCAAAAAAGAAAACTGATCAATACAAAAGACCACTTCCAAAATAGTCCAATAGAATTGATAAAAACCTGAGCAGGTCAGGAGATACACATATACATACATACATATATATATCTTAACTGATGATAAAATCATCATAATGAATCTACATAATTTTAACCGTGATCACTTTTAGTAAACTCTATTACAAAATGTGTTCTAAAATGTAAATAACATTCCTTGAAATAAATTTTAATATATTGCTTTGAATTGAAAAACGCAGTGTTTTCCTGATGCAAGGTAACTCTGGTTTAGTTGATAGATTTGAAAATGAGAAATGACTTAGCTAATTAGATTTCATAGCAGACATTTTCCATAAGTTGAATGTCCTAAATCCACAGCTCTACAGACATTAATAAAATACATATTTAAAGCTTGTGGTAAATTTTAAAAGATCCTTATAAAATCTTGCACTGAAAAAGATTTCAAAATGAAAAATAACGTGTTTTTCTTAACTCCCTATTTAAAAATAAGCTTTTATCTGAAGCACAACATACTTACAGAAAATGTCCACAGATCATGAATGTACAGTTCAGTGAATTATCACTAAGCAAAGTCACCTGTGTATCTACAACCTAAATTTAAAAAATAGAGCATTACCAACATCTCACACCTATCTTATTAATCTACCAGTACTTTTTAATGTAGTGTTTCGAACAAGTTACCATGAAGCAAAAATTAAACCCGAAACAAAAACAAACAGCAATAAAGAAATAGCTAAGAGAGGTGGTAGATTGGATTATTGGTTAGCAAGCATTCACTCCTCTACCCCTCGAATCCATGATAATAATACTCTTGGGCACCTGACTTTATTTGGCCAATGGAATGTGGGCAAAAGCATTGGTGCGCCAGATCTGAGCCTAGGGTTTAAGATGCTCCACATGCTTTTTACCGTGACCTGAGGAGAGACATGAGAAACGCTGGGCAAGCTGGAATCAAGATTGCTGGGAGAAGTATCAATAACCTCAGATATGCAGATGACACCACCCTTATGGCAGAAAGTGAAGAAGTAAAGAGCCTCTTGATGAAAATGAAAGAGGAGAATGAAAAAGTTGGCTTAAAACTCAACATTCAGAAAACTAAGATCACAGCATCCGGCCCCATCACTTCATGGCAAAATAGATGGGGAAACAGTGGAAACAGTGTCAGACTTTATTTTGGGGGGGCTCCAAAATCATTGCAGATGGTGACCACAGCCATGAAATTAAAAGACGCTTACTCCTTGGAAGAAAATTTATGACCAACCTAGACAGCATATTAAAAAGCAGAGACATTACTTTGCCAACAAAGGTCCGTCTAGTCAAGGTTATGGTTTTTCCTGTGGTCATGTATGGATGTGAGAGTTGGACTGCAAAGAAGGCTGAGTGCCGAAGAATTGATGCTTTTGAACTGTGGTGTTGGAGAAGACTCTTGAGAGTCCCTTGGACTGTAAGGAGATCTAACCAGTCCATCCTAAAGGAAATCAGTTCTAAATATTCATTGGAAGGACTGATGTTGAAGCCGAAACTCCAATCCTTTGGCCACCTGATGTGAAGAACTGACTCATTTGAAAAGACCCTGATGCTGGGAAAGATTGAAGGTGGGAGGAAAAGGGGACAACAGAGGTTGAGATGGTTGGATGGCATCACCGACTCAATGGACATGAGTTTGAGTAAACTCTGGGAGATGGTGATGGACAGGGAGGCCTGGCGTGCTGCAATCCATGGTGTCACAAAGACTTGGACACGACTGAGCGACTGAACTGAACTGAGGAGAGCATGCCCACTATGCCTTCATACTGGATTCCAGAAGGAGACACAGAAAATGGACCAGAATTGACCCATGGCTTAAACCTGAGTTATCCCTACTGACCTACATACTTGCCAGGGAGAGAAATAACTGCTTTTCCATATAAATGCCTCTGAGATTTTGTTGGTTACACAGCAAAGGCCCACTACTATAATCTTCATTTGGTAGATCTCAGTTAAGTTTAAGTGAATTAATTCTAATGACTGGGTAGCATATCCATTCTTTGCTTTCAAGAAAATTGAAGAATAAATTAGTTTCGTCAAAAGATAGATTATTAAAAGTAATTTTATCGGTAGGTGATTTTTTGGCATATGATCCAGATGTTGTTAAATACATTGAGCAGCACTGCTGCTAACAAAACCTCCATTCCTGTCCATTTATATGAACAAGGTCTCTCAGGGATCACATCCAGATACATTTTATACATGAATAGAATTGATGTGAGCCCTGTCATTCAAGCCATGATCAATATTTATCCATGGATACACAAAAATAACCCAATCTTATTCATGTCATTAAGAGTTTTTTCCCAGTAATTAAAAAAAAATTGTCTAATGATTATTTATGGAAATTTGTAATATAGGTAAGTTGTTTTGACCAATTATATACTACTAACAATTCTAATGATAGCTCTATCCAAGAGGCAATTAACACTCAGAACCTTATGTTCACAGGTAATTGCAAAATTAAACATTCAATTTATATGTATATTTTTTGTTGTAGAAAATAATGGTGATTAACATAGTTTCAAAAATAAACATATATTAAAACAAATGCTCTGGGGGAGGAGGTAGTAGAAGGAAGATGGAAATATAGGGAGAAAAATATGAAGAACAATTTTTCATTGTTAAGATCTGATCCATATTTTTCTAAATTGAAGTATAGCTGATTTATGATACTGTGTTAGTTCTTAGGTGCACAGCAAAGTGATTCGGGTGTCTGTGTGTATGTATATTTTCCATTATACATTGTTGCTGCTGCTGCTGCGAAGTCGCTTCAGTCGTGTCCGACTCTGTGTGACCCCAGAGGCAGCAGCCCAGCAGGCTCCCCCGTCCCTGGGATTCTCCAGGCAAGAACACTGGAGTGGGTTGCCATTTCCTTCTCCAATGCATGAAAGTGAAAAGTGAAAGTCAAGTCGCTCAGTCGTGTCCGACTCTCAGCGACCCCATGGACTGCAGCCTACCAGGCTCCTCCAGCCATGGGATCTTCCAGGCAAGAGTACTGGAGTGGGGTGCCATTGCCTTCTCCAATTATACACTGTTAGAAGATATTGAATATAGTTCCCTGCTGCTAAACAGTGACCCCTTGTTGCTCATCTATTTTCTGTATAGTAGTTTATATCTGTAAACCCTGTGCTCCTCATTTATCCCTCCCCCTCCCCCTTCCCTTTCCCCTTCGGTGACCTTTGTTTTCTTTGTTTGTGAGCCAGTTTCTGTTTTGTGTATAGATTCATTTGTATTGTTTTTAGATTCCACATATAAGTGGTATCATATGTTCATTTTTCTTTGTCTGACTTCCTTCACTTAGTATATTGATCTCTAGGTCCATCCACCTTGCCGTCATGTGGTACTATTTCTTTCTTTTTAATGGCTAAGTAATGTTCCTGTAAACCAATCTTCTGTCGATGTGCACCTGGGCTGTTTCCATGTTTTGGCTATTGTAAATACTGCTGCTATGAACACTGGGATGCATGTAACTTTTCAAATTAGGTATTCTTTTTTTATGACTATAGTCCTGAATGGGATTGGGGGTCATATGGTAGCCCTATTTTTAGTTTTTTAGGAACCTCCATACTGTTTTCCATGGTGGCTGCACCAATTTCCATTGCCATCAACAGTGTAGGAGGGTTCCCTTCTCTCCACACTCTCTCCAGCTTTTGTTATTTGTAGAGTTTTTGATGACACCTGTCCTGATCCGGAGAAGGCAATGGCACCCCACTCCAGTACTCTTGCCTGGAGAGTCCCATGGACGGAGGAGCCTGGTGGGCAGCAGTCCATGGGGTCGAGAAGAGTCGGACACAACTGAGTGACTTCACTTTCACTTTTCACTTTCATGCATTGGAGAAGGAAATGGCAACCCACTCCAGTGTTCTTGCCTGGAGAATCCCAGGGACAGGGGAGCCTGGTGGGCTGCCGTCTATGGGGTCGCACAGAGTTGGACATGACTGAAGCGACTTAGCGGTAGCAACAGCAGTCCTGATCAGTGTAAGGTGATACTTCATTGTTGGTGTGATTTGAATTTCTCCAGTAATTAGCCGTGTGGAGCACATTATGTAATTCTGTTGCTAAAAAGAGAATTTGTCACTTTTAATATTTCTTACATCTGCATAGTCTCAAAACCTGGACACAAAAAACGACCTAACCTGCTTTTAAAATATTCAAAATATATAGTTCCAGTGGTTTGTAAGTTCATTTGTTAAAAATATTAAACTTTAACAACTTCTGATTATTTTAAAAGAACAACTGATTAGAGAGGTAAACATTTCCTAATATTTTAGCTGTTATCTATATAATTGAGTACAATGAATTAAAAAAGACGAAATCAATGACTTAGTAAGCTTGGCAATGATGCATTTATATTTTCCAGTTGGGACCTATGTGTTTCTGAGAGGTATCTCATGGGTTTCTGCTAGGGCAACTTAAAAAAAAATAAATATCAAAACAAATTGAATTCAGAATAAAGAAATTTTTAACAAAGCGTTAAACCAAAATTTTTTAAAAAAGCTAATTTCATGACATAACTTGTACTAAAATATTAAGCCTATTTTTTTTGCTGGGGGCTGAGGGTGGGAAAGGAAATGGGGAGATGCTGGTCTAAGAATACAGACTTCCAGTCATAAGATGAGTAAGTCCTAGGGATCTAATGTACAGCATTGTGGGTATAGCAAATAGTACTGCATCCCATACTTGAAAGTTGTTAAGTGAGAAAATCTTAAATATTCTCACCACAAACAAGACATAGGTTTCTGTGATGGGATGGAGACGTCACTTAATTATTTTGCAATATATGTGTGTCAAATCAACACATTGTACACATTAAACTTACACAATATTACTTGTCAATTATATCTCAGCAAACCTGGGGGAAAAAACTACTTCAGAGGAGCAAAAAAATTTTTTTTCTTTTAAAATTATATTACAGAGCTAATTTTCACCAAAAAGTGAAAATTAAAATAATTTATTTCACCTTTATCTTACCCTTAAAATTTTCTGTTATCAAGTTTGTTTTATAATGAATGCAATCCATGAGTAAAGTAGTCAATATATAAGATTCTTAAACAGGTGAATTGTGGTGCTTACTCAAACATTTTTAGAGCCTCCTTGGTGGCGCAGTGGATAGGAATCCACCTGCCAACTCAGGGGACATGGGTTTGACCCCTGATCCAGGAAGATCCCACACACAGCTCCCACATGCCACCGAGCGACTAAGCCGACGTGCCACAGCTGCTGAAGCCCACGCACCCTCAGGCCTGCGCTCCGAAGCTAGAGAAGCCTCACAACGAGAGGTCGGCACTCTGCAACCAAGAGTAGCCCCCCTCTGCCTGCCGCAACTGGAGATAGCCCGAGCAAAGCAGTGAAGATCCAGCACAGCCAAAAAATAAATACATAAAATTAGTAAAAATTGTTCTAATTGATAGCATGCATGGACAAAACACTTCTCCAAAAAACGATGCAAGTGCGTTAGAATAGCATGATGAAATAGATTGTCAGCGTGGAATGTATAAATAACCAAAATTGGCTCAATGTGTAGGAGATTCACCATGAATAAAATTGAAAAAGATGATAATTATCCCCCAAATTTGCCAAAACCAGATGATTTTATAGATGTTATTTTAGACTCTGAAATTATAGAGTTCTTTTGCAATTTAAAATATCTCAGAGAATAAAGAAAGATGGAAATCTTCCCAGTTTATTTTAACCTTATACCCAAACCTGATAAAATTATCACAATGAAAGAAAACTACGGCTAAATTTCACTTATGATTATAGAGGGGAAAAAATTCTAAATAAAATATCATCAATCCAGATGTATTAAAAGAACAACAAATTACTACCATAGTAAGGTTTATTTTTGGAATTAAGATGGTTTAGCAAGAAATCTATTAATGTAATAGGTATAAATGATAAAAATAATATTATATCAAAAGATAGCAAGTGTTCAATTTAGTTCAACACCCATGTTTGATAAAGTATTTAAGGAAACTAGAAAAAACGTTCCTTGAACATATCATATATTTGTATGCTGCTGCTGCTACGTCACTTCAGTCGTGTCCGACTCTGTGCGACTCCATAGACGGCAGCCCACCAGGCTCCCCCATCCCTGGGATTCAGATAGAGAGATAATCTAAGAATCTGTGTATTTGTGTGTGTGTTTGTATATGAGTATATAAACATACACACAAATACACAGATTCTTAGATTATCTCTCTATCTCTCTCAATCTCTATATTTCTTTGTTTCAGAGCATTCCTATAGATGTCATAAATACTTGATGAAAACAGTTAATTACTACTCTTTGATACTGGAATATTAGCCAGTATAATAGAAAAGCTAAGTAAATTGTAACATATTCAGATAAAAAAGAGCATCATTGATACCAATGCTTGCAGCTAGAAAGTTCTTTAAATAAAAGAATTTTCAGTAAAATGGCCACCTGCAACACACACACACAGACATATTAATTACAAAACAGTTTTCCAATTATAACCAGCAATGACCAAGCAGAGAGCCCTTCTCTTCAGCAACAAATGACAGTAAATCATCCAGACATAAACTCAATTAGAAATACATACGACCCATAGGAAAACACTGACAACATTTTCCAAGGGACATGGGCAACTACAAAAAATACAGCTCCCGGATAAGAAGACTCAATATTAAGATTTTTTTTGCCAAATTAATGGCAAATTTATCAGAATCCTAACGAATTTCTTTTATAACACATGACTGATTTCAACACTCAACTAGAAAAATAAACTGTAACAACCAAGAAAGTTTTGAAAGCTAAGAAAGAGATGAGGTTTTCTCTTATATTTTCAAAAAAAATTATCAAAATATAATAATTAAAACAGTGGTACTGGAACGAAAGGACAATGAACAGAATAAGAATCCTAGTATCTCAAGCATACTTAAGAATTTAATGCATGCTAAAGTGACATTTGTTAGCAATAGGAAAGAAATACACACTATTTTAAGATGATGTAGAAACAATTGGCTAATCATTTCAAAAAAAGACAAATATCCCATACCATATTAAAAGTAAATTCCTGACAGATTAAAGATTTTGAATATGTAAAACCATGTTTATAGTCAAGAGGAATTCTCCAAGCATGATACAGGGTACAGGGGTTGTATCCCAGTTTCGTGAGGCTTCAAGTTTAATCAATTTCAGAGTTTTCATTAAACAAAATAATGTAAAAATGTGAATGCAAAATTCATTTTTGAAACAAAACTGAATATCTGTTATGAACAAGAAAATAAAGTTGATAAATATCATAAACATGACAAAATCTGGAAAAAATAATTAATTTTATTAATTAACTGCTTGACTCACTATGTAACACTTTTCTTTCTACATTTTTTTTTTTTGGCCTGTATTCCCTCTCCATATGCCAGTAACTTTTTAAATATCATTTTCTAAAGAAAGAAGAAAAAGATAATCTAGTCTTTTCTATCATGATCAATTTAAATGGATAGATTAGAAAAATTTCTTACAGCTTCACAACTCGTAATGGATAATATCACATAAATTTTTAAGTATTGTTGAGTTTTGAAAAAACTTTCACATGTTTCTTTCATATATAAATTGAAAGACATTGGCATATCTCAAGTTATTTCTGTAGGGTATAAAACAATTTTGAAATGGTTGTACTCATTTAAGCAGTTGTACTTAATGGCATTGTGGTGTTGTGTTATGTTATTTTCTTAATGTTAGTGTTTATTAACAGCAAAAAAAAAAAAACAAAAAAACCACCACCCAAAACCATCCTTTTTCCAATTTGTTAATATTATTCACTTCTCTTCCTTAGCTGGAAAATCAGATAATCCTAGGGGTTATTCACTACTTCTATTTCTTTTAGTGAATTATGTTTATAATATTAACTGAGCTTTCAAAATTTCAATTTGCTTCTTAATGTCAGAATAATTTCTGTTGATATCATATAGAAATACCATATAATTTTATTTTCTGGACACTTAAAATTATATATACTCTGTTGTTGATCAGTCACTCAGTCGTGTCCAACTCTTTGCGACCCCATGGACAGCAGCACGCCAGGCTTCCCTGTCGTCCACTACCTCCAGGAGTTTGCTCAAGCTCATCGCCATTGAGCTGATGATGCCATCCAACTATTCCATCCTCTTAATTATTTATACACCTTGTCAGGAGAAATTTTGTTATGACAGGCATTGCAGAAGACCAAACTCTGTGCTTATCATTTTACACGGAAGGATTCTCCATAGACTCGTTCCTGGCTCCGTACATTTCAAACATATTGCACATATTCCTGGAAGCCATTCCTACAGAGACACAGCAGCAATAACGCAACTATATTCTGAAATGAGAGCTAACTGCATAAACACATCCACTGTATCCTGAACTCACTGTATCCTGAACTCAACGGTCCTTGGTTGGATTCCTAAATGCACCTCTTCTCTCGACTGCCTTTAACAAGAAGTTTAGTGTATGTAACGGAGAGGAAAGGAGAATGAAAAGAGACAGAATATGATTAAAGCATTTGATTTTTGAAAAAATGTATGATCATGTCAACACATTATTAGGCACCTTTCCAGAACTCTGAAAGGGACCCATATATAAGAGAGGAGCCGAAGCTTAAAGCTTCACAGCAAAGCTTTCTCTGTGACATAAAGGCAAGCCAGTAAAGAATACTTTCATCAGTTAAATAGTACAAGCATTATAAATAAGTAAGCATGCCTCTCACACCCACTCCAGTATTCTTGGGCTTCCCTGGTGGCTCAGACAGTAAAGAATCCACCTGCAATGCAGGACAGCTGGGTTGGATACCTGGGTTGGGAAGATCCCCTGGAGGAGGACATGGCAACCAACTCCAGTATTCTTGCCTGGAGAATCCCATGACAGAGGAGCTTAACAGGCTATACAGTTCATGGGGCTACAAAGAATTGGACATGACTGAGTGACTAAGCACAGCACAGCTTGCCTCTCATAGTGATAAGGTAAGTTTCAGATGGGGAAAATTTTTGCCACCTATATGACAAGTTATAATTCATAACATAATATTGACTATATAGATATATAGCATATTATTGACTATATAGATCATTTAATTCAGAAAAAACACATCAATAAAAAAACGGACTATTTCATAGAGATTTTTCAAAGTATCATACTTGTCCTATAGTTTGATCATTTGATCATATCTATATTCATCTATCTGTGTAACTAATGACAAACATAAAAAATTTTAAAGATCTTAGTAGTGCATTAAATCTATTTGCTGTATCATAATAGATTATGATTATTTCTTAAGAAAATAAAGAAGTGCTAAGGTATGAATTCATTAAAATTTTAAATTACTTGAGAAATTAATTTATTAACTTAGATTATTTTTCCCCAGCTGATCAGCAAAGTTGTGTACAGAAGATGCTGAGTTGTCCAGTTAGTCAATTTGCAATAAAGAAAGCCCATTATCATATGGAAAACAACACATCAAAATTAAAGAGAAAATGGACAAAGTCAGTGAGAGTGGATGACAGAAAGTGCAATTCAGGAACATGCAGAGAAAGACGATCAGAGACAGAGAATTGAAGCAGGAAGAACAGGTGTACACCAACCAGACTCATTCCTGTGCTGTCCAGGCTCAGCCAAGTGGGGTGGGTCTGATGAAGGGAGGGCCTGGCTTGACCAAGAGTTGCCCTGTGATGTGCATAAGAAAGGTCCTCATACAAAAACTAAAGGGCAAATTTTGGAAAAAGACAGGACTGGAGTTGGGATAATGGTGTGTGTGTGTGTGTGTGTGTACGTTTAGTCGCTCAGTTGTGTCTGACTCTTTGTGACCCTTTGGACTGTAACCCACCAGTCTCCATCCATGGGATTCTCTAGGCAAGAATACTGGGCAGATATTTCCTCCTCCAGAGGATCTTCCTAACCCAGGGATCGAACCCTAGTCTCCTATGTCTTCAGCATTGCAGGCAGATGCTTTACCTGCTGAGCCATCAGGGAAGCCCCTCAGGGTAATAGTAGCATGCCAGTAATTAATTTATTTTTCCTTTCACCTATGCTTATTTCTTTTCCTGATATATGCTTTGGGTAAATCACTGATTCCTGTCTTTCATTTTCCCTTTTTACTGTATATCCTTGGGTGTGTTGTAGGGAGTGCAACCAATGAAATGTAGGGAGCTGGAGTATGCCTCTCTGATTCACTGGTCTGACCATGCTGGTGATAGTACTTTTCCCCACAGAGGGTTGATATGTTTGAAGAAAGAAAAATGCCAGCCAAGTTATCCTTATTTAATTCAATTAGTCCCATCCCTTTCCAAAATGATATTGAGTCTATGAAGTGTCGAGCTAGTTTTGGGGGATACACAGAACAGGTCTCCCTGTCCGTGTGATGGACAATAACCACAATGACTACAAATAACACAATAACCACAATTCTGTATGGTAAGAACTATAATGGAGACGTTTTGCTAATGATAGGACAGTTCGGATGAGGGAAGGGAGAATGCTTTCTAAAGGGCCAGAGTTGAGCTGAGTGGCAAAAGAACAAGGTACACAAGCCCACTAGGAGGGAGAAAGGTGCACAGAAAGTGGAAAAGCATAAGTGGGTGATGACAGTGCTCCCAGGGAATATTCCAGTGTGGATGAAATCAGAAACGACATGAGCTAGTCTTGCAGTTACCTAGGGTGGTTGTCCTCTTGCCTCCTACAGAAACCAAAGGCGCACTGAAGCTACTTTCAGAGAGTCAGTGGAGACCAGAGAACAGCATTTCCTTTTCAGGGTGAAATTGTTTAAATCTGCTTCTTGAATATTAGGGTTTTCCAGGTGGTTCAGTGGTAAAGAGTCTGCCTGCCGACGCAAGAGCCACAGGAGACACAGGTTTGATCTTCTGGAGAAAGGAATGGCAATCCACTCCGGTATTTTTGCCTGGAGGATCCCATGGACAGGGGAGCCTGGCGGGCTATAGTCCATGAGGTTGCAAAGAGTCAGACATGACTGAGCAACTGAGCACACACACACGTGTATCTTGGGGCCAGAGGAACAAGGGAAAGAGGAGGACTCTGTCGTTTTCTATCCAAAACCTCCCAGGCCTTTGCTTTCAGAGTGCAGTTCAGCCTCCTGAACACCGCTTGCAAGTCCTTTCGTAATGTGAAACTAGGGTAGTATCCATTTGCTATTTTTTCCAGATTTATTATGGCATGGAAATCATCATTTCAAAGAACTTCTTGGCAGAAACAAAGGTAAAAAATAACTTTTATATCTGAACATGCTTGCCTTTAGTTAAAAAAACATCAAATTCAGAAATAACATGTAACAAAAGTATGGTTTTCAGAAGTTGAGGCACTTGAAAACTTCAAACTTTGGAAGTGACTGAAATTGGGAGCTGTCAGGACAGAATCCCTGTCCCATTGTCCCTGGAGGCAAAAGCCAGTGATGGAGTACTCATAGTCTGCAACTCACTGCGCAGAGGAGAGCCCCATTGCTGTGGGGGTCGCCTGGAGCACCATGGTTGATGGTGATGTTGAGAAAAACCCATTTGTATTGGCTCATGCATTAGCTTGGAGGCCAAGAAACATTAAAGGTTTGGCAAGAAACAGGCCAAGAAAAAAATGACTCAGTAGAGAGCTGAAGAGATAAGTGGTTACTATAGCGCTGGCAGCAACTTAAATGTGGTCGGAGGAGCAGATAGACTCTGACCATAGAGGAGATGACAACCGCTGATGAAGACACAGAAGCTAGAAGGGCTGCTTCATACTCAGGGGATGAACAGTAACCTGCCCTGAACTACAGATATAATGTCTTTTGGACACGTGTGTGTGTTTGTGTGGTGTTTGAACGATTTCATCTTCTAACAATAAAGCCAAATGCCAAAAATGCATGCTAACATCCGTGACTTTTTCAATTTTAGGGCCACTCTCAGGGCCGTATGTCCCCCATTATCTTCATTTTCATCAACCGCAATTCACAGACAAGCTCATTATCATCCCCTAAGTCCTTGTTCCTGGTGGGGTGTTTCCAGTCCCATCTCAGCAAATGGCTCCACAATCTACACAAAAATATTAGAAACCCAGGAATCATTCTGGATCTTTCTCTCCTTTGTACTGCTAACATCCAGACTATTTTTAACTTGTTTTCTATATACAGTTATCTACTATTTTCCATAAAAAAAAAAATACACACACAAAAAACAGATACTACATCTTCTCCATTGGCTTGTAGGATCACTGAAAAAAAAATGTCTAATAGTCATTTTTGTAGGTCCAATGCTTCATGCATTGCCTTAATCACAAAACAAAATATTTTATGAGCTGAAATAATATTTGTAGACCTTTAAAAGAGTTCATTATGTGCTACATAATACATTTAAGCATGCAAACACTTTCACATTATGTTTTTTATAAAGGTCAAGGATTTAAAATGTAAACACTCAAAGATCAACAAAACTGGTCTCTGTGTACAGATCGTTCCCTAATGACCGTGCAGAGTAAAGTTCTACAGGAGGTTTTGGGGTTCTGTGAGCCCTCCTCTGCTACACCACAGGTCAGATATCCATATTCACTGGCAGGTAACACCCTCTAATGTTATCCAAGCCTGCAGATGGTGTCCCCTAAAGTTGGGATCTGTTCAGACCATCAACATTCTCAAACATATTTATTCCAATAACTACTCAGTGCTATGTATGAGGGCAAAAGTTAATCAATAACTCTAGTTTAGTGCAAAGAGAATTGCTTCTAGATTTACACAACAAATTTTTCTGATAACATAAGTGCATTATAATCCTTGTGCTCAAGAATCTTCTAAAAATAGATCAGACAGACACACCTAGAGACAGTTAAGAGTGTAGACAAGCAAAATGAATATTTCTGACTTTATTCCAGTGGAAACATTCCAAACTAAATTAAGAAACTCCTAACTCTCTTCTTTCTCAAAGCTTTGTTTTTGTTGTTTATTTTCGTGGAAGGAAAGAGAATCATTTTTCTTTTTTCATTCATATCATTCTTCCTCTGTCATTCTTTCATAATTGTCATGGCAGGAAGAGATGAAGTGAAATTTCTCAGTGCAAATGAAGCTGTGGTAATTTTCCATCTAATTTTGACTCTTTTTTTTCCTTTGTAACTTTCATTGTCACTTGGAACCATCCCCTACTTTTAATTTTTATTGTCTTTGTTCCATTGCTTGTATTTCCCCCTTGAAACAAACCTACTTTGAGAAAATGAAAGCACTAAATATCATTCTAGAATCACTTTGTTGTATGTGGTTTGAGTAGCTGAGTTGCTTGTGAGTTTCTTGAGCCAAACTTCATGTGTTTAGCGTGAATTATATACAGGATTCATGAAACAAGCAAGCATTGTCCCTCTCATCCCGTGTTACGTTCTGGATACCACGTTTCTGTCGGGTGAATTCCATATGACTGCTTGTTAAAGATAAATGTGCAACAGGGTATTTGCTTGATTGTTTATGATTAACTTCTAATTAATCATTTAGACTAGAACCAGCTTTTTAGGGCTGTGACAAAATAATGTTTTCATGATTTTCTGATGGGTTTGTTGTGGCTTGATGAACCGAATGTTCCTTTAATGAAATCATTTTAAATATGCATTTACTGTTTGACTTCCCCTCAAGGGCTTGGTCTAGCTCAGTGTAGCACACTTGGGAAAGACACTGGAACCGCTTATGGTGCTCTTAGTATCAGTGAACAGAAACCCAGAGTGGCTTCCTCGGAAAGAGAAGAAATGAGCTGCCCTTTAGATTTGCTCAGCTTGCATTTCATTTATTCTGTAAAGAGCCAACAATGACACATTCGCTTTGGTTCCAATTTAATTATGCTGTTTGTGGTTTTAAATTTCATAGTGTCTGTTCTGTTTACCAGGGCTTATTGTAGGAGGCTGGCCAGTTCCTTTTCGATTCCCGGACGTCCATACTCTGGTGAATTATCCCGGAGTTGCATTTGCCCAATGACCCATTGTCGAGGCTGTTCATCCCTCAGTACTCCAACAAACATCTGGTACGAGGATATGATTCGGTTAAAAACAACAACAGCAGAAACCATAAACTAGGTAGCAGCTGGCTTGCAATTCCGCTTTCATGTTTGTTAAGTGTCTTGGTTTGATTTCCCCAGCACAGATGAGATAAAGACATTGGGGGTTATTTACTGAGTCATCCCAGAAGGTACAAATGAGGGCAAGGTGAGAGGGAGGGATGGTAGTAAGGAAGGGGGAGGAGTGATTTCCCCCCTTACTCCCACCCCTGACTGCCTGGGCTTCCCCTGGGGGTGTTGCTGCTGCTGCTGCTGCTAAGTCACTTCAGTCGTGTCCAACTTTGTGTGACCCCATAGACGGCAGCCCACAAGGCTCCCCCGTCCCTGGGTTTCTCCAGGCAAGAACACTGGAGTGGGTTGCCATTTCCTTCTCCAGTGCATAAAAGTGAAAAGTGAAAGTGAAGTCACTCAGTCGTGTCCGACTCTTTGGGACCCCATGGACTGCAACCCACCAGGCTCCTCCATCCATGGGATTTTCCAGGCAAGAGTACTGGAGTGGGGTGCCATTGCCTTCTCCGCCTGGGGGTGTTACATCCCCAATATTCCCAGCTGCCTTGCATGCTGGCTGGACAAGCTGGCATGGTTTGGGCAACTGAGAAAGTCTCAGGCAGAGCTGCTGAGAAAAGCGGTCAGGAGCCCATGAGCTCAGATACATGGAGGATTACCTTCCTTGTAAAAATCTTGGTGTTAATGATGACTGCTTGGAAGTCATTGCAAAATTGGACCTTAGTTTAACAAGGGTACTCATCTAAGAAATGTCCACCCTGTCTGGAAGGATAAAGACAGAGACTGGCAGAGAAGACCACTATAATCTTGCAAGTTACAGACTTTAGGGAGAAGTGTGGTCCAGGGATGAAGCTCAGAGCTCTGACTGCTTGGCTGTGAATGCTGACTTGAACACTTGCTCCCTGTATGACACCAGGCCAGTTGCCTTACCTCTCCAGTCTGTGTCTTCATCTATATAGTGTATAATGTTAGTCACTCAATCGTGTCCAACTCTTTGTGACTCCATGGACTGTAGCCCACCAGGCTCCTCTGCCCATGGAATTCTCCAGGCAAGAAGACTGGAATGAATTGTCATTTCCTTCTACAGAAGATCTTCCCAACCAGGGATCGAACCCTGGTCTTCCACATTGGAGGCAGATTCTTTACCATCGGAGCTCCCAGGGAAGCCCCTGATCTAGAAACCATGTCCCTCAAAATGCCACTTCATTTTGGACACCCAAGGAGAGACCCCAGCCAGTAAGAGAGCTTCACTCCCTGACAAAGGCCTAAGTGCAATGGTTTCTAATATAAACACTGCCTCTAAACAGCAGGCTTCCAATATGCACACTAAGACAGAAGAAAAACATAATTCAGAGGCTTTGCCAATCAACACAGATAACTGATTTTGGCTCCATGGGGATAGATTCAATTTTCTGATTGCAAATTCAGGAATGGGGAAATCCAATTCTCCAAGAAAAAAGACCACTGTAAAAAAGATGTCAGATAAAATCAACCTGCATGAAGTCCAAGTTATGTTCTTCATAGTTTCCAAGCCGATACTAGAGTGTCCTCATGATACTCTAGAACACTAAAGTGGCTAAGAGAGAAGTAAACTTCAGTCATGGCCTATTTACTAGCATGCCCACTCTCAAAGAATGTTCTCTTAGGGCTTTTTGCAATTGGCAAAGTCACAGTGATATTGGAGAGAGGGGCTGGACAATCTCTCAAAAGATGGTAACGTTGGACATTGTCCCCTCTCCCCAGGTTCTGGTTCTTAGCTTCAAAATCTAATTTACCATTTCAGATCGAGCCCTGGGTTATGACTATGCCTAGATTTTACCAACTTGTAGGATTTTTCCCAAGTTGGTCATTCAACTTCCTTGAAACTGACTTGTGTTACTCAAATTTACAAATGATAAAGATATAAAGGAGACTTCCAATTTAATCAATTGTCTAGAATCCAGACCCCAATTTCTGATACCAAAGTCAAAATATTAATCAAACACTGCTGATGTGTATGGAATTAGAAATTTATAAAGTAGAATAATTTCAAGAGAGACTTCATATGGAACAGGAGAAAAATCATCTTTATCTCTCAGTGGTTGATACCTCTTCAAATGACTTGAATCTCTGCTTCAGTTGGCTGTATTGGATTAGCATGAACAAATTGGTCTCTATTATAATATCCTGTTGTTAAGCTCTAGGCAGACCATCTTCTCTTTTAATGCCTTTGCCCAAACAGGATATATGGATACATTTCCAGCTTTCATAGTTACAATCATTTTCTCTCCCTGATTTCTTCATATGACTCTCACAGAGTTTTTTTTGAACTTGGATACTACCCAAGGGCTTCCCTAGTGGTCCAGATGGTAAAGAATCTGCCTGCAATGCAGGAGACCCTGGAGAAGGGAATGGCAACCCACTCCAGTATTCTTGCCTGGAGGAGTCCGTGGACAGAGGAGCCTGGTATGCTACATTTCTTGAGGTCACAAAGAGTTAGACATGTCTAACACTTTCATCACCTTTTATTGCCCAAGCTCTCTAGTCGTATTTACTGGAAACTGCTTGGTTTATTTTCACTGATCCCATTCAGGCCACTTGGTCTACTTTCACTTTTAAAGGGGAACAAGTCCTTAAGATACCTCCCTTAAAGATTCTGAGACCATTTAAGACCATGCTCAAGTTTGTAAAGGCTGACCCTCAGAGCAAGACAGTTGAAACTTCAGCAAAGTTTAAACCAACAGGACTTTCTGCTGCCTTTAGTATTTCTGGTATTTGGCACAGTGCCTGAAACACAGTGGGCTTTCAGCACGCTGGATGTATCTTTGTCGCTGCTACCATCTTCACAGAACCCACAAAATTCCTTGCTCGCCATTAGTCCCTCCTCTATAGTGAGTGCCCACTAGACTCCAGAAGCTCTGGGTAGCAATCAGCTTCCAGGTTCATTCTTGGTGTTGACAGAATTCATTTCTTGTGGTTGTACCATCAAGGTCTCCGTTTCCTTGCTGGCTGTCAGCTGTGGGGTCACACACAGCTCCTAGTAGCCACCTGCAGTTCTGAGACATGGACCCCTCCACCTTTGAGTCAGCAACAGCTTGTCCAAAAACCCTTCTTTGTGTTTTGATTCTCTGACTTTTCTGAGACCAACTGGGAAAAACCATCTGCTTTTAAAGGGTCAGTACTACCTTGATAGTCACGCTTTGTGAAGTCAACTGTGCCTCAGAGCATGACCTCATCATGGGAGTCAATTCCATCATCGTCACCATTCCAGGGGTTACCAGGGGATACCTACACTAGGAGGGAAAAAGCATCTTGGAATTCCACCTACCACCACATCCTGTGTGATTTGTTTCAGCAATAAGTTGCTTTCAGCTGTTATTGATTAATGAGCTGGGCTATATTATGCTATATTTCTGGATTTATCAGTGGTGATAATGTACTTGGCTATCCTGAATTTGCATTTTACCACCAAATTCCAGCTATCACTGAATGTATCTGTTTCCTTCTGAGGGCGATAGAGGAGATCCAGGCCAGTGCATCAGCCAATAAAGCCAGAGTCAGGGGCTGGGCCTGAAAGAGCTAGAAACAGCACAGGTCATGCAACTTTCGGCAGCTAGTTGCCATGGAGAAGAAACCATGCAAAGTGAGCAGGGGGTACTGACATCCAACCAGGAAACCGGGATCCAAGTGCCAATTCTGCAGGGTCAAAAAAAGACCAAAATTTGAGATGAAGACCACAGACAGGAGCTTGGTAAATGGAAATGAATGGAATAATGAAATGGATGAAATGGAACAGAAATAGGATAGAAACCAAACACAGAGAAGGTCCCAGATGATTGCTTCAAATAACCCCATGGTGTCTGTCCGTCTGGGAGACTCGAGGTGAAAACACGTGTGCCCTTTGCCTTCTCATGAGGGAAAAGGTCACCTATAGACTAGACCTCTGAACACATCAACAGAGGAGGACAAATTCCACAAAGACATTGACTTCTGCCCACTCTGGTCCTGTAAAGGCAGCCAGCTTCCTACAGCATCACATCGTGTCACAGACAGCACATTTCTGCATTACGTTACTGCCCTTCACCATAGAGGATCTGGCCAAACTCCTCTGTAGAGACTCCTGGTCTTCTCCTGCACTAAGCCCCATCCCCTTTGATTTTACTCCAGCAAACCTCTGTTCTCGCCGCCGTCATCATTCCCACCTTCTGCTGGGTTACTCTGCTGTAATGTCTCCTGCTTGACCTCTTGTCCCCTCTTCACCTCCTCTCTTATCTACAGTCCTATCTGCTCCCTTTTGCAGCCAAACGCTGAGTTACTACTGCTTGCCGTCTTCCATTCCTCTCCTCCAGTTCTCTTCTTATCCATCCACTCAGGCTTTCACACCACAACCCCACTAGAACTCCTCCTGCCAAGGTCAGCAGGGGCCTCCACATTGCTAAATACAATGGTCAGTTCCCAGGCGTCTTTCGACTTGATGAATCAGCAGCATTGACGTTGCAGATCACTCCATCCTGACAGGCGTTCCTCACTTGCTTTCCAGGACTTCACACTGTCTTGCTTATTCCTTCCATGCTCCTAATTGGTCTGTCTGTCTTCTCCTTTGCTGGTTCCTCCTCTTCTCCAGACCTCTTTCTGTTCGGGTGACCCAGGGCTTAGTCTTTGCCTCTTATTCCTTATTTCCTATTCACACTTTTGTTGATCTCATCGAGTGTTGTGGCCACATGCTGATGGCTCCCACAAGCATATTTCCAGAGATGTGATGCAACAATGGTTATTTGATGTCACTATTTGGATGTCTAATAAAGATTTTAAAATCAGCATACGCAAACATGAACTCCTGATTTTAACCACAAAACCAGTTCCCTCTCAGTCTTCCCATCCTATCAGATAATAGACTCCATTCTTCTTTCATTTCCTACAGCTGATTGTTTTTGAAAGTGAAAGTGAAAGTCACTCAGTCGTGTCCGACTCTTTTCAACCCCATAGACTATCCAGTCCATGGAATTCTCCAGGCCGGAATATTGGAGTGGGTAGCCTTTCCCTTCTCCAGGGGATCTTCCCAACCCACAGATAGAATCCCACATTGCAGGTGGATTCTTCACCAGCTAAGCCACAAAGGAAGCCCAATTGTTGGCAAATCTGATTGTTCCAGCAAATATTTTTGGCTCTTTGCAAAAGATATTCAGATTCTTAATATCTCTCAGCACCTTCAAGTGTCTCCTGGGGCAAACTTGCCCCAGAGGAGAATCACTGATTTAGGTACAGACAAATGAATAAAAAGGGTGATTACAGGCAGTGATCAAGGAGATAAGCAAGTGATACGTTGTTGAAAGTGAAAGTGAAAGTCGCTCAGTCCTGTCTAACTCTTTGTGAGCCCATGGACTGTACAGTCCATGGAATTCTCCAGGCCAGAATACTGGAGTGGGTAGCCTTTCCTTTCTGCAGGGGATCTTCCCAACCCAGGGATCATACCCAGGTCTCCCACATTATGGGCAGATTCTTTACCAGCTGAGTCATAAGGGAAGCTCAAGAATACTGGAGTGGGTAGTCTTTCCTTTCTCCAGGTTATTTTCCTGACCCAGGGGATCGAATTGGGATTTCCTGCATTGCAGGCGGATTCTTTACCAACTGAGCTATGAGGGAAGCCCAAATGATATGTAGGGTGGTCAAAGAAGGTTTCATTCATAAGAGACCTGAATTCTAGAGTGAATGAGCCACAGAGGGGGCAGGTGAAGGAAGAGTAGGACTCTGAGACAGGAGAAAGGCTGGTGTGACGGAGGTGCTGAAAGGACAGAGTGACTGTAGAATACTGACAAATAGGGCTGCAGGAGACCAGGCCAGAGAGAGAGGCCTGAATCATACTCAGCTGGGGCTGTCCATCACGGTAGAGGACTGGGAATTTAAGCTGAGGGTGGGAGCAAGTCTAGGGCAATTTTAAGTTGAGGAAATATACTATCTTATTTTAAAAATGAGGAGCTGAAGTTGAAACCTTGGTGTGCAGATCAATTTTGTGTCTGTGGCTAGGCTGTGGTGCCCAGGGGTCAGGCCAGTCACTGGTCTGGATGTTGCTGTGAAGATATTCTGTAGATGTGATTAACATTCACAAGGAGCCTGGTGGGCTACAGTCCACGGGGTCAGACATGACTGAGCACAGCACAGCAGCAGGCCTTCCTGCAGATTTATGACTCGCCAGTCCCCACATCTGCTGAAGTTACATCGCTTTACATATATGTCTTTGTATCTCTACGTCTCTGTCTCTACTCTTTCTGTCTCTGTCATCTCTACCTCTGTCCTCATCCCCACTCCAATCCTTGTCCCTATCCCCACCCTTATCTCTCCTGTTGGTTACTGTTTATCTGATGGTGGTGGTTTACTCGCTAAGTCATGTCTGACTCTTGCAAACTCATGGACTGTGGCCTGCCAGGCTCCTCTGTCGATAGAGTTCTCCAGGCAAGAATACTGGAGTGGTATGCCATTTCCTTCTCCAGGGGATCTTCCCAACCAGGGATCGAACCTTGGTCTCCTGAACTGATGGCCGATTCTTTACTGACTGAGCTACCAGGGAAGCCAGTTTTCTGATACATCCTCAATAGGTAGGACTACAGTGAAATTGTGGCTGATGATTCAATCTGATGACACCTTTGAGGACAAGCTGGTGGTTTGTTAAGTCCCCAAATTCCACTTGTCCCAGCAACTTGACAAGATGCAGTTGACCCTGTGGGTTGGATTCTGGGAAGACCTGGGGGACTGAATATTTGACAGCTAGAGGCAAGCAACTCAGACGTTCAGGGTTCATGGACTTTGTGAGACAGCCATGCTCCCTTGGGCCACATCCCTCCTTCAGCCACGGTACTGAAGTAGGATCTTCCATATCAAGGCAGGTCTAACAGAAATCAACTTCCAGCCCCCAAAGTGGTCCATGAGACAGACTGGCAAACTCGCAGCATCACAGACTCATGTGATGTCTAATTATTTTAGAGGGTGGCTAGGCATAGTTTGGGGCTTCCCCCATCTGACCGCGGCGTAGTGGTAAAGAATCTGCCTGCTAAGCAGGAAATGTGGTTCCATCCCTGGGTCAGGAAGACCCTCTGGAGGAGGAAATGACAACCCACTCCAGTATTCTTGTCTAGGAAATCCCATGGACAGAGGAGCCTGGTGGGCTGTAGTCCCTGGGGTCACGTCAGACACGTCTTAGTGACTAAACGGCGGCAGCTGCAGCATACACAGTCGTTCCTTACACTGGGTCTGCATTCACTCTAGGTGTGCGATCAGTTATTCACCCATGCAACATCTTCTTTAGTATCTGGTGTTTTTGGGATTTTATTCTAGGTCCTCAAGGAGCAGAAAAAACAGGACAGAAAGAGCCTCTGTCTTCATAGAGCTTCATCCTCGTGAAGGTGACGGTAGAAAAGAAACTAAAAAGACAGGCCAAAAGATAGCACGTTGTGGTGAGTGCTGTAAAGGAGTCAAAAGAGAGTCTGGGACAGGGGTGTGTATGAAGAGTGATTTGGGAGGGTGTCTTCAATACATAAGCAGAGATCTAGAAAATAGGAAGGGCCTGACTGTCCACGTGAAGGGTTGAGGAAGCATTCCAGGCAGAGGAAGCAGGTATTAGAAAGTGTCCAAGGGAGGAAGCAGCTTGTCACAGTGAAGGGTCTTGTGGAAATAAACAAAGACCAACCAAAAGACAATAAGCAAAGGCCATTTATTCAGAGCTGGCCCTGGCAAGGAAGTCAGCCATGGTCACTTACATTTTGGCAGAGGCTCAAAGGCTATCAGTTATCCACGTGCCTTGGTTGCCTGGGTTTGACTACTGCTGGATTATTGTTTATTTTCCTGGATCAGTTGTAAGAGAGAGTGGTTTGCTTCCCACCAGTCTGACTTAGATAGCAGGCTGGCTTCCAGGGCTGGTTACTGCAGGCTGTGGGTCAGAGCTCTATTTTTAATACACGGTCTGGCTACGGACCATTTGTGTGTTCGGTCTGTCTGTCTGCAAGCATGAGTGCACTGGGACATCCAGAATGTAAGAGAGGGGCTGTGGATGAGACTGGAGAGGTGGCAGGACCCAGATCACACAGAGCCTTGTAAACCCCCAGAAGGGGCTGGATTTCCTTCTAATGTGATGGAGAACCTCTGAAGGGTTTTGAAGAGAGCAGTGAGGTGACCAGATGGCTGTTTTTAATGGAACATTTTCGCTGCTATAAGCTTAATAGATTTGAGAGGCAGGTGTACAGAGAATGGTTAGGAGGCTATTGTAGGAATTCAGGCCTAAGACTATGGTGATGGTACCTCTGCAGCACAAGTAATTTGTGGCCAGGAATCTTTTCTGAGCTTCAGTTATCATTTGGATATAATTTAGCTACCTGGCTGTCTCCTATGGAGAGTGATGGATGGAATTAAACAAAGATTGAGACTCAGGTTAGCTTGATGGCTGTACTTTTTATTGTAAATGAATGCGTTGGCTTTGTAATGTACACATAAATCTGACACGAGTTTATTCACTATGAGTCACTTGTTAATCACCGTGGATGCAAGGACAAAATTGTTTCTCAACCCAATGAGTGAGAAGCAGACATGGCGGCTACACTGAATTCCTAACACACTTGTCTGGGCAGCCATTTGAATTCTCTAGAGGGTGCTGTGTCTATTCCTGTATCACTTCTAACTTTAAATCACAAGAATAATAGTTTTTTCTACCAAGCCTCCCCCTGGAGGAGGGCACGGCAACCCACTCCACTATTCTTGCCTGGAGAATCCCATGGACAGAGGAGCCTGGAGGGCTGCAGTCCATGGGGTTGCAAAGAGTCAGACACGACTAAAGTGACTGACCATGCTCACGCACTACCAATCTCATGCTAACTTGTTCACCTACTCATTTATTGAACACCTACTGCGTGCCAGGTACTAGACGAGGCACTGGGAATACAGAAGTGAATGAGATAGATACAGTTCCTGCCCTCTTTGGATCTATACGGTGGGGGAGATATACATTAAAGAGGCATATGTTTGAATGAACATAAAATTACACACTTCTGTAAGCACTGTGAAGAAAAAGATCAGAGGGTTATTTTAGATTGTGTAGTCAGGGAAACACCCGTTGGTAAATATCATCTAGGTTGAGACTTGACTGATGAGAAAGAATCAATCAGGCAAAAATCGGGGGAAGAAGAGCATGATGGTCCCGTGGAGGGACACAAGGAGGGAAAGGAAGCAAGGCTGCCTTGGAGAATGAGGAGAGAGACTTGCAATGAGGATGGACAGGTAGGGGAGGGGAGCTTGGCAAGTATCTGCTGTCTTGAAGGTCATAGCAGGGCAGCCCTGGTAGGTAAGCAGTTTTAAGCAGAAGGGACAGGACTATTTAAGTTTTTAAAGGATTACCCTAGCTGCTATGGGTTGGGAGGACAGGAGGGCAGGTTAAGAGAAGGGTTAAAAGGTCATTGAGCTTGTCCTGGTAAGACTGAGCAGTGGTGATACCAGGGTGGTGGTACTGAAGGTAAGACACAGTGGGGAGATTTGAAAGCTATTTTGGTTGTTGAATTGATGGAATTATTTTCCTTGTAGTAATGAATTAGATTTGGCAGTGAGAGAGGGGAAACATCAAAAATGACCTCTAGGTTCTGCTTTGAACCACTGGCTGATGGCTGGCAAGTTTTGTTTCTGTATTTCCTCCAGAGGTTTACTTACACCATCAGAACTGAAACAACGCATTTAAAATGGAGTGACTCAATTCATCATTCATCCATGGCTTCTTACCTCCCCTAACTTTGTTTTGATTTTATAGCCTTACTCTCTAATTTTCATGTTACCCAACAGTTTCTTTTTAATACATGGCTTTGCAGACCTTATATTTTTTTTCTTGTTTTATTCATCCTAACTTTTATTTTCATTAGTACAAAAAATGTATTTAAATGAGTAAGCTTGTTTTGCTGTTACCATTCTAATGTTTACATTACATTCTAGTGAAGTTTACAGGTGAGACTGTATTGGTCACCAGAACACATGGTGTGAACAGCCAGGCTATTAACTAGAGCTGGGGAGATTCCTGACATCTCCCTCCCCAGCTCATCCTCTGAAATAATATTGCAAAAATATTCCCTCCAACAATCTACCTGAGCTATAGCCCAGTGAGTTGTCTGGAGGAGGAAATCATCCATGTTCCCAACATTTACGAAGAAAATCTATTGCTTAAGTTAATCTCAGGAATACACATTTTTGGTTGAATATTTTACTTTTGGCCCATTTTTTATCTTTTAAGTGTGACCTTAAAAGTTGGACAAAATAACTATATTTACATAGAGCTGCTCTAAATTATATGGGAGATTATTTTTTTACTGTATATTTTTAGCTACATATGTCATAAATGAATATACTCCCAATGTAGAAATTCAAATCGAGAATTATGTGAGACAGTAACCAGTACAATATGTAAATTCTCTTTAATCTATCTACCTATCCATCCCCTATTATACTCATCGACTGCTATGCAACCTGCTTGTAACCCATAAAATGTTTTGAAGATCTTTTCATGTTTATACATCAACGCTACCTCATTCCTTTTTAATAATCGGAAAACATTTCGATGTCTGCATGTGCTATAATTTTTAACCATTTTCCTTTTAAAGGATATTAAGATCATTTCCAATATTCTGCTGTTATGAATAATTCAAATGTTTTTTTCTATACATGTTTCTTGTGTACACATGTATTTTTGATAAGATTCATAAAAATTAAATTGTTGAGTCAAAAGATATGGGCATTTCATTTCACTAACAGTCTATGTGAGTTCTCAACTTCACATTTATCTAACCATCAACACTGGATATTAATAGTCTTCAAAAATATTTGCCTATTTTGTGAAAGTAAATATCTTATTGGGAGATACTTGAAGGCTGTGTAAATATTCGTCTTAGTGTCTCATTGTGCTTTTGTCTACTCATTTCAGCATTCTTCCATGGCTCTTAAACTTGCCTAAGTTGGTTGTTTTCTATCTACCTCATTTCTTTCATACTGATTAATTGGAATTGATGGTGCCGGTGGTAAAGAATCTGCCTGCCATTGCAGGAGATGCAGGTTCCATCCCTGGGTTGGGAAGATCCTCTGGAGTAGGAAATGGCAACCTACTCCAGTATTCTTGCCTGCAAAATTCCATGGACAGAAGAGCTTGGTGGGCTATAGTCCATGGGGTCGCAAAGAGTCAGACATGACTGAGTATATGCATGCCTCATGACTATAAAGAAGAGTAGACTCTTCTCCTTTACTGATTGATTGGTTGATAGAAGTATGGACTTGCGGATGTTTCTTTGCAACTTTCTCTTATGGTACTTGTTGACTGTTGGTATCATGCTGGTATTCAGCCTTAGATGGAGTTTACCACCTGCTTTGGGCTGTGTTCCCAAGCAACCTGACTCCGGAAGACCCAGGCCTGGCACGCCGGGGGCCACTACCAGCCTCACACCATCCACAGGCTGGGGGCCTCGATCAGAAGGACTGGGCCCCCCAAGGCGGCCAGATATGGGCCTGACCCTTCAGAGCTACCCATTTTCACCACTCGTTGATTTGACAGGTGAGTTGTTACACACTCTTTAGTGGATTCCAACTCCCATGGCCACCGTCCTGCGGTCAATATCAGCCATCCACCTGTGGACATTTGTTTTAGTCTACGGGTTATAATTTGATACTATCGTTATTTATTTTGTCGCTCAAATTATTCCAGCTTTGGCCATTGGGGGCTCCTCCAGGTTGACTCCTGAGTTCCTTTGACATGGCCCCATCATTTCTTAAACGCATCTTTACTATCCTGGACCACAAGATATTCTGGGCGTGTCTTCTACGTTCCCTGCCACAGGCCTGGAATCAATACTTTCTCCAAAGCAACATGGTTCCTTTTAGGAAATAGAATTTAGAACCAATATCTGGGCTCTAGGTATGCTAATCGCTGCTGGGTTCTCATTGCTTCTAGGCCCTCTCAGCAGATGGAGCTGGGAGATACGTCTGGACACCAACCTGTCCATGTGAACATACCTGTACTTCTTTATCTAACCAGGAATCCACACTAAAACCTTCGGTTCAATCCAACACAACCGAGTTTATTCTATTCTTTGTTTTCCTTATTTGAAACTTTTTCTCCAAAAGTGAAAAACCTGGCTCTCATTATCCACAATGTATTTATGTATTTTTTCAATCTTAGTATAAACACAAGTAGTACTATGGACTTACTTGGTTAGAAAAACTCTTGGATATTATATGGTATAATTCCTTCATTTTACAGATGAGAAAACCCAGGCCTCTGGTGATTAAGTTGCCAAAGGAAAGAAGCAAATTACTAGAAGGAAAGAATTATAAATGTTAGGATTTATAATTTTAATATTGTGTATATTTCACAGGAGAGTTTAGAAAGAACAGGAAATGTAATGTCAGGTAACTGCTAAGAAGAAGCATTAATTCACTTTTTCTCCCACTATTGATATACAAGTAAATCCATTCTGGCTAAAAAAGTGAGACATTTGGTCAGCATGGCTTGTGTATATAGAATGGCCAAAGGCCAGAAGAATAAGACAACACTCATGTGGTGTTAGGACAGCCTCTAGAAAATGGAAAAACGGAGTGATCCATCATCATATCTAGTTTCTACAATTATGGATGCATTGATGTCCTCTGAGCTTATTGAAATTTATAGATCTTATTACATGAAGTTGATGTAAAGGAAGAATTTTGCTTCTCTCTGTCACAAATAACATCAACATCTTGTCTTTTGTGACTATATTTCAGTCTCAGAGGCTGAAATTTCTAAAGTTGAGTTGAGCAGACTATTAAGCCTCCTGGAAAACCACTTATTTGTAAGCCTGAAAATTGACTGCTATATGCCATATGTTGGAACCCGATCATCAAACCCCTTAAGTGTTCTGTCTCCTCCCTGTTATGGAGACTTGGGATCTCTGTGTTAACGATGCCTCGGGATCTTCATTTTTCTTTGAGCAGCTCCGTGCTAGACTGGAGAAGAGGAAGAGCTGGCCCTCGTTGTCAAGGGCAATGGGAAAGACGTGCCACCTTGGGAACTGAAGCTTGGGGCTTCTTTTTCTGTAAAACAATGTCACATGTGACAGTCAGGGTCTCAGGTTTGTTAGTAGCACAACATATGTATAAACTTAAATCCACATATGTTATTTCTGTAGGCAAATATTTCCAAGAAATTAACTTGGAACTCAACTCACAGGTTGGTGACACTCTGTTGAGTTCTTGTGTCCTTAGTAGGATATAATTGCAAAGAACTGTATTTGATAGTTCCTAAATCTTTATTCAGACTCTGAACACATTTTATCCTTGCCTTGACAAGAGCAAACCCTTGTTGTCATTGTTGTTGTTGTTGCTGTTGTTGTTGTTTCGTCACTAAATCATATCCAACTCTTTGCGATCCCATGGACTTTACTCTGCCAGGCTCCTCTGTCCATGGGCTTTACGGGCAAGAATATTGGAGTGAGTTGTCATTTCCTTCTCCAGGGGGTCTTCCCAACTCAGGGATCGAACCCATGACTCCTGCATTGCAGGTAAATTCTTTACCATGGAGCCATCTGAGAAACAGAACAAGCTCTAGGAAATGGCAGATTGAGTCACTGTCTTGGGCTTTGATGGCCAAAGTGAAGCTGGTAAGTAGGATTCTTCATGGATGGGAAGAACATAGGAACCCAAGTGAAGTTAAAAAAATCTTCATGCATCTATCGTAAATCTCACAAATTATCTTCAAAGCAACCACTCTTATTTCAGACCTCTATATTTGCCCTTCTAAATTTTTTTCTCCTTCCATTTGTACTTTCTATATATTTTATCTTCTTTATAATCAAATATTTAAATAGAGATTACTGTACAGAATGGTTGTAAGTAACACAGTCTGGGGACATGAATTAGTCATGTTCTTTTACCTTGACTCAAAGTATTTATCGATATTAAATTAAGAGACTTGGGAAGTATGTGCTTGAGTGATTTAAGGGACTAGAAATTATTTCTGAATTGCTTGATTGAAAAAGAGATCTATAAAAATTGTCATCTCATAAAACATTGACAGGGTTATTGCTTAAATAGTCATGAGACAAAACTTCTTACACAGAAGTAGTGGCCTTCTCAAAGAGAATCTTCACATTGCAGAAGATATTACCATAAAATCTTTTAAGAAAATGTATGAATTTTTCATGTTTGAAATTTTGCTGAACTCTTTCTTAGTTATCAAGGGCAAAAATGTTTCTCAGAAGACATCTTTACTTTCAATCCAATAAAATCAAAATACTTATAACAAAATAAATAAGTTTAAGGCAAAACGCAGATACTTTATTTGTAGGAATTCACCAAGAAGAATTGTAGGGGGGGTGAAGAAGAGCTGCAATAATAATGGAATGAACTGAAAATGGTCCTGCAAATAGATTTTCTCTTTTCATATCTGTGAAAATGAGAATGTTTCTTTTTAAACTTACAAGTATTCAGACTGCTTAAATTGTCCCCATAACTAACATCAAATGGCCTCATGGTGAAAAGAGTCCCCAGAGTATGTCTAAATGACATGCTGAAATGACCCTATAAATTTTGCTGCATTACTAAACTTCTCATTTTTGATACACTTCACATTTGAAATGAGAAATTAAGTTAAATAAAAACATTTGTAAAAACAGTTTACCTGTGGATGGAGTATAGATCCTTAGAAGAGTCAGAGCTGATAGGCCAAAATTAATTGAAAATATTCAGGAAGAGAATTTTTTAAGACCTGAAAGGAGAGGAAATAAAAACAAAAACTTGACCTAAGAATTAAAATCCTGAGGATGAGAAATCATGTGACCATCCAATTTCTTTTTTTTAATCATATGAACTAGTTTAGAATGTTTCTTAGAAATTTCCTTTTCAATAGACCTAAGTGAGTGAACCTTAATTTATATGAAAATGGGTTTGCCAAGATTCTAGGATTTTAAAATAAAATCTAATTCACTATCATACTTTTTCCATATTTTAAAATGGTATTCTCTGTGATTATGAATAAATGTGCAGTATTAAAGTGATCTACGAGAAATCACTCCCAAATCTGGACAATATTCTTGGCGGCTCAAGAGATTCTTTATGAATATTACATTTTTATATGTGTTTATTTTAATGATAGTCTAAAAAAGTGACTATTCAATAACATTTGGATGACTTTTTAATAACCAAACATCCTATGTTAACCTCGTATTTCTATTTCTATTTAGGACCACATTAAAGCCAAGTAGTTCTGCTTTGATTGTTAAGAGCAACTGAACAGAGGTCATAGATGATGCATTCAGGGCAAAGGAAGTCCAAGTTGTACACAGAAAGGTTTCTTGAGAAGTGGGTTGAGTCAGAGTCATCAAAAACCTACGCTGTAAAACTCAAAAGGAATCTAGCACCTTCTGGTTCAAGATGGTGATTAGAGCACACTTGAGAGCCTATTAAAATAGCAAGTATTGGAGTTTGGATAAACCACTGTTCTCAACCTTCAAAAATAGAGAGAATAAAGGGGCAACACTGAAGCTAAGTTATTTCAACAAAATTTGAAAAATTGTATGAAGAGTGTTGACTGATGATGGAAGCAAAAGAAGCTACAACCTAAAACACAGGCAGCTTGAGGTATGAAGAAGGTAAGGGACAGGGAAGGGATAAGGCTGAGAGTAGGGAGAACAACTGTCCCATTTGCTTGGGACTATCATTACTTTGCCAGGAAAGGTCCGTCTAGTCAAGGCTATGGTTTTTCCATTGGTCATGTATGGATGCGAGAGTTGGACTGTGAAGAAGGCTGAGTGCTGAAGAATTGATGCTTTTGAACTGTGGTGTTGGAGAAGACTCTTGAGAGTCCCTTGGACTGCAAGGAGATCCAACCAGTCCATTCTAGAAATCAGCCCTGGGTGTTCTTCGGAAGGAATGATGCTAAAGCTGAAACTCCAGTACTTTGGCCACCTCATGCGAAGAGTTGACTCATTGGAAAAGACTCTGATGCTGGGAGGGATTGGGGGCAGGAGGAGAAGGGGACGACAGAGGATGAGATGGCTGGATGCTGTCACCGACTCGATGGACGTGAGTTTGAGTGAACTCCGGGAGTTGGTGATGGACAGGAAGGCCTGGCGTGCTGCGATTCATGGGGTCGCAAAGCGTTGGACACGACTAAGCGACTGAACTGAACTGAACTGACTGATCTTGATTCTAGAGCTGAAAGTCCTATATCCCAGGAAACCCCTCAATTCCAGGCAAACTGGGACAGGTCACTGTAACTGAAAGCACAGGGTGTTACGTAAAATTCCCATGTAGACTGACCTGCTTTCCTACTTCCTCTCTCCAGAATTGTGCATTGAAAGAGAAAAAAGAAATACACTAAACAGGGTTGGGGTTGATCTCTGAGTTTTAGATGTTTGGATAATTTTAACTGGCTTTATATCCTGTGGTATTTTATAGTTTTTTAAAAAACTAGTTGTAAGATATAGATCTTATGATATAAATTGTACTTTAGTTTTTATAATAATATATAAATATGCATAATTTTATTATCTATGAAATACATATATTTATTATATAAATTCAATAAAAAATTTATAAATATGCAATTATAAAATATAAAGCCATCAAAACCTTCAAAATCAGGGAAAAAAAAATTTTGTATTATAGCCATTAGTAATCATGTTAAAGCAGTGATTTAACAACAGCATGTGAAGCTTAGCAAAAGTATTTCAATTTTAATTTCATTTATGTATTTTTCATTTGTGCTTAATTACTACATTTTTCTAATTTTATAGATGGATTCAAAATATATCTTAGGGACTTATATGTACTTTTATGTACATTTTTGGTTGGTTGTTTAGTTGCTCAGTTGTGTCTGACTCTTTGCAACCCCATGGACTGTAGCCCGCCAGGCTCCTCTGTCCATGGGATTCTCCAGGCAAGAATACTGGAGTGGGTTGTCATTTCCTTCTCCAAGTGATCTTCCCAACCCAGGGAGTGAACCTGCGTCTCTTGCACTGAAGGCAGATTCTTCACCATCTGAGCCACCACATATTTATACGTAAATATATACTGTAAACATTTAAACAATGTTAGAAAAGAATTTAAGTATATACTGAAATATATGAGTTTTTTTTTTTAAGGGAGCTTGTATACTGCCTACTTTTTTCCTCTCTTTGTTTAGGTAGCCTGACAACTTGACTCCACTAAACTTGATCTCATCTAGTTTTCTAGCATTTTTGTCTCACATTAAGCTGAACTTCAGCACCCACCTGTGTAACAGAATAGCAGTTTTCTTCTTGCACGGAACTGTACTGCAGGTCACATCACAAGTCCTTATTAAATAGGTCAGATTTGAAGTTTCTTAGTCCATACTATGCAATGTTAGGCCATCAATCACCAAATGTACCCAAGAGATAACACAAGAGTGAGACAAGAAGCATCTAATTTTATCACCTAATGAGGATGGACATCCCATAGTTTATGTTGGTTCAAAAAACTATTCAACCCTGGACCAGAGGTCACAAGCATGCACACGTCCTTAAATATGAGTTTTCCTAGAGTCTCAGCAGACGCTCCAGTCCAGGAAACAACCAAGCAGCCTGCGTGCTACATTTTATCCCATGTATTCAGGGCAAGGTTGATGGAATGAGGGCAGGAAAATCGCTCTCATCCCCCCTGGGGGTTTCTTGTGTCCCCGTAATGATACAACAGTGTGAAGCAAACGAAAAACGCAGTGTGATGTTTTCGAATCCATCAACTGTGGCAACGAAAACTTCATCAAAGAACATTTTTGAAGTTAAAAATAAAACAATAAAATCTATTGATATACTGCCTGTGATCTTGAGAATACAAGGCATATTTTTAGGTTCAGGATTTCAATGAATTAGGGTAAGTGGGTGGCTGCTCAGTAAAATCTGTGTGGCTGGGAGCTTACACCACTTGGTGTTATTTTGACTGCTAGGTACTATTTAAGTAGTCACACATTCATTCTCCTGCAAAACAGAAGCTATTTTTAAAAAATTAAGAGTAATGTAGTTACAGAAACAAAATTATAGAAAAGAATTATACAACCTGCTATGGACTGAATTTCTCCTAAAATTCTTATGTTGAAGATCTAACTCCCAGTGTGACAGGATTTGGAGAGAGGGCTTTAAGGAGGTGCTTAATGCTAAATTAGAACATAATGTGGGGTCCTAATTTGATGGCACTGGTGGCCTTAAGGAAGAGGAACATCTCTCTTCTCTCTCCCTCAGCCGTGTGACGACTCATGGGGCAGGTGGCCATTTGCAAGCCAGGAAGGGAGTTCTCACCAGAAACCACGCTGGCCTTGATCTTGGACTCCTAGCCTACAGAGCTGTGAGACATACATCTCAGCTGTTTAAGCCAGTTATTCTATGGAGTTTTGGTATTGTAGGCATTTGCAATAAGCATCTAGTACTAGATTTAAAATACTTCAGCCTCAGCTTCTGCACATCCATGTGCAATTCATAGATCCTTCCATTGTGTGTCATTTGCATGTCCCATGAAAACAAGCAGGGCTCTGCTACTAACAATTTCCACTTGAGTACAAGCAGCTTCCTAACACTGAGTTTTCTTTAAGTCCCTTAACTCCAAGTTTATAATGAAAGGCTTGTCCAATATATAATAATATTAGGATAACAAAATGGTGGGTGCAAAAGATTTTTTTTTCCACAAGCTGGGTTGCTTTACTATTTGTTATCCTTGAAATATCACTCTTATTTACAGGGAGGACTTAGGATTAATCCATGGGCTGGATTTACAGTGATCCTGGGGTGTTGGAAGAAACGGTGCTTATTTTCATAAGCAGCTCTGCCTTTGCTACCCTGAGGAGAGTAATCTTGGGTCTGGTCCACCTGGATTTACTGAAAACCTATTAACAGGGACGACTGGAATGTAGAGGTGCCACTTGATGTTTCATCTATTTTCTAGTCCCAGCCTCAGGTTTCAGAAACTATACTGATGGCAGTCACTTACACATCTACTAATCTTGAAGCACAGTATCATTAATGTAAGTTAGCAATTTTCTTTTAATTGATAGAACACTAGGTTAAATTCAGGGATATGTGATTTTTACTCTGGATCACATAAGTAACACAGTTTGTGCCATATATTAAAAAATCTATATGAATAAAACTGTTGATAAATTTCACTTATCACAATGCCTGACACCTAATAACTCTAATTGCTTATTGTTAAAGTTGTAGGTAATTGTGCAGAAATCTTCAACAGAGGAATTTTAGTATCAATGAACTAATTACATGTTCTTTTACATCCCTAACAAAATCACTTTGGAAACATTTGTATTAGAATAGATACATTTTGCAGTAAGATTTGTATTTTTGTGTTCTTCCTGTTGATAATAAATCCATATGAGTATTTGTACATATACATTTTCAAAAGACAAAGCTTGATGATCAGCCTAAAGCAGAAGTTTATTTTGATTATTGCCAACAGTGGTCTAAAAAGGGTGGAGATTTTAGAAATACTCAACTGCATATTTTTGCAGTGTGTGTGATATTTGTTGGTCTTTTCAATTTAAATCAGAAAGCAAATATTATCAAAAGCCTGTTAAATGAAAGGTGCATATATTCAGATAATTCCTGTGCTTATCTGGGTAAAGAGACTTAAATACATTAAAATAATAATATGTGAAGGGCTGGCGGCTCAGATTGGAGAGCTGGACCTGGGTCGAATCTGAATCACAGCAGTGGAAGGTCCACACTAAGCTTAGAAGAATAGAGAACAGCCGGCAGGGATGGCCGGACCAGCGCTGAGAGCAGGAAGTGAAGCTTACAGGCACAGCACTGAATCACAGGACTTATATCCTTACCATCTGCCTCCTTTCTCTGAGCAGATGACCTTCCTTGTATTCTATGCCACAAAGAACAATTATTATATGGAAGTACCTTCACCATCTTGGTGGTTCTGATAGTAAAGAATCTGCCTGCGATGTGGGAGACCTGGTTTCAATCCCTGGGTTGGGGAGATCCCCTGAAGAAGGGAACGGCTACCCACTCCAGTATTCTTGCCTGGAGAATTTCATGGACAGAGGAAACCTGGTGGACATGACTTAGCAACTTTCACTTTCACCTTCTTGTCCATTAGGGTCACTTCGTGTTCCAAACAATGACTGAAGAAGACTCATACTGAGATGTATAATGATAACATTTTTTAAATTTCACAGAAAAAAAAATCAGACAGATGCTATCAGTATGGAAATACAAGAAAAAATTCCAGGTAACATATCATGTTAATTAGCAGTCTTCAGAGAAGCCGAACCAATAGGATGTATATATATATATATAAAAGAGAGAGAGAGAGAGACTTACTCTAAGGAAGTGGCTCACATGATTTGGGTGGTGGCGAGTCTCTGGGATGGCTGATGTTTCCCTTTTAAGGCAGTCAGGCAGAAGAATCCTCTCTTACTCAGGAAAACGTCTGCCTTTTTGTTCTATTCAGAACTGCATGAGGATGGGGTCCATATACATGAGGATGCTTTATCCAGTCTACTGATTTAAATGTTAGTCTAACCCAAGAGTCGGAGAAGGCAGTGGCACCCCACGCCAGTACTCTTGCCTGGAAAATCCCAGGGATGGAGGAGCCTGGTAGGCTGCAGTCCATGGGGTCGCTGAGGGTCGGACACGACTGAGCGACTTCACTTTCACTTTTCACTTTCCTGCATTGGAGAAGGAAATGGCAACCCACTCCAGTGTTCTTGCCTGGAGAATCCCAGGGGCGGGGGAGCCTGGTGGGCTGCCGTCTATGGGGTCACACAGAGTCGGACACGACTGAAGTGACTTAGCAGCAGCAGCAACCCAAGAGTATCCTCACGAAAACACCCAGAATGATGTTTGACCAGATATCTGGGTGCTCCACCACCCAATTTAGTTGGCATATAAAATTAACCATCATATACACAAAGGCCAGCTTCGTGCTTTTTCTCCAGTACACTACACACGAGAATACAATAACTAGATTTGTGAGGGAAAAAGTTGTGACCAAGAATTCTATATCCTAACAAGATGTCACTCACATGTGATAGAAACAGAAAGGACGTTTTAGTTATGCAAAGGCTCAGAAAGTAACCCTGTAAGTGTCCTGATAAATCTACTCATTCCAGCCAAGAAAGTTACAAATAAAATCCTAGCCTCATCATTATGAAATACAGGGAAAAAAAAGAGAACTATATGAAAAGACACTGCAGATAAATGATTAATGTTCTTAAAAGTACAGGAAAACACTTTGAACATCCCTAAGAGTGGCATCAAATCCTCAAAATAAGAAAAAAACATTTCCCATAAAGACTAAAATGATATTTAATGCTATAAATAATCAAAGAAAGCCAAATTAAAATAAAAAAATGTCTTTACTTGTCAGATAGGGACAATTAAAATGTTGATAATCCTCAAATATTATGAAGCAAGACCTCTCATTCGTTAATGATGGGGATATCTTTTTTTGAAAGAAACTGCCAAATGAATTAAAAATCATTAAAAATGTTCCAATCGTTTTACTCAACATTTCCATTTTTAGCAATTGGTCTCAATAAAATAATTCAAGGTATGCACAGAGATGTACATATAAGGATTCTATGGGAGGATGAAAGATTAGAACCGACCTAACTTCCAATACAAGCATGATGATTTATAAGGGCCCATTCATATAAGGGAATATTATGCAGGTCTTGCAAGTCAAGCCTAATTAATGATCTTCTATACCATTTGCTTTACAGTATAAAATGAAAGAGACAAAATATAAGTCCAAATAATGAAGATCTCAACTTTATTAAATATACTTAGAGGGAGAGAAAATTTAAGGAACTGGAAGGCTACATACCAAGATGTTACTGTCTTCAATAATAGGAAGTAGAATTAAAATTATATAACCTTTCTTCTTTGCATTTTTCTATACTTTCCAACATTTCTTCAGTGAACTTTCATTAAAAAAAATCAAACAAAGTTTAGTTACGAAAAATCATTTATAAACAGTCTATTAAAATTTTATTTTATTAAAAAATCTAGCAAATATTGTTTATAAAAGCAAATAACTTGTCCCACGGATAAACCTATAGAGAAGCAGAAATTATTTTACACCACTACTGAATAAGGGATGAGAGTATAAATTAGCAAAAATTTTGTGGAAATTAAACTAGAAATGTGTAAAAAAATAGCTTCAAAAGAATTTATCTTTTTTGATCTAGCAATTCAATGTACTGGAAAGCATAAAAAAATGCACTGAAATATTTATATGCCTGGATGTTAAATGCGAATTATTTGAGACAACGCAACTGGTAACAGTAAAGGAATGGTGAGATAGATAACAATGGATTAATTTCTTGTTATATTGGTCACTCATTAGAGATCATGTTGTCAAAAATTATTCAGTGATCCTGGAAGATAATCACGGTGTAATAGTACGTAAAAACTATAGGCTATGAAATTAAAATAGGATTAAAATATTTAAATATGTATTAATAAATAAAAGAAGAAAACACTCCATAATATAGTTAGTAGTCCTTTCTGGATAATGAAATTATAGATAAGTTTTTTAAAGTCTTATATAATACTGTCTATTTTTAAAAGCAATACTTTGGCCACCTAATTCAAAGAGTTGAATCATTGGAAAAGACCCTGATGCTGGGAAAGGTTTAGAGCAAGAGGAGAAGGGGGTGACAGAGGATGAAATGGTTGGATGGCATTGCCAACTCAATGGATATGACTCTGAGCAAACTCCAGGAGATAGTGAAGGACAGGGAAGCCTGGGGTGCTGCAGTCCATGGGATTGCAAAGGGCGGACACAACTTAGTGACTGAACAACAACAAATATAAACATAAGAGCAAGACCGAAATATTTTAAGAAATTTTCAATGGCTTAAATGATATCTCCAAATTCCTTAACACATCACACAGGTTCTGAATAATCTCCACATGAGGTACCCACCACTGTTCAATGGTACTTAGTTCTATAATTTTGCTGATAAACCTGCAGTTCTCTGAGCAAGTTGGGTTCTCCTGATTCATGCCTTTGTGTTAGGCTGTTTTGCCTACAAGAATAACTTCCACTCTTTCAATCTTCTGGTTAACGGTTAAATAAACACATTAAACATCAGAATAAGTATCACCTTCTCGGAAAGCTTTCTAGATCCTTTCAGATAGACAAATGCCCTTAGTCTTGGCTGTAGTATTACAGTCTTTCCTCTTCTTTTACAGCACTAATCATGTTGTCTGAAGATTACTTATTTCTCTGGTTTTTTCGCTAGTATGTAAAAGATTTGAAAAAGTACAATGAGGGTCTTCCAAACGTCTACAGCAGCTTGAAGGTTCTGAAGGTGCTCTGTTATAGAAACTTAATTAAGCAGTTCTGAATTAATGGTTACTGATCACACATGCTTTAAATTTCTAAAAACATAATCTCCCGTCAAATGCATCATCAACAAAAACAATTCACAAAGATTAATTGTTTGACTAGAATTGCCTACAATATACCATGTAAATGTGTTGTCAGGTTCTTCTCATTTTCTTCTGGCCTCTGTCTCCTGGCAGCTGTTTGGGGCCCCTCCAAGGTCAGCACCAAGAGAGGATGGGGTGTAAAAGTCGTACTGGCTTAGCACTCTGATCATCTTCGTTAGTGACTTTTGGGTCTAACAGATCCTGAACGGTGACTTTTTCACGTAAATGTTGTTCTTTGGGGTTTGCTGGAGACCTCTCCTTCCCTCCCTGCCAATCCCCACCTGTCTGAAGATCCCTCATCAGGCTTTTAAAAATAGCATGATCCCTCACCAGGTTGTCAGCTTGGAGATGGCTTTTCTAACTAACCACTTGCACCCAGGCCCCCAAATATGATGATTTTTCTGTGGCAAGACATGTTCTTAGGCAGAGTCCTTTTAAAGATAACCCATAGCTTGACCCTCTGTAGGCTCCACTTCTGTCTACGGGAGGCACACAGACAGCTTTCTCTCAATAGCAACCCCTCCTGCGGCCGTCCTCTTTACCCTGACAGCCCAGTGCTCTCCTCTTTAGCCACAGCCTCTTTTCTAGGAAATGAGCCAAGTCAGTCTCTGAAGAGTCAGATGTTACTCTCTGACTCTACCAAACTCTGGGCTGACCTGGTAACTCAGATTGTAAAGATCCACCTGCCAATGAGAGAGACCCAGGTTCAATTCCTGGGTCAGGAGGATCCCCTGGGGAAGGAAATGGCAACCCACCCCAGTATTCTTGCCTGGGAAATCACATGAACAGAGAAACCTGACAGGCTACAGTCCACGGGGTCGCAAAGTCAAACACAACTGCGCAAAACGTGTCTTTTTTGTGTGTCAAAACACACACACACACAGACACACACACCAACTACCAAATCCAGGGTAACTGAGCTCTTCATGTGCTTCTCTTTCAAGAGTCGGGGAAGACAGCTAGCAGATCTTAGCATTCTGCTTTTGTCCATAAATCTGTAGTTCAGAATGATTGTGAAAGGAAAGTCCTTTGTTATGGTTTTGGTTGAGAACACATGAGATATCCTGGTGGTTAGCTAGTAGAAACACGTGGAAAGAAATAGATTCAATTAAATCACCAAAGGCAAAATCAGAACAGAAACTCATAGACAACAATTTATTTTTGAAATAGAAGGAAAAATGATAATATAGTAGAGATAGTGAAGTGAAGTGAAGTTGCTCAGTCATGTCTAACTCTTTGCGACCTCGTGGACTATAGCCTACCAGGCTCCTTGGTTCATGGGACTTTCCAGGCAAAAGTACTGGAGTGGGTTGCTATTTCCTTCTTTAGGGGATCTTCCCAACCCAGGGATCGAACCCCGGTCTCCCACATCATAGGCTGATGCTTTACCCTCTGAGCTACCAGGGAAGCACAGAGATAGTAATACTTATCATACATTGGGTTTCCCTGGGCTTCTCTGCTGTTTCACTCTGTCTTGCAATTGCACTGGGGCTGTGTGACTGGTTCCGGCAAATGGACTGAAGACAGTTAAGTGTGGTGGAAACTGTCCTGGTTCTTTCTCACTCATGCAGGTCCATGGTGAAACAGCAGCATCTCATTATTCTTCATCTGAATGAATCTGGGAGACAGAGTTCCCTTTCAGTTAGCCCTGGATGTGTAATATGAACAAGAAATGTGTCTATTGCGCTAAGGAAGCTACTGAAGTATAAGGGTTTGTATATAACTGTGGATATCTTAGTCTATCTTGACTTATTTGAGTAGAACTAGTGAATTGGTCTTCATTCCGATAGTACTTAGCTAGAATTTGACCTGTTTTCCTTCCTTGTGTTTACATCAGCTGCCTGCTGGTTTTTTATCTTCCTTCCTTCCTCTTGGGATTGCATTGACTCATCTTTGCTTCCTTCGTGCTTTTCTCTCAGAACTCTAGTCATCTAGGTCTTACGTACCTCTCTTGGTGACCCTGCCACAGTGCTTACCATCTTTTTCATAATGCCTAGACGCTCTCAGTGGAGAAGGCAATGGCACCCCACTCCAGTACTCTTGCCTGGAAAATCCCATGGACAGAGGAGCCTGGAAGGCTGCAGTGCATGGGGTCGCTGAGGGTCGAACACGACTGAGCGACTTCACTTTCACTTTTCACTTTCATGCATTGAAGAAGGAAATGGCAACCCACTCCAGTGTTCTTGCCTGGAGAATCCCAGGGACGGGGGAGCCTGGTGAGCTGCCGTCTATGGGGTCACACAGAGTTGGACACGACTGAAGCGACTTAGCAGCAGCAGCAGCAGCAGCAGCAGCAGATGCTCCCAGATAATGCCGAGCTAATTCCTCATCGACCCATGGCCTTGTTTGTCTTGTGGACCACACCACACAGCTTTGACTATTGGCTCAGAAAGCTATTGTTCTCAGAGACCTATTACTCATGAATGTAATCTGAACTCTCCTTAGGCTGACATTCAGGGTCTGTTATATCAGTATTGGTGACTCTTTGCACTTACAACTATCATTATTTCCCCTATATGTCCCTGCTGCTTCATGTCAGGCTGAACCTCCCTCATAAGCTATGTAATTTTATGCCTTTGCTCATAGTAGATGCTCCCCATCCAATCGATGCAAACCCCCATTCTCCAGAGGGCATCCCCTTACTAGACCTTGAGGGTCCCTCCTTCTTCTGAACCCGTTCTAGGAACATCTAAAGCACTTATCTGATTATTAACTGTATGCTGCTTTTTTTGCATTTTAGGGTTCCAAAACTTGCCAAGGAAATAGTGGTTTTTGTCTTTAATCATTCCCTATAGATGTCTGTATTCAGATTCTAAAGAATAATCATTTCATCAATCCTGGGCTTTAATAACAGTCTCAAGAAACAAAGTATATAAATCAAATCTAATTTTCTCATCTTAAGCATCAGTCAGTGTTTTGGAAAAGGTAGATGCCTATAAAAAAGTACTGAATTATAAATGTTCATTGCAACATATTATTTATTATTTTAATTAGGAGCATGGTAATTGTTCTGTTAGGTACCTAAAATTTCAAACTTATCAAAATAGTTCATGAATTGGTATCTCTGAGCAAAGTCAAGACGTATAAACTTATTTCAAACTCACTTGCATCACTGTCAAGTGATCCACTTGATGCATTGTCAAGGGATGCTCTGTCAACTATGCACCAAATCCTGGCCCTTTTCTGTTTTTATAAATAAAGATTTATTGAAACACACAGCAATGCACATCACACTTGGTCATGGCTGCTTGTGTGCTCCAAAGGCAGAGCTGAGTAGCTGTGGAGAGACTTTCTCCAAAGCTTAAAATATTTACTGCTTGGTCCTTTACAGAAAACATTTGCCAGTTCTTGCATTTTCCTACTAAGTCTTCAATTAAAAGATTGCACACATTTAAGAGTCTAGCTCTAGATTTTTATTTAACCCTCAAGACTGAAATCCATTCTTATTCTCCATATTAGTCAGGGCATGCTGTGCTGCAGTAACAAGCATCTCCCAAATCCCATCATTTTAACATGGTAAAGGTTTATTTTTCACTCAAATAATTTCCACTTGGGTCTTGGAGATGGCTCAGTGCAGCAATTCAGAGTGTGTGTGCTTTAGTTGCTAAGTCGTGCCTGACTCTTTGTACTGTAAGCCCACCAGACTCCTCTGTCCATGGGATTCTCCAGGCAAGAATACTGGAGTGGGTTGCTATTCCCTTCTCCAGGGGCTCTTCCTGACCCAAGGATCAAGCCCAGGTCTCCTGCATTGCAGGCAGTCTCCTTACTGACTGAGCCACCAGAGAAGCCCCAATTCACAGTGTGGGCCACTTCAGTGTCAAGTTTTCACCACCTGATACTCTTGCGTCAACCCTGCAGATTTACGGAGGCCGGAGAATTGCTCAAGATCTTTTCATGCCTCTGGCTGGAAACGACACATTCATTACATGGCCCTGTCTAACTATAACTAGAAATGTAGGAGAACAAATAGGATATTTATATGCACTACTGTCTCCATCATGATAATACTTTGATAGTGTATTAATTGCATAACATTAGCACTCAGTGACTCCTGGAACCAAAAATATATTCTCTGCTTAAATATATTCTCTCCTTAACAGATGAGTTCTACTTATAATAAGGTAATTCCTTAGGAATCACTAGGTACCATTCATAAACTTGTGATCTTTCAAAATGGTAGGACTGAGAGTTTATGAAACATAAATAATGTCTTTTGTTTTTCTTTTGCTCTTGTCAGAGAAATACCTTGTGCAATTTCCAGTGCATTAAAATTAACAACTCAGTGAAGAAACATAGACATCTGAATATATGCAGCCTGGACACCCGGCTCCACCTGTGTTCAGGTGCTTTTAGTCATCTCTGCTGGAGAAGGCGATGGCACCCCACTCTAGTACTTTTGCTTGGAAAATCCCATGGACGGAGGAGCCTGTTAGGCTGCAGTCCATGGGGTCGCTCAGAGTCGGACACGACTGAGCGATTTCACTTTCACTTTTCACTTTCATGCATTGGAGAAGGAAATGGCAACCCACTCCAGTGTTCTTGCCTGGAGAATCCCAGGGATGGGGGAGCCTGGTGGGCTGCCGTCTATGGGGTCGCACAGAGTCAGACATGACTGAAGTGACTTAGCATAGTCATCTCTGCCTTCTTCATTCATGTGAAAGGAACTTGCTCACACTTTGCTGTGTATCTAGAAAGAGAAACTATGCATGTAGTTATGTAGTTTTTTTCCCCATATGGGTGTGTAGGGTTTTTGTTGGACACAAGCAAGTAGATTAAAGAAAATAAAACATCACTAAAAGATAAATCTGTCTAATCCCAGCTGTTCCCCCCTTACTGGAGCAGCATCAGGGAGTGACGTGAGGGGTCAGGAGAGTGCTAATCCATCTGCCCCTTGCCCTGTAGAAAGTCATCAAGAAAAGACGGCAGCAGGTGCTTGGAAGGGAAAGGTCTTGAACAGAGTTGACGCCCTTGGTGTTCCGACACCATGACTGCTGAGCTTGTTGCCTTGTGGTGGCAGGGTCTATCCAGGGGTTCTGGGGACTAGGTGATTCCTTTGGTCCTCCCAGGCTGGTACCCAGCCCTTCATGCCCTGTCCCAGGCTGTGCCTCTACCAGGCTGGGACTACGCTTTCATTCTCCTCGAGGGCCAGCCTGCACAGCAGATCTGGAAAAGACACCGTGGTACCAACATCCCTTTGCTGTGTAGCCCAGGGGGGATGGACTGACTGCCTTGTGACCTCTTCCTTCAAGTAAGAGGTTTGTTTTTGTTTATCCACTGGGGCCCGATTATTTTCTTCCAGTCTCCTTGGTGACATCTTAGCCCTGAGGTTTATCTGAAATGTGATTGTTGCTGATTGATTACTTCTAGACAAGTCAATGGGGCTATTTAAAACGTTAGTAAGAGTCAGGGTTTTTGTTTCATCTTGTTTTGAAGATAGTCAAATCAATTCACTTAAAAACTTGAGTTGATACTTCAATTTTTCTCATAAAGGCCTCGAAAACATGGTAGAATCACTTGAATTATTAAATGATGTAAATATGCTTATCATGGCAAAATGTAAATAAAGCCAAGAAAAAAATGTTCTAGAAAAAACAAGCAGAACTTCATCACATGTAGGATGATCCTGTATGATGATACCACATAAGTATTAAGTCTATAGCTACTTACTGTGTATTCATGATTTTCACATAAAGAGGGCTTTTAAAACATAAAATCAAATCCTGTAATCAGTACTGCAATATAGATTTGAACCACTGAACTCAACAGCTTTTTTAAAAAATTGCATACATTTATGGAGCAAAAAAAAATAATAACTATTTTCAGCAGTGGATAAAATTAGTTACACTTACAGGAATCTGACTAATTGCATTTGCACCATTACAAGAAATCAACCATTTCGCAACTCACAAATTAACTCATGTCAGTCTTGGAATCTATAGGACCAAAATTTCATTTCTACAGTTTGTAGCCTCCCTGGTGGCTCAGTGGTAAAGAATCTGCTTGATAATGCAGGAGATGTGGGTTCGATCCCTGGGTTAGGAAGATCCCCTGGAGAAGGAAATGACAACCCACTCCAGTATTCTTCCCATGCACAGAGGAGCCTGGTGGGCTGCTGTCCATGGGGTCACAAAAGAGTCAGACACAGCAGCGACTTAACAACAACAACACAGTTTGCAGTCTGTTCACATACAGAATCTCATCTATTTGCACTGATTCCTACAATAGTCTCGGGAGGGAGGTATTATGATCTCCGTTTTGCAGCATAGGAAACTGAGGCATCATAGAGTTAGTAGTCCCCTGGGAGCACAGGACAGTGAGCGATCCTGGAGCTCGTCTCTGACTCTAAGTGCTCAAGAGGGTCAAAGAATAGGAAGAACAACGGGACTGTCTGTTCTTAATTAGCAATCAGAGCTCTCAGTTCATCGAGATGTTTAGGTTATTTTCCCCATCAGAGCCTTCATAAATGGCTCTCTCTACTCAGGAATGACCCTACAGCACTGCTTGCTGAAGACGCCACCTACCTGATGTCCATTTTACTCTAGGCATTTGTCCACCTGACTACTCCAAGTATCCTGATCTGGACTTAGGTTGGTTTCACTGGAACAATAGGGTGAATAGGGTAGGCTTTTGATTTACTTTGGGCACACTTTATGTGTTAACTTCATCGTCTCAAAAATAGTGAAGCAACTCATCTGATCACTTCTAGTGAAAAAGGCTATGGAAGTTTCATTTTGTTTTCCATTTTTTCAAGTACCTTGTATGCTGCTGCTGCTAAGTCGCTTCAGTCGTGTCCGACCCTGTGCGACCCCATAGACGGCAGCCCACCAGGCTCCCCCATCCCTGGGATTCTCCAGGCAAGAACACTGGAGTGGGTTGCCATTTCCTTCTCCAATGCATGAAAATGAAAAGTGAAAGTGAAGTCATTCAGTCGTGTCCAACTCTTAGCGACCCCACGGACTGTAGCCTACCAGACTCCTCCATCCATGGGATTTTCCAGGTAAGAGTACTGGAGTGGGTTGCCATTTCCTTCTCTGAGTACCTTGTATATGTAAAAATGAAAAAGTAATTTTTCTATGAAATCAATATTATCTCAAGATAAATGTGTAATTATAATCAGAAATTTTCAGAAATGTAATAAAATAATAATAAAATGTTTATTAGCATCTAAAATATATAAAAATCTAGAACTCAACATCTGAATCTATAATCCTTATTTTTGATGTATCTTGGGAAATTTTTCCTTAACCTTGGCTGTCAAGAAGCTTGCTTCCCTGGTGGCTCAGCAGTCAAGAATCTGCCTGCCAATGCAGGAGACGTGGGTTCAATTCCTGGTCTGGGAAGATTCCCTAGAGGAGGAAATGGCAACTCACTCCAGTATTCTTGCCTGGAAAATCCCACGGACGCAGGAGCCTGGAGGGCTTCAGTCTGAGGGGTCAAAAAAGAGTGAGACATGACTTAGCAACTAAACCACAACAAACACATCGGGAAGCTTAGAGTCTAATTTAGGGCCTAATTTGCATCAGCTATAGGTTAATGCTCTTCTCCATTTCTTCTACAAGATTTTGCTGATATTTTGAGCTTTATGTTGATAAGATACATGCTTTAATTATAATTTGCCTCAATTCCATTATGGAAGGTGATGTGATTTGTTTAACATGATTTCAATGTTTATTGAGCACTTACTGTCTGTTGAGATCTGTGGATACAAAGATAAGTAAAACATAGCTTCTACCCTCAAGAAAATTATGAACTCACAGTCAGACAAATAAGTAAATATGCACACAAATAGCACATGCATAAATACACACATAAGGTCCAGAATCCTGCGTGTGTCAAATACATACTAGTTGTAAAAAACAATTAACAGATTCCCCATCTCTTAACAGGGTATGTACTCAATAGATATTTATTTGCTGAGTGAGTGAATAAGTTAATGCCTGGCTAGAAAAATAATAAAATACAAATAAATTAAAATTTCAGAGAAAAGCTGTTAGATGTTTGAAATCTGGGAGATGTAGCTAACTGGAAGGGTGATCTCAAGAGACAGAACATAGAGTTCTCATGTGCTCCTTGCCCTACCATGTCTGTGTGAATGAACCCTTGGAGTGCAGATCAGTTCATGGTGCCCCAGGATCCCTCCCTGCCTCCCTGCAGTAGACATGGCTCAGGGTCCCTGTGGACCTCACTCACTTTGTGCATGCAATGTGAAATCTGGAGAGAACTCTCTAAATAACCCCAAAGATCTCATTTTCAGGTCACATTCAACTAGGGCACAACACAGGGCATTGGTACACAATCCTTTATCTGCTATTCTATGAGGACCTACCCTACTAAAGATCCTTTGAGATGGGGGGCGGGGAAAGACAAGAACAGATAAAAAGCAATTCAGCCTCAAGTGGGCACTGATGGTTCTGACCACCTGGATCAGTAGTCTTGCATACGTTTACAAAAGTGGTGATGTCTTCCAGATACGTGAAGCCATGCTAAGGATTGATTTGGAAAGAAAAAGAAGAGTGTTTATGGATGCTCTGAAAGCATTCAGAGCATCGACTGCTGAAAGCACAGAGAAGGTTATTTATTAAACAGAACTGATGTCATAGAAAGCATTTCCTATCTTCTGGAAATGAGCAAGGGAGTTCTTTCTCAGCAGCAAGCCAATGAAGAAGGAATTGTGCATTTCATTAGGCATTCTATAAGCCTTCAGTCTGTCTTCTGAAAGACCTGTATGAGGTAAAGTTTTTTCTTTCTTTGGCTATCTTATCTTGAGAATGGGGAAAGTTGACGCAAATAAAACAAAGAGCTTTGCAAAGGCACTACAGAGTGGGCTAAACTGCGCTCCTCCTACCCCTGCTGGTTATCAATGCTGCCAGTGGTAGGAGTGCTCTTTGCCACACAGATTTCAACTTGCGAATGTGTTGCAAAACTTGGGTAGGACTTGGTAGAACAGTCCAATCTTGTTTGCACAATAAAAATAAGTGAAGGTTGAAAATATCCGGGCAACCAAAAATCATCCCAATAAACCCAACTTTACCCTATTCCCCATCTCTCCCAAATTCCTTAGGCCTTTTGTTGCTGCTGTTCAATCATTAAGTCATGTCCAACTCTTTGCTACCCATAGACAGTAGCACACCAGGCTTCCCTGTCCTCCACTATTGCCCGGAGTTTGCTCAAATTCATATCCATTAAGTTGGTGACGCTATCTAACCATCTCATCCTCTGCGGCCCCCTTCTCCTTTTGCCTCCCATCTTTCCCAGCATCAGGGTCTTTTCCAATGAGTTAGCACTTCACATTAGGTGATCAAAGTATTCGAGCTTCAGCATCAGTCTTTCTAATGAATATTCAGGGTTGATTTCCTTTAGGACTAACTGGTTTGATCTCCTTGCTGTCCAAGGGACTCTCAACAGTCTTCTCCAGCTGCACTGCAGGTAGATTCTTTACCTTCTGAGTCACCAGGGAAGCCCCAGTAGGCCTTTGCTGAAATGCAATAGTCTCTTTTGAAAACCATCAATATATGAATGGCCTAATGTGTTCATAGGGCATGGAGGTACAGACAGAACCAAGGAAAGAGATGCCACATTGAACACTTCTTTGAAAGGAACTCGAATTGGGGACAATAGAAAAGATCACAGAGGGTTAGGATTTAGCCCCTAGCTATACCTCAAACTACTGCGCACTGAAGCTTCACTGACTCTAATCTGAGGCACTAAAGAACAGCCCAGAAAAGATAAATAAAAGCCATAAATTCTCTTGGGTTGTTTCTGAATGGGTTTTTTTACAATGTGCCCAGCAAAGGGGAATGGTAAACAGCCAGCCCAAGCCTCTTTCTCCTCTGCCTCCTGCTTCCTAAGCCCCGGGGCTGGAGGAAGATGCAGACACAGGCTTTCTGCCCTCAAACACCCTCTGTAGGTGAAAAAGCTCTCTCTTAGATCTGGGTGTTTTTCCATGCCCACTTTAGTGCATATTGGCCTGATTTTTTTAGGTTTTATTTATGTGATCATTCTTTCTGGCTTTTTGAAATTCTCTCTGTTGATATTTTCTGAGTCTTCATCAGAACCAGACATTGGGGAACTTATCAAGTCTGTATTGGCTCTTGACTACACCAACGCTCTAAGCAAAATTTTAGGTGGAAAAGGATAATTTGGCACTCTTGGGTCCTCATTTCTGGAACCTCCTTTTTCTTGCCATGATATTTCCCCTTCTTGATTTCCCTTTCTTTCTCTCCTCCATCAGTCACCATTCGGAACCCAAATACCCCCCACAAGGCCCCGTGATACCCAGCTTTCCTCTCCTTGACGGCCCCCTGGTGCCTGGGTACCCTACCCTGGCCTGACTTCATAGCAGAAGTTAGGAGCTGCTCCCATTAGAGACTTCTTTGTATCTCAGTCCATCCTAAAGGAAATCAGCCCCCTGAATATTCTTTGGAAGGACTGATGCTGAAGCTGAAACTCCAATACTTTGGCCATCTGATGTGAAGAGCTGACTCATTAGAAAAGACCCTGATGCTGGGAAAGACTGAGGGCAGGAGGAGAAGGGGATGACAGAGGAAAGAGATGGTTGGATGGCATCACTGACTCAATGGACATGAGTCTGAGCAAACCCAGGGAGATGGTGAAGGACAGGGAAGCCTGGCATGCTGCGGTTCAAGGGGTTGTAAAGAGGTGGACATGAATGAGCAACTGAGCAGTAACAACAAGGCCCATGATGCCTGCTTTGCGCTCCTGTGTGGAGGGACATGCCCTCATCAGGGACTCTACTTTCTCTCCTGGATTACCTGCACCTCGACAGTGGCCTCCTGGAGACTGTAGACCAAGGGTCACGGAGAGAGCTTATCAAAGAGAATGACACGCTCCTCTCAGCCCTAAGCTTTTGATTTCTTAGGTTCTGGATGGGAGGCTGGAACCTTTACAGTGAAAATGCGTCCCAGTCATTCTTATGCAATCAGAAATCAAATATGTATTTCATATGGCTGCTTGTACTCGCAGGAGAGCTCAAGCAGGATGGGGTTTAGCCAGGCAGGCTGAGAAGGTGAAACCCCTCTGGTGGTATTTGCTTAAATAGCTAAAGCTTTCAGGAGACCCAGGACCTGGGGCAAACAAATCTCTTCCAGGAATAACTTGTTGTGGGGCCTGAAGGCCCCCATTCCCCTTCTGCTTTGTTTACCTAAAGGGAGCTCTAGAGGATGGTAGAGATAAGGTCCAGTGGGAACTAGCCCAGGTGCAGCCTACTGATGGCCAATCAAGAGGCCTCGACATGGAAAACTCCTCTCTGAGTCACTGAACACATCTTTTTGAAACATTGTTTTGAAAAAAAAATTTTTTTTTTTAGGGGAAAAAATGTTTCCAAGCTGACAGTAATATACCCATCTATTTGTGTAGTTCAGCCCTTCTCAAACTGTTTGGTCTCAGAAAATCTATGCTCAGTGACCTGAAAATGACCAGTGACCTCAAAGAGCTTTATACAGGGCAGGTTGTATCTACCAATATTTCCTGTATTAAAAATTAAAATGGAGAAAATTTTTCAATATTTGTAAATTCATTTAAGACAATAATAAACCATTTCATCAACATAAGTAATATATTTTATGGACAATAACTGTATTTTCCAAAATAAAACAACATTGGAGAAGAATAGCAATGTTTTACATTTTCACAAATCTCTTTTGTGTCTGGCCTAAGAGCAGAGAGCTGGATGCTCATATCTGCTCTGCATTCAGTCAGATGAGATGACTGGGATATTGCGGGTCACATAGGCTTTGGGGAATATCACCACACACACATGGAACGGTGAAATTTACAAAAGTAAATAACATCTTGTGGCCCCTTGAAAGGTTGCAAGGATGCTTGGCACACACTCTGAGAACCACTGGATAGTCAGTCCTTCTCTTTCCATCTTGATTCTTGGGTCTCCTACGGACAGGGTTTTATGTAGAGATACACTGGAATTTGGCCACCTGATGCAAAGCGCTGACTCATTGGAAAAGAACCAGATGCTGGGAAAGATGGAAGGCAAAAGAATGTGGGCAGCAGAGGATGAGATGGTTATATAGCATCACTGACTCAATGGACTTGAATCTGAGCAAACTCTGGGAGACAGTGAAGGACAGAGGAGCCTGGCATGCTGCAGCCCATGGGCTCACAAAGGGTCTGACGCGACTTAGTGACTGAGCAACAACAATGCTGGAATATTATTCTTTGTGAACAAAATGTACCCAAGTGGTTCTTAATACAGCTTTTGGGAATGTTTTGAAGGAAATGTGTTGTTGAAGCTGCATGTGAATAGTCTTCTTTTGCAAAAGTTCATGTGTTCATTTTCATCAATTGAATTTAGTCTCTTGTTTTTTCTTTCAAGGCAACATTTTATTTCAGAAAGCCTGCACCTTGTGGGGATAAGAAAAGGAATTTGGGAATTGGTAAGCGTGGTGGTAGCAGAATGTGTGACACATTGACTAAGTGGGGACATGATTCGATTTGGGAAATGAGCAGTTTTGATGAGTCATTCATTGGGGCTAGTGTGTTGTCGTGGAAGACCAGCTGGATTTAGCTTGTCAAGTAAAGGTCAGATATTGATGAATGTCCCTTATGGAGTGTGCATTGAAGATGAAGTGTATAAAGGTAAAGGAAGCCTGTCATTGACCTTGTGAGTAATACAAAGATTGTGTGGGAACACACACATGTGTGTGTGTGTGTGTGTGTTGAAGGGTGGTGATGCAGTGGTACACAGTACTATGAGATATTCACAGACAAGACCTTCCCAAGTGGGACATACAAGTCACATCTCCGTGTAGCCTTCCTTTCATACTTACATCTGTCGCACTGTAGCCCGTAAATGTCCAGAAAGGATTAAACAACCTAAATTCCAGGTTCCCTTACTGGAAGTGGGGGAATATATTAATCAGATGATATCATCCTAAAGCAACATAAAGGGAGTCCAGTGGTCTTTGTCAAGCTGGGAAGGTTATTTTTTTAATTACAATAAACACTTTATAGAGCAAACACTGCAGGATAACGAACCTCCATAAATTCCATCTTGCCATAGATTTGTATAGTTGCAGATTAGGAATCGCGCTACATGCAGCTCTAGAAAACCCAGCACAGTACTCAAAGTGCGCCCGATGAGTTAACTGTGTGAAAAGTCTCTGTATCCACTGAGCTAACTGCCCAAGGAAATGACGGCTTCAGTGCAGAAGAGTATAGAGGGTAGACCAAAGGACAGAGAGTGGTTGGTGGGGAGAGAATCCCAGGAGATAAAATGACAACGGAAAGTGAGGATGAGGTGAGGACCCAGCTGGAGGCTTAAATCGTCCTTGTTTGCCAATGGCATAGGTCAATATACTTTTAGTTTCACGGTTTGTACTAAACGTGGGTTAGCAGTCGTGACTCGTTTCCTTTCAGTTTACTGCCTACACGCTACCTGGCTCATGCAGTGCATTAGACATGGGGGATGAAGGTGCATCAGACATCCCTCCTGCCCTTGGGATGTGTGGGCGCAGTAGAGAGGAGGGGCCCCAGGCAGCACAGGGCTGCAGTGGGAAGGGCTCCGGGGGCCTGAAGGTAAAGAGGCCCCGGGTTCAACTTGGATTAGGCTGGCAGACCAATGGGGAGAACTGGAAGAAGGGTGGCCAGACCGTGGGGCCATCGGTGCAGTCAACCAGGGTGTGCTGGGCTTTTACTGCTGATAAGTGAGCGCTGATGGTGCCTAAGGCAGGAGGCACTGGACGGAGTGGAGGGTGGGAGCGAGATGGGCATGGTAACTGTGCCAGGGGGCTGGAGGGCAGGCGGGAAGGGGCAGGGGGCTGGGGACTCTGGCTTGTGCACCTGGGTGAATAGTGATGAAGTGACTGGATGAGGCAGGGAAAAGGGAAGAGAAACAGGGCAGTGTGATCACTGTTTTTGGTGTATTTACTAACATTTGTGATAAATCTTTTTATTCCTTACATAAGGGTTACCAAAAACGAGATCTGAAAATCAAATATGATAAAGTCAAACCAGAGGCTCCTCTGTTAATAAGGTAGCCTTATTCCCAGAGGATTAAATTTCTAAAAAAATATTTAATACTACTTCCTTTTGAGATGCAGTGCCTGATAATATATTTCCAAGCTATCATTCTTATTCTATTTTTCTCTTTCACAGCAGGATGCAGTCAGTCAAGGTTAAAATCTAGGGAATAAAGAATCAGATTTTTAGCAAGTTTGGCAGTCTTCATCCTCACCTCTATTGTATTAAGTATATGAGAGCTAGCTGTTATGTGTCGCTATAATGGGATCTATTTTCATCTGTATTTATTAAAATTTTTATTTATTATTCTTTCATTTGCAGTAAGGTGACTACTTAATTTTTTTCTTTCTGAACAGTGTCTTGCTTAGGTATTCTTTTAAAAAACCAAATTATGTATTGCATATTAATATGTGCATTTATATACAAATAGGTAACATCCTCTATGTATCTAATCTCATTTCCCTCCTTTTTCTTCCTGAGATAACCACTAGCCTTAAGTTGATGTTTTTGTTTGTCTTATATATTTTACTTTAACAGCAAGTCCTTGTGTGCACAATCTTTTTTTTTTTTTTTTTTGCTTTATATAAATCCTATGGCATTGGGCTTACCTTCAGCAAGTTGCTTTTCCTTCTCAAACATATTTCTGATATTGGTCAGTGTTAACCCGTGTAGCTCATTCATGTTTACTGCTGTATAATATTCCACGATGCCATTATGTGGCTATGCTAAAATGTCTTTAGACATCTAATTTCAGTACTCATTCCAGTTTTTACTATTTTAAATGTTACAAAATTGTAAATAGCTTTAATGAGCATTGTGCTACATTGCTTTGCACACATGGGCTATTGTTTCTCTAGGGCATTATTATACCAGAAGCATTATTGCTGAGCTTAGGATATGAGCACCCTCAAGCTGATTCAGTATAATCACATTATCTCTAACATGGTTGCTCTAGTTATACTCCCACCAGAAATGTATGAGAGTCGTCTTACATTTAGGATGGTCAACTATGAACCTTTTACCAGTCTGATGGGCAGGAAAGCATACGGATTCTTCACCTATTCTTTCCTGCTCCTGTAAGCAGCTTTCATACTTTCAAAAAAAGATTTTTACATCTGGCAGGAAAAAAAAAAAACACACATAACAAAAACTCCAGGCTAGTATGTTTTTAAGATTGATATTTTCTCTTACTGCTAAATACAGTGTTCATTTTAGTGTTCAAATTGCTATACAATCCATTCTTTTTATGACCAATTACGGAAAATAATATGTCTTTGTGGGTGCAAATAGCTACCTTCCAATGAGGCCTTTGCATACTTTCAAAAGATGGGAAAATGTAATCTGCAACTCCTGCCTTCAGCTAAATATGTGTATGAGTCTTTCTTGAGGCATCATTTACTGCAACTAACTAAAGCCAGGATATATTGTACGAGGGCTTCCCTGGTGGCTCAGCAGTAAAGAATCTATTTGTAGTGCAGGAGACTGGGATTTGATCCCTGGATTGGGAAGACCTCCTAGGAAATGGCAACCCACTCCAGTATTCTTGCCTGGGAAATCCCATGGACAGGGGAGCCTGGTGGGTTACAGTCCATGGGGTCACAAGAGTCGAACATGACTTAGCAACTAAACCACCACCACCCATTGTGCAAAGTTGGAAAACAATGAAATATTCAGGAATCTGTTTTATAGTAAGTTGAATAACTGTAATTAAGAAAAATTTTGAAAATATAATGACCTCAAAGCACAAAAAATGGCTACTGAACAATAACTTAAAAAACCTAAGGCAGCTACATTGAGAGTAAAAACAGATTTAAATATAAACAGCAGCGTAGCAAGTAAATGTTCCTAAAAGAAGAGGGGGCTATTTTTGGTAACTTTGAGCTGTAAAAAAATCTTTAAGTCAGACAATAAGGAAAAGGACCTTTGCTGAGGCAGTATTTGCTGTTCGCTTTCCCCAAGCTAAAGTTGTGTATGTGAGTAACAATATATCAGCAGTTACATGTTTAATTCCAGGGGGAAAAAAATCTCAAGCATTAAATGTACATGCAGAAGATACCTGCATAATTATCTGTCAGGAAATAAACTGATTTAAAGCAAAAAGAAAAAGGAAAAACCTTAAAGTAGTAAAAATACCTACTGGGCATTTAATTAATTGCATTTTCCTAAAGACAGGCAGAATTTAAAGATTAAACAGTAAGGTAATTCTAGTCTTTTTAAAATATTTCAGTGAAAGAAAGCCTTAGTGATTCTTAACTATAATTATAATTTATAAAATAAAAAGCAAGAGGAACATACTGAAGTAGTTACAGCACTTATGTGTTATTCACCACCAGCCCTCTGCCATCATAATTCACACATATGCAAATACATAATCTAATAAACCAACAACATTTCTACACACGGCATGTGCATGCGCGCGCGCGCACACACACACACACACACACACACACAGCAATGTACTATAATATTTTGGAAGGAAAATACAAGGAAATAGTTGCACAAATTCTGACATAACAAGACTGAAGTAGCTAGAATGGCAAGGTAGTTTATTCACTTTCTATTGGGTATCCATGAATACATTACACAACTTTGTTCAGATGATTTTCCAAATATAGCTAATTAAGTTTCATTTCTTGATATTTCATCCACATTTCAATCTGCTTATCTTGCTCTCCACTCTTCATCCTCTCTCCTGCTTGTATCATCCATCTTAAATTATTTTTAAAAAAATAATCATTATACTTTTATAATACTATACTTTCAATTTTCTATCATACTACATTTAAGTCATTTCTAGCCCTATTAGGAAGAGATTTAATATTTTGAAGGTCAAAAATATTGCCTGGTATGCTAATATGAAATCTATGCAATAATGCTCAAAAACAACTTCCTTCAAATGAAAACGTTGAAACTAGTGGTTTAAATTCAAAATGATAAAGAAATGTCTTCCGTGGACTGTTTACATATGATATTTTGAATATACATATATTTATCCACAGAGAATTTTTATATATGGTTATTTAACTTATATGCAGAGTACATCATGAGAAACGCTGGACTGGAAGAAACACAAGCTGGAATCAAGATTGCTGGGAGAAATATCAATAACCTCAGATATGCAGATGACACCACCTTTATGGCAAAAAGTGAAGAGGAACTAAAAAGCCTCTTGATGAAAGTGAAAGTGGAGAGTGAAAAAGTTGGCTTAAAGCTCAACGTTCAGAAAACGAAGATCATGGCATCTGGTCCCATCACTTCATGGGAAATAGATGGGGGAACAGTGGAAACAGTGTCAGACTTTATTTTTTTGGGCTCCAAAATCACTGCAGATGGTGACTGCAGCCATGAAATTAAAAGACGCTTACTCCTTGGAAGGAAAGTTATGACCAACCTAGATAGCATATTGAAAAGCAGAGACATTACTTTGCCAACAAAGTTTTGTCTAGTCAAGGCTACGGTTTTTCCAGTAGTCATGTATGGATGTGAGAGTTGGACTGCGAAGAAGGCTGAGCGCTGAAGAATTGATGCTTTTGAACTGTGGTGTTGGAGAAGATTCTTGAGAGTCCCTTGGACTGCAGGGAGATCCAACCAGTCCATTCTAAAGGAGATCAGCCCTGGGATTTCTTTGGAAGGACTGATGCTAAAGCTGAAACTCCAGTACTTTGGCCACCTCATGTGAAGGGTTGACTCATTGGAAAAGACTCTGATGCTGGGAGGGATTGGGGGCAAGAGGAGAAGGGGACTACAGAGGATGAGATGGCTGGATGGCATCACTGACTCAATGGACATGAGTCTGAGTGAACTCTGGGAGTTGGTGATGGACAGGGACGCCTGGCGTGCTTCGATTCATGGGGTCGCAAAGAGTCAGACATGACTGAGCAACTGATCTGATCTGATGTGATCTGATGGATGTGAGAGTTGGACTGTGAAGAAAGCTGAGCGCCGAAGAATTGATGCTTTGGAACTATGGTGTTGGAGAAGACTCTTGAGAGTCCCTTGGACTGCAAGGAGCTTCAACCAGTCCATTCTGAAGGAGATCAGTCCTGGGATTTCTTTGGAAGGAATGATGCTAAAGCTGAAACTCCAGTACTTTGGCCACCTCATGCGAAGAGTTGACTCATTGGAAAAGACTCTGATGTTGGGAGGGATTGGGGGCAGGAGGAGAAGGGGATGACAGAGGATGAGATGGCTGGATGGCATCACGACTCGATGGACATGAGTTTGAATGAACTCTGGGAGTTGGTGATGGACAGGGAGGCCTGGCGTGCTGCAATTCATGGGGTCTCAAAGAGTCGGACACAACTGAGGGACTGAACTGAACTGAACTGATGACAATTTTGTCTAATGTAACCAAATCCCACTGGTCAATCACATTGGCATAATTAGATATGCTTTAGAATAATTCCGTGTGGCATCAGAAATATATTAAATACACACATATACAATTTATATATGTACATATTTTTATAAATTAGCAGGCTATAGCCAAAATAAAATGTTACCTATAAGAGTTCCTTATGTAAAAGAAAATTATATTATTCCTTGTTTCTGTTTTAGACTTCGTACAATATACAAAATAAAAAGGTATCAAAGTTTTGCATATCATTAAAATAATGATAATAATTCTAAATAATTCTAAAATAACTCTAATTTGAAAAACTTACACTGTTTTATAAACTCTAATATCTGTCCTTACATGAAATAGAAGAGCTAAAAAACTGACCCCTAGAAGAGGAAAAGAAGACTAAAAACTAAAGGGTAAAGAGACAGAGTTCCAAAAATACCCAATTGTGTAATTTGAGAGACTGCCATGAAAATCAAGTGAAACCAGGAAAATAAACAGAGAAAATTTTAAAAAGATGTAAACATCCCAGTAGATTTCAACTGACTGCTGTATTAATAAAGCTTAAGCTTGAGAGCCTCCACTTGCTGGGATCTCTGTGAGTTCCAGAGTTGCATGGTGTTTCCATTGCCTAAATGGGTCTCTGAAAAGGGGAGTCAAGTCTCCAAGTCTCTGGTAACTTGCTGTGATTTGTGATTCTCGTAAATCTCCACATTTTTTCTTAATTCTGTACCCATAATTCTGTATCCTTTTAGTTAGTGGTGCTTGCCAAATGCAGTTGCTAGATGTATTAGACTGCTAGAGAACTGTCGACTGAAAAAAAAAAATCACACATCACAGGACCTGAAAATTGAGAGTTTCATTTCGGGACCATACTGAGGACTGCAGCTGGGGAGACAGCCTCTCAAACAGCTCTGAGGAACTGCTCCCAAGAGATAAAGGAGCAGCCAGGATACACAGGAGTTTTTTCTGGGGGAAAAAAATTAACAAATAAAAACAACACTTAGTCAAGCATAAAAAGATTACTGCGAATCACAAAAATCAGACATCTCAAGTTAATGACTTTAGTGCTTTCCTATGAATGGGAAGATGCAAGAGGCTGGGCTCACGGACATTATTCCTTTGATATGAATCTTAACTACCTGGGGCCGGTATCCTGGTTTTCTCCATCCTAAGTTCCCCGCAGGCCAAAATGTAGCGGGTGGCTGCAGCTGCTGATGGCTTGATGGCGGGCAACACTGTTTACTGAAATGGCAGACAACATTCTTTGTCCTCAGATGCCGTAACAAACACCACAGACCTGGTGGCTTAAACAGCGAAGATTTGTTTCTTTACAGTTCTGGAGGCCAGAAGTCTAAGACCAACATATCGCAGCATTAGCTCTCCTCGGTTTGTACGTGGCCCTCTTCTCCCGGGTCTTCGCATGGTCTTCCCTCTGTACTTTGCTGTGTCCATATGTCCTCTTCTTAAAAGGACCAGTCATTTGGATCAGGGCCCATCCCAATGACCTCATTGGAACTTAATTAGCTCTTCAAAGACCCTGCCTCCATTCTGAGGTCACATCTGAGGTACTAGGGGTTAAGACTTCAATATATGAATTTGCATGGAGGGGTACACAATTCAGCCCATAGCACTAGATTTAGCAAATAAGACTCCCATTTAAATGTGGATTTCAGGTGAATAGTGAATGGTTTTTGTTTGTTTGTTTGTTTGTTTGTTTAGTATTTGTATGTCCCATGCAGTATTTGGGACATATAAAACTATTCATTATTTTTCTGAAATTCACATTTGGTTAGGAGTCCTGTGTTTTACTTTGGCAACTCTATCCAAATTACATAGACTTCCGTAGGGAGAGAAATTCGTAGGTGGCACAGTGGTAAAGAACCCGCCTTCCCAATACCGGAGATGTGAGTTAGGTCCCTGGGTCAGGAAGGTCCCCTGGAGAAGGAAACGGCTACCCACTCCAGTATTCTTGCCTAGGAAATCCCAGGGACAGAGGAGCCTGGAGGGCTATAGTCCATGGGGTCACAAAGAATTGGACATGACTGAGCATTTATACACACACACACACAGGGAAAAGTATTCCATGAAGAAGAAATGCTTAATGAGGAAAATCTAAGGAATCATTAGAATGGTTTTATTTAAAAAGAAGGAAACTTTAAGGAATCTCGAGTGTAATCCCTTCATCTGGAACTCAGCATCCCTGAGGCCCAGGGTTCCAGCAAGGTTGGGAGTCCTTGAGGCTTCATTCTCACCCCGGGCCAAGCCCTTCCAAGGCTGAGAAGGTTACTGGAACCTGTATCTGTGTGCTCCCTGCAGGGCAGCTTCCAAGAGCAAGCCGAGGCAACAGGGGTGGGTTGGGTTCTCGCCCTGTGTGCCCTCACACTGCTCATGGAGCACTCCGGGCCCTGTCTGATGATCCACCCTCTCCCTCCAGGGTCTCTCCAGGCCCCTGCAAATCCACTAGACTTGAAAGAAGCTGTGGAGGGCTGTTTCCACTCCAGCAGTTCTTCAGTTATAGAGCCCTTGGAGAATCCAGTGAAAGCTCTGGATCTTCCTGCCCCCAAACTCACAGACACAGCAAGACAATTGTGCAGTTAACTTAGGTGAATCATAGCACCTCTGAAGCCTATTTTGGACACACAGGTTAAGCCCCTTTGCATTACGCTGTGCTGACGCACCTGTATCTACAGGGAAGTCACTGCCCTACCAATTCAGGGATGTATTTGTGTACGCAGGATGGGGTACACCTTGGCACACAACACATTCTCAGGGGTGGGGAAGCATGACAAGACACTTCTGGAGTTGCCCGGTTACATTTTTAATAAAGGGCAATCCTTAAGAAACCAGAGAAGCTCTCTAATAAGGAATTGCAGGCATCAAGAAGGGCTGACTGGGAAGAATCTCTGTGTGTGGAGAAATTTACCGGTATGGCTAAAAGCACACCACGTGCTTGTTAGTGGGGACAAGAAGCATTCAGTGCGCGCTCCACAGGCCATGGGCAAGGAACTCCGACCTCACCTCTGTGAGGCAGGCACCGCTGTCATCCTCTTTATTCACGTGGGGCAGTGGAGGCTGAGAGTTTAACCAACTTGCTCAAAGTCCAGCAGGCTGTTTCTTGGGAGGGAATAGAAGTCCCCTCACTATGCGCCCGCTTCCACGAGCCACCGCCCGTCATTCTCGGAGGTTTGGTTCCAGCTGACTGAGTTTTCAGACAGCAGGCTGCCATGTCCGCTCTGCCCACTCACGTCCTCTCTGCAAACATCCGACAGGGGGAAACTCCAGAGGCTGCTTCAGAGCTTAGCTCTCAGAGCATCCGGGGGGAGCTTTAGGGAGACGCCCCAAAGCCTGGTCACAGCAGAAGAGTTTGAGGCTACTTCTTAAAAGGTATGTGGAATTTACAGTGTCTTTTTCTCCATAACTTTCTTTAAATTAGAGAAAAGAGAGAGAGATGTGGGTGACCGTCTCAGTGACAGATGTGAACAAACATGCCCTAACATTTCAGGACTTAAAAAAAAAAATCACATATATCCCATCCTTTGAAGCAGTGACCTAAGGCAGCTGTTTAGGAGATAGAAAATTCTAAATAAACTGTGACTTGGCTTGATGATGTGGATGAGAATGTGATCCAGCAGTAAGGCCCTTCCAATCCAACCTGACCGAGCTAACCCAGTTCTCATCTTTCACCTCTCAGGCAACATCCTCACGTAATTTGCTCCTCCCCTACTAGGGTCCTCTGCAAGGATTCCTGCCTTGTGTAAGCAATAGAAAAATCCAATATCTACATGGGGGAGCTCACATTAAAAAAAAAAAAAAAACAACCAAAAAAACACATTTTAATCCTCCTCTGTCATTTGGGGAATTCTCTGGTTAAAACCCTTTGCTTATGATCACTCCAGTGTACACTGTGTGAATTGAAACCTATTGTGAGTTTAATGTGGTCTAATGAGCTTTGCTTAGGAAAAAACGGTTCTTGGGTCACAGAACCACATTCTCTGCTGTCACCAGCCAGCTTTTAATTACATGCTTTTGATTACCAGGGCAACGAGGGGAGAGACTGGGTCCTCTGGGTGACCTCATCACCACCAATGGAAAAACAAGGAAAATAACAGGCATTCCATCTTAGATGGAGTATTACTTTTATCCAGGAGGACAGCACATTTAGAGAATGGCTTTCTTAATACTGTTGCCGGATGGAGACTGTTTCCTAAATGGCTCCTGTCTCTTTTCAGACTTTGAACTACTTGAGAAAAGATGAAATTCTCCTCCCTGGAATTCTTTGCTCTGCTAACACGAACTCACACAACACACAAACACACATACACACACATGCACACACTCACATTTCACATTACCTAATACGCTGTGCTGAATAAGGATTTCTTCTTCCTTGAACCCACTGACATAGAAATTGCAAATGCTTCAGGAAAGAAACAGACAACTTAGAAGCTTCCATAGATCAGGCGTAGGTTTTAATCTCTAGGGAGGCAAGGATCTGGCTTGAAACGCTGAGATCACAGTTGGCCAGTTGAAGGGAAGGGCTAAGTTTTGACCACAGAAGCAGTAGAGAGCTCTGCCTTCAGAGGAAAGGGAAAAGCCTCTGTTGGTCACAGGTCTCTGATGTCCGGTGAGTGGGAGTCCCCGGGGCAGGTTGCCCATGCCCCGCCCCCAGCCCCTGCCCTGGCCTCCACAGCTCTCACTGGCCTGACATCCACAGGCCCAAGGGAACTTGCCTCTCTTTTTGTGAAATGACCTCTAAGGAGGTGAAGCCTGCTTTGCCCACCCATGAGACAGGCCAGAAGTGCCAAGAAATGAACACCCCCGAGAGCCACTCTCAGCCAGTGGCTGAGCAGAGTCGGTGTATGTATCAGGTAGCCAAGCTTCCTTACAAATAGTCCCCAGCCACTTTGTAGACCCACAGTGCTTATTATTATTTCTCATGACTCTGCGGGTGAGAAACCGGGGTGGAGCCCCTCTGGGCAGCCTTCACGTTTCAGTGGCCTTGGGGCCTAGCCAGAGGGCTGCAGGCCAAGGCCTCCTTCATGGGCCTGGCAGTTAGAGACTCCTTAAGTGGCTTCTTTCTCTCCACACACCTCTCGTTATTTAGTAGATTTTTCACATGATGGCAGCTGCCTTCCTCAGAGACCAGGAGAATCAAGGTTTCTGGGTCTCTTACTGGCGCAGAACTTGCCCAGCCTCACTTCCACCACCTTTCATTTATAAGAGTGAGTCATCAGCCAGCCCGTCTGGGGGGAGGAAAAAGAAACAGCACTTTTCCTTGTGAGGGAAGGGGAGGCCCGCAGGCCTGGGAGGCCATCTTCCCCGGGTCTGAGTGTCTGAGCCTCAGGTCCCCAGGTTGGGTCGCCGGCAGGGGATTCCACAGGCTGAGCAGGAGTGCGGGAACTTACACCGCCTCCCTTGACCGTGTTTCCTGGGATCACCTCCCAAATAAACCGCTCAAAGGCAATGCCTTGTCCCAGGGTCTGCTTCTGGGGAAACTCAAACTAGGCACTGGGGATGGAAAAGCATAAACACCAAGGACTCCTACTTCAAGCTGGAAACTGAGCTGGTAAGGGGAGGCAGATAAGAGAAACCTCGAACAATGTCCTCTTTCCCCCAATTGTACAGCCCTCAGGATAAACCCAGCGGATAAGGGTGAGGAATTTAAGAGAAGAAACATTACCACTGTCTCCTCGTCTCCCTGAGACAGTGCCCTGGGCCCTGGAACGCGGGCAGCATCCTGTCCACAACCGGCTTGGAAAACAGCTCTGTGAGTCATTCCAAGAGGCTGTGCAGATTCACTACAAGCCCTGCCCTGCTCCATCGTGGGGTTCAAAAATGTGTCTTCCATCCAGAGCATGATGACTAACAACTTAGATGTGTGATGCTTATGACAGGGGCTTGGTTTTACTGTGGTTAATCTCTGAATTGGGAAATGTAAATAAAACCCGGTTGTACTATGCTTAAGAAGTTGGTGCATTTTTCCATACTTGAACAAACTTTTTTTTACAAGACATGAACCTCAATGTTGAGAAAACTAGCTTTGAGTGAATTTGGATGTTAGCTCTCGGGGACTTTGTTCAGTTCCCAGCTGTGTTGTCTGCGCTACCAACCGGGTTCCAGTATGTAGCAGGCACTCAGTGAGAACTTGTTAGGTGAAAGAGTCCCTTTATTTTGGCGAGGAGTGACGCATGGCACAGATAACACTTCTGCAGTTCCTTATCACTCCCCTCATCATTTTCCAGATAATATAGCAGGGAATACAGGTATGCTAAATAGGAATAATTGCTTTCTGGCATTGATGGATGACTTAAAGTATAGTAAAAACTGACATCTATGTTACTGAGATACAGGAAATAAACTATTAAATATTTAATGCAGAAATTTGAAGGTAAAAATTAGAAAAGACAGGAAGAGGGATATTTTAAAAAATTATACATAGTTAACACATTGGAAGAGACTCTGATGCTGGGAAAGATTGAAGGCAAGAGGAGAAGACGGCGGCAGAGGATGAGATGGTTGGATGGCATCCCCAAGTCAATGGACATGAGTTTGAGCAAACTCTTGGAGATGGTGAAGGACAGGGGAGCCTGTTGTGCTGCAGTCTATGGGGTCGCAGAGTTGGACATGACTTAGCGACTGAACAACAATGACAAACGCAAATCTAAAAGGAAAGTTAAGAACCACCACTGTGGAACAGATTCATGCTTTCTTTGCCCTTGATAGCTTAGAATTCCACTCTGTAAGCTTCATTCATTTTTTTTTTTTTGGTAGGAGAAAGGTAATTATGCTGAAGTTGCGTAACAGGAAAAACTAGAAGTAAAACAGTAAGAAAAAGTGACAGTGATCTTTAAAAAATCACAATGATATATATTCCTCTCAAGAAGCTTGGGTTTCCCAGGTGGCGCAGTGATAAAGAATCTGCCTGTCAATGCAGGAGACACAAGAGACGTGAGTTCGATCCCTGGGTCAGGAAGAGCATCTGAAGTAGGAAATGGTAACCTGCTCCAATATTCTTACCTGGGAAATCCCAAGGACAGAGGGCTACAGGCCACGAGATCACAAAGAGTCAGACATGACTGAGTACTGAGCACAGAAAAACAGTTCAAACCCAAGACAGTTTGCAAAGTAGGTTATTCCAATTTGAGGCCTCTCTTTTCACCCAATTCTTTCTGTTGACTCTTCTTACTCCTTAAGTATTTGGCCTTTGTCGAGGGTTCATTTATTCTATTCTGATTCATTAAATGCTACTGAACACTTGCTAGGGGCTGCTGGGAGTATGAGGTGAACCAAATAGAAGCAATCTAACCATCATGGAACTTACAAACAGGAAGGGAAGAATAATCACAACTATGCAATAAATACTTATGAACAGCAATAAATATTGTGCCTAGTTAGGAGTTGCAAAATCATGTGCCTAGTTTCAAAATTTGAATAAGCTTGTATTATATATATATACACACACACACACACATACCAGCAAATTTGGAAAACTCAGCAGTGGCCACAGGACTGGAAAAGGTCAGTTTTCATTCCAATCCCAAAGAAAGGCAATGCCAAAGAATGCTCAAACTACCGCACAATTGCACTCATCTCACACGCTAGTAAAGTAATGCTCAAAATTCTCCAAGCCAGGCTTCAGCAATACGTGAACTGAGAACTTCCAGATGTTCAAGCTGGTTTTAGAAAAGGCAGAGGAACCAGAGATCAAATTGCCAACATCCACTGGATCATAGAAAAAGCAAGAGAGTTCCAGAAAAACATCTATTTCTGCTTTATTGACTATGCCAAAGCCTTTGACTGTGTGGATCACAAGAAACTGTGGAAACTTATGAAAGAGATGGAAATACCAGACCACCTGACCGGCCTCTTGAGAAACCTATATGCAGGTCAGGAAGCAACAGTTAGAACTGGACATGGAACAACAGACTGGTTCCAAATAGGAAAAGGAATACATCAAGGCTGTATATTGTCACCCTGCTTATTTAACTTCTATGCAGAGTACATCATGAGATGTACTTCCAGCCCAGCTGGAAGAAGCACAAGCCGGAATCAAGATTGCCGGGAGAAATAACAATAACCTCAGGTATGCAGATGACACCACCCTTATGGCAGAAAGTGAAGAGGAACTAAAAAGCCTTTTGATGAAAGTGGAAGAGGAGAGTGAAAAAGTTGGCTTAAAGCTCAACATTTAGAAAACTAAGATCATGGCACCTGGTCCCATCACTTCATGGGAAATAGATGGGGAAACAGTGGAAACAGTGTCAGACTTTATTTTTTTGGGCTCCAAAATCACTGCAGATGGTGACTGTAGCCATGAAAAGACACTTACTCCTTGGAAGGAAACTTATGACCAACCTAGATAGCATATTGAAAAGCAGAGACATTACTTTGCCAACAAAGGTCCTTCTAGTCAAGGCTATGGTTTTTCCAGTAGTCATGTATGGATGTGAGAGTTGGACTGTGAAGAAAGCTGAGCGCCGAAGAATTGATGCTTTTGAACTGTGGTGTTGGAGAAGACTCTTTCGAGTCCCTTGGACTGCAAGGAGATCCATCCAGTCCATTCTAAAGTAGATCAGTCCTGGGTGTTCATTGGAAGGAATGATGCTAAAGCTGAAACTCCAGTACTTTGGCCACCTCATGCAAAGAGTTGACTCACTGGAAAAGACTCTGATGCTGGGAGGGATTGGGGGCAGGAGGAGAAGGGAATGACAGAGAATGAGATGGCTGGATGGCATCACGACTCAATGGACGTGAGTTTGAGTGAACTCCGGGAGTTGGTGATGGACAGGAAGGCCTGGCGTGCTGTGATTCATGGGGTCGCAAAGAGTCAGACACGACTGAGTGACTGAACTGAACTGATATATATGTATACAACCTAAATTAAAAACTATGCTTTATTATTAAAGCATTATATATATATATATATATATATATATATATATTTTAAGTCCTGGCTGTACCTCCCTATGTGCCATTATAGTTCCCAGACAGACCTAGCCAGGTAGCACCCAGAAGATTGGATAGTCTCATTCAACTCCCTGAAAATATCTTTACTACATCCCCGTCCCTGGGTCTTCTATACTGTGATGATGGAAACTATGATAAGTTACTACCAGCTGATGAAAAGCTATTTTGTGGACCCTTGTCCAGAAAAGCAATGACATCAACAAAAAGAAGTAAATATTTAAAGGAATTTCAAGCTCTAGCTGAGGACCAGCCAGAGGTTATTTTGGGAAGAAAAGAACTGTCTCACACCCTTGAAATAACATCCTCAGAGTTGACATGGACTCAAGCCTACCTGAAAGGCTTACACGGTAACAGAAAACATTTAGTGCCTCTGCTGTGCATTCAGTGATATCTTTGCGGTCTGAAAAGAGACAACACAGGCTTCCCAAAGGATTTGAGGACGTGATTTTTCTGAGGGTGAACTCGCTCCGCAGTAGTTTCTGTACAATGAACCTGCCAAGGCATCTTGAAGGAAGCATGCCTGCCTGACAGAGCTTGGCTGCAGACTTTGGCAGCATCCGTGGGCTAGAGAGACATTTCACGTTTATTCTTTGGAAATCCCGAGGCAAAAATATTCCTCTCCCTTCCTTTGGGCTCTATGAAATATCCTATTTGACTTCCTCTCCTGCAAGCTGTCTAACTCACACTTTTAAACTCACCTCTCAGATCCATTTCCTCCAGAAAGCTTTTCTGAGGCCAAGATAAACTCTCCTGAATTGTGTTAAACCACGCTCATTACTCTAACAGTTCTCAGATGTCATGTGTTATTTTCCCCACAAAATGGCCTTCATCTCCCCACTACGATCTGCTCGCAGGTGTTTTTGTGCTTGTATATTTAATTTCAGTTTCTAGTTTACTTATTACTATTGTTTCTTATGGCGCTGAATGCATATTGCTACTCTCAATAAATTGTAAATTAATGTTTTTGCTATCATAAATGATTATTATGCAACTCACCCATCATCATTATCATCATCTCTGAATGGAGGTGTAATCAGAAGAACCCTTTGAAATTCCTCAGCCTCATTTGTGCTCACTTACAGTATTTTTTCGTATTCTTTGCTTTTTGAAAGGTTTATTGTTTTTGTAAAAGTGCTGAATGTGCATTGTAAAAATGCAAGCAACATGGAAACATACAAGGAAAGTAAAAATCACCCTGGATTCCACCATTCAGAGGAAACTGTGATTAAGATTTTAATAAACATTCTTTTAGACATTTCTCTATTTTACATACACCTGTCAATGTATGCATATCATTTTATATCAACAGAGCATAATAATTCACACTCTTTACAAATTGTATTTGCAGTCAGTATTGAACATCTTTCCATGTCAATACATTTATAGTCATCATTTCTAATGTCTTCATAGATCCTTATGCACATGTCCTCTATATAACCTTTTGCTGTGATTTTGCCATTCTAAATTTCCATAATTTTGCAATTTTTTCTAATCTCAATGATGCTATAGTGAAGAATGCTGTGCGTGTAACTTTCTGCGCTCATGCTATATCTCCTTGGGGTAAATTCCGAGACATGAAAGTTACTGGGGAGAAAGAGTGCACACAGTAATCCAGTAATTACTGTATCTTGATAAGCCAGTAATCTTGATACATATTTTGATTCTCATTGACAAGTGGTTCTAATCAATGCATATCCACAGCACGTGACTGTTTTCTACCTTGTCTTTTCTCGTAATATCATCACCGTGCCTGAGAATATTTTGGGAGAGCTGCTGATTGCTGAGCTCAGTGAACAAGAAATTAGCAGCAGCCTTTAGACATTGCCAGTCTTGTCAGCAGTGTGGAGGTGATCACCTTCACTTTCTTGTCACTGTTCTGCTCTGTGTTTTCATCTTCTGAATGAGATGATTTCACTGAATTGTCACACACAAGGATTTTATGACAGTCAATTTATGTGAGCACCTGAACCCATTATACAGCATAATTCATACTTGATAGAAAGTGACAGATGCCAGCAGATTGCACCGGCTTTCCTTTAGAGAAGACAATTGCTCAACAGAAGTCATTCTGAATCAATTAATCGAGTCACAGCTCAGCTGTTATGCCATGACATTCCATCACCAGGAAAAGGGATCTATTTGAATATTCTGTGCCACACCTCGGACCATGTAGTCTTACACCGCTGAGTTCATTAAGGCCAGTAGGGCCTGGACAGAAATCTCATCCACCTAACACCCTCGGCCTATCGTGGTGGATTTGGGAAAAGCTGGCTCTTTCCTTTGATTTTTATCTGCTAGAGTGGGTGTTCAGTTCAGTCGCTCAGTTGTGTCCGACTCTTTGCAACCCCATGGACTGCCGCCCACCAGGCTTCTCTGTCCATCACCAACTCCTGGAGTTCACCCAAACTCATGTCCATTGAGTCAGTGATGCCATTCAACCATCTCATCCTCTGTCATCCCCTTCTCTTCCTGCCTTCAATCTTGCCCAGCATCAAATCTTTTTCAAATGAGTCAGTTCTTCGCATCAGGTGGCCAAAGTATGGGAATTTCAGCTTCAGCATCAGTCCCTCCAATGAATATTCAGGAGTGATTTCCTTTAGGATGGACTGGTTGGATCTCCTTGCAGTCCAAGGGACTCTCAAGAGTCTTCTCCAACACCACAGTTCAAAAGCATCAATTCTTCAGCACTCAGTTTTCTTTATGGTCCAACTCTCACATCCATACGTGACCACTGGAAAAACCATAGCTTTGAGTAGACAGATCTTTGTTGGCAAAGTAATGTTTCTGCTTTTTAATGCGCTGTCTAGGTTGGTAATAGCTTTTCTTCCAAGGAGCAAGCATCTTTTAATTTCATGGCTGCAGTCACTATACACAGATACTCATATAGGGGCTCCCCAGGTGGCTCAGCGGGTAAAGAATCTGCCTTTACCCACAGTGGGTAAGGAAACACAGGAGAGGTGAGTTTGATTCCTGGGTCAGGAAGATCCCCTGGAAGAGGGTATGGCAACCCACTCCAGTATTCTTGCCTGGAGAATTTCATGGACAGAGGAGACTGGTGGGCTACAGTCCATGTGGTCACGAAGAGTTGAACACAACTGAAGTGACTGAGTACACAGACGCACACACACATATTTCTGTGATAAAAATATAACTGAATGAGGGTAAGAGTAATGCATGAAAAAAAAATCTCTTTCTGGTGTTAGTTAATAATGACCTCAGAAAATTAGGTATGTTAATCAGCTATGAAATCTGCCATAAAAGTCTCAGATAAAATGAGTAAAGAGGTATGTTTTTAGAAATGATGGTAGGGATTACCGTAAAAGACACAGTCCACGGTCTCACAATTCAGTGGATTTTTCTTCCCTTTTTTTTGGTCAGATCCAGTGTCCTCTTACATTGGCTTTGCCTACACGACCTTGAAAATAATCTTTATGATCTTAGTCTAGCCAACTCATGCCTACGGACCATTCTCAGCCCCAGTGCTTATACCTGGGGGCCTTCCTCAGAGACTCTAAATTCCCTGTTCTGGAGTGAGGCCTAGGCAGCAGCATTTTTAAAAGGTGACAACATTAAAATTAAGAAAAATTGATTTAGATGAAGAAAGACACTCAATATGAATGATTAGATGAGAAGTATTTTTGAAATTCCTTCAGTTTTTTTTCTGTATTTCATTCAGTCCAACCAGTTAAAAATCCTCCCATTACTCAAAGTACTTCCATACTTTTAATGTTTAAAAACAGCTGCATTACCCATAAATTAAGAGAACAGAACTCACAGTGATATGAAATTATTCCATAGGTAATGTCAGCAATTCCTGTTGCAACTGCTGACAGGATAAATCCAGGGTATGAGTTCTCAAATGTTACATGCATATGGATCACCTGGGGAGTTTTTATCAATAAAACTGAGATTACCAAATCAAGTTCCTAAAAGTTAGGATTTGAGGCTGGGAGGGAGACTGGTAATCTGTTTTTGTAGTCTGTACCCCAGAGATTCTGAATTCAAAGGATCCTGAACCACACTTTGCAAGCACTAAATTGTAGGGTTTAGACCTGCTAGAGTGGGTGTGGTGAATTTAAATATATGTATATGTGCACATGAGGGCTTCCCAGTGGCTCATCTGGGAAAGAAACTGCCTGCAATGCAGGAGACCTGGGTTCCATCCCTGGGTTGGGAAGATCCCCTGGAGAAGGGCATGGCAACCTACTCCAGTATTCTTGCCTGGAGAATCCCATAGGCAGCGGAGCTACAGCCCATAGGGTCACAAAGAGTCAGACACAACTGAAGCAACTTTGCATGCACAAATATACACATGAACATATACGGGCTCTTCAGGTGGCTCAGCTGGTAAAGAATGATGAGGTGAGGCACAGGGAAGCCTGGCATGCTGTAGTCCATGGAGTTGCGAAGAGTCGGACGCAACTTGGCAACTGAACGACGACAAAAAAGACCTGTTACAAACTGGATCATGGTTCCCCATTTTGCAGACTTCCTGTAGACTCAGGAGAGCAATATAAGAAATGTGGAAACATGGAACGGACTTCAGTATGCTTCCTTTTGCTTCCAGCAAACAAGCTCCTATATACATTCTCACCTATTTTTAATAGCCTTCAGATAGCTGCCTCAAGTTCACATAAAGACAGGGGAAAAAAAATCATAGGTAGCACAAAGTTTAAAATGGTAGAGAATATGAGAATGAAGAAAATAGTGCAAATAAATATGGGGCATGTAAATTGATTAGAAGGGATACAGAAAAAAGAAAACAAAAGTTTTTGTTCCATTTGCCAATGGCAGCCAGGAAGGTAAAATTAAATATAGTTCATGATGCTTCAGGGAGCACAAAATTGATGAAACTGGCTTATGCAAAACTAAGTATATTGACTCAATTCGAAAGGTTACTGGGCAAACGTCGCCTCGGGCATTACCTGCTTCAGGCTTTAAGGATGCTACTTTGCTCCCTCCCATGGGCTTACCTGGTGGCTCAGCTGATAAAGAATCTAACTGTAATGTGGGAGACCTGGGTTCCATCCCTGGGTTGGGAAGATCCCCTGGAGAAGGGAACGGCTACGCACTCCAATATTCTGGGCTGGAGAATTCCATGGACTGTGTAGTCCATAGGGTCACAAAGAGTTGGACACTTCTGAGTGACTTTCACTTTCACTTTCATGGTGCTCTCATCTTTGAATTAGTCCTAACTCAGGCAGTGTGTGCAGCTCTCAGCAGACCCAGGCTTTCTCCAGATGGCTGAAACAGCTACAAGCATTAAATCTTCATGTCATTAAACCTAGTGGAAAAGAGAGTTTGGCTTTCTATCTTTCCCAGTAGACTCATCAAAATGTACTACTGGCTGTGACTGTGAACCCATCAGTATGACCAGGTATGGGATTTACTTACTTGCCTAAAGGCCAGTGCGATTCCATTGCTGGAGCTGGCAGAGGACTCAACTCCACTTGGAAGTACATGAACTTACAGGGAAGGAGAGGGATTTGTCTGCATGACAGTTTGTTTAGCAAACAGAAGGCAAGGTATGTGGTCTACTCAGTGACCAAAACCCTGGACCGTCCATTGGATGTAATGTCCACTGGAGATCATGTCCCACAGGGCCGTTGGTGTACCTTAGAACACAATGAACCATCTCTGAGAATTTAAGGAACAGGAACCACCACAAGCTTTTTCCTGTGCAATAAGGGGTGAGTTCTGAAGTAAAGGACTATGGGCTGACAGTCTATCACTGAGCAAATGTGGGACTAATTTAAATTCAACAAAAGATAGAACTTACAATAACTAAAGGTTTCCTGTTTCTCAAAACCTAGAAAATATAAACTGGCATTTCTGTTGACATTTTGAAGCATGACGTGTGCACAGAAGAGTGAGAAGTGATTATTGTGTCAGAGCAGTTTACAGAATTCCCATACATTTCCTGCTCCCTCAACCTCCCAACTTCCAGAGTATTTCCAGAAGACAATTCAAAACAATGCATCTTCCTAATTTATTTTCAATGAATCACTTTAAATGGCGGTTACAGCTCAAATCACACATTTATGGATTTCTTCATCTACTCTGGCTGTCATTTCAGGTCCTTTATCTTCATCTTGTCCGAGTTACTCCTGGTTGGTTTTAAAATTTTCCTTTTGCTGACAACCTCTACAGTTAGCAGCTATTTGTTGAATTCTATTATTACTGGTTCTGAAAATGATTTATAGAGACTTACAGAATATGTAATTATTTATATTCATTAAAGATTAAGACACAACAAGATAAAAAATGAATGAGAGTGATCTAGTAAAATAGGAATGAGCAAGCATCAGGAAAGCAAAACAAATAAAGGAGAGGTCAGTCTACAGTAGGGTGGCCACGCCCACTCCAGGATTCTTGGGCTTCCCTTGTGGCTCAGCTGGTAAAGGATCCACCTGCAATGTGGGAGACCTGGATTCAATCCCTGGGTTGAGAGGATCCCCTGGAGAAGGGAAAGGCTACCTATTCCAGTATTCTGGCCTGGAGAATTCCATGGACTGTATGGTCCATGGGGTTGCAAAGAGTTAGACACAACTGAGTGACTTTCACTTTCTAGACTGGTAAAGTTTTTGGAAGACCATAGATACAACTGAACTTTCCAGTAGCCATCAGAAGGAGAGAAGGTGTGATTATATACCTGCTTCATAAAATACTTAAAATATCAAGACACAACTTTTCCTGCCAGTGTGTCCTGAAAGGATTTCCTCCCAAGGGTCTTCACTGAGATCTTGTGTGATCATTCAGTGACTGGAGCCCTCATCAAACAGCAGATTTCACAGGTTTGTTTCTCACAATGCACATTCGAGCAGGTTGATGCCATAATCCCCCAAAAACAATCTATTAAAAGAAGTTCTATGATGCTAAATGGGAAAAGTAACAAGAGTAGAGTTCAACCTTCTGATGATCCAGCTTAATCCTGGAGAAAGGTTAAGTTACTTATAGGACTGAACAAACTTCAGGCAAGCCCCAGTAAATATCTCTCTTCTGGAACTTTTTTAATTCATTCTTTAAAAAAATTTATTGAAAGATATTTGCTGGTTTCTGCCATTTATCAACATGAATCAGCCACAGGTATACATATGGCACATGGAAACATATACATTACCACATGTAAAAAGGAGGGAAATCTAGGTTTTCAACTTAGCCCTTGCTGGTGTGGGTGGGATGTGGCTACAGATTTTTCTCTGCCTCGTGATATTTGTCTCTATTCATTTTTTGTTTTTTCTTGCTGGATTGTCCCTTTTCTGGTCCTTTGGCTCAAGAGATTAGGCTTTTGTAAGGGCTTTAAAAAATCTGTGTTTGTTGACATATCTGGGTTGTTAATTTCTATAGCACCCAGTTTGGGAAATACGGGGAAGGGTAGGGAATTTAATGCAACATCAAATCCTTGAGTGTGAGGTTCCTAGTTGGACTGCCCTTTTCTCTCACCTTTTAGACCTCTTAAGTTTGTTTCATATATAAGGTACAGGGATTTTAGTTGTACTTAGGGAGGAATAGGGAAATACATGTCTACTCCATCTTCCTGTGAGTAGAAGTGTCCATATCAAGTCCTTTTGATTCTACCACCTAATTAGAAGAAATCCTTGATTTTCATGAACATTGGACTCCCATGTAAGAAGTCTTTAATTCTTGAACATGTAATTAAAAAATAGTGTACTACAAAATATATCTAATGCTTTCAACATATTTTATATTATTATGTATTATATATACAAAATATGGGCTTCCCTCATAGCTCAGTTAGTAAAGAATCCACCTGCAATGCAGGAGACCCTGGTTTAAGGATTCCTGGGTTCGGAAGATCTGCTGGAGAAGGGATAGGCTACCCACTCCAGTATTCTTGGGCTTCCCTGGTGGATCAGCTGGTAGAGAATCCACCTGCAATGTGAGAGACCTAGGTTTGATCCCTGGGTTGGGAAGATCTCTTGGAGAAGAAAAAGGCTACCCACTCCAGTATTCTAGCCTGGAGAATTCCATGGACTCTATAGTCCACGGGGTTGCAAAGAGTTGGACACACCTGAGAGACTTACCAAAAAAAAAAATATATATATATATACACACACACACAAAATACTGTAGAGTATATTTTACCACACACACACACAGCAATACAAAACACACTACTGTGGCAGGCATGGGGTGCTGCTGAGGTCTCTTGCCGTGGGGAGCATAACGTGGGATGGCTCCAGCTGCTGCCCTCCGGATCGACCACCACCATTCACACCAAGTTCATGCTTCCCGTGGGTCACTCCCAGCGAATGACTGAGCACAAGGTGGATTTAATGCAGGCCCATTCCTGAGATCCTCGGGAACCCTCTGATTGGTGACATTGATTCAGACTCTTCAACAGTCCAAACTGAATCTTTCTTAGAACTTTGCTGCATCCCAAGGCTCTTCCTTCTCCACCTGCCTTCCTGCCTTCGTCCTCTACTAGCACCAAACCTGCTCTGTGGCCTGAAGGCTTTGTCTGCCCACTCTGGTTCTGTCCTTTCTTCCTCAGACGTAGTCTCCTTACGCACAGCCAGCCTCATCTTAACGTATACTTTTTGGAGGGCCCATGCTAATACAATTATCAAGTGTTTTATATATCTAGATCTAAATCTATAATCTAGATCTAGATGCTCTATAGATATATAATCCATAGTTCTGTATAATAGATAAAACTATGTATGTGAGTGCCTGTCTGTGTTATGCAGAACAATTTGATAACTACCAATTTCACTGATAGGGAAATTCTGGAGAAGAGGGAGGGATAATGTAGCTGGTGTGCACGTGTGCTAAGTCACTCAGTCATGTCTGACTCTTTGAGACCCCATGGACTGTAGTCCACCAGCCTCCTTTGTCCATGGGATTTTCCAGGCAAGAATACTGGAGTGGGTTGCCATGCCCTTCTCCAGGGGATCTTCCATGCCCAGGGATCAAACCTGCATCTCTTATATTTACCGCTAGGGTCACCTGGGAAGTCCCAAGGATTTAGGGGCTGTGTCAAGGTACTGAAAGAGTATTTTAGGAAGGCGATCTAAACAAGCGTCTACTCCCAACTCTCCAACCTCCACTCCTAAATACACAATCTGTGTGAGACTTATTACATGCTGTTGCGTAGACCCTGTTTCCAAGCATCCTTCCCAGGGAATTACCGACACAGTGGTCAGGGGAAGAAATGCATCTCTCTCAGAAATGACCCTTTGTGAAACATCACCATGGATAAATGCTAAGGAGATAAGATTCACAAGAAGGGAAAATCACATATGCAAAACATTTGACACCATTTTTCAGCCCAGGTAATCATTTCACTAATAAAGCTTTTATTTCCCTTATTAGAGATTCCCCCCTTCTTCACAAGGGAAAACATGATTCAAAGGAACATTGTCAGTAGCAACGCTTGTTTAATTTAAATGTGATCTTTGCCAAAAAACATAAAAAATATTTTGAATATTAGCTGTATCTCTATGTCTCAGGGACAAGTACATGTACAACCAGCCTTAACATCTGAATAGGGAAGGTCCTCAGATGAGCACATGATTTTATCCTCTCCTCCACCACTCCAACATCTTGCTGTTTTTCTCCTCCTCCCCTCCAGCATCTTCCTGTTTTCATTCCATCAGTGGGTCTTCCCACCAAACAACATCACCTCCCTCCAATCACAGTCTTCTCTATGGGGGATTTACTTGGTTCTCAGTTCAGTGAACTCTCCTGTTTCTGGGAGGAATATTTAATTGCAGGGTTTCACGTTTTCAAAGAAAATGTTTAGACTGGGAGGGATCAGCCATATTAGAGAAATGTGGCTTGCTCAAAAACCAGTGGCATAAATCCCCTGCCTTTCACTGGCAGGGATCTCAGGAAGAAACTCTTTGGCTGTTATTGAAATAATCCGTATTTGATTACTTTTCAAACAAGTGCATGATTTTCTTGGAAGGCTTGACGCACGGTCAAATAAGTCAGCAACCGTATATGTGGTTCACATGTGTGTGACTCGAGAATCCCATAACACTAGCCGTAAAGTCGGCTCCTAAGTATTTTTGCACAGTAATAACGTTTAATTATTTTGTAACTTGCAATTATAACTCTAACTATTCTAAATCCTTTGCTTCGCATTATCATTAGTGACAAAGTTGTGCTGTTTTAATTCAGCTCAGGCATGAGCAATGATTTTATTGTTATTATTACTATTATTATCCTCTCCTTGACTGGAGGCTACGGAAGTCACTTGCCTAGTAAAGCGAACTACAAATGGCAGGAAGTAAAATATGACCTGCAGGGCCTGTTTATTGGGAACACACCAAGGCAAAGCAGGAGGAAACAGTACTGTCTGCAATCAGACATCAAGCTCTTGTTTCCCATCCCGGCACATCAACATTCAACCAAGAAGTCCCACTTTCTTGTGCATTTCACCACCAGCTTTATGCTTCAGTTCAGAACTCAGAATTCCCCAACTTGACCTCCCACCCTCCTCCAACTTTTTGTTGTAGCTTCATAGCAAAGCTCGTATTATCCTCCTTCTTTAAAAAGGCCCAGTGGAAGTTCCTTTCCCCATCTGTTAGAAACCGGATGTGCTCATTGGCAGGCTAAAGCATATAACGCAGCCATGTATACATTTATTTCCGACGTGAGTATTTTTACTTGACACATTTTGAGGAGAGCAAACTGTTGCACTGAGGCAGATTGATGATTTCCTTGTCAATGGGACGGCAGTGTAAAAGGCTGCAATGACATATTTGTAAAATCTCTGCATATTTGAAAAAAGCCAGATATAAAAGAATATATACTATCTGTTTCCTGTTGTACAGAGTTGAAAACAAGCAAAAAACAAAACAAAACCCAACAACAATAACAAGAACAACAAAAACCTACCAAACCCCCCCCCCAAATAAACCCAGTATTAGAAGTCAGAGTAGTGGTTACTCCTAGGGTCTAGACTGGGAGAGGGCATGAGAGGGGCTTCTGGTGTTGAGAACGTCCTGTTTCTTGATCTGAATTTATGGTTACACGGATGCGGTCACTCTGAAGATGCATTGAGCTGTACACTTAGATTATGTGCACTTTCTGTTTCCATGATACATTTCAACCAGAGGCTGACATTTACACTAAACCACATTGAAAATCGGCTAAAAATCTTCTTCATACAGGTCATCAGAACAGTAAGTGTTACTACTTGAGCGTTTGGATCTAAGAGGACTTACCTTTAGAACACAGATGGTTCTTGCTGTTTTTCCTCTTTACCGTGTCTCATGACTGTTAAACACCAAAACGAGACACTCAAAGTGACCAGCCACACTTGTTTTTCTGAAAACACAAGCCTCATGTGGTACAAATACGTGAATAAAAAGCAATGAATTTTCTATGGCTCAGGAAGCTCTGGGAATAAACACCAGGGCCTCGGCCCATCCCGAGAGCCATTTTAAAGATTACTGCCAGCCACCCCCAGCCCAACTGCTACCCAACGGTTGCGCTGAAGGGGAAAAACCCACACACAGTGCAAAACCCAAGAGCAGGAAGTCAGAACGCATGGGTAATGATATTTACTCAGAGCCGGATTCATACCCTACTTAACTCCATGGGAATTCGCAACAGTTGGTCTTGACAACTCCAGCAGTTCTGAGCTTCATTAACCTATTTGCAGGTGCTCTGCTTTCCAAGCTGCCTGTGCTCAGAGAAAAAAAAAACAAAAAACAACACCTTCAAAATTCTCTGACGCAGCCTGCCGCCTCAGTTCAGGGGTAATTATGACTTTTTTTTTTTTTTTCAGGGCTTTTAGATAGGAAATGAAAGCTTTAGGTGATTCTGAAGTGGTGAGTTTTAAAATTAGTAACCCAATCAAACGTTTAATGTGAAAAGCGTTGTAACTGGAGAGAGACACAGTAGGTAGTCTTCTTGAACGGTTGGGCAAACCTGCCTAGGCTGCTATTTATGAAATTAAGCTATTGCTAAAACCCCTCAAATATCTAAACCATTGAAGACAGACGAGAGAACCAGAGCGTTTCCTCATGCCCTTCCTTTATTTCTTAGGATATGTGTCTCTATGTTTTTCTGCTGAATCGAAAAGTGTAATTCCTGAGTTAAATTGTTCTGTCCAGTCCAGCTAAGCCCTAGGGAGCAGGGCAACTCTTGTTCAGTGAATTCTATTATGGGCTGCCTTAGAGAATCCCATTATTTCTAAAATGCAAGAACTGCAAAATATTTTGCTGGGCACACTCCTTTTTGAGGCATTTCAGGATTGGCAAATTTCTCAAAACGCTTTTCCTTGTAAAAGAAGCCTTGAATTCACCCTTCCTAGGGGGTCTGCTGTACCATAACTTTGTTGTAACAAGGTCTTTCTCAGGATTCGTGGGAATGAGCTTCCTGGACACAAGCCAAGACCAGCCTGCCTTATGCTAACCTCTATGCTGCCCAGAGAGGGGTTAGAGAGTCTCTTGGCTATTAATCACCACTCTGCTCTAGTTTCCATATATGTCCTTACGAAGAAGCACCTTACAAATAACCTCTCTCTAAGGAATGTTTCAGAGCCAACTCTTGCCCTGGGAGTGCATGGTTAGAAGCTTAGATTGTGCTGTACTGTGCTTTTCCGCTCTGTTGTGTCTGACTCTTTGTGACCCTATGGACTGCAGCCCACCAGGCTCCTCTGTCCATGGGGAGATTCTCCAGGCAAGAATACTGGAGTGGGTTGCCGGGCTCTCTTCCAGGGGATCTTCCCAACCCAAGCATCAGACCCAGGTCTCCCACACTGCAGGCGGATTCTTTACTGTCTGAGCCACCGGGGAAGCCCAATGATACTGGAGTGGGCAGCCTATCCCTTCTCCAGGGGATCTTCCCTACCCAGGGGTCAAACCAGGGCCTCCTGAATTGCAGGCAGATTCTTTACCAGATGAGCTACCAGGGAAGCCCAGAAGCTTAGACTATCCAGGGCAAATGACTGGACCATATTTTTGAGGACTTGGAGGGGGTGTGGTCAATCATACTCTCTTTCCTTGGAGAGAAGATGGATTCTATTTCTTAGCAGAGTGGAGGTTGGGGCACAGGTCTGCTGATTCTTATTCCAGAGATGCTGCCGCCAGATCAGACCCCATCTTGTCATATATGTATTTATTGTTGCAAAACCAACCTATATTGATCTTCTGAAAGCTGGAGTAAGTGATCTCCAAATCCTGAGCACTCACAGGATTACAGGTTACCTGTAGTGACAGGTATAAAGGTAAGATTGAATGGAGGCTTGACATTTTTCAGCCAACACCCTGCAAAGATTCCTTGTTGGATTAAAAGAAGCATTGAAAAAGCTAGGAGGTTATTCTTTTCTGCTATGCCTTCATATTGCTTTCTTAGTGCTATTTTATTAGTTTAACACTGATCCTACATCCTGTACAGACAACTTTTAATATATTTAGTACTGAGTAAAGTAAAACTAGATGGAGAAGTGTTTACCTCACCAAGAGAGACAGCTTTTGTTTTCTTCTAGAGGACAGTCTGAAATAGATTTCATCATCTGTGCATCAGAAGGAGTATAATTTGACTCTAATGGTTTAGACACAGCTTCCATTAAAAAGAGTAAAGTTCAAGGTCCGTGCTGAGGGGAAAATAACTGTGTCTATCTGGGGCAGCTTTGCCTAGAAAGATGAGAGAAATGAATTGTGCTTCCCAAGTGGTTCAGTGGTAAAGAAGCCGCCTGCCAATGCAGGAGACACGAGTTCAATCTCTGGGTTGACAACCCACTCCAGTATTCTGGCCTGGCGAATCCCATGGACAGAGGAGGCTAGCAAGCTACAGTCCATGTGGTCACATAGAGTTGGACACAACTGAGCAACTGAGCACATACCCATGCACACACAAGGGAACTAAGATCCCACATGTTGCCAAACAACTGGGCCTGTGAGCTGCAACTTCCGAGGCTGCACATTCTGGAGTCTGCACGTCATAGCTAGAGTCTAAGTACTGCAATGAAGATCCCACATGCCATATCAAGACTGGATGCAGTCAAATAAATAAAAGAAAAAGTCAAAGTGGGGTCTCTGAGGATGTGAGATATCTAACTTATCTAAGGATAAGTGAGATTAGAGACTGATGTTTCTAGTAATAAACCATATTACTATTTGAGCGTGTATATATTGCTGTTTTTCAGTTACTAAGCCGTGTCTGACTCTTTGAGACCCCATGGACTGCAGCATGCCTGGCATCCCTGTCCATCACCATCTCCCGGAGTTTGCTCAAACTCATGTCCACTGAGTCAGTGATACCATCCAACCATCTTTACTCTGTTGCCCCCTTCTCCTCTTGCACTCAGTCTTTCCCAGCATCAGGCTCTTGGCATCAGGTAGCCAAAGTTTTGGAGGTTCAGCATCAGTCTTTCCAATGAATATTCAGGGTTGATTTCCTTTATGATTGACTCATTTGATCTCCTTGCTGTCCAAGAGACTCTCAAGAATCTTCTCCAGCACCACAGTTTGAAAGTGTCAATTCTTCCAAGCTCAGCCTTCTATATGGTCCAACTCTCGCATCCATACATGACTACTAGAAAAACCATAGCTTTGACTGTATGGACATTTGTCGGCGAAGTCATGTCTCTGCCTTTTAATGTGCTGTCTAGGTTTGTCATAGCTTTTCTTCCAGTATTCTTGGGCTTCCCTGGTGGCTTAGTTGGTAAAGAATCTGCCCACAGTGCAGGAGACCTGGGTTCGATCCCTGGGTTGGGAAGATCTCCTGGAGGAGGGCATGGCAACCCACTCCAGTATTCTTGCCTGGAGATCCCATGGACAGAGGAGTGTGGCAGGCTATAGTCCATGGGGTTACAAAGAGTTGAATCCAAGGAGCAAGTGTCTTTTAATTTCATGGCTGCAGTCATTGTCTGCAGATAAAAATAAAATATTATAAAAAAGAAGCTTTTCATGTAAGCACCTTTTTCAGAAAGTACATTTCTCTCTCTACATTTTCTTAAACCATTCTCTCTGAAGAATACTTTCAGGTAATTATTTATGCTTATTCTATGAACTATACAATTAGAAATCATGAAGTACTAAAATTACTAGATTATTAAAATCTTAAATTGTTTTAAGTACATTTCAGATAGAATGGCTAAATATTTTCAATGCTAACTGGATGTTCCGATATTTAAAATAATGTTTCATTTTTCTATCATTAGAGATGCAGCTTAACATCCCCAAAAGGGGGGAAGTACATTAAATAAAAACAAAAAAACAAGTTCAGAAAACATAGAGATTGTCTTTGGGCTGGGAGTTACAATGTGATTTAGGCCAACGGCTCACTTGGGATATACCTTTATACCTCATGACTGAACATTATCTAAAATAAAAAAATAGCAGCAATAAAATAAAGTGGGGCTTCCCTGATGACTCAGATGACAAAGAATCAGCCTGCCAATACAAGAGATGTGGGTTCGATCCCTGGGTCGGGAAGATCCACTGGAGGAGGAAATGGCGATCCACTCCAGAATCCTTGCCTGGAGAATTCCGTGGACAGAGGAGCCTGGTGGGCTACAGTCCATGGCAAAAGAGTTGGACATGACTGAGCACTAACACTCTCACAATTCAAACAACACACGTATATAAAAATATAAATAAACCATATATGTATATACAATTTTTTCTGATTGACCACAAACACGGAAGACTTAAGTCTCGTATTTCATCATTCAGAATATTTCTCCATATATCATGAAAAGACTTTGAGAGAGTCATCGGGAGTGTGTGACCACTTACAAGTTCACTATGGGTGTGCTCTTAGAATGGTGAGCCATTTACCACGAAATGAATCACTTAAATGATTTCTGAGGCCATGGTAATGGCCCTCAAAGAAATGTGTTATATATTTACCTATTTATAATACTCTGTCTATACATGTATTGAGATAGTTTGATCCCTTTTTAAGTATTACAGTAAATCCACACATGTGTACATAGATAATGTGGACATGATTATATAAATATTAGGACACACATGTATATAGAGATAAGTGTATGTGAGTGTATTACTTTTAGTTGTTACCTAGCAGCACTTTGGCATGTGATACAACACTTTTAATTCAATCAGCCTATGAACATAATTCATAGAGGTACATAACACAGAATGTAAATTATTTAAGACAGTAAATTATTTATGGTGATTTCAATAGGTAGTTATACTTTATTGTGTTATAAAATTGACATTTTTACTTTTTACCTTGAAAGGTATGATGGGGTCTTTGAAAATCTAGCTACATGCTGACTCCTAGCTCAGCAGTCATGGCCCAATATGACCGACAGCTTTCTCAGGGCCTGACTCATCGCTATCATTCAATTTGTTCAAAAAAGGAAGGGAGTGAAGAAGAGAGAGAGAAGGAAAGAAAGGAGAAAAGAAAGAAATGAGAGTCCCAGCGTGAGCAATGTGGGTGCCTTGTTTAACAAAAGATGAGTCATATGGCTAATACAAAAGAGAAAGCCATTGCCTTGCTCTGCTTCTTTTGAGCAGCACACTTTCCAGGCTGCGTTGTTTGTAGAAAACCCACACTATGCTCTTCTGGAGACTCATTGACCTGTACATCAAGCAGAGGATGCACAGAGAATCAAATTAGAATGAACCAAAGAAAGCCACGGAAACACTAAGAGGATGATAAAAGAGTTCCGAAGAAACAGCCCAGAGCATGACTTCAGTTTAATGGGACAGCAAGCTGGTGAGCACCGTGGTGTCAGACAAGCACATCTCATACAAGACGGGCGTCGCCTACTGAAAAGGGGTTGTGAGCCTCCCGCAGGGTTTTCAGCTACACCTTTGCATGGCTGGTTCTTACTTGACATATTATTGACCGGGGGATTTTTGCAGAAGCGAATGCCTATGGCCAGCGATTTGCTATTAAGTGAGTATTGAGATACTCCATCAATAATGTTTGGGTAACAAAAGGCGGATTCATAAGTCTCTGGGTCAATAAGTTGTTTACATTACTGTTTTGCGCCAAATGATTGGATGGGATAAAGCAGGAGTGACTCGGTCCGGCCCTTCACCTACACAGGGTGGGTTCACTCGAAAGGAGGTGAGTAAGTCCTCCGGACTCTCAGGTGTCGGGTTGATACAGGTAGCTTTCAGAGACCAAGGGAGCATACCCTGGGGTCCAAAGATCAGTATGGCAGTGATGTGGACTCAGGCAAAGTCTGAGATACACGGAGTCAGGAGCCTGGCAGGTGGTCTGTGTGAGGGCAGAGGGAAGCAACAACAAGACCCCACCGTGAGCCAGGACTGAAGGCTCCGGGTATCCCCAGGAATATTCCCATGGTTTTGAGAGGGCATGATGGACCCATGCTCTGAAGGCAAAGAGGCCCACGTGGCCAGTGAGCTGAGAGTGCCTGGAAGAAGCTCTTCTGAGGACTGTATTGCTGAGATCACCTTTCAGGGTAAAGATGAGGGAGCTACGGAAACAAGGGGGAAATTAAGCTGCTTCTAAACTTGCAAACTTTTTTCAGTCTGATTTTAACCCAGAACTAGTCAGATGCAGGTCTTTCCATAGTCACAGAGAAGCTGGACCAGATGTAGCTCCAGGCCTATAATACCGATGCATATGTATTAGTCCCTCAGTGGCGGCTGACTCTTTGCTACCCTGTGGACTGCAGCCCTCCCAGCTCCTGTCCATGGAATTCTCCAGGCAAGAATACTAGAGTAGGTTGCCATTCCCTTCTCCAGGGGAATCTTCCCAACCCAGGGATCGAACCCAGGTCTCCTGCATTGTGGGCAAACACTTTACCATCTGAGCCACCAGGGAAGCCCCATAATACCAATTCCTCATGGCAGTTTTCTTGCTTTACACTTAGTCCAGCAATCAGACTTGTGGAAATAGACCAGGTAGTTTTCTCTCCTAATAATAGCAGGTCCTCTTTTCTATTGCACACCTTCAACTCTTTAAGATGTATGGGGCACCCTGATAAAGTATAGCTCAAATCCCACTGTGGCAAATTCTGAGTCCTAAAATTTGGTTGCATCAAATATTGCTTGCAATAAGAGGGCTGAAGTTCAAGAATCCTCTTATGATGACCACACGCATCTATCTTAACATTATTTGAACTGTGTTAATATTGGTGATTAGGCAGAGAAAACCTTAAAGATGATTTTTTATGGCATCCTTTATTGAACCTGGCTAGATTTAGCTTTATTCTTTCTGCATTTGGGGCTGGCACTTTGACTTCGGATCCAATTTTCTTCCCAGTTATTCAAGTACTGACTCTTGCTATAGCGTTTGGGTTGCAAATATTGCAAGGGAAGGCTAAACACAACAAAATGTCTCAGCAGCTAAATGCCAGAGCACGGTTTGCTTTCTGAAACTCAGCAAGAGGATCCAGAGACCTGGGCTCTGTGCCCAACTCCTTCGGTGACATTCAAGGTGACCTTGCAGGGAAATGATTTAACTGTTTCCTGCCCAGTGGGCTGTGATGCTTGGGAGTGCTATAAACATATCCCTGAAGTTTGTGGGTTCTTTGCAGATTTTTGGTCGGTGCTTGAATGGAGTTCCGTGGGGTTCTTCTTCCTTTGCTCTGTCTACTTGTCTCTATGAGCACACGCAGTCCTCTGGGAAAACGGGTGCTAGGTAAGTGTGTGTGTGTGTGCCTGCACAGTTGCTCAGTTGTGTCCGACTCTTTGTGACCCCATGGACTGCAGCCCGCCAGGCTCCTCTGTCCATGGGATTTCCCAGGCAAGAGTACTGGAGTGGGTTGCAATGCCTTCCTCCAGGGGATCTTCCTGACCCAAGGATCCAACCTGCATCTCTCCTGTGTCTCCTGCATTGGCAAGCGGATGCTTTACCCCTGAGCACCTGGGAAACTCCTAAGATTAGTAGTTCTGGTATTAATGGTATCAGTGAAAGCATCATCTCCAGAAGTAAAAGCAATGAGTGAACACACACAGTGCTTTATCTTGTATATATCATTTTCAACCAATTGGCAAGAATACCTATGTTTCCTGTGAAATAAGCCAAACATGCCCACGGCATATAAAAAGCACCATTTCTCCATCTCCTGTAGTATCACACAGCAAACTGGAGAAGAACTTGAACTAGAGTCAGACTGCCCGCGTGACCTACTTTGGCAGGTTGCTCAGCATCGCGGGCCTCCGTTTCTTCTTTGGTAAATGTGTTGGAGAAAACGGTATCCATCTTGTAGCCTTGCTGTGAGGACAAATGCGTTCACGTGTTTCAAGTGCTCAGAAACATGCCTGACACTTAGTAAGCATTTGATAAATGCAGCCCTCATTGTGGCCGTCCTTGTTGTCATTAACATGACTAGTCCTAGGAGAGAGCACTTGCTGCTAAAATTAGAAAACAGAGAGGAATTGGTTGTCCAAGATGGAATGAGTAAGAAAGTCAGTTACAAAAAAAAAACAAAGTGCTGCTTTAAGCCAGAAAAAGGTCAGAAGAGGCGATGGATGCTTGGTCAGTCAATGGAGCAGGAGCCACTCTGCAGTTTGATGCCCTCCAAGAGTCATACGGACAATACGGAGCACCTCACGATACGAACTGCTTAACTTTGTGTTGAAGGCAGCAAGTGTCTTCTGCTTTGCGGAAAGCAGGAAGCTCAGCTTCAAGCAGGAGGAAAGGGTTAATTCAGCCCAGGGCTGGAGCCTAATCAGGCGGGCACCCTAGAGGCAGAGAAGCCAGCTCCACCGCCATCAGATGTCCATGCAGCTGTGTTCAGACCTTGACTGAACGTACGCTCCAGGTGGAGTAGGGACGCTGGCGGGGGCTTGGCCCTGCAGTACAGCCGCTCTCCCCCTCGGATCTTCCGCAGCTTGACACAGAACCCTAAAACTCCCCTTTTCGTGACTGACATGGCTCGTGGCTCAGGGAAGTGCTTTCCAAAGCTCTGTCCCACGTCCTTGAAACAGGACGTGAGTATAACTGAGTGCTACAGCGATGTGGGGCTGTGTCCCTGCTGTCAGAGACACTGCTTCAGGTATAGGGAGAGTTTAAGTGGTGGATTCATTTGGGAGAGAGAAAAGACAAATTAATGAACTTGTCAAATTCTGGATATTATGTTGGAAACTTAGATGGATTTTTTTTAAATTATTTTTTTGAAGTATGGGTTTCCCTGGTGGCTCAAATAGTAAAGAATCTGCCTGCAATGCAGGAGACCCAGGTTCAGTCCCTGGGTTGGGAAGATCCCCTGGAGAAGAAATTGGCAACCCACTCCAGTAGTCTTGCCTGAAGAAGTCCGTGGACAGAGGAGCCTGGCAGGCTATAACCCATGGGATTGCAAAGAGTTGGAAGCACTCAGTACATTTAAAAGATCAGTTTTAATTAAATACTTTTTATTTAAAAAATTTATATAGATTACTAATGATTTCTAGTTAAATAATTTTTATTTTGCATGTTGGTTTTATAAATCATAACTTCTTTTAACTCTGACAGCTAATTTTAACTATTGTAGAAGAAAAATAACAAAATATATGAAAATAATTTAATTTTTCAGTTTAAATAATTATTTTAATTTGCTTTTAGATAAAATATATTGATAGTTTGCACATATTTCACATATTTCATTTTTGATACATTTAAATCAATTTTTAACCTTTTGGTTTATTCCTGACCATAGAACAAATTATATAAAAATTGTTGTTGTAACAACAATATTGGGCTTCCTTGAAATTAAGTTAAAAAATAGAATGCATATATAATAATACCTTAACTATATATGCTTTTATTGCTCATCCAAACATTACCAACCTATCTAAATAATACCAAGACATGCACAATAATACAAACTTCATTTTCTTTGATATTTCTTTTGACATTTTAGTTGATAATGTTCGGACATCTAAATGGAGAAGGAAATGGCAACCCACTCCAGTATTCTTGCCTGGAGAATCCCAGGGACAGAGGAGCGTAGTGGGCTACCGTCTGTGGGGTCGCACAGAGTCGGACACGACTGAAGCGACTTAGCAGCAGCAGCAGCAGCAGACGTCTAAACACCATCGCTTTCCACATCTTCCACTTTGTCATCATTTGTCAGGGTGGAAGCCTAGAACTCTCAGTTCTCATGAGGTCCAGTGTACCTTCAGAGGAGGGGATTATACAAGGCGTGGGGACAACCGGGAACCATTTTAACAACACCTACCACACCAGCTTTTTACACAGATGTGTTTTATTTGGGCTTACATTTCTATTTGATCGCTAGAGGAGGAAAAAGATTTGTCAGAGGTAAGCAGAGACATAGAAATGGAATCAAAGGTATGTCCATGGAAATGGGCTATAGACCCAACGAATGCTGAGAAGGGAGAGCTTGTGGGATTCAGGAGTAACTGGAATTCTAGCCACTGAAAAAAGTGGTTCCATGGAGAAGGCTTCTCAAAGCCTAGAGAAGAGACATGTTGTTGGAAAGGATGTATTAGTGGTTTTTAAATATCTCTAATGATATCATAAGGAAGAGAAATTAATGTTTTCTGATTCCTGGAAATAAAACCAGGACCAATGGAAGGAAATTACTGAGGCGAATTTCCAGACTTCGTAAGGAAGTCCTTTCCAGTCGGTGGAGCTGTTGATAAGTGGAATGGGTACCCCCAAAATGGGGTGCCTGCCTACCACAGAATTGTTCAGGTGGGGGCTGGGTAGCTGCAGATAGAGTTGGGGGCAGAGGTGAAATTTGGAACCCTATGCCTACTGTGAGGCTCCGGCCCTCAGCTTCCCTTCAGGGGAGCTACCCACATAAGGTAAAATAACCAGAAAAAAGGAGGGGTTAATTTGCTAATGGCTGAGCAAGGACCCCATCCTGCTACAGGCGAAGTTGCTTTGACAAGTGATCTTGGAGCATGAAGCAGACATAAAATGAAGCCGTCAGCTTTCCCTTCCTTTCTCCAGGTAGATGACTGAGACTGCAGAACAGGTGCAGAGCATTTAACTGACCGGAAAGACCAGAACTGAGAACATTTCTCTAGAGGCCAGAACCCGTGAGTCTATACACTGAAATGAGGATCTACCCTAGATCTGTATAGATCTACCATATTCTTAACCATTGCTGCTTAGTACTCTGGTGTGTGGACTTTTAATCAATCTATTAATGAAGGTGCTTTTATAATATTGAAACAGAATGAAGTAATATTTGCATATAGAAAGAAACCAAATTATGAAAGTGACCCAAGGGGAAATTCCCAGGTCTTTCATATGAATTTGTTTATTGGTCTTATTAGGTAATTAAATAATATATTTACATAGTTCAAAAGTAGTATCGCTCTTACCCCTGCAGCTTTTACCCTGGCTCCATAGGTAGCTTTTTTTTTTATTGTGATAAATACACATAGCAATCATTTTTAAGTATGCAGGTCTGTGGAATTAAGTACATTCACGTAGTTTTGCATCTATCACCACTATCCATCTCTAGAACTCTTTCATCACCTCAAACTGAAAGCTATTCATTAAACAAGTCTTCATTTTCCAGTCACCCTCAGCTCCCAGCAACTTTCTGTCTCAGTCCCTATTCCGCTTTCTGTCTCAGTGAATTTCTGACTATTCTAAGCACCTCATCAAATTGGACATGGTATCACCTCCCCTTGTGTCTGGCTTATTTCACTTAGTACAAAACTCTCAAGGTTCATTCAGGCTGTAGCTGTGTCAGAATTTCGTTCCTGACACAAAGACTGAATGATAGTCTACAGTGAGTATATACATCTTATTTACCCATGTATCTATCAGGGGACATTTGGCTTGTTTCCTCCCTTTGACTCTTGTGAATAAGGTTGCTGTGAACATTGGTGTACAAATATCTGTTCGAATTCCTGCTTTTAATTTTTTAAGGTATACACCCAGAAACGGAATTGCTAGATCATATGGTAATTTTATGTTTAATTTATACTCCTCACTAGCAATAGAAATGGTTCCTATCTCTTCATATAGTTACCATGGATTTCAGATTTTGCTAATCTGCTAGGTGAAACCTGATAACTCACAACTGTTATAATCCGCATTTCTCTTATTACTAGTGAGGGTAAGCAATGTTTCACATTTAAAGACTTTTTTATTTTTCTGCAAACTTTCTACTGATAGATATCCTTTGGCCATTTTCCTACGAATCACTGGCTATTTCCTTACAATCATCTAGGAACTCCCTATGTACTTGGGAGATCGGCTGTTTGTCTGTGAAATGATTAAGAAATATTTGTCCCAATTTCTCATGTGTCTTGCAACTTTGCTTACAATGTTTTACACTGAAAAATGCTGGCTTTTTACAGTCTAAATGATTTATCTTTTTTATTGGTGCCTATATTTTGAGTCATAGTTAGAGAAGGCTTCTGAGTTCCAAGGTTATAAAGGATACTATCTATATTTTCTTTTAGTACTTTAATGGATGATTCTTCTTTTTAACATTTCATTTCCAGACCGTTTTGGAGTTCTCTGGAATACAGTGAAAGATATGGGTTCTCTATTTCATTTCAGATAGCTACTTGGTTGTCCCCAAAACACTCATGAAGAAGTTTCCCTTTCCTCACTCATCTGAAATCACATACTAATATCAGGATGCGTTTTGGATGATGTATGAATCTCTGTTCTTTGCATTTTGTCATTTCAGATTCACACCAGACCACCACACCATTTTAATTATTGAAGCTTTATACTATACTTTAAGGCTTAGCATGAACAATGACAATTCTTTTCAGAATTTTTCTGGCTAGATAGTGGTTTTTTTTGTATCATTTTATATCTGTAAATTAACTATGGCAGAATTGACATATTCATGATACTGAGTCTCCTAACTTAATACCTTCAGTCTTTATTTTCACTTGTGTATCCATCAGGAATTATTTAAAATTTTCATTGTAAAGATTACACATATATCTAGTTGAGTTTCTTGGTAATTTGACTTCTGTTTTTTTTTTAAAGTACTGTCATTTTTATACTTTATTAAGGCTATTGACTTCTGATATTTTCTACTAACTTACTGAACTAATTTGTTCTTGGTGATTTTTTTTAGAAGATTCTCCAAGGTTTTGCAATGACATAAGCATGAAATCTACAAATAGTGATAGTTCTTTCACCTGCCTTCCAATTCACACCTCTCGTATATTTGTCTTATGAAATTATATTGTTTGATACCTCTGGGAAGATACTAACAATAAAAGTTAAAAGGGATCTATATCAAGTTCTTTAATTATGTATTTCTTGAATTACCTATTTTAGACAGTTTCTATTGATTTCTATTACAAAAAATTAAGACTTTTGCTTAAGCACACTATCTTGCTTAAATATGTTTTTTCCTGACTATCTTTTGATTAGTAATGTGTCTTTTATTGCCAAAGTTTATAACATTTCAATTCAATTAGTGATTAAGCCTTAAGCTTTTAATTAACTCATATGCTTTATTAGATATTCTAAAAGAGCAAATATTATGTTTATATAAATGCTATTCGTGAAGGGATCAGTAAAAGAGTAATATGATCCTGTGCCACTGATTTTTGCTGCTCCAAAGAGCATGTCCAGTTAACAACTATTTGATTTTTTTCTGAATTTGCTTCCAGTCTTGTTCAACGTCTTCTAGGTCACATTTCATTGTTATTCAGTCTGTGTATCATGTTATTTTCTTTTGAAAATTTCTTAATTTCTGAAGTAATCCCTCAGCTAATATTTCCATATGGGATGTATGAGTAGTGTATGTTTTGTTTCATTGCATAACAGGAAATGTTTTTATTTTATTCTTGTGCTTTACTGGTTATTTAGCCGTGTACGGAGCAGTTTCCATCAGACTTTGTTTCTGCCGCCTTGCCTTTTAGAGTCTACTGCTGCTGATGGAAAGTCTGATACTGATTTGATTTTCATCCTTGGCCTGTAGTCAGTTTTTCTTCCTCTCTTGGGAAGTTTTTAGACTTTTCTATGAGTTCTCTGGAATTCTGACATTGTACATCAATTTGGATCCAGGGATGGGTTTTTTCTTTTTTTTTTTTTTCCGTTGTTGCTGTTCATCCACCTGCTTAACTCTCCAAAGATTGTTTTAATATGAAGACTTCTAAATTTTTTCAACTCACAACAATTTTGTAAAGTATGATTATTATTCTCAATTTACAAATAAGATTTAGAAAGATAAACCAATCTGCTCTAGATCACTGCCTGATTTCTCCACTGTGTCAAACTTATAGTGACTTAAAATATACCTGAAGGCCATACTTGAGATTACTTTTGGTGCAAAGGATAAAACACTTAGGTTTCAGATTTAGAAACTTGAATAGTTATTACCTTGAAATTTTGGTGTTCATAACAACAAATAATAAATTGATAAGTTTATATTTGCAAGTTCTATTTACTATTTTTAAAAACAAGAATTATTTGATTAGTTATATCCCTATGGGGCCCTTCCCTGATTATATATCAAGAAAATCACTTCTTTTGTAGGGACTTAAGGTTAAGAAGTAAGTAGAAATAGTGGAGGAAAAGGCAATGGCAGCCCACTCCAGTACTCTTGCCTGGAAAATCCCATGGACGGAGGAGCCTGGTAGGCTGCAGTCCATGGGGTCACGAAGAGTCAGACACAATTGAGTGACTTCACTTTCACTTTTCATTTTCATGCATTGGAGAAGGAAATGGCAACCACTCCAGTGTTCTTGCCTGGAGAATCTCAGGGATGGGGGAGCCTGGTGGGCTGCCGTCTTGGGGTTGCACGGAGTCGGACACGACTGAAGTGACTTAGTAGCAACAGCAGCAGCAGAAATAGTGGAAATAGATTTGCTGGGAAAAGCAACAGTAGAATTTGCTTTCTACTATACTCATATATATATATATATATATATATATAACATTATATATATATAAATAATTCATAGCAGATTTTTATAAAATGAGTTAGAAGAATAAAGTGATGGAGGCAGGACCATACGCTCTCAGCATGTGACAGACACCAAGAATTTATGAGTCACAATGGTTTTCAGCCAGGGAGTTCCCCAAGGTCATGTTGCAAACCAGTGGTAGAATAAATAATAAGTATTTTTTAAAATATCAAATTCCTTTCCCATCATATCAACTGAAAATATTTCCTTACCTCATTTCTCCATAGGCAGTCAGGAGAGTTGCCATGACTAACAGGGGAAGCACCAAATTCCCTTTCATCACACTGAGCTTTTTGAGCCATTTGTAAAAGAAGCTAGAGTCTCCCGCTCCAACTGGTGGTCAGCTCCCTGACTAGACACATGCAGAAAGGGAGGGTATTGTGTCCTCAGCATGAAAGGATCATAAATCCAAAGACCATTGGTAGTTGTGCTGGTTTATCATGGGTGGAATTCTGTACTGGACGGAATAAAACGTGATATCATGACGCACAACCAAGATATTGTCTACCAGGGTTTCGGAGCCTTGGTACCATTGAAATTTGGGACCAAGTGACTCTGTTCTGTGGGAGGCTGTCCTGGCCATTGTAGAATGTTTTGCAAGACCCGTGGCATCTACTCGCTAGATGCCAGTTGTGAGAATGACAAATGTCTTTTCAGTTCAGTTCAGTTCAGTTCAGTCGCTCAGTCGTGTCCGACTCTTTGCGACCCCATGAACTGCAGCACGCCAGGCCTCCCTGTCCAACACCATCTCCCGGAGTTCACTCAAACTCATGTCCATCGAGTCAGTGATGCCATCCAGCCATCTCATCCTCTGTCGTCCCCTTCTCCTCCTACCCCCAATCCCTCCCAGCATCGGGGTCTTTTCCAATGAGTCAACTCTTCACATGAGGTGGCCAAAGTACTGGAGTTTCAGCTTCAGCATCAGTCCTTCCAATGAATATTCAGGACTGATTTCCTTTAGAATGGACTGGTTGGATCTCCTTGCAGTCCAAGGAACTCTCAAGAGTCTTCTCCAACACCACAGTTCAAAAGCATCAATTCTTCGGCACTTAGCTTTCTTCACAGCCCAACTCTCACATCCATGCATGACCACAGGAAAAACCATAGCCTTGACTAGACGGACCTTTGTTGGCAAAGTAATGTCTCTGCTTTTCAATATGCTATCTAGGTTTGTCATAACTTTTCTTCCAAGGAGTAAGTGTCTTTTAATTTCATGGCTGCAATTACCGTCTGCAGTGATTTCGGAGCCCCCAAAAATAAAGTCTGACACCGTTTCCACTGTTTCCCCATCTATCTTTTAGATGTCGCCAAATATCACCCAGGTGGAGAAAACTGCCTCTGATTTAGGACCACTCATAAACAGAGATTTAAGGCAACATATTTTAGTAAATAACTCTGGAAAATACATAAAAAGTTTTCCAAAATACATTCTACTTTTCACTTGGAAGTCTTTGAAGAGTATGTGTTACAACCTAAACATTTCAGGCTCTGAAAAGAGGCAAAGACTCTATATATGAATATAGTGAACCACTGGGACCATCAGATAGCAATACTGAAATACACAAAATAGAATTCTGTGTGTGGCAGGAGAAATAATTTTCTAAGCAGATTATCAATCTCAGCCAGTGTTATTAATAACACAAACATGGCAGTTAATCTTTCTGTTGAAGCCTTTATGCTACATAATGTCTAAACATGATTTGAAAAAAAACATATTCATACTTTGAAAATAGAACAACTATTTTGTAAAGATGATTCAGTCAGCAGGATGCTCTGACTGGCACTCCCTAAATTCTATTTTTGTTGAGAGAAGTGATTGCCTTAAAAAAGAGACACTGAACTTTAGAAAGTGTTACACCACTTTTGCTGCACATTTTTGCCTGGATAAGTTTGCTAATGGTCAAAACTTATACCCTGTATGATAATCTTGTGCCAAATGTTTGGAAAGTGAATGAAGGAATTACTCAGTCTAACCAGGAGGCTAAAATAGATAATCTCCAGAGAAGAATTTGAATTTTTGACTGTTCCCTAATAATATTGATATTTCTTACTTCTGTTTACTGTATTGACAATGGAATGTTGCCTACAATGCCTATAAAAAGAATTTTCTGTTATTTTAACATTGACCCAATCTATCTTTCTAGAAGGGAGTGTGGGGGTGGTGAGGAAATAATAACACGTTAAAAGTTTCTAGTGAGAGAAAGGGAATCTTTAAGTGAAAATGGCTATTTGTAAGTTCAAAGTGTTATTCTACATTAAGCTTTCTGAGAGCACGAGGTCCCTACATATAATTAAGTGGATGCACATGAAAAGATACACATATTGAACATACATATGCACATGTGTATGTAAGGGCCCAGGTGGTGCTAGTTGTAAAAACCCACCTGCCAGTGCAGAAGGCATAAGAGACACGGCTTCAGTCCCTGGGTCGGGAAGATCCCCTGGAGGAGGGCTTGGCAACTCACTCCAGTATTCCTGCCTGGAGAATCCCAGGGACAGAAGAGCCTGGTGGGCTACAGTCCATCGAGTTGTAGAGTTGGAACGACTGAAGTGACTGAGTACATGGAGGGGTACGTATGTATGTGATCACTTTCACAATAACTAGCCCTGAGAAACCACCCTTACAGAGCACCATGGACGATGGACACTGTTTAGGTTGTGGGGTGAAGGGATTGTGAGTAAAACTGCTTTATCTGTTAATTAATATTTCAGTAACACTTCCACGATGCTATCTGCCAAGTCAGGGAATCAATCAATTCATCCATTTAGCCAGTCACCCTCAAAGGGCCTGTGGGTCTGCAGAAGGATAAGCCTCCTGAACTTTCTGAAGGAATATGTGTCCAAAGCTTATTTGGAAAAAAACCCCACCAACCCAGGAATCAGGATTCAAAGTCTCTTCTTTGGTCAGCATTTATGAATATTTAGAGACTCGTATTAGAGGAGGGATAAGCAAAGAATGTGTGTGTTCCCCAAGAGAGTGGAGAAACACCGAAAGCATCTTTCTAAAGCAGGACAAAGAAGATGAGAAGCAAAGTTAGGAAAAAGCCAGTGCAAAAGGAAAGGGCCAGGGGTGCCTGGCAGAAGAAGCCCATGGCTTTGATAAACTCTGAAGAGCTCATTTTCAGGCCTCTGCCTTGCCTAACCTGTTAGAAAGGGAAAGGGCTTCTGGCTCAGAAGATAGAAAATTCAAAAGGAAACATGAAACGAAGAAGCAGCAAAAGTCATATTTCTTCTTTCATAGCACAGTAGCTTCAATGAAGCTTTGTGAAGAAAATCTAGAAATGTTCCTAAAAATAAATAAATAACATTTCCTGGAGACGTTAGCACACCAAGGAAAGCAGACAAAGGAAAGAGAGTGCTTGATATTGGTCTTTCAAGCCCGAGCTATGTGAGAAGGCTTCAAGCTGTCTTCTTCAAGCCACAAGGGGAGAGCACCTTACTTCCCACCCAGGGAGGCGGGGGAGCTGGGAGGGGGATTCACCTTCATAGTTTAACCCTGCTCCCTCTTGTCCTTCACACCCACTCAGCACTGCTGCAGCGAAAGAGCAGGACCTTGACTGTCCCTGGAAACCCCAGCTAAAATGCATCTGTTTTACACACCTCTCACATTCTAGGTGTGAAACACTAACTATAAATATATAATGAATGCAAAGTGCTTTTTAAACTAGAATATATTTTGCAAAGTGGAGTTATTAATATCAGGAATAACCCACCTAAAAACCTGATAAATGAGAGTTTAAATCTGCCTCTTATTGTTCATGGGCCATGCTTCTGAAAGATACCCAAAGACAAGAACATTTTCTGTGTGTTTATGTCTTTCGTGATTGTTTTTAGTCATGCAGTCATTAGGATATTCAACCATATAATTGATTATTCATGTCTGTAAATAACTTAAAAAAGAATTTTTAGGTCAGCAGAATTCTTGCTGGTCTTCCCATATTTCCCACCACTTCTACCCCATCTCAACCCATCCCTTTCTCCATACAACAGGTTATGAGTAGATTCCATCTTCGACTGAAAAAAGAACAATGTTCAGATTCCCTCTTGAAAAGACTTAGTGAACCAAACAAACATTTCAGGAAGAGTCATGTATAGCCTATCATCTCAGTTTCTTTAATGTGTAATAAATCCTCCCAAAACATAGGGGTTTAAAACAGCAATAATTTATCAGCTGGTGATGTTGGTACAGCAACATGAGCTGGGCTCAGCAAAGAGCAGTTCCCCTGGTCTTATCTGGGCTCTTTTTCCTTTGGTCAGCAGGCGGGTGGTCAAGGGGAAGCTTGGTCTGGAATGGTCTACTCTCATGTTGCTTATTGGTGGGAAGCTCACTGGGTCAAGTGTCTCCAAAAGATAGCCTGGGCTCGTGGCAATTTCAGGATTCCCAGGGCCGCAACAGAGAAAGTCCTGACAGACAAGTACTGTTCAAGCCTCTACTTTGATCAAAGGAAGTTCTGTAGCCAAGTCCAGATTCAAGAGGTCGGGAAACAAACTCCTCATGGGAGATGATGCCAAGTCATATTGCAGAAGTATGCACACAAAGGAATGGGAAACGTTTTTGGCCATTTTCTGCAATTTATTATATACGGCTGCTGCGTATTTTTTTAATGGAGGTTAGAAGGCACATTAGAAGTTTTTTCAGGCCAATCTCCCATCAAAAGGTGGAATCAATAGCATATCCTATGTGGGTTTCCAATCATTGCTGTGATTATTATAAATCCCTTACTTACAATGTGATTGCATCCATGTAAGGTCCATCTATTTGTCTCAGCTCTACTATGAGACCAGACCATAGACCAAGCAAGGTCCTAGGTTCATATGATATCCCTTCTGATGTATAAGACGGCTGCCTTGGCCAGTGGGCCTTCCCTTTTACAGGCTGCTCATCTCAGATCCTTCCACTGTTTTCCTTTGGCTGTGGTTGCTGTTGTTGTGTTGTGCGCAGATGCTCAGTCGTGCCCGACTCTATGTGACCCCATGGACTACAGCCCACCAGGCTCTGTCCATGGGATTTCCCAGGCATGAATACTGGAGTGGGGTGTCATTTCCTACTCCAGGATACCTTCCTGACCCAGAGATTGAAAGCTGGGTCTCTTGCGTCTCCTGCATTGGCAGGTGGATTCTTTACCACTAACCTGGGTTGCAGCACCTTCTACTTGCTCCAGCTCGATGGCCAACCTAAGCCAGAAGCAAAGGCCAGGTGTGATGCACCAGCACACAGAAAAGGGGACTATCCTTTTCCTCAACCCACATTCTTTACTTCTAGGAAGCCTTGCATCACTCTGTTAACTCAGACTGTATGGGCAGCCGCAAGTCCCCCCAGCCTGTGCACAGACACTGCTGTGGAAAAAGATACAGGTCCTTATATTCTTGCCAAATTTCATTTTACGGTATTGGACCCCCTGCCCTTTTTTTATTGCAGAGTCCTTTTGTTAGTTCAGTTCAGTTCAGTCGGTCAGTCGTGTCGGACTCTTTGTGACCCCATGAATCGCAGCACTCCAGGCCTCCCTGTCCATCACCAACTCCCGGAGTTTACCCAAACTCATGACTATTGAGTCAGTAATACCATCCAGCCATCTCATCCTCTGTTGTCCCCTTCTCCTCCTGCCCCCAAGTCCTTCTGAGATCTTTGCAAAATATTTGATGACACAGATGGAATCCATGAATTCAGTCCGTGCGATTCCCACATCTTAGTTCAAGCATTGGGATAAGCTACTGAACAGAACAGGAAGGAGGACACACTGCCAGGGCAGGCCACTAGGAACTGTCTCCCTTTTATGTGTCTACCTCACTCCAGTGTGGTATAGTGGGAACTTTGTCAAATTCATCACTAAAATCTAGTTACATGGTATCTATCTCATTCTTCTCATTCACCAGACCAGTCAACTGGCCCCACAAGAGGTGAGGTTAGCGTGATTCCTGGAGAAAACAACTTTTCTCCAAATCTTCATAAGATATTCCTAATTACAGTTATTTCTGAGAGTGATGTTAATTTCACCAGCCTATATTAAAAACCATGATACTTATCTGATTTCCTTGTACTTTTTCTGTGCTCCACAGTTTATTTCCCAAATAACACTGACAACAGGTTCAGATGGCTCTTCAGTAAGCTCTCTCTCCATCCCCTGGGAAATATATTACTTCCCTAGGCTAACACCCATTTTTGCTCATTAGGCAGCAATATGTGCCCTTTGCTTAGCTCAGATATTAAAATGCACATACAAATTCATTCCTCCATCCAAGTTGCATTATTAAACACCTACTCTCTCTGAGGCAATGGAGCCTTTATCCAGAGGGCCATTTGTGAATGATCATGCCTAGAAACATAGCCCCAAATTGCATTTTATGCCATGCGTTGGCATTCAGAATTCTATACACAGTGGAGACCTGATGACTAGCTTCAAGTAGGAAAGTGATATAATCAAATCTGTAGGTTAAATAGATCTCTCTAGGATAAGTTTAGAGGATACTAAAAGGGTGCAAGCTAGGAGACTCTTGTAGTAAATTGAGACATACGGTGAAGGCTGGATTAAAACAGTGGCAGTGGAGACAAAAATGAGACATGAATTCATTTAAGAATGGAAAGACTTTGGCAACTGGATGAATGAGAGTGCGAAGTGAGGTCCTAGGGTAACTTTCCTCAGTTTCCGACTGAATTATTTGGATGGATAGTTGGACATTTACTAAGAAAGGGAAGAGGTTATTGATTCTATGTTACTATTCCAGGACTACACATATTTTATTAAATTTAAATTATTTTGAGAACTAAATTTCCTATGTCTCTTTTTTCTCATTGCTTAGCATCTCTTATGATTATATAATCAGGTGGAAATATTCTAGACTATCCTAAAACTCCTGAATTCTTTTTCAGTATCTCATTTGGTTGATACAGCTTAACATTTTTCCTAGAAATTTTCAAGTATTTCTTTCACTTGACCATCTTCACCCTGGTTACTAAGAATTCACTTTCTCTTCAAGTTCCCACCACATTCACTTTACCAGCAAATTTCTCTGAATCTAAAGAAGATCTAGATTATCTTCCTCCTAACTCCCTAGGACATGAAATGATTAGCAGCCCATCTGGAATTTCTCAGATGCTGTGCCTTTTGGCCAGAGAAGGCAATGACACCCCACTCCAGTACTTTGGCCTAGAAAATCCCATGGACGGAGGAGCCTGGTAGGCTGCAGTCCATGGGGTCGCTAGAATCGGACACGACTGAGTGACTTCACTTTCACTTTTCACTTTCATGCATTGGAGAAGGAAATGGCAACCCACTCCAGTGTTCTTGCCTAGAGAATCCCAGGGACGAGGAAGCCTGGTGGGCTGCCGTCTATTGGGTCGTCCAGAGTCGGACACAACTGAAGCGACGCAGCAGCAGCAGCAGCAGTGCCTTTTGGCTGAATGAGATTTAGACCTGCCTTGATGCTTAAAGTCCATCATCGCTCACTTGTGTTTCTTGCTTTTAGGTCAGTTTTATGATTTATTTCAAAAGCACATTATCCATCCCCTACACCAGGCCCAGAAGCCTATGAGTTACAATGCTATCTCTTTTTACCTGAAGGAGACACGGGATCAGACTTGTAGAACTTTAGGCCTAGGAAGGACTGGAGATCTCACCTACTGCTCCCTTTATAGTTAAGTAAACCAAAGTCCTGGGAGATTATGTGATTTGTGTAAGTCTGCACAACTGGTTAGTTAGGGGCATAGCCAGGGCTAGAACATATGTCTCCTGACGTTTAGCCAAAATATGTATTATGCTTTTCCCTTGGCACGAAGTCAGACACTAAGACTTAAGTAAAGAATTTAGGGTATTCTACATCCAGCACGGCAGGGGCCCAGTGACACGCTAAGAATATAACATAGGAGTATATGATTGTGCGATGCTGTGAAGATGTCCTTATATAGCAGTATGTAGATTCTTGGGTACTGATGTAGTCAGCTACATTTTCCAGCCGAAGGGGCCCACAGCTCTTTGACCCAACAACTTTCATACTCCTCAGGGGTTGCACTGACCGCTGGAGAGAACTCTGTGAAATCCCAGGGCAGAATCGAGGGCTGGGTCCACTCACCGCGTCATCGATCATGTATGTTTCCCTTGGCACTGCTTTATCTGGCTCAGTAGTAAACCAAAAGAAAGTGACACTTAATGGAGCCCCAGTTTATATTCTTGTTCATATCTAAACCTGAACAAGTGCTTTGTGGTCAGGTCTGTTTCAAGGGAGTTCCGGAAAGTCCCAATGTTCAAGTGCTCCCTGGAGGCAGGGTACCAACCATATCTAGCAAAAAGGGGAAAAAAAAAAAAGTAAAATAAATAAAGAAAAATGTCTCCAACAAAGAGAGGGGTCACGCAGAGCCTGTGCCTGGCAAGGCTCAGCATAGAGGCCACTGAGACTACACCGGGCGGGGGTGACCCAGAAGATGATCACGTGCCATGCTGTAGCCTTCCCTTTGGGGCACTATGGGTGTGAATGTGTGCATGCTCGCTCAGTCGTGTCTGACTCTTTGGGACCCCATGGACTGTAGCCTACCAGGCTCCTCGGTCTGTGGAATTTTCCAGGCAGGAATATTGGAGTGGGTTGCCATTGCCTTCTCCACTATGAGTACTCCCAAATGAGTTCTCACACCCAACTAGACTCATGGGTGGCTCCCAACCACTGTTTTGGAGGAGAAAGAGCCCCGTCTAGGAGCTATAAACCCACCTATAACTGACTCTGAGGGGAGAGCTATGAGTTGGCCACGCCACTGGAGAGCTTGGTCCCTAGAAGGCCAGGAAGTAAGGTGAGGATCCAGCACCAGAGGGCAAGGCCAAGGGTCATACAGATCGCCCTCTGTGGGAACTCCTTCCCTTGGGGACATCAGAGTCTTCTTGTTAAACCAGGAAACACTCTGGCATTACCAAATGCCCTCTGCGAAGCAGACGGTCACGTTTGATTCTTTGCAACCCCTTGGACTGTAGCCAGCCAGGCTCCTCTGTCCATGGAATTCTCCAGGCAAGAATACCGGAGTGGGTTGCCACTCCCTTCTCCAGGGGATCTTCCCAACCCAGGGATCGAACCCAGGTCTCTTTCATTGCAGGCAGATTCTTTACCATCTGAGCCACCAAGGAAGCCCCATTGATAAAAGGTTGCAATACAATATGGGTCCTTTTTAAGGTGAGCACATCATTTTTTAATGTTGAAGAGGAGCCTGATAGGCTGTAGTCCATGGGGTCGCTAAGAGTCAGACATGACTGAACAACTTCACTTTCACTTTTCACTCTCACACATTGGAGAAGGAAATGGCAACCCACTCCAGTGTTCTTGCCTGGAAAATCCCAGGGACGGGGGAGTCTGGTGGGCTGCCGTCTATGGGGTCGCACAGAGTCGGACACGACTGAAGTGACTTAGTAGTAGTAGTAGTAGTAGAGGTAAATGTTTATGTTACTCATCCTTCTACCTCACCGTACCATTTCAGTTCCTTTAAAAGACAAGATATGACAATACCATTCACACTGTAAATTTATCTCTTCAAGTTTGTTTTCATCTCTAAGGAGCTATTGATCACCTCAGGTTTACCAGTAGGCTGCCCCAGGGTATGTCCATGTTATCGGAAGCTGTGAAAATACTGTATTCTTTGATTTTGCTCGATAGAGCTGGTCCTGCTAGTCAAGTTCTTTGAGGCTATAAGGACAATGCACCCTCCTGCAAAGAGTAATTGTAACTGTAAAGCGAAAATTGGTTTAGCACACCCATGGAAACAAGAAATAGAAGGATAATTTTCCATCCTTTGTCACCTTGGGTTTTCATTCTTCTCATCCTGGGGTCTGCGGTATATTTTAGATTCTTCCAAGATAATATCTCAGGGTTGCTAGGGAAATAAACTTGAGCTCAAGTAGCTGGACCTTTCTTTGTCCACCTTGCACTTGAGCTTTCCCCAGAAGTAATCAGATCAGATGATCTCAGTGTCAAATACTTCCAGAGACTTCCCTGGTGGCTCAGTGGTTAAGACTCTGCTGCCAACGTAGGGGATGTGGGTTTGATCCTTGGTCAGGGAAGTAAGATCCCACATGCCATGTGGCATGGACAAAAGATAAAAGCAAACAAACAGAAACTTGTATTGGCTAGTTGACGCCAACCACCTACCTATAAAGTGGCAGATATCTCTCAAGATTAGTGACTTTGGCAGGACACCAGTTCTCATCCAAGTCTAATCAACTGTATCCAGGGAATACATGTAACTGATTTTATTTCCCAGACCAAGGATTCTGTGTTAAATCAGAACCACTGAGACAGGACAAAGGATTTAGGGCCATTTGTTTTTTTTTTTTATGTGAACCATTTTGGAAGTCTTTACTGAATCTGTTACAATATTGCTTCTGTTTTATGTTTCAGTTTTTTGGCCACAAAGCTTGTGGGATGTTAGCCCCCCAACTAAGGATTGAATCCAAGCCTCCTGTGTTGGAAAGCAAAGTCCTAACCACTGGACTGCCAGGGAGGTCCCTAGGGCAATTTGTTCTTCGAAGAGGGTTGTGTCAGGCAGGCACAGCCGGCCTCACAAGTTCTCCCACTGTGCGTCCACGCTCCCTGCGTCCCACGTGACCACCCGCGTCACTCAAGTCCAGCCGCTACTTAACACCCCCTAAGCCTAGACTACAGAAGTGGTTTCTATGATTGCAAAGTTTGCTCTTGCTATACATTTTGAAAAGAAGGTCATCAAAGGATCTACCGGTTAGAGAGCCCCTCTGAAGTCCAGCGGAGACCGTTTCAAACGGCCTTGTGATACACCAGATGAAAGAGACGACAGAAATGCAAATTATTGGCATTAAATGGGAAAGAAGAACATCAGAAGACCAACTGTAGTTTGGGGAGAAACTAAAACAAAGAACAAAGGAAAGGGAGTTAAACTCAGGTCTATTCCTTAAAAGGATGGGATCTGATTTTGATCTTGAGAAAAAAAAGTTTTCGAGGAAAAGCTGTCTCCAACACGATCCATCTCATAATTTTCTATAATGTCTTTCATCTATTGAGTGATTTGGAGGGAAGAGGGAGTTGATGGTAATGAAGCAATCATTAGACTTAATATTTAAAATAACAAGCTTGTTTATATAAAATAATGGCAGTTCCACAAACCTGTCATAAATATCTAGGTCAGTGAAAAGAGCAAGAAATATAATTTGCAGTATAACAAAACAGCTGAAACAAATTTATCATTATTATTCTAATATTACTCTTATGCTTTTTATCTTTCTTGTAATGATATAATGTTTCATTGCAGGTAGAAAATATAAATTGTGTAGGCATCAGGAGTAGTGTTCTCATAATTGAATTCTTTCAAGAATTGCTGTGTGGATCTCCCTGCTTTCCTCCTCTTTTCAGCCTCTCTGGGAAATTTCAGGAAGGACCCTGGCAGCCAGATTGACAGTCACACACAGTGGAGCGACAGTTTAGGCTGCAAGCTGGGTTTGCAAGGACATTATAGTCAATGTTCTCATTAATAAAACTTGAAACCATTTCCCCAACAGCTTCTATGACTTGGGACAGGCTGTTTGGGAGACTCTTGATATGTAGGTTTGATGCCTGCTGCCTAGGAGAGTGATGTCTTCATTTCTAAGTAGGTTCAGGTCTGTTCAGAAGAAACTAATTGAGAAAAGAGCATTGGGTTGAGAGTCAAAAGCCCTAAGTGGAGCCCAGTTTTACTTGACCAATTATGTGTCTCTGGAGAATTCACTCAACTTTTATGAGCCCCAGCTTCTTCCTCTGCAAAAAAAAAAAAAACAAGGATAGGTTAGGTGACTTTTGTGGTCTTTATCAGTTTCGTATTTTTACAGCCAAGTACTGGGTTGGCCTTTTCATACTGCTCATGGGGTTCTCACGGCAAGAACACCAGGGTGGCTTGCCATTCCCTCCTCCAGATGGCAGTGGGTGAGATGATGAGGTGGCATCACCACCTCAATGGCCACGAATTTGAGCAAACTCCGGGAGATGGTGAAAGACAGGGGAGCCTGGCATGCTGCAGTCCATGGAGGTCACAAAGAGCTATGGCTTAGTGACTGAACAAAAACAACGATTGGGTTGGCCCAACACTTCGTCTGGGTTTTTCTGCATAACAGCCTAACATAGGAGGTGGGTGCATGCGTGCCAAGTCACTTCAGTTGTGTCCGGCTCTTTGTGACTCTGTGAGCTGTTGCCCACCAGGCTCCTCTGTCCATGGGATTCTCCAGGCAAGAATACTGGGTTTTGTTGCTGTGACCTCCTCCAGGGGATCGTCCCAACCCGGGGATCAAACCTGCATGTCTTATGTTTCCTACATTGGCAGCCAAGGTCTTTACCACTACACCACCAAAAACCCAAACAAACTTTTTGGCCAAGCCAATATTTTTCCAATACTCACGTGAACCCTTTTAAGTTTAAAGTCCAAAATGCATTTTTCCTTGAGTATTTCTAAAGGGAAAAGTTCACTGGCTGCCTGGTTTTTCAGTGGATTTATTTCTCCATCACTGATCATTGCTGTACTTATAACTTTCCTGCAGGTCTGGTGTAAGGGCCAGTGAATGATAACCCCGTGTTCTCTGCTGCAATCCCACAGGCACTGAAAAAGAGGCTGATAACCAACCTGGGAAGCTTAATCAAGCCAAGCTCTTCCTGCCAGGCATCTTAGCATGTGAGGATCAGAATGCCTGGGTTCATCACACGTGGCAAATCTAATGTTTCACGTTACCTTCCTTGCCAAGGAGGGTAAGGCTTAACATTAAAGGAAATAATAATCTGAAAACAGATAAGCACACCTTAGTCATGCAAACTATCCTTGTTATCCAGCTTAAAAAAAAGAAAAAAAAAAAAAAAAAAACACAATCCTAGTAGAACCAAATCAAAATGACAGCTTCTCTCAGGCCAGCACTGTAAAAAATGAAAGGCAGTTTAGATGTTACTCAATGCAATGCTTATACTTTGGAGACAAGGAAATGGAGGCTCAGATAGGATAAAATGTTGTGGCCAAGAGCCTGCAGCTGGTTGGAAGCATGCCAAGAGCCGATTTCAGATTCTCTGATTCCCAGGCTCTGGGGTTCTCTGTCCCCATCTCCGTGTTACTCACCCCAGATCGCACCATTTGCCTGTAAGCTGTACATATTCCCAAGTGACCTTAGTTCTTCTCGCCGTTTGTCCTGGTTCCTCACTTCCGGAGAGGAAGAAGGATTTCCTTCTTCATCCTCACATTCACTACCACATCTTCAGGGCGGTCAGCCTTCACCCTGTCGGTGCCTCCCTCACCGGAGGACCTCTGTTCCTGCTCTCTGGAAATCCCATTTCTTTCACTGTCTTTTTTTTTTTTTTTAAACCCCACCCTGTGGCTTAACAGCATCCCTGCTTTCAACCCAATGCATCCAAGTTCAACATAAAACACGAGAGCTGAAGAGCCAGTTAGGGAGTTGTTTCCTCACCATACGTTATTTTCTGTGTTCTCAGGCATCTCAAGATTCGGATGCCATCCCAGTGGAACAAATGTCAGAGCCATCAGTGAAGACCTGCAGGCCAGAGACAGTCCCCTGGGCCAGGGCGGTAAAGTCTTTGGTCGAGCTGGGGCCTGACCCCACCCCGTAAATATCTCCCTGCTCTGGAGAGGGCGTGCGGAGAGGCGGGCGTGGAAGGAGACCAGTCCGCAGCCTGAGCTGCAGCACCAGCCTCCTCCCCTGATAGTCCACCCACAGAGGAAAGTGAAGGCTGTTCCACCTTCCTTTTCTATGGACAAGGGGCAGAGATTTTAATTAAAATGAGTTCTGGAAAGTCACCCTCATTTTCTGAGAGAGAGGAAACGTGGCCCTGTTTTTTCTTTCTCTTAGATGAAGCAGCAGACACTTGGTACATACATTAGAGAAAAAGAAGTCAATAGACTACAACACGAAGAAGATAAATGGATGACCAATATCGATCCAAATAGAACAGACTGTTTCAATGCCCACCCCCAAAACACAGTTTCAGGAGTTTCAAATGAATCAGTATGCAGACGTTTCTTAAATACCTATTGAATGGCACTGTGCTAGTGCTTTTTGTGCTAACTGAATTCCCTAATCGAGGTGGATTTATGAGTAGAAAAAAAAATGTGGTGCCGTCTAAGCAGGAAGAGAAAGCCAGCAGTCATGTATTCCATGCATGCTCTGACACAGTGTTTCCGAAGGCCAGGTCACCCACCTGTTGGCTATTTTAGGAAGGGGGATTCTGGCGGCAGCTGGGGCTCTGCCGTAAATAACTTGCACCCCGATGTTCTAGCACTGAGCCCTGCTTGTCACATCTTTCTCAGAGACCTGGATTTTGGAGATGCCTCAAGTGACCACTCCCTCTGGAGCCCAAGAAAATGACAGAGGCTGCCGAGTGGTCGCCATCACTTTCTTCCCATCAGCCCTTGCCCCTTGCAAGCTGGCTCTTGGGTTCCAAGGACTTTCTGCTGTTGGAAGGCCGGCAGAACAGCAGCTGCCTGAGAATAATCACTGTGACCGTTGAGGCTATTGGTGACCATCGAGTTTTATTGCACCTCCATTAAACAATTAAACACATCCACATTTCAAAAATCTTCCAACAGCTCCTCATGACCATTCATTTTAACCTCAAAAATCCTAATCTCGATATCTGAAGCGCCACCAAATTTCCCAGCCTCCCCCTGCGTCATGCTCTCCGCCTCCTGCAGCTGCGTTGGCTCCTCCTGATGGTATCAGTATCTGACTCTTGGTCCACTGACTAATGGCTTTCCTACTACTGAGGCGAGCTCAGCAACACCTTCCTTCCCCAAAGGCCTCCCTCTCTTGCATACTTAACCTGGAGGGGCTTTACACACCCATATGTTAGGTGTGTGTATGTATATGTGTGTTTTCTATGCCATGGCCATTTGTAGGTAGGCTCACCTGCCCAGAGCTAAAGAAAATTCATCATTCAAAACCACGATATGAATGAATGGGCCCTGTCATTCAAACAGCAACACAAAGAAACACCCGTATTCAAGTGAGAGCTTCAGTTGCTGCCCTAAGGGTTCTTTCAAAAGTCAGCAAAGGGAGGTTTTTTCAGAAGAAGGCTCAAGTATCTTTTGTTTATCTCTTTTTTTTTTTTGAGATGTAATCAACATATTACATTAGTTTCAGGTATCTAACATAATGATTTGATATTTGTATGTATTTAAAACTGAGGAGGGAAATGTATTCTAGAACTATCACCGCAAGTCTAATTAGCATCCACCACTATACACAGTGAAGAATCTTTTTCTTGTGGTGAGAACTTTGAAGACCCACTATCTTAGCAACTTTCAAATATACAGAGTGTTAATAACCAAGTCACCATGCTGTACACTGCATCCCCGTGACTGACTTACGTTATAAGTAAGTATGACCTTTGACCTTTGATCTGTGACCTTTGATCACAGTCAACCATTTTGTCCATCCCGGTGCACACCCCTCTGCCTCTGTCAAGCACCCGTCTATTCTCTGTATCTGAGTTCATTTTTTTGTTTGTGTGATTTATTTTTTTTTTAGATTCCACATATAAGTGAGATCATACAGTATTTGTCTCTCTCAGGCTGATTTATTTCACTTAGTGTAATGCCCTCCATGTTGTTCACTCTCAGAGCTGGGAAATTTTGTTGCTAGAACCATTTTCAGGAAAAAAAAAAAAAAAGTGTGTCAGTGTACAACAATTTGGAGGCTTTGATTGGCATTGCTTTTCCCAACATGGACATCTGCAGATAAGAATACCAAACCACCAAAAGAATGTGCTTATATATAAGCTTAGGCACCACTTATACCCCACTTCCATGAATAAGGTTTAATCACCATATACCAAATCTTCAGTAAAATTCATATCATCTTTAAATTACCTGTAACTCTGGTACAGAGTCTTGTCCTTAAGAAGGTACTTCATGAATGTTTATTGAAGTGGTCATGGAGGATTTAGCTCACAGGAAATCTAAGTGGTTATCAACAAGCAGAGCAGACCTGAGTGGGAACCCTTACTTGTTATTTGATCTCCCAATAGGAAAAACAAACTCAACCTCACCTTGGCTTTCTTCTTCCATAGATTTCAAGAAAATCTTAATGGGTTTGGAGTTTCAGGGTCAGTCTTTTTTGAAATTGTTATTCTTTTACACTAAGCACACATTTATAGCTTTAAAAGATACTAAGCATATTCATACAACCATTCTACTCAAATTTATAAGAAGAGAGTCATAATCATGGAAGGGTTTTTCCTATTAACAAAGTTCAAGGGAGAATTTTCTGATAACCGTCTTGTTAACTGAGGATCAGTGAAACAGAGTAACTGTGCCATTGACTCCTGACATCGTAGAAACGTGCGTACTTCTGAACTGAGATCCTACATCCTTTCTTTCTAGGAGTAACAGCTACTTTCCAAAAGTGGCTTTAAGTAGTATTTAACAGTGACAGCCATTACTTTTAGGCAGAATTTTTGATGTTGTTTGGCTTTCATTTAGTTCAAATTAAGTGTATCTGTTCTCCCTTCAAATAGAAGGAGAAATGGTGGAAGTAGTGACAGATTTCCTCTTCTTGGGCTCCAAAATCACTGTGGATGCTGATTGCAGCCACGAAATCAGAAGACTATTGCTTCTTGGCAGGAAGCAATGACAAATCTAGGCAGTGCACTATGGTCTTCCCAGCGACGTAGTCTTGCATATAGTCAGGGCTGTGGCCTTCCCAGTGGTCGCACACGGCTGTAAGAGCTAGACCGTAAGGAAGGTAGAATGCCAAAGAATTGATGCCTTTGAACTGTGGTGCTGGAGAAGGCTCCTGAAAGTCCCTTGGATGGCAAGGAGGAAAAAGTGGTCAACCTTAAGGGAGATAAACCCTGAATATTCACTGGAAGGACTGATGCCGAAGCTAAAGCTCCAGTATTTTGGTCATCTGATGTGAACAGGTGACTCAGAAAAGTTGAATGATTGAGGGCAGAAGGAGAAGAGGGCTTTGGAGGATGAGATGACTGGGCAGCACCACCAATGAAATGAACTTGGGCAAACTCCGGGAGGTGATGAGGGGCAGGGAGGCCTGGCGTGCTGCAGTCCATGGTGTTGCAAAGAGCTGGACATGACTGGGCGACTGAATAACAGCAACAAATTCTTTGAGTAGGGGCTTCTCAGGTAGCACTAGTGGTAAAGAAGCCACCTGCCAATGCGGGAGACATAAGAGACATGGGTTTGATTCCTGGGTAGGGAGGATCCCCCGGAGGGGGGCATGGCAACCCACTCCAGTGTTCTTGCCTGGAGAATCCTATGGACAGAGGAGCCTGGTGAGCTATAGCCCATAGGATCGCATAGTCAGACATGACTAAAATGACTCAGCACGCATGCACACACTTCTTGAGTGGAAGATGAAAACCTGTGGATGAGTAAGAGTGATTAGTGTCAATTTAGTTTGAGCATTTATGAGGCAATCAGCTAAAAATCCCGTGAAAATTTATGTCATTAGACTAGGAGTACCATATCCCCTGTTTTTTTGTTTCCCCAATATCTCTTCCAGACACAGACACTTATGTTAATGGGCTTCTTATTAATACACGCCACTTGTAGAACAGGCTGGTTCCCATGGAGTGTTGAGTTTTCAGCAATGAAAGGAGGTAGAATGCGAACTGCCAATTTGCACCAATCAAGATTATGGCATCTGGTCCCATCACTTCATGGGAAATAGATGGGGAAACAGTGGAAACAGTGTCAGACTTAATTTTTGGGGGCTCCAAAATCACTCCAGATGGTGACTGCAGCCATGAAATTAAGACACTTACTCCTTGGAAGAAAAGTTATGACCAACCTAGATAGCATATTGAAAAGCAGAGACATTACTTTGCCAACAAAGGTCCGTCTAGTCAAGGCTATGGTTTTTCCAGTGGTCATGTATGGATGTGAGAGTTGGACTGTGAAGAAAGCTGAGCACCAAAGAATTGATGCTTTTGAACTGTAGTGTTGGAGAAGACTCTTGAGAGTCCCTTGGACTGCAAGGAGATCCAACCAGTCCATTCTGAAGGAGATCAGCCCTGGGATTTCTTTGGAAGGAATGATGCGAAAGCTGAAACTCCAGTACTTTGGCCACCTCATGCGAAGAGTTGACTCACTGGAAAAGATTCTGATGCTGGGAGGGATTGGGGGCAGGAGGAGAAGGGGACGACAGAGGATGAGATGGCTGGAATGCATCACTGACTCGATGGACATAAGTCTGAGCGAACTCCGGGAGCTGGTGATGGACAGGGAGGCCTGGCGTGCTGTGATTCATGGGGTCGCAAAGAGTCGGACACGACTGAGTGACTGAACTGAACTGAACAGTTCTGAATAGCCGCAGTGAGAGTAGTACAGTCCAGACGCTCCAAGTACTGAGGCGGCACTGCTGACCCTGACCACAGCCCTCTGTGGTCTCCTGCCACATGCAGAGACCTCCAAGGGATTTTCCCCTTCGTGGCAGCTACCCATGAGCCTCCCAGAGTAAAGGTCCTTGTGTTTCTGTGTACCTGGACAGCAGAGATCACCAGCAGGACCAGAACAAGGGGGACTCAACACAGTGCAATGAAAACACCAGTTTACAGAAATATCCAAATCACCAGCTCCCACTCCTACACCACCAACTCAACTCATCTGCACAAGGACAGTGTATTCTTGTCCAGGACTGTGCTTCCGCACCCAGTACAGCGTCTGCCCAGAGAGGCTTTCAGTAAACAGATTTCAACTGGATGACTTGCACGAGCTGCTGGGGTAGGAGTAAAGAAACTGCGGTATCTTATTTCCGCAACTGCTAAAGTTCACAGCTGTCAGGCCCTTAAGCTCCAAGGTCAGCCCTGGAAGGGCAGCTGGTAGGGGCCCACAGTCTTCACCCTGGCTTATACTTAATCTTTGGCCATTCCCCCTAAGCCCATCCCTGATTGGAGCGCTTTCTAAAATCTTCCACAGAATCCAGGGTGCTTAGAACTGCCCACTGCTTTCTGCTGAAGCTAGCGTTCCTTGGCTAACACTGCCGTGATGGGATTGGATTGATGTCTATGCCTAATGTGATAACATGGGTAAATTTGGCTCAGGATTTCTTTTCATCTTAACATTTTTCAGTAGCTTCTTGGGAGTTCACCATTTTACGACTTTGTAAAAGCCAGCTGACTTTCCTCTCTTACTAGTGGTGAATAGGGGAAACTTTCTCATTCACATCACTCCAACCAGAGCTGTGGTTCAGTCACTCAGTCGTGTCCGACTCTTTGAGACCCCATGGACTCAGGCAGCACATCAGGCTTCCCTGTAAATACTCCTTTTGAGTTGCATATTAAACTTATATTTGTGCCGATCCAGTAAAAAAATTTTTAAGTTAAAATATCTTTAATATTACATAAAAGTATATATGAGGAATTTATATAAGAAACACTTGAATGTTCCCAAATGATCTTTCTATATCTCTTGAGATGATTGTATAAATTTTCTTGCTTATTCTATAAATATAGTTAGTTATATTGATTGAATTTTAAACATTAAGTCAAACTTGCATAATCAAAACAAAAAAAAATACTATTAAGCATCTAGTTAAGAGCATCTGGTTAAGCATCTGGTTAGGTCGGAGAACTGTTCAGCATGTCTAGACACATTAGAATAGTTGGTGAGCTTTGGCCAATCAGTTTGCATCTCAGGAACTGTTCCTTGCAAAGGTGCACATGTGTGTGCTTCAGTCGTTCAGTCGTGTCTGACTCTGTGCGACCCCACAGACTGTAGCCCGCCAAGGTCCTCTATCCATGGTATTCTCCAGGCAAGATTATTGGAGTGGGTTGCCATGCTCTCCTCCAGGGGATCTTCCCGACCCAGGAACTGAACCCGTGTCTCTCACGTCTCCTGCATCAGCAGGCAGGTTCTTTACCACCAACACCATTTGCTGACTGCAAAGGTGACTAACCATTTAAGCACTCTTTTGGTTAGTGTACTAAAACTCTCCTCTCGCCGCCTGAGAGCTCTGCCATGAAGAGAAGCCGCTGCTCTGCATCCCAGTCCATTGGGGCTCTATGAAGTCAGAACACTTCTGACTTGGTTAGTGGGAACACGGCTCGATGTTCAAGAAATATCTGCAGAATCAGTTAATGAACGCTGGAGGTGCTCAAGATGCCTGACAAATCTTGCCTTATTCTACACAGAGTGTGTTCTACTCAACTAAGTTTGTTATGGACACTGCGGGAAGGAAAATAATGTCAGCTCCAAAAAGTTTTTTTCCTTCAGAATAAGGGGAAACGATTTTTTTTGTAGTGTAAACAGGCAATTACAGACATCAAAAACAACTAAACAAAATTCAATTGTTTCTAATTGAGTTCAATCAAGCTGTTTCTCACTTTAAAAATTGGAGAACACTTCTTTCTCACTTGGCAGACACGTTCAACACTTCAGAAGAAGTGACTGCATTGACAGAACCTGGGAGAAATGCATATGGAAATGAAATAAGCGAACACCGTCACACCAAACCGACTTAGAGCCTGTTCTTCTGCACACTGGACTGATTTACTATTCTACTGGCCGAGAGTGTGCGTTCAGCAAATATCAGAGCTGCATGTGTTGCAGGCTTCATTTTTCCCCACGCTGACCTTGGATTAACCCTTCACCTTTCACTCTACGGCTAATTAAATCCAGTGACATTTCAGTGAGACACTCTCTGCTGAAATATTTAGTGAGGGTCTTAAATTCCTTCATACTTGTCCCAGCCCCATGCCTAGCTCCCCATCATACATCTGCTTCAGGGTCACAATATTTTGTCAAAAAAACCCTGTGGAACTACCATGGTAACCTCATAAACCCATCCCTCACCCAACTCTTCAAGGAGTTTATAAGAATCCAGCTGTAAAAGTTGGCCAGCTGCTCTGTGAGCTGGTTGTTTTATATGTGGTAGTTAACCTTTTCTCCCCCTTTCTTTCTTCACCGCTCCCACTCCAAAACCACTCGTTTAAAAATATTTACAAAGTAATTTAACATTTATTTAGCCATCAAAGAGGAAATTGAAGTTGAGCTCAAGTTGACTTTTCTTACTACCATACTGCTTTCTAAGGTTGAAACTGTCACTTTTCCCCCCCCTTTTTACCATCTAGGTAAACTCAGCTGAAATCAAGAGGTCTTTTTTCATCCTGCTCTCATTTCCTCTTCGCTTCCCTGAGTTCCTTTAGAATTCGGCGAGAGCCCCATATATAGGAAAAACTCAGAGGCGTTGATGGGAAAGGGAACGGGCCTGGGAAGAACAAATCATTCCAGCACACTTAATCTCCATTTTACTGAAACCCACTTAACTCCACTTGAAATGGGGTGAAGTCATTCCTTTTATTTTTTTCTTCAAAGTTAAGTTACCTAAGCAGCGGTCCCCAACTTTTTTGGCACCATGGACCAGTTTTGTGGAAGATAATTTTTTCCATGGACCAAGGAGACGAGGGGGATGGTTTTGGGATGATTCAAGCATATTACACGCATTGTGCACTTTATTTATATTTTGATTTCATCATCTTCACCTTAGATTATCAGGCATTAGATCCCAGAGGTTGAGGACCCCTAACCTATCTGTTTCTCCATTATTTCTAATGTGCCCCCACATTGGGCACTCGTGTGGAAATCCCATTCATCCTCAAGTTTTAGATAAGGTTGAATGAGGTTACGTCACTCACAGTGCACAGAATTGACACATGGAACTCTACATTTTCCAGAGAGAGGAAGATTTTTAAGTGTGTAGGTTTTCTTAAATACAATCAAACTTGTTAGGCAAAGAGAGAAACCCCCAAATCCAAGAAACAGTCACTCAAAGTTTGCTGGAACTATCTCGTGTTAGAGTCTTTGAAAGAATATAAATATATAAATATAAGAATGGTAATTATATGACATTTGACAAGTTATATGCCTTTGAGCAAAATTCAGTTGGAGGTTTTGATCAAATTATCACTTAGGCTAATTCAGCTCAGAACAAACACGGACTGTGTGTAATTAAATAGCTCCTGGTGAAAGGAGCTTGGATGGTTGGAAATGCACATTTTAGTTGAAAGTAGAGTTAGGCTGCCTTTGGGCAAACATATAGAGGGTCTGTGCAGAGGGTGGCCAGCTAAGATGTGTGTGTGTTAGTAGATTGAACAGATGATCCAATGTAGATGCTTCTGAGTAGAATGAACAGACACACATCACTAGTGAGGTCCATGAGCTTGTCTTGGGACCTTCCCATCTTGTCATCTCTTGCTTTCTCCCTCCCTTAGAAGCACAACACTCGATACCTAATACAGATGCTCAATGTATGCGTTCTTTGCCAATGACTTGATTTTACCTCTTTCATTTATAGTTAATAATAATTAGTAACATATTATCTCAAGAACTGTGTAACTACATCTAAAATCTGGAGAGCTGTAGTATCTTGAAACTGGTCACCATACCTAGTAAAGTAACAACTCAGCTCAGACTAAAAAAATTCCCCTCTTTCACACTGGGGGTGTGTGGTAATAACATCGGAGTCCTTAACCATAAAATGACAGTCACAGAACGCTCGCAACGGAGATGGTTATCAGTCAACATGTAAAAGGTTTTTTCATGCACTCTGCAACTTGGAATTCCCCATGCTCCCACCACCTTGCTGTCAAGAGGAGCCACACTTGTGAGCCAGCTCTGTAAAGGGCCACACAAGTAAATCTGAGATTACCCTGGAAATTCCCTCCCATGGGTGTGGTGGCACAGTGGAATGACAGGTGATTTTAGGGGGTAAACGTCTTTCAATATAACAAACATTCTAAACAAGACCAAAAAATAACACTAAAAAAAAAAAAAAAGCAAAAATAGCATTAACACTGTGTTTTTCTTAAGGCTTCTTATATTTCAAGCAGGTCAATGCTTCTCATTTATTGATTTAAAAAATGAAGAGTTTCCTGTGTATTAGTGGGATCCTATGTGGGTGGTTAAGCTCATGAAGAAAGAGAGGACAGAGTGAGAAAGGAAGAAATTAAGGTCCAGGAACTCCAACATTTAATTGTTGGAGCATGAAAGATAAAGTTGAAAATGGTCTCCCAGAAGCGGTCAGAGGAGTAGGAGAAAATTTAGGAGCACATGCGGGGTCTAGAAGCCTAGAGAATAAAGGGTTTCAAGAAGGTTAGAGTGGACAATACTCCTGAAATTCTATGTAAGGTCAAATAAAATAAGCAAAAGAAAAAAATTTTTTAGTATATTATGGACTTAGTTCCAATCCCAAAGAAAGGCAATGCCAAAGAATGCTCAAACTACTGCACAATTGCACTCATCTCACATGCTAGTAAAGTAATGCTCAAAATTCTCCAAGTCAGGCTTCAGCAATACATGAACCGTGAATTTCCAGATGTTCAAGCTGGTTTTAGAAAAGACAGAGGAACTAGAGATCAAATTGCCAAAATCTGCTGGATCATCGAAAAAACAAGGGAGTTCCAGAAAAACATCTATTTCTGCTTTATTGACTATGCCAAAGCCTTTGACTGTATGGATCACAAAAAACTGTGGAAAATTCTGAAAAAGATGGGAATACCAGACCACCTGACCTGCCTCTTGAGAAATCTGTATGCAGGTCAGGAAGCAACAGTTAGAACTGGACATAGAACAACAGACTGGTTCCAAATAGGGAAAGGAGTATGTCAAGGCTGTATATTGTCACCCTGCTTATTTAACTTATACGCATAGTACATCATGAGAAACGCTGGGCTGGAAGAAGCACAAACTGGAATCAAGATTGCCAGGGGAAATATCAACAACCTCAGATATGCAGATGACACCACCGTTATGGCAGAAAGTGAAGAGGAACTAAAGAGCCTCTTGATGAAAGTGAAAGAGGAGAGGTGAAAAAGTTGGCTTAAAGCTCAACATTCAGAAAACTAAGATCATGGCATCCGGTCCCATCACTTCATGACAAATAGATGGGGAAACAGTGTCAGACTTTATTTTTCTGGGCTCCAAAATCACTCCAGATGGTGACTGCAGCCATGAAATTAAAAGACACTTACTCCTTGGAAGGAAAATTACGACTAACGTAGACAGCGTATTAAAAAGCAGAGACATTACTTTGCCAACAAAGGTCCGTCTCGTCAAGGCTATGGTTTTTCCAGTGGTCATGTATGGATGTGAGAGTTGGACTATAAAGAAAACTGAGCACCAAAGAATTGATGCTTTTGAACTGTGGTGTTGGAGAAGACTCTTGAGAGTCCCTTGGACTGCAAGGAGATCCAACCAGTCCATCCTAAAGGACATCAGTCCTGGGTGTTCATTGGAAGGACTGATGTTGAAGCTGAAACTTCAATACTTTGGCCACCTGATGCGAAGAGCCGACTCATTCGAAAAGACCTTGATGCTGGGAAAGATTGAGGGCAGGAGAAGGGGACGACAGAGGATGAGATGGTTGGATGGCATCACTGACTCAATGGACATGGGTTTGGGTGAACTCCAGGAATTGGTGATGGACAGGGAGGCCTGGCGTGCTGTGGTTCTTGGGGTCACAAAGAGTCAGATACAACTGAGTGACTGAACTGAACTGAATTGAACTGGACTGAGTTCTACCTTTCCAAATTCAAATGTTGAAGCCCTACTGCCTCATTAACTGTTTTTGGGGACAGGGCCTTTAAAGAGGTAATTAATGTTAAATGAGGTATTGAAGTTGGGACCTCATTCAATACACCTGGTGTCCTTATAAGAAGAAAAGGAGAGTCCAGAGATGCATGAATACAGAGGAAAATCTGTGTGGGGACATAGGGAGAAGGTGACCACCTGCAAGTCAAGGAGAGAGGCCTTGTGAGAAAACAAAACTGCTGGCACCTAGATCTTGGACTTCCATCCTTCAAAACTGTAAGAAAACAAATTTCTGCTGTTTAAACTGCTTAGCTGTTTCATTATGGCAGTCCTAGCCAACTAATACAAGCAACAAGGGTCTTAGATTACTGATGATAAAGTTGTTATGGGAAGAGATGGAGATGAAAAAGTAGATTGGAGCATGTTGAGAAATAAGTGGGGGATGAGTAAAGAGACACAGGGAGCAAAGTCAACTCTCTTAAGACATTTGAATATGAAGGAGAAAACAAGAGACAGGATGATCAACTGCAGAAATGTGGGGTTTCAGGATTATTAGGATTAAACTTGAAAAGTAGCAAATAATGAATGAGATCATCTATGCAAAAGCCACATTAAAAAGACAAACCATCTCTGAGAGTAAAGAGCAGGATTAGAAAACAGTCATAACAGCAACAATAAATAATAAAAAGTAATGATAAACCAATAATAGTATCACTTATCAAGCAACTCATATAAGCCAAGTTATGAGGGTCGTGCTTTATAGATTTTACATAGTCTTATCTTCATAGCACAGTGCCTGCCACCTACCACATTCAATACACTTTTTCTGACTCAATAAAAAAGACTCTACAAAATAGATATTATTATTCCCAAGTTATCCCCCATTTATATATGAGGAAATTAAGACTCACATAGTTTTAATAACTTATTCAAGGTTTATGTGGCCCTAAAGTCTAATCAATAATGTAGACACAGCCAAAGGAAGAGGCCCTAAATGAAAACACAAAATGAGAGGTGAGAAAGGTAAAAACTGAGCTCACTTTTATCCTGCTGTGCAGAGGAGAGGATACAGGTCAGTGGTGCTACTGGCTTGGAGAGGGCTACCAGATCTTGGGGAAAGGTGTGGGAGGCTTCAGGCTGCTGGTGATTAAGGTCATTCCACCATGCACCCCCTACCTGGGATCTGGGGACCTGACTGTGGACCTTGTAGACACCTGTAAGAACTCTCAGGAGGATGGGAAACAATTGGAGGATTTTAAGAAGAGGAATTTCATCATCTCATAAAAGCTTTCTAAGGCTGCCACCGCAAAACATCACAAGGCTGGATGGCATAAACAACAGGAATTTATTTTCTCATAGTTTTGGAGGCTGGACACCCAAAGTCAAGGTGCCAATGGGTTGCTACTCCTGAGACCTCTCTCCTTGGATGCAGCTTTCCTGCTGTGTCTTCACATGGTCATCCCTCAGTCTGGGTATCATCTGTGTCCTAATCGTGTCTTCTTAGAAGGACACCAATCATATTGGACTACGCCCAACTCTCGTGACTGCATTTTAACTAAATTACCTCTATAAGGACCTTGTATCCAAACACGTGAATTTTCTGATGTACTGAGGATTAGGGCTTCAACATATGAATTTCGAGGGGACACACTTTAGTTCATAACACTTCATTTGGAATTTTTAACATGAATTTTTAACATCATGGAATTATTAAAATGGAATTTTTAGCATGATCACTGGGTGCTGTGCTGAGAATAGATTATAATGGTGCATGGATGCAAGAGTGCAAGAGTGTGTCCTCAGCTGCTCAGTCGTGTCTGACTCTCTGCAGTCCCATGGACTGTAGCCCACCAGGCTCCTCTGTCCACGGGGTTTTCCAGGCAAAAGTACTGGAGTGGGTTGCCATTTCCTACTCCAGGAGATCTTCTGGACCCAGGGATTGAACCTGAGTCTTTTGTGCCTCCTACGTTGCAAGCAGATTCTTTACCACTGCGTGACCTGGGAAGCCCAAGAGTATGAGAGGGGAGAGCTATGCAGGTGGCCAGTCCAAGGTGACAGGATCGTTGAGGTGGTAATATGAGTTTGCAGTTGGGAAATATTTTTAAAGCTGAGCTGAAAGAAGTTGCTCTTGAATTGAGTACAGGCTACATAAGAAAGAAGTTCAAGAATAACTCCGGGGCTTTTGGCCTGAGGAGCTGAAAGGAAGGAGGTGCCATTACCAGAGATAGGCAGATTATGGAAAAAGCAAATTAGGGAGAGAGGATAGGAATTCTGTTTAGGACGTATTAAGTGGGAGATGTTAGTTAGACATCTAAAGAGAGATGTCAAGTAGGCATTTGAACATGAGTATGGAATTTGCAGCAGAGGTGTAGACTAGAGACATAAAATCTGGAGTCACTATTACATGAACATTTCTTATTATAAGATAGTATTTTTTTTAAAGAGGCTGTATGAAACTGCTGAGGGAAAGGATAGGAAAAAAGTCCAAGGGTTGAGCTCCAGAGCACAACAATGATAAGAGGCCAAATGCATGAGGAAGAACAAGCGAAAGAGACAAAGACTGAATGACCAGGGAGGTAAGAGGAAACCCAGAAGCCTGCAGTGCCTGGGAGCCAGGTGATGTCATAGTTTCCAAAGCAGAAAGAGTGTCTGCCAAATGCTATGGATAGTCCAGTAAGATGAGGACTGAGATCTGAGCACTAGATTCAGCGGTATGGAGGTCAATGGTGACTCTGAATATTTGTCTGCTTGGTGTGAGTCAGTGCATAAGAGCTTAATTAAATCTGGAGCGCTGGAAAGTTGAGTTTGTGGATCAAACTGTAGAGAGGATAGTGCCAAGGAAAATGTAACCCTCATGGCCTGCCTGTGTGTCCAGCTGCTTCTTTAGTAATCTGCTGCCTCTTTCCAAAATCAAACCACAATTTTTCTACATCTCAATGATGAGATTGGATACTGAGTCAACACTTGGTCTTTTGAGGTCTCTGAAATCTCTTCAGACCTCAAATTTTTGTCTCTGTTATCATTAAATGCTACCACAGTGCTTGGCACATGTTAGACAGCCAATAAATACCAAATGAATGGTTTAAAAAATGAATGCTGTTGGTTACATAGGTATCAGTCAACAAATGACTATTTCCTTCCTTTACCTTGTTCTAATCTGAACCCCAGTGAGAGACTCAAGATGAGATCTCCCAAAGGGACATGTCTCTGGCAGAAGGGTAGGGGATGAAGCAGAAGAGGCTGGAAAAGCCAAGACCTTGGAGAAGAGGAAGAAGGAAGGATGATGGAGAAGAAGGATCTCAGACTGCAGTGCAGTTTTAAGGAAGCATTGGCAAACTTACTGGGGAGGCCTTGAGCCACAAGGGCTCCCTCAAGCCACAGAGAACTTGCTGCCAGACACAAGAGACTTGGGCTTCAATCCCTGGGTCAGGAAGACATGACTGGAATGACTTAGCATGCACGCATGCATGAGCCACAAGTGTCCATCTGAAGGGTCCCTGTCTTCCAGGAAAGGGTTCGACTAATAATAAACCTGCCTCACTCACTCACTGCCCTGGGAGCAGCCCATGGGAAGCAAGGTCTTGGTGCCAAAGTGGTGGTGATGCATTTCTGAGTGCAGTAGCTGGGGCTGTTGGTCAATTATGCCCCCTGTAGTTAAGACCTGATTGGAGAAGGAAATGGCAACCCACTCCAGTGTTCTTGCCTGGAGAATCCCAGGAACGGCGGAGCCTGGTGGGCTGCTGTCTGTGGGGTTGCACAGAGTCGGACACGACTGAAGCGACTTAGCAGCAGCAGCAGCAGCTAAGACCTGAGAGGCAGTTTTCACAGCCACTTCATATGTCACGTTTATTTTTAGCCTCCTACTTAATATTTTATAAAAATGAGTGAATACCAATAAAACTCCAAAGGAAATTGAAAAAAAATTGTCTTTTTCAGAGCCTCTAGTCAACTACTACAATGTTACTGTGTTAAATATGTCAAGCAATGACAACAAACCACTATTTAGGCAACTTAGAATTGGTGTACAATTAATCTTTGGTCATAAACATTTAAAATAGTATCCCTATCTCATTAAGTACTGATTTTATATCTTTAATAGAAGACAAGGTAAATAGAAGCCCATGGGATTACTAGTGGCTCAGATGGTAAAGAATCTGCCCACAACATGAGAGATCCAGGTTCAGTCCCCGAGTTGGAAAGATCACTTGGAGAAGGAAATGACTTCCTACTCCAGCATTCTTGCCCGGAGAATTCTATGGACAGAGAAGCCTGGTGAGTTACAGTCCATGGGGTCCCAAATAGTCAGACACGACTGAGCTACTAACACTTACCAACAAGGTAAATGAAAAAACAAAGAAAGAACATGCCCTGTCTTCTGCTTCCCACTTATCCTGCTCGTTACCAGCCTTGAATTAGCACAGACCCCAGCTTGCCTCGTCTTGCTTTCAAGCCTTCTCCCCACTAAGAAGTCCCTGTCAAGGTTACCCCTTGGATGGCTGCTCAACATCTGTCCCAGAAAGTCAAACAAAGCCACTGTTCTGAATCCATGGTTTGAATGAAACCTTCCATCCACAAATGCACCTCTGTGCTATTATAAGGTGATTCAACAACCGTATGCTAAGAACTTATTCCTTGTAAGATTGGAATTGATGAATCAAAAGTTAATGATTTTTTTCAAATAAAGAGAAGTCTGAAAGAGAATATCTGACCTGCTTTCCTCAGCACTGTGTGCTAAGATTTTGTAATATAATGCAGTCATTTTCCAAAGAAGCAAACTGAGTCATGAGACAAAGAATGATTTTACTTTCACATTTTCTTGTCAGTCGATATCCAAGTCAGAAATCATACGTTAGGTTCTCTGCTCCTGCCCGACCTCCATCAGTGCCCTGAGATGGCACTGCCTCTACAGGCTGAGCGCAATGCTGAGAATCACATTGTGGACGAGAGGACAAATACCCACACTTTTGAAACTGAATATTGATTCCTCAGAGGTCTGTCATGTTAGACATATCATTTCACTTGAATGAAGCAAATTTTTTTTTTCAGTGTTGCAAGAGGGAAAACATTGGTACAGGATGGATTTCCCTGCTGATAGCTCAGCACGCAGAGAATCCTCCTGCTGTGTAGGAGATGTAGGAGATGCAGGTTTGATCCCTGCGTCAGAAAGATCCCCTGGAGGAGGAAATGACAACCCACTCGAGTATTTCTCAGTCCATAGGGTTGCAAAGAGTCAAACACGACTGAGCAAGCAAGCAAGCAATGACTTAAATGAGAACTTCCATTCTTAATTCCTAGTAACCATGCTAGGCCTTGCTTTTGTCATCCTCCCTAGGACTATCTATGCATTTAGGATTTAAGGTGGGAGGGAAAAGGATTACAGATCGAGAAAAACTGGGTTTTTCTGGTTTTCAAGGGTGAAGGAATTTAGGAATTAATAATTATATAATGGAGTTTGTAACTATCCTTTTTTATCTAAGAATTGAAAGTTCAATGGCCCCTATCCATGTAGCCCTGACACCAACATCTATTTCTCCAGATGAAACAAAGAAAAGCCTCACTTACCTTACTGAAAGTGTTTCTTTAGTTTTAATTATTCCATGTTTAGAAGTTGAACAATTCAGAGGAGTTAAAACAATTTTCTCAGGTCTTCAAAAGACCATCCCTATTTTGGAGCCTCAAGGTCCTCCATGCTAGGAAGGTCCCTAAGATGTATCACCTACGAGTTTGTTCAATACAGAAATCGTCAAAATACAGCTTACTGATAGAAATCAGATCGCTATGCACAACCTCCCGCAGCGAGTTTGAAAATGGCCACTCTGAACTGTGGTGATTAGATGTTAAACTGTATTCTTTAAAAGACATGACAGAAAACTACTACACAGAGATATATGAAAACTGAAAAGCAATCTGTCAGTTTTATTCACATAATATTGATAAATGACCGGATTTAAAGTGTAGTCTTTCGTCAGTGACACCAGCAAATTGGTTCACACCCTTATTTAGTTTGGCCACACTTACTGGAATCCTATGGGTAGAATTAAACCTGGACTTCCTGCACAGATGAATATCTGTACAATCTTTCATCTGGCTTACAAAGACCCCAGAAAGGGAGAGTATACAAGTTTTGTTCCAGAAAGTTATTTCCCTATTTTTTTTCTTCTTTTCAGTGATTCTTATTTCCTTTAAAGTTTTTGCTTTCTAGGTACATGAGTATCTTGATTAAGCAGCTTCTCCACCAACTTCCCAGGCTGCCATCACATCATCATTATTGAATTATGATTTACTTAAAGATCTTATATCCAAACATATAGAACCTGAAAGGCTTTCTTTTTATTAACTCATGCAGTAAATTATTCAAGTGTCTCACTCGGGCGAGGCCCACCCTGGCGCCATGGAGAAATCTCTGGGGATGGTCTCTGGGTAGTGGCGCATGGCCTGGAGCTATGCAGGCAGGACACCCCTTCTCAGCCTTTCAGCCTGGAGTGTGTCTCTCCTGTTTGCTTGATCTTCACTTTGTGAGCAGAGAAAGAAAGGTCGTGGTGGGGTTGCTGGAGGGGTGGGGCGGTAGGTAGGAAGGGCTGCCTCTTTCTTCAGTACCCCTTAAAAAAAATTGGGGGAACAAGGAAACTTTTCCTAGAAATCCAGCAGAGCTTTCCCCTATTTTTCCACTAGCCAAGGTGTGATTCTAGGACCACTGCTAAAAGTAGCACTGATGAAAGAATGGGACCAAAATGTTTGGCTTAGACTAACCATTTCACGAGGAGCAGATATTGAGAAACCAACCAGAAGAGCTACAGCAGGCATGTAAACAGATCGTAAAGTGCAAGATAGAAAGTGCTGAACCATTAAAGCGATGTAACTAAAGTGTTTTGGTGTTAAACCTGGAGAACTTATTTCCCATCTGGGGATTAAGAAAGAAAAGACTTCTGAATTGAAGACTGAAATCAGGAACAAGAGAATGAAAGACATCATTTGACTTGCCAGTCAAGAAAAGAGCAGTGGGAAAGAAAGGGGCCTGCAGGAGGTTACATAATACATGTGGCTGGGATAAGAGAGGTACATCAGTTAGATTTTACTATGATAACAAATAAGCCCCATGCCTCAGAAGTGTATAACCACAAGTTTTGTCTTGCTCACAGATCTTCTGCTTGTCTGTAGCTCTGTTTGGTGCTGCTTCAGGAATCTTCTTCTGGAAACTAGGCTAAAGGACCATCCCCTACCTGGGATATGCTCTTCTCGTGGCTGAGAGCAGAAACCCAAATCTATGGGGAAGTTTCTAGGGGCCCGGTAGCCTAGGGGATGTTGAGGTGCTCCGTGGAGATGCAACTGAAGTTGCATTGTCTTATGCCTTCTACCAAAGAGTCAAACACGACTGAGCAACTAACACACACACAGGCACACACATGCACACACACACACACCTCCTACCACTGAGGGGCATAGGTCTGGTAGAAATAGCTAGGTCGCACATGTCACATGTCACATGTCACAGTTAAGTGTGCGGTTCTAATTGATTTAGTGAGTTTTATTAAGTCAGACAGTTTTGCCAGGGGTTGAAAACAAGAGAAGGGTCTGTTACACATCCAGACAACTATTAATGCATAAGCTGCTCTAGAACTTGGGTGTTTTGATCTAGCAGATCAGTTGGTGAAAGAAGTCTGAGATGCCAGATTAGAAATCTAAAAGCCTGGATAGGAGACTCACTCTGCAGACCTATTAGATGAATAGCTAAGATGAAGAGCTATGTCTTCTTCTGCAAACTAACTCCTGAGTTGGCCAAAAAGTTCATTTCAGTTTTTCCATAGTGAATGGAATGTTTTGGCCTATCCATACTATTCTTCTTGTGGAAAACAGCTCCTGGCTTGCTCCTGGTAAAGAATGAATATTTGATCATGAAAACCAATTCACCACCAGTCAGAAGGTAATCACCTCCATAAAATAATAGCCTCTCCTGCTCCCTTCCAAATCTCATACAAATAATTCACGTTGGCAAATTCTAACCTTGAGCAATACAAAATAAAGGTCTCGGTTCAGTTCAGTTCAGTTGCTCAGTTGTGTCCGACTCTTGGCTGTGTCCATGGACTGCAGCACGCCAGACCACCCTGTCCATCACCAACTCCCAGAATTTACTCAAACTCATGTCCATTGAGTCGGTGATGCCATCCAACCATCTCATCCTCTATCATCCCCTTCTCCTCCCACCTTCAGTCTTGCCCAGCATCAGGGTCTTTTCCACAGAGTCTGTTCTTCACATCAGGTGGCCAAAGGATTGGAGTTTCAGCTTCAGCATCAGTCCTTCCAATGAATATTCAGGACTGATCTCCTTTAGGATGGACTGCTTGGATCTCCTTGCAGTCCAAGGGACTCTCAAGAGTCCTCTCCAACACCACAGTGCAAAAGCATCAATTCTTCAGTGCTCAGCCTTCTTCGCAGTCCAACTCTCACATCCATACATGACCACTGGAAAAACCATAGCTTTGGCAAAGTAATGTATCTGCTTTTTAATATGCTGTCTAGGTTGGTCATAACATTTCTTCCAAGGAGTAAGCATCTTTTAATTTCATGGCTGCATTTACCATCTGCAGTGATTTTGGAGCCCCCAAAATAAAGTCTGCCACTGCTTCCATTGTTTCCCCATCTATTTGCCATGAAGGGATGGGACTGGATGCCATGATCTTAGTTTTCTGAATGTTGAGTTTTAAGCCAACTTTTTCACTCTCCTCTTTCACTTTCATCAAGAAGCTCCTCAGTTCTTCTTTGCTTTTTGCCATAAGGATGGTGTCATCTGCATATCTGAGGTTATTGATATTTCTCCCAGCAATCTTGACTCCAGTTTGTGCTTCATCTAGTCCAGCATTTCTCATGATGTACTCTGCATATAAGTTAAATAAGCAGGGTGACAATATACAGCCTTGATGCACTCCTTTCCCTATTTGGAACCAGTCTGTTCCATGTCCAGTTCTAACTGTTGCTTCCTGACCTGCATACAGATTTCTCAAGAGGCAGGTCAGGTGGTCTGGTATTCCCATCTCTTTCAGAATTTTCTAGTTTGTGGTGATACACACAGTCAAAGGCTTTGGCATAGTCAATAAAGCAGAAATAGATGTTTTTCTGAAACTCTCTTCCTTTTTCCATGATCCAATGGATGTTGGCAATTGATCTCTGGTTCCTCTGCCTTTTCTAAAACCAGCTTGAACATCTGCAAGTTCATGGTTCACATACTGTTGAAGCTTGGCTTGGAGAATTTTGAGCATTACTTTACTAGCATGTGAGATGAGTGAAATTGTGCAGTAGTTTGAGCTTTCTTTGGCATTACCTTTCTTTGAGATTGGAATGAAAACTAACCTTTTCCAGTCCTGTGGCCACTGCTGAGTTTTCCAAATTTGCTGGCATATTGAGTGCAGCACTTTCACAGCATCAGCTTTTAGAATTTGAAATAGCTCAACTAGAATTTCCATCACCTCCACTAGCTTTGTTCGTAGTGATGCTTCCTAAGGCCCACTTGACTTCGCATTCCAGGATATCTGGCTCTAGGTGGGTGATCATATTATTGTGATTATCTGGGTCATGAAGATCTTTTTTGTATAATTCTTCTGTGTATTCTTGCCACCTCTTCTTGATATCTTCTGCTTCTGTTAGGTCCCTACCATTTCTGTTCTTTATTGAGCCCATCTTTGCATGAAATGTTCCCTTGGTATCCCTAATTTTCTTGAAGAGATCTCTAGTCTTTCCCATTCTGTTGTTTTCCTCTATTTCTTTGCACTGATCACTGAGGAAGACTTTCTTATCTCTCTTTGATATTCTTTGGAACTCTGCATTCAAATGGGTATATCTTTCCTTTTCTCCTTTGCTTTTGGCTTCTCTTCTTTTCACAGCTATTTGTAATGCCTCCTCAGACAGCCATTTTGCTTTTTTGCATTTCTTTTTCTTGGGGATGGTCTTGATCCCTGTCTCCTGTACAATGTCACAAACCTCATTCCATAGTTCATCAGACACTCTGTCTATCAGATCTAGTCCCTTAAATCTATTTCTCACTTCCACTGTATTATCATGAGGGATTTGATTTAGGTCATACCTGAATGGTCTAGTGGTTTTCCCTACTTTCTTAAATTTAAATCTGAATTTGGCAATAAGGAGTTCATGATCTGAGCCACAGTCAGCTCCTGGTCTTGTTTTAGCTGACTGTATAGAGCTTCTCCTTCTCTGGCTGCAACGAATATAATCAATCTGATATCAGCATTGACCATCTGGTGATGTCCATGTGTAGAGTCTTCTTTTGTGTTGCTGGAAGAGAGTGTTTGCTATGACCTGTGTGTTCTCTTGGCAAAACTCTGTTAGCCTTTGCCCTGCTTCATTCCGTACTCCAAGGCCAAATTTGCCTGTTCCTCCAGGTATCTCTTGACTTCCTACTTTTGCATTCCAGTCCCCTGTAATGAAAAGGACGTCTTTTGGGGGTGTTAGTTCTAGAACGTCTTGTAGGTCTTCATAGAACCGTTCAACTTCAGCTTCTTCAGCATTACTGGTTGGGGCATAGACTTAGATTACCGTGATATTGAATGATTTGCCTTGGAAATGAACAGAGATTATTCTGTCATTTTTGAGATTGTGTCCAAGTACTGCATTTCAGACTCTTTTGTTGACTATGATGGCTATTCCATATCTTCTAAGGGATTCTTGCCCACAGTAGTAGATATAATGGTCATCTGAGTTAAATTCACCCATTCCAGTCCATTTTAGTTCACTGATTCCTAAAATGTTGACGTTCACTCTTGCCATCTCCTGTTTGGCCACTTCCAATCTGCCTTGATTCATGAACCTAACATTCCAGGTTCCTATGCAATATTGCTCTTTACAGCATCGGACCTTGCTTCCATCACCAGTCACATCCACAACTGGGTGTTGTTTTTGCTTTGGCTCCATCTCTTCATTCTTTCTAGAGTTATTTCTCCACTGATCTCCAGTAGCATATTGGGCACCTACCAACCTGGGGAGTTCATCTTTCAGTGCCCTATCTTTTTGCTTTTCATACTGTTCATGGGGTTCTCAAGGCAAGAATACTGAAGTGGTTTGCCATTCCCTTTTCCAGTGGACCACATTCTGTCAGAACTCTCCACCATGACCCATCCATCTTGGGTGGCCCTACACAGCATGGCTCATAGTTTCATTGAGTTAGACAAGGCTGTGGTCCATGTGATTAGATTGGTTAGTTTCCTATGATCCCAGGGTTCTCTGCAATGCAGAGGCTCTAGCAGGGATGGTGGTAATGCCAGATAAGGAAAGGGAAATGACATTGGAGAGATAGGTCGGGATGCAATCAGAGACGGCCTTAAGTGCTGTACTGAGAGAAAAAAAAAAAGAAAGCAACAGAGTCTTCTAAGGATTTAGGACGAAGAGTGGCATGAGCTGGGGTTACTCTGAAGCTCTTTCAAGTTCTCTGTATATAGAAAGGTCACAGGGGGACCCGAGAACCATGACACTTCCTCCTTAACTGTGCTTTTCTGTGCCTGGCCCTAAAGTATATCATTTTATTTAATCTTCAGACTTAAGTTATTTTAATAGTTTATATATTATCCTGGCAAGGTAGAGTTTCTCATCCCTATTCTCAAGATCAGAAAACTGAGACACAGACAGGTCAAGGGACTTGCTCCTCTTCCCCCAGCCTAGCAGATGTAGAACTGGGTACCTAAGTAGGTTTTCCTGATTTCAGTGTCTGAACACCTCCACTCTGTAAGACTGTCTCTACCTGTGGACTGACGTGTGGAGATGGGAGCCTACAGCCAGGAAAAGCCCAGGGGGTAGGCAGCTCTGAGGGACTGACATGCCTTTGCATTCATTCATTTATTTATTCCTTCGTTCAACACGTCATTAGAGGTTACCTGTTAGGCAATTCAGAGAAGATTTGAAGGGCACTATTTTAGCATGCCTTCAACTGTCAGTCTTCAGATGCTATGTTTAACTTGGGTCCAGGTGAATCAAACTCAGTTACAAAAACTACTGATCTGATTGTCATTTGCTCTAATATTTAAACTCTAAGAGGGCAGGGTAGAACATGTCTACCATATCCCCAAGTGTCTGTGTATGTTAGTCCCTCAATTGTGTCTGACTCCTTGTGATCCTGCCAGCCTCCTCTGTCCTTGGAATTCTCCAGGCAAGAATACTGGATCAGGTTGCCATTCCCTTCTCCAAGGGATCTTCCAACCCAGGGATTGAACCTGGGTCTCCTGCATTGCAGGCAGATTCTTTACCACATGAGCCACCAACCAGGGAAGCCCTCCAAGTGTCTAGCACATAGCAATTTCTCAATAAAGATCTAAGGAGTAAATGTGGGAGCACCCGAGGGACTGGCTGAATAAAGGAGGAGAACCACAGAGAACTCACTTCTGTGGTGGTGAGAACTGGCCGGTGGTCGACCTCCTGCCGCTGAGACTCCTTCTGCAAACCCAGAGCAGGAACTCTCCCTCACACGCGATCAAAAGCCTAATAACTCTCTTCCAGCCTCAGTGTCACTTCCAGCTAATTCCCAGCCACAAGCAAAGTGAAATATCCAAAACAGACACATAGTTATCACGTTATTCTCCCAATGATCAACTGCTAGAGATCTTCCCCTTGACTCCAAAGTTTGGCATAATAGTTAGGGACTTTGGGAAGATTGTGTACACACTGCTAGATTTATAGCTCAGTTGGCAAAGAATCTGCCTTCAATGCAGGAGACCTGGATTTGATTCCTGGGTCAGGAAGATCCCCTGGAGAAGGAAATGGCAACCCACTCCAGTATTCTTGCCTGGAAAATCCCATGGGCGGAGGAGCCCAGCAGGCTACAGTCCATGGGGTCGCAAGAGTCAGACACTATTGAGCAACTAAACCACCACCATGTACATACTGTTAGATTGAAAATGGATAGCCAACAAGGACCTACTGTGTAGCACAGCGGAACTCTGCTCAAGGTTACGTGGCAGCCTGGATGGGAGGGGGGCTTGGAGGAGACTGGAAATATGTGTATGTATGGCCAAATCTCTTCACTGTTCACCTACAACTATCACCTGGGTTTCCCTCGTTGCAATCAGATTCTTTCCCGTCTGAGCCACCAGGGAAGCCCGTTTTGAATTGGGGTATATAAACGTTTGTATATATACAAACTATAAAGAATCTGACTGCAATGAGGGAGACCCAGGTCTGATCCCTCGGTTAGGAAGATCCCCTGGAGAAGGGAATGGCTACCCGCTCCAGTATTCTTGCTTGGAGAATTCCATAGGCAGAGGAGCCGGGTGGGCTACAGTCCATGGGGTCACAAAGAGTTGGACCCAACTGAATGACCACAGTTTTCAATACAAAATGTTTTCGGTATTAAAAAAACAGTTTGGCAGAGGACCCATGGGACAGAGGACCCATCAAAGGCCCCTTTGGGAGTCTGTCTTCAGCCCATCCTTCCATCACTTACCACCAGCTCAGCAACCCAAACCTCCAGACCCTCCATCCATATGGAACTATTTGCAATTTCTGATACTGCAGGCCCTCCTCCTTTTTTCCACCAGAACTCCCACTTACCCTTGAAGTCACAGCAGCTCAGAAATGGTCCTGAGCATCACCTCATTCAGGGCGAGTCTTGCCTTCTACTGAAATAAAGGACATCTTGTTTATAACTGTCTTCCCATACTGCATTTTGATTAGGTGTTTCCGTGTCTATGGCTCCCTAGGTGTAGAGAGAGCTCAGAAGTGAGACTTTATCTTCGCATAGCTGGCTCCTAGAGAGGCGGCCAGCACATCACAGGTGTTGAGCAACTGGTGGTTGGATGAATGAGCTGATGGAGTGAATGGCTGGAGCTTTCTGCTTAGCCACCAGGCTTTGGTCCAAGCTTCTTTGCCTGGGTGTTCATGCTGGTTACAGACGGTTCCAGGACCCTATATCTGCCTCTGCAAGCAAAGGAGAAACTGTTCCTGGATGCTCAGTGTATATGCTATATCTTTTCAGCCACAAAACTATACTTTGTTGGTGCTAGTAACCTGGGCTGGCTATGCTGGTGACCAGGAAATTACCCTCTGGGTTAAATCTGAGATGCTAGCCTTTGCATCAGCCTGACCCACTGTCATCCTGGCTTTGCCATTTTGACTAAATGGGCTTGTGGTGCAGGCTAATTTATGAAAACAGAAAACACACAGACTCTGAAACTGGTGACCGCATGCCATTCCATCAAGGTGCCGTCTAAAAAGGGGGCAGAAAAGATGTTGCTGTTTTTAACGTCCAGCAACATTGAGGATATGACTAGACACATTTCTCCCTTTCAGCTGAGAAATATTCCTCTGTCCTTTGTAGCAAGTGGAAGGATGACAGCAAACTTTCATCTTCCCCGACAAGATAACTCAGACATTTTCCTCGGGGAAAGGCAGCCGATCACTTGGCTCTGCTCAACAAGAACGTGGAGTGTAATAAAAGCACTCCTGGGCCCCGCTCCTTACAGCAGCCGCCTTTGAACACATGCGAGACGCACGGGATATTCATTAGACAAGGAGCACACTTATGATTTTTATTCCTAAAAGGCTCTTGAGTCCCGGGAGCTCCTACAAGAGGCCATTTCTGCTCTATAATGCAGACCAAAAGAGCTCTTCTCCGGCCCCCAGACGTGACCCTATTCTACCTACCCCGGTCGACATTCATGTCTCTCCTCTCTGAACTCTTAAAAGCTCTTCTTGCCTGAAGCGTACTGCAGAACATCATGGATTCTACTGAGTCATGTGCCCTCCTCTTATGATTCATATTGTTTCAGGTAGATTTAAAACTTCTGAAGGACAGAGGACCCACCTTATGCTTCTTTGGTAACCCCTTGAGTGCCTAGCACAATGCTGAATACATACCTCATGCTCAATAAATAATCTGATCAAACCATTTCCAAGCACCAGATATGTAAAGTTGTGTGGGAGAGGATTAATCATATTATATCATCTTCTTTTTAGGCAACTTCATAAGAATCTATCACCAATCTATAACTTCACAGTGTCTCTTTAGGAGACCTAGATAACAAACACGGAGAAGGCAATGGCAACCCACTCCAGTACTCTTGCCTGGAAAATCCCATGGATGGAGGAGCCTGGTGGGCTGCAGTCCATGGGATCACTAAGAATCAGACACGACTGAGCGACTTCACTTTCACTTTTCACTTTCATGCATTGGAGAAGGAAATGGCAACCCACTCCAGTGTTCTTGCCTGGAAAATCCCAGGGAGGAGGGAGCCTGGTGGGCTGCCGTCTATGGGGTCACACAGAGTCAGACACGACTGAAGCGACTTAGCAGCAGCAGCAGCAGATAATGAACAATGTTCCATGATCAATGACTCATACAATTTTCTGTCAGCCTGAAGCTGGTACCCTAGCTTGTGCTAACATGGCACTGTTTTTAACAAGAGGATTAAAGCAGCATCATGTTCTTGAATCTAACCCGGACACATCTACCTGAGGAATTCTATGTGTCACTCTGTTGTTATAACTTAGAACAATAGTCAACAGCCATGGAGATCCATGAGAAGGCATTTTCAAAGAGTAATGTAATTGGATGCATTGTTTTAAGAAAATCAGTTGAGAAACTACAATTCTTTATTCAGACTACCAAAAGGACAATTGCATATACAAACTTTCAGTTCAGTTCAGTCACTCAGTCGTGTCTGACTCTTTGCAACCCCATGGACTGCAGCATGCCAGGCTTCCCTGTCCATCACCAGCTCCCAGAGCTTGCTCAAACTCTTGTCCATTGAGTCAGAGATGTCATCCAACCATCTCATCTTCTGTCATCCCCTTCTCCTCCTGCCTTCAATCTTGTCCAGCATCAGGGTTTTTTTAAATGAGTCACTTCTTTGCATCAGGTGACCAAAGGATTGGAGTTTCAGCTTCAGCATCAGTCCTTCCAATGAATATTCAGGACTGATTTCCTTCAGAATTGACTGGTTTGATCTTCTTGCAGTCCAAGGGATTCTCAAGAGTCTTTTCCAACATCATAGTTCAAAAGCATCAATTCTTCAGCGCTCAGCTTTCTTTATAGTCCAATTCTCACATCCATACGTGACTACTGGAAAAACCATAGCTTTGACAAGATGGACATTTGTCAGCAAAGTAATGTCTCTGCTTTTTAATATGCTGTCTAGGTTGGTCATAACTTTCCTTCCAAGGAGAAAACATCTTTTAATTTCATGGCTGCAGTTGCCATCTGCAGTGATTTCGGAGCCCCCAAAAATAAAGTCTGTCACTGTTTCCATTGTTTCTCCATCTATTTGCCATGAAGGGATGGGACTGTATGCCATGATCTTTGTTTTTTGAGTGTTGAGTTTTAAGCCAACTTTTTCACTCTCCTCTTTCACTTTCATCAAGAGGTTTTTTAGTTCCTCTTCACTTTCTGCCATAAGGGTGGTATCATCTGCATATCTGAGGTTGTTGATATTTCTCACAGCAACCTTGATTCCAGCTTGTGCTTCTTCCAGCCCAGCGTTTCTCATGATGTACTCTGCATATAAGTTAAATAAGCAGGGTGACAATATACAGCCTTGATATACTCCTTTTCCTATTTGGAACCAGTCTGTTGTTCCATGTCCAGTTCTAACTGTTGCTTCCTGACCTGCATACAGGTTTCTCAAGGGGCAGGTCAGGTGGTCTGGTATTCCCATCTCTTTCAGAATTTTCCACAGTTTATTGTGATCCACACAGTCAAAGGCTTTGGTATAGTCAATAAAGCAGAAGTAGATGTTTTTCTGGAACTCTCTTGCTTTTTCGATGATCCAGCAGATGTTGGCAATTTGATCTCTGTTTCCTCTGCCTTTTCTAAAACCGGCTTGAACATCTGGAAGTTCTTGATTCATGTACTGTTGAATCCTGGCTTGGAGAATTTTGAGCATTACTTTTCTAGTGTAGCTAGTTAACTTCCACATACAAAGTTTACAAAATCACAAAGATAAAAATGGAGTGACCACAGGATTACCTATCAAAAGCTGTAATTCTATTAATACCACTGGAAGGACCGATGCTGAACTTGAAACTCCAATACTTTGGCCACCTGATGTGAAGAACTAACTCATTGGAAGAGACCCTGATGCTGGGAAAGATTGAAGGCAAAAGGAGAAGGGGATGGCAGAGGATGAGATGGTTGGATGGCATCATCAACTCAGTGGGCATGAACTTGAGCATATTCTGGGAGAGAGCGGAAGTCAGAGGAGCCTGTCATGCTGCAGTCCACAGGGTTTTGAAGAGTCTGACATGACATAGCAACTGAGCAACAACAAAGACACTTGACAAACAGTAGGCTTGAAGAATCCCTCACTTAGTGATCATATGATTAAAAACATAAATAAACGTTAGAAGGATTGGAGTCAATTAATGTTGCACAGAACCACAACATATTATTTAAGGAAATCAGGAATACTTGAGGTTCTTGTGCTGAAGGCCAAATTACCATGTTTTCCCACAAAAGTCTTACCCCCTGGCCTTCTCAGACATATAATATTGAGGGGATGGAGAGTATTGTGTTTCCCTATTATTATATGTTTTATTCTTTATCTCCAATTTGAATTTTCTTTCCCTGGATTCCTACAGAATTTTATCTGTACCAACAATATAGTAAGTAATCCGTATACGCTGTGCCTCCTATAAATCTATGCATGTCATTTGCTCTACAGAGGTCTTTAGTGACAGAACTAATGATGATAAGGATGATGATGATATAACATAAGATAGCATTTATTATACTGTTACTCTGTGCCATGCTTTAGTGGGTTTCAGATTCATTTAATCACCATGCACTCAGCTTTGCATGTCCATTAGGCCTAACAGTACTAAAATAAAATTATCTGTGAAATCAACAAAGGATAAGTAAGTTAAATTATTTATTTTCCCTTTGAGTATCCTGGGAACATGGGCAGATTTGTTTGAGATCCAAATACACGACCGACTTTTCTCCTTTAAAATTTTCAAAAGCCTCTCCGATCATGCCCTGAGGGCCAGGTCTTCCGAAGGTATGTTTTCCTCCAAGTCCCTAGTGTCACAGGAGTTACCTAACAGGTTCTCAGAAAATGCCCTTAACTCACATATTCCACAGCAACAATTACGAAAAGTGACTTGGTGTAAGCAATAATGGTCTCCTGAGGACGCTGCTAAGGACTGTAGACCGTGGACATGCTACCCCTTCAAACCTATAAGCACCAAGAAGATCGTGAGGGATATACGTATACATATATTGGGTGGGTGGTGGACAGGGAGGCCTGGCGTGCTGCGATTCATGGGGTCACAAAGAGGTGGACATGGCTGAGTGACCGAACTGAACTGGACTGAACTGGACTGATATTGGGTTGGCCATAACATTCATTTGGGTTTTCCCATAACATCTTACAAAAACCCCGAACGAACTTTTTGGCTTTCATGTTTCAAGTAAGCCCTGTGATGAGCTTGAGAGGTCCCTGGATGTTTCTAACTAATTTGACTATATCTTTGTAACAAATTCCAGGAGACAATGAAGGACAGGGAAGCCTGGTATGGTGCAGTCCAAGGGGTTCAAAGAGTTGGACATGACTGAAGACAACAATAAATTCTAGTCCATCTAAAATGTTCTAAAATGCCTGGGTCTGAAGCCTTTTAATACCATGAAAATACTAAAAGAGAAACTGTGTGTGTTATTCTAACACTCCAAAAGGCTTAAAAATAAACTTCAAATATCTGAAAGAAACTCCCACTCTTGGGGAAATTACTAACTTGTGAGTAACATGAAGACATTCTCAATAGCTTCCTAGTTGTATATCCCATTGCCTTCACCGTTTTCTCTTTAATTAAAGTGAGTCCATCCTTTATCTCTCATGAACTCCCAAAGACACACAAGGGCTCGACAAAAATAATCACTCTCCCTACTCCCCTTTCTGCCCCACCCGCCTCCCCTCTAGCACATCTTCCTGAGGTTAGAGTCTCCTGAACCAATGGAGGTTGGGAGAGAGAGGTAGGGGGAGAGGAAGCCAGGGAACCATGGTAACCATGAGCTCCCTCATTATCCTGGAAAATTCTGAAATGGCCTATCTTTGTAACAATCTATGGAATTTGCCTCAAAAAGAAAGCTGGAGAGTTTCCTCCTTTTCTGATGAGGGGAATCTTAGATCCTGGCTTCAGAGTTTATTTCTTCTTGGTGATGGGCGGGAAGTCAAGTGGCTCAATTCCCAAGCCTTCTGGATCTATGTGAAAGTTCTCAGCCTGTACCCAAGCCTTTTTCTCTGCCAAGCGGTGCAATGAAACTTGTGAGAACAGGTTTATCTTGCGAGGTAGCTGATGCATCTACACCCATTTCTGGCAGAAAACCAAAGTAAAAAAAAGATTTGGAGAAAAACTTACAAATATCGAAAGGGACTTGATAGGAATTTGCTCTAGAAATTTAATGACTGCTCAAGGGAATGTGATTCTTGTTTGACCTTTATCTAAGCTGTTTTTCTCCCATCGTGGCACTTACACGTAGCTGTAATTCAGCTTTACCAGCCAGGACTAAGGCAAACCACATTTATTTAGATGAATTATAAGACTTTTACTAGTTCAACATGATCAGCATGTGGTCAAGGAAGTCTTTTTCAACAATGACATTCTACAATAATAAAGCCTTAGAACTGTATGAGCACCGGAGATTTCAAAGGCCTTTGACATGAATTATCACTTTTAACCCTAGGAGAGAATTGCTCCAACTGTACAACAAATTCGTCGATTCTAAAACCTCAGTTAAATAAATATTTTCTGTTTCCCATCCTTTCTCTTTGATAAGAAAAAGAATCACAAGGGAAATATGTATTCTTGTTTTTTATTCAGAAATGCATGGGGACGCAGCTAGCTGCTGCATCTCCTAAGCACTGGGGTCTCAGCCAGCCCTTTGTGGTATCAACGGAATCAGCTTTAACTTTTGCTTCCCCTCCACTCAGACTCAAGGACGGTCAGTCACTGAGAAGCTGGGCAATCCCCATCACCCTCTTCTTCGTTCTGCTGTAAGAAGCCCACCATTATCCAACACACACTTGGCAGAGCATCCAAGTAAGGCTCAAGGTTGGTGAACCAATAAGCTGATGAAGACTTATAAAGTGCTTAACTGGTTACCTCATTGAACTCTTAAAACAATGCTTTGGGACAGATACTATTACTTGTCACTTTGCAGACAAAAAGTCAGAATTTTAATGAAGATTAAAAGTAACATGCACAGAATCATATAGAACTTGGACTGAATCCATGTCTCACGGCTCTTTGACTTTTGGGGTAAATCCACCACGTCCTTCCTCTTCAGAGCGTGTTCTGGGCACCAGCAGCAATCGCATTACCCGGGAGTTTGTTAGCAATGCAGAGTCTTAGGCCTTCTCCAGAACTGCTGAATCTGCATTCTATCTAGATCTCAGGTAGTCTGCATGCACATTAAAATGTAAGAAGCACCGCTCCACAACATGACTATCTCTAACCAGGAGAGAGTTCAGCTGAAGTTCAGGCGAAGTTCAGCTGAAGCTCCAAAAGCAGAATAACCAAACAAGAGGGGTGTGTCCTTAGGAGGAACATTATGGCCAGCTCCTACTAATGCTGTATTACTCATTTGTAGCTAATTGCAAGATTTAAAGCTCTCCACCTTTCCTAAGTCTGGTGAAACAGAATCTCCCTTTCTGTGGGGCAGGCGCACCTCTGCTCAATGCCTCTGCTCTGGGGTGGGGGTGGGAGCTGGGGGAGGATGGAAAGCATCATTCTCATGTGAATCTTTTCGAAGACCCCTAATGGAAAGAGGCTCTCCTATTAACGCTGGAATCCTAGCTCATGTCGATTTTTAAAAAACCTGCTTAGTTTGAATGCTATTGAAGATATTTATAGATAAACAATGTCGATTTCTGTTTGAACGAAAGTTAACTGGTAGTTTCAGGGAGTGGGAAAGGGTTGGGGGGAGAGGAACAGTCCTGGGGATCAAGGAGGAAAGCTGCCTCTGACTTCACTCCCTTGCCCACTGAGCATCTCCTACAAGACAGAGCTGAGTAGCCTACTTACGGCCCGCCTTTGTATGAGTGTGTGTGTTTGTTGCTCAGTCATGTGCAACTCTTTGTGACCCCATGGACTGTAGCCTGCCAAGCTCCTCTGTCCATGGAATTCTCCAGGCAAGGATACTGGAATGGGTTGCCAGTCCCTTCTCCAGGGGATCTTCCTGACCCAGGGATCGAACCCACGTCTCCTGCATTGCAGGCAGATTCTTTACTGTCTGAACCACTGCAGAAGCCCAAGGGCCCACCTTTAAGGTGTTATAATCCAAACAAAAATATTTCTGAGGACCTCCCTGGTGGTCCAGTGGTTGGGAATTCACCTTCCAACCCAGGGGGTGCAGGTTCAATCCCCTGGGGAGTTGGGATCCCATACTTATTTTTTTTTTCCTCAAGGCCCAAGAGCCAAAAGCAAGGAACAGAACCAATATCATAACAAATACAGTAAATCTCAAAATTGTCCACATCAAAAAAAGAAGAAATCTTAATTTTAAAAAAGTTTCAGTTTTCTTTTCACCTTCTATCCTTCCCACTTTTCCAAAGAAGCAGTCAGGAAATCAAACAGAGATTGGGAAAATTCCAGTTATCCAAAATGCACCTCATGGCCCTGCCTCCAATTCCAGGAATTCTACTAATTAGTATTTCTGCTCAAGGTTATTTTTTATTTCTCACAGTTGGAATAGTCCTCCTTTTCTCAATGTTGGCTTGGGGACAGCTAGAAGATTCAAAATGGCCCAGTCATATGGAGGCTAGTTGTGCTGGTGGCTATGTGGGAGCTTCACTGGACTATTATCTGGGAGCCTCTGTTCTCCTCATGTGTGCTTGTCTATGTGTCTGCTTGGGCTTCTTCACAGCATGGTTGTTAGAGTCTAAGAAGGAGCCTTCCAGAAAGTAAAGGCAAATAAAAGTTAAGACCTTGCCTTGGAGGTACACAGTGTAATTATGAAATACTACACTAATCAAAAGAGTCACTTCCTAATCCAAAGAGGGCAGAGAGGGAAATAAGCTTCACCCCTTTACGAGAGGGTGGCAAGATTACAAAGCAAGAAGGCTGTAAAATGAGAGACATGGTGTAGACCCCTCGGACACATAACCTATCACAGGCCATTTTAAAAGTCTTCTCGTGTGACTTGAACTGTTTAACACAGCAGGAAAGACCGTTACAAGAACAATACATTTTGAAAGCAAATCAACAGCAGGAAAAACATCATGATGCCACTGTAAGAAAATAGAGGGTGGAAAGCCTGAGATTTGGAGAGCTCTCAAATGAGAGCTACAAGTATATTCTTACTCAATAGATTCAACACATCCCCAATCAGTGCATGGGAAAAAGAAAAGTCAGGGTTCATTTTCACTACTTGACAAAAAGTCAGTTGGGACTGCCGACTAACGGAGCACTGCATGTGTATTACCCTACGGCGATACATGGTGCACGCTCCCTACTGCTAGCACCAGACGGGGTACAGTGGGTGACACAGGAAGAGCCAGTGCTTGCTCTCTAGCACCTGTATACTTAGATGTACGTTTGAAATGAGAATCCTGTTAGAATGGAGCTCCCCAAAGTCTACCCAGTCACATACTCCTGAGTCCTGGGAAGTTGGCCTAAATCTATCAAGAGTTTAACAAACACTTAAATCATTTAAGAAATCATGGCTCATCTTGCTACAATGCTTCAAAAAGGAATGGTTAGTAGTACCTGATCTAGGGTGAGGTACAGATCATTATTTTGTGGGAAAGAGTCATAGTAGCAAGATCAAATTAAAACCAAAGGGCTGTATGAGTGCTCAGAGGAAGAAGGCAGAACCTTGAGGATGTTATCCAGGCATGTGACTCCTAATTACCTACCTCTAATCCTTACTACCTAGCATAGCATCAGAAGCTTTGTTGGATGATCTGAACCTGGACAAAAAGAATATTTTCAAGCATCTTATTACAATAAACTCTGGCAAGAGCAGAGCTGGCAGTCTGTACAGTAATCGGAACATTTATCAGAGTACGAGACTACATAGGATTTGTCTGTTGGCAAAATACAAAATCTATTCATTTTTTAAAATAAAAATGTACTTAATTATGTAATGTCCTATGGTAAGCATTCTTCCAAGATAGGGAAATGCTTCATGTCTCCAGATTCGTGGACAGGGTTTGTGTGTGCATGCTCAGTTGCTCCGTTGTGTTTGATTCTTCGCAACCCCATGGACTGTAGCCCGCCAGGCTCCTCTGTCCATGGGATTCTCCAGACAAGAATACTGAAATGGGTTGCTCTTTCCTTCTCTAGGGGATCTTCCCGACCCAGGGATCGAACCCATCTCTCTTGCATTTCCTGCACTGGCAGGCAGAATCTTTCCCACTGAGCCATCAATAGGGTTTCCACCTTTCATAGATATATAATAACAATGAGATCTGATTCCTTGAACTTCTTGATAATGGAGTGTGTAGTACAGCTTTCTACTTGGATTAGAAGGTCACCTTGGGTGTCCTAACTTGTGTGAGAGCAGCACACACATAACAAGCATTCAGCAACTGCTACTGAATGGATAATTTCATGACTGGAACAGACAGGACAGCTTCATTGGATTTTCCAGGTCTCACCACCTGCCCCTAGCTCCCATCTTATACACACAAACTGACCATTTGAGTTGCTTTCAAAGACCCAAGAGACTATAAGCTGCTTCAACTTCTGAGGCATTTCAATTCAAAAGTATAGTAAATATTCCTGAATCTGAACCACACAGACTGCGTTCATTCAGTCTACTACTTTGGAACAGTTGTTTTCTGTAGCAAGACACTCAGCAGTTATAAGTAAGAAATAGGGCTCAAGTGGAAAATATTTATAAAGGGAACAAAAGCAAATGGTGTTGTGTTTGCCAATGACATCTTGGAGAACCAGTGGGTATTAAAAGAGGGAAAACAAAAAGGCCTGATATTATAATATGCCTTTCTTTCAAGCACACAGATACACACAACCAAAATAAGGCAACCCCCTTTCAGGCTCTGAAAGGGGGAACACTTCTGGCAGAAATAATTGCTCTGTACTTATTGCTGCTGGAACTGTGACCCAACAGGGGAATAGAAGGTACAAGGCAATGAAGTAGAGCTGCAAGGGGGACGAATGGGCACTGAACAGCTTACAAAAGGCTCAGTTTGTTCTACCTGGAAAGAGGAGTGTATGTTTTAAAATATCACATTTAATTAACACTTGAAGAGAGGAACCTAATGGCTCATACCAGTAATTCTAGGCAGCTTTTGTATGAAACAGACGAAGGGGAAAAAACCTGATTAGGCACTGGCCGTCAGCACAGTTTCCTTGGATTTCCTTTTTCCTCCTTACCATATAATAACACGGCTGAAAATTAGTTCTGACAGCTAATCAGAGTGAGTGGCTCTTTCTTTTCTTGGAGTGGTTAACAAGTACCGTGCACTATGCCAACACACCATACTGCTGAATGGATGTAGGAAAGAAAGAACTGATTAGTTATTTCACTGCAGCTCTAAACCTCTGTTCAGTTGGATCAGAGGGATTCTGTGGTACTTGGGTCTGTTCTGTGTCTGAGGCCAACCTAGAAGTGTCAGAAGCCAGCTCTGCTAATACAGCAGCCCCTCCTCCTACCTACTGGCCCAGGCCCCACACCACCCCTCTCGAATGCCTCCCACTCAAAGTTACTTCTGTTCCTGATGGCACATTGGAAAGCAGAACTATGAAGATGGAGTGCTGAACTAAATTTAGACTGTTAAATGATAAAACGGGAATTAGCTAAAGACAAAAGAAGCAGATCAAGTCCAACTCTCCCTTTAAGAGAAGAGCTTGGAACCCAAGAGGCTGGCTCAGACCAGGCTCAGAATTTGCATGTATCAGGCAGATGTGAGCTAAAGCCATCCCAAGTGAATGGGCAGGAGTTTCCCTACCCAAGGAGTGTCCTTTAGTTGGCTGAAGGGAGTCTGCTTGCCTCACCAAGAATTTTGTTTTTATAGTTTGGAATGCAAAAAAAAAAAAAAAAGATTGTTGCTAAAAAGGGCTGTGATGGAATGGAATGGTGGTAAAGAGCTTTAAGATTCTCCAGATGAAAGCTGTGCAAAGGGGTACAGTGATTGCCCCACTAGTTAAAAATAATGGCAACAGCAACGGTGGCCCAAGGGGAGGTGTGTGGGCCAAACAGCCCACGGGATTCCAAATCCTGCCCCCCGAGTTGGGTCTCATTTGAAATCCCAGGAAAGGTGCCTGAAACTACAGCTCCTGACATGTCCCCTTCCTAAGGCAGGAGCCCAGGGAAAGTGTTATGAGCTTAGCAGGGCCATCTCATAAGCCAAGGCCTGAATGTGGCACCCTCCAATGAGGCTGAGAGTAGCTATGTCCAAGGAATCAAGCTGGAGTGCTCGGTCACAACCCAGTTAGGCTCTGGGCCTGGTTCCTGGAACACTTCCCTTTCAAGCTGTCCGTCGAGGGTGGAATGGGCACTAGTATTCTCCAGGGGGGGCTTCCCTGGTGGCTCAGACGATAACACGTCTGCCTGCAAGGCGGGACACCCGGGTTCGATCCCTGGGTCGGGAAGATACCCTGGAGAAGGAAATGGAAATCCACTCCAGAACTCTTGCCTGGGAAATTCCATGGACGAAGGACCTTGGCAGGCTACAGTCCATGGGGTCGCAAAGATAGACACGACTGAGTGACTTTTTCACTTTCATTTTCATTCTCCAGCTCAGTTGTCCTTGGCCCTCTGGAGGGAGGTGAGCCCCTGAAACAAGAACGAGTCTTCTTTAGCACCAATGTCCTGGCATTTTAGGGCTGTGTTTTGCTATGTGTATGCCAGAAGGTCAAAGAAAAAAGAAAAACCAAAATCACTTTATAAATGCACGAGCTGTATCTTGGCTAGATAAACATTTGTCCTATTTTTTTTTTAATTGTGATAAAATACACTTAACAGAAAACTTATATTTTAATCATTTTGAAGTGTACAATTCAGTGGTATCAAGTACATTCATAATGCTGCTCAACCATCAGCACCATCTGGTTTCAGAACTTCATCACCACGAAAGGAAACTGCTACCCACTGGCAGTAACTCCCTCGTTTCTACCTCCCCCAGTCCTTGGCAGTCACTCATCTGAATGCTATTGCTATAGATTTGCTCCTTCCTATGTTTCACATAAATAGAACCACACAATATCTGGTCTTTTGTGTCTGGCTTCTTTCACTCTGTATAATGTTTTCAAGGTTCATCCACGTTTTGGCCTGGACTTCATTCCCTTACGGATGAGTAATGTTCTGTGGTGTGGATATAGCCCATTTGGTTTATCCACTCATCAGTGGATGAATATTTGGGTTGTTTACAGCTTTTGCATGTTGTGAATAATGCTGCTGCGAACATTTGTTTACAAGCTTTTGTTTGAACATTTGTTTTCAATTCCTTTGAGTATATACCTACAAGTGGAATTGTTAGGCCCATACGACAAGTCTATATTTAACTTTTTAAGGGACTATGCCCTTTTACATAGATGCTGTACAATCTTACATTCCCATCAGCAATGAAGGAAGTTTTTGATTTCTCGACGTCCTCACAAACACTGGTCATTTTCTGTTTCACAGTGGCCAACTCTGAGAATGTGAAGTGGTATCTCACTGTAATTTTGATTTGCATTTCTCTAACAACTAAGGATGCTGAGCGTGTTTTCAAGAGCTTGATAACCATTTGAATATCTTCTTTGGAGATGTACAAATAACTACTCAAGTCATTACCTATTTTGATATTATTTTGTTGCTGTTGAGTTATAGGAGTTTTTATGTGTTTTGAATATTAGACCCTTATCAGATATGTAATTTGCAAATAGATTTCTCCCATTTAATGTGTTGTCTATTTACTGTCCTCACTGTCCCATTTTCAAAGAGGGAATACCAAACAAAGCATTCAGATGCTTTTAAGAAAGGACTGCCAGATAAGATAGTAACAATTGTAACAGTTCTGAGCTAAGGAAAGTCTCCCTGCTGTCATTCTTTTACTCTCCTGGCCACAGCCCAACACTTCCCGAAATAACTAAACCAACAAGTCATGTAAAGAGCCCATGTGCCCGACCGGGTGCTGAGTGCCTTAACTGCATTTTCTGCCATCCTTGTAGCTACATAAGTGTTATGATTCCCATTTTACGGATGAGGAAACTGAGGTGCAGAGGTGTTAATGAGTGACCAAAGGTGTCAATGATCACACACAGCTGTCAGAATCTAAAGGCAGGTTTGCCAGACTCCTTCCTACTCATCCACGTGTTCGTTAAATTTTTTCTGGGGAGCTTTAGGGCCTCCATGTGGCTGCCTCTGGGGCTTTCCTGAACACAGAGAGGGGGATCAGTAAAGGGTTGGGTCTCTGGGGCCAGCACCCACTCCAACCACAGCCCCTCTGCTTTGATCTCTTTTGTAGTTTGGGACTCAGGTATAGGACTTTAGGGAAAAAAAAAAAAAAAGAGGCTTCCAGTGTTTTAAAAAGAAATGTTTGAAAACCGCTGCTGAATCATGCTGCTTCATGGGAGGAGAACCCAAAGCTCTTGCAACTTCTTGTAAAATAGAGGTTTAGTTAAAGGAAAACCAGTTCTAAATGCGGAGCTGTTGTTCAATGGGTATACAGTTTCAGTTATGCTAAATGAATAAGTTTGAGAGATCTGCTGTATAACATATGCCTACAGTTAAGACAAGGTCCTGCACTTAACATTTTGTTAGGAGTGTAGATCTCATGTTAAGTGTTCTGATCACAAGAAACAAAAACAATTTAAAAAGCCTAAGGAATACCAGGAAAAGTTGGGAGGTTTCAGAAATGTCTGCTACCTTGATTATAGTGATGGTATCATGTCTTTGCATACATCTGAACTCACCAGTTTGTACACCTTAGATATGTGTGTGCATGCTAAGATGCTTTGGTCATGTCTGACTCTGTGTGACCCTATGGACTGTAGCCCACCAGGCTCCTCTGTCCATGGGATTTCCCAGGCAAAAATACTGGAGTGGATTGCCATGCCCTCCTCCAAAGGATCTTCCCAGTTCAGGGATCAAACTCGCGTCTCCCATGTCTCCTGCATTGGCAGGCAAGTTCTTTACCACTATTACCAATCTGGGAAGCCCTAGATATGTGCGGTTTTCTGTACATTGATACTTCAATAAAGCAACTTCAGAAAAAGGGAATCCAGTTTTTGGCTTCATTGATAGAAACTTTTTGTACTGCATTCACACACACACACACACACACACACACGCACGCACACCCTCTCCCTCCATTGCCCTGTTTCTGTACATTCTTCCTTCAGGTGGACAATGCTAGCTCTGCAGGGAGTTGCCTCTGAACACCCACTCACCAAAAAAAAAAAAAAAAAAGTGGCTCTTGCCAGCGACTGTGCCCCACTTCCTGGGAGCCACAGCTGTCCCCATGCCTGTCATTAGTCAGGTATGCTGCCTGCTCACCTTTGAGAGTATTCTCACGAACAGCCAGCCCCAGGGACTCCCCAGACCAGAGTCGCCCTTCTCGTTCTTCTGTTTTGCCACTTAGCATGTGATGACCGTTGTTGGGAACAGAGCCATCCCTGTGGAAACCAACAAGGTGAGGCTAAGTCTTAAGAAAAACAGTTTGGGGGAGGAGCCAAGATGGCGGAGGAGTAGGACGGGGAGAACACTTTCTCCCCCACAAATTCATTAAAAGAGCATTTAAACGTCAAGTAAATTCCACAGAACAACTTCTGAATGCCGGCAGAGGACATCAGGCACCCAGAAAAGCAATCCAACTCTTCGAATGGAGGTAGGAAAAAATATAAAAGACAAAAAAAGAGACAAAGAGGGAGGGACGGAGTTCCGTCCTGGGAAGGGAGTCTTAAAAAGAGAGAAGTTTCCAAACACCAGGAAACCTTCTCACTGCCGAATCTGTGCTGAGCTTTGGAAGCACAGAGGGCAACATAACAGGAAGAAAAAATAAATAAACAATTAAAACTCGAAGATTGCGAGTCCTACGGTAACTCCCCCAGCGGAGAAGCAGCGCAGACGCCTGCACGCGCCATTAGCAAGCGGGGGCTGGGCAGGGAGGCGCGGCGCGGGCTGCATCGCTTAGAATAAGAATCTGGCCTGAAAACCTTGAGCACTATCTGAGCGAAATAATTTGGGCTAGCAAACCACACTGTGGGATATCTACCACGCGAAAAGCCAGCCCCAACCTAAGACACCACCAGGCCCGCCCACGGAACAAAGAATTGAACAGAGATAGCCGGCTGCAGACCTTCCCCCTCCGGTGACAGGCAGCCAGAGCCGGAAGGGGGCAATCGCAGCCCCAGAGAGACATTATCTATAAAACTGTAAGCAGGCTTCTTTGCTAACTAAAACTTTTTGGGGGTCTGGACGGTTAACATCTGCCTGAGAAGGTGCGCCGGTTTTACACCCAGATAACCAAGTGGCGGGGAGGCGATAAGTCGCAGCATTGGCACTCGCCAAACACCTCATCACTTGAGCTGCTCGGACCTGGGAAGAGCACAAAACTCAGGCCCAACTGAGTCTGCGCTTCTGAGGACTACCCGAGTGCCTGAACCTGAGCGGCTTGGACCTGGGAGGTACATGCAACCCAGGGCCAGCCTCAGATTGTTCCCGGAGGAACAACCTAGAGCCCAAGCAGTGTGGGCAGGGAGGCTACACGCGCCGTGAGCGGGGGCAGACCCAGTGTGGCTGAGGCACTGCGAGCGCACGCCAGTGTTATTTGTTTGCAGCATCCCTCCCTCCCTCCCCACAGCGCGACTGAACAAAGAGAAGAAATACAGCTCCACCCATCAGAACACCGACACAAGCTTCCCTAACCAGGAAACCTTGACAAGCCACCTGTACAAACCACACACAGCGAGGAAAAGCCACAATAAAGAGAACTCCACAAACTGCCAGAATACAGAAAGGACACCCCAAACTCAGCAATTTAAACAAGATGAAGAGACAGAGGAATACCCAGCAGATAAAGGAACAGGATAAATGCCCACCAAACCAAACAAAAGAGGAAGAGATAGGGAATCTACCTGATAAAGAATTCCGAATAATAGTGAAATTGATCCAAAATCTTGAAATTAAAATGGAATCACAGATAAATAGCTTGGAGACAAGGAGTGAGAAGATGCAAGAAAGGTTTAACAAGGACCTAGAAGAAATAAAAAAGAGTCAATATATAATGAATAATGCAATAAATGAAATTAAAAACACTCTGGAGGCAACAAATAGTAGAATAACAGAGGCAGAAGATAGGATTAGTGAATTAGTAGATAGAATGGTAGAAATAAATGAATCAGAGAGAATAAAAGAAAAACGAATTAAAAGAAATGAGGACAATCTCAGAGACCTCCAGGACAATATTAAACGCTACAACATTCGAATCATAGGGGTTCCAGAAGAAGAAGACAAAAAGAAAGACCATGAGAAAATACTTGAGGAGATAATAGTTGAAAACTTCCCTAAACTGGGGAAGGAAATAATCACCCAAGTCCAAGAAACCCAGAGAATCGCAAACAGGATAAACCCAAGGCGAAACACCCCAAGACACATATTAATCAAATTAACAAAGATCAAACACAAAGAACAAATATTAAAAGCAGCAAGGGAAAAACAACAAATAACACACAAGGGAATTCCCATAAGGATAACAGCTGATCTTTCAATAGAAACTCTTCAAGCCAGGAGGGAATGGCAAGACATACTTAAAATGATGAAAGAAAATAACCTACAGCCCAGATTATTGTACCCAGCAAGGATTTCATTCAAGTATGAAGGAGAAATCAAAAGCTTCTCAGACAAGCAAAAGCTGAGAGAATTCTGCACCACCAAACCAGCTCTCCAACAAATACTAAAGGATATTCTCTAGACAGGAAACACAAAAATGGTGTATAAATTCGAACCCCAAACGATAAAGTAAATGGCAACGGGATCATACTTATCAGTAATTACCTTAAACGTAAATGGGTTGAATGCCCCAACCAAAAGACAAAGACTGGCTGAATGGATACAAAAACAAGACCCCTACATATGTTGTCTACAAGAGACCCACCTCAAAACAGGGGACACATACAGACTGAAAGTGAAGGGCTGGAAAAAGATTTTCCATGCAAATAGGGACCAAAAGAAAGCAGGAGTAGCAATACTCATATCAGATAAAATAGACTTTAAAACAAAGGCTGTGAAAAGAGACAAAGAAGGTCACTACATAATGATCAAAGGATCAATCCAAGAAGAAGATATAACAATTATAAATATATATGCACCCAACACAGGAGCACCACAGTATGTAAGACAAATGCTAACAAGTATGAAAGGAGAAATTAACAATAACACAATAATAGTGGGAGACTTTAATACCCCACTCACACCTATGGATAGATCAACTAAACAGAAAATTAACAAGGAAACACAAACTTTAAACGATACAATAGACCAGTTAGACCTAATTGATATCTATAGGACATTTCATCCCAAAACAATGAATTTCACCTTTAAAAAAAAAAAAAAAGAAAGAAAAACATTTTGCAGGTAAACATCCTACCAGACCAACAGCTGGCTGGGACAGAGAGATGGCTGCATCACCAGGTAAGGGGGTGAGGGCACTGCCCGGCCGACTCAGCGTTTCTGACCTTTGGGCAAGAGGCGGCCAGTGGCTGGTGGAGCTCTGGGTTGGAAGACCCCCTGCACGCAGGAAGCTGGCATGGTCTCGACTCCCTGCCTTTTACTCTTAGGAAACTTGGGCAGCCGGAGGTGAGCTCCATGCCTGGGAGTTGGCATTTGAGCTTTATCAGGGTGTGAAGATGAGCAGTTGTGGAGAGGGCAAGGGGCCCTCCAGCGGGTGGGCAGCGATGTGGATTTGTGTGGCTTCTTAGAACTCCAGCTGGGGTTTCTGAACACTTGTTTTCTGCGCCAGTGAAGTGTTGCCAGATGTCTGCTCAATTCCAGTTCTCATGTGAAATCGCATGGAGAGGTTTAATGCCTTTTAAACTGCTTTGGTCAAAGATGACGTGAGGGGGTGATGAGGAATCTCCCTGCCCACTAGATACATTGAGATCTAAGAGCAGGATGCCCTTTCCTTCTCCACGTGTTCTTTTCTCCAACTTAAACACTATGCAGGGCATCTTGCTTCCTTGTGTTGTTAAAATACCCACTGAAAGTGAGTGTCTATTATCAAACTCCTATAGGGTAAATGTCAGCAGGGTGTCATAGAGATGTGCTTTCCAAAACACTGAACGGCCTTCCTCACCTGCACATCCTCCCCAATGATATGCTCAAGTACCCCTCCTCTAATCTAGTGAAAACTTTCCTAAACTTTAAACCACTAAGTCACTATCATGTTAGCTTACCAATACAGCACTGTTGCTGCCGGGAGGCCCCTGGCAAGTACATCTGTCATTGCAGACTCTGTGCTGCTGAGTGACCATCTCTGGAAGATCTAGACCATAAAAATCCAATGAGGCACAGATAGGAGCAAGCCAAGGTGTGTCTGCCACTTGCTGCTTTGGTTTTCACACCAATGCTAGGCCACACCAAACACACCTACCCAGCCAAGCTGTAGTGGGAGGGCCTCAGACACCCAGCATTTGAACGCACCATAAATCATCTCTGGAACACTGAGTGCATACAAGTTGAGAAAATGACCCTTTCCTTCGTCATTCTTCCTTTCAAAGCCTAGGGGTCGAGCTGTAATTTATTCTCTTCTTTACAATCAGAAAAGGGCTTCCCTTGTAGCTCAGTCAGTAAAAAATCTGCCTGCAGTGCAAGAGACCCGGTTTTGATCCCTTTGCTCAGGAAGGTCCCCCCAAAAAGTAAATGGCAACCCACTCCAGTATTCTTGCCTGGAGAATGCCATGGACAAAGGAGCCTGACGGGCTACGGTCTATGGAGTCGCAAAGAGTCAGACACAACTGAGCAACTGACGCTTTCACTAACACAATCAGAAAAATTTCCCCTACACCCTGAGAAAGAATAAAGCTCAGAGGAATTTAGCACCGTCTCACTTTCATGCACTGGAGAAGGAAATGGCAACCCACTCCAGGGTTCTTGCCTGGAGAATCCCAGGGACAGGGGAGCCTGGTGGGCTGCCGTCTATGGGGTCGCACAGAGTCGGACACAACTGACGTGACATGGCAGCAGAAGGCAATGGCACCCCACTCCAGTACTCTTGCCTGGAAAATGCCATGGATGGAGGAGCCTGGTAGGCTGCAGTCCATGGGGTCGCTGAGAGTCGGACACGACTGAGCAATTTCACTTTCACTTTTCACTTTCATGCACTGGAGAAGGAAATGGCAACCCACTCCAGTGTTCTTGCCTGGAGAATCCCAGGGACAGGGGAGCCTGGTGGGCTGCCGTCTATGGGGTCGCACAGAGTCGGACACGACTGAAGCGACTTAGCAGCAGCAGCAGAGCAGCAGCCAGCCTTATTTCCTGATGTCCCAGGTATTGACATGCACCGTGGTGCCTAGTCTTTTGTCCTTTTATTTTTCAATCAGCAAGATGAGTTACCACAAACAAGCCAGGGAAAGCTTTTGGTGGCAAAGTTTCCAGCTGGGAGCAGCAGAGGGGAAGAAAAGGGCACCCACACACACACCCACTACTGGCCCCTAAGTGCCACTCATCAAGCTTGATGCAATCCTCTCCACCCTGTCACAGCTCTTCAGCCTCTTGGCTTAAAAGGGATGAAACTGATAAGTACTTGAGAAACTCTGAGAAACATCCTGAAGCCGTATGAGAGAGTGGGGAAGAAATCTGTTGGGGGACCACAGTGGCCCCGGAGGGAGGGGAATAGGATAAGGTGCTAAATTCACGTAAACCCTCTGTATCACAGTTTATCTTGCTGGTTAGGATGCATCATGGTGCTTCTGCTGTTAGATCTTCCTGTTGAACTAAACCAGCAAATCTCAAGGATTTGATTTAGAATGATCCCCAGAATACCTTTCTCTCAGGACTGACATGCTTTCAACGAGCAGCAAATCATAGAATTCTGCTTGAGGATTTGACTTCTGTGAAATCAAGCAACAAGAAACTTCCTCTCTCACTTCATGAGGGTTTCCCTGAAGCCCTCTGGCACCTCTGAGCCCTCAAGATGTAACCTTAGGCAGCATTTCAAAGTAATTACAGGGCGCACTCTTATTCAGAGGGTTAGATACACAAAATATGGTTACTGCAAGCATTCTTGCTCAATTAATCACAGCTTGCCAAATTAATTCCTATAAGCAAAGAAAGAAGTTAATTTTCTAATGACCCACATTGACTTTTCGAGGTCAATGATGTCTCTAAACAAAGAAAAGAGAAGAAAGTGGTTAAAGTGAACATTGAATTGCAAGAAGACTTTATGAAGAGCCTGAATTTGAAGTGGGGTTTTATTTATATTTCAACAATAGCTACCATTCTCTTAATCAGTGGGCATACGTTGAATCCTATCTTCAGAACCACGCCCTGTGTTCATGCTGGTACAGACAGGTCTGGATACACTCAGGATCTGGGGATTAGGCTCATCTATTTAGGGTCTGCATGCTTACTGGGTTTAAGAGGTTCCTAGGAAGTGAATTATTCAACTGTCTCTGTCCTCCTGATTACATAACCCATTTGTGGCAAAAAGTAAAGTGTACAGTTGGATGTCATAAGCTGTTTGTGTTCTTTTAGTGTCTTTTAGTTCTTTTAGTGTGTTCTCCTAGTGTCCCAGCGTCTACCTAAGTCTCACTGCGAACCACAAATCAAGATATCTGATTTAAACAATTGTTTTGGGGAGACTGGCAGGGGTGTGTGTGGCACAGCTGTTAATGAGACATGAATTTGCAAATAACTCTTCGGAAGCTTAAGACTAAAAAGGTATAATTTCTAAAGGATTTAGCATATTTAAAATGGATACATGCAAAACAAGCTTCCTTCTTAAGAAAGAAAATCAATTCTAAGTGTTGCGTCATAGAAACGTGGTATTGCCTCTGCACACATCTACACCCCCAGCCACACACTCTGCACCTCCGTTTCCCCATTTTAGCAATTCTGTGACACAGGTCATGCTTCTGAGCAGTTGTCACCATGTTATAAAGTCAAGACTGTTTTACTCACTACTAAGGGTGCCTTGATCACCCATTCCCACAGTCTCCTCCAGTTTTCTGGAGATATGAGTACAGCCCAATTATGGACTGCCTGCATGGGAAGGGCGGGGAGGGGATCTTATTCCAAAGGCTGATTCTTCCCCAGACCCACTGAAACAGAATCTCTTGGGTTGGAATCAGCGGTTAAAAAAGATCTCTAGCTAATTCTTATGCACAATGAAGTTTAGTGACCGCTGACAGCAAGACCACAAGTAAATTGGTCCATAAAGGAGCCGACCCAATGCCTTGATTTCATTCTCATATGTATCCCATTAACTGTATCTCCAGTTCACCACCAGTCTCCAATGGTCCAGTGATAAGAAAAAGAAATGTACAAGAAAGGTTTAAATGTGAGGGAGCAAAATAAGAGAAATAAAACCTAAGTAATTCATGCTAAAATGTGAAACATTCTAACTCTTTTTAATGACACCAAGACACCTAAGACATAATTACTTTTAAAGCCATTGTGATTCAGGTAACCAAGATGACTGAAATTACAAACACATTTTAATACGGATGCCTATTTAGAGCAAATGAACTAGAGACAGCAAAGCAAAGCAAAATAAAACAAAACAGAAAGAGGGGTTTTTCTTCAAAATATTTTTAAAAAATGCTTTATTAAAACATATGGATAGACAGTAAAAGTGTTAGTTGCTTAGTCATGTCTCACTCTTGGCAACTTTATGGATTGTAGCCCACCACACTCCTCTGTTCATGGAATTATCCGGGCAAGAGTACTGGAGTGGGTAGCCATTCCTTTCTCCAGGAGATCTTCCAGATCCACGGACTGAACCCTGGTCTCCTGCTTTCCAAGCAGATTCTTTACTCTCTGAGCCACCAGGAAAGCCCTGGATAGATAGTTCAGTTCAGTTCAGTTGCTCAGTCGTGTCCGACTCTTTGCAACCCCATGAACCAGAGCACGCCAGGCTTCTCTGTCCATCACCAACTCCCAGAGCTTACTCAAACTCAAGTCCATCGAGTCGGTGATGCCATCCAGCCATCTCATCCTCTGTCGTCCCCTTCTACTCCTACCTTCAATCTTTCCCAGCATCAGGGTCTTTTCAAATGAGTCAGTTCTTTGCATCAGGTGGCCAAAGGACTAGAGTTTCAGCTTCAACATCAATCCTTCCAATGAATATTTAGGACTGATCTCCTTTAGGATGGACTGGTTGTATCTCCTTACAGTCCAAGGGACTCTCAAGAGTCTTCTCCAACACCACAGTTCAAAAGCATCAATTCTTCAGTGTTCAGCCTTCTTTATGGTCCATTGCTCACATCCATACATGACTACTGAGAAAAACATAGCTTTGACTAGACAGACTTTTGTTGGCAAAGTAATGTCTCTGCTTTTTAATATGCTATCTAGGTTAGTCATAGCTTTTCTTCCAAGAAGAAAGCATCTTTTAATTTCACAACTGCAGTCACCATCCGCAGTGACTTTGGAGCCAAAAAAAATAAAGTCTCTCACTATTTCCATTGTTTCCCCATTGATTTGTCATGAAGTGATGGGACTGGATGCCATGATCTTAGTTTTCTGAATGTTGAGCTTTAAGCCAACTTTTTCACTCTCCTCTTTCACTTTCATCAGGAGGCTCTTTAGTTCTTCACTTTCTGCCATAAGGGTGGTGTCATCTGCATATCTGAGGTTATTGATATTCTCCTGGCAATCTTGATTCCAGCTTGTGCTTCATCCAGCCCGGCATTTCTCATGATGTACTCTGCATATAAGTTAAATAAACGGGGTGACAATACACAGCCTTGATGTAGTCCTTTCCCGATTTGGAACCAGTCTGTTGTTCCATGTCCAGTTCTAACTGTTGCTTCCTGACCTGCATACAGATTTCTCAGGAGGCAGGTCAGGTGGTCTGGTATTCCCATCTTTTTAAGAATTTTCCACAGTTTGTGGTGATCCACACAGTCAAAGGCTTTGGCATACTCAATAAAGCTGAAATAGATGTTTTTCTGGAACTCTCTTGCTTTTTCGATGATCCAGCAGATGTTGGCAATGTGATTTCTGGTTCCTCTGTATTTTCTAAATCCAGCTTGAATATCTGGAAGTTCACAGTTCACGTACTGTTGAAACGTGGCTTGGAGAATTTTGAGCATCACTTTGCTAGTGTGTGAGATGAGTGCAATTGTGCGGTAGTTTGAACATTTTTTGGCATTGCCTTTCTTTGGGATTGGAATGAAAACTGACCTTTTCCAGTCCTGTGGCCACTGCAGAGTTTTCCAAATTTGTTGGCATATTGAGTGCAGCACTTTCACAGCATCATCTTTTAGAATTTGAAATAGCTCAACTGGAATTCCATCACCTCCACTAGCTTTGTTTGTAGTGATGCTCCCTAAGGCCCACTTGACTTCGCATTCCAGGATGTCTGGCTCTAGGTGAGTGATCATACCATTGTGGTTATCTGGGTCATGAAGATCTTTTTCGTACAGTTCTTCTGTGTATTCTTGGATAGACAGAATACCAATAAATATACATATACTGGGGACAGAGTTCAAAAGTTTTCTTGATAAGAATACATAATCAAAGGTGTTGGGAGACTACTGCTTTATTTCATTCCTTCACAATCTTGGTAGTTCAGATCAATCTAATAAATTTTTGAATTACAAAATGATACAAATACATGGTCCTCTGTGACCCCTCTTAGAAGATATCTGTATTTTAACAGGGGACAATGCTTACTCCAGAGGAAGCCACTCAAGGTGAGTTTCAGGCTTGCTGGCTGGCAGGTAGATGAGACTTTGGGGTAGAGAAGACTTTCCCATGAAAAGCATATCCAAGAAGAAACTTCTAAGGGTTCTTAACCCTTCCCTTGGCTGGGAGGAGGAAATCAAGACAAGCATGGTTTTTCAGTGAATTCATCAATTACCTTCTATTTTCCCACCTGAGTGGGCTTCAAAATATGCTCAAGTAGGTTACTGATGGTGTCCTCAGGTAGTCTGAGGATAAGTGTCTTATTGGTGTTTCCTATATTCATATTTTTATTGCAGTTTTACATAGGCTATTTCAGTTTGAAGAATCAACTCCATGAGCACATTAATCCTTTCATTTGAAAGAATATTTTTTGTGTGTTTTGCTTGGGAAGGAAAACTCAGTTCCTTATCTTGCCTCTGTGTTTCTCTCCCTTTCACTCTACACTATAGCCGGCACATGTCTAATTCACGCTTCGCAAAATGCCAAACATTATATCTGCTTTAGAGTGATTGAGTATCCTAGTTTGCCTGGGATTGTCTTGTTTTAATGTTGAGTGTCCTGCATTCCCAGTCTTGCTCACCCAGAGCTGCACTACCCAATATGATCCTCACTTTGTTGCTGTTTAGGTGCTCAGTCGAGTCCGACTCTCTGTGACCCTATGGACTGTATTCAGCCAGGCTCCTCTGTCCATGGGATTTCCCAGGCAAGAATACTGGGGTGGGTTGCCATTTCCTTCTCCAGGGGAGATTTCTGACCCAGGGATCAAACCCACACCTCCTTCATTGTGGGCGGATTCTTTACCACTAAGCCTCCTGGACTTCCCCACTAGCCACATAAAGCAAGTTAAGTCTCAGTAAGTTAAAACAGATAAAACAGCTCCTCACTTGCACTAGCTATAGTTGAAGTGTTTAATAACTACATGTGGCTTGTAGTTACCTTATTGGCCAAGGTAGACGTAAAAATCTCCAGCGTTGCAACAAGTTCTGTTGGGTAGTGCTGAGCTAGAGGGTTTTTCCAGCAATTACCTAGAACTAACATCTTTGAAAGCCGTACCCTGGTCAGGCATCACCAGTTGGTTGAGCAAACTCATGTGATGGGGCCTGCCGTCTCAGTGAACACACAGAGTGTGCTAGCTCAGCAAAGCCTCAGTGAAAACTTTTGTTTTTCAGAGTTCACATTTCCTGATGCATCAGGCTTCTGGAACCATGCCCCTAATCTTCCCGGCTCCTGGGGATTCATAAACAGTTGTTGGCATTTAGTGAAAATGGGGACATGGCATATGAAGCGAACATGACAATCTGCCTCCTCTTAAATTGTGTCCGTGAGGGATGAGGGAGCACACCAGTTGTGTTCCCGTTTGTGGGTTTTCCCCTGATGCACAACACAGCAAAGAGGGGAGCTGGACCTGACTGAGTTAGAGCCAAAGGAGGACATGCAAGAGGAAAACTGTCTTAGGAATGGGGGCTTTTAAGTCAGTTGCATCCCGACCCCAAGCCATCAGCTGGCTGGAGCAAGGATGCTTCTCTTACAAAGTGGCCAAGAGTCACGGAGGACACAGCACTTTGACAACACCCCTGCTCCTCCAGGTCTAAGGAGAATTAGAAACAGAAGCAGGAACAAACCGCCCATTGGTCAGAAGAGTCTTTGCTGCGAGATCTAATCGTGAGCACAGGGATTTATTTGTTTCAATAATAGGTTAAGCACCTACTATGGGCCCTACTCTTGAGTCGTTCACTGTCTAGGAGGGGGGATTAATATGTCCGCTGGCTTTTAAAATATAAAGTAACCAATGGTTGTTTGTGAAGACAGTGATGATGATAATCATGACGGTGATGACTAACATTTATTGAGAGCTTTCCACGTGGCAGGCTCTACTCTGAGTGTTCTACGTGAAGAAATAAAAGAACACTTAGGAATATAGATGCCGGAAGAACCCCCAGGTGACGATGTAACACACTTTCAAAACTTCCAGGAAATTTAGCAAATAAACAAAGCAAAAGTCTCACAAGTTGCTTGAAAAAATAGCCTAGTAAATCGATTTAGACAATGAATGTTATTTTTCAAATAACCTTCTTTATTTTGGAATGACTTTAGATTCACAGAGTAGTTTCAAAGAAAGCACACAGAGTCCCCATATGATAATTGGTTTCTGAGTCAGAGAGAAATGCCTTCAAGTCCCAGTTCTGCTATTTACTGTTATGCCCTTGGATAAGTTATTTAACCACTCAGATCCTCAGATGCGGCTTCCTCAATTGTAAAACAGCACAATAGAAGCTACTTTGGAGGGCCGTGGGAAGGAAAACAATGAGAGAATTTGTGTAAAGTGCTTTGTACATGCTTGGGCCACTGATGTGCTTACTAAACAGTGCATTATTATTTATGTGGGTCAAATCTTTGTTTTAATGAATTAATGAAAATAATATGTCATAATAATTTTAAATGGCCAATACTTAATAGCTATGGTTTTAGCTGGGAAAGATTGAGAGCAGAAGGAGAAGGGGGCAACAGAGGATGAGATGGGTGCATAGCATCACCAACTCAGTGGACGTGAGTTTAAGCAAACTCCGGGAGATAGTGAAGGACAGGGAAGCCTGGTGTGCTGCAGGCCCTGGAGTTGCAAAGGGTCGGGCACGACTGAGCGACTGCACAACAATAACCGCGTAGTTTCCGCACTTCAGAGGACATGTTCTATTTCCTCATCTTGGTCCTTTTCTCAGGCAGTTGAAGAGGTGCTCAGTCTACCCTTCAACAGACTCAGTCTGCACCAGGCCAAAGGGATGCAGCCTCACTTTGTCTCACATTGTGAACATGTCTCTGCCCACCCACAGAGATGGAGGGGCGGTGGAGTGTACGTACCCACTGTCTTAGATAGCTCAGGCAGAGACAACCAAAACACCACAGACTGGGTGACTTAAGCACAGAAACTTATGCCACATGGTTCTGGAGGCAAGAAGTCCGAGACCAAGGTGCCCGCAGACCCAGTGTCTGGTGTGAGACCACTCTGGCTTGTAGATCATCGTCTTCTCATTGTATCTTCACAAGGCAGAGAGCAGAGACAGGAAGCAAACTGTCCAGTGTATTCTCATAAGAGCACTAATCCCGTCTTGAGGGCTCCAGCCTCATGACCTAATTACCCCTCAAAGCGTCTCCAAACACCGGCCAGTTGGGAACTAGAGTTTCAACACGTGAGTTCTGAGAGGACACACTCTGACCATGGAATCCATGCAGGATGCGAGGCTGAAATACCCTCCTCTGGTCTGCCCAGTGGGGGATCCCTGAGAGGGCTCACACTGCACCCCCTCGGGAGCCCTAGACATGGGCCCAGGGGCTCCTTCTTCTGTGCACTTGGGGAAAGTTCCATAGCTCAGGGTCCCGCTGTCCCCCTGCTGGGCTGGGGCTGGAAGCGGCAGGGCAGAGAGACAGGAGGACGTTTGGCAACTTCTTCCCTTTTCTTCCCCGTCTACGATCTCTGTGGCCCTGAGAGCTGTTTCTCTGTTTCTCAAACTCAGAGAACTCCCAGGATCCTTGGGCCCCTGTGTGTCCATCAGAGCCACACACGTGTGTCCCCATCTGAGTGGAGGAAGAGTCACTCCTGCTGTCTGATTCCTTCAGAAGAAAATACTAACTAGATAATATTTGGGCTATGAATTCAAAATCAGTTTTCGGAGACTTCAGAATTTGGTCAACAGTTGAACACACTTGAATTTTTCCATATGTCACTCTGTTAGCAGAAGACTTCTGATTATTACTTACAATCCCCCTTGATTAAAGCAAAGACTCCAGGTCAACACTTATCATTTACTTTTCTTCTTATCTACCCTTGCCCACATGAACTCGCCCCCATTACACACACACACACACACAGAAAGAGGTGTGATAATCCACAAACCTTGGACTTCAAGTCTATTTCAGTTGCTCTTTTCAATTCCTAAGAAGCTACTCAGGGTGCACTGGGAAATTCTGAGTTACAGACTTAATGGAAAGCCCCAGGTCAAGAGTAACAGCTCTTCTTCAGTTTAAAAGTTAATGTTGACCTTAAGAGAATTCTAAAATATGCTTGGAAATTGTTCCCATCAAATGTTTTCTGCAAAGAGTTCAGCCTTCTTGCAACGAAGAACCTATTTGACAGATTTAGCACCTCAGCATGCCCTTCACCAAAGATACACTGTGAAAGTTGGCCCTGCCACTTTCCGTTCCTGTACTTTCTACCAGTGAGGTACCTGTCGGTTAGACGGGCATTCTGACCAGGTGCCAGCTGTGAGGACAGACGGGCTGGGGGTAATTCCCATCATGAAACCTAACACTGACTGAGTACTTACTTAGCACTTCACATGTACTGTCTCATTCAACCTCTGATGAGTTGGGCACTCTTATTATCCCATTTTACAGTTGAAGAAACTGAGATTCAGAGATTCATTCACTTGCTTGCTGTCACACAGGTGAGGAGAAGTGAAACTAGGATTTGAAGAAGGACACACTGACTTCGGAGCCCACACTCTTGGCCATTAAGTGACCAGGCTTTGCCTCACTTCACTCCGGAGTCCACGCTTCTTTGGAAGTCAACATTTAGCTGCAGACCAGTAGGCTCACCAAACAGAAAGCAATCTGAGGCCCACCCAAATCATCCAGCATTTTGCAAACCCTTCCTCAGTCACCCCCTCTCTCTCAGTAGCGCTGTAGTGATGTCCCTGATGGGAGAAGAGCAGCAGTGCTGGGACTGCGCGCTGGGTTTTCCTGTGTGGCACTTGGCTTCTAGGCCCAGTGTATTCTCTCTTAGCTCCTGAGACGGTCCTCACTTTGAAAGCTACAACTAGACTCATAGGACCAGGGATGCTCTCTTTAACACCATCAAAGACCCAAAAACTTTGTAAAAGCTGTTCTGTGTTATTACAACAGTTGGGAGTCAATAGGCCTGCCGTGAAACAATCACTGTTTCCGAGAACAGAAAAAAAGTCACCTCCTCAGCACTTCAAGTAGCTCATTGGCGAAGAGGGCTCGTGGTTTGAGGTCAGCCTTGAAGACAAGTGGCTAGGCTTCATCTACTCCCTATGTAGACCTTTTCCATATCATTTTAACATTACTCCCTCTGAATCTTGGAAGGTGGATAGGGAAGGGGAAAAGGCAGAATATCATGGGAAAAGTTTTGATATCTTTGAAGACAAGTATACAAAGGGTTGATACTGGAGTAGAGGGTCAGGAAGAGACCTTACCTCTGACCAGCTGAGAAGCAGCTGTGCTTCTGTCAACAGGAGCTCACAAGCCATAAAACATTCTCATCCTGAGCAGGCCAGGTTTCAAAGAAATCTACTGTTCTTGAAGGTAAGAGAGAGATGCTGAGTTTATTCTGCATTGGCATGTGATTTATTTTTGGCACCAATAAAAACTGGAATCCCTTTGAGTAGCCCCAAAATGCCATGATTCTGGAGGAGAATGATGGAAAATGTACCTCCACCAACCAGACAATGTGAAACATTCTAGATGAATAATTGATACATAATGATTCAGACAGGGTTGGCAGACAGAAAATGCCAAAGGGGCCTACAGATTTGACCTTAAACTTCAGCCATTTTGTAAACAAGTATTCTGGGAGGTTTCACTTCATTTTTAAACAGGTCAAGTGTGGCATTTCTATTCAGGGGTCAGTCGAGTAAATTATTAACCAAAACAACTCCTTTTGACCAAATGAGTCAACTCTGCAATGAACAATTTGGCAGTTTGTGTGTGTTTTTGGATCTTTTTGTTTACTTTTTTGTTAAGGGGATTTAAAAACAAAACAAAACAAAAAACACAGCAACCTTTTCCTTGCTTTTATGAAACACTGCCCTATGTTTCCAGGCAGAAAAGCAAAAAAACTTTCAAAAGGTCGCCTGATGTCATTTCAGCAATGCAGAAATGAGAAGAAAACCAACTAACATGAAAAAAAAAAAAAAGATGTATTGGATAACAATCTTTGGCAGATGTCTTAAAGCAGAATGTATAAATATGCCTGCCATAGACGTAATACTAAAAGGATTTCACCTTGAAACTCGATAGCTGTAGTTCCTTAATAAAGACCACTTGTTTGTCAAGGGCTAGATTAATCTCTGAGCTGGGTTCTACAGGAAATCAAATTCTGGTCCATTATAGGAGTCATTATCAATATCCTCCCTGAGCATAAATTTGAGATGGAACAAGAGGCAAATAAAGCCTTTCCTCATCCCAAGCCAGTGCATGTAAACACAAACTGAGGTCCTGAGGTGCTTCTCCAAAGCGTCAGGGGAGAGCATGCTCCCATCTCCCCACAGGATCATGGCCTGGTCCATATGGAGGACGTTGAATTCTTTTGGTTTCTATAGAGTAATGGTCTTCACTTTAGGGGTGATTTTCTCCCCATGGACTTTTGGTAACGTCCAGAGATACTTTTGGTTGTAACATTGGGACCCCGGTGGCACCAAATACACAAAGTAAATCAAGGTAGCATCACAAAGGCTCAGGAAATTAGGTTGTCATTGGAACCATGGTCTACGAAAGTCAGGCCAGGACCTGTGTGCTAACCTTAACAGGGTGACTGATCGCTCAAATAAAAGATTTAAATAGGATTCAGAGAGTCTTAAGATAATAATCAAAATTTCTAGGATACAACTGAAAACCCTGGCCATACCATGAACCAGAAAAAGCACAGCTTGAATTCAAAGAAACAATCAACTTCTACCAACACAGAAATGAATAGGATATTGGGTTTATCTGACAAAGAGTGTAAAGTAGCTTTACATTAATTTAATATGAAGCATTAAAAAATGCTTTAATGGGCAATTGAAAATTCTCTTGAAACAGATAAAAAATAGAAAATATCCACAAAGAAGTAGAAGCTATAAAAAAGAACCCAATTAAAATTATAGAATTGAAAGATACAGTAATAGAAGAAAAACAAAAAACCTCACTGAATGGGCTCAGTACCAGAGTAGAGATAACAGAGGATACAACCAATTAACCTTTTTCTTTTTTTTTTTTAAAGGAAGTTCCATTTATTTATTGAAGGATAATTTTTTTACAGAATTGTGCTAGTTTCTGCCAAACATCATTTCTGGACCAATTTACTCAAGTCAAAAACCAGAGAGAAAATAGACCGGAAAAAACAAAATCTAATTAGAAGAGCCTTTGGGAACTGTGGGACAACAACTAAAGATCCAAAATTCATACCATTGGAGATCCAGAAGGAAAATAGAAAAAGAGTTAGATTGAAAGAGCATTTTTTTTAATGGCTGAAAATTTCTCAAATTTGGTAAAAGATATAAATCTACAGACTTAAGAAACTACACAATCTCCAAATATGGGAAGTCCAAAGAAATTCAAGCCACAACACATTGTAAATACACTTCAGAAAACTAAAGATAGTTTTCAAAACAACCAGAGACAAATGAAGCATTAACCATAGCGGAACATAGCTTCAAATAAAAGCATATTTCTTACCTAAAACAGTGGAGGCCAGAAGGAAGTTGCACAGTATTTTCAAGTGCTGAAAAAAAAGAACTGTTAGCAGTGAATTCTGTATCTTAGAAAACTATTCTTTAGGAATGAAAGGGAAATAAAAACATTCTCAGATGAAGGAAAACTTAAAAGAATTTTGTTACTAGCAGACGTGCCCTTAAACCATGGCTAAAGGAATTACAGTCAGCCCTCCCTATCTATAAAGACCCTGGTGGCTCAGTTGGCAAAGAACCTGCCTGCATGCCGGAGACCTGGATTCGATCCCTGGGTCGGGAAGATCCCCTAGAGAAGGAAATAGCAACCCATTTCAGTATTCTTGCCTAGAAAATTCCATGGACAGAGAAGCCTGGCGGGCTACAGTCCATGGGGTTGCAAAGAGTCAGACATGACTGAACATGTCCATATCTGTGAGTTCCACATCTACAGATTCGACCAACTGTGGGTCAAAGATATTCCCCACCTCCCAAAATTCCAGAAAGTTCCAAAAAGCAAAAGTTGAATTTGCCAGACAGAAATTATTAACATAAAATTTTTATTGTTTTTGTAACTATTCATAGACACACCTCATTTTATTGCACTCTGCTTCATTGTACTTCACAGATAATTGCCTTTTTTTTTTTTTTTTTAAATTGAAGGTCTGTGGCAACCCTGCATCAAGTAAGTCTATCAGCACCAACTTTCCAACAGATCTGTCACTGCGTGTCTCTATGTCACATTTTGATAACTCTCACAATATTTCAAACCTTTTCATTATTATTATATCTGTTTGGTGTTCTGTGATCAGTGAGTTTTGATGTTTCTGCAATGACTCAGATGATGGTTAGCATTTTTTACTAATAAAGTATTTTTTAAATTAAGTTATGTACATTCTTTCAGAAATAATGCTACTGCACACTAAATAAACTATCAGATCAGATCGGTCACTCAGTCGTGTCCGACTCTTTGCGACCCCATGAATCGCAGCACGCCAGGCCTCCCTGTCCATCACCAACCCCTGGAGTTCACTGAGACTCATGTCTGTCGAGTCAGTGATGCCATCCAGCCATCTCAGCTTCTGTCGTCCCCTTCTCTTCCTACCCCCAATCCCTCCCAGCATCAGGGTCTTTTCCAATGAATCAACTCTTCGCATGAGGTGGCCAAAGTACTGGACTTTCAGCTTTAGCATCATTACTTCCAAAGAAATCCCAGGGCTGATCTCCAACTATAGAAGGCTGTAAATACAATTTTTATATGCCCTGGGAAACCAAAAAATTGTGAGTGACTCACTTTATGATGTTATTTGCTTTATTGTGGTGGCCTGGACCTGAACCTGTAATATCCCCAAGATCTGCCTGTACATAGCATTTATTCTACAGTAGGGACTATAAGTAATTTAGAGATTTAACACGTACAGGAGGATGTACCTAGGTTATAGGCAAATGCTACACCATTTTATATAAGGGACTTGAGCATGTTTGGATTTTGGATCTGCAGGAGGTCTTAAAATTAATCACCCAAGGATCTTGAGGGATGTCTATAATTCTAACTGGAAGAGGATGACAAAAGGATGAAGCTTGAAGCATCAGAAAGGATGAAAGAACAATGTCGAGAGCAGATATGTGGCCTAAACAATAGACTAACTCTTCTCATGAGTTTTAAAAATTACTTGATGGGGAGAACAAAAACTGTAACACAATCTGATTTCTAAGAGTATGATATTAAAAGTGGGGAAAGTGAAGGGACTAAAATGGAAGTAAGAAATCCAAGAGGCAAACTGTAATGCCAGCAGGCTGTAATAAGTCACATGTGTGTATTGTCATACCCAGAGCAATCATTAAGAAAACGACACAAACAGATACACTCAAAAATACTATAATTAAACCAAGACAGACTCTTAAGAAGTGTTTAATGAACACACAGCAGGCATGAAAGGAGGAACAGTGGTAAAAAACAAACAAAAAACAGAGGAAACAAGTAACTAAGTGGAAAACTTAAGTCCTAATAAACTAAAACCTACCTTAACTGTAATTGCCTAAATATATCTATTGAAAGGCAGAGACTGGCACAGTGCCTCACAACTCGTCTATGACACTTACATGAAACTTGCTTTAATGTCAACAAAATAGATAGGCTGGCAGTAAAAAGATTAAAAATATGTACCATGTAAGCATTAATTCAAAAAGAAAGAATAATATTAATATCAGATAAAGTAGGCTTTATCTGAGCACAGAAACTTGTTAGAGACAAAGTGATACATTACAAATGTTAAAAGGATTAATCACCAGGAAGGTAAGTGATTCTGAAGTTGTATATACCAAATAATAGAGTCTTATACACATAAAGGAAAAACTGAAAGGCTGGAAAGTAGAGATAGCCTAATTTATAATTATTGTTAGGCCCTTCAATACTGCTCTTCAACAAATGACATAATTATTAGATAAAAAATCAGCAAATCAGAGTGCAGTTTCTATATACAAATATACATGACTCAAACATGGTACTGTACAGGCTGCTAAAACAAGGTAGCCAGAGCTTAACCGCTAACCTTCTTGTGGTGAATTTCCCAGGAAAATAGGCATTCACATGAGTTTTAAAAGGTTGAAACTGGAATTACTGATTGGTCAATATTGAATACATTTCTTAACTTTGCTGATTAGTTCAACATGTAGAAGTCTATCTGAAATATCTGAGTTCTTTCATGAGAAAACTCACACATTTCTGATTAACACAGTTTTGCAAAACATGAAATCTGACATGGCATTAAAAAAGTCGTTTGTAGGTACACAGCTTCTCTTTAATAACTTCATCAGACCTCACATAATCAAGTGATACACTAATTCAAGCAAGAGAAATACACTTGAAAATTTTAGAACTTGGGTACAAAACAAAGTAATTCAAGAAATAGTGAAAACTCACTGGCCTGATTGTTAAGACACTTGTGTTCTGGTCATTGGTCCCCCCATTAATAGCTGTGTGATTTGGGGCAAGTCCCTTAACCTCTCTGAGCTTTAATTTCTCATCTGACCTCAAACCGTTCTTTCCTGCTCTAAACCTTCAAGACAATGTGAGTCAATTTCATGCTTGTAAACAGGAAGAGTTCTTTGGCCTTGCAACTGAAAACGCACCATTAAAATTATCAAGAGAACTCAGCTCCTTTGAGTGGGTCCAAGAAGGTTAATACAGACACTGCATTCTACTGTGAAAGCAGAGCTGGATTAGAGAGTAAGGTAGATCTGGATCGGGTTTCCCAATGCAACAGCCAACATGAAGGCTAGGAAAGTTCTCATAGATTGGAAAAGGGAAAAAAAAAAGGTTCTGATGCCTTTCAGAGTTGGCTTGGTTTGGTGACTGGAAACCCACACGTGGTTTCCCCAAACGGACTTCAGATGGGAACCTTTAATAAATGTTCTAGCTTTTAAAAAGCAGGGCAGTAACAATGACATCTAAGAGAAACAAGTGCTATTAGATGGGACATAAATAACCCAAAGGGTGAAACACTTCATTCTAACTCAGTCCTCAGCCGCTTGTACAGCAAATGGATGAGGGGCCCTAGGGATGCAAAGTCCACTGGAAGGAAGATGCTAATCTCCCTGAACTTGGCTTCAACTGGGCATGACACACATTTAATTATTTCCAGAAACATCTACTTTTTACTGGGGGAAAGAGCCATTAGACGACTGTGGGGGTGATATTGGTTCAGAGGCAGCAGGGCTTCTAGATAAATACAAACAGCTCTGGGTGATGAGAGCAGTAATGATCAGGAAATCCAAGGGTAAGAGAAACTTCCCCTGCCCCAGGCAGATATTAAGAAAACCACAATACCAGAACTGATCCATGCAAACAAAGTTTATTAGCATCTAGAATTTACCTGCTATCTTAAACAGTGCTGGCTTCCCAGGAGGCTCAGTGGTAAAGAATCCACCTACCAATGCAGGAGATGCAAGTTTGATCCCGAGCTGGGAAGATCCCCCGGAGAAGGAAATGGCAACTCCAGTATTCTTGCCTGGGAAATCCCCTGGACAGAAGAGCCTGGTGGGCTACAGTCCACAAGGTCACAAAAGAGTCAGACACGACTTAGTGACTAAACATCAACAACAAATAAAAAGTGCTGAGGACCCAGAGGTGTATCAGATACCCTGGGAGGCGCTCATAATCTGATTGGCTCCCCAGAATTGCAGCAGAAAGAGGTAGCCCCCACTCAGCTGGGAATTTAATAATGGGACTGTTCACTAAAGGGTGGATGAAGTGAAGAGAGTGTGCAAGGGCTGTGGAGGTATAGATCAACTTTGAAAGGAATGAGCCAAATTGAAATGGCTCTTTATAGGTTAACAGGGTAAGTGGAATACAGATAAGTTCCACCAACTTGTCTTGAAGCTTAAAGGGACTAAGATTTACCAGTTAGTTTGCTTAGCATCGTCAGCTGGAGGGGTCCCTCCCTTGCGCCAGAATGAAACCATAATCCTTCAACCTTTTCGCCATAACCTCAAGAATTTTGAGCTCCACGGCCCTTAATTCCCTCTCACCATTGTGCTACCTGCGGCCATCACTGTGAAGGGTCTTCCACTAACCCTTCCACTGTGGTTGGTGCTATGGCATGCCTGGAAGTGGGTGTGCATCTGCGAGGGCATGGGGCTTCCCTCCAGTCTCTTTAGAGGCAAGCCCCCTTCAACTACTCCTTTAGCCCAGTAGACATCCTGGCTTTAGGAAGCGAGACAATCACCACCTCTTACTTGAGGGAACTAACACCCCAATGGAAGCCAACGTCTGACCAGCTCAAGGTCACGCAGTAGATGCAAGCCCACATTTGAGCCCCTGCCCTTTTGCACTTCATCATTCTGTGGCTGGCCTAGGAGTGGGTTATCGTTTCTGTCAGACAAAACTGTTCCCTGTGTTGGTGGCCATAACAACTTTGTTCAGGGAGATGACATTAATTCTTACTTTCTCCTGCACAACCTCCAGAGTCTCCCCTGCTTTAGTCAATGCATTCATCCTTAACTCTGTCTTCTGTATATTTAGAATGACAGAATAAATTTGCAGGCTAATTTAGGCTCCATTAGTACGCTCTGCCTGCCTCTATTACAGTACTTATCACATCGTGCTATAATTTTTTGTTTACATATCTGTCTCTGCCATTTGACTGTGAGATCCTACAGGGATTAGCCTATGTCTTGCTCATTGTAGTACTGTACCTCCTCCCCAGAAGCCAGCAGCTGAACATTTTGAGTATAGTAGGTATTTAATGAATGAAACAGCTTTATAGTAAGGTTCAATAGACAAGGGGCTTCCCTTGTGGCTCAGCTGGTAAAGAATCCACCTGCAATGCGGGAGACCTGGGTTCGATCCCTGGATTGGGACGATCCCCTGGAGAAGGGAAAGGCTACCCACTCCAGTATTCTGGCCTGGAGAATTCATTAGACAAACACACCCACTATGCACATATTCATTTATTCAACAGATATTTACAAAGTTCTTATTGTGTGCTTAACACTATGCTAAGCTCTAGGAATCAAAACACACCACCTGTCTGTGTTTGAGAGATAATGGGACACACAAAAAGATAAATTCCTAATTGTTATAGACTGTGTTTCTCCAAAATTCATGAGTTGAAATCTTACCCCCAAAGTGATGGTATGGGGAGATGTCACCTTATGAAGGTGATTACGTCATGAGGCTGGAGCACTGGTGAGGGGGCTGGAGTCACTACAAACGGTGCCCCAGAGAGCTGCTGGCCGCTTTCCACACGTGCAGCAATGTGACTGTCTGGAAAGCAAGCTCTCACCAGACAGGATCTACCGGCATCTTAGCCTTGGACTTCCCAGCCTCCAAAACTGAGATAAATAAGTTTCTGTTGTTGAAAAGCCACTCCATCTGTGGTATTTTTGTTACAGCACTAAGACACTAATCATCATGCAATTTGCAGAGATGCACAGGGTATTAAGGGAGACTAGAAGTGGCTATTCAACATGGCCTGGTTGAGGAGAGGTTCAGGTAAGGGTTCTAAGAGAAGGAAACTGCTGAGCTGTATTAGTAAATGGTTATGGGATACCAAGTCAAAGACATGTTAGGAGGAGGCCTCCAGGGAGAAGAAACAGGAAGGGTAAGGGTACAGGACGTGACATAGCCGGTGTAATTGGAAACTCTGCCAATTTGGATTGTAGGAGGAGCATTAAGTATGAGACAAGAGTGCGGCAGGAAACAGCATCAAAGCTAGGTGAGAGGGGCCACTTCATCAAGTTATGGGACTTGGATATTATTCTATTAATGATACCGACATAGTAAAGGGACCTGAGTTGAGGAGAGACAGAGATGTTATAAGGTTGGCATTTTAGGTTGAATCACTCCCTGACCGTGTGAAGAACACAGTTGGGGGATGAGGCGAGAATTAGGAAAACCAGGTAGAACAGAGTTACTGTAGTACTAGAAAGAGATGAAGACTTGCACTAGGGCAGCTGCAGAAGAAATGGTGAGAGGAGGACTGGCTCGGGCTGGATTGGGAGATGAACTTGGCACCGTGAGAGAGAGGAAACAAGGAGGACTCCCAGGAAGAGAATGGGTCCCTACTCACAGAGAAGGGAGGGAACAGTCAGGTGTGGGGCAAGGTAGTGAGTTCATCTTATACATCTTGAGTTTGGGGCGCATCTAACTAATTGAGGGAATGTCCAACATGTAGCTGAAGATATGCTTGAAGCTTGATGGGGATGGGGAGACGGTTGGGACCAGAAGTATGAAATTTTGACCACAAGCTAGAAAGCAGTGGTAGAGACCAAGATGATGGCAAAACCACTGCGGTAATACATAGTATGAGATGGACAAAGGGCTGGACCAGCTCCCTGGGAAACGCCAGGGAGACTGAGGCCTTTGTCTCCTCTCCTTTCCCAATATTTCTTCAAATCCTTACCCATCTGCAGACCTGTGCTTGAGATTTTGTATAAAGAGATAAAAGTCCCTCAATCCATGATGATGCTTACTAGGAATCCATCCTGGGGGATATAGCACAGGGAGTCACATGAGCACCAAGTTTTAAGATGTATCTGATCCTTTCCTGAGAGAATTTTCTGATGGAAGAAGTAGAGGAAGTGGAGAAATATTGCAAAGGGAGTCTGAGGGTGGACAGAGCACATATGGTTCCTTTGTGGTTAGGCATGATGGCTCAGATGGTAAAGAATCCACCTGCCATGTGGGAGACCTGGGTTCGATACCTGGATTGGGAAGATTCTCCAAAGAAGGGAACGGCTACTCATTCCAGTATTCTGGCCTGGAGAATCCCCACGGACAGAGGAGCCTGGTGGGCTACCGTTCATGGGGTCGCAGACTTGGACACAACTGAGCGATTTTCACTTCACTCTGGTTAGGGTTCAGACTGCAACTCAACCTGCCTCTTAGTTTCTGTTGAATGCATTCAGCTCGGGCTTCAATTTTCTCATCTGAAAATGAGGATTACACTAGAACGTGCTTCATAGCGGTGTTTAGAGTGCTGCACAAAGCACTTGGAACAATACCTCCCGCACGATAAGTACTATATTAGGCAATATTGTTATATTCAGTGTTAACTTGGGCTGTGGACCTGTGTATGGGATTTTATATTTCTCATTTCCCAGACTGCCCTTTCCTTTGAGAATGGTTCCAATGCAGACCTTATACTGTTGGCTCAGGCTTGCTCTTCCCTCGTGTTTAGCACCTGATGTCTAGGATCCAGTGATTCCTAGGAGGTAGTTTGCTTGTGTTTTGCACTCCAGGTACAGCCTGCTGTTCTTTCCCCTAGTTCCTGCGAGCTCTGATTAAATCACCAAGCACCGCCCACTCCAGACTTACTAACTGCACCAGGAGCACTTCCCTCAGGGACCTGCTCAGAACCCTGCGAGCCAGTTGCCCGGGGAAACAAGCTGGTGATGTCACAAGGTAGACACTTCCAGACCTCTCTGAGGCCCCCTCTGTAGGGCCTGTGGCAGGGCCCAGTTCTGAAAACTTTGCCCAGCCTGAGCATATTCTTGTCCACTCCAAGGCAATGCAGAGACCCTCATTCCCTTCCAGCGGTGTCCGAACTCAGGTATGTTGGGGTCATGGCCACACGTCTCTTCCTGGTTCTCTGGCTACAGACCTCTTGCCGTACTTCTTCCCTCCCAGGGAATAGAAATGCCTATGCAAATGGAGTGTGTGGGACAGCTCTCAGTAACTCTTGGTTCTCTAGCATACAGATAAAAATCCGGGGGGGTGGGGGGAGGCAGCTAAAACCCTGGGGCTGATCGATAGAGGATCAAAGGTTATTTCAGATTTCAGAGGGCCTCAGAGACCTTCGGAGCAAGATTACAACACCCTTCCCATTTCTAGTTACTCCCGTCTGTGTGCTAAACGTACCCACAATCTCTTCCACCAATCTCTTCCACCAGGTTTGTCAACCTCATTCTCATTCTCTCAGGATATATTATGGCAACTTCCTCACGCTTCCCTTTGCCCAAAGGACAGGGTAGAAAAGAGAATATCTGGCTGTGAGGATATTTCACTAGACTTGACTTACCGATGAGGTCATTTAATCATGCCCCACCCTAGCCAAATAGTGCAAAGGGCACTTCTTGCATTGCTCCCTGCCCTCTTCAAAGCCTAAATACTGAAATGCACGAGCAAAGCTGCACATTCCCTGCTATTTTCTAAATGAAGGCATCTGAGACTCAGCCATAATCCTCTCCCCCACGTTTATCAGGAACAGGAGCCTATGAGGGAAGCAAAACCCAGCTGCGTTGGAGTTGTCAGTCCCAGAGGGGTGTGTTTTACGGTGCTCGTCTCTGGCCTGCCCTAGGGCTTCTGCTGTTACAAGGACTCTGGAAGGAAGCTGCTCACTGCTCTCTGCTTAGACCTAGCCATGACGAGGACATCTACGTGTGTATATCACTTGTTTGTCTTGAGCTGGTATATCTTCCTCAACTTTTATATCTCACGAGAAGGAGAGGATCTGCGGAAATCCCAAATCTTTCTAACTGGGGGACAATGGAAGTACCTAACATTCCTTAATCTGGTAAGTACGCATCAGGAAGCAAGCTATTTGTCTCTAATATCAGTGCCTTAAACGTTAACACCCTTTGGTTTTATCCAGTACAAAATTCCATGATCTTTCTTCTTCATAGTTTGTGAGTTTGGGCATTCTCTTTTACTTGGCAATTTGCTCTGAGAAACCCACTTTGGGAGTTATCCATAGCTACCTCCTGTGCTGACTAATTGTGAAACACTTTTTAAAATTCTCTTTTAAAGAAACTTATCTCTTTTTTTAAAAATTATTAAAAATTGTTATTTTTAAAAATGTTTAACTGGAAGATAATTGCTTTACAATGTTGTGTTGGGTTCTGCCATACAACAGTTGGAATCAGATATTAGTCAGTTCGTCCCGCCCACTCCTTCCCCTGCTGTGTCCACAACTCCTTGCCCCCATTGGATGTTTATTTCTCCTCTGCTCAAGCCCCCTCATGAATATGCATGTTCCCTTAGCTTGAAACCTCCCCAGTTTTGCTATTTGGGGAGACACTACTTGAGGAGAGATCCCCAGTGTTCTCCTTACCTGCTACAGGTAATAAATCCTTCCTACTCAGGAAAAAAAAAAAAAGAATCTTACCCTGAAGTGCTTCTCAGATGAGCCTAAACGAGGAACTAAAGTCATAGTCTCATGGTTTCCTTATGACATTGACAACATATGCAGAAGAGATTTTGAACTTTGCTTGGGGAAGTCTGTGAGGGAAGGCAGAGTGGCGTATGTTGCGTAGGAAGTGCAATTTCCAGTGGAGGAATAATGCCATTTTACAGCACACCCAGACTAACAGATTTATCTAAGAAAAGCAAATACATTTTGCCACATTCAGATCCCACTTCAATTTTTTTATAGGCTCAGGCTCTATCTTAAAGGACAAATCACCCAACCAAATGGCAAATGCACATTTTCAACCATCCACAAACCAATCATATCGCTTGCTCCTTTCTTCTCTTCCTAGCCCAGCTGACCACAATGGGATGAATGAAATGATGAAGTATAAGTGAACGGGAGAAAAATAGATTTCTAAAAAACATTTGGGGAATATGTAACATTATTTTTGGAGTTAAAAGCTAAGAATGCTGTATCCTTTGGAGATGCTAATTTAAGCTTTGGAATTTTTAACCTAAATGTAGGGTGCAACATAAGTATCTGATTCCAATTTTTTGGCATCATGATCCAGGCATACGTAATGCATGGTAAGAAAAAAAAAATGACTCTCTGTAATGCTAAGGAGAGGAAATTCAGAAAGCTCAGTTCACAGAGGCCTGGAATTTCAGCTTCCTCCTCACTGGTAATCTGACTTTGGTACCTGAAGTTTGAGATTTGAGGTCTGTGTACATGCTAAGTCGATTCAGTCATGTCCAACTCTGCAAACCTATGGACTGTAGCCCACCAGGCTCCTCTATTCATGGGGTTCTCCAGGCAAGAACACTGAATGGGTTGCCATGCCCCCGTCCAGGGGCTCTTCCTGACCCAGGGATCAAACCCTTATCTACTGCGTTGCAGGCGGGTTCTTTACCACTAGTGCCGCCTGGGAAGCCTGAGTACAGCTCTGCCATGCTTGAAAAACATCAAAGTGACTGCCTGTTTCAATCGTAGAATTTTATGAAAACAAGTAAGCAGAAAACAATAACAAAAAACGATTTTGTAGAATTAGAATAATACAGCAAAAGTCTCAGCTTTCTGTATCTATTTGCTTTATATTAAGAATGGTCAATGTAAAGGGAGCAGTGTCAGCCAGGACTCATGATCTAATCAAATCTAAATTTTAGTATGGCTGTCCTATCTCACTCTCAGGTCAGTTCTGTCACTCAGTCGTGACCAACTCTTTGCAACCCCACGGACTGCAGCACTCCAGGCCTCCCATTCCATCACCAACTCCCGGAGCTTACTCAAACTCATGTCCATTGGGTCGGTGATGCCATCCAAACATCTCGCTCTCTGTCGTCCCCTTCTCCTCCTGCCTTCAATCTTTCCCAGCATCAGGGGCTTTTCAAATGAGTCAGTTCTTTGCATCAGGTGGCCAAAGTATTGGAATTTCATCTTCAACATCAGTCCTTCCAATGAACATTCAAGACTGATTTCCTTTAGGATGGACTGACTGGATCTCCTTGCAGTCCAAGGGACTGCAACGCCAACAGTGTTCTCCAACACCACAGTTCAAAAGCATCAATTCTTCAGCACTCAGCTTTCACACTAAGCGTGGCTAACAGCGGATTCATCACCTATTCCCTCAAACCAGCTTAGTGACTTCTAGCTCAGTTACATGTCCCAGAGCCATCACATTTCCAAGACCAGAGAAAGACAGTCATCTGTCAAAGACACATTTCCTAGTGCTAATTCCCTGAGTAACAAAAGGAAGACTTTTCTGCATTCTTTAGCAGTATAGTCTCTTTGGACATCTTTGGGCCCTTTGAAATGGGCTGAGAGGGGCTTACCTGTGGCTGTTTCCTTTTTTTTAGTTGTCATCTTGAAAATGTGACTTAATGAAGCATTTTCCAACTGATAAAGATGGGTTAAAAATATTTTTAGAGGATTAATTTAAGGTCAGATTTCAAATACGTGACTTCATGTATGAGCCACATATGAGTAATGAACCACCAAGTCCTGTTTCCCCTCTTGCTAGGCTCTCCCCTTCTCCCCTAGTCGTATCGCCCCTCTCATTGTAGGCACTTATTAATTGGTACCTAGATGACCAGATCATCTCTTCACTGTCCTCTCACTATCAGTCCAACCATCCATCACTCAGATTTCAGATTAATCTTCCCGACAAATGGTTTTGGTTTTATTTTGTTTCAAACATCGTGAGCCTGATTGGGAAGTGTGGTCAGCTATTCAAGAAACTAGAGTGGCTCCCTCCTACCTCACAGGATCAATCGAAAGTCCTGATCTAGGAGCTCACTGCCTACTTCGCTCTCTTTCTGGCGCTCCCCTCCCCAGTAAGGCTGGTCCGTTCTCCGGGAAGCCCTGTGTCTTCTCCAGTGTTGGTCCCCAGGCTTCTGCGGTCACTGCTCTATCCACAGTCACACCCTCCTTGAACAAAAGGCCCCCCTGCTTCTCCACCACGTTGCTGCTTTCCCAGACCACATGAAATCTCAGATCTTCCTTAAAAATCTCTGCTGAGCCTCTTTGTTTTTTCCAGATTTGTTTTTCCCTTTCCCTGAGTTTTTCCAGCATCTATTAGTCTCTGCTTATTTATGTATTGTTTGCACATCTCCACCCACATGTGATTCTTAACATTTCAATTTGTAAATAGCTCTAGAACAGTAGTTTGATCTCCAGTCTTCACCAGCCCTAACATTCTACGAGTCTCCATTGTATTATAGTGATGGGCACAGATTATCCCCATAATAAAAATTTGGTGCCTTTGTATATTGACTGGACTTGACCTCAGACTTTTCTGCATTCCTGAGCAGTACAGTCTCTTCGGACAGCTTCAGGCCCTTTAAATGGGCAGAGAGGGGCTTACCTGTAGCTGTTTCCTTTTTGTTAGGTGTCGTCTTGAAAGTGTGACTTAATGAAGCATTTTCCAATTGATAAAGATGGGTTGAATATGTTTTAGAGGATAAATTTAAGGTCAGACTTCAAATATGTGACTTCACGTGAAATACTGGGCCTTAAAATTTGTAGCTCTTGGGGTCTTAAAGGATCGTGTTTCCTAATGATTAGTGTTAGCAAATGACTAATTAACTAATGGTTGCATTTATAAAGTCACAGAGGTCTCATAACTTACTATAACACTCTTGGATTTATTTTACGTAAATTTACTGAAGTCAGTACCCCATCCTGCTTCCAGGAAATTTACACCCCTCGCCTTTAAATGGGGCTTCCTAGGTGGCTTCTTAGTGGTAAAGAACTGCCTGCCAATTCAGGAGACATGAGAGATGCAGGTTCGATCCCTGGGTCAGAAAGATCCCCTGGAGGAAGGCATGGCAACCTACTTCAGTATTCTTGCCTGGAGAATCCTATGGACAGAGGATCCTGGTGGGCTACAGTCCATGGGGTCGCAAAGGGTCAGTCAGACATGACTAAAGTGACTTAGCATGCCCGCACTTCTTTAGACAGCCTTAATTTCTAGTGGGCTGAATATCCATTATGGACCCTGAGAACAAAGTCTGACTTAATACAAGTCAGCATTCTAAGAGTGTCTCATTTCTTTCTGAGGCCACCTCAGGGGATTCAAAGGATTGACGCCTGGGGCGTGAGGTGATTTGTGGGAATTTCACGGAGAACTGGTCACCATGACCGATTCCTGCCTGGTGCCTAAGGAGAGTAGAGGAAGGAGAGGAGAGATGTGAGTCTCTGAGGGAGTAAACTGACCCAGGGAAGAGGCAGCCAGTTCTCTGTGGAGAGGGAAGGCAGCATAGCCTAGCGGTTATCATTGGCTCTAGGAGCATGGGCTCTGTGGGCAGCTCCTCGGTTCTACCACTCCTGACCCCAGGCTGGATATTTCTTTGTCTCTTACTTCCAAATCTGTCAGACAGAAAAAAAATAGTGCTTAACCACAGACTGACTGTGAGGGACAAAGGACCTGACATGAGGGAAGCACCCAGAATGGTGTTAAGCAGTAAACAGTGGAATGAGAAGATGGGAGAATGCTGGTGAGTTTCTAGTCATCTCAGCTAGAGCAGGGGTGGGGCAGAGGGGAGGGGATTTTGTGGGACATCAGTCCCCTCCCTGAGCACCATGGGTGGTGGGTCATGGATTCAGGCAAGGATCACCCACGTGCCTCACTGCTCAAGTATCTGCCTCCATGGGCTTTGTGCTCCAACTCCCCAGCTGGCAGAGGCCCACAGTGGAGTCCCTGCTTTATCTACGTAACAGAGGCCCAGTGGATGCTCAAGGGGGTGGGGGCAGCACCCTAGGGGAGAGTCTGCAGGCTCAAGTAGAGGGCAGTGAATCCCACTGAATGTGAAAGCTCCCAGAAGCTGGGCATGGAGATCAGGCAGTGCTGTCGGACACCCTCCGGGTGCTCATGTTGGCAGGGCTTCCAGAGCCTTGATCTTCCACAAACGTTACGTTCCCTCCACTCTGTCTGCTCCACTTCCATCCAGGGGTGGTCCTGGATTCCCCAGGGAATGCAAGCTGGGGAGAGGAGATAGAGGGAATTTTCAGCTACAATTTAAACTGGCTTGCAGAATTCATAGAGTTTGCTGGATTTTCCTCTTTTGAAAAATAAACTTCCTTCTGAAACGTGGTTGGAGGTGGTGCCTCATAACTGGGATCTCCAGGGGAGATTCTGGGCAAGCCCCTCCCTGTTTCCCACGCCCCACTTTATCGACAGAGGCACTGATATTTCCCTCCGCTCTTCATATAAAATTGCCCAAGTCAGGCAGCTCTGACTCGAGTATCATCAAGCTGTCTGGCTCTTTGGCTTCCCTGGTGGCTCAGATGGTAAAGAATCTGCCTGCCAATTCAGGAGCCCCATGTGTGATCTCTGGGTCAGGAAGATCCCCTGGAGGAGGAAATGGCAACCCACTCCAGGATGCTTGCCTGGAGAATCCCATGGACAGAGGAGCCTGGTGGGCTACAGTCCATGGGGTCACAAACAGCCAGACACGACTGAGCTACTTTCACTTTCACTTTCAGGCTCTCAGGATGACAACAGCAACTCCAGTGCATAGGTCCTCAGGGATGGCAGAGCAGGGCCAGGGGGAGAGAGATGCTTGGGGACATCTCATCGTCCAAAGTCCAAGGTAACCCGTGAACAGTGAGAAGACAGGGATTCATTTACAGTATACAGAGCCCACTTCCATACTTGGGACCAACCTCTGATTTCCATCATCAGTCTAATATATTCACTCTCAAGCTCAACAGAGTCAGAAATAAATATACTTAACTGTCTATTCCACAAAAACGCTTGAGACCACTGCTTTTACCTCTCAGAGAGCGGAAAGAATGTGGGCTGATAGGAGGGGAGAGTCCCCACCAGCACCCGAATAAAAGAACTGCAATTTATTGAGTAACCACAACAACCTTTTGGGAAGTTCACTCTGCACAGTATAAAGACTAGTGGCTGAAGGAAGGCCTAGCTTCCTGGGTGCCCCTCACTTGCCGTGTTCTCCTGAGTGAGTTACCTACCTTCTCTGTGCCTCGTGCATAGTGGCTGTGTGGTGTGGCGCACGGACTCCTGCCCTTCCCAGCCTCAAGGTACTCAATCCCCAGCTCCTGGGAGGAGGGTTGACTGCTGATTCCTTACATGCGAGCGCCTGTCCCGCAGCTGTCCTCAGCAGAAGGGAGCAGCCAGGACCAGGGCTTAAGGCCAGTGACCAGCGGACCTGGGCTCCAGAGGCTGGCCTCCAGGGCAACTCTGACGGCAGAGCGAGCTCCAGAGCTCCTTCCCAGAGTGCGAGAGCAGCTGATGGCCCTCAGCTGCACTGCCCTTCCGGTTTTCCTGGCTCCCTTCCTCTTGAGCCCTCCTCTTTGAACACTCGGCAGGTAGCTCTCAGCATCTCAGATGCTGTTTCTCGAGGAACCTGACCCACAAAATGTGAGTCAATGTACAGAAACGGTTCCTCTGCCACCGCCTCTTTCTTCTTCTTCCTAATAAAGACATATTAACATAGAGCCTGCCCTGGTCTGTATCATGTCTAATTTCTGGCACCTAACAGACATTCTGTGAATGTTGGCTGCACATGATTAAAACATGACTCCCACTGCTAAGAGTGACTTTCTAGAGAAGCCCATCCCACTGGTAAGACAGTCTACCCCATGGCCATCCTTCCCCTACACAGAAGCCAGCTGTGATCAGCTGCACAACACAGGCCAAGCACTCTGACAAATATATCTTCCTTCCAACCTGTCCCTCAATGTTCTTAATTCACCACTAGATCTCCAGGGAAGCCCCAGTTCAGATCCATTTGGCAAAGGCTTCCTCTACTTGCCCCAAGCGCCACCACCCTGACCACCACAGTTACATATTAATAAAACTCCTCAGAACTAATCCCCATTTGCTGCTTTATTCTGGATTAATCTCCAGTGCAAGTGTTGCATCATTCTGAAGGCGAGACCTGAGAAAGTCCCAGCCTGTCTGAGTCAGGCACGGAGAGCTGAGCTGGGCGTTGTATTACTTGACTCATTCAATCAGAGCTGTAATGCCTTGCTCAGGAAATTTGTGGAATCTCCCTCTGTGGAATTATTTTTAAATGAAGCAATTCTCATTTCCTGGGATAGGTTAATAGGGTTCTGGCTTAAAGCAAGGAAAATAAACTTGATGGCTTAGAAAGGTTAATAAGCTTCTGTGTTCTCAAGATTTTTGTGAATCTTGTGAAGACGTACAAATGTAAAAACTGAATATCCTTTAGCTGTGGTTTCTTAAATTGCACTAGTTATAAAAAATGTAAATTAAGCTCTCCCAGGTGGTAAGTTTGTCAGCTAGCAATAAAAATGGAAGACCGTGAACAAACTTAGATCAGCAGCATTTCAGGAGAAGGCATCAAAGAGCCAATGGAATTACGCAAGAAAACATAAATTAGAGGACAGCAACTCTGAAGTAAACCCTGACTGAGAAGATACCATCAGCTCTGCTTTTCTGAGCAGCCAAAATAGTTGAGGAATGTAAACAACAGTAGTTTTGTTGTAAGAGCCATAAAAGGTGGCCAGTGGTCCTATCTTCTTTGAATGCTACTGTATTAATTTGCTGCTATAACAGCGCACCACAGGCTAGGGGACTTGAACAGCAGAAATTTCCTCAGAGTTCTGGAGGCCAGAAGTCCACGACCAAGCGGTAGCGGGGTTGCTTCTACAAGCCTCTCTTGTTGGCTTGCAGATGGCTGCGTCTCCCTGTCTTCACGTGGTCTACCCTCCGTGTGGTTCTGTGTCCTTATCTCCTCTTCTTATAAGGACACCGGTCCACCCTACCGTCCTCATTTTAACTTCATCAGCTCTTTAAAGGCCCTACGTCCAAACACAGCCCCTTTCTGAGGTACTGAGGGTTATAACTTCAACATGTGAATTTGGGTGGGGGAGTGGGTACCATTCAGTCCATAACAGCTGCCATGTTCCCCTTGACTATTCTTTCTGTGAGTGTCTTCTCAACATTCCAGTGTATCATCCTTAGAGAATGAGCAGACGAGTGTCCGTTTTGTGAGCTGATTCAAACCTGGCCTCAAGGCCTTCCCTGAAGCCTCCCTCTCCTTGCTCCCAGCTCTGCTGTGAGCATCCTCTAGGCCCTGTGTGCCTGCTCAGTCGCTTCAGTCCCGTCCGACTCTGTGGCCCCATGGACTGTAGCCCACCAGCTCCTCTGTCCATGGGATTCCCCTGGCTAGAATACTGGAATGGGTAGCTATGCACTCCTCCAGGGGATCTTCCCAACTCAGGGATCAAACCTGCATCTCTCATGCCTCCTGCATTAGCAGGCGGGTTCTTTACCTTTGAGGGCTTCCCTGATAGCTCAGTTGGTAAAGAATCCGCCTGCAATGTGGGAGACCTGGGTCCGATTCCTGGGTCGGGAAGACCCCCAAGAGAAGGGAAAGGCTGCCCACTCCAGGATCTGGCCTGGAGAATTCCATGGACTGTATAGTCCACGGGGTCTCAAAGAGTCAGACACGACTGAGCACCTTTCATTTTCTTTACCTTTAGGGCTACCTGGGAAACCCTCAAGCCCTCACTCTCCCTTATTTATTTCTTTTGGCAACCCCCTATCCCCTGCCTCCTGGGCTCCTCCACAAGGGCCCCATAGAGACTCCTTGTTGATGCAGACGGTGGCGCGGCACTGCGGGTGGAGATCAGTGGAGACAAGGCTGCCTCATGTCCACAGTGGGCATCTCTCCAAGGCAGCGTCCGCCTGCGAGCTGAGGGGAGAGGGGAGACGGGGTTGATGGGTTTGTGGGCTCAAGTTGTGTCGGAGAAGGAGAAGCCCCGGAGGCTGTGAGTAAGAGCCGGTGAGAGCCCACTTTCCGTGTTCTGCAACTGGGAAAAGGCAAGAGAAAGTCAGGATGCGCTTGACGTGGGATGACACGAGGAAGGTCCCTGCAGAAAGCAGTCACGTGGACTTCACATGCTGGGCGGAGGCCGCTCTCCCCGAGGAGGGAAAACCTGGCAGACGCTCAGTGCTCAGCGCGTGATGAATTGCCGTGTTGACAGAACGGTGCAGGCCTCCTCACCGGGGCCCAGGCCCCCGCCGGCCCTCCCTGACTCCAGCAGCTGCCTACGCTGTCCTCGGGGGGCGAGCTGAAGGCCGCTGGGGAGGAAGGAAGGAGAGGCCTCTGCAGCCAGCTTCCGCGGGCAGAGGCTGCCCCCCGGTTCTGCAGCTCTGAAGGGGCAGAACAGCAGGAGTGAATGACAAGTCCGGGGGTGGTGGCAGCCTCTTCCTGGCCTTTAAAACTGTTGCCCACGGTGGTGCCAGTGGTAAAGAATGCACTTGCCCATGCAGGAGACTTAAAGAGACATGCGTTCGATCCCTGGGTGGGGAAGATCCCCTGGAGGAGGGCATGGAAACCCACTCCAGTATTCTTGCCTGGAGAATCCCATGGACAGAGGAGCCTGGTGGGCTAGGGTCCCATAGCGTTGCAGAGTCCGACACGACTGAAGTGACTTCCCACACTTTGTTGCACACCCATCCTCGCTGGAAGGCCCCCTTCTGGCTTGAAGCTTCCTCCTCAGGGTCAGATAGGCGTTCTTGCATGTTCCTGCTTTTCTATCATCTGGTCATTCTTGGCTACTTTGCGGCCCCTCCTGCCCCTTAGAGGAGGGTGTTTCCTCAGCCTTGGCTGCCTGCTTCTCTCCTCTTCCTTCTGTCATCTCTTCAGAAACCTCATTCCACCATGGAGCTTCACTTTCTGCATCTGGGCAGCCCCGCCTCCCTGGAGACTGCGAGGTCTGCGTTTGCAAAAGCAAGTTCCTCTAGACAAGTGATTCTCAACCTTGGCTGCTCTGATGGAATCACCCGAGAGAATGTTTTAACATCCTGAAGCTAGGTTGCACCCGAAGACTCATTACATTAGAATCTTTGGGGGCTGAGAATCAGACTTCGGGATTTTTTGGAGTCATTTTTAATTCTCCCACCTGGAGACAGTGGTCTCTGGTCTGAGCTCCCACAGTGGTTTCATCTTTGTTCTTAGACAACTGACACGTGGTTTGTTTGTTTGTGGGTTGTAAAGTCTGGCTTGAAAAACAAACTGGGTTTCCTGGCCTTGATATTTATCAACCATGAGACTTCAGGCAAGTTTGTTCAGCCTCAATTTTCTCGTCTGTAAATGGGATGTGGAGAGGAATAATACTACTTACCTCAGGGGGTTGCTACAAGAAACTGAAAGCTTAGATCAGTGCCTGGCATACAACAGGAAATCAATAAAAGTCAACTATTACCCCCAAATCAGCTATCATAGTTTTGAGTAGTCAGTAAGATTTGTAAATGATAAATTTGTGTCTAATCCAGTGGTTCTAGAACCTAAGCCTTTAAAAAGATCACCTGAAGAGTTTATTAGAAAACAAATTCCTGGGCTCTATCCCCAGAGTCTCTGATTCTGCAGGCTGGGGATGGGGTGGGGAGGGGCTGAGCACCCTCATTTCTAACAGACTGGGGGGCATTGCAGGTCTGAGGACCCAGGTGGGAGCGTCCCTGCCCTCTTCCCCCAGCGTCCTTTCCTGCTCACCCCTGCTGCCGCAGGAGTGGCAGGAGGCCAGCTTGGCTAGAGGTCTTCTAGGGTCCCGGACACCGAGATTGTTTTCCAGCCACCGATGTGGTTGATCATTAATTAGTCCAACTGCCCAGGTACCAGAACTTGCCTGACTCAGACTCGGAGCAGAGTCCAGGTTGTTCTTTCTGTACCAATCAGAGCTCTCAAGGAACAGGATGGATTCTGAGGCAATAACTCAAAACCAGCTCCTAGTCTGTACTGTCATGACACTTTTTAGAAGCTGTGGGTTTGTGGCAAACTGTGCGAATGGACAGAGTCTGCTCTGATTGTGATCTATGTCCTCAAAAACGACCCTGCTTCTTTTTTTTTAAATAAAAAATTATTTATTTTTAATTGAAGGATAATTGCTTTACAATATTGGTTTCATTTCTGTCATACATCAGGGGGGGCTTCCCTGGTGGCTCAAACGGTAAAGAATCTGCCTTCAATGCAGGAGACTCAGGTTTGATCCCTGGGTCGGGAAGGTCCCTGAAGAAGGGAATGGCAACCCACTCCCGTATTCTGGCTGGGATGGTTCCACAGGCAGAGGATCCTGGTGGGCTACAGTCCCTAGGGTCGCAAGGAGTCAGGCGCGACTGAGTGACTAACACTTTCACTTTCACTGGCAGATATCAGCTGGAATTAGCCATAGCCAATGTACGTATGTACATAGCCATTGTACATATGTCCCCTCCCTCTTGAACCTCCCTCCCACCTCCCACCTTTCCCCTCTCAGGCGAGGAGAACAGACTTACAGAGACGGGCAGGGGGGAGGAAGGAGAGGGTGAGACGGACAGAGAGAGAAGCAGGGAAGCACATACGCCGCCATATGGGACACAGATAGCCAGCGGGGATTTTCAGGATGACGCAGGGCACTCAGACTGGTGCTCCGTAACAGCCTGCTTCTGTTTTACCCCCAAGGTACTCAGATGTACCCGAGCCCACCAGGTGCTCTATCCCTGTGGACTGAAATCACTCCCTCAGACAGATAGTCTCTGCAAAGCCTTCAGATTGACCCTCTTTGTTTTTAGGTGTTTTTTTTTTTTTTTTTTTAGTTTATTTATTTTAATTGGAGGCTAATTACTTTACAATATTGTAGTGGTTTTGCCATACATTCTCATGAATCAGTCCCCTCTTAATGAGGCGAGGAGGGGGCACTGGCTTCTTCCTCAGACACGCAAGATGCTGCTGTGTGGGTGTCCCCCGGGGGAGCACAGAGGTCCTTCGCAGTGCTCTTGACCCTGATTCTGGCTTCTCTAATGAGATTGCAGCACCAGGCTTTTAAAGCCATTTTCTTCCGAGGAAGGAGCCAGAACACATCCACCACTGAGTCTGGTGCTGTGCCCTGGTGCTGTTTACTTGATTTTCCCCTCCTCTGTGCAGCCAGGGCATCTATCTCATTACATTCTCCTGTTAAGCGGACTCTATTCTGTTTCCATTTTCACTCAAGTCCATTATGCTAACTACTGTACACATTATTATCCCCTAAACAACTTTACACATTCCGTTTTAGTGAGCAAGGTCAGGGCCCAGTGAGCTGAAAGACCAGCCTTCCAGTTGGCTCCCAACCAGAACAGCCAGCAGCCCCCTGCTCCTCAAATCAACCCTGCTCCCAGAGGGATGGCGCTTCACGTCAGTGAAGAATGTATTAATTAAAGGAAATGAAAATGTGCTCATTTGTTGTAATGAATTTAGGTCTTGCAGGCCATTTTCTTCGGGGTGGCCTGCCTGGAAGATGTGCTGAAAAGAACCAAAGGGAAAAAAGACATTAAGTTTGTAACGGCCTTCAGGGACCTGCTTTTCACCACACTGGCTTTTCCGATATCCACAGTAAGTTACAAAGATATACAGGTGATATAATGCACGTGTCATATGGACCAACGGTTCTCCTAGGCAGCAAGAGCCCATTACTGTAATCCATGGCAACTGCATTTGCATAAATAGCCCGAGGACTGCATTGCACTGCCCAGTGTCTTGGGGAAATAAGACACATCACTGCCAAGATTTATCATTAGCTTTTGTATCTTTGTGAATGTTTGATATGAGATCCTTATTACTGTCTGGCAGGGAAGTCTAAAGGACCTTTCTTAACCAAAATACATCCAAGATAACCTTGGTTCCAACAAGATGACGGGAATGGAGGGTGCTAAAGATGGACAGGGAGGCCTGGCGTGCTGCGATTCATGGGGTCGCAAAGAGTCGGACACGACTGAGCGACTGAACTGAACTGAAAGAGGGAGATGAATAACTTGCCTTTCCTACATTTGGTTTCACTTGAACAATAAGCATTTGTTACTTTTGCAAGTGGAAACCATTTTTTTAAAAAAGGTATGAAACCTTCCAAAGTTGACATTTTGAGAGGAGAGAGACAGTCTGTCTGAAATACCTGGGGTGGGGCCCACAGTGCGTGGTGCCTCATGCATTTTGTTGAATGAGTGGACATCGGGAAAAAGTAAGACATATGCCAGGGGCAGTTGTAGCTGGTACTGTCCACATTTCTACAACATCACTCACGATCTCATTCATTAGTTAGAATGAAAACAAACTGAAGCCAGGCACACCAGTGGCCCAGCAGGGCCTGTAATGAAAAATGACTATCTCCTTCCACCTGTCATTGTCCTGCTTCCTACAGTATTGAGACTTTAAACTTAAATCCAGCATGAAACTCTCCAAGCACTAATGAGTTCTCAGATGGCAGAGCAAGTACTGGCATTCCAATCTTACTTTGCAGGACACCTTCTCCTCCACCCCCAAAAATCTTCTAAAGCCCAAGTTGCTTAACAATGGAGTTTATTCATTTTTTCTAAGAGTTAGAAATTGAGCCTTTGGAATTTAAGAAGATAGGACAATCAGAAGATTAATGTTTTGTTTTGTTTTTTTATCTCTGCATTGATTTTGTAGCATGGAAGGCAGAGACTGAAAAGATAGCCAAGGGGTACAAGAGGATGGAGATCAATCCAGCGTTCTGAGCAAGAAAGAGATCCAACTGTCAGTTAACTAGCTTGGTGGATTATCCTGGGGGCTTGTCACTTATCCTCCCCCCCAACCCCGACCCCGTCTCCCTGCTCCCCTGGCCACGCCTACCTAGAGAGTGGGCAAGCTGTAAGGCTTAGCCACTCCATTTGGCTGCTTTCAACCTCCTGGGGAAGCTTAGAGAAGAGAAAAGTCATTGGTTAAAATGAAATGACTTAACGATCTGCAAATTCTGTTTCTCTACATCCTCTTTGCCTGCCACAATGACAACTGATTCCTAACTCTCTCAAGTCCCCAGAGACTGAGCGTTGTAATTCTGTGATTAATAATTTTTTCCTTCATTTAATAATTCTATATAAGAATGTATCTTTAAAACTGGTATCTATTTTTATTTTGCTATGTTTCTCAACTATCTTAGGAAGCGCTGATTGAAAATAAACCTAATGGTGTTATTTTTCTGTTCTATTTTGCAGTTTGTATTTCTGTCATTCTGGATTCTCTTTCTCTATGATAGAGAACTCGTTTACCCTAAGGCCCTAGATAACGTCTTTCCAGTGTGGCTGAATCATGGAATGGTGAGTAAAAGGAAAATTTAGTGAATCCTGAAAAGCAGTAGACTCTGTTCTGAGAACTCCAAGTGCCTTATTTATGTTTCCAAGCTTCTCCTCAAGCCCCGGCATCCCACTCACTCCTCCCGCTTCACCCTGTCACTGTTTATTTAAAGAGCACACAGAACATGAAATGAACAAAAAGTGGTGCTGTAGTCAGAATCACTGAGAGCAGATGGGATGTCCAGGCAAAACTCTTGCCAAGTTGCTTATGAAGTCATCGAAAAGACATGAAACCAAACGGACAGGCAACTTCTTGGAGGTTCCAGTCCTGAAAGAGAAGCACCTTCAGCAAATATTAATAACGTGTAATGAGATTCCTACCTGGGAATTGAATCAAGCAAGCTTTAAAATTAATCCATCCTGAATGTTAACTAGACTTACCGTGGTAAACATTTTGCCGTACATACGAACGTCAGATCATTATGTTGTACTCCTGAAAGTAATATGTAATTCCTGTCGATTATACTTAAACACCTCCCCCACCAAACCACCCAAGTGTTCAAAGCATATGTCACAGCTCAGAAGTAATTTCTTAGTCAATACCTGATCAGGAACATTTATCACAAAGTGTTCTGCATAATTCTGTTTCCCATTTGATTTTTTTATTCATGCATTTATTTTTGAGGAACTGAAGAGTACACAGGACCTGTTCTGAGTTATTCAGGTCACAGTATCTGGATGCCCCTGCCAGTGGCCTGCACAAGCAGAGCTGGAGCAGGCCTGCCCAGGTCTGGGATGAAGGAGGAGGTCTGAGTCATGGGCACGAAGCCATCGTTCAGAGTGTTTGCTCCACTTCTCAGTATTTACAAAATGTATTTCCACGTTAGTCAGGTGTTCAGAAGGAGGTCCGAGAGTCTGTGAAGCAAATGACGTTTAAAAACCTCCGGGAAATCACAAGGGAGTTGCGTGTCCAGGCAAAAGGAGAAGGGGTCAGCAGAGGAGGAGATGGTTAGATAGCATTACTGACTCAATGGCCAAGAACTTGAGCAAACTCTGGAAGACAGTGGAGGACAAAGGCATCCGGCATGCTGAGACCACGGGGCCACAAGGACCCAGACTTGACTGAGCAACTGAACAACAGAGTGTGTCAAGGCTCCTCGGGTTCACGGACTTTCTTGCACCCTCAACTTTTCCACTGTCCAAAACGTACACGATTAGCAGTTTGGAAAAGCGGCTCTGTCCACTAACTCTGCTCTACCACACGGCCTGCCCCTTAGGAAAAAAACATACTTTCACTTGAAATATGTTCTCAGTGAGACACTAATTATTAACTAAGGTATACAATTCCAATCTCATTTAGAGTTCAGGACCAAATGTATTAAATAAATCCCAGTGCTCAGAGACCCCTCCTACAACCTTCTCTGTGTCAGATCACCTCCTCACCGTCCCAGCTTCCCATGAGCATTAATCTGAAACCCTTACATAGGGAATATTCTGAATATTTGATGGCACTTACACTGTTAAACGGGCTTCCCAGGTGACTCAGTGGTAAAGAATCAGCCTGCCAATCTGGGAGACACAGGAGATGTGGGTTCAGCCCCTGGGTCAGGAAGATCTCCTGGAGGAGAAAATGGCAACCCACTCCAGTACCTGGAAAAATCCCATGGACAGAGGAGCCTGGGGGGCTACAATCCATAGGGTCGAAAAGAGCAGGACATGACCGAGACTGCACTCACAGACACACACACGTACTGTGTTAAGCCTTTTCCTCAAATAGGAGCCCATTTAATTCACACAACTTTCTTTAAATAACAACTATAATCCTGACTTTTTTTTCCAAATTTAAAAAACACTCAGAAAATTTAAGTGATTTACCTGGGGCCACTGAACTCATAAGTGGGACAGTATTTAAATCCAAGGCTGATTCACTCTTCGTCACCTTATATTACAGTAAGTGCAGAACTTTTGGTTTGATCTGGTTTCATAATTCACCAGGCAATCAAAAAAGATGTCACTTTGCTGATTAACATAGCAAAGTGAGAATTCTCACTTAAAAAAATCCAAAACCCCCATCTGCCTGCTAATAAGCCAAAGCACTACTTAAGAAAATGAAGCTATTTGAGACAACTGACTGAGCTAGACGTTACTGAAATAAAAAGGCAGAGTATTGAAAGTGTCTTTTATCTGGAGCCAAATACATATATCAAATAAATACCTTTTCGAGGTTTTGTTAGCCCAGCTAGTAGTTTTCTTACATCTATTTCAAGCTTCCTACCTCTTTGGGGTACCATTTTCCCTCATGGAAGTAAAGTTAGGTTTCTTCCAAATAGTTGTGATGGTGATGCCCAGCACTTGTGAGCTTGCTAAACAGCCATATGGATTTTTGGTACTTTTGGAAGCAGACAGCTTGATAATGTACATCCTATCCATCAGTTAATTAGCCAGGCAGATACTATACAACAGAGAACACAAAATAGTTGCATACCTTCACAATTGGGGGTTTCTTTTGACCCTGCTCCTTGACTTTTGGCCAATCAGGTAACCCGAATCCTTTAACGTGAAGGTCAAAAAAGGTGGGATGAGAGTGAAAAAGAGAGCAAAAAAGGCAACCTGCCCTGTGTCAGACACAGACTCTTCTGTGATTTTGTTAATTTAATTGGAGAACCTCTCAAGAGAACCATTTCTGGTGACAATGTTGGTGTCAGCAAAACCAGCATTGGGTACACCCAGTAGGATCATCCCCAAACTTCCAGGCTCCTTTTCATGTCTGACCCACATCCAGTGTGCTCACGACTGCCTCTCATCCCTCTCCCCCAGCCTGCCACCCTTACTCTGGACATTTTCTGTCCTCAGCATTAAAGTCTCCTGGTCTGTGGCCTCAAGGAATGCTCTCTGTTAATTTTCTAAATACTGGTACAAAAGAATACAGAAATGACTGTTACTGGGTTAATTTGTCAACACTTCCTACATTGTAACAGTGTCCTCGTGTGACAACTCAAATGAGTAAATAAAAATACCCAGAAACCACCACTGTGGCGGCCAAAGTGATGATGGGTAGTCAAACCGGCATGGATCTAGTTGTCTCCACCTGAGGCTGGGCCTGGCCTTAAAAGGAACCGGTATTGTTCCTTTTTTCCTTTCCACACTATAAGAATTTCTTCTGTACAAATCCAGTGTTATGCTTTCCTGAAAGGGCCTTTCATTTCACAACAGCATTTGCGTTTGCTATTCCTTAGCTTTGGAATATCCTTCCTGTTGTCATTTGCGTTGCTGCCCTGGGATTATTGATATTTGTGCAGTCCTTCGTAGTTTGTAAGGTGCTTATATACACATGCTCAATAATCGGGTGGTATTTTCAAATGCAGAGGGCATCTGCGGGGGTGGGTGGGGTTCTCTGATATTTTCACCTTTCATTTGGAGAAACCTGAATGATGTAGGTTGATTTCCAGAGAAATAAGTTCCCCAGACACCCCAGGTTAGGATCTAACTGTTTCCTCAGTTACTGAGTCCTCCTCCTGCTGTTTAAATCTGTCTTTTCTGGTTCTATCTTTAGTAGTCTTTTAGATAATGCCTGAGGAGTTAATGTTTTCCTGGCAAAACCTGGTGGAATACTTTGTCGTTTCTTTCCCTTCTTTCATGAAGACTGGAGAATGCTTAGCAATAAAACAGTCAGGTTGATCTACTTTAAATAAGGCAGCCTGACCGTGGTGGATGTAGGCATTTAACCGATGTTACTGTTTGGTTTGAATATACAGCAAGGATAGAAAAATGTCAATTAAAGGTGATGATCAGCTTTGAACGGTCTTACTGCAATGGCAAGTCTATTATGAACTAGAGGGGTTAGACTGGAAGGAGACCAAAGACTTGAAACATAAAGGTTTTAGAACTACACTGTGTCAAAGGGGAGAGTGGTATTTCTTCATTTGACAAATATTATGTCACTGTAAGATGATCACTGGATTTGCAGTAGTGATCTCTGGTGACTTGCAGGAGAGAAGTTTGATCAAGGGGGCCAAGGAGAGCCTTGGTAGTGCTGTATGTATTCGATTCCTGCTGCTGCTGTAACAAACTAACACAAACTTAATGACTTAAAACAGTACAAACTATTATTTTGCAGTTCTAGAGGTCAGAAGTTCAAGGGGTTTCCCTCGTAGCTCAGTTGGTAAAGAATCTGCCTGCAATGCAGGATACCTGGGTTTGATTTCTGGGTGGAAAAGATCCCCTGGAGAAGGAAATGGCCACCCATTCCAGTACTTTTGCCTGGAAAATCCCATGGACAGGGGAGCCTGGCAGGCTACAGTCCATGGGATCGCAAGAGTTGGATATGACTTAGCGACTAAACCACATGTTCAAAACGGGTCTTAAGTGGGCTAAACTCAAGGTGTCAGAGCACCGCTCCTCCTGGCAGCTCTAGGGCAGAGTCTGTTTCCATGCCTTGCCCATCGACAGTCTGCCTGCATTCCTCGGTCCATGGTCTCCTCCTACTTCACATCTGTTGCACCATTAAATTCTTAAATCTTCTCTGAACATTTTGTACTCTAGACCAAGTCCACATTAGAAAAAAAAGCTGTGACTGTCAACAATGACCAGAGAAGGGTGTTGGGAAATAACTTGTCATGTGACTCTGCAGAGGGAAGAGCGGCTCTAGCTAAGCCAGTGACTGGATGTGTCAATGCTGTAACCACAGGAAAGATCCTTTTTCACAGCCCTGCCCTAAAGCTCCTGGGCAAGAATGACACTAGAATCATTCATCACACCTTGATATTTACTTTGGTATTTTTTTCAGGTTTAATCACTACAGTGTTATTTATAAATTATCCTCTTGCTTTAAAATACCTTATTCTTTCCATTCATCTCCTAATCTAAAGTAGATTAGGCTCTCCAATGGGACTAGAGAAACACTGAGAAGTTAAATGAATGCTTAAAACTCAGCAGTGAAATCAGAAGCTAAGCTGGGATTAGAAGACAGAGTGAGTTGAGTAAGGACAATAAAGCCATCTTGCCCCTCAGGAAGTCTTAAGGTAAACAGAGGAGATTCTGATAATGAACTTCCAAAGGATTACCAGTCCACTTAGAGTTTTATATAACTAGAACCAATCAATCACAGTGCCTGCTTTCTTCATCACTTGAGAGCAGGAGCCAGAATGGTGAAAGTATATCTTTTTTTTTTTTAATCCCAATTCAGAGAACTTCCAATGTGTGCTAAAGAGTAGCTTTCTTTAATAATTCTATTATCCAGTGATACTCTATCAAGGGGCTGCCTTTTAAATAGAAGAACACCAGTAGAAAATACATCCCAATTTCAAAATCAAGGTCAAAGATTTTTAATGACCAAAAATTATACATGTCTTCTAAGAAGTTACTGGGAATTTGAATAAGTGAAATCATTTGGTGCCCTTGAGGGTTTGCTAGCAGTTCTCCTCTCCTGTGTGATGTAATTAATCCCCACTTCCATGGGAACCATGTGCAATACCACCAAGAGGATGCTAGAGAATAACCAGGATGGAGAAACTCACAACAGAAGATCCTAAACCTCCCTGAAATTCCAAGACAGATAAATAGAACCTAAGTAGGTTCAGTTCAGTTCAGTTCAGTCACTCAGTCATTTTCGACTCTTTGCGACCCCATGGACTGCAGCATGCCAGGCTTCCCTGCCCATCACCAACTCCCAGAGCTTACTCAAACTCATGTCCATTGAGTTGGTGATGCCATTCAACCATCTCATCCTCTGTCATCCCCTTCTCCTCCTGCCTTCAATCTTTCCCAGCATCAGGGTCTTTTCAAACGAGTCAGTTCTTTGCATCAGGTGGCCAAAGTACTGGAGTTTCAGCTTCAGCATCAGCCCTTCCAATGAATATTCAGGAGTGATTTCCTTTAGGATGGACTGCTTGGATCTCCTTACTGTCCAAGGGACTCTCAAGAGTCTTGTCCAATACCACAGTCCAAAAGCATCAATTCTTCAGTACTCAGCTTTCTTTATAGTCCAACTCTCAGATCCATACATGACTACTAGCAAAACTAAAGCTTTGACTAGACAGACCTAAGTAGGTAGGGGAGCATTAAAGTCCCATGATCTCAGAACAGAAGTGAAAATGCCCACAAGCAGCCTGGTAGAAAGTGGGAAAGCCTTCTCTGATAGATCTGAATGGACATCCCCTTCCTAATTAGGGAGCCAGCACAGAAAAGCCCCTTCATGCTTCTAGCTGCTTCGTTACCCGACAGCAGACACTGAGAGCTGCAGAGTCCTGCCCTTGAACAGGGAGCTGCTGACAGACTCAACCAGCGCCCACATCTCTTTCCCTGGTCTCTTCATCTTCTCTGCCTACAGAGCAATCACTCATGCCTAACTGGGAATTGAGCCTCTCCAAGTCCTCTAATCTTACTCTCACCTCCAGGGCTTTGGGTTACCAACCAGGAGATGATTTCTATGAGCTTCCTTGGTGACTCAGTGGTAAAGAACTAACCTGCCAGTGCAGGAGGTGCTGATTCCATCCCTGGGTCGGGAAGGTCCCCTGGAGGAGGAAATGGCAACCCACTGCAGTATTCTTGCCCGGGAAATCCCATGAACAGAGAAGCCTGGTGGGCTGCAGTCCATGGGGTTGCAAAATGTCACACAGGACTTAGCAACTAAACCACCACCACAACAAGATTTCTATAGAGAATTATCTAGTCTATTTGATGGTGATTCCACTTGCCCACATATTATACATCCATCGCATGGTTTCCTAGCTCTCACATGCTTATATTCAAAGTTTTGAATTCCCAGCCCTGCCCTCTGTCCCTCCCAACCCAATGGGCACATTCATTTATATATAGGTACTTGCTTGCCAGGTGCTTCCTAAATCTCAACAGCTCTTCCAACCCACCGTAACTTACCAGCTTCAGCCCTTTTCTATCACCTTCATGTACTCATTAGACTCATGCATTTTCTCTAAAAGTTTATATTTAGAACAAAGCCGAAGAGGAGTGAGAACATGGAGACGAGAATGAACTCTTTCTCTAGGGACCTAGGGAGTTCGTGAGTGTTGAGCCACGTGAGACGGGGTGACTGCCAGAGCCTATGGGAGTATGAGCAAAAGATTTGCTCAAAGAGAAGATCCTGCTCTTAAGCTCAGTGATTCTACACTGAGTGCTGAATGTATATGCACCGTCTTTTAATACTGGTCTGACAGCCAAAATGGCCCAGATGCCGTTAAAGAGCATCTCCATTATTATGAAAATCTGTAGGCAGGTCGTGCCCATTCCCCCTAGTCACTCAACGAATCAGCTATCTAATTATGAATGTTTAATAACAGAATAAAAACCTGACGTTAGAAACAAGGCTGCCGATCAGGAGCAAGAGGGCATGGCCATTGATTACTTGAAAATACCATTTTTGCTACTGTTTTAGGACATGTGACTAACAGACAATAATGTAGTGATATTTCCCTTTTTAGCCATTTCGTGCTTGACATTCTTTAGCAGCAGTGATTGGCAGAGATACTAAAATACTTAACCTATCAAACAGTATTTAATGAAAGTCTTTTGTCTCCAATCAACCTAGGGAGTTTAGTTTAAGGCTTATATGTGGGAACATTTTTAATTAATATGCATACTTTTTCTGACATATTTTAAAATACTTTGCGAACCTAATCATGTCAGAGTTAGTGGCATTAAAATATCACGGTGATCACAGAAATTGTAAGCTTAGCAAAAAAGGTGCTTAAGAAATATTTGTTGAATGATATTTGACAACTGGAATATTAAGCTGCCTATCCAATGGGAATGACACTTAATATCTTTTGAGACAGTGACTTTTAGAGCATGGTATATATAGTCTAAGACAACTCCAGGTGCAGATCAGCAGGAAATGTGCCATCTGGTGAACCAAACTCTATCTTCACAAAAGCCCTTTCACATCTGTTAAGGTTCTTCTTGGGCTAAAAAGTTTGAATGGATAAATATTAGGAAGAAAGGTGCTGACCCTTGATCCCTAAACCTCAGTTGGGGATGAGTGGAAGCAAAATGTCTTGGCTCTGGGTCTCAGTTGCAGAAATGGTTGATCTCAGATCAACAAGTTTTCTACAAGTTAAAGTTTGATTTAATGTAAAGATTTTACTTAGGTACCAGAAAATCTCAGTTCTAGCTCCATTTCTGGGATTGTCTTGCTGTGTGGTGTTTGGGAAAGCTAATAGACTTACATTGGGTATTAATTCCTTAAAATAGGTGTGTTTACTCTTCTTAATTCTCCCTGATGCTATTGTTGTTCAGTTGCTAAGTTGTGTCCAGCTCTTTGTGACCCCATGGACTGCAGCATGCCAGGTTTCCCTGTCCTTTACTATCTCCCAGAGTTTGCTCAAACTCATGTTCATTGAGTTGGTGATGCCATCCAACCATCTCATCCTCTGTCATCCCCTTTTGCTCTTGCCCTCAATCTTTTCCAGCATTAGGGTCTTTTCCAATGTGTCAGCTCTTCAAATCAAGTGGCCAAAGTATTGGAGTTTCAGCTTCAGCATCAGTCCTTCCAAGGAATATTCAGGGTTCATTTCCTTTAGGATGGACTGGTTTGATCTCTTTGCTGTCCAAGGGACTCTCAAGAGTCTTCTCCAGCATCATAGTTTGAAAGCATCAATTCTTCAGCACGTAGTTTTCTTTATGGTCCTACTCTCACATCCATACATGATTATTGGAAAAACCATAGCTTTGTTGACAAAGGTGATGCTATTAGGAGCAAATAAAATAATATGTGTGCAACATAAATGCTATCAGGGATATGTATCAACCTACGCCAAACTGTTGTGAACTTGGAATCATCGTCACCCCTTATCCATCCTCCTCTGTGTAGCAAGGGGTAAGTTTGGAACCACACGCCAGCTCCTAGAATCTCTTTCTCCATATGGTTCCAGGTAAGAACCATGTGCCAATGAGAGGCACACCCATGAGATGTAAAAGTGGAGATGTAAAGTAAGGAAGCCATTTGTATCTAATGTTCGTTGAAAACAGTTGTGCAGACGTGAGATTAGCATCAGCTCCTGGACAGGCACCCAGGAATCACAGGCTTTTATCCTCAGCGGCTAAGTTCAAGGGAGGCAGTGCCCAGAGACTGCTGAGATTTGCTGCAGCTTCTTGGCCAGCTCCCTTGATCGTTCTCTCGTAGTGGAAGTCTCTGTGACTTTTATTGCTTTCCCTTTTCCAATAACTGCCAATGCCTCTAAAACCTTCATGCTTGAAAACCCTCAACGGGCTCCCCTGTTCTTGGGGGATCCTGACTGATAATGAGAGTGAATTCCTACATCTTTCCAAATCATGCCCTCAACCCTTAACAAGAGGAGAGAGTCATTCATCCAAAGGAAACAAGGTCCTGAGTGATGGCAGTTTCTGGCTACAGAGAGCAAGAGTAGCTTGAAGCAAACACACACACACACACACACACACACACACACACTTTACAAGACATCTCAAATGTCAAACAAAATATTTTAAAAATATTAGTAAACATTTGACTTACAAGAAAATAATGGAAATTCTCCAAAGCTAAAATAAAATAGAAGAGGAGCTAAGGAAGAGTGATGTGCAGGCAATATTTGAAGAGAGAATCACTCATTATTTCTTGGAATTTATGAGAAACTAATCCTCAGATTCAAAAAGTGCAATTAAATATAAGACATACACAGGACACAGAGCATCCATGTCTTGTATGACATCACAGACACCTTAGACAAAAAGATCCTAGAAGTAGCCAGACTAATAAAGTGCATCTTCCCAAAAGAGAACATTGCTACACTGATAGCTGATTTCTCAGTATCAACAAAGAAGCCAGAAGAGGTGGAATCACAGCTTCAAATATCGAAGAAAAAAATGGCCAACCTATTTCCTCACTGAAAGTGTCTTCTGAAACAGGGACAAAGTAAAGACGTGTTTAGACACATCAAAACAGACCTTATCACCTGCAGACCTACATTAGTGGAAAATGCTAAAGGTTATGCTGCAGGAAGATGGAAAATGGTCTCCAAAGGGGAAGTATGAGATACCAAAAGTGATGACAAGTAACATGTTCAGTTTATGGTGATTTTAAAAAGAATGAACTAAAATCCTGGATGAAAATAGGGTAAGTTGAGAGAGAGCTGATTAGAATTAAGTTATACCCCTCCTCGATTGCTGGTGGGGAGGGCTAGAAATAATGATTTATATTAGCCATTACCACATTAAATAAGCATGTTTTAATGTCTAGAATGGGCTTACCTGGAGGTTCAGAAGGTAAAACAATCTGCCTGCAACGCAGGAGACCCACGTTTGATCCCTGAGTCCGGAAGGTCCCTTGAAGAAGGGAATGTCTACCCACTCCAGTATTCTTGCCTGGAGAATCCCAGGGACAGAGGAGCCAGGTGGGCTATAGCCCATGGGGTCGCAAAGAGTCGGACACAATTGAGTGCCTAACACTTTCACTACACTAATGTTTAGATTCAGTTCAGTTCAGTTCAGTCACTCAGTCGTGTCCGACTCTTTGCGACCCCATGAATCGCAGCACTCCAGGCCTCCCTGTCCATCACCAACTCCCGGAGTTCACTCAGACTCATGTCCATGGAGTCAGTGATGCCATCCAGCCTCTCATCCTCTGTCGTCCACTTCTCCTCCTGCCCCCAATCCCCCCAGCATCAGGGTCTTTTCCAATGAGTTGGTTCTTCGCATGAGGTAGCCAAAGTACTGGAGTTTCAGCTTCAGCATCAGTCCTTCCAATGAACACCCAAGACTGATCTCCTTTAGGATGGACTGGTTGGATCTCGTTGAAGTCCAAGGGACTCTCAAGAGTCTTCTCCAACACCACGGTTCAAAAGCATCAATTCTTTGGCTCTCAGCTTTCTTCACAGTCCAACTCTCACATCTATACATGACCACTGGAAAAACCATAGCCTTGACTAGACAGACCTTTGTTGGCAAAGTAATGTCTCTGCTTTTGAATATGCTGTCTAGGTTGGTTATATCTTTCCTTCCAAGGAGTAAGCATCTTTTAGCCACATAGAAATGGAGTGTATGAATTCTACATCAGTAGAAAGGGAAAAAATGAATAGGAAAAAAAACTGATGAAAATTCAAATCCATAGTGAGAGGCTACTCTAAGATGTGGAGACAAGCATGGGAACAGGACCCAGTGTAAAGTAGATTCAAAGAAAGACCTGTTCTGCAGGATTAAATTCCCGTAACTGAGCTATTTCAGTTAATAATGGAGTCAGATATGCTGGGGGGTGGGGATGGGTGCAGTGGCATTATGGGAAGGTCAGAATATATTTGAAAGGGAAACACAAAGTCTCTGCAGTACTCATTTTAAAGGGATCAACAGAAGCCAAGAAGGAAAGAACGATTAAATCACCCTCTTTGTTCATCCATTTATTAGGGACAAGAGCCCCATCCCTCAGGTTATTCCACAGGCTGCTATTTAATAATACTAAATTGTGATTATAGATGAATTTGGTGGTATGTTCTCCTTTCTACTTCTGGCGACTGTCCCTGGAGAGGAGGTCCTGAGAGTTTCCTGGCAATTAAGAAAAGGCTCTTGATCCTAAAGTGATCTCTGGAGGTGATCAAATTGCTTGCCTTTCATACTAGGCAATGTAACAATTAAGCACAAGTTTGGTTTTTTTGGGTTTTTTTTTTTTTTTTTTACTATTCTGGTACATGCTGTGTATTTATTCGTATATAATTAAAGTTTCAGGATTGGGTTTTAAAGTCCCAAGATTGCCTGATTTACCTTCCTGTTAATGTCAACAGGGCAGTTCTGCACACACATCTGCAGAATAATCTGGACCTACTAGTGAGTGGAGGGGTGAGATGCATGTCCTACTTGTTAACTGGGATTTCTCCCACTGAGAGAGCTAACTGGAAACCAAGCTCTCAGCTCTCCCCTGAAGCTGCCCAGTGCCCCCACATGGAGACTTTACCAACAGAGGCATGCATGCGTGCTAAGTCCCGTCAGTCATGTCCAACTCTGTGCGGCCTTATGGACTATAGCCCACCAGGCTCCTCTGTCTGTGGGATTCTCCAACAAGAATACTAGAGTGGGCTGCAGTGCTCTCCTCCAGGGGAATCTTCCCAACCCAGGGATGGAACTCACGTCTCTGTGTGTCCTGCGTTGGCAGGTGGGTTCTTTACCACTAATGCCACCTGGGAAGCCCTCGGGGGCTACAAAAGAAAGAAAGTGAAAATGAAGTCCCTCAGTCGTGTCCAACTCTTTGCAACCCCATGGACTGTAGCCTACCAGGCTCCTCCATCCATGGACTTTTCCAGGCAAGAATACTGGAGTGGGTTGCCATTGCCTTCTTCAGGGGATCTTCCCCACCCAGGAATCGAACCCGGGTCTCCTGCATTGCAGGCAGACTTACTGGGGGCTGTGTGGTTGGCTAATTAGGAGTCTCTTTCAGGGCAGATGCTTCTATTCCAGCCACACATACTAGAAGCAGGCGTGCCTTTCCAAACAGAGCAGCGCCCAAGAGCACTGCCCCAGACCCACACGTGTTCCGTGTACATTTTGCTCATCCCTCTTACTCTGCTCGCCAAGTGTCCCCACGCCGCCAAACCCAGGGCTCCTGCATCCACCCCATCTCACTTGCCTCTCAGCAGCATTAGGCCCACTCCACTTCTCCTTCCCTGAAACTCTGCTTTTTTTTGGCTCTACTGATAGCAGACCGACTAGTTTTCCTCCTACCGCAGTCTCTGACGTGCCCTCTGCCTGCCCTAAACGATGGTGTTCTTTAAGGCCAACGCGCTGGTGTCCACCTTCATTCCTCATGTAGACCTCCAAACTGATCTCCCTGCTTCCGTCCTCAACCTTCTCTGTAGAGCAGCAATAAACAGGAAATCCGGTCTCTCTCCTAGTGCCTGCAATGGCTTTCCATTATACTTAGAATAAAGCTCGAACTTCTCCTGGGCCCGGCTGAATGTTCTAGACTCTGGTGGAGCCTGTCTCCCCTGACCCTGTGTTACAGCAGCTTCAGCTCTGCTTTGTCCGTGCATCTGTCAGAGCTCTTTCCCACACGAGGACCTCTGCATATGCTGTCCCCCTTCCCTGGAATGTTCTCTGTCCGCTCTTCCATGCCTTGCACTTACCATATACATCCCAGCTTAAAAACAACCTCTCCAGAATGACCTTCCTGGATTGCGTTACGGAAAAGCAAGCGCCTCCCTCCACTTTCCTTCCGATGCGTAGATTCCTGTTTGTTTCTTAGGACACTTATCATGACTGGAATCTGTGTGGTTGTTTAGCTGTTTATGGAAAATCTTGCTGGTTAAACTGTAAGGTCTACAAGGCAGGGCTCATATTTGTCTACATTTAATCCCAGCACCTCGTACAGCACATGGCCTGGGGTACACATGCCATGAAATCGAACGGCTGTGCCAAAGAATGAACCAGGTTTTCCCCTGTTGCCCTGGCAGCTCCTCTGTGCCCTTGACTGACCCCAGAGTTCCTCCTCAGGTACAGAGAGAGGTGCGTGGGGCCAAAGGGCATTGAAGGCGGAGAAAAAGCCGTTAGCAGCCCTGCCTTCAGTGTCTGTGGCTGATATTATATACTTGAAACTTTGAGGTGTTCTTTTGTACAGAAAGTTAGGAGTGACGAAAATTATAGAGAGATTATTGGTACCTTGAAGTATCTCTGGTGTTTTAGTTGTTTTATCTGAGATATAGGACTGATTTATGCTCAAAGAGTTGACAGAGTCATAGTAATGACATATCTTTTATTAAAACAGTTGATATTTGTTCTAATTTGGACTGAACTGTGGCTCAAAAACGGTTCTGGAGAAACCATTTCCAGGCTTACACTTTCCTCTGCTATCACCATTCTCAGCTGTTATTTAGGTAACTGAGTATTCATGTAGCCAAAAAGAGTTCAAAAAAACCCATTAAATCAAGAAGGAGGGGTGGCAAAGGCTGAACTTCAGAAGAGGGATGAAGAAATGACCATGGTGAAAAGAAAACCAGATGAAAGAAAAGCAGTCAAAGGGAAGAGGAGAAGAATCAGTTGCAAAAATAGCCTCTTTATTTATTTATTTATTTGTTTTTTTAACTCTATGAAAGTGTGTGAAAGGTCAGTTTCCCCTTCCTCTTTCTGGCTGGGCTAGCCCTGGCTCTGAGACAGATTCTTGATAAGATCCAATCGAGGGTTCTTGTTAATGGGCAGAAGCTAGTAAGTATGGGGTGCATTAGTATATGTGAAAAGTAAGCCCAGTAATGTGGAATTCCACCAATAGAAAAAGAACAGCAACTTAGGTGGCTGCATGGAACCTAATGTTTTAAGAATGCCATCATAATGAAGAACCTTATGTTGAGGGCAGAACAGAAAGTGAAAAAAAAAAAAAGGAAGGCCTCATAAAGGCAAGGGAGATTTTAGCATTTCACTTCCCTTACTGAGAACAGAGTTTACCAGTGAAAATTCAGATCTGAAAGCTATAAAAACTAAACAGAAACAAAACAAAAACCTTTGTGCTATTTTTCCCCTGAGTTTGGAAACCAGAAAATGCAAAAATCATTTCAGAGGGGCATCCTGGAGAGCTCAGCTAGCACAAACTGGTTGGGAATTAAAACTCGTGTGTTTTGAGCATCTCTCTCCAAACACATCTAGGAACTCATACAAGCCGCATTTTACTATTCCGTGGTAAGAGGGAATTTTGTGACCTTTTGAGAAACTTGTTTTGTCTTTCCTAAGAAGACCACAATAAGGAAGTCAGCCACATTTCTTGGCAATGGGACACTATTTCAGTCCCCAGGCTTGCATTCCTGGGAGTGGAGAGGGCTCTGAACAAGCGACTTGTCATCAGCTTGTCCCACACGTAGACTCCCAAAATGTACACTTACAAACATGTCTAGATTTCCACCCACTGCTGGGGGTTTGTAGAACAGAAGGCCATGGTAACCATGGAAGCATCTTTATGTTAACCTTCTCCCAGACCCAGGGGCTCCAAGGTCCAAGTCTAACAATACTATGAAGAGGAGGTTGAAACCCAAAGATGCAGGAACCTGGACCAGAAACATGGAAGTCGGCCTAGGAGGAAGAAGGAGCCACCGGGACGTGGTGGCAAGCTCCTTTCTGCCCACCACATGTCCTCAGCCCTAAAACCAGGGGCACTACACCTTGGCATTGGACCACATCTTTTCCTCAAAATACTCTCTGCCTTTACCTTACCGTAGACTGTCTGACACTCCTTTTCAACTACTTTTGCAAGATGGACTTCTTTTGTCCATCACTTAAATCAGGGATTTTCAACTGGGATTGCTTTTGCTCTCCAGGGAACACATGGCAATATGTGGAGACAGTTGTGATTGTCACAACCAGGGCTGGGGGGGTGGCGGGGGGCGCTCCTGGCTTCTAGTGAGTTGAGGCAAGGGCCGTGTCACACCTCCTACAAGGTAGAGTCAGCCCCCCATGCCCAGGTATTATCTCTTCAACATCAGGGGTTCAGAGACTGAGAAACCCTGGCTTTCACAGTGTTTATTTCTAGATTCCTTACCACTATTCTCGCTCTCATGCATTCTCTGGGTTATCTCATCAACTACCACTAAAAAATCATCCTCGCTCTGATGGCTCACACAGCTCTATCTCCAGCTAGCTTTCTCTTTTGAGCACCAAACTTGCGTATCTACTATCCTATCCAGGCTTCTTCCGTTTACTGTCCTATAAAGATCCCTTTTGTTTTCACTGTTGGGCTTTTTGATGCTCAGCAAGAAAAATAATTGTTCATAACAGAAAAAGTAGTCTGTGGTTATAGCTATCTGCTTTTAATAAAAGAGAATGGAGATTGACTGTTATTTTGAGAGAACAAAACGCAGCTTAGTGACTGTCTATGAGACGTTAAGATACAGACTGTCTTGACACTCCTTTTCTGGGATGCCTCGAAAGCTGTTTGGGAGAAACCCTTGAGTCTCTTAGGTGTGAAGAATTCTTACCTAGTGTGTCTTTGCAGTGAACGACAACTTGTTCTCTTTGGTTGTGGACTACAAGGGCTCAACCCAGTGCCGCCTGCTGCTACTTAATGCTGTCAAAGCCTCCACGACAGAGAACCTGCCCAGGTCTGTGTGCAACCTGTAGTGTTAGAGTCAGTGTAAGTTGAAATTCATCAGTATCTTTGTGAGTTCCAAGACCATATCTTCTGGACCTTTTAATGGCCTGGAATGCTGAAACATCTCTGCTGCTCATGAGGTGGTTGATGGATATCAGATGAGGGCACTTCCCAAGCAAACTTTTCTTTTGCTTCCAGACCCCATTCCGATCCATCTCTTTCCTTTACGGGGGAGACACAGTGAACTCATGTACCCCCCTCATACAGACTAACTTACAGGCTAACCCTCAATCAACCACTTACATACATCTGGGAAAATCCTCAGTGAGCAACCGCCATTCTTGCCAAACAGCGCGTGAGTCCCTTTAGAGACAGTGTGGAAATGATCCACCGCAGGATCCATCACCTGGAAAGTTTGGAACTTTGCCCCCAGTGCCCGTGCTGACCCGGGGAGGAGAGAGTCGTCGAGAGAAAGGACAGCGTCCTGAGAGACGGGGGCTCTAAAGCAAGGGCGGATTCTTGCGCTTCCCAAACTCTCTCTTTCTTGAAAAGAACAGTCTCCTTCCTCCAACTTGGAGCAGCTTTCTAGAGAGCTGCCCATCTGTCTATGTCTTAAAAACAAGTCTCCATGTGTGCTCTGTGGAGCCAGGCACAGCGGCATGGAGGAAGCATGGATTACAGATGGACAGAGAGGAGGGGTTACAAGGAGGACAGCAGACAAAGCCTGGCGAGTTTCCATCTGGCCCAGTCTCAGAACGGAGGGCCCCAGCCAGCGGGCCCCAGAAAAAAAGAGTCTGCTGGCTCAGCACCTCCTGACTTCCTGCAGGGCTGCAGGGAGGGTGACCCATCTTTACTGAGTCTGTAGTTTAGTTGCCATCATGTGGGCACCCAGAGGTTGTTCGCAGGAGTCACATTTTCTTACAGGTGCTCCTGTGACCCACAACATACTGGTTTTCAGGATTTGGAGTGCCATCTATAGCTTCCCTGGTGGCTCAGTGGTAAAGAATCTGCCTGGAATGCAGTGAGTACAGGAGACGCATGTTCAATCCCTGGGTGGGGCAGATCCCTTGGATGAAGGCATGGCAACCCACCCCAGTGTTCTTTCTTGCCTGGAGAATCCCATGGACAGAGGAGCCTGGCGGAATACAGTCCATAGGTTCGAAAAAAATCGGATGTGACTACAGCAACTTAGCACACGTGCACGCACCATAGCCATGACAAAGGGTAAAGGTGGCCAGCCTGAAGTGGGGTTGACTCTGTGGCCCTGCTAACCACGGGCATAGCCTAATCTGCTGCTGCCAAGGCCAGCTGAGTCTAGCCTGTGGCTGTTGTCCTCTTGCTCTGCAACACTGACTGTCTTCCCAGGCTATGCAGAAGAACCCTTCTTTCTCTTCTGTCCCACTCTGCTGTTTCACTGATTCAAGCATTAATGCCATAGGTATTCAGTGGCCAGAGAGGTTAAGCCCCATGTTAGACACTGGAGGTCACCTGGAGACAGCCCTGCGCCTTGAGTTGTTTCCATCTCTGGAAGGTCTGGCTAGAATTGGACGAATGAGATAGTGTGATGCTGTGATGCAGGTGAGCAGAGGGGTGATCCAGCCCTGCCAAGAAAGGCTGCCTGCTAGAGGTTCCGTTCTGCCCTGGAGGCTGTGATACCTACACTGAGCCCTACAAGGGGAGAAGGTGGAGGGGGCTGAGGAAGGAGAGACACAAGTGTGTGTAATGTACCAGGGGTGAGAACGGGGACCGTGGGTGGAGGGCAGTGTAGTCGGGGGGTAAGGGCCAGGTGAAGGTCATAGGAGAGGGGCTTCGCAGGGCAAGGAAGTCAGATGGGGCAGGCAACTGGATCACGGCGAGCTTTGCAGGCCATGCTGCTGCTAAGTCATGTCAGTCATGTCTGACTCTGTGCGACCCCATAAACGGCAGCCTACCAGGGTCCGCCGTCCCTGGGATTCTCCAGGCAAGAACACTGGAGTGGGTTGCCATTTCCTTCTCCAATGCATGAAAGTGAAAAGTGAAAGTGAAGTCACTCAGTCATGTCCAACTCAGCGACCCCATGGACTGAAGCCTACTGGGCTCCTCCATCCATGGGATTTTCCAGGCAAGAGTACTGGAGTGGGTTGCCATTGCCTTCTCCATTGCAGGCCATATTAGGGGTTTAATTCTTTGTGACACACAGGTTCCAATGAAGAAAATCAGTCAAAAAGTATGATTTGATCAGAAGGTGAAAGGGAGTCCTGAAAAAAAATAGGAGGTGAGAGCTTTGACCTTAAATTGTTTATAATCTAATTGAGAATAGAAGAAAAATACATGAAATCAACAGTGTAAAAATGAAAACTGAATATAATTAAGCACAGAAGAGCCTGATGTAAACCGAAAGAGCTGCAGGAGGGGCAGCGAGAGTCCGCATCTCAGGCAGAAGCAGGATGCGTCAGGGTTGGAACACGCCTGTGACTTGGGCCCCAGAGGTGGCAGAAAGGGCTGGCCGCTCAGCTCTGAGAGGCAGGATGGTTTCTGTGGTGAGGCTGCTTACTTGCAATAAAAGAATGTCAGCACCACCACTGACTCTGAATTCCTGCAAGCCTTTAGATCTCTGAGTCATCAACAGTGTATAAAACCTACACTCTAGGGTCTAAGCAGAGAAGGAAACACTGGCTGTTGTCTGACTCACAGGGTGAAAGCCCACAAAAGCACTCGTGGCAGAGATGTTTTTTCTGGAGTCCCTCTATCGCTCAGAAGCCTAGGTAATCGTACAGTGTTATCCCCTTACTGGCAGAATCCCCTTCAAAGTATGTTTTATTATTTTGCCTCCAGATTGTATCAGATTGTATCATTTTAGGGTGCTGAGGTCTCTGAAATGTTTTGCTATGGGGACACTGGGGAGGCCGGTGCACTATTACTTCAGTCAGTCATTTCAGTCACTCAGTCATGTCCAACTCTTTGCGACCCCATGGACTGCAGCACACCAGGCTTCCCTGTCCATCACCAACTCCCAGAGCTTGCCCAAATTCATGTCCTTCAAGTCATTGATGCCATCCAACCATCTCATGCTTGGTCGTCCCCTTCTCCTCCTGCCTTCAATCTTTCCCAGCATCAGGGTCTTTTCAAATGAGTCAGTTCTTCGCATCAGCTTCAACATCAGTCCTTCTAATCTATATTCAGGACTGATTTCCTTTAGGATTGACTGATTTGATTTCCTTGCTGTCCAAGGGACTCTCAAGAATCTTTAACACCACAGTTCAAAGACATCAATTCTTTGGCGCTCAGCTTTCTTTATGGTCCAATTCTCACATCCATACATGACTCCTGGAAAACCATAGCTTTGACTAGACAGACCTTTATTGGCAAAGTAATGTCTCTGCTTTTCAATATGTTGTCTAGGTTTCTCAGAGTTTTTCTTCCAAGGAGTAAGCATCTTATAATTGCATGTCTGCAGTCACCATCTGCAGTGATTTTGGAGCCCCCAAAAATTAACTTCTGTCACTGTTTCCGTTGTTTCCCCACCTATTTGCCATGAAGTGATGACATGAAGATGCCATGATCTTAGTTTTCTGAATGTTGAGCTTTAAGCCAGCTTTTTCACTCTCCTCTTTCACCTTCATCAGAAGGCTCTTTAGTTCCTCTTCACAATAAAATGCAACAGAAAAAAGTTCTTTGAGGCCTAATTACTAGTGAAAAAGCTTAATTTCCCCTAGAAAAGGAACTGTACATGTTCTCTTTCTTTTCATTCTGGCTCTTGAATGGAACTGCTAAGTTTGAATCTCGACCACAGCAGTCCAGCAAACCTCTGGCAGGCGCATTCCTGTTTCAGTCTTCTGGGTCCTCATGACCTTTCACATCTTCTCATGTTAATGTGTGTGCTTTTGGTTGGGAGGCATCTCAAAGGTGTGTGGGTCTGACTGAGAGGGAAGAATTGAGAAAAGAGTTAGGTAGATGAGAAGAGGGAGGAGTTCTAGAGAAGGAAACAGAATGGAACACAATAATGAGGAGCTGGGGTTGAGTGGAAGCCTGTGGAGATACTGTGGGAAATTCGAGAGACAGACGAGGTCAGAGGAGTGGACAGTGGGCTGAGGCAACAGGGAGCCACAGAAGTAACACGAAACTTGCCTTAAGAGGTTTGGTCTAATTGCAATGTTGAGTATGTACCAAAATAGGAGAAAGTGAGCGAGGTGAAACTGGGGAAGATAAAAGGAATAGGAGGCCATGGGAAACATCTGAGGGGGGAAGTGAATCGAGTTTGGATTGAGAAGGAAAAGAAATGAGTCACTGATTACAGCTGGTGTCTGGGGTGTTATTATTGCTGGAAAGAGTCAGCTTAGAAGAAGGGGTTTGGGTGCTTTGGAGAGGCAGGGACAGAGAGGAGGAGAACAGGAAGAGGCAGGTATATTCCTGACTGCAGCGTCCTAAGAGCCCAGATCTTTCTTTTGTCTCATCCTTAACTGGATAGAATCTAAATGGGCACTCCTTCACCAGGCTGGACACCATCAGAGCCAACTAGCTTCCTATTTATAGAAGAACGCTGCTTTGAAATGTTGGCTAAACTACTTATTAACCCGAAGGACAATAGCATAGTAAGTAAAAAATCACTTAGAAAGTTCAGAAGATTCAGAAAGTTATCTTTTAACCACCTGCTCAAGTCACATACAAGTTCATAAATAATGGCATGCTTTTCTTCCTCAGCCCAATGGAGCATTCATTTCACTTTCCAGGTCCGTAAGACTATTCACATTGCTCCCAACATTTTATTAGGAATATTTTTAAACATAAAGCACAGCTGAAAGAATTTTATAGAGAACACCTGTAACCTGCCTGATAGGTCCTACTATTAATAGTTTACTGTATTTGCTTTGTCATAAACCTATGTATCTATCTATCCACCAACTCATCTTATTTTTGGTGCAGTTCAGTTCAGTTCAGTCAGTCAGTCATGTCCAGCTCTTTGCAACCCCATGAACAGCAACACACCAGGCCTCCCTGTCCATCAGCAACTCCCAGAGTCCACCCAAACCCATGTCCATTGTGTCAGTGATGCCATCCAACCATCTCATTCTCTGTTGTCCCCAGAGTAAACTGCAAACATTACTACTCTTCTGCAATAAATAAAACTATTGTTTTTTAACTTCTGTTCTCTGAATTTTTACCCAACTGGGCTGTGTCAGCCCACCTAGGTAGACTCTGAAGATCAAAGAGAAGTATTTAGCTCTTTCCATGGGTGGCTTATCTTCCCAGTCCCTCATACCCAAGCACTGACTCTTTGATTACAGTTCAGTCGCTCAGTCGTGTCCAGCTCTTTGTGACCCCATGAATCACAGCACGCCAGGCCTCCCTGTCCATCACCAACTCCCGGAGTTCACTCAGACTCACGTCCATCGAGTCCATCTCATCCTCTGTCATCCCCTTCTCCTCCTGCCCTCAATCTTTCTCAGCATTGGGGTCTTTTCCAATGAGTCAACTCTTCGTATGAGGTGGCCAAAGTACTGGAGTTTCAGCTTTAGCATCATTCCTTCCAAAGAAACCCCAGGGCTTATCTCCTTTAGAATGGACTGGTTGGATCTCCTTGCAGTCCAAAGGACTCTCAAGAGTCTTCTCCAACACTACAGTTCAAAAGCAGCAATTCTTCGGTGCTCAGCTTTCTTCACAGTCCAACTCTCACATCCATGCATGACCACAGGAAAAACCATAGCCTTGACTAGACTGACCTGTGTTGGCAAAGTAATGTCTCTGCTTTTGAATATGCTATCTAGCTTGGTCATAACTTTCCTTCCAAGGAGTAAGCGTCTTTTAATTTCATGGCTGCAGTCACCATCTGCAGTCATTTTGGAGTACCCAAAAATAAAGTCTGACACTGTTTCCACTGTTCCCCCATCTATTTCCCATGAAGTGATGGGACCAGATGCCATGATCTTCATTTTCTGAATGTTGAGCTTTAAGCCAACTTTTTCACCCTCCACTTTCACTTTCATCAAGAGGCTTTTTAGTCCCTCTTCACTTTAAGCCAACTTTTTCACCCTCCACTTTCACTTTCATCAAGAGGCTTTTTAGTCCCTCTTCACTTTCTGCCATAAGGGTGGTGTCATCTGCATATCTGAGGTTATTGATATTTCTCCCGGCAATCTTGATTCCAGCTTGTGTTTCTTCCAGCCCAGCGTTTCTCATGATGTACTCTGCATATAAGTTAAATAAGCAGGGTGACAATATACAGCCTTGACGTACTCCTTTTCCTATTTGGAACCAGTCTGTTGTTCCATGTCCAGTTCTAACTGTTGCTTCCTGACCTGCATACAGATTTCTCAAGAGGCAGGTCAGGTGGTCTGGTATTCCCATCTCTTTAGAATTTTCAAGTTTGTGCTGATTCACACAGTCAAAGGCTTTGGCATAGTCGATAAAGCAGAAGTAGATGTTTTTCTGGAACTGTCTTGCTTTTTCCATGATCCTGTGGATGTTGGAAATTTGATCTCTGCTTCCTCTGCCTTTTCTAAAACCAGCTTGAACATCTGGAAGTTCACGGTTCACATATTGCTGAAGCCTGGCTTGGAGAATTTTGAGCATTACTTTACTAGCATGTGAGATGAGTGCAATTGTGCGGTAGTTTGAGCTTTCTTTGGCATTGCCTTTCTTTGGGATTGGAATCAAAACTGCCCTTTTCCAGTCCTGTGGCCAGTGCTGAGTTTTCCAAATTTGCTGGCATATTGAGTGCAGCACTTTCACAGCATCACCTTTCAGGATTTGAAATAGCTCAACTGGAATTCCATCACCTCCACTAGCTTTGTTCGTAGTGATGCTTTCTAAGGCCCACTTGACTTCACATTCTGGGATGTCTGGCTCTAGGTGAGTGATCACACCATCATGATTATCTGGGTCGTGAAGCTCTTTTTTGTACAGTTCTTCTGTGTATTCTTGCCTCCTCTTCTTAATATCTTCTGCTTCTGTTAGGTCCATACCATTAATAGTGCCTAATCTGTGCCCTTGGAGAAGGCAATGGCACCCCACCCCAGTACTCTTGCCTGGAAAATCCCATGGATGGAGGAGCCTGGTAGGCTTCAGTCCATGGGGTCGCGAAGAGTCAGACATGACTGAGCAACTTCACTTTTACTTTTCACTTTCATGTACTGGAGAAGGAAATGGCAACCCACTCCAGTGTTCTTGCCTGGAGAATCCCAGGGACGGCAGAGCCTGGCGGGCTGCCATCTACGGGTCCCGCAGAATCGGACACGACTGAAGTGACTTAGCAGTAGCAGTAGCAGTAATCTGTGCCCTTGAGTTCCTAGTAAGTAGAAAAGGGAATTTTTACAAACCCAGTTATCTTCCATAAACTCTCGTATTTGACATGGCAAAGACTCCTGGTGGAAGAGTGAAAAAAAGTCCCTAAGATAAATAAGTAATATAACCTATGTCTACATACCTAGATTGCCATCTATGCAGCAAAACTGCACCTTTAGTAACATAAGGGCCACAGAGAATACAGATGGTTTCTGCTTTTGGATACAAAATATTCCCAGAAAGACCATCACCCCTGTCCCAAACTGTGGGATTTAGAGGCAGAAACTACAGTGAGAGAAGCTGGTGAGGAGTGAGGTCAAGTTTTTTAGCTGGCAAATGGATATTATCAAAACCAGAGATTGCCTTACTAAGATTTACAAAACAAGCATTTACTGTGTGTGTTTCACCGTGCGTAGTTTTCAAGCTTAAGGAACATGATCTGCCACTGTAATAACAAGCCTGGGTACAATGGTGTTCTATTAAGATTTGTTTTGCCTCCATCTTCATGTCTATTGTTTTATTTATGTTTACGTTTTAATTGATGTTTTGACCATGTGGTTGCCTTGAGGAGATTTTGTGAAGGCTTCCATTTTGAAACACATTTTAAAAATAATATATTTAATGTACAGTAAGCAAAAATATTCTTGTGTATGTACCCAGAAGTAAAATCTTACTGGTGCACTAAAACTTCATTTTAAATGTCTATTCATTAGTATGATAAACAAACCAAAGACGTGATCTTAGAGTCTCGAGAGAAAGAACCTCAGTTTGGGGAGAGCCAATAGAAGGAACTAATTCTCAGATCCAAGTGCTGCCGAACAGAGAGGAAGGAGGGAGAAGACTGAAGCAAATGTGAACTGGGCAATGTTACATCAGCTCAGGACAAGGAACAGCACATGGAGGAAAAAGCCTCTCGATGACCAGTCTGAGAAGGTGGAGGCTTCTCAGACTGGTCAGCTCAGTCTGGTTGACTGAGTCGGTCAACTCAACCTAAGTTGGTCAACTCAACCTAAGGGCTGGTGTCATAAGGAAATGAAATAGAGGAAAGAGGCAGAGAACTGACTTTAAAATGTTATTGTCTGATTTTTAAAATGTCTCGGCTCTCTGAGTTTCTTTCGCTGAAAACAATCAAGTGCTCTTGGATCCCCAAAAATCTTGGAGATAAGTGTGTGGCTATCCTAGCCTTCCAAAGGAGGGAGATTTGTCACCTCTGTGGGTAATCTGAGTGACCAAGACTTGGGTCTTTCTCAATAGTCAGGCAAATGCATCCTGTTTTAATTTGAGCCTCAGACGCAGGGAAGCTATTTAGAGCAGCTACTTGTCTACTATGAAGTTAGTAAAACTAAGTGCTCGTTACTTTCCGTGTTGCCATTCGTATAACCTTACAGGAATTCTCCATAGGCTGGTAAATTTTAGTACTTATCTGCAAGGCTACTTTGCAACCACAGACTCTGAAGTGCAATTATTATATGATACTTAAATCAGTCTTTCATGCTTATGTTTCTGTCTCCAAGATGTTCAGATGGAAGTAGGTATCACACAAAGGATAGAAGGAAAGGTGTAACTTAGTAGGAAAAGATGAAAAGAAAGAACAACACTTGCCTTTTAACCAATGCTCTTGGAATGAGGTATTTAAATAAAAATCGACCGAAATGATGGCTCAGTTGACGAGGAAAGATAGCTTCCTCCCATCCCCTCTGTTTACGCATACTATTGTTGCAGCCCATGATGTTTTGTTTACTTTGGAAGGAAATATTTTACCCCCTCAGAGATAATTAATTTTTGTCAGCTTCACTGTTTATAAGGGAAACTGAGAAACTGTTAATTGAAATACAGAATGAGTCACTGTTTTCAGTAATTTTTGGCAGCATTCTAATTTGTGTCAATCCCAGCCCAATTATTAGATTTTTTGGAAGCAGAAAGCATATTTGATTTTTCTCTTACTAAATTTTTCTCCTGTTTTTTTCAAAAATATGTGCTGCCTGACAAAGGTTATGTAATTTATGTCAACGTGAGGTGAAATGCCAGTACCTGCGGAACACCAGGAGGTTTATGGCGTCACACCTGGCTCTTCGCACTGGCTCAATATTTAGAAAGCTCACAGAATACAATCTTCCTCTTTTCCACACTCCTACCCCTCAGCCCTGATCAAACAATGTGATTCTTTTAAAGACCTTTTAGCTGGTATTAAGCCACAGTATATGGCCCATCACTCATGACATCCCTGAAGTAAACTTCCCAGAAGCCATCAGGGAGAACTCATTTGGAAATCCAATTGAATGTCGCTTGCAAAGGGCAGGCTCCTAGAAGAGGCGACCAGTCATGCATTCCTGAGTTATTTGTCGTAAAAGCATTAATCACTGTGAACTCATTTGCTCCCGATGCAAACTCGCCACACTGTAGCACAGGAATTCTGTTCCAAGCGATCATTAACGTAGAGAACAGAAGCTGCTGACTGTGGGCAGGGATAATAAACTCTGTCAGATCAGTGGCCAGTATAATGGGACTGTTAATGGTTCCTAATAGAAGTCGGACCTTCCTGACGGAGTGAAGGTGGAGCAGAGAGGCAGGCAGCTCCCCTGGGCAGACAGCCCCATCTCTGGCCTGCTGGAGGATGAAAGGAGCATCAGTGTCGGTCACAGAGCATTGCTAGGGCTCTGAGGTGGCCATCGCTGGGAGCATGGGCAGCAGCTATGGGTTGGGGAGGGACCCGTGGAGACGCAACCACACTCCAGCCGGTCGCCGGCCGCAGGCAAGGTTGCCGTCGGACATCTGGCGCTGTGGACATCCCAGAACCTTGAACTCACCCCACTCCACGCTGGGTCACCACTGACAGGGAGGATGGCAATCACAGGGACGATAGCACAGCCGGGCACGGGAGCATGTGACGCGGCTCTGTGACATTCCTAAGCCCCGGCCACTGCTGTGACTGAGGTGCTGACACGGCTGTCCCGGGGCTCAGCAGTGGGGCTCGGTGGCTTCCAAGAGCTGAGGGAACTGGGGAGAAGGGATGGAAGAGGGATGCTCGCTTTAAACATAAAAAGTGTAAAGTACTAACACTGCGAGATATTTGCCAATAAGCACAGAGTACCACAGCGGAACTGAATCAACGCGTTTAATAGATGAAAGGACATTGCCAATAGACTCCAGTCACCTCTCCCAGATGAGTTCCCAGAAACCAGAGCGGAGTGGGACACGCCAGTCTGTGCCAGAAAACACCACTCATCCTCGATTATGTTGTTTACTAAAACCTAGTGTTCAAGAGTTTGAAAGATGTGAGAAAACAGATGGTTATAAAGGAGGAGGTGAAGCAGGGAAAGCGCCGGGAGAGTTTTCAGAGGAGCCTCTCCCCACCCCCTGCCCAGCACCCATCACCGTCAGCAGGACCATCCCACGGAACTAGGCACCCCACAGCGGGCAGAGATGGGCTGATGGCTTCTCGGCCTCTCCCCCACAGAGCCGACGAACACGCGCCGAGAGTGCTAGACTCCACGGCACTGGGGGAGCGAAACCAGCAAGAGGGAAATTCAGAGACAGCGGCGTGGAAGACTGCGCTGGCTGTGAACAGCGTGGACGAGATGAACCCGGGGGTGGGGGTGGGGTTCACACAGACTGTCGAGGCATGAACAGGAGTGTGAAGGGGGAGCAGCATGCTGAGTGCAAAGAGGGAAGGAAGCAGCCTGGTTCGGTGACGGAGTGTTGCATATGCGTGTGTGTGTGTGTGTGTGTTAAGATAGTGGAGCAGCAGGCAATACGCAAGACCAGAAGGGTGGTCGCGTGTTACAAAGAGCCTTGGTAGCCAGACAGAGGAGTCCGGATCAATGTGGTGGGCAGTAGAGACCCGCTGTAAGCCCTTGGCCTCTGAGGAGCAGAGCCAAGCCAAGTTCTGGAAAGTTTCATCTGGTGTCTGTGTAGGAGGGGAGACTGGAGGGGAAGAGAGAATTGGGGGCACTGGGGGCAGCTGGGGCGCCCTGACTTGACTAGCTCTCACCGTTCCTCCTGCAGCACACGTTCATCTTGCCCTTCTCACTAGTTGAGGTCATCCTCAGACCACACTGCTACCCACTGAGGAAGAAAGGACTCACTCTGTTGGCCGCTGCTTGCCTCGCCTATGTCAGCAGGTAAGACTGGCAGAGAGAAAAATCAACTTGGACTGGTCATTCCAGACTCTGAGGAATATTCCAGAAGCAGCACACTGTTCTATAAGCGTGCCTTCATCTTGGGACAGCAGGGATTTCACCATCTTCTAATTTGCAAGAAAAAATGAATCTTATTGCTTGCTTTTGCTGCTCGTGGAAACATCACTTGCCCAAGAATACGTAGGTATGCGTGCGTGCACACACAGCGGGTCACGAGCTCTCCCAACCCCTCGTGAAGAATTCATCTTTGTAAAGCTATGCATGTTACTTTCCCTAGGAAAACATTGATCTTTGGTTCCATCTGTAATTAAAATGTTTGAATGCTTGAATGACCTAGGGCACCTAAACATATTCCATCTGAAAAGTCATTTGACAGATTGAGGGGCCGAGGTTTGGTCCATCCGTCTTGCCTGGATCACCATGGGCTTATTTGCATCAACATCTGGCACTTGAGCACCGAGAGGGCATTTGGGCAACTGCCCAGGGGCTTGCAGAACAGCCTAGCTGGAGGCCTGGGAGATAATATAAGGAGCTGGCCTAGATTTCATCATTCAGCCACCTGGCGACACTAATTCTCAGAAATTTTGCCCAATGCCTGTAATCAAGGGAAAGTGCTTGGCCACGCACCGGTAACTGGAAACCCCCCTTTCCATTCCACAGCCTTCTCATCCACGGCCAAGCTCTGGCTCTACTGGGAGGGGCTTACCAAGGAAAATACCTGCAGATTGCATGTAAATCATGGTGTTCCTACGTTAGCCTCGACTCACCTGAGCTTTTCACATCTGCCAATTTGGCTAACTCCCCAACCCCCACTGGGGGAAAGTTTCACCCAGGGCAGTGTTCTGGTAGAGACAAAAGCCTGGGAGAGAACACAGTCCACAGGACTTGGTCTCCAGCAGCTCCTGCTTCCCCAGCCTTTGTCTTAGAGCCGTAACCTTTATGCCCAGAACTCAGGTGCTGGTTCCTCGATAGCCTTCCCTTCCCTTTTGCAAGATATGCTCCTCCTGCACTTCTGCAGCCTTCTTTCCCTGAGGGCAAAGTCCCTTCAGGTTTCTCCTTTCCCTAAGAAATCACTTGCTCAGTAAATCCACCCCAGCTCTCCATTGACCTACACTGTTCACTAGCCTGGGCCTCTGCCTTTTAACAAAGGACAGTTTGAGAGAATAAAGCATAAACTGGGGACCTGCTAGTAGCTGAGGTCTGGAGCACGGTGTCGAGGAGGATTCTGGGACCCTAAAAGAGTTGTGCTATCATCTAGCAATATCTGCCAATAGCATGTGATTGGAGAGTGGTGTTGGAGAAGACTCTTGAGAGTCCCTTGGACTGCAAGGAGATCCAACCAGTCCATTCTAAGGGAGATCAGTCCTGGGTGTTCATTGGAAGGACTGATGCTAAAGCTGAAATGCCAATACTTTGGCCACATCATGCAAAGAGTTGACTCATTGGAAAAGACTCTGATGCTGGGAGGGATTGGGGGCAGGAGGAAAAGAGGATGACAGAGGATGAGATGGCTGGATGGCGTCACCGAGTTGATGGACATGAGTTTGGGTGAACTCCGGGACTTGGTGATGGACAGGGAGGCCTGGTGTGCTGCGATTCATGGGGGTCGCAAAGAGTCGGACACGACTGAGCGACTGAACTGAACTGAACTGGAGAGTGGTGGGACATGTGCTGTGTATTTTCCAAGCCTGGCTTAACCAAAGAAATAAATCCCTAACTACAGAATATCTAGGACCTGGGGTGGGGTAAGCATATGCATAAAAGATACATTTTTTCCTCTTGTGTGTGTTGAGAAGAAGCAGGATGGTAGCTGGTTGATTACGCACATGCATTTCCATACTGGCTTTTTTTTTTTTTTTTTTTGGTGGACTTTCAGCTGATTTTATTCTTTCTTGCCAAGGGTAACTTTTAGACTTTGTATATAAGATAGCATTTTTGGTTTATTAATTTTTTTCTGCCTAAGGACTTGGGGGTTGATAATCAATCCTCATATCTACCCTCACTCTTTCTCCTCAGAAACCAAGGAGGTCAAAGAGCACCTGAGGCCACTGGTATTTGGAGAAAACTGTGATGCCTGTAAAGATGAAATGCAATGGTCAAGAGGGTTTGGTTCATAGCTGCCCGGGCATGTACTCTGACATGCAGGGAACGTGGGTGTTGGAGAAAGGAGGTATAACAAGAAGGCACTTATTCCTCAATGCCAGGCATTGAGCAAAAGGTATGAGGACACGGAGATGTACAAGATACCAGGTTGCCTTCAAGAACTGCCCGAGACAGAGAAAGGAAAAGAGACGATGGTCAAACAGGGTGATGAGACTCTCAGAGGGATAAGCACAGGGTGCTGGAGAATGTCGAGGACTGGCTTCTCAAGGGAGGCGGTGTCTGACGTTAAGTCAACAGCGATGTGGAAAAGAGAGTCAGGCAGAGGGAAGGGCATACCCGAAAGGCTAGAGGAGCTGAGGGCATGGCTGAACTGGAAGACAGGGAGGAATTAGATCAAGAATTCACATCAGTGGGTTCAGACTTCTGAACGGAGGGGGTTTTCTCTGTGAAAGTTTTCACAGACAGGTGAAATAACGTGGCTTGTGGAAGAAAGATGACTAGAAAGATGATTCTGGCTGAAAAGTGTGTAAATTAAAGAGGAACAAGACAGGGAAGCCAGTTTGTGGCATTTGCAGTAACTCTGGAGAGTTGATGTTGGCTTACAGATGATGATACCAATCAGTCTGCAAACAGAATCAGAGAGGGTGGGTGATGGAAGGCTCAGCGGGTTAAATGACATGGCCAAGGTCACATGGCGAGGGAAAATCAAAGCTGAGACTTAAATCAAGGACTTTCAAATCCAGTTCTCTTTTCAGTGTATTCAGATGGCCAAGTATTTTGTTCACTCCCTGTTTGGGGCTTCCCTGGCAGTTCAGATGGTAAAGAATTTGCCTGCAATGTGGGATACCCAGGTTCGACCCCTGAGTCTGGAAGATCCCCTGGAGAATGGCAACCCACTCCAGTATTCTTGCCTGGAGAATCCCACGGACAGAGAAGCCTGGACTAACACGGTGTAAAATATACACTACTAAATGCTGGAGGGGTGAGAATGCAAACAATCTTACCATCATCTCTAGAGTCTAAAAGCTTGCATGAAGTCCTTCTCAGGTCTGTGCTCAAACTGTACGTTACAGCGAAATAATAGAGCAAATGAAGGGAAGGGACGGAGCCTTATCACCAGCAGGAATGTAGGCAAGTGGACCCTGACAGGGAGTTGAAGTGTTTTGGGATTTGGGTTTTCTTATTATTAATGAGGGGCTTCCCAGGTGGCTCACTGGTAAGCAAGCTGCCTGCCAATGCAAGAGATGGGAGTTCGACCCCTGGGTCGGGAAGATCCTCTGGAGAAGGAAATAGCAACCTGCTCCAGTATTCTTGCCGGGGAAATCCCACGGACAGAGGAGCCTGGTGGGTTACAGTCCATGAGGTCATGAAAGAGAGGACACACTTTAGTGATGAAACAACAACAACTCGTTAAGGAAGTACAAAATCAGCACTCTGGCCCGTAGGCCTCATTTTTGCCGGAGTGCACCAAAGGCACCTGTATACCGGCTTTATACGCTGCCCTCCTTCTTGACAGCTCCCCACTCTGGCTGTTCCCTCACCAGAGGAGCTCAGACTCATTGCTGCCAGCTGCCTCCACCCTTACGTAACACCCTGGGGGCTACATGGGCCTTCTCGGCCACAGATGACCATCAACAAGTCCCACAGACTGTGGATATCCATGGAGATATTTTAGGGTCATTTGTCAGGCGTGTCCATTTGGATGCTCAAATAGGGAAACCACATAGCAGGAATGAGGTAAAGAATATGGTCCCGAGCCAGAGAGAGCGTGGGAAACCAACATGAGTCAAAAAAATGGAAACAGCCCTGACCCGGGGAAGCATTTCTCTGCTGAAACCATGTTACAATGACTTAAAAATAGTCCCCAAGACCATGGGGACGGCCTCCTATGTGGCACTTGCTTTTTTGTTATTTTTCAGATTGCAAAATTGGAGGGTTGACCCCGAAGAGGGAAAATAAAGCTTCGCAATGTAGTAATAACTGTAAATCTTTCATTTCCTTTGGAAAGCATTAGTCATCTATAAATATGGTAGCTCACTCACTCCACCCTTCTCTCTCACCCCGGAACACATCACCTAGCTCTCTGTGAGGCTGTGCTGAAGAGCAGGAAAACAGAAATGTTCCTACTGCTGGCTTTTATTCACTCTTTTATTGAACAAATATTTCCCCTAACACAGGACTGGTCCTGCTGGGGAAAGCAAAGCTATATAAGGCCAAGCCCCAGCTGGGAGGGGGTTTGTTCTTAATAAGTGGAGATGAGCCATGCATGCAAATTATAAGAACACAAGATGGGAAGTGATAAACTGTCATAACAAGTATGAGGAGCCAACAGGAACACAAGGAGGAAGCGGTTACGTCTGGCTGGGCCGTGTGGGAAGGACTTCATCAAAGGTGTCGTTGGATCTGGGCCCTCAAGGACTGGCTGGGTTGGAGCAGCAAAAAAAAAAAAAAAAAAAATAGAAACTGAACAACACAGCACAATCGCAAAGCCAAGAGGACACAGATCCCATTAAAGCAATGGTTTCACTTTAGCCGGACCTACAACTGAAAGAAACTAACAGGAAATGACCCTGAAACTGCCCGCTCACAGTCTTGCAGATGGCAGGCTGGAGGGTATAGACTACATGAGATGTGCCCGTTGCTGCTGTTTGTTTGCCGTGGCATTAGGAGTGAGAATTATAACTTGGCCAGAGAGTCAGGCTTTAAAAAAACTATCCTGACAACTGTACCTATAATGGATTGAAGCGGCAAGACGTGGAAAGCAAGAATCAAGCAATATCCAAATAAAAAGCCATCCAGAATGCTCTGAAGTCATCTAGTTCAGTCACAATGGTTTATTCTACATCCATGGATATTTCACAATTGCAGCGTCTGGACGCTTGGAACATCCTTCTGCAAGGGGTCTAGTCCTCCAAGACTGCCATCTCCGAGGGATCTTAACAACTCAGTGAGTGTTCACACATGGCCCTGTGTACACTGTCCTGAGCATTCCTCTCCCTCACAGACTGTAAAGTCACAGTACCCAACCTCTGGGATTCAACACCCCACTGGGACCTGCCTTAAGGTCAGCTTACCGCCCCCACCACTGTCCCAGCCCACACTGCCCCCGCCCATCAGTCTCCACTGTTGGCAGAAGTAGGATGCTGCTGCTGCTACTGCAGCAGCCCCAGGCCAGTCTCCACTGCTGGCAGAAGTAGGATGCTGCTGCTGCTACTGCAGCAGCCCCAGCTGGCCTGCAGTGCGCCGACACCTTGCTCTTGATGGACCAGAAGTCTGCTGATGCAGTAGGTGTCTCTGCCAGGGTGTCAGGTATTCCACGCCAGGTGCAAGTGTCACACAGCTGTGCAGCTATACCCCAGCCTGGGGAGAGAGATCTGTAAAGTCACTGCTCAACTGCAGTTCTTACGGGGAAAGAAATGATTCCTATCTTCTGTTCTGTGCTCACTTGGGTGAGGGCCCAGAGCAGAGCTGTCTGGTCACTCCTAGTGTAATAACCCTCTAAGTTTCTGCACCCGTTTACACAGTTACACACATAGACATCTTCCTAGAGAAGACATTAGAAACTGCCAGAAGGGCGAACTGAGCTGAGTTCCAGGACCAGCCTCCATGTTATACACGCGCCAACAACCCTCTCCTACCCCTTCTACTGCACTGTGTAAATTCCCTCCCAGAGCCACTGTGACCCTTTCCTGAGATGTGACCTTAGTCCAGGACCATCTAGATGGCACCATTGTTTTACAGCCTACAAAGTTGGGGTCGGAATCCTAGCCTCATTTTCCACAGAAGAACTCCTTAGCCCTCATGTAAATTAATATAGGAAAATAAATATAAAGATGCCACACAGCTTCCCCTGTTATCAACATCTGGGGTCCAGGTCAGCCTGCATGCAAATTGAAGAGGAATGGAAATGGAGGGCTAGGCATGGAAATGAGTGTCTACACTTTTCATGCTTCCTGTGCAAATCTCAGTTCCTGTTCACCCAAAATGCCTGTTACAAAAGTGAGAGATAAGAAGAGGTTGAAAATGGATATAGCTGTACAATTAGGAATGAGGGACATACCTGAGACATATTGTTGGTGGAACAGAATGGGGTTTTATGGATTGATTGGTGTGTAGTAGGCTAATGAAAAGGAAAAATCAAGGAGAATACTCAGGATTTTCAGCTGGTGAACTGGGAAGATGGTGATTCCATTAAAAGATATGGAGACGTTAGAAAACAAATAGTTTTGGGGTACCACTCCAGTACTCTTGCCTGGAAAATCCCTTGGATGGAGGAGCCTGGAAGGCTGCAGTCCATGGGGTCACTGAGGGTCGGACACAACTGAGCGACTTCACTTTCACTTTTCACTTTCATGCATTGGAGAAGGAAATGGCAACCCACTCCAGTGTTCTTGCCTGGAGAATCCCAGGGACGGGGGAGCCTGGTGGGCTGCCATCTATGGGGTTGCACAGAGTCAGACACGACTGAAGTGACTTAGCAGCATAATGTTAAAAAGCCAATTTAAAAGCCCATATCTGGGTCCCATTCCAGAAGATTCTGGTTTAATTGGTTCAGGATATGTCCTGGGCATCAGAATTTTTAGAATGCCCAAGGCAACTCTGGACTCAGCCTGATGGCTCAGACGGTAAAGAATCTGCCTGCAATGCAGAAGACCTAGGTTCAATCACTGTGTCGGGAAAAGCCCCTGGAGAAAGGAATGGCTACCCACTCTAGTATTCTTGCCTGGAGAATTCCATGGACAGAGGAGACTGGTGGACTACATTTAGTCCATGGGGTCACAAAGAGTCGGACATGGCCGAGTGACTAATGCCCTAAAGACAACTCTAAATCTTCAATCAAAGATGAGCCACTTGTCTAGAGGAACTTGCAATTGGAAATGCAGATCTGGCAGTCTCCAAGGAGGTGGGACTGTGGAGATGCAGAAAGTGGAGCCCCGTGGTGGGATGAGGTTTCTCAAGAGAAGACAGAGGGAAGAGGAGGAAGTGGGCAGCAAAGGCTAAGGAAACGCCCTCCTCTAAGGGGCAGAAGGGGCCGCAAAGTACCAAGAATGACCAGATGGTAGAAAACCAGGAACATGAAAGAACCCCATGGCCCTGAGGGAAGAGGAATCTTTGAGGCAGAAGGGAGCCTTCCAGCGAGGGTGGGCAACAGTTTTAAATGCTATGAAGAGGCTGCCACCCCCAACAACTCACATTAATGCTGGTATTTTAAACACCCACCCAGGTAAACTGTTTGTTTATCTAACACTCTAGCTTCACGGTTTCTTTTCACTCCTTTAAAAAAAAATTTTATTTATTTATTTATGTTTTTTGCTTCCCACCTAAGATTTATTTGAAAGTAAATCATGCAGGAAATTTATTTTTAGGACACTAGTAGAACTTCACAACTTTATATTAAAAAAAATTTAACTCTTGTAGTTATTAAAGCTAGGAAAGTGAAAGTGTAGCTCAGTCATGTCTGACTCTTTGTGACTCCATGGACTGTAACCCGCCAGGCTCCTCTGTCCATGGAATTCTCTAGGCAAGAATACTGGAGTGGGTTGCCATTTTCTTCTCCAGGGGATATTCCTGACGCAGGGATCAAACCCGGGTCTCCTGCATAGCAGACGGATTCTTTACTGACTGAACCACCCGGGAAGCAATCATCCTTCGTATTTCGTCAGGAACAGAAACCCTGGACAGATAGGTGAACTGAGGCAGGAGTTTCGAAGTCAGTACCAGCTCCACCCCCATGCTAAGGAGTCACCAGGGAACAAGTTCTCAGGGGCATCTTCAGTGCAGGAAGTCCTCTGCTAACTTGTCGAATTTATTCACAAAATATAAATGCAGACTGTGCTTGCTTTCTGGCATCAGATGTAACTGTGACCCTCTCACAGGGTTACTTATGAAGTCTATGAAAACATGGAACCAGAGGATCCTACCATTCTGTTTATTCTGCTGGTCTCAAAAGATATGTCGTGAGAATTAAAACGTTGAGAATTATGTGCCTGCAGCCGACCAAACCCCTAGTTATCTACTAACCTCTAACCCAATAGACTTTCACTATTGATAAGACACAGAAAATACAAATTTCATGATCATCATTTGATGCTACAAGATTTAGGATGAGGAGATTATAAAAGATTAATGTTTGGCTACCACTTTATGCCCTCCTAGCCTGACTCACATAGATTCACGTGGCAGACAGCTCCACATACAGTATTCTTTGCCGAACTGAGGGTCAGAAGCATTGGCCTCTTCAAAGTATTAATAAAGTGAGTGGCCAATTAACTACTATTTGGAAGGCTACTGTTTACACTTCTGCGGTGTTCTTGCTGCGTCAGCAGCCAAGGCCTGCCTGTAGAAGCCACAGCGAACAGCAGTTAAAAGGAAACACTGGTGCTCGTGGTGCCCCCTCAACAGCCATTTATTTAAAAATAAGGAACTTGGGAAACAGATAACACATATCAGATAAAATCCCCATCCTCATAGAGCTCCCAGAAGCCCTGAAGGAAGACAGACAAATATGAGGGCAGGGTAAATTCATGGCCGGGGAAGCACACGGCATGGCAACCTAATCGGATGTGGGTTGTGGGAAGAATGGGCAGGAAATATTTTCTGGAGAAATGAACTTTTAAGTTAAAATTCAAACGTGAGGAAGATTCAGCTAGGGACAGAGTAAGAAGTGTGTCCTTGGAAGGGTGAAGATCAGAGTTGTTCCAGAGACCATAGCAGGATGCAGAAGCTGCAGAGCTTGGTCCATTCAAGAAACAAAAATGGGTCCGCAATGGTCGGGCTGCGGATCTGAGGACGGGTGGGTGGACGGGTGGACAGGGCAGGGCCAGGTAGGCTGGGGGAGGAGTGTGGGCTTTTTCCTAAATCAATGTGGATCCCCTGGGAGGAGGGGGAGCACCGGGAATAGGTATTTTTCTTTTAGAGACATTATTGAGTTGCTGCGGGGTGGAAAGTAGATGGAACGGAGGATCCTGGATTGAAATCATGAAATGAGTGCCCTGCAGAAATACCTAAATAGGATTCCGTGGGATCAGATTGGCAGCTAGGAAGGACCTGGGACTTCCCTCATAGCTCAGCAAAGAATCTGCCTGCAATGCAGGAGACCTGAGTTCGATTCCTGGGTCGGCCCTGGAGAAGGAAATGGCAATCCATTGGAGTATTCTTTTGCCTTGAAAATCCCACGGACAGAGGAGCCTGACAGGCTGCAGCCCATGGCGTCACAAGAGTTGGACACGACTGAGCAACTAAACCATCACCACCCCCCCCCCCCACCAGGGAGGCCCTAACACTGACGGGGGGAGGACCAGGAGGGTTCAGCTGCATGCAGGCTGAGTGCTTTTCCCCTCCCCCACGCCTCCCAACTTCCGCCCTCTCCTTCCGCCTCTCCCTCCCTCTCTCTCTTCCCTTTTTACATATATTCTGGCAAGCCATAAAGAGGTAATAGCACCTGAGCATGACTATCTCTGCACTCAAGCCTCTCTGCGGACCGCCCTGCATTAAATTGACTGCCATCTCCCCTGACACTCTATTTGTATTTGCATTACTTTCCCCGCCGTCAGTTATCACACTTATAACTTTCTCTGCACCTTCTCTGGGAAAGCACAGACTTCGTTAACTTACCTCAGGAAATTTCCTTTACAAACCTTACTCTGGAGGAAATAAAAAGTAAATAAACAGAAACTTTCCAGGCCTCTAGGAAAACGTCCTTATTTGTAGACTATCTTATGTAAATGTGCATGGAAACTAGGAAGCCCTAACTTCAACTCTAGGAAATAAAGCAAGCAAATTAATGCAACCCGTTTGGAGTCTGTTTGGAGCTCCTCACCGACCCCAAACGCCTGGCCCTAGGTACTTGAGGGTATTTGCTTTCTGTCCCTAAAATGTTCCTTTCTGTCCCTTCCTCTGTCCTGTCATGCAGCCAGGCAGGAAAGAAGTGTCATGGGTGTCCTTCTAGAATGCACCCACGGGACACACGTGTCACAGAATTCCAGCATTAGTCATAGTGCTAATAACTGTTATTGTTATTGTCCTGTTCTGAGGACATGAGAGCAGCATCTAGACAAGTCCAGGGCAGCAGAGCAACACCAGCAGGGCCAGAACGACACACACACAGCATGCAATTTACCATTTCGAGGACACCGTTTAGTGGCACTAAAGACATTCTCACTGCTGTGCACCCATCACCACTATCCTTTTCCAGAATGCTTTTCTTCCCAAACTGAAGTTTTGTACTCCTTACACAGAAACTCCCCATTCCCTCCTCCCTCAGCCCCATTCTGCTTGGTCTATCCGTTTGATGACCCTAAGTACTTCATGTAAGTAGAATCATACAGTATTTTTCCCTTTGTGACTGGCTTATCTTACCTAGTATCCTCAAGTTCCATTCATGTTAGCACATGTCAGGATTTCCTCCCTTTTGAGGGTTGCATAGGGCTTCCCCGGTGGCTCAGCAGTAAAGAATCTGCCTGCAATGCAGGAGACTTAAGAGATGTGGGTTTGATCCCTAGGTTGGGAAGATCCCCTGGAGGAGGGCATGGCGACCCACTCCAGTATTCTTGCCTGGACAACCCCATGGACAGAGGAGCCTGGCGGGCTACAGTCCATAGGGTTGCAAAGAGTCGGACACGACTGAAATGACTTAGCACACATACATGCAAGGGTTGCATAATATTTCATTGTGTGTGTATACCTGAACCACACTTTATCTGTTCATCCTTAAATGGACACTTGGGTTGCTGTCATACTTTAATTATTGTGAGTAATGCTGGTATGAACATAGGAGTACAAATATCTCTGAGTCCTTGCTTTCAATTCTTTTGAGTCTGTGCCCAGAAGTTGGAATTGCTGGATCATATGATAATTCTAGGTTTAATTTTTTTCAGGAACTGCCATACGGATAGCAGTTACACCATTTTACATTCCTGTCAACAACAGTGCCCAGGGGTTCCAATTTCTGCACATTCTCTACAACACTTGATGTTTTTTCTTTCTTTTTTTATAGAAGGCAGTCTAATGAGTATGAAGGTAGTATCTGACTGCAGTTTTAATTCATATTTCCCTAATGATTAGTGACACTGAGCACCTTTTCCTGTATTTGCTGGCCATGTGTATATCTTCTTTATAGAAAGATCTATTCAAGTCCTTTTTCCATTTTTCATTGGATTTTTTATCTCCTGTTGAGTTCTAAGAGTTCTTTATATATTTGCATATTCTGGATAACAATCTTATATCAGATGCATGATGTGTAAATATTTTCCCCATTCTGTAAGTTGCCTTTTTTATCCTGTTGGTTGTGTCCTTTGATACGTAGGGATGAACTTCTGTTCACCTCCCTCACCTCACCCTAGTCCTGGCCCTGATATTAGCGCTTCTCTCTTCCAACAAAGCATTTGACGAAGTATTTGAAACAACCAAGAACGCTTGGGTTCTAAAAGTTGAATTAAGTGCATAATTTTCATTCCTCCATCGAACTCCTATGACACCCTGGGATATCCAAATCTGAACATCGTTTCTGAAGCATAAGCTAGGCTGTGCTAAGTTTTACAAGGGATGAATAGCCATAAAGAAATTGCTGAGGCATGCCCACTGTGCCATCCCTCGGAGAAGAGAAGCTTTTAAACTCTTATAGAATGATTATGATATGCCGGACGCTGTTGTGTGTAATTTGCATATGTTAAATTAACGCCCTTAATCTTTACAATAGCCTTATAAGGTGTATGCCCTGTGCATCCCCACTTTACACAGAGAGCTTAGGGGGAGAGGAAGCTTAATAAATTAGTGAAGGCAGCGTGGCTAGTAGGAAGCAGAGCTAGGATCTGAATCACAGAAGCCTGGGGCCACGTTCTGTACTCTTAACCAAGTATAAAGTGTAGCTGCTACATCATCTTCCTCATATTTAAGGAGTTATTTCAGACTCTGGCATCTTCTGGTGCAATTTGTTTCCAGCAAACTGCATTTTTAGGCTTCACTTAGACATCACGGCTCCTCTCCCAGCATTTCTTTTCCTTCTCTTGGCTGACAGAAATGACTTATATTCTATCCTCACAAGAGCAAAATCTGAGCCTCCTGGAGATCCATCCATTCCTACTTAATACTCTACCCACGGCTATTTCCCCGAGCTGAAATCGAGGCCAACAATTAAACCCCAGGCCTATTGTATTAGAGTAATAGTGCTCAGTCTCTGCCCCTCCTACCCCAACGGGCTTGGGGGAGCTAATGGAAAGCCACATTTAACTCTTAGGTACAGAAAAGCAAACCCCACTTGTCTGGCTGAGAGTGAGCATATTGGGCACCATCTCAGCAAGTTCAATGTCTCAGCAGGTCATATCTCTCAGGGGAAGAAATAATCCATGTTCTTATACATTTTGTTTAGCTAATGATGTGTACAATGTTTTCCCATATTCTTTTATAATCGTTGAATTTTAATGGATTGGGTAAAATAGCCCAGCCCAGCGCATAAAACAGAAGGTCTCAATGAAACAGTCTAGTTATCCAGGAAATACTCACTTCTGTAGCTTCAGCAAACACCACAGCTGTTAAAAAAAAATGTTCCCTGGGGCTTCTTTCCCTCTGCCTGGATTCCAGGATCTCATTGGTCTTGAAGGGACTACGGCTTTCTCTCCGCTGCTGTCCTAACCATTGTGATTTGTCATTTTTTGCAGGGTCCTATGGATCTACTCTGAGACGGGTACATGGGTATATCCTGTGTTTGCCAAACTCAGCCCAGGGGGTCTAGCAGCCTTCTTCTCTCTCAGCTACATCTTTACCATCGGCATCTACCTATTTGGAGAGAAGCTCAACCACTGGAAGTGGGGTCAGTTCATTTCTCTTTTACCTACAGAAACATGTCTTTGTTATGTGTCTTTACTCCTCCTGAAAACAGAAGGATGCCCTAGTAAAGCAGAAGGCAGTAATGTTTGATGCCTTTGTCCAAAGTAGGAAAAAGCCTGGGGGAGGTTCCCACTTTGTCAAAAGACCCCATCAAATTATCTCCCCCACTGCTCCTCCAAACAACACCTCATTTAACTTTACAGCTAAACGCCATCTTGCTTAGAGAGCTTTGGATCCAAAGAGCACAGTGTCACCATCCCCTCCATGCAAAAATGGACGCAGAACCTTCCTCCCTTAGTGGGGACTTGAGATTCACAAGCTCTTCAATGTCAAGATTTCTTCTTCGACTGAAATGGGTCCAGATGACCTTCTGAGCTCCTCCCACCCTCAGCTGTGCCTTCCCTAAAGAGTTACCACCCCTCTCCCACTAGGTTGCTTCTCAGACTTCAGTAAAGTGTTCATCAGGTAAAATCACACCCTGTACTTGAGATCAGAATTCTCGATGGAGGTTTTAGGCAATGTGAGTATGTCAGAGAGCTGAGCTTTCTAATTATAGGTAAGCAGAACCACGTTGCTTCTTCATAGCAAAAAAAAAAAAAATCCTAACTTAGTTGGTTTTAAAGTGGAAGATTTCATTCTCTTCCCTGCTTCCCCCAATGCTCCCACCCCCAGAATATTTTCTTTTGGAAAAGTAACCACGGAAAAGTCAGGTTGCGAAATATCCATGATTTGTTACCTACCCCAGGAGAAGTGCGGGAACTCCACTCTGATTCTGTACATAAGGAAGGCAAGAGTCACACACAGGCCCCCACCACACACCCACAAGCCATTCTGTTCCATTAAAATAGAAGTGGCATCTTCCGCCCAGTCTATGAACTGGTGTGAAAACATAAGCCTGTGTATGCAAAAAAATGAAAAAGAAAAACCAACAATTTCAGAAGGTTCAGTACAAGAGTGTATATTTCTGAGAGGAGACTGAGACCCTGGAGAAATAAGCAGACAACTTGGCTTTCTCACGTATTTTCGACTCTTGGAGAATTTAACTGGTTAAGAAAGCCTCAAAGGCAATATTCTCCTTGAAAGCAAACACTTTAAAAGAAAAAAATGACATACTAAAAATTACTCAAAAAATCAGGATTTCAAATCACAGGAAATTATCCAGGAAAAAAAAAAAAACAAGTGTTGACATTTCAGATGTGCTGACTTCTGATTCTAACTAGTTTTGGCTTCCTGAAGTTCTGGGTAGATTTTTGATGCCTTCCCAAAATCTATATTAAAAAAAAAAAAGGAAGGAAGAAAACTAATCCATTTAAAACTTGGCAGAAAATGTGCAGAGAAAAAAGTGATTACTCAGAGCTTAGAGAACAATAACTTTTTAAATCAATTGTATTGAGTTCAATAGGATTAATTTTAAAATTGACAGTCTACAGTGACTTTTAAACATTTTATTGAATTAAAAAAATTTTTTTTCACTGTATTCATATTATTGAAATTGCTGTTTTCAACACAAAGCCCTTTTAATAAGCCTCATTGTTTAAGTACTATATCCAGTTTTCCACGAAAGCCCCAGTGAGCAAACGAGTTAGTGTCAACATGTGGTCGCTCATTTGCATCATGCATGTGTGAATGTTCATGTTAGAGACAGACACTCCCATCAGGGGCTGTGTTTCTCTCTTCTCTCTAGATTTTTAACTCCTTAAGAGCAGAATGGGTATTCTATATGAATTCTATGTAGCATTGGAATAGGATGTGTTATATTCTGAACTGATCTTAATTATAAATGGTTAAATAAGAAATTAAAAGAGAAATTAGATCACATAAAATTCCAATGGCAGTGAACACTGGCTTGCATGTTCATTCACTCTGTCATGTCTGATTGTTTGGGACGGTATGGACTGTGGCCCACCAGGCTCCTCTGTCCATGGGATTTTCCAGGCAAGAATACTGGAGTGGGTTGCCATTTCCTACTCTAAGGAATCTTCCCGACCCAGGGGTCAAAACTGAGTCTCCTGTATTAGTAGGCTGATTCTTTACCACCGAGCCACCTGGGAAGCTAGCCATGTCCCCAGTGAACACTTAAATCATCTACAAGTAAACAGAGCTAAATATGTGAAAATATTTCTCACTTCCTATTCTGCTGAAAGCCCTGTAAAGAAAGTAAAAGTGAAAGTCACTGGTCATGCCTGACTCTTTGCAACCCCATGGACTACACAGTCCATGGAATTCTCCAGGCCAGGATACTGGAATGGGTAGGCTTTCCCTTCTCCAGGGGATCTTCCCAACCCAGGGACCAAACCCAGGTCTCCCACATCATAGGTAGATTCTTTACCAGCTGAGCCACCAGGGAAGCCCAAGAATACCGGAGTGGGTAGCCTATTCCTTCTGCAGCGGATCTTCCTGACCCTGGAATGGAACTGGGGTCGCCTGCATCACAGGCATGTTCTTTACAAACAGAGCTATCAGGGAAGCCTGAAAGCTCTGTAAGTCCTCCTCAATTGACAGATGAAAATCCGAGTCTTCAGAAGGCTCACAAGGGTCTCTGTGAGCCAGGCCCTGCCCTGACTCTTGCTCACCTATCTGCATTAATGCATTCAGGTCCTCAGTGATAAGATGACCTGTATGAAGGGCAATTGCTCATCTCCGTTTGCCCAGGACCGTCCTGGTTAATGCCTGCTGTGCACATGTGAACAGAGTTTTACCCTGGCCAGGCTTGAACAACACATCCTTCTATCTCTGAGTCCCTCTCCAAACCCTCTGTTCTGGATGTATGGAAACATGTAAGTAGCCACCTACTCCATCCGAATTGAGGGCTCACTCTTGCTTTCCGACCTTTCCCACAGCCTGAGCTTCCTTGGATGAGAACAGAAATTCAGAGGAGTGCTTTGATGATGCGGCGGGAGGCAGTGGTTAGGAGAAAACTTCTGTGCCTGATTGCCTGGGCTCCTCCCTCGGGCTCACCACTTACAGACCTATGACCCTGGGCAAGGCACTCCATGTCCTTGCATTCTGGTTTTCTCTTATGCATCATGGAGACAATTTTAGTACCCTTCTCACGGGATTCTGGAGGATCAGAAATGACTTGGGAAGTGTCCACTGCCAAGAACAGGGTCTGGCACACAGGGTTAGCCACTACTGCCCTAATAACTACATTATTACTATTGCTGTAATAATTTCATTCTCACCAAGGAAAAATCAGTAACCTTTTCTGTGTGGATATTCCAATCATCTCCTGCAATGGCATGCACATGTTATCAGTTTTCCCCAGCTGAAGGTGATTAAAAGTAGCAACCATCTGCTGCTGCTGCTGCTAAGTCGCTTCAGTCGTGTCTGACTCTGTGCGACCCCATAGACGGCAGCCCACCAGGCTCCTCTGTCCCTGGGATTCTCCAGGCAAGAACGCTGGATGGAGTGGGAGCAACCACCTAAGAATGCAAATTGACAGAGGTAGTGTAGTTCCTAGAGAACTTACAGAGTGAAATGGGAGGTCAGGCTAATGGAGGCTAAAATTAATTGGAATCTCTGCTACTGAAATCCTGAGCTACCCTGGCTGGAGGTCACCAGCCAGCCACCAGGTAATCAAGAAGTATCAGTTAGGACCCAGGTCATATGCAGGTGTCTCTCTAGTAATCGTGCTCAAATGTGACTATAGATTTATAAAATCTCTAGGGGAATTTTAAGAATACTAAGTCCCAAGCCCACTCCAGACCAATTAAATCTATCCATGGAGATGGGGACGTAGCATGGGTATTTTTCAAAACTTCTCAGTTATTTTAATTTATATTCAGGGTCAAGAACCACTGTCACAGAACAGTGACCCTCAAACTTGTATGCACCTGAAAATCTTGTTAAAATTAGGATCTTGTTAAGATATAGACTCTCATTCAGGAGACCTGAAGAAAAGCTTGGAATTCTGTCCTTCCAGCGTGTGCCCCAGAGAGACGGACACTGCTGGTCTGAGAACAAGGCCCGATGTGCCACAGGACACTGGACTCCTCCCAGCTGAGATAATTGTATCTACCAGCTTCCTTGTGCAATGTGGTGTTTTCCCAGGTCAGATGCTTGGACGAGAAGGCTGTTGGTAATGATGGTCATGTCTACGGACTTTCTGCCTCCTCATGTGTCATGTCAGTAGGTGAAAATGAGAAGCTTTAGAAGGGCAATAACCATGAGTGACACCAGGAATCAAATGTAAACTTGGAAGTGTGTGGCATTCTCTAGGGGTATAGAAATGCAGAGAGCAAGCCCTGGGCACCAGGGAGACAGCCCATCAGGCCCGCAGGAAGGTACCACTGGCCTTCAAAAAGATGCTGTGGCTCGGAAAGCTCTCACGAGGTTCCAGAGGACCAACCTGCTTGAGTTGTTACCATCTCATTCCCAGACCTGTACTAGCTTTTCTGCGTCATGGAACAGAGGGGTGGACAAGCACTGAGCCAGTTATTGAGGCCAGAAAACCACTGGGTAAGAGCCATTTTCTACATTGCAGGCAGAGTGAGGTAAAACACGGATTTCCATCCCTGACAAAAGCCAACGGGGGAAGCAGTCTTTGGTAGATCACTGAAAGCTTGGCTCACCATGTCTGAGCACCTAGAGATGCTCTAGACAGATTGCTGCCACTCTGAATGCTCGGAGAGAGGGGCTGTCATGGGGTCCCAACACAGGACCCCTTCTCTGCCACTTAATATTTAACTTTGCTTTTTGTTTTTCCCCCTTCTTGATAAGACATAAAGATTTTGACGCCAGGACACAAGTCCATCAGGAAGAAAAACCCAACAACCCACAAGATATATCAGGCGTGAAAGGGGCCATGTGCCTCCAGGTCAAAATGGAGAGCCTCTTATAGGTAGGTGTGGCTGGAGAGGTGGTCAGCTTACCTGTGGCCCATGTTCCCTGTCCTTACATTCACATGAGGGCTATGTGCCAGGCGTATCCTTCGTCAAGGCCCAAGACCACAGATTCTTTCCCCTCCAGGATAGTTTATAAGCTGAAAATTCCAATCTGGCCAAGTAACCTTGTGATGGTGCCTTGGACAGAATGATATTAAAGTCTTCCTATAATATAACTTCCTATAGATCAGATTTATTTAAAGGAGATTTTATTGTTGAAAGCTACTTAGAGGCCATCTAGTATATCCCCTCAGTTTTATCCACAAAGACATGTGTTATAAGGTCTGTCTATCTTGCATATTGTCCCTGATCATTTCATAAAAAAGAATCCTACCATGAGCTGACTCCATATGTATGTATAAAGCGTAACCCCACTGGGCACCATTTAGTCAAAAAGAAGAATACAGCTCCTTTTTGCATTTCTTGTCCTAACTTCATCTCTCTAAGCTCTAAGAGAGTCCACTCAGGATTATTACTTCTCCCTCTTCCTCAGCCTCTTTTCCCTCGAGGATTTCTCCAGCCAGCTCTCAATTCCATCTCCCCCCTCTACTTTCTACACTGTGACTTGTACTCATCTATGTTCGAATCTCATTCTTCTAACACCTCATATCCCCCCAACAATCTGCCTTCTCACCCTTTTCCAAGCCAAGCCTCTGAAACTCAACAAATGTTCTTCAGATTTTCAGCTCTAAGTCTGTCAGTAGCTTTTATGATTGTGGATACATAGGTGTCAATTTTTTGAAATAGTCTGATTTTACTTATCCCGTGTTCCAACTGTACAAAGAATAGGGTGTGTAATTATATATGTGTCCATAGTGATGTTGGCTAAAGGAGTGGTTTCCCTTACCATGCCCGCAGAAAAGGTTTGAATCTTGCATGAGACGAACGTTAAATGTTTGGCCTAAAATATCTCTACTTCTTGGTACTAACAGAGGATAAAGAGAGGACTGAAATAATTCAGGATGGGAGGAGATCAAAACGGGCTAGTAGGAGGATGCCGGGCTCACCTTCCCTCATGAACACATCAGAACCACAACTACATATAGGGTGACTCTTGATTTCAGGGAGAGTACAGCAGAGCAGCTACTCTCCAACCCAGGCTGTAAAGAAAGATCCATGCAGAGCTGAGGAGGAGGGAGGAGAGGCAATCTGCTCAGGACTTGCCCTCACCGGTGGGGGACACAGGGGCGGGGGAGATATCACGGGCAAAGGGATCCTCCCTGCTGAACGAGGACTTTGAACCGTGTATCAGGCACCTCAGCCCTTGGATCTGACATGGGGAAGATGAACCCGCTTGGCTGGCTTGAAAACCAGTGGGGTTTACTGAGGGCTGTAAGAGACTGAGACTCCACTCTTAAGGAGGTCATGCACAGGTCTGCTTCCTCCCAACGACAGCACAGAGGCAACTGGTTGCAAAATGCTTGGGGACCGCCTCGGGGTGCCCCTCAGCCCGCACCAGGCTCCGGCTCCAGCCCCTCTTGCTCTGGTGGTGCTGGTCTCCTCTAAGGCAGAGGCCACCATTGCCAGCGAGAGTATGCACACTCGAGGGCATGGAGCCAGCCTGGCCCCTGGCCCTGCTCTGACCTGGGTGGAGGCAACCATTACCAGCTCATGAATCCCTGCCCACACTCTGCAGGGTGAGTGTCATTGCTGCAGGACAGATCCCCTTTGGGGGGCGGAGGGGTGGGGGTGGGGTCAGCTCAGTGGCATGGCATCAGCCTCTAACCGAGGGCACACACTGGGGAGAAAGTAAAACCAGCACTGAAGTGGGGCCCCAAGGCCTTAGGCCCCGCCTTTGTCCCAAACCAAGATGGGACTGCCATCACACCCGAGAGAAACCAGCTCCCTCAGGGGTCCCTGCTCCAGCCCCTATGCCCCCAGCCACTGCCCCGCTCCAGCAGAGCAGTGACAGTCACTGAGCATAGAAGCAGCTCTGCTTGCACCTGGTTCCGGCTCTCGCCCCTCCAACCCCAGTCCTTCCACCCACCAAGGCCATGAGCACCAGCACATCCTGGATGAAGACATGCTCACTTCAAAGCCGGCTCTCTCACCAGAGCTGATGGGCTCACACAGACTCCAAGGGAATCTAACACCAGGACTTGACTTCAAGACAGAGATGAGCATCTGTTTCACCTGACTTCACACAGACAAAGAAAGTTAAACAAAATGAGAAGACAAGAGGACTATGTTTTAAATGAAACAACAAACAAACAATAAAAAGTGCTAATGAAACAGATAAATAATTTACCTGACAAAGAATTCAAAGAAATAGTAATAAGAATGCTAAACTAGAGAAAAGAATAGATGAACACAAAAAGAATTTCAACAAAGAACTAGAAAATACAGGAAAGAATCAGTCAGAATTGAAAAATGCAATGACTGAAATGAAAAATACTCTAGAGCGCATGAGCAGGAGATTATGTGATATTGAGCAATGCATAAGCAGTCCGGAAGATAGAATAATGGAAATCACCCAAGCAGAAGAGCAAAAAGGAAAACTTAAAAAATGGGAATAGTGTAAGAGACCTCTGGGACATTATCAATTGTACTAACATTTGCGTCTTAGGGTTTCCCAGAAGAAGAGAGAGAAAAAAAAAGTATAAATTGTATTTGATAAAATCATGGTTGAAAACTTTCCAAACCTGAAGAAGGAAACAGATGCCCAGGTACAGAAGCACAGAGAATTCCAAACAAGTTGAACTCAAAGGGACTTACACCAAGACATATCGTGATTAAAATGGACAAGGTTAAAGACAAAAAGAGAAGTCAAAGGACAGCAAGAGAAAAACAGCTCCACATACGAGGGAACCCGCCTAAGGCTGTCAACCGATTTGTAGCAGAACGTTTGCAGTTCAGAAGGGAGTGGCACGATAGAGGTAAAGTGCTTAAAGGAGAAAATCACAACCTAGGATACTCCTCCCAGGAAGGTTATCATTCAAAATTAAGGGGAAGATAAAAAGCTTCTCAGACAAGAAAAAATCAAGAGCTCGTCAGTACTAAAACCAATCTTACTTCTCAGGTGGTTCCCTGGTTAAGAATCCACCTGCCACTGTAGGAGATGCAGGAGACGTGGATTTGATCCCTTGGTAGGGGAAATCCCCTGGATCCCCTGGAGGAGATCATGGCAACCCACTCGTGTTCTTGCCTGGAAAATCCCATGGACAGAGGAGCCTGGCAGGCGGCAGTCCATGGCGTCACAGAGTCGGACACAATGGAGTGCATGGAGAGAGAGAGAGAGAAATCAATCTTACAAGAAGTGTTACAGGGTGGTCTTTAAATAAAAATGAAAAGGCTATAAAAAAAAAGATAAAATTATAGGAAGGGGAAAATCCTACTAGTACAGGCAAATATATAGTAAAGGCTGTGGATCAACCACTGACATAAGATAGCGTGAAGCTTAAAAGATAAAAAGGTAAAATAAGCTACAACTACAATAAACAGGGAAGGGAGAGACATGAAGATATAAAATGTGACATCAAAAACACAAAACATGGGGATGAGGGGGAAAATGTAGACCCTTTAGAATGTGAATATTCATTGGAAAGACTGATGCTGAAGCTGAAGGCCAATACTTTGGCCACCTGATGCGAAGAACTGACTCATTAGAAAAGACCCTGATGCTGGGAAAGATTGAAGGTAGGAGGAGAAGGGGGATGACAAAGGATAAGACGGTTGAATGACATCACCGACTCGATGGACATGAGTTTGAGTAGGCTCCAGGAGTTGGTGATGGACAGGGAGGCCTGGTGCACTGCAGTCCATGAGGTCACAAAGAGTCGGACACAACTGAGCGACTGAACTGAGCTGAACTTTAGGACGTGTTTGAACTTAAATGACTACCAGTTTAAAATAAATGGATATAGTTACTGATCAGCATATATGAAGTCCACAGTAACCACAAGTCAAAAAACTACAATGTATATACAAAAACCAGCTATGCATTGTGAAAACATCAGTTCAGTTCAGTCGCTCAGTCGTGTCCCACTCTTTTCAACCCCATGAATCGCAGCACGCCTGGCCTCCCTATCCATCACCAACTCCTGGAGTTCACTCAAACTCATGTCCATCGAGTCAGTGATGCCATCCAGCCATCTCATCCTCTGTTGTCCCCTTTTCCTCCTGCCCCCAATCCCTCCCAGTATCAGAGCCTTTTCCAATGAGTCAACTCTTCGCATGAGGTGGCCAAAGTACTGGAGTTTCAGCTTTAGCATCATTCAGAGATAAATTCAGAGAAGGAAATGGCAACCCACTCCAGTGTTCTTGCCTGGAGAATCCCAGGGACGGGGGAGCCTGGTGGGCTGCCAGACGTCTATGGGGTCGCACAGAGTCGGACACGACTGAAGCGACTTAGCAGCAGCAGCAGAGATAAATTCTGAAGACTCAAAGAAATCTAGAGACTGTTGAGCACCATGAGAATTCAGAACTAAGAACCCATCCCTACCTTCTAGAACCCAACATAAAAATATGATTCCAGTGATATTCACAAGATGTGAGTCCCCTCAGAGCTTTGTGGTTGGACATGGAGACTCTGATCCAGTGGAAGGAGCCACCTGCCTTCCTTCCCCTGAGGAACTGCCCACCATCACCTCCACTCCTGCTTCTGCTGTTTCTCTCCAAGACGTCGTGTTCTGTTGTGTCTCTTGACTCAAGAAGGAATCTCCAATCCTTGGCACCCAGGGTTGAAGCAATGAGCTTTTGATTACAGTTAGACTTTGAGGATTGGTAACAACATGGATAAACAAAGTTTTAGGTTGCTTCAGAGAGATCCTGGAAGGAACAACTTTGAGAAGTTTACAATGAGCAAGCTATTGAATACAAGAGAACTAACTTGTTGTTTCAGAGAAGGCAATGGCACCCCACTCCAATACTCTTGCCTGGAAAATCCCATGGACGGAGGAGCCTGGTAGGCTGCAGTCCATGGGGTCGCTAAGAGTCGGACACAACTGAGCGACTTCACTTTCATTTTTCAGTTTCATGCATTGAAGAAATGCATTCATGAAATGGCCACCCACTCCAGTGTTCTCACCTGGAGAATCCCGGGGAGCCTGGTGGGCTGCCGTCTATGGGATCGCACAGAGTCGGACTGAAGCAACTTAGCAGCAACGTGTTGTTTACCTGAAAACAGATTCATTAAAGGTCCTAAATGTATACTTCAGAAAAAAGAAGATATTGTGCTTATGTCTACAGACCTAATGTAGAGAAGACCTAACTGGGGCAAAGAGAATTCACATCAAAAATGTAAAACAAGTGGAAGCATCAATGAAAAGAACGTGAAACATGTAAAGCTAGATAAATCAGCAAGGCTTCACTTAAGTTATTGGGTGTAGTATGGATTGATGAGGAATTGAAGAAAGGAGACTGTGCTTAAAGATGTTGAGAGACATGAATTCAAAGGTGGCTGTTGGGGCTGGGTGATTAGGAGCTAGCCACCCTAGAAATCAGTGTGATGAGGGGGCTACAGGAGGACCTCATGTCATCAATCTCTAACACCTCTGAGAAGGGGAGTTCCAGCAAAATGCAATGATAAGCTATTTAAAGTTTACTGTTAAGGATATAACTGATGGAGGGGGCAGGGTTTAAAGAATAAAGCCTGGAATTGCAAACTGAGACTGTTGTGATAATATGAGCCAGGAGTAATGGGGCTCTAGAAGGGCTGAGAAGAGACTGAGCTGAAAAAAGACTGCGTTTGGCAACAGACAGGAAGGACAATGAGCTAATGAAGTTTCTGAAATTTCAAAGTTTATGTGAAGATTTGTGATCATTAAAGATGGAGATACCAATTGTTGGCTAAATGGAAGTCATTCTAGAAATCTAATGCTACAATTTCAGTAGAATAAACCCCTCTAATAAGCTTACTAAACACTAATCAATATTCCAGTACTTTTCTATGCATGCCAATAAACTGATTTGGTTAAAGGTCACAGAACGGCACCTAGTTAGGTGAATAGCCACGCTTCTATTTCCTCTCTCATTTGATTGATGTGGTCTCTTCATCTTCATCTGCAGTCTCAAAATTTGTTGACAGACTGTGTGCAGCCTTCAAACACATGCCGAAAGCAACAGCCATCAGTGGTTCACAGGAAATGTTCAGAGCCACAGGATGCCAACTGCCCCTTTGGTCAGCTGGCCAGCTGTGAGTCACGCCCCAAGCAGGACAGCAGAAGCGTCCCCTCCTGTCCTTGCAGCAGTGCTGGTGGGTTTCAGAGCTCTTCAAGTGCATCATCTCGCCCATGCAAAAGTTTCCTCAACTCTCCACTGTGCCAAGTCAGGGTGGACATCTACCCACAGGAGAACACCCATCAGGGAAGCCCAAAGACTAAGGTCTCTTTCTGTTCTCGTTTGTGCAGGTGATACAATGCAACCCAGGAAGAAGAGGAAGTGATCAGACACTTTTGCAAGAACTAAGACGAAAGAAAACATGAGAATTTTTTCCCATCTTTTTTTTTTTTTTTTTTCCTGGTAGGGGAAGGTGGTAGAGCAACATAGGAAAGTAGAAAGGACAGGGAATAATATATAAATTTTAAAAGAGGCTTATGAAGGTAGGGGATTAATTTGAGGACTTTTGGCTTTTGGAAACATTTGCCCCCACAACAATTCCTGCTCTCTCAGAATGTGTTACCTCTGTCTGACCTCTGGGGAGGATGGTCTGTGGTCAACGTCTCGCCGAAGGCCAAAGACACTTGTGTAAATGCGGTGTCAGGGAATGTTTAAAGAGAAAGGAACTTCGGGTCATCCACACTCTTCACAGAGAAGGAGCCTGAGGACCTAGACGGGAAGTTACCTCATGCGGCCAAAGCTTTAGTGTTAGAACCAAGACAACAACTTTTATCTCCCAGACCTGCCAACTCCCAGTCCTGGCCCATGTCTGAATAACCCCAATTTTCCTCAAAAGAAGCGCTTTAATAAGCTAGTTATTTTCATGGATTTCTCATCTATTTTTTTTCCTGTAAATGGAAATGTAGGAAGATGGCTGTTGCTAGCAAATTAACTGGGGCAATGAGAAAATAAGTTATAAAAATATTGGGAAATCTGTCCCTTTGTGAGCAAGCATTTGGGGCAAGTAAACACAGAACACAGGGACATTGTTAGAATCTCTTACATGGGAATACTGATTGATTCGTTAAATAAATGATCATTTTACTTGGGGAACAATCTGGATGGGAAGTGACATGATTATGACTGCTGAGACTGCTTTGGTACGAAGCACTTTGCTGAGTTGCTGTTGTTGTTCAGCTGCTCAGTCGTGTCCAACTCTTTGTGACCCCATGGACTGCAGCACGCCAGGCTTCCCTGTTCTTCACCATCTCCAGAAATTTGCTCAGACTCATGTCCATTGACTCAGTGATGCCATCCAACTCGTCTCATGGCTTAGGTTATGGTTTAAAAAAGCTGATTGTCAGCTGATTAACGAACGTATTCGTAAACCTGCTTTAATTTTCCTAGAGAATTTTTCTGGGTCTTTATTTTCAGACACATTTTATAAAGAACACAAATGATTAGTGGTAGGTAAACATGTCTGAGTCCATCTATACGCCAACAGACCCATATGGGCTGGGTGAATTGTACTTGGGCTTTCCAATCTAACATGATACAGGAGAAATATGGTTAAAATGGACACCAAGGGCGGTTTGATAGACTTAGGGAAGAGAGCAGCGTATTCCAATAGGGCAGGGAGTCCAGGGGAAGACCAGGACAGGCACCAAGAGACCCCCACTCCTCTTCAGTTATGCAAATATGAGCCTTGAGTCTTTTGTTCTGAATCTGGAAACACCACCTCCTTTCCCACACCAGCTGCTTCTTGACTGCTCCACACACCTGGTCTCAGCGGGAGCTGAGAAGCAGTTGTCACAGTGGAAATTCTCCAAAGGTGAAGCCCACAGGGGATCACCCAAATTTTCCACACCCCCCGAATGACTCGGGGCTGCATATTTCTCAGAGTCATAGTAAGCTCCTGCCTGGGATGAGCCTACAAATTTCTATTTGTGACTTCACTGTCCCCGGGACCAAATTAAACTCTGCTAGCTGCATGACTGGCCACTGTGCAGTAGCTAATCCAGCTCTAGAAATACCTCAGAATCATTCCCCAGTGAGCACAGATGTAATCACACAGTGCTTCCTTGACGCTGCTGTAGCTTAGGAAAGGAGAGTAATAGAACACCAGTCATGAACACTGATGAAACGCTCCTTAGAAAGGAGATAGTGTCAGCCGCCCACATAAAGCTGTGTGAGACCCTTAGTGGTTAGAGAACAATACGAACCAAATGATAACAATGAGAAAACTGGCAACAGTATTTGTACAGTGTCATGAATTTAGAGCCACTCTCACTTCCAAGACCTCGTTTTATCTTGGTGGTTGTTCAGTCGTTGGGTCATGGCTGACTCTTTGTCACCATGGACTGCAGCATGCCAGGCTTCCCTGCCCTTCACTATCTCCCAGAGCTGGCTCAGACTCATGGACTGGTCCCTACCTGTGCTTATACTCTGAAGTTGCTCTCTCCCACGTGACACCGATTTCGAGTTTGGGGAGAAGACTTGCCTTGTTTGCCTAAACAATACATTAGCTCCATCCTCCCTGTGAATGGGTCATCCGTTTCTCAAGCTATTTTTGGCTCCTCTGCACCTACTTGCTTGCAATACTTGTCATTACAGGAAGTCAGTTTCATACACTGTAATCCCCAAACGCCTGGTGCTGGCATGTGGAGAGTGCGGGGTGTGGGGGAGGGGGGTTGAGGAAAGAGTGAGGAGGCCAGTCTCCCAGAAGGCTGCCTGGCTGAGCGCTGAGCCCACCCCAAGTCCGGGTACCCCCACCCCAAGGGCACAAGTATCAGAAACCTGAATCCATATCCAGACTTTATTTTCCATTCTCATGTAGCTGATGGTTCTTTTCTTTTCTTTTTTTTTTTTAAATAAGAGCATTTGAGTAGGCAGCAAAGCCAGTCAGAACTGTTTATTTATAGCAGTGGATTTTCAATGCTGTATAAATTAGAAATCATTGCTGAATGAGGCCCGCGCCCACTCACACAGGCAGGGCCGCTGAGAGTCCTTTCACACAGTTTGACTGTACACAGTCTAAAACGGGAGAAAATGACATGCTCCGAGTCAAATGACGGAGTCACAGCGAAACTGCAAAGCAGAAAACCAGCAATTATTTTTCTCCAGCACAATATGGGGAGTACGACAGGTGCAATTATCCAATATTATTTAACAGCACCGGTTTGTGGTGTAGGGAGAAAATAAAGGTTTCTGTGTCGTGGAGAGAAAAAAAGGAAAAAGGAAAGAACTTGCCTCCAGCTCCTGTTTCTGTGGATTAAGCTGTGTTATGTAAATTGAAACTGGCCTGGATTCCAAAAAAGGAAGGAAGAAGCACCTGGCTTCCTCAGCTTGGCTCCCCGGAAGCTCCCCACTTGCGTCACCAGGAAAAAGACCCTTTCCTGGGGATCCTGAGCCTCCTTCTCAGAGGCAGTGGTTCCAGGTAAGACTGTGTGGAAGGCTGAGCTTCCTGAACTCCTGTCCCTTAGAGGGAAAGCGTCTCCAGCAATGATTCCTCCACCCTCAACTGAATTAAGATGCAGTAAAAGCGAAGGCAGACCACAGGAATAATTTTCACTCCCTTAATCAGATCTCCAAGATTTTGTCCTTCAGCACACTTTTATTTCCACTCCCAAGCCTTTCCGTTCTTGGCCATCCAACTTGGATGAGTTAGATGGCATCGTCAACTCAATGGACATGCGTTTGAGCAAACTCTGGGAGATGGTGAAGGACAAGGAAGCCTGGTGTGCTGCATCCATGGCGTGGCAAAGAATCGCGCATGACTGAGTGACTGAACAACAACAAACCTGGAAAGACCTCTCTTCTTCCAGCTATTATCAAATAAGTTGTCCTTTGTGGCTTCCAACTCTGAGTGTCACTTAGTTCTAAAAAGTTCTCTCTTGCCGGTCCAGGGCAGCGGGCTCTTCCTCTCAACTCCCACCGCAGGCCCCATCCCGCCTTCTAGGCTCTCCTTTTCACCTCTCCCTCTGGGATTCTGTTTCCATAACACTACGGAATGCTGAAAAGAACATAAGCATCAGAACCCCGTCAGACCTGAATTTAAATCCTGACTCCACCACTCAGTATTTATATAGAACCTGGGGAAAGTTTACTTTTCTGAGTCTTGGTTCCTTAAAATCATGTGATAATCCTGATCAAGTGAGATGATTTAAAGTGATGCATGCAAGTGTTTGGCATCCAAGGTTCCCTCCCCATTCCACCTCACTTAGCTGCAAACTCCTGGAGCCCATGTATTTGTCTATATCCCCCATAATGCCTAACTCCATGCCATGAGAAAGTACTGAAAATACATGCAGACTCACTTGAGGATTATTTACAACTTCCAAATTCTACAGGCCTAACCACCAAAGAGGAACTAAAAAGCCTCTTGATGAAAGTGAAAGAGGAGAGTGAAAAAGTTGGCTTAAAGCTCAACATTCAGAAAACAAAGATCATGGCATCTGGTCCCATCACTTCATGGGAAATAGACGGGGAAACAGTGGAAACAGTGTCAGACTTTATTTTGGGGGGCTCCAGAATCACTGCAGATAGTGATTGCAGCCATGAAATTAAAAGACGCTTACACCTTGGAAGGAAAGTGATGACCAACCTAGATAGCATATTCAAAAGCAGAGACATTACTTTGCCAACAAAGGTCCGTCTAGTCAAGGCTATGGTTTTTCCAGTGGTCATGTATGGATGTGAGAGTTGGACTATGAAGAAGGCTGAGCACCAAAGAATTGCTGCTTTTGAAATGTGGTGCTGGAGAAGACTCTTTCGAGTCCCTTGGACTGCAAGGAGATCCAACCAGTCCGTCCTAAAAGAGACCAGTCCTGGGTGTTCTTTGGAAGGACTGACACTGAGGCTGAAACTCCAGTACTTTGGCCACCTCATGCGAAGAGCTGACTCATTGGAAAAGACCCTGATGCTGGGAGGGATTGGGGGCAGGAGGAGAAGGGGACAACAGAGGATGCGATGGCTGGATGGCATCACCAATTCGATGCACATGAGTTTGGGTGAACTCCAGGAGTTGGTGATGGACATGGAGGCCTGGTGTCCTCCCGGGGAGGATAGGGAGAGTCGGACACGACTGAGCGACTGAACTGAACTGAACTGAATCACCAAATCACTTCCTTCTTTTCCAGAAGCTGAGAATCCTAGCATGAGATTCACTGTTTCATTTAAGATACTTTCTCCATCTTAAGTCCCAGAATCTTACTGACAATGGTGATCAAATTTTCACATGATACTGCAGTGGAAAGCATATGGATAGAATGGGACTTAGGACAAGTAAATTTTTATAAAGAAATAAAAAGAAAGATGAGGGAAGGCCTGAAGAATAAACATTGCATACAGGTGACTCTCCAGATTGGACTGTCTGAATGACAATGATTAACCCAAGGAGAGCCCACAGGATGCTAGGATTCAAGTCAGGGAGATTGACCTTTAAAAGGTGGGGGGGGAGGGCATCAAAAATAAATAGTGTTTAGCTCTGAATTTATTTTCCTTTAGGTGCCTGCCCACCTCTTCCTCACAGATGATACCTGCTGTCATTGAGGCTTGGTCTAGTTTAACTCTTACTTCATCATAGCTAAGACTTCTTCAGTCACTCCGTGGTATGAGTCTTCAGGGATGTTGGAAAGGGGACTCTGCCACCCAAATATCTTGCCAATGTACAAAAAACCTCCTTCACTAGAAATTAAAACCTTTCATTTTACAGGGAGAGACATATTGAACATAAACACTTCTGAGGCCTTCCCTGGTGGCTCAGATGGTAAGGAATCTGCCTGCAATGCAGAAGACCCATGTTTGATCCCTGGGTCAAGAAGATCACCTGGAGAAGGAAGTGGCAACCCACCCCAGTATTCTTGCCTGGAAAATTCCGTGGAAAGAAGAGCCTGGCAGGCTACAGGCCGTGGGGTCACAAAGAGTCAGATACAACTGAGCAACTAACACTTTCACTTCTTATGAGAGAAGTAACTTATTGACTTACACTCATCCATGTCCAATTATCAATGAAGGATATTTGATGATTTAAAAGTACGGTTTAATATGGCAAGAGGCATGCTTGGAAAAATAAAAATTGGGATATTGTAAGAAAAGGAGCAGTACAGAAAGAGTCAGCTACAGACTCAGAGGACAAACCTTACTAATCCACAGCGTTTTATCACATGGCTGCCAAGAAAGGACTGGCTGTGTGTCCTGTGATGCTCACCCCTCCTTCCGAGAGCTAATCTATGGCTGGAGCACCCCCAAATAGAGTAGACAGTGATCTCAGCCACTGATGGGTCAGAAAAACTCTGCATCCCTTTGAGGAAGCACGGCTGTGACCCACCACACTTGATGATTCCAGTCTTGACCAACTGGCTGCACTACAAGAATTTAAACTTGCTTTACGACTGGGGAGAGAACTCACTGCAGGGTTGTCACCATTCTTAAGAAGAGAGGAGACAGCAGAGACAAAAAGGGATCCCACTGGCTCCTGAAGCAATTATGATGCCTTCAGAAATGCATTTTACATCATGATCCAGTAGAAACACACACACACAAAACACACTTTTAATATGTATGATAGACCAATTTATTTTCTATCCTATTATTTTCTACTATTTGAAAGATTTTGTGATAATTGAATTGATTTCTTAATACAATAGCAATAGGGTTGCAAGCAATGAGTTGAACAACACTGTACTCCACCATATTGTGGGATTGATTCATTCACTCATTGAACGAGTAATTATAAAGTGCCTACTATGTGTATGAAAGTGAAAGTGTTAGTCACTCAGTCGTGTCTGACTCTTTGCGACTCCATGGACTGTAGCCTTCCGGGCTCCTCCGTCCATGGGATTCTCCAGGCATGATTACTGGAGTGGGGAGCCATTCCCTTCTCCAGGAGATCTTCCCGACCCAGGGATTGAACCCAGGTCGTCCACATTGCAGGGAGATTCTTTACTATCTGAGCCACCAGGGATACTTTGTGTATGGCCCTGGCCATGTGCACGCCGTAGCCTGACGACAGGAACGTGGTGGCCGTCATTGCATTAGGGCCTGGGGTGTGCGGCCTTTTATCTTGCTGCACCCCTGGGAATACAGAACCAAGCCTAGTTTTTCCAGCTCAGTCTGTTAGCAGCTGCTCTGCCAGGCTCAGCTCCTCTGAGATGCTGACAGGAAGAAGAGAAAAAACACTTCCACTGCGAGAGCTTACAAAACCTTCCGCTGAGGCTTAAGTCTGGCCTGAGCCAATATATTTGGTTACACTTTGGGGATTTGTTTTCACTCAACACTTAATTTTATTAAGATTCAAATGATGAAGTTAGATGACGCAGAGTTAGGAAAACATACTATACGACTTCTACCTTGCCAGGAATCTGGTACAGGATTCTGAGAACTCTCAATCTAGGCATGTTTTATTCCATTTGAAAAGTTTTCTAACTAAATCCTAAAATGCACTCACGTTGGACATTTTATGTACATGCATTAACGCAACTTGGCCAATTTTTAAAATCATGGAGTTAAATAAAATTCTTTTTACTGTGAAATAAGTTGCATTGGCACTGCCTGAATTTTCCCCTGTAGACTTCCTGTCATCGTGAACTTCCAGGGCCCTCATACCACCAAACCAAAAGGAAGAGGCCAAGAGATCTATCTGCACCCAATTCAGTCACAGCCACCTTGCTCAGCAGTGTGGGTAAGCCTCACATTAAGGGAAAGAAAAGATGGGTTGAAAAATATTCTTCCCAGTTACAGACGAACCTCTCCCGGGCCCACCTGGGGGCCATATTAGACCGTAGGCATAGAATGAATATAGGGGTTACTTGTGTGACTGTATCAACAATGATGAAGGGAGACTTTGCTGTCATTCTGGTGGGTTTAATGAAAAGGCTGTGTGCTCGTTCTGTGGCTGCTCATTAGGACAGAGATTGAGACTACAACTCTAGAAGCAGATGTCCAAGGATGAAAGCCAGCAAAGTCTAAGCTGTTTGTGTGTGCATGTGTTTATGTGTGCGTTACAGGAGTTGTGCTTGTACACCTGACATTCAAGGGCAGCAAGCCCCTTTCCCCTGGTTGGTGGGTGGAGGTGCCAGGGCAGGCAGCAATGCGACTTGTCCTTATTGCCTTCCTGCCTCTCCCCTTTCCCCCTCTACACGCATCACGCATTAGTTCACGCATCTCTCACACAGTCACCCTTGAACACCCTCCCCGTGCTAGTGGTCTCAGCCCCTAACATAGAATGTCATCAGATAAGTTGTTTATCCAGTATCTAAATAATCTTAATTAACATTTAGCTAAAACAAGAAGGGGATGACAGAGGATGAGATGGTTGGATGGCATCACCAACACAATGGACATGAGTTTGAGTAAGCTCCGGGAGTTGGTGATGGACAGGGAGGCCTGGCGTGCTGCAGTCCATGGGGTCGCAAAGAGTCGGACACAACTGAGCGACTGAACTGAACTGTCATTTCTAATTTGAATTATATTTACAATACAGATTCATTTATAGTTGCGATAACCCGGAAGTACTACATTACCTACTGAATTAGTTTCCTCGGGCTACCACAACAAAGGACCACAAAGCAGGCTAACTAAAAACGGCAGAAGTTTATCCGCTTACAGTCCCAGAGGCTGACAGCCTGAAATCAAAGTGTTAGGAGCGCCATGCGCCCTCAGAAGGCTCCAGGGAAGAATCCTCCCTTCTGAGGGCTTTTGATGATCCTCGGCTTGTGGCCACAACACTCCAATCTCTTCTTCCGGCTTCAAATGGCATTCTACTTTGTGTGTCTTTGTGCCTCTTACCTTAGAGAAAATCTGGAATCTGTGTTCCAATTCCCCTCTCCTTTCTTGTGTAAAGACAGCAGTTGTTGGTTTTAGGGCCCACCCTAAGTCCAGGATGATTTCATTTTGAGACACTTCACCGATCACAGCTACAAGGGTCCCATTTCCTGATAAGGTGACGTTGTGAACTTCCCAGTGTGCAGTAATATTGCAGAGATGCTGTTCAACCCAACACATTATCCCAGTTTTACAAATGAGAGAACTGAGGGGCACAAGTCGTTAGACATCAGATTTTAGCTTTTAATTTCTCTCTCTTGTCTGTCTTAAGCCAAGCAGTCACCAATAGTTTATACCTCTTTGAGTGCTTACTATAAAAATGGCCATTTACTATGCATTGACCATGTGTTATGCCATTTACTATGCATTATCATCTAGTCTACTGATGCCTTTGAACTGCGGTGTTGGAGAAGACTCTTGAAGAGTCCCTTGGACTGCAAGGAGATTCAACCAGTCCATCCTAAAGGAAATCAAACCTGAATATTCATTGGAAGGACTGATGCTGAAGCTGAAACTCCAATACTTTGGCCACCTGATATGAAGAATCGACTCATTGGAAAAGATCCTGATTCCAGGAAAGATTGAAGGTGGGAGGAGAAGGGGATGACAGAGGATGAGATGGTTGGATGGCATCACCGATTCTATGGACATGAGTTTGAGTAAGCTCTGGGAGTTGGTGATGGATAGGGAGGCTTGGCACGCTGCAGTCCATGGGGTCGCAAAGAGTCAAACATGACTGAGTGACTGAACTAAACTGATCTCTCTAGTCCTTCCCTGTCTGAAGGGCAGACATTATTACCCCAGTGTTAAGGATAAAGAAACAGGCTCAATGAGGTTGACGAATATGACCAAAAAAGAAAGTTACCCCTGAAAAATGGAGCTCAAGCCCAGCCTGGTCAGTTCAGGTGGCTCCTTTTCTTTACACCATGTAGCTTCTACCAAAGCTTGCTTCTGTTTCCTCTGTGATGTCTTTCCCTCATGATTAGTCCTTCCTGCTAACTCCTTGAGATCACTTTATACCCTCTGATATGACATGGGAATGTACAGGCCCCAGGAAAATCACATTATGGTGGAAAACTCTCTTTTCAGAGCTGGAGCAGCTCAAATGGCCATGAAAATGGGTTACATGGACATTGTGGGGAGCCTCATACAATGTTCAGCTCAAATGGCCATGGAAATGGCTCACATGGACATTGTAGGGAGACTCATACAATGTGGGGAGGTGGGGAAGGAAATATAGCTGACCCTTGAACAATGCAGGGGTTAAGAGTGACGACCTCGCCCACAGTGGAGAATCTGTGTATCTTGTATAGTCAGCCTTCTGTATCCGAGGTTCCTCTGTACTCATGATTCCACACCCATAGATTTAACCAACAGCAGATCATGCAGTACTGTAGCATTCACTACAGAAAAAAAATCCATGTAAAAGTGGACCTGTGCAGTTCAGATTTATGTTTCTCAAGGTCAACCGTAGTGCAAAGGGCTGTTGGAGCTGTATACAGAAGAGCTATTCAGTCTTGCCTGCATATTTGGAGTCATCTGGGAAGCTTATAAAAATACTTTTGCCCAGATCCCTCCTCCAGAAATTCCAAATTGTTCTAGGCTTTGGATTAGGCATTAGGAGTTTTAAAAGCACTTCTAGGTCATCAATGGGCAGCCAAAGTTGGAAACACTGATATATGGGAATCCTGTTTGAATATTATTTGGAAGTGGCAGCAGCTGAGGCCTAGTTGAATATAGTAAGTTTTGATTGCTTTAAACATGACCTGGGAGAGCCCCCGCCTTCTATCCTCACTGCCTTCTGAGGCCCTGCCATCCTAGCACCCGGCAGATCTGGAGGCTTCATTGACGGTCTGCTCTATTCGGATGCAGTATCAGAAGTGACTTGGGCAGAGTGCGGGACCAGCCTCTGAGGGTGGTTCACAGTCCTCTCCAGAGCTTTCTGGTGGGGTCTCCTCACAGCTGCCTGTAGATCTCATTGCGGTTCCCTAGCACAAAGCCCGCCGGCTAGAACCCAGAGGAGGCTCCTGTCGGGAACTCTGCGGGCAATCAGCCTTTGGATCTTAACTGCGGCACTGGCCTGCCTGGATCTCCAGCCTGCAGGCCCACCCTGCAGATTTCGGACCTGCCAACCTCCACAACAGCTGAGCCAACCTCCGTGAAACCTCTCTCTCTCTTTCTCTCTCCACCTACCCACCCACCCAGACACACACCCACGCAGACACACACCCACACACCAAGACACACCCACACCCACACCCACACACACCTCCACCCATTGGCTCTGCATCTCTGGAGAACCCTGGCTAACACACCCCTCTCTTCCCCTTCCCAGCCTCACTTCTTCACTCCTTGTCTGTGGCACCCCCTTCCCGCTCCATGCCTGCCCCTCATTCACTCACCCCTCTCTGATGACGCCTGCAGCCCCTGTGACTCACAGGCCTATAATAAGCCCTCAGCTTCCGTTTGACAAATTCTCCCTCCTCTCTTCATTCAAGAGTCTCCCCAGATCCCACATCATCCAATCAAGGAAACAACAGTCTGTCCTTCCTCGGATGAGTTCATTCAGTGGAACAGATTTCAGAAAAAAATCTAATGCATGAATGTTGCTTTGAAAATTGAATTCTGAGACTGTTCCACACACGACTGTAAGAGGCCTTGGTGTTTCAAATTTCTCTGCTTTAGGGGCCGGGCTGCAAGGGGCTGGGTGTGGACCACAGAGATTCATCCTTGGCACATTCTCACACATGCTAATGATGCTCACGAGGCCATGGCCTTGGGTGTGACTTCCTGACTGAGGTACTAAAGGCCACTGCCCTCCATGGCTACAGATTTTACAACCAACCTCACACCACCTCTGTCCATGTGACACTGCTTACCAGGTGCACTGGGTCAAAAGGAGTAAAGGGGTCAGGACAAATCCGTAAGCATATGTTCTCCCACCTTCTTTCTGGGGGCAAAGCCCATTCTTACAGCTCAGTTTAGTTCATGTCTGACTCCTTGCGACCCCATGGACTGCAGCACGCCAGGCCTCCCTGTCCGTCGCCAACTCCCGGAGTTCATTCAAACTCATGTCCATTGAGTAAAGGAGTCAGGAGTAAAGGAGTAAAGGGGTCAGGACAAATCCAAAAGCATATGTTTTCCTGCCTTCCTTCTGGGGCCAAAGCTCATTTTTACAAAAGTTCAACACAAATGATCAATATGTTACAATTACTCTGGAGCCTTGTCAACCCCACTTGTGCTTTACCTGCAGACCATTCCACAGTCAGAGGCCACTAGTATCTGAGATGAGAAGAATGAAGGGAAAGTGAAAGTTGCTCAGTCCTGTCTGACTCTTTGCGACCCCATGGACTATACAGTCTATGGAATTCTCCAGGCCAGCACACTGGAGTGGGTAGCCTTTCCCTTCTCCAGGGAATCTTCCCAACCCAGGGATCGAACCCAGGTCTTCCGCATTGCAGGCAGATTCTTTACCAGCTGAGCCACAAGGGAAGCCCGAGATGAGAAGAATAGCCATGGCCAAACCATGGCAGTTATTGCAGAAGCTCTGCAAGGGTCATCACGGCCCCCTGCACAGTGGAGGATGGAGGGCTGGGGGGCAGTATCCCTCCCTTTCCTACTGCACGTGCAGAGGGGCCTTGTGGTGCTGCTGCAGCTGCCATCACACCACACTCTCAGCAGGCATTTCAGGGCCTCATTGCAGGGGCTACTGAACACACTGCTCCACCAACGAGCTGCACTTTCAAAGGCTCCTAAATGGTCTGGGGAGAAGAATCCTTGGGTAGCCAGGGGATAAAGAAAACAAAAGTTAAGGGCATGGCAACCCACTCCAGTATTTTTGCCTGGAGAACCTTCTAGACGGGGGAGACTGGTGAGCTATATAGTCCATAGGACTGCAGAGTTGGACACAAACTGAAGCGACTTAGTGGACACACACATGCACACAAGCTCATATTATTGAGGCTGGTCTGAAAGACCATGAACTTCACAGGTAAGCAAAATTCAGTGAGTCCACAACATTTACCATCTTGGGTGACTCGTTCAGCCTTTCAGATCTGGGTTTCCTCCTATATAAATTGAGACAGCAATACTTACTTTATGTTAGAGTTACTTTAGGGACAGACTTTAATAATGAAACTACAACACAACCCAGCGTGTGGCCCCCAGTAAACTTCTGTTTCCTTCTCTGTTCTCTTAACTCAAAGGCTCTATTAATCCAATGAGGGGTTAATAATGGGGGCACCAAGGGTCAGAAAATTTTAACGAGAGGGACACTAACCTATCGCTTGCACAGCTTCACAAAATCAACAAAAGGGTCCCAATCATTCCCTGACTGAAAAATACTAATAAGAGACCATTACAAATGACCCAACAATATTGTCAGAGAAGGCAATGAAAACTTGTAAATGCCAATCCAGCAATCCTAGTTTTAGACTCTTCTAAGTCTTGACAGAGCACTGAAATTTTAGTGAACGTCACCACTTCAAGCCCCATTGTAACTCTCCTCTTCCTTCCACACAACACATGGGAATACCTCCCAAGTGTCCTTGCATTATCATAGGGCATTAGAGATAAATTCATTTTTCAATTAACAAAAGACAAAGAGGCCCTCTTGGACATTCAGAGACAGACTGTTTAAAGCACACTGGCTAGTTTCAATTCTCTCATCTTGTAGTAAGACGACTCGGCAGGATGTCCTTGCAATGGTCGTGTCCAGCTAATGGTGTGGGAAACCATCATACACACATCATCGTACATCCTCCTCTGGTCTGCAGACGCAGTTTTGTCCATCTCATGAACAGTTCTGAGCTTACAATTACATGGAATGATGAGAGCCCTCTGGTGGCTAAATTCACTCTTCCGTTTTTCTTAGATTAAATTCCCTTATGTTGTGAAAGTCCTATGAGTTATTCTCATTAGCAACTTGCTGCATGAACATCATTGTTTCTCCACCTGTGTCCCTTCCCCCTCTGATAAACAGATGATGAGGTATTTTATTTTCAATCTATTTGATGCTCTCACTCAGCAAATATCTGGGCAGATATTTAATCCTTCTGAAAAGATAAAACACGTTTTAAAAAATTAATTTTCAGACATTTGTCTAACATATCTATTGAGCATCTATGCTATAAGAGATACAAGGAAATTTAAAATATAATCTCTAACTGCAAGGAGCTTACTGAACAGTACAGAAAATAATAACATTCAAGACTCTGGCTTAGTTGGTCCATGGCATGTGGGATCTTATTTCCTGGACCAGGAAATCAAACCCATGTCCTCTGCATTACAAGGTGGATTCTTAAACCACTGGACCACCAGGGAAGCTCCTGAACATTTTTATCTTCTTAGGCCTAATGGAGAAGAGGGCAACAGAGGATAAGATGGTTGGATAGCATCACCCACTCAATGGACATGTGTGTGAGCACCGGAGATGGTGAAGGACTGGGAAGTCTGGCTTGCTGCAGTCCATGGGGTCACAAAGTATCAGATTTGATTGAGCCACTGGACAACAGCAAAGTTAAGTTTGGCCTCAGGTCAAACAACAGGGAGGGAACACAGCCCTGCCCATCAACAGAAAATCCAATTAAAGATTTACTGAGCATGGCCCCACCCATCAGAATAAGACCCAGTTTACCCTTGTCAGTCTCTCTCAACAGGAAGTTTCCATAAGCTCTTATCCTTATCCATCAGAGGGCAGAGAGAATGAAAACCACAATCATAGAAAACTAATTGAACTGATCACGTGGACTACAACCTTGTCTAACTCAATGAAGCTATGAGCCATTCCATGTAAGGCCACCCAAGACCGACAGTCACGGTAAAGAGTTCTGACAAAACGTGGTCCACTGGAGAAGGGAATGGCAAACCACTTCAGTATTCTTGCCTTAAGAAGCCCATGAACAGTGTGAAAAGGCAAAAAGATGGGACACTGAAAGATGAACTCCCCAGGTCGGTAGGTACCCAATATGCTACTGGATATCAGTGGAGAAATAATTCCAGAAAGAATGAAGAGATGGAGCCAAAGCAAAAACAACACCCAGTTGTGGATGTGACTGGTGATGGAAGTAAAGTCAGATGCTGTAAAGAACAATATTGCATCAGTTTAGTTCAGTCGCTCAGTCGTGTCCGACTCTTTGCGACCCCATGGATCGCAGCACGCCAGGCCTCCCTGTCCATCACCAACTCCTGGAGTTCACTCAGACTCACATCCATCGAGTCAGTGATGCCATCCAGCCGTCTCATCCTCTGTCGTCCCCTTCTCCTCATGCCCCCAATCCCTCCCAGCATTAGAGTCTTTTCCAATAAGTCAACTCATCACATGAGGTGGCCGAAGTACTGGAGTTTCAGCTTTAGCGTCACTCCTTCCAAAGAAATCCCAGGGCTGATCTCCTTCAGAATGGACAATATTGCATAGGAACATGGAATGTTAGGTCCATGAATCAAGGTAAATTGGAAGTGGTCAAACAGGAGATGGCAAGAGTGAAGATCAACATCTTAGCAATCAGTGAACTAATATGGACCGGAATGGATGAATTTAACTCAGATTACCATTATATCTACTACTGTGGGCAAGAAACCCTTAGAAGAAATGGAGTAGCCATCATGGTCAACAAAAGAGTCCGAAATGCAGTACTTGGGTGCAATCTCAAAGATGACAGAATGATCTCTGTTTGTTTCCAAGTCAAACCATTCAACATTATAGTAATCCAAGTCTATGCCCCGACCAGTAATGCTGAAGAAGCTGAAGTTGAACAATTCTATGAAGACCTACAAGACCTTCTAGAACTAACACCCAAAAAAGATGTCCTTTTCATTATAGCGGACTGGAATGCAAAAGTGAGAAGTCAAGAGATACCTGGAATAACAGGCAAATTTCGCCTTGGAGTGAAGAATGAAGCAGGGCAAAGGCTAACAGAGTTTTGCCAAGAGAACGCACTAGTCATAGCAAACACCCTCTTCCAACACAAGAGAAGACTCTACACATGGACATCACCAGATGGTCAACACCAAAATCAGATTGATTATATTCGTTGCAGCCAAAGATGGAGAAGCTCTATACAGTCAGCAAAAACAAGACCGGAGCTGACAGTGGCTAAGATCATGAATTCCTTATTGCCAAATTCAGACTTAAATCGAAGAAAGTAGGGAAAACCACTAGACCATTCAGGTATGACCTAAATCAAATCCCTTATAATTATACAGTGGAAGTGACAAGCAGATTCAAGGGATTAGATCTGATAGACACAGTGCCTGAAGAACTATGGATGGAGGTTTATGACATTGTACAGGAGGCAGTGATCAAGACCATCCCCAAGAAAAAGAAAGGCAAAATGGCTGTCTGAGGAGGCCTTACAAATAGCTGAGAAAAGAGAAGTGAAAGGCAAAGGAGAAAGGGAAAGATATACCCATTTGAATGCAGAGTTCCAAAGAAGAGCAAGGAGATATAAGAAAGCTTTCCTCAGTGATCAATGCAAAGAAATAGAGGAAAACAATAGAATGGGAAAGACTAGAGATCTCTTCAAGAAAATTAGAGATACCAAGGGAACATTTCATGCAAAGATGGGCTCGATAAAGGACAGAGACTGTATGGACCGAACAGAAGCAGAAGATATCAAGAAGAGGTGGCAGGAATACACAGAAGAGCTATACAAAAAAGATCTTCATGACCCAGATAACCGTGATGATGTGATCACTCACCTAGAGCCAGACATTCTGGAATGTGAAGTCAAGTGGGCCTTAGGAAGCATCACTACAAAAAAAGCTAGTGGAGGTGATGGAATTCCAGTTGAGCTATTTCAAATCCTAAAAGCTGATGCTGTGAAAGTGATGCACTCAATATGCCAGCAAATTTGGAAAACTCAGCAGTGGCCACAGGACTGGAAAAGGTCAGTTTTCATTCCAATCCCAAAGAAAGTCAATGCCAAAGAATGTTCAAACTACCGCACAATTGCACCCATCTCACACGCTAGCTAAGTAATGCTCAAAATTCTCCAAGTCAGGCTTCAACAGTATGTGAACTGTGAACTTCCAGATGTTAAAGCTGGATTTAGAAAAGGCAGAGAAACTAGAGGTCAAATTGCCAACATCCACTGAACCATAGAAAAAGCAAGAGAGTTCCAGAAAAACATCTATTTCAGCTTTATTGAGTATGCCAAAGCCTTTGACTGTGTGGATCACAACAAACTGTGGAAAATTCTTCAAGAGATGGAATTATGAGACCACGTGACCTGCCTCCTGAGAAATCTGTATGCAGATTTAGTTAGAACTGGACATGGAACAACAGACTGGTTCCAAATAGGGAAAGGAGTATGTCAAGGCTGTATATTGTCACCCTGCTTATTTAACTTATATGCAGAGTATATCATGTGAAATGCCAGCTGGATGAAGCACAAACTGGAATCAAGCTTGCTGGGAGAAATATCAATAACCTCAGATATGTAAATGACACCACCCTTATGGCAGAAAGTGAAGAGGAACTAAAAAGCCTCTTGATGAAAATGAAAGGGGAGAGTGAAAAAGTTGGCTTAAAACTCAACATTCAGAAAACAAAGATCATGGCATCTGGTCCCATCACTTCATGGGAAATAGATGGGGAAACATTGGAAACAGTGACAGACTTTATTTTGGGGGCTCCAAAATCACTGCAGATGGTGACTGCAGCCATGAAATTAAAAGACGCTTACTCCTTGGAAGAAAAGTTATGACCTACCTAGACAGCATATTGAAAAGCAGAGACATTACATTGTCAACAAAGGTCTGTCTAGTCAAGGCTATGGTTTTTCCAGTGGTTGTGTATGGATGTGAGAGTTGGACTATAAGGAATGCTAGTGCCGAAGAATTGATGCTTTTGAGTTGTGGTGTTGGAGGAGACTCTTGAGAGTCCCTTGGACTGCAAGGAGAAACAACCAGTCCATCCTAAAGGAGATCAGTCCTGGGTGTTCATTGGAAGGACTGATGCTGAAACTGAAGCTCCAGTCCTTTGGCGAAGAACTGCCTCATTAGAAAAGACCCTGATGCTGGGAAAGATTGAAAGCAGGAAGAGAAGGGGACAACAGAGGATGAGATGGTTGGATGGCATCACCGTCTCAATGGTCATGAGTTTGAATAAGCTTCAGGAGTTGGTGATGGACAGGGAGGCCTGGCATGTTGCAGCCCATGGGGTCGCAAAGAGTCAAACACAACTGAGTAACTAAACTGAACTAACAGAAAATAATACCCTTTAGTTTTTTAAATTGTGATTTTTCCATAAAACGTAATCGTCTTATCAAATACACATATTTTCCTCTACGAGATATACTCTTCGGTGCTCTTTTTCTGCTCACTTGGGTACTGCAGCAGGAATCTGAGCGCCATCCTGGACCCTTCCTTCTTCCACTCGCCTTTCCAATTACTCACCATGTCCTGCCAATTCTACTTCTCTTTGTTTCTGTTGACACCAGCCTAGCTCAGGGCACCATGATTTCAGGTTATTCTAATATATATTTTTTAATATTTTAATTATTTTTGAGTGATTAAATCATGCACATATTATAAAGTTCAAAAGGTACAATGAGAATACATAAAAAGTAGGTCTCTTTCATACCCTTAGTTCCCTAACTACCCAGTTTCCCTCTATGAAAGCAAGCTACAATCCCAATCTCTTCCACGTGCTTCTAGAGATACTATGTTCATGTATGAGCATATATATATTTTTTTGCATATACATATTTTTTCACAAGTAGTGACATTGTGTTCTGCACTTTGCTTTCACATCTTCCACACATTTTGGAGAAAATCTTAACTATGTGTAAAGAGGGCTGCCTCGTTCTTTTTTAAGAGATTAATAGAATTCTCCTATATGTGTACTGCCATAATTTATGTAATCAGTTCCCTATTGATGGAAATTCAGATGGTTTCCAATCTTTTGCTATTATAAGTTGATGCAGCAGTAAAGATCTTCATACAGACATCATTTTGCATGTGTGCCAGAATATATTTAGGCAAAATTCCTAGAAGTGGAAGTGTTGAATTGAATGAAATGTTTTTTTTTTTAAACTACTGAGTTATTGCCAAATTACTCTTCAAAGACATTTTACCAGTGTCTACACTCACTGACAAGACATAAAACTCTGTTTCCCCAAATTCTCAACAATATAGTGGGTTATACAATCTTATGGGTAGAAACAGCATCTCAATATAGTTTTAATTGACATTATCTTTATTTTGAGTGAGGTTGAGAGTCTTTTTATGTTTAAGATGTATTTTAGTTTGTGTAATATATATGTATTTCTATGAACAGACTTTTGTATCTTTTCCCCATTTTTCTGTTTTGAGAGTTTTTTGCCTTACTGAAGTGTAGGCACTTACAGCAGGCAGCTTCAAGCGTGACCCCAGATGACCCCCAACTCCTGATATTCACATCCTTGTGTAATCTTCTCTCGTGTCTTACCAGGGTTGGTCTCAGGGAACCAATACAATATGGCAGGAGTGATGGTATGTCATTTCAAGATCAGCTTGTAAAAGAGGTTGTAATTCTCTCTTGGTGGTCCACTCTTTCAAGTTCCTTACTCTGGCAGAAACCAGCTGCCCTCTCAGCCAACTGCTGATGGAGAAGGCCAGTGTTGAGGAGCCCAGGCCTCCAGCAGGCAGCCAATGCGGAACCGGGGTTTCCTGACAGGAGTCACATGAATGACCTTAGAGGTGGGTCCTCTAGGCCCAGCTGAGCGTTTCGATGACGCTGTGGCCCCACCGACAGCTTGCCTGCAGTCTCATCATGAGAAACACTGATCCAGACACCCAGCCTAGCTGCTCTCAGATTCCAGATCCTTAGGAACTGAGAGATAATAAATGTTTGTTCTAAGCTGTTAAGTTTTGAAGTAATTTATTACATATCAATCAATAACAATATAGAATTCCAATTTTAAGAAATCAGTCTTTTCCTTTGAGTCTAACTCTTTGTATGAGTTTCAAGTACTTCTCTCCATGTGTTGAGTGTCTACTGGCCTTCTTTGTGTTTTTTCTTTCTTTTCTTTCTTTCCATGTAGAATTTTAAAAACTCACTGTGTAAACATAGTGAAATTTACCAATTTAGGGGAATGCTTCTATACTCAGAGAACAGTGAAAATGAGACTATTAAAAACATTCCAAATTTAATTTCCCTCCTTTTCTAAGAATAAAGGGATGGGCCATTTGCATCAACCCCCTGATAAAAATTTATAAAATAATTTTCCTAAAAGTTTGTAAAAATTTCCAGTCTCCTTAAAAGCATCAAAGGAATGATAAGATAATGAGGAATTACCAGATCAAGTTCTAAGAGAATCTAAAAACCCAGAAAGGCAAGAAAAACAACCAAAGCCTTTTGCCCTGAGGACATATATGGGGGACTTGTGTTACTGTTTTGAAGACTTGACAAAGTAAAAGAGACAAGTCAAAGCTCAGGGTCCACCCAGGTTGAAAGACCAATGTTAGATACCACCTCTGTTAATCTAGAATCCCAAAGGGAGAACCCACCACAGGATAAAGGTAAACCAGAAGTAAAACTACCTACTTCTCACTCCCAACTTCCAAAAAAACAAACAAACAAAAAAAAACCACCAATAACTAAGAGTCCAAAGACAGAGATGTCTTAATAGAGCAAAGAAAGAAAACAGACACACACACACACATAATCTCTCCTCCAATAGTTCTACCCAGAGACCACCCCCCTGAGAATTTACAGTGTGAATTCAAATCCTAGAAGTAGTTCAGAGAACTTCAAGGCATTACTTTAGTTTGAACTGGTTACAGATAAGTGTTGTTGTTGTTCAGTCGCTAAGTCATGTCCTACTTTGTGACCCCATGAACTGCAGCATGCCAAGCTCCTCTGTCCTCACTATTTCCCAGAATTTAGTAGTAGTGCCATAAATGTCTGGCGAGGTAAAGACAAGACTGTCTGGAGAAGGGCTCCCTTACTCAACTCACAGGAATCACCAAAAACTATGTCTAATGGACACGGATCACTGAGAAGTCAATGACAATCAAGTCACGAGAAAAGTTACAATGAGAAAGAAACAGCAGCAAAATAAAAGTACTACACTGTATAAACAGACCCTGAAAGACTTCAGATCCTGGAATAATCAGAGGCAAGTTATGAAATACCTATGTTTAAAAAAATAAAGATAAAATCTACAATATATAGAAACTTGAAAAAATGACCTAGCAGATTTGAAAAAGAACCAGGTGGGACATCTAGAAATGGAAACTACAAAAACATAAATGAAAAACTCAATTGATGAGGACTTCCCTGGTGGTCCAATGGTTGGGAATCCACCTTCCAGTGCAGGGGACACGGGTTTGATCCCTGGTCCGGGGAACGAAGACCCCGCATGCCCTTGGGGCAAGTAGACTCATTTGCTGCTACTGAGCCTGGACACCTCACCTAGAGAGCCCGTGTGCTGCAAACTACACAGAGCCCAGGCCCCAGGGAGCTTGCATGCCACAATCAGAGAGAGCCACATGCCGCAAGTAGGACCCAAGGTAGTCAAAATGCTTGTTAAAAAATTAAAAAACAGAAAAGCACTACCCCGCCCCCTGGTCGCCCTTTGCCTCCCCCCATGCTGGGCTGCACCACTAAAGGCAAATCAACATAAGGGGCCTCGAGGTGACAGGTTCCTCGGGGACAAACATGGCCAGGCCTGGGGCAGTCGCCACACTGATCTCTAAGCCTGTCACCCACCTCCGTCCGAGTCTGCTGACATGGAGGTCAGAGGGCAAGCTTCCTGTTTTTGCTCTGCTTTTCCTGCACCTGCTGCTTTTACCACCAGTGCACTCCGTCCCCACCCCTACCCACCCCCTACCACTGATTATCACTTGGCTGCTGGCTTTCTGGTACAATCAGCATTTCTGTTCCAAGGATTACAGGTAAACTGCTACCCAAGGTTGCTATGTTTACTCACTTTTACTGCTTTCTCTGTGAGGTCGTGTTGATGGCTTTTTCCCTATTCAGGAACTTAAATGAAGTCCTCTGGTTGTTTTACGGGGGAAGCTATTCAGCAAAGCACCATGCAACAGCCCAACTCCTCTTCTTCCTACCATATTCTCTATGCTCTACAGAGAACTCATTTTCTCTAACGGCCTCCAGCCCCTAGTAGGACTAATAGTTCACCAGAGATCTCTGGCCATGAGTCAGAGGCAAAATCCTCATGTCCCCGTGCTGGTAACTAGATGCTAATGTCGTGAGTGGAGAAAGTCAGGGTTATAGTCTTTTCCCTTTAAATGCAGGGGACTTTCTGCATAAAAGGTTCCCGGAACCCCAGTGGCCATATGTAAACTAACCCAATGGTCCTGGGTTTAGACAGTCAAAAGATATAGATCAGCCATCAAGTTCTCTCAAACTTTTATAGCCTCAGAATCCTAACATGTTAATCTAAGAGCAGAGCTGTAAGGACTCTGTGATTAGCTGCCCAAACTCCTACCCCCTGAGGTGGCGTTGATAAATGCAGGGTTTTTGTTGTTTTTTTTTTTTAACCATGCTTTTCAATCATTTCTTTTCAAAGATGATATTTTCCATTGCATTTATTCCTTAGTCCATACCTTTCAGTGACAGGGATACAGGAAATCTGTGAGGATATGTACAGATTTGTGGTTCATTGCAAGGGAAGATGTGATTTTGAATCAACCGGAACACACGCTCACTAGACTCAAATCCATTCAGAAAAATGGTCAAGGAAGCATCTTCCCTGGAGACCCTCACAGTAGCGGACACTTGTTTTCTAAACGGTTCCAGGCAGGCAGAGATTGCTGTTTGATCTTTGAGTGTGACTGAAAGCGTGTCCTTAAACCTAAGTTTAAGCCCTACAAATTCCCAGGAAACAGTCCCTCTTTATGACTTCCTAAATGTTCTGACTCAATTTTTTTTTTTTTTGCTAATAATCTCATCTTCACACAGACTTACACATTACTTCTATTTTTTAAGAATAGAGGTAACTTTGTTCATTGGAATGGCAGCATGAAGATAGATACCGAGAATTCTAATAGCTTTTGGAGAGAGACCAAGGTCAAACATAGGAGCCTGAAGGAAAGTGAAACCAGAGAAATAATTACAATAATAGTTATGCTTATACAGTTTGCCAAAGTTTACAAAGCACTTTTACATATATGATCTATAATAATCTACAATCAACTTGGAGGCAAATAACAGACAGGATTCCTGACTAATCGCAGTGGAAATTAGTCAGACTCTTCACTAGACTATGCCAACACTGAGATTCTGCCACCATCGCAGCCATTCTCTGGAGCTGACCTCTAAAAGCACCCAAGTCTTTGTATCCCTCCCTCCAGACTCAGAGTTCCAGGTGGGCCCATCTGATCAGCTGACCCGGTGCCTCAGCTGCTAGAGAGATAAGAAAGCCAGTCTTGACTTCCTTTGCTCTCACCTCTTGGTGTTCAGTACTGAGTGTATCAGTTCCTACTGCTGCATAATAAATTATCACAGACTTAGCAGTGTGAAATGACACAAACTGATTATCTCACAGTTTCTGTGGGCTGGGGATTCTGGCATCGCCTTAGCTGGACTTTCCATTCAGGGTCTCATAAGGCTATAATCAAGGTGGCAGCCAGCTGCATTCTTATCTGGAGAGTCATCTGGGAAAGAATCTGTTTCCAAGCCCCCACAGGTAGCACAATTCAGTGTGTGTGTGAGGCACACACTAGCACAATTGCAGCTGTGTGTCTGGGGCCCCTGATTTCTTGCTAGCTGTCTGCTGGGAGCCATTCTCAGCTCTTAGAGGCAGCACTCAAGTTCTTGCCGTGTCCACAGGTCCATCCATCATGGGAAGTTCACAGTCAGACTGCTTGCTTCTTCAGGACCATCAGGGTATCTCACATATTTTCCTTCAGGGAGGCCTCAGCTCTCTTTTAAGAGTTCACTGGCTTAGGTTAAGTCCACCCAGGAAAATCTCCCTTTGCATTAACAACTCTGCTTAAAGCACTGTGGTGATCTGAATGGGAAGCAAGTTCGAAAGGGAGGTAATATATACATATGTATGGCTGATTCATTTCGCTCTATGGTTGAAACTAACACAACATCGTAAAGCATCTGTGTGTGCTAAGTCACTGCAGTCATGTCTGACTCTGCAAGCTCATGCTCTGTAGCCCTCCAGGCTCTTCTGTCCATGGGATTCTCTGGGCAAGAATACTAGAGTGGGTTGCCATGCCCTCCTCCAGGGGATCTTCCCCACCCAGGGATTGAACCCCAGTCTCCTCTAGTTCCTGTGTTGCAGGCGAATTCTTTACAGTTGAGCTACTGGGAAAGCCAAAGCAACTACACTACAACAAAAATTAATTTAAAAAATAAAAATACTTTTTAAAGGAAGATAAAAAGAAAAAAAAGAAACAACTTGGGGACAGGGAGAGAGATCCTTCATACTGGTTAGTATGAGAGCTAAAGTCTACATTCTTACTGTAGCTTTTAAAAAGTGTTTACTCATCACAAAGAGTGATTATTTTCTAATTGAAAAGAATAAAGCTGAAATAGAACTTAAAAAAAAAAAACTTCACAGGAGTAAAACCTCATCATATTCACAGATGTCACCCACACTCAAGGAGAGAGGGTTACACAGGGTACGTATATCAGGGGTGGGAAATTCTGGGTGCAACTCTGCATTCTGCTTATCATACTTAGCAAAAAATGACAAGAACCCTCCCACTTCACCTTATTGGAGAAGCAGGTCAGGCGTAACATTTCTAATTTTACAGAGGGGAAAAATAAGACTCTGAGAAGTCAGGGGACTTGGCTATAGCCACAGAGTTAATACACAGAGGGTGCAGGTTCGACCCCTGGGTTGGGAAGGTCCCCTGGAGGAGGAAATGGCAACCCACTCTGGTATTCTTTGCCCAAAAAATCCCATGGACCGAGTAGCCTGGTGGGCTAGGGTCCAAAGTGTGGCAAAGAGTCGGACACGACTGAACGACTTAAACATAAGCACCGAGTTCAGAAGCAGCTAAACAGGAACATGCCATCCAAACTTTTGACAGTGCTTTTTTCAAAGACAAATGGAAAAATCAGTAGCAAATGTAAACATTCATGAAAATAAATGATTTGACCATTGATGCCACAAGTTCTGATGGAAATAAGAAATGAAAACTAAAGATGGAGACTTATGACTAATGAGCCCACGCCTGCTAAAGGGAGGCTGTTCTTCAGCCTCGGGAAACAATGCCAACAAAGAACATGAGCTGTCCGTTTGATGTTAGAGAGAATGACATGCATCTGTGACATAACTACTATTTTTATAAGCAGCAATTGAGAGCAGGTTTCAAAGGTGAGTATTCAAGGAGACAAAGGGCTCCAGAAAAGACCACGCAGGCACTAGAGAGATCACTGCTAAAGCCCTGTAGTTTCTCCAGCTCTCCTCCTCTGTGTGTTTTTTGCTTCCTGTTCACCTCTTGACAGTTCAGAGACCACCCTGCCCTCCTTGGGCAGGATTCTCAAAGAGAAATTGGGCTTATGTCAAGCTAACCAGGTTGTTCCCTTCATCACCATAGTGAAAGGTTACCAAAGAAGCTTTTGAAAGGCAGGATTTAGAAAGATAAAAGAGTTAAGGTCCTCAAAACTTTAGTGTGATACTCTACAAATAACAAAATTTTGTTGTCTAAGGATATATAAGTAGAAGTTTAATAGGTCTTTGAATTAATGTCTGTGAATGAAAAAAACACCTAAATGTATAAAAGAGAGCAGTTTTTAAAAATATATTCAAATGTGTCTGAACACATAATAACATATTTAAGGAGATCAAACAAGCCAACCCTAAAGGAAATGAACCCTGAATATTCATTGGAAGGACTGCTGCTGAAGCTGAAGCTCTAGTACTTTGGCCACCTGATGCGAAGAACTGACTAATTGGAAAAGACCCTGATGCTGGGAAAGACTGAAGGCAGGAGGAGAAGGGGACGACAGAGGATGAGATGGTTGGATGGCATCACTGACTCAATGGACATGAGTTTGAGCAAGCTCTGGGAGATGGTGAAGGACAGGGAAGCCTGGTGTGCTGCAGTCTATGGGGTCACAAAAGAGTCCAACACGACTTAGCAGCTAAACAACAACAAAATAACAATTCACATGTATACCACATGCAATGAGTAACAATAAAGTTACCAGAAAACCTCTGTGCTAATTTAGAGCCTGCCGCCATCCTGTTGGTGATTTAATTTATTGGATACATCCAATTTTGGATATCACCAATCCAGTATTGAATATCACCATCCTATTGGAGATATGATTTAACTTATAGAGGCCTCAATTTTCTACTGTGTAAAAATAAGTGAGAAAATGTGATTTCTGAAAGCCCTTCCACCTTAAAGTCTCAGTAATTCTTCAATTGACTAGATAGTAAGCAATAGTCAATATTTGGGGAAGTCCATCTTTAGATGGAAGGATGTTACTTCACTTTGATCATGGGTGACCATGAATTTAGTTACATTTTGAATTACATTCAACTAAGAACATTATCCAGCCCCTGTTTATCATTTGGGGATATTTGCCTACTGTAGAACAACTTAGCATAGCTATATATCTAGCCATCTAGAATCCCCTACTGTAGAACAACTTAGCATAGCTATATATCTAGCAATCTAGAATCCCCTACGAAAACCCACACCATAAATATAAAGACAACATAGTGACCAGGTTTCACAGAGCAGAAGAAAGGAGTAGCTGAGTTAGCAGAGATTTGCAGGAGGAGAAAAAAAATAGAAACAGCACACAGCTTTCACAAATTGACATTATCCATATGGATCACCATTAATTATAATAATCGTCTCCTTTACAACAAGTATACTGTTTGACCCTACGCCCATGTTTTCTTTCTTTCTGTTTTTAGCATTTCTTTTCTCCTTTATTTTTACCTTTAGGCTGTTAATTAACTGCAGCGAAAGATTAAAGGTCTCCATCACACGATCTTTTTGGCCTGTTGCTGCTCTCTGCTATCTTTAAAGACTCCCAGCACTTTTACAGGAGAAGGGAACGGCAACCCACTCCAGTGCTCTTGCCTGGAGAATCCCAGGGGCGGGGGAGCCTGGTGGGCTGCCGTCTATGGGGTCGCACAGAGTCGGACACGACTGAAGCGACTTAGCAGCAGCACTTTTACGAACAGCAGTCTGTTTCAGCAAAACCAACAAGATAGCCAAATCTCTTCTCTTAACCCCTCGTGTTCAATTTTAATTGCAGAACAAAGCACAGGAATGCGAGACCAGAGTCCAGACTCTGAAACACAGTGGAATAGCTGGGACTTGTGCCCATTGTGTTTTCCAATCTATGCAAGAGGAAAGCATATTCTTGCTAGGACCTTCTTAAAAGTCAACTGTATTCTCTTTAAAAGAGATACGGAAACGTTTTTTAGGAAAAAAAATTCCATTTTGTTGCCACTTCTGCTTGACATATTCCATCAACCAACTCAGACTGAACAGTCTTTTTCATTGAGGTAACTTCCTCACTTAACAAATGGTATTTCAACTTTACCTATAATTCAAATTTCAATGATTCCCTACTTGTCTACTGTCTTACCCTACTCTCTTTACAGCCAAAAGGAAAGGAAAAGGAAAGTGAAGTCATTCAGTCATGTCTGGCTCTTTGCGACCCCATGGACTGTAGCCTACCAGGCTTCTCTATCCATGGGATTCTCCAGGCAAGAATACTGGAGTGGGTTGCCATTTCCTTCTCCAGGGTATCTTCCCAACCCAGGGGTCAAACCCAGGTCTCCTGCATTGCAGGCAGATGCTTTACCCTCTGAGCCACCAGGGAAGCCTTTACAGCCAAAAATTACCTATGAATTGCTTTGCTCAGTGGGCATGGTGCTTTTACTACCCAACCTGTGGTCAAGTCACGGCTAAGCCCTCTCCCGTCTTGGTGAAATTCCCTCTTCCTTGGTTCCTGAGCCTTCTCCTTCTCGTCTGTCCTTTCTACCACTCCAACTACTCCTCTTCTGTCTTTTGGAGGCTTTCTTCCTCTGCCTGACCCCAAAATGTAGGCACTCTTCACAGCTCCATTCCATGGCCCTTTGCTCCTCTCATTCTTTATACTTTTCAGGATTACATTCAAACTCACCACCCACTCAGTGACTGCCTCTATATCTATATCTCCAACAAAGACCTGAAATATCTGCTAGAAAGCATGAGTAAGATGTTCCTCAGATACCTCATACTCACCTGGGCTGTCTTAGTGTGCTCAGGCCGCCATAACAAAACACCACAGAATGGGTGGCATAAGCAACAGGAATTTGTTTCTCACAGTTCTGCAGGCTGGAAAGTCTAAGATCCAAGTGCCACCTGCTTGAGTTCCTAGTAAGGGCCCTCTTCCTGGCTGGTTCAGTTCAGTTCAGGTCAGTTGCTCAGTCGCATCCGACTCTTTGCGACCCCATGGACTGCAGCACGCCAGGCCTCCCTGTCCATCACCAACTGCTGGAGCTTACTCAAACTCATGTCCATCGAGTCGGGGATGCCATCCAAGCATCTCATCCTCTGTCATCCCCTTCTCCTCCCACCTTCAATCTTTCCCAGCATCAGGGTCTTGTCCAATGAGTCAGTTCTTTGCATCAGGGGGCCAAATTATTGGAGCTTCAGCATCAGTCCTTCCAATGAGTATTCAGGGTTCATTTCCTTTAGGATTGACTGGTTTGATCTCCTTGCAGTCCAAGGGACTCTCAAAAGTCTTCTCCAACACCACAGTTCAAAAGCATCAATTCTTTGGTGCTCAGCTTTCTTTATGGTCCAACTCTCACATCCATATATGGTGCCGTACTTCTTGCTTTGAGCTCTCATGGCCTTAACTTGGTGCGTGTGTGTGTGTGTGTGTGTGTGTTTAGAGAAAGAGAGAGAGAGATTTCTGTGTCTCCCTTTTCTTTTAAGAGCACTGATCTCATCACAGCCTCTTGACCTCATGTAACCCTAATCGCATCCCATAGGTCCCATCTCTAAATACCATCACATTGGGGATGATAGCGTCAACATGTGAATTTGGAGGGGACACAGACCTTCTGTTTGTAACAGCAGCCAAAACCAAACGCCTCACCCTCGCACTTACATAGCTGCGCCTCGGAGGTCATCTCATTGAGGACAGCACCACCCCGTCAGCTGCCTGATCGGGTAACCGGAAAGCCACCTTCTAGGTTTCCCACGTGTTTTCTCATCTGCAAAATAAGGATACGAACAGTATATGAGATTAAGTAAGTTAATACATGTAAAATGCTAATATAACGTAGGACACAGAGTAAGCTATTGGTAATATCACCTCTCACATTTTCCCTGCAATTTCTTCTTTTTATTAAACCCACAAAAAAGCTTTAGATCTTACCTTCTGTAATGTCCTTGGACTTGCAAACTTTCCCCAGCTCTGTCTCTAGCACCTTGACTTTGGGCAGTTAACTGCACACATAGTAAGCTGGAATTGCCTCCTAACTTGATTTTCTGCGTTCTCTCAGCTATCTGTCTAATCTTTTCAGTACACAGTTATGAGAGTAATCTTTTCAAATTGTAGTTATCATCATCACAGTTCTCTGGTCAAGTCTTCAGTGGCTCCTCATGCTTTCGAAGTTCAAATTCCTTAGTGTTGCCTAAGGTTCCCTTACTGGTGTAGCCCCTGCTTAACTCTCTAGCCGCTGTTGGGAGACTGTCCACCAGGGGCAATAAGTGTCTCTCCCCTCTTGCTGAGGGTGCCAGACTGCAAGAGCCTCCCATCTCCTGACCCGGAGCAGTCCCTGGAGCTGGTCACATAAGGTACCCACAGTGTGACTACTGTGTCACTGCTCACTCCCTTGATGGTTGACTGCTTCCATAAACAGTGCTGTGTCCTTGGCTTTGACTTTCTCAGCCGCCATGCAAACCCACTGAATGGGTAGCATCCATCTAGGTTATCATATCAGCCGAGTGGGACACGGAGGGGAAGGAAAACCAGTGTAAATAGGCTGATGGGAGAAGGCAATGGCACCCCACTCCAGTACTTTTGCCTGGAAAATCCCATGGATGGAGGAGCCTGGTAGGCTGCAGTCCGTGGGGTCACTAAGAGTCAGACACAACTGAGCGACTTCACTTTCACTTTCCACTTTCATGCATTGGAGAAGAAAATGGCAACCCACTCCAGTGTTCTTGCCTGGAGAATCCCAGGGATGGAGAAGCCTGGTGGGCTGCAGTCCATGGGGTCGCACAGAGTCGGACACGACTGAAGCGACTTAGCAGCCGCAGCAGCCCGTGATGTTTGCTAAACCATTGAGAGTGAAGTCCTTTGCCTCTCACCTGGGAGTTGTGTGTCACCTGCCAGCATCCATGAAATGGTACCCGGCTAACTTAGTAGCCTGCAAATAGGGGGAAATTCCATACCCTTCACTTTCTGACAGTCCCACCTTCTTCTCTTTCTTGTTCTGTCTCTTCTCCTATGCTCCAATGTACTGAATTAGTTTCTGCCCCTATGATTTAAAAGATGCTTGTCTCTCTACTCCAAATCTTCTTTCCTTTGTTTTCAACCAGCTAATGGCACCACTTCCTCCAGGAAGCCTTCCAGACTTCTAGTGAGGTTTTGAACCCTTTCTCTCTTCTCCCACAGAGCCCTGTGCATGTCTCTACAGAGCTCTTGATGTATTGCACTGCGGCTTATTTCACTCGCACAGCTTCTCTACTGGACAGAAAGCTTCTTGAGGGTAAGGGCCATGTTTTGTCTTCATATGCCTTGTTGTCTTGAGACTTTGTATCCTGCTATACCTGGCCTGTAAATGTTCAATAAATGGTAAATGCCTGAATGCATGACTGGACCTTAGTAGGTTGGACTCATTCTGAAAAGTGAGCTTAGAAACAAATTACTCTCTATGTCCCTCTTTGTCCTCCACATATTTTTTCCTCTTTTTAACCTTCCCATCTCCTTTTTTCTATTCTAAGCTACACCCTGTTCTGTGTGCTTAGCGAGACGCAAATAGACTTAAGCGGGGCAGAAAAGTATGACTGGAAAGCCATGAGGTGGATTCCATGCACCAGATGGGAAAACTAACCTCACCTTATATAATCAGGGCCTAAAGAGAGACAGACTTCCTTCCCTCTCTCCAATTTCCCGAGAGATTGCAAAAATGGATTAAGTAGCAGGGATGAAGTAGTGTTTCTATTTTTTAATATTTTTAAATCAATCTCCCCCCAGCCCCCTCCACACACACAACACACCCCTTGTGATAACAGGGAATGGGCCACGGTGAAAACAAAGCAACACTGCCAGGCTTCAGACAAATTTGCTGCTACCACGTGGAAAACTCAACTTTAAATGAGCCCCCTTTGCTGCAGACAGTCCCCAGGCAGCACACCATAAACCTAGATGGTACATCCTGACGTGTACTACATAAATACGTGAGCCGATGAATACTGTTCATGGCATAAATGACCAACCCCATGGACACGAGACTGTAGAAATAAACATTTTCATAGAGAAACGAATAATATTTTCCTTCCAAGGAAAAGTCTATGTCCTCCCCTACTTGCCTTAATTACCATCCTGATTCTGACCATACTTATAAGTGTATTCATAATAAATGGCTAGGACTTCATCCTAGTGCGCTCCGTCACTGAGTCAATTATTAAGCTACTCTCTCTCCGTGAAATACACCCTTCCCTCCTTGGCCCTGTGATTCTGGCCCTGCTCTGCAAACTCCGTCTCTGCTTTACCGTTCCTTGCATGTTTACCTCTTCTGTGAGGGCTTAATAGAGAAGAGAGGGACTTGCTCCTTGTTTGTTCACCATTGTGGTCAATGTCCCCCAGCCTCACTTCTTGTGATTCAAAAGAACCTAGCTCTCCCATAAACGGCAAAGAGCCCATCCCCACCCCTGGGGCAGCATCTTCACCGCCTGCTTTCCTGTTGGCTTCCGCGGGCTGCCAGCACTCACGGCTCCGCGCTCCTCCCGGTCATGTCATCATGCTCGCCTCTTCCCTTTCTCCTCTCCCTTTTCCAGCCCTCTGTGAGATCACAGCACTGTCCGTTTATAGGGCAATTGCTAAAATAGCAACTGAGGTGAGACCAAAAATGAGCAGCCAAGAAATAAATATTTGTGCTTGTGTGCTTAAAAATAACCGATCTGGAATGACACAATAGGAAGAATCCAGATAAAACAACGCTTGCCCTGCTATGAAATCTCAAGTGGCTTTACTGCTCGATGCATTTTTTTTTCTGATGGTAGCACAAATATTTAAAAACGAAAATAATCTCATGCATTCCTTAATCTTTCTTCTCTCCAAAACACATTAAGGAATTTAAAAGATTTCATTTAGTGTCCAGCATTAGTTTTTCCATTTAAAAGAGGGATAAACTGAGGGGCTGGCAGTTTTAGTGTAAATCTTGTCATTTTCAGCTCAGCCAAAAACTTAAAGCTCCATTATATTTCTTAAAGGGATGACACAGAATTGGTGGGGTATGTAAAAAAAAAAAGGAAAGAGAAAAGCAGAAGCAGTGACCACCACTGATGCCACCCCCACGACTGCTGCCCCAGTTGCTTGTCAGGTGGGTCACCACCTTGCTCTGTCCCCCCACCCCACCCCTACAACCCTCTGTGTTCTAGAAGGACATGGAACACTGGTGACCTGTCTTCTCAGTGCTGAGCAGTGGCCTGGTTGCTGTCCCCAGAGTTGTCTGAAAAACCTATCCTAGCGCTCTTGTCAATGTTTCATGGGTAAATGACTTGAATAAGGATGTCAATAACATACTGCTGCTGCTGCTGCTGCGTCGCTTCAGTCATGTCCGACTCTGTGCGACCCCAGAGACGGCAGCTCACCAGGCTCCCCCGTCCCTGGGATTCTCCAGGCAAGAACACTGGAGTGGGTTGCCATTTCCTTCTCCAACGCATGAAAGTGAAAAGTGAAAGTGAAGTCGCTCAGTCGTGTCCGACTCTTAGCGACCGCATGGACTGTAGCCTACCAGGCTCCTCCATCCATGGGGTTTTCCAGGCAAGAGTACTGGAGTGGGGTGCCATCACCTTGTCCGCAATAACATACTAAGCAACTGTAAATGGCAATTGATGGAGACACGAGCTAAAACTTTCCATGGGCGAAGGAGAGTCCAAAAAGATCTCAACAAGCAGATAAACAAGCTTAATTAGAACATTTAGGTCCCAACTAATATGTAAGATAAGGGAAGTTTGGCACACATGATAGAGATGAGGCAGTTTTATTGACTGCAGATTCCATATGAATCATTCATGTGTGTGTACTAAGTCGCTTCAGTGGTGTCCGACTCTTTGCAATACTATGGACTATAGCCCACCAGCCTCCTCTGTCCATGGGATTCTCCAGGCAAGAATACTTGGAGTGACTTGCCATTTCCTTCTCCAGAGAATCTTCCTGATCCAGGGATCGAACCTATGTGTCAATGCATTTCCTGCATTGGCAAGTGGATTCTTTACTGTTGAGCTACCAGGGAAGCCCCAAATCATTCATACAAGTGGTTATTGCATGTTAGGGACCCCTGCTATGAGTTATGTCTGTGCTTTTGGCTGAATCCTATTACAATGCTTATCACGCAGTACTGCAATGCTGTTGTCTATCTTCCACACCACTATAAACTCTCAGAGAGTGGGACACTGTCTTTTTTCTTTCTTTACTTAATTCACAAGTCTAGCATAGTATGTAACCCATTGTGGGAACTTCGTGTCAATTTTCAAAATGAAGTGGACAGCAGTTTTTAACTACAACACTCAACACCACTTATACTATAACAAAATGAAGCTACTTGAAGATTGTAATACTATTTATATTGTATTTGAGGTGAAGTCATATGAGACAGTACAGTGATTAAGCATGAGTGCTCGGAGAGAGACGGCCTTGGTGCTGATTCTGTCTCTGCCACTTACTGGCTGAACAACCTTGGTCAATTTCCTTAGGCCTTTCTATAGCTCAGTTTTTGTCTATAAAGTGGGGTATATAACAACCATCAATTTCAGAGGGCTGTTGTGAGAATTAAATTAGGTAATACCCCTACAGTACCTAAGTATACCTGGCACAAGGGGCGTGTGTGTGTGTGTGTGTGTGTGTGTGTTAGCCGCTCAGTTGTGTCCAGCTCTTTATGACCCCATGGACTGTAGCCTGCCAGGTTCCTCTGTCCATGGGATTCTCCAGGCAAGAATACTGGAGTGGGTTGCCATGCCTTCCTCCAAGGTAAGCACTCAATATACTTTAACTATATGGTTATTATTAACTGTATTAAAAAGATGATAATGATGATGACAAGGACTATAACTGAAGTTATAAGACAGTGACAAACTAGAATACAGTACTTGAAACATATGAAAAAGGAATAGCATATAGAATAGATATACATATAAGGAACTGCAAAATTACATTTAAAAATATAATATCAAAGAATGAGGAAAAATGGGATTTCCCTGGAAGTCCAGTGGTTGTGTTTCCAATGCAGGGGGTGAGGTTCGATCCCTGGTGGGGGAACTAAGATCCCATATGCCACTCAGTGTGACCAAAAGGAAAAAAATGAAGAAAGGTAATAAAAGACAATTGGTCGAAGTAGAAACACAAATAGCCAACAAATATTGAAACCCAAGCTTATCAATAATTTGGAAAATGTGAAGCAAAATCCATGAAATAACATTTCTCACGTATTAAGTGGGCAAAAATTTCAAAGTCTGATGATATCAAATGTTGACAAGCAGATAGGGTGATGGGAATGCCTATACACAGTGGGTGGAAGTAGAAATTAGCCAAAAATACCTTGCAGGGAAATTTGGCAGTATATATTAAATTTGAACATATCCAAGAACTTGGTGGTCTTCACACCAGGGTTATTGAAAGAGTTCACAAACACAGAGTTTTACTGAACTGGCCTAAGGACCTGCCTGTGTTCACAAAAGCCCTTTCCACATTCATCCCAAATCTTACTTCAGTGTGTTGTTCCTGAGTTTAAAAACCTTTAGGTAAATAAATAAAACAGAAGGTTCCTTTTGTGATTACTTAGAGTACCATAAAGCCCTTGGCCTTCTAGTCTTTCCTATATTACACACATTTCTGTTAAGAGTGAGGTTGGGGTTAAAATGGAATATTTATACGGTAGAGAGGGGTAGAAGAGATAAGCTCTGCATTTTTACCCCTATTATTTTGCCTCTACTTTCCTAGACTAATGTCAAAAATTGCAACTCTACTGGCAGTGGTGGGGTAGGGGAAGTTTATGAGAACAAATCACAGGTAAGATATTTTTAATACTCTATGACTTTTTCACATGTAGGCAATTTCAGGTATAGGCCTTTCTTTTAGGCTGCCCTCAATATTTATGTACAAAAGATATCATCAGCCAGAAAGAAAAGTAGCTTTGAATAACCAGAGGAATACATGTTAGTGACTCAGATTTGTTTTAAATGCACTTGAAATGTTTTCCTGGAACCACCAAACTGTGCAGAGTAAACTGGATAAAATCCATAAATGAAATATAATTCCTTTCTGACTTGGTGTGTGCACTTCAATAAAGCAGTTAAAATGCATGTGATAAAAGCTTATCATTAAACATGTATTACAGCTGAAGAAAATTCTCATATAATTTTATTTATAAAGCACTTAATCCTTTCTACTCCTCTAACAAAAAAATAATAAAATTATATGTTTGCTTCTAGATCAATGAGTTTCAGTGTAAGTTCTTTTTCCTTCCTTTAAATACTAGGAACGTATCTTAAGGTCTAAAAATTAATAGTGCTATTTATGTGTGATATTTATACTTGCTTCTAATTTAATTATTCCTCATGGCAGAATACCAACAATCAATATGTACACACAAACACATTTGCCAAAGAAACAGCATGCTTTTTTTTACATACCTACTTCAAAATAATTTATGATTTTTGCTAAATATAGTATGCTACATTATTATAAATTAAATAATGAGAAACAACATCTCAATTCATTATCTTATTTGTATAACTTCTTATAAAGTAAATAAATTATATTATATCTGCATTTCTTAAAATCTCTTTTTACTATGCATTATGAAATGTATTTCTTAGTTGTAGTAGTATTTAATATTTACTCAATATTAAATTCAAGGAATACATAATGAGATTTTTTTAATCCAGTATTAACATTTGAATTAAAAATGAAGTTAAAACACTTCTGTCAGAAAATAAGTCTTATCTTCCTGATAGGTTTAACAAAGGGTACTGGTTTTATTTATACTGGGAGGACTTTTTTTTTAATAAATTAAATGAGATAAATCTGCCACTTAAGTTTGATGAAAATATATTTTAAAACACAATAAGATAAATATTTTGATTAGTAACAAAATTAATGTTTTTATTTTTCAGCTATTACAGAAATTAATCACACAGAGTATCCTAGTGGCCTGGTGTCTTTAATTGGTAAAGAATCCACCTGCAATGCAGGAGAGCCTGGTTTCATCCCTGGATTGGGAAGATAACCCACAGAAAGCAGTGGCAACCCACTCCAGTATTCTTGCCTGGAGAATCCCATAGAGAGAGGAGCCTGACAGGCTAGAGTCCATGGGGTCTCAAGAGTCAGACATGACTTATCAGCTAAGCCGCCACCACCATGTAAGGCCCCGCTCTGAGCTCACTTCACCTTCTAGTGCAAGCGCCCAAGTCTTTCTGCTTCTCATTCTTACTGCTATAAAAATGAGGTTGGGGCAAAAATAATATCAATGCAGAAATCTGTATTGTTCTGGCATTACGCCACTCATCAATGGATTTAAGAATTAACTAGAGAGACAAGCATTATTTCAGAGAAACATTTTCCATGATACTTCATTTTTTCTGTTTAACAAATTACAATAGAAAAATTATTTTATAAAAAAAATTATCTTCGTCAATTGTATTAACAATAATAATTGCAACAACTCAATCTACAAGAAAGTTTGAATACAGCCTTATGATCCCAGGAAATAAAACATATTTTAAAACTTCAATTTCCATTCACTATTTTGTTAAGGAGAAGTATGATAGGGTGGTTCAAAAAGAGACTTCTGGCATGAAAATACATTACATGAAGATAAAATTCTGTGGGAGAATCGGAATGGAAAGAGAAAATGGAAAGAAATAAACTTTCCACAGGAAATTATGCATGCATTTTTCATAATGGATTATGGTTATTGAGTCAAATTGTTATGGTATTTAGACTCCTTTGGATACACTTAAAAGGGTAATCGTTTTATTTTCAAGTGTTAATATTTACAAAATGTCAGAAATTTTATTCTCTGGAACAATTTAAACCTATGACCTAAATCCTTAAATGCCAATGTTAAACTGTGTGAGGGACACACAGTTTTTCCAAATTCTTTAAGGGTTATGCAAAAAATAAACTTGAAGACTTACAGGTTGAATTGTGTCCTTCCACCAAATTCACGCATTTGAGTCCCAACCCCAGTACTTCAGAATATGACCTTATTTGAAGATAAGGTCTTCACATCTGCATGCTCAGTCATTTCAGTTATGTCTGACTCTTTGGGATCCTATGGACTGAAGCCTGTCAGATTTCTCTGTCCATAGGACTCTCCAGGCAAAAATACTAGAATGAGTTGCCATTCCCTCCTCCCAGGGATCTTTCCAACCCAGGGATCGAACCTGTGTCTCTTGCATTACTGGCAGATTCTTTACCGCTGAGCCACCGGGGAAGTCCAAGGCCTTCATAGAGGCAATCAAGTTAAAATGAAGTCATCAAGCGTGGGCCCTAATTCAGTATGATTGGTGTCCTTATAAAAAGGGAAATTTGAACACAAATAGACAGAAAAGATAATGTGAATAGACAAGGGATAAGATAGCCATCTACAAGCCAAGGAGAAAGTCCTAGAACAGGTTTTTCCTGACCACCCTCAGAAGAAACCACCCCTGTTAACACTCTGATTTTGACTTCTACCCTCCAAAGCTGTGAGAAATACATTTCTGTTGTGTAAGCCTTCTAGCCTGTACTCCTTTCTGACAGCAGCCCCAGCAAATTGTACAAAGACCACACTCCTGGAGAAACTCAAGTGCAGTCAAGGGGAGATAGACATTACTCACTCCTTGCATTAGCGGGGGTGGATAACTAAAATGGTATCCCAGCATGCCCTGCATAGTGCTGGGGATGGGTTCCCGGAAATGGGAATGCAAAGTCTGGTCTCTCTGGCATTATCCCTTTGGATCCCATGGACAGGGATCCCAGGGATCCCATGGACAGGGAAGCCTGGTGTGCTGCAGTCCATGGGGTTGGCAAAGAGTCAAACATGACTAAGCGACTGAACTGATCTGATCCCTTCGGAGTCATGCTCCTGGGTATCTAAAACTGAAAAATGCTCTTCCATTCTTTTCAAATGTCCTAAAGGCATGCAGGCTTTGAACCAGTTTCATGTAGCTTCTTTCCATGCAAATGTCTGGCAATCTTTGGGGTTGCAGTGAGCATCCTTACTCACTTCATCATGCCAAAGGATTTCTGCAGTTCTTAACTTGCAGGCTAATTTTTATCCTTCACATTCTTCTAAATGTGCCCCTTCCCTCACATCTATAAAATTTCTATCTTAAAATCCAGCACGGTTCTCTCCCTTGGTCTCTTTGCAACAAGGCTGGCTCTATTTTCTATTACATCAAAGGGCAAAACTGGCAGTATTGAAAATAAATGACCAGAATTCCCTGGTGGTCCAGTGGTTCAGAATCCGCCTGCCAACACTGGGGACATGGGTTCACCGCCTGGTCTGGGAAGATCCCCCATGCTGAGGGGCAACTAAGCCCGATGACACCCCTACGGAAGCCTGTGCACTCTACACTGCGTGCTCTGCAACCAGAAAAACCACCACGATGGAAAGCCCAAGCACCGCAAGGAAGAGCAGCTCTCACTTCCCACAATAATAGAAAGCCCGGCACGGCAACAAAGACGCAGCACAGCTAGAAATAAATACAAATGTTAAAATAAATGACGGAATTTTTTAAAAAGGTGGGTTGATGTGGAAAATGATAGAATGGGTAGACAGGCAAGTATATGATAAAGTGTGTGTAGTAAATGTGATAAAATGAGTGTGGTAAAAGACCAACGGTATCATGGAATGTGTTTTTTAAAAAAAAACTATTATAAAAACTTAAACCTTCGACTTTTCTGTGTGTTTTCAAATTCTCAAAATATTGGAAAACAAAAAAAATAAATGGCAGGCTGGATACAGCACAGAGTAAACAGCACAAATTACAGTACACGTTTATTAATAACTCAGGTGACCGAGGTTTTTATCAACTGTTATATTAATGAAGTGTCCCTGACGTGATGGCATGAAAATGATTCTTTACCTCTGTGATTTTCTTACCACAGAGAATCCCAGTGTAAACATGAGAAAAACATCAGACAAATCTCAATTCAGAGACCATCTGCAAAATACCTGAGCCGTAAAACCTAAAACCTTAAGTTCATCAAAACCAAGGAAAATCTGAGACACTGTGGCAGCTCAGAGGAGCCTAAGGAGGTCTGAGGACAAAGCGTAGCGTGGCATCATGGCTGGGACCTTGGAACAGAAGCAGACATGGGGTGAAACCTATGGAAACCTGAATGAAGCATGAATCTTAGTTAATAATGTATCGATACTGGCTAGTCCTTTGATCAATGCACCACAGTAATGGGAGATGTCAACCCCAGGAGAGGCTCAGTATGGAGTAAACAGAAACTTCTGTTCTGTCTTCACGATCTTTCTGTAATTCCAAAACTGTTCTAAAAGTTCACTTGAGAAAAACACAGAAGAAGGACTTTCCTGGTGGCTCAGTGGTAGAGTCTGCCTGCCAGTGCAGGAGACATGGGTTCAGTCCCTGATCCAGGAAGATCCCACACGTCCCCAAGTGACAAAGCCCGCGTGCCACAGCTGCTGAGCCTGCGCTCGAGAGCCTGGGAACTTCAAGTAATGAGTTCACGTGTGGCAACTAATAAGTCCAAACACCCCAAAGCCCACCTGTGCTCCACAATGAGAGCAGCCATCGCAAGGGGAAGCCTGCACTCTGCAACTTGAGAGCAGCCTGCTGCAACCAGAGAAAAACCCGAGGAGCAGCAAAGACCCAGCACAGGGAAAAAATAAGCAAATAAATAAAAAATTATATTCAAAAAACAAAACAAACAATTACCTAAAGTACTTAATGTTGCTTTGCAATTATATTACAGGTGCTGTTCGATATATAACTCTCTAAATGCAATTGTAAGATCTTTATTTGTGAGTCCCTATAGAATAAATGCTTTTATTTCCAATGCTGACCATTGTAGTACAAGGCAAAAGCAAGATCAACACAGGAGTGACATGTGGAGTTAAAGCATCTAGTCAGCTCAACTGTTATCATCAACTTTGTGTGTGTGTGTGTGTGTGTGTGTGTGTGTGTGTTTAGGATGATGAGATAGGGAGATGATATTAAACAAACAATTGAATTAAAATGGAAGTGATGGCATTTTCCCAGATTTGAACTGATAATATGTGTTATACCAATTCAAACACATTAATAGAAAAAGTATTTTATGAGAATGCCAAGAGTATTCTTGAACTTATTTATAGTAGCACGTACGAGATTTTAAAGTGCATAAATGCTTCTGTAATGCTTCTAAGACACCCGTCTTTATTGCATTTTAAATCTACAGAAAAAAACAGCTTCAGAAGTAGTGTCCTTCAGGGAGTCAGCTTTCCCGTCGCCGCCCTCCTTTGGGCCCTCTGCTGGCTGCTTCAGAGCCTGCCATCTAGACACTGTTCTGCCTCCTGGAGTCTCCAGCTCTCTGGTCACTGGGCTTTCTCCCTCAGCCACTTAACTCTTGCTTACTCTTTTTTTAAGTCTTGAATCAAAAGGCTCAGTTCTAAATTTTTATGGGTTTTTAAAAAACTAACATTTCACATTATACTGAAAACTGCAAAGCATTTCCACATACACAGTTTTATAAATGTTATTTATAAATTGCAAAATGTTATTTAAAAAAAAAAATCCATAAAACTTTGGAACTGAACCTTTTGAGTTGGGAAGATTCCCTGGACAAGGGAATGGCTACACACTCCAGTATTCTTGCCTGGAGAATTCCATGAACAGAGGAGCCTGGCAGTCTACAGTCCATGGGGTGGAAAAGACTCAGACATGACTTAGGAACTAACACTTTCGCTTTTACTTTTCACATAAATGACCTTGTTTGATTGTCACAAAAATCTTAAGAAATACTCCTGCATTGGCTGAGGAAACTGGGACACCGAGGGAAAGCTGAAGGGCATCCCTGACTCTCACCATCAACTGTTCTTCCTCTCATCTACGCAGCATCCGATTATCCTTACAGCCAGTGGTGAATCCTCCGTCTTATAAGGTAAGCATGCATGTTCTGAGCCTCTGTTTCAAAGTGTATGCTTTTGTCTGGCTTTTTTCACCCAGCATAATTATTTTGAGATTCAGTTAATCAATAATTACCTCCTTTTTATTGCTAAGTAGTATTTCACTGTACTGGCTTTCTAAGTGGTACCAGTGGTAAAGAACCTGCCTGCCGAGGCAAGAGACATAAGAGGTTCAGATTTGATCCCTAGGTCAGGAAAATACCCTGGAGGAGGGCATGGCAACTCACTCCAGTATTCTTGCCTGGAGAATCCCAAGGACAGAGGAGACTATGGGCCACAGTCCGTAGAGTCACAAAGAGTCGAACATGACCGAAGCAAATTAGCATGCAGGCAGACATTCCACTGTATAGAGAGACCATAAATCGTATATTCATCTACTGATAGGCACTGAGGTGTTTTTGTTTTGTTTTGTTTGGCTTGTTAACTTGTTTTTCTAGTCATCTGTCTGCGTCCAGTCTTGGTTGCAGCACGAGAGTCTTTGTTATGGGGCATGAGCTCTGTAGTTGTGCCCCGAAGGCTCATCAGTGGCACTGCTCTGGCGTAGTTTCTCTGCAGCATAGTTTCCTAACTAGGGATTGAACCTGTGCCCCCTGCACTGCAAGGCAGATGTTTAACCACTGGGCCACCAGGAAAGTCCCTGGTCGATTCTTTATCTGTTTTGACTCAACATACAACACCCAGCACCTGGTACAGCACTGAGCACACACAATTCCCTCTTTTCCAAAAATGGATGAATGAATGAAGTAGGTTAGGTTCCTCGACTAAGGTGACACAGTGATAAGTTGGGAAGCAGGAACTGGGTTTCTGATTCCTGGCTCAGTTATCAGCTTCATGTGGCACCTAAATTAACAATTTGAAAGAACTTCTGAACTGCTGTCAGACTCCCATATCTGTTCTGGAGATGCTGATAATGATACCCAGCCTGTAAATCTCTTAATGGGTCAGTCCCTCCATGCCCCGTGATCAGTTGTTGGTGCATTTGGCCTAAAGAACTGTGATGCTCTGAGGTTATTTATGGGTGACTCCAGTCTTCAGGAATTTCGGTTGATCCAGTAACTGGCCTAAGAATTCGTTTTTGATGATTTAGCCCTGTGCCTAGTGAATTAATGATGACTAATGATAGGGATTTCTAACTGACACTCCCAGGTAGTTAGCTGTTTTAAACAGTACATTAAATAATGTAACACTTAAAGTTCATGTGCCTTAAAAATATTTTATGAAAACCCAGGAGGTGAACTATAAGTGTTGGATTAGTTGCACTAAGAACTGATTTTATAGCTCAGAGGTAGAGCCAGAAGCAGTTCTTTTTCCTCTAAATGAACGTGCCCTTCACTAAGAATACAGGATCATGATGACTGAATAGCCAAATACGCATTCCAGCTCCCAAGCTTCCAAGATCCAGGGCCTAAAAGGGAGAAGCATGCAAAACTGAATTCAACCACAAGTAAAATTCATATCAACTCAAATCAAGAGACAGGTCTCAAAAGTATCTAGGTCATGAAAGACAAAAAGACACCGATGAACTGTCCTACACTGAAGCCAGACGACCAACTAAATGCAATTGTTGATGCTGTCTTAGATTCTAGATCCTAGAAAGAACTTTAGTGTGACAACTGGTAAAGTCTGAAGAAGGTCTGTCAACTAATTAAAGGCATTGTGTGTACTGTTTTAACTGGTTTTGGTCACTGTACTATGGTTACATTTGTGGAAGCTAGAAGAAGAGCATATGAAAAGTTTTGGGACCGTTTTTACACCTTGGTTACAAGACTAAAATTATTTTATGGTTTGGTGTTTAAAACATCCCTAAAATGAATGAATAAGCCAATAAGATGAATACATCCAAAGAGAGAGATACAATTTCTATGCAAAGAATGTTATAAATATTTAAAATTTCAGGCAGGTTTCAAAGCACAAAAAACAAGATGAAGGGAAAATCAGAACCTATCCTCTTGAGCCTACAGCTCCTCAGGAAAACCAGTTTTATTTATGTAATAGAAGAAAAACAGAGCCACCGCCACTGGTCTCAGCAGATGCAATAGAAGTAGCTCCGAGCAGACACCCGACCTGTTGCCCCGGCCAGCCCTGCAGACAGCGGCCTGCTGCTGCTGCTGCTAAGTCGCTTCAGTCGTGTCTGACTCTTCGACCCCATAAACGGCAGCCCACCAGGCTCCCCCATCCCTGGGATTCTCTAGGCAAGAACACTGGAGTGGGTTGCCATTTCCTTCTCCAATGCATGAAGCCCTAATTCTCACAGGGCCTGTTGTGTACAAGCTTCCTTTTTTCTCTTTAGAGTTGTCTTATATGTTCTAGCTCCTTTGCCTTTCCATGAACATTTTAGAATAACATTGTCTCTAACCACAAGATAATCTTGCTGTCATTTTGATAAGAACTATATTAAGTCTGTTTATCAACTTTGGGAGAACTGACTTCTTAACTGCATTGAATCTTTCAGTTCATTAACTTGTAATATCTCTCCATTTGTTTAGATTTCCTTTGATTTCTTTCATCGCTGTCTGGTGGTTTTGAGCATATGAATCCTGCATATGTCTTGCTAGATTTACATCAAAATATTTTAATTTTTTTAACAATTGTAAACAGTATTGTATTTTTAATTTCAAGTTCCACATGTTAATTGCTAGTGTATAGAAATACAACAGATTTTTTTATGTTGACCTTGTATCCATACTGACATCACTAAACAGTTGTAGGAGTTATTTTGCAATATTGGGTAGACCAAAAAGTTCATTCAGATTTTTCTTTAAATTCAGATGATCTTAAATGGAAAAATCTGAATGAATTTTTGGACCAATCTAATACATTCCTTGTGATTTTTTTGTGAAACAACATGTAATCTGAAAACAGGAACACTTTTATTTCTTCCTTTCCAATGTAGATGCCATTTAGTTCCTTTTCTTCCTTACCGCACTGGCTAGAACTTCCTGTGTTGAATAGTTGAGAGTGGGTATCCTGGCTTGTTCCCCACCCTAAAAGGAAAGTATCCACTTTTCATCATTATGGCTGGTGCAGCTATAGGACTTTTTTATGAACATTCTTTTACTAGATTGTAGTTTTCCCTCTACCCCTATTTTGCTGATTGTTTTATGATGAATGGCTTTTGGGTTTTGTCAAGTATTCATCCTCAATTGATGGATATGATCATGTGACTTTTCTCCTTTAACCTATTAACATGGTAGATTATGCTGACAAAATTTCACCTTGAACCAGGTTTTCATCACAGAACAAACCCGTGTTGGTCATGGTACATAATTCTTTTGTTCTCAGTTCAGTCACTCAGTCGTGTCCAACTCTTTGCGACCCCATGAACCACAGCACACCAGGCCTCCCTGTCCAACACCAACTCCCGGAGTCCACCCAAACCCATGTCCATTGAGTCGGTGATGCCATCCAACCATTTCATCCTCTGTCATCCCCTTCTCCTCCTGCCCTCAATCTTTCTCGGCATTGGGGTCTTTTCAAATGAGTCAGCTCTTTGCATCAGGTGACCAAAGTATTGGAGTTTCAACTTCAACATCAGTCCTTCCAATGAGCACCCAGGACTGATCTCCTCTAGAATGGACTGATTGGATCTTCTTGAAGTCCAAGGGACTCTCAAGAGTCTTCTTCAACACCACAGTTCAAAAGCATGAATTCTTCAGCACTTAGCTTTCCTCACAGTCCAACTCTCACATCCATACATGACCACTGGAAAAACCACAGCCTTGACCAGATGGACCCTTGTTGACAACGTAATGTCTCTGCTTTTTAATTTGCTATCTAGGTTGGTCATAACTTTCCTTCCAAGGAGTAAGCATCTTTTAATTTCATGGCTGCAATCACCATCTGCAGTGATTTTGGAGCCCCCCAAAAATAAAGTCTGACACTGTTCCCACTGTTTCCCCATCTATTTCCCGTGAAGTGACAGGACCACATGCCATGATCTTCATTTTCTGAATGTTGAGCTTTAAGCCAACTTTTTCACTCTCCTCTTTCACTTTCATCAAGAGGCTCTTTAGTTCTTCTTCACTTTCTGCCATAAGGGTCATGTCATCTGCATACTGAGGTTATAGGTATTTTCCCCAGAAATCTTGATTCCAGCTTGTGCTTCATCTAGCCCAGAGTTTCTCATGATGTACTCTGCATAGAAGTTAAATAAGCAGGGTGATAATATACAGACTTGACATACTCTTTGCCTATTTGGAACCAGTCTGTTGTTCCATGTCCAGTTCTAACTGTTGCTTCCTGACCTGCATACGGGTTTCTCAAGAGACAGGTCAGGTGGTCTGGTATTCCCATCTCTTTCAGAATTTTCCACAGTTTATTGTGATCCACACAGTCAAAGGCTTTGGCATAGTCAGTAAAGCAGAAATAGATGTTTTTCTGGAACTCTCTTGCTTTTTCGATGATCCAGTGGATGTTGGCAATTTGATCTCTGGTCCCTATGCCTTTTCTAAAACCAGCTTGAACATCTGGAAGTTCACGGTTCACGTATTGCTGAAGCCTGGCTTGGAGAATTTGGAACATTACTTTGCTAGCGTGTGAGATGAGTGCAATTGTGCGGTAGTTTGAGCATTCTTTGGCATTGCCTTTCTTTTGTTCTAGTTCTGTGAAAAATGCCATTGGTAGTTTGATAGAGATTGCATTGAATCTGTAGCTTGCCTTGGGTAGTATAGTCATTTTGAAAATATTGATTCTTCCAGTCCACAAACATGGTATATCTTTCCATCTGCTTATGTCTTCTTTGATTTCTTTCATTGGCATCTTGCAGTTTTCAGAGTACAAGTCTTTTGTTTCAGAGTACAAGTTTATCCCCAGATATTTTATTCTTTCTGATGCAATAGTAAATGGAATTGCTTCTAGAATGTCTCTTTCTGATTTTTCGTTGTTAGTGTATAGAAATGCAACAGATTTCTGTGTACTAATTTTGTTACCTAAAACGTCACCAAATTGACTGATGAGCTTTAGTAATTTTCCGGTACTCTCTTTAGGATTGTCTATGTAGAGTACCATGTCATCCCGGTACTCTCTTTAGGATTGTCTATGTAGAGTACCATGTCATCCCAGTACTCTCTTTAGGATTGTCTATGTAGAGTACCATGTCATCCCGGTACTCTCTTTAGGATTGTCTATGTAGAGTACCATGTCATCCCGGTACTCTCTTTAGGATTGTCTATGTAGAGTACCATGTCATCCCGGTACTCTCTTTAGGATTGTCTGTGTAGAGTACCATGTCATCCTAGTACTCTCTTTAGGATTGTCTATGTAGAGTACCATGTCATCCCGGTACTCTCTTTAGGATTGTCTATGTATCGTATCATGTCATCCCAGTACTCTCTTTAGGATTGTCTATGTAGAGTACCATGTCATCCCGGTACTCTCTTTAGGATTGTGTATGTATAGTACCATGTCATCCCGGTACTCTCTTTAGGATTGTCTATGTAGAGTACCATGTCATCCCGGTACTCTCTTTAGGATTGTCTATGTATCGTATCATGTCATCCCGGTACTCTCTTTAGGATTGTCTATGTAGAGTACCATGTCATCCCGGTACTCTCTTTAGGATTGTCTGTGTATCGTATCATGTCATCTGCAAACAGCAATAGTTTAACTTCTTTTCCAATTTCAATTCCTTTTACTTGCTGTAAAAGGATTGCTCTAGCTAGGACTTCCAAAACTATGTCGAATTAAAGTGAGAAGAGTGAACATCTTCGCCTTGTTCCTGATCTTAAAGGGAATGCTTTCAGCTTTTCACCACTGCGTACGACGCTAGCCATAGGTGTGCTGTATATGGTCTTTATTTTGTTGAGGTACGTACCCTTTAGGCACACTTTCTAGAGAGTTTTTATCATAAACGGGTGCTGAATTTTGTCAAAAGCTTTTTCTACATCTATTGAGATGATCATATGGCTTTTATCCCTCAATTTGTTGATGTGGTGTATCACATTGGTTTGCAGACGCTGGAAAATTCTTGCATCCCTGGAATGAATCCTGCCTAATCATGGTGTATGATCTTTTTAATGTATTGTTGGATACACGTTGCTATTATTTTGTTGAGGATTTTTGCATCTATGCTCATCAGTGATGTGGCCTGTAATTTTCTTTCTTTTTTTTTTTCCGAGGTATCTTTGTCTGGTTTTGATATCAGGGTGATGGTGATGGCCTCTTTTAGATTTCACTTACTGTTGTCATTATACAAAAATAATCTTTTTCATGCATATTGCCCCAGAATGATCTTTTAAAGCATAAAAATGACTGTGTGATTACTCTGCTTCTATCTTTCAGTTACTTCCAGTCACCTGTTGGGAAAAGATCCAAGCCTCATTCTGACCCAGGTCATGGCATACCCTGGCCCCTGCCTTCCTCCCCACCTCATCCTAGGCTGTTTTCTGCTCATCTTCTTCACCTTGATCTACCTCCAACACTTTCCCCACCTTTTACCCAATTAATTACCCTTCAGATCTTGGTATAAGTTTCCACTCTACACCAAATTGAGTCCAGCTTTTTTTATTTAGCCATTATAGTTGTATATTAATTTCCTCTGCACACAACTTATATGTGATATTTAATGTCTTCCTCTCCCACAAGATGTCAAGCTTCGCATGACCAGGGACCATGGCCGCCATTGTTGCCGCAGTCATCCCCTTACCTGGTAAACAGAAGGAGTCTAAATACTTGTGGGAAAAAATGTAGCAAAGGAAGTCTAAGTGGAGAGGTAAGCAAAGGTACACAGGTGGGTTCAGGGGTCATTGTACTGGGCGACAAAGGGCAGAGTTTTGATTTTCAGACGGAATAAGGAATGCTCTGGCTTGTAGACAAAGGGAGCCACTGGGTTCTTTACGGAGAAGGCTCCTGAACTCGCTTTTATCAATTGTTATAAACTTACATATGCATTAATATTTAACGTCTTTTCTCCCGTGTTTTTCTCTGTAAGATGATCTTTAAGTAGTAAATATGCTTATTACTCACTTTTATGTATGTATACAAATTGATTTGATCTTCAGGGACAGCTTTCAGAAACAAAAAAGGCAGCTAATGGGGCTTCCTTGGTGGTTCAGTGGTAAAGAATCCACCTGCCAGTGCAGGAGACACGGGTTCAACCCCTGGTCCAGGGAGATCCCACACGCCATGGAGCAACTAAGCCCCTGCACCACAACTGTTGAGCCTGTGCTCTAGAGCCCAGGAACCGCAACCACACGCTGCAACTACTGAAGCCAGAGGACTCGAGAGTCGTGCTCCACCACAAGAGCAGCCATGGCAAGGAGGAGCCCGTGCACACAACGAGGGAGATGCCCTTGCTCCCCGCAGCGGGGAAAAGCCACGCAGGATTGAAGACCCAGCTCAGCCAAATAATAAATAAATAAAATTATTATTTTTTTAAAGGCAGCTAACAAAACATCTTGGTGATCTCAGAAAGTTAAGATCAGAAATTATATTCCAAAATTTTGCTGATGACTTTGCAAAGCCGAATCTCAGATCTTTTTAAATCTATTGTGTTATCTCGTGTAGCTGTGTTTGATTCTGATGAAATCTCTCTTCCTCATCTTCTATGAGTCGACACTTTCCTGAAACTGCTCTCGTCTTCTGTTTCACTCCATCCTTTTGTCTTTCCCACACCCTACTCATAGGCCTTCTCCAGGGTCCCGCCCCCCGACCTTTGCCCCTCCGCACTCTTCCTGTCCCAGGCTGACCATCTCTTCATCCAGCATCCCCAGGGGGGTAACTCCCTCTCTGGTGACTCTCAGTGATCCTGACCTCTGGGATCCCTGGCCAGGGGCCAAGTTCTGCAGCTGCCTTCAAGCCCCCAGGATCTCCCAAGTCCTTTTATTCAGAACCCTCTGCAGTCCACTCCGTTGTAATATAGGATGGATAGAGAAATCCCTGGGTATGTCATATGTAGATGGTCAGATTTCATTGCTATTAATTCCCCATAAAATCTTTTCCTGAAGAAAAGATGAGTCCCAGTACACTGAGCACCATTCAGCTCTTCCTCTGGGAAGGAGCTATTTTCTTCTACTCCAAGAGCAAGAGTCCTGAGAAAATGATTTACATTTCCCTAAGAAAATAAATCTCAGTTCAAGCTCAGAAGCATTTAACCACAGGTTCATCATAAGCATTTAAAAGATATTGATTACCCGGGAAACATCGACATCCATTTCTCCCCAGTTACTGAGTACTCCACTGATTCGAGGGAATGTGCACATTGGAATAATAACTAGCCTGTGACCACAAAGTAACATAACATTTCTCATTTCTCCTTATTGCAAGATTAGCTAAAATAGGTGTGTGTGTAGTGTAAGATTCAGAAGTTTTTTTAAAAAGTTCCAGCTGCTCTCGTTTGCTCTCTTAAATCTCTCCATTGTTTGTCTTTCTAGATGTGTGGGTCCCCTCTGCACATGTCAGCAACTCCAAAATTTACATTTCTAGCCTTGACTTCTCTCCAGAATTCTACCCCCCAAGTTCTGTCTGCTTGACAGAGCTTCCTGCTTGAAAATTAACTGAATTCCTTGAAAGCAAGAGCAATATCAGATTCCATTTTATATCCTCCATACTTAGTACAAGGCCTACTACAGAGCAGACACTCACAGATGTTAAGAAAATGAATAGATGTTTTGTAAAATTGCAAGATTGTGAAATAACACCAGTGGAAAGCACTAATAGTCAAACAAGTTGGCACAGGTAACTATTACTTTTTTAACTAACAAAAGCAACAGCCGACACTTGCATCACACTTAAAGATATGTTAAAACTAAAATAATGGATCGATATCTTAAACTTAATTTATCACTGTCTTACTCAATGTGGCTGCAAACTTAGCTGCTACTTCTACAAACTAATAAATTTACTCTAGTCCCTGTCTCTGGGACACACGATCTTTGTTTCTTTGCTTCTTTGTAATCCTTTTCTTCTAAAATTGTATTCCTATTTACTCTTATTTAAATTTTCTTCAAAATGATCCATCTACACTCCCATTTTCTATATAAAGCATTCCCTTAGCCTTCAGGCCAACATATCCCTCTTTATCTTCTCAGTTCATAAAACCAATGGTCTAACCTCCTAATGGAGGATCAAGATATAGTTGTATGTCTAAGTTCAAGCTCTAGCACATTCTATGCAAACCTTTCAGTTACTTAAGTTTCCTGAACTTTGTTTCCTAATCTGTGGAGAAGAGATTCTAATATCTACCTCAAAAGATTCTCAAAGGTTACATGAAATAATGTTTATAAAGAACTTAGCTAGCACGTCTTAAGTACTTAATGAAGAGTAGCTATACTGTTACTATTGGCACATAATATTTGTCACCTCATTTTGATGTGGACTTTCAATATATATGTCATAACTCCCTAGATTGGAGGTATTTCTTTGTCATTCTTTTATCATCAAGAGTTGTGCCTTACTGATAGATGTCCTTGCTGATTTATTTAATCATGAGAGTTATTGTTGCTGTTATTGTTATTTTAACAGGCTTGCATAATATTTTACAGTGTATAAAGCACACTTTGATGAACATTATCCCAATTTATCTTTATATATCATCTAGTGAAATAGGCCAGGCAAATATTGTTAGAACCTATAATTTACTGGATAAAAAATATTTCAGAGGACTCTCACTTGCATTCAGATTGAATTATCTAGTACTACACTTGTTCTAGTGAACTCCGGGAGTTGGTGATGGACAGGGAGGCCTGGCGTGCTGCGATTCATGGGGTCGCAAGGAGTCGGACACAACTGAGCGACTGATCTGATCTGATCTGACACTTGTTCTTCCACTATATACACATATAAACCTAGACAAAATGTATGACACAAGTGTTTTTAGTTACTGGAAAATAGGCATACGAAACTGTAATCACTGAAAAAACAAGAGCAAGTAACATGAGCATGATCACTTGACCAGCTTTCTTCCTGTAGGCAATTTCTGGAGCTTGACACAGAACAAGGGAACCTAGGCAGAGCATGGCAGTCTCAATGAATTGAGAATACAGACATCTGAACCCAGGGAGGCTAAAGCAATATAAAAAATATATCGGACAAAGTACAGGAGAAGACAGAGCTGCACAGAGAAAATGTTTCAGAGATTTGAACAGGGCTACCCTTGAATTTTTGCTGAATATTAAGTATCCATAATAATATGGACATTGCTAGCATAATACGTAGGGAAGGAACTGGCAACCCACTCCAGTGTTCTTGCCTGGAGAATCCTGTGGACAGAGGGGCCTAATGGGCTGCTATCCATGGGGTCACACAGAGTTGGACACGACTGAAGCGACTTAGCATGCATGCATTGGAGAAGGAACTGGCAATCCACTCCAGTATTCCTGCCTGGAGAATCCCAGGGACAAAGGAGCCTGGTGGGCTGCCACCTATGGGGTCGAATAGAGTCGGGCATGACTGAAGCGACTTAGCAGCAGCAGCATAATAGGAAAATATTATGAATGATTTTATGCCAATAAATTTAATGGCAGAGGTGACATAGACAAATTTCTTGAAAAACAAAAATTATCAAAACTCCAGAATTAAATCATCTTTATAGCTTTATATCTAATAAAGAAGTTGAGGCTGATGGAGAAGTCATATATCTTGATTATAACAAACATATCCATTTATCAAGCCTCATGGGCTTCCCAGGCAGTGCAGTGGTAAAGACTCTGCCTGCCAATGCAGGAGACGTGGGTTCGATCCCTGGGTTGGGAAGGTCCCCTGGAGGAGGAAATGGCAACCCACTCCAGTATTCGTGCCTGGGAAACCCCATGGATCGGGGAGGCTGGTGGGCTACAGTCCACTGGGTCACAAAAGAGTCAGACACGACTGAGCGAGCATAGCACAGCACACCAGGTGAGTCGGACACGACTTAGCAACTTAACAGCCAACAATGTGGACTGTACACTGAAAATGGGGACCCTTATTGTATTGTAAATTATACTTCAGTCAAGTTGATTTAAAAGGGGGGAAGGGAGGGACGGAAGCGTAGAGGATTTACTTAATTTACTGAAGACCAGGCCCAAAGCAAGGTGCTCTGATTCCCAGTAGACCTCTTTCCCCACCAGATCCCTGTGCCTTGGTGTTACCATGGGGGAAATGTAGTCCTTACGCTCTTTGAGATGAGAAAAAGCAGTCACATCTGTTCAGAAATTGCCACTGGTCATCTGTTTCTAACCTAATTTCCCAAACTTTAATTCAATCTGCATTCTGATCTCTGCTCAGGGCAGCACACACATAAACCCGGGGAAAGCGCCTCGGCTGGGGTAGACCTGATGGCTGCCCGTGGGAGTGCAGGTACTCAGAACCTCTCCTTTGTCTCTCATGGCTCTGCACCCCACTCCGCCACGTCCCCCCGGAGTCGGAGCTAGGACTCTGCTCTCCCAATTCATGGTCCCGGGCTCTTGCCGATACACTAAAACCAACATCAGCTGTGAATTAGTGGTGTTCAGCCCCAAACTCACAGTTCATATGGATGTATGCTTTAGAGATACTGGACTGAAATGGACGTCTAATTCATTCCACAGCTTCAAGGCAGAAAGCCCTGCCTCTGCTTTATCCTTCTGCCATTAACATATTAACCAGATTAGCAAGCTATCAGCGGCACTCAGTCCTGGGAGCCTGGTATAGTTCATTGGGGGCATTTCACAGTTTCCTGACTGCATTTCAGTGAGAGAGAGGGAAGCTGAAAAGACAGAAGGCAAGAGGGTTAACGTAGGGCACGGGTGAGGACTCGTGTGCCAGGACGGGATAGCACAGGGTCTGAGGAGCGTGGGGACCCAAGGCATTTAAGAGAGAGCACCCAAAACTGGGGGAAGGAAAAACGCCTCAAGCAAGCAGCTGCTGACTCTCGTGTTTCCCTCAGAGCAGGGGACAGGGCGGTTTGGCGGAAAGTACAGGACTTTCAAAACCAGACGACTCTTGTTCCAGTGCTGCTTAGTTTCTGAGTAAACTTGAGCAGGTGACTTAACCTCTCTGAACTTCCATTTCCTCACTTTGCCATGAAAACAAAGTCTTCCTCATATTGTTAGAAGACCTAAAGGGCCGTGAAAAAGCCACAAGCCTGTTTTGTTCTTCCCTTTCTTCTTTTTTCCTCCATCCCCTCTTCCTAACTCCCTCGATATATGAAAAGTAGAGATCAAAAAGACCCTAAAATCCTTTATGACAACACCCTCCTTTTACAGGTGAGACAAGCAAAAGACTGCCTGTGATCCCACCGCTGGCCATTGGCAGTGCTGTGATCCCCTGAATATAGCGTGCTCTTTCCACACCAGGGCTGCGGGGTGGGGTGGGGGAGCATGTAATTGACTTAGAAATTCTAAGTCCCAGTTTCCAAAATGCATATGTGCACGAAGAGGAGAAGGGGGCAACAGAAGATGAGATGGTTGGACAGTTTCACGGACTCCACGGACATGAAATGGAGAAAGCTCTGGGAGATGGTGAAGGACAAGGAAGCCCGACGTACTGCGGTCCCTGGGGCTGCAGAGTTGGATACGACTGAGCGACTGAACAACAAAGGACCCTGACTGGGAGACAACTGGAATGGGGATGTGTGGGAGGACTCAGAGGCCTCCCGTTTTCCCAGCCCCCAGTTCGCTCTTGGCCCTTCTTGCCTCCTTTGCCAGCCTCTTCTTCCTTGTCTGATGACGTGCCTCGTGTCCGGTCTGAGAACACTGCTGTCTTCTCCCAGAGGCCTTTGGTATAATCTTGGGAGAGGGGACCAGACTCTCAGCATGCTCTGTGCCCACCCCACACACAGATTCTTCATATCCTGAGACCTGTCCCCACCCCATACTGTTTCTTGATATCCTGAGCCCTATACCTGAAGTCAGAGTGCAGCACATTCCAGGAGAGGAGGGATATTTATAAGGTCAAATCCAGTAAGAGATTTCCCCACCAGAAGATTAGCAGGACTGTACTCAGTTATATTGCAAAGGCCTGAATATGTGTGAGGAAAGGGATCATAAGGGCTTACTGGTCATGGAGGAAGGAGCATCATTTTGATCAAGGTAAATTTGGATGCACCAAGCGGTGACTCTGGATGCAGTGATGCTAGCTCGAGCAACAGAGAGTGGTTCCATTAGCTCACTTTGCTGGCTGAAGAAGACTTGAGATCAATTAGGACTGTAGCCTAGGGAAAGCTGAGATGCCGGAAATGGTGAGGTTCAATTACAGAAAAGAATTCAAAGATGTCAAGAGAGAGGAATGTGGCTGTAGATTTAGGCCTATGGATGATCTCATCATCAAGGCCTGAGACAGACGCTGGCAAAGGAAATGCCAGCATCTTTGAGAAGCAGTGCAGTGGCTATTTTGTGAGGGTTTGGGATAGTGGTAGAAACAGGACCCCCTGACTACAGTGAAAGGTCCCAAGGTGTCAAAGAGCAAGTAGTTACCCTAGAACAGTCAGAGACAAATGAATGTGGTTACTTCAACAGGCATTAGGGCTCATGAGAATAGACAGACCTGGCGAGATTTTAGGGTGTGCTAGATTGGTCGTGGAGACTCCGGGCCAGCTTGATGTATACAACTGAAAACAATTTCAAGTCTTTTGAATCAAGGCTACCACCATATCTAAAAGTTGGACTCATTTCTTTTTTAAAATTTTTATTGGCGTATAGTTGATTTTCAATGTTGTGTTAGTTTCAGGTGTACATCCAAGTGAATCTTTTATGTGCATACGTATATCCACTCTTTTTTCAACTTTTTCCCATAAAGGTCATTACAGATTATTGAGCAGAGTTCCCTGGGCTCTACAGGAGGTCCTGGGTTCTAGGTCCATAACGGCATTATTTCATTCTCTTCTAATGGCTGAGTAGTATTCCATCGTCTATATGTGTCACATATTCTTTATCCATTCCCCCATCGATGGCATTTGGGTTGCTTCCATGTCCTGGTATTGTAAATAGTGCTGCAATGAACATTGGGGTGCATGTATCTTTATGAATTATGGTTCTCTCTTGATATATGCCCAGGAGTGGGGTTGCTGGGTCGTATGGTAGCTCTAAATCCCAATCAATTCACTGAATTGTATCCTCTTTTGACAAGAAAAGGAAAGTGCCTAAGGAGTCAAGTTCTACTAATGCTGCAAATGTGTTCTGTAAATTTTCCTCCTTGCCTTCCCCAAAGGCACTTGTGTCTGTTTATATGTCACTGTACTGGGGAGGGGTTTCCCTGGTGGCTCAGATGGTAAAGAATCTGCCTGCAACGTGGGAGACCTGGGTTGGGAAGATCCCCTGGAGGAGGGCATGGCAACCCACTCTAGTGTTCTTGCCTGGAGAATCCCCATGGATAGAGGAGCCTGGCGGGCTACAGTCCATGGGGATGCAAAGAGTCGGATACAACTGAGTGACTAAGCACAACACAACACACCAGGGAAAGGAAAATGCCCAAACTTTTCAGAAATATCTGGACACTGACTTCAATAATACTATGAAAGCAGGGGGACTAGTGGGGATCAGGTAGTAACTGAATTTTGGAGTGTGTTTTGACCTTTTTGGTTTTTTTGATGGAGGGAAAATATAATAGAAATGGAAAAGAGTGCAAAGATCATGTAACAGCATCCATTCTCCCTTCCCATCGCTGAGTCCCTCCCTCACCTGCAGCTCTGCATCTCCGTCTCCCTTCTCCCTCCCATCCCAGAGTCTTTGAAGTGACTACTCTCTGGTCTGAATATTCCTCTCAGCTCCTCCCACCCCTTCATCTAACTAATCCCACCTCATCCTTCAGAACTCAGCTCCAGGCAGGGTCCCTTCCCTAAGAAACTGTGACTGCCCCTGAATCTGGGTCAGCCTCCTTGCTTCAACGGTATCATGCAATCATGTTCCTTTCCTTCAGAGCACTTTCCCCAGCAGGCCTCTATACATTCACACAGGTGACTTGGTGAATACCTGGTTCTTCCACCAGAGGATCACCACCACAAGAGCAAACTTTTAGCCAGACTATAAAAGCTGACTTAGGAGTCTGGAAAAAAAAAAGATTGTGATGAAAAGGGAAAATTGAAGCATCTCACTGCTCTTTGTTTTGGCATCCTGTGTACTCACAGGCCTAGAAGGGGCTGATGGAAGGGTTTGCAGGCTGAGAGACTGGACTTTAAGTGGTCAGCAGAACTCTAATAAACCTTTGTTTCAAGTCTTTTATTTTGCCATACTTCCCTTTTAACAAACTTTAAGGAAATAACTCCCCCTGAACTACAACAGTGTACTGCCAAAGAGCTATCAAATAAGAAAGGCACGTGTTTCCTGAGTTTGGGTGAATGAACCGCAGCACTCACTTAAAAGCCTTTTTTTTTTTTTTTTTTTTACTAGCAGGGGGATGCAAAGGTTTTCCTTCACGTTATTTTTCTTGTGAAAACGTTTGGCGCCACCTGCTGGCAAAAGCCACACTGACTTCTGAGCATTCACAGAATGTATTAATAAATGTCTCTCAAACAAACTAGGTATGAAAAACCTTGATGCGGCTTATTTGGTACATTTCTAAGAATACAAGGAATTTACATTTCTTCCTGAAAAAATTCCCATCTGACATACCCCCACCACTTGGGGCAATTTGTGTTCCTGCAGAAGTGGCTTCCTCTAAGGGAAAACTTTCTTTAACATAATAAATTTTATGCATCTCATGTTTGACCTAAAAGAAGGACAAACGAGAGAAAGAAAAGGAATTGCCCAGAAATTCTTAAGGTCCCTTCCAAACTCTAGCATCCTAGGGTTCTGAGGAGGTTTGTGAATGTTTCTGATAAGAACGCCTGGCCCAAGCATTCTCAGCCTATCGGTCAGTCCTCACTTGGAGCAAAGGTGTATGTTCCTCACCCTCGAATAAAACATAAATAGGCCCAGTGAATCCCTGTGATGTTTCATGAACTGGAAACGTACTTCTTCACCTTTCACGCCTGAATATAAGAAAAACAAGAAGAGTGTTATTTAATGTCTTGACTAACTTATGCCAGGTTACCAGTTCTAACTAGCTGACATAATTAATGCAAATTATGTGTCAGGGAATGATTAATGCAAATTATGTTTCAGGGAAATTCACCCCTTTATAAATTGACTGTGTTTTAAAATCTCCACATGCGCAAGCCATGTGTGTGAATTATAGGGGGGAAACATAATTTTCCTGGAAATGTGTAGGTTGATAAGCAGAAACATGCCCTGTCTGCCTGATACTCCAGAGGAACGTTCATGGCAAAAGAGTTAGTGTGCCAGCCATAGGAAACGCGATCCTAAGTGTCAGCCAGGAGAGAAAAATGTCTATAGGAACTGAAGTCCATCCTTGAGAGAGAACAGCTCCCAGAAACAGCCCAGCAGGAGCCTGAATTCACTGATCTTTTAGTTCAAGTCTCTGGCTTCCCTCGTGGCTCAGGTGGTAAAGAATCTGCCTGCAATTCAGGAGACCGGGGTTCGATCCCCGTGTCAGTCAGGAAGATCGCCTGGTAAAGGAAACAGCAACCACTCCAGTATCCATGCCTAGAGAATTCCATGGATGGAGGAGCCCTGCGGGCTATGGTCCATGAGGTCCCAAAGAGTTGGACACGACTGAGCGACTGACACTTTCTCTTTTTACAGACAAACAGAGGTCTCAAGAGTTTAGGTGACCTTTTCACAGGCCTTTATCAAGTCAGAGAAGAGCCAAAGGTGGGTGCCTGACCTTCTGTGCTTGCTGTTTCTCCCTCTCCATCACCCTGGCTCTAACCAGTGTCCTCTTTTTTGGTGATGCAAAATGCAGAAGTGGTGGGAGAGGTGGCAAAAGCCCCTCTGGAGTATATATAATATACATCACTTAGACTGAATATCTTTCTCTTTCAAATAAATAAACAAAGCTCTTAATGTAAAATAAAGGAGGAAGGAAGAAAACCCCATCCCAGTTAGGCAGAGGGTACGCGACAAAGTGAACACTGACGTCCATGTCATCAGGCATCAACTGCGGCCCACGCACCTTTCACACTTTGTCGTCAAGTCTCATAAACACTCTTCAGTATAGCGTGACTACATTGCAAAAAGTCCTGCTTAGAGAACCTAAGGAGGTGCTGTTTCTAGTAAGTCAAATTAATACAGAGTGTTGCCCCAGGCAGCGTAATCCCAGTAGCTGTTGAGCTCAACATTTGCCTTTAAAAAGAGAATTATTGACTCGGGTATAGACTCCAGTTGAAGCATGAGTCAGGCAGCCTAGCAGACCTGGTTTGTTTTTAGCCAAGTGTCGGGGAAGGGGTGTGCTCACCAGCAAAGCATGTCACAGAGGATGTAGACACACACACGCACACACACACGCACTCATCTGCCTAGTACAGCTGGCCCAGGCGTCTCTCGCCTGACAGAGTAGGGGCTGTTTTCGACCCCTACACATCCTTAAGGAATGCGATCCTTGTAGAGTTCATAGACAGGAAATGACCTTGAGGAAAGCCACTCGATGCCATTCTTTGAATGTTCTGCTGTCAGCTCCCAAAACTGTCAGGAATGAGGTAGTGAGTGTCTACTTCAGCTGTACAAACTGGGGCCATCAAAGAATTTCAGGAAAGAAAAAAGCTGGGAATCATCGTAATTCACACTTGAACCAAATACGGCAGCTGCAGCAGGCGGCTGATGGGCATTCTGAACGAGGCCACCTCAAGTTCAAACTCGAGAGCTGCCATTTTTCAGCATAGGACATTGAAGATCATACATAACATCTCAGGTTTCCCATCTGCTTGGGCGGGGGGAGCGGGGCGGGGGCAGTCCTCAGAGCATGATAAAACTAGTCAGTCTTTGATAAATGCTGCTCCTCACTCTATCTTTCCAACCCCCTTGATGACCTGGTGAGAATTCACTGGTTTCTATCCGAACCAAAGACTAAGGCCCACACAAAGGGGCTGCCAGCCCAGCTTTCCTGTCAGTGAGGTCACATTGATGCTAAAAGGAGCAAATGAGCAAGTTTGACACTTAATACAAAAGTGCTTACATCAGATTCTCAAAAGGCTTCATTTTCCCCCAAATGTTTAAGAATCACTGCTATAATTTCTTCCTTGCAGCTCCCAGCACTTTTCCCTCTTCTCCTTGGTAGCTGTCATCACTTCTCCCCAAATACCTGAGAACCTCTCCGTCTCCCTGCCTTCAGCTGCCCCCCACCCACTCTCCCCTCTGCTGCCAGAGTGGGCTCCCTGACACGTCAGTCCTTGCGAAGAAAGCCTGGATTTTATTCGGGGGTCTGCAACTTCCCTTACTGCCTTGTGTGGAGGAAAGATGTCCTTCCCTCCATCTCCTGAAGTGTGACTGTTGGTCCAAGAGTCAGACTATTTGCCTTAACAGCGACTGGTTTAGTACTGCTCTGCGTCGCAGTTCTGAGCATTGATCTGTGAGAGAAGGTTTTTGGCTTTTTCTCAAAACAGTCTTCATTACTCTCATCTATAGGCCACGAAATATTCATAACTATCATCTTAGAATCCCCCTGCCTTACTCATGGACGTTGGATTCCCGTGAGACTGGAAGCTCATGGAGCAGAACTTCCCTTATGCTACTTTTCAATTCGTCCCTATTATATTGTATAATAATAGATAAAGAGACAAAGATTCTAGTTCACAATAAAAATAAAATCCACTTGATGATTATGTTTGGCTCCAAACTGTCATCTGTTGTTTTCCAGAATATGGTGTCAGGCTAGATTTCAGCCTTCTTTGCTAATTAGGAGATGGTTCCTAAATGATACAAACAAGGAGACCTCTCTACAGGATGTTATGGTCACACCCAATCAAGGTTTTAGGACACCAAAGACAGAGAGACTTTCAACACCCTGTCTTCTCAGCAGAGACAAGGTCACATACTGGCCTGAGTCATCAAAGTCAACAAGACAGGTAGTCAGAAGGGATCCTGGCAACACCGGCAAGAAGATGAAGTGGACATAAGATACAAGGTCTTCTCCCCTAATCACCCAAATCATTAAATTAAAAATCCCGCCTGTCCCTACACAGTCCAGAGAACAAATTAGCCGCCTTGTGTACAGACCATCTGCAATTAGGGGCAGTAGCATAGCTTCTGTTCCTGTAATTACAACTTCTCCTGTGTGGACAGACAGATCCCTCATTGTGTCTGGAACAATCACAGCATTCCAAACACTAAGCAAGCCAAAGCTGCATACCCCAGGGCCGGCTCTTTCAACAATCTATCGCTCAGCAGCTCCTCCCGCAGCCAGCTCAAGGACCCGGTTTCCTGCCATTGTTAGTGAGTTGAGCCTGGAATTCCATCCAAATGGATTTGACCCCTTCACTAAACAGCAGAGCATGTTTCCCTGATTAGTATATTCCTGTGTTTAGACGGGAAGTGGAAGGATTGGGGGAAGTGGAGGGAGAAAGACAAGAAAAATAACAAGGGGGAAGAAAAACACTTCATTCTATTCATGCTATAATGATAACAACTTGGAACTCTGGCTTCATCCACTAGTGTAATAAAAGGTCTCACCCATGCATAAATACACATGGGTCTATCAAAAAGCCCATTTTATACAGTAAAGTAACTGGGCTGAGTATGAGCAAGCGTACCTGGCTTCATTAATAAACAGTTATTGCTCACCAGGCTCTGAGCATTCTAAGCAGGAGAATGCAGAAAATTATAAACTACAGTCTCTTGTGAGTGTACTTTTCTGCGTGAGTTCTGTTCCCTAAGGATATTATTTCTTCTCACGATGATGGTAATTAGGGGACCTTTGATACCAGGTAAGTGGGATGATTCCTAGTTGTACAAGATTGCAAGGGCCCTTCTCCACGACATGCGTTCAGGCACTGCACTCTACTTTTTTGTTTTTTTCTATAATATGAAAGCATTTATCAGTTTTATTGTCTTTTAGGGGATTCCCTGGTGGTCCAGTGGTTTGGACTCCTTGCTTCCACTGCCAAGGCTCTGGTTGATCCCTGGTCAGAGAACTAAGATTTTACAAGCTGCTCAATGCAGCCAAATTAAAAAAAAAAAAAATTATTGTCTTTTATATCTAGTTGAACCTGCCTTATATAGATCAATACACTATATGTTCTTTGGCAAATATTTAATTATCACATGTATAATAAGGTCTTGGGCTTTGCAGGTGGCTCAGTGGGAAAGAAACCACTTGCCAATGCAAGAGCCAAGGGTTCAATCCCTGGGTCTAGAGGATCCTCCTGGAGGTGGAAATGGCAACCCACTCCAGTATTCTTGCCGGGGAAATCCCAGGGACAGAGGAGCCTGGCCACAGTCTATGGGGCTGCAAAGAGTTGGATACAACCGACAGACTTGAACAAACACACACACACACATTTAATAAGGTCTATATGTCGAAATGACCCAAAGATATAGAAAATGTAACTCGCATTTAAAAGCCTATGAAGTTATAACATTTTAAAACTTAATGTTCCTTAAAGACACCATCAAGAGAGTGAAAAGACAACCCACAGAATGGGAGAAAAATGTTGTACATCATATATCTGATAAGGAATTTGGATCTAGAATATTTGAAGAACTGTTATGACTCGAGACAAATCACATAGTTAAAAGTGGGAAAGAATTTGAATAGACATTTCTCCAAAGAAGATACACACATGGCCACCGCACACATAAAAGATGCTTAATATTGCTAGTTACCAGAGAAACACAAATCAAAACCACTGCAGATCTGCTCAAAAGTGTGTGTTTGTTGCTCAGTCACGTCTGACTTTTCATGTTCCCATGGACTGTAGTCCGCCAGGCTCCCCTGTCCATGGACTATTCTATGCAAGAGTACTGGAATTCCCTTCTCTAGGGGATCTTCCCAACTCCGAGATCGAACCTGGGTCTCTTGCATTGCAGACAGATTTTTCACCATCTGAGCTACTAGGGAAGCCCAATAAAACTGAAGCGAGTTGCCATTTCCTCCTGCAGAGGATTTTCCCAACCCAGGGATCAAACTTGCTCTCCCTCAAGTCTCCTGCATCGTAGGCAGATTTTCTTTACTGCTGAGCCACCAGGAAGCGCATTTGCTAAGACACTTCTAATAAAGGTGACAGATAATCGTCATTGGTGAGAATGTGGAGAACTTGGAAGCTTCAGACATTGCTAATGGGGATGTAAAACGGTGAGACTTTGGAAGACAATCTTACAGTTCCATATTCAGTTAAACATGCAGTTACCATATGATTCAGCAGTTCCACTCACTCGCAGGTATCCTTCCAAGAGGAATGAAAAAATAGCCACACAAAAACTTGTATATTCATGTGTGCTGTGCTCTTCTGTGCTGTGCTCAGTCATGTCTGACTCTTTGTGACCCCATGGCCTGTAGCCCGCCAGGCTCCTCTGTCCATGGGATTCTCCATCAAGAATACTGGAGAGGGTTGCCATTTCCTCCTCCAAGGATCTTCCCATAGCATCGTTATTCATAATAGCCCAAAAGTGGAAAACAACCCAATGTCCAACAACTGTTGGATGGATAAATAAAATGAGATATAGCTATACAACAGAAAAGTATCCAGCAGTAAAACAAACGAAGCACCGGTGTATGCTACAACATAGGTGAATCTTGAAAACATACTAAACAAAAGAAGCCAGGTGCAAACAGCACATACATTATTATTTCACTTTATGAGATGCCCAGAGCTGACAGAGACAACAGAATTGACAAAACAGAGACAGACAGTAGACTAGTAGTTGCCCAGGGCTAAGCAGGGGCCGCCTAGGTGGTGCTAGGAGTGAGAACCAGAGATCCCAGCGTCAGGAAGACCCCCTGGAGGAGGGCACGGCAACCCGCTCCAGTATTCTTACCTGGACAATCCCACAGGCAGGGAAGCCTGGTGGGCTACAGTCCGTAGGGTCACAAAGAGTCAGACACTGAGCGACTGAGCACACACGAAAACATTTAATTGGTTTTGCTAAACATAGAACCTAGGGAATCCCTACAGAGATGTGGCCCAAGCTGATGTCCTGAGACAAGTAAAGTGCTCCCAGTTTACAGAGTTCCAAAAACAGAAGTAGAAAGCTTTCAAAGATATTATGGTCCTGCTCTACTCATTATCCAGTTAGAACCTTTCTCCAGGCACCTTTAAGAATTTCTAGAAACACCAAAGTCTTCATTGTCTTCTAGCTATTGTGTCGGGGGCAGGGAGAGAGGTGGAGCTTCTGCTCTTGTTTCCATTCATTCCATCCCTTCCCCAGTGTGCTCTAGAGCAGATCTTGGCCTAGACTCTGAAGACCTCCGCTATGCTATCTTCCTGTGCTTACCTTTTTCCCCTTTTTCCTCATCTCACTGAATCCTCTTCAACAGTAGCCTTTTTGCCTCACACTATTTTGGAGTAATAAAAATGTTCTAAATCCATGTAAGTAAATTCTGCATTTTATCTACAATTTGCAACCTTCCAATAAATAGAATCTATTCCTGGAATAAATCCAGTCCATGGAATTCTCCAGGCCACAATACTAGAGTGGGTAGCCTTTCCCTTCTCCAGGGGATCTTCCCAACCCAGGGATCAAACCCAGGTCTTTCACATTGAAGGCGGATTCCTTACCAGCTGAGCCACAAGGGAAACCTGACGGAATCATTGAAAGTAACTTAATTCACCTTGGTCATGGACAACTTTTGCAGTTTGGTTTGGTTTTGGTTTGGTTTGGTAAATCTTAGTAGCTTTCAAAAACATTCGAATGGAAAATAGTTAACTTTCCTCTGCAACCTCATTAGCAAGCCATAATGAGAGCAAGTCTCAGGCCAAATTTTCACACACAGACACCTATCTGATAAACATTCATTAACAAAACAGGCTTAGAACAATTCATCAACTGGATTTCTAAACTTGACCAAGCCCCAGCTGCCTGTTCTTTAGGTGTGCCAAACATGTCCTGTAACATGTTTGCTCACCGCAGATATGACAAAATTCCTAAGTAAGAGTCAAAACATTGTAATTGACAACATTTCATCCCTTAAACCAATGACGGGATGTAGGACCAAATAGGGATCAAGCTAAGATGTGAAATGGGTCCATCGTTGAGCTGAATCTTAGGTCCTGCTCATTCAGAGAAGGAGCACCTCTGAGCTCTAGTTTATGCATCTTGAATCCCTTTAAATTCACAATGAGAAGTAATTAACAAGACTCTAGTTTCATCAATAAAAATCCATTGCTGATAATTATATGAATTAGCAAAGCAATGTAACTGAACGAGGAGACCTTATAAAAGATGTGAATGACCTTTCTGATATAACCCTGGCTGGCCACCTCCTAACTGCTGCTGCTGCTAAGTCGCTTTATTTGTGTCCGACTCTGTGCAACTCCATAGACAGCAGCCCACCAGGCTCTGACGTCCCTGGGATTCTCCAGGCAAGAACACTGGAGTGGGTTGCCATTTCCTTCTCCAATGCATGAAAGTGAAAAGTGAAAGTGAAGTCACTCAGTCGTGTCTGATTCTTCGCAACCCCATGACTGCAGCCTACCAGGCTCCTCCGTCCAAACTAGGCCTTCTTAACCTGAGATTGACCTAAAGTAACACACGCAGAGCGTCACTCTCATTATACCCAAGTATTTCTAAAGAGGGGCTTCCCTGGTGACTCAGCAGTGAAGAATCCGCCTGCCAAATACAGGAGATTGGAATTCAATCTATGGGTCAGGAAGATCCCTTGGAGGAGGAAATGGCAACCCACTCCAGTATTCGTGCCTGGAAAATCCCATGGACAGAGGAGCTTGGCGGGCTACAGTCCACGAGGTCACAGAGAGTCGGTCATGACTTTGTGACTAGACCACCAGCATCATTTCAAAGAAACTTACAGGCATCATAACAAGCCCATAAATTAACATTTTGTAGATTGAACCTCTGTTACATATGAACAAACGCTCTAGGATCCGTACCTGTGTGCTTTTGGAGGGTCTTCTGAGTAAGCAATGAAGATGGATGTCTTCCTAGCCACACTGCCTGCTGCCCAGGGAAGGGTCATTTAAGCAATGTTGGAAGCAGAGGGACAACCACTCCCAGCCTGGACTCCCCACCTCACTTATGGACCCCTAATCTCTTCCGGAAAGGGTTGTGTTCGGTGAGTTTTTTTTTTTTTCCATACCACTCCAGTGACATATTGAAAAACTTAAAGGTCTTACTTTTGTGGTTCAAGGACTACTTTGAGAATGTAGTAATAATCTCTTCAATAAAGGTGCACATACGCACGTGCAAAAAATATTTTTTAAGAAAACTTTAAAAAATTATTTATCTATCTTTGGCTGCGCTAGGTCTCTGTCGCTGCCCTGGGCTTTTTCATTTGTGACGAACAGGGGCTTCTCTTGTCATGGCACATGGGCTTGAAGCTCTTGGGCTCAGTAGTTGTGGCATATGGGCTTAGTTGCCCCCACGGCATTTGAGATCTTTCTGGACCAGGGAAGTGGCAATCCACTCCAGAATTCTTGCCTGGAGAATCCCATGGACAGAGGAACCTGGCGGGCCGCAGGCCATGGGGTCGCAAAGAGTCAGACACGACTGAGCGACTAACACCACTCTGACTACGGACCAGGGATCCAGCTCACGTCCCCTGCACTGGCAAGCAGATCCTTAACCACTAGACCCCGGGGAAGTTCTGCAAAAATTAAACTTTCAATTCCTTTTCAGAGTGTTTACAAACCCTGGCCCTACCCCCACTCACCACCGTCATCACCAGCTTCTTCCTCTAATTTTCCAGGAATCCACTGAGGCTTTTCAATAGATCACCTCTGACATTATGACATCAAGAAAAACAGTTACCCGCCCGAGCCCCCAAGTTTCATCTTGCCTGTAGTCTGCTCTCACAGCGCTTCCTCCTCCTCCATCACAGTACTCTGAAGAGGAGTGAAATATCAGTTACGGACGCAGATCAGTTATGGAAGTCCAGATCACTGTGTAAACGCATCGGATTCTGTTAAGGAAAGTACAGCCCACAGTGAGGAGAGGCTTTAGTCTCCTCTGCCTTCCCCTGGACACGTAGGATATTATTAATACCTGGCACCAAGTCTGCTCACACTTTCTGTGTTTTTTCAGAAGCAGACAAGCAACAGTGTTTTCCAGGACGGCCCTCTGCAATGTTGTTGTTTAGCCGCTCAGTTGTGCCCGACTCTTTGTGACCCCGTGGGCTGTAGCCCACCAGGTTCCTCTGTCCATGGGATTTCCCAGGCAAGAATACTGGAGTGGGTCGCCATTCCCTTCTGCAGGGAATCTTGCCACCAGGGGATGGAGCCTATACCTCCTGCATTGGCAGGATTCCTTACCACTGAGCCACCCGGGAAGCTTTCTGCCATAAGCAGTGCTCGCCTTGGGTTTCTTCTCCCCTCTTGACACATGGCCCTTGCTTTTACCTCTCAGCTTTCCTTCCCCACCCGTCCTCACTCAGAGCTGACACAGGACCCTGAACTGCTGAGTTAATTCACACTGAAGCCACGTGTTCCAGGAACCGAACTCACTCAGAAGGACAATGCAGATCGTGGAGTGCAGGTTATTACAGCGGCGGGCCCAAGGCAGAGTCTCCTCTTAACCAAGGACCCCGATCAGTTTTTGTGAAAACTTTATACACCCTAAGTATACATGCCCAAACCCACCTCCCCAAATTCCCTGAAACTAGTCTGAACAAAGGAAAAGAAAGATACAATCAAAGTTAACCCGTGATTCATATGCCTTAAGCCTAGGTAGTTAACAGTGGGCAATTATCAATAGGCCTGTGGTCATACCCCAATAAGCATAACAGAATGTATGATTCTATTTGGTTACACAGATAATTAGGATATTCTTTTAGGCTAAGGAGAGTCTGGGGACGAGCCCTGGGGCTCTTCCCTCCAGGGGCCTGGTTTTCCAGTTGGTATGTTGTTTCCATAGATACTGGGCATAGAGCTCAAAGTCCACATTCCAGCCCACGATGGAGACCTGCCTTCAAGATGGAGCCTGTTCTGTCTGTTTCCTCCTTCATTTACCCCAGCAGTATTTCACATTTTAAAGGCAAGCTGCACTGTCAGCGTTATAGTCGACGCTAAAGTAAGGATCTCTAATGTTGAAATTCCAGTAACTGTCGCCCTGGCCTGAGGAAGCTAGTTTTTCAGGAGGATCCTCAAGTCAGTCCTGTAGGCAATCACGTATTCCTGGTCAGCAGTGGTGGGGAGGTGAGGGGTGCGTTAAGAGTGTCATTTGCTTTAGGGAGAGAATATCCTCCTATATCTAGGCAGGAGTATTTCAAAAGAGATAGTGAAGAATTGCACCCATTTTTCTGTAAGAGCACAGGTTTTCCCTAACAAGAAGGGGAGAATCAGGTCTGTGTCAATATTTATGGCTGTTTTTGGTGTTTAGTCGCTAAGTCGTGTCCCACTGCAGTACGCCAGGCTTCCCTCCAATTCGGATAACGTTAGTTATCCCAACGGCTTCCATTCCCACTTGTCCTGGTGTCACCTAGCACTCCTGGCCCACCTTGAACTCATGCGTAAGTGTAGGAGGCGCATCAAGGAACCCACCTCCTTGCTCCACCCTTTACCTCAAAAGCACTTGAAAACACATACTGTTTGTTCCCAAGTGGTGCTAGTGGTAAAGAAACTGCCTGCCAACGCAGGGGACATAAGAGATGCAGGTTTGATCGCTGGGTTGGGAAGATCCCCCAGAGGAGGGCATGGCAACCCATTCCAGTAATCTTGCCTAGAGAATCCCAAGGATAGAGGAGCCTGGCGGCCTACGGTCCATGGGGTCGCAGAGAGTGGCACATGAGTGAAGCAACTTGGCACACATGCAAACGAGAAATCTAGAACAGTCGAATTCTTAGAGTCAGAAAGTGCACTGGTAGACACCAGGGGCCAGAGGCGGGGGTGGAGATGGAGCGCTTACTGGGAACAGAGTCTCAGGATGTTGTTGTTTAGTCTCTAAGGCGAGTCTGACTCTCTGCAAACTGATGGACTGTAGCCCATGAGGCTCCTCTGTCCCAGGGATTTCCCAGCACAAATACTGGGTCGGGTTGCCATTTCCTTCCCTTGGGGATCTTCCCAACCCAAGGATGGAACCTGCGTCTCCTGCATTGGCAGGCAGATTCTTTACCACTGAACCACCTGGAAAGCCCGAGTTTCAGTATTCAGTTCAGTTCAGTCGGTCAGTCGTGTCTGAGATTCTTTGCGACCCCATGGACCACAGCATGTCGGGCCTCCCTGTCCATCACCAACTCCCAGAGCTTGCTCAAACTCATGCCCATCGAGTCGGTGATACCATCCAACCATCTCATCCTCTGTTGTCCCCTTCTCCTCCCGCCTTCAATCTTTCCCAGCATCATGGTTTTTCCCAATGAGTCAGTTCTTCGCATCAGGTGGCCAAAGTATTGAAGTTTCAGCTTCAGCATCAGCCCTTCCAATGAATATTCAGGACTGATTTCCTTTAGGATGGACTTGTTCTATCTCCTTGCAGTCCAAGGGACTCTCAAGAGTCTTCTTCAACACCACAGTTCAAAAGCATCGATTCTTCCACCCTCAGCTTTCTTTATAATCCAACTCTCACATCCATACATGACTACTGGAAAAACCATAGCTTTGACTATACAGACCTTTGTTGGCAAACTAGTGTCTCTGCTTTTAAATATGCTGTCTAGGTTGGTCATAGCTCTTCTTCCAAAGAGCAAGTGTCTTTGAGTTTCAGTTTAGGAAGATGAAAAATTCAGGAGATGGATGATGGTGAGAGTTCACTAACAATATGAATGGACTTAGGGCCACCAACCATATAGTGAAGTGTGGTTAAAATAACATGTTTGACATTATGTGACTTTTATCACAATACAAACAGGTAAGTAAATATACATTTTTTTTTTTTAAAAAGAACTTGAAGGTTCAAAGTCAAGACTGCCCATTTACCTGTTCCCACGTGGCCTTCCCCTACCGGGAGCAAATCTCGGCCTGGATGCCTCCCTCCATGACAGCTCCCACCTCACCCGGTGACTGTCTCACTTCAGTCCAGTAGTCTGGCCCTTGCTCTTGGCCTTCCCCCTACTGCATTTCCCCATCCACGCCCTCTCCCTGCCCTACTGCATTTCCCCATCCATGCCCTCTCCCTGCCCTGGTGCATTTCCCCACCCACGCCCTCTCCCTGCCCTGGTGCATTTCCCCACCCACGCCCTCTCCCTGCCCTGGTGCATTTCCCCATCCATGCCCTCTCCCTGCCCTGATGCCGCTTGCCTAATCAAATCCTGGCTTGACTCTGTTGGAGAGGCTCTACGTCCAACTCACAGCCCTGACAATTCTAAGCCACCCCAGTCCTGCAGGGCAGAAACAAGGCTCTCCCTGGCTCAGGTTGCCCAGTCCTCTAAGCATACAGCCAGCCCTGCCAAGTTTTAACCAGAGACTTACATTCCAAAGGAGAAACTTATAAATTCAAATGCTTTCCTAGAAACCAATGATGACTCTTTTAATGCAGTCATATCGTGTAAAGAAAACTCAAGCCTGCATTAATTTCATTTTTCATATAATTCATACAAGGAGCCTGGACTCTGTATTTCCTATCCACCTTCTATTTGCATTCTCTGTTGCTCCCCTGTCCAGGTTTTAATGGCTCAGCTGGAATTGAGACCATATTTGCTCCTCATGTTTGTTTGAACACTTAGGTTCTGTAAAAATATTTGCCTCCCAAATTCCCCATCACAGACAGATGTCCTAGCTCATTGCTGTTGTTAAGTATCTTGGCAGGGAGAGAACTGGCTTCATATTTCAAAGAATCCCCTTTTCTACTAAAAAGTTTTGGTATCACTACACAAAGGCAGTTACAACATGCACTCAGAGTGGAGCCACCAGGACCCTCTTAAAAAGAAAAGGTAAAGCTTCATTTTCTCTCAAGGACGACTAATTAGCTCGGTGACCTCAGGCTTAACCTCTCCAGGCCTTGGTTTCCTCATTTGTAAATGGGGGATTGGTTTGATTTAAAAGGTTTCATCCAGCCACAACCTTCTACTATTCTCTCAAGACAGATCATAGCAAAGGAAACCATAATTTGACTCTGGGCACAGGGATTTTTAGGAGAATATTACAAACCTACAAATAGAGTTTAAGATGGCATCAGTCTCCCTGTGCTAACAGCATGCATGTCCATTTTCTCCTGCTGTACTCTTTCACTGAGTAATTGGAAAGAGCCTTGAGGGGTAAAGACTTGATGAGCCTCCAGGACAGCGGGGTTCATTCACATTTAGCTTCCGAAAGTAAAAATCCACTGAAGCCAAGTCCTCTCACCAGGCAGGACCAGCAGCCGCCACCTCAGTTGAATCCATCTCAGTGTCGCATGAAATGAATACAAACACACGTTTTCATAAATGGACAAATATGAGAAGGACCCCAGCTCCACTCTTTCGTTCCTTGTTTTTTTCACTGGTAAGATGAACTTTCCCCTTCTGTTGCAGCTACCTTTGACATGCGCACTCAGTTACTCAGTCCTGACTCTTTGCAACCCCCTGGACTGTAGGCTTCTCTGTCCATGGGATTTCCCAGGCAAGAATACTGGAGTGGGTTGCCATTTCCTGGTCCAACCTGCATCTCCCTTGTCTCCTGCATTGGTGGGTGGATTATTTACAACTGAGCCACCAGGAAAGCACTGACACCTTTACTGTTACTACTAAAGCTCTGGTCATAGCAAACACAAGCCTTACAGAGTTCTCTGATTCGTACCAGTGAGCTTTCACTCATGGAATCTTACAAAGTGGGAGCTATTATTAACCCCTTGAACAGACTGGGAATGGAGGAGAAAATGGCAACTCACCCCAAGATTCTTGCCCGGGTAAATCCCACGAACAGAGGAGCTTGGTGGGCTACAGTCCATGGGGTCCCAAAGAGTCAGACACGGCTGACTGAGCACACACGCAGACACTGAGATACAGACTCCCACAGCATTTTTGTGCCTTCAGATCAGATCAGATCAGTCGCTCAGTCGTGTCTGACTCTTTGCGACCCCGTGAATCGCAGTACGCCAGGCCTCCCTGTCCATCACCAACTCCCAGACTCACGTCCATCGAGTCAGTGATGTCATCCAACCATCTCATCCTCTGTCGTCCCCTTCTCCTCCTGCCCCCAATCCCTCCCAGCATCACAGTCTTTTCCAATGAGTCAACTCTTCGCATGAGGTGGCCAAAGTATTGGAGTGTCAGCTTTAGCATCATTCCTTCCAAAGAAATCCCAGGGCTGATCTCCTTCAGAATGGACTGGCTGGATCTCCTTGCAGTCCAAGGGACTCTCAAGAGTCTTCTCCAACACCACAGTTCAAAAGCATCAATTCTTTGGCGCTCAGCCTTCTTCACAGTCCAACTCTCACATCCATACATGACCACAGGAAAAACCATAGCCCTGACTAGACGAACCTTTGTTGGCAAAGTAATGTCTCTGCTTTTGAATATGCTATCTAGGTTGGTCATAACTTTCCTTCCAAGGAGTAAGCGTCTTTTAATTTCATGGCTGCAGTCACCGTCTGTAGTGATTTTGGAGCCCAGAAAAATAAAGTCTGACACTGTTTCCACTGTTTCCCCATCTATTTCCCATGAAGTGGTGGGACCAGATGCCATGATGTTCGTTTTCTGAACGTTGAGCTTTAAGCCAACTTTTTCACTCTCCACTTTCACTTTTATCAAGAGGCTTTTGAGTTCCTCTTCACTTTCTGCCATAAGGGTGGTATCATCTGCATATCTGAGGTTATTGATATTTCTCCCGGCAATCTTCATTCCAGCTTGTGTTTCTTCCAGCCCAGCGTTTCTCATGATGTACTCTGCATATAAGTTAAATAAACAGGGTGACAATATACAGCCTTGACGAACTCCTTTTCCTATTTGGAACCAGTCTGTTGTTCCGTGTCCAGTTCTAACTGTTGTTTCCTGACCTGCATACAAATTTCTCAAGAGGCAGATCAGGTGGTCTGGTATTCCCATCTCTTGAAGAATTTTCCACAGTTTCTTGTGATCCACACAGTCAAAGGCTTTGGCATAGTCAATAAAGCAGAAATAGATGTTCTTCTGGAACTCTCTTGCTTTCTCTATGATCCATCGGATGTTGGCAATTTGATCTCTGGTTCCTCTGCCTTTTCTAAAACCAGCTTGAACATCTGGAAGTTCACGGTTCACATATTGCTAAAGCCTGGCTTGGAGAATTTTGAGCATTATTTTACTAGCGTGTGAGATGAGTGCAATTGTGCGGTAGTTTGAGCTTTCTTTGGAATTGCCTTTCTTTGGGATTGGAATGAAAACTGACCTTTTCCAGTCCTGTGTCCACTGCTGAGTTTTCCAAATTTGCTGGCATATTGAGTGCAGCACTTTCACAGCATCATCTTTCAGGATTTGGAATAGCTCAACTGGAATTCCATCACCTCCACTAGCTTTGTTCGTAGTGATGCTTTCTAAGGCCCACTTGACTTCACATTTCAGGATGTCTGATTCTGGTCAGTGATCACACCATCGTGATTATCTGGGTCGTGAAGATCTTTTTTGTACAGTTCTTCTGTGTATTCTTGCCATATCTTCTTAATATCTTCTGCTTGTGTTAGGTCCATACCATTTCTGTCCTTTATCAAGCTCATCTTTGCATGAAATGTTCCTTTGGTATCTCTGATTTTCTTGAAGAGATCCCTAGTCTTTCCCATTCTGTTGTTTTCCTCTATTTCTTTGCATTGATCGCTGAAGAAGGCTTTCTTATCTCTTCTTGCTATTCTTTGGAACTCTGCATTCAGATGTTTATATCTTTCCTTTTCTCCCTTGCTTTTCGCTTCTCTTCTTTTCACAGCTATTTGTAAGGCCTCCCCAGACAGCCATTTTGCCTTACAACAATCATAAAATGCTACTATGCAATTGGGGAAGAGAGAATCCAACTCCCCTGTTATACTCATGCCACTCTATAATTATTCAACAGTCTTAAGGATTTAACAGATATTTATTTTAAAATTTTTATAAATGCCTTAAACTCTGTAAAATCATAGTATAAGTATGAGTAGAATATTTACACGTATAGGTAAGTTTGATGAAGAACTATCTGCTTCAGCCCTTTAACATGTACTGTTACCTTCGCATTAACATGCTTTCTACCTTTGACGGGCAGCCACCCAATCACTTGTTCCTTGAGTCAGGGCTGCACCCGGCGCCTTAGTTCTGGAGGAGAGGGTGTGGCCAAGTGGGGGAGACAGAGTTGCCAGTCGTCTGATGACTCCTCCCGAGCCAGGCTGGGAGCTGATTATCAGACCTACAACTTGCATTACTCTGTTCTTCTAGCCCCTGACTTCCCTGCACAGCTCTGAAACGTCTCTGCCTTTAGGAAGGGGCAACTCCATGAAAAGGTCCCAGATCACTGTAACTACATCATGAGTCTAATAAGGCCAAGGGGTGAGCTATAAAGCAGTTTGCTGCAGGAGCTTGGCCTGTTTCCTGGAGGTCTTCTGGCCTCTTCTCTCCCCTAATTCCCTGGATGCTGTATCTGTAACTGCATTGCTCCTATGGGCTCTTATTCAAACCCACAGGCTGTTTTTTATGAACAAGCACTAAATTGAGATCCAGGATGTCAGTTTCAGGCACCGATCAGAGGAAACTGCCCATCTTAGCCCTGTCCTATTACAGAGTTCCAGTCACATAGGAAGATTTTGGACTCACAATTCAGTCTTCAACCTCCACTCCTCCACATTCCTCTCTTCTAATGAAAAAGAGTCTGGGGAGGGAAAAAAACATACACATGACCAGCTGTATCTTCATTTTGTCTACTGTCCTCTGTGAGCAAAAATACAGGTTTTCATTTCTTTCCATTAAATACATAGTTGTGTGCAAGGAGAATGGGTTGAAAGAAGCCTTATTATGTCCAAGAGTTCCTATTTCTTTAAAAATATTTGCTGTTAGGACTTAGAATCCTTTCTACCAACCATGGGTCAGAGAGATCAGGAAAAACATTCACTGCCAGTGATCCCGTTTATAAAGGGGTAGGGAAACTTTCCATATGGGGAAAAATGAGGCCAAGCAAAGAGGGAAAAAGGAAGCTTCCCCAACCAAAATAGAGAAAGGGCCCTACAAGAGACCAGGCAACAATATCTCAAAGAAAAGGCATTCCCAGGCTGTGAAGGCACACTGCACACGTGCACACACGTGTGTGCACACATGCACACGTACATGTTGTGCTCTTCAGTCACTAAGCCATGTCCGACTCTTCGCAACTCCATGGACTGTAGCCCACTAGGCTTCTCTGTCCATGGAATTCTCCAGGCAAAAATACTGAAGTGGGTAACCATTTCCTTCTCCAGGGGATCTTCCCAACCCAGGGATCGAACTTGGGTCTCTTGAACTGCAGGCAGATTCTTAACCATCTGAGCCACCAAGGAAGCCAAGATGGTCACAGAAATAGATAATTAGAATAAATATGTTTGGGGCTTCCCTGGTGGTTCAGTGCTGAAGTATCCGCCTGCCAATGCAGGAGACATGGGTTCGATCCCTGGTCCAGAAAGATCCTACGTGCCCCAGAGCAACTAAGCTGTGTACCACAACTACTGAGACTGTGCTCTACAGCCCAGGAGCCAAAAGTACTGAAGCCCGAGCAGGCTACAGCCCATGGCCCACAACATAAGAAGCTATTGCAATGAGAAGCCTGTGCACCACAAGTAGAGAAAAAACCCATGCACAGCAATGAAGACAGCACAGCCAAAAATAAATCCAAATTAAAAAAAAAAATAGAAATGTTTGGTATGAAGGAGGGTGTACATCACATGTGGAAACATAGATAAAGGAATGACTAACTCTGCTTAAAGAAACATTTGTGCTGTGTTCACTTCTGTGTGTGGGTGTCGCTGACCACCATGCTCAGAGATCTTAGCTTCATAGTACAAGCAGTCTGGCAGCATCAAGGGATCCTCTTTCCCTCTCTTTCTGTCTGTCCCCCTCTCTCTCTCACCATCTCTCTCTTCCACCGCTGACAACTATCACTGCTAATTTAGGGCTTTGTTGAGAATTTCAGCACTGCTGAGTAACTTTGGCCATAGTGAGAGGGAAGGACAGGAGGAGGCTACTGCAGTCCTCCTTGTAAGAGCTGATGAAGGGAGCCTGGACCCGGGAAGTGAGAAGAGAGATGCAGGCCAGGAATGAGCCGGACCACCCTGTGCTCCTGGTCTCCTAGATTCCTCTCTCCTGGGGGCACCTGGCCTCTCGGCCCCCGGACCACAGTGGGCTCCTGGCTGTGCTGGGAATAGCCGCCAAGCCCCACTGCAGACTGGCAGAAGCACCTAGCTCTTTCTTTCACTCTGGCCCCATGCAGAACCAGAACTCTCGCTAGGTCGGGATGTGGGCGACACCAGCATCCTTCTTGCAAACAACCTTCCATATGGCACATTATGAAGATGGAGCTAGTGGTCTGACTCACCTTTGAAATTGGTTTTAAGAATAAACAGTCCGTCTCCTGGGCTCTCAGAAGCAACTTAGTGTTGAGGACGCAGGATTGCTGAGCACAAGAGCACTTTTTGTTGCAGCTCTGTAGGCACACACCAGTCGCTCCCTCGCCTCGAACGCTAAGTGACTGGTCAGAGTTTCCAACAAGGCGGTGCAGTTATGCACAGATGAGAAGACACCCAGGCAGGCTGTCCCACCATTAGGAGTGGGTCGGCAGTGGGGACGAGGGAGTGGGGCTTCTGCGAGAATGAGCATGAAGGAGGGCTCAGATTTCTCGTACTCCGGAAGACAGATTCACCAAGGAAGGTGGGTGGTGAAAACCACGTTCCCCACTCCACCCAGGCGGGTCCCCACCATCCCCAGCAATCTCCAAATAGGGAAGCACAGTTAAGTCAAGAAGGATGGCTGACCTCCCATATTCACTTCTTCTTTTAAGCCTCAAACCTAGCACATTGTTCAGTCGCTACATCGTGTAGTGACTCTTCATGACCCCATGAACTACAGCACGCCAGGCCTCCCTGTCCTCCACTATCTCCCGGAGCTCGCTCAAACTCATGTCCATTGAATCAGTGATGCCATCCAACCATCTCATCCTCTGTCAGCCCCTTCTGCTCTTGCCCTCAATCTTTCCCTCTTTTCCAGTGAGTCAGCTCTTTGCACCAGGTGGCCAAAGTTTTAGAGCTTTAGCTTCAGCATCAGTCCTTCCAGTGAATATTCAGGACTGATAGATTTCCTTTAGGATGGACTAGTTGGATCTCCTTGTAGTCCAAAGGACTTTCAAGAGTCTTCTCCAGCACCACAGTTCAAAAGCATCAAAAGCTTCTTGGTGCTCAATAAATGCCTTTGAGTGAATAAGAATAAGTGAATAAGAAGGTTCAACTACACAAGTGGTTTTCAAACTGGGCTTTCTTGAGGCACCAGGTTTTCCCAGAGAAGTTACAGGACCTGCTGTAAGGAAATGTGTGCTGGGGCCCAGCGGGGCCACTCCATCTGTATTCCTGTGACTGTCTGTATCTCCTCTGAATTCAAGCAAAGTCCTCTGTGGCCACCAGAGCTCAGCGAACTGACAGCCAGTGCACGCCAGCAGGTCGTGGTCACGGTGTTTTTCATTCAGTGATGATACATAAAAACCAGCTCTTTCCTTACATTTGGGGAGAAAGGATTTCTACAAATAGACCAGTTTAGGAGGGATGAGGCTGCCATCATGGGTTTTGCCCAGCTAGCTTCATAAATATTATTCTACCCCGGTCTCCAGTTCTTCAGACACTCGGGGATACAACTGTGGTTTAAGATGACCAGCTCTTGCCCACCCTCTGGCCGTAACTCTCCCTCCTCCCACAACCTCTCTAGGGGAGCTAGGCTTCCAACCCAGAATGATTTCATCACCACCAGGCAATTGGACCCGGATTTTTCTCCTCTTAGGATATCTCGCTAACTCGTCATTTCCATAATTAGCTTTAACGACCCTCTTCTTCTGTTTCTTTCCAAACAACACACATTCTCACTCTTTGTGGGGGTGGCAGACCTCCAAGCTTTTGGCAACTCTCCTGTTGACCGAGATCCCAGAGAAGAATTTCAGACGGTCAGCTGAGGGCATCTAAGACAGCTGTGTGAAGAATGAGGCTGGGATGAGGAGGAGGGGTTGGAGGAGGAGAAGGGGGGGAAGAGAACTGTAGAGTGGAAGAAGGACTCAAAGAACATTTACTCCAAGCCCCATTTCACAGATGGGAAAGCTGAGACCTAGACAGGTGAAGCAGCTCACAAGGTTGCCATGGGGAAGTCTTAGGGACATCAGATGATCAGAGCTGGTGCTGGGTTGAAACTCAGACTATCCTTTGTTGGCTTAAGTGGTGAGCTGAGCCCTTTGTACTTTTCCAAGTGAAATGTGGCAGCAGCAAGGTCCAGATTTTTCTGGAAACTCCAGCTCATGTTTCAGCATCTAAGGCACTTAGCTGATCAGGCCTCTTCTGTAGATCTCCTAACCACATCTTGCTGCTGGCTGCTTCTCAGCTCTCTCTGCCATGGTGCTCAAGGTCTCCATGACCCCGGGCCCATGGCAGAAGGAGCTTGGAACCCCGCAGTGTAGAGAAGGGGATTCTCCAGCACCCCAGACAGCTCCCCATGTTTCTCCAAGGGTCTCCTCTCTCCCACGTGCCTGAGCCTATCATGCTTCGCACGTGTGATTTTGAACCTAACCTCTCATATGAATCTTAAATTACTGGGACATACAAGGACCATCCCCTGTGTACTGCCCAGGGGTTCTGAATCCCGACAGCCTCCAGCCTGGGATGAGTGCCCGGCCTAGGCTCGCTGAGGGACTCCAGGGGTACACTCCCTCAGGATACAAGGACTGAAACTACAGTAGCCGGAGGCCCCCAAGAGGAAAAGATGGAGAGAGGCAGGGCAGTGGGCGCAGAGGGTCCCGGGGAGGAGAAAGGAGAGCTTGCCACATGCTTGACAAAGTTGCTAAGTTCATAACTGAGCATTAAAGAGACACAAGCAATGAGAGCCTTAAGATTTTCCTGGAGAATAGAAAGGTGACTTGAGGTCTGTAAACTTAGAAAGAAGAATTTAGAAACCACGACTCCAATAAACTAAAGAGGTGGGGAGAGAAGGAATGAAGTAATTGGTCTGCTGGGAGCAAACAGCCTTGACAAGGGACAGTGGGGCGCCCGCTGTCCAGGGAGCCGAGGAGATCAGCACCAAGACGATGCCTCCGGTGCAGGGGGCTGCCCAGGGCAGCCCAGACTCGGAAAAGGGTGCTCTTAATACCCTTTCCAGCAAAGGTGGCCATCCTTTCCCCAGATCACACACCTGACTGCATATGACAGAGGAAAGCATGACAAGGAGAGTTCACAGTACATTGGGCTTTGCATTCATCACAAAGTAATAATATAATAGTAACAAGGTGTTATAAAGTGATGAATGCAGGGCAAGCCCATTTTGCTAAATGCAAACACACAGACACATACACAGTGCCTACATTTCCCTAAACCACCTGGACCTCTAGGAAGAAATAGATCATTTCAGTTCTCAATCTATCACTTATCAAGGAAAGAAAGATACATTGAAGACACCGGTGAGATAAATTGCATAAACCCAATTCTGACGTTAAAATATGATTACAGAAGATTTCTTAGCATCAGTTAATGATCAGAGTGGAACATTAGCACCCCAAAGAACTTTCCAGCCCAACCAAAGAATCCCCCAGGGCCCAAAGATAGTGGGGTTTAACTGTGTGACTGTTTAGGTAAGGAGGTTCAGCTCTTGTTTGCTCAGCGACACACCAGAACTGCCATCTCCAAATAAATGGCATCCTTCAAAGTAATCCCCATGGAAAATTACACTCATTCTAACCGTGCTGTCCTTGCTCAGATTATTTTGGGGGCTGTTCTTTTGCATCCCTCTTTATAACCAGTTTATCAGCCACATGCGAAAAGCGGTTCCTTTTTCTGTGGTCTTCTTTAGAATTCATATTAAAAGGAAGGGGGATCAGGACACACAAGATGCCAGATGTGATGGAGAAAACACCCCAGACAGTGAGGTCTCTGAGGGCAACTGCAGGGCTTCCCCTGCTGCCTTGCAGAGTGCCCAGCAGACAGCTGGAAATTCATAGATATAGCTGGAAAAAAAAATACAATGAAGGTGGAAAAAAGTGAGGCAGCATTATGACAACATTATTGGCTCAAACGGTAAAGAATCTGCCTGAGATGCAGAAGCCTTGGGTTTGCCCTGGATCAGGAAGGAAATAGCAACCCACTCCAGTATTCTTGCCCAGAGAATCCCATGGACAGAGGAGCCTGGCAGGCTACAGTCCACGGGGTCGCAAAGAGTCAGACACGACTGAGCAGCTAACACACACATACGTGGTCAAATGAGTAATGGCAATACACCGTGCTCGCCAGCTGTCTGGACCATCCAGGGTGCCTCCCTGTAGAGATCAGCCACTCCTATCGAAAGTCAAAAGACAATTCTCCTCTTTTCCTCCTCATTTCTAATGAAACCACAGAGTCAGGCCTTAACTAAAAATATTCTCAGTCTCAACGTCCATAACCACGTTGGGCACAAAGCCTGAGGGATGTGAGAACGGCCTTAATAGCCAAAGGCAGGCTGGTTCAAAACCACACAACCACACATTGAACACACAGGTCAAAGCCCACAGGTCCGGACAGGCTCTCCCAGAGGCTGGAGCACGTGGTGGCCTGTCTGTCACTCCTGTGCCCTGCTCATGTCCAGGGCTTTGGGACAGCATCAGGCAGGGACAGCCAGGTCAGCATGCCCTGGCCCGATCTCCTGGCAAAGCAGACACGGGTCTGCAGAGGCGCCCCACTCTGCTCCTCCCTGACAGTCATGCATTCAGCTCTCCAGACTCGGGGCTACCAGCCAGGGCCAGCAGGGGCCAACAGCGCTCTCTGACTTTTTCTCTCAAAGAAAAGATGTTTCAGAAGCGAGCCCCTCCCTGGGGTGGACTCACGAGTGTTGGGGATGGAGAAGAAGCTGATCTTTGTCCAGGCAATCAAGCCCCGCTGTTATCCTTCAGTGCCCCAGAACATGAAAGGAAAAAAAAAAAAAAAACACTTTCTTCCTCCTCCATTCAAACACCTTAAAATAAAACAATGACCTGCAGTGTGCCTGCCAGAAAGGCCAACATGGTGCCCGTGGGCCCGTGAGCTGACCTCTGCAGGCTTTTCCCACCCCCAGGCCTCAGGCATGCAGGACTGAAAGAATTTTTTTGGCCAGGGCTGGAAGCTTTTGGGATATGAGCCTGCCACCCTGCCCCCCAAAGCTGAGAAGCCACCCAGGACTCGTCCTGGCCATTCACAGAGCAAGCATTTGTCTGCTGCTGCCTGCCTTCCATTCGGTTCCTAATCTTCTTGGTGTCCAGTGTCCCTTTCCTCTAAATATCCCACTAAAGCACTCACTGATAACTAAGGTAGAAGATTCCCGTTTGAAAAGTAGACTCATACTGGGCTTCCCAGGTGGCGCTAGTGGTAAAGAATCACCTGCCAATGCAGGAGATGTGGGTTCAATCCCTGGGTCGGGAAGATCCCTTGGAGGAGGGCATGGCAGCCTGCTCTAGTGTTCTTGCCTGGAGAGTCCCATGGACAGAGGAGCCTGGTGGGCTACAGTCCATGGGGTCGCACAGAGTCGGACATGACTAAGCGCACGGGCACACACACACACACACACATGTATTGGAAAACTCTCATACTTAAAGGAAGACAGCTCTGATGAGGAGGCGATCAGTGTGGACGGGGTAGGTGAAGGCAGGACTCCTTCTGCCTGATTTCCCTAAGAATCACACGGTGGTAGTTGTCACTTAGAAGAGCCACTCAAAAGGCTGGTGTTGCCTACACTCTACAAGGGTCTGTGTACAAAGATTATACACAATAACAGCCTCACCTGAGAGATCCTGGGGTACATCAGCATCCTTTTTTATAAAGCACCTGAGGAGAAGAGAGAGGGAGGAGGAGTAAGAGAGAGAGAGGGAGAATGAGAAAGAGAGAAGTGTTTAACAAATAGTTTCAAGACCTTCTGTTTCCCAGCCACTCTGCTGAGCCCTGATCCTAGGCACAAAGAAGATAAAGGATGGATGCAAGAACTCAAGAACTCATGAAACAGAAGCAGATACTGTCAGCAACATGTACCAGCTCTTACAAAACCAATCGAATCAGGGACACATGGACAGAAAATCCGCCCCTAGCCCGGGATTTCAAAGAAGTTTCCCCACGGGGACTTTTCTCACAATAAAAGTACACACTTGGCTTGGCTTCCGATAATTCAGTGCTGGAGATTTCTCCCACCTGGCCGGCCTCCATCAGCGCTCTTCACAGAGCAGTGGTCTGTGCATCATGCCCCTCTAGGTGGAAAGCACCCCTGTTCACCCATGGAGGACTGACTATCTTGCCTGGCCCGCAAGCTTCCATCCCATGAAGGAGCCTGATCTCTGTGTCAGGGGCCAAAGCCACTTGGGGTAGAAAAAGCAAAATTTTGCTGAATCTCACAAAACACTTCTCAACAATGTCATCCTAGAGGCAAGGGCAGAAACCCAGGTTTTGTGGACCTTGAAGCTCAGACAATCTGGGGAACCTCTTTAAGAAAATGCATATGAAAAGATTCCTTCCATAAATTGTCAAAGGCTTATTATTTATGAACATATTGTCTGGGTCCTTTGAAGAAAGGAGTGCCTTTGCACATGGCGGAGAGGGTGGGGCAGGATGCCCAGAGCTCAAGCTTCATGGACTTTGTGGTAAACCCACCTTTGCTCGGGGGCCAAGAAATGGTCTTTCTCTGGAGGAAAGAATTAGGATCCATCCCACCTCCCTCAACTTAGCCATCTTTGAACTGCAAAGGCAGAGAGGCAGGTTGCCTCAGATAGAGAGAAGCCTCCTCTGCCTGTTCCCTTAGGCCTCCAGAAAGATTCCAAGCTATTTTTGGAGTACGAGCTTTCTTCAGCCTTTCAGTTCGGCCTCTTGAAATTTTCACAGCCAAGCAAATTACAGTACTGGGTGGAAACAAAGTAGCTATCCTATTGGTTTTTGTTGTTGCTATTCTAATGAGCCAAGGTCAGAAGATATTAATTTTTAAGCAACATATCAAAAATATTTGCCCTTATTGCTTTTCTTTCTTTCTTTCTGGAGATTAAAAAGGTCAGAGGTTCAAACATCTTGCATTAATGGGCAACACTGCACTAACTTGTTTTCCTCTAACAAACGGTATTATTTAAGATTCAGAAAAAGGAGTCTCTCAAGCAGTTGGACATTGATAACTGTTGTCTTCATCCTTATTACAGTTCTTGTGCCTATTACTATTACATATTAACAATAGTAATAACCACTCCTTCCCTAAGATTTCACAAGTGAACAATGAATTGTTGCTTTTGTTGTTCAGTCATTCAGTCGTGTCTGACTCTAGCGACCCCGTGGACTGTAGCCCGCCAGGGTCCTCTCTGTCCATGGGACTTCCCACACAATACTGGAGTGGGTTGCCATTTCCTTTGCCAGTATAATGAATGAATCCATCAAATAACAGTCTAGGCAGTATTTAGGAAACCAATCGTACTGGTGATGCTAGCCTAGCTGAGATTTCACTCCAGTCCCCACCCACATGGCCTCCCTGGTTTTCCAGGCCATGAGGCACTTTCTCTTTTAAAACTCAGCCCGGGCCTTCCCAGGTGCTGCAGTGATTAAAAAAAAATCCACTTGTCAATGCAGGAGACCTGGGTTCCATCCTTAGGTGGGGAAGATCCCCTGGAGGAAGAAATGGCAACCCACTCTAGTACTCCTGCCTAGAGAATCCCATGGACAGAGGAGCCTGGCCCGCTACAGTCCGTGAAGTTGCAAAAGAGTCGGATACAACTGAAGCAACCAAACAACAAGAAGAAGGAAAAATCTCAGGCTGCACTTAGCAGTCTAAGTGCTCCATTAAGACTTTCTCATTTTTACAAGAAAATGACTTCTTTCCCCTTTTAAACAATCAAGTCACAAAATACTTTTGTAAAAATAACATTAACATCAAACCAGGTCTTATGAAGCAACCCGTACTGGCTTAGCAAAGGCCTAAAGTAACTTCTTAGCCTACTATGGCTCTTTTAACTTTTCAACACTTGGCTTAAACGTTAACGACCTATTGTCTGATTTTTATGGACTTTTAAATACTGTTGCCAACTCTTCTGGAAGAGATCGGGTTTTGTCAGCAATTCAGGCATGAAAATTAGAATTTGAAAACAAATAAAAAAGACCCAGTAAGCTCATGAGACTTCTACTCAAAATAGTTCCCACTCTCCTACAAAGCCGGGCGTGCTCTCCTTCTACGACCATATGTACATTCACGACCAGATACGTTTTCTTTAGGACTGGAGTAATCATGTATAATTTAGATAAGATGACTTCGTGCCAATAATATCTGAGTCACAGGGCCATGAATTTGAACTCCATGCCACCCAGGTGGGATGGGAATTCTGAGTAGTCATAGAAAAGAATTGTAGAGATAATTAAGAATTTTACAAAGAGCCATAGCTTGGAAAAAAATGAGAAAACTTTTCAGGCTTCCCTTGTGGCTCAGCTGGTAAAGAATCTGCCTGCAATGCAGGGGAACGGGGTTTGATCCCTCGGTTGGGAAGATGCCTTGGAGAAGGGAAAGGCTACCCACTCCAGTATTCTGGCCTGGAGAATGCCACAGACTGTATATGTATAGTCCATATACAGAGAGTCAGACACGACTGAGGGGCTTTCACTTTCTATAGTGAGTTCAGTACAAAGGACTTGTTTAGTCACTCAGTCGTGTCCTACTCTTTGTGACCCCATGGCCTGTAGCCCACCCGGCTCCTCTGTCCATGGGATTCTCCAAGCAAGAATCCTGGAGTGGGTGGCCATTTCCTCCCCCAGGGGTGTGAGGTAAAATGAGGTCATAGGATGAGCCAGGCTTCAATATGACTGTTATCCTCACAAGAAAAGGAGATGAATACACAGACAGCTGCAAGATGGTGTGCGGACGTAGGGAGGACAGCCATCTGCAGAACACGGGGAGAGGCCCAAGGAGAAGCCAGTGATGCCCACACCTTGATCTTGGACTTTCAGCCTCCAGCACGGAGAAGAAATAAACTTCTATTGTTTAAGCCATCCCGTCTGTGGAACTTTGCTCTGGAGCCCTAGGAAATTTATACACCTTCTGTCAAGACCAACGTCTTAAGACACACCTGAGGATGCTCACGGTGGTGGGACAATGCCTCTCTGGTTTACTCTGCATGGAAGTTCTGGCGGCCTCGGGTAAACTCTCACTGGCCCCCTGAAAATCCAGGGGACAGGGTGTAAATCTGCCCCTGGGGCCGTACCCACACCATATCTGCAGCAGGTCTCCAAGGTGAGCAGCCTCCGGCATGGTGGGACAATAAGGGTAAAGGAGGGGCTTCCCAGGTGGCGCTGGTGGTAAAGGACCTGCCTGCCAATGCTGGGGACTCAGGGGGTGGGAAGATGCCCTGGAGAAGCAAATGGCAACCCACTCCAGTATTCTTGCCTGGAGAATCCCCCAGACAGAGGAGCCTGGTGGGCCCCACTCCATGGGGTTGCAGAGTCGGACACAACTAAGCACAAACATGCACAGTCAGGGCCAAACCCAGTGCCTGCCCTACAGGATACTCAGTCAGGGTTTCTGAAATAAGTAAATGACTCAGGATAAACTCTTCTGGAATTGAAACGTTCCAGGTGGTCTCACTTGGCCAGCGACTCTTGTCTGAGTGGCTGCCAGCAATCTTGCTCTGTCTCCAGAGGCTATAAATGCATAGCGGCAGGAGTAATCCGTCCAGGGGAACAGCCCTCTGGGGAGAGAAGAGGGCTGACCCGTCTCAGTTTGCTCTCTTCTACCCTCAGCGCAGCTGCCTTAGGCCAGTAAGTGCTTAATTAGTGTTAATATCTCTTTTGATAGTATTATCCTATGAGCCACAGAATCCATGTTTAGTAATAACACCAATGCAGTCCAAGGCTTTTTCCCTTAGGTATTCACCGCTCCAGGACTGATTCCATTTCATTCTTCCCCATGTCTGTCAATGGTCTCCGCCTTCTCCCAAAGCTCAGACTCAAGCCCTTGGAGTTAGAGATGATTCTTCCTAATCCTGGAATCCCTAAATCCCATCAGGAACAAAATCTTTTCCATCTGACCCTTCCCTGCATCTCCTATCTCTCCCTCTCCAGGCTCAGCACCATCATAACCCAGCCCACACCTCGTGGCAGAGGAATCCTCACTGAGCCACCAGCCTCTAACTTCTCCATGCCATCGTATGACATCATATGACACCTGTGTCAAGCCTCAGAAACTCTTTCAAGGAGCCCTGGCTAGGCAGTTAAGAAGGTTAGTCCTAGTTATTTTATGCCTGGTTGCAATAACTAAGAAGTTTGCAAGAGCAGAGGCATTCTAGGCTAGTAGAATTTCTGGAAAGAGCTGCTGTGTTAACCTATAGTCATTGCTGTGGGGTCTTCTGGAATCATAAACTCCATTTCCAGATGCTACTATACAAAACAGGCTTCCTCGGTGACTCAGGGGTAAAGGATCTGCCTGCCAGTGCAGGAGACCCAGCTTTGATCCCTAGGTCAGGAAGATTAGCTGGAGAAGGGAATGGCAACTCGATCCAGGATTATTGCCTGGGAAATCCCATGGACAGAGGAGCCTGGCGGGCTACAGTCCACCGGGTCGCAAGAGAGTTGGACACGACTTAGCAACTAAACAATAGCACTATATAAAATACACATGACCGGGTTCATCTTAGGTGCTGGAATACAAGAACTCAGCTTTTACAACACAGCAGAGCTCGTATGTAAACTGCTAATTATACGATCTTTCCTGTTCGTTTAGTTTTACAAGGATGGTTATATGATGAGGTGGGGTTAGTGGGTGGGAGGCGACATGTGGAGGCCAGAGGATCATGGGGAGAGAAGACGGCTCCCAGGAACCCAGAGCAAGCGCCAAGAACTACAGTGCTAACCTTCGCCCTACATGGTTCAGTGGCTTGTGGGCTGGAAGCAGGAGGGTGACATCTGTGATTGAGTCCATGTGAGATGCTTGACCTCCCCAGTTTCATGCTCCAACGGGCGCGATGTGGGGCTGAGTCCAGCCAACAGAACAGGGAGTGCAGAGCAGGGAATGTTGACAGAAGAAACATCCGTATGTTCTTCTCCGGATGCTAATTACAGAAAGCCTATGTTCCTACGGGCTGTTTCATGGTAAACTTTCTCCTTATGGAAATTTTTTTATAACAAATCAATCTGTTTGGTTTGGTTAACTTTGGAAGGACGACTTCCTGAACATTGACACAGGAAAGACACCTGGCCTGAATTCTCCCTGAGCCCATGTATCTGCCTGTGTCATGGAAGTTTCTGCAACTGAGAGTCCTGTAACAGCCTGTGGCTGACCCCGGATCAGGCCCTAGGATCTCCAGGCTGGACATGTAGTAGGGGGTTGGAATTAATAAAGGACTTGAGAAAAACAGGAATTGTTTATCTTGTTAATTGTTGCAAGTTTAGGCAGCGGCAAACCATCCCTGACAGGTCCACTCAGATCTCTGAATCCTGAGTTTATTCCCTCTCTCTGCCTCTCCCCCACCCTAGCAAAGCTTTGACTAACATGTCCCTGTGGACACCCGTAACCTAAGAATCCTAATAGCTGAAACTTTGGGGAAACACACAGAAAGGCATTTCCAAGTGCATCTGGCTTACATCATCCAGAAAGAAGGATCAGAACTCTTCTTACTGAGTCAAATCTGCCTCCTCCCCTGGCAAATGGAAAAATATTCGGACTGACAGAGAACGTCTTTCTGCACATAGATCTATGATTTTAAAATATTGCTCTTTTAAACATTGTTCAACTACTACTGCTAACACGTATTAACATGCCTTCATATAATTAATTGACTGATTACCTGTTTTAATTGACTCTGGTAAATACATAAAATGCATGTGCTGGTGACACTGGTATGCTGGCAAACTAAGTCTTCAGGGGAAAAAAAAAAAGAGAGAGCTCTGATTTGTAGTTTTTGGAGATTTTCATGGTATAAATAGCTCTGCCATAGGCAGTTTCAAGCTGCATGCCTAACATTACTGAACAACCAAGCCATGGACTGGGGAAGACACAGGCTCAGGCCAGCCCCAGCACACACCTGTAGTGTAACCTAAGAAACACCAAGATTGGCTTAAACCAGTTTAAATTCCTCTATTATGGCTTTGTTTTCCATTCTTCTCCTTTTTTTTTGCACTTAGTCATGTCCAACTCTTTGCGACCCCATGGACTGTAGACCAGCAGGATCCTCTGTCCATGGGGATTCTCCAGGCAAGAATACTGGAGTGGGTTGCCATGCCCTCCTCCAGGGGATCTTCCCAACCCAGGAATCGAACCCAGATCTCCCGCATTACAGGTGGATTATTTACCGTCTGAGCCACCAGGGAAGCCCATTTTTTCCCCTTAGGATACATAAAAACTCGTGGCAGTTGCTATTAGACAGACAATAGGCAGACACATATTTTGAAACAGAGCTTCCATGAGAGTGGAGAATAAGGGGTGAAAATACTGAAGCCAGGTTGGGGTCCAGGCACCTGGCTGTTGCCCAGCGGGTCAGAGAGTAATGGAAGTAGTGAGACCATGGCATCCTCCTCATCACTTCAAGCCACTTAATCTCTTACCTACTGGAGTAGAACATGCTGGCGGCAGCTCCATTTCCATCAAATTCTTACTGAGCTTTGTGCCAGGAACTCAGCTCAACTCACGGCCCACGACAGACATTCAATAAAAGTAAGCCAAATATGAACGTATTCTATATAACAAGGTCTTGAATTACAGCCATCAGAACACTCAAATAGTTTCTGTTTTGAACAAAGTTAAGCAGACACAACAGGCTGTTGGCCAATTAAGTGGGGGATGGAAGTAATCAGAGATATACCAGAAAGCAAGACGAACACTGACCTCCCTAATGGTGCCTGGATTCATGCTGCTGATGTGTTGAAGCTCTAGGTTAGACCAAGTTTACCAACAGCAGAGAGTTTCTGGGAAATCTATAAATATACTTTCTTCAGGGAATGTAACTCTAGTTATTAAAAACCACTTGCGGGAACAGCATCTCTACTAAGAAGTAGAGGTTCCTGAACTCCAACATAAAATGGAAGCTGTGCTAATAGACCATAACACTTGTACAGTTAAGCTTCCCTGGAGGCTCAGTGATAAAGAAAGCCCCTGCAAGGCAGGAGACGCGGGTTCAATCCCGGGGTGATCCCCTGGAGGAGGAAATGGCAACCCACTCTAGTATTCTTGCCTGGAGAAGTCCATGGACAGAGGAGTCTGGTGGGCTACAGTCCCTCATGGGGTCGCAAAGAGTTGGACATGACTTAGCGCCTGAACAACCACAACAAAGGTCTGTCAGAAGTGTGGTTCTGCCTCTCCATCTCTGAGACACCTGGAGGAATTGTTAAGGGAGTTGATTCCAAGCAGCTCAAACCATAGGCAATACGTAAAATCCCACCTCGGCTGGTCGAGCACACTGAAAGGTCACGATCTCAGTAGTTGTGTCTTTCAGGCTGTGGCAGACAGAATAAAGTCCCCTAAAGATGTCCACGTCTTAATCCCCAGAGCTATGTGCGACCTTACCCAAGGCAACGGGGTTCTGCAGATGTGATTAAGTTAAGGCTGTAATCACCAGGGCTCTTACGAGGGAGAGACAGGAGGGTCAGAATTAGAGGAGATGTGATGATGGAAGCGAAGGTCAGAGAGATTCAGCTGTGAGCCACAGAGTGCTGGCAACTTCGAGAAGCTGAAAGGGGCAAGGGAAGGACCCTCCCCGGGATGTCCAGGAGGAACCGGCCCTGCTAACACTTGGGCTTCAGTCTAAATGAGACGGGTTTGGACTTCTGATCTCCAGAACCATTAGATGACAAACTGCTGCTCTACATCACTACATTTCTGTTAATTTGTAATACAGGCAACAAGAAACCAATATACACAAAGAGACACGGATCATGAGTCCTAGGAGGGGAGCAACCCTTTCTCTCCTAACCTCCACACATAAGAAGAAAAGATGCAGTCTCCTTGGCATATGACTGTGTCCCTTCCTCAGATGAAATTTCTTCAGAGCAGGAAGTGAAAGTGCAAGTGTTAGTCACTCAGCTGTGTCTGACTCTCTGCGATCCCATGAACTGTAAGCCTGCCACGCCAGGCTCCTCTGTCCATGGGATGTTCTGGGCAAGAATACTGGAGTGGGTAATTATTGCCTTCTGCAAGGGATCTTCCTGACCCAGGGATCAAACCCGGTCTCCTGAATTGCAGGCAGATTCTTCACTCTCTGAGCCACAAGAAAAGCCCTGTGCAGGAAAGCTCTGGTCACCAATGGGCCCTGAACCTTTCAAGAACACAAATAAAACTTAAATCAGGGAATATAAAGGGATGAAGGCAAGCAGGTGGAGGGTCAGTGTGTAAAAATGCTATAAACCATCAGGATTGTTCAACTCAGGTGGTGTATGCATATATGTACTTCTTTTAATTTTAGAAAGGTTCAGGGCAATGGCATTTTAAGTGGATCAAGGAAGCTAAGTGAAGGATTTTCCAAACAAATGTTAGAGAAGAATTGGAAATTGATGACCTCAACTGGATTTTAGCCTAGTCCTCCAAGAAAGAATGAAAGCTCCAGCTTAGAACACGTTACGGATGTTGTAAAGCAGTTGGAAACTATTTGTTAGGAAACAATCCCCTTCTCGAAGGAGTCCTGGAGCTCTTTCACGACCTCATGGGGAGTGTTCCCTGGGTCTCCTGGCCCCGCCCATGGACTGCGAGCCACATTTGTAAACTCCAGAAGAACACAGGTCATTGGAGAGTGTCTTACGTATTCTATGGGGTTGGCAGGGAGACCTGAAGAAATCCGAAAGGAAATCAGAGTGTGGCCGACACCCTGGACTCCCATTTGGTTTGGGTTGTCCTATTTCGCGGAAGGCCCCCTGCTGTCTTCTCTTTGAGCCACATGCTTTTCACACAGAGCTGCTACTTTAAATGGAAGGCCTTTCCGTGGGCTCCCTCTAACATGTTTTCATTGTGCTAACTCAGAAAGCATATGGAAAAGTAATCATTAACAATGATTTTCATTTGATATCTATGTAAACCTATACGCCCCCTTGGGGCTCAGACGGTAAAGAGTCTGCCTGCAGTGCAGGAGACCGGGGTTCGATCCCTGGGTGGGGAAGATCCCCTGGAGAAGGAAATGGCAACCCACTCCAGTAATCTTACCTGGAAAATCCCATGGATGGAGGAGCCTGGGAGGTACAGTCTATGGGGTCACAAAGAGCCGGACACGACTGAGCAATTTCACTTTCACTTTTTTTTTCAAACCTATATGCACAAGGATCAAATGCTATTCATTTTATTTCTTTACAAGCATATTTGACCCAGGGATCGAATTCCCACCCTCTGCGCATCTTCTGCATTGCAAGCGGATTCTTCCCACCAGGGAAGCCCATTGAGTCTCCACAGCTGCTGCTGCTGCTAAGTCGATTCAGTCGTGTCCGACTCTGTGCGACCCCAAAGATGGCAGCCCACCAGGCTCCCCCATCCCTGGGATTCTCCAGGTAAGAACACTGGAGTGGGTTGCCATTGCCTTCTCCAATGCATGAAAGTGAAAAGTGAAAGTGAAGTCGCTCAGTCGTGTCCGACTCAATGACCCCGTGGACTGCAGCCTACCAGGCTCCTCCACCCAGGGGATTTTCCAGGCAAGAGGACTGGAGTGGGGTGCTGTCTCCACAATTCCAGCCAAAGAAAGGCACTTGCCCATCATGGGGGTTTCCCTCCTTGCTGAGCTGACGGGGCAAACCGCAAACATAGACGCACAGGAATATCTTGGGTAGGATATAAGTAGAATTGGTTACCAGTGTGTACTTTCATGGGTGGGATTAGAAAAGCCGTAGGGAAACTCCCAATTATTTGTTCGTGGTAAGTGGGGTGATGTGAAAGGTGCGTTCCCTTTTTTTTTGTTTCATTTGGGCTTTTTCCCCCAAATACATTTCTTTCAACAGAAAATAACATTTCCCTTTTGATTGAAAAGGTGGTAGCATCACAGAGCAGAAAATGGGTCAAGTTCTGATAGTGCTCCCTGAGTTTCCTGAATTGGATCCACTCTTCTTAGAACAGAACTCTCCTGGACTCCTGCAGTGAACGGCAGGTCTATCTCCTGGACGACAGGACAGGGTGGCTCTATTTCAGGAATTCTAGCACAGAGCTTCTCAACCTGGAATGTGCTAATGAATCACCCCGGGGACTTATTAAAGGGCAGCTCTCATTCGGTCATTCCAGGGTGGGGTTGAGATTCAGCGTTTCAAACCAGCCCCCAAAGGATGCTGCTGCTGCTTGCTGGTCCATGGACCAGCTGTGGGTAGCCAGGGCCCAGACCGCTGCCAGACAAGGTAGCAAGCCAGGCGATCTGATTTAGGGATGAGACCACAGAGCAAACTAGCAAGTCAGAAGCTTCCCAAAGTTAGGACCAAGGAACGCCCAAGATCCTTGGGCCAAGAGTGGATTCCAGAACAGGATCAATCAGGAGTGGTCAAGGGCCCAGGGCCTCTGAGGCTGGAGGCAGTTGATTGATGCCCACTGATCCCATCGCTGGAACACCTAGGAAGTGCTAACACCAGTAGAACTAGGTTTAAACATCAGCCCCCCATTTCTTTACTGGCTTTTACCATAAATGGAAAGGCTTTCCCTGGGAAGTCCCCAGGGATCTTACACTGCAGTGTGGTCACTGCTGTTATCGCTGATATTACAGTAAGGCCAGTGATGCCAGTAAGCTGGAATGTTTGTTCCAAACACCAGAATGTCCAGTTCTTTGTGATGATTCTTTAAGGAGAGCCTCTGGTATTTTGAAATTGACACACTTATGAAAAAAAGTAAATACTAGGTGGCCAGCCAGAATCGGAGGGAATTTCCCACCCTGACCTGCACATGCCAAAGCCGGCCAGAACGCTCGGTGGCGTTTTCCTCCTTATTGCTGGCACCGAAACAATACAGGCATCGTAGTGTACGCAGGAGATAGGGTACACCCGCTAACCAAACAAAAGACCAGAACGGGCTTTGTTCTAGGACTCTCCGTTCTGCGGCTGAGGAGCTCCTGAAGGCCTTCTACCTGCAAGTCCTTGGAGTGCAAATTGGATTCCTTCAAGCCCCCAGTGGGCTTCTTCCTATAACCAGGACTTTAGTGAGGACATGACTCCTGGCGTTGCCTGCGTCGTTGTTGTCTTAGTTGTTTAGTTGCTAAGTCCTGCCCAACTCTTCTGCAACCCCATGGACTGTAGCCCACTAGGCTCCTCTGTCCACAGGATTCTCCAGGCAAGAATACTGCCGGGGGTTGCCATTCCCTTCTCCAGGGGATTTTCCCGACCCAGGGATTGAGTCTGTGTCTCCTGTACTGCAGGTGGATTCTCTAGTGCTGAGTCACCAGGGAAGCCCATTGTGTGAGTGTGTGTGCATGCTAAGGCTTCAATTGTGTCTGACTCTGTGACCTTACAGACTATAGCCCACCAAACTCCTCTGTCCATAGGATTCTCCAGGCAAGAATATGGAGTGGGTTGCCATGGCCTCCTCCAGGGGATCTTCCTAACCTAGGGATTGAACCCAAGACTCTTGAGGTCTCCTGCCTTGACAGTCAAGCTCTTTACTAAGAACACCACCTGGGACCTTACGAGGGTCTTATTTCTGAAATGGTATCATCATACCAGACTGAGGAAGCTCCTTAAATTTCTTTATCAAGTGCAAGCAGGTCTCACTGAAGGCCTAGAAAGAATTTAAAGGACATCCCCCTTTCTTTGGGGTTCCCCTGCTCTGACTGGTGCCACTTAAAAAGTGAAAAAAGCCCCACAGCTTTAGAAAATATTTGGCAAGAACAAAATTCCTTCTAGACATTAAGATAAATTCCATGCTTATTTTTCTCTTAAATGCTGAAGGTTTCGTAGGCTTTCTATAGACTGAGTCTGAAGCCTGAGGGCAGATACGAATGGGGCTTTCCCAGGGGGCTGCCAAAGCAGGAGACATAAGAAACTCAAGTTGAATCCCTGGGTGGGAAAGTTCCCCTGGAGGAGGAAATGGCAACCCACTCCAGTATTCTTGCTGGGAAATCCCATGGACAGAGGAGCCTGGAGGGCCACGGTCCATAGGATTGCACAGTCGGACACAACTGAAGTGACTTAGCACACGGCACACGTGCAGATGCAGACGCACACGCCTTCTGGCTGCGTCTCAGCGCCCACGTCCGCACGGTGTGGTCACTGAGGCCGCTGCACCCCTGTTGCATTCGCGGGCTTCCAGCTGTGTTCCCTGGGCCTGCCCTCGCCGCTGCTCTGCACGTTCCTGGCACGTCTGCTGGTTTTTCCGTCTCAGGCCCGTGGAAGAACATAAACATTTCGCCTTTTCTGAACGGGACTTGCAGGGAGTGTGTGAGTATCTAACTTCCTAGAAACCAGGACTGTTTTCTCTTGCCAGGCGCCACCGCCGGGCCTTCCTGTGCAGGAGGTCATTTCAATGAGGACTCGGAGCTTCGTCAACGGAGAAAAGAAGGTCACTCTCAGACAGGATGTAGGGAAGACGTCCTGAGTGAGCCTTGCTGGGCAAGAGACGCCGAGGGGACCAAGAATGTGGGCCAGTCCCCCAGGAAGTTATTCATGAGCCTGCACTGCAGGATAAACAGCCAACCAAAGTCTTTTCTAAACAGCGAAAATCACAATGCTCCGAATTCCAGAAAATCCTCAAACAATGGCTGCACATTCCTTTTCCTCTATTTGCTTATTTGTGCACCGAGTGCTTTCAGATAGACCAGCAACTGGGGTCCTGCCTTGGGCTTCGGGGAGAGAAACAGGCAGGGCGGTGGCCGAGCTCGCCAGTGCTGCCCGTCTTCTCGGAGCGTGTGGGTCTCGCTCCCCACGCCAGCGCCGGAGCTCAGAACCACTCTGCTCCCACGAGCCGGCCCGAAGCCTCTTTAAGCCTCATCAGCAGTATGGGGAGCAAAGGCAGGGACATGCTTCTGTGGTTCATGTCACCACAAGATGTAAATGGGTCAGTTTAGAAAGTTTTTCCTGAGGAAACCAAAAGACTATTTGGGGAACTAGAAACTTCCTGTATATCCACCTGACTTCAGTTCAGTTCCAAAACTCCTCTGATATATATATTTTCAATTAAATTATAACGTACACTTGATTACATATGTACACATACGTAGATGTATATAATTATAAAATAATATCCTGAATATTATTTTATTGCAGTTGTTCAGTCACTAAGTCATGTCTGACTCTTTGTGACCCCATGGACTGCAGCATGCCAGGCTTCTCTGGCCTTCACTATCTCCCTGAGTTTGCTCAAACTCATGTCCATTGAGTCAATGATGCCATCCAACCATCTCATTCTCTATCTTCCCCTTCTCCTCTTGCCCTCAATTTTTCCCAGCATCAGGGTCTTTTCTAATGAGTCAACTCTTTGCAGCAGGTAACCAAGGTATTGGAGCTTCAGCTTCAGCAACAGTCCTTCCATTGACTATTCAGGGTTGATTTTCTTTAGGATGGACTGGTTTGATCTCTTTGCTGTCCAAGGGACTCTCAAGAGTCTTCTCCAGCAACACAGTTCGAAAGCGTCAATTCTTCGGCTCTCAGCCTTCTTTTTGGTCCAGCTTTCACATCCATACATGACTACTGGAAAAACTGTAGCTTTGACTAGATGGATCTTTGATGGCAAAGTGATGTCTCTGCTTTTTAATTCGCTATCTAGGTTGGTCATAGCTAGTCTTCCAAGGAGCAAGTGTCTTTTACTTTCATGGCTGCAGTCACCGTTCATATTGATTTTGAAGCCCAAGAAAATGAAATCCAACACTGTTTCCGCATTTCCCCATGTATTATTTTATAGATAAATAAAAATATTTGTAGAAAATAAACTGTGATGCTTCAGATACGTCATTATCCCAATATTTGTTTATTGGCAAGTATTTATTCTTCACAGGAAGGAATAGAAACACTCGTTTGTCTTTTTCCTTATTCAGTAAAGTTCACTTGGAAATTTTGTTAGCGTTGTCCCTTCCCTGCTCCACCTGCACACCAGATGTCCCTTCACCTACTCTATTTTTTCTACAGTATTTATAACTTCTAATGCACTGTGTGATTTATTGTTTATTGCTTACCATCTGTCTTCTGCACTCCCCTCCCACCCTTATAATGTAAGTTTTCAAGACAACAATTTTTGGTGTTGTTCCTTTATGTATCCCAATCACAGAATAGCGATTGGCATAACTAAGACCATCAAAATTAATTTTCGAATGAATGAATAACTACTTCTGCCTCATCTCCCCTGATTCAAAAGCATCAACCAACACTTCTGGTCACTGTGAATCTAAATGGAAGGCTGGGGAGGTGTTGGGGTGGGAGGTACTTTCTGAAGGATGGATGACCAACTCAGTTCAATTCAGTTCAGTTGCTCAGTCATGTCCGACTCTTTGCGACCCCATGAACTGCAGCACGCCAGGCCTCCCTGTCCATTACCAACTCCCAGAGTTCACTCAGACTCACGTCCATCAAGTCAGTGTTGCCATCCAGCCATCTCATCCTCTGTCGTGCCCTTCTCTTCCTCTCCCCAATCCCTCCCAGCATCAGAGTCTTTTCCAATGAGTCAACTCTTCGCATGAGGTGGCCAAAGTACTGGAGTTTCAGCTTTAGCATCAGTCCTTCCAAAGAACACCCAGGACTGATCTCCTTTAGAATGTACTGGTTGGATCTCCTTGCAGGCCAAGGGACTCTCAAGAGTCTTCTCCAACACCACAGTTCAAAAGCATCAATTCTTTGGCGCTCAGCCTTCTTCACAGTCCAACTCTCACATCCATACATGACCACTGGAAAAACCATAGCCTTGACTAGACGGACCTTTGTTGGCAGAGTAATGTCTCTGCTTTTGAATATGCTATCTAGGTTGGTCATCACTTTCCTTCCAAGGAGTAAGTGTCTTTTAATTTCATGGCTTCAATCACCATCTGCAGTGACAACTCACAGGCACACAATTAAGAGTCAACAAAAGAGGCATTGGGGTGGGTGTGGAACAAATCGGTTAGATTTTAATAGGCCCAACGGAAGAAACTGGGACTCCCCTGGAACGAAACACAGAAATAAGCCCCCAGAAAGCCTGTGGGGCCCCCACTGTCAGGTAGCTTTGAAGCCCATCATCTGGAGAGGCCAGTTCCCAGAGTGCCTACTTGTGCTTGTAGGACTCAGGCTTCGAAGAAAGACCCTTATAAGCCTCCCCTGCTCTCTTTTTCTGAGATTCTGTGAATTTCTCAGTCCATCCCAGTGGCAGGAATTCATACCACATCAAACTTCCTGATGATGCTGGTAACACAACTGGTGTGAAAAGGACTCCAGACGTGGATCCAAGAGAGACGGAAGAGGGTGAGGCTGAGCACTCTGGGGAAAGAGCCAGGGGCGGCTGGCTTTGCTCCGCTCACTTGCTCTGGTTTCTACCAGACGCACATCAATCCTGCAGAGTTTTCAGCGAGCCTTTTCCTGGCAACATTCAGATTATTCCTGAAATCAACACGATGCATTTTTCAGCTCCTTCCGGAGACTGTGATATGGGAGTGGAGGTCTTAAAGGAGACAAGGGGCTCAGTGCTGGAACTCAGTCACAAAACTGGGTCCATGAGGGGTAAAACAGAGTGTCTTTGGGGCTGAGACCTTAATTCCATCCATGCCACCCACCTGCCCAGCCCGTAACTGATGCAATTGCATTATCTAGTCTCTGCATTCCCTAGGTTCGCCGTCTGGTGGCATTAGTGGTATAGAACCCCGCCTGCCAATGTAGGAGACACAAGAAATGCAGATTTGATCCCTGAGTCAGGAAGACCCCCTGGAGAAGGAATTGGCAACCCACTCCAGTATTCTTGCCTGGGAAATCCCATGGACAGAGGAGCCTGGAGGGCTACAGTCCATAGGGTCACAGAGTCGGACATGACTGAAGCAACTGAGCACACACAATGAGATCCTTAAAGCACCCTTGGGTTCTCTAGATAAGACGCACCTCTGTGATGTTGAAGATGGGGATTCATTCAGCGTCACAAAGAGGCATGTAAGGTCCTCTTTCCGCATTTCTGGGCAGAGTGGAGCGTGCTATATATTTCATGTCTTTAAGACAGCAATCTCGTAAAGAATGAGGATCATTCTTAATTAAATCATAGATCACCGTCCCAACAACAAAAGTCAATACAAATTTATTTATAGGCAGAGAGAGCTTGGAATCCCTGATAGTTGGTAAAGAATCCTCCTGCAACGCAGGAATCCTGGGTTCGATTCCTGGGTTGGGAAGATCCCCAGGAGAAGGGAATGGCTACCCAGTGCAGTATTGTGGCCTGGAGAATCCCATGGACTCTGTGGTCCACGGGGTCACAAAGAGTCGGACACGACTGAGCGACTTTCCCTTTGAATTTGGAAGGGTCACTCATGGCTTTCAAGGCAAACTCAGAATGAAGCAGTCCCACTTCCTGTTGGGGGCACTTTCCTCCTTGAAAGCCATCATTAAGTGGACTCAGGTAGACCACCGATGTTTACAACTTAAACCGTTTTGATCTTGTCATTCAACCCCGGCCACTGAGGCTCTGAGCTTGGGACTCCAATTTAGTGGGGGTTAAATGTTTTTAAATGTTAGCTGCTGCACAAAGACCCTCCTAAAGTAAGACTGTAATTCTTACTTTAACCAGAAGACCGGGGTTTCTTAAAAGGCCACTTCCTTTCCCGCATTTTTTTTTTTTTTTGACCCAGCTGGCTGCACTTAGAGCGGATGGTTCTCAGTGCAGTTCAGGGGCTGCCTCTGTCTTGACAGGGCAAGTGGCCAACTGGATCTTAAACCAGCCAGTAAACAAGAAGTACTGGAATTGAAGGAGGGTTGGTGGAAGTGCCTGCCAGGGGGAGGAAGCTGACCACGGGTGCAGAGTCGTTAACTCCAGGGTTAACTGCCCATTGAAATGCTGTCTAAACTGAGCCCTGCCCTTTCTTCAGCAGGTTAGGGTTAGGGTTGAAGATGCTGCACAAGATAAGAGCTGGGGACAGCCTGCTTTGGTTCATGGGGTCATAGCAAGCTTGCCAAACAGCTGAAGGGGGTGGGGGAGAGCATCTGCTTTTTAAAAAGAGTCATAAATGTAAAATTAACACACCATATCCTGTTTTGGATGGCCTTCCCTCACGGCTCCGTGGTAAAGAATCTGCCTGCTACCGCAGGAGATGCAGGTTCCATTCCTAGGGTGGGGAAGATCCCCGGAGAAGAAAATGGCAACCCACTCCAGTATCCTTGCCTGGGAGATCCCATGGACAGAGGAGCCTGGTGGGCTACAGCTGGACACGACTTAGCGACTAAACCACAACAACAATCTTGTTTTAGAAACAACCGTGCTGCAGCAGCTCTGCCATCTTTCTGTCTGAACTGTGAGCGGGGCTCGGGTCAAAGGTCTACCCCACCCTCCCACTAGCCCAGATACACCGTGCTCAATCAGGGCAACGTCCCAATAAGCCCTTTGCCCGAGGCCAGGATGCCTTGCTCAGAGCAAAGCCTCCAAAGCGGTGGCTTCTCGCCTCTCTAGCTGTTGGCATCACGCACACGGATTCTTAAGTTTCACTTTCGCACTGATTCTGCCCAGTCTGTTTTCCAGGGAGGCTCAGGATCTCTTTGCAAATGATGCCCCAGGAGGCCTCTGCTGTTTCCCCCAGTCCCAGTAGCTTTACGTTCTCTTTTCAGCCCCTGCACACAGTAGCCCTTTTGTTTTCTCTGGAGCCATCATGCTGACACGGCTTCCCTTTGCCTGTTATAATCCGTCTGTCTTTCTGTGTATTTATCTCTGCAGGGATGTAGTTCCGAAGAAAGAAGAGTCAGCTATGCATTGATTCCTCGCAGCCTGCTGGGCTGTTTATGTCCTTACAAAGCACTTGCCCCAGAAAGGAACACGGGCGGCGCTAGACATCCCAGAAAACAAACCATTCCAACATCAGGTAACCAAGCAGGCACACAGGGAGCTCACAACACACCTATTTTTTCCTTTGTATGAGAACAAACGGTGCCTGGGAGTGCCCACACTCGAGTGTTAGGGGAAACAGGCTCGTGATGCCTCAATCAGGATTTCTTCCTTTCCCAGGCCTCCTGTACCCGCCCGTGGGCAGCCAAGCCAAGAATGGGAGTGGATTCTTGAGTGGAAGGCTCCAAATGAGACTCTGGAAGGTCCTGGCCCGCTGGGATCTTGGAGGTGGTGGCTGATGGGGCTCTGAAAGTCCTGCCTGGCTTCCGATGATTCCCTTGTATTGATGGTTACACTACCCATTCCAAGTTCCTGAAATATAAGTGTTTACCAGAGGATTTTTAAAAGGAAACTTCTGGAAGCTGATAAAAATTGCTTTCAGCTTTGAGGAAGAATGGTGTTTTGTGCTGCTGTATTCCTCCACAGAGGGCTTCCCTGGTGGCTCAGTGGTAAAGAATCCACCTGCCAATGCAGGAGATGCAGAAGATGTGGGTTCAATCCCTGGGAAGGGAAGATCCCCCAGAGAAGGAAATGGCAACCCACTCCAGTATTCTTGCCTGGAAAATCCCATGGACAGAGGAGCCTGGCGGGCTGCAGTCCATAGGGTCGTGAAGAGTCAGCCACAACTTAGCGACTAAAGCAACGTTCTTTCACCAAGGCTTTGACAAAGATACATGATGATATTTCAAAAGGCAAGGCACAGCCCAGGCAGCATAGTTGTGAAAGATGCCAGGGCTCTCCTGCCTTGAACCCTTCTAATCACAACAGAAACTGAGTGAAGCGCCAAAGCCCCGGAGCTCGGCCCACCGTCCTCTCCCCTCCCACCTTCAGCCCTTCTCTTCCCCACGTTCCCAGGGACCGGAAGTCACCCTGGCGTCATTGCCGTCTCCAGGGGTTACAGTTTCTCCCGCTCAAGGCTGCTGTTTGGGGTCGGTCTCAGCCTGTCCGCCAGGAACATCTGAGGGCGCTCCCCTGGGGCCCTGCTCCTGCAGGGAGCCCCCACGACAGTCCCCCTCACTGAAGCTATTTGGAGACTGGACCAGTCCTCGTGGTTCTCATCATGATCACAGATTGTCCCCACCTCTGCAACAACCATCCAGGAACTCAGAGAAACCAAGATACATAACTCACAAGTCCTGGGGGCCAAAGCGAGGGAGGGAGAGAAAACACAGACCCAGGCTTCTGCCTTTACTGGGGTCCAGGGTGGGGTTCCTAGGACAAAGCATTTGTCTTGGAGAGGAAGAGGAAGGCAGGAAGGAGGGAAGGGCAGGTGAGGGCAGCTGGCAGGGGAGCAAAGTGGAAGTCCCCCTCGGATGAGCCGTGGTGGCTCCCTGAGCCAGGGGGTCACGTGGGAGGCTCAGAGGGGGTGGTGGCAGGAGTGAAAACGGTCTGGAATTCCGTCTGGTTAACTGTGGTGCTGGAGAAGACTCTTGAAAGCCCCTTGGACTGCAAGGAGATCCAACCAGTCCATCCTAAAGATCAATCCTGGATGTTCATTGGAAGAACTGATGTTGAAGCTGAAACTCCAATACTTTGGCGACCTGATGCGAAGAACCAACTCATTTGAAAAGAGCTGATGCTGGGAAAGACTGAAGGCAAGAAGAGAAGGGGACGACAGAGGATGAGATGGTTGGATGGCATCACCGACTCAATGGACATGAGTTTGAATAAACTCTGGGGGTTGGTGATGGACAGGGAGGCCTGGCGTGCTGCAATTCATGGGGTCACAAAGAGTCGGACACGACTGAGCGACTGAATTGAACTGAACTGAAAATAGGAGAAACTGTTGATCGGCAGGAGGACGAGGCTCCACAGAGCCCTTAGGATAGCCGCTCCCAAGCCCGGGAGGCATGCTGCTCTCCAGTAGCCCGCAAGTGTCCAAGCGAGAGTGAGTTCAACGAGATTTTCCAAGAAAAGTAGAAGACTTTGCATCCATTCCAAGAATGGTGCCAAGCAGTGAGGTCGGGCCAGGAGGATACCCAGGAAGGTGAGGTCGCCGCCTGCAAGGGTGGTTGGCCGCTCTGCCCCTCCGCAGGGATCTATCTAGCGTCCACCCGTGCAGCCTGTTCCCTCAATCCAGCCGTAAGCATCCTGGGAGATGAGACCCTGGTCATACTGGGAGCCAGCCTTACGGAAGAAAGAGCAGGGAACTCCCTGCAGGAAGGCACAACTGGGGGTGCCTTGGAATGTCCTTACTGCTTGGGAACTGCTGCCTCTCTCACTGCTGGAAATGAGCCTTTGAAATCACAGTGAGCGGAGAAGCACAGTAAGAGGAAGACCATTCATGATGGCATCTGGGACTGCCTTAGGCTGACTCCTGAAAATTAGCCAATATCAGCTGTTTGTGGCTCAGCTGGTAAAGAATCTGCCTGCAATGCGGGAGACCTGAGCTCAATCCCTGGGTTGGGAAGATCCCCTGGAGAAGGGGAAGGCTACCCACCCCAGTATTCTGGCCTGGAGAATTCCACGAACTGTGTAGTCCATGGGCTCGCAAAGAGTCGGACACGACTGAGTGACTTGCACTTTCACGTCACTTTCAGCTGTCCCAGGAGATACGCGTGATGCAAGGTCACCGAGACAGGCTGTTTTGGAAAACAAGGAAGAGGGTGGAAGTGGACAGGCAGTGCGGTGAAGACTTTAGACAGCAAGACCCCTTGGGATTCTAGGGTGACGGGGAGGAGATGGAGATGAGAAGCCTACAGACAGGAGGCAGAGCGCAGCAAGACCAAAGCAGTACCACAAGAGAGCCCTGCGTGCGCTGTGATTTTACTCAGAGGTGACATTTGGGGAACAGTGGAGTATTTTGAGGGAAAAGAAACCCTAGAATCAGCGAATTTTGCAGAATATAGCGTGGGATTAGCTCAGTTTCTTCTATCAAAACCATCCACCCAGGTTCAACGGAATAAAGTCAGGATGCAAGAAGTCTGGACAGGGCATCCTCACCTGACTTATCCTGCACTCGTAGCCCCCAGGCAGACAGTCTTACTACAGAGCGCCTCCCTTTCTCCTGAGAACTCACTTCTACTGAGCACAGTACATGTGCTTTGAGGCTTGAGTCTAGCAAGAGGGGGAGGCCCAATACCCCTCGCCATCCCAGTTCAGCAGGAAGTAGCCAGAAAGACTGCCCCTATTCCCAAAGAATTGGGCCTCCCATCTCTTGAGAGGGGAATGTTAGGTAGTTAGAATAGAAAACAGGAGTCCAAAATGGTGGTGACTAAAAGACAAGGAAGGGAAAAATCCGAGAAAATAGAACAAAGGAAGGTCCGAGGACCGGAGTGAGGACTTCAAGTAGAACAGCACTCCTGACTAAGCCCAATTTGCATAGGGCAGGCCCAGGGAGAAGAAAAACACATGTAAAAAGAAGAGCCAAACTCCCTCCGCGGTGCTGGGGCGCTCTTCTCTTCGCGTCTTTGAGTCAACGTGCCCTCACGTCTCAAAGATGGATTTTCCTGCTATTATCTAAATAAAATAGAGCTGTAACACAGAGCTGGAACACTGATTTGTCTAAGAGCTATAACATGGTCCGTTCAAGACCTGAGAGCCATAACATGGTCTGTCCAAGACCCGAGAGCTGTGACACGCTGAGAGGGCTTTAATGTCCGTCACTCCAAATCTTTGTTGTGATGAGACAGAACCGAGGAGCATACACTCGCCTGACAATCCCAACCACCCTGAGAAACGGGTACTATTATTCTTCCCATTACACAGATGGGGAAACTGAGGCCCAGAGAAATTAAGCAACTTGTCCAAGGTCACTCATAGAGTAAGTGGCAGAGTCCAAACCCAGATTCAGGCCAGGAGGACTGAAGTCTGTGCTCTTAACTGGAAGCTTCATCACCTCCCAGATGCTGTATTTTCCTGGCTGCAGGAAGGAAAATGAGAAGGAAGAAAGGAGCACGGAAGGAAGAAGAGGGCGAGGGGAAAGAGGGGAAGGGGGTGTCGTATGGGAACATTCTGAGAAATGGTTCTGCAGATACATTCCAACAGGCGAGGGGTGCAGTTATACCAGATGCAGGAACAAAGCTCCAGTACCAACCAGTCCGGAAAGGTGAGCCAGTGGGCACCCAAGCTCCCAAAGCATATACCACAAACTTGGATATTTTTACCTCTGGCTTATCCCCCCAGCCTCCCACCTCCCTTCCAAGTATTAGTAACACAACATTCTTCTGATAATTTTTCCTTTTAAAGGAGATACTACTCTTACTAAAAGGTCAACCAGCTAAAAATATTTTGCTCCGATTTTCCATGAGCTTTTCAGCATGATTTTGTTGCCTCAAGCTTTGCCTGGGAGAAACAACTGGAATATTTTCCACCCACGGAGAGCCCTTTTCCAGGCCCTGGCGCCAAAGTTTCTCTTCTCCTTGTTCCTTCCCTGTTTAACCCCCTTTGGTCTTATCAGTAACGTTCAGAAGAACCAAAAGAAAGGTTTTGTTTTTAAAGAGTGAAACATTGCTTTGACATTTAAAGACAAAGGGCCCACATTCCTTTTTAGCAAATCCCTGTACAAAAGCAAGGACTTCCCCGGTAGCTCAGCTGGTAAACAATCCTGCTGTAGAAAGGATAGGCTACCCACTTCAGTATCCTTTGGGCTTCCCTGGTGGCTCCGACGGTAAAAAATCTGCCCTCAGTGAGGGAGACCTGGGTTCGATCCCTGGGTCAGGAAGATCCCCTGGAGAAGGAAATGGCAACCTGCTCCAGTAGTCTGGCCTGGAGAACTCCATGGACAGAGGAGCCTGGCGGGCTACAACCTGTAGGCTCGCAACCAGTAGAACAAGACTAAGCGAGTCTCACTTCACTTAAAAAAGCAAAGGCAGGGTGCAGTTGCTGCATGTGAGTAATTGAAATGAGAGTTTTCCTTGAGGTGGGGCCTCCGGGTGCCATGGAGCACCTAGCTGTGGACAGCTCAGCAGCTGTGCCCCAGGTAGAGAGCTCGGAGAGGTGCGGGTTTCCCCCACAATTTGCAGGCAGAGCATTCTCATGAAAACTTTCATAAGCTGAAACGGAGCAAAGGAGCAAGACCTAGAGACACAGCTTGTAAATGGATACACAAAATAAATCAATTTTTGCCTTTTGCCTTTATTCTTAAAAGCAAAAATCCTCTTCAAATTTCTTTCAGTTTGTGAAAACACGTACGGGCGTATCTCAGGGACACTGTGGGTTTGGTATCAAACCATCATGACAAAGCAAGTCCCATGGTATTTTTCGTTTCCCAGTGCATATAAAAGTAACAATTAAAAAAAGTAATAAAAACGTTTGCTGTAGTCTATGAAGTGTACAATAGCATTATGTCTAAAAACAACATACAAACCTTAATTTAAAACACTTTCTTGACAAAAACTATTAACCATCATCTTATCCTTCAGTGAATCGCAGTAAGGACAACAAAGATCACTGATCACAGATCACTATGACGAATGTAATGATGATGAAAAAGTTTGGAATAGTGTGAGAATTAGCAAAATGTGACACAGAGACACAAAGTGAGCAGATGCTGTTGGAAAAGTGCTGACGATGGACTTGAGTCCCCACTGTGGTCCTCCCTGCTGGGGTCCCAAAGGGTCAGACATGACTGAGCAACTAAGCACGCACTCGTGCACACACACACACACACACAACCTCTATAGCAATGCTTCCCTATGAACAGAGTCAGCCGAAGGGTCTTTGCCAAGCATTATGAATAATTTGTCATTCACACATTCTTTCACAAACCGAGGGCATTGACAAGGGGTTGCAGGTAGGGAGACCTGGCTGGGATGCTCTCACCAGGCAACCTGCGGCCATGGCCAGCTGGAAAGCCCAACCCTTGCACTCGAGATGTCAGCCTCTCCTCATATCTGGTTACGCTTTCAATCTGCTACTACTTCCTAAGCAAGGAGGGTTTTTGCTTTTGGTGGGTTTTTTGTGTTGTTGTTTTTTTTTTTTTCTTCATTAAAACATTTTCAGTTTAAACATGAGAAGTAGTCTGCCTTTTTTTGTTTCAATTTTCTTGATGCTTTGAGAGTATCTTTCAGTCCCAAAGCAGGCCTCATGGGAAATTCTTAGAAGACTCAGAAACTTAGGAGGTGAGGAGCAAAGAGTAGAAAGCAGAGATGCCCAGGGGAGGGTGAAAGTAAAAGATGAGTTCTGTTGATTTTTTGACTATTTCTCTCCATATCATGTCCTCCCATTAGGAGCTTTCTCTAACCATGATACTCTCCTCAGGGCTTTTAGAATTGGGTGAAGTTCATCCCAGACATACCAATGCTTTACAAGCAAAAAGAAAAAAGGCCACAGAGGCTGAGATAGAGGGGAAGGTGCTTGCTGGAAGTTCCAGCCCTTTCCAGGAACAGAATCAGCACAGGAACCTCCACGCCTTAACTCTCAGCGCCCAGCAGAGCTCAGCAGAACAGAGCACTCCGACTTAGAACTAGCTGTTAACTTGTCCAAGCACCTTTTTTTGGAGTTCTTTATTCTATTTGTTTTGGTTTAACTTAAAAAAAATGTTATTGCAGCATAATTGATTTACCAATGCTGCGTTAGTTTCTGCTGTACAGCCAAGTGAATCAGTTATACACACACGTACATCCCCTGCCTTTTCAGATTCATTTCCTATTAGGCCATTATAGAGCACTGAAGAGTTCCCTGTGGTATATAGCAGGTCCGTGTTAGTTATGGCCTTTGTATATGGTAGTATGTATGCATCAATCCCAGTCTCTCAATTTATCATTCTCTTCCCCTTTCCTCCTCCTTGGTAACTATAAGTTTGTTTTCTCCATCTGTGACTCTATTTCTGCTTTGTATTAAGGTTATAGTTTTTTGGGGTTTTTTATTTTAGGTTCTACATATCAAAACTATCATATGGTATTTGTCTTTCTCTGACTTACTTCTCTTAGTATGATAGTCTCTACCCATGGTGTATCCATGTTGCTTAAAATGGCATTATTTCATTCTTTTTTACAGCTAATATTCCACTGTATATATATGTACCACACCTTCTTTATCCATTCCTCTGCTGATGGACGTTTGGGCTGTTTCCATGTCTTGGCTGTTGTAAATCGTGCTGCAGTGAGCACGGGGGTGCATGTATCTTTTCAGATTATGGCTTTTTCCAGATATCGGCCCAGGACTAGGACCACTGGGTCATATGGCAGTTCTATGTTTGGCTTTTTAAGGAACCTCCATGCCATCCTTCACAGTGGCCGTACCAATTTACATTCCCACCCAAAGTGTAGAACGGCTCTCTTTTCTCCACACCTTCTCCAGCATTTACTGTTTGTAGACATTTTGATGACGGCCATTCTGAGCGGTATGAAGTGACGCTTCTCTGCACTTTTGATTTGCATTTCTCTAGTGAACTCTGGGAGTTGGTGATGGACAGGGAGGCCTGGCGTGCTGAGATTCACAGGGTCGCAAAGAGTCGGACACAACTGAGCAACTGAACTGAACTGAATTGAATGATTAATTATGTTGAGCGTCTTTTCACATGCTTTTGGTCATCTGGATGCCAAGAACTTTTTAAAAAATTGCAGCGTAGTTGATTTATAATATTGTGTTAGTTTCAGATGTATAACATAGTGATTCAGCTGTTTTTTTCAGATAATATTCCTGTAATTGTGTAATAATAATGTATAATAATGTAATCTTATACATTATTACAAGATGTTCAACACAGTGCCCTATGCTAAACAGTAAATCTATTTTATGTACAGTAGTTTTATCTGTCAATCCCAGGATTTTTTCATAGGTTCATGTCATTTGAATCCTGAGGTCCTGGAGACTTGTTTACACAGGGATTTTTGTGTAGAAATAACATCGTGGTTGTATTTGGCAATTTGCAAATAAGCCACTTAGCTGGCGTTTTACGGCTGCTGGGAAAGAGCTCCTGCTACTTCTCTTTCTGTGATAATGAGGGAACACAGTGAGCCAGGGAAAGCAAATGTCAGCGCACAACAGGAAACTCAGGGAACTCTCAGGGTTCCTGCACTTACGGGCACGCCTGGTGGGGAGGCAGCCTCCCAGCGCAGCGTGAAGATGGCAAATACACCCTATACCCGAATCAGCTGACTCAGCTTGTTTCATGATAATATCAGCTGGAGCCTTCTCAGTCTAAAGGTTAAATTCAAAACATGAACAGATTATACATCCAGATACATACAGTTGGCCCTCTATGTCCTCAGGCTCTGCATCCTGGGATCCAACCAACAGTGGATCAAACAAATTCCAGAAAGTTCCAGAAAGCAAAACTTGAATTTGCTGCACATGGACAACTATATACAACTACTTACATAGCATTTTCATTGTATGAGGTGTTGTAAGAAATGTGGAGATGATTTAAAATATACAGAAAGATGTGCATAGGTTACACGCAAACACTGTGCTGTTTTACGGGCTTCCCTGGAAGCTCAGTGGTAAAGAACACGCCTGACAATGCAGAAGACCCGAGTTCAATCCCTGGTTCGGGAAGATCCCTGGAGAAGGAAATGGCAACCCACCCCAGTATTCTTGCCTGGAAAATCCCATGGACAGAGGAGCCTGGAGGGCTACAGTTCATGGGGTCGCAGAGTCTGACACAGCCGAACGACTGAGCACAAACATGCCGTCTTACGTGAGAGCCTTCTTTCTCAGATTTTGGTATCCGTGGGAGTTCTGGAGCCAGACCCCAAGGGTCCAGGGGACAACTGTATCTAATACATGACCATATATATATGTTTTAAACTTTTTATTTGAAATAATTTCAAAGTTACAGAATAGTTTTTAAACTAATACAAAGAACCCTCATACTGTGTTTATCCAGATAAACCAGATTTTAACATTGATCCACATGTGCTTTATCATTCACTCTCCCTTTACATATAATTATTAATATAATGTATAAATATTAATGTAATTCATAATGTTGGTATTGCTGTGCTTAGGTGCTCAGTCATGACCAACTCTTTGCGACCCCGTGGGCTGTAGCCCACCAGGCTCCTTTGTCCATGGGATTCTTCAGGCAAGAATTACTGAAGAAATTCTTCAGGAGCCTGTTGCCATGCCCTCCTCCAGGGCATCTTCTCAACCCAGGGATCGAACCCAGGTCTTCCTCGTTGCAGGTGGATTCTTTACTGTCTGAGCCACCAGGGAAGCCCGACATTAATATTAATATGAGCACTTACAAACATTGTTCCTCTTTACCCCTGAACATACCAGTGTTTGCCTGAGAACAAAGATATCTTCTCACATGAACACAGTTTAGTTCTCACATTCAGGAAATGCAACACTGATGTGACACGGTGATCTAATCTGCAGTTCATAAATTACGGCTAGAAGGCGTTCCAAAAGTCTTAGTGCAGCTATTCGAGGTTTTAATAAAACAAAGGAAAATGTTTTACTCACTGCAGGTATCATTCGTGACAAACATTTTACTTTAAAAACAAAGTATTAGCTCCATAAAATATTTACTGATATCTATCTATTTTCAGCTTGTTTATCACCCAGCACTGAAAGCATCTGAATACCTCTTTATAAATCCAGGAAGACCTTCTGACAATCCTGCTGGCATCAGGTTGATTTGAAAGATGTATATATTATTACAAATGCAATTAATGGTAGGAAATTTTAAATGGTAAAATATAAGCTTTAACGTTTTAGCAAGATTTGGGCTTCTGAGGCATACAAAAACGCAAACGTGGACGAGGAGTATTCTTTATGAACATTACCCCTGTCCCTATAAGATGAGGAAACGCACAGTTAAGCGCCACAGAAGAAGCCGACAGCAAGAGCCACTAACCCAAAGACTGCCCTGTTCCAGTGCTCCTCCTTCTGAAGGGGAGAGGGGTGTTTTCCACTGGAAATGTGTGTGTGTGTGTAATCATTTCATAATAACGTAACATGGAATTCCATCAATACCACCTACTTACCCTCAGACCCACAATCTTACCTCCCTTTCTTCTATGTCATTGCAGGGATGTCTTACCAGGTCAAGGCTGCCCCAGGAATCCATCAAGCTCTCTCTTTCCTGCCCTTCCTCCCCCAGCTTGCCCTCCTTTTCCTCTGACTATTTCCCCGAGGCCTGGAGCCTACTCAACTCTTGTCCAGAGAGCCAAGTCCAAATACCCCTCGCCTGGAGCAGGTTGAGCTGGTGGGTGTTGTGCCTGCACGGAGGCCGAACTGGGAGGTGCGGGGTCAGAGACAAGGAACCAAATGGACACGCGAGTAAAGAGCTACCATGTGAGTAGAAAGTAAGGCCTTCAGTCCAGAAGGAGAGAGCCTGGGTTGATGGGAAGAAGTTTAAATTAACTTGATAAAATCCCAATGTGCAGAGATAGGGTAAGGAGCGAAATAATACATCAAAGGACTAAATACATCTCTGGCATGTAATAACTATTCACTAAGTATCTTATGGTATAAAATAAACCCTCACGCATACGAGTTGGCTTGAACTAATTTGCAGTGCCTTGAATCCAGGTCGTGTCCTGATAAGAGATGTTACAGAGAACTCCCGTCAGGCGTTCCTTCCCTCCATTAACCAGCTTTAAAAGAAGAAAGGGAGAGGCCACGAAGGGAATTTGAGTTTTCCAGCTCTAGGCAAACCTGCCGGGTTGGGGTCAACGGGTTTCACCTCCCTCTGACCGTCTTCTTTGCTTGGGAGGCAGCTGAGCAGATTGGGTTTCAAGAAGTCTCGCTCCCAGAGCCAGTCCAGGTGGCTGCTTCTGTCTGTTGACAGCAGACGTGAGTGCTAATGGGGAGAACGAGAGATAAGGGCCTCAACAGCAACCAAAATAACGCAACAACTCAGGTTAGGAAAGAAAAATACGGGTAGCAGCAAGGTTCTCTCTGTCACGGGCAGTTAGGGCAGTGCGGACTCGCATCCTTTGAGACACAGCAGCTGACCGGGGAGCACGCCTGTCGTGTTGCTGGAAAATGCAGGTCAGAATGATCCCTACATGCACGACTTTATGAAGCATGTCTGCAAGCCAAGATTTATTCCAACAGCACTATCCCAGGTGGGGCTAGTGGTAAAGAACTCACCTGCCAATGCAGGAGATGTAAGAGACATGGGTTCAATCCCTGGGTCAGGAAGATCCCCTGGAGGCGGGCACGGCAGCCCACTCCAGTATTCCTGCCTGGAGAATGCCATGGACAGAGGAGCCTGGCGGGCCACAGTCCATGGGGTCACAAAGCGTCGGACACGACTGAAGTGACTCAGTCCGCAGTATGTAGTACACACTGCTGAAGTCTCACAACACCCTGAGGCCGCTTCTTAAATCATTTCATACACGAGGAAACTGAGGCTCTGAGAGATTAAGAAACTTTCTCAAGCTTATATATGGCCATAATAGGTGGGAACCGGTCAAGGATTCCGACTCAGAAGCCCCTGTTCTTTCCCACGAACACCGAGGAAGCGGACACGCGGACGATTTAAAAGCGCTGACGGGGCTCCCCACTCGCTTTCCGAGGCTCGTTTCGCGAGGAGAGCACGTTGCCTTCTGACACAGCTTCAGTGGTTTTCCTCTGCCTGTGGGAGAAAATTCAAGTTCACGTGCCTGCTCGGAGCGCTGATGCCTGGCATGTGGTTCCCTTTTCGTGTTGCCTTCCGCGGTCTCCCCCTAGAGCCTCACCTGTCCGTGACTCACCTCACACGTCCCAGTCCCCGCCTGGCTTTCCCTCGTTGTCCCCCCTGAACTGGCCCTGTCCGCCATTTTCCTCTTCACTGCGGGCACCTCTTCTGTCTTTAGAAACAGCCTTCAGGGTCCAACCTATCGCCATGTATTCTGTGAAGCTGCCCTGACTTTCCCAGCCCCCAGGGTCTCTTCCTTGGGGGAAATGCTGAGACAGTTAGCCTGCACCCCTCACTGGACACTTTTCAGATGCAACCTTGGATTTCCTATGAGGGTCCCACTTAGTATGACCAACATTAAGCCAGGGCTTATGTAGCAAGGAGAAGGCAATGGCACCCCACTCCAGTACTCTTGCCTGGACAATCCCATTGATGGAGGAGCCTGGTGCGCTGCAGTCCATGGGGTCGCTAAGAGTCTGAGACGACTGAGCGACTTCACTTTCACTTTTCACTTTCACGCATTGGAGAAGGAAATGGCAACCCACTCCAGTGTTCTTGCCTGGAGAATCCCAGGGATGGGGGAGCCTGGTGGGCTGCCGTCTACAGGGTGACACAGAGTCGGACACAACTGAAGTGACTTAGCAGCAGCAGTAGCAGTATACGCAGCAAACATTATCCAGGAAACTTGGGCCCAGGAAACGCCTAAAGGACGTGTAAGTGAGGAGGAGCCTGGCAGAGATCTGCCACATATGAAAACACAGGGCTGAGAAGGTTCCAGAGTCCCAGGGCCGAGCGAAGGATGGGGACCTAACATCAACAGACACTGGAGGCGAGAGGAATAACACTGGAGATTAAAACTCAGATATGAAAACCCTGCTTCAGACTGAGTGTGACTGAGCCAGAGATCTGCCTGGGGACACCAGGTAGAACTTTAAAAATGCTTGGGAATGCTATCTAGAAGTCCACAGAATCAGCAAGCGAGATTTCTCTTACTGCAATAGACGTTTTTCAGAGAATTCATGGCAACGAAACAAAGACAAATAGGGTTTCCTGACTCAAAATGTTTCAGTCTTTAAATATGTCTGTGTGAATTGTGAATCTCTAAGACAGAGGCATAGGAGGTAAGTCTGATCAGACTTGCTTGTCCAACTGATTCTTTTCCTCAAAAGCCCCTCCGGGTGAGGGCTCTTCAGCACATACTTAACACAGGCTGTTTACATTTAGTCTGACCCATGTATCATTGTGGCTTAAAAAAGAGAGAAGCTGGGGAAGTTGTAAAGAGAGTGGGCCTTATTTTACCAAATTTATCAGTGTATAAAAAGCCAGCATATTTATTTATCAGCTTTGGACAAAAGGATGAGCCCAGACTGGATTAATAACAGCCAAGATAACCATCAAATTTTTCAAGGTGTACATCATAAAACTGGAACCTCACCAAATGATTTGATATATTTCTCAGGTTGATATTTGATATGTTCCAATATTAAAGACACTGTAGGCATATTTAAGAGAAACAAATTTATCTTTAGCTAGATTGTCCTCATTTCAGTTTATGGAAAAAGCCCAGCTCTAGTGACTGAATCTTGAAGGGCTTATTTTGTTAACTTTGGGGACCTTTCGGAAAAAATCTTATCCACTTGATCCATCTTAATTCTCCATCTACTCTGAGTGGAAAGAAACCCTCTGACTCTTGACCATGTCTGCCCCCTTCTGGAGATGGTGAGTGAAGCAAGGTTTATATTGGAGAAAGAAACGCTTTAAAATATAGAGATATTTGCAAAGTGGGGCTTCCCTGGCGGCTCAGTGGCAAGTAATCTGCCTGTAAGGCAGGATACTCGGGTTCGATCCCTGGGTCGGGAAGATCCCCTGGAGAAGGAAATGGCAACCCACTCCAGTATTCTTGCCTGGGAGATCCCATGGACAGAGGAGTCTGTTGGGCTACAGTCCATGGGGTCGCAAAGAGTCAGACACAACTGAGCAACTAACAACAGCAAAACCCTAAGGCTCATCAACAACAAATTCTTTCAGGGTTGCTTGTCGGTTTCTTCTCTCTGCCTCTTGTCCTTCCATAATGTTGAGCTGGTCTTTATTTATGGGCACTGTTGTCATCTAAGTTTCCGTTCAAGCTTTTCACGGTTTCCCAGTGCGTTTTCAAATACCACAAACAGATCTCCGCGGTCTCGGGTGGATGCATTTTTTCACTTGATCCTGATTCTGAGGTTAATCGGCACACTGTTCATTTTTTCCATCTCAGCCAACGAACCTGCTGCTGACACCCTGCCGGCCCCTGCCTGCGGACACCAGACCCTGCCTCCCGTTCCCATGATACCGAAACTACACTTTCTTCTTTTGGTCCGTTTTGGTTTCAGAATATTCAGGAAGACGTACAGGTTTTGCCTCGACGTGGCAACTTTCCCTGTCCAGATCACTGGCGGTGGGCATAAATCAGTTGAGGTGACACAGGGTCTCTGAAGATCAAGAAGTTCGAACAAGGAAAGGGATAATCTGCTTAGTTAAATGAAAACGTGGGAAACGATGAAATGTGGGGGCACCTCTGCTGATAATGAGCACCTGTCTACATGGTGGTGTATACGCTGACAACTGAAGATGTCTGATATAAGTAGGATACTTCTGATAGAAGAAAACAGGGTAATGCCCCAGGAAGAACTTGTGTGAACACACTGGGGTCTTTCTGCATCCTTTCTCAAAAAGTCTGAAGCCAAAGCTTTGTGGCAGGAGAGTGAGCCAGTCCTGGGTTACCCAGAAAGTGGTCAGTTTCCACCGGGATCCCTTCAGGCTCCCGAGTTGCTATCGCTACTTTAAGTCCGCTCTTGTATTGGCATTTGTCCAAATAGCTGCCCAGGTCTCAAGAGAGACCTGTGCTTAATCAGGTAAATGGCTTTGATGTTTTTTTAAAGCACTTTTTCCTTTCCCCCAAATAAAACAAATTGTGAGAGTAAAAGAGAGATGTGAAAATGATTTGGAAGCTGAATGCCAACATAGGAGTACCTTATCAATAAAATGGGCCCGTATAGCTCCTCCAAATACTTGTTAAAAAGTACAACAGCAGTTGTACTTTCGATTTGAAATGCTCATCTCTTCTCACTCACCTGGCAAAAAGTCTCTAGTTTAGGCAAGCTCCAAATACACCTACAGATGCACTAAAGCTTAAAGCTGTAGCAGGGATGGCAAATGTCAAGTTCAAGGTGTCAAACTGGTCCAGGTTTCAAAATGTCCAAGAATAACAGACCTAAACTGATGGTGTCCCATTGAAAGTTTCAACCTGCATTTAAGGGAAGACAAGAGAAGCTAACTGATTTTCATGTTTACTGCAGAAGATGTGGTCATAGACTAAGTCTAACATGAGGCTTCCTGGGCACAAGAAGTCAGAACTAGGGAGAAGTCCCAGGTCTGATACCCTCCCACTCTGTCAACACACACAGGGCCTTCAACAGTCTGAAGTCTCCCAAAATTGGTGTTTTCTCAGCCCTACAATGTCTCTGACCCATCTCTCTATCTTCCCTTATTTTCCACGTCAAAGACAACACAGGTGGGACTTCCCTGGCAGTCCAGCGGTTAAGACTTTGCCTTCCAATGCAGGGCGATACGGGTTTGATCCCTGGTCGAGGAGCTAAGATCCCACGTGCCTCGAGGCCAAAAAACCAAAGCAAAGACATAAAACAGAAGCAATATTGTAACAAAGTCAATAAAGACTTTAAAAATGGCTCATATTTTTTTAAAAAAAATCTTAAAACAACAACAACAAAGACAATACAAGTGTCTTCCTGTAAGACATCCTAGAGTCCTACCCATTGGTACTAATTCCCACCAAAAAAAAGCAAAAGGGACAGGAGCTCTGCCATTTTATGAAAATCTGTTTGGTCCTTTCTCTGGTCTGTTAAGTGCCGTCCTGATTTCCTTAATGACCTGGAGTGCATGTGTATCTCCGAGGCCACTAAGACCACGCTGTGTACTGAGACTTGTGCTTTTCAGGTCGGACTCTCTGGAGCTGAAGAGACCAACACCATCTCTGCAAAACAACAAGCAAAGCCAAGAAGCCCGCTTATAGCAGGATCATGGTGGTCGATGACTGCAGGCAGCCGACAGGCAAGTCCAGAGCATCTTTCAGGGGTTTTATGCTGACAGCTTTGGCTTCCTTATCTTGTACATATTTGGTTTTGAGAACGCAAGGAATTTGCTAGCTGAGCAAGTTTATCCACTGCTTTCTAAGCAGGCTGTTTCCCACTGAGGTCTGTTTCTGAAAAATTCTCTCGGCAAACTTTGCTGCCAAAGCAGCACACGGTTCAGTGGGACGGTTTAAACCTGAGACAAGTCCTCTCTAAAATCCCAACGTGTATGGTATGGAAACGACTCTGAAATAGAGGTACCTGGACTTACTATTAAAACTCACGGCAAAGTCTAGGAGGACATCAACCTTCCTCCTGCACAGGATGCATGAGAGGAGGAAGCCCATGGGGCAGGGTGTTTGCTGAGCGCCCCCTGCAACAGGAGATATTACCTCATTCACTGGTGAGGTAACTGAAGATCACAGAAGTGAATCAACCTGGCCAAGTTAAAATCCTAAATGGCAGAACAGGAATTCAAAATCAAGTTTCACAGTATAAGACTGGTTGTGATACACAGGTATATTCCTCTTATCCCAACAGGTTGACCAACTCTGCAATTAAAAATCACCAAAGTATAGACTTTTAAAGACCATTATGCAATGAGCTGGAGCATGAATTTATGAAAAATAGAAAAATCAAGGTCCAGATTAATGACCTGCCAAAATCATAAAGTTAATGTGGTTTTCCAATTTGTAAGTGACCCCTGAACACTGTATCTTAACCTTCTTTGGAAAATTAGTGACAACCTGGAAGCTCTTGGTTTTTCTTGTATTTCATTTCCTCACATGTATCTTTATCAGAAAAATATACATTAATATATGTTATGGAGATGAGTCCAGAAGTATAGGCTGATTTAATTAGGGTTGGTTCACAGATAAGAATGGCCAAAAGCCAGGATAAAATGAAATAGAACTCTTGCACCATCTAGTGATAAAACTCTCTCTTTGCAGGAAAACCAACTAATATATTTCCATTTTACAATTCAATCCCTAGAACTCTGAGCCTGAAGAATATTCATAAAATTGGCCAAAAGAAAAATGATAACAATGAATTGTTGTTTAGTTACTAAGTCGTGTCCGACTCTTTTGCAGCCTCATGGTCTGTATCCCGCCAGGCTCCTCTGTCCATAGGATTCTTCAGGCAAGAATACTGGAGTGGGTTGCCATTTCCCTCTCCAGGGCATCTTCTGGACCCAGGGATCAAGCCAGCATCTCCTGCATTGACAGGTGGATTCTTTACCACTTGAGCCATCAGGGAAGCCCCAAGAACAAAGAATACAGAAAATTAAAAGTAGACAAACAGGAATAGTAAAATGGGACAGATTATTCTGTTAAGATTCTGATAGAAGCTGGATATAAACCCCAGTTCTACTCCTCAAATCTGCCACAGGTCCTGTTTACATTTTTCTTTATACCCTAAAACTTTAGGTACTATTTTATGAATTAACAAATGTTCAACTTCAAAGGTGGCTCTAGTGGTAAGGAATCTGTCTGCCAATGCAGGAGATGCAAGAAGTGCAGGTTCAGTCCCTGGTCGGGACAATCCCCTGGAGGAAGAAATGGCAACCCACTCGTTATTTTTGCCTTGAAAAACCCATGGACAGAGGAGACTGGCGGGCTACAGTCCGTGGGGTTGCAGAGAGTAGGGCACGACTGAGTGACTGAGCATATACACAACTTTAAAACGTCTAAGTGTCCACTTGATAAGTCTGAGATATTCCTCCTCCCCAATAACTCATTCTCCATCGGAAAACAAGCTCAGGACTTCCCTGATGGTCCAGTGGCTAAGATCCTGCCTGCCAATGAGGGGAACACGTGTTGACCCTTGGTCTGGGAAGGTGCCACAAGCCACAGGGCAACTGAGCCCGGGTGCCATGACCACTGAGCAGGCCTGACGCCACTGCTGCTCGCGCTGCGTCTGCACAAGAGAAGCCGCCGCAGGGAGAGGCCCGCGGGCTGCAATGAAGAGTGGCCCCGACTCATCACAACTAGAGAAAACAAAGCCTGCGTGCAGCACCGAAGACCCGGCACAGCCAAAAATATAAACTTTTTATAAAAGGAAGAAAGAAAACAAGTTCCGTCTAAGAACTGAGGATCTTTCTTCTAGATTACTTTCCCCTCTGGTCTTATTCTAAATGGGTGGCAACAGATATGAAATCCAATGCTTTCTTTCGATGCTCAGTGAATTATCAAGATACCCAAAGACAGATTTCCTTTTACAAAAATACTATAAAAATATTACTTCAAGAGCTCAAAAGAATAAAATCAAAAAGGAAAATTTTAATCTCAAGATTTTTATCTTAAGGACCTTTTAAGACTCATGGTCAGGAAGGAAAATATATTTAATAATTTTATAAATCTTATGGTTGAATGAAGAAGTTACCTAGAAAAAAGAAAATACATTTTAATGAAGCAATACATGAAATAAGTCAGTATATGTGGGGGAAAAAAAAAGTTTACTTATACTTTCTTTGCACAATTTTTAAAGTTAATCAAGTTTTCATACCAGCAGGGTTTGTTAACAATTACAGTCACTGGCTTTGTTGGCCCCAATCTCTTTTTAGGCTGGAGATTAGTGGACCCTAACTGGGTAACTAGTACCATGCCTTAGGAATCCCCAACAAAAATTCAAAATATGCTTAGATTTGGCAATACAAATCTTGAGGATGATTTTTCAAATCCCCGTATTGCCATCTGGTCTTTGTCTTACCTCATTACAGAGCTTCCCTGGTAGCTCAGTTGGTAAAGAATTCGATTGCAATGCAGGAGACCTCGGTTCGATCCCTGCGTTGGGAAGATCCCCTGGAGCAGGGAATGACTACTCACTCGTGCTCTGGCCTGAAGAATTCCATGGGCTGTATAGTCCAAGGGGCTGCAAAGAGTCGGACACGACTGAGTGACTGACCGATCTCATTACCGGCTCCCTGATACTTCGCAGAAACCAGCACAGCACAGTGGGGGAAAAATATAGGTAATAAAATAAGAAAAGCCCACTTCAGCATTATTAGCTGTGTGACTTTGAGAAGCTGCTCACCCTCTCTGAACCTCAAATGCGTCACTCATAAAGTGAAGGATTACCTTCAGAATTCTTAGTAATCCCCTTAGCCTGAAAGGCTACGTGTTAAAGAATGCCTATGAGGTGTCTAACAGACTAAGTACTCAGTAAAGGGTAGTCATTTATTAATAAAAGTGACAATGGGCTCTTTAATACAGTGATCCTTAGAAGCAGATCCTTATGTGGCCTGGCACTGTCCTCCGTAAAACTGTGAAGTAGGCCAGGTTTGTCTCTTACATGTGATCAACTTCTCAGTGCTATCTTCCAAATCCACTGTAAAACTGGCCCAGAAAAGCCGACCAAAGGGTAAGAGGAGACACTTGGCCTTGTGTCAGGTTTGAGTCTGCAAGGAATGAGTTGAAAATGTATGTCATAAAGAGACACACACCCTATAAAGCTTTTAAAGACAGGTTTATTTATATATAAGTGCATGAAGTTGAATACAGAAACTTTATTAAAATACTGTATATTACAAATTTTAACCCAATAAATTCTGTGTAATGACATTTAAGTGCTGGAACAGTTGTTCTGTGTGTATCAGTAAAGAGTTCACCCTGTACATTACAAAGCGGAGAGACACATACGGACCTCAGAAATGGTCCTGAGATTAGACGGTGTGTGATGTTAATTGTGCATCTTTTCTGTAAAGCAATGAATTGGAACCTAGACCTTGTCTTTGCAGACCAACGTTCTGTAAATCAAAAATAACTTGCATATATTTATTGCTGCCCTTTGAAGAAAATGAGTGGTGGAAAATAATTTAAAAATAAAGATCAACATTTCTATGCTTACCACAATCAAACCCGATGCTTACTACAATTAAAATTCACTGCAAAGTTTGTGTTCTCCGGGAAAGTACACTATATACACCATGGGATTTGTACATGAGTTGGAAATAAAAAATTGCTTATATAAAATTAAAAATCAATAGTATACAATATTTACAGCTTGTTAGGCATTATAAATAAACATACTTTTTAAATAACCCTTCAAAATTAAACTGTATTATGTAAACATGCAGCACACATACTCATACAGTGTAGATTACAGTCTTAACAGAAGGGGGGACTTTGTGTTCACATAATGCAGGTTACTTCGTCACATACACCTCTGTTTTGTGCACACCCCTCCAAGGTTTCTTCTTCCTGTCTTTAAGTTTCACAGTACATTAAGTGTTTCTAGAGTAAAAAACAAAAAGTCCCTGACGGTAAACATATTCCTAAAAGTGACAATTAAGTGTCTGCCCTTGAACTACAATACGAAGCTGACACTGTTCACGCTAGTGTCTCCAGTTTACAACAAAACCAAGTTTTAACATTCCACATTTAACTGTCTTGACTACATTTTCTCCCATTTCAAACTTACTTGGAAAGAGGAAAAAAACAAAACAAACACCACACATCATGATAATGTAATGAAAGCAGTTGTCATCTGTCAAGGATGAAATAACTGACTGTTTACTAAACCACAAGGAGTTAATTCAATTACATCCTTCCTCAGCTCTGAATTCCCAGCAACAGGCATACCAATCCTGAATTCTGCTAAATTCACTTTGCGAAAGTATCTTAACTTCCAAGGCACTAAGGCATCATTTAGCTTTTAAAAACTGCACTGTGGTTTACTAAATGATTCATCAGTGGTCTGAGCATTAACACAGTTTGCAAGTGAGTTTGTAATACCTATCAGGCAAACTATATTTTTGCTATGTAAATAAGAACATTTTAGCTGATTGAGATACAGTTGATCCCCTTGTTCTAGAATGACTAGAGTCAGGAGTTAATACTTCATGGTAGAATCCTATGAATTTTAACCTAGTTAATTAAATGAACTAAAATGAAAAATACTGTGGAATTGTATACTGTTCATCTAAATATGCAGAGCTCGTGTGTGTGTGTGTGTGTGTTTGGGAGACAGCCAGAACTTTAAAAATTCCTCCAGTGTAAATGCATGTGATATCACAAATACTAAGAAAGCGTCAATAATCAGACTCTCAACTCATCCAGTATTGAAAGTAAATCATTTTTAATTCAAACAGGTGCCTCTCTTTTGCCTTCTATGGAGAGAACTTAAAAATGTCCCTACCCAAAGATACTTAGTGAGGACGTATAAATACGTTAAAGACAAAGGAAACTTCTCACCACCAACAGTACTATCAAGTTACCATTCATTTATACAGGGCTATAAAAAAGGGATGATCTTTAGAAATTACCAATATGCAATATGTTCAGAAGAAAGAGTGTTACAGTTATGGTGATTATACATGATAGCTCCTCTTCCTATGTATTTATGTTACACTGCTTCCCAGTTTCAGTTACATACTTAAACGCAGTCCCCAAAAGAGGACAGGCACATCACCTCTGAGCGGAGATATATATTGGTACAGGACACCATCCTAAAAAAAAAACCACATAGGAGGTCCATGCTCTCTTGATTTGTTTACAGTATTTAATTTTCAGCAAGATTACAGCTGCATAACTGTAAGGTGTTGAGAACATTCTCTTCTAAACCAGCACTTCTGATTCTATCAACAAACTGTACATATGTTTAAACTACCCCGTATGATATGTGTATGGAAGAGGGAGGAATATTAAAAAAAAAACACTGCTAAATTAGTTCTCAAAAATCAAGACAGGGTTATTATGAAACCTCAACATACATGCAATGAACATAAAGAATGTGAAAACAAGGCCCCTGTGCTCAGGGCAGGAGATGGTTACAGCTCAGCACACTGAGAAATTTGGGTGTTTCCACTAATCTAATAATGTATTAACCGGTTTATCTCCACATTTACAGAAAATACTGTATATAGTAAGCGTTACTTTCTCTAAACAAATTCATAGATAAATTTTTAGACAACAGCTTCAGCCACCTCCTCAAAAACACCGTGTTGCCTACCCTGAACAGAGGTCTCTGAGGGAGTGGGGCAAACCGACCACAACACGCACGAAACCGGAGAACGATCTCATGCTCTGTGGTGCGTTTAGTCTCACATATAAAGAAACGCGTTTTGCAAACATGCAGTAAACATACTCACGCGGTGGCATCTGTAGTCTTACCAGAAGGGGAACCTGCGCTCACATACTGCAGGGCGTTTTGTCAAATGCGTCTGTCTTTGTGCATTACCCTTCCAACCTTTCTTCCCATCTTTAAACTTTCCCCCTGCTATAAATACTACTACATGTTTGAACATTTTTATCATTTTTTAATCAAATAATGTCCTTTTTATGCTGCAGTCTTCCTCCGCAATGTTATAAAAAGGACAGGAAAAGGGAAATTGCTGGTCAATTTCAACCACAGACATTCTCAGCCTTGAAACCGTTTACCCAGTTACCCAAGTGTTGCCAAACTTCTCTGCAATCTAGGTCACTACAATTTTTTCAGTAACTTTCCATTCTTCACATCTTAAAAACAAATAGCGACTCTTTGAAGAATTCTAAGACTTTCAGAGAGACACGTTTGTTACAAGAGTCAAGTGGCTTGAGAATATTTCAGAAAGTCCCCAACATCTTATTATCTCTTGAATTATAAAATGGACATAAATTTAAAACAAAAGTATTACCTTTTAAGTTAAAAACAAACAAACAACAAGTAGGGCTGAAGCACGTTTGCTCCAGGGGAGGAGGGACATGGCAGACAGCACTGCCGAGTTATGTTCTCCTGCAGGCTGGGGTGGCAGGAGAGAGGTGGATGCATGGGCGAGGGGTAACCTCCCCATGCCTAGAACAAGCAGAGTAAGCTGCATGCAGTGGAGATTCAATGGATATTACGCAAGCCAGAGAAAATAAGGGGTAAGTCCTGACCACTTCTCACCTTTCCTGTTTTTTAACTAGTAATACGCACAGCCTGATACTGATTCCTGCCTGCCCTGGCCATTTCTATCACCACCAGCCCCCAGAAGCACTCTTGGAAAAATATCTGGTGATTTAAAAAAAAAAGAGGTTGAAAGTAAGTAAAGAAAGCAACATAAGAGAATTTTTTTTTAAAGTTTCCTTCTTAAAATACATGTAGGGGAAATGTGGAAATGAAAGACAATAGATGAATCTTACAAAACAATGTATTAACTTGGTATTGCAAAGTTTAATTTAAAAAATTAAAATGACTATCGATCATTTCCTATTAAATACTGAGTATTTTCTTAGTATCTACAGGGGACTGATTCCAGGACCCCCGTGGGTACCAAACTTTGAGGATGCTCAAGGTCCTTATGGAAAACAGTGCAGCCCTTGCATTTAACCCACACACACCCTCCTATATAACTTTAAGTCATCCCTTGATTACTTATACTACTTCACACGATGTAAATGCTGTGTAAACACTATGAAAATGTTCTGTGTGGGGCATTTTGCTTTTTGGAGCTTTCTGGATCTTCTTTCCAAATATTTCCATCCAAGGTTGGCTGAATCCCTGAATGTGGAACCACAGATACGGAGGGCAAACTACGCACTTCCACCGTAAACAAACGGTCAGCAAGTGAGAGGTCCTGGATTCAAGCCTGTGTCACCGGCGTGGTTCCAGTGTTCTCGTTGCTGTGCCACAGCAGTGGGGTCTCAGTTTCTAAAATTCCACTTGGTGAATGAGAAAAGTCAGAACTGGGGGAGGGGGCGGGCTGGGGGCTCTCAACTAGAAGCAGGATGTTCTCCCAACTGTTTTAGGATTTAAATCGTCTCAGTAGCTCTTGGTGGACTCAAGCGCAGGGATCCCATTTGGAGGTATCCTGTGCTTACTACAGAAAATACTAGGCTCAGCACTTTGTATATATTAGATCCACCAAAAATGCTTACAAAATTGAATTAGTTGGTATGTAAGTGCCAGCCTGGGCACATTGACTTGGCAGCTCCATTCTCCAGATCTTTATTACAGGTTCTCTAAACATGTTTTCCAAGAACATTTTTTTTAAACTTGTTCTTGTTCCTTATACCACAAATAGGACATATGGGGTAGCTCATTTCTTTATTTCTCACTTAAAGTACAAACAAAATCTTCACATTTTGGGAGGATAGTGGAAACACATTCTGCAAATACCAAGAAAGCACACTGGGTTACAAACTGTGAACCTGCTCGGTAAACACACAGACCTAAAGGAAGAGTGAGTAACTAGTGTGAACACGGAGTACGGCCCGAGTTTAGGACTCATGTTATTCTAGACAACCAGTGGGACTGTCCAGGGGGGACTGCTGGCACCTTCTTCATTTAAAGCATTTTAAATTTTAAGCATCACTTGTAGCTCAGATGAGACCCCCTAACTCTGATCTATGGACATTTCTAACCAGTGTGTTAAGTAATTAATGATTAGTTTGGGCAGACAGGAGTCTCTTTCTCAAGGAACTGATTTCACTGTCAGCCATATTTTATTAGCATTTCTTAAGATAAAGATCTATAAACTGCCGAGGCTCTCAGCCCCCTTTCCTCTTGCATTTATCACACACACAAAAAAGTTTACTGCTAAATCACATACAAATTTTAAGAATAACCCAAATATATCAATATGGGCTTTTGTTATATCACAAACAAGGATATCTAGCACTAAGAAACCAAGAAAAATTTCCCCCAATTCAAAAATCTCAAACTTCCTCAAATCTGTTTAAAAGATCATTCAACTGAGCAAATACATTAAATTCTCCATTACATCAAAGTGCTCACTGAACAAAAGCTTTTCAATTAGACTCTATTCATATACAGCAGCTTTACATATATATGTGTGTGTGTGTGTGTATAATGACATATATGTGTATAGACATATATCATTAAATGTTTTCTTTGCCTCTATAAGAAAACCATTGACCTTTTAAAAAAAATCTCATAGAAACAGCTATTAAAACATTTCATCCATTCACACTATCAGCTGCATTTCACAACATCAGAAGAGTAACGGCTGCACAAAATCCCAATGAAAGTAACTAAGAACAATGGAAGAAACCAAAATTCCCCCCACAGTTAAAAGCACAGGCGCAGGCACACACGCACAGCTCACAATATGAAGCGACCTGATAATGAGATAGTTGCAGGACACGCTACAAACCGATCCACCTTCTTATACTTCTATCCGAGAGCAGAAACAGGAGTTTAAATCTCTTTGGTCCATGCAGCCATACATTTAACATGTCCAAGTTATTTTCTGGCTAATTTCAGATTCTGAACCACGTGCCCCAGCTACCTTACCAAGATAACTTTCTGAAAACATAAACTAATCACGTGTTAAAATAAATATTCATTTCTGTAGAATCTCAATTTCAATACATTATTGATAATTTCTCCCCAGGAATATGAACACTTTAAATTACTGACAGAATAACCAAAGTAAAGGAAGAAAGTGATTCAAATCTAACTGAAAAGGAAAAGTCAAGTGGACTTGGGAGATTTAGACCTAAATTTAAGAAAACATCAGGAATATAAAGAACATGTGAAACTAATTTCAGGCTAAACATAATAAAAATAATCCACTTTAAGATTTAAAGATCTCTAAGAATGCATAGTTGCTTCTTGGCTTCTATTAAAACAGATTTCCAAACCACAGTGTTATTAAATTACCCCACCCCAAACTGGCTTCCATACTGGAAAAATACCCCCAACACATCATCGAGTTGTTGATGTATTCTGCTTTTTGGTAGAGAAAAGGTGTCGTGGGTAACAAAGGTCTTAAATTTGAATGGGGCCTAGTAGAAGCTTACTTGTTACCAAGTTAGACTATAAAAGAGTGAGGCTAGAGTATGGAGATTATCTTTTGGATTGTCCATAACTTCATATTTTCTGCAATTGGCTCTTCTGTTGAATTAACATATATGCAATCATGGGCTTCTCTGGTGGCTCAGTGGTAAAGAATCCGCCTGCCAATGTAGGAGATGCATGTTCAGTCCCTGGGTCAGGAAGATCCCCTGGAGAAGGAAGTGGCTCCCCACTCCAGTATTCTTGCCTAGAGAATCCCATGGACAGAGGAGTGTGAGAGGGGCTACGGTCTGTGGGGTCACAAAGAGTCAGACATGAATAGCAACTAAACAACAATGTATAATTGCATCTAGTATTCGAAAAAGTCTCAGTAGGAGATGAATTCAACCAGTTTCTACGCTTCCCTTACTTCTTACACTCTTAAATACAATTACATATGGCCAAAACCTCTTAAAATGTTTTATACCAATAACTTTTCATTCTAATAAATATCACTATAGGTGCTAGTAAATTTAAATAACAGAATGAAACAAGAGTTGAAAAACTGAAATGAATCACTTAAATATATGTTCAACACTGTACTGATATGCTGAGAGTAACTGCCAAATTTTAAATTTACTATATTCCCCAATTTTTACTTAGAGAAATTATGATGCTACCACACAGCCAAAATAAGATCGTTCATTATTCTTCCTATATGACTTGTTTCTTAACTACAAGTGAGGCTTCTTGTTTTCACAGCCTAATTTAGGCCACTCTTTATATATATTTGATACTCCAGGATGAAAGATTGCTTACATTTTGTCAAAAATCAAGATATATGCAACAAGTAATATAATCCCACTGAGATACCAGTTGTAAAGATGTTTTCTCCATGAGATACATGGCAGAAACTTTCTTCAGAAGGATCAAGAATAGGATGTGTATTTCAGACTTTTCTTACAAAATTTATAAGAAAATTTTCAAATTAAATTTTCATGACACACAAACTACAATCAATATGTGTGACCCAAAAAGTTTTTAAATTCATAGCAACAGAATGTTTATGCATGAGGGAAACTATTAAAGAGTGTTATCTGAGTGAGTGAAAAGGATGCACCCTATAGATCTACTTTGAATCCTTGAAAGAGTCTAGCAGTTCTCCATTCAGTATTATTTTCCACGAAAAGTAAATAACAATAAATACCTAGTTTATATGAAAGCCCTAAATCCCAGAAACGTTCAACATTAAAAATCAGGTAATTTGTCTCATAATAAATGACTTGATATTCAGCACTCATACAGGATTTAGCATTACAAAACAAAATTTCTCACTACATCACCTGAATTCATGTCAAATATGTTCACAGCACTCATCTACAGCTACACTTGCAAATTTCACATGATCAATGTTAAAAAAAAAAAAAAGAGTTTGGCACATGTATCAATTCTTCAAAACGTCCCTGTAACTTAACACAACACTGTTAAGAATGATGATTCAACACCAGTGTTAACCTGATTGGCAGCTAAACAAGGTGCTTTTTCTTGTAGCTTCACGCAGCAGTGCGCCTTGCCCGGGACGGAGGCACGTAAGGTGCGGTGCGGTAGTGCAATCATTGAACACCAGAGGGCGATCTTCCCACACGGCCCGAGGCCTTGTGTTTCGACCTGCTCCTTCCACGTCCTTGTACCGTCTCACGCCCACTCGCTAACGATGCCGTTTTCAGAGAATCTGTACGTCTGTTTCCTTATGTGAAGTAAAGACATTCCCACAGAAACCTCAGAGTGTGGCGAGGATCCTTGAGAAGGAGATGATGAGAGTCAGTACTGTCTGCCCAACGCCCCACACCAGGGCTTCCAAGGGGGCCATGTTCTTCCCGGCCACTCGGTAAATGCCGGCCACGGCTGCACCTGGCGAGAGAGGAGACGACACGTTCACTCCCGAGGCTCGCTGCAGGGCTGCCGCCTGGGCTCGCCTTCCCGGGAGCCAGACAGCAAGCCACCAGGCATTCTCATTCTACAGTTCTCTGCGAAAGAGTTTCCATGCGACTGGTACAAGTTACACTCTACCATACCACATTCACCCACAAAACCGAATAACAGGCTTTTCAATTCGACTGCAAAATATGTATTTATGGTATACGCTGCTTACTTGACACAAGATATGTTCATAAAAAAATGAATCACTCATTAATCTCTCAGCTGGGTGTTGACTCGGCCAGATCCCATCAGCACTTTTAAAAACATATGACACAATATATTGATGATTATAAATAATAATATAGAAAAACCACACAATATAATTTCTAAATTATTCAAGAAAAAGTTAATATTAAAGAAATTTTTATTTCTTTCAGTAAAATGAATTCTTAAACGTCATAAATAATATCAGAATTTTGAATAATGTACTTTACAATCTACCGTATAAAATGGTTTAAGTATTTGAATAAAACTGTAAAATTATCTGGAGACTACTATTTTGACATCTAATAAAAGTGGGAGATGAACCTGACATCTGTTTTAGGAAAATGCTTTAGATATCAGGCACTTCTGAGAATGAGAGACTCTCGGGCACCTTAGTGCCCTGAGGCTCTGGCTCAATACTTTCATCTTACTGCTACAGTATATATAATGGGATCTAAGAGTCTGACTTTAAAAGTACACTCAGAAATCATAAAAGGAGGAAACGTTTAAACTACGGTTATGGCATTGAACAGGTTGAGAAGGCCTTAAAACTTTTGTCTGGAAAAAACTGTCTATATATTCCTAGAATGGTCAAACAAAAGGAAAGAAGAACAGAAATGTTATTTGAAGACACTTGAATTAAATCATTTGAGATAGAAATCTACTCACAAAAATTAGCTAAGAATTAATTCCATAGTTCACCTAAATTTTCCAAATAAAAATTATTATAGTCCTCTATTGAAGATACAAATAGGAAAAGCAAATTATTAATTTAAGCCAAGGGCTTTCGTATACATATTTTAAAGAAAGAAATTAAAATGCATAGTATATTTATAGTATATATGTAACTTGTCAGAAAATTTACAAATATCATCTTAAATATCATACCACTCCTGAGTATTATCACTTAATTTAAAGATGAAAAAAAGAGAGGTTCAGAGAGTTTCAGTTACTAGTCCAAGAAAATACATTTAAGTATAGAGCTGGAATTTCAATCCAGGTTAGTCTGGCTATAAATCTCCAAATCATTCTATTTTACATTTACACCAAGTGAAAAAATAGAATAAGAAATTCAGTAACTGATAATTACATCAATATTAAATAAAATTCCTAGGAGCACCAACATTTATTCAATCAAGTAGAAAACTTCACTAGTGTAATTGGTCATATCCTTGAATTTTAATTTTTTTTTTGGCTACACAATGCAGCATGCAGGAATTCAGTTCCCCAACCAGGGATCAAACTCAAACCCTCTGCAATGGAAGTGGGGAGTCTTAACCACCAGACCACCAGGGAAGCCCTATCCTCAAATTTTAGAATTGGATAACAACCTGAAAAAAATTTAAATATCTTAGGCTTCTTTGTTATCAGAAAATATGTTAAAATAAACCTGAGAAATACTGTTTTCACTTTGGATTTTCCCTAGTTTTCCATGACTATCTTCAATTTTAAAAACCGCAATTTGGCCTCCATTCTCCAGCACTAAATTCCCCTGGTGGCTCAGATGGTAAAGAATCCGCCTGCAATGCAGGAGACGTGGGTTCGATCCTTGGGTTAGGAAGATCCCCTGGAGGAGGGAACGGTAACCCATTCCAGTATTCTTGCCTGGAGAAGCCCCACAGACAGAGGAGCCTGGCGGGCGACAGTCCATGGGGTCACAAAGAGACTGAGCAACTAAAAAGAAAAAAAATTTCAAAAATGATCCAAGAGGTGAAAAACATAAGCTCAGGCTGCCTGCTGCTGCTGCTGCTAAGTTGCTTCAGTCGTGTCCTACTCTGTACGACCCCAGACGGCAGCCCACCAGGCTCCTCTGTCCCTGGGATTCTCCAGGCAAGAATACTGGAGTGGGTTGCCATTGCCTTCTCCAATGCATGAAAGTGAAAAGTGAAGTCGCTCAGTCGTGCCTGACTCTTCTCGACCCCATGGACTGCAGCCTATCAGGCTCCTCCATCCATGGAATTTTCCAGGCAAGAGTACTGGAGTGGGGTGCCATTGCCTTCTCAGGCTGCCTGGGAAGTACCAAATATTTAATTCCAACAACTCATGCTTATATAAGGTTAGGAACATGGATTTTGGAGTTAGACTTGTGGGTTAAAATCCGAGCTCACTTATTAGTAGCTGTGTGACAATGAGCAATCACCTAACCTCTCTGTGCCTCATTCCCTCAAATGTAAAATGGGTGGGTATGAAGAGTAAGAGATAATATTTGGAAAGTATTTAGAACAGTGTCTGGCCCTACTATGTACTCCAACTTTTGATTAGTAGTTGTCTAAGTAGTACATGATAAATGAATTTCCAATCAGTGATTCATCATTCAATCAGTTCAGTTCAGTCACTCAGTCATGCTCGACTCTTTGTGACCCCATGAACCGCAGCACGCCAGGCCTCCATGTCCATCAACAACTCCCGGAGCTTACCCAAACTCATATCCATCGAATCAGTGATGCCATCCAACCATCTTATCCTCTGTTGTCCCCTTCTCCTCCCACCTTCAATCTTTCCCAGCATCAGGGTCTTTTCCAATGAGTCAGTTCTTCACATCAGGTAGTCAAAGGATTGGAGTTTCAGCTTCAGCATCAGTCCTTCCAATGAATATTCAGGACTGATCTCCTTTAGGATGGACTGGTTGGATCTCCTTGCAGTCCAAGGGACTCTCAAGAGTCTTCTCCAACATCACAGCTCAAAAGCATCAATTCTTCGGTGCTCAGCTTTATAGTCCAACTCTCACATCCATACATGACCACTGGAAAAACCACAGCTTTGACTAGACGGACCTCTGTTGGTAAAGTAATGTCTCTCCTTTTTAATATGCTGTCTAGATTTGGTCATAGCTTTTCTTCCAAGGAGCAAGCATCATTTAACTTCATGGCTGCGGTCACCATCTGCAATGATTTTGGAGCCCAAAATACAGTCTCACTGTTTCACTGTTTCCCCATCTATTTGCCATGAAGTAATGGGACAAGATGCCATGATCTTAGTTTTCTGAATGTTGAGTTTTAAGCCAACGTTTTCACTCTCCTTTTTCATTTTCATCAAGAGGCTCTTTAGTTCTTCTTTGCTTTCTGCCATAAGGGTGGTATCATCTGCATATCTGAGGTTACTGATATTTCTTCCAGCAATCTTGATCCCAGCTGGTGCTTCATCCAGCCCAGCGTTTCTCATGATGTACTCTGCATATCAGTTAAATAAACAGTGTGACAATATACAGCCTTGACATACTCCTTTCCCTATTTGGAACCACCTCTGTTGTTCCACGTCCAGTTCTAACTATTGCTTTCTGACCTGCATCCAGATTTCTCAAGAGGCAGGTCAGGTGGTCTGACATTGCCATCTCTTTAAGAATTTTCCACAGTTTGTTGTGATCCACACGGTCAAAGGCTTTGGCGTAGTCAATAAAGCAAAAGTAGATGTTTTTCTGGAACTCTCTTGCTTTTTTGATGATCCAGCAGATATTTGCAATTTGATCTCTGGTTCCTCTGCCGTTTCTAAATCCAGCTTGAACATCTGGAAGTTCATGGTTCACGTACTATTGAAGTCTGGCTTGGAGAATTTTGAGCATTTCTTTGCTAGCAAGTAAGATGAATGTTGTATGGAACAACTGATAGCCATTTGGAAGAAATAAATCTAGGTCCCTATTTCACACCACTCCCCAAAGTAAATTTCAGATGGATTAAAAAACTAGTTGTTAAAAACAAATAAATAAAATGAATTTCCCTTGGAAGGTTGTACTGTTCAAGGAAAAGCTTAACACAACCGTAAATAATCCACTTTTCTTTATACTTTCAAGAACAGAGGGTAAGATCTTCAAGACTATGATGTTAAGAGTAGAAAACCCAGTGTAAAACTCCAGTTTCCAAAATCAAGGGAGACACTGTAGTGTTATACAGAAAATAAAATGAAGAACCATATTCCTCCCTGTGGATGATCAGGAACCAGTGTGTGAGTCACAGCTTCCCCCTGAAGGCAGCACCGCACAGCAGTTCCACCGCACTGCATCACTGCGAGACCCGAAGCACTAGCCAGAGAGGACCGCTCCCGTGGGACTCTTCAGCAAAATGATCACAAAGAAGACAATTTTGTGTGCCTATTAAATGGTTTTGGAAGCTGCTATTAAATACTGAGCAGACAGGAAGCAGTATTTACAAAATATATGTAGATTATAAAATTAAAGCCAACAGCTGCCCAAGTACCATCATCCAACTGTACACAGGAACGTTACTGTTTTACGTGAGGCTCCCACGGACTCCCCTGTCACACCCCAATTCCTCCCAAGTTTGGTTTTCATCATTCCTTTGCTTTTCTTCAGCATTACCACCTGCCTATATCCTCAGATATTACTGAATTTTTTAAATAAGCAAATTTTATATAAATTGATACTCTAAGTATTTTGGAATTTTTGGCTGTTTGTGGCTCAGATGGTAAAGAATCCACCTGCAATGTGGGAGACCTAGGTTCAGTCCCTGGGTTGGGAAGATCCCCTGGAGGAGGACATGGCAACTCACTCCAGTATTCTTGCCTGGAGAATCCCATGGACAGAGCCTGTAGCCTGGTGGGCTACAGTCCATAGGGTTGCAAAGAGTTGGACACGACTGAGCAACTAAGCACAGCACATATGTCAGGAAATTATCCAGGCTGTTGTATAATATGGAGCTGTAATTCATACATTTCCACTGTTGTGCAGAATTCTAAGTATGGATATACCACAACCTATTTTTCCATTTTAATGTGGATGACACTGTTTCTAATCCTTAACAATGACAAACCCTGCTTCTGTGAACATCCTTGTAACATGACCCCCAGCACACATACTAAATCGAGTTTCCCTATAACATGTGGGTATGCCTGTTATGGCATTTTCAACTTTACTAGGTAATGCCAACTTGTTCCAAAGTATTTGAACCAATTTATATTCCATTTACTCCATATCCTCAGGAGCAGCTGATATCTTTAAAAACACTTTTTTTTTTTTTTTTGTCAATCTGGGTAAGAGATGTTATCTCTGCAATTAATTTGTGTTCCCCTGATATTTAATGTCACAGAGCTTTTCCTCATATATCATTCAAATTTGACCATTAGGGTTTCTACTTTTACGAAATGCTTGGCATATCTTTTATGCATTTTTCTACTGGACTGTCACTTTCTTATTTGATTCATAGGGTTTTTAAAAACATAGTTTGGATATTAATCTATTGACATTTATATAAGCTAACAAATGTCTTACCCCAACTTGTGCTTTAGTTTTCACTCTTGTTAAGGTATATTTTGCTGAACAATAGCCAGCTGAAAAAGTACAAATATTGTGATCCTTATTTTCTTGGTGAAATATATGCAAGAATGAAGAGGGTAGAAGTATAATAGGGTGCATGAAATAAATGAAACATGTTTGGAATGGCCACTGTGAACAATGGCAGAAGGTATCAGCTGCTGCTGCTGCTGCTGCTGCTGCTAAGTCGCTTCAGTCGTGTCTGACTCTGTGCGACCCCATAGACGGCAGCCTACCAGGCTCCCCCATCCCTGGGATTCTCCAGGCAAGAACACTGGAGTGGGTTGCCATTTCCTTCTCCAATGCGTGAAAGTGAAAAGTGAAAGTGAAGTCGCTCAGTCGTGTCCGACTCTTAGCGACCCCACGGACTGCAGCCTACCAGGCTCCTCTGCCCATGGGATTTTCCAGGCAAGAGTACTGGAGTGGGGTGCCATTGCGTTCTCTGGAAGGTATCAGCTAGAAATAAGTAAAGATTCCCCAAAGCATTAAGGAGCTAGAGAAGACTGGTATAGCAAAGATGAAGTGGAGAAAACAATTCTGCTGAATTTTTTAAATGGTTTAAAAAAATCAAAAGAAGAGTATTATTTCATGATACATGAAAATTATATGAAATTCAAATTTCAATGTCCATAAACAAAGTTTCATTGGCATACACCCACAGTCATTTCTGATACTGAACTATCTTTGCATTTCCAGGATAACATTTTTTTTCAAACTTTAAACTTCTTGTTTCGAATTGGAGCAGAGGGATTAGCAATGCTGTGGTCGTTTCAGGTGAACAGTGAAGGTCCTGAGCAGTACATATACAAGCATCCATTCTTCCCCAAACTCCCCTCCCACCTAGGCTGGCACCTAACACTGAGTAGAGACCCACGTGCTGTACAGTAGGTCCTGGTTGGTAGGATAATATTCTTGAAGCAAATGAACCTATACTTTTCCATTTTTCTGTAGTCTTCATCTTGTTTAGCAAAAAGATTACAATGATTCAGCAAACATGCTGTGCACAGCTTTTAACCTTTCCATTTTCTGCAATAATCTGGATAAATAGGAACTGTTCCCAGAAAATCTGGTAGAACTCATCTGTAAACCTCATTTGAGACTGGACTTCTTTCAGGGAGGAGGGATCTTCAATATTTCAACTGTTTAACAATATTTATTGTATTACTCATATTTTCTATTTCTTCTTATGCCAATTTTAACAATTTATATTTAGGAATATATAGCTGTGTATAAAACTGCTATTTTTATAATTCTTTATTCTACCTTTATTGTCAAGCCTGTAGTTATTTCTTCTATTTTATCCCACATTTTATTTCTCTGTCTTAACTATTTTAGAGCTAAGGCAGAAATATATTCGGCTTATTATCTCTCTAGAAAATTAGTTTTTTGCTTTGTTATTAATCTTTCATAAACTTTACTTAAAAAACAGCAATTCTTTATACTAATAAAACTAAACAACATAATTTAAAAAAATACCATGTACAACAACATTAATGTAATAAGGGTTTAGGAATTAACTTAATCAAAATGTATAACTCTCCTATTGGGAGAAGAAAAAACTTTGAAACTCTAACAAAAGAACCAGAAAATGATCTGAACAAATGGGGATATATTACATGTTCTTGGGTGGAATAATTTAATATGTCAATTCTTCCCAAATTAACCTCTACCTTGTATTAAATCCCCACAAAAATCACAGTTATACTTTTTGAGGAATTCAGTAGACATATTCTAAAATTTATATGAAAGAATAAAGGTCCATAAATAGTTATGTGAACTTTGATAAAGAAAAAAATGAGGGACCAGCTCTACCAGATATTAAGAAACAGTACAAAACAGGAGAGATAAAAAATGAGACCTTGCTGAAACAACAGCTAAAAGGACTAAAAAAATCAGAACAGAGTTCAGAGACAGATCCATGTACCTTGAGAACATAGTATACAACAAAAGATGGATCAATGGATGGATTTTTTTTTAGAATGTAGTAAAAATTGACTTACTCTGTGGAAGGAAAAAAAAAAACAAACCTGAAATCCTACCTAATTCCAAAAATGAAGACAGACTCTAAACCAGAAGGCAGATTATGACCTGAATGTTCAACATCTGCCTTTGCAAATAAAGTTTTACTGGAAGAAACCACGCCCATTCATTTACTGGTAACTATGACAACTGCACCCATCTCACACGCTAGCAAAGTAATGCTCAAAATTCTCCAAGCCAGGCTTCAGCAATACATGAACCGTGAACTTCCAGATGTTCAAGCTGGTTTTAGAAAAGGCAGAGGAACCAGAGATCAAATTGCCAACATCCACTGGATCATGGAAAAAGCAAGAGAGTTCCAGAAAAACATCTATTTCTGCTTTATTGACTATGCCAAAGCCTTTGACTGTGTGGATCACAAGAAACTGTGGAAAATTCTTCAAGAGATGGGAATACCAGACCACCTGACCTGTCTCTTGAGAAACCTATAGGCAGATCAGGAAGCAACAGTTATAACTGGACATGGAACAACAGACTGGTTCCAAATAGGAAAAGGAGTACGTCAAGGCTGTATACTGTCACCCTGCTTATTTAACTTATGCAGCGTACATCATGAGAAACACTGGGCTGGAAGAAGCACAAGCTGGAATCAAGATTGCCGGGAGAAATATCAATAACCTCAGATATGCAGATGACACCAACCTTATGGCAGACAGTGAAGAGGAACTAAAAAGCCTCTTGATGAAAGTAAAAGAGGAGAGTGAAAAAGTTGGCTTAAAGCTCAACATTCAGAAAACTAAGATCATGGCATATGGTCCCAGCACTTTATGGGAAATAGATGGGGAAACAGTGGAAACAGTGTCAGACTTTATTTTTTGGGCTCCAAAATCACTGCAGATGGTGACTGCAGCCATGAAATTAAAAGACGCTTACTCCTTGGAAGGGAAGTTATGACCAACCTAGACAGCATATTCAAAAGCAGAGACATTAGTCTGTCAACAAAGGTCCATCTAGTCAAGGCTATGGTTTTTCCAGTGGTCATGTATGGATGTGAGAGTTGGACTGTGAAGAAAGCTGAGCGCCAAAGAATTGCTGCTTTTGAACTGTGGTGTTGGAGAAGACTCTTGAGAGTCCCTTGGACTGCAAGGAGTTCCAACCAGTCCATTCTAAAGGAGGTCAGCCCTGGGTGTTCTTTGGATGCTGAAGCTGAAACTCCAGTACTTTGGCCACCTCATGCAAAGAGTTGACTCACTGGAAAAGACTCTTATGCTGGGAGGGATTAGGGGCAGGAGGAAAAGGGGACAACAGACGATGAGATGGCTGGATGGCATCACCGACTTGATGGACGTGAGTTTGAGTGAAGTCCGTAAGAGTCGGACACGACTGAGCGACTGAACTGAACTGAACTGATGGCTGTTTTTAAGTCCTAATGGCAGAGCTGGAGAGTTGTGACAGAGACCATCTAGCCTGCAACATTTAAAACAGTTATTATCTGGCCTTTCAAGAAAAGTTTTGCTCAGTCCTGCTCTCGATAAAGACTTTACTACCAAGGTAAAACTATAAAATTAACAAAACACAATATATCAGAGTATCTTTTGACCTTAGTGTGGGGGAGAACATAAATAAAATTATGAATTATAAACCACAGGCAAAAAACTCTTTAAGCTGGTTACACAGAATAAGAATTTCTACTCAATGAACAGTATCATGGATGAAGGCACTGCTAAAAGACAAAGAAGTTATTTGAGAAGTACAAAACCAACAGGACACCAATGTATCTAAGAAACATCTATCATTTAATAAGAACAAGGACCCCAAAAGAAAAGCACAGAATTAAAAGTAGCAATTTGCAGGGAAAAAAACTAAATATATAATAAGAATAGAAAGAGATGTTCAAATACATTAGTAATCAGAGAAATGCAAATCAAACCAACAAAGAGATGTCACTAATTTAGCCCTCAGACTTGCTAAAATTAGACAGCAACACAATGCCAAGCAATGGCATTATATAGAAACCCATTTCCTCCCAATTCTGGTATTAACTATCAGTACTAACTAAAATGAAAATTCACCCTATCCTGGAAATAAACATCTAAGAGGTAGTAAAATATAATAGTTACGTATCTACATTCAGTCAGTCATCATTTTGCTGAATGGAATATATAGCTGTGACTGTGCTAGCGCTCACAAAATGCATTTAAGAAAATAAATGCAGGTAAATATTCACATTGGATAGTCTTCTTAATTCAAGTGTTTGCAGGTCAGAAAATTAGCCAGAAGAAATTTGTATGTTTCATTGTCAACCTGGATACAAGTTTTTACTCGAAATTGTGTCACACATATTTGTGATAGTCACTCAGTCATGTCCAACTCTTCGTGACCCCATGGAGTGTAGCCCATGGGCTCTTCTATCCATGGAATTCTCCAGGCAAATACTGGAGTGGGCTGCCATTCCCTTCTCCAGGGGCTCTTCCCAACCCAGGGATCAAACCCCACTCTCCTGCATTGCAGGCAAATTCTTTACAGTTTGAACCACCAAGGGAGCCCAGACATATTTGTAAGGAATTTTAAATATAACAGTTTCTAAAATCATTAGTTTGTTTTATTCTTGACTGAGTTGAAAGTAATACATAGGGGAGGAGCCAAGATGGCGGAGGAGTAGGACGGGGAGAACACTTTCTCCCCCACAAATTCATCAAAAAAGCATTTAAACGTCGAGTAAATTCCACAAAACAACTTCTGAATGCCGGCAGAGGACATCAGGCACCCAGAAAAGCAACCCAACTCTTCGAAAGGAGGTAGGAAAAAATATTAAAAACAAAAAAAAAAAGAGACAAAAGAGGGAGGGACGGAGTTCCGTCCCGGGAAGGGAATCTTAAAAAGAGAGAAGTTTCCAAACATCAGGAAACCTTCTCACTGCCGAATCTGCGCCGAGCTTTGGAAGCACAGAGGGCAATATAACAGGGAGAAAAAATAAATAAACAATTTAAAACTCGCAGATTGCGAGCCCTACGGTAACTCCCCCAGCGGAGAAGCAGCGCAGACGCCTGCATCCGCCATTAGCAAACCGGGGCTGGGCAGGGAGGCGCGGCGTGGGCTGCATCGCTGAGAGTAAGAATCTGGCCTGAATACCCTGAGCGCTATCTGAGCGAAATAATTTGGGCTAGCAAACCAGACTGTGGGATACCTACCACGCGAAAAGCCAGCCCTAACCTAAGACCGCCAGGCCCGTGCATGGAACAAAGGACTGAACAGAGATAGCCGGCTGCAGACCTTCCCCCTCCGGTGACAGGCAGCCAGAGCCGGAAGGGGGCAATCGCAGCCCCAGAGAGACATTATCTATAAAATTGTAAGCAGGCTTCTTTGCTAACTAAAACTTCTTGGGGGTCTGGACGGTCAACATCTGCCTGAGAAGGTGCGCCGGTTTTACATCCAGATAACCGAGTGGCGGGGAGGCGATAAGTCGCAGCATTGGCGCTCGCCTGGGAAGAGCAAATTGGCGCTCGGACCTGGGAAGAGCACAAAACGCAGGCCCAACTGAGTCTGCGCCTCTGAGGACTACCCGAGTGCCTGAACCTGAGCGGCTTGGACCTGGGAGGTGCATGCAGCCCAGGGCCAGCCTCGGATTGTTCCCGGCGGAACAACCTAGAGTCCGAGCAGTGTGGACAGGGAGGCTACACGCGCCGTGAGCGGGGGCAGACCCAGGGTGGCTGAGGCACTGCGAGCCCACGCCAGTGTTATTTGTTTGCAGCATCCCTCCCTCCCTCCCCACAGCGCGACTGAACAAGTAAGCCTAAAAAAAAAAAAAAAAAGTGTCCTCCACCGTGCCCTTTGAGTCAGGGCGGAAACCAGATACTGAAGAGACTAGCAAACAGAAGAAGATATAACAGAGGGAAACGCCTTGGAAGGTACAGGCAATAGATCAAAACCCTGTGGTTACTACGGACTACATAGGAAGGGGCCTATAGATCTTGAGAAATATAAATCTGACCAAGGAACTAGCCAAAAATGAACTGAACCCACAACACCCACAAAAAAAAACCCAAAAAAGCCCTAGATATATTTTTATTATTTTTACGATCATTCTTTCTTTTTTTTTTTTAATTAAAAAAAAAAATTTTAACTCCTCTATTGTTCCTTTATTTTTCACTTTTATAACCTATTACTTTGCAAAAAAAAAAAAAAAAAAGACCCTATTTTTTTCTTCTTCAGCAAACTTCATATATATATATTTTATAATTTTTTAACCTTGTTTTTTTTTGTTTGTTTGTTTTGTTTTTGTTTTTTTCTTCTTTTCTTTAACATTGTATTTTTGAAATTCCAAACTCTACTCTAGATTTTTAATTTTCGCTTTTGGTATATGTTATCAATTTTGTACCTATAGTTTTTTTTTTATATAATTTCTGTGACTTTTTTTTTTCTTCTTCTTCTCTGTTTCTTTCTCTTCTTCTTTTATATAACATTGTATATCTGAAATTCCAAACTTTACTCTAGATTTTTAATTTATGCTTTTTGGTATTTGATATCAATTTTGTACCTGTATTTTCTTTATAATTTTTGTGACATTGTTCGTATTTGTTTGTTTGTTTTCTCTCTTTATTTTTCTTCTTCTTCTTTTTTTTTTTTTTAACATTGTATTTTTGAAATTCCAAACTCTACTCTAGATTTTTAATTTTTGCTTTCTGGTATTAGTTATCAATTTTGTACCTGTACTTTCTTTATAATTTTCGCGACCTTGTTTGTTTTTGTTTGTTCGTTTTTTCTCTCTTTCTTTTCCTTCTTCTTTTCTTTAACATCGTATTTTTGAAATTCCAAACTCTACTCTAGATTTTTAATTTTCGCTTTCTGGTATTAGTTATCAATTTTGTACCTGTCCTTTCTTTATAATTTTCGCGACCTTGTTTGTTTTTGTTTGTTCGTTCTTTCTCTCTTTCTTTTCCTTCTTCTTTTCTTTAACATCGTATTTTTGAAATTCCAAACTCTACTCTAGATTTTTAATTTTTGCTTTTATGTATTTGTTACCAATTTTGTACCTTTAAGGACCCAATCTTCAGGACCCATTTTTCACTAGGGAGTGAGATTACTGGCTTGACTGCTCTCTCTCCCTTTGGACCCTCCTTTTTCTCCACCAGGTCGCCTGTGTCTCCTCCCTAACCCCTCTCTACTCTACCCAACTCTGTGAATTTCTGTGTGTTCCAGACGGTGGAGAACACTTAGGGAACTGATTACTGGCTGTATCTGTCTCCCTCCTTTTCATTCCCCCTTTTATCCTTCTGGCCACCTCTGTTACCTTCCTCCTTCTTCTCTTCTCTGTATAACCCCGTGAACATCTCTGAGTGGTCCAGTTGTGGAGGGCACATAAGGAAGTGACTACTGGCTAGCCCACTCTCTCCACTATTGATTCACCTCATCTCATTTGGGTCACCTCTAACTCCCTCCTCCCTCTTCTCTTCTCCATGTAACCCTGTGAACCTCTCTGAGTGACCCTCACTGTAGAGAAACTTATCATCTTTAATGTAGATGTTTTATCAATGGTGCTGTATAGAAGGAGAAGTTTTGAAACTACTGTAAAAATAAGACCGATAATCGGAAGCAGGAGACTTAAGTCCAAACCCTGACTCCAGGAAACTCCTGACTCCAAGGAACATTCATTGACAGGAGCTCATCAAATGCCTCCATACCGACACTGAAACCAAGCACCACACAAGGGCCAATAAGTTCCAGGGCAAGACATACCAAGCAAATTCTCCAGCAACAAAGGAACACAGCCCTGAGCTTCAAGATACAGGCTGCCTAAAGTCACCCCAAAACTATAGACATCTCATAACTCATTACTGGACATTTCATTGCACTCCAGAGAGAAGAAATACAGCTCCACCCACCAGAACACCGACACAAGCTTCCCTAACCAGGAAACCTTGACAAGCCACCTGTACAAACCCACACACAGTGAGGAAACGCCATAATAAAGAGAACTCCACAAACTGCCAGAATACAGAAAGGACACCCCAAACTCAGCAATTTAAACAAGATGAAGAGACAGAGGAATACTCAGCAGATAAAGGAACAGGATAAATGCCCACCAAACAAAACAAAAGAGGAAGAGATAGGGAATCTACCTGATAAAGAATTCCGAATAATGATAGTGAAATTGATCCAAAATCTTGAAACTAAAATGAAATCACAGATAAATAGCCTGGAGACAAGGATTGAGAAGATGCAAGAAAGGTTTAACAAGGACCTAGAAGAAATAAAAAAGAGTCAATATATAATGAATAATGCAATAAGTGAAATTAAAAACACTCTGGAGGCAACAAATAGTAGAATAACAGAGGCAGAAGACAGGATTAGTGAATTAGAAGATAGAATGGTAGAAATAAATGAATCAGAGAGGATAAAAGAAAAACGAATTAAAAGAAATGAGGACAATCTCAGAGACCTCCAGGACAATATTAAACGCTACAACATTCGAATCATAGGGGTTCCAGAAGAAGAAGACAAAAAGAAAGACCGTGAGAAAATACTTGAGGAGATAATAGTGGAAAACTTCCCTAAAATGGGGAAGGAAATAATCACCCAAGTCCAAGAAACCCAGAGAGTACCAAACAGGATAAACCCAAGGAGAAACACCCCAAGACACATATTAATCAAATTAACAAAGATCAAACACAAAGAACAAATATTAAAAGCAGCAAGGGAAAAACAACAAATAACACACAAGGGAATTCCCATAAGGATAACAGCTGATCTTTCAATAGAAACTCTTCAAGCCAGGAGGGAATGGCAAGACATACTTAAAATGATGAAAGAAAATAACCTACAGCCCAGATTATTGTACCCAGCAAGGATCTCATTCAAGTATGAAGGAGAAATCAAAAGCTTTTCAGACAAGCAAAAGCTGAGAGAATTCTGCACCACCAAACCAGCTCTCCAACAAATACTAAAGGATATTCTCTAGACAGGAAACACAAAAACGGTGTATAAACTCGAACCCAAAACAATAAAGTAAATGGCAACGGGAACATACTTATCAGTAATTACCTTAAATGTAAATGGGTTGAATGCCCCAACCAAAAGACAAAGACTGGCTGAATGGATACAAAAACAAGACCCCTACATATGTTGTCTACAAGAGACCCACCTCAAAACAGGGGACACATACAGACTGAAAGTGAAGAGCTGGAAAAAGATTTTCCATGCAAATAGGGACCAAAAGAAAGCAGGAGTAGCAATACTCATATCAGATAAAATAGACTTTAAAACAAAGGCTGTGAAAAGAGACAAAGATGGTCACTACATAATGATCAAAGGATCAATCCAAGAAGAAGATATAACAATTATAAATATATATGCACCCAACACAGGAGCACCACAGTACGTAAGACAAATGCTAACAAGTATGAAAGGAGAAATTAACAATAACACAATAATAGTGGGAGACTTTAATACCCCACTTACACCTATGGATAGATCAACTAAACAGAAAATTAACAAGGAAACACAAACTTTAAACGATACAATAGACCAGTTAGACCTAATTGATATCTATAGGTCATTTCATCCCAAAACAATGAATTTCACCTTTTTCTCAAGCGCACATGGAACCTTCTCCAGGATAGATCACATCCTGGGCCATAAAGCTAGCCTTGGTAAATTCAAAAAAATAGAAATCATTCCAAGCATTTTTTCTGACCACAATGCAGTAAGATTAGATCTCAATTACAGGAGAAAAACTATTAAAAATTCCAACATATGGAGGCTGAACAACACGCTGCTGAATAACCAACAAATCACAGAAGAAATCAAAAAAGAAATCAAAATTTGCATAGAAACGAATGAAAATGAAAACACAACAACCCAAAACCTGTGGGACACGGTAAAAGCAGTCCTAAGGGGAAAGTTCATAGCAATACAGGCACACCTCAAGAAACAAGAAAAAAGTCAAATAAATAACCTAACTCTACACCTAAAGCAACTAGAAAAGGAAGAAATGAAGAACCCCAGGGTTAGTAGAAGGAAAGAAATCTTAAAAATTAGAGCAGAAATAAATGCAAAAGAAACAAAAGAGACCATAGCAAAAATCAACAAAACCAAAAGCTGGTTCTTTGAAAGGATAAATAAAATTGATAAACCATTAGCCAGACTCATCAAGAAACAAAGGGAGAAAAATCAAATCAACAAAATTAGAAACGAAAATGGAGAGATCACAACAGACAACACAGAAATACAAAGGATCATAAGAGACTACTATCAACAATTATATGCCAATAAAATGGACAACGTGGAAGAAATGGACAAATTCTTAGAAAAGTACAACTTTCCAAAACTGGACCAGGAAGAAATAGAAAATCTTAACAGACCCATCACAAGCATGGAAATTGAAACTGTAATCAAAAATCTTCCAGCAAACAAAAGCCCCGGTCCAGACGGCTTCACAGCTGAATTCTACCAAAAATTTAGAGAAGAGCTAACACCTATCCTGCTCAAACTCTTCCAGAAAATTGCAGAGGAAGGTAAACTTCCAAACTCATTCTATGAGGCCACCATCACCCTAATACCAAAACCTGACAAAGATCCCACAAAAAAAGAAAACTACAGGCCAATATCACTGATGAACATAGATGCAAAAATCCTTAACAAAATTCTAGCAATCAGAATCCAACAACACATTAAAAAGATCATACACCATGATCAAGTGGGCTTTATCCCAGGGATGCAAGGATTCTTCAATATCCGCAAATCAATCAATGTAATACACCACATTAACAAATTGAAAAATAAAAACCATATGATTATCTCAATAGATGCAGAGAAAGCCTTTGACAAAATTCAACATCCATTTATGATAAAAACTCTCCAGAAAGCAGGAATAGAAGGAACATACCTCAACATAATAAAAGCTATATATGACAAACCCACTGCAAACATTATCCTCAATGGTGAAAAATTGAAAGCATTTCCTCTAAAGTCAGGAACAAGACAAGGGTGCCCACTTTCACCATTACTATTCAACATAGTTTTGGAAGTTTTGGCCACAGCAATCAGAGCAGAAAAAGAAATAAAAGGAATCCAAATTGGAAAAGAAGAAGTAAAACTCTCACTATTTGCAGATGACATGATCCTCTACATACAAAACCCTAAAGAGTCCACCAGAAAATTACTAGAAATAATCAATGACTACAGTAAAGTTGCAGGATATAAAATCAACACACAGAAATCCCTTGCATTCCTATACACTAATAATGAGAAAACAGAAAGAGAAATTAAGGAAACAATTCCATTCACCATTGCAACGGAAAGAATAAAATACTTAGGAATATATCTACCTAAAGAAACTAAAGACCTATATATAGAAAACTATAAAACACTGGTGAAAGAAATCAAAGAGGACACTAATAGATGGAGAAATATACCATGTTCATGGATTGGAAGAATCAATATAGTGAAAATGAGTATACTACCCAAAGCAATTTATAGGTTCAACGCAATCCCTATCAAGCTACCAACAGTATTCTTCACAGAGCTAGAACAAATAATTTCACAATTTGTATGGAAATACAAAAAACCTCGAATAGCCAAAGAGATCTTGAGAAAGAAGAATGGAACTGGAGGAATCAACCTACCTGACTTCAGGCTCTACTACAAAGCCACAGTTATCAAGACAGTATGGTACTGGCACAAAGACAGAAATATTGATCAATGGAATAAAATAGAAAGCCCAGAGATAAATCCACGCACATATGGACACCTTATCTTCGACAAAGGAGGCAAGAATATACAATGGATTAAAGACAATCTCTTTAACAAGTGGTGCTGGGAAATCTGGTCAACCACTTGTAAAAGAATGAAACTGGACCACTTTCTAACACCATACACAAAAATAAATTCAAAATGGATTAAAGATCTAAACGTAAGACCAGAAACTATAAAACTCCTAGAGGAGAACATAGGCAAAACACTCTCCGACATACATCACAGCAGGATCCTCTATGACCCACCTCCCAGAATATTGGAAATAAAAGCAAAAATAAACAAATGGGACCTAATTAACCTTAAAAGCTTCTGCACATCAAAGGAAACTATTAGCAAGGTGAAAAGACAGCCTTCAGAATGGGAGAAAATAATAGCAAATGAAGCAACCAACAAACAACTAATCTCAAAAATATACAAGCAACTCCTACAGCTCAACTCCAGAAAAATAAACGACCCAATCAAAAAATGGGCCAAAGAACTAAATAGACATTTCTCCAAAAAAGACATACAGATGGCTAACAAACACATGAAAAGATGCTCAACATCACTCATTATCAGAGAAATGCAAATCAAAACCACTATGAGGTACCATTTCACACCAGTCATAATGGCTGCGATCCAAAAGTCTACAAATAATAAATGCTGGAGAGGGTGTGGAGAAAAGGGAACCCTCTTACACTGTTGGTGGGAATGCAAACTAGTACAGCCACTATGGAGAACAGTGTGGAGATTCCTTAAAAAACTGGAAATAGAACTGCCTTATGATCCAGCAACCCCACTGCTGGGCATACACACTGAGGAAACCAGAAGGGAAAGAGACACGTGTACCCCAATGTTCATCGCAGCACTGTTTATAATAGCCAGGACATGGAAGCAACCTAGATGTCCATCAGCAGATGAATGGATAAGAAAGCTGTGGTACATATACACAATGGAGTATTACTCAGCCATTAAAAAGAATACATTTGAATCAGTTCTAATGAGGTGGATGAAACTGGAGCCTATTATACAGAGTGAAGTAAGCCAGAAGGAAAAACACCAATACAGTATACTAACGCATATATATGGAATTTAGAAAGATGGTAACAATAACCCTGTGTACAAGACAGCAAAAGAGACACTGATGTATAGAACAGTCTTATGGACTCTGTGGGAGAGGGAGAGGGTGGGAAGATTTGGGAGAATGGCAATGAAACATGTAAAATATCAGGTAGGAAACGAGTTGCCAGTCCAGGTTCGATGCATGATGCTGGATGCTTGGGGCTGGTGCACTGGGACGGCCCAGAGGGATGGTATGGGGAGGGAGGAGGGAGGAGGGTTCGGGATGGAGAACACATGTATACCTGTGGCGGATTCATTTTGATATTTGGCAAAACTAATACAATTATGTAAAGTTTAAAAATAAAATAAAATTGGAAGAATAAAAAAAAAAAAAGAAAGAAAGTAATACATACACCCATCATTAGAGATAAACAGAAGTAGAATAATGTTCTCTTTAAACTTTATGTATACCAATAAACACACGTGTAATACACACACTATTTTCAGCTTCTGAACAAGCTGTTCCTTCGTCCTTCCGCCTCTGCTCACGGTTCCACAGTTACAGCAGTGGCCACATCAAAAACATGAGCTGTCCCTTTCCAGGCCTCTTTGTACGTCTCCACAGTGAGCAACGACTAATCTGAACTCTCTGCTTTGTCACAGTCCTTATAGCAACTCTTCCATCTCACTGCCACAGCCTACTTCAGATCCAGCCTCAAATTCAGACCAAAAGTTAAAGCCTCGGCTCTTTTTCTCCCTCTCCGCCCGCCCCCTCTTCCCTCCTCCACTTTCTTCTTCCTGTCCTCTGTGCCTCCTCCCTCACTATGTCCATCTATCCAACTAGTATTTCCTGAGTATCTGTTACATTCCGGGTGCTGTTTTATTGCTGGAGATTCAGCAGTGATGAAGACAGGCAAGGCCCCTGCTCTCTCAGAGTTTCCTTTTGGTTCTTCCTTCACATATATTTATTCTACATTCAGCCACAAAACAAATTTCCTAGTGAACTGCTCTGCCCCTTTCCAATTCCTTTCTAAAATATCTACTTGCTTTCCATGGCCTGCAGAATAAAGTCCAAATTCTGGCTGACCTTCCAGGATCTTTGAGGATCTGGCTTGTCCCAGCTGAATTTCCCATTACTCCACTCTGTACACTTGGTGCTTCAGCTAAACCTGATTACTTGTTTTAAACCCTATGGCAAAGGGAATGAAGTAGTATATGAGAAAGTTACAGGTGAATACAGCAACAACAACAACAAAAAAACCTAACACAAGATGATACATAAGAATAGTAAATGAAGAAAGGAAGAGAAAATAGACTGCTCACAGCTTACCACAGCTGTGCCCAGGGCAGACCCAGAGCCCCGGGGACAGGGCTATGTTCTCAGGCAAGGCACGCTGATCACTCCGGGGAAACGTGACTGTGCCACAAGAGGAGGGAGGCCATAGAGCTATGGTAGGAACAGATTTCCTCTCATCTCTGAGCTAAGGAGGGTCTTGCACACATCCAGTGGTGGCAGGCAGCTGCCCTGGCCTCACGGAAGCAGGCCAGGTGACCAGCAACAGAAGTGCTACTGTTTGCAGGCGGTGATGAGACCACGGCAGCAGACAGCAGCACCAGTGTTGAGCAGAACCACTCGAAGGAAGCAGCTGAGGCCCTCCAGGCTCAACAGGACACATCAAAGTCCCGGTTTAACTAGCACAGCAGAACCTAAGGCTGGAGCTGGGGCCTCAATGCTGTGGTAAGAGGTGAAGGTCAGAGGGCATGAACCTAGGGCCTGCAGGACACACACATGAGGCAGGGAAGTAGAAAACCTCCAGACAACTGGAGGACAGTGTAAAGTGGCTAATAGTTTCTAGTAGGCCAGGGGAGATTTATGTCGTAACAACTTGTGTTTAAGAAGGAAGTGCATGATTATAGTCAGTTAATCTATGACAAAGGAGGCAAGAATATAAAATGGAGAAGAGACAGTCTCTTCAATAAGTGGTTCTGGGAAAATTGAGAAGCTACATATAAAAGAATGAAATTAGAACCTTCTCTAAAATCACAAACAAAAATAAACTAAAAATGGACTGAAGACCTAAATGTAACACTGGATACTATAAAATGCCTAGAGGAAAACATAGGCAGGACATTCTTTGAAATAAATTGCAGCAATCTTTTTTTCAATCCATCTCCCAGAGAAATGGAAGCAAAAGCAAAAATAAACAAATGGCACCTAATTAAACTTAAAAGCTTTTGCATAGCAAAGGAAACACAAACAAAATGAAAAATACAACCTATGGACCAGGAAAAAATATTTGCTAACAATGGGACCAATATTTGCTAACAATTTCCAAAACATACAAGCTGCTCATAAAGCTCAATATTAAAAAAAAAAAAAAACCAACAACCCTATCAATAAATGGGCAAAAGACCTAAATGGATATTTTTCCAAAGACGACATACAGATGGCCAACAGGCACATGAAAAGATGCTCAACATCACTAATTATTAGAGAAATGCAAATCAAAACTACAATAAGATATCACTTCACACCAGTCAGAATGGTCATTATTACAAAGTCTATAAATAATAAATGCTCGAGAGAGTGTGGAGAAAAGGGAACCCCTCCTACACTGTTGGGAATATAAACTGGGACAGCCACTATGGAGAACAGCATAGGTTCTTTAAAAAACTAAAAATACAGCTTGTGTGTGTGTGTGTGTGTGTGTGTGTTAATTGCTCAGCTGTGTCTGACTCTACAACCCCATGGACTGTGGCCTGCCAGGTTCCTCTGTCCATGGAATTCTCCAGAATTCTGGATTCTGGGGAATAATGGAATACTGGAGGGGATTCCCTTCCCCAGGGGATCTTCCTGACCCAGGAATCGAACCCAGGTCTCCCACATTGCAGACAGATTCTTAACCATCTGAGCCACAGGGAGGCCCCACATGATTCAGCAATTCTATTCCTGGTTATATAACTGGAGAAAACTCTAATTAAAAAAAGATGCATGTACCCCAATGTTCATCGCAGCACTGTTTAAAATAGCCAAGACATGGAAGCAATGTAAATGTTCACTGATAGACGAATGGATAAAGATATGGTAGACACACCCAGTGTAGTATTATTCAGCAATTAAAACAGGATGAAATAATGCCTCTGCAGCAGCACGGACGGACCTAGGGGTCAGCGCACCGAGTGAAGTCAGAAGACAGATGCCACATACCGTCACTTGGGTGTGGGATCTAAGGTATGGTGCAAATCAACTTTATCTACAAAACAGAAACATACTCACAGACACAGAAAGCAAAGTGGTATTTACCAAATCGGAGAGCAGAGGGAAGGATAAACCTGGAATTAACAGATACAGACTACTATAGAAAAAACAGGTAACAAGGACCTACTGTGTAGCACTAGGAACTATATTTAATATCTTGTAACAACCTATAAAAAAAAATCCCACGGACAAAAAGGAGCCTGGCAGGCTATAGCCCATAGGGTCACCAAGAGTTGGACATGACTGAGTGACTAAGCACGCACACGCCCACACACACGCGCGCACACACGCACACACAGAATAACCTATAATGAAAAAGCCCCAAACTTACGTGCATATAAAATGACATTCTTAAAACAGCATCTACTTACTAGTGATCATCGCTCCAGTCACGGAAGCCAGAAATCCGATGCTGACGGCGATGACGGAGATGACTCTCCCTTGCCGATGCCTCTGCAGCATCACGAACATCAGCACTCCGGCAGCACCATGGACGAACAGAGAGGAGAAGAGGGCCCAGAGGAAGATCCAGTACCACATCTCTGAAAGGGAAAGCAAGGCGTTGAAAACTGTGCTGGAAAACCTCTTGGAAAAATCCAGTGTAACAAAGCGTGAGCACCCATGGTCTGGATAATCATGGTCTGGTTAGAGATCATAGATACAAACATGCCCAGTACAATACTTGATACATAGTAGTACGAAATTTTAACAATTATCATCATTACTACTGCTTGATGGGGAAATCGACCTCCATGACTTCACCAGGTCAAAGCCACACTCCAATTTCCTCTAAATGTCCCCATGACACAGCTATGCTCTATTATTTTCTCTGATACACCCTCTTGTTTGCAAATCTCCTGGAATAAATTATTTAAGTTAATTAATTGCTGTCTGATATATAACTGTCTACACTAAGTGTCCAAACCTTAAAAAAAAAAAAAAAAAACTACCCCTTAATTCAAATAATTCCAGAAGTGAGTCAATGATTTTTGTCTTTTACAATTTTAAGAAGTTCAGGTCCTTTCCCTCTTGGCTCTCGACTTTGTATACTGAAGAACTGTCCGAATCTTTTAAGTTCTTTGTCTCAGGTCATATACTAGCCCTTACCCAGAACTCATCAATGTGGTCTCAACTGCTTTCACTGAAGTCGGCTACAGCCAGCCAACGGGCATGCCCTCCGCTCTCTCTCCAGCACCCACTCCCTTTCTTTCTGGCCACCTGCCCCTCCATCAGTGCCCACGGTTCCTGCAGAGACTGCCTGTCCTCCACCAACTCCATCCCCCTGACTGTGCCTGCGTGGAGGAACATCTGGACAGGCCACTGATCCAAACTGGGTCCATCAGTCCCTTCCCCTGGGAACTCTGAACTGGGACCAAAACCGAGCACCTCAGTCTTTATCCTTCAGGCTGAACCTGAAGGGCTCAGGCTTTGTGAACAGTCATCTCATCATCACTTGATCAAACCCATGATAACAGGATAAAAGACAAACAGAAGCATCAAAGGCAAGGGACAACCAAATCCCTTATTCCAGTGCTACATTCAGCCCTGCCATGTTAATACCCTTAGATTCAACATGATAAAATCTCCTTGTAATGCAATCCTTTTAAATTGGCCTATGTAAGGTTTCTGTTATTTATAGCTGAAAGAACTGACTCCAAAATATTTAGATGTCACCTTCAGGATCAGCCTTGGTATGCAAACATTCTGTAGTGCAAAATGTCTCATCTGCTATTTGAGCTATCTGTTCACTCTCTATCAAGTGAAAAAGGGCAATAAAACAGTCATGAATAAAGAGAACAAAAATGGATTAACTGAAACTTATTTACTCAAACATCAGTGGAGTACAGATATACACTGCTGGTGGGAATGTAAAACAGGGCATCAGCTATGGAAAACAGTGTGGTAGCTCCTCCAAAACTAAAAACAAAATGACCACTTGATCCAGCAATTCCATTTCTGGGTATATATCCAGAAGAATCAAAGCAAGATCATGAAGAGACAGCTGCACAACTATGATTACAGTAACAGTATTCGCCATTGCCACGAGGGGAAGCGACTCAAGTGCTCATCCATGGGTGAGTTAATAAACAATAAGGTTTATATGTCAATGGAATATTATTCATTGGGAGAACATTCTGCCACATGCTACAGCATGCATGAATCTTCTGGACATTACACTAAGTAAAATAAACCAGGCCCAAGAGGACAAATACTGGTAAATTCCACTTCTATGAGGTATCTAAAGTAGTCAAGTGAACAGAAACAGAAAACAGGGTGGTGGCTGCCAGGGACTTGGGGCAGAGGAAACGTGGGACTTCTTGTCTTAAAATGGGTACAAACACCAAGGATCTTTGCAGCGGTGGAGTTGTTCTGTATTTTGATTGTGGTGGTACACACATATACAAATGGTAAAACTGAAAAGAAATAAATATAAACACACCCATGAGTACAGGTGTACAAGTAACACCTGTGAAATCTGAAAAAGGCTGGTGGACTGTGTCAAGGTCAACATCCTTGTTTTGGTATTACACACTGGTTTTTCCAAGATGTTCCCACTGGGGAACTGGGGTACAGCTCAGTTGGTAAGGAATCATCTGCAGTGCAGGAGATCCCAGTTCAATTTCTGGGTCAGAAAGATCTGCTGGAGAAAGGATAGGCTACCCACCCCAGTATTCTTGGGGTTCCCCGGTGGCTCAGCTGGTAAAGAATCCGCCTGCAATTCAGGAGACCCCAGTTCAATTTCTGGGTTGGGAAAATCCACTGGAGAAGGGACAAACTACCCACTCCAGTATTCTTGGGCTTCCCCTGGGGCTCAACTGGTAAAGAATCTGCCTGCAATACGGGAGACCTGGGCTTGATCCCTGGGTTGGGAAGATCCCCTGGAGAAGGGAATGGCTACCCACTCCAGTATTCTGGCTTGGAGAATTCCATGGACTGTATAGCAGCTTTCACTTTCACTTTTCAGCTGGGGTAAAGGCCACTTGGGTTCTCGCTGTACTATTTCTCACAGCTGCATGGGAATCTACAATTACCTCCAAATTAAAGGCGGAATTTTTAAAAGGGAGGATATATAGCAAACAGATTTTATTTTTTAAAAAAAATCAGTTTCACCCTGCCAAATTCGTAAGAACTGACACTTAAAATGGACTGATAATTTCAAGGAAGAGAAATCTGATAAATCTCTGTGTTAAAGAATGCTTCTCTATGGCAGAAGAGCGAGACGCTCGTGATTAAGGAAAACAGACAAAGCTTGCCTTTCAGAGGCTTCTCTCTCTTAGCTTTCAGGGAAACAATGCTTTCATGCTGTCTTTCCCAAACAAATAGCTTCAAATGCATTAAAGACAAAAGCGCTTAACTTGCCCAGATGATATTTGTATTTTAAAAGATCTAACTTTTCAGAGTGAATCTAACAAAGAATATAAGAGAACAAAAATTCTCTAAGGGAGCTTTGAGATGAGGAAAGGCTCTGTGGCAGGTGCCTGCTCTTAATAAGAGGAGTCAGGCATCAGTCATTTGCCTTGAGCCCCAAGCCTGCTTCTTACCAGAGTGAGCCCCCAGAGCACTTTTCCTTGTTGTCCTTGTCATGCAGGTGGGGTGAAAAATTTCGTGACCATGTGTAACACTATGAACAGGAATTATTGGACATTATTAAGTAATGTTGTCTGCCTACTGACTATACAGCTATTGACCTCAACAATAAATTTGCCTAGTAATTAGGAAAAGTAAGTTTTTAAGTCTAATGTCTTATAAAATCCCTAGATATCAAAGAATGATATAACCAAAAGGCAGAATCTCAAACAGTCCTGTAAGGATCAGTCCAGGATTATCCCTCAAGCAGACTGAGCACAAACTACCCAAACGCAAATTTATTTTTATGTTTCTTTTTTTTTTAATCACACTATTTATCACAGAAAAAAAAAACCTGAATGCTGCTCAGAATATCTAGAATTAATTTAGGTTGCATGTTGTTACTACTATTTTTTTTTATAATTTTATTTTTAAACTTTACATAATTGTATTAGTTTTGCCAAATGTCAAAATGAATCCGCCACAGGTATACATGTGTTCCCCATCCTGAACCCTCCTCCCTCCTCCCTCCCCATACCATCCCTCTGGGTCGTCCCAGTGCATTAGCCCCAAGCATCCAGTATCGTGCATCGAACCTGGACTAGCATCTCGTTTCATACATGATATTTTACATGTTTCAATGCCATTCTCCCAAATCTTCCCACCCTCTCCCTCTCCCTCAGAGTCCATAAGACTGTTCTATACATCAGTGTCTCTTTTGCTGTCTTGTACACAGGGTTATTGTTACCATCTTTCTAAATTCCATATATATGCATTAGTATACTGTATTGGTGTTTTTCCTTCTGGCTTACTTCACTCTGTATAATAGGCTCCAGTTTCATCCACCTCATTAGAACTGATTCAAATGTATTCTTTTTAATGGCTGAGTAATACTCCATTGTGTATATGTACCACAGCTTTCTTATCCATTCATCTACTGATGGACATCTAGGTTGCTTCCATGTCCTGGCTATTATAAACAGTGCTGCGATGAACACTGGGGTACACGTGTCTCTTTCCCTTCTGGTTTCCTCAGTGTGTATGCCCAGCAGTGGGATTGCTGGATCATAAGGCAGTTCTATTTCCAGTTTTTTAAGGAATCTCCACACTGTTCTCCATAGTGGCTGTACTAGTTTGCATTCCCACCAACAGTGTAAGAGGGTTCCCTTTTCTCCACACCCTCTCCAGCATTTATTATTTGTAGACTTTTGGATCGCAGCCATTCTGACTGGTGTGAAATGGTACCTCATAGTGGTTTTGATTTGCACTTCTCTGATAATGAGTGATGTTGTTACTACTATTTTAAATTACCTGATAGATCAATACCAACCACCCCATCAGTGAACAGGGAGGGCCTCTGAAGACCTGGATAAACAAGTCTAAGGCAACTCACTTCTGCAAACGCAGGACACCTGGAGAACTACCTGCAGGCCCCTAAGAGCAGAGCACAGACAGACGCCCCAGAGCCCCAGAGCAGGAAGAGGTGCTGAGACCAGGAGAGGACGGGGACCACCTGTTCTCAACTGCTGTGCACGGCACAGCTCACACGAACAACCCAGAGGCCCAGGCTGCTCTCCCCACTCATACCCCGCCTAACCTGAGCTTCCAGCAACTGACAACAAGGAAAGGAGGGAGCCAGAGGGAGGCTTCTCTGGTGCTAAACAAAATACAAAACAAAAAGTCAAAAAACACACTCTACAAAACAGAAGTATGCCACCCCTTCAATCCCTGCCTCAATAAAGGAAATGATAGCAGAGTCGTGTAGGTCTGTCATCTAGAGAGAGTTTAGCTGCTCTGGGGGTAATTCTTGTGAGCAGCCTGGGTTGAGAAGCACTGGCCTCACAGAGCATCTTCTCCTTTGATGAATTCTAGAATGAAAAACTGTTTTTAAAAGACAGTGTATCTGCAGTAAAACAGTGTGCGTGTGTGTTTACCTTCAGTGGGATCAGAGGCAGGGGAGCTGTGATCTGCTCCAGCGTGTATGTGTGTGTTCGTTCTTGTCATGTGTGTGTGTTCACTCTTGTTGCGTGTGTGTTCATTCTTGCCGCGCGCGCGTGTGTGTGTGTGTGTATGTGTGTGTGTGTGTTTACCTTCAGTGGGATCAGAAGCAGGGGAGCTGTGATCTGTTTCAGCCTTCAAGCAATACTAGAAATAGCCTCACTCCCAGTCTGTATCTCCCATCAGCCCTGGTTGCCAAGTCACTAGAAATCATCTTCTGTGCTTTTGTTTTTAATCCTTGGACAAAATTATTTCTGGGAAATGAATTTCTCTAGAGTATATTTAACCAAGTAAAAACAATTCAAAGAATGGTACATATTGTATGACCCTGTATTTGTTAAAAATAATAGGTACAGAGAAATACAGAAAATAATGGCTATCTTCTAAGAATAAGAGAGGATATGCATGATGTTATTTTACTCTTCACTGGTTATGTTTTAGCAACCAGCCTGAAGTTCTGTTTGTTTTACTGCAGATATACTGTCTTTTAAAAATAGTTTTTCATTCTAGAATTCATCAGAGAAGATGCTCTGTGAGGCCAGTGCTTCTCAATCCAGGCTGCTCACAAGAATTACCCACAGATAGCTAAAACTATCTATAGATGGGGACCTGAACGACTCTGTTTTCATTGCCTTTATCAATCATGACATGCAATAAAGACAGAAATCACTGCTCTAGGCTAAGGTTACACATGAGGTACCTATAAAAAAAATCCCAAAGCCATAAAAACAACAAAACGTATCTTACTAGACAAACACTAAATATAATCTTTAATCCTCTACAGTGGATCTAACCCTTCTAACAAAAATCATACTGAACACTTACATGTACTCAACATACTCTAAGCCTCGAGGTGACTATAATACACCAGCAAGACTAAACTTGGGGGCTGCTCATAGTTTCTCTCTTCTTAACAGAAATGGTCCTCACTGTACGTTTAACTGATCTGTGTCCAAACTGAGTTATCTCAAGCTTCCATCAAATCTAAGGGGTGGCAACTGTCCCCCTTAGTTTCTGACATGAGACCTCTCTGTCGTGGGGGTGTATCCCACACTGGCGGCTCATTAAATTTCAGGGAGATGATGCCTTTATAATCTGAGAAAGTCAACTACAGCAGGGATTGGCAGAGTATGATTCACGAGACCTGTGAACCACCTGACTACGGGGCACATATTACCACAGGGACAAAGAACCAGAGGAAGAAATATCAATCAAGAAAGATCCCAAGAGAATCTGTTACCACCTGAATTGTTAATAAACAGGACTGAACCACTGAACTGAATGAGAAAACATACTGGAGACAGACGAGGGTAGGGGGTGGAGAATAGCTCATGGTTCTCAGGCCTGGCTGGTTCTCAGGCCCGGCAACCTCTGGGTCGGCTACTGCCAAGAAATACTGAGAGAAGATGCTCCGGATTACAACGTGGGCTGGGGCCAGGGTGGCTTTTGTGGGGGAGGGGAGGCTGCTTATAGACCCTAAAGATATAGACTTCATTCCAAAGGCCGAAGGTAATAAGGAGCCAATGAAAGACTTTAAACAAGGAAGTGATACAATCACATTTATCTTTTAAAACAAATTAATTATCCTGGCAGATATGGGAAAGGGGGACTAGATGGAGATGAGAGAATATCAGAACGTTTCAAGAATCCAAAGAGAAACTGAGGCCTGGACTTAGGCAATGGCCAGAGGGTTGAAAAGAATGTGAAGTGTCTGGACTGGCTGACAGCCTGGATGATGGAGGAGATGCGATGTCTGGCTTCCCTGACTCCTGCTACGGACATAGCTGAATAGAGCACAGGCCATCAGGTATGGAAACACGGGAAATATATTCGGTACATCTGCCGTATACTCAAATGTTGGTGAGCAGCGAACAATAAAGAAGCTAAAGCCAAGAAAATGTCAAGTAGAAAAATGTGAAGATCTAACCCTATACATTTATATTATGGGACATGTTTTTAAAAAAGAGTAAATCTCAAATTTTTAGTATCTCTAATCTTCCTGTGTGACTTGTCAAATTTTAAATCTATGATTACTAAAACAATTCTGTTATTAGATACAAGTTTGAATCAAATTTACTATAAGGAATGTCATTGTTACCCTAACAATGAGAAGAAGATAAACTACAAACTCACAGTTTTTAAGCCGACCAGTCAGGTGACCCTGCAAGATAACGCAGTAACATGAATTCCAAAGAGGGACCCTCCAAGGAAAGGGTCTCCTGTGGCAAAGCACAGGAGCAACAAATGGGTACCATGTGCGTGGGAAAGAAGAGCAGCTGAAACTGTAACTGCAAGTTGAAAGCCAGGTGTGCAGTTAACCTGGAGTAAGTGACACAGGAAAGCTCAGGGTCACCTGCAAGCTCTTTCCACGGGTTGCTACCGAGCATTCCCTAGAAATACAGGGTCTCAGGCAGGAGACTGAAGAGAGCTTGACACCAAGTAACGAGCAACAAGGCTGTGACTGGGGGCAGGCAAGTGTGTGGGAAAGTGTCTTCCAGGCAGGCCTGCAGAGATGGCTAAAAGCTGACAACACAGCACAAACACTGTAATGACCCTGCAGCACTGGCCCGCACCCCAAGTACCATGTACAACATCACCTTCTAGAGAATTTGAAGCCTAACCAGTAGCAAGAAAGCTCAAACACCGATCACTCCTGAGTAAATTAAATGAACCTGAACCCTACCCGTCTAGCAGAGGCGGCCCATTTCCAGGCACAAATATTATTTACCTCAGTCACTACTGTTATACATGTGAAGGCCTGAATTCAATAAAAAGTATAAGACACTCTCAAAAATAAGAAAAACAATTCATCATCAAAAAATAAAGTGATCAGACTCAGATGAGCCAGATTTTAAAACAAGCAGACAGGGACTTTAACTATAACCAACATGTCAAAGTCAGTCATGGAAAAGGTCAGCAACTCACATGAACAGATGGGGATGGTTCAGCAGAGAGACAGAAAGTCCAAGAAAAAGTCAAATGAATATCCTCAAGAAAAAAAAAATCCTCAACAAAACAAAAAACAAACAAAAACACATGATATCAAAGATGAAGACTTCCCTCAGTGGGCTCACCAGTAAACTCGACACTGAAGAACAGGTGAGCTTATCACAGCAGCACTATTTACAAGAGTCAAGACATGGAAGCAACCTAAGTTTCAACTCATGGATGAATGGATAAAAAAGATGAAGTATATATACACAATGGAATATTACTCACCCATAAAAAGAATGAAATAATGTTAGGGCTCATCATATTAAGGGAACTAAGTCAGACAGAGAAAGACAAATATCATATGATATTGCTTATATACGGAATCTAAAAAAAAAAAAATGATACCAATGAGCTTATTTACAAAACAGAAACAGACTCATAGATACAGAAATCAAATTTACGGTTACCAAAAGGAAAGAGGGGGAGGGATAAATTAGGAGTCTGGGATTAAATATATATACACTACTATATACAAAACTGATAACCAACAAGGACCTACTATATAACACAGGGATGTACTCGTTATCTTATAATACCTTATAACGGAAAAGAATCTAAAAAACAAGTATTTATATATGCATAACTGAATCCTTTTGCTGTAAACCTGAAGCTGACACAACACTGTAAATCAACTGTATTTCAATAAAAAATGTAAAAAATAAACTATCAGTGAACGTAAAGGTTGGCCAACAGAAATTACTCAAATTGAAATACAATGAGAAAAAGGTAGGAGGAGGAGGGAAAAGAGGAACCATACAAGAGCTATGCAACAATTCAAATGGTTTAACGTACATGTAACTGGAGACCCAGATAGAGAAGGAAGAGATCATGCAGAAGAAAAATATTTAAATAAATACTGGCTGAAAAGCCTAAAAATGATAAAAGATATCAAACCACAAATCTAACACTCCCAGAGAATCCCAAGCAAGATAAAGATCACCCAAAAGAAGTAAAAAACAATAAAGCAAAAATAAACCACACAAGCATCATACCGAGATATACCACCGTAACACGACCTAAAACCAAAGATAAAGGGAAATACTGAAGAAGAAATAAGGGAAAAAAGAAAGAGAGGAAAGAGACGTATTACCAAGGGACAAAGATTAAAAAGTACCACAAGCTTCTCATCAGAAACCATCAAATCAGAAGACAAACTAGAGTAACACTTTAAAAGACTAAAAGGGAAAAAAAAAAACAAACTGCAAAGCCAGGACCTATATTCAAGAGAAATAATTTTCAAAACTGAAGGTGAAATGAAGTTTTTTTTCCAGAAAAAAAAAACAAAACAAAACTGGGAGAATTAACTGCCAGCAGATTTGTGCTACGTGGCATATTAAAGGAAGCTCTTCAGACAGCAGGGCAACGTGAAATGAGAACCCAAGTCTCCACAAAGCAATGAGCAACAAAGAAAGTTAAAATATATTGTTTCTAATTTTTAATCACTCTAATATTTTAACTGGATTTAAAAATAAGCTGCTGCATTTGTTCACTTGAAGCCTCATTTAACGCAGGAAAAGTTAAAGCTATGATAGATATTTAATAGCTGTCTGCTTCTACTTCTTAAAAAGGGGCAAACACATTAGTTTGAAATTTTAGTTGTGACACCTTCACGAGCTACTTTAGTATACTGCCTCTCTCAGAGCTTATCACAATACTGTTTATTACTTACTTAAACTAAATTACCCTTTTATCGACTAATTATATAATTTTAAACTGTAAATTACAGTAATCATTGAACAGAAAAAAGAAAATTCTTAGAAAAACAAGTTATAAATTTAAAACAGAATATCATTTTTTTATTTAAAAAAATCAGTTTAAGGCTATTTAAAATAGTTCCAAAATAGCACTATCTTCCTAAAAAATGCCATTCAATTTGCCCTTTTCATAACTGATTAGTTACATAGTTATAAATGTATAGGCTTAAATGTCAAAATCTGAGTCTATTATGAAATTAGAACAATATACAATAGTTTGCATTGTTATTATTTATACACCTTTAAGCATCTTAAATTATACATCCTACCAAAAAAATTTTTCAGTAACACGAATTTGTTTGAATCAGTCACTGAACTAAAAAAAACATCTTTTCAGGGATTGATAAAATGTTTTACAACTTCATGATACAGTATTTCCAAGGGATATTTGCACTGAAGACTGAAATAGGAACTCTGCCGGGAGCCGGCGAGAGACATTCCGCTCGTGACAAAGGTCATGAGGAAGGAGGCTCGGCATACGCAAAGGCGGGATCGAGCCTCGGGAGTCTCCCCGGATATTCTCAAGTATCTTCCCCCAAAAAACCAGAGTCTGCCTACTTTATTGCTTTGTGCTCTCACCTCTGACTTTACTGGGGGCTGTCCCCTACCGCCATCTCTCTCTCTCTGTCAAAGAGTTAACTTACAGCTCCAATTAATAAAGTTCCTGGGCAATTAGGAGTGTTTAAATCCAAACCCCTCAGATGGCTCTCTAACTCGCCTGACAAGTTTACCCGGACTCCTGCAGCTATGCAGTCTCCCAGCCGGCATGGGAAGCTTAAGATATTCAAATAGCTTAGAGCCTCTCAGAGAGTTAGAAACTGTCAGAATAAGACTAGTAAGGGATTTATTTCATTGATGAGTCAATGCTTGCTGCCAAGTTTTCACATCCCCTGAATTGTATCCTTGAATATGTATTAATTAATAGTTGGTATGTAGAAAAAATAAGTAGTGGCCTTGGTGTTAGTAACTTTAGACCCTTAAGGTAATAAATTCTTTCCTTTGTTGTTAACCCATTACACATCCACCCTATAGGAATGCAATTTTATCTTTGGAAGATGGCGCCAAACCTTAAAATAATTACTCTTAGAGAAAATAAGTCTTTGTTGATAAGTCCTTGTCAAGAGTCATAAAATGTTAGTAGGCCTTCTGGCCAGAAGATGATGTAAATCACCTAAACCATTTGTATAGGATAAATTTGCAGGAAAGAAACCCTGGTTTTTGATAAGAATCAAAGACTGCTGACTTTGCATCCCCTATTATCCTCTATGTGTAACTTAGGGTATAAAAGCCCCTGTTAAAAATAAAGCTATGGGCCTTGCTCACCAACGCTTGGTCTCCCCATGTCATTCTTCCTTTTAACATTCTGGCTGAAGTCTCCATCTGGAGCGTGGATATCCTCTGCAACCACTTATTTGCCTGGGCTTCTAAGACCCACTCGAGAAGGTGTCTAAGGTGGGGCACCTTCCGCTATTCGAGAGGGCGCCTGCGGCCTCCGTGGTCAGAGCTAACCTGGTGTCACGGGTTATATTGATTTTCCACGTAAACCAAGCTACTCAGCCTCTTTTCTCCACTGAATTTTCCTACTGAGCTATCCTCATTCTATTACTCTTTATATCTCTAATTACCATTTGAATAGGTCGCCGACGCCGTCTCCCCTTCGAATACCCTGGATCAGCCGGGGCTGGTCCCCGGCAGAACTCTTCACATCAATGAGCATATCTTATAATGAAACTCTCAATGTAACAAATTTCTAAAGTTAAATCTAAATAGGAGTCCAAATAAAGGACAGATCAGAAGATATTAATGAAAGCACAATGGGGAAAACAAATAATGCACAGGCTGGTAAGAACAGTCATACCTTTGATAGGATGACAGTAATCCTGAGGAAGCAGTTATTGCCCCACTGAGGTTAAAAAACAAAAACAGATAATCTCAGAACTGGAAGGGATCTTCAGATACTGAATCCAGAGTTTCCTAAATCAAGTTTTAAGAAAGCCCAATTCTAAAAACTAATTATTAAATGGTGTTAAGAGCACAAAGGTTTTTCTAGGTCTTAAACGCTTGCCTGGAAAATCCCACGGGAGTAGGAGCCTGGTGGGCTGCAGTCCATGGGGTCGCTAAGAGTCAGACACGACTGAGCGACTTCACTTTCACTTTTCACGTTCATGCATTGGAGAAGGAAATGGCAACCCACTCCAGTGTTCTTGCCTGGAGAATCCCAGGGGCGGTGGGGCCTGGTGGGCTGCCGTCTATGGGGTCGCAGAGAGTCAGACACGACTGAAGTGACTTAGCAGTAAACCTCACAGGTAAAGAATGTGCCTGCAATGAAGGAGATGTGGGTCTGATCCCTGGGTCAGGAAGATCCCCTGGAGAAGGAAATAAGAGCCCACTCCAGTATTCTTGCCTGAGCAATCCAAGGCATTGAGGACTGAGCAACTAAAACAAAAACAAAACAAACCTCACTCTACAAATTAGCAATATTAAAGGTCTGAAGCCCCACTTCAAAAAGAAAGCTTAAAGATAAAAAGAAAAATTTATATGCAAATGGGTAAATGTTTTCCTTAACTCAAAATAAAAATCTCTCAACTTTTTTCTTAACTCATTAATATTTTTAGATCATTTTTCCTTTAACATCAACATGAAAAGTGTTGTCATTGGATTGTCTTATAAATGAGGAAACAGAGGCCTGGTTAAATATGTGGTTTTTCAAGTATAAGAGCAAATTAATAGCATTCAAGGATAAAACTCAGTTTATTGACTCATAAACTCAAGGATCCTATCACTTCTTTAGACTCTTCATTTGGATACAAAAGTCTAGCAGGATCCAATTTATCCCAGTAGGGGGCAAGTTCTGATACCTGCACATCATGTTAAGTATTTACATAAACATTGTTAATGTTTAGTTCTCCCATATATATAAACTTCAGATTAAATATAACTTCAGATTAAATATAACTAAAGTGCTTAGGATTTCTTTTAAAATACCATTTAATAAGAATTTTTCTCTGTTGCTAGTAACTCATAAATAAAACATTTTTTTAAGATAAATTCTAATATTATCCTCTGGGTTTTCCTGGTGGCTCAGATGGTAAAGAATCCACCTGCAATGCGGGAGACCTGAGTTCAACCCCTGGGTTGGGAAGATCCCCTGGAGGAGGGCATGGCAACCCACTCCAGTATTCTTGCCTGGAGAATCCCCTTGGAAAGAGGAGCCCGGCAGGCTACAGTCCATGGTGTCGCAAAATGTCGGACACAACTGAGTGACTAAACACACAATATTATCCTCTAATGTTAAAAGGCAGTCACTTTTTAAAAAACTGGGTTATAGCATCCTCCTGGAAATGAGTCACTTATGTTGAAATTTTAATAAATCTTTAGCTATACTACAACACTCCGTATTTAGACTGAATTATATATCACAAGACAGTTACAAATATCACAAAAAAGCTTAATTTTTAAAAAGTTGGTGTTCCCAATCTTTGAGCTCTCAATACTAAAATCACCTTAGAAAGTGGAGTCACTCAATCGTGTCTGACTCTTTGCGACCCTACGGATTGTAGCCTACCAGGCTCCCCCATCCATGGGATTCTCCAGGCAAGACCACTTGAATGGGCTGCCATTTCCTTCTCCAGGGGATCTTCCCAACCCAGGGATCGAACCCGGGTCTCCCGCATTGCAGACAGGTGCTTTACCATCTGAACCACCAGGGAAGCCCCCAAAAAATCACCTTAAGAGCTAGTTAAAAATGTATCTTCCTAGACTATGTTCTCAAGGGTCCTAATTCCATAGCTGTGGACTGGGGCTGTGGACTGTACCCTTAACCAGCCCAAAGTTATTATGACATGTAGCAAGATTTAGAAACCATGCTGGATTACAGCCATCCATGGAAGGGGACGGGACAGGGAGAGAATTTTAAAATGAAAATTGACTAGCTACACATAATACCCAAGAGTAATATTATACTTTTAAATTTAATTAAAACCGAGTAGTATCCTGAACCATCCTAAAAGCAGGCAACATCCTCTCCTCCATCTCCATCATCCCTTAAACACGTTCTTTCTCTGCTCTCTACCTCTTCTGTTGTCTTCCAAGTCCCATTATTTGGTTCTCCCTGAACTCTACAAACCACTAGAGTACTATTAACCTGAAGGTTAGTTAGCATTTCTACACTATGAACCCCTTATGGATGACTGACATTTTCATTTTTGTTTATCAGTGTTTACCACAGAGACTGGCAAATCACTCAAGATCAAGAAATACCCAACAAGATTGACCCTTGAAAATGCTAGATGCTGCTTTTTAGTATAAATCCTCTACATACATTTAATGAAACAATACATTATATGGCCACTTTGATTATAGGAAGTGAAATGCATGCAGAATGTTTTGCAAAGGACCTGACATGTAGTCGGTGTTCAGTAAACAGAGCCCCATTAGGATTATTCGTCTGATTCTAAGGTAAGTTCAGTGTTCTGTGTTCTCTGGGCTCTCCTCTTAACCTCTGACCATTCTGAATACCAGTTTCCTTCCCTGATTCCAATTCCTCTTCCCCATCTCTGCCTCATCCTTCCTCTTCTGTTTAGGATTCCTTTCTATAGGAAAAATATCTCCAGCTACTCCAAGTCCTCTTTGTGAATTATCTTACCTTTCTGGTCATTCCTTCCAATCACTAAGCAAGAAAAGAGAAATGCATTTATATTCTGATAGTTAACTACTCAAGAATCAAACTTACAGCCTACACAGTCTCAAGACTCATCTGGAAATTGCTTTAAGAAATATCATCTGGACCTTGGACGTGGTATTGCCAGAAGATACAGATGCACAATTCAAAGATAATGAGGTGGGAATTAAGAAAGTAAGAACCTGAAGATGACAATTCTAAGTTTTGAAAAATGATAGTGACTTCATTCTTGATCAAGATACACAGCTAGGTCTTCCAAATGACAAAACCCTATAAAGTAAAAGTCACTTATTAATTGGCTCAGCACCACAAAAGAGTAAGGGACTGTTCATGTTTTCAGAAAAAGTGAATTTGGGGATTTGGCATAAATATTGAAAAGTAGCACACTGTCTTTAAGACTACATGTACTTTGAAACATGTGTATTACCATCCGTGAGACAGATCAGCAGTGCAAGTTCAGTGCATGAAACAGGGCACTCAGGGCTGGTGCACTGGGACTACCCTGAGGGAGGGGACGGGGAGGGAGGAGGCGGGGTTCAGGATCAGGGACACATGTACACCCGTGGCTGACTCATGCCATTCATGTATGGCAAAACCCACTACAGTACTGTAAAGTAATTAGCCTCCAATTAAAATAATTAGTTAAAAAAAAGACTACAGTTTCAAAACATATCTGTAAGTGGACATCTGAAATAATTTTACCTACATAAACTCACCGCCTGTAATAGATCATTTGGGAATGGGACATTAGAATACAGGGTAACACTGGGAGAAGCAAACCTGTTTGGGAGCACCACCAAAGAAAGGTTCTGGCTACACGAGCCTGAGGGGTGTTGCTGTTCAGTCATCGAGTCCTGTCCAATTCTTTGTGGCTCCCTTGAACTGTAGTGCCCACCAGGCTCCTCTGTTCATTGGATCTCCTAGGCAACAATACTGGAGTGGGTTGCCATTTCCTGCTCCAGGGGATCTTCTCGACTCAGGGATCGAAGCCCCGGTCTCCTGCTTGGCAGGCAGATTGCCACTGAGCCACCTGGGAAGCCCAGTATGAGATGTGAACAATTACAAATATGCACAGCACATACCCAGTTGTTTTCCCTCTTTTTTTCTGATAATCCGATTAACGCTAAGGTGGCTTAGCAACTACAAAGTCTAAAGGGGGACTATAATAGTGTGTACGTATACAGTGAACATAAGCACACATATATTTTATAAACACACATACAGACCTCTGACCTTCATTCCAGTTTGAATTCCCAGTCTCTCGGTGTTTGTATCAATAGAGGAGAGAGCACCAGCTCCCACATTTGCTGCTGACACTGAGAGAGGGGTGCAGCCTACCTTCACTTTTTTTCCTAGGGACCAATTATTCCTTTCCCAACACCAGCTGGGCTATGTTTATCCAGGGGTCTAAGGATCCTGCCTCCTTTTAAGTAACAAAATTCTTCTCTAAACTCTTAGCAACCAAGCTTGGGTGGGAACACAAGGTTGGGAGCCAGTGTAAGCTGAAGAAAATAAACGTAAAGCAAAAGAATACATTTCACTGTAGACCATTTTTTAAAAGTCAGGTTAACCACAAAACTGAAAGAATATATACATACTGACTCTAATTTTAAGTTGTGGCAAGGAGGAGGGCTTTAGGACATATTCAGAGAAAGAAAAAATAATTGAGAAGGAAGGAAACCACGTCTCTCTCTACTTGAGTAAGCTGAATAAGCATATAACCTACATACAGTTAACAAACAATTTGGGAATCCTGAGAATCACACACACTGGGAAGTGACAAACACAGAAGAGAACCCTGGCAACAGTTGCTAATTGACAAAGATAGGGTCTCAAGGGGTTAATCTCCATACGGAATCCCCATACTACTGTCTTCCTGAAAGGAGAAAAACACAGACAGAAACTGGTATAATTTCTAAAAGTAGATATATAATACATATGGGTCACTAACTTTTACAGAGACTATGGCAACTTTACATTTTAGAAAGATTATTACTATTATTATCACTAGTCAATATCTTACAATGTCCAGTATCTTTTATTTCTGGAAAAAATTAGTTCCATTCACCCATTCTTGGGCTCATTTGGGGTGAACACTTACACAGCAACTTTTACTTGCCTTAAGATTTATCATCTGTCAGACCTGCCTGAGTTAAGAACTGATGTGGAATAAAAGCAAAAGGCACAGAACTGAGAGTCAGTGAACATCAGTTCTAGTCCTGGCCCTGTCATTAAATGACCGTTTGATCCCAGCAGTGTGTATTTCAGTAATTCTAAAATGAAGTAACCAAACTTTATAACTTCTATCTCTAAAATGTTAAGCTAGTTCTAATTTCTAGTTCCTATCACTTTTTAAACATGTATTTCTATCAAAGCAATACATTCACAAGACTAGTTTCTAAAAGTTGGTCTTTAGATCTAAAATCTACATCAGCCTGGTTCTACACTATGCTCCTTTCTAGTTTCATTTCCAAGTTTATGATGATGACAAAAATGCCTTCTGACTTAATATGAGTCATCACAATCTGAAAAAGTAGCAGTTTTCACTTATGAGCTACCTGATCCAAGCAAGGCACTCTACGCTTCAATGTCTGAATCTATAAAAGAAGGACAAACACTAACCTCTCTCAAAATGGTTGAAAAGATGAAATAAAACATATGAAAGAATAGCAACTAGCACCAAAAATAGCATTTGTATGTATTAAAGGTATGACAATAATCTCTATAAATTGCTTAAACAACTTATGTCCTCCTTAAAAGCACATTCACTCCAACAGATGTAGCTGAAAAATAAGGCAACCAGAATGTTTTAATCATGCATCTGTGATGTATTGTTTTAAAAGCTCAAAACACATGCATTGGGCATATACTATGTGCCAGATATAACATGCTAGGATTCCAGAATTCTATAATTACAACAAGGACCCAACCTTCAGAAAGCTCACAGTCTCAAAGACACGAATAAAACAGCAAATGTAACTGAAAACCATAACAACAAAAGCATGTACAAAGAGCAGAAGTAGCAGGATGAAGCGAGTAATTCATCTTGTTTGAGGAGGACAGAGAAGTAGCTAAAGCAGCTTGGAAAGGGAGAAGGAGTGGTTCTGCAGGCAGAGGCCGGGGCTTCAGACCCACTTAACCATTTCGAGCTATATGACGTGGGTCAACTTAATTTCCCTCCCTGAACTTCTTTGTAAATATACTGTATTCTGATGATTAGAAGTAATTATTTGTAAAGTGCCTGATACATAGCAGGCATTCAAGAAACAGGAGTTATCTTGTTTCACAAGTCGGGTTTGACTACTTCTTTTTAATAGACTGAGTTCTAAATGGCACTGCAGGTAACATCTCTTAACTCAAGCTGCGTATGGAATCAGGAAGGTCACCAGCATGGAGAAGGCCATAAGGAACCACATCAGAGTGTCACCACCTGCAGAGTCCGTTTTTTAGCAGTGATGCCGTTCCTAACATGCGCTACATTCACCTGGTGGTGAAGCCTATTTCTAATCTGTTTTCTCCATTTTCACAGAATTTTGCATACTCGAGATTGTATTTATTTCCTAGAACAGGTTCCCATGCTCCTCAGTCCCACCTGAGTCCTGGTTTTGGATATTCAGCATATCCCATATCCTTTATAAAATGGCAAAGTCCAATGAGAGACTGATGATTATTAAGATTACATAAGGAGATAATTAGAGCTAACCCTGGATTGAGACTACTATTGTTAACCTAATGGTTGACCTATGGGAACTAAGCCACTGTAATGATTCAGAATCTTAAAAGTCAGTATTTCAAAATATTGTTAACTCTGGCCAGGAGGTTAAGTTACATTTACTCTATGGTTCCCAAAGTTACTTTTCTCTAAATATCCACTGATGAGCGAAGACAGTCATTAACAGATATAAATACGTATACTCAAATCCTTGTTTTTCATTTTACAATATTTGAAATATTAACAGTGAATAAATCCAAGGAAAGCCCTAAGTAAGATAAAGCAGTCTATCTCAAAATTCAACTGAATTATAAAATGGTTTTTATATCAATTTAGGTTTTTCAGAAATAAAAACATGTTCCTGACCTGCGACCATCATGTAAGATGGGTGTGCTTCGAGTTAAATAACCACAGATTAAAAGCAAGTGAATCAATCCAGAACTGATGTTCATTTTATAGTTTTCACATGCAAGATACCCAATGCCTTTAAAGTCAGCCCTCAATTTTTCTCTATGAATATCTGAATTCCATATATGCCAGATTTTATAACATCCTGTATCCTATCAAGACAGGTTACATTTATAAAATAGTCGTCATCCTCTTAACCAGTTTAACATAATGCATTTTGAAACACTAATGCTCTATCAAAATTAGCTGTCTTATACAAGAATTAAATCCTGGGTATGTCTGTAAGATTTTTCACTGAGAAGCAGGCACTGAGGGGTCATCAAACCGCAACTGAAAGCACTTTCTTGTAAACACTTGTCTTTAGAGGGTATGTTTTAAATTCAGGGTATAAGACAAGCATTTCTATAGTAACCAAGCCAGAAGTTTCTTCACAAAGCAGACCTACAAATTCGATTTTTAAAGTCTGAGTATTATGGCTCACTTTTACAACCAGAAATTGATGTTAATTATTATAACATTTTAAGTCCAATTCCCTCCTGATAGCCTTGTGAAGGGAAATACACAAAATTATCAAATGTCACAGGGGCAGCAGCTTATGGGCAGAGGGGAAAAGACAAAAGGAGATAGAAGAGGGAGAAGATATACGATAAAAGCAAAAAGTGCTTAGAACGCGCTAGACCTTGGTCCAGCCCGTGACCTAATATAATCTACTCAAGGAGTCATTTATATCGCCAAAAAAAAATTAACTGAAGCAAACTGATCAATCCGAGCAGGCAATTTAAGTCCTGCATTCGACTTGAGATTTGCTAGAAAGCGCTAAATCAGAAAAAGATCGCAAGAGCAAGAAGCGCGTGTGTGTGCGTGTGTGTATGCAGGTGGGGAAGTGTGTGTGTGCGCGCGTGTGTATGTATGCAGGTGAGGGGGGGCATAAATAAAGGCTAAGTGTACTAAGACTCGGCGCTAAAGCAGTGCTGCGCGTACTACGGAGGCAGGGCGGGAGGGAGCGAGGCGGGGGTCGTGGACTGTCCGCAGCCACTCTGGAGCCCGGGGGCGCGGGGCGCTAGGGGGGCCGGAGTCGGCACCCCAGAACGGGCACAGACCGGCTCCCATGCCCATCCTCCACGCCAGGACCGGGGGCCGCGAGCTCCGGAGCCAGGGCGGCGCGGACATCCCAGAGGCGAGGGGCGGCGCCGCGTCCCGCTCCCCACCGGGCGCATCAATTACCCGTGAGGTTCCTCAGCACCGTCCCGTGGGCCCAGAGGCTCAGGACCTGCTGCACCGATAGGTTGATCATGGAGGCGTCGCCCCCCTCCGCCTTCATCTTCCCCGGGGGGCGCCCGCCGCCCTCTCCTCGGGCTCCGGGGGCGGCGGCGGGTGCGCGGCTCCTCCAGGCCGCCGCCAACGCCGCCGCCGCCGGGGGAGGCTTCGGGGCGCTGGGCTGGTCGCTGCTGCCGCCGCCGGGCCTCCGCCGGGGGGCCGATCAGCGCGTCTCCCAGGCAGCCCCCTCCCCGCCGGGGAGACATTGAGGACGGCCGGCCGGCGAGGGGCGGGGGCCGGGCGCTCTCCCCGCGCGGCCCGCGAGCGAGGAAGACTCGGGGCGCTGTGGAGGCCGCGGCCTGTCAGGGGCCGCGCGGCGAGCGTGAGGAGGCCGAGGTCACGCCGCGAGGGCCGGGGTGACGGGCAGCCGGCAGGTGCAGCCCCCGACGGGGCCCAGGCATCACCGCGCGAGGACGACGAGAGCCGAGACGCGGACGAGCCGGCGGCGGCGGCGGCCGCGGCCCCTCCTGCCGCCCGCCTGCCCACCCTTCTGCCGCCGACACTCGAGGACCCGCCCCCTCCACCCGCGGCCGCCGGCGGGCCGCTCGTGCGCGCGCACACGAGCCCCCTCGCCGCCCGCCCGCCCCGCCCTCGCCGCAGCCACCGCGCATGCTCACTCCCGCGACCCGCCGCCCTCCGACAGCCGGCCGGCCCCGAAGCCCTCCTCCTCCTCCTCCTCCCCCCGCCCCCTTCAACTTCTCGCGCGCGCGAGCTCGGGTGGCTCGCGGGGCCGAGCGTAGGCCCCGCAGTGGGGCGGGGGGAAGCGCTGTTACGTCACTAGCGCCACCGCCGGCACTCGCTACTGATTGGACGCTCCGAGGGAACCGCCTCCACACCCTCCCTCCCTCCCTCCGCCTCCCGCCCCGCCCTCCAGCCGCGGGCGCGCGCCCTGGGAGAATCCCCCGCCCCGCGGTACCCGGACCGCTAGGCCTGGGGCTGCGGCTCGGACCCAACGCGGCGGGGAGCTCAGTGTCCAGGTCCCACAGGTGGATTCAGTGACTGTTCACATCTTTGGTTTCGAATGAAATGCTTTGAATAAAAAGGTTTGAGTACAACTTTTTTTTTTTAAGTGTAAATACCTCAAAAGATTTGAAATATATGTCAGTTTGCGAGTTTGTTTGTTTGTTTGTTTGTTTTTGTGAGAGCATCAGATGACCTGCAAGGAGTGCAGAATATATTTGAAGGCCATTGAAACAGACCCACTTAACGATTCATCCAGTGGATTCTTCCTACAGGAAGACCCTGGGCCTCGCGTGGTTCTCCCCATCTGAAATCACCGACGGTGCCCGGGGCTGGGCAGGTGTCCCAAGAAGGGGGCTAGCTGTTTTTTCCGTGACAATACTCTTTGTATGTAAATTGTAGACGTCTCTATTATTTCCACCCCCTTCCCCATCCAGGACTTAAACTAGATCTCGCTTTCTATGATTAGCTGCCTATCTTCATGTCCATGGGAGGCCAAGGAACTGTCTAAAGTTCAGCTACAACAAACTAAACTCCTCCTTCAAGTTTGAAACCTCTTATCTTGAAAACTATTAAGTTTGGGTAATAAAAACATATGCACTAGGCAGCTGCCCCTCCACATCCTTTTGCGAAAGAAAATCTGCCAAGGACACCAAAGCTCTTGCTGTAGCTAAATCATGAAGTATGTTGAGCAAAACGCAGAAAGGGTGAATCACCTGTAAAAGGGTGTTCTTTGGTGACTGCTTTAAAATATATATATATATGTATAGTTATGTACGGATATATTTGTGTGTATGTGAAAAAAAAAAAATGTACAGCCCAAGAATGGTGAGTTAAGTTTCATCTGGGGCAAAATGAAGACTATAGCCCGGGAGACAGCCTCTCAGATAACTGCGAGGAACTGCTCTGAAGAGGTGGGGGGAGGTCACTGTATGTGACTTCCATGAAGAGGATGCTTGCACTTAAGCACACATTTTGGCAGACAGTTGCTGCTAGTCGCAAGGAGCAGATACCTCCACTAACGATTTTAGTGCTTTTCTAGATAGGAGAAGATGCAAGAAACTGGGCTCATAAATTCTTCTGAAAGGCTCTAACTATCTGAAGACCTGTTCTGCTAGTTTCTCCTGGAGATTAGAATGCTTCATTCCTGATCTCCTCCCTTATCTCCTTTCAGGGCGTCCTGAATGTTAGTAACTGTACTGGCTAAGGACTTCATGTGTATAGAACCTGAAGTCAAGAGACATTTTTTAGTTGGCCTGTGTTTTGTCTGTTTGATGTCACAACACAGGAGTAAAGGGAAAATTTTGTATCACAGGTGGACATCACCAGATGGTCAACACCGAAATCAGATTGATTATATTCTTTGCAGCCAAAGATGGAGAAGCTCTATACAGTCAGCAAAAACAAGACCAGGAGCTGACTGTGGCTCAGATCATGAACTCCTTATTGCCAAATTCAGACTTAAATTGAAGAAAGTAGGGAAAACCACTAGACCATTCAGGTATGACCTAAATCAAATCCCTTATGATTATACAGTGGAAGTGAGAAATAGATTTAAGGGACTAGATCTGATAGAGTGCCTGATGAACTATGGACGGAGGTTCGTGACGTTGTACAAGAGACAGGGATCAAGACCATCCCCGTGGAAAAGAAATGCAAAAAAGCAAAATGGCTGTCTGGGAAGGCCTTACAAATAGCTGTGAAAAGATGAGAAGTGAAAAGCAAAGGAGAAAAGGAAATATATAAGCATCTGAATGCAGAGTTCCAAAGAATAGCAAGGAGAGATAAAAAAGCCTTCCTCAGCGATCCATGCAAAGAAATAGAGGAAAACAACAGAATGGGAAAGACTAGAGATCTCTTTAAGAAAATTAGAGATACCAAGGGAATATTTCATGCAAAGATGGGCTCGATAAAGGACAGAAATGGTATGGACCTAACAGAAGCAGAAGATATTAAGAAGAGGTGGCAAGAATACACAGAAGAACTGTACAAAAAAGAGCTTCATGACCCAGATAATCACAATGGTGTGATCACTCACCTAGAGCCACCCATCCCGGAATGTGAAGTCAAGTGGGCCTTAGAAAGCATCACTATGAACAAAGCTAGTGGAGGTGATGGAATTCCAGTGGAGCTATTCCAAATCCTGAAAGATGATGCTGTGAAAGTGCTGCACTCAATATGCCAGCAAATTTGGAAAACTCAGCACTGGCCACAGGACTGGAAAAGGTCAGTTTCCATTCCAATCCCAAAGAAAGGCAATGCCAAAGAATGCTCAAACTGCCACACAATTGCACTCATCTCACACGCTAGTAAAGAAATGCTCAAAATTCTCCAAGCCAGGCTTCAGCAATACATGAACCATGAACTTCCAGATGTTCAAGCTGGTTTTAGAAAAGGCAGAGGAACCAGAGATCAAGTTGCCAACATCCGCTGAATCATGGAAAAAGCAAGAGAGTTCCAGAAAAACATCTATTTCTCCTTTATTGACTATGCCAAAGCCTTTAACATTGTGGGCCACAATAAACTGTGGAAAATTCTTCAAGAGATGGGAATACCAGACCACCTGACCTGCCTCTTGAGAAACCTATATGCAGGTCAGGAAGCAACAGTTAGAACTGGACATGGGGGACTTCCTTGGCGGTCCAGTGGTTAAGACTTCGCCTTCCAATGCAGGGGGTGAGGGTTCGATCCCTGGCAGGGAGTTAAGATCCCACATGCCTCATGGCCAAAAAACTAAAACACAAAACAGAAGCAATCTTGTAAAGATTCAATAAAAACTTTAAAAATGGTCTACATCAAAAAAAAAAAAAAAAGAACTGGACTTGGAACAACAGACTGGTTCCAAATAGGAAAAGGAGAACGTCAAGGCTGTATATTGTCACCCTGCTTATTTAACTTATATGCAGAGTACATCATGAGAAACACTGGACTGGAAGAAGTACAAGCTGGAATCAAGATTGCCTGGAGAAACATCAATAACCTCAGATATGCAGATGACACCACCCTTATGGCAGAAAGTGAAGAGGAACTAAAAAGCCTCTTGATGAAAGTGAAAGAGGAGAGTGAAAAAGTTGGCTTAAAGCTCAACATTCAGAAAACGAAGATCATGGCACCTGGTCCCACCACTTCATGGGAAATAGTGGGGAAACAAGTGGAAACAGTGTCAGACTTTATTTTTCTGGGCTCCAGAATCACTACAGATGGTGATTGCAGCCATGAAATTAAAAGACGCTTGCTCCTTGGAAGGAAAGTTATGACCAACCTAGATAGCATATTCAAAAGCAGAGACATTACTTTGCCAACAAAGGTCCGTCTAGTCAAGGCTATGGTTTTTCCAGTAGTCATGTATGGATGTGAGAGTTGGACTGTGAAGAAAGCTGAGAGCCAAAGAATTGCTGCTTTTGAACTGTGGTGTTGGAGAAGACTCTTGAGAGTCCCTTGGACTGCAAGGAGATCCAACCAGTCCATTCTAAAGGAGATCAGTCCTGGGTGTTCTTTGGAAGGAATGATGCTAAAGCTGAAACTCCAATACTTTGGCCACCTCATGCGAAAAGTTGACTCATTGGAAAAGACTCTGATGTTGGGAGGGATTGGGGGCAGGAGGAGAAGGGGACGACAGAGGATGAGATGGCTGGATGACATCACTGACTGGATGGACGTGAGTCTGAGTGAACTCCAGGAGTTGGTGATGGACAGGGACGCCTGGCGTACTGCGATTCATGGGGTCGCAAAGAGTCAAACATGCCTGAGCGACTGAACTTAACTGAACTGAATAGGAACTGATCCAAAACTCATAATGTGGAGTGATTTTCTTCTGAGGACTTAGAATTAATTAGATCTTAGTTTAAGATTTTAAAATATCAGACAAAAGAGGCTTTACCATTTTTGTTAATTCACTTTATTTTGCAGATAGGAAAAACTTATTCTGCAGAGTTGTGTTGACAGAGGTGACACCACTTTGCAATCCAGTTTCTGAATTTCTTAAGTCACTGTCAACTGCATTCTGTTAAGGTTCTGGGTGGGAAGATGCAAGTTACCTAATGGTTACCAATAAGAGAGTTGACATTATATAATTAGTGATATTGGAGAATGTGACTACCTTCAATGTCAGGTTAATGGTAAACTTTCTAAACTCATCAAATTCACATTAGGAATGTTTAGTTTTCATGGAATCATTGAGGTTCTTATCATTACACACTTGTGAACCGTGAACTTCCTGATGTTCAAGCTGGTTTTAGAAAAGGCAGAGGAACCAGAGATCAAATTGCCAACATCTGCTGGATCATGGAAAAAGCAAGAGAGTTCCAGAAAAACATCTATTTCTGCTTTATTGACTATGCCAAAGCCTTTGACTGTGTGGATCACAAGAAACTGTGGAAAATTCTTCAAGAGATGGGAATACCAGACCACCTGATCTGCCTCTTGAGAAATCTGTATGCAGGTCAGGAAGCAACAGTTAGAACTGGACATGGAACAACAGACTGGTCCCAAATAGAAAAAGGAGTTCGTCAAGGCTGTATATTGTCACCCTGTTTATTTAACTTCTATGCAGAGTACATCATGAGAAACGCTGGACTGGAAGAAACACAAACTGGAATGAAGATTGCCGGGAGAAATATCAATAACCTCAGATATGCAGATGACACCACCCTTATGGCAGAAAGTGAAGAGGAACTAAAAAGCCTCTTGATGAAAGTGAAAGAGAAGAGTGAAAAAGTTGGCTTAAAGCTCAACATTCAGAAAACGAAGATCATGGCACCTGGTCCCACCACTTCATGGGAAATAGATGGGGAAACAGTGGAAACAGTGTCAGACTTTATTTTTCTGGGCTCCAAAATCACTACAGATGGTGATTGCAGCCATGAAATTAAAAGACACTTACTCCTTGGAAGGAAAGTTATGACCAACCTAGATAGCATATTCAAAAGCAGAGACATTACTTTGCCAACAAACGTTCGTCTAGTCAAGGCTATGGTTTTTCCCGTGGTCATGTATGGATGTGAGAGTTGGACTGTGAAGAAAGCTGAGCGCCAAAGAATTGCTGCTTTTGAACTGTGGTGTTGGAGACGACTCTTGAGAGTCCCTTGGACTGCAAGGAGATCCAACCAGTCCATTCTGAAGGAGATCAGCCCTGGGATTTCTTTGGAAGGAATGATGCTAAAGCTGAAACTCCAATACTTTGGCCACCTCATGCGAAAAGTTGACTCATTGGAAAAGACTCTGATGCTGGGAGGGATTGGGGGCAGGAGGAGAAGGGGACGACAGAGGATGAGATGGCTGGATGGCATCACTGACTGGATGGACGTGAGTCTGAGTGAACTCCGGGAGTTGGTGATGGACAGGGAGGCCTGGCGTGCTGCGATTCATGGGGTTGCAAAGAGTCAGACACGACTGAGCGACTGATCTGATCTGATTGTTTAAAACACGGTAGCATGCATTTAAAATATTCAGAACCTGGGACAGTGTCTAGCAAAAGGTATTCATCAAATATTTGTTGAATGAATAGCTGGATAAGCTTCATAGAAAAGTTAGCATTTTTCTTGTTTCTTGTAATTTTTTAAAGTGGAACCTAAGTGTTGATTTCTGGAAATGAGAAAGTAAGACACAGTAAGGAAGCCCCAAGCCATTAATGTACTTTGATAACCAGACAACTTTTCCCCTGCTTTTCAGTTCAATTCAATAAGCATTTATTTGGCATCTCTTACCTGAAATAACATTCTGTGCTAAGAGTTATCTGTAAGATTTGAAGATCATAAGGTCACAGTTCTGTAGGTTAATACCTTGCATTTAACTTGTGTTTGCCTTGATAAAGCTAATGATACTCACTATGTTGAAAGCCTATATTCTTAAGTGAATTGACTGTTTTCCAATAGCTAGGGTTATGAAACCCAAACTGAATTAATGCAGGTGGAAGTTGTATGATTTCTTGCAGATTTTTGATATTGAATTAATGTACCAGACAAGGAATGGTTCAGTTACATTCCTGCCAGAAATCAGGGAACACCTCCAAGTAAATCCTGGAGGTCTCCTTTAGCCCTGTGGCCTTGAATGTGAAATAGACAGCAATTCACAAAGAGTTCCTGGTTTGTTTCTTACCCACCAGTGAGGGAACACCCAAAAGTCTTAGCATGTTATTAATTCTCTGGAGAGGGCCCAGAAGAAAGCTTTTAAAATCAATTAGAATATAAAATGATATTGATCCTTTGAGAAAAACATTAACTACTGAGGACATCTTTTTCTCCCCTTTATTATCTTTCTTCCCTGTTGTAAGGTACTACCTCATAGAGTCACATTACAGAGGCAACCTAATTTCATCTTGCTACACGTTTCACACCTTGAGTAGGATATGTGATATTTATTGTATGAATCCGTTTCCATTTGTCAGTAACCTTTTAGCTTTAAGTCTTTGGTCTTGTAGAAATTTCTGATATACTATGTTGTCAGCTTTTTCTTTTATGGTCTCTGAGTTTTCTGCTTTAAAATGTCTTTTCCCTGTCTCAGATTTTATTTTAATTTTTTAAGTCTCATATCTTTTCTAAAAACTTTATGGGTGTCTTTGTTTACACCTTTGGCTCACTTGGAATTGTGTTAGTACAGATCTAATTTTGTTTTTCCAGATGGCAACTGAGTTGTCCCAAAACATTTATTGAAAAATCCATCCTTTTCCCACTGACCTAAAATACTAGGTTTATCATGTGCAAAATTTCTATATATACTTGGATTTATTTCTAGACTTTCATTTTTGTTCCATCTATCTGTTCACGTGCGGCACCGCTCTATTTTTATTTTCTTTAACGCTACAGTTTGCTTCAGGTTCTGCTGAGATAGGTCTTTGTTTTTTACTCATTTTCAGTTTTTTTCCTGATTAATCCTGAGTGTGTGTTATTCCAGAAGAACTTTAAAATCAGCTTCCTAATTCTAAAAGTATTACTGGTTCTATTTTCATTGAAATAATGTTACATTTATAAATAAATTTAGAGGATCTCGAGAGATCTTAATGTTTTCTTTTACTAAGAAATGTGATTTTGAAAAGATGCGTAATATGTCTTTTTTTAGCGTCTGTGGATATGCATGTGAGTCCTTTGATTCTAAATACATGAGGATTACATTCAAATAGCTCCTAACACATCTTCTTTGACTTTCTGGAGTTAATGGCACTTAGTTATGATCTCTCATTTTTTTAATATCCTACTGAATTCCATGTCTTAATCTTTTATTAGAATTATGTCATCAATATTGTGAGTGAAATTGATCTGTGCTTTTCCCTTTAGAGCTGTGTTTAACTTAGTTTCATGGGTTTTATTTATTTTTTGCTAATTAACATTGTGTTGGCTTTATACAAAATATGTAGAAGCCGTCTTATTTGGATTTTTCTTTTCCTTCAGCTTTTGGTGAAATTCAACTGTAGAACTGCTGTCAGTGCTTTGGGGAAGCAGCTCTTTGTCCATTTTCTTCTATGCACCATGTTTTTTTCTATGGCAATTGGTCCATTTAGACATTTTTTTCTCTTCCTGATTTCTTTCTGTAATTCTTTTATTTGGCTTGTTTTTATCTGATACAATTTAAAAAAATAATTTGCAGTGTTAATCAATACCTCTTTTGTAAATCTTTTAACTTCTCCAACACATTGCTTATTTTGTGAATTCACTTGTCTTAATTATATTTGCTAATCATTCTTTATTTTTCCCAACTAACAAGCTATTCGATGTATTTATCAGTCCTCTGTGTTTCTTTATATTAATTTGCTTTTTTCTTTTATCGTTATTAGTTATTCTGCTTTTCTTTGAGTTGTTTTGTTATTTTCTGTAAATTTTACGCTCGCTCCTTGATTCATTCATTTGTATTTCTTCCTGCTGCTTCTGCATTGGCAGGCGGCTTCTTTGCCACTGAGACACCTGGGAAACCTTCTTTTTGTTTCTTCATGTAAGTATGATGTAACTTTGAATTTGCCGTGAGCACTGCTTTGGTTGTACCCTGTAGCTTTTGATGCATAATGTTCCATTAACATTTTCTATTGTTATCTTCTAGAAATTCTGCCAGTTTACTTTTGATTTCTACTTTGAAGTCATGTAAAAGAGAGATTTTTTATAACTTTCAACTTTCAAAGGGAGGCAGTTCTATATTTGTTGGCATTTCATAGTTTAATTACAGTGTAGTCAAAGACTGTTATCTATACCATTTCCACTTTGAAGGATATACTGATGTTTTCTTTGTAGCCTAGTATATGGTTAATTTTGGGAAGTTAGTACGCAGTAAAAGAAGGTGTATTCTCTGTTTGGGGGCTTCCCTGGTGGCTCAGGCAGTAAAGAATCTGCAATGCAGAAGAACTGGATTTGATCCCTGGATGGGGAAGATCCCCTGAAGAAGGGATTGGCTATCCACTCCAGTATTCTTACCTTGAGAATTCCATGGACAGAGGAGCCTGGCAGGTTGCAGTCCATGGAATCACAAAGAGTCAGACACAACTGAAGGACTAACACTTACTTTTTTCACTTTTCTCTGTTTTTAGGGAATAGTGTGGTCTGCATGAAAGATCTAACATATTTATTACATTACTAAAGGTCATCTGCAATCTGACATTTTTGTCCACTAGATCAGTGCAGTTCAGTTCAGTCCAGTCACTCAGTCACGTCTGACTATTTGTGACCCCATGGACTGCAGCATGCCAGGCTTCCCTGTCCATCACCAACTCTTGAAGCGTACTCAAACTCACGTCCATTAAGTCAGTGATGCCATCCAACCATATCATCCTCTGTCATCCCCTTCTTCTCCTGCCTTCAATCTTTCCCAGCATCAGGGTCTTTTCAAACAAGTCAGTTCTTCACATCAGGTAGCCAAAGTATTGGAGTTTCAGCTTCAGCATGAGTCCTTCCAATGAATATTCAGGACTGATTTCCTTTAGGATGGACTGGTTGGATCTCCTTGCAGTCCAAGGGAGTCTCAAGAGTCTTCTCCAACACCACAGTTCAAAAGCATCAGTTCTTCAGCCCTCAGCTTTCTTTATAGTCCAACTCTCACATCCATACATGACTACTGGAAAAACCGTAGCTTTGACTAGACAGACCTTTGTTGGCAAAATAATGTCTCTGCTTTCTAGTATGCTGTCTAGGTTGGTCATAGTTTTTCTTCCAAGTAGCAAGAGTCTTTTAATTTCATGGCTGCAGTCACCATCTGCAGTGATTTTTGGAGCCCAAGAAAATAAAGTCTCTCACTGTTTCATTCTTTCCCCATTGATTTGCCATAAAGTGATGGGACCAGATGCCATGATCTTAGATTTCTGAATGTTGAGTTTTAAGCCAAGTTTTTAACTCTCCTCTTTCATTTTCATTAAGAGGCTCTTTAGTTCACTTTCTGCCATAAGGGTGGTGTCATCTGCATATCTGAGATTATTGATGTTTCTCCCGGCAATCTTGATCCCAGCCTGTACTTTATTCAGCCTGGTATTTCGCATGATGTACTCTGCATATAAGTTAAATAAGCAGGGTGACAATACAAAGCCTTTACGTACTCCTTTTCCAATTTGGAACCAGTCTGTTGTTCCATGTCCAGTTTTAACTATTGCTTCCTGACCTGCATACAGATTTCTCAGGAGACAGGTCAGGTGGTCTAGTAGTCCCATCTCTTGAAGAATTTTTCACAGTTTGTTGTGATCCACACAGTCAAAAGCTTTGGCATAGTCAATAAAGCAAAAGTAGATGTTTTTCTGAAACATTGGAGAAGGAAATGGCAACCCACTCCAGTGTTCTTGCCTGGAGAATCCCAGGGACAGGGGAGCCTGGTGGGCTGCCGTCTCTGAGGTCCCACAGAGTTGGACACGACTGAAGCGACTTAGCAGCAGCAGCAGCAGCAGCTTGCTTTTTCGGTGATCCAGCAGATGTTGGCAATTTGATCTTTGATTCCTCTGCCTTTTCTAAATCCAGCTTGGACATCTGGAAGTTCATGGTTCACATACCGCTGAAGCCTGCCTTGGAGAATTTGTAAACATGTGAGATGAATGCAATTCTGCAGTAGTTTGTGCATTCTTTGGCATTGCCTTTCTTTGGGATTGGAATGAAAGCTGACTTTTTCCAGTCCTGTGGAACTCGATCAGCCATAGGCTATACATTAGGTTTCACTAGACCATGCTGCATGACAAAGAAACTTCAAATCTCATTAGTTTAAAAAACAAACCTTATTTCTTGCTGGCATTGCATGAGTGCTGCATCCCCACTGTGGTTCCCCTGGGATCCGCCTGGTTCAGCCCAGCCCAGCTGCACAGTCTTCTCACTCCAGATACAGGGCTGAACGAGTACCTACTCTCTGGGTTCATACTATCATCATGGTTCGGGGCAGGAAGCAGGGCCACCAGCAGGAAACTTGCCTTGGGTACAAAATTTAAGAGGACTTAAAAAAAAAAAAACAACTCAGTGATCAGGATAAATGAATTTTCTAATGCAATATTTTTAAAAATTAATACAAAAATCCATGATGAACAAATATCAAAATTTTTAAATAAAAACAGAATATGACCCTGCACTTGCATGATCCTGCTTCACCCACTCCACCCTCCCCCTGGTCCTGGTAAAACAAGAGTTGCAGGGTCAAACCGTGCGAGCGCATTTAAAGTTTATGCTCAGATGGTCCATGTCACGGGGGTGTGTGGGTGTGTTAGTCGCTCAGTTGTGTCTGACTCTTTGCAACCCCATGGACTGTAGCTTGCCAGGCTCCTTTGTCCATGGCATTCTCCGGGCAAGAATACTGGAGTGGGTTGCCACTCTCCAGGGGATCTTCCCAACCCAGGGATCAAACCTGGGTCTACTGCATTGCAGGCGGATTCTTTACCGTCTAAGCGACAAGGGAAGCCCATGTCACATATACTCACATTCTTTTGGACAGAGGAGGTTGTGTGGTCAAAACGAAAGTGAACAGGATAAGAGGTATTCTGCCTAAAGAAAAGAATGACAAAGGAGAGGTGGGTGGAGGCAACAGATGATTTGAACACATAACACAGGTTAGCACAAGGGAAGTGAGATCTCCCTCCTAATAGTGATATATTTGTGCCTATTTCTCTCTCTTCTTTTTTTTTTTTTCAGTTTAGGCTTTATGAACTTTGATTCTATATTTTTGATGAATAGATATTGAAGTGTGTTGGATTTTAATTATGATTCTACTTTTTAATTTAAAATGTCTTAATATGTATTATTAAGTGATGGACAGGGAAGCCTGGCATCCTGCAGTCCATGGGGTTGCAAAGAGTCAGTGCATGGGGTTGCACTGAGTGACTGAACTGAACTGAGCTGAATGTAAAGGTCATGACTTTAGTAGAAATGTTAACTTTTTTGTTGTTTGTATTTGCCAAGTATATCTTGCGTGCATGCTGAGTCATGTCCTACTTTGTGACCCCATGGGCTATATAGCCCACCAGGCTCCTCTGTCCATGGGATTTTCCAGGCAAGACTACTAGAGTGGGTTGCCATTTCCTCCTCCAGGGAATCTTCCCGACCCCGGGATCAAACCCACGTCTCCTGTGTCTCCCGTCTTGGCAGGTGGATTCTTTACGATTGTGTCACCTGGGAAGCCCCTTTAAGTATATCTTGGTTCTTTCTTTTCAAACTTTATGAATCATTTTGTTTTAGGGATTCTCTTGCTGAATTTAACTATTTGATCCAATTTGAGATTCTTATTTTAATAGGAGAATTTAGACAATTTCTGTTTGTTGATTTAATAGGTATGTGGTAGCAGTTGTATCAAAGTTGTATTATTATTTATATTTTTGTTGCTTCTTTTAAAATAGTAGTTGGCATGGTTTGTTTCCTGTGCTTTTTTTATGTGTCCCATATAATTTGAAACAGTTGGTTCTGTTTTTATTTTTCATGGTAATCTCTATGACCAACATTGCTAAACACTTCATCTGTTTACAATGTATCTATTGACCCACTCTAAGCAACCCTAATATTATATACCTTTACTTTCTCCCATCTCCTCTTTTCCATCAAATTCTTCCTCCTTTTCTCCATCAGGTTATAGTATATGATATGTTTTCTACTCTTTACTCTCTAAACCCCAATGGGATGATATCTAGAGATTGGGCCTTTGGGAGGTAATTAGGTTGTGAGGGTGGAGACCTCATGAATGGAATTAGTGCCCTTATAAGAGGAGGCACAAGGCAAATGATCTCCTCCAGCCGTGTGAGGATACGACTGGAAGGTGGCCATCTACAAACCATGAAGAAGCCCTTCAGCAAACGTGGAATCTTGCTGCCACCTTGAACTTGGACTTCACAGTCTCCAAAACACTAAGAAACATTCTTGTTTGTGATACCCAATCTATGACACTTAACATAGCAGCTCTCGGTAACTAAAGTTGACCGCCATCCAGATGCAGAGTGACACCTGGGTGGTGTGTGTGTTGGGAAGCTCCAAGAACCACTATGAAGGATTTGTACTACAACCCCCAGAAGAATGATCTGAACCTTGTGCCCTGAACTAGACCACAGGGATTGCTCACTTTAAAATTAAAAAAGTCATTATTATCCATAAAATTTTAAACAAAATGCAGTTTTACAATATTTTAAATACCCAGGAAATAATTCAATATTACTGGACATATGAAAAGCCAGGAAAATTTCAGTTTTCATGGGAAAAAAAGATAATCAACAGCTGTCAACTCCAAGATGACACATATGTTGTAATTATCTGACAAAGGTTTTAAAGCAACTCTTATAAAAATGCTTAAGTAAGGAATTAAAGACAATCTCAACAAAGAAATGGAAACTATAAAAAAGAGTTAAGTGGACATTTCTAAACTGAAAAACACAATAAGATTCATTGGTTGCAACAAAGATTCCACTCTGGTATGAGATGTTGATAGTGGGGAATTCTATGGTGTTGGAGGGAAGTAACATATAGGCTCAGTGCTTAATTTTGCTGTGAACTTAAAACTGCTCTAAAAAGATAAAATCTATTGAGAATGCATATCCTCAGAAAAACATGATCTGAAAGGATACACACACCCCAGTGTTCATGGCAGCACTGCTTACAGTAGCCAAAGCATAGAAGCAACCTAAATGTCCATCGACAGAGGAATGGATAAAGATGTGGTACATATATACATACACAATGCAATATTACTCAGCCATTAAAAAGAAGGAAATAATTCCATTTGGAGCAACGTGGATGGACCTATTGTCATCCTGAGTGAAGTCATAGAAGATGTATCATATGACATCCCTTATATGTGGAATCTAAAAAGAAATGATACAAATGACCTTACTTACAAAACAGAAAGATACTCACAGACTTAGAGAACTGAACTTATAGTTGCCAGGGGAAGGATGGGGAAAAAAAGATAGGGAGTTTGGGATGGACATGTACACACTGCTATATTTAAAATGGATAACCAACAGAGACCTATTGTATAGCACATAGAATTCTGTTCAGTGTTATGTAGCGGACTGGAAGGGAGAGGTATTTGGAGGAGAATGAATACATGTAAATGTGTAGTTGAGTCCCTTTGCTGTTCACTGGAAACTATCACAGCATTATTTATTAATAGGCTATACTCCAATACAAAATAAAAAGTTAAAAAATTACATATGCAAAAAATATAATAACCAAAATTAAGAGCTTATCGGATGGGTTCAATAGCAGGAAGTTTACAGCATATCTATCCATAAGCACACAAGATTGCCAGGAGAAATATCAACAACCTCATACAAATGTCCTTCAATAGGTGAATGGATGAATGAGTTGTACCGTAAAATATGTGCAAACTATACAATCAAATACTATTCAGTAGTACAAAGTAATAACAAAACTACTGGTACACTCAAACAACTTGAATGAAGCTTAAAGGCATTATGTGAATGAGGGGAAAAAAGCCAGTCTCAAAAGGTTGCATATTGTATGGTAACAGAGCTCCATGTTTTGGTCAGAAGCCCAAAAAGGGGAGCCCCAGGAAACTGAAGACAAAGCTATAGTGACTGAAAACTGATTTGTTCTCAGCAATTGGGGTGAAGGGTAGCTTTGACTAAAAGGGGATAACAGGGAATTTGGGGAGGTGATAGAATTATTCTGTATTTTCATTGTGGTGGTGCTCACATGAATTAATATGCATAAAATGCATTAAATGCATAAAAATGTGCATCAAAAAGTTCAATTTGAGTGCATCTTAAAATACAATTTTTTGACAAAATCAGTGAGCCACATTTTCTTCACTGAAGAATTTCAGTTTTTTCTCTATTGTCCTGGAATGGACTGTGGCTAAGAGAAGCTAACTTTCTTGTTTTCATAGGTACTTGATATTTTTCCTTGGGTGCCCACAGAATTATTTTCTTATCTGTGAAGTCCAGTAATTTTACCAGGAAGCATCCCAGACGTCTAAGACAAGAAGCAACAGTTAGAACCAGGCTTGGAACAACAGACTGGTTCAAAATTGGGAAAGGAGTATGTCAGTTGTCAAAGGAGTACATATATTGTCACCCTGCTTATTTAATTTATATGCAGAGTGCATCATGCAAAACACTGGGCTGGATAACTCACAGGCTGGAATCAAGATTGCAAGGAGAAATTTCAACAACCTCAGAGACACAGATGATACCACTTTAATGGCAGAAAGTGAAGAGCAACTAAAGAGTCTCTTGATGAGGGTGAAAGAGGAGAGTGAAAAGGCTGGCTTAAAACTCAACATTCAAAAAAACTAAGATCATGGCATCTGGCCCCATTACTTCATGGCAAATAGATGCGGAAAAAGTGGAAACAGTAACACATTTTATTTTCTTGGGCTCCAAAATCACTTTGAATAGTTACTTCAGCCATGACTTTAAGACACTTGCTCCTTGGAAGAAAAGCTATGACAAACAGCATATTCAAAAGCAGAGACATCACTTTGCCGACAAAGGTCCGTACAGTCAAAGCTATGGTTTTCCAGTAGTCATGTACAGATGTGAGAGTTGGACCATAAAGAAGGCTGAGCACTAAAGAACTGATGCTTTTGAATTGCAGTGCTGGGGAAGACTCTTGAGAGTCCCTTGGACAGTGAGGCGATCAAACCAGTCAATCCTAAAGGAAATCAACCCTAAATGTTCATTGGAAGGGCTGATGTTGAAACTGAAGTTCCAATACATTGGCCACTTGCTGCGAAGCTGACTCATTGGAAAAGACCCTGATGCTGGGAAAGATTGAAGGCAGGAGGAGAAGGAGGTGACAGAGGATGAGATGGTTGAATGACATCACTGACTCACAGACATGAGTTTGAGCAAACTCCGGGAGATAGTGAGGGAAGCCTGGAGTGCTACAGTTTGTGGAGTCACAGAGTCAGACACCACTTAGTGACTGGACAACAGCAATCTCAGAGTTAATCATTTTGAGTCAGTGTTTTCCTAAGACATCATAGGCTTAAGTCTCTGCTCATTCCTCTGAAGTGCAGGTTCACATGATCTTTTTTGAGTATTTCTCCTCTTCCATTTGTTTCGGTTCCTTCTTAGAAGACAGTAAGTAACATATTGGATCTTATTTGTCTGTCTTCCTTAGCTGTCATTTCTTTTTTGGTCTTTTTGGACTGTTCATTTCACTCTCATTGTGCTCACTAATTAATTACAGGACATTATTCTGCCCTTCACTGTGTCTGCAGAAGGGTTCATTATGTTTCAGGCCACTTCCGTTGTGCCTTCACTCTGGATTTCTCTTCTTTCCAAGGTCTGCCAGTTCTTATGTCCTCTCATTCTGTTGTCTTGACAGATATTCTCCAAGCTCTTATTTCTCAACTTCAAGCTCTATGTTTCATCAGCTTTTTAGAGTCCAGTTCAGTATTATTAAGGCCTGGAAGACCATATGTCAGCTGGTCACCCTTTCTCTCTCTCTCTGAACTCTTTGCCTTCCGCTCTTTGTCTGCTGCATTTTAGCAATCCTGACCTTCTTGCTCTTCCTTGCACTCTCCAACACACTCCGTCTCAAGGTCCTTGCAGTCACTGACCTCTCTGCCTGGAACACCCCACCCCAGAGGTCTGCACAGCTTGCTCCTCACTAAACTGCCCTTAAAGAAATCTACCCAATGCCAACCCACAGTATAGATCTTCCATCATATCTCAATACTGTTCCTCCATTGAAGACTTCAGCACTGGTTTAAGAGAATAAAACGTACATTAGAAAGAGTAAGAAGGCAGTTAACAACCTGTGACTGAGTATACACTAGCGTTATATAGTTATGTATACGTATATATGAGAAATCTGTATGCAGGTCAAGAAGCAACAGTTAGAACTGGACACAGAACAACAGACTGGTTTAAAATCAGGAAAGGAGTACGTCAAGGCTGTATATTGTCATCCTGCTTATTTAAGTTATATGCAGAGTACATCTTGTGAAATGCCAGGCTGGATGAAACACAAACTGGGATCAAGATTGCCAGGAGAAATATCAATAACCTCAGATATGCATTTGACACCACCCTGATGGCAGAAAGCGAAGAACTAAAGAGCCTCTTGATGAAAGTGAAAGAGGAGAGTGAAAAGTTGGCATAAAGGCAACATTCAGAAAACCAAGATCATGGCATCCGGTCCCATCATTTCTTGGCAAATCGATGGGAAAATAATGGAAACAGTAAGAGACTTTATTTTGGGGGGCTCCAAAATCTCTGTAGACGGTGACTACAGCCATGAAATTAAAAGATGCTTGCTTCTTGGACGATAAGCTATGACCAACCTAGACAGCATATTAAAAAGCAGAGACATTACTTTGCCAACAAAGGTCTATCTAGTCAAAGCTATGGTTTTTCCAGTAGTCATGTATGGATGTGAGAGTTGGACTATAAAGAAAGCTGAGCACCGAAGAATTGATGCTTTTGAACTGTGGTGTTGGAGACGACTCTTGAGACTCCCTTGGACTGCAAGGAGATCCAACCAGTCTATCCTAAAGATCAGTCCTGGGTGTTCATTGGAAGGACTGATGCTGAAGCTGAAACTCCAGTACTTTGGCCACCTGATGTGAAGAACTGACTCATTGGAAAAGACTCTGATGCTGGGAAAGATTGAAGGCAGGAGGAGAAGGGGACGACAGAGGATGAGATGGTTTGGTGGCATCACCGATGTGATGGACATGAGTTTGAGTAAGCTCTGGGAGTTGGTGATGGACAGGGAGGCCTGGCGTGCTGCAGTCCACAGGGTCGCAAATAGTCAGACACGACTGAATGAATGAACTGAATGGATATATGTGAATGTATTATGTACACGTATATAATATGATACATACTATCTGTTATACATGTATATAATGTACAATAGTATTTTAGTATGTATTCTATGTAACATGTATATAATATATATGCATTATGTATTATAAAAATAGTATATTATGTATATTTTATATGTTGCATAATATTTGAATATACTTAGGAAATATATTACATATAGGTATGCCATTTTATATATACATACAATGCAAGTGTGTACTTAGTTACAGACATATATATATATATATATACACCATACATATATATATTCTATAAATGCTGATGGCTTTATAAGAATAGGACAGGATGAATCAGAGCCTTTTTCAGAACCAAAGCCATGTGATCCAGCTGCAAGTTTGAGAGAAGGTCGTATTTCATAGGGCACTCCACTTCCTCTCTCAGTTCCCCCATCTCTCCTGATGATCAAAGGAATGGAAGACTGTATCTTAAAATCTAGCTAACAAATCCTGATTGAGAAAGGAGTTAGTTGGGCAATGGTTGACCAGATGTCATCTCTCAGAATCAGGCCAAGAGTTCTGTGTAACCAATGAGTTGCACAACCGAATGCAACTTCCTCTCTGCAACCAGGCAGGGCACATTTTTGCTTCTCAAAGTCTGGGCTCTGGGGGAGCCTCCTCTTTTATTGCAACCTCCCTATATTTGTCCTGGATTTCCAAGCTCAAATAAAGTGCAGGTTAGTGTTTCACTGTGAAATATGGTGCATAGAATGCAATAGAAGGATGAATAAAGAATTTAATTTACTCCACGGTGAAGGTAAACAGCAAAAAAATTTTTGGTTCTTATACTAAAAGGCCCATTTTAAAAGATCGCATTTTAAGCAAAGTGACTTTTTGTTAATGATCTTTTTTTTTGTTTGGATGGAAACTCCGGGAAAGTTAAAATGGGAACAAATTAAAGATGGCCCTTTCTTCCTTTGCTTGTCCTTCCTCTCTGAAAATCTGAACACGATGTGAATAGTTTATTAAGCATTTTAAAATCATTGTTTATTCCTTTCTGTTCTTTGTAAGCCTTTGGAAAACAAGGCCATTTCTTTCTTGTGTATCCTGAGGTATGAGATATAAGGAGGAAAAAAATAAAGCCATGTACTTAAATGGCTTACTTAGAAATAGCTGAGTGGATTTCAGTTGGAAATTCACCAGTAAAAATTCCATCATTGCTTCAATGAGTAGCCAGTTAGGCCTTGAGTGTTAACATATCTGGGAAAAAATTGATATATATTTGTTTTAAAAAACTTTTGTCAAAACACATGTCTAGTTTGAAGTCATCAGGGTTTTATGCCAACAAGTTTGATATTCTATTTGAAATCAGAATGTTTTCTTTCACATTTTGGTATTTAAGACTACTTTGATAAATATTTGGTACACCTTTTAAAAATGCCCTCAATGATGCTAATGTTTATAATTTCAGGGTGGACTTGGCATTTGGAAATAGAAGTTGCTTGGTGTCATGTCAGTTGAGTAAACAGCCTGGGAAGATATGTATTTTGATAAAGAATGAGATGTGTCATAATTAATGAAAACTTTGTCTGTGTAGTTTGGAACTATGTGGTTTGGAAGAAAATTAAAAAGTATTTGTGGTGATGGCAATGCCATTAGAATAGCAGTCTACCTCCAGAACATCTTCTCTGAAGGATAATATCGTCTTGGGACTATAAGTGGTAGTAAGTCATTAAAGTATGTTGTCTATTACTTTATAGTCCCATCTCTTGAAGTCTCTCATTTGCACTGGATTTGGTCTTTGACAAAGATTATATTATCGCCAGATTCTTTAGTCTCCCCCTCTCTCTGGAGACTTTATTTATTTTCTGTGTTTTAATATGCATGGACAAGTGCTGTTTAAAAAGAAACAATAACAACATTTACTTTACCACATCTATGACTTATCTAGGACCACTTTTTCCTTTCTTCCACACCAAATTGTTCAAAGAAAAATATATGACGACATGTAACTGAGCTCTTGCAAGAGGGAAGACACTGAGCTAAGCATTTTTAATATTATATTTCCACCCTTCCCAATAGGAGAGTGCTAGGTATCCTCACTTAAGGATAAGGTTACCAAGAATACTGGTTTACTGGAGCTGCCATAGCTAAGTGCCACAAAATGGGTGGCTTAAAGCAATAGAAATGTATTTTCTCACAGTTCAGGAGGCTAGAAGTCCGAAATCAAGGAGTCAGCAGGGCTGTGTCCTCTCAGGTTCCTGGGAGAGAATCTGCCCTGGGCCTTGCTCCTAACTTCCAGGGTTGCCAGCCGTGCTCGGCTTTCCTTGGCTTGCAGCTGCAGGTTAACTCCAGTCTCTGCCTTCATCCTCACGTGGTCGTCTTCCCTGTGTCTGTCTCTCTCTGTCCCTTCCTCTTCTCATGAGGCCAGCAGTCATATTGGATTAAGGGCCCACCTGCTGTAGAATAACTTCATCTTTACTAGTTTATATCTGCAAGAACCCTGTCTGTAAATAAGGTCACATTCTGAGGTTCTGGGAGGGATGTGAATTTGGCGGGACGCCGTTCAGTCCCGTGCATGGAGACTTAGGGCAGCGTCTGTGTGTAAAGTTGCCTGGTCTGGGCGGAGCCAGGATTCAGGTGGAGTTGCTCGCAGAGCCTGTCCTCCCAGCTGCTTTGTAATTCCGCCCGTGTCCTCTGGCTCACTGTCTCAGCTCCTTCCCTCCCTTGTCTGTGTGATCTGGTCTCCAGTTCCAGATGGTTATTGGTTATTAACTTTTCTCCTAAGGTCCTCATCTTCTGGCTACTTCATCCTCTTCCAGCTCTGGTAACAGAGTCCTCCTCCTTAAGCACCCTGCTGCTTCAGTTCTCTGATAACACCGTCTTTTAGTCTCACCGCCATCTCAGATCCCGTGTTTCCTCTTCATTGGCTCATTTACTTGTCCTGTGCCCTCCATGTGGGTGCCTGCCAACTTTTGTTTCTCTGCTCTCTCCTTCACATTCCTTCTTTGATGAAGCCTCCCTCATTCTCGGCTTCAGCTGTCTCCTCTGTATCACTGACTACTAAATCTGTGTCAGTCTACTTCTCCATGCTGTCTGCTTCCCTAAGCTCCAGCCTCATATTTCCCAACTCCTTTTGACAAGAATTTCTACTATCATCTCTGACTCAGGTTGCTCAAAATCAGATAGTTTTCTTTCTTGGAAAGCGCTTATTGGTCCTCCTTAACACTGCCATCGTCGCCTCGTGGAAGGATCACTATGGCAATGTCCTAGTTACCATGACAGACTCCAGTCTTCACCCTTCCCAAGCACCTTTCATGACCTTGCTCAGCTGCTGCTGCTGCTGCTAAGTCACTTCAGTCGTGTCCGACTCTGTGCGACCCCATAGACAGCAGCCCACCAGGCTCCCCTGTCCCTGGGATTCTCCAGGCAAGAACACTGGAGTGGGTTGCCATTTCCTTCTCCAATGCATGAAGTGAAAAGTGAAAGTGAAGATGCTCAGTCGTGTCCAACTCTTAGCAACCCCATGGACTGCAACCTACCAGGCTCCTCCGTCCATGGGATTGTCCAGGCAAGAGTACTGGAGTAGGGTGCCATTACCTTCTCTGTGCTCAGCTAATCCCCCCTAACCAATTTTTATCCTGTTACCCCTCTTCTCAGCATTTTCCTATGTTCTTCATGTTTCAAATTCTTCTCTATTTTTCCACCTTGCTCTCCCAGTTCTCTTTCCTATGACTTCCAATGCTAGTAAGGTTAACTGCTCCTCTTCAAAACTAAATATATTCTCATCTCCATACTTTGGCTTATGTTGTCTACTTGACCATTTATTCTTTCAAATCCCGTCTCTTCCTTCAAGTCCCAAATCTAATCCAACTCTCTGGGAAGTTCTCTCTGACTATTTCAACTTCAGTTCATTTCAATGGAGCCCCAAGAAGGGAATGACAAAAAAGTTGTCAGAAATGCAAGATGCATGCTCTTTCTTTGTATCCTCTGTTCTTAGCTTCTTTGTTTACTTTTTTTTTTTTTTCCATTTCTTACCCCTGCCTCTCAGGACTTCTAAAAATCAGCATGAACATCCCTGCACAGTGTCTTGGTTTATTACTGTTGTTCTGTGTCTCTTCCTAACTACTTTACCAGGTAAAGGAGGGCATCTTTTGTTTCTGTAACATCTATATCACCTAGCCAATGTTGACTATTTATTGAATATGTTTTGTTTGATACACTTAATTTAATAAAGTTTCACAATAGTTTGAGAATGTGAAGAAGCCAAGTTTCTAAAACCTAACATGTTCTACAAATTGGTTTTATAAACTAAAAATATTTCACCCGAGGTAAAACAGAGTCTGCAATATGAATAGTAAAGATAGTTTCTAAGTCATGTGATGAAAAATTAATATTAGGACATTTTAGGGGTTGTGTTACTTCTCTGTCTTTGGTTTTCTAGACATATCCTTCGAACTACACTAACCAATACAAATTACATTGGTAATACTGGAATTGTTTTAATTTAGCAATGTGAGTGAATTTTGCCTTTAGTCACTAAAAATATGTCGTGTAAATTTATGACTCACCCAAGACAAATTTTTGAAAACAGAACTCATCGACATTCAGAGGCCAAAAAAACTGAAGTGCTTTATTCTCACAGTATTAAAATTAGTGACTACCTTGGGAATAATAGTAAGACAAATAAAACTTGATTTCCTTTCTAAGAACAACACAAAGGGATTAGAGTTAAAAACTCATCTGAAGGAGTCACTGAATATCAAATCCTAAGCATTTTCTGACAGTGTGCTCTCTCAGATCAAGAAAGTATACATAAAAGTTTGACACTGATATTTCAAAAGAGCAGAAATGATCTAGGTAACAATACAGAGAACACCCTAGTGAGTGAGCAGGGACACTGCAAGTTTACAGCTGACATGGACCTCAGATGGAGGGAATAGATGAGAGAAGGACTTCCGTCCGTGGGCAAAGCCAAAGGATACTCGGAACAGTAGGGTTTATGAACAGGGTTGGTTGTTTTGGGGATAAAACTTCCCATAGTCCATATTCGTCTCTGTGTTATTTGGGCTTCTTTTAACAAAAACTTGACTTGACAAGAAAAAAGTGAGAAGTTGGGTATGACAATGATTGAGGGGTTTCACAGGACCCAGAGGGAGGAATGCACCTGGAGTTGTGAAAGGAAGTAAAATCAGCAATTAGCAGCTGGCAGAATCCAGGAAGAGCTCTTGGTTCATATCTGCTTCTCCTTTTTCTGCATTTCCTTCCATCTTCTCTCTCTTGGAAGACTCCATTTCTCCATCTTCAGTCCACAATGTGGGCTCTGGTTGTAGGCAAACTTTCCTACGAACTTAATTTTGGAATTCCTGAGTGAGAGCGTTATTGGCCCATTTTGTTCAGGTTGTCAGAACTTGAACAATCACTCGTGGCCTTGGAACGGATTTTCTACTGTAAATTTGGCTGCCCAGAGATGGCTTCTGTGGTTTTCCTTGTAACAGGATATTTAAAAATAATTTTGAAATGCTCAGTTGTGTGACCTGCCCTGAATTTCATCAGGGGCAAGAGAACAACTAAACACACAAAATAAATTTAAAGTAAGAGTTTAAAATAAAATGTTCTGTGATTGCTTCTCTGAGTCATGCTTGTTCAGTAGTACAGTTACATTTTAGATAGGGGAGGTTGGCAGATACTCCAGAAATAGATGTCTGTTGGAAGCGCAATCTGAATGTAGCTTACAATTCAAATTTATGTCTTTAGGAAATGCAATTACAACTGTCATAAAAATATGTTGAAAGCTAATATTGTCATATTATAGGCAAACAATAATAATAATAAAATCTCAGAGTCTTGAAAAAATAAAATTACATGCAAAATAATACTAGGTTAAAAATACATCATACAATTTTTATGACACTAGATACAGAAGATTAGAAAAACCAACCCCAAAGGTCAGTTTGGATAATTTCTGGGTTGTGTTATCATGAGTAATTTTTGTTGACTTTATGCTTTAACCTATGAGTTGTTATAAATGAAAAACTAGCTTTTGTAACTTAAAAAAGTCATTTTTTAAAAGGAAAAATTTGCAGTGGGAATATTATTTTAATAATGGAAATGGTGCTTTGATTCTTTAGCAGCTGAGCCACAAGGGAAGCCCGATACTACATTACTGATGTGTAAATAGAAAAGGAAAACATCAGATTAGTGTATTGAACAAGGGCAAAGCTGAAGAACATCCAGGTTCCTTTTGAATAAGCACTTCCCAGTTGAGTATCTGTTTATTCCAGTACCTTTCACTCTAATATTTCTGCTGGGATAATCCCATGGACAGAGGAGCCTGGTGGGCTATGGTTCATGGGTTCGCAAAGAGTTGGACAAGACTGAGCGTTCATTGAAAAGATTTTGCTTGCCCAAATGTACTACTTTGGTACCTTTGTTGAAAACTAATTGATTTTATCAATGTGAGTCCATTTCTGGGCTCACTGCCCTGTTCCATTGATATTTCTCAGTGCTCATGCCAATATCACACTGTCCTGATTTTATGTAGTCTTGTGTGTGTTAGTTAGTCACTCAGTCAAGTTCAGCTTTTAGCTGCCTCATGTACTATATAGCCCGCCAGGCTTCTCTGTTCATAGGTTTCTCCAGGCAAGAATTCTGGAGTAGGTTGCCATTCCCTTCTCCAGGGGATCTTGTTGAAATAGTGTAAATCCTCCAACTCATTCTTCTTTTTCAGGTTCACTTAAGTCTTCTAATCCATGAACATGGTATTGATATACATAGCCATTTATTTGGGTTTTCCTTAATTTCCCTCAGTAATGTTTTGCATATTTCAGCAGAGAGATCTTGCATGTTTTAATTTATTTCTAAATATTTTATGTTGTAGTTGCTTTTCTAAATGAAAATTTTTATTTTTATTACCATCAAACCAGTAAAATATAAAAGAACAATTGATTTTAGAATATTGACAGTGTACCTTGAAACATTTAAAAATTTGCTAATTCTAGTAATCGCTTATAGTTCAGTTCAGTCGCTCAGTTGTGTCCGACTCTTTGCGACCCCATGGACTGCAGCATGCCAGGCTTCCCTGTCCATCACCAACCCCCAGAGCTTACTCAATGTCCATTGAGTCGGTGATGACATCCAATCGTCTCATCTTCTGTCGTCCCCTTCTCCTCACTCCTTCAATCTTTCCCAGCATCAGGGTCTTTTCAAATGAGTCAGTTCTTTGCATCAGGTGGCCAAAGTATTGGAGTTTCAGCTTCAGCATCAGTCCTTCCAATGAATATTCAGGACTGATTTTCTTTAGGATGGACTGGTTGGATCTCCTTACCATACAAGGGACTCTCAAGAGTCTTCTCCAACACTACCATTCAAAAGCATCGCTTCTTCGGTGCTCAGCTTTCTTTATAGTCCAACTCTCACATCCATACATGACTACTGGAAAAACCATAGCTTTGACTAGATGGACCTTTGTTGGCAAAGTAATGTCTCTGCTTTTTAATATGCTGTCTAGGTTAGTCATAATTTTTCTTCCAAGGTGCAGGTATCTTTTAATTTCATGGCTGCAGTCACTATCTGCAATGATTTTGGAGCCCAAAAAAATAGTCTCTCATTGTTTCCATTGTTTTCCCATCTATTTGCCATGAAGTGATGGGACCAGATGCCATGATATTAGTTTTCTAAATGTTGAGTTTTAAGCCAAGTTAAGTTGCTTTTAAGTTCCTTAGAATTCTCATGCAAACACATTATGCTCTTTATTTCATTTTCTTGCCCTAGTCCACTGGCTGGGGCCTCCATTACAACATTAAAAGGAGACATCTTTACCCTATGTCCAGTCTGAGAGGAGAAACACTTATTCTCTCACCAGTGAGCATTATATTAACTGCAAGATTTTCATAAATATCCTGTATCAGGTGGAGGAAGTTCCCTTCTATTTCTGGCTTACTTAGAATTTGTTTTAATCCTATAAGAGTTTTTTTAGTCTGTCAAGTGCTTTTTACACATCTATTGAGGAGATCCTACAGTTTTGTTCCTTTAGTCTGTCACTATGATGAGTAATACTGATTGACTTTTGAATATGAAACCAACCTTGCATTCCTGGGATAAACTCTACTTTGTCATGGTATATCATTCTTTTAATATATTGCTGGATTCTACTTGTGAATATCTCATTAAGGAGTTTGCATCTATGGTTATAGAGGGGGTTTTGTGTAATTTGCTTTAAAAAAATAACATTTACATTTTATTTAGAAAGATTAAAACACATTGTACAAAATTTTTCTCATCAAAATAGCAGCAACAATTTCTGTATTATTCCTCTAAAAGAAAAAAAGACCTCTATTTTTCCCAGGTAACTTTTATAAATCAAGACAATGCAGTAGATATAGACATGGAAAGAAAACTAGTAGATGGTAAGTAACTTTGGCTACTGATTCTATCTTGACCATGAAACAAAAGTGTTCAATGTACACTTGCTAGAAAGACTACGACTCAGTTAACGAATAAATTAAATGAATGATTGTGTTAATAAATAACATCCAGAAGTAGAACCACAGTAGATTGTTTTCTATTTGAACTTCAGTTTTTTTTTTTTTTCTTTACACTCACTTAGTGGAGACAAAATCTACACTTCAGTCTGTCCTTGTTTTGTGAGCTCAAAGTTTCTTCTTATTGGTAATTTTCTTAACTGCCCATTACATATTTTTAATCACATACTGAAACACCTACCAGTCAGTGATCAGTCCTGAGCTTTATTGCAGTATTTTATGAAATATATTCCTTCTCCCCATGCCTCTCCAACATTTACTTCCTCAAAGAATTGGAAACTAATACCTCATCATTTGATTTGTGGCAGTAGTAATGTTCTATTTTAAATGACTCAACTAAAATGTCCCCAGAGTATCACCAAGAGAAGTCACAGAGAAATGAAATGGTCTTTCAGTGCTGTCTTCTGAAATGAGAGGTCTTTGGAGAATAAAAGTTCAAAAAGTGGCCACTTATCAGGTAGTTTATCAACATTTAATGCATTCAGTGGAAGGTCCAGAAGCAAATATTCAGTGATTAAATGCCCTATATGCACCTTAGAGCTTTTCTTCCAAATATCAACTGCAAGGATAAAACCAATTTTTAAAACTTCTAGATATTTTCAGTGGTTTTTGAAAAATACTTGGAGGAAACTCTGGCTTAACTGTATCATTTGATATGTGTTTCTACCATTAAATTAAGATCATATTTTATATCAAGGATTATGTTAAAGTTATTTGACCTCTGGTCTGTTGAAATGTTTCTTAATTATGCTTAAGATGCTGTCATCTAATTTCACTGCTCTCATTCTCAGTCTTCATCAAGGAAGAATATATGGAATCTTCAGCCATGCATGTGTGTGTGTGTGAGTTGCTCAGCTGAGTCCGACTCTTTGTGACCCCATGAACTGTAGCCTGCCAGGCTTCTCTGTCCATGGAATTCTCCAGGCAAAAATATTGGAGTGGGTTGCCATTCCTTTCTCCAGAGGATCTTCCTGACCCAGGAACTGAACTCTGGTCTCCTGCATTGCAGGCAGATTCTTTACGATTTGAGCTACAGGGAAGTCCTTCAGCCATATATAAATAATAAGAAAAAAATTGAAGTGAGACAGGTAGGGGGCTTTGTACATGGTTAATGGATGCTCTATGTCTTTCCTCCGTGTTTTGTTTGATCCTGCTTCCCAGGTGGCGCTAGTGGTAAAGACCCCGACTGCCATTGCAGGAGACCTAAGAAGCCTGGGTTCGATCCAGGGAAGAGCCCCTGGAGGAGGGCATGGCAGCCCACTCCAGTATTTTTGCCTAGAGAATCCCACGGACAGAGGAGCCTGGTGGGCCACAATGCATAGTGTTGCAAAGAGTCAGACACGACTGAAGTGACTTAGCACACAGCACCAACAGCGAAGGTTGGCAGAGAGTGTGTTGAGAGTGGATTAGTCACTTTGGTACATGCTGGCATGGTGTTGAGTGTGAGCTGTTCTGTGACTGAGGCTGTAAGAGATAAGCATTTAAGAACGGTGAGGTGCTATTCTAAGAAAGTATCTTTAAGGTCCTGAGTAATGTGCCTCACTGTTGGGACAGCAAGTATTTGTTTACAGTAATTCTCAACGGTGAGTTGAGATTATCTTGCTGAGCCCCAAGGAAGTTCTAGGAAATTCCACTTAAAATCAAGTCTGGTGCTGCATCATAGCTTTCTCAAATCAAAATTTACAATAAACATAGATATTTTCCATCCCTTCATATAATGCAATTCAGCAGTCAAGGTGCTGGCAGCAAAGAAATATTGGAAGTGTGGCCCTGGAAATTTTCCCAAAGGCTATTTTAAAAAATAGGACATTTTGATGAACAACAGTGATAATTAAATGAAAAATCTGTCAGTGCACTACAGAGAACAAAACCTCAACCAGCTGTAACGTCATTCTAGCTAACATTTGTATCATTATTTATACCATCTAAACACAAAGCAAGTATTTGCAGGAGTTCTACAAAAATTCCAAAAGCATTATACCTGCTCTTCGTGGAGAATGGCAAATTTGCTTTGGTTCATTTGCCTTTTATCCCTCACTGTTCTAAAAGAGAACAGATATTACATTGTTGAGCTCTAAAGCAGTTGGGATCAACAGAAAAAAGAACAAACATCTTTAATTGTTCACAAGGCAACAGATAACTCCCACAACAGACACTGCTTCTGACAACCACATATTTAAGGTAGAGGAAAAATAGATTGTGTACATACCATAGGTTTATTCCCTAAAAGTCTAGTCACCAGGACTTGCATTTGGGAGAAAGTCCACTAGACATAATCTAAGCCAGACCGCATCAGTGCTCCAAATTTGTCCCCCGCTCTTCCATTGTCACGGTGTGAAATTTCACAGCTAGAATGTCTGCATCAGCTTCTGAAGGAAGAGAGCCCATATTCCTCACTGTGACCTTGATTCCCTGATGAACCTCACCAATACTGTGACTGCTCTTCCCCTGCTCTGTCCATCTTATTATCAGTGAGCATGGAAGAGGTGAGTCTCTCACTTTCCTATTTCTCTCCCGTGGCACTCTCGCCATCTCCAGCACCTATTTTTGTCATGTTTTCAAAAAGATGGATATGTCAACTTCCATTGTCTCAAAGCACTTTCTCAGAACTGCCTCACCAGAAAATCCTCTGCACGCCAGCAGGAGAAAAGAGACCTTTTGAGATTTTTGTCAGCTTCATCTTAATCCAGACATGTGCTTTATAAAAATTGAACTTCCAATAAAGATTTTAGGTACTCTTTGACTTTATTCTCTGCATAATTTAAGGATAAAGAAATCTTATTCTTTACCTTCTTCTTCATCAGCGTTCCAAGGATTGCTGTGGGTTTCCTGCCTTTGTGTTTGTTCCAGTTCAGAATTTTACCATTTCTTTTTTCTGTTTGTATTTCTGATTTCATGATCACTCCATTATTTTATTCATCTTCAGTGTCTCCATGTGGGTTGTTCATATAACTGGTGACATCAGTGACTGCTGGCATAGCATAATCTCAAAGAACTCTTATATTAATAAGTAGTCGTTCTACAAGCCATCAGTTACTTAAGGCATTTGGCAATAATGTTTGCTTAGCAGATCAAGTGGTTTATCTTCTAAGTCGTGTATCTTACATTTCTTCGCCGAATTCTGGCTTCTGTCTAGATCTTGCCGGAACCTGAAGAAAGTCACATGGGGCTGCATCAACTTCCTTGTTCAGCTGGGGACTGTGCAGTCTGATGATGTCACCCACCAGCCAACCTGTTCTTCCCTTCCCTAGCCCCAGTGCAGGGGAGTGTGTCTCCCTGTTGAGGGAGGGGAAAGGAAACCAGATGGGGTGGCCAGTTGGAAATGACTGGTGTTTTAATTTTCTTTTTTTTTTAATGACTTTGTCAGATTTAGTACCAGGATCTAGCTAACCTCATAGAACACATTGCAAAGTGTTTCCTCATCTTCTGTTTTGGAAAACATTTATGTAAGTTTGATACCTTTTCTTACCTTAGTGTTTAAAAGAGTTCACCAGTGACACCATCTGACCCTGATGTATTTGAGGAAAGATTTCAATCACAAATTCAGTTTACTTAATAAATATATTTTCAGCAATATTTCCTATTTCTTGTTGCGTCTGTTTTGGTAAGTTGCATTGTTTAGGAATTTCATCTAGCTGCTGAATTTATTAACATCAAATTGTTAATAATATATGTAGTATCTGTAGTATACTCATGTATTTATTCCTGGTATTGATGATTTTTCTTATTTTTTTCTTGATTAGCCTATGTAGGGCTTAAGTGTTAGTTGTTCAGTCGTGTCTAACTCCTTGTGACCCCATGAACTGTAGCCTCCAGGCTCCTCTTTCCATGGGATTTCCCAGGCAGGAATACTGTTGCCATTCCCTTCTCCAGGGGATCTTCCTGACCCAGGAATCAAACCTGGGTCTCCTGCACTGCAGGCAGATTCTTTACCATCTGAGCCATCAGGGAAACCCATGTAGGGTTATCAAATTTGTTATTGTTTCAAAAAGAAAAAAAAAATTTGTTTGTGTTAATTTTCTCTGTCATTTATGTTTTCTATTTCATCGGTTTCTTTTCTTTACTATTTCCTTCATTCTATACACTTTGGATTTACATACTTTTCTCCACTTACAATGAGGTTATGTCCCGATAAACCCATCGTGAGTTGAATATATCATAGAACTGTTCTGTGGTAATTTCTCACAGGAACTAAAAACAGTTACTTATTTAGTTATATTCAAAAGACTATATATTTTCTTTTGATTTTTGTAATTAAGAAAAAGAAGAGCAACTTCCGACATGACTCAGAAGCAACCGCGTAATCAGATTTCAATTCATGTAACCTATCCCTTGGTCAAAATAGTTAGTGATACCAAAGAAATATCTGTGTGTCAACACATTTGATTAACCACAGCTTTTAGACAGTTGAAAATAGAAAATCTCAGGTGTCAGAATATCAAACAGGAACTACAAAAATGTTCTCCATTAGGTTTTGGACAGGTAACATTCATTTGCTTTTAAACATGTTATAAAAGCTGAAGGTTTTACTATATAAATATTGTGGTAGCAATTTGTACCACCCACAAGTTTTAGAGGCTCCATGAATGATTAAAAAGAGTTTCTTGTCTTTGTAAGGAGTTTTAGGAACCTAATGATTTATTTGTGTTCCAAGTGCTGTCTTTCCTCCCTTTCATGTCTTGACAATTCTTATCATACATTCCTTACTGGTGATTTAGTAGACACAGTGAGCAGATCTTAACTTTAAAATTATACAGCTCCCTTATTTAAAGCTGCAGGCTATCTGTTTCGATGTCATTTTGCTTCTTTAGCAAACTTTTATTGATACCTTGTTATATACCAGATACTGTTTGGAACTGGGGGCCCCAAAATGAAGAAGCATTGTCCCTTTTTTTTTTCATGAGTTTATAGTCTACTGGACATCAGAGAAATAATTGCAGTAAGTTTTATAATAGAGAAATGTTCAAGCTGCAAGTGGAGGTAACTGAGGCAGTCTTCAAAGGAAGAGATGACATTTCAGTGTAATATTGCTGCTGCTGCTAAGTCGCTTCAGTCGTGTCTGACTCTGTGCGACCCCATAGACCGCAGCCCACCAGGCCCCACCATCCCTGGGATCCTCCAGGCAAGAACACTGGAGTGGGTTGCCATTTCCTCCTCCAATGCATGAAAGTGAAAAGTGAAAGTGAAGTTGCTCAGTCGTGTCTGACTCTTAGCGACCCCATGGACTGCAGCCCACCAGGCTCCTCCGTCCATGGGATTTTCCAGGCAAGAGTACTGGAGTGGGGTGCCATTGCCTTCTCCAGTGTAATATTAGGAGCATGCAAAATGTTATAGCTCAGTAAATTGAACTCTTGTGATTTTTGTATTTAAATGTATGTAAATTTTATCTGAAAAAACTAGCAAGTTATTCAGCTCTAGTTAATAGGAGTGTTTTTTACAGGGATATGGGTTGGCAGTTCTGAAAAGTCCATCTGTGTATTATAGGCTTTATTTATATATATGAAATAAATATAGAAATATGTGTTTACTGATAGCATATTGATTGTGATAAATATACTGTTGTTTATAAGAAAATTTTCTCACAAAGATAATCCATTAAAGTATTTAGGATAAAAGGTATGATAACTTCAACCAGTTCTCAAATAATTCATAAAATATGAATATACAGATTATATAGATAGAGAAATATATATAAAGAGAAAGGCAGAGAGAGAAAATGATAAAGCAAGTGAGGCACATATAAATAATTAATGAATCTGAATAAAGGTTATTTAGGAATTTCTTTTACTATTCTTACAACATTTGTTTAAATGTTAAGTTATAGAAAAATTAAAAATTATGGTTTCTCTTAAGGATATAAAAAACTATATTTTAAAAAGAAAACATCACTTCCACCATGAAAACAAGAAAATGCAAGATAAACTGTAAAAGTATAGCTCTCTTTGAACCCATCAGAGAACTAAGTTTTCAAGATAGCCAAGAAGTCTGAAATTTAAAGAAGACAGGCCCTTCTGAGGACGTAGGCGCTGTCACACGTGGGTCAAAGCACAAGAGTAAGAGAAGTTAGATGCCATATAAGCAAAATAAAAGAGAAAGAATGGGATGATAATATTTGAAGAGCTAACAAAACTAACATAAGCAAAGGCTTCAAAATGCATACCCAGGAAGAACAGGAAATGTGAGGAAAAAGACATCCACCTAGACAGATAAGAGTGAAACTGCTGGAAACCAAAGACAAAGAGAAAATCCTGAAGACAGTCCAAATAAAATGACAGCAGACTTCTCACCCCAGAAGATAACGGAGTGACATCTTTAAAATACTGAGAGAAAAAAGAAAAACCTACCAGTCAGGATTCCACACCTTTCAGAAATTAAGTCAAATATTGATTTGTACAAACAAAAGCTGAGAGAATTCATTACCCAACAGCTAAAAAGAAAATTTAAAGTACTTTAGTGGAAGGACTACACTGCTAGAAACTTACCTGTACACAAGAAATGAAGGTCATAGAAATGCTAAAGAGGAAGGTGTAATGGTTAATTGTTTGTGTTAACTAGACTGAGCCAAATGGTGTTAGATTGTTTCTAGTATGCCTGTGAGGGTGCTTCTGGGTGACATTAGGATTTGAGTGGGTGGATTCAGTGATACCTGACATTGCCCTTCTCGGTGTGTCTGATCATCATTAAATCACTGAAGGCCTGAAAGAAAAACCTGAGGAAGAGAGCGTTTGCCCCTTTTGGTTTCTGCCTGCATGCTTGAGCTGGCAGGGCCTGAAAGAAAAACCTGAGGAAGAGAGCGTTTGCCCCTTTTGCTTTCCGCCTGCATGCTTGAGCTGGCGCATCAGTCTTCTGCCCTTGAGCTGGGATTCATACCACTGACTCCCCCAGTTCTCTGGCCTTCAGACTCAAACTGGAATTACACCAGTGCCTTCCACGATCAGCTTACAGACAGCAGATTGTGGAAGTTTTCAGCCTCTATAATCAAGTGACACAGTTCCTCAGAATCTCTCTCTCTAGGTATAGAGACATCTGTCAGTTCAATCACTCAGTCATGTCTGACTCTTTGTGAACCCATGGACTGCAGCACGCCAGGCTTCCCTGTCCATCACCAACTCCCAGAGCTTACTCAAACTCATGTCCATCGCGTCGGTGATGCCATCCAACCATCTCATCCTCTGTCGTCCCCTTCTCATGCCTTCAATCTTCCCCAGCATCAGGGTCTTTTCTAATGAGTCAGTTCTTCACATCAGGTGGCTAAAGTACTGGAGTTTCACCTTCAGCCATCAGTCCTTCAAAAGAATATTCAGGACTGATTTCTGGAGTTTCACCTTCAGCATAAGTCCTTCAAAAGAATATTCAAGACTGATTTCCTTTAGGATGGACTGGTTGGATCTCCTTGCAGTCCAAGGGACTCTCAAGAGGCTTCTCCAACACCATAGTTCAAAAGCATCAATTCTTTGGCGCTCAGCTTTCTTTATAGAGACAGATGGATACAGATATGGAGATGTATAGATATAGATATCTAATGGTTCTGTTTCCTATGGAGATATATAAATGTAGATGTTCTAACGGTTCTGTTTCCCTAGAGGAAATACAGAAAGTAAATATAAAAGACATTATGTAATCGGTAATTGCTATAAAAATAAAATACTAATCTTTTAGTGGATGTTTATAGACTATATAAATTAAAATTTATGAAAACTATAGTACACAAGATGGGAAGGAGAACTTGGGAGTCTGTTGATGTAGGTTGTGAGACCCTTAAACTACATGTGGAGTACTCTATTATTTGAGGTAGACTGTGAATAATTAAAGATACATACATATGCGTGCATGAGTGCTTGCTGAGTCACTTCGGTCACATCCCATTCTGCAACTCTATGAACTGTAGCCCACCAGGCTCCTCGGTCCATGGGATTCTCCAGGCAAGAATACAGGAGTGAGCTGCTGTCCCTTCCTCCAGGAGATCTTTACGACCCATGGACTGAAGCCATGACTCCTGAGCCTCGTGCATTGCAGACGGATTCTTTACCACTGAGCTACCAGGGAAGCCTAAAGATATCTATCTATCTATATATTATATATAATAATGAATATATATTAATTATATATTTATAATTATATTATATATTTATGTATTTTACTATAATTATATACAATTATAGTAATAATATAATATAGTGTGTACTATATATTATATATAATACAATCTATAATATACAATATAGATTATATAATATAATATTTATAATATATACTATAATATATTAATAAATATATATTAATATAATATATTACATATAATAACTTATAATATATAAATATATTATATTTATATATTACTATATTATGTAATATAACATAATTATATAATATAGCAATATATAAATTATATTAAATATATAATATAATTCAGTATATTTTAAAATGTAATATTAACTATATCTTTAATTTTAAATATATATTATAATTTAATACTATATATAATATATTTAATATAATATATATAATTTAATAAATTATATAATGTTATATAATGTGGTAATGTATAAATATAATATATTTATATATCATAAATTATTATATTATTATATATAATATATATTATATAAACCACAGAAAATTATAGAAGAGATATAAAAAATAAGAAACAGAGGATTTAAACTGAAATCATAAAATCACAAAAATACTCTATTAACAGAAAAACTTATATGCAGAATACATCATGAGAAATGCTGGGCTGGAAGAAGCACAACCTGAAATCAAGATTGCCAGGAGAGATATCAATAACCTCAGATATGCAGATGACACCACCCTTATGGCAGAAAGTGAAGAGGAACTAAAAAGCCTCTTGATGAAAGTGAAAGAGGAGAGTGAAAAAGTTGGCTTAAAGCTCAACATTCAGAAAACGAAGATCATGGCATCTGGTCCCATCACTTCATGGCAAATAGATGGGGAAACAGTGGAAACAGTGTCAGACTTTATTTTGGGGGGCTCCAAAATCACTGCAGATGGTGATTGCAGCCATGAAATTAAAAGACGCTTACTCCTTGGAAGGAAAGTTATGACCAACCTAGATAGCATATTCAAAAGCAGAGACATTACTTTGCCAACAAAGGTCCATCTAGTCAAGGCTATGGTTTTTCCAGTAGTCATGTATGGATGTGAAAGTTGGACTGTGAAGAAAGCTGAGCACCAAAGAATTGATGCTTTTGAACTGTGGTGTTGGAGAAGATGCTTGAGAGTCCCTTGGACTGCAAGGAGATCCAACCAGTCCATTTTAAAGGAAATCAGTCCTGGGTGTTCTTTGGAAGGACTGATGCTAAAGCTGAAACTCCAATACTTTGGCCACCTCATGCGAAGAGTTGACTCATTGGAAAAGACTCTGATGCTGGCAGGAGGAGAAGGGGACGACAGAGGATGAGATGGCTGGATGGCATCATCGACTCGATGGACGTGAGTTTGAGTGAACTCCAGGAGCTGGTGATGGACAGGGAGGCCTGGCGTGCTGCGATTCATGGGGTCTCAAAGAGTCGGACATGACTGAGCGACTGGACTGAACTGAACTGAACACAAAAACAGAAAGAAAAAGAGGGGAAAGAGAAGCAAGACAGACCAAACAGAATAGATACAAAACAGTAGCAAGACTGTAGCTTTAAATCCAACAATATGAATAATAACATTCAGTATTACCTCCGCTGGGTTTATTCACTGGCTCCAGACTGCCTAGAAAAAGCATGACCTAGCTTAGTCACAGTGATGGATCCCAGCAGAGGCACGTCAGTCAAGGCTGTCAGCCAGCTGTTCCTCTCGCTGCTCATCTGCTAGTCCTTTCTTGAAGGGAGACCCAAGTAGCACCTCTCCATGATGGCCATACCTGCCCTTTGGCAAGAACTCTGTGCTTTCCTCCAAGATGCTGATGTGTGTGTGCACACGCAACTGGCAAAGATTTATTTAACACATTAAAGTAGGAACTGGCATGATGACAATGAAAATATAAAGAAGGAGAGGAAGATCTATTATATCTAGTCAGCAGGTGAAAAGAATGCTGAAATGAGATTACACATTAGATTGAAACTGATCAATGCCGTGTAAAGTCAATCTGTAGGATTTCTTTTTTCTACTGGACAGGAATAAATTGCAATATATAGACCTTCTATGAGTGGATGTTAACTTTACAGAGCCCGGTCTCTCTGTAGACCTTCTGTTGACTCCCTGGAATAGCCAGACTTCTTTCAGGTTGGGTCCCAACAAAGAGCCAGGAGGAAGCTGTATTGCTGTTTATGACCTCATTGAGAGACAGGGAGCAATGCTTCATGTTCTAGCTCCAGCTCTTCCAGTCTTACAGCTCAGCCTCCTGATAGGTGAGCAAACAAATCTGAGAGATGTCCCAGTCACCATCTGACTGCAGTCTCATGAGGGACCTTCAGCCAGAACCAGCCAGCAGAGCTGCTCGGGAATTCCTGGCTCACAGAAACTGTGCGAGATAATAAACGATTGATGTTTTAAATTACCGCATTAGGAGATGATTTTTCCCCCTGCAATGCTCAACCAAGGTGGCGCAGCGGTCAAGAATCCTTCTGACAATGCAGGAGATTCAAGACATTCGGGTTTGATCCCTGAGTTGGGAGGATCCCCTGGAGTGGGAAGTGGTAACCCACTCCAGTATTCCTGCCTGGAGAATCCCATGGACAAAGGAGCCTGGTGGGCTACAGTCCAGGGGGGTCTCAAAGTCAGGCAGGGCTGAGCGACTAAGCACACACAATGCACAGCCAAATCACCAATACTCACCTGGTCCTTAGCACAGTGCTTGCCTCATAGAGCATAATTGGTCACTTTTCCTGTGTAATGTTAGTATTTTGTAGTTTTAATATTTTTCATGAGTATTTAATTAGTAATTAGAATACAGAAGACTGAGCACCAAACAATTTATGCTTTCAAACTACAGTGCTAGAGAAGACTCTTGAGAATTCCTTGGACTGCAAGAAGATCAAACCGGTCAAATCCTAAAGGAAATCAACCCTGAATATTCATTGGAAGGACTGACGCTGAAACTGAAGCTGCAATACTTTGGCCACTTGATGCCAAGAGCCAACTTATTGAAAAAGACCCTGGTGCTGGGAAAGATTGAGGGCAAGAGGAGAGAGGACAGCAGAGGATGAGATGGTTAGATGGCATCACTGACTCCAACGGACATGTTTGTTGTTTAGTCACTCAGTCGTGTCCGACTCTGCGACTCTGCAGCATGCCAGGCTTCCCTGTCTTTCATCATCTCCTGGAGTTTGTTCAAACTCATGGCCGTTGAGTGGAGAAGGAAATAGTAACCCACTCCAGTACTCTTGCCTGGAGAATCCCATGGACCGCAGAGCCTGGTAGGCTACAGTCCCTGGGGTCGCTAAGAGTCGGACTTCACTTTCACTTTTCACTTTCATGCATTGGAGAAGGAAATGGCAACACACTCCAGTGTTCTTGCCTGGAGAATCCCAGGGACAGGGGAGCCTGGTGGGCTGCTGTCTATGGGGTCTCACAGAGTCGGTGCGACTGAAGCGACTTAGCAGCAGCAGCAGCATGTCCATTGAGTCAGTGATGCCAGCCAACCATCTCATCCTCTGTCGTCACCTTCTCCTCCTGCCATCAATCTTTCCTAGCATCAGGGTCTTTTCTAGCGAGTGGGCTGGACAGGAGTTTGAGCAAACTCCAGGGGATAGTGAAGGCCAGGGAACTCTGGTGTGCGCAGGCCGTGGGGTGGCAAGAGTCGATCAGGACTTAGCAAGTGAACAGCAATTAGCATTTAATTTGTAGCTTAACTCTGTTTCTGGGCACTAGAGGGCACACTTATCTGTTGATGCGGTCTCAGACATGCTGGTGCAGTTCTCCAGCCGAGGCACCAGGGGGAGCCCGCCTCTCATTTTTCACTATCCCTTTCAAAAGGTGGACTTCACAGACCGAAGAAGAATTCAAAACCAGTGAACTAGCATACACAAGAATGTGTAGTAAGCACATTCTCAAAAAAACAAGAAAACATGAATAACGCTACCTCCGTACTGGATGTGCAGACAAAGAACAAGAAAATACCCCACCCACACTTTTTTTTTTTTTCCCATTGTAAATGTGGTCGAGCAGGTTGTATTTTCTTTAATCCCTGAAAAGGAGAAGGGCTCTGCAAACCTGTTATTTCTAAACAACATTGTTCTTAGTCTTTACCGTAAACGACAGTGAACCTCGTCTTTACCGTATCTAGGAACAGCGACAGCAGTCTCTCTGTCACAGCTTCTGATGGCGAGAGGGTAATTCTGAGCACTGGTTCCCAGGGGCCCGAGGAGTATTTGTACCACCACTTTCACAGATTTTAAAGGTCTTATTTTTTCCTAGTTCTTATTTACACAGGATTGATAGTCTAGTGGCTGTGAAAATGGGCCATGATTATGATTGCAGGAAATTTGGGAAACGAAAGCCTTGAAATGAATTGCCTGAACCAAACACATTGTAATTCACCCCTCTTTCCAACTAATTCAAAGCAGACTTTACCCATAATCGTTCATAGTAACCTGAGGAGGTTGGCAGCCTGAGCGATGATGACAGCCTGTCCGTCTCGAAGTAAGTCTTAAAAGCTGGCCCTACCCCAGGGTGGCTCAAGTACTCCTGGGGCTTGAATGGGGCAGGGTCTTAAGAATAAAAAAGGGTGGGTTGTGGTGGGTTTATCTGATGAGAGCCTTGTGCTATGAGGCCAGGACTCTGCAAACCCAGAAGACTGTAAGTCAAAGGGGGCTGGGGTGGGAGAGAACTGTACTCTGAAGAGCTGATTCCTTGAGGGCATCCAGAAATGGCAGCCCAAACTCTAGCTGACCCACCAGGTTGATGATCAAGCACAAGATTTGATCAGCTCAGATCCTGTTGTCTTTGTTTTAATCCCCATCATACGGGGATTAAAGAGCAGAGACATTACTTTGCCAACAAAGGTCCATCTAGTCAAGGCTATGGTTTTTCCAGTAGTCATGTATGGATGTGAGAGTTGGACTATAAAGAAAGCTGAGCACCAAAGAATTGATGCTTTTGAACTGTGGTGCTGGAGAAGACTCTAGAGAGTCCCTTGGACTGCAAGGAGATCCAACCAGCCCATCCTAAAGGAAATCAGTCCTGAATATTCATTGGAAGGACTGATGGCTGAAGCCGAAACTCCAATTCTTTGGCCACCTGGTGTGAAGAACTGACTCATTGGAAAAGACCCTGAGGCTGGGAAAGATTGAAGGCAGGAGGAGAAGGGGGCAACAGAGGATGAAATGCTTGGATGGCATCACTGACTCGATGGACATGAGTTTGAGCAAGCTCTGGGAGTTGGTGATGGACAGGGAAGCCTGGCGTGCTGCAGTCCACGGGGTCCCAAAGAGTCAGACACGACTGAGAGACTGAACTTAATGGGTTAAAACAAGGCCAGTACAAACACAAATATATAGTGAAGGTAGTAGAATGATGTTTCTACCTAACACATGTCTGTAAATAGTGATATTACTTTTCAGGTACTACTTAAGGTGAAGTCTTATCATTTGATGTGCAGTGCTTGCTTTAATACATGTAACATACTTTCCTATAACACTCTGGTAATAGCAAACGCTGCCCTCTTTAACTTAACCACAAATTGTGGACTATGGGAACCTCAGAGTATCTCCAGTCCCTCCCAGCTAGTAATGGAAATTTCCAGAGAGTTTCATACACATGCTGCTAAGAAGCCCTAAGTGAAAGAAAGTGAAAGTGAAGTCGCTCAATCGTGTCCGACTCTTTGCGACCTCATGGACTGTAGCCCACCAGGTTCCTCCGTCCATGGGATTTTCCAGGCAAGAGTACTGGAGTGGGTTGCCATTTCCTTCTCCAGGAGATCTTCCCGACCCAGGGATTGAACTGGGGTCTCCCTCATTGTAGGCAGACGCTTTACCGTCTAAGCCACCAGGGAAGTCCAAGAAACCCTAAGGCTCCCTCAAACTACTTTGTAGACTTGAAGTAGCAGGTATGCCACGCCCACTGCACTCGTTAGAGGCTACCTGGCTGGGTCCCCAGGTCACTGATTCTGTGAAAAAATGGTGGCAGATGACATTAGGGTGCTTCATGTGAAACCCTATGACAATTCACAAGACAAGGAAATGACCTTGAGTTGTGAACTCTAAAGGGCTTCGTGGAGGACAGCCCCCCAGTGGGGAGTAGGGTTGGGCATCCAGGCATGGAGTAATGGACGTTCTGGGCAGGGCTGGGTACACTGAGGCATGGAGGCAGAAAGTGAATACGTCTATTTGGGAACACTTCAGTCCGATTGGATCCTTACATGAAGGAAAACAGCAACAGAGGGTCTAGAGAGGGTTGATTCAAGTCCTAAGTCAAAGTCAGAAAGTTTTATCTAGTGAGCTAGGCCAGTTCTAGCCAACAGAAATGTGTGCAATGATAAAAATGTTCCAAATATGAGTTGTGCAATATGGTGGCCAGTAGATACATGTCACTGTCAAGCACTTGAAATACACTAAGGCAACTAATGAACTGGATTTTAAATTTGGTTTCATTTATTGCTTAATGTTTTTTACATTAGGGTTTGTTCTCTTTTAAAGCACTTTTTTATTGAAGTGTAGTTGATTTACCACGCCGTGTTAGTTTCTGCTGTACAGCAAAATGAATCAGTTGGGCATATACCCACTCACTTTTGGATTCATATGTGCTTCTCAGGCGGTGCTAGTGGTAAAAAACCTGCCTGTCAGAGCAGGAGACATGAGTTACAGGTTCTATTCCTGGGGTGGGAAGATCCCCTGGAGGAGAGCATGGCAATCCACTCCAGTATTCTTGCCTGGAAAATCCCACGGACAGAGGAGCCTGGTGGGCTATAGTCCATAGGGTCACACAGAGGTGGACACGACTGAAGCAACTTAGCACGCATGCATGCATATAGCTAATGGCCACCATATCTAGCAGTGCATTTCCAGACAGTGGAAAAACGACATGATCAAAAGTGTGCTTCCTTTTGAATAATCTGAAAGCCGACTATAAAGTAGATTTTAGGATCGGTACTCTGAAGATAGGGTCTCGTGGTGTGACGTGTGACAGAATCAACATGTGGGTTCCTCTTTTTTTAAGTAAAATACAAAATGTTTTCTCCAAAAACAAAATACACAACTGATTCTGTTTCAATGAGGACACAGAAATGGACTCTGTGAGGGGCACACCACTTTCTTGCCTTATCGCCTACAGAATGTCCTTGAGGAATCTCCCTGTGATATCCAGAAACTTCTCAGAACTCAGTTTGTTAACTGCTAAGCCAGGTCAAAGGTAGTGGGGAATGTTACCAGTGAAAGTGAAAGTCGCTCAGTCATGTCTCTTTGCAACCCCATGGACCATAGAGTCCCCAGGAATAGAACCTGTGACTCATGTCTCCTGCTCTGACAGGCAGGTTTTTTTTTATTTGAGGGAGAAAAGAAATCAGAGAACTCTGGAATTGAAAGGTACCCTGGGGACGGTTAGGAGCTCAATTGCCTTCCCCCAAAATTCAGATGTTCTAACTCCTGGTACCTCAGAATGGGACCGTATTTGGAGACAGGACTTTTAAAGAGGAGATCATGAAGTCATATGCGTGGGCCCTAGTCCAGTGTGTCTGGTGTCCTTATGAGAAGAGATTAGGACACAGACGTGCTCACAGAGGGGGGACCATGTGAAGACCCAGGGAGAAGACAAGCTAAGCAGAGAGACTCCAGAAGAAACCAAACCAGCCCACGCCTAGGTCTTGAGCTTCCAGCCTCTAAAACGAGGAGAGGACACATGCTGTTGTCTAAGCCACCCCTGGTAACCCCTGGATCCAACTCTCTTTCCTCCTGAAGAATCTGAGGCCCGGTGTCACACAGCTTGGATCGGTGGTAGGTCCAGGCCCCAGGGGTCTTCCTTCTTGTCCCAGAGGACTTATACCAACCACACCCCTGAATCTGACTTGGATGCATTTCCAGAAAGAAGACAGGAAGATGATGAAAAGAGCAATGAGCAGAGTTGGCATCTACTCGGTTGTGTGAAAGGAATGGGCGGAGAGATGATTCGGTGGTTTGACAGCTTCTTATAAAATCCCGTGACTCTTGAGCTATCTTGCTGATGACTTGTTCCGAATTCTTACTCCCATTCTTTGTTGCTAACTGGGGAAAATGTAGGCATTCCAAAGTGACTTCAGCATGATTTTTAAATACCTGGAATCATGTTGGACTAATGGGTCCAAACGTAACCAAGGAGATCTTACTCTTTCATTTAATGTTTGCATCTCTGATTTGTTGACCGTCTTCCAGAACATCCTTTGATTAAAAAAAAAAAACAAACAAACCTCGAACAGCTGGGGGATTCGTGGTGGGAGAGTTTGATTTGTAATTCAATTTTATTTTAGTTTTAGTATCTGTTTTTGGTTTTTTTTTAAAGCACGGATACATTTTTAGTTTTATTTTTTTAACATGAGGGCCTCAGAATGCTGACTGATTGTCCCTCTCCACCCTGTGTTGGTTTCAGATGACAAGCTTTTCAAAGCACAGCTCTGTGACTTTTAGGGAAGCTCAAGACTCATTGTCTTGTCGCCTTCCTGTCCCCAGCAACTCTTGTTGTTGCCACATCCCGGAGTGCTCTAAATCTCTGATTTCCCTCTTTGAGTGGCTGTCTCCCATGTATCTTATTTACAGATAAGGCAAAGAAAGCCTTTGAATCTGAATTGAAGCATGGCTAACTGAGCTTAAGTTGTTGGAATCCTCGGATAATCCTGATGTTAAATGAGGGGGGAAATGCCTACAGGCTGTTCCTCAGAAAGCCCATCATTTTCCCCACACTTCTGTAGGTGAAATTCAAGCTTCCGCACCTGTTCCCACTGATTGGTGCGACTGACACGGTGCCAAGCACTGTGCCGTGAGCCTGGTGGCTGGTGGCCTGGCCTGCCTGTCTCTGACACTGACATGGTAAGCTGAGACTGCCGATCAAGTCTGCCCCCACCTCCGCAATTCTTCTTCTGCTCGTGACTATGCCCAGATCATGTGCTGGGGCGGGGCTGTGGGGGGCATGGAAACTGCGCTTTACATTCATTTTCATCACTCGGAGAAGAAATAAAAACAGGCCTGATGCGTAAGGACCAGTATAGGACACAAAATGTAGTGCTTCCTTAAAAACAGGATCCAAACAAACACTCTGACCAAAGATTTGGCGTTGGCGTAAGACAGTTCAACTGCCGAAAAACGTGTATTGGGAAACAGAGTTCTGTTTTTAATCGGTGTTTCGTTTGTTCATTTGTTTTTAACAGACCTTAAGAGTAACTTTTAGGGTCTTGCCCCTGAAAATTGTTCTTAGTTGCATGCTATATTCTGTGCTGTACTAAGTCACTTCAGTCATGTCCAACTCTTTGAGACCCCATGGACTGTAGCCCACCAGGCTCCTCTGTCCATGGGATTCTGCAGGCAAGAATTTTGGAGTGGGTTGCCATTTCCTTCTCTAGGGGGTCTTCCCAATCCAGGGATCAAACCCCTGTCTCTTAGGTCTCCTACCCTGGCAGGCAGATTCTTTGCTGCTAGTGCTACCTGTGCGGTTACCAGCAAATGATATGTGAATTAATTAATATTAAGCCTTTCAAATTAGCTTTTTAAAGTGATAAACAAAATGCATTTTGTTCTAAATGAAAATAAAAAAACTCTTCATACTGAAATTTCTTTTAGAGTAACTAGATCAGATGCAAAACCAATGTCTTCCACTTAATTCCTCCTTTACCTACTGCTTTCCCCAAAAGAAAGTGAAGTTATAAAGAAAGAAACTGTCTTCCTGGGATTTTGTTCACCATGGGCCTTTCAGGGAAGACGAGAAAAGTCCTGGTTGCTTCTATTTGCAATCACTTAAACCTCCTTGGAGCTGTTTCATCATTGTGCGGCTCAACTATTTGGAACTCTGGAGAACTTTCAGGGGAAGAGAGCATAAGTGATAAATAGTTTGGAAATGAAGATCAAAAAGAAAGCATTGGGGGAACTGGGGATGTTTAGTCTAGAGAAGAGAAGGAGGAGGAGAAGTCGTGCTTTTTCTGACTGGTGAAAAAGACGAGGACCGTTCTTTCACCCCAGAGTTAAGAAGAGCAAGTGGGTATAGGCAGATGCGAAGGATTTAACTTAACGTAATTTCTTTTATTTTTATTTTTAAAATAATAATGGAATGCTCAGGGACTCCTGAAATTATCATATAATGGTTTCAGAATGCTATTCCACAGAGCAATCTGGAGATTAAGAATGTCACAATATCCACCAAGGGGAGTAGAGAATTAATCGTATTCACATAACAGAGTCAGAAATACTTTCCACTGATAATTGCTATAGTAGTGATGTTTACTTCCAACAGGAATTTAACATTCATCACACATTTGAATGGATTTTCCCTGGTGGCTCAGACAGTAAAGAATCTCCCTACAATATGGGAGACCTGGGTTCGACTCCTGGGTGGGGAAGATCCCCTGGAGAAGGGAATGGCAACCCAGTCCAGTATTCTTGCCTGGAGAAATCGATGGACAGAGGAGCCTGACGGGCTATAGTTCATAGAATCACAAAGAGTCGGACACCACTGAAGCAGCTTAGCACACACACGCACACATTTGAAGCTGTCTTTAAAATTTGTGTCTGTCTAGCCCGCCACCCTAAAGACCTAAGCACTGGTCTTTAGGAACTGGTAGGAACAGATATCTTAGATTACGCTTAAAGTGCCAAGTTCTCTATTCACGTTGTCCATGCTGCACCAGTAATGTACACCCCGTGCTTGGTGTTGTTATTTAGTTGCTGAGTCACGTCCTACTCTTTGAGACCCCATGGACTGCAACACGCCAGGCAGCTCTGTCTTCCACTGTCTCCCAGAGTTTGCTCAAGCTCACGTTTATTGAGTCAGTGCTATCTAACCATCTCATCCTCTGCTGCCCCCTTCTTATTTTGCCTTCAGTCTTTCCCAGCATCAGGGTCTTTTCCAGTGAGTCGGCTCTTCGCATCAGGTGACCACAATATTGGAGCTTCAGTGTCAGCGTCAGTCCTTCCAATGAATATTCAGACTTGATTTCTTTTAGGATTGACTAGATTCAACTCCTTGCAGTCCGAGAGACTCTCAGGGGTCTTTTCCAACACCACAATTCGAAAGCATCAGTCAGGCTTCTTTATGGTCCAGCTGTCACCTCCGTATATGACTGCGTGAAAAACCATAACTTTGACTATACAGATTTTGTCAACAAAGTGATGTCTCTGCTTTTTAATATGCTAAGTTTGCCCTCCCATCAGGCCCCACACAACACATTCCTTTTGTATATCGGCCTGATTGTATATTGTATATTGGGCTGATGATTCAATGGGATTCTTCCAGATGCACATTCTGCTCTTACTTGTTGGTGGAAATCATGACTTGAGAGTGTACTTTCTCCCTCACTTCCTCTCTGCCAGCCTTGCTGGCTGTCTTCTTGTGCCTCCCTTCATCCCTTTGCTCAGTGGGCACCTTCATATTTGTCAGGTCTCCCACTCTTGTACTCTTGCCTGGAAAGAGGATGGAGGGGCCTGGTGGGCTGCAGTCCATGGGTTGCTGAGGGTCGGACACGACTGAGCGACTTCACTTTCATTTTTCACTTTCATGCGTTGGAGAAGGAAATGGCAGCCCACTCCAGTGTTCTTGCCTGGAGAATCCCAGGGACGGGGGAGCCTGGTGGGCTGCTATCTATGGGGTCGCACAGAGTCAGACACAACTGAAGCGACTTAGCAGCAGCAGCATAGCTCCTGAGATCAAACCTTCCTGACGATTCTGTTCAAAGGACGTGCTCTCTCTCATCAGCACACCCAGTTCATTCCCAGCAAAGCCCTGACTACAGGCTGTAATTACAGGCTTGTCTGTCTCTCATTTGCTGTCACTCGTCTCCCACAAGAACGTGAGCTCTCTAAGAGTAAGGACTTGCTCTGTCTTACTCATTCCTGTGCCGCTGCTGTCTAGAAAAATGCCCAGCCACAGTAGATGTTCAATAAGTATTTGTTGAGTGAATGAATCCGTTTTTAAGATTATTCAAGCCATTTGTTTTTCCTTGATTGTCTGCCAGTCTGCTCCTTGGTAAGGTATCTGACCATTGGAGGAAGAAACGTGTGTCATTTGCAGCTTCTGTTCAAAGAAGATGTGGAACTTTAATAATTAGAGGGAGGTCCTGGCTTTTAAATCTTAGCTTTGCAGCTGTGTATCCCTTAATCAAAGATTCAGTTAGGAGAGCCAGCAGGGTTTCATGAGCAAATTTTAATTTTTCTATTTTCTGTCTGCTTTGTGAGTTTTATTTTATCTGAATTTGGAATAAGAAGTGCTATGGAAGATTTAGGGCTGCCCATATGTGATTTTCAATTATCAAGATGCTAAAAATGCTACAAAATTAACATTTTTGTTTATTTCAAGTACAGTGGTCTCAGGATTACATAACACTAAGTCTTCTTAAGAATTACAAAATAAAGATGCTGATGTGAAACTCATTGCAACCTATGAACTTGTGTCTACAAAACACTGATGTAATGCTATGAGCTCATAATATAAATGGATGCTGAACCATCTGTGTTTTGTGACACACTGTATCATAAAAAAATTTGTGTATAATTCTAAAGTAAAAAATGAAACAAATTTTCAACTAACAGGTGCTGTTGCTTCAAACATACAACTCAGCAATTCTAAATCCTGACTTGAAACAATGCCTGCAAAAGCGAAGAGTCAGGGGAAGACACTACATTTGATACTCTTGAAAAATATCAAAGAAGTACCTCTAAAATGTAGTAGAGAAATGATAAATATAAGATGTTGCAAAGCGGGATAAAAGAGTCAATATAAAATACTTTTTACTGGAAGGAAAGAAAAAGAAAGAAGGAAAGACAAGGAGAGGAAGGCAGAGTTTGCGGAGGAGGGTCCATTCCTGAGCTGGTTGAAACTTTTGAGCTCAGGCTCTTGGGCTGCGTAGTCAAGAAAACGATGGTCAGAATTCACCTATAGCGCATCTTTATCCATTTATCTGTCGATGGACATTTAGGCTGTTTCCATGACCAGCTATTATAGATAGTGCTGCTATGAACACAGGGGTGCATGTACCTTTTTCAAATTAGAGTTCTGTCTATATGCCCAGGAGTGGGATTGCCAGATGGTATGGCTATTTTAAAAGAGATACAGGAGTAATCCCAAGAGGCAGTTTGAAGGGAACAGAAATAGACATTTATCAAGGTGTTCCATACTTAATGCTTCCCTGGTGGCTCAGATGGTAAAGCGTCTGCCTGCAATACGGGACACCCGGCTTTGAGCCCTGGATTGGGAAGATGCCCTGCAGAAGGCAATGGCAACCCACTCCAGTACCCTTGCCTGGAAAATCCCATGGACAGAGGAGCCTGGTAGGCTACAGTCCACCGGCTCACAAAGAGTTGGACATGACTGAGCGACTTCACTTTCACTTTTCACTTTCCATACTTTATATATGTTACTTAATTCTCATAACACTTCCAAAGAGGTGTTACTAATCCAATTTAGAGAAAATTGATCAAGAGGGAGGGGTCATATGTATACCTATGGCTGATTCATGTTGATACTTGGCAGAAACCAACAAAATTCTGTAAAGCAATTATCCTTCAATTTAAAAATAGAGATAATTGAGTCTCAGTGACTTATTAAATATCTTACTCAAGGTCAGACAATGGAACTAGATCTGAGAACCAGCAGATTGGCTAGGTGGTGGACTAGGATGAGTCAAAGCATTTTCACTTGGCTTGTTTTATAAAGCTGTATTTGTATTTTTATTAATTTTTTTTCTCGTAAATCTGGGAACCTAACATTCATTTGTGCTTGATTGCATATCAAAGACACGGGCTGAATAGGTTAATGCCCAAAGCAGAGAGTGATGGCCAGATTTGTCTTAGTTTTGTTTCTTCATCCTTAAGGCTAGCATTTGGTTTTAGGTGAGGGAAAGATGAGTTCCTGACAATAAACAGCAGTTTAATCAAGACTTATAATGAGGGCTCACCAGCCGGTTAAGGCAAGCAGCCTTCACTAGATTTGCCTGCTCTCAGTGAGTCCCTCTGGGTAGCTGTGACTCTGGGCTGGAGGGGAGTCACAGAGCTGAGGTCCCTGCAAAGGGAAGCCAGCCTGCACGCATTTCCAAGAGTGTCCTGCTGCCAACTGGCGCCACGGTCACCCACTTGGGGCATTTTGAAGCAGCCTCAAATAAGCTTGCAACATCAGGGTTAGAGAAGAAGGTGGGTTAAGAGTCAAGGACACAGCACAAGTTTTAGATTTAGGTTTTAAAACCTGGTAAACTCTTATTTTTCTTTTTTATAAAGAAAAACAGAAGTTTGCAGTCTCCCTTCATTACCCACCGGTGCTTCTGAGCCATGAACTTTCCCCCACTTCGGAAACTTCTCTGGAAAATGCATTTCATGCTTGTCTACTTCAGTAAAAACCCTTGACTGAATTGTTACAAAACAGGAGACTTGGCCCAGGGAGTGTGAGAAATCTCCCGACGCGGCAAAGCCAGTTGGCATCCTTGAAGCCCTGTGTGCTCCGACCCCTGGTTTACCTGTCTTCTTGGACTGTGACCTTCTTCCAGCAGAAGGGGGTTCTGACTGTTCCCATGCCAGGGGGCCAGGAGGAGGCGGTCACAGCACATACATCACTTTCTCAGACACACTGAAGGGTGTCTCTTCGGATGAGGGGGGCTGACCTGACTTCAGGGCTCCGAGCTCACCAATACGTGAGACACAATCTTCAGAGAATTCGCAAAGCAAATCTCTCTGAAAGCCTCAACTTGGATTTTTGCTCTTATAAGGCTATGCCTGCCTTATTGGCAACCCACTCCAGTGTTCCTGCCTAGAGAATCCCACGGACACAGGAGCCTGGTGGGCTACCGTCCAGAGAGTCGGGAGTCGCAAAGTCAGACACGACTGAAGCGACTTAGCTCACAAAGCACACACAAGGCGGTGCCTGCATCATTATTAGCTTCTCGCTGCTCTTACACAAATGGGAGAAGCCTCCTCTTTCTCCGCTGGTACAGACTTTTACCCAACAGTCCTTATATAGATCCTTAGCCAGCCAGTTTCCTGTTCTCCAGCACTGGGGTTTCTGAACTTAAATCTCTTTTCTCAAGCTCTCACCCTGTTCTTTACTCCTTCACTCTCAGAAGTTGATCCAAATTCTTCTTTCCTTAAGAAAAGGGAGTATTTTCAATAAGAATTCATTGGGCACCTGCTATAAAGCAGGAAGTATGCTATTTGGGGAACATAAAGACAAATAAGTCATGAACTCTACCCTGGAGGGGCTTATAGCTGGATGAGGGAAAGTCACTCAGTCAAGTCACTCAGATCACTTGACTGAGCGACTGAACTGAATTGATGTGACATGTGGGATCTTAGTTTCCTGACCAGGGATCAAACCCAAGCCTCTTGCACTGGAAGCTTGGAATCTTAGCCACTTTACTGCCAGGAGAGTGCCTCACTGTCATTTTTTAAAATCAGACCCTGACTATTTCTTTTCTGGTCTGTTGGATAGCCCCAATAATGAAGACTCTGCTTTCTGTCTCTTTTTATTTCACTTTATCTTTCATGGCATTTCACAAATTGCATTTCTAGAATACAGATTCTTTTTTGAAAAAAAAAAAATTCCTTAAAATAAAAATTGATGATTTTCCACTGCCTGCACTAAAATTCAAATTTTTGATGTAGCACTCAGGACAGTGTGTCCTTGGCCGCCAGTTTTCTTTTTGAAACTCCTTTCTTTCCTTCTCATTCCACGTACATCATCTGATGTAGCCCTGTGTGATCACAGCGTGCTGCCCTGCCTCCCCAAACTTGCCTTGAATTCTTACACCTCCCAGGACCTACTGTGGTTTCTTCTCTACCTAGAAATGGCGTGTGCACTTGTCGAAATCGTATTCATGCTTCTGAGCCCAGCTTAACTGTTACCTTCTCTGTGAAGTCTTCCCAGACCTCCTTTTCTCCTGGAAGATCAGTGGGTCTCCCCTCTGTGTTCTCATACCAGAAAAGTGAAAGTGAAGTCACTCAGTTGTGTCCAACTCTTTGGGACCCCATGGACTGCAGCCCACCAGGCTCCTCTCTCCATGGGATTTTCCAGGCAAGGGTACTGGAGTGGGTTGCCATTTCCTTCTCCAGAGGGATCTTCCAAACCCAGGGATCGAACCCGGGTCCCCCACATTGCAGGCAGATGCTTTACATCTGAGCCACTGGGGAAGCCTCTCTCTCTCTTTCTCTCTCTTATACCAGGGTGGTTCCCAGACCTGGCTGTGCACTAGAATCAATTGAGAAGCTTTAAAAAGATCCCGAAGCCTCAGCCTTACCTCATACCTTATACCAGAATATATGAGGGAAAGCTCTGCATTTGTAGTTTTTGAAATCTGATCTCAGGTGCTCAGAATTTGATAAGTTCAGATATTTATTCAAGATTCAATAATTCACAGGTTACTAACGGTCATCAAGGAGAACAAGATTCACTTTATTCTGGGTTAGCCTGATTCTCGGACAAGGAATTACTTTCCTCATCAGTTAGATTGTCTCCAGGGTCTCTGTCTTTATTTCCGAAACAGATGTTCTTTGAAAGACCAAAGAAGACAACGGATGAAGTGGCCTGCTGTGATATTCTCATCTTGGGAAAATTACAGAGGTAATTCAGAATAAAGTTGGGATGTCCCATTTTCTGTTCTGTGGTTGTAACATTTTAAATCTCCTCTCTTCCAGGCACACGTGTGTGTCAGAATCTCTCCAGTTCTGCCAAGTCCAACTGCCATCGTACCCATGCTGCTGCTGCTGCTAAGTCGCTTCAGTCGTGTCCGACTCTGTGCGACCCCATAGACAGCAGCCCACCAGGCTCCCCGTCCCTGGGATTCTCCAGGCAAGAACACTGGAGCGGGTTGCCATTTCCTTCTCCAATGCATGAAAGTGAAGAGTGAAAGTGAAGTCGCTCAGTCGTGTCCAACTCTTCGCGACCCCAGGGACTGCAGCCTACCAGGCTCCTCCATGCATGGGATTTTCTAGGCAAGAGTACTGGAGTGGGGTGCCATGGCCTAGACAAGACTAAATAAATTGAGATGAAGTGTTCCCTTGCACCACTAAACTGGGGTCTGAAGGTAAGTCTGCTGAATAAATTGTAAAAGATAGTATAATGTTTGTAAGTGAAATATTGTCAATACTCACAGTGAATTTTTTTTATAGGTCAGACGGGAAGTATCACAACAACTTACAGTGTGTCTCAGAACATCAAAAAGGTTCTCGTTTGAGAACCAGAGCAATAAGTTTGCTATTACAGATTGGACTGGAAAGCATCAAAGTAATAGAATTGTTTTCTTGGAGGTTTAAATTCATTGAATAACATTTAACTATGATCTGTAGGAGTTTTAAATTCTAGAACTCTTCCCTGTGTCACCAAGCCCAGCTATCGTTCTGATCCTCGGGGATGTGAAATGCTAACATATCTGTATGTTCCGTGATTGGGTAGACCAGAGCTCTGCACTTCTCCCCACACACACCTGCCCTTTGCAAGGATGTGCACACACCACACACGCGTGTACAGATACATATGCCCACACCGCCACTGCTGGTCTGTCCACAGCCCGGGTCTAGATGAAACTCTGACTTTTGAGGTTGCTGTTTTCTTTGGCTTTTAAATCATGATCTTACTGTGGAATCCAAAACTCAGACAAACATGATGCCAGCAGAAGTCACAGCAGGATCGTTTGCGGAGGTTGGATATCTTTAAATTAAAGAAAACAAAAAACATTGAGAGCGGGTCCTTAAAAACCAACATTTTATAACCTGAGTCATGCTCATGTTTTTGCTCCTTTGCTTAGAAAAAAAACAGTATCTCAGAGCTGACCTAAAACCTGGCTAGTGGTGCACGGCACGGTAGGGGATGGGCTGTGCACACCAAGGGGAATGAAGGAGGGTCCTCCTGCCCTTGGGGTCTGGGCGAGGCTGAAGTCCTGAGGTTCTGGAGGACGATCCTTCTCACTCATACAGAAAACATGTCCATAAGAACAGTGTATCTAAAATATTTTTATTTAAAACTTTTTTAAGTTTCACTGTTCTGAACTGTAAAAATGAGCAGAAGTGACTACCCCTGCCGCCAGTCCCCTACTGGCAAAGCTGCCTCTTAACTATCAAGGCTCAGTTGAATTCAGTGGTTCTCAGCATGCGGTCCCCAGGCCAGCAGCAGCATCACTCCAGAACTTGTTAGAAAAACATATTCTCCAGCCCTTCCCCAGGCTTGGTGGCTCAGATGGTAAAGAATCCACCCGCAATGCAGCAGACCTGGGTTCCATCCCTGGGTCGGGAAGATCCCCTGGAGAGGGAATGGCAGCCCACTCCAGTATTCTCGCCTGGAGAATCCCATGGACAGGGGAACCTGGGGGCTACAGTGCATGGGGTCGCAGAGTCAGACACGACTGAGGGAGTAACTCTTTCACCATCACCCCAGATTTGCCCAATCAGAAACTCTGGGAGTAGGACCCAGAAATGGGTGCTTTGACTGGGTTTCTAGGTGATGCTGAGGCAGGCTCAAGTTGAGGACCACTGGCTTCAAACAATTCACTCTATGAAGAACCAGCAGGTTGAATATAAGCCAACCATTCGCCATTGCTTACTGATAACATAGAAAAACCAATAGGGTCTCTAGAGTATTTGAGCCTTTTCCTAACATTTTTGTCATGTCAAAGAAAAGGGGGTAATGCGGGTATGGAGAAAAACATGTTTTTCAGCCAAGTCCCATTGATGTAAAAAGTGAAAAGTTGAGTGTCACATAAAGGCACAAAAATAAACCCACTTAGATCTTCCTTTTGTTCCTTCCAATAAGAGATAGAACATGTTTAATTTGCTTTTTTTCCCAACTAACTATGAAGAACAAAAGACAAAGCCAGGGAAAATAACTGTTTTCTGTTGTGGTTAATTAAAGAGAGATAGCAGACTCTACAGAAGAACTCATTTTCTTGAAGGGCAGAGGCTTTCTCTATACTTCTTTATGTACCTAGTGCACTAGAGGATAGTTGGGTGGCATCACCGACTCAATGGACATGAGTCTGAGCAAACTCCAGGAGATAGTGAAGGACAGGGAAGCCTGGCGTGCTGTAGTCCATGGGGTTACAAAGAGCTGGACACGATTTAGTGACTGAACAAAGCACATTCCTTAATCTGAAATAGGGGTCTAATAACTATTCATTAAAATTGAGGGGAAAAGCAAATAGGAGAAAAGAAAAACAAGTAAAAAGATAAAAATAGAAAAGCATCACAGGGAGAAATATAAACTTGAGAGACAAAGAAACATCTACCAGAGAAGGAAGATGCCAGGGGGAAATCAAAGAAAGTGACGGAGGTAAAAAGCGAAGTGACAGTTCCCTGAGAAACAGAGAACTCACCTGACTTATCAGTTATATGAATAAGGCTCATGAACTTCAGAGGCAATGATCTGGCTGCTCAGGCATGCAACATTTTCCCCTTTAAAAACTGCTTCTAAAACTCTTTGTCCCAAGATGCTGGCCAAGTTTCAAGGACCAAGGAGCAGACTCTTAGGGACACAGCGTGTGTACTAAGTCACTTCAGTCGTGTCTGACTCTGTGTGACCCCATGGACTATAGCCCGCTAGGCTCCTCTATCCATGGGATTCTCCAGGCAAGAATACTGGAGTGGGGTTGCCATGCCCTCCTCCAGAACCCTCTGACCCAGGGATCAAAAATGCGACTCCTGAGGCTTGTGCATTGGCAGGCGGGTTCTTTAGGTAGAATCCAGCACCACCTGGGATTTTTACCTGAAGAAGGAACACCTTCCGTCAAGAAGAGATACTTGGATCTGAGATGAGTGGCTTATGAGGTAGTGATCTCCCCGTCACAAGGTATTCAAGCCAAGGAGTCCAGGAAGCTGCAAGGAGTACTACAGATGCTGTATCAGAAGAAGGGGGGACTTCCCTGGTGGTCCAGTAGCTGAGACTCTGAGTTCCCCATGCAGGGGGCCCAGGTTCGATCCCTGATCAGGGAACTAGATCCCACATGTCGCAACTAAGAGTTTCACAGACTGCGACAAAGGTCAGAGATCCCACGTGCTGTGACTGAGGTCCTGTGCAGCCAGATGGAAAAAAAAGAAAAAAAAATTTTTTTTAAAGAAGAAGGGGAAGGGAGAGGTTGATTCTTTTAAAATCTTGAACTTTATTGAGCATATTTCTCAGAGTTCCACCTCACAGCTGCTGTTTCACAGATAGTAAGCGTGGGAAATATGGCTCAGTAGACCAAGGCCTGTGAATTCTCAACTTGAACCAAAATTCACCTTCACCTCTTCACCCGTCGCTACCCTATTTCACACTTGGTTTCATCTCCACAATGAGAATATGTCCTCACAGCAGATAGTGCAGATAACTGAGAAAAGCAGTTCTGAGAACTTAAAAAAAATGCAAATGTTCAGTAATTACCCTTTAAAATGTGAGAACAGTGTTTTAGAGCAGTAACTGAATAGTTCAGTCATAAGCAGAGTTGGCCTCAGGGGAAAACATAATCCGACTTAAGAGTTGGCAGGAGACGTGGTACCCACTCCCAAGGAGGGACCTACTTATTCGAGAAAAGACGTCAGAAATCCTGAGCTACCACATGAAAGCAGGAGCTGGTGGCCACTTCTTCCAAGTCAGAGATGGTGATCCAGCCCTGGAAAATGGCAGTTTCTGCAGTTAGTTTTCCCCTTTGGGAAAGCACCAGCACCTCCACACTGCTGATCTGGATACTGGCCTTGGACTTCCCACCACGGGCAATAAACAAGAGAGAACCACGAGGAAAAGCAACCTGTGCGTCCACCGTCCTTAGACATCGAGGCTTATGTCACTATGGTGGCGGTGCTTTAGTCGCTCAGTTGTGTCCCGCTCCTCGCGACCCTATGACTGTGGCCCACCAGCCTCCTCTGTCCATGAGATTTTCAGGCAAGAGTATTGGAGTGGGTTGCCATTTCCTTCTCCAGGGGATCCTCCCTATCCAGGGATTGAACCAGCTACTCCTGCACTGGCAGACGGATTCTTAACCAACAGATCCATTTTACAGCTGCTCAAACCCACAGAATGCACAACAGCAAAGGTGAAAGGTGAGCCCTGACTCGAGCCTTGGCCATTGGGTGATGGCGCTGAGTCCATGTAGGTTCATCAGCCGTAACCGATGTAGCGCTCTTCATTCAGCCCAGCATTTTGCATGATGTACTCTGCATGTAAGTTAGATAAGCAGGGTTATTTAATCTGCTTCGATCATGCCCAATTCTTTGTGACCCAATGGACTGTAGCCCTTCAGACTCCTCTGTCCATGCGATTCTCCAGGCAAGAATACTAGAGGGGATTGCCATGCCCTTCCCAACCCAGGGATCAAACCCATGTCTCTTATGTCTCCTGCATTGGCAGGGTGGTTCTTTACCACTAGTGCCACCTGGGAAGCCCTCCTTCTTTCATTGCTGATGGTCAAAAAATATTTATTATAGGTATACATCTATGCACACCTATTCATATATTGGAAAGAGTGAGATACATGTCGTGTGATGGTAAAATGCATGAATTCTAGAGTAAAACTGCTGGTGTTCCAATACCCCGACCAGCTGTGTACTCTGGGCCAGGTGCTTTGCCACTTTCTGACTCATTTCCTGCTTGTACAACAGGTATACTCAGAGTGTAATAGTTAAGAATGTTTTTGGAACGTTTTAGGCACTTTGCAAGAATTAGCCAATACAGTTGTACCAATAAAGGTAGAACTCTTGAGTAATATTTCTCATTGGGTGCCTGTTGGCGGGAACAATGAACATTTAGTGGAAAGGAGACAGAGATCAAAACTGAGATAGATTTACAGACCAATTAGCTTCTTTTCTGCTCCATGCCCATAGATTTCCCAATCCCCCCTCAGCTATATCAGTGAGGATAGTGGGCCAAAAGAGCTTCCTGAAATGAAGCAGTTTTACACTCTCCATAAAACACCACTTCTTGAGGATCAGACATAACCCTCCATTTCATAAGCTCATCATGAAAGGGAATCTGAGCCTTTCCTGTTTTCATTAGAAGTGCTGATTCCATACACCCATGTTTATAGCAGCATTATTCACAAAAGCCAAAAGAAGCAATCCAAGTCTTCATAGCAGATCAGTGGATGATCAAAATGTGGTATATGCATAAATGGAACACTATTCAGCCTTTAAAAGGAAATTCTAACACATGCTGTATAATATAGACAGACCTTGAGGGCGCAATGCTAAGTGAAATAAGCCATTCACAAAAGGACAAATGCTTAAAACGTGTATAATATCATATAAGAAACGAATTGCCAGTCCAAGTTCGATGCAGGATACAGGAAGCTTGGGGCTGGTGCACTGGGATGACCCAGAGGGATGGTACAGGGAGGGAGGTGGGAGGGGGGTTCAGGATGCGAAACACATGTACACCCGTGGCGGATGCATGTTGATGTATGGCAAAACCAATACAATATTGTAAAGTAAAAAATAATACTAATAAAAATTTTTTTAAAAAAGGACAAATGCTGTATGATTCCACTTATGTAAGATACCTAGGGGAGTGACCTTCAGAGACAGAACACAGAAGAGTGGTTTCCACCGCTGGGGGAGACAGGAAATGGGAGTTATTGTTTAATGGATACAGAGTTTCAGTTTTGCAAAATAAAGAGAGTTCTGGGGACTGCTTGCACAGCATCCTGAGTGTACTTAAAACGACTGAACTTAAAAGTGATTTAAAAGTGTACTTAAAAGTGATTAAGATGGTGAATTTTATGTTACCCATATTTTGCCACTTTTAAAACATTTTTTAAAATACTGACTTCAATCAAACCACTACAGGTACCCTGGTGGCCACCAGTTGGGGAAGGGTGTGCTGTTGTTCCTGATCTATAAGACCCGATGAAATTGTTAATGCTTTTTCCTGTCAGCAGCCAATCTCACTGATAGGCTGCAGCTGCTGTCTGTGCGCTCCAGTCCAAACAAGAGTCCGGGCCACCCCCTTCTGGCCTGTGATTCTTTCCTAGGGGAGCTACAAATATGACTCTTAAGTTAAAAGGTATGCATGGGGCACATGCATGCCTGTATCCCCAGGTGGGCACCCTGTTGAACCCCTGCACATATGGGAGAGTAGGCCAGTACTGAAAGAGTCCACCCAGGTCAGCCGTGTTGGATCACACAACTGTCAGATGTGATGTCTGGGTTTTTGACGCCATCGTTGGAGCTCTAGGTAACGTCCCACGGTCTCTGGGATTGCACTCTGGGCTTCCCTGGTGGCTCAGTTAGTAAAGAATCTGCCTGCAGTGCCAGAGACCTGGGGGGTTCGACCCCTGGGTTGGGAAGATCCCCTGGAGAAGGGAATGGCAACCCACTCCAGTGTTCTTGCCTGGAGAATCCCATGGACCAAGGAGTCTGGTGGGCTATAGTCCATGGCTATAGACCTGGTAGGTGAGAATCCGCCAAGAGTTGGACACGACTGAGCAACTCACACTTTTTGCACTCTGCATGAATGTCAGGTCTGCATGGGAGCTGTTTCCCTGCAAGCAGGGAATGCTTGAGTTTCTTCGTGAATTAAGACCACTTAGATTTCTGTGACAAGTGGTTTCTATATGAGTCTTTTAGATTAGACCTTCTGCCTATCGATTCTTTTAAAATGTATTAGAATTTCACAAGTATATGTGAATTACGTATCTTTTATTTTTCCGGGTTGGAAAGGAGATGGGCAAAGGACAAACATTTCATGTTTCATCACGAACAAGAACTACTTTCAGGTCCAGCATGCTGATTAACTAATATGATTATCCTTCATAACAGCAGCATGATATAAAGAAGATTTCATTTATTTTATTCATAATTATAATAAATTCTCTGTGCTTCCTTTTCTGATTGCTTACACACTTCCTCATGTATGTTAGTGTGTATGAGACAAAGTGTGTGTGTGGTATATTTTGTGACATCCTGAAATTTGAAACAAGGGCAGCTCACATGACTGAAAGAGCAGAGACTTTGCTTCTGAGACCTCTGACACCTACTCCTGCAAGCTTCTATCAAAAAGTCAGCTGTCAAATAGCTTATAGAAAATAGGCTTTTCAGAACATAAAAAGCAACGTGACCACATTTTACCCTGAATGTCTCTTGATTCAAGCTCTCTTGAGAAATAGAGGCCAAGGGCCACCTGTTACTGGAAAGAGACCAGCTGACCTCTGACCAGACTGCTGCTGGGGAGGTCTAACCACATCTGTGAGTTCCATCAACATCTCCCTTCCTTGGCCCATTAAGAAACTGGGGCAGAACTCAGGAGGAGAAGCTGCTTTCACAAGTCTGAGATGAAAGAGCCGCTGGGATCCAATGGTGATAACAAGGACTGACTCTCTTCCGTGCAGTCCTAAGAGCTGACATGTCCTTGGCCTTCCAAAATGTTGCTTCCAGAATACCAACCCGTCAGGACCCTGGGGAGAAACCACCACAAACGGTGAGACCACTGGCTGTGATCTGTGGGTCTTGGTGATAAAAGCAAAGTGACTCTTCTTCTCTCTCAGCCCCCAGACTCTCAGGTACGGTAGGACACTGTCAAGACTGAGCCTGTGGGCTAAGAGAACTTGGATGGCCTGACTCTGAAGCCCAAGCTGACCTCGGCAGGAACTGTCTTTGCAGAGAACACAGACTCCTGAAAGAAGGGGGAACAAGAGCTTTAAACCAAGTTTGACTTTTGCATTCCATCAGAAACAGGTGTTTGCTTTGGTGGAAGAGAGAGTTCACAGAGGGATTTCATGCATAGCTGAGAGCAATGGTGGAATTTTTCGGATGTCATAGCTGGGATCGACTTATATCATCAGAGCATTGTCACTCCAGTGGCTTTCTACAAGCAAGATATTAAACACGTGTGTGTGTGCCTGTGTGTACACAATACTTGAAGCTGGTCAAATCAGCACCCACCATTTCTCCAGCATTCTTGGGTATATTTCCAATATAAAGGCACTTCTCTTATCCTCTGGTTATAGTAACCCAAGTTACTTTATTCACAACATCTCCTTTGATTTTCATCACAATGCTATGAGATAGGCATTGTCTCCATTATATAGATGGGAAAACTGATGCTTAGAAAGTTTGTGGAACATCCTGAGGGGACATAACCAGGAAGTGCCAGAGATGGGATTTGATTTTGATTTCGCCCCCGATTCTGCTCCCACAGATCCCACAAGATAAACAGCACACGTTGCACGTTGTATTAGCTGCAGAGTCAGTAAAAATTCCCGGGTGACCATCTGCAAAGCCCGTTCACTCACCTTCCTCTCCTCGGCCGAGCTGACCCACAAGTACCAAGTGTGGCAGGGCCTCCCTTGTCTCCTCACCGAGTGTCCCTCTGCCTCTGTTGCTTTCAGTCTTTTCCAAGATTAACATCTGACCTACCTTCTTTCCATGACCTGGATGGTCAACCCTCCCATCAACGAGTCCTGAGTGATAGAATCGGGTGAAATGACCTCACCATCTTTCCTAGTAGAATGGCTATCCTTCTGCGGACTTCTGAAGAGGCACCATTTATGCAGCCATAACTAACTGCCCAGTCTTCTGTTTAACCAGAATTCCGAGACATCAGATCCTCTTGACAGCTGCATAGAAGTAGGAAAAAGTCAGTTTAGCTGTTGATCATCAACTCACTCTTTCTATTCTCGCCCAGATTTCTTTATTCTTTATCTTCTAGCTCTTCAGCTGTCTGCCTTCTTTAAGAAACTGCACTGGGTTGCTCTCTTCGAGATGATAGGTAAATAGACAGAGGGGTGAGTAGATGGGAAGATAGGTAGATATATGATTGATAGATAGGTAGGTAGACAGAATATAGATAGGATCTAGATCGGTAGACTATATATGGGTATGTACTGTATGTGTACATATATTATTGATCTGGGTTCCCCAGAAGCAGATTCTGAGATAAGTGTGCACATGCAGGAAGGAAACACTAGGGTGAGGATGAAGCCATGCAAAACAGGAAAGAGAAGAAAACTAAAGGAGACTAATCAGGCAACTTCTTATTGAAGGCAAGTGGCACTTGATTTCTCTGGGGACCTTGGGAGACTCTAAGACTTCCAGTCTCTCAAGCTCCACCCCAAATCTCCTGAATCAGAACATGAATTTTTAACAATATCCCCTAGTGGTAGAGTTTATAGAGCACTGGAGCAGAATATGCCTCAAAATTAAACTAACGACGGGGCAGGGAAGTTGTGAGATTTATCCTTCCGCTCTCCTATTTGACGTGGGTTGTGGGCAATTTCTGAGGGTTTTCGTTCTCTGGCATTTCTGGCTTAGCCTTTGTATTGTTGGAATGATCAGACTCCAGTGGCTAGAAAAAGTCCTCAGACAGAGAATAAAGTGTATTAGCAGTAAGCAGTCCTTGGCACATATAGTTATTACTAGTTCAGCTATGATTCAGATGTATATAAATGTGATATTAAAGTTGAGATTGAATTGCAATAATAACAACTTCCATGAGTGTAATACCGATCCAATGTTAACGATGCATTAGGTAGATTGAAGTCAGCAAGATTACATCTGGGCTTTTATTTGAAATAAAGCAGTTAATTTACCTAGCAGAGAAATACCATTATCACAATTAACTTTAGAAGCACTAAAATAAATCCGTATTATTTTTTTCTCAGAGTTATTTGAGGCTTTTTAAAGTAGGCCACGAGTGAGGTCAGGAAATGGGCTCCATCTTTCATTTACTTATTATAATTCCTAATATTAACCCCCAGGAGGGGTTGGGAGGAAGGCAACCAGTGTTCTTCACTGCAGTACCAAACAGTGCACCACACATATCCTGGAATATGTTCAAGAGCTGAAATTATGGTGGAAAAAAAAAGACCTGACTCCTATTATAACGTTAAACATGGTAAAGACATTTGGATAACATCCAGAAAAATCCATCACTGCTCCCGGACACAATAAAGTAACTACAATAAAGTGATTTCAAGGAAAATGTTAGTTCTCTTACCCATCACTTGCATTTTAAGGGGATATTAGGGTATTTCATATCACACAAGGAAAAACTAAAAAAAAAATCAGGATGCATCAAAAGTTTCTAAATCAGCTTGGAAAAAATTAGAATAATAACCTCTTATTAATTCAAACTGTGATGTTGGAGAAGACTCTTGAGAGTCTCTTGGACTGCAAGGAGATCCAACCAGTCCATCCTACAGGAAATCAATCCTGAATATTCATTAGAAGGACTGACACTGAAGCTGAAACTCCAAAACTTAGGCCACCTGATGCGAAGAAACGACTCATTGAAAAAGATCCTCATGCTGGGAAAGGTTGAAGGCATGAGGAGAAGGGGACCACAGAGGACGAGATGGTTGGATGGCATCACTGAGTCAGTGGACTTGAGTTTGAGCAAACTCCAGGAGATGGTGAAGGACAGGAAAGCCTGGCATGCTTCTGTCCGTGGGATCGCAAAGAGTCAGACACGACTGAGCAACTGAACAACAACAGTAATTACTAGAAACAACAGACTTAAACAAAAATCCTAAATAAGGATTTTGTGTTCAAATAATAGCTATAAAAAGGTATGAATCCAAAATTCTGTATTTCATAGGATGTATTCATTATGAGCTCCAATTACAAGCTTAACATGAACTTAAATAAAATTTACAACAAAAATGAATGAGCAGCATATCCTGTTCTACATTTTTTTGCTCAATATGACACCAAATGAATTTTAATATATGATAAAATTAAACTCATTATTTATTAACCAAGTACCAAAATGGAAAAAACCTTTCATTTAGAAAATAAAAAGTTGATGCACAGAGTATATTCTTGAGTAATGAAACCCTACAGAAAATATTCTTATACCCGCTTCTCTCCTCTCGGTCTCCCTTCTGTCTGCCCTTTAGCATTAGCAGCAAAACCAATTTTGTATCTAATAAGTCTCTCTTGAATCCACCAAGCACGTAACTTTCTGTACACTTCCTCGTGCTACAAAAAAAAAACTGCCTTTTTTAGAATAAAGTCTAGTGAAATTCTGCTTTTGCTGACATCTTCTCTTTCTCTTTATAAGCAGTTCCTGCTCTGTCCAGCCAAGACACTGAAGAAGACATCAGTGGCTTTAAATCGTATATTTATTTATAGTGTGGTTGACAGACTCATTGGTGTTAGAAAGAAATGTTCTGCCAAATTTGACAATTCACTCCTTACTCTAATCCAAATTTCAGTTTAAGAAAAGAACCCACAGTGTGGAATGCCCATTTGGATTGAGGAAGAGGGTATTTTCTTCAAAGAAATAAAATGATTTCCCTTTTCCCCAAAGTCTGTGTAGGAAACAGCTTGTAGAGGTGTTGAGATGAGTCTGCTGAGGGCAGACTGGGCTGCTCACCAGCAAAGGACTCACTGCTGAGACTGAAGTTAAGAAGAGTGCACACTGGGATGGGTCTTTGGGGGTGAGAACAGATGTGTGAACACCAAAGGTCCAAAGCTGAATGGTATGTATCAAAAACTAACTGGATTCTGAACCAGTCCTGTCTAACAGAGGTGTAATGAGAGCTACAAAAGTCATTGTCAATGGTCTGTAGCCTCATTAAAATAGTAGAAAGAGGGACTTCCCTCGTGGTCCAGTGGTTAAGACTCCATGCTCCCAATGCAGGGAGCCCGGGTTTGATCCCTGGTTGAGCTTCCCTGGTGGCTCAGACAGTAAAGAATCTGCCAGCAATGCTGGAGTCTTGGGTTCAGTGCCTGGGCTGGGAAAACCCCCTGGAGGAGTGCATGGCAACCCACTCCAGTATTCTTACCTGGAGAATCCCCAAGGACAGTGGAGCCTGGTGGGCTACGGTCCATGGGGTTGCAGAGTCAGACATGACTGAGTGACTAAGTACCCAGGGAACTAGGTCCCACAGGCCAAAACTAAGAGTTGGCTAAAGATACTACAGGCCGCAAACTAAGACATAACAAATATTAAAAAAAAAAAAAAAATAGAAACCAAGTTCATTTAAATAGTATATTTTAAACCCAATATGTTCAAAATGATATCATTCCTAAAAATGGATGAGATATGTTTTTTTGCATACTAACTTTTCAAAGTGAAGGGCAAGTGTTATCCTCACAGCACATTTCAAGGGGTCCCAAAGTCACTTGTCACTAGTTGCCACTGTGCTGGCCAGCCCAAGTCCAAACAATTCTAAAATACAGAATCTCTGAGAGCCAGATCAGAAGGACTAGGTGAAATCATAAAGCCAGACTACATACTTATTATCATGCGGTCTGACCTCGTTCAATTATACTTAGAACTCCAGCAACCTAAGAGGCTTTTCCTGCAGTGCAGGCAGCTTCTTTACCATCTGAGCCACCAGGGAAGCCCATTATTTTGTCATCCAACTCGATTTCACATCAACACACGTTATGAGCTGCATACCCTCCCCTACACATATAACCCGGCAGTATCTTATCCTGCAACCCCTGGGAATCTCTTTAAATTAGGAAAGTCCTTTAATTCTGACTGGCTTTTCAGAACAAAAAGCAGTGTTGGTACATTTGGGTTAAAAGTGTGATCTGCCTAAGGTACAGAAAAACCGTTATGTCAAAGCTTCATCTAGGTTTTTGTGTGGCCAGAGCAAGGACTTCAAAAAGCGAATAGTTCTGTTACTTGAAAAAGTGATATATGTTAGGGCTCATTTTTAATGTGCCGTGGGCCTCTGGTCAAGTTGTGGAATAAAGAAGGAGACAGAGGCCAGCCTGCCACTTCAGTGCATTGTAATGTATGTCGCTCAGCAGTCTCAGCACACTTTGCTGTAATTAGAAAAACGTTTCTCATCCTTAACATGGATCTTGATTGCAGTATTTCTGACACTTAATGTCTCTCCTGAGACAGGAGTTACTTCTGAGATGACTCAGAAATAATAAGGCATGTTTGCACATAATACTACCGGGGAAATCTCAAAGAGTGCTGAACTTGGAGAGCCAAGATTTATCCTGGACTGTCTTCAGGAAACCCCCCACCTCCCACCGAGAGTCTGGGAGAGACTTAAGTTGAGAAATGTCTTGCTTCAAGGGTTGTCCGAGGAATCGTACTGCTTGAGTGTAGACATGAGTAGGGAGATCATTCTAGGACATGATTGCTACCAGTGTGGAGGGACGGGTTTCTCCAAGGGTCAGTGAAGAGTCACACCCTACTGGTTTGAAGAAGGAAGCCCACCTCACAGAGAGGTAAAAGCCAAGGTTCAGGAGCCAACGCTGAGCACACTGTGTGTCTGGGAAAGGTTTAACTTTCTGAGTGATTTTCTCATGAACTATTGGAAGAGCTTTGTGAAGGACACACTGTTAATTTCCCTTCCTCTATTTCTTTATAGTTTTTCTTTGTCTTTATTTTTTTTACTTTGTTTATTTATTTTTTGCCTGCACTGGGTCTTCGTTGCTTTGCACAGGCTTTTCTCTGGTTGCAGCGAGCAGGGGCTGCTCTCTAGTTACGGTGTGTGGGCTTTTCACTGCAGTGACTTCTCCTGTTGCGGAGCATGGGTTCTAGGGCATTCGGGCTTAAGTAGTTGGGGCACACAGGCTCAGTAATTATGGCTCGAAGGCTCTAGAGAACTGGCTCAGCAGTTGTGACACACAGGCTTAGTTGCTCTGTGGCACGTGGAATCTTCCTGGACCAGGCATCGAACCCTGCTATGGCAGATGGATTCTTATCCACTGAGCCACCTGGGAAGTCCCTCTTTTACAGCTTTGCAATAAAAGTTTTGTGTGATAGAATAAAAGCAGAACTAGCTATATAATTGCAGGACAAGTGCAAAATGAAAATGCAGGAACCCTTGTTAAAAATGAACAAGAACTCCAACAGAATGTGGTATACACTTATAATCAAATATCATTCAGTCTTAAAAATGAAGGAAATTCTGACACATGGTCAGTAGCTAGCAGCAGAATACTAAAGACCAAAGAAAAATTTTAAAGCAGTCAGAATTAAAAAGTAAATTACTTACAAAGGACCAATAATTAGACTAGCAAAACTCTTATTAGCGTTAGTAAAGCCCCCAAAACAATAGCAAAATGACTATGTATTGGGAGAATATAGTCATCAACCTGGAAGGTTCTATCTAGCTAAATTATTATCAAGACTAAAGGTGAAGTAAAGACAAGTTCAAACAAACTGAGCCTGAGAAAGCTTATAACTCAGGGTCTTTCCATCACTGAAAAAACTACAAAAGGATGCACATCAGTAGGAAGAAAACAAAGGCAGGAAGGGGGACCGACACACAGGTATTTTGTAGTTTCTCATTCTATCCCCATAACTTTTCATATTGTCTATTTCCCTTTTTCTCTGTGCTGCGACAGAGGATGAGATGGTTGGATGGCATCACCAAGTCCCTAGACATGAGTTTGAGTAAGTTCCAGGAGTTGGTGAGGGCCAGGGAGGCCTGGCATGCTGCAGTCCATGAGGTCACAAACAGCTGGACACAATTGAATGACTGAACTGAACTGAACAATGAAAATGGGGGTATATATGGGCTTCCCTGGTGGCTCAGATGGTAAAGAATCTGCCTGCAATATGGGAGACCTGGCTTCAATCCCTGGGTTGGGAAGATCCCCTGAAGGAGGAAATGAAAACCAACTCTAGTTTTCTTGCGTGGAGAATCCCATGGACAGAGGAGCCTGGAGGGCTACAGTCCATGGGATTGCAAAGAGTCAGATATGACTGAGCGACTAAGCATGGCACACACATACCTTCTCAAATCAGTATTTTCATTTTCTGTGGATAAAGACCCAGAAGTGGAATTGCTGGATCATAAGTTCGTTCCATTCTTAATTTTTTGAGGAACCCTCATATTGTTGTCTTTAGTGGCTGCCCCAAGTTATGTCCCACCAACAGTGCACGAGGGTTCCCTTTCCCCTGCACCCTCACCAACCCGTTATTTCTTGTCTTTTTGATAATAGCCATTCTGTTAAGTATGAGATAATATCTCACTGTGGTTCTGATTTGCTTTTACATAATGATTAGTGATATTGATCACCTTTTCATGTACCTATTGGCCCTCTGTATGCCTTCGTTGGGAAAATGTCTACTCAGATCCTCTGCCCATTTAAAAAAATAAATTTATTTCTTTGTTTGGCTGCATTGGGTCTTAGTTGTGATATGTGGGTTCCCGAGCTCACAGGCTCAGTAGGTACAGTGCATGGGCTTACTTGCCCCATGGCATGTGGGATCTTCCTTCCCCAACCAGGGATTGAAACTCATCCCCTGCTTTGGAATGCCAATTCTTAACCACTGGACCACCAGGAAGTCCCTGCCCAGGTTTTAATTGGTTTTTTGTTTGTTTGGAGTTTCTTTGCTACTGAATTGTATGAGTTCTTTATACATTTTGGATACTAGCTCCTTAGTAGATACATGATTTGCAATATTTTCTCTCGCTTAGCAGGTTGTCTTTTCACTTTGTTGTTAGTTTCCTTTTCTGTGCAGAAGCTTTTTAGTTTGATGTAGTCTCATTTGCTTATTTCTACTTTTATTTCCTTGGCTTTTCATGCCAAATCCAAAAAGCCATCGCCAGGACTAATGCCGAAGAGCTTATCACCTATGTTTTCTTATAGGAATTTTAGTTTCAGGTCTTACATTCATGTCTTTAATCCATTTGGAGTTAACTTCTGAGTATGGTGTAAGATAGGGGCCCACTGTCATTCTTTAGCTGTCCAGTTTTCCTAGCACCATTTATTGAATATCCAACTGCTTCTTCAAAAGACTTGAAGCAGCTAGGAATAACCTAGAAATATAGCCAAAGATTTATTACCTGACGTAAGTATTTTATACCCTTGTGTACGTTCCTAATTTTCCTTCAATCAGAGGGAGATTATTGAGTGACTTACACGCTACAGGACTAAATAATGAGGAAAGAAACCGTAGATCTTGTATATGGTTTCCACTGTCTAGACTTGCTTATTTCAGATCCATCTAACGCATGAAGGATAATGGGACATTTTCCAAGACTGGGAAGAGCAACACGTAAGTGGAGCTGACGTCATAGTCCTTCTCGTGTTAGGAAATTTCCCATCATTGTTCCAAGAAAGCAAACGCTTGGGAACCACACTGCAGGAAATGAATGGTTTCACATAAACGCTCATTTGCCCTGCCGTCTGCAGTGTCATAAAATGTTTTATAATGATGGCATCTCCTGCTCAGTTTCATCCCTTCTTGAGAAAAGTTTGATTCTTTTTAGAGAATGAATTGGTGACTGGGGATTTACATTTTCTCTTGGAGAGAAATGTTTCTCCATGTTTGTGAAAAGTTACACTAACAATAACTGATGCTGAATGTTAGGCATTAGGCTGATGTTTCCAGCACACTTAACTGCTTTTGGTAGGAATCAAGGAGGTCTTATATGTTCTTTCCATCCAACGAGGCTATAGGTGCTTCTGTTATCACCCAAAAGTATCCAAATAACCTACCAGGAGCAGTGACATGTGGCCCACTGACTCTGCATAGAACTGGATGCCCTCTTATAACACATGTTTGAATTCCACAGCCTCTCAGCTGACCACCTGGATGCCTAAAAACAGCCAGGAATTCCTAACTGACCTGGAGTTCAGTGTCCTGGCCATGCCTGAGGATCAAGAATTCAGGATATGGGGTTCCAACACAGTGCATTGCACCACAGAGAACACAGTTGAGCAATCCGGTGGATGGCCTTAAGCCAGCCATTGATTTATGGCCAAGAATGCATTTCTGTTTCTGGTGACAGAAAAGCAGCTCTAAGATCCATTCTGGTTGACCACAGTAGCTGTTCTGATCAGAGCAGGCATCGTGAATTGAGTTGGTTTGGTTAATTCCCTGCTATACCCTACATATGGGGCTCCCCTGGTAGTGCAGTACTAAAGAATCTGCTTGCAGTGCAGGAAACGCATGTTCAATCCTGGGTCAGGCAGATCCCCTGGAGAAGGAAATGGCAACCCACTCTGGTACTCTTGCCTGGAAAATTCCATGGACAGGGGAGCCTGGCGAGCAACAGTCTATGGGCTCGCAAAAAGTTAGATGTGACTGAGCATGCCCGCAAGCAGTATAGTACATATACAAGCTCTGTCTACTAAGACAACACTGAATCTGTAATTTCTTCAAAGTTTACAGTAAGTTATAAGAAAATAAAAGACTAGAATCAAGTGCCTAGGCTCTGTATCAGGTTACTCAAAGATTACAAGGAATTCCTCAGAATTTAAGGGAAGCAGCAAAGTCTATTCCAATAGACAGCTACAGATTTGATTTTGATCAAGAGTTTACTCATTTAGTTTGATTCAGTTTGACCTTTGAAGCCTTATTGTGAGCTAGACATTAAGCTACAGAGCAGAAATAAATGGTTCCACATCCTGAGTTTCACTAGCTCACTATACCTAGTGATTATAGAAAAGAAGTTAACATATTTCAACAGATTGCTTTGTCATTTGCTACTCTTTGGTGGGTCAGAATAGAATTGCTCATAGCATATACATGCTGGTTTTTTGTTCTCGAAGTCAGAATATACGGTAATTATAACAGATGATAACTTGTGTATAAGTTATGGTGCCAATAAGTGGTATCTAGATCCTTCAGTTTTAATATACTTCACATGACCACTTTCTCCTACACTGGGGGAAAAAAAAGCAGAGCTTTTCTCTACCAATCCTACTTTTTAGAATATGATTAAGAAGCTGGATTTTACCCTCAAACCTGCTTAGCTGAGCGATATTTATCTGCAGGATAGAAAACTCCAGACTTCTCAGTGGTGATGGTTACATTAACTCCAGAAGGAAAAAGTGGGAAAAGTTAGAGCAAGTGAGAAAGAAAGAAACCAAAGAAAACAAAACTTTAGCTCCAGAAGAAAAGACAAAGGAAGTTTGGAAATTTAGAAAGAGGAAAGAAAGCAAAAGAAATGATGGACCAAACACTGTTAGGAAAAATATTTTTTAGTCTGAATAGCAGGCTGATTTACTATAATCCTTCATTTCTTTGCTTATATACCCAAAATAGGATTCAACTTAGCTTCAAGTAAATGACATCAAACACCAAAAGCACCAAATGACTCATAAGTTAGAAAATCAGTTGAATGAGCGACAAAAAATAGACCCAAGTTTATTTTTAGAATTTAATAGAGCAGTTTCATTTTCCTCTAATAACATGTCAGAATATACAATGGCATTCTCTAAGGTCTAAAAATATATACTTAAATATATTTTATATGTAAAAATATGATTTAGCATGGTGCTCTCCTCTTGTGAATTTTTTTTTTTTTTTAGTTAAGTGCATAGAACATTACAAAACCACTCACAAAGCCATCTAACCATGATTCTTGAGAAAGACGAATAGGGAATGATTGTGTATCATATTAGGATGAATTACAGAACTGGAGTAGGAAAGATGGTATTAGAGATGGTGTTTCTCACCTTAGTATTTTCCCGGTCTTCAAAAGCTCATTGTCCACACCCCCAGCTGTGGTCCATTGTAAAGGTGGTCACACTTTTTAATAGGCCCTATTTTATTGAGTCTGTGTTTTATTTCTCCACCAGTGACTTTCCCACTTGACTTTTAGCTTGTAGTCATTCACCACATAAAAATGCCAGAGCTAATAAGATGATTGGATGAAAATGCAGAATAATAACCATGTAATATGAAATATGCCGTAAATGTGGTGTACACATATTATATATTATGGCAAAACCTTGGTAATTGCCTGTCTGGTTTAATTTTCAGCTGAGTAAAGGGAAAAAAATCTGAGGTTGTGCTATCTTTTGCTCTATTATTCTTATTACAAATATCTGAATTGGTCAGGGAACCACAGAAATCCATCGCTCCAGTTTTATAGCTTTCAAAGTTTTTGGAATTGGAGGCTAACCTAAGGTAAAACATTTACTCAAGCACAGCTCTCCAGAGTTCTGTGACTTTTCTCATCAGAAATGAATTTCCAGTTAACCTTTAAATAATAAGAAACAAGAGTTTCCTATGCAATTGTGGGGTAGCCAAACCCCAGGGTAGGAATGGGGGCAGGACCCAGGGCAAGGACATGGTGTTCTCACTCACCCTTGTTTGTGATGGCTGTAAACACAAATGGACTTCTTGGATCTTGGAATCTTGCTGGGGGGGCTCTGTACAGAGAAAGAAGTGTCATGATTTGGGAGTGGAGGGTGGACGGTGACGGTAAAATCTTGGGCAAAATTCCAATGTCTACCAATTCCAGCCTCTCTGTTCTCTGTCCTTTGTAGCCTCTGTCTTCCAGCTTAAAGCCTGAGCAAAGCTTGCCTTAGAAGGCACTTCAAGCCTCTGAACTAGGGAATTGATCCTCAGATTTCTGCAAACATCCAGGGAGGTTGCCAGGTGCTAGGGATCCCGGGATTAGTAACTCCAAGTCCCTGTGTGCAGGTAATTCAAAGTCTGACGGAGAAGTTTGTACTAGCTTCCCAAGGCTGTGGTTAACCAAGTACCACAAACAGGGTGACTTGGACAACAGAAATTTCCTTCCTCCCCGTTCTGCAGGCTGGAACACTGAGATCGAGGTGCCCGCGGGGTTGGTTCTTCCTGAGGGCTGGGAGCGCTTCACAGGTGGCACTAGTGGTAAGGGAACCCCCCTGCCAATGCAGGAGGCCCAGGAGACTCAGGTTCAGTCCCTGGGTCGGGAAGATCCCCTGGAGGATGGCACAGCAAGTCACTCCAGTATTGTCTGGAGAACCCCATGGACAGAGGAGCCTGGAGGGCTTCAGTCCACGGGGTCGCAACGAGTCAGACACGACTAAGTAACTAACACACACACACACACACACACACACACACAGGCTGGGAGGGAGAATCTGTTCCGTTATTTTCTCCTGCTTCCAGCAGCCTCAGGCATTCCTTGTCTTGTTGGTAGTGCTCTCCCGTGTCTCCACATTACCTCCCTTCACGTGTATCTGTCTCTGTGGCCAAGTTTCCCCTTTTTATAAGGACATCAGTCATATTGGATTTGGGCCCAACTTAATGACCTCATCTTTTTTTTTCTTTTTTCTTCTATCTTTTAGCTGCCCTGCAGGGCACATGGGATCTTAGTTCCCCAACCAGGGATCGAACCCACACCCCCTACACTGGCAGCATGGAGTCTTTCGTCTCAATGATTCCAGCCATGTTTGAGGCCCTAGTCTGACTTGGAGGTTCATGCTGAACACCGAGCGGCTCCCTAGTCTTTGCCCAGCAAACTACCCCCCACCCCCCACCACGTCCTTCCCTCCTTCCCTGCACCCCGGCCCTACTTTGTGTCAACAACTTAACTCCCTGTTCCAAGAATTTCACTGAAAAACACCTTTCACTTAGCAAGCATTTTCTACGCCTGTTGGTCTAGGCTCTACTCCTGGAGCTCAGCATATACCCTTGTCTTCAATGAGAAGCTCAGCCTAGTGAAGGACAGTAAAGAGTAAAACTCAGAGGAATAGAGCTTTTGGTAGAAGCCACCATGGGGTGATATTGGTTGGGGGGTGAGGGGCGGTGTAGAATCAGCCCTGAATTCAGCTTCAGGTGAAGAAGAGAGCAGGGAAGGCTTCATGTAGGAGGGGACACCTGAGCTGAGTCTTGACATACATGCAGTAGGGTTTATTCAGGTGATTATGTAGAAGCAGAAAAGACATGCAGTGTGGTGGAAAAGGATATTGGGACAGATAAAAAGACAAAAGGAGAGTACATAAAAAGATGCTCAGTAAATGCTACAATTATTAGGTGAATAAAGAGAAAAGAGGGACTTCCCTATAGCACAAACACTAAAGAATCTTCATGCAGTGCAGGACACCAGGGTTCAATCCCTGGATCAGGAAGGTCCTCTGGAGAAGGGAATGGTAGTCCACCCAAGTGTTCTTGCCTGGAGAATTCCATGGACAGAAAAGCCTGGCAGGCTACGGTTCATGGAGTTGCAAAGAGTCGGATACAACTGAGCGACTAACACACAAAGAGAAAAGGAGAGTAGTGTGCTTGAAAGAGGTGGGTTTGAGCCATTTTCTTTTCAAAAATAGACAGCTTGTCTTGGTCAGCTTGGGCTACTATAAGAAAATACCATAGCTTGGGCACCTTAAACAGCAGACGTTTATTTCTCATAGCTCTGGAGACTGGGAAGTTCAAGATCAAGTTGCTGGAGTGTTTGGTATCTAGTAGGGCTCTCTTCGGAGAAGGCAATGGAAACTCACTCCAGTACTCTTGCCTGAAAAATCCCATGGATATAGGAGCCTGGTAGGCTGCAGTCCATGAGGTTGCACAGAGTCGGACACAACTGAGCGACTTCACTTTCACTTTTCACTTTCATGCATTGGGGAAGGAAATGGCAACCCACTCCAGTATTCTTGCCTGGAGAATCCCAGGGACGGGGGAGCCTGGTGGGCTGCCATTTATGGGGTCGCACAGAGTCGGACATGACTGAAGCGACTTAGCAGCAGCAGCAGCAGCAGCTGGGCTCTCTTCCTGGCTTGCAGAGGGCTGCCTTCTTGCTGTGTCCTCAGATGATGGAGAAGTAGTCTCTTCTCATAAGGGCACTAATCCCACCATAGGGGTTCCACCCTCAGGATGTCAGCTAAACCAAACCACCTCTTTAGGTCCCACCTCCACATACTGGGTAGACCCACCCAATACCATCACCTTGGGGATTAGGGAGTCAACATACCAATTCAGAGACACACAAACATCTAGTCCATAGCCCAGCTCTTGCTGATATTGGGAGGAGAAGGAATATGTGGTGCAGAAGAAACTGACTGACACCTTCCTCCAGCCAAGCCCCAATGCCAGTGGACGTGAGCACAGAAAACCATAAGATTCCTGTGGTTTGGCTCAGTCAGACCTATGATCAGTTACCAGGGCTCTCATGGTGGCTCATCAGTCAGTGTAAGTGTAGACCTGTTCAAGACAGTCTTTTATTATTAATATCTAGCCCTACAAACTGGGGTTTCTCAGAAACCCACAGATTTGCCCAGCTCAGGGCTGCAGAAAGGGGACGCAGTTCTTCCCCAGCCGGGGCGTTAACAATCTCAGCTAGACGGGAGCATTGTTGGGTTTCCTCCCCAGCCATCACGGGTTTGTGACCGCTCTTGCTCCAGCACTGTGGTCATCTGACGTCAGGGGGTCCCCCAGAAGCCTATGTCTAATGCTAATTTAAGACAGGAAGCCTATTCCATGTGACTTCCTTCACCTCAGCACAGAACTCCTTATGCCCTGACACCTTAAAATGCACACGCAACCCTCAGGTAAGTGTGAAGTTTCACCAGGTTGTCCAATAAACCACAAAGCTTAAGCAAGATTACAACTAGGGCTGAAATTTTTGAGTCTGTAAGAAAGTATGGTGAGAATATAGGTCTCATCAGTTACCTAATCATCTGTGTGTTTTTATAAACAAAACTTCGGTGTTCCTTTAATGTCGTGTGGATATCAGGAAGGAAGCAGCTGATGTCATGTGTTTTCCTAAAAGGCATCAAGAGTGTTGACGAGGTCTTAAGCTGGAGAAAAACACTGGTATAGGTGCGATTTGCCATCCTCTAGTATGAGCTGTGCTGGTAGGAAGGAGGAATTGGTTAGAAAAAGACGCAGTGTACACAGGAGAATCTATGTGTCAAAGAACAAGGTCAGTAATGAAGCAATGTGTCTGACCTAGGATCATACTAGCAATGTGTCATACTAGGATCCTGGGTCATTGAGCAATTGTGTTCCCTCTTCTCTGAGTCCCATCTGTCTTTTTCCAACCTCCCTGCTCCTGGTTTGTGGGCTGAGCTAAGTCCCTGTCCTGCACCAGGCATCATCACCCAGAGAGTCTAAAGACGAATACCCTGAGGGCTCGGTTTCCATCCTGGGGTGGGAGAAGAGGGCTGGCATTTCACAGCTCAGGCTCTGAGATTCCACAGCCTCTGAGCGTAAAGGGGAGATGTTTACAACTGCTGTCTGGCTTGAGGGCTGGGGTGTTTCTCTGAGACGTGTTTGATAAAACCAGGATTCTGCCTTTGAGACAGAAAATAATCACATGTTGTTTTTCATAAGAAGGAAATGTATTCCTCTTCTTTCCACATTCAGCTTTGGTTATTGAGAAGGGTCATTTATAGTGTTGACTCAAATTCTGTATGGCATTGCATGAAAGAAATAATGACTTCATTGGTTAATCAGTTCAGTAGATTGGACTGAATTCTTAGTACCTTCTGGGGGGTGGAAATAATGGTTAGACCCAGTCTTCCCGTACAATGAACCTCTGAGTGTCTGGGGACCGACAGCAGGGCAGAAAGCTCTGTGCTTCATCCATCACTGTATCTGCCACACGGAGTGTAGTGTTTATTCAGTGCTTACTAGCTGTTCATCAAATATTTGTCAAATAAATGAATGAGGTCAGCCCCGCTTGAGGACAGAGAGTCCTTCCCAAGCTGAGAGGTGAGCCGTTCAGGCACAGGTGACTAGGGCAGGCTTCATGAAGAAGGTGGAATTCGAGCAATGCTTTCAGGAAGGGGTTTGACTCCAGGCATCAGGTGGAGGGGGTGACCAGAAAGGGGTTATTCTTTCAGGTCAGGGGGCAAAGGTGAGTCAAGCCAGGAGGGCGTTTTCAGGAGGTTAAAGGACAGAGTGCAAGAGGCCGGGCAGGGGGAGAACAGCCTAAGAAAGGTGGGCTCAGAGCGCGGGCGAGGAAACCACCTCCAAGCTGACTCCCCACGTAGCTGAGGAAGGGGAGCGACGGAGAGACGGGAAAGGTACACGGGCAACCCAGCCCAGTCCATGGGACTGATGGTCGGCTCCTTCCTGCCGTGATCTTAACCCTTTAGGAAAAGTGGAGAAAAAAAAAAAAAACTGACTTCCTATGTACTTTCCAAGTGAATCTTAAGGATCATTAGGTTCCTAGTCAACTTTGAATAAAGGTATGAAGAGGAATAAGAGCGGATCCCAGAAACCCCAGGGGCTGCTCTCAACCACAAAGTGTCCCAGGGGAGAAGCAGCGGCCCATGTCCCCTGTCCCTGCGATCACGGGCTGGAGGACCGCAGGCGCCCGGGGAGCCCAGGTCACTGCCCTGCAGTGGTGTGGGGTGTGGGGTGCCCATGTGTGCAGGTGAGGTGTGTGTGTGTGTGTGTGGTGTAGTATTTGGGGAGTTTATGTGGTGTGTTTATATCGTATGCGTAGAGATGTGTGTCGGTCTGTGGTGTGTGTGTGTGGGTGTGGTATTTGGGGGTGTGTGGGGTGTGGTGTATGTGTATGAAATGTGTTGGGATGTTTGTGTGTATGTGTGTGTGTGGTGGAATGTGTGTAGGGCTGTGGGGTGTGTGTTGTGGTATTTGGGGGTGTGTGGGGTGTGGTGTGTGTGTATGGAATGTGTCGGGATGTGTGTGCGTGTGGTGGGATGTGTGTAGGGCTGTGTGTGTGTGGTGTGGTGTGGCATTTGAAGTGTGTGGTGTAGTGTGTGTGTGTAGGGGTGTGGTGGCACTGAAAGGGCTTAGGGAGGGGTAGACAGGACCTGGGGCTCAGGTCAGGCTCTGCCAAGTTTCCCCTGAGCGGGCCCTGTGTATATGGCAACCTCAGTGACAGTTACACACACACACACACACGCACACACACACACACACACACACATCCCAAACCCAGAAAAACAAACTAGTCAGGAAAAGGACAAAAAAAAAACACTCATGAGATTAGATTTCTCAATAAAATAGTTACAGGAAATTGTTTATACTCCAGGAGAGAGGAATTTTTTTCTAGAATTAGCTTTTACATCCGTGTTGCAATCATGTTATTCATCTAAGTTGGAGCCATCAGCGTTGCCCGCGGCACCCCCTCACTGGGCACCTCTGCCTTTGTCTCCCCTGCCTTCCTGGCAGCCTGTGACCTCCAGAGGGTGCGGACTGATTCATTTACATAGAGCGTGACTTGTACTAGGAGCTCAGTGAATTTTCTGACTGCCTGGGGTCTGGGAGAGGCTTTGAAGTACAGTCTCCTTGGGAGTCTCGAACGTGGGCCGGAGAAGGAGGGCTTCTGATTGCACACACACCGCGCACACTCACAACTTCCAGAAATGACTGTTGCTTTTTAAACTCACGTGATGTACTATCACATCCAGGAACAAACGTGCTTTCTGAGGACAGCATAAGCATTCAGCACAAACACAGGGGAATTCTATCCCGTGGAATTCGTGCATGAATGCTGCGGACAGTGTCAAGGGCCACTCATCCTCCCCATCCCCAGCCCCACTCACCCTCAGCCTGCCTGGGACCCCTGGTCCAGAAACCCTGGATCTGTCAGGACCAGCTAATCCTAGCCGGCTGCAGGAAGCCCTGCGGAAGCTCTGAAATGCTGCTTTTCTAATCCTTGGGTCCTGTCCCTGTCCTCGGGAGGCCTCTCAGAGACCTTCCATCAGAGGAAGAAGGAGCGTGAGGATTTACGACCCTCTGGGCAAGGACCACTCGACACAGCTCCTACTTTGTTGGGGTTGGTGAGCGGAGTGGGGAGTAGAGTGGAGGGACTGGTTTATCCCACTCTTCTAGTTACAGAAACAAATTTCCAGTGATAAAAACCGGATAGCTCGAACTGTCACAGACATTTAGAGGCAGTAGAATGTGGATCACCAAGCAGTGCCTAGGGAAGAATTCTCCAGGCCCTGGGATTGGAGCCCGTGATGTGGGTACATGGGAAGGCATTCCTAGCATTCCTGTGCAGGGGTCAGCTGAGGGAAGCTGGGAGTGGGCAGAGTCTGTAGGGTCAGGGTTCCCTAAAGCCACTTTCTGTGCAGGAGTCAGAGAGGATGAGAACCTTGCAAAGGCAGGGTATGTGCAAGCGTGTGCGTGCACATGCATGCGTGTATGGGTACACGCACACCCATGCATGCACATATGTGTTTTAATAGGAATCTTTATTTGCACACACTGCCTCTGAAATCCTTTTACCTCCCTTTTCTTAACCTGAAAAACAAAGCCTGAGCATCAGTCAGGATAACAATAGCTCACATGCGGAACTGCAAACAGCTCCGAAGTGGGCTTGTCATATCTTTGTCTCGTTTATTACATTATATTGTTAGCTGGTTTTGAAGTGATCCCACATCTGCCCACTTCTGGAGCTTTCTGGAATGCTTATCGGCTGAATATTGCATTCTTGCAATGCCACTTAATTTAAATGAACCTTAGAATGTTCTCTCTGTGCTTGGAGAAGCAGATAAGAGTATGCACTTAACACTCACTTGCTTTTCAGAGGTACGCCTCCTCCAGGAGGGTCTGGGAGGAGCAGCAGCAGGAGTGCCCAGGGATCTCTCTTTCTGACGATGAGGGGCTGGGCTGTGAGTCGCTGTTGCCACTCTGACTCTACTATTTCAGCACCAGCTACCAGCTATGGGAGTGTAGGAAGGACCCCGTCCCAGACTTTCTCTCTGCTGCCCACCCACCCACTTCTCACCCTGTTCAAATAAGGGCAAAGCGCCTTTTAGCAAAGCCAGCCAGGGCGAGCTGAATCAAATTTTTACCCTTCTGTCTATTGAAAGCCATGTGCTGTTGGTTATCACATGCTCCCACGCCTTCTCAGCAGCTGTCCCCACTGGGCAAGGTACGACCCGGCCTATGGCCCCTGTTATGTGGAACAAGGTTATTCTTGAAGACTGTGTCAATACGGGAAAATCCCTAAGCGTGTTCTGCTGCCCTAGAGACCGTGGGACCCGTGACAGGCCCAGGCCTTTGCCCTGATCCATGAAGGAGTGTGACGTAGCCCTGAGGCTTAAACTCTGTGGTTGAAGGGAGGGTTCTGAGTTCTAACAACTTCCCAGGTCCGGACTCACTGGAATAGTAATGCGTTTTTTTCCATATAGCCACGCTTTGTTGAGTGCTTACTGCAGGCCAGGTTCTGGGCTTGGTTGAGCATTTGACATCATCAAATCCTCAGTCAGCCTATAAGGTACATGTTGCTGCTCTGTTTCATACACAAGACGCCTGAAAGCCAGGGAGCTTGCTCAGGATCGCACAGCTCAGACCACCATGCTATGACCTCAGTCTGGCCTCCCCTAACCCCACGTCACTATTTGAAAGAAGACCGCATTCCAGCATGTCAATGCATCCTTTCATTCAATAAAGGTTTACTGAGCTCCTACCAAGTGCCTGGGCAGGAAACACACCTGTGAACAAAACAGACAAAGCTCAGGATCTCATGGAGGTTACATGCTCGTGCACAGAGGCAGAGAATGAACAAGTGTAACACGCTTCAGCCAGTTCGGGGGCTCACTCATATCCTACTCTTTGCGACCCCATGGACTGCAGCACGCCAGGCTTCCCTGTCCATCACCAACTCCCGGGGCTTACTCAGACTCATGTACATACAGTCAGTGACGCCATCCAACCATTTCATCCTCTGCCATCCCCTCTCCTCCTGCTTTCAATCTTTCCCAGCATCAGGGTCTCTTCCAACGAGTCAGTTCTACGCATCAGGTGGCCAAAGTATTGGAGTTTCAGCTTCAGCATCAGTCTTTTCCATGAATATTCAGGACTGATTTCCTTTAGGTTGGACTGCCATATGGCATTTAGTATTCCTTTGAGGTGAAGTGAAGTGAAGTTGCTCAGTCACGTCCGACTCTTTGCGACCCCATGAACAGTAGCCCACCAGGCTCTGCCATCCATGGGATTTTCCAGGCAAGAATACTGGAGTGGGCTGCCATTTCCTTCTCCAGGGGATCTTCCCAACCCAAGGATCGAACCCCGGTCTCCTGCATTGCAGACAGATGCTTTTACCGTCTGAGCCGTAAGATATGTTAAATGCCGCAGGGAGCAGTAGATCCTGGTAACTGAGAAGAGCTGGGGGTGGGGCAGTACTGCTTCTTCCTAATGTGGGAGGTAACACATTCCTGACGCTTGGACATAAAAATGCTTCCCATCATGCTGAGCACAGATTCTGGATTCCTGGAACCTGTCATGTCCAGCTGTGATGACAGCACGATGGCTCCCCAGCCAGCAGAAGAGGAATCTTCTCCAAATAGGTGCATTTCAGCTCAGTGGAACCTCCAGTCAGGACGGAAATGTTATAGGACAGATGGACTGAGAGACTCAGGGAACGATTCAATCCTGTCCGGAGCCTCACTCCCTAACTATCTCGACTGGGAACTAATTCCTTCCGCTTCTTTCTCCACAAGGAGCTTTTGAAAACCAACCCCACCCCCCACCCCCCGCACCAATCTGGAAACTATTTAGAGATTCCAGAGAGAAAAGAGCTGTGTACCAATGTAATTACTGGTATTGTGCTCATTAAATATGACATGCTTGGGAATTCCTGGGGAAAACCACTCCCCGTCAAGGAAGGAGTTTCAAAAGACGTGACAAATGAGTGTGTCTAAAAATCGGCCATAAAATCAGGAAGTTGATCCACTATTGATGTTTCTAAGCTGTAAAAACAAACAATTCTATAAAGTGTGATTTCGAGATCTTAAGAGAAGGTAGTCCCATGCTTTGGAAACCAAGTAAGCTAACAACATAACCAAGTACTTTGAAAGGATTACTTTCCCGGAGAAATAGCAAGGTTTGTTAATGCCCCCACTGGGGCAAGGAGGTCAGACCTGCCTTGCTGCCCGAAATACCTGGAATGTCAGACTGTAAACAGCCTATCAAAAGCATCGTGTGTGTGTGCTTAGTCACTCAGCTCAGTTCAGTTCAGTTCAGTCGCTCAGTCGTGTCCGACTCTTTGCAACCCCGTGAATCGCAGCACGCCAGGCCTCTCTGTCCATCACCAACTCCCGGAGTTCACTCAGACTCGCATCCATCGAGTCAGTGATGCCATCCAGACATCTCCTCCTCTGTCGTCCCCTTCTCCTCCTGCCCCCAATCCCTCCCAGCATCAGAGTCTTTTCCAATGAGTCAACTCTTCTCATGAGGTGGTCAAAGTACTAGAGTTTCAGCTTTAGCATCATTCCTTCCAAAGAACACCCAGGACTGATCTCCTTTAGAATGGACTGGTTGGATCTCCTTGCAGTCCAAGGGACTCTCAAGAGTCTTCTCCAACACCACGGTTCAAAAGCATCAATTCTTTGGTGCTCAGCTTTCTTCACAGTCCAGCTCTCACATCCATACATGACCACTGGAAAAACCATAGCCTTGACTAGACGGACCTTTGTTGGCAAAGTAATGTCTCTGCTTTTCCATATGCTAGTTAGTCACTCAGTCATGTCCAACTCTTTGCAACCCCATGGACTGTAGCCCGCCAGGCTCCTCTGTCCATGGGATTCTCCAGGCAAGAATGCTAGAGTGGGTTGCCATGCCCTCCTCCAGGGGATCTTCCCAACCCAGAGATAGAACCGAGGTCTGTTATGTCTCCTGCATTGGCAGGTGGGTTCTTTACCACTAGAGACACCTCTCAGAAAAGCCAAATATCCTTTGCCTGGGGGGAATTGAAAATTAATCTTAACCAAAAAAAATCCATATAAACTCATAAAACTCCGTCATACTTTACTCTTCTAACTCTTCCTAGCACCTTCAAGTGCTTTGGGGGAGTAAATGGAGTTTAACTTCTTAATTCATTAGGTAATTAATGTAACGACCATTTCAAAACACTATATATTCTCATTTCCTGTCTCAGAAAAAAAACAAAACTTCGATTTTTCATAAGCCAGTTTTTCAAGGTGGAAAGATGGTCTTATGTCCGTTGTAAATTTGTCCACACAAGACTTTTCACTGTCTTCCCTTGATTCAGAAAAAGCAAATAAGAACAGGTTTCCAAATATACCAGCACTGTGATGACAAGCGTACTGTAGAGGACCAGACAGCTTTTGAGGGCATCTAAATCTTGCTGTGTTCTTAATCACTCGATGAAATTCTTGGAACAAAAAAAAAGTTTAAAAAGTCCAAAGTAGTAGTGGTGATATTAGAATTATCGTTATCTTATAAATACCGTAAATTTGCACCTTCCATTGTGGCAGCCACTAGCCATATGTGGCTGTTGAGCATTTGAAACATGGCTCCTCTGAACTGAGAGGTGCTGTTAAGTATAAAATACACACTAGATTTCAAAGAATTGGTGTGAAAAGAATAAAGATCCTGTATTAATAACTTTTTGTTGATTTTATTTAAAAATGATAATATTGGGCTAAGTAAAATATATCATGAGATTTCATTTTACCCATTTTTTAAAACATGTTTTTAGTGTAGCTGCTAGAAAATGTAAAAGCATATATGTGGCTTGCATTTTATTGCTGTTGGACAAAACTGCTCCAGAGTTTAAGAAAGCATTAAGAAAGTGTTGATGGACTTCCCTGGTGGCACAGTGGTTAAGAATCTGCCTGCCAATGCAGGGGATATGGGTTCAATCCCTGGTCCAGGAAGGTTCCACATGCCATGGAGCAACAAGCCCCTGTGCCACGACTACTGAGCCTTTGCTTTAGAGCCTGTGAGATGCAGCTACTGAAGCCCACCCACCCCAGAACTACACATCACCGTTAATAGTATAATAGTAAGTGCATGCTCGTATACTCAAGCCCTTCCCCTTCAAATAAGCACAATGGTAGGCAAAGTATAATTAAAAAAGTCAAATCGATGTAAGCAGGCCCAGAACACAATAGACACCTGCATGGACCAGGTATGCAGGCCAGAAAAGCAAGGTCAGCGGTAGCATGTGGCACAGAGATCTGGACCTGCTTCTGGGGCAGGAAACGAGCAAACATTTCTGGGAATTTTGCTCATCTGCAATTATGGTAATTAAAATTACTCTATACAAAGTGGCAACAGGACTAAAGCTGGAGACTGGGGGGAACTTCCCTTTATTAAAAAAAATTATAGTAATAATAATAGTAAAGGCTGAGAAAAGCTCTGCTAATTGTTGCCTGGGAATATTGCCTCTTTGAATTGATAGAGCATAAAAACATTCTCATCTCCAGGAACTGGCCATAAACCTTAATACTTGAAGCCATAATCCTTGAGGTATATGAGCCCTGAACCTGTATCATAAGACTTCTTCGGTCAGCAAGCCCCAAGAAGCCAAATGGAGGCAATTGTAAAAACTAGAGAGAGAAGGATAAGCAGAGAAGGGAAAAAACAAAAATAAAAAATTCCTTCCCAAAATGAGCCCAGAAACCATGATACCAAAACCAAAGAATAGAAGGCTAAGACAGAGAGCCAATATAAATCAATAAAAAGGATATACATTTAGCCAAACAAAATTAAAGTACAAGAGCAGCCAGACAGAGACTTTCAGGATGATAAAGGACACAGTGAAAGAATAACATCTTTAATAATAACTAAAAATAGAACATAGAATTGGCAAGCAAAATCAGAAAGAAGTGAGACAAAACTGATGGATCTAAAAGAGACAGTGTAAAAAATTTAGACGTGAAGATTTTTTGTTTAACAACTAGACTGTACAGAACCAGGGAACTGGAAGATAACCCTGAGGATTTTACTAGACTGCATCACATAAAGGCAATGAGAAATATGACAAAACAGTTAAATATCTTACAGGGTAAATGGAAATGTCTAATTTATTTAGTAGAATTTCCCAGAAAGGTAGAAAAGCAATATTTAGGAGAGATTTGCTAATGTTTTTCCAAAACTGAAGAAAGACATGAGTCCTCAGAGTAAAAATTAAGTGTAAGGACCCAGAGGGATAAATAAATATTAATTACTACAAAGTAACAAATGTAGTGAGACTACAAATCACTGAGAACAAAGGGAGGGGGAAAAATCTTACAATGACTAGTGTGAAAAGGTAGATTACTTACAAAGGACTGACAAATTGACAGCAACAGTAGATACCAGGAGATAAAAGAATAATATTCTTAAAATGCTAAGTGAAATTATCTCAGTCTAAACTTTCATACCAGACAAGCTATTATTAAAAAAAAAAAAAAAGAAGAGAAATGAAGGTGGCTTTAGAGTCATGAAGAAAGAACAAGAGAGTTTACCATCAATCGATGCTTATGAATACAAATATTAAAGAATGTATTTAAGGTCTAAAAAATGGACCCAGAGGGAGGGCATGGGATTCAAGAAATAGTGGTAGACAAAATATTAACAAAATGGGTTGATTAATTTAATCAACTATCTTAAAAGCTATTTTAGAAATTTTGTGGCAAAGTTTAAAATCTCCAGGAAGTGGTTGTTTAATGAGTAGTTAAATATGCCCACGAAGTTTGTAAGATTCCAAAATTTCTTGACTAAATGTAGACTTCAGTAAAAATATTATAGTCAAAGATTGGAGATGGTAGTAAAATAATAGAAGTAATAAAGTTAAAATAATATAAATACTTCCAAATCAACATACTAGAGAAAAAAGATGTATGGATAGTATTTAAGAGAACAATGACAACAATAACAATAACAAAACCACAACTTTGTCCAAAAAGAACATGGAAGAATGAAGATACATATACATATATTTAAATCCAATAAAAATAGTAAAAAAAAAAAAAAAGTGGTAGAAATAAGTTCAAATGTACCAGTGATTATAGCAATGAAAATGGAATAAATTTGTCTAATAAATGACAGAGATTAACAGACTGATTTTTTGTAACCCAACTACTTGCTGTTTGAAGAAACCCTAAGCAAAATCGAAAACACAATCACTCAGAAGGTCAAAAATTACGGGAAAAGTGATATCAGTCAATTGATAACCAAAGAAATTTTGAATAACAATATCAGTATAAGGCAAAACAGAATTTCAGGCACAATAACACTGCTGCTGCTGCTACTTCTAAGTCACTTCAGTCGTGTCCGACTCTGTGCGACCCCACAGACGGCAGCCCATCAGGTTCCACCGTCCCTGGGATTCTCCAGGTAAGAACGCTGGAGTGGGTTGCCATTTCCTTCTCCAATGCATGAAAGTGAAAAGTCAAAGTGAAGTCACTCAGTCGTGTCCGACTCTTAGCGACCAGATAAAAATAAATTTGGTTGCCACTTCCTTCTCCAGAGGATCTTCCCGACCCAGGGGTCGAACCTGCGTCTCCCACATTGTAGACAGACGCTTTACCATCTGAGCCACCAGGGAAGTCCTGCTGAGTATTACATAATAGTAAAAATAAAAATCCATCAAAAGGTAATAAATACAAACACTTTAAAAACACTTTAAAAAACTTTTACATGTGCTCCTAAATAACTCATGGGGAAAACCAGAAATCATAATAGACTTTGCAACATATTCATATATTTTATGTATTTGGAAGTTGTAATTTTAGAGGCATAGAAATATATGACAGTTATAAAATATTTGTGACAGAATAGAAGTATTACTTTAAGAAATTGTTAAAGGTAGCTAGAATGTTGTCGAAGGTTAATATATAACTTTAAGTAAACCAATTAAAAATGAGTGAATTAAATTTACATATTACGCTAGGAAAGAAGGACAAACCTAATGAAATTTAAAAGAAAGAAAAAAAGCAGAAATTAATAATATACTGAAAAGAGAAGCAGTAGAAATGATGAACAGAATCAATACTTGTTTTTAAAATAGCTTTGCTAAAATATAATTCACATACCATAGAGTTCACTGACTCGAAGGGAACAGTTCAGTGTTTTTAGTGTATTCTGACAGTTGTGCAACCATTACCACAAGCTGATTTTAGCATATTTTTGTCCCCCTCAGCCCCTTAGCAGTTACTAGGCAATCAGCCACAAGCTGATGGCTATCAAACAACCACTAATCTACTTCCTTTTTCTCTACCAGGTAGTTATCAAAAAACATTTCAGAAGGAGAAGCCCAGGTCCAGTGGTGTAACCGGCAGATTCTACCAAATGTTTAAAAAAGAAGACCTATCCTTCATAAATTTTCCCGAAAAAGAAAACATAAGGGGACACTGTCCAACTTACTGTACTAAAGCCCGCATTACCCTGACAGCAAAGCCAGACAGAGTCATCACAAGAAACGAAAACTCTACATGCAAACTCTATAACTCGACAGGAAGTTTTTGCATCACTCCTCCTCGAGAGTTAAATCTACAACCAAAAGCAAGAAAGTTAGCCATGAAGAATAAGTGATGGATGCAAAGACCTAAGATTTCTGAAAAGGAGTCATTTCGATTTGCCCACTCTAACATACACTGGTGATGCCCACAGATGGGGCCTCCAGAAATGGGTGCTGGTCTCGGATTCTCATCCTAGCTACGGCACAGTTTGGAAGCTCCTCCTTTTGAAGGAATTGCACTAGATTCATGACTGAGAGCAAGGCTATCCCATGCTCGACTTGAATTAAGCAAAGTCAGGATTGATTCAATGGACATGAGTTTGGGCAAACTCCAGCAGATAGTGAAAGACAGAGAAGTCTGGCGTGCTGCAGTCCATGGGGTTGTGAAGAGTCTGACACAACTTAGCCACTGAGCAACGACAACAACAGCATTGATTCATTTCCACCCTCAGCGAATCTTTCCTCATTATTACCCCATGGCAACCCAGTAACCCCAGTTCACTTCTTTTCTCTAGATCACAATCTCTCAGAATCTTTATTTGCATTAAAGTTGAAACGAGTGATATAAATATAAAGAATGTTTCAGTCAGACAATGTGCATTTCATCAGAGATTTGAGCTTACACCTCAAGACTGGAAACTGATTGTTCCTGTCATCAGACAATTAATCGTATAGGGAATAATTCAAAAGGCAGGATCATGTCAGTACCGAGGGCCTCTGGATTTTAATGCAGTCTGTATACTGAGAATCTACTTTAACTCTGATGTCAAATTCTAAGTTTCCAAAAACATAAAGAAGGAAACACTCTAACTCTATGCCTGTCTTTATAGAGTCCCTGAAATTTGTCTAGGATGGACACAGTAGAAGGACTTCCCTGGTGGCTTAGTGGTAAAGAACTTGTCTGTCAATGCAGGAGACACAGGTTCGATTCCTGGATCAGGAAGATGCCCTGGAGAAGGAAATGGCATCCCACTCCCGTAGTCTTGCCTGGAAAATCCCATGGACAGAGGAGCCTAGAGGGCTACAGTCTGTGGGGTCACAAAAGAGTCTGGCATGACTTAGCAACTAAACAACAATAACAATACACACTAGAGTTTCTGTAAGCAAAATAAACAGACATGCTGGGTATATACGTATATATATACATATATATATACACACACATGCTGTGCTTTCTAAAAGAAGTAAATTTGTCTTTCCTTTCAGTGATATATATGACCAAGACTGTTGAAAACTTCTGTAGATACAACCTCGGAAATATAAATGACTTTAAAACTCACTAGTTTCAATCCATGGGACCATCACGCTGACTTGAAATCTTTTAATGATTTAGACGATGTTTCTAGTATCTGATAACCAGTCACTTTGAATCATGAGTATTTGGTACTATAATCACCATGGAATGTGTGGCCAGGCCTCGGAAAGCCCTATGTCCCTCATTTACCTCTGAGATTAAGAGCATCCATAAGACAGCCATTGTGTTTGCTCCAGGACCATGCAGCCCTTAATTCCCATTGGCACCATCTGGACTAATTCCACTTTAAGACCAAGTAGGTGAAGTCTTCTAATCACTGGCCAGCCTCTTATCACAAAGTCAGATCTCTGTAACTACCAGTGACTTTAATCCTACCCTTGCAATGCCATATAAAGTGTTGGTTCTCAACTTTTTCATTAGAAAAAGAGCAGAGGGCTGAAATGTTGGCAGTCTGCTGAGTCATAAGGTTGAGCTCATGGGTTAAAAACGGGGACAACTGAAATACTATGTGAATGGTGGTATAAACAATTAAATTGCTATTAATGTCTTTAGGTTACAAAAGTAGGGCATACCCCGAAAGAAAAACAAGAAGGAAGGGAGCTAATGTGAAGGTAGTCATAAAGATGGAAGCAGAAAAAAGGCATCTCAGCCGAGGATTGTCTCCAAGAGACGGTACTGGGAGACGGCTTTTTAATTTTATTATGTAATAAAAAGGAAAAATGGAGATTTTTTTTTTAATAAGGATCAGGCCAAAGGAGTTTTTAGCATGTGTTATGAACTCATTCACAGAGACATCAACATATTTTAGGACAAAACTGTCTAAAAATAACTTGCTCCATCGGCCTGGGACATTTTTCAGTCTTTTGCCAAGAATCCAATTAATGCATTTTTTTTCCAGGCAATTTTCTGTGGCTTTTATATCTCATACTCTTCTGTAAAGAAGATTCATATGCCCAAGTGGGTGTGAGCCCTGTTATATTGTGAGTTGCTAAGATGCTAAGGCTCATTATGGGATTTACTTGTTTCCCTCTGGCCCAGGACACTTACAAAGATCAATTAACTCAGTTAAGCTACTCTTCAAGCTCCCTTCCTCTCTGTCCCCAAGTTCCACCATATTTCACTTATGCAGAGAGCTGGCGCTCAGACTCTGCGTCTGTGAAGCAGGTGGTGAGTGAACGAGTTAAGGAAAGACTAGGAAATAGTGGGAACTTGGAGAGTTCCAGCCAGGGACTCTCAGCCTTGCTCAGAGGTTATGCAATTAAGTATGTGGAAATATTTAAATCTAAGGGATGAAGCTGGCCTGTCTTCTTTAGGCATTAGTGAATAATAACACACATTCATGGTAGTCATGTCAGAGACTTCTCTGGTGGTCCAGTGGCTGAGACTCCGTGTTCCCAAAGCAGGGCCCCGGGTTTGATCCCTGGTCAGGGAACTAGAGATCCCACCTGCTGCCTCTAAGAGTGCTCACACCCCAACTAAAGATCCCGCGTGCTGCAACTAAGACCCGTCACAGCCAAATAAATAAAATAAATACGTAAATAAAAAATAAAATAAATGACAAAACAGTACTCATCAACCATACTCACCTTGGACTTCTTCACATTATTTATCACAACTCTAATACTCATGATGCAAATTTTTAACTGTAAGACTCAAAAGGCCAAGGACTGCATCTGTCTTCTTTGTCATATTAGGAGATATTCAGCACTTAGGAGATAGTCAATCAACATTTATTGAATAAATGATCATCCCACTTTATTACCATCCTTTATATATCTGTCTTTTCAGCCAAAATACGAATTCATTGTTTTAGTCACAAGCATTTATTGAGTTCCCACCTTGTGCTAAGGAGTTAAATACTAGGGACAGAGTCATGAAGAAGATAGATGGGGTTCTTGCCTTTGGATATATATATATATATATATATATATATTTAACTCTGCAGAAACTGTGTTTTTGTTTTTCATATCTCAATTCCTGGAAGATACCAACTATGCAATGCTTGCTGAATGAATAAGTGAATTAACTAATGGACACTCTGACCCTGATTATCAGCTGGTCTCTGTTCTTGACAGTTTTCCTAATCCTGTGTGTTTGGAATGACCAAAAGGCTAATGGCAGAGGAAAAATGGGCCACGAGCCATGGAATTTCTGGCTGGCAGTGAGCTGGACCAAATAATCACCCACTAGGCAGAAGTGAGATAGGAAAGTCCAAGATGGGATACTGGCAAAAGGGTGGAAGGATGGTTCTAGATACACGGTATCTGGCAGCCTTGGAGCAAAAGGATGGGAGAAAAATTACAATGTCAGTAGAGGAAGGAAGGAAGGAAGGAAAAGGACCAACAAGAGATGAGATCTACCCACTTTTCACTGAAGTTTTTAATTTATTGTCTGTCTCCCATTTTGCATTGTGATCACCAAGACAGAACAATGTCTGTCTTGGTTATCAGAGCATCCCTGGTGCCAATCGAGGTAGCCATGCTTTCTTGGTGAATGAATGAAATCTCAGGCAGAGTAGGCTCAGAGTCTCAGAATCACAGCTCCTGGAGCTAATGAGGCCAGGACACCTGTTCTATAACTCACATCACCCAGAGAACACACTTCCTGTGATTGGTTCTGGAGCACACCTTCTCCAGATAAGCAGGAAACCTTGAGAGAAGGTTCTTAACCTAGATATTCCAACCAGTTACCAGCCCTGCTGCTGCTGCTGCTAAGTTGCTTCAGTCATGTCCGACTCTGTGCGACCCCATAGATGGCAGCCCACCAGGCTCCCCGTCCCTGGGATTCTCCAGGCAAGAACACTGGAGTGGGTTGCCATTTCCTTCTCCAGTGCATGAAAGTGAAAAGTGAAAGTGAAGTCACTCAGTTGTGTCTGACTCTTCGAGACCCCCTGGACTGCAGCCTACCAGGCTCCTCCGTCCATGGGATTTTCCAGGCAGGAGTACTGGAGTGGGTTGCCATTGCCTTCTCTGAGTTACCAGCCCAAGATATCCCAAAACCATAAAAACAAAAAGGCACAACACAGGGAGCTCAGCCTGGTGCTCTGTGATGACGTAGAGAGGTGGGATGGAGGCTCAAGAGGAAAGGAATATATGTAGTGTAGGGAGATATAGAATACAGGAGGGCTGTGTGCGTGCTCGCTCACCCATTCAGTCACGTCCATCTCTTTTGTGACACTATGGTCTGCAGCCTGCCAGGCTCCTCTGCCCATGGGATTCTCCAGGGAAGAATATGGAGTGGGTTGCCTGCCCTCCTCCAGGGGATCTTGCCAACCCAGGGATCAAACCCATGTCTCTTACGTCTCCCGCATTGGCAGGCAGTTTCTTTACCACTAGTGCCACCTGGAAGCCCAAAAGAAGGGCTATAGGTACCTTAAGTGAAGAGAGAATGCCTTTAGGGAGAAAAAGGAAGCAAAAATTAAGGGCCTTGCAGACATCAAACATAAATATAGGGGCAAGTTCTACTGAGAGCAGGTGTAATGTTATACCTTTCCTGTCTCAGTAAAAGGTGATATCCCATAACAACTATTAATAAACGTATGATCTCAGGAACCTGACTTTGAATCACAGCACCGTTGATTCTGGACAAGTCAGCATCTCGAGGGTTCAGTTATTTTGTCTGGACGTGAGCATATGGATGAGAAGCCTCTCCTAAGATGTTGAGAGTACTAAATGAAGGAATCCCTGTGAAGCACCTGGTACCAAGCACGCATTATGTGCTTGGTAAATATTAGTTGTTACTAATACTCATGTCAATGACTTGGCAGGAGGTGTATTCACCATCTGGGCTCATCTTTGATACCAGAGATTTGGAGGAGAACCAGAGGAAATGAGGAGTCCCCGAGAGAACCTCCCTGAGACATGTCCATGCAGACCTGGGCACCCAAGTGGCACTCAGTAAGTGATGACTTTCCTTCCTTCCACTTTGGTCATCTCCCTGTTTCTGTGAAGTTGAGACTCAAATGCACAATTCTCCCTGCCCTACCCTATAGCTTCCCTGTGCCCATGAAACCTTTTCTGGTTTGCAGATGGCTGAACCCAGCCCAGCAACGACACCAAAGGAAAGTGGTCAAAATGCAAATAGGAGTTTTCTTTTTAAAGAAATGCATACTTTAAGGTAACCATCCAGATGCCCAGTTCGCATGAGAATCTAATCAAGCACAGATCATGCAAAGTTGTAAAGCCAGATTATTTATTTATTTTTCTTCTTCATTGAACATTTCGAGAGCCCTGGGGCTCAGGAAGGCCAGGGGCGGTTGCCTCCTGGCTCTGCACACAGATCCCGGAAGGAAGTGAAGTTGAGCGCCCTTGGGCTGCCTCCTTCCCCTTTCCCTTCCCCATTCTACTCCCCAACCTCTGCCCCCAGCTCCGAGCACAGAACTGTCCGCAGTTTCCCAACCAAAATCTCCTCTCAAGAAGGACCTGAAACTCATTTTACATTAAAACACAAATAAGGACCACAACTGAGTAGCCCAGTGTGTATCAGCTGAACTACTCACCACTCCCAGATTGCTCACAGATCGTGTTCAGACTGAACTGATAATGGTCCTTCCAAAATGTGATTCTCTTCCAGTGTTCTCAATCTCAGGAAATAAGAGAGATTGTCCTATGCTGGTTCATGAACTACTCAAATACTTTTATTATTCTGCTTTGGAGGCTGGGGCTGTGCAGGGGAGCCCCTGAACTGGGGAGGACAGGAGGGCTGGCTGGAGGTGGGCAGAGAGAGAAGGCTTTAATCTTCCCATGAGAGAGCCAGGGAATAGTGATCAGTATGTGGCTGGATTTATGAGTTTGGAGTTCATGGCAGATGCATGCTAAATCGCTTCAGCCGTGTCCAACGTGACCCAATGGACTGTAGCCCGCTAGGCTCCTCTGTCCATGGGGATTCTCCAGGCAAGAACACTGGAGTGGGTTGCCATTTCCTTCTCCTTTCAGGAGAGATCCCAGGGCTCAAAAATAGATATAGCAGTCAACATGCGGTAATCAGTGAGGATTCAATTTCCCTAATCCATTCACTCTTCAAGTTGACTATCTCACATCCTGTCCTGTCTCCTTAAACCTCCATCACCTCCTCCCCAGACTTCAGTCTTGGCTGATGACCTTATTTTCCATTTCACAGAAGAAATACAAGGGTCAGCAGAGGTCATGCACCCACTCACACCCCCATACCTGTCGCCTGCCCTTCCTTCTTCATGAGAAGCTGTTACCAACTTTGTTAACATTTGTTAAGGGAAGCACAGAGTGCAGGATGGTGACTGAGGTTCAACAAAAGACCACAGGAAACAGTGAAGCTTGTTCATTACTATGGATCCTGGAGGAAGCACAGGGCATGGCGCCAGGGGCCACAAAGGGAGGTCACAGTGGGGTATGGCCGAGAGAGTGATGGGGCCTTGGGGTTCCCAGGCAAAAGCCAGATTGGTCAACTCAAACCAAAATGAGTGTGGTTTTGGTGAGCACCACGGGGTCTTATCTACGGGGTGTGTAAGGGGAAGGCCCTGGGAGACAGGGGAACCTGCTGATCACAGGGTCGCTGGGGAAGTCAGATCAGGAACTCAGATTTTGCTTGTGACTCTGCAGGCTGCTCTTTCGGGCATGGGCTTGTATGTGTCCGTTTAAGGCCCCCGCAGGCTACTTGGCTAAACAACATGAAGGCCGAGGCAGCGATGCCGCAGAGAAGTTTAACACACTCTTGACAGAAGCCATCACCCCCCACTACTTCTTCAATCCCATCCCTTCACCTTCTTCAAGACCTTCCTCCAACAAGTCACTCCTCTCCCCTCATGTCATAAAATCTCCCTGTTAGCTTGTCAACTATTGAAGCACATTAGATCTCCTGTCTTAACAACAACCAAAAAAAGTCTCCCTCATCCCTCTACCCTCTTTGCATTCTCACCCCGTTCTTCTGATTCACAGTCAAGCTCTTGAAGAAGTCATCTGCCCTGAAGCCTCCAACTTCTCTTCCCCTTCCCTCCCACTCATGGCTGAAACTGCTTTGTCAAGGCCACTGTGGGCGCCCGCATCCCTGACTCCAGCGGGCAGTTCCTGGCCCCTGTTGGACTTCCCTTTCAGCAGATGACCTACTTTACACCACCCTGGGTGCTCCTGGGTGGTCTTTCAGGACACCACGCGTTAATAGAGGTCTCTTCCCTTTCAGGTCAGTCCTCCTGAGTCTCCCCTGCTGGGAACCGGCCTCTCCCAGCCTCTCCACTTCACACACCCAACGCTCATGTGTCAGTTCGTTTCCCTTTTTGAGCACATGCCCTTGGTGATCTCACTAGTGTTCAAATGTCACCCTCCATGCCTGTGACACCCAAAGGTCTATCTCCAGACCTCTCCCTGGCATCCGCCTTCGTATATCCTACTTGCTTCTCAGTGGCTACACTCAGGGCGTAAAAACCTTGTAGAACTTAACCTGGGCTTCTCTGGTGGCTCAGTCAGTAGAGAATCCACCAGCAATGCAGGACATGGGTTCAATCTCTGGGTCAGGAAGATCTTCTGGAGAAGAAAATGGCCATCCACTCCAGTATTCTTGCCTGGGCAATCCCATGGACAGAGGAGCCTGATGGGCTACCCCTGCTCCACCCCAATGGGATCGCAAAAGAGTCAGATACGACTTAGCAACTAAACCATCACCACCACCAGAACTTAACCTGCCCTAGATCTAACTCTCTGTCCCACCCCACCATGTCCCCCATAGCCTTCCTCATCTTTTAAAATGACCACTTGCCAGAGCCCAAACCTTTGGGCTTAACCCTGGTTCCTTTCATTCACTCCCCACATCCAACAGATGGATGATAGCAGCAATGCTATAGAAAGATAGAGCAATAGGGAGAAAAGATGGAAAGGACCCACTGGATGTATCGAAAGCATTTGGGGGAAAGCTGAGCAATGAAGAATTGATGCTTTTGAACTGTGGTGTTGGAGAAGACTCTTGAGAGTCCCTTGGACTGCAAGGAGATCCAGCCAGTCCATCCTAAAGGAGATCAGTCCTGAATATTCATTGGAAAGACTGATGCTGAAGCTGAAACTCCAATACTTTGGCCACCTGATGCAAAGAACTGACTCACTGGAAGAGACCCTGATGTTGGGAAAGATTGAGGGCAGGAGGAGAAGGGGACAACAGAGGATGAGATGGTTGGATGGCATCACTGACACAATGGACATGGGTTTGGGTGGACTCTGGGAGTTGGTGATGGACAGGGAGCCCTGGCATGCTGTATGGGGTGACAAAGAGTTGGACATGACTGAGCAACTGAACTGAACTGAACTGAATGATTCCTAGTAACTGTGATAGTGACACCTCCACCTGGAAGCCTCTGTAAATCCTCATATCCCAGTGCTTATCAATCAGAATACAAGCTGACTGACTTGTCAGTTACCCAGCCATTTAGATTTGAGCAACCTGAGGACTTTGGGGAAAGAAATGACATTCACTGGGCAATCCCTATGGGCCTGGCAGAGTGCTAGGTATTTTGCAAATGCTAACGTATTTGATCCCAGAGCAACCCAATGAGATAGGTACGATTTCCCATTTTACATCTGCAGAAACTGAGGTTCCAAGAGATTAACCCAAGATCTTGTAATTGCTCAGTAGCAAGGTGGATATTGGAACCTCTGTCTTTTGGACTCCCTACAAAAAATGTGTATGTTGAGGAATGTTTCTCCTGTCCCTCGTGTGTCATCTAGAAGTTCCACACTAAGGCTGACTTTTTGGTTTCTTGTCCAATAGTTAATCCTTTCTTGCTGCTAACAGAACTGAATTTTCTTTGTGTATGGGGCAACCCTGTGCTTCAGCAAAGACTGAGCCCTCTCCTAATCCCCAGAGGCAATATTTGACTAGTCTAAGCAAATGATACCCATCTCATTTGTCATGCTGCTTGATCAGCTGAGGAACAGGCTTGAGATGCAGTTCTGCCTCCCAAGGCTTGAGGGCACATCTGCTGGGGAGTGGGACCCAAAGTGGGGGTAATTTCATTTTGGCTTTATTTATTTATATACTTATTTGCATTTGGATGTGGTTGAGAAGGTACTACCTAGAGCTATTGCAGCCACTTTGAAATTATGAGGGAACCAACCACCTGAGAATAAAACTGACATGAAGATGTTTCTTGATCTACCCCCAGACTTCTTGCTTGGGGAGGTAACAAGTATTTATTATTATTCAAACCAATTTAAGTTCTATCTTTACATTATTTGTAGACAAAGCATTCAATATACACAATATATTGAGTATATATTTATTCACTGGTTTATCCCCAGATCCTAACACAGTGGTAATTGCTCAAAAAAAAAAAAAATGTTTTGATTGCCTGTGTGAAGAATGTTGTGTGTTTCAGAGTAAAGACGAATGAATTCAATGAATTATTATGGGGTACAGAAAATCGAGGTGACAACATGCCACTGGCCTTCTCTCTAAAAGCACAAGAGGAGAGAAAAAAGAGCAAACCATGTAGAAGTAGCCCTGCTCATGTGTAACATGGCGACATCCCAAGGCCTGTCACCAGGGGAAAATATTTATGCTAAGACCTCTATCAGATGGCCATTTCCTCAGGTGTAATTCATTGACGTTTGAAATCAGTTTCTGTCCCGGGTTACCGAGGTCCAGACTAAAGGGCAGCCTAGACTGTGTTCTCCGTCAGGAGGTGGCCGTGTTTGAGATTAGTGTTGGCATCTCTGAGCTGTGACCACAGCACACATTTTTGTGGAAACTATCCGTTGAGACTTCCACGGCAGCATTCTTCCATGAGGAAGGGGGGTGGTGGAGGCAGGCTTCAGCATGCCCAAGAGAAGTTTTCTCCTTCTGAAACTTGTTTCGACTCATTCTTTCCAGATTAATGAGGTCACTTTCCCCTTTCAGAGCAAATGCAGATGGAGAAACAAAAGGGTGAAAATTTAGAAACTTCAGGGTCCCCTTTCCAAAGCCTTATTTCACAAGGCCCTGTGTGGTTTGTGGGAGCAACTTGAGGTCCCGGTGACTGATAAATATGATATAATTTTAGAACTTTCATAAGCCTGTGTGGCCTCTTTGTTGAAGATCAGCAATTAGGACCTTAAAGAACTGAAAGCAATTACCCAAATCGTTTTTGAAATGTCCATATTCAGTATTAATTCTGGGCACTGTTCTCTTCCCCTTGTTCAGCCCCTGCTTACACGCTTTTATTCAGTGAGATTCATTCCATGTACCCAGCATCCATTCAGTGTACCCAGGGGTCCATAAGGAAGACATTCCAGCCCTGGCTTTGGAGAAAAGTCTCTCGGTGACCAGTTGCTCCAGCCTTCTTCTGAAAGAAGGGACCTGAGGTGATTCCTTACATATGTACAAATTATCACGTTTGACCCTGTCATCGTGGCTGATGGAAATAGGAGGGGGCAGTTTTGAAGGTGGCCATCCATAAGCTGACCAGCAGCCATAGGGAGCCGTCAATGGGACAGGGCTGTCCAGGGCCCTGTAGTGACCAACGGACTCCATCAGAGACTTTCTCTTAGGAAGCAGGAAGGTGACACACAGAGAGAATTACAAGTGACAGAAGGGTTCAAAAACCCAGAGACTCATGGAGAGAAGGCAGTGGGCTAAAGCCATGAATCAGTAGAATTTAAGATTAAGAAGCTGAGCAGGGCATCGGGGGAAGCTCAACAGGGTGTGAGAAGTGTCAAGAGAGGCCCAGAAACAGGCAGTGGCCTCCTGCGGTGCTGTGGGCAGCTGTGGCCAGGTGTCAGTGAGATCCTGGTGTCTGTAGGCTGAGGACGAAGTGCCAGTTCCTGGGAGGCTCGTTCCACGTGTATGCAGGCTCTTTGCTGTTCTGCCTTACATGCCTTTATCACACATCTTCATTCACTGAAAATCTGATTGTGTCAAACTCTTGCCATCTGAAAAAATTTAAGTACTAAGTTTAATATTTACAAACTTTGTGATCTTGGGTAACCTCCTTGAACATTAGATGTTCATTCTCTATGTGTGAATGGCCCCCAACATGTCCCTGTCCTAATTCTAGGGACCCAAGAAAATGTTCCTTTGTTGTTATTGTTGTTTAGTCACCAGGTCATGTCCAATTCTCTGCAACCCTATGGACTGTAGCCCACCAGGCTCCTCTGTCCATGGCATTGCCCAGGCAACAATATTGGAGTGGGTTGCCATTTCCTCCTCCAAGGGATCTTCCTGACCCAGGGGTCAAACTCATGTCTCCTGCTTTGGCAGGCAGATTCTTCACCACTGAGCCATCCAGGAAGCCCTATATTACTTTACATGGCAAAAGGGATTTTGTGAGTCTGATAAAGTTAAGGACCTTGAATCGGACTCCTGTATTATCCACGAGAGTCTAAGCTAGTCACAAGAGTCCTTAAAAACAAATAGGAGAACTTTCCCCAGCTGAAATCAGGGGAGAGGTAACTATAGAACAGTTTCAGAGATTCAACGTTACTGGCTTTGAAGATGGAAGAAGGGGCCAGGAGCCAAGGAATATGGGCAACTTCTAGAAGCAGAAAAAGGCAAGGAAACAGATTCTCCCCTAAACCTTCCAAAAGAATGCAGCCCTGCCAACATGATAGTTAGCCCGGGAGACCTGTGTTGAACTTCTAACCTCCAGAACTATAAGATAATAAATGTGTTTTTGTCTTAAGCAATTGATTTTGTGGTAATTTGTTACAGCAACAGTAATAAACTAATAAACTATAATATTGCTCTACATATATATGGGAAAACATCAGATCAGATCAGTCGCTCAGTCGTGTCCGACTCTTTGCAACCCCATGAATCGCAGCACGCCAGGCCTCCCTGTCCATCACCAACTCCCGGAGTTCACTCAGACTCACGTCCATCGAGTCAGTGATGCCATCCAGCCATCTCATCCTCTGTCGTCCCCTTCTCCTCCTGCCCCCAGACCCTCCCAGCATCAGAGTCTTTTCCAATGAGTCAACTCTTCGCATGAGGTGGCCAAAGTACTGGAGTTTCAGCTTTAGCATCATTCCTTCCAAAGAAATCCCAGGGCTGATCTCCTTCAGAATGGACATATATATGTAGATTTAAAAGAATTACACATTCCAGTGTAACACGGTTACGTTGCCTTTTTGAATTGTTTTCTTCTTCTGTGTTCAAAAATGAGTATATGTTCCTTGTGTTATAAAGAAATTATTTTGTATACTTTTAGTAAGATTTATTTGGTAAATAGTTCAGCAAACATTTCTTGAGGGTACTTTGTGTATGCCTCATATAGATAATGTATATATTTTAGTCTTTGTTAGGCCTGGTATAGTGCATTGTGGCAGAGCTCAAGGTCATGTTGAGAGAGCTCAAAATCTACTGAAAAAATTTAAAAGAAGACTCTGTGATTTCACAATCCATCAGCCTCACCTGAAGTCTAAAAACTCTTAGGCTCATTCACAACCTACCCGATGTCTACAAGGGAGGACTACGAACTGGTATTAGAGTTACCAATGCTGGTGATAAGTACAGCAAATGAGACAGTGAGACTCCTTGGAAGGTTCTTGTGACCCACTTAAGCAAAGGAACTTGGCTTTGGTGAGTTAAAAATGCAGAACACGCCCGCAATACCAGTTCTCACTTGAGCAAGAATTTCTCCATCCTTATCAGGACCAACCATCTTCAGGGCTTTGAATGGCCCTAAACCTAATTTGGCATTTGGACAGGACAATAGGTGCTTTGCATGACCTGATTAGAAAATAATGCAACGCTGTTCCCATTAGGTCATTTTGATCCGTGGCTGAGCCAAATTCCCTGGACATGCCTCCAGCCAAAATACACCGCAGAGGAATGAAGGAAATAGAGCAGATTTCAGGAGTAGACGTCTTAGCTCTTTTCATCACATCTTTATTCATCAGATACTTGTTGGATGTTGTAACCCTGTCCCCAAATGCCCATGTGCATAAGAATTACCTGGGAGGGTTCCCCTCTCCAGAGAAACTGACTCAGCAATTCCAGGATGGGGCCCGGAGATCTATATTTAACCACCTGGTGGGTGATTTTGATGCAGGACCTCTACAGACCACTTTGCAAAATGTTTGGTTTGGTCTCCAAAATGAATAAGCCACAGTTCCTCACCATCCGGAGCCTGGAAGTCCAAGGAGGCAGGCGCACTATGGTGATCCTATGTGATGAGCACAATAATAGTAGTTTTAGGGGCAGTGAATGGGGGAAAGATTCTCTGTCCAGGGGGGCAGCAGTCCTGAAGGACGTTGACGAAAAGAGAAGGAGGAAGAGCATTCTGGGTGGGGGGCAGGCTTTACAAGCCCCAAGTCATGAGGAGATGTGATCTAGAGGGAAGAGCGAGCAGTGAGTGCGACTCTGGGTGCGGATAACAGGAGAGAATCTGAGAAGAGCGCGTGGGTCTTGACTCACCAACCAAATCATTTCATTTTATTTTGTAAGCAACAGGGAGTTGGTGGAGGTATTTTTTCTTGTTTTTTTTTTTTGTTGTTGTTGTTGTTGTTTGCTGTGTTTGGGGTTTTTCGGCTGCACAGGGTTTTCATTGCAGCACATGGGCTTAGCTGCCCCACCACATTCATGGAGAGTCAGGAGGAGAAGGCTTGCCCCAGATCCACATGGGAGTAGAGGAATCCATCCAGAGAGAAGTAGAGTGAAAACGTGTGAGGTCCAGGGGTGAGACATCGGCAGCAATAGGCAGAGGAGGTGTGCTGAACCGTGAAGGAGGTGAACCGAGATGGACAGGGTCCCCCTGCTAGAGGGTCTGAGAGGAGAGAGGTGACGGGCCACTGGGAATGCAGCAGAGCCAAGTCATTGTGATGGCTTTTGGCTTCACCCTCTAGGATGCCATGGGCGACGGTTGCAGGGACTTACTGCATGCAGAGGGCAGGATGGCAGGAAGGCAGTGAGGAGGAAGGGCTTGGACCATGTGGGAGCAAAGGCACGCAGGGTAGATGACTTTCAGGAAAGCTGAGCATCAGAGGCAGGAGGCCCCATAAGAAGGACAGTATTAGGAAGGCAGTAAGTGTTAGGGTCCCTATGAGACTGCAGGCACAAGGCTTCTGCTGATAAGAGGAAAAGTGGTGGTAAAGATAGAAGAGGAATGAGTTGGATTTCTTCTCAGAATTTCTATTGTCTTAGAGTAAAATAATTATGTAAAAACTAAAGGGGAAAACAAACAGACATGCTAGTGTTTTAAGCACCAGGAATAAGTAAAAAATATTTCTAAGTCTTCAGAGTAGGGTTGTCTCGGTATGGGACGTGACATAGAGGCTGCTCTAGAGTCAGAAGAAGGAAATGTTCAAGGAAAAGGAAAGAAAAAGAACCAGCCATTGTAGACAAAAAACTGTCCATAAATGATCTTAACACACAGCAGTCCCTCCCTGGGACTGGGCCATGATCAGGGCGGCAGACCTGCCTCGGGAGTCGCATGATTGGACTTGATTTTTTGGTTAAGTGATTGTGTAGGCAGAAAGGAAAATCCAGAAAAATCACTTAATCAAATGACTGATCAACCTTTGGTGTCTGATCTGGGAATCTCTACTCAGGGGCACACCAGTTGGACATAAACCCAGCTTTCTGTGTACTTAGAAAACCAATGACCCAAAGTCGGATAGAAGAGCAGTCTAATCTCTTCAGGCATTGAAGACAGCAGAGTAATTTTATTCCATATATTCTCATGAATAAGATGTTGTTTTCAAAGTCCTATTTCATGTGAAACCAGAACAGCAGTTTGTACAGTTCCTTCAGAAACCGAGCTTAATCTGATGGTTTCAGTCTTGTGTTCTGTTTGTGCAGAAGAGCACGCTCAAGGGTGAGGTTGCACGTGTGCACGTTGCAACCTGAGAGTGGTTACGTATATTCACACAAACGCCTGGCACACAAATGTCTTGGAAGAACACATACTGAACAGATAGCAAGGGTTCCCCGTGGGCAAAGCCGAGGAGGAAACTGAAATGAGGGCTGATGGTCAGAAAGCATTTTAGTTTTACCTGCAATGTTAGTTTTTTACAATATCAATGTATTAATTGCATATTTTACATTGATTTGTAAAAAAAGCTAACATTGCAGGAAAAACTAAAATGCTTTCAACCATCAGCCCTAATTTCAGTCATTTTTTAATTTTTGTTTGTTTGTTTGTTTTTAATCTTAGCTACACTGTGTTTTCATGGCTGTGTGGGCTTTCTCTAGTTGCAGAGGACAGGGGCCACTCTTCGTTGCGGTCACGGGCTTCCCTTTGCAATGTGCTGCCTTCTCGTTGCGATGGCTTCTCTTGTTGTGGAGCACAGGCTCTAAGCACACGGGCTTCAGTAGTTGTGGTGCATTGGGCTTAGCTGCTCCTCAGCATGTGGAATCCTCCCAGATAGCAACTAAGCCCTGCATTGGCAGGTGGATTCCTCCCCCCAGGCTCCTCTGTCCATGGGATTCTCCAGGCAAGAATACTAGAGTGGGTTGCCATGCCCTCCTCCAGGCGATCTTCCCAACCTGCTATAGAACCCAGGTCTCCTGCACTGCAGGTAGATTCCTTACCATCTGAGCCACCAGGGAAGCCCCTTATCCATTGCACTGCCAGGGAAGTCCTAGTTGTATGCTTTTAAAATTAATTTAAAAATTATTGCAAAATCAGCACTATCAAGATTTTCCTAAATTTTTTTTTTTTGGAAAGTTCAAGGTGGTTATCATCTAGTAGAGGAGTAGGTGACTAAGTTGTCGGTTGTAGAGAAAAGTTGGTGTTTGCCAGATGCTTAAACACAATGAATGCCTCCAATAAATCAGAATCTTCTATGTTTGTCATCAGTTCTCTCTTAAAAAGAATTCAGTCTTCCTTTTGTTCTTCGTGGGACCTATGTTTCTTCAAACAACTGTTCTGTGAGCCGGAAGAATGGTTTCATCTCTGAAAATATCATTTTCCTCCTAATGATAAACATTTTTATTAATCCAATGGGAATGTTTGAAAGCAGAATTCAAAGGATGGAAGAATGAGCAGAGGATGAGAAGCTGGATGGGTGAAGGAGTGAGGTTCTGCAGAGATCATGAGGGATAATGAGAGAGCTCACAGCGACATCTCACCCCCACAAGGCATGAGCTGAGGGCGGGCCTCAGAGCTCTGGAGAGTAAGGAAAGCTTGGGAAGAAGATGTGACAGATAGTCAGGAGGAGATGAGTAGGAAGGTTCATGAGCTGTAGAAGGGCCTCGGTTGAGGTTATTGGGGGAGAATTTGCCAGAAACATTATGGTCTTTGTTAACTTGCCCCAGCGAGTTTGGGTAGCTCTGAAGCATGAGAGCAAGTAAGTAGATTGAACTTTCACCTGGGGCTGGAAGTGGATGAACACCCAGAAGAACAAAAACAAGGAAATCAACATTAACGGATTATTGAAATAGCTTTCTGTGGGGTTCTGGTCATGTAAGAGTGCCACACACCAGGACTCGGCTGATGGACCGGCAGAGTAGAAGAGATGGAAGACAAAAATGTCCTGTTACAGGAGAGAGAAAAGGAGAGTTGTAAGCACCAAGATGGGGAAACAGTGGAAACAGTGTCAGACTTTATTTTGGGGGGCTCCAAAATCACTGCAGATGGTGACTGCAGCCATGAAATTAAAAGACGCTTACTCCTTGGAAGAAAAGTTATGACTAACCTAGATAGCATATTGAAAAGCAGAGACATTACTTTGCCAGCAAAGGTCCGTCTAGTCAAAGCTATGGTTTTTCCAGTGGTCATGTATGGATGTGAGAGTTGAACTGTGAAGAAGGCTGAGTGCCGAAGATTTGATGCTTTTGAACTGTGGTGTTGGAGAAGACTCTTGAGAGTCCCTTGGACTGCAAGGAGATCCAACCAGTCCATTCTGATGGAGATCAGCCCTGGGATTTCTTTGGAAGGAATGATGCTAAAGCTGAAACTCCAGTACTTTGGCCACCTCATGCGAAGAGTTGACTCATTGGAAAAGACTCTGATGCTGGGAGGGATTGGGGGCAGGAGGAGTAGGGGACGACAGAGGATGAGATGGCTGGATCACTGACTGGATGGACGTGAGTCTGAGTGAACTCCGGGAGTTGGTGATGGACAGGGAGGCCTGGCGTGCTGCGATTCATGGAGTTGCAAAGAGTTGGACACGACTGAGCGACTGAACTGAACTGAAGCACCAAGAGAACAAAAGAGGAAGGTGAATAAGGTTCATTTTGTCATACCTAAAAGTGAAGGAAGGTGTCTGACTCTTTGTGACCGCATAGACTGTAGCCCACCAGGCTGCTCTGTCCATGGGGTCTTCCAAGCAAGAATACTGGAGTGAGTACATTATACCTACTAAATTGAAATTTCTCTTAGGGAAGGAGTGGATTTTCATTCATTTTTTATTTATCATAGCACTTGTTCCATAAATGCTTTTAATATTCTGAGTGAACCAATTAATGGGAATAGCGATCTCACTAATATCCCCAGTCTGCTATGAGTTTTCTGAGGACAGGCCCTATGTCTTGTGAACCGATGCGTCAGCCAGGTGCAGGGGCAATCGGGGGAGTTTGCAGATCCAGCACAGTTACTGCATGGACAAATGAGCTGGATCCTTCTGAGGTCTGATTTCTTCATCTGAAAATTAAAACCACAAGACCAGCCCCCAGTCCCAAGAAGGGAGGAGGCATACATTCTAATACTAGACAACTCTGCTCATAAAACTTGCCAAACCAACTCCTGAGCATGTTCATTTAAATTCCTCAGTGGGCAGCTGACTCCACATGGCTAATACTGTGTTCAGTCGTGGAGGGAAATGAGTCAAGCCAATGGAATCATAAATACACACACACACACACACACACTCAGACACATCTTGACCATAGATTTTTTTAAACTTTTCATCTTCCTTGGACCAGACATCCATGACAGATTCAAAACAGTTGCCGGGAGGTTGGCTACTGCCTAACAGATAGTTATAAACCATTCTATGGCGCTGAGATTTCAGCCAGGATGGCACGAAGAAGCTAATTAAAGCAGCCAAGAGGACTGTTTACATCAAGAGGAAAATGTAAACACAGTCTTCACTGGATACAATGATTAGAAATAACACTTGTTTGTTTTTTTTCACAGCCATCTGTGGTTTGTCAAAATTTTGACATGTGGCATAATCTGCCACTAATCAGAACAGAGGAAAACAAATGAAAAAAAGAAGAAGACAGTCTAAGACTGTAAGTAGGAAAACAGACATAGAAAACTTCTATCTTTCCAAGTAGGAAAAGTATTTAGCATGTTTTTCTAAAACAAAGCTGATCTGTCTTTGGACAAAGTTGGAGCTCCCTAGTTTGCCTTGACAGATGTGACTTCTCTGTGTCCCGCAGAGCTCAGCAGTGGGGGTGCAGGCAGCTCAGAGTGGGAAAAGAAACCATGTGGATGCAGATGAAATAACAGAGTTAAGGATAGTCAAATCACCAAATTTAAGGACTTTATTTAAAAGACGCCCAAGCTTAGTTTTGTCTTAGTATAGCTAAGGTGTCATTAACTTACAGAAACAACTCAATGGCGTTAATCTTCGGGTTATATATTATATAACTGTAAAGCATTTTCCTAAGATTTAGCATTTGAATTTATATGGTATGGACATCTACTACAGAAAATACTATTTATTGATAAGGTACTTTAATGATATGGGAAATGCATGGAGAAGCATTTTGAAAAAATTATTTGCTGTCTCTGCTTCTTCTCTTCCTCTATTGATTTGTTATGAAAACTACACTTACAATAATAAGTGTATAATAATTCTACCTCAGATCTGGAGCAGGTCCCGATATATAGCACATACTCAAGAATATTTTTTTAAGGAGAGAGAGGGAAAAAAATGGAGTAGCTTAATGATATTTGTACCATGAATGCCGCTAAAATGGGTAAAAATTAATGCTGATATGTACACATATAAAGATTAATAGAGACTTTCTTGTTGCTGTATTTCTAAGTCCCAGTTGGATAAGGCGTTGAGCTGAGTATTTCTCTGTTTAAACATAGCATCTGCTTATGGGCAGAGGCCTCCTTAGCCTGATTCAGGCCAGCTCTACGTTTAAAAATAAATGACGTGGATCTGAGTTTCAGAGAAGTAGTACAGGAAAATTGAGACAAAACAACAACAAAACAGAAGTCACAAGAGTGTACCAGACAACAGGAGCAGAGTGTGAAGATGAGGGGAAGGTCAAGGACAGACCTGTCCTTACCTCCGAGACGGAGCTGAAACAACAGACACCATAATCATTTCAGGGTATCGATTATTCAAAGCATCTCCCTCTCTGCTCTCAATCCTCTATGCCACCAAGTCATCTGCTGGGCACCGGCAAGGGGTGGGAAGTGGGGCAAAAAAGGAAAAAAGTAAAGAACTGAACTTACATATAATTTTCCACTAATTAATAATGGTAAGCACACATAACGCTGCTTACTTATTTATTATGCCGGGTGCTCCTTGAGTACTCTGTGTATACTAACTCCTTCAATTCTCACAGCAGTCCTTTGATTATTTCCAGTTTACAGATGAGGGGGTCAAGGCACAGAAAAATCAAAAGTGTTTGAAGAGTAAAGCCAAGATTCAAACCCAGGTGGTCAGTCTCAGAGCACGTCCCCTTGTCTATTACTCAGATAACCAGGTGGAAGAAGACCCGGATTTGGGATGAAATACTTTCAGATTCCCTTTCACATCATCAGGTAGTCTAGACTTCTGTGTGCTCAGTCACTCAACTGTGTCAGACTCTTGCCACTCCAGGGACTGTAGCCTGCCAGGCTCCTCTGTTCATGGGATCTTCCAGGCAAGAATACTGGACTGGGTTGTCATTTCCTTCTCCAGGGGAATCTTTCCAACCCAGGGGTTGAACCCGCATCTCCTGCCAAAGATTCTCCTGCAAGCAGATTCTTTACCGCTGAGCCACCTGGGGGCTTCTGTATCACATTGTAAATAGGAATGGTCTGTTTGGGTACCTAGTACCGGGTACCACCCGGCACAGAGTATAGGTTCAATAAAATACTTGTCCAGTGAAAGGATGTTTCAGGTCAATTTATAATAGAACTCTTTAGAACATATTGATGAATTGATGCTTTCAAATGTGGTGTTGGAGAAGACTCTTGAGAGTCCCTTGGACTGCAGGGAAATTAAACCAGTCAATCCTAAAGGTAATCAAACCTGAATATTCATTGGAAGGTGCTGAAGCGAAGCTCCAATACTTTGGCCACATGATGCAGAGAGTCAACTAATTGGAAAAGACCCAGATGATGGGAAAGACTGAAGGCAGAAGGAGAAGGGGACGGCAGAGGATAAAATGGTTGGATAGCATCACCGACCCAATGGATGTGAGTTTGAGCAAACTCCAGAAGATAGTGAAGGACAGGGAAGCCTGGTGTGCTGCAGTCCATGGGGTCACAAATAGTTGGACATGACTTAGCAACTGAACAACAGAACATATTGAGCTGATAAAACTGAAAAATCCTAAATTAATAGGTCTTAAATAGCCTAATTTTTGCCTCAGTGCAGCCTAAAAAGGTCTTTGTGCCACTAAGAAAGGATATTCCACAGAATTTCATGGCACCAATAACCTAAAGACCACCTCTCTTTCTCAAAACAGCGAACAGTGTAGATCAGAACTAGATGGTTCACCTGTCGCTATACAACCAACTCAGTGAATCAGGAGGTCTGACAGAGAAGAGAGAGAAAAAAAAAAAAAAAGGCGCACAGAAAGGAAATGAACTGAGACAACATCACTTCTCAGCAACCGGAAGGAAAAACACACAGAGGCTCGCCACTTGCTGTCTACACATGGGGTCGCTCCGTGGGGCCGTGCTCACAGCTGCCTTCAAAAGCCGGTCTGGTGGCCGCAGCTAGAAAGAAGCACAGCCATGAGGCAAGATTGAGCTGCCACCTCCAGCCCGCCCATCCAAAGGGAGGGTGAGGACGCCAGGGAGCCCCGAGGGCCCCACCACCGCGGTTTCGCCCTGGGTGAGTTCCCCAACTCTTGCTGTGGCCTAAGGGGAGGGGCGGGCGGCAGGCTCGCTCAGACTCTGACTTCCTGAGCTGATGTCAGACAGCTGGTGGGGCTCCCCACCGTGGGCACCCCCCCTCTGCAGCTGCTGGGAGGGATACCACATGCCGCCGAGGGGCAATGAGTGGCTCCTGGTCTCCTGCAGGTTGACCTGGAGACACTGGCTTACAGGCAGCTTCAAATCGATGTGGTTCTGCATTTCAAACCTTCCTGGGTGGGTGCTTCCTGCGTGTAAAGGTCATGGCTCCTCCCCCTTCCTGCTGTCAGAGAGTTTCCCCTGCGATGACCCTGAGCTTTTACTTTTCTGAAATTATTTCAGACCCTCTAAGTGTGGGCTGTCACTTACAACTGATGGTGGATCTGAGTCCCTTATAACTGGTGGTGTTCAGCCTCTGCGGGAATGACTGAGGGACAGGAAGTGGTGACTGAGAATCACTCAGTGAGTGTCTAGACTCTGCCACGAACTGGCTGTTAGCATCCTCTCTGAGGGGGTTGGAGACAAAGGACAGTATTCTTCGTGTCCACACTGAGCCACCCCAACAGCTCCATCCTTGCATTTCTCTGTTTACATTAATTCATTTAACGAATTCGTTCGTTCAATTGCCTTTCTTCCTCAAAGAACTGGAGGCCACCTTTTTATCTTGCTGAATCTATGAATACTTCGAAATGAGAACACACGCAACGTGAAAGAGGGAAAGCCCTTCTAAACAGGTCAGGCACTGTCTAAAGCTGCCAGAGGGTTGGTGAACAGGCTGGTCCCCATGTTAGTGACCAGAAGTGAGGGCAGGGGGCTCCAGTCCTTTCAGCTCCTGCTTGGAGAGCCCCTCCCTTCCCCCCAGAAGCTGGTTTCCCATCCAGAAGTGAGTGTGAGGTAGGATCATCCACAACAGAGCCCTGGGAACCAGCCAAGCGGTCTTCCTCCAATTTTCTGTCTCCTCCCAGGTTTGCTTATTTTTTGGATATTCCTGTTCTAAGAATGGGGCAGAGGGGAGCGGTGGACAGGGCAGGGTGAGAGCCACTTCATGTGAGAGCTCCACTGTTTCTCGTGAACTAGTTCACTAAATTATTGAACAACTGTCTAGTGAGCGTTCACAGTGTGGAAGCCACATTTAAGTCAAAACATCAGTAAGATGGAACAAAACTGATATTGCCCTGCCCTCCCCCCAGCAAAAGCTTGCAATCTAGGGGAGAGGCAGATGTTGACTAATCATGACGCAAGTGTGATAAGGACCAGAGCACATAGCAGGGAAGCCTGATCTGTCTGGGAGTCAGCGAGGTTTCCATACCCGGGAACCAGGAGAACTGGAAAACGCTTGCACAAGGCAAAGCATTGGGTAGTGCCAGGCAGGAGACCCGAATTGTCTGGCTGAATTAAGGTGTGGCCAGAGGAAAGAGTAGAGTGGCTCAACAGGAGTCCAGACAAAGAGGCAGCACTGAAGATGCTGGTCATTCTAAAATTGGTGGAGAAACTTGGAGCGTTGTCGTCTGATGTGCGTTTTTAAGGAATCCCTTTTGCTGCTGTGTGGAGACTGGATGGGAGGGGCCACACCCACAGAGAGAGAGACCGGTTAGAAGGCTGATGAAGTCAGCCAAGCAAGAACATCAGTGGGAGTCCAGACAAGACAAGGGTGTCTAGTGAGTATTCACGGTGGAGACAAAATAGAGAGAAGATAGACAAAATAGACAGAGAGGCATCGAGAAGGACAATCAGCAGGACTTGGGGGCAGACAGGAAAGGAGATCCCAGGGGCAAGGTTGAAGGTGATCCCCGCTGTCCTGGTTGGGGCTTCCGAATGGATGTTGATGCTGCTCGCTGGGACTAGAAGGGTTAATGAACATCCAGGCCTGGGATGAGTTCTCTTGGATTTTGGAGGGCCTTGAACACATCCATGGGCAGATGTCAGCCAGGCCGTTGACATGCTGGCCTAGAGCCCAGAGCATAGGTCTGGGGATCCTTAGTATATACATGCTAATTGGTGCCGTGGGTTTGGATGAAATATTTTTGAGAGAGAACATCAAATGAGAAAAGAGGGGGTGGCTTGGGATGGAACCTCAAGAAATCCTAACATTTAAACAGCGAGAGGAGCATGAGCTCTCTAAGAAGACTAGGTACTTTCTTGAAAAGTTAGACACAGAATGATGACATATCCTAGCAATTCCACGCCTACCTACATTCCACTCCAAAGAACTAAAAACAGGGGCTCAAATCAGTACATGCACATGTGTTCATAACAGCAATATTCACAATTGCCAAAAAGTAGAAATAGCTTAAAAGTCCATCAACAGATGAATGGATAAATAAATTCTTATATAACCGTAAGATGGAATATTATTCAGTCACAGGATAGAATATTGTGTGGGCCTGCACGCTCAGTCATGTCCAACTCTTTGTAACCCTATGGACTATAACCCACCAGGCTCCTCTGTCCATAGGATTTTTCAGGCAGGAATACTGGAGTGGGTTACATTTCCTTCCCCAGGGGATCTTCCTGACCCAGGAATTGAACCTGTGACTCCTGTGTCTCCTGCATTGCATGTGGATTATTTACTGCTGAGCCATCGGGGAAGTCTTGATAGAATATTATTCAGCCACAATAAGGAATGAAGGCCTGATACATGCTACAACATATGTGAACCTCAAAAACATTGTTCTAAGTAAAAGAACACAGCAAGGAGATCAAACCAGTCAATCCTAAAGGAAATCAGTCCTGAATATTCATTGGAAGGACTGATGCTGAAGCTGAAACTCCAATACTTTGGCCACCTGATGTGAAGAACTGACTCATTGGAAAAGAACCTGATGCTGGGAAAGATTGAAGGCTGGAGGAGAAGGGGACGACAGAGGATGAGACGGTTGGATGGCATCACCAAGTCACTGAACACAAGTTTGATCAAGCTCCAGGAGTTGGTGATGCACAGGGAAGAATGCCATGCTACAATCCATGGGGTCTCAAAGAGTCAGACACAACTAAGCAACTGAACTGAAGTAAAAGAAAACTAGATCCCAAAATGTATGATTCCATTTAAAGGAAATACCAAGAATGGGGAAATCAATAGAAACAGAATGGAGATTGGGGGCTGGGAGCAGGGAAATATGGGGAACCACTGCTTCATGGGTACAGGGTCTCCTTTCGGGGTGATCCAGTTGTTTGGAACTAGACAGAGGTGGTGGCTGCCCCACACTGTGGCTATATGGAATGTCACTGAATTGTTCTCTTTAAACTGGCTAATTTATGTTGTGTGAGTTTTAGTTCAATATTTTAAAAAGTTGGCGGGGGGCAGGGGTAGGAAAAAGACTAGAAAAGTATAAGCAGAGGTGCAGGATTACGGACTGACTTTGGTCAAATTATGTAACTTCTGGTGCCTCTTCCTTTATATGTAAATAAGGGGAAATTAGTCACTATTGTGAAGGGCTGCGGTAAGGATTACATGTGATTTTTTTTTTAACTATCTAGCAGAGAAAGGGTGTAGTAGAAGCAGAGTCCTGCCTACATTCTTCAGGCCTCAGCACAACTTTGAGCTGACTTCTAACAGCTGAATCTTTATCTCATGACCTGAGGGCTCTCTCCAGGCCAAGTAGAGCCATTTCCATTGCCCAAAGGCAAATGAAAAGCCCCAGGGATTAACTCTCTCATGGGCTATAGATTAGCACAGTTCAGTTCAGTTCAGTTCAGTTGCTCAGTCATGTCCAACTCTGCAACCCCATGAATTGCAGCATGCCAGGCCTCCCTGTCCATCACCAACTCCCGGAGTTCACTCAGACTCACGTCCATCCAGTCAGTGATGCCATCCAGCCATCTCATCCTCTGTCGTCCCCTTCTCCTCCTGCCCCCAATCTCTCCCAGCATCAGAGTCTTTTCCAATGAGTCAACCCTTCGCATGAGGTGGCCAAAGTATTGGAGTTTCAGCTTTAGCATCATTCCTTCCAAAGAACACCCAGGACTGATCTTTAGAATGTACTGGTTGGATCTCCTTGCAGTCCAAGGGACTCTCCAGAGTCTTCTCTGACACCATAGTTCAAAAGCATCAATTCTTTGGTGCTCAGCTTTCTTCACAGTCCAACTCTCACATCCATACATGACTACTGGAAAAACCATAGTCTTGACTAGACGGACCTTTGTCGGCAAAGTAATGTCTCTGCTTTTGAAATATGCTATCTAGGTTGGTCATAACTTTCCTTCCAAGGAGTAAGCATCTTTTAATTTCATGGCTGCAATCACCATCTGCAGTGATTTTGGAGCCCCCAAAAATAGTCTGACACTGTTTCCACTGTTTCCCCATCTATTTGCCATGAAGTGATGGGACCAGATGCCATGATTTTAGTTTTCTGAATGTTGAGCTTTAAGCCAATTTTTTCACTCTCCTCTTTCACTTTCATCAAGAGGCTTTTTAGATACCCAGCTCCATTAGAGTGGAATACTCTAAGACTGTCTTCACTTCAGTCACTCAGTTGCGTCCGACTCTTTGCGACCCCATGGACTGCAGCACGCCAGGCTTCCCTGTCCATCACCAACTCCTGGAGCTTACTCAAGCTCATGTCCATCGAGTCAGTGATGCCATCCAACCTTTTCATCCTCTGTCGTACCCTTCTCCTCCAGCCTTCAATCTTTCCCAGCATCACGGTCTTTTCCAGTGAGTCATTTCTTCACATCAGGTGGCCAAAGTATTGGGAGTTTCAGCTTTAGCATCAGTCCTTCCAATGAACATCCAGGACTGGTCTCCTTTAGGATGGACTGGTTGGATCTCCTTGCAGTCCAAGGGACTCTCAAGAGTCTTCTCCAACACCACAGTTCAAAAGCATCAATTCTTTGGCACTCAGCTCTCTTCACAGTCCAACTTTCACATCCATACATGACCACTGGAAAAACCATAGCCTTGACTAGACAGACCTTTGTTGGCAAAATAATGTCTCTGCTTTTTAAAATGCTGTCTAGGTTGGTCATAACTTTCCTTCCAAGGAGTAAGCGTCTTTTAATTTCTTGTCTGCAGTCACCATCTGCAGTGATTTTGGAGCCCCCAAAAATAAAGTCAGCCACTGTTTCCACTGTTTCCCCATCTATTTGCCATGAAGTGATGGGACCGGATGCCATGATCTTAGTTTTCTGAATGTTGAGCTTTAAGCCAACTTTTTCACTCTCCTCTTTCACTTTCATGAAGAGGCTCTTTAGTTCCCTTGGTATCTCTAATTTTCTTGAAGAGATCCCTATCTTTCCCATTCTATTATTTTCATCTATTTCTTTGCATTGATCACTGAGGAAGACCATCTTACCTTTTCTCAAAGTTTCCTCCTGGACTTATGCCCCCCATTGCCCACAGTGGCAACTGACTTGGTCATGTGCCCTTTCTGGCTTTCCTCTCTTCTCTTTTCACTCTTCCCTCCCCCCAGCACTCTTCCTACCCATTCAAGGGCCCTGTGTGGGAGGGCCTTTCTCATCCCCTTGTGAGATTTCACATGGCAAAAGACCCAGGCCCCAGAACCCGGGAGGGTCCATTATACTCCGCACCTCCTGTACAAAACCGCACCACGTGAAGACACCTCCCACCTTGAATCACCTCCACTCCCCCTCTGCTTCCTGGCCTTCCCATAACTCATTTGATCAAAATTTCCAAAGTGTGGGACACAATAAGTGGGTATGGTAGGCGACATCAGATGTGGCATTTAATCACACTGAGTCACTCGACTTAGTCACTGTGTCATGGAGAGAGATCTTCCATTTCACTCTTTTCATCCTTTGATGTAGGCCTGATCTGAAGACCCATCTAACTGTGGCTATTTACCTTTTCCACAAAGACCTCAGGCTGTGAGCCATCAGCAGGCAGTGGTAGCTAGCTAAAATTTAATGGCACAATTCTGTCTTCTAGTAACCACAGTGGCACTGGCTTTTTATTTGCAGAAGTGGCATGAAAGGTTTTTATTTTTTAATTTACATATCTTTAAAAGAAGGTGTCTTTATTTATTTTCCTTTTTTTTGTTTTTGTATTCTTCCAGTTTTTTTTGAGATATAGTTGACATACAGCAACAAATAATTTAAGGTGTACAACATAATGATTTGACTTAGATACATCATGAAGTGATTGTCATAGTAGAACATCCATCATCTCATATAGATACAACATTAAAGAAATTGAAAAAAATATTTTTTCCTCGTGATGAGAATTCTTAGGATTTATACCCTTAAAAACTTCCATGTATAACATAGAACAATGGTAATTATATTTGTCATGTGGTATGTTATCTGGTGGTTCAGCGGTAAAGAATCCACCTGCCAATGCAGGAGACAAGGGTTCAGTGCCTGGCTCAGGAAGATCCCCTGGAGAAGGAACTGGTGCCCCACTCCAGTACTCTTGCCTGGAGAATCCCATGGACAGAGGAACCCAGCAGGCTACAGTCCATGGGGTCACAGAGTCGGACACGACGGAACGACTACACCACATTACATCCCAAGTACTTATAACTGGAAATTTGTACTTTTTGACCACCTTCATCCAATTGGCCGTCCTCCACCACCCTAAAAGTGGGTCAGTTTAAAGTAAAGGACCGTGTCCCTCCTGGTACTGGCAGCACACTTGATGAGGAAACCCCGACAGGTGGGGCCTGACGGAGGGAAGACTTGGAGAGAGGTCTGCGAGAGCAGGTGCTCCGCAACGGCATGGCTGTGTCCCGTCCACCCAGCTGCAGGGCCAGGAGGGGTGGACGTCCTGGGCAGGGGCTGGCTGAGCCAGCCTCGTGTGTGCACCAGGCTTTTTTGGTCATTAAAATAAGCAACTTGACTGTGCCCGCCATGGCTCCCACATGTCCAGGCCGTGAGGGGAAAGACTGCCTGAGATGGGCACAGCCCCAGGCTCCTGGTCGAGGAGTCCTGCCCTGAGGACTGAGGCTGGCCGTTCAGGAGTAACTCAGCAGAGGTGCCGACGTGCCCACTTTCCTTTGCACGTTCACTTCAGATTAGAAGTTGTGGTGGAAGGAGGTCTATAATTCAACTGTATTTAATTTTTTTAAAGTTTTTTTTATTTGGCTGTGCTGAGTCTTCATAGCTGTGCAGGCTTTTCTCTAGTCGCGGAGAGCAGGGGGCTCCTCTCTAGTTGCTGTGCGCAGGTTTCTCACTGTGGTGGCTGCTCTTGTTTCGGAGTCGGGCTCTTAGGGCACGTAGGTTCAGTAGTTGTGGCTCCCGGGCCCTAGAGCACAGGCCCAGTGGTTGTGACGTGTGGGCTTAGCTACTCCGAGGTACGTGGGATCTTCCCTGACCAGGGATCGAACCCGTGCCTCCTGCATGGGCAGGCAGATTCTTTACCACTGAGCCACCCGGGCAGCCCTTCTACTTAATTTCTATTGGCGGCTGTTCTTCCCCAAGCCTCTCCCTCCACTTTCCAAGGAAGATGGTAAATGGGGGCTGCTAATCCAGATCCATTTCACTTGAGAAAAATTTTTAAATACGCGAAACATCTCATGCTGCAAAGAACTATATGTGATGTGCACGCACATTCTAAATAATAGTAGAAGTAAGAAAACAAATACGTGTGTACCCACTGCCCACCTTCCCAACACGTGAAGGGAAATGCTGTCTTAAATTTTGTATTAATTACACTCCATTATTTTTCTTTTTAGACTGGCCTCATGTGCCTATATATATACATGTATAAGCAACTTATATGTAGTTAATTTATATGCAGTTTATGTGTATATGCAGTTTATTTTTGCCTGTTTGGGAACTTAAACACAGGTAATCATACCATATACATTCCTCCATAACTGACTCTGTGACTCCAGACTGACTCTGTGTCATTTTGGAGGGTTATCCATATGGATGCGGATAGATGCTGATGACTCATTTTCACGGCTGTAGAGCATTCTGTTGTGTAAACAAGTGGCAGTCTACTTATCATCTCTACCATCTCTATCTCTACTTATTATCTCTATCAATGACAGTCCTAGGTCATTGCCAAAGATGAAGGTTCAAGAATGATTGCAGGAAAGCATAATGCCTCCCAAATTTCTCCCTCTCTCATGTACAAGACCCTACCAGCAGAGGTGTGAAGCAGCTTTGCCTTATGTTAGAAACTGGTTTTAACTGGGGGTAACAGGTGAATGAACTAGGCACCTAAAAGCCAGAAGGAAAAAAAAAAATATCAAAGGAGGAAAGGGTCCTTAAATGAAAGGAAAGGATAAATAAAAATAACTGGCCATAGCATCACAAGGAGTTGGACACGACTGAACGACTGAGCACACATCCACAGAGGGAAAGAGGAAATAGAACTGACTCCTGGAAGGAGAACTGTCCTGATTGTGGGCACGTTCAGGGAAGCTTTCACTCTCACTGTCCACTTCCCCTACCGCAGAAACCCTTAGTGCAAGGATCTGTGTGATACTTAGTTTTCAAAAGCACCCTTTGCCAAAATCAGCAAACGGCCGTGATGAGTTCTAACCACTCTGCTAGATCCTAAAGAGTCCACTTTTCATACAAAACTCCCCCGGAGCCTTCCCACTAGTGTATTTTTAGATTCATCTTTTCCTTAGAGTATATGGGACTGTTCATCACATAGTCATCGAATGGTACCGTGTCCGTGAACCTCTCATAACCTTTTGGCTGTTTCCATGGCTCTGAAATTCCCCACCCACAGCTTCGCCCATAAGGAGTGGAAACATTTAGAGGAAGTGATACTATCAGCGGCTGAGCATCACCATGGGAAGCATTTTCCCCTAAAAGCACGGTGGTGGGCCTGTACCATCACAGCACGGCTCTTGCAAGTGCAGTGTTCTCTCAGCACCTGTGTCTCTAGAGGGAAACGTGCAGCAGAAACGGAACGCTGGGCGGCAGTGCGCTCTGTCCGTCCGCAGAGCAGAGATGTTGAGGTCGATAGCGAGTGTCAGGGTTAGTGTTACTGGGCTGGCCGGAGCAACTGGTAGAGTGCTTAAGAGGGCAGCTCTGGAGCCAGCCACCTGGGTGGGAAGCCCTCCTCCACCAGCCAGCCGCTGTGTGCTCCTGAGCAAGTTACTTTATCTTTCTGTTTCTCAATTTCTTATCTGCAGCAAGGAGGTAATAACAGTCCTACCTCACTGGGTGGTTTTGAAAGTTATGAGTCAATACTCGGTTTTGAGTGTTCCATAAATCAACATACACCAAATCCCTAAAGCAGTTATTTGACACATTTAATGCTCGATATTTATTAGCTGATAAGAGGAAGAGGGGGAGACAGAATAAGCTTTTTCAAAGAAGGAATCTAAAGAATGAGTGGGATTTGACAAGAAAAGAGCGTTCCATAAGAGGAGAGTATGGAGATATATATTTAGAGAGAGAAGTCTTCTAGGGTGAATGAGTCAATCCAATTAAATTCAGCTCAATCTCTGTAAAGAAAGTCAAAATGGTATACATCTCATTACCTAGGTGATAATCCGGATTACAGAGGCACAAGTATCAAAAGGAAATTTAGGAAGGATTTTTTTTAAGTTAGCTTTCCTTTGTGATCATGTTGACCAACCTGCGTATCAGCAAATATTAACGGAGTCCCTACAATGGTCCCCACCAGCATGGATCTTTTTTTCAAGTGAGTTAAAAGTCAGAAAATTATTGGGATCATTTGTTTCATTTGTGTTGGTTTGTAAGGTACCCAAGTATTAGAATAGTTTCCTCATCATTAATAAACAGAAAAAAAACTTGTATTTTATTTTTGGTCATATATTAGAGCTTGCAAGATCTTAGCTCCCTGACCAGGGATTGAACCTGCACCCTCAGCAGTGAAAGCTCAGAGTCCTAACAACTGGTCCACCAGCCAAGTCCCTGTATTACCTTTAAAGCATAGACAACTCTTGATTTTCTGTGTTAATGAGGACTCACAGGAATAAATATAGTTGATAGATTAAATTATGTTTATCTGTAAGTTAAATCATCATCGTTTGCCTCTTAAGTTCAATGCCTTCCCCCATCTGTTTGGATTTCTGGTTATCCTTCTTTCCTTCTCTCTCATTCTCAATTTGCAAACGGCCACCCGGGCCCAGGGGAGATAGGAGAAGCAGCTGTCTTATTCTCCCCAGTAAGTTCTAAGCAGCCTCTTGGTCACTGAACAAAGTGACCTTGGCAAACACCTTATCACCGTCTCCCAAAAAAGAAATGCAATGTGTCCCTGAAACACTGGGGCTTCCCTGGTGGCTTAGTGGTAAAGAATCTGCCTGCTATGCAGGAGACCCAGGTTCGATCCCTGGGTTGAGAAGATCCCCTGGAGGGGGGCATGGCAACCCACTCTAGTATTCTTGCCTGGAGAATCCCATGCACAGAGTAGCCTGATGGGCTACGGTTCGTGAGGTCGCAAGGAGTCAGACACGACTGACATGACTAAGCCGCAGCAGCCCTGAAACACTGAGGCTTGTGCTTGTTACCCCTGATCACACAGCCCTGTGAGAGCCAAGATCCTGTCATGTATATCTCTGATTGTTCAGACAGGAAAGCCAGACATTTCATAGTTCGGCAGGATTAATTTGCAAGGGATGCTGTTTGGAAGGTGCCAAAACAGCTCGTAGCTAAATTGAAGTACCTATGGCAATTAGTTGGTCCCAAAGGGTATTATTATTCACCCTTAGAATCACATTGCCAAGGACAGAGCTGAGGAGCTTGGTCTTCAGGAAAGAGTTAAAAAAAAAAATCAGACAGAAACATTACAAAAATTTCCACTGAAAACTAAGTTCCTTAGAAGAAAAGCTGAGAGATTTGCTAATGTGTAGCTTTCTCTGAGCCCAAGGATGGTCCTCAGCATTTGGGAAGAAAACACAGGGTGTTTGAATGATGGTGGTGGGAGAGGGGACTCCAGGCAGACAGATGGGAATATAGCAGGGCAGGGTGAGTTCTTTAGAATAAGGATCCATTTTAGAGTGAACTACACAGGGGGATGAGTCCAATCTGCTTTCGCCAAGATTCTTACCAATGGGAGAGATTGATAAAACATATTTGCTCCGCTGTGTTTTTCAAAAGTTCAACCATCTAATACCTTTAGCAGGCACATCATACTGCCTGAATGTCAAACATTTCCTTGCTGTAGGATGATCACAGTAGAGAGGAATGTTATTCTTATCCAGCCATTGGTAAGACTTTGTCTTCCTTAATCCCAGAACCTAAATCACTGGTTACTTCAGAGGCTCTGACCTAAATCTTAATTGATGCCATCACCTGTTTAGACCACTGTGTGTGTGATTTCAGCCAAACAAACCCAGGAGGAAGGATTAAGGTGGCTGCAGTGGAGAACGGCTGACATTCTGACCAGTCACGCCGTGAGTTTATTGCAACACCCCTTACCTTTAGCTCTGTAAGTTTCTCCTCTTGAAGTAACCCTCCTGTCTTGACATCCAACATGGTGAAAACTAGGGTTTTGTTTCATGTTTTTGATTTTCCTCTTTAATCTTGGTGCTAGTTAACACCACTGGATCAAAACGTTAATAGCTAACAAACATTTAGATGTGTGCCATCATGTCTGACCCTTTGCAATCCCATGGACTGTAGCCCACCAAGCTCTGCTGTCCATGGGATTCTCTAGGCAAGAATACTGAAGCAGGTTGCCTTTTCCTTCTCCAAGGGATCTCCCCTACCCAGGGATTAAACCTGTTCCTCCTGCACTGGCAGGCGGATTCTTTACCACTGAGCCACCGGGGAAGCCAGCATTAAGGCGCTAACTTACAATCCCATCAGAACATTGACCCGCATCAACTTATTTAATGTTCACAGCAGTCCCGGGGAGTGTTATTATATCCTCCACTCTACAGAAAATGAAACTGAGGAGACCAAGGCGGTATGAAGTGACTTATGTGAAGTCAGGCAAGTGATCATTTGACAACTGCTAAAACTGAAACCCCAGTCTTTCAAATAAGGTATTTGCATAAAGACGTTCATCTAATGACTAAGCAGCTCCTTGCAGTGGATCCTTACAGCATAGATGCGTTTGGTGTGAAGACACTGATTTTTCTTAGAGGAAAATGCATTTATTTAAAGATGGGAGGCTTTTCATTTTATTCCCATCTTTCCCTTGTTGCTTATTAAGTGCTAGCCTTGAAGAGCCAAGCTTTCCTGTAGAAAAATCTACCGTATTTATGAAGTGATCCTTGAGTACCACCAGTTTTTCTTCTTAAATTCCATTTCCTTTTTCTGGCGCTTGTTTTGACCAAGTCCTCTTTCCATATGCCTAATATCCATGGGCTCCTTCCAATTTGACTTTTATCAAAATGTGCTTGTTGGGAAAGATTTGATCTCATTGATTTTAACTGGTGGGATGTCAAGCCGTTACTCTCCTGCTAGTTCCATTTTAAGTCATATTCCTTGCTATGAAATGAGAAACTTGCTTCTCTAGGAAGAGGGGTTTGAGGGAGTAGATGGAGATGAGGTTTTAAAACAAGGACAGCTTCCTTTACCCTCTAAATTCTACTGTATCTATATGTACTCTGCTTACCCAGCCCCATCTCTAACTAGAGCATCTTGACCCATCAACTGAAGCATCATAGCAACTTGCCACATGTTTGTTTTGACACATAGAAAACAGGCATTTAGAAGAAAGTTGCTTTTCTTTGGACTTCCCTGGTGGTCCCATGGTTAAGACCTTACACTTCCAGTGCAAGGGGCACGGGTTCGATCCCTGGGATGGGAAGTTCTGTGTGGCATGGCCAGAAAAACATGCAGGTTGTTTTCCTTTGAAAGAAGTGCAAGAATGTTTGTGGAATGCTGGGATCATCTAGTTTCCTCAGTGAAAAGAAACAGGATGTTTCTGCATTCATTAAAAGGTTTGAAAAGTAGGAAGGAGTAAAGGTGATTGGGAAATCATTTCAGCAAACAGAATGTTAAGTATTCTGTTTTTAGACAATGTGTTCCGTTTAGAGAACAAGTAATAGAAACTGTGGTCACCATAATGAAAGGGGATGAAATCACCCCTTCCCGTCCAGCTTCTACCCCAGTTCTTCTGAACACTCAGCCTGCTGTACTGACTCCATCACCGATACCACAGTGACCAGTCTCCAGTGGCCATGAGGAGACCACGGAAGAGGTGAAGAAAAAGGAAAGAGTCGAGGTTCCAGTTAGCTGTCAGGAAAAAATGTTATAATGCTGCTGCTGCTAAGTCGCTTCAGTCGTGTTCGACTCTGTGCGACCCCACAGACGGCAGCCCACCAGGCTCCCCCGTCCCTGGGATTCTCCAGGCAAGAGCCCTGGAGTGGGTTGCCATTTCCTTCTCCAATGCATGAAAGTGAAAAGTGAAAGTGAAGTCGCTCAGTCGTGTCCAACTCTTAGCGACCCCATGGACTGCAGCCCACCAGGCTCCTCCGTCCATGGGATTTTCCAGGCAAGAGTACTGGAGTGGGTGCCATTGCCTTAACAATGTTAAAAACGGTGGGATGAGTTCCATATCATTCCCCTCCCTTTTCCTTCCTCCTAGATGTTTCGGCTTCTTGAAGACGTTCTACTTGTCACTGAGCTGCAGGAAATGTATGGTAGATTTCCTGATGAGCACGTGGAAAGGATGGGTGGCTGATGCGTAATAAAACAATAGTAGTTTTATTGAGCATTTAGTATATTCTGAGCAAACACTCCCCCCTTTAACTCACAATCTCCCAATGAAGGAGGCATTATTATTGTAATTCTGGAGCCTCCACAGGGTTAGAAGCAGGGGCTCTGAAACCAGCCTGCCTGGGTCCAAATCCCAGCTGGGTCATGTGCCCGCTATGTGACCTTAGGGTGGTTACGTAACCTCTCCATGAACCAGCTTCGTCGCCTTCAAAATTAAAGTAGTGATAATGTCACACACCTGTGTCAGGGTCCCCAAGCCCACCCGTGGGTTTGATGTCTCACTAGGAGGACTTATAGGACTCAGCATATAACCATACTAAGATCTGTTACACCTATCCATGGGATTCTCCGGGCACCAATACTGGAATGGGTTGCTGTGCCCTCTTCCAGGGGATCTCCCTGACCCAGAGATCCAACCCGAGTCTCCTGCATTGGCAGGCAGATTCTTTATCACTAGCACCACCTAGGAAGCCCAGCTATTGCATCAAATGCATACAAATCAACCTCAGCAAAAGGAAAACAAATAGGGCAAAGCCCAGAGGAAACCAGGCAAAAACTGCCAAGGTTCATCTCTCAGCGGAGTCACATAGGACATGCTTAAATCTTCCTGCAACGAGTTATGGGAGGTGTGAAGTGCTGTCTACTGGGAAGCTCACTGGAGACTCAGGGCCAGAGCGTTGACTGAGCACTGGTTGCTTGGGCACCCTCTGTGTGACATATCAAAAGTCAAGATTCCCAGGAGGCAGCAGCATAAACCCCATGTTTATACAGTTAGGTGCAGGGAATAATTCTCCTCGGAATGATAGGAACCCTCTTGAAATCCAAGTTCTAAGATGCTGCTAATGGTCAGCCTTGCAAGCAAGTCTTTTTAAGGATAGCAACCTCAGGCCTGCTATGTTAAGTCTTTTTTGTACATCATCTTGTTGGATTATTGTGAAATTAGATGAAGTAACATATATCCATTCCAGTATTCTTGCCTGGAGAATCCCATGGACAGAGGAGTCCGGTGGGCTACCATCCATAAGGTTGCAAAGACTTGGACACCACTGAGTTAGCACAACATATACCTACTGCTTACTGTATATTTACCTACTGGTCGCATAGCGGGCACACGACCCAGCTGGGATTTGGACCCAGGCAGGCTGGTTCCAGAGCCCTTTTGCTTCTAACCTCTGTGGAGGCTCCAGAATTATAGTAAGGTAGGCTTCAGCAATACATGGCCCATGAACTTCCAGATGTTCAAGCTGGTTTTAGAAAAGACAGAGGAACCAGAGATCAAATTGCCAACATCTGCTGCATCATAGAAAAAGCAAGAGAGTTCCAGAAAAACATCTATTTCTGCTTTATTGACTATGCCAAAGCCTTTGATTGTGTGGATCACAATAAACTGTGGAAAATTCTGAAAGAGATGGGAATACCAGACCACCTGACCTGCCTCTTGAGAAACCTATATGCAGGTCAGGAAGCAACAGTTAGAACTGGACATGGAACAACAGACTGGTTACAAATAGGAAAAGGAGTACGTCAAAGCTGTATATTGTCACCCTGCTCATTTAACTTACATGCAGAGTACATCATGAGAAATGCTGGACTGGAAGAAGCACAAGCTGGAATCAAGATTGCCAGGAAAAATATCAATAACATCAGGTATGCAGATGATACCATCCTTATGGCAGAAAGTGAAGAGGAACTCAAAAGCCTCTTGATGAAAGTGAAAGAGGAGAGTGAAAAAGTTGGCTTAAAGCTCAACATTCAGAAAACGAAGATCATGGCATCTGGTCCCATCACTTCATGGCAAATAGATGGGGAAACAGTGGAAACAGTGTCAGACTTTATTTTTGGGGGCTCCAAAATCACTGCAAATGGTGACTGCAGCCATGAAATTAAAAGACGCCTACTCCTTGGAAGGAAAGTTATGACCAACCTAGATAGCATATTCAAAAGCAGAGACATTACTTTGCCGACAAAGGTCTGTCTAGTCAAGGCTATGGTTTTTCCTGTGGTCATGTATGGATGTGAGAGTTGGACTGTGAAGAAAGCTGAGCACCAAAGAATTGATGCTTTTGAACTGTGGTGTTGGAGAAGACTCTTGAGAGTCCCTTGGACTGCAAGGAGATCCAACCAGTCCATCCTAAAGGAGATCAGTCCTGGGTGTTCATTGGAAGGAATGATGCTAAAGCTGAAACTCCAATACTTTGGCCACCTCATGCAAAGAGTTGACTCATTGGAAAAGACCCTGATGCTGGGAAAGATTGAAGGTGGGAGGAGAAGGGGACGACAGAGGATGACATGGCTGGATGGCATCAATGACTCGATGGACGTGAGTCTGGATGGACTCCGGGTATTGATGATGGTGTGGTGCAATTCATGGGGTCACAGAGAGTCGGACACAACTGAACGACTGAACTGAACTGAAGCAGTAAGTAAGTATATAGTAAGTAGTACTGCTTACAACAGTGCTTTATACTTAGGAAGCCCTGAAAAAGTTTTTAGCCATAATTATTAAGTGGAAAAAAAAAATACTAGGTTTAGAATGCTGGTGGGACTACCCTGGTGGTCCATTGGTTAAAATTGCACTTCCAATGCAGGTGACGTGGGTTCTATCCCTGGTCAGGGAACTTTGGTAAAGAATCTGCCTGCCAATGCAGGAGACATGGGTTCGATCCCTGGATTGGGATGATCCCCTGGAAAAGGAATGGCAACCCACTCCAGTATTCCTGCCATGGACAAAAGAGTATGGTGGGCCACAGTCCATGGGGTCGAAAAAGAGTCAGACATGACTTAGAAACTAAACAACTCCAACTCCAGCTCAGCTTTCACCAGGTTTTCGTGTCTTTGGCTATGTCCATGGAATGGGTAGTAGATGCATTCGTTGGCCAGATGCGAAGGTGCTTTAGACAACTGTGGCCCAGTCTTATTAAGCTGAATCAAATAAATCCTTGTATCGAATTGTAGCCCTTGACTGCAATTGAGAGGGAATCCCATCGAGAGGGATCTTTTAATTAAAAAAAAAAAAAGATTTAGAAATGGGACACGGCTAACAGAGTACTTTGAATATTGCCTCAATAGTTCAATTCTAAAAGAGAAACTTTACAAGGAAAGAAATTTAAGTTAAAAGTATGCGTTATCTCTGGGGATTGCAGTATGGCCGTACAGTATGATGAAATGAAGAGTCTAGGAGCAATAATTTATTTTGACATATAGCATAGTTCATTGTTACACATGTGCCTCTTCCAATAAATGAAATTTTTGTAAACTTCCTGGCCATTTTGTCCCCCACAGAGCCACATGTAAAATTTCCACATGGCAAATGGTCAATAAAGATCTATTCCTTTAACATTCAATTCCTAATATCAGTTCAGTTCAGTCGCTCAGTAGTGTCGAACTCTTTGCGACCCCGTGGACTGCAGCATGCCAGGCTTCCCTGTCCGTCACCAACTCCCGGAGCTTGCTCAAGCACGTTTTTTGAACGTTGAGTTTTAAGCCAGCTGTTTCACTCTCCTCTTTCACTTTCATCAAGAGGCTCTTTAGTTCTTCTTCGCTTTCTGCCGTAAGTGTGGTGCCATCTGCGTGACTGAGGTTATTGATATTTCTCTAGGCAATCCTGATTCCAGTTTGTGCTGCATCCAGCCCATGTACTCTGCATATAAGTTAAATAAGCAGGGTGAGAATATACAGCCTTGACGTACTCCTTTCCCAATTTAGAACCAGTCTGTGCTTGCTTCTTGACCTGCTTCTAACTGTTGCTTCTTAACCTGCATACAGATTTCTCAAGAGGCAGGTCAGCTGGTCTGGTATTCCCATCTCTTGAAGAATTTCCCAGTTTGTTGTGATCTACACAGTCAAAGTCTTTGGCGTAGTCAATAAAGCAGAAGTAGATGTTTTTCTATAATTCTCTTGCTTTTTCAATGGATGTTGGCAATTTGATTTCTGGTTCTTGTGCCTTTTCTAAATCCAGCTTGAACATCCGGAAGTTCACATTTCACGTACTATTGAAATCTGGCTTGGAGAATTTTGAGCATTACTTTTCTAGTGTGTGAGATGAGTGCAATTATGCGATAGTTTGAATATTCTTTGGCATTGCCTTTCTTTGGAATTGGAATGAAAATTGACCTTTTCCAGTATTGTGGCCACTGCTAAGTTTTCCAAATTTGCTGGCATATTGAGTGAAGCACTTTCATAGCATCATCTTTTAGGATTTGAAATAGCTCAACTGGAATTCCATCACCTCTACTAGCTTTGTTCATAGTGATGCTTCCTAAGGCCCACTTGACTTCACATTCCAGGATGTCTGGCTCTAGGTGAGTGATCACACCATTGTGGTTATCTGGGTCCTGAAGATCTTTTTTGTATAGTTCTTCTGTGTATTCTTGCCATCTCTTCTTGATATCTTCTGCTTCTGTTAGGTCCATACCATTTCTGTCATTTATTTTGCCAATTTTTGCATGAAATATTCCCTTGGTATCTCTAATTTTCTTGAAGAGATCTCTAGTCTTTCCTATTCTATTGTTTTCCGCTATTTCTTTGCATTGGTCACTGAGGAAGGCTTTCTTATCTCTCCTTGCTATTCTTTGGAACTCTACCTTCAAATGGGTATACCTTTCCTTTTCTCCTTTGCTTTTCGCTTCTCTTCTTTTTTCAGCTATTTGTAAGGCCTCCTCAGACAATCATTTTGCCTTTTTGTATTTCTTTTTCATTCTTTAACATTCAATTCCTAATATATTGCCACCTAATAAGAGATTCACCTCTGGGCATGGTGGCTTATGACTTCTCCCACATGTGTAGGTGGGTATTTCCTGGATGACTATAGTCAACCCAGGGCCAGATTTTTACACCTACACAAATCCTATCCTCCAGTGAGAAAAGCAAGCTGAGAAGGGAACTAAAGTGAAAGAACAATGTGACTGGGATTGTTTAATATTATAATTTGAGGAATAAATAATGGAACCTGGAAAAAATAAGTGAAACTCATAGAATATGGAGGTAGAAGTATTGACTGTGGCTCTGGTTGCTTGTAGCTGGGCCCAAGCGTGCTAGTGAAAGGCTTGACTTGCAGAAGAGGAGCACGAGGCAGAACACGCAAAAGAGGGAGACAGAAAAAGAGAAAGACGAAAGGGGAAGAAAGGCCGCATAGCACCATTCATTCGCACTTTATTTTTTTCCTACGCAGTCTCCTTTAAGTATTCCTTTAATAGGTCCTCTGCTGTTGTTCAGACTAACTTCTTCCTGCCGTGTACCAGGGTCACATTTAGATTTTATACACGCACACACACACACACACACACACACATCTACAGGAGAAATACCCGTTTTCCTCCTAAAGTAACTTGATTCTCCAAATGGAGAGTCTTTCTCTTCTCTCTTTGTTTGGGGGCGTGTCTGGGTCTAGGTCGGGTTGCAGCCACGCATAGATCTCTGTAGTCCACGAAACAGTTCTTGCACCAATGCAGATGTGTGGGAAGACAGTGCCAAGGTGCTCACCGGTACACAGGCACCAACAGAGAACCAACAGGCCAGCGGATGCAGGATGATTAGGAGCCCTGCACGGCCCGAGCAGGCACTGGAATCATTCATTCTGAGGCTTCCAGGGCGGGTAATGACAAGTTTACCCACAGAAATGAAAAGCTATAGAATCCGCTTGCCAGTGCAGGAGACGTGGGTTCCAATCCCTGGGTTGGGAAGATTCCCTTGGAGAAGGCAATAGCAACCCACTCCAGCATTCTTGCCTGGGAAATCCCATGGGCAGAGGAGCCCGGTGGGCTACAGTCCATGGGGTCGCAAAGAGTCGGACACGACTGGGCGACCAAACAATGTCTCAGCAAGTCAATTTAAAAACTTAAATATGAGGAGAAGGAGTAATGGGTGAAAAGTAAATCAACCAGCATTATAGAATGGAGTCTTTGAGAGTCCAGTGAGTGTGACTGGAGGCCCTGGGAGAGGCAGCACACTTTATTGTATTCAGCACAAAGCCCCTAAAGCTGAGAGCAGGAAATCCTGTTGTTCCCGCCTGTGTCCTCAGCTGAGGTCCCCAGATACCATCAGTATTCCTGAGCTAGCCAGCCGAGACCTCTCTGACACGCGAAGGGGTGCAGGACACGATATGCTTTAGAAAGTTGGTAGAAAAGTCACTGTTGTTGAGGACAATAAGACATTGATCCAAGGGTGCTGTCCTAGGGGGAGATGAGAGAGTTATAATGATGACAAAGATTAAGGAGATCGGACTAGACCCTCAACTGAGCTTACAGTCTGCAAAGATGCTACGGAAGGTAGCTGAAGGCAAATGAAGATTCCCTGTCAGCCCAGCCCTACAGAAGAAACCATGAGTGTGAGGCCCAGCAAGCTGTGTTTTCACAAGCCCCCCTGATGCCTGGAAAGTTTGTACCCCTTAGCCCTTGGTGAGGTGTGTGGAAAGTGATTATTAATGACATTTTACACGTCAACATTTGTGAATAATTTACATGTCAGTTGCAAAGATTTTTTTAAACTACAGACCTCCAATCCACCCAACTCCATCTGAGTTGGAACCTTTGGGTGTGGCTTTGGGTGTCGTAGCCAAGAACACAGATTGCAAGTTCCCCCAGGTGACTCTTATGATCAGCCCGTTGTGGCGACCACTGGTCTATAAGAGCCAATTAACAAAAATTAAATAAAATCATGGAATTCTTGAAGGAGGTCCCTCAGAGAACAGGTTTCCCTACCCCCCATGAATCTCCAACTTTTAAAACTAACAGCAGAGGAACTCTGATGCCTGAAGCAGAAGAGATCACTTGACACCCTCCCACCCCCGCAGGAGCTGCTATGACTATAAAAATCTAGTACTCCCCTTGGTGTGACTGACTGTCCAAGGGCTAAGGAAGTCCTGAGAATGTAGGACTTCCAGTTTTAAAACGGGGACAGTCCCTGTTTTGTCTAGGCTCTGATCTATGCTACTTTCCAGGTCTGGCCAGCGGGACTGTCCCTTCTTGGCTTTGGGATGGGATGATGGTGTTGGTGTCGGTGGTGATGATGCCATCTTACTGCAGGATCCAGATTACCGTGTTTTTGTTTTTTAACTTTCTCTTTATTCCCTAATTCCAGACGGATGTAAAGAAACACTACCCTCATTTTGTGTGTTAAGATACTTTAAAATACTCTTGTAACCACGCCTTTGTATACATCTGCTCTGTTTTACAAGCCCTCAGGTGCGACATGCTGCAGGCTGACAGACAGAACCTTTGGTCTGGCTTCTGTGTAGCTTCATGGTATTTGCTGTGGACCTATTGTGTCTTGCTGAGGTCTGTGTATTAGCCAGAATTCTTTAGGTTGCCAGTAAAGGAAACCTAACCGCTCACAGCTGAGGAAAATAAAAGGATGGAAGGTATTGGCTCTTGCCACAGAAAAGAGCTTTGGTGGCAGCTGGATACAAGAAGCTCAGTCTCGTCAGGACTGAGTCTCTCTCTCTCTCTTCCTGAACTCACTCAAGCTGGCTCTTCCAACATGGTAACAGGATGTGCCTAACAGTTTCAGACACACACTGCCTTCTCTCAACAACCCGGCTGACTGCATCTCATTGCCGATAGCTTGTGTAAGAGTCCTTGGATTGACCCTCCTCGGGTTGACGTGTGTCTTGTGCCCATTCCTAAGCCAGGACTGTAGCCAGGACAATGGAGAGTTCTGATTGGCCAGTGGTAGGCATATACCTGCCCCCATCACATCTGATCATGCCTTCAACAGCGTGCACCCCGTTTTCCTCCTCCACCCCCACGCAGCTGAGCTCTAAGTACTATTTTGCCCTGAAACACCAGGCTGTGTGAGTCCAAGGCCATGATCATCCATTCTAATGTTTAAGACCTACACGTATTTGGCTGAAGCTTGAAGCAATCTGAGAACCAAGGACGGAGGCAGCGGGGTGGGTGGTGTGGTCCACTGGAATCATGAAGAGCTTTTGCTGGGTTGAGAGGTCTGAAATACAGAGCTCCTGAAAGTCAGGAGCTGGTGACTCACACCCCTTCGGCCCCATCTGGCCCCGCATTTTCCAGCTGGGTCTGTGACATGCGACTCGATCTTTTCTTCAGTGTGTTCCATAGGAAAGGCATAAATAGCCTTAGAGCTCATTTTCTTCCTTCCTTTCTTCCTGTAATTCATACTCAGGCCAACTCGGTTTTGTTCAAACCACAGCCTCTCAGGCTGGCCTGCAAGTTCAGACACAGCTGATTGTTTTAGTCTTCTCTTAAGCCAGGAGTAAAGTTGTACCTTGTGGCTAATTTTTAATCTGTACACCTGATCCCTTTGGAAGCTGAACTCTTAAATCAAATCAGCACAAAAATGCCAGCTCCCCTGAGACATCCGAATCATGACCTCCTAGACCTCTTCCCACCCGGACACACACCTAAGACCTTTCCAACTCTTACAAGAAGTTGCTTTCTTCTACCCATCAGTAAGGTAGTCTTTTGGACGTGAATCTGAGCAAACTCCAGGAGATAGTGAAAGACAGGGAAGCCTCGTGTGCTGCAGTCCAGGGGGTCACAAAGAGTCTGACACGACTTAGCAACTGAACAACAAGGCAGTGTTTGAGGTCTTAAGCAGTTTTTTCTTTCCTCTTCTTGATCAGCCTAATCTCACTCCATTTGATCCATTTTATTTATACATAATTGCATAATATATCCTTCATTTGGATAAAAAACTAGTTTAAGGACTGATGTTGGAGTTGAAACTCCAATCCTTTGGCCACCTGATGCGAAGCGCTGACTCATTTGAAAAGACCCTGATGCTGGGAAGGATTGAAGGCAGGAGGAGGAGGGGACGACAGAGGATGAGATGGTTGAATGGCATCACGGACTCAATGGACATGAGTTTGGTAAACTCCGGGAGTTGATGATGGACAGGGAGGCCTGGCGTGCTGTGGTCCATGGGGTCTCAAACAGTCAGACACAACTGAGCGACTGAACTGAACTGAAGGCTGTACAAGCATAGTGATGGAGCCAGGGTGTTACTTTTCTAGAGCTGCATAACACAGTACCAAACCTGTTGGCTTAAAATGACGAAACGTGTTCTCTCACCGTCCCGGAGTGAGTGAGTGAGTGAAAGTTGTTCAGTCAGGTCCAACTCTTTGAGACCCCATGGTCTGTAGCCCACCAGGCTCCTCTGCCTATGGAATTCTTCAGACAAGAATACTGGAGTGGGTTGCCATCTCCTTCTCCAGGGGGTCCTCCCAACCCGGGATCGAACCCAGGACTCCTGCATGGCAGGCAGATTCTTTACCATCTGAGTCACCAGTCCCACAGTCCTGGAGACTGCAAGTCTCAAGTCAAGGTGGTGAGGTCATGCGGTCTCCAGAGCCTCTAGGGGAGGAGCCCTGCTTGCCTCTCCCAGTTTCCGGCATGTTCCCAGATGTTCCTTGGCTCTGGTGACAAGACTCCAGTCTCCTTCCATCTTCACACTGTTGCCTCCTCCGCACGGGTCTCAGGCTGCACACAACTTCTCTTCTCTGCTCATCCGGCCCACAGCCATATTGGACTAGAGCTCACCCTGGAGACCTCATCATAACTTAAGCCTGCAAAGAACCTATTTCCAAATAATGCCACATTCACAGGTGCTGGGCATTAGGACCACAAGGTATCTTTTTTAGAGGAGAGAGTAAAGGACACAATTCAACCAATAACAGGCACATAAGAGAGAACAAGAGAGAAACAAGGGATGGAAAAAAATGACTCTTTGATCTTGGGCAACCCAAACGTGGAACCTCATCTCAGAGGCTGTTTGCCAAGAAGGTGCTTGAGACCCCTGCCAGGAGCATCTCAAGATGGGGGGAAAGGGCCTAGTAATGAATTTGACAGCTAAAAGTGGAAGGGACCCCCTGGAGGGCGAGGAGGCAGAGAAACACCCGCGTTCCAAGAGCCTACCGTGTGTTCCACCCATTTATATCACCTCGGATCCCCCAATCACTCTACTAAGTAACTACACTCATCCTCACTTAACAGATGGGAAAATAGAGATTCTAAGTCAGGAGAGCCAGGGCTGTGGGTAGAAGAACGGGATCGTCATCATTAATATTACCATTGTTTTTATGATTAATAGCTCTCAGTTCTCACGTGCCTACTGGGGGATCTTCCCAATCCAGGGATCGAACCTGGGTCTCCTGCATGGCAGGCGGATTCTTTACCAACTGAGCTACCAGGGAAGTCCACCAAGGACATTACCTGTTAATAAATTAGTTAAACTCCCCACAGTTCTGAGGAATAGACAGTGTCAGCCTTACACAGATGGGAAACTGAAGCTCAGACAGGTTAAGTCACTTACCTGAAGACAGTTAATAATGAACTGAGCGAGCATTCAAACTCCAACCATTGCGCCATGTCGCCTGGGAGGAGGGGTGGCATTAAGACACCCAAATTAACACTGACCTAGCTTCAGAGAAGGAAGCTGCCAGAAGAAGCTGAGCAGAATGAAACAAAGCAACATAAACAAGAGCGTGTTCCTGGGGAACAGGCGAGAGTGAAGAGGCGAGCTCGGATCCATGAAACAGAGGCCAGACTCTGATTGTTCCAAGGCACAGCAGGCTGGGCTCGGTGTAAACGTCTGTGCTGCCTGCCTGGAGAGGCTTCCTCTGCTCTATCTGCGCTTGGATGGCTGCAGTGTAGACGACTCACTTCTCTGGAGAAGAGATAAGAGGGGGGAAGGCTGGGGTCCCCAAGCCCCAGACTTCTGGGGATAAGCTGTCCTGTGTCCAGTGAGAGGGAGCAGAGGGGCCCGGGCGTGTTAACACTGCAGGAGAGGAAACCCGGGACACGGCGGGATAAGGGGAGCCCTGTGGCGAGCACTGCAGGTGGAGTGCGAGCCGTGGAGGGCCGGCCGGGCCGTGTGCTTGTAGATGGCAGCTGTGGACGTGGTGCCAACAAGCTGGCCTGCCTCTGCTGTCTGCCAGGGGCCCACCGAACAGTTTATCTATCGTTCCCTAACCACTGCGCTGTTTAAAGCCTTCGGAGTCCCCCCCTTGTTGTATGCGGGGGGAAGCCCTGACTCCTCTCAAGGCGGAGGCCCCTCCCGACCCAGCTTGGGCTTCCGGCTCCCAGTCTCCCGTCCCCCTGACCTGGAGCTCAGCCACATGCCCCGGCCCTGGGCCTCCTCAGCCCTTCAGTCTGCCCCCTCGGTTTCCCCGGCTCCCTTCCCACCTCTTTTCCTTCTTGGCCTCTCTGCCCTGCACGTGCCGTCAGCTCCCTCCAGAACGTCTTTTCACTCAGCTCTGTGATCATCTGCCGGCTCCCTCTCATCTTCCTTCAGGACTCCTCCTCTCCCCCAAAACCTCTTCTGATTCTCCCAGGCCTGGCCGACATCCCTTCCTCTCCACAAGCCCCCAAGCATACACCTCCATTCTGTTTACCCAAGCAGCCCAACCCGCTGTCTCCTTGCCCACCTCCCTCCCTCAGGGCGAGTGATGGAGAGGTCTTGCTCAGCATCTTGTTCATAGGCCCCCCAGCCCCGACTACAGCCTCTTGTACAGAGCAGGTGCTCAGTAAGCCTGTTCGCTGGCTGGTGACATTGAGGACGGGCAGGCCTGCAGCCTTCTGACTTCCCATCTCCTCTGAGAGTCTGTGAGTCTCTATTTCTGCTCCAGCAGTGAGGCACAGAGGACAGGAAGTTGCCAAAGCCAGATGATAAGACTTCTTCTGTTTGGGGCTGCCCACGTCGGCCTGGTCTTCGCAACTTGTAATCCGGGTATTTAAAAGAAAAACTGAACCAAGAGGAAAAAACATAGTTTTGATGAGGCAAGAGCTGCAAAAGAGCTAGCAGTGTAACAGTGACATGGCGTCTCAACCAGCTGTGGCGTGTCCAGATTCTATGGAGCCTCTGGTGGCTGTGGGATTGGGAAGGGTGGACGGGGGCGGGCGGCTTTGTGTAGGAGTCAAAAGGACAACTGTCAAAACTGATCTGAGTGTTTCAAAGCCTCTTCTCCCTCAAGGCATTGCCTCTAGAGGTCAGCCTGACACCTGAAATCCTCACCTTAAATGCTTTCTTCTTGAGGCTGGATGTACCGGAAGAGACCAGACAGAAAAGAAATATGTTACCCAGATGGTGTAACCCTTGAAGTCACGTTTGGCCATTAAATGTGTGTGTTAGTTGCTCAGTCATGTCCGACTCCTTGTGACCCCCATGGATTGTAGCCTGCCAGGCCCCTCTGTCCATGGGATTCTCCAGGCAAGAACACTGGAGTGGGTTGCCATTCCCTTCTCCAGGGGAGTCTTCCCGACCCAGGGATCAAACCCAGGTCTCTTGCTTTGCAGGCAAATTCTTTACTGGCCGAGCTGCCGGGATGCCCTTAATTGGCCATTAAGAGCCAATTGTAAATTAGTTTTTCATTGCCCAGACTAGCTCCTGAAGAACTGTGAATGATGAACATCTCAGTTTAGAAGGTTGGGTCAGACTCTGTACACTGCCCATCAGCTCTTTTGAACGTAGAGATACTCTGAGCTGTAGAGATTGAGGATTTTTAGCACAGATTTGCAAGGAAAGAAATTGAGCTGGGAGAGAAGTGACTTGCCCCAAGTTGTAGCTCATAAAGAGGGAAAGACATGGTTGGGCCTCCAGTCTTCACCGCCCCCACCTCCCACAGCACACCCCCCCACTACTGCCCCTCTTCACCCCACTTCACCTCCTGGTTCTGCTGTATCGGTGGAGAGATGGGTTGGGGGCTGGGCAGCGCGGGCTGGCTCCCCTTTTCCTAAATGTGGAGTCATGAAGGGCATAGGGGAAGGGGCTGGGGCCTGATGTGAGTGGAGGCAATAGAGAAGTTTGGCTGACCCTGCATAACTCAGCTTCCTGTCAGCCCTGACTCAGTAGCCCTGGACTGAAGCTGGCTGTCCGGGCTCCACAGAGAGAAAAGGTTTTCACAGCCTCTCTGCGTGAGGCTCTGAACACAGACTCAGGCTGCTGCCCGCAGCAGTTACTGGTTGAGTGATCAAAGGCAGTCAGGGAGCCTTGAAAAGCTGAGCGGGCTGGGTGGGGGGGTAGGGGTGGGGGGCAGTGGGACTGCTCAGTCAACAACCAGCCTGGATCCGCTCCCCAGCGCTAACCTCCCCTCCCCAGCCCTAACCTCCCCTCCTCCCCAGGAAGAGTCCATGCCAGTCTTGGAGGGAAAGTCTGGAGATAAATCCAAGACAGAGCCAAGCCCTCCCTACCTGCGAATTCTAATGTGTGCCTCATAATAAGAATTTTTCCACCCAGCAAACAGAGGCGGCCTTTGAACTCACCTGGGGGCCTCTGAGCCTTCTCCTGACCACACAGCAAAAGTGAACCACAGATATCTGCTTCCTCCTTAAAGAGCATTGCTCTTTGGGGTGGGTCTCTAACACCTATCACTGTTCTCTGATCTGGTAAGGACCATCCTCTTCATTGTATTTGGCTTCCCCGGGTGGCTCAGATGGTAAAGAATCTGCCTGCAAGGCAGGAGACACTGATTTGATCCCTGGGATAGGGAAGATCCTCCGGAGAAGGAAATGGCAACCCATTCCATTCTCTTGCCTGGAGAATTCCATGGACAGAGGAACTTGGTGGGCTACAGTCCATAGGGTCCCAAAGAGTTGGACACGATTGAGCGACTAACACTTTCACTTTCTTCTCATCACTGTGTAAGAGACTGCTGAATCAGCACCTACTGCAGAAAATTGCCTTCTATGTAACATACAAGATACAGACCCTACATCCAGGGGCATGTTTATTCATCGACGAGTGCTTACTGAGAACTTCTATGAGCCAGACTCTCCTTGGTACAGAAGAGGATGGACAAGCTCTCTGTTCTCGTGGAGCTTGTGTCCCAGTGGTGGGGACACAAGGAAGCCAAGAAAGCAAATAGAGACACTAGGCTGTAACCAGAGAGTGCCAAGTGCCATCAAGAAGCGAAAGTGGGTAGTGTGGCATAAGAGACCCTTCAGATAGAGAGGTCTCAGGAGCTGGGACCTGGGGGGTCCAGGAGTCAGAGCCTTGGAGCAAAGAGAATGAGGGGCATAGTGGTGTTTAAGGAACAGCGGAAGGCCGGTGGGCTGCAGGGCTTGAGCAGCAGGCAGGCTTGAGAGTTGTTAACACCCTCTTCTGTCACACTGACCCGGCCTTTTGATCTCGGCCTAAGATACCTTTCACCAGCACCGCTTTGCTGACTTCTAGATACTGGTATTTACAACCAGCTCGTGATGTTGTGTACTTTGAACACTCTACAAGTGTTCTTGGGGTTGAAAAGAAGATCCTCTCTCCTCCAGAAAGGCTGCTGGGAGACTTGGGGCAGGGCACGGGACTCAGGGCACTCTTAGTGTGGTTGGGCAGTCTGAGGTTCCCTGGAAATGAAGCCGTGATGGCGGGGAGAGGCAGCTCTGATTCCTCATGCAGAGCTAAAGTTGGTTCAAGTGCAGTGCATGCACACACACACACACACACACACACTCACACCTGCTACCTCAGGGTTCACTTTTCCATCTCCTCCACCTCTGTCCTATACACGGAGATAAGCAAGGTAACACCACAAGTATAAGCTGAAACCCCAAAATCCCCTCACACAGTGTCCCAGACTATATACTGTTGAAATAAGTCATAAATGTCGTGGTGTCTTGTTACCCCAACCAACTTTTCTCCATTTGGTTCAAAGCACTGATCAGCACATCTTCCGCATCTCCCATCCCCGACTCCCAGCAACTCCCTGGTAAATCTTAGATATTCCCTACGTGGGGGAGGGCGGATTTCTGGTCCCTCTTTCCAGGCCCCCTTTCCAACCACCCTGTCCCACACAAGATCTTTCACTGCCTTTCTTTTCTGATGTCTTCTCTACTTTTACTCAATGGACACGAGTTTGAGCAAACTCCAGGAGATGGTGAAGGACAGGGAAGCCTGGCGTGCTGCAGACCATGGGGCCGCAAAGAGTCAGACATGACCAAGTGACTGAACAGCAAGTACTTTCACAAGAACCTCCCAGATTCCTTTTGTTTCCGTTGGAAGAGCTGACTCCTAGCATTTGTAACTCTGACAGTCAGAAGGTCATGGAATGAGAAGTATGAGTTCTCCCCTCCTCTCCCCCATCCCTGAGTCTTAATCTTGTTTCTTTAAATATTCTCTAATGGGGGTGGGGGACTGGTGTCAGAGAAGAAAGAAGGATGAAAAGGAAGAGAAGACTCAAAAATACACAAAGGTACCTGCTTTCTGAACTTTGGAGCTGGAGAAGCTATAACCAGGATGGCAGGTGGGAGGGGACCTCAGGGGACAGTAACCCTTAGAATTCAGTCCCTGTGGGAGAAGTCACCATGAGGTGGCCGTTTGCCTTGGAGGAGGTACCGATGAGGGCGCATACTTCAGAACCATCCAGATGGTTCTGGGTGTTGGAATCTCATTTTATCAGCTGTGACCTGGAATAAACATGCCCTTAGTTGAAGCTTGGAATCCAGTTCGCTCTTCACGTTGAACAGGCGTGACTCTTAGGACAGGAGTGTGAACGATGCTGTTGGATATTTCACCCCAGGCCCCTTCCAAATGTTCTTCTTCCTTGAATGAGTCTACCTTGAATGTCTTCAGTAGGGCGGAGCTTCCCATATGGTGGACCTGGTGGGTTTTTCTCAATTGTCTGGACTTTGATGCTAAATGAGGCGCCTACCTCTTGAGAACTGAGGCCACTCTCATATTCTAGTATTATGCCCCCCACAAGTACTTATCAGTACTTTTTATAGCCAGAGATATGTCAGGCCCAGGTGGCACAAAGTCCACAGTTTTAAGAGAGTTTATTCTTACTGATTTTCTAAAAGAACAAAAAGGGGTTTCGGGTGGTAGGTCTCAGGAAGATCAATAGCAGCCCACTCATCTGTATCTATCGCTTGCCAACTGCAGCTCTACTTCCCCCTGTTATTTTCCTAACTCCCAAGTTATACCTCTATTTTCTAGTGGGTAAAGTACAAAAAAAAAAAAAAAGCCGAGGAAATATTTACTGTAAGCATCCATAGTTCACCTGAGAGCCTGGGTGAAGTGTCTCATGTGCTGTGCCAACTGTTCACATGTTTAGTCCATGTTACTGTTTTACTCAGGTGTCTTGCCTTTTAACTTGGAGTTAGACTAAAATATAGTGTCCTGAGCTTCATAATATTTCAGTGTATCTTTATTTTAGCCCATCTACTCAATTTTACATTTGATAACAGTAAAGGAAGTCAATTCATTCACTCATTTATCCATCCATCCATCCATTCATTCAACATTTATTACATTGTGTATAATGTGAGACGGCTGGATGGCATCACCAATGCAGTGGACATGAACCTGGGCAAACTTTGGGAGAGGGTGAGAGAAGAGAGGGCTGGCTCTGCAGTCCGAGGGGTCACAAAGAGTCAGACACGACAGGGCGACTGAACAACAACAAATGTGCCAAGGGGTGTTCTTAGCACTGTTGACAGAAAAGAAGTAAGTGGACAGACGTCTGTGCCCACATGGAAGTTACGTTCTAGAAGGGAGGATAAAACAACACAAACAGAATATACAGTGTGCTGCCGCTGCTGCTGCTAAGTCACTCCAGTCGTGTCTGACTCTTAGCGACCCCATGGACTGTAGCCCACCAGGCTCCTCCATCCATGGGATTTTCCAGGCAAGAGTCCTGATAAATATGGGACCATGATATATATATGGTCCCATATTTATCATATATATCATATATATGCTATGCTAAGTCACTTCAGTCGTGTCCGACTCTGTGCAACCCCATAGACGGCAGCCCACCAGGCTCCCCCATCCCTGGGATTCTCCAGGCAAGAACATTGGAGTGGGTTGCCATTTCCTTCTCCAATGCATGAAGTGAAAAGTGAAAGTGAAGTCGCTCAGTCGTGTCTGACTCTTAGCGAACCCATGGACTGCAGCCTACCAGGCTCCTCCGTCCATGGGATTTTCCAGGCAAGAGTACTGGAGTGGGGAGCCACTGCCTTCTCCGATATCATATATGTCCCCATATATATATATATGGGAGAAAACTAAAAATAAGTAGTAGTGGGCCGCAGCTTTAAACAGAGGGGAAAACCTTGCTGAGAAGGTAGCTTAAAACTTTAACCCACCTTGTTCATTTATCTGCTGTAAAATTCACATATTTCAGTGAAGAGATGGATGATTTTGACCAGTGTACACACCCACGACCCTAATCAAGCCATGGAGAAGTCCCATCTCCCTCCCCAGAAAGGGCTGCCCCACTGTTTCATGTCATTCTCCTACGCCCCACCCCCAAGACACCATAGATTTTACTTGTATCTCTATAGATTAGTGTTTCCTGTTAGAATGTCATGTACATGCAATCATATAGCATAAAGTCTTTTGTCCCGGGCTTCTTTTTGTCAACTTAATCCGTGTTACTGTATTTATCAATAGTTCTGCTCTTTATTACTAAGTATTAATCCACTGTATGAATATACCATAATTTATGTATTCAATTATTTATCATTTCTCTTCTTTCATTCTTTCTGTGGTTTCCATCTGGTATTATTTCCCTTTGGACTGAAGGACATCCTTTACCATAGTCTGCTGGTAATGAATTTTCTCAGATGTTGTTTATTTAAGAATGTCTTTATATTTTGAAGAATATTTTTGTTTCATATAGGACTCTGGATGGGCAGGATTTTTCATCCGATACCTAAAGAATGTTGCTTTATGGTCTTCTAGCCTCTATTGTTTCTGATGAAAAATTAGCAGTCATTTTAAACTTAGCTCCCCTGTATATAATTTGTCTTTTTTTTTCTACCTGCTTTCAAAATTTTTGTCTTTCTGTTCCGTGTTGAGTAGTTCAACTTTGATGTTCCAATGTAGGATTTTCTTTATCTTTATTCTTGAGCTTCTTGGATTTGTAAGTAATTTTTTAAAAATCTGGAATGCTTGACCGCTGTTACTTCAGATATTTTTTTTTTCCATTCTCGCTCTCTATTTTTTCTGGGACACGAATCACACATGTGTTACACTGTTTGTCTGATACTCTTCTACAGGTCCCTGACCCTCTGTTCATTTTTCCTTAATCTTTTTTCTCTCTTTGATGATTTCTACTGACCTGTTCCCAGCTTCACTGAGTCTTCTTCCATCTTCACTTTAAGGCCGTCCAGTGAGGGACTCATTTCAGGTAAAAGCACAGTTTTAGAATTTCCACATGACTCTTTTTCTGATACATATTTCTCTACTAAGATCCTTACATATTCATTCATTAGGACATTTTTTTAAAATTAATAAGTATATTTTTAATTTTAATTTTTTGAGTATATATTGTAAAACACATATGTTTTGGATTTTTTACCTTCTAAGTTCAACACTTGGTCCACTTTAAAATCAGGTGGGTTTTTTTCTTATTTCTTTTATTGTCTACTGTGGATTACACAATCTTAGTTTGTGTGTTTGCACATCTACTGATCTATGATTGACTACTGGACATTGTGAATTTTGCATCATAGAGACTTGGGATCAGCAATAAAACATCCTGCTTCGAGGAAAATACTCTATGTCTGCACCATGCAATATAGTAGCAGCTGTTAAACACTTGAACATGACTGAGGAACTGAATTTTAAATTTCATTTAATTTTTGTTAATTTAAGTTTAAATATTCACATATTTACCTCCCAGAACTGCTCAACCTTTATTATATTTGTTTCGGTTTCACCCTCATGGCAGCAGAGGTTTGGTAAGGCTTGGATGGTTCTGCCTGACACGTGTACAGTCCAGCTCTCGGCCATGAAATCATGAGCAAGCATCCCACACACCTGCATAGACTTCTAGGGCTTTGTTTCCAACAGCGGGGCTCCCCTCAAGTTCCCTTCTCCCAAGCATTAAACTTGTGTGCTGGTTATTTTCCATTGCCTGAAAAATCTCTTGTTGCTGTTCAGTTGCTAAGTTGTATCCGACTCTTTGTGACCCCATGGACTGTAGCCTGCCAGCGGCTACGAGGTCCTGGTCCTAGTCCACGGGCTTTTCTAGGCAAGAATATTAGGAGGGGTTGCCATTTCCTACTCCAGGGGACCTTCCCCACCCAGGATTGAACCCGTGTCTTCTGCATTGGTAGGCAGATTCTTTACCACTGAGCCACCAGGGAAGCCCCCAAAATATCTTAACATCATTATCTTATCCAATTTCCTAATTATCTAACATATAAAGTATCATGTAGTTATAGTACATCTGAATGGTTTTATTAACTTACTTTAGGAAATTAGATGATGAATGCAAACAGAATCTTGTTGAACCAGAAGCATTTACCATTGTCTCTGTGAAAATGTAGGAAAGAGTCAAGAAATACAGGCAGAGAGAAGTCAGGTGAGTCCTGAAATCCCAGGGCAGTAGCATCTGGGAAGTGAATGATGGCCCTTGAGCCCCAGGAAGGTAATGGATACATTACTCAAAGGTTTTGACTAATGCATGTGGTCTCACATTTCATCTGGCCCAACGTGTAACTAATTGGTCATTTCTATCAGAGCCCACTGGAGAAGAAAAACTTGTTGAAACAAGATGTAGTGAGCCAAGACGGGTCAGTCCTACCCCAAACATAAGCTGCTGTGCTTTGGAGATACCTGTGTAAAACATAAGGAAAGCCAGCTTTAAACCATAGGCTTTAAAGCACGTCTAACAACCCCTTGTGACAAAGGATCCATCTCTTTAATAGGATAAGAGCTGTGGGCAGGCTCAGTCCAGGCTGCAAAGAGAACTTTGGAAATGTTTTCTTCTTGTTTTGATTAAGAAAAGCTGGCTGAGAAGTTTCTGTTCTTCTTATATTAGAACAGGCAGAAAATATCCATCCAGGAAACAAAATGCAGTCCACAAAAAGAATGAGGGATGTGTGTATATTCTAATAAAGAATCCTCTCCAACAAAGAAAACTCAGCCATCAAATCAAGGTACAGCCAGAATGATGTTTATAGTATAAGATCATTAGTGTAAAAAATGAAATATAAGTATGCACAGACATAAAAGAGGCAGGCTCTGGGGAAGGGAGTTGAGTAGCTGAGAGTAAGCAGGGAACTTATTTTTCAGTCTATCCTTCAGCTCTTGAATTTATTTCTACATGTACTTAAATTCAGATAGGTTGTTTTTCTCAGTTGAAAATATTGAAAAGTTTAGGAGAGAAGAAATAACATCCATAATGAAATTTTCAAAAGAGCTGGAATGGGTCCTTCCCTTTTCCATTTGCAAAACAAGCCATAATCACGCCGGACGCTGGGACCTAAATGAGCATTCATTCAATAGATGAGGTTTAGGATACAGTGCTTCTTTCTGACAGTGCACTCAAGGGTCCCTGAGTGTATTCATTTGCTAGGATTGCTGTAAAAAAGTACCACAAACTGAGTTGCTTAAACAACAGCAATTTATTATCTCACAATTCTGGAGGCTTAAAGTCTGACATCAAGGTGTCAACGGGTTGGTTCTTTTTGAGAGCTCTGAAGAAAATCTGTGAGAGTGAGTAAAAGTTGCTCAATGGTGTCTGACTCTGCGGACTGTACCCCGCCAGGCTCCTCTGTCCATGGGGCTCTCCAGGCAAGAATACTGGAGTAGATTGCCATTTCCTTCTCCAGGGGATCTTCCCAATCCAGGGATTGAACCCAGGTCTCCTGCATTTCATGCAGCTTCTTTACCATCTGAGCCACAAAATCTGTGCCTCTCCTCTAACTTCTGGTGGTTTTCCGGTAATTCTTAGCGTTTCTTGGTTTGTAGAAGCACCACCCCCAGCCCCACCCTCATCTTCTCACGGTGTTCTCCCTCTGTGTGTGTCCAAATTCCCCCTTCTGTAAGGACATCAGTCATATTGGATTGGGAATGACTAATGACTTCATTTTAACTTACCTAATTACATCAGCAAAAAGCTTATTTCCAAATAAGGTCACACTCTGAGGCACGGGGAGCTAGGACTTCAACATATAAATTCAGTTCAGTTCAGTTCAGTCGCTCAGTCATGTCCGACTCTTTGCGACCCTATGAACCGCAGCACACCAGGCTTCCCCGTCCATCACCAACTTCTGGAGTCCACCCAAACCCTTGTCCATCGAGTTGGTGATGCCATCCAACCATCTCATCCTCTGTCATCCCCTTATCCTCCTGCCCTCAATCTTTCCCATCATCGGGGTCTTTTCCAATGAGTCAGCTCTTCGCATCAGGTGGCCAAAGTATTGGAGTTTCAGCTTCAACATCAGTCCTTCCAGTGAACACCCAGGACTGATCTCCTTTAGGATGGACTGGTTGGATCTCCTTGCTGTCCAAGGGACTCTCAAGAGTCTTCTCCAACACTACAGTTCAAAAGCATCAATTCTTCTGCACTCAGCTTTCTTTATAGTCCAACTCTCACAACCATACATGACCACTGGAAAAACCATAGCCTTGCCTAGATGGACCTTTGTTGGCAAAGTAATGTTTCTGCTTTTGAATATGCTATCTAGGTTGGTCATAACTTTTCTTCCAAGGAGTAAGTGTCTTTTAATTTCATGGCTGCAATCACCATCTGCAGTGATTTTGGAGCCCCCCAAAATAAAGTCTGACACTGTTTCCACTGTTTCCCCATCTATTTGCCATGAAGTGATGGGACCAGATGCCATGATCTTAGTTTTCTGAATGTTGAGCTTTAAGCCAACTTTTTCACTCTCCTCTTTCACTTTCATCAAGAGGCTTTTTAGTTCCTCTTCACTTTCTGCCATAAGGGTGGTGTCATCTGCATATCTGAGGTTATTGATATTTCTCCTGGAAATCTTGATTCCAGCTTGTGCTTCTTCCAGCCCAGCATTTCTCATGATGTACTCTGCACATAAGTTAAATAAGCAGGGTGACAATATACAGCCTTGACGTACTCCTTTTCCTATTTGGAACCAGTCTGTTGTGCCATGTCCAATTCTAACTGTTGCTTCCTGACCTGCATACAGGTTTCTCAAGAGGCAGGTCAGGTGGTCAAGAGGGACACAATTCAACCCATAGCCCCAGGTAACATTCACTTATCCAGACTTACCTTGCTGCAGAGGGGAAGTGTATTGAAATGTGTCCATAAAGCACATCTCCTCACACCCCAAGTGTATAAAGTGGATAAATGCTGGCACAGTTGATTACCTTACCATTTTCGAGGACATTACTATCCTCTGAGGAAAGAGAAAGGCTAAACTTGGTTAATGAAGAATTAATAGTTTCTACAGTCACAGCAGTAAATCGGTAGAACTGATTCCCTCACACGCTCATATCCTGTCCACACCAGCCAAGGGTATAGTCTATCTTTAATGTCTATTAAGCACCTACTGGTGCCTGACGCTGCTCTGAGAGCTGAGTAGAGTTGGACAGAGGATCCTCCTTCCCTTCAGGTGTGGAAAACAGACACCCAAAGTAATAATTATGAGATGTAAGTGCTTGTATAGAGATATGAACAAAAAAAGACCCCTAACTCCAGGCGAGAAAGCCTTCCTGTGAGAGGTGATGCTGGGGTTGACTCTTGAGGGTTGGCTCAGAGATAAAGGAGGTGGGTGAGGGCAGGGAGAGGCGAGAAGGAGAAGGGGATGCTGCGTTCAAAGCAGGAGAGATTCAGCCTCCCTTCCGGTGACTGCCGACCAGGATTGGAAACCCAGGAGTTGGCACTGAACCTCAGATGCTGCTGAGGTTCTGAAGCATTTCAGCCATCAGCCTGAGGGTTTTGAACTTCCTTATTCTATAGGAGGGCTTCCCTAATAGCTCAGTTGGTAAAAAAAAAAAAAAAAAAAAAAAAACCCACCTGCAGTGCAGGAGACCCCAGTTCAATTCCTGGGCCTGGAAGATCCCCTGGAGAAGGGATAGGATACCCACTTCAGTATTCTTGGGCTTCCCTTGTGGCTCAGCTGGTAAAGAATCTGCCTGCAGTGTGGGAGAGCAGGGTTCAATCCCTGGGTTGGGAAGATCTCCCACAGAAGGCAAAGACTACCCACTCCAGTATTCTGGCCTGGAGAATTCCATGGACTGTATAGGCCCTGGGGTTGCAAAGAGTTGGACACGATTGAGCGACTTTCACTCACTCACTCATCCTACAGGAAACCCTGGAGCATTTAGAGGAGTTACTTGGTCAGATTTCCTTTACAGAAAGACCTTTCTGAAAGAAAGTGAATAAAGGTGGAAGATTAAAGAGAGGGTAACATGCAAAGAAATTTTTGTAGATAAGGGAAACAATGAGCAATGAACCATGGTCATGATGACAGGAAGAGAGGGGAGAAGGAAGCCTTGTTTTCCCCTATTAGCATGCATACATTTCATTTCCTTAAATTTTTCTATTATTTTCCAGATTATGCAAGTTAATGCAAGCTCATTGGAAAACACTTTAAATGTGTATGAAATAAAACAAACTGCGAGAATTCTGAAACTCCTTAATTCCAGTTCAGGAATAAGCATGACTGTTTTTGTGTGTATACTATTAGATTTTTTTTTTTCAAGATCATATATGTGAACATATGTAATCATTTACTCAACTGTTTTTTGTAACCTGATTTTTCCACTCTATATATCTTATTTCCCTATTCCACTAAGTGAATTTGTATAACCTGATTTTTAACTGATATGACATATTTATTTAGCCAACCTAGGGGACAGATTTGCAAACTGTTTAAGGACTACAAATAGTGTGCTGAGGTGACTGATGAGCTGTTAAGGCGTGAAAAAAAAAAAAAAGGAGAAAACCAGGAAACCCCAACTTCCGGGCAGAAACTTTTCTCTCTGCAGTTGTCTTCCTGTTCAGGTCTGAACTGGAGGGATGGTCAGAGAAAAAAAGACATCCAAAAGGAGTTCGTGAATACGTGTCCTAGTCAATCTCAACAGCGGTGAAAATAAACACTCCTCGGGGCATGCAGACACAGCCCCGTGTTCAGAAACCGCCAGAGCATTCATTAAGAGAGATAAAAATGGCCTGCCCTGAAATCCTCAAAGGATGTGGGTAGATAAGACAAATGCACCCCTAAACACAGCTGCTGGCAGTCCCAAATCCAGCCACACCTGATGAGCCGTCTCAGAGACATGCAAGCAGAGACAGCCTTCTCCACCACGCGGGCAAGCCTCCCCGGGCAGTGCGGCCCTCCCCGCCTCTGCACCGGTCACTCCCCTGATGTCGTCCCCGCTTCCTGGGAGGGCGGCTTGTCCTGGCTCCTCCTTCTCCGAGAGGCTTTGTTTTTGCACAGCGAAGTGGGGAGGACAAGGAGTGGCCCTTTTCAAGAGGCGCCTCAGTCCCCGTGAGGCACAATAAGTCCAGCGGAGGTGAATAATGCAGCTTATTCATTTCCAAAAAATGAAAAGCAGAGCTATTTGGCAACAGACTAATTAATCAGGCACCTCACGATAGGTGCGACTTGGTTTCCATTGTCTAATGCAGCTCCTACCTACACTTCTGGGCCTCTTTAGAAAAGGTTTATGGTTGAAATATAACTTGTGGCTATTGACCAATGAGGAGCTGAAAGACTCCTTTTCATCTTATGAATGTAAAGTAATAAATTTCAGTCACTTTCTTCTTTATGTTCATGGGTCAAGTCTCCGAGCAGAATATAAATAATCTCTTCTCTTGCACCTGAGGTAGACTTTCAGAAGCCAAGGACCTTCCTACCTTCCTTCCTTCCCTTCTTCCTTGTTCTTTTCCCAAAGTGTTTGAACGATTTCTCTTCTTACTTTCTTTTTGTCTTAAGGGAAACCATGGGGTTTAGGACTATTCCTTATGTGGAGCTGATAGCAAGGCAGTCTCATAGTATTCTGCCAAAGAGAAAATGTGGGATGCACCTTTATCAAAATGCTCCCCATCATGCACAGTTAATTGAAATCACTTGTTCCCTCATTGAGCATTTATGGACCTGCTACTCCTTTCGTGCCTGGCATTGGATTAGGTGTTGGGAAAGTGTAGGGACCACTGCAACCTAGCCCCCAGCCCTGGCTTCAGGAAGCTCACAGTTGACTCGGGAAGTAATTTCAATAGGACTCGATGGATGATATAATGAAATGTAGCACAGAGTGCAAGATCAGATCAGATAAGTCGCTCAGTCGTGTCTGACTCTTTGCGACCCCATGAATCGCAGCACGCCAGGCCTCCCTGTCCATCACCAACTCCCGGAGTTCACTCAGACTCACGTCCATCCAGTCAGTGATGCCATCCAGCCATCTCATCCTCTGTCGTCCCCTTCTCCTCTTGCCCCCAATCCTTCCCATCATCAGAGTCTTTTCCAATGAGTCAACTCTTCGCATGAGGTGGCCAAAGTACTGGAGTTTCAGCTTTAGCATCATTCCTTCCAAAGAAATCCCAGGGCTGATCTCCTTCAGAATGGACTGGTTGGATCTCCTTGCAGTCCAAGGGACTCTCAAGAGTCTTCTCCAACACCACAGTTCAAAAGCATCAATTCTTCAGCGCTCAGCCTTCTTCACAGTCCAAATCTCACATCCATACATGACCACAGGAAAAACCATAGCCTTGACTAGACAGAACTTTGTTGGCAAAGTAATGTCTCTGCTTTTGAATACGCTATCTAGATTGGTCATAACTTTCCTTCCAAGGAGTAAGCATCTTTTAATTTCATGGCTGCAGTCACCATCTACAAAGGAGAAGCTAATTCAAGGGCTGTCGAGGTTGGTTTCGCAGGGAAGGTGCATATGACTGTGAGCTAACAGTGCATGCTAAGGGGTGGGATTACAAGAAAGCATGAAGTGTTTGAAGAACTGGAAGAACCTCAGGGGGGTGGAAGCAAAGGCGAGAGTCATAGGTACTAACTAGGAGACCCCCGCCCCCATCCTGCAGGTAATAGAGAGCCTCTGATGAGTCTTAAGGGTCTAAGAATAAGGATGATATGGTCAAATGTGCACTCAGTCAAATGTTCCCTGAACCTTTGTTCACTGCACCGCCATATATGAGTGTCATCATTTTACTAAGCTAAAAGCTGAAAGTCCCATTGGAAACCCTACCCTACAGCTCCTGTAGTGGAAGCATGAAGGTAGCTCAGGGTTTACAACCCTGGGCTGAGAAAAAGATCAAGGACATTTCGTAGATCTTCTTGCTTTACTTTTTCTGTCAGGGCAAAACCCATGTGAACAAAGACCCTCAAATGGTGCTCACGGTGACCAAGATTTTCTGTTTTAATCTTAGATCTTTCATCCTTAAATGCTCGTGAAAGACATGTTGCTTCTGGTTCAAACTTGGGCCAGTGACAAAGCTTTTCATGTTTGTTGACCCAATAATCAGCCATTGCACTCAAAGACTTAGAGTGGATCAGTGTAAAAACAGCTCTTAGTGCATCTGAACTCCAGCCCCCACCCCATAGGCCTGGGCTTGCTGCTGCCACGGGGCCGCTACCACTTCTTCCCAGGGAGGTCTGTGTTTCTTAGCCTGTTTTAACACTAATGTGGATAAACTACTTGTGTCAAATGTGGGTAAATGGCAAACTCACTTAGGAGATTAGCTCACCTCTGTTCCACAGCAAGAGTGGCTGAATGAGATAAACCCAAAGATTTGTGGTGAGACTGGTCTAGTGTCCCTTTTCAGAGAACGGCTCAGGGGTCCTTATGGGAAGGAGGTGGAGCCCCTCTCTTTCTGCTTATCTCAGGAGATCAGCTTTAAACACCCTCGTTTCCTCCAGTCAAGCATTCATTATGGAACCGTCATTTTCCATTTAAACATCGTTGAGCTCTTTATTTCTGCAGCCTTCAGCATGGAGATAAAAGGCTCTTAAATCATCCTGCCTCACTGCTACACTGTATTAAATAATCGCCATAGAATGAATGCTTTGTGGCTCCGCCATTCATATGTTGAAACTTAACCCTCAGCTTGATGGTTTAGGAAGTGGAACCTTTGAGAGGTGATTGGGTCGTGAAGGTGGGGCCCTTAGGAATGGGGTTAGTGCTCCTTTAAGGACAGCATAAGGTTGTGCCTTATGCCTCGTGAGGACACAGCAAAAGGATGCTGTCTATGAACCAGGAAGAGGGTTCCCACTAGACAACAAATCTGCTGATGCCCTGACCTTGGAATTACCAGCCTCCAGGGCTATATGAAGTTCTTCCATGGTGGCACTAGAGGTAAAGAAGCCGCCTGCCAATGCAGGAGATGTGAAACATGGGTTCAATTCCCGGGTCAGGGAGATACTTTGGAAGAGGGCATGGCAACCCACTCCAGTATTCTTGTCTGGAAAATCCTACAGACAGAGGAGCCTGGCGGGCTACAGTCCATGGGATTGCAGAGTCGAACACGACTGAAGTGACTCAGCATGCATGCGGAGCCATTTGAAATAGATATTTGCTTATAAGCCACCCAGCCTATGGTATTTTTGTTATAGCAACCTGTACAGACTAAGACAGAAAGTGCTACTGAGAAGTCGGATGCTGCTGTAGCAAATATTTTAAAATGTTGTGTGTGTACATGTGAAAGTTGCTCAGTCATGTTCGACCCTTTGCGACCCCATGAACCATAGCCTGCCAGGCTCCTCTGTCTGTGGAATTCTCCAGGCCAGAATACTGGAGTGGGTATCCATTCCCTTTTCCAAGGGATCTTCCCAACCCAGGGACTGAACCCAGGTCTCCTATATTGCAGGCAGATTACCATATGAGCCACCAGGGAAGCCCAAGAAGACTAGAGCTTAAGATGTGGAGGCATTGCGTAATGAGGATAATGGACAGGGACTGGGAGAATTTTGAGGTACATGCTAGAAAAATCCTACATGGCGATAAATGGACCAGGTCCATGGGGTCCCAAAGAGTTGGACGTGACTTAGCAATTAAAACAATAATAAGAGTGATTCTGGTGAGAGTTCTGAAAGAAAGGAGAACTGTAGAGACAGCCTTAGTCTTCTTAAATAATACCTAACTAATCATGAGCAGAATGTTGGTAGAAATATGGACAGAAAAGGTCATTCTGAGCGGTCTTAGATGAAAATGAGGAATGTGTTACTGAAAACTAGAGAAAAGGCCATCCCTGTTATAAAGTGCCAAAGAACTTGGCTGAACTGTGTTTGTGTTTTAGTGTTTTGCAGAAAGTGAAACTAGTGAGTGATGAAATCAGATGCATAGCTGAAGCTATTCTAAGCAAAGTGTAGAAGGTACAGCTTGTCCACTCCCTACTGCATATAGTAAAATTTGAGAGGAGAGAAAAAACTTAAAGATGGAGTTGTTAAGCAAAAGGAAAGCAGAATTTCAAGATTTGGAAGATTCTCAGCCTGTCCATATGGCAAAAAAATGAAGACGATCGCCAGGCGACTGTTTACTAGGAAATGAGTGTGGATCAGCCATCTGAGGCCAATCGCTATTCCTCAAGACTACGGAAGGATGACCCTGAAGGCAACTCAGAAGTCATCAAACATACCACTCCTATCACAGGCCCAGAGTGCAAGGGCCTAGGGAGCAGAGTGATTTCAAAGCGGCAGGGGTGAGGAGGAGGGGAGGGCACTTTTCTGGGTCAGGTGAGGCAAAATGCCCGTGGAGTGCCTCCAGGTGTGGGATCCCTGCAGAGAGATTCCCTTGGTTTGGGCTGCATCCAGGGGAACCGTGGCATGGACAGGGCCTGCTGGGAGAGACAGAAGGTCCCCGCACAGAGCCGTCATGGGGCAGAGCCTGGCAGAGAACTGTAGTCCGGACACGGATGGAGCCCTAGCAGAGAGCCACCAAGGCGCTGTCCCACAGACACATGGCAGGGGGCGACACTGCCACCCTAGCGGGCCTGGAAGGGGGAGCGTTGAACCAGAGTGTGCTCAAGTCTTAAGTTTCAACGCTGTTTACCTTGTTCGGTTTTAGACGGAGCTGGAACCTGACATCCCTTTCTCCTTTCCTGTTTCTCCATCAGGATGGGAGGTCGAGCCTCTGCCTGTCCTACCTTTGTGTCTGAGAAGCAACACAGCTTGTCTGGTTTCAGAGATTCACAACTGGGGAGGAATTCGCCGCAGGATGACTCATGCCTTGAGTCTTGCCCATTTCTGATTTAGATGATATTAAGATGAGACCTGGGACTGTAGACTTTTGAACTGTTGCTGAAATAAGACTTTGAGAGGTATCTGGGATGGAATGAAGAAATTTTGTATGCAGGATGAATATGGATTTCAGAGGGTCAGGGGCAGAATGCTATAGACTGCAGATCTATGTCCCCTGCAAAGTTCATATATTAAAACCTAATCCCCAGTGTGCTGATGTTTGGAGGTGAGGCCTTCAGAAGGCTGTTATGTCATGAGTCTTCGAGGATGGGATTAACACCCTTAGAAAAGAGACCCCAAAGCTCTCTTGTCCCTTCCTCTACAGGAGGACCTGGGGATAGAATGTCTGTAAACCAGAAAGCAAGCCCTCAGCAGACACCGCATCTGCTGGTGCCTTGATTTTGGACTTCCCAGCCTGCAGAACTGTGGAAAAATAAATTTCTGCTGTGTAGCCCCCAGTCCATAGTATTTGGGTTATAAAGAGATCCAACCAGTCCATTCTGAAGGAGATCAGCCCTGGGATTTCTTTGGAGGCAATGATGCTGAAGCTGAAACTCTAGTACTTTGGCCACCTCACGTGAAGAGTTGACTCATTGGAAAAGACTCTGATGCTGGGAGGGATTGGGGGCAGTAGGAGAAGGGGACGACAGAGGATGAGATGGCTGGATGGCATCACCGACTCGATGGATGTGAGTCTGAGTGAACTCCGGGAGTTGGTGATGGACAGGGAGGCCTGGTGTGCTGTGATTCATGGGGTCGCAAAGAGTCGGACATGACTGAGCAACTGAACTGAACTGAACTCGATGGACTGAGACAGAAATAGTTCTTTACACTGTGCTAAATTTACCTACCTTCCCCTGGGCACTTCCTCACCTGTGTCATGTTCAGACAAACTAGTGATTTGTGAAAAAGTTCAAAATTCTGTCTTCTCTCCTGTATTTCTCTGTTGCATCTCTCTAGGCAGAAGAATTCTCATCATTTTTGCTATGCTTATATCGCAGTTGCCAGTCCCTGCGATAATTTTGATGGACTTGCTATTTCTGTTCAATCTCCGTTGTGCCCCTTGGGAATGACCAGAGTCTATGCTACCTGCTGCTCCAGTGTGAGCCTATAGGATATTTAAGAAGAGAGGATTTGTGTTTGGTTTGATTTCGTTTTCAGTCTTTCCCCATCTCAAGAAACATGGGTAGATATAGTTTACCAATGAGGCTGGTGACTTCCATCCCTAGAGGTCTTGAAAGTTGAGTACACAATATTTCATCAAGGAAAGCTTATACAGTAAGCTGGCTTTTCAATGGATTACATAAACTACAGTCCCTACAACTCAGACCCGAAAGCAGATCTGTGTTAAGAAGGAGGCACTCACTGGCTTGGGGAACCAGCAGAAATCACAACAATACAGTTTGATGAACAGCAGTGAACACAGTCCTGGAAAAGGTCAGTTTTCATTCCGATCCCAAAGGAAGGCAATGCCAAAGAATGGTCAAACTACTGCACAATTGCACTCATCTCACATGCTAGTAAAGTAATGCTCAAAATTCTCCAAGCCAGGCTTCAACAGTATGTGAACCATAAACTTCCAGATGTTCAAGCTGGATTTAGAAAAGGCAGAGGAACCAGAGATCCAATTGCCAACATTTGTTGGATCATTGAAAAAGCAAGAGAGTTCCAGAAAAATATCTGCTTCTGCTTTATTGACTATGCCAAAGCCTTTGAGTGTGTGGATCACAACAAACTGTGGAAAATTCTAAAAGAGATGGGAATACCAGACCACCTGACCTACCTCTTGAGAAACCTATATGCAGGTCAGGAAGCAACAGTTAGAACTGGACATGGAACAACAGACTGTCTCCAGATCAGGAAAGGAGTATGTCACAGTTGCATATTGTCACCCTGCTTATTTAACTTATATAAAGAGTACATCATGCAAAATGCCAGGCTAGATGAAGCACAAGCTGGAATCAAGATTGCTGGGGGGAATATCAATAACCTCAGATACACAGATGACACCACCCTTATGGCAGAAAGTGAAGAGGAACTAAAGAGCCTCTTGATGAAAGTGAAAGAGGAGAGTGGAAAAGTTGGCTTAAAGCTCAACATTCAGAAAACAAAGATCATGGCATCCGGTCCCATCACTTCATGGGAAATAAACGGGGAAACAGTGGAAACAGTGACAGACTCTATGTTTTGGCTCCAAAATCACTGCAGATGGTGACTGGAGCCATGAAATTAAAAGACGATTGCTCCTTGGAAGAAAAGTTATGACCAACCTAAACAGCATTTAAAAAGCAAAGACATTACTTTGCCAACAAAGGTTCGTCTAGTCAAGGCTATGGTTTTTCCAGTGGTCATGTATGGATGTGAGAGTTGGATGATAAAGAAAGCTGAGCGCCGAAGAATTGAAGCTTTTGAACTGTGGTGTTGGAGAAGACTCTTGAGAGTCCCTTGGACAGCAAGGAGATCCAACCAGTCCATCCTAAAGGAAATCAGCCCTGAATATTCGTTGGAAGGACTGATGCTGAAGCTGAAACTCCAAAACTTTGGCCACATGATACGAAGAGGTGACTCATTGGAAAAGACCCTGATGCTGGGAAGGATTAAAGGTGGGAGGATAAGGGGATGACAGAGGATGAGATGGTTGGATGGCATCACAACTTGATGGACATGAGTTTGAGCAAACTCTGGGAGTTGGTGATGGATAGGGAGGCCTGGCGTGCTGCAGTCCATGCAGTCGGAAGAGGTAGAGTGACTGAACTGAACTCCAAATTTCATAGTCAGATCAAAGGGAAAAACCATTTTATGTTCTGTGGTTTATTACTGCTTCTATTTGGGCTACATGGGGCTTCCCTGTGGCTCAGTGGTAAAGAATCCACCTGCCAATGTAGGAGATGCGGGTTCAATCCCTGGGTCAGGAAGATTCCCCCAGAGAAGAAAATTGCAAGCCACTCCAGTATTCTTGCCTGGAGAATCCCATGGACAGAGGAGCCTGGCGGGCTACTCACCATGGGTTCACAAAGAGTGACCGCTTAGCGACTAAATCACCACCACCATTTGGGCCACATCAGAGAGAGGGCACCCTAACATCTCAGTGGTTTGGAGACTTGGCCTAAGAGCCAAAGGCAGAGAAAGAACAGGAAACAGGCTCGGCTCTGTGACATACTTGGTCTTTTCCGCTTGCCTTTGGCTCTCGTTTTTGCAGACGGTAAATATATCTGAATGGAAATTGTGAGTACAGTGGTTCCACCTCTGGTTTTTGCTTCCATGGGCTCTGCTTCTGCGGGTTCTGCCCCCTCCACAACCCAGTTCCAGTTTCCCTGGCATCCTCCTCCGCCTTTCTACAGGCCAGCTGTAGTACATCATTTCATATAAGGGCCTTGAGCATCCGTGAATTTCGGTATCTGTGGAGGATCCTAGAACCGCAATCCCCTCCAGATATTAACAGATGACTGTATTTGACTTCTGTTCTCAGCAGAGTTTGAGTAAAGCAGGCACAGGTGGCCTCTGCTACCTCTAGCCTGTCACCACCCCCTCCCATTTCCTCTACAAAGTCCCCCATCTCCTGGTGCCCTCTCCTTCATTTCAGGGCCCCACCCCCAGACATCTTTCAGATCCATTAGTCATATTAGCATCAGTGTTTGATAAGCTAAAGGTCATCTCCGTCCCAGGATAATATCATATCAATAGGGGTCAAAGTCTTAGCAAAAGAAGGAGTGTCTAACTGTGGAATTTTAATTATAATCCGGTAGAGTAGAGAACCAGCCAGGGCAGGCTATTCCAGGGCTTCTAAACTCCCATGATGTAGACCGGCACTGTCTAAAATAGAAGTCACTCGCTGCACGGGATGACTAATATTTAATTAATTAAAAGTAAATATAAATAAAAATTTTAAAAATTTCTAAAGGGCTTCCCTGGTAGTTCAGTGGTGGAGAGTCCACCAGCTAATGCAGTCCAGTCCCTGATCCAGGAAGATCCCACTTCCCTCGAAGCAACTAAGCTACTGAGCCTGTGCTCTAGAGCCCACGAGCTGCAACTACCGAACTCCTGTGTCCCAACTACTGAAGCCCGCCCACCCTAGAGCCTATGCTCTGCAACAAGAGAAGCCACTGCAGGGAGAAGCCTGAGGCCACGACGAGAGAGTAGTCCCCACTGGTCACAACCAGAGAAAAGCCCATGCAGCAACGAAGACCCAGCACAGCCAAAACTTAATTAATTTTAAAAAATTGTAAGTAAAAATTCAGTTCCTTAGTCACACTGACCACATTTCAAGTGCTGGACAGCACAAGCACCAAACATTTGCATTATCTCAGAAAGCTCCATCAGACAGGGCAAGTTTAGAGAACGACTTTCTTGACCTGTGCAGACGTGATCTACCCTTACCCCAGCACTGGATTTCTCAGCCTTGGCACCACTGACATTTTGGACTGGACCTTACTTTGTTTTCAGATGGGTGGAGGGGTTGTCCTGTGCGTTGTAGGGTGTTCAGAAGCGTCTCCGGCATCTATCCTCTGTCATTGTTGTTCAGTGCTCACTTGTGTCCACCTCTTTGCAACCCCATGGACTGCACACCAGGCCCTTCTGTCCTCTACCATCTCCCTGAGTCTGCTCAAACTCATGTCCATTGAGTCCATGATGCCATCCAACCATCTCATCCTCTGTTGGCCCCTTCTCCTCCTGCCCTCAATCTTTTCCAGTGAGTTGGCTCTTTGCATCAGGCAGCCAAAATACTGGAGCTTCAGCTTCTGCATCGGTCCTTCAAATGAATATTCAGGGTTGATTTCCTTTAGGATTGACTGGTTTGATCCCCTTACTGTTCAAGGGACTCTCAAGAGTCTTCTTCAGCATCACTATTCAAAAGTATCAATTCTTGGGCACTCGGCCTTCTTTATCGACCAACTCTCACATCTATATGTGACCACTGGAAAGACCATAGCTTTGACTATACAGACCTTTGTCAGCAAAGTGATGTCTCTGCTTTTTAATATGCTGTCTAGGTTTGTCATAGTTTTCCTTCCAAGGAGCAAGCATCTTTTAATTTCATGGCTGCATGCTGGTAACCCTTCTCATCCAGTTGTCATCATCAAAAATATCTCTAGGGACTTGCCCAGTGGTCATATGGTTACAACTCCGAGCTTCCATTGCAGGAGTCATGGGTTCTATCTCCTATATGCTGCTTGGTGTAGCCAAAAAAACAAACAAAAAGTCTCTAGACCTTACCAAACATCCCCCATGGGACAAAACTGCTCCATCTGAGAAGCACTGCAGGAAAGCTGGCTGGCATGTGGGGATCAGAGAGGCCAGCTATCAGCAACTTGGAGTGCTTGGAGGACGGGGACGCTGCAGGGGGCAAGCCATGCATGTTCCATGCGCTCTTGAAACATTACAGAGGAGAAGAATTTCAGAGTGATGTTTATAGCTGAGAAGGAGATTCTTCCTCTGGTCTTAGGAATTCCACTGATGCTGAGTTGCCACATGTGTCAGAGCTCTACAGAGCTGCAGAGAGGGCTGTAAATCAAAGGAAAGCAAAGAAAAGGCCCTGGGGGGCAGGTTGTGGGGTGAGTATCCTTATCCCAGGAAACGGGGTTCGCCCCCACTTCGCTCTGAGATTTTCAGCCTGGCGTGCTAAGCCCTCTGTCCCCAGAGTGGCCATTCATGCACCAAACGGCCGTAACTGCCTCATCAGCAGCTTGTCAGCTGTAAATTCTAATCCCAGCCCGGGTCTCTCTTCCCAGGACCAAAGGCATAAAGATGTTTGCCCTTGCACAGGCCTTTGACATGTGCTAGGCCGCATCTGTTTATTTGTCTTAGGGCCCTCTCAAGAGCTTAGCACCTCTCTGTGACCCAGGCGAGGCTTTCTGGGCTCTGCATTCCTCCTGACCATGACATCATGCTTGTACCTCGCCATTGGAGACTGAATCCAAAGGCCGGAGAGGACTTAAGAGTCTCAAACAAGCAAATGTTTTCCATTATTGAAGATGTTAAGGAAACCAAAATCTGAAATATTTACGGCCACAGCCTCCTCTGTGGGTCGTCAGTGACCTCTTCCCTTTCAGGAGGCATCTTACAGAGGGGGCGCCCTGGCCAGCTGCCCCCGAGGCCACTGAGACTGCAGAGCTGAGTCAACCATTCCATGGGAAGACTGGTGAAAAGTGTATTCGCCACACACGCCTAGCTGAGATGACCAAAACCAAACCCAAGAGAAGTCCAAGTTTACCATAGAAGGCAAAGCAGAGACCCAGGACCGCCCTGTGGGCTGCATACCTGCATTCTAGAGTTAGCCCAAGTTGTTTTCCTGTCTTGAGGGACGATGTCAATCATCTCATAAGTAAATGAACACCATCATTCAACAATTCTGTAAACATTGAGAGAAAAAGGAAACCGCCCCACAAAATACTTTATGTGCTTTAGACAGGGGTAGGGATGGTTACTCGGGGACTTCTGGTGTCACCTCTCCTCCTGCCTTTTTTTCAGGGTCTATCAGACCTAAGTGGCTCCATGCAGAAATTCTGCCTGATGCTCTGGCACCATGGGAAGCACTGCAGCATGGTCTGAGCCCCCTTGTGTGTGCCCTGCTGCTGCTGCTGCTAAGTCGCTTCAGTCGTGTCTGACTCTGTGTGACCCCATAGACGGCAGCCCACCAGGCCCCGCCGTCCCTGGGATTCTCCAGGCAAGAACACTGGAGTGGGTTGCCATTTCCTCCTCCAATGCAGGAAAGTGAAAAGTGAAAGTGAAGTCTCTCAGTTGTGTCCGACTCGTAGCGACCCCATGGACTGCAGCCTACCAGGCTCCTCCATCCATGGGATTTTCCAGGCAAGAGTACTGGAGTGGGGTGCCATTGCGGCCCCATGGACTGTAGCCTGCCAGGCTCCTCTGTCCATGGAACTTCCCAGGCAAGAATACTGGAGTGGGTTGCCATTTCCTCCTCTAGGGGGGTGTTTCCTACCAAGGGATGAAACCTGTGTCTCTTACGTCTCCTGCATTGGCCGCTGGGTTCTTTATCACTAGCGCCACCTGGGAAGACCTCTGCTGCTGCTAAGTCGCTTCAGTCGTGTCCGATTCTGTGTGACCCCACAGATGGCAGCCAACCAGGCTTCCCCGTCCCTGGGATTCTCCAGGCAAGAACACTGTAGTGGGTTGCCATTGCCTTCTCCAATGCATGAAAGTAAAAAGTGAAAGTGAAGTCTCTCAGTCGTGTCCGACTCGTAGCGACCCCATGGACTGCAGCCTACCAGGCTCCTCCGTCCATGGGATTTTCTAGGCAAAAGTACTGGAGTAGGGTGCCATTGCCTTCTCCGGGGAAGACCTCAAACCCTGTTAATAGTATTAGTATCAGTCGCTCAGTCGTCTCTGACTTTTTGCGACCCCAGGGACTGTAGCCCACCAGGCTCCTCTGTCCATGGGATTCTCTAAGCAAAAATACTAGAGTGGGTCACCATTTCCTCCACCAGGGAACCTTCCTAACTGTGCCTAAAGGAGACTTCATTTATATGCATTAGAGGATACCCCAGGTTAACCTGTTATAGAAAACTGTCTCTTGAGTCTTTAAATTCTATACCAATTCTAATACCTCTGGTTGGCCGACTGTTTGTTTCTTTATTTAGGTTTTAAGGTGAATGACCTGGGGATATTTGTTTCCATCAACCTGATTGCAAATCTAAAAGCACAGTTGAAATGTCTATTTTTCTTGCCATCCTCAGAAGAGATTGCTGCAGATCTACTCTATGATTCTCATTCTTTTCAGCTTACAATACAAATAGATTATTATTTTTTGCCATCTATGTCTTATAATAAAGCAGTGCTGAAAAATTAAATAGAAGAAAGTTCAGTTGCCGTATAGGCTACTAAAATGATTTGCTGGTGGTGATTTTTAAGCTTGATTCTAAATAGATTTATGAAGAATGGCACTTGGAAGACGTGGTTCAAATTTTGCTATTTAAGGTATCTTGAAATTATAGGCTCACTCTCCCTAAAATTTCAGAAAGCGTAGAGCTGAGGCTCTTAAGTGTATAGCAGTGATAAAAGCTTTCATAGTCATTTCTAAAAAGCAACACTTCATAGTTGTCTCTCTCCAGTGGTTCTCTAATACACTTGTAGAAGGAAGGCAACAGTTCTTTACAGGTCATAATTAAAAGCCCATTCTTTTATGCAGTGTTCCTCGGTGGGGGTGCTTCTAACTTGTGGGATAGGACGACTCTTCATTACGCAAATGTCTCTGGCTCATTGCAGGGCCTTTAGCACCCCCAACTTCTTGGCACAAAATGCTAGTGGTGTCTACCTTCCACTGAAGTTTAGACAGCTAGTTAGTGTCCTGGCACTCTGGTGCCCATGTCTCACCAGGAATGCCTACTGTCCCAGTAAAGTTTTCAGCAGTAATATCTTTGCGACCCCATGGACTGTAGCCCACCAGACTCCTCTGTCCGTGGGATTCTCCAGGCAAGAATACTGAGGTGGGTAGATTCCTCTGGAGAAGGGAATCTACCCAACCCAGGGATCAAACCCAGGTCTCTTACATTGCAGGTGGATGCTTTACCATGTGAGCCACAAGGGAAGTCCTCACCCCAAAAAGAGTCCCAATTTGGATAATAAATAATGTGATCATCCTACTTCATACCCAAGTCCCTCTAACCATCAGTTTATCACTTTTACCACTCCACAACCCTCCCCCTTTCTCTTTTTAATGATTCTCAAAACTTTTCCTCCTCTCTGAGTCCATTTCACATGCTTTCATAACTTGGTCATCCTCGAAGTTTGGGTGGCTATAAATGACAACTCCAGGTCCGGACTGCCTGCACTATGGGGCCTTTGGCTCCTGAGTGTGCGAGGAAGCCAGACACCCCAGGAGAAGGATCAGTGGGTCCCAGGCAAGTCCTCGGCCTTGACCAAAGCCTTGGAAAGCCCCCCGTGTGCTCCGACATCCACAGTAAGCAAGGCTGGAGGTAGATGGGGGGCAGGAAGTCTGGTGAACATCCGTGATATTTTTTTTTTAATGAATCCAAGATGAACTGAAAAGAAATACACTGTGAAACACCACCCATTCGGTTGTGAAAGTCCAGTATGTCCAGATGACTCAAGCGTAGTGTTCATACTCCGTGGTAATGCTTTGAAATCCTTTGTGAATAATAAAAGTTAAATATAAGCAAGAAAGTGTTTCTCATAACAAAATAAAATCCCCTTTCCTTGTCTGCCCCACGGGGCCAAAATACCAGTGCCCGTAATTGATATATCAGTACCACCCTCAAGAATTTCTTAAATGTCATAAACCCACAATGCAGCTTTGGTGGAGGCCCCCAGCAAGCTGTAATCGTGAGCTGTGGGGAGCCTGGCTCTGCAGCTGTGCTTGCTTTCCCTATTGCTGTTAAATCTGCAGCAGAACTAAATACCTGTGCAACAAGACCTTCCCATACCAGAGCTCAACAGACTTGGGAAACACTGGTTAAAATGAAAGCTGGTTCCAAGGAGAGTTGGGAGATGAAAAAGGCTTCTTTTTTAATGTAAGGAATTTTGCTCTTCTATTTAATTAAGAGGCCATTGCACAGACAAGTCTGCCTTCTAACAAGCTCTCTTCCTGACAACCTTGGAAAATACCTACTCACCAACTTCGTTTACTCCGTGGCAAACAACACGGGCTCTGTTGTACAGCTTGGGCAGCTGTGTGATCTTAGGCAAGATCTTACCTAACCTTCCTTGGCCTCAGTTTCCCCAGTTGTGAAACAAGGGCACTAGTGCCCGCCTTATAGGTACCAGTGGCTGTCGTGAAGCGGGAAGGCCATACTGCGTGTGGAGTGCTCAGCATCGTGCTTAGTCAGTCGTTCACACAGTTGTGTCCTGCTTTTTGCGACCCATGGACTGCAGCCCGCAGGGCTCCTCCGTTCATGGGATTTTCCAGGTAAGAGTACTGGAGTGGGTTGCCATGCCCTCCTCCAGAGGATCTTTCCCTATCCAGGGATCAAACCCACGTCTCCGGCATAGGCAGGTGGGTTCTTTACCACTGAGCCACCTGGGAAGCCCTCAACTATAAATACAGACAAGTACTGACATGGACTGTGAAACAGTCTGTAGATATTGTGTTGTGTTTTGAAGCATGGAGAAAAATTTTCCCGGCAGAGAAGGTGAAAAGACTTCCCAAGATTGCTCAGGATATGTAACCACATACCTGGATGAATGGAAAAAGATGATACAAATGTTTGCTTTGGCACTGGCCTGATTTTTACAGAATACATTATGACTAATTTTTTAAAAATATATTTATTTATTTAAAATAAACAAAGCTACAGCTTTATTTATTTATTTATTTAAATCTATGTATGTATGTATGTATGTATTATTTTGGGTCGTGCTGGGTCTTCGTTGCTGGGCGGGCTTTTCTCTGGTTGCGGCCAGCGGGGCTCCTCTCCGGTTGCGGGGTGCAGGCTTCTCACTGCCACGGCTTCTCTTGCTGCAGAGCACAGGCTCAAGAGCACAAGCACTTCCGCAGTCATGGCTCCTGGGCTCCAGAATGGGAGCTAGCTGCGCTGAGGCCTAGCACATTGGTATCTGTAAGGCAGGCACTAGTATCCTTGTTTCACAACTGGGAGAACTAGCTGCTTCCCAGACCAGGGATGGAACCCGAGTCTCCTGGAATGGCAGGTAGATTCTTAACCTCTGTGCCACCAGGGAAGCCCCAACTATGACTAATTTAAAAATACAAAGCCCGCTGTTTGTAAGTTCTTTTTCTCCTTTCCCTCAGCCAAGCAAGCAGAGCTGGGGACACTGTGACATCAAGTCTCGTTAGGTAAACAGAACACATTTCCCTGAGGTCCAGGTCATTCATTGGGTCTTCTCTGCCTGGGGGCTTGGCCCAGACCTGCCAAGAACAGCACTGCTTACAATAGAGCGACTCCCAATGGAGCCCACTCTCCAAAGGACTCTCCAGGTTCCCTCTGACCTGCACGGAAAGATTGCTGCTTAAAAAATTTCAGTGTAAAAAAAAAAAAAATTTCAGTGTAAACCTTAATACTCAGTGTTTCCGGAAGAGCGCTGTGGGAAGGTCCGCAGTGTTGGGGTCGCAAAGAGGTAGACAAAACTTCACGACTGAACAACAGTAGTGTTGGGGTTCCTACCCCACATCCTAATTGCCAAAAACACTGGCCTTGTAAGAGACAGATCACAGACCCTCAGAAGCTTCAGCTGGCTGGGGCCCAGATTTTCAGATATGGACATGATGTTTCCGGTTGAATGGAAGTGATCATTGCAAATATCTCCCCAGGAAAACTAGAAGGAGTGAGGAAGTGGGACCTTGGAGGTGAAGGGCAAGGAAAGATACACTGTCAGGAGCCAAGCCAGATAGAGGGTGACGGGGATCAAACCCATGGGGGGCTGCTCCAGGCCAGGGCTGGTGGGGAACACAGGAGTTGCGATGATTCCATCTCCTCCTCCATCATCACTGGTTCAGTGCTGCTGCCGGGGGACTTCAGACTCTGGGCACTGCCTGTGCGCACAGACAGATGGATTCTACAGCCAGAAGGCCGTCCACCGTCACTGTAGGAAGAAAAGTGTACAGGCAGGGCCTGGGCAAAATGAAAATGTGGGAGCCCTTTTTTAAAAAGCAGGGGAAGAGGTGTCATTAGAGGCACTAAAAGAAAAGCTTCTCCTTTCTTCCACAGTCTCTCTCCACTTGTCCTGTTTTTATTTTTAAAATGCCGCTTTTGAATGCCACTCTAATTCAAGGAAAATTTAAATTTTAAATTGTTAGCATAAATTCTACCCCTTTCATTTCAATGTTGTGCAGTGCCTGTTTTAAATGCAAATAGAAGAGCATTTAACACGTATGCTAATCAACAAAATTACACAATTTGCATATTCCATTCTTACCCTAACGGTGGAAAGACTGCACCCAACTAAGTCACCTGCTTTTATTTCATGTCTTGACACGTGCTCATTGTACCAGCAGTGTCTCTACCTTCTGCTTACTGATATGTAAGGAGGGATTGAAAGGGAAGAGATGATGAGTGGCCATCTTGCTGCTTTAGGCCATGATTTCTGGTGAGCTGTTGGGGAGGGGTGAAGAGGAAAGAGGAAAAGAGAGGAAAAGGGTTGAGAGAGAGTAAAAGCCTCTGGGGTCCCTCTCACATCCCTGGAGGCTCAACCAGGTGTCTGATGCTGTTTAATTAACCCACGTCCGATTCTTTTACAACCCCATGTAGCCCACCAGGCTCCTCTGTCCATGGGATTTCCCAGGAAAGAATACTGGAGTGGGTTGCCTGCTCCTCCTCCAGATGATCTACCCCACCCAGGGATCGAACCCGTGTCTCCTGCATTGGCAGGCAGATTCTTTACTATTGAGCCACCCAGGAAGCCCCTATCTGGCAATACTGTGTCCAAAAATCTAGTCCCCACTGGATGCCCATTGACTTTACCTGCTCCTCTGCAGTGAGAGAGCATCTGAAGGGCTGGTGGGTTCCCCCAATTCAGGCCTTAGGTGCCGGGACCCAGGCCACGGTCAGCCTACCTGCCAGTCATCCGCAAAGTGCTTCCATCACTTTAGCTGAATTATGGGAATTAGCCCAATAATATTGCATCTGTTTGTCCACAGATCCTTTCAGAAATCTTTGGCCTTCCCGGGAGAAAGGGAAGATTCCCTTTCCTGGAATCTTTGCCTGCCCTGGCTTGATCATGAAAAACCTGGATCAGCCCGGAAGTTGGATGTCTGCTCACTTGAGCTTTCAAACAGTCTGGCAAAGGGAAGGAGTCCAAGCCACCTTGGTATGAAGTGTTTCCAGCAAAAAATATTAGCACACCCGAATAAGAATAATATCTGGAGGGCTGGGTTCCCATTAGAAATCGGCAAATAAAGCCAGAAGAGCCCCTAGGTTCAGATCTACTTTAAGGGAGCATCTTGGCCGAGGCAGGTTTGAATTTCAGACCTGGGTTTCTCCCAGCTCCCTCGAGACACCAAAGAGAAAACCTGCAGAGAAACACAAAACGCTGCTCACTGTACCTGCTACTTGTTTGCAAGCAATTGTGTGTCTGCCCTAAAAGCCCCACTGGGTTCACCACACTCTGAAATCAGCCTCTGTGATGTAACACGCCCAGCTGTCTGCCCGCACTGCCTGCAGGGTTCGGCATCTCATGAGTGCGGTGGTTGCCCTTCTCTGATCAAACTGTGGCTGCTGGTGGCTCTGGCTTTCATTCAGTGAGCTGCAGCTTCAAGAAAGAGCCAGTCCTCTCCTGTGGCCCCGATCTAGCATAGCTACTGTCTCTCATTGCTCTTCTGTGCACCCACCTTTTTCAGAAAGACAAACCCTATTCGTGGTGGTGCCACCAATGTGATGGACCGTTCAGAAGACAGGCTGTCGATTTCCTCCCTCCCTCCCTCCTTCCCTTCCTTCCTTCCTCTCTTCTTTCCTTCCTTCCCTTTTCTCACTCTCTTTTTTTAAAATAGTTGACAACACACTGTGTGTGTGTATATATATACAAAGAAAGTGAAGTCACTCAGTCGTGTTTGACTCTTTCCAACCCCATGGACTGTAGCCCACCAGGCTCCTCCATCCATGGGATTCTCCAGGGACAAATACTGGAGTGGGTTACCATTTCCTTCTCCAGGAGATTTTCCCAACCCAGGGATTGAATCCCAGTCTCCCAAATTGTAGGCAGACGCTTTACTGTCTGAGCCACCAGAGAAGTCTCTTTCTTTCTCTCTCTGTCTATATATACATACATATATATATATATATAAAGTCTCAATATATATATATATATAAATTTGCTCAGTCATGTCCGACTCTTTGAAACTCCAAGGACTGTAGCCCACCAAGCTCCTCTGTCCAAGAGGATTTTCCAGGCAAGAATACCAAGTAGGTTGCCATGCCCTTCTCCAGGGGATCTTCCCAACCCAGGGATCAAACCCAGGTCTCCTGCATGACAGGCAGATTCTTTACCATCTGAGCCACCAGGGAAGCCCAGTATAACATTGTTTAAAAGTCTCATAAGAGGCACAGTCTCCTTCCTATTAAGATCTAGGCTTCCCACCCACAACTCCCTGCCACCTACACATTCATAGACACAAGTAAACTGCTGGTATTAATTTATCTGTTTCACTTGCCAGAATTTTTTTCAATGTATATGTAAGGAAATTTGAATGGCTGTCCTTATGCCCCAGTGATGGCCTACAAAACCTGCTGTCCTGCCCCATGCTCTCTTCACTTAGCAGCCTTTCCATACAGAAGCACTGCATTCACTCCTTTTTATAGCACCGTAGTACTCCAGTTGGGTGCATGTGTATAATTTATTGGAGCCTGGTGGGCTGCCGTCTATGGGGTTGCACAGAGTCGGACACGACTGAAGCGACTTAGCAGCAGCAACAGCATATTAATAGAAATGTAGATTGTTTCTGATATTTTGCTCTTACCAACAGTGCCTTACCAAGTGACTTTCTACTATGTCTTTTTTGAACCTGTGCAATTTTGTCTTTTCATTCTGTTCATGGGGTTCTCAAGGCAAGAATGCATGGGATCACAAAGAGTCAGACACAGTTTAGCAACTGAACAACAGTTTTATCTGCATGCCATTTTCCCTGCACTATACAAGTTTATCTGTCTCACAAATTCCTGCACATGCTCCTGCTGGGTCAACAGGGATGTGCACGTGTAATGCTGTCACACACACTGCAGTGGCCACGCTCCCTCCAAGGGTGTGGCAGTGCTGGCTGTGGCTCGTCCCTGAGGCTTTCTGGGGATGAGAAAGGGGTTAGAGAGTATGGGTGGTTATTTAACTGGAGAACTGGGCTCCCCCATTGCAGCGTTCCCAGCTGTAACTGTTGAAATTCTTATTTCAACTCAAGTAGGGAATATTTTTATAGTTTAACTAAATAAATTAAGACTCCTTTGGCTGCAAGTAATAAAATACAGTTCAACTCAGCCCCGTGGCGGGTGGGGCAGTGAGAAAGGAAGGGAGGTGGTCATCATCGTAAGGACGAGGACCCCAAAGCAGACAGGCAGCCCTGCTCCCAAGCTCGCACTTGGAGAGGGACTGCATGAGTGACTCAGTGGGCGCGTGAAGGACGTTGAACTTGGGTCAGCCATCCACCCCAGGTCCAGGCAGCTGTGAACAATAAAGCATGTTGTTGTCCAAACCGAAATCTGGAACCTACCACTCTGAGTGAGCAGAGCGACTGAGCAGATATTCCAAATGGCATTGGCTACAGCCACAAATGACATGATTTATCTTAGTCACTTGAATCGTATAACAAAAGAATTTACAAAAGTAGAACAGACATGAAACGGGTTCTGAATGCCCAATAAATCTCTCATTTAAATCACACTAGCGGTTTCTGAGGTTATCCTATCACTGTGGCAAAAATGAGTCAGGTATAAAGAGGCCAGATCCTCACCTCTGCTACTGTTTCTGCTCAGCAGGTAGTTTCCTAATAACTGGGTTATCAGAGAAGACTTTTAGAATAAAAAATTTTTTCTAACATTTTTAAAAACAAAAATTTCTCTTTCATGAGTTAAAAAAAAAAGAAGACCATAGATTTCAGCCTGGCCTATAGAGCATATTTATTTCAAAGTGACGTGTGATGTCACTTTAGGAAAGTGAGCTGTTTCTTTTTTTCAACCTAAAGACCAAATGGCCAGGGAGAAAGCAGCCAAGACTCTGAGTAATCTTATTGAGGGTTCAATTTTCTAAGTATGACCTTATGCTAGCAACAGCTCCTAAGGAACAAGAAAACAAGCCGAGCGAGGAAGTCTCGCTTCTATGAGACAAGAGCCTCCAAGACAGCAACGTCTGAAGGCAAATTCTAATTACATAACAGGAGTGAGTCATCAATGCCATCAGAGATTACAGACAGCTAAGCGGTCACCCGCCCTCTCCCTGCAGTTTTGAAGCACGTAGGCTCTCACGGACCTCATCCACTCCACACCTGACCTTCACTCTCCCTTCCTTTATTTTCTTTTGTCCCCCTTTTATTTTCCATTTTATGTTGTGTTAGTCAGGGTTCTCCATAGAAACAGACACAGTAACATGAACACACACACACACACAGACACACACACATATATATGTTTTATTATAAGGAAGTAGCTCATGTGATTATAGAGATGGGCAGGTCCTAAGAATCTGCAGGGTGGGTAGGCAAGCTGGAGACCCAGGAGAGCCAGCGATTTAGTTCCAGTCCAAGTCTGATGGCCTGAGAATGAGAAAGACTGAGGGTGGAGTCTGAAGTTTTCCAAAAGCTGAGAGGCCCAGGAAGAGCCAGTGTCTTCAGTCAAAAAGCAGGAAAACACCAATATCCCAGTTCAAAGACATTCAGGAAGGAGGGATTCTCTCATCCTCGGGAAGAGTCAGTCTTTTTGCTCTGCTCAGACCTTCATCTGATTGGATAGGGCGCACCTACATTAGGGAGAGCAATCTGCTTTACTCTGTCTACTTATTTAAATCTTTTAATTTACTTTAAATACATTCCCCGATGTATGTTATTTGTGTTACAAATTATGCTGAAGCTGAAACTCCAATACTTTGGCCATAGAAGAACTGACTCATTGGAAAAGACCCTAATGCTGGGAAAGATTGAAGGCAGGAGGAGAAGGGGATGACAGAGGATGAGATGGTTGGATAGCATCACTGACTCAAGGGACATGAGTTTGAGCAAGCTCTGGGAGTTGGTGATGGACAGGGAAGCCTGGCGTGCTGTAGTCCATGGGGTCACAAAGAGTTGGACATGACTGAATGCCTGAACTGAACTGATGTTATATATCCACTAGTGTAGATTTATAATTACTTTTTCAGTTTTTGTCTTTTAGACACTGTAAAAGAATCAAGAGTAGAGTTATGAACCAAAATCATAGTGATACTGGTTTTTAGATTTTTTTTTTGTATTGACCTTAGCTACAGAAATGTATGCTTCATATGGCTTTGAGCTAGTGTTCTATCTCTTTGTTTCAACCTGAAATATTCCCTTTATCAAAATTAATTACTTAAATGTTAATCTCATCCACAAATATTCATGTGGGAACACCTAGAATAGTGTTTAGCTGAATATATGGACACTCTGTGGCCCAGTCAAGGTGACACATGAAATTCAGCATCGCAGGCGCCTTTCGGTTCTCTAGCGTACAGGCCACTGCTACATGCTCCCCCAACAGTGACCCTGCATGTTGTCAGGTTCTGTGTCCCACTTCTCCTCTTGTTTCTATGGTAAAGTTTCTAGAAAGAGAAATCTAGATTCACTGTCTGAAGTGTCTCAACTCTCACTCACTGTTCAACGCAGATGTCATTTGTCTTCTGTCCCTATCACTGTGTTTTCTTAAGAACATCCACGGGGCTTTAGAGTTGGTAAAGAATCCACCTGTAATGCAGGAGGCACTGATTCAATCCCTGGGTCGAGAAGATCCCCTGGAGAGGGAAATGGCAACCCACTCCAGTATTCTTGCCTGGGAAATCCCATGGACAGAGGAGCCTGGCGGGCTACAGTCCATGGGTCGCAAGAGTTGGGCATGACTTAGCGGCTAAGCCACCACCACCAAGAATGCCAATAATCTAATGTAAAATTCTTTGCTCTCTTGCTCTCTGAATTTCCTCCTACCTCTCCAGCCCCCTCCCCTCAGTGGTGTTCCCCAGGGGACGCACCGTCTTCCTTTTTGACTTTACAATCTCTGTTCATTAGTGTTACACATTCCATGACTTTATCAGCTCTAAGCCCAGACTCAAAGCCTATCTTCAACATTAACCGCTCTCTGAATCCCAGACTTGTATGTTACTGCTCATAGATTCCTTCTCCACATGACATTCCCCACATGAAACTGGAACTTAACACATTACCTTAAATTCATCATTTTCTCACAGACTTAATTGCTTCTTTCCATAATGACACTGTCATCCACCCAATCTCCTAAGCTCCTAGCAGTACCGTGGAAGACCATGATAAACACCCCCTATCCTTCACCTTCTAATTCCAATCCGTCACCATGCTCTATCCATTTTACATGCTGAACACCCGCCTCCTTGCCTCTCCTTGGGCTTAACCTGGGCCCTCCTAATTTCTCGTCTAGACCCCAGCAGAGCTCTGCATTGGATTTCTCTCTGTCACCATTCCAGCTGCCTTTCCAGTTCATCCATTAGATTCAGTGTGATTTTCCATGACAACAGAATGTGATCAAGTTACTTTCCAGCTAAAACGTTTCGAAGTCTTCCCCATTGTTTTGAGGTTGCAATGTGAAGACTGTTCAACAGTCCAGGAGAGACACTATGAGCTAAGATAGTGGCAGCTGAGATGGAGAGTTGGAGGAGAGGAAGCCAGAGGGCCTCGGGAGTGAGGAGGATCCCTTAGTGATTAGATGTGGGGAGTGGAAATCAAGGAAGTGCTAAGGAAAGCTTTCTACTTCTGACTTGGATAACTAAGCGATCGTGGCCTGGTTCTCTGAGACTGGGGACCCAGCCCTTCCTTTGCTGGTGGACAGCAGCCAGTGGAGTTACCTGGGTGGAGCCCCACGTCTGGGGAAGCAAGGCCTCCAGGAAACCTGTCGGTCTGGGCGGAGATGAGTCAGAACCTAGAAAAGAAGAAGAAATAAAAATTAATACCAGATGGGAGAAGGAGGCAGTTGAAAGTCCCTATAAATAGTCAGCAACTGAGAACTCTACGGGAGTGGAAGGTGCAGCGAATTGTGTCTTCTCTTCTGCCAGGAGGTTCCTAAAAGTTTGCTGGCAAAGGCCAGGAAAAGAACCAGGGCCATGTGCTCAGCAAGACATTACCTAAGTGCAAAAAGGCTTAAAGGACTTAGAACTCTGACTTCCATCCTCATTTATTTCCTGAGCATTGTCGTTCCCTTCTTTCTTGGTTGGGGTTTTGGCTGTAGTTTGGAGCATCTTGCTGTTTACAGAAAATTTTTAAACATGAATTGTTTAGTTGCTATGCCTCCACATTTAGATGTGCACACAGATGAACTAACAGCTTTTCTCATCTCACCCTCTTCACTGAGTCTTCCCGAGTGAAAACAAAGGAAAGACTTGTCTCATACACCTTTGAAACATACCTGAGCATTTCCAATTCATGTAATAATCAGTCCCCTCCAGGGATGACTCTGAAAGAACCAAAGTCATCTGCAAGTCTATATACTAACAATATTTAAACTGGCTAAATTGAGCCAAATCACCAATTTGACTGTTTTGTCAAATTCAAGTACGTCCAATGCATTAGGATATTAAAGCCTCAACAAATTCTTCTTTGGCACAGGCAGAAAGAGATCAGCGGTACTTATTTATTGTTTTTACACAAATGGAAATATATATACGTGTGTGTATGCTGCTGCTGCTGCTAAGTCACTTCAGTTGTGTCCAACTCTGTGCGACCCCAGAGATGGCAGCCCACCGGGCTCCCCTGTCTCTGGGATTCTCCAGGCAAGAACCCTGGAGTGGGTTGCCATTTCCTTCTCCAATGCATGAAAGTGAAAAGGGAAAGTGAAGTCGCTCAGTCGTGTCCGACTCTTCGTGACCCCATGAACTGCAGCCCACCAGGCTCCTCCATCCATGGGATTTTCCAGGCAAGAGTACTGGAGTGGGGTGCCATTGTGTGTATACTATATAAATATATATATATATATATATATATATACACCATACTTAAGAAAAATTTTTCATAGATAACCTGCTTAGAATCCCAAATGGGAATCAAGAGAAGACTGATCTTTCTGGCAAAGAGCAACAAAACATCTGACTTTTTGCTCCACAAGCAGGTGTGGCTGATGGACTGTTTCATGTAAGGTATAATTAATTCTATCTTTCCGTCTTAGTTACCAAAATAAACTGTGTAAATCCGAACATGATAGAAGGACTCTATCATCAGCTGACAAGGCTCTGCAGCCTAGGGACATGAAATTACTAAGGAAGACAAGTTGGGAAGTGTGTAATTTCAAGAGGCCTCTGCTTCAGATACTGGCAGTGGCCGGACAGTGAAGAGCCAGCGTGCTCAGCTGGCTGACCAGTCAGGGCCTAGAGCTGTCCTCAAGCCATAAGGGGGACGCAGCTGGTTTCAGCCCTTGGGCTCTGCTCCTCCCCCTCTTGGTGTCCTCCTCTAGGGAGCATTACCTGGCCCCCTGACAAGGGTCTTTCTGACACCTTTGCCCATACATCTGACTCAGGCCAAGCCTTGAGCCGTCAGGACACTGCTCAGGTGATGAAAGGGGGACCAGATAAATGCACTCAACTTATGATGTCTCTACTGATGGCTGCTTGGGGCTTCCCAGGTGGCTCAGTGGTAAAGAATCCGCCTGCCAATGCAGGAGACACCAGTTCAATCCCTAGGTCAGGAAGATCCCCTGGAGGAGGAAATGGCAACCCACTCCAAGATTCTTGCCTGGAGAATTCCATGGACAGAGGAGCCTGGCAGGCTATAGTCCATGGGGTTGCAAAAGAGTTGGACATGACTTAGCAACTCAACAATAACAACAACTGATAAATGTCCGGCTTCTGTGCCTTTTCATTAAATAGCACCGCATTTTCACTATCACCTTCAAGGTCTTACATCAAAGGCTCAAGCAAAGTGGAAACATCGCGCAGTGTGACAGGGTCAGAGACAGACAGAGAGTCAGAAACAGAAAGAGACAGGAAGATACTGTCTTTGGTTAATAGCACCTTTTCTGGTATCTCACCAATTACATATCCAAGTGACACGTATTCAGTCCTACATCTAACAAGATGTAGAATTGAGGACACCGTTTTGTCTGAGCCCTTCAGCTCACACATTAGGAAACCAGGGCCTAGAAATGACTGAGCTGCCCACAGTCACACACCTGGGACCAGAGGCCGGGTCTCCTGATTTCAGGCCACTGGTCTTCCTACCGCATTCCCAGTCGTGGATGGCCAAATAGAAGAGGAGGAAAGCTGGAGAACCTGGCTTATCTTAGCAGCTACCCAGGCCCCTTCCCATCAAGGATCTTAAATATAAGGGTCAGATACCTGACTAAAGACACATCCAAGAAGAAACGGGGAAGATATAGACTCCGTGGTCCACTGGCCTCAGTGTGGGAAATGAAATAAGTTGCCAGGAAACCAGGAACTTAGACTGTCCGAGGCACGCTGTGAAGGCTGCCTTCCTTAACTGCGGATATCCCAGCCCACAGGAATAGCCATCCTGCATGCAGAAGTCCTGCATGTTCACCTAGGCCCGGGCCGGGAACACTGCCCCTCCTCTGGCTTCCAATCCACCCACCCCTTCCTTTAGAAAGTTCTTCTTTCCTGTCACCAAGAATTCTCACCAAGCTCCAGGGAAAGCGTCTACGTCATCATATGTTTTCATTCAACAAGCATTTATTAAGCATCTACTGGGTACCAGATGGGGCTTCCCAGGTGGCACAGTGGTAAAGAACCTGACTGCCAATGCAGGAGATGCAAGAGACGTGGGTCGGGAAGATCCTCTGGAGTAGGAAATGGCAACCCACTTCATATTCTTCCCTAGAAAATTCCATGGTTAGAGGAGCCTGGTAGGCTACAGTCCACAGGGTTGCAAAGAGTTGGACGTGACTGAGCACGCATGCGCGTAGCATGCAGTGTACTAGACACTAAGCTAGGCCCTGGGGAAATACAGATGGAGCAGACACAGTTATTCTTCTCAAGAGCTCATCATCTGAAGGCCCTATTCATGTGCAACTGCTTGCTCATGGGTCTGATAGCCTCATGTGGACAATGGGCATATTTTTAAACCCCAAATCCCAACATATGGTCCCCAAAAAATTGCTCTTCTAGTTTGCAACTGTTCTATATGAACATCTTTAAAAGGCTTGACAGTTAAATTGCTTTCATAAGTCCTTTTAACAAGTTTCCTTTACTGAAAAGAAATAAAATATATTAAATCAGGCTTTTTTGAGAAAAATCTGCATTATACGTTCATCAAACCCATATGTGTTAACTTGTAAAACCTTATAATCATAGGCTATTGCAGTTGGAAAGGATCTGAAATAACACCTAAGCCAGTAGCTTTGAATTTTTTAATTTTATGTTTTAAACAATGAAACACGTTTCAAGCCAAATACCACCCAAAGTTCCCAAATACAAAACAGTTAAAACTGGACCTGCTTTGGTCAGAGGAGAGATGGAGAGCTCAGTAGAGTCTTCTCTTCTAAACTCCCTCACCCCTCCCACCACCTCTGTTCCCACAGATTTTGGAACTTCACCCCACAAAAAGGACTGTCCAACCACCCATTATGTCCCAAAATGGGGACACTGAGCTCCAAAGAGAATATGACCTCCTTCTGATGAATTATCTCTATGAAAGAGTCTTATCTAATGAAAGAGGCCTGTTCCCCAATAAGGTCACGTTCTGAGATACTAGGAGCTAGGACTTCAACATATGAATTGGGGAATCGGGGCAGAGGGAATGCAATTCAACCCACAGTGCTGCTTCCTGCCCTCTTTGGATGAAGGTCCCGGTCAAGCCAAGGAAGTCCCTGATACCAGATCCTTAAGGGACAGTCGTGAACCTGTTTGACCCCTGCTGGGAAGAAGTCTGGGGACAGTCAGTGCACAGAGAAATGGGGAGGTTAGAGAGGGTGGCTCCATGGCCAGGGAGAGGGATTAGCCTTAGCGGGAAGGGAGACACTTCCTGTATTGTCGCAAGGAGGTAGAGGGGAGAAGGGATGATTGTGCATGCAGAATGATATACAAATATGAAGGATGGAAGTCAAGGGAGTGGCTTCAGACGGCCCAGCTTTCTTCACGAAGCAGGAGGAGAGACTGCCTGCGGAGACTGACAGTGGAGGCTGGGATTGGGGCTCAGGAGACAGACAGGAAGTGGAACCGGAGATTTGAGGAAGGTAGAGACCGTTCGAAAGAGCCTTGTGCACGACGGACAGTAGTCAGCTCTGTCTTGAGTATCGGCCCAGCACATCATTAAGGAAGGTCCAGTATCGTTGCTTTAGGAAAATGGTACACAGGGCGGCGAGCTGAGCAGGGGAAGAGAGAAGGGCTGCCTGACAGTAACCAGGGTCCAGATGGCATCGGTGACCAAAGTTTACAGAGGCACCATCTGCAGGGTGTGAGGTTTTTCCAGCCATGCTTCAACAGCCGGGAGATTGATGTAGAGAAAGTAAACAACTGCGTTGATCCAGACCTAGGCTTTGCCCAGGAGGCTGCGATAGCAGGACAAAGGGGCAAGGAGACTGAGGAGATCTGCATGAGGAGGGTGAAGTTGGGGGAAAGCTCAGAGGCCAGGTCGGTAGAGAAGCCAGTGGGCAGTGAGCGGGCTGTGCTATTTCTGCAGAAGAGCATTGCACGTGCCCCTTGCTCTCTGTTGACCAGAGCATGTGGTCTCTACTGCCTGCTGGAGGAGCAGACGCTGCCAGATGTGACCCCTAAAGAGCTGTAAGCTGACAGGCTCCTCAGCTGACCTTCATCCTCTAAGGTGGTCCTGACTGGCCCCAGCTGGGTAATTCAGCGACTTGCACCCAGCCACAAGGGGTAGGCGTGCCCTTGGGACACACACACCCCTATGAAAGGATGAGAGGTCAACACCAGCTGGTGTATTGATTCAATCCCTATGTCAGTTTTCTAATCTGGGTGTTATTTTTAAATGCTGTATGGGTCAATTCTGTTTATTGGGATTTTTATTACTGTGAATCTTCCACGGCCACATATCTTCTCTTAATGTGCATCTACTGATATTATTAGTAGTCAACTCAGAACTCCAAGTTACTAGAATCACTTTAGTATCTTCAGATGCAAAATAATCAGGGTGACGGGCAGGGGTGGAGAAACTTTTTAGTATCATATGAAAAATACTCCTAATACAGCATGATTAAAACTAAAAAACAAGTACCAAACTTTGTTAGAAGCAATGGAGACTCTCATACCCTGCCAGTAAGAATGTAAATTGGTACAACCACTTTGGAAAACAAAGTGGTTGTACCAATTTGGTTGATATTTTCCATTAAAAAAACGTTGATATTTTCCATTAAAATTGAAGATATGCATATCCATCATCCAGCAGTTCCATTCCTGGGTATATGCACAGAAGAAATAGATAAAGATCTACCTAGCATAAATTCTTGATAATGGTCTAACACCAGCAACAACTCAGTTGTCCATCAGCATTAAAATGGAAGGATACCCACAAGGTGGAATACTATACAGCAGTGAAATCTACAGGCTACAGCTGTAGGCAGCAGCATCAATGAATTTCACATCCGTAATGCCTAGTGGAAGAAACCAACATAAACACATACTGTGTGATATGTCCTGCCTTTACAGGAAAAGAAAGTTGTATTAGGAACGGCACTGAACAGCTTCTGGGGTCCTGGCAGTGAGTGTTCTATATCTTGACCCGGGTGTGGTTACATTTATGATAATTTATTAAGCTCTACATTGTTTTGTACAGTTTTCCGCATGTGTCATATTTCACAATAAAGAATTATTGGAATCTCTCTATATACATTCTATCCATGGTGCTGCAGTTTATGGGATCCCCATAGACAGATCAGCTCTGAATGGTCACCTTTAAGCTCAGACACCTCGGGCAGTTGAAATGCCTCTGGGGGCGAAGACCTCAGTGAGACGTGGACCCTTTCACAGCTGATTCTCTCCACTGTCCAGACTGAGATCCTTGAGCAACATGGATGGTGCAGGCAGAGTCTGTGAGTTACGGGCCTGTGTCCTCCTGCCTGGCCACTGCGAGTGCCCCGGAGGGAAGTCTTCTTCCTCTTAACCGAGATTACAAATACTGTGTTTATCAAACAAACTACAGGATGACGTTCCCATCCTACGAGAAGTGAGAGGCGCCCAGCTCCCTGTTTCCCTCCAGTTGGAAAGGGAGGGTAAGCAAGGAAGACTAGGAAGACTGCTAGGAAGACTTCTCTGCCTTGAGGCCGCTGATAGGTTCGTTACACAGTTCACCAAGCTTCTACAATGTCTTAGACATAATCCTTATTTTTCTGCTCCACAGCTTAAAACATCCATTTAGTTTTGATTTTTCATTCTGGATGGGAAAAACACTTTCCTTTTACAAAGATTCAGATTCCTGATTCTCTAAAAGACTTCCAAATGCCCCACATGGTTTAAGTATCAAGAGTTTTTCTAAAAATATATATTTCAACTACAGTCTATAAAGATACACACATATCTCATACCAAAACTGAACCTTATGGCTGAGACATGATGAACGGGAAGTGAAAAACTGGCCAGTACTAACCAACCAAAAGCCCAGGCAATTTTTTTTTTTTGCAAAAAATCAAATTCCGGGCTTTGTATCTGAGCTGTTTAAAAGGCTCATCGCCAAAGTACCAGTTCTCCTCATTTTGGAGAAACAAGAAAAGCATATGGCTCCAGGGACCTTCACAAGTTGATGCCAAAAAGTGGAGCCAGGCACATTTCAAGATCATCAAAGGAACAGCAGGTTGGATTAGTTTAAAGGGGAATGGGGGCGTCTCAGGTGGCTCAGTGGTGAAGAATCCGCCTGCCAAACAGAAGACACAGGTTCAAACCCTGGGTCGGGAGATCCCCTGGAGAAGGAAATGGCAACCCAGTCCAGTATTCTTGCCTGGAGAATTCCATGGACAGAGGAGCCTGGCGGGCTGCAGTCCACAAGGTCACAAAGGGTCGGACACGACTGAGCAACTGAACAGCAGCAGCAGCAGTAAGTGAGGCAGGGAGGTCGAGGTGCCGAGAAACAAGGGAAATCAATGGCAGAGAAAGTTGTAGGTTACAGACAATGAAGGATCACTCATTCTACCATTTTACCCCAGTAAGAAACACCTGGCTAACATCCACCCATCGCACAAGACTCCAGCCAACGTTTACTTTTTCCCTCCTTGGTGCCCTTACCACACCCGCTTTGCATTCTGCCAGAATTGCTGTAACATTTTATAGGACCGGATTATTCTGTTTGCCCTCCTAGACTGTGAGCTCTTTGAGAACAGGACCATACTTTGTGCATCTCTAAGGTTTCAGCTCATGCATAATAAAAAATATATTTACCATATTTTCCATAAATATTACCCTTGGCTGCATGAATAAACGATGGGTTCCATTAATGAGACAACTCTATTACTGAGACTTTGGATTCTATTAACAAGATTTCCAGCTCCTGTGATGCCACGCATAAGTGATGAAAAGCATCTTGGCCTCTGCCAGAGTTTACCCACTCTTTTTTTAACTTCTCTTTTCAGGCCCAGGAAGCTGTGAGCTCCCTAATATCATATACCGGCATGAGAACACAGTGTGTTCTCTAAGTAGAGCTATGAAAACGAAGAATCTGATCAGCCAACTAAAACACTGGGATCATCCTTTTCAAGACCCAGAGCTCCAGCATTCTTTGGCGTAAGAGACAGAGAGGCACCTGGGAAAATGTGGGCAAGGGTGAGTACTATTGAAAAAACCACGAATTATGTGTGGTCCGACTCAGACAAATGCATTTGAAACAGTAATAGAAATGGTATTCCATTTCCCACCCAGGATTGCAACTAACGCTTGAAATGGAAGGTTTATGTTAGGCCCACAGATTTTGCTCTGTTAGGTGAATCTTTTTACACGGATGTGCTGATACCCACAGAAACTCCTCTTCCATTCAGAAATCTCAGGGGAAGAATCTCTTGGGACAGAGGTCGAATATTCCACCTTGTGTAGTAGTGCCCTAGCAAGTCTGGAGCTTGCACTTCTGAACTGATCAGAAGCTGATCACCTGGGTCGTTGGCCCCCAACGTTTTTGGCACCGGGCACCGGTCTCATGGAAAACAATTTTTCCACGGACTGGAGGTGGGGGATGGGGACGGCGTCAGGGTGATTCAAGGACATTATTTATTTATTGTGCACTTTATTTCTATTATCATTAAATCAGCTCCACCTCAGATCATCAGGCATTAGATCCTGAAGGTGGGGGACCCCTGACCTGGGTTACCAATTAGCCAGTCCTCTGGTGTCTCCTCTCTCTGTCTGCTAGTCCTAAACCAATCCTTTTTCATTCAGCTGTTCCATAAGAAAACATGTTGGCCTAGGGTGGAGGTTAGGGTTAAAAGAGTCCATCCTTCTTTTGAACCAAGGCTTGCTAAGGTCTTATGGAAACTAAGCAAAAGAATCGACGTGTAATTTCGCCTATTAATTGACTTCTAGTGGAGGCAGGCAGCGTGCTCTTTCGTGGTACCCTTGGAGGCAGACCTGGATTTAAGCCTCACTCCACTAACTTGAGACTTTTGAATCTGTTTTCAAGTTTATAAAATGGTGATAGAAGGACTGTCTTGAGGATGAAATGAGAAAGTGTACATAAAGTAACTTGTGCTCAATGGGAAAAAAGTTAATTCCTCTTTGGGTTAGGATCAGAAATCTGTTGTCTCTATCACGTAACAACTAACCATCAACACAAGAAAACTCCAGGTAGCCTTGGGAGTCCATATACACGTAAATGGCTGTCAGTTAAACAAAATGACAAATACATTCTTAAAATATTTTAAGTAACAAAAGGATTTCTTTTATTCGACCAGCTAGGCTGTCATATCACTGTACTGTTTGAAATTTAAAGGCCTATTAAAAATCTTCCCTAGTCCTAGGGTTCTATGACAAAAATCTGTGACAGAATTGGACACTTGGAGGCCTCCACCCAAGTCTGAATTTAAACTGGAGCAAATTACGTTTGTGATTCCTCAAGGCATTCAATGTGAATTAATTTCTTAATGAAGAGTAAAATAAAAATCACCTCCTCTCATTTTTTTCTACCTGCTCAGGCAGTTTTCCTAAAGTAAGACAAAAGCAGAGGAAGGAAATAAGAAAGAAAGGGAGAAAGAAGAGGAGGGAAGAAAGGAAGATAGCCTTTTCCAAAGCAAGGCGTATTTCACTTCATTTCAGTCCCTGCAGTGAATATTAGCTCTGGGGTATTTCAAATACAGGTTGCTTCTCAACTTTTGGTACCCTCACCTTGAAAACCAGACATTCCTACCACCCGGAATCCTCAATTTGCTTATCTACATTCAGAGTCCAAGAGTCCTTTGAGATCATTAATTTCACAACTTTGGAGTGATTTTTTTTTCCTCATCACTGAAATTTATTTAAAATATTCCATACACACACACACACACACACACTTACATGACAGAAGACTATGTAGGATGTAAATATTTGGCAGCTCTCAGTGTCACCTATTAAAAAAGAACATTTATTCCCGGCTGTCAGGGCTTCCTAAGGATATATTCCTGCTGCTCTTCGGGGAGAAGGCGAGACAGTGTGCCGGCTGCACAAACGGCAGTGAAATCAGACTGCCCGATTTGAATCCCAGCGCCGCCACCGATGGGAAGTGGGACTTTGATCAAGTTATTTAACCTGTCTTTGCCTCAGTTTATTCATCTATAAAATGGGGGTGAGAATAGTATCTACCTCAAGGGGTTCTCTTGACGATTACATATGTAAGTTGCTTAGAGTTGCATTTGGCAAACCCTCCAATCAGACCTGGCGAGGGGGTGGGGGCCGCTTCCCAGGTGGCGCTAGTGGTAAAGAACTCACCTGCCAATATGGGAAACACAAGAGACACAGGTTCGATCCCTGAGTTGGGAGATCCCCTGGAGTAGGAAATGGCAACCCACTCCAGTCTTCCTGCCTGGAGAATCCCCGTGCATAGAGGAGCCTGGTGGGCAACAGTCCACAGGGTGGCAACGAGTTGGACACGACTGAGCTACTGAGCACACCCAACAATCAGTGAGACCTGGAGTCCTGTAGCACAGATGAAATAAAGTCTATGCAGCTACACTAAACCACCAAAGGGGGAAGATGGGAGAAGCAGAGTGTAAGGAAAGGCTGGAGAGATGACGAACCTTTGGGAATCAGGCTTATGCTGACGTGGCTGATCTCCTGAGACCCCTCAGGCTGCGGTTTTCTGGCTTCAAGAGTGACAGTGAAGAACCCATGAGCGTGTGGCCCAAAAAAAGTTTGTTTGGGGAGACCTGTGCTAAATCCATAAACACTCCTGAAAGGAAGCACTTACCAAAGAGCTCAGCAAACACCGGCAGGCCCCGAAGCAAACAGCAGTACAGATATCAGTGTGAGGAGAAAGTGGAGGGGCTTCCCTGGTAGTCCAGTGGCTAAGACTCTGCGCTCCCAGTGCAGGGGCCCGGGTTCTATCCCCAGTCAGGGAACCAGCTCCTGCCTGCCGCAACTAAGACCCGGCGTTTTCAAATAAATCAATATATATTTATTAAAACAACAACAAAAAAGAAAGTGGAGAATGCAACTCCCACCTGGAGGGCCAGCTGAGGGCTGCAGAGAGGCCAGCAAGCAGCCTTCTTCTGCGTCCAGCTGGAGTCAGCGTGTGTGGGGGCAGCTGGTCAAGCCCCCAGACCTACTTCACACTCTTCCCTAATCTCTTGATGTCAGCCATGGTGGGGGTATTTACAGCACAGAAGTCGGCAGAAACTGCTTCATGTTGTTTTGCATTTAGAAAGCCGGGAGTTAAATATTCCCCAACATACTGCTGGGGGAGAGTGAAAGGCTGGCTTGGAAAAAACTGAAGGAAAAAACCCTTTAAACTGCAAAGCTTTTTCTCTGGTGTCCCTGACTCTTCCCCTTTGTATGAAGGCAGGAAGCTGGAAGTTGGACAAGGTCTGTTAGGGTTTCTCTAAAGAAGAAAGCCAGACTGAGTCTGTGCTTCACAGAGGCCAGAAAAGCGCTGACTGACAGAACTTGAAAATGGTGTCCTTTTTTCCCATTAAATATAAGTTCACCCCCGGTCCAAACTAGTTGTCAGACGGTGGATTTACAGGCTTGTGATAAGTGTCCTAAAAAGGAAAATACGTTGAAGTGGGGGTAGTTCACATACTATTTTTTCACCTCTTTAAAAATATGATTTTTTTGATATATTTTAGAGAATACGAAAGCTGTCTACTGGGAATTATTACCTTACCTCCTCCCATCTAAAAAGACACTTTAAGTTGTTCAGATTTCTGAGTTGTTCCTTGAGAGGAAAGATGAAAGAAGAGGGACAGAAATGAAGTACCTCGAAATCTGCCTTTATCAGTCCACAGGGGCTGTCACTATGGAGCCCTCTAGCCCCGGTGACTTCACAGAAACGTATGTTCTGGCGATTCTGGAGGCAGGAAGCCCAAGTTCAAGCTGGCAACAGTCTGGTTTCTCCTGAGGCCTCTCTCCTTGGCCTGTAGGCGGCCATCTTTTCTCTGAGTCCTACGTGGCCTCCTCTCTGCGTGCCTGTGCGCTCATCTCTTCTCACAAGGACACCAGTCCTGCTGGAGCAGCATCCGCTCTGGTGACCTGACTGACCCTTCATCACCTCTTCAGAGACTTATCTCCAGGCCAAGTCACATTCTGAGACATGGGAGGGGACCTCAACATACAAATTTGGAAAGGGACGCAAGCCCAGAACACTGACTAAACACACGCAACACGAATCCACAGGGAAAATTTGGTTTGACAGCCTCACAGGTTGAGTTCCCAGAGAAGCAAACTCTGGAAAGACGGAGAATGGCATGCAGGGGGTGATGGGGAGCCGTCTCAGGAATATGTACAAGCAGTGAAGGAAGCAGGATTAGGTGGAGAGAGGACTGACCTCAGCGCAGTCACACTAAAGGCCCCGGCTAAGCGCACAGACCCTCTGGGGTGGCCCTTCCGAGGGTCCGAAACTGAAGCCAATGGGTGGACCAGCCGCAGGGAGTGGACTGCCCCAGGGAGGAGGCATGACGTCCCTGAGACCAGCCTGAGATGCTGTCTTCTGTTGAGGACGGTCTAAGGGGGACTCATCCGGGAGCTGCCAGTGGCCGAGTCTCCAGGTGCTGACAGGATGATTGCTCGGTCTCAAGAGGGGCCCCCGGTCAGTGCTCTGCAGTGTCCACAGCAACACACATAAATGGATGTCCCCTAAGCGGATGGAAGGATTCACCGTCATCTTCTTAAGAAATTTCTCATCATGGCTCTCAGTAGGTTGCTGCTAAGTCGCTTCAGTCGTGTCCGACTCTGCGACCCCATGGACTGCAGCCTACCAGGCTCTTCCGTCCATGGGATTTTCCAGGCAAGTGTACTGGAGTGGGTTTCCATTGCCTTCTCCTGGTTAAAAGGAGGTTTAACTGAAGGTTAATTGTCTTCAGTAGGTTAAAAGGTGACTAATTCTGAACCCTAAAACATGGAACCCAATTCTGCACACATAGAGAAAGCCCAGCAGGATGGTGACAGAGTGGCTTAGTGGGGAAAGGATGCTCTCTGGAGCCAAAAAGATAGGATTCAAATCTCTACCCCACTCTTTACTAACATTTCTTACCCCCTCTCCACCTCCGATTCCTCCTCTGCAAAGTGAGGAGAATAATGCCAACTTACGTCAGACTGTTGAAAGATTTAAATAAAAAATATGTACTCAGAGCAGCTAGCACTATGTTTCATGCAAAGAAGGCCTCCGAAAAGAATTAGCTGCCTTCCCTTTCTTTCAGCAAATGGAAAAGAGACGATTCCTCTTCTAACTTGAAGGAGGACATCTCTTAGATTCTGGGGTGATCTAAAGATGTCTGGGGACGTTTCTTTCCGCTGTTCTTCACTGTCACCAGCTCTGTCGATGTGGAAATACACCTCCCGTCACAAAGACCTCGCCCCCTTGCATAAATACCAAGTTTATTCCAAAAGTAAAACATGCATAAATTATGTTGGTGTACAATCAAACCAACTCTCCATTTCAATACGTAGTTTTATTGGGGTATAAATCACTACTACGGGGCAATTTAGTGCAGACAGAGATTGTATCAGGAGACTCAGATCCCCTGAACTTGTCTGGAAAATGGGAAGCGTATTCCAGGATGAAGTGTCGTGCATGGGTAAGGGTTGCTGAGCCTGCAAAGAAACACACCTGGACAGAGGTTGAACTGTCTCATCTAAATCAAGTCAGGTTGAGCTCCCCTTGGTGGGAATGCTGAGGGCTGACTATGTTCGATTGTGGATCACAAAGCCCCAAAGAAGCGACACTGTCAAAGAGACATCAGACCTAGGTCCAGTTTGACATGGGGCCACGTGCTTTCCCAGCATCTTCTGGCTTTCTTTTCCCATGGAGAGGCCTCATTTATTCTAAAGTATGAAGCCTTGGGGGTTTCTTGAAAATGGTACTTTCACTCAGTAAAATTAAGTTGGGATGAAAATGGTTTCTAGTGGGAATCTGTTCTGGAAAAGGATTAAACTAAAAACATGGAAAGAGCAGCTCTTCCCCTCAAAATGATCAGTAGCCACCTAGACCTGATCACTTTCCACGTGACAAAAAAAAAATTCTAGAAGCAGCACAAGAAAAACATCACAGCCACTGAGAAGTCAGAGGTGACTCTACACTCACCATCTCCCCACAAACATGACGAGTGTGGGAATCAGCGAGCTTTTCGTCCTTAGGCCTATTCTGAGTTCTCTTATTGATGGAGGTTTCTGTTATAATTTTCCCACAATTGTCCTATATTCTCTTTTTAAAAGTATTTCTCTGGGTTTGACCAGGGCTCGGTAACACACACAGAGTCACAATTACACCATAAAGAATCACACATATGCAGCCCTTTAAGCATTACCCACAGATCCTTCTGACTTTTTACCATCTCTTTGAGAGAAACATCTTTGAGAAAGACATCCAAGTAAACAGCAGACTTATATCCAGCTTCCTTCCTCTGTTCAAATCTCTATCTCTGATCTGTACTTGCCATTTATTCAGTTCAGTTCAGTTACTCAGTCATGTCCGACTCTCTGTGAACCCGTGGACTGCAGCACGCCAGGCTTCCTTGTCCATCACCAGCTCCCAAAGCCTGCTGAAATTCATGTCCATCGAGTTGGTGATGCCATCCAACCATCTCTGTCGCCCCCTTCTCCTCCTGCCTCCCAGCATCAGGGTCTTTTCCAATGAGTTAGTTCTTCGCATCAGGTGGCCAAAGTATTTGAGCTTCATCTTCAGCATCAGTCCTTCCAGTGAATATTCAGGACTGATTTCCTTTAGGATTGACTGGTTTGATCTCCTTGCAGTCTAAGGACCTCTCAAGAGAGTCTTCTCCAACACCACAGTTCAAAGCATCAATTCTTCAGCACTCAGCCTTCTTTATGGTCCGACTCTCACATCCATACATGACTGCTGTTTATTAGATGTAGCATTTTAGAGCTGGAAGGTCATGCTAGTCAGAGTAGTCCTGCTGTGAGCTGCAGTAACAAGTAAATCCTGTCATCTTGGGGGGCCAGCCCAGTACAGTTCAGTCCTCACTCCTGTGAGAGTCCATGACTCTCTTGGGCAGCTGTCCTCAGGAATCTGGCTTTCCATTATGTGGCCCCACCATCTCAGGGTCCTCCCCTTCCAGCAGTATGGCTAAGAGAGAGAGGGTGGGGGACTTTCTAGGGAGCAGGCCAGGAACATGGAGTAATCACTTCCGCCAGCAGGCTACTAGCTGAGAACTAAGAAGCTCGAAGATGATAATAGTGTTTGCCTCAGAGAGTCCTCAAATGCCCCTTGCTTCCCATCCCTTCAAGTTTTTTGTTACTTGGTTTTTTTTCAGTTGAGGCAACAGAGACCCAAAGAGCATGTTACACACAGCTCATCACACAGCTAATCAGCAGCAGTTCAGTCTGGCCAAGAGGCTCCTGCCCATTCCTGTTGCTTTCAATTAGTGTATAAAAGGGCTCATAAAAATCTCAAGATACAGTTGGAGCATTGTTTCTAGAACTTTCTATCCAGAACTCCAGGGTGAGAAGGACTATGACCACCCCTGCTCTGAACCCACAATTCCGGCACAGTTCTCAGCCTGGGAGCTGGACAGATGAGTGTTTCAGGGAGCAAGTGCCAGTAGCAAACCCTAATTACAGGAAATGCCTCTTGGCTCCCAAGGGATATGAAATTACTTTGCGGAAAGTCAAGAAAAATAGAAACAAAATACCCTGTAATGCTTTATTCAGAGGCCAGATTCACCTATTAGGGCTTGTGTTTTGTGCTCGATTCTACCAAGAGAGCTTAAAGGGTGGAGACAGAGATTATAGAGAGAGAAAGTCTGGATGGTGTCAGCCCCAGTCCCAACCATCACACTGTCCTGCGAAAAAGACGCCCGGACGTCCTCCTCACAGTTGAAATCGAATGTGAGAAAAAAACAGAGGTTTCCCAAAAATACCTGATAAAGAATGAGAAAGTGGGCCAGGGAAGGCTGGTCTCCTTGTCAGGTTCTGAAAGTTGCCTGGAGAAACCTTGGCCACGTCTCTGACTGTCTCCATCAATGTCTACTGAACATTCAGTTATGTATCTATTTTTTTACACCCTGACTTGATCATCATGAAGGTTCTACATCTGGATTTTTTTTGCCTGGATTTTAACTTTTTCATCTGGAGATATGACATTGAGGACAGGCTGCACGTTAGTTCTCTTAGGTTTAAGAATCTTTGTCAAACTAGTTAACATTCTGAGGTCTCCCCTCCACCACCATAACAACAAGACAGGGAAAAGAAATAAAAAGAATAACTGCCACTTGGCTGGAAATTAAGGTGCTGATCTAATCCAAACATTATCACATAAAATCAAGTAACAGTAATAATAGAATAGATGTATAGCAGTGGCAAATTATATTTTAACCAAAGGACAATCACATTTTCATGTTTACAGATTAGATATTAAAAATAGTACAGAATTTAATTACATGTGCCTTTATCCCACCTTTCTACCTCATTCTCTTCTTTCCATGCCCACTGCACCCCTTCTTTCTTCTTTTCTTTTTTCAGCTGCACCGCACAGGCATAGGAGATCTTAGTTCCCTGACCAGGGATGGAACCCTGCCCCCCTGCAGTGGGAACAGGGAGCTCAGAATCTTAACCACCAGGAAAACCACCCCCTTCTTCAAAAACAGTTTTTTCTTGTAAGTTGGGGAAATAGAGTGACATCTTATTAAGACAGCAAGATGAATGGATTCATTGAACTCAGGTTAATCTATGGCAAAGCTTGAACTCAAAACAAGGGTCAGTCGGGGAAGTAGGAGAGATGGAGGCTGGCTGGTTAAGAGTCTTTAGAGAACTTGGAAATAAGGTTGCTTTCAGAGTAGAACTATTAAAATGCATAGATCAAATGCATACAAAATGGCAAAAGCAGGATGGATATAAATAGCCCACTGTGGAAGTAAGCCAAATAGAAGTATATGGGAGTGTCGCAGACTTCAGCCCCACAGATCTAGGGGCACAGTAACAAGGAGGGTATATATTTGATTGTAGGTTCATGGGTAGAAAACGGAGTGGTTGTTTGGATGAAGGCTGTGTAAACAGGAGCTGGGTGGCCAAGGAAGCAGTTAAAAGAGTCAGGGGGTCACAGAAGCCCTCTGGATGGCAGAGCCCGACAACGTGAAACCATCTAGGGAAGACACAGTCATGGGAGTGTTGAACATGGCAGTATGGCTCTCTTAATGAGACCATCCCTACTTTGGCCAAAGTGCCTCAAACCTTTGTCAGTAACATTTATGACTCTTTGGACACCACTCAACCTTGTCATAATGTGGTTCTTCATGTAGCAAGCCTCCTGGCAGAGCTGTCTCACACCTTTCTGGTCGACTTGCCAGTTGCATTTACTTTAAACTACTCTAACTGATGCTGTGAGCCGGTTCCACCTTAAGCATGCCAACAAAGTCAGTTTTATGAAGCTAACAGACCTTAGACCATGGTATATACTTCGAGGTAAACATCGCTTTATGGGGTGCACCTGGGCAGGAAGTAATATTACTCAGCAACAGCTCAGGCTTGTTCTATGCTCTTCTCAAACTGCAGCTGACCAGCCTTATTCAGTTTTGACTGAATCATATATATAAAGTCAAGATCAAGATGTTTTAATAATATGACTGCTTTTCGTGATCTGACAAAACAATTGCCATATTATAAGCCAGAAGCAGTACATAGAATGAAGGGACATAAAGAACCTAAACCATTTTAACAGGCTGTGGGCTGATTTTCAATTACATCTGGGACCCTACCATAGACAGCTTCATCAAAGATACCATGGTCATTGACAACTAATGTTTTCCAGGTTTTCTTCACACCTTATTCAATTGCAGCAATTGTTAGGTGATAAATACAGTGACAGCTCATTATAAAATTCAGCTTCCAGAAGCTGAAAGGGTAAGTGCCGCCTCTAACCTGCCAGGTGATGGGTTAGCATCCTAGTTAGCCCTGTGCCTTCTCCCTTCTGCTATACAGGTAGGTCCTTCTCCACTCTCCTTCCAACAACTTTGTCTGAAATCTTGTACACTGAAGGCTTCAGTGTTCACACAATCCTTTTTAAGTGAAAATAAGCTCAGAAAGCTCTACTGCAGAACCTCAGGAGTTTATAGGACAGTACATAAAGGACAGTCAACTCTGAATATTCATTGGAAGGACTAATGCTGAAGCTGAAGCTCCAAGACTTTGGCCACCTGATGCAAAGAGCCAACTCATTGGAAAAGACCCTGATGCTGGGAAAGATTGAAAGCAGGAGAAGGGGGCGACAGAGGATGAGGTGGTCGGATGGCCTCACCAATTCAATGTTTGAACAAACTCTGGGAGATAGTGAAGGACAGGGAAGCCTGGTGTGCTGCAATCCATGGGGTCACAAAGAGTCAGACACGACTGAGTGATGAACAACAATGAAGGGCAGAGACAGAGGGGATAAAGAACACAGCCTGAGGACTCGAGGGTATTGTTTCTAGTCTCTAGGTGTTCTTATTGATATGTGCACATGTTTGTGTCTATCTGCCCATCTCCTTGTGTGTCTAGGGAGAGGGTTTGTATACTCTGTGACGTCATGCCAGCTTGTCACACACATATAAACCTATGTCTACAGATTTAACTACTTGGGTTTATTTAAGTAGCTTTATTGAAGTATACTTGGAATACAACAAATTGCACATATTTAAACTGTAAATTTTCATAGTGTTGACATACATGTACACCTGTAAAACCATTACTACGACCAAGATAATGAACATATTCATCACCTGCTCCCTAATTTTTTCTTGTTTCTTTTTAATCCCACCTTCTGCCCCTTTCTACGCCTGTCCCAGGAAACCATTGATCTCCTTTCTGCCATTGCATTTTCAATTCCTAGAAATTAATATATTAATAAATGAAGCCTATAGTACATACCTTCTTTCTGAATCCTTCTACTGAGGAAAATGAAAAGTCTCTGCATGGATAGATGTTCTCTTTTCTTTTGGTTAAATAAATGCCTAGGAATGAATGAATAGGTCATGTGGTAGATCTAATGCCCAGCTTTCTAAGAAACTGACAAACTGGTTCCAAAGCAGTTGTACCATTTTACATTCCCGTCAACAGTATACGAGAGTTCCAGTTCCTCCATATGCTTGCTGACACTTGGTATGGTCAGATTTCTCTTTTAATTTTCAGTTCAGTTCAGTACAGTTGCTCAGTCGTGTCCAACTCTTTGCAACCCCATGGCCTGCAGCACGCCAGGCCTTCCTGTCTATCACCAACTCCTGGAGTTTACCCAAACTCATGTCCATTGAGTCAGTGATGCCATCCAACCATCTCATCCTCTGTCGTCCCCTTCTCCTCCCACCTTCAATTTTTCCCAGCATCAGGGTCTTTTCAAATGAGTCAGCTCTTTGCATCAGGTGGCCAAAGTTCTGGAGTTTCAGCTTCAACATCAGTCCTTCCAATGAACACCCAGGACTGATCTCCTTTAGGATGGACTGGTTGGATCTCCTTGCAGTCCAAGGGACTCTCAAGAGTCTTCTCCAACACCCACAGTTCAAAAGCATCAATTCTTTGGTGCTCAGCTTTCTTTATTGTCCAACTCTCACATCCATACATGACCACAGGAAAAACCATAGCCTTGACTAGACGAACCTTTGTTGGCAAAGTAATGTCTCTGCTTTTGAATATGCTTTCTAGGTTGGTCATAACTTTCCTTCTAAGGAGTAAGCGTCTTTTAATTTCATGGCTGCAATCACCATCTGCAGTGATTTTGGAGCCCCCAAAAATAAAGTCAGCAACTATTTCCGCTGTTTCCCCATCTATTTGCCATGAAGTGATGGGACCAGATGCCATGATCTTAGTTTTCTGAATTTTGAGCTTTGAGCCAACTTTTTCACTCTCCTCTTTCACTTTCATCAGGAGGCTCTTTAATTTTTCTTCACTTTCTGCCATAAGGGTGGTGTCATCTGCATATCTGAGGTTACTGATATTTCTCCTGGCAATCTTGATTCCAGCTTGCAATTCATCCAACCCAGCGTTTCTCATGATGTACTCTGCTTTTAATTTTAGCCATTCAGATAGTTGTAGTGGTATCTTACCATGGTTTTACTTAGCATTTCCCTAATCACTAATAATGCTGAATGTCTGTTCTTGTGTTTACTTGTCATCAATGCGTCTTCTTTAATCAAATGTCCATTCATATAGTTTGTCAATTTTTAAGGTTTTCTTATTATTGAGTTTTGAGAGTTTCTTGTCAATTCTGGAAATGATTGTTTTCTGGAGTGAACATTTTCTTCCAGTCTCTGATTTGTCTTTCCATTCTGTTAACATTGTCTTTGGAAGAGCAGACATTTTAAATTTTGATGAAATCATATTTATTAGTTTGTTCTCTATGGATTGTGCTTTTGATGCGATATCTAAGGAATCTTTACCTAGCCCAAGGCCACAAACAGTTTATCCTACAATACCTTCCAGAAGTTTATGTTTTTGGTTTTACATTTTTCTTTGATCCATTTTGATTTAATATTTATATGATAGAAGTTATGGATTGAATTTCATTGTTTTATATGGCTATCCAATTGTACCAGTACCATTTGTTGGAAAGACTGTTTCCCCACTCAATTTTTTTTGCACTTTTATCAAAAATCAGTTGTTTGTATATGAATTTTTTCCATTAATCTATTTGTCTACCTTTAAGCCAAAACCCACTGTCTTGATTAGTGTAGCTTATAAGTTTTGAAGTCAAGTTGCATTAGTTCTTCAACTTTGTTCGTTTATCATTTTTTCATTTTTAAACTACTGTTTGTTTTATTTTGTTTTTGCTGTTCTAGGTCCTTTGTACTTCTGTATGAGGTTTATAATCAGTTTTTCAATTTCTAAAAACAAAAAAACCAAACAGCTCTTTTGATGGATATGATGCTGAATGTATAAATCAATTTAGGGAGAATTGACATCTTACCACTATTGAATGTTTTGATCCATGAACGCATTATATGTCTCCTCTTCTTTAGGTCTTCTTTCATTTTCTCAGCAATGTTTTAATGTTTCTCAGTGTTTAGAGAACTGTATTGTGATTTCTCAATCACAAACCGTAAGGGAGTTAGTTTTGACCAATTTCTTCAAGACGGATATCTTAAAGGCACTCACTAAAGGCTTAAGCCCCTGTATCCTTTTACAGCAATTCAAGACAGGAACTATTAAGAGGAGGTGATAGTATCTATTTCCTAGAGTTGTGATCATTAAACGAGAGAGCGCATCTATGCCGTTTAGTATAGCACAGCCTCTAGGTCAAACTGCCTGTGTTCAAATCCCAGTTTGACCACTTACTGCTGAGCAGTCCTCTAGAATTCAGTTTTCTAATTAGCAAAATGCAGAAAATACTAGCACCTTCCTTAAAAGTGTTCTCACGAGGGTCAGGTGAACTTGTTAAACACTTAAAACTATGTAGTCTCGTCACATAATAAGCCACAAATAAATGTTAACAACGGGTGTTGATTTTATCATAAATAAACAGCATCTGGAACATAGTAGGCACTCAATAAAGGGTAGATTTTATTATCAGCTGATCCAACTTAAACTAGGCTACTTGGTCAACACCTTCAGGTATGTTTCTCATATGATTTGAATGTCTCAGACTGAACTGAATTTTCTGGAAGGAGGTTTGGTCTTTAAAGACCCGACCTTAATCCTGAACACAGACTCCCCATCCTGCAATTTGGATGTTGCATCTCATTTTCTCTCATTGCTCATTAAAATCCTTAGAAAGCTGACTCCTTCATTAAAAGGCATCTACTGGCTATAGGGTAAACAACAGTCCAGGCTACATGCGGGATTGGTTTTGTGGTGTGATACGATATCCAAGTCCAGGAAGACTCTTGGCACCCCTTGGCACCCAGCAAACACCCACACACACACGGTCTCCGTCCTGGCTTGTTGACGCAAACTGCCTGATTGGAAACCCATTTCTGTGCTAGGTGACTTTGCTCCCTATAAAATCACAAATTACCTTTGAAGGAAAATAATCATTAACTTATGCAGGTAGGTGACAGTATAAAGTAATAGAAAGAGCCCTGGACCACAAGAGTACAGGTTTGGGTCCGAATCCTAGCTGCCTTTTTTCCCTCTCTGTAACCTGAGATCCCATGTAAGCTCCCCGCTATACGACCAGGGAATACTGGAGCGGAGTCACTCATTCATTCAGCAAATCTACACGGCCAGGTATTGTTTAAAGTGCGGGAACACAGCAGCAAACAAAACAAAATCCTGGTCCCACAGAGATTATATTCAAGTCAGAGAGACAGGTAATAATGCAAACACATATGCAATCGATTATCAAGGAGTGGGGCTTTATAAGGATAAAAAATAAAGCAGGGTAAAGAGACAGAATGAAAAGAAATGCTAGTTTGGCAGAGGATTAAAGGAAGTTCTTTCTGAGACGGCTGGTAGTTCAGTGGAGACCTGAAGAAAGTGAAAAGTGTCTGTTATAGAGAATACACTGGTGGTTACAAATGGCAGAGGGGAGTGGGGAGAGGCGAGATAGGAGCGGGGGACTCAGAGGCACAAACTTCTAAAACATAAATAAATATAAGTAAGCTAAAGGATAAAATAAATAAGCTAAAAGGATATCTTTTTAGCAGGGAAGACAGCCCATATTTTGTATACGAGCATAATCTGTAAAAATTGTTGAATCACTATGGTGTATACCTGAAACCAATATAATATTGTAAATCATCTCTACTTCAATAAAAAAATATATATAGTGATGTGGCATGAGGCTTGTTGGTAGAACATTCCAGACGTGGGGAGTGGTCAGTGCAAAGGTCATAAGGTAGACTTGTGCTTGAGGGAAAGAAAACACGTTCAAGGAAATTGCATGAGGCTGGAAGGGTTGCAGTAAAGAGATGGCGGGAGGGGCTTCTAGAGACCAAACCCACTGGGGCCCTGTAGGCCAGCATAGTGACTTTTGAGTGTATTCTAAGTGAGATGGGAAACCAGGGGGTGTTTGAGCAGGGAAATAACGAGATCTGACTTATTTTAGGAAAAATCCCTGAGGCTCATGTGCTGACGGCTGATGGTAGGATGGCCAGAGAAGCAGGAAGAACCAGAAGCTGTCGCTGTGGTGCAGGACAGAGAGATTGTGGCTCAGACTAGCAGTGGTGAAAGAGATAAGAAATAAATGGAACGTTTGTTAAACAAGTAGATGTAGGGTATGGTTTCCGTGGGCTTCCCAGGTGGCTCAGTGGCGAGGAATCTGCCTACCAATGCAGGAGATGTGGGTTTGATCCCTAGGTCGGGAGGATCCCCTGGAGGAGGAAATGGCAACCCACTCCAGTATTTTTACCTGGGAAATCCCATGGACAGAGGAGTCTGGCGGGCCACAGTCCATGGGATCGTAAAGGGACACAACTGAGCTACTGAGCATGCTCGGCTTCCATGTTGTGGGGTGAGAAAGGAGGAAAGGATGACTGATATTTTGGCCTGTGCGAAAAGAGGATGCCATTGACTGAGATATAGAAGCCGGGGGAAGTTTGAGGGGGTGGGGGGACACCCCAAGGACTTGTTTGGGATGTGTGAAGTTGGGGTGGTCTATCAGCTAGCCAAGGGGCAGGTCGAGCAGGCAGTTGCATACACAGGACTGAACGACAGGGGGGCAGTCAGGAGATTTACTTATGGAGCCATCTGTGCCCGCGTGGTGATGAGATAGGTGACTATCGCTGGAAAAAAGAGAGTCCCCACAAGAAGAGTAGAATCCCAGAAAGAGGGAAATGGGGCAGCCAGTGGGGCCAAGGAAAACCCTGGAGAGCACGCAAACAAAGAAGCCAGAATTTAAGATTTTCAAGGAGAGAGTGAGCAAATGCTGCTTCGAGGCTTAGCATGACATTTTTAATCCCTGCAGTTCATTACTGGATTAAATGAGGTGCACACCGGACAGCAGCCTATGAGAGTACTTTGGGCTCCTGGCCAAGTACCAGAAATGACAGGTAGAAGTAGCTGAAACAATAAGAACATCTACCGTGTCTCATGGTATAACTCTGGAAGAAGAGTAGATTTAAGTTTGGTCAATTCATTGACTTGAAGATGGCATCAAGGACCAAGATCCCTTCATCTTTGAGCTCCACTTTCCTCCTGGTGGCAAGAAGGCTGCTGCAGCTCTGGATATCACAGCCCTCACAGTGTCCAGAGGTGGGATAAAGGGAAGATCCTTTACTTGTGTGTCTTTTTATGATTGAGGAAACTTCACTAGTAGCCACTCTGAAGAACTCCCTTTTCGACTAATCCCGAGTGCATCACACACCCATGCCAAAGCTCATCTTAGCAGGAAGAGTGAAGTAAATCAGTACTCACAACCCAGGGCTGAGAAACAGCCCAGGGTCTCTTGAAGGACATGGCCACTCCAAGGAGGGTGATAACAGCCAGGATTCTGAGAGAGAAAGAAGGGCTTGTTGGAGTGGTTCTTGATCCAACGACCGATACTGTCTGCAATGCTAGTGCTTGGCATTCTGAATATGCCTGTCTTTCCTCCATGATGATGACACAAATATAGACACTTACAAATAAATATGCATTATCTCTCAACCAAGATAAAAGAGTTATTCTCCTCAAAGTAGTGTTCAAGCGACTACTGAAATACTCACCTGTGCCTACCATAGCCTCCTAGATCTGGGGCTCAGAAGAGGCCTTGAAGATCCATGGACCCTCAATATAAAGTCCCTGTTGGTGTATGGCAGAAGCCATTGTAATATTATAAAGTAATTATATTCCAGTTAAAAATATAATTTAAATATATACATATATAAAGTCCCCACAACTTTGTGTACTACACAAGGTCCCAGCAAGAAATATACGATATACCTGGATTGTCCTACTTTAACAGGAACTCAGAGGATTTGATGCTATGATCGGGGGCTGGGCAGAGCAAAACCACAGGTTGGTGCAGCCGCCGGAGCTGGTGCAGAGAGGCCCCCCCCCACCATCCATGGGCCCAAGGAGGCCGAGCATGCTGAAGGGGGCACAGCCAGCCCTCAGTGACCCTGCAGGATGAGGGAACATGAGGAATCAACAGCCTGACCTCACCTGCTTCTTCCCTCCAACTAAAAGCCAGAGGGCAAGGAAGCCTATCCCTGGAGTCCCTGCAAGTGAGAGTCTGGGCCACAGAGAAAGGGGGAGAAGAGTGAAGATGCTTCTGGAAGAGCAAAGAGAAGATACCAGCCTACTCTGGAAGGGAAGACCAGGGTCTTCCTGGAAGCCGGCCGGAAGCCACTCATTTCACCTTGGGACACCTCCGACTGCTGGAAAGTTGCCCATCAGCCTGGGGGTCCATCAGCAGCAGGAGTCACTGCTCATCCCCACGACGAGGCTTTTGATAGAGGACGGCAGCCTGCACATCTCACAGCCAAGTGCTGGCGCAAAACTTGTCCAGACTGCAGTCCTTGACCCCAGCATCCAGTGGAAGTTGATGTTTGGGGTCTACATATGTGGTTCTCAACCAGGGACGTTAGTCCCCCACCCCTACCCCAGGCAATGTCTGGAGACATTTTTCACTGTCACAGCTTGGAGGAAGAGATACCACTGGTACCAGTGGGAAGAGGCCAGGGATGTTGGGAACCATCCTACAATGCACAGGACCACCCCCCAGGACGACATGGCCCCAAAGGTCACCAGCGCCCAGGATGAGACCTTCAGCAGGGCCTGTCTGTGCAAGGCTGTCCCTGTAAGACAGTCCCCAGGAGCCACACCCCAAAGTTCCCCTAGTGTACTGGGCTGGATCTGTTTTTTCATAGTTATCTAATTTAAAAAAAAAAAAAAGAGCACCAGGGCCCTTTGAGAGCAAGGGGGTGCCAGGGAGGCATTAGTGGGAGCAGAGATACAGGGGTGAGGCAGGTGAAGGGAGAGGAGGGTCCTCTTTGCGCGTGGAATGGCCACTGTCGAATCTCCCCTGGGTCAGTGGCCCTGCTTCTGAGCTCGGGGCGGGCGGCTTGGGGAGGCGGGGAGAAGCGAGCCGTCGGGGCGCAGCAAGTGGACCAGAGCCAGCCGCTCGGCAGCGTGCAAACCATCACCACATCCCACATCAGTTTTGTGTAGGCAAGCATGCAAACAAGAAGACCAGCCACGAGAAACATAAGAAAGGAATAAACGTTGTTTGGTCTGCCGTCAGGAATAGACTGGTGGAATATTCCAACCCCAGTCCAAAAGGAACAACCAACAATAACAACTAGGAGACCGCATCCGACATTTAGACCCACGAAGCCTGCATTTTCCCTGTGCCGACCATCTCCAGGAGGACGGGCCGCTGGCAGCAGCCTCTGTTTCCACCAAGGCCAAACACCACGTTAGGACCAAAAAATGTCAAACTGTCAACCGTGACCACAAATCAAGAGCAGGTGAGCTAAGCTTCTGCTGAAGGTCAGCAAGTGTATTTTGATAAATGTTTGTTGTCAAATAGCAATTCGTTCTTTATTTGGCATCTACAGATCAATCCAAAATATTGTATTTTAAGTATATCTTCCAGATACTTTGTTTAGGAATAACTTCACTGATGTAATCTTTGGGGTTAAAAGTTTTCTGAAAGGTATACCTGTCCCTTTGCTTCATTATACAAAGTATGTGGACGATAACTCTACCTTCTAAAGTGACTCTGGACCATGACTAGAATGTAATAGCAAGAAAACAATGTCTTCAGACCTAGGAGCAGTTTGCACTAAATGAACCCAGATCTTCCTTTATTTTTTATTTGTCGTTGGTTCCTTTGCAAACCCTCTGTGGCTCCTCTCCATCCTCCACTTGGACCGCTGCCAGCGGCTACTCCTTGTTTGTGTCACAGGACCTGCCCACTCATAGCCCTGCCTTCCAGTAACTGCTGCTGTGGCTTAGGACAGTGGTTCTCAGATTTTGGTGGCATGCTGAAATCTCCTGGGAGCTTAAGAAATTATCCATGCCTGGGCTCCATCTGCAGCGTTGTGGAAGCATTTGGCCTAGGGCATGGCCTGGGCATAGGGACGGATTAAAACTCCCCAGATGATGCTCTTGTACAACCAAGGCTGAGAACCAGTGTGATGGGAAATTTGATAGCCAGTCATAATTAGGCATAAAACAAGAGTGAATTGTGATCTGAGAGATTTTCCTATGAGTAAGCTCTAGTATATGAATCTCTGAGGCATGTATTTTTAGAGTTCTTTGAGTCTAATGCTCTCATTTTTTTAGCTGTGCTCCAAGGAAGTGACTCAAGCTGGGGAAAGAGCTAGGATGAATCAGTGGTTAAGTACTCGGGAGCCTAGAGTTCAGATACCTGGATCCGGACTTGACTCTGCCACTTACTGGGCAGCCTTGGGCAAACGTCTTAACCTTTCTGTGCCTTGGCCTCGTGAATAAAGTTGGGAAGGCTGAAGTGGGTCAGTGTGCGCAGAGGACTGAGAATGGAGCCTGGCATACGACAGCACTCAGCAGAGTTAGTGTTCGCAGTTCGGGGTTTGGTCAAGGTGTTGAGCCGGAGGTGTGGGCTGGGCTAAGCGAGCAAACCAGGGGTGTCATGGCTCCCAGAGACTGGCAACGGTGGGAAGGCATTCCCAGTCTAGTCTGGAAGGGCAAGGGCAGCAGAGGTGATACCAGGATCCAGTGAAAGCTCAGGCTGGAGAGAGAGGTGGGGCGGCTGCCAAAGATACAGAATGAGGAGGGGGCGGGGCAGAAACGCTGGGGTCTCTCTCTCTCCTTCCAACCTCTGAACCTGCTGAGGAGCCAGCCAGCGGAGGGGAGGCAGCCCTCGCGGTCAGCCTCCCAGGGTGCGAAGCTGGGCCGAAAGGGGAGGAGAGGGAACCTGAGTGGGTGGGGAAGCCAACGGAGGAGAACCAGCCCACGTAGCTGTTATTCATGATTACTGCAGGTCGCTGGAGAAAGTCCCTGTTGCCCTGGCGTGGATTTAGCATCAGCTGTAGAATCAGAATTGCCCCTCAAACCACTCTCATTCTGGGAGAAAGGTGCCAATCCCCACAGACCTTTCGCAGCAAACTAAGATGATTATGAATGGCTGTGAGCAAAAGAGAGAAAGAAAGTGAAGTCGCTCAGTCGTGTCTGACTCTTTCTGGCCCCATAGACTGTAGCCCACCAGACTCCTCCATCCATGAAATTTTCCAGGCAAGAGTGCTGAAGTGGGTTGCCATTTCCTTCTCCAGGGCATCTTCCTGACCCAGGGATCAAATGCAGGTCTCCCGCCATGCAGGCAGACGCTTTACCGTCTGAGCCACCAGGGAAGCCTTAAGCAAAAGTGAGCAAAAGTCCAGTTGGATTTTTTTTTGGAATGTCCTAAGCTCCTTGGGTCTTTCAGGGCTCAGCAAAAAGCCCCTCGCCCCCGTGGACTAGTTCATGCTCCTGGCCAAGCCCATCTCTCACGCGCTCACCTGGGCCTCTTTCCCAGCCCCTGCCCCTGGGCTTCAGAAAGCAAGAGGTCCTGGCTTCCTTTCTTTGCTAATTGAAACCCGTTCCTGAGCCTGGCCGGGCAGCATACTTTGGAATGTCTTCGTCCATCACTTCCCCACCCCCAGACACCATCTCTTTCTTCTTACCCGTGAATGCTGACCTTTCATCCAATAAAGACTGTACTCTTCCCCATCGCCCACTTTCTACTTAAGCGGCCCTTCTGGGGTGTGTTTACATTTGACCTACAAGACTGCCCTGGAGTCTCCCTGTGAGTTCTGAGCTGCTTAAGCAGAAGCCCCCGTGTGTAAGGGGTGAGAGCAGGTGCTCAGGGCGACAGTGGCTTTCCCCATAGACATCCACGTGGCATGACATTTCCTCCCCATGTTTTGCCACCGCCCCACATTGCAAATGAAAATGATTAACTTGTAGCTTCACGCCCGGGCGCGTCTGGCTGTTCTCTTAGGGTGCTGATGCATAGGCTCAGCTGTACTGGAGACCCTGCCATGACCCTGGCCTCATTTCCCATCATCATCGGGGTTTTTTTTTTTTTTTTTTCCAGATCCTATAACTAGATATTCCTCGACTAGACTTAGTGGAACTATTCATCCTCATTACTCCATTATGTTCATTTCAAATTCCTTTGGATTCATGCTTTCCATCACATACACGCTGCATGCACACACTGAGTTACTATACTGCGTATACCACTGTTTGGCTCCGTTCCCCCTCGGGAGCCTGTCACACGCACACTGAGCGTACACCCTGTGTTATTATACTGCATATACCACTGTTTGGCTCCGCTCCCCCTCAAGACCCTGGCAGATGTTACTACTCTGTTCTTCTGAGTAAAGAGAGAGAGAGAAGACAAAACCCTTCCTGTTCCTCTCTCAGACCGTAGGTGCCCTAAAGCAAAAGTATCACAGCGGTGGTGCCAATGCTTCTAAAAGGAGCTTGAAGTTAAAAGATGCCTGGTGAGGTGTGAGTTGGCAGGATTTTGATCACTGATTTGGGGTAAGTGGGCCAGAAGCAATAGTAGCAGAAATAGCAGCGGTCGTGGACAGATAGGTCCCAGGGGCTGAATAAATCCTTACCCGTAAGGAGCTTTCAGGGCTTCCCTGGTGGCTCAGCTGTAAAGAATCTGCCTGCAATGGAGGAGACATGGGTTCCATCCCTGAGTCAGGAAGATCCCCTGGGGAAAGGAATGGCAGACCCATTCCGGTGGTTTTCTTGCCTGAAAAAATCCATGGACAGAGAAGCCTGGCAGGCCACAGTCCAAGTGGTTGCAAAGCCTAAACAACAAGGAACTTACATTTTAGAGAAGGAGGGAGGACCCAGCACACACACACACACACACTCCTAATAACGCAGGCCAGAATAGAATGAATTTCAATTAGCATATAAATAATAATAACTGAATTGCACTTTAAAAGTCTATAATTTAGACATTTCCCTTAGTCAAGGCTGGTTTTCTCTCCAGGTAATTTCCATTTCTTTGGTATCGGCAGGGTTGTTTTTTTATTATTATTATACTTATAATTCATTTCTTTGTTTATACACTTAACTCTCATGGCCAAAAGATGTCTCCCATTTCCAAACCTAGTTCATTGATTAAAATTTTGAATTCATGTCACATCCACGAATATATTCAAGATGTATCCATCAGTATCTGAAGACTTGTCTTGAAGTGATGTCAAGATAAGAATGTGCTGTGCTAAGTAGCTTCAGTCGTGTCCGACTCTTTGCGACCCCATGAACTATAACCCGCAAGGTTCCTCTGTCCATGGGATTCTCCAGGCAGAAATACTGGAGTGGGTTGCCATTTCCTTCTCTAGGGGATCTTCCCGAGATGATGTCAAGATAAGGGCACTTTAAAGTGAAAGTAATTATTACGCAGAGAGGAAGCACATTTGGATATGGAAGTGTCATTGGCCATTAGTGCAGGCAAGTGCTCTCTGGGCCCCACTTGAGAAAATGCTACTAAAGAAGGAACAGACCCAGCACAAGGGGTCAGAGCTGTTGGATGCAGATTTCTAATTGGACGTGGGAGTCACATCCGTGGGGGGGTCAGTGTGTCCAAGAGGGACAGTCGTTTTCCAGGGAACAACTCCATACTGAACTACGTGCTGAGAACTGCTGACACGTACTCTATCGATCACGGGGTGTTGATCCTGCCTGCAGTTGTACCAACAAGCCCTAGAACCCTTCCCGCCTTGATAACGCTGATGCCAGTGACGTCATACTGAGTCACTGGCAGAATGGAACTTGCCAGCAGGAAAAGGAGCCTCGGGTTGGCACCCAGCGGGGACCACACGTCAAGGGCAGTCCAAGTGAGAAGACAGAGATGAGTATGCACGCCTCAGCCTCGGGGGCTCTGTGTGACACGTGGCACTGTGCAGCCTGCCCCTGCTTTAATTCAACCTTTGGTGTACTGGGCTTCCCAACTAGCTCAGCTGGTAGCGAATCTGCCTGCAGTGCAGGAGACTCAGGTTAGATCCCTGGGTCAGGAAGAGCCCCTGGAGAAGGAAGTGGCAACCCACTCTAGTATTCACGCCTGAAGAATCCCATGGACAGAGGAGCCCGGCAGGCTGCAGCCATGGGGTCGCGAAGAGTCTGATAGGACTGTGTGACTAACTTTCATCTTTGGTGCGCTTATCTTTATAGAAACTAAATGAAACGAGAATATTCACTTACGAACAACTTTTTCATTTCACCAGAGTCTTAAATAACACCTCTGCACCAGTAGTTACCATAATTTTTTTTAAATTTCAGCTTCATATATACACTGCTGACACTATGCAGACTACTGACACGTGTCCACTGTTGATAGTGCGTACAAACAGAGAACCAGGGAGAACCTACTGTATAGCTCAGGGAGCCCTACTCAGCTGCTTGTGGTGACCTAAATGGGAAGGACGGAGAAGGCACTGGCACCCGACTCCAGCACTCTTGCCTGGAAAATCCCATGGGTGGAGAGCCTGGTGGGCTGCAGTCCATGGGGTCGCGAAGAGTTGGACACGACTGAGCGACTTCACTTTTTTCACTTTCCTGCATTGGAGAAGGAAATGGCAACCCACTCCAGTGTTCTTGCCTGGAGAATCCCAGGGACCGGGGAGCCTGGTGGGCTGCCGTCTATGGGGTCGCACAGAGTTGGACACGACTGACGCGACTTAGCAGCAGCAAATGGGAAGGAAATCCAAAAAAGAGGGCATATATGTAAACAGAGAGTTGATGCACTTTGCTGTATAATACATATATCACCATAGAAACTAACACAACATTACAAAGCAACTAAACTCTGATAAAAAATTTTAATAAATAAAAATAAAATAAAATTTTAACATCAATACCTATTTTCAAGAGTATAGCTATTATAAAATACACTCATGTAAGGAAAGGTAAATAGGTAATCATATGGCTGTTTGACGTACAACATTATCATCTCAGATACCCCTTTCAACAAAACTTCACCTTGTCAAGAAACCACATCCTTGACTGAGTTAAATTAGGCACCAATTAAGCAACAGGGCTATCTTTCCATACCCCAGCACAAGGCCAATCGTCCTTTTGATGATCTGTTAATAAGGAAGACTGGAAAACAAAGAGCCCTGTGTGACTGATCCATTCATTCCCCAGGCCCCACGGCTGTGGGAGTCAGCCTGCTGGCTTGGACAGACCAACAACTTCAGGATCAAGAGAGAAGCGATTAAGCAAACCGGGAGGGAAGAGAAATGAAAATGAAGCAGACAGTTATGAAGACCAGATAAGCAGCATAGCAATCCAGTATCTGTGTGGATCAACAGTGGTCTCCTTTGCATGCTGCAGAATGTGAAATGAAGCACGAATAGGCTGAGGCCAGGAAGAAAGAAGCAGCGCTCCCAACTGCAGCTCCCAGGCACAGCTTTTCTCTCCTTCACTTGGAGAACCCTCCCCAAGGCCTCTTTCCTGGGGCTCTTACACCTATATCACACATCTCGAGGGTCTGTGGGAGCCAAGGCCAGTGCAAGGAGGAGGCAAAGATCCAGCCCGGGGTTGGGAGGGAGGAAGGAAACATACCTTCTGCCATTGGTGAAAAGCAGAATTTCCCCAGTTCATGAGCTTGAGGTAAACACCACCTCATCAGACGGTTTCCACCTCGTTTTCCACCTGGTGCTCACACATCCTTGTTGTTGATGTTCGGTCTTCTAGTCTTATCCGACTCTTTGTGACCCCATGGACTGCAACATGCCAGGCCTCCCTGACCCGCACCATCTCCCAAAGTTTGCCCAGGTTCACGTCCATTGCATCAATGATGTCATCCAGCCGTCTCATCCTTCGACGCCCTCTTTTCCTTCTGCCATCAATCTTTCCCAGGATCAGGGACTTTTCCAGTGAGTCGGTCGTTTGCATCAGGTGGCCAAAATACTGGAGCCTCAGCTTCATCACACATCCTACCTTAATTTAAAACATTGCAGGGATTTCCCTGGTGGTCTCCTGGTTAAGACTTCGTGCTTCTAATGCAGGAGGCATGGGTTTGATTCCTGGTGGGGGAACTAAGATCCCACATGGTGTACAGTGCATCCATTAAAAATAAACATAAAAAATTACGAACTACAGAGACACATCTAGGTCAACCTGAGTTCAACTGTAGCAAGAAGTCTGAAAAGTAGGAGGTGATCATTTTGTTTCATTTATTGAAAAAGCTTTGGGAAGTGCTGAATGTTAAAAGGTCATGTCGTATCATCACCCCTGCCCCCAATTCCTTCCATGGGACTTCCCCTGTGGTTCAGGGGTAAAGAATCTGCCTGTGGTGCAGGAGATGTGGGTGGATGTGTGTTTGATCCCTGGGTCAGGAAGATTCCTTGGAGGAGGAAATGACAAACCGCCCTAGTATGCTTGCCTGGAGAATCCCGGGGACAGAGGATCCTGGATGGCCACAGCTCGTGGAGTCGCAGAGTCAGACACAACTGAGCGACTGAGCACGTGTTGAGAAAATACTCATAGCTTTGGGAAGTGCTGAGTGTTAAAAGGTCATGTCACATCAGCCACCCCTGAGATCCTTCTACCCCACTGCTCCCCACTCTCACGCCCCCTACCCACCGTCCCCCTCCCTACTTCCTTCCACGGGGCTTGGGCAGGTGGGAGGAGTCACAGATTGTGACCAGTGTAGACAGAGGTGAGAATGGAGGGTGTGCCCAGATCTGGCTCTTTGCATTCACAGAAGGGGTGATGTGGGGAGGCTGTGTCTTCAGCTTGGAGAGCGGGAGGTGAGCTGAGTGCCCAGCTCAGGGCCGATGGACAAAGCAGGTGGGGAGCGGGTCCTGACCTGGCTCTCCAGGTCTTGCCTGGGCCGCCCTTTGCTAACACAGCTGCCTTCTGCGGTGGGGCCACCTAAGATGAGAGTGGCGAAGTGTCTCAATATGAGAACCAGACGGAAACAGGCTTTAAGGGCAGGGATGCTCGTTGTGGTTTTACGATACATGAGCCTGGTTTACACAGCAGCAGTGGCTCAGACGCAGCTCTGTATGGTATTGTCATACTTGAACTATATGCGTGTTTATTATTTCCTTCCAAGGACAGCTGGAAAGACTGGCTCAGTGAGGCTGGGGAGGAGGGAAGGAAGATGGAGGGAAAATTAAAGCACTGGAACAGATGACCTACAACTTCCCTGATGAATGAAGCTCCAGATCCAGTCGTAACGTGACCGGTGTCAAAGTGTCCTGACTCTGCCTTTTTCCTTCCAAACACAGAAGTAAGGGTGGACATAAAACAGGGCTGGAAATAAATCAGATGACTTTCTACCGTGACTTCTTACTGGTCTAGGGTGTGTTGACCCTCTCTCCGCACTGGGCCCCTTTTTCTGCAGCCACCTATGGGCCCTTCTCTTGGGGGACTAGCTTTCCCCCCAGAAGCCCAAGAGCTTGGATTTCATCTGCTAATTGTTAAGATTCAGATCCAGCTCTGCCACCAGATCACACCGCAACCCCAGACGGGCCCGCATGGCCCACGCAGGCCTTCCTGCCCTGCCGGTGACTCCACAGTGCAGAAAAGGTGTCAGTCAAGGATTCCGCCGTCTTAGGAATGTGTCAGCCATGAGCACTGCTCAGTTGCTGTTTGCTCAACAGCTTGTCTTGGCCTCTGCCATCACCTGGCTCAGAAGGCTCTCTCCCACCCCCCTACCCCCAGTTCCCTTCTGTCATCTAATTCATATTTTCTCTTTTCACCAATATTCAGCCAAGGTATTACCTCCTCCTAGAAGCCTTCCCTGAAATCCTCAAACGATTCTCTTAAATCTACTGCCTTTTTTGGATTCCTAAGTATCTCTTTAGGTTTGTCTGTCCAGCTAGATGGAAAACCTTTCAGAGGCAAGAGCAATGTTCTTTTCATCTTCGTGTTTCCAAAACCAATCATCATGATATGTGTGTGTCAGTCTCTCAATCGTGTCTGACTCTTTGCGACCCCATGGACTGTCGCCCGCCAGGCTCCTCTGTCCATGGAATTCTCCAGGCAAGAATACGGGTTGCCATTCCCTTCTCCAAGGGATCTTCCCCACCCAGGAATTGAACCTAGGTCTCTCGAATTGCAGGTGGATTCTTTACTGTCTTAGCCACCAGGAAAGCCCAGTCACCATGGTAGGCACTCAGCTTATGAATAAATGAGTAGCGCTAATATATATCTGTAGCCACTTAACCTCCAGGCGTTTCAGCTTGTGAAACATAGGCTTGACACTGCAAGGGCTGCTGCAGCTCAGAACGAAGTGAAGTGCTCAAGACTTTCCTGGAGGCTGATAAACTGGCTAAGACAGTTCAAGGTCTCCAACTGTCCTGAAAGTGTCTGCTTGCTTATTTTAGGGAGAAAACTTGTTGCTATTATTCTTGGGAGGGTAGGAAATTCCGGGGGATGGAAAGATCACTGGAGAGTTTTTAATTAGAACAGCGTGAAGATATGTTGGCCTCCCTGGCACTTTTGAAGGGGGAGGGAGAGAAAGCCCGTACTCTGCATTTGGTGACACTGTAATTATGGCTTCCCCTTAAGAGCAGCGAAATAACTATCTACTAGGTTGTAACCTCAGGGTAATGAGCACTGGAGCTTTGCTTGTTAATTGAAGTTGACAGAAGGCAAGAAGGAGCCCCGTGGCACACCTCTTACCTCTTACCTCATTTTCTCCTTGTTTATGAATAGGGTGTGTTTGTTTATTTTTTATGGCTTACTCCAGGCTTGCAGCTGAGGAAGTAAAGAGGTTATTCTCAGGAACATCCTTGGCGGGGAAAGTCTACTTATTTGTCCTGAGTGTCACCTCCATATTTGGCCTGGCACACACCAGTGATAAGCGATCATGATAATATGTCGTCATAATACGAATGTATCCCTGGGAATAACAACAAACCGAAACAAGCAGGACGGTCTTTCAGTCTTCTTCCCAAAGCTCTCCCCAGCTCTCTAAATAGCCTAAGGCTTCAGAGAAGGTCAGAAATCAGTTGTTCAGGTTGTTCCCAGCAATGAGAATGCCCCATGGCCTAACCAGACGGAGCACAGAGCAGAACTCTGGGGGCAGGGCTTCCAGAACACATATCCTGCAACACTATCACCAAACTTCTCCCCAAGCCCAAAAGCCTCATCAGATACCAGTTTGTGAATCAGCCCAGCATGGGTTAGATTCACTGAATACAGTTAAATCCAGACTCCTGGGCTCGCATTAAACAGTTTCAAACTAAAAGAGAACAGCACTTTTGCACGATAAGGAATCTTAAGAATTTGGGCCCTTTCTTTAAGTTCACAAACTCTGATTTCAATGTTCAACCTTATTGAACTTTCTTATAAATAAGTAAAATTCCTCCTCCTAATTTCAGTCAGATTTAAATATCTCTGAAACTAGGTAAGGAACTAAGATGAAATAAAAATAAATGTAATCCTTTTTTTGCCAAACACTGGAATATCCTTTATTGTCATTAAAAGTCAACAACTCTAATTCAGTCTTATTTTATATAGCTGCTCTTTTAGTCCTCTTGTGTTAACAAATGGATGTCTTTTATAAGTCTACTGACTTTATTGTTTACCTTGATTGATAGACATCCAATATTAAAATCACAACCTTGTAGTTTCCAAATCAGAAATTAATTTGATGTAAATTAATTGAAGATCAGTTTTCATTTTCTATCTTGTTACAGCAAACAGAATAGCAACTAATTACACTGTTATGAATTTTCCAGAAAATATTAATACCTTCTTTTGTATTTTTTCATTAGAAGTCTGTTTCAGCTAGAGGTCAAGGAAACAGAGCTGCTAATAAGGGGAAATCAGCCAGGCAGTTAAACCACTTGCCTCGTATCACCACATTCCAAGATTTGCTCCTGGAAGTCAAAATAAATAAATAAATACATTTTCTCTTTGTGCCAGAGCTAATCAGACTTTCAGGAACTGATTCAGCTCGATCACACGGAAGAGATTGATGTGCAACCTGTAGCGATCAGATGAAGACGATGTGGGAAAGGCAATGGAGCCAGGGCTAGGCGGCATCACACAGGCTGGTCCTTCTAGGAGCTTCATGCTCTGCTTTGGGATCCCAGAAACTTACTCTTATCTGTGTCCAGGGGTGTCCAGGGTTGATCTGTGTCCATCAACCAAAATGCTGGTGTGCTTAGGGTATCCCCTAGAATACCTAATCTATTCAAATGCAATGGACCAGACTAAGCAGTTATGTGGGTGTGATACCCGCCTAGTTCTCAGGCCTTGAGGGAAACTCTGTCCTAGTCTGGAGCCACTCTGTTGGTTCATCTTGAGGAACCATTCTCATAAGAAACAGAATGCTGGCATTTCATGCCATCCCTACCAGAAAACTTGTGGAGAAAGCCAAATAATAACCAGAAGGAAGGGTGTATTGTCAACTCAGGAGTTTTGCATCAAATTTTTCAAAGGCTGAAGCCAAATATCTCTCCAAACATGAATTCAAGTTCATTTTCTCTAATACCTCACTTATTCCTGATACACACATGTCCTGCTCTGAAAAGGGGGTGTCCCAGCCAGCAGACAAGTCACAGAGAAAGAATAAATGCACCGTAATTGGCATTAGGAGACTGACATATCTGCTCATGTCATGAGTATGTGGGAGCTTCTGAAAGCTGCCCTAGAATAATTGAGAAATTGGAAAAATAAGCTTTTCAGTTGAGAGTTAAATTGTAAGATCAATATATAGAATACTTCAAAATATGCTTACTTCTGCATCCTCCACAGGCTCACAAGAATGGTTCAAAGATGTCGTGTTAAGACTGCCTTTCTCCCCAGTGGCCAGGGAAAGGGACTCGAATAGAGGTGAGGATCTGACTGCCTCATCCCAGGGCAGGTGTGTGAGCTGAGTACACACACCAGGGCTGATGGAGACAATGAGTATTATTCTACCTCCTCCCCTGATTCCTTGTACCCAATAGAAAATCAAATGGCAAAATAGCCTGCCTGTGAAAATGATCCATGCACAGTGTGGTGCTATTCAAATGTTTTGGGTTGGCAAAAAATTTCATTTGGGTTTTTCCATAATGAGTATTTATAGCCAACCCAATAATGTGATAACTGAAATCTCTATTATTGGTAATATAAAATACCTAAGGTTCCAAACATTACAAATGCTCCAAAGGATTGGAGCTTCAGCTTCAACATCAGCCCTTCTAATGATTATTCAGGACTGGTTTCCTTTAAGATAGACTGGTTTGACCTTTAGTGTTAAATTAACACTTCTTGGAGAGTCAGGCCATAGAAGATGCTGCTGCTGCTGCTGCTGCTAAGTCGCTTCAGTTGTGTCCCACTCTGTGCGACCCCATAGACGGCAGCCCACCAGGCTCCCCGTTCCTGGGATTCTCCAGGCAAGAACACTGGAGTGGGTTGCCATTTCCTTCTCCAATGCATGAAAGTGAAAAGTGAAAGTGAAGTTGCTCAGTCATGTCCAACTCTTAGCGACCCCATGGACTGCAGCCTACCAGGCTCCTCCACCCATGGGATTTTCCAGGCAATAGTACTGAAGTGGGTTGCCATTGCATTCTCCGGAAGATGATGATAAATGAATCCAAATTAAGGATAAAATCAGGAACATTGATCCCTTAGAAAATCTAGTGAAAAGCAACACAAAATGCATAGATTTATCCACAGCCAGAAATAACAATCTTTGAAGTGCTTTTGAAATGTGTGCTGAGAGACACAGGAAATACATAAGTCCCTGTCAAGGAATTATCATTTTGCAATAATTTGCAATTACATTGCAGCTTGCATGAGGAAAGTCTGGTCTGCAAAAGACTGGTTGACCACATGGGGTCTGTCTAGATAAAAGTGCTAAAGAATGTGTCCACGCGTGGACAAGAGACTTACACTGAGCCCTAGGATTCTTCTTAAGCTTCTTCTCTGAAATATGACTAGAGAACACTAGCCTAGTGGTTTTCATACTTTCCAAGTACGGGAGGAACCATCACGGGAGGAAGGGCTTTATTTTAAAACTAAGTAAGTTCTAAGATTCTCCCACATGTAATATAACTTGTTCCTAAAAATTGTATGCAAAAGTTCCAACCTCAGACCTGCTGAGACCCGCCTGCTGTGGTCAAAAGCGTTGTTGGGAGAAAGCTCAGGGGTCAATCGTTTCCCTTTTTACACCTCTCTACTTCAATCCAATCTATTATTATGGCATGTGCTTAGAAATAAACCTTATTATAAGCCTTAGATATAATATTCAAATATAATTAGTTAATGGAATATAGAAGAAAGGCAATTCTTCTCCCCCAGATAAGATCCATATCTCATTAGACACTATAATAGCTTTATTTTTTCACACGAGCTCATTAGTGTTACATCTACACACCCCCATACTCTCCCCACCCCAAGATCTCTGTTGTAAATTAATAATATATGCAGCAATCAGCATACTTCACTGAAAGCCAGTACCTCTAACAGCCCTCGATGCCCAACTTGATCTCCAGTACCAAAAGATTCTCTGCTACCATAAAGCCATAAAGGGTTTTCCCTGGTGGCTCAGATTGTAAAGAATCTGCCCGCAATGCAGGAGAACCAGCTTGGATCCCTGAGTTGGGAAGATCTGCTGGAGAAGAGAATGGCAACCCACTCCAGTATTCTTGCCTGGAGAATCCTGTTGGACAGAGGAGCCTGGCAGGATACAATGCATAGGGTCGCAAAGAGGAGAACACGACTGAAGTGACTGAGCACACACGCACATAAAGCCAGTTCTACATTTTTAAAATATATACATTAGAGTCAAGTCAAAGGACAAGTATCAAGGCATTATTATTAATAAAATGTTTGGGAAACTACACCCCTGCCACCAAGGAAGTGGTAGCTTCTTATTTTTGCAGAGGCGTCAGACCTCATCAAAGTTTTGGCCCAAGAATTCAGCTCATCAGCTCATCTGGCATCTAATAAACTCGAGAGTCATTTGTTCTTGGCCTGATAGAGTCGGATGGCATGTCACAAGCCATTTCCAGCTTTAGTTTTCTTGAAAAGACACGTATTCAGGAAGCACTGCCAGAGAAATGACTGTGCCTGAAATAAAATAATTGACATCAAGGGATACTGACTTCAGAAAGAGCCGCTGCAGGCAGCGGCTACAGATGCTGAGATTTTCATAGGAGGGCTGTTTATAATTATGACAGGTAATGCCAGCACATGCAGATTTTCTTTGGTGTGAATGCTGTAGAAACTGCTAGGCTGAAAGCAAAATTGCTCCTCCATGGAAGCTATCTCCGCTCCCACCTCTGATGCTCTTGATCCACAGTAATGGATGGTCCTTACTGTGAGTGAGAGGAAGGTGGTTCATTCCATACATGCTTATATACCAAGATGGTCCAATCTTCCTGTACTAACTTCCTGCTTAATGCAACTGATCTGGGCCATCACCTGGCTTCTCAGAGACTTCAGATGGTCTGGTTGGACTTGTAGGAATGAGATCAGAGGCCAGCTCAGTCAAGGCTGTTCAGTCACTAAGTTGTGTTCAACTCTTTGTGATCCCATGGACTGCACACGCCAGGCTTCTCTGTCCCCCACTGTCTCCTGGAATTTGTTTACATTCATGTCCATTAAGTCAGTGATGCTCTCTAACCACCTCATTCTCCATTGCCCCCTTATTTTTGCCTTCAGTCTTTCCCAGCATCAGGGTCTTTTCCAATGAGTCAATTCTTTGCATCTGGTGGCCAAAATACTAGAGCTTCAATTTCAGCATCAGTCCTTCCAATGAATATTCAGGGTGATTTCCTTTAGGATTGACTGGTTTGATCTCCCTGTGGTCCGAGGAGCTCTCAAGAGTTTTCTCCAGCACCACAGTTAGAAAGCATCAATTCTTCGGCGCTCAGCCTTCTTTATGGTCCAACTCTCATATCTGCCCATGACTACTGGAAGAACCATAGCTTTGACTATATGGACCTTTTTTGGCCAAATGATGCCTCTGCTTTTAAATATGTTTGTCACAGCTTTCCTTCCAAGGAGCAAGCGTCTTTTAATTTCATGGCTGCAGTCACTGTCTGCAGTCATTTTGGAGCCCAAGACAATAAAATCTGTCACTGCTTTCACTTTTTCCCTTCTATTTACTGTGAAGACTGGATGACATGATCCTGGGTTTTTAATGTTGAATTTCAAGCCGGTTTTTTCACTCTCCTGTTTCATCCTCATCAAGAGTACCACTGTACTCAGTCAAGGTACTACTGGAAATTACATCTGCCCTTGGTTAGACCACTGATTTCACTGGCAGTTTTTCATTTCTCAGTGACAAATGAATCAATCCCATAGCTGAAAACTAATTGTTGCTGCTGCTTAGAGACCAATAAAAAGCAGAAACTTTGTTTTTAAAGACGTATTTGGCTAAAGGCCCTAGTGGCCAGAAAGACTAAACGCAACTTCTTTTATCTCCAAAATAGAATCCTCTGCCTCCAGACTCACTCTTGTGAGTGAATTAGTTGTCTCCAAAGTAGCTACTTTTCTAAGACTTTAGGGCAGGGTTTCTCAAACTGGCACTGTTAACATTTGGGGCCAGAGAGTTCTTTATTGTCGGTGCTGTCTGTGTGTTTAATATGTTAGCAACATCCTTGGCCCCCACCCACTAGATGCCAGTAGCACTTTCCCCACCCTAGTTGCGACAAAAATGTCCCCGGAAGAAATAATCAAATCTCCCCTGAGGTGGGGGTGGGGAGGGTGGGGGGGATGCACCATCACCCCCAGTTGAAAACTGCTGGTTTAGGCCATTCTTTAATAAACACATTTCATCTGTACCCATGACACCTCTCTCCCAACCGCTACAAAAGAATTGCCTCTTGCTCTGTAAAACGTGACCAACTTTTGTTTCTAGGACTTTCCCATCAGTGTTACTGGTTAAGAATAAAGCATGCATCTATTCAATTGTTATCCCAGGATAGAATTCTTAGAGAAAAGTGTTTCCATCCACACATTCTGGAAAACTAAAATTGAAAACTCCAAATGTAGATTCACTGAAAGAATAGGTTAAAGCCCAACGTGTACTCTCCAAAAATTCAAGTGATAGAGAAATTTTTTTTGGAAACAATTTTTACATTTGTTGTTGGCTGCGCTGGGTCTCACTGCTGCATGGGCTTTTCTCTCGGTACGGCGAGCAGGGGCTACTCTCTAGTTTTGGTGCACGGGCTTCTCATTGCAGAGGGTTCTTTTGTTGTGGAGCACAGGCTCTAGGGACACGAGCTTCAGTAGCTGTGGCGCAGCACACGGGCTCAGTGGTTGTGGCGCGCGGGCTTAGTTGCTCCATGGCATGTGAGGTCTTCCTAGACCAGAAAGCAAACCCACGTCTCCTGCATTGGCAGGTGTAGTCTTTACCACTGAGCCACGAGGGAAGCCCTTACATTTAGAAAAAACCTAACATTTAAAAATCACCCCAAACCTCACCATGCAGAAATAACTATTACTGATCTTTGGTGAATATTCTTCCAGACAATCTTCATGAACACAGACCAGGTATAAAGCCTGACTCTGTACTGAAGTTCTTCAACAAAACAGCCCAAGATCAATGAATCCCATGATTCCCTGCTGAAATTTACAAAAGAAAAAAGATTACACCTATGCAGTTTTAAATGACAAAAGTTATATTTAACTTTCTCACGAGAAAGACACTGAAACCTGAAGAAACCGATGCATTTCAAATAAATGTTTCTTCACCACTAGAAAGACTGGTTCTTAAATCTCCCTAAATTAAGAAAATCTTTGGGCAAAATTTTAAGAGCTGGAATTACTGTTATTTTTAAACTGTCTCTTTCAACATTAAATGGCGTGCACTAACTTCCTAACAGGAAAGATGAGGAAGTTGGTTAACGTATAGTTTTCTCCTACCCTTGTTCTTCCCATCCCCAATTTGATTAACTGTAATATTTACATATGACCTTTAAGTTCTCTTCCTCAGCCATACTTCCTATAGTTATTTGCTCTCACTTCCATTTTAAATGAATCCACAGCCTCTCGGTTCCTGAATTCTTTAACTCGTTTTTTTAAAATTTGACTTTTTCAATCAAAGTGTAGTTGATTTAAAGCATTGTGTTAATGTCTGCTGTACAGCTGAGTGCCTCAGCTATTCATGTATGTTATTTTTCATATCCTCTTCCATGATAGTTTATCACAGGATATTGAACATGGTTCCCTGTGCTGTGCGGTAGGGCCTTGTTGTTTATCCATCCTGTATATACTGGTTTGCACCTGCTAACCGCCCCAGCCACCACCGTACCTGCCTTTGCAGCCACAAGTCTGTTCTCTATGTCTGTGAGTCTGTTTTTGACAAATATGTTTATTTGTGTCGTATTTTAGACTCCACATGTAATCGGCATCATATGGCATTTGCTTCCCTGATAGCTCAGTTGGTAAACAATCCACCTGCATTGCAGGAGACCCCGCTTCAATTCCTGGGTTGGGAAGATCCCCTGGATAAGGGATAGGCTACCCATTCCAGTGTTCTTGGGCTTCCCTTGTGGCTCAGCTGGTAAAGAATCTGCCTGAAACGTGGGAGACCTGGGTTCAATCCCTGGGTTGGGAAGATCCCCTGGAGAAGGGAAAGGCTACTCACTCCAGTATTCTGGCCTGGAGAATTCCATGGACTAATGGGGTCGCAAAGAGTCAGACACAACTGAGCAACTTTCACTTTCATATGGCATTTGTCTTGCTTTTTCTGACTTACTTCGCTTAGTATGATCTCTAGATCTATCCATGTAGCTGCAAATGGCATTATTTCATTCTTTTTATGGCTGAATAATATTCCATTGTGTGTCTGTGTGTGTGTATACACATATGTGAGATGTCTGTATCTCACTTATTTGTGGCTGGATTGTTTTTTAAGACAGTTTTTACTTGCCAAAAGAACCCACTGAGACTGTATTTCTTGAGCTTTTGAAACCTTGATGGTAGCTTTCAGCTGTTTTCATACTCTAAGGACAACTTGGCTGGAGATTCAATTTTCAGGCGACCATTTCTTCCCTTGAGCTCATAGACTCCACTCCAGGATTGTTGTTAGAGTTGACAGCCGGCTCCCACAGCAGAGACCTCTGAGCCCACTGGACCCTGGGCACTGTGGCTCCATGGAGCTTCCTGGTTTCTCATCTCTGGAGCATCCCTTAGTGAGGCCGCACCTTCTAGTCCAATCACCTGAAGGCCTTTGCTGCCCATCAGAAGGGGGAGGTGTGGACTACCAGCCCAAGCGAGTCTCTTCCCACTTCAGTAGCCTGTGCTGGGCACAGAGTCCCTCCATCCCCCATCACAAGGCCTGGAGCAGACCCTCCTTCGTCTCCACTGTCCACCGTCCACATGCTCCTCTCTCACTTCTTCTGGTTCTCTTCCCACTGGATCCAGAATGCACAGAGCCGTCACTCCCTGCCCTCTCCCTGAATAAACGACCATCACTCTCTCCTCCTCTCTTCTTGCTGCTTAATTTTCCCACTTAAGATCTGCAATTGAGTTCCGCCCTCTGGGCACAACTTGTTCTTCTAGTTCTTCTAGTACTTTATTGTTATTGCTCTTCAGTTGCTAAGTCGTGTCAGACTCTTTCCAACCCCATGGACTGAAGCACGCCGGGCTTCCCTGTCCTTTACTATCTCCCAGAGTTTGCTCAAACTCATATCCATTGAGTCAGTGATGCCATCCAACCATCTCCTCCTCTGTCAACCCCCGCCTTCTCCTCCTGCCCTTAATCTTTCCCAGCATCAGGGTCTTTTCCAATGAGTCAGCTCTTCACATCAGGTGGCCAAAGTATTGGAGCTTCAGCTTCAAAATAAGTCTCTAGTGGGTACCAAAGAGGTCTTCTTATATACTCTTAATATCTCTACTCATTCCAAAATCATACATATGAAATAACCAAAGATTAATTATCCTTGATTCCGTGATGACATTCTGGGGTTAAGTACATCCCTATCTTTCAGCTTCTTCAACTGTCACTCAATTTATTCTCACGTCTCCCCGCTGAACTTTGACTGCATTTTTCATCTTAGCATGTGGAAAGTCCAGACTGTGTGAATAGTTATCTTTTTAGATTCTCAGAGCAGATACCCTACCCATAGAGGTATTCAGTGAACAACTGTTGACAAAGGGGATGTCTTGAGAATTCTGTTAGTGGGCTCTGGGGCTCAGGGGGAAAAAGGATGCCTAAGGGAGTAGCAAAAACAGTGAAACGTCAGGATATGGAATTTAATCGTAATAATAATTAAAGGAGTGCTTCCTGTGTACTTGGCAGTGCTTTAAGTTGTTTACAGAAGTAGTCTTGTTCCATCTTTATAACAGCCCTAGGAGAAAGGTACTGTTAGAGGCCCTGCTTTTTCCCCAATTAATTGGTTTATTCATTGACTTGTTCATTCATATACTTATTCACTCACTTCACAAATATTAACTGAGTCTTCCGTTGCTAAGAATAGGGTTGCAAAGAGTCCAGCACGACTGAAGTGACTTAGCACGCACGCGTTTCTAAGCAATGCATTGAATACTGTGACTACCAAAAGAGAAAAGAATAAAAAACTGGGGGGAAAAAAACCTCACAGTGTCCCAAACTGAGACCTAGAAGAGGTAAGGAATTTGCTCAGGTCACACAGCTAGTAAGCAGGTAAGTCTGAACCTGAGCCCAGAAAGACTGGGAGATGCTCTACAGGAATTACTGTGAGGAAAACAAAACCGTCCGCCATCTTGATTTAGGATTGTAAAGGTTTAGGCTTAACGAACTGTGAATTAAAATTTTAGTTAGGACTCATGAACTTTTATAAACGATGGGACTCCGTCCCTCAAGAGGTTACACACTCCCTGGGTTGGTGTCCCAGACAAAAATGACACCTATCCATGTGTGACCTTAACACACACTCTTCCATTCCAACCAAACGATGACCTCATGCCATCCAAGGCCAGGAATGTGAGCTGAGGAGGAGAAAATAACAACTTGCTTTCACTTTCCGAGCGCAAGCGCTGCAGCCCAAGAAGGCTCTCCTCGCCCCACATTCTCTACGACTTGAGAGGGCCCTCGGCATGCCAGACAGATTAAACACGTGGTGAATTTGATACAGTCATTCCTGGGAGGGGGTTTTTCCACTGCTCTCTAACGCAATGAAGTCTGGGCTGGCAGAGACAGTTGAACTGAGAGAGTGACTACATAAGCAGAGTCCTTGGAGGTTAGAATACAGTCTGTCTATGAGGGGAAGGCATTTTGCCTTTAGTCTGTCTGGATTTGTAATATCTACTGCAGACTATTAATCGTGCAGGCCAGACTCTTGAACTTCTTTGAACTGTTTTACATTTAATCAGAACCACCCCCATCCACCCCAGCTTACCCCCAGAAAGCTACAAAAATCCCACCTGGTTATTTGATCTAGATAATTTTAAACTTTTAAATGATAGTTTACCCAGAACACATACACCCAACATGAAAATATGCATAATAGGTTTGAAATGGACTCAAACAAAACCAAAAATGCAATTGTTATGCATATCATGAAATCGTGAGAATTAAAGATCAGCCATGGACTTAGTGTTCATTTCCTTTAGATTTTCTGCTAACACATCGGCTATCCTAGATTTCATAGAAATACCATGGGAAAAAATGGAATAACTTAATTTCTATAGGACCATTTCGATCTAATTTTACAAGGCCCACAGTTTGCACATTAATATGTAAATTAATTATGTGTAATAAATAATGTGTAGCATAATTCTGTATGTTAAAATGTCACCTGACTCTATCTGTGACCTTCACAAAAAGCAGATGTCATGACATAAGAAACCACACCTGTCTGAAGAGTCCAGGACTATCTCTCTACCCTGCTCCTCCACAAACATATTTTCTGGGCATTCACTTATTTTAGCCTTTCAGCAAATCTATATTATGTTTTTACCTAAGAGTTTTCTATTTCAGTTTTCTGGGCTCTCTAGATGGGAATGCTTTCCTCTAACAGCCCTATCCTGGGATAACAATTGAAGCCAAATTGGAAATGTGAGGTGGTATGCAGGTTCCAGAATCGTCAAAACTCCCCATTCCAACCACACATAAATTCCTAAACTTGTTTCAAGCGGAGAATCCGGGAAGCAAACAGAGTCCCTGTGTTCCTTCTTCTACACTCAGAGGGCAGGTGGCATATTTCCACCTCGGGGCAGGGAGGGAATTGAGACCCATAATTGCACAATCTGGAAGGGGAAAAAAAAAGAGCAAACATTTACCCAGGCCAGGAGAATGTTGCCACAAACCTGTCACCAAGAGAGCCGCCAGAATTTTTCAAAGTGCCAAAGAAAGTAAATCTTGAAAGCAAAGCCTCTTTGGCGCTTTCGGTTTGAAAGTTACTTCTTAATTTCCTCTTGCCCTTTTCGGGCCGTCTGAAAGTAGGAGCTTCTTTACCAGTCACTCGCAGCAAATAGAACCAGGCCAGGGGACTGCAAGACAAAAGGCCTCAGCAAACCACAGCCCTGTGTAAATCTAGTCTGGACACATGTCCTGCACCCAACTTCCACACTGAGGAATATTCAAGAATACTTGAGGCTTTTGTTTTGTCTATTTCTTTAAAAAGATGATGTTTCAAAGTCAGATGAAGTTGAGAAATTTGGGAGGTGGTTAAGGTGGAGGTTTCTTCCAAGAAGATCATTTCCAAAGACATCCTCAGGATAAGACAAGAGTCTAACATATCCCAGCAACAATTGTGTGGTGGTCTGCGAGCTTCACCACTGGGCCTGCATGATCTTTCACTGCCCAGGCTTCACCCCTTTGGGATTTTAGTGGAGCAAGAATAGGGGGAAGCAGAGAAAATGAGGTTAAAAACAAGGTGTAGGTTATGAACAACCTCCGTACATCCTGGATTTTCCATCACTTGTGTTCCTGTCATCTCTCCAGTTGTTCCCACAAAGATAGTCATACCTGACAGGTAGTATGTCTCCATTTTTAACTAGGAAAATTAAAATTATCAACTGGGTGCAGTTCGTAAAAGACAGGACGCAGTTTAACTGCTCCTAGAGGGCAATGACTACAGTGGATTCATCCCTGGATTTCTAATGCCTTATCTGACACATGGCAAATAAAAAGGACTCTGTAAGTTGAACGAATGAATAAACTGAAAAATGACTAAGCTGATGAAAATCAAGATAAATACGGGGTGTGTGTGTGTGTTTGCTGTAAAGCGGCAGTCACTGAACTGCTAACACCATACCGTCCAGTCCACCAACTGCTCTTATCCCTCGTGGTTCCAATCTTATTGATGTGATTCTCAATGCCTTCATCCTTGATGTAAAGATGGCTAGTTGCTGACATTAATATTTCATCGTGCATACTCAGTTGCTCAGTCATATCCAACTCTCTGAGACCCCACAGACTGTAGCCCTCCAGGCTCCTCTGTCCATGGGATTTCCCAGGCAAGGATACTGGAGTGGGTTACCTTTTCCTCCTGAAGAGGATCTTTCTGATCCAGGGATCAAACCTGTGTCTCCTGCGTCTCCTGCATTGACGGGCGGATTCTTTACCCCTGAGCCACCTGGGAATCCCCAATAGTTGGTTAGTCTATCTTAAAACAATATGCTAAAGATCTGACTTGTTTTTCTAACTCCAGTGAAAGGGAGAGAGTATGTTTCAGACTTCGCATGTTTGTGCATTATTTTTGCAAAGTGTCATTTTTTTGCTTTGAATAAGAGCACACAACAGAACTCCACTGTATAAGCCGTCAACTTTGTTAATAATACCGCATGCCTAGAGCTCTAAGATTGGATGACTATACATGCTCATAAAATCATTTGCGGAGACACCCCTTTGGTGCCTGACTTTAGGGAAGAGGACTAATACTTTCAAAATCCACCTTTTACATCAAGTTTCTTAGGGCCCTGCTCTTTTCAAGGATATGATCACATAATGAATAGAAATCTAAACAATGACTTGCCTTTAAAAAAAACTTGGAATTCACCATTTTTGTCCTTTCAAGGTGGCCTTTGAAGGCAGAAGGCCTTTAAGCTTAGATTAACTGGAAAATGCTTCTGAATACCCAGGTTCTAGGTGGGGAGTGCTGCCCGGGAACACCTTCGCTGACAGACACAGTTCTCCCTGCAAGGCTGTCAGAGCCAGGCGAGGGGAGACGCCCTCATTCTGCCAGAGGGCCTTATTTTACAAGCCTTCTCAGCTGACCCGCGGTCACTGGGTGAAGAGAGGCAGGGACACCCACTTGGAGGAGCACAAAGGTCACGCATGTGTCCCTCTTAACCTAGAAGCCACATCCAGGTCCATCGCATGAACTGCCCAGAGCTGGGTCATGTTTCCAGGTCCCCTGCAGTCCTGCACAAAGAGACTCCTGGGACCCCCAGGAAAAACAGCAGCAGCACCAGGGTGCCAGCAGGAAACCATGATGGGTGCATTTTCTGCTTCACATTGCAGCTCCTCTTACGACAGAGGAACACCTGCAATGCCAGAAGCCTATGAAGTCATAAATAACCTTTCTCCCAGACACTCAGCAGCCTTATTGTGCTTTGAGTCACAATCAACCCTGATCAATTGATGACTTTGTGCCCTTCCACTCAGATCGACATCACCCCTTCGGAGGGTGTCATGACCTCACTCAGCTTCACAAGCTCTCTAGCGGGGAAGTGTGGGCACCGTCACACATGGGCTGTCACCACTTGCATGGCTTGGGATGGTTCAGAACCTGCGACCTTTGGTTCAGATGCCAGGGAAAGGGTGTAGATGGCAAGCTGGCTTTCATTGCTGATCAAATAGCAAAAAAAAAAAAAAAAATTAAAAAATGGGGCTTTAGACCAATAAACGAGTGACCCAAAAGTTAAATGTAAAAAATGTATTCAAACCCACAAAACCACTTCCCTTCAAATTCTTGATAGCAAACGCGTTAAATCCTTAAGTAAGCAAAGTTCAGAGAAGAGCATTCACACCTTCTACAGCAAAACCCATCGGGGTGCTGGAGCTCTGCTCTCATCTTGTTCTCTTGTGACAAAATGCTGATGTGCCGGCCGTGGGGGGCTGGACGAAGCCCCTGAGCCTTGCTGGCGGGCACGTGCTGGCCTCCGAGCATTTCACAGCTGAATGGTCCCAGTCTTGTAAACATGCAGTTATGCCAGGAAATGGCTGTGTGTGCTACAAGATGCTGGGGTAAAGTTTGAGTTCATCTGCACTCACTGTGGACTTTGGTTTTCGATGATTCATGTAGAAAAAGGCCCATTCTTAGGTGCTACAGAAGTGCTACCAGTTACGCAGCTGCCACAGAGCCTCTTCCAGCTGGCCTTTGTCTCTTTCAGGATATGCCAGCTCTGCGGAAACTTCTTATTTGTGGTTATTATCAGTTATTCATATCTCAGTGTGAATAAAGGCTGTAAGATTCCATTTTAAAAGCAACAGATGGACACAGGACATGTCTGTGTTGTTGTTGTTCAGTCGCTCAGTCACGTCCGACTCTTTGCAACCTCATGGACTGCAGCACGCCAGGCTTCCCCATCCTTCACTATCTCCCAGAGCTTGCTCAGACTCATGTCCATTGAGTTGGTGATGCCATCCAACCATCTCATCCTCTGTCATCCCCTTCTCCTCCTGCCTCCAGAGACTGACTAATCACTAGAACACTAGACGAGGGATTGAAAAGATAACCTTTATGCTCCTCAGTGAAAGCGCACACCCACCAAGCATCTACATTGTGCCTAGCGCTCTGTACGCTGGGGGAAGGCAGAAATGAAAAGCCTCAGTTCTCATCCTGTTGAGAGCTGTGCCTGACACCAGCTCTTCTGTTGACTTGGAACTTAACCTTGCAAATCTCTTAGTGCTTCCCGGCAGACCTCAAGAGCTAGAGGACCCAAAAAATGGAGAAACTAGAACAGAAGGGAAGAGTAAAGAGCAGTGTCTAGAGGAGGGAGAGTGACAGAAAAAAGCACAGTTGAGAAAATTGGTCTGTTCAGGAGACTGAGCCAGATCGGGAGTCCAGAGACCCTAGGGCTGTTCCATGTCATCCCCTGGAATCGTGGACCTTCAGGAAGCATTAGTCCCTGCCCAGGTCCTGCTTTATTAGATAAATGAGGAACATGGAATCCACCAGAGGTTCTCTACCAGGGTCAGTCTGCCCCCTCAGTGGGTATTTGTCAATGTCTAGAGACATTTTTGGTTGTCAGAACTGGAGAGAGGGATGTTCTGACATCCAACGTGTAGAGGCCAGAGATGCCACTCAACATCCTGTAACACACAGGACAGCCCACCACAGAGGGTCATCCCACCTATTATGTCCACAGTGGTAGAGGGGAAAAACTCTGGCCTGCCTCATTTGCAGGGTCTACTAAGATCCATGTGGTTTATGGCCCCTTGAAAGAGGATTGGTCTGGAGCCAGGAGTCCAGTGGCCATCCTTTGCATTTTCCCCGGCATCTAAGAGACAACATGACCCATTATACTTCGAAATTTTGCCTTGTTTCCTGGCATCCATGAACTCCTGTCCCACATACACAGAGGTTGACCACTGCTACTCAAAGGGAGGTTCAGCCTGCAGCAAAGTTGGAAGGTGCGTGAAAGTGGACCAGTCAGCAAATAAGCCATCCCCATTCAGCAAATATGCCATCCACATGGGGCCATTCCGGGTCTGCACAACGTGTAATTCATCTAAATCCACTCATAATCATTAATCCTCCAAGGCTCCTGCAAAGGCCCTTTTGAATCCACAGTTTATAGCAATTATATATTGTTCAGTTGGGGTCGCACAGAGTCGGACACGACTGAAGTGACTTAGCAGCAGCAGCAGTTGCTCGGTCGTGTCCGACTCTTTGTGACCCCATGGAACAATTATATACATCATGTTAAAATTAAATATCAAAGAACACCCTGAAACAGATGCCAGCTACTCTTCCTGGCAATTGTTTGGTGAGTGCAGCCAACAGGAGCAGAGGTGCTCCTGTGGTTTCAGAGGAGGTGGAGAGGTTCCAAGAGTTTGCCATGAGTTATAGAACCATTCTGCCCTCAGCCACCAATACACCTGGCAGGGAAGGGACCGATGGGAGAGGGAAAACGTTAGCTCCCTGAAGGACGCCACAGGAAGACACTGCTAGAGCAGTGGGGGCTGTGTTTTGTCAGTTGCTTGGTGTAAGAAAGGAGGTTCCAAACTCCCAAGGCCAGTGGGCGTGTCAGTCCGCTTCGTCCCGCCACTCCTGAGGCCCGGGACAGCCCTGGGCACTCTGTTGAACAGGTCTGAGACCACCTTCAGCAATAACCACACACAGTGAGTTATGAAATTCCTCTCACTTGGCTGGTCATCAAGACCCCGATGCTCTGTGGTGTGATCAGAGGCGTAGTGATGCTCTTCCCAGATCCCTCTGAAAATATAGTGGAAAAAAAAAATCATCAGGGAAGATGGAGAATACAGGTGTCCCTCGGTTCTTGCTCAGATTACTGAAGTTACCTTCTTACTGGTCTCCTCACAGCTGTCTGGTTCCTCTCCAATCTTCTCACCAGCACAGTCAGGGTGATTCTTTCAAACTCAAAGCTAATTATGCTGCATTCCTACATATACGCGTAGAATGGCTCGTTTTTGCTCTGCAGATCAAGATGGAATTAGTTAACAGATCCCAAAAGGCCTTGCATGGATCCAGCTGTATCCTGCCTCTCAACCACATTTTCTGGGCTCCACATACACTGGCTTCCTTTCAGTTCTTTGAAGGCTTCCTGCTTACTTCTGCCACAGGACCTGTGCACATACCATTTCAGTTTCCTCAATGTCCTCCTCCTCCCGGCCCCTGCTTCAGTCTGTTCTCCCTTCAGAGCTCAGCTCAATCATTGCCTCCCTCATAAAATCCTGTCCCACCTCCCTCACTGTATCATGGCACCACTTGGCTCTCCTTCATAGCTCTTTACACAATTACGGTTCTGCATTGACGTGTGCATGGGTGTTCAGTAAACACCTACTGAACAAACAAGCAAATAAATCATTCCCTCCTGGTAGAATACTCTCCTTGACCACACATTCTTATTTCTGTCTCTTTAGTGGTTCCTCTTAGAATTTTTACTGTCCAACTATTAGCTGGCTATGCAGCATGCGAGATCTTAGTTCCTTAACCAGGAATCAAACCCATGCCCCATGCATTGGGAGCATGGAGTTTTAACCACTGGACCTCCAGGGAAGTCACACCCACTGTTTCCTGTGTGAACTCTTCTCTCATTTTCCCATGCTTACAAAACTTATCTGTCTCTCTGTGTGATTCTAGAGCTCTTTATTTGTACCTTTCAATGTAATTATTAAATTTAAATTAAGTTTAAATTAATTATTAAATTAAATATGTAAAACATATATTGAATTATCAAATATACAGTTTAATTAGCATCCACCCTAGGCATGTTAGTCTCCCCCTTTGAATTCTAAACTCTGGAGAAAAGGGACTCAGACTAGCATACTCTTCTGCAAAGCTGTATGTGCTTAATAAATATTTGTTGAACTGAAATGCCACTTGTTAAAGCTCCAGCGTCAGGGAAAAATCTCAATTAGTCACTCTTAGATAACACATACCAATGACATTCTACCCAGTTGAGCTCTAAGATAGGATCCAGAATGTAGAAGGGAAGAGGTGCTTTCTTCATAGAGGGAGAGAAATTAGGTATATTGTGAGCATCTTCTAATTCAAAATAAGCTATGATCATCTTTGGCATTTCTCCTCTTGTTCCAGATGGCTGTCAGGGCAGTAACACTATTTCTCTGCAGGTAAGGTTGTCAGCTTTAGGAAGTAAAAATAGGGGACTCCCAGCTAAATTTGAATTTCAGATCAACAGATATTTTCTTGTAGAAAAACGTCCCAAATATCTCATGAGATATACTAAAAAAAAAAAATTATTCTTATTTATCTGAACTTCAAATGGAGCTTATTCTGTATTTCATCTAACAACCTTAACCCCATGCTTTTGCCATCTAGTTGACGATGCTGTGATATTAATCGGTAGCTCCAAATAACAAACACAGACACACAATTGCCAACAGGATGATCACATGGATGTAGTTCCTTCTCGGTGTTCACTGGCTGGTCTGTGTGGCTGTCGCGTCACCACCTGAATCATCACCATCTTAGAGGGCAGGTACGGGTCTAGTTCACTGAGTGTGCGAAGCCCTTTGAATGGTGCTGCCGTCACACATGCCCTAGAGGCCTAGCTGTCTTGCTGCCTATTGTGTTCAGAAGAAAGCAATGAACTTTGTTCATAGTCTTTATATCTTCTTACAGATTTAGAGATAATGGTTTCCCACACATACAATTATACATGAAAGAATGGAAGAGCAGAAATTCATTTTGAACACTTTAAATATGTGAAACCGAAAAGTTCAGGATTTAATTCACAATCAAATGGGGTTGTGCAGGAAAAAGAAAAGGCATAAATTCTCCTGCCACATTCCTGGAGACATACAGCTTTTCAAAGAGGAGGAAATAAAAGTGAAGAATGAGACAGAGGCTCTGATCACATTTTCCCTTCAGAAATACTGACTGCTACATGACACTTACTCCCAGTAACCTTGACTGAGAAGGCCAGATGCTCACAACTGAGGAGGCTTTGTTTAATTTCCTTATGTCTTTTCCTTCCCTTACAATCCTGCAAGGTGGAACTTTATTATTATTATTAACAAGAATTAAAACTCCGTTTGATTTGACAAGTGTTTTTGAGTTAAGTGCACGTGTGAACGCAGCAAAACCAACATAGGATGCTGCCTTGAGAACCTATTAGGACTGAGGTCTCTGCATTTTCTTTGGACTATAATCTGATCCTTGTCCTAGAGGTTCTTGTGAGATATGTCTCGGCCTCCTTAGGGCTTGGCTGTTTGCAAAAATCTTAGATTGTTAAGACAAACTTAGACATTCTTCTGTCCCCACAGTTGCCTCAGACAATAATGTTTTGTTCCTAGGCGACCATCAGGAAGCATCAAAAACATCTTGCTCAAGCTCAATTTTCCAAAAAAATGATTTCTGTGTTGAAATAGAGGGGGGTGGGAGGTACATTCGTATTGTTGCTCTCTGTTTAATTTTTATTTCTTCTTTTTGTTTTAACGGATATGTTGGACCCCAGGATACAAAACCAATTTACACACAAAACAAGCCATGCACTTGAGAGGCAGAACTTTTTCAGGGCAAATAGAACTACGCCAGGCCAGGAACGCGTTTCTCTCTGACTTCTCTCCATTTCTGACTTTGCACATTAAGATAGCAACGCTTTGCCTGTGCGGAGGGCTCTGTAGAATCAGATAGAGTAAGGGACATGGAACAAAGATGTCGACTTCCTAGCAGCTCCTTTCTGATCGCCGGGGTGTTTCTTTGACCATGGAAGTGGGTGCTTCCAGGAGGCCTGGGAAAGGTCAACCATAACTTCCAGGGTCTTTAGCGCCATCTGCACTGAATCGTGTTTTAGTGTGTATCCGTGTGTGTGTGTGTGTGTGTGTGTGTGTGTGTGTACGGAGGCGTGGGGGCTGCTTGTGTGCATGTGTTAATTTGTTCTGCTCCATTTAAAGGGAAGGAAGGGCCCCCTCGGGTTCATAGAGAGCCATGTCAGCACACGGTTTACAAAGTGAACAGAGATAAATGAATTACCGAGAGGTGGGGAACAGCAGAGCCGGTTTTGATATTTCCGTGGGAACCTGCTGCTCTCTCACTTGAGTGGCACCTCCTTAGACCCTCCAGAGCCCTTTTTCAACTTTTATATTCGTCTATATTCTCAGCGGCCCGAGGGCCAAGAAGTTCATAACACACTCAGGCTGGTAGAAAGTGAGAGCGCCATTGTTTCTGGAGAGGCTTCCAGTGCCGCAGCTAAGAGTCCAAAGACAGATCTGAGGATCTAGCGGGGGTGGGACTGCCACACCCAGGCCTGAGAATCAGGCTGTAACTCACACAGTTCAGCCCGTGACTCACAGGTCAGATAACACAGCCTCACACCAGGGCAGAGCAGAGCACGCGGGTTCGTGGGGAGGTAAAAGCGGGAAGCAAGGGAAGAATTCTGCCCTTCACCCTCCACTCCACACACACGCACACACGCACTCACACAGACTCAGGCTGAGGTGTATAACAACACAGAGCCTGCAGCAAACACACCCTGGGATGCACCCACAGAAAAATTGGACAGACTCTGAGGCAACTGAGTATGAGAGTTACTTCTTTATAGAAACACCGAGAAAGAACCACATTCTTCAGCAAAACCATACCAAGCCCCCGTTTTATTTTCCCCTTTTAGCTCCATTCCTAACTCTCCAGTGTGTCTCTGAGACTTCCGTGGGTCACTGGAAACAAACCCGTCAGTGGGGGACCTGGATCCGATGGGGGAAGCCTGCGTAGGTCACTTCCACAGCAGACGAGCAGGCTCAGCATTTTCCCACCAAAGTGTTAAGTGTTAGTCACTCAGTCTGCCCGACTCTTTGCGACCCCATGGACTGCAGTCCATCAGACTCCCCTGTCCATGGAGTCCTCCGGGCAAGAATACTGGAGTGGGTTGCCATTTCTTCTCCAGGGGATCTTCCCGACCCAGGGATCAAACCCAGGGTCTCCTGCATTGCAGGCAGATTCTTTACCGTCTGAGCCACCAGGATCCTAATATGCACCCTGCCCACATTAAAGGGGAGAGAGAACCATGAGAGCTGGTGCTTCCGGACACAACTTCTCCACTGCAAGGCTGGTGTTTTCCTCTACCCTCTGGGTGTGAGCTCCTTACTTGACTGCCCAGCCTCCAAGATCCTCCTGCTCTCCGTTTAATACCAACCCCCCTGAGATGTCCCCATCATAGGTGTCCCATGACTAGAAGACAAGAGACCCAGGAAGGTGATTTAAACAAAGCAACCACCACCACGTAACATCCTTATTGTTCCCCGAGACCTTTATCTTCCCTGAAATATAAGCCATATTAGTTATGCTTGAACTGACATTTCCGTGTTGAGAGACTTAAGAGCCAGAGAAAGAAATAATAGGCCACCAGTTTTTATAGGGCTTTAATTTTTTAATAGGATTACGTTTATTCTTTCCATCAAATGTTATATTTCTTTAAAACTCAAACAGTGCCTTATCCCATACTCCATTGTCTTCTTAAGCCCCGTTATAGGAGCAAAATTCTGTCTCCACAGGTGGAAAATCCAGGCACAATACCTACAGAAATTAAAATATGGTGCACTGACCGGCAGTTAAAGGTTACAATTAAAGGTAGTAAGGAATTTGCAGGTGTGTGGTTTCATTCCCCAATCTAGTCAGAAGAACCATTTTAATACTGTTAGGGAGTTCCACCTGGGGCCTTGTTAAATTGATTTGCAAATGAGAACTTTGAAACTGGGGCAGAGGGTGAAGTTTAAAGGAGCCTCCATGCTTGGAGGAATGGGAGGATGTTGCTGTGCCTACTTCCGGAATCTCAGCATGTTTCGCCAACACCTTTATCCCTTTATCCCAAGGGAACAATTGTAGTCAGGCTCAAAGACTGTCACTGGACTCAGCTAATGTGTCTTTCTGGGATCTGGGGAGGAAGGACTGGATGAAGCATGTGGGAGTGGGTGGGTGGCAGGACCGTCAGCTAAAGCTTCCTTGTAGATTCGGAACGGATTCTGGGTACCACATCATCTCTGTCCTCTTTGGTGGTTAAGGATGCCCAGGGATGCTTCCCCATCTGTGATGCAGAGGAAAAGCAGAGATTCTGGAAGCCACCCCAAGGAGGAACTAATAGAGGGTGAACAGTGGGGATTCCGGCAAGGCTAGCGCACGACTGTCTCATCTTCATGGCGTGTCAAGTTAAATGTAGGCTTCGGCTACCATGCTTGTCATGGGGCTCTAACTCATCCAGAGCCAACATCTCACCAGTGTTATGATGTTGCACTGTCTTTGACCTCTAAGGACAATGGCCAGTTGGCAGAAGGAGCAGAAGGGACCCTTTCTCCTCCCTGTCGCAGCTCTTCCCTCCCTCCTACTCTCTCAATCATACGCAAGGGCGGGGGTCTGGCTCTGCTCTGGCCACACCCATCCATATGTGCACCTCTTCCAGCGGAGTCACGGGAAGAGGGAGGGCCCGGGTCCAGACACCTCTGTGGGTTGGAGAAGACTGGGAAAGACCAGGTCCTGGCAGGAGCCCCTTCACAAGGGCCTCTACACTTGTGTCAGCATGCACCAGGAGGGCAGACCAGCAGCAGAGGCTGGGAGGAAGCCCACCCCAGCAGACAGAGCACAACCTCCACGCAGCAGGGGGGTCGTGTCGTATATAGCCTCCTGGCCCGTTATGAGTACCTGCCATAAGCAGAAGGCTATCCTGACAGGCGGACAAAGCCTGATGTGTGTACATTCAGCAGTTGTCACACAGGTACTGTGCACAGTTACACTGTTTACCTAGTAGGTACTAGTGGCTGACACTGTCATCCTCTGATGCCCATTCTCCTCTTCCCCAGAATAAAGACTACATTTCCCAGCTTCCCTTGCAGCTAACTGTGGCCATGTGACCGATTCTGGCTGATAGAATATCTGCAAAGGGTCCTTGGGCACCTTTCAGGGAAGAGGCACCTTTTTTTTCACCCCTCTCTTCTTGCTGGCAGGAAGGAGGCTGTGATGGCTTGAATCTGAGCTGCCTTGGACATCGTATTGAGGATAGCAAAGCACACAATAGGAGGAACTTAAATTTTTACAGACTTTATGAAGCCCTCAAACAGCCCTGGATTGCTTTCCTCTAGACTTCTAATAAACAAGAAGAGAACTAACTTCTACCTTTCTTAAGCCCACCCCTCTAGGGTTTTTCTATCATTTTCAGTCAAACTTAACCTTCAATAGGACTCAATACATGTTTGTTGAGTGACTGACTGACTTATTGGGTGATTAATTTAAAAAACTGAATGAATGTCATTGTAGGTACTCAGCACTTTGTCCTCAGCCCTATCTATGAGATTTGAAACCTGCTGACTCTTAATGAAACCCTTGCTGTGTGACCCTGGGCAAGGCATTTACCTCTCTGAGGACCAGGTTCCTCATATCTGGTATGGGATTCCTAACCCCTATCTGATTGGTTGTTACAGAGATTAGATGATGCACTGAGGTGGCAATCCACTACAGTATCCTTGCCAAAAAACCCCATGGACAGAGGAGCCTTGTGGGCTACAAGCCCATGGGGTCGCAAAGAGCCAGACACGACTGAGCATCTGAGAATACACATACATATTAACTGTGTCAGGCATGTGTTAAGACCTCTTTATGGTAAATACAAACAACAGTCTCCCTATCTCCGGGAGAACTTGCTTCTCCTCTCTCTCTAAAGACTTCACTTCCCAATACCCCCCAACTTTTGCTTTTCCTTTATAAATTGAATTACCATTTATTGGTTGTCATCATTCTATATTCTCTCACAAGTACTCAGTTCATACAACTGACACCATCTTTCTCGATGTGTACAAAAAACTGCATAGCTCGTCTCTTTTTGTGTTAGCCTTTGGAATTGCACCTAGAAAGAAAGGCATAAAGTCAGGGATCAATTGTTACTGCTACAAAGAAACTGGAACGGTGGTTATGGTCATCAGGGATTTGGGGTGGGGAGGAGGAGGGGTGGAGAATGCCTGCTGATGGACGTGGAGCGTCTTTTCAGGGTGATGGAAATGTTCTGGAGTGGGATAGTGATGATGGTGGTATAATTCTGCGAATATACTAAAAGCCACCAAATAGTCCATTCTAAAATGGTGAGCTGTGAGTATGTGAATTGTGTCTCAGTAAGTTGCCTGGGTCAGATAAGGGATTGCCTGCTTCCAAGACCAGCCGTTGTGCAAATGAGGGTCACTCGCCACACACAAGGCACAGTTAGAGGGTCGCAAGTCATACACAGTGGCGCCAGGATGCCAGTGTTCCAGGAGGTGGCCCGGAGGTGAGCCTGCACGAATTCATGAAAAGGACTCATCCGTAGAGACTGGAGGACGTTTCAGGGAGAAGGTGGGGATGAGGGAGGAGTTGGATGAACTTGCAGAGGTGCAAAAAGAGACATTCCAAAGAAGAACCTAGAAGGAGTAAGAGATCATAGTATTGTCTTTACTATGTGGTTGTTGCCTTTTTAATTTCATTTCTTATTACAGTGTTCTCAAAGGGAGGTGGGAAGACTGGTCTCCAGGGCAGAGGAGTTGGGAAAGCAAATCCAGGCAGAACAGGGCAGAGCAGACAAGTCCGCTCTGATGACACCCTGGCCTCGTCTTGATGCGAGGGATGCAGGGTGTAGTCATCCGGGGCCCTGGAGCCCGGTGGTCACACAGCACTCTCCCATACCTTTCTGAATACCTGTGTCCTGGCTCCTCTGACCTGCCGTGAAGATGGTCTGTTGGAATAAAAACACGTCAACTGGCCTGGTCTTTGCAATTGCTCGTTGTTAAGAGCTGTCTAAACTCTGAAGAAGATGAGGTTTCTTTGTTTGAAAGAAGCACAGCGCTGCAAGGCGCAGGGGAAATTCCTAGGCCAACATCTTATTTTATGTGGGTGTGAAGTGAAAAACCTCTCGTTTTGTAAGCTGAGCAAAACCGAGGTACAGCAGAAGCAAAATGAGTATGCACGGGCCTAAATACCACTTTGAAAGTTCAGGGCGGACTTTGTTGGCTAAACCACAGCACATCTGGGAGGTTTCAATGAATAGGCTTGGCACGAGGCCTTGGTTTTTCTGTAAAATGCCATAGGGTAGTCGCCAAACTACGGTGCCAGGTAAGTTGGTCGAGCCCAGGGCCTGGAAAGCCACGCAGAGGTACAGATGTCCGTCTTCTTATATTCCACTTCACTGGGATATTTTGCAGGTTCCCCCTTTGGGGTAATGGAAGTCTGCGTCTCTGGCATCTTTTTATCCTTTGGTATTAACATTGTTATTATTTTGCTAGCAGCATAGCGTAATATGACTGCTATTTAAATTTCTCTCCCCCATCCCAAAGTATTTGTCTGCCATGAAAAGAAGTGGTTTGGCATAAAGTGAAAGTTTTTAAGCATCCATTTTCCAGATGGACCTCTCTGTTAAATTTATATACGTATATACCAAAAAAAAAAAAAAGAGAGCTAAACCATGTGGAATGCTCCTAAGTGAGTATTATTGTTTACTAGACTTCTTACTCTGTCTTACGGCATTTTATAATAAAATATCAGCAAGCTCGTAAAGAGGGCTTTTTCTAAGGTCCATAATCTTTCTAACCATAACAAAAGGGCGGTAAATATATTGTACAAGAGTGCGATGGAAAAATGTGCTGAAGTATTTCCATAAATCAAATGTAGCACTTTGGCATTGACTCTAAAGCATTAAATTTAGTAAATTAGAACCAGATGATTCTAAAATAGAAACTTACATAACTTTACGGTGTGATTTTTTTTTCTACACAAGTTTATCTTCATGAAGTCCCCTTGGCAGCTACCGTAATAGGTATTTAAGAAGTGAGAGCAGCGTGTGAGTGTTTATACATCTTTGTAATTTCCATCGAGCCTGGCATTCTGTTAGGCAATTAGTTAAGTCCTGGTGGACGGATGAATGAGATCTCAGCCGTGATTAACAAGTACAAGTTAATTGGCAAAGGAAATGTAATATAAACATTTATATGGATCTCCAGGTACACAAGACACTGCTACCCCGCACTTAACAATAAGATTCTGCCTTGCTTCTCCTTCCACTGTTGAATCTGTGTATCTAAATCAATGAATCTGAAAGAAAAGGGTAGATCTGCTTCTCATTTGGGTCACCAAATTCCCAGTGGAATTTTCCTAATACATAAGTCTCCTTTTTATTTCTGCCTTCTTAGGAACCAAGGGAAAATGCTCCTTTCTGTCATTTCTGTCTCTCTTCTCTCATTCAGACACAATATCAAAAGGTAGCTGGTAGCTCAAGGGCAAGTTGGGGATTAATGCAACACGCAGACTGAGAAGATTGTAAATGCAGTGCCACGTGGGGGCCAAATGCATAAGGTATCGACTGTGCCCTTCAGGAGAATACTCTCTGGCAGAGGGTTAGTCAGGACACTGTAGTTGCAAGTGAAAAAAGCTCAGCCCCAACTAGGTTAAGCAGAAAAGTGTATTTATTGCTTGAGCATTCAGGTTAAGATCGGAGTTCAGGCGTGGCTGCACGCAGAGACGCAGGCAACAGGATCAGAGTTCCCATCATGCCTCCACTTCAAATATCTTTGCTTCTTGGGTATATAGCCATGGTTCTCCCAAGAAACAGAACCAGTAGACCAACAGGATGTGTGTGTGTGTGTATGTGTGTGTGTGCGCGCGCGCACACGTGCGTGCACAGAGAGAGACTGATTAAGGAATTTCTCACATGACTGTAAAGGTTGACCAGTCCAAACTCTGCAGGGCAGGCTGGCAGGCTGTAGACCCCAGAGAAGAGCTGACAGTGCAGCTCAGTCCAAAGGCCGTCTGGAAGAACATTCCTGCTTCCCAGGGGACACTGGTCTTTTTTCTCTTAAGGCCTTCAACTGATTAGGTAGGTCCAACCACATGATAGAGCCTTAACTGCTTTACTCAAAGTCTACTGATTTAAATGTCATTCCCATCTAAAACGTATCTTCACAACACATCTAGGTTAGAATTTGACCAAATAAGTGGATACTGTGGCCTAGCCAGGTTAACACGGAAAACGAATCGTCACACTCAGGGAGCTGAAACCCAGTGCTCTGTGACAGTCTAGAGGGGTGGGATGGAGTGGAAGGTGGGAGGAGGGTTCAAGAGGGAGGGGACAAATGTACACCTATGGCTGCTTCATGTTGATCAGTGGCAAAAACCAACACAATATTGTAAAGCAACTATCCTCCAATTTACAAAAAAATTAAAAAACAAAATGAACCGTCACAATATGTGAATAAGAGGAATTGATAAGAAGCCTCTGGAATACTTGGGTGCAGGAGGAAATGAGAGTTTGGAATTCAGAACATGGGCCAGGGCATGTGATTGTCATCGACGCAGAAATGAGAGTAGAAGTCATTGGAGAAGATAAGACAGATAAAGGAGAAAATACAGAAGAAAAAGACCTAAAGGATGCACCCTTGGGGAAAGTCTGCTTGAAAAAGAAGATGCAAATGCAGGTTCCCTTGGTATCCCCAACAGGATGGACACCAGAATCTCCCGTGGATACCAGAATCCGAAGATGCTCTATCCACGGGCTCCACATCCACAGATTCAACCCGTGCTGGATAGAAAAATCTACACCATCTGCGATTGGTTGAATCCATGGATCAGAACCCTGTATACCAAGGACCAGGTTGCCAACTGTACCCGTCAGTAAGAGAAGAGTAGGAAGAGCCCACTGCCGTGGAGGCTGAAGGAGGGGACCATTCAAGACAGCTGGTGGAGGAGAAGGTCAGGAGCAGAGGGATGCAGAAGCCCAAGGAAAGCCCCCAACTTGGGCAAAGGAGGGTGAGTACCTCATGCCACGCCATCTGCAGACCCAGTCCACACAGCACCCAGGCCCACAGCAAGAGTGAAGCTGAGAGTGAGCCCTTCACAGTCTGACAGCCATTAGGATTCATTTGTAATAATAAGAGAATTGGACCATAAAGAAGGCTGAGCGCTGAAGAATTGATGCTTTCCAACTGTGGTGCTGGAGAAGACTCTTGAGAGTCCCTTGGACATCAAGGAGATCCAACCGGTCAGTCCTTAAGGAAATCAACCTAAAAATTCATTGAACTGGCTGATACTGAAGCTCCAATACTCTGGCCACCTGATGCAAACAGATGACTCATTGGAAAAGACCCTGATGTTGGGAAAGACTGAAGGCAAAAGGAGAAGAGGGTGGCAGAGGATGAGATGGTTGGATGGCATCTGCGACTCAATGGACAGGAACTGAGAGATAGTGATGGACAGGGAAGCCTGGTGTGCTGCGGCCCATGGGGTTGCAAAGAGCCAGACACGACTTACAGACTGAACAACATGATAGTAACAACAAGCAAGACTTGTATTTCCTAAGTCTTTTTCCTTCCGTCTTTCCAGTAATGTATTTTTAAGCGTGGCCTGATGGCTTGAGAATGGAAAAGGCCGCGATTTTACAGTAGGGAGCATGTGCGTGGGGTACACCGGCCTGGATGCAGATGGGTGGAGAGGGTGTCAGAGGCAGAGGCCAGGGGGAGGGGCCCGGGACTGGGCAGTTCAGTGTCTGGTGGCAGCAAGCGACAGAGAGAGCAGAGCGCGTGCGTGGAGTCGGGGGCAGGAGAGGCGGCCTAGGAGAGTCTAAGAAGCTGGGGAATGTGTCGGTGGCCCAGGTTTGTTCACCCACGATTATAAGTATAAAAATTCAGCATTCTTTCATGACTTGTTTGGCAGCAAAACCTGCCTGGATTGGCTCAACGTGATACATATTGCTCGTTTACCCACCTTGATACGAACATTCACACACCTGCCGAAATATGAATGAATCTGCGTGCAGTGTGCTGGCCAGGTCCCACTGGGAGTTTTGTTGCATGCCGAATAGACGTGAAATCAGTCCTGAAAAACTGAAATAATCAGAATTCCACAGCTCGCCTGGCCTCCAGGTTTTTGAACAAGGAACCGTGGATCTGTGAGGCGCGAACATCCTTGTAGAGAAGGGGATTTGAAAGACCAGGGGTCGGAATGGGAGCACAGAGACGTGGGGACCTGAGTCCTGGGGCTGAGTCCTCCCCTCTTTGACGGGGAGGATGGAAAGCACAGAGCTGTCAGGTACTGTGACGTCGCTCTGTCGTGTCCGACTCTTTGCGACCCCATGGACTGTAGCCCACCAGGCTCCTCCACCCATGGGATTTTCCAGGCAAGGGTGCTGGAGTGGGTTGCCATTGCCTTCTCCAGGGGGTCTTCCCAACCCAGGGATCAAACCCAGCTCTCCTGTATTACGGGCAGACGCTTTACCATCTGAGCCACTAGGGAAGCCTTCAAGTCAGGTAAAGTGGGAGGATTTCATTTCCTGGTGACCTGACTGCATGGGGTTTGGCTTTTGAAGACAGAGAGCAACCTTGAGATGGGAAAATCTAAAGGTAGGGAGCGCATGGCCTCCAGCTTCTATGGACAGGAGGGCCACGGCCTGACTGCTTCTCCCAACCCTCCACCCTTCCGGAGACCAGGAGCTTCCCAGGCTGGTTAGAGCCTGAATCGTGAGAATCACAGGCCATCAAAGTTGGAAAACCCTCGCAATCTCCCCTCCCTTGTCTATACCTTCTGATCTAAATCTCAGGGTGCCAGGACTTAAGCTAAGGGAACGGCTACTTAGCATCTGTAAACCTCAGAGCTGTGAGTGAACCTTTAGGTCCTGCACATGCCAGTTCACTGGGCTCCTCCTGGCTTTCCTGACGGAGAAGAGAGTTGCTTGCTGTTTCTTTCCAGCCTCAGTGGCCAGGAAAGAGTGTGCCGGCCACACTCGCCCAGCCCGTCGAGGGTGGACGCCGGTGTCTCCACCGCCGCCCAGTCTCCAGCCCACGCTGGAGAGGCATTCTTCCAGCAGACAAAATAAAAGATCGCTGATAGCTGGAGCGCTTTGTTTGCTCTCTAAAATGAATCAAACTCTTCAAAAGCTTGGATTCAACAGCGCATTCCTCCATCCCCCCCCTCAACCCTCCTCCTCCCCACCCCCCACCGACCCCAGGCCCTGCATTGCTCAGATTCCTTGGGCCCCGCTCCTCAGCGCCAGCTGGCGGCCGACAGGGTCTGCTCAGATGGGTCAGATGCCTGGGGACGGGGCCTGCTGGACATTCTCTGGCCTCTGCTGAAATGATCTATCCGGGGCCTCCAGTTAAGTGACTGTTCTGTGCTTGAAACACTGTGCCAACCCCCTCATTTCCCTGTTCCCTCCATTCTTCTCCGCCCACCTCCACCCTGAACCTCGCTGGATGCCAGATGGGAAGGGTGACTTTTAGTCACCCGTGCATGCATCCAGAGAATGGTAAAGCTCAGGAGTCGACCGGAAACAGAGCATCCAGCCCCACCCGAGAATGTAGGGCAGGCCGTCCACAAGCCTCTGCCCATTGCACCTGGACGGGAGCAATGCGGGGAGAGTAAGAAGGGCCAGCCAGAGCTCTAGCACAACACGCCGTGTTCTCATGTCCGGGCACAGAGACAGTGATGCTACGGATGCAAGGAGGGGTCAGGAAGTCTTTTCAAATTTACGAATATACAAAGGAAGAACAGAAGTTACCAAGAAGGAACCATGGGGCCTTTGTCCCTTCTTAGGCTTTCCCGGTGGCTCAGTGGTAAATAATCTGTCAATGTAGGAGACTCAGGTTCGATCCTGGGGTCAAGAAGATCCCCTGGAGAAGGAATGGCAACCCACTCCAGTATTCTTGCCTGGAGAATCCCACGGACAGAGGAGCCTGGTGGGCTACAGTCCGTGAGTCTGCAAAGGGTCGGACACGACTGAGTGACTAAACAAGAACAGTTGAATACACACCGTGGAGCAGTATCACCGTGCTGGATCCTGCCTTCAGAAAGAGCAGCGGCCATCCTCCGTCCAGTCACAGCACGTCTGTTTATTTGGTCTTGGCAGATCACCTTGACCTACGTAAAAGCCCACAGTCCAAATTTCTACCAGCAGAAGAGATTTCCATGACAGTTTCATATAACAAATCGTTTATTTGGACAAACTAAAGCGTGCACGAACAGAACACCTCAAGGCTGGGGAAAACAGGAGGGAGCCCTTGGCAGGAGTCTGCACAATTTTACTGTGAAAAACTCCTTCTGTCCCACTGAACTTCATTCCTCTGCCCAGCTGGATACATACAAATAGTAGAAATCTAAGCCTTTGCACATTTACGACGATAAATAAACCTAAAACTTTATTATGTGTTTCTAACTTTGCTTATCATTTCACTCCTGAGTTAACTCCCCCAAATCCTTTCGTATAAAGAACACACTAAATGTTAAGATGGAGCCTCACAAATTCTTGTCATATTTCACTAGAGTTAAGTGGATTTACTTAACATATAATTTATTCTGTTACTTTTTTTTTTTTAGTTCTTTGCCAGGGGAAAGATAGTAATTAACTATTCCCAAGTTATAATAGCAGTATTCTGTATGTATAGAAATTTTGCAGTTGCACACGTTTTTCAAAAATCAAGTCAAGGTATTAACCATCACCCATTTACAAGGGTCTTTGTAGCATGTTAGTGACACTGTGCTACATGTATTCTTGGAAGATTTATCAAGGACTCAGAGGGGCCTAGGGCTTCCAAGATGGCTCGGTGGTAAAGAATCCTCCTGCCAATGCAGGAGACACAAGTTCGATCCCTGGGTCAGAATAATCCAGATCCTTGACCACTGAGCCACCTGGGAAGCCCTAACCAGACAAAAAAGGGAGGGAGGGGCAGTGACTGCTTAGAGTGGGAAGTGTTCTTGCCCCTGCCTGCTGAACAGTAGCTTATTTTTTTCCAGACTGACATCAGTGAAGGCTTGGTGCGCGGACAAGACATAGGGCCTTGAGAAGACATAGAATGTGATGCAGTGACCTACACAGCTGCAGAAAGGCATCCTTTTCTACAAGCTGCTTAAAAATCTCACTGTGGAGAAGGCATTCTCAAGGGTGAAACAGGACCCGGCAGTAACTGAGCACTAAATGATATGCCCCACGCACAAGGCTGTGTGTAGAATCCTCTGAGGATCTCTGTTCACGTGTAGGTACCAAGGTCTCCCATCAGGCCTGTGGAATCCAACTTAGAGGGGAGAAGCCAAAGCATCCACAGCTGTTTTTTTTCCCCTCAAGGATGAAGTTTCCACATTTCTTTTCTTTCACATGAATAGAAAGCTGAGTCACGTGTCCTGCGAAGGGCTGGGCTCGGTGCTGCTGCACAGACTTGACTTTGCGCTTCAAAGGTGCACTGGTCATTTTGAAAACAAAGGATGCTGTGATTTGTTTTTAACTACTAACAATTCCTTGGGTTTCCCATTTGGGTCTTAAGCTGCCAGTTTCTCCAAGTTTCTTTCCAGACGACACCCGGCATTATGCATGATGGCACTTAACCATTGCGGCATTTCATGCTTTATTGCAATTACTAAACGTCAAGAGGGTATGCTAGGATGCCTTGCAAATTTCTTTTGTTGACGTAAATACAGAAATATCGCAACTGGCTTTTAAGGGAGGTCAGATTTGAGAAGCACTGACCCAGACCCTAGGTGATGAGAGACACTGGGAATTGGGGGGATCAACAAAGGAGAGACTTTGTAGGAAAGGTTCCATGAGGAAGATGGGGTGGAAACTGGAAAGAAGACAGGATTTAGGTAAGCAGAGGATGAAAGGAAGGCAGTCTGGGCAAGAGGGACCACGTACACACACACACACACACACGCACACTCACACACACAGACTTAAAGTACGAGTTAGTAAGATGTGTGTGTTTTTGTGCACACTAGTAGCCTTATTCACAACTGGAGAATTGTACTTGTTCCTCAGTTAGGCTGAGTCCCACTAGGATGGAGATGCTAATTTACTGAACTCACAAATGGGACTCAGATAACCAAAGCGCACAGAGGGCTCCTGGTAGCATGTAGCACCCAAACCCAGGAGCCAGAAAGCCCGGGTTCACATGCCAGACCTGCCCCTACCTGCCTGGACCTTTGTGTAAGTTGAACAAGCTCTCCAAGTCTCCGTTCTGTTACATGTAAACCTAGAATATTGTGACCCACCTCATTAGGGCTTCTTAGGTGAATATTAAGTGAAATAATGTTTGTGACTTGCCCAGGACCGGGCCTAGAACCTGGGACAGTTTCCAGGTACCGACCCCTGAATGAGCTGGGGTCAGTGGGCTGAGGCAGAAAATTCCCAATGACCCAATGAGAAGTTTCTGGAGACTTATGGAATTTAAAAGTTGCTGCAGCCAATTATTTTTTTGAAATAACTCTGGCATAATGTAGACTCTCAAAAAAAAAAAAAAACTGGTATCAAACTAGAAATGATAAAACATGGCTCTAGAGTGAGTATTTCTAGATTGTGTCTCAGGAGATGTGGAAGAATCTCTACATTAACCTGAACTCTGGGATGGGTGTATCTTGCACTGTTCTAGAGCATGGGTCATCAAACTTTTTCTCTGGAGGGCCAGATAATATATTTTTCCCTTTTTAGCTTTGCCCTTTTCACCACCTCTGCTCACACTTACTCAAGTCTGCTATTGCAGCTGAAAGTCAATGTGTAAGCAAACAGGTGTGTCTGTTCCAATAAAACTTTATTTATAGGCACGGCAATTTGAATTTCATGTAATTGTTTCATGTCTTATGAAATATCATCCTTATTTAGATTTTATTCTAATCATTTAAAAGTATAAAAGCTATTCTTAGCTCATAGGTCATATAAAAAGCTGTAGTTATCCAACTGCCCTGCATCCAAGAGCCAGGACAGGGAGCAGGCCTTGAGCTGGTCTGAAGCTCTGCATGTAATAAGTGGAAAGAGCAGTCCTTTCCCTCCCTCTCCTCCTAAACAACAGGCAGAACCTGAAGTCGGCAACATTCTCCTAAGAAGCCTTGGTCTTCTTATTCATTCAGAAGGCATTTCAGCTCCTGTAAGGTATGAGCCTGCAGGGAACTCAGGTCACCTGGGAGCAGGGGACCCAGACATCACCCAGTCATCAGGACACAGCGTGGAGGAGCCTTCTGCTAGGGCCATGGTCCAGGCACAATAGGGCCATAGTAAAAGCAGGGAGGAATTCGATCTGAAAAGGCGAGGTGGGCAGGGTGGGGGTGTAGACGACGCGGGACAAAAGAGTTAGTGTTGGGACTGGGTTGGAGAGCAGAAGAGGCAAGGGAGGACATTCTGGGCGGAGGGAACTGTCTGTGTAAAGTCAGGACAGTACAAGCGGCTCAGATTCAGTGAATCTGCCCCCCTCCCCTACTCTGTCCCAACGTGTGGAGGATGTCAATGGGGGATGAGGCCAGAAAGGGAGGCTGGGCTCAGATCATAGTCCATGCCGATGCGTGTGGATTCTATTTTTAAGGCACTGGAGTATTTTTAAAGGCTTTTAAATATAGTAGTAACGTGATCGACTCTGTATTCTAGAAATTAAGCAAGTGGCTATGTGGAATATAGACCGAAGCGGAGAGAGATTTCAGGCAAGGAAACTGAAAGTTGTGGCTGGAATAAATCAGACAGGAGATACAGAAGACTGACCTAAAGCACTGACTGTGGTTAGGATCCCCCTCGAGCAGGGCGCCCCCAGAGCGGCAGCTTCATCTTCCTTTCCCCAGGCTAGACGGGGTGACTCACTAGCTTGCTTCCTGCCCTCACGGGCTCTGACTTTGCCCTTCACTCTTAGAGAGAAGCCACATGAGCTCCTCCCAAGTATAGACGGAAGAACCTCTTCCCTCCAGCATCCTCTCTGACTTCTGGTTGCATCCACGCCAGTGCCCAGTGGCAGCTGGAAAATGATTTGGACGGCCTCTGTGTCATTTCCTTCATTCCGGCCTGCACGAGCTTCTGGTGGGTGGGGAGTTGGTGGGGGTTGGGCAGAGCCCTTGGCAGAGGTGGCAGGCAGGTGGCAAGACCGACAGGCTGAGAGACAGGTTAGTGTCCAAGGCCCGGGGGCCTGGACCACTTTGGGAAGCCATCCAAGGGAGCATGAGGGTGGCTGCATAAACCAATCGCCAGTGTTTATACAGCACAGTTTAAACAGTTATTTCTGCATCCAAAAGCTCCCTTAGTAGATGGGGAGGGGGCTGTTTCTGCTTTAGTTGAGAGAATTTGTGTTTCTCCAAAGGGTTGTGAAGGAAACAGCAGATGATGCTAACAAAGTAACAGTTTCAGCACTATGTAAGTTGCATGAAGAAAAGGCTCAATATTTCAGTAGTCTGCTGTCCATGAGTATTTACACAAACCAAGGGTGAAAACAGAGAGGACTAGATCCTTTGCTTCCCGGCTCAGGACACTCCGGTGACTTCCTGTCACACTCAGGAAAAAATCCAAACCCTGCCACCACACTCTCTCCATCCCTCCTGTGGGTCCTCCTCTCTGAGCATACTGACCTGCTTGCTCTTGAACGCGCCGAGCTCACTAGTACCTCAGACCCTTTCCGTAGGTCACAGCGTCTGTCCGGAACGTTCTTTCCCCAGATATCAGAGCAGATCCTGTATAGTATTCAGGTTCCTGCTTCCATGTCAACTCCCTAGAGGGGCTTGCATGACCATTATCTCTAACATGAGATACCCCTCACCCACCCTGGTCTATGAGGGTGGAACCTGCTAGAAACCACCTTCTAGTGGTTTTTCCCTGCTCAATATTTTTCTTCATGGCATCCACCACTTCAAAATTGTATAATATATTCTTTGAACTATTGTCCTCCACTCCTACCAGACTGTGAGCTCTATGAGAGTAAGATCTTTATCTAGACTGCTGTATCCTCCCTTCCCAGAACAGCCCCTGGCATGCGGCAGGTGCTGAATTGATGTTTGTTAAATTAGAAAGCTGCCCAGGGATGGGGTGCCACAGAGATGGGGACATTCCTCCAGCTTCTTCTGAGTGCCCACCACACTTAACAATATCGATAATAGTCTAACAGTGATAATAGTTATAATTAATCATTTTAAATGTATGTATATCATATAACATGAATACTGATATTATAATGATATATGATGTTACAATGTTATATGATAGAGTCATAAAATAATACAAAATAAATTTAATAGTAAAAGAATAATGGAAATAATACTAATAAGCAACCATTTCCTAAGGTTTTGTTGTTGTTGTTCAGTCGCTAAGTCATGTCTGACTTTTTGCAACCCTGTGGACTGCAGCATGCCAGGCTTCCCTCTTTTTCACTGTCTCCTGGAGTTTGCTCAAATTCATGCCATTGAGTCAGTGATGCCATCCAACCATCTCATCCTCTGTCGCCCCCTTTTCCTCATGCCTTCAATCTTTCCCAGCATCAGGGTCTTTTTCAATGAGTCAGTTCTTCGCATCAGGTGGCCAAAGGATTGAAGTTTCAGCTTCAGCATCAGTCCTTCCAATGAATATTCAGGACTGATCTCCTTTAGGATGGACTGGTTGGATCTCCTTGCAGTCCAAGGGACTCTCAAGAGTCTTCTCCAACACCACAGTTTGAAAGTATCAGTTTTTTGGCACTCAGCCTTCTTTATGGTCCAATTCTGACATCCATACATGACTACTGGAAAAACCATAGCTTTGACTAGACAGAACTTGGTAGGCAAAGTGATGTCTCTGTTTTTTAATACGCTCTCTAGGTTTGTCACCGGAGAAGGCAATGGCACCCCACTCCAGTACTCTTGCCTGGAAAATCCCATGGACGCAGGAGCCTGGTAGGCTGCAGTCCATGGGGTGGCGAAAAGTCGGACATGACTGAGCGACTTCCCTTTCACTTTTCACTTTCATTCATTGGAGAAGGAAATGGCAGCCCACTCCAGTGTTCTTGCCTGGAGAATCCCAGGGGCGGGAGCCTGGTGGGCTGCAGTCCATGGGGTCGCACAGAGTCGGACACGACTGAAGTGACTTAACAGAAGCAGCAGCAGGTTTGTCACAGTGTTTCTTCCAAGGAGCAAGCATCTTTTAATTTCAGAGTAAAACTAATGTTTTTACTATGTGCCAAATACTATTCATTTTTATCCACATGATATCATTTAATCCTCATTATAGCCCTAGCAGGTTGGTATTATTCTCTATTTTACATTTCAGAACACCAAAATTAGCAAGTTAGAGATTTGTTGAGATTCTAACATGTTTACCGGACTGTAACACCTTTGTGCTTTTTTATGTGTATGTAACTAACAAGACAGTGACGCAGACCGCCTTGAAATGAACTTCAGGTAGGTTTTCAGGTATATTCTGTATAGGACAGAAGTAGGAAAGCAGGAGAGCCACTTGGGGTGAGTTAAGCTTTTTACCCAGAGAATGAAAAAGCCCTAGCTATGCTTTGGGAAACTGTCTGAAAGCATTAAAATGAGGTGAGAGCGTGTTCACTATTCAATGATGCTCACCAAACAAAAAAGGTGATTCGGCTTTACTGCTGAGGAAGCCAAAGGAATGTTATCTAGATCTCCTGGAGGCCAAAGACTCGTCATCTTACAGATGAGAAGGCCTGTGACATATCCAGGCAGACACCAGAAGAAACATTTCCGGCAAGCTAGCGACTGTTCCGTGTCTGTAGGACTGTTAGGAAGGTCCCTGCCATGTGTTGATAGTACAGTGTTGTTTAGTCTCTCAATCGTGTCTGACTCTTTATGACCTCATGGGCTGTATAGCCCACCAGGCTCCTCTGTCCATGGCAGCGTCATATGTCGCATGCTTAATGTGTGTTCAGAAGGACCTTGCAAAATCACTCAGGCTCACTTTCCCTCTAAAGCTAAATGAGGGAAAGAGGCCTAGTGAAGGTCCAAAACGGTGAGTCAACCTTGTCATGACCACCTGGGCCGGGTCAGGGGTGGGTGGGTCCTGTCCAGGGAATAGGTGCCTTATTTAAACTGTGGTCTGAACTGTGAGCTCTATGTCCGGAAACCCCTTTTGTAGGACAGCTCCTCTCCTGTACTTTTTTGCTTAGCTCATAAAAGTAGAATTTTAATCCACTGGGAATTGGGAAGGAAAAAAATCAAACTGATTCTGATCCAACCCGGTCAGGGAAAAAAAAAAAAACTAAAGGGTTGAGTTTTTCCATCAGAGTCATGTAGTCTGGTTGGAGTCCATCCCTTTCAGGGACAGCCATTGTCTGTATTCACCAAGTCTCAATCCTGAGGTCCCATGAAAAGGAATTTTCCCCTCACCGGTCCACCGCCTTAGAAGAGTTGCTGAAGGTGGCCATTTCTGTCCTCTCCTGGGTGATCTTTCTCTCTATAGAAAGCATGAAGCTGAACCAAATGTTCCGTGCGTAAGCATGAAGCTGAACCAAATGTTCCGTGCGTCAGTGAGAGAAGACTGGTCTTTTTAACCAGCCTTCTCAAACAGCAGGCATTTTTTTTTGTCGTTGTTCCCCAGATAATAAGTGTTGGTGGGTTAATGGGTCATCTTCAGGAGAGAGGTCAGAAGGAAAAACTGCAGTGTTCAAAGCTGGAAATAGAAATGCCAGCCATCAAAGAACGCAGTACTTGGTGAACAGTGATGATGTATGGGGCGGGCACACTGGCCAGCCCCATCCGAGAGGTCACAGCTAAGCTTTATCCTCTGCAAAGCCAGAGGAGGTCTCTGAATGCGGCTGACCCCTCAGCTCCCCGAGGCCCCGGTGAGAAGCCAACCAGGGAATCCCTAGTGCCCAGCTTCAGAATTCCCTTTCACTGAGGGAGAATTGTATTCTGTCGCCTTGCAGACTGACACTGCAAGTACTTTGAACACTGAAAAGAACAAACACACAAAAAGCAAACAGCCACAAAAGGAAGGGGAGGGAGGAGAGAAAGGGAGAGAGAGAGAGATATCAGCAGGGGTAGTTAGTAAAAAGGGGCCCCCGGAGACAGAAAACCTTTTGTTCCCTGAGTTCGTTTCATGTAGAGCTTGTGAGGTGAATGGCTTTGGAATGAAATGGATTTATGAAGGAGTTGCTAGGTCACAGGACGCACGGCTGTCAGACTGCTTTGTGAATTCCATTTCTTTAAAATTTGGATTAAACTAAAAAAAATTCAAAATAGTTCATCTCCTCTTCCCAGGGTTTTGGTAGAGGTTCGGGGTAGATGAAGTATAAGGTTTGGTAAGGTTCCGGGAAGGTTCCGGAGTTTCTTTTCCACCCTCTCCGACAATGTAAAAATAAATGGTCGCATTGCAAGTTCTTTGTCAGTTTCCACGATTTCGGGGTGAGCGGGGCGTCCGCGTTACCTTGGCCCGCGAGCCAATGGCGAGGCGGTATGCAAACGAGCTCCGTGCTCTGCCTGCCCGGACGAAAACAGTGAGCTCAGAGGCTGGGCGGGCTGAACGGCGCCGGAGGTCGGCGCGGCGTGGACAAGCGGCCCGAAGCTCGGCGGTCCTCGCTTGCGTTTAAGCTCAGCGCTCGATGGAGGGGCGGGCTCGCCGGTGCTTAATGCAGTCTCACTAGTGCAGGAAAACGGCTCAGTTTACCGCTGCCAAGATGAAGTATAAGGTAAGAGAGTGACTTCTGCAGAAGGTTTCTCTGTATTTGTGTGTGTCCACCACTGTGACAACTCCTCTGCTGTGCCCCCAGAGGGGTTCTGAGATGGGTCACCGGGTTGCCAGACAAGCAGGCAGGCAGAGATCCAGCCTCTGAGACCTACGCCGGGAGCTCGCAGCGCGCCCAATCCACCCCCGCTGCAAGTTCCCGGCGTCAGTTTAGGTCTTGGCGCCGGGGTATGGCAGTCACTGCAGACCGGAGAGCGTGTTAACTCCAAGGGGAGCGCGCCTGGGCTCAGGACTCCCGGCTCCCGGGGCCTAGCCTCCACTGCCCCCACCCCCCGGAGCCGTAGTAAGAGAAGAATCAAAAGTGCTCAGTCTCTCAGGCTGGCTATTTTCAAGCAGTTTTCATCCTTTGCATTAAAGCGTTCGCTTTGGGAAGCAGTTTGCCATATATAATTTTAGTGGGAGAAGTTAAAGTCTCCAGGTACTATTATACAGCTGATGATGGAGGATTTTGATACCCATAAAGGATGTTGGATTCAGAACCAACTGAGTATATGCTATTTCTTGGAAACACTTTCATGGCGTTTGAATGGACAGAGGGTCTGAAGGCTCCAGCCAGTTTATTGTCTCCGAAACTCAAAATTTTGAGTGCTGGGACGCTCAGCAGCCTGTTTTCCCATGCATTTGTGTGTTTATTGCTGGCAAAAGGATTATAGCTTATTTAGAATATACTATTTTATCTAAATTGCCTCCTTCTAACCAGGCTAGCAGCTTCCAGAGACCCCTATTCAGAGCTGACTGCAAGGAATTGAAAGTGAATTTTCCTTGGAGGATGAACACTTAACTTCTGTTCTGGAATAGACAAGTCCTAGAGACGCAGGGTCAGTCACTGGGTTGGGAAGATCCCATGGACAGAGGAGCCTGGAGGGGTGCAGTCCAAAGGGTCGCAATGAGTCCCACAGGACTGAGAAAGAGACTGAGCATTATTGTTACATTAGCAGGTTTAAACAAACATTCCGCTATTGAAATGCGTTTTGGCAAGGTGTTTATGCTTGGGGATTGGCAATTTGAATTACCTGTCTAACCTGCAGGATTGCTTTGCCTTCTTTCTGAATATCTAGCTTCTGGCTCATCCTTTTTTAAATGTGAGGCTGTAAATCCTCAGTCCTGGCTGATAGCCACTGGCTAACCTCCATGATAAGCCTTTTATTCAAAAGCTATAAATCATGTTCAATAGCTCTAAATCTAACTGTTGAAAGTATCTATTGTGATGCATGAGTTATAGTTCTCCTTGAAAAGGTTAGAACCCTCTGAAGGCAGGGGTATCAGTTATCACAACTATCAGCTTTCCATTTTCTGCCTCAATAGGAAAGATCAGAGAGCTGGATAATCCTGAAGATTCTTAGTATTTTTGACGTTAGGATACAACCGGAGGCAGATCCTTCTACCTGGCAGGAAAGCTCTCATTCTTGATATGGTTCACTGGTATTTACGAAGTTTCTTTATTTAGAACAATGATAGTCTATCACTAATGTTAAGTCCCCAGATATTATTTAGCCTTCAGTGAATCTTTGCCCTCCTCTTCCTACTCTAAATGTCTTTAGATTCGTAAAAGCCTTGGGGGGGGGCGGGGGGTGCTGTGGGAGAGAAAATGTGTTCCTGCATTTATTATTGGAAAGCATAAATGGCTGTTTTTAACGTAGAGTACTGCAACCTGGAAAGTGACAAAAAGTCTAAAGTCTCTTTTATTCAGTGACCTCATCATGTTTAGTTTTATTTTGTGGAAAGAAAACATCATGGCAGCTGATGATGTGAGCTGTGGTTGGCATTCATGGGGAAACCCTGCCTCTCTGTTGGGTCTTCCCAGCATCAAACACCCTGCCAAATGCTGTAAAGATATGATTTTTATTAGCTTGTGGGCATCTTCACCAGCAAAACTTCTGACTTCCCCAGCTAACCAAATGACAGATTGACACCTTGTGGTGACTATAAACGGAACCAATAGCTGAAGCAATCTACTTTCCCTTTTTTATAAAGCCTATTTTCTCTCTAGTTAATAATGGACTGTTTCAGGAGAAGATTTTGTTATTATAAGTAGAGGAGATGACACAAAGGTAGAGGAATGATAAATAACAGTTTTTAAGACTCACCATGACAATACAGGATTGTCATATTTAGCTTTCCCAATTAACTCCATGAGGTAGTGTTAATACTTTATATTCATTTTCAGATATGGAAATTGTGGCTCAGGGAGGCTAGGTAATTTATCCCAAACCACGCAGCTGGAAAGTAGCAGAGCTGGAATTTGAACCAAGGTGATCTGGCCCCAGAGCTTGTGACTTTAAACAACTATTAAAGAAAGAACTATCTGTGACTTCCTAAAATGTCCTGTGTGACTGCTTTTCCCTCTCCCATGTAGCTCAAGATTCTATGTCATTCAAAGTATCCCTGCACAATAGGTTTTTTTTTTTTTTTTTTTTTTTAAGACAGTGCCTCTACAAAGCAAAGTGAAATGAATGTCTGGCAGTTACTTCATTGAAGCCACTTACATAGTAAAACCAGATAATTATTAGATTGTAAAACCCTGGAATTGGGAATTAGCTTTTAGATACTCTGTTGCTCTAAACAAAATAAATTTAGCTCAGTCAAGACTTAAAAATGCTCACTGAGAGATTTATAATCCAGTCACTATAAGATTTTTTTTTTAACCAGATTATCTGGTTTGGCTACTTCGGGGATCATAACTAGACAACAACCAAGCCTCCACCCATTTTGAACTTACACACAGTTCCAAGTCAGCCAGCTATGCGTTTACAGTCATCTTGAGCACCGTGGAATGCAAGCTATTAGAAGCTATTACTTTGGTGAATTTTGCGGGGAGCCAGCCTATATCGTCTATTTTGGTTACATTCTATGTGTTTTAATTTGTTCATAGGAAGGGAGCAGTTACTCTCATATGCACTTAAGGTTCCATTGCTCTTTAAAGGATGCCCTCTGGAGTTCTCTAATCAGTAAATTATGGGGGCTTCATTTATTAAGAATTTTCCCCAAGCTCCTTTGAATATACACAGCATGTGCTGAAATACTGGAGGTGGGTGAGGGGGCAATGCCTCAGTGGCCATGGCCTGCTCAGTGAAGGCCTCCCTCCTGAGGGTCTGGGGGTGGGTTGTTGCTACTTTCTGCCAGGAGGGTAATTGAGAGGTGGATGCACAGCTGTGTTTGAGCAGAGGCCCCGCCCACTTTGTGCAGGCCCAGGCCTGGTAAGTGCCCCACAGGCCTGGCCTGTTTGATCTCTAATAGCTGAGCAGCTTTTGTGGCTTGGCCAAATTTCTGTATCCTGTGTGCCTACACTGAAACTCTAAATTATTTATCTAGTCTGCCATTCAACAAATTCATTCTTGAATGTTTTGATTGAAGAAAATTACAGATGAAGCTTAAACTACAAATAAGAAAACTACATTCTGAAGTCCAGATTCTGGGGTTCTGACTGAACATGGGTAAGGTAGGTTAGGGAAAGCAGGAAGTGCGCATTAAAGAAGAGCTTTCCAGGGGACTTTGGAAATGTTTTTATTTTCTCAGAGTGGCTGGAGAAGATGTGATCCGAGTGTCTTCCATTTAGTCAGCATATTTACTTAGTCTATATGTAATTCCTGATTCTTTCCTGGCTTTGCCATTTTGATTTAAAATGTTTTATACGCTTCTGAATGGTGTATTGCATACCCTGCCCCTGCCTCTTTTTTAAATCCCATCTGAGCTTTCAAAGCAACAAAAGATGCTTTGAAAAAAATTAACCGTTTTCTTAGGTATTGTTTCACTGATTGAGCAAGCCCATTTTCAGAGCTAAATGACTTACCTACTTGGAGACCAAAGTCTTTACGAGACTGAAGGTGTTCTGAGAGCACCAAGTGTGCAAGATGCACGTAACAGATTCCTTAAGCGCCCCTTCTTTGCTGGGGTGTACATGGGTCCTCTTCTAAGAACTCATCAGCGGCTTCCTGTCTGCACCCCTGCCCCCCACTTCTAAAGAAACTTCCTCTCTACTTTTCAAGCCTCTTTGCCAATTCCCTCCCCTTTTGTGCCCTTAATGACCTCATCGTCTCTCATTTTTTTCATTCAAGCATCCATTATACTTCTCCAGTACCAGACTGCTCCGGGCTGGCCTCCCCCCACCCACACAGACGTGACGTACTTAAAGCGCTCTCTGTACCCCTGTCTTCCTCCCCGCTTCTGAGTCTGCTGTGAAAATCGTGGCCCCTTGCTGCTCCCATTCATTGGCTCCTGTCTCTTTGTGCTTGTGTGACTTGGTTCGTCGGTACTTGCTAGAAGTCAAGTCTCCTCATCCATCCACTCTATACAACAATCAGAAGCCTAAACCTTTATCTCCTATCATCTCTACAATAGGCTTTCTGTTTTTCACCTCTGCCCTACTCTGTTAGCACTGCCTTACTCATTAACCCCTTTCAATAAAATTACTATCTAAATGATACCTGGAACTCACCAAGGCTGCCCACTGGGGCTTTCCAGCTTCAGGTAAGCCCCACTTGATATGAGAGACTCACCCTTTATCTGTGTGTAGAGGCAGATTGGTAGGCAAGTCCTTGAATAAAAAGTATGATCCAGGATCTGTTGTGTGTTGTGGCCTGGACGGGGACTTGGTCTTAGGTGTTCTTGCAGTAGAGGCAAGGTAGAGCGTGGGGTCTGGTGAAAGGCATTTCTGTTTCCTGTGACTCGATGCTCTGTAACCTTGGGTAAGTTAAGCTCTGTGAGCCTCAGCTTTCTTATCTGTAGGGTGGCTCAGCGGTAAAGAATCTGCCTGAAATGCAGGAGATTCAGGTTCAATCCCTGGGTTGGGAAGATCCCTGGAGGAGGAAATGGCAACCCACTCCAGTATTCTTGCCTGGGAAATCACCATGGACAGAGGAGCCTGGCGGGCTACAGTGCATAGAGTTGCAAAGAGTCGGATAGGCTGAGGGAATGCGCACCACCACCATCAAACTAGGGTTGATCTGGCCTCGTGGATTGTTGTAAAGCTGAAGCGAGATATTTTCCATGGGGAGGTGTTTACCATGGCTCCACTGGAAAGAGACAATTCTAGCAGGCCCCAGCCCTCCTTATATAAGTAGATGCCCAACAGATGTTGAAAGGATGTGTGGACTCAAAACTTGGATTATGTCGAAACCCTATTTCCTATGTTAAGATAATCGAGTACTATTAAATATTCCACGGGCCTGGCTGTGTCTTGTAGAAATGCAAATGCCAGACATAGGGGTGTACCAACACACCTGTGTCCCCACTTGCTAATATATTAGTGCTTTGGTATCTTCATTGTTATTAATAAGATTTGATATTCCTGTGGTTATCGGCCCTTGCTCATAGTAGGTACTCAGCAAACATTGAATTGAATGTTGGATTACATGAAATACACAAATAGCTATTAAAAGAGTTTTCCCCATATGGCCTATTGGAAAGAAGATAGATTTTGTTTTAAATCTCACTTTTGTTGCTTTTTAACAGTATAATTTTAGGCAAGCCTCCATTTCCTCATTTATAAAATGGGAGTAATAATACCTGTCTCATTAGATAGTTGTAAGGATATAATATTTGAAAATCATCAGTTTCTAGCACATAGTAGGCATTTAAAAATGGCAGCTATGTTATGATGCATTTATAAGATACACAAAATATTCAGAATACACGCATATATAGGTATATTGATAGACGCACTATATAGGTTAAAATGTAAGAGAAAACCTTCACTAGAATTGTTTTTCCATAACAAAAATATTACTGAAAAAAAGAGAAAAGTCATGACTAAAGAATCAAAGGTGGATTTGATACAGGAGGTGAGTAGGGCCCGGGATAAAGCACATCTCTTATCCTTCTGGGGTCAGAGTGACAGAGGTATAAAGTTAGAGATGCTGATGATCTGTTTTTAGATCACTTTAGCGCTAGAAAGGAACCTAAACAAATTAGTTTGAAATCCCAGCCCTTGGTATCCCAGCCCTCCAGTAACGTATAGACTTAATTACCAAGCCTCCTTGCCAAGATAAACAAAATGGGGCCACTGGGAAGAAATACTCTCTTTTCAATTTAAAATGCAGAAAATAGCTACCAGTTACCTAGGCAATGGATGATTGCAAAGAACGTGGGCATGGAAAAGGGGTCCCCCTAAAAAAAAAAACGTTTATACTTTGTCAACAACCCCACCTCCATCTTATTTACTTTGAACATTCCAGTTATCTCCCTGCGGGATTTCTTACTAGTAAAGGAGGACTCCACATGCCTGGGGAACATTACAGTTCAGTTCAGTCACTCAGTCATTTCCGACTCTTTACCACCCCATGGACTGCAACATGCCAGGCTTCCTTGTCCATCACCAACTCCCAGAGCTTGCTCAAACTCATGTCCATCGAGTCAGTGATGCCATTCAACCATCTCCTCTGTCACCCTCTTCTCTTCCTGCCTTCAATCTTTCCCAGCATCAGAGTCTTTTTCAGTGAATCAGTTCTTCGCATCAGGTGGCCAAAGGATTGGAGTTTCAGCTTCAGCATCAGTCCTTCCAATGAATATTCAGGACTGATTTCCTCTAGGATGGACTGGTTGGATCTCCTTGCAGTCCAAGGGACTCTCAAGAGTCTTCTCCAACACCACAGTTCAAAAGCATCAATTCTTTGGCACTCAGCTTTCTTTGTAGTCCAACTCTCACATCCATACATGACTACTGGAAGAATCATAGCTTTGACTAGACGGACCTTTGTCGGCGAAGTAGTGTCTCTGCTTTGTAATATGCTATCTAGGTTGGTCCTAGCTTTTCTTCCAAGGAGCAAGTGTCTTTTAATTTCATGGCTGCAGTCACCATCTGCAGTGATTTTGGAGCCCAAGAAAATAAAGTCTGTCATTGTTTCCTGTTCTATTTGCCATGAAGTGATGGTACCGGATGCCGTGATCTTAGGTTTTTGAATGTTGAGTTTTAAGCCAGCTTTTTCACTCTCACTCATTACTGTCTTCCTGAGGAATTTTCATTTTAATATAAATGCTTCGTTGGTAACCTTTTCCACTTTGCACTGGAAAGAGCAGTTCTTTCAAAAGGCAGACAGTGTGACCTAGGTGAATTCAGGCATGCACTTTGAGGAAGGTGGAACAGATTGCCCAGGAAGTATAAGCAGTGATAGAATGTGACTGTGATTTTTTCATGGTTGAAGTGGGGGTTGGGGAGGGGCAACTAGTCATAGAGATAATATTGGGTTGGCCAAAAGTTCATTTGGGTTTTTCCATATATCTTCCATATATAATGAACTTTAGGGCCAACCCAATAAAGCTGCCAGTGGAGTGTACATATGCTTAGGTCTCATCATGGACTGGGATTCCCAGGTAGCTCAATGGTAAAGAATTTTCCTGCCAATGCAGGAGACACAAGGGACCAGGGTTTGATCCCTGGGTCAGGAAGATTTCCTGGGGTAGGAAATGGCAACCCACTCCAGTACTCTTGCCTGGAGAATCCCATGGACGGAGGAGCCTGGTGGGCTACAGTCCATGGGGCCACAAAGAATCAGACACGACTGAGCAGCTGAGAACACACACACACATCATGGACCACTAAATTCCAGTTTATTCTTTTTTAAAACAAAGAAAAAAATGACTAGTCCCTTCTCTCAGCCTCTTCCCCAATTAATTTAGTACATGAATTGTGCTAAATGGTATTTAGGGCTTCCCTGGTGGCTCAGAGGTTAAAGTGTCTGCCTGCAATGCGGGAGACCTGGGTTCGATCCCTGGGTCGGAAAGATCCCCTGGAGAAGGAAATGGCAACCCACTCCAGTACTCTTGCCTGGAGAATCCCATGGACGGAGGAGCCTGGTGGGCTACAGTCCACGGGGTCACAAAGATTCGGACACGACTGAGAGACTTCACTTTCAAATGGTATTTAGGTAGGTGGTTCATGATCTATTCAAAGGCTGGGTTTACCGATTTGGAGACATCTTATTTCTTTGTAGATCTTGGTATGTACATTGCAGATGAGAATTCCTCCTGGTATTTCTAATATGTCAAGGTAATAGTTATAAGATGTTACAAAGTTGTTCCTTATGTGGAATGTTGATGTTTATACTTACCAGAAGTAAAAATTGAGCAACCCTGAATATGTAAAAGTGCAAGCTCGGCACAAAAATGCTTAATAGCATCTTCTGAATTTAAGTTTAATTCCTTCCTTTACCCTTTGTTGTGTGTGTTGGGGAGAGGGGATTATTTGAGAAACTCTAAGTTGTGATCACCAAACAGCATATACAGCTAAGATTTGAACCAGATCTTTCTATTTAAGTAAAGCAATGTGTATTTAGACAGCATTTTTCCTAACTTCTAGTTATGTGGAAACCCAGTGCTGTCCCTTGTGTGAATTAGCCATAGTCTCACTGACTTGTGGTAGTCGGCGTGTTACCCGGAACTCAGCACCTCACTCCCACAGAAGATGGGGCTGACTCAGGCCTCAGGCTTCTCTGTTCCCAGGCTCTGTACTCTACTGAAAGAATGAGCTGGACTTCTCTCTCTCGGCCCCCGAGTAGCCTTAGCCAGCCCAGCCAGCACACTGCGGAGACAGGGAAGTGGACTTCTAGGCTCTGCAGCCTCCTCACAGGACGTGCCAGTGATCTGTCAACGAGTCTGTTGTTGTCACTGGATTTTGTTTGTTTGCTTGTTGTTGCTCATCATTCATGGCGTGACTTAGAGTCAGCAGGAAATGTGGCTGAGACGAGCAGCACTGCTTCAGGGCCATCAAAACAACACTGGCAGAAAACCAGTCCCTTTTCCCCTGAGTGCTCCTCTGGGATAGACCTTCTGTGTTCTTCTCTGATTCTCCATCCTTTCCCACTCAGAGCTGCTAAGTGCACCGGGAAAGGGATGATAAGGACACAGTTAGCCCAGGGCGTCCACGGTGAAGTTGGACGGCTCGACAGTCCCACAGAGGCCTGGATGCCCTTGGAACAGATCTCGATTCCTTGCCAATGAGAGAACATGTCCGTTGACTAAATCCAAGACTCTTATCAGTACCTGTCTTTTTTTCTCCTATATCCTAAATTCAACCAAGGCAGATCCATTAACAAGATACATACTTAGATGTCTATCTTTTACTTTTAGTTTAAAATATATTTCCCTTCTGTGGGTATGTATCCATGTTTCACAGACCCCAACATGGGACAGATGGTCTAACCGCGGGAAGGCTATTTGAAACAGGGACCATCTTGGGAAGTTTACACGTGGTGGTTAGGGACACTAAACACAGGCTGCTCCCAAGATCAATCGGCTGTCCAGGGCATTATCCTTTTTGCCTTAGGTCAGCTTTCTATCTGACTTTTTCCAGCTTTTTATCAGAAAATTGCCTAGGGGCTTTTTTTTCTAAAGTGGATTCTGGCACACCTTTCATAATTTACTTCTAAATAATATCTACAACATCACATTTTACTCCAGGAGATGGTGAGGGACAGGGAAGCCTGGAGTGCTGCAGTCCTTGGGGTCACGAAGAGTCAGCACGACTTGGTGACTGAGCACACACACATTTACTTGTAAATAAGAGGGTCCTTTTCTTTCTCCTTGTGGAAGTGAAAAAATGAAGGCAAGACCCTTTGAAATACGGACCGTGCAGAGGACTCCTGAGAGAGCATGAAGCAGTGAGCGGGCCGGGTTTCCATTGTTCTTGTTGAAACCTGGCAGGATGGCTCTGCGCTTCAGAGCCTGCGGCATCTGCATCCAGCCTCCCGCCCTCCCTTATTAAGATCTTAATTACAGACGCAGCTTACTTCGTTGCTGGAGGGAAAGAATTTAGCTTCTCTGAACTGTGTCTGTTTTTTGGTGTGGCAGGTGTAATCACGATGAGATCATTCTGGTTTTTCTTTCCCTGGAGGAATTTTTTTCTTTTTTTTGAGAAGGAGGAGTACAGTTCTTAAGATGCAATTTCATGAGCTCATAATAGTGCAGTAATCATAACTGTGCTTTGATTTTATAGAGACCCTTTCTTCTGAAGAAATCAGAGTGTTTTGCATATATAATTTCATGACTCCTCTTGATGTTATTATAAAGAACGTGTTCATTATCCCCATTTGCAAATGGGGAAACAGAGGCACAAAAGGCAGTGATTCATTGTCATTAGTCTGACAAGATGAGGACCGAGATTAGACTCTATCGATTTAGTAATGTCGCGTGCATCCTTCTGTCAGGGTTTCCCCCCCTCAGCCCTACTGACATTTAGGGTGGATAATTCCTTCTTGTGGGGACTGTTCTGTGCATTGCAGCATCCTTGGCCTCTGACCACTAGCTACCAGTAACATCCACACACGCGCGCACACAATGTGATGACCAAAAATGTCTCTGAACGTGGCCACGTATCACCTGGGGAACAAAATCCCCGCTGGTGAAAAATCACTGCTGCAATCTCCCCGACCTCCTTCTGCTTAAAAATAATTGCCTCAATGGTTTTATGTGATAGAAGCACAAAAATACAACCATAGATCGGTTTGCCATCATTTTATCATGACTGAAGTTGGGCTTCATGTAACAGTTCGTAACCAAAAGGAAGCTCCCTCTTACGTACTTAGCCCCGCTTTGTTCAAGGGAATACCACAAGGTACTAAGAAGCATGGGGCCTCATAAGGTCACGTGTAAAACCATCAGACCATCTCTAAGGCCAGCCGAGCTCTCTGAAGTCTTCTGTTGGCTTCCTTTTCCTAATAATCTTCCTATTGTAGATACAATATATAACATTAAAATGCGTACAATAGCTTTCTTCCAGGCCCATGCATTCTAAATGCATGCTTCATGAGTAATGGACTCTGAAGAAAACTATTTTATTTTCATAAACCAGTGCATCCTTTATACACGTAGGAGCTTGTCTGTTTCCCTGGCCACTGAACAGCTTCATCAGTTTCGTTTGGAGGTCTTCTTCGCCTCCGTTTGCTCCTGCCATCTCTCCTTTCTCTTCTAACTGAGAAGCTAAGATTAGCTTCCCAGCATCTAAAGATTCTTTCTTGAGACAACTCTGCAAATGCAGTGCTGACAGTATGTGATTGTATATAACCGCTCAGCCAAGTATACAAATCCATTTTTTTTCAAACTCTTTGAGGACTTCAGAAATTAAGTAGGAGAATAACAATCAGGCATCAAACCTAGGTCAGGAGTCATCTAAGAGTTCCAGTGAGGGGTGCCACCCAAGTTGCATCAGCTGTGTTCTGGCTGGGAGGCAAAGGTTGGTAGCATGTGTACATATATGCATTCATGGATTTAGATATAACCTCATACCTTGGGGATTGCATACATTGATGCAGGAAGATAAGATAGATGGGCATGTGCAAATAGGAAGATCTTTCCCTTCTTTCAAATATGCTTTATTAGATGTTACAACTTGTGTGTTTTGACTGTTGGGAAATAATACAGTTGGGGGGAATTATATTGTAATATTTGTGGACTAGAGTCTCCTACTCCTTTATGACTTAATTTTCATTTCACTTCCCCAAGTACCTGAATGTTAGAGGGATTTGTCTAGACAGGCAAATAGAAGTCATTCGGTGCCAATACTGTAATGTTGGCTGAAATCCAGATGGTTGTTTTGCTGTTAATAAAACCTATCTTTTGGGTGAGTGGGTGTCAGGCCATCATCATTATATGGCGCCTGTCAGATTTATCTAGGGACAGACCCTGGAAAGCATTTGTGCCTTCCCCGTGGTTTTGATCCTTTGCCAATACACTATGCTTAAATCTATCAAAACCAGGCAACCTGGGACAAATGCTTACAGATTCTGAGGCATAACAGCAATGGTACTCAATTCTAAGGTGGAGAAGGTTCTCAGGAAGCACACCCTAGTCCAGCAGGAAAAAAAAATCCGAGATTAAGAGGGGAACCAGACACTAGATCTGCTCTGCTGCTTATCTAATAGGAGACCCTCTGGGCTGTAAAACAAGAAGCTTGGGCTAGAATGATCTCTGGGATCCCTTCTTAGTCTAAAATTCTAGCCTGGTGGGTCTGGTCAAGCCATGGGTGACTACTGGTTCTGAGTACCTACAGAAACCTGGGTGTTCTCCCACCTTCTTTCAGACCCTCAGGAGCTGCCCGAGAAAAATCCCCAAACCACAAAAGAGCAGAGAATTGAGCTCATAAAGACACATGTATATCATCAAACTTGTGAGCAAAAGCTGATTTATGTTTCTCAATTAATGTCAGCAATCAAATCCATCCCCTACAGCCAGCCAAGAAGTAATAGAAGTTGGCTATGAAGTCACACACTTACTTGCACACACACCCACACCACCCAACAACCTGTTTGCCATTTTTCTTATTTGAAGCAGAGGGTTTGCTCCCAGCCACCGTTGGTTTCTTGATAAACAGGTCCCAGCGTGTGGATATTTCTGTCCTGCATCAACCTCAAAAATCAGGGGTGAATATGTAGCATTCGTTCTAGGGCAGGCAGAAAGCCAGCACTTGGAGAACCACTTCTTTAATCTCAACTCTGCTCTCCATATCATGGCACAAAATCTAGTTACATAGAAAAATTCTTCTGACATCCAAACACCCAGATTTGTTGGGATTTCCCTGGTGGCACAGTGGATAAGAATCCACCCACCAATGCAGGGAACACAGGTTCGATCCCTGGTCTGGGAAGATTCCACAGGCCTCGGAACAGCTAAGCCTGAGAGCTACAGCTACTGAGCCCGCACGCTGCAACTGCTGAAGTCCATGCACCTAGAACCTGTGCCCCGAAACCAAAGAAGCCGCCACAATGAGAAGCCCCAGCACGGCAACCAAGAGTAGCCCCCGCTCTCCGCAACTAGAGAAAGCCCACGTGCAGCAACAAAGAGCCAGGGAAGCCAAAAATTAATAAATTAATTAAAAATATTCAGGTTTGCAGTGAGTGTCAGATCTGTCTTCTCACTGGCTCTCAAGAACTAATGCCCCTCTGGTCTGTGAACCACAAAGTCATGCTGGGTTCTGAACCATCCCTCACCAAACTGGAACAGGCCAACGTGGAAGGAACCAAACCTGGGCACCTCCCGGGCCACTGTGCCCGGGGCACAGCCGCACCGGTCACTGCAGGTCAAAGAGCACCTTTGGGAGACTGAGTGCCCGAGGCCACATTTTTTAAAAGCACCTTCCATTCAGGAATTAACATCTTAGAGGATGCGAGAACTTGGGGCCAATGAATATTCAGAGAGACATGAATATTCAGAGAGAGTCCAAGACACTGGTGTGAGCTTTGTGATCATCATAGGGCTTCAGAAGCACTTTCCAGGATATGTAAATCATTGGCTGAAATTTGGTCCCGGTGCAGAGGGACCTTTGGTGGACACTGTCCCCAGAGGTCAGGAAACACGACTGGGGACTAGTATTCCTAGACACCTTGAGGGATGTCACACTGCCCTTCTGCAGCTGGTTCAGGGCACCTAATGTGTGTCAGGTCGCAATGGAAAAACATTGCTGAGAAAAAAACCTTAGATGCGCTCTGCATCATGTCTTCTGACTCCTAAACCTGAAAGCTTTGTATCTACTACTTAATCTCCAGAGGATTCAGCTCTTTAAAAAATTCAACATTCCAGATGTCATCTGATGAAAGAATCCAGGTCTAAACCAAGTATTCCAAGAATCAAAACCCAGACACTTGCAGATATCCAGGGTTTTGGACCGTGACTGTGTCCTTCTTTGGGGAAATTTCACGTCCCACTATATCCTAAAGATGAGAGCAGGAGGAAGCCAAAGTGGTTTGATGGCTCTCAGACTGGAACTGATTTTTTTTTGACTGAAGTAGAGTTGATTTACAACATTGCGTTAGGTTTCAGCTCTACAGCAAAGTGATTTGGAGATATATATATATATACATACACAATATACATGCTTGTGTGCATGCTAACTTGCTTCAGTCGTGTCCGACTTTTGCAACCCTATGGACTGTAGTCTGCCAGGCTCCTCTGTCCATGGAATTCTCCAGGCACGGATTCTGGAGTGGGTTGCCCTTTCCTCCTCCGGGGATCTTCCCAACCCAGGGGTCAAACCGGCAACTCCTGAGTCTCCTGCTGGCAGACAAGTTCTTTACCACTAGCACCACCGGGAGGCTGTATATATACACAGGATCATACAGGGCTTCCCTGGTGGCTCAGATGGTAAAGAATCTGCCTGCAATGCTGGAGACCTGGGTTGGTCAGGAAGATCCCCTGGAGAAGGGAATGGCTACCCACTCCAGTGTTCTTGCCTGGAGAATCCCATGGACACACACACACATAAGTGTGTGTATCTGTATTCTTTTTAAAATTCTTTTCCATTATAGGTTATTACAAGACACCATATTCAAAATCTCATAATAAACTGTAATGGAAAAGACCTAAGCTGATTTTTGTCGGCAGACTAAAGACACCAGATCGTCTTGCTCTTCTCCCGTGTGTCCCGAGACCGACCTCGCTCACACTCATCCCCCAGCTACTTCCTTGGGGACCAATTTCCTTGACCATGGCCGTTTCCTCCTTTGTTCTGTATGCATGTCCCTGCCGGAGTTCAGGGCTAAAGTTTGGGGTGGGGGCGGGGTTGGGCACAGGAAAGTCATGTTGTTGCGAATGTGGCGGCCTGAGGCCTTGGCAGGAGCTCCTGCATGGTAAATATAGAACGAAGCCAAATAATAAGAGGAAGCTGGGCCATTGATGATGCTATCCATCCAGGCAGGGTAGGGGGAGGGAAGGGAGGATGACACACCAGCCATTGTGTCTCACTTCTCTTCAGAGAACGGCATAAATGGTCATGGAAATTATAAGTCACACCTCCCCATATTTGGAAGATCACTTCCCTGGCAGTAGGAGTAATGCGCTCTCTTGACGTTTTGGTAGCAGGGCAGGCAAGAGCGGGTCTGGAAACCCAGTGTGGTCCGGAGCTCCATGTACTTGCTGTAATGCCCCCGGGCATCTTCTTCCCAGTCCTCAGGCACAGCCTGGGAACCTGGGGATCACAGAAGCCAAGCATTCTGGCCAAGCGTGAATGGTGCTCAGTCACCTACCGCCAGACGTAGATTGCTGCACTGAAGGGACAGAAAGGCTCTCTCACAGAGACCATTGTACTTAACCAGATGGGGACGGCCGGCTCCTCTTGGCCTTCCTGTTTGCTTCTGCAGTAGACGCAGGCACCCCATCCTGTTTTAAGAGGGTGGGGCGGGCGCTTTCCTGCCGGCCGCCTCCCACGTTCTCTGGCCCTAAGGCTTAGTGACCTGGACGCGCCGTTTATCTTTCTGGTCCTGTTAGTTCATCTCCCCACGTCCATTTGAAAATCTCCACCGCATACCTCGCAGACATGTCTAGAAAACCATTTCACCCTCTCTGTAGAGAACCAGAATGAGAGTCCATTTCAAGTTAGCAAACACAATGAGTGTGTATTTTGCTTTAGACACTGGTTCTGAAAATGCCCAAGGAAGAACAGCCTCCCTGAACTTAAGGAGTTTGGTCTTGAATAGGATGGTACAAGTCTGTTGTTCAGTCACTGAGTCATGTCTGATTCTTTCTGACCCCATGGACTGCAGCAGGCCAGGCTCCCCTGTCCTCCGTTATCTCCTGGAGTTTGCTCAAGCTTATGTCCATTGAGTCAATGATGCCAACCAACCATCTCATCCTCTGTCGTCCCCTTCTCCTCCTGCCTTCAATCTTTCCCACCATCAGGGTCTTTTCCAATGACTTGGCTCTTTGAATCAGATGGCCAAAGTATTGGAGCTTCAGCTTTAGCACCAGTCCTTCCAGTAAGTATTCAGGGTTGGTTTCCTTTAGGATTGACTGGTTTGATCTCAAGAAATGCTATCACCAAGAACTAGAAAGGGAAACAACTTTGGGAAGAGAACTTTTCTGGTGATGTGGAAGATGAGTTTGGAGGTGGGAAGAAGTTGAATGCAGGAAAACCAGTTGGGAAGCAGTTGCCATACCTGCCCTCTCTTCCCTTCCCACCAAAAATAGGTCGCTGGTGGCCTGAGCGGGGAGCAGCAGTGAGGAGGACGAGCAGGTCCCAGCTGATTGGGGTTCGGGTTGTGGAGTGACTCAGCAAACCTCTGAGGCTCCAGTCTTGGGCAGCTATGTGCCTGCTGTTCACTGAGAGAGACCAGGAGAAGGGGGGTTTGGCACTTGGGTGTGAGGTGAAGATACTCACTAGACGATGGGAAGTACAGGACTGGAGAGCTGAGGGAATATCGAGCTGGATCTGAATATCTGGAGCTGTGGATCTGAGTGTCACCTGGGTGTTTAAATGCCATCGGCATGAATGAGATGTCCTGTAGAGAGAGAGCTCAGAAAGAAGAGAGATCCTTTTGGAACATGACCACTAAAATGATAGGCGGAAAAAAATAGGGGCTTGCCTGGCAGTTGAGGGGTAAGGCTCTGCACTTCCTCTGCACGGGGTACAGGTTCAACCCCTGGTCAGGGAACTAAGATCCTGCATGCCGCACTGCTAAATAAATTTATGTGGCTAAATAAATTAATAATAAACCTTAAAAAAAATTTTTTTAATGGCCTGTGAAAGAGAAGGAAAATGACTGGTTTTGAGCTCAAGGGAAGAAGGAGAACCAGGATGGGGAGCACAGAAGCCCAGGACAGTTTCAAGTAAGACCAGGGTGGGGTCAGCGCCACAGGCTGAGACGATTAGAGTCCTTCAAATAGGATTTATGACTCTAAATGCAGATTTCCCATCCTAATTAGAACCACAGCTTTTGTAGCACATGCCTCTGACTTTATTAAATACCATCCTAATTCTCGAGCTGGAGACAAGAGGCCCGAGTTCTTAGCTCAGCTCTCTGACCGTCTTGCCAGGTGACTTGGCAAATCATTAACTTCTGGGGCCTCGTTTTTCTCCTTTGTAAAGTGAACAAGTTGGACTGTAATTGTTTGATGTTCTTCTGGCTTTCGAGTTCTGTGCCCCGACTGTGTTGGTGCTTTGCCAAGCTCTAGCTGCGTTTCTAACTGCCAGCCTCTGGAGGCCAACCATCCAGCTGGATATAGAATTACATAGCTCTCTTATCTTTCCCTGATGTGTTTCTGTGTTGACCTTTCCTGCCCTGGAGATAAATATCCCAGGGAGAGTGGGCGAAGCAGTAGGTCTTGACCAGGCAAACTGTCTTGCCTGGGTTTTTGTGAGATATGCAGAGATACCTTCTGACTTTGTGGCCTTAAGGAACCACTGAGAGAAGGGGTCCCTCCAGCTTGTCCTCGCCAGGGAAATTAACTCTTTACCTGCCTGTCTGTGAGTTGCCTGTGCACTTTTGAATGAGATGGTTCCTATTCTGGTTGAAGTTAATTTTGCTATTATCTTCTTACTAAATTCTTGCCTCAACATATCAAGTGTTTTCAAAAGTCAAGCTCCTCTTTGCCCATGTTTTTCCACATTTTCTGATGGGTGGTACTCTTCTGGAACCTCATAAAATTTTTCCAGAAATACCATTGTTGTTTAGTCGCTAAGTCGTGTCTGACTCTTTGAGACCCCGTGGACTGTAACCCACGAGACTCTTCTGTCTGTGGGGTTTTCCAGGCAAGAATGCTGGAATGGAATACCATTTCCTTCTCCAGGGGATCTTCCTGACCCAGGGATTAAACCCATGTCTCCTGCATTGGCAGGCAGGTTCTTTACCACTGAGTCTCCTGGGAAACTTTTATTATTATTATTTTACTTTGTCTCAGGAAGTCTCTTGAATCAACCAATGATTTCACTTTTGTTGTTTGTAGGCAAATACTCAACAAGAGGTTGCAGTGACCAGAACTCATTCTTAATTCAGAGAAATACTGCTTCAACATACAATTCTCTTGAAGTGTAATTATGAGCAAGAGAAACATCAGATGTATAAAGAAGTATATATAATAGCATCATTAGACTGAGACCAACCCTTGATTGTGAACTGAGGAGGTAACCTACTAGGAGGCTCACCATCAAAGCACCATCATGCATTAAACAGTCATCATCGCTTCCCAAGGCTCCCACGATGTTCAAGTACTTGACTTGAATGAACTCATTTCATCCTCACTGCAAATCCATGACATAGGGATGTTATCCTCATTCTCATTTTACAGGTGCAGAGGCTGTGGGGAATAATCTGCCCAAGTCACACAGCCAAGACCCCCAAACCCCAAGAATTGACTTATTCCCTAGACATGACAAAAAGAACCGTCGTTTTCAGAGCTTTACTGTAAAATGGAGTGGAGCCCAGTTTGGAGGACAATATGAACTAGGCTAAGGTGGCCTGGGGTCCTGGAAGGAGAACTGGGCCAAGAGACCACAGTTCTGTTCCGATCTCTGACTCCACCGGTGTGGCCTCAGGCAGATGATAGACTGTCCCCTTCCCCGGATGCGTTTCCTCACCTGTGGGACAGGGAGGCCGGGTCCAGGTGTCCTCTGAAGGTCCTCTGAAGGAGCTGTAACCCCTCTGTGTGGGAGACTGCTGGCTCCCTGTAGCTCGTGCAGGTATTAAATTACTTATTCCCGTTGCGCTGAGGCTGAGAATAACTCTCAGTGTTGAGGCACCAGGCTGGCAGTGGGTGCCTCTCTAGCAGCCTCACTGGACTCCCTGAATCCCAGTCTCTGTGGGCACGAGGAGGAGCTAGTCCGAAGACACCCACGGTGCGTCCACAAGCGGCTCCCTGGGTTTTCCACGAGAAGCGGCTCTGGAGACCTGTCTGGAAACCTGAACATGCTGCTTAGCTGGTGGTGGTGGAGGGTCACGGGGGCAAGAGACAGAGAACATCAAGACTAGCTTTCGTGCAGGGATTGCTATCCGCCTCGAGCTGGTTGTGGTCCATGGCTCCGCTTCAGCGCCTCCCAGAGCTCCACAGCCGTGACCCAACTCCAGATGCCTGGAGCTCGTGTATGCTGATGAGGTTTGTGGTCTTTCACCCTTCTGGTATTCTCTGTTTTTGTTTTTAGTTTTTGGCCACGAGCAACATAGGGGACCTTAGTTGCCCAGTCAGAGATGGAAACCAGGCCGCCTGCATTGGAAGGTCGAGTCTTATCCACTGGACCACTGGGAAGTCCCTGTTCTGTTTCTTTTCTTTCCCTTCTTGATCACCAGTATCAAGCTCTGGACCCTCAACTCCCATAGATCTGGTCCCAGCCCCGTCACTCCTGATGTCAGGAGGCATTAGGGCCTCCTTGCCAGCCATTCCCAGTCCTTGAATGGGCCCTGGAGAAGGGGACAGAGTCCAGAGTGGTCAGCTGTCTCCCTGCTCTGTCACTTCAGGACAGTTTTGGTGGAGTCATGTATGGATGTGAGAGCTGGACTATAAAGAAAGCTGAGTGCTGAAGAATTGATGCTTTTGAACTGTGGTGTTGGAAAAGACTCTTCAGAGTCCCTTGGACAGCAAGGAGATCCATCCAGTCCATCCTAAAGGAAATCAGTCCTGAATGTTCATTGGAAGGACTGATGTTGAAGCTTTGGCCACCTGATGCGAAGAGTTGACTCATTCGAAAAGACCCTGATGCTGGAAAAGATTGAAGTTCAGAGGAGAAGGGGAAGACAGAGGATGAGATGGTTGAATGGCATCATCGACTCAATGGACATGAGTCTGAGTAAACTCTGGGAGTTGGTGATGGACAGGGAGGCCTGGCATGCTGTGGTCCATGGGGTCACAAAGAGTCGGACATGACTGAGACTGAACTGAACTGAACAGACTGAATTTCCTTCCCATCATTTAGGTACAGAGGAAGAGTCTTGTCTTCTTCAATTCAATGAGTTTTCTTTCAAGGACAGATCACCCACAAGATGGGAGAAGAGAAACGTAGAAATTTTAAGATTAGGACTCATCCTAAAATGGCTCCTCACGTCAGGTTACGGTGCTGTGTGTTTTATTTTTATGTGTGTGAACTTTTATTAGAAGGAACCCAAAGCTTCCTAGAATATAAATACCAAGTACAGCTTTCACCTGCACACAAACCCCTCAGTATCCTTTAACTTCCCTTTTCTGCCCACCTGTCTACATCATAGGCTTCCTGGATCAAAAAACTGTCAAGAACAAGGACTTCAGTCTTATTCTTAAAGAGCATTACCAGGCTTCCTGGGCACTGAGTTCCAGGGCTTCATCTCCTTCCCTCAGGTTAAGCCGTTGCACTGTACTCAGAGGAGCTTGGTTAACAGAATAAAAGTAGGAACCTCCCCAACCACTGAGCAGGGGACAGACCCCTCACGTAGCACAGCCCACGGCACAGGACCTGTGTTTATGGGGCCTAGTACAGGGGGAGATGGTGAGTGCATGTCAGTGATGAAGGGCTGAAAAGCAGGAGGCTGAAAGAGCAAATCCACATTTTTAGAGAAGAAAACACAGGGGCAGAAATCCAAGCAACAACAGCCCCAAATTCCACGGGTGTGTCATCAGAGCACACTCCATCCAATCGGCAGTCTTTTCTCCCACAGCCGATCGTCATTACCCCAACATCGAGGGCATCCCGACTGTCTAGTGAAGCACTGAAGAGACCGCTTTGAGTTTTCCGATGGCTGGAGATGAATTTGCAACGTTCCAGGGCTCTGTGTGTGCTGGGAAGGAGCCGGCATCTGGGTGGGGAAGGCTACCCTCATGCCCTGAGACGTGACTGATGCCAAGAAATGAAATCGCCGAGCCTTTGAAAGGCTTCCAAGAACGTCGGCATGTACTGCCTACCCGCTCCCCGCCGAATGCCTACTTTGGCTGTCTGCTCAGTACTGTGGCAGACGGGCCTTCACACAAAGAGAGAAAGTGTCTGGGGCCCATGAAAGGGGAGGGCAGAGCCTTTCCAATGTGAATGGTGAGATTCAAGGAGGAGCAAATAAAGTGGCGGGGTGAGGAGGGGCCCTCAGGAAAGGTGGGAATAAAGCACCGGAGAGAACGGGGCGGCCTCTACCTGCCCATGTGGGGCAGCCTCTTTGGAGCTCCACATGCTCGGGTCTGGAGGTGTGGGCCACCGTCACTGCACTCCGCACGGGATTATCGTGGAAACATCTCCCGCTTGTAGAGTCTCCCTGTATCCAAGGACCTCTTGATCAACTGAGAGTAAGAATTGTTAAGGCCTACCAAGGCAGAGATCAGCATACTTCTGTTTCCATTTTAACAGTGGATATAAACGCCATTTGTGCTGTTTGTCTGGGGTGGGGGGTGGGGGGAGGTGTTCTTTGACTCTCTTTACCTCCAATATACTTTAAAAAAAAAAAAAAATGAAATGTCTGTTGTAGTCCATTTGAATATCTTGGAATATATTTTTCTTCCTTCAGCTGGGTTGAAGCAAGGAAGAAAAATCCTTTGTAGAGTGAACTGCTCTCCAGCTCCTTCACCGAGCTCCTTATAATTCCCTTGGCACAGCCTCTGCTGCTGGAACACAGCACTCGGTGGTGTTCGGAGCTTTTCCGAGGAGGCGGTCTGATGTCATTGGTGGCAGACACAGTACGTATGGATCTGTCTTTTGTCTGCACCATCTGTTTTTCTCCTTACAGCTTATTGTTCAGATCCTCCTCTTTCCAGGAAGTGTGCCTCTCCATAAGAGCACGGGCTTAGGTGTTTCAGGGACTCAGTTCATCTGCTAACCTGCGTTCCCCCTCTTTTCTTTCCTACCTAGAATCTTATGGCCCGAGCCTTGTACGACAATGTCCCGGAGTGTGCCGAGGAGCTGGCTTTCCGCAAGGGAGACATCCTGACTGTCATCGAGCAGAACACAGGAGGACTGGAGGGATGGTGGCTCTGCTCCTTACATGGCCGGCAGGGCATTGTCCCCGGCAACCGGGTGAAGCTTCTGATTGGCCCGGTGCAGGAGACCTCCTCCAATCAGGACCTGCCCACTTCGGGACTGGGGCCGCCGCCGTTTGGCCAACAGAAGCTCTATCAAATACCAAACCCACAGGGCGCCCCTCGAGACACCATCTACCAAGTGCCTCCTTCCTACCAAAATCAGGGAATTTACCAAGTCCCCACCGGCCATGGGACCCAGGAACAAGATGTGTATCAAGTGCCACCCTCAGGGCAGAGAGGCGCTGGGGGCGCTAACGGTCCCCACCTAAGTAAAAAGGTGAGTGAACAACAGCTGGATTTCTGTTCTTAATTTTTTCCAATGCAATCAAAGTATGTGTGTGTGTGCTCCTAAAATAAGAACTTGGAGCTTCCAAGAAACCCGTCGAAGAAGTAAGTAAATCTTCCAAGAAGTAAGAACATGTGAATACTCTAGCTTGCACATTTTGGGGGGGGGGGGGGGCATCATTTTTCCATTCGTTGGTCAGTAAAACCTTCTTGAACACCCACCCCATGCCAAGTACTGTTGATCCATAGCCCTTACGAGTTCCCAAGTTGTGCCAGGTTATCCCGCATCGTCAAGTGTTTCCATCTTTCTGATAGACCTGCTTTTACACGTGGGCTCTGCACTCCACAGTTTCCAGTCTTTCTCTTTCTCCCTTGAGTAGTACAAGGCACCGTACTTTGCACAAGCACAGTGAGGCAGCAAGGACTTTCCTTTCACTAAAAGCTGAATCATGACCCCACCAGCCATGAGCCATGACGCCACACACCTGGCTGCACAAAGAACCCATGAGAAATAGAGGCTGCAAGGAAGGGGAAGTGGGTGATGCCAACCACTGTGTTCTGGAGAGCTATCAGCCTCAAGGTCGACTCACTTAACACATAGACTAGTGAATTCAGAGAAGAGCCAGCCTCCTGTCCTTCTAGTAGTTCCTATAGTAATGCCTGAAGTGGTGGGTGAAAATAGTGGAGCTAGGGTATTTAAGAAGGCATCATACTAAAAAAAAAAAAAAAGTTGAGGGGACTTCCCTGGTTGTCCAGTGGTTAAGGCTTCACCTTCCAATGCAAGCATTGCATGCAGGTTCTGTCCCTGGTCAGGGAACTAAGATTCCCACATGCCTCTCAGATAAGAAAAAAAAAAAAAGTGAAACAGAAGCAAGATTGTAGCAAATTCAATGAAGACTTTAAAAATGGTCCACATCAAAAAATCTTAAAAAAAAAAAAAAAAAAAGAAGGACCTCTTCAGCACTCTCTGTAATTCCAAATGCTGTAAGAATTTGAGATAAGTAGACCATTGAATGAATTTTAAGCATATTTTCGATGCTTGTGATACCGTGATGTAATACCAAGAGTGAATGTGGCCCCCACAATACTTAAACTGTAGGGAGAGACATCAGCCAACACCAAATGTCAGGTGGGAAAACGGCTGTGAAGAAAATAATGGCCGTGAACTTGTGTGTGTGTGTGTGTGTGTGGAGGTGGCTGGGGGTAGGAGCCAACTGGAAGATGAAACTTCTATGCACATTACAAGGGAGGGCGTTTCTGTTTGATTTACTGGCAAATTCCAAGGATCTGCAATGGGTCCTGTGAGGTCTGGTATTAAGAAGGGGCTCACTTAACAGAATGAGAAAAGATCACTGAGTCATGAATGAAAGGATGCAGCTAGACACCAGAAAGAGCTTGTTGATACGGAGGACGTGATGTGTACATTACATACGCCCTGCCTCGAAAAACCCAATGCAAGAGTCTGAGTTTATAATCCCAAGTAGATAATGGAATATCTATTTGCATGATAATGGAATCCTCTGTCGGGGAAAAAAAAAGTAGGGGGATTTACTGTTGGAATCTTTTAAATTACAAAGCCACGAATGTATTTTCAAGTCACCTTTCATAAGAAATGTGTGTTTTACAAAATGCTGCTCAAGAGCACAGGTGTTGCATAAGCCTGGTGTAGGATGAATTCCTCAAGGAGTGAACAGTTTTCCAACTTGTATATTGTCCAGGATGACGATCCCAGTCTAGAGGTCATGGATGACATCTGTGACCTTTCATAGTCCTTATCCCAGAGATTTTAGATTCAAAGGGAGAGTCAAGCAAGGCCTGTATCTCCTGGAGATAGGGGAGAGAAAGAATGCTCGAAAGGTGTAACTATAAATAAATAACTTCTCTCATTCTTGGTCCTGGCTGTGGCATCTTAAAAATAGCCCTCCCTCATCGGAGCTGGTGTGAGGCAGGTGGGGGTGGTGTGGCAGGACAGGAAACGCTTGGCCGAAAGGTGGTGGGGTCCGAGCATCCATCACAGTTTATTTTGGCAGGAAGGTGACGTGTTTTCATTTTCAGACTCAAACCTTTTTAGTCCCAAGCCTGAAAAGTCTGAAACTTGGGACTTCTTCCCGTTTTGTAACTGTTCCGCAGCTCGACTCCGGAACCCTCTGTCCACTTAAAGGGGAGAGACTTTGATGCACTTTCCCTTGGATGGAGGTCAGGGTGCTGAGGTTACCCTTGGGCACTTGTTTTTTTTTTAATTCTGAAATCAATGGTTAAGCAAGAGGCAGGTGATTCCGTAGGAGGATTCTGGAAGGGCACGTGCTCTGCCAGCCCTTCGTGGAGGATGCTGCAGACCTGGGGGAGGTTTACAGAGTGCAGGGGCAGGTGGACCCCCGAGGGTGGAGCTTCGAGCCATCCAGGTCTGAGGCTGTTCTCGTGGGGAGGCAGGAGGCATAGCCCGGGCTCGTCTCTGCCATACACCCGGTGAGACCCCTGGCCTCACCTCGAGTCGCCTTAGTGCCGCTGGCTCTGGGCTGCCACCTCCATGCTGCCCACCGGACCACTTGCTCGTACCCCACAGAAGTGGGCTTGTGCTCTTCTTGCCTTTCCTCTCCCTCCCTCCACGCCTCCTGCTCTTTCTCTCTCTCTTGCCCCTTTTTTCTTCCCTCCTTTCTTCCCTTCGTTGCAGTGGAGAGAGTGGACTGCTAACAGGTCATTTTAATCTTCTGAGTGCCAACAGCTGCTTTAAAAGCTCCCATCAGGACTTCCCTGACGGTCCAGTGGTGCTCCTTCCAGTGCAGGGGGCCGATCCCTGGTCAGGGAACTCAGACCCCATATGCTGTGTAGCACAGACAGAAAATAAAAATAAATAAGAATAATAAAGTAATTTTTTAAAAACTTCATCAGCATCTCCTTCAGTTACCGAATCCTTGTCTGTGATGGTCTGTTACTGTGTCGAGTTGAAAAGTAACTTTATGATTGATTATTTCAGAGGATGAAACATGAAATACAGTTTTGCTTACACTCAGCTTTCTCACGTTAAAGTGAGAAGATAATCTTTTGTGGAAAAATTTAAAAACATTGAATTAATTCCTGACACATGAGGTAAAGAGGTATAATTTTTTTTTTTTCCGTAGCACACACACATTAACTCTTTCTTTAACTTATTTTGTTAAAAACATATACGCCCATCTGGTCTGAGCTTTGGCCACAGATTTTTCTTCAATTTTTGAACCTAGTAGAAAAAACAAATGCTCATTCTTCCTTCAAATTTTCAGTGTGAGAAAAATACTGGGATACTTACATGCTACCCTGAAGCTAATTGATAGTATCTTTGTCACTTTGGGATTTAGAAGAATAAAGCAAAACGTTTTTTTGTGCTTGTTAAAAAAAAAAAATCTCCTCTGACTCAGGAGCTTCTCACTGGGTGAGAATCACACTGATGACGTCAGCCAAGGCCCCAAGAGTTTATCTGGGTACATGGAAGGATAAACCCCCTGCAGGGGTTTTGTTTGTTTGTTTTGAGTTCTCATTGGATAGTTCTCATTTCCTGACTTAACTAAATAGCCCCATATCCAGTTTTCTCTTTTAATTTCCTGGCTGCAAAATGGTGGTGAACCCAGAACTGGCCATTCCTGGTGAATTACGCTCTAGTCCTTGCAATCTCTTAAAGGAGAGAAAGAAGAGGCAGTGGAATCTGGCTCTGAACCACCTAAGTGTAGTTCTAAAATCTGAAACCACTGAAGTGTGGTTTAAAATTTACCTCTCAGCAAGGAAGAGAGGGAAGGTGCGTTGAAATGCAGGTTCCCAGGCCCCGGGGAAGCTGGGAATTTTAGGAAGCTGCTGTGATAGCAGAGGAAGGTGGTCCAGGACTGCACTTAGAGCTGTGACAGGGCCACGAAGGAGGCTGGATGTGTTCCAACCTGTGATTTGGGACTTTCCACAGTTAAAGATTCCCTTGACGCTGCTACAGCCTGTGGGCTTCAGAAGTTTTATCCACCACAGTTTTTTCTACTAATGAATCATTCAGGAAAAAAAAAAAAAAGGTGAATTCTGCCTTGTATCAATTCAGCCTTGCTCTCTGGGAAACTCCAGCCCCCACCCTGCTTCCTGCATCCCATCCACAGAAAATGACATTCGTCACTTATTAAATCAGTGGTTAGAGAAGGAAAGAAAATCATATCATCCCCACCCTTTCCTGAAAGAAAACAGCATGAGCGTTGTGAAAAGAGCCTGGGCTCTGGGGGAGGTCAACTCCTGGTTCTGTTTCTCCGTAGCTGTAAATCTCTTGACAAGTGACCGAACTTCTTTAGACTTTAGTTTCCTCATCTGTCAAATGGGAATAATCATAAGGCTCTGCTAGGGCTGCTGTGAGAACGAAATGACAGACAGCATGGAGAGGGCCAGGGCAAGGGATTTGCAGAGCAGGGCCTTAAAAAACCAGTGCCTGTCCCTGGCGTTTTTCTTTCCTTTCTCAGGGTTTCTTTTGAACTGATCATCTCTGTGTTTTATACTCTGCACTGAATATGCAAATGCTTTATTGCTAGTGTATATGCTGTTCCCATTGACTGTGTGGCTCTTTCTTTGGTTCTCCAGAAATTTTGCACAGAGTGGAAAGAACTCCCCAAATTATCTGGAAACCATATACATTGACACCTTGATTTAATTTCACTGGTCGCTTTCACTCTGGGTTTTGTGTGCAGGGCCGCTATATCCATTAGGCACTGTGGGCAGAATGCCCAGTGTCTACGGGAACCTTGGAGCACTGAATAAAAAAGTTTGGCTCCAAAATACGAAAACTGCAAAATCGAAATTAATAGAAATTAGTAAACATTTAGACAAATGTGCCAGAAACAACACAGTGTCAACTTCATTAATTGTTACATTTAGATGTCATAACCATTTCATTACATGTGAAAGCAATCTGTAGGTTAGATTCTTCTCACTTTGCAAAGACTTCTAAATATGCTCTGTGATTGCCAAGAACTCACAGGCATTTCTAAATTAAATGAGTTACTCATAGTCCAAGCTTTTGAAAAGCTGAATTATATTTTTTAAAAGTGTCCTCGATTTTTTCAAGGCAAAATTGTCCTTTTTGGGGCTCTGTGGTTTAGAGGGGATGGTTTAGACCCACACTTTAAAAGCACAAGGTCAACAAAGGTCTAAGAGGTAGATTTCTCTGCCTCAGAGCTCAAAACCTGCCACCTGAGTTCACCCATTTCGTGCCTGATCTTCACAGGGAATTGTGTGTGTTTCTCTGATCCTTTGAACATATGGCTTTTATTCTAACTGGTGGATTTAGATTTCCTATGCATCTTTCTCAAATCAGTTTTGGGCTAAATTATAAATTCCATTAAGGCAGGCAGAGGCCACGGCTGGCTCTCTTTTATTTTTTAAACTTTTTATTTTGTATGGGGGTGTAACTGATTAACAATGCTGTGATAGTCTCAGGTGAACGGTGATGGGACTCAGCCATACGTATGCACGTATCCATCCTCCCCCAGACTGCCCTCCCACCCAGGCTGGCGTGGTTGCCTCTGTACTGCGGTAGGCCAAGCTCCTAGCAAACCATCAGCACGTCAATAAAGCCAATGAGAGAATGCACAGGCAGAAGCAAGGAAGGAGGCATTTAATTCAAGTTGACCTTTAAATAAGCTGAAAAGTGGCTCTGATCTTATCACCCCTTCACCAGCACACACAAGTCAGATCCTGCGTCCAGCGCGTTAGTCTGTTACAACACATGTCAGATAATACACGGTCCTTTTCCCCCAGGAGGGTCTTGGAGAATGTCACCATCTGTCTTCTGTAATCATAACTATCTGTTCACAACCAGTGAGCATCCGAAGCATGACTGAGGTCACATTCAGCTTTTCTGAAGGCATAACTTGTATGCATTTTGGAGAATTTAGACAACAGGATAAGTTAACACTCGTATAGTCTCGAAAGAGGAGAATCAAACTGTTCCTACTGAGGAACAGAGCCTCCTTTGCATATGCTACTGTTTACCGCCTTCCCTTCTCTGTGCTACCCGTGAACTTCTGTTCATACTCTAAAACCTATTTCAATGTTCATCTCCTCTGGGAAGCTTTCTCTGCACCCCAGCAATTTCTCCCTTCTCAAGGTTCCCAAAATATGTTGTAAATTTCACCTAATCTTAAGGGAGCTCATGCCTCTGTGCTAAGTCGCTTCAGTCATGTCCGACTCTTTGAGACCAACCCCATGGACTGTAGCCCAGCCAGGATCCTCTGTCCATGGGATTCTCCAGGCAAGAATACTGGAGTGGGTTGCCATGCCCTCCTCCAGGGGATCTTCCTGACCCAGGGATCAAACCCAAGTCTCTTACATCTCCTGTATTGGCAGGCGAGTTCTTGACCACTACCACCACAGCTCACAGGCACACTGAAACAGCCCACCTTTATACTGTGTATGATAGACTAGGCTGGGGCACGTTCTGCTTCCGGGTAGCACACAGAAAACTCAAGTAACCTTTAAGATTTATCTAAAACCCATGACATCATCCTTATAAAGACTGCTTCCTACCTTCCAAAATGAGACGTAGCCCAGTATTGGCAGGAAATGATTCAAAGACTTTAGCCAGGTCTTCCAGGCCCATTCCTTGAAAGGTAATATAAGAACCATAAATAGTTGAAGCTACAATGTTTGTGCCTTCTTAGACGCTGAGTCATCATAAATTACACACACCCCCGAAGCCTCTGGTTAGGGGGCAGAGGACTTCCCTTACTGGGATGTGAAGCATTGTGAAATCTGGTTGTCCAGGACAGCACTCAGATACCAGCCAGCTAGCTGCTTATTAGCAGTATGACTCGTCTACCAACAAGTAAAAATAGATTAAAGGAATTAGCGAATATAAACTCTGACTCCACCTCACTTTCCTTTGTTCACTTCCTAGACAGACACATGGACACACACACACACACAAAACCATACATACACACCCTGAATAATATTGGGGAGAATCAGAGTTTGACAAGGTAGAGGGTACCTTCAGTTTCTCCACTTATAAATTCAATAAAATATGACCCTGTTCCAGAATTGTGCATTTCTAGATAGCTCTAATTTAATGAATTTTCCCCTCAATACGTGGCTCTTTGGGGTATGTAGAAAACTGGACTTTCACCTAAAATCTCTACCTTCAAAGTCAAGATAAAATTTAAATCTTCAGGGACTTGCCTGGTGGTCCAATGATTAAGGCTCTGCATTCCCAATGCAGGGGCTCAGGTTAGATCCCTAGCAGGGAACTACATCCCATACGCCCCAACTAAGGTCTGATGCAACCAAATGATTTTTTTTTTAATTTAAATCTTACACAAAATTGGAGGTCCTTGAGCATTTCAAGGACTCTGTGACATCACTTTAAAAATGAAAAGTATTTCTTCACTGTCAACTCACCCACGCCAGTGGGGTGAGCAAATTGTAACACCTTCAAACAAAGGTCTCTTTTGTTTGGTCAGTGCCAAAGCCTTCAAACGCCATTGCAACTGGTTACAAAGCTCAGAGATAATGCATATTTCTAGGAATGATTTAGTCACTTCTTACAGACTCACACCAAAGCAAACAGAGGTAGTGTCCCGTCCTTCTAGAATGACTTTATGCTATGTGACTGTGCTTATCGGAGAGAACGGGTCAGCATCATAGGTAGTGTATGGTCTGGGCCGGTAGACAATGCTCTATTTGTGAGGGAGAGGAAAGAATATATAAATTTTGGAGATTTGATGGTAAAATTGAGACACTATTGGTTGAACACATCTTTAAAGGCAGACTAGTTTGAGTACATTGTGCTCACAGAGGTAGGTGTAGTCAGAAATGCCCCCGGGCGACTTTCCTGGCAGTCCAGTGGTTAAGACTCTGCTCTTCCATCGCAGGGGGCACAGGTTTGATCCTTGATGGGGAGCTAAAATTCTGCATGCTGCACAGGGGTGGCCAAAAAATAGGAGAAAAAGAAAGAAAGAAATGCACTTGGTTCTGAATAGCTGTGCCATAAACCTCGTGGTCCAGGCCCCCATCCAGAGAGGCAGGCTGCTCCTATCTAAGTGTGACTCACTGCACAAGTGTGACTCACTGCACAGGTGTGACTCACTGCACAGGTGTGACTCAGGATAGTATGTCTTCCTTCAAAGTTGTGACTCCAGCAATGTGTGAAGAGCACAAGGAGTCTCCCCTTAAAGGGATCCCACAGTAGATCAACTTTTGGAACAAAGAATCCCTTGGCAAGGTCATACTCACATCTGGTTTATTTGAATCATTTTTATAGTGCTCGGTTTCCTTAGAGCAGGGCACACTTAAACCAGCTATTTCTTACAACAGTTTTTTGTTTTCACATTTACCACCAATTAACCTTGAGCATGTTACTAAGTTATTCATTGTTTTAAAGATCATTTTAGATCTAAAGTGGGGGTAACCCGGGGATCCCTCAGAGCTTGGTTGCACGTTAGGGATGTTACATACATAATCTCATGTAGTCCCCCCAGTGGCCTCCTAAGGCGTTCCTCACCGCCTCCACTTTCCAGGGGTGGGCTCTGAGGCCTGAGACATGACCTCGCTGATGGATGTAGTTCTAGGAAGATGTCGGATTCATATTTGAGCCCACGTCTGTCTGACTCTGAAGCTAATGACTTTCACATCCCAGCTAATGGCTGATGCTGCCAAGCCCTAAAGTGAGAGGCATATTTAAACACTCCTGAGCAATTCCAGCTCACCAGAGCCCTGGGTGCTAAAAAGCATCCTGTTGGCCAGAAAGAATGAAAGTCACTTCCAAAGGCTGCCACCTCGGATCCAGAGCATGGCCTGGAGGCTGAGGGAGTTGGAGTCAAGGACCCAGGATCTACTGCTCCAGGGCAGGCTGACCCTTAGAAGCTCTGAGCAGGTCATCAGGATGCTGTAAAGACCCTGGTACCGCTGAGAACACTGCCATGATGGCTTTCTCTGCCATTGGAAACACCATCTTTTCTAATGACTTTAAATCACTCCAAGTGGATAAATTCATTTAAGCAGATGCAGTCAATTCTCCCAGAACCTGCTTGCCAGTGAAAGGGGCACCCCCCAAACATAAGCTCCCCAGATCTCAAGTTTTGCTTCTCGAATAAGGAAGTAACTTTCTTTTAGGAGTATTTATTTGTGAAGTTAGAGAGGTGATGTTATTGCTGTTTAATAGCTAAGTCGTGTCCGACTCTTTTGCGACCCCCATGGACTGTAGCCCACCAGGCTCCTCTGTCCATGGAGATTTCCCAGACAAGAATACTGGAGTGGGTTGCCATTTCCTCCTCCAGGGGATCTTCCAGATCCAGGGATCGAACCCATGTTTCCTGCGTTGGCAGGCGGATTCTTGACCACTGAGCCACCTGGGAAGCCCAAAGTTAGGTAATGTCGGATTTGTTCACTGTGAAGCCTTTGAACACTGTGCAGTCTCCATGGCCTGGTAGGGGGGTTGGCGGGGGGGGCGCGCCCCTGTCATCACCCAGCTGAATAACCTCTGAACTTGAGTCCCTTCGACTGTGAAATGGGGAGTAGGGTTGGGTTGTCACTTAATGGTCTTAGCTAAAATTTTATGACCCAGATATCCTCATCTGATTCTTTTCCCGGAGTCTCTTAAAAAGTTTAATTACACAACCTGGCCTTAAGAGTCTTAAGAAAGAAGAAAAGACAGCTGGGCGTTGATGTCTGTTTCAGTTGACCCCTCCGTTTGGGCTCGTCCTTCTTACACCCTTCCTTTAGGATCCCACCCACCTTCTTATCTGGAAACCAGTCTCCCTTAAAAGGCAGAACCGTGTCTTAAAGAGCAAGGAGTAGACAGGAGCACGGGGGTGGGGGGCAGAATGGGGAGCCGGCGGGCAGTGGAGTTAGTCTCATACAGAGAACACTTCCCAGGAGCATCTCATGCCTGCCTTGTTATCAAGAGCTCAGGGAGTGTCATCCTGGGACTCACGTTCTGCCCATTTTCCGTTTAATCCTCCGGGCTCGGCAGGGGCCCTTGATGGGTCTGGTGCCTCTCGAAGCGACAGCCCTGCCGCAGCTCTGGGTCAGCACCTTTCAGATCCGCCTCCAGGTTCTGCCATGTGAGCCGCCTCTGCCTGCCATCACCCTTTTCTCCCAGTTAAGTCACAGCATCTTCCCGCATCCTATTTAGGAGGAAATGGTACCCAGAGGCATCTGGGTGTGGAAATTCTCGCCCTTCCCTCTTCCCATCATCACATCCCTTTCAGGCAGTCTGTGAGCACCTCTCTGAAAAATCCAAGTCAAAAGTCTAGATTTCGTGCTTCACGTTTTGTTGAATTTATTTGGACAAGAAAAGAACCAACATGCTTGCGCCTTTTATAGTTTTCTCTCAAAGAACATTTCGGGCCTCGGGATATATTTTAAAAAAAGAATGGCTCTGTTGTGCCCAGCTCTGTCATGGGCTGTATTCAGCCCCGTCCAGAAGAAGACCTCAAACACTTGGAAAAACCGGACGTCATTTCCCATCGTGTTCTTTCACGTTTCAATGCTCCTAGCTGCTCTCTGGCACTTGGTCACTCCATAACTAAATACTGCTTTAGCACTTGACTCACAAAGCACTTCCTGAAAGCAGCAGGGAGACGTGCTGGGGGTCTAACAATCGGGCCACTGTTTGCACAGAGTTGTTTGCCGTCCAAACGCCATGTCAAAGGAGCAGGACCCAAGAGCGCAGTTCCACCTCTGAGTTTCGGTGACTTTTTTCCCATTTGGAAAAAGGACCTGGCCGTGATTGTCACGTGGCTAGCAAAAGGTTTCATTCTAGCCTAAAACCAGACATCCAAATGTCCTTGAAGGAAAGTCGATCACCTCCCCAAATACAGGGGGAGAGCTCTCGATGCACATGGGAGAAGCATTAGGAAGGGTTAACCATGGACACAGCCCAGGAGGGTGTATTTCTAAGGCCAGACTCAGTTTTCATTATATTGTTGCTATGCGAGTAAATAAATGAGCTCACTGCTACACCCAAGCGGAGCAGAGAGAATTTATAGAGAATTAATAATTTCAGCGTCGGCAACTTGTGACATTTCCTCCAGTTGGAGAAAAGCAAGGAGTCATCTTGTACTTTAAACAGACAAACCCCTGTAACTTTGCAGTTTCTGAAAATGGGATCCAAGCTCTCGTGAGCGGGCACTGATAATACTGATGTTGCTTTTCCTGGGGCTTTCTTTAAAGGGAACGGGTCACACCGTCCATGGGCTTTAAGACAAAGAGGTTATTATAAGATGGAATAAATACTGTGGTGGCTCTGTTAATGCTTTTTAAGGGCATTTAGGTGAAATAAGTCCTTTCCAATAGGCAGTTTTTGAAATCAAAATACCCTTGTTAATGCACAAGTCCCAGAGACAATATAAATAAAACACGGTGTCAAGGGATTAAAGATAGACACGCTCAGTCGTGTCCGACTCTGCGACCCCATGGACTGTAGCCTACCAGGCTCCTCCCTCCATGGGATTCTCCAGGCAAGAGTACTGGAGTGGGTTGTCATTTCCTTCTCCAGAGGATCTTCCCAACCCAGGGATCGAACCCAGGTCTCCCACATAATAGGCAGACGCTTTACCCTCTGAGCCACCAAGGAACCCCAAAGATAGACAGGAAGCCATCTAATTTTACTTTCTACATATATCTAGGAAAATGCAAAAAGATGACTGCTAATCGGTGAGGCCTGCTTTTGAATTCAGACGGTCTTTGGTGCTGTTAGTGTCAAGGTGATGAATACGTGCTGTAGCCACTATGGCATTTTTTCGCTTCTCATCAGTCACCCGTTACATTTCCTGAGCACCACCTGGGTTGCCCAGTTCTTGACTAGGCCTTAGGGCAGAGCACCAGGAGCTGGTCACACACATTCCTGCTCTGCTGGTTTCAAGGGTCAGCTCCACTGCTCCATTACTGAGGCGCTGTGTGTGTTAAGTCGTTTCATTCGTGTCCGACTCTTTGCAAACCTATGGACTGAAGCCCCCCCAGCTCTTCTGTCCATGGGATTCTCCAGGAAAAAATACTGGAGTGGGTTGCCATGCCCTCCTCCAGGGGATTTTCCCAACCCAGGGACCAAACCCATATCTCTTACATCTCCTGCATTGGCTGCTGCTGCTGCTAAGTCACTTCAGTCGTGTCCGACTCTGTGCGACCCCAGAGACGGCAGCCCACCAGGCTCCCCCATCCCTGGGATTCTCCAGGCAAGAACACTGGAGTGGGATGCTATTTCCTTCTCCAGTGCATGAAAGTGAAAAGTGAAAGTGAAGTCACTCAGTCATGCCCAACTCTTAGCAACCCCATGGACTGCAGCCTACCAGGCTCCTCCGTCCATGGGATTTTCCAGGCAAGAGTACTGGAGTGGGGTGCCATCGCCTTCTCCCTGCATTGGTAGGCGTGTTCTTTACCACTAATGCCACTGGGGAAGCGTTATCTGGGTATCAGAAGCAAAGGATTATGGAATTCAGACCATTCCTAATGTTGCTTTGGATTGTAGAGAGGGACACGGAATTAAATCATGGAACACAGAGATTCAGTTACAGAAGACTCCTTCCTACCCCAAGTGGAATTTCTTATTATTTTTAAAAATTTTGTTAAAACTTTAAAAAATCCTGTTTTTGCGATTTTGTAATTTTTGATAAATACATTCATCAACTGTAGAACCATGAATAATAATAGCAATAACAATAATAAAACATTAGGGGACTTCCCTGGAGCCAATCCAGTGGTTATAAGGCTTTTCCTTCCAGTGCAGGGGGTGTGGGTGCGATCCCTGGAGGAGAAGCTAAGATCCCATATGCCTTGTGGCCAAAAACACAAAACATAAAACAGAAGCAGTACTGTAACAAACCCAACAAAGACTTTTTATAAATGGTCCACATCAGGGCTTTCCTGGTGGCTCAGTGGTGAAGGATCCGCCTGCCAATGCAAGAGACATGGGTTCGATCCCTGGTCGGGGAAGATCCCACATGCTGCAGAGCAACTAAGCCGGGGCACCACAGCTCTTGAGCCCGGGAGCTGCCACTCCTGAGCCCACGTGCTGCAGTTACTAAAGCCTGCGCTGCACACCCGTGAGCCCTCGCTGCACGAGAGAAGCCACTAGAATGAGAAGCCTTCGTACCCCGACTAGACAGCCGCCCCTTCCCTCCCCAACTAGAGCAAAGCCTGCACGAAGCAGCAAACACCCAGCACAGCCAAAAATAAATAACATTTTTAATTAGTTTTAAAATGGTCCACATCAAAAAATAAAAAGTTAATAAAAGCTACAAGAACAGGACCGATGGTGCTGAAGTTCCTGTGCTCCTCCGCATCCCGGCCTGGGCTCTCATTCACTCCACCCAATGCTTTCTCTCAAAAAGGAGGACTTTTCTGCATCCTTTTTTCTGTTTTTGTTCTTCCTTCCGGTTGCTGGGAGCGGGGAAGGAGGGAAAGAGTCAAAACAGGAGCATGAGTTGGTTGGCAGAGGGAGATGAGAATTTGTGATAAGTACATGAGCCATAGGGCTGGGGCAAGGGAGTGCAGAACATGAGAGGGCCTGAGACCCTAATAACGGGCTTTCGCCGGGTTGAGGGCAGGCAGGATCTGCTTTCTTTCACACCTCAGCCAGCTTCCTCCCCACTTTGCTCGGTGCCCCATGAATGGGCAGCGTCTTGCTGAAGCTCTCCTAACCACAGGGCCTCTGCTCTGCTGTGCACCTCCCCGCGCACCCCCCCTCCAACGCCCACCAGCTCTGCTTTAAGAAGGTTCAGTGGATGTCCATGGGAAGCAGTGCCTCCAAGGAGACTCACTGAGACCTTGGTACAAGTGATGCCCTGTGAACAGAAGTTGTCTGGAAAGGAAGTGTTTTGCTTCTAAACATTCCTCATGCATATGCACCCCCACTTCTCCGTGAGAGCCTCTTGACAAACCCAGCCCACTGAAAAGAAATCCACCGAGGAGAAACTCAGTAGTCTCTTGGATTAGGTTCTTTGCTGTCTTTCTCTTGGATAAATCTCTGTATCTCTCAGATTACAAAGCACGCTTTCTCCTGGGGTTTCCTACTGGCGTGTCTTGTGCTGTTGTGGTGATAACTGTGACAATGGCAACACTGATACGACCAAAGTAAAACAGTAATCCAAGTAAATCCGCTCATGATCACCAGGGCCAAAGTCCTTTGTCATGTCCTTCGTTAGTTTGAAATTTCCACTGCCTCATAGATGCCTTCGAGAACGCTTTATACATTTGCGAAGGTCAGTGTCTTTCTACAGGACTTAGATCTTAGGATGATTACATTTGGTTTTCTCCTGTTTAGTCATGTAACATTTTGAAAGCAAGTGGCTTTGAGATTTGTGATCAGACATCCTCATCCTATTAGGAAGGAAGCAGGAATTGGCTGTTTTGTTCTTGCTTCTCTTGCCTTGTCTCCTGCATTCCTGGTTATCTTTGATTGTGTGTTGGACACTGTGTTTTTTTTAAATATTGGTAGAAATAATTGAAGGCCTATAAAGACGTTCTGTACTTGCAGAGAGGATTTCACTTCTCTCTGCCAGCCTCACAAGTGCACATAAATCTAATTTCAGGCTTTGAGATGTTCTTCCCCACCGTGATGACTTAAAACCTAGCTCAGGCCTGTACAAGAGTAGGTTCTCTTCCAGTTAATCCTTACTTTCCCATGCAGCCATTAAGGTCCCAACCCAAACTGGAGGGTGGTTTTCATGGTTTCTACCTTGATGAGCCCTCAAGTCCGCTCACCCATAGAAGCTGAAAAAGCACACTGTAGCCTCTCATACCTGTTCTAGGTCAGCAAATGCCCAGAAGAAAGCAACCTCAAAATTCAGGCTTCTCTTTGTGAATTTCTTCTCCATTTCCCTTTTCTTTGTCTTCTTTTTAAAATGTATTTGGCTGCACCAGAACTTAGTTGTGGCACGTGAGATCTTCATCACGTCATGTGGGACCTTTTCACTGTGGCAGCCAGGCTCAGTGGCTCCACAGCATGTGGGCTCTTAGTTCCCCAACCAGGGATCGAACCTGCACCCCTGGCATTGCGAGGCAGATTCTTAACCACTAGACCACCAGGGAAGTTGCCCCTTCTCTGCTTTTCTATTTTGACCTGGTAATTCTTTACTATCTTTTAACTTTTGATACCCTCAAGAGGATTTTTCATATTATCTCCTCACTTTTTTAAAGCTGTCTTCATTGGGATGGTTGATCTGAATTACCTAGTGCCCAGTTTAAGTCCAGAAGTAAAATCTGTATAACCTAGGTAATAATTATGATAAAGATAGCTGAGGCTTACAATTTTATACTATACCAGATATCCTATGTACTTGATGTCACTTAATACTCCTAATAGCCTCTAAGTATTATCACTTATGTGTTACTAATAAGGAAGCAAGCTTCCCTGGTGGCTCAGGTGGTAAAGAATCTGCCTGCAATTCAGGAGCCATGGGTTCGATCCCTGAATCAGGAAGATCCCCTGGAGAAGGAAATGGCAACCCACTCCAATATTCTTGCATGGGAAATCTCATGGACAGAGGAGCCTGGCGGGCTACAGTCCGTGAGGTCACAAAAGAGTCAGACACGATTTAGCGACTAAACAACAGTGAGGGAACAGGCTTAGAACGGGCAAATGCCTTGGCCACGTCATGGCTGCTAGGCGGCATAACCAGGGTCCACACCCAGCTCTGCCTGCGTCTAGCCTATGTTCTCAATCACTGCCCTCATCAGACCTGATCCTTTCAATGGGCCAGAGACCCACTGTGACCTTGGCCTTCGGTCCAAGGTTTCATGTGACATGGGCCTGTCCCCTGTTTTCAGAACTAGAGAAAGCATGACCCCTGTTCCTTTCTACTGTATCTTCTTTCTGATGCAAAGGCAGAAGGCAGAGTTTGTTTTCATTTCTTTTTGCAAAGCTCCCCTATATGTTTCTGGCTTGCAGCTGAGAAGAATGCAGGTGTTTGGGTCACATGCAGGCTCTAGGCTGGGGAGAAGGAAACCACCAAAGAGTGGCGCAGGTGATAAAATGCCTCCGTGGTTTCCCATTGCTCACCTCTACCCAAGACTCCCCTGCTTTGTTGGCCACCCCACTTGCCCAGCACTGCCCTGCATGGCTGATAAGACATGCCCCTCCTCCCACGGGTCCCACTCATCCTAGAGCTGACCTAACTGGAAACCAGCCTCATCCTCTGTAATTCCCCTCTGCAGAGCCACATCCCTTTGCTTAAGAAAAGCCTCGAGTTTTCTTTAGTTCGTGACTATATTCATTCCATGGTGGTGGTGGTTTAGTCGCTCAGTCGTGTCCGACTTTTGCAACCCCATGGACTGTAGCCCACCAGGCTCCTCTGTCCATCAGATTTCCCAGGCAAGAATACTGGAGTGGATTGCCATTTTCTTCTCCAGGAGATCTTCCCGACCCAGGAATCAAACCCAGGTCTCCAGCATTGCAGGCAGATTCTTTACCAACTCAGCTAAGAGGGAAGCTATATTCAGTCCATATGTTTATCCAAGATCTGCTATGTTCAAGGCACTTTCTCAGCCCTATCTCTGTGTCCACAATGAGAAGAAAAGAGATGAGATAGTCTGAAACAGTCAAACCTCCAGGGATAAGCACTGTTAGAGATGTAAGTACACACGCAGTCAATTCCAAGGAGGGAGATGTATCTGTCTGGGAAGGGCTTTGTGGGAGAGGGGCACTCAGGTTGGCCCCCCAAATTGAATAAAATTTACACAGGAGGAAAGAAAGTCGAGCATCTTGTACAGACACAGCATGGGTGAAAGCACAGAGGTGTGGCACAGGGGGTGCCTGTAAAAAGTGGAGTGCGTCCGCCTCGCCAAAGCACAGAACTGGTGCAGAGCTTTTGGGTTCTGCCCTCAGACTGAGGGGGTGGGCGAGGAAGAAATACACAGATGAAAGTTAGGCTGGCACCTGGGGGCCAGAGACATGTGTCGTTGGCCAAGATGCTGTTTGAAATAGTTGAGCCAATTTTGAAAATCAGATATCACATAAAAACCCAGATTTTTGGCTTCTCGTGAAAATTGGAAAGATCTGGCAACCCAGGGAATATTTTTTTTCAAGATGGCAGTTGGCTGGAGCTGAGGACTGGCTGCCACCTCTCAGAAGGGGAGGAATTCTGTGCTCCCAGCACAGGATCTCAGCTTGTCTCTCCCTTCCCCCGACCTGCTCAGCACACAGGCAGCTCAGCATCAGGCCAGGGCCCTGCTCCAGGTGCAAACCCAGGCCAATGGAATGCAGAGACCCGGGTGACAGACCCAGGGCTCCGTCCTGGGCCAGTGACTCGCACACCTGGTGCTGTGCAAGTGATGCCACAAAGAGGGGGCAGATTGTGGCCAATCAGTGTCCGCTAGCTCTCACTGCCACCCTAGACACAGACACCTCATCTTTCAAATTTCAGCATGCACAGGTCTCAAAATTATGAGACGTGGAAGTCTTAATAGCATCTCTAAAGAGCTCATGCTGCCCAGAATCTGAAGCACAAAATGACACAAAGTAAAGTATGGGACAGGGTAAGCCCTGAGCATTTTCTTGCTTTTTCTACAAGCAAAATTAGTAGATTTCATTATATGTACATTAATAATATACAATATTTGTTTTTCTCTTTCTGCCTTACTTCACTCTATAACAGGCTCTAGATTCATCCACCTCACCAGAACTGACTCAAATGCATTCTTTTTTATGGCTCAGTAATATTCCATTGTATATATGTACCATGACTTCTTTATCCATTCACCTGTTGATGGACATCTAGGTTGGTTCCATGCCCTGGCTATTATCAGTGGTGCTGCAATGAACATTGGGGTACATGTGTCTTTTTCAATTATGGTCTTCTCAGAGTATATCCCCAGTAGTGAGATTGCTGGGTCATATGGTAAGCAACCGGAGAAGGCAATGGCACCCCACTCCAGTACTCTTGCCTAGCAAATCCCGTGGATGGAGGAGCCTGGTAGGCTGCAGTCCATGGGGTTGCTAGGAGTCGGACACAACTGAGCGACTTCACTTTCACTTTTCACTTTCATGCACTGGAGAAGGAAATGGCAACCCACTCCAGTGTTCTTGCCTGGAGAATCCCAGGGACGGGGAGCCTGGTGGGCCGCCATCTCTGGGGTCGCACAGAGTCCGACACGACTGAAGTGACTTAGCAGCAGCAGCAGCATGGTAAGCAACACAACATGGAAAAGCAATTGTCTTCCAATAAATTTTTTAAAACCTGAAAAAAAAAAAATTAGTGAGTTAACATAACCCCAGTTCCCAAATTTTTGATCCTCCCCTTCTGGGATGCAGCCTCAGAGATTTATTCCATGGACTCCCCTTTCTACATGTCTACAATCTGCCCTTTGCTCCATAGCTCTTCTCAGAGATCCATCTCCAGACTCTTCCGCTGGTTGACACGAATGACAGGTATACAAGCATCCCAGGAAGGTGGATTTCTCGCCTGGACAGAAAACCCTCTGCAGGGGAACCAAGAAGACAGTTTCAGGTGCAGCTGGTCACAGAGCCTCGGGAAGCCCACAGTTTGCCCCCTCTTTGTGGCATCACTAAGGAATTAAGAGGTCACTTTGGTAATTCCTAAGGCTAAGCCCTTGTAACTATAAATAAGTACGCAGAACGAAAGGAATGCAGGAAAGAAAAACAAACGGAGGGAGAAAGGAAATGAAAAGCCTGACCTGATCTCATTGAGAAAATTAGTTTCTAAGACACCTTGGTGTGGAGCAGTGGCATCCGTGCCTTGCCTGCCGTGCAAACATCCAGGAGATTTCGCCCCAAATGTACGTTCCCCTGAGCCAGACCTTGGTGTACCTCGGAGGCTGAGGTTTAGTGATCCTGGGAGAGGAGAAAGGTTTTTGTGGACTTTGTCAAGCAGAAAGAAACTGGCCTTTTAAACCACAAAACTGGATACTTTGTAAGGTACAGAACAGTCAGCACTTTGCTCTGAGGAGAGAACACGCAATTGGCATCAACGTGACCCAAGCAGTGGGGCGAGGAGGAGACAGTCCAGAAGGGGAAGGCGTCCAGCTCCTGGTCCTTCCAGGCGGCACAAGGGACCTCACGCTACGCCCCACCCACGTCTGACCAGATGCACGGCCCAGGTCCCCGCTCCGTGCCATTTGAGAACTGATGTGAATTGGATGGTCATGTTGAGGGAGGCTGTATTTTGTTGGCTTTTCCCCCCTGTGGTTTTCACCATCTGTTTCTTTTAATGCATAAACAAGGAAAATGACTGGTTTGGAATGCAAAGTTTAAAAAAAAATAGATGACCACAGGCATCCTCTAAATGAGAAAGAGGGAGCACGCAGGAGTTCAGTGACATTTGTCAGGAAGTGAGGCGTTAAATACTGGGGAGCTCAGATGCTCTCTGCCAGGGACTGTCCGCACAGGCAAGGCAGAGCCTTGCCGGGGACCCGCCTTCCTGAGACGGCGCCTCCTGTTTACATGTACCAAGGGCTATTTTTGATACCAGCACCACCCCATCTATCTCCCAGCCCCCCTCCGTTTTTCAAACTAAAGATGAAACCCTTCGGCTGGCCTTCAGCATAACCAGCCTTGATTTTCCATTAGCATTATTACTAACTTGGCAGCCTTGGATAGAATCCACTCTTAGAAGCTTGTAGACTGAACAAAAGCAGGGTTGTGAGTAGGTTCTATTACAGAGCCAAAACAGAGAGCTATAAATAGAGGAGCTGATGAGATAGAGGAAGAGAAGGTACTTCATGTCTCTCCTGGACAATAGTGAGTGAAGGAAAAAAAAAAATCATCTAAGGGCATGGGGAACACAGTGTATCTTTCTTGAGCGACCAGCATCCTGCTTTAAAAAGGAAGACTTGCTCTGCAGGATACAGTAGCCACTTTGTGAAATGGTTCTGTATGCTTTGTGCCAGCAAACCTTAAAGCAAGAGACTCCTTTTTTAAAGCTGAGGCAGTGGAGAGATGGGCTGGGCTGGTGGCTGCATACTAATCTCTTTTACCTTCCTTGCAAGACATAATCAGCTACAAGCACCAGGGATTTAAGGAGCAAATTGAACCCAGGCATTTAGAGCCCCCAGGGAGAAGGGCACTGGCGCTTTTGGCTGAGTTCCACCCATTTCAGGGTAAGACGGATATGAGCATTTTTCGCATACTTTTGTAGGCAGCCTGACGCCAGAGTTTTCACATTAGAGAAAGGATAAAAGATGATGGTTTCTCAGGAAACAACCAGCTCTTCCTAATCTGCGATGTCTGTTCTCACAAATGTCATGGAGCTGGGTGCTGTTAGCACGTCACCCCACAGAGGTGAGGCAGACACAAGACCCTGGTCATTTAGAAGCTCTGGGGGGATTAAATATACTTTCAAAGGAGCTTAAGTTCCAGTCATTTCTCTACCCGGGCTTAGGACACAGTGGGGCGTGTAGATCTGAAAATACGAGCCTGGCTGGTGAGGTTTGTTTCATTGACATTTGTTCCAGATGCTGGGCTGCGATGAGCATGTCTGACGTCTGACGTCACTTGGTCGTGGGCACCGTCTGGACGTTTGCTCCCCTGGTGGAAATGGGAAAATGATTAGACCTGAACTCTCTTCCTGGTCGGCTCCAGGACTCAATGTTTCATGCATTTCATTCTTTAGCATGAAAGCTTCTGGAGCCTTCTCAGGACAGTGCTGTGCAAGCTTTAGCTTCATAAACCTATGGAATTCATGCCTATGGAATTTTAGTTATAATCATAATCACGTCAGATGAAGAGGCTTCCGGGGGAAGGTATGAGAGGAATTTTAAGTGGCTCAACTCTATTTACATTATTCACTTTACAAATGGTTTCAGAGCCCTTTTTTTTCCTTTTCTTTTCTTTTCATTATGCTGTGCTCCAGAGGGTTGATCTAGGACTTTCATAATTTAAACACAATTCTCCCTTCAAGTGGGCTTCTGAGGTGGCTCAGTGGGCAAAGAATACTCCTGCAATGCAGAAGATGCAGGTTCAATTCCTGGGTCAGGAAAATCCCCTGGAGGAGGAAATGGAAACTGACCCTAGTATTCTTGCCAGGAGAATCCCATGCACAGAGGAGTCTGGTGGGTCACAGTCCACGGGGTCGCAAAGAGTCGGCCACAACTGAAGCAAATGAACTCGTTCTCTTCAAGTACCTTTTGGGAATCAGGACTTGGTCTGACCAACTCTAAGGTGATTTTATTACCATGAGGAAGGCAGAGAGATTTCAGGGACTGGTTCTTCACTGGGATTCAAGAGGGACTTGAAAGTTGACTGGCTTGGTGTCTCCTCGTCTCCTTCCTTTGGTCTCCTCCCTCTTCCTTTTTTCTTCCTAGTGGGGGAGAGATGGGGGCGGAGCGTCTGATCAAGAGGCTTTGCGATGCCCTCAGGACTCGGTTTGGAAGTTTACCCGTGTCTCCCCATCCACAGGTGATCACGCCGGTGAGGACAAGCCACGGCTATGTGTACGAGTACCCGACCAGATACCAAAAGGATGTCTATGATGTCCCTCCTTTCCAGACGGCTCACGGGGTGCGTACCAAGAACGTGGTCGTCACCGGGGAGGGGCCACCTCGGGGCAGCTTTCCTTCTGGGCTCCAGAGGAAAGGGAAGTTCACAAAATCTGCACATTTCATGTGAAGCTTTACTTAGGTTGTCTATTCAGGGGCCAGGATTACTTGTTTTCTGGATTTGTGTTATTAAGGAATCTGAGGCTTTGATCTCACAAAGCTTTTGTTGCTTATCGTTTTCTCAGGGAGCGTAAAGTTTAAAATACACTTTAAAGTACAGACAGTGTTGGGAATTCCCTGGAGATCCAGAGGTTAGGGGACACAGGTTGGATCCCTACTCAGGGAACCAAGATCCCCTCATGCTATGCAGTGTAGCCACAAACCATTAAGTTAAATTAAAAAATAATAAAGTACACACAGTGCAGATTTTTTTCACCTAAGATCATTTTTATACTCAATCTAAGTCAAAGAACCCAAAATTGAAAAATTCCATCAATTTTTATTACATAGAATTCAGCCAAAGAGCAAGGGAATACATAACCTGGTAAACACGTCCATCATTAAAAGCTTAGTACATAACAAAATAACAAGTAGGACTTTTCTTGGTGGCTCAGTCGTAAAGAAACCACCTCCCAGTGCAGGAGACTTGGGTTCGATCCCTGGTCCCAGAAGATCCCACGTGCCACGGAGCAACTCAGCCCGTGAGCCATAACCAAGCCTGTGCTCTAGAGCTGGGGCTCTGCAACAGAAAAAGCCCCCAAAACGTGAAGCCCCCGCACTGCAACCAGAGAGCAGCCTCCTTGTGCCATCACTAGAGAAAAGCCACACAGCAAGAAAGACTTAGCACGGGCAAAAATAGATGTGTAAATTGAAAACAAAAAAAAAAAACATAAAAATGACAAGTATTTCCATGCTGGCTGACTCAGGTGTTTCTCCCCAGGTGTATGACATCCCGCCGTCCTCTGTGAAGGTTCCCGTGTTTTCTGTCCCTGTGGGAGAGATAAAGCCTCAAGGGGTCTATGACATCCCTCCTAGCAAAGGGGTAAGTGAGCTACTGCAGAAGCTGCCACAAGCGCGTGCATGTGTGTGTGTGTGTGTGTGTGTGTGAGTGTGCACACGCTGAGATAATCCAAAGAGGAAAAACTTGTCTTTGTGTGCAAGAACAGGGAGGGAAGGGGAGCCAGGGGGGAAGAAGAGACAACAAAGACAATTGTGGGGATTCCATATTTAACCCCCCTCCCCGTAAGAAAATGGGTAGTCAATAAGGTGAGCCAGTAGGAAGGAAAAGCAATCGATTCTGTTTGGCAAGCAACTCATATATGTCCTATGGTGGTGGTGTAGTCGCCTAGTCATGTCTGACTGTTTTCAATCCCATGGACTGTAGCCCGCCAAGCTCCTCTGTCCATGGGATTCTCCAGGCAGGAATACTGGAGTGGGTTGCCATGCCCTCCTCCAGGGGATCTTCCCGACCCAGGGATTGAACCCAGGTCTCCAGCACCTCAAGCAGATTCTTTAGGGACTGAGTGAGGAGGGAAGCCTATATGTTACGTGGCTCATGTTTATACAGGACATCACAGATGACTCAGGCCGTGTACAGGCATACAGGTTTGGAGTCAGTGTGGGCTAGGCCTGCACAGGAAGTACAGTTATCCTGATTCCACATAAGAGGGAACTGCGTCTCAGGACCTTTCAGCAGCTGATTGAGCATCACCTCGCTGGGAGGTCCGGGAGGAGACCTCCGGTCTCCTGACACGTGGGCCAGGAACCCCGAGAGCAGCTGAGACAGGAGGGTCCACACAGGGCAGCGGGGCGTCCAGGGGAGGGCGCCCTCGACAGAGGGTGGGGCGAGAGCCCTGCACAGCCTCAGGAGACGCCTGGTGCGCGGAGGAGAGGGGAGGGGGCGGCACTCGGGAGCACCGCTGGCCCTCGTGGGGACGTGCCGCGTGGTTTCTGCACTGCGGCTTAGACCAGCTCCGCAGATAACAGCGTCCTTGTCCACTTGCCTCCCAGGGATACTCCACTCCACCCTCTGGCTACAGAGACGAGGCCGGGCTCCGGGAGAAAGAGTACGACTTTCCGCCTCCCATGAGACAAGCGGGCAGGCCCGAGGGCGTCTATGACATCCCCCCAACGGGCGCCAAGCCCCTGGGGAAGGACCTGCACCCTAAGTACAACGGCGACGCCCCCGGAGCTGCCGAGCTGGCCCCGCGGAGACACGGGGGCGCGTCCCTGACCCAGCCGGCCCCCCAGCTGGGCCCACCCGTGGGCTCCCAGAACAATGATGCCTACGACATCCCCCGGGGCATCCAGTTTCTGGAAGCGCCAGCAGAGACCAGCGAGAAGGCCAGCCCGGAAGAGAGGGACGGGGTGTACGACGTGCCGCTGCGCCAGCCGCCGGAAGCCAAGGGCCCCGTGGACGTGGTGGACGGCATCAACCGGCTGTCCTTCTCCAGCACGGGCAGCACGCGGAGCACCATGTCCACGTCCTCCACCACCTCCAAGGAGTCCTCGCTGTCCACCTCCCCGGCGCAGGACAGAAGGCTCTTCCTGGACCCTGACGCGGCCCTCGAGCGGCTGCTCCGGTTGCAGCAAGCCCTGGACGGGGCCGTCTCCAGCCTGATGGCACTGGTCACCACCGACTGGCGGAGCTACGGCTACATGGAGCGGCACGTCAACGGGGTCCGCGCCGCCGTGGACAGGGTGGAGCTGGCCCTCAGGGACTACCTGCACTTCGCGCAGGGCGCCGCGGCGAATGCCGCCTGCCTCCCCGAGCTCGTCCTCCACCACAAGGTGAAGCGCGAGCTCCAGAGGCTGGAGGACTCCCACCAGATCCTGGGCCAGACCAGCCACGAGCTGAGTGAGTGCGGCTGGTCCCTGAACGTGCTGGCCGTCCACAAGCCCCACAACAAGTGGGACAGCCTGGACCGCTTCGTGATGGTGGCCAAGACTGTGCCGGACGACGCCAAGCAGCTCACCACAACCATCAGCACCAACGCCGAGGCCCTCTTCAGACCCGGCCCCGGGAAGGGCGGGCCGGAGAGCATCACGAACTCCACCGAGTACCCGCCCACCAGCTCCCCGGGGCAGCTACTGCCCCCCGGGGACCACAAGGCCCCCGCCCTCAACAAGCCACTGCCCCCCAGCCTGGGCAAGGAGCAGCCCCCTGACTGTAGCAGCAGCGATGGCTCTGAAAGGAGCTGGATGGATGACTATGACTATGTCCACCTGCAGGTAAAGATTCCAGACCCCTGAGGCACCTATATTTACGTGCAGGGGCCTGGGGCTCACACCTGTAAGATGTAGACCAGACCACTGAAGTGGAGACCACGATTAAAGGTTCAGGAGCACGGTTAGTGGTTCACAAGCTGGAGGTGGTGTTGTCCAGTAGGAAGAACGCTGGTCTGAGGGTCCAGAGTCCTCTAGACTTTTCCAGGACACTGTGTCACCAGCTTATGTAAACTCACCTGAATTCCTCATTTGCAAAATGAATGAAGCACAGAGTTGAATTAGATCTGATCGATACGCCTCAGGCAAACAGGAAGAGACCAGCCACCTCTGACCCAAGTAGGATAGTGCTAAGTTGCTTCAGTCGTGTCCAACTCTCTGTGACCCTATGGACTATCGCCTGCCAGCCTCCTCTGTCCATGGGATTCTCCAGGCAAGAATACAGGAGTGGGTTGCCATGCCCTCCTCCAGAGGATCTTCCCAACCCAGAGATCGAACCCGTCTTCCGTGGCTCTGGCACGGAAGGCAGATTCTTTACTGCTGAGCCACCAGGGAAGCCCCAAGTAGGGCAGTGGGCCCTTGAAGCCAGCTCCACTTATATTCACATTTCACGATATGGTTCTGCAGGATATTTAATTTGAAGAAAAGTTAGGAGGAGTGGGTGCTTCACTGTTTTAGAAAAAAAGATTCAAAAACCTCTGCACTAGAAAATTTCCTAAGTTCCCTTCAGCTCTGTACTGTGTGTGTGTGGGGGGGGTGTAATTACTCACAGAGAAACTTAACCCCACCGTAGACTTGCTTTGAAGACCACTGGGCATTTGCCAATTGATCTAGAAGTTAACCTGCTTATGGGAAATCAGGCCATCACAGTCTGCCTCCTACAAGTGACAGTTCTACCAGATTGACTCAGGATCATGACAGCTTGCCCTTTCCCTTCGGGGAATTAAAACATTCTACAAGATCCGTTATTTAGAATTGGGCTTACTATCTCATTCCGCCATTCTTTTCATTTGACCGACAGCCGTGGATTGTCCCGAGGATTATTGAGCACCGCTCCATTGTGTGCAGCAGGGGGAGGAGAGAGCAGAGCCACCACGCCTTGTGCTGAAGAGCAGTGTGGGGCGAGTAGATGGAGGCATTACACATCTCCCCAGGGACATCCCCGGCAGTCCCGGGGTTACGTCTTTGCACTTCCAATGCAGCGGGCACAGCTCCAGCCCCTGGTCAGGGAATTAAGATCCCACATGCCATGTGGCTGGGCCAAAAGATAACAAACAAACAACAACAACAAAAGCCACTTACCCGGCTGGTTGACCAACTCTGCATTTTGGAAAATACTAATTTGGTGTAGAGCTGCAGATAATTTGAAGAGACTAGGACTTCCCTGGTGGCTCAGAGGGTAAAGCGTCTGTCTACAATGCAGGAGACTGGGGTTCAATCCCTGGGTTGGGAAGATCCCCTGGAGAAGGAAATGGCAATCCACTCCAGTACTATTGCCTGGAAAATCCCATGGACAGAGGAACCTGGTAGGCTACAGTCCATGGGGTCGCAAAGAGTCGGACACGACTGAGCAACTTCACTTTCACTTTCCAGAAATGTAATGTGGCCACATTTAGACCTGCAGGGGCTTCCCTGGTGGCTGAGAAGGTAAAGAATCTGCCTGCAATGCGAGAGACCTGAGTTCTACCCTTGGGTGGGGAAGATTCCCTGAAGAAGGGAATGGCCACCCACTCCAGTATTCTTGCTTTGAGAATTCCCTGGACTTAGGAGCCTGGCGGGCTACAGTCCGTGGGGTCAACTGAGCAGATGACACTTTCACGTTGGGACTTTCCGGGTGGCGCTAGTGGTAAAGAACCTGCCTGCAATGCAGGAGACGTAAGAGACGCAGGTTCGATCCCTGGGTTGGGAAGATCCCACGGAGGAGGGCGTGGCAACCCACTCCAGTATTCACGTCTTGAGAATCCCATGGACAGAGGAGCTTGGTGGGCTACAGTCCGTAGGGTCACAGAGAGTCAGACACGACTGAGGCAACTGAGCAGGAGGTTTATGGGTTTGCAAATAATCTATTAGAAAAGAACCCTGAGAAAAAGTACTGCTTAAGGAGGTTGGGGGGAGTGGGGGTCATGGGTAATCCTACAAAAATGGTAAAGTGGAGCGCAGAGTGTGGCGCCCCATATGGAAATGGATCTTAGTTTTCACTTCTGATCTACACAGTGACTCTGGAAGTCCGGATGAAAGCTGGGGTTCACAGGGCCTAGCTGGGCGTGCAGGACGTTTCCAAAGCTGTGGAAAGTAGCAGAGTATTTGCGTGTTTGTCAATGAAGCTGTTAGCATAAGTGAATCATAGTGGTGATGTAATGTTTTCTTTATGTTGAAAAATAATAGGGGAAGGAGGAGTTCGAGAGGCAACAGAAAGAGCTCTTGGAAAAAGAAAATATCATCAAACAGAATAAGATGCAGCTGGAACATCACCAGGTACGTCCAATCGGAACAAAAACTATTTCGTGTGGAAAAGACTTCCCATTTAATAAGAAAGGTGTGACTTCAAAAGATCGTGATTTTGATCCTTCCAGTACATTTTAGCATAAATAGGGTATAAGAACATAAAGAAGGTTTTGTGACCTTGCTAATCCAGCTGTGTGTACCTGCACTCTGTTCAAATAGCAGCTTTCCTCTGTTCAAATAGCAGCTTTCCAGGCCAAGACTGTACGTCTAACACACTAGGACTGTTTGGGTTAAGGCAGTTGGTCCCAAGGAGCAAGACCCACTCAAACTGGCCCAAGCAAATGGGTTTTATAGTAAAGCCCTAACGGGAGAACTCAAGAACAGAAAATGAAACAGATAGAGCCACATCTGAAAGATCTAAGGCTGTACGTTCCCTCTCCTTTCTGTACTTCCTTTGCTTCTCTCTATATTGACTTCCTTTGCCTCTGTTTTCTGCCAGTTTCCTCTGCTTCTCCACTCATTTGGCTTCCCTGGAACTTTTACAGAACCCATAAATGGCCACTCAAAGTCTTTTCTGTAGATAGGTTTTCATCTCGGCTTCCTAAGCTAATAACTCCTTCTGTGGTTTATAAAATTCCCCCCAAACGAAAGTCTGAGCCATATCTATCTGTCCGTCTGTCTCCTTCTCTCCCCTCTCTCTCTCTGTCTCTCCCACACAAGCCCATGGCTTGGCTATTCTTGGTCCAGTCTAAGGGTTGGAGGGCAGGATTCACTGTTTTTGAAAAATACCCAAGTCCATTTACTAAGGGCTTCAGGCAAGGCACTTTCATTCAAAAGTTGGGCATGAGTGTGGCAAATAATAATGGGTATTGCTAATGTAAGGGCATAAAAATAGCGAGAAATGGATTGAGGATTTCTAGGCCTTTTAAGATGAACTGAAATGGTGTCCAGTGACATGAAATAGCACACAGAACTCAGGGAACCAGAGTTCCCATCTGTGCTTCCTCACCAACCAACTGTGTGACCTTAGTTAAGTCACTTAATCTCCCCAAACATCAATTATTTCTCTATAAAATGAGAAAATCCCCTCCCCTCCATCTAATGAGATGATGTGTTTATGAACATACTTGGAAAAGCATAAGCTGACTACGCTGAAGCATCACACTGTGTATGTTTGCTTTGGCGTTCGGCCAAGTTAAGACTGCAGAGCTTTAGGGGACTTGTTGGAAATCATAGTAATTCCTAAGAAGAAAACAGAGTCTAAGGAAAAGGAAAGCTCACTGTGCATTTCTCAAGGGAGAAGCTGGGTGAGGTTAGCCATGCTCAGACTCAACCCTATTTGAGGGCAGAAGATTGACTGACTCCTAAACTCCAGTGATGGATAGTCCTTGCATGTCAAAGACAGTCTCTCCTGACACTTGGTGCAATAGCTGGAAATTATTATCATTGCATTTTAAATGATACACCATCTAGGAGCAAGGAGAGAAGGGAGAAAGTTAACACTGAGTCTGATCCGGGGTGAGGTCCCTTCCTTTAGACAGCGTTGAGGGTCTAGGTGTTACGAGCCCAATCAGTGTTCAGATCCCTTTAGAGAAGATCTCTTCCACAGTGCATGTGTATTTGTATGCATTTGTTGTTTTCTTGTTTAGTCGCTAAGTCGTGTCCTACTCTTTGTGACGCCATGGACTGTAGCCCACCAGGCACCTCTGTCCATGGGATTCTCCAGCAAGAATACCGGAGCAGGTTGCCATTTCCTTCTCCAGCAAATTTTCCTGACCCAGGGATCGAACTCAAGTCTCCTGCATTGGCAGGCAGATTCTTTACCACTGAGTCACCTGGGAAGCCTTATTTATATGCATTAGTCATCCCTGTGTTGCTGGATAATGACATTTATAAACCTGGACAGAAAGAGTAGGCAAAATAGAAAAGGGTCATGGACTATCTTCTATTAAAGGGACAAAGTCGAGGCTTTCCTCTAGAAGGAGCAAACAACATCAGTGGCTGACTTGACAAAAGGATTTGCTTTTCCCTAGCCACCGCTCAATAAACATTTACCTAGAGCCTACATAATACCAAACATTATTCTAAGCACTTTGCAAATGTTAACTCATTTAACCTTCGTAAAGACATAGGTAACTGTTGTTATTCAGTTGCTCAGTCGTGTCTGACTCTTTGCAGTTCCAAGGACTGCAGCATGCCAGGCTTCCTTATCCTTCACTATCTCCCGGAGTTTGCTCAAACTCATGTCCATTGAGTCGGTGAGGCCATCCAACCATCTCATCAGGGTGTATAGCTCAGTGGTAGAACATTTGACTGCAACCATCTGATTGTCTGTTGCCCCCTTCTCCTCCTGTCTTCAATCTTTCTCAGCATCAGGGTCTTTTCCATTGAGTTGGCTCTTGGCATCAGGTTTACAAAGTATTGGAGCTTCCACTTCAGCATCAGTCTTTCCAATGAATAGTCAGGGTTGATTTCCTTCAGGATTGACTGGTTTGATCTCTTTGCTGTCCAAAGGAGCTGGGTTGAAACCCTACCTTGCCTGCCTCTCTGAGGACAGAAGAGACCAATCGTGTCCAGTCGCAGAAGTCAGAGCTGGAGGATTCCTTGCTGCTGCTGCTGCTAAGTCGCTTCAGTCGTGTCCGACTCTGTGCGACCCCATAGACGGCAGCCCGCCAGGCTCCCCCACCCCTGGGATTCTCCAGGCAAGAACACTGGAGTGGGTTGCTATTTCCTTCTCCAGTGCATGAAAGTGAAAAGTGAAAATGAAGTCGCTCAGTCGTGTCCGACTCTTTGCGACCCCATGGACTGCAGCCTACCACGGTCCTCCGTCCATGGGATTTTCCAGGCAAGAGTACTGGAGTGGGGTGCCGTTGCCATCCTCTTTCCCAACCTCTGCATTTTACAGCTCAGGCAAGCCAGGCAACCTGATAAGGCCTGGCATCTAAAAATCCACCTGACGTGAGATCCCTGTCTTACAGCTACAAGCCCTGGTTAGTTTCCACTTCGGCACACACCGCCTTGTCCTTAACTAAGTTGGGCTTTTTTTCTCCCCTGCAGCTGAGTCAGTTCCAGCTACTGGAACAAGAAATCACAAAGCCCGTGGAGAACGACATCTCCAAGTGGAAGCCGTCCCAGAGCCTCCCGACCACCAGCAGCGGCGTGAGCGCGCAGGACCGGCAGCTGCTGTGCTTCTACTATGACCAGTGCGAGACCCATTACATCTCCCTGCTCAACGCCATCGACGCGCTCTTCAGCTGCCTCAGCTCGGCACAGCCCCCGAGGATCTTCGTGGCCCACAGCAAGTTTGTCATTCTCAGCGCCCACAAACTGGTGTTCATCGGAGACACGCTGACCCGGCAGGTGGCCGCCCAGGACGTTCGCAACAAAGTGATGAACTCCAGCAACCAGCTGTGCGAGCAGCTCAAGACTATAGTTTTGGCCACCAAGACGGCCGCGCTCCACTACCCCAGTACCCCCGCCCTGCAGGAGATGGTCCATCAGGTGACCGACCTGTCCAGGAACGCACAGCTCTTCAAGCGCTCTCTGCTGGAGATGGCCACGTTCTGAATGGAGACGCGGGAAAGGGAGCACTGCCTTGGGTTACTGAGGAAAACTGGAAAATACTCTCTGGTTTTTGTAAATCTTATCTATTTTTGTAGATATTTTGTATAAAAGTGAAAGACTTGAACATTTCATGGGTTAGATGGCATTCAGAAATTCAGGGAACTCCGGGGGGGGGGTGATAGGCAGCATTTTTTCCCCCCTGTGTTGTTCTTATGTACACATATAAGCATCTGAGACACAAACTGTACAGAATCTTATCCACGTGTGTATGACTACATGTTCATGTTCGTTTGTAGATGTTTGTCTGATACATTCCATTAAGAATCATGGGTTAAGAAGCACCTTAGGAAGCACCTCCCAATGCGGCATTTTCTTTTTAGAAAAACCTACCAGCTGGTTGTAATATTGCTCTGCATATACTCGTGATTGTTCCGAGCCTGTCACTCCCGAGTCTGAGACACAGAGTACAGTGTATTTGCAAGTGTTCACCTTCCATAAGGAGGCGGGTTAACACCTTGTTTTCCTTTTTGAAAGCCCTTCCAAAATTGGCCGTATCGGGCACGTAATTGCAAGATGCCTCACTTCTGGTTGAAAAAAAACCCTCTTAGAAAGTTTCAGAAAGTATTGATATATCTTAACCCAAACTCTGACGCATTAGGTGCCAGAGGAGAGACACGTGTGTTTTGAGGCCGTGTCCTGATTAGCGCTGGGTTGTTTCAACACAGAGAGGACGCTGTCCCAATAAAAGGAGACCATGTGTTCCCCAAAGATTTTCTTTTATGGCCCCACCAGGTGGCATGTGGGATCTTAGTTTCCAGACCAGGGATAGAACCCAGGCCCCCTGCATTGGGAGTTCAGAGTCTTTAACCCCTGGGCCACCCAGGAAGTCCATCCCCAGGGCTTTTTGATCATCGGCATTTATTAATAATCTGGCCATGAGATTTTCCAAAGGATGTTTTCAGATCATATTGTTTGCAGCAGGAATTCCTAAAGACATATTGGACAATGATCATCCACAAAAGGAGGACAGTTCCACCTGAGTTGTAAGCGGAGGCCTTTCTGACTCTCATCATTCTCTTAGGTGCTGCTGTCCCTGGTACCTGAGGGAATCCCTTTTACCAGTTCCTCAATCACCTAAAGGTTAGAGCCGCCAGGCCGCATCTTATTCCTAAGAGAAGTTGTGGCTTGACTGTACCCTCCCTAAAATGTGCACATGCAGACCCGGCGCTCAGAGCAGCTGTCTGGAGCCCATCTAGGCTTTACAGCTCTGTCTGTCCATTGACCCCATGTACAGCTCATTAACTGTCCCCCGACTCAGCACAGCATCCATTCCACAGTCTGTCCTCCGGTACATGCTGGGGTTGGCACAGCACAAACACATCACAAGCCATCGGATTCATCAGGGGGCAGATGAAACCCTTCCAACCCGATGGGTAAATGTATTCACATGTCACCAAGTCAAGAAGCAAGTTATTTATGGTTTATCAGCCCAGTTTTTATTTAATGATCCCATTCCAGTCAATTGGAAAATGTTTGATTTGCAATATGTGCCTTGACTTAATTAAGCTTGCTTGTTTTAGACAACCAAATTATTGGAACAGGAAAGGATTTAGGAGAGAAGGATATATGATCTAAGTGGGATTAAAGAAAAAAATAAAAATCAGTGAAACTTACCCAGGAAGTGCTTTTCAGAACAACCACTGTTGTAGTTCTCAACGTTCTATTCTGCCAAAAGAAGTCAGATTGCTGTAGGACAAGCAAGTGTGTGCGGAGGAAGGGGGTTGCTGAAAATCAGCAATGAGTTTGAAAAAGTGTCCTGGTAGATTTCATTGTATCATGTGTATTTCTTAGATGACTTGTTCTATGCTAAGAGGTGACATTTCATGTTTTCAAGACCAGAATGTTCAATGTGTATTAATCTCTTTCCCATACTGTATGTAGAGGCTATTTTTAAATCATTAAAATTTTGGATGTCTGTTTTCATAGACCTTGGGTTTTCTTTTTCCATTTCTTTCTTTGTCACACAGTTAAATGTTAGCTTATTTTGGCACTCCTAACATAGAAAGTTAAATTATGGTGAGTTTATTAATACTATAGATCTGGATTTTTGAGTAAAATTGAGAGCTATTTGTTCATTTTGTGTCACTTCAGGGTGTATTGCATTTGAAGGAAATTCTGGAATTTGTGAGCATTACCAAACCCAAATATCTGGAAAAAGGCTTCTCTTCACCGGGAAGCCTGAATTTTTAAATGGTAGGTGGGATGGTATCTGCTGTCATAATGTGAATGTTACTATTCATGTCATTTTAGAATCAAAGAGAATTGCTCAATGCATTCTTGAATAGGCATCAAGAAATATTTAAAAGAAAACTATATTTGATGAAAATAGATTCATAACCACATAAATTATCTTTAATGCTTGGCCCAGTTTCATTCTGCTATCCTACTGAGAGTTACAGATAAACTATTTGAATATACCTTTAATATATTCTTTTCCCACATCTATAAACATTTCCAAAGAAAGTGTCAAGGCACTTATTGGGAAATGGAAAGTCTTCTTGAAAAAAAAAAAATTGGTGCTGGAAAAACTAGATCTCTCCATGGAAAAAGCAGAATATTTACCTTACACTCTACACAGAAATTAACTCAAATGCTCAGCTGGATAACAGACTTGAACATGAAGCTCCAGTACTTCTAGAAGAAAATGACAGGGCAAAAATCTCTGTGATCTTAGGTAGACAAGAGTTCCTTAAGTGGAACAAAAAACATAAATCATAAAAATTGGTCAATTGGACTTCATCACAATTTAAAACTTTTCTAAGAAGACCATTAAGAAAACAAAAGGTCAAACCACAAACAGCAACAAAACATTTGTACCACCTCAGCCCAAGATATGTATTAGAATAAGGATACAAATAACTAAATTTTTTAACTGGGCCAAAATTTTGAACAGAAATCTCACAAAAGAAGGCATGTGAGGGACTTGCCTAGCAGTCCAGTGGTTAGTGTGCCAAGCTTCCTCTGTAGGGGGCGCAGGTTCAATCTCTGATCAGGAAGTAAGAGCTCACAAGCCAAGCAGCTAGCCAAAAAAGAAAAAAGACATGAATATACAATAAGTAAGTGAAATACAAACCCACCAAATAGAATTATTAAAGTAAAAAGATAAGCCATACCAACTGTTGACAAGGAATTTGAACAAACAGAGCTCATACTCTGCTATTGAGAGTGCAAACACTTGAAAAATAGATTGGCAGTTTAAAAAAAAATTAAATGTATTAATTAAATTTAGTTTAATTAATATATGAAAACCATGAATGTGTGCGTGCTCATTCACTTCAGTCATGTGTCTGATTCTTTCCAAGCCCATGGACCATAGCCTGCCAGGCTCCTCTGTCCGTGAGAAGAATACTGGAGTGAGTTGCCATTTCCTCTTCCAGAGGAGCTTCCCAACCCGGGGATCGAACTGAGCCTCCAGGGAAGCCCCATGACACCATGAAAAGAAAAGTGAAAGTGTTAGTCGCTTAGTCGTGTCCGACTCTTTGTGACCCCATGGACTATAGCCCGCTGAACCCTTCTGTCCTTGGGATTCTCCAGGCAAGAATCTTGGAGTGGGTTGCCATGACCTCCTTCAGGGGATCTTCCCAACCCAGGGATCAAGCCCAGTTCTCCTGCATGGCTTTACATGGTAAAGAAGGCAGATTCTTTACCATGCTGCTGCTGCTAAGTTGCTTTAGTCGTGTCCGACTCTGTGCGACCCCATAGATGGCAGCCCACCAGGCTCCCCTGTCCCTGGGATTCTCAAGGCAAGAACACTGGAGTGGGTTGCCATTTCCTTCTCCAATGCATAAGAGTGAAAAGTGAAAGTGAAGTCTCTCAGTCGTGTCCGACTCTCAGCGACCCCATGGACTGTAGCCCAGCAGGCTCCTCCATCCATTGGATTTTCCAGGTAAGAGTACTGGAGTGGGGTGCCATTGCCTTCTCCACATGTCACCATAGGACCTAGGAATTAATTTCCTAGGTATTTACCCAAGAAAAACAAAACCATAGGTTGATACGAAAAGCATGTTCATAGTAGCTCTATTTGTAATAGCCCAAAGCTAGAAACAACCCAAATGTCTACGTGAATGAATAAACACTGTTAAAAATCCACACAATGGAATACTACACAGACACACAAAGGAGCAAAGAAACAGGTGAAACAAAAAACAACATGAGTGAACTTCAGAGTCCTGTTGACGCGCACAAGAAGAAAGAGCACACCCAGCGCACATTTATACAGAATTCTGCAAAATGCAAACTACAATGGCAGAAAGCAGATCAGCAGTTGTCAGGGAAGAGATGTGAGTTACCAAGGAGCTCAAGGAAACCGGGGAAAGATGAAAATGCCCATCTTCTCAGTTGCGATGGCTTCACGGGTACACACACGTTGAAACTCCTCAAACTGCACACTTGGAATGAACACAGTTTATTCTTTGTTGGTTATTATCTGTTTTATACAAATGGTCTGAACACTCCAATTACAAGTCAGAGATTCTCAAACTAGATTTTTTTAAGAAATACTAAATTTATATTTTATTTTATTAAAATTATTTATTATTTAATGTTATTATTCAATTTAAATAATTAAATCATTTAAATTATTTTTAAATTAAATTTTAAATTATATTTTTAAATAAAATTTTAAATTATATTTAATTTAAATAAACTAACTGTATTTATTTTATCAATTAATTATATTTAATTTATTTTATTATAAGATTATTAACATACATATTATTTATTTCATTATTGGAGTATAATTGCTTTACAATGTTGTGTTAGTCTCTGCTGTACAATGTGAATCAGCTCTATGCATACATATATCTCACCTCCCTCCTACCCCACCCCCTGCAAGATTAAATTATATGTTATTTAAAAGATGCCTGATTTAAGTGAAAATACACAGACAAGTTAAAAGCATGCACATTCTAATTTTTAAAAAGAAAAGCTGGCATGGCTTTCTCAGCAGACAAAGCAGAATTCAGAACTTGGGCAAACAGGGCTTCATCATCATGAGAAGATCAGTTCAGAAAGAAGACAAAATGTTCCTCAATGCAAATGCAGCTAGTCACAAAGGTTCAACATATGGTGAAGCAAAAACAGAGCACCGAAAGGAGAAAACAGAAAATAGTTACAGTGCTGGAGACACTCTCTTTTAGTACTTAATAGAACAAACAAATGAAAAATAGTGAAGGACAGGAAAGCCTGGCGTGCTGCAATTCATGGGGTCACAGAGTCAGACACGACTTAGTGACTGAACAACAGCAACAAAACAGAAAACGGTAACCACTGGAGCTCTCTGGAACTCCCCTCCATTGCTGTAGGAGTGTAAAATGGTAAAGCCATTTTGGAATACAGTCTGGCAATCTCTTACAAAGTTAAGTATACACTTACCATATAACCCAGCCATTCCAAAGGTATTTAGGCAAGTGAAATGAAAATCTATGTCCATTAACAAGGACCTACTGTATGGCACAGGTTATTAATATCTTGTAATAACCCGAAAAGAACCTGAAAAAAAGAATTCCTTTGCCGTACACCTGAAACTAACACAACATTGTAAATCAACTGTCCTTCATTTAAAACTTTTTTTGAAAAAGAAAATAAATGTCCACAAAATTAACTGCTTTATTTAGCCTAATCCCAAAATGGAAGCAATCCAGACGGCATCGACAGGTGAGTGGATAAATAAACTGTGGTCTCTGCACACAGTGGAACCCTGTTTAGCAGTAAAAAGAATGGAATGAGGGCTTCCCTGGCGGTGCAGGGGTTAAGGCTCTATGCTTCCACGGCACTGGGTGTGGTTTGGATCTCCAGTTGGGGAAGTTCTACGAACTGCAAGGTGTAGCCCTCAAAATTAATTAACTAATTTTAAAAAATAAAAAGGAGAGAACTAATTACAGATCTTACAGCAAGAATGGATCAACCTTACAATCATTATGCTGAGAAAAAGCCAGGTAAATAAAGACTACATATAAATATGGAGCTCTAGAAAACACAGGTCTAATGTGTAGTAGCAGCTCAAATCTGTGATTTCCTGAAATCAGAGTTGGGAGTTAGGAGTTATCTGGAAATGAGCACAAAGGAACTTTTGGGTGTGATGGATGTGTTTTATCTCAATAATATATATATATATATATATATATATATATATATATGTTTTATATCAGATATGTGTGCATTTGTACTCTTCACTGTCCAATACAGTGGCCAATAATGTCACATGTTGCCATTAAGATTTTGAAATGTGATGAACCGAGGAACTGCTTTTCATTTTAGTTACTTTTAATTTAAATAGCCACAAGTGGTGAGTGGCTATCACAGTGGACAGTACTGTATTTACATCTCGATTCCTAGGGTAATTATGTGAATGTAAATATTTGCATGTGTGCAGTCTCTCAGTCATGTCTGACTCTTTGCACCCCATGGACTGTAGCCTGCCAGACTCCTCGGTCCATGGGATTTTACAGACGAGAATACTGGAGTGGGGGTGCTAGTCCCTTCTCCAGTGAATCTTCCTGACCCAGGGATAGTACCCAAGTCTCTTGCATCTCCTGCATTGGCAGGCAGATTCTTTACCACTAGCGCCACCTGGGAAGCCCCAATATTTGCATAATATACACTTACGTGGGTACATTTTATTGTATGTGAGTCATGCAGGAATAAAGTTGATTTTGAAAAGAGGTAAAAATATTTCCCAACTGACTCTAACGTTTCATTGTTTTCAAATCAATATTAATGCTGATATTAATAGAATTGATATTATTTCAAATCAATATTATCGTTCACTGACTCACAGAAACCCTGGAGGGCCTGCAAAAGAAGGGCCAGTCGGAAAGCCCAGGTTTGTAAACAGTCCATCAGGGCTAGTTCATGACCCACCTGGGGACAGACATGGTTTCCTCCTCCCCAGTCAGTGAAAGGCGGTCTGGTCTTCAGATGATTCCCCATAAATCACATCTACATTCTTCCCAGTGTTTGCAGAGTTATGATGAAAGAAACACTGCCGTTCACCAGAGGACGTGAGAAAGAAGGATTGGTTTATTCATTGAACGTTTCCTGCCTGGCCGAGCAGAGCAGACAGGCCCGCCCCGTCCATCAATCACACGGCAGGTGCCCCTGCCCAAGCAGCAACCCCAGTCTCACAGCCAGGGTCTCTGCTCAGCAGCGCGCTGGGCACCCAAGGGGCAGGAGGGAAGGGGAACCCTGCTCTCTGCTGTTCTTTGTTTGAGAACAAAAAGTAAATATGCCTCTTACACAAGTCGAGGCAGGGGATGGACCAATGTTCAGCTGAAAGCTTCAGGCAAAGACTCGGGACTCAGGGAGAGAGAGCATCAGAGGGATCCAGGATGGGGAGACAGCCTCACTGGGGCGAAGGAGACTGAGGGCAAAGGAAGGGCTGGCAGGATGGATGGAGGGCGGAGGCAGGGGGTGGGGGGAGCCGGCTGAGGCTGGCAGGAGGGGAGGGCAGGGCAGAGGCGTGGGGGGCTCCACCGCACAGGGACGGGGCTTCACACTGAGCTCACACCCTTTCAGACCAGAGAAAGGGGAGCGAGCGGGAGAAGAGGTGGAGAGGAGACAAAAGAGATGAGAAAGACAGCGAAGACCGTGAAAGGAGGAGAGTGGAGAGAGGAGGGGAGATGGGGGCAGAAAGAGGGCTGGGGAGAGACCAAGAGCCAAAAAAGACTCTCACTCAACGCTCTGGAATGGCCTCTGCAGGAAAAGAACCTGATAAGACAGGCTATCTCTATATGCATAACTGAGTCACTTCGTTATACACCTGAAGCTAACACAACCTTGTAAATCAACTATGCCCCAATACAGAATAAGAATTGAGTTAAAAAAAAAAAAAAGCAAAGGGACAGCAGAGCAAATACGAAATGGGTATTCTAAAAATCTATTTGAGGCTCCTTGATAGTCTAGGCTCTGGAGATAGCTTGAGAAATAAATTGTTAGTAGACACGCTGTGGCCTTGTCGTTTTGGAAAACACCACTGAGCACATAGTGAAACTCAGGAGCAGAATAAAGCCTCAACGGAGTCTCGCAATAGAGAAACCTGTCTTGTCTACTGTTAACCTAAACTTTTTTGACCCTAAGATGAGTTTTTTTCTCTCCACACTTACGAAAACCTGGCCAAGGATATTCAGGTAGTTCGTCTTTGTTTTCCTCCCCCCTCAAAAGGCTGAGAGGCGTGCGAATGAGATGTGTTAGTTTCACTGTATCACAAAATGAATCAGCCATCCATACACATGTACCCCCTCCCTCTTTGGCTTCCTCCCCACTCAGGTCACCCCAGAGCATTAAGTAGAGTTCCCTGTGCCCTACAGTCTGTTCTCCTTAGGGACCTATTTTATACCTGGTATCAATAGTATATATGTCATATGAGATGTTTTCCAAATAAAAGGATTTTGAAGATTGGACACAAGAAAGGGAAAGAAATATAAAACACAGCATAGACTGGAAGAGCAATCCAGTCGTAGATTAAGAGGTGTTTAATACATGGGAAGGCTTCTTGAAAAGGGGCCAATAATGATACGGACAAATACGCGCTCTGTTTTGAAAACAGCCCTCTGAAGTACGGGACAAGAGGAGGGGCCTTGTTGCTTGTGGATCTGATCAGCTCAGTTTGGAAGCTCTTTTGTCCATTCCAGGCAAAAGGCAAAGGCAGCCTGGATTTAAAAGGAGCATTGGAGGTAGATGTGGACAGATTCCAGGTCTGCCAGAGGGGAGTCCGCACGGTCCGGGAAGAGCTGGATGGGAAGCTGATGGAGCGGGAGCCGGGCTGCGGGTTCCTCCTGTGGCATCTCCTTGGGTGTGGATCCTTTCTGACCTAGGAAGCACCACGGTCTCGGCTTCTCCATGGAACCGGCCTGCGTGAACTCCACGCTTACTGCACCGTCCCCACCGGGCATGGGACACGGGGCTGCTGGGGAAAAATCTAAGGCGAGAGAGTGACGCCTCTGGCGGTCCAGTGGTTAAGAATCCACCTTGCCAGGCAGGGCACACCTGGTCCGGAGAGGTCCCAACGTGACAGGAAGCAACTGAGCCCTGTGTCGCCACTACTGAAGCCCTCGAGCCCCAGAGCCCATGCTCTGCAACAAGAGAAGCCGCGGGAATGCGAAGCCTGCCTAAAGCAACTGCAGAAAGCCCACGCCCAGCAATGAAGACCCAGCACTGTTAAAAATAATAAATAATTTAAAAAAAAAATCACACGAAAACTGCACCAGGAGGAGGACATGTTAGGCCCACCTTCCTTCTTCCCAGGTCCCCGACAAGTAGGCACAGGTTTATTTTGTGGCTGAAAAAAAAAAAAGAAAAACAATCTTGAAAGGGATTTAATGAGTAGAGGCCAACATTTGGGGTGGGGAAAGGTCTCTAAAGAGGGGTAACTAAAAACCCCGAGTACACACTGACTTTTATCTCAGAGCTGACTATTACCAGCCTCTAAAATTGCTTTGTAGCTGGGGGGCCAGGGGAGTGGGGGAAAACAACGCAAAGCTCTCATGGTCTAAGCCACCCCCCAACAACTATCATTAAGAAAACTGAGCTAACAGAAAGGGCACCTTAGTCCGTCTCCTCACAGATAATTTTCCAGGCAGACAAGCGTCAGCAAGAAATGATGTTCAGTGAAAACATACCCGTAATTTTCTCTGGCCGGCTGGGCAGTCAGGATACTGTGAGACTCCCAGGAGCAGCCAGCCCTCCCCTGCGTATCGTCCAAGAACCGTTTACGAGTCTCCTTTATGACCCAGGGAGCCTGACAGGGTCACCCTTTGTGATTTAGGGCCCTAAATCCCTATTAAAAAGCGGTGAATTCTCTAAAGAGGATGGTTGTGAACGGGCCAGCTGCCTGGGTCGTGCCCAGTGTCAAAACACCAAGACAAAAGACGATGCAGGTGTACTTTTAGGAGGATGAAGAAATGTGAATGGACGATGAAGTCGAGGTTGTCCTTGCCCTAGGGCAATTATTTTTACCTCTCTGTCTAGACGGCCAGTCAACACTAGAAAGGGCCTGAGATTTGACAAAAGAAGGTTTTCCTTGAGTAGCGGGTACCCCTGTGCTGTTTGCAAAAGGAAAAATCAATAAGCAAGAAACAAAAGGAATGCAAGGAGCGTTAAGAAGAGGGCCTGTCCGGGCCTGCCACGGGGAGAAAAGTTTTCTGGAGCAAAGTTCCCCAGAACGGGTGTACAAGTGAGGGTCCCAGGCCGCTGCTGTGGTTGGAAGGAGTCCCTCAAGAGTCCTTTATGTTCCCCCAGGGCGACTGGCCAGCACCCCCTCACCCCAGAGAGCAATGCCTTCATGTGGGCACCTCCTAAGATGGTGGCAAAATTTCTCACGTGAGGGTCCTGCATTTTGTGGCTCTAAAGCAGAGTTCTCTTGGAACCCCTCAGGGTGGCCTCACACAGCACCCCCTTGTGGTCTGGTGGGGAAAGATGGCCCCAGAGTACAATTCGGCTTTTCTGACAGATTGTGCCACGTAAAACCGGGGTTCCTAAGCAGACCTTGCTCGACAACATGGAAATAAGCGTTGAAAATAATTCCTAAGTGCTCTGCAAACACGCCGCTGTACTGGGACTCCTCTGCCTCCACATCTCCCTGTGCTCTTGTACATTTCAGACTGGAGAGCGTCTTGAGTTCACCTTCTCCATCTCGTGACCAGGCTCACACAAGGAGCTCAAGTCATGTGTGTTGACTGACCGAGTGAATGAATCCGGTCTCCAAGTACTCCCCACTAATCCCACATTTGGAGGAGCCCTTTGAAACGAAAGGACTTAGCAGAATCCTTAAAGATAGTAAGACCTGAAATCTCTCCAAAGGGCAGGATTGAGAGTGTCCACAAGTTACTGTTGTATTGTCTCACGTTGTATAAGTAATTTCCCATCATTTTCCGCAGTGCCTTTTTTTGTTGCTGTTGGATGTCTAGTGATTTCTCTGTTGCTGGTTCCTGAGGTTAGAATCTGTGTTTCATAGCGCCCCATGGGCCCAGCTCCAGTGCACTCCCATGTGGAGTTGGTGTAACTGGACCAAGCCCTCAGTCCCTGGACTCAGAATCTATGGTTTTGGATAACTGTAATGTTACATCACCCCATGTGGTCTCTCAAAACAACTCCACATTCCTGTTACTTCCCTGTCCTGATATGCAGATCTTGAGCACATCCCAGTATTTACAGATGTTTTAACCGTGGCTCCTACAAGTAAAAATCAATTACAGAAAAAACTGACAAGAGGCTAAATGGAATAAAAGTTTTATTACCAGTAAGCGAATTATCGGCAGACGTATTCATATTTAAACGCTGGGGTGTGTTTTGTTTCTCCTGAGTAACAGACAAGGTTTTTCTCATGGAAATGAGATTTTTGTAACTACCTGATGTTTTCACTTTGCCTTTACTGCCAAGGAGTTCAAAGACAAATGCAGAAACCAGGGTCAGTAACTATTTAGTAATCTAAAGCTTGAATATCTGGGTTCTAACTTCTCTCTTCATCTCATCCTTTTTTTTTTTTTCCATCTCATCCTTTTGACCTTAAGTATTCCCTGTCAGTTCAAATCATCAATTCTTCGGCGCTCAGCTTTCTTCGCAGTCCAACTCTCACATCCATACATGACTACTGGAAAAACCATTGCCTTGACTAGATGGACCTTTGTTGGCAAAGTAATGTCTCTGCTTTTCAATATGCTATCTAGGTTGGTCATAACTTTCCTTCCAAGGATAAGCATCTTTTAATTTCATGGCTGCAGTCACCATCTGCAGTGATTTTGGAGCCCAAAAAAATAAAGTCTGACATGGTCTCCACTGTTTCCCTATCTATTTCCCATGAAATGATGGGACCAGATGCCATGATCTTTGTTTTCTGAATGTTGAGCTTTAAGCCAACCTTTTCACTCTCCTCTTTCACTTTCATCAAGAGGCTTGGACTGCAAGGAGATCCAACCAGTCCATTCTAAAGGAGATCAGCCCTTGGTATTCTTTGGAAGGAATAATGCTAAAGCTGAAATTCCAGTACTTGGCCACCTCATGCAAAGAGTTGACTCATTGGAAAAGACTCTGATGCTGGGAGGGATTCGGGGCAGGAGGAAAAGGGGACAACAGAGAATGAGATGGCTGGATGGCATCACCGACTCGCTGGACGTGAGTTTGAGTGAACTCCGGGGGTTGGTGATGGACAGGGAGGCCTGGTGTGCTGCAGTTCATGGGGTCGCAAAGAGTCGGACACAACTGAGCGACTGAACTGAACTGAACTGATTCCCTGTCTTTTGTTTTTACTTAATATCTTTAAGATCACACGTGTTCATGTATAATATTCTGAGCATATAGTAGCTTGGATGCTTATGGGGTGTGTACAAAAGCATCAATACTGCCTCTTCCTCTGTGGGGTCAAGATGCTCCCAGTAGGATGGACAGGGCCTGTCCTGCTGGGCTCATCACTGATTTTCGTCTATAGACGCCCGACTCTAGGGGGCTGGGCTGGGCAAGCTCTCTTCTTGGCTGTTTCTCACACCCCAGATCAATCTTCCTGTTGCAGCTTCTTCCAGGCTTGGGTATGAAACCAGTGTGTATATCCCTTTTTCCTGCTGTCAGTCTCCCCTTGGGGAACTAAAGCCCTTTCCTGAAATGTGGTCTTGGACAGGTATCAAATAGTTAACTCTTAAAGATAAAATTAAGGATTAGAACCCATTCATGTTTCTTGCAGGAGACATTCAGTTCAGTTCAGTTCAGTTCAGTTGCTCAGTCGTGTCCGATTCTTTGCGACCCCATGGACTGCAACACGCCAGGCCTTCCTGTCCATCACCAACTCCCAGAGTTTACTCAAACTCATGTGCATTGAGTTGGTGATGCCATCCAACCATCTCATCCTCTGTTGTCCCCTTCTCCTGCCCTCAATCTTTCCCAGCATCAGGGTCTTTTCAAATGAGTCAGTTCTTCGCATCAGGTGGTCAGAGTATTGGAGTTTCAGCTTCAACATCAGTCCTTCCAATGAATATTCAGGACTGATCTCCCTTAGGATGGACTGGTTGGCTCTCCTTGCAGTCCAAGGGACTCTCAAGAGTCTTGTTCAATACCACAGTTCAAAAGCATCAATTCTTCGGTGCTCAGCTTTCATTATAGTCCAACTCTCACAACCATACACGACCACTGGGAAAACCATAGGCATGGCGGTCACCTTATCACTTCATGGATGCAAGTTGCGTCATCCCTGCCTGGAAACATCCAAGCCCCTGACTGGGCTCTCCCTCAGCCCTAACCCATCCCCCTGTGACACCTGCAAGCTCACAACTCAGAGGCGGGCAGTCCCAGTTCCGGGTGGATGGAGCTCAAACCCCTCGCTCCTCACGTTGCCACAGGAGGGAAGAACTTCCTTCCACCTTGTGACTGCTGCGTCCCCGTGGCAGAGAGAGCGCCTCGAGTCTGCTCACAGACTGCATGTGAGTTGCAAGGGGAAAGCAGTGATTATACGGTGAAGAAATCAGACAGCCGCTTGACAGAGAGGAGCGATCACAGGCAATACCACCAGGGGAGCGGCAGGATGATGGGGGCACCTCCAGGAGGGAGACCCCGAGCCGGTCTCCCCGTTACCGAGACAACACCGGATTCCCTGCCCGTCTGTCTCTTCTCAGCTCAGGGTCTCACCCCGGCTTGTCAGCCTAATCGGAGCCACAGTTGTCTCTCTCTGAACGGGCTCACCGTTTCACACGGGCGCATCCACAGTGCAGAGACCACACAGAAGGCGACCTTTTGAAAACCCGACTCACATCCTGGAAGCCGCCTGCCCAGGGCCCTCCAGGCCTCCTCTCTGCGCTGTGACTCCAACCTTGACTTGCAAAGCCCACTGTGATCGCTGCTGACCTCTGACCTCAGCTCAGACCCTGCTGGCCCTGATCCCCCCACGTCCCAACCACGGAGGCCTCTGTTTTGTTCCCCAAACAAGACGAAGTCATTCCTTTGCTCCAGCTGCCCCCCTGCCCCGGGGCTCCCCTCCCAGATGGTCAAGATCAGGCTCCCCATTGTCACCCAGACCTCAAGGTCACCTCCAGGCCACCTTTGAGCACATTCACTTCGCTTAATCCTCTCTGAACCCTAATTAATAGCTCTTATACTTTCTGCCTTTTATAGTCTGCCTGCTTCCACCTAACCTGTGATCTCGTGAGAAAAGAAATTTTTCTGTCTCGCCCACTGTTGTGATCTCAGAGGCAAAAATAGTGCCTGGCATGGCTATAAGCCACCAAGCATTTACTGAATGAGTCTTCGGAACTTTGTAGACTTTGCAACCATGAGTGTTTCTCTCCCAGCTACCGCCCCCGGATTTTCAGGGTCAAAGGCAAGACTCCCTAACAGACCTCATAGCACTCAGCTCAGGAAGCATCTTTACTCTGGCCTTTCTTGTCTCTCTCTTGATTTTCCTCTTACCCTGAGTTACTCATCTTGTGTGTGTATGTGTGTGTAATTTTTTAAACTTTTTATTTTTTATTGAGGAATAGCTGATTAACAACAGTGTGAGAGTTTCAAGTGAACAGCAGAGGGACTCAGTCATACATATACGTGCACCCATTCTCCCCCAAACTCCCCTCCCGTCCAGGCTGCCTCGTAACGTGGAGCAGCGTTCCCTGTGCTGTACTTGTAGGTCCTTGTTGGCTAGCCATTTTAAGTATCTGTCTTGCTCATCTTAAAAAGCAGTTAAGCCGGGCTGAATGGCCTGGTAAGCTTCCTTCAACTCAATAACACACAGTGGTGTGTAAATAAATCCTCCAAGTGGCCTTTTGCTACATATTAGGAGCTAGAGTTGTCCAGGTAACAAGAAGGGTCAGCCCCCAGGGTGATGGACCAACCAGGGGTGATGAGAGCAAAGCCCTCCCCATGAATCAGTGCTGGAAGAGGGGGCAATGGGAAAAATCCAGTCCTCACCCCAGGCTGGGGCCCAGGCCCAGCCAAGGCGAGCAGGGCAGGGAGAACATCACAGGATGAGCCCACTCAGCCACACCAGCCGGGACCCCTTATTAAAAATCACGCGTCTGTTGTCTACATCTGAGTCACTATTCCTGCCCAACAAACAGGTTCATTTGTACCGTTTTTCTAGATCCCACATATATGCCTAAATGTACAATGTTATTGTTTTTCTCTTTCTGGCTTACTTCACTCTGTGTGACAGACTCGAGGGCCGTCCACGTCTCTACAAATGACCCAGTTCCGTTTCTTTCTATGACTGAGTAATAGTCCATTGTAAATATGGAACACATCTTCTTTAAGGGAGGTATCAACTGGGTGGTTAGGACTGAGATAAATACACTCCCACGTGTGAAACAGACAGCTCATGGAAGCCTGCGATACAGCACCGGGCACTCAGCTCGGGGCTCTGAGACGTCCCGCGTGGTTCTCGGGCGGTCTCCACTTTTCTCACGCCTTCCAGAATGCATCAGCGCTCTGCTCACATTCTGCAGACGACCTCGGTGGCTGTGGTCCATCTCAGCAAATGACATCATCAGCCACCTGATTGGTGAAACCTGCTTATCACGAGTCATTCTGTTCCTTCAGGCCCCATATCCAACCAGTGACCGAGAGTAACAGAATGTTGCCTCTATCACAAATTCGTCCACTTTCCATCATCCTTGCGGCTAGTCCCTTGATATCAGTTACCATGGTACCAGTGACGTCACTGCGAGGGCCGCCCCAGTGCTCCCTTTCCCTCCATCAGTCCCAATGTGATCGGGTCACCCCTGGGGGTGCTCCAGTGCCCTCCTGGGGGACGTTCAAGGCCCTCCTTGCCCGGAAGCTCAGTCCCTGCATCCTGCCCATGCTTGCTTCGGGCGTTCGTGAAGAGCCCCTCTGCACACACCAGCCCTCCCGCACCTTCCCAGCTTTCTCACGCTGTGTCTCTCCTGCCAGGGGCACGACCACCACGTTCCTTCTTAATTCATCCTCGTCGCCCATCACCCATGAATCTGTCCGGTTCCTACACGCAGGCTCTGTCCTGGGCATTGTCCTGATGCTGCTGCCCCAACTTCCCACTCTTCATTCAGCGTCTCATTCTCCCCCTCAGATTCTCACGGGCGTTCTGGGTTCTTCGGGCATGTTCTCGGGACCTCAGGTCATATTCTCCACTCCACTACTGCTTTCTCATCCATGCTAAACAGGCATTTCACAGAGAAATAGTACACAGGAACGTCTTAAAGCCCCAGTGTGAAGCTCGAGTAACGTACAAACAAATGCACTGAGATGGATGTTTAAGTTCTGAATTATACACACAAAAGAGACTACAAACAATTCAAACCAGTGAAGAATCGCCCTGCTGGGTGCCTCTGTCGTACACAAGTATTCATGCATGAGGCTGAGCCACAGAACAACGAAGAATAGCCCTTCAGTTCTGTGGTGGGGGCCACAAGGCTAAGGTCACAGACGAGCATCCACTCTGCATCCCATTTTCAATAGTTTATGAAAAATTACCCTTTCTGTCTGAGGCTCTCTTTGTGTAAGCTCAAATTTCATTTCGGGAATTGTGAAAAGGCTCTCTTCAATGGAAATGAATCGCTTTTCCACACTGTAAAAAACTGTAAATGTTTCTGAACAAAGTTGGTTGAACTTGGAGAACTGGTTGGTCAAAAAGGAATGAGATCTGTCAAGTAATATTAATAATCAAGACTTGGGGTAAAGAGGATGATATTTTTAAAGGAAAGATGTTCCTTGTTCAAAAAGGAACAAAAAAGGTGTTCCTGTTTTGAATAGCAACTTTAGGAAATGGGAATTTGGATAAGCCTTGGTTCAAGTAAGAATAAAAGAAGAGAAACATGGTCATTCACATTGCTTAATGTTTTCATAAAGACACAGCTTTCTAATTTACAAAGCTAACGACAATCTTCTTTTCTCTCTTGTATATCTAACTTCACATTTTCATGTGAAATCTCTCAGACTGATTCCTTAAATAAGAGATAACAATTCATACAGTACCCAGTTGGAATTTGGAAATGATGTTTTCAGTTCTCTTGAGAGGACATCTATCTTCAAATTCACATTTAAATAAAGAACCTCAAAAAAAAAGTAATCTGAATTAAGGAACTAAACTAATCTTCACTCAAAAATTTTAAGAATACAAAATAAGCCAAAATGAAGTCAGAAAAAAAGAATCAGTAGAGATAAAAGCAAAAGTAACAAATTAGACAACAAAAAAAGTAGAATTAATAAGGAAAATCAAGATTTTTTCCTTTTAAAGGTCCATCAAAAAGACAAATCCCTGGCAACTGTGTACAGGAAAGAAAAGAGAAAAAAAGAAACATGAATCTGTAATATGAGATATGAAAAGGGAAATGAGCACGGTCTAGAGGAAAGACTACTATATGCAATTCTGTTCATGTGTCTGAAAATCTGGATGAAGTAGGACAGTTCCTGGAAAATTTAAATCATCAAAATCAGGAAGAGGTAGAAACCTGCATGAAAACTAATCCTTTGGGGAAAAAAAACTGAAAAAGTTACAAAGTACAACCCCCAAAATATGACACTAGATTCAGGCGGATTTTAAAGAGTCTTATCAAAAAAGATATAAATAATCCTTGGGTGAGTAAACTATTCTAGAATGTTCCAGACTACAAAGATGCATTTCTAATTCATCTTACATAATCTTAATACCAAAAAGAAAAAAAGAAATGTAGTCTAAATGAATGCAACAGATGCAACGAGTCTACACAAGAAATTAGTAAATTAAAAGAATCACGTACCTCAGTGCATTAGGAGAATCTACCACACTCATGATGCAAAACATGAAAACTCCACTTACTATTTCTTCTAATATGTCTACCTGCGAAATGTAGGAATCTATACCCTCAGCTTTTTTTTTTTTTTCTGGAAATATCTTCATTTTGCCTCCTCTTTAGAAGGATATTTTCACCAAATACGGAATTCTAAACTGCCTGTTATCTCCTTTTAGTTTTTTAAAGCTGTCATTTCATCACTTGGTTTCCATAATTTCTGCTGAGAAGTAGCTTTTAGTCTTAAAAAGTAAAGCGTCTTTTTTCTGTACGTACTTTCACGATTTCTCTTCGGATTCGATTGTTGTTCAGTCGTGTCCAACTGCTTGTGACCCCATGGACTGCAGCGCTCCTCTGCCCTCCACTGTCTCGCAGAGATTGCTCAGATTAATTCAGTTATGTTGTGCCAAAGTGTAAGATTTGATGCCTTGATCCTGCTTGGGGTTCTTAGTAATTTTTGATCCTGTGACTCAAATTTCTTCATGCCTTTTGGGAAATTTCCTTGGTTATTATCTCTTCAAATACTGCTTCTGCTACATTCTCTTTCTTCCCTTTTGGGACTCTGATTCCACTTGCTAGAACATCTCATATGACAGACCGTGTCACATGTCTCGTACACTTTTCTGTGTTTCCATCTTTTTTGTTTTTTTGTCCTTTAGTCAGGCTATTTTCTACTGCACCCTCTCCGGCTCACTAGTCCTCTCTTCAGCTGTGTCCAGTCTGCTGTTAAATACCACTTTTTAGTTCCAATTTTGATTATTTTATATTTTTCAATTCTAGAACTTCTATTTTCTTCTTTGAAAATATTGATTCCAGCTCTCTAGTCTTTGGTTTTTTCATTTATTTTCTCGACGACATTAATTACAATTATTTTTAAATCTGTGTCTGGTAAGGGCAATAATCTGGGACACCTGTGAGTTTATGTCTCTTTCGCTTTTCTCCCTTGGCTCTATGCCTGGGATCCTGGCAATTCTGGGTGGGATGCTCACCCCTGTGCCTGAGAGAAAGCTCTGGATGAAGTTATCTTACTTTGGAGAAGGTTCACTCTCTGGTCTGGCGGGCAGCTTTTCTCAGTTCAGCCAGGAACTAAGGTGATTCAAGGCTGAATTGCAGTGAGGCTTGGTTGATGCTCAGGCAGCCCCCTTAGGACCCCAGCTGAGAGCCTACAGCATTTATGGAGTGCAGCCTCCTGGTCAGTTCCTGGTTTCCAATTTTTATCTCCACAACAACATAAGACTGCCAAAAATTCCATTCTGTTTTCCAGCTGCTTTTCTTGGCATCTCAGCCTTTCACTTTATGTGACTAAGATTCACCAAGGACTTCAAAGGGAAAACCACCAAATGTCAGGGTCCTTTCTCTGTACCTCCCTTTCTCTCTGGAACCTTTGCTTCTGGAATCCTGGCTGACGTGGGAGCCCCGCGCTCCAGGTTTTATTTCCTCACACCGATAAGGCTGCTGGGAGTGGTGATGCTTCCATGAACCTCTCAGCCTCTTTCTCAGCGCCAAGAGTTACGAGATGCCAAGACGAGAAAAGCAGCTTTCAGGAAGCGAGGCCCACTTCAGTGAGCCTCCCTTCCCTCTGGTGTCTTGCCGCGCACCATAAAGGAAATCTTAGTTCCCCGACCAGGAATTGAACTCATGCAGCTTGCGGTGGAAGCACAGAGCCCTAAACTGGACTGCCGTGGAATTCCTCTCTCTGGTGTCTTGATCCTTCAACTCAGGCTCTTGTAGTGACTCTCTGAAAATTTCAAACAGATCAATTTTAATTGTTCCCAGCTTTTTCAGTTGTTCTCAATGGAAGAGACAGTTTTCTGCTAACTACTCCATCATAGGAAGTGGGGGTTGTCTTTCCATTTCTTTTTACACTTCATAGTACTTCACTTCATGGATACACCATAGCTTATTTAACTGACTCTCTACTGAGAAACATTTGGGTTGTCCCAGCCTTTTGCTGTAATAAAGCTTTTGCATGTGAAAAGCTTTCTGCATATGTCTTCATATATTTGCAATTGAATATTTGAGATAGACTCCTAGACATATGATTGCTGGATCAAAGAGTACATACATATGCAATTTTGCTAGATAATGCTAATTTCATTTCATAGAAATTGTACCATTTGGGGTCCGCACTTGCAGTGTATGAAAGTGCCCATTTTTATATAGCCTTGCAAAATTTACATTGTCAAACTTGGGAGTTTTTTTCCAATCTGATTGATGAGAGATGAAATTCCAGTAGTTTTGACACGCATTGCTCTTATTGTGGGAGAAGGCAATGGCACCCCACTCCAGTACTTTTGCCTGGAAAATCCCATGGACGGAGGAGCTTGGTAGGCTGCAGTCCATGGGGTTGCTAGAGTCGGACACGACTGAACGACTTCACTTTCCCTTTTCACTTTCATGCATTGGAGAAGGAAATGGCAACCCACTCCAGTGTTCTTGCCTTGAGAATCCCAGGGACAGGGGAGCCTGGTGGGCTACTGTCTATGGGGTGGCCCAGAGTCGGACACAACTGAAGCGACTTAGCAGCAGCAGCAGCTCTTATTGTGAATGAGGGCTATTCATATACCTTTTCTGAGAATTCTCTATTCATACCTTTGCTAATTTTTTTAAAAGTCAGGTTGTAGATCTTTTCCTTTTCAATTTTTAGGAAATCTTTATTATATTAAGGGCTTCCCAGATGGCTCCGCAGGTAAAGAATCCACCTGCGATGCAGGAGACACAGGAGACGTGGGTTAAGTAAGTACCTGGTGATATAAGCTGAAAATTTTCCCCATTTGTAATTACTCCAGGAGTTGGTGATGGACAGGGAGGCCTGGCATGCTGCAGTCCATGGGGTTGCAAAGAGTCAGACACGACTGAGCGACTAAACTGAACTGTTAACTCTTTGCAACCCCTTGGACTGTAGCCTGCCAGGCTCCTGTGTCCATGGAATCCTCTAAGCGAGAATGGTTAGATAGCATCACCAACCCAATGGAAATGAATTTGAGCAAACTCCGGGAGATAGTGAAGGACAGGGAAGCCTGGCGTGCTGCAGTCCATGGGGTCATGAGTCGGACATGACTTACCCACGGAACAACAATTATCTTGTGATTTATTTTGTTGTTTGCAAAGTTATCAAATTTCTTTTATTGTCTAGATTTTTTAGTTAGAAGTTTCCACTTTGGGCTTTAAAAGATTTACCCATTTTTCCTTCTAGTATTTTTCTTTTTTGTTGCTTAATTTTCATTTAGATTTCGAATATATTTATAATTTCTCCTGGAATACATTATGAGAAAAAGATCTAATTTTTTTCTTTTTCTTTACCGAAGTTCATTTGCCCCAATACTATTCAGTTTTTCCTTCTGATTTCAATGCCTCTTTTGTCATATACTAAATTTTCCTTATGTATATTTTTTGGCATTCTATTCTGATCCACTAGTTTATAAGTCTTTTCCTGAGCCAATACCTCACTGTTTTAATTTAGAGGATGTTAAATGTTTTGCTAACTCTAATAGGATTAGCTATGCATTAAATATTCTTTCCAAATATTTCCTGGCTATTCTTGGCTGTTTATTCTTCCATATAAACTTTATAATCAACTTGTCTAGTTCCAGAAAAAAAAACCTGAGGAAATTTTTATTGAGATTGCATTAAATTTATAAAACTAATTTAGAGAGAAATAACATCTTTATGATGTTAAGTTTCCCTACTCAAGATTATGGTGCTTTTCTACTTAGTTTGTTCAAAGTTATTTTTCTATCTTTCACTAGTGTTTTGCAGGTTTCTTATTATTTTTGCATATTTCTTACTAGGTTTCTGTCTAGGCATTTAAAATTTTGTTACTGTATTGTAACAACATTTAAAATTTTGTTTCCCTTCCATTATACCTTCTAGTGGCTTATAGTTTATATTTACAAAGGCTAGCAATTTTACTAGGCTAATTTTATGTCCTGCTGCTTTATTATCTTATGGTTTGCAGTGCTTTTCCACTGATTCTTTTGGTTTTTCTAGATATGCAATTATATTGTCAACAAAGAGTTTGCCTCTTCCTTTCCAGTTCTTACGAGCATGTTTTCTCCTGCTTGACTGCATTAGCTAACATTCCAATGCAATGTTAAATAACTGGAGAAGTAACAGGCGTTCTTGCCTTCCTCCTGATTTGAAGGAAATGCCTCCCTGAAAGTGTTTGACACAATTGAATAAGAAGCTGGCTTTTGGACTGATACACACACACTCACACACACACACACACACATATTTTATTGGGTTTAAAAAAAGTGTTTCCATGCTAATTTGTGTGTGTGAGTGTGCGTCAGACATTTGTATTTGAAAAATCACTTGTAGAAATGATTTGATGACATAGCTTGATCCAGGCCAAGAGTAGCCCCTGATACTAGCCTCACTGTCTTGATTTCTGTCTTCTCTGATCTTGGTCATTCATTTCTTCCACCTTGTTGATTCTTTGATGATTTTTAAAACTGCATTTTATACTTTCTCTAGCTTTATCTTTAGCAAGAGGGTTGGTCTGAATCCCCACCTCCTCTGTTACCAAAAGCAGCTCTATTTGATGACAATAAATGGGAGATAAAACTTAAAAGCAATAAAGAGGAAAAAGAGGAACTTCCCTGGCAGTCCAGAAGTTATGGCTCCTCGCTCCCTCTGCAGGTTCTGACCCTGGTCGGGGAACTCAGATTCCACACACCGCATGGCGCTGTCATCAAAAAAACCGAGTATGGGTGATGTCATACATTTCAGCTTATTTGTGACCCTAAAATAATGTCACAATCTACCTAATGGGCCATATCCCAGAGTTTGAAAAAAACAGAGGTAAAACAGAGGAAGCAGTTTTTGAAGTCACCCTTTTTCAATGTGTGAAAAGTTTCCAGGTGCGTCGGAACTATCATTTAGAAAAGGTACTTCTCCACAAACAGGAGCATAAACTTTTTCTGACTAAAAATGTAACAAGATAGTAAAATTTATTTCCGTAACACGCCCCCCAAAGTAGCGTAACGTCAGAGTCACACCTTACATTTAGGTATCATGTTAAGCTCTCCTCGGTATTCCTTACGACCCACAAGGTGTAATTCTCTTCTCAGGAAACGCTAAGCTTTGCCTTAATACTTACTTGGTGACTAAGCACATTTTTCCAGAGCAGTCACTCTCCTCACATACACAAGGGAAAAAATAAACGAAAAAAATAAACAAAAAAACCCCAAAAGCACGATGCGCTTCCACCGTTCTGACACAGAAAACGCTTGATGCTCCTTCATCGTCCTGCCAAACCTCAGATCTCTTGACTGAACCACACGTTTGTTGGGGGGCCCACTCTGTTCTCAACTTTCTCAACTGGATTCCTCACATGTACATTCAGGTCATTCAAAAGCATGCCTCATAGGTTCAACAATGGTACTTAAGAGTTTGAACCAACTGCTTTTGCTAAAGTGTAGGGGTCGGACGCAACGGAGCGACTTCGATTTCACTTTCACTTTCATGCGTTAGAGAAGGAAATGGCAACCCACTCCAGTGTTCTTGCCTGGAGAGTCCCGGGGATGGGGGAGCCTGGTGGGCTGCCGTCTCTGGGGTCGTACAGAATCGGACACGACTGAAGCGACTTAGCAGCTGCAGCAGCAGACGGTTTTGAATATCTGGGAAGTGGGTTGACTAATGTATTTGGAACAGGATCTGCCATTTAATAGGAAATGGCAGGGCTGAGACAACCCCTGAAGATGACAACCGTAGGGGTGACGGGGCGATGGACTCATTTCACACCAGGCCCGAGGTGCTGTATGATGGGTTTCCAAGGTTCGAAAATACGTGTCCATCATGAGAAATGTTTTCCGGAAACGCAACAGACCAAGGTGATGTACACAGGCGTTCCCACCTACTGCAAACAGCTACTCCCTCTCCTTACAAGGACACCAGTCACCGGATTAGGGCCCAAGCTAACCCAAAAGGACCTCACGCTAACCTGTAAAGATCCTATTCCCAAAGAAGGCCTCATCTACAGGTCCCAGGTGGACACTAAGTTTGGAGGGACACTATTCAACCCAGTACTGGGGGTTTTAAATAAAAAGGATCATAAGCAGCTGGAAAGAAAGCAAAAGTGAAGTCGCTCACTTGTGTCTGATTGTTTGCGACCCCACTGACTGTAGCCCACCAGGCTCCTCTGTCCATGGGAATTTTCCAGGCAAGAGTACTGGAATGGGTTGCCATTCCCTTCTCCAGGGGATCTTCCCGACCCAGGAATCGAACACGGGGTTTCCTGCATTGCAGGCAGACACTTTACCCTCTGAGCCACCAGGGTAAGGCTGGGGGAACATTTAAAAACACAGATTCTTAGTTCTGACCTGCCTGGGACTCTGAGTCAAGTCAACTGAAATGAGGAAGAGGCCCAGAGTCTGCATTTAGCATCTTGGTAACTCTGCAGGCACTAGCAGGTCAGATAACCAGGAAGTGGGGTGAGTGGGAAGGGGGGAATTAAAGGCCAGGCAAGGTGACCTGCGTCTAAGCACAGAGCCCCAAAGGACCCAAGATGTGAGATGTGAAGGAAGATACAAGAAAGCCCAGGGCTGTGGGGTTCTCCCTGTGTTTGTCTCTGGTCTGGGGAAGAGCTCTGCAAGCTTGTTTTTATTTGTAATCATTAGTGAGGATGGATTAAATTGACAACGTTCAGTGCAAGACTCGTTTCATGTTTTGTTTTGCATTGTTTTGTCTAAACCAAATGAGCTGTGACTCTGAGCCTCTCCACCACGGCTGGTGAGACAGTCAGTCTTAGTCACTATGGGCCAACCCAGCTCCGTCCCTGAGAGCCAGAACCTCAGCAAAAGAAACCTTCACTCTTCAGTCCCTCAGGACTGCCTCTGAGATGCTCACCATCCGGCCCCGTGAGATCCACTCCCAGCATCACTCCCCGGCCCCAGTGTGGCCGGAGGAAAGCTGGCTGCACTTTCCGAAGCCTGAGTCGAGCCTTCGGATCCCCAGAACCCACCGGTCACCCCCATCGGAGGCCTGCCACCTCCCAGGGCTGCGTGAGAACAGGACACATGGCTCTGCCTTTGGCCCCCGGGAAGCCAACTGGGTCACTCTCCCCAAATGTCCCTTCCCCCTTGACCCACTGCAGGTCCCTCCTCCTGCTGGACCATCAGAACCCCAGTGAGCCCAGCTTGCTGAGCCCCTCATGGGGTGAGGAAGGCCAGCCCTACAGGACACAGAGGCTGGCCGCCATCAGGGGAGCGCAGAGGAGGAGAAAGGACAGAAACACAGTGACTTTCTCCAAGAGCTTATCCCGCCGTGCAGGCTCTTGTAGGTCTGAACTGCATCCTGTGTTTGTATTTGAACATATACACGTTCTCTGTGCTGAATGACCTAAGGTGATTCAGATGCTTTAAATTAAAAAGAAACTGTTTCCCTTCTCTAAGCAACAAGGTGGGGGTCCAGGGTTTGGCACTATCACACCCACAGCCGAGTTGCTTCACCCCCTGAACCTCAATCTCTTTTATAAAGGAGGGATGACAAGTCCCTTGCCTTCCTCACTCCCACAGAGCTTAGGAACCCAAGATATGAAATTGCTGTTGCTGTTGTTTAGTTAGCTAAGCTGTGGTTGTTAGCGAGCTAAGTCGTGCCCGACTTGCGATCCCACGGGCTGCAGCCCACCAGGCTCCTCGGCAAATCAAAGGCACTTCCTATCGACACAGAGCCCTTAAGGTCCTGAGGCATCTCCCCAAGGCAAGGATGCTGCGACCCAAGTAAACACAGGGACCTTTGGACCAAGCATCCTTCTCCCCGCCCTTCCTGAAACTGACTGGTTTCTGGAGTCACACACTGGGCGGTGTTCAGGCGCTGTTTGGGAGGGCTCCTCTGTCTCTGACTTGAAGCCCTCGTCGGAGGGGCTGTAAATACATTGTCATCTGGCTGGCCTCCTCTCTAAATGGAGTGGAAAGACGTCCCTGAGAGGCCCAAATAGCCCTGGTTTACATCTGTCCTGACCTAGCAATGAATAACCCCCTCTCCCCTTCCAGTCTGATCAAAGATTTATACGCTCACTTAGCTGCTTTAGGTAAAGGGGATTAAGCTAAATACCTATGACGCAAATCAGGGTGCCACATAATTATCAAACCCTTTAACATCCTTTTAAAGGAACACACCCTGGACAGGCAACTGGACTCTGGCTAATTCCTGAAATCTGTCGCCATCTCGTGGTCAGAAGCTGCTGTTCCAACCGTTTTGACGGGCTCCTTGGACCTTCTCAGAAGGGATAAAGGAGTTATGGACACAAAATACACAGGAGTCAGGTAACATACACTTCTGCGTTTACTGATTAAACAAAACACCATTTTCAGGAGATGCTGACAGAGCAGGAATTAAGTCCCTCAGATTCCAAATAAAAGATCGAATATGCAGTTTCAAGCTTACAACGTCCTTTCAATGTAAGTTCTACCTTAAACTGATACATTGATTAATTCAACAGAGGGGATATGGTAAATGAAACGGAGCTTAAATAAATCCACTTTGTCATTGCTTAGTCGCTCAGTCGTGTCCGACTCTTTGCAACCTCATGGACTGTAGCCCACCACGGTTCCTCTGTCCATGGGATTTCTCAGGCAAGAATACTGGAGTGGGTTGCCATTTCCTTCTCCATGGGATCTTCCAGGCCCAGGAATCGAACCGTGTCTCCTACAACGGTAGGCGGATTCTTGATCATGGAGCCACCAAGGAAGCCCAAGAAGTGTCCAACTCTTGTCTGGAAGAGAGGAGGACTACTCAGTGTAAGAAAGGAACTGCCTGGAAATGGTCTGGGTGGTGTTCAAAGACGCTGCCTGAGAAAGTGACTTTGAGCTGCAACTGGACAAATGACTAGGAGATGAGGGGAGGGGTGAGAGCCGGAGCAGGGACCCGGGAACAAGGGTGCAGGTGATCAAAGTGGATCATGGAGCTGAGAGGAGGCCCACAGGGCTGAGCGTGGGCTCAGGGAAGGCAGTGGTGCCCGACGCTGCTGCAGAAGCTGGTGAGTGAAATCCTGCCGTGTCCCCAAGTGTGTTAAGGCTTTTCCACCCTTTCTCTAGGAGCAACGGGAAGCCATTCCCACGCTCTATGCAGGGAGCCGACAGAGTCGTAGTTGAGTTTCAAAAAGACTATTCTGGTGACAAGAAGGCTGCAGAGGGACTGTAGTGAATTTGAGAAGGCGCTCCAGCAGGTCCAGGTGGGCATTAGTGGCAGGGAATTCCCCCATACTGTAGCGGTGGTGGTTTAGTTGCCAAGTCATGTCTGACTCTTGCAACCCCACGGACTGTAGCTTACCAGGCTCCTTTGTCCATGGGATTTCCCAAGCAAGAATACTGGAGTGGGTTGCCATTTCCTTCTCTACATACTGGGCACTATTCTAATTGCTTAGTGTGCGTTCATTCATTTAATCCTAACAGAAACCCTATGAGATAGGTACTATTATTACACCCATTGTACAGGTGAAAAATGAGGCACGCAGAGGTCTAATTGCAGAGACCACTCTCTTGGCTACTACACTTCACTGCCCACAGATAGTAAAAAAAAAAAAAAAATGGAGAAAGGTAGAGAAGGTTTCAAGAGCTATTTCAGAAGCAAAATCAACCAGACTTTGATGGGCTCAGTGGCCTGAACGATGGGTCAGGAGTGACACCTGGTTTGTCAGCTTCACAAGAGTCGACAGGGAAGCTGTAAGACGCCAGTGTCCGAGGCGCTTGAAGATGCGGGGTGGGACCAGTGTTCAAGACAATCAAGAGGAGACGCCAGGGAGATCGCTGTCTCAGGAGCCGGGAATGTGGCTCCACTGGGGAGAGGCGGAGGCTGAAGTCACAAACAGGACTGCCCGGGGAGACGGGAAGGAAAATCGGGTGAGAATGTAGCCCCATGGAGCTCGGATGGGTCACTGCATGATAAGCCTGCAAACGAGAGGAAGGCTTAAAACCAGTGGAGCCAGAATTTAGTACCATGAACAACCAAAGGAGGACGTCCCTGGTGGTCCAGTGGCTAAGACCCTGTGCTCCCAATACAGGGGGCCCAGGTTCGCTCCCTGGTTGGGGAACTAGACCGCACGTGCTGCAACTGGAGATCCCACATGCCGCAACTAAGACCTAGTGTGGCCAAATAAATACACAAATGTTTTTAAAGATCCAAAGGAGAAGCCTTCAAGGAACAGAGAAGGGACAAGCAACCAACCACACGAATGCTGTTGGGAAGTCAGGCAAAGCCGAGGACTGGAAACTGTCCCTCAGATTTGGCGCCAGGGTCAGACATGTCCTTAGAGAAGTCCAGTGTGGCGTGGTGAGGGGAGAGAGCCGGAGGGGCCTTTCCTTTTTCCTTTCAAGGCAGAGTGTTTATTGAACATGCTTGGATGTTGAAGAGGATGACCCAGCTGACAGAGCCATCGAGGGTACAGAATAACTGACGGTGTTACTTTGCTGTAAAGGTGGAATGGCATCTGGAGCGCTGGAGGAGAAATTCAGTTCACACCAGCAGAGGGGTCTGTCCTGGAATGTGGAGGGGAAGGCGGGGTCGGAAGAGATAGCACACAGGTGCGAAAGTTCCATGCAGGAAGGGGGAGGAGATACCCGCTGAGGCTTTCATTTGCTCAGGGACGTGAGACGCACCGTCCCCGCCCCGGGTGGGCTACACGATTAAGGATAGAGGGTTAGAATCTTTTATGGTTCACATATTTTTGTCACCAAAGGACTTCTAACCCAAACGGTTTCCAAGCCTTCTTAGAGGTCATCTCAGATCTTGTAATTATGTAATTAAATATTACAACAAGCCATGAGTGTGAGAAAAGGGTTGCTGTTTCTATGAAAACCTAGTTGAATGTTTTGAAACACTTGGAGGTCTCCCCTGGTGACTCAGATGCTAAAGAATCTGTCTGCAATGCAGGAGACCGGGTTCAATCCCTGAGCAGGAAGACATGGCAAGCCACTCCAGGATTCTTGCCTGGAAATCCCATGGACAGAGAAGCCTGGCGGGCCACCATCCATGGAGTGGCAGAGGAGTCAGACACGACTAAATGCCTGAACAGCAATAACAAGATACAAAAAGTCTTGTCCACCTGGGGGCAAGCCGGGCAACTGTAAAAGGTAGAAAAACACTCCAGTAAAAATCTTTGCAAGGTTCTGTCCCAGTTTTTAAAAGGATGAAACTACAGACCACCGGATTATAAGACTGGCTTTGGCAAAGAAACTGAGATTGAACTCTGAAGGATCTATATTCAGTGAAAAAAGCCTTGACCTTTCCTCAAAATACTGCAGGATGAATGTGAATGCTTTGTGACTCCCCGTTTCAACTGTTTTCAGTGAACTGACAACTCCTGGACCAAGCCGTCAATAGAAGGGTTCCTTCACTACAAAGGAGAGCAAGAAGTGAGGAAAGAAGAGAAGCGGGGTGAAGTTACAGGTTGTTTGCTGTATATTAGTGAAAGTCGGTCAGTCGTGTCAGACTCTCTGCAACCCCATGGACTACAGTACATGGAATTCTCCAGGCCAGAATGCTGGAGTGGGTAGCTGTTCTGACTGGATCAAACCCAGGTCTAGCGCATCGTAGGTGGATTCTTTACCATCTGAGCCACCAGGGAAGCCCACTGTACATTAAGGAGTATGCTTAACAGCTATTTTTAAAAAGGACTCCTCACAACAACCGTACACATTCTCATTCAAGTTCAGCAGAACAGGAACAGAAAGGTTAAGTCATTGCCAACTACCAAGTTATAGCATTTGGGTAGGAACTCAGTTCTGACCTGCATCCTCAGGGGCCTTTTCCACTGGTCATTTCCATCCACCTGGACTCACCCCCCAGATCTTCTCCCCCCACGTCCTCTATCAGCCTCCACCAAGGGTTCATCCTTGCCTTTCACCTCCCATATCTAATCAAACACCAGACCCCATCCAGTTGAACCCCATCGAGGTCTATTCCGCTTGTCCCACCATCACCTTGGAGAGATTTAAGTCTTCCTTTTGCTTGGACTTCCAAAGGATCAGCTAGCCAGTTTCTGAGCAGCAACGTTCTTTAATACATACCAGTTTAACACGTGTTCCTTCAAGTTCTTTCTTCATTTTGCCGCGAGCACGTTGCCTTCTTCCCAGGTGTGTTTCTGGTTCTTAGCAGTCCTTCTGGGTCCCTGGTGGCCACCCCCCCGCTTTTTTTTTTACCAGCCTCTTAAATATCGATGCCTCTTAGGGGCCACTCCTTGGGTCTCTGGTTCTGGCTTCTCTCCCGGTAGATCCTATTTTGCCAACAGCTTCTCCTACTCCGACGACCAGAGATGACTCTCCTACCATTTTTACAATTGTCTATTATTTCTGTCCACCCTGTAGCCTGTAAGCACCTCAGATAGGTATGCCCCAACCTGGACTCTCATCTCCTTTGGACCAACCTCAAGCATACTTCTTCCGTACACATCCCAATGCTGTTGACCTCCAACGCTGAAACCATCTTTCACTTCTCTGTCACCTGCCTTCACGACCCAGCCTCAAGCTCTGTGGATGCTTCATCCTCAAACTTCCGGGCCGTCACTCCTCCCCAGCCCGCGCTGGCTGTCTAGCACCGTTCCCACTGTCTTCACGTGAGGACTCCTCCGTGCAGTCAGCACGAGCTTCCTGAGCCACTGCAGTTGATCCAGGTGCTGCAGCCACGCAAGACGGTAAAGCCGCTGACGCTGCATGAGGTCCTTGATGACCTCATCTCTCCTACTTCTCCAGCTCCAAAACATCACACCCCATAGCCACTCTCCATTCCAGGAACAGGCAACCACAATACCTGCTGTTCTGCAAACCAGGCACCTTCCCTCAGCCTTTCTTCTTCTCTCCAGAACCCTCTTCACATCCTCCCCCTGATAAACTCCCCCGCCCCCTAAGATTCTTTGGGAAGCTTCTGTTGTCCTCCCCTCTTCTGTCCTCCCATCCCCAAGGAAGTTCTTCATCAACAGTTATCACTTTTATAACCAAAGCACATTAATTGTAACACTCATGCTCTGGCTTGTAGAGCTGCCGGGGTGGGGGAAGGGGCAGGCTGAAGACAAAGCCTTCTCACAGCTCCCCAAGAACACGCCTCTTTCATTCTCAGGGAACTCCCTCCTGTTAAGGGCCGCCTGACCTCCCAGACCTGAAGATCAGTCTTCCGCGTCCCTGACCCGGTCCCCTTCTCCATCCTGACTCCAGCCATCAGGCAGAACTATCCGTGGCCGGGCTGATGGCCTTCACAACACCCTAGGATGCGTCACAGTTCTCAGATTCCCCTTTTCTGTGGTTGCTTCCCCTCCAAAATCCTAGCCTCCAACCCAATTTTCTGTTTGGTTATACACATGCATCTTACGACCTCCCACCTCTGTGCCTTCCCACTTGCCCCACTTTTGGTGCTTTACTGATCTGGCTTCCCTTACGATCCGGCCAAGACCCCATGGCCAGCCTCCAGCAATCTCGAGTGACCGTGCCCTTGAGACACCCCTACCTTACAAAGCCTGACCCTGGCACAGGCCACTTTTTCCATTCTACATTCTTGGCAGCTGAGCACTGTGGAGGAAAAATCAAAACTTGGCACCCAGCCATAGCAATTCACGGTTTCCCATCTCAAACGGGTTTCAAAAGCATCCCTCCATGTTCTTACTTGGCTTTCATCAGTCCCCTCAGCCAGCCTTCCTGGTGGTTAACCCCAAAAAAACGGGAGACATGACCTACGATGAACCGATCTTCCAAACAATCTTGAAGATACGGGATGAAGCCTGAGAAGAAAAAAAGGGCTAAACGTTAAAAGTAAACTAGTTCTAACACTGTATGTCCTTAGGTTCCAAGTCCATTCTTTTCATCCACTAGGAATGTTACTGCTAACTTGTCCTAATTCTTGTAGATGCTTAGTTTGACAAATGAGGTGAAGGGTGAACCCACCGGTAAAAATGGCTGGTTTCCAATCCCTCACGTCCAAGCGACGCTTCATACTTCTTATACTTCATCAGTGAAACAAACACAACTTTTGTTTTCACTTTAATTTATTCTTTGTAAAGTGACATCATACAGACAAACCACAGAAGCGTTAGACATAGTGTTGACCAGTTTTAACAGCGAGTAACTGTTTCACAGCGAATAACATTTACACGGACTCCTCATCTCGTTATACAAAGGCATTATGAACACACACAGTTCTAATTCCTTATAAACCTATTTGTCAAGCAGCAAGATGTCAACATACCATAGCATAGCACAGACCATTTCCTTCAAGAAACCAGAGCAGCAGTATTTGGTGAATGGTTATGCATAGAACTTAAAGGGTAATAAACGCTGGTCATGAAGCAAGTGACACATGTACATTAATAAGTGAAAAATGTTAATTTTTATTAATATAAGATAAAATGTTACTCTTTACGCTTTAAGTTAAAACTATAGAATACTTTAAAAGCAGACAATACAAGGTGCTTTCATTTTAGACTCCATATCAAAATACTACTCCATTAATTGCTTAAGAATCCATAACCTCTGAGTACTGCTCATTGGCTTTTTAAAGTCAACCTGAAATAGAAAAGCACTTCAAGTTTACCAGTCAAAAGCTAACGTTACACTGGTTACATGTTACATTAAAACACAGCTTTTAAGAAAAACTGAATTTAAACATACTGCAGCATGGAACTCTAAAAAGTAAAAATGCACTACTTTCAAATCTTTCCACACATTTTGGTTTAAAATGCCCTATTTGGTGAAACCATTACTTACTATATTCCCAACTTTCAGTTAAAATGACAGGTTGAAGTTGTTTTTAAATCCGATAACATTAAAGAAATGGGTCAGCATGTAAACTGGCTATCCACCACAAAACATCACTACAGAGACCCACTGGATGAATGTAAATCTTAAAAACTTTATTTAACAGCGTCACACAAATATTTAGTGTCTTTTGGCCTTGAAATCGGAGCAATGCTACCAATAAATCTGATACACGCAATTTTCACAGAAGTTTCAGAGGCAGAAGAAAAACGATTTGTAAGTGGTTGGCTGGACAGAAATGAAAGCACCCACCAGAGTCCCCTCGTTTTAGAATTCAGACAAGACTAATACTTGGTTTTTTTTTTTTCATGCTCTGAACCCTCCAAGCTTCAAAATCAACCACAGACTACTAAGAAACTGAAAATGCACTTATGATGAGCTCAGTAAGTTCAGCTACAAAAACACTAAAACAGGAAAAGCAAAAACACTGTATCACACAGGTAACTCTGTGGTAATGATTTCTTTTGCCTCTCTCAGTGGCCTTAGAAGTATGTACTATGGTGAGTCTATTAGGAAAAGAGGTGCACAGGGGGAAAAAATGTTTCAAACAAAGAAATTAGTTTGTAGAATTCTCATATTGGCAGCAGCGACTTCTTTTTACTTTCCTAAGAGTTAAAACATGGCAGAGTGTGAGCTATTAATATGCTTTGGGCATACTTCCCAAGCAAGCTAAGCAGAATATTTCTTAAAATTCTATTTTTAAAGACATCCATAAAAGCATAAATATTAATAAATAATACCAACATGTATATCTTTTCATGGATTAATTTGTGGATGACCCTTGCATATTTTGGAGAAGGCAATGGCAACCCACTCCACTACTCTTGCCTGGAAAATCCCATGGACGGAGGAGCCTGGTAGGCTGCAGTCCATGGGGTCGAGAAGAGTCAGACACGACTGAGCAACTTCATTTTCACTTTTCACTTTCAGGCATTGGAGAAGGAAATGACAACCCACTCCAGTGTTCTTGCCTGGAGAATCCCAGGGATGGGGGAGCCTGGTGGGCTGCCGTCTATGGGGTCGCAGAGTCGGACACGACTGAAGTGACTTAGCAGCTTAGCAGCTTGCATATTTTAGGGGTTATGTTGGCATCAGTCTTAATACTGACACAATAGGAAGCTTTCCAGCTACTAAAAAAGTTGGTCAGCAACTATTATCTAACCTAAGACATTCACTACAAAGCAGAATCCTTAGCTCCAAATATCAGCCTGCAAAAAATCCAATTCAAATATCCTCCCAGCACCAAGAAGCATGAGGTTTTCCCCTACCTGATGAGCACTTTAATGTGATATTTAGCTAGTATGAAAGCATTAAAATGAATGCCTGATCAATATACTCACACAGACAGAAAACTGTATCCAGTAAGGAAATAAAGACGGTGCCCCGCTCTCAGCTGCTGGGGACCGCTCCCCTTAGCAAATATTGAAAGTAAAGCTAAACTCTGTAAATTCCCTTTTAGTACATGCAAAGGGCCACAATGACAGCACAGGTGTTCATCAACTCGGGGCAGAGCAGATGAACTGTTAATAAAACTATCAGCATGGAGTATGAGGTATCAAACAAAATTACACAGTCAAAATTAGAGGTGATATTCTGTAATGACTAGTTCTTGAGAAACAAACATTTAAAATAAAAAGAACTTAAGATTAATAAGTTGGCTTTGCAATTCACTCTCATATAAAGCAGGCAACACTAAATGGGAAAGTTCTTTAATGCATAGCTCTCTTCCCCAGGAAACACTCAGTCCAAAGTTCAGTGAAGACAAACAAGGGAACAGGGCAAGAACCATTTTACAGTAAAGCAGGCATGCTCACCCGCTCTCTCAGTTCCCAGCGCCTCGGAGGCCTTGTCGCTGAATTGCTGTCTGTGAAGAAGTATCTCCTCAGCACCTGCCTTGAGCGTGAAGTCCTCCCATGCGCAAGGAGTAATGAAGCCTACCCTTTCTGAAGGAAGAGGACAGAGCCCAGATCCCCACACTTCTACTCTAGAATCATGAACAGGATGCTCCAAAATGTGTCTCAGAGGATAACTACTTTAACGATATGGTAAGAGTCAGGATTAAGTTCCCCAATAAATAGTTGCTATCCTAGGAATAAAAATAAATTTACAGACTATTTCTTTTTCCCTAAGATACCATCGACGGTAAGATGCACCATAAATATCACCAAGAAGAGACACAGCCGATTCAACCACGACACGATGCTTTTGTATTCTGCAGAATGTCTAGTCAAACACAGCTTTTAAACAGGTATTTATCGCATCAACCTTTGTGCACACATCCAGGAAGTGCATGATGAAATAAGCTGGTTAAGTGATGACTATAACGTCGTAGTCTGAGTCTAACTCTTCTGAATCATTCAGATGGGCGTCTGCGTTCCTCCAGACCACACCCCTCTGGGCATCGTCAAGAGCGCTGGTGATAGAGCACCGCTTTAAACGGCGCTCGGGCACCGCCCGCTGGTTAGCGTCAGCGGAGAGCTTTGGACACAATGAGGTTTGACGCCTCAAGGACAGTCCTGCTCGACGCATGAATCGATCACACCAGCCTCTGGTGGCTTTGAACTTCGCTTCGTCTATTCCGAGGGCTTTGGCAATTTCTCCGGCCTTCAGCTGCATTGCTTGGCGTGTGACGGGCAATCCTTTTGCACGCGTCTCACTGACAAAATGTAGCACACCCTCGTCTACCTGCGGGTATCTTCCTTTCTTAGGTCCCGTAAAGCACTTTGTGGTGGCTTTACAGGAAAATATGGAATTTCGGTCGCTCCTCCAGCGACGGATATTTGCTTCGCTGATATGGAACGCACGCCCGGCTGCTCTGTTCCCGTGCTTTTCTGCATACACGATGACTTTTCGTTTCAAGGCTGAATCATAGTGTAATCTTTTTGAAGACATTTTTAAAAGCCAGTTAAACCTGACACATTTGATACCAACAACCAATAATGATGCTATGACAAGCCTCAGGTCCACATGTGCTCAGGCGAGGGTAATTACATCATGACTGTTGCCTGTAACCACGAGTTATATCCCAATTTCAGACAAGGCATGATGTGGGGGCGGGGAGGGGGGAGGGGAAACATGGCACAGAACTAACATTAATAAAATATGGTTTTTCAAGCCTGTAATATTTATCAGATTAATACCAGTGCAAGAAAAGAAGCCCAAGGGTCAAATAAAAAGTATATATGTTTAAGCATATAAGCAAAAATTATCTTAACGATGAAATCCGCAACCATCCGATTTGGTTGAAATTCCCTTTATTTGCATATGGCTTACATGTAAATCTTTTTTTTGAACTGGACTTAGAATCCAAGAATGAATGTTCTTCACTCCTTTAGCAAACTGCAAAGCCCCATCATTACAGAGAGAGACTCCCAGAACCCTTGGTCATTCGCTATCACAGGACCGGCTGGCTCAGTGGCCTTCATCGGTAGGGGCCCTCCTCTGGCGAGCGGACCTGATCCTGTGCGGAGACGGTGAAGCATCTTCTTCGGTCTCAGATCCTGAAGGCTCACGGTCTCCCTCCTGGGATCCGGTGTCTCCCACCAGTTCCCGAAGAAACTTGAATTTTGACAAAAAAAGATGCCAAACAAAATACCAACCTAAAGAGAGATAAAAAACATTCAGAAAAATTATTACGCCCAGCATTATCAACTGAGAGCATTTCAGTTAACTCTGTGTCAGGGGTACAGCACAAAATAGGAGGCATAATCTACATGTGTAAGCGACTGCAATTTATGTAACAAACGGTTATCAAGCATTTACTATGGACAAGGCATAAAGACAAACTCTGGGATTACACGGGATGCCCATGACCAAGTGCACAAACTTCTGCACTAACATATTTTCACTTCTCCTGGATATAACAACTGACCCCTGAACAAGGCCATGGTTAGACCCTCACCTTTGAAAATCCATCTGCAACTTTACAGTAGGCCCACCATACCCATGGTTCCACACCCAAGGATTCAACCTCAGATCATGCACTTAACTGCAGTATGAATTCAGGGCAAGAAATTCACACATAAGCGGACCTACACAGCTCACACCCGTGTTGTTCGAGGGTTCACTGTACACCAAGGGGTAGAGCTGCTGGGTCATATGGTAACTTTCACGTAACTATCTGTGAAATTGCTAAAGTCCTGTCCAAAGCAGCTGTGCCATTTTACATTCCCATCAGAAATGTAAGAGGCTCTCAGTTTCTCCACATCCTCACCAAGACTTTCAATTTTCCACCTTTTTTATTATAGTCATCCTAGCAGGTATGAAATGGTGTATCATAGTGGCTTTTATGATCGTATTTCACTAATGACTAAACTTGCTGAACATATCTTTCTTGTGTTTACTAGCCATTCGTAAATCCTCTTTGGAGGAATGTCTATTAAACCTCTCTGCCCACTTTATAATCAGCTTGTCTTTTTATTGAGTTGTAGGAATTCTAAATATATTCTTGATACCAGTTGTTTATCAGAAATAGGATCTGCAAACATTTTTTCCCCATTCTGTGGGCTGGTCTTTTCATTGTCTTGATCATGTTCTTTGAAGTATGACAGTTTTTTAATTATGATGGAGCCTAAGTTAGTTTTTATTTGATGAAATCCATTTGTTTTGTTTTTCTTTGGTTGCTTATGCTTCTGGGTACCATATCTAGGGAACCACTAACTCAAGGTCATGAAGATTTATGCCTATGCATTATTCTAAGAGTTTTTAGTTTTAGCTCTTACACATAGGTCTTTGATTGATTTTATTTAACTTTGGTGTAAAAGATCCAAATTAATCCTTTTGCATGTGAATACTAAATTGTTGCAGAACTATTTGTTGAAAAGACTATTCATCCCTCTATTAAACTGTCTTGGCAATTTTGTCAAAATTCCAAAGATCATAAATGTTATAGTTTATTTCTGGGCTTGCCTTGTGGCTCAGCTGGTAAAAGAATCCACCTGCAATGCAGGAGACCTGGGTTCAATTCCTGAGTTGGGAAGATCCCCTGGAGAAGGGAACAGCTACCCACTCCAGTATTCTGGCTTAGAGAATTCCATGGACTGTATAGTCCATGGTGTCACAAAGATCTATTCCATTGATCTGCCTATCCTTATGCCATACCTACATCATGTTGATTATAGTAGCTTTGTGTTTCGTTTTAAAATCAAAAGTATAAGTTCACGAACTTTGTTCAAGACTATTTTGAGTCTCTTCCATTTCCATGTGCCATTTTAGAATTATCTTGTCAATTTTGGGGGAAAAAATTGCAAGAATTTTGACAGGGATTGTATTGAATCTATAGGTCAATCGGGGGAACCTATACTTTTTTATGATACTTTTCTGTCCATATCAAAATTTTTCCACAGTGGACATAGAAAAATGTTTTGACAATCAGAAAAATCAGGAGAAAAATATCAGAAACCAACAAGTAAATCATGCATACTCTGTAGACTGCAAGGAGATCCAACCAGTCCATCCTAAAGGAGATCAGTCCTGGGTGTTCATTGGAAGGACTGATGTTGAAGCTGAAACTCCAATACTTTGGCCACCTGATGCAAAGAGCTGACTCATTTAAGAAGACCCTGATGCTGGGAAAGATTGAGGGCAGGAGGAGTAGGGGACGACAGAAGATGAGATGGTTGGATGGCATTACCGACTCAATGGACATGGGTTTGGGTAGACTCCGGCAGTTGGTGATGGATAGGGAGGCCTGGCGTGCTGCAGTCCACGAGGTCACAAAGTCGGACACGACTGAGCAACTGAACTGAACTGAACTCTGTAGACTTCTTGTTTTAAATACCCAAATACCATTAATTGGCTTAAATAAGCCCAGGGGATTTCAAGATACTAAGGAAAACCTCTCAGGTTAATTCTGAGAACTCAACCTAAAAGTTAAGTGCTAAATAGATGTTATGGAGGTGAATTTACCATCAGGAAAATTATAAGCAAGCTCAATCAATGATGATGATAGTCTTGACCTCATAAAGATCCAAGATTCTAACAGTGGCTATTAGGTATAAAATGAGCAGAAATTTAGAATGTAAAGGGAAGTAACTGGAACTCTTCTGACCGAAGAGGGAAGGGCTGTCATCAGTGGGGCTCCCACCATAAAATACTCTTGCCCTTGGGATGGTTCAGAGAAAGTCAAGTCCCCCAGCATAGGAGTCTGCAAGAAAGGAACTGAAGACCGCTTCAGCAGTCAGTCTCGGGAGATAGAAATAAAAGACCATTCAGTGAGATTACAAACTCTTTCTCAATTTTAATAAAACACATCCAAAACAAAAGACTTAAAAAAAATCACTGCCAGCAACCAAACAATGTAAAGGATTCAATCTGAAGTCAAAATTCAGAATGCGGCAGCCAATCAGAGAGACTCCAGGGGCTGGGGTAGCAAGTTACAGGCTCCACACACGACACTCCCCTCCCCACCACACCAGCTAAAGCATGTCACACCTCTTTTATTATTACCTTCACCCGCAGTTAAGCAAACCTGAAAAGCAGCTCATTTTTCCCTATTCTGCCTGGGTGGAGTGAGGGTTGCAAATGGAAGAGCATGTAGGTAGGGATACTGCTTCCCACGAAAAATCATGAGGCAGAGGATTCTCCCTAATACAGATGTGGAGCTCATCCTCTGGGCAGCCAAAGAAACATCCACTGTGCTGCCTTTCTCAATGGCTACTGTAATGACAGGGTGAGAAATCAAAGTTAAAAAGGGAATTGTAGCGGTGAACCTGAACAACCAAGAACTGCAGGGGTATTCGCTAGATTCGGGGAAGTCCACAGGTTATTCTCCAAGTAAAGACTAAGTTCTCACACAGCTGTAATTCTGGGGAGACGGCAGGGGAGGGGGGGTTCTATCTCCCGGCACTTAGAGCTGGGAAGAGCTGGTGCTTAGGCAACAGACCATTCATCAGCGTTAACTGTCTGAACAGAGGATGACACTCAAAATGCCAAGCAGTTTGAATGGAAACACAACCACACAACATTTATTTTAGAAAAAGAACCACTATTAAAACTCCCAACAGGTAAATTGGAAAAGTGTGACTTAACAAAGAAAAAGTTAAGAGAGGTACTACAGTGCCAGATAAAACTGCTAATAGTCACTGGCTATGTTCATTAGACCTGGAAATAAAAACAGCTTTTTCTGTGGGCTTCCCTGGTGGTTCAACAGTACAGAATTCACCTGCCAACAAGGAAGACACAATTTCGATCCCTGGGCCAGAAAGATTCCCCAGAGAAGGAAATGGCAACCCACTCCAGTACTCCTGGCTGGGAAAATTCCATGGACAGAGGAGTCCAGCGGGCTACAGTCCAGGGGTCACAAAGAATTGGACACAACTTGGCAACTAAACCACAACAAACTTCTTAACTTCTGGACAGGTACTGTGAGGAAATGTTCTTTACGGATCATTTATAGCCAAACTGTTGTTCACTACAGACTGTCTTTCTACATCACATTCCCTCCAGGTGAGGTAGGATTTGCTGAGGCTGGAAGTCCTATTCTCCCTTTTAGGGAGAAGAACGCATCTAAGTGGAAAACAATTTTGAAAGCATTTATTTATTGTCCAATGGAATGACCCTACACATGTGATGACCACACTGTGCATCACTCAAACTGGCTACTCACCATGCTCTGCTCGGGAGCCTTGAGATTCCCAGTGACTCACCCGGACCCTGCAAATCAGTCTCCAGAATTGTGCTTGCTCATCCTTTCTAAGTTCCCTAGATGATTCTGATGCACAGGTAGGTGCGGAAAAGAGAAGTCACGTGAAGAAGAAATATGAGTGCTACAGCAGATCAAGTACAGCAAGTGGCCAAGGAAAAGGAGAAAAGGATAAGCAATGGAGGCGCAGGAGAGAGGTGAAATATTCGTAACACACATGTACTCATAGTTCCTCTGCTGCTGCTGTTGAGTCACTAAGTCTCTGCGACCCCACGGACTGTAGCCCGCCAGCCTCCTCTGTCCATGAGATTTTTTAGGCAAGAATAAATGCCTACAGGGCCTCTTGTAGAAGTGTAGCTCATACAGTTCCTCCCACCCAAACCTGATATGCAGACACCAGAAACTCTGTACCTATTTTTATTCTATAGACCATGGGTCTCCTATCTTGTCCTGGGATTCTAAGAGAAAAATGGATGGAGGGAGGGAGGGATAACAAAAAGAAGGGGTAGGGAGAAGGACTGAACAAAATTATATGCACTTATAGTCAAAAATGTATACTAATTGTTAAACAAGTACTGCAGTTTTTCACAGTTTAAAAGGCAAGTCTGTGTGTCAGATAAACGGGCTGGCAACAGAGGTTGTGTATCCTGGGATAAGCACAGAAGTACTCAACTTGCGTGTGCCAGTACCCAAGCATTAGTTCAGAGGATGCATTCCATGAAAACGCACTGTATATTGCCTTTCTATGCAAGATAAAGGGCTTCCCTGGTGGCTCAAATAGTAGAGAACCCACCTGCCAATGCAGGTGACCCAGGTTCGATCCCTGGGTTGGGAAGATCCCCTGGAGAAGGGAATGGCTACCCACTCCAGTATTCTTGCCTGGAGAATTTCTGGACAGAGGAGCCTGGCAGGCTACATCCATGGAGTTGAAAAGAGTTGGACACGACTGAGCAGCTAACACAACAACAATGCAAGATACATGTGCTGGCAGCAGAAGGGTAGCAACGGCAGTTGAACCCGAATAATGAACCATCACCATCAACACGCCACAAACCCAGAGGACAGTTGTAATCACAGAGTTCTCAGTTCACCAAGTGCTTTTACATTCAACATTTCATTTAATACTCTCATTAGCCCTCTGAACTAGTGAGACTAGGAATCATTACCCCCATTTTCTAGATAAGAAAACAAAGGCTCAAAGTAACTCATCACCATGGAAGAGGGCAGGATCAGCAAATCAGAGGAATGAGCTCACCAGTTCAGTTCAGTGGCTCAGTCATGTCCGACTCTTTGCGACCCCATGCGCCAGGCCTCCCTGTCCATCACCACCTCCTGGAGTTCACCCAAACTCATGTCCATCAAGTTGGTGATGCCATCCAGCCATCTCATCCTCTGTCGTCCCCTTCTCCTCCTGCCCCCAATCCCTCCCAGCATCAGAGTCTTTTCCAATGAGTCAGCTCTTCGCATGAGGTGACCAAAGTACTGGAGTTTCAGCTTCAACATCAGTCCTTCCAATGAACACCCAGGACTGATCTCCTTTAGAATGGACTGGTTGGATCTCCTTGCAGTCCAAGGGACTCTCAAGAGTCTTCTCCAACACCACAGTTCAAAAGCATCGATTTTTTGGCATTCAACTTTCTTCATAGTCCAACTCTCACGTCCATACATGACTACTAGGAAAACCATAGTCTTGAGTAGATGGACCTTTGTTGGCAAAGTAATGTCTCTGCTTTTTAATATGCTGTCTAAGTTGGTCCCAAGGAGTAAGCATCTTTTAATTTCATGGCTGCAATCACCATCTGAGTGATTCTGGAGCCCCCAAAAATAAAGCCTGTCATTGTTTCCCCATCTATTTGCCATGAAGTGATGGGACTGGATGCCATGATCTTAGTTTTCTGAATGTGAGTTTTAACCCTAGTTTTTCACTCTCCTCTTTCACTTTCATCAAGAGGCTTTTTAGTTCTCCACTTTCTGCCATAAGGTTGGTGTCATCTGCATATATGAGGTTATTGATATTTCTCCAATCTTGATTCCAGCTTGTGCTTCATCCAGCCTGCTATTTCCCATGATGTACTCTGCATATAAGTTAAATAAGCAGGGTGACAATATACAGCCTTGATGTACTCCTTTTCCTATTTGGAACCAGTCTGTTGTTCCATGTCCAGTTCTCACTGTTGCTTCCTGACCTGCATACAGATTTCTCAAGAGGTAGGTCAGGTGGTCTGGTCCAGTTTGTTGTGGTTCACACAGTCAAAGATTTAAAGCAGAAGTAGATGTTTTTCTGGAATTCTTTTGCTTTTTTGATGATCCAACAGATGTTGGCAATTTCATCTCTGGTTCCTCTGCCTTTTCTAAATCCAGCTTGAACATCTGGAAGTTCACGGTTCACGTACTACTGAAGCCTTGCTTGGAGAATTTTGAGCATTATTTTACTAGCATGTGAGATGAGCGCAATTGTGTGGTAGTTTGCGCATTCTTTGGCATTGCCTTTCTTGGGATTGGAATGAAAACTGACGTTTTCCAGTCCTGTGGCCACTGCTGAGTTTTCCAAATTTGCTGGCATATTGAGTGCAGCACTTTCACAGCATCATCTTTTAGGATCTGAAATAGCTCAACTGGAATTCCATCACCTCCATTAGCTTTGTTCATAGTGATGCTTCTTAAGGCCCACTTAACTTCACATTCCAGGATGTCTGGCTATAGGTGAGTGATCATACCATCGTTGATTATCTGGGTCCTGAAGATCTTTTCTGTATAGTTCTTCTGTGTATTCTTGCCACCTCTTCTTAATCTCTTCTCCTTCTATTAGGTCCATACCATTTCTGTCCTTTATTTAAGTGCCCATCTTTGCAAGAAATGTTCCTTTGGTATCTCTAATTTTCTTGAAGAGATCTCTAGTCTTTCCTATTCTATTGTTTTCCTCTATTTCTTTGTGCTGATCACTGAGGAAGACTTTCTTATCTCTCCTTGCTGTTCTTTGGAACTCCACATTCAAATGGGTGTATCTTTCCTTCTCTCCTTTGCTTTCGCTTCTCTTCTTTTCTCAACTATTTGTAAGGCCTCCTCAGACAGCCATTTTGCTTTTTTGCATTTCTTCTTCTTAGGGATGGTCTTGATCCCTGTCTCCTGTACAATGTCACGAACCTCCATCCATAGTTCTTCAGGCATTCTATCAGATCTAATCCCTTGAAATTATTTCTCACTTCCACTGTATAATCGGAAGGGATTTGATTTAGGTCATACCTGAATGGTCTAATGGTTTTCCTTACTTTCTTTAAGTCTGAATTTGGCAATAATGAGTTCATGATCTGAGCCACAGTCAGCTCCTGGTCTTGTTTTTGTTGACTGTATAGAGCTTCTCCATCTTTGGCTGCAAAGAATATAATCAATCTGATTTCGGTGTTGACCATCTGGTGATGTCCATGTGTGCAGAATCTTCTCTTGTTGTTGGAAGAAGGTATTTGCTATGACCAGTGCATTCTCTTGGCAAAACTCTATTAGCCTTCGCCCTAATTCATTTTGTATTCCAAGGCCAAATTTGCCTGTTACTCCAGGTGTTTCTTGACTTCCGACTTTTCCATTCCAGTCCCCTATAATGAAAAGGACATCTTTTGGGGTATTAGTTCTAGAAGGTCTTGTAGGTCTTCATAGATCCGTTCAACTTTAGCTTCTTCAGCATTACTGGTCAGGGCATAGACTTGGATTACCATGATATTGAATGGTTTGCCTTGGAAATGAGCAGAGATCATTCTGTCGTTTTTGAGATTGCATCCAAGTTCTGCATTTTGGACTCTCTTGTTGACCATGATGGCTACTCCATTTCTTCTAAGGGATTCTTGCCCACAGTAGTGGATATAATGGTTATCTGAGTTAAATTCACCCATTCCAGTCCCTTTTAGTTCGCTGATTCCTAAAACGTTGATGTTCACTCTTGCCTCTCCTGTTTGACTACTTCCAATTTGCCTTGATTCATGGACCTAACATTCCAGATTCCTATGCAAAATTGCTCTTTACAGTATCAGACTTTGTTTCCATCACCAGTCACATCCACAACTGGGTGTTGTTTTTGCTTTGGTTCTGACTCTTCATTCTTTCTGGAGTTACTTCTCCACTGATCTCCAGTAGCATGTTGGGCACCTACCAATCTGGGAAGTTCATCTTTCAGTGTACTAACTTTTTGCCTTTTCGTACTGTTCATGGGGTTCTCAAGGCAAAAATACTGAAGGGGTTTGCCATTCCTTCTCCAGTTCTCTTCTTCCTCAAGTGCATCAAATTTCTCATATTTTCATAGTGAAAGTATGGCTAAAACACAAAACACTAATTAGGAAATGAGAACATGACTTCCTACCCAAGATCTTTCTAGTTCAAAAAGCCTGGGTGCAGTAGAAAAAAATTCCTATCTTTGTGGATTCATTTCTCCAGTCTTAACTTAATCCCACCATCATGATGATATCTAAATGGTTAGCTGACTGGCTCAATACCAATCTCAATTGGTATAAAGCTCTTTTCCACCTTCCATCCTGTAACCTTTTTTCCCTTTTACACAGAAGGCAGCTAAGGCTCACTTCTAAGGTAGTATGTCCAAGGCCAAGACACAGGCAAAGTGAAAACAGAACCCTGCTCTTTCAACTCTTCCCACAAAGCTCCCTCTACTGCATGTCTCTTTTGTAAAGACACACGGGGGACCATCACTGATCCAACACAATGTCAAACCAAAATACCTCCACACCTCAATCCCTGTTATCCAGAAAATGAAGGACAGTTTTAAAATTCCCTTTAAAACCTCTTCTTTTTTTAAAATTTTCCTCTCCTTTCAGTTATCACAACACTCCCATAGATCCAAATATGAGCTCTCTTACATATGACTAAATTTTTCATCCATACTTATCCCTTTCTTAAACCTCAGGAAGGAATCTCTACCTCGTTGGCTGGAAGACACCTTTAAAAAGTATGTCCGTCCGACATTTCCTTTTCCTGATGCTCGTATTTCCATAAGGGGTACTGTATCCCCTCCCCACCCCGCAGGTGGAAAACAGGGTATTGCAGCATGATGGCCCTCCCCTACTGTGGCTTCTACACTAATAAACCCTCTCCTGTCTACTTCCTTTGTTACATTCCCAGCGCCATCTTCCATCCTTACTGTTAACTGGATTACCACTTCAATTTCTTAATTCAAAGGCATACTGCACCCATACTGCTTGGCTATGAATCCTAATTCAACAACTCACTTGAAATGTGAGCAAGTTAACCTCTATGTGTCTCAGTTTCGTCTATAAAATGCAGACAACACCACACACTTTCAAAGAGACAATACAGTAATAAAGAGAATGAATATGTGTCACATGCTAAGGAGAATGCCTGTATATTATAAATTACTCATCAAAGGTTAGCCATCGTTACCATCTCTTAGGCTGTAGTCTCTTTCCCACCTAGGGCAAACTCTACAGACAAGGGGTCATTACCACTGTCACTGACATTTTTAAGCAACCCTGACCCGGGGATCAAACCTGGGTCTTCTGCATTGCGGGCAGATTCTTTACTATCTAAGCCACCAGGGAAGCCCTTTTAAGCAACGTGAACACATAATTTTTACATCTTTCTACTATACTATCTCTTCAGTATTGCACTCTCTTGGGTGATTGCTTTAGGATTTCACATTCACTTCCATCTGTCACTGTATTAATAACAGTCCTCCTCCCACGACAAGTGTTCCTTAAGGAAGGAAAATGTATGGCTTATCTACTTTTTCTTCTGCTTCTTCTATGTTTTAGAATACAGAGTAGAAACCCCACACAAACTATTCAACTTCCATCCTCCAACCCCCACCCTCAATACACACCAAAAGTACCATAAACTTAAGGATTTAATGACTTTCACCAGTTGACCCATCTCAGAGCTCCTAAGATTCCTACAGAATAGCTGATAAACAGAACTGCTGAACAATGCTATCAACCACAGTGATAACACTGAATATCAAACAATGTTATCAACCAAGTTCTGACAGGTACAGAACATTCCACTCAATAACAGCAGAACAAACATTCTTTTCAGGCATATGTGGAACATTCATCAAAAGAGACCATGAATTAGTCTCATTAAGAGTGAAAGTAAAAGTCGTTCAGTTGTGTCTGACTCTTTGTGACCCCATGGACATATATACATGTCCACAGGATTCTCCAGGCCAGAATACTGGAGTGGGCTGCCGTTCCCTTCTCCAGGGGATCTTCCAACCCAGGGATCAAACCCAGGTCTCCCACATTGCTGGCAGATTCTTTACCATCTGAGCCACCAGGGAAGCCCATTAAGTGTAAACCTTCTTAAATTCTATGATACAAGATACATTTTCTCACTATAATAAAATGTAACTAGAAAATGATAAAATGATATATAGGGGGAAAAAAAGAAATGTCCTAAATAACTCACAATTCAAAGGAGAAATCACAAGTGAAACTAAAAAATATTTTGAACCAAATAGTTTTTTTCTAAAAAAAAATCAAAACTAATACTTAAGAAATTTACATCATTAAATATCTATTTTTATCTTTTTAAATAAGAATAGTTTAAAATCAATAATCTAAGTTTCTACCATAAGAAACTAGAAGTACAAATTAAAATCAAAACAAATAGAAGAAAATAAACATAAGCCAATGAAATAAAATTTGGACAAGAAATAAAAAAATCAGCCTTTCAGCAGCTGAGGAGCTGGGCAGATGACTCAGAGAAGGATGTCAGATGTCATTGTCCTCCCAGCTTTTCGCTCTTCCCCTGAAGCCCCTCAATAAAATGGTTTGATCCCACCCAAAAAAGAAATAAAAAAATCAGTAAAACAAAAAGATCTTGATTCTTTCAAAGATCAATAAAATTCATAAACCTCTAGCCAGACTGACTATAAGCAAAAGAAAGAACACAATACCACGAAGAGAAGACATCATCACAGATCCTACAGATATTAAATGATGAGAGAATATTAATTCAGATTAAACAGACACAGTGCTTGAAAAACACAAACTCAAAAGCTCAATCAAGAAAAAACAGGTTAACTGGAATAGCCCAACATTAACCCAAACGAAAGATACTGAGTTTGTAATTAAAAACTTCCCCCCAAAGAAAAGTCCTGGCCTAAATTAATTCTACCAGACATTTAAGAAAGTATACTGGGGATTGTGCTTTATTAATTTTTGAATACTCATGACCTCCACCACAGCACCTGAAGGTAAGAGTTCACTAAGTGTATGTTACTGAGTAAAACAAGGGTTATCCAGTTTGAGACAACCTGGGTTTGTACTACACTTAAGAGTGTGTTTCTAATAGGAATTTAATAATTTATACAGAGCAATCTTTCTTCACTTCTACTTCAAGTATACAAGGGCCCTCTACATGTCAGGCATTACTCTCCAAGATCCAGGAACAGAGCAATGAGCAAGCCAAAGAAGGCCCCTGTCCCCACTGAGCTTTACAAACACTGGAGGAAACAAACACAGAAAATATAGCCAGCCTCTGTACCACTGAGTGCCATGGCCAAAGAGTCAAACCACCACAGACAAAACTGACAACCAGACTGAAACTGAGATGGTCGGTGCAAAGGGAAATGGACAGATAACAAAGAGTAAGTATATGTATACAGTGGAGTATCACTCAGCCATAGGGGTTAAAAAATGAAATCTTGCCATTTGTAACAACCTGTATAGATCTAAAAGGTATTATGTTAGTGTCATAAGCCAGAGAAAGAAAAACACTCTATGATTTCACTTACAGGTGGAATCTAAAAAACAAAACAAATGAACAACCATAAATAAACATAAACAGAGTCATAGATACAGAGAACAAACATGGTTGCCAAAGGAGGAGGGGTGCGGCAGGGAGAAATAGGTAAGAGAGATTAAGAAGTACAAATTTATAGTTGCAAAGTAAATGAGTCATGGGTATGAACTGTACGGCATGGGGAATAAAGTCAATAACTATATAGTATCTTTGTACAGTGACAGATATAACTAGACTTTCATGGCTATCACTTTGAAATGTATATCAATATCAAATCCCGATATCCTGTAACAGGAATTAACAGTATGGTAGGTCAATTAGTACTTAAAAACAAACACATTCATAGAAAAAGAGATCAGATCTGTGGCTGATGGGAAGGAGAGGGATGGGATTGAATATAGGGATAAATTTCTAGTTATAAGAAGAGTACTAGGGACATAATGTACAAGACAAATATAATTAACACTGATGTATGTTCTATATGAAAGCTAAGTGAGTAAATCTGAGAGTTCTCATCACTAGAAAAAATTTTCTTCTATTTGTTTACTTCCATATCTACGAGATGATGGATATTCACCAAACTTACTATGATAATAATTTCATGATGTGTGTAAATCAATTAAGTTGCACTCCTTAGATCTCTACAATTGTTGTTAAGTCGCTCAGGCGTGTCCAACTATTTTGTGACCCCATGGTCTGTAGCCCACCAGTTTCTTCTGTCCACAGGATTCTCCAGGCAAGAATATCTGAGTGGGTTGCCATTCCCTTCTCCAGGGGATCTTCCCAACCCAAGGTTCAAACCTTCATCTCCTACATTGCAGGCAGATTCTTTACTACTGAGCCACCTGGGAAGCTCCAAATTTATACAGTGCTGTATGTCAATTATAGCTCAGTAACACTGGAAGGCAAAAAAAAAAAAAAAAAGAGAGAGAGAGACAAAACTGAAGTGACTTTCAGATGGAGTATTTGTAAGGAACGGGAAAATCCAAGAATGACACCCAAGTCCCTGGCTGCTGATAACATGTGAGCAGGGAGGAACAAACAGGTTGTAGAAATGAAGTTCTGTTTTAGATGTGTTTAGTTTGAGCTGGTTATTAGATCTCCAAGTCAGAGTACTGAGGCATGAACCTAGGGTGCGGGAGAGTCATGATAGCTGGAGATATCAATGCTAGTCATTACTTACAGTTACTATTTAAATCTTTAGAACAAGATAAGGGACAGAATGGAAGGAAGGTGAAAACAGAAATATATATTTATTTTTACTATAACACAATGTATTATAGGAGTGTAGAAAATAGCATGCATCTCATGGAGTAATGGCCAAGTCCTAGTCTGCAAAATTTTTATTTCAGAGATAAGAGCGATGGTAGGTAGACAGATACATGTACATATAAACTGATTGATACATGTAATTTACATACTTATGAATGTACTGGGAATAATGTAAAACATTTCCTATCATAGATTTAGTCAAAAAGAGTTAAATTCTAGAGGATGGGAAGACAGGAAAAGATAAAACAATTAACCACTATGGTACGAAGAACACCATGAAGGTAGAGTGTACAGAAGCCACAAGAAATGCTTCTTGGGAAGAATGCTCACCTGTACAGAATGAGTCTGTGAGGATAAAGAGAATTAGAACTCAAAAGTGACCATGGACTTGGTGATACAGAGGCCATTTGCTACTGACCTTGACAACAGCAGTTTCAGTGAATAGTAGGAGTGGAAAATATTTTTAGAAAGAATGAGAGGCAAGAAAGTACAACCAACAGATAGGAGAAGGAAGACCTCCCTAAGGAACCTGAAATTTGAAAATCAGAATTCACTATGTGAAAGAACCAGTCAGAGTTCTTTCAGGCTATGCATTTCTTGGGGCAGACCCAGGTCATTGATTTTTAATCCCTAATGTGACTGTATTTGGAGGCAAAGCCTTTAAAGGTTTATTTAAAGGTTAAATAAATTGATAAGGATGGGGCCCTAATCCAATATGACTGGTGCCCTTATTACATAAGATTAGGACATAGTCATGGGAAATAGACGGGGAAACAGCGGAAACAGTGTCAGACTTTATTTTTTGGGGGCTCCAAAATCACTGCAGATGTTGATTGCAGCCATGAAATTTAAAAGACGCTTACTCCTTGGAAGAAAAGTTATGACCAACCTAGACAGCATATTGAAAAGCAGAGACATTACTTTGTCAACAAAGGTCCGTTTAGTTAAGACTATGGTTTTTCCAGCGGTCATGCATGGACGCCAAGAGTTGGACTGTGAAGAAAGCTGAGCGCCGAAGAATTGATGCTTTTGAACTGTGGTGTTGGAGAAGACTCTTGAGAGTCCCTTGGACTGCAAGGAGATCCAACCAGTCCATTCTGAAGGAGATCAGCCCTGGGTGTTCTTTGGAAGGAATGATGCTAAAGCTGAAACTCCAGTACTTTGGTCACCTCATGCGAAGAGCTGACTCATTGGAAAAGACTCTGATGCTGGGAGGGATTGGGGGCAGGAGGAGAAGGGGACGACAGAGGATGAGATGGCTGGATGGCATCACCAACTTGATGGACATGAGTTTGAGCGAACTCCGGGAGTTGGTGATGGACAGGGAGGCCTGGCGTGCTGCGATTCATGGGGTCACAAAGAGTCGGACACGACTGAGCGACTGAACTGAACTGAGGACATAGACACACGCACAGATGAAAGGTTAAGACACAGGGAGAAGATGGTCATCTGTAAGTCAAGTAGAGAGGATCAGAGGAAATTAACCCTGCTGACACCATGAAATTAACCCTGCTTGAACTTCTAGCCTCCAGACTGTAAGAAAATTAATTTCTGTGGTTTAATGTCTATATTGTTACAGCAGACTTAGTTTTCTCTCAAATCTGGTAGGATCCATCCCTCCCCCTCCCTAAGCCCCAGGCTCCCCCACTAGTCAAAACATGAAGCTACCCCAAAATTCACTCTCCCAACAAAAAAGTGCTCAGATTACTTCTTATAGCTATTAGTCTCGACCACTCCAATCAAAATACGGCATTCTTTTACTTGGCACACCTCACCTCTCATTCCACACTGTTTTTTGAAGTCAAAGGGCAGGGTACTTTTAGAAAAATGAGTAGAATTTAAGTCAAACGGCTACTAGAGACTGAGAGAGCAAGTCTGAATATGTAGCAAATAGGAATTTTGAGGTCTCAAAGGCAAGTTTGGCAAATACTCTATAAAATGATGACAAGGGAGCGGCAGAGGATGAGATGGCTGGATGGCATCACAGACTCAGTGGACATGAGTTTGAGCAGACTCCGGGAGATAGTGAAGGACAGACAGGTGTGCTGCAAGTCCATTGGGTCCCAAAGAGCCGGACACGACTTAGCAACGGAAGAACAAGGAAGTGGTGTATGGTTCACGTGGTGCATGGCCATCTCCAGGTAGTTTGCATGTTCAAATCAGAAAGGAGAGTATGTTTATCTCCTTCCTCATAACCACACAAACCACAAAGATTTGGTTTTCCTTATTTCAAGGATCCTAAACATCTGCAAGTAGCCCCAAATCCTGACATCACAGGCAGGAAGTTGAGAAAGGCCTTCCAATTGCTTTATCATCAGAAAAGCTTGTAAGTTAGAAGTTAGCTCTAACCTTAGTAGCTCTAAGCCTTAGTAAAAGCAAGAAAACTAAAAATATACAAACAAGTATATACACACAAGTTTATCTATACACATGTATATGGTCATGTAAAAGAAAATTTAAAATACACATACAAGTATATAAATACAAATATACATACATGTACATGCCTAAATGTCTCCAAACACAGCTGACGCTGAGCACTTGGTGCATAATCAGGTAATGAATAAGCCCCGTATTTTGAATACTAACCAATTATTGCATCAACCTGAATCCATACTTCAATATGATAATTATGAAAAAGCAAACTCACTGACATCTGGTTGTAAACACTTTCCCAAATGTTCACAGTTGCTCAGTCCCTTTGCTAAGAGAGCTGTGGCTATCTGCTGTTGTTTGTTGTTGTTCAGTCGCCCAGTCCTGTCCCACTCTTTGCAACTGCATGGACTGCAGCATGCCTGGCCTCCCTGTCCCCCACCATTTCCCAGATTTTGCCCAAGTTCACGTTCATTGCATTGGTGATGCCATCCAATAGTATTTTGGTCATCTGATGCGACAGAGGACTCATTGGAAAAGTCCCTGATGCTGGGAAAGATTGAGGGCAGAAGGAGAAGAGGGTGTAGCTACCAGTTACAGTGTATTAGAAAGAAAGAAAAAAAAAAGATCTACAATTGCGCTAAAATTACCTTGAGAAAAAAAGTTTCACGTCGTCTCATTCCATGGAGGGGAAGGGGAAAAAAAAAAAATCACAGCAAACAAAATAGCACCATTACTACAGAACTAAGAGTTAGGTTACCTGACCCTGGAAGTTTAATATAGCCGGTGTTTTTTAATTTCTGCCTCGTCTCGACACTGCTGTTTGGAATTCAGCTTACGCCTAAACTTCAAGCACACAACCTCACGCGTGCTGCAAAGCCAGTTCTTGCTTCTGCCTCTGGTTCAAGGAAGGTAATGAAACCTCCCTCGCTTTATCATCGAGAGTCAGAACACGTAAAAAGACAAGAAAGAGGACGAACCGATCACTGCACCTTCGCAAACAGGCCAAGGTGAGGATTTGGGCTGATCTGTGACAAGGGTGGCGATCGAGGCGCTGCGGCGGCCAGGCTTAATCCCGGGTCCACACGCCCAACGCTGGACCCGGCTCCCTCCTCTGCGGGACGCCAGCGGGCCCGCGGTGGGCAGGGGTACCCAGCTCCGGGCTCACTCCCGAGGGGCAAGTAGAGAACCGATGGATTTTCGTCACGTGCCTACCCAGGTCGTCTTTTTTCTTTTTTTCTCTTTTAAAAACGAGAGACAGAACCAGCCAGTCGGCAGGAGGAGCCGAGTCGGCGGGTGTTAACTACCCACTCACCGCACACCATCAGCAGCAGCACGATGAGCAGCGTGGCCACAAACACCAACAGGGTCAGCCCCACGTTGTGCCACATCTTGGGGGCGGCGGGGCGGCGGCGGGCGCGGGCGGGCAGGCGGGAGGGCGGCGCGGCGGGGGCTTCAGCGGCCGGGGCGGCATGAGCGGCGGACGCCCTCCGCCCCCACCCGCCGGCAGCGCCCCCGGGAGGCGGGACGGGGCGGGGCGGCGCGGGGGCTGCCCCGCGGCCGGCGGCCGGCCCGCGCGGTCCCTCTCAGGGCAGCCGACCGATGGCGGGCGGGAGGCGGAGCGTGGGGGCGTCCCTACTCGCTCATCGCTCCGGGGACCCGGGGACGCGGCTCCGGGAGACCCCGGAGGCGGCCGGATGTGCTTCCATGGCGGACGCCGCGAGCCCCTGAGGCGGACAGAGGGCGAGCACAGGAGCGTACGGCGGCCGCCTGACCCTCGCGGTCGCCCGCCCGAGAGTCCCTCGGCTCCCCTCGCAGATGGCAGGTAACGTCTTCTCGCGGCGTCCGCAGCGCTTCTCCGCCCCAGGCCCCCTCCCCCTGCGGCAGCTCGTCACTCGGCGCCCCCACCGCTCGCCGCCTCTGCGACGCGGGGCCTGCTGGGAGATGGAGTGCAGAGCCCGCAGGAGCCTTGAGGAGGCCGCCCTCACGGGGACTACAACTCCCAGAATGCACCGCCAACGCAGTTGCTTTCCTTCTCCCTCCCTCAGCCTACGGTTTTTTTCCTCAAGCCCAACCTCTGCCTACTGACTGCGGTTCTCGGAATCCGTGCAGTGGTCTACCCCTCCCGCGGTGTGCCAAAGCGCCGTGCTGATTTCAGACACAGAGAGTCGTTCTGTTGGAAGCCACCGTGACCGAAGAACCACGAAGAAGGAAGAAAGGGGACGCAGCTGCCTGAAAAACTGGTTGCTCGTGAACCTAACCCTATTGCTGGCGGCGAGAGTTGGATACTTGGGACTTTTGAGGAGAGACCTGCTTCCCTGCCAGAGGGGCCAGAGGCATGCAATCTCCCTTTCCCCCCGTAATAGATGTTGTTATATGTTTTCATAGATAATGTATTTCGGAAACGGCCCGCGAGGGACGTATGGACCTTAGCTTTGCCCTTAATTCGCCTGAGTTGTGAATTTTATTCAGCCGCCTTCTTGAGACCAAGTGACAGATGACCCACAAGTGAGGATTTTGCCGCACTGGCTCAAATACACCACGAAAGAGGACGATGTAATGATCTCAATTACTGTCCTCTGAAATTAAAACTCCTCAATTCCGCCAGATGACACTCATTCCTTGAAGAGGTGGCCCCAGAAGAAATGAGGATAAATGTGTATTGCACTTTTAGAAGGAGCCAGGTATAGCCTTCAGGATTTCCTATAAGTCGGTTGCTCCCTGACATACCTCTCCACTCTTCTACTGATTTCTTTCCCCTGGCCTCTTCCTAGCAGGCGAGGTAGAGGGTCCGCTGAGGAAGAGAACAGAAGCCATTTTTGGCCTAAGCCATTTTGTGATCATCACCGACTCAATGGCCATTTAGTAGTGTAGTGTTAGGCACTTAGTCATGTCCGACTCTGTGACCCCGAGAGTTTGAGCGAACTCGGGGATGGTGAAGGACAGTGAAGCCTGCAGTCATCGGGGTCCTAAAGAGTGGGACAGACTGAACACTAAACAAGTTTTTGTGATCTTCACCTGGCCATCGCCGGCCCCTGCCCATCGCCCCCCGCCCAGAACTGCAAGGAACAAAAGTCTATTATCAGGCAATAGAAGTAACAATAGCAAAGATAACAAATCATTTGTAAACTCCCAGTTCTAATAGTTCTCATTAGCCTGAAGCGCTTTCTTGAGGTGTTTCCAGTTCTAATAGTTCCCATTAGCCTGAAGCGCTTTCTTGAGGTGTTTTGCAAAATTCAAACCCCCTTGAGGCACTCAACCACCAGATTGCCCTACGGGCGGATGTTGACTTTTTTTGACTCTAGTTTTCAGTCCAACTAAAGCTAGACTCTGTTGGCCTCCCAAGCCCCTTGACAAATATGCATATACCCTTAGCTTAAAACTTTCCCAGTTCTGTTCAGGAAGACACTGCTTTGGGGGAAATCCTCAGTGCTCTCCTTACTTGCTGCAAATAATAAATGCTTCCTAATGCCATTCTTTGGCTTGGTTGTGTCTTTTGACTCAACCCCCACCAAGAGGCCAACCCAGTGTGAAATAAAATTCGTATTTTATGGGAAGACAGGAAAAATGTGAACAACTTACCTCTGGCCTTCGGCCTCCTCTTTCCCCATTACTGTGCACTGAGTATTTGCATTATGCCGAACCTTCTGCATCAACAGAAATCAACCATAAAGAGCAACATTCTCCTAACATCAAAACAATTCCTTGAAAGATGACATTCCCTCCTGATCTTCTGAGGGGTCACGTGACCCACCATGATGGTGCTCAGATCTGGGTTGTGTAACCTGTCAATCATACAATTCACGTACAGCCTTCTGTCTCAAAAAACATATTTGTGCCTTGATGGGTGGAACAGCTCTTACAGCTTTCTCAGATATTCTTTGTGGATTATAATCCTCAAATTTGGCTAAAATGAAAATTTCCATTTCTTTCTTAGATCAACTGATTTTTTATTGATATCAGTTTTGGGGTAATACTCTGTCTCCAAAAACAAGCCAACAAAATCTGAGCAGCAGTTGCTTGATTGCTTGATAAATAGATCCTGGCCATCCCCAGCTGCTCCATTCTGTGGGCTGTATACCCTGAGCGGCTTTTCAGGTGACTCAGGGGTAAAGAACCCACCTGCCAGTGCAGGAGACGTAGGTTCGATCCCTGGGTTGGGAAGATCCCTGGAGAAGGGAATGGCAACCCACTCCGATAATCTTGCCTGGGAAATCCCATGGACAGAGGCGCCTGGCGGCTACAGTCCATAGGGTCACAAAGAATCAGATACGATTTAGCGAGCTACTAAACAACAAATTTCCCAAGCAGCAGTATTATGAGCAAATACTGCATATCGAAATACATTAAAATGACTTTGCATAAAATTTAATACAGGGTTTCTATGAAGAGAGAATGGATCTCATGCTATTATTTATATATTTACAAAAAAATCCATTGATCTCAAGAGTCTCCTCCAGCACAATTCAAAAGCATCAGTTCTTCAGCACTTAGCCTTCTTTATGGTTGTCAACTACAAATTGTTACCAAGAGCATTGCCAAAGACTGAACAACAAAGGCATTTGCCATCTGCCTCTAGTGGAGATTGAACTCGGTGCTGCTATAGCTGTTGACCTTCAACAACCCCTAAGGGAGTTCAGGGTGGAGTGAGGCAGTCTGCTCCAGGGAATCTGATGGGACAGGTCTTTAGATAGCTGGATGTTTTTAGGAACAGATTTTAGGATCTCAATCCTTGCATCTCCTCATATCTAGAGAAGCACTAAATCCCTTCATGGTGACATGAGACCCTCATGACTAACAAAAAACCTTTTGTCAGTGCTTCATGTTATCGAACTCCCCCTTCACTAAAATCTTATATATTGTCTTTCCCCCACTGCCGCTTTGGAGCAGTCTCTCAGAGCTATCTGAGATGCTGCCTCCCGGGCTGCAGTCCTCATTTTGCCCCAAATAAAACTTAACTCACAACTCTCAAGTTGTACATCTTTTTTAGTCAACATGGTCCAACTCTCACATCCATACATGACTACTGGAAAACCATAGCTTTGACTGCTGCTGCTGCTGCTAAGTCGCATCAGTCCAACTCTGTGCAACCCCACAGACGGCAGCCCAGTAGGCTCCTCTGTCCCTGGGATTCTCCAGGCAAGAATACTGGAGTGGGTTGCCATTTCCTTCTCCAATAGCTTTGACTAGATGGACCTTTGTTGGCAAAGTGATATCTTTGTTTTTTAGTACGCTGCCTAGGTTTGTCATAGCTTTCCTTCCAAGGAGCAAGCATCTTTTAATTTCATGGCTGCAGTCACCATCCGCAGTGATTTCCGAGCCCAAGAAAATGTCACTGCTTCCACTTTTTCCCCTTCTATTTGCCACGAAGTGATAGTACCGGATGCCATGATCTTAGTTTTATGAATGTTGAGTTTTAAGCCAGCTAAGAGTCTCTTAATTAGAGTGAAAAAAGAGACTGAAAAAGCTTGCTCTTAAATAGGTTTCAGTAATTAATGATCTTAAGAGAACAATGGAGTCAGTGAGAAGTTGAGAGATTTGGGATACAGTTTGGAAGGAAAATCATCAGGGTTAGCTAATGGATTAGACATGGGGACAGGTAAGGAAAAGAAATCAAAAAATGGCTCCAAGGTTTGTAACCTAAACTTCTAGGTAAATGCAGTGTTATTTCCTGAAATAGGGAAGACTGTGTAACCACCTCCCAGAATGCTCTAAGAACTCCAGTCTTTATGTTTGGGTTTCCCAAGTGGCGCAGTGGTAAAGAATCTGCCTGCCATTGCAGGAGATACAAGAGACTTAAGTTCAATCCCTGGGTCAGGAAGATCCCTTGGAGGAGGAAATGGCAACCCACTCCAGTATTCTTGCCTGGGAAATCCCATGGACAGAGGAGCCTGGCAGGCTGCAGTCTATGGGGCTGCAAAGATTCAGACACAACTGAGCACTCACACAGTCTTTATATCAGGGAACCGTTGACTGAAATCGTCCACCTTGGCCAGACACAGTGATTACAACTTGCCGGAGTTGTCTCACAACAGGAGGTCTCGATAAAAGAATGACATGCTGCCAGCAGAAACCTAACCAGGACAATAAGAGAGGGACTGAAAGGAGGAGGGAGGAGATGATATGTCCTGCCAAGTTCCCAGAACCCTTTGCGCTGGAATCCATCTTGGCTAAGAGATGTGTGTGCCACAAGGAAGGTCACTGAGTCTAAATGATTGGCCAGAGACAACCCAGAAACTAACCCCATTACCGTAAAACCCGAGACTTCAAGCCACATACCTGGGGTCCTGGGGTCCCTTGCTCTGCTGCTCTCCTCCTGGGCACCCCTTCCCAGTAAAGTCTTTTGCTTCGCACTGTATCTCCTGAGACAATTTGTTTCTGAGTGTTAGACAAGAGCCCACCCTGGAAGGGGTCCCCCTGCCTGCACCACTTAAAAATGATCCTTAAATATCTGGGTGATGGATATTGTGACGGAGGCAAAGTCACACAACCAGGAACCATCTCATAACTCAACAGTTCATGGTCTTTCCCACTAAGCCATGCTGAGATATGTCTTGTCATTTGTTAGCACAGATTATTTTCCAGGGATAAACTTTGTAAGGGTTTTCAAGAACAAGGTCTTGAGTTTACCCCTGAGCCAGTTATTTCTGGAGTCCTTCTACTTACTGTTCTCCTTCCGGCACAGGTGCTTTGCTGTCTGCTTTATGACTATCTCAGTCCTTACCCTGCAATGTCAGTGCAATTTCCTCCTCAATAAGACCTCCTTGAGTCCAGATCACTTGCCTACCTCCTCTCAGTCAATGCTTCTCAGCCCACACCTGCATACCGAAATTACCCAGGAAGCTTTCAAGTCAGATTCCTGGGTTTCATGGCAAGCATATTAAAGCTGAGGAGGGGGGTAGAGAGGGCCTCTAATTACTTAATAATGTCCCTCAAGTTTTGATGAACAATCAGACTTGAGAAATGCAAGTGTCAACTCCATTTAGCAAATAATTAGATCCCATTTTTTGCAATCTTCCCTCAGAGCTCAGTTGGTACATTGCAGGAGATCCAGGCTTGATTCTTGGGTCAGGAAGATCCCCTTGAGAAGCAAATGGCAACCCAATCCAGTGTTCTCAACTGGGAAAGCCTGTGGGCAGAGGAGCCTGGCGGGCTACAGTCCATGGGGTTGCAAAGAGTCGAACATGACTTAGGGACTAAACCACCGCCGCATTTTGTGATATCCCTTGGATTGTTTGGGCTTCCCTTGTGGCTCAGCTGGTAAAGAATCCACCTGCAATTCAGGAGACCTGGGTTCGATCCCTGGGTTGGGAAGATCCCCTGGAGAAGGGAAAGGCTGCCCACTCCAGTATTCTGGCCTGGTGAATTTCATGGACTGTATAGTCCATGGGGTCACAAAGAGTCGGAGACGACTGAGCAACTTTCACTTTTGGATTGTTTTATTATTCAATGCATGCAAATACATACTATATGTACTCAGTTGGTACTATGTCTGGTCTCTCCATGCCCTTTGATCCCTTCTGTCCCTAGTCAGGGGAGGAGTGACTTGTCTAAAGGGTGCATTTTAGGAAAACAAGCTGGCTCTGCTGAATTCAGCTCCTCCCACTTTCCTCCTGGGTCTGAGCCGCCTTCTGCGTGGTCTGTGTAGGCCTTCAGCATAGGGAAGGCCTAGTTCAGCCTTGTCTCCACTTCAGGTTTAATTAACAGGCCAGACTGGTTCTCACATCATTATATGTTCTCTGATCTAGTTCTTATTAATAATAAAGGTGGTATTTTGGCCTCCATGTCCCTTATTTCTTTTTCAAGTTTCTCAGGTGGGCAGCATTATTCAGTATCCCCCTCTCAGCAATCCCACACTGCTTTTAAGATAGTCAAGGGAAGGAGTCAGCAATCTGGCATTGACGTATCACCACATAGTAGGTGCCTGGCAGATACTGACTGATCTAAATGTTTGATCTCTGGGACTTCCCTGGTGGTCCTGTGGCTAGGGCTCCATACTCCCAGTGCAAGGGGCCCCAGTTCCATCCCTGGTCGGGGAACTAGATCCCACATGTTGCAACAAAGAGTTTGAATGCCGCAACTAAAAATCCCGCACGCTGCAACTAAAGGTTCCGCACGCGGCTTCCCTTGTGGTCCAGTGGTTAAGAATCCGCCTGCTAATGCAGGCGACACAGGTTTGATCTCTGGTCCAGGAAATCCCACACGCCTCGGGACAACTGAGCCCGTGTGCCACAACTTCTGAGCCCACGTGCTGGAACCACTGAAGCCCATGCTCCATAACAAGAGAAGCGGCAATGAAAAGCCCGCGGATGGCAACAAAGAATAGCCCCTGATCACTGCAACTAGAGAAAGCCTGCCCAGCAATAAAGACCCAGCACAGCCAAAAATAAATAAATAAATCTTCAAGAAAAAAAAAAAAATCCCGTATGCCACAACTAAGACTCGGTGCAGCCAAATAAATACATAAATAAAAATAAATATATGTAAAAAAAGACAACAAATGTTTGATCTCCAAACCCTGGCAGTAGGCCTAGAACTTAGCTATTTGATCTCCAAATGTTGTGGGAAGAATTATACTAGCTGTGGGATGGATACAAGATAACCAAGACAAGATTCTTGCCTGCAAGCGAAACTCAAGTCTATGGCAAGTATTTGTCAGATACCCGCTTTGTGCCAGGCACTGTGCTTGCCAGGAACAATGCAAAAATAAATAAAACGTGCTCCCTAACATAAGAGAACCCAAACCGTCTCGGCATTTTTCAATGTCTGTGCTTCGTGAGGTCCGTTTAGTGAGTCATGAGCACTACGTGAAGGAACAGAATCATGTGTATGTCCTGCAGGTGGCACGGACACGCACCACTCATGAGACTTGTTTCTGTTTTCTATGTATATGGGGCAGTGGGATGAGACTGTGTTACGTGTGTGAACTGAGTTGCAATACAAAATATATTCTCACCGTCGGTTATAGTTTGTAAAAGTTGAAGAGCTGTAGTCTAAAAGGGGAACCAGACACATTTATGTGACTTTATTAAATATTATTTTACACGTGTAACAGGAGTTTTATGATATGAGACTGAGGCTTAGAGAATCTAAGAAATTGGTAGCAGGTTATAGATAGAGCTGACCTTCAAACACAGGTCAGTCTGACTTAAGAGGAAAAGGTGTTTCCTTTGTACCACAAGGCTGAGAGTGACACTGGGAAAGTTCTTGGGAAAGGGAACGATTAAGGGAAAAGGGTTAAGCAAAGTTCTGAAGTCATGAAAATGCATTTTGTGTGTGGGGGAGGGGGGAGGGGAGAGTTAGGGTCCTTAAGGTTCCATGGAAAAGACAACTCCTGGGACTTCCCTGGTGGGCCAGTGGTTAAGACTCTGCCTTCTGCAGGGGACTTAGGTTCAATCCCTGGTCAGGAATCTAAGGTCGCATATGCCACAGGCTGCAGCGCTTGCCGTGGAGGAGACACTGGAACCCTTCACGAGGGAGCCACACGCGCTCAGTCCAGGAGTTGGAGGAAATCTAGGAGGAGACCTACCGGGAGGAGGGGTGAATTCATTTGCTAGGGCTGCCCTGACACAGCATTACGGGTCGTACAGCTCGAAACTACAGAAATGTATTCGCTTCAAGTTGTGGAGGCTAAAATCAAGGTGCTGAAAGGGCCATACACCCCCTCCCGGGAGGATCTGGCAGAGAATCCTCTCTAACTTCTGGTGGTGGCTGGTAGTCCTTACAGCTGCAGATCTCTGATCTCTGCCTCCGTTTTCACAGGCCTGTCCTCTATGCGTCTGCATTTCTATGTCTTCCCGTGGCCTTCTTATAAGGACATCAGTCTCTGGATCCAGGACCTGCCCTGACCTAGTAAGACTTCATCTTAATGTAACTAATTACATTTGCAAAGGCCCTATTTCCACATAAGGTTTCGTTCTGAGATTCTAGGTGCGTGTGAATTGGGGGAGAAGGGAAGGACAACCCCCCCACATGGTGTGATCTACCTGCCAATCAAGACAATGTACCTGGCACCTTCCACCAGCCATGAAAACATTAAAGCAAAAAAAAAAAAAAACTTGGCAGCTGCTTTATTTCTACCTTGCAAATATGATTCAGAGTGTCTCTATTGGCCGACGCTGATCCAGAACCATTTGGGAAAGGAAATTCTGGGAAATTCCAGTCTTGCTAAGTTGATATAGTACAGAGCTACCACATACAGCATCATTGAAGTGTTTTGTTTTGTTTTTGAGCAGGGAAATGACTTGATGGAAATATTGTTTTAAAAAATACTGATTTGGCACCAGAGAGGAAAGTGGGAGGAAGAAAGATCAGAGATATTAAAAAATCATCGGCACAGTCCAGCGTGGTGGTGGTGGTTTAGCTGCTAAGTTGTACCTGACTCTTGCGACCCCACGGGCTAGAGCTCACCAGGCTCCTCTGTTCATAGGATTTTCCAGGCAAGATTACTGAAGTGGGTGGCCATTTCTTCCTCCAGGGGATATTCTCGACCCAGGCATCAAACCTGTGTCTCCTGCATTGCCAGCAGATTCTTTAGTGACTGAGCCTCTAGGATGGTGGTCCCTCAAGTTTCTTTGTGCTTTTGGTAATGATAGACTAGTGCCGACCCTCTGCCTGAATACACCTGAAAAATCTGAATAAAAAGTACAAGCCTATGTCTCAAAAAAAAAAAAAAAAAAACTGAGAAGATGACAAGGAATAATTGCTCCGAGATAGGGGAGCAGATGGAAATGGAAATCCAGAAAGCCAGGCATTTAGGGCTCTTTTACCCGAAAGAGATTGGAGGGTCTTAAAGAGGATGCTGAGACGTGCCTTGCGAGCTCTGGGGGCCCCGGGCTCTGGGCACTGGGAGACTGGCCACAGGGGGCTGAGCCACCAAAAGTCCGCATCACAAGAGTGAGGAGAACCAGAAATAAACCTGCAGGCTGGGTCAGCTCTGTCTCATCTGGCTGACCCAGAAAAGCTCAGATCCTGAAATTGGATTAAAGGAATCCTGGATTACTACAATCCCAAGGCCTGGCAGAAGCAAATTAAGAGGCTCAACATCCGAGTCCTCACGTAATTTCTACAATTAACTTTTCAAACACAATATCCAGCACATTCTCAAATTTTTGTTTTTTTTAGTTGCTTGCCATTCTTAGTTTTAAAAAGAATGTTATTGAGCACACACTTTATTTATGTATTCTTTTAGCTGCACAACACAGGGCTTATGGGATCTCAGTTCCCCGACCAAGGACGGAAATTGCGTCCCTTGCAGTGGAAGCTGGGAGTCTAAACCACTGGACCACCAGGGAAGCCCCTGTTGGTTATTCTTGAACACTAATAGGTGGGGGGGGGGGGGGAGGAGCAAAAAAAAAAGAGGAAGGGGAGAAGGGAGAAGGCAGTGGACAGAGACCCATGAGTTCTGTGTCCTGCTGAGGACCTGGAAGGAACCAATAACTTCTGAATCATTAGCCCTAGTGACTGAGCAGAAGTCAGGGCCCTGCACAGAAATCATTGACTTGGGGAGTGTGGCAAGGTCTGCTTGGTCATGTGGATAAAGATGTTCAGCGGGAAGATGCCAGAGGGTGTCTGGAGGTCGTTCAAGAGGCCAGTCAGGACTCAAGCAGCCATCTGCAATGGGCAAAGTGGAAGCTGAAGGAGTGATGAACGTTTAAGAAGAGAGGACGAAGAGTTCAGAGAAATATTTTTAAAAGATTGGGCTTGATCTTGAAATAATGCCTCTTCATTATTGAAAGCAAACAAAAAAAGATTTATTTATTTGGCCGTGCCAGGTCTTATCTGTGGCATGTGGGATCTAGTTCCCTGACCAGGGATGGAACCCAGGTCCCCAGTATGGGGAGCATGGAGTCTTAGCCACTGAACCATCAGGGAAGTTCTTCTTTATGACTTTTTCGCCCATTTTGAGTGTGATACACATTTACTGAGAAATTGCCTTCCTGACAAACTCAGTCTTTAAAACTCCTTGACTGTATTGCTTCTGTGAAAGCTTGGATTGCCCAAGGGTGATTTATCAACCTCTCTCAGGCTCTGCCTAGATCATGTATTCACATTGATTATCTATGCATCATGAGGTACTCTCACAGTTTTTTTCTCTCTCCTACTAAATCGTGTTTTTTCAAACCAAAGGTTTTGACATCTGTGTTCCCTGCATGTTAGTCTCTCAGAATTGGCTTCCAAATGCATAAATTAATGAAGGGGGAAAAAATGGGCTTAAAAAAGAAGAAGAAACTTAAAAAAAGATTAGGCCTAGCAGTGGCATGGAGGGTATGTTGGAAAGACCTTAGGTCTTATAGGGGGTTCTGAGCATGTCACCCTAAATGATGCCACTTGGGCATATTGATATTTTGAGTTAAAGTCCCTAGAGAACCAGCATATGTAAAAAGGTCACTCTGACCTTCCTTTTTCTTCCTGAAAGCAGGAGATAAAATTCTCATGTGATAGGTGCCCTCCCTGAACCAGGAGGGGAAAAAAGCCATCTTATCACCAGAGACAGGGAGTGACAGGCAAGAGAAACCTGTGCAAACAAACCTTGTCAAAATAACCCCTTTCTTCCCAGCCACTTCTCCAGGATTAACTGCCCTAGTTCAGACCCCATGTTTTGTCACAAGTTAGAAACTGCTCTTTGTTCAACCTAGTGTGTGAGTGTGGCCCTTAACTGCTTCTTTGGGTTTCTGCTATTTTCGTGAAGGCTCCTATATACATACAAAAACTACTACATAAGACCTGTATGCTTTTCTCCTGTTCATCTGTCTTATGTCTAATCCTTAGGCTCAGCCAGAGACCTAAGAGAACAGAGGAGAGATTTCGCTTACAAGTGTGAAGACAACCCAGAGGAGGCTGCAGGGACACAGATGTGGACTAATGAAGTCCATGGGGAAGGGCCAGGGGAGGGAAGACCTTGGGGTCAGGAAGGGTTCCTGGGGCAAGACCTTGGGGTCAGGAAGGGTTCCTGGGGCAAGATCACAGGGTCAGGGAGGGTTCCTGGGGCAAGCTTGTGTTTAGCAAGAGTGAGAAGCCAGGGAGAGGAAACAGTTCTACTGTTCCTTTTGGGCCATATTTAGGAAAATATCTTTTTTTTTTTTTTTGACTGCACCCTGAAACATGTGAGCTCTTAGTTCCCTGACCAAGGATCAAATCCACACCCCTGCAGTGGAAGCACGGAGTCTTAGCCACTGGGCAGCCAGGGAAGTCCCTGGAAAAATATCTTTATTCCATGTATACTGTTCTCTCTTCTCACTGTGATCCCGTGAAAACCCCCATAAATACAGTGTAAGTCCTAGAAGTGGTTTAGTTCAATTATACTTAGGCACTGCACACACACCCGTTTCCCTGTGGCCACTTAAAGAAAGAAAAGAAAGCGAAGTGGCTCAGTCGACCCTTTGCGATCCCATGGACTATAGTCTACCAGGCTTCTCTGTCCATGGGATTTTCCAGGCAAGAGTACTGGAGTGGGGTGCCATTTTCTTCTCCAGGGGATCTTCCTGATCCAGGGATCAAATCCAGGTCTCCTGCATTGCAGGCAGACGCTTTACCCTCTCAGCCACCAGGGAAGCTCCTTAAGCAGCTAGCTATAGCAGAAGACTGTTATCCCCACAGATAGCAACAGCTATAAGCAAGTTATTATAACTTCATGAAGTTATAACATGAGTCATAAGCAAGAAGGCACATGCAACCAATCCTCATTTCCTTTCTTGATCTGTTTATTCCTGTGACAGGTAGAATATTTACTTCTAGACCACATGCATAAAAGTTTATGTGGTAGCTGTTTAGGTTGATTTGTTAGGTGTTTTTTTGTTTTTGTTTTTTTTAAAGAAAGGCCAAACAATTTAGACCTATAAAAGATAGCTATGCTATTACTGAAAACACTTTTTTTAAAAACATTTTAAAAAACGTATGTATTTTTAAACTGAGGGATAATTGCTTCACAGAATTGTGTTGGTTTCTGCCAAATATTTTACCTGGCATAATATAATAGCTCAAGCTACTGCTTTAAAGTCACTGTTTTAAAAGTACTTTGGAAGGAATGATGCTAAAGCTGAAATTCCAGTACTTTGGCCACCTCATGCGAAGAGTTGACTCATTGGAAAAGACTCTGATGATGGGAGGGATTGGGGGCAGGAGGAGAAGGGGACAACAGAGGATGAGATGGCTGGATGGCATCACTGACTCGATGGACGTGAGTCTGAGTGAATTCCGGGAGTTGGTGATCGACAGGGAGGCCTGGCGTGCTGTGATTCATGGGGTCGCAAAGAGTCGGACATGACTGAGCAACTAATCTGATTTGATCAGTATAGAACTTTTCTGCATTATCAGGAAAATGTAAAGGGAAAGGGAAAGGGGAAGTCGCTCAGTCGTGTCCGACTCTTCGTGACCCCATGGACTGCAGCCTACCAGGCTCCTCTGTCCGTGGGATTTTCCAGGCAAGAGTACTGGAGTAGGGTGCCATTGCCTTCTCCAAGGAAAATGTAAAGTTAGGCTCAAATGTTCAAATGTTACTTAATTAAAGTCTAGGCTAACAGTAGCTAATAACACTCCTATTGTGCTTGTCTGCTGTGTTAACTCAGTCCTCACCTCAATTCTATTAGGTTGAAACTATTATTATTCCCATTTTATAGATGAAGAAGACGAGGCCCAAGAGGTTAAGTAGCCAGACCAAAGTTACATAACTAGTAAAACAAGAACCAGGATGCAGATTGAGTCAGCCCCAAGTCCACGTTCTTAACCACTATGCTTATTCTCCCTGCTTAAGTGAGAGCTAAGTGGTTACCAAGAAAAAAAAAAAAACACAAAACTTTCACCTGCCTCCATAAAATTCCAAGAATCAGTTGTGTAGTTATGTTGCAGATTGGGAGAAAAATAAAATATCTGGGATCTATAACATAAATCGCTCTGGAAGACACAGCATATCTTTTCTGCCATCCAGTTTGCTGTAAATCCCACCTGCCAACAGTCCCTCCCTCACAATCAGAAAGACAAATGCATGCTGGAGAAGCCTAAATGCAAGAGAGTCTTATGACATTTTGCTGACGAATAGCGATGAAGAATAAAAAGACAGAAAAAAAACTGAAAAGGTCCTTGAGTTCACATTTCTTAAGCTTCATGTCACCATCTGTTTATGAATATGAAAAGAATTTTTTTCCAGATGGATTGCAATAGAAAAAGAAATATTAGAGTGCATTTCACAAAGTAAATTTATTGTCTTATTTATGAAAATTTTATATATAGATGGGATCATAGTCTAAAATATATTTCTTACTGCAAACAAAAACCCTGATATCTATGCATCCGGTCTAAATCCCCTTTCCTGGGAGATGAGGACCAAGAGACTGAAATAGGATCAACAACCCAAAGAGGACCACACCAAGACACATTGTAATTCAAATGACAAAAATTAAATATTAATTAAATATTACAAATTTCTGATTTTCACTAAGTTTATTTTGATGTAGTAAATGTGTAAATTACATACACATGGATCTGCTGGAGACAAATACCACTGGCAGCTGGATAGCTTGTCAGAGGCGTTTGTTCACAGGAAAAACTTCTTTAGTACAGACTGTAGTATACCTCCAGAGCCTGTGTTTAAACAGCACAAGTGAAAAAAGATCATATTGGGGACAAAAAATAAAAGGTCACATTGGCAAAGTCATCCGTGTTTATCAGCAGTGCATTCAATTTGCCCAGCAGAGGGCACTAAAATGTAATTTAAGCACAATGACCCTTAGCAAAAGTTTACTTGATACAGTCTTGATGGTGAGGTTCTCATAGCAAATATATCTAAAAAGGTCTAGTCTTATAGAATATGGGCATAGGAGGTCTTAAGAACCAATGTAAAAATTTTAATATCAAATTGCAAGGCTAATTTCCGCCATGTTGCCTTGTTGTTGTTCAGTCGCTAAGTTGTGTCCAAAACTCTTCACCACCCCATGGACTGCAACCCACCAGGCTCCTCTGTCCATGGATTTCCCAGGTAATAATACTGGAGTGGGTTGCCATTTCCTCCTCTAGGGGATCTTCCTGACCCAGGAATCGAACCTGTGTCTCCTTGTCAAAATAGAAATGAAAAGGGAATTCCCTGGCAGTCCAGAGGTTAGAACTTTGCATTTTCAGTGCTAGGGACCTGGCTTCAATCCCTAGTAAGGGAACTAAGATCCTACAAGCCTCGCAGCATGGCAAAAAACAAAATAGAAATGAAAACCTTGGTGCTCAGCAATCCCTCTTTGCTTAGCCCCGTCAAGCCAGAGAAATAGATTTCTCAAAAGTTGTAAAATGAAGTCCTTCCAAGTCCTGGAAAGAAGAGCTTCCTTTCTTATTGTCACAGACCTGAAAGGACTCTCATGGATTCGCCCTAAAGCACAGGGTCTGCCCACCTCTGGCGGTCACAGCTGTCATAGCTCACCAAGAACAATCCAGGATGGTAGTCAGTTTGTAATCACAGCGGCATAAAGCTAGTTATCTCAGTCACCCAGGCTCTCCCGCCAGCATGGAGCTAGCAAGTTGCCTGACCTCAGCAAAGCCCAAGGTTTCTGTAGGTCAGAAGCCGGCTGATGAGGTAAGTGGCAGCAAGGGTCATAGGGACCGTGGCCACGAATAATCAAAGACAATCTGGGCTTTTTAAAAGAGACCAGCACAGAGATCCTAGGCAGTTAATCTGGATGGTCAGTAAGCGCCTACTATGGTCACCCCAACCTGGACCCTGGCTGGAGTGCATTTCCATCTGCCTGTGGTACGAGGTGCAGGGTTGTTCTCTGTGCGTTTCTATCAAATCAACAGGGGGAAACAGCAGCCCCAGATACACGTCATTAGAACCTGGTATTATCTTGTCATATCCATTGTCTTCACTCCCCATGCACCTAATCTTTATCCCAAACCTAATATCCTGCTCTTCATTCAAGGGCCTTGCAGCTCCCACGCTCTCAAAAGCTTTTCAACTCCCCCCGCGCCCCCCACCCTCCACAAATTAGAATTCCTTCTCTCCGTTCTGCATCCCATCTCATGGGTAGCTCTTTGTGAGCACACACCACAGTCCACTTTGCCTTGCCTCTGCTTGTGTATCCGTCTGCCTGCCTCCACACTTGCCTCTGGATTGTGACATTTAGAAGGCAGTGATCCAATTTTGTTAATCTGCTGATTCCACCCAGCTCCTACCCTGCTCTGTGTACACAGAAGGTGCTCAATACATGTCTGTTGATCCACTACATGGACATTTTACGATGGTCAATTTCCCTTGTCAACTTAAGAAAGATTTCAAATACACATAAAGGTACCAAGAATAATAAAACCACCCTCAGAGTGGCATTGGTTTCTCCCGAGGCAGTTAGAATCCCAGGCAGTATAGCCTAGAGGTTAGCAACATGGACTTTGGAATCAGAATAAGGTGGTTTGGGATCTCAGCTCTGTTTCTTATTAACTATGGGTTGGGAAGATCCCTTGGAAGAGGATATGGCAACCCACTCCCATGTTCTTGCCTGGAGAATCCCCACGGAGAGAGGAGCCTGGCTGGCTATCATCCCTAGGGTCGCAAAGAGTCTGATGACTGAAGCGACTTAGCACACGTGTCCCCAGTCAAATTTCTTCATCTCTCTAATCCTCAGCTTTCCATCTATAAATTGGGGCTTTAGCAGCAGCAGCAGCAGGAGCTGGATTGCTTTAAGGATTAAATGAGATAATACATGCAAAGCACTGGCCACAGTGCCTGGCACACAAGAATGCTATAAAAGGCAGCCATTGTTAGTGCTGTAAGCGTGACCACAAGCTCCTGTGACCCCAGACACGGTCATCCTAAATGTCAAAAACTATATTGGTGGGACTTCCCTGGAGGTCTAGTAGTTAAGACTTCACCTTCCAACTAAGGGAGGGGGTGGTCAGGGAACTAAGCTTCCACATGCCTCCTGGCCAAAAAACCGAAAACATAATACAGAAGCAATATTGTAATAAATACAGTAAAGAGACTTTAAACATGGTCCATATTCAAAAAATCTAAAAAGAAAAAAAACAAAACAAAAAGTTTACTATTTAAAAACTGATGAGGTGGAGAAAGAGCCTACAGACCAAAAGAAAATTCAGAGACGTATCAATCAGTTACAGCACGTGCTGTGCTAAGTCCCTTCAGTTGTGTCTCTTACATCTCCTGCATCGGCAGGCAGGTTCTTATCACTAGAGCCATCTGGAAAGCCCTAGTTACAGAATAGGGGATCTCATATAGATTTTGAGGGACACTAATGGAACACTGGCTGTGTTGGGATTAAAAAATTACTGTCAGTTTTTTAGGATGTGACAGTGGTATCGCAGCTATGGTTTTTAAACAGAAGAGTACTTATGTTTTAGAGGTGTATCCTGATACCTTCACAGATTAAAATTTATAACACCTGCTTCAAAATAAGCTGTGGTGGAAGAAGGAAGCAAATGATGAAATAAAATTGGCTGTTAATCATAGAAGCTGAGTAGTGGGAACATGGCAGTTCCATTTATTTGAAATTTTGGAGTTTTCCATAAATAGTCTCTTGGACAGCAAGGAGATCAAACCCATCAATCCTAAAGGAAATCAACCCTAAATATTCATTGGATGGACTGATGCTGAAGCTGAAGCCCTGATACTTTGGCCACCAGATGCGAAGAATCAACTCACTGGAAAAGGCCCTGATGCTGGGAAAGATTGAGAGCAGGAGGAGAAGGGGGCAACGGAGGATGAGATGGTTGGATGGCATCACCGACTCAATGGACATCAGTTTGAGCAAACTCTGGGAGACAGTGAAGGACAGGGAAGCCTGGCGAGCTAAAGTCCACAGGGTCACAAAGAGTCAGACACAATTTATCGACTAAACAACAACAAAAAATCAAACTATGACAAAAAATCAAACAATAGCAAATGAAGCAACCGACAAACAACTAATCTCAAAAATATACAAGCAACTCCTACAGCTCAACTCCAGAAAAATAAACGACCCAATCAAAAAATGGGCCAAAGAACTAAATAGACATTTCTCCAAAAAAGACATACAGATGGCTAACAAACACATGAAAAGATGCTCAACATCACTCATTATCAGAGAAATGCAAATCAAAACCACTATGAGGTACCATTTCACACCAGTCAGAATGGCTGCGATCCAAAAGTCTACAAGCAATAAATGCTGGAGAGGGTGTGGAGAAAAGGGAACCCTCTTACACTGTTGGTGGGAATGCAAACTAGTACAGCCACTATGGAGAACAGTGTGGAGATTCCTTAAAAAACTGGAAATAGAACTGCCTTATGATCCAGCAACCCCACTGCTGGGCATACACACTGAGGAAACCAGAAGGGAAAGAGACACATGTACCCCAATGTTCATCGCAGCACTGTTTATAATAGCCAAGACATGGAAGCAACCTAGATGTCCATCAGCAGATGAATGGATAAGAAAGCAATGGTACATATACACAATGGAGTATTACTCAGCCATTAAAAAGAATACATTTGAATCAGTTCTAATGAGGTGGATGAAACTGGAGCCTATTATACAGAGTGAAGTAAGCCAGAAGGAAAAACATAAATACAGTATACTAACGCATATATATGGAATTTAGAAAGATGGTAACAATAACCCGGTGTACGAGACAGCAAAAGAGACACTGATGTATAGAACAGTCTTATGGACTCTGTGGGAGAGGGAGAGGGTGGGAAGATTTGGGAGAATGGCAATGAAACATGTAAAATATCATGTAGGAAACGAGATGCCAGTCCAGGTTCGATGCACGATGCTGGATGCTTGGGGCTGGTGCACTGGGACGGCCCAGAGGGATGGTATGGGGAGGGAGGAGGGAGGAGGGTTCGGGATGGGGAACACATGTATACCTGTGGCGGATTCATTTTGATATTTGGCAAAACTAATACAATTATGTAAAGTTTAAAAATAAAATAAAATTGGAAGAATAAAAAAAAAAAAATCAAACTATGCAGTACTTGCTAGAGTCTGGATGTGAGGCAAGGCTTGGGGCACCAGGGTGTGTCCAAACTTGCACAGAGAAAGAGGCCATCCTCCAAATATTGGTCCCGAATGGCCACCGTGTGTTACAGTGCTGGCGCAGCGTAGGCTGTGAAATGGCAATGACCACACTTTTTCACAATATTGTTTCTGTAAAAGAGATCATTAATTTAGTTTTTGTTCAGGGACTACATTTCCATTAGCTAATAACAATATACTTTCCAACGACCTTTGAATCTAATGAGATTCTCATTAGAGTATCACAGAAGCTTTAGGTAGCCTGTGGTTAAAAAAAGGGGGAGGCAAGTCTGTCTTAAATATTGAACCAATGTCTATAATGTTATACAAACTATAAAGACAGTCTGAATTAACATTTTAAGTCAAATTCTGACATAGGTTGAAGTATTCATAGAACTAAATTAATTACAAATTACCTTTAACAGAACTGCTTACAGATTGGGTGACAGAATATATCAAGATTATTGTCATTACTATTCTATCTGGGATTCCCAGGTTTTTCAGTGGTGAAGAATCCACCTGCCAATGCAGGAGACCCAGGTTTGACCCCTGGGTCAGGAAGATCCCCTGGAGGAGGAAACGGCAACCACTCCAGTATTCTTGCTTGGAGACCAATGGACTATGGAGCCTGGCAGGCTACAGTCCACGGGGTCGAAAAGAATCAGATGTGACTGAGCGCTGAGCACAGCATATTTTATCTAGTTTAATGAAAGAACCAAAATGCTTCATTCGAAAACTTCGTTATGATCCATCTCCTTCTGAGTTCCGGCCTATTTCCTTGAAAAGGATCAATCACATTAAAGTCTCTGTTAATTATTTTTTCCTTTTCAGTACTTACATAAATATAGTCAAATAGCTATAAGAGTACAAAGTAATGGCCCCAGTAGGGCTTCTTGGACTGACCAGTGGACATCGTCTGAGAATGTCCTGCCAGGGCCATGATCCCTAGGGACCTAGGTCCTCAAAGGTAGGATGTGGTTTTCCTATCTCAGAGCACTTTCATCTGCTGTTTTCTTCACCTAGAGGGATTCCCCCTAGATTTTCTCATGGCTTCGTAACTGCTAGTTCTGCCAGTCACTGAGCTCTCAACTCAGATACAAGCTTCCCTGGTCGCTCAGATGGTAAAAGTGTCTGCCTGCAATGTGGGAGACCCGGGTTCGACCCCTGGGTCAGGAAGATCCCCTGGAGAAGGAAATGGCAACCCACTCCAGTACTCTTGCCTGGAAAATCCTGTGGACGGAGGAGCCTGGTGGGCTACAGTCCATGGGGTCTCAAAGAGTCGGACACGACTGAGTGACTTCACTTTCACCACATCACTCACATTTCTTCACAACACTGCTCTAAAATTATTTTGTTTATTGTCTTATTCCTTCTCATTAAAATAGAAACTTCATAAAGAAAAGGAGCTATAATCTTCAAGGCTTTATCTAGAACATCTAGAGTCAACAGGGATTGGCACACATTTTTATTAAGGACCAAAGAGTAGATACTTGAGGATTTATTGACCATAGAGTTCAGTCACAACTACTCAACTCTCTCATTATGGCATGCAAGCTACCATAGACAATATGTAAGTGTATGGACAAGGCTGTGTTCTAATAAAACTTTATTTACAAAGAACAGTCAGCTGGCCAGATTTGGCCTATGGCTGTAGTTTGCCAAACTTTGCTCTAGAATATTGTATTGGAATGTAGTACTCAGTGTTGGTCACTCAGTCATGTCCGACACTTTGCCACTGTCCATGAAATTCTCCAGGCAAGAATACTGGAGTGGGTTGCCATTTCCTTCTCCAGGGGATCATCCGAACCCATGTATCAAACCCGGGTCTCCTGAATTGCAAGCAGATTCTTTACTGTTTGAGCCACTAGGGAAGCTCCACAGTATTCAGTAAATATTTTTAAATGAATGAACGTACATTTTTTTTTCACCTAGACTGATACAAAGAAATGATTCAGTTCAGTTCAGTTGCTCAGTCGTGTCTGACTCTTTGCAACCCCATGGACTGCAGCACACCAGGCTTCCTTGTCCATCATCAACTCCCAGAGCTTGCTCAGACTCACAGTCCATCGAGTCAGTGATGCCATCCAACCATCATCTACTTGTTACTCCACAACAACCAAACAACAATGTATTGTTTTGTCATAAATCCTTAGCCCTGGTAATCCTGAGTAAAAGATGCACTAAATTGTTGGAGGTAATCAAGCAGCACCAGTGTGGCTTCATCTGGTTTTACTCTTATTTTTCAGACTGATAGTCTTGGGCTACACCCAGCACGCTCCAAAGAAGGAACCCAGAAACAGCAAAAGAGACATCCAAGTCTTAAAGGACGGGGGACCTCACAAGTCTAAAACAAAAGGTCCTGGAGCAATACCCCCACCATGGATAGCAAAGGGCAGGCAGAAAGCAACAACAACCTTCACGCCTCAGGCAAGAAAGAAGCTACCATTTCTTGGCGAAACTGATGGCAGGGTGGCTCATCAGTTACCAGGGAAACAGGCAGCTGGGAAGGGGGCAAGCACAGAGGCACTTAATGATTAAGCCCTGTAATTAAGAGGGTTGGTTAATCAGATGAGTGAAGTGGGACTGGTCAAGAAGGGGATGCTGCTGCTGCTGCTAAGTCGCTTCAGTCGTGTCCGACTCTGTGCGACCCCATAGATGGCAGCACACCAGGCTCCCCCATCCCTGAGATTCTCCAGGCAAGAACACTGGAGTGGGTTGCCATTTCCTTCTCCAACAAGAAGGGGATACAGAGTGAGCAAAGAAACAGCCACCTTGAATGGCCTGACCATATACACCAGGACAGAGCTTTCTTTACACAAAGGCAGAGCATATGGCCATGGAAAGAATATGATTTCTAGGGTCGGTTTCTATCGTTCGCCAAAAAACACAAACACTCTGAAGAAAAGCAGACTGATTTAAAGTCACAATAAATTATAAGTTGAGTGATCCATACAAGAGAACAAGTAATAAAATAAAAATCTTATAAAAGCATATTTATTGCATATTAATTATGGACAAATGAATGGGAATTCATGTTATCTCTGGTCAGAACGTGAAGATACGATCCCAGTTCCGTGTTAACAGGGGTAGAACCATTTCCTTTTTCTATTTAATGAAATAATTAGTGGGAAAAAGAATACCTTCTGGCATTTGCCATCTCCTATGTTCCTTTATTGTAGCGACAAGAAAAGCCGTAATTTATTTTAAGTGATGGATAATAATATATCCGTGACATTTTAGACCTCCTTCTGGACCTGTGGGCTGATAAATATTTTAAAGTAATAAACAAGAATTATCAGACCAAATGGGAAGTATAAATCAAAATTTAAGGGTTTACACATGTGAACCTGGTGTTCTTTGCAAGGTATAGATGACATCAATGGTATAATTTCTACAAGCAAAGAGCAGAACGCTTAGCGGCTAGCTGTCACACTCTCCCCCCCTTCCCCCAACTCCGCCATCTTGTTAGAAAAATAAGACTAAATCCTTCCAGAGATGACGGACTTGTGTTCTCAGAATGTGGTCCATGGCCTACGTGCCTGCATCAGCCTCACTTGTTATGCTTGTTAAAAATTTGTATTCCTGATCTGCAGCTGAGAGCAGCTTGATGCATCCAGGTCTCTGTAGTTGATTAAATCCTCAGGTGCAATTTATACACAATAATGTCTGAGAATACGTTGAGAATTCACACTGCGTTACAGTAGATTAATCATACAGTGACACTGAGCCAGTCTTTTCCTAGTTGAAGGTCCAAAGAATGTGAGAACCATTTTTGTGGATTTAAAATTATAAAATAATACGTGTTAAAAAAAAAAACCCTGAAAAATTAAAAAATATTAAGACAAATCATTTCATAATACGGCTATTGGGGGGAAAAACAATTTGGGGTGAGTACTGGGGTGAATTTCCTTCCCACACACATTTTTAATTCAAGGAACAAGACCATCCTCTTGAGCCAGAGCCTCGCGAGACAAGGGATCTCCTGCGGAGACTGACCAGCTCCCGACCTCATCCCCGAAAGGAACCGGACTGACCCCTCCATCTGACCGCTGCATCCCGAGTGGGAGCCTTCATCTGCCTTTAACGTGTGCTTGAAAGCCCTGGAGCCGAGTCAGCGAAGGACGAACGACGACGTCCTGGCCCCCTGCAGCCCCCACTTGCCCCAGATCGGCTGCGCTGGCAGCCTCCGGGGCTGGGGGTGGGTGAGACCGGGGTACAGCCGGCGGGGTACAGCCGGCGGGCGATGCCTCGGGTCCTGGCTGAGCCTCCGCGAACGTTGAGCATCCGAGCGCAGCGGGCGCCCGCGGGGCCTGCACCTCGCCGCCCGGTCGGTGGGGGCGCCGGTGTGTATGTGTGTGTTTGTGGCGGGAGCCGGGCCTGCACATCGCCGCCCGGCCGGCAGGAGGCGCCGGTGGCGGGGGGTAGCCGCCGCCGCCTGGCCCGCGCGCCCCTCCCCCGCCGGCCCGCACGCGCGGCGTTCCGCGAAGCCCGGGCGAGGGGCTGGGCGGGGCGCGGCGGGCGCCCGAAACGGCCCTGCGGCGGGGGGCGCGCGCGCGAGCCCGAGGGGGCGGGGCGGCGGGGGCGCGCGGCGCGCGGGGGCGGGGCGGCGGGCGCGCGCGGCGGGAGCGCGGGCAGAGGGACGCCGGCTACCCTGGACAGCGCACCGCCGGCCGCCGGGGTCGCCGCGCCTCCGGCCATGGTGAGTGGGCGCCGCGCGCCTCTCGCCGCCGCCGCCGCCCCCTTCCTCCTTTCCGCCACCGACGCGCGGGGCGGGAAGGGGGCCGAGCGGCCGGCGGCGGCGGCGGCGGCGCGGGGGGCTGCGGGTTCGGCCGCTGGAACCCGTCGCTGTCGGCGGGCCGCGCCGCGCGGGCCTGGGGAGGGGGCGGCGGACGTTTGGGGGCGGGGGGCGCGCGGGCCGCGCCCGGGCTCGCCGTGTCGCCGGCTCCGCGGTCCCGCCCGGCCCCTCCGGCGCCCGCCGCCGCGTCCAGTCCCCTGTTGCATGCACGTGCCCTCCGCGCCGCCCCCCTCGTCCCGCGGCGGCCGCTCCGGGTCCGGGGGACGGCGCCCCGCTTCGCGCGGGACCGGCCCCGCCGCGGGACTCACGCCGGCTCCCGGGCGCTAACGGTTGAATTCCCGCCTGCACGGAGCCTGCAAGCGCCGGGGGTGTGTCTGCGCGCGGCCCCCCCAGGTTTGCACGGCGGGGTTGGGGCGGGGTGTCCCCGTGTGAACCGGGGTGAGCGGGCCTCTCTGCTCCGTTCTTCTCCCCCCGCAACCGCTGTCTCCGCAGGCTCCGGCTCATTTCCCAGTTTACGAGGCTTTCTGCTGGATCTTAGGCTTAGTTCCCGGAGAGAAAGGGGCGTGTGTGTGTGTCCCCGCGTGTCCCTGACCCAGGCATCGCTCGAGACTGTTGGTGGCAGAGCCCTATTCTGTGACTCCAAAAAAAAAAGGAAAGTGTGCGGGGAACTCAGATGTGAAGTCTCGTACGTCCTCGGTGGCCCCTGTTTATCTTTGCTTCTCTCCTCCCTCCCAGATGGTCCCCTCTCCCCCACTTCAGGGCTCGTTAAAAGAAGGCGCATCTCCTTTCACCCCGCTCCAGCTGACACCAGTCAGTCCTAGATTTTTGTCCACCCTCTCCCCTTTCGGGCACACGCAATCTCCCTGTGGACGGAGGAGCCTTCTTTTTTGGCCACTCACCGCAGTTCGTAGGACCCTAGTCGGCTTCATTTTCTCCCTGCCTGAAGCATCTCTATTGTTTAACACACTCTCTATTTAGTTTATGGACTTTCTTGAATGCGTTCCCCACCGGACTGTCAGTTTCGGTAGGGCAGAGTTGGGGTTTTTATTTTTATTTTTTGTCATTTTGTTGACTGCTCCATTCCTGGTGCCTGCACAGATGCCTGGCCAATCGCCAGTGCTCCGTAATCTGAAAAAAGTAGCCCAGTAAAGGAGCATACTGATGCTAATGTACAAATAAGAAACAGCAGCACGACTATAGGTTTATCTATTCAATTAACAGTTGTAATGATGAGAATCACGGGTGATGTTGAGAGGAGACATGCTTTTGGATGAGAGGGACTCAGTGTGGTGGCCCTTGATGGTAAGAGTAGAATTGGCCGAGCTTTTGGTAGCTTGGCACCTGGGTGGACAAAGGGTTTTTAGGGCTAACTGGCTGTGTCCTTCCGGTCCTGAACCTTTGCTCCAAATTATTATGAATTACAACGAGTGAGGGAAATGTCCAAGAAAGTCTCCTTAACTGAATGGAAGAATCAGGGGAACCTAAAAAAGCCAGAATAAAGGGCAAGCTGATACTGCCTGAAGACAAGCGTTTTTCAGAAACTTTGGGTCTTCAGAGAATTATTTCACTTGTAAATGTCCAAATCCGAGTCTTCCCACTTGGAAAAAAAAAACGATGCTGAGTGTGTGAAACTTCAGGGTTTATAAGGTAGTGGTTTGGTTCAGAGACACCCCTCTGGATCCAAGTCCAACATGAACAGTCTCTTAAGGTGTGTCTGCTAATTCATCTTACTCCAAAACCCGTTTTTCTTTCAAGTTCCGTTTTTTCCACTTCCAGAGTATAAATTTATGGTAATGCTTTGTTTAAAGCCTGGGAAAGTGTGCTTTTATAGTCTGAGCCAAACTGCTTAATCTACCTGGTTAATGCTTAATCATTTCTGTAAATGATGTGATTTTAACCATCATTGTGCAAGTCTGTGGTTCTGACTACTGTCTTGCCCACATAGGTAGTAAAAAATTTAAGATAAACAGGAAAGAAAATTTTCTTTCTAATTAAAAACTAGCAACCAACTAAACCAAATATAAGATATCTCATTTTTATGCAAGTTTATATTTTTAGGAGATTTTGCTATGTATGACTCCAGTCAAAATATCAAGCCATTTTTTTCTTTTCTTCAAAAGCATATCAAATCCATTTTAAACGCATCCAGTTGGGTAAGCTTACTTTTTGGTTCTCCAACAAAAGGCTGAAATTTTAGCTCCCTCCAAGACATGTTTTTTTTTTTTTTTTTAGTTAAGATATAATCGATCCCTTCAAAACATGTTAATCACAGTTTTGGAGTCTTGTCTATCTAGTCATCTTCAGGAGGCAGGGCCCTTCTGGTTAGAGTTAGTTGCGTCCAGGATCACCTGCCTTGGACACGCTCTGTGTACAACCTAATTCAGCAGGTTTGGGTGTTAGGTGTAGACGTTGACTGAAGGCACGGAGCCGCACTGGAAGGTCTTCTTTAGGCTCAACATAGACAAAGGAGGTCAAATTGCTGCTGCTAAGTCGCTTCAGTCGTGTCCGACTCTGTGCGACCCCATGGACTGCAGCCTACCAGGTTCCTCCGTGCGTGGGATTTTCCAGGCAAGAGTACTGGAGTGGGTTGCCATTAGTTCCCATAATTCTGAAGTTACAAATTTGCTCACTTGTGTTTTTTCTTAACCTTGGAATTAGGACATTGCTGGTATTTCACCAGCTCTTAACAATGAACTATTATAATAAATTGCTAGTTTAAATACAGCCATTTAAAATTTAACAATTTAATAGCAGAATATCAATTGTTCTGGGGTTGATGTAGCAATTTGGAACCTGAGACGTGGACTCAACTTTGGGTTTGAATTCCAGCACAGCATTTAACTGTGACCTTGGGCAGATTAACTTCTCTTGGCCCCAGCTTTTTATTCTGTGAAAAAAAGATGCTAATGTTATTCCATAAGGTTGTTTCGGAGAAGGCAATGGCACCCCACTCCAGTACTCTTGCCTGGAAAGTCCCATGGATGGAGGAGCCTAGTGGGCTGTAGTCCATGGGGTCGCTAAGAGTCAGACACGACTGAGCAACTTCCCTTTCACTTTTCACTTTCCTGCATTGAAGAAGGAAATGGCAACCCACTCCAGTGTTCTTGCCTGGAGAATTCCAGGGACGGGGGAGCCTGATGGGCTGCCGTTTATGGGGTCGCACAGAGTCGGACACGACTGAGGCAACTTAGCAGCAGCAGCAAGGTTGTTTGAGGAACAAATAAGATAATGCACTTGATGTGGCTCATTTAGTGCTGCGCATGTTCAGTAAATGTTAACTGTTATAATGACGTGTTTTTTTTTCTTTCTCGCATATGTGTTTGCAGTTCAGACCCTCCTAAATGATGTATGTGATTCTTCTCAGAATTCTCTTCCCCTTATGTGGTCCTAAAACATTCCTAGTATTGTTCTGTATGCATGCCTTCCAGGAGAAATATAATGCAGGCCATATGTGTGATTTAAAATTTTCTACTAGTCACTTTAAAAAGTAAAAAGAGACAGGTGAAATTAATTTTTAACATATTTTTAACCTAATTCACAAAAATGGTATTTCAACATGTAGTAAGTGTAGAAAACAGTGGGTGCTTTTTTTTTTCCATGTGTAATCTTTAAAATGTGGTATGTGTTTTATGCTTGGAACTTGTTCCATTCAGCCTCACCACGATTTCTCAATAGCCACACATGACATGGTTCGAGGTCGAGGTTACTGTGTTAGACAGAACAGCTCTGGGGTGATCCACACCTTCCAGATGTACCTCCTGTCTGCTGGGCCCTTTGCACTCGCAAGAACCTCCCTGCCACCTTAAACCCAGCATTACTGAAAGAGAGCTCCTCGCCTTTCAGACTTGCCTCTGGTCGCTCTTGCTGTTAGTAATTCCACCAGCTCCGGCATCTACGGTGTCAGAAATCTGATTCTTACTCTTTCTCTCTTCTTTGTGTTGTTTATCGTCTAATCTCATATTTTAACTTGAAAATGTCTTTCACTGTCTCCAGCCCCTTTTCCACTATTGCTTTTTCTCCAGGTTTCCTCTTCTGTTGTCTGATTGTTTCTTTACTTGATGCTTGTTCTTTCATCATCGTTTTCACGTAGCTCAATGCTGGGGGCTCTCTCCTAATATTTTCACTCCCTCCCACCTCCCCAGCCCCCTGCTTCCCTTCCCCAAGCCTGCCTCTCTCTCCAAACCACCAGCCTCCACACCCTGTCCATTCCTTCACTGGCTGTTTTTCGTGAGTCACAAATGGTTTCCATTTGATCGCTTCTTTCCGTGTTGAACATCTTTTCCTTTATCAAATATCCAAAGAAATAGACTTACTTTAACTGATGATGTGATATTAAAATGAACCATCCAAGAAAAGCAGCACAGGTAGAGGGAGGAGAAATATCAACCACAGGCCGCGAAAAGGATGTTATTGTTGAGCTTCATCTACTTTCTAAGAACTGTCAATGGACCCGCTTAATAGCAGCAACCAGCACATCAGTGATGACACCCTGCCTTTCTCAGTGCCCTAGCGGGACAGGGCACCGCCCTCTGTGCCTGGAGAGCAAGGGCACAGAGCAGAAGAAAGGCCTGAATGGGGAGCCAGGAGCCCTAGCCTCTCGTCCTGGGTCTGTCGTGGACCAGCTCGGTGCCCTTGACCAGGTTACTCTGGGGCACTGGTTATTCATCAGCAAAATGGGCTCCTCTCGTTTTCACAAGATGATTTTGTCAGAAGCAAATGGGGCCTTTACACTGGCTGTTCTCTCTGGCTGGGTGTTTCCTCTGCGAGCTGTGTGGTTGTCTTCCTAATACCTTCTTAGTTGGGCTTACCCTAACATCACTATTTAAAACTGGAGCCTGCTCTCGGCCGAGTTACATGCATCTCCTTACGGCTCTCTGCTTTTTCCATAACACTACAACTTTATAATTTACTCATTTACATAGCCCTGGGACTCTTCTGATCATTTATTACGTTGTGTGCTTTCTTGTCCTTCCTACATGAAGGCAGGCTTCGCAAGGCCAGGTGTCTGTCTGCGTTGCTCAGTGACGTAGCTCAGGCACCGAGCCTAACCCCTGACGGTCGGTGAACGCTGAGCCACTGTTGACCAAGTGCTGGCAGGTTCTGCTGGCTCCCCGAGCAGTGCTCCTGTCTCCTTACGTCCCATTTCCCACCTGTCGAGGACGAATTGGGAAACGAACTTTTGCTTTGCAGACATATCCACAGTAACTTACTTCAAAGGACAGTCTCTTAATGCGTTTAAAATCACCACCATTCAGTTTAGGCCTGTTTGAGCAATATAGATACTTCACCAAGGCACAGACGCCTGAGTGACCTGTTAGTAAATGATCATGTGTGTGTATTCCCACATCTGTATTATACTTCATAATCGTTATATTTATGGAAGGTTAGGTTGTTTCTAAATAGGGAAACCTGTAATTTCATAAGTTCTTATTGAAATCAAAATGTGTGTGCATTTCTGTAATTCTGCTTGCATTTCATAATTTGTAGACCAGGCCAGATTATATTGTTTTTACATAATGAAATCTATAATTATAGATTTAAGTTCTATAATTATACAATTAAGTTCTTTAAAAACGAATAGTTTAATAATATAAACAAAGTGATCATGCATAAATTTACTGAATAATTACATATGTTGCCTTTTTTTGGCTTTGAGTTATCACTTCAATGCACTACAAGTATAGTAATATTCTATAGTTATTAATCAGTAAGATTTTTTTAATGCATTTTTACACACATTATCTGGTTTGAAGCCTCACAAAAGACTTTTGAGAGAGACAAGTCCTGTAGACTCTACCAATTTACAGGTGAGAAAATTGAGTTTCAAACAAGATAAATGATTTACTCAGGATCACATACTACAGGTAACAAAACCAGGCACAAGCCTTCTGACTCCAAAAATGTCATCTCTTTTGCTAATCCTTATATCCTTATCCTAGAACCAGCGCAAATGTACTCTTCTCATACAAATATGATGAAAGAAGAGCTGTTTCTTGTTACTGTAGATGAGAAGGGAAAAATCAGAATGACTTCCCCATGTAATTTTTTTCTCATAAATTAAAAGAATAGGTAGGTAGATGGATAGAGATATACATACACACATACATTCAAAAGTAATGAGTATACATAAAACCTAAAAGTCTGTTTCATTTGTATGGAAATGGAGCACATAAGAGAAAGCCATTTTAAATGGAGGTGATCATGAACAATATATGTGTGTATCAAACCTAATCTACTTACCAGTATAATAAATATGGAAACACCTGAATAGTAGATAATTAATTTACAAAGGAAGTAAAGTCTGTTTTTGAGTAGAATGACTGCAGTGTTGAGACATCACTCAGACCAACAGCAACTCTGCACAAGAATTTTTGGTTCATAATGAGAGTTCACCATTTGGGTTTATTTCCAATACTTAAACAATGTGCTGATTTTTCTATAAGGCTCAGTAGAATTTGGTTACTAGAATTTTCGAGTTTAATAACACATGCTATGGCGACTTGGGAGACTGTAATTTTTTTTTTTTTGACCAGGTTCAAAAAGTTTATTGACCATTATGCTGAAGAGTTAGGTTAAAAATTAACTCGCGCCTTTCAAGAAGAAATCAGAAGGTGTGTATAAGGCAAAAATCAGTGAGGCCACTTGAGTTTTCCGGAGGGCTCAGCCTGAGAGCGACTCTCCTCTCTGCCTCTGGGGGGTCCATGTGGGGCTCACCAGGCACCGTGGGAAGGAGGGCCGCTGCGCTTCGACTTTCTCAAAGGCTTTCGTCCCAGGAAGACACCCTCTCTTGGAGCCAGCAGCTTCCTTGATTTTTGGAAATTACAGATTTCATGGCTGTTTAATGTCGGTGAAGTTATGCCTGAGAGAGGGTGTCTTGGGTTGTCGGCAAAATACTCTGCTGTCAGAATTGTACCTGGAAGCTGTTTCACATCCCTTCTCTCCACGGGCTGAAGAGTTGTTAGTTCTTTGTATATTCAAGGAAAGCATTGCTGTCCTTTGGCCTCTTATCTATTCCAATTCCTAAAAAGGAATGGCATGTGTCACAAGTCATCTTGGGATTTACTGGCTAAAATCTGTTTCAGACTCAAAGCACACTGCCTTCCCTACTGTGTTTCTTCAGCAACGGTGTCATGCTTACCTTGACCCCTTCAAGATCCTGCCTCTCCTACTAAAATGTTTCTGTGGTTTTTTGGTTTCTTTGTAAATTAGATTTCAGTTCAGTTCAGTCGCTCAGTTGTGTCTGACTCTTTGCGACCCCATGAATCGCAGCACGCCAGGCCTCCCTGTCCATCACCAACTCCCGGAGTTCACTCAGACTCATGTCCATCGAGTCAGTGATGCCATCCAGCCATGTCATCCTCTGTCGTCCCCTTCTCCTCCTGCCCCCAATCCCTCCCAGCATCAGAGTCTTTTCCAATGAGTCAACTCTTTGCATGAGGTGGCCAAAGTACTGGAGTTTCAGCTTTAGCATCATTCCCTCCAAAGAAATCCCAGGGCCGATCTCCTTCAGAATGGACTGGTTGGATCTCCTTGCAGTCCAAGGGACTCACAAGAGTCTTCTCCAACACCACAGTTCAAAAGCATCAATTCTTCGGCGCTCAGCCTTCTTCACAGTCCAACTCTCACATCCATACATGACCACTGGAAAAACCATAGCCTTGACTAGACGGACCTTTGTTGGCAAAGTAATGTCTCTGCTTTTCAATATGCTGTCTAGGTTGGTCATAACTTTCCTTCCAAGGAGTAAGCGTCTTTTAATTTCATGGCTGCAGTCACCATCTGCAGTGATTTTGGAGCCCAGAAAAATAAAGTCTGACACTGTTTCCACTGTTTCCCCATCTATTTCCCATGAAGTGGTGGGACCGGATGCCATGATCTTCGTTTTCTGAATGTTGAGCTTTAAGCCAACTTTTTCACTCTGTTTCACTTTCATCAAGAGGCTTTTTAGTTCCTCTTCACTTTCTGCCATAAGGGTGGTGTCATCTGCATATCTGATGTTATTGATATTTCTCCTGGCAATCTTGATTCCAGCTTGTGCTTCATCCAGCCCAGCATTTCTCATGATGTACTCTGCATGTAAGTTAAATAAGCAGGGTGACAATATACAGCCTTGACATACTCCTTTTCCTATTTGAAACCTGTACCATAAATCTTTTTCTCTTTACAATTTAAAAGTAAGTGGATTTGTCCCTGTTGTAACAGATTTCTGAAAAGAACACTGATCTTAGTGGTGCTTGCTTTGTGTAAGATAGAACAGGTGTCTGTCATAGTCGTAAGTCTTTGGTGCACACTTTGCGAATTGATAGAATTGCATTGATTTTTGGAATTGCATTAAGTTTTCTTTTGATGAAAAGAGAACTGTTCTCTACATCGAGTGCCATGTTCTTTAAAATTGACATCAAGGAGACATGGCCGTACATGCCTCAGTGAGCCTTTGAGCAGGTATGCCCACTGGTCATTCATCTGGCACGTGGTCGTAACAGGCAGTGTGCTCGGCACTGTCAGTCAGCCGCGCAGCGGGAGACTCCTGGGTCCTCCAGCAGGAGCGTATGCCCAGGTCAGCAGCCGAGACAACCAGTCACTCAGGCCAGTAAATGTGCTTTATGTAACATTTTATCCAGTAAGAAGACTTACATGATAAGGTGAATAGTTGTGTTAGTAAAAAAAAAAAAAATCTAAACCCTGCAATACAAGGCACGTTTGCTTCAATATCAGGCCAAGAATGTGATCAGGACCAGGAGGTGGCTGGTAACTGAAGAGCCGGAAATCATCAGGGTTGATAAAACTGAGGTCAGGATTTGAGTCTGTGACACCAGTGTACTCAGAAGAGGAGGCAATTCAGTGAGAGGGAAAAACATCAAACCCATCATCGGAGAGCTAGCATGGGTGGAAGGAGCAGGAATTTTAAATGTACATGCCCAGACTTGGTGAAGCCACACGTGCGGACTCAATCTGAATGCTGGCTGTGGAATCTGTTTGCTTGGAATCTCGTGTACATGAATGTGGAAGCTAGTGTTCTAGATGGAGTTCTCAAGGAACGAGGGACACTTCGTAGCAAAGGTTAGTGTATGATCATAAAGGTGTTGGGGGTCAACACTGGATCTTGAGTAGGTTGGATTTTAGTAGGTAGGAAAAAGGAAGGTAGAATTGAACATTCCATCTAGGGATATAACTTGGTAGGGAAGCAGAAAGCAATAACAAGTGCATTTGAGTAAAAGCTGTATGCTATGAGCAGCTCGTGGACAAGGACACATCTTTGCCGAGCCTAGCACAGAACGGGTGCTCAAAAAGAGTTGAGTTGGAAGGTTAGAGACCAAGGGGATTACGGGATGAATCGAGCCAGATTTTGAAGAGTCTTGAATCTGAGGCTGGGAAGTGTCTTCTAGATTTTGTAAACTGGATTTTGGAATGGAGAGCCAAATGATGAAAGCATTGTTTAGGAAGATTAAGCTGGTTTCCATAACAGCTGGGGCTGGAAGAGCCTAGATAAGGAGGTTATAAGGGGGCTAGTTCAGTGCGTTAGTTCTCTTATTTTCATGTTGTCAACTTTTGAAAACAACTCTTTCACCACACACTTCTAGGTTCAATTCTCTACTCCATTTATCTCATCTATAAAATATATATAGTAACATAAGATGAATATTAGATCAAATAAGATAATATATAAGGCCCCTCTTAACATATAAGCTAGCCAAGAGTAAATACTCAAAACTGGTGGCTGTTGCCCACAGAAACTTCATCATATTCATATTTACAAACCTAACTTTTCTCTGTGCTTGGGATAGAGATCTTTTAAAATCTAACTTGATTGATATATTTACATTAAAAAGTTTTTCATATTCCTGAGATTTTAGTTTTGACATTCAGGACTTTTTCTGGAGAGAATTAAAAAGTGATAAAGACTTTATTCTTTGTCCTTTTCTTTAGGCTGCATGAATTCTGTTAAATAGTGAAAAATGAAAGGTAAACTGTGTTCTCATCTTAGAGCAGTTTTTCTCAATGATTCTCACCCACAGATGCAGTCACATAACTGAATGTATTTTGAAAACTGTTTAATGGATTTGAAGTACCATTTTGGAACCTGCTAAGAGTGCCATGTAATCAGATTAAACTTCAGCTATTTTCCCAACTGCCCACATCAAATTGCCTGTGTCTTGAGCCTCTTAATTGTGCTTAATCTAATGCCTTAACCCTTACAAATGTACAAGAAAACAGATCTTCCGTGCTCTGGCTTTGCCACCAGATTGCCATTACTTCACATACTAAAACCCTAAATATAGCTGATTCTTGGATTGGTATGTTGTATTACAAATCATGAGGAAAGAATATATCATATATATATGATATACATGATTTTATATATTTACTGCTTCTTTTCCTAATTTTCCCCTATCAGTTTAGTAGTGGAAATTGATTAGAAATTTTAGTGTATTTGTAAAACCAAACAAAATAGGTGGACGATATGGGGCTTATTACTTTTCATGATCTAGGAGAGGACAGTGTTAGAAGAGGCTAAGATTAGGTGAGAAAAGTCGAAGACTCGTGGGGTGTGTTGCAGGCAGGGAACAGACCCATCTGCCTGGCATGAAGTTGTTGCTTAGAGGACTGGTTCAGGCGAGGCTGGAGGAGGACTTTGAACCAAGGGAGGGAAGTCTCCAGGTTGCTGGTCCATGATGCCCTCGCGCATGAAACCCTTTCCTACCTAACAGTTACTTTGCCTTGTATGGTTCATTCTTTTTTAAAAAGAAAAAATAGGATAATTCTACCTTCAGTGCGTGAGCAACCTTAGAAGAACTTTCCACAATGTCCCTCACAGTGATAATCATAACACGACGTATTTGTATGCTTTTCAATTTACAGAACACGTTCACAGCATCTCAGTTGTAGGTTAATTGCTTAGTTCATGATCTGCCTTCCCCTCTGCAGTATAAGGTCTGTAAGGGCAAGAACTTTGTACATCCTGCTTACCGCTGCAGTTGCCACACTAGGATGGTGCCAGTATGCAACAGATACCCAAAGAATACTCGCTGGATAAACGGTCAGATGTGTCCAGCAAGAGGAACCAGACTTGGGTTGTTTTATTCAGAGTCCTATGACTAGTACATGGTGGTTTGAGGATTGAAGCCCACTCTATACCTGCGTCTCATCCACCATCGCTTGTTTCATTATAGTAATTGACTTTCCTGCTACCCGTGGTAATTTCAGCAAGACTGAAAAATCACAAATCATAGAAAGTGACAGGTTTGATCACATCAAAATGTTAAATTTTGACATGGCAGAAGACACTATTAGGCAGAGATTTAAAGAACAAGCAACAGACCAGGAGAAGGTATTTGCCATCTGTGTAAGAGTGTAGATTGTTATATAGATGACTTACATAAACTCAGTAGATGAAGGCTTCCCAGGTGGCTCAGTGGTAGAGAATCCGCCTACCGATGCAAAAGACACAGGAGATACGGGTTCAATCCCTGGGGCGGGAAGAACCCCTGGAGGAGGAAATGGCAACCCATTCCAGTATTCTTGCCTGGAAAATCTTATGGACAGGGGAGTGTGGGGGGTCCATGCGATTGCGAATAATCGGACATGACTGACCACGCACACATAAATGCAAACAACAGATAAGCAACCTGTTAGAAGCATAGATGGGCAGCCGTTATTAATGGCAGCTCACTGCAGGGGAATCCACAAGTCAATAAACATTGAAAGGCATGCACAACCGCAGTAGTAATAAGGAAATGCAAATTAAAGCCAAGCAACACACATGAACTTGACAGAAACTTAAAAATGCTGACAGCAAATCCTGTAACTTTTCGTAGAGCACTATGGTAGTTTTTACCAAAATCAGAAATTTTAATAAACAACATGGCAATTCCCAGAGAAATTCTCGCTTATAAACACAAGGAGACTTGTATAAAGCATCATCATTTGTAATAGCCCCCAAACTGGAAATAACCTATAAAGCCTAAAAAACCTATAATGCATAACATTATAGAATATTCATATGATGAGATACATACAGCAGTTACAGTGAGTGAACTGGAATAGATGAAGCTGCAGAAATCAAGTATAATTTATATGCACCCTTAAAATGTACAAAAACAATGTGATTTTTGTTTGAATATCTATAAATATATAAAAAATGGACAAGAAGGCCTTATATCAAAACGATTGCAGTGGTTATATCTGAGGAGGGAACAAGGGACTCGGGGTCAGGGAGGCATACAAAGGGAAGGGCGACTTTATCAATTATGTTTTATTTCTCTATTCCCAGCACCTGCTAGGTGTATTCGGTAAATACTGAATTAGTTTTAAAAGATTTGAAACAAATGTGATAGTTTTAACACGTGATACTTATTTTACTCTTCTTTACCTTTTTATGCCTTTCCGTTTTTTTCTTAAGTTGAAAATGGATGTGGGATCTGCATTAGAGATCGGATATGAATAGCACATGTAGGACAGATGAGCTGCAAGACAGGATGGTCTTCTGTTTTCTGAGACCCTAGTCCATCCTTTTTGGCTGGCGGAACCAACTCTGAAAGAAAGACCTTACAGGGTCAGACTCGGTCGCCATGCGGTTTTAGAGGACTAAAGGATAAGCTGCAGATGGGCCTGTTTGTTCTCAACATTCATCAGAGGAAGAAGGGTGTTTTCCCAGGAGCCATAAATAGCCAAACACCAACAATAGCACCTGATCACACTTAGTAAGCCAGAGCTCCAGGAACTCTCAGGGGAACCTTTCCTGTATTTACTCATCCTCAGGGCAGGCCTGTGAGGTGGTACCAACACCTCCTTTTAGCAGACAGGGAAATCGAGGCAGGCTGGGGAGAGACGCTCGTGTGTCCTCTCAGGAGGCCGTGGGGAGGGACTCTGAACGCCTGCACGCAGCAGCTGTTCGCTCTCTCTAACTGCTAACTTAGGCAGTGCTGTCTCTGCGAATATTCACGTTGAATATCCCTTGGGTCCTTTTCCTGTGTTATAACTCAAACTAGAATTTCGTTCCTCTCCTTTTACACTACTGCACTTCCTCTTCTAATTTTTTGAAAAAGGACCATTAAAAAAATTTTTTTTAAAAGACATCACTGTTGAGATAAGCCTAAATTCAAGAAGGGCCATTTCTCCTATGACATCACTCCCTCTAGATGATCCAAGGGTGATGGTGGAGAAGAGACACAGACGTGACAGTGTGCTGCTCAGTGGGGGCCTGAAAATGCAGGGAATGAATGAACACCTGTTAAGCGTCTGCTTCAGGCGCAGGCCCATCACAGATGCTTTCACAGATATGACATCCGCTAAGCTTCACATAAGTTAGGATACTTATTTTATAGATAGCAAAGATGTTACTCTCAGATGATTATCTTGCCCAAGGTTATACAACTACTTAGTGTCAGAACCAAGACTAGAACCCTTGTAAAACTCCCATTCTTTCCAAGGAACCACCCTGAATGCCATGCTGTCTCCTTTAACATAACCCCCACACACACAAGACCCAGGATTGGCTAAAAATAATCACCAGCTGAGTGGGTGGCAAGAAGGCACAACATTCCTCTAAGCAGAGGGTAGTGGTTCATCATTTATTAGCTCATGGAAGTTAGACAAGTCGCTTTACTTCTCAAAGCCTCACTTTCCTGCTCTGTTGAAGGAGGTGAAAATACCTATTTTATAGAGTAGCTGAAAGAATTGAGTGAGATAATAGTATCTAATATCCCCAATAAATACAACAGCTTATTCCTGATAAACACATTCCATTTTCATTTATTACTGCAATTATTATTATCTGTGTGTGTGCTGTGTGCTCAGTCGTGTCCGACTCTCTGCAACCCCATGGACTGTAGCCTACCAGGCTCCTCTGTTCATGGGATTTCCCAGGCAAGAATACCGGAGTGGGTTGCCATTTCCTCCTCCAGAGATCAAACCGATCCTAGGAGATCAAGCCCATGTCTTACCGACCCAGGGATCAAACCCACGCCTTAAGTCGGCAGGCAGATTCTTTACCACTAGCACCACCTGGGAAGACTATTATCATCTAGTTTCTATAATGAAGAAATCAGTGATATTGGAGGTAATTCTGAAATTAGGAATTCCTCATTTTTTAAAATTCAAAAAACTTTTTTTTTTTTTTAAATCTTGCTTCCTGACAGCTGTAGGTAACTAATGAAGGAGAATGTAGTGCTTTCTTTATGAATCAGTCAGTAAGTAAAAAGAAGGAAAGGAGAACCTACACCCATTTTTACAACTCGTAGGCAGTTCTCTGCTGATGGAAATAGTTACTCTGGGCTGAAGCCATTCAATCACAGATCAGCCTGTTTGTTGCCACCAGCTTCTTGCCAAGAGTAAAATCTATAAAAAGTGGCCAAACTGAAGAGTCAGATAAATGTAAAGTTAAATGAAGCTGGAGCTTATCAGAGCAGCCACCGCAAGGGAGGTGTATAGCCTTCTAGGGCAAGAAGCTATTCTATTCCAGAGTTAAAGCGCTACATCCAAATCTAAGGCAAAACCAAATCCCCAAAGAGATTAAGCAACTCATACACTACATTAAGAAGCTCCATAGTCATCATTTAGTTGATGGAAGAGAAGAGAAATCTGTGTCGGTAGATTCTCCCCAACAAAAGTCCAAATTCAGCCCATTTGGAGGTATGGTATTGGAGGAAGTTTTTAGGCACAGGCAAAAGGAATTGGTTATATCAATGGAAATTGGTTACTCCTATTCACAGTAAGGTAATAGTTCTACCACATTCTGAAAATGTTCACTTCTGAAGGCTCTGTATTTTACAAAGATATTGACAGACTAACTGGAATAAATCCAGAAGAGAAAGCTGAAGAAAGCGAGGGTCGAGAGTGCCTGTCACGTTTGTGGATGGGTGTCTGATAGTTTATGAATTAATGGGAGGAGGAAGAAGGGAGCAGGAAAGGCCAGACAACAAAGTTGGGAGTGAGAGCGGGGAAGGGGAGTTTACTGAGGCTTTTGGAAGAAGTGATGGCTTGGTGTGAAATGTCAGGTATGTTCAGGGCTCTCAGGTGAAAGGAAAACGGTCCTGGTCGTGTGTGATTTTAGAGAGAACTAGGACTGGTGGGTAACCGTTGGATGGAGAAAGATTTTTAACCCAAAATAAGGAATGGTTTCCTAAAAATGAGAAACACTCTAAAAATAGACTGTGCTACCTTGCCAAGCAGTGAGAAGTGTTTCTCTAGAGGTTTTCCAGTTGGGTGGGTGGGTTTCTATCAGAATTATTGTGGAAATCAAGCATTTCCAACTTCGGCTGCAAAGTTGAATTGGATGCCTTGATTTTTCCCCCCATATTTTGTAAACGAGGTTCACGGCCACAGTACTTGTTGGTGCCGGTTTCCAGGCAAGAACTGGGTCCCTTAACTCGTGTTCCAGTGCTTTCTGCCACATGAAGACGGTTGCTGACTTTATAGGGAAGCAGTCATCTTTACTAAGTGGGTAAATAAATGTGTGGGCATCTCCTTTAAGAGATCTCACGGAACTGGGAAAGCCCCTTCTGGGAGCTTTAATTAATACATGTGTAACATTGAGTCAGTCCTACATTCTGACACTCTGCCAAGTGCATGCAAGTTACCCTTATGAGACTGACATGAATAGATTTTATCCTAAAAGATTTTATCCTAAGCTAAAATAACTATTGGAAGGACTGATGTTGAAGCTGAAATTCCAATACTTTGGCCACTTGATGTGAAGCACTGACTCATTTGAAAAGACCCTGATGCTGGGAAAGATTGAGGGCAGGAGGGGAAGGGGACAACAGAGGATGAGATGGTTGGATGGCTTCACCGACTCAACAGACATGGGTTTGGGTGGACTCTGGCAATCGGTGATGGACAGGGAGGCCTGGTGTGTTGCGGTTCATGGGGTCGCAGAGAGTCGGACATGACTGAACTGAACTGAAAATAACCATTGCTGTCATGGAGTTACATAGCTTTGTCTGTGAACATATTTAAGTGACTCTATTAGGAAATTCTTGAGATTGAAGGAATAGCAAGCTAGAATAAGTCCCTGGTAGCTCAGTCTGTGAAGAATGTGCCTGCAGCACAGGAGACCCAGATTCAATCCCTGGGTCGGGAAGATCCCCTGAAGAAGGAAATGAAAATCCACTCCAGTATCCTTGCCTGGAAAATCCCATAGACAGAAGAACCTGGTGGGCTGCAGTCCACTGGGTCACAGAGAGTCGGGTACGACTGAGTGACTAACATTTAGGCTTATAAACAGTTAGGTGAAAATCGGGCTCCTCCTCACTCAGAGGGAAGAGAGAACCCGGGGAAAGCGTGTGTGTGTTGTAAGGTTTTCCCTTTGATGTTAGCAGCTGCTGCCTCATGCTGCGTGTCCTGGTGGGCTTAAGAGCTCTATTTTAGTGAGACAATGGACACGAAAAAAATAAAATGCTTCCATTTCCCCACAATTTCTAGCTTGTCTGGTGAAGAAACCAAGGAGACTTGCTATTTAAGAATCAGCTGCTTGGTGGCTGTCCCAGAGATCTGTAATATAACACCTAACCCGAGTCCAGGATTAACGTGGAAGAGTTGGCTGGTCCTTGGTGTTACAGCCGAGAAGGATTGCTAAGGATTTCCCACCACGTGCTGCGCAGCTGAAGCTCGCAGCCCAGCCGGCGTCTTCTGACCTTTTCGCCCAGCCTGCTGCTGGCTGCGGTGGTCTTTCCATTTTCAGCCTCCGGGCTGTTTAAAAGCCATGCAAATTAGTTGGTCAGACTTTCTTTAAAACAACAACAACAAAGAAAACCAAACAAAAAAAACCCTGTCTAACATCTCCTCCTTTGACTTTCCACATTTATCTAAGTCCAACACCCATTTTCACACACTCAGACTGGGGAGCTTTTTCTGTCTCTTAAGTCTCTAGAGTCTAAGTTGGGCTACAACTTGAGAAATAACTAGAAACAACTAGAATCAAGTGAGGTCACCAGTGAAGTTCACATGCTCAGCATCCTGTGCCTTCCTAAATAGAACTCTGGAATGTTGCTCACCCCAGTTCTACTGCCCAGAGGTGGTACCCGTTAGCATTACTGAATTTATCTTTTCTCTTTTAAAGACTGGGAGGGAAAACACTGTGAGCCTTTTATAGCTGCTTTAGCTGGGTTGGGAAGATCCCCTGGAGAAGGGAATGGCTACTCACTCCAGTATTCCGGCCTGGAGAATTCCATGGGGTCACAAAGAGTCAGACACGACTGAGAGACTTTCACTTCTTCAGGCATGTATTCACTTTAAAATATTTCTTCTACTCTATTAGAAGTTACATGGCAGATAAGCATTCAAAAGGCCTTGCTTGCATAAAGTTAAACTAAAAAATTACTGAATGAAAATGAGTGAAGTAACCCAGCTTGCCAAAGAAACGACTCAGTGTTCCTCTGAAAGGCTGTGGATTCAGTTTCACCGACTTCAGTCCTGTATGCCCAGTTCATTTCCAAATTACCTGTTGGGCCAACATACTTCAGACACTGGCACCATACATGAAGTTAAACATATTTTTATTTAGTTATAAAGTAAATCACTGTGTTTTATGTTGATCTCCAGTAGTAGCTTCAAAATTCTTATATAGGCAAAGAAGGGGACGGCTGTCTTAATTGGAAGAATAGATAGAGGGTGGGGACCACAGAGGAGGGCTTGAAGCATCTGTTGCTTAGCACTTTAAAGAAAATTGAGAAAACACACTACAAAATACTTTCTATTCTCCACTGAATAGAAATGACTTGTCAATAAGATTAAGGATAGTGAGCCTTCTCTGGTGGTCCAGTGGTTAAGGCCTTTCCACTGCAGGGGACTGAGGTGGTCTGGGAACTAAGATGCCACATGCCATGAGGCTAAAAAAAAAAAAAAGATTAAGAATGGTAATACTTCATAAAAGCGCTCATCTAACAGGATTCAAAACAATAGCTTGGGAAGAACTAGGAGAGATTTGTGATGCAATGCTGTTTTAAATGGAGAAGGAAATGGCAGCCCACTCCAGTGGTCTTGCCTGGAAAATCCCAGGGACGGGGGAGCCTGGTGGGCTGCTGTCTATGGGGTCACACAGAGTCGGACACGACTGAAACGACTTAGCAGCAGCAGCTGTTTTAAAAAATATGGGTGTCAGAGACTTATATTTATGTAATTTTCTTTATTTTGATATGGTATCTTGGCAGAAATAATCGGCTTAGCCATGCATTATGTATAGTTATAATCATTGTATCTTCTGCCTTATCTCATCTGTCAAATAGATAATACTTCTCACTGCTCTCTTCTCTCCACACCCCCCATAGAGTTGTCTTGTTTTTATCCTCAGTGCAGTGTTTTGGGAGACAGTGTTGGCCTGATGGTTGAATGTTGATTGATGACATTAATTAAGGTGACATCCAGAAGGTGCTCAGAATAACATGAGGTACCTAAAATCAGTGTGTAAAATTCTGACGTCATCATAAATGTCAGTTCAGTTCAGTTCAGTCGCTCAGTTGTGTCCGACTCTTTGCAACCCCATGAATCACAGCATGCCAGGTCTCCCTGTCCATCACCAACTCCCAGAGTTCACTCACAGTCATGTGCATCGAGTCGGTAATGCCACCCAGCCATCTCATCCTCTGTCGTCCCCTACTCCTCCTGCCCCCAATCCCTCCCAGCATCAGGGTCTTTTCCAATGAGTCAGCTCTTCGCATGAGGTGGCCAAACTATTGGAATTTCAACTTCAGCATCAGTCCTTCCAATGAATACCCAGGACTGATCTCCTTTAGGATGGACTGGTTGGATCTCCTTGCAGTCCAAGGGACTCTCAAGAGTCTTCTCCGACACCACAGTTCAAAAGCATCAATTCTTCGGCACTCAGCTTTCTTCACAGTCCAACTCTCACATCCATACATGACCACTGGAAAAACCATAGCCTTGACTAGACGGACCTTTGTTGGCAAAGTAATGTCTCTGCTTTTGAATATGCTATCTAGGTTGGTCATAACTTTCCTTCCAAGGAGTAAGCGTCTTTTAATTTCATGGCTGCAGTCACCATCTGCACTGATTTTGGAGCCCAAAAATTAAGTCTGACACTGTTTCCACTATTTCCCCATCTATTTCCCATGAAGTGATGGGACCAGATGCCATGATCTTCGTTTTCTGAATGTTGAGCTTTAAGCCAACTTTTTTACTCTCCTCTTTCACTTTCATCAAGAGGCTTTTTAGTTCCTCTTCACTTTCTGCCATAAGGGTGGTGTCATCTGCATATCTGAGGTTATTGATATTTCTCCCGGCAATCTTGATTCCAGCTTGTGCTTCTTCCAGCCCAGCGTTTCTCATGATGTACTCTGCATAGAAGTTAAATAAGCAGGGTGACAATATACAGCCTTGACGTACTCCTTTTCCTATTTGGAACCAGTCTGTTGTTTCATGTCCAGTTCTAATGGTTGCTTCCTGACCTCCAAATAGGTTTCTCAAGAGGCAGGTCAGGTGGTCTGGTGTTCCCATCTCTTTCAGAATTTTCCACAGTTTATTGTGATCCACACAGTCAAAGGCTTTGGCATAGTCAATAAAGCAGAAATAGATGTTTTTCTGTAACTCTCTTGCTTTTTCGATGATCCAGCAGATGTTGGCAATTTGATCTCTGGTTCCTCTGCCTTTTCTAAAACCAGCTTGAACATCTGGAACTTCATGGTTCACATACTGCTGAAGCCTGGCTTGGAGAATTTTGAGCATTACTTTCCTAGCCTGTGAGATGAATACAATTGTGCAGTAGTTTGAACATTCTTTGGTATTGCCTTTCTTTGGGATTGGAATGAAAACTGACCTTTTCCAGTCCTGTGGCCACTGCTGAGTTTTCCAAATTTGCTGGCATATTGAGTGCAACACTTTCACAGCATCATCTTTCAGGATTTGAAATAGCTCAAGTGGAATTCCATCACCTCCACAAGCTTTGTTCCTAGTGATGCTTTCTAAGGCCCACTTGACTTCCCATTCCAGGATGTCTGGCTGTAGGTGAGTGATTACACCATCATGATTATCTTGGTCATCAAGATCTTATTTGTACAGTTCTTCTGTGTATTCTTGCCACCTCTTCCTAATATCTTCTGCTTCTGTTAGGTCCATACCATTTCTGTCCTTTATCGAGCCCATCTTTGCATGAAATGTTCCCTTGGTATCTCTAATTTTCTTGAAGAGATCCCTAGTCTTTCCCATTCTGTTGTTTTCCTCTATATCTTTGCATTGATCACTGAGGAAGGCTTTCTTATCTCTCCTTGCTATTCTTTGGAACTCTGCATTCAGATGCTTATATCTTTCCTTTTCTCCTTTGCTTTTCACTTCTCTTCTTTTCACAGCTATTTGTAAGGCCTTCTCAGACAGGCATTTTGCTTTTTTGCATTTCTTTTCCATGGGGATGGTCTTGATCCCTGTCTTCTGTACAATGTCACGAACCTCATTCCATAGTTCATCAGGCACTCTATCTATCAGATCTAGTCCCTTAAATCTATTTCTCACTTCCACTGTATAATCATAAGGGATTTGATTTAGCTCATACCTGAATGGTCTAGTGGTTTTCCCCACTTTCTTCAATTTAAGTCTGAATTTGGCAATAAGGAGTTCATGATCTGAGCCACAGTCAGCTTCCAGTCTTGTTTTTGCTGACTGTATAGTGCTTCTCCATCTTTGGCTGCAAAGAATATAATCAGTCTGATTTCGGTGTTGACCATCTGGTGATGTCCATGTGTAGAGTCTTCTCTTGTGTTGTTGGAAGAGGGTGTTTGCTATGACCAATGGGTGACCATCAAAAAAAGCCTCTTTTTTTTCTTCTTCACATACAGCTCAGACTGCATTTTGCCTTTCTATGACTTCTTTTCGTCTTAGAGCCTGCTAACGGTGCTCAGTTTGATTTGACATCTGGATTAAAATGTTAAGGAAAAGGTAGATTTTCCCTTATCTTTTAGAAAAGGCCGTACATGGTGAAGTGCGACGCAACTGTCACTATTACTAATACTTGAAACAGAGAGGATGTGATGAGGCTCTCCCTCAGCAGGGAGAGGTGCTGGATTGCTCAGTCACTCCCGCTTATCGGTCGATGTTTATAGCTTGAAAGGAGGAGCATATAATATAGTCTCTCCATGTGACTCATAGATGTCTCTTAGGATTAGCAGTACACATCTTTGGATGTTACCATGAATTTACTGAAATGCTGTGGGTATTGTTTTTGAGGTTTTTTTTTTTTTTTAATGTGGACCATTTTTAAAGTCTTTATTAAACTTGCTACAATATTGTTTCTGTTTTAAGTTTTGATTTTGGGGGCCTGAGGCATGTGGGATCTTAGCCCCCCGACCAGGGATCAAACCCACACCCCCTGCGTTGAAAGGCAAAGTCCTAACCACTGGGCTGCCAGGGAAGTCCCTGTAGATATTTTTAGACCATATAGAAATAGAATATAGATGTATAAGTAGGTAGAAGACAAAGGTGTGATTATCGCTAAAAATTAGAAATAAAGTCTGGCCCATGTCTTTTACAAGAAACCATTAAAAACATTGCTTTGTTTTCATTTTCGGAAGGATAGCACTTGTACATGCAGAACAGCCAACCTGCTTCCCCTCTGGTCAGCACTTGATAACCAGAGCACATACAAACAGAATCTCCTTTCATCACTGCTGTTAATTGTGAAAGAGCTTCATTCTTCCCCATGTGCCCAAACACAGAAGCTGGTACTGTTCCAAGGTGTCCTGAATACAACTATCTGGCCTTGGGTTAAATCTCCAAGGAGTTTGGTATTCACTCACAACTTCCTGGGGAAATAGAAGTTGTAGTAATCATTGCAAATATCTTGCATCGCAGCCTTAGCAGCTTTCCTGGCTCCTCACATACCCCGTATAGAATCCCTGAATGGCTGTATTTTCTAACTGTGAGATTGACTCTTTTTCTGTATAGCAGATTTCACTTTATACACTTGAAATTAAGGCAAGTTATTTAATAATATCTTTTAATGAGACCAGAATATTATAAAAGAAATAATGTTGGTTCAGTTTTCTTTCCTTATTCTTGAAGAGAAGGTAATAACTTGCAAAACCACTGGCAGGGGAACCTAATATAATTAGGGCACTAATCCGATCATGAAGACCCACCCTCATCAGGTCATCAAAATCTAATTATCTCCCAAAGGCCCTGTCATTGGGGGAGAGGCTTCAACATACCAATATGAGAGAAACAAACATTCAGTTTGTAACACGCAGACTATGCCACTTGTTTTAATTAGTAATTTGAATAAAGGTGCCGAGACTTTAAAAGTGACTAAGCCCAAAGGAAAATAAATATTTGGAGTTTGCATAATCTTCAGAGTACAAGGTGGGGCTGGAAATGAAGATAAATTCAGAAGGGATAAAGGTCTAAATTCCATTCAAGTAAAAAAAAATCAGTTGTGTAAGTATAGAATGGGTAAAGCTTGAATTTAATAGCAATTAACATGAAACATAATGGCAACCTTGGAGATGGCAATGGCACCCCACTCCAGTACTCTTGCCTGGAAAATCCCATGGACGGAGGAGCCTGGTGGGCTGCAGTCCATGGGGTGGCTAAGAGTCAGACACGACTGAAGGAACTCAGCAGCAGCAGCAGCAGCAGCATAATGGCAATCTGCTCTAGTACTCTTGCCTTTAAAATCCCATGGACAGAGGAGCCTGGCTGACCACAGTCCATGGAGTCGCAAAGAATCGGACACGACTGAGCATGCACACACGCAACATGAGACGTACCTGGAAATGCTTGTTGACAGTGACTAACTGGTGTGAGTGTGAATGCAGGCTTCTGATACTTTAATAGAAATACAGCATCCTGATCAAAAGGGGCCACCAGTTTCTCTGCACTCTTCCTCAGTAGGCCACTTTCAGCATATCGTATTCAGATACAACACGTAAAAGGAAAAGTGATTTTATTTCTGTTTCCACAGTGCAGACGCTGTCTAATGGATTTGTAGAGACAGGTAATTACTAAACTGCCTGTGAAATGTGTGGCCACATAACCAGTGTACAGTTACAGACTCACAGTGTACAGTGAGTGTGAGTTTCACAGAGTAGAATATGCAGTGAAATGCTTGGTGCTGTGCTCAGTCACCTCAGTCATGTCTGACTCTGTGACCCCATGCCTGCCCGGTTCCCGGTCCATGGAGATTCTCCAGGCAAGAGCACTGGAGTGGGTTGCCATGCCCTCCTGCAGGGGATTTTCCCAACCCAGGGATCGAACGTGCGTCTCTTACATCTCCTGCATTGACAGGCAGGTCCTTTACCACTTGGGCCACCTGGGAAGCCTTGATTATAATCAAAGCACATTTCAAGAGCATGAAATTAGAGCATGGAAAACTTTTAGTTGTGTTCAGTGAAAGATTTAAAAAAGAAATCTATGATGATGTCCCCAAACTTTCTTTTATGAGTGACGCAGTACTTCAGGTAGAGTGAAAGTGAAGGATGATGTGATATCGATGGGTGGTCTCTGAAGGCGGGCGCAGGCGTCACCTGGGTGACCCCCAGCACTGCTCCGGGGGTGGGATGCTGGGGGTGTGGGAGGGAATGCTGGCGTGGCAGTGAATGTGGTCAGGTGGGCGGAGGTTAGCTGGCTCTGGGTTGAGGCTCTGTAATCAGGTAGAGACATTTCGGATGCTCTTTATTCTTCTCTGTAAATGCTACTTTCCATATGGAATCATTTCCCACTAGATTTTTTCCCCTAAAGAACAACACCCTTCGAACACCTTGGGGTGTCGTTCTGCTGCTAGAAATTCTCTCACACGTGTGTATGAAAACGTTCCCTGTTTCCCTCTCATTTTTGAAGGCTATTCTGCTCCTCTCTCCTGCTGCCCTGGGCAACCACTGATTTTGTGTCACACAGATAATTTTTTATTTTCTGAAATTTCATGTAAATGGAAGCTGTGTATTTTTTTGGGGGGGGGTCTAGCTTCTTTAATGCAACATCATAATTTTGAGATTCATCAACACGTGTTTGCATCAATAGTTCATTCCTTTATGTTGCAGAGTAGTATTTCATTGTAGGCTATATCACAGTCTGTTTATCCATTGATCTGCCTGTGTTTCCACACGCCAGACCCAGAGTGCAGCTGCGAACTCGGTACCCAGGCTCCGCTCTCACCCTTTGCTCAGAGTTCGTCCTGGGTGACTAACGCTGCCCCAACTCTGTACTTCAGCTTACCTTTTCCTGACCCGGTGGGAACTCTGATTTGTTCTTCCGAAGCCATCTCATCCTTGTCTTTTTAAACTGCATCCTCAATAACTGTTTTAAAGAACTCAGAACTGAAGAGGTAATTGTCCTCAGGTTTCTGACCTTCCCCGGTTCGCTTTGCTTCTGTCTGTCAGAAAGGTCACCAGGGGCCCTGGCCACGAGCGTCTCCCAGCTGAGCCTCGTCTCCGTGTGTTTGCTGCTGCTTCCTCTTCGTCTAGACGATGTCCTGGAATCCTTCAAAACTCAACAAAGCGGCAGCTCCTCCTTGGAAGGCTAAATTTATAAGAGATTTAAATGAAATCTAGTATTTTGCCTTTTGTTTCGGGTGTACAGTATAGTGATCTGGTATTTATAGATATTGCAAAAGGAACACCACAGTAAGTCTAGTTAACATGAACAGTTACCATTTTTTTCTTGTGATGATAACTTTTAAGATCTACTCTCTTAGCAACTTTCAATACAGTATTGCTATTATTTTGTAAATTGGAGTATAATCGCTTTACAGTGTTGCGTTAGCTTCTGTTGAACGACAGCGGGAATCAGCCACAGTGGCCTGCTGTTAGTTGCTCAGTCATGTCTGACTCTGCGACCCAATGGACTGTAGCCTGTCAAGTTCCTCTGTCCACGGGATTCTCCAGCAAGAATACTGGAGTGGGTTTTGCCATTTCCTTCTCCAAGGATCTTCCCAACCCAGGGCTCAAACCCATGTCTCCTGCATTGCAGGGGATTCTTTATCATCTGAGCCACCAGGGAAGCCCAGCCAGCAGCCATAAGTATACACATCTCCTCTGCCCCGCTCCCCCCAGCCACTCATCTAGGTCGTCACCGAGCACTGAGCGGAGCCTCCTGTGCTGTGTAGTGGCTTCCTACGAGCTGTCTATTTTACACACGGTGGTGCCAACACAGTGTTGCTGACTGTGGTCACCATGCTGCACGTTGCATCGCTGGGGCTCAATCTTGTTTAATAACTGAAAGTTTGTACCTTTTGACCCCTTCAGCACTTCTCCCACTTCCCAGCCCCCACCTCTGGCAACCAGCGATCTGTTCTCTGTATCTCGGTTTGGTTTTGTTTCTTTCAGATTCCGTACGTAAGTGAGATCATATGGTATTTGTTTCTCTCTCTGACTTATCTGTTCACCCAGCATCATGCCCTCAAGGTCCACCCACATTGTCACAGATGGCAGGATTTTTCTTTTTTTTTTTTTTAAAGTATGTTTATTTTTTTAAAACTATTTATTTGGCTGTGCTGGGTTTTCGTTGCTGTGCAGGCTTTTCTCTAGTCGGGGCGAGCAGGGCCGACTCTAGTTTCGGTGCTTGGGCTTCTCATCGAGGCGGCTTCTCTCGTCGCAGAGAGTGGGCTTCAGTAGTTGTGGCTCCCTGGGCTCTTGAGCACAGGCTCAGTGGTTGTGGCCCATGGGTTTATTAGTTGCTCTGCAGCATGTGGGATCTTCCTGGACCAAAGATCAAACCCGTGTCTCCTGTCTTGGCAGGTGGATTCTTTACCACCTTCTTTGCCACCAGGAAAACCCAGGACTCCCCCCGTCCCCCACCTTGAGAACAACCTTCTTTCCCTTTTTATTCATGTAATTATGAACAATATACTCAAGGATGCTTTTTTATGGCTGGAGTGACTTCGCTTTCACTTTTCACTTTCATGCATTGGAGAAGGAAATGGCAACCCACTCCAGTGTTCTTGCCTGGAGAATCCCAGGGATGGAGGTGCCTGGTGGGCTGCCGTCTATGGGGTTGCACAGAGTCGGACACGACTGAAGCGACTTAGCAGCAGCAGCAGCGGCAACATTTCCTTTCTCATGGTTCTTACATCGCACCGCTGTTAACCCTTCCTATCATACTTAAGAAACTGACCCCTAATTACTGATGACTTGTCTGTTAGCCTATGTGACGATAAGGGCCATGCCTCATTTGACTTCATATGTCAGCATCTAACATGGTGCTGTTACATGGTAATGTCCAGAAAATTGGTTAATAAATCATGAAGTTAATGACAAAGAATACATTCATAGTTATCTTTCATTCTTCCTGTCTTCTCTTCTTAGCTTTTCTTTTGTTTCTGTTTTCCTCCACTGTGACTGAATTTCTGAAAGATAATAGAAGTAATACAAGCCTTGTGACTTTCAGCATTGTATTAGATCTGCTGACACTGGAAGATGGATTTTGAATGCTAGCAAACAAACTGGGAAAGTTTAAGCATTGTGGGTAGATGTGGCAATGGAAAAGATTTCGTTGGTGTTTGTTGTGAGGGTGGGTACATCAGCGAGGTTAACCTTCTTTGCTTGGGAATGAGAGGCCTCTAGACAGGTCTGCCCTATTTGGACAGCAGCGCAAATAAAACCGTTTCACCTTGAGATGTTAGGTAACTGACCTTTCCCCAATCTGGAGGTCTCCCAGGATGTCCCTCATGAAAACCAAAGATAAAAACCCTATTTAAAATCTTCCAAAGTGGGTTTAGTTCAGATAGTTGGTTTTTTTTTTTTTTTTTCTAATTTATCTATTTATATATTTTTGGCTGTGCTGGGTCTTCATTGCTGTGTGGGCTTGTCTCTAGCTGGGGCAAGAGGGGCTCCTCTGTAGCTGTGGTGCGCGGGCTTCTCATTGAGGCCTCTTCTTGTTGCAGAGCACGGGCTCCAGGCACACAGCCCAGGCTCAGTAGCTGAGGCGTGCGGGCTTAGTTGCTCCGCCGCATGTGGGGTCTTCCCGGACCAGGGATCAAACCCGTGTCTCCGGCACTGGCAGGTGGACTCTTTCCCACTGAGCCACCAAGGAAGCCCAGTTGAGTCTATATACTTTCCATAGAGATACAGTGAAGTAATAAAGGTCCTAATTCACTGGTCAACAAGTCGTGGGTGCTAATAAATGCTCGTCTTTCATCCTCATCCTCCTCCCCAAGCTGCCTGAGGTTCCCAGAGACCTACGTTTCCTTGAAATTCCCTCCAGATCAGTGTCATGAATGTGGGACAGGTGCAGACAGTAAGTGCTGATCACCAACACACACGTCTTCTTTTCTGAGTCTCCTCTGTGGCACTTAGATTTTCTTTGAGAATAAACTGCGTTTGACTGCACACCAGCTGTTGATTAGGGAGAATGTTCTGCGTGAACTTCCTGACAACCATCCAGGAAACTCACTTGCTGTCAGAGACCAGTCCACTCACCTGAAATCCTTGTCAGAGTTCCCTTTCCTAGGAACACTGTGCATTGTTCTTCTCTTCCTACCTTTCCTGGAGGAGGTGCTCCAGACCTTAGCAGCAGGGGAAGGGAACACCTGAGCAGGTATTCTGAGCGGTGTGATGGCACTCCAGCGTGAAGAGGGGCCAGCAGCCAGTTTATCAGCCACCCGATGCTCAGCAGAAACTCTCCAGTCCCACCCTGAACCCACTAAAGTGGCGGTAATTAATTTGGGGTACCCTAGTGACACTATCTATTGTAACAGTAAATGGATGCTAATGTACTGAAAATGTTTTGAAAAACAAAACATAAAGACAATGGGAAAAATAGCCATAGTACCTAATTTCCTTCCTTGAAAAATGAGTTGTCTTTGTAGTTTTATGTTTAGCTTTGTGAAATACAGTTCAGCTGAATTTTTCTTTAATATTAGGTTGTGTCCTGTGGGTGTAGACTCTCCCTGCGGCTTGCCCACAGACGTTAGATGCGTCCTGCAGGTGTAGACTCTCCCTGTGGCTTGCACACAGATGTTATGTGCATCCTGCGGGTGTAGACTCTCCCTGTGGCTTGTACACAGATGTTGTGTGTGTCCTGCGGGTGTAGACTTCCATGTGGTTTGCACATAGCCCAGGAACTGCAACGGTAGGAGTTGTTTGTGGAGAAGCTTCTACCTCTCTAAGCATCCTCAAAGGACATGGGACAGTCAGTCACCCTTCAGCGTTTGAAGGTTCCAAACTGTCCTCCAGGACTCCTTTTACCTAAGAAATGGAAAGAGAAACTGTTCCTTCCCAGTCCTTACAGGCTGGTGATGGTGAGGCCGCATCCCTGGTCCACCTCCCATAAATCTCCGCAGTCAAAAGTCCCCGAGGCCAGGACCCTTGGATTCTGTCAACCGTGTGTTGTTGGCGGTGGTTCATTTTGAGAGATTCCAGAAGCATCTGCTTAAATCATTTTTTCTTTGTCTTTTCAGGAGCATCTAAAGGCCTTTGATGATGAAGTCAATGCTTTTTTGGACAATATGTTTGGACCTCGGGGTGAGTGAGAACTTGAGAACTCAATATGGAAGGAGCACCGTCTAGTTAGAGAAGAGGATGGTGCCCTTGCAGGTGTCTGGGGAACAGTCTGGCGCCTCCCCTGAGAGACCTGCCGCCCCTCCCCCGTCCCTGCAGGGCCCCTGCCTCCTGCCCTCCAGCCTCTCCTGGGGACAGGAACACAGCGCAGTGCCATCCGTGTCTCTGGTCCCTCCGCGGCTGCCATGGTGGCAGTCCTTTCCTTCCAAGCCTGCTTCTTCCTCTCTTCCCCTCCTCACCCCGCCTCCCACATCCTCACACACGGTCTCTCTGCCCCTCCCTGTCCGATAGACTCCCTCTAGACACTCTGGGCTTTCCCTGCCCAGAGCCACGGTTCAGACTCCTCAGCTCCCAGCCATCCGGAGGGTCCTGGTGGTTCGTCCATCACCGCCCACTCAGACCACGGGGGGCCTCCTGACGCGGCTGCCCTTCGTCATCGTCTGCTCAGCGGCAGCTGCAGCAAGACTTCAAAAGCCTAAGTCATATTGTGCAGCACTCTAGCTTAAAACCCATCAGGTCTTCCCTGCGTCCTCAGGATAAAACCCAGCTTCTCGTGGACTATGCAGCCCTGTACTGTCCGGCCCCAGCTGTCCACTCTCCCCATGCTCTAGACATCTTTTCCTTCCTCTGAGTGTAAAATTCATTCCTATGCTGCTGCTCCCCAGCACGGTCAGCTCCTTCTTACACTGTCAGATGTCCGCTTAACCGTCCCCTCCTCAGATAGCCTTTCCCTCACCAGGACAGCAGAGATCTGCCCTCAAAAGCAGCAACTCTTAAACCTCTCATTATGCTCTGTTTCAGCTTCTGTTTATTTCCTTCATGCACTTGATTAATAGCTCTTTCTTCCATGAGGACGGGACCCATGACTGGTATCTCCACGGTGTCTTAACGGTCCTAGGAACCTATTAGACACTATATATTTTGCAAATAAATGAGGAAAGTCTCAAGAGCATGCTTTTGTTTCCCTTGAGCCTTGCTGGTTCACAAAGCTGGAGAATTTACAAGTTGTCTGCTCAGCATTAGGGGGTGGGAGGAGAGGGAAATGAGGTTTTCCAGTTTCTCAGAATCTTTAAATAGAATCATGCTGGGACACAGGCTGCGTAAACTGTCCTGAGCGTGACCACTTGCATAGTGTTAGTGAGATGCTACTCTGATTGTAGAGAGCTTTCAAATATACTCATCTGTGTATTCACATTGTCTTTGGTCTTCGTTTTGTTTTCCATTTCCTCCTTGTGATGATGCCGTGGGGTGGGCAGAGTGGGATGTCGGTTGCTCGTAGCCCGCTTTGTGTGACGTGCCCTCTGCGGCACTGCTGTAGCAGGCAGTGTCGAGGGCATGGCACTCCAGCAGGCACACGGGGCTTCCGGGTGACGGGCCAGCACGTGACGTCTCCACCAGAGACTTAACAGGCAGTGTCTGAGCCAAGGTCACACTGAGCTTTGGCATCAGTGAGGCCACTGTCACCTGGAATTACGTGGACAGGAGCAGTTAAGGACGGGATTGCAGTTGTTTGCTCAGTTTGGGTCATTTTTATGGAAATTTCCTTTGCTGCGAGGAGACTGAGGTTGACAGTTGATCGCTGATCAGGTGACGTCTGTGCTGACAAGGAGGCTGAGCCTCCCGGCCGGCAGGCACCCTCCTCTCCCTTGAGAAGTGGGTGGGCTGAAATCATGTGGCAAATCCCCTGGGGAACCGACAGGCGTCCCCAAGCCTTTTCCGGCTGTACCCGTGCCATGTTGGCACCATCCAGAGAGATTGTTCTGGGCAAATACCTGACCCCGCTGCAGAGTTAACGTCTCAGGTCCCAAAGACGATGATTTATAAGTGCTCGGTCCCGAGTTTTGGTTAGGGCAATTGTGAGCCTCCCTAACAACCATAGCCATTGTTTACAGGACTGTGACACAAGACAGTCACAGCCTTGAGCACTGCATCACGTACTTGACCTGTCGGCGGGCATGCGTTTGATGACTGTCCCCTTCACCTCCACACTAAGCAGCTGTAAGTTATGAGTGAGACTGAGTAGAAATACAAGGTAGTCTCACCTCTCAGAGTACACTGGCTGGGGCCTGAAACCACAACCTCTGAGACAGAAAGCGCGGAAGTCAACCGCATGTGTTCGTTTCCGGGGCTGTTGTAGCAAAACTCCCACAGACTGTGCGGCTTAAGACAACAGCAGTTCATTCTCTCCCTGTTCTGGAAACACGGTGTCAGCAGAGCCTTGCCCGCCCTGCGCTTCCGGGAGCGCTCTGTCCACACCTCCCGCTCAGGGCTTTCCGGCCGCTGCCCTGGAGCTCCATCGCTCCATCACCCCTGTCTCTGCCTCCGTCTCCACGTGGCCTTCTCCTCCTGCACCTCCCCTTCTTCTCAGGACACAGTTCCCTGAGCAGGGCCCACCTCACCTGGTACAGCCTCACGTTAGCCGGTTTGTGTCTGCAAAGGCCCTATTTCTCAGTAGGACCGCATCTACAGAGACCAGGAGTTTGGACCTGAACACACCTTTCTGGGGGACACTGTTTAACTCAATACCATAAGCAGAGGCAGGGTAGGGTTTAGTGCAAGTTACTTAACTGTTTTACTCAGTTTTTCTCTATTGTAAACCAGAGATAATTCCACCTATAGGATGGAGTTATCCATCACCTTGACTGTGGTGTTGGCAGCACAGGGGTTTGCATATGAATGGCACCCCACTCCAGTAATCTTGCCTGGAAAATCCCATGGACGGAGGAGCCTGGAAGGCTGCAGTCCATGGGGTCGCTAAGAGTCGGACACGACTGAGCGACTTCACTTTCACTTTTCACTTTCCTGCATTGGAGAAGGAAATGGCAACCCACTCCAGTGTTCTTGCCTGGAGAATCCCAGGGACGGGGGAGCCTGGTGGGCTTCTGTCTATGGGGTCGCACAGAGTCGGACACGACTGAAGTGACTTAGCAGTAGCAAACTCATCAGATTGTACACAGGAAAAGTGTGCAGGGTTTTTTGTATACGGCAATGACACCTCTATATAGCTGTTCAAAATAAGATCACCTATATAATTAGATTGTTTTGAGAATTTTAAGTTAACACATATAAAAGGCTTTAGGTCTGTGTGTGGCACAGAATCAGTGCTCAGCAATGTTCATTATAAAAACAGTGCTATAGCCACACGGGCTTCCCTGGTGGCTCAGATGGTTAAGAATCTGCCTGCAATGCAGGAGACCTGGGTTCAATCCCTGGGTCAAGAAGATCCCCTGGAGAAGGGAACCCACTCGAGTATTCTTGCCTGGGAAATTCCATGAACAAAGGACCCTGGCAAGCTACAGCCCATGGGGTCGTGAAGAGTTGGACACGACTGAGCGACCAGCACACACACTATCGCCATGATAACATGCAAACTGTAAATTGATCACTGTTTTGTTACACTGAAGAGTTGTAGTTATGGAAGAGCAGTGGGAAGTGGCTTCCTTCAGAGGCCAGGCCCTTGACGTGGGCCTTGAAGGACGCGCAGGCTTTAGATGTGGAGGTGGACATTAGGAAGTGGCACGGTGTGCAGACCTCAGGACAGATGGTTATGAGCCCCTTGTGCAAAAGATAACTTGTTACCTGCAGGAACGCTCCCCTTACCTTTCAGCTCCGTCACAGATGCGGGAAGTTCACAGCATCAGTGATGCCACAGAGCTCGAGAAGGCACTTGGCTCATAGAAACTGTGCTCTGCAGGACGGGATGTGGAGAGCCCGGGGCTGGGTGGGGTGGCAGGGAGCAGAAGGGGAACTGGGGCTCTGGGGACCAGAGGGATCCCGGAAAGGGAGAACCCAGCTCCAACAGCTCTGTTTACAGAGATTGGAGTCAGTGTGAAGTTCTCATAATTCTGGGCCAAACCATTTTCTCTCTCTAGACTACAACAAAAAGGAGCAGAACAGAGAACAAAAATCACTTTGTGCCTCCAGTTATTTTCTAATTACTGACTGTATTATAGTTCTATTGTGTATGTTTTCTTTAGGTTGTTTTTTTTAATAGTGAAAACTTTTATATTTGGAATTAGCTAGCTGGACTCCGTTTCAGTTCAGTTCAGTCGCTCAACTGTGTCTTGATTCTTTGTGACCCCATGGACTGCAGCACGCCAGGCTTCCCTGTCCCTGACCAACTCCCAGAGCTTGCTCTAATTCATGTCCATTGAATCAGTGATACTGTCCAACCATCTCATCCTCTGCCTCCCCCTCCTCCTGCCTTCAGTCTTTCCCAGCATCAGGTCTTTTCAAATGAGTCAGTTGTTTGCATCAGGTGGCCAAAGTATTTGAGTTTCAGCTTCAGCGTCAGTCCTTCCAATGAATATTCAGGACTGATTTCCTTTAGGATGGATTGGTTGGATCTCCTTGCAGTCCAAGGGACTCTCAAGAGTGTTCTGCCACACCACAGTTCAAAAGCATCAATTCTTTGGTGCTCAGCTTTCTTTAGAGCCCAACTCTCAGTTTACATGATCCCAATTTTGTTGGCAACATCCAAGCATCATAGTCCGGAGCCAGTCAAACATATGCCTTCTCCTCTCCATCAGGCCTGATCAGGGTGTTGACCTTGGCCACGTCAGCATTAGAGGGCTTCTCCACAGCCTGTTGGATTGGGCGCTTGTTGGCCTTGACACCCACAGTGGACACCCGTGTGGTGTGGTCTTCTGTCTTCTTCACGGCTGACTTGGTGGTGAGGGGGAACTTGACGATGGCACAGTGGTCCAGTTTGTTTCTCTTGGGGGCGCTCTTCGAGAATGTTTGAGCTGCCTCCTGAGCCACAGTGTTCTGGGCCACTGGAAGGTGGGTGACGTCCGGTCTTTGTTTGTGGCTGTGGATGCCTTTCAGCACAGCTTTCTTGGCCTCAAAGCCTTTGCTTTGGCTTTGGCTTTAGGAGGGGTAGGGGCTTCCTTCTTCGCCTTTGGTGCCATCTTCATGAAAAGCTTCTTCAGGTTTGTACGTGTTCACTCTCCAGAGTGAGGGACACTTGCCTCCTGGCTGTGCGTACTCTTGGTCCACGATCAGATTTGGATCCTTGGTTTGTTTCCTGTTCTCCATTCCAAACCCTCAGCTCCAAGGCTCGTTCCAGCCTCTCGCCCTCGCCCTCCTGTAATCCCGCTGCCCTGTTTGGACCAGCTGGACTCTAACCACTCCTGGTTTCTATAGTGATGCTAAGCTGATTCCAGGGGGTGCGGGTGCTAGGAGCTAGGGCGCAGTATGGACGTGTGCTCTGTCCCGCCTCCCAGAGCTGCTCCGTGGAGGCAGCAGCAAGGTGCAGTGACCCAGGAGCTGGGTGTGGATTCACGTCCTGACAGCTGCTGACTGCCCGATGGCCTCCTGCAGGTGCTGACGCTTGCTTAGCCGTTTGTGTGGGACAGCGTAATACACATGCCTGCTGCTTACTGAGCGTAAACACAGGACTCTGCCACTTAGACATCGAGAACGGTCACTTCCCACCTCTCTGATTTGTCACTGCGTGTTCGGCCTAAGCCCTGTTGGCGCCGTGGAACCTTCCTTAACTATTTCAGCCCCACTGGTTTCTTCTTCCGAATGGAACCCGAATCCAGCTTGCTCACGCTGCGGCCCACGGTTCCCTGCTGGGCCTGGTGTGACACACGCAGCGCACGAGACGGCATCTCCTTACTAAGCACGCAGGGTGCTCTGTGGGATTCTCACTGTGTGTTTCTTTTCAGATTCTCGAGTCAGAGGGTGGTTCATGCTGGACTCCTACCTCCCTACCTTTTCTCTCACTGTTTTATACCTGCTGTTGATATGGCTGGGCAACAGATGCATGAGGAACAGACCTGCTCTTTCCCTCAGGGGCATCCTCACCTTGTACAATCTTGGAATCACACTTCTCTCCGCATACATGCTGGCAGAGGTAAGTGTCCGCAAAACAGTTACGTCTGGCATTCCAGAACTTTCCACGGTTTCTATCAATACTGATCTTTAATATCTCAAGAAGCTGTTCCAGCATCTGATATTATTCCTTCCACATGGGTGGAAGTCTTTGTTTCTAACTTGAATTTTTCTTATTGTAATTTAGACCTATTTCTTTAGTCCTTAGTCTTTAGTTGTAATTTAAAGTCACAATTTAGATCTGAATGGGCTTAAAGATCATGTATTATTGTTTTCTCCTTTTATAGATTACCATACTGAGGCTTAGAAAAGTTAAACTGGTTTGCCTGAGCTATTGAGTAACAGTATTTTTTTTCAATTAAACATTAAATACAGTTAGTCTGACTGAAATGCAAACATATCCCTTAAAGGATGCTCCTCGAATCTCCGGGCCACTGTGTGTCCTGAGGACCACCTCCCGGAGGCCTGGGGTGACATCCCAGCTTGGCTATAGTAGCCTGCATTGCATCACGTCTTCCCTATTCCTTTATAATCTGCCAAACCTGAGTGATTTCACAAGAAAAAGAACAAGTAATGATGGCCCTGCCTACACAGCCAAAGGGTATTTACTGTAATACAAGAGGAAATCTTAAAGTGTTAAATAAACCTCGAGAGAGAGAAAACTAAAACAGAATCTTTTTGGAGAAAAATTAGGATAAAATCATTCATATATATTATAAATGGCTAACAGTGGCACACACATAGCTGCCTTCCTGGGCTCCTTGGATTGTGAATGGAAATAAATTCTTGTCTAAAACAGGCCCTCTCACCCCTAGTTTTTAATCTGTGTTTAATTAGCCTAATAGGCACCATCCTAATGATGGTTAATAACCATCATCTAAAATGTTTTGAAACGCTAATTATGGGACTGGAGGCATCAGAGTGCAGGTGGCAGAGCTTGGGGTCAGGAAGGCCACCCTGACAGCTCTAAAATCACACCACCTGAGTCTAAACGGGGAACTTGCATTTTAGTTTCCCTCCTGGCTCAATTTTAGTTTTCTCTTGCGAGAGAGTAATTTACGGGCTTATTCCTCCCTGTGCAGCAGGGAGAGGCACTCTTCCCGGGGCGGGTCTCAGCGGCCACGCGTCTGCAGGGCCCGCCTGGCGGGCTCACTCGGTCAGAGGTGCGAGCCCCGCGGGAGGCGTCGGCGCAGCGGAGGCGGGAGGCCCGAGCGCAGTGGCGGCTCTCCACGTCCTCTGCGGCCCTGGGGGACTCACTCAGCCAGCTTAGCTGTAAGATGGAGACGCGACGTCTGTCCTGCCTCACTCCCTCCTGGGCGTCAGGACGTCAGTTCTGTTCAGCCGGCACTCAGCGAGCCCACGCTCGTTGCGGCCCAGGGGCCACAGCGAGGTCAGAGGTTCCTGTTCTCGAAGAGCTCACAGACTCGTGCAAGTGCAGGAGACAGTCAGTCCTATGAGGCAGGACGAAGTCCGCAACAGGCACTGACGGCAGGAACGAGAACGACAGTTCAGTGCCTGAGCCGCCACATACATGTACGGGGTTTGTCTCTTTTAGGGAGAAACCCCCGCACAGAGCGCATTCTCTACTGTGAGCTTTAGCTCCCACTGGTCTGCTGTTTCTCTTCTCAGACTTTTCCATCTCTCAGTTCAAAATCACTGCTGGTGGTTGAGTGCCTCCTAGTCTCCTGACCTAACCTCTTTCGGGGTTTAAGGTCTTCCCCCTTACACTACAGGCTGTGTTCGTAGACTAGTCAAGGGGTAGCTTACCTTAACCTTGCTAACCTGTTACACTCAGGCCAGACGTGTGCTTAGGCCAGGAAGCTGCCCTGAAACCACTAACACTGTTCCAGCAAGCGCACCCTGCAGGCCCTGCACGGTGTCAGGTCGAGTCCCAGGCTCTGGAGCACAGCCTCGGCCCAAGTGCAAGAGGGAGCACTGGCCCAGGCGGGGTTGGGGAGGCCTCTCTGAGGAGGTGATGGCTGAGCTGCGCACAGTGATGAGAGCAGGCCAGGCAGGTCAAGATCTGGGGAGGCCTCCAGGCCGCAGCAAGCTCAGGGTGGTGGTCGAGGACCACGAGAAGCAGCGGTGTGCCAAGGAGAGTGGACAGAGACGGGTGATGCGAGACGAGCTGGACGGGAGCAGGTTAACCAGGGCCTCGCCAGGAATTTGGCTGTTCTTAGGAGGAGCCATCGAAGGATGTTAATGGATGAGCGATGGGATCTTCTACATGGAGAATGGACTCAGCGAGTTGGGGCAAGCATGGAAGCAGAGGCTCTGCTGGGGGGACTTGATGGTGCTACAGTCACAGACACCAGTGGTGTGGACTGGGAGTGGATTCTAGTCATATTCTGGAGCGAGTTGGCCCACACCTCCTTAAGGCTGACAGCCCTGTTTGAAAGCCTGGTTTCCTCCTCTTCAACACTCAGGTTGGGTGCTTCCTGCAAACCAGCACGCCCAGGGCAGCAGGAGGGGTCTGGGGTGAGGCCCTCTGAGCCTTCCCCAGCCTGGCTGCTTGCTCTGCCACTCAGTCTGTCAGATGGTTCTGCAGGGGTGCGGTGGGGAGGGGACAGCCGGGGGACAGCTGACTAAGCAGAGCATGGCCTGTTCTTTCCTACTGTGGTGTTGCTATTACATAAACACGGTAGATGGTAGAGCCCCGAGCTGCAGAACTACAGCCTGACCATGGAGGTTTTTAATTAATCTTTCTAAACAAAGTTAAGTAACTTTATTTTGAAAAAGGCAGAAAAAATTTACATACACTTCTAGATATTCCTGGATCCACTGGGGCCTCCCACCAGCTCCCATTTGAGAACCAACATGGACAGCTCTGGGACCTGGGGGTGACTTGATCTGTAATAGACCCACCAGGAAGGTTCAGTCTCTCTTACTTTCCCTGGATTCATTTATCCTGATAACCTATACTTATCACAATGTTAACTGGGGTGATTTTGTTAGAAGAGAAGCAGTGGAGGATATGGAAGATTCATGAAGGTTCTGAAACATTCTGTGTTCTTTGAGTTTATCTCTTTTTCTTGGTGTTCAGTTTATTAACATCCCTCCCTCCCTGCTCTGTCTAACAGTCGGTCCCTTTACACCTTTTTGATAAGCTACAGAAAATTATAGGCTTTCACATATATCATATGTAAATCAAAGCCAAAGACCTTATAGTCTAGAATTTTAAGTTTCTTAGTAACAGTGAGCAAGAAGGCAGAAAACTTTTATAGAATTTCCCACAAAGAAAGTTCATTTCCTTAAGTTGCAGAAGCAAAACTAGACAAGGAATTAGAAGATCTGAATCCAGTTGTCGTTCTACTACTTACAGTCGTGTGATCACAAGCAAATAGTCATTGAGGACTTTCTCTGTGCCAGGCATTGGACAAGGAATTGTAGTTGCAAAAAATGAGCAGAGGAGGAGGCATGGACTTTATGGAGCTTTGTTTTTTGAGCATAATGGGGAAAACAGATGTGTATCAGTTATAATCGCACAAATGACTGATTACAACATAGCATAAACACAATGAAGAAAATGACTTCAGAATGTCTGTGAGCCCTGGTTTTCTCATGGAAAATGGTAATAAATACATAATTCATAACTTTGGGATGATCAAATAACAAATATTTACATGTAAGCCAATAAAGTACTTAAATTTTAGTGTAGTTTCTTCACATATGTTTACATTTGTATTCACATATTGTATTTGTAGAGCATATGATTAGATAATTGTTTATGGAAAATATTTTGTTATTCAAATGATAGCTAAATTCTGTTTCTGGTGGCTGTGAAGGTTAGAAGTAAATCCTATATTAACCAAGGATTTTAACCACTGATACCAGTTCAGCAGCAAGAAATTAGGTCCTTTGATACTGTGTGTTTGGGAACAGGATTGAGTAAAGCTCATACTGGGAAGAACTCAAACCTTGAATAGATGCCAATCAGAAACATGAATAGGAAGTTGAGTTTTCGTCCAAATTTTTGCACTGATTTTTTTCCTCTCCTTTGTTTCTTTGGCAGCTTATTCTCTCCAGTTGGGAAGGAGGGTACAACTTACAGTGTCAGGATCTGACCAGTGCAGGGGAGGCCGACATCCGGGTGAGTCAGCTGTTTGTAACCATTTCTCACTGAGAAGGAGAGAAAGCTTTCTCCTCCCAGAGACGAGGATGGAGGCTGGGCTTAGATAAGCAGGGGTCTCCGTCGTAGTAGAAGTGCTCATTTGGGGGACAGATGGAACAAACCTTGAATAGATCCCTTTGCAAAGTGGAATGGGGATGACCTCTGTCCTGATACAGAATCATCTCCAGGATGGAGCTCAGTGAAAACAGCAACCCACAGACCATGCCTATAGTACAGGGCCTCATGTGCAGAAAATGATAGGAATATGCGTGTCTTAGCTTTTAGTTTATTCTGCCATTGTTTCTTTTTAAAACCATAAGCAAACATACTTGTTTCCTTTTAGGGGAGGGACCAGGGCAGAGTAGATAGAGGTGGAAATTGGACTTCTCTGAATGTCCCTTGTCTAATTTTCAGAAACAGTAGGTGTTTTCACATAATTATAAAGCAAATTTTAAAAGAATGCAAGGCAGCCTCTTATTCCACATCTTGGAAATAAAATAATTACCCGTATATTAAGTTGCTGACATAACCACCCAAGGAATTCTTTCATGTGCCTTTAAACAGTGTTTGAGTGCACACCCTGAGTGAGATGACCTCAACGGCATTCAGTAATTTGGAAGGGGGGGCTGCTCTTATTAATAAAAATATTGGTATTGCTTTTTGTGGGACTATTATAGGTATGCTTAAGATAAAGTACATAATAATGTTAATATCATTACAACTAATATTTGAAACATAGAAAAGAGAAACCAAGACTCAGTAATCATAGATTTAAATCAGAAATATCAAAATGAACATTCTTTCTAAAACGTGCTTTTTAGCTCTGTTCACAGGAGAGGTCTAGTTAGTCTCTGAGAAACCAGCAGTGATACCCACATCATGCTCTCTAAATATAATCCACCAGGAGGGTTTAGTGCTCTTAGAGAGTTGATCGATTCCTGTTTGGTTGGGGGGAAGTACATATATGAGAAGAATCCAGGACATCATGTGACAGAGCCAGGAAGCTGGGGTCACGACAAGAAGATGTAAGGGCCAGCTTAAAGGGACTCCCACAGCTAAAGTGGGACAGTTTGAGTATCAAAAGGAATACTGACAAATTTATAAACACTAAACGAGTTTAAAATGACACTAAAAAAAAAATCGTTGTTACTTTTTGAAGGTTACTAGGACACCAACTAATTCTAGAAAAAAAAAATTGAATCAAACATCTATCCTGCCATTCATATGTAAGTTTCCAAATAGCTAAAGAGAAAGAGCTTCCCTGGTGGCTCAAACAATAAAGAAACTCCCTGTAATGGGGGAGACCCAGGTTCGATCCCCTGGGTCAGGAAGATGCCCTGGAGGGCATGGCAACCCACTCCAGTATTCTTGCCTGGGAAATCCCTCAGACAGAGGAGCCTGGAGGGCTATGGTCCACGGGGTCACAGAGTTGGACACGACTGAGTGACTAACATCATCTCACCTGCTATGTAAAGTTTCCAAATAGCTAAAGAGGAAGAACTATTTCTATAAAGACAAAAACATGCACGTAAGTATGAAGAGAATTTGAAAAGCACCATTTTGCAGCTTCTAGTGAAGGGTAATGGGCCCAGACGGCAGTCATCTGTAAACGATGAAGCTACCGGGTGAAAGCTGAGTGGAAGCTTCGCGATGATTAGGTGAGGCTGTTAACACCTGGACTCTGCTGCTGTTAGTGTCAGCGGGCCACCCAGAAGCTGGGTGCCTCTTGACGTGATTCCACAGGAAGTACACAGACCCACGCCTGAAGTACAGTTGACCACTAAACCACGTGGGTTTGAATTACACGGGTCCACTTAATACACAGACTCTTTTCAGTACTAAATACTAAGTGCTGTACAACCCGACACGGAGGAACCATGCTACGGAGGGCTGGCTGTAAGTTATACACAGACTCTGGCCTGTGCAGGGGGTCAGTGCCATGACCATCCCTGCCCCGTTGTTCAAGGGTCAACTGTAATCTTACCCCCAACCTTAAACCTGAATCCAGCTAAGCCTCTGTCATTGCTCTTTACAGAAAACGTGGAGGATAGAGAAATAAGTTTAAACAACACTAGGAAAAATAAGTCACCTAAATCCATACTATTAGGAATTCTATACAACTGATCAAGTTTAAGAAATAAAAGATCAGAAAGAAAACACTGGAGCACAGAAAGGGAACAGACTTTTTGGTCCCCCCCAATATTTTGGAAAGGTACAATAATTCCTTTCACTAGATGGGGCTGGATTGCTGGGAATAAGGAATAGATGGCAGCAGAGGCCGGGTGAGATGGTTCTCGCTGGTCTGGGAGCAGGGCGGGTGAGCCGGTGGAGCATGGCCCGGTGCCCGCAGGGGCAGGTGGCCCCGGGCGGCATCACAGCTCACCCTGTCTTCCTCCCGCTTGACTTCTCGTACAGGTAGCCAGGGTGTTGTGGTGGTACTACTTCTCCAAATTAATAGAGTTCCTGGACACAATTTTCTTTGTGTTGCGGAAAAAAACCAGCCAGGTCACCTTTCTCCACGTCTACCATCACGCCTCCATGTTTAACATCTGGTGGTGCGTCTTGAACTGGATTCCTTGTGGGCAAAGTAAGTATACATCTGTCGGTTCTGTGTAATGGGCCTCCTGCCCGTCACACGGGGAAGCACACGTTTGCTGGTGGCCGTTTCGTTTCTCATCTTTGATCCTGGCAAAACCTTTGAGTATTAGGATAAATTTTAAAAGTGTCTTCTCTTCCATGCACCATACATCTGATGGCAGGAGCGCGTGCCCCAGCTGGAGCAGGTTACCCCACGCCCTGGGCTGGTAGAAACAGCGCCTTCCAGTCACGACCCCTCGGCTGTGGTACAGATGCAGTCATTTCAACTTCAGGGGCTTGTTTATCCATTCTGAAAAAATAAAATCACATCCCTCTGACCCACCAGAGCAGTGGCTTTCAATTTTTTTTTTTTTTTACTAAGACATCAATAAATATTACATTATATCACAACCCAGGGCACTCATACTGAATGAAACAAATTCCATGAAACAGTATTTAGCCTGGCTCTGTGTGATTCACTTAAAAAAAAAAATTGACCTCACTTTTTCAAAAAGCTAATAACTTTCACTGCACTGACTTTCACAGTTGACATGTCAGTTCTGACCTGACATATCAACACAGCGCTCAAGAGAGAACAATACTTTTTATTGGATATTTATTGGTTTATACCCAAGAATTCAAAAGTATTCTATGAAAAATCAGGTACAACTCAGGTCAGAATGATTTTCTCCTAGGATATAGGAACTTGTAGAGATGATACTTAAAAAAAACAACAACTGGGGTATCTGCAGCACATTGACTATGAAGATGTAAATTTAAACTCCAGTAAGCTTGCTGGAGGCGCAGTGGACAGAAGAGACCCTTTTCCACCTCTCCTAGACTGACATACTCTGGTTTCAGTTTAGTTATTAAGAATATAGTAGACTGATGATATAATCAGTATGTAGACTAAAATCAATACCAAAGGACAGTTGTCAAGGCTAAGTATTTTTTTGATTATCAAGTTTCATTTCTAAATCACTAAAGCATCTAAAAGTCGATCTTAACCATTGTGTAAAGACATTGTATTTCATTCACGGGAATTCTATGTGTGTGATGGTTTCTTTTCAGTCTAGAATACTATGAAAATTATAAGCAGCAACTACTTTTTTAAAATTAATTGATGGAAATGAAAACTCAGGTTGGTAAAAAAAAAAAAATCACTAATATTGTGCTGCCTGGTACTCTGAAACTATATTTGTGCTTTCATATAAATCCAGTGTCCTGACAAGTCATTCCAGCCAGTGTATAAGGACTTGCTAGATTCCTGGTGCTGTTCCTCTTGTCATATTCATTGATTTGCATTGATCTATCCAGATTGTTAATCCAGGACTGGGAAACCAGGCAGGAGAATTTAAATTAATTAACCCCCATATTTGCAGTGCCTTTTAGTTTATATAGTTAACCCCATCACAACCTTAAGTGGTACTTACTTATATCAGTTTTCCAGATGAGAAACAAAATTTACAAAGTAATATATGCAAGGGGACAGAGCTATTTAGGTGGTCCTCCAGCTGCACAGCCCGTCTCTTGGGCAGCTCACAGACCAGCGGCCTGGATCCTGGACCCGCCCATTGCGCTCACCTTCTGCGCGCCCCGTCCGGAGCCCTTCACGTAGGCTGGCGTTGTTCTCACACCCTGCTTCCCGCTCCTTGGCTTGTGCACTTCCTCACCTCTTGCAGCTCAATCCTTTGACCCTTAGTTGAGCCAACACAGGGCTTAGCCCTTGCTCCTTAGTTTCCTGAAACACGACTCACCCACGTGGATGATAGCACCTGTCATGAAGGTGACGGCAGGGGACCGGGGGCAGGGGGGTTCCCCGCCACAGCTCAGCACAGCAGATACCCAAAAGTGTTAGACACCCCTTGTCCCAGAAGTTCAGGAGGCTTCCTGGCCACTGGGAAAGTCCCCAGCCCAGCTCAGCCTCTTCTCATCCTGCGGGACCTTCCCCGATTCACATTCTGCAGCATCTCCTGGTTCTAGGTCCCTTCCAGGGAGATTCCATTTACCAAACTATGAAGGGCAGTACATTTTCCCTGACTCTCAAGTGCCCTGTTCAGCCATGTATGAAGGCTATAATCATATAGTCTGTCTACAACCCAAATGGCTGGAAGGTTTAGTGAAAGCAAACACATTTTCTTTCTGAAATTCTGCCTCCTGGTTAGATGGTAGTCATGACAGAGACTGCATAGCCCTGGCAAAATCGTTTTCAGAGTCCCAGCCAGTCCCGGGTGAGCCCCCTCTCTAGGTGTCTGGTGGAATCCTGCGATGATGGCACAGGAATCGGGTGAGTCACGTGAGCGCTGGGTTGTTTGTGCTCAGTTATGTCAGGGGGAACAGTGCTTGACGAAGAACGGCCGGTCCTGCCTTCCAAAGGAACGATAATGCCTCCTGTGCTCTCCTAGGTTTCTTTGGCCCCACCCTGAACAGCTTCATCCACATCCTCATGTACTCCTACTACGGGCTGTCCGTGTTCCCGTCCATGCACAAGTACCTCTGGTGGAAGAAGTACCTGACGCAGGCCCAGCTGGTAGGTCCGCCCCGCCAGCTCCGCCCCGCGGGCTGCGGCGCATGCTCGGTCCCAGCCCTGGAGGCTGGAGGGACGAGGCTGCCAGGCTCTCTCTAAAAACGGGCTTTTAAGAGTAAAACCTTGTTAAAGTGTCCTTCGTGTACGGAATGCGTCCTGTGCGTATGGAATATGCAGCTAGCTCACTCCTTGCTGTGAAATGTAGACGAATACTTTTGAAGTTACTCTGCCGAAGCGTTTCTAGCTAAATGGCCTGAGATGTTCCCCAGAGAAAATTAACGATGGCCAATTTTACACACTTGCTAACTTCTGACAAAACTCCCAGAGAGGAGAGTGGGCCCCTCGGGCGCTTTGGGGGCTGTCTCGCCCCGGGAGCAGGCTTGCAGCAGAGCCAGAGCGATCTGCCCCTGCCGCCCACAGGTGCAGTTCCTGCTCACCATCACCCACACCATGAGCGCTGTGGTCAGGCCCTGCGGCTTCCCCTTGGGCTGCCTCATCTTCCAGTCTTCTTACATGATGACGCTGGTCATCCTCTTCTTAAACTTCTACATTCAGGTACGTTTAAACTCAGTCAACAGCGAAACATGAGACTGAGCACCTGTGCGTTACGTTTTTAATTTTACCAGTTAAACGTTATGGGAGTGCAGGCTTGTTGATCAGCTCAGATAACAGAGGTGCACAGAGTCCACCCTGCAACCTGCATTCCTAACTCATCTCCCTGCACCTCCTCCACAGGAGAACTAACCCCTGTTACTGCTCTGGTGGGCATTCTGCCAAACGTTTTTCAATGCATGCCTATGAGGTTTAATCAAAAATACTATGTATTTGAATCTTGTATTTGCACCAGGCTGCCAAAGTCTCACCTCTGAAAGTTAAACACTGTGTATAGTAACACAGATCCAGGAAATCTCTATGAATGGAGGAAAACATCGACTAAATGAACCTAATGGTGAAAACCTGTTGCCATTAGCTACTGCAAGGTTGTAGACTTCCTGTTTATTTGAAAACGTTCTTTTGAAGTGAACCAGGATGCGAAGGTCACATTGACTTTTCCTTAGGTGCCATTTTCTTTTCAACAATTTACGTGGAAGGGATTTCCAAAACGCAATTTCAGAGCAACTCTGTTCTAAAGAACCGGTGGCAGCAGTGACAGCACAGGCCTCAGGCGGTCGGTTTTGAATTGCTCCTCTGTGGGCTGCGGAAATAGAAAGCTTCGTAAGAAAAATGAGAATATACAGTTCATTCAGAACAGTACTTGTGAAATTGTATTGGCTGTATTTTCTCCTGCAAACAAACAAGTGCCCACTGACTTTAGTTTGGGTTGACTTTGAGCAAATGTATGGTGGTTTTATACAGAATACGGCTGGGGGAGCAGAACTTCTGATAGCTTTTCAGCTCTTGTGTTTTGGAAATTGGACTGGCGAGGCTTTGTCTCCTGTGAGATAAAAGTTTCCTTTGAGAATTTCTAAAGAAGCAACCATTGATAGAACCAAACAAAGCCACCCCTCTCCTAAAAAAAAAATGATGAACGTTGCTGGCAGACTAAGGGAATCATCTTGGTGTTGAAACTTGAAGGAATCCATAGTCCAGCAGTGGGGAACAGTGGTGCTCAAAGCCGTAGTCAAGGTCAGCCCTGACCCTGAGTTGATACTATTCGCTTTTTTTAAAAAAGTGAGATCATATATTTTGTCTGAATAGGAAGGCTGTACCAAGACATACATCAAGCCAAAATCTCAGGTACCAGTACTTTTGAAATAACAGCACTTTTTCACTTGAATTGTATTTTTTTTTAAATTTCTATCCTTAAGTCATAGTGCATACTTGAAAGTTGCTGAGACTAGATCTTAAAAGTTCTCATCACAAGAAAAAATTCTAGTGGGATGGGAAGTGTGGTAAATCCTGTGTGTGGGATGGTAAGCTGCACGGTGTGACCACTTACCAAGCAGTGAATCATTTACAAGCATTAAATCATGTTATACACCTGAACTGATGCACTGAATTTCACTTATACCTTGATTTTTTAAAAAGACTTCAAAAAAATCATTCCCTCCATGTAAGCAACTAATGCAGAATTTGAATGCTAATCCCATAAAACAGTATATCAATACTAACCTGATGTGGGTAAGGTGAGACAGCTTTTCCTTGGAATTCATGCATTTGTCTTGTTTTTAATCAGAAGCTTAACAACCATCATTTAACAAATAAGCATTCATACTAGAAAGTTCAGTACCCAATGAAATCATGCATTGTTTTAGACCCTAAGTCACATTACAGACAAGGTTCTATTAAAGAATCCCTTTCTCTTTTTCTCTTCAACATGTACACATCCCAACAGACATACCGGAAAAAGCCAATGAAGAAAGCCATGGAAGAGGCAGGGAAAGAAGTCAAGAATGGTTTTTCCAAAGCCTACTTCAGCACAGCGAACGGAGTAATAAGCAAAAAGGCACAATAAGTGTCGCGTCTCAAAGACAAAGCATATATAATAGCCTAACAGATCCGCTTGTTTTAAAGCAAAGACTGAATTGAAAGTTATATATGTTTTAGCATAAACTAATTTCTTTTGAGTTTATAAATCATTTGTATCCGGAACGTATTAATATATTGCTGTTGGGTTGATCTGTTAACTGAATGCTTTCATCAGCAGTGAGGCGAGAACTCCGCAGAACTCAGAACCGGTGCGCCTTCTCTCCTCTCCCCACCAACCTAGCCCCCCACCCCGCCCCACCCCGCCCAGACACGGTCCCCACCACGCCTTACACACCTGCAGAGCCAGGGCACAGGGAGCGCTGTTTCTCACAGCAAGTCTGCAAATAAGTTAGTTTTGTTCAGATTAAAATGTTTAAAACAAAATGTTATTATTTCTAAATACAGGGTATGCTCTAATCTATATTTAGCAATAATTGTCAGTACACAATCGGTCCATTTGTTCCTTTAGGAATCAACCCCAGAAAATATTAAAATGGTCACATAGATGGACAACCCAGCAACCCCTTTTCTCTCTCAAGTCTGTCTTGTCTCCAGAATCTCAGATTCCCACAATTACTCCTAATTCTCAACTTAGTGACATGGTAATAGTTTTTTATTCCTTTTTTTTTATTTTGAAGAAAAATCTCCCAAACCCTCATAGCACAAGGGCTCTGGATAGGCCTAGTTCTTCTGTTTTAACTGGGTTTCCTTAGTTATTCATGCATTCACATCTACATCCTATGTTAAGGTACCCTGGGTTAGGATAACAGTGTTCATTTTAAAAGTAGGATCCGAATTTGGCTGCCTATCTCCTCTCTGAACAAGGACTCGAGCCCACTAATCTGCATCACTGGGCCCTTAGAATGATCTGTCACTGGACTATCTGTAAGTTAGAATTAATAGAGCATCGAGGGAAAAATAGATACTGACCTTGTCAACTATTTCTTATGAGCCTGCTTGAGAATATTATCCCCAAATAGCTGCTGTTTGTCTTTACAGGTTAGGTTTTTGAAAATAGGAAGAAAGAGAGGGCTATGGAAAGGTTCCAGCACTGCCCGCAGTAAAAAGCGCCAGTTTGGCAAGCCCAGCACACCCTTGCCCTGCTTGGGTAACCCGAGCCCCGCAGAGAAGCACACAGAGGAAGGCGAGAGGGACCACTCCTTTCTCCCCAAGGGCAGGGCGGTCATCTACCATTAAATTGTCCCAAGAATGGAAACAGGGTATTATCCGAAGATCTGATACAGATTTACACCCTATAAAATAATTCATACCCTGTAAAAACGAGATTTGCGCACTTTGACACTCTCTCTGCTTTCCTGCCTTACTTTAAGAAGTTTTTAGGTCGTAACATTGACATCAGAGGCTTAAATGCCCCAACACATTACAGCACAAAAGGACTTTGTCCTTTGGGGACCATTTCTGTTTTCTGAGCTTCCGTTTGAAAAAAAATTTTTTTAATGGGAAAACAAAAACACGGACTGTGGTACTGACGTGTACACTGACACTGGGCATACTGACACTTCCAACGTCTGTTTCTTGTAAACGCCCCTCGGGGTTCTGCTGCCCTGAAAGGCAACTGACCTTACCAGCCTTCACGGCGAGGGCATCGTGCCCTCCAGCCCCTCCTCTGCCAGCGGACCCATTTCTCTGGAACAGACATCTTCCATGTGATGTCCGCTTTCTCTTGGGTCTTTCTAGTCTCCTAAAGCTGTCTTGTTCTAGGGTGCTCAACCCCCTCCTTCCATCACATCATGCCTGCACAGCTCTAAGTACTGTGTCCTCCCAGAAACTCACTTTAAAACAAGGGCTCGCTTTGAGTATGACTCTCCCTGCTCCCGTAACAAAGTCCTCGACGGACTGGGGAGGAAGCCCCTTGGAGGAGCTAGACTTTGGTGCAGTTTTAGGTCTCAGAGGGGAGCTACAATGTTATCAAAATGCACTCACCGCAGGTAAAAATGAGGCTCAGAAGGCAGAGGTCACGGGTCAGCTGCTGTCTCCAGCTTCCCCTCAGTCATCAGGCCCCGGCTCTGCACTCAGCCTCGCAGCTGCAGTTCCGGAGGCTCCCGTGGGCTCCATCCCCACACGGCAAGGACAGAGGCGTCCTTCAGCCCAGGCAGACCCAGACAGCTGGAAACCGCTGATCAAAGGGGAAGCTCGGTTAGTTTACACTCTCCAGCTCGATTTGGATAGAGGCTTCAGGATGCTTACTTCTGACTTGATCTGTAATCCTAGGGAAGCTTCATGAAACACTTTATAGCCTTAAACCATTCAAGGGCTGGTTAAAAAAAAAAATACAGAGTTATGAAGTCTTAGTCACAAAAACTAAATCAGGTAACTATCTTCACCTGTTATTAAGTGTTACAATTTTAAACAAAATGTTTACTTTTAATGTGATTTTCCTAAAGCAAAGCTGTTTTTAAAAAAGTTCTGTATAATTTGTTAGGGAAAAAAAGGGAAGTTTTTCCCCCAAATAAATTTCTCCTCACTCATAAGAATGAAAACAGTTATATGAGTATGGTAAGCATATGTTTATTCCAATTTTTCAAACAAAAGAATGTTCACTTACTGGAATTAAATACAGAAATCTCAACCCATCAAAATTACATATTAAACTATTTAGACATATTGAGGGGAAAGTCCTCCCCACATTGGAGAGGTATTTTTAAGGCAAAAGGTTACTATGATGGACAGAACTTCATTTCTTGTGTAAGAAACCAGTCTAGTTCTTTCCAGTATTTCCATTTCATTTTATGTTTCTGGGGACTTCCTTATTTGGAAAATAAGGATAGCACTTTTTTGATTTTCCTTGGAAAACACTTATATCTTAAGAACATAGTATCATGACTGAGGTGGCCAGGGAGGCAGGAGAAGCCATTTTTTCCTTGTAGATAAAAAGCATCTGTATGATTGTTGTATAATAAATTGATTTTTACACTAAAGTATGTCATGATTCCTTTTATTCGGTTCAAAGAAGTTAAAAAGTGTTCTGCATGCTATTCCAAATGACCTATTACTCAGGAATTTTTTTTAACAAAGTTATATTTTAGCAATTAATTTTGGAGGTGTAATTCATTTCAGTAAGCAGTGGGCTTTTATATAACAGTGTCACCTTTATGCAGTGTTCATATACCAAGTTAAACTCTTTCAGAAAACGGTCATTCGTAAGGAAAAGTTAAGAGTAGACTAGCAGAGAGGATATGGTGGTGGTAATGGTAGAGTCTACCTGCCGATGCAGAAGATGTAAGAGATGCAGGTTCAATCCCTGGGTCAGGAAGATCCCCCGGAGAAGAGCATGGCAACCCACTCCAGTATTCTTGCCTGGAAAATTTCATGGACAGAGGAACCTGGCGGGCTCCAGTCATGGGTCACAAAGAGTCGGACACAACTGAAGCGACTTAGCGTTCTGCACAGCAAGCAGAGGATAGAAAGGTTATAACAAAAACAGCTACACAGCACGACCCAGGGGACAGTGCAGGACTGGCTGAAGAGGCTAGGCTGGGCACAAGCAACGTGCAGCCACGCTCCAGCCCTGGGCACTCTCTTCGCAGGGTCAGGCAGACAGGAGGCCGCTGCAGCAGCTCAGGAGTGGGTCTGAAGCCTGAGGCAGACTTAAGGTCGTGGGGCAGATCACAGACTGGCCTAGTGTCGGTGTAGAGAGAAGAGGTTTAATGTGACGTTGATAGCAATGCGCAGAATGGTACAAGAGAGCTCCAAGTCTGCTTAGGAAGTGGCTTAAATTCCTGGACAGTAACAAGGATGGGGCAGAATATCCTGAAGAGCAGGAGCGGAGGAGAGTGGGAGGTGGCCCTGGAGAGCGGAAACTTCACCTCACCTCCCCATCACCTCCTGGGGTTTCCTTACCTTAAACAGTGGGTGCAACCCGTTCATTAAAAGCCTAATAACTTGTTGCAAATTAAAAGCTGCTTGTACATGACAAACGTTCACCTAAGTAAGTTTCAGTTTCTCAGTATAAAGAGAAATTCAATGTGTTTTTATTATTCAGTTTATTATTACCACTTAAATTTATTATTTAGGATTTCTTCAAAATCAAATTATATTCACATTAAAGAAGAATTCTAAAAATAAAAAATAAAGGGTTCTACTCCAGGGCAAGTTAAAATAATAATCACTCTTACAACACCTAAACGACACTCACCTAAAATATCCCTTGACCTTCAGTAACACATGACTTTCAGTCATGGGTAGGTGGGGGAGCAAAAGCTATCGATTTGTAGGTCATTTTTCTGTCTTGAGAGGCAGCACTCAGGAAACACTGGGATGACACCAGGAGGACAAGCAGATGTGAAAGTCAAACCCTCACTGAGCACTTCGTGAATCAGTCAGTTTGGCTCTTGGAAGCAACCCACTGGGAGCCCATTATAACCCTGTGTGTGTGTCCCCAGCTGCTAAGTCATGTCCAACCCTTTGCAACCCCATGGACTGCAGCCCGCCAGGCTCCTCTGTCCATGGGACTCTCCAGGCAGGAGCACCACAGTGGGTTGCCACTTCCTCCTGCAGGGGAACGAACCCACGTCTCCTGCATTGGCAGGCAGCTTCTTTACTCCTGAGCCACGTGGGAAGCCCCGTTATGACCCCATCTGAAGCCAGATCCCATCTGACAGTGCAGCCGGGCTTCAGCAGGCACAGCCACCCTCCAGCCCTGGCAGGTACCTTGGCATCTGCACGCACCAGTCTGACCCTGAGATGGGAGCTGTGCTCTTGTGTGACCAGTTACCACCACTCATCCTCTTACATTCGGCCTGTTCACCCAGGTGACCCCCGAAGGCATCTGCATTTGTGACACCTGAGCACTGAAGAACAAAAGGAAAAATTCTGCACGGTTTTGCCTAGACCGAGTTCACACATTTCAAGGGAAATGAACTTCACTTTCCTGTTGACTGTGACCCTAATGATAAATATCACAAGTTGCAAATTTCTCTCAAAGTTTAGGCACTGTCCCAAAGATGGTCTGTGTACAGAGCTAGCCTTTATTTTTTAAGTCCAGTTTAATCCTATGAGCCTTGATAAACTCTGGAAATAGTCATGTTCAATTGCAAAATTCATTAAATCTACCTTCCCAGTGCTGTATGTTATTATGGTGATACAGAAGTGACCCAGATGAAATATTTGCCCTTCCGAGTTCATAGTCTTGTAAAACAAATGGAGAAACATGTAAAATAATAGAAATATGGAAAACTACTTACCAAGAAAACTTTTCCAAAGGAGACAGTGTCTGGGCTTAGCTTTAATGGGTGAGGAATTTTCCAATGAGACAGGGAGGGAACTTTGTCCCAGCAAATCCCAGAGGTTAAACACCTAGGATTTTACCAGGACTCACCATCCTTCCACAATGAGGAGGCACTTCTCCAGTGCCCCCCATGTGGCTGGCATTGTACCAGGGCTTTGGAATAAAGTAGTGAAGAGATCAAACAGGGTCTCTGCTCAAAGAGCTCAGGTTCTGGGTGGAAGATGGGAGGTTGAAGAGGGAGGGGACATATGTATGTATCTATGGCTGATTCATGTGGATGTATGGCAGAAACCAACACAATATTATAAAGCAATTATCCTTCAATTAAAAAAAGAAAGAAAGAAGGGCTCACAACCAGTGAGTACCTGCTAGAGGAAAACAGGGGTTACCGCAAAACTGCAAGAACATGCTGTTGGTGCTGTTCCAGGTGTCAGGATTCGGTCTCCCCGTGTCCCGTGGGGAACCAAAGCCGAATGCTGAGACCACTGTTTGCACCTGATTCGGCTCCCAACACCACTCTGCTACTCCTGGCTCGAGCAGAACGACCCAGACAGCTGAAACGCCGTCACCACGGGTGAACAAGCGCACTTTGGGAGTCTATTTGAAGTTTTCCCTTCTTTTGGTAACAACTGCACTGTGTATTCGGGTGCAAGCTGAGCAGCAGAACCGCTAGGTGACAGCCACGTAAATCCCCCAGAACCTGACCTCACACAGCTGCGGGAATGAAGGAGGAGCCTTGGGAAGGTGGCTGTCATCAGGTGTGATGTGGGCGTTCAGAATGCACACCGCAGACATTCGGGAAGAGAATATGGACCTGGGGTGGGGAAGACCGAGAACGAGCCTGAGCTGCAGCCCACGCAGACAGACAGGTGCCTCTGATCTCGGTGGTGAAGGTGACCTGCGGAAGCCAAGGCCTGTGTTCCAGAGCCCTGCACACACCTGGCCCAGGAGGAGGAGCTGATAGACTGCTGGGGAAGCGGAGCAGCTGCAGGGCCAGCACGTGCCTCAGGGGGAGCCTGCGGACAGGCCATGAGGCAGGCATGCAAACCAAGCCCAGTCCTCTGCCCGCAAGCCTCCCCCTGGACCCCCCGCTGTGGCCACTCTCACCAGAAAGGTACAGGGGCACGAGTCGCCCTGCCCAAGTCAACAGGTCGCAAAGCCACCATGTCCTGTGGCGACAATCGAAAGTGCCGTGCACGTAGAGAAAGATCCAGCAACCCCAGCTTAGCTTACCTGAATTCCCAGCAAGAGAGGTCTCAGTCAACAGTGGCCAGTCCTCCGGATCCGAGACGGTGTCTGCTTCTGCTTCTCTATTATCTGGTCAGTAGTAACAACCGTATCATAAACGGGAGAATCAAACCATTCAAGGACCAGAAACGTAAGCGCTCAGCCAAGGACAGCTGGGCCTCCGCCTCAACAGATCCCAGTTCATGTGGAAACAAGTTTCTCCAGCTTTCCTTGACCCAAGGCAAAGCCGAGGTTTTTTGTTTTGTTTTGTTTGTATCTTAATTAGCATACTCATTTTCTAAAAGCATCAGAATGCTGAACTGACACCTATTGTCCATATGTTCTAACCACTCTGACCCCCTTACACTTTCCTGTCACACACAGACACATTCACAGACACAGACACACACACACACACACACACACACACACATACCTTGCATTCCGTAGGCTCCTGGGAGAGGTCTCAACTACACTGGATTGGAGACCTGTATTAGTCAGGATTCTCCAGAGAAAGACAACCAATAGCACATAGATATAAATATCTTGATGTACAATTTATATGTGTATATAACATATAAACATATATATAACATATACACATATAAATTGTATATAAAGAGAGAGAGGGAGATATCATTCAGCAGTTGGCTCCCAAAATTGTGAGAGCTGGCCAGTGTGAAATCTGCAGGGCTGGCCATCAGACTGGAAACTCAGGCAGGGTTTCTAGGCTGTAATCTTGAAACAGAATCGCTTCTTTCAGCAACCTCAGTCTTGACTCTTAAAATCTTCAACTGATTAGGCGAGGCCCACCCACTTTATGGCAGGTAATCTGCTTTACTCAAAGTCTACTGATTTAAATGTTAATCATATCTTTAAAAAAGAAGCTATTAAATAAGTGCTCTGATACTCTTATAGCTTACAATATACTAAAACATAGCTCATTAAAAAATTCAAGGAAAATGACAAATTGGGATTATAAAGACTGTTTTAGGCATATTAAACTATAACTAAGCTATATTATATAACAATTATATACTGTATAATCTGGCCTTCAGTGTACAGTCTTTAACTGCAGTTATCCAATCATGTTCCTTATAGATGGGCTTAGTTTATGTAGGTTTCATTTTTCTAAAATAAATCCAGTCAGCTGTATATACAACTCCACGCACCAGACTTTATTAGAGCATTTAGTAATTATCAAAAGATGAATATTTCTCCTCTGCTAAAGCTGGAAGTTTTGTTAAAGTTCCAGAGAAACCAGAATATCTGCCAAACAGAAGAAGAACTATTTCAAAATACAACACTGTTTTCATCTGAGCTCTTTTCATCCCAAAGCAAGCTCTCCCTTAAAGAGACACGCTAAGTGGTATATACACACAGATGCTGAGGTTTCCCTTCTCCAAATAACTTGAAGCTGCTTCTCAAAAATCAATTTTACTTTCAAAAATTAAAAAAAAAAGGGCACCATCACTCCAAGTTGCTAAACATCCTGAACTTCTTATTTTCTGACCAAATTTAAATACAAAAGGTAAACCTTTGTGACCAAATGGACAAACGACCAACATATTTCAGTCTATCCCGACTTGGCAGGTCTCAGGAACTCCACTTGCTCTGAACGTGCACAGAGCACTAAGGCACAGCCTGTGTGGCCGGAGGCTGCTTTGTCTCCTCCCCGTGGCTCAGGCTGGTGGAAAGGGAACAGGAGAACAGCTGTTAGTGAAGCCTGAACCATCCCCCTCCTAGGCCCTAGAACTCAGGGAGCCAACGTGAATGTCACTCCCTGTCTGTTATTAACTCCCTGTCATCGGCTACCTCCCTAACTCAGATAATAACTTAGCTCCACTGGGAGCTAAAGTCACTGCACTGGGGGGAACTGCCCAGGGTCAAAATCACTCTCAAAAATCTCTTAAACGTGCTGCTTTCAAGACTCACATATCATCTCTCCACAGTCTAATGCATGATTTTTTTTTTTCCTTTGGTGTTGGAGAAAAGACAGCTATTTCTTGGAGGGAGGGCCAGTTAAAGTGGCTGGTCTGACCTTTGGGAAAATGCCCATTGTTAATAAGCAGACTGAGTCCAGTTGGAGGTTCACAAAACAAGAGGTGGGTAGGGCCCATATTCTCCCATCCTAAAGCAAACACTAGGGCATGTGCTCATTGAGAAGAACAGACAGAATCACCTCTGAGATTTATTTCTCAATCTTCTCCTGCATTCAGCACATACAATTTAATTTGGGCATGACAGACATTGCTGGTTACCTACCCAACATCTATACTCCCCTTTCTCCTTATTAACAGAACCCTACTTTGCGGGAGGACAGTAACAAGCTCAGCTTAAATCTGTAGCCCCAGATTCCCTTGTAACTAACAAGCTTCATGTGATTCGGTTCCGGCCAATAATATGGAGACAAAAGTCTACTGATTCAGCTTCCATGAAAACTATTTCCCTAATTTTTTAAAAAGAAAAGAGAGTCTACTGGCACACATCTTTTACCAAATCCTTCACCATCTGCCTGCCCCTCCCTGCCTGGAGAGCAGATGTGCTTGAAGGTAGAGCTGCTGTTCTGTGACCATGAAACCCAAAGCCAAAGGAAAGATAACAGAGCAGGAAGTGAAAACAACCTGCGTCCCTAACTAGCACTCAAAGCTGCCGTACCAGCCTTGGATGGGTTTCCCCAATGACTCAGCCAGAGAAGAATCTGCCTGCAAGGCAGGAGACACAGGAGATACAGGTTTGATCCTTGGGTTGGAAAGATCTCCTGGAGAAGGAAACGGCAACCCACTCCAGTATTCTTGCCCTGGAGAATCCCATGGACAGAGGAGCTTAGCGGGCCATGGGGGTCTCAAAGAGTCAGACGTGACTGAGCTCAGCACCAGCCTTGGACAAAATCTCTCTGGGCTACTGCTCACAGGATTCAAACAAAACCTCTATTTGGTTCAGCTTCTGGAGTCTGATTTCTCTTATACATGACTGATCATAACACATACATTTAATTTGCATTAGATCCAATTCCCCACTAGGGCTGGAATTCTAATATACTTAGCCCAGATTAGGCTTTTATCCATATCCTCTTTTAGTACTATTTTGACTTGGAGATTTTGTTATTTTTGTTTTCCCCCAAATAAAACTGTAATGTTTCCCTGATACTGAAAGTCATTCAAGATACAGTTACAAGGGTATTCACTAAGATTTGTTTGTGATAATTTAAAATAATCTGAATGCTCATCAACACTAAATCAAATGTGAAAGTATAATAGACCCATAAACTAGAACAGCTACAGTTATTTTAAAAATTAGCAGATCCTTATTATTGACTTGGAAAGAAATCCTACTTCTGTTACTGAGAGAACAAAGGAAGAACAATGCACATAAAATTTAGTATGTCATTTATGTTACTTAAAATACACATACTGAAACTTATCAAGATGTTTGTATATATTCTTATGTAAACATAGAAACATAGCTGAGCACCGAGAAATTGATGCTTTTAAACTGTGGTGTTGGAGAAGACTCTTGAGAGTCCCTTGGACTGCAAGGAGATCCAACCAGTCCATCCTAAAGGAAATCAGTCCTGAATATTCATTGGAAGAACTGATGCTGAAGCTGAAACTCCAATACTTTGGCCACCTGATGCGAAGAACTGACTCACTGGAAAAGACCCTGATGCTGGGAAAGACTGAAGGCGGGAGGAGAAGGGGATGATAGAGGATGAGATGGTTGGATGGCATCACCAACTCGATGGACGTGAGTTTGAGTAAGCTCCAGGAGTTGGTAATGGACAGGAAGCCTGGCATGCTGCAGTCCATGGGGTCACAAAGAGTTGGACACGACTGAGCAACTGAACTGAAACAGAAAAAAAATCAAGAAGAATATATACTAAAGAGATAGTTCTCTCTGGATCATAAAAAAGAGGGAAGGTTAGGGAGAGAGGAAAATTCACTTACTTGATAAATGTTATGTTGTTTGAGTTTATTACACAAGAGTCATTTATGAAAGTGAAACTGTTAGTAGCTCAGTTGTGTCCAACTCTTTGCGACCCTATGGACTGTAGCCCGTCAGACTGCTGCATGAATTCTTCAGGCAAAAGTACTGGAGTGGATTGCCATTCCCTGCTCCAGGGGATCTTCCTGACCCAGGGATCAAACCCAGGTCTCCTGCAGTGCAGGGTGGACTCCTTACCATCTTAGTCACCAGGGAAGCCCAAAGTCATTTATATCTTGCACTACATCTAAAAAAATACAGAACAGCCTAAGTTAGAAAAGTCAAGTCACCTAAAATGTCACCACACAGAAATAACCATGGTTGACATTTTGATGAAAATCTCCTAGAATCCAGACCTCTCACTACATATGCATGCGCACACATCTTCTCACCCCCTGCAACACCACCCCCTCCTCGCACCATCCTCTCGCCCTCTTCTGCTGGCTTCCTCTCCCTTACCAAACTTCAGCTCCCTGGAGCATCCCGAGGATTCTGTCCTGGAACAACTTCTCTCTGTAACTGGTCCCTAAGTCAACTCATCCGGTCTCATTGTCAGACCCTCCACCATGAGTTTCAGTCTTGACTATCCGGTTACCCACTTGAGAGCTCCATTCAGATGCTGAAACCACAAATCTAATGTACACTCACACCCAGCCTTTAAGATCCAGCCACACCCCTTTCCTTCTCTCTCCACCAATAAAAGCAGAACTTTCCCAGTCTACACACACACACACACACACACAAACACACACATACACACACACCCCACTACCAGCAGTTCCCAAAGTGTGAGCCTTTGGGATGTCTAAGTTTTCAAAGATTCTGTGAGGTCAAAACTATTCTGGTAATACTGTGATGAAAACTAGCACAAAATTTGCTTCCTTCATTCCTACTCTCTCTACAAACATACAGTGGAGTTTTTCAGAGCCTACCTGATGTGTGGTGTCATGATGGATGGAATTCAGAAGCAGATATAGAGGCCCTTATTAAGGCAGACTGTGTGGATCACAACAAATTGTGGAAAATTCTTAAAGAGATGAGAAAACCAGACCACCTGACTTGCCTCCTGAGAAACTTGTACAGAGATCAAGAAGCAACAGTTAGAACTGGACATGGAACAACAGACTGGTTCCAAATAGGAAAAGGAGTACGTCAAGGCTGTATATTGTCACCCTGCTTATTTAACTTCTATGCAGAGTACATCATGAGAAATGCTGAGCTGAGGAAGCACAAGCTGGAATCAAGACTGCCGGGAGAAATATCAATAACCTCAGATATGCAGATAACACCACCCTTATGGCAGAAAGTGAAGAAGAACTAAAGAGCCTCTTGATGAAAGCAAAAGAGGAGAGTGAAAAAGCTGGCTTAAAACTCAACATTCAGAAAACTAAGATCATGGCATCTGGTCCCATCACCTCATGGCAAATAGATGGGGAAACAATGGAAATAGTGACATTATTTTCTTGGGCTCCAAAATCACTGCAGATGGTGACTGCAGTTATGAAATTAAAAGATGCTTGCTCCTTGGAAGAAAAGCTATGACCAACCTAGACAGCATATTAAAAAGCAGAGACATTACTTTGCCAACAAAGGTCCATCTAGTCAAAGCTATGGTTTTTCCAGTAGTCATGTATGGATGTGAAAGTTGGACTATAAAGAAAGCTGAGCACCAAAGAATTGATGCTTTTGAACTGTGGTGTTGGAGAAGACTCTTGAGAGTCCCTTGGACTGCAAGGAGATCCAACCAGTCCATCCTAAAGGAGATCAGTCCTGGGTGTTCATTGGAAGGACTGATACTGAAGCCCAAGCTCCAATACTTTGGCCACCTGATGCGAAGAACTGACTCACTGGAAAAGGCCCTGATGCTGGGAAAGACTGAACAGAGGATGAGATGGTTGGATGGCATCACCGAGTTGATGGACATGAGTTTGAGTAAACTCTGAGGGTTGGTGATGCACAGGGAAGCCTGGTGTGCTGCAGTCTATGGGGTCGCAAAGAGTCGGATATGACTGAGCGACTGAACTGATTAAGGCAGACATTAGAGATCTGCAAAAGCACAAAACACTAATCTTCTCATAGTTCTTGTTTTGAAAAGTCTGGTTATTTTTCATAAAAATCTGTTATTTATATCAATAGGTAAACATTTATTACTGTTCTTTTAATTTTTTAAATCTACTTATTTTTAATCGAAGGAAAATTGCTTTACCATATTGTGCTGGTTTCTGCCATACATCAACAATTACTGTTCTTTTTAAAGGAACACATTTCAAAAACTGTCTCAGAATATTTCCTACATGACAATAAATATACTATTTTAAAATTTAAAAAAAACTCAGTCTCAATTTTTAACATGGAACATATTCACAGACAGCTGACAAGGCCAAAGCTTTCTGGGGATCCTCAATAAATTTTAAAAGTGTTAAGAGATCTTAATTCCAACCAGCTTGAGAACCATTCTTAACAACCATGGGCATTTAGTGAAGAGATCTGAAATGGCTATCCACTATCATCATGCGTAATGAACAGTGCACGGAGTGGGATGTGTGTTTGGAAGAACTTTGGAAATCTAGAGGCTACACTGTCAATGTTATTTCTTGTATTAACTGAGAAAACAGTAGGATGGCTAATTCAAACGCTGACAGTTTTTGTTCTGGTTTGAAATACCTGATATGATCAGAATAATATCCTTTTTGAAACCACATGACAGATTTCTGTGACAAAAGCTGATTCTTATGTGATAGAGAAGGCTTTAGCTACTGTAAATTTATATAGGGATCCCTTTTGATTCAAGAAAGAAAAAAAACACTAGAATTCCCCCAGGGCACAAGCACCAGAGTAAAGGACTTCACTATCCATTTGCCCACTTCCTCCCCTCTAGAAAGAGGAAACGATTCCAAATGGACAGAAGCAGCAGCCTCAGAATGGACATGGGCTAACCACAGTGAGAGGAACACCCAACGAGATAAACCCACATGTTGTTTTAAAATGTATACATACATGTTTAAAACTGAACTCTCCTGGTGGTCCAGTGGTTAAGAATCCGCCTGCCAATGCAGGGGACGCAGGTTCGATCCCTGGTCCGGGAAGATTCCCACATACCTCGGGGGCACCTGAGTCCGTGCACCGCAACTCCTGAGCCTACACTCGACAACTACGGAAGCCCGCACGCCTAGAGCCCTGCTCTGCAACGAGAAAGCCGCTGCAATGAGAAGCCTGTGCCCTGCAACAAAGAGCAGCCTTCCCTCACCGCAACTAGAGAGACTTTGGTGCAGCAACAAAGACCCAGCGCAGCCAAAAATAAACCACGTAAATAAAATTGAAAAAAAAAAAAATGTCTACATATACTACATATATAAGGTGTGTAGAATGTACTCTATCAAGTACACAGTTCAGTTTAACTGAAAATGAACTGTTCACTCAGGAACCTCGATATTTTTCTCAAAATCTGTTTTAATTTTTTAAAATCTTGCTTAAAAAAAAACAATGTGTATCCAAAAAAAAAAAAAAATGAAGTTTTCATGATCCTTTTTATGCTTTTCAAAATGTATATGTCTTGATGGGTATTGTAAGCCATACTCTATGCCCAGGGAGTCCCACAGAAGCAGCTGGCTAGAAAAGATGCAGCTAATTAGCTACCTAAGTAAGGTTTTACTAACATCAACCACTCATGCTTTAGCTAAATACCTCCTACTTCAACGAAGATACTTCTAGGAAAGATCCTTGTTAAAAAACAAACAAAATACCTCTGCAGCTGCAGTTCACAGAATGATTTCAGGTCAGCTGACTGCTTCCCCCAAAATTCCTAAAATTGAACAAGAGGTGGGTTGGTTGAAGTGGTTGACAGTTTTTCTACACCAGAACACATCCTCTTAAGTCACAGAGAATGTTCCAAACAAAAACAACTTACCAGAACATCGTCCTCAAGGCGTTGAAGAACCTCGAAATCCTTGTCAAGATTGCTCAGCTCTTGAAGAACAAAACTGTGAAACTGTTCCAGTTTATTCAGTCTGAGAAAAAACAAGAGCAACAAATTTCACCAGACCGCTGGATGTGACAAAGACATCTCTAATCTTATTGCAAAGATACTCCATATTTTTCTCTAGATGTTTCTCGTCTTAAGAATATACATCTCCTTTCTCTTCTTTCCCCTTGGAAATGTTCTTTTGAGGAATCACAATTCCATAAACTTGCGTTGAAACCCAACACTTACCTGCGATGATGTATCTGGTTTAAAAGTTCTATCAGGCAATCTGGTACTTCCTTTGCATTTTTTGAATAAAGTGGGCTCCTTCTGTACCTAATCTAAACCATAACAACAACAAAATGAGCACATCCGGGTTAAACAGAACTACATAAATTGGATGTAGTCTTCATATTAAAAAGATGTTGCCCGCACATAATATTCACAGCAAACATCACTAAAGCACTGTGCATTTCATATATTACTTCAGGTTTGATATCAATAAAGGACAATAAGCTAAAATAGGAAAACGTGTATTCATGCCACGGATACACATATTGAGTATCACAAACAAATTTCCATTATAAACCAGCTTACATTAGTATTGCAGAAAATAAGACTGGAGATCTTTCAAGTTAGTTCAATGAATATACGTTAGGGTGAGATCGTAAGTACTTTTCTCAAATGTGCTAACAAATAATTCCTTAGGGATTTATAAACAGTAGGGAAATGGACAGGACACAAATGGTTTCAAAGTCCTCTTGCAGACAAGGTTCTGTGACATCCTGCACGTGTGGCGTCTCGAAGATTTGCCCTAGTCAGCTGACCACCCACACCCAGTCCACCTGCGTCTCCGTCCCAGACGCCTCTCTCATCCCCACAGTCCCCTGGTCCTCCCTTCCTTGTCTATCGCTGTGACCAAATCAATGCTTCCCGCTTGTCCAGTTTTCTGAGACTGCAATCAACAAAAACCAAAGCCTTTCCATACAGGTCCATCTGGTCCCATGAGAGCAAATGGACATGGAATAGCTGCCGTGGTTTAAGCTGGGGTTTTGTTTTTGGGTTTTTGGCGGAGAGCCACACTGTGCAGCATGTGGGATATTAGTTCCCCAACCAGGGATCGAACCCACACCCACTGCAGCGGAAGCTCTGATTCTTACCCACTGACCACCAGGGAAGTCCCCAGAATAGCTGTCTTATAAATACAAACCACAGTTCACAAAGACATTAAATTCAGCAACCACAGCTAGAACAATGTACCTCCCCAGAGACTCAGGCACACCTTCACACAGGAAGGACCACAGTGGTGTTAATGAATGTGAACCTGTTACTTCAAATGCATAACAAGCTAGCTTTTCATTTTTACTGGACCATTACCTCATAGTTTCTTTTCAGTTCTCTAGTGAAGTTTTCAAAAGCAGTGATCATCACAGAACCTTTTAAGTTCTCTGGCAGAACGTTTAAGGATGAAGTTGAAATGCCTTCTGCACAAGAAGAATAGAACATTAAGTAAAACTAACAAAGGGCTCAAAGTAGGTATGCTCAGCCTGCCTGCTGCCCAGAGCATGGGAAGTCCTTTAGAAACTCAGGCATGACCCAGAGAAGACCCGCTGGCTTCTGTGGGTCACGGACTTCGTGACCCACAGAAGTCCACGGCTGCAGCAAGACTGACTCCAACCGTGACTGACCAGACCAGCTTGAGCCAAGAGTCCTCAGCTGATGCTTCATGCAGCTTCCCACCAAAACTCACTGTCTGGCAAGGGCTCATTTCAACAAACTTTCCCAGCACCTTGAATCAGAGCAACTGATCAGATCAGATCAGATCAGTCACTCAGTCGTGTCCGACTCTTTGCGACCCCATGAATCACAGCACGCCAGGCCTCCCTGTCCATCACCAACTCCTGGAGTTCACTCAGACTCACGTCCATCGAGTCAGTGATGCCATCCAGCCATCTCATCCTCTGTCGTCCCCTTCTCCTCTTGCCCCCAATCCCTCCCAGCATCAGAGTCTTTTCCAATGAGTCAGCTCTTCCCATGAGGTGGCCAAAGTACTGGAGTTTCAGCTTTAGCATCATTCCCTCCAAAGAAATCCCAGGGCCGATCTCCTTCAGAATGGACTGGTTGGATCTCCTTGCAGTTCAAGGGACTCTCAAGAGTCTTCTCCAACACCACAGTTCAAAAGCATCAATTCTTTGGCACTCAGCCTTCTTCACAGTCCAACTCTCACATCCATACATGACCACTGGAAAAACCATAGCCTTGACTAGACGGACCTTTGTTGGCAAAGTAATGTCTCTGCTTTTGAATTTGCTATCTAGGTTGGTCATAACTTTCCTTCCAAGGAGTAAGTGTCTTTTAATTTCATGGCTGCAGTCACCATTTGCAGTGATTTTGGAGCCCAGAAAAATAAAGTCTGACACTGTTTCCACTGTTTCCCCATCTATTTCCCATGAAGTGATGGGACCGGATGCCATGATCTTCATTTTCTGAATGTTGAGCCTTAAGCCAACTTTTTCACTCTCCTCTTTCACTTTCATCAAGAGGCTTTTTAGTTCCTCTTCACTTTCTGCCATAAGGGTGGTGTCATCTGCATATCTGAGGTTATTGATATTTCTCCCGGCAGTCTTGATTCCAGCTTGTGTTTCTTCCAGTCCAGCATTTCTCATGATGTATTCTGCATATAAGTTAAATAAGCAGGATGACAATATACAGCCTTGACGTACTCCTTTTCCTATTTGGAACCAGTCTGTTGTTCCATGTCCAGTTCTAACTCTTGCTTCCTGACCTGCATATAGGTTTCTCAAGAGGCAAGTCAGGTGGTCTGGTATTCCCATCTCTTTCAGAATTGTCCACAGTTTATTGTGATCCACACAGTCAAAGGCTTCGGCATAGTCAATAAAGCAGAAATAGATGTTTTTCTGGAACTCTCTTGCTTTTTCCATGATCCAGCAGATGCTGGCAATTTGATCTCTGGTTCCTCTGCCTTTTCTAAAACCAGAGCAACTGACTGCACCTTAAATCAGAGTATGTCTAAGAAGCAGGCTGAGGTGTTGTTAGAGATCTCTAGGATAACGTAATGGGTAAGACATTCTAGGGACTGGCGTTTAACAGCTTCTGGGTACCAAGAGGCTTTACAAGGGCTCATGAAGGGTCTGGCACTGTGTGGACCAACTCATTTAATTCTCAGAAAATCCAAGTGAAGCAGGTACTATTCATGTCACTTTTCACACAGATCACACAACTGGTGCGAGCTCACACTGACAGCTCCAGGATCAGAATGCAGGGCTGCCCGGCTCTCACCACCCACTTCGAGTACCTGGGGGCCTCCAAATTTGCCTTCTTAGAGCCTTTGGTCTCAAAGGATAGGCGTGTTGCTCATCCAGAAGGCCAACCCCATGTACGCAGACATTTCAGATCATTCTCCTTCATCTGTGGAGTGGATATATCTAACACAAACATTTGGCTATACTAAAGCAGATACCTGTAAGTTTAAGAACACTTGGGGCCTGGAAATTGCCACAAAGACTTAAGAGGCAGAAATCAAAATGCCAGGAGGAGACAGTGCTTGCTCTTATCTACAGTTTGTGCAACGATTTACTTATGTCTGAAGACAAAGCACTTCGTTTTTTGGCTCCTGCAGCCACTATGATCTTAAAACTCTAGCTGCCTTGTAGTTCACATTGGGACTCTAAGTGCTCACACATCTGAAACATCTGGGTGCCCGGCGTTACCTGCCAACTCAGCTTCTTCTGCCACCGAGGAAAGGGCCCCTGGTTCACCACCGTCTTCCAGCCATGGCTGTTTCCACTTAGCACCGTGACGGTCAGCTCTGTCTGAAGGCAAGCGGAACACACTGATAATCACACACACACGTCTCCTTGTTCCCAGATTTATCTTGCTCTCTTTTCGCCAGTGAATATCTAGCCATGATGAGTGGCAAGTGAAACGTTCCTGCCTTGTTACAAATTGCTTATCATTTGGCACGTTGACTAAGGGCACATCTCAAAGCACGAGGTGTGCTGTTGCCTGAAAGAGGACCCGAGCATCCTTCGATGAGCTCAGTGACATGCAGGAGCACTCTCCTTTCCAGGATACGGGCTGGCTCAAATGGAAAGCAGTAATGGTTGGCATCAACCAGGGCTCCCGGCTAAAGGGGCAAGGTAGCAAGGTTTCCAGGCCGCCTGGCCCTTGGAAGCTGATCGGATCAGCTCAAGGAGGGCACCACCTGCTGGTGACGTGGAGCCTCAGCACCGGACTGAGGGCTGTCTCACGAAGGAGGGCCTCACCAGTGTGAGTGATCACATTCTCACTCGGAACCTGAAAGAGCTCACAACCAGCTTCTCTTTTTTTTTTAAAAAGTGAAAAGCATAAGCAATACTCTCAACCTGGAGAGGTGCAACTATCTCTTTTCACTGCTCTAAGATTCAGGTGTGTTCCTTTATTTGAAAAGTATCAGTTCAGTTCAGTCGCTCAGTCGGGTCTGACTCTCTGCGACCCCATGAATTACAGCACACCAGGCTTCCCTGTCCATCATCAGCTCCCAGAGCTTGCTCAAACGCATGTCTATCGAGTCAGATGGGTATTTGCTAGGGAGTCTGGAAAAGACTCTCATGCTGGGAGGGATTAGGGGCAGGAGGAGAAGGGGACGACAGAGGATGAGATGGTTGGATGGCATCACCAACTCAATGGACATGAGTTTGAGTGAACTCCGGGAGTTGGTGATGGACAGGGAGGCCTGGTATGCTGTGATTCATGGGGTCGCAAAGAGTCGGACAGAACTGAGCGACTGAACTAAACTGCACTGCACTGTTTCAAGGCTAAATGATTTTTTAAATCCAGGGAAGAATCCAGACACAGCCCAGTCCTCTTCCAGCCTCTAAACAAATGGCACTCAGGCTTAAACCTCACATGGTGCCTACACCCCGGTCAAGACCCAAAGAAACCACTTAGAAAGAATTCTAGCTAGCCCCAGTTAGGCACCCATGAACAACTACTATGTTTCTTTACATTTCTCTCCTTTCTGCCTCTTTTGCCTCTTCTGGTTTCCCCCCCGCCCCCCCGACATTTGTAGCAATAGCTCAAAGCATGGCCTTGAATGTTCATGCCCCACCTGTGGAAAAACAAAGCATCTACTGGCATAGACAATATAATAGCTACCTCCAATGGAGAGAGGAATCCAGGAACCCTGTATAAACAATGTGATGGTTCCCTGAACAAGCTGCTTGGAATTTGTGAACCTACTATATGGGGATCATCCCAGAGGGCCCACTTCAGCGACATGGAAATAATCTGGCACAGAAAACCCTTTGGAAGGGGCAATCCTGTAAATTACTTTACCTGAAATAGAGGAGCGGCTCTCCAGAGAGAACAAGTTCCTCTAGGGAAACCAGCGCACTCCTTAAAGCATGCAGGTCCTAAGTGATGCAGCTGACTCAGCTTTGTTTCCATGGCAACTGCATGCCTCTTTGAACCAGGACCTTTGGACATTCTCATAAAGGGGCTAAAACTATGTACATGCAGCACTTAAAAAACGAACACAGTCAGTAAACACACCGTGGCCGAAACTAAGGTGATCTCGAATGAATGCTGGTTCTCTTGGTGGCTGCTAAAGGAGTGTCCACTTGCTTTCGGACACAGGTGTCTTCATCGCTGTGAAAGCTGAGGGCTTTTGCAATCTGAGGAGCTTCTGAACTTATTTTAGGCACAGGTTGTATGTAGTGAATAATCTGGTGTCCATATTGCATTTACTCTCTCATATTTCCGATGAAAACAGTTTTTAGTGCATGAATACCCAAGTTCTCCCAAGTTGAGGCATTAAAAGAAAATCTTACTCTGAAGTGACACCGTGTGGCTATAAATGATAAAGGTCAAGAGCCTTCACTACAAGAAAAGTCTTTTTTTTATCGAAATACCCTTCCTGTGGAGGTACTTTCCTAATGCCAATTCCTCTGTTTATTCTACCAATGTGTACTATGCTAAGAATCTGAAAGTTAAAGACAATCTTTACTGTTGAATTTATCAGCCTGATGGAGACCACTGAAAAATATTTTTTCTGGACTAATGCATTTCGATTGCCAATGCAGGAGACTCAAGAGCTGCAGGTTTGATTTCTGGGTTGGGAAGATCCCCTGGAGGAGGGCATGACAACCCACTGCAGTGTTCTTGCCTGGAGAATCCCATGGACAGAGGAACCTGGTGGGCTACAGTTCATGGGGTCGCAAAGAGTCAGACACGACTGAGAGCATGCACACAAACCAACTAATAATAAATACTGATTTCTGAGTATGTATGGATAATTATTCAAACACAGAATCCTGCAGAGGTTCGTCACTACACGACAGCATGTTCTAAGTTTCTTATTCACTTTCTAAGTTTCTTATTCTTCTTTCTAAGTTTCTTATTCTTCTTTCTAAGTTTCGTATTCTTCTAAGTTTCTTATTCTTCTTTCTAAGTTTCTTATTCTTCTTTCTAACTTTCTTATTCTTCTTTCTAACTTTCTTATTCTTCTTTCTAAGTGGTGTTGTTGCTGTTTAGTCATTAAGTCACGTGTGACTCTTTGCGACCTCAAGGACTGTAGCCTGTCAGGCTCCTCCATCCATGGGATTTTCCAGGTAAGAATACTGGAGTGGGTTGCTATTTGCTTCTCCAGGGGATCTTCCTGACTCAGAGATCAAACTCGGGTCTCCTGCATTACAGGCAGTTTCTTCACTACTGAGCCACCTGGGAAGCCCCTTTCAAAGAAGGTACACGATGAGGGCAAAATGCAAAATCATGAGTAATCAGTCATCCTGTCTGCTCACAGCTCTGGGAGCCCAGCACATCCAAAATTTCAGAGAAAACATTAAAACAACAGCCCATGAGCAAAAGAGCCAAACAGGAGATACCAAGGGAACATTTCATGCAAAGATGGGCTCGATAAAGGACAGAAATGGTATGGACCTAACAGAAGCAGAAGAAATTAAGAAGAGGTAGCAGGAATACACAGAAGAACTGTACAAAAAAGAGCTTCACGACCCAGATAATCATGATGGTGATCACTCACCTAGAGCCAGACATCCTGGAATGTGAAGTCAAGTAGTGCATCACTACGAACAAAGCTAGTTGAGGTGATGGAATTCCAGTTGAGCTATTTCAAATCCTGAAAGATGATGCTGTGAAGGTGCTGCACTCAATATGCCAGCAAATTTGGAAAAGTCAGCAGTGGCCACAGGACTGGAAAAGATCAGTTTTCATTCCAATCCCAAAGAAAGGCAATGCCAAAGAATGCTCAAATTACCTCACAATTGCACTCATCTCACATGCTAGTAAAGTAATGCTCAAAATTCTCCAAGCAAGGCTTCAGCAATATGTGAACCGTGAACTTCCAGATGTTCAAGCTGGATTTAGAAAAGGCAGAGGAACCAGAGATCAAATTGCCAACATCCGCTGGATCATGGAAAAAGCAAGGGAGTTCCAGAAAAACATCTATGTCTGCTTTATTAACTATGCCAAAGCCTTTGACTGTGTGGATCACAAGAAACTGTGGACAATTCTGAAAGAGATGGGAATACCAGACCACCTGACCTGCCTCTTGAGAAACCTATATGCAGGTCAGGAAGCAATAGTTAGAACTGGACATGGAACAACAGACTGGTTCCAAATAGGAAAAGGAGTACGTCAAGGCTGTATATTGTCACCCTGCTTATTTAACTTATATGCAGAATACATCATGAGAAACGCTGGGCTGGAGGAAGCACAAGCTGGAATCAAGACTGCCGGGAGAAATATCAATAACCTCAGATATGCAGATTAACACCACCCTTATGGCAGAAAATGAAGAGGAACTAAAAAGCCTCTTGATGAAAGTGAAAGAGGAGAGTGAAAAAGTTGGCTTAAGGCTCAACATTCAGAAAATGAAGATCATGGCATCTGGTCCCATCACTTCATGGCAATAGATGGGGAAACAGTGGAAACAGTGTCAGACTTCATTTTTTGGGCTCCAAAATCACTGCAGATGGTGACTGCAGCCATGAAATTAAAAGACGCTTACTCCTTGGAAGGAAAGTTATGACCAACCTAGATAGCATATTGAAAAGCAGAGACATTACTTTGCCAACAAAGGTCCATCTAGTCAAGGCTATGGTTTATCCAGTGGTCATGTATGGATGTGAGAGTTGGACTGTGAAGAAAGCTGAGTGCCGAAGAATTGATGCTTTTGAACTGTGGTGTTGGAGAAGACTCTTGAGAGTCCCTTGGACTGCAAGGAGATCCAACCAGTCCATTCTGAAGGAGATCAGCCCTGGGATTTCTTTGGAAGGACTAATGCTAAAGCTGAAACTCCAGTACTTTGGCTACCTCATGAGAAGAGTTGACTCATTGGAAAAGACTCTGATGCTGGGAGGGATTGGGGGCAGGAGGAGAAGGGGACGACAGAGGATGAGATGGCTGGATGGCATCACCGACTTGATGGACATGAGTTTGAGTGAACTCCGGGAGTTGGTGATGGACAGGGAGGCCTGGCGTGCTGCGATTCACGGGGTCGCAAGGAGTCGGACACGACTGAGCGACTGAACTGAACTTCCCCAAAGGACACCGTTTTTTGAAAATCACCTGACAAAGGGGCTTTGTGGAAGTCTGAGCATCCAGTGTGAAGACCTGACACATTGTTGGACAAGGAAAAATATCCAACTGGACGCATCCAAGAGGATAACAAGGACCATCACTTGAGCCACATCAGCGCGTGCTCAGGGCAGCCCAGCTCAGCACCGAGAGAAACCCTCTGAGCTTGCAAGCTTTCTCCCTCGGGGGAAGGCGAGAGCATCTGGGTGAGTGCTCAGTTACCCCAGGCGAAGAAGACAATTTCTTTCTTGCTCCAGCCAGAATCCTGAGGTACACTACATGGCCTGGGGTGAGGAGGGGCTTGGAGAACAGCATCCAGGGTTCTCAGGGAGCATCGAAGGGACGCAGATCCTGCTACCTGCCTCAGGTGCCCCATAAGGAGGCCTTCAGGGACCCCATAAGGAGGCTTTCTCAAGAGCTGCTGGGCACGCATGACCTACGGGATAACCCTGCAGCTGGTCCACAGACACCACACACAATCTGGACGGCTCGCCCACGCACAAGCCCACCCTGGGGCTGGCTCGTTTTGCACACTCCCAAGAGCACGCCAGGATTCCTGCCTGGGAAATCCCACAGGACAGAGGAGCCTGGTGGGCTACAGTCCACGGGGTCGCAAAGAGTCAGACACAACTGAGCGATTAAGCAACAACAAAGCTCACTGACTGTGAGCATTCATAAGACGCCAGGCCTATTCAGCAGGAAGCACTGAGCATGAGCACCCCCCAGCCCCAGGGGAAGCGACCGGAGGCTGCCAGCACCCGGCCTGGCTGTGCAGGTTGCAGAGAAAACGCAGTCTGCAGAGGTTCCCTGGAGAAAGAAAAGCGTGGAGCAGGAACATCCCTAGAAAAGGCCTGGGAAGGCTTCAGGATCCCTAGGAGACAAAACGCATTTCTCTCTTGAAGCCAATCAGTATAGACTAAATATGAAGACAGCAACACAAAACTTCAAGGAACATGAAACTCAAGGAAACGCGACCCGTCCAAAAAACACAACAATTATACAGTATGCTGGCCTGGAGAATTCCATGGCGTGTATAGTCCATGGGGTCACAAAGAGTCAGATGTGACTGTGCAACTTAAAAAAAAAAAAAAATACAGCGACTGACCTCCACAAAAAAAAAAAAAAAAGGAGCTCTGCAATTTGCCTAAAAAAGAATGCAAAACAGCTGCTCTAAGGAAGCTCGGTTAGCTATAGGAGCACTCAAAGGTACAAACTTCCGGTGACAAAACAAGTCAAGTCCTGGGAATGAAATATACAGGCAGCGCGGTGACTACAGTTAAGACTTTATTTGAAAGTTTCTGAGAAAGTAGACCTTAAAGGTTCTCATCACAAGAAAAAGACTCACTATCTGTGGGGACAGATGTTAACAACATTCATTGCGATCATTTTACAACATGCATGAATAGCAAATGATTATGTCGTGCACTTGAAATTAACATGCTACCTGTCAATGATAACCCAATTTTTTAAAAAAGGAAACAATCGATACTTTTCTGGAGCCCCAGAAGGAGAAAAAAGGGAAAAGGAGCAGAAAGCTACTTAAGAAAATAATGGCAGGCTTCTCGGGTGGCTCAGTTGGTAAAGAGTCTGCCTGCCAATGCAGGAGACATGGGTTCGATCCCTGGTCTGGGAAGATTCTACATGCCGCACAGCAACCAAGCCCATGCGCTACAACTATTGAGCCTGTGCTCTAGAGCCTGGGGACCACAAGTATTAGCCCACGTGCAGCAACCATGAAAGCCTGTGCATCACAGCAAGAGAAGCCACCACAGTAAGAAGCCGATGTGCTGCAACAGAGAGTAACCCCTGCTCACCGCAAGTACGGAAAAGCCCAGGCAGCAGCGAAGACCCAGGTACAGCCAAAAACAATAAATAAAATTTAAGAAAATAACAATGGCTGAGAACTTCCAAAATCTGGGGAGAAATTTGGACATCCCAGTTCAGGAAGCTCATAAACTCCCAAAAGATTCCCTCACAAAGATCTTCTATAAGACACACTATAATAAAACTGTCTAAAATCACACACACCCACAGAATTTCAAAAGCAGTGGAAAACAATTCCTCATGGTTCAGTTCCTAAGTTGTGTGTAACTCTTTGTGACCCCCTGTAGCCCACCAGGCTCCTCTGTCCATGGGATTCTCCAGGCAAGTATACTGGAGTGAGTTGCCATTTCCTTCTTCAGGGGATCTTCCCCGCCCAGGGATCGAACCTGGCTCTCCTGCATTGCAGGTGGATGCTTTACCAACTGAGCTACCAGGGGAGCCCTGTCCACTTGCATAGAATACCCTTTTCCATTCTTTTACTTAGAGCCTTTGTGCATCCTTAAAGCTGAGCTGAGTCTCTGTAGACAGCATATAGCTGGGTCTTGTTATTTTTATCCATGAAGCCACTCTCCATCGTTTGATTGGACAGTTTAATCTACTTACACTTAGAGTAGTCATTGATTTTTAAGGACTTACTAACGCCTTTGTATTACTCGTTTTCTGGCTCTTTTGTAGTCCCTTTCTTGCTGTTTGCTTTTGCGGTCCATTTTCTATAGCGGTATGTTTTGATTTCCTTTTATCTTTTATGTATCTACTATAGATTATCAGAAAAATGGACTTTAGGTTTAAAAATGTAACGAGAAAAGAGGGCCATTACACAATGACAAATGGATCAATTCATAAAAAGAAGGTAACACACTGTAAATATACGTGCACCCAGTATCGCGGCACCCATGTTACGCAAACGTGAACAGACTGGAAGGGAGAAAGCAGCAATGCTACAATAGAGCGGGATTTCAGTACCACCCCGGCGGGCAGAGAGGAGGCGGGCTGGGTGACGGGACCCGGATCCCAGGCCACGCGCTTCCTGACACAGACCTTCCTGTTTCGCGAGAGAAACCCCTGCTCCTCCTGTGCCGGCTTACCACTCGGGGCAGGGCAGCAGACGGCACTGCCCTCTCCAAGGTCTGGCAACTGTTGCTCTGTATAGTGATTATATCTGCCTCAGTTTGAATAACAGCCCTGTCAGCCAAAATCAGATTAATTTTGCTTAATTCTGCAAAATAAAAAAGTTTAGAATTCTCTCACCTCTGTCCTCCACGTTCTGCAGTTTATGTTTGAAAGTAGTACTTTTCATCAATGACTCTGGGGCCACAGTCTTAAAAAAAAAAGAGGTGGTCAGAAATACATGCATTTATGTCAAAATAAGCAATACGCGGTATTACATCATCCCTCAAGAAGGAATAAGCCAGTACATTAAGTATAATATCAATTCTGGAAAACAGATAAATAACCAACAATTAAATAGTACCTTCGATTCATTTTCTTCAACATCTGAGTGCTCCAGCGAAGAGAGATCGCTCAGCGGGCTGGGGCTGTGAAGTTCTGAGTATTGGAAGAATAAATAGTTATAAGAGAATAAACATGCTAAGAAGCAAATGAGGAAATGACATTTCACTATCAATCTATAAATTAAATTTCAACATACCCTGCCCCCTGTAAGGGATACAGTTATTAAAAAAAAAAAAAAAGAAAAAAACTCAAACCAAAAAACATTTTGTATCTTTCAAAGTATACATGGGTACAAGGTTTACAAGTTTGCGGATAAAATGAATAGCCAGTTGCCTCCACTAGGCCAGCATCTTTTGTGGCTGCCCATGTGGCCCCAAATACATGGCGAGAGCTCTATCACCTCACTGCAGTAGCTCTCTTGCCTCTCTCAGATCTGTTCCTTTGTTCCCCTCACTCTCTAATGCTGTGTTTCCCTCTCTGCTATTTTTCTTTCCCCACTTCTTTTCTTCCAGTGGCAGCCAAATTAAGAGGCTGGCACTCGTGCCTGCTAAGTGCCTGCCAATGTGCTAAGTTGTAGAATGATAAATGTGAAGAAACAATATCCTGACTCTCACCAATTTAAAAGATGTGAATTGTTTCAATAAAATACAGTGGGGGCTGAGATAAACCTTATAAGTCAAGGGTTAGCACACCCTGGCCCCTCAGGTCAAATCCCATCTGTCACTTGGTTTTATAAATAAAGTTTTATGGAAACACAGATACAGCCATTAGTTTACATCTTGTCTGCGACTGATTTGGGACTATGAACACAGAGTTGAATAGTTGCAACAGAAACTCTAGGGGCCAGAAAAGCAAAAAATAAATACTACCTGTTCCTCTACAGAAAAAGTTTACCAAACCCTGCAATCAACCACCATTTGCATTTATTGCTATTTTAAAAGCAGATGAACACCAGCAATTCTTACACACAAGGTGATCTCAAATGTTAAATGGAATTAAAACACAAAGTCCTCTGTCTTTTGTTAATCAGGACAAGAAAGAGAAGATTAATCAATCATACCTTCACACTTTCTTCAACAGATATCAAGAGAAACATATTTTGCTTTTTTAAACTACCATTTCCAAAATATATTTTTTTCTATATAAATCAACAGAAAATCACATACCTGTTTTCTGGGCAGAATCTTCAGGAGTTAAAAAGGCAGAACTACTTTGAAATTCAGTTCCAGAAATTTTGGGAGGTGTGACATTATTTTGCCTGGAGGAATCTTTCCGTAAGGGTGTTAGAATTTTAACCTAAAACATAGTACTTTTTACAAAGTGCTAACAGTCACAATCACTCAAAGCAAGTTATCAAAACATTCCAAGACACTTCCAATATCCTTTTTAAAAATGTTTAAGAATTGGACATGATCCATTTGAAAAAAGAAACAGTAAGACCATAAGATCCCAGGGCCAGAAGCACATTAGGTCATGAATCAATAAACTAACTCAAAGCTGACTCTAAGTTCTCAAAGTGTAGTCCGGGACCACAGCCTCAGCAGCACCTGAGAACCTGATGGAAATGCAAATTCTTAAGCCCCACTGACAACACACTCAATCAAAACTCTGGGGACAGGACGCAGCGATCTGCATTTCTGGTGACCATTCTGGTCATTCTGATGATCACCAAAGTCTGAGAACCACTGCTCTAAGCCAGGAGTCAACAAACTACAGCTCTACAGCTCAATGGGAATGAAGTTTTCGTAAATAAAGTTTAATTGGAACACAACACATCCGTGCACTTGGGTATTGCACGTGTGGTTGCCTGCATGCTACAATGGCAGAGTTGAACAGTTGCATAGAAACCACCCGCCCCATACTGCTTGACCCTCCACAGAAAAGGTTTGCCAACCCCTGCTTTAAGTTCTTTTCTTAAACTCCAGCACAGAGACGTCAGTGTCAGCTACCAATGTCTCTATAAAGACAGCAATGCCCTCGCTGAGAATCACCACAGACTTCCTGGCAGCAGCATATCTTAAATCTGTGGATTCTTAAAGCTTGGAGGTTTTTGGTACCTAATTTTTTTAAAGCTGTATATTGTTAAAAACTGTTCTTTGTGCCTATTTCTTTTTTTTTTTTTTTTTAAGATTTTTTGATGTGGACTATTTTTTTAAGTCTTTATTGAATTTGTTACATATTGCTTCTGTTTTATGTTTTGGTTTTTTGGCTCAGAAACATATGGGATCCTAGCTCCTCAACCAGGGATCAGACCTGCACGCGTTGCCCTGGAGCCAAGTCTTAAGCACTGCACCACCAGGGAAGCCCTTCTGTGGTCTATTTCTAACCGATAACTCCTTATCTCAGGTTGAACTACTCAACAAATATTTAGGTACTTGCTCTGGCTTATAGTTTGAGCTATAAACACTCCCTGTCATTGCAGAACATAAGAGACCCCTGGGCAGATGGAAGAAGGCTGGTAGGGGGAGGGCAGTAACAAGCTATGATTAGAGCGCTGTGCTGTGCCAAGTCGCTACGGTCGTGTCCGACTCTATGTGACCCCAGGGACTGCAGCCCTCCAGGCTCCTCTGTCCATGGGATTTCCCAGGCAAGAATACTGGAGTGGGTCGCCATTTCCTTCTCCAGGGGATCTTCCCAATCCAGGGGTCAAACTCACGGCTCCTGCATTGGCAGGCGGGTTCTTTACCACTGGCGCCACGGCCAGATCCCATTAGGGCACTAAACACATTATATTTTCGTACAGGTGAGCAGGGTGCTGTTGATGTCCTCAGAATCCCAGCACTGCTGTAGAAAATCCTTAAACACTTCACACTATATTCTTTAGTGTGTCTGTGTTTTCATGTGTATATGCACATACATATAAAATATATATATTTATACAGAAGTGTATGTATTCTATATATATGTACAAATTATATATAATATACATATTATATACATGTGATTATATATCACATTATATATCATATATAAAATATATTTCATATATACATGATTATATGTTATATGGCAACCCACTCCAGTGTTCTTGCCTGGAGAATCCCAGGGATGGGGGAGCCTGGTGGGCTGCCGTCTATGGGGTCGCACAGAGTCGGACACGACGGAAGCAACTTAGCAGCAGCAGCAGTGAAAGTGAAAAGTGAAACTAGAAAATTCTTGAACACTTTGCACTAATTCTACAGTGTGTGTGTTTTTGTGTCTGCATATACACACACACATAAAATATGTGTTACATATATACAAGATTATATATTATGTGTATATATGTATATGTTTTATATATGGTATATAATGTGATATATAATCATACACATATAGTATATGATATATATTTATATACATGATATATTATATAAAATATAATCATATACACACATACAAGGACAAAAGCCAACTGCTAAGAGAGGTAATTCCGCTAAAAACATGGTAAATTAATCTTGGAATTGGTCTGGAGGACACTCATGTCCATGTTCTTAACTGCTTTCCTATAAAACAAGTATAACTGAAGGGATTTAAGAAACCTTCAGGGTTTATTCAATATTTATGTAAGCCTGAAGGTATTTCAACCTCTGGCAACATAAAGATTTAAATAATTAAAATCTATGTGAATAACATGTCCACAAACTGAAAACTAAGAGAAAAATTAAATCAAGAAGTTTAAAATACAAATTCAAAAGAGCACATATTTGTAGGAAATCAGAATAGCCCAGATTTCAAGCATTCTTCGTAATAAACATCTTTCAATAAATTTTCAACCAAAAAAAAAAAAAAGATACTAAATCTTTGCCCAAGATTCATACTAAATGTGTGGAACTCCTTGAAGTTTCTACTGAAAGTGGTTTACATACTAGTAAACCACTGGTTTGTTATTTTTCTCTTCCAGAAAGGAGTTTTTTTTTTAAATAAAGGTAGTTCAAACCTAAACAGATCAACTTGTTTCAAACTTATCCCATAAAGGGCACATGCAGCACAGAAAAAATTTACTCACTTGATCTTTCTCAAGGTCACTGCCACTACTGGGAGGAAAAAGAGGCAAGACTAGAAGGAAAGGAAAGGAGAGCCCAGTGGATACGTTTACTTACGAGAAACACAAAATACTCTCTAGAAGCAATCCCCACTTCCCACAGCTTGCTGAAATGTCTAACTCTCTAATTATTAAGCTTTGTTCTTCTCTGGCCAGCGGGAATTCTTTGCTCCAGATACTGTTTCTGAACGCTCTTCCCATGTTCTTGCTGTTGTTGTTCAGTCGCCAAGTCGTGTCCGACTCTTTGCGACCCCACGGACTGTAGCACGCTAGGCTTCCCTGTCCTTCACTATCTCTCGGAGTTTCCTCAAAGTCGTGTCCATTGAGTCGGTGATGCCACCCTACCATCTCGTCCTCTCCCACCCTCTTCTCCTTTGAGCTGCCATCTTGCCCAGGGACCGGCCCATGTTCTTCTAGCTTTACCTAACCAGAATACTTCCTCTTCTCCATACTTCTTCAAATCCTATTCTTTTCCCAAGGATTAGCTGAGGTCCCACCTAGCCTTCCTTGAAGCTTTTTCTGAAGATTTCAGCTTAGGTCAGCTTACATCAAACTCCTCTTATCTGAACTCTTTACTCCATTTATCTGTAGTTCATATTTCACAATTATTGGTCAATTCCATATTCTTTAGTACTGTTTCACATACGAACATTTTCCCTTTCCCGTGTTAACGGTAGCAGGATCACGTGATCATACATCTTGTTGATACCCTTTCCCATCACATCCCGCAAAAGGAACACCTACTGATTCACTTGAAAAGTGACTGGAAAGAAAACACATACCAGACTTACTTCTTAGGCTGCTTCTTCCGGTTCTTGTCTTTTTCCTACTAGGATACGACTTCAAGGATTTCCTTTTTCGGTTACCGGCCCAAGACAGCTCACTGCCGCTACTACTTGAATCTTGATTACTCTCCGAGAAAAGGTGTTTCCTATAATCAAACTTTTACAAACACAGGTGATACATGAGAGCTGCTGAAAGGATGCCAGTAGCATTTATGTACAATTAAACACATGACTATGAAGTTAGGCAAAAGAGAAGTAACTCCTTGAGAAGACTGGGCTGTCTTACACAATAAAAGAGCACAGAAGTACAGAGAAGGGAGAAAAAGAAGATGATTATATCCTTAGACAGCTGCTGTTGCAAAAGATAACAAAATCCCCTCTAATCATAATTGTAGAGATGGTAGGTAACTTTCCAAAAGCTGATGCACCTGATTACGTGCTATCACCAACTTCAAAATGCTAGCCCATAGGACTGAGAACCACAGCTAAAAGAAAGCCAGAAGGAACTTTGCTTGTTTGGAATCCATGATCTCAATTTTAGGAACAAAAATCTCATTTATTGTTCACATACAGATTTCTTTTTTAGTGCACTGATGATAGACTTAAAGCACTCTGCTTCCCAAAAGAAGAGCAGCAGAGAGATGGAAGCGGACATGTAGGAACAGAGCAACATCACTGACTTAGAACAAAACATTTCTTTTCAATTCATTAACACTTCTGATTCTATTCAGAGGAAATCTCAGCTGCTAGAAAGTCTTTAACACTTCTCTTTTACTTCATAATCTTCTGTTAAATTTACTTTTAATTTGGAGGATAACTGCTTTACAATATGGTGTTGGTTTCTGCCATACAACAACATCAATCAGCCTTAAGTATACATGTGTCTTTTTTGACAAAACAAGGACAGACGTTTGGCTCAAAGCCGAATACAAGGAAAAGTATCACAATTCGATATAACTTTGCTCTTCTCCTTGTACTTACTTGGGGGCTTTACCAACTAGTTATTAGAATTAATGCTGGTTTTCCACTTGAAAGTGAAATACTTCCTTTTAAAAAGACCTTAAGATAAATTTAACTGAGAAACATAAAGACGCAGAGCCAAGGCAAAGTTTGAAGATGGTATGCAAATAACTAAAATGAGAAGGACTGCCCAAAACAATCAAAGTGATCCCATTACCGACATCCGTGTTTCTTGCTTTCTATTATCCTCGAAAGCAGAATCTTTCCTGAAAGCAAAATATATTGAATTAACGGAAGTGTGGCAGCAACACCTTCGCCCTTCTTTTTTCTGCCATGTGCCCTTTGCATACTGTGAGCCCAGCGCACCAAAAGTGCCCTATTCTGTGACAAACTTCTTGTCTTGCCATCCATTTCCATACATCTTCTGCCTGCCAACAATTCGCTATTTAAAACAAAACCTATGTTGAGCCCATCTCCGTGAGGCACATAAAGACGAGGATGCAGGACAAAAAGGGCAAGGCAGCAGCGCTTCCTACCCGGTTGTGTCTTAGACCCGGCTGGGCGCTACGAAAGCCTTTCTGGTGATCAGTGACGTCAAGCATCTTCTCACACACGTCTTGACCATTTGTCTATCTCCTTTGCAGAAATGTCTGTTGAAAGCCTTTCCCCTCCTTTTTTAATCAGATGATTTTTTTTTTTTTGGCTATTGAATGTAGGCATTCCTTATATTTTTTGGATATTAACCCCTTCTCAGATAACATGGTTTGCTATTATCTATTTGCTAGCATACAGAAAGAAATTTGATTTTTGTATACTAATCTTTGTTTAAGGTTTTTAAAATAACATTTATGTCTTAAAAGTTAACACATGCATAATAGGAAACCAAAAAACACAAAGAGCAAAAAAACAAAGTGATTTCATAATCACAAGTACTTTACCACTTGGTGTGTCCTTCTAGGTCCCTTGTATCTTTCAATTTTGTTAAATTGGGGAGTTGTTTAGTGGGGACAGCATTTCAGACGGGGAAGATGGAAAATGCTCGGGAGATGGGCGGAGGTGACGACTGTACATACAACAATGTGAGTGCACTTACTGCCACGGAACATACACTCACAATGTGAAGATGGCAAACTTTACATGATGTCTATTTTATCACCATTTTTTAAAAAGTCAGCCCTATACTAAATGTTATTGTGCATGTGTGTGTAGTCTGAAAAGGGATAGAATAGGATAATCAAAGAGCTAGTTTAAAATCCCACTTGGAGACTATAGGTAGAGGGGGAACTTGAAGGAACTTTGGGAGACCAATGTAAGTTAATGATCACCCCAGAAAGCAAATGGAAAATCATGAAGCAAAGCAGGCTTGCTTAACAATGAAACTAACAACAGAAATACATCAAGTCAATGATGTTTGCATCCTGCCGGTTGAGGTCACTAGGTTAATGATTCCTAGGACATGCTCCTCTGCATACATTAAAAACAAAAATAGAGGGGAAAGGTGACATTCCAAAGTGGAAACCCCTCATCATACCGATGGCTGTTGTTTAGTCACTAAGTTGTGTCCAACTCTGGCGACCCCGTGGACTGTAGCTGCCAGGCTCCTCCGTCCATGGAATTCTCCAGGTGAGAATACTGGAATGGGTTGCCATCTCCTTTTCCACGGGGATCTTCCCGACCCAGGGATCGAACCCATGTCTCCTGCATTGGCAGGCAGATTCTTTACTGACTGAGTCACCTGGGAAGCCCCATTATACTGATACCTGACATGCTTTACCATAGTCTAGCATACATAACCATTCTTCTGCTGATTTGAATAGTGCCATGATGGTCCCAGTTTGACCATGTAGAGACAAGAAAACTTCCCAGCCTGACATGGAGGAGGAGTCGATGATGGAAGCTTAACTCAAAAATAAGGAAAATGGTGGTCTTCTCCCTGCTGTTCCTTTAATTATAAAAATGTAACCTGTGAAGCACTCAAAGCCCTCTCACCTGCCTGCAACTCGCACCTTTTTAGCAAGAGCATGCTCGGCCGTTTCTGACTCTTTGGGACCCCACAGACTGTAGCCCTCTATCCAGGGAATTTTCCAGGCAAGAACTAATAAACTCTTTCCTTACCTGACACTCTGCTTCTCATTGAGTTCTTTATGCATTGAGACAGAAAAACCTGTGCTCTTCTGAGCCCTGAATTGCGTTCTGTGGTTTCAGTCTGAATGTAAAAGCAGTTGTACGTGCTGTTTTACTTATTTCAACACAAAAGAGCTAAAAAGCTCTGAGCAGTACCCAAAATTTCTTTGCCATAAAGGCATCTGAATGTCCCTTTTAATTGAGGTACTCGTTTACAGACAGAGAAACAGAGACCCAGCAATGAACAGATTACTCCAGTCTAGAAACCTTAGCTCAGAGTCTGGTGGTTTTGCTAGACGTTCTTGGGGAATGAGTACCCTCCGGAAGACGAAGACCTACCCTCTGCTCTATGTGGACATATTCTGCAGGATGACAAGTGAGCAGCCTCTTCCCAAAGACAAATCTAGACTTCTCGGAGCAGCAGCAACAATGTTCCACGCTTCCCAGAAGGAGACAAAGGATTCTCGGATTCAAGCAGGGCTGGGGAGTCCTCACTGCTGAATGGAGGATCAGACAGGCACAGAGAAGGGCAGCAGGTTTCTGGGAGGAACAGAGCCCCAGAAGAAGGCTGCTGGGTCGCCTGAGCCCAGCACACTTCCAAACCAGGCTGCATAGGCCCTCCAGCTCCCACTCCTGCTGCAGCGGGCGTGAGAGGAAGAAGTAAAGCCGGAAGAAACCTGGATTACTCTACGGATCTGAAATGATGAAACACTGGATGCCTGGACAAGAAAGTATGACGAGAAGGAAGCAGAGTGGTGGTGTAGGTCTCTGCTCTCTTCTAATTGAAAGAGACCTCTGACCAGGAAATGGCTAGCTTCAGCGATGATATAAAAACACTCCTTTTTAGTTCCTGGACAGCCTGACAGGCTGTAGGCTTCAAACTTTCATTTTTTTAAGGTCAGGCAGGAACAGATTTCACAGCGTGACAAAGAGTACTTTATTAATGTTAGTAAAAACATTAGTAAAAATGTTAGTAAAAACTAACATTATTAAAGGAGAAATAGAGCTGTTCATTGGTAAAGCATCCGCCTGCAATGTAGGAGACACCAGTCCGACCCCTGGATCGGGAAGATCTCCTGGAGCAGGAAACGGCAACCCACACCAGTATTCGTGCCTGGAGAATCCCATGGACAGAGGAGCCTGGCGGGCTACAGTCCATGGGGTTGCAAAGAATCGGACATGACTGAGCACAAATGCAGGTCCTAGAGCTGCATACGTAATTTACAACTTGGGAATTTACATATGTAAATTACATGTGTAATTTACAACTTGGAATTTACGTATGTAAATTACACATGTAATTTACAATTACATATAAATGGTAAACCCTTAAAGCCCCCAAATAATAAATGCTGACACAGATACACAACACAGAAAGATATCTAATAATTCAAAGAAGAAGAATGGTGTTTGGGAGGTGGAGCCATAACAATATATAAAAACTAATGAAGTAAATAAAGGAAATTATCACTCACTGAGGATCCTTTGTGGGACTGTGTGTCTGGTAGAAAGACGAAGCAGCCCACATCAGTACTGGATCTGTTCATTCATTCCTTAGTTCATCCATCAGTGAAATTATATTACTGAACCTACTAATGAGAAAGTCTAGCAACCAGAACCCTCAAAGACTGTTGGTGCTAATGTAGAATGCTCTAAAGACACTGGAAAACATCTTGGCAGGTTTTAAGAAGTGAAAGATACACCAATTATGATCCAGCTATCCCACTCCTATATATTCACCCCAGAGAAAAGAAAACATAATCTCCATACAGAGGAGTTTCCCAGGTGGCACAGTGGTAAAGAATCTGCCTGCAATGCAGGAGACTGGGGACCAGGAATGCAAGATTCCTGGGTCAGGAAGATCTCCCGGACAGGAAATGAAAAACCACTCCAGTATTCTTGCCTGGAGAATCCCATGGACAGAGGAGGCTGGTGGGCTACAGTCCATGCAGCTGCAAAGAGTTGGATGTGACTTAGCAGCTAAACCACCTCCACCTCCACACAGAGACTTATACATGAAGCCTAAAGGGCTTTACTTGTAACAACGAAAATACTGGAAATTCAAATGTCCATCAACAGGAGAACAGACAGACAAGTTGTGGTATATCCGTACAATAGATCCACTATTCTCCATACCACTCATAACATAAAGGAATGAACTGCTGATACAACGTGAAGAATCTCAAAATACTAGGTTGGCCAAAAAGTTTGTTCAGATTTTTCTATAAGTGATGAGAAAACCAAACTTCTCGGCCAATCCCAATAATTACAATGAATAAAAGATGCTAGGAAAGAAAAAAAAAAAAAAGAGTGCATCCAGTTTGATTCCACTTAAGTAAGATTTTTAAAACTACAAACTCATCTATAGTGACAAAGCAGATCACTGATTGCCAAGGGTGGGGGTGGGCATGGAGAAAGAGGGAGGGATTTCCAAGGGGCAGGAAGAAATTCTTGGAAATGATGGACATGGTCCTTATCTTGATTGTGGTGATGGCTCCCGGGTGCAGACAAATGTCAAAACTCAAATTGTATACTTTACATAGGTACATGTTATTTCAATTATATCTCAACAAAGCTGTAAAAAAAAAAAAAAAACCACATGCATGGTCCATTCTTCAGAGGCCTACAGAGAAAAGTGGCAAATAAATTATTGCCAAGTGATACTCATTTTCTGTCTCGGAGTATCCAGTGTTCTGCTAGGGAAAACTACGTCACCAAAGATAACACTGGGGCTACAGTTTCCTCCCCCAGTGGATCATGCTTTGTCAGAACTCTCCACCACGACCCATCCGTCTTGGGGGGCCCTGTACAGCATGGCTCATAGCTTCATTGAGTTATGCAGGCCCTGGGCCACGATAAGGCTGTGATCCTTGAAAGGGGTAGAGACCCACAGGACAAGAGAACACTCCAGCCCTGCTGAAATTATTCACAGTAAACTGCACACAACGCTCTCTCCTTGTGTGGGGCAAGGCCAGATGCAGGAAAGGGGAAAACCCAAATGGTCAAATTGCAATTAACGAGTCACATTAACAACAATCTACGTGGTTTATGGGCTTCCCTGGTGGCTCAGATGGTAAAGCATCTGCCTGCGATGCAGGAGGCCCAGAGTTCGATCCCTGGGTTGGGAAGATACCCTGAAGAAGGAAATGGCAACCCACTCCAATATTTCTGCCTGGAAAATTCCATGGACAGAGGACCCTGCTGGCTGCAGTTAATGGAGTTGCAGAGTCAGACACGACTGAGAGACTTCACGTGGTTTATGACTTCTGAAAATCACTTACCTGGACGCATCGTTTAAAGTAGCAAACTGAATTGTTGCTGATGATTCTTGTAAATCTACAGAATACTCATGTTCTGAAGTAACTTCCAAGCATAAAAATGGAAAACAAAAATTGTTAAGCATCTGAAGTATACATTGAAATATACCATTCAAGTCCTACGATAGAAAAAAAAAAATCTGACCTTTTTGTGTATCATCCAGTTTTGACTTTTTGGGTGAATTATCAGCTGTATTTGTTTGCTGCAGGAAAATGCATAAACATCTGCTTAATTAGGGTGCCTTTGAGACTTTTTGGAATCATTCTATACCTCCAAAGAAAAGCATTTGAATACTAAGATATCAGGCTCTTTCTTCATTAAATTTGGTTCCAAGTGACTATTGGCTATTAAAAAAAAAAAAGATACCCACCCACAGGAGAAGGTTTACCACATCCAAGATAATCAAGAGTGTCTCATAGTCACTAAGGGAGACATCAAAGGAAGACTTACAAAAATGTCAACAGCATCATAACTGTTCAAGTTCCCCAAAAGACAGTCTATCTGTAGAAATAATCTTTGGTGTATATTTGTTTAAAAAATATGACACTATCATCACACTTCTCTACAGTCTGTCCATGTGATCAAACATAAGAAAATGGACTGAACATCAATACATGCCAAGCCTTGTGTTAGGTGCTTTACATATATTCTGTTTTTAGTCCCAAGAGGGCCACACTATAAAGCAGGTATTGCTTGTTTTCTCTAGTCACTTAAGTCATATCCAACTCTTTACAACCCCATGGACTGCAGCCTGCCAGGCTCCTCTGTCCATGGGATTCTCCAGGCGAGAATACCAGAGTGGGTTGCCATTTCCTTCTCCAGGGGATCTTCCAGGTCCAATAATTGAACCTGCGTCTCCTGCATTGGCAGGTGGATTCTTTATCACTGAGCCACCAGGAAGCCCAAACCAGCTTTGTTCTATAGATGAGAAGCCTCAGTCCCAGGGATGTTATGTCATTTCCTCAAGTTCCCACAGTCAGTAACTAAATGCCAGGTCTGATTCCAGAAATGATGCTGCTTCTCACAAGCTCAGTCTCCAAATCCCAAATGAGGGAATGAGGCAAAGCCAGCCAAGTCACACGTTCCACTGGAAACCCAAGTTGAGGGAAAGGCAAGGAAAAATAAGTACAACTGATGAACCTAATTTAGAGGAGGGGATCATCAAAAAAAGCCATGCCTGGGCAGGAGAAACTGGAGAACCAGCCGGGAGAGTCAGCTTCCACCTGCCAGCACCCCAGTGGACACGGTTCAGAATCCTGCCCTCAGGTCCTTGTACTTACAGCAGGCTCAGACTGGTTATTTAAGGGGAGAGTTATCAGGTGGTGGTCATCTTCAGCCCTGGTTAACTCTGCCGGCTTGGTAGAGTCCTTTTCTTGGTCTGTACGCATGAAGAAAAGAGCAATAAAAAATGGTAATAACCATACAAAATGCTGCATACACCCTGCAAATGCTCATCATGGGATCCACACTGCTGGTACAGTGCCATCTTCTGGTAAGAGCTGGTAATTGGGACCTGCCTCAAACACCAAAAATCTAGAGGCACCTTGGGCTTTGGGTCTAACTCATAAGAAATATTTCACCTGTGCAGGGCCAGCTTTGTGGGCAGACAGGCCCCTACATACCCCTAGCATTTGCCTCCAGCCACCCCATCATTATTTCTCCTTTGTCATTTCCAACTGACTCCCAAAGAGACTGTATCAGGTGGACAAAATAATTGAAGGTTTAATTTGCAACTTTTTTCTTCAAAGGTGTAACACATTAATTACTCTTATATGACCACAGGTTTTCAGTAACTGCTTTCAAGTAACAGTTTGTCACTGCTTCTACAGGGAATCCAGGTAAGAAATTTTGCTGTTTCCCAATATACCTGTCTCTATTTTGTGGCTGCTAGGAATCTCAGTGTCTTCTTTCTCTAATTCACCAAAAACAGCAGAGATTTTTGTCTGGTCAGGCATCACCTGAAATGCACACCAAAACCACACAGTTTTTAAAAGCAGTAATTCTTTTATAAATTTAACATTAACAGGTATAGAGAGAAATAGACAGCAATATGATAATAGTGAAAGTGAAGTTGCTCAGTCGTGTCTGACTCTTTGCGACCCCATGGACTGTAGCCGACCAGGCTCCTCGGTCCGTGGGATTCTCCAGGCAAGAGTACTGGAGTGGGTTGCTGTTTCCTTCTCCAGGAGATCTTCCCAACCCAGGGATCGAACCCGGGTCTCCCACATTGCAGGCAGATGCTTTACCATCTGAGCCACCAAGGAAGCTATGATAATAGTAAGGGACTTTAAATGGGGGCTTCCCAGGCAGAGCTAGGGGTAAAGAATACACCTGCCAAGGCAGGAGATGCAAGAGACGTGGGTTCCATCCCTGGGTCGGGAAGATCCCCTGGAGAAGGGAATGGCTACCCACTCCAGTATTCTTGCCTGGCAAATTCCATGGGCAGAGGAGCCTGGAGAGCTACAGTACATGGGGCTGCAAAGAGTCGGACATGACTGAGTGACTGAGCACACACAATGGACTTTAATATCCCACTTACATCAATGGATACATCATTTAGATGGAAAATTAACGTGAAGACATCAGCCTTAAATTAATGTCAGATCAGATGGACTTGACATACACATAACATTCTACCCAAAAGCAACAGAATACACATTCTTTCAACACACATAGAATCCAGGAAACACTTATATATTAGGCCACAAAACAAGTCTTAATAAATTTAAGACTGAAATCATATTAAGCATCCTTACTGACCACACTGATGTGAAACCAGAAATCAATTACAAGAGAAAAACAGGGAAATTCATGAATATGTGGTGACTAAATGACACACTTCTGAAAAACCAATGGGTCAATGAAGAAAGCAAAAGAGCACTTAAAAATACCTTTTGGCAAAGAGAAATAAAACATACCAAACTTATGCAGCAAAAGCAGTTCTAAGAGGGAAATTATAGTGATAAATGCCCACATCAAAAAATAAAGAAGAAAGATCTCAAATAAACAACATATCTTTACACTTGAAGGAACTAGAAAACGAAAATAAATGAACCCAGTTAGTAGAACGAAGAAAAAAAGAATGGAGATAAATGAAGTAGAGGCAAAAAAAAAAAAAAAAAAAAAACAGAAAAGATCAACAAAACTAAGAGCTATTTCTTTGAAAATATAAACAAACCTGACAAATATTTCTCTGGAGTCACATATGTACTTTGATATAGAATATTACACAGCCATTAAAAAGAAGCAAATCTGCCATTTGCAACAATATGGACGGACTCTGAGGGCCTTATGCAAACTGAGGTAAGTCAGACAGAGAAAGACAGATTCCGTGTGGTCTCACTTGTATGTGCAATCTTGAAAATGACAACAACAAAAATAAGCTCACAGATACAAACAGCAGATTGGTGATTCCAGAGGAGGGGGTTGAGGGTAAAAGAAACGAGTGAAGGGCGTCGAAAGGTACAAACTTCCTGTTATAAAATGAGTATGTCAAGGGGATTTAACGTACAGCATCGTGACTATAGTTAATACTATACTGCATATTTGAAGTTGCTAAGAGAGTAAAAGTTTTCACAAGAAGAAAAAATTTCTAATAATGGTGATGACTATCAACTAGTCTCATAATGGCAATTATTTCACAATATATACAAAATGGAATCGTTATGATTTATACCTGAAACAAATGTTTTATGTCAATTATATTTCAATTTATAAAACCCCAATATGGAAATGAAACAGAAGAATTAAACACATCACCTGTTTGTCTTCTCCTAAAGCTTTAATGGAAGCTTGTGATATGTTGAATTGCAATTCAAAATGGATTTCTATTTTCGTCACTTCTTTGTTTCTGATATTAATAGGCTTCTTCAGGTAAATTTTGAGCATCTTCATCTCAGTTTCTAGCAAAAAATAAAGTCAATATAGATCAATAAACTGAAAGGGGTTGTGTTTTTAAATTTCATAATTTTAAATGACTGGGATATTTGCTCACTGTCCAGATTTTTCTGCAATGAGAAGTTGAAAAGACATTATTTAAATAAAGTTACTCTGAAATTATTTTTATCAAATGCACATGTGTTTTTATATACACACATTATGTTTAAGTAGTTAATCTTGCAGAAACAGAAGTAATTTAGCAGCATAGCAATTGAGACGGGTCTTCTAAAATTCAATCTAGTTTTTAAAAGAACGTTTGTGAATACAAAGCTATCATCTCTGACAGATATTTTACTTCTCAATATATTAAGCACAACCTTCATTCTCATTCTTTCTCTTAGATCCCACCCATTTCTATAATTCAAAATAAAATCCACCGTTTCCAATATACAAACTGAAATAATCCACGCTCATCTCAACAGACTCCACTTGAAGAGAAATGGAAACATCCTCGGAGAGGCCTGCTTCTCAGACAATAGTCTCCTTGAGGGTCTCCGACCAGGACACCAGCTCTTTACTGACAAATAGTAGCTGGTTTTAATAGAGGAACCAGTTCAGACCACAATTCACAGCAAATCCAAGCGTAAGCCACAGCGAGTACAAGCTGCATTGGAAGCAGTAGGAACAAAAACTCATGAGAGCTGGCAAAGCTTGTTCACAAACTGATGAGAATGGAAAAAGGAAAAACAGACACACACCTGGATCCAGATCTGTGGCCCCTGATACTCGAAATACGGCTAGTACAACATGAGATGTGTTATAAGCACAAACCCACAGCTTATAAAGACTAGTACCAAAAAGAGAAGGTAAAGTATTTCATTGATTGTTCATACTGATTACATGTTAAACTGTGAATATTTTGGACATATTGAGTGAAATACACATTAAAATTAGTCCACTTGAAAAAAAACTTTAATGAGGTTACTAGAAAAATTTTAATTAAATATATGGTTCAGATCATATTTACATAGGATAGTGCTGGCCTCTAGTGAAATTCAACAATCCCCCAAAGGCTGATCTTACTGGACATTCAGTCTCTGCAGGGTAAGTCTCAAACTCTGCAGCAAAAACAATTTAAAACAATATCTGAAAAAGTAAATAGCTAACTGTGGTGTTGGAGAAGACTCTTGAGAGTCCCTTGGACTACCTGGAGATCAAAAATCCATCCTAAAGGAGATCAGTCCTGAATATTCATTAGAAGAACTGATGTTGAAGCTGAAACTCCAATCCTCTGGCCACCTGATATGGAGAGTTGACTCATTGGAAAAGACCCTGTTACTGGGAAAGACTGAAGGCAGAAGGGGACAGCAGATGATGAGATGGTTGGACAGCATCACTGAATCAATGGATATGAGTTTTAGCAAGCTCTGGGAGCTGATGATAGACAGGGAAGCCTAGTGTGCTGCAGTCCACGAGGTCACAAAGAGTCAGACACAACTGAGCGACTGGACTGAACTGAGCTGTGGGGCTAAATGCAAAGATACAAGGGTGAGAAAAAATAGCCCAAGAACTATACCAAACCCTCAACAGGCTCCTAAAGCACTGCCAACCCCTTAGCAGGAAGGGCTGTGCACACAAAAGGCAAGTCTTGCTCACCGAGTTTGCTATACAAGCCTCAGTTTCCTCAACTATAAAACTACCCCAAGTCACAGCTACCTCCACCAGCTCCTACGAAGCACTTTATGAATCTCAGAGTCTCCCCAAAAGGTGATATATTTATGAAGTATAGGATATTGACTTGGCAAGTGGGTTACTGAAAACCACCTCAGCAGCAAAATTCAGGGTTCAGAAACTTACAATATGCAAAGTAATATTAGGATGTGACCACAGTCAGATCCATGGGAAGTCTCTATAAAATACTGACTTCAGAGTAAACATCAATGATAAGTTATATATCTTAAATAGTAACAGGTGGTGACTATACAGTATCCCTGGTGACTCAGACAGTAAAGAATCTGCCTGCAGTGCTGGAGACCTGGGTTGGATCCCTGGGTTGGGGAGATCCCCTGGAGAAGGGCATGGCAACCCACTCCAGTATTCTTGCCTGGAGAATCTCATGGACAGAGGAGCCTGGCAGGCTACAGTCCATGGGTTTGCAAAGAGTTACTCTTAATTTATACTTATATTTAATTTAAATTTTTAGTGAGATGTTTATAAACCCCTTTCCTAGAGAGAGGGGGCACTTCCAGCTCAGCATATACTGTGACTACAGAACCGCTGGCTTCTGCTCCTTCCCATCTGTGTCACCATAAAAAATATACATTTGATCTTGGCCTCGGTTCCTGACACAGAACTCCTAAAATCCATTTTAAGCAACGGGGTGCTAGAAGCATCTTTTGCTCTCATATTTGGTCTTTGACCTTGGTTCCTGACACCGGAGCTTCTAACACCCTTGGCATCTCCTGAGTGATGAGTGTGTTTTGTAAGTTCATGAGGTGACTGGGGGCTGGAGGAGCCTAGACAACTTCAGGATGCACACTGGTCCCCAGAAAGACCAAGGAATGGTTAGAGGGTTGGAACTTCCATCTTCCCAACCTTCAGGGAGGGGAGAAAAGGCCAGAGATGGAGTTAATATTGGATCATGTCTACATGATAAAGCTTCCATAAAAATCCCTAAACTATGGGGTTCAGGGTTCACAGAGCCGTCGGGCTGGTGAACACCAACATTCCAGGAGGGTGATGCAGCCGACCTCCTCAGAAAGGCAGGCCCCTGCACTGTGGACCCTCTGGATCCTTTATTATGTATGTCCCCTATAATAAACTGATAAATGTAAACAAACATGTTTCCCTGAGTTCTGTGAACCATTATAGCAAATTATGAAACCTGAGGAGGAGCTTGTGGGAACCTCTGAGTGGTACCCGGTTGGTCAGACATACAGGTGTCAACCTGTAATTGACTTGCAATCAGCATCTGAATGATGGGCGGTCTTTACCACCTTTTCCTTCTCCCAGCTGCACAGTGAAAGGCTCTCCTTCTGCCTCTTCCTCTACTGCCTCCTCATGCCACAACTTCCCTCTTTTTCTAATAATATTTAACAGAAGAAATTAAATAACGCAAGTGATTCTTGTTCATAGAAACTCAAATTGTGTTTATCAAACGCATCTATTTACAAATCTATTTGTGTAGTTCTTTGCATCTTCCTGGTTACTATATCTTACCAATTATCTCATTAATGGGGCCTTTAATCCACATTTTATTAATGTATTTTTATGAGGGTCACCATGTCACCTTTTCAAAAATTATCCTTTAACAAAACACTGAAGTTAACTTATGTACCTAGGAAAGTCCAGCAAGGAACACTGGGGGCTGAGTGAGGTCCACCTTACCCTCAGGAGCCCCTTGGGAGAACCTCCAGTGAGAGTTTCCAGCTGGGAAGGATGGGTCCGCTCTCTCCAGGGCTGGTGGGGTGAGAATCATGTTACACGTGGTCCCACTTTTCACCCTAATCTGAACCTCCACGGTGGCCAAGTTCAATTCAGCCTGCATGAGAGACACTGTCCTTCTTGTCTGTGGTTTCAATTTTCCATTTCTATTATTTCGGTATAAATAGGCAAGCTGCCCTAGATTCTTTGTGAAGTAAGCATAGCATCCATATAATTGCATAGTATTTTAACTCTTTAGTAAACCCAATTACTTCAATGAATATGTGTATGGAGTTATTTTCAAAACATCCTTGTAATTTTTTACAGACCCAATTCAGGGATCCTGGTTAGGTGTGATTACATCTGAAACACTCAACTAGACCAGCACCTTACTTTTATCCATCCATAAAAGAATCACTCCCCAATTCCATGCCCCTCAACTCTACCTACCAAGCAGAGAAGAAAGGTGAGTGGTGGAGATTTAAGAAGAGGGGGGCAGAGGGCAGATATTTACATACATGTTGAAATTGTCCCTGTAACTCATACATTGCTAGTGCAAATATGTGGGAAACAGAAGGGAGGTACCATCAGTTCAGTTCAGTTCAGTCGCTCAGTCGTGTCCGACTCTTTGAAACCCCATGAACCGCAGCATGCCAGGCCTCCCTGTCCATCACCAACTCCCGGAGTTCACTCAAACTCACGTCCATCAAGTTGGTGATGCCATCCAGCCATCTCATCCTCTGTCATTCCCTTCTCCTCCTGCCCCCAATCCCTCCCAGCATCAGAGTCTTTTCCAATGAGTCAACTCTTTACATGAGGTGGCCAAAGTACTGGAGTTTCAGCTTTAGCATCATTCCTTCCAAAGAACACCCAGACTGATTTCCTTTAGAATGGACTGATTGGACCTCCTTGCAGTCCAAGAAACCCAAGAGTCTTCTCCAACACCACAGTTCAAAATCATCAATTCTTTGGCGCTCAGCTTTCTTCACAGTCCAACTCTCACATCTATACATGACCACTGGAAAAACCATAGCCCTGACTAGATGGACCTTTGTTGGCAAAGTAATATGTCTGCTTTTTAATATGCTATCTAGGTTGGTCATAACTTTACTGCCAAGGAATAAGCGTCTTTTAATTTTATGGCTGCAATCACCATCTGCAGTGATTTTGGACCCCAAAAAAAATAAAGTCTGACACTGTTTCCACTGTTTCCCCATCTCTTTGCCATGAAGTGATGGGACCAGATGCCATGATCTTCGTCTTCTGAATGCTGAGCTTTAAGCCAACTTTTTCACTCTCCACTTTCACTTTCATCAAGAGGCTCTTTAGTTCCCCTTTACTTTCTGCCACAAGGGTGGTGTCATCTGCATATCTAAGGTTAGTAATATTTCTCCTGGCAATCTTGATTCCAGCTTGTGCTTCTTCCAGCCCAGCGTTTCTCACGATGTACTCTGCATAGAAGTTAAATAAGCAGGGTGACAATATACAGCCTTGACGAACTCCTTTTCCTTTTGGAACCAGTCTGTTGTTCCATGTCCAGTTCTAACTGTTGCTTCCTGACCTGCATACAGGTTTCTCAAGAGGCAGGTCAGGTGGTCTGGTATTCCCATCTCTTTGGGAATTTTCCACAGTTTATTGTGATCCACACAGTCAAAGGCTTTGGCATAGTCAAGAAAGCAGAAATAAGATGTTTTTCTGGAACTCTCTTGCTTTTTCCATGATCCAGTGGATGTTGGCAATTTGATCTCTGGTTTCTCTGCCTTTTCTAAAACCAGTTTGAACATCTGAAGTTCACAGTTCACGTATTGCTGAAGCCCGGCTTGGAGACTTTTGAGCATTACTTTACTAACATGTGAGATGAGTGCAATTGTGTGGTAGTTTGAGCATTCTTTGGCATTGCCCTTCTTTGGGATTGGAATGAAAATTGACCTTTTCCAGTCCTGTGGCCACTGCTGAGCTTTCCAAATTTGCTGGCATATTGAGTGCAGCACCTTCACAGCATCATCTTTCAGGATTTGAAATAGCTCAACTAGAATTCCATCACCTCCACTAGCTTTGTTCATAGTGATGCTTTCTAAGGCCCACTTGACTTCACATTCCAGGATGTCTGGCTCTAGGTGAGTGATCATACCATCGTGATTATCTGGGTCGTGAAGCTCTTTTTTGTACAGTTCTTCTGTGTATTCTTGCCACCTCTTCTTAATATCTTCTGCTTCTGTTAGGTCCATACCATTTCTGTCCTTTATTGAGCCCATCTTTGCATGAAATGTTCCCTTGGTATCTCTGATTTTCTTGAAGAGACCTCTAGTCTTTCCCATTCTATTGTTTTCCTCTATTTCTTTGCATTGATCGCTGAGGAAGACTTTCTTATCTCTCCTTGCTATTCTTTGGAACTGTGCATTCAGATGCTTTTATCTTTCCTTTTCTCCTTTGCTTTTTGCTTCTCTTCTTTTCACAGCTATTTGTAAGGCCTCCCCAGATGGCCATTTTACTATAACCACTTCTTAAAACTGTGCTACAAAATATAACACTTCCCTTGTTAATCTTTTTAAGTGTAGAGTTCAGTGGCATTAAGTATATTCATGTGGTTGTGGAAAAGATCTCATCTTACAAATCTGAAACCCTGCACCCACTGAACAACTCTCCATTTCCCCCTCCCCACGGCCCCTGGTAACCACCATTCTGCTCTCTGTCTCCATCAACTTGACTTCACTTCAGACACTTCATTTTAGTGGAATCATACAGTATTCGTCTTTTTTGTGACTGCTACTGCTAAGTCACTTCAGTCGTGTCTGACTCTGTGCGACCCCATAGACGGCAGCCCACCAGGCTCCCCCGTCCCTGGGATTCTCCAGGCAAGAACATTGGAGTGGGTTGCCATTTCCTTCTCCAATGCAGGAAAGTGAAAAGTGAAAGTGAAGTCGCTCAGTCGGGTCCAACTCTTCGCGACCCCATGGACTGTAGCCTACCAGGCTCCTCCGCCCATGGGATTTTCCAGGCAAGAGTACTGGAGTGGGGGACTAGCATTTACTAATTAGCATGACATCCTTAGGGTTCATCTATGTTGTAGCATGTGCCAGAATTTCCTCTTTTTTTATAAGGTAAATAACAGTCCACTGTATGTACAGATTACATCTACTTTATCCATTCATCGGTCGATGAACACTTGGGTGTCTTCCATCTCTTGGCTATTGTGAATAAGGCTGCCATGAACATTGGCATGCAAATCTATTCAAGTCCAACTTTCAATTCTTCCAGATATAAATCCAGAAGTGGAACTGCTGGATCCCATGGTGACTCTATTTTCAATTTGTTCAGGAACTATAGCCATTTTTTACAGTGAGAAAATCAGGCAAGCCACTGAACCCCAACGTTACAGACTGGAGGAGTCACCAGTCCTTCCCTGAGCACAGCCCGGCTTCCACCACACTCACCAGCTCCCTCTACCTCAAGTGCAAGCAAAGTTCACCCTGAATTAACTAAGCATACACAGCAACTGTAAACAGAAATAACACTCAGCAGTAAAATGTGGAGTGGTTTAGAATGCACATCTTACCTAGTATGCTGAAATTCATCACTGCTTCCTTCAAAAGTCTTACTGAGTCCCACAGATCACTCTTGAAAAAAAAAAAAAGTGAAATTCATGAGCACTTAACACACACTGGATATCAACATTCTCTAAGCACTGAGGTTTAAACAGGAATCAAACATGATTACCTCAGGATTGTTTATACAAAAAGTTACGCTCTGACTCCCTAGGTTGAAATCGATCCAAAATTTCTCTAATTTTTCATCTGCAGGTTTTCTCATCTGTAAGATATAATTTCAGCATTAATATGTGAAAGAGTCAAATGAAAATTCCACTGAAAACAGAACTTCTTTCCCTAGAACAATCCTACTTTAAGATTACAGGGTCTCCTATTGTCTCTCACTTCTGCAAAACAGGAAGAGGGTTTCAACTGTAATAGCTCACCTACTTCTGAAAAAACTCTATATACTTATAAAAACTCCATACTTAGCAACAGATGTTTAAATGTGTCAGATAACTATCCACACCATTTTTTTTTCTAGTGCAAGTCACAGAGGAAATAGTTCTCTGTGAAAGCAGTAACAGTCCACATGGCATATGGATAGGAACTTCTAGCAAGGAGGTGCGGTGATCAAATAAAAATGGTGGTTGGCTGTCTAACTTGCCACGTGTTGGAAGAAGGCTAAGACCTGAAGATTTCACGTTATCCTCATTTTCATTGATTACAGACACTCCTCCGTATCCATGGGTTCATTCAAACAAATGTGGATTGATTCAGAAAGTTCCAAAAAGCAAACCTTGATTTTTGCCACATGCTGGCAATTACTTACATAACATATTAACTTCTATGCAGAGTACATCATGAGAAACGCTGGACTGGAAGAAACACAAGCTGGAATCAAGATTGCTGGGAGAAATATCAATAACCTCAGATATGCAGATGACACTACCCTTATGGCAGAAAGTGAAGAGGAACTCAAAAACCTCTTGATGAAAGTGAAAGTGGAGAGTGAAAAAGTTGGCTTAAAGCTCAACATTCAGAAAACGAAGATCATGGCATCCGGTCCCACCACTTCATGGGAACTAGATGGGGAAACAATGGAAACAGTGTCAGACTTTATTTTTCTGGGCTCCAAAATCACTGCAGATGGTGACTGCAGCCATGAAATTAAAAGATGCTTACTCCTTGGAAGGAAAGTTATGACCAACCTAGATAGCATATTCAAAATCAGAGACATTACTTTGCCAACAAAGGTCTGTCCAGTCAAGGCTATGGTTTTTCCAGTGGTCATGTATGGATGTGAGAGTTGTACTGTGAAGAAGGCTGAGCACCGAAGAATTGATGCTTTTGAACTGTGGTGTTGGAGAAGACTCTTTTGAGTCCCTCGGACTGCAAGGAGATCTAGCCAGTCCATTTTGAAGGAGATCGACCCTGGGATTTCTTTGGAAGGAATGATGCTAAAGCTGAAACTCCAGTACTTTGGCCACCTCATGCGAAGAGTTGACTCATTGGAAAAGACTCTGATGCTGGGAGGGATTGGGGGCAGGAGGAGAAGGGGACAACAGAGGATGAGATGGCTGGATGGCATCGCTGACCCAATGGACGTGAGTCTCAGTGAACTCCGGGAGTTGGTGATGGACAGGGAGGCCTGGCGTGCTGCGATTCATGGGGTCACAAAGACTCGGACATGACTGAGCAACTGATCTGATCTGATCTGATCTGATTGTATTAATATTTACAACTATTTGCACAGCATTTGCACTGTGTTAGGCACTGTAAGTAATCTAGAGGTGATTTAAAGTATGTGGGAGAGTGTGTGTTCATTGTATGCAAATACTAAGCTGTTTTAGATAAGGGACTTGGGTATCCACAGATTTTGGCATCCACAAGGGGTCCTGGGCCTGGCCCCCCATAGGTACCAAGAAATGATTGTATTACAAAATAAATACATGCTCTTAAAGAAAGGAGAAAGAAGGAAAGAAAGCTAGATTAAAACAGTACAGTACTTAATGTGTGTGAATGTGTGTGTATGGTGCTTATAGAAAGGGTAAATATCTCCTTCTTTGTCCCCCAACTTCACAGAGGTCCCTTTTCATAGGAACCATTAACAATGCCTTTGTTTCTTCCCAGATATGTTAGACACGCTCAGCAAGCATATATAAAGTTTCTATTCCTCAGCAAGTGGGACAAACACTAGACTTACTATTCTCCCACTTGCTTCTCCAATAAACAGTATTTCTTGGCCAGCATTGCATCAGGCATGTCTACTTTTTATTAATGACAGCTACAGAGTTGAGCAAAGGTGTTAACATATGTCTGTGGCGTGGAAAGCCAATGTACGGACCCCCTACTGAAGCTGATGGAAATTTAGAAGTCCTAGAAAGAAGCAAGCAAGCAGGGACTGGAGTCCTCAGACAACCAGAAGGAAAAACAGACAGACCTGAGATGCAGGAACCAAGCTACCAAAATCAGTTCGAGAGAGAAAGAGTTTATCATGTAGTCATGATCTAACAGTTCAGCTCACAGAGGCCAAGAAGGGCGCGCTAGACCCAAAACAAAGAAAGGGTTAACTAAGACATTTAAGAGACATGATCCAGGAAACCTCAGTGAAGTCCAGGTCCAGAGACCTTTGAAAATTTTACCCAAAAAAAAAAACCTGAGATGGTGCAGGTTGGAGCACTTTTACATGAAGGATCTTGCTCCTCTAGGAGCCAAAGAAGAGGGTGAAAAGAGACTACACAATTTTGGACTATGAAGTACAAGGTAGAATGACCTAGAGAAAGGAGAGTGACCCCAGTTGCTGGGGACAGAGTGGGAGGCACTTACTGGAAGGAAAGAAGCAAGGGCCCTGCCCTGTTCCCTCCAATCCAGGTGTGAACAATGATGCCCATCACCAGGATAAAGTACGACAAGGTTCCTGTAACTGACCTTGTGAACAAAGTACATAAACTCAAAAATTCATTTATCAAGTAGTAACAGCAGGGCTCTTAAATAATAAGCTTCAGAGTTGAGGCCTCTAGGAAGAAAAGCAAGATTTCTTAAAAAAAAAAAAAACACACACCCTTCTGTGTAGCGAGAGCAGTTTGGCCTGATGTACATCTACCTATGGATCTCACTATATAGCACCCAACTTCACAGCCCAAAAGACAGACATACCTCATGCTCACCAGCAAAAGCAGCAGTGCATGGAAATGAATAGACCCTGCAAAACATCTCAGAATTAAAAAGTAAAATAAAATATGGATGGACCCCACACACAAGCTACAGACATTCTACAAACAAGCATGGATAACTAGGTGTGCTGTTAAGTCCCTTGGTACAAAGTATGGAAGAGGCTCTCAAAGCTGCAAATGGAGATCTATTACCGTGGGCAAAATTCACATCCCACCTGGCAGGTTACAGGCCAGGTTTTCCAGTACAATATACACCTCAACCCAGCTGCCTGGCAAGAGTCCTAAGGAAAGGAGTGAATTTAGCCAATATTTTCTCAAAGACTTAACTGTCCATAATATGTCTTTCTCTAGTTATCCTCAGACCTACAGGAAATCATTCTTCATAAAATCTCTCTGGAGGATATAATGTTACAACTGCTCTAAATCACAAATAAATATGTTAGATTGAATGAAACCATCTTACACACACACTAATGAATCGCTAGGCACAATGAGTCTTCTCTTCTGAGCGTTCTACTCAATGGATAACCCAGTGATGCCCAGTAAATTCTGTATTCTGTATTCTCCCCTAAAATAAAACAGATTCTAGATTTCTTAAAAAACATTAGACATTCAGTGATTTCTCTGGTAGGACGGGATAAGAATCTGCCTGCCAATGCAGGAGACACAGGTTCGATCCCTAGCCTGGGGAAGATCCTGCATGCCTTGGAACAGCTATGCCCATGAGCCACAACTACAGAAACCCATGCACCCCACGGCCTGCGTTCTGCAGCAAGAGAAACCACCCCAAGAGAAACCACCCCAAGAGAAACCCGTGCACCGCAATGAGGAGGAGCCCCCGCTTGTTGCAATTATAGAGAAAGCCCGCGTGCAGAAACAAAGACCCAGAGCAACCAAAAATCAAATAAAATTTTAAAAAGACATTCAGAAAAGAACTAGTTAATAAAGTAAAGCTCAGAGAAACGTCTTACCTTCTTTGGTCACCAAGTCTGTCATTTAGGTGATTGATAAACCGTCTACAATCCTTCAAAGTAAATAATGCAAACTTTTTGTTAAACAAACCAAGATATTCAATATATCTTTACCCTTTGCAGCATAACAGAGACCAGTGTTTGCTTCTACATTTTCAGGATCCAGTGACATCAAGACTCCATAAGGACTCATTATTAACCATGATAACTGTAACAGAACTTTGTATCAGAAAAAGGAGGCTCCAGGCTCAAGTTCTGAACCCCCAGCTGAGGAATACTTTATGTGCAATTATGTTTCCCTGGGTTAAAAGAGTGAACGAGAGGAATACCTCTTACTGATGATCTAGACTGTAATATTTGACTAACCCTTGGGCATCCATCTCCCCAGCACAAGCCAACCACAAACCCATAAAACTTATCAACTGGGGGTTTATCCTGGTGTATTTATCCACTGTCAATTTCCCTTATCAGCAGTTCTCTCTCCTGCTCCTCCCTGAAATCTCCCTCCTGCTATAGGTTCTAAGAATAAAGAATACGTCTAGAGTTCTCCTAATCAAAACCCATTAGGGAGGCAAACTTGCCAACCCCCAAATTCTAAAACTAGAGAAATACTGATCCAGGCGTTTTTCCCTCTTGTTGGCAGGGGATGTCTGTTGTGGTAAACAGTCCTCACGCTCCACGTCTACATTCAGCACTAAAGGGACACGGATGTGAGCCTTCCTCTAAAAGCAATTCCACTAAGAAATTGCTTTTCTGACGGAAAATGATTTGAGAAACAAGATAATTACTTTTGTTTTGCAAAACTGAAAGTGAAAAGTGAAAGTGAAGTCACTCAGTCGTGTCCGACTCTTTGTGACCCCATGGATTATACAGTGCATGGAATTCTCCAGGCCAGAAGACTGGAGTGGGTAGCCTATTCATTCTCCCGTGGATCTTCCTGACCCAGGAATCAAACTGGGGTCTTCTGCACTGCAAGCAGATTTTTTACCAACTGAGCTACCAGGGAAGCAGGTTACATGAAAGACACCAAAAATTATTGGCTTTTCTAGTGGCTCAGCTGGTAAAGAATCCGCCTGCAATGTGGGAGACTTGGGTTCGAACTCTGGGTTGGGAAGATCCCCTGGCAAAGAGAAAGGCTACCCACTCCAATATTCTGGCCTGGAAAATTCCATGGACTATATAGACCATGGGGTTGCAAAGAGCTGGACACGACTGAGCGGCTTTCACTTACTTCAAATTGCGGAGGTTGGAGGGCCCAGGTCATAACCACCCCACAATACTCCTCTGCCAGCAGAGCCCCCAGGCCAGCTTTAGCCTCCACCACCACCCCAGGTGCTTTCTGCAAGGCACATTCTTTTCTTCTCTGACTCTCCCTACCTGTCAAGGTTTGTTGAAAGTCACTTCCGGCTCCATGACATGGTCTCTGACTGGATCCATCAAATTCACACAGTTCTGTCTCCAGGCTGTCTCCTATAAAGATGTCCTAACTCTAAGCTGGTATTTGTTCCACACATACTCTATTTCTATTGTCCTCAACTTATTTTCACATAAGTGGGAAACAGGAAGCTTCAAAATGCCAACACAATCACACTCGAAGGAAAAAACCCTCCCCTAAGCCCAACATACACGAAGGCTCTGAGAAGTTGCTTCATGAATATTGATTAAATGGAATTTTCATGACCATAGATCTCACCGTCTCAAATTCTCGGTCGTTAATTTCTTTGAAAGCCTTAGCAATGGTGTCATCTTCAAACCACTGAGGGACAAAGTCCTCCCTGGATTTTCTGGTCGTCAATCTACACAATGCTTCACAAAGAGCCACCTGCTGGTCATAATCTAGAGATTAAAGACAAGGCAGACAGGGATGATTCTGGGCACCAAGCAAACACAGCAACAAGGTCCACAGACCAGCATTTGCTCTAAGAAGCTCCAGCTTAGACGACTAGCATGTGGCTTCTAGTTTTAAGCAGCAAGCTGTATCCTGGAGCAATTATAATCATTTAAAGTGTGAACGTGTTAGTTGCTCAGTCGTGCCTGACCCTTTAGAACCCCATGGACTGCAGCCCGCCAGGCTCCTCTGTCTATGCAATTCTCCACGCAAGAATACAAGAGTGGGTTGCCATTCCCTTCTCTGGAGGATCTTCCCGACCTAGGGTTCAAACTCAGGTCTCCTGCATTACAGGCAGATTCTTTACAATCTGAGCCACCAGGGAAGCCCCGATAATCATTTAAATTCATCTGTAAGAAATTTCAGGAGAAAAATCCAAACAATAGGTCAATAAGGAAACAATTTCTAAAAAAATTAAATGTTACTTCTGTATTCTGTATTTCAGATATATTAAAACATTCAAAACCAACTATGGTTAAGACTCATAGACATAGAGAACAAATTCGTGGTTACCAGTGGGAAGAGGGAAGGGGAGAGGGGCAAGATAGGAGTGAGGAAGTAGGAGGTACAAAGTATTGGGTATAAAATTAGCTATAAGGACATACTGCACAGCATGGGGAATACAGAAAGAATTTTACAGTAACTATAAACTGAGTATAACCTTTATAAATTCTGAATTACTATATTGTATACCTGTAACTTATATAATATTATACATCAACTAGACCTCAATTAAAGAAAAAAAAGGAGATTTCCCCCCCCAGCCTTAAGAAATATTTCTACTATAACAAAATCTCAAGATAAACTATGGTTTTTCAGAGCAGATAAACAAAACTACATATCCCAACATATTTAAATATTAAACAATTTTAAAGGTAAAAACCAAATAGCAACTGGATATGCAAACTTAAATTTGCAAAATAACAGTGTATGCTGCTTGTGAATATATGTATTAAAGTATAAACACATTCTTGAAAATGGAAAACAAGTCCAAGTCAAGGATTATCTCTACAGATAAAGAGGGGAATGGGATGGGGATTTGGACATGGGCCTTTACCTGTAACTCTGATTTACTTAAAAAAGAATTTGAAGCAAATGTGGAAAAATGATCAAATTTGACTCACTTCATTGGAGAGTAAAGGAATATTCATTAACTATTCTTTATGGTTTCAACATGCTTAATGCTTCAATCATAAATTAAAAATAAAATTCTACTTCCTATTTTCAATTTGACCATACTTTATTCCCCATAGTTCCAAGATGCTCATTAAACCCATGTCCAGTATTTAATATTCTCATATTTAAAATTCTAAATGCTTCTTACCACCCACAGTCAAGATTGTCCTTGCAAGGTCTTTCCTGAAATATTTAGATAAATTTCATTTTACTGGGATGAACATAAATAAGTAAAACTTTACTACATTGGCATTAAAATTTTAAACCGAGATGTATATATTTTTTTAAGTATTTCAAACTCATTATCAGAATGTCCTCAATGTCAAGAACATATTTTTATGGGAAAAGTCTCAAATTTATATATTGACTTAAATATACTTTTTTAAAGAGAAACTAGAACTGCTACACATTATGAGATTCTAGTTCTTCTATAAATGAGTTTGATCCTCTCCAGACAATTCATCAAATGCTAAGATTCTGGAATTCTATAATCACCTCACCACCCTGTGAAGATATATATTCTTTATTATTATTATTACATAGCTTGACCCTGGAAGAAACGATACAGCAGGTGCTGTGGGTCTTTCCTATTGCTGTTTGGAATCAATTTTTAAAACTGATAAAGTTACAGATGTAATGGGGTTATCGCATTACTGTAACCACCAGAGATTCCCAAACTTCATGTTCATTTAAGAATTTCAATTAAATGCTGACAAGGGTGATGCAGATCTTTTTTAATGTCATAACTCCAAAGCTAAAGAATGGATTTTAGAAATCTTGTAATAGTTCAGTTTCTCATAATAAATGGATGGATTTGTCACAATTTAATAGAAGTCTTAGAATGGTCTTATCAAGAGTTCTACTTAATTTTATGTTTGCAGGTTTTACATTTGACTAGAAATGCAGAACATTCCAGATGAGAACATGCAAACGTTAAGACAGGACCATTGCATTAGTCTGAAAACTGAGCAGAGACCATCAGGTCGACTTCTCTCCAGATCTAAACACATGACTAAGGGTAATAATTAAACTAACGTATTCAAAGAAACTGAGCAGGAAAAATTCAGAGGAAACACTATCCTGCAAAGAGTTAAACAGACAAACACGGTGAGCTCCACAGTCACCAATCACCTTTTTCAGGTCTGTGCTGTGCAGAGTTGCTCAGTCGTGTCTGACTCTTTGTGACCCCATGGACTGTGGCCCACCAGGCTCCTCTGTCCATGGGGATTCTCCAGGCAAGAATACTGGAGTAGGTTGCCATGCCCTCCTCCAGGGGATCTTCCCAACTCAGGGATCGAATCCATGTCTCCTGCATTGCAGGTGGATCCTTTACCATCTGAGCCACCAGGGAAGCCCACACTGTGATAAACTGGATCCCCTCCTCTTGCAGGCATGGCTGCGTGTCACTTGAACAACGGAGGGCCATAATGATGTCTCCGATGCTGACTGGTGCTCAGCACACAGTCACAGGTTCAGGCTGATATCTCTAAACAAGGTACTAGTGTTGCTTCCCATGGTCAACACGACCACCTTACCTCCAAATTTCAATGTCCCAGGAACCATGTAACTGTGAGTGTGTCACCAAAACCCCCAAAATCCATCCCGTGGAAAGTGCATTGCTGTACTGGGACAGCTAACAGCTGGTAACCTGTGAGTATCTGCTGTCTACCAGGTGATATGCTAATCGCTTTCAATGGATTGCCTGATTCGGCCTGCACTCTATCAATCAGGTATTAATCTTGGTTCCACTTTACAGGTGAGCAGACTGAGGTGTAGTGAGTTAAGACTGTGGTCTTAACCAGTGAACAACCAGTGTAAGTGGAGAAACCAGGATTGTATCTCCCATGAGTTGCTAATTCAGTTCACATTCACAGTGAAAAATAATCTAAAGCCTGAGAAAGTATTTCACCTCACAAATGTGATAGAACCAAAAAAAAAAAAAAAAACCACCACCGCAAACACCTAAACAGAACAAAGACTGCCTGTGTGTTAGTTGCCTAGTTGTGTCTGGCTCTTTGTGACCCCATGGACTGTAGCCCATCAGACTCCTCTGTTCATGGGATTCTCCAGACAAGAATCCTGGAGTGGGTTGCCATGCCCTTCTCCAGGGGATCTTCCTGACCCAGGGATCCATCCCAGGTCTCCTGCATTGCAGGCAGATTCTTTACCATCTGAGCTACCAGGGAAGCACAACAGATTGGGGTAGTACAGTTCAGAGATTTTGCCCCTACATCACCACCAGATCAGGTCAAGGTCACGTACATAAGACGACAGGGGCCTTCCAACAACAGGAGCTGTTTTCTCTCTTCCCGAGGTACAGCTTGCAGAATGCCGTTCAAGGTCCTCAGTGCCTGTTGGGAGTTGGGAAAGGTTTTCAGAGGAAGAAACAAAAGACAGGACTAGGCACAAACTTCTCCACGGGGCCCAGGGCAACTGCTGTCAGCAACTCACCTCCCGTTGGATCAAAGGATTTACAGCTTCTTCTGTCACTAGAAATCCCAAGGTAAATATGAAGGAATTCAACATCTGAATTTTCCCTGAAAGCAGAATTTTCAAAGAATCACACTGATGCTAAAAAAAAAAAAGAATAAGGAAATGATTGTACACAGCAGGAGTGGCAAAGGGTGAAAAGCCATGGGCAGCAAATGTTTCCGAAACTATCTAGGCTGGATAAGGGACACATGCTAGCCTACTGCAAGTTCTAGAAAGCCCCAGGCCACAGTAGATCTGCAGGGCTTTTGTTGTTGTTCAGTCGCTAAGTCGCGTCAGACTCTCTGCGACCCCATGAACTGCAGCACGCCAGGCTTCCTTGTCCTGTGTGACCTGGACGCCCATGGAGAGAAACAGCAGCAGTGCCTGCAGAGTCTGACTGTGATCATTGCATGTCAGGCAAAGCTGCTTTGGTATCCAGAGTGAGCAACGTGCAAGGGCGGCTCCTGAACACAGTTTCCCACTGTTTCCATGCATTTCTCACATTTGTGTATTTTATGAAAGTCTTAGGCGGCTTCCCTGGTGGCTCAGACAGTAAAGAATCTGCCTGCAATAGGGAAGACCCAGGTTCGATACCTGGATCAGGAAGATACCCTGGAGATGGGAATGGCAACCCACTCCAGGATTCTTGCCTGGAGAATCCCATGGACAGAGGAGCCTGGCAGACTATGATCCATGGGGTCGAAAAGAGTCGGACAGAACTGAGCGACTAAGCACAGCACAGCACATTCACTGCAGAATGTAGTGTGAATTTAGTAGTAGCTTTTCAAAAGGATGAAAAAGATGGAAAATAGGGAGAGGACATAAAATGTCCCCAATATCTATCCATCTTCGTTTTCTTTATTTTGAAGTGGAGGATAATTGCTTTACAGTGTTGTGTTGGTTTCTGGCATACAACATCGTGAATTAGCCGTAAGTATACATGGCACAAATTAGCACAAATTAGCCCCTCCCTCTTTACCTCCCCCACCCAAACCCACCATCTTTGAATGCATGGTTTCATAATTCAAAATGTGGAATTACCTTTAACGTGAGCTAAGCTGAACAATATCACCCTAACATCCAAATAATCTACCTTTTGTGCTCTTGAAAGACAGAGAGAGGCACAGAATTGATTTTAAGTTAAATCATTAGGTAATTTTGCTGGTTTGGATGATAAAAGTGGCTCTCCATCCCCGACCAGAACTGAATGATCAAATGGTGGTAAAAATGAAGTCGCTCAGTCGTGTCTGACTCTTTGCGACCCCATGGACTGTAGCCTACCAGGCTCCTCTGTCCATGGGATTTTCCAGGCAATAGTACTGGAGTGGATTGCCATTTCCTTCTCCAGCAGATCTTCCCAACCCAGGGATCGAATCTGGGTCTGCCACATTGTAGACAGACACTTTACCGTCTGAGCCACCAGGGAAGTAAATGGTGGTAGAAGCAGCGAAATAAAGATGCACCAGAGGTGAACGAGGCACACTTTATGGCAAAATTCGCTGCAGCACCACCATCTGACTGCCATAAAACGGTCAGTTAATCCAAATATAATAGTTAAACCCACAGCACTTTTACATATCATTTAGATAAATATTCTTCTCTATTCAAGAATATTCTAGTAATGAGAGGTCAAAGGCCAATTAGTAGTAAATAATACACTTACCTTGACTACTACTTCTGGAAATAATCTAATGAAAAGAAAAAGTAAAACTTCTATTATTTTTTAAAAGCATTATCAACTGTAACATTAATGTATTAAGGCTGATAATTCTCTAACAGGCAGAAGTTGACTTTAATTACCATAGAAAAAAATTATAGAGAAATCCTATTTGACCTTCAATCCACTTTATTAAAATCAGCCTATTACCTCCAATCAGGTGAACAACATATTTGAAAATAAATCACCTTATTTTTCTATAACATTGGTTACACGTACTGTTTGTTACTATTTCATATAACATTTCTAATAATAAAATACGAGTCTTTTAGTAAAATCCACTTCTTGGAAAAACACAAGCTTTAAAAACAACCTGAAGATTCCTGCAAATTACCAATGGTATCTGCTCAGTAAAGCACCCATCCTTATCCTTACCAAGGCTGTGTCAAAAAAGTCTTCCGTCAAGTTCTTCAGAGATGTGTCTGAGGCTAGGTCTGCCATGGTCAGAAATCCCACTGTTCTTTCAAACCAGGAAACCATGTACACAATAAAAGAAATACTTATACAACCTCTAGGACTAAATCACTACTCCCCATTCATTAAAATTTCACAACTCTATCATTTTAAAGACCTCTTTCCATTCCCTGTCATTTCGATTAGGTCTAGTCCTGAAGTCTTCATCTAGACCACTCCAGAATGGACTCAGACCACTACAGAGCTGCAGTAAGTTCTCAGATACCAGCAAGAACTGGAGACTTTGCCAGGATTATCCACACCAGAAAGCCTTATAAAGGGGCTAGTGAGTGGCCAAGAGAACACAGGAGAAATTCCTCATTCCTGTAACCTCGGAGATTACAGAAAACAAGCCATCCAATATCAAAGGACAGCAGATTCCAGAGAGCTCTCCAGAAGTGGGCCAGTGCAGGACACAGGCCCGACCACCTTCCTTCCTTTTTTCTGCCAGAAGCTTCCAGCTAATTGGAGATCCCCACCCCTCACCACTGCCTCCCACCCCATAGGAACATCTATCTAAGTTCATATTACATCGCTAGAATTGGTGTGCTTTAATTAACTTATATAAACCTCCCTGCTCTGTGTGTGTGCTCAGATGCTCAGTTGTCTCCAACTCTTTGCAACCCCACAGACTGAGCACACCAGGCTCCTCTGTCCATGGAATTCTCCAGGCAAGAATACTAGAGTGGGTTGCCATTTCCTTCCCCAGGAGATCTTCCCAACCCAGGGATCAAACCCATGTCTCCTGCATGGGCAGGCAGATTCTTTACCTCTGAGCCACCTGGGAAGCCCATAAACCTCTCTAGAATATATTTATTCAATAAAGCGAAGGCCATCTTTGGATGTTTTTTGCAGAGACTAGACACTCTTATAAAAAAAAAAAAAAAAGAAAGAAAGAAAATCCTGGCATGCACAATCAGAAATCAGTTGAACAAGAAGTTGGTGACATGAGTTTGTGATGAGAAACTCTTATAGGAGTGGGGCCTTGGAAACTCTCCACTTTACAGTCAAGAACCCGAGGTACCATCCGAAGGCCACAGATGAACCCATCAGCTCCCAATCTTGGCTGCACATTAGGAAATCCTGAGGAGCTTTAAAATGCCCTCATGAGTGAGACCACTGCAGACCCAGTAAATCAGAATCTCTGGCAATGGGACCCTCACATGATGTCTCAAAGCTCTCTAGGCAATTCTAAGGTACAGTGAGGTTTGGAAGCTCTATTAAGTTCCAGGTGATTTTCTTTTATCTCAAATCAGACAAATATTTGCATTTGATTGAATCATCCACCTCCTAAAGCAAACTTTTCTCCAACAGTCCATGGAAGAAATGTCCCAGAGGTCAGTGGGGTAGGGGATAAATTGAGACTGATCTATACATGGCACTATTAATATATATATAACAGATAAATAATAACTTGTTGTATAGTACAGGGAACTCTACTCAACACTCTAGTGGCCTACATGGGGAAAGAAATTCTAACAAGTGGATATACGTATAACTGATCCACTTGGCTATATACCTGAAACTAACACGACACTGTAAATCAGCTACTCTCTAATAAAAAATTTTTTTAAGTGTTCCTCTACAAGCAGAACTCACTGCTAAGGCACTTTTCTCTCCCTCCCTATACTCATGCTCAAAATTCTATGCTTTTAAATACATTTCTGTCACTATCCCCCCAAATCCTGTCCCCCTCCCCAGCTCATCAAAATCCACTGAATATAGATTTAGAAAGCTGGGCAAAATGCCACGTTATTTGATCAAAACCTGGACTAGGAATTCACTCTGAAGGCATCTCCGTGCCAAGATTAAGCGTAATAACTGTTACACCAGCTGCCCCTACAGCTGTGTCATTACCAGAAATCAGACAGATAATTATTGACGGGTGCAATAGCTCTTACTCATGACACATATAGCAAAGGAGAAGTCACTCAGTCCTCCTGAATCTTCAAGTACAGGGCCAAACTTGCTTCTCTCTGTAGGAAATTCTTCTATGGTGAACCACCTTCCAGCACACTTTATGTTGAGCCTGTGAGCCCAGTGGGCTTTAGAAGTATAAAATCTGGTACCCCCCTCCACTCTGATAATATCAACCTACACAAATTAACACTACATGCTTTACAAGGTGTTAACTTATGGCTGTGGCATTTACATCACCAGCTAGAAGTCTAACAGAATGTGGAAATTCCTATTTGGTTTCAAAACTCCAGTGGAGACTTGATCTGACACTTTTCAACCCTTGGGAAGGCATTCTGAAGTCTAAATACAGATTTCAGTTCAGAGCAGATCCCAATTCATCCCCCCAAATAAGCTTCAGCTTCCAAGGTACCTTGGGACACCCTGCTCCATTCCTTTGGAGTTTGGCTCTTTGTCCCTGCTTCATATTACCTGCATAAGTAAGTATATCAGGGAGCTGTTGCTTAGTCGCTCAGTCATGTCCAACTCTTTTAGACCCCATGGACTATAGGCCTCCAGGCTCCTCTGTCCATGGGATTGCCCAGGCAAGAATACTGGAGTAGGTTGCCAGTTCCTTCTCCAGGGGATCAGAGAGTTGGGTGGGGCTAAAATCAATATGAAATACACGTGTTAATATTTTTCTCTTTATGATATATATACACACACACACACACACAAACACACTACCATGTGTAAATAGATGGCTAGTGGGAAGCTGCTGTATGGCACAGGGAGCTCAGCTCAGTGCTCTGTGATGACCTAGACAAGTGGGATGAGGGGTGAGGTGGGAGGGAGGTCTGGGAGGGAGGGGATATATGTACATATATAGCTGATCAGTCCTGAATGTTCACTGGAAGGACTGATGTTGAAGCTGAAACTCTAATACTTTGGCCACCTGATGGGAAGAACTGACTCACTGGAAAAGACCCTGATGCTGGAAAGGATTGAAGGCAGGAGGAGAAGGGGACGACAGAGGATGAGATGGTTGGATGGCATCACCGACTCAATGGACATGAGTTTGAGTAAACTCCAGGAGTTGGTGATGGACAGGGAGGCCTGGCGTGCTGTAGTCCATGGGGTTGCAAAGTCGGACACGACTGAGCAACTGAACTGATAGCTGATTTACTTTGCTATACAGCAGAAACTAACAACACTATAAACAATTATACCCCATTAAAAAAATGAAATACACGACTTGCATTAAGTACAGCCCTTAGATTTCCACTCCCTCCTGCAGGCCTCCCTCTACACACCAGCCGCTAACACTTTTATAGTCCCCAAGAGAAGTTAGGAAAACCTGGAGTTAACTCTCTCCCCGCCATGGAGGGGCAGCCCCATGATTATATGCATTTTAAAGTGAAAAAGGACAGACACATCTCCTTGGCCTAACCCGATCTTGATAAACTTGAGATGCAAGTACCTGCAGAGGGTAAGTACAGATTTTATTGCCAGCTCTGTCACCCTTCTGTCCCCTACCTACCCTCATGTCCTCATCAACAATCAAGCTCAGGGCTGCAAATCTTATCATGAAAACAAAACAAAACAAAACCAAAAAACGTGCAACAAGAGACTGGGAAAACTCTGCTTTGCTTCCAGATGCCATTATCAAAGGCACACACGATGTTACCTTCTGATTAAAAAATAGAACTGTGTAATTTGGGTGACCTAGAATAAGCAACAGAGAAAGCAATGGCACCCCACTCCAGTACTTTTGCCTGGAAAATCCCATGGATGGAGAAGCCTGGTAGGCTGCAGTCTGTGAGGTTGCTAAGAGTCAGACACGACTGAGCAACTTCACTTTCACTTTTCACTTTCATGCATTGGAGAAGGAAATGGCAACCCACTCCAGTGTTCTTGCCTGGAGAATCCCAGGGACGGGGGACCCTGGTGGGAAGCCATCTATGGGGTTGATAGAGTCGGACACGACTGAGCAACTTCACTTTCACTTTTCACTTTCATGCATTGGAAAAGGAAATGGCAACCCACTCCAGTATTCTTGCCTGGAGAATCCCAGGGATGGGGGAGCCTGGTGGGAGGCCATCTATGGGGTCGCACAGAGTTGGACACAACTGAAGCAACTTAGCAGCAGCAGTAGCCGCAGAATAAGCAAAAGATACTTTTGCCATGTGTTTTTTCAGATTTAACTAGGCTTTTAGGAAGTTGAAAAAGTGGCCTGTGGCAAAGGATAAACTGATCATTTATCTAGGTCCAATCTTGTTACTGGAAAAGACCCTGATGCTGGAAAGACTGAAGATAGGAGAAGGGGATTGACAGAAGATGATGGTTGGGTGGCATCACTGACTTGATGGATATGAATCTGAGCAAACTCTGGGAGACGGTGAAGGACAGGGAAGCGTGGAGTGCTGCAGTCCATGGGGTTGCAAAGAGTTGGATGTGACTGAGTAAATGAACAACAACAACAATCTTGTTAATAAAGTATATTGAAATAGTTATAAAGCTTTTGGGGGAGGGGTGTAATAGTCCACTCTCTTCATTCTATATTTAAGCTAAATTCACTGAAATAATAAAATCATACTATTACTGCATTGACTTGTCAAGGGGAGGAGAGGTTGTGTCTTATTCCTGTGCACTCCCCAAGTGTCCTGTCCATCCCACATATCAGGAAACACGTGGAACTTCAGTTTTGATTGGATATAGGCAACAAGCCCTGGCAGCAATTCCTTTTCAAATCTGACTTCAAAGGAATATAAAATACCAAACTGGGTAACTGAATCCTCTCTTGTTCTTTAAATTATCCAAATCCACACAAAATTAAAAGATGACACTTATCTTTGGGATCAGACCCTGCTTAATCAGTAAAGGCTCATCTTCTTTGAGGCCATCAATGAAGAATCGCTGGATACATTTCAGCAACAGAGAAACACGCTGGAATTCATTTTTATCCAGTTCCTTGGGATGAGACCAGGCCAAGTTAAAAACCTTACACAGTTACACATTGGTACTCTGATTACAAAACAAACAAAACTCACTTGCCTTATTTATTGATCTGTCGAGAAGGCGTAATAAAAGATTGTTATATCTTTGAGGAACATGGCGCTGTTCCTGAAAATATTCTTTGATTTTCTGAAATCCTTCATCATGGAATGCATTAGTAATAAGCGATTGAAGCTGGAAAGTTGACAGTTTGAAAATTACTCTTTTTCCCGAAGAATAATTATTTCATAGTGATATTTCTAACAAGTGTTATCAATAACAATTCAGTGCAGAAAAATTCAGTGCCGAAAAAGAGGGTAAGAATAGAGAGTTATATCTTGAACAGTAACCATGCAGGCAATGATTTTGGGGGCTTAAGACAGTAGTTTGCAAAACCACCACCAGCACAGCACGGATGTCACTGGGGCACGTGTTAGGAGTCAGAAACTCTGGGAGCAGGGCCCTTCAGGTGATTCTCAGTATGCAAAAGTCTGAGAACCACTGACTTACGGAAAACCACACCTGAATTACAGATATCTGTGGGCAGAGACTTTATCCCCAGTGATGTTAGAAACTCTAAAACACTACAAAATGCATGCCTATTATCACTCATTAAGTTATATACATGATATTAACAGGAGAAAACGAATTCAACAAATAGTTACAGTTAAGGGAACTAATACACACAAATTGCTATGATGAATGAAATTGAACTTTTCTGCCTGAAAGTTAGTCAGTCAAGTCCTATCTCTATATGTGTGTCTCTGTATGTGTGCTTGAATAAGATATATTCTTAAATATCTGTACTATAAAAGATATGATTTCTTCTTTAATCAAGAAAAACCCAGTCCAATCCTATAGGCTAACTTACAGTATTTTAATGAATCATTTTACTATATCTAGCCTGAAATTCCATCTATTCCTAGTATTGATTTAAATGAGGAGAGAGCATTTGAAATTAAACATTTAAACAGAATTTAAGTTACCATATATTAATAGTAAGTTTTTTTGAACCAAGGGGGTTTAGGCGTTCTGCAGATATTCTAATTTACTCCTCGCCACTGATCTAGGTGTTAGACTCTCTATCTGGGGATAATAATACAAGGCTGGGAAAGGTTAAGAACGTGTATGAGATCACCCAGCTGGGACTCACGTTCAGATTCTCTGACTCAACAGTCAGGCTTCTTCCTACTTGCAGCTTCTCTATACTCAGAACAAATCCAAACCCTTTGCCTTGGTCTGTAGGGCTCTGCATGATTTGATCTGTCAGCATATCCTGTCTCACTTCCCTTCTGAGTCCCAGAATAAGTCAAGCTCTTCCTGGCCTCAGGGCCTTTGCACTGGCTATGCCATGCCTGGACTGCTTCTCCCCACCACGTACCATTCTGGCTCCTTGTCACCCCTCAGTTCTCAGCTTTAGTATCACCTTTTCAGGGAGGTCTTCTGGACCTTATCTAAAGTTGCATGCATGTGCGTGCGTGCGTGCGTGCGTGCTCAGTGGTGTCCAACTCTTTTCGACCCCATGGACTATAGCCCACCAGGCTCCTCTGTCCATAGAATTCTCCAGACAAGAATACTGGAGTGGGTTGCCATTTTCTACTCCAGAGGATCTTCCTGACCCAGAGATTGAACCCAAGTCTCTTGCGTCTCCTGCATTGGCAGGTGGATTCTTTACCACTGCACCACCTAGGAAGCCCCTATAAAGTCAGTCAAGTGCAATTATTCTCCATCACAACATCTGTTTCATTTCCTTCCTACTGTCTTACTTTTGTCCTTATTCTGTCTCTTTGGCTCTCTGCCAGGCTGAAAGTTCTAGGAGAGCCAGTATTGTGACTATTTTGTTCAATACTGTCTACCTCCACCTAGAATAGTACAACGGAATGGCCTAGATTAGGATATTAGTAGGGTAATCAAAGAGATGGTGATAAGTTGATGCAGATTAGAAAAGTAGAAAAGGACTTCTCAGGCTTGAAGAACTGGAGGAAGGAAACAGAACAAGACAGCACACACGCAGAACACAAACTCGATCTTTACAGAGAAAGCATCCCGGGGCAGTCCACTCTCGTCCTTTTCCTGAACGGGCTGCAAAGGACCTTCGTTCTCCTGTGTACAAAACACATTAAAAAATTTTTTTTATTTCAAAGAAATGCACTAAGTTTTAAAAAGAAATAAGGTTTATATTATTTTCCTGAACAAGCTTTCTTCATTCACGCCACTGACTATAGGTCTAAGAAAACTATGACTTAGAAGAAAGCCCAAAAGCTTTATCCAACGCTCTTTAACACTTATGACAAATACAAACTACCGCAAGAAACAAAGTAAATATCATTGTAATAAATGACCACATAAAATAAATTTAAACTCTATAGCAGCAACTATAATAAAAAGAAAGGAAGGAAGAAAGAAAAGGCTTTGAATTAATGAACCATTTTCAGAATGAGAGCTTGTAAAATAAGGTTTTCTAAAGCGAGTTTCAAGCCCAGTCATGAGCTTAAGCTTTATATTTCTGACTTGCATGAATTTTAAATGTGACTCTAGGACTTACTCTTGCCTGGAAAATCCCATGGATGGAGGAGCCTGGTGGGCTGCAGTCCATGGGGTCCCTAGGAGTCGGACAAGACTCAGCGACTTCACTTTCACTTTTCAGTTTCATGCATTGGAGAAGGAAATGGCAACCCACTCCAGTGTTCTTGCCTGGAGAATCCCAAGGGACGGGGGAGCCTGGTAGGCTGCCGTCTATGGGGTCGCACACTGAAGCGACTTAGCAGTAGCTAGGACTTAAAACTGAAACTTCAAGGATCAAAACAGCAACAAGAAAACTTACTAAACATTGGGTTGTTGCACATTTTCTTCAAGAAGTGATTCCTGGATTACCAACCTAGTTTTCACAAACACGCTAAACAACGGCATCTCACCTGCTCCCGACAATTAAAGAATAACTTAAAAAAATTTTTTTAATCTCTCTCCCAAAGAGGTTGTTTAAAAAAAAAAATCTAGCTTGGGTTAACAGTCCTTTGTGTACTGGACAAACTCCTTAAATGTCAACATATTTTACAATAATATTATTTATAAATGGGGGGGGGGGGGTGAATTCAAAGACTCAAATCCAGGCTTGTTTTTTCCACCAACAGTGTATTCAAGAAGAGGAATGAGGGAAAGTACCAACCCACCTTGCCCTCTCCAAACCCTGGGCGGCGGGGCTAACAGAAGCCCCAGAATCTTGGGGCCTGGGTAGGTTTGCGTCCTTGCACTTTCCACGAAACAGGAAAAACGGGCTGGGAAAACATCCCGAGCATCTCAAAAAGAACAACATCGTTGCCTTCGGACATTAATTCTCCAATTCCCCCTTCCCCAAACGCTTTACTGGCGAGGGACCAGAAGTTTCTATTCTACCTTACGGTCTCCCTGAAAGCGACCAATAAGCTCCCAGCAACCCTAAGAACGGTGAAGCGCCGCAGCGGCCCTGCGAAGGGCCGGGGGCACGCCAGGCTTCCCAGGGCGCAGTGGTAAAGAATCCGCCTGCCAATGCGGGAGACACCGGTTCGATCCTTGTGTCTGGAAGATCCCCCAGAGAAGGAACTGGCAACCCACTCCAGTATTCTTGCCTGGAGAATCCCATAGACAGAGGAGCCTGGCGGGGCTACAGAAGCAGAGTCGGTCACGACTGAGCAACCGGAGCATTCTGGGCGAGCACGCCAGGCTCGGAGCCCAGAGCCCGACGGACGTGAGCCCTCGCGTCCCCCTGGAACGGTGGAGAGGGGACCGGGGTTCTACGGTGCTCGGGTCCCCCCGAGGCCACTCACCTCCCCCATCCCGAGGCTCAGGCAGGACGCCACGTACCCGAGCCAGGGCGCACGCCGGGAGCCGGACGCGCCGCGCTCGGCCTCCTGGGTTCCGCCGGCGAGGGCTGGGGTAAGCCACGGCTCCCGGACGCCAAGCTCCGCCCCAAACTCTAATTAATCATCCCGCCCCTGAAAACCGAGCAGAGTCCCGTGATTGAGAAGCGTGTTGAGAAACGCTGGCATGTTAACTAGGAATCAAGGTAAGGCCACCTGGGCGCACGCAAGCGCACCTTAAGAAAAAGCGATTTCTCCAGGGATGAAAACATGTCAATTAAGACTTTAAAAGGGAAGTTCTAAGCTGATAGGCGCACCCTGTGCTGAAGCCGCAGTTTTCTCTCCACCTTTAAACAGATAGCAGAGCTGGTTTCGATCCACTGATATTAACAGACTGAAGCCGAACTTTCCCCATAGGAACCAGATTTGTACCCGAAACTGTGACTTTAAAAAGAAAGCGTTTTAAAATATACACACCTCGCTGTGCTCAGTCAAAATAAAATAAACATTTTCATCCAGTCTGCTTGTTTTCTGCCCACTTACTTTAGCCCCACAGGAATGTGTACCAGGTTTAGGCTGATCGTTTGTCTGATATGGGAACACGGTGACAAAAATAAGTTGAACTGGAATTTTCTTTAAAAAAAAAAGAAGAAAAAAAAAGCAGACAAAAGGACCTCTCAGATCCAAACATTCCTTGTAAAAAATTAACTTGTATGATAATTGGGTGCGGTGGGTACTTGGTGTCATGACCTTTACAGAAGATATTTGTTTGCATCAAAGGTAAACTTAATATAACCAGAATCTCTGCAAGTCAGCCCTGAACTCTACCTTGTATCTCCAGTCCATTCAATAAAGTACTTGCTTCAAAGCTCATCATATCCATTCCTGGTAAATATGATGTAATTTACTTATTTAAATATAAACCAAACTTTTAGATTACTTTGCTTTTAAATTAATAAACTTCTACGATTTCAAAATCAGCTGTGAATATAGTGTTCTGAATCAATGTAAGTATTAATGCAGGAAAATTTTAAGGTTGATAACAAATAATCAAATACAGTTAAAATGCACTTTATTTTAGAGAATAAAATAGGTAATACAGTAAGAATATAATGTATGACATTTAAGTCTTCTTGATATTAGTTTAAAAGTTTTAATCAATTATTTTCAGACTGTGGGGAAAATATAACAGCCTTTCAAACTACATGGTTGTTAATGGATTCAAAAATTCAGGAGAAATTAAAGACAACAACACAGACAACACCATGTATTTATTTTTTTATGTTTTCACTTTGATTAACTTCTTTTACTAACATGTTTTACCCAGACATAATTTTAGGACAACTTGGAATATATATTCTAATTCTGCTCAAACAAAATACAGTAGAGACAAGGACTTTTCTTTGGATACCAGAATCTATTTAGAAAAAAAAGTACTTGATTAATTGACTTGGCTTTCTTTTTTTTTAATTGTGCTTTTTTATATTTTTGAAGGGTAAGGACTCTCTAGGAATATTCCAAAATTACAGAGAAAAGCAATAGTATAACAATGGTTACAGTAAGACCAGAAATTAGTTTCTACATATTTTCACAAGTGATTTTAAGTTCGTTTTTGAAGTTATATTAAAAACATTTTGTTGTTAAGCTGTGTCTGACTCTTTAGGACTCTATGGACTGCATTATGCCAGGCTTCCCTGTCCTTCACCAACTCCCAGAGTTTGCTCAAATTCATATCCCCTGAGTTGGTGATGCCATCCAAACATCTCATCCTCTGTCGACTCCTTCTCTTCCTGCCTTCGATCTTTCCCAGCATCAGGGTCTTTTCCAATGAGTTGGCTCTCTTCACATCAGATGATCCAAGAATTGGAGCTTCAGCTTCAGCATCAGTCCTTCCAGTGAATATTCAGGACTGATTTCCATTAGGATTGACTGGCTTGACCTCCTTTAAAATGTTTTTAAAACATTTTAAAACGTAATATTATTTTAAACTTGACAAAGAAATGTCGATTTGTAATAAATAAATGAAAAGAGAAGGGTCAGTAATTTTAACCGTGGAAAAAGAAGACAACCCAAAAAGGAACTGAATTATAGAAGTTGCCAGGAGGTTCAGTGCGCGGTTGATACACTGAAAGTCTGTCAATCAAACTAGTGGGTGAACAGTGAACACATTTCTCTGTTTCCTCCCAGACTTTCGTTTCCTCCCAGACTTTCGCGGCAACTCTGTGAATGATTTTAATCAGAAACGCTGACCCACAAGAACATAGAAACTTCAGGGGCAGGGTGATCGCGGTAGGGAGGCTGGGGAATGAACTTGTCACTTTCTCTTACAAGAACTTTGTGCCTCTGCTTGGGGCGGGGAGGGGGGTTTTGGGGAGGGTGGGAGCAGAGAATCCCAGCTTGAAACTAGAGAGAAGAAAATTCGTGTCATTACCCAAATCTGGCTTTTACCCTCTTGGGAATTCTCTTCCCCTGCGCCGTCAAGGGCAGCGGCTCTGAGTCGAACTTCACTGTTGGTTTGACTTGCCCTCCACCAGGAAAGTTAAGAAGACTGGGAGCATGGACGAGATTCGCTTCCTGTGGTTGTAAGTGCGCATCTCTTTCCTCACCTTTCGCCAAAGAAGAGGCTGCAATCCTGCAAGAGGCGCTGGACTGGGCGTCCTTCCCTTAGGGTGCCACGCTGCATTCGCATGTGCGCTCCGCGATGCCAAATTCTAGGCGCGCGGGGGTGAGGATTTGGCGGGATGCAGGTTCCAAGCGTCCTCCTCTAACAGTGAACATCTTTAGAAGCCGGCCTCCATCTGGCTGCCTAAAGAATCTGTCTGCAGTGTAGGAGACCCGGGTTCTATCCCTGAGTCGGGAAGATCAGTGGAGAAGGAAATGGCAAGCCACTAGAATATCCTTGTCTGGAAAATCGCATGGAGAGCGGAGGCTGGTGGGCTGCAGACCATGGGGTCGCAAAGAGTTGGGCAGGACTGAGCACCTAACCGGAGAAGGCGATGGCACCCCACTCCAGTACTCTTGCCTGGAAAATTCCATGGAAGGAGAAGCCTGGTAGGCTGCAGTCTATGGGGTCGCGAAGAGTCGGACACGACTGAGCGACTTCACCTTCACTTTTCACTTTCATGCATTGGAGAAGGAAATGGCAACCCACTCCAGTGTTCTTGCCTGGAGAATCCCAGGGACAGGGGAGCCTAGTGGGCTGCCGTCTGTGGGGTCGTACAGAGTCAGACACGACTGAAGCGACTTAGCAGCAGCAGCAGCAGCAGCGCAACTAACAGGTCACTTCTGTCTGGCTATGCTGGTAGCAGGAGCGTGCCATCCCCAAGAACAAAGGCGCAGGGAATGAATTCTGGAAACCCACTCTCCCTCGCTAACCGAAGCGGCCAAAGAGCAACTTAAACCCCTTCCATTGGTTTCTTGTATTGGGCCCTTCCAATCACCCTAAGGAAGTGGGTGCACAGCTAAAGAAAGCTTGGTCTCAGCCCTGGGAAGCCCACAGCGCCCTACGCACTCACCTGGTTCTTCTAGTCTCCAGAGCCTCCGCAGACGGAATGGGTGTAAATACGATTTTGTTGTGATATTTCCACGACGATTTCTACGCGGTTAGGGAGGGGGAAAAATACTATTTTTAAAAAGGGTCGTTTCATGTGGATGGCGACTGAGAAATCCCCGAGCCTCAGATCCTTTTCCTAGCAGAAAGAAAACAGGCTCAGAAGTAGCCAGGGCGGCAGAGAAAATACAGGTTAGGGGGCGCTTGGGGGCCGCAGAGTTCCCCCCTCCTTCCCCTTCCCACTTCCTACCTGATGCGAAGAACTGACTCAGAAAAGACTGAGAGGCCGGAGAAGAAGGGGACGACAGAGGACGTGATGGCTGGATGGCATCACGACTCAGTGGACATGTTTGAGCAAGCTCCGGGAGATGGTGAAGGATAGGGAAGCCTGGCGTGCTGCAGTTCATGGGTTCTCAGGGAGTCGGAGACGACTGAGCGACTGAACAACATCAGCCGGAACAAAATCCCCGAAAAGAACGCGCCCCAAAGCTAGTAGGCGTGCGCGCATCTTCTCGGACAAGGGCGCTCGGCCTCCCAGGCGTTTAGAGGTGGTTCCCGAACTGCCTGGGGACTGAGAATTGCCTCTTGGGGACTTTGCTGGAAAGGTTCTGTCTCAAAAGCCTCTCTCTAAATCCAGTCGGAAACCCCAGAGATGGGGCGCAGTTAGGAAAATGAACATGATTTTCAACTTAAACTAGACATTCCAACCTCCCCCGACTCTGGCCTGTCTAGGCTTCACTTTCCCGTCACCTCGAGGGCTCAGGTCCACCTCCTCTCCGTCCCTCGCCTTGCCTGGAAGTGGGGGACCTGCCCTGGCGGGCGGGGAGCGAGGAAAGGCGGAGCACAGCGCGCGGAGCCGCTGGGCGGGGGACCTTTATAAACGTGCGGGCAGCTGCCTGGCGCCGCGGTGTGCTCCAGGTGGAGACTTTTCAGCACTGCGACCAAGAACAGGGCTCCACCCGAGCCTCCCTGAACCCTTGTCCGCCGCTTCTGCATTTCTAAATCGGCTTCTCTGTCTGTCTCTCTCTCCACTTGCTTTTAAAACAGGGGGAAAACAATCTTGGGCAGCTCTAGGTTGGTTTGTTTTTCTTGTGTCTTTCAGGACCCTTGGCCGGGAGTGCCCGCGAGGAGGACCGGATGCCGGCGCCGGAGGCGCAGCTGGCGGACTGCGCGTGGTCCTACGGGATGAAGCTCAGCTGGGACATCAACGACCCGCAGATGCCGCAGGTGCGTGAAACCCGCTGCGCGCGCCGCTCTCCATCCAAAGAGGAGGGATGTCTTGGCAGGGACTGTGAACAGGCCGCCCTACCACCACCCTCCCTCCAAAAAAAAAAAAATACACATCCCTGAGAGCCCGCCAGTGTTCAGGAACTCCATAAATGGCAGAGCTGGGGTTAGAGATGTGTCTTCTCCCACCTGTTTCCTCGAACCCTTTTGAAAACACCGAAAGGAGCGGGAACTGTCCAATTAGGCTCCACGTTTCAGGTCGTCTGGCCGGCGGGAGCCTGACACCTCGTCCCTCACTTTCTTTTAACGGAGGTAGAAATCCGCTGACTCTTCCTTGTCCATTCTTCGACATCCACTAGAAAGGTGGAGGGGCATCTTGGTGAATACAGATGCCACCTCTTCTCACGCAGCAGAACTGTGAGATAGGTCCATAAATTGCAGTGACTGAATCTTAAACAGCAGGACTTGGGCCATTTATCCTGGCTGCCAGGATGAAGCGTGGCTTTTGGGGGGCTTTGTAGTCATGCTAACCAGGTCACAGGTGCCCAGACAGCCTCTGGAATCCAGGTTTTGGACACAACTTCTGAGTTTACTTCTCTAGTGAAGAGAAAATCAAAGTCATCTGTTTAGGATGAATTTGTTTTCATTTTTAACAGAAGGAAGGGGTCTCAAGCCAAGTCCCAGGAATGGGCTGGGCAGTTATGCTTGGTCACGGTGGTTGGGAGCAAAAACTGGGGAGTGACTTTAAAGTCCTGGGTGTAGTGGAAGGAGAATTAGGAGTGACCCGGAAGCATTTGCAGAGGTGGGCTTCTGGCAATGCCCTGGTAAGAGTGAGAGAGACTTGACCTTTATTCAGCATCTATACGTGCCATGCAGGTGTTCAGGTGGACAGCAATTCATTAGCAATGTTGTGTAGCCTCTCAAAGAGATAAGTACTTTTGGGGTACACATTCATGGAAATCTATTTGTTTGTTTTCAAGCCTGCCTACTTTAGGGTCACACTGCCATTCTGTGAAAGTGGACCTCAGTACAGCAAGGGCATCTCCTTCTTACTGACCTCTGTCCATGTAAATCCCCACGGGGCAGGGGGGAATCTGTTCTTGTATTTTAGAAAAGAGCCATATCCAAGTAAGGGAAGGATGGGTTCTCTCACAAGGATTTTCTAGACTTCCCATGTAAGTGTGAAGAACTTATCCTCTGGGAGATTAGTTCTTAAACAGAGAGTGAGTGTGCCGTCTCTAAAGAGGCAGGTGCTCTGGGCTGGAGAAAGAGGATCCTGCTCTGGCTAGCCCAAGGAGGAAGGGCTACCCTCGAGGTGTGACCTTGAGACGGTTCCTGAATTTGCCTTCGTCCCGGGTCATTCACTTGTCATCAAGCAGTGGAATTAGATAACGATCTTAAACTCTCATCCCATGTGTGTTTAGTGCACTCTAGAGTGAAAACAGACCAAATGCAGACAAATGTACATGGCCGTGTTCTAATACAACTTCATTATGGATGGCAAAATTTGAATTTCATGTGACTTTTCATGTGTCACAACATATAACTCTTTTGATTTGTCCCCTCAACCATTAAAAAATGTCAAAATCATTCTTAGCTTGTGAGCTGTACTAAAACAAATGGGAAGCTGAATTAGGCACATGGTCCCTAGTTTGCAGACCCCTGCCATAAAGAGTACCTGGTAAATAGTAAGTGTGCACAAAAGGGTAATTTTATATTAAACTTATAACAAGAAAGACATTGCAGTATAAATAATGCATAATATGGACAAGGACCACCAAACACGAATAGGAAAGCGGTGCTCAGTCTATTAGATATCACATTATTTTAGCCAGGCAGCTGTTTTTGTAGGAGAATGACAATCCATATTGCTCTGGAGAGAGGCCCAGGACTTAGCAGGCTCTACCAAGTGCTCGGGTTTATCTTATAGCCAGGCTGTCATCGTAACGCCCTTGTAAACCTGGAAGGCTGGGCTTCCCAGGTGGCAGTAGTGGTAAAGAACGTACCTGCCAGTGCAGGAGACATTAGAGAGAGACATGGGTTCAATCCCTGGGTAGGGAAGATCCCCTGGAGGAGGGCATGGCCATCCACTCTAGTATTCCTACCTGGAGAATCCCATGGACAGAGGAGCCTGGGGGCTACAGTCCATGGGGTGGCAAAGAGGTGGACACAACTGAAGTGACTTAGCACGTATGCATGCAAACCTGGAAGGCTACTTTGGGAAGCTGTTCTTGTCTCTCTCATGTTGTACTGGGTATCAAGCCAAGAGCTTTGGAAGAAAAACCTCTGAATGGAAGAAAAGATACAGGCTCAAGTGTATATCAGTGAAGAACTTTCTAACCACTTTCTGCCCTGGCACTTTAATACTTACCTTAAAAATATTTGTAATATGTAAATATACCAAGAAGTGGTATAACCTGGTGGTAAGGAGGACAGGCTCTGGAGTCAAACTGTGTGGGCTCAAATCCTACAGCCAGATCTTACCAGCTGTGTGACTTTGGGCAAATCGATGAAGCTCTCTGGCCTCCATTTACTATTCAGTTAAATAGGGATAACACTAGTGCCTATTGTCTGTGGGCAGTATGAAAGCCAGAGCTAATACCTGTACCATTTTTGTAGGAAGCACTAGAGAAGCATCAGTTTATAGCCAGTTGTCAGAAGCGTACACACACACGATGAGTGACATTTCGTAAGAGCACGACTTCTGGGTTTTACAGTATTTCTGGAATTAAAAAGACTCAGTTTTCATCCTGATATGCTTGGAGAAGATTAAAAGCTTGCTGCATGGCATTTGGGGTGAATAAACTTGATTGCTGTCTTTGGATACCTTTGCAGAAGCCAGCTCACTTTGACCGCTTCTGCGAGTGGCCGGACGGCTACGTGCGTTTCATCTACAGCAGCGACGAGAAGAAGGCGCAGCGCCACCTGAGCGGCTGGGCCATGCGCAACACCAACAACCACAACGGCCACATCCTCAAGAAGTCGTGCCTGGGTGTGGTGGTGTGTGCGCAGGACTGCGCCCTGCCCGACGGCTCGCGGTTGCAGCTGCGGCCAGCCATCTGCGACAAGGCGCGGCTGAAGCAGCAGAGTAAGCCGTGGGGCCGGGTGGGGGTGGCCCTGCAGGCCTGAGTTCCCCTTCCCAGTGAGTGCGTTCCCCTTCCTTCCTTCCTTCCTTCCGGGGGGCTGGGAGTTATTAATATTAATTAATTAATTTTGTTAACATTAATATAGTTAATATTTATTAATATTAATCATTAATATTTCACCACCTCTGGCGTTGCAGAGAAGCCTTGTCCCAACTGTCACTCTGCTTTGGAGTTGATCCCCTGTCGAGGGCACAGCGGTTACCCTGTAACCAACTTCTGGCGACTGGATGGCAACGCGATCTTTTTTCAGGTAGATGAGGGAACCCCACAGTTTGAGATGGACAGTCTCATCGTATCACAGCGACCAGGCCACCTGCCAGGTGTCTCAGAAACTCTTGTTTCTGGTTTAGTCCCTAAGCTGTGTCCGACTCTTTGTGACCCCATGGACTGTAGCTTGCCAGGCTCCTCTGTCCATGGAATTCTCCAGGCAAGAATACTGGAGTGGGTTGTCATTCCCTTCTCTAGGGGATCTTCCCTACCCAGGGACTGAACCCCTGTCTTCTGTGTTGGCAGGCAGATTCTTTACTGCCTAAGCCACCAGGGAAGCCCCTTAGAAACTCTGGACCAAACCAAATACAGCTCAACTGGTCAGAAATAGGTGTTGTGGCTTCTAGCCTAGCCTTACTAGGCTCCTAGAAATTAGTTCACCTACTGTGTGCTCTCTAAGAGTGAACTTAGTTATAGTTCTTTTCATATTTAAAAGGACTATTAGGTCATCTTTTAAGATGTCTATTATTAGTGCAGTTTTATTTGTTTAAGAATTTTTCCCCCCGTTTCTTTGAAAAAACAACAACATGGGATGTTGGGAAAGGCATATTTAATTTTTGCCCAGCTTCGCTGCAGAGGAACACATGTGATTCATCCCTTTATTAATACAGGCCAAGGGAGTTCATGATCACCCAAGACCAGAGAGCAAATCAGAGACGGAAGCTAGAAGAAGTGCAATCAAGAGACAAATGGCTTCTTTTTACCAACCACAGAAAAGGAGAATTCGAGAACCTGAGGTAATGGGGAGCTGATGTTACACTTGTGGTCTGTATTTGTCGTCATCAGAAAATACACTGAGAATTACGCTAAATAGGAATGCCATAACTTAATTTAAAAGGTTTGATTTTATGTGAAAGTTCTATGTCTCTAACAAAATGTCAATGAATCAAATTTTTGAATAGGGTTTCTAATCCCTTCTTCTCCTTGGGGAAAAAAAAAAAGAGCTGAATATCTCTACAGTTAATGATAGACTGGGGATATGAGCTGACATTCTACTACAAGGGCAATTATCCAACGGTCATACAGAAAAACATAGGTGCATCCCAGTGAGTTAACAGTACAGCTTTGAGAGGGCCCTTTGCATTATTAACGTAGAACAGATAAAAGTTCTTTGTGCAACTTGAGCCAGTTTGGCTTCTCTACCAAAGTATGCCAAGCAGGCAGAATATTTGCCTGAAGATAAGAGGCACTGGTCTTGTCTGAGCACTTTCTATGTGCCATGACATACAGGCAAAGAGATTTACACTTCTTAAGATCACAAAAGCCTTAAGAAGAAACTACGGTTATTGAGCCCCATTTTTAAGTGAGGAACCTGAGGCTCAGAGAGAGTAGGTAACTTGTCTAACTCATGAGGGACAGGCAGGATTTGAACCCACGTCTGCGGCAGGCTCCTAAGCCTCTGCTCTCCTGCACATAGTGTGCGGAAGACAGGATCGTCCACCACTGAGACCCACCCTCCCAGGCTATCCTGGACCCTCTGAGGTCAGCAGCGTGGAATTCAAGACTGAGCTCAAGCCGTGAAATTCCTGGACTGGGTGCCCGGAAAGTGTTTGCTTGTTATTTGGTTGGTTGGTGACTGTTGACAGGTGAAGATGTCCATGTAATTTACATCTCTATTTACAAATAAAAACTTTGGGTCATTTCTTTAGGCAGGAGAGAATCAGGATCACAGCAGACATTTCAACAACATCCCTTCCCTGGAGAACCCAGAGGGCTTGGATGTGATTCCTGACGCTGGCTTCCCTGTTTCGGGCCAGCACTGCCTTTCCTTTCCAAACTCGGATGCTTGCAAAGCTACCTGCGACCTCACCACCTTCCAGGGAGACATAGTACCACCCTTTCAGAAGTATTCGAACCCAAGAATCTATTTGCCCCGGCCCCCTTGCAGCTATGAATTGGCAGGTCCTGGGTATGCAAATTCAAGCCCGTATCCCACCTTTTATAAAGATGCCGGCAGTATCCCTAAGGACTCGGACTGGGTTCAGCTGAATGCGCTGCCGTACAACGTCAACACCTACAGCAGCTTTGAGAGGAGCTGTGATTTCACCAGTAACCAGCACAGCTGGAAACCAGCCCTTGGAAAAGCTGGCCCAGGGGAGAGGATGGACCAAGGACAGTTCCCGGTCGAGGCCACTCACCCTCAGCACACCCCACAGCCCCCCTGCAGGTACCTTGCGACCGCCCCGCCAGCCGCTCCAGCCCTTCAGACGGTGATCACCACCACCACCAGAGTCTCCTACCAGGCCTGCCAGCCCCCCACCCTGAAATGCTGTGACAACGTGCGGGATGCAAAGAGCCTCTCCAGCTGTGACTATGCTTCTGAAAACACCCAGATGTCCATCTACCCAGGAGCCTTGGACTTTCCAGCTCCAGTCGTCACGACAAGCTCTCCAACAGCATCGCTTCCTCTGAAGATTCCCAGAGATTGCTGGACCGTCAGACAACATTCTCTGCCTTATCCTCTAGGAGCAGCACCCTCCCGGACAGACGGAGCAGAGGCCTTGGAAGTGTGTTCCTCCAGACTGGGGTCTGCAGCCAACTATTCAGATCGAATCAGTCCATTCTTTAGCTGTGACGATGAGGACTTTTGAACAGCAGTCCTGGGCACAGCATAATACTGGTCTTCATGTACGCAGTGGAAGACGACATGGAAGCTCTCTCTTAAATTGGGAGATTCATTTAGCATGCAAAGAAATATATATTATATCAATGATATTTATGTACATATATATGATAGGAAAACCAATGATCAGAGTAAATTATAGACTGGAAATGTTTAGTTACTATAGTACATTTTGCACAGGAAAGCCTACTATAGTACATAGAATCAGGTCTGGAATGTGACTTCCAAATGAACAGATAAGCATGAAAGTTGGGTCTTCCAGGTGGCGCAGTGGTAAAGAATCTGTCTGCCAGTGCAGGAGACACAAGAGGTGAGGGTTTGATCCCTGGGTCAGGAAGATCTCCTGGAGGAGAAAATAGCAACCCACTCCAGTATTCCTGCCTGGAGAATCCCATGGTCAAAGGAACCTGGTGCGCTGCAGTCCATGGGATCACAAAGAGTTGGACACAACTGAGCACAGCACACACACACGGGCGTGCACGCATGCGCACACACACACACACACACACACGGGCGTGAGAGCAAACGTTAATGAGCTACGTCCATTTAGTTTGTTAGTTGGAGTAGAAATCAAGAATCTTGGTTCTCACTCAAAGCCTCCTCCATTGGATCCTATTAGAGAATTTCACAAATCTTTATTTGGCTCTTAGGGATTGTCAAAATGGCTTTGGAAAGATATCTGTACAATCTTAACCCCTGAGTCATTTCCTAAGACTTTCATTAAGCATTTACAACCTGTGAAAATACTTCAGGAAGTAATTTGCATAATTTTATCTCCAAAGTATATATCTATAGCTTTTAAGGAAATCTACCATGTACAGTGATAAAGTGCAGTTGTTTCTAAGTGAATTTTGGTTTCCAGTATCAGTTGAATATCTTCTCTCAACGCTGATGAATGTTTGCCTAACAGAGACAGCCTAACACTGATGATGTGTATTTAATGGATTTTTACTGTACTAAAGCATATTTTTTGACTAGGTTTCAAAATTAGAATTGAGATGTTTTATTCAAATTTAGCTTTACTATTTGTAAAGCTCATAAATGTATACCTCATAAATGTAAATGATAATGTTATTGATTAAACATAATAAATAACATTTTAAAATAATGTAAGCTGAATCTTCAGTTACTTCATAACAAAAATAGAAAAACATTGTTCATAGTATGACCTGTAAAACACTTGTTTTAATAGATTAAACATACTAGTTTAAGTTTTGTTTATTTAAGAAATAATAGATAGTTTTGTTTATTTAAGAAATAATAATTTCTAATGATAGAAATTCTCTTCCAAATACTGTGATGGGACTTCCCTGGTGGCCCAGTGGCTAAGACTCTGAGCTCCCAATGCAGAGGGCCCAGGTTTAACCCCTGGTCAGGGAACTAGGTCTTACATGCCACAACTGAAGATTCCACAGACCACAACTAAGACCCCGTGCAGTCAAATAAATGAATGTTACCAAAAACACAGGACCTCCCCAGTGGCTCAGCTGGGGGAGAACCCATCTGCCAATGCAGAAAACAGAAGAGGTGCAGTTTTGATCCCTGGGTCTGCAAGATCCCCTGGAGAAGGAAATGGCCACCCACTCCAGTATTCTTACTTGGGAAATCCCATGGACAGAAGATCCTGGCCGGCTGCAGTCCATGGGGTCACAAAGAGTGAGACACAACTTAGAGACTGAACAACAACAAACTCAAAGAAAAAAACAAAGCAGTGTGCATACATGCACACACACACACACACTTCTGCGCAGCTCCAGCACACACACACACACTTCTGCGCAGCTCCAAGTGCTTAACGAAAATGTTCAATTTTCAAATAAGAACAAACTGTAGAGATAAATTTTTGAGAATTGATGGGGAGGAGGATTATTCACAAATTTGATTACTGTGCTCAATCTGCATAACTAAATTGCAGTCAATCATATGCCATTTAAATCACTGAGCACTGTATATTTATTGCTACTGCTCACCTGATTCATAAAGCCCTCATACACTGCTGTAATGAATGCATGCATTACTGGCCACGAGATTTAAAAAAAGTATAAGCACACTCCTGTTCCATGGCCAACTTTTTCTCAAAGGAAAGGATGCCTAATACATTCATGGACTACTTTTTTTCTTTAGATTTCCATTGCCAGAACTTGCAGCTTCTAATCATATCTAGCAATCACATAACAATTATGTGGGCCAGATACTGTTCTAAACCCTGAACAAGTATTAATTTATTTGATCTTCATAGTAGTCCTCTGAGCTACCTGAGAGAGGCCAAGTGATTTTCACAGTGAGTGGCAGGGCTGGAATTTGAATTCATCTCCAGAGTCCCCACTTTTAGCCACATCACATTAGCTTTGATTATAGCTATTTATCAACAAAATCCCACTTGTACTTAGCAAGTGTTGTGCTTGGCATGGAGTAGCGAGTTTTATTACTGCCAAGTGCTTATCCCCTAACATTGGACACAAGGGTTCTGTACAGGATGGTAGATAGGGGAGGGGTGGGAGTGGACAGACAGACCCTGGGCAAAGCCCTGAGGTGACCATTCCCCAAAGTGTGGCACAAGGGTGTTCTGGGTGACAGGGTGATTCTAGATGGTCCACAAATATTGTATGTTAATAGTTAGGACTTATTTTAATGTGTAATAGGGAAAGAACAACACATCCCAACTATGATTTCAGGGTATTTTTGCTGAGACAGAGCAAAGCCACAAGGCAATTTAAGGAAAAATATTAAGCAAATAATAGTACAGATGTTACAAGAAATGCCAAAAAATCATCGAAATTGTTGAAAGCCACTGAGTAAGAAGGCACGCGGTAACAGAGAAGAATAAACCTGACTCCGCATCACATCCACTCCTTTAGCAGTAAGCCCTGTGCTCTGTCAGGCTGACTCTCCACCTTCATAAAAGAACGTTGCCTAGAGCCTGAAATATACAAGATAGCCCACCATCACGGCTCTGCCTCCAAGTCTTTAAAGTAGGAAATGGCAACCCACTCCAGTATTCTTTCCTGGGAAATCCCACGGATAGAGGAACCCTGAAGGCTACAGTCCATGGGGTCGTAAAAGAGGTGGACACGACTTAGAGACTAAACAGCAGCATTCAACAATTAGGCCGGAAAATCAATAAGGATGAAGAAGATTTGAGCAATATAGTAAACTAAGGAAACTTGACAGGCATCAAAGAACACTCAACAACAACAGATATACAGTATTCCAAAGTGTGCATGGAACATTCTCCAGAACAGAACATACGTTACAACACAAAACAAGCCTCTGTAGATTAAAAAGATAAAAGTCCTACAAAGCAAGTGTTCCTACCACAATGGAATAGAAATCAATAATAGAAGTAATCTAGGAAATTCACAAATATGTATAACTTAAACAACATACTTCTAAATAATCAGAAAATCAAAGAAGAAATTGCAAGGAAAAGTAGAAAATATTTTGAGAGTAATGAAAGCAAAAGACAACACACTGAAACTTATGGGATTCATTTTATTGGATCTGGCAATGTGGAAAGCATTGGTGACCATGATAATAATAATTGTTTCCATGATGTGATGGGCTCTGTGTGCTGAGAAGCAGACAAAGCAGCTGGTGACAAAACGATTAAGCTCAGTTGGTAAAGAATCCGCCTGCAATGCAGGTGACCCCGGTTCGATTCCTGGGTTGGGAGGATCCCCTGAAGAAGGGAAAGGCTACCCACTCCAGTATCCTGGCCTGGAGAATTCCATGGACTGTATAGGCTGTGGGGGGTCCCAAAGAGTTGGACACAACTGAGTGAATTTCTCTTTCACATTCAATGTAGATTTGGACTGTAGAGAAAAGTCTATATTTTCAATTAAAAACTACATTGAGAGCTTCAAATTCCTTCCAGTGAAGTTTGTCTTAGTGATGGGGTTGCCAGAGTTAGCAAAAAGTTTAGAGGGTTCCCTATTAGGTTTGAATTAAGATAAACAATAAGTACTTTCTGAGTGTAAGTATATCCCAAATAGGGCTTCCCTGGTGGCTCAGACCTTAAAGAGTCTTCCTGTGACGTAGGAGACCCAGGTTTAATCCCTGGGTCAGGAAGATTATTGCATGGACATACAAAAGTATTGCTTATCTGAAATTCAGGCTTAACTGGGTGTTCTGTATTTTATTTGGCCTTCCTTCTTGGGGAGAATGTTAAAATGTAATTTCATTCCTGGTCAAAATGTGGTAAAGGACATTTGATAAACTAAGAGGCTGAAAATGTCATTACCTAGAACAATTTGGCTGCTGAACTTTTGTGTGGGAAAAACATATTTTTACGAGTTGTTTACTTAATGGGAGAGAATATATTTGTATCATTCTTTAGAATGTAAAAATCATGGTATGCGAATCTCCAATTATAGATATTTTTGTGTTTTGTTTTTTAAAAACATAGTTTGACATTATTTCTAGCACCTATACGTTTTTATGCTTATATCACTTTATTAATGATATTGCTGTTTCCACTTGATACTTCCCTCTCCTTTCCAAATCTAAAACTACTGCTTCATGAAAGAAAAATATACTCGCATATTTTCTTAAAAAAAAGCTAAAAAAAATAAAAATCAGAGATAACTTAATAAAGATTTTAAAAATCCAAGCACCACCCTTTAACATTTATATTTACCGACCTTGCGGGTCGGACAAGCAGAGTCCCACGACCTACCCCTTCAGCTGATGCTCACCCTGCGGGTCGGACAAGCAGAGTCCCGCGACCTACCCCTTCAGCTGATGCTCACCCTGTTTATTTCTATTTCTATGCCGCCTGCTTAAAGCAAAGAGTGTTCTGCACCAGTAATGGATTTTCCATTAATCAGCCCTTGAGAACTGGGTCTTCTGATTCTCTCTCGGGCAGCTGCGCTACCCACATTGTGTCTTACAGCTCGTCTGATGAATCTTCTTTGAACACGAGGCAGTCCAAGCCTCGGTGTGGGGGGAAGAGGGTGTCTAAGCCTTTCCATGCTCTCAGCCACCTGTGCTGCCCCGCTGATGAATCAGAAGGGCACTGCTGAGTAAAAATGCCACCTGGCTACCTATGCAGGCCTCTGCCTGTGGAAAATAAGCATTCTCTTGTTTAATGTTTCTAAAGGGCGAGATTAAAAAAAAAAAAAAAAAGCCAATGGAAAAGCCTTCTGCCTGGAAACGTTCTCTTCAAACAGACTACACTGCTGACCCAGGTTTCCATAAACCACCTGAACTCCTTCTCTTAACCACCCTAACCACTGTGCTTTTAAAGACCTTTTCTAACTGTTGCCAAGATGTAGCGAAAAAAACAAAACAAAACCCACCTTAATTCAACTGCACAGGGAATTCCAGAGAGGGGATGTACAGATGCCATCTATTCCAGTCTCTATGTTCGGGCATCAGTGCCCTTGGTTATAGGTTATAGAGAAGAGTATAGTTTAATGCCCTAATTTCCCCCATCTCTGCTAGTCGGTGCTCCCTGTCTTTCCCCTCCAAAAGGCCTATTTTAATAAATTGAATCTGTTTAAATAAATACCCCACCTTCTGCATCCCACCTTTGACAGCGGACTCCTACACCCAAAGGAATGGTAGAGCAGAGCCTTTCAAAAGAAGGACAAAAACGTCCTTCTCTGTGTATCCAAAACCTCATGGCCTGCTTATGTTCTATCGAAAGGCTTTTTCTAGTATAGGATTTTGATCCAACTGGTGCTTGGACCAAATTTTTGTTGTTGTTCAGTCGCTAAGTTGTGTTGACCAAATTTAGTAAGAACCAATATAATATACCTCTGGATGAGATTATGTCTATATCCTTATTCATATCTAGGGCTTCCCAGGTAGCTCCGTGGGTAGAAGAATCCGCCTGCAATGCAGGAGGTGAAGGTAGATGATAGTTCAGTCCTTGGACTGGGAAGATCCCCTGGAGAGGGGCATGGCAACCCATTCCAGTATTCTTGCCTGGAGAATCCCATGGACAGAGGAGCCTGCTGGGCTGCAGTCCACAGGGTCACAGAGAGTCAGACATGACTGAAGCGACTGAACATACACATCCATATCTATCTATCTACCTATCTATCTGTATACGAAATTGGCTCACAACTGTCAGATCTGACCTTCAGAAATCAGTAAGGCAAGTCCACAGGCTAGAAATTCTGGCAAGAGTTGGTGTTACAGTCCTGAGTCTAAATCCCACAGGGCAGCAGGCTGGAAATTCAGGCAGGGTTTCTGGCTCCTGTCTTGAGGAAAGATTGCTTCTTTTTCAGGAAACCTCTGTCTTTCCTCTTAAGACTTTCAACTGATCCTGTGAGGCTCAGGCACACAGTGGAGGGCTATGTGCTTTTATGGGAAGTCTACCAATCTAAATGTGAATCACGCCAGTACACACCTTCACAGAAACATCTAGAATAAGATTTGGCCGAACGATTTAGCCCAGTAGCCTTGTATAACTACCCAAGTTACTTGATAAAGGTGAATTAAAGGGACCAGGAATATACAGCTAGAAAAAGAGACTCAGATGGAATGTGATAAAATCTAGAAGTATTTGCAGTCATTTCCAGTACAGATGGGCTACCCTGTGGCTCAGCAGTAAAGAATCTGCCTGCAATTCAGGAGCCTCAGGAGACATGCATTCCATCCCTGGGTTGGGAAGAGCCCCTGGAGGAGTACATGGCAACCCATACTGTATTCTTGGCTAGAGAATCCCATGGACAGAGGAGCCTGGTGGGCTACAGTCCATGGGGTCACAAGTCAGACATAACTGAGGAGACTTAGCAGGTATACACAGATGGCGTTGTAGTACTGGGTGGCATTTAGGGACATGAGCTTCAGATAAAACTGAAAATAGCAGAGGAAAGGTTCTGCTGGGACTCTCACAGCTGTGTAGTGGGAGCTGAGATTTGACCCCGCCCTTCCTGCCACTGTGAACACTGGGAAGGCTGTTCCTTTTGTGGGACGACTTGAGGGCTGTAGTTCCTTCCTCTCAGTTCAGTTCAGTCACTCAGTCACGTCTGACTCTTTGTGCCCCCATAAATTGCAGCATGCCAGGCAGCACGCCTGACCATCACCAACTCCTGGAGCTTGTTCAAACTCATATTCATTGAGTCCATGATGCCATCCAACCACCTCATCATCTGTCATCCCCTTCTCCTCCTGCCCTCAATCTTTCCCAGCATCAGGGTCTTTTCCAATGAGTCAGTTCTTCGAATCAGGTGGCCAAAGTATTGGAGCTTCAGCTTCAACATGAGTCCTTCCAATGAACACCCAGTACTGATTTCCTTTAGGATGGACTGGTTTGATCTCCTTGCAGTCCAAGGGACTCTCAAGAGTCTTCTCCAACACTACAGTTCAAAAGCATCAATTCTTCGGCACTCAGCTTTCTTTACAGTCCAACTCTCACATCCATACGTGACTACTGGAAAAACCATAGCTTTGACTAGATGGACACTTGTTGGCAAAGTAATGTCTCTGCTTTTTAATATGCTGTCTAGGTTGGTCATAACTTTTCTTCCCAGGAGCAAGCGTCTTTTAACGTCATGGCTGCAATCACCATCTGCAGTGATTTTGGAGCCCCCCAAAAATAGTCTCTCACTGTTTCCATTGCTTCCCCATCTATTTCCCATGAAGTGATGGGACCACAGGCCGTGATCTTAGTTTTCTGAATGTTGAGTTTTAAGCCAGCTTTTTAACTCTCCTCTTTCACTTTCATTAATAGGCTCTTTAGGTCTTCTTCACTTTCTGCCATAAGGGTGGTGTCATCTGCATGCTGCTGCTGCTAAGTCACTTCAGTCGTGTCCGACTCTGTGCGACCCCATAGACAGCAGCCCACCAGGCTCCTGTCCCTGGGATTCTCCAGGCAAGAACACTGGAGTGGGTTGCCATTTCCTTCTCCAATGCATGAAAGTGAAAAGTGAAAGTGAAGTCGCTCAGTTGTATCTGACTCTTAGTGACCCCATGGACTACAGCCTACCAGGCTCCTCTGTCCATGGGATTTTCCAGGCAAGAGTACTGGAGTGGGGTGCCATTGCCTTCTCCGGTCATCTGCATATCTGAGGTTATTGATATTTCTCCTGGCAATCTTGATTCCAGCTTGTGCTTCATCCAGCCCAGCGTTTCTTATGATGTACTCTACATATAAGTTAAATAAGTAGAGTGACAATACACAGCCTTGATGTACTCTTTTTCCTATTTAGAACCAGTCTGTTGTTCCATGTCCAGTTCTAACTGTTGCTTCTTGACCTGGATACAGATTTCTCAGGAGTCAGGTCAGGTGGTCTGGTATTCCCATCTCTTGAAGAATGTTCCACAGTTTGTTGTGATCCACATAGTCAAAGGCTTTGGCATAGTCAATAAAGCAAAAGTAGATGTTTTTCTGGAACTCTCTTGCTTTTTCGATGATCCAACAGATGTTGGCAATTTGATCTCTGGTTCCTTCCTCTCAGAGGAACTGAAATTTCTCCTTTTTATTCAGGGGCAGAGGTTTTACATTTTTTAAATTATTTATTTACTTATTTGACCTTGCTGGGTCTTAGTTGCAACATGCAGGATCTAATTTAGTTGTAGCAGAACTCTAAGTTGTGGCTTCTGGGATCTAGTTCCCCATCTGGGGATTGAACTTGGGCTTCCACCGGGAACGTCCCTGAGATTCTATATTATTTAGAGGATTTGTACAGAAACCTGGGAAACTTGCGCTTTACAATCTGAAATAACTGAGTGAAAATGAGCCAGAAAACAGGATGTGGTCTAGAAGTCTGCTTATAAGCAACCTCCCTAAGATACAGAGGAAAAGACTGAAGGATAATGCATCAGATGAAGCAAAAGCAGTTTGTTATCCTACAGTCTTTTCCATGGACCTTGGAATCCTTGGATCAAGCTCACCCCTCTGAGAATGGGACTCAGTACATCCTTAGAAGGAAGACATATGGTGAGACTCCAACATTTCAAATACGGATTCCATCACACATCTCCTGTTTTGTCTTCTTTCATGATTCATTCCCAACCAGAGTTCAGGTCACACTGATAAACCGCCTACATGTAAAACACAGCTTAGAATACTCAGACTTTATTATATATACAAAATAAATGTATTTGGCTGTGCCAGGTCTTCACACGTGATCTTCATTGCAGATTGTGGGATCTAGTTCTTCGACCAGGGATTGAACCCAGGCCCCCTGCATTGAGGGCAGGCAGTCTTAACCACTGGACCATCAGGGAAGTCCCTGGAATACTTAGACGTTGAAGGCTTGGTTTGACATATAACTGATTCACTTTGCTGTACAGCAGACACTAACAACAAAGTAAAGCAACTAATACTCCAATAAAAAAATTTTTAATAAAATGGAATAAAAGCTTAGCTTGTTTTGACAAAATTTAGTATTATTAGAGGCTAGACAAGATTATGCATTAAAAAACTGAAATGGATTTTATGTGGAGAAGAAAAGAGAACTAATTATATGCAAAGTTCATAAATGTAAGACTGTCTACTCCTCAGCTGGTAAATATACCATATTCTCTGGAATTCTTGTTTGCTACTCTTCGGTATTAATAGCTAATGAGGTTGCTCTACACTGCACTGCTGGTGGAAACACTGAAGAGAGACTCAGGATTTTCATGAGACCCTGGAGATTCATTTCTTTAACGAGGACAAGATGCCTTGAATCTGTGAAACGTTATACTAAGCATTTGCTGAACCTGAAGGTGTAGCAAGTGGTGACAGAATAATGTTATCAGTGACCTGTATCCGTTGTGCAAATGTCAGGAAAATAATTTCAAGGGGATTTCTCAGGTATTTGTAATAGATCGTAAATCAAAAATGGCTGCTGACTAGTAACATCAGACATTCCAAAAGAGTTTCTAGAGTATTCTTTGAACTGCAAATGTAAAAGTTGTTCTCGAAAGTATAAATATTACCAGAAAAGAATGGATAAATATAATTTGAGTCTCCACAATTATCTCTTAAAGTGCTCTCCAAGGGAAATTCTAAAGTAAGTAAGAAGTCAATTCTAAAATGTAGAAAATGGCATCTTTCCTGGTAGTTTAGCAGTTAGAACTCTGAGGTTCTACTGCAGGGAGCTTGGGTTTGGTCCCTGATCAGGGAACTAAGATCCCACAAGCTGCATGGTGTGACCCAAAAAAAAAAAAAAATGTAGAAAAGGAGTAAGGAATGATGAATTATCCTTTTTTTTACTGGACGTTTGCAGTGGTGATATATATCAACTGAGACAGGTGTTGAGTCTGCCTCAAGGCCACAGGTGCAAAGCCCTGTACCAAGGCCACAGAAGCAGAAAGCAGAACCAAGGTCACCCCCAGAACTGACTGAGCCCCTTTGTAACCATTGCCAAAGGCCCTCCCCCAATCATCTCTAGCGGGCTTCCTGACCTCAAATTAGGCAAAAATGCCCACCCATGGTAGTCACCCTATAGCGCCCAAACTAATCACCTAATACGAACCTGCCAGCAGGAATTTTCTTTGTCTTGGGGCTATAATTGGCCACTAACCTATGAAAAGCGTTAGGTCTCACTGGTCTGACAGGAGGTCGGCCTACTGGATCTGCAGCGCCTTCATTAACTCTGTGCTTTGTCCTTAATAAACTCACTGCTTTCTGCAGGACTCTGTGTCTGAAAATTCTTTTCCAACTCGCCTTCAGACTGCCTCAATAATGGGGATGGCTGAAGGGAGAGCACTTTGGGGAAGTGGGGCAAGGAGACTATTAGGAGCTGAGTTTTAACACATTGAGTTCAAACTACTAGATTTCTCAGTAAAGTGTTGAGCAGGTTATTGGATATATGGGTCTAGAGTCCAAGATGGAGGCATAGAATTGGAGATACAAATTTGGGAATCATCAACATACAATCAAACTTGCCATTGGTAGGTTGTAAAATGCTATTCAAATATAAAGTATCATTACTAGTAGTTACTCATGAACAACACAGCAACAGTCATTGACCCACTAACCCCTTTGTTTGGAACACACACAGTTACTCTTTAAAGAACGAAATAATGTCATTTGCAGCAATTGATGGACCTAGAGGTTATCATACTAAGTGAAGTAAGTCAGACACAAAAAGATAAATATCATATGTTATTGCTTATAGTGGAATCTAAAAAATGATACAAAAGAACTTATTCACAAAACAGAAATAGACTCACAGACTTAGAAAACAAACTTATGGTTACCAAAGGGGAAAGGGTGGCGGGGGGTGTGGAGGGGTATAAATTAGGAATTGTGGATTAACAAGGGCTTCCTAGGTGGTGAATTGGTAAAGAATCCGCCTGCCAAAGTAGGAGACACAAGAGACGCAGGTTCGATCCCTGGGTTAGGAAGATCCCCTGAAGGAGGAAGTGGCAATCCACTCCAATATTTTTGCCTGGAAAATTCCATGGACCGAGGAGCCTGGTGGGCTACAGCCCAAGAGATCACCAGAGTCAGATGTGACTGCACTGGGGGTTAACAGACACAAAATATAAAACAGATAAACATCAAGGTACAGCCCAGGGAACCATATTCACTATCTTGCAATAATCTATAATGGAAAAGAATCTGAAAGAGAATCTAGCTGTCTATCTCTGAACCACTTCAGTGTATACCAGAAACTACTGGAACATTATAAATCAACCATACTTCAATTTTGAAAAAAGATACTTCATGAAAAATATATATTTTTAAACAGAATACAATTTTTGGAAAATAGGACATATATACATGTGCTAAATTTTTCTTGCTCTATTTCTCAATTATTTTATTGTCAATTTTAATTACTAAGACGTTCAGAGGGTCTCAACTGATTTTAGGCTTACAAAGTATTATCAATTGGAAGCTCTGAGAAGGCCATGTAATGACATCTTCTTCAAGAGTGCTTATTTTCCTAAGGAATGAAGAGCTCAAAATGTGAAATATAGTCTCAAAAGAACCTCGAGGCTGCTAGGTCAGCCACGGTCTTGATAAGAATCATGTAACGAAGGATATGCTGCTAATCTTTGATAAGGAACATGCAGGTAGTTTAAAAATATACATACTTTTCAACACTCCATCCTGTAAGGAGAATTGAAAGAAACATCAATTAAGGTTTAAGCCCTGAAAAATTGATTATTGAGGATGACACAGTTTATGGAAAGTAGAAGGATGAGGGTTTATAGAAGGGAACTCCCTGGATGATAACATTAAACCACTGCCAATCCTGATGCTATGCTGGGCTCAGAACACATATTTTGCCATTTTGCTGTTACATATCTACATGTCAGTCCATCAGATTACAAATAGGAATATTTAAGAATACAACATTGCTCTGCAATATTTGAAGTATCAACACTTGAAAGTAAATTGTTGAATTTCTAGCTCTGGAAAGGATGGAGTGGCTTGTACTGAACTAACTCTCCTTCAGGTGGCGGTTATAAACTCTGGACAAATATAAAGCTTAACTATTTGAAGGCCCTGGGAAAACCACCAAAGTCAAATAGAAGTTGGGAGGGGGCGGGGATACGGGGATTGGAGCCCCGAGGGAAGAGAACCAGGATGACTGGCGTCCAGGGCTACAGAGTGCGTGTCAGGTGTCTCCTCAGGGTGCATCCCAGTCTACATCGGCAGGGCAGCTAGAACCAGAGCAGAAGACCGCAGGGCTTCTGGCTTATCAGAGAAGGGAGGCTAGAGATGCGGGCGCAGCTGGAAACTGAGCCGGGGAACCACAGAGCAGCCACGGAGAGGAAGTCCCCCAAACCTGGGTACAAATTCACTTTAAAACTCTTGGCTGACCCCTGACCTGTGCTTGTTTAGACAAGACTCCAAGGAAACTGTTTAAGTCACAGCTGGAAAAAACTGCAGAAATAGAGCAACTGTGTTGTCTGCTGGCTGCTAGGGAGACCTAATGTAGTGCTTATTCTCACCAAGTTGGAGGGGACCGCAAACACCGTAGGCCTTCCATCAGAACTCTAGAAGGGAGATAGGGCGTAAAGGTTACATCCTAGATCCAAAGAATATACCCCAAAACTAATGGCAAAATTAAAACAAATTCATCTTTATTATTATTATTTTTTGGCCATACTGTGTGGCATGTGGGATCTTGCTTCCCCGATCAGGGATAAAATCCTTGCCCCCTAGAATGGGAGCCCAGAGACTTAACCATTGGATCACTAGGGCAGTCCTTTATTTTGTTTTATTTATTTATCTGTTTATTTGCAAACCCATCTTTAAAAGTGAATTAAAAAATTAAGGGAATTCCCTGGTTAGGACTCAGGGCTTTCATTGCCAGGGCTTGTGCTCAATCCCTGATTGGGCAGCTAAGATCCTGCAAGCCATGGGAAATACGCCCAAAACAATGAACTAAATAAGTAAATAAAAACATCTAAATAAATACCTCTTAAGTTTCCATCTGTATGGAGCCAATTAAAAGTTATACTTACCAATCAAAGACTTGTGTCGTGTTTTTATTTTTTTATTGATGATGTCGGTCTTTACTTTTATTTTTTTAATTTCTTTATTTTTAATTGGAGGATAATTGCTTTATAACATTGTACTGGTTTCTGCCATACATCAACATGAATCAGTCATACGTATACATATGCCCACTCCCTCTTGAAACTCCTCCCCACCTCCCACCTCACCCTACCCCTCTAGGTTGTCACAAAGCACTGGGTTTGAGTTTCCTGTGTCATTCAGCAAGTTCCTACTGGCTATCTGCTTTACATATGGTAATGCGTGTGCTTCAATGCCACTTTCTCAATTCATCCCACCCTCTCCTTCCCTCTTTGTGTACACAAGTCTTTTCTCTGTGTCTGTATCTCCATTGCTGCCCTGCAAATAGGGTCATCAGTACCATCTTTCTAGATTGAATATATATATATATGCATTAATATACAATATTTGTTTTGCTCTTTCTGATTTACTTCACTCTATATAATAGGCTCTAGGTTCATCCACCTCATTAGAACTGACTCAGATGTGTTCCTTTTTATGGCTGAGTAATATTCCATTGTATATATGTGTGATGTTTTTAAAACATGAAGTTTACAGTTACTTCTCATGCTTTAAAAAGCTGCATTGATTTTCTGAGTTTTTAAACTTTTAACCTCCTCCCAAGTATCCCACAGCAATCCAAATCAAAAAGTATGCATTTTAATAAATGAAAAAAGGTGGGAATGAAAATTTGGATTTCAATAGTCACTTGTCTTTACGATGTCCCTCTAGTATTAAAAAATTTTTTTTCAGAGATTTTGAACTTCCTTTTGGGCAGGAATTTGATGATATATCGTATTACAGTAGAATCATCTAAGTCAGTGAATAAAACATAAACAAAGTTGCTGAACCTAGAAACCTATTGATAAAGATCAGCTCCAAAAATTCCTTTGACAGAAGCAAACACACTTGAGGTGATATAATTTATGACTTCCTGTGAAGCAAGACAGATTCTAGACTTATTTGTGAAAGTTATGAAGTGAACTGAATAGTCTGTGTAAACACAGAGCAGTGAAGTAGCTGCTCCTTGACAGACAGGCCAGGTCTCAGGTTCCCAACCCGGCCCATGGCCCTTCAAGACGATCCAAGTCATCCATAGGGATTCTTCCTGGCTAAAGTTCCCATTGAGTGTTTCGGCTTCAATGTCTTTTGATCTCTTCCATGTGAGCCCTCCCTGGCTTCTGCCTGAAACTTCTGGGACCACCCTGGGGCAGGTGCAGAGGGTCCCAGTGCTAGGATGGCACCATCTGTCTAAGTCACATGGTCCTGTCAATTTGAACTCTTAAATATCCCTTGATCTATCTCTGTCATTACTGCTGCAGTTGGATCCACCACTTCTTCCTGATCAATTGCCATAGCCTCCTTTTTATTCTTTTACCTCTAGACTCACTGCTGAAATCTACCTTACCCACTGCTGCTTTTGTGATCTTTCTGAAATGCAAACGTGAACATGTCACTCCTCTGTAGAAAGTTCTTCATAGTTCTCTCGTTACTGCCTGGTAAGGATCATAGCTGGGCTATGACCTCGATGATCTAACTTGACACTTCTTATTAATACTTTCCCCATCTTTTTCACTTTAAGCTGTAAGAGAACCATGACTGTCTGTCCTGCTACCCTGTCATTATTCCAGAGCATTGACACATAATGGATAATTGCTAGCAGGTATATCACTACCCCATGTCTCATGCTTCTAATTTATGGGCCTTTTTGCTAGCTAATTGAGCTTCTTCTAGTAGAAACACAAGGGTGCCCTTCTCTCACAACCTGAGGCTAGTTACCATCACTTGTTGTTTATTCACCATTAACCCATTTATCTTGTGATTTACCACAGTATTTTTTGGGCTCCAAAATCACTGTTGACGGTGATTGAAGCCATGAAATTAAAAGACGCTTACTCCTTGGAAGGAAAGTTATGACCAACCTAAATAGCATATTGAAAAGCAGAGACATTACTTTGCCAACAAAGGTCCGTCTAGTCAAGGCTATGATTTTTCCAGTGATAATGTATGGATATGAGAGTTGGACTGTGAAGAAAGCTGAGCGCTGCTTATTTACTTATATGCAGAGTACATCAGGAGAAATGCTGGGCTGGAAGAAGCACAAGCTGTAATCAAGATTGCCAGGAGAAATATCAATAACCTCAGCTATTCAGATGACACCACCCTTATGGCAGAAAGTGAAGAGGAACTAAAAAGCCTCTTGATGAAAGTGAAAGAGGAGAGTGAAAAAGTTGGCTTAAAGCTCAACATTCAGAAAACTAAGATCATGGCCTCTAGTCCCATCACTTCATGGGAAATAGATGGGGAAACAGTGGAAACAGTGGCAGATTTGAACTGTGGTGTTGTAGAAGACTCTTGAGAGTTCCTTGGACTGCAAGGAGATCCAACCAGTCCATTCTAATGGAGATCAGTCCTGGGTGTTCTTTGGAAGGACTGATGCCAAAGATGAAAATCCCATACTTTGGCCACTTGATGCGAAGAGCTGACTCATTGGAAAAGACTGATGCTGGCAGGGATTGGGGGCAGGAGGAGAAGGGGACGACAGAGGATGAGATGGCTGGATGGCATCACCGACTCGATGGACGTGAGTTCGAGTGAACTCCGGGAGTTGGTGATGGACAGGGAGGCCTGGCCTGCTGCAGTTCATGGGGTCGCAAAGAGTCAGACAACACTGAGCGACTGAACTAAACTCAACACCGTGACTGGTACTAAATTCTTTGAGCGAATGAGTGAAAATGAATTCAGAAGTGTGGCCCAGGAGTTAACATATATCTGAGAATTGCAATATAAAGAATTGCAATCCAGTGCAGTTTTCCCCAGGCAGTACAAAATACAAGGGTTACGAGGCGAACAGTTGGCTTCCTCTTGCTCTTCACAAGCCTGGGAACCAGATTCAGCGAATCAGGACTTTATAGAACGAGTGGGAACAAACAAAGGGCAAACAACCCAACTTCTTATAAATAAATGCAAAAGTAATCAGGACTGCCCCAAGCTCCAAATGAAATAGCAGAAGAGCAGAACTCCAGCAGCTTCCAGGCGTTCCTGGAGGCCCCGCCCCTCGGAGGCGGGCTGAGCGCCCATGGGCGGGGCCTTCCCGCTCAGCCCCGCCCCATGGGCGGGGTGTAAGCGGGCGGGCGGCGCGGGGGCAGACGCACGCCCGCCGTTTCCTAGGAGATGGAACACACAGGACGCCTGAGCTTCACAAGGGAGCGAACGAGGTAAGCGGCCGGCGCAGGCAGGTAATCCCGAGCGGGCAGAGAGGCGGCCACCGTCCGTCCGACCTGAGCCTGTCCTGCGAGGCGGCCCGGCATGTCCCCTGGGCGCCCTGTCCTACCGGGGCGGACCTCTGCTGAGAGAAGGGGCCTGGACACCGGTAGGGGTGGGTGACTGGAGGGAGGAGGACTCGGAGAGGGGCGGGGCTGGCCGGCGGGGACGATCTACCTGCTCCCAGCGCGGTGGGTTTGCTCCGAAGCGCTCCTGGCCACTTTCCTGCGCCCCTAGACGGCGGGGTTCAGTCCTGGGTTGGAGGATGACAGTGGGCATCCTTCAGCCTCGGAGACCCTCACCCCCGAACCTCGGATCTAGAGTCTCCCATCGTACCCCCTCACCCCGGACCTCCGCTTCTCCCTTTAGTGCCTGGGCTGGAGGGGACACTACTTTGAGGAGTGAGGGGGCGGGACCGGGTCTCGAGAAGGCAGCGGAATTGAGTTCAGAACTGTTACAAAAATGGAAAAGGAGGAAAGAGAAACTGGGTCCAAATTCAGTGCATCCCAAACCGCTCGCGGGTAAAAGCGGAATCCCGGCGCAGGGTGGACCAGCGGGCCCCCGGGGCCCCCCACGCCGAGTCCGCAGCTGCGGTCGGCGGGACACACGGGCCCCCCGGGACCACCCGTTCCCGCAGGCCGGCGGGACTGTGCACCCTGAGTCTTACGGGCTCTGGTTTGCTGGGGGCGGGGGGCGGGGCGGGCTGGAATATCAGAAATCAGAGCGTCAGGGAACGAAAACTGCTTCCTGACTTGCAATAAGACGGGCACTTAGTTTAAGGACAGAGTTGGAGTCGGGGGAGGGGAGGCAATGAAACTGGCTTTTTATAAGGTGTTTGTAATCTCAACTCTAAACGGAAAGAAATGTATGTAATTGTGTTTAATTTTTAAATGATCAGGCAATTGTTCTAATTGTAACGGAATTCTCATAGAGTCAAAGGTATCGGAGTTATTTTAATCAGAAAAACAATCCCTAGAGTCGAAATAGTAATGGAGGCAAAAGTTACTATCCAGCCTTTTGGCCTGTCTTTACCATCCCGATCCTCCCAACCTCCATCTCTGCCGAGTGACCGAGTGACCTGAAAAGGAGAGACCCTTCTCTCCGCCCAAGGAGGCTACCTTCTGCCTGGGCAAGGCAGAAGCTGGCTTTGGGCAAAGGTGTTTGATCCATCTGTTGGGGAAGGGTTTTATTTATTTATTTGGGGGGGGGGGGTTGGTTTTGCTTCGTTTTAAAAACAGTTTGTGAATATTAGCACAGAGCACCATGCTTTTATTTTTAAAACACAAAATCTTTGTTTTCCCATTGCAAAAGCTCCCCTTTTAATTTCTGTAAACGTATGACTTGGTTGGCTTGAAAACTTTTTCTGTTTTGCTTTTTAAACAACGTAATGATTTTTATGGCATTACTTTAAAAACAAACAAACGTTAATTCCAGCCTTAGACTAATAACATTACGGCAGATTGTACCACAACAAGTTGAAGAGGAGCAGAGGTTATCTGCTCAGTGATTGGGCAGACACAGATTTTACCCTCCATTTGCCCTCTCTCTTAATCGTCTTTAATCCTTTCTAAATCCCTTATTAGCTGGTAGAAGCTGTTGAGAATAAAGCTCCAGTTTACAGGAGTTGTGCACTTAGCTAAAAATAAGACAACTAGAATGGGAGAGAAATGGTAAGAGTATTTATATAATGTAAGCCTGTGATTGAGCCTCTCAATAAATGTTTTTTTTCCTTAAACCAGAATATAAGGTGTGTATAACTCATAAGAAAGTACTGTAGCTTGACTGTAGAAAATTCCAAGTTCCTAACAATTCTGTTAAATTAATTGAGGATCATAGTTAAATTACATTTACTTGTGTTATGCCTTGTTGCATCCATGTTGAAATATATACATGGAAATATTCATGTGCAAAAGAAATCATATTAATACACCCCTATTTTGCAGAATTAGCTTCCAGGGGTCCACAGAGAAGACCTGTTGTTGGGAAAGGTTGAGGGCAGGAGCAGAAGCGGGCAACAGAGGATGAGATGGTTGGATAGCATCACCACCTCAAAGGACATGAATTTGAGCAAACTCCGGGAGATAGTGAAGGCAGGGAAGCCTGGTGTGCTCCATGGGGTTGCGAAGAGTTGGACACGACTTAGCGACTGAACAACACAAAAACAAAGAAGAATATACGTAGTTTGCAGAGAAATATCATTGAATGTGAACTGGGGGCCTATAGGCAATCTGTCTTTTAAATAACATATACTGCTTTTTGACTAGTAAATCAGTTTAGGATCTTCCTATGCTACACTGATAAGAACACTAATAAACAGTTGTTTATGTGCTATCAATGAGTAGGTGCTGTGCTGTGCTACGCTAAGTCGCTTCAGTCATGTCTGACTCTGCGACCCTATGGACTGTAGCCCGCCAGGCTCTCTGGCCATGGGATTCTCCAGGCAAGAATACTGGAGTGGGTTGCTGTGCCCTTCTCCAGGGGATCTTCCCGACCCAGGGATCGAACCTGCATTTCTTGAGTCTCCTACATTGGCAGTTCTCTACCACTAGCGCCACCTGGAAAGCCCCTCAGTGAGTAGGTACATGGGAATAATTTTAAAAACCCTTTATACATCTATGCCTGTCTACATTGGGCCATTATCCTTGTTTTCAGGGGGATAAGGAGATAGCTGGAATGGTCAGCTTCTCACCCTGGACAACTGCTTACTTTGTAATTAAAATGACTCAAAAGAGACCTTTCTGATGCTTTGTTTGGGAGCATAGTATGTAAACTTGTGTAAACTCCAATTGTCTTGGAACCACACATCAGACTTTTTAAAATCCACATGATTCCCATAATCTTCACCCCCTCAAACAAAAGAAGCCGAGAAACGGCCGTGTACCTCTTTTAGTTTTCCCTGAGTATGAGTATCCTATGCTATAGCACTTGAAGCAAACTGTGTTTCCAGTGTTTTTTCTTTTGGAAGACTTGGAGTGAGGTTTCTATTACAGCCACTCCAAAACAAAAACAAGAACAAACAGCTGGGCTTCCAAGCTGGAGCAGGAAGGCATCAGTGGTCTGTTGTGCTGTAATAGTATTGGTGGTGTTATGGTTGATGCTCTTTACAATGTAAGAGAAAGAGGCAGTTTATTCCACTTTTGCAGGTGGTTGAGCCATTGCAAGGTGAAATTTCCACGTTTCTGGCAGCCCTTACCTCTGAAATTCTCTCCCAACCTGGGCAGCTCCCTCTTCACTCCTTTATCTTTTGTCCCTTTCTAGAGGTGCCTATCGGAGAAGGCGATGGCACCCCACTCCAGTACTCTTGCCTGGAAAATTCCATGGACGGAGGAGCCTGGTAGGCTGCAGTCCTGATGCAGGACTGCATCAGGTCCTGCATCTCTAAGAGTCTCTAAGGTCTCTAAGAGTCGGACTCGACTGAGTGACTTCACTTTCACTTTTCAGTTTCATGCATTGGAGAAGGAAATGGCAACCCACTCCAGTGTTCTTCCCTGGAGAATCCCAGGGACGGGGGAGCCTGGTGGGAGGCTATCTATGGGGTCGTGCAGAGTCGGACACAACTGAAGCGACTTAGCAGCAGCAGCAGGAGTGCCTATAATCACCACCTACCTCTTAGACCCTCAATGTTTGTCCTCGCTTAGGTGTTACCATGAAAATAATCTGTTGCATATACAGCAGATTTGCAAAGAAAAGATGCTGCTATTTATCCCATTAAAATTTAATTCAGTAACTTGGGGATGGGGTAAAAATAATAACTTTCTTAACAAACTCCAAGTAGACTCCCTTCTCCCCCACTCACTCACTCCGCCTTCACTGTTTCTGGCCTAATTTTTCAGTGTCCTTCCAGGAGATCGGCATAAGCCAGATCTAGCCCCACGGCGTAGTCGGGGTGGGGAGACCTCTGTGTACTTTTCAGGTTGTTTATAGCATCTTGCCGTGTTGGGGTGAGGAGTTAGGCATCTTTAGTGGGTGGTGGGGGTGGGCAGCCTTCATCGTGGGTTAGATTCTACATGGTTTGGGAGTGAAGAGCAGTGGTTCTTTTACTGCATCAGTGATTGTAGTAGCTAGCAAGGATGGGTTGTTTAGAAGGTGGGGACCGCACTGAAAAACCAAACAGCTTCAAGCTAATGCAACTATTAGACTAACTCCATCACTGATTCTCTTGATCGATCCTAGGTCATTTAATCCCTCTGCCTTTTTATTGTACATTGTTACTGTTATGATGAACACTGTGGCCTTTTGGACAAATTTATTCTCTGTATTGTTAATTAACCAGAAAGAATTGGTAAACCTCTGAAGAGCACATTTCCTTAAAAGACCTTAAATAGTGAAGCTAGAAAAGAATGTCAAGCAAACAGTAGGTGAACTCCCTGGTGGTTCAGTGGTTAGGACTTGGCACTTCCGCTGCCAAGGCCCTGGGTTCCATCCCTGGTCAGGGAACTAAGATCCTGCAAGCCATGTGGTGCAGCCAAAAAAAAAAGAGTGTCAAGCAGTTTAACATCTGACAATAAACTGAAAAATGCTGATTTAATAAAATTCTAAATGATCAGAAGGAATACATTTTATAGCCTATGTTTTGTTTAATCATAGCACCAAACAAACCCCTTCTGCATCTAAGAATACAGCCTTGTAGCAGGATGATAAATTTTTTAAAGCAACATAAGAATGATAAACAGGTATTACCAAACAAACCCCCAAAGAGCTTTCAAAATTATCTTTCCTTACCTAGATAATGGAAAAATTAAGGAAACCAAATACACAGTCAGGAACTGTGCAGGGGGATGTTGCCTTTCTCTATATTAATGCCCTCGTGTTTAGAACCTGTGTCTATGTATAATGTAAAGACCACTTGCAAAAGAACTTCATTTTCAGGCAAATGGGGAAGCATTTGCTGGCATTTGTTGAAACCATTTGCTAAGACATAACTGAGCCAGATGATCAGATCAGATCAGATCAGTCGCTCAGTCGTGTCCAACTCTTTGTGACCCCATGAATTGCAGCACGCCAGGCTTCCCTGTCCATCACCAACTCCTGGAGTTCACTGAGACTCACGTCCATCGAGTCAGTGATGCCATCCAGCCATCTCATCCTCTGTCGTCCCTTTCTCCTCCTGCCCCCAATCCCTCCCAGCATCAGAGTCTTTTCCAGTGAGTCAACACTTCTCATGAGGTGGCCAAAGTACTGGAGTTTCAGCTTTAGCATCAATCCCTCCAAAGAAATCCCAGGGTTGATCTCCTTCAGACTGGACTGGTTGGATCTCCTTGCAGTCCAAGGGACTCTCAAGAGTCTTCTCCAACACCACAGTTCAAAGGCATCAATTCTTCCAGATGAAGGAACCACTAAATAGAAATGGAATTTACTATCGAGATCTCTTTGTCAAGATCCTGGCCACAGAGTCAGTGTGGCCTAAACTACTCATGCGCCTTTGAAGGGGTTGCTATCTGTCATGAAGTAAAATAAATGACAAATGAAAGCACACTCCTGTTATTTACAAGCCCCACAGGTCCTTCCAGAGCTTCCTGTGGACAAATGTGTCCCGTATAAAGGGAACCGCGTCGTTCAGTGCACTTCTCTGCTGTGCTTCCGCAGAAAAGCCTATTTTTGGAAGCCTTGGGTACTTTGACAATTACAATATATTCTTGTTGCTCCTACAGTTCTGCGTCTAATAGAGAAGGAATTTCTGTCATTTTATTTTGTGGAAGTAGTGCTACAGTGAAAGAAAAATAATCATTGATTGAAGCATCAGATTATAAAAGGCATTTTAATTTTATTTTTTTGGCTGAACCACACCACTTTTTGGATCTTAGTTCCCCAACCATGGATGGAACTCAGACTCTTGACAGCAAAATCACAGTGTCTAACCACTGGACCTCCAGGGAATTCCCTATAAAAGGCATTTTAAAACAAACTATGTCCTTCCATAGTGCCAAACATTGTTACCTTCTGCAGCTAAGAATACAGCCTTGTAGCAGGAGGATAGATTTTTGAAAGCAACATAAGTATGATAAACAGGTATGAAATGAGAAATTGTTCCTTGAAAGCTGAACTGAGACAGAAGAGTGGGAGGAGATTATTGAACACAGTTATAATGAAGGAGGTACTATGGCTTTATGTGCTTCGGTTTTGTTTTGTTTTGTTTTTAATTGATAATAAAATCAGAACCTATCGAAACCTGTACCCTTCTAATATATACACATCCACAACCCCTTTTCTGTAGTTTTGAAATCCACAAAGCTCTGAAAGATGAATTTTCAGAAATTAATTTGTGGAAATTCATTTGCAATAAAATACGACCCGAATGATGTGAGGCCACTTATGGTCTTCATTCCTTTGCTTAGTGTTCTTCTCGTACATTTTTGCGCAGGCACATTAAGCTGCTCTTTGGGAGATGTTATGTACCCTCCTGCTTTTCTGTGGTTGGTGGTTTAGTCGCTAAGCCAAGTCTGACTCTTTTGACACCATGGACTGTAGCCTACCAGACTCCTCTGTCCATGGAATTTTCCAAGCAAGAATACTGGAGTGGGTTGCCATTTCCGTCTCCAGGGGATCTTCCTGACCCAGGGATCGAACCTGTGTCTCGTGTTTCAGGTGGATTCTCTACCCCTGAGCCAGCAGGGACACCCTCTATATCTTTTCTAAAATATGCAAGTACCTGGATCCCAAACACATCTGGCCCAGGAATTTCACATAAGGGATTGTGGTCCAAATTAAACATGATGCAAAAATTGATTCTAAGAATGGATAGAGTGGAGAATCTGATTTTCCACAGTCTGATGTGGACTCATATAGATTCTGTTGCTGCTGTGTCGTTCAGTTGTGTCCGACTCTTTGCGACCCCATGAACTGTAGCCCACCAGGCTCCTCTGTCCATGGGGATTCTCCAGGCAAGAATACTAGAGCGGGTTGCCATGCCTTCCTCCAGGGGATCTTCCCAACCCAGGGATTGAACCCAGGTCTCCCGCATTGCAGGCGGATTCTTTACCAGCTGAGCTACCCGGGAAGCCCATAGATTCTATTATAGTCAGTTAAAAAAAAAAAAAAAGGAATCACAAACATCATTAAGTCAGTGTTTATTGGGTTCAGTTTCATTACATGGTACCATGTATTAATAAATGCATTCTGCAGTGATTTTCATCAGTCTATCATATGTGAACGTCATTCCACATGGCACAAGTGATTTATTGGCACGTGCTTAACAATTAGTCTTTGTCTTACAGTTTTCCTAGGTTACCAGTACATTTTTGGAAGTGATTCTTTAATGAACACTCCTTTTATTCTTGTTGTTTTTTTCTACAGGGTGTTCATAAGAATGGAAGCACCGTTTCCTTGCCAGATTCCTTACTGCTGTATCTTATGAACCTACAGAATCTTGGGGAAGAACTTGTATTTAATGATGACAAAGCCTGTCACCAGTGTAGCAACAACGGTCTAAGGGCAGAAACGAGTAAAAATAAAAGACGCATTTATATTTATATACAACAAAGACGTTATTTCCCGTGGACAGCCTGCACTGCATCATTCTTCCAAGATGAACCGGTACACGACCATGAGACAGCTGGGGGACGGCACGTACGGGAGCGTGCTCATGGGCAAGAGCAACGAGTCCGGGGAGCTGGTGGCCATCAAAAGGTACCGCGGGCGACCCTGCCACGTTCACCCGTCTTTCTGTTCCTCTCCTTTGCTTGCTTGAGAACGTATACAAGCGCAGAGAGAAGTCTGGTCCAGACCCCACACTTGTTAGGCCATCGTGGAATGCCATTCTGGAGACAGCACTGCAAAAAAGGAGTTCTGCTGGTCCCCACGTATATGAATTTAATTTTCTGGTTTGTCCAGCAAGAAATATAAGGGCTCTGCTTTTTGAAAAAAATGTATTTATTTTTAATTGGAGGGTAATTGCTTTACAAGGTTGTGTTGGTTTCTGCCATACATCAGTATGACTCAGCCATAAGTGTGCATGTGGTCCCTCTGTCTTGCACCTCCCTCCCACTCCCGATGCCATCCCACCCTCTAGGTTGCCCCAGGGCACCAGGTTGAGCCCCCTGCATTACACAGCAGCTTCCTATTAGTACCTATTTAGGGCTCTGCTTCTTCTGCATGATAAATCTGAACTGAGACTGAAGGTAATGCTTAGAGCACTTAAAGTGGAGTATAGAGTAGAGCCTATTATTTCTTTAAAACAACAGGCCTCAAAATCAGATGGTATTCATAATATCCAACAGTTCTGAATGGCATATGGTATTTCCCCAAGCTTACCAATGAAACAGAGGACTTATTAATTATTTCTTTAATCTACTGTATTTGATATGTCATATGTAAGAAAAAACAAAAATTACCCCAAAGCTTAGTGATTTAAGACAAGAAGAAACATTTAGTAACTCATGGTTTTTGTGGGTCAGGAATTTAGGAGCAGTTCAGCTGTGGTTCCGGCTCCAGGTCTCTCTGCTGGGCTGGTAGAGGTCGGCCAAGGTCACAGTCGTCTGTCTGCAGGCTGGACCAGGGCCCGAGTACGCACTTGCATGCTGGTTCGCTGTGTCAGTTTGCTGGGGGCTGCTCTCACCAAGTACCCCAGACTGGGTGGTTTAAGCTACGTATTTATTTCCCCACAGTCTGGAGGCTGGAAGTGTGAGAGCAAGCTGTTGGCAGGCTTGGTTTCCCCTGAGACCTCTCTCCTCAGCTTGCAGACAGCTCTCTTCTCCCCTGTGTGTTCACCTGGTCTTCCGTCTGTGTATGTCTGGGTCCTAATCTCCTCCTCCTATAAGGACACCAGTAATATCGGATTAGGACCCACCCCAAAGGCCTCAGTTAACCTTAATTACCTCTGTAAGGTCTATCTCCAAATGCAGTCATTCTCCGAGGTACCAGGAGGTTAGGATTTCAAGATACGGATTTAGGGGGACACAGTGTGGCTCAGACTGGACTTCTGTATGTGCCAGTGTAAGCACAGGCTGGTTGGCTTAAACGGTAAGGATTTATTGAGACAGTTGGGAGGTTACAAGTCTAAAGTCAAGGTGTCAGCAGGGTTGGTTCCTGCTGAGGGCTGGGAGGAAGGGATCTCTCCTAGGCCTTTTTCCTTGGCTTATCGATGGCATTTTCTCTCCATGTGCCTCCCACATCAGCTTCCCTTGATGCATATTTCTTTGTCCAAATTTCTTTTTATATAAAGACAAATTTATATAAAGATAATTTCTCTCTATATGGGGTTCTACAGATCATCACTCGAGTGTTCTCATGACACGGTAGCTGGCTTCCACTGCAACAAGTCTTGGAAACTGATTACCACTTCAACCAAAGGATGATCATCCAAAATTTAAATGCTTTAACAAATGTTTATCAAATGTTAAAAACTTTACAATATCATGATCTAAAATATTACATACATAAGGAAACCCTTTTATAAAGTATTGTCAAATAGCCATTAGTATCAAGTAAGTAAATGTATAATGGATTGGCTTCCCGGGCGGCACTAGTGGTAAAGAAACCTCCTGCCAGTGCAGGAGACTTAAGAGACGTGGCTTTGATCCTGGGTTGAGAAGATTCCCCTAGATGAGGGCACTGCAACCCACTCCAGTATTCTTGCCTGGAGAACCCCATGGACAGAGGAGCCTCATGGGCAAAGGGTTGGATACGACTTAAGTGACTTAGCATGCTTACATAACTGAAATGAAAAACGGGAATAAAAAGAAATTTCCCTGACCTGAAAGGTGAAATATTACAGGTACTTCCCGTAAAGTTAGTTTTAAGACCAGTATACCTGTTGTATCCACTACTGATCAAGATTGTACTGGAGACCCTAACTGGTGCAATAAGAGAAAAAAGTAATAAACGGGGTGTAACTATCAGGCAAAATGAGATGAAATCATTCTTAGTTATAGGTTAAGTGATTATGTAAATTCACAAAAATACTTCATTACATACAAATAAATTTATGTGCAAAAATATCTTTAAAAGGACTGGAAAGATTTACAATAAAATCCATGAATGCTTCTAGGGAGAGAGGGATAAGAAAATGAGAATGAGGGTTGGGTCTCATGGTATGATCTTGGAAGACTTCCCACAGAAAATGAGATCTTGAGAATGAGAAAAAGCTATCAAGAGGAGAGGGAAGCATAGCCAGGCTTTAAGGATACGTATGAAGGATATGCATGTATGAAGGCCTAGAAGCAGGAGAAATTTTCCTTTGGGAAATTTTACTGTAGGTCACTGGTAAGAAACCTTGTAGTATCTGCTGCCATTTCAGGAAAAAAAAAAGCAAAAAAAAAAAAAAAAGCTATACCATGGTCCTTCTAGGGGCTGGTGATAAGACCCTCTCACCTCATTAAATTAACAAATATTTATTAAGTCCTGTGTCCTTTAAAGACCTGAGAGGCAGTTCCATTCCAGAGGGTCTCCTGTTTGTGGGACAGTTCCTCAGGAGCCCCACCTGTGGGTTTCAAAACCCATCAAGCCACCATTTAGTGAATATCTATTGAGACTTAAACTGTGTCTCAAAAACTGATCAGGCAGGTGGCGGTGTCCTCAGAGAGCTTGCTGCTGTGCTTGAGGAGAGGGGACAAGGTCTAAACGTAATAATTTAACTATATGGTACATAAGAAAGTGGTCAGTGCTATGGGAGAAAAAGCAGAACAGGAAAGGTGACCTCAGAGCCCTGAAAGCCAGCTTCTGGCGTTCAAGGAATAAGAATCAGCCTAAGGTGAAAGTTCTCTCCATTCTTCTAACCAGCCAAGCTCTTTCTAGCTGTCTTTCTCTGGCTGGTGCGTTCTGTCTTGCAGGCCTCATCTGAAACACTGCCTCATCACAAAGGCCTGAGGCCTGGCCAGTTTATCTCATGATCCTCAAAGCTGATCTGTATGTCTATTTTGTGTTAACTAAAGTCGATTTCCTGTGAGATGCGAAGCACCGGTAACCATCCCCAATTTCATCATCCGGGCACGTAGTAGGTGTTGGATGAATAAATAAATGGAAGAGAAGCTGGCAGGGAGTCTAAAAGGAATTCTAACAAATTGGTTTAACTTCTTACAATTAAATTAATTTCTTTAAATTGGTCTAAGAAATTGCGATAATTGTTTTGTGAAGAAACTTCTGTATTTGTTGCATATAGATACCTGTATCGCTTTAAGGTAGTATTGATAAGAAGTAGTAACTGTTGAGGAGAAAGTAGCATGTTAGTAAATGTGGATTGCAGCTAGTACAGATTTTTCAGAATAAACATTTCAGTTTGTACTAAATTTTGAAAAAGAACTTGAATATGTTAACTAGCCTCTAAAGGTTGGATTAAAAATTCTATAATTATTTTTTAAGAATCATAGAGATTATATGTACAGTTTTGGATGGATCTGACCACTTGATGAAAATACTTTTATACTATATTTGAATTGATTTGTATTTTATTTCAAATTGAGCACTGGACTTTCTTCATTTCAGCAAGACATTTATGGCTATAGTACTGAAAAGTATCTTTTGGTAAGTCAGTAAGCTCTTAATTTTTAGCACCTGAATACATATAAGTGAAATTTGGATTCACTAAGAGTATTTTAGGAATAATAGCAGTGATGCCCTTCTTTTCTCATTGTAGCCAACCACAGATACTGGTGAGGCTTCCCTGCTGGCTCAGATGGTAAAGCGTCTGCCTGCAATGTGGGAGACCCAGGTTCAATCCCTGGGTTGGGAAGATCCCCTGGAGAAGGGAATGGCAACCCACTCCAATACCCTTGCCTGGAAAACCCCATGGACAGGGGAGCCTGGTAGGCTACAGTTCATGGGGTCGCAATGAGTCGGACACGACTCAGCGGCTTCACTTTCACTTTCACAGATACTGGTAAAAATAGGAACATCTAATATTTACTAAGTCCTTACCTAAGCCTTTTACAATAAGCTTCTCTTATGCAGCGGTTTCTACACTATAGCTAAGGAATTTGCGGCACGGAGGGTTATTAGGTAATTTGTCCAAGAAGTGACATAGTCATGAGCGTGCACGAAGTGGCCTTGAGATGCACAGAATGGAGATGATCTGCTTTTAAGGAGGAGGGAAGACAGATACACAGCTTGCCTGAAGCAAACTAATAATAGAGTGGAAAGCCAGCAGTGTAATTTGTGTCTTCACACCCTCCGTTCCCAGGCACTAAACTTTTATTTTTTAATTTCAGAATGAAGAGAAAGTTCTATTCTTGGGATGAATGTATGAACTTGAGAGAAGTTAAGGTAAAACCCCAGAGATGAAAAGAACCTGAGAAGACCTCAGTTCTACCTCACACGTCTCTCATTTCCGAGGATGGTAGCTAAGGAGACTGTTTCGTTCTCTGTGGGAAGCAGACCAAAGATAATTCTATTTCTTATGTTTTTCTTTATCTTCCTAATTTCTCATCAGAATGTCAGTGGAGAGCAGAAAATAACTGTACCCTCACATTTGAAAGTACACTCACTTTTTTAATGTCAGTGATCTCCATTTATTATTTTTTCTAAACTTTTAATTTTGTATTAGGGTATAGCTGATTAACAAACAATGTTGTGATAGTTTCAGGTGGACAGCAAAGGGTCTCAGCCACATAAATACATGTATATGTATGTGTATCCTCCCCCAAACCTCCCCTCCCATCCAGGCTGCCAAATAACATTGAGCAGAGTTCCCTGTGCTCTACAGGAGGTCCTTGCTGGTTATCCATTTTAAATATAGCCGTGAAAGTACACTCTCACTTTTAAAAGAGCGTTTTAATTCATACTATCAAAGGAAAGATAATTTTTTAAATTACCACATACCATTTCTTTATATTTTATGTGTACAATGTGGATGCATTTTCGGAGACTTTTGCATGGAATTGCACACGGTTAACTCAGAAGAGAGGTTAAACCTATTTAATGACCAAGAAAAAAAAAAGTTGACAGACTGAAATGCTTGATAGCTACTGTTGACCTAGTTTATTTCTGCACTTATATTCATTCCTTAAACAATCACTGCTTACTTTAAGATTTCACTTCTTTATTTTTGGCTGTGCTGGGTCTTTGTTGCTGTTCGGGCTTGCTCTGGCTGCGGCGAGTGAGGACTCCTCACAAGTTGTGGGTGCATGGACTTCTCCTTGCGGTGGCTTCTCTCGTTGCAGAGCACAGGCTCCAGGGTGCTCGGGCTTCGGTAGTTGCAGCTCCCGGGCTCCAGAGCACCGGCTCCGTAGTCATGCTGCACAGGCTTAGCTGCTCCTTGGCACGTGGGCTCTTTCCAGACCAGGAATCGAACCTACGTCTCCTGGTTCCCAGACAGATTCTTTACCCCTGAGCCATCAGGGAAGCCCTTTCTGCTTACTCTAAATAGGTGTTCTAAGATGTTTTTAAGATGTGTAAAGTATTATAGGTATTAAAACATAATTCATTAATGAATTTAGAAGGAATGAAAAATTATGTAATTATCCTATCTAGCATTGATGAGATTTTGCTAGATTCGGTACCTTTGCCTTAAGAATTTTCCATATTTACTTGCTCTGTTGCAGTCTCTGAAGAAACTTAATCATGCCAATGTGATCAAACTGAAAGAAGTTATCAGAGAAAATGACCATCTTTATTTTATATTTGAATATATGAAAGAAAACCTCTATCAATTAATGAAAGACAGGTATGTCTTTATGAAAATTAAGTTTTGCCTTACTGTCTCCTCCCTCAGTCCCTTAGGAGCCCTTCAATATATCCCACTTTGCAATATACAGGTCCAAGGGGTAGCTCTAAATTAGCTGTTATCTTTATGAAAGGATAATGTCTAATTGGAGAAGAACCATCATTTTTCTGTTGTAATCTCTTAGAAGTCAAGATAAATATTTCATATAAACACACTATCTATAGTTTTTGAAACAAAATCTATAGTTTAATACTCAGTAATAAAGCTGGCCTTGGGCAAAACTGAGAAGAGCATCTACCTTGCTCTCCCATGCATCTTGTGAAGGTTAATTAAGGAATGGAGGAAAGAATGAAGTTGCTTTTAAGAAAGGACCTAATAAACTGGTTCATTAGAATGCTTAAGTGAATGACAACAACGTGTTACAACACCAGGAAAATTCTCCTTTTAAACATACGGACAGAATCTCTAAACAAGGGCAGTTTTCAGTCATGTGCCATGAGCATGGAAACAACTCATGGTAGCTACTGATCACATCTGGAGTTTAATGTCCATTTTGCCTGTCTTTAAAGCCAGAGGCGTTCAGCAAAAGATCCTAAAATATGAGATGAATTTCCCAGTGGATTGATGCTGATTTCTCTCTCTGTGTTTCTTCCACCCACACACACACACATACACACTTTCTCAAGTTCTAAGGATGAACTTGAGAAATCCTATTTAATCCTATTTTTCCTTCTTTCAAAAATACTGAATATATGTTATCTTCCAGGCTGATAGCATTATGACATTAATAGCAGTTAAAAGTAAAGAAAACCTCTACCTCTCAAATCAGTGTTTATTTTTCTCAAGTTCTTCCTCGCTCCTGTATGCAGGCACGCGTGCTTTATATGTAGTTGTACTTTTAGTGGTGATACATTTCTTATTTGATTTATCCACTTACAGGTTTTCTTTTTAATGCTGGTACATAATACCCATAGTGACCACAGTTAGAATATTCTGTTAAACGACTATACAAAGCTTCACCTATCTCTGAACTATTTAAAACAAGTAACTATCAATGGGAGAAAAGGTTGGTAATTATAATGGATAATACTGATGTAGTTATTTTGTAGCCATTAGAAGTGATAACTATGAAGATTATGAAAGTGCTTGCTGCTGCTAAGTCTCGTCAGTCATGTCTGACTCTGTGCGACCCCATAGACGGCAGCCCATCAGGTTCCCCCGTCCCTGGGGTTCTCCAGGCAAGAACACTGGAGCGGGTTGCCATTTCCTTCTCCAATGCATAAAAGTGAAAAGTGAAAGTGAAGTCGCTCAGTCGTGTCTGACCCTCAGCGACCCCATAAAAACAGAAACCAAAGTTATATTTATGTAACACTGACATCTTATATAAGAATTATACATGTGAATTATGACTGGATTAGAATACTGAAAAATCAATATAGTTTCTTCATCAGGTGGTATGATTATGGGTAATCTTGGCTTTGAATAATAATTTATGCTCTTTTAAATATATAAGATGATAAACAAGATACGTTGAGATATAATTTTGAAGAAAAAATTAAGTACATATAAATATAACAAATATATTCATCTGATTTTTAAAAAATATATAAACCTTTTGGTGGAAGTAATTAATACAATTGCAAATGAGCACTGAAAAAGAGTCAGCTTTGGAATTTCATGATTCTATTCTGGATTTCTAAATTAAATGGAAATAAAAGTGATATTGTTTAGAATATTATTTCCAAGTATAAAAGTACAACTTATTTCCAAGTCTCCTATAAATGTGTTATCATACTTTCATAATTTAAAAAAAAAGAAAGAAAAAAGTATAAACGAAAGTACTAATGACTGTACATGGTAAAAGGGCTATTTGAGGGTAAGTGCCATTTTGACACTGTTTTTGGTAGCTTAACTTCCTGAAATATTGTTTATGAGGATTAATTTACAAGCCTTTCCTATTCAAGTAACCTTTTCCATTTCAGCTGAAGACCCGTGTACAAAACACTGTGTCTGATTCTATGACTGTACCTTCAGTATATACCATTCTTTTTACAAACTGAATTACATTACTGTTTATTTGTTCATTTCTTCACAGAAACAAGTTGTTCCCTGAGTCTGTCATCAGAAATATTATGTATCAGATATTGCAGGGGCTGGCATTTATCCATAAACATGGTAGGTTTCATATCCCTACATCTTTAGATTATCATCAGTTATGGATAGGAATTATATGGAAGCTATTATTAAATAAATAATATTATGTTAGATAACTACAACTTTGGAGTATGTGCCTACTAAATGACATATTTAAAAACTTCAGAATTTCTACAATTCTAAATAAAATAGAATTTCTATAATCTATAATTATCTTCCTCTATCGAAGAAGGCAAGGGCAACCCACTCCAGTACTCTTACCTGGAAAATCCCACGGAGGGAGGAGCCTGGTGGGCTGCAGTCCACCGGGTCACTAAGAGTCCGACACGACTGAGCGACTTCACTTTAACTTTTCACTTCATGCATTGGGGAAGGAATTGGCGACCCACTCCTGTGTTCTTGCCTGGAGAATCTCAGGGACGGGGGAGCCTGGTGGGCTTCGGTCTATGGGGTCGCACAGAGTCGGACATGACTGAAGCAACTTAGCAGCAGCAGCAGCATCGTCCTCTATATATCAGAATTTTTTAGCAGTTTGATCGCCAGCATTTAGTCTCAGTCATCATAAACCCACCCTGCTACCTTATTCCACCTAATTTTACCATGGAAATAAAAAAATTATAAGGTTCCTCTTTTGGAAAAGGTTGAAATGCTTTGATCTATCATGACCAATTACTAACATTTAACTAGGTTAAAGCCACCCAAGCTATAGTATTTTCTAGTTTTTCTTAGTACTCATAAATAGTTATTTCTGTTCTTGAAGAAATTAAATCAAGTGCTTGTTCTTATTTTTATGAATTTCTTATTTATGTTAATCTTAACTGATATTGTTTTTTGCATCTCTATCAAACCAAAATAATTTCACCTGAAAAGTTAATATGATTATTATGAAAAATTTTAATGAATGTTTAGAATCACTAGCTGTTTCGATATTAAATTAGAAAAGTTTATGCTACCATTGCTGCATTTTGAGCACAAGCATTCAAAACTCACCATCATTAGTCTCCTTTCATGTTTCATCTGATATTTTCTTTACTCTTTTAACTGCTACAGGAAATAAATAGAATTTTCTAAAAATGCCATGCAGAATTCCATATAAACCTTGTAAGAACATTCTTGAATTCCCAGTTTTATATAAGCTATTAAGGTCTTTCAAAATCTAAAACCCATGATAATTTACTACAATTGATTGGTAAAAGGCAGTCATTTGTTAATTAAAATTAAGGATATATACTATTTTAATTGTTTGTAATGGATTCCTTATCTTCAATCCATTTTAAAACTCTGGTCAGCATGATAACTCTTGATTTTTGCATGCGTTAATTTATGCTAATGGAAGCAAGTGTGGTGTGAAAAATCAAAAGCCTCATGAATTCTTTTGATTTTTTTTGTAAAGAGCTTTGTATTTTACTGTTATTTTTTAGGCTAGTAATAAAATTGGTTTAGATTTCTTGGATAGATGGGCATACCAGACCACCTGACCTGCCTCTTGAGAAACCTGTATGCAGGTCAGGAAGCAACAGTTAGAACTGGACATGGAACAACAGACTGGTTCCAAATAGGAAAAAGAGTACCTCAAGACTGTATATTGTCACCCGGCTTATTTAACTTATATGCAGAGTACATCATGAGAAACGCTGGGCTGGAGGAAGCACAAGCTGGAGTCAAGATTGCTGGGAGAAATATCAATAACCTCAGACATGCAGATGACACCACCCTTATAGCAGAAAGTGAAGAAGAACTAAAAAGCCTCCTGATGAAAGTAAAAGAGAAGAGTGAAAAAGTTGGCTTAAGGCTCAACATTCAGAAAACGAAGATCATGGCATCCGGTCCCATCATTTCATGGGAAATAGATGGGGAAACAGTGGAAACAGCAGCTGACTTTATTTTTTTGGGCTCCAAAATCACTGCAGATGGTGAATGCAGCCATGAAATTAAAAGACGCTTACTCCTTGGCAGGAAAGTGATGACCAACCTAGACAGCATATTAAAAAGCAGAGACATTACATTGTCAACAAAGGTCCATCTAGTCAAGGCTATGGTTTTTCCAGTGGTCATGTATGGATATGAGAGTTGGACTATAAAGAAAGCTGAGTGCAGAAGAATTGATGCTTTTGAACTGTGGTGTTGGAGAAGACTCTTGAGAGTCCCTTGGACTGCAAGGAGATCCAACCTGTCCATCCTAAAGGAGATCAGTCCTGGGCGTTCATTGGAAGGACTGATGTTGAAGCTGAAACTCCAATACTTTGGACTTTGGCCACCTGATGTGAAGAGCTGACTCATTTGAAAAGACCCTGATGCTGGGAAAGATTGAGGGCAGGAGGAGAAGGGGACTACAGAGGATGAGATGGTTGGATGGCATCACCGACTTGATGGACATGGGTTTGGGTGGACTCCGGGAGTTGGTGATGGACAGGGAGGCCTGCATGCTGCGGTTCATGGGGTCGAAAAGAGTCGGACATGACTGAGCGACTGAAATGAACTGAACTGAACCAGCACCTTCAGAGCATAAGGGATTGAAAAAGGAAACTAATTTAGGATTTAAAAATTGCTGCTAAAAGTAAAGGGTAACCTAGAGATGGCTTTTTAAGTGTCTACATTGTGATTTGGGAAAGCAGACTCAAGAACAATAGACATTTTTACAAAAGCTAATTTATTCTTGTCGTATTTAAACGTCTCAGATGTAATCCTTTGAGAAAACAGACACTTTTAAAATGGTAGCTGTCAAAAAATTGAACTAATACTTTAGTTAAAATAGGACCAAGTTACCAATATATTTATACTATATAAGGTGGGGAAAACTTCAACTCTGGTTTAATTCTCTGCTGCTGCTGCTAAGTCGCTTCAGTTGTGTCTGACTCTGCACGACCGCATAGACGGCAGCCCACCAGGCTCCCCTGTCCCTGGGATTCTCCACGCAAGAACACTGGAGTGGGTTGCCATTTCCTTCTCCAATGCATGAAAGTGAAAAGTGAAAGGGAAGTCGCTCAGTCGTGTCCGAGTCTTAGCGACCTCATGGACTGCAGCCCACCAGGCTCCTCCATCCATGGGATTTTCCAGGCAAGAGTACTGGAGTGGGGTGCCATTGCCTTCTCCCGGTTTAATTCTCTAAGATTTTATAGATTAATGTCACGTGCTCCCTCTCCTGTCTTCATTGTGAAAATACAACATGTTTCTCTTGAAAGTGAATGAAATGGATCTCAATAGCTATTTGGAGTAAGGGGTACCAGGGGTGCCGAGTCCATCTGTCAGTGTCACACACAGCCCACAACGGCTCTGAAGGGATTAGAACAGTTCAGGCTTAGAAAAGTCTTCTGAGCTCAAACCCTCTTGGAATGATGACGATCACCTACAACCGATTAGCAGGCCGTTCTGAATTCTCCACCCGGAAGGGTCATTAGGATACAGGCCGTCTGTGTACAGCCAGTGTGCTCTGCATACTCCTTAGACGTTTGCAAGGAGGGCTTTTTGCTTCATTTTCACAGGGCTGCCGTGTAGCTTCAGGAACCATCTATTTTATACATTAGTTCGGTAAATAAGCACATTCCCATTGCACTTAATGCACTTCTCAAATAAGTGATTATACTCAAGGAATTTCGGTTAAACTGCCAGCAGCAGGAAGACCAGCTGCATTGGCGTGAACTGATGCACAACCCTCCTTGAGCTTCACATGGCCGCCTCTCTCCAGGCTGAACCTTCTCGTCTGTTACACACTCGTGATCACAGGGCCTCCATAGGGCTGCTTTGCAGATTCACGGAGATAATCGTAATGTGGTAGTACCTAACCCAGTGCCTGAACGCATCAGATCCACAAACAGAAATACTAATGGAGGACGTCCCCGGTGGTCCAGTGGCGAAGACTGTGCTCCCAGTTCAGGGGGCCTGGGTTAAATCCCTGGTCAGGGAACTAGATCCCACATGCCGCAACTAGAGTCCACGTGCCACAGTGACGATCAGAGATCCTGTATGTTACAGCTGAGACCCAGTGTAGCCAAATAAATAAATAAACATTAAAAAAAGAAAAGGAAAGGAAATACATGTGCATATTTATCTTTACCCATCATATATACTGTATAATTTCCTTGCCAAATTATTCTGAAAGCACGGTCCCCACCTCCCATCATTTAATAGACAATAAATAAGGTTTAATTTCCCCCCTAAATTCACATTCCTAATTAGAACAGAGGTTCAGCTTCATCTTGTCAATAAATCAAATATGTCCAGATACGATGATTTATTGTTTTTCCTCTCTACATTACCAAGGTTTTTTCCATAGGGACATGAAACCGGAAAACTTGCTTTGTATGGGCCCAGAACTTGTGAAAATTGCTGACTTTGGACTTGCGAGAGAACTAAGGTCACAGCCCCCGTATACGGACTATGTATCCACCAGATGGTGAGTAGTTTATGCAACTGTCCGGAGACGTTTGTCCCTGGTGAAGTTTTCCTACAGTAGATTGTTCTGTGTCTTTCTGGAGGTTCTATATCAAGTACTTAAAATATAGAACTGAATTTTTTTTTTTAATATTCTTTGGAGAGAGTGGAAGATTGGCTCATGACTCTTTTGATTAATAAAAAGAGAAGGAAAAAGGATTTCACACATCCATGCACTCATTCAACAAATATTTGCTGAACACCTCCTGTTGGATACTATTTTAGGCACTGGGAGCACAAAAGTGAGGGCTTCTCAGATGGCTCAGTGGTAAAGAATCCACCTGCCAATGCAGGAGGCACAGGCTCAATCCCTGAGTCGGGAAGATCCCCTGGAGGAGGGCATGGCAATCCACTCCAGTATCCTTGCCTGGAGAATCCCATGGACAGAGGAGCCTGGCGGGCTACAGTCCATGGGGTTGCAGAGTCAGACAGGACTTAGTGACTAAACACCAACAACAACACAGAAGAGAACTAAACAGAAAAGAATTTCTGCCTCATGCTACTTACATGACAGCCAGTCCATGAACAAATTAAACACGGCATGAGTTACCTACAGAGAGACATACACAGGCCCATCGGAAGACATCAGAGCTCATCACGTCTGGGTAGTCTGAGACGTGATGCCTAGACTGCTTTATAGCAACGAGATTCAGAGGCCTAGAAACTGCATAAGCAGTTCGATGAATCTCACGGATACAGTGCGGAGAGCAAGAGCCAAACGGAAAAAGAGCACGTTACGGGATTCCATTTAATGAACAAAAATAGATCTAATCTATGCTGTTAAAGGTCAGGATAGCGGCTCCACAGCGGGGTGAGGAGGGGCAGAAGTGACCGGAAGAGTGCGGGAGAGGGACCGTCTGGGGTGCTGACAACATGCAGCCCCTTGATCTGGGTGCTGGGTCCGTTCTAACTGTGAAAATTCAGCAAGCTGTATTCCTGGGACACATGCTTTTTTCTGTATGTATCAGTTCAGTTCAGTTGCTCAGTCGTGTCCGACCCCACGGACTGCAGCCCGCCAGGCTTCCCTGTCCATCACCAACTCCCAGAGCTTGCTCAAACTCATGTCCATCACGTCGGTGATGCCATCCAACCATCTCATCCTCTGTCGTCCCCTTCTCCTCCTGCCCTCAGTCTTTCCCAGCATCAGGGTCTTTTTCAGTGAGTCAGTTCTTTGCATCAGCTGGCCAAAGTATTTATATTATACTCCAATGAAAGCAATTAAGAATATTTGAGTATCAGATAGTGATACTGAGAAAAATTATTACAGAGAAAAAATTATTACAGAGAAAAATTAAGTCTGGAACGGGACACGGGGTTGGAGGCGGCACGGGAGGGGAAGGGCATGTTGCTGGGTTTTTTTTCCTTCTGTTTTGGGTTTTTCTGCCTCTTAGCTCCCTGATCGAACCTGCGTTGGAAGGCCTTGTCCTGCACTGTCTTGCATCCCCTCATTGGAAGGCAAAGTCTTAGCCACTGGACCGCCAGGAAAGTCCCCGTGTTGCTGTTTTAAACAGAAGGTCTCAGTGATGCTGGGGTGCGGGGGTGGGGAGATGCCGGTGAGAGCTTTTCAGGCGGAGAAAATGCTGAGTGTAAATGCTGAGACCAGGCCTGGAGGCAGGAACACTCTGCACAGAGTAGAATGAACACGCATGGCAAGAGCAGGAAACGAGGTTAGAGTGTTTGAGGGGTGGCCAGATCTCAGAGGTCCCTGTGGATCATGGTAAGGACGAGGGTGGCCTGCTGATCTGCGAGAACTGGGGAGACCCTTGGGGGGCTCTGAGCTGCTGGATTGGAAACAGAATTTAGAGGAGCACAGGCAGAACTGGGAGAGAGGAGAGGAGGGAGGAGGAGGGAGGAGACTGGGGCAGAAGATGGCAGAAAATGACTTGGCTCTTGTGGCCGTGAAGGTGGTGAGAGGAACAGGATGCGGGGTGTGTTTCTAAGGCAGAGCAGACATGGGGGATCAGACAAGGGAGTAAGGAAAGGAGTCAGGCACTTCAGGGGCTTTTCGGTGAGCAGCCAGGAGGCTGGAGTGGGCCCTGATGGGGATGGTGCTGCTGTGGAGCTCCGGGTTTGGGGAAGGCTGTTTTCAGGTGAGGGGTGCCCCTGAGATGTCACAGTAGGCGGCGGGCCCTATGACCTGGGTTCAGGGGGCAGGGCTGGGCTGGAAACTTGGGAGATCTCAGTGTTTAAAATTACAGGGTTGGATGAGGTCACTGAGGGAGCGAGTGTGGTTAAAGAATGAATCAATCTGAGGACAGAGCCGGGAAAGGGTGGCAGTATGTCCCGGTTTGCTCAGGACAGTCTTGGCCGAGGCCTGTGATCGGTAGTTTCATTAAAGTGAGCTGACTGACGCCTGATCCCCCGACACTCTATGCTTCCTGCTTCTCCCCCAGTCTTAGCTGCTAACATGAGAGACAGTGAACCAAGGTCACACTTTAACACACAGCTAATTAACAACGCCAGCTCTCTTTTTTTCTTTTTAATTTTTTTAAAAATTTTAAACAGTTTTTAAAAAATGAGTGTCTTCAAACTGGCTAGTTACCTTATTTCTAATAATGGTTCGATTTTTTTCATCACAATCCATGGAATCAATATGAAGCTTTAGGAAGGTCATTCTTTGAAAAGTGAAATGGCTGACATGACTGGGAATGCTACTTAATTTTGGTTAAAAAACTTGTGCATTGAAAATAGCATTCTTTTTGAAGTGATAAACCAAATACAAGTTTTAATGATGCTGAACATCATTAAAACAGTATTCTTACTAAATTAAGAAACCTAGAAAGCTGAAGGGTATTGATGATGCACATCTGTTTTGTAACTGCTTCCAAATAGGCTTCTAAAGTACATTCTAACAAAATAACAAGTTGCAGTTGTCAAAATATACACATTACACACACACACAGACAGAGCCTAACCAAACCACAAATTTTCTTTGATGACATTGAGGTTGACTTCAAAGACTGCTGCAGCATGGCTGTGTATTTTTCTCTCTTTGCTGTCATTCGAATTTTAGAATTGTTTGAACCTTTGAAAAACTACTTTGTAAGTCAATTTCAATAATTTACAGTAGTACCTAGCTTTTTTGTACATAATCCCTTTATATTTTGGTTGCATTTTGTTTCAAATCCCTTGGAAATCTTCCTTCAGAATTTTTGATAAACAGTGCCCAAAACTCACAGTTCTGAAGTTTATAGCAAACTGGAATTATTGAAAAGGAGGCTTGCAAACAGGAAGATGATTTTTATCCCTATAAAAGCAAAAGAGGAACTGAACAGATTAAATGCTAAGAGCTCAAAGTATACTAGTTTTTATCTGTTTAAATGTATAGTTAGAATTGGAAAGTCTCCTCTTGTGGGGAAGAATCTTTTTAAGGAGCTTCTATTTTCAGCTGGGTAAATTTAGATCCTGTACTGAAATGGAGTGAAACTGAAACAATTTGTTTTCAGTATCTAAACCTGGCAAAACGTTTGAAATAGTTTTGCCTCATAAAACTATCAAAACATAGTAACAGGTGTTGGCAAGGATGCGGAGGAATTGGAACCCTCATAGGTTGTTGGTAGGAGTGCAGAATGGCACCGAACAGTCTGGCAGTTCCTCAGTGGATAAACATACAGGTGTACACCCAAGAGAAATGAAAACATATGTCCACACAAGAACTTGTAACTGCTCATAACAACATTATTTATAATAGCCCAAAAGTAGAAACACCCAATGAACAGATAAACAAAATGTGGTCCAGCCCTACAGTGCAATATTGTTGTTGTTCAGTCACTCACGTCTAACCCTGTGACCCCATGGACTGCAGAACGCCAGGCTTCCCTGTCCTTCACCATCTCCTGGAGCTTGCTCAAACTCATGTCCATAGAGTCGGTGATGCCATTCAACCGTCTCATCCTCTGTCATCCCCTTCTCCTCCTGCCTTCTATCTTTCCCAGCATCAGGGTCTTTTTCAAAGAGTAGGCTCTTCATATCAGGTGGCCAAAGTACTGGAGCTCCAGCTTCAACATCAGTCCTTCCAATGAATATTCAGGGTTGATTTCCTTTAGGATGGACTGGTTGGATCTCCTTGCAGTCCAAGGGACTATCGAGAGTTTTCTCCAGCACCACAATTTGAAAGCATCGATTATTTGGCACTCAACCTTCTTTATTATTCAAATCTGACATCCACACATGACTACTGGAAAAATCATAGCTTTGACTATACAGATATTTGTTGGCAAAGTAATGTCTCTGCTTTTTAGTACACTGTCTAGGTTTGTCATAGCTTTTCTTCCAAGGAGGAAGTGTCTTTTAATTTGGGGGCTGCAGTCACTGTCTGCAGTGATTTTGGAGCACAAGAAAATAAAATTTGTCAGTGCTTCTACTTTTTCCCCATCTATTTGCCATGAAGTGATGGGACTGGATGCCATGATCTTAGTTTTTGAATGCTGAGTTTTAAGCCAGCTTTTTCACTCTCCTCTTTCACTTTCATCAAGAGACTCTTCAGTTCCTCTTCACTTTCTGCCATTAGTATGGTATTATCTGCATATCTAGGGTTGTTGATATTTCTCCCAGCAATCTTGATTCCAGCTTGTGGAGAAGGAAGTTCTGATACATGCTACAACATGGATAAACCTTGAAAACATGTTAAGTGAAAGAAGCTGGTCACAAAAGACCAGATAGTGTATGGTCCCATTGATGTGAAGTGATCGAACAGGCAAATCAATAGATAGGTGGCAGACTAGAGACGCTGGACCCAGGGCTGTTGGAGTGATGTGGGGTTTCTTTGGGGGATAATGAAAATGTTCTCGAGTTGATTGTGATGATGGATACACAACTCTGTGAATATACTATATTATCAATTAAGGGAATTGAGTCAGTTGAGGAACTGCTGCTTTCAAACTGATAAGCAAAAAAAAAAAAAAGGATAAATAAGCACAGGATATACTCAATATCCCGTGACAAACTGTAATGACTATGAAAAAGAATGTATACACGTATAACTGAATCACTTTGCTATACAGCAGACATTAACACAACATTGTAAATCACTATACTTGAATAAAATAAACTTAAAAAAGGGGGGGAAAAAGCTCACTACTCAGGGATAATCTTTGTTAATCTTTTGTTTTCTGTCCTTCATATGAATGTATCAGGATGTAATGCATTGTAAAATTATACAGCTGTTCCCATTTAGGATATATCTGCTTCCATTCAGAGCTTCCCCCCCTTTCCTTAGTATTTTATATAGCATTTTCACATCTGTTTGTTGGAGTTCCTATCTTAGGTCACTTGGACATTTCATTGATATTTGTCTCGAGCTCCGCTACATGTATGTGGTCAGGAGAAATCTGCTCCATCCAATAGAAACCCAACCCACTGTGCAGACGCCTGATACACAGAAGGCATTTAACACCCAGTCCTTGACTGGAATATACAACCAAACAAAATGAGAGCCTGCTGTCCCTCCGTCTCATGAACGACACCCAGAATGCCCTGTTCAGTTTTGTGTTCTCTTTTCATAGGTATCGCGCTCCTGAGGTTTTATTAAGATCTTCAGCTTACAGCTCTCCCATCGACGTGTGGGCTGTCGGCAGTATAATGGCTGAACTATATACATTAAGACCACTTTTCCCAGGGACAAGTGAGGTCGATGAAATCTTTAAGATTTGCCAGGTTTTAGGGACTCCTAAAAAAGTAAGTACTCTTGTCCCTAAGTTGTAACTTTTCATTATTTATAACTTTTGGCAAGCTAGCTGGTATTTGAATTTTTCAAATAGGCTTATGCTTTAACGGTTAATTTTCTTATAATCTTTTTTTTTTAAATTGGGATGGAATGAGGATTGCAGAAGCTAGAATTCTATCAGGTTGTGGAAAAATGGTGCTTGCCTCCCTTGAAGAACATAAGGGAGGATTTTCTATATTTAGAGTTCTATATGTTTAACTTCGAGCAGATGACCAGCTGATGGATACGGAGACATCCTTGCTCAGAATCTTTCCTCCTTGTTCTTGAATGTCCATTGGAATCACTTTATTAATGCCAAGTGTCCTAGATTTTATATTCTCTTAACCTTTTCTTGTTTACTTTTATATACCTCTGCCACAGATATTTAATTTCTTGAAATTAGGACTTTTCAATTAACTATTGCACTCAGCTAGACTTCACTTTCTGAGTTGTACTTATTTAATAAGTTTAAATATATATAATTACACCTTACTTGGGTGTGTGCCTCGTACTTAATATTAGACAAGTTAACGCAGCTATTAAAAGTTTAACAAAACTGTCATTTCCCAGCTGTGTGCAGTTTTTGACATTGGAGGCAATGCATTAACATATAATGCGGATCTTTGTAATAGTTATTCTCTTTGTAAATCACTTGTCCTTAGTTGTTCAAACTCACCTGGGTGCCATCATCACCATCATCATTAACGTTTTGAAATTTATAAAAGTGCCTTCTCATTTTTCCCCTAACTCTTAATTCAGTGTTCTCTCTATACTATTTGTAGCACTGAGCTAGGTATGCCATTGGCTATTTCATTTTCACATTTATTTATGAGTCAACACTTCATACATGAGGGATTCTTATATTATTATGTTTGTATTAAACTGATCACTAAAAACAATTTTCTTATTGCTGTCTCTCCCCCACTTATATATTCCTTCAACAGAGTGACTGGCCAGAAGGGTACCAGCTTGCATCCTCTATGAATTTCCGCTTTCCCCAGTGTGTTCCTATAAACCTAAAAACTCTTATTCCCAATGCCAGTAACGAAGCCATTCAGCTTATGACTGAAATGTTGAACTGGGACCCAAAGAAACGACCAACAGCAAGCCAGGTAAGACAAATCTCCTTGGTATAGCTTTTTTTTCTTCTTTTAATTTGAGGTTTTACTATATCTGGGGTATCTTCCTTTGCAGAGACAAGTTTATTTTTGACCAGAGTTTTACCAAGAGAATTAAGCCCTAAAACTTAAGGCACGCACTGTACCTAATGAATTAACTTCCAGGCATGTAAGATTCTTGGAAGGATTGCAAAAAATAGCCACTCTGGTGATTTTCTGTGTTTTGTGGTTCAAATGAGGAACCTATGGAGGTTGAGGCTGAAAGGAATCAATCTCTAATGATAAAAATTCAGGCATGGGACAGGCTAATTAGGAAGCAACTTGTCATGTGTGGTAAAAGAGCATCTCTTCAGTTAGACAGTCTCGTAGAATTTCCACTGCTCTCCTGCTGTTTAGAGGCGTCCTGTTCCCTCCACACAGCACGGTCGTCCCTCCGCGGGAATGGAGCCTCCTCTCTCTGGCTCCCACAGGAGGGCAGCATGTGACACCCACGCTTGGCTTCTTTGTCACTTATACCTTCAGCACCTACAGAGGAACCTTGTCTTGTGGTCTTAAAAACAGTACAGTTTTATCTGCAAATGGCGTAAATTAAAAAGTTGTTATGGGCTTTATGGTGGTCTTATTTAACTATTCATTAAGTGTTGAAATAAACCAAATAATGGTTTGGCTTTTTAAAAATTTAATTTGGGAAAATATTTTCTAAAGATCAACTGGAAGAACAGATAGGAAAGAATAACCAAGACAGGCTTGAATGAGAGTAAGTAACTTGGGGGACGGTGGTAAGGGTAGACAGTTTGCCCCATCAAATATTAAAGTAATCTGTAATGGGACTTCCTGGCAGTCCAGTGGTTCAGATTCCACGTTTCCACCACAGGAAGGGGTATGGGTTCCATCCCTGGTTGGGGAACTAAGAGTCCCACATGCCTCACAGCATGGCCAAAAAAATAAATTGTGTGTATTACAGGAAAGTCATAATCTGTTAAGTGATAGTAATTATAACAGTGAAGGTGCTGGCATAAGTGTGCTTAGTCGCTCAGTCGTGTCCCAGTCTTTGCAACCCCATGGACTGTAGCCCACCAGGCTCCTCTGTCCATGGGGTTCTCCAGGCAAGAACACTGGAGTGGGTTGCCATTCCCTTCTCCAGGGGATCTTCCCGACCCAGGGATCCATCCTGGGTCTCTGGCATTGCAGGAAGATTCTTTACCATCTGAGCCACCCTAGTACTCGTGTGGAGAAGGAAAAGGCAACCCACTCCAGTGTTCTTGCCTGGAGAATCCCAGGGACGGGGAGCCTTGTGGGCTGCCGTCTGTGGGGTCGCACAGAGTCGGACACGACTGAAGCGACTTAGCAAGCAAGCAAGCACTCGTGTATTATTATTATAACAGTAATGCTGTTATTAATTAATGACAATAACTAATATTTATTGAGCAGGGACTTTATGTAAAATTTCTGACTGTCCTCACAAAAACTCTTATTAGGTACACATTATCACTGCTTAAAAATAAATAAACTGAGGAACTCAGACATTGCATAATTTGTGCAATGTTGTATAGTCAATAATTGGTGGAAGTGAGATATTGTTAATTAAGGTAAATGGCAAAAGGCACAGTCACAAAATATTTTAATAGGGTCATTTTCTATTAGGAATTCTCATAGTTTAATACATTTTGAGTGGTAATAGGCTTTTCTGTTTTCATTTTTTATAAATACATGTGTATTTACAGACTTAACAGCTTCTGCAACTGTAAGTATCTATGCCAGTAACTTCACTGTTGTAATTACTATCACTTAACAATTATGTTTTATGGTAAATACAATTTACTTTTTTTTTTTTGCCACACCATATGTATGTATATGAAAGGTAATGTAAATGAAAGACTAAAAAGAAATACTAAAAAGAAAAGCATCAAAATGTGAGCAGTAGTTTTCTCTTTGGTGTTGGCTTTAGAGATAATTTTAATTTCTTCTTGAGAACTTTCTATACATTGCTTATTGTATGCAATCAGTATTCCCTCAACAAACAGGAAAAAAATGTTATTATTTTTAAAGATTTCCTGTTTCTTTAAGGATGGTAGCTGGTATCTTAAAGGGGAAAAGTTACAGATGAAGCTTTGAAATTGCAAAACACACTCTTATAAATGTGTACATTCTTGCCTGAGTAATACTGACATGCTAATTAATGAGACTACTTGATTCAGAATTTGCCTCCTGGCTGCCAGGCACTGATGTATTTAAATCATCTACAGTGGTTGAGTTCCACCAAGCAGTGTCTGTGTAATTAACACATGCATGGGGTGTGGTAGGGGACAGAACGAAGTGTCTAAGGGGAAAACTCAGAATAAAACTCCCCCCGACTTCTGCCAAAACATACCTCCCTGCCCTTAACCTCTGTCTTGTTCACTATTTCAGTGCCGGGCTTTTCAGTGGAAGCAGGGAGACATAGTTAGGGAGAGGTTAAGTTCTGGATGCTGCCTCTATTCCTTCAAAATCTGCCCTTGCGCACCTAAGAAGTTCACTGTGGGTCATGGTTCTGCCTCTACATGGCGGGTGGGGACTGGCTTAGGGCAGGAGGTGCAGGAGAACTGGACTTGGTTATCTTAAGGAGCCACCCTCCACCAACACACACACACACACACAACAATAGAACTGGGAACTTCCCTCCCCATCCAGACATGTAATACTGACAAAGATCTATATGCACAGCTGAGCTGCAGATAAACCTTCAGACAGCCTCCAGACCAATTGTCATCAACCCCGGTGTCGTTAAGTCATTTAGTTGTGTCCCGCTCTTTGTGACCCCAGGCTCCCCTGCCCTTCACCAACTCCCAGAGCTTGCTCAAACTCATGTCCATCGAGTCGGTGATGCCATTCAACCTTCTCATCCTCTGTCGTCCCCTTCTCCTCCCGCCTTCAATCTTTCCCAGCATCAGGGTCTTTTCCGATGTTGGCTCTTTGCATCAGGTGGCCAGAGTACTCCGTGGTATTCCTGACATTTTTGACCCAATGATTCTTTGCTGAGGGGACGGGTTGGGGGCGGGCTGTCCTGTTCGTTGTAGGATACTTAGCGGCATTCCTGCAGCATGCCTAGACACCAGGAGCACTCCCCATCCCCTGAATTTGTGACAATAAAAAATATCTCCTAAGGGGCAAAGTCTCCCCAGTCCAGAACCCCTGCTCAAGACTGTGTCACCCAATCATCAGGTCCCCCCACCCAACTTCCACGTAATGGCAGCAGTTTGATGACCGATCCAATTAATTAGTGACCATTTTTACTAGTATTTTCTTTCTTGTTTTAACTAGTATTTTTATATTCTATCCCCTAAGTAATCTTCTCTTTGCTGGCATATTGTTAAATTAGGCTTTATAAGTATGTGTTTGTTATTGTCTTTCTTAGAATTTTTTTATTGCTAGTCAATATGGAGTTATAGTTAGAATAACCCTGAATTTTATATGATGGTAGAGTTTTTCATTAAAAACAAACTACGTAGAAGGCTTTCTTAACTCATTTCTCTTAATGCCTTTATGGGGTCTAAACCATTATCAGTATCTACCATTTTGGTTTGAATTTTTTTCAAATTCAGCCAATGTTACAAGCTAGAGTTTGTTTTCATATGAAGTCTTTAAAAGAACATTTGCTTTTGCATTGACTGGATGTGAAAATTACTGAATGTGAGTCTTATATTCTTCCTACTAACATGTACTTGTAAAATTTTTAAATGAAATTTAGTTCTCAAATTATTTTTTCCTGGGTATCTTTTTAAAGTCATCACATAAGGGAAAAGGTGGATGCTCTGTAAATCTTTGAAACTTACCCAGACAAGTGATACATGCCTAGCCCAATGCCGGATGGTAGTGTATACGCAGTAAATTTAGGAGAAACCATTTTTCATTTGTTATTTCCATGCTGCTACAGGCCTTGAAACACCCATATTTTCAAGTTGGTCAAGTATTAGGCCCTTCCTCACATCATTTGGAATCGAAACAGCCTTTAAATAAGCTTGTGCAACCACTCGAACCAAAGCCATCTGCAGCAGATCCAGAACCTCAGTCTCTGCCGGACATAAACGACCAGGCTGCCGGACCGCCCCAGCTGAAGAACAGCCACCAGCCACTGCGGTCTATCCAGCCGCCGCAGAACGTGGGTGTCCAGCCAGCACCCAAACAGCACAGTCAGCAGAAAAGGCCGCCAACCCTCTTTCCAAGTATCGTCAAAAGCATGCCCACCGTAAGTAGCCCAATATGACACTTTGGATGGTTTGGTTCCACTAGGATTTCCTTTCTAGGCATTCTCTCAGTGTCGGGGAAGATATAAAAGATGTTTGTCTGTTTCGTTTATCAGTACAGACCCAGAACCCAGAACAGTGTCTAAAAGTGAAAGTGTGAGTTGCTCAGTCCTGTCCAACTCTTTGTGACCCCATAGACTGTAGCCCACCAGGCTCTCTGTCCATGGGATTCTCCAGGCAAGAATACTGCAGTAGGAAGCCATCCCCTTCTCCAGGGGATCTTCCCAATCCAGGGATCAAACCCCAGGTCTCCTGCATTGCAGGTAGACCCTTTATGATCTGATCCACCAGAGAAGCTGTCTGGCATGTGGTAAATTCTCAAAAAATATCTGTTGAATGAATAAATAAGTAAATGTCCACACTGATTTTGAACCACCCTGAGGGTCTTAAGGAGTCCACGTTACCTTTCGGACAATTCTGACTACTAGAAAGTTCTTCCTCACAGTGAACGAAAATCTGGTTTCAAAAAAAAAATTTTTTTTTTATGTGGGCCATTTTTTAAAGTTTTTATTGAATTTGTTACAGTATTGTTTCCATTTTCTGTTTTGGTTTTGTTTTGGCCGGGAGGCACGTGGAATCTTGGCTCTCAGACCAGCGATCAAACCTATAGCCCCTGCATTTGAAGGCAGATTTTTAACCACCAGGCTACCAGAGAAGTCCTTGGTTTCTGTAGCTTTTAATAAAAGTGAATCAGTCTTTCAGAAAGGCAGCCTTCAGATACTGGAAAGGCAGCCTTACCTTACCTGCCGTTTTCTCCAGGAGAAACACACCCCCAGTTCCCTCTCAGGCTCCGCTGGAACTCACTGATGGCTGACTCCCCGAGTCCCCTCCCTGTCCTTCATTCCCCTTCTCCAGAACTAGCGGCAGAGAGCAGGTAGGAAATACCTGTGGTGGGTGAATCACCACCACAGTTCCGGAACGGTGTTCACTCACGCATCAAGGGTTATCTTTTTTTTTTCCCCTTGAAAGGCACATAAAATGGTGACTCGTACCGGGAGGGAAAGATAAGGAAATTCAGTCGTAGCTACTCAGCGCCTTGCACTATGCAGCCCCCGTGTGCATTCCCAAAGTGACCTGAACAATTTACCGCCTTTCCTTCCTAGCACGCTGTCTCTTTTAGTAACTGCCATTAGTCTTTGCCCTCAGCTGGTACCAAACTTACTACTGTAGAGTTCGTAAAAATCCACCTGCTACTTTATAAAAGTTATTAATGCTTTCCCTTTTCCAATCTTCTCAGACATAAGACGACTAGATGTTACTGGCGTTGTTCAGCAGCTCCTAACATAGAGTTCAACTGAAATACGAGTCTCGGGCTCAGACAAGGATAACTTTGATTAACTCTGCCCATCTGAGGCTTTGGATCTCCTTGTTCTCCTTAGTCTGGAGCTCATTCTCTCTCAAACACCACTTTTGTTCATCACCCATCACTATGGCACCATGAGCTTCAAGCAATGGCATATCCACTCTTTAAGCATCTTCTTGCTTCAAATGCAGCTGAATCTGCTGACCTTGCTTCCAAATTCCCAATTCTCAGTCACCTTTTACATGAGTTTACGTGAGCCCCAGAACACCCACGTTAATCTGAATAAAACCGCCTCGTTGTCTGCCCCAGCCTAGGTCTTCCTCATTCCTTATTAATGGAGCCACCCCTCTGAGAAGCCGGGCTCGCGCTGTGAAGTCACGCCTGCCTCTCCTTCTCTGTGTCCTGTAGGACCACACTCGGTGACTTAAGACAGAACCTGACCCCTTGTGGCTTAAACCAGGAGGGGTGTTTTTCTCTGATAGCAAGAAGGCGGGTGGTGGGCCAGCCAGGGCTGGTGCCGCTTGTAAAGAGCACCGGACTGCCCTGTCTCCCTGTCCCCACCACCACGCTCAGCGGGGGGCTCCCGGTCCCATGGATGGCTGCTGCTCCCTGGGGTGGTGTCTGCCATCCCCAAGGGGGCAAGCGTGAAACACACAGGCACACGCCACCAGCAGAGCCTAACGCTGTCCCTCCTGGAAGCCCCTCCCAACAGATGGGCACTTCATCTCACTGGCTAGATCGTGTCCCCTGGGTACACAGAGCTGCGAGGGAGGCTGGCATTTTGTTTTAGCTATTTTACATGGGCAGACTGCCACCCAGAAGAGAATCCTAGGAAGGAGACAGAGGAGGGTGGCTACTGAGGGGGCAACCAGCAGTGTCTGCCACACTCACCTTGACCTCTGTTCAGAGAGACACTGAGTCCACACCTTTTATTCCTTGTTAACAGAAGCGTGTGCTTTCTCGAGCATTCCAGCCATGATGAATCTGCTGTCCTTGTCACTGCATGCCACTCTAACTGCACAGGCCTCCTCTCTGAGGAGCCTGACCTTTCCCAAAAAGGGCCTTTATCACATGACTTTTTTTAGCTCAAAAACATCCAGCGTTCTCCGTGGTCCAGAGGACAGCTGCCATGTCTTAGGGATTCATGCACAGTCCTGCATCACAGAGCACCCGTCTGTCTTTACAGCCTCGTCCTCCAACAGCACAACACATCCAGTCCACTCAACTCCGTCTACATTTTCTCCCCAGAACACCCACTGACACTTCTCTATTAAAAAGATATACTTCATCCATTTCCTTTTCCAAACTGTAGAATAACAACAACAATACCTAACATACCTAATACAGTCACACTTACGTGCAAGGAAGTGAAAGTCGCTCAGTCGTGTCCAACTCTTTGTGACCCCATGGACTATACAGTCCATGGAATTCTCCAGGCCAGAATGCTGGAGTGGGTAGCCTTTCTCTTCTCCAGGGAATCTTCCCCACCCCAGGGCTCAAACCCAGGTCTCCCACATTGCAGGTGGATTCTTAACCAGCTGAGCCACCAGGGAAGCCCATACAGGCAAGGGCCCCTGCTAAAAACTTTTGATATATTTTACTATCAAATCCAAAACCACTAAGATATGAACACTGTATCCCCCCACACACACACCACCATTTAAGGGGAAGGAAACTAAGGCTTTGAAAAGTTAGGTCATTTGCCCAAATAGCCACCCACGGGAGTTTTCTAGATTACACGTCAACGAAGACTCAGCTCTGAGCCTGAGTACTCAAGCCTCCCGCAACCCAGGTTCACGGAGATCTTTCTCAACAGCCTATCACACTTTTAACCTGCGCTGCCTTTGTCAGCGTCTTAAAACACTGCGTGCCCGTGTGTCTCCTTAACTGTGGAAAGCCCCTTGAGGACGGGGACAGGCAGCGCCGAATGTGGCAGCCTGCACACAGTAGGCCCTCGGCCCCCGATTAAAGACGGCGACGCTGCTTTCCCACCACAGAAGCCGGGCGGCGCCCTGGGCCACAAAGGCGCCCGGAGGCGCTGGGGCCAGGCCGTGTGCAAGGCTGGAGACGGCTGGGCAGACCTGGAGGACAGCGACTTTGGAGCCTCCCACTCCAAGAAGCCAAGCATGGGCTCATCCAAGGAGACGAGGAGCAAGGAGTCTCCGTTTCGGTAAGGGAGGGCTCACGTTTTCTCAGGAACATATATTTTCAGCCCGCGTCAACTTGACTCTACTCATTAAGCGCAAATGAGTGTAGATGGCAAAAGGTAAGAAGTAGCTTGGTGGTGTTTTCTTCTCTCAAACCCAGATCTCTGCGCTTCCCTCTGGGGAAGTTTAGACCCCTGACTCCGCACAGGAACGAGTCTCGGGATCACTGGCTGAGGGTGTGGGGTGAGGGGTTATCAGGTGCAGCGTTGAGTGTGCCCCCGCTGAATTACGATCCACCATCACTGCCCTTTGAAGCCCACACGCCTCTTTGCAAAAAGCCAAGCACAGTCTACAAAGGTCATGGTTTCCTCTGCCAGTAGTGTTCAGAGTGGATCATTTGCTTGCTGCTCTGAACATTTTTGCTCGTTTTCTGGACTTTTCTTGAAAGCTTGATATCTCTAGCAGTCTCTTTTTAAATTTTTAATTGGAAGATAATTACTGTACAATATTATGATGGTTTCTGCCCGACATCAACATGATTACATGTGTCCCCTCCCTCTTGAACCTCCAGTAGGGCTGTTTCTCATGAAGGGTCTCCCGGTGTCCAGGGCCACCCCAAAGCTGTGGCCAGTGGTTCAGAGAGGACCAGTCACCTGAGTGTCCATCTCCCAGGGGGTCGAGTGGGTGGGGATCTCCCGGGGGTGAGCACGGAGGCCGGGGATCAGACAGGTGACGAGAGCAGCCAGTGTGGCCAGGCCTCCACAGAGGAGCCGGGAGAAGGTTGTGGTGAAGGGCCACATGCAGAGCAACAGGCAGCAAAAAAAACACAAAATCACAGCTGTCTCCTCTGGCAGTGATGGCCGCTGCTCAGAGAAATGGCCTCTGCGCTAGACAGAGCCAGGCCGGCATGCCGAAGGCCTGCGTTCGGGCATCAAACCGGGGCTGGGGGAGGTGGGCGTGGTGGGCAGCGTGGGTCCCTTCTCCAGGCATGTCTCACCAACGTGTTATTTCCCTGCAGGGCATTAGGCTCACCGGAAGTTTTGTCTGGGATCTCTCCTAGCCCTTCTTCCCACTGCAGCCCTCCTTAGCCCAGCCCAAAGTGTTTCCCAACACCCTGGTGGAGCCGCACCCCCGGAGTAGACGGGTGGACACGGCTGAGAGTCTCTCCCCTTTCAACACAACATCTTGCCACATCCTGAAGCCACAGCTGCCGCAGGTGTAGACAAAAAAAAACGGAAACACACTGTACTCAGGGCGATTGCTGCTTAGTTCTAAAATCTTTGTGCTGTACGCTGTCCAGTATCGGGAACGATTTCTGTGCACTGCAGTGTCTCTGCTCAGCTGGAGTTGACACTCGGGGCGTCTTATCGGAAACCAGTGGCGGGTCTGAAAAGGTGTGCAGAGGGTGGGGGAGCGCCGAGCGGCTCACCTTGCTCTTCCCCACCCGGTGACACCCCTTCGTGTTGACTTTCGAGGCTTCCAGAGTCGGTGCCCGCGGGCTCCAGCTACTCAACAAGGGAAAACAAGAGCTTACCTGCTGCTGTTACCCTGAAATCAGATTCGGAACTGTCAGCTGCTTCCACGGCCAAACAGTACTATTTGAAACAGTCAAGATACCTTCCGGGTAAGTAGAGACCACAAAGTGTTTCCTGGTGGCGAAAGCATGCTAGCAGGTCATGCTCCAGGGCCTCTGAGTCTTTGACCAAAGGGCGCCCGTGACCCGCCGCTGCAGCCCTCCGCTGGCCTGCCTGTCACCAGGTACTGTTCTGGACCTTCTGCCTCTGTGAAATGGGCTCAAGGGACGCCTGGGAGCCGCAAGTCAAGATGATGAGTGTGCTAGAGAAACACCACCCTCCCCACCAAAGCTGCGCCTTCATAAACGCAAAACTTTATTCAGACAGTTCTGCAGTCCCATTACAAGTTTTTTTTTTAAACAGATAGAATTTATATATGTTCCCTAAATAATCTGATGTGTGCTTTTAAAAGATCATCTAGCTGCTAGGTAGACCACGCTTAGGGGCTCAAAAGGGGTCGGGGGACTGGTCGCGGGCCTGCTGCCCATATCTGGGCAGAGAGGGCGAAGACTTGTTCTGGGACTGAAGTCCTTAGGACCGCGGTGAGAGGAGTGGGAATTATTAAGACCATAAGAGAGGGTGCACTTTGGAAAGGTGCAAGGCCCCAGTCAGTGTCAGTTCTGGTGTTGAAACCATGAGGAGGTTCTGTTCTGACTGCGAGAGCAGGGGTGTAACAGGGTTTTCCGAACACAGATTCCTGGGGGACATTTTTCCTTTTTTTTTTTAAAACTGAATCCACCTCACTGAAATAAAATCAGTGATTGTTATCTATAGAAGTTCGCCCTCTGGTGGTGGGAAAGGCGATTGTAAAATTTTCAGCAGACGATAGTATTAGTGGCTCAGTCATCTCCTGACTCTTTGCCACCCTGTGGACTGTAGCCCATAAAGCTCCTCTGTCCATGGGATCCCCCAGTCAAGAATACTGGAGTGGGTTGCCATTTCGTTCTCCAGGGGATCTTCCCGAACTGGGGATCAAACCCGGGTCTCCTGCATCGCAGGCAGATTCTTTTAGCATCTGAGCTGCCGGGGCAGAGGATAAATGGATCCCAAACACCCTTTTCCCAGTTCTGCTTGTTTCCTAATGTAGTTTTCAAGTTATTTCAGGGTATCTGAGACCTGTCTGATTGTTTCCTTTTTAACCAGAAAGCTCTAACCAATTCTGCTTACTCTGGGTCAGAAGCATGGCTGTAAATTGAAGCCTAAGAAACACAGATAATCACGATGGTGTGATCACTCACCTAGAGCCAGACATCCTGGAATGTGAAGTCAAGTGGGCCTTAGAAAGCATTACTACGAACAAAGCTAGTGGAGGTGATGGAATTCCAGTTGAGCTATTTCAAATCCTGAAAGATGATGCTGTGAAAGTGCTATACTCAATATGCCAGCAAATTTGAAAAACTCAGCAGTGGCCACAGGACTGGAAAAGGTCAGTTTTCATTCTAATCCCAAAGAAAGGCAATGCCAAAGAATGCTCAAACTACCACACAATTGTACTCATCTCACACACTAGTAAAGTAATACTCAAAATTCTCCAAGCCAGGCTTCAACAGTATGTGAACCGTGAACTTCCAGATGTTCAAGCTGGTTTTAGAAAAGGCAGAGGAACCAGAGATCAAATTGCCAACATCCGCTGGATCATCGAAAAAGCAAGAGAGTTCCAGAAAAACATCTATTTCTGCTTTATTGACTGCCAAAGCCTTTGACTGTGTGGATCACAATAAACTGTGGAAAATTCTGAAAGAGATGGGAATACCAGACCACCTGACCTGCCTCTTGCGAAACCTGTATGCAGGTCAGGAAGCAACAGTTGGAACTCGACATGGAACAACAGACTGGTTCCAAATAGGAAAAGGAGTTCGTCAAGGCTGTATATTGTCACCCTGCTTATTTAACTTCTATGCAGAGTACATCATGAGAAACGCTGGGCTGGAAGAAGCACAATCTGGAATCAAGACTGCCAGGAGAAATATCAATAACCTCAGATATACAGATGACACGACCCTTATGGCAGAAAATGTAGAAGAACTAAAGAGCCTCTTGGATGAAAGTGAAAGAGGAGAGTGAAAAAGTTGGCTTAAAGCTCAACATTCAGAAAACGAAGATCATGGCATCTGGTCCCATCACTTCATGGGAAATAGATGGGGAAACAGTGGAAACAGTGTCAGACTTTATTTTTGGGGGCTCCAAAATCACTACAGATGGTGATTGCAGCCATGAAATTAAAAGACACTTACTCCTTGGAAGGAAAATTATGATCAACCGATATAGCATATTAAAAAGCAGAGACATTACTTTGCCAACAAAGATCCATCTAGTCAAGGCTATGGTTTATCCAGTGGTCATGTATGGATGTGAGAGTTGGACCGTGAAAAGAGCTGAGTGCCGAAGAATTTATGCTTTTGAACTGTGGTGTTGGAGAATACTCTTGAGAGTCCCTTGGACTGCAAGGAGATCCAACCAGTCCATCCTAAAGGAGACCAGTCCTGGGTATTCATTGGAAGGACTGATGCTGAGGCTGAAACTCCAATACTTTGGCCACCTCATGTGAAGAGTTGACTCATTGGAAAAGACCCTGATGCTGGGAGGGATTGGGGGCAGGAGGAGAAGGGGACGACAGAGCATGAGATGGCTGGATGGCACCACTGACTCAATGCACATGAGTTTGGGTAAACTCCGGGAGTTGGTGATGGACAGGGAGGCCTGGAGTGCTGCGATTCATGGGGTCACAAAGAGTCAGACACAACTGAGCGACTGAACTGAAGAAACACTCAAAATTAGAATGAATTGTTTGCAATCTAAACCTGAGCCTTACTGTACCCTGTTCTGACATGTTCTGTCTCAAAGATGGCCCCTCTAGAGCTGGGTGAGAATTGAAACTAGAATTGAGCTCAGCTCAGTCACTTGGACAAACATTTATTGAGCACCTACTGTGAGCCAGCAGAGAACAGATACACAAAAGTGACCTTTGACATTTATTTACGGTCCATAGTTACTCATTGAATATCTTCAGGAATAACAGAGAATATTACTTTTGGGCCCCACCTTTTTTTTTTCAACTGTAAAGCCAAGTATTAAGGTCTTATTAAGCATCAACCTTCAGGATCATGGGAGCTCCCGAAATGTGCCATGTAATTTCAGGGCAGCATGACATTATACTACAAGGACTGGCAGATCTGTGACACTGGCCTTCAGGGAGAGAGACACAAGAGTCACAGTTACTGACCTGCTGCTGACCGGCTGTGAACTGGAGCGCGACTCTGCGGTTCTGTTTTGTTTCTTACGGTGGGACTGTGGTCATCAGCTCGCCCTGTAAGCCTTAGGTACTTAATGATCTCAAGGTAGTTGTTGCCAATAGAGTGTACGGAGGACATGCTAACCAGCTCTGGGACGCCCTCTGGTCTCACTCCCGGTTCCGGCACTTTTGAAACCTGGCTCTGGTGGACCCTTCTCGAGTCTCATCGTCACATACAGTCCTTCCTTCTACCTGGTGAATCCAGCATCCTGTGTCATTTCTGTGTGTGCCCCTCCCAACTGTATTTTCAATTTCTTAGCAAGACATGAATTCTGGGATCTGCCACCCGCTCGCCCCCCACTCCAGCCCCATTCAGGCCAGGTCCCATTCCCCCCACCCTCCTCCATCCTTGGGATTGGCTCCAGGTTTTTTCCCTTCCAGAAACACACTTCCCTACCAACTACCAAGTCCCCAGCATGATTCACATTTCAGCTTTAAAGTACCTTTTTAAAATAAAGACTGGCTTAGTTGCTTCTGTTTTTTGTCCCCTCGGCATGAGATTCTTCTAAATAATCCCCACACTGCTAATTGCTTCTCTACAGCTGTTGATGTCTCCCTTTTTATCAGAGTAGATTGTAAGCAGAGACGGCAATGGCACCCCACTCCAGTACTCTTGCCTGAAAAAACCCATGGACGGAGGAGCCTGGTGGGCTGCAGTCCATGGAGTCGCTAAGAGTCAGACACGACTGAGCGACTTCACTTTCACCTTTCACTTTTATGCATTGGAGAAGGAAATGGCAACCCACTCCAGTGTTCTTGCCTGGAGAATCCCAGGGACGGGGAGCCTGGTGGGCTGCCATCTATGGGGTCGCACAGAGTCGGACACGACTGAAGCGACTTAGCAGCAGCAGCAGCAGATGGTAAGAGCCACAAGGGCAGAGACGGGTCTGTTCTGTTCACCACTTTTTCCCCAGTGCCACACACACTGCCTGGCATGCGGGAAGTGCTCGGTAAATATTTGCTAACTGACTTTTTAACTTCCTTTGAGAGGAGGGATGATAGTAGAGTGATTTCTGCGTCTCTTTAAGACTGTTTAGTTTAAGAAGGTGGTCTAGAAAAGCCTGTAAACTAATACATGTTTTAAAATTCTACATTTTGTCTATTTCCAAGAAAACGGAAATCTTTAAAAAGACAAAGAATTGAAGCAGTTACCTTCAAAAGTGTAGTATGTATGTCCTTTTAAGAACTCGGAGTATTGCAAGGCTAATTGTCTTAAAATAACTATTCAGGGCTCATTCTTTGTTGAACTATAAAAAATGTTCACCTAGATAGATTTGTAGTTTTCCCCCCTGACCTGATACCTTCATTGTGGGTAAATATTTAAAGATGTTTTTAACCTGAGTAATTGCTACTTGGTGCATCTTCTTTATTGTTGGGTAATTGCTTATTGTAGTTCTATTTGTAGGTATTTTATTAGAAACCAAAATCCATAAGGAGCTACATCCTATAATAAAGGGAAATGATTTACCTGATGGAGTGTTTCCTTAGAGAACTGATGATAAGTAACCTTGAGGCTCAAGTCAGAACCACCAGGAGTGTTTCTGGCTTTAAAACCGGGGATATTATATGTCTCAGAAACGTGAAACCTTGCCAAGAAGCTCTGTGAAAAGCCAGAGCCTGTATCACCTGGGGCCAGCTTCTGACTCACTACATTAGTGGTAGAGAACCATACACATACAACCCAGAGGCTTAGACAGTGTAATGTCTCTGGTGTCTCCTAAACTGAACCAAATTTAATTATCAGTAAAAAGACAGTAAGTTCAGGAAGTGTTCAAATCTCTTTAAAACATATTAAGCCAACACCTTCTGACCACTGGGTAACAAAGGCTGATTCCACCTTTCCCAGATTTTGGAAAATCATAAATAAATTGTTGAGATTTTACTGTATCTGACATGCAAATAAGCTTGCCAGATGAATCTTTATGTGTACTTTCCAACTTCTCAGTTCCCCTGGGTTCTTGGCCACATGTCTGCTTTTCCAGCTGAATCCAGAATGTTTTCCCAGCTTGAAACCAACCAAGAAGGGTCTGGCGTAGATCGCACACTCAAAATGAGTGAGTGACACGGAAGTGTCTTTTGGAAGATTTTTGTGCCATCTCAGTTTTTACGAAACATTTAGCAGGAAATGTCCAATGTTTATTTGCATTAAAAAAAAAAAAAACACCTTACATTTCTAAAAGACACTGTGAGGATTCCAGGTTATTGTATTGAGGGTTAGGAAGGTGTCACATAGCAAATATTTGCTATCCTACAGCCAAAATTTATTTCCATTCCCCCAAGTTATTTCTAGTCTTAGTTTTAATGTATATTTCTCCTTCAAGTTTACAATCGCACTCTAACCTCTGAAATGACTGTTTTGTCCTTCTAAGGTGTCAACCCCAAGAACGTGTCCATGGTTGCCAGTGGAAAGGATATGAACCCGTATGTCTGGAACAACCGGTTGTTTCCTAAGTCACTGGGACCCTTGGGGGCAGAACTTGCTTTCAGAAGGAATAACACAGGTAAAGCAAGATTGCATCCAAAGTATGAATTTGCATCGTTCTCCTTCTGCAGATTTTTACTTTTAAATGTACTGGCTGCCTTCTTCCAACCAAGGTGCCTTTGGGGGCAAAGGAGGGTTTCCAGCTGGTCCTCAGCATGGAGAGTTTTCAGGAAATCACTAGCTAGATCTTAACTTCTCTGTGGGTTCTTTCCTAAAAGATCTGCCTGAGCAGGGGTCTCTTTTCTCCTGTTTTACAAAAGAAAAGACTTGTCAGCACTCACACCCACCACTCAGGTGTGAAAATATCTGGGGTGCAGTCAAAGGGCAATTTGATGTCTTGGTGTCAGTGTTGAGACAGTGAGTCCCTCTGATGACTGGGGGACAGATTCTTTTTAAGTCTGTTTCCATTTCTTGTAAAAAAAAAAAAAAGAAGGTGAACCTGAGTTACAGCTGAATGATAATTAAAAATCATTCTTAAAACTAATACAGTACTGTATTAGTTCCACTGTACTCCAGCATAAAAGTTAAAAAAATTTTAAAGTCAAGTTGTTTCCAGTTCTTGTAAAATAACTGAAGAAGAACCTGAGTTACAGCTGAATGATAATTAAAAATCATTCTTAGAACTAATACAATACTGTATTAGTTCCACTGTACTCCAACATAAAATTTAAAAACAATTTTAGATCATTTTTTATGAGATCACTGTGTGATATTTGGTAGCTCTGAACAGAGTTCAAAGACTACAATCATAAAGCTGTAACTAAACACCTTTCATTTCCTACTATGCATTTATGAGATTTCTTGTTACTTACCATCTTAAAAAAAATTAAAGCTGAATTCTGTCTGATTTTAGCAATAAATAATATTTATTTGGGCTTCCCTGGTGGCTCAGCAGTAAAGAATCCATCTGCAATGCAGGAGATGGGAGTTCAATCTCTGGGTCGGGAAGATCCCCTGGAGGAGAGCATGACAACCCACTCCAGTATTCTTGCCTGGGAAGTCCCATGGCCAGAGGAGCCTGGCAGGCTATAGTTCATGGGGTCTCAAAGAGTCAGACACGACTAAGCATGCTGTATTTATTTATGGATACATGAACCACTTGTATAAGGTTCTATCTTTCTCATTAAGAGATGAATTTCAAAAAAAACATCCAGCCTTTCATTTTTAATAATAAAGTTTTATAATATTCACCTTTTTGATTAATTATATACAATGAATCATTCTAACTAATACAGAAAAAAATTTTTTAATATACTTATGGTTGGTTACGAGACCCTTTTTTAAAGGATTTAATCTATACATATTTTTGACTGGTTAAAGACTTTTAAATCTATGTTTGGATAAAATGAGTTGACATATGAATAAAAATAAAATTTTAGAGAGAAAAGAGATTCATGTGAAATTCTCTGTCACAAAGGACTGTGGTCACGTATTTCTTAAGTCAGAATTGCTGCTGCTGCTGCTGCTGCTGCTGCTGCTAAGTCGCTTCAGTCGTGTCCGACTCTGTGTGACCCCATGGACGGCAGCCCACCAGGCTCCCCCGTCCCTGGGATTCTCCAGGCAAGAACACTGGAGTGGGTTGCCATTTCCTTCTCCAGTGCATGAAAGTGAAAACTGAAAGTGAAGTCGCTCAGTCGTGTCCGACCCTCAGCTACCCCATGGACTGCAGCCCACCAGGATCCTCCGTCCATGGGGTTTACCAGGCAAGAGCACTGGAGTGGGGTGCCACTGCCTTCTCCATAAGTCAGTACTGGTGAGGGTAAAATCACTATGGTTTAGGTTCCATTGGTTGTATTTAAGAGAGAGATGTAATAGTTTATTTTTAAATATCTATAATCACACTAGGCCAGAAGGTATATCCTTTGGCATTGCTGAGACTTATGGTGAAACATTTTAGATAGCAGCTGAAAGTGAGCTCTTTTTTAGAAAGGAAATGTAGGTGGTATTGGATCAAGAGGGAGAGGGCCACTGTCGTAGCAGCTGAGGAGTTCTGAGTGCCATCACATACTCTGACAGCTCACAGGCTTTCTCCCTGCTGTGGAGACTCAACTTATCCATCTAACAGTGCTGAGATGTCCGACACTGCAGCTCTGCAATTTCCTTCTTTTTTTCTCAGTTACTTAAAAATAGTATTTGCTGGACCGACTGGTTGAATACAGTCAAATGACAGCCCCACAGCTTTGAGCCTCAGGGGAATAGATGATCAACAGCAAATGAAAGCGGTGACTGCACAGAAAACATATTCTCCTTTCACGGTTTCTCTCTGGATCTTTTCACTAATCATGAAATTCATTTTTTCCTCTGCTTTTCCTGTTAACAGTCTCCTTCTTGTTCATTCTTTCTTTCTATCTGCCTTCTCTTTAGAAGAAAGCATAATCAAACCCATTGAAAAGCTATCATGCAATGAAAGTTTCCCTGAAAAATTAGAGGACCCACAAGGTAATTTCTGGGCATGGTAGATGAGTACGGTGTGTCCTCTGAATCTCCTGTCCAATGTGCCTCTCAACATCTACCCCAAACCTTGTCGTAAGAGGACCCTGTGATGGCCAAGGGCCCCTGCTTCCAGGGGTCAGGCCAGGACTAGGAGAGATGGGAGCGTCCACACCGCGAGTGGCCTCCTTCAGTCGTTGGGATTCTAAGCATAACTTGCTCTCAAAAAAGCTCTATGCTTGTCTTCTTAAATTATGACAATTTATAGAAATCAAGCAAATCTGCTGAAAATAACTGAAAGAGTATTTTCACTGATAGCGATGGAGGGTGATGACAGCTGACACGTGATGGACAGCAGATCCTGTGCTAAGTGCTCCGGATCCACCTCGCTCAGTCCGTACAACAACCCCTGTGAGGACAGGTGCACTCGTCAGGGTGATTCTACAAGGTGATGAAGTGCCAGAGGAACAGGGGCTTCCTGGAAGGAAACCCACTCTCAGGTCACGAACTGGAGCCATACAAACCCAGGGGCGCTCAGGGTGACCTTCTGGGTTCACGTTTGATCTTGGTCACTTACTTTGAGAACTTAGCCAGGTCCAGCGTGGGTAACATGCCTCTAAGGGGGTTGTTATGCGGACTGAATGGGAGTGAGTGCCTGTACGCTCGTAGTACCTCGCATGAAATATAGAGGATGCCCTCCAAGTAGAATTTAGCATTAGTAGTGGTTGTAATCAAAGTTACTCTCCGGTGCTTTAAAAGTATTAACCTTTTGACTCTGAAACTTTATGATACATCACTAGGAAATCTTGGAAGTTATGCTCCTTACAATCAGTCAGGATATATTCCTTCCTTTTTCAAAAAAGAAGTGGGGTCAGCTGGCCAGAGGATACACTTAGCACCGATTGGTGCAACAGCTTCAGGTAAGAACAACTTCAGATAACAGTTTTTGAGAATTCTGATGAGAACAGAGCGTCCAAAGACTGGAGTCACTTTTCCTGAGTGAAAACTTTTCAATCAGTCTCATCTATTAACTACAGTTCTAATTGCTTTTGGCAAAATGTCCCATTTTCCTTCCAAAGATGTGGTTTGATGAGTCTAATGATAGGAGTCACTTACACAAGGATGTTGCCACTGAATTGTCCCAATGACCTCATCAGGTCGACCTTTTTCAGATGAGGAAGCTGGTGTTGTAAGAGGCTCACTGAGGGTCACTCAGCTCGTAAACGGTGGAGCTGGGACTGACCCTGTTCGTCTTAAGTCCAGAGAGAGTGCTGCGCTGCATGATGAGATGTGAGAGGATCAATCTCTCAGAGCTCCCTGCCTGGTACCCAGCACTGAGCAAAACCCTGAGAGATGCTGAGGCTCTGCTGCGTGTTAGTTCACGGGCGGCTCTTCTGCAGGTCTGTCTTAGGCTTTAGAACTAAACCACAGAACTCTCACCGGCACTTGCCTTGCAATATAGTAGGTGGTGAAGTCTCCTTCCCCACCCGCCAACGAAAGGACTAGTTAGGTCACTGCTCTGCAGTTGTATGGTGTACGACAGCCACATTCAGGGGGATGCTCTTGAAACAGAGGTGAGGATTCTGAACTTGCGTTGACAAGATTTGACCATGAATGTTGTCTAAATTATTTCAATCTAAAATAGATATTCTGCCTGATTAAAGCACCTAAAATTAACACTGAGGCAGATAACTTCAAGTTTGATAAGGTACCAAGGTACAGTTTAATTTTTATGAGTTGACTTCAAAAGTCTTCTCCCAGCCAGGATCTTATATTAGAACTCCTGGTTAGAGTCACCAGTCACACTCTTGGAGTTAAAATTGTAAAAACCACTGGACTTTCATATTTTACATCTTAACCACAGTAGAAGTGCTTATGCAGTACTAAGTTACCTTATCTGTGAAAAGAATTGCTTCAGGATTTCTCTGCTGAAACAAAATATACAAGTAATTTTATACAGCAATACTTTTTATAAAGCCTCAAATATTTTAAGCCAGCCTTATCACGAGTCATTAGCCACAGCTTGCTAGCACTTTTTAATATGAAGACAGAAAATTATAATGTCTCAAAATTATTCTGAGTACCTGAGAAAGTAAAAGTGAGTATTTTTGAACATATTTTTTATAAGAGATTGGAGGCCTTTATATATTAATTATTCTGTCAGATTAGCATGCATATTCCTGGTTTCATTTTTTTTTCCTAAGTAAAATGCTCTCTCATAACTTTTCATCTCTTCCATTTACTCTGCTTATCAGATTTTCCTACAGATCGTGATAGGAGGAAAGGTAAAAAAAAGAAGTAAATATTAACCATTCTCAAGTGGTCAATGCAAATCCTTAGGAAAACACTGTTCTGGAAGAGATGTGTCTTCCAGCCCTCCCACTGGTGTGACAGTTTCCCACAAGAGAATAAAACCAGGTCATTACCGTATTTACTCGACTATTTCCCCGTCTCTCGGCCTCCCTCTCTGCTCTAGTCCTCATCCTCGAGTTTGGAGAAGAAATGTCAGATTAGCCACCGCCTCCCTCGCCAGGTCGTCTCTCATCCCGAGCCCCCTTGTACCTCCCTGTCCCCTGAGCTGACAGCCACAGGGACTTGGAGCAGGGACCCGCTTCAGACATCGCCTGTCCTGAGGCACGGTAACTCACTGAATTCTCCCAGCGCCTCTGCGGCAGAAGGTGCCATCGTGAGCTCCACTGCACAGAGGTTTCTGTCTTGCTAAAAGTTACAGATCACGTTCTTAACTAGAGGCAAACACCTTTTCCTTTGGCCAAGAAGGAACTCCTTGGTTTCGGGCAAGGGGTTAAACGCCTCTGAGGATACATGCAGGTTTTAAAACAAACACACAGCCAGCATCCACGGGCTCTCAGCTCCGCTCTGGGGGTGGTGCAGGGTGGGCTACCAGGTTCTTCACCCCCAGGGGGCTGGAGTCCTAAAAGAGTTACTTCTCAGCAAAGACTCCTGCCTCAGTGGCAAAATGATTCCCTTTTGGGGGAAGGTTTCACGAATACTGGCCTGAACACAGTCTCCTTCAAATGCATTTAGGACTTGACTTAGTCACTAAGTCACGATGTGGAGAAAAAGCCGCTCTGGGTGTTACTCCCCGGGGCCCTCACTTCTCACCCACTGGTAACTTAGGAATGGGTTCCCTTTCCCTTCTCTGAGCTACCGGGGGCCTCCTCCTGAGTGCCCTCTCCTCCGCCCTCCCGTGGTACCATTCTGCTCGGTTGGAGTCTTCAGATGTGAGGGCGCTAATTTATCATACTGATGGTGGTCTGTATCCCAGTGGGTTATAACTAAAGGGCAGTTTCTAGAAAACAGACACACTTAACTGGCCCTTCTAGACGCTGTCCCTGTCTTTGTTAGGGAGCTTTGTATTGCCTCTGAGAACTTTAAACCAAGTAAGTGTGGGATGAAATGACCTGTTAAAACCAAGAAAGAGCTCCTGGCCTCCCTGTCCCGACCAAACCACCAACCTCCCAGGTGACCGTCACCAGGATGGCGCCTCACTTAAGGCTATGTTCTCTGTCAGCCAAGGTTAGCAGCATGTCAGGACCCACCTGCCCCCATGAGTTCCTCCTACACTCCCGATTCTATGGTAAAAATGTAAGAAAGAAACGGGAAAACCACGCAGATAAATAGAGCAGAGCTATTATTAAGTGTACAGAATGGTTAGTTATTTCAAAATTGACTCCTATAGAGGATAATCCAAGAAAGACACCGACCACACAGTGTCAAAAGGTATTTAAATCCCAAACAGAAAGATGGACCATCAAGTGAGAACAGCTTGACACCTGGCTGCCAGTTTGAAGCAAGGAAGGGGCAAAGCAGGGACTGAGGATGTTAAAAAGTTCTCTATAAAATGATTTTGTCATTTGAGATGTTCAAGCAATCAGAGCTCATAAACTGTTCAGGTAACAAATGTCTAACACAGTAAAATGTTTCACAAAGTTCTCATCAGCCAAATCCAAGTATGAATAAAACGAGCCTCGTGATGAAAGGTTTGGGGTCATGTTGTCATCCATGAGTTGCCCAATAAAACATTTAGGTTTCTTGACTTAAAACCACATTTTCAAGTTTAAAGAGGAACCTACTATGGGGCCCCATGAAGTCAGACTTTACAGGACAATTCTGAATGCATTTTCTGTAGAGACCCTGTGTTCAAGTGTCATTTAGATGTAACCACAGTGTGATATAAATACTAACACGTGGGAAAGACTGCGGGCAAGAGAAGGGGGCACAGAGGATGAGATGGTTGGATGGCGTCAACGACACAGTGGACATCTGAGCAAACTCAGGGAGATAGTGAAGGACAGGGGACCTGCTCCCTGGGGATGCCGTTCATGGGGTCGCAGAGTCAGACATGACTTAGCGACTGATCAACAACTCTGTGGGTATTGTCCATTGAACTGAAACCAAGGAGCTGCTCTTGGTCACCCAAGACGGTATTGCCTATCTAAATATGATGGGCGCTTCAGTGAGCAAAACTTGGAAGAGCAGCAGTGTCAGAACTGCAAACCAGAAATTATGGCTCGGAAGCTGCTGAAAATGCGAACTGGCATCAGCACAATTCTACCTTAGAATTTTTGGTTTATATTTGTATATGCATATATATAAAAACTTTAGAAAACACTGAATTAATCTTTTAAATTCAGACTTCCCCCCATAAAATGAACTGCTTTATTTTGCATGGTCATCTGAATAAAATTCTAATTTCTGATTGTGCTTTCTTTCAGAATATCCCTGGAACACCAAAACTGGTCGGGGGCAGTTTTCAGGACCTACTTATAATCCTACAGCCAAGAATCTAAATATTGTGAACCGTGCACAGCCAGTGTCCTCCGTGCACGGGAGGACAGACTGGGTGGCCAAGTATGGAGGCCACCGGTAGGAATCTAGCGTGAACCCCACGGCGTCACGCCACGGAGTCCACCAAGTCCCCCTGACCCTGGGACATGTCTACAGCTGTCTATTTCTACTGTGTTCTGGAAGAAATATATAATAGTGGGTACTCTGAAGAGCAAAAATCATCTCCTATTTTTTTCCTAGAAATGAAATGCATTTTCTTAGCATCATTGCCCACAATGCTGATACGGGTAGGACTTTAAAAGTATTGAATAAACTTTATTTGCCAAAGTATCAAGTATTTGATCTACAAATTAATAGATACTACTCTAAGAAGCTTTTTTTTTTTTTTTTAAAGAAAAATGCCTCCAGAAATTAAGTGTTTAGAGTGTTTTATATTTGCCCCGACTAATACTTTGTTTGGCCTCAAAGGTTTGTTTTGGTTTTGTACAGCAATTACATAGATGCCTGTGGGCTGTCAATTACGGTTCTTTGCGACCAAGGTTCTCCTCTACCATTTGGCAGTGGTAATTTATAAAAGATGGTAATTCATCATTTTCCTCTTTTGGAATGAGATAATTTTGGGAGCAATGATAATTCCAACCTACAGCAGGGTGTCTTTCTTAGAAATACTTCAACAAAGATTTCAAAATTACGTCACCTGATTATAGCAGAGAAAGTCTCCTGTTTGATTTTGACCGATACAACCGCTCTGCATTAATGGTGATCATCAAACCCACTGCTTGATGACTTCCAACTTAACCAAGTCAAGGTTCTGTCATCTTCACATCAAGTGTGTTCATTACTTTCAAAATGCATTCTTTCCGTGTTCCCACCACAGTATGCCAGCTTGTTCTCCAAAGCAAATTCTTGCTGCTGCTGCTGCAGACAGATCACTGACTCAGCTCTGAATGTCACACTTGCTCTGAAGAGCAAATGCACTTGGTTGCTATAGCAGTGATCTCACTTACGACATATTTTCTTAGTTTTATTTTTAAATTGGTATTTAAAATTGACATTTTGAACTTAGAACTGGTCTAGTTAAGCCTGTCATTTTATGGACTGGATATTCTTTTTAAAGAATAATGTTATCAAACTGCTGATATCTTATGCATTTTACGACTTTATAACAAATGCAATTGGTATCATTTTGTGGATGTTATATAAAGGCACATTATAAGATAATAAGAATATGGTATTTTTGTACAAAAGACTCACCTTGTTGGAAAATGTTAAAATCTAAAGAGTAATTTATATTAATATTAGTGATAATGGCCATATATATATTTGTAGTTTTAATGTCTCAAAGCTAAAATACTCTTTTGTGTTGCTGGGAAACTTTTAAACTGTGAATAGATATTAAAATTGATATGGTTAACTAGTCTGTTTTCTTTACATTTTTAAACTTTATACTCGTACTGAGGCCTGTTTTTGTTGTTAATGTCAACTTTTTTTCAAAACCAGTTTCAGGTTTATGAAGCGTCTACTCAGAAAGGAGAGTTTCCATACACTCCCTCATCTCCCCCTCCTCATCCTCCCTACTGTGACTATCTTGCCTAAGTGTGGCAAATTGGCTACACCTGATGCACCAATATTGATTCACTGCTATTAAAGCCCACAGTGTACATTAGGGTTCAGGGTTCTGCGCTGTACATTCTGTGGGTCTGGACAGCATGTATAATGACATGTGACAACCGAAGTTGTAGAGTATCATACAAAACAGTTTCACTTCCGCAGAAATCCCTTCCTCCCTGCAAACCTCTGGCAACCACTAATCTTTTTATTATCTCCACAGTTTTTCTTTTTCCACAATGTCATGCAGTTGGAATTACATACCATATAGCCTTTTCAGATTGGCTTCTCTTGCTCCGTAATATCCATTTACAGTCCCTCGCTGTCTTTTCTTGGCTTGGTATCTCATTTCTGTTTATTACTGACTAGTATTCCATTGTCTGTATGTGCACTGTATCATCGTTAATCCATTCACCAGCTGAAGGACATTTGGTTGTTTCCAAAGTTTGGGCAATTATGAATAAAGCTGCTGTGAACATTCACGTGCATGTTTTTGTATGGATGTGTTTTCACTTCACTTGATTCACTGCTGGATCATATGGTAGGAGCATGTTTGATTTTGTAAGAATAAAACTATCTTCCAAAGTGGCTCTACCCTTTTGCATCCCCACCAGCAGTGAATGAGAATTTCTGTTGCTCCACATCCTCACCATCTCTTGGTGGTGTCAGTGTTTTGGATTTTGGTGTTCTAATAAGTGTGTAGTAGTATCTCATTTTTAATTTGCAACTCCCAGAAGCACAAGCTGGAATCAAGATTGCCGGGAGAAATATCAATAACCTCAGGTATGCAGATGACACCACCCTTACGGCAGAAAATGAAGAGGAACTAAAAAGCCTCTTGATGAAAGTGAAAGAAGAGAGTGAAAAAGTTGGCTTAAAGCTCAACATTCAGAAAACGAAGATCATGGCATCTGGTCCCATCACTTCATGGGAAATAGATGGGAAAACAGTGGAAACAGTTTCAGACTTTATTTTGGGGGGCTCCAAAATCACTGCTGATGGTGATTGCAGCCATGAAATTAAAAGACGCTTACTCCTTGGAAGAAAAGTCATGACCAACCTAGATAGCATATTGAAAAGCGAAGACATTACTTTGCCAACAAAGGTCTGTCTAGTCAAGGCTATGGTTTTTCCAGTGGTCATGTATGGATGTGAAAGTCAGACTGTGAAGAAAGCTGAGCACCGAAGAATTGATGCTTTTGAACTGTGGTGTTGAAGAAGACTCTTGAGAGTCCCTTAGACTGCAAGGAGATCCAACCAGTCCATTCTGAAGGAGATCAGTCCTGGGTGTTCTTTGGAAGGAATGATGCTAAAGCTGAAAACTCCAGTACTCTGGCCACCTCATGCGAGGAGTTGACTCATTGGAAAAGACCCTGACGCTAGGAGGGATTAGGGGCAGGAGAAGGGGACGACAGAGGATAAGATGGCTGGATGGCATCACCGACTCAGTGGACATGAGTTTGGGTAAACTCCGGGAATTGGTGATGGACAGGGAGGCCTGGTGTACTGCGATTCACGGGGTCACAAAGAGTCGGACACGACTGAGCCACTGAGGTGCACTGCTCCATATAAACTTCTAGTATTAGTTTACCACTATCAACAACATAACTGGGTTTTTAAAATTAGGATTGCAGTGAGCAAGCAATATGGGTCAAGTTGGGAAGAACTGACATCTTGACACTCTTCAGCCTTCCTGCTGCTGCTAAGTCGCTTCAGTCGTGTCCGACTCTGTGTGACCCCATAGACGGCAGTCCACCAGGCTCCTCCGTCCATGGGATTTTCCAGGCAAGAGTACTGGAGTGGGGTGCCATTGCCTTCTCAGTCAGCCTTCCTATTCATGTACAGTAACTGTCACTCTAGGTACATCTTCTTCGACTTCTTTCATTAGATTGTCATTTTCCTCATAGATCTTATATGTATTTGTTGGATTTATACCCATTTACTTGTTCGTTTACAAGGAAGCAAATGACTTTTTTATACTAAAATTGTACCCTAATACCTGTTTTAATCACTTATAACATTAAATAATTAAATCCAGGACCTTTCCCACCCCCCCAGGAAAATTTCTGTGAAATTTTCTACATAGACAATCATGTCACCTGCAAACAAAAATAGTTTTATTCTTCCTTCTCAATCTATAGCATACTATGAATTTCCTTTCCATGTCTCATTGAACTAGCCAGGACTTCCAGTACAATGCTGAATAAAAGTGGTAAGTGTGAACATCCTTGCCCTCATCCTGATCTTAGCAGGAAAACATTCAGTTTTGCCTTATTAAACAAGATGTTAACCGTAGGGTTTTTTGTTTTTTAATAGATTTTCTTGATTAAGTTGAAGATGTTCCTATATTTTCGAGAGTTTTTATTATGAAGAGTGTTAGATTCTGTCAAATGCTTCTGCATCTACTGAGAATGATCACTGATCGTAAGATTTTTGTTCTTTAGTCTCTTGATACGATAGACTACAGTAATTGATTTTCAAATGCCTGAGACAGTTTTGTATACCTAGAATAAATCCCACTTGATCATGTTATGTAATTCTCTGTATATATTCTTGGATGTGATTTGCTAATATTTTGTTGAGTATTTCTACACCTACGTTCATATATATAGAGAGAGCTTTTCACTAGGTTTGAAAATATTTTAAATTAAATGTGAAAACAACATAAATATGTGAAGCAAAGATTAATCATAAATACCAGAAAAAACAGAGTTGGAGGTTTTTCTTATAAAACAGATCAGAGGCCTTAAAAATAAGACATGAGTAACACAGCAAACAAAGTGTATCCAACATACATACTATGTAGATTTTTGACCAATAAGGCAAAACGCTAACATTTAACAGGCACAGAAAGTTTACATTAGGCTACAAAGAAAATGTCAAATATAGAAATATGTAAACTACTTCTTTATACAGTAGAGTAATAGTAGAATAGAGTATTACTTAAACATTATCCCTTGAAAATTCAAAAATATTTTTCTAAACACTTCAAAGTCAAAAGGGAAAATCAAATCTGAAATAAATACCCTTAGAAATGGAAAATGACAGACCTCTGTATTAAAACTTGTAAAAGTCAGTCAAAACAGACTGCAAAGAAAAAACTATTTTTTGTTCCACTTACGAGAGAAACAAAACCACTGAAGACATGGTGAACCTGAATGTTTAAGAGACTAGAAAGAGGAATAACAACTTTCAAAAGTACAAAGGAATTAAGGTAAAAGGATAACATAATGTCCCAGGAGCAACAAGCGTCATCCAGCACCAGGTCTTGGCTTCCAATACACTGTCCAATAAAAGAAACCAGGGCTCCTTGGAGAAATGGTGGATTCTGGCGCTGGGGTGTGAAACATACAAGATGTGCCTGGAGCCTCTTACAGTGCCAGGAAATAGTGAAGTCCTATAAAAACAAAAGCAAGAAAGCAAAAAAAAAAAAAAAAAGCCTACACTGACTGGCTGTATCAATGGGCCATGGGACAACTAAAAGAGCACCCCATGTTCACAACCGCAACGATCTGAACAAGAAAACCGATGGAGAAGTACTGGATTACAACCCAAACCAGAAAATCATCATACCTAAGCCCACACTGAACGAGTGGATGGCTGGATGGACCTACAGACAGAGACAAGGAGACATCTTCCACGCACCCAAATTCCATGTAATTTTTATGTAGACACTCTGACCTCCGGAGGCAGAGCACAACTCTCCATTTCTTAAGCATGGAGCACGCAGAGTGAGTTCCTTTCAGAGTACCACATGGGAAAGTGGGGAAAAAAGGAGTAACTTCACCATGGAGAAGCCTGAGGAACACTACCTCAGCCAGATGACCAATGTCGGCATCGACAATAGTGTATACATGTTCATATATGTAACCTCCATCTGATGTGATGAAATCGACACTTCACCTCTGTGATCTTCCTCCTAAAAAAACCCAGATCCCAGTCTAACCACGAGAAAGACACGAGACAAATCTCAACGGAAACGCATTCTATACAACAACCTGATCAGTACTCCTCAAAACCCGGTCACCAAAAGCAAGGAAAGTCGAAGGGATGGTCACAGCCATGAGGACCCTACGTGGCAACTAAATGTAATATGCTACCCTAGATAAGATCATGGAACAGAAAATGGGTATTAGTTTAAAAATAAGAAAAACTGAATAAAGTATGAATTAGTGATAATGTAGCAGTATTGCTTCTTTAGTTGTTAACCAATGTATCATGCTAAAGATGTACTAATAGTAACAAAACTATAAAATATCCTACAATACTCTTAATAGAAATGCAAAGAACTATGCGAATAAAACTCTAAAATGTTTTAAGACTAAAAAAAAAAAAAATTTGAATTATATGAAGGGACACACAATGTCCTAGATGGGAGAGTAAATATTTTATATACAGACAGCTCATACATTTCAATATATTAAAAAAAATTAAAACTGGAGATCTAAATAGACATTTTCCCAAAGACATACAGATGGCCAACAGGCACACAGAAAGATGTTCATCGTTGCTAATTATTATAGAAATGCACATTGAAACTACAAGGTGTCACTTCACACCACTCAGAGTGGCCACTATCTCAAAAAGTCTATAAAGAACAAACGCTGGGAGGGTGTGCAGAAAAGGGAACATCCTGCAGTGTCGGTGGGAATGTAAATCGGTGCAGCCACCACAGAGGACAGCGTGGAGGTTCCTTTAAAAATAGAGCTCCCATACGATCCAGGGATCCTATTCCTGGAAAGGTATCCAGAGAAAACTGTAATTCAAAGACGCACGTGACCCAGTGTTCACAGAAGCACTATTTACCACAGCCAAGACAGAGAAGCAACCTAAATGTCCAAAAACAGACAAATGGATAAAGCCAGGGTACATACACACAATGGAGTATTACTCAGCATAAAAAGGAGGAAATAATGCAGCGCGGATGGACCCAGAGGCTTCTATACTAAATGAAGTGAGGCGAGTATGACGTCACTTCTAAGGGGGATCTAAAACATGATGCAGACCAACTTACCTATGAAACTGAGACTCAGAGACACGGAACAGACTTGTGGTTTCCGAAGCGGAGGGCAGGTGGGAGGGATGGTGTGGGAGTCTGGGCTTAGTAGATGCAAGCTATTATATACAGGATGGATAAACAAGATCTTATTGTACAGCACAGGGAACCATATTCAATATTCGGTATAAACCATAATGGAAAAAATATGAAAAAGAATGTATGTGTGTATATATATATGTGCATATATAACAGAATCACTCTGGTATACGACAGAAACTAACACATTGTAAATGAACTATACCTCAATAAAATAAATCAAAAAAAAATTGGCTGTGGCAGACGTGTCAAACCACGTCATACACAAAGATGAGAAAAGTAAAGTTTCTTTCAAGGAACAAGCCAATCCATAAAACTGATTCATAAGTGCCTGAATAATATAGAAGAAATCCAATCAATACCAGTGAGAGTTGACGTAAGTAGCAAATGTATCCCCTCCCTTTTTTTTTTAAAGGGGAAAAGCAAAGGAAGGGGTACCAGAATGAGTTAACTCAATGTTGAAAGAAAGTGAAAATGTGTAATTAGTAACATGTCCAATGTAGAGACCAAAGTAATACATTCCAGTTATAAACAGTTCTCTCAGGTTTCACATTTATAAATTAACTGGTTAACCACAATTTCATTTTTTCTTTTTTGATTATGCAGTCCCACTAATCTTAGAAATCCAAGCCTAAATGCAATGTATAATCAAATAACTTCCCTTCCTTGGTTTTTAAATTATTCAAAATGGCTAATTCCTAAATAAAATATCAATAAAAACATCTTCATGCTCTTTTATCTTCTTTGTTATTCATATCTCATTCTAGAGAGCTGTTCTAGAGAGCTCTGGCAATGAAGAAGACACTGCAGAAATATCATTTACAGTAAACTTTATTTTAATTGATTTTATTTAACATAATTTCAAAGTAGGTCTGTGCTCTAAGATAAGCAAAAGAATAGATATCGTAAATCTCATTAAGAGATCCTTTTCATACTGTTCCTTGAGCAGCGCAAGGGGCTTGGAGGGCCCCAGTGGTGACAGCCTAACATTCTATCCCTGGAGATGTTACCTAGAGATACAGAAAGAACAGGTAACACCACAATACAAGAATTAAACTGTATGAGAGTACCACAGGAAGAAACTCTTTTGTGTTACACCTTACCCATCTCTTTAGGGCTGTAATGATAATGACCGATTTTTTATCTCTGCAAAGTTCAGTGCTGTTTTTTGGTCTGTTTTTAAGAAAAATGTCAAGAATACATGAAAATGCTGTACTTGTTTATCTTAGTACATGAAAAAGAGTAGAAGTTTTAAAAATTCTTCAGGAGTCCAAGCTGGGCCATGACTATTACTGATGGGGTTTACTCAAGGCACTGATTCCAAGTTTGACGACCATCAGCAAACTGTGCAAAGCAAACACATAAAAAAAAAAAAAATTACGTCAAGAATAGCACAGGCACTCGACTATTTTTAAGGGACTAGGACTCAGCAGGTTCCCTCCCCTCAGTACGTGCCGAGGTGGTGCCAAGGTAGAGCCAGCAGAGATGGACTCCAACTCTGCTGGAGTAGGACTCCTGGAGCCGCCAAAGGAAGAACACGCCAAGGGCAGTTCTGCGCTCAGGCTTTGAAATCATACACGGGAGCCAAAGTTCCTAATCGAGCTGCCAGTACTTCAAAGACGAGAAACAAGGCTGCAGAGCCCACGGCCTCCCCCGCCACAGAGGCCGGTAACGCAGACCTCCAGCCTGCCAGCTGACATGGCTCTTGACCTTGGTCTACACCGAGTGTAAGACTTTACTCCTGACAGCACCCTGACTACGATCCAAGTCGGTGAGGAAGCTTCTTCCAAAGCAGATTTTAAAAATTCTATCTTCAGGTTATCTTTATTAAAGACTACATTTTAAGATCAACCTGGTTTGGATTTTACAATCAAAGTTAATTACAAAACAGGATTCGATCAGAATTTCTTTTTAGCAAAATTTTCAATAATAAAGGACACCAATACAGCTGAGATATGTACGGACCCCAAGCTGCAAATCACAGCAGTGGGTGCAGTCACAGCTTCGCAGCGAAGCCACCTCCTCTGCAGGGAGGAGCCAAGCGGGACCAGAGCTCAGATGTGAGAGCAAAACCATTTCAGAAGTGAATGAGTATCCTCATCTCATGATGACATGAAATCAACTGTTTTTGCAGTCTTTGCTATTTGTGGATAAATCCAATCATTTCAGGTGATGCTCAGCATCAGGTACACTGAAACAAGGACCCTTCTGAATGTCTACAGCGTTGGGGACACTGAACTAAAGCTAGCAATAGAGCAGAGTACCTGGCACCTGCAATCAGGCCTGCTGGCATGAATTTTCTAGAGTTGTAGAATCTCATCCCCATGATGCCAGCCAAGGTTCCAGATGTGACTGGTGGAAAGATAAAGAGAGTCACAGATCACTACATCTTATAGGTGACAGGACGGAAAAGTGGCCAACTTCCCACCCATCTTTCAAAGGCTCAGACCCCATCTCATAATCCTCCTCCCCCGAGCTGGGGACCTCCACACTGTCCACATTTAATGGGACCAAGTATTAACACCAACACTGGAATCAAAGGCTCTCAGTGTCTGAGCCCAGCCTGCCTCAGCCTCACCTCCTACCACTCTTCAGCCATAATTCTCGTTTTCTCCTACACTGCTGTGGGGGTTTTTGTCCCCTACTCGTTGCCGATGCTGTTTGCCCTGTATGCGCTCAGGCACTTCCCACTCCATGTTTTATTAATTCCCACCACCTGGCCCGCAGCAGGTGCTGGGGACACAACCATTATCACAGAGATCTCTGCCCTTGAACAGTGCTTCAAGCTTGATGCGGCTGACTTGAAAGAATCACACAAAAATTTAAAAGTACAATCTGTACTGTCGTTTGAGTCATGAAGTCGTGTCTAACTCTTCTGTGACTCCGTGGACTGTAGCCCACCAGGCTCCCCTGTCCGTGGGACTTCCCAGGCAAGAACACTGGAGTGGGTTGCCTCCAGGGGATCTTCCCAACCCAGGGAATGAGCCTGTATCTCCTGCACTGGCAGGTGGATTCTTTGCCACTGAGCCACCAGGGAAGCCCGTAATCTGTGTCACAGGTGCAATGAATGCAATACAGATAATGTCATATCAGGGGTCCAGCCCATTCAGGGAGAAGGGCTTGCTGAGAGAGGGGAGACTGAGCCATAATGTGAAGAGAGGTGGCGGATGAGCTAAGGGCAGGAATGCAGGTCCAGGCAGGGGGCCCGGCGGTGGGGGATGTGCTGAGGCACAGAAACCCACCAGAGCCAGGGAGAGGGCCACCCCTGCAGAGCCCCGCGGGCCCAGGCAGGGACTGGGGTCTTCAGCCGGGTGGTGCGAAGCCATTAACAGACACGAGCAGAGGGATACGCAAGCAGAGCTGCCGTCTGAAAATACAGCTGCAGCCGCAGCACAGGGAACCGGCTGTAGGCTGCAGGGCACCCGTGAGCAAACTCCCTCGGGAACACAGGCAATGGCAGAGCTGACAAGACGCGGGTGATGGCCGTGGAGGCTGAGAAGGGGATGACTTGGGATGTGGGCTGGGGGCGGGGCTGACAGGACCTGCTGATGAAATGGACAAGAGGGATGGGAAGAGAGGAAGGGAGACCCAAGTGGATGGAGCACCAGAGAAGACGTGAAGCCAGGTCGGAGCTGACGCCTGGACACGCCTGGAAACTTCCACACAGGAAAGCGGATACACACGAGCAAGGCTTGGCGGAGAGAGAAATCTGGGTGGTCTGTGAACTGGTGGTGATCGGAGGCCTGGGCTTCAATGATCTTGCCAAGTCAGAGAGTTTGAAGAAGATAAAAAGAGCCAGGTTTTAAGAACCTTAGTATTTAATGGTCAAAAAAGATGGGTGGACAAAACAGACAGAAAAGACAGACGAAAGAGAATGAGAAAATACAAAGGAAAAAAAACAAGAGAATGGAAAACAGATTGGCATACTGTGCTGAGAACAGCTGAAAGGTCAAAATAAAGGACTGAAGGACTGAAAAACGTACACTGGATTTGGAAAAACACAGCGTCCTGGCAGCCTCGGGGGAGTTATTCTTTGAGACGAACAGAAGTGGAGGCCGAAGTGGGTTAAGAATGTGAGCTGAGGAAGTGAAGATGGCAGGGTGATGGATTTTTTTTAAGAGAAGTTTCTGAAGAGGAAGAAGGGCAGTAACTGAAGAAAGAAGTGGGGTCACGAAAGGTCCCTTTTCTGTTGTTGCTTTTAAATGGGTGAGAGCTGAGCACGTGGGTGTGTTCAGGGCTGGCATCACGGACAGGGTAGAGCTCAGAGAAGGGGGTGAGCAGAGACCCGCAGACCGGGAGGAGGGACGCGCCTGGAGACTGGGCGTTCGCTGGCGTGGAGGGATGGCATCGGAAATGAGACTTGGGGATCTGAGGCGCTTGGGGGCAGAGCTGGGCGCCTCCTCGTCCCCCTCTGCTGACGGGGACGAAGGACTGGGGCTCCCTCGCTCCCGGCACAGCCGTGAGGACCAGAACTGTGGTTTCCTCGAGCGGTTTGGGGCAGGGGGTGGAGGCAGCAGGGGGCCCACAAGCCCCCACAGGGTGTCTGGCACAAGCCCTGTGGGTGGCGCTCAGGAGAAACACAGCCAAGCCACTCAGATAAGACAGAACCTTCACCCTCACTCTCTCACATCTGGGCTGCTCACAGGACATGGCAGAAGCCCGCGGCCACCTGCAGTCCCCAGGCTCCCTGAAGGCCGGGCCTCTGTCTCATACACTTCGCTTATATCTAAAGGACGAATAAACGACTTTCACACGGGAAAAACGCAATACCGATGCGGACCTCACCAGACACACAGTCCTTCAGCAATGCTCCAGCAGACAGTTCTCAGAGGGCAATCACAATGGTTAAGAGACACGTGCTTGCTCTCTACATGTTTAAGGCTGACCTCACGGGGTCAACCTCCATTCGGGAGGGAGGAAAACTTTATCCTCTATGTAAAAGATCAGCAGCAACGGGCTCAAACCCCCTCCTTTCAAACCTTCCCCAGGACTTGGCAGAAGCGGGAGAAGCATCTCAGTCTGAAGAACCCGCCGCGTCCCACCAACCCAGGGACGCATCAGGGAGACGGTGAAACGACGTACCTAAGAAAAGCCAAACGTTCTTCGGATCCTGAGACAGCTGATAGGACCCCAGGCCGGCGAGACCACCGAAGAGGAGCCCGGCAGCCAGGGATGGAACACTGCCTGGAGGGACGCACACACACACCTGCGTTGTCCTGGCAGACACTCATCTCTGCAACAGAATCCCCAAGGCACACCACCTCCCCCCACCCCCAGCCCCGAGGAAGCAGCAAAGGGAACGTCTCCCAGTGCCGTTCAAGACCAAGGTGTCCTCATGCAGAAAAATGTTTGGGGGAGATTGCTTTTTCTACTGGAGAAGTCAGGGCCATAACCACACCACCCCCCTCTCCTCTGACAGGCAGGGCAGCTCCAAAGGAGAAGAGGAGGCTCCTGGCCAGGCTTGATTAGCCTTGAAAAGACTGGAACTGCCCACGGGCACAACCTCGGGCTCAGCCCCAAAGGAAGGGGAACAGGGTCAATGAGTTAAAAAAGGATTTGGGGAACGGGTTCCGGTGTGTGTGCTGGTGGTGGGGAGCAGGCACGGAAGGCTCCTGGAAAACAGCCAGATTCACAGACACACCTGTGCCTGGCTTCACGCAGAGACTTCAAAATTGTTCACGTGAAGACAAGAGGCTTTCTCCCACTTAAAGAGCAGGGATGGCCCTCCGGGGTCAAGGCTGATGTATGGCAGGTGATGATAATGACCATCTATTACCATCCCTAACTGCATCTTTAGATAAAGAGGCAAAAACAAGTGACTGGACAAGAAGCCTGGTTTAGCTCAGCCAGATAACCTCGAGGCGAGTAAAGGAGCAGCTATGGGGCTGATGATAAGCAGGCTCTCCAAAGAGGAGGCTTAAACCAAACCTGACTCCAACAAGACTGTAGTCTGGGAGCACTGGGGACTTGTTCTTCAACAGGAACAAGATTTCACGAAGTTAAATAACTGCAAACCATACCTGCTTTTGCATAGCCAATAATCCCGCCGGAAGCAACCAGTGCTGCATAGCCAAAGCCAAGCCAGTGTAAAGGCACTCTGAAACAGAACAGTAAGACATTGGTGCCAAACGTGTTCTAAAAAACACGTAACCGTAGGATGGGATCAAAAAGGTCATCAACCCTATCACTGTACAAGTGCTTATAAATCCCGGAGAGGTTAGATGACCTGCCTAGGTCAGCAGCAGAGCTGGGACCTAAGCACAAGTTCCTGTGGGGGGTGTACAGTCCATCCTTCCATAACCCAAGCTGCCCTGCAGTCTTGGCTCAGTGCCCTTTGCAGATGAGGAAAGAAACTCTGCGTCTGAGAAGCTCCTGGCTATTCCACCCCCACCCACCGGGCACTTACAGCGGGCCGGAGTCCTTCGGCATTGTTCTTTCACCTTCTCCAAACCAGGCCTGTACCTGCAAAGGAGGGGCTGGATCAAAGATGGTCAACAGCACAGCTCCCTAGCAGACAGGAAGAGGTGGGTCAAGTTCCAGTTCCAGCCCTGGGGAGCTAAGAGGTAACGGCTCAGCTTCTCTAAGCCTCAGTTTCATTCACTGTTTACCTACCCTGTGCAAACTTCCCATGGCTAGGACCGGCATCAAATGGGATAATACCTAAAAAGTGCTTTGCACTCAGTAACTGCTGAACAGACAGCAACCATTCTGGTAATAATCTAAGTTCTAATAACATAGGCCTACGGGAAACTTTACTGACCACCTCTGTACAGTTAATAAGCTAATCTTTTCATTATCTAACCAAGTTATAATTAAATTGTAAAATAAACACTTCTGTGCCCTTAATTCAAGTATTTTAATTACCCTTTCTGGGAGGAGGGGTTACTGCTTTTCACCCCCGCCCAAAGAATTAGATTATTTCAAGTCAACATTTATAACACTTTCAGACAGTTGATTTTACATCTCTCATAGTTACTGTTAGATGGGGGGCGAGAGGAAGGATAAAAAATACAAAAACCCAAGCCGTAATTACGTAGAGTGCTACACCTCTGGCAAACTAGGATGTAACTAATTTCTTAAATGCATCTTGTATCCACTGGGGCTAAGCTTGAAAGCAACACACAGCTCTTCTGTTTAAACTATTGTCTATAAGGGTTAGGTGACTTGGAATCTTACCACCGTCATTAACTCGACGTAGCATTGCGTCGAGCACTGCACCCAGATTTTTAAAGAGATGGACGGATAAAATCTCCAGGAAACTAATTAGCTAATTAAATCAGTAAGCACCTGCCAAGAGCTCAGGGTTCCCGCAGGATTCACTACCCACTAGAAGGAGAGCAGAGAAAAGCAACCATCGCGCAGCCTAAAGCCGCCACCTGGATCCTGGGGAAGAGCAGAGGGCAGCAAAGCCTCTCATGTAATTTCTAAAAGTCAAAACCTGAGTAAAATAATTAATAATTCCAAAGCACACGAACCTCCTTCCCGAATGTCTGCCCGCACAGGTCGACCAGGGCGTACTCGCCTCCGGGCGGGGAGTCGCGATCCCGCCGGAAGTGTTGCGGCGCGTTTTCTGCGTCCCGGGGGCGGGGCTAGAGGGGTGGGGCGGGGTTGAAGCGTGGGGGCGGGGCTAGAGGCCTGCAGTCGTCGCACTCTTTGCGTCCTGGGGGCGTAGCGTGGGGCGGGGCTAGGGGTCGGGAGTCGTCGCGCTCTTTGCGTCCCGGGGGCGTAGCGTGGGGCGGAGCTAGAGGCCTGGAGTCGCAGCGCTCTCTGAGCCCTTGGGGCGTGGCTTGCTGCCGACGGCCCGGCGCGTGCTCTGTCCCCGAGGCCAGGAGAGTCGCCGAGCACATGTGTCCCGAAAGCTGGACGCGGGCAGGGCCGTCCAGCATCCAGCACTTGTCCCAGATCCAAGACGGCCTGGCCAAAAGCCGGAAACCCAGGACTGGAGTCTAGTTTTGACGGAGTCCTGGCGAGCTGGGCCAGGCCTGCGGTGGAGGTCACCGATGGGGGAAAGAGCGTGTCAGAGACTGGATTCTGAAGGATGCGTTAACGGAGGGCTCCAGTCCTCGCCAGGTGTCAACCATCGGAGATGGTCCCTCTAGCCTGATCACCTAGTTTGCTACCATGAGAAGGGACTATTTTCTACCTGCAGAAGATAAGGTGGTCACAGGCTAGATAATCTGGCTCACTTCCCTTTGTTTTAGGGAGTGAGGCTACTTGAGTACTTGAAGAGGCTACTTGAAGAGTGAAGCTACTTTAAGACTGACTGTAGGTGAGTTAAATTTGCAAGTACCTCTGCAACGTCTCCCCACCCCCAACCCCCCCCCCACACATACAGATTAACTCCACACCTGCTCCTCTGCCCTGCCCCACCATATTCTCAGTTGATGTAACACCAAAACGTGGGTGTCATCCATGATGTTGCTTTCATCTCCTGCAAGTACATAACAACAGATCATACATACACAAACCAGTGAAAAGACAAATTGCAGGTCACGGGTATCTTTTAAAAAAAAAATGCACAAGGAGAGAGTTGTAAGCTTAAGTTTTATTGGAGGCAAAATGAGGACCATAGCCCAGGGCACAGCCTCTCAGTTCTGTGCAACTGCTCACTGAAGGGCAGGGGGTGTCAGTATATGTGATTTTAGTGAAGTGGGTTACTGTGCACTCAAGCACACATTTTGACAGAATGTTGGTGCTAGTCACCAGGAGCAGATGTCTCTGTTAATGATGTCTCTCTTAAGTGCTTTCATAGATAAGAGAAGACGCAAGAGATTGGGCTCATAAACCTCCTGAAAAGTCTCCATCTAAGGCCTGTTCTGCCAGTTTTTCCCAGAGTGCCTTTTTCCTGATCTCTACCTAGAACTCCTTTCAGAGTGTGCTATAGGTCAGCAACTGCAGTGGCGCGGGACCTAATCCTTGTAGAGACGGATGGCAAGTGACATTTTGGCAGCATACATATTCTAAGAGAAAACTTTTCCACTCGCAACAACGCCTACCTTTCAGATATCAAAACTGAAGCCTGTGTTTACCATAGCTGACTTCAAACAGCCAAAGCTGAGAGTGACTAAGACCTGAACAATTCCACTTAGGCCAGACTCTTACCAACTTAATGGAAGACTCTGCTGAAAAAATCGATAGGACTTGCCTTAACCAGCTGGGATGACACTTATAGGAACTAAACCACCCACAACCCAGATAATCACTATGGTGTGATCACTCACCTAGAGCCAGACATCCTGGAATGTGAAGTCAAGTGGGCCTTAGAAAGCATCACTACGAACAGAGCTATGGAGGTGATGGAATTCCAGTTGAGCTATTTCAAATCCTGAAAGATGATGCTGTGAAAATGATGCACTCAATATGCCAGAAAATTTGGAAAACTCAGCAGTGGCCACAGGACTGGAAAAGGTCAGTTTTCATTCCAATCCCAAAGAAAGGCAATGCCAAAGAATGCTCAAACTACCACACAGGTTGCACTCATCTCATAGGCTAGGAAAAGTAATGCTCAAAATTCTCCAAGCCAGGCTTCAGCAATAGGTGAACCGTGAACTTCCAATGTTCAAGCTGGCAGAGGAACGAGAGATCAAGTTGCCAACATCTGCTGGATCATCGAAAAACCAAGAGTTCCAGAAAAACATCTGTTTCTGCTTTATTGACTATGCCAAAGCCTTTGACTGTGTGGATCACAATAAACTGTGGAAAATTCTGAAAGAGATGGGAATACCAGACCACCTGACCTGCCTCTTGAGAAATTTGTATGCAGGTCAGGAAGCAAGAGTTAGAACTGGACATGGAACAACAGACTGGTTCCAAATAGGAAAGAGAGTACCTCAAGACTGTATATTGTCACCCTGCTTATTTAACTTACATGCAGAGTACATCATGAGAAATGCTGGGCTGGAAGAAGCACAAGCTGGAATCAAGACTGCCGGGAGAAATATCAATAACCTCAGATATGCAGATGACACGACCCTTATGGCAGAAAGTGGAGAACTAAAGAGCCTCTTGATGAAAGTGAAAGAGGAGAGTGAAAAAGTTGGCTTAAAGCTCAACATTCAGAAAACTAAGATCATGGCATCTCGTCCCATCACTTCATGGCAAACAGATGGGGAAACAATGCAAACAGTGGATGACTTTTATTTTTCTGGGCTCCAAAATCACTGCAGATGGTGACTGCAGCCATGAAATTAAAAGACACTTACTCCTTGGAAGGAAAGTTATGACCAACCTAGATAGCATATTCAAAAGCAGAGACATTACTTTGCCAACGAAGATCCATCTAGTCAAGGCTATGGTTTTTCCAGCGGTCATGTATGGATGCGAGAGTTGGACTATAAAGAAAGCTGAGTGCCGAAGAATTTATGCTTTTGAACTGTGGTGTTGGAGAAGACTCTTGAAAGTCCCTTGTACTACAAGGAGATCCAACCAGTCCATCCTAAAGGAAATCAGTCCTGGGTGTTCACTGGTAGGACTGATGTTGAAGCTGAAACTCCAATACTTTGGCCACCTGACGCAAAGAGCTGACCCATTAGAAAATACCCTGATGCTGGGAAAGATTGAGGGCAGGAGGAGAAGGGGACGACAGAGGATAAGATGGTTGGATGGCATCACCGACTCAATGGACATGGGTTTGGGTGGACTCCGGGAGTTGGTGATGGACAGGGAGACCTGGCATGCTGTGGTTCATGGCGTCTCAAAGAGTCGGACACAACTGAGCAACTGAACTGAAACCACAGATTTAATTACATACAGTCCTAGGCCCTGGTAGAGCCGTTTTTTGAAATAAGATACAAATAATTAAGATATAGTTTTAAGACTACCTTTGTTAGAAGATAAACTAAAGCCTACAGCCATACCACCCTGAACGCGCCGCATCTCATCTGATGATGGAAGCTAAGCAGAGTCGGGCCTGGTTAGTACTTGGATGGGAGATTAGCCAAGTGTTTTTTTTAATGGGCTGAAGCAGATTTAAAATAAAGGAAATGTCATTTTCCTATCTTAACATTTCCTTGTCATCCACTGGAAATAGAACAGTTTAATCAAGTTTGGCAGCCTCTCTTTAACCTTCTGTTCGGAGCCCTGAACTTCAGCATATGCATTATACATATGTATTTTATTTATCTGTAGCTCTTAAGCTTGTCTTAACTTCCTGGTATGAATGTCTTTTTATACCATTTGTTATCAAAATGAACAAAATCCTCATTAAAATTATTAGAACCACTTGAAGAGGCCAAAGTAATGCAGGTTTTTCATTCTTCCCCCACTTAAATAGAAATCTGAAAAATAACTCCTTTATCCACTTTTGGTAAAAATGTGTTCAGGATTTTATATTATTTTAAGCCACAATATTTAGAGAAAGATCTTTATTTGCTTTACACAGCAGTAAAAATTATATATTATAGGTTGCATGTGTGTGGGCTCAGTCATTATGTCATGTCCAATTCTTTTGTGAGCCCTCTGGACTGTGGTCCACCAGGCTCCTCTGTCCATGGGATTTCCCAGGCCAGAATACTGGAGTGAATTGCCATTTCATTTGCCAGGGGATCTTCCCAACCCATGGATCAAACCTTTGTCTCCTGCATTGGCAGGTAGATTCTTTACCACTGAGCCACCTGGGAAGCCCATATTATACATTAAGATACTATAATATCACCATGATATATAACTAATATTGCCTTTCAAAAAGTTTTACCACAGTTTTTAAAAAAAACCTGAACGTGATTTTTAAGCGTACGTTTTCTTCAAAAGAAGAAATTCCAAGCTTTTACTTAGGGGAAAAAAAAAAAAAGTATATTTGAAAAAAATTTCCTGCTAGGAAAAATTTGGGATTCACTGCATCATTCATATTTTCTTCTTTTTTCTCTTTTTTTCCAACATTTCTACTGTTTTTCTCTTCTTGGCTGACACCAGGCTGTTTCCCCTTGTTGGCTTATTACTGTCACCAGTTAAACTACATTTCTCTGCGTCTGGTTTTGGCTGCTTTTCTTCCTCCTGGACTGCATGGCCAGATTCCTCTTTGTTGCGTCTGGACTGTTCTTTACTTACTAAAACACAAGAGACAGGGTATTTAAAGGCTGTTTTTCCCTCTAAGGTAAAATAAGTTGACAATAAAGTGAAGTTATCTGGCACTCCTCCACCTCAAGAGATAGCTTAAATTTTTTTAAAAGATCGGTTTCACTTACCAGGAGCAGGCTCGGCGGCAGCAGGCGGGCTTTCTTTTGTGTCTGTCCTTCTGTCCAGCCACACCCCAAGACACGTCAGCCTGGCGTTCGTGTTTATTTCACACAATAGAGACGGGGAAACTTTCTATAATGTGAGAAAGAAAATGTGAGATAACATAAAGGAATTTTAAATAATTTTGTTTCCATAACCAAGTTACCTTAATTAAAAACTTACACAGCATTTTCTTGAGTATAAAAGGAATGCTGTTTAGAAAACACTTGTGACCTTGACTCGTGATTGGTTTGACTATGTCCACCAATTCCTAAGAAGCACTTCACTAAGGAAAGGCGCTATTTGATCTTGTTCAGTTCCAGGTTTTAACAAAGAACCTTGCACAAACTAGGTACTCAACAAACCACACTCAGAGACTGTTTTTAAGAGAATAAACCAACACTCTGTAAGAGGGAGACTACCAGAGAATTTAAATGTGTAATTATCTGGTTCAAAACTATTGTTAATTCTACAATTGATCGCAAGTTCCCCATTTTTTCCTAGCAATGGCAGGATTTTTATCTAACAGAAGGTTATAGAGAAGATCATCGATACACAGAAGAGAAAAACATGCTGTTTCTCTGACTGAATGAGCAGGAGTTCTGGGATCCAGCCAGTTCAGACTCACCAATACCAACCCCTGGGGCAGCACTACAGAATCCTAATCTTAAAACCATGAATATCAATCAGGCCTTGAAGAGATGTAACATGTAAAAGATCTGTGCCCAATGAACCTTTAAGAAAATCCACCTCACTTAACTCAAAGTCATACTGACAGTAAGACCTGCATTTGGTTTATTTATATTGTGTTGAGACACTGACCTTGTCCTGCTTAAGCTTCCACATTTTGATGAAACCATCACTCGATGCTGTAACAAGAACGTGATGCTCTGGAGTTTCAAAACTGAACATGTCTTTTACCCTAGGACAAAAACAGTGACACTGTAAAGGAGCCTTTCCTCCAGACAGTATGATGCTGCTAGAAAACTTCCAGGCACATAGTCTCTCGACTTTTCAAGGCTTCGGGTATTTCCAAACTGCTCAAACAACAGTTGCAAAAATTTAACATGCCTCACAATCCCATGAGTTGGTTGAGTCATTTTCAGGGTCTAAATTCCAAGATAGAATTGACTGTCAACCATACCTTAAGAAGGACTTGAAAAGATGATAGACAACTATAAATAATCAGATTATCAGGAATAAAAGGAATTATCAGGAATTAAAGGAAATAAACATATTCAAACCCCCTCCACCTCAGGAAACTATTGAGAGAAAGACCGAGGCCTCCTCCCCTTGTCCTCAGGGCCCACCACCCACCTTCTGAGCTACTATCATTTTCCTTCTGGATTATGGAGTAAACTAACTGGCCTCTCGGCTTCCATTTTTGCACCCTAACAACTTTTAAAAAAATCAAACCTTGTTATTCCCAGGCTTAAAATTCTACAGAGGTAGGTTCGGTTTCAAAACACCACAAGAGGGAGGAAGTGGCTGGGACATAGAAAACCCAGCACCTACAAAGGCATTTGATATATAACTCAAACTCCTTCCCACAACATGTCAGGCCTGGCACCATCTGGCTCCCTCTGACCCAGTGACAGTCTTCTATCTGTTCCTAAAATACACCAAGCTCTTTTCTCCCTCAGGGCCACTGTGCCTACAATTCTCTCTTTTAGAAATAGCTCCTTTATCCCAAAGGTCTCATTCCCCCTTCCCCGATCATCCCATCCAAATAAGTTACCTGTGTTATTCCCAAATTGTAATACCTATTTCCTTCCTGTTAGGATTACCTGAGTTCTTGTTTATCCTATTTGTTGTCCCTGATAAGATAAGAGCCAGGAGAGTGCAAGCTCCTGCTGCAGTCTTTCATTACAGACACTCAGCGAATACTTGTTAAACAACCAAATATCCATGAAGAGCCACATGGCCTTGAAGAATAGGCTCCCTTCCCCAAAACTAGGCGGGCAGAAACCAGGGCCTGTCTAGTGAGCGCAGTATTCTATTTGTAAAGAGAGATTTCCTAAAGCTAAACTATGACACAGAAAACAAACACTGAGAGTTGACTGGGACTTCCTTGGTGGTCCCACGGCTGAGGCTCCACGCTCCCAGTGCAGGGGACCCGGATTCGACTATATCCCACGTGCCACAGCGTGCTGCAACCAAGACTCTGTGCAGCCAAATAAATAAGCATTTTTATTTTTATTTATTTTTTTTTTCAAGGGGAATGTCTAATCTTTATTATATTTCTTGTATTGTTGGACAGTTTTTACAATGAGGACATACATGTAGCTTCTGTAACTGAAAAATGACATTTGTAAATACCAGTAAAAATTCAAATGAAGGGATCACAACCATTCCAAGGCTTTTTCTTTCTTCTCCCATCATTAATCACAAAATTTCAAGTAAACATAAGGCACAGAAAATAATAGAACAGACATTCCTGCACCCACCATCCAAATTTAACAGATGTTAACATTTTGCCAAATTTGCTTCAGAGTGTGGAATGAAAATGTTACTGCTATACTTAAAGCTTTGTGCCCTACCTTCAAGGTGGCAATTTTTGGAAGTTGTGCATCATTTACAATCTTTTATCATAAAATAAGGTGCCCATAGACAGTCTTAAGCTTAGTTTTCTCACATTTTGCAGAAGACTGCTTGTAAGAGTGATTACAGACTGCATCCTTGGACCACCTGAAGAGTATTCCATTTCCTATTCATCTCCTGTCACCTCCTACCCTGGTCTTAATGCTATCTCCCTGAACGACCATCTTCTCTGGGCTCTGTGTCCATCCTCTTCCCTCTGTTCCATCTTGACAACTACTGCCAGATTACTTCCTAAACTACAGTTTCTCAGCTTCAGCATTACAGACACTTGGGGTGGATAATTCTTTGTTGCAGGGGGCTGTCCTTTCCATTGTATGATGTTTAACATCATCCCTGTCCTCTACCTACTAGATGCCAGTAGCACCTTCTCCAGTTGTGAAAACAGAAAGTGTATCAGGGGACATCAGAAACCTTGCAGTGCCCCCATCCCTGTGGTGAGCCCCTGTAGACTCACGCCTCCACAGGAGACCCTCCAACACTGGCAGGTAGTTTTGATTCAGTCTCCTTTGGGGTCACTGCTCCTCTCCTCTGGGTATTGGTGTGTGCAAAATTTTGTTTGTGCCTTCCAAGACTGGAGTCTCGGTTTCCCTCAGTCCTCTGAAGGCCTATAATCAAATCCCACTGGCCCTCAAGGCTAGATTCCCTGGGGATTCCCAGTCCCTTTGTCGGATGCCTAGGCTGGGAAGCCTGACACGGGGTTCAGAACCTTCACAACAATGGGTGAACTTCTTTGCTATTATTGTTTTCCAGTTTGTGGGTCACCCACCTGGTGGGTATGGGATTTGATTTTATCGTGATTGCGCCCCTCCTACTGTCTCACTGCCGCTTCTTCTTTGTCATTTTATGTGGGACATCTTTTTTGGTGGGTTCCAGCAGCCTCCTGTTGATGGTTGTTCGACAGCTAGGTACAGTTTTGGTGCTCTCATAGCGAGAGATGAGCACACGTCCTTCTACTCTGCCTTCTTGAACCAGAAGCCTGGCAGGCAGATTCTTAACCACTAGACCACCAGGGAGCCCACACACATAAGCATCAGAGCTGTCCCCACATTGACCTGATTCCGAAACCCATCCACTAAACTACCAGACTTCACACCTCCAAAGGAGGATACAGCTAGAGGCCAAAGTCATTAGAAAACATTATAAAAAATAATGGGACTTGAGTCTGACCTTGAAGGGCAAACAAGTTGAATAGACCAAAACTAGCAGCTAAGACGCATCTTCAGATGTGGGAAAGGATGCACACAGGCCCAGAGGTGAGAATTAGCCTATTTCAAGAAGTCAGTGGAGCAGGAAGATTGATCTACTTGAATGATACAAAGAAGTGAGAAATGAAAGTGAGGGCAGATTGTGACTGGCCTTGAAATCAGGTGGAGCTAGAGGAGATGAAGGAAGAATTTGATTATGTCATGATAGGAAAATGGGAGGCAGTTTGGGCATGGACATGATATCAAAAGTCATAGTTTGGACAGTGGTTCTCAACCAGGATGACTTTTCCCTGCAGGGGACATGTGGCAATGTCCCCTGAAATAAGCATTTTTAAAAATAACTAAGAATTGTTTGAAACATAAAAGAACATGCAAATAAAACACATGATCACCATTTTACAAAATTACAGCAGAAAAAGCAGGAGCAGTAAACTCTTGGGTGGTTAGAACTGGGTTGGTTCCCTTCTCCATCACCTAACAGGGTGGTAACCTTGGTCCGGTTATTAACCATTGACCCTGAGACTCACGTCTGCCTGCAGAGATACAGTGAGTGGTAAGAGGTGATGGAGATGGATGCAAGACAGAGGTCAACATGTCATTTATTTCTCCTGCAGGAAAAGCAGAGTGTGGGAAGGGGCCACTGGACAGGCAAACAGAGGGAAAATAGACAAGAGTGGTTGGGGCAGAGCTAATTTTTTTTTCCCACTCAAGTATGAATTGAGGGTTCCAGGCCGCAAGTGTAATGAAATTATTGAGAAAATAAGTCTGTTGTGCCAATGACTAGTCCTGGTGACGACTTCACCACTTTTGCATCACTATGGCCAAGACAACATTTCCACCATCCTCTTGGGAAAAAAAAAAAAAAATCAGCTATGTAGATATGTCTATTTCTGTAGTCGTTCACAAAAAAGTCTGCCTTATGAAGCTACTGCATTTATAAGAGACCCTCCACATACAAGCACACAGAGATTAGTGTGTTAAAAAAAAAAAAAAAGTACCTGTTTTCATGAGCTTTAAACTCAGACAGGCATGTTAGGGAATCACAGTCAAAAAACCTTACAACCTCTTCATCTCCAGCCACTGCGAGGACAGATTCCTAACAGAGGGGAAAATAAAACACACATTAACACCCAGAATGTCATCAACAACTCTGACCATCACCATATACACTCAGCTCCCACCATTGACTTCCGATCACTTACTGAAAGAAATGTAACAGAAGACACTCTCCTTTCATTTGTGATGGTGCCACTGACGGATGCAGTGTCGAGCTGATAGACGTCTATTCTGTTCAGTATGACAACTACGTATTTCTCTCCTTTTGGCGACCATTCCACTATGTGAGCACCTGTAAGTTACAAGAACAAAGCTGTTGTATTTCACAGATAAAAAAAGAAACTGATCAGGGGTCATAAAAAAAAATACCAAATATTTACACTGTGCACTTTCACATCCATTATCCCATTAAACCTTCACAGCAAACTTATGATGCATATTTTTGTTAAATTTTAGACAAGGAATTGGTTTGAAGAATCATTAAGGTCATACAGTTCATAGGTGGCAGAGCCATGCCAAAAATCCCAATAGAAAGAGGAGGGGAAAAAAGTGACCTAAGGCCTATGCTCTCAGAAATAACTGTAGGTGTGCGGACACGAGAACTTGTGTGTATACACATTCACAGCCTATCACATTTTCAAATGCATTCTAAACACTCACTTTAGGCTTCCCTGGTGGCTCAGTGGTAAAGAATCCACCTGACAGTTCAGGAAACATGGGTTCGATCCCTGATCTGGGAAGATCCCGCATGTCTCAGAGCAGCCAAGTCTGTGTTATTGAGCCCTCATGCCTTAGAACCTACGCTCCACAACAAGAGAAGCCACTGCCGTGGGGAGCCTGCACGCCACAGCAAAGAGCAGCCTCCCATCGCTGCGACTAGAGAAAAAGCCCTCGCGATGACCAAGATCCAGCACAGCCAAAGATGAAATTTAAAGAAAGTCAAAAAACACTCACTTTGTTTTATGTTTTTTATGAATGCCGATCTTCCTTCCACAAGATTCCATGTTCTGCAAAACAGGAAGCTCATTTACCACATGATCACTGACTGACCATGTGTAAAGCTAAGTTTAATGAAGACACAAACGAACATTTACTACATGGCCATTCAGAAGAACTACCTTCTTTCTTATGGCAATGCCCGAAATATTTCTTATCAAGCAAGATTAAAACTCGCTCTGTTCCCACAGTCCTTTCCTCTGCTGAGTTCACTGTATTTTCAAAAGGCTTCCCTTCCTAAAATTCCTCTTTATATAAGACCCCTCTCTACTCCACAGCTGACGATTGCAATGTAGCATGTGTGTTTGAATTTAGAGCTTTTCATTTCCCCCCGCCTTTCCTTATGAAAAGGTTCATAAGCGTTCAGCTTTACCCTGGTGTCTGACAATGGCAGACAGTATAGAAACAGTACCAACACCAACTTCCTTGGTGGCTCAGATGGTAAAGAATCTGTGTGCAATGCAGGAGACTTGAGTTGGGAAGATCCTCTGGAGAAGGGAAAGGCCACCCACTCCAGTATTCCTGCAGGACAGCTACTCACAGGGGCGTGGGCTCTTAAATTTGAAGACCAAAGTCCACAGCTTAGTAAAGGTGCTCCTGGGCCTTCATGACTCACCTCAGTGTCTTATCTGTACCCACAGACAGGGCCAACTTGCCAGATGGGTGAATGGAAAGGAAGGTCACATGTCCTCTAAAAGGAAACCGACAGTTAGCCCCCAGCTTGACTGGCACCTGGAGAACACTGAGAGCAGGCGGGACTCACTTGTGAGCTCTGATCGACTTCAGGCACTCCCATCTCCTTGCGTCCCAGACACAGATGAGGCCGTCCTCGGCCCCGCTGATCAAGTGCCTGTTGCCATGGAATTTCAGGCAAGTGATCGTGCCTGTGGAAAAACCAATCAACGGTCTCTGTTACGTGTACTCACGTCTGCAGCTGCAGTGCCAAGCCAGCCACAGACCTTTCGTGACTGAATGAGCATGGCCATATTCCAGTAAACCTGCATTTATAGAATCAGGCCATCAGCCCAGATTTGGCCTGCAGACTGCTGACTCCTCTGGCTGCAAAGTCTAAATATTTATATTTTGTCCTTTTCAGAATAGAATATGAACCCCTGAGTCAGTGCTGTCTCTGCACAAATCCAGATCGATTCTTCACATGGCTCTTTATACTGAAAGTCAAAGATCTGTGAGGAATAACTGTGCACACACCCCCTCTAAAAACCAAGAAAAATATGTGGGCCTATGTACTCCTCACAGTGGGAGACTCTAGCCATGTCTACCCACGTCTTCCTCCTTCACTCTTGTCTTATTTCTTATTTTGGAAATGCTGTTTTCCCGTATCTTCTACTACTTCTGCCCATGATTCTACCTGTTACCTGGAAAATAGCTTATGTACTACCAGCTGTTTGAAAACAACACTTGTATAAGAAATGAAAGAAATCAAGAATCCTGTTTCATTCATCCCCTATCTAAACTCTTCCCAGGTCAAACTCTGTCTTGAGGTTGAACATCTGTGCAGACCAGGTACAGACCAGACTTGTTCAGCTTATGTCTCCAAGCCCAAGGGAGGGAGAAGCCTTCCTTGTATGAACTGGGACTAGGAGACAGAGGAAAAGGAATGCACACTTAAGTCACCCAAAGCTGAGCTGCTTCCGAAAAGCAAGACACTTGTCAAAGTAGCTAAGGACTATCTCACAGGGCACTTAAGGAGGACACTGATCACTCCAAATTTCTGCTACGAACAAACAGCAGACTCTTGGCTGGCAAGAACCTCTGAAATAGATGAAAGGTAGTGTAAACAAAAAGGGTATTTGTCTTATCTGCCTTTTGTTGCAGAAAACTACTTTCCTCAGGCAAGTTTTTCCTAACTGAGCACCTGAGTAAGAGGCTCTACTGTCCTGAGTTCTTCCTTCCCCTTCTTCTCCTGGAGCACACGTGAACCCCCTCCCTGTCTGTCGCCTGGAAAGACGCAGTGACAACAGCATATGATGCTCAACACTAGGGGCTTCCCCCTCGGCTCAGCTGGTAAAGAGTCCGCCTGCAATGCGGGAGACCTGGGCTCGATCCCTGGGTTGGGAAGATCCCCTGGAGAAGGGAAAGTTACCCAGTCCTGTATTCTGGCCTGGAGAATTCCACGGACTATACAGTCCATGGGGTCGTAGAGAGTTGGACACAACGGGGCGACTTTCACTTTCACTTCACTGGGGAATAAATCACCTGTTGGGTCTGTCTGTCCCCCAATCCTGGTGCTATCCTGCTCAACTTCACCATCAATGTGAAACCCCAGCTGTGACTAGGGGATCACTCCTCCTGACCTCCTCCACTCCAATAACCTCCATCTCCTTGCACTCCAGTCCCTCACATGGCTATCCCCTGGAGCTTTTCCACAGTAAATCTCCAGCTCTAAGAATCTATCCCCTGACCGCAACCTCTCACTGTTCCAGCCCTTCCTGGCCTTCCTCCACTCACGCTCGCCTGCTTCATGTTCTGGAGATCTGCAGATCCTTGACACCCTACTCTCTCTAGGCCAACAACCTATTCTTTGTCCAAAACCCTCTGTTCCCATGTAAATCAATCCTTCTCTCCAACACACCAAGTAACTTTCCTTTGGCTACAGAAGTGTGTATAGCCTACTGCAAGCAGATGTCCATCGACAGCTTCCGACTCCAGCAGGCAGGCTCTCTGCTGGTTCTCGGCGTCTCTCCCACACTCACACTGCCAGCACCTTCCTCAGGCCTGCACTGCTCTCTGCCCCCATTCAATCCCAACCTCCTCCACTCGGGGTCCCCTGGGATCTGACCCTACTGCCTCTCCAGCCACCCCAACCTCCCTGTCAGCCTTCTCAGAACACCGAGCGCCTTACACGTCCCCAGGCACACCAACAGTCAAAAAAGCACAGGCTGCAGCTGCACGCTCAGGTTTTGGTTTTAGCATTTTGCGACCGTGGGCAGTCCTGTGACACCTCTGAGGCTAGGCTTCCTCTTCTCTGAACTGAAGCCACAGCTGGCCTCTCCTGGCACAGCGCTGGGCACCTGGCCCTCTCCCAGAGTCAGCTTCTCCCATGGCACGGTCACTTGTGCCCCTTGCACGGCCTGCCCTGCCCTGAGCATCCTTTTCTCCATCTTGCCAGTTTCACCTGCCCAACAACTGACCTCTTCTTATAAAACAGTTGATTTAATGTCATTTTAAGGAAGCTTTCAATGAAAACTTGCTTCCTCCTTCTGCCCCACTAGACTGAGTAAAGTGTTTCCATTCTGGCCCGATACAGACTGTGAATAATGTAAGGATAAAGAACCACATTTTGTCCACTTCTGTATTTCCTAGCACAGATTCTGCTCATGAGACACTTATGAATTGTTCAGCTGAAGTCGAACCATAAAGTAGTAATGCCTCAACACTGTTATCTGAAAGGCCACGATTTTCTTACCATTGTGATGCATGAGCGCCCCATGGTCGACTTTCTTTTTCATGTCGTAAATGTGAATGGTTTCATCTTTGCTCCCTGTGACTACAAAGCGGCTGTTGACAGCCACCGCTGATAAGGAGGCAGTGTGGGCGTGGTGGGTGAAGTCGGCCACAGGAGCCCATCTCTGCTGTAGGGAAAAGCACGTGGTCAGTGAGTGCCACGGTCACATCACAGCTCCCTACAGAGAGGTAAGTGGCTTCATGATCCATGAAAACTGAATGGATTCTACGAACGGAGAAAAGACAGGACAGATTCACAGAATTGAATAAAGAAGGGACAGTAAAAGAAGGGGAAGGCAACACTGAGCACCATGACTTTAAAAACAATTACGAAGACTGGACTGGGGCTTCCCAAGTGACTCAGCAGTAAAGAATCCACCTGCCAATGCAGGAGATGTGGGTTTAATCCCTGGGTCGGGAAGATCTCCTAGAGGAGTAAATGGCAATCCACTCCAGTGTTCTTGCCTGGAAAATCCATGGACAGAGGAGCCTGGCAGGCTACAGTCCACGAGGTCACACAAAAAAAGACACGACTGAGCGACTGAGCACATTTACGGACGAAGATTGGGCTACAGGGACTTTAAAATCTCATCCAATCCCTTAACTCCTCAGCAGGTTTACTTATCCGTGAGCCTCCATACCGTTCATTCACTCAAATGTCCAAATTTTGATTTGAATTTATTCACTCAAACACTGAATGACTATTACGTGCTTGGCACCATTTGACACAGTGAACGAAACACACAGAGCAGTGAACAAGAGAAACAAAAGCACGTATTCCAACGGAGCGTCATTCTGTAGGAGTGACAAGACAGTATGATATCACACAGAGCACGTATCTATATAACAACAAGACCTATAAAGAAAAATAAATAGTATTTGCATTAATATCAATATAAGCTCTGGAGAATGACCAATAATGAGGTCTCAAGACCTCTACGCTTGCTGCGATGTAACTCTCAGATTGAACGAATGTGATTTGCTCAGTGCAAAGAATGACTGCTGAATACACACACATATCCTGCCTCCCATAAAAGGACATACATCATGAAGTATTAGCAAAATGAATAAACCAAGGAAGAAATAAATTCACCAAATTTGTTCAAATACACTTAGGAAGTGTTATAAATTAATTCCTAAAAAACGACAGCAAAATAGTCCTTCTGTCAATCAGGACAGAATAGCCCTCTTTTGAGTAAAGGTGCAACATTCCTGAGGGGCTGCTGTGGCCATAAATCAGAGAATAATCTTTGTCTGTACATCTTACAGAAGGAACATTCATCATCGGGGCTACTGCCTGAATAGCTTTAGAGGCAGTACTAGGTAATAGTTAAGAGCTTTGAGAGAGAGGGGAGGGAGGCTCAAGAAAGAAAGGATATTCATGTAACTATGGCTGACTTGCGGTCTTGTAGGGTAAGATCCAACACAATGTACAGCAATCTTCCTCCAATTAAAAAATAAATTAAAAAAAGAGCTTCAAGCATTGGAGACAGCTTGAAAGGTGAGTCCCAGGTCAGCCAATTATTAGCTCAGTGGCCTTGAACAAGCAGCTTAACCCATCTCAACTTCTGGATTCTCATCTGTAAAAGGGGGACAACTGCATCTGCCTCAGAGGGTTGCTGTGAGGATGACTACGTGTCTGCAACATGGAAAGCGCCGTTATTACAAACAATAACACCATCAGTAGCGTCATCTTCTGAGTGTTCAGACCACGTCACCTTTCAACCGGAGGCAGATGAATAACCAGAGTACACAACAAAATAAACAAAAGCAATTTAACTAAGCTACATACTTCCAATTTTCTGGTTAACTCAAAACTGACACCACAACATCTTCATAAAGAAGTACTCAATAATTTCTAGGAAATTATCTAAGGAAGTCCTTTAGAGGGAAAACACAGTACTGGGCTAAAAATTAGATCTTATTTCTAGTAGGAAATTTCTGGGTATTTCCTAACTACCTGTTTGAGCACTCCCAATTTACTTAACTTTTATATTACTACACGTAGTAAAATACTGAACATTTTTGGTGGTCTTGAGTCTCGTCAGACTCTGCAACCCCGTTTTCTGTAACAGGACAAGCTCCAGGGGGGTCTGTAGGCAAGAATACTGGAGCGGATGGCCATTTCCTTCTCCAGCGGATCTTCCTGCACAAGAGACTGAACTCTCGTCTCCTGCACTGGCAGGCGGATTCTCTATCACTGAGCCACCAGAGAAGCCCACAATACTTACCATACTTTGTTGTAACCTTTTCTCTACGTTACTTGCCTTCCTCATCATCTCCCTACGTGGTTAAGCTCTCCAATGCAGAATCCATACGTATGGCTTCTTCGCACCTTCACTGCAAGTAATGGTCCCCACTAGAAGGGCCCAATAATTAACTGGTGTCCTTTTACCAACGAAGCGTTTACCTGAATCCAGCGCGAATAATTTGCTAAAATTCCAGGACAAAAACTCAGGGAAAGAGCGAACTGTTCTTTCAACTTATAGGAACGACTCTTAAATTCATAACCGACGGCCCACAGGCCCGTTTGCAGAAACGCAAACTTGCTTTGTGCGCCGTAGTCACGACGTTCACTACAAAAGCCAGATGCCACGTCTTACTAAATGCCTTCTCCATGCTTCAAAAGGCTAAGTATATTCTTAGTATATGTTCTAAGAATATTCTACGTGTATATTCTAAGTATACTCTAAGTCTCTTGAGTTTCATTCATCGATGAAACCCTAACACAGCAGACAATGTGGTCCTCTGAGGTGCTGTTTACCTAGGCCGCTGGGAACCAGGCCTGACGCCCCGCCTCCCCACCACCCGCGGTCCCTGCGCGCGCGGGCTCTCACCTCGCAGTGGCCGTCGCCCTCGGGCTCAGGGTGTACAGCGAATCCAAAAAGGACCTGCTCGTAGCATCCAGCAACCACCTCCATCCAGCGGCGAACGCGTCTCCTCCTCAGCGAACCTGACGCGGCGCAGGGCGGAAGTGACGAAAGCGGATGCGACGGGAAGGAGGGTCCTTCCCGGTCGGCGCTCAAGTTACGTCAGGCCTGTGGGGCTGCCTTTTAGATGCCTGCATCCATGATGGAGGTGGGGGGGCGGGTGGTTTCCGGCGGATCAGACGGAATTTCTAGACGATCAGGCGGAATTTCCAAGGAGGGAGTAAAGAGGGACGCCCCTTGACGAGGTTGCTCATTTCAAGGAGTGAAAAAAACCTGGGGGCCAGCAAGCATTTTCGAGGGAGCCTTGCGCTAGGCGCTTCCGAGGCGAGTGGGCTAGACAGCCTCTGCGGAGGCCCCCCGTTTCCGGGGCGTCTACGGAAGGGGCGGGCACTTCCGGTCAGGGCGGGAGTCGGAGAGCGCGCCCGGCGCAGCCGCGAGATGTGTGTCTGTGGATTTCGGGCTGCGATGGCGAGTAGGGAGTTATGTCTCCTACTTGTGCTGGAAGCCGTTTCTCGCGCTCATTCTCTGTAACTGGAGGAGGAGGGGTGACCTTTAGGGTTCGCCTTGATCGGAGGGGTCCGGTTCCCGCGCTCCCGCCCGGGCCGCATAATCTCGCCCAGCACCTTTTCTTCCTTCTTGGTTATGACTTGACGAACCCTTAAGGACTCGTCGGCCAACGTTGTGGCACATTCCTGAGAAGGACAAGGACCCTTTACCCGAGGGGAGTAAAGACAGTACTTGGAAGATGACGGGTCTAGTCATCCTTGGTGAGTTTCCGGAAGGGAATCTCATTTAATTTCTTTTCACCACCTTTCCCGAGTTAGCTGCAAAGTCAAACGGTAATAAAAGCCAGTATGAGTTGCTCAGTCGTGTCCGACTCTGTCCCGTCTCCTGTGTCCATGGGATTCTCCAGGCAAGAATACTGCAGTGGGTAACCTTTCCCTACTCCAGGGAATCTCCCGACCCAGGGATCTAACCCAGGTCTCCCGCAATGCAGGCGGATTCTTTACCAGCCGAACCACAAAGGAAGCCCAAGAATACTGCAGTGGGTAGCCTTTCCCTACTCCAGGGGATCTTCCCAACCCAGGGCTCGAACCCGGGTCTCCCGCCTTGCAGGCAGATTCTTTACTGTCTTGAGCCGCAATGAAAGCAAAGATAGTCGTAGTTTAGATTTGAGATTTTCGTGAAATATAAAGATTCAGAGATGTGTCAGAAAGGACAGCTTCGTACAGACTTCCAACAGAGTAAATATCGGAGCGTAAATGACGCTTACTCCTTGGAAAGAAAGTTATGACCAACCTAGATAGCATATTCAAAAGCAGAGACATTACTTTGCCAACAAAGGTTCGTCTAGTCAAGGCTATGGTTTTTCCTGTGGTCATGTATGGATGTGAGAGTTGGACTGTGAAGAAGGCTGAGCGCCGAAGAGTTGATGCTTTTGAACTGTGATGTTGGAGAAGACTCTTGAGAGTCCCTTGGACTGCAAGGAGATCCAACCAGTCCATTCTGAAGGAGATCAGCCCTGGGATTTCTTTGGAAGGAAGGATGCTAAAGCTGAAACTCCAGTTCTTTGGCCACCTCATGCAAAGAGTTGACTCATTGGAAAAGACTGATGCTGGGAGGGATTGGGGGCAGGAGGAGAAGGGGACGACAGAGGATGAGATGGTTGGATGGCATCACTGACTTAATGGACGTGAGTTTGAGTGAACTCCGGGAGTTGGTGATGGACAGGGAGGCCTGGCGTGCTGTGATTCATGGGGTCGCAAAGAGTTGGACACGACTGAAGCTCCCTACCGGTGAATATGACTATGGGAGGTTGAAACATACGTTGCTGCGACTTTTGTCAACTCACCCCCATCCCTTTTAGACTGTGGTACAGGCCTGTAGCGCTTAGCCTCTTGTCTCTGAGGACGTTTGTTCACCGATGTTCTGAATCGTCAGTACGTGTTTAACTCGGATTTGTTTTAATCGATGCTGGTTTGGGTCTTGTACAAATGAGGTTATTTTGGTTGTCATTTCAGCACAAGGAAAGCCTTCTGCGCGCTTTGGCGTCTGTACATGTTGGGACTCCTCAGGCACTGAAATACTGAAGTCCAGCTCATTCTCAGTCTCTTGAAAACTGTGTTCACTGTTGGACAGTACTGGCACAGGTGAGAAAGATTGCAGGTTCATTTCCAGACCCTCCAAGTAACGTGTCACACAAAATCTTTTCTTTCCCAATGTTAGGTGTATATTATACTGCACTGTATTATAGTGTGTAATCCCATTATGTCTTGGGCTTCCCTGGTAGCTCAGTTGGTAAAGAATCCACCTGCAGTGCAGGAGACCCGGGTTCGATACCTGGGTTGGGAAAATGCTCTAGAGAAGGGAAAGGCCACCCACTCCAGTATTCTGACCTGGAGAATTACGTGGACAGTCCATGGGGTCTCAAAGAGTTGGACATGACTGAGCCACTTTTACTTTCACCGTTATGTCTAAGAAAGGCATAGTCTTTAATTGAAAAATATTTTAGTGCTAAAAAGTCCAATCACTTGAGGCTTAACAAGTCCTAGTAGTAACATCAGAGATCACTGATCACCATACAAAATAGACTAATAATGATCAAGTTTGAAATATTCTAAGAATTACCAAAATATGACAGAGGGACCCAAAGGAATCAAATGCTGTTGGGAAGTGGTGCTGATAGCCTTGCTCCGTGCAGGGTTGCCAGAAACTTTGATTTGTGTTTTTTAAAAAAGCTGGATCTATAAAGGACAATAAATTGAAGTACAAAAAAAAAAAAAGGAGATACAGCTGTAATTCCTTCACTTTGCTAGTTATGTTATTATGTTAGTCCCAAATTGTTTTACTTTTTAAATTCTTTTTTTGTATCTTGCTTGTTTTTCTGGTGGCTCTTCTATCAAAGAACAACTAAATCAGAGGCTTGTGAATTGCTGTAGGGGTGTTCCCTGGGCATGGGATGAAGTAAGGAGGACATTTCTTGAAGTCTAATTTTCTTTTTAAATACATGACTCTTTGCATATCTTTATTTAGGGGGAAGTGGTAGTCTCTCATGCAAAAAGAAAAGGAACACTGAATAAAATTGTTTCAGAATCATGTGCTCTATGTATTTTGTTGCTTCAGGAATCCCCCTGGTGCCCCGCCTCATTACCCCAGTGAAATTTCAAATGCTGTTTGTAAAGAATTAGCATTCATTTGAAATTAATTTTAACATGTCATGATAACAGGGTAATTATCATAGTCAGCATCTATTACTATGCTTGTCAATTACAATCTGGTACATGGATTGTCACACTTTTACCTGCTTAAGTATCTGTCACATTTTATTTTTAATTAAGTTTTATTGGAGTGAAGTATGGTAAAGTCACATTTTAGAGAAGAGCCTTGTGGCTTAAGAAAGTCTTCTGCTCCAACCTGGAGACGTTTAGAATAGCGTGAAAACCACAGTGCACGCGACATAAGCGTAAAATGGTTTTTCCTCCTCTTATTTTTTTAATTGTAAAAAGTTAGTGGAGCTAGGCATAGAGCTTAGAAGACCTTGGAGCATCTGGTCCTGGGGCTCCTAACGTGGGAGAATTGATGGATAAGTTTTGGGACTTGTGAATGCCCTGAAATTATACGCAGAATTGTATGCGTTCGTTTATGGAAGAGAGCATTCGTAGGATTTCGTCACATTTTCAAAAAGATTAATGCCTCTAAAGCTAAAATACTCTAATCTGGTCTGAGGATATAAATGGAGAAGTCGGTCCAAAACTCTCCCACAACCACAGAGCTCGGCAGCAGGAGACTGTGGTGTTGCTGCTCCTTTCACTTCTCCTTGGGCTCCAGTGTTGTCTCTTAACGAAGAAGAAAAGTGGTTTTTCTCTGTCTAAAGAAAAACACACAATGCAATATACACCTACTCAAGTGGATTCAAACAGCATACTTCCTGCCAAGCCGCGTGTTCTCTTTCCAAACACAGGGTGGCAAAAGCCATTCAGTCTCATTCTCAGAAAACTGCAATTGCCAAGAAACCACCAACCCCTGCACGATAGGGCTTATTAACTCTAAAGCACAATGGGGTTTCTAGTTTTGCGTTTATATTATTGATGGAAAAGCTTTTTGCGCTTGAGCCAGGCATTGATTTATTCATTCATTCAACCGGTGTTTAGTAAGTACTTGGCTTTGTTTGGTTTGCTAAAGAAAAAAAGCCAGTCTTTGTTTTGCGGGGTGGGTGAGGGTGGTTAGAAGGTCGATATACGGAGCTAAAAGCAGGATACTGTGGAGAGAAATTGGCCTTGTTAAAAACAGGTTCAATGCACGATGCTGGATGCTTGGGGCTGGTGCACTGGGACGACCCAGAGGGATGGTATGGGGAGGGAGGAGGGAGGAGGGTTCAGGATGGGGAACACATGAGAAATAAAGGAATAAAAAATTAAAAAAAAAAAAAAAAAACTCATGTGAGTCTAATGCTGCACTGTTACACTCCTTTCACAGTGTCATAGGTAGCAAGTCTGTTAAATTTGAGGACTACAGAGAGTGCGTCTGCTTGTATTCTCAGAGGACTTTGATCTCCTCTGCATGTAGAGCTCAGGGAGACAGAAAGTGGGCTACTTTCCCTAGACCCAGACCTGAAAGAAATTGTTTCACCTGCTTCATGAGAATAATCAGGTGAACTATGGGAGGTTTGCATTTGAGACTTTTGGAGATCAAAGCAATATTTGTGAACTCTTCCTTGTCACCATCATCTAAAATTCTGCCTGAATGTCCATCTTCGTCTCTGGAGTCTTGCTTATAGCATCTGGCCCCTGCCGTCTTCCTGGGTGGGTGCAACATGCCTTAAAGACTTCCTCGCAAATCCCAGCCTCCTACCACCGTATCACGAAGGGTCAGCTCCCACATTCCTTTCCCGCTACAGCTCCATCTCTCACTCATAGAAAACATTTTCATTGTCTAAAAAAGTCCAAAATAAGAGAAGGAAAAAAGATAATGCTTTTCTGAAAGAATCTTAACTGATAACATGAAGTTTGATTTCTAAGCTGCTACAATATTTAAGAATAGTTTTTTTCTAAAAAATTCAATAAACTGTGAATACAGCAAAAAAAAAAAAAAGAAAAGAAGCAGGCTCCCAGATAACAGAGAACAAACCAGTATTACAGTGTGTGTTGGGTGGGGTCGGGGGGCAGGGGAGGCACAAACTGTTGGGTTAAGATTGGCTCAAGGGTGTATTGTACAACATGGAATATAGCTCTAATAGCTGTTAATGGAAGATAACCTTCAAAATGGTATTAAACATTTTAGGAAATTACTATTTTTTAATGTTTCTTTCAGTTTTCCACTCCTCGCCGCCAATTCTCGTTAACTATGCCCATTGCTGCTGTGCTCTGCTCAGCTGTATCTGAATCTTTGCAGCCCCATGGACTGTTGTCCCCCAGACTCCTCCATCCATGGGATTCTCCAGGCAAGAATACTGGAGTGGGTAGCTGTTAGGAAGCATTTAACAGGAGGCTTCCTGTATGCTGTTTTGGATCTGTCAGGAATTCTCTGTTCCTTATTAATTCCTGAATATTCAGGAATTAGGAGAGGCAAGCCTCTCCCAGGGGGCTGAGGAATCCAGGCATTTCCTTCGTTAGTTTTTCTATACGTTAATAAGTACCCTCTTCCTTTTTATGAACCATATGGTAAAAGTGATTATTTACAACTCTCTCTCTCTTTAATATGGATTGCCTATGTTTTTTAAGTCTGGAATTTTAATCTTTATCTTTGCTGAGAATAACTACAGTATATATGCCCACACTATGTTGATTAAAACACCTTTGCTCCATCGGAGCTTTGGTCCCCGTGTCTTGCTTGCTTTCTGTCTCTCTCAGGCTGTTTCTTTGGAGTGCAGAGGCTCTCTAGTTCACTTTACTGCCCTGGCTTCTAAGACCCTCTGTAGAAGGCGCTCTGTGCCTTCACCCCATCGAGAGGGCGCCTGAGGCCTCCGTGAACAGAGCAAGCCCTGTGCAGGGGCTTTATTGGCTTTCTGCGTAAACCAAGGAATATCAGCCTCTTTCTCTATCCTTTACTTTCTTATTGGCTGACTCCGGACCACCAGGTTCCGGTCCATTAAAGGACCTCACCAAGTGGTGCCCAGAACAGGAGCTTGGTATACATATGCAGATTCGGACGGATGGAGTGACCCCAGGGCCCACTGAGGCCGGTAAGTACTAAGAGATAGGTAAAACGGCTGGAAAACCCCATCACTTTGCTACTTTACTTCATCACTTAAAGTTCAGGGACTTAATAAAACGTATGCTGATTTTTTAGCTAGATTACAAACTGCTATTTCCCATACTGTAATTGGAGAAGAAGCCAAAAGGCAACTAGAGAAATTACTTGCTTATGAAAATGCAAATCAGGAATGTCAAAAAGCTATAGCTCCATTTCGTGAGACAGGGAGTATTACTATTTGAAGGCTTGTCGCAATCTAGGATTAGAAACTCAAAAGATGCAAATGATAGCTGAAACAGTGGTTGCTGCCTTAAGAAAGGGAAATGAAGGATGCTTTACATTTGGAAATAAGAACCATTTAAAAAGGGACTGCTCTAAGAAAGCTAAAAAATATATATATATAAAAATTAAAAAACCTCCAAAAATCTGTCCTCGCTGCTGTAGAGGACTGCATTGGGCCCAAGATTGTAAATCTAAATTTGACATTAAAGGGAAACGTATTCCGAGAAACTCCAAACAGGGGACCCACCCAGGTCCCCTTCAACAAAAACCTGGGGCAAATTCCATCTTTTCCCTCAAACCCTCAACATCGGGAAGTGCTGCTGTTGATATACCAGCTTTGTTTTTAGATAATATGAAGTTAATGAGCTCTATAAATTAAAATTCACGTGAACTGAAAAATATTTAATAATGTTTATTTAAATATAAATATAATTTGAATATAATTGCTAATCTAATTAAGACATGTCTTAAGTCATCAACATTATATAATACTTTTATTATGCCTAGGTTTAAGGTAAACTAAATTTGTCAACAAAAAGGTAACTATATATATAAATGAGATAAAAACTTTTAGATAAACTCTATTAAAATAATTACTTTTTAATAGAATAATCTATTATTATAATCTAAAATAATCTCGGGATTGGTATAACTTAAATTTCTAGAGCTGTACTGAACTAAATAATACAAGTTTATTAAATAACTAGGTCATTTCCAAAATAAGATTTTAAAACATTAATTACTAAACATTAACTTCCTCTTACAAAAAGTTTTTCTTACATAAAAACTAGAGATTTCAAACTATTAATATATAATGTATAATATATATATAATGAATATATATATCGTAATATGATACAATTAATATACTCACCAATCTATAAAATGCTAATATACAAGACACTTCATAGTTGCTAAAAAAGGTAAGATAGATGCTTTTAATAAAAAGATGTAAGATGTGACAAACTCAGATATACATTCCACATTTTTCCTAGAGGCCACTGTTCATTTAACAAACAATACAATTATTAAAATAACTTGGAAGAATGAAGAGCGTACTTGGACAGAGCAGTGTGGCCCCTCACGAAAGAGAAATTACAGGCGGCTAAGGAACTTATAGATACACAACTAGAATTAAAGCATATTGAGGAATCTTGTTCTCCTTGGAACTCTCCTATTTTTGTTATAAAAAAGAAATCTAACAAATGGCGTCTCCTAACAGGCCTCTACCCATCACACAAGGTATTAAGCCTCGCGGTTTACAACCTAATGCTTTTATTTGGGCCACACCTCTTCGCGGTGAGGCTACACAAAACATTATAACTCACTTACTAGCTTGTTTTACAGTAATGGAAACTTCTAGTTCCATAAAAACAGACAATGGCCCTGCCCATATTTGTAGAGACTTTAAACAATTTTTACAATATTTTTCTATTAAACATATTACAGGTATTCCTTATAACCCACAGGCACAAGACAGAGTCAAACACATCACACACTAAAGTTACAAATACAAAAAATTTTAAAAGGGGGAATACACAAGGTGCGCTACTGTCTTAACTAAAGCAGACTTTACTAGATTCCAACATAAGATATTTTCTAAACCTATAACTATCGTTAATACAGCTTTATTTGTTTAAAATTTTTTTTAACCTCTTCAGAAGATTCAACCCAAGGGGGGCCCCAGCATTCAAAATGGAGATGAAACAACAAGACCCCCAGGAAGAAGAAATTCTGATACAGGCTATGTCCGCTCTAAAGATCTCCAGAAAGCACCGCCCTCAGCGGCATCACCCCTATTATCTCCCCACTTGGGGACAAATAAAAACCCTTACTAATCGAGCTGAAAATTTGGTCTCTCAATAGGGATTGCCTGGGAATCCTGAATACATTCTGGCAATGCTCAGTCTTTTGGCCTGTACCACCCACCCCCCCACCCTTCCCCCCCGACCCCCGCTCAAGCTCAACTAATCCCCAACCCACCTCTATTACAGGTGGTCGAATGAGCAGAGAGAGGACCAGTCGTTTCAGCTAATGACTACATATGCCCCCTCCCTAGTACGTGAAGGAGCCATCACACCCTGGGGAGGAAGGAAAACTAATTAACATTTCTTTAGGCTATGAAGTCTTTTCCCTGTTCAAGGGCCCAGCAGTACTACGCATAAACAACAAACTTGGGTTTTTGTCCTGCCTCCAAAAGAAGCCCTTCCGACGTAGCTTGGGTTATTTACTGTGAACCACGTTTACACTACTGAAAAGTTAGCTGCTAAGTCGCTTCAGTCGTATCCAACTGTGCGACCCCATAGACGGCAGCCCACCAGGCTCTCTGTCCCTGGGATTCTCCAGGCAAGAACACTGGAGTGGGTTGCCATTTCCTTCTCCAATGCCTGAAAGTGAAAAGTGAAAGTGAAGTCGCTCAGTCGTGTCCAACTCTTAGCGACCCCATGGACTGCAGCCTACCAGGCCCCTCCATCCATGGGATTTTCTAGGCAAGAGCACTGGAATGGGTTGCCATTGCCTTCTCCGCTGAAACGTTAGGGAAAGAACAAAAAACATTATGTAAAAGGTTACTTATGAAACATTACCATGACAAAGGATTTCTTGGCTGGCTTAATGGTGGAATGGCACTCCCCCCGCCCTCCTTGAACTGCCCTGGATAAACACATTGAGCCTGAACAATGGGACATTTGGAAACTTGCTGCAAACACCGAAAAATTTGGAACTTGGACCGGACATTTCACAGAGACCTGTCGTGGTCATAGTAACTATCTCTTTTGCTGTAATCGGTCATACTTTATACAAGCCCATGTCCCACTCCCTTTTGTTATAGCTATAGGAAGTTTACAATTTAATAAGACTTTACGTTCCATAACTTGTATTAATTGCAAACTATATACTTGTCTTGCTATTGCTACTGCTAAGTCACTTCAGTTGTGTCCAACTCTGTGCAACCCCATAGATGGCAGCCCACCAGGCTTCCCCGTCCCTGGGATTATCCAGGCAAGAACACTGGAGTGCGTTGCCATTTCCTTCTCCAATACTTAACTCCTCTATTTATTTTAGCTACTCAATTTTGTGTTGTGCCTGTTCAATCATAGTGCCTACAACTGGGTACAAATCAAATTTCATTTACAAAATATACATGATAATGCCTCTCTGAATGTACATTTACTGCAAAAAGGAAATCTTTAAAACTTTTTCTAAAAATCTGCCCTCTTCCCCTAATTTGGAAACTTTAGCTGAACAAATTATCCGGCTAGACCCACGAAGATGGTTTCAAAGTATTACCACTATCGGGTCTGGAACTGTAACTTTGGTGATTGTCTTGATAATTATATTTGTTGTTTACCGTCGCCTTTCTATAAGGTTGGTTAATGCTAACCAAACTCATTGGGTCTGGATGTTTGTTTTTTTTTTTAAGAGTATAATAAAATAGGGGGAATTGTCAGGAAGCATTTAACAGGAGGCTCCCTGTGTGCTGTTTTGGATCTGTCAGGAATTCTCTGTTCCTTATTAATTCCTGAATATTCAGGAATTGAGAGGCAAGCCTCTGGCGGGGGGGGGGGTTGGGGGGGGGGGGGTGGTGCTGAGGAATCCAGGCATTTCCTTCGTTAGTTTTTCAATACTTGATAAGTACCCTCTTCCTTTTTATGAACCATATGGTAAAAGTGATTATTTACAACTCTCTCTCTTTAATATGGATCGCCTATGTTTTGTAAGTCTGGAATTTTAATCTTTATCTTTGCTGAGAATAACTACAGTATGTATGCCCACACCATGTTGATTAAAACACCTTTGCTCCATCAGAGCTTTGGTCCCCATGTCTTGCTTTCTCTCTCCCTCTCTCTCCCTCTGTCTCCCAGGCTATTTCTTTGGAGCACAGACGCTCTCTGAGTTCACTTTCCTGCTTAGGTGTCTAACACCTTGCGAAGGTGCTCTGCGCCGTCACCCCATCGAGAGGGCGCCTGAGGCCTCCGTGAACAGAGCAAGCCCCAGGCTTTCTGTGTAAACCAAGGAATATCAGCCTCTTTCTCTTTCCATTACTTTCTTATCGGTCAACTCTGGACCACCAGGTTCCGGTCCATTAAAAGACCTCAACAGGTAGCCATTTCCTTCTCCAGGGGATCTTCCCAACCCACGGATTGAACCCATATCTTTGGCATTACAGGCAGATTCTTTAGCCCTGAGCCATCATGGAAGCCCCGACAATTATTTTTAATTTCAGGCAATTTACAGCAGTGGCTTAAACGAGATTTCTTTCTTAAGACAAAGGCTTTTAGAGGCAGGTTGGTCCAGTGCTGGTACAGGGAGTCTCCAGTCATCAGGGACCCTGACCTGTTTGCTCTTTAAGATCCTGTGTTTGGTTGTGTGACTTCCCCTTTGATATCACTCATAGGCCAGGAGAGATGCAGAGGTCTTTTGGTTTCATCCATCACATCTGTAATCTCAGCTCTCGACCTGTGAGAAGGGCAGAAAACGACAGCAACAAACACCTTCCAGCTAAGCAGACTCCCTCTGCCCACGAAGCTTTCCTCAGCCCCCTTGTGATGGTGCTATTTACATCTTATTAGCTCGACTTTGGCCACCTGGCCACAAGGCACATTGCTACTTCGAAATAAAATCTAGGTTCTATTATTAAGGAAGAAAAGGAAACTGGATATTGGGTGGCCCCTAAGTGTGTGTGCACAGCTGCTAATCAATAACATCTCCCTTGAACACACAGGGAAATCAAATTACTAAAGTATCAGCTCCACTGTGGCACCAATGCCAGGCACCTGCGTTGTGTATAGGAGGGGCTCAGTAAATGATGGGTGAATGGTTGAACGATTAGAATTCATCATGATGATTATTTTTCACATTACAGGTAAATAGAAACTACATTAAACATTTGAATGGGGCTTCCAAGGTGGCCCTAGTGGTAAAGAATCCACCTGCCAGGAGACATAACAGACTTGGGTTCGATTCCTAGGTCAGGAAGATCCCCTGGAGGAAGGCATGGCAATGCATTCCAGTTTTGCCTGAAGAATTCCATGGACAGAGGAGCCTGGTGGGCTACAGCCCAGAGGGTCACAAAGAGTCAGACACAACTGAAGCGATCTTAGCATGCACACAAGCATTTGAATAGTGGGCTCGTTATTAACAAGTTAACTAGTTATTAACAAGCCATTTCCATTAACAAGGAAATGGCCAGGCCCTATGTGTCCCTGTTTAGACTCAAAAGTTATTTTCTTAGGTTTTGACATTTTGTGTAGACTGGTTGCTCAAAGTGCGTGGAAACTGGCAGAACCTCAGGCTCCCCTCCAGATAGAATTCAAACCCACATTGTAAACACACTCAGATAATTTGAATGGGCCTTAAAGTTTAGGAAGCAGTTTGTTGTGCTTTAAAAAAACTACTAACTTACAGAGATATTTCTTTGAAAATTTTTCCATAGTTGCATTAAGCTATGGGTGTGTGTGTGAGATAGCACCACTTCTGTGGTTAGGGTGTGTGTGAGAGAGAGAGAGCACTTCTTCCCACCAGCTGGTTAGCGGCGGGCGGGGTGTGTGTGTGTGTGTGTGTGTGTGTGAGAGAGACAGCACTTCTGTGGTTGGTGGGGGTGTGTGTGTTGGTTAGGGGTGTGTGTGTGTTGATTAGGGGTGTGTGTGTGTTGATTAGGGGTGTGTGTGTGTTGGTTAGGGGGTGTGTGTGTGAGATAGCACTTCTGTGGTTGGCGGGGGTGTGTGTGAGAGAGAGAGAGCACTTCTTCCCGCCAGCTGGTTAGGATGCTGATTTCAGCCTGCAGTGGGCGTTTAAAGGAAAGTCCACTGGACGCTGATTCCAGTGGTCATTCTTTGCAGATAACTGAGGAGAGAAACAGCAAATTGTAGTCTTTGTCTTAAGCTTTTAATGATTAAAAGTGACTCCCTTACACATTATTGTGTGGGGGCTGGAGACTTCTGTGTGCTTCGTAGTTGCCCACCACACACTCCCTTTCTGCCCCAACCTCCCCTTTCTGACAGCTTCCCAGGATCTGACAGTTGGGGGAGGAGGCAGGCAGCTCAAAGCCCACCCCACAGTTTGCAGGGGCTCCTCCAGGTGACTCCAATACACTCCTGCCTGTCCGCACCCACTCCTTAACCCACCTGAAAGTCAAGGAATTAATTACCTGGCAGGAATGGTCACTGCAGGTATTTCTGAGGCAGCTGGTAGTGCTATTAGTGGGCTTGAGAGGGTTTAGACCAGGGGCTGGGATCTTTGATGCGGGGGTTAGAACTGTGGATTCCCAGTCCTTTTATCAAGGGTCTGGATAAATGGCTGGACAGGAGAGTTTTGCAGGTTTGGGCTCAACTCAACAGGATACTTATTACTGGTATTGGCAAAGGTGCGCCGATTTTTCCTGTTCTGAATGAAAAGGCTGATAGTGTTCTGTTTTGTAACACAGTTTGGCAATTGACAAACTACCGCTTTGGAAATAGGTGTTCTTAGTGAAAGCGGACACCCTCCTTACTTGGAGAAAGAAGAATCGAGTCCTAGGGCTTTGAGCGATTCTGCCTTGGCTGTTGATGTCCTTTCCCTCTTCTCCCCGCTGCTCTTAGAGTGAAGCCAGACTTCCCATCCTGCCAGCCTCACCCCTTCGGCAGCCGGTACGAGCAACAGCAGGGCGGTTACCCTCCTGGCTACAGCTCTGGCCGCGGGGCGGGTGGAAATGGACCCAACCTTTATTCTGCGTGTGAGACCTCTGGACACCCCTCTGAGACTTCGCTTCCACCCAAGGTATCTCTCCCTGGCATAGATACTGCGTTGGGCGCGTGTCCGGTATGGGGACATCTTTTTCCTTTCTCCATGCCCTGGAGAAATCCCCTTGAATTTCCCTCAGCCTGGATTCTGCTCCCTGATATGTGTGTGTGCTGTGTGCTTAGTCACTCAGTCGTGTCCGACTCCTTCTGACCCCATGGACTGTAGCCCGCCAGGCTCCTCTGTCCATGGGATTCTCCAGGCAAGAATACTGGAGTGGGTAGTCATTCCTGTCTCCAGGGGATCTTCCCGACCCAGGGATCGAGCCCAGGTGTCCTGCGTAGTGGGCAGATTCTGTACTGCTGAGCCACCGGTGCCTGTAGAGAGGAATGGTAATAACTTACACTGCCCCTAGAGAGCCCATGGAGTCTGGAGTAACTAACCAAGATCTGTTTGGGGGGTGCTTCCTCACCTGAGAAGATGATGGATTGGTTTACTTTCCTGTAGCCTCTGCGTTTCCTCAGCAGCTACCGTCTGGTCCTTAGCTGAGCCACGGGGTTGGGATGGGATTGGAAGGCCTCGAGGGATATGTGCCCATGGAGACTTTGCAGATTGTCACCCGGAAGGAAGGGCAGAGCTCCAGGTGCAGGTCTGGGTGCAGGGATTGTGGAGTCTGATGCCAGGGTCCTTGCGGTCTGGTTCCTGCCCCCCAGACCCCAGGGGGCCACTTAGATCCCTGAAACTTCAGAGAAGGCAGGTGCCTTTGACCAGTGCTCCTCCTGTGTGAGTTTTCTTCTATGGGCTCAGCTCACCTGTTGCATAATTGTAGTATTTTGTCATTTAAAGTCTCTTTTAAAATTCAAAATAAAATTTGATCAAAAGGGATTTTAGTGTTGTAGATACTACTTTTGAGAGCTAAATTCTTCCAGGAAAGTGTCAATAGCAACCCTTTAAGTAAAAAAAAATTTTTAAACATACTGATTTTCATTGTAGGAAACCACATCTCTAGCTGAAAACCAAGATGAAGATTCACTAGAAGGTAACAGAAGCCTTATGTTTAGTTGAAAACAAAACTAGCCCTTTTCCCAGGTCCCTCATTCACTGAGCTGGCTATAAACGGAGAGATCCTACCAGAAAGTTCCAACGTAGGTCTCCCTCCCTCAGTTTCTGAATTAATTGTTATAAACCATTTCTTCGTTTCTATCATTCTGTTAACTGAACAGATGAAGCAGCACGTTTATTTTTTAGAACCCTGTCTTAGGGATCTGGTCCTGGCTCAGTCCTTGGGGTCATATCCACCCAGGTCCTCAAGCTAGAAACTCAAGACTCGCCCCCCACCCTTCCTCTCTCTTCTGCTCCAAGTTGAATGCATTTCCAAGTACTGTCCATTCGTTTCCAAATTATCTCTTACTTCTGTCCATTTTCTCCATTTCTCCCACCATCTACTCATTGAATCCAGTAGCACTGCTCTTGTAGCTTCAGTTTCTATTTTTAAAGTCTTATCGAAAGGAAACACACCATTTAAAAAACTAACATTAAATATCTGCACTATTTCCTGCTGATGTTTTTTAAAAGCTCTAGTTTTAAGCCATTTCTAATATGTGTCCTGTAAAACTCTATTTTTCTCCCCTATGTATTATTGGCTTGTGCAGATCCAAATCTCCACTTGAATATTGAGGAACTCAACAAAGAATTTATGGTGAAAAGTGAAGAGCTCTACCAATCTCTCATGAATAGCCACTGGCAGCCTCTCGATACGGTATACTCAGAAATCCCAGACAAGACCCCCCAAGAGCAAGATGCTGATTAAGCTACCAACTATCATATTCATTGTGTCTTATTTTGTTTTTGTTTAAAAAAGTTCTCGCAGGAAGGCACTGGATTGTGTGTATAAATACAGATTCTTGAGGGAGTGTAATGTAAATAAACGTTGCCAGCACGTTCACTTCTGGGAGTGTGTTGTATTACATGGGTGCCAGCAGAGGTCACGTCCAGCTTCCTTGGTGGTTCTGGGAAAGAATCCACCTGCCAGTGCAGGAGACTCAAGTTCCATCCCTGGGTCCGGAAGATCCCCTGGAGAAGGAGATGGCAACCCACTCTTGCCTGGAGAATCCTGTGGACAGAGCAGCCTGGCGGGCTGTAGTCCATGGGGTCACAGAGAGTCGGACAAGAGTTAGCAACTGAACAGTAACGACAAAGAGAGGCCACAGAACTATCAAGTTAGACCAGGCTGCACTGCAAGGCGTTTGAAAATAGGTGTCCTAAAACAACATTGTAAATCAACTATATTTCAATTGTAAATCAGCTATAAAACAACATTGTAGATCAACTATATAAAACTATATTTAAAAAAAAGGTAATAGATTTAATATGACATGTGCCTGATCTAAACTGATGGTGGCATTAGCTACTCTGATACACTGAATGATTTGCTGCTTTCTTCTGTTCACAAATGGCCATGTCCCTGGTGGCTTAGATGGTAAAGTGTCTGCCTACAATGCGGGAGACCTGGGTTCAATCGGGAAGATCTCCTGGAGAAGGAAATGGCAACCTACTCCAGTACTCTTGCCTGGAAAATCCCATGGACAGAGGAGCGTGGTAGGCTATACTCCATGGGGTCGCAAAGAGTCGGACACGACTGAGCGACATCACTCACTCACTCTGTTCACAAACAGCCATGTCCCTGGTGGCTCAGATGGTAAAGTGTCTGCCTACAATGCGGGAGACCTGGGTTCAATCCCTGGGTCATCGAAAAGAGTCCGGAGATGACTGAGCGACTTCACTTTCACTTTCACTTTCTGTTCACAAACAGTGCAAGCCTTCTTGCCTGCATCTGGTGTAGAAAAATGCAGATTAGAACGAGATGTTTGATCTCCATCACCAGACCCTCAGGCTCTCTTACAAGAGCACTAGATGATAGAAGACAGTGGAGCTCACCTGTCACAGTTGAGTCCTTAGCATGGAAAGAGTGTGCTTGATCGAAACAGCCTGTCAGCCTTCTGAGACAGAGCACGTGGACCCCCAGTGACACCACTGTGCAACTTCAGTGCATTGGTTGATAAGCACTTTCACTCTGGGGTTTTACTCTTGCAAAACACTTCCACCATCATGCCAAGAAACCCACTCAAACCTAAAGATTAGAGGTCATGTTGGGGGGGAACTGAGGTGCCCCAGTAAACAGCCAACCCACAGCCCCACTCACCTGACATCTTGGACTGTCCGCTGACTGTAACCCCAGATTGATTCCAGGAGAGACCAGCGGGGGAGCCCAGCCCCTAGAGTTGATCCTGTTTTACACGCCAGCCAGGAGAATCCCACGCACGGAGGAGTCTGGTGGGCTACAGTCCACGGGGTCACAAAGAGTCGAATGTGAGTAAGCACACAAAAAGATTACACTATGATTTGACAATGGAGTGAAAAAGACACAAACAAATCAGCATGGCACAAAAAATTTGAATTTCAAGAGTAAATATTTGTTGTTAGAAGAGTGACCACAAATCCATGTTTTCTTGCGTATTTGTTGTCAAGAAATAGCCAGTTTGTTTCACTTACATCCAACTTGCTGCTGCTGCTAAGTCGCTTCAGTCGTGTCCGACTCTGTGTGACCCCATAGATGGCAGCCCACCAGGCTCCTCTGTACCTGGGATTCTCCAGGCAAGAATACTGGAGTGGGTTGCCATTTCCTTTTCCATCTTACATATAAATAAAAGGAAAATGTGATTTAAAAAAGGTGTCTAGGAATTCCCAGACAGTCCAGTAGTTAGGACTCCGTGCTTTCACTGCTAGGGCCTGGGTTCAGTTCCCGGTTGGGGAGCTAAGATCCTATAAGCTTCGTGGTGCAGCCATGAAAAAAAAGTACAGGGGGCTTCCTTGGTAGCTCAGTGGTAAAGAACCCGCCTGCCAATGCAGAGACATGGGTTCAATCCCTGGTCTGGGAAGATCCCATATACTGCAGACCAGCTAAGTCTGTGTGCCCTGACTATTGAGCTTACACTCTAGAGCCTGGGAGCCGCCAACTACTGAAGCCTGCGTGCCCTGGAGCCTGTGTGCCACAAGAGAAGCCACCTCAATGAGAAGCCCATTCACTCCCCAAAACTAGAGAAAAGCCTGTGCAGCAAGGAAGACCCAGCACAGCCAAAAATAAATAACATTAAATATACATATATACATACAAATATATGAAGGAACGAGTGGAAGCTTCCAGCTCAAAAAAATCCTACATAAACACAGCAATTTTTCTTTCCCCCCATTTTATATTGGTGGAAGCTTTTCAAACGGCATTTGCCTAGATGACCCCCACCCCTTGGAAATATTTATTGATTTCATACCCAGATAGGAAAATTTCCATATGTGGTAATGACTACAGCATCAGTAAGTTTCCTACTCATTCAGATTATTTCCCTACCAGCCTGTCCTGTATTTTAAGTCACTCTGTTGCTTTTTGTAGCCATTATCCCCAAAGAATCTGTTAAGGACTGCTTTTTCTTTTCAAACCATCATTCTTCCACTGGGTCATCTGATACACAGCCAACCATGCAGGTGGAAAGCCGAATTCAGACACTTCCTGCTGGGTCCTTTGTGAAAGCCTCCACGGAGTGCTAATCGTGGGGTTATCATGCCTCACCTGCTCAGAGATAACACGTCAAGAACCAGAGTTTCAATCTGTGGCCCTGGCAGTCATCGGTACTTTCCCTCCTCGCTCTTCAAGACCCATTACACCTATTTAGTCAGAGCCTAAGGAAATGAATCTAGAGTTTCCCAGGCAGCGATCTGTGATATGTAGGACACGGTTTACTGCTCTACCCTGCTGCTTTCCCCACTGGTTTCTTCGTGCTCTGGCTGTGGATTTGCTCTGTTCCCCATCCTTTTCTTTTATCCCATTCCCATACTCTAGATAAAGAATATACAGACTTGTCCTTTTCTTTTTTTTATTAAAACATTATTTATGGCTGCGCTAGGTCTTCGTTGCACTTGGGCTTTCTCTAGTGATGGCAAGTGGGGCTACTCTCTTGTCGCAGAGCACAGGCTCCAGGCACAAGGGCTTCAGTAGGGGCCCTTCAGAATGTGGGATCTTCCTGGACCAGGGATCGAACCCGTGTCCCCTGCACTGGCAGGTGGATTCTTAACCACTGGGCCACCAAGGAAGCCCAGATGTTTCCTTTCCATAGTACAATCTTCACCAGGAAATGGTGTTTGAGACCAGTCCAGTCCGTTTCCGTCATTTGGTTTAACGTGAAGGCGCTCCATCGTACTGAGACTCGCCTTACCCATCTGGTCTGTGCAGCTCCAACTCTCAACACACAGCCAGCACAGAATTAAAAACCAAGCAAAGCTGATTTTGATCACTGAACTTTGATTTTGTAAGACGTTAACCTTAGACATTGACAAATTCTCCATACCATTTTGACAACTTTTCTTTGAAGTCTATAAAGTTTTTTAAAAATAAAACATTTTGGAAAGTCATCAGAAACCTTCCATTTTGCCTTCAATACAGTTGATGCCTTGAAGTTCACTGATAATTCACTTTAATGGAAATAAATAGTCTGAAACTCATAAATAATTCAATTTCACTTTGACTCACTTTTTCAGTGATTCACCTAATAGCCTCAACTCCTAATCACATGCTTGAGACTCACTTTTACGGTTTGACACATGATGCTGGCTGTTGGTTTCTGAATTTTGGTTCTTTTTGGAAGAACCCGGTGTGTGTCTGTGTCTGTGTGCTTGCTTTCAATTGTGTCCAACTTTCTGTGACCCCATGAACCGCAGCCCACCAGGCTCCTCTGTCCCTGGGATTCTCCAGGCAAGAATACTGGAGTGGGTTGTTATTTCCTTCTCCAGGGGATCTTCCCAATCCAGAGATCAAGCCCGTGTCTCTGCCATCTCCTGCATTGGCAAGCGGATTCTTTACCACCAGTGCCCCCTGGGAAACCCCTTTTAGACCATTCAGCCCCCCTGTCTACTATAGCCCCCAGGATCCTTCCCAAGATGTAGGTCAGACTTCCTGGGCTCCCAGCAGGATTCACCCCAGTTAATCTTCCCGACAGCCACCATGGAAGCCCACCACGTTCAAACCTTGTAGGTATTGAGAAGTGAACACAGTCAGCTTCATCTCTTTACCTTCCTCCTCCCAGAGCCATCACTGGCAGACCTCTTGCCAAAGTCAGAACTTGGCCTTGGGAGCGTGACCTCCAGTGTCTTTCCCATTGGCTTGACCTTTTAATCCCTCAGCCGTCCTGACCAAAAGAGGGAGTAGTCACAATAGAAAATGTAGTTCTGGCATTACTGAACTGGAAGACTGGAGTCTTCCCAAACTCCAGTTATTCGCTTAGTCTGTTCACATGGATCTCGGCTCCCATTTCCCACTTGGCATAGACTGCTATCCTAAAGTCTCACCATGTGGGACTTCCCTGGCGGTCCAGCGGTTTAAGATGCTACACTTCCACGGTAGCGGGGGTGGATTTGATCCCTCATCAAGGATCTAAGCTGCATGGTGTAACCAGAAAGTAAAAAAAAAAAAAAGCAGGACAATTCTAAAAATAAAGTTTATTTTTGAAGGGCTCAAAAAAGCAAGTTACAAAAAGCTATAATTCTATTATGTATCTATATAAGCAACACTTAAAAAAAAAAAAAAAAGCTAGTCTGTGTGTCCTTGTATTTCCGCTGTATAATAAGCACAGGTACATAACGGTTGTGTAGCTATAGAACTGTGCAGTACAACAGCCACTGGTCACATAAAATAAGTAACATTTCCTCAGTCAAACTGGCCACATTTCAAGTGCCCAATAGCTAGGACGAGTGTCAGTATCTCGGACAGTGCAGATGTAGAATGTTCCCATCACGGCAGATTCTTTTGGACAGCACTGCCCTATCTGAGTGTATATTGCCGTACTGAAAGGACACTGACACCGGACTGATCACCTCTGGAGAAAGGAGTTCACTTTTTATCCCATATCCTTCTGTATTAATTCATTTTTTCATCCTATATTCTCCCGTATTCTATTTTTTAACTTATTAACTTGATTTAAATCGTGTTTAAAATTTTTTATTGAAGTATAGTTGATTTGTTTTCATTGCTCAGTCATGTCCGACTCTTTGCGACCCCGTGGACTGCAGCACACCAGGCCTCCCTGTCCTTCACCATCTCCCAGAGCTTGCTCAAACTCATGTCCATTGGGTCGATGATGCCATCCAACCATCTGATTCCCCTTCGCCCTTTCTCCTCCTGCCCTGTCTTTTCCAGCATTAGGGTCTTTTCCAATGAGTTGGCTCTTCACATCAGGTGGCCAAAGGATTGGAATTGATTTGTGTATTTTCTATTTTTAGAAAATATTTTTATTTATTTTGGCGTTTATGTATTTTCTATATTTAGGAAATATTTATTTAGAAAACATACTTATATATTTTATTTTTATAGTTGATTTATATATTTTCTATGATATACAGCACATATTTTTGTTTTTGTAGTTTTAAATATTTTTCAAACTACAAAATATTTTTTATGAGCACATAGTTTTGTTTTTGTAGTTTGAAATATTTTGTACTTTAGTTTTAAAATATTATGCATTAAAAAATGGTGCATCAGATATTGTTTAGACGAGTTATTTTCCTTAGTATTTCTATCATTTTCCATGTGTCTAGTAGAGGAAATATTCATTTACCCAAACTTAGCACTGAAAGACTGCTCAAAAACTTTGGCATTTGACAGTTGAATAATTACAATATCAACATGTCTTTTTCCTAAATTGTACCTTGATTTTTAAAAAATAAATAAAGGAGGCACGTATAAGAGATAACTTCTTCCTGCCTCTCAGATTTTGAATTTAAAATCCCTATTGAAATGAAACTGACCTCCCATTGTCTCTATCATTTCCAGTTATCCTCTCCGATACTCCTCACAGGGAAAGCTTCATTATTTTTCAGTGGGATGGGCATTTTTAGACAGGTATATGTTTGCATGAATGAATTTATTTGTGTATTTTTAGAAAATGCTAGGAGGGGGACATCCCTGGTGGTCTAGTGCTTAGGAATCTGCCTTGCAGTGCCAGGGCTGCGGGTTCGATCCCTGGCTGAGGAACTAAGATCCCAGGTACCCTGGTGCGGCTGAGCCCATGCACCACAGCTACTGAGCCCGGAGCCACAACAAAAGATCCCACCTGCTGCAACTAAGACCTGACACAGCCAGATAAAATTTTCTTAGAAAGACAATGCTGGGAAGATGGGCTTTTTAAATGCCGATCAAATAAAGCCATACAACAGTCCCCAGTGTGGAAAACAATATATTAATTTATTTCCAAGAAAACAACATGGAACATCATCGAAAACAAAATTTTCAGGGCATCTCCATGGGCCCGCAGAAACCCACTAGTTCAAACATTAAACTCTCCCAACATTAAAGTATTTGAGACACAGAAGAAATGACCAACAGACATGTAAACATCTTCTATTCCAAAAGATTTCTTCTTCTGCAAGAGGAAGATCCAGTGTAAAGCTCCTCAAGTGGTGTGATGTAAGTTAAAAAAAAAGGTGATTTTAAATTCTGCCTTTAGCTCCGGGTGTGTTCCCTACCCCTTGACTTTTCGTCACCCAGTGCACTTCCATCTCTCTCGGCAACAGGAAAAAGGACAGATTTTACTTCAAAATCATTAAAAGTCATTAAATTCAAGGTCATTAAATATGATTAAGGGCTTCCTTAAGTTAAATATGATTAACATTCAACAGGCACAATTGCAGAAAAAGTAACATTGCGTGGATTAAATGTATCATTAGTCGTAGTTGCTGTTTTTCATTAGAATAAATAAATACCAAGGAACTGGATGGAGTACAAAAGGAGACTTCACATTTTTTGGACGTGACAGGATGTTTTCTCAGTGTGAACACTGAAACCGTTCTGGGATGCTAAGTATGGCTTCACTTCACCCTCTCGAGATGCTCCACCTTAGGAAATGAACTAAGGAGACCAGTAAGAGAAGCCTGATTCTCAGAGCACTTGTTTTCTCATGCTTACTAACAACCTCTCTAAGCCTCAGTCACTTCATCTGCAAGATGGGGTAATTGTGCGAGTTTCAAGAGCACTGTGAGATCTGAATGCCCTGAGAGGTCAAAGAGAAAGCAGGTTGCCTAGAAAACAATCAGCTGTGGCCTCTGTCTCCAGCCTCCCTTCTCTCTTCAGAATATTCTCTGATTTAGACCTCACTTTGAAATTGGTGATATCTTGGGCCTGATATGACAATCCATAAGCCCACCACTACAGCCACTCCCTGGTGGTCTAGTGGTTAGGAGTCCGTACTTCTACTGCAGGGTCCGAGGGCTTGATCCCCGGTCAGGGGAGCTCCACATGCCTCGTGGGGTGGCCGGAGCCGGGGGGGATAATACACTTTGTGAGATTCTCTGGAGTTCTAGAGATTCTCTTTCCAATCTTGGCATTATTGCCAAGATTTTCAGAGTGAAAAAGCTTCTCACTTCTTATCTCTGCACGTGTCTGGTGTATAGTAGACACCCAAGAAATACTTATGGATTGGATGGATGAATGAGATAAAGGATAAGTGACAAAGAGGCTCTCCCACAATTGAAAGCTTTTAAAAATCCAGGCACTCCTAAGACCCCACAGGCACTGCAAAGTTACCCAGAGAACACTGTGGACTCCTTAAAGGTTCATGGGATAGAATTTGGTCTCCATTTTGCAGGTAAGATCACTTCGGTGGTGTGTGCATGCTTAGTCACTTCAGTCACGTCCTACTCTTTGTGACCCCAGGACGGTAGCCCACCAGGCTTCTCTGTCCATGGGATTTCCCAGGCAAGAATACTGAAGTGGGTAGCCATTTCCTTCTCTATGGGATCTTCCCGACCCAGGGATTGAATCCAGATCTCCTGTGTCTTCTGCATCACAGGCAGATTCTTTACCACTGAGCCATTGGGAAAGCCCCACTTTGGTGGGGGTGCAGGCAAAAAAGGGAAGTGATTTATCCTGAAATAGTCAAGGCTTGAGGCTACACCCATGCAATAGCACTTCCCCTCTTGAAATATCTTCATTCTTCAAGAACTTTTCCATGTTCTCAATGGAAAATGATGGACGAGGGGTCAGAGGACACTCTGACAAATATTCAAGAAGTGAACTACCTGAGAATCTTTTACTGAAGTAGCAGGCAGTGACGGCTGTCTTAAATTTGGTCTCCTGTGAATAACTTTACATTCTATACAGAATGTAAAGAATGTAAAAAAAAAAAACAACCTGTAGGCACAGGAAACTTGAAAATGTTACTGTTGAAACTCAGGAACAAGACCAAGTTCTCAGTTCTAGCAGCTCAAGTTCTAAAGGAGACTGGAGAGTTACCTGAAAGCAGTTTCTATGCCGACGTGCAGCTGAGCAAAGAGCAGGGGAGTCCATTCGTGTGAGGCTACAGATCTGTGATAAAAGATTCCTTCTTCAAAGAAACTTGATTCTTATTTCCCTAAATAGTATTATCTACCATTCTCCTTTTCATGCGAACATTTATATACGATGAGGGTCTGATGCAAAGATCTGAAAACAGTTCAATTTATCACAGATCGGGACATGAGCCTGAAAGAGCGGTGAACCTCAAGAAACTGCCAGAGTGGCCTAAGAACCAGTATCACCGTGCAAGCATCCTGACAGCACATTTCACAGTGTCTAGCGGACATTTTGACGTGTAATTATGTAGTCAGGTCCTGAAGCTATAACCTTGGCCCTGAGACTGTTCATATAACCCAGGCAAAGTTTTTCTCCCAAAGAAAGGCTCTCCTTCCCAGAGGCAATTTCCCTTTAGACTGTGAGTGGCTGTAGATCAGAAATGCCAGCTGGGCTGTATTGCAATTTCACTCTGATTCAGGGTTCTTTCTCGAAGCCTCAGTTCCAGGCATTCCACAGTGAGGGGGTATGCAGTGAGCTCAAACTTGTTTGCAAAGAGGCTTGACGAATTAATCAACCACTTTAAGTCTCCGTTGCCATAGATACAAATGTCATGGACATAGTGGCCTGTAATAGGAGAGAACAAGAAAACAGTCAAAATAGGCTTGTTTCCATGTCAACAGGGGTGAGCTTGCAGAACAGTAGGGTGTCCAACTGACTGCTGCAGGGCTAGGACTGTGCCAAGCGCTAGGGGATTCCGATGAAGTAGGATTGCGTCAGCCCAGCCCACAAGGAAGTTAAACTTTCTATGAGGAGACAAAGATATAAATATGTACTTACAGAAAATGAGAGTTAAGTAGTCCAAAGGAAAAACACAATAGGGATCACAAGGCAATTCACGCACTATGAACTTTGGGTTTCACGGATGAGACGTCCTATACGTAGACAGATGGGAGGGGTCTTTGTGGGCTGAGTTGGTCGGGTCTCTTCCCTGGGCTATCCAAGAGCCTACTTTATCTCTATTATGTATGAGGTTTTTTGTGTGTTTTTTTTTAAATTAGGAACTTTTGGCCTCGCTGCAAAGCATGCAGGATCCCAGTTCCCCAAGCAGGGATCGAACTTGAGTCCCCGGCATTGGAAGCTTGGAGTCCTAACCACTGGACCACCAGGGAAGGCCCTATCTCTCCTCTTAAATGGGGAATAAACCTCACCCGCACGTCACCTATGAACTCCTAATCCTCTCCAAGTCTTCTCTATCGTAATCCAGGGCAAGCCTACTCTTCAGTACACTCGGCCCTTTTCTCCCTTCCTTCCACACCCCACATCCAATCTGGCGGCAACCTTGTCAGCTCAACCTTCAAAATATTAATGCAATTTGACCACATTTCACCCCCTCCGATACCTCCATCCTAGTCAAGTTGCCTCCATCTTCCTGTCTGACTGGTTCCCAGTGCCTCCATTTATTTTAAAAAATTTACTTTTAATTGGGGAAAACTGCTTTACAATGTTGTATTGGTTTCTGCCACACGACAAGGCAAATTAGGCATAACTGTACATGTATCACCTCCCTCTTGAGCCCGCCCCAGCCCCACCTCTCCAGGTCATCACAGAGCCAGCTACGTTCTCCATTTGTCCCACTCTCTCCTTCCCCCCCAGTTTCCATAAGTCCAGTCTCTATATCTGAGTCTCCATTCCTTCCCTGCAGATAGGCTCGTCAATTCCGTTTTTGCCTGTTAGCATATTCCCAGCACAGCAGCCAGAGTGGCTGTTTTAAACGTAAGCACTGAAGATGTGTCTGTTGCTCAAAACCCTCTGATGGCTTCTTGTCTCATTTGGAGAAAAAGCCAAAATCCTAGCAATGGCATTCAGGACTCCTCAGAGTCTGGCCCTCCTCACCCGGACTCACCTCTCACCACTTACTCATTCAGTTATAACCCTTAATAATCTTCACATCAGTCACACTGGCCCCCTCGCTGGTCCTGAGCAACCCAAGCATCCGTGTTTGCCCTTCCTCCCCCGGACCACGCCCTTCCACCATACATCCTCAAGGCTCCCTCTGGCACCACTCAGGAATCTACTTCAAGGCCATCCTCTCAGTGAGGCCATTTCTGACCTCCTTTCCTTCTTCCCTGATTTATTTTCCTTTTGGTACTCATTACCAACACACATGTTTCTTTGTTGTCTTTCTCCCCAGACTAGAATATAAGCTCAAGAGTTGAAATTTGAGACCACTGTGTTTACTTCTGTGTCCCCTAAATCTACAACAAGTGTGAGTGCTCAGTCAAGTCCAACTTTTTGCAACCTCATGGACTGTAGCCCGCCAGGCTCCTCTGTCCATGGGATTTTCCAGGCAAGAATACTGGAATGGATTGCCATTTCCTTTTCCATGGGATCTTCCCAACCCAGGGATCGAACCCATGTCTCCCGAGTTGTAGGTGGATTCTTTACTGCCAAGCCATTGAGTAAGCCACATTTGGAACAGTGCCTGGTAAATATCAGATGTTAAATTAATAGTTATTGAATGAAAAGTATAGAGAAGGATGAGTGGAGAGTTCACAGGTGGGTAGAATTGGGAAGCATCTCAAGATGGATGGGAAAACTTCAGGTGGAAAAATGCAGAGAGGGGAATTTTCTGCTACAAAAAAGAGTTTGCTGGGGAACAGGTTCAAAACAAGGAAGCTGTAAGAAGTTTGCACTCTTTCCAGATTTGTTTGGCATATGGTAGAACTACTATGGTTGACTGTCTTAAAATAGATGAAAGGTTTGGGCCATTTTTATACCTTTTTTTTGAAAGGGTTGGAGAAATTTAATAGAAGAATCAAATGATGAAATAGATTTCAGCAAGATTAATTTCGCAGAGCTTTGCAAGGTACATTAAGAACCAATCAAGAGACTGTAGTAATCGTGTAAACCAGAGAGTTTGTTTGAAGTTAATGGTTGCCATGAATGGGAAAGGAAAGCTATTAGAGACAGGGTACAGAAGGACCGATGGGACTTGATAATTAACTCAATGTGGCTGGGAAGAGAGACAGGAGACAGTGAAAATCACTGGAGAAAGAAGCCAGAGTTCGGGGGATGTTAAAGAATAACCTGGTGGTAGGTGAGAAGAACTTGGTACACAAACAGCACACCCATGCTTAAGAAATGAAAGTGAACAGGAGAGAAGATTTAGGGCTGGATCGTGTAGAGACAGCCTAGACAGCTTGGTCTTGAGGACAGAAGCAGAAAATACATCTTGGCAGAGAGAAGGAAAAGAACCAGCAGAGACAGAGTCACTCAGAATGCAAGAGAGCGACAGCATAACTGAGATGGACCCACACATAACTGAGGCCCGATGGGGACCTTGGTTGGGAGGATGGGTCACTTTTCTTCTTGAAACAAGAAGCAACAATGTGAGAAAGGGTCCCAAATGCCCTATGATGGGGACTTCCCTGGTGGTCCAGTGGTTAAGAATCCACCTCCCAATGCAGGGGACGTGAGTTCGATCCCAGGTCAGGGAAATAAGATCCCACATACCAGATCCCGAATTCCACAATGAAGATTCTGCAATTAAGACACAATGCAGCCGCCCCCACCCAAAAAAAACCCCAAAATGCTCTAAGATGGAGGAAAGGGATGACCTGATAAAGGAACTGATAAGGTGATTTTAATCAAGTGTCTTCAAAGTTCTTCCCAAAGTTGAAATGATCACCTTTGGAGAGTAGAGAGGCTGTTTCAGCACAAGATTAGGAGTTTAAAGGTGAGCCAAAAAGCTGAAAATGTGTATACCATGAAGAGTACCAGGACAATAATGACGTAAATAAAAGAACAAGCGGGCAGCCAGAGGGAACAGCTGAAGGGAGATGGTGGGTGAGTTTAGGACAGTTCTGGAGCATTCTTCAGCAGTGTTCTGCCTAGGGAATGGCAAAAAGCAGATGACAGTAATGATTATGCGTAGGAATCAGCCTCCTAGGATTAAATGCCAAGGGAACCTAAAATGTTTGAGAGAACAGCATGAAAAGCTGACACAGTACACAGGTTAGACAAGAGGTCCTCATAAAGAACCCGTAGGAGGAGGGAGCCAGAAAGCTGAATCTCTGGAAGTCCCAATTTTAAAAAAGCAAACACATCTAACATGACAACATCATATTTTAGATGTGGGGTTATGGGAATGAACAAACCAGTCAAAAACCCCAGCATTGCTGGGTCTTCTATTCTGTTCTGGGGAAGAAAGACAGTAAAATATATGGCATATAAGTTGGTGAAGGAAGACGAAGAGATTGGAATCAAAGATGGGAGCTCCACATTCAAGACCACAGGTCTAGAATGGTACTCTGTGATTCTAAATGTGATTCTAAATGCTAACAAGGCTTGGAAAGTGGCTACACACACAGGTTTGGAACTAACACAGCCAAGGGGACAAGATCCAGATGGTATTACTGACTTGCTGGGTTGACATAAATTTCTACCTCCTCTGTCCAGACTGTGCCTTTTTCTTTTCTCTGTATAGTGGTTTGGGGACAAATATTTTAAATGCTAACAGTTTAAGGCTTTCAAATGGCATAACGGGTATTAAGAGTAGAAAAAACTGAGCCATTTGTTTGAAGAGGGCAGGCTGGGCTACCCAAACTTTGAACCCTATGCAGTTCCTGGCTAGAGGCTACTTTCACGGCCCCACCTGTCATGTCATCATGACATGTTGCTGTTGTTTAGTTGCTAACCCATCAGTCTCCTCTGTCCGTGGGATTTCCCAGGCAGAAATACTGGAGCAGGTTTGCCATTTCCTTCTCCAAGGGATCTTCCTGACCCAGGGATGGAACTTGCGTCTCCAGCATTGGCAGGAAGATTGTTTATCACTGAGCAACCTGGGGAGCCCAAAAGTCCTTACAAAAAGGCAAATCTGACGAGTCTATATATACCTTCTCTACTGAGGCAGGTCCTGGATACAGGCGATGTCAGGGAGACTGAAGGTATGTCTCTACTTGGGCGGGGAGTGCACGTGGCTGATACACAATGGACACGAACCTCTGCAGGGAGCGGGGTGGGCGGGGGAGGGCTTGGCTGCAAAGTAATCTCATCACATGGGTCCATGCTGTAGATGTTGACGTCTTCAAGTGCTACAGCCAGAGAAGAGGAGGAGAAGCAGATTGGAAGATGACCGCAGTGGCCCTAGAGGCCAAGTGATAGGGGTTATAGAAGGGTGTGGAGAAGACAGCCTATCCCAAATACTGGGACCCTCACTGATGGAGATGGTCCATTTTCTGAGGAAGACCCAGGAGACCAAAGTGCACAATACCCTCCTCTCCATTTTCCTCTCCCCACTAGGAGGGCAGGCTATGCAGGCAGGTGGCAATGAGCTGTCCTCTGGGGAAAATGTGGGCCAATTAAGGTAAAGACATGAATATACTTGCAGAAAGACTGTGCAGGGACACAAGGATGCTGGCCTCTATAATGGGGGGAGGACCTCAAGAGACACGCCTGGGAAGGAGCACGAGCGTGATGGAGAGCTGGCGAGACGCAGCAATCTGGAGTTTTGATCTGAAATGTTGCCATTTCTCTTCTTCATAGCGAAGGAAATGGCAACCTACTCCAGTGTTCTTGCCTGGAGAATTCCATGGACAGAAGAGCCTGGCAGGCTACATTCCATGGAGTCACAGAAAGTCAGACACTACTAGGTGAAAATATTATTATTATTTATTGTCTGAAATGTTAGGTGTAGAATAAAAGGACTAATAAATGAAGCTATAAATTGAATGGCGGGGGGAGGAGGCCAAACTTTACAGGGCAAACCTTCCTATTCACTCACTCAACTGTTCGCTTCATCACTTCATCACTCATTCACTGAATATATATTTACGGCCTTCTTTTACAGACTGCATTGTATTTCCCCCAAATTCACATGTCGAAGTCCTAACCTCCAGCACATCAGGATGGAACTGTGTTAGATGTAGGGCCCTTAAAGAGATAACTGAGTTAAATGAGGTCTAATGGATGGCCCTGATCCAGTAGGACTGGGGTCCTTATAAGAAGCGATTAGGACACAGACACACGCAGAGGGTAGGTCACGTGAGCACACGCGGCAAAGATGGCTGTCTGCAAGCCAAGGGGAGAGGCCCCAGGAAAAGTCAAAGCTACTGCCACTTCGAGCCTCCGACTTCCAGCATCCAGGACTGTAAGCGAAGAAATGTCGGTGGTTTAAACCACTCAGTCTGAGGTACTTTGTTATGCTCACTCTCGTCAACAAATACGCACGCCTGCCATGTACCAGGCAAGAGTCTTAATGGAATATACACCAAGACTGATGAAAAGTCTTCTTCACAGCTACTTGTCTTCTAGTTCTTATCCATTTGGAGGGGCAATCTCTCTTGTTGCTGTCACCTGCCATCATACCGGAGCAAATACCTCCACGCCACCTGGAAACCCATTGGTGGAGGGAGCAGAGGCTGATGTGAGGGAGGGGGCTCCATGGAGAGAAGGTGACATCACTTCTCATCCTGACCACTTGCTCCTCCTAACTGCTGCACCCTCAAAAGGGACAGAAAGAGGAAGGAAGAAGAAGAAGAGAACAGAAACTAGCAAGAGGAAAGTACCATTATAATTTGAGCCTAACTCTACATCTCCCTAGGTAATCAGAGGACAGAGAATGTCTTTCAGTTCAGCTCAGTTCAGTTCAGTCGCTCAGTCGTGTCCAACTCTTCGCGACCCCATGAATCGCAACATGCCAGGCCTCCCTGTCCATCACCAACTCCCAGAGTTCACCCAGACCCACGTCCATCAAGTCAGTGATGCCATCCAGCCATCTCATCCTCTGTCGTCCCCTTCTCCTCCTGCCCCCAATCCCTCCCAGCATCTTAAACTTGGGACTTCCCTGGTGGTCCAGTGGTGAAGCATCTGCCTGCCAATGCAGGGGATACAGGTTCGATCCTTGGTGTGGGAACCAGGATCCCACTTGGTGCAGGGCAACAAAGCCTGTGCTCCACAAGAGAAGCCACCGCAACTAGAGAATAGCCCCTGCTCACCGCAACTAGAGAAAGCCCACGCACGGCAAGGAAGACTCGGTGCAGCCAAAAATAAATAAATATTTTTAAAAATTAATACTACCTAAAAAAAAACACATTAACTTTTCAAGGACTGTGCCTCTAGTTACTCTGTTTAATAATTCACAGGCTGTCTAAATGAACCAGCAGGTCTGTCTGTGAGAATCCCTGTATTCCACAGCTCCTTTCATGCCAACACCAACAAGCAGAGTGGCCTCAAAGTTTGAAAAGAATGCCTCACCGTGGCAGCCTCCGTGTTTATCTTCCATGTCAAGCCACTTCACAGCTCTGAGGTCACCGGCCCAGGATGCATTTGGCATGGAGCCAGGGACACCTGCAATGTTCATAAAGAAGAAAAAGCAGAAATAAGAGCCTGAGCTTCCAAGGCATGCTCATTTTCTCAGTATAGTTTCTTTCACATCAGATTTCTCATCATTGGTACAAATCCCCAAAGGCTTGTCATGAGAACTGTTGGTAGTTACGAACCTAGACTTCCCTTGTGAAAAGAATCTATTTTTCTTTTTTTTTCATTTTTCATTTCTTACAAGCCTGCAAGAAATGCCATTGGATGAAACCACAGTGCAGATGGAAAAGCTGAGAATTTTCTGGTATCTCAATTGAATCTTAATTGAATTTACTTAAAAACTTCTTTTTATTAGTGTATAGATAATTTACAATGTTGTGTTGGTTTTTCGTGTACAACAAAGTGAATCAGTTTACATACATATATATCCCTTCTTTTTTCAGACCCTTTCCCCATGTAAATTATCACAGAATATTGAGTAGAGTTCCCTGTGATATACAGTAGATCCTTGTTGTTTGGGTTCTTATTAGTTATCTATTTTATATATAGTGGTGTGTATATGTTAATCCCAATCTCCCAATTTATCACTCCCCCCATGTTTCACCCTTTGATAACCATAAGCTTAATTTTGAGACCTGCGAGTCTGTTTCTATTTTGTAAATAAGTTCATTTGTATCATTTTTTAAATTAGGTTCCTCATGTAAGTGATATAATATGGCATTTGTCTTTCTCTGCCCAACATATGCCACTTAATATAATCTCTGGGTCCATCCATGTTACTGCAAGTGGCATTATTTCATTCCTTTTTACGGCTGAGTAATATTCTAGTAGATATGGTAGCCATATCTACCAACCTAGATAGCATAATGAAAAGCAGAGACATTACTTTGCCAACAAAGGTCCGTCTAGTCAAGGCTATGGTTTTTCCAGCGGTCATGTATGGATGTGAGAGTTGGACTGTGAAGAAGGCTGAGTGCCGAAGAATTGATGCTTTTGAACTGTGGTGTTGGAGAAGACTCTTGAGAGTCCCTTGGACTGCAAGGAGATCCAACCAGTCCATTCTGAAGGAGATCAGCCCTGGGATTTCTTTGGAAGGAATGATGCTAAAGCTGAAACTCCAGTACTTTGGCCACCTCATGCGAAGAGTTGACTCATTGGAAAAGACTGATGCTGGGAGGGATTGGGGGCAGGAGGAGAAGGGGATGACAGAGGATGAGATGGCTGGATGGCATCACCGACTTGACGGACGTGAGTTTGAGTGAACTCTGGGAGATTGTGATGGACAGGGAGGCCTGGCGTGCTGCGATTCATGGGGTCGCAAAGAGTCGGACACGACTGAGCGACTGAACTGAACTGAACTGAATATTCTACTGCATATATTTGCCGCAACTTGTTTATCCATTCCTCTGTCAATGCACATGTAGGTTGCTTCCATGTCTTGGCTATTGTAAATGGTACCATTATCCAAAATTTTTAGGACTTTCCGGATAACATCTATCTTACAGTAAAAGCTCAGGAAACTGGCCACTCTTGTCATCCTTAATGCTAATAAGTGACAGAGATTCCATTACTGGAAAAGGAGTACTGAATATGGGAATCAATGTAACTGCAACTAAATGAGGGCTCCTTTGTGTTATAAGAGCTCTAGCGATTCTCATCAGTGAGAAATGCAATGTGAATACCATGCAAATGACATTCGTACTCGAATTGCAAAACAGTCTTTTCTTAAAAGATCTGGTAGTAGGAATAATGCCCCTGCCCCCAACATATCCTCAAACAAGTCTGCATCCTAATCCCTGGAACCTGACAATATGCTATGGCAAAGGGGAATTAAGGTTGCTTATCAACTGACCTTCAACTAGGGAGATTATCCCAATTTATCCAAGGCCATTGTAAATACAAGGGCCTTTAACAGTGGAAGAGGGAGGTGGAGAGCTGGCTGGAGTGGTACAAGGTGAGGAGGAGGAAGGGGCTAGGGTATGTGGGTGGCCTGTAGAAACTGGAAAAGGCAAGGAGAGGGATCCAATCCAGCCCTACAGAGAGGAGCATAACGCAGCCAACACCTTAACTTTGGTCTGGTGAGACAATGTCAGACTTCTGACCCACAGAACTATAAGAGGAGCCAAGTACATCATTTAAACCCCTAAGTCGGTGATCAACTATGACAATGGCAAATAGAAAACGAATACACAAACTAATGAGAACCAAATTACCCAAGATGATGGATATTTTTAATTAAAAAATTGGACAAGATCATGGATATTTTTAATTTAAAAACTGGACAAGATCAATATGTTGAGAAGTTTAATTGATTTAGGCACATAAAATTTTTTCCTCTTTAAAAACACGGATAAGGATCTTTGCTGGTGATCCGGTGGCTAATACTCCCTGTTCCCAGTGCAGGGGGAGCCGAGTTCGATCCCTGGCCAGGGAACTAGATCCCATGTGCCACAACTAGGAGTTTGGTGAAACTAAAAAGATTCCCATGGCTAAGACCTGGAGCAGTCAAATAAATAAAGAAATAAAATATTTTTTAAAAAACTGATGAAAACATGTGCATTTTCAGACAGTTAAAAACAAAGCTCTGCTCTTTTGCTCTGATGTCACATAATAATTATATGAGGATTTAAATTAAGAATTGTACTAAGGTCTTCCAGCTAAAATTAAATTTTGCACAGTCTTTTCTGTAAATAGCATGAGTCTTCACCCCTACGCGCTCTCTATCAGAGATTCTTCTTTCCTCGCTGCCAAACTTAAAAACGTTGTTTGTAAATGTTAAGTACTCAATAAAAACTCTTTATTAAGTAATATGTCTTCCTATTATTTTAGTTTGCATTTAATACTTTAAAAGTTACTTTAGTCTTTGCCTATAAGAAAAGAGGCTTCTTTTATTCTTAGCACACATTTTTAAAAATTGCTTTTGTTTTGGCTGCACGCCAAGGCACATGGGATCTTAGTTCCCTGATCAGGGACTGAACCCGCGCCCCCTGCATTGGAAGCACAGTATCTTAACCATTGAACCACCTGGTAAGTCCCAGAACAAATTTTAAAATAATTTAGAATAAAACTCGCCTTGGTTAAGTTGAGCAGTGGGTAGAGGCTGTCTGGAAAGCAAATAGGTAATCTGGTATATTTACTCATGTCAGCAAGGTCAGCTGATGTATGATTTTTATGTCTCTTTCAATTAAATAATTACAGCAGAAAGATGTGAATAAAACATTGTCTTGACGAAAAGTCGCTGGCCCTCCTTTAAAGGATTGAATTTTTAAAAGGACAAAATATTTCTCTTCCTCTTTCATTCTCATTAATTAATATTGAACATCACAAACTGACTCTTTATGCAGTATCTCGGGCCCCACCCAGACCTCCTGCACCAGAATGAGCATCTTCACAAGACCCCGGGAGGATCCCTGCGCACAGTCAAGCTTGGGCTACAAGCAACACGGCCAGGAACCCAGCTTCATTTCCTCCCCTCCAGAAGTCACCCCCTCAGCCTTCATCCAGTTTCAGGGGAGCTTCTCACTCTGCTCTTCTCACTCAAATTCTGCTCTCATGAAAGAATCTTGATACTTACATCTTTGTTCCCTCTGCAGGGAATACAATTGACCCTTGAAAAGCATGGGTTTGAACTGCAAGGGTCCTTTCCTAGGCAGATTTTTTTCAATAGTAGATACAACAATCCTAGGCAATAGGAGGTTGGTTGAATCCATGGATGTGGAACCTTGGATTCAAAGGAAACATCAGAGCCCGAGAGCCTCGACTACTGAAGCCCCCCACCCCCCACCCCTCCGGCCTAGAGCCCGTGCTCTGCAACAAGAGAAGCCACCGCAATGAGAAGCCACCGCAATGAGAAGCCACCGCAATGAGAAGCCACCGCAATGAGAAGCCCGCACATCGCAACAGAAAGTAGTCCCTGCTCGCCGCAACTAGAGAAAAAGCCCATGCGCAGCGACAAACACCGGTGCAACCAAAAACTAAAATTACTTAATTAATAATTTTTAAAAAATATGTGGAGACCCCAAAGCTACTGATCCTGTTACTTGTGCCAACAGCCAGTTTCCCCTTTTACTACCCTAAAGACATCTCTACGTCTCTTTCCGATTTTCCCCCCAGAGACTGACCTTAGGTTGAACGCCCCCAGTGGAACAGATACTGGCCTAGGGAGCTGCGAAGTAAATTCTTACCCCAGAACTAGCTGTGTATTCTTGGCCATCACGCAATGGCCCCAGACTTACTTTTCGAGTGAAGTAGGTAGATAAGATCAGAGGTTTTCAACCCTTTAGGCTGCAAGCCACTGGAAAACAATTTCACTCTCTCTCTCTCTCTCACCCACACAAAAGTTTCACAAAATATTTAGTGTTGTAGCAATACACTTGTCTGCTATTTTCTAGTTTCAGTTCAGTTCAGTTCAGTCGCTCAGTCGTGTCCGACTCTTTGCGACCCCACGAATCGCAGCACACCAGGCCTCCCTGTCCATCACCAACTCCTGGAGTTCACTCAGACTCACGTCCATCGAGTCGGTGATGCCATCCAGCCATCTCATCCTCTGTCGTCCCCTTCTCCTCCTGCCCCCAATCCCTCCCAGCATCAGAGTCTTTTCCAATGAGTCAACTCTTCGCATGAGGTGGCCAAAGAACTGGAGTTTCAGCTTTAGCATCATTCCTTCCAAAGAACATCCAGGGCTGATCTCCTTTGGTTGGATGGACTGGTTGGATCTCCTTGCAGTCCAAGGGACTCTCAAGAGTCTTCTCTAAGACCACAGTTCAAAAGCATCAATTCTCTAATGTTAAAAATTTTCATTTAAGACCTACTAAAATGATCCACTAATGGGATGTACTACTGTATCCCATTATACATATTATATACACTGTTACTATATATTTTAAAATACTGGACTATATTGTGTTATGATTGTTGCTATTATGATTATTGTTTGGCAGGAGGGGAGTTATGGGGTATGTGGGTAAAAGTCTGCCTCAATTCACAGGTATCCTAGGTAGCATCTATTTTGCAGTATTTCTAGGACAGGGCAAAAAAGACACTAATATTATCAGAGAAAACATTTTAAACTATAAAACACAATTCTCTCATTTGCTCTTCATAGGCTTATTTAAACAAAAGATTTGAGATCAACTTTACGGACTAAGCAGGAATGTTTTTCTTGGGGCTTAGCCTCTATTAGACAAACAACCGCATTTGTTGAATAAATGAATGTGTTTCTTTGAAACACAAGCTTTATTTATATTGACCTGACTTTTCTCCTTATTGTTCTTACATGGCAAGAGGGTTCCTTGTTTTGGGAGACATATACATGATAACAAATTCCAGCAATTGTTTAATATTTAAGCTCAGATACATAATTTTTAGCTTATTAAATAAGCAAGAATTTTGGTTTTCAATGTCAAAAGTAATGCTAGGGTCAGTGTACTGAAAGAGGTTTTCTCACGGCTTCACAGTGGTGCTGGAAATTGGCACAACTCTGGAAAGTCAACTTAGAAAAGTAGGGAAAATCACTGTTGTTATTCAGTCCCTAAGTTGTGTCTGACTCTTGAGCCCACCGGGCTACTCTCTGTCCATGGAATTTTCCAGGCAAGAGTACTGGCATGGGTTACCATTTCCTCCTCCAGAGGACTCTTCTCCATGCAGGGATCGAACCCATGTCTCCTGTGTCTCCTGTGTTGCAGGCAAATTCTTCACCACCAAGCCATCGGTGGGATTTACCTCCTGCAGCAAATCCTAGTCTGTGCTATTTACAGGCTTGGGTGACCTTGAACAATTACCAAGTCTCTTTCAGACGTCATGTGCTAATCTTCAAAATTTCAGAGAGTTTGTGTTACCTAAGATAAGGTGTGTATTGTGTTCAGCACAGTGCCTCGCAGGCTTAACTAAATAAATGGTTAAAACATAATCGTTTCTATTCAAGCCAGGAGGACAGAGTAGCTGTGGAAGAGAATGCTTTTTTGTACTATAACCTAAAGCAAGTTTCTCAGTGGCACTTTGGATGATTCTCTGTCTGGCCTCTGCACACTAGATGCCAGTGCCCTCTCTACCTGCTCCCCCGAACCCTAAGTTGTGACCCCAATGTTTACAGATAATGCCAAATGTGGGCTTCCCAGGTGGCACTAGTGGTAAAGAATCAGCTTGCCAAAGTAGGAGACGGGAGTTCTATCCCTGGGTTGGGAAGATCCCCTGGAGGAGGCAATGGCAATTCATGCTAGTATTCTTGCCTGGAGAATCCGATGGACAGAGGAGCCTGGTGGGCTACAGTCCATGGGGTCACAAAGAGTTGTACACAACTGAGCACAATGAATACAATGCCAAATGTCCACTGGGAGGATAAATTGCCCCTGGATGAGAACATGGAATTGTACCTTATTAATAAAACCACGTGGGCTTCCCTGGTAGCTCAGGTGGTAAAGAATCCACCTGTAATGCAGGAGACCCCGGTTCAATTCCTGGGTTGGGAAGATCCCCTGGAGAAGGGATAGGCTACCCACTCCAGTATTCTGGCCTGGAGAATTCGTAGAGTCACACAACTGAGTGACTTTCACTTTTCACAATAAAACCATGTATAAATACTGAATTGGCCAAAAAGTTCATTTGGGTTCCATAAGCTTTTACTGAAAAACCCAAATGAACTTTTTGGGCAACCCAGTATTTGAATATGAAATATGCAAATTTGTGTTTACAAAACTTCCTTTAATGTTACATTGCTTTTATATTTTAAAAAGGTTTATTTACAAGCATCCGAGTCTGATATGCTTCACTGATTTAGTAATTGTGCTTATGAAATTCAACCAAAGAAAAAATGGTGTTCATTGCTGGTTAACTTAAACAATTAAAAAAATGGAAAATTACCTGATAGTTGGGAAACATACGTTAAGTACCTTGTAGCCTTTTCCCCCTCATTGTTAACTGGGGTTATTTTGAGAAATAAAATGGTATATTTGTTTTTGCCTTCCAATGGTTCATTAATCCCTCAATTTTTAAAAAAATTTTTAATTGGAGGATAATTGCTTTACAATGTTGTGTTGGTTTAACATATGTAACTTACAGAATGATCCTCTTGGTTTCATGGGGATTTTTTTTGGAGTTCTGTGATCCCTGAGATGATGACCTCTCTACATCACCTCTGACAACTGCCAACAAATAGACTCTTCTTTGGTTTTAAGAGGAAAAGATAAAACAAGGAAAGGAGGAAACTAAAATTTTATAGAGGAAGGGATTTTAGAAATTTTCATGCTTTAATATTTTAATATGTTCCCATCATTGCCAAGCTGTGTAAACAAGAACCCACAATATTGAAGTGAATTGCCCAGGAGTGTGGACGTGCTAAAATCCTTGTTGATTTTGTTTTCAGGATAACTTATTCTCTCATTCAAACAGTTTACTTGTGGGGCTCCTGTGTTCCAGAGGAGATGCTGGGGACAAAGCCACAAATGAGATGTTCTTGGAGCTTTTGACCCAGAGTATCCAGAAGGGTTTATATTTATTTTATTAAAAAAAAAAATATTTACTTAGTTTTGCTTGCACTGGGTCTCTGTTGACAGGCAAGGACTTTCTCTAGTTATGGCGAGTAGAAGCTACTCTTTCGTTGTGATGGCTTCTCTTATTGCAGAGTACAGGCTTGAGAGCACCGGTTCATCAGTTGTGGCTCACGGGTCAGTTACCCTGCGGCACGTGGGATCCTCCAGGACCAGAGATGGAACTGGTATCCGTCACGTTGCAAGGCAAATTCTTAACTGCTGGACCACCAGGGAAGCCTGGGTTTATATTTACTGATACTGATACTTTGGCCTAGCATATCCAGAAAGGTTTATATGTACTGATTTTTTTATACTTTATTTTTTGAGGTTGATTTACAGTGATTCAGTTATATATATGTATGAAAGTGAAAGTGAAAGTCGCTCAGTCGTGTCTAACTCTTTGCGACCCCATGGACTGTATAGTCTGTGGAATTCTCCAGGCCAGAAAACTGGAGTGGGTAGCTGTTCCCTTCTCCAGGGAATCTTCCGAACCCAGAGATCGAACCCAAGTCTCCCACATTGCAGGAGGATTCTTTACCAGCTGAGCCACGAATACTGGAAGCCCAAGAATACTGGAGTAGGTAGCCCATCTGTTCTCCAGCGGATCTTCCCGACCCAGGAATCAATTTTCTTTTCTAGATCCTTTTCCCTTATGGGTTGTATTGATATTTTTATTAGCAGACCAGATTCCTCTAGTCAAGAGTGTTTCCTGAACAATCTTCCAGTGACGAACAGGAAAGGTTAGTGCAGTGTTTTTTAGAAGCAGACAATCTTGGGCAACCCCAGAGAACAGTTCAGGTTTCAGTGCATTCATGACCTCAAGACTGACCTTGATCCCCTGACCCTTTGCTTCCATTGTTCTCTGTCTATCATCTTTGAAAGTGAAAAGTGAAAGTGAAGTGGCTCAGTCATGTCTGACTCTTTGTGACCCCATGGACTGTAGCCTACCAGGCTCCTCCCTCCATGGGATTCTCCAGGCAAGAGTACTGGAGTGGGGTGCCATTTCCTTCTCCAGGGGATCTTCCCGACCCAGGGATCGAACCCGGGTCTCCCGCACTCCAGGCAGACGCTTTAACCTCTGAGCCACAAGGGCTTTAGCTCTCGTCAAACACCCCTGTTAATATTACGGCAGATTTCTCTGTGGCAGTGAAGGCCTGCCTTTCACAACTTTCAGACAACTTTTCCTTCTTCTCTTCACTAAAACCAAGACAGCCTTCAATATCCTCCACTCATGATGACCCCTGAGCCACTCACTTGTCCCTTGCCTAGAAAGCGATTCCACAGTCATTGTCTGGAGGTAAAAACAGCGCAAGGGTGTAAGGAGAGGCCAGAACGGAACCGTTCCCAAGGCTGCTCCACAAGTATGCCAAGAGGGAACGAAGAGAATTTTTAAAAATCACACTTTAAGAATGATTTCTCTTTGACAGAGTATTGCTTCCAGGGGCGCAGGGTTCAGAGTTTCTGAACTCCAGCTCTCCAAGAATAAACTTGGATAAATAACTAGTCTTTCAGCATCTCCTCTCTGTATTTTCTTTTGAAGAGTTTGATCTGTGTGGGTATTTGTTGTACTTTTTAATATGTCAAAGAGAAAGAAGTTTCCTTTTATCTGATTGGCTTGACTTTAGTGCAGAATTATGCTAATTCAATGGAGAAAAGAAAGAAATGCTGAAATGAAGAGCCACTGGATTAGATGTGTATGGACTCTTCTGTGGCGTATTTCTCTAGTTCTATTTAAGGAACCCTCTCCCTTCAGGATCTCAGAGCTCAAGCAGCTGAAAGATGATCACTCTTTTTTCTTTGTATTATACCTGTCCTCAAGGTACTCTGTTTTCTTGAGAGCATGCAGGTTTGTGAGTAAAGTAGGAAATGATCAGCAAATTCATTCCGATGATGTTTCATGAAAGTTCGAGATTGAATGGCCACATGGAAAGGGGTGGAGTTTTTTGTTGAACGTCTCATGAAAGCACCTAGGAGACAAACCTTGAACTATAGGGTGCCCATGTTGGCTGACAAACTATTCACTCAGAGTGATAAGAGCGTCCTTTGGGGGAGCTGGGTCAAGCAAGGTGGACTTCTGACATGAACAAGAGGGAAGTACTCTCAAGTGAGACTTTTATCAGGTGTCCCAGAAATACCAGAACATCTAAACAAACATCAGAACGCTGTCTTTGATAGATCTACCCTCAGACAGGTGGCTCACACAGAAAAGAAACCATCTGCAATGCGGGAAACCGGGGTTCGGTCCCTAGGTTCGGAAGATCCCCTGGAGGAGGGCATGGCAACCCACTCCAGTATTCTTCCCTGGAGAATCCCACAGACAGAGGAGCCTGGCGGGCTATAGTCCATGGGCTCACAAAGAATTGGACACGACTGAACATAGCACAGCACAGCACCCTCAGACACATGCCCAAATAACTAGCAAATACTCTGTACACCGTTGAGTGAGGGGAAGGAAAGAAGGAAGACGAGGAAGAAAGAAAAGAATTTAATGTTTCCAAACTTCAGAATATATCAAAACTTTCCAGAGTGCTTAAAATAAAACTAAAGTCTTCTATTTCCCAGAGTTTCTGTTTTCTTTTCCTAAATTGAAGTACAATTGCCATATAACATTATACTAGTTTCGGGTGTACAATATATTGACTCGATACTTGTATATATCGCAAAATGATCACCACCATAAGTCCAGAACTGGTTTTCAGGTGAGCCCCTGACTGATTTCTCATCTACCAGCAGTTCTTCAAGCCTTACCTGGCTTTTCAGAGCATCATTTTCCTGGCTAGCACTGCCCACTCACCAAGACTATTTTAATTGCCCATAAACCAGTCTCTCGGCCTCCAGTCTGCCCACTTTGTCGGCCATACCAGCAAATGGCTCTTTATATAATTAGCGTTGACCTTGTGGCCTTCCTGGCTGGGGTATGTGGGATTACTTTGAACCCCCTGCCCTGCGTCTGCTTCTTCTAGTGCTTTGTGGTGCCTGCCCCCCACCTCACCCTCGGACAAATGACAAATTCAGGCTTGCCGTCATCCCAGATCCCTCCCACGGGTGCCCATTGCCCTTAGAATTCTGACTCCTCGCCCCGTATCTCATTTTACGTTGCTACTTCTGCTCCTCAGGACCCAATTCAAAGTGACCTCTTGCCACAAACACATGAATGTAAATCGGCGCTTTTTTCTTTTGCTCCATGCTGTCACGAATCAACTGCCCCAGCTAGCGCCTCAGAACCGTGACCCTGGCCAGGTCCAGCGGTTTGGTGCTCTAGGTCACATTCGGGCCAGGAAGACACCAGTGTGTTGAGCATGGCACAAGAGGATCTTTGCAGTCATGTCTACAGACTCTATGCAGCAGACGGGTAGCCCAGAAACCATATCTGATTGGGAGACCTGTTTGGTTTGACCCCCACTGAAGGGGAGTGGGACACCGCAAAAAAGGAAAGTTCCCACGACAGTCTGGACTGCCAAGACTCCACTGTCCACAAGTCACGAGAGTGTTATCTAACCTGGAGCTCTCCACCTACCCTGCTCCCCCACCGTGTTTCACCAGCTCACCCTGTCTGCCTGGCCCTGTGGACGTGGAGTTTGCGACACTGAGTTTCCAGGCCTCCCCTTTCATCACTGTCCACGACATCACCTTTCAACACTGCCCACGTCTCCTGTCATCACCATCCATACACACCCAGCTGTCCTACCAGGCTTTCGGGAATTCCCAAATTGGCCTTCCATTTTCACGTCATTCTCTGTACCTTGGCTTATGCAAATATCTAATAAAAGACAAGCTCAAAATAATTCATGGGGCTGTAAAGTACAGCACGATGACTGTAGTTATTAACACTGCAGTGCCTATTTGGAAGTTGCTAGGAGAGAATCTTGAAAGTTCTCATCTTAAGGAAAGAAAAATTTGTAACTATGGTGGTGGGGACAGATGTTAACAAGACATTGTGATCATCATTTCTCAGTATGTACAAATCTTGTATCATTATCTTAAACATTTGAAACTGTTATATGTCAGTTATGTATCAATTAAAAAAAAAGAAGCTCATGCTTGCTAGAAACTAAAGTTAGTAAAATTTAAATCTTAAGATAGCCTCTCTTAAGAAAATAATTTTTTCATAGACTTTTTGTTTAGAGCAGCTGTAGAGTCACAGCAAAAGACTGAGGAGAAGGTACCTGGATTTCCTATATATTCCCTATATATTCCTATATATATATTTCCTATATATTCCCTGCTGCTCTCATCATTTTATATGGAGCTGGCAAAGATTTAGAAAGTGATAAGACCTAGTGGTATTGAAAAGACCCTGATGCTGGGAAAGACTGAGGGCAGGAGGAGAAGGGGACAACACAGGATGAGGTGGTTGGATGGCATCACCGACTCGATGGACATGAGTTTGAGTAGGCTCTGGGAGTTGGCGATGGACAGGGAGGCCTGTTGTGCTGCAGCCCATGGGGTCGCAAAGAGTCGGACACGACTGAGTGACTAAACTGAACTGAACTGAATAGCTGGTGGTGGAGAAGGTGTAGGGAAATGAGAGTCTCAGACTTGCCAGTGGGAGTGCAGTTGGACCAGTTTTGGGGAGAGCAATATGACACTTTCTATCAAAACCCTTAAAACACCTGCATACAGACTTCCCTGGTGGTCCAGTGGTTGGGAGTCTGCCTGCCAATGCAGCAGACATGAGTTCAATCTCTGGTCCAGGAAGATTCCACACACCAAGGAGCAGCTGAGCCCATGCGCCAAACTCCTAAAACCTGTGCACCTAGAGCCTGTGCTCCACAACAGAAGCCGCTGCAATGAGAAACCCAAGCACCACCACAGGAGAAAGCCCTGGGTCAGCAACAAAGACCCAGAAGAGACAAAAATAAATAAATTAATTAATACAAAAAACAAATAAACCGTTGCATATACTTTGACTCAGTTCGTGTACTGGAATTTGTCCTAAAGAAGTTCTTTCTAAATTCTTATTTGAGAGGCAATGTAATATAGCAGTTACAAGGAAAGGCTCTCAAACAATATTGCCTGGGTTCAAGTCCCTGCCGGACCAATTATTAACTGTGGGACCTCTGATAGATCACCTAACCTCTCTGTTCTTTGGTTTCTCTGACTCTAAAGGAGTGTCAAAACAGTTCCTACAGAGTCTGGATAGGAGGAAGTTTGGGGGGAAATGGATCCATGTATATGTATGGCTGAATCCCTTCAATGTTCCCCTGAAGCTACCACAGCATTGTTAACGGGCTATACCCCAATCCCAAATAAAAACTTTGGGAAAAAAAAATTCCCTACACCTCATGGAGTTGTTGTGAAGTGTGTAATATACTTAAAACACCCTGAATGGTACTTGGGACTTAATTACTGCTGAGATTCAGTCACCATTAATGATCAATTTTATTAATAAAACAATGTATTACTGATAATACCTCCTAAAAACCCCTAATTGGAAGTTTTGCTAAATAAATGATATTGCATTCACATGATGGCATATTACTGAGCTATTATAAATTATGGTGAAGAATTCTTCAGGACACAGAAAAACTAGGACATACTATTAAATGAGGGGAGCCAGTTATAAAAACACATAAAATAGATGTTTTTATATGAAAACAAATACTGAAAGAAATGTGCTAAAATAGTATCTCTGAATATTTCTGTTGATGATTTTTATTTTAGTCTTTGTAATTTTCTGGATTTTCCTAATTTCTAAATTTCCTAATTTCTAAACTGTTTTAGAAATTCCTTAATTACCATTAAATTTCTTTTGTAATGCAAGTTAAAGGTACTTTCCCAAAATTAACTAGAAAAATAATTTTTTTCTGGACTGTGCCACAACACGTGGAATCTTAGTTCCCCGATCAGGGATCAAACCCTCTGCTCCCGCCTCAAGTGGAAGTGCAGAGTCTTAACTACTGGACCGCCTGGGAAGCCCCCTCAAAAAGACTTTTTTAAAAAAGATCCTAGTAAATATCTTGCTTTATCAAGTACTTTCACTAAAAAAGGGATGCATTTTAATTTGTTACGGTCAATTGCCAAAAATGGGCACAAATTCATTCCATTGCTATATACATGCCTTCATTCACTATGATTTTGCAACTTTTCCATTCAAAGGTAGAGAATGTTTCTCCACACTCCACAGTCTCTCCCGTGGCTTGGCCACGGGACCTGCTTTGACTGATGGGACATTAGCACACATGATTCAAGCAGAGACTTAGAAAGTACTCGCTGATTAGGGCGACCCTCCCTGAGGTCACCAAGTGAAACAGCCCTGCTGAACCCACTAGGGAATGAGGGGCCGTGGGGTTAGAAGACCAGGTTCTGCAAGCGAAGGTCCATCCAAGCCCTTCCAGTCCTGGTGGAACAGGCCCCGGTCAGAAGTCCTCACAGAAGACACAGGAACTTCTTCAAGCTACTATGTTTTGGAAGTTCTTTTCCTCCTAGCAAAACCTTAACTGACTTTTTACAAAAGTAGCTGTCAGGTAAAATGGCAGAGAATGGATGTGGGCCAAGTCCACAAGACAATCAGTTCCATCCTTCAGTTTTTATCTCTAAGTCCAGCCTTCATCTGTATCAGTATTCTCCATTCTGGCTACACATCGGAATCCTCTGTGGAACTTTTAGGAAAGTACCAATAACTGTGCCCCATCTCCTAGCTATTCTGAATTAATTGGTCAGGCGTGAGGCCCAGACACTGGAATTTTTTAAAATGCTCTGTATGATTATAATGTGTAGCCAGGTTTGAGTAGCTGTGTTTTCCATAGGCTACTTAATGCATTGAGCATCCCTTTATAGGGATAATATTTTTCAGCTTTTAAAACACCAAATAGTATCCCTTAGTAAAGGGAGATTTTATTTTTCAACAAAGCAACCATAAGTTTTGAAGATTTTAAAAATACAGAGAAGTTCAAAGAAGAGACCAACTGTTTTTTTTTTCTTTTTCCCCCCAATTTAGCTAGTGTTAAGTATCCTGGCACATTTACCTCATGAATCTTGACTTTTTTCCTCTTAAAAATATTATTCTATAATTTGGGAAAAATCAAACACTTTTATTTGAATGGATTCAAACGACTGATAAAAGTACAAAAAACAAAAATGAAAGTTAAAAAAGATCCCAAACACTACAAAATCTTACAAGTAACAATCACTAAGAAAACATTTCATGAAGCATTTTTTGCACCAATAAATACTTTCACATCACCTTAAGATTGGCATAGCTGTGAACTAGCTGGCTGTGTGTGTGCTTAGTCGCCCAGTTGTGTCTGACTCTTTCGACCCCATGGACGGTGTAGCCTGGCAGGCTCCACCGTCCATGGAATTTTCCAGACAAGAATACTGGAGTAGGTTGCCATTTCTTCCTCCAGGGGATTCCCGATCCAAGGAGTAAACCTGAGCCTCCTGCATGTCCGACGTTGGTGGGCAGATTATTCGTTACTGATGCCCCCAACTAGCTGACAAAACTCTACCAAATATAAATTGCAAATAACCTATCCTAAGTGGTCTTTACCACTGAGAAATATGGACTGGGTTTCCTAAAATGAGTTTGGGCATCCCTTATGTACAAATGTTCACCACTTTCATCAGTCCAAAAACCTGTTTCCTTAGGATGAAGCATTGTTATTTGCAGCATGTGAACATCAAGTCATGTTTTCCCTGTAATCTATTCATTTAGATGTGTTTGTCACAGGTTAAATTAGGCATTTGCATTTCAAGTGGCATCTCCTAGTTTTATGTGACTGTTTCAAATAAATAGACTTTCCTGGTGGCGAAGGTGGTAAAGCATCTGCCTACAATGCGGGAGACCCGGGTTCGATCCCTGGGTCGGAAAGATCCCCTGGAGAAGGCAATGGCCACCCCCTCCAGTACTCTTGCCTGGAAAATCCCGTGGACAGAGGAGCCTGGTAGACTACAGTCCATGGGGTCGCAAAGAGTCAGACACGACCGAGTGACTTCACTTCACTTCAAATAAAAGTATTTACAGTACTGATCGTCCTTCGCACTCCATTACACTGAAAGCTATTTCATGGCCAGGCCTTTCCTTGTTAGAATCAACAGAACGTAGCACGCCCTGCGCTGCTTTGTCTCCTGTCTGGGGAAAGGCCCTTAATGAACCCATTAGACGAATTTTCCTCTTGCCCTGACTGCAGTGCCTACCTCACCTTCAAAACAAGGCACCAGGTTACACCCAGTTGGATGTAAATCAAGAATGCATTCCTAAGTTGTAAAGCCTTCCCTCCAAGTCCATGTAAAAGCAGCCAAATAAAAACCATGCTTGCTTAGGGCTGTTGTCTAATTTTAAACCCTATCTACAACCCGAGACAAGTCTGAAGGAGTTGAAGGTCAGTGGTAAATTCCATTTGGTGCTGCACGCACTGGGGTATATATAGGTTGCTCATTCTGGGAACTAACTGCCTATCTACAACAAGCCTAACCTTTTATATAGAACCACAGAAGTACTTCTGCTTAGACTGTTCTGCAAATAGGAGAAACTTCTTTAAAAAAAATTAAAAAGAGAAGAAACATGGGACAGAGGGTCCTAGGTTGTACCTGGCACATGTGGGTATCCCAGCCCACTCCCGCCCCTCACCCCCAACCCATGGAATGTCCAGCAGTTTTTAGAAACACACGAAATCACAGTGTGGCCTGAGCATTTCTTCTTGAAAGAATCTATTTAACCTGAACATTTGGATGAAAAGCACTAGGCTACAATTAGAAGCTCTATGATGACACAAAAGCAGCAAAACTAGAGGGTCAAGATGATTGTTGCTCTTGAAGAGAGTACTGGGGGATTCCTGGAGTATTTGTAGGAGTGTGGGCTCTTGTACTGGTTACTCAGGTGAGGATCAGTTTGAAAATTCAGTCATTTCAATTCTGATACGTTGGGTTTCCTGTATGTATATTTCTTTTTTCAAAATTTATTTATTTTTAATTGAAGGCTAATTACAATATTGTGTTGTTTTCTGCTATACATCAACATGTATACAGTGTACGTATACACTGTATATGCTGTGCTTAGTCGCTCAGTCATGTCCTACTCTTTGCAACGCCATGGACTGTAGCCTACCAGGCTGCTCTGTCCATGGGGATTCTCCAGGCAAGAATACTGGAGTGGGTTGCCATGCCCTACTCCAGGGGAATCTTCCTGACCCAGGGATGGAACCCAGGTCTCCTGCATCGCAGGTGACTCTTCACCGTCTAAGCTACCAGCGAAGCCCCATACATTGTGTAATGTATTTCAATTAGAAATTTAAGAAAGTTCTAGAAGAGGTGGGAATGTGATGTGTACATAAATTCATAAAACAAAACCTGAAACTTCAGAGAAATGTTGGCCCCCTCAGTTCCTTGCCCCCTTCTCCTCTGCTCAGGGTCATTTTAGGGATCAAAGTGCCAATTCTGAGCATTCAGTTTTCAGCTGTGGAGAGCTTACTTTAAAGCACTTGAATACTACTGTTTCCATTTGTGCAACAGTTATTTCAATATTTTAGCAACTCTGAATTGTGGATACGGACCAGTGACTAATATATTCACTTTACAGGAAAAGATAAACCCTTGAGCCATCTACAAATCTAGACAAATCCTCTTCTGTATGACTTCTGATAAGAGATTCTATTGGGATATTGTGACATAAACAGTATAAAGTCCTCAGATGATCTAATGGATTGCAAGGACTCATGATAGGAAGCTTTGTGAGTCTGTCACATGTGTTTCTGAAAAAGAAGCTTCTCTTCCTTTTTGTGTTCCTGAAAAAGAAGTGGATACAGTTTGGGTTATTCTTATTCTTCCAATTAAGTTCACAATGTTCCTAATATTTATTCTGAATCACAGACACTGTCAAGCCAAAAGTAACAAAAGCACAATGACATAACTACATGCTGTATTTGCTTGTTTTGTTTTTTTTTTCCCTTTGGCTGCACCATGCAACTTGTGGGATCTCAGTTCCCCAGTCAGAGATTGAACCCAGGCATTGTTTCTTGTTTGCTTTTGTCTTGGGCCACATCATGTGGCTTGCGGGATCTTAGTTCCCTGACCAGGGATCGAACCTGGAGCCCTCGGCAGTGAGCTCTTGGCGTCCTAAACAATGGACCAACAGGAAAAACCACTGGACCAACAGGAAACTCCCCAAGGCAATTCCAAAGGGGATTCATAAAATAGTTAGACTGTCAATGTCTTTTTTCCCTCCTATATAAAGGAAGCAGAATATTCAGTAGCTAGAAGAGATGGAAAAAATTACCTCTAAACACTGCACATGGAACAGTCTACCCCCACTAAGCAATTCCTACTCTTAGTAACAAACCCCTCCCACGTTCCCTACAGGAAGAGGAAGGCCAAAATGAGCATCTTAACAAACATATTGCTCCTAAAGATGAAAGAACGTGTGCTTATAATAAATTCAGTTTGAGACTGGCTGATGGGCACATAAGGATGACTGTACCATTCTGCATCCGATTGGGTGTGTTTGTAAATCTCTAATAGAGTTTTAGAGGAGGGCACAGCAACCTACTCCAGTATTCTTGCCTCGAGAATTCTATGGACAGAGGAGCCCGGTGGGTCACCCAGAGGCAGACATAGTCTAACACAGCCAGTCAGTCCATAGGGTTGCCGAGGGTCAGACACAACTGACGACTTAGCACACACACACACACACACAATAGAATTTTACAGTGGTCCCTGGTAAGTAGCTAGAAGGAGCAATAATTTGTTTTAACATCCAGGAAGTTGAACACGGAAATGAGAAGGATGTGGCTGAATGCACAGAAACCTATACAGATTGACTGTGGGGGGAAAAAAAAACTCCAATTTCTTTCACATCTTGGCTATGTCGATTTCCTTTTCCAAGAAATTATATTTATTCTAAAGTGACATCTCTGTACATGATAAGGCTTAAGAGAATAAAACAATCCTATTAATCCCAGCTCCTGTTCCTTTCATGTGATGTGATCTCAGAAAGAGTCCTGAAGATACTAACATCCTTTGCATCTTTAAGGAAACACTCTTCTCATGGATATGAGAACATACTTCACAGTATTACTGTAAGAACTAAGTGAGACTTTTCCGTAGTTTCAGAAATTATACCCAATAACATTCAGGGAAATCAAAATTATAAAAAATCCGCATCCTAACATGTTAAACTGCTTAAGTTTTCTTATAGTTCCTCCTATTTCTCTTTGGATGAACTTACATCTAGTTTTACATGGTTTTGGGGCCATGGTGCAGACATCTTTTCATAGCGAAAAGAGATTTAAACGGGTTTAATTTAACACCTTCCTTGAGGATCTCATTAGTTTAGGAATTCTACACCATATTTAGGTTTTCTTAATACGTATTTGTATTAACAAATAGAAAAACACTTCACCTCTCAGTTTACACCCATTTTTTTTCACTCAGTTCTCAAATCAGCTTTACTAAGTAGCCATCATTATTGTGAGTTTAAACAGATGAGGAGTTTAAAGTTTGGGTATCCGTGGTCAGGCTTCTCAGGCGGCTCAATGGTAAAGAATTCACTTGTCAATGCAGGAGACACAGGAGACCCAGGTTTTGATCCCTGGGTCAGGAAGATACTCTAAAGAAGCAAATAGCAACCCACTCCAGTAATCTTGTCTGGGAAATCCCATGGACAGAGGAGCCTGGCGGGCTACAGTCCCTGGGGTCGCAAAGAGTCAGATATGACTTAGTGACTAAATACCACCACCCATGGTCACAAAGTTACTAAGGGCAGAGCCAAAATTCATCATCAGTTTGTCTCACCCCAAAGCCCGGGATATTTCTTCAAAGTGAGTCCTTCCCAAGCATCAGTCATTTCCACACCCCTTTTTCAATAGCCACCCTAAGCAACCAAAACTGTAAAGCTTTGCCTTATATAAACTCATTTTCATTTTTACTGGTGATTACCTTTTTTTCTCTGTTAAGGAGATGGAAATAAACAGAACCAACATTTGCTGCAAATCTATGTGCTACTCTGTAAAAGGGCCGTGCCAACAGTTCTCAAGGGGGGCTTCTAGCATCAGTACCCCCACAACTTGTTAGAACTACAAATTCTGGACCCTGCTCCGGTCCTACTGGACTGGAAATCCTGGCGCTAGGGGCCAGCAGTCCTGTTTTAATGGGCTCCACCGGGCTCCTGAAGCATGCTCTGTCTGGGAACCACTACACTATATACATTATCTTATTTAATATTCATAACTTCTCGAGACTAAATGTATTACTCCCACCATCACAGATGGGTTAACTGAGACAGCATAGACCAAGACCAGTATCACACAGTTAGGAGGCAATGGGAGCCAATATCTAACCTGCACTTATCTGGTTCCAAAGCCTTTTCATAGTATTGCGTGCACTTGAGGGGAGATATCGGGAGATGCCATTGCTGTGGTTCAGAGAAAGTAGAGATCTAGATGACAACGAGATCTGTAGACACCGATTATATATATCTGTTATGACTGTGACATGCAACGAACATTTTACCGTTTTAAAGAGTCACTGAGGGACTTCCCCGGTGGTCCAATGGTTGGGATTCTGCACTTCTATTACACCGAACACGGTTTGGTCTCTGCTCAGGGAACTAAAGATCCCGAAAGATGCACAGCGTGGCCAAAAATACATAAAACCTAAAACCTTGGTTCTTCTTGAAAAGATTAATTTCAGACAGTCGGTAGAAAATTGATTGGAAGTGGAATGAAAGTTGCAAAAAAAATGGCCTTGCTGGGTCTAAAGCAAGACATTAATCCTTTCTGCACGACTTAAAGTTGTGTTAAGCTCAGCTTACTGGATATTTAGGAATGGTATCTGTACATAATTAAATGTGTATATATACGATAACCCAATTTTTCTTGTTTATATAATGTTGTTCTAGGAATTAGGGATTAAAAGTTAATTAAGAGCAGTATTTCCAGATTATTTCCTTCACAGGATGGGTGGGGAAATCATTGGGCACAGATTCCCCAGTGAAGAGGATGACCCAGGAACTTCCCTGGGGGTTCAGTGGTCAAGAATCCGTCTGCCAGGGCAGGGAGCAAAGGTTTGATCCCTGGTTTGGGAAGATTCCACATGCCATGGGGCGACTTGAGTCTGTGCTCCGCAGCTGCGGAAGCCCCCAGGCCCTAAAGCCAGTGCTCCGCAACAGGAGACGCCACCGCAGTGAGAGGGCCTTGCACCGCAACGGGGAGGAGCCCCTGTCCTCCACAACTAGAGAAAGCCCCCAGCAATACAGACCCCATGCAGCCAAAAACCAAGAAATAAATGTATTTTTTTAAAAGAAAATGATCCGAGTGTTATACAGCACAACCGATGGCCAGAGGCATCATAAATAAATGCCTTCAAATGGCTACGGCTTCAGTATAGTTCTGTCTTTTTTGTTTAGTTGCTAGGTCGACCCCATGGACTGTAGCCCACTAGGCTCTTCTGTCCAGGGGCTTTCCCAGGCAAGAATACTGGAGTGGGTGGCCACTCCAGCAGATCTTCCTGACCCAGGGATTGAACCGTCATCTCCTGCATTGGCAGGCGGGTTCTTTACCACTGAGCCACCGGCTTAGTATAGTTTAATTATGTGAATACTCTGTAACCTGTCTAAGGTTTCTCTACCCCTGGGGCCAGGCTGACATCTAGATTCTCAAGAGCCAGGATATAGCGTGACCTTCTCTGACCTCAAATTACTTCCCCAAGAATCACCTACATTTACCAAAGAGACAAAACAAGCAAAACAGGCCTGCCGCCCTGATACAATATTGTGAAAATCATGTCCAATTGTATTATGTGTATTTAACATTATCTGGCCATACAGAAACGATGTCATGTGAAAACTCTGCTCAGCGGATAGGAACCCAAGGAAAGGATCTGTTTAGTGTCATTTCTCCTTCAATCTGAATTTACCTCCATGTCAACAAAATAGGTGCCACTGTGGACTGTCATTCAGGCACGAAAAAATAACTCAAGTATAAGCCTGAACGTTCTAATAATGTTCATTAAAACAGGATGCTTCCAATCCGATTATGTTCATCATTCTCAATCAATGGTACGATCAACATGACTGAATGCATCCTTTGTGGCAATAGAAACCGAACTCTAAATTTAGGCTGATGTTCAGAGAACACAATGCGTACTTTGAAAAAGCCTGGGGGTTGATCCAGCCACGCCCAGATTTAAGGTTGGGGTAACCTTTTCAGAGAGAACACGTACCTTCCCAAGAGCTCAGTGTTTACATTTGTTGAGAGCTACACCTGGAGAAATATTTCTCAAGTTTCTATTGTTGTTTTTCCTTTAACCTTTCATCTCCTTATGCTCCTGTTTTTTCCAAGCCAGTAGCTAAGGGTTGAAGGTGAAGGTGTTTGTTGCTCAGTCACGTCCAGCTTTTTTCGATCCCATGGACTGTAGCCCGCCAGGCTCCTCTGTCCATGGGATTCTCCAGGCAAGAATAGTGGAGTGGGTAGCCATTCGCTTCTCCAGGGGATCTTTCCGACCCAAGGATTGAACCTGGGTCTCCTGCATTGCAGGCACATTCTTTACTATCTGAGCCACCAGGAAAGCCCCTAAGGGGTACTCTGGGTCAGATTCAGACAGAAGAAGCCCACTCTGTGAGCCGGGAGTAGCCAAGTGGGAGACAAACCGCAGGGCTGGCTAAGTGCCAAGCTGTGGGAGATACTCAGACTGAGGGCAGGTAAGACAGGAACCAGGTGGCAGTGCCCGCCTAGGGAACTGGTGCTCGCTCCGGGCATCAGAGGAGACTGCGCGGGCCCAGCTGGCTGCCCAGGAGCCAGTTTTTGTTTGTTTTTTTGGACCACTCAGCTCTTAGCTCCCTGACCAAGGATCGAACCTGCACCCTTTATAGTGGAAGCATGGAGTCTTAACCACTGGACCATCAGGGAAGTCCCTGGGAATCAGTTTTCTAAGCAATGAGTCTGCCCTATTAACATTCCAGCTGAAACTCTTAAAATTCCACAAGGACTGGTTCTCTCTCTCTTTACTGGTATCACTTCTTGGCCTAGCTCTTATGGAATTATACCTTCAAGCCTACCCACTGTTTCTCTGATTCTATCAAAAATTACTCCTCCCCACCTCAGACAGGGGACACCACTCTCTGAACTTTTTTTCAGACTTTGATAGCTGATTAACAATGTTGTGATAGTTTCAGGCGCACAGCAGGGACTCAGCCATACATATGCGTGTATTCAGTGTCTCCTAACCGTCCCCTCCCCAGACCCAACCCACAAGCATCAAACCCTCTTCAGGCACAGCAATAGGTCGCAGTGTAGGGGTAGTGATGGAAAAGATAAAAATGGATATCACATTCCTCACCCTAAAGGAACTCAAACAAGGAGGAGGAAGGGCAGAGGGGCTTTTCACTTAGCAGGTAGTTATAATTTAGTGCTGGCAACTGTGGCAGGGCGAATAGGAGTAACCAGCTGTCTGGGAGGTGGGTTATCAAGGACGGCTTCTGGAGGAGGTGACATCCAAGGAGGGTCACAAAGGATGCATAGGAATAGTCAGAGATGATAGGAAGGGCAGCTCAGAGAAGACATCATAAAAAGCCACCAAAAAAAAAATTAAGGGAAAATCGCAGAAGTGTGTAGGACCAAGTAGTTGCTGGGATATGAAGTGTGAGGCCTTAGGTATGAAGCAGTGAGGGGAGAGAGATGGGGTAAGGGAGGAGGGGGGTCAGGTCAGAGAGTCCTGCTGTGTTGGGGAGCTCCCTGGCGGTCTAGGGGTTCATGCCCAGATTCAATTCCTGGTCAGGGGACTGAGATCCTGCAAGCTGCATGGCATGGCCAAAATTTTAAAAAATAAAATATGTATATATTAACAAAATACATAATGGGACTTCCAGGCGGTCCAGAGTTTAAGACTCTGTGCTTCCACTTCGAGGGGCACCAGTTCAGTCATGGGTGGGGAAGCTAAGCTGTCCCATGGCATGGCCAAAAAATTAAACAAACAAGTGAACAATCAAAAATGCTTCAAAAAATTTTAAATGAAAATTAGTTTCCTAAATGTCTGCATATGATCTATTTAGATAGAGGTTACATCTTATCAACTGCTGTTTCTCACTCACAATTTGTTGTCATCCAGGCGCTTAGTCGTGTCTGACTCTTTGCGACCCCATGGATTGCAGCACTCTGGGGTTCCCTGTCCTTCACCATCTCCTGAGCTTGCTCAAACTCATGTCTATTGAGTAACAAATGCCATCCAACCATCTCATCCTCTGTTGCCCCGTTCTCCTCCTACCCTCAATCTTTCCCAACATCAGGACTTTTCTGATGAGTCAGCAATACGGTGTCTAAAAAAATGGCCATTCTTCTTTTTGATGTGTATTTTGTGAACTTAAAAAAAAAAGAAAGTGTACTATTTTCCACACACGATGTTTAATTAATTTTATAATCTATAAACTTAATAAAATATCTCTGGAAGAATACAAGGAAGCATTAATATTGGCAGCTCATAGAGTTAAAAAAATTTAACTTAAAAATTTTAAAGCTCTTGAATATATTTCTTATTTTTAAAAACGGGGACGGATAATCAGGGGGAAAAAAAAAACCCACAACATTTTGAGGGGTTGGAGTCGGGGAGTGGATTAGCTCAATATACTAAAACCTGATGAACTAAAGTCACTCAACCTGATAACGCAACCATTCAAATCTCAAAACTTAAATTCCATAAAGTCATACCTGTCTCCTTCCAGAGCCACCCTCAGTTCACAGAATGGTGCCAGGTACCACCGGGGTTTAATAAGTATTTGTTAATTGCTGAAAACACACATGGCACCAATGTTTCTATTTTGTGTTTTTTTTTTTTTGAAGACTTCTTTTCTATTCTGTAGGGAGACAATGTCCTCAAGATTCTTCATGTTCTTTTTGTTACCGTTTAGCAGTGACTAGGTTCAAAGTCAGCCTGAATGGGTCTCGCCCACCAGCCTCTGTGAGCAGCAGAGGAGCCCTGAAGAGTACTTCCCAGGTCCACTGGCTGCGCGGAGGGAGAGCCAGACCACAGCCTGGTCTAGAGCGGGCGTGGGGAGCAGGTACAAAAGCCTGGGTGGGCCGTGGCAGTTGGTTCCAGCAAGGGCACCTTCCTGTGACTCCACACACACACACACACACACACACACACACACACACACAGTTCCATATCCCTGCTAACCTGATTTCTAGGTTAGAATGGTCAGGTGGGGCTTTCTTTCACTCTTCCAAACTTGTCTTTTCACCTTTCTGGGGTTCTGCAGGGAATTTGTTTTAGATATACAGCAAAGAAAAACAAAACAAAACAAAACAAGACTGTTCCTTTTCCTGCTACAAGAGAAACACTTCAAACTTCAGGGCTCTCAAATCCAGGATCAGACCCCAGCTTTGCCTTGGACAAGCTGTGTGAACCGAGCACATCCCTGGTGGCTCAGATGGTAAAGAATCCACCTGCGATACAGGAGACCCGGGTTCGATCCCTGAGCCAGGAAGATCTCCTGGAGAAAGAAATGGCAACCCAATCCAGTATTCTTGCCTGGAGAAATTTCATGGACAGAGGAGCCTGGTGGGCTACAGTCCATGGGGTTGCAAAGAACGGACACGACTGAACGATTACCACTGCTACTAAGCCTGATTTTCCTCATCTGTACATAAGGATAACAATGATTATTTCTCATAATTAAAAGAGGTGCTATGGCGCATAACATACCCAGCACAAACTGTATTAACAAAAACGGTATTGCATGCCACGTACAGAATGTTTACACTTATTTGTGAACAATTAGGATGAACACTCACTATGAAATGGAGCAGGGCTCTGCCCATGGTCCTTGCCCAGCCCCCTACCCTGTGTCCTCTGCCTGCCTTTGTGGAAAAACTTTAGCCAAAGAATAAGTTGAATCAGAGAAGTGAGAAAATGCAGAAACAAAGGAAAATAGTCCAAGCAGACCAAATAATAATAATGCTGTCATTAAGCTTAGTCAAGGACCTTTGGTTCCTTCTCAAGGGCTATAGATAAATAAATATCTGAGCCATATCCTGTGAGCTGTCTTATAGATAACTGAAACCTCAGGTAAGTTAACTACTTGACCATAGTCATGACATGCTGCTGCTGCTGCTGCTGCTAAGTCGCTTCAGTCGTGTCCGACTCTGTGCGACCCCATAGACGGCAGCCCACCAGACTCCCCCATCCCTGGGATTCTCCAGGCAAGAACAATGGAGTGGGTTGTCATTGCCTTCTCCAATGCATGAAAGTGAAAAGTGAAAGTGAAGTCGCTCAGTCGTGTCCGACTCTTAGCGACCCCATGGACTGCAGCCTACCAGGCTCCTCCATCCATGGGATTTTCCAGGCAAGAGTACTGGAGTGGGGTGCCATTGCCTTCTCCGAGCCATGACATAAGCTGCCACAATTCTGAAAACTGGTGTCAAGGAAATTGGAACAAACCGACCACTGATGACCAATTTCAAGATGACTGTCAGCTCTGACTGTGCTGTTCCTGCCCGTAGCCCCTCCTGCAGCTTATAAAAGCTCTTGCCCACTGGTTGTCAGTAGGGGAAAGCCCTCCTTTGGACAGAAGTCTGCCCTCCCCGCTCCGTGGTCAGCATCCAAAATAAAGCAAGCCTTCCTTTCCACCAACCTTGCTTCTTTCGAGCAGCAAGCAACTGCACCCCACTTTCCGGTGCAACTTAAACTGTGAAAAAACGTCGATTCACTCCCCCTCCTGCAAGTCTTCGTGAACTCTTAACCTACTATTGTCTGAAGTTCACTGCATGCCTCTGCCCCCAACCACCTTGCCAGTCCTTTTTCCTCCCCTCTTTAAGTAGGTTCTGTAACTGCCACTCTAGATTAGCCCTCAGGGATGCTGCGCTATTGGGCACCTAACAATTGCTGTGAGTCCACGTTCAGGTATGAAGGTAGCAATCGTGTGTGCCAACAATAGCGATGCTGCAGCCAAGAGAAGGGAGGTTTTTCAAGCGTGGCAGGCTTGGGGTCACCTCCCTGCAGGGCTGACACCCACAGGCAAGCTGGCACAAGAGTAGAAACTAGGGCATTGGGACATCGCCAGGAAGAGGCCCTAGAGGTCACACGGACCTTCCCAGACAACATATGGGAAACAGAACTTTGAAAAGAAACCCAGTCCTGAATCTAAAGAGGGAATCTGCTGCTGTTTCCCGCCTCCATGCCTCAAATACCTTAGCCCCAAATTATCATGAACAATGGGAAAGACTTCACAGTATATCACAACAAGAGACTGCAAAGGGCAATTTCTAATAAGAAAATGGGACTTAACAATTGACAAGTGACCTGGGGTCAGCTCCAGCCAGAATGTCTCTCCGCATGTTTCAACTCACTGTGACTCACTCTCCCAGGAAATAAAATATCAGACTAGATTTACTGAACCAAGTGAGTTGAGACCTGGACACCTGGTCAGGTCTGAGACTAGAGATGTTCAAGCCAGAGTGGTAATTTGTAAACCTCCAAAGATGGAATAGCCCCGTGAACTTTGAGCATCAGTATAATACTGTGCAGCAGCCTCTAAGAGAAACACCACTGATTTCAATTCATAGGATGCTTATTCAAAGCCAGTCTCATGATGTCACAACTGTTCTTATCAAGGACTATGAAAGGCATTCATTCAAAAGACTGAGCTCAAGGTGAGGAACTGTGTGATACACCTTCAAAGGCAGTTTTGCCAGCGCTCCAGGAAATTGGCATATTTCTTAGATCACTGTACAGCACAGTTATAAGGTGGTAGTGTGTGTGTGTGTGTCACTCAGTCGGTCTGACTCTTTGGGACCCCAGGGACTTTAGCCCGCCAGGCTCCTCTGTCCATGGGATTCTCCAGATAAGAATATTCGAGTGGGTTGCCATTCCTTCCCTTTAGGGGATCTTCCCGGGGCAGTGATCAAACCCGAGTCTCCTGCACGGTGGGCACATTTCTTCACCATTTTAGCCACCAGGGAGGCCCATAAGACACTAGCTGCTGCTGCTGCTAAGTTGCTTCAGTCGTGTCCGACCCTGTGCGACCCCAGAGATGGGAGCCCACCAGGCTCCCCCGTCCCTGGGATTCTCCAGGCAAGAACACTGGAGTGGGTTGCTTCTCCAATGCATCGTCAGTCGTGTCCGACTCTTAGCGACCCCATGGACTGCAGCCCACCAGGCTCCTCCCTCCATGAGATTTTCCAGGCAAGAGTACTGGAATGGGGTGCCATTGCCTTCTCCGAATAAGACAGTACAGCTGCCACTAAAAAGCAAGCTGACTAATCGCTTTCCAGGCATTTATTTATTTTTCCCAAATAATTTCAAAGAAGAGCTGAATGTTAGCAAACTCAATCTATGGATAAGTGAAAAAAAAAAAAAAAAAACCAGGAATGGAAGTTCATACCCACCTGGGATCCTATTAAGAGTCACCCAGAAATGTTCATCGGGAGAATAGGTATCTTTGGACCACTGGAGCAGATCAATGGCCCTTCGGTCTTGGAAGACAAACTTCACAAACTCTCTGGTGAGGGCCACGTAGGCAGTGCCAAAGTAGATGGTCAACTGGTGGGGAGGTGAGGTTTTCAAAATACCTGTATTTTTCATAAAAGAGCCACCTCTGCCCAAGTGCTCCCGGTAGACATATCGAGTCCGCTTTACTGCATGGTCAGGAGGCAGCACCCCGGGGGTGATGTTTTTCCCTTTAAATCCTTTGAGATGCTGAACGATCTCCCTGTTGGTTTTCAGGGGGAAATCTTGCCCACAGGTGTTGATGGAGTATTTCCATGGAACTTCAGAAGCTAAAAGGTCTTCCAGGCAGTTCAGGTCAGCCTGGAGCCTGGAAATTCCTGCGTAGACCACAGGCTCCATCTTTGAAGCAAGAAAAGCATTCTCGAAGCAACTCAGAAGCTGCCATACAGACTTCTTAAAGTGAATTGTGGCTTTCTCATCCACGTGAACGCAGTAGACGTTCTGGGGCATGTAGACGGCCCTGAAGAGTCTTTCAAAAGTATTAAAGTCCTTATGGATGACCATGACATATGCCAAAGGGAACTCGGCTTCTTCTTTCGACAAAGGCCTTGTGATATAGTGATTCTGGATCAGGTAGTCCTTGCAAGGGACACTTCCCATGGGGGACATCAATGTCTTTTCCCACAAAAAGATTGACTTCTCATCTAAGGCATTCTTACAGGCGTGTATCTCCAAGTCCCTTTCAACGGAACTATTCCTGTGACTTCTCAGTTGGCTTAACTGACCACTGTAAAAGATCATAAAAATAACCACACTGACTCCCATGAAAGTAAAAAACCAATACTTCCAGAAGTTCATTATTTTCACTTCCCTGGGGAAGAAATCGCTCTCGAAAGACTGAGAAACAATCGGTTCCTGAAACAAGAGTGAAGAGGTGGAACTAACTTCTTTTGCCAATCTTGGAATTTCAATAGCTTCTCAAGCGGGCTGGCTTCCTTCTGCCGGGTCCTTTAATCCTCATTTACTCTCTGCTTCTGGGTGCTGTCCATCCTCTCCTGGCAACGGCCAGAGATGCTTCTTAAAGCGCCCTGGGCTTCTGGCCTCCGTGGTGCCACCTGGCTGCTGGCAGAAGGCGCCTGGCTCAGGGCAGCTCCGGGAAGCCCTTCTCATTTGCATACACGACGCCAGTGGATCTTAGGAAACTGCATTCAGTCTGGAGTGCCAGCTCCCTTCACCTGGGCTGTTTCCTGGGCTTCACTCCACCCCCCTCCATCCACTCTATGTGGCCTGACCTCCCTTCTCATGCTTTCCCCTTCCTTTTCAAGTTAAGTGGTTCTCCTTTTTCTGGCTCGCCCCGCCAAGCTGCTAAACCGCTGCCTGTGGACTTCTCCTCCTCGGGTTTATTTCTCTTTCTTGGTCTCTGCCACTTTATTTCATTTCAGTGTTATCTCTACCTCTGGGCATATAAGACAGACACAGATAAGAAAAAAACCCCTTGCAACATGCCTAAGTAGAAGATTATTGGAGGAAAAAAAAAAATCTGATGGTGTTCCCTGAATTAAATCAGTTTCTGATGATGTTATGTAGCATATATATGCCCATGGGTAGAGGAAAAAATGAATTACGCTTTCAAGGGCAGAGGATGAGGTCAGAAGGAAGCGAGGAGTGACTTGATATTCAAGAGTCGGTGTGGAGGCATAGATGAAACGCACTTTAGTTCCGCCTGCCTGGGAGAAAGGTGATAGCTTGTTCCCAGAGAGCAAAGGCTGGTTCCCATTTCACACAGAGCTTTAGATAACTGGAGCTGTTGACACAGTATTATCTAGCACGTGTGGTAGCCACTAGGTCTCTTTAACAGCCTGACTTCCTCAGGCTGCAGGTCACTTCAGAGAGCTCGGAAGAGTCGCCTCTCCACCCAGCCCCTCTCCTACTTCCTTACTCTGAAGAGAGAACAAAGGCTTTGGGACTGAGGCAAATTTCTGGAAGTCTCCTTCAGTGCAGTTCAGGGAAGCCAGGGACAGCAGCTCAGCAGGTCTGGTCACATGACAGATGCCTCCTCATAGCTCACCTGAGCCAGGTGCCTCCAGCACTCAGCAGACGTGGAGTGCGTTCAAGGCAGGTGGTAAGGATGCTCCTGGGGGAAAGTTACTGAGCCAACTAAGAGATTAACTCTGGCAGCCACAGGAGCTGAAAGCGGCCCTGCTCCCACCTCCCTTCTGCAGTCACTCAACAATCTTGCCTGTCTCGGCGTGACATGGGAGCTGAGCAGCTGCTTCTGTTAGGAAGACACGTCTGCAATCCCGTGCTCTACCCGTCCCCCTCCACTCCCACCCCACCCCTCAGCTGCCTATGGTTTGCTGGACTGATGAATGGCAACGGTGGCCTGGATGTGACTGAGAATGAAAAATGTCACCTGCCGTCGCAGTCAACAAAGGATGTTTCCGCCATCAAATGACAGCCACCTCCCACCCCCCTTTCCCCACACATGGGGGTGAGTCCTGAGGGGACTCAGGATGGAAACACAGGATGCCTGCCATCAAGCCACCATCAGTCGCTGCAGTCAGGAGGCTGGGGATGACAAAGCACCGGATACTGGTCATGGAGAGCTGACGGGCATATCAAAGGGTGATTTCACTGAGCCCGGACTCTTGCATCTTTCTAGAAATAGAAAAGTGCTAAATTCATTAACCTGAGATGTCTGGTTTTCTTTCATTAACAGTCATCTTTTGAGGTGCCTACTTCCTGGTCTTTGTGATAAAAAAACTTCTATGTATCCTGGTTCCTCCTTTATCTCTTCAGAGCAATGCCAGGCTTGAAGTCCTCAGAATGTCTGCCCAATAAAAGAAGTCTCAGGACTTCCCGCTGGTCCAGAGGTTAAGAATCCGCTTTGCAGTGCAAGGGACTTGCTCAGCTTCTATCCCTGGTCGGGGAGCTAAGATCCCTCCTGGTTGAAGCAACTGAGCCCACTGGCCTCAACTACTGAAACCCCCATGCTCTGGAACCTGAGTGCTGCAACTGAGACCCAACATAGCCAAATAAATAAATACGTAAATAAATTAGTGTTCTTTAAAAAAAAAACCAAAAAAAAACACATAATTCTCAACTTTTAGGTTGTGCCATTTTTTTTCAGTCAACTTGATGCATATTGACTTGGAGAGAGACCCAAAAAGCTGGCAGGAATCTTAAAGATCACCCAACACAATTCTATATTTTACAGACCAGGAGATTAAGGCTAACAAAAATATTTTTCCCAAAGTTATGCAGCTGGATAGAATCCAAAGTCTTAATTCTGCAGCTCCCTGGCCTAAAAGGCAAAGCCAGTCTAATCATTGTCAAATCCCAGCTGTTCAGTGACCGGCTGTATGAGCAGGGTGGAGTTACACTTAACCTCTCTAAGCATCAGGTTCTTTGTTTTCCACATGGAAATAACAGTACTTCCTATTTCACAGGGTTCTTAAGAACAGTGAGTGAGATAGCTCTCATCTAGGGTTTATGTATGTTTGTTTATGTTCAATAAGCATTAGCAAGTCTTGTTGCTTTTGTTTGCTTTTTGAAAAATAGTCAACATTTCTGACCCTGTTAAGGAACTGATATTTGGACTTCTGTTCTCAGTAATGGAAATGAAAAACATTTACCTTCGTAGAGCTTTCAAATGGTTTGACTTATTGCCACTCCAAAAAGTGAAGGTTACATGTTTTTCACTATTTTCTTTCCCCACTGAAATCTCCCTTTACCCTGAGACTGGGGACAGTAGAACTGTAGGTGTAAGAAGGAAAGTACTGAATGGTCTGCTTTCACGTCTTGATATTCCTTCATTCTTACTTCTTGTTAGAGACACACCCTTTTCTTCAAAGAATAATGGCAGGACTAAGGGGAGGCTGAGCTATTTCAAACCTAAAAGATGATGCTGTGAAAGTGCTGCACTCAATATGCCAGAAAATTTGGAAAACTCAGCAGTGGCCACAGGACTGGAAAAGGTCAGTTTTCGTTCCAATCCCAAAGAAAGGCAATGCCAAAGAATGCTCAAACTACCGCACAATTGCACTCATCTCACACGCTAGTAAACTAATGCTCAAAATTCTCCAAGCCAGGCTTCAGCAATACGTGAACTGTGAACTTCCAGATGTTCAAGCTGGTTTTAGAAAAGGCAGAGGAACCAGAGATCAAATTGCCAACATCCGCTGGATCACTGAAAAAGCAAGAGAGTTCCAGAAAAACATCTATTTCTGCTTTATTGACTATGCCAAAGCCTTTGACTGTATGGATCACAATAAACTGTGGAAAATTCTGAAAGAGATGGGAATACCAGACCACCTGACCTGCCTCTTGAGAAACTTATATGCAGGTCAAGAAGCAACAGTTAGAGCTGGACATGGAATAAACAGACTGGTTCAAAATAGGAAAAGGGGTACGTCAAGGCTGTATATTGTCACCCTGTTTATTTAACTTATATGCAGAGTACATCATGAGAAAGGCTGGGCTGGAAGAAGCACAAGCTGGAATCAAGATTGCTGGGAGAAATATCAATAACCTCAGATATGCAGATGATACCACCCTTATGGCAGAAAGTGAAGAGGAACTCAAAAGCCTCTTGATGAAAGTGAAAGAGGAGAGTGAAAAAGTTGGCTTAAAGCTCAACATTCAGAAAACGAAGATCATGGCATCTGGTCCCATCACTTCATGGGAAATAGATGGGGAAACAGTGGAAACAGTGTCAGACTTTATTTTTCGGGGCTCCAAAATCACCGCAAATGGTGACTGCAGCCATGAAATTAAAAGACGCTTACTCCTTAGAAGGAAAGTTATGCCCAACCTAGATAGCACATTAAAAAGCAGAGACATCACTTTGCCAACAAAGGTCTGTCTAGTCAAGGCTATGGTTTTTCCTGTGGTCATGTATGGATGTGAGAGTTGGACTATGAAGAAAACTGAGTGCCAAAGAATTGATGCTTTTGAACTGTGGTGTTGAAGAAGACTCTTGAGAGTCCCTTAGACTGCAAGGAGATCCAACCAGTCCATTCTGAAGGAGATCAGCCCTGGGATTTCTTTGGAAGGAATGATGCTAAAGCTGAAGCTCCAATACTTTGGCCACCTCATGCGAAGAGTTGACTCATTGGAAAAGACTCTGATGCTGGGAGGGATTGGGGGCAGGAGGAGAAGGGGACGACAGAGGATGAGATGGCTGGATGGCATCACTGACTGGATGGACGTGAGTCTGAGTGAACTCCGGGAGTTGGTGATGGACAGGGAGGCCTGGTGTGCTGCGGTTCATGGGGGTCGCAAAGAGTCGGACACGACTGAGTGACTGAACTGAACTGAACTGACACTCTGCCTATGGTGTATTTATCTCTAAATAAGTCCACTTTTTACCTATCACTTCATCTTTGAATTCTTTCTGGGTGAGGCAAGAAATTCACCGGGAACAACTGTAGGTTCAGTTGGTTTTCCCCCTCTCTTTGCCTTGATCCTCCATCCTACAACATGGAGCTCTGGTCCAATGCCAAGGCAAAACAAACTCAACAAATCTTTAATCATGATTTATCAAAGCAGTTTGCAGATGAGAAGGGGGTGCAATGTGACTAAGAGTTCAAAATAATAGGATCCAAAACCCCGTTCTACAGTCTGTCCTTCTTTACAAGGAGTTAGAGGAAAAGCTGGAGAAGGAAATGGCAACCCACTTCAGTAATCTTGCCTGGAGAATCCTGTGGACAGAGGAGCCTGGTGGGCTGCTGTCCATAGGGTCGCACAGAGTTGGACACAACTGAAGCAACTTAGCAGCAGGAGCAGCAGAGGAATAGCCAGAGATTAGAGTGCGGTGCCTTTTGTAATGGTTGGCCCAGCAGGAGGTTTGTTTGCCTGGTATCTGAGGCAACTGAACAGGCATTTTCTTCCAGCAAGTAATTGGACAGGCTAAGCTAATAACGTGCAACCAGGACAGGATATCTGTTCTCTTCCCTCTGGTTGGCTTAACATATTGACAACTGTCGTCAGGTGGACATTCTGTATCACTCCCTGCCTCTCTCTGCCCGCAGGATATGTTTATGGTCACAATCAAGGAGACAGCAAGCACAAGGAGATAGCCACTGATGACACAGTGAGATCTGCTCAAACATCAAAACAAAAAAGGCTAGGCAGGGCTCTGTTGCAAGAAGGGGAGCCCTTCAGGGCCCGAGAGTGGGCTCTTGTCTAACACTTGGAGATGTATTGTCTGAGGAGACACATGTGCTGAACAAAGGAAGAGACTTTGTTGGGAAGGGGTGCCTGGGTGGAGAGCACCAGGGGAAGGGGACACAGGACAACTGCTCTGCCACGTGGCTCACAGTCTTGGGTTTTATGGTGATGGCATTAGTTTCTGGGTTGTTTTTGGCCAATCATTCTGACTCAGGGTCCTTCCCGGTGGCGCACACATTGCTCAGCCAAGATGGACGCCAGCGAGAAGGATTCTGGGAGGTGTTAGGACACATGACGTCTCCTTTTGACCCTTCCTGAACTCTTTGGGAGGGCAGTGGCTTGTTAGTTCCGTGCTCCTTACCAAGACTTCCTGTTGTAAAATAACTCATGCAAATAATTGCGATGGTGCCTGGCCAGGGTGGGCGGTTTCAGTCGGTGTGCTTCCCCCGATAGCTTCAGTTCTCGTTAACCTCATTTGAGCTGTGTGTCCACCCCAGCTGGGCTCTCAGAGGTAAAACATGAATGCCTTCTTGCTCGGGCAGGATCACAGCCTGGGCCTGATCTGTTCTCAAGTCCTTATAGCTCTCCTGCTCTTTTTCAGCACAAGTACTGGCTACTGCATCAAGGCAATGTTTTTTTTTGTTGTTGTTGTTGGGCGCTCTCACGTCCACCAAGGTCACACCATCCTGCTTCCCACCCAAGGCTTGAGCTGTGTCATTCTGACAACCTCAAACATTCCAACCACATCGAAACCCAGAAAGTAAACCTGAACAGGTCTCCTGGCAACCAAAATAAAGATCAAACATCAAGGCTGGATTCATACACCTGAATGTGTACAGACAGGTAAGTGAAAAAAGTTAAAAAAAAAAAAAAAGTAGGTAAAGCTGGTGAAGGGCAAGAAAAACAGGGCTAGTGAATTCCTGAGCGGCAGCTAACGCTTGGCCGTGGTGTCGGGGAGGCTGAAAGAAGGTGGGGACGGTGGTAGAATCGTTAGTTCTTGCCCCACCTACAGCTTTCGAACTGTTCTGGAGAAGACCCTTGAGAGTCCCCTGGACAGCAAGGAGATCAATCCTAAAGGAAATCAGTCCTGAATATTCACTGGAAGGACTGATGCTGAAGCTGAAGCTCTAGTACTTTGGCCATCTGATGTGATGAGCCAACTTATTGGAAAAGATCCTGATGCTGGGAAAGATTGAGGGCAAGAGGAGAAGGGGGCAGCAGAGGATGATTGGATGGCATAGTCACTGACTCAATGGATGTGAATTTGAGCAAACTCCAGGAGATACTGAAGGACAGGGAAGGCTGGCGTGCTGCATTCCGTGGTGTTGCAAAGGGTTGGAAACGACTTTGAGACTGAATAAGAGCCACCTTCACAGCCAGCAGTGAGTAACATGTAGGGTCATGGGGCCAATGCTGCCAGCTCTGCAAATGTTTTAAGAGGAGGGAGAAATCTGAATTTTATATTTAAAAAAATCCAAACTCTTTAAATGTTATCAAGTAATTAACAAATTTTTAAGACCCAAGTGAAAGGACACACAAGCACCTGAAGACTGCATCAGCCCCCACAATGCCATCTTTCACCTTTGGCTGAAGCATCAGAGCTCATGTATTTGAATCTCTCTTGAGGCTTAGTTTATTCTCTCTTAGTTTAGACACAATCCTAACACACTTTCTTAGAACTAAACAGGTAAGAAGTCACAAATTAGAAGAGGGATGTAGAACAGTTAGACTGGGCATCCTTTGGTCAGCAATAGGCGAGAGACTCAGCGTGAAGTAGGTTCAAGAAAAACTCCAAAAGTTTCCATAAAAAACTACAAATAGAGGTACCATATGACCCAGTAACCCCACTCCTGAGCATATATCCAGAAAAAATGAATACAAATACGAAAAAGATACACACACCCCAATGTTCATGGCAGCACTACTTACAATAGTGAAGGAACAAAAGCAACCTGAATAGCCATCAACAGATGACTGGTTTAGGAATACAATGGAATATTACTCAGCCATGAAAAAGGGCAAAATACGACCATTTGCAGCACCATGAATAGACTTGGAGAATATCATACTAAGTGAAGTAAGGAAGGCAAACATATCATTTACCTGTGGATCTAAAAATTAATACAGTGAATCTATATACAAAACAGAAACGGACTCATGGACATAGCAAACAAACTTACAGTTACCAAAGGGGAAAGGAGAGAGATAAGTAAGGATTAATAGGTACACACTGCTATATATAAAACAGATAAACAGCAAGGATGTACTGTGTAGCACAGGGAACTATATTCAATGCCTTGTAATAACCTATAATGGAAAACAACCTGAAAAATAAAATTATGAATACATATATGACACATATATAACTGAGTCACATTGGTGTACACTTGATATTAACGCAATATTGCAAAACTGAATTTCAATTTAAAAAGAAAGAAAAACTCCACAAACATTTCAAGATCATTCGATTAAAGAATGACTGGCATTTGTACAGTATTTAAAATGAGCAAATAAGGGAATTCCCTAGTGGTTCAGTGGTTAAGACTCTGGCTTGCAATGCAGGGGATGTGGGTTTGATTCCTGGTTGGGGAACTAAGATCCCACACGCTGCAGGACAGCTAAGCCCGAGTACCACAGCTACCACGGCTGCTGAGCCTGCACGAAGCACCGAGAGAGTCTGTGTGCCATAAAGATCTGCTTGATGCAACCAAGATCCCTGGGGCCACAATGAAGACCCAATGCAGCCAAATAAATAAATAAATGTTTAAAAATAAATAAAATTATCGGATCAGTTAATGAAAAGGCTTGAAAAGTGTGCAGGCCAACGAACGTAGCAGTTTGGGGTTGAAAACAAGCAGAGGACTAACATTTAGTGAAATAGAAATACATCAATATATTCGTGTACATATATTTTGCATAGTCTATTTTAAAAGGCATTTCTGAAATATGCTTATTCAAATTAGGGGTTTTTTTTTTTTTTTAGTTTAACCATTTTGCACACAAAAGGGCAGGTTCTAAATTACCCAGGAAACTCACAAATCTGCCAAAACTTGTCTGTCACAGGCTTCTATAGCAGAAGTCAGTACTTTTTCTGTGAAGGGCCAGATAGTAAGCATTTTAGGCTTGTGAGTTGTTCGGCTTCTGAGGCAACCAGTCAACCCTAGACTGTGTTCTGAAAGCAGCCACAACAGCATGTGTCTGTGTCCTGCCAAAACTTTATCCATGGACACTGATATCTCCATCTCATATTATTTTCAAGTCATAAAATAGGTTTTTAAAATTTATTTTACAATCCTTTAAAAATGCAAAATCATTCTTAGCTTGTAGTCAGTATAAAAATAGGTCAGATTTAGCCCACAGGTTGTATGTTCTTGGCTCATTTCTTTTCCAGATCATAATCAAGTTCCTCCAGGCCTGTATTTTCTAATATCAGAGTCTTCATAATTACTTTCCAGATGAAGAAATGCGAAATGAGGAAAAAGGATACTGTTGGTCATTCTTGTACCTGCCTGAATGCCCAACACGCCCCATCAGGGTTAAAAGTACACTGGGCCTACGTGCCTGTCTCCTTTCTTCTATAAAACGGAGATACTAGGAACACTGACCTCACAGCGTTCCAAAGAGATCTTAACAGCTTAGTACACAAAAAGAGCTTAGAGTGATACCTTGCACAGAAGGTGTACTCAACAAATCTTCTAGCATCTCTCTCTGTTGCCAAACGTGGTTCACACAGAGCCTGAAGTGTCCATCCACCTTCCGATACCTCTCATGAGGCAGAGCTGCAGGGCTTGACGAGCGATTCTTCATCTTTGCTTAGTCGCTCAGTCATGTCCAACTCTTTACCACTCCATGAACTATAGCCTGCCAGGCTCCTCGGCCCATGGGGATTCTCCAGGCAAGAATAGTGGAGTGGGTTGCCATTTCCTCTTCCAGTGTTTCTTCCCCACCAGGCATCGAACCCATGTCTCCAGCATTGGCAGGCGGATCCTTTACCACTAGCACCACCTGGGAAGCCCTAAAAGACCCCAAAGGACAGGGGGGCGCCATAAAGGCTGTGGTTATCATAGGCAGAGCCAGCCTCTGCAGCCCTCTCCTGTATCCCACAGTGAGGGAACTGCTCTTTATTCCCAATTGCAGACCCTCTTCCTCTCTTTTTTCTTAATTTATTTGGCTGCACTGGGTGTTAGTCATGGCATGAAGGATCTAGTTCCCTGACCAGGGATTGAACCCAGGCCCCTTGCGTTGGAAGCTCACAGTCTTAGCCCCTGGGCCACCAGGGAAGTCCCCCAGTTGCAGCCTCTTGAAGTATAGTTGCAGCCTCTACTTAGAGACCGAGCGGGCTGGTGCACCCTGTAAAATGTTGTGACACAGCATGCTGGTGAAGACCCAGGCTTTGGAGCAGGGTTTAAATCTGGTTCAGCTGTTTACAATATGACCCTCAGAGAGTTTCTTGGGATCACTGTACCTTTGATGCCGAATATTCAAAAAGGAATCATAGGAAGTCTATGAAAGTCAATCCGGCTTGGAAGGCTCCTGTATTTTTCTATACTATTCCGCATAACATCACTCCAGCTTACCCTTATTCTTCTAAGATCACATTACTTTTTTTTCTACTTCTCTGGCAGCCTCTTTGGGGCAGCCAATTTCTTTCTCTCTTGTGGTTAGTTGCCTAGATTTAATTCCAGTTTTCCAAGCCAAAACAAAAGCAAAAACCAAACTCACACGTACTTGATCTTTGGCTCAATTCCACTAAATCTCAAGGGACAGAATTGGTGACTATTTGTCTTTCTATGCAACTTTTCTCTGTTTCTAAGTGTCTGCTCTGAGAAAAAAAATTCATGAGAAGACTTTGCCTCTGTTCAAATCTGGACATACTTCTGGTACCCTTCTCATCCACCAAACTCCTCCACTCCCATATTTTTGAATGTTGAAGTTGCAAGGAGATATTTCTACTAAGAGATAATATCTTATCATTCAGCTGCTACCAACAATCTGTATCTTGAAGACACTCTCTTTCTTCTAAACATTTTCGAATAAATGAAAACAAAACCGTCTTAAAATAGGGGTAGCCAGTGGCTTCCTCCAACTTCTAGCTTTAATAGCCCTATTAAATTCTTGCCTCGCTTTCAGTTCATTGAACCCACTATCGAACTAGCCTCTTTCCCACAGAACCTGTCGCTTACTTGAGTTTAGACTGCTGGTCGGGCCAGAGTGGCTTGGCTGAATCCCCACAAGCAGATGTTTCTTTTACTTTCCTAGAAATGAAAGCTGGATAAAATTTGCCTTCAGGATATGTCCTGTGTCTGAATTCAATAGAAGAAAATCCTCACCCTTGGTTCTCCCACTGGTTAAAGTGGTTTTCTTTTTTTAAATATAATTTTATGCATTTATTTATTTTTGGCTGTGCCGGGTCTTCACTGCTGCTTGGGCTTTCTCTAGCTGCGGCACGCGGGGTCTAGTCTCCAATTGCAGTGTGCAGGCTTCTCATTGCGATGGCTTCTCTGGCTGCAGAGCACCGGCTCCAGGGTGTGCAGGCTTCAGTAGCTGTGGCTCCCGGGCTCTAGAGCAAAGGCTCAGTAGCCATGGCACACAAGGCTTAGTTGATCCGCAGCATGTGGGATCTTCCCTGATCAGGGATCAAACCCGTGTCTCCTGCACTGGCAGGTGGATTCTTTACTACTGAGACACCAGGGAAGCCCTAAAACGGTTTTCCATTCAAATTTTCTATTTAGCAATCCATCCTTTTAAAGGATATCCTTGAACTCGATTTTTTCTCCTCAAAAACAGGGAAAATTGTTATAAGCAGGGTAGGCTCAGCCCTGGTCTCCTTTGGTTAGGGATCTCAGGGCTGATGGTGTAGTTTGGGTTACTACCCTTCAGTGTGTCTTAAATGTATTGTAACCTATGTAATGGAGTAGTTTTGGTTACCTTTCTTCCCCCCGCCCCCACCGAGTAAATGATCAGTGGAACATAAATACCTAGGGCACTAATTCTCAGTCCCAAGATGCCTTGGGCATCGGAAAGACGAGAGGGAATGTTTAAGGGCAGTACTTAGGATAACCAATTGTCCAGTTTGCCCAGGACTAAGGAATTTCCCAGCACAAGGGATTTTTTTTTTTTTTAGTGCTAAAAGTGAGAAAGTCCTGGGCAAACAAAAATGTCTTTGCTATCCTAGATATCATCGGTCCTAAGCCCTCACTGCTGAATGATATATCAAACAGAGAATGTTCAACAGCTGATCAGTATGGAGGGAGATCAAACTAGTCCATCCTAAAGATCAGTCCTGAATATTCCTTGGAAGGACTGACGCTGAAGCTGAAGCTCCAATACTTTGGCCACCTGATGCAAAGAGCCAACTTATTGGAAAAGACCCTGATGGTGGGAAAGACTGAAGGCAGGAGAAGGGGATGACAGAGGATGAGACAGTTGGATGGCATCACCGACTCGATGGACATGAGTTTGAGCAAGCTCCGGGAGGTGGTGATGGGCAGGGAAGCCAGGCGTGCTGCAGTCCCTGGGGTCGCAGAGTCGGACACAACTGAGCGACTGAACTGAACTGATGGAGGGAGAGGAAATGTTGAAATCATTGGTCTGGGTGAGAGGCGCAAGCAGACCATCAAAAGTTTGCAAACTACAGTGCAGAAAAACTATGTGACCTCCCACACATATCCTCAGGCCACTATGGCTCGAGCACAGAGTGATGCAGAGTAAGAGCGAACCAGTAAGAATACACTTAGGACTTCCCTGGAGGTACAGTGGCTAAGAATCGGCCTGCCAATGCAGGGTCCCAGAAGATTCCATATGCCTAGGAGCGACTAAGCCCGTGTGCCACAACCATCTGAGCCCGTCCCCAGGTGGCGCTAGTGGTGAAGAATCTGCCTGCCAATGTAAGGGACACAGGAGACTCAGGTTCAGTTCCTGGGTTGGGAAGATCCCCTGGAGGAGGAATTCTACTCCAGTATTCTTGCTTGGGAAATCCCATGGACAGAGGAGTCTGGCAGGCTACAGTCCATAGGGTCACAAAAACTCGGACACAACTGAAGTGACTTAGCACAACATTTGGAAAAAACCTTCTACTCATGGCTTTGTCTAAAGCAGGTCAAAAAGAATGTCACATACTGTTCAGGTGAGAGCATGAAAGACAGGCATTGAGAAATCACATTAAGAACTGGTTAGTTAGGCCAAGAAAATTTAATTTTCTTTTTCTCTATGAGGAGCTGTCAGTGTTAATATGAACTGCAGCATGTAATTTTTGAATTGGGATCATCACAATGCATTGTATTTTTATGATCTACATGAAAAGAATCTGTAATGGAAGTAATCCCTACCTCCAAAAAATGCAAGGCCTTGGGTCTGCATTAAATGGTATGATCCATGTTCATCTCAAAAAAAAAAAAAAAAAAGGCTCAGAATGTTTGCTTTCTTTACCTTAAGTTCAATCAGCATTCTTTCATATCATTCTTGATCTAAACAGATTAAAGTCAAACAATCAGTAATGATGTAGTGATGAAAATAAATGTAATGCATATGAAAGAAAAGGAGAAATGGTTGGTTAGAAAAATAATATAACTGCTGGTGTGTAGGTTTGGTTTTTTTTTTTTTTTTTAATATTTATTTATGTATTTGGCTACATCCAGTCTTAGATGGCATGTAGGATCTAGTTCCCTGACCAGGGATTGAACCCAGGTCCCCTGAATTGGGAGTGCGGAGTCTTAGCCACTGGACCACCAGGGAAATCCCTGGTTTTTGTTTTTGTTTTTGTTTTCTGGTTTTTGTTTTTAACCACTCCATGCCACACATGAAATTCCCTATAACTGCTGCTTTGCATATTGCTTTCTAAGACTGCAGATTTGTTCACTCTAAGATCCAGGGGGGAAAAAAATCCCTAAAAATCTTAGCAGGGTCATTTTCTTTGTACAGGGCTGTTGCCGAAAGCAACAGCCCTTTACAAACCCAGATCTGGTCTTTAAAGTAGGGTTTTCTGCTATTAGTCTGCTCTTTGTATTTCTTTGGTGCAGACTTAGGTGGCCACTGGTTAAGTTCACAGATAGCGGACCGTGGATTGGAGCACAGTCTGGCTTGAACTGGTGCCCCCAGGAAGAACTTGGCGTTGAGCAGCCTTCCCAAGACGAACCGGCTGCTTTGGAAAAACAGAGAGAGGGAGAACAGGCCTGTTGCTGTTGACCAGGGGAAGAAGGACTTCAGGAAAATTCCCAGAAAACCTGAATGGGCTAGAAGATGTGGTCTGAAGCTGACCCAGTAAGATCTGGCAAAGGGATCTAGACTCTGTGTGCGTGTTGTGTGTGTGTGGTGACAGAGAGGGTGGCTGATTTGAAGCTGAGTTGGCAGCAGTGCTGATGAGCATATAAAACGTTATTTCCATTTGATTCAATTCAGTAAATATTTATTCTTATTCCACTGGATGCTCCCTATGTTGAGCTGCCAAAAATATAAAAGACCCCAAAGAGATAGTAGTTGTCAGGGCAATATGATATCCATGTTCACAGTTATAGGGCAAAGAAGATGATAGAATGACATAAAGGAGTTACAACAGAGGTTTACAAAATTGAGACCAAAAATCAATGAACATTTCCCATGTGACAAGGCCTTGAATGTAGACATATTCAGGCCATGATGTAAACAGGAGAAATCAAAGAGGATGACTCAAAGAAAGAGGAAGAAAAGTAGCAAAGGCAGAAACACAAAGCATGGTTTTTCTGGAGTGTCCCTTTCAGGGAAGGCAGCCTTGGGCATTAATTAATCAGTGACATTGATGTGGCGTTCCACAGGGCTTTGCAAACGTCCAACATCCAACGTCCTATGTTGAGAGGATTGGATTGAATAATTCAGGAAGCTGTTGTTGAATGTCACTGAGGCTTCTGGAATTGAGAAGTTATTCTTCGAAGAAAAATATGTCAGGAGTGTTAGAATGACTTGAAGAGGGAGACTTGTGGGCCAGAGACACCACATTGATGGGTCTAAAGATTATCTCGAGAGGTGGGCACCACAGGCTGGAGTCAGAGCAGTAATGATGGGCCCACAATGGTGATGCTTACTGGGCACACGCAGAGCACATGGAATGTGCTGATTAGGGCTGGGGGCTGGAAGAGACGTCAGCGGACTTGGAGGATGGCGGTGCCTGGGGTTCTCAGGAAGGGGGCTGTGAGAAGTAGGCAACAAAATGGGGAGGTGTGAGCAAGGGCCAGTGGGCGCCTCGGGAATAGATACCCAAAGGCCTGGGAGGAACGCAGACAGGGCCTGGGGAACACAGTGGAGACTTGTGATTCATCAGGACAGAATGGGGTCGAGCTTGGAGGCCGAGGAGGCCACCAAGGAAGATGGAACAGCAAGAGCCAAAAAGCAAACCTGGTAAAGACTCTCGAGGGATGTTTACTGAGACCTAAACTCTCCCCAGTTCTACATTTCACTGAGACTACATTTCAACTGAGAGTTGAGTGGCTCTCAATCAACTATTATCCAAGTCTCAGTTCAGTAGTCAGTGACCAAGAATATGAAAAGAATGGAATCCACTTAAATACGTTTCCAAAGAGGGGTTATAAAAGCAATGCCTTCTAACACACATGGCAACTTTTTCCTAAGGTGGAAGCCATCGCTCAAAGTTCTGTGTGACAAAGTATTGTCCAAAGACTGCTGGCTTCAGACAATCATTTCTTCATGGCACTTATATCTCTCTGTCTGCCTTTTAGGAGTAAGAACAACTTTTCGAAAAGAGCGATTATATATGATGCACTGAGGATTGGAGCCAGAACCCTAAATTAGAAGTAGGATGATTTGAATTTGGGCCCTGACCTTGCCAATTCCTAGCCAATAAATAAACTCAACAAACATTTAGAGAAGGCACTCATATCACAGATAGGCTGGGTTTCAAAGTCGACAGGTACGGGGAAGACAGCGTGCAGTCAGAAGTCCTCTGGAGGAAGGCCCTGGGAAGAAGCCACAGTCTCTCCATAATTCCAGCACGGCACATTCTCCCTTGAATCTGGGTCCAGAGAGTGACTTCTTACGAGCACCAGATGGACAGCTTGGCTTTAGCTGAGGAGCCGAGTCATGAGATCACACTGTCTCTTTAAGGTCGGTGAGCCCCAAAAACCAATACCCCCTCGCGAGAATAAGCAGAATCCACCTGTTGACCCTAGACTCATTGTGTGGAATGGTGGGCAGGGGAGGGATGACCATTTAAACTTACATACACTGTGTGTGTGCACATGTGTGTGTGAGAGAGACAGAGAGAGAGAATCTAGTTGAGTTTGCGAAGTTAAGTGACTCTGAGGAGCCGGGACTCCATTGCTCGTTTGCCAGTCATTGTACAGGGAATAAGGAAAAAAGAAATTGGCAGATGCCGGTTCTTCCCTCGCAGGTCAGTCTCCCAGGGCCTCTCGGAACATAGACGCAGCACCACAAGACTCACAGTACATGGGATACAGGGGGATGGAGTCCATCGGAGCGAGCATCAGGAAAGGCTCTCTAGAGAATGTGACTCTAAGCTGAGTCTTTGAAGAAAAGCACAGGCCAATCAGAGGAGGGAGAGGGAGGCAGAGCCTTCTAGAGCCTTCTGGTGGAGGGGACCCGCAAGAGTCAAGGCAGGGAAGCTGAGCCCTTCGAAGGTCAAGGGGGCCACCCGGCAATGAGCCCCCTTCCAGCAGAAGGGCTGCGGTGTCATGCTTCGGTAACGGGGATCCATGCCTAGCATCTAAGGAGAGAGACGTGGTCACAGGACCGATGTGCTTTTATCAAGGTCATTCCATCTCTGGAGGATGGATTAAAGCAGGCTGAGAACGGCATCAGGGGAAGTTGTTAGGAAAGGAAGTTAGACTATCGTTGGAGAGAGATAAGCAGAGAGGGGGTGATGGCACTGGACTTGGAAAGGAGGCCGACAGCCAGACCCCACTCATGGACCGTTCGCTTGGTCCCTGGTAGGACCCAAGCCCCTGCCTCCGCTGCCAATAACCCTATGAATGGGCGCTGCCAGGTCAAGTTTCCCCCGTGACCTTCACGCTAGGGCCTCGCCCACGTCAAGCTGGGTCCAGCTCTCACCCTCGGTCCTTCGGGCCCAGCCACACTGGCTGCTTTTCTGGCTCCTGGACATGTGGAACCCGTGCTCACCTTGGGGTCTCTGCAAGCCCTCACCCCCCTACCAGGAACCCCCTACTCGTTCCCACGGCCCTCCTCACTTTGGAGCTGCAGTTCACATCTGCTTTCACCAAGAGGTTGGTCCCTTCCTGGGTCGGCCTGCTCATTTCCTTCATGGCGCTTGGAGTCTCTGATTATCTTATCAGTCTACTTTTTATTGTCTGTCTCCTACTTCTAGAATATTCCATGAAAGGAGGGGCCTTATCTGTTACTCACTGTTATATACTTGAAAGTAAAGGCGATAGTCGCTCAGTCGTGTCCGACTCTTTTGTGACCCCATGGCCTACAGCCCACCAGGCTCCTCTGTCCGTGGGATTCTCCAGGCAAGAACACTGGAGTGGGTAGGAAGAAGGGTAGGAGTCCCTTCTCCTGGGAATCTTCCTGACCCAGGGATAGAACCCAGGTTTTCTGCATTGCAGAGAGATTCTTTACCATCTGAGCCACAGGGAAGCCTAGAATATACTTACTCACTATTACATTCAGACTCAGGACAGTGTCCAAGTGCTCAGTACCGTGGGGAGAAGGATAAATTATGAGTTTGCAACTAACATAGACACACTCCCCTCCAGTCTTCGCTCAGTCTTGTTCGACTCTTTGCTACCTCATGGGACTGTGGCCCGCCAGGCTCCTCTCTCCATGGGATTCTCCGGGCAAGAATACTGGAGTGGGTTGTTGCCATTCCCTTTTCCAGGGGATCTTCCCAACCCAGGGATTGAATCTGGGTCTCCTGCATTGCAGGCAAATTCTTTCCCATCTGAGCCACCAAGGAAGCCCACAGACACACTGCTGCTGCTGCTGCTAAGTTGCTTCCGTCGTGTCTGGCTCTGTGCGACCCCAGGGACGGCAGCCCACCAGGCTCCTCCATCCCTGGGATTCTCCAGGCAAGAACACTGGAGTGGGTTGCCATTTCCTTCTCCAATGCATAAAATAGATAACCAGGACTCCTCTGCTGGTCCAGTGGCTAAGATTCCGTGCACCCATGCAGGGGGCCAGGGTTTGATCTCTGGTCAGGAAACTAGATTCTGAATGCCACAATTAAAGATCCCATGCGCCGCAACTACGGCCTGGGGCAACCAAATAAACAAATAAACATCTGAAAAGATAGAGAATCCATAAGGATCTGCTGTATAGCACAGTAAACTCTACTCGATATTTGGTAATAACTTTTAAGGGGAAATAATCTGAAAGGGATATATATATATACATATGTATGTATAAGTGACAGAGAAGACAATGGCACCCCACTCCATTGTTCTTGCCTGGAGAATCCCAGGGACGGGGGAGCCTGGTGGGCTGCCGTCCCTGGGGTCGCACAGAGTTGGACACGACTGAAGTGACTTAGCAATGTATAAGTGAATCACTTTGCTATATACCTGAAACTAATACAACATTGTAAACCAACTATATATCAATAAAATAAATTTACTGAATGAATATCTATATTACAGGTGAAGAATATGATAATAATAACAGTAACAACAATAAAAAAAATGAACAGTCAAAATATGTGCTGGGCACTGGCCAAACTCATTGAAGCCTCACAGATCTGACATAAATATCATTATTTCTTCCATTTTACAGATGGGGGAACTGAGGCGCCCACATTTAGGTAACTTGTCCAGTTACCTGCCTTGTAAATGGCAGAGCAGTCGGTCTGGCTCCCGGGTCCAGCCTCAACATCTATGCTACACGGCTACTCTGATGACTCCCCGAGCTGCTGCTGGGACTGTCAGGAATAAAAACCTTTCTTTTCTCCCAGGGGGGCCAGCTGTGAGAAACAAACACTTGGGGCTACTTTAGAGTCTCTCTGACACCATGTGGGGATGGAAAAACTGAAAAACATCAACTCAGAGACAGAGTGACCATCTCAGACCAAACTGGGACTTTCCTGGCTTTAGCATAGAAAGTCCCATGCCCAAGATGCTCCCTCAGACTTGGGCACACAGGGACAACTGGTCACCTTACAGAGAGGTCTCTGGTGTATGAGTCCCAAATACACTGTCCAAGCCTTGGTCTAGCTTTACTTGGAGGCCCTCCTTGGACACCTCAGTTCTATTGACGTGATCCGGTAAGTCCTGCTGTGTTTGTTTAAGCAACTTTGAGTTACATTTCTGTCACATGCACTTCAAAGAGTCAAAACACACACCCAAAGAAAGTCCACATATAAATAAAACTCAAAGTCAAAAAAGCAAAATAAATCAAAGTAAGAAACACGCCATTTTTAGGACTGAAAAATGAGGAAATGTGGTCATTTCTGAGGTTGAGGTAATCTATTTGACAAAGGGGCTCAAAAAAAAAAAAGTATACAAAATGGAAAGAGGAAAAGGCAAATGAAAACATTCTAATGGAAGAAAAGCCTCATGGCATGAGAAAGGTCAGAGGAATGATGAGCAAAAATCCAAAAGAACAGGGAGGGGGTGGAAAAGGAGCTGAAGCCAAAGCATGGAGCAGTTCTGCCTTTTCTTTTTCTCTTAAACTATTCTAAGCCTGTTTTGTTTTTGTTTTTTTTTGGCTGCGACATGCAGGTTCCTTAGCTGTGGTGCACAGGATCTTCATTTCCAGACCAGGGATCGAACCCATGGCCCCTGCACCGTAAGGCAGGGTCTTAGCCACTGGACCGCTGCTGCTGCTGCTGCTGCTAAGTCGCTTCAGTCGTGTCCGACTCTGTGCGACCCCATAGATGGCAGCCCACCAGGCTCCCCCGTCCCTGGGCGCCAGGGAAGTCTAGTTTTAGGTTTTCGTTAGATCTACTGTAAGGTGGGGCAAGACAACTGAGCTTCTTATGGAAGGGACTGTGACCAGCAGTGGCTTCTGCAGATACTCAACAACCACATAAGACTTAAAACGTCTCAACGGTCTCTGGCACTCCGCCCTGGGGCAGACAAACCAAAGATAATGCTAAGGAATACCCAGAATAACCAGAAAAAGCTTTTCTTCAGGTGACGGCAGTGATAACAAAGACTGGAGAAGTTGGGAAACATCAGCATGAACCAGAATTCATACCGGGGGCACAGGTTAGAGCCTCAGGCTCACCCTAAACCCCTCGCTCTACAGCATGAGTCAGAGAAATGCGTGCTCCTGAAGGGTTTCCTTTGAGAATGTGGCCAGAAGGTAGAAATCTAGATAATCCATCTGTACACAGCCCCACAGGATGGAATGAGAGCCACTCTTGCTGGCCTCCCCCAAAGAAGGATGTGAGACCAGGCTCCCCTGGGGCTCTCTCTGGCCTGGCCAGCACATTCTAACACAGTTGGAGAAAACCTAAGTGTTGGAAACCAAGAAGGAATTCATTGTCTCAATAGAAAGACAACATGAAAAAAAAAAAAGCAGTGTGAGGATATGCAACTCAGTCCACCTCAATGAATATACTTTCACAGAGTCACTCATCTTAAACTGTTCTGCTTTAGTCTTCTGATACCATTCAGGAACAGGATCCTAGTGATGTTCATGGTCTTAGTCCTTTTTAGGTGTTTCAGGGAGCACAATATGCCTATGCAGGGTCTTTCTAACACAAACACTTTAGGATATTTAGCGGGACTTCCCTGGTGGTCCGGTGGCTAAGACTGTTCTGCACTTTCAATGCAGGGCGCCCAGGTTCGATCCCTGGTCAGGGAACTAGAGCCAACCTGCCACAAGTAAGAGTTCGAAAGCCACAACTAAAGATCCCAAGGGTCGCCACTAAGACCTGGCACAGCCAAGGAGGTAAATAAATAGCTACCTAAAAAAAGATCTTTTAGGGTGTTTAGGACAGACAGAAGGGAACTTTGAGGGAGGCAAGGAAAAGCACCATCTGAACTTGGAGAAGGATGTTTATGCTGTTTATCGAAGGACTTTTCCCTTTGAAACTGACATGGAGAAGGGAAGAGCTGATATGGTCAAAGGGTGCCTGATAATTAAGAACCAGGCTCCCGCACTCTATCCTAAATCACAGAGAACGCTCAAGTGGAAAACCACTGGAGAGACTGGAGCACTGGCATCGCCTTTGAAGAAGGGGGCGTCCAGCACTTGGGCCAGAGCACATGACGGCTTACTTTCTTTGGCACCTGTGATTCGGGAAGGGCCCACCTATGGGCAGGATATCCTCCTGCTGGCTCCCTGAACCGGGATACCACCCGGAATGGAAGAGAGGAAGGCAGCAAGCCCCTGGGAAGTGGCACATTATTCTGAAAGGCATCCCTTGAAGAATCAGATCACTGATGGTCCTCATAGTGAAGCTCTCACCTCCAGTTTCCCGCAGGGGTGATGACGTGCACTTGCCAAGGCTAAGGGGCAGCAAGACTGAGGGAGTCTAGACTCACCAGTATCTCGGCCTTTCTACAAGTTCTCAACAGCTCCCTGCTATGTGTTTATGTGGTTCTGAGTATTGTGCCCTCTGCAAAAAAAAAAAAAAAAAAGGCATATATAGGAACAAAAAAAAAAGGTCTTGCCTATTGGGTCTTTTATTTTGTAGCTGGGGAGATAGGAGGTTCCAAGATATGACTTTTGTGGAAAATCCCTTGGACAGAAGAGCCTGGCAGGCTACAGTCCACGGAGTCACAAGAGTTAGACACGGCTTAGTGGCTAAACCACCACCACTACCATCCAGTCACCAAGAGAGGGCAGAAGGCAGGGAGCTACCCCACGAACCTACAGCAAAAATGGTCTTGTATCCCGAGCCTGTCGAGGTATATCATTCTCAGCCTCCTGCCTTCATTTCACCAGGGCTGGAAAGGAGAGGGGGACTAAGGGGAAAAAAAGGGGGCGGGAGAAGGGCGGTGAAAGATTATTTTTTCCTTGATTTTCTTAAGTTGATTTGACATTGGTAAGACTAACCATCCTTCTGCTAAGCAAACACAGACATTTAACACTAACCCAAACCCATGTTTTTCCTACAATTTAGGCTTTTGTGAAGTTACAGCTGCCTTCATCTCAGCATGATATCTCCGGAACCACGTGCCTAGAATCAAACCATTATAAATCTCAAGGGGATAGTGAAAACACAAAGGGAATAAATATTTAAATATGAAAACCAGCCTCTCAGTACCTTATGTTCCCCACTTAGACACTCAAGATGGAAACAACATGTAAAAGGTGACAAGGCGGAGGCCCTGGAAGAGGGAGGTCCGGACACGGAGTGTGCACTGATGGGAGCGAGCCCTGTTCCCCAGCCAGTCACCCTGGGACTCAGAGACCAAACACGGCGTTTTCCAGAGAATGCTGGCATGTTTATTGCCCAGCAGGCCCTGCCCTGCAGCCTAAGAGCATCTACCAGCGTTTCCAACTTGGCAGCCCCCCAAAAACCAGAACAATGATTGCTTTTCTCTAGCTATAATAATGCTGTCAAGTTCATCAGAGATCCATTTTGTATTTTTCAGTGAGTGCAAAGCATGCTGTTTCCTTCAGAAGAAATCCTATCATGTTTTATTTAGTTTTAAAAATCAATGGTCTGGTCCATTAGCACAGGTAGAACTGCTCTGATGAGAAAGGAAAAAGCTTCTCCTGGAATCTCATTATTTATCTGAAGTTAGAAATAAATATATTTTTAAAATGATGTGGTACATGCATGAGTCCAAATATTTCTCTGCCCACTGGGTCTTAGGGAGACAGCTGTGGCACCGCAGTAAAGCCTCATGCTTTGCCATTCATTCATTCATTTTTTTATTGAGCATTTACCGTGTGTTCTTTGCATAGAGGATACAGCAGGTAACAAAATAGAAAATGACCTGCTTCATGGAGCTAATGCGAAGAAGGCCAAAAACAAACGCATTCAAAAAAGTAGATTTAATAATTCCAGAAGATGATAAAAATCTCTGAAGGAAAAGAGAGGGATGATCAGTTCAGCTTCTCAGAGTTGATGACATCTGGCTGATAAGGGGGAATCTAGGAATGGGCAGGGGAGTGGCCAAGCCAATGGCCCTGGGGTTACAGCAAGTCTGACAAATCTGGGGAGAAGAAAATCACCAGCGGGGATGGGGTGCAATTCATCCTGACTGCGGTAAAGATTTAATAAGATGCTAAATGCAAGAGAACAAGACCAACTGCAGATCAATACCACCAATGTTTGGCTTGGTTAGACTACTGAATTGTCACCTAAAGAACATCAATTCTTTCAGGGTTTAGAAAGAATTCAGGTGAAAACCACACACTTCAGCTTTTATCTCCTAATCAAAAAGGTGCAGGCTCTCAAAAAGCCCTTTCAAGTACAGAATGTCGCCTTCACGTGAAATAGGGAATCCCACATACCTGGAATCCTATTGAGCGTCACCCAGAAATGTTCATCCGGACTGAAGGTGTCTTTGGACCATTGGAGCAAGTCAAGGGCCCGTGGGTCGTGGAGAACAAAGTTGGTAAACTCTCTGGACAGGGCCACATAGGCAGAGCCAAAGTAGATGGTGAGATTGTGGGGAGGAGGCGGCTTCAAGGCTGTGGTTCTTATCACATAGGAAAGCTCTTTGCCCAGGTGCTCCCGGTGGACATACTTAGTCCGCCCAACTGCGTGAGCTGGGGGCAGCACCCCGGGGGTGATGTTTTTCCCTTTAAATCCCTTCAGATACTGAACGATCTCCCTGTTGGTTTTCAGGGGGAAATCTTGCCCACAGGTGTTGAGGGCGTATTTCCAGGGAACCTCCAAGGCTGCAAGATCTTTGATGCAGTTCAGGTCAGCCTGGAGCCTGGAAATCCCACCATAGACCACGGGCTCCATCTTGGAAGCCAGAAAAGCATTTGGGAAGCAGCTCAGTAACTGCTCCACTGAGTCTTTAAATTCAACTGTCGCTTTCTCATCCACATGAACACAGTAGACATTCTGAGGCATGTAAATAGCCCTGAAGAGCCTCGCAAAGGTGTCGAAGTTGTGATGGATGACCATGATATATGCCAAACGAAACTCGGCTTCTTCCTTTGATAAGGGTGCCGTGATGTAGTGGCTTTGGGTCAGGTACGCCTCGCAGGAAGACTTCTCATACATCATGAGTTTGTTTCTCCAAAGTAACGGTGTTTTGTCTTTGATAAGGGATGTGCAAACCTGAGTCAGCACCCAAGTGTCTGAGTTATTTAGCCTCTGGAAGCCTTGCTCTCCCCCAAAGTTGAACACACAAAACACGATGAAAACGATGACACAAGAGACAGAAATGATGAAGAGGGAACGCATCGGTGAAGGCATGCCTCCAAGAGGAGTTGAGGGTTCAAAGACCGTCAAGATCGGTTAAGTCCTCTCCCAAACTTACTTTTTCCCTCTGGGTTCTTAGCTTGGTGCATACTCCGGGCATTCCTGCCCTGAAGGGAGGGCTGGTGAATTTCCCGGGTTTCCACGCGGGAGTCCAGCCGCTGGCGCTCTCCCCAGGGTGATAGTAGCGACTGATCCCGCCCCGGCCTCTGCCTCCCAAGCCGCCTTTGTCTACAACCCGCAGCAGGTTCTTTAAGCCCAGCCTCTTCCCCTTCCAGCGGCTTCCCGGCTCGCCGTAGCTGCCGGTTTCACTACAACTCCGGTCATTCTTTCCCCCCACCCCCCCCCCCCCCACGCCGCCTGAGGCTTTAGTTTCTCAGGTCTCTTTTCTTCCATTTCACAAGGTTTTTCTCTCCCCGACCCCCTCCCCCTTGCGGCGGTCATTCGGGGAATGAGTAAGCGTCAAAAGTCGAAATGGGGGGATGCATTAAAAAAGTCGAAATGATGCGCTTCGCATGCCATTTCCTGCTAGTCACCCCACAGGCTGCGACACTCACCCCAGCTTGTTTCCCGTGACCGGGAGGGTCCCTCGACCCTCCCAGCACAATCCTGGGTGTACCCGGTAGCCTCCATTCTCAAATATGCCGCGTCAGGGTGGGGTGGATGGGAATGCAGCAACAAGGTCCCAAAGAAAGCCTCATCCAACCGGCTCGACGGTACCGCGGGGGCCCCCGCCCTTCTCTTTTCCAAATCGGGCGTTGAAAGGAGTTCCTGTCCTAGGGGATCTGAAAGTGTAGGGTTGGTTCCCTGTCCTGTGACTCAGATCAGGGTGCAGTCCCTGTCCTCCCCCTGTGCTGCTTATCCTAGGGCTGAGACAGGGCGGGACCCCCTGGGGTCCTCCCTGGTACAAAGCCTCTCCCTGACCCCTACTTCTTGATTGTAGGAAATAGGCTTTCTTCAGCCTCCTTGACCTTCCCTGCATTCCAAAGGGCAGATTCAAACAGTTGCTAATCAGGGGATATGCAGATGACACCACCCTTGTGGCAGAAAGTGCTGCTGCTGCTGATGAGTCGATTCAGTCGTGTCTGACTCGAAGAGGAACCAAAAAGCCTCTTGATGAAAGTGAAAGAGGAGAGTGAAAAAGTTGGCTTAAAGCTCAACATTCGGAAAACGAAGATCATGGCATCTGGTCCCATCACTTCATGGGAAATAGATGGGGAAACAGTGGAAACAGTGTCAGACTTTTATTTTTGGGGGCTCCAAAATCACCGCAGATGGTGACTGCAGCCATGAAATTAAAAGACGCTTACTCCTTGGAAGGAAAGTTATGACCAACCTAGATGGCATATTCAAAAGCAGAGACATTACTTTGCCAACAAAGGTCTGTCTAGTCAAGGCTATGGTTTTTCCAGTGGTCATGTATGGATGTGAGAGTTGGACTGTGAAGAAAGGTGAACGCCGATGAATTGATGCTTTTGAACTGTGGTGTTGGAGAAGACTCTTGAGAGTCCCTTGGACTGCAAGGAGATCCAACCAGTCCATCCTAAAGGAGATCAGCGCTGGGTGTTCAGTGGAAGTACTGATGCTAAAGCTGAAACTCCAGTACTTTGGCCACCTCAGGCGAAGAGTTGACTCATTGGAGAAGACCCTGATGCTGGGAGGGATTGGGGGCAGGAGGAGAAGGGGACGACAGAGGATGAAATGGTTGGATGGCATCACTGACTTGATGGACGTGAGTTTGAGTGAACTCCGGGAGTTGGTGATGGACAGGGAGGCCTGGCGTGCTGTGATTCATGAGGTCGCAAAAAGTCAGACTCGACTGAGCGACTGAACTGAACTGAATCATGGGAGAGAGGGGAAGGGCGTGCAGACACAAGTGGAGAAGAGCCCAGAAACAGAAGTACAGCCTTGGGGCAAGGTCCTGGTTCCACTTCAGGGCATACAGTGAACAGTGTCTTTATTTTATCTTCAGAATCCAGGCCCCTCCCAGGTAGAGGATGATAACTTCAGATTGAGCAAAGAGCCCTGCTACCTCAGTTCAGTTCAGTCGCTCTTTGTGATTCCATGGACTGCAGCACGCCAGGCCTCCCTGTCCATCACCACTTCCCATGCCCATCGAGTCAGTGATGCCATCCAACCATCTCATCCTCTGTCATCCCCTTCTCCCACCTTCAATCTTTCCCAGCATCAGGGTCTTTTCCAGTGAGTCAGTTCTTCGCATCAGATGGCCAAAGGATTGGAGCTTCAGCTTCAGCATCAGTCTTTCCAATGAATATTCAGGACTGATTTCCTCTAAGATGGACTGGTGGGATCTCCTTGCAGTCCTAGGGACTCTCAAGAGTCTTCTCCAACACCACATATCAAAAGCATCAATTCTTTGGCGCTCAGCTTTCCAGTCAGTGAGAGCAAAGTCACATACCTTGCAGCCCTCATCCCAAAAATTTTCTTAAAAACTATCCCCCAAACCGTTGGGGAGTTCAGGGTTTTAGAGCATACACCACTCATCCTCTTTGCCTTGTACCTTTACAACGAAAAGTGAAAGTGAAAGACACTTGGTCGCGTCTGACACTTTGCGACCTCGTGGACACTTTGCGACCTCGTGGAATATAACACGCCAGGCTCCTCCATCCATAGAATTTTCCAGGCAAGAATACTGGACTGGGTGGCCATTTCTTTTTTCATGCAGATCAACATATGTTCTTTACGATGACTTCCCATGCACTACTGCCTGCCTTCCCATTTCCCCTTACCTTGGAAAGTAACTCTCTGAGCCTTCATTCTGTAACAGTAACGCACCATGAAGACAGCCCCCACCTCACCCGATGAAGAAAAAAATGTCTTTTAATGCCCTTTCCCTGCTCCCTTTTGAAAAGTCTCTACTCTGCTATTAATAAAATTAATAGAGCAATATGCTGATTTTTTTTGCTTTCAGCAGAGGCAGGAAAAGCAAGGTTAATCTCCATGACTCTGTACTCCAACTGAATGACGCATCACTTCCTGAACCATGGCAGGTTTTCCTTCTACATTTTATTGCTCACATTTTTCATTCTTCCAGCTCATACATTATTTTTCTCCCTCCCTTACTAAATTCTCCTCATCCTCTAAGATCTATCACAAATAAACTCTGTATGGAACCCACCTTTGGGTTTTTATGCAAAGTGGAAAAAGTAGATGGAGCCTTTAGCTGGACAGAGCAGATTAATCTAATTCTTAGTGTCCCCATAGTTCAAGATAATGGAAAATTCAATCCCAAGCTGCTTCCCTCCTCCTTCCAAATAATACCTTTAAATATCAGGCTATAATTTATTCTGTTTCAAAACAACAGAGAGTAATTTCATTATCTAGTTTGGCAAAGCCTTTTCGGCTTAGAATGAATATTAAAATATTTTAAATATTTGCAGTTTGACAAAGTGTTCAGACACATGACTTAATGAGGCCACAAGAGTCTGTTTACATTATTATTTCCAACTGGCCAGCAAGAAAGGGATTCAGATTTCTACAGGCTTAGAGGGTAGACGTTAATAATATTACTCTATTGAGAAACACAGACGTTAGCCAATTAGGAACTTCCAGCATACTTCTTTGGTATTCAATCCGTTACTTAAAGCAGCATTGTATGAGTTTTGAAAATATAGCTGTCTTTCCTGTCTGCCCTTGGGTATTGAAAAATCCCTACAGGAGAACTTAAAAAAAAAAAAAAAACCACTTGTAACAGCGAGAAACCACTGTTCGCTTTCCTTCCTGTGAGGCCATAAGACCTGCTTTTCCAGCACAGACACCAAGCATTTTTGTGTTTTTTTTTTTGTTTGTTTCTTTGCTGCTGAGACTGAACAACTCAGTCTTGCCTCCCTGCCCGTGACTGCAGGCAAGGGCAGGATCCATGCGTGCAGGCCCAGCAACCCCACCTTTGGCTCACTCTGGAAGCAGTTATGCCCGAACTAGACAATTAATCAGGCTAGACATGTTTGCCCTCCCCAGGGCCACCTTAAAACCTTGTTCTTTCTTCCATTCAGAAGCTTTTATTGTTTTCCGCATCATTTAAGAGTTTTTCCAGGAACCCTCCTACACTGATGACGGGAATGTAACTTGGTGCTGCCTCTATGGAGAATAGTATTCAGGTTCTTTAAGGAACTAAAAACAGAGTTACCATATGGTCTTGCAATTCCATTCTTGAGCAGATATCCAGAAAACACAACACCTCTGATTTGAAAAGACACACGCACCCTAATGTTCACTGCAGCACTATTTACAATAGAAGCAACATAAATGTCCACCGACAAAGGAATGGATAAAGAGGATGTGGTGCATATACAATAGCGTATTTCTGAGCCATGTGAAAGACTGAAACAGCGCCACTTGCAGCAATACAGACGGACATAGAGAAGATCGTGGGGGCTTCCCAGGCAGCACAGTGGTAAAGAATCATCCTTGCAGGAGACGCAAGAAATGGGGGTTTGATCCCTGGGCTGGGAAGATCCCCTGGAGTAGGAATGGCAACCTGCTTCAGGTTTTCTTGCTTGGAAAATTTCCATGGACAAAGAAGCCTAGCAGTCTATAGTCCATGGGGTTGCAAAGAGTTGGACATGACTGAGCAACTAAACACACACACACACACACACACAGATGATCATACTAAATGAAGTATGTCGAACAGAGAAAGATTAAAATCATCTTTCTATAAGTGATGTCACTTACAGGTGAAATTTAAAAGAAAAAGAATACAAATGAACTTATTTACAACACAGAAATATTCTCACAGACAAAGAACACAAACATGGTTATCAAAGGAGAAAAGGGGGGTGGAGGGATACATTAGGAGTTTGGGATTAACATACACACACGAAAATGTAGATAACCAACAAGGACATACTGTACAACACAACAGCACAGGGGGGCTATATTCAATATCTTGTAATAACCTATCATGGAAAAGGATCTGAAAAAGAATAGATAATACATGTTTAGGGATAATTGAATCACTTTGCTGTACGCGTGAAACATTGTAAGTCAACTACGTTTGTGTGTTAGTCGCTCAGTTGTGTCCAACTCTTTGCAACTCCATGGACTGTAGCCCACCAGGCTCCTCTGTCCATGGGATTCTCCAGGCAAGAATACTGGAGTGGGTTGCCATTTATTTCTCCAGGGGATCTTCCCGAACCAGAGATCGAACCCACAGCTCCTGTGTCTCCCACATTGCAGGCAGATTCTTAACCATCTGAGCCACCAGAGAAACCCTCAGTCAACTATATTCCAATTTTTAAAAAAGAAGAATTTTTCCAATTTCGAAGCTGGTGGAGCATAGCTCCAAAATGAAGAGGGTATCCTTTTTGTGAAATGATAGAAGACTCCCAGTCTCAGTGAAATAAAGAAATAATCAAAGTTGAGGAGGAGAACTTCAGCACCCCTAGGCTTTCTGTGCGAGGAGGCAAGGTAGCACTTGCCTGATGCTAGGTGACCTACAGAAGGTGTGTTGAGGGAGCAGCGCCTGGAGTTTGCTGCCTGCCAGGCTGAGTCACATCCCTAGGGAGGTGGCTGCTGGTCATAAAAGGTCATAAAAGACCTTGCATATTATTGTTCTGAAAAACTTGGACATCACCTTTTTGCCCAAGGAGCACCACCTAAGACGTTGAATTGAGAAGCTCCCAGGCAACAAATGCCAACTGGAGGAAGAACAAGAGCAAAATAAATCATGGTGGAAAGTCAGCCGACAAATGCATAAGGCACTCGTTGGTAATAATAGTAGCATTATAGTGTTGCTGTTATGCAGCCCCTAAGTCATGTTCTACTCTTTGTGACCCCATGGACTACAGCACATCAGGCTTCCCTGTCCTTCATCATCTCCTGGAGTTTGCTCAAATTCACTTCCATTAAGCCCATTTGAACCAGTGAAGTTGTTCAGTCATGTCCGACTCTTTGCACCCCTATGGACTGTAGCCTATCAGGCTCCTCCATCCATGGAATTTTCCAGGCAAGAGTACTGGAGTGGGTTGCCATTTCCTTCTTCAGGGAATCTTCCCGACCCAGGGATAGAACCCAGGTCTCCTGCATTACAGGCAGACACTTCACCATCTGAGCCACCAGGGACGCCCCTTGTGTCCATTTACATATAACTAAAGTAAAGCCTCTTAAACTACGAGGCAAGGGTCATAGTGATGCCTAAGTTAACTACATTTCCTAGAAGTAGAAGGAAATGCAGGAAGCTCTTACAGTTGAGGCTTTAGTCCTGCAGATATTCACAGGACATCAGATACTGTATTGTTTGAGTTTTTCTTAAATAAAGAAATAAAGATAAGGGAGGGATTTAAAGTCCCAAGGTCCGTAAGGAGTTAATAGACAGTGAATGAGTAGTCTCCTTTCTATTATTATTTTCCTGTTTTTCCACCTTGTGATGAGAAATATGTGAGTTATCTTACCCAGGTGACTTATTTATATGTGTTGAATGTGTTGAATGAATGAATGGGTGAATAAATGAATGGAGTCCACATTCCCCACAGTTCCAGGTGCTCATGGGTAAATGTCCTTTAAACTAGAATTGGGAACAGAACAACGGGTATCTTTTTCTCTGACAAGCAAAAGCTCTGACCATGTTGACCGACCACAGAGATCAAATAACAGTAAAAAAACACAACTTTTAATCACTTTGGCAGGGGAACCATGCAAGATGTACTTTGTCTTGTGTTTCAAGGAAAGGTTATCCATTAACCCCTACAATTACTAACAGGTAATGGTGCAAAAATAAGGAAACCCGGGTACTGGTGAATTTTCTACCTTTAAAAAAGCAAAATGGCTGTCTGGGGAGGCCTTACAAATAGCTGTGAAAAGAAGAGAAGCAAAAAGCAAAGGAGAAAAGGAAAGATATAAACATCTGAATGCAGAGTTCCAAAGAATAGCAAGAAGAGATAAGAAAGCCTTCTTCAGCGATCAATGCAAAGAAATAGAGGAAAACAACAGAATGGGAAAGACTAGGGATCTCTTCAAGAAAATCAGAGATACCAAAGGAACATTTCGTGCAAAGATGGGCTCAATAAAGGACAGAAATGATATGGACCTAACAGAAGCAGAAGCTATTAAGAAAAGATGGCAAGAATACACAGAAGAACTGTACAAAAAAGAGCTTCACGACCTAGATAATCACGATGGTGTGATCACTGACCTAGAGCCAGACATCCTGGAATGTGAAGTCAAGTGGGCCTTAGAAAGCATCACTACGAACAAAGTCAGTGGAGGTGATGGAATTCCAGTTGAGCTATTCCAAATTCTGAAAGATGATGCTGTGAAAGTGCTGCACTAAATATGCCAGCAAATTTGGAAAACAGCAGTGGCCATAGGACTGGAAAAGGTCAGTTTTCAATCCAATCCCAAAGAAAGGCAATGCCAAAGAATGCTCAAACTACCACACAATTGCACTCATCTCACACGCTAGTAAAGTAATGCTCAAAATTCTCCAAGCCAGGCTTCAGCAATATGTGAACTGTGAACTTCCTGATGTTCAAGCTGGTTTTAGAAAAGGCAGAGGAACCAGAGATCAAATTGCCAACATCCGCTGGATCATGGAAAAAGCAAGAGTTCCAGAAAAACATCAATTTCTGCTTTATTGACTATGCCAAAGCCTTTGACTATGTGGATCACAATAAACTGGAAAATTCTGAAAGAGATGGGAATACCAGACCACCTGATCTGCCTCTTGAGAAATTTGTATGCAGGTCAGGAAGCAACAGTTAGAAGTGGACATGGAACAACAGATTGGTTCCAAATAGGAAAAGGAGTTCGTCAGGGCTGTATATTGTCACCCTGTTTATTTAACTTATATGCAGAGTACATCATGAGAAACACTGGGCTGGAAGAAGCACAAGCTGGAATCAAGATTGCTGGGAGAAATATCAATAACCTCAGATATGCAGATGACACCACCCTTATGGCAGAAAGTGAAGAGGAACTCAAAAGCCTCTTGATGAAAGTGAAAGAGGAGAGTGAAAAAGTTGGCTTAAAGCTCAACATTCAGAAAACGAAGATCATGGCATCTGGTCCCATCACTTCATGGGAAATAGATGGGGAAACAGTGGAAACAGTGTCAGACTTTATTTTTCGGGGCTCCAAAATCACTGCAGATGGTGACTGCAGCCATGAAATTAAAAGATGCTTACTCCTTGGCAGGAAAGTTATGACCAACCTAGATAGCATATTCAAAAGCAGAGACATTACATTGCCAACAAAGGTTCGTCTAGTCAAGGCTATGGTTTTTCCTGTGGTCATGTATGGATGTGAGAGTTGGACTGTGAAGAAGGCTGAGCGCCGAAAAATTGATGCTTTTGAACTGTAGTGTTGGAGAAGACTCTTGAGAGTCCCTTGGATTGCAAGGAGATCCAACCAGTCCATTCTAAAGGAGATCAGCCCTGGGATTTCTTTGGAAGGAATGATGCTAAAACTGAAACTCCAGTACTTTGGCCACCTCATGCGAAGAGTTGACTCATTGGAAAAGACTGTGATGCTGGGAGGGATTGGGGGCAGGAGGAGAAGGGAACGACAGAGGATGAGACGGCTGGATGGCATCACTGACTCGATGGGTGTGAGTCTGAGTGAACTCCGGGAGTTGGTGATGGACAGGGAAGCCTGGTGTGCTGCGGTTCATGGGGTCGCAAAGAGTCGGACACGACTGAGCGACTGATCTGATCTGATCTGATCTGATTATGTGATCTTAGGCTCCCACTGGCTTCTTCTTTAAAAACGATGTTCTTGGAACTTCCCTGGTGACCTAGAGCTAAAACTCTGTTCTCCCAATGCAGGGCCAATCCCTATCAGGTAACTGGACCCCTCATGCCGAAACTAGGACCTGGCGTAGCCACATCAATATTTTAAAAAATAATAATAACTTAAAAATAAATAAAAAGGATGTTCTCCATGATCCCTTCCAGATTTTTAAAAATAATTTTATTTTTCATTTTTATTCTTTCAATTTTTGGCTGTGCCACATGGCATGTGGGATCTTAGTTCCCCAACCAGGACTCGAATGCCAGTCCTTGCATTGGAAGTGTGGGGTCTCAACCACTAGACCGCCAGGGAAGTCTCCCTTTCCAGCTTTTAAAATGAAGTACAGTTTAGCATGATGTAAGGGGAATCGCTAAGCAACAGTGATGGGATCCAGGAAGTATGAGGTGTGGCCTCTGACCTATAGGGAAGTGTATCTTTAGTAGGATTAAAATGCGTACAGCTGGAAAGACAACCAACAAAACAGGAAAGACCATGGATTAGTTCCAAACAAGAAGGTGTCTGATAAATGTGACAGGAACTCAGAAGAGAAACAAACAATTCCCTTGGAGCTGGGATGGTTCGCAAGAGCTTCCAATGGTGAGATTCAGACAGAACAAGGAGAACGCATTCCAGTTGGGGAAATTACAAGAGTGAGCACCAACACCAAAACAAGAAAGCCTCATGTGCAGAAATTTCCCAGGGAGAGTTGTAAATCTAGAATTTCTTTGACAGGGCAGCAGATAAAAACCTTCAAGTCAGTGAACTGAGACCTCAAAGAACCGGTCGTGTTTAAAGGGTGAGTGCAAGAGAGCAAGGACTTTCACATCCCGTTTCTCTCACAACCCAGCAGCTCCACCAGGGCCCGACACGCAGTGTGTTCGATGCTTGTCAGACGGGTCCAAAATCATCTGGGCGTTTGAAAGCACAATTTTCAGCTCAGGAGGAAGGCATGTTGAAGATTACATTTGCCCACTGTTTTAATTTATATATCAGAACAGCAAAGGCTAGAAGAGTCGTTTCTGATGTTTTTTTTTTTTTCTTTCAGGCCGATTTCTAGCTATTCGGAGGTGTCATTTACTGTACAAATAGTGTTTTTTCTCTCTTCCCCCACAGCACATGCCTGTTCGAAGATCTAGCTATAAATATACCACATCAGCACTGAATTTTAGTCACTTCCTTATGCATCTTTCCTTGGTTTAATTGCATGGACTAATGCAAACTTCATTATACTTTTATAATTTTTCTGGGACCTGTTTTTCCTTTCACAGTTAACAGTTATCCTGGAGTTGGGAAAGAAATGAAGGGGACGGAGGCTTGAGCAAAAACACTCAATTCATACTGGTAAATCAGCTGAAGGGTCACTGGAAAGGAAGGGGTCTGATGAAGTTGCTGGCATGGCACGGAGGTGCAAAGTCATATCAGCAGAAAAGGTTAGGTAAGTGAGGTGAGATGCTATCATTTCTCGGACTCACTGATGGCTGTTCTTCAGCAGGTCATTTGTGTGTGCTTTTTTTTACTTTTGAAGCAGGTCAAGTGACTCAGGGATTCATTCCTTAATTACAAAATATATAGATTAATTTTCTTCTCTTGGAACTAAGAGTATCTCATGAAAAAGCAGAGAACAGTGACAGTCCATTTCACTTTGGACAGTCAGTCAAGCAATTCTGTTCTGAGTAGCCAGATGTTTTGTAAACGAAGCCTTTTGTTTGTCTATGTATCTATGCAGTGTTTTGTTTTTTTTTTTTTAAACCGTGCCACAAGGCATGTGGGATCTTAGTTCCCCCACCAGGGATCAAACCTGTGCCCCACGCAGTGGAGTCACAAAGTCTTAGCCCCTGGACAGCCAGGGAAGTCCGTATCTGTGATGGTCATGATGCTAAAGAGAAGGACGAAGACATTTTCCAAGCACATCTTTAAAACAACAATTTCTCCCAGAACTGAGAGCCCTCCGAGGGAGCTCACTGGGGAAAATCCACCTTCTCTGGGGACCCAATCATTTTACTTTCTATGCTGTTCATCTAATTAACAGTAGCAGAGGTTGTTGTTTAGATCACAGAACCCAAAGCATGATTTCAAAGTCTTGCCTCAAAGAGGGGAGGAAGATGAACACACAGGCTTAGGTGGCAGGTAGAGAAGGTGGTCCTACCAAACCCTAGCATGGTGGTGTGAGCTGAACTGATCTGCATCTCATTTTGATGGCACAAAGGTATTAAGGAAACCCTTCCTGGATGCTAAAGGAGCTAAGCAAATATTTGCAAAAGACAGTCCACACAAATCCCCATAGGCAAATGTCAAAACCTGCACAGGAAGGAGGCAACCTTCTGGTAGCAGAAATGTAACCACTGGTACCATAAAGAGCCTGAAACTGGGCGGGGCTCAGAGAATGAAAAAAAAAAAAATTCAGTATTCCAAATAAGTCATAGCCAGTTAACGAAATTAAAAGACACTTGCTTGCTCCTTGCAAGGAAAGCTATGACAAACCTAGACAGTGTATTAAAAAGCAGAGGCATTACTTTGCCAACAAATATCTGTGCAGTCAAAGCTGTGGTTTTTCCCATAGTCATGTATGTATGGATGTCAGAACTGGACCATAAAGAAGGCTAAGGACCAAAGAATCGATGCTTTCAAATTGCGGTGCTGGAGAAGACTCTGGAGAGTCCTTTGGGTTGCAAGGAGATCAAACCACTCGATCCTAAAGGAAATCAACCCTAAATATTCATTGGAAGGACTGATGTTGATGCTGAAATTTCAGTACTTTGGCCACCTGATGCAAAGAGCTGACTCATTAGAAAAGATCCTGATGCTGGGAAAGATTGAGGGCAGGAGGAGAAGGGGATGACAGAGAATGAGATGGTTGGATGGCATCACTGACTCTGCACATGAGTTTGAGCAAACTCCTCTAGACAGTGAAGGACAGGGAAGCCTGGTGTGCTGCAGTCCATGGGGTCACAAAGGGTCGGACACGACTGAATTACTGAACAACAAGAAGTTAGCATTTTAGGATAAAACTTACTACTGAATTTACCTGTGGAAACTAATTGCTTAACCTTGGAAGAACTGACTCATTGTTTTACTGAAACATTTGTTTCCAAAAGCCAAACTAAGTGTGCCTGTGACTTGAGGTTAAGGGTAGTTTAGGTCAAAAGTTTGCAACCTTCTGTTCGACCTCTCAAGGTTGCAGGTCCCCCACCCCAAGAAGTCCGTTAGCTCCAGGTGGAATTTAATCATTTGCATTTCTAATAGGTCTTGAGACCAAAGTTTGAGACCCAAAGGATCAGATGCCAAATTCTATGATTATTTTTTCCTCAGTGACCTGAATTGATCTATTTTTTTAAAGATTAAGCAATATATCATAAATAAAACAAAAAAATCACTATTTCAGGATCATCAATACTGTATAGTTTGGAAATATTGAATGAATGCTAAGGATTCCAACCAGTCCATTCTAATTGAGATTGATCAGTCCTGGGTGTTCTTTGGAAGGAATGATGCTAAAGCTGAAACTCCAGTTCTTTGGCCACCTCATGCGAAGAGTTGACTCATTGGAAAAGACTCTGATGCTGGGAGGGGTTGGGGGCAGGAGGAGAAGGGGACGACAGAGGATGAGATGGCTGGATGGCATCACTGACTCGATGGATGTGAGTTTGAGTGAACTCCGGGAGTTGGTGATGGACAGGGAGGCCTGGTGTGCTGCGATTCATGGGGTCACAAAGAGTCAGACACGACTGAGCGACTGAACTGAACTGAAGGATTCCTTGGCAGTCTAGTGGTTAGGACTCTGAGCTGTCACTGCTGAAGACCTGAGTTGGTTCCTTGATCTAGGAACTCAGATTCCACAAGCCTTAAGGTGCAGCTAAAAATAATACCCACAAAAGAGCAAAAAAACCTCCAAAATCATGAATTCAAATGGTCGATAGCCTGATTCCTTGAATAAAATTTACTATGGTAAATTCACTATGGTAACTGGTACTTTTAGGAAGAATGAAAGAAAATGGATGGACAGAATGGTGCTAGGTGGTGTTATTTAAATAAGAGAAACCCTAGTTGCAGGTCATCCTGCCCCAAATTCATTCTGTAATTTACTGTACACAGTGCGGACACCTGTCCTAATCCCAGTCTTTCACAAAGTATAGACTAGGGTTATTTACCAACAAACAATGATGTTTTGAGTATCCAGTTTGCTATCAACTGAAATGGAGGAGGGTATAGGAGAAGGAGACACACATTTTTTTATTTTTATTTTTTATCACATTTTTTTAAAAATGAAAAAAAGTCAGAAAATACCACATACTGGTGCAGATGGAGAGCAACCAAAACATCTGTGAGCTCCAGGAGGAAGCCTGAACTCGGACCACTTCAGGACATTGGCGATTTCTACTCAGGCTGAGCGCAGACCTCTGGCACCCAGCATTTCCATCCCCAGGTATTTGTGTGTGTGTTTAAAGGACACACGACTCAGCAGTAAAGAATCTGCCTGCCAGTGCAGGAGAGGCTAGAGACGTGGGTTCAATCTGCAGGTTGGGAAGATATCCTGGAGAGGGAAATGACAACCCACTTCAGTATTCTTGCCTGGGAAATCCCATGGACAGAGGAGCCTTGTGGGCTACAGTCCATGGGGTCGCAAAAGAGTTGGACAAGACTTGGCGACTAAACAACAACTAAAATTTCACCTAGCTCAACATTCACTGCAGCCACATTCCTAGTAGACCCAAATGCCCACCAACAGTTGTTACATGGCAGGGTTTCTCCACCATGGCAGTACTGGCATTTTGGGCTGAATAGGCCTTGTTGGGGGGGTGGGTGCTGTCCAGTGGATATTTACCAACATCCTCGGTCTCCACCCACCAGATGCCCGTATTACCCCTTGTGCCTCCTCCAGGTTTTGACAACCAATGTCTCCAGATACAGCTAAATGTTCCAGGGGGGCAAAATCACCCTCCACCCTCCCACCCCAACTTCACACAGCAACGAGAATGAATCATAACTGTCTGCAACCACCAAAAAGGGAATCTCACAAACAGACCATTGAGCAAGAGAAAAAAAAAAAAAAGGCAGACAGGAAAAGTACATGCTGTACATTTCCATTTCTATAAAAGTCAAAAACAGGTAAAAGCGTCTGTGCTGCCAGACATCATGGTAGTGACCGGAATGCTGGTTATGTTCTGTGTCCTTCCACCGACTACGTGGCTGCGGCTGCGTCCACTTTGTGCAACGGGATCAAGCTGAGCCCTAGTGATAGGTGCGCTTCTCTTTGTTATATAGTGTCTCACCAGAAGTGAGTGAATGAATGAAAGTATAACACGAGTCAAAGTCCTCCTCCCAGAAATACTCTTTCAGCGAAGTCTCCCAGGTGACCGGGGAATCAGCTGTCTCTGAAGCAGCTCGTATTTATGGTTATCACTCCTGGTCAAACTCTCTGCAAGACCACATTCCATCCCTTCTTCCCTAAGCAGACCGAGACTGTTTCCACTCTGGCTCCTGACACCAGCCGCCCTCAGTCATGACCCAAAGATCTCACCTTCCTACCAGTGAGCAATGTCCAGCAGGAAAGGAGCCAAGAGGAAATAGAACAGGAGGTCACAACTGAATTCAAAACCCCCCTGTTGCTCATCCACACAAAACCGAGTGTCAGCCTTTAAGGCACTTGTAATCTGGAGAAGGAAATGGCAACCCACTCCAGTGTTCTTGCCTGGAGAATCCCAGGGATGGGGGAGCCTGGTGGGCTGCCGTCTATGGGGTCACACAGAGTTGGACATGACTGAAGCGATGCAGCAGCAGCAGCAATCTAGATTAGGGGCTTACAAAGGGCTCAGTGGTAAAGAATCTGCCTGCTGATGCAGAAGACCCATGTTTGATCCCTGGGTGAGGAAGATCCCCTGGAGAAGAAAACGGCAACCCGCTCCAGTATTCTTGCCTGGAGAATCCCGTGGACAGAGGAGTCTGGCGGGCTACAATCCACGGAGCTGTAAAATAGTCGGACGCTACTGGGGGACTAAACAAGAAGAGTCTCGATTAGACAAGGATGAGGGGACACCTGGGCTGACAAGCAGAATGGACGTTACGACAGGGTACCAGGGGTGTGAATGACACAGCTAGGGCATCAGGGGGCTGTCACGCCCTCTTGCCCAGTGAGAAAACTCCAAGTCCCAACTCAGAAGGTCACTGGTCTCCCAGTGACCTCCCAGCCCAGGGCCACTGTGCTAGAAGTGGCTGACCCTGGACTCAAATGTGAGCAGCTTTGCTCAGGACTTCGTGCCGTTGGTCGGTGTCCCATGCCATGCCGTTCAGGCAGGCCCAGGGACGGCTAGGAGTCAGCACCCAGGAGTGCTTCATAGAAAACCAGGAGAGATAGGGAGAGCCGTGTTCACTTTTACTAAGACATGTGGCTTTCTCCAACATTCCTTTTCTTTCTCCAGCATTCAATACATCAGTATGTGCTGGGAAGCACTGGGTCTGAAGCACTGTAAATCTTTTCCTTCAAGCTTCCTTATTGCTCAGAAAACCATCTGGACAATCTTTTGCTTTCCTGTAGAACTGACTTCCAAATTCAGCCTCTCTAGCTCCCCCTTCAGGTGGTCACATTTCTGCAGGTATTAACCTGATCCAGAGGAGTAATTGGTCCTGGGCCAAACCGGGTTTCCAAGGCCTCACCCTTGAACTAATAATTAACCAGGCACCTAAAGGTACTCTCCAGGGACCAAGCCCTTGTGAACCATCTCCAACTCTTCTCTTTTTGCAGAGAACAAGTCACCAATTTTAGTGTAGATTATCATTTAATACTCATAGTAACTCTGTGAAGTAGGCACAATTATTATCCCCATTTCACAGATGAGCAAATGAGACTTAGAAATGTCCAACACATATCCAAGGTCATGAAGTTGGGTGGCATTAGAGCTGATCTCTGAATTTATATATATATATATTGAGCTGCCTTCCAATACATATATGTCTATAAAGGCATCACAGTTCATTCCAAGCTCCTTTGCTCTTCCCAGAGGCCAAGGCCACCGCTGGTGGAGGTGGGACCAGCATGTCTTGGAGCCAGGACTTCAGCTAAGCATCATGGGAAAGACCACTTACATAGAGTGGGGGGGAAAGACGAGTGAATGTGCTGGGGTTAATGGGGGCCTGGTTCCTCACTCCTGGGGAAGGAAATGGAGAATAAAGAAGCCTTTGTTGTTGGATTGGAATTGGAGGCCATGTGAATTTGTGTTTGTTTTTCTGGCCTTGCTGTGAGGCTTGTGGGATCTTCCCCGACCAGAGATCAAACCTGGGTCACGGCAGTGAAAGCACTGAGTCCTAACAATTGAACCACTAGGGAATTCCCTATGGTTTTTAATAAGCGGGCAGAGATAGGTACATAGATAGATATAAATAGATAGGTACATAGGTACCTATGTGGTACATAGATACCTATGTGGAAAATTCTTCAAGGGATGGGAATACCAGACCGCCTGACCTGCCTCTTGAGAAATCTGTATGCAGGTCAGGAAGCAACAGTTAGGACTGGACATGGAACAACAGACTGGTTCCAAACAGGAAAAGGAGTACGTAAAGGCTGTATATTGTCACCCTGTTTATTTAACTTATACGCAGAGTACATAATGTGAAATGCTGGACTGGATGAAGTACAAGCTGGAATCAAGATTGCTGGGAGAAATATCAAAAACCTCAGATATGCAGATGACACCACCCTTATGGCAGAAAGTGAAGAAGAACTAAAGAGGCTCTTGAGGAGAGTGAAAAAGTTGGCTTAAAGCTCAGCATTCAGAAAGCTAAGATCATGGCATCTGGTTCCATCACTTCATGGCAAATAGATGGGGAAATGGTGGAAACAGTGACAGACTTTTTTTTTTGTCCCAAATCACTGCAGATGGTGACTGCTGCCATGAAATTAAAGGATCCTTGCTCCTTGGAAGAAAAGTTATGATCAACCTAGGCAGCATATTGAAAAACCGAGACATCACTTTGCTAACAAAGGTCCATCTAGTCAAGGCTATGGTTTTTCCAGTGGTCACGTATGGATGTGAGAGCTGGACTATAAAGAAAGCTGAGTGCCGAAGAATTGATGCTTTTGAACTGTGGTGTTGGAGAAGACTCTTGAGAGTCCCTTGGACTGCAAGGAGATCCAACCAGTCCATCCTAAAGGAAATCACTCCTGAATATTCATTGGAAGAACTGATGCTGAAGTTGAAGCTCCAATACTTTGGCCACCTGATGCAAAGAATTGACTCATTTGAAAAGACCCAGATGCTGGAAAAGATTGAAAGCGGGAGGAGAAGGGGACGACAGAGGATGAGATGGTTGGATAGCATCACCGACTCAACGGACATGAGTCTGAGCAAGCTCCAGGAGATGGTGAAGGACAGAGAAGCCTGGCGTGCTGCAGTCCATGGGGTCGAAAAGAGCTGGACACGACTGAGCAACTGAGCAACAACAACAAAAGAGATGTGACCGCTAAGTGTAGCTCAAGATCCTTACTCAGATTTTAAGTTTAGGAAGGACATTATTAGTACAACTGGCGATACGGGAGTAGGGTCTGTGGGTTAAAGAGTAACATGGCAGCACTTGCTGGTTATACTATGACAGGAAACTCTGCAGAAGAGTGCCTTGGTTGTTAGTGATTATTGCACTTTGAAATGGTGAGAGATGATTTGCAAACGGCTGAAGAGAAGTATAAAGGAGAGAGCGCGGAAGCAAAGAAGAAGCAGGTATGGTAGAACGTCATGGGTTGTGGAGTGTAAGTGAAGGGTATAGGGGAGCTCTTTATACTATTCTTATAAGTCTATAAGTATTTTAAGTATAGTAATTTTGGAATTCGTTTAAGAGGTTGAAAACTCATTAAGATCTTCAAACATTTTCTAGACATTCAAGGAGTAGTATTTTCTTTTCTTTCTTTTTAAGGGGAACAGGGGTTTTCTTTAACCACTCTTTACTTATTTAATCTTTCTTTACTTTTTGGTTGCAACAGGCAATCTTTAGTTGCAGCGTGCGGAATCTTAGTTCCTGGACCAGGGATCAAACCCATGCCCTCTGCAGTGGTAGCGCAGAGCCCTAATCACCAAACCACCAGGTAAGACTCCTGAAAATTGCAAAGAATAATATCGACCTCCCTCAGAGGATTTCTGAGAGGTTTAAATGACTTAGTCAAACGAAACATTAACATTAAATCTTTGTACTCTCTCCTGGAGATAACACTTGTTCTACAGAATTTCTTCTTTAGCCACATTTGTATTACCTGCACCAACACAGCGGTGCCAGGGATTTCCCTGACAGTCCAGTAGTTAGGATTCTGCTCTCTCGTGGCCAAGGGCGGGAGTTCAATCCCTGGTCAGGCAATTAATGTCTCACAAGCTGCTTGGTGTTGCCAAAAACAACACAAAAAACAAACAAAATTCAAGAAAACAAACAAACAAAAACTTCCAAAACAGTGCCAACGTTGGAGCCACCAAGGCTGTGGAAACAGCCCCTGTCTATAAAATTAACACAGGACGACAATTCTACCTAGAGATTATTATGACCAAAGTCAGCTCTTCCCCACCCTTTCTGACCAAACAGAAACCTTGCTCCTCTGAGATTTTGAAATCTGGTTTTTAATGTGGGGTGTTAGATCAAGGAAGTAATTTTCAACAGTTTCCATGCCAGGGCATTTCCTGAAAGCAGTCGTTTGTCTGGCACCTGTTAAAAAATAATAATAACTGAACAAAGTTCTCCCCTCCACAGGTGAATAGACAAGACTCCCCAACTGCCAAGGGCCTTGTGTGCGGAATACACTACCAGGATCAGCAGGTAGCCTCTCAGCAGCTGCGCCCAGCAGGTCAGCCTGCGCGGACACGGCTGGGAAGCTTAGCAGTGTCTACACGGTATGACAAGGAAAGAGGCTGCCATGACAGGAAGCAGTCTGGACACAAACCAAAAGCCTTCCATTGCTGTCTAGTCACTAAGTCACGTCCAACTCTGCAACCCCGTGGACTGTAGCCCGCCAGGCTCCTCTGTCCATGGGACTCCCAGGCAAGAATACTGGAGTGGGTTGCCATTTCCTTCTCCAGGGGATGTTTTCAGACCAGGGATCAAGCCCATATCTCCTGCATGGCAGGAGGATTCTTCACTGCTAAGCCACCAGGGAAGCCTAAAAACCCTCCATACACTTTGGGGGAAAATGGAGCCATTTCCGGCTACACTGGCACCCGGGGACCCTCCAGAACAACTCTGGGTTTCTATTCTGAGGCTCTATGTCTTGTCAATAGAGACCTATCATTACAATTAATTTTATTCTCAATCCTGCCTTGTCCATAATTTCATTTCCCCTCCTATCTTAACCTTCTCTTTTATGGCTTTGAAGCTAGAAAGCCACCCCACACCTGGCTTTTGCCTGATTCACAGGATTGAAGCCTTGTGGCTTGTTCGGGCTCAAGACTGTAAAGGCTCCTCTGTCCATGAAATTCTCCAGGCCAGAATACTGGAGTGGGTTGCCATTCCCTTCTCCAGGGGATCTTTCCAACCCAAGAATCAAACCCTGGTCTCCTGCATTGCAGGCAGATTCTTTGCCAGCTGAGCCACCAGGGAAGCTCTGTAAAGTCACAAACAGCTGCACACAGCTCAGTATTTGCACGGAAAATTCTACCCGGGTGGCTGGTTTACCTTCCATAAAAATTGTTATAATTTTTCACCATGGCTAGAAGGAGCTTAGTTAGGATTGCAAAGATTATAGGAATTTGAAGTTCACTTCATTCCTAATAAGGATAAAACTAGAGAGACACATTTATGAATCCTTGGAGGTAAAAACAAATGCTTGCGAAACTCTGTCAGACTCTGCCCCGAATTTGTCAAGCTCAGTAACACAAGAAATAGTGTTGGGAGCAGCAAAGTGGTGTGGACTTAAACAACCCCCTCCTGTGTTTCTAGGTGGTCAAATATAGCCAGCACAGAACAGCGCACACACACTAACGGAGACCGAGGCCAAGGGGCGAATCTTGTGAAACGGAAGAAACGAAAAGTAAAAGTTACACAAACACTAACTCGGGCTTCAGCAGCAGTCCTGTATCTCACAGTTCAAGAGCTGGAAGGGAAAGGTCATAGACTAGAGAGAGCAAATATGGGTTGGCTAGACAGGAAGGGATTGTAGCCATTTTATCCTTCAGAGGAGGAAGAATTGTGGTTTGCATAAAACAACAGAAAAGGGCTCAAATCTTAATATAGTATCTCAATTAAAAGGGTTACTTTATTTTTTAAATGAACCTTAACTAATTGCTTAATCAAAGGGTTCAGAAAGAAGAAACCGGAATTGACATTTTGGCCAGGCATTTTAGCAAGGTATCCTTAATTCAACATTGGACAGTTTCACCTTTTAATCCACCCAGTCTTCAAAACAAATTCAAGTGTCTTTGGCAGTTATGAGTTGGATGTCCTTGAGAAAGTTGCAGAAACTCTCCGTACCTGTTTCCTCATCTATAAAATAGAGCTTGAAATGCCAAGATTCAAAGAAGTAATGTCCAAGAGGCACTTAGTCCTCTTCCAAGAAGGCAGACCAAATGCCAACAAGCACACGAGAAGATTTTCAACATCATGGCTCCTTGTTCAGTCGGTAAGTCGTGTTTGATTCTTTGCAGCCCCGTGGACTGCAGCGCTGCAGCGCTGTCTTTCACAATCTCCCGGAGTCTGTTCAAACTCATGTCCATTAAGTAGGTGATGCTATCTAACCATCTCATCCTCTGCCACCCACTTCTTTTGCCTTTCATCTTTCCCAGCATCAAGGTCATTTCCAATGAGTTGGCTCTTTGCATCAAGTGGCCAGAGTATTGAAGCCTCAGCAGCAGTCCTTCCAATCAATATTCAAAGGCCAACAAGCACATGAAAAGGTGTTCAAGATCATTGCTCATTAGGGAAATGCAAATGAAACCAAAGGAGATACCACTTCACATCTACTAGAATGGGTAAAATAAAAAGGCAATAATGAGTGGGGGTGAGTATGTGAAGAAATTGGAACCCTCATACCTTGCTGGTGGAAATGCAAAATGGTATACCTGCTTTGGAAACCAGCTTGGCAATTCCTCAAAATGTTAAACATAGAGTTACCACATGGACTAGCAATTTGTAAATTTTTAGGGGCCCACTGTGTGGCATGCAAGATTTAGTTCCCCAACTGGGGATAGAACCTGTGCCCACTTTGGTGGAAGCGCAGAGTCTTAACCAATGGACCTCCAGGGAAGTCCTTGGACCTGTAATTTTACTTATAGAATCTACCCAGGAGAAATGAAAACATGTGCCTGTACAAGACTTGCCTAGGAATGTTCATAGCAGCATTATTCATAATGGCCCCAAAGGCAATGGCCCCCCACTCCAGTACTCTTGGCTGGACAATCCCATGGGCGGAGGAGCCTGGTGGGCTGCAGTCCATGGGGTCGCTGAGGGTCGGACATGACTGAGCGACTTCACTCTCACTTTTCACTTTCATGCATTGGAGAAGGAAATGGCAACCCACTCCAGTGTTCTCGCCTGGAGAATCCTGGGGACAGAGGAGCCTGGTGGGCTGCCGTCTATGGGGTCGCACAGAGTCAGACACGACTGAAGCGACTTAGCAGCAGCAGCAGCAGCAACAACTCGAAAGCTTATCGACAGATGAATGAGTAAACACAACGTGATCTACCCCCGTAACAGAATGGAAGTCATCTATATAAAGAAGAGAAGCACTGATTCATGCTACAACCTGGATAATCCTCAAAATCATTCCATTAATGGAAGGAGACGGACATGAAAAAGCATATCTGTGGTTTGACTTAAAAATATCCAGCAAAGGCAAATCTATTCAGAGAGAAAACAAAGGATTGTAAATGCGCATGAAGTTTCTTCTGCAGGTGATAAAAAAAATTCTAAATTCAGCTGGGGTCATGGTGGTGCACTTGTACATATACGAAAAACCACTGAATTGTATACTTGAAACAGGTGAGTTTTACAGTATACAAATTATTATATTTCTGAATAACACACCTCAATTCTGTGGTGTGTAAATTGTCCTTCAATAAAGCTGTAAACTCAGAGGAAGAAGGGCAGTTTGCCCAGCACCTGACACTGAAAATATTCATATGTGAGTTTGCTGGCCTTCTTTTGTAGTGACTAACCTGGGTGGACTGTAAGCTGTTGGTGATTTTGACAGTAGAAGACTACCTGGTTGGCATGAAAGCAATACTTTGGCAGGAAAAACATGGGGTGCAAGAGGATGGTCACACCCCAGGTCTCAGGTGAGTCCCTGGAGAGGGCTGCCATGTGAGGGTCCCTGGTTCCTCACAGAAAGGACTTCAAGAGCCAGCCAGAGTGAAAGAACAAATTTACTGAGGGAAATACACATTCCATAGATAAAGTATGGACCATCTCAGAAGGCAAGAGGCCCCAGGGAACAGAGTTGTTAGTTTTTACGGGCTGGCTAATTTCATAGGCGAAATGCCAGGCTGGATGAATCATAAACTGGAATCAAGATTGCAGGGAGAAATATCAATAAACTTAGGTATGCCGATGACACCACCCTAATGGCAGAAAGCGAGGAGGAACTAGAGAACCTCTTGATGAAGGTGAAAGAGGAGAGTGAAAACGCTGGCTTAAAACTCAACATTTAAAAAACAAAAATCATGGTATCTAGTCCCATCACTTCATGGCAGTTAGATGGAGACAAAAATGGAAACAGTGACAGACTTCATTTTCTTGGGCTCCAAAATCACTGCAGACAGTGACTGCAGCCTGAAATTAAAAGATACTTGCTCTCTGGATGAAAAGCTATGACAAACCTAGACAGCAAATTAAAAACCAGACACCGCTTTGCCAACAAATGTCCATACAGTCAAAACTGTGGTTTTTTCCAGTAGTCATGTACACATGTGAGAGTTGGACCATAAAGAAGGTTGAGTGCTGAAGAATTGATGCCTTTGAACTGTGGTGCTGGAGAAGAGTCTTGAGAGTTTCTTGCACAGCAAAAATATCAAATCAGTCAATCTTAAAGGAAATCAACTCTGAATATTCATTGGAAGGATTGATGCTGAAGTTGAAGCTCCAATACTGTGGCCTGATGAGAAGAGCCGACTCATTGGAAAAGACCCTCATGTTGGGAAAGATTGAAGGCAGGAGGAGAAGGGGATGACAGAGGATGAGATGGTTGGATGGTATCACTGACTCAATGGACATGAGTTTGAGAAAGCTCTGGGAGTTGGTGACAGATAGGGAAGCCTGGTGTGCTGCCGTCCAGGGAGTCTCAGAGTTGGACAGGACTTAGCAACTGAAAACACCAACAAATTTGGGGAAGGGGCAGAGATTTCCAGGAACTGGTCACAATAAACTCTGAAAGAGATGGGAATACCAGACCACCTGACCTGCCTCTTGAGAAATCTGTATGCAGGTCAGGAAGCAACAGTTAGAACTGGACATGGAACAACAGACTGGTTCCAAATAGGAAAAGGAGTACATCAAGGCTGTACATTGTCACCCTGTTTATTTAACTTATGTGCGGAGTACATCACGCGAAATGCTGGACTGGATGAAGCAAAGCTGGAATCAAGATTGCTGGGAGAAATATCAATAACCTCAGATATGCAGATGATACCACCCTTATGGCAGAAAGTGAAGAGGAACTAAAGAGCCTCTTGATGAAAGTGAAAGAGGAGAGTGAAAAAGTTGGCTTAAAGCTCAACATTCAGAAAACTAAGATCATGGCATCCGGTCCCACCACTTCATGGCAAATAGATGGGGAAACAGTGGAAACAGTGCCAGGCTTTATTTTTCTGGGCTCCAAAATCACTGCAGATGGTGATTGCAGCCATGAAATTAAAAGATGCTTACTCCTTGGAAGGAAAGTTATGACCAACCTAGACAGAATATTAAAAAGCAGAGACATAACTTCGTCAGCAAAGGTCCGTCTAGTCAAGGCTATGGTTTTTCCAGTAGTCATGTATGGATGTGAAAGTTGGACTATAAAGAAAGCTGAGCGCCAAAGAATTGATGCTTTTGAACTGTGGTGTTGGAGAAGACTCTTGAGAGTCCCTTGGACTGCGAGGATCCAACCAGTCCATCCTAAAGGAGATCAGTCCTGGGTATTCATTGGAAGGACTGATGTTGAAGCTGAAACTGCAATACTTTGGCCACCTGATGCGAAGAGCTGGCTCACTGGAAAAGACGCTGATACTGGGAAAGATTGAGGGCAGGAGGAGAAGGGGACGACAGAGGATGAGATGGTTGGATGGCATCACCGACTCAGTGGACATGGGTGTGGGTGCACTCTGGGAGTCGGTGATGGACAGGGAGGCCTGGCGTGCTGCGGTTCATGGGGTCGCAAAGAGTCGGACACGACTGAGCGACTGAGCTGAACTGAACACTTTTATGGTTGACCTTGGAACTGTCATGGTGCCTGTAGGTGTGTCATTTAGCTAATGTATTACAAGGAAGCTCAAGGTCCAGTGGAAATCAAACCTTCCACCTTCTTGGGCCTAACCACGTTGGGGTTCTAGCCAGTTTATGTTCTGTTCTCAACAGCTCCTTCATTCTTTTAAAGGTTGTGCCCTGCCCCCGTCCTGCCTGTTTTAATGCCACATTTATTTTATAGTAGCACCATAGGTGAATCATATTCAGTTTGACACTCAGCAGTGTGTGGTGGAGGCTCAAAAAGACAGAAATGTCCCTCTAACCCTCTAGGACTCTTCACTCTGTCTCCACAGATACTGGAACAACAATAAACCCTTAAGAAGATAAGGATACCAGCAGGAGAAAAAGAGGCCAGAGGACAACCTCTACCCGAGGGTGGTGGGTGCTCAGTACACAGAGCTCAGTACAGCTCTCAAAGATAATTAGAATTTCTTCAGGCAAAGAGAGGCCTCAGGGGAAAAGCTGACCGAGAGGAAAGAGGTCGGCTTGGGGCTTAGCAAGTCTACAAGGAATTCAAGTGGTAGCAAAGTAAAGCACCTACCTACATTTTCTGGATAGTTTTAATCAGAGCCTCTCAGGGTTGGTACAACTGGCAAATTCCCCTAATGGTTGATTTCGATTTTCTAAGACTTGAACTAAAACAGCTTCCATCACTGCCATGATGCACAGGCTGATGCGAGGTGAGCTCGGTCTCAGGTAACTGCTGACTGCCACAGACCCACTGCACTCAAGTTTGCTGGTGGATTTGGCCTAGGTGCTAAGGATGTCTGCCCTTTGGAAAAGGGGGTGGAGCCAGAGGCAGGATGTAAAAGCTGAATTAGACTGAAAATAGCAGACTGAACTTTCTGCCAAACGGAAGGAGAATTTCCATCACTTGGAGAAAAGATGACATTGAAGAGAAGGGGAAGACTACACTATCGTCTCCCACTCAGTGGCTCCTCACTCAACATTCTGCTGGAGCCCAACAGGAGGAAGTTAGGCCAGAAGTCCAAGGGCTGGTGTCAGTCATCCAGTTCAGTCCTGCACCTTTTGGGGTGCAGGAGGTGAGGGTGGGGCAGGGAGGTGGGGTTGAGGGGGGACCAGTGAGATGCTGTGGGGGTCACCCTAGGACAGCAGTCAAGTGGGTGGGTGGGGGTGGCGGCTTCTGTGGGAGGGCCGGGGAGCAGAGAAACTTTCCTGAGGAAGTAAGTGACCTTTCAACACGAACTGAGGCTATTTCAACTAGATCGGGCGAACATTCCAGAATGAGCGACAAAAGAGCATTTCAGAACGAAGGGGCAGTGTGAGCAAGGGCCTGGAGACTGTCTGTCTTCCGACCGAGCTAGGATGACAGAAACTTGGCAGCGTCAGAGGCCCTGGACTCGGCTCGGAATGCCACTTCCTAATAAGAGGAAAGAGAAAGCAGCCACTTCAGACCCCACTCATGTGACCCTGCTAATAAAAGCAACAGCTGAGTGGTGACCTCTGTGGGCTGCATGTCCGATTTCTAGTAAAAAAAAAAAAATCCCTGTGCCTTCAAAAACACTTTTTTTTTTTGGTCACACACAGAAGTTTTAGAATTTTAACACTAAAACTTCAAAAAGCAGCATCTAAGAAGTTCTTTTTTGTTCTCCCTCTCTTGGAAGAGTTAATAAGCTCCTACAACATCCCAGGTACAATTTGTGTGCAATCTAATCCTTCCTACAGTCTGACAAGGTGATGTTTTGATGACAAATCAGAGAAATTAGACATTTTGCCCCAATGACACAGATTGTAGGTGGCAAAGCCAGGACTGTCTGCTTTTAAATCCCGCCAACAAATTGGGAGCCACCACTGACTCTACAGGCTTCCCAGGGAGCTCAGTTGGTAAAGAATCTGCCTGCAATGCAGGAGACCCCAGTTGGGTTCCTGAGTAGGGAAGATCCCCTGGAGAAGGGATAGGCTACCCACTCCAGTATTCTTGGGCTTCTTTTGTGGCTCAGCTGGTAAAGAATCTGCCTGCAATGTGGGAGACCTGGGTTCAAAGAAATCCACCTGCAATGTGGGAGACCTGAGTTCAATCCCTGGATTAGGAAGATCCCCTGGAGAAGGGAAAGGCTACCCACTCCAGTATAGCAGAGTTAATTATATTAAGTATGACATACGCTGCAATCCTTATTTATCTTGTAACTGGAAGTTTGTACCTTTTGACTGTCTTCATCCAATATCCCCTCCCTCTGGTAACCATAAATTTGATCTCTTTTCCTTTGAGTTTGTTTTTGATGGATTCTTGACCTGTGCTAGTCCCTGTCACACAACACAGTGATTTGCTATTAATACGTCTATACATTTCGGAATAATCTCCACAATGGGCTATTGCCATCTGTCACCACCCGAAGACATTACAATATTAATGGCTTTGTTCCCCACCCTGTAGCTCTGTACCTTTCCTACCTGTGACTCATTTGTCTTGCAACTGGAAGTTGGTACCTCTTTTTTCTCTTTTAAAATATTTATTTATATTTTTAGGCTATGCCGGGTCTTAGTATCGCCATGCAAACTCTTCCTTGTGGCACGTGGGATCTAGTCCCCTGGCCAGGGATCTAACCTGGGCCTCTAGCATTGAGAGCGTGGAATCTTGGCCACTGGACCACATGGGAAGTCCCAGTTTGTACTTTTCAGTATCCTTCACCTATTTCTCCCTCCAACCCCCTTGCCTCTGCCAACCATTTGTTCGTTCTTTGTATCGACGACTCCATTTCTGGTTTTTTGTTTTGTTTTTTAGATTCCACATATAAGTGAAATCCTCTGGTGTTTTTCTCTCTGCCTGACTCTCTTCATTCAGCGTGGTGCTCTCCAGGTCTACCCATGTTATTACAAATGACAAGATTTCATTCTTCTTTATTGCTGAGTGTGTGTGTGTGCGTGTAAACCACATCTTCTTTATCCATTCATCTATTGATGGGCACTTAGCTTGGTTCCATATCTTGGCTATAATAAATAATGCAGGAATAAAGATGGGGTATATATTAATGCATGTTTTTGAGTTAGTGTTTTGGTTTTCTTTGGATAAATACCCAGTGGTGGGATTGCTGGATTGTATGGTAGTTCTATTTTTTATTTTTTATTTTTTTGAGGAAAGATGGTATTTCCTTGAAAAATAACTCGCATGTATCCCAACTTGCTGATTTCTTTTCCTATGACAAAAGTCTATATTTCAACAGATATGAAAAAAGAGGTTGTTCAAGCTATTAATAAACTTATCCCCCAACCGTCCTTCCCCAGCAAGTCTGCCCATACACCCAGTGATCCTGGAAGCTTTGTAAGCATAATGTGTTTGAGAAGCATAAATTCCCTCTGGAGATAGCAAGATCCCAGCCAAATCCCTGGGGGGGCCGCGAAGCTGTGAGTTCCCAGAAGCAGCTTTATTTAGACTGATTCTTCCTGCTTCTCTCAAGGTTTCAGCACTTGGCACCTCAGCACAGCATCTGTACATATAAAGAGACTAAAGCAACTAGCCAGCCTCCAATAAAGATGGAGTCAGGCCAGTGTGGACTTTACAGCAGAAACTCAACAAGCCTCCCCTTTCAAGGGCACAGGGCCACATACACGGCAGAAAATACCAGCAGGGCGGGTCCGTCGGCTGGTTCTCCAAGGGAAAAATGAAAAGCGAATAAAATCTGTCTTCCAAGCCCACAATTTCCAATTTTCTTCTTTTCTCTATACCTTCCCCTTTTGATTTCTTGTTGTTCTTTTTTCCTCCCATCTCCAATGAAACCTGCTCTCAGCTTTTTCTTTTTCTATGAGATTTTTTTCAGAATGAGAAAAGACTCTTTTCATTCATTAATATTAATTTGAAATAAGCTCCCACTGAATCAAATGAGAAATATTCCTTTGTTGCAAGTGAGGCCGAAACCGTTGGTCAGTTTCAAAATCTTTAAATCCCAAGAGCATGTGATGAATAAAACTAACCCACCAAAAGTTCCTGCTCAGGGCAGAACCATGCCGACGGGAGGAGCACATGATCTATAACTTGGAAGCAAACAGGAGGTGGTGAACTGGCACTTCTGGCCCATAAAAGGATCTCTGTCCTAACTGGAAATCAGCCATGGCTGAAGCCAACGGGGAACTGAAAGGCTGCCACCTTGGTGTGACCTGGGTTAAGGAATGGAAGGCGCAGGACAGAGTTGGGAGAGAAGTGGGGTAAAGACGGAGGAAGGTCAGGAACGCTCATTTCACAACAGCTGGTGACGTCCATTGGACAGCATCGTTTAAGGCACCTGTGAACACTCTTTCTGGAGCACATCTGTCCTTGTGGGCCCCTTCGCCTGAGCGGGCTGTGCAGGAACCCTCACTTCTGAGAGGTTTCCGGGGGACCGGCTGCTGCTGAATGGCCTTACTGCATATTAGGACCACGGCTTGCCTTGTGTTTGAAACCATGTGACCCTGCCCTGCTGGCCTCACCTGACCTGAATGGTTGGGGGCCTCAGTGAAAGGCAGCGCCTCTACAGAGGGGTTCCTGCTGCCCAGGAAGTGGCCGGGATGCGAACAGAGATGCTCACTATGCGGTGACTTCAGGACCCACACAGCAAGACTCTCTGAGAACAAACATCTGAAGGAGACAGAGAGGAATTGCCATCAACAGGGCGGCCCAGAATCTGGCTGGAGACACAAGGGGAAGGTGCTGAAAGTAGAACCTTCCGGGCTCACGAGCAAGAAGAAGCCCTGAAGCAGAGGTAAGACTCTTAGGTAAGGACAGAGAACCAGAGATGAAGATGCTGATGCTTCTCCGAGTCACTAGGACGGCCCCGCTGCTGTCTGACTGTTCTTCCCTGAGCGGGGAGGACACCCGGCTGCCTGCTCTGTGCATCCCAGGAGCCACCAGCCATGGGCACTTTTGGTATTTGAGTTATATTGGGTTCAATAAAATACATGATTCAAAGTCACTTGACCTACTCATTTTTGTTTCTATAATGCAGCCGCGAAAGATGGAAAGTTACCTATGTGGCTCACACTGTACTTCTCTCAGAGGGTGTGCTACATCCCCTGGAGAAGGCGATGACACCCCACTCCAGTACTCTTGCCTGGAAAATCCCATAGACTGAGGAGCCTGGTGGGCTGCAGTCCATGGGGTCGCTAAATTGGCCACGACTGAGCGACTTCACTTTCATTTTTCACTTTCATGCATTGGAGAAGGAAATGGCAACCCACTCCAGTGTTCTTGCCTGGAGAATCCCAGGGATGGAGGAGCCTGGTGGGCTGCCGTCTATGGGGTCACACAGAGTCGGACACGACTGAAGCGACTTAGCAGCAGCTACATCCCCACAAGGCCATTTCATCCAGGAGATCTTTTTTTCTGTCCTATTGCTTCTTCTTCTAATTTTTTTAACTTTTTGGCCACACCACTTGGCATGTGGGATCTTAGTTCCCCAACCAGGGATTGAGCCTGTGCCCACCCCCGCCATGGAAGCTCAAATTCTTAACCACGAGACCACAAGGGAAGTCCCTGTCCTATTACTTGAGAATCCTAACACACCCACCATCACTGCAGTTAATTAGAACAATCTTAAAATGTCCAAAACAAATAGCCAACAAACTCATAATCAGCAAAGAAGGACCCTTGAAACAGAAATGACCCAGATGTTCACATAGCAGAAGGAACCATTAAACAGACAGCCACTTAAGTTTCTAGTTCCCTCACCTCCTCACGACCAAGCCCTACTCTCAGGCCTGCCTCAGGTCTTGTAAGAGTTGGCTGGCCCAGTGAAGGCCTCTAACAAGGATCCTCTGGACACGTAACACAGAAGCAATTCTAAAGGCTCCTTCCTTGAAACGTTTTGAAAGGCACGGAGCTGTCCATTTGTTTTCCATTGTCTCGCTGACCTGTAACTGCTGGTCTTTACCAGAGATGTAACAATCTAGTTCCAATAGATAAATCATGCTGAGGACGCAGCATTTCTGTTCAATAAATTGATTAGAATCATTAGTTAGACTCATGGGCTCCAGAGTGAAAGAGACTCACAGGTCATCTGTCCAACACTTGATAAATGAGTTTCCTTGACACCGTTTCTCCAGCCTCGGCTTCCAAACATCCCTTGGGTTTGTTCACTATTCTAATCCCAGATCCATGGAAACGGTCTACATGGTATTTGGTCCAAGCAACACATAAGAGAGAAGTGGGGTTTTTCCTCCCCTTATTCTGGGTACTACAACTCCACGTGGACAGCTGAATGGTCCTGACTCCTCCAGTTCAGTTTCTTATTAAAATTTTATTATTTTGGGCCACATCATGACTTAGTTGGGTCTTAGTTGTGGCTCACAGGCTTAGTTGCCCCAAGGCATGTGGGATCTTAGTTCTCCAACCAGGAATTGAACCAGATCTGCATTGGGAGGTGGATTCTTAACCACTGGACCACCAGGGAAGTTCCTTCATTTCACCTTCTTGAGCCCTGATTTCTTTTTTGACTGTGATCTCTGCCAAAAGAGGTCATTTAATTTTTTTCTTAATTAAAAAAAATTATTCCAATATAGTTGATTTACAGTGTTGTGCTAGTTTCAAGTATACAGCAAAGTGATATATACATCTATAGGGTTGCAAAGAACCGGATACAAGTGAAGCAACTGACCACGCACGCACATATATGTATGCAGCCCCATGGACTGTAGCCCGCCAGGCTCCTCTGTCCATGGGATTCTCCAGGCAAGAATACTGGAGTGGGTTGCCCAGCCCTCCTCCAGGGGATCTTCTCAACCCAGGAACTCAACTTGTGTCTCCTGTACTACAGGCAGATTCTTTACTGCTGAGCCACCGGGAAAGCTTTTTCAGATCATTTTCCAATATAAATTATTACAAGACATTGCCCCGTGCTATACACTAGGTCCTTGTCTTGATTTCTTTTATCATTACAACATTACTCATTCCCGCTCTGGGAAAACCATCGATTTAAAAAGCATTCTAAGTCTAACAAGCTTTGTGTACTAACATCAAAAATAAGCATCCACAGTGGTTCACAGCCTTGACTGTTCCTGAGAATTTCCTGGAGGCTGAACAAATACTGAAGTTCACATCCACCCAGGAAATCAGGAAATGTATTTTTACAAGCTCCAGGAGCCTTTAATATGTATCTAGGGCTGAACCACTAATCTCAAGAAGCCATGACCCTAATCCTTATGTTGATTCAAGTTAGTTTTCCTTTGAATTAGGAATCTGAATTTTTATTTCCAATTGAACTAGCAGAACTGAAATTAGTTCACTGTAAACAATTGGAGATTATTTAAGGCATTAGAACTTGGACCAAGGAAAGGTGAAGTTGATTTAGGAACAACCGAACAACTAATTTGGGAAATCACCTTAAAAGAACATGAGGCTTAGGCGACCTGGTACAATTGGTGCATTTGCCTGCTAGCTGGGTAATTTGAACACATCATGCAACCATGCTGAATCTTCTTTGTCTATAAAATAAAGACATTGGTCTAGGAATCTTTGGGCTTCCTAGGTGGCACAGCGGTAAGGAATCCGCCTGCCAAAGCAGCAGATACAGGGGACGTGGGTTTGATCCTTGGGTAGGGAAGATCCCTTGGAGAAGGAAATGGCAACCCACTGCCTGGGAAATCTCATGGACAGAGGAGCCTGGGGGGCTACAGTCCATGGGGTGGGTTGCAGAAGAGTCAGACACTAGTCACTGAACAACAACAACACAAAATGAAGATGAATTACACCTCCCACTCTGTGAGCAGAGCTGCTATAAAGATATTTTAATGAACATTTGAAACAGTGAATGTGTGCTAAGTCACTTCAGTCGAGTCTTAGCTTCCCTATGGACTGCAGCCCACCAGGATCCTCTGTCCACAGGAGTCTCCAGGCAGGAATACTGGAGTGGCTTGCCAAGCCCTCCTCCAGGGGATCTTCCTGACCCAGGGATCAAACTCACGTGAAGAAAGATCTTTATGAAGGTGTTAATTTTTAAAAACTTTTTTTTTAGTGGTTTATTCAGTATTGGCCATGAGATGTTAATTCATAACAAAAGTTAAGAGATATACATACCAGGAATCCTATTGAGTGTGACCCAGAAATGTTCGTCAGGACTGTACGTGTCCGTGGACCAGGACATTAAGTCAAGCGCCAGCGGGTCGTGAAGGACGAAGTTTGCGAATTCCCTTGTGAGGGCCACATAGGCAGTGCCAAAGTAAACGGTCATGTTGTGAGGAGGCAGTGTTTTCAATTTTGTGGTTTTAATCACGTAGGAATTTTTTTGGTTTAATAGCTCGTGATGGACATACTTAGTCCGCCCAATTGCGTGAGCTGGAGGCAGCACCCCGGGGGTGATGTTTTTCCCTTTAAATCCCTTCAGATACTGAACGATCTCCCTGTTGGTTTTCAGGGGGAAATCTTGCCCACAGGTGTTGAGGATGTATTTCCACGGAACCTCTGAGGCCACAAGATCTTTCATGCAGTTCAGGTCAGCCTGGAGCCTGGAAATCCCACCGTAGACCACGGGCTCCATCTTGGAAGCCAGAAAAGCGTTTGGGAAGCAGCTCAGTAACTGCTTCACCGAGCCTTTAAATGTATCTGTTGCCTTTTTGTCCACGTGAACACAGTAGACATTTTGGGGCATGTAAATAGCCCTGAAGAGTCTCTCAAAAGTGCCGAAGTCTTTGTGGATGGTCATCACATAAGCCAAGGGGAAGCCAGCCTCTTCTTCAGAGAGTGTTTCTGTTATGTAGTGACTCTGAGCCACGTACTCATGACAGGTGGCTTCACTGAAGGTACTCTTCAATGCATTCTTTTTAGGGCAAAAACTCTTCCCCTTAAAAATCTGGTGACAGACTTCTGATAATAGTGAAGCATTGGATAGGGAAGCTTGAAGGAAATTTTTATTCTCCCCTAACTTGTTGTTGCAAACAAACACAAAAATCAGGGCCGTGACCAGAGACACACAGAAGAGACAATGCTTCCAAAAGCCCATCATTCAAACCCAGGAAATGAGTAGAATGTCTCTTGGGACATCTGGTCAGAGGGTAGACAGACTTAACTTACATTTTCTCCGAAATGCATAACCATCCTCTAGGTGGACGCAGCTCTGACCGGCCGCTCCGTGACCTTCCAGCTGATCCTGCTTGTCCTTTTTCTGTCTTCCTTTCCTCTGCATTCCCCACGGTGCTGCTTTTCCACCTTTCTCCAACAGTTTCTTCAGTTTCTGAAGGAACTCTTAGCGATTTGCTTTGCTCTGTCTCCTCCCCCGTCTCATCTTGCCTGTTTATACACACACAAAAAACAAGTTGCCCCAGGGAGGTTCTGACTCCAGCGTGTCCACCCTTCCCTACAGGAAAATCAGTGAGGGGTGAAGGGACCTTTCTGCAAGTCACCGCTCTCAGACCTTAACCCGGGCCTCTTCTCTCAGCCAGAAGATTGGTAACTGTGTCAGCTCCCAGACTTCCTGTTAATCATTTGCATTCAACTGACTGAGTTTGTTTGCTTAAACAGCACTGCCAAGTTACAAGCATCGGTCCCGAGCATGTGAACACTGCCTGGAGAGATAATCTGTCAATAAATATTTAGTACTTAAAAATTAATCACCTCACCTTGTCTTTTTCCACACACGCCCCCCTCTCCATATTGGCTGGCTATGCCATAAAGCATGGCGTATGACTGGCTGTTGAGCCATTCTTTCCAGCACTTAATTTTCTCTGCTATGAGGTAAGGTCTTTAAAAAGGCACATTAGCAAGCGAACCTCACCACCTGACTTACTACACTAAGATGAATAAAAACTAATCAAAAAAAAAAAAACAAAAAACAGGGACTTCCCAGTGGTACAGTGGTTAAGAATCTGTCACGCAACACAGGGGACATGGGTTCTATGCCTGGTCTCAAGTGTTGCACCTAAGACCTGATGCAGGCAAATGAATAAATATTTTTTTGAAAAATACATTTACATAAAAAAATACCTCTAAAAGCCTAGCAGCCCATTATAACCCCCAAATTGCATAGGGCCTAAAGCTGAAGTTAGTGAATATCAAGTTTATCTCATCTAAGCCCGGGTGGCTCAGTGGTAAAGAATTTGCCTGCCAATGCAGGAGACACAGGAGACATGGATTTGATCTCTTGGTTGGGAAGATCCCCTGAAGGAGGAAATGGTAACCTGCTTCATATTCTTGCCTGAAGAATCCCATGGACAGAGAAGACTGTTGGGCTAGAGTCCATGGGGTCACAAAAGAGTCAGACACGACTTACTGACTAAACAACCACAGAACCGAAGGAGAGAAGTTCTCAGATTCCATATACGTATAAACCTTCCCAAAGGAGTTCCCTTATCTGCAAAACATGAGAATAATTTTATCACCTTCATAAGTCAATCGTGGGAGTACAATGAGAAAAACGTATCAAGGGTTCACGGCCGCCCCCAACCATGAGTGGGGCTGAGACTGGAGCCAGCTGGACCCCAGGCTGGGCAGCAGGAGCTTGTCTCCAGTTGGTGCTTCATGGCAGAGATAAAGACAGGAGCAGAGAGGAGCTGAAATCTGCTTGAGTGAGAAGATGATGACCACAGTCTTCATCCTGGAGGTCAAGGAGATCTCCCTGACTGCACATGTGCAGAAAGGCCCCTCAGGGGTCAAAAATGGAGGCATTTACGTCTAATTATGCTTTCGAAATGAGTTGAATAGTTTGTATAACTTTTTCTCCTCATACATGCAGATGATGACATGAACTCTCCCTTTGTTTGTTTTGGCTTTCCTCATTCTTGGCACAGTTCCATTTCTCCAGAGATTTTATGCTAAAAGCATCTCTAATGACTTGCCTGTTCTACCCTGAATTTACAACTCCCTGAGTTTGCTATTATTGTTGTTGTTATTTTAATATTGTTTATTCATTTGGCTGCCAAGTCTTCGCTGCATCATGCGGGATCTTCTGTTGCAGCTCTTGGGCTTACCTAACTGTTCCGTGGCAAGTGGGATCTTAGATCCCTGGCCAGGGATTGAACCTGTGTCCCCTGCATTGCAAGGTGGATTCTTAGCCTGTGGACCACCAGTCTTGGAAGTCCCTACAACTCCCTGAGTTTAAAGTTACAAGGGGAAGAACGTTTGCAAATTGGCACTTGGCTGCAGTGGAATCCTAACCCCAAATCCTTAAAATCAGAAGGATTTTGACAATGCTAGACATTATTAATGTCAATCTTTTTTTTTTTGCACTACCCCAGTGCTTTCTGATGTTTACTCTCCTGGTGGTTACATGGCAGATGCTGGTTTTCCTGAGGCCCTTTTGCACGACACCACTCACCATTCTTCCGAATTCTGGGCAGGATGCTCTTGCCATTTACACAAGATTGTAGAAGGGATGGTAATAAGTGACGAAAAAGAACAGCAATCCTTTTCCTCAGTTTGAACATTAGGTCAAAACCTATCTTTTAATTAATTAATTTTTGGCTGTACTGGGTCTTCGCTGCTGTGCACAGGCTTTCTCTAGTTGCGGCGGGCAGGGGCTACATTTCATTGCGGGGCACGGGCTTCTCATCTCCTGACTTCTCTTGTTGCAGAGCACAGGCTTAGGTGGGTGGGCTTCGGTAGTTGCACGGCGTGGGCTCAATAGCTGTGGTGCATGGGTTTAGTCACCTTGGCACGTGGAATCTTCCCAGACCGGGGATTGAACCCGTGTCCCCCGCATGGGCAGGCAGAACTCAACCAGGAAAATCCCAGGAAGGAAATGGCAACCAGGCAAATCCCAGGTCAAAACTGATACCCCAAATTCTAAGTTGGAGGCACCGACTGAGTAGGTTAGAATTCTGGAGAAGTCGTCGGCCAGGGCAGACTTGTGGCTCAGTTACTCAATAAATGGCTGGGTGAGAGTCCCTTGGACTGCAAGGAGGTCCAACCAGTCCATCCTAAAGGAGATCAGCCCTGGGTGTTCAGTGGAAGGACTGATGCTAAAGCTGAAACTCCAATATTTTGGCCACCTCATGTGAAGAGTTGATTCATTGGAAAAGACCCTGATGCTGGGAGGGATTGGGGGCAGGAGGAGAAGGAGACAACAGAGGATGAGATGGCTGGATGGCATCACAGACTCAATGGACATGAGTTTGAGTGAGCTCCAAGAGTTGGTGATGGACAGGGAGGCCTGGTGTGCTGCGATTCATGGGTTGCAAAGAGTCAGACACGACTGAGCGACTGAACTGAACTGAACTGTATGATGAAGTCCTAGAATTCAACCCATACTTGCTTATTTCTACATAACGTTCACTCTTACAAATTCCCACTCCAGTCATAAACTCATTTTCATCCTAAGAAAACTGCACTGAAAGTTTAATCTCCACAGTTGACTATAGAAAGGAAACAGAGAGAAGAGCCCTGTTTGTACAGCTGCGGTTACTCCACACACCAGAACCCAAAGCACTTTTCACACATTCCTTTCATTTTGACAGCACCTCTGTACCCAAGTGAGAAACCAGGGATACCGAGTGGAAACTTTGTCCGAGTCCACAGAGGTCACAGAGAAAGAGCAACCTGGGTTAAAATGGTTTTAACGTCACATTTTGTTTTTCTTTTCCAGCTCTGTCTCTGGCCAGACTGTCTTCTCTGTCTGTCTTCTTTCTCTTTTCTCTCCCTCCTCTTTCTCTCTTTGTCTATACGTTTACTATACTAAACTCTGTACTCTGCTTTACCTTCATCTCTGTGGGGGTTTGGTTTTTTTATTAGCCACAGGAAATAGTCTGAAGCACCAGGACTTAAAATAGCCCCGCATGTGGTTGAGAAAGAGTGGTGAGAAACAGCCTGGATTGTAGGCAGGAAGGTCTCCAGTTGAGTCAAAGCCACTCTTGACAGCCCAGCGCATCTGAGAAAGCCATTTGATCTCACACTGCCCTGCTTCCTCCAGAGTAAATTTGAGAAAACAACCCCTGCTCTCACTCAGGGACCTCTAAGGCTGGCTTCCTCTCAAGCAAATCACCCATGCCTTTGAGTCTGGGTTTTTTCTGACATCAACATCCGGGTGCAGCTGGAAGATTCCAGAAGTAACATACAGAAAGCATCCAGCCAGAGAGTGGCCAGAGACGTCGGAGCAAATTTCAGACTTCCAGGGAAAGCCATTGGGAAGAAAAGAGTGAGGGAAGGAGGTGGGGAAGGTTGCAGTTTTTTGACACAAAATCCCTGGAAATAGAATAGCAGGGAAATGTAAGAAAAAGCTGGCTCTTTTCTTTTTCTCTTTGGCCGCACCAGGCAGGGTGCAGGATCTTCCCTGACCCAGGGATGGAACCCACATCCCCTGCAATGGAAGCTCGGAGTCTTAACCACTGGGCCGCCAGGAAAGCCCAAAGCTGGTTCTTGTCAAAACGGTCCATTACATATCATTGGTATAATGCAAAGCTGAGGCCAAGAGCTGACAGATGAAGAGCAGCTCAGGGTTGCGTGCTAAGTTGCTCAGTCGAGTCCAGCTCTTTGCAGCCCTATGAGCCCGCTGTAGCCCACCAGGCTCCTCTGTCCATGGGATTTCTGAGCAAGAATAATGGGGTGGGTTGCCATTTCATTCTCCAGGGGATCTTCCCTACCCAGGGATTGAACCCACATCTCTTACATCTCCTGCATTGGCAGGTGGGCTCTTTACCACTAGTGCCACCTGGGAAGTATCTGGTAATAACCTACAAAGGAAGAGAATCTGAAAAAAGAATATATATAAGTGAATCACTTTGCCATGTACCAGAAACTAAAAGAACATGTAAATCAACTATACTTCAGTTTTAAAAAAAGAGATGATGTTTCCAGAAAACCTCTTCCCTCAGTAGTTTTCTAGCAAATAGACCCCTTTCTATCTCTCTCCATTCCCGGGAGGATAAAGTTGCCTGGGAGCACCCTAGTGCGAATCTTCTCCTTCTCTTATGATGGAGGCCGTTATTAGAGTTTACGTTGGTATTTAAACGCAGAATAACAAAAGCTGGAATGTGGAAGCTTAACGTTCTGTTTGCCTCAGTCCCAGTCCCAAAGGCCTGTCCTTCAGAGTCGCAAAGACTGAGACTTAAAATAAGCTGGAGTCTTGGAGTCTCATGTTACTGTTATCCAACACCGGCTTACCCTCCCCTACAGAGTCCTGGAAGCTTTGAGTCTAACACTTCCAACTTCAGAAATGTTGTAAGATGTCGCCGTGGCGGAGATAACTGTCCTTGATAAAACTGCATCTCCCACTAGGACACTCAAAATAGGGCCCATGCCAACGTAGGAGACTCGGGTTCCATCCTTGGGTCAGGAAGATCCCCTGAAGAAGGAAACGGCAACCTGCTCCAGTATTCTTGCCTAGGAAATCCCTTGGACAGGGAAGCTTGGCAGGCTACAGTCCATGGGGTTACAAAGAGTCAAGACATGACTGAGCAACTAAACCAAAACTTTCCTGAGACTCCTGTCCAATTTACCCATGCAGAAGTTTGCTTTTCCTAGAGAAAGAACTTTTGAATTTTCTTCACAGATTCTTTTTTTTTAAATATTTATTTTAAATTTTATTTTATTTATTTGGTTTCATTAGGTCTTAGCTACGGCATGTGGGGTCTAGTTCCCAGATCAGGGTTGGCACCCGGACCCCTAAAACTCCAGGAAGTGTGGGGTCTTAGCCACTAGAGCACCAGGGAGTCCTCTTTCCAGATTCTTTGTGCTTAAAGTTCACCCTCAAATTTAGTCCCAGGCAGGAAAGCCTATAGCCCCAGATCTGGAGTGACCTTTAACAGAGTTGGGTCTGAGTTCATTCCGGAAGCAGAAATGCTGACATCTGACAAAGCTGTATGTGAAAAGGTGTGACTTAGTTTTGACACTTCCCAGCATTAATTGCAATAGCATTTTCCATAGTGAAAAAACTGGAAACACACGCTCGACAGCTAAGGAATTGTTAAGCAAATTCTAGTACATCCATACCATGAAAAAGAATGCAATTACCCAGTGTATATGCACGGCAATTATTTCTCAATTTGTGTGATGTATAATGTTTGCTTTTTAAAATGATCTTAGTTTTTACATACCGACTTTTCTTTATTTCTCAGATTTTCTACAATAGGATTGTATTCTATAATAAGAAAAAAATTTTTTTAATTATTATTTATTTATTTGGCTGCATTGGGTCTTAGTCGCAGTGTACTGGCTCAGTAGTTGCGGGGCGTGCACTTAGTCGCCCCTTGGCACGTGGGATCTGAGTTCCCCAATCAGGAATCGAACCTGCATCCCCTGCTTTGGAAAGAAGATTCCCAACCACTGGACCACCAAGGAAGTCCGAAGAAAAGAATTATTTTAATATTCTGCTCATCAGTAACTAGTACAGGGTTTTCAGATTCTACACAAAGGGTGAGTTCTTGACTCCTGCAAGCCTAGAGCACAGAGCACAGAGGATGGCAGGTTTCCATTCACCAAAGTGAGGCCGCCACGTGGCCAGGCCCAAGTGTGGTCTACGGTTCATTTGTCTGACAGTCCGGAATTCTGGAAAGTTCTGGTCAGTTAAAAAAATTTGATTTGGAAAAGCTGAATTATTTCACATTGTTCTTATAGAAATTTTGTTGACATTTTTCAGACCTCAAACTTTTCCAACTTGAGCAATTCAAATTCGCGTAAAATGAAACCATGATGAATAACCCACATGGCAAATAACTGGAAGAATCCGCCTGCAATGCAGGAGACCCTGTTTCAGTTCCTGGGTCGGGAAGATCTGCTGGAGAAGGGACAGGCTACCACTCCAGTATTCTTGGGCTTCCCTTGTGGCTCAGCTGGTAAAGAATCTGCCTGCAATGTGGGAGACCTGGGTTTGATCCCTGGGTTGGGAAGATCCCCTGGAGTAGGGAAAGGCTACCCACTCCAGTATTCTGGCCTGGAGAACTCCATGGACCATTCAGCCCAGGGGATTGCAAAGCGTCGGACGTGACTGAGAGATTTTCACAGAAAACATACTATAATTGATTAAAAAAAACCAGTTTCACTTGTCATATCAAAGACTTAATGACCATGTCAAAATTTGATAGGCAGGCACCTTCTCTAAGCAAACAGTATATTTATTGATATGTAAGATGATTAACTTCTGTTATATGAATTCCATTGCACCAGACACACGAAAATTTACAGGGTGTCCATAAAGCTGGAAACACAGGTGAATATGCATGTGTGCATAGTCACTTCAGTTGTGTCCAGCTCTTTGCGACCCTATGGACTGTAGCCCACCAGGCTCCTCTGTCCATGGGATTTTCCAGGCAAGAATATTGGAGTGGATTCTCATACCCTCCTCCAGGGGATCTTCCTGACCCAGGGATCGAACCTGCGTCTCCTGCATTGCGGGCGAGAATTCTTTACCGTGGAGCCACCAGGGAAGCCCAAAGGTGAGTATACGTAATACAATTAAGGACAGTTTCAAAGTGTAAAATACTTGCACACATACACACACACATACACGCACAATGCTTCCAGACTTTATGTAGAATCAAGTTCCACATACCTGGAATCCTGTTCAGTGTCACCCAGAAATGCTCATCAGGAGAGTACGTGTCCCTCGACCACTCAAGTAAGTCAAGAGCCCTCTGGTCTCGGAGAACAAAATTAACAAATTCTCTTGTAAGCGCTACGTAGGTGGAACCGAAGTAAATGGTGAGATTATGGGGAGGAGGCGTTTTTCTTATCCAAGTCCACAGCATAAAGGAAAACGAACTGTATCTCTGCTCCAAGTGCCTATATTTAGTCCTTCTGATAATGTGAGGAGGAGGCAGCACCCCGGGGGTGATGTTTTTCCCTTTAAATCGTTTGAGATGCTGGATGATCTCCTGGTTGGTTTTCAGGGGGAAATCTTGCCCGCAAGTGTTGATGGTGTATTTCCACGGGACCTCCAAGTCTATGAGGTCTTGCAGGCAGTTCAGGTCAGCCTGGAGCCTGGAAATTCCTGCGTAGACCACAGACTCCATCTTGGAAGCCAGGAAGGCATTTGGGAAGCAGCTCAGTAATTGCTCCACTGCATCTTTAAATTCAGCTCTCGCTTTCTCATCTACATGAACACAGTAGACATTCTGAGGCATGTAGACAGCCCTGAAGAGCCTCTGGAATGTATCCAAGTCTTTGTGGATGACCATGACATATGCCAGAGGGAACTCAGCTTCTTCTTTGGACAGAGGTTTCGTTATGTAGTGATTCTGGGTCAGGTATTGTTGGCAAGTTATGTCTTTCAGTGGCGTCATTGGTATATTTCCACCCAAGATTTTCTTTCCTGCTTCAACCATGTCACAGGCCTCTGCAAGCACCGAAGAGTTTGCGATTTTCCCCACTAGCAGATGTTTCGGCAGGTTGAAATTGTTGATATACAGGAACGAAAGAGTTATAGAAATGGCCATAAATCCCACAGCAAACTTGAACATCTTCAGCGTCATGCTTCCCACCACCTCTCCTGTGCTCGTCACTCTGTATCGTTACAAAGTCAGCCGCAGCTTCATCCTCTGACTGTTGGAGAATCAACTCCTTCTTCTTATTTTGAGCAAGAAGAGAAATACTGCCTCTCACTTAAGGGTCAAGGGGTCAATCCCAAGCTTGACGTTCTTCTTTTACAATGAAGGGACTGAGTGGATCCAAGAACATGAGGCACTGGGGCCAGTGGAGCAAGAACTGCGTGGTGGTGTGCCTTAGTCCAGCTCAACCTCAAGTTAAGACCCTGCACGTCTGTCACGGCTGCCAACTCAGGGTGTTCTGGGAGGGCAGGGAGGAGGAGGTTGAACGTGGATCCTTCTTACAGCCCTTTTAGCCCCGCCAGAGGGACACCTCATCACCGTGACTGATGTCATCTTTAAGCTCAGGGGACAGCTTATGTCTTCGGTTTGGGGACCGTCTCACTTTTCATGAGTCACTTTTCATGAGCCGGGGTCACCACCGGCACTTACTGATACTAATCTTGACGGCACCCAGAATTTCTCAACAGGAGTGTATCCCTCTACCTAAAGATAAAAATCAAGAATTCATTGAAATGCAGGATTGGATGGAATCGTGCAGATCATTCAGACCAGCTCACTCAAGTTGCAAATGCAGCACCTTGAAAATGAACCGTCATTGATGTTTTATCACACTTTTTTTTTTTTTGGCTGTAGTGAGTGGCATGCGGAATCTTCATTCCCTGGCCAAGGATCGAACCCCAGACCCCCTACGGTGGAAGCATGTAGTCTTAACCACTGGACTGTTAGGGAAGTCCCTCTATCACACTCTTGACTCCACTTTCTCACTGATGGTCTGGGAGGTGAGCATGGGCATTATACCCACAGGAGACTGAAGCACACTTGCCTGACTCTAGCAAGGTTTCGACTCTAGCAGAGTGGAGAACATTCTACCTGGAACGTTCTCTTCCCACACGTTCCTTGATGAGACCCTCCTGTCCACCAGGGCCTTGGGTGGCACCTTCCCTGCCCCCCACGTTCAGGTTAGGAGCCCTTCCCGCTCCACTAGGGCCCGGCGCCCCACTCTCGTCTGTTTGCCCCGCCACCAGCCCATGGAAGGTGACTTCTGTCTACTGGTCACAGTGTTTTTGGCACCTAGTTGATAGTAGACATGCATCATAAAATTAAGTCTGGTCGCTCTTCTTCCCTCTACACCAGGGGTGGGCAAAGCTACAATGGGCATCCTGGCGGGGTGGGGGGCAATCCACCTGTCATTTTTTTTTTTTTTGGCCGCATAGCATGTGGAATCTTAGGTCCCCGACCAGGAATCGAACCCGTGCCACCCACATTGAAAGGGCAGAAGGGCAGAGTCTTCATTTTTGAAAGCACAGAGTCTTAACCACTGGACTGCCAGAGAAGTCCCTGCCATATGTTTTTGTACAGTTTGTGTGCATTTTAAAAAATATCCTTTACCGCTATATCTTGATTTACTGATTTTAGACACTGTATACTGACTTTCTTCCATGGTAGATGAGAACTCAGTTCTTCCACGCCGTGCACGCATGCTAAGCCGCTTTAGTCGTGTTCAACTCTTTGGGATCCTGGGGACTGTAGCCCACCAGGCTCCTCTGTCCAAGGGATTCTCCAGGCAAGAATCCTGGAGTGGGCTGCCATGCCCTCCACTGTGTGCAGTTTTGAATGGCTGAAAGAAAATTGGAAGAAAGAAAAAACATTTCATGGCACGTGAGATTCAAATTTCAGTGTCCATGAATACAAGGCCATCGGAGCATAGCCATTTGTTTACAGACTGTAAACACAGAGAATCCACTAAATGGATTGTTCTGTTGGTCTTTTCTGCACACAGTCACTTGGAGAGTCTCACCTGAGACTCGAGTGCACTGGAAATTCAGAGAACGACACTTTGCCTGACTCCAGCGTGACTCTAACTTTGGCAAAATGTGGTGCTGCCACTCAGAGGCCGTGTGGCACATTGCTCGGCCTGGTGGACTATCTCTTGCTTGACAGGAGGGAGAATTCTTGCCATTACAGCGTTTTATTCCCCACTAGACTGGGGGCAACTCAGAAGGAAGAACCTGTCTTTGAAGACATTAGAAGTGCTCAACGTGGTGTTTGAGCATTGCTGAAAAAACCTGCCAGATCTCAAAATCCCAACCCCACCACAGTCTCCACAAGGACATTTACGAATGTCTCAGGAGGAAGCGAATTGTTTTGCTGATATATAGCAAATTGTTTGCTATGCTGTTTTATAACTTCCATACATCTCATTAAGTCACTGGGGGACTCCCCTGGCAGTCTAGTTGTTGCTTCCACTGCAGGGGGCTCAGGTTCAAGCCCTACTCAGGGAACTAAGATCCTACATGTTGGGTCTGGGGCCAAAAAAAAAGTCATTGAAAACGAAGACATCTAACAGAGGTTTTGAAAAAATGGGACAAGAGACAAATTAGATCAGGTGGAAGAAAAAAGCAAGCAAGGTCTGGAACCCAGGGTACTCTTGGTAATTCTTTGGAACGTTCTGGCAGCAACTGCTAAGGAGCCTGGAGAGCATATGAAGGCAGTGAGATGCATCGCTTCTATTATTCATTGCAGAATTAGATATGTCTTAAGAATAAAAAATTTCCCAATGTCCTAGGCACACACATCAAAAATCAAGTCTTTTTATTTTAGTGCTTCTCTTGTAATTTAGAGTTTTCCCTGGTGGTTCAGATGGTAAAGAATCCACCTGCAATCCAGGAGACCCAAGTTCAATCCCTGGGTCGGGAAGATTTTCTGGAGAAGGAATGTGAGTCCCAGTCTAGTCAGTGAGGGTCTTAGGAATCACGTGGCGGTCAGGGTTAGAAACCCACCCAAAGAAGTTCCATTGTATGAGATGACTTGTCTGAGGCCCCCCCACTGATGGCAGCCTGGGTTGGAATTCAAGTCCTATCCAACTGGCCCCAGAGCTGGACTTCTTTGCAGGCATGGAGCCCCCGTCCTGTCTCCATATGCAGCTCATCTGTTTCAGAACAGAATCAAGAAGGCAGAGCACTGGGCTTCCCTGGTGGTCCAGTGGATAAGAGTCTGCCTGCCGATGCAGGGGACACCAGTTCGATCCCTGGTCCAGGAAAGTTCCACAGGCCATGGAGCGACTAAGCCCGGGCACTCTGCTATAGCTACTGAGCCTGTGCTTCAGAGCCCATGTTCCACAGCAAGAGAAGCCCCTGCAATGAGAAGCCGAGCACCACACACCTAGGGAGTAGCTTCCACTCTACATCCAGAGAAACCCCAAGCACAGCCGAAAGTAACTTAATAAATACATAAAATTATCATTTTAAAAAAGGAAGGCAGAGCATCATCTTGTTAGACTTCAGCTGGGAACGTTCAAGTCTGGTGACTCAGGCTTTTTTTTTTTGTAGCTCTGCACATGTGGGCCAAGGACCACAAATACTGATTTGGGGATTACAAATTTTAGAAAGTAGACAAATGTGCAAATTTAGAACCGGTGAATAATGAGGGGTACACTCAGAGGTGTAGGGGGTGCAGCCTGACTTTCAGACCATCTCAGCATGGCTACTGGGGCATCTGGTCCTGCAGCCACATCGGCAGCACGAGCCCCGAGTCACTAAGGTGCCAGCTGGCTTAAGTTTAACACTCTGTTAGGGGAGCTTAAACATTGACAGCTTTAACCTCCCGCTAAGTGGAAAACTGACCCCAGGTCCTCTGTGTCCATAAAGAGAATAAGCGTCAGTGTTCTTTCATGAATTGCGGCATCCACTGATCCTCTGATGTGATAACATTCTAGAGCATTTGGGACAAGGTGCACGCGTGCACACACGATTCTGTTACGGGGCTGCTTTCCTGGTAAGAAGAGCAGAGTTCTGGTTCTTGCACTTACTGTGTAAACTTGAGCAAGACTGGGAATCAGAGGAGCCTAGCTGAGAGAGAGAGAGAGACAAATAGACACACACACAGGCACGCATGCACTTTATAGGTTTGTGTGTGTGTGGGCTCAGTCGTATCCGACTCTTTGCTACCCCATGGACGTAGGCCACCAGGCTCTTCTGTCCATAGGATTTCCCAGGCAAGAAACTGGAGCAGGTTGCCGTTTGCTCCTCCAGGGGATCTTCCTGACCCAGGGGTCAAACCCGTGTCTCCTGCGTCTCCTGCATCGCAGGCGGACTCTACCACTGAGTCACCTAGGAGTTACTTCTTGGCAAACTCCTTCCTTCATCTTCCCTTCCTGGGTTAACCTGCTCCCTAGGCATTAGTGGTTCAGTCTCAGAATTTTCCAGAACCCCACATGTCTTCAGTAAAATCCCAGCCACCGAGACTAGCTATGCAGTAAAACAAACAAACAAAAACCCCATCATTCATCAACATGGAGATGAGCTGGTCTGGGGTAGCCGTGGAGCCACCGTCATGGTCTCAGTCTTAATGTAGAATGCGATCCAGATGAGCAATTATAATTAGCTAACTAAACAGATTTCCTATCGGTCTGGATCGATCATTAAGGCAGATGTTCTCATGAATCCAGGAGCATTCAGACCCTGGTCCCCTACCTTTGTGTGGATATAGATGGGACCTCTGACCGCTGGTTTCCGAGAGCCCCGAGAGTGCAGGGAGGGGTACTCCCCTGAAGCATGCATGTGCCTCCCTCTGCCCCCAGCATCCATTCTCCACAACCTACGACGGTCTCCTTATATCTCAAAAGCAGTTACAGGGCAGAATGCTTGGACAAGTTCAATCCTGCCCCAGTTCTAACCTTGCTTTGAGAAAAATGTGGTCATTTACATTTCTCCCCCTTAAAATTCCTGAGAAACTGTCTTCCACCCTCGAGTCTGGGCACCCCCATGAATCCTGGCTCACCCTCTCTCCTCGGATCAAAATGAGTAACTTGGGAAAGAATTGTCCCTAAGGGCACTTAAAGGCTCATTAGACCTATTCTCAGCTGTTTTTGATTCTGGAAGAATTTATTTTCCATATGTGTCAGGAGCCCTGCTGACATCTGTGATGACACAGGGGGCTGAGCCTGACTCTGAACTTGGGGCTTCTGCTACGCTTTCCCCCTCCACCCCGGGCAACTCCACTGAGCCTCCCATGGGCTGGAAAGCTTGGGAGTGGCCAAGCTGACCGCCGCGTGGAAAAACCGGGTCATCAGAGGACAGTGGCCATTCCGGCAAAGAGGGCAAGAAGGTGGGGTCAAGAGTTAGTTTCCCTCACAGGCCAGTGGGTGCCTGGCAGGAAAGGGGCGAACGCATCACAGCTGCCCAAATCCCCGTGACAACGGGAGGAGACCGTTCTGATTCGAACTCCATCAGTACAAACCTCCAACAGTTTATTTCATCTGGGTCCTGCTTTGAGAGCCTTCTTGAAAGGAAAATAATGGTCAAGTCTCTCCCTGGAGGGTGAATCGGTGGGAGAATCAGGAAGCCTTTCCACTTTGCTTTGGTGACAATGGGGAGGTGGTGCATGAACAGCGTGTACATGTCACAGGGCTGATTTGTGCTACTTATTTGAATTCGTGTCCAGAAGAGCCATTCTCACCGCTAGCTAAAGTCAGTGCCCAGCTGCTGTGGTCCTTGAAAGCACGTGGCCTGAGATGGTTGTCCTGGCTTCTCATTACCCCTCTGGCTGGACTTGTTCAGAGCTGGGCAGCAAGGAACAGACAGATCCGGGTTTAAATCCCATCCCCGGCCCTCATCAGCTGTGTTCTTTGGGATATATTGTTAAAATCTTTCAGTTCAGTTCAGTTTAGTCACTCAGTCGTGTCCGACTCTTTGCGACCTCATGAATCGCAGCACGCCAGGCCTCCCTGTCTATCACCAACTCCCGGAGTTTACTGAAACTCATGTCCATTGAGTCGATGATGCTATCCAGCCATCTCATCCTCTGTCATCCCCTTTTCCTCCTGCCCCCAATCCTTCCTAGCATGAGGGTCTTTTCCAATGAGTCAACACTTTGCAAGAGGTGGCCAAAATATTGGAGTTTCAGCTTCAACATCAGTCCTTCCAATGAACACCCAGGTCTGATCTCCTTTAGGATGGGCTGGTTGGATCTCCTTGCAGTCCAAGGGACTCTCAAGAGTCTTCTCCAACACCACAGTTCAAAAGCATCAGTTCTTTGGTGCTCAGCTTTCTTCACAGTCCAACTCTCACATCCATACAGGATGGATCTTAAAATCTTTAGTTTTCATTTACTCTGTGTATCAGTCAGGGTTCTCCCAAGAAACAGAGCCTATACGGTCTCTCTTCTCTGTCTCTCTCAATAGATCAATATCAAGAGAGACTGACTTATTTTATGGAATTTTTTGCTACCGTGATTTTGGAGGCTGGCAACTCTGCAATCTATAGGTTAGACTGTCGGGTGAAGATCCTGGTGAGAGTTGATATGAAATTCAGGTAAAAGTTGAATAGGAGTCTTAAGTTTGAATTCCTACCAACAGGTAGGAAGCTCAGCAGGGTTTCTATGCTGCTTTCTTGAGGCAGGAGTGCTTCTAGAAACTTCAGTCTTCACTTTTAGAGTCTCCAACTGATCAGATGCGGGCCACCCACAACGTGAAGGGTAATCTCTGTTAGGTAAAGTTTGATTCATTTACACCTGCGGTCAATCCCATCTACAAATCCTTTCACAGCAACATCTAAACTAGGTTTGATCGAGAAATTGGGCACCAGAGCCTAGCCATGCTGATCCCAGAAATTAACCATCACGCTCTGTAAAGTGTGAGTAATGATCTTTACTTCTTCAGTGGATCCTTGTAAGACCTGAATAATTACACGGAAAGCTGCCACTGCATCCTGCACACACGGGAGGTTGGAAAAGAGATGAACACAGTTATTGTCCTCATCTTTAATTTGAACAATTTTAAGTAAGAAGTTAGCCTAAGGTAGTAAAACTGTATGACCTTTCAGACAATTCTGGTGAAAATTCCAACTCTACCTGAAGGCAATGTGGCCTTGGGCAAGACATTCTTTCCCCTAGGAACGTCGGTCTTTTCTCCTGGAAAATAGAGGTTAAATGGCCATCTTGCAAGACTGCTGGAAGTTGGAAGAATGCAAGTGAATGGCCTGGGACACAGTGCCTGCCACACAGCTGTCAACATGCTTGTGATTACTGACATTATTGTCATGGCATTATTGGGTAACTATCACTCCTGGGCCAAAGTCCTTGTCAGAAGCATTTCAGGACAGTCACACGGTGAGTGGGGTTTACAAGCAGCCGTATCTGAAAAACTTATAGTAAAAAAGAAAACAGTACCATAATAGGTAGGGCTTTTCCCAGGTGGTGTTACTGGTTAAGAATCTACCTACCAATGCAGGAGATGCAAGAGATGTTGGTTCCTATCCCTGGGTTGGGATGATCCCCTGGAGTAGGAAATGGCAACCTACTCCAGAATTCCTGCCTGGAAAAGAGACAATTGTATTAATCCAGGTGTGAGATGATGGCAGCTTGGACCAAACTGGTAGTGATGGAAGTGGTAAGGAGTTGTCAATTTCTGCGTTTGTTTCACAGACAGAGATGAGAGAATTTTCCGGTGAAGAGGTTGTGGGGATTACGTAGAGATTGGCAGTTTTGACTGGACAAAGGAAGAGAGGATTCCTTCAAAACACTGGATTGGCCAAAAAGTTCATTAGGGTTTTTCTGCAAGCTAAATATTACCCCTTGGATGTATGCGGTCAGGGGCTAACTTCCTTCTTTGGCTAGCCAAAAATAATACAGGAGATGAAGCAAGCTTGTGGACGTTGATATGGCAGGACAAACAAAACACTCTCTGCCCACATTGTGGTTTGTCAAGGGCTGTGCCTAGCAGGCAAGGAGCAGGAGCCACTGGGAGGCACTGGTATGCACGGCCCAGCATGCACACCGACCATCTAATGGAGTGATCGTGCACACAAGCCTTCAGAGTTCCAGACGTGGGTTAAAACTCCAGCTTTAACAGTGACTGGCTATGTCCTTAGACCAGTTCCTTAACCTTTCTGAGCCTTGGTCTTCTTCTGTGCAAAATGGGGATAAGGAACTACTTCATAGAAATTTCACGGGAGAAGGATTTCTCCAGAGGTCATTCATTTTCATTTGAAGATGATTCACTCATCTTCACTGCAAGCAACACTGATAACCGTGTCTTCAGAGTGTCTAATAGGAGATGGTACTTGCCTTCCTTTGGAATTTTCAGCTCATAACATGCCGTTTAATAGCAGAGTTAGACTTCTAGGGGGCAGCCCTTCCCCTCCTCCTCCATGGAAGGACCTAACTGCACAAGGCGGCCCTGACTCTTTTGCACTGAAGAATTTATCTAACATCCGAGTTCTGGTCTCTCTGTCTTAAAGTGAGGGTAAGACCTTATACTAAGATGTTAAGGATAAAATGCCATGATCTTTGTGAATTCCTTACAATTCCTTGCCTCCCGTGCTCCACCAAAAGCTGTTGTTCTTGCTGCCAGCACAGAGCAGGAAACCAGAGAAGAGAGACCAGCAGAACCCAGCTGAGGTTTTCCCAGAAAACGATGACTTCCCGCTCTGCTTGTCAGATGTTGGAGGCTGTGAAAACTTGGAGACTGTCATCTTTCCTTTCAATCCCTTATTACATAATCCTGTTGGCTGACTCACCCTCAAGCTCCCCAGGCATGCAAAGGCCGTGGTTGAAAAACCAGTTCTAGAAAGGTGGTGGATTCAGAGGAGAAAGACCATGACTGAGTCAAGCTGACATTTCCCAAAGGCCACTATCTGGTGATTTCTAAAGCACACGAATAATTCCCTAAGTGAAAAAAGGAGTTTCTAGTACATTGCTGAATAAAATGCAAATCGTAACACCCTCTTTGGGATGTTCTGGCAACACTGACTAATGAAAATATGAATATATGTAAAATAGACAGCCAGTGGGAATTTGCTATATGACACAGGGAGCTGAAAGCTGGTGCTCTGTAACAACCTAGAGGGGTGGGATGGGGTGGGAGATGGGAGGTGGGAGGGGGTTTAAGAAGGAGGGGACATACATATAGCTATGGCTGATTCATGTTGATGTATGGCAGACAGCAACACAATATTGTAAAGCAATTATCCTCCAATTAAAAATAAATTTTTAAAAATATGAATATTCTTTTGCTCTGAAATCTTTTTTATTTTTTGGCTGTACAGCTCTGCATGTGGGATCATAGTTCCCTAACCAGGAGTCAAACCCTTGTCCCCTGCCTTGGGAGGGTGGAGTCTTAACCAACGGACCATCAGGAAAGTCCTCTACCTTGAACTCTTATACTTAAGGATGTATCCTAGATCGAGCTGATTTGCTCACGAAATTTCTGACACCAAAATGTGCAGGTTTTTTCTCCCGCCAACCAAGTCTCTGGTTCTCTAGACACCAACCCGGTATCCTACAAGTAAATTCAATTCTGACACTGACTACCCAGAGCTTGTATCAGACTCCGAAGGTTGAGGGCCTCTGTCCCATGAGATCGCCCAGCATCAGACGGCAGTTTGTGAGTATCAGGTCCCCCGGTTACCTGCACTTCTGTCTGACGTGGCTACAAAGTCGGCAGGTTCCCTTCCTTCATGTTGGATAATTTGCTAGGATGGCTCACAAAACTCTGGAAGACACTCAGCTTACTATCGCCTGTTTATTATAAAGGAGACAGTGGGCAGCTGGTCAAGTGCTGCCCAGGGCAAGACCTGGGAGGGTCCCAAGCCCGGGAGCCCTTGTCCCCGTGGAGCTGGGGGCTTCCCTCTCCGGGCACAGGAAGGCATTCCCCAGTGCAGAAGCCCCCAGAATCCCATAGTTGAGAGGCTTTTCTGGAGGTTCCATCACAAAGGTATGATCGATTAAATCATCATCTGCTGATGGTTGAACTCAATCTCCAGCCCTCTAATCGCTTGACTGGTTCAGGTGGCTGTCAGGCCTCATTCTGAAGCTATCTATGGATCCCCCAAGAACCAGAGATGCTCCTACCACTCTATCACTAAGGAAATCCCAAGAGTTTTAGAAGCTCTATCAGGAAGTGGGAACAAAGACCAACATGTATATATTCTATTATATCATAGACCGTTCTACGGATTTGACTATAAGTTTTTAAGTTTAGTTGCTCAGTCATGTCTGACTCTTTGCGACCCCATGGACTGTAGCCTACCAGGCTCCTCTGTCCATGGGATTTTCCAGGCAAGAGTACTGGAGTGGGTTGCCATTGCCTTCTCCAGAGGATCTTTCTGACCCAGCGATTGAACCTGGGTGTCCCACATGGTAGGCAGACACTTTACCATCTGAGCCACCAGGGAAGTCCATCGACTATAGATGACTTACATCAAACGATCAAACCTATCAAAGTATTGACATTTGGTATAGCATTCATGGGCTTCTCAGGTGGTACTAGTGGTAAAGAATCCCCCTGCCAATTCAGGAGATGAAAGAGATGAAGGTTTGGTCCCTGGGTTGGGAAGATGCCCTGGAGGAGGGCATGGCAATCCAGTATTCTTGCCTGGAGAATCCCATAGACAGCCCATGAGGTTGTAAAAGAGCTGGACAGCACTTAGTGACTAAACAACAAGAACACGTTATTTGGGGGTTAATTCTAGTTAACCGGGGGAAAGTCAGTCGTGCCACCTCATCTCACAGGCTTGTGTGGAGACTGGTTTCTATTCTGTGATGTCATATGTATGGCAGGCTAGAGGAGGAGGGCCCACCTCCCTCCTACGAGGAGGACATTAGTGGGACTTAGAAGAGTTTCTATCCTTCCTAACTGTACCCCTGGCTGTGTCTGACTTTGACCTACTTTGGGGGTGCGAGCAGTCACAGTGCATCAGAGTGAGTTCCAGGTGCCCCCAGATGACTGCTGCGAGTTTGGAGAGCCATGAGATCCCCTGAGGTCAGCCCCGTGAGCTGCCCGAAGCAGACAGGAAGCTGTGCCGTGGCTGCTTCAGCCTCCGACTGTATTTCAAGTAGTCAAGAGGCCCTGAGGAGTGAGGGTGAGGAACCTTTCCCAAAGTTGGCCCTAGCCTCATCCATCATCTGTCATCCTGCCTTATTTGCTGAGTTTGCTTGACTCACTTTGCTAAAACCTCCTTATTTTTCCAGGCTAACTCTTAGCCTTTCCCTTCCTCCTGGAAGAGAATTCACTCTAATCTGCCTGTTCTGGTTAATCAGTCTTTTTCCTTTGAATGGCACGCCTCATTAAAGGTCAACTCTGCTTGTCCCAGACCACCCAGGCCAGCACCTAAGTCCCCTATGGTCTTATGAGTCTTGCTGACTAAATATAATCTACCAGGGCTGTTGTTGCATTGTGTGTTGTGGCGTGGGTTAGTTGGGATGCATATATTGAACCCCAAAATGTCAGGTCCCCCATAAGAGGGGTAGATGAGGGTGATCACGAGTAGCTGCTCCTTAGTCTGACTATGCCACGAAGCCTCGCACATCCTTTCTGGTCTCAGAGTGGGGCCTTCTGCCTGGGGCACTCTAATCCACCACATGCTGCTTATGCTATAATCTCGTTAAATGCCCATTGTTTTCCCGTATTTTCCTTAATAATCCACGAAAAAGGGGTGATGTGCATTTGTGCATAACCGTGGCATGATGGACATGCTGCCATTGTATTCTGTCCACTATAACCAAGTATTTGATCATCAGGGCTTATGGTTCCCCCAAGATCAGTCTGCTAGGAGCCTTACACCACATGGTGTGAAGTCACAGAAAGAAAAAGTGTTCCCAAAACTCCCTCCCAAATTCCCGATAGTAAATAGAAGTCAAAAAAACTGAAAGCCTGAAAAATAGAGTAAAAAAAACTAGAGGCAAAACTTGACTGCCCACTAATGACTAAATGGATTATAGCAGTGCCCACTTGGTCATTAACTAGAATCCATTTTGTCATTAACCATCAGTTTGCATGACTCCCAGAGGGAGCCTGCCCAAGCTTGCAGGCTGCTGTTAGATTTCTTCAAGTTCCAAAAGCTGGGCGCGTCTTGGCAAGCACAGCTTTACCCTTCCAGGTACCAGGTACAATTGTGCTGAAAGATAATGTGGATCCCTTGTTCTGAGCCTCTTTGGAGGTCTTAATATAAAGTCGGATTCCCCTCATCGCATAACCTATTTATTCATTCCTTTGCTCTCAGCTATTATTCCTGCTCCTCTTCATTTGTGTCATTTAATTTTTACCCAGACATTTTCACCTTTGGAAGGGACATTCATTTTGGCCTGCGTACTGGGCCAGATTGCTGACAGGAGTATTAGTCCAGCCAAAGCTTCCTCCCTGGCTGCCTCCCTTTCGTACAGAGTAGGTGCAAACCAGGGGGCTGTCCCTACCACTAGGCAAGAGAACAGCACTCTCTGCCACCTGGACTTTTCTAGATGAGGCAAAGCTCAATCCACTCCACTGGATCTTTAGGAATTCTGCTACCAAGTTTGAAAGAGGTGGTTCCAGTTTCTTGCTCAAGAATTCTGCCTTCTCCTCAGCTATCCGTCTTACCCCTGATAGCATGCACGTGTCCATTTGCTCCATCCTCTCCCTCCCACACTGTGCTCACCAGTCCATCCTCTCCATTCCTTCCCTGCAAACAGGTAACCTGGAGGGATGGGATGGAAGGAGGGGAGGGAGGCTAAGGAGGGGGAGAATGAATATATAACCATGACTGATTCACATTGTTCTATGGCAGAAACTAGAACTTCCCTGGAGCTCATACGGTAAAGAATCTGCTTGCAACACAGGAGACCTGGGTTTGATCCCTGCATTGGGAAGATCCTCTAGAGAAGGCAATGGTAACCCACTCTAGTATTCTTGCCCGGAGAATCCCATGGACAGAGGAGCCTGGTGGGCTACAGTCCATGGGCTGGCAAAGAGTCAGACACGACTGAGTGATGAAGTACACATGTGGCAGAAACCAACACAACATAGTAAAAACTTTTAAACAAACATTTAAATTTTAGAAATGGAAAAAAAAAGAAAAAAGAAAGAATCATGCCTGCTTCCAGCAGCTGCATCCCTAGTCCTGGGACCACTGCGTCAGGTTAGGAAAAAGGAAACTGATAGAGCTGCACCAGCATTCTCCTCCCCGCTCTCTCCTCCTCCCCCCTCCCCCAACCCCACCCCCAAGCAGAGGAATCTATCCGTCCTTGACCCTCCCTGAGGCCCCCTCACGCTGAGTGGAAGCACTCAGGAAGGCATCTAAACCAGCCCTTTATGCCTTTCTCTTCCCCCTGTTTTATTCTTTAAAAAAAAAATATTGCTTTTTTATTCTTCCTCCTGTTTTAGACAACAAATGTTTCAACTGTCAGTTCTGCTCCTCTATGAAGCCATTGCTCTAATGAGGATATGCAATGTGATTTTCCCATTTGATAATGGACACCGTTGGATATTGTGGGCTGGAAAGGACATCCCTTTGTCTGAAGAAATGTAACTCGGCAGCCAGAATCTTTAGCATCTTCTGTTCCAGTCCTTTAACAGTATGAGTCCCTTGGACTGCAAGGAGATCCAGCCAGTCCATCCTAAAGGAAATCAGTCCTGAATATTCATTGGAAGGACTGATGCTGAAGCTGAAACTCCAATACTTTGGCCGCCCGATGCAAAGAGCTGACTCACTGGGAAAGACCCTGATGCTGGGAAAGACTGAAGGCAGGAGAAGGTGGCAACAAAGGATGAGATGGTTGGACCGACTCAATGGACATGAGTTTGAGTAAGCTCTGGGAGTTGGTGATGGACAGGAAAGCCTGGCGTGCTGCAGTCCACGCGGTCGCAGAGTCAGACATGACTGAGCGACTGAACTGAACTGAGTATTTGTGTCTACAACTGAGTAAGCATCTGTTATCACCTGTTTATACCCCTGGAGGTCCTGGCACTGGTCCAGTGTAATCCACTTCTGGCCACAGGCAAGGCCTTCCCCCAGGGGATTTCCCCTGTTGCCCACAGCTGTCTGCAGTCTCCTCTCTCTTGTTGACAGAAGAGTTACGGTTACTGTGTTATGCCTCAGCGGGGGTCTGACTTTAGTCCATCTCTGCATTGCTGCAGCATACCCCGCATCCATCCACTCACTTCCTGGACCTAGGCTTCCAAAAGGTCCACTTGGTGGTTCCAATCACCTTCTGAACCTAGAAGAAAGATATTCTTTTTCTTTTTTTGACCACACAGTATGGTGTGCAGGATCTTGGTTCCCTGACCAGGGATTGAACTTGCACCCACCCCCAGGAGTAGAAGCTCTGAATCTTAACCACTGGACTGCCCAGGAAGTTCCAAGAAGGGAGATTTTCTGATGGGCATTGACATATCCTACTGAATATGTCTCTTAGAATGACATCACCAAAATGTCAGCGTAGGAGACCCCAGTGTTTGCCCCACCTCCTCCTCTGCCAAGGTCTACAGTTAAACAGCTATCCATGAACAGAGACAGAGAGCGCTGGAGCCCACTTAAGTCCACTTAAGAAGCTTCAACAGAGTAGAACAACAAACCCAAGACTAACTGCACACGAAGAAAAGGAGAACTTAATTTTTCCTGCGTCATCCCACCCCTGGGCTGGCACTGCTCAGGCCAAGAGTAGAACGAGTTCCTCTTGCAGGAAAGGAAGAGCAAGGTGAGTAACCGGTTTCCCCAGCCTTTCAGGTACCTAATGAAGGGCCTGCTTCAATTTCAACCCTTTCAGATCACAAGCCTGAGACTGAGACGTACGTTAGAGATGGCTACGGATGCAGGAGATGCAGGAGACGTGGGCTCGATCCTTGAGTCAGGAGGATTCCCTGGAGGGGGAAATGGCAACCTGCTCCAGCATCCTCGCCTGGAGAAATCCTAAGGACAGAGGAGCCTGGTGGGCTATAGTCCATGGGGTTGTGAAGAGTCAGACAGGACTTAGTGACTCATCAAGGTCAATAGCACAACAGTGGAGAAGGCTGTGCACACGGAGAAGCAGGGCTGCCCATGGCAGCCACGCCGAGGGGCAACTGCGGTTCACAGCGACCCGCTCTGCAGACAGACGTGAGTGGGGGGCTGCCTGTGGGTCCCCGCAGATGGCACCGGCTCCTCCCCTGGCCCAGGTGTTCGTGTTTGCGGATACCAGCTGCCTGGGTCCCTGCCTGCTCCTTCCCCTCTTCCCTCACCCCTACTGGGGCCCTGAGGCCACCCAGGCACCTAGCCCAGGCCTCTGCCACCCTGTGGGTGAAGGATGCCAGCCTCGATCCCCGCCATCATGGGTGCCCTCCGGGCTGGTGCCTCTAGCAGCGCACTGCAGGGGAGACTCGAAGCTACAGGAGACAGGCCTGAGACCCAGGGCCCCTGGAGCTGTTTGCAGGCCCAGATCAGGCCCTGTCCTCTCTCTCTGTCCTGTGTTTACAGAGCTCACATAAAATTAGCCTCTCCAGGGACTTCCCCAGCAGTTCAGTGATCAGGACTTCACACTAACACTGCAAGGGGCCTGGGTCGGATCCCTAGTTGGAGAGCTAAGATCCCACAAGCCTCACGGTTCAGCCAAAAATAAACAAACAAATAAATAAGCAACAACAACAAACTAGCCCCTCCAGCTAAGTAGCCACATGTCCCCCAGACACCTGGGCCTCCAGTCTCTGCGCCGCTAGACCCAGGGTCACAGCCCACTCCAATGTGTCCTCACCTGCAGGTGACTGCCTCCCCTCACTGAAGTCAGCCCATGAGACCTAAGGGGGTGACTGATTCTTCACAGGGGCAGACCCTGGCGCGGGGCTACCGGGGTCATGAAGAACCAGGGCAAAAAGATTCCCCGAAGGAAGATGGTAAACCTCCAGTCCCTGGCCCCAGAGAAATGGAGAGCCAGGAATTGCCCACAGAGTTCAAAATAATCGTCCAAAGATGCTCAGAGAACTGTAAGAGAACGCAAACAGTGCAGCGGTATCGGGGAAATGATCCAAGAGCAAAATGAGAAATTCAACACAGAGAAAACAGACAAGAACCAAACAGGACATCCCCCCAGGAGCAGCCAGGAAGGCTGAAATGGAAGCAGACTCACAGGCAGTCCGGGACTGAGGGCAGAAGCAATGGCGTGGAAGGAACCTCGGGTCAGACCTACCTGCTGATCCCAGAGCGCCTCTGGGAGACGTGGGAGGCGGTCGGAGGGCACCCTGGGGCCGCAGAGCCTGCCACGGCAGGCTCCGTGGAGCTCGTTCTAGGACGAGGATGTCAGAGCTGGCAAGCCCATGCTGGAATTCTCCTTCTCGCCTCTTGGGGCAAGGACTGGTCCTGCCAGCTGTCCCGTCAATGCTGGAACTGAGATGACTCGAGTCATCCAGCTAGCCGGACAGAGACGCAGCTCCTCCCACCAATGGGCCTGCTGTCTGTCCTGAGATCCCAGCAACCCGGGCCGTGACCCCATCCACCAGAGGACTCAGGTCCTCACCCAGACACCCGAGAGCCAGCATAGCCCGGGGACCGACCTCCCTCCCTGGGGAGCAAGCATCGGCCCCAGGGAGACCTGGGCCTGGCCCCAGCCACCGGAGGCTGACACCCAAACCCGTGGACCCCCAGGGTCCAACGGCCAGAGATCCTGGGATCCGGCTTCACCCACCAGGGTGTGGTAATAAGCCCCAGCGTCCCCTGGACTCTGACCCCATCCACAAACAGGCAGACATGAGCCACAGGGCTATCACAGCCTGACATAGGGGACAAAGTCTTGAGCCCCTCCTCCAGCAGCCCCAGGGTCTGGCCCTGCTGACCGGTGGGCTGACACCAGCTTGGGGACACCCTGGACTCCCCAGCCAGCCGTGTCATGAACCATCCACACTCACCAGGAGGCTGACACTAGACCCAGCAAGCCTGGCCCCTGACTGCCCACCCCAGAAATTGGCTTTGCCTACCAGGGGTGCCGCACTAGCCCTGGGACTCCCCTGGGACACTGCAACCTGTTGCCTCCTGACCAGACTCTACCAACCAGGGGCCGGCAGCCTCTACACAAGGCAAGGCCTGGCAACCACCCCGACGGGGCACCAGCATGCCCAACAGATGGCCCACAGAGGTCAGCCTGCCACAACAGAAGGACCCATGCAGCCCACATAGGGGGCGCCCCTGGAGCAGAGAGCTCTGATGACCAGAGGGGACTGTGGCGCTGGGACGCACAGGATGTCTCCTACAAAAGGCCACTTCTCCAAGGTCAGGAAATGAAACCAACCTTCCAAATACTAAGAAATAAAAACAGCAAGTTAAGAAAAATAGAGTGACAGAAGAATATGCTTCCTACAAAGGAAAAAGATAAAATCAAGAACTGATTGGAGGGACTTCCTTGGTGGCCCAGTGGCTAAGATTCCAAGCTCCCAGTACAGGGTCTTGGGTTTGATCCCTGGTGAGGGAACTGGATCATACATCCTGCAACTAAGAGTTCGCATGCCACAATTAAGACCCTGCATAGCCAAGTAAATAAATAAACAAAGTTATTTTTTAAAAAGTAAGTGACATGAAGGTAGGCAATCTACCTGAAAAAAACTTCAAGGTAATGGCAACTGACCCCAGTGTTCTTGCCTGGAGAATTCCATGGACAGAGAAGCCTGGTGGGCCATACAGTCTACGCGGTCGCAAAGAGTCAGACCCGACTGAGTGACTATTACTCACTCACTCACTCACTCAATGATGGTAAAGATATTCAGAGAACTTGAGAGAAGAATGGATGCACAGAATGAGGAGTTAGAAGTTTTTAAAGAAGAGAAAACAAGAAACAAACAGAAATAAAGACTACAGTAAGTGAAATGAAAGATACACTAAAAGACACTAAAAGATATTAACAATAAATCAGATGATGCAGAAGAATAAAACAGTGAGCAGACACTTAAGCCAGAAGGGAGTAGCTTGATACATTTAATGAGATTTAAGGGAAAAGTGTACAACCAAGAATACCCTACCTGGTAAGGCTTTCATTCAGATTTCATGGAGGGGTTAAAAGTTTTGCAGACAAGCAAAGGCTCATAGGAAAAGAGATTAGGTTTGTGATTACAGGGAGGGGGGACAGTGTGGGGAGGGGGCTAGGGAAGGGAGAATTGAATGAAGGAGTAAAAAAATACAAACTTGCAGTTATAATTAAATGTAATTTAATTTACATTTTGTAAATTAAATTTTTTGGGAAATTTGTGTAAATTAAATGTAATTTAATTTACTAGGGATGTAATGTACAACATGATAAATATAATTAATACTGTGTGCTAAGTCGCATCAGTTGTGTCTGACCCCGAGGACTGTAGCCTACCAGGCTCCTCTGTCCATGGGATTCTCCAGGCAAGAATACTGGAGTGGGTTGCCATTTCCTCCTCCAGGGGGATCTTCCTGACCCAGGGATCAAATCCAGGTCTCCTGCATTGCAGGCAGGTTCTCTACCATCTGAGTCACCAGTCACCAGGGAAGGCCCGAAGAATTCAACAAGGAATACCTTCAACAGACATGACCAATCCGAAGTTAGCTTGAAGACAGATCAACTGAAATTCTTCAGAGAAGCAACAAGGAAAGAATGAAAAAGAGCGAAGCCATTTAATCTAGTTACTTATCACTACAAATGTCTCTTTAGAGGGCATGCCAATGGCCAAGGTGTGAGACAAGGGGCTGTAGATCACTAATCATCAAGAAATGTAAATCGCGACCAGACAGAGGTGTTGTCTCACGCCTGTTAGCAAGGTTAGCATCAGAAAGAGGACAAACGATGGCGAGGATGGGGTGGATGTTGAGGGCCTTATGTGAGCTGAAATAAGCCAGACACGGAGAGACAAACGCGGTACGACCTCACTTCTATGTGGAAACGAAAGAGGCCATTCTCAGAAACAGAGCGTAGGCTGATGGTTATCAGTGGCTGAGGTGGGGTTGGAGGAAACGGAGCGATGTCAGGCAAAGGGTACCGACTTGTAGTTTCGAGATGAGTAAGTTCTGGAGGGGAGTCTAACGTGTAGCACGATGATCCTCGTTACAAATACTTCATTGTGCTACGTGGCGAGAGGGAAAGGAGGGGAGCCTGGGGGGAGCAGACACGTGTATGTGCACCGTGTGTTTGCACACACGTATGTATGTACACATGCATGCGTGTGAGCTGAAATAAGCCAGACGCAGAAAGACAAACACTGTGTGACCTCACTTCTGTGTGAGGCCATGTATATGTGCACGTGGCTGAGTCGCTCTGTTGTACACCTGGAACTATCACAACATTGTTAATTGGCTATATCGCGATACAAAACAGGGCTTCCCTGCTGGCTCAGATGCTAAAGCGTCAGCCGTCAGTGCGGGAGACCCGGGTTCGATCCCTGGGTCGGGAAGATCCGCTGGAGAAGGTAATGGCACCCCACTCCAGTACTCTTGCCTGGAAAATTCCATGGATGGAGGAGCCTGGTGGGCTACAGTCCACGGGGTCTCAAAGAGTCAGACACGACTGAGTGAATTCACTTTCTGTCTTTCTTTCAATACAAAATAAAAAGTTAAAAAATAAAAAAGGTATAAACTGAGGTGTAAACATTACCCACAAAGGACTACGGTTTAAAAAAAAGTTTAACCAGAAAATAACCAAGTCTTTGGATCTAAACTGCTCTTTACAGGAGTGGGTAAAGGCAGAGCAGGAGCAGGAAAGTGGTCCAACTGAAACACTTAAATGACACAGGATGGAAACAACCAGAAAAATCCAGAATATGGAATACTTTGCATGACAAAAGGCCCAGTCTCTTCAAGAAGTCGTGTTACAGGAAAAAAAAAAAAAAAGAAACTAAAGAATCATAACAACCAGACATCAGCCTGAGTCTTGACTTGGGTCCTAATCTGAAAAAAATATGTATGTGTGTATGAAAAAAGTAGGGGAAATTTAGAGTGGGAGGGAGTGGATCATGTAGGATGATTTCAGGTGCAGTCATGGTTTTAAAATTATGTAGGAAAATGGCCTTATTTTTAGAAATGCACATTAAAACATTCTGGGATGAAATTTAAAAAAAATATTCTATAGGGTACTTGAAAGTTGCTAAAAGAGGAAGTCTTAAATGTTCTCATCACAAAAAAGAAATGGTACTTGTGTGATGTGACGGAGGTTTTGGCTGACACTATGATAATAACAGGGATTCCTTGGTGGTTCAGTGGTAAAGAGTCCTCCTGCAATGTAGGAGATGTAAGAGACACAGGTTAGATCCCTGGGTCGGGAAGATCCCTGGGGTAGGAAATGGCAATCCACTTCAGTATTCTTCCTGCAGAATCCCATGGACAGAGGAGCCTAGAGGGCTTTAGTCCATGGGATCACAAAGAGTCAGACCCAACTGAATACACATGATAATACTCACTTTGCCACGTGTCTCAAATTGACACACCATACATCTTGAAAACTTGCACAGTGGTATATGTCAGTTACATCTCAGTAAAGCTGGGGAAGAACATACCCCTTCAATTCCTATTAGTATGTTCTGCATAGGGGCACACCTCATATGAGCCTGCCTTTAACAGTCCAGCTTTCCGTTGTCCAACCACCAGATGACCACAATATGACCAGGCCATTAGCTGCGGCACATGAGTGGGAGGAAACCCACACAGAGGAACTTTTACCATTGTTCAATTCTTTCATCGCTGCTAGGGAAATGGCACGCAATCCAGTCCTCTGAGCTGATTTATTCTTATTTTCTTTAATCAGTGCTTCCATACAGGATACTGCTTACTCATCTCTCAACTGTCATCTGCAAACCAGGCAGCTCTTTCTCAGTCAGTTGAGAGTTCACACAGCCACTGTTCACGGGGCAATGGGTTGCAGCTGCTCTTCAACATGGTTTCAAAGTCAGTCCTGGGAAAAAGAAGATACCTGCTGAAGGGGGAGTGAGAACTTCTCTGTATTCCCTTGGCAGCATGCTCCTGGGTGAACCATTTCCTTTTTTTCTGCTGCATCTGCATGTGCAGCAATATGTGTATGAAAAAAGTAGGGGAAATTTAAAGTGGGAGGGAGTGGATCATGTTAGGATGATCCACTTAGTTTCCAACCAGGGACGGAACCTATGCCCCCTGCGGTGGAAGTGCAGAGCCTTAACCCCTGGACTGCCAGGGAAATCCTGAACCATTTCCATTTTATTATGAAACTCCTCTGAGCACTGCCTTCTTATCAGAGTGTTTCTCTGACATCACCAAGACATTATGGACACTTCAGGTTCCAGAAATTTTGATGACCTACAGTCCCTGAGGCAGTCCAAATCAATGCCCCATAATTCACTAGTAATGGTTTTTCCAATAATGTGTCTGGGGAGGCAGAATTTGGAAATTTTTCTGGTGCAAAATCCAAGTGGTTGCCACTGGTAGGTGCTCACGGGCTTTTGCCATTGGCTCTGGTCTGCATGGGGCTTCCCAGGCGGCTCAGCAGTAAAGAATCTGCCTGCAATGCAGGAGGCACAGGTTCAATCCCTGGGTCGGGAAGATCCCCTGGAAAAGGAAATGACAACCCACTTCAGTATTCTTGCCTGGAAAATTCCACTGACAGAGGAACCTGGCAGGCTACAATCCATAGGGTCACGAAGAGTTAGGGATGACTGAAGCAACTTAGCATGCACGCACTGGTCTACATGAGTTCAGGAGGCAGACACTTCCCAAATCATATTTGATCACAAGGGCCCAAAGGCAGTGAGATAGCCATCACTTTCTGTAATTCAGACACAGCCTGCTTTTCTGCAGATCCTCATGCAGGTATGACTTTCCTTTGGGTCGTCTTACAGATAGATGCTGGTATATTTCCAGATGTAGAATACACATTCTCCAAAATCCTGATAAGCTAACCAAAGGCTGGAGTTTTGGTTGGGTCCTCAGGGGTGAATGATGACAGCAGTTTATCTTCAGTCTCTTACGGAATGTCTTAATGGTTCTGGACTATGTCTTCTAAGAATTTCGCCGTTTAGGCAAGCCCTTGGATCTTTGCGGGGTTTATTAACGAGTTTCAGTTGGCTACATGATCCATCACTATTCAAGTCAGTCCTGGCTTGCCCTTCAGTTTCCAATGTTTTCATAACGTCATCAATACATTATAGTCTTACACTAAGGCCCTGCAATCGGGCCAAGCCCCTTGGGACCGAACTGTGACAATACACTGGGGAGTTCAGAGAATCCCGAGGTAGGACAATGAGCATAAATTGAGCTCCTACTCACATGCCTGCAGTTGCCTCTTTCTGAGTTTGAAACAGAGAAGAAAACATGCTAGAGATTAATCAGAGTCCCAGCCTTCTTTGGCCTGTTCTATTTCTTTTTTTTTTTCATATGGTGAAGCTGAGGCTGTGGGAGACACAAGTCTGACATCTGCAGTGTGGGGAGGCAGTCTGGAAGCACAGGCAGCATTTTTATGTTGCTGTCCTCAGAAGACCTCAGATTTTGCTCTTATGGCCTTCAGCTGATTGGACAAGGCCCACCCATAGTGTTGAGAGTAATCCCCTTTGTTGCTGTTCAGTCGCTCAGTCGTGTCTGACTCTTTGTGACCCCATGGGCTGTAGCACACCAGGCTTCCCTGTCCATCACCATCTCCTGGAGCTTGCTCAAACTCATCTCCATTGAGTCAGTGGTGCCATCCAACCATCTCATTCTCTGTCGGCCCCTTCTCCTCCTGCCTTCGATCTTTCCCAGCATCAGGGTCTTTTCCAATGAGTCAGCTCTTCACATCAAGTGACCAAAGTATTGGAGCTTCAGCTTCAGCATCAGTCCTTGCAATGAATATTCAGGGTTGATTTCCTTTAGGATTGACTGGTTTGATCTCCTAGCAGTCCAAGGGACTGTCAGGAGTTTTCTCCAGCATCACAATTCAAAGGTGTCAATTCTTTGGTGCTCAGCCTTTTTTAGGGTCCAACTTTCACATCCATTTCTGACTACTGGAAAAACCATAGTTTGACCATCCAGACCTTTGTCGGCAAAGTGATATCTCTGCTTTTTAATACACTGTCTAGGTTTGTCACAGCTTTTCTTCAGAGGAGCAAATGCTTTTTAATTTCATGGCTGCAGTCACCATCTGCTGTGATTTTGGAACCCAAGAAAATAAAGTCTGCCTCTGTTTCCACTTTCTACCCATCTATTTGCCATGAAGTGATGGGACCGGATACCATGATCTTATTAGTTTTTTTAATTTTGAGTTTTAAGCCAGCCTTTTCGTTCTCCTCTTTCACCCTCATTGGTTGGAAAATGCAAAATGAAATAATAGTCAGGTCAATATTTCACAAATAAGATTAAGGTTAGGAAGTCTGATGGTACCTGGGTTGACTGAGATGTGGGGGAATGGTACTCTTATATTTTTTTTTTTTTTTTTAATTTCTGAAATTTTTATTGGAGTATGATTACTTTACAATGTTGTAGTTCTTTAATTTACTTTTTTGTATGTATTTATATTCTGGCTGTGCTGGGTCTTCATTGCTGCGTGCGGTCTTTCTCTAGCTGTGACCGAGAGGGGGCTCCTCTCTAGCTGTGACGGGGGTGGGGGGCTCCTCTCTAGCTGTGACGAGGGAGGCTCCTCTCTAGCTGTGGTTCACGGGCTTCTCATTGCAGTGGCTTCTCTGGCTGCAGAGCACGGGCTCTCGGGTGTGGGGGCTTCAGTAGTTGGGCTCACGGGCTTAGTTGCTCCACGGCGTGTGGAATCTTCCTGGACCAGGGATCGAACCTGTGTGCCATGCTTTGGCAGGTAGATTCGTATCCACTGTACCACCAGGAAGTTCCTTACAATGTTGTGTTAATTTTAGGTGTATAGCCAAGTGAATCAGTTATGCAGATAGATATATACTCTTTTTAAAAATTATTTTCCCATATAGGTCATTACAGAGTACTGAGCAGAGTGTCCTGTGCTTTACAGTAGGTCCTTTTTATCTATTTTATACATAGTAGTAGATACATGTCAATTCTGATCTCTCAATCCATCCCATCTCCCTTCCTATACTGTTGATGGGTATATACATTATTATAACTTTTTGAGGCAGTATGACAATATCTATCAAAATACTACATGCTTATATTCTTTGTCCAATAAATCCACTTCTAAGGATTTTTAAAATATATTTATTTCTAATTGAAGGATAATTGCTTTACAGTGTTGTGTTGGATTCTTTAAGAATTTTTCCTAAAGAAGTATTTTCAACAGCACAGATACAACTTAAAAAAAAATCTTTATTAAGCTTTAACTATGATCCAAGTATTTTCCCAAGACTATCACATTTATTAACTTTCTGAATCCTATGATGGAAATAAGATAACAGACTTTGAAATTTTACAAAATCTGGCTTTTGCTGTTTGTTAAAAAGTGTGTCCACAGGAAGAAATTAGGCAAGTACATATCACTCCCTCTCAGTTCTCAGCACCTAAATTTTTTTATATTCTCATTTTTATGAAAATTAATCCGAGGTTAGATCCTCATCCCCACCTTCCAGAAATTATTTTAGGATCCACAGAGTGGAGAGCTTATATTCTTAGGTAAACAAATGTATAAAATACATTTTATAAAGGGAGAGGGCATAAGAAAAAATGTGGCCAGTTTATTGTTACCCACATTTGAAAGGAGATTTGGGTAGACATCTGAAAAGAGAGCAGGTGACAGTAATAGTCCAGTGTTCTTAGCTTTTTATTTATTTTTTTATCGAAGGGTAATTGCTTTACAATGTGGCTTTGGTTTCTGCAATTGTCATTGTTCCGTCGCTCAGTCGTGTCTGACTCTTTGCGACCCCGTGGACTGCAGCACGCCAGGCTTCCCCGTCCATCACCAGCTCCGGGAGCTTGCTCCCACTCATGTCCATTGGATTCTGCCAGCCGGTAACATGAATTGGCCACAGGTATACATAGGTCCCCTCCGTTTTGAGACTCCCTCCCGCCTTCTACCCTCTCCCACCCCCTAGGTTGTTCCAGAGCCTCAGTCCGAGCTCCCCGAGTCATGCAGCAGGTCTCCCCGGCGATCTGTGTCACACACGGCAGTGTATGCGCGTCCGTGCCCCCACTTCCTCCTCCCACCCCGCCCGCCCAGTGCTACGTCTGTCCTCTGCGTGTGTCCACTGCTGCCCTGCAATAGGCTCTTCAGTGCCCTCTTTCTGATTAACATGTGTTAATATACGGTATTTGCTTTTCTCTTTCTGACTGACTTCACTCTGTCTAACTGGCTCTAGGTTCATCCACCTCATTTGAACTGCGAAGTCCCTAGCTTAAAAAAATACACCCTGAAAAGTTCACAGGGAGCTTTTTTTTAAAAAAAAAAAAATTTTACTTATTTATTTTTGGCTGTGCTAGGTCTTCACTGCTGCGCGCTGGCGGCTTTCTCTAGTTTCGGCGATGGGGGGCTGCTCTCCAGTTGCAGCGCGCAGGCTTTTCCTTGTCCTGCCTTCTCTGTTGTGGAACGCAGCTCTAGGCTCATGGGCTTCGGTAATTGTGGCGCACGGACTTAGTTGCTCCAAGACAGGTGGGATCTTCCTGGACCAGAAATCAAACCCGTGTCCCCTACTGGAAGGCAGAGTCTCAACCAGTGGACCACCAGGGAAGCCCTGATTGTTTCCTTATGGTTAGAACCAACTGAAACATTTTTTTCCCTGACTGCTACATAGGTAATAGTTTAAATCTCTCATTAGATCCCAATGTGAGAGACCCAAACTCAGTCTGTTTTATTTTTGGCAAGGTTAAGGTGGTGTCAGTCAGATCCATCCATTATAAAAGTGCTTTATTCTATTTTCAGTTTAGCTTTTTAGAAAACTTGAAACGTACTTGCTTTACAATGCTGTGTTAGCTTCTGCCGTGCAACGAAGCAACTCAACTGCACGTGTGCATACATTCCCTTCCTCTTGGAGTCTCTGCCCCACCCCACCCGTCTAGGTCATCATGGAGCACGGAGCTGAGCTTCCTGTGCTTTACAGCAAGGATAACATTAAATACATTTCTGACACCACAGGGCTCTGCAAAATCCTTTAAGGAAACCCAAGGGATCTAACTTTTCTCATAATAATACTATGACTTTATTTGCCATTTAGACTCTTACTTTTCACATTCTCATTCTCTCACATGTATCTAATAGACTTTTTAAAAAACTATAGGACATACCATCATAGTTTCAATGACGGATGTCATATATACTTGCGTATTTTGTATTTCAAAAACTTAGTTTTAATGTCACGTGGTAGATATCAATGGATATAACCCACACAAAAAATTTTTTCTTAGTGCTTAGTAATTTTCAAGTGCATAAAGCGTTCTTGTAAATTATAAACAAGAAGTATGAGAATGTCTGCTTTAGAGTCTATCTCTGTGATATGACACACGTGTGACATGTATGTATGATATGACATACGAATGACATATGTGGTCCCCACGTAGTACCAAGGACCCTATATCTTTTTAATCCTTAATGGTACCATGATGAGTATAAAAACTTAAATTCAACTTGAGATTAAATCGTTCTGGAAGACTTCCCAGTGCCCGCGGTACCACATTATATATTCCATTGCCTACTCTGCCAATGGATGACTTTACAAAATGAAGAGAAACGAAGTGGAAAGAGAAAAAGCAAAATAGCAGTGATATGCCGCCACCTGCAGGTAAAGCTGTGAATTACAATCGTTGTTGTGTTGGCCGCTCAGTCATGTCCGACTGTGACCCCATGAACTGTAAAACACCTGGAGTAACAGGCAAAGCCGGCCTTGGAGTGCAGCAGGAAGCAGGGCAAAGGCTGACAGAGTGCTGCCAAGAGAACGCACTGGTCACAGCAAACACCCTCTTCCAACAACACAAGAGAAGACTCTACACATGGACATCACCAGATGGTCGACACCAAAATCAGATTGATTGTATTCTTTGCAGCCAAAGATGGAGAAGCTCTATACAGTCAGCAAAAACAAGACTGGGAGCTGACTGTGGCTCGGATCATGAACTCCTTATTGCCAAATACAGACTGAAATTGAAGAAAGTGGAGAAAACCACTAGACCATTCAGGTATGACCTAAATCAAATCCCTTATGACTATACAGTGGAAGTGAGAAATAGATTTAAGAGACTAGATCTGATTGACAGAGTGCCTGAAGAACTATGGATGGAGGTTTGTGACATTGTACAGGAGACAGGAATCAAGACCACCCCCAAGAAAAAGAAATGCAAAAAAGCAAAATGTCTGTCTGAGGAGGCCTTACAAATAGCTGTGAAAAGAAGAAAAGTGAAAAGCAAAGGAGAAAAGGAAATATATACCCATCTGAATGCAGAGTGCCAAAGAATAGCAAGGAGAGAGAAGAAAGCCTTCCTCAATGACCAATGAAAAGAAATAGAGGCAAACAATAGAATGGGAAAGACTAGAGATCTTTTCAAGAAAATTAGAGATACCAAGGGAATATTTCATTCAAAGATGGGCTCGATAAAGGACAGAAATGGTAGGGACCTAGCAGAAGCAGAAGATATTAAGAAGAGGTGGCAAGAATACACGGAAGAAATGTACAAAAAAGAGCTTCACGACCCAGATAATCACGATGGTGTGATCACTGACCTAGAGCCAGACATCCTGGAATGTGAAGTCAAGTGGGCCTTAGGAAGCATCACTACGAACAAAGCTAGTGGAGGTGATGGAATTCCAGTTGAGCTATTTCAAATCCTGAAAGATGATGCTGTGAAAGTGCTATACTCAATATGCCAGCAAATTTGGAAAACACAGCAGTGGCCACAGGACTGGAAAAGGTCAGTTTTCATTCCAATCCCAAAGAAAGGCGATGCCAAAGAATGCTCAGACTACCACACAATTGCACTCATCTCACACGCTAGGAAAGTAATGCTCAAAATTCTCAAAGCCAGGCTTCAGCAATACATGAACCGTGAACTTCCTGATGTTCAAGCTGGTTTTAGAAAAGGCAGAGGAACCAGAGATCAAATTGCCATCATCCACTGGATCACTGAAAAAGCAAGAGAGTTCCAGAAAAGCATCTATTTCTGCTTTATTGACTATGCCAAAGCCTTTGACTGTGTGGACCACAATAAACTGTGGAAAATTCTGAAAGAGATGGGAATACCAGACCACCTGATCTGCCTCTTGAGAAATCTGTATGCAGGTCAGGAAGCAACAGTTAGAACTGGACATGGAACAACAGACTGGCTCCAAATAGGAAGAGGAGTACGTCAAGGCTATATTGTCACCCTATTTATTTAACTTATATGCAGAGTACATCATGAGAAATGCTGGACTGGAAGAAACACAAGCTGGAATCAAGATTGCCGGGAGAAATATCAATAACCTCAGATATGTAGATGACACGACCCTTATGGCAGAAAGTGAAGAAGAACTAAAAAGCCGGGGAGGGAGGAGGGAGGAGGGTTCAGGATGGGGAACATATGTATACCTGTGGCGGATTCATTTCGATATTTGGCAAAACTAACACAATATTGTAAAGTTTAAAAATAAAAGAAAAAGAAAAAAAATTAACTAAAAAGCCTCTTGATGAAGGTGAAAGAGGAGAGTGAAAAAGTTGGCTTAAAGCTCAATATTCAGAAAACGAAGATCATGGCATCTGGTCCCATCACTTCATGGGAAATAGATGGGGATACAGTGGAAACAGTGGCTGACTTTATTTTTCTGGGCTCCAAAATCACTGCAGATGGTGATTGCAGCCATGAAATTAAAAGATGCTTACTCCTTGGAAGGAAAGTTATGACCAACCTAGACAGCATATTGAAAACAGAGACATTACTTTGTCAGCAAAGGTCCGTCTAGTCAAGGCTATGGTTTTTCCAGTGGTCATGTATGGATGTGAGAGTTGGACTGTGAAGAAAGCCGAGCACTGAAGAATTGATGCTTTTGAACTATGGTGTTGGAGAAGACTCTTGAGAGTCCCTTGGACTGCAAGGAAATCCAACCAGTCCATCCTAAAGGAGATCAGTCCTGGGTGTTCATTGGAAGGACTGATGTTGAAGCTGAAACTCTAATACTTTGGCCACCTCATGCCAAGAGTTGACTCATTGGAAAAGACCCTGATGCTGGGAGGGATTGAGGGCAGGAGGAGAAGGGGACGACAAAGAATGAGATGGCTGGATGGCATCACATACCCAATGGACATGAGTTTGAGTGAACTCCAAGAGTTGGTGATAGGCAGGGAGGCCTGGCATGCTGTGGTTCATGGGGTTGCAAAGAGTCGACATGACTGAGTGACTGAACTGAACTGAAGTCTTTTAAAATCACCATCAAGCTTTTGTTGTTTAGTCACTAAGTTGTGTCCAACTCTTTTGTGACTCCATAGACTCTAGCTCGCCAGGCTCCTCTGTCCATGGGATTTCTCAGGCAAGAATAATGGAGTGAGTTGCTGTGTCTTTCTCCAGGAACTTTTTTTTTTCTGCTGGTCTTATGAGATCCCCATCAAAAGCTAACAAATTGGAAATATTAGAAAGAAGTTCTAGCCTTGTGTTTCCATTCTGTTACCATTTGATGGTGCTAATTGCTATCTTGGCTAGGTGGATGGGGGCAGTTTCAGAAAATTGCACTTGGTTTTTCCCACTGAAGGCTCTTATCTCTCAGGCCAAAGACCCAATGTGAAGGTTTTGCCAACTTCTGAGAATATCTGTCACTATTGTATTGGAGGTCTGGGGAAATGACCACTGGCTGGTCTATGGACCTGTGCGATCCACTGTGAGCCTCCAAACTATGGGCAGTACTCTCAATAACTTGGTGGCCAGACACTCACAGCAACAGAGCGAGGGGGCCATGATGGTGCTTCAGGTCTCCACGTATCAGTGTCAGTCCCACCAAGTCTCCAAATATTTGACATTTCCCTCCCCAGTGAACAGTTCGCTGAGTCCTTAGGTTCCTCTGCAGAAAGACCCAGAGCACTGTGGCTGTGCCCCCTTGCCCTGGCGTTGCAGGATCCTTCTTCTCACCCGGGGAGCTGAAGGTGGTACACTGGGCGGGCTATCCTGACTTTTACTGGGGTGCCTGCCATCAGCCTTCTGATTATCCATTCTCAGTTTCTTCTGATGGCATAAGTTGCGTAGTATCCTTGTTGACATGTATTTTGCCCCTAGGGCCATGGTCTTTTATTGTGCTCAGTCGCTTCAGTTGTGTCCGCCTCTTTGTCACCCTGTGAACTGTAGCCCACCAGGCTCCTCTGTCCATGGGATTTTGCGGGCAAGAATAGTGGAGTGGGTTGCCATTTCCTCCTCCAGGGCATCTTCCCGACCCAGGGATCGAACCTGCATCTCCTTCGTCTCCTGCACTGGCAGGTGAGTCTTTACCACTGAGCCACCTGGGAAGGTTCAGAAGAAACTAGAAATTCAAAGACTCAGCATCAGCGCAGATATGTTATCCTGTGTGTCAGAGCCCCATGCTTTCCCAGGCAGTTTAGCCTTCTTTGGGATCAGATGATTCATCTGTGGGCTGGGTCCTCAGCTTTCTCTGGGCTCCACTGCAGATGAGAGTTTCTTGGTAAAGTTCTCTGGCTTTCAATCCAAGACTTCAACTGCCTGGTCATTGCGTCCAGCCTTTTATCTTCTTTTTTTTGGAGCGAAGTGAAAGTGAAAGCATTAGTGTCTCAGTTGGGTCTGACAGCCAGCCAGGCTCCTCTGTCCATGGGATTCTCCAGGTAAGAATGCTGGAGTGGGTTGCCATTCTCTTCTCCAGAGGATCTTCCAGACCCAGGGATCAAACCTGGGTCTCCTGCAAAAAGAGCTTAATTATAACCATTCCATGGATTGTCTTTGCAGTTACAGTTCTCTCATGCTTTAAAAAAAAAATTGTAGTAACATGTACATAACATAAAATCACATTAACCATGCGGAAGTATACCATTCAGTGGTATTCAGTACATTTACAATGCTGTGCTGCAGATCTCTAGAACTTTTTCATCTTGTAAAGCTGAAACTCTGTACCCATTAAACAACAGTCTCCATTCCTTCCTTCCTCTAGCCCCTGCCAACCACCATTCTATTTTTGTCTCTATGAACTTGATAGGCTAAGCACCTCTTGTAAGTGAAATCATATAGTGTTTGTCTTTCTGGCTCATTTCACTTAACATAATGTCTTCAAGGTTCATCCACGTTGGAGACTGTGTCAGAATTTCTTTTCTTTTTCAGGCTGAATGATATTCCATTGTATACACATAGTGAGTTTTGTTTATCATCTGTTGATGGACACCTGGGTTGCTTCTGCTTTTTGGCTACTGTGAATAATCCTGCAAGGAACATGGAGGTGTGACTATGCCTTTGGTACCTTGCTTTCAATTCTTTGGGGTAGATACACCCAGAAGCGGAATTGGAATCAGCTACCATACTATTTTCTATAGTGGCTACATCATTTTACCTTCCCACCAACGCACAAGGGGCCCAATTTCTGCACATTCTCACCAAAATTTGCTATTGCTGGTTTTTTTTTTAGAGTCAACATCTTTTTTTTTTTTTTTTCTGATGTCTGATCTTATTTGTTGCTCTTAGGACGTCTCGTTTTTGACTGGTCTCAGACCGGGCAGCAGGAGCTCTCAGAGACGACAGCCCCCGTCTCTTGGCAATCTGTTCCAGGTGTTTTCCTTTGACCTTCATTCTCTTGGCCAAAAATTTAGCATCTTCTGCAGCCTCCTCCTTAATTTTCTTGGTATGATGCTTCTTCAGAGTAAAACACCAACATGGCAGGACACACGGAGTAACAAGATGCTGAATCCTTACCTTCTTTGTTTAGGGGCTTTTTCATAGCATATTTGTGGACATTACTTTCTTTAAAGAGATTGAAAAGCCTGTGGATTTTGCCATCTCTTTGGGGGTTTCCCAGGTGGCGCTAGTGGCAAGGAATCCACCTGCCAATTCAGGAGATGTGGGTTCAATTCCTGTGTTGGGATGATCCCTTGGAGTAGGAAATGGCAACCCACTCCGGTATTCTTGGCTGGAGAATCGCATGGACAGAAGAGCCTGGTGGGCGGGCTACAGTCCATGGAGCCACAGAGAGTCGAACACGACTGAGCAGCTAAGCAGCAGCAGCAGCAGCTAGTTCTCTTGGGTCTCAGGTGATAAGACACAGTGTATCACTGTGTCCAGGAACATCCTTCTCGCCCCCCTTTTTTACGATGACCGGATTGAGAACACTCAGGTTGGCATCCACAATGCAACCCTGTACAAATGTGCGCTTTCTTTCTCCAGTCCCCTTCGGTGTGTAACAGGAATGCCCCTGACCAGCAGCAGGCAGACTCAGCCACGGATCGTCCTCTTCACGGGGAAAATCCGCTCCATGGGGAGACCCTGTTTGTCATTCCCACCCCCGATTCGGACCTAATAATCTTCCCTTCTTCACCCACAGCGTCAGCAGCAGCCTCTGTGGCTGTATGCTTGTCCTGGAAAATACGAAGTTTTTCATCCATTGTCCACTTCAATGAGCTTCTGGCAGCCAGTGTTTGGGAAAGAGATGTTGAGCTTCATTCTGAGGCAGCTGTCCATGTCTGAGGCCCCACAAAAAAGAGTGAAACTGGTCACCTTAATGGATGTGAAGTGTATCTCTTTGTGGTTTTGATTTGCAGTTTTGTAATGATTAGTGGGAGAAGGCGATGGCACCCCACTCCAGTACTGTTGCCTGGAAAACCCCATGGGTGGAGGAGCCTGGTAGGCTGCAGTCCATCGGGTCACTAGAGGTCGGACACGACTGAGCAACTTCACTTTCACTTTCCACTTTCATGCATTGGAGCAGGAAATGGCAACCCACTCCAGTGTTCTTGCCTGGAGAATCCCGTGGATGGGGGAGCCTGGTGGGCTGCTGTTTATGGGGTCACACAGAGTCGGATATGACTGAAGCAACTTAGCAGCAGCAGCAGCAACGATTAGTGATGTTGAACATTTTTGCATGTGCTCACTGGCCGTTTGTATAAATTCTTTGGAGAAAAGTCTAAGTCCTTTGCTCAGGTTTAAACTGCTTTGTTGTTGTTGAGTTGTAACAACTCCTGGTACTTTCTGGCCCAATCGCAAGAGATTGAGAGCCCACATATCATATGTTTTTCTTAACTTTATCCTTCTATTTGTTTTTCTTGGCCCTAGAGTTCAATTTCTAGGAATCTAATCTAAAATTCTCCAACATCGCCACAAAGATTGATGCTGAGGGATGTTCACATGGCATTGTTTGCAACAGAAATAGAAACAACCCAAACGGCCATAAATAAGGAGCTGGCTGTGCAAATGATCATGTGTTTGTACTATGGAGAGCTATGTGGTTGTAAAAAAGACTGAGGTTATCCAAAGTATATGGACAAGGACCGATGTTAGAAACATGTAGATAAATGAAAAAAAGTGTAATATATAACATGCATTCCATTTGTGTTTATGAAATGTATTTAAGCATATAGAGATTACTGCACAATGTAGAGAATGTAGAGTGACTACATTCTCTTATCATAAGTCTTTGTTTGCAAGTAATAAACCCTCTTGAACCAGCTTGAGCAATAAAGGAATTTTTTGAAAAGGCTCCAGATAAGTCTTACAGAGGTTCAAAGCCAAAAACCAGCTGTGAAGATGGCTAAGTTATACATGTAACTAGTCATTCTCTTCTCTCTTTGAATAGACTCTTTCTTTCCTCAGCCTGTAAAAATATAGTGACTGCAGAATTCTTAATTTACACCCCCACCATTTAAGAGATAGGTGGCTCCAGAATCTCATGATGCTGACATCTAGTTTCCAGGAGGGAGCTTCCGATTGCCCTCATTTGGATCAAGTGTCCACGGCTGGTCCCGGCAACTAAACTCAATTACAGGGTTGTTATGAGCTGGGTAAACCTATTAATGTATTTACTGTACACTTGATACCTCATTAATTTCCAAAACAATTGTGAGAGGGTTTATTTTTTTTAATAACAATAATTCTTCATCTCTATTATATAGATGAAGAAACTTGAGGCTCAGAGGCTATGGATTAGACTTTATGCATCAGGATTTAAAAAAAAATTTTTTTTTTTTAATATGGACCATTTAAAAAGTCTTTATTGAATTTGTGACAATATTGCTTCTGTCTTCTGTTTCGGTTTTTTGGCTGCGAGGCGGGTCGGATCTTAGCTCCCAGACCCGGGATTGAACCCTCGCCCTCACTGGGAGGTGAAGCCATAACCACTGGACTGCCACGGAGGTCCCCCTTTAGGACTTTTGCTCCAAAACCTGTGCTCTTTCCCCTACTTGGAAACCACATCTGGTGACCGGTTATTGGACAGAGGCCATTGCATTTTCTCATTCATTCATTCACATTTACTCATCCATTCATTCATTCAGTATCTATTGAGCTACATGCTCATCTAGGCTCCGCTGAGATAAAACTATGAACAAAAACCAAGTCCTGTCTTCACCATGAAATAAAAAAGGTAATAAGTGATGCATGTGCTAGGTGGTGATAAGCACCATGAAGACAATTAAACAGAGAAAGACCCGCTGATAAAGGAGACCTCCTGCAGGAATAAGAAATTCTGGTGCCATCATCGAAAGCCATCAAGTGGGGCAGTTTTGCCTGGGGTAGAAGGCTCTGTCTCTCTCAACTAATAATAAAATCTCACCTTTGTAGAGCGTCCCAGTTACCACCTGCTTTCGAATTAAGTCTCTGATAACAGTGATTTACCTCCTCTGTATCTATTAGCAACACAAAAAATGAGCTTGGCAAAAAAAACAAAAAACAAACTACTCTCAATGTTGGTTAAATGATGGCATCTGCTAAATCCGCTGAACTGTGTAAGAACAATCCTGAGGGCTGGGATTCTGGAAGCTCCCTTCATTCAGGCTCATTGGGGATCAATCCCTTCACCTTTTTCTGTAACTGAGACCTGGCTCCCCTCCTGCCAGGAGGAACCCACTTTCCTTGAGCTCCTCAAATGGCTCTTCTCTGTCCTATACCTTTGGCACCGCTGAGCTTAGGACTGGAGGAAATCTTCCAGGTCCTTGTTTCCACTTTCATGCCGTTTTCCTTCTCTTCTCCCACATACATCCAGCTATAAACCTCATGCCATTATCAGACGATTCCACCCACGATTCCTCTTTGTTGAAGGTCACCTACTGAGCCTGGGGTCACACCTCATTCTGTGAAGAGGCCCACGACCCCCCTGTCCACCACGGCTATCCTGATTCTTGGTGGGTTCCATGTCCACTTAAGTGATCCTTCCAATGCCCTGGCAGCTCAGCTCCTTGGCCTCTCCTCCAGCAGTCTTACTGATCACCCCACATCGGCTGCTCACTCGCATGTCCATACCCTTAGCTTTGTCGTGGCTGATAACGACAACCCCCACATAACCTCAGCGTTCATAACTCACTCCCCTTCTACCGCTGTCTTCCCAGTGTCTTGCCTCTCGCATTTCCAACTCCAGCAATCCTTTAGCCCCGGTGGGACTTTAACTTATTGATCCCATCATCCTTTTACTTCCTACATTCTCCCCATATCCATTTTCTCCTTCTTATCCAACTCAATTCCAAGGTCATTATTACCATCACTTTTTGCATGACCTCACCACTCTCCTGCCTGTCTCTTGCTCAGTCCTTCCCACCTGGCTCAACCACAAGGCTGCTTAAACCCAATTTCCTGCCTCCTCCACGCTTGTACCCTGGCAGTTAGAAGAAGCTGTTGAAAAGCACCTGACTCTGCAGAATACTTTAAATCCATGGTGGGCTCCATACACTCCCACTCTCTCCCAGTGACTATTTTGTAGCTTCTCCCACCTCAAGCCTCTTAGCAACTCCTCCTCCCATCAGCTGTCACTTTCAGCTAATGACATACTTCCCGAGTCTCTGAGAAAAGTGAAGTAAATAGAACAGAACTACTACCAGCTCCCACCATCACTTCAACACACCTGAACTTCTCTGGACCTTCTCTCCTGTTGATGTGGATGAACTGACCTTATTCCTCAGGCTAAGCATCCCATCCATCTCTTTCCTGCTGCAGGACACCATGCAAGCAATTCTCTCTGGCTGTTCTCTTATGAACCCATTGCAAAGAAGTTCTCCCCCATAGCGCTACCAACAAGTTTCTTATCCAGGTCACCAATGACCTCATTGTTTATTTCTATTGCTAACTCTAGTAACTCTTGTTCGTGGCGGTGGTTTAGTTGCTAAGTCTTGTCCTACTCTCGAGACCACATGGACTCTAGCCTGCTGGGCTCCTTGGTCCATGGGCTTTTCCAGGCAAGAATACTGGGATGGATGGCCATTTCCTTCTGCAGGGGATCTTCCCGACCTAGGGACTGAATCCATGTCTCGTGCATTGCATACGGATTTTTTAACACTTAAGCCACCAGGGAAGCCCTGAATGGTTTAATTTAAAAAAAATTTTGACTCAAAGATGTATACGTGAATTGATTAAAAGAAAATGTATGCATGAATCATGTGTGCAATAAAAAACTTTATACGCAAATATACCTTTGCGTATAAAGTAAGCTGGTTTCAACCTCTGTCTCATCAAACTCTCCATCCACTGGAAGAAGCGCTTGACTCAGAAAACTTTGAGTATCACCCCCGAGATAACTATGGTCGTTAAAGAGTTTGTTTTGACACAGCGCTTCTCATATTTTACTGTTCAAACACATCGACTAGGGATCTTTCTGGGATCCAGATTCTGGATCAGTAGGTCTGGAGTCAGGGCTGAGAGCCTTCCTGTGGCACTGGCTTCCTGGATGGCAGTGCTGCAGGCCCCCAGAGCACGTGTCGGGTATCAAGGCTTTAGGAAAGCCACACTTGTGGTATTACCCGACAATCCAGGCAGGACCTCTCCTGCCTTCCCTCGCAATCACGTGCATTTACAATTATAGGAGACTTTATACCCGCTAGAGAATCAGAATACGTGTCGTGGAAAATTGGCTGAGTTGCACTGAGATGCATTGGTTAGGCTTCCGCAGACATGATGCCTGAATCTGTGACTGCACTGAGGTTCCAAGAAACGCACGCGTGCGGGTCTCAGGCAAACGTATTGGTTTAAATGAAAATTCACTGGATGAGAGACAAAAATAGGATTGCGGTGAAAACACATTGGATTAAGTATTTTACATAATTCCCGTAAGCAGATGCGAGGAAATAGATGTGTCAGTTTCACTGGCAGTTCATTGAATTCATTGACATGCTGTTTGTTTTGGTGAATATGTATGAGTTTTGACGAAAATGCATTGCTTGGAAGAAACCAACGAGGCTGGTTCCCATACAGCCCAGTTAGAATGTCCTTCTTAATTTTATGCTGCCATTCCATCTTTGCTCTTTTTTTTAATGAATTCATACTGTTTTTAATGTTCCATATTGCTTATTGTGGCAGTAAATGTAACAATTTTATTTGTTCCTTGAGTTTCTGTATTTATTCTTTGAGCTTCTAATGTAGCAGATAAGTGCATTGAACACGAGGGAATATAAATGTGACTAAAATGTATATTAGAGTAACTGCAAGATATTTTTTATCTCAAAATATTATTTTTCTGAACCTCTTTTTATATAAAAAGTGCATTCTAAAAAATGCTGAACTAAATCTACAAAAGACTCTGAAATCATAATACTGTACAGATGGAAAAATTTCTGTACTAAACAGAAATATTGGCGGTATTGCATCCAGTAGATATTGTAATTACAGTCAAACTGCACTGCAAAGCAGTGTATGGAAGTAAGAAAAGAATTATTGTATAATCTGTACCAAGTCAGTGTTCTGACAAGAACCTGCATCAGACAGAGTGCCCATCAGTATATTGCTAATCTCTCTCTCTCTCTTTTTTTTCTTGGCTGTGCTGCATGACTTGTGGGATCTTAGTTCCCCAACCAGAGACTGAACCCGGTCCCTCGCTGTGAGAACACAGAGTCCTAACCACTGGACCACCAGCAAATTCCTGCTGATCCCTCTTGTGAACCAAAGATATAAAGGCAAGAAGGCGAGGAGCAAAGGCTTTTCGTATTGTGACAGTGTTCCAACTCAGCATGGCAGGTACTCAGATGGGTGAAAAGTACCACACCTGCTCAGCCAGTTGTGCAGTTATTCTTGATTCAGTGTGAGAATTTAAAGGGCGGAGGGGGGACAGGCAGGGGGTATAAATTAAAGAGATATAGTGAGTTCGATGTATTTATTTAACTCCCCAAATCCAGCTTGACCAGAGAAGACTGAACAGGAGACGCAGAGATGAGCTAACTATTATTCCTGGGTATTAAACACATGAGTGCCGTTTTCCTGAGCCAGTTATAAAATTCAAGAGCAAGTCCAAACTGCAGGCTCCACGGCTTCCTGAACTCTCAGACTTTCTTACCCTTGTAATTCCACACCCGGAACACAGTCAGTGTTCCGCAAGGACCCACTCTACCTAAGAAAAAAAGACATCACTTTTTCTCTGCTCAAAATCTAACCTTGTATATTCATTTTGAGGAGAGGCATTCTGAAGTATATTGGGGTGATGGATCATGGTATCTCCCATTTACTTTCAAATGGCTAAGGAAAAACTGTTCCTATGCACCGATCTTATATTGTTATCGCCCTTATATTACTTATCTATCCATCGAGAGATGAGCAGAAGTGGTAAAATAACAGAAGAAGGGTATGTGGGTGTTTGCGTTCCGTTTTTCCAGCTTTTCGATTATCATTTGAGTTTCCTTTTTGTAAATAGTTAGGAGGAGAATACAAGGCCTTGACTGCGTGTGAGGACATAGAAGAAAGGGCTGAGTCTGTCTTGATGTATCACAGGTGCCTGACCTGAGGTGAGTGCTAATAAATACTTTTTAAATTGAAGTGTCTTTATTTGTCAAGAAGGAAGGAAGGAAAGAAAGAGGGAGACAGAGAGAAGTCGTTCTCCACAGTGTGATCTGACTCGTGGAAAGTCAAATTTGAACCCAGAAATCAGTTAAAATGAAGAGAAAGCAGATTTCTGGGGGAAAGGGAAATCTCATCCTGATTGTCTAAGTCCCTCCTCCATTTGGGTACACTTTTCAACCTAGTAAAGGGCATCACCCTGGTGACCCAAGACCTCTTACACAGAAGAATTCAATACTGTTACTGAAGCAGAAGCCCAGGCTGTTGCAAAACCAGGAAAGAACCTAACCTTAAGTGCTCAAGATGCTGAACAACGAGAGCGCTTTATCTCCATGGCAGTCTTCGTGTGACTTATATAGAAACCTACAAAAATAACAAGCCTTCAAGTTTTTCTAAAGTAATGCCTCTGGGGGAATGGAATGCTTGCTGACTTCATGTGCTGGGGGAACAACACAGTTTTCCTTCTATATATTCCCCAGGGGTAAAGATTTGAGTGGCGATAAAAACGCGGCATAGTCACGTTCCCCCGCCGAATGATGGGGGCATAAATTCTTAGACTCGCTCCCCCGGTGGGAATGGATGTTCCTTTGGGAATGGAATGCAATCCTATTCCTCCTTAGCATGGCCACCTTTCCTCCTGTTCGCCTCTTGGCCCTGGGCCATAGAAATTTTCTCCTTTTGGGAACATGTCTTTGTATCTCGGGGCCTGAGGCAGACTGTCTCTCCCATCTTCGCAGAGACTCTGTGGCTCTGTACTAACGGCCTGGTTGCCCCTTCTACATCCCCAGCTCCCTTTCCCACTCAGAGGCGAGAGCTGCCTGGCGCCCGCCCCCTGCCAGCCTCTCTGGTATTCTACACTCGCCCTTTCAACCCTGTGTTCCATGCCTTATCCTCAGATTTCACAGTTTATCTCTAAACTGGGGAATGAGAGGTTTTATCTCATGTTAAAAAATTTCAGGCATCAGCAAGTAGGTGAAGGGCGAGTCCACAGGCAGAGTCCCACAGGCTGTGGGTCACTGGCTCATGTGATGCAGTCCCCCCCAGGGTCACGCTCTGTTGAAAACCTTCTTACCAGATGATACCACTGGGCAAACCTCTGCGTGTGTGCTAAGTCACTTCAGTTGTGTCCGACTCTTTGCGACCCCGTGGTCTGTAGCCCACCAGGCTCCTCTGTCCATGGGATTCTCCAGGCAAGAATACTGGAGTGGGTTGCCGTGCCCTCCTCCAGGGGATCTTCCCCACCCAGGAATCGAACCCAGGTCTCCTGCATAAGCAGGCCATTCTTTACCACTAGCGCCACCTGGGAAACCCTCTGAAGCTCCCCGAATTTCCTCTCGGGGGAAAAAAATTGAAGCGTGCCAATGCACTCAACTGATTTGAGCATTTTGTCCGGGATGGCGGATTCCAATATAGGAACATGTATCTTTCATTTGTAAATGTACGTGTGTTTCACAGGGCAGGCATGTAATAGGGGAAACGTTACCGATGCTGAAGAATAAATATGTCATTTTCTCCCACCGAGTTTTTCTTTTGTTTCCATTCTTGCAGAGTTTCTCAAATCTTATCTCTGCTGAGAAGCCTGTGCTGGAGGCTCCCAGTCAGGGGAAGGGCGGGTGAGTCAGCCTGAAGCCAGAATTCCACCTCCCCCTGCCCGGTGGTCATGGTGAAAACACAACTCACATTTCTCCAGCTCTTTTCTTCCACCAAAGAGGCCTCACCTCTTCTTTCTACTTTGTCCCCTCTAGGAACTTTCAGCTAACAAATCAGGTTCAGGTGTGGCATCTCAAATCCAAATGTTTGGTTTTTGAAATATTGGTAACATACAGCATTGTGTCATTTCAGGTGTCCAATGTATTGGTTTGAGATCTTATATATTGCAGTTTGAAATTAAAAGACGCTTGCTCCTTGGAAGGAAAGTTATGATAAACCTAGACAGCGTATTAAAAAGCAGAGACATCAGTTTGCCGACAAAGATCCTGATAGTCAAAGCTATGGTTTTTCCAGTAGTCATGTATGAGAGAGTTGGACCATAAAAAAAGCTGAGCACCAAAGTATTGATGTTTTTGAACTATGGTGCTGGAGAACACTCTTGAGAGTCCCTTAGACTGCAAGGATATCAAACCAGTCAATCCTAAAGGAAATCAACCCTAAATATTCATTGGAAGGACTGATGCTAAAGCTGAAGCTCCAGTACTTCAGCTACCTGATGTGAAGAGACGACTCACTGGAAAAGACCCTGATGCTGGGAAAGATTGAAGGCAGGAGGAGAAGGGGACGACAGAGGATGAGATGGTTGGATGGCATCACTGACTTGATGGACGTGAGTTTGAGCAAGCTCCAGGAGATGGTGAAGGAGAAGGAAGCCTGGCGTGATGCAGTCCATGGAGTTACAAAGAGTCAAACACGACTTGGTGACTGAACAGCAATAATCACTTTTGTGTTAAAATTTTTCCATAGAAAATACACGGACATACTATAAAGTCAAAGGACACAAAATGCAATTTCGCTAGTGGCTCAGTGGTAAAGAATCTTCCTGCCAGTGCAGGAGACACAGGCTTGATCCCTGGTCCCGGAAGGCACCACGTGCTGCAGAGCAACTAAGCCCCTGCACCACAACTGCTGTGCTCTGGAGCCCAGGAGCCACGACTTCCGAGCCCACATGCTAAAGCCACTGAAGCCCACGTGCCCTGGAGCCCATGCCCTGCTACAAGAGAAGCCACCCCAATGAGAAGCCCATGAACCACATCTAGAGAGTAGCCCCTGCTCGCCACAACCAGGGAGAAAAGCCCTCACAGCAGAGAAGACGCAGCACAGCCAGACAAACCACACACACAGACACACACACACACACACACACACACACACAAAATACAAATTGCAAAAATGACCCCTGTCCCTCACTTTTTCCAGGGTCATCCAGCCCCTTGCAAAGACAATACTGCTACTAGGCACTTGTGTTATTTCTAGAGATTCCGAGATTTTCCAGACAAATACCTGTACATGTTACTCATGCCCCCTGCATGAGTGGCAGCCTACTATGGCAGAGGGTGCCCGCTGGCTGGCCCAACAGGCGTGGGCATACTCCTCTTGTAACAGCACTCTAGACTTATGTGGGGTGCTCATTGTTGCTCAGCTGAAAACCTTCATTTCACAGGCTTTCCTTTACCTAATTATGTTTGCTTAGTAACTAAGTTGTAGATACTGGAATGGAAGTCCAAGTGTATGTTACACGTCCCCAAATCTTCCTCTTTCCTGCAAGTTGGAGCTTGAGCAACCTTTTGGACCATGAAACAGCCCATTTTGATGACAGAACAAGAGAAAAGAAGCTGTATTCTGAGGTTCATGGAGTCCCCTGAAAAGCCATGACCTGCCTCTCTCTGGATTTTTTTTTTTTAATTGGCAAGAGAAGAGAAGCAGCTTAAGCCACTTTTATGAGCCACTGAGCCTGGTGGGCTACAGTCCACGGGGTTGCGAAGAGTTGGACACAACTGAGTGACTAACATGTGAGGTTACTGACACTTGGAGAAAAACTCAATTCTTAACAGACGTGTATTTCTTAAACACTGCTAGTGAGGTTGAATTGAGAACAAAAACATCCATTTTTACGCTTATTTAAAAGAGAAAAACAAGCATGGGGACCTGTAAGAATTGACAGAAGATAAGCACAAAGTCGGACACGACTGAGCAACTTCACTTTCACTTTTCACTTTCATGCATTGGAGAAGGAAATGGCAACCCACTCCAGTGTTCTTGCCTGGAGAATCCCAGGGACGGGGGAGCCTGGTGGGCTGCAGTCTATGGGGTCACACAGAGTCGGACAGGACTGAAGCAACTTAGCAGCAGCAGTAGCAGCACAAAAGAGCTTTGAACAAAGTTCCAGTAGATGGCAGTATTGATCAACTTTTTCTTAAAAGTTAAAGTTGCTCTTCAAGATTAACTAAAATTTGTTGAAGAAGTTGGATATATCTTACGTTTTCTAAACAGAATTTGAATGTTATACTCAGCCATTAAAGAAGAGCGAAATTCTTCCATTTGCAAAGACGTGGGGGCACCTAGAGGGTATTATGTTTAGTAAAATAAGTCACACAAGCACAACTGCTCCATGTGATCCCTTATGCATGGACTCTGAAAAATAAAACAAACAAGTGCATACAACCAAACAGAAATAGACTCACACAGAGAACAGAGTAGCTCTACGAGTGGTTACCAGTGGGGAGAGGGGTGGTGGAAGGGGAGGATAGGGGTAGGGGAGTAAGATATAAACTGCTACACATAAAATAAATAAGCACCAAGGATATATTATATGGCACAGCAAAGAAAGCCATTACTTTGGAATAAATTTACATGGAGTATAACCTAGAAATGGAAAAGGCAATGGCACCCTACTCCAGTACTCCTGCCTGGAAAATCCCATGGACGGAGGAGCCTGGTAGGCTGCAGTCCATGGGGTCGTTAAGAGTCGGACACGACTGAGCGACTTCACTTTCACTTTTCACTTTCATGCATTGGAGAAGGAAATGGCAACCCACTCCAGTGTTCTTGCCTGGAGAATCCCAGGGATGGGGGAGCCTGGTGGGCTGCCGTCTATGGGGTCGCACAGAGTCGGACACGACTGAAGCGACTTAGCAGCAGCAGCATAATCTAGAAAAATATTGAATCACTATGTTGTACACCCAGAACAAATAAAATATTGTAAATCAACGATCCTTCAATAAAAAAGAATTGAATGTGTATATTGAATATTGTATATTATGCTGTAAATTGTAAAACTAAGAAACACCTTCAAGAGATAATTACATAAGCAGCAATCACACAGTAACTGTGGACTTAATTAACATTTCTGAGCATTAACAACTTGCTAAGGGATTTGTAATGGACTAAATTGTATCCCCTCCCCACCCCATCCATATGTTGAAGGCTTTATCCCCATTGCGACTTTATTTAGAGACACTTCCCTGGTGCCTCAGACTGTAAAGAACCTGCTACAATGCAGGAGACCTGGGTTCAACTCCTAGGTTGGGAAGACTCTCTGAAAAAGGGAAAGGCAACCCACTCCAGTATTCTTGCCTGGGAAATCCCATGGACAGAGGAGCCTGGTGGGCTACAGTCCATGGGGTCACAAAGAGTTGGACACGACTGAAGGATGAACTCTTTCACTTTCTTTAGGGCAATAATTAAGGTGAAACAGGGTCATGAGGAGAGGGGCTAACCTACTGGAAACCGTGTTCCTATAAGTAGAGGAAGAGGGCTTCCCTGGTGGTCCAGTGGTTAAGACTCCAGGAGTGTCCGATGCAGGGGGCACGGGTTTGATCCCTGGTTGGGGAACTGAGATCTCCCACGCCTTGCGATGTGGCCAGAAAATTCTTTAAATAAATAAACCAGTGAAAGAAGAGGAAGAGACGTCAAAGATCCCTCTCTATGGGCACACGGAGGAGAGGCCATGTGAGGGCACAGAAAGGAGGCAGGAGTCTATCGGGCAGGAACACAGGTTTATAAGCCAGAAGCCAACCCTGCCGGCACCTTGATCTCAGACTTGTAGCCTCCAGAACCGTGAGAAAGTAAATCTGTGTTATTTAAGCCTCCTAGTATGTGGTATTTTGTGTGGCCACCGAGCTGACTCATACAGGCTTCCCTCACATTATCTCTTAAGTTCTCACCACCCTGAGGTAGGAATTATTACACCAGTTTTACCAAGGGGAGCACTGAAGTTGGAAGGGATATGTAGATTGCGTAACACTCTTCCAGGCTTTTCACGTGTTGAGTCTGGGGCTCCCTGACGGCGATGTCCCTGCTGGCTCCACCACGGACAGTGACCGCCACGTGGCTGCAGCCAAGGGTCTGCCTTCCGACTTCACGGCGCTCAACGCAGCCGCAGTGTTGGACTCAGCCGTTCGCCCCCTCTTCTGGACAGTGGCTCCCAGAGTCCACGCTCTCCGGTTTTCCTCCTACCGCTTTGGTTGCTCCTTTCTCAGCTGTGTTCTGCGCGCGTCCCTACATCTCCTCGACGCTGAATGCTGCAGGACCCCGGGGCTCAGTTCTTGCGCCTCTTTGTTGTTTATCCGTAAGCACTCCCAGGTGATCTCAACAGGTTCCTGGTAATTGCTACCGCCTCAAACTGGTTCGCCTGCCTCCACGCTTGTGCCCCAAATGGTGACACAGCGGCCAATGCATCCTTGTTAACATATGAGTCAGATCATGTCATTCTTTCGCTCAAATGCCTCCAACCGCTCTCTCCTCTACCTCGGAGGAGAAGCTGAAGTCTTGCTAAGGGCTCACAAGGTCCTTCACTCCGGGTACCTCTACCTCCTGCCCCCAGCGTTTCTCAGTCTCTCTCCCGCCGGGTCTGGTTTCTCTCTCTGTTTCTGCCTCAGGGCCTTTACCCTTGCTGACTTTTCTGCCTGGGATGTTTCTTGAGCCAAGGGGCTTTGGAGTCGCCTTATCCTCAGGACATCCCTGTCGAAGTGGTACATCACTGCTTTCCCAGGCTTCCTAATTCCTCTTCTTCCTTTGTATTTCCCTTTAGCCCGTACCGTTGCCTAACATACTACTTTATTTATCTTGTTTATAATCTGTTTCCTTTCTCTCGAACATAAGCTTCATAAGGGCAGAGATTTTGTTCTTTATTTCACTGTTGTAGTCCGCAAATCTAGAACAGCTCATGGTACATGGAAGATACGCAATGAGCAGAGGCTGAATAATGGAAAGAATCACACCATATTGCCTCATCCAGAGATAATTACTAAGAATGAGAACAGTTATTGTGCAAAGAATTCCCAGCAGCTGTCCGTGTCTCACACAGAGGAAAACAAGGAAAGTTAGATGTAAACCACTACATGAAGGATTGGATGAATTTTTTTTAATTAAAAAAATTTTTAAATTAGACTGCAGTTGCTTTACAATGTTGTGTTCGTGTCTGCTGTATAGCAAAGTGAATCAGCTATACATATATATATCCTCTCTTTTTTATTTTAAAATTTACTTTTAATTTTATTTATTTAAAGCTTTTATTTAAGTATAGTTACTTTACAATGTGTTAGTTTCTACTGTATAGCAAAGGGAATCAGTTATATGTATACATATATCCTCTTTTTTATTTTTAAATTTACTTTTAATCTATTTATTTATTTAAAGCTTTTATTTAAGTATAGCTACTTTACAATGTGTTAGTTTCTACTGTATAGCAAAGGGAATCAGTTATATGTATACGTATATCCTCTTTTTTATTTTTAAATTTACTTTTAATTTTATTTATTTACTTTACATTTTTATTTAAGTATAGTTGCTTTACAATGTGTTAGTTTCTACTGTACAGCAAAGGGAATCAGCTATATGTATACTTACAGCCCCTCTTTTTTGGATTTCCTTCCTATGTAGAGCATTGAGTAGAAGTCCTGTGCTGTATACAGTAGGCTCTAATTACATACTTAGTAGTGATTATGTGTGAATCACAATCTCCCAAGTCATCCCACCTCTGGATTAGATACAATTTTAAAAAATTATCAGACAATGAGGATTCTTAAGCATTGCAAATAAGCTAAATAAAGAAAAACAGTCGAATCTCTGAAGATGATGGATAACAGGATAAATCGAAAATCTGTTGGTTTTTACTATCTCAGTGTGGAAAGACAGAAGGAAGGATGGGGCAGCTTCTTGTGATCTTCCTTCTCAGGTATCCATGGCTAAAGTAAATGTGCTTTTTAAAATCTGAGTTTTGTGCCTTTAAATATCCAAATGCAATATCCTTCCTGCTTAGAGGATTTTTGTAGACAACAAACAGCATTGTAAGGCTCATCCTTCTTTAAAAAAAATACAACAGCATACTTGCCTGTAAAAGTTATTATATAGAATCCACTCATAGGCTTGTATGAATCAATTCCCTTAAGGAAATGTCATAATTTTAATGATACCCCTGGATGTTATTGGCATGTGTTTATAGAGCTGTCTTCAATGAAGCCAATAATGTGATTAAGTGGCATATTATCTCCATGTCAGGCTGAAGTTACCCAGATTTTATAAGTTAGGGTAGAGAGTGAAATACAACAAGCTGAAAATGTATTGCCTAGTAATCATGAATCTCAAACAAGATTGACTGTCCTGTGGACCAAACTGTCTACTTGCTGAGATTCCATCTGAAGGTGGTGAAATACATTAGACGGTATCTTCTAGGCAGGTGCCTTGAGGTTTCTCAGCTGTACGTTTCAATTTTAGAAGCACTGTTTCCAGGCTGTGTTGTTTTGGAACCCATCTGACAGATATATGAATCTGACTCAAAGGGCTTTTAGAGCTGGAAGGGGCCTTAGAGATAATCAGCTCCACACTCTTGCTCTGCAAGTCGGGAAATGTGACCTGGAGACGTGAAGCAACTTGCCCAAGGAGGTGCAGGTAGCTTGTGGCGACGTCGACAGTAGAATCCCATTCTTCCAATTCCAGTCTCGATCTCTTTCCTTTATCCCACTCAGAAAACCCACACATTCCAAAACACTGTGAACTGAGCATTGCCTTACCTGCGACAGTAGCAATGTTTAGAAGGATATATGTATTGTATTAATACTTAAATGGATCATATGGCTTTGAGAAAGAATGAGTACATCATGGGGATGGGGACTGACATGTGAGAATCCTGGTAGAAATAGCAAAACCTTAGTAATGCAAAGTGGATTGCAAATAATCTTGGCACCTTAATTCTCCATTCAGTGTCTGAGTGGAGTGACTCAGTGACACAGTGCCTGCATCTCTGAAGGTGATCATGTCACATCTGTCACTCTGCCCTTTGTATCTTTAAAAACATTTTAAAATTAATATTTATTATTTTTGGCTGCACTGGATCTTCGCTGTGATGCACGGGCCCTAGGGCATGTGGGCTCAGTAGCTGTGGCCGTATGGACTTACTTGCCTCTCGGCATGTGGCATATTCCTGGGCCAGGGATTAAACCCATATCCCCTGCATTGGCAGGTGGATTCTTAACCACTGGATCACCAGGGAAGTCTTGCTCTAAGGACACATATCTGTGGCTCTCACCACAAACTTCCAATTATAGTTGGTAAAAATGTCTATACACTTCATTGGTTTCTTGGTACACAGAAAAATTGAATAACAGAACTATTAGTACTTAAGTAAGGATACATGAATAGTTTCTACACTTTATAGTTTCTATAAATCTGTTTCCTATTCAGTTAGATATTAGGCCATCTGGTAATGGAGAAAACGTTTGGAAATCCACCAAAGTTAAGCTGAAATCTTTCATTTCCTGCCTTTGGGGTTTGAATTTTTAAGTTTCATGTGGTAATAGATAGTGATCAGACCAAAATTAATAACTCCTTTGTATATATATATCCACATAGGTAAGGGTACGCGTGTATATAATTCACAAAGAAGGGCACATGTGGTATTAACAAAAGTGGTAGACTCAAGTTCCTGCAAGCAGCTAGGAGTACAGTCACTTATCGAGTTGTTATATCAGGCATAGTGTGCTAGCTTATTAATATTCCAGCATAATGTAGGAACAAACTGCTTTAGTCTGAAGAGTAAAGTGAAATAAATAATGTCCTGAGACTATAGTCCCACACATTTTACCATGGAAACATACACACAACCATACAAAAGCCCACTCACAAAATGCAGAATACTAGCAAAACCCAGGGCATCTCATGGGTCCCAGGGACATGGTTTGAAGAACTCAATTTAAAATACATGTGCCTACTTTTTCCAGAACTATTGGTGTATCAGTGAGGATAATTTGGAGTCCAACTAAACAAAATGGTTTTTAACTCACATGCTCAAATAAGTTCTTTTTTTAGAATTATTTATTTATTTTTAGTTGCACTGGTCCCTCGTTGCTTTGTGCAAGCTTTCTCTAATTGCAGCGAGTGGGGCTACTCTTTGTTGAGGTGGGCAGGCTTCTCGTTATAGTGGCTTCTTTTGTTGCAGAGCCCAGGTTCTAGGTGGACAGGCTTCAGTGGTTGCAGCTCTCGGGTTTAGCTGCTCCTCAGTATGTGGAATTTTCCCGGACTAGGGATCAAATCTTTGTCCCCTGCATTGGTGGGTGGATTCTTATCCACTGTGTCACTAGGGAAGTCCTTAAAAAGTTCTCAGGTAGGACACTACAGAGACAGTTAATTTAGCAGCTTAAAAAAAAAAGAAAAAGTTAAAGACCTAGAATTCTTTCCTTCTTTCCATTCTGCTATATCTCGCATGTGGGATCTTTCTTCATGGTCACAAGGTGGCTGCAACAGCTCCAGACATCTCATCCCTTATATCCCCTAGGGTAACAAACAAAACCTAGAAGAAAAGATAAGGGCATAAACTTATTTTCTGCTCCCTTGTGAAGAAAACTACTCAGACTCCCCAGCCCCAATCAGATTTTCCCTTGTAAGACTGAAAATTGCATCATGTGCTCATTCCTAAACCAGTCACCAGGGCAAGAAGCAGACTGATCATCACTTGGTTAAATAAGTGATTCTCAACCCAGGCTGCACACGAGCATCACTTGGAGTTTTCAAAAACTGGACAACTCTAGTCTGATTAATGAGAATCTCTGTAGGCCTGGGCATCAGTATTTTCACAGCTCCCCAGAAGATTCTGATGAACAGAGAGGGGTGGTCACACTTGTTTGAATGGCTATTATAAAAAAGGCAAGAAATAACACATGTTGGGAAGGAGGCAAAGAAAAGGGACACTTCTGCACTGTTGGTGGGGATGTAAATGGGCGAGGTCATTACAGAAAAGTCTGAACGTCCCTCAGAAATAAAAAATGCAACTACCGTATGATCCAATATTCCACTTCTGGGCATTTATTCAAAGAAGTCTAAAACACCAACTCTGGCGGTCCAGTGTTAAGACTCTGTGATTCCACTGCAAGGGGTATGGATTCTATCCCTGGTGGGAACTAAGATCCCACATGCCATGTGGCACAACCAACAATAAATAAATAAAGTAAAAAGGGACTTATGCATATCTCCACTTAAAAAAAGATTATACACTCTCATGTGTTTATTACAGCGGTATTTATAATAGCCAAGATACGGAAACGACCGAAGTGTCCATCAGTTGATGAACGGATAATGAAAATGTGTGATATATATAAATAGATGTTGTTCATTTGCTTATCCGTGTATTGTTGTAAATAGAATATTATTCAGCCATAAAAAGGGAAAATCTTGTCATTTGGAACAACATGGATGGACCTTGAGTGTGTTATGCTAAGTGCAATCATAGAAAGACAAATACTGTATGATCTCACTTATAAGTGAAATCTAGAAAAGAAAGAAACAAGAAAAGAGCTCACAGATACAGAGAATAAACTGGTGGTTGCCAGAGCAGGAGGTCCTTTTGGGTGGAAGGAGTTGGAAGGTACAAAATTTTAGTTATGAAACGAATGTCTTGGGGATACGATGTACGACATGGTGACTATAGTTAATAATACTGCATTGGATATTTGAAAGTTGCTAAGAGAGTAGGTCTTAAAAGTTCTCATCACAAGGGAAAAAATGTGTGACTATGTATGGGGATGAATGTGAACTAAATTTATCATGAAAATAATTTCACAATATATACAAATATCAAGTAATTACATTATATACCTGAAACTAATATAATATTGTATGTCCATTATACCTCAAAAATAATTTTTAAATGGTAATAATAAAACAAAAACTTCTGAATAAAAGAAAATAATGAGGGGTGAGAACCACTAAGTAGTCTAACTCTCAGATGAATCAAGTTTCACCTCCTTGGTTAAGGGAAGGACCAGCCCTTCTTGAGACCTGTGGTTGAGTTGCCTGATAACTGAATAAAATCAGGGTTCTGTTATCACGGAAGTGAGGAGACAACGGCTTTGCCACTTGATCATGGAATGAGGGAAAAGATTTAAGAACTAGTCAGAGCTCTAGAAGCACCTGTCACTAATACACATTATAAACACAGAAGATGAGTTTCACTTTTGAAGTCACATCAGTTACTGCATACTCATTGGCCATAATATTAATAGAAAATGAATTCCTTCTTGTCTCTTGGGCTCAGAGCTACTCAGACACTGAGAAGCAGGTTTGTCAAGATGACAGAGGACCAAGATAATGGATTTCAATGATGAAACAGGAAATTCATTCATGAGTTTTGGGCACACCTCCAAATTGACTACTTAGCCAGGAAATGGGATAGCTAGTTTTTCCTACTTCTGCTTCACTATCCTCAATGAGAGTGACCAAATGTTAGATTAAACGGAATCTTAGAGAAAATCGGCTCCCATGGTCTCCCCATCCTGCCAAAATGCCACTCATTTTCACCTTGGGAGAGACGGAAGCACAGAGAAGTTACGCAACACTGGAGATTACGTCAGAAGTCTGTGGCAAACCTAAGACCTTTTCTCCACTTTCTTCTGCCCTGTCTTTGGCCCTCGTTCTTACAATAACTGCAATCGTTTCTCTGATTGTAGTTCTGTGTATCTAAATTGCACAGAAGGTGCTAAATAAACATTTAGCTTTAAGACTCAGTTTTCTAAAGGGACACTTGGGGGCAGCAAATGTTTAGAAAAAAATTCCACTTCTGTGTGTGTGTGTGTGTGTGTGTGTGTGTGTGTGTGCGTGTGTGTCCAGAAAATGTTTAGAAATGGGGTATTTGGGGGAGTTTGGTTTGTTTGTTTTTGATGGTATTGACATCACTATGATCCATAAGTTACAACGTGGTGTTGGGGACTTCAGAGAAAGTGAAGGTCAGCGAGATTCAATTTTCCTCCCAACTGTGCCACTGCTAAGAGATTATGAAAAGCACTACTTATCACTAGGATGCGTGTCTTCAGAATGTTTATGAATATTGAGCCACACCTTCCTTATAGAAGTTAATGAGATTATGTGTCACACAGACTGTAACAAGTATGGAAGACCTTATTGAAGATTTTCTTTAGCTATAATAATAACCCATTTTCATTGCTATGATCACTGATGAAGAAAACATTTTCTTTTATGGTTCCTTCTATTTTTTATTTCCCCACTCATTTAACACTTTCTTTCTTATCACTCCCAATAACTCCCAAATAGTGATTTCTGAGTTATTATGCCTGCTTTCCATTAAACGTGGAATTATCACACTGGAATTTTGTGCCATAAAATGTCAGGCATCTGTCTAGACAATGTTCAAGAGACATTAAACAGACAGGTAGCTGCAGGCAGATTCAGCCCGAAAATTCACACTTTCTGGTTTTCTTGTGAATTCAGTGGAGGCCGCACTCATTCATAGGAAAGAGTCATGAATGAAAAGTCACCCTAAGACTCAAGGAGCCATTTCTCCAGCATCATCCAGAATCAAGTCTTTGGAGGTCATTTCTAGCCACTCTAGTTGTTTCCCACCTGCAGTGAATGATGGACACAGAGCTCAGACTTAATCCTAACCCTTTTAAAGCAGACACACTGGATGCCTGGGTTTACACACATGTAGTCAAAAAGGTATTTTAATCAGGCCTTTAATCCTGAGCACAATCATGACACAATATCCTAGACCAGCTCAGTAAGGAAGAGGTGTGATGAGAAGGGCCACCAGCCTGCAACCTAGTTCTTCTGACCGCCTTGGCCATTAAGAAACTAAACAGCGCTCAGCTCAGTTTACACACCTGTGCTGGGCTCAGAAGACATACGTTAGTGGTGAGGAGCATTCCGATGAGAGCTTGAAGGCTCAAAAATTCCGAGACTCTGATGGTTTCTGCCTCACTTTATAACTGCGGACACATACCAAATTCACTCTCTTTGAGAGGTTTGACCTTGGCTGCTTCTGAATGTCACAGATCAGGTTCCCTCTATCTAGTGCTGGCACTGGGACATATCAGAGCTGCCAAAGCCAGGAGATCCTACTGTTTGAAGAAGTTTTGCTGTGTGCGCTTCTCTCTCTAGCAGTAAAAGAATAACCAAAAACAGTGTTTAAAATTTTGTCAAAATCCTGGGGAGGTTTTGTATAAATATTTGAATGCAATAAGGATATGTAAAATGTACATATATATACATATATATTTATTTTTTTACATATTTTCCTTAACATGAATTTCATATGATGATTACCTGAATACTCCAACAATGAAAGGAGAAAATACATATTTAAACCATTTTGTAGGCACTTATCCTGTATTCTGCACACTTGAGAGGGTCATTCAAGCTGTAAGTTTACAATAAAAAAAGAAGAGGGAGAGGGAGAGAGGGAGACTCAAGATGGAGGGAATATATATAAATATATATATACACATACATATGCATACCCCTGGAGAAGGGAATGGCTACCCACTCCAGTATTCTTGCCTGGAGAATCCCATGGAGAGAGGAGCCTGGTGGGCTACAGTCCATGGAGTGGTAGAGTTGGACATGACTGAGCAACTTTCACTTCCTATATGCACACATCCATAAGTATATATATATATATATATACACACACACACACATACACTTGCACTTATGGCTGATTTGCATTGTTGTGTGGCAGAAACCTATACAACATTGTAAAACAATTACCTTCCAATTAAAAATAAAAAAACAAAAATTAAGATAGCTGGAAATTAAAAGCAGTCAGATGTTATTATCATCTGAGTCTTTGTCCAACTAAAGTGTCTTGACAACCAGTTTTTCAAATTTAGAAATAAAGTATTTAAACCGAAAGCCACACTTAATATCCTGTAACTTGGGTATTTTAACTAATAATGCTCCAATGGAAGAGACAAATCAGAAGGGAACTGTGTGCACAAATTGTCAGGTTCTGGTGTTTGTTTTCAATCACTTCCCAAGGAAGAGCTTCCCTTTCCTTCTTCTAAGCACCACTCTTCATATTCATACAGGGAAATTCTATAATTCTCACATCCTCAGTGTCGGGGCTGAGATGATCTAATGTGAAAGGCTGTTACACAATTTATGTTGTAAGATTCAGAAAGAATACATTTTGAGTTTGGAAACAGATGAAAAGCGCCATGTCAATTTTTAAAAAACCTTATGCATTTGATCTGGCCTTGTTACATTGTCAACTTAAAGTCTGAAGGCAACTTGAGATATTGAAAGAAGTACAGAAAAACACAAAGCCATTTGTACAATGCCTCCCCAAGATTCCATGGCCATATGAAGTACTATTTTACTGAAAAAATAGAGACTTAAAAAGAAGCCAAAACCCAAACACCTAGCATACATCTTTAATTTTTGCATATGTAACTGGAAATCCGGAGGAGGCTGGCCTTGAGATATTTGATAAATAATCTTGCAGGGGTGGAAGGGAGGTTCTGGAGGGAGTGGATATAGGTATGCATATACCTGATTCACATTGTTGTACAGCAGAAACTAACACAACGTTGAAAAGCAACTATCCTCCAGTTTTTTTTTTTTTTTTTAATAATCTTGCACAGCCTCAGAACACACACAGCAGACACCTTCATGCGTTGCCAGCCTTTCGGCATCTTGTGCAAAAGCAATGAACCTGCATTAGTAAGAAATTACAAGACATTAAGACATGGAGTCTGGAAGGTTTTAATGGCAAACGACGTTTGCTCTGTTGAAGAAAGTGGTCGCTTGGAAAAGCAGTGGAGTCTGGTGTCCGCGGAGTACCATGGAGCGCATCCTCGGGAGCTTCCTCGAGAAAGGCGGGAAAAGGCTAGGAGAGTGGTCGCCACCTTTGGAAGGAAGGCCTTACCTCGTGTTTCTAAATGAAAGTGACAGATCCTTGAGAAAAGTCTTAGAGCACGCATTCCAGCCTGTTCCGCCATCAGGCAACTTAGACAAGACAGAAAGTAAGCGGAGCCTCGTCTAAGTCGATCTAGCACCCGGGACCGCTCCGGGCAGCGGCCGATGGGGGAAATGGAAGGACTTGCGCCAAGGGAGCCGGGCCAGAGCCCTCGCCGCTGCCGCGCTCGTCAATGGCTGAAAACTTGAGGCTCCTGTCCCAGACTCCCAGGAGACTTGCATCAGCTTAGGAGACTCTCTGTCTCCACCCGCCGCTAAATCCTGAATGGGATGAGCGCCTTCTGCTCCCCGCCCCCGGCCCGCCCGGCGCCGGAGCGCCCTCCGGCCCGCGCGCAGCGTGCACCGTTCTCCTGCCCGGCGCCCCTCCTCCCCGGGAGCGTATCCGGGGCCGCGCGGAGGGGCGGCGGCGACGGGATCCCGGGCGCTCGGCTAGCCAGCGGCCCCCGCGCGTCCCCTCGCGCCGCCGCGGGGCGACTCCCACCTCTTTCCCAGATGAATTTCCAAGAAAAGGACACGCGTCTGTAGCCCCGAGGGTGAGCAGGCCCCGCGTGGACACACACCCTGCTCAAGATTTCATGGCCCGGAGGACCGCAGCGCGTGAGGCCCCGAGGGCCGGGCGCGCTCGCTGGCAGCCAGTACCGCCCCGCAGCCTCTCCCTAGCCGGCCCGGCCGGACTTTGGGTCCAACAACCTCGAACTTGCCCTCGGGGGTGCTGGGGGAGGCCGTAGGACGCTGCGAATGGGTGCGCCCTTGATGTGCAAACTCAACCCGACGAGTCTAGGCGTGGGAGGGAGCGGAGAGCGGAGGTGTCCCTCCCCAGACGCAGGCAGAAGCGGGCGACCGGAGGATTTGCGCTTTTCGGACCTGAGATTCGGAAGACACGCACGCGGCCCGAGCGAGTGAAACTGACACGCCAAGCAGGGTTGGAGGAGTTGGGAAGCGGGGAGGGAAGGGGTGGACGAGGGAAGAAGTGGTTCTTGGCAAAGAGGAGGAGTCCTGGAGCTCAGAGACACAGCTGACCCCAAGAAAAACCCAGGTGTGCTTTCTAAGCCTGTATCTCGAGAAAGCAGTCGACGCCGCCGAGAGAGGCGGGGGAGCGCTAAGCTTCGTCAGCTCTTTCTGAGCGGTGATGTTGAACTTGTTCTTAAGTTGGTTAGGTCTAATGCAAGTTGCTTGAGAGATTCACACACCTCACCACACCTAGGACCGGGTCATGTCCTGTTTTCTCAAAGGTCGGGACAGGTACAGGTGGGATCTCAAGTTTTTCTCAAGGCGGAAGATGAAGAATGGCTGGGGACGGGAACGTCAGCCTCCAAACTCTATCTCAGATAGAGGCACACATTTCCCTAGGTCAGTGGGTCTCAAGTTTAAGTCTGCACTAGCATCCTTGGGAGTGTTGGTGTTGTACTCTTGGTTGGGCCCGACCCTCAGAGCTCTCTGTGGAGCTAAAGTGACCCCTGAGAATTTGCATTTCTAGTAAGTTCCTAGGTGATACTCTCTTGCCGGTCCTAGGACCACACTTTGACAGCCACTGTCTATGCCACTGGTTCCCAAATTTGGTTGCACAGTGCAGTCACCCCGGATACTTTAAAAACTACTTATGGTTGAGTCCTTCACCCAGAAGGGACTTCCCTGGTGGCTCAGCGGTAATGTATCCACCTGCCAATACAGGACAGGTAGGTTAGGAAGATCTCAGGGTTGGGAAGATCTGCTGGAGAAGGAAACGGTAACCCACTCCAGTATTCTTGCCTGGAGAATTCCATGGACAGAGGAGCCTGGTGGGCTATAGTCTATGAGGTCACAGAGAGTCGGACACAACTGAGCAACTACACCACCACCACCACCACCACCACCTACCCTCAAAAGTTCTGATTCACTTGATCTGAGGGCCACCTGAGCATCAGGATTTAAACCTCTTTAGGTTATTCGAATATGCAGCAAAGTTCTAACACCACTATCTTAAATCACCCATTGCCTCAGACAACTTTTGTGGGGGAAAGGGAAACAGGCACCTTCTCTCATCCTGCTTTTGCTGACTTTGCTGGCTTTGGGACCAGCTTCCCAGTCTTTGGAAAGGAAAACCCTTTGCCTTACAGATGTTTTGCCAGTGACACAAGCAAGGTGTTGAATGTCCACTTTCATCAACCAAACATTCATTATGAAGGATGAAACAATTCTCCCTAAGACCTTAAAGATGCAAATCACAATTTAACATTGGTAATTCTGCCTGTACTATATGGAAGCCCCGTTAGCCACTGGGGTTCAGGGTGGAGGGAGCCAGAGTGTAGGGTTAGTGATTGCAGGCTTTTCAGTCTGGACTTATGGAGAGTGAGAGTCCCCAATCCAGGCTGGATCCGCAGGCACTGCATCCGAACAGGCCAAACGCTGACCTGCACGTTAATATTGCCTTCAGGGGAAAATCTCACTCGCCTTTGGCTAGAAGAGTCAGGGTGAGGAGGAGTGGCATTGGATGTCCAAGATCGCTCAGGCACAAACCTAAACTCTGGCCATATTGTGCTGAGTTGATGATTTCTAGGCTGAAGGGTCAGGGTTGGCTTGTTCTCTTCACCCTTTGGAGGGCAACAAGAGACGCAGAGGCACCAGCACCTCGGAGGAATCTGCCCCCCCCACCACCACCACGGCCACCCTGCCCTCCCCGCACCACCACCCTGCTATGAATGGGTTTGGCTGCTTGAAGTGTTTCTCACCTCATTCTAGAGAGGGATGGAGATAATAAACCAAGAGATGGAGTCCTCACAGGGATTGTAACTTCCCAAACCTTCTGCCTTTCCTGGCCATTTGGCGGATACTTAACTTGGGCTTCCCTGGTGGCTCAGATAGTAAGGAATCCGCCTGCAATGTGAGAGACCTGGTTTTGATCCCTGAGTTGGGAAAATCCCCTGACATGGAAGTCCACTCCAGGATTCTTGCCTGGAGAATCCTATGGACAGAGGAGCCTGGGGGGGCTACTGTCCATGGAGTCCCAAAGAGTTGGACATGACTGACATGAGTTATCAGTGATCAGTTAACCCTCCCTGTCCTTAACCCTCCCCTCATCCAAGAACAAGTGCATGGGTGGGGGGGGGGGATGGGGGTTAAGGGGAGCAGAACCCTCCCCACAGTTAGGAGTTCCTGAAGACTGTCCTTTGGGCCGTGTAGACCCCCTGGGGGAGAGAGACAGAAAGAGACCTTTAAGTTTCTGAGAAGGCACGCTTCCCTTCTCTGCCCGTCTATTTGTAAGGAGGAGAGGGGGACTGGGGAGGGTCTTGGAAGACACCCCAAAAGCAGACAGTGGAGGAGGGGCGATGCAGATTCCAGAGTCAAGAGGGCGATCCGGTGCCCGGCCGAGTCAGTTCCCAGCGTGGACTCCTCTGTCACATCCCCGCGCCAGCGCTCGGACTACCCTCTGTTTCCCTGGCCTGGAGGGACACGGCTTGTCCAAGCGGTTTTCCCTGGAAAAGAGTTGGGAGAGTTCCCCTTTCCTTTGAGCCCCCCCGCCTCCCCATTGCGCCCCTCACCCGCTCCAACACACACACACACTCCGCGCGCTTCTTCGCCAGGGTTTCCCTTCGGGGCAGATTACTTTATGACAGGGTGTGATAAGTGGTGATTTTGTTCCTCTTTTGATAGAAGGATTGCTTTGTAAACAGAAGCGCAAACTCGTTCCGATAGTGGTTCCGCACCAGCGCGCGGCGGCCGCCCCGGCCCAGCGGGCGGCGGAGGCTGCGGCTGCACCTGTCGCCCAGGGCCGGGAGGGACCGGGGCCGCGCGCGGCGGGGCCGTTCCGAGCGCAGCCGCGATCCTCCGGCCTCCAGGGCACCTCTAGGCTCTTGGCCTCTGGGCCTCCAGGCTTGCTGCCCTCCTCGGGCCTTCTGAACCCACTGCTCCGCGAACTCGCTGGACGCGCGCGCCTGGAGGTACAGCGGTGGGCGCACGTCGGCTCTCGAGGCGGCCCTTCCGCATTTCCCCCTCAGAACCGATGGTAAGAGGGTTGGCTTCTTCTGTAGTTTCTGGTAACCTTATTCCTTTGGTCGAGTCCAGCTGGAAGTTTGAGCGGGCTTTCGTGAGTTGGAGGGAGGAATCGCTCAAGGTGAAGGCCTCAGATTCTGGAGCGGCAAGACGCCTGTCCATTCCCCTCATCCTTTCCCCCTCCCTGAGTGGTCCAGCCCTCTCCTTCGCTGGTCAGCCTGGAAGGGACCAGTTCATCCTTTGAGGGACCCAGTGAAGACCCCATACTGACTGAGGCTCTCTCAGGCCTAGACGCCAGGAAGGTGAGCTTCTGCAGGAGAAGCTGGGGGCGAGGAGCAGTGGGTGGGCTTTCATTCTCTCCCAATAATCCAGACTCCTCCTCTCAGGGGCAGGCGAAGCGGGGATCACCGCAGATGTGAATGTGTGAGTTAACCCATTGCTCAAATCTCGATTTCCAAATCCCTTAAGGAGCCTCCACGGGGACTCTGGGGGGAGGTTGGCACTTCATGATGAGTGAAAAGGCAGGAATATTCCTGGAGGTTGTAGGGTGGAGTGAATGCCCTTCCAGGAGGACATTTGCCCTAAGGGAAAGGCTAGCCCCGGTGCAATTCTGGGGGTGATGGAAACGGGAGCGGGGCATTACCGGCTGGGAACAGATTCCACCCCTCTCGCGGGACACCAGGGGCCTCCGGGAACCTGAGCGCAGCATTACCTGACTGGGAGCTCGCTGCAGTCTGACCCCAGGTCCTCCCGCCCTCAGAAAAGTTCCAGACTGGGCTTCGAGTCCCAGGATCTGTTAGCGGCGGAACCTGCTTTGTGGGATCCCGCTGATCTCTCGCCGCTAACCCGGGAAAAGGAGACAGAGCGGGGAGGGAAGGAGGAGCCTAAATTTTCTCAGATTTGCAAGAGGCCTGAGGCCCCGTACCGGAGGTTGCTTGGGCGCTTCGACGGTTGCCAAGAGCAGTTAGTGGCCGTGGGCCTGTCTTGGCACTGGGCGCAGCTGGCACCTTGGGGAGGCTGATCAGAGCCTGGGCGCTGGATGAAGCTGGGAGGTGTCCCGCTTCTCGCCCCACCCCCCGGGCTCCTCCCTCCTGGAGGCGGCAGAATCGGGCTGGTTCCAGCCACCGAGGAGGTCGAGGTGGACAAAGGCCCCCCTTGGCGAAGCCGGTACGCGAGCAAGGGCGAGGGCGCACGCTCGGGCAGACCAGGGCTGTCAGTGGGGAGGCGCAGGAGGAGCCGTTGGCCGCCACGTCCGGCGGCGCTGCGCCTGAGGAAGGAGCGATGGCGTAGACACCTTCTAGAAGAGAACCGGTCTCGGGCGCCGTGAGGGTGCGGGCCGGGGCAGGGCGGCCTTGGGCGGGCTCGGCAGCCTCTGGCGCACCGCATGCGCGCCTTGCCAAGCGCTTTGCGTCCGCTTTCCTCGCGAGGTCTCAACACATTCCCCATTTTACAAGTGAGCAAACTGAGGTTCAGACAAGTCAGTCAACGTAAACCGACTAAGCTGAGTTCGGACCCCCAGGGGTCACACTCCAGAGGCAAATTCTAGCTCCTGGCCGCTCCCGGATTCCTCGAGTCCCTACTCCTGTCCTCCCCTCCCCCCACCCCGGTCCCTGCCCCAGGCCTCTGAGCGGACTCCAGGGGCTCTCACGCCGAAGGCCTGGGCTGCTGCACTTCCAAACTGTGCTGTCCCCTTCCAGGCCACCCTGCACGGCGCCTTGGCTTCGCGCTTAAGCACGCTAGCAGCTTTGCCTCCCTTCCCAACTCCCTCCAAACTACCTAGTTGTTTGGTAGTTTGGCAACTAAGTTGGCAACTCTTCGCGCCCCATCTAGGCCCTGGCACCGGCCCGGTCCTTCCTCGGGTGGGCCTGGCCCCGTCAGCCGGGTCCCAGGTCCCTCCAGCTCGCACACGCCTAAGAGGGGGAAGCCAGGCTCCCCGGGCCTGAACCTGGGCTTCCTTTAAAGGGTGCACAGCACCTCTCGCCGGAGACTCTTCGAGCTACAGGCGCGACCTCGGCGTGCGTTCGGCTTTCTGAAGAACTGGGTTTTCACCAAACTATTTTGACCGCTGGAAAAAGCCAGAGAGGTTAAAGATAGACACGAATAGGTTAAAAACGCCCTAATTTAAGTTGCTTAAAATTCGCTGAAAAGAACAAAACCAACAAACCCACCAACAAAACCCAAACTTGTTGAGCCAGGTTCTAAGTCAGGTCCAAGAAACTTTCCAATCAGCTAGAGAGAATCGACGCGGGCTCCAAGTCCCGCAGTCCAGGGACGATGAATATGCCCGGGTGACACGGGAAGGTCCCAGAGACACAGCACACCACCCGTGGGACGGCCAGGAAGGTGCAAGGCCTTTGGGACCGCGCCCCCCACCCCGGGAGAGAGAGGCTCTTAGGGGTTCTAGAAAGGGGAGGTTTTGTTGTGGGGTCAAGTCCTTCCCCTCAGCGCGGAGGTCATCTTTCGTCCACATTTGCCTGACTCGTCAGAGAAGAGGATTTGAAATCGGTTCTTTTTTCCTCTCTCAGTCCCCGCGACGGCAGCCTGGGAAAGTAACTGGCCCCCCGTCCCAGGGGTCCCAGGCCCAAGCCCAGGACTGGCGGCGGCCAGACCCGGGCTGGCACGGTCGCCTAGGGTCCGAAAGCCTCAGCCCCTTCCCCTCGCCTCCCTCCCGGCCAGGTGTGGTTCCTGAGCAGGTGAGCTCCGAGGGAGCCCCGAATCCTGCGGCTTCAAGCTCCCTTCTAATTAGAAGACAGCGGTGAAATCATTTGGGTGATTTTATCTGTCATGGGAAAGCAAACCCCAGCCCAAACCTCGGTGGCCCAGCCCAGAACCACCGACGCCCCCGTTGTCCTTCTAAAAAGTTTTAGCGGGGGGGGGGGGAGGAAGAGCCAGGAAGCCATTGAGGAGTGGGGGAGGGGCGGGAACCCGTCAAAGTGAGAGGCCAGGGTGCACTTAAAATAGAAGCGTCAGTATCTCAGTGCGCAAATGCGTGTGTGCATGTGTGTGTGCGCGCGCGTGTTTGACTGTCTGCAGTGGGAGGAGATTAAACCTGAAAGCCAGAAATGAAACAGAACCGTGAACGTCTTCACCTACTGAGAAACACTTTGATCTGAGATCCGACGCTGAAGCCGCCCTGGGGGTTGCGGACCCGCATCCGCCGGGTTGAACCTCGCGGGCCGGTGGGGAGGCCGGAACCGGGATCAGGCCGCACCGCGTGCCTCCAGGTGCGCGGCACCTCAGCGGCGGGCCCAGGCCCCGGGTCTTGCCCTTCCCCGCCCACCCCCCCACCCGGGGTGGAGAGTCTTCCAGCTCCCCCCCCCCGCCCCCCGCCACAAAGTTCCCAAGGGGAAGAGAGCCCGGGGGGCGAGCGTGCAGATGCCCCCATTGCTTGAGTGGGAAAACACACCGAGTCACTCTCGCGTCGCTCCCAGCACGCTCCAGCAGGCAGTTTGCCTCGGTTCTCCGGCCAGGGACTGACCGGGAAAGCGGGTTGGGGCTGTTGGGAAAAGCTGGAGCTGATGGCTAGATTGCTGCGGCTATAAATCCATCACTTCCCAGGTCAGCTCTGCGAGGCGCTGGGACTAAAGGGCTGGCGGAGCGAATTCCTGGGCTAGCGCGCATGCGTCGGCAGGTAGCAACCCAGCTCTTTATGACCAGGTGAGATGTTGGTGAGCAGGTAAAAAAAGGAGGATTTGCCTAAGCGATTCCAGGGAGCGGGCCCAGCCGAGCCCTACAGCCCATGCCCGGCGGGGACCCGTCGCCAGGAGCGCCGAGCCGCGATGTCCATACTTGCCAAAATGGGGGACTGGCAGGTACGGGGGTTTGCCTTGGCTGGGGCTGAGGTGGGCGGGGGTGGAGCGGGGGAGGGGGCCGGGCGGGGGGAGGCGGAGAGCAGGAGCCGTGGCCCAGGGCGGCGGAGTCGCAGGGGAGGCGCGCGGGGCAGCGCCCAGGAGTGTTCCCCGGAGAGAACGCGGGCAGGAGAAAACGGGCACAGGCGGCGGCCGCGGCGTTGGGGGCCACGCGCGCCACCGGCCGGCCAGGCGCGGGGCAAAGTCCGGCGCACGCTCCACAGGTGGCCCCGGGGGTCACTTGTGGTTTGAGCTACGGCCACCGGCCCCCCCACCCCCGCCCCGCCACCACCCCCCAAGTAGAAACTGGGCTGGATGACTCATTCGGGCGGGAGCAGGGCGCGGGGCGGGGGTGCGCTGCGCCGGGAGGAAGGTTCCCGGCTCGCTACGCCTCCGGTCTCGCCCTGGACCCCAAGGCTGCGCGTGAGCCGGGGCTCCAGTGCACCTGTCTCTCTTCCCGGCTCCACATTTGGGGGAACCAACAGGGCGGGAAGACTAGAGAGGGGGCCGGCTGGATGGGTCGCGCCGGCGAGCGTGTTCTTTCGGGGAATGCCTTAAAGAGTTTGCGCCAAGTTGAGCTGCTCACTCCGGCTAGTTCCCGAAGCTAGTTTTTTTTTTTCACCTCTTGGGCTCCGGGTGGGGGTGACTGGCGGGGGGAAGTAAGTGGCTAGGGATGCGGCAGAAGGCCTAGATTTGGTCAAAACCAACGCCTCCCGACGTTGGCCCGACTAGGCCGCAGGCACCACGAGGCCAAGTAGACTCCAGATACTTCGCTCTTTGAGCCCGGGGCCCGACCTCGGCCAAGGGAGCCTTAGGTTCAGCGTCCTCCTCCTACCTTCCAGACATTTCCCTACGAAACCAGGGAGTCTCTGGCCAGGCTGGTGAGGAGGGCAGCCTCTCTCCTGTCGCCGATTTCTTAATGGGAACCGCGGGGCCCTCTTTTCGCCCTAGCCAAGGGAAGGCCTCTTGGGGCGAGATTCTGAGTGCGGAAAAGCCTGCGGGCCCGTTGGAATGGAAGGCCCCGAACTTCCTAAAAAAAAGCTCAGGCCCTGCTCCTTCCGGAGCGAGTTCTTTCGCTTGTTTCAGGTTCTGTCCACGAGAAGCAAAGTTCAGAGAAGTCCCATCACCTCGCTCTCTGGAGTCGGGAAAAGGAAGTCAACACGATGTCTTTCCTTCTTTCCTTGTACTTATTATTTTATCAGTTAGGAGGTCTTTGAAGCCTCTCCTTCCCAGTTAAACCTAAACAAGGGCAACTTCATCTCCAGAGTTAGACTTTGTGGTTTAAGGGTGCAAATCCCACTCCGAACTCAGATGTCCGGCACCCACTCTCTCCCTCTCTTGCCCTGTGGTTCTCAGAGACCTTCTTCATTCTCTTCTCTGAAGGGTGAAGACTGGGGGGCTCTTTGAAAGCCGAGGTCTTTCGGTTTTCTCCTCAAGCCGGGTGAACTTTGCGCAGAAATCCTCGGGGTGAGAAAAGGCCAGGAGTGCAGGCCTGGCCAGGGGCTGGGCCTCCAGTGAGCCCCCGCTGAGGTTTGGAAGCAGCAAGATTCCAGCCTGAAGGAGACAGGAGTGAACCGTGGTCCTGCCTCCCGGCGGGCTCAGTTTAACAAGCAGTGGGAAGCTGGGATCTCTGGTCGGGCAGGCGGATTTTGGGTCTGTAGGGGCCTGGGGCCCACTTGGTGGTGACCACCACCACCGGCGAAAATGGCAGCATCCTGGGTGTCTCTTGGTCTCTCTCAGTTGTCTCTGTCCCTTACACAGATAACTCACTCTTTTCCCAACGCCCTTTACACGCCCCCAGGCCAGGCCTGGACACCCCCCGACCCCTGCCGCCAGGCCTGGCGCTGCCGTCCTGGGGTCCCAGGCAGGCCGGAGCATTGACATGCAATGAAGAGGCTTGTGGTGGAAATGACGCTCACACCAGTGCGGCCTCGCTGGCTCCGGGGGCGCCGGGACGCTCGCCGGGGCCTTTCTAAAGCGCTCGGCGCCGCGGAGCCCTCGGGCCCCAATCTGCACCTCAAAGGCGCCCTCGGCGGGAAAACAACAACAGTTTAGCAGCCCCGGCGGGTGCGGAGCCAGAAATCCGCGGGGCTCCGGTCAGCGAAGGGGGAAGGTGGATAAGACGGAGGCCTTTACATGCCTTCCCCAGCCCACAAGTAGAAAGAAAGCGAAACTTAAAGAGCTCCCCAAGCGCACTGGGGGCGCTGGCGGCGTGAGGGTGTACACTGCCCTGCTCCCAGCCCAGAGCGTGGCCTACGGATCGCTCTTCCGGGCTGCGGCGGCTGTTGGGAGAGTGTCGGTGCTCCAGGCGGCCCCCCTCCCGACGTCCAGCCGCTGCTGCTGGGCGGCGGCCCTGGGGGCAGCCCGCAGGGTGAGTGGCGCTAGGCTGGAAGTTGACCGTTTTTGAGGGCGGAGTACCGTGCCGAATCTCGAGCTGGGTTCAGCCGAGAGGCTGTGCTGGTGTGCAGATGGGAAAAGGGAGTGCAAGGGAGGGCCTGGCACCTCGGGAGGCGTCCCCTCTCCCCCCACCCCCGGCTCTGAACCCCCTTCTAGCTCTGGTCGCCTTCCTAACTTTAAAGTTTTGGTGTTGTTGTCGTTGGGAGGACGGTGGTGGTTGTGGCCTACTCTGCCAGGCTTGGGGAATTGGCGGCGGTCTTTTTGGAGGGAGACTTGCCCTTGGGCAGCTTGGGGAGGAGGGGAGTCCCCCTCCTCTCGCTTTCCTTCCACCTGTTAAGCAACGCTCCTGTTTGCCACAGCCTCTTACCCTCCCTCCCCCGCCCCTGCGAGGACGCTCTGAGAAAACTGGGAGGCCTGGAGTTTTGCAAGAAACAGGCCTAGACGGAATCAGAGGTCGTTACTAGAGCAACTCAGAGGCGAAACCTACTGTTGCTGGGGGTGGCTGGGGGTGGCGGGGGGTGGGGAGTGGTTTGCAGGATTGCAGAGGGAGAAAGAAGGTTTTTTACGGAGGACAAACGAGGACGCTCACCAGGGGAAATTGATCCCTCTGTATTTCTAAGGATTACATCACATCTTTTTGGGTCGTTCTTTCTTTAAATTTTTGTGTTTCACACTAGGAAAAAAACAAAAAACAAAAAACACGAAGCCCGAGTGGGGCGCGCTGGCCCCTGCGTGGAGCCAGGGAGCCTAGACTGGCGGACCCGGACTAGGGGGTGGCTCCCCGGCCTCCGGGTTCCTCGCCAGCCGGGCACTGCGCCGCGAGGGCGCCCGCGTTAGTAACAGCACCAAATCATGAAGGAACTCTCCCTGCTTTAATTAAAAAGAGGAATCTTGGGAAAACTGGAGCAGATTAGCACAGCAAAGGGTTGGTTCCCAGCGATTTATTTTGATGCATGCATGACACGGCGCACACATGTCGGTATTTCGGCTCAACTCCAGAAGCGTGCGTGAGCCTCCGTAGGAGTTTCCATATTCCTGTCCACATCGCACCTAGGAAGCCCTTAGCCCAAATACCACGTTGAATTATCCGTCGGCCCAAGCTTCGTACAAATGCGAGGAAAAGTATTTAACCCCTGAAGCTGTCAAGCAACCTCTTCAGGGTACACTTTTTATTTTACACGCGGCAATTAAAGGATGGCAAATACCCCAGCCGAGCGACTGAAGCCGTTTGGCAAAAATCTCCAACCTGGGGATGGGGGGATGGGGGGCGGTGAAGCGCGAAGCCAATAAAACTCCCGGGGCCCTGCGGCCGGAGGTGGCGGCTGCCCGCAGCGGAGGCAATCTCTGGCTGGGCAGAAAATCCTGGAGTGATGACGCCGGTCTTGGGTTGATGGTTATATTTAATTGAGAAAAGGGATAATAATTTCTGCTAAAATTGGACAGGGCCCGAAAGGACGGAACCACTGGTACAGGCAGGGATGGGGGAGAGGTGCTGGGAGAGCTGGGCCCCGGGAGCGGCCACTCGGACCGTGCGCAGGGCCGGGACGAGGAGAGGAGAGAGACGACGACTCGGGCGACACGGGGCCGGAGGCGCCGGCTCAGCGGCGCGCTGCGGGGCTCAAGGGAGACTCCGTGGGCTCCCGGGCGGGCGTGCGCTCTAGGAGCGAGTTCGCGCCTCGCAGAGGCCTTTATACCTGGGTCAGAGCGGCCGGCGGCAGATTGTGGTGCTGGCGAGCAATTGGACTATTGTTGATATGCTAATGAGGCGATTAGGCTGTTGGTAAAGAGCAGGAAAAGGGAAAAGTTTCTACCATTAGAGGGAGATCTCCGAGCGCACACGGGAGCTCCTTCCCTCCTCGCCTCCTCCTCCTCACCCTCCTCCTCCTCCTCCTCACCCTCCTCCTCTTCGCCCTCCCCCTCCTCCTGCGCTCGCCGCCCGCAGCCGGCACTTTGCGCTTACCCAGAGAGTAGCTCCACTTGGGTGCGAGGCGGAGAGGGGCCAAACCCATTCACGCCGATCCATGAAAATGCTTTGGAAACTGACGGACAACATCAAGTACGAGGACTGCGAGGTAAGCGCGGCGCGGGCGCAGTCTCTCCCGCGGCTGTAGGCTCGGAGCTCCGCTTCCCTCCTCTCCTCGCCGCCAGCTGCGAGAGGCGGGTGGGACAAACTTTGCCCAGCGCAGCGCCCGCCTCTCCGATTCGCCCGAAGAGCGCAGGGGAGAAGCTGGCGAGGAAGGTTGAGGACGTTCCCTTCTTTCATTCTCCTCCTTCGCAGCCTCCTGTCCCACTCCCCCTCTACCGCGATTTTCTCCAGACCAGTTTTGAGTGTGGCTAAGGGTAGACGAGCGTGGGTTTTTGAAGTCATTGCTGGCAACTGGGCAGGCGTCTCTGAACTCTGCTTGTCTCTCCAACGAGCTTCTGAGGGCCCAGGTCACCAGAAAGAGAAAGGGAAAACCTCTTTCCCTCTTTAAGTCTTTGTCTCTGATCTTTAACATTTTCATTTGTTCATTCTTTCCTTCCTTTCTACCAGTCCTCCACCCAACCCGCTTTAAAAAGGCCCCCTCCCTTTTGGAGAAGGGGCCCGCAGCCTGCGGTCTCAGCGGGAGCGCACCTCCCTGTGAGCCGGTTCAGTTTGGGAGCACTCCTCCACCGAACGGCTGCGGGGCTTCCTCCAGTACCCTGCGTTATTCGAGAAGTTCTAGGCAGCTTCTCGGTCTGTGCTACTGGGTCGGCGCATCCCTGGGGTGGAGGCGGGAGCCTGCTGGCCGCCGCGCCCTCAGCTGCGTGACCGTGGGAATCCCGGCGGGGCTACCCACAGCCTCCGGTGCGCGGAGCCCGCCCGGCCGATAGAGCGCGCCGCCTTGGAGCCCGTTTCAAAACCCACAGTCCCGGGAGCTCGGCTTCGTGGGGCAGCCGGGGAAGCCCCGGGACCCACGGGCCTGGCGGCTGGTGCCCCAGCCCCCTTCTAGCCCCCCGCTAGGAGGGGGGCTGGGGAGGGGGCCGCCGCCAGAGACTTAGCTACGTAAATAGTAGGTGGCAGTCCCGGCTTGGGCTCCCCCCTACCCCCCCTTCTCTTTTTGGCATTTGGAGCTGGGAATGTGGAGCGTAGAGGTCTGTGCGGGGCGCGGCGGGGGTCTTCACTTGAAATGAGAATGTGGGCTTGGGTGAACGACGTGTCCTCCGTTCCCTCCTCCTCTCCTCTCCGTGGACTATTTTAATTCTTTTTCCTTTACCAGCCCCTCCTGTTTCGCCCTTCCTTCCCCCAGTGAATGGGGCACGGAGTGCATGCCAAGGGGACGGTTGCTTAGCTGGGGACTCGTGGCTTGGCTGGTGCGGGGCGCAGAGACTGACTCCATGTCAGACCAGTCGCTTTGTTTTCAGGGCCGGGGGGACCCTTTGCGGACCGGTCGGGGTGACAGCGGGCTCCTAAGCCTCCTCGGGCCGTGGCCCGGGGCTCGGGCATCCCCATTCTCGAAGACCGAAAGCCCCGGCGGGCGGGGTCCAAAGTGGGGCGAGGCGCCCGGGGGACCCAGGTGGGAAGCGAACTTGCACCCCCAGAGTGGGGACCCTGTTGGGGCGCGTCGTGTGCATGTGCGTGTGAGTGAGAGTCAAGGGAAGGGGCGGGGGGGGGGGGGGCGGGAGACGAGAAGCGAGAGGAGAAAGAGGAGGAGAAAACAGTGAAGGCTGTTTCAACAACTTCGCGGTGGCGAGCGCCGGAGCAGGGATTTCGGGTTTCCGAGCCGGCTCGGGACTGTCTAATTATGCCGGGCTCTGCAGGGACATGCAGGAGGCGAGGTGCCGCTTGTTCTGACACCCCGGCGGGCAGACTGGCAGCGGCAGCCAGGGGAGAGCGAGCCGTGTCATCCGGGGGTGCGTCGGGCGGGAGTGGCCCAGCCAGTCGGACGGGTTTGCGCCGGGAGCGGGGAGTCCGTGCCAGCGGCGCCCGGGCTGGGCTGCCTCGCGTCTCTGCGCTCCCCGGGCCGCGGCCCGGAGCCCCCCCCCCACCCCGCCCCTCCTTCGCGAGCCCCGGCCCCGGAGAGCCGAGGGCGGGGCGGCCGGCGGCGCAGAGCGGCCGGTCCCCGGAGGCCGCGGGAAGCAAGAGAGCGGCGGCCCAGGCGAGAGCCGGTCCCGGGCGGGGCGCCGGGCCATGGAGAAGCCGCGCGGCGGCGGGCGGCCGGACCCCGCGCCCCAGGCCCTGCAGCGGAGCGGAGGAGCCCGCGGCCGGAGAGGCCCGGCCCGCCGCAGCTCGGGGGCGGAGAGCCCTTCGAACGCCCGGCCGCGGTCCCCAGGAGCGCCCGGCCGCGCCGCGCGGCCCCCGCGGCATGCCGAGGTCTGCCCCAGCCTTTTAGGTCTGATTGTCCTCGCTCGCTTCCTCTCCCCTCCCCCTCCCCCGCGGCCTCCCCCTCCGCGCGCTCCGGCGCGGCCCCCTCCCCTCCCCTCCCCTCCCTCCTCCCTCCTCCCCCCCTCCTCCCGGGCTCTCCCTCCCCTCTCCCCACTCCGGGCTCCTCTCTCGCGCCCACACTTTCTTTCTCACACACGCACGCAAGACACACTCTCCCCCTCTCCGCGCGCTCGCGCTCGGTCTCCCCGTCTCCCTCTTTCTCTTTCGCTTTGGCCTACCCTGCAACCTTTTAAAATGTTGCCCCTTCCCTGTGATTCGCCAGCCGCCGCGCCGCGGCCCCCCGCGCGCTCGCCCGCTCCCTCTCTCGCTCGCTTTTTGTCTCTCGCGCTGCCTCTCCCCACCTCCGATTTGCTACACTAAGGCTCCCGTCAATGGACTGCATTGAGAGCCGGCTCCGGCGCGAGTTGCCTCTCCGCTTCACGCTCGATTTCCAGGCATTCTTCCCTTATTAAGTATTCGTGTAATATTAATAGTCATGAATATCTGCTATTAGGAGGCTCCAGGAACGCTGCCCAGCGCGGTTATTAGAAGCTCAAGCGAAGCCGCGGCTCAGAAAAGAGGGGGAGACACGGATTAAGGAACACGCGCGCACACACACAGACACAGACACACACACTTTTCTTTCTTTCTTTTTTTTTTTTTGCTTTTTTGCCTTTTCGGGTTTTTTTTTTCCCAATTTTTTAAGGAACTTTGAATCCTACCCGATCGCGGCAGGATAGAGACCGTGGGTTCGACCAACTGAAGGCGCCGCTCGAATCGGTGGTTCAAGTTCGGATGGACCAGAGCGGGGCTCCGGCGCCCGGGGGAGCGGCGGCGCGGTGACCAGAGTCCTGGGTGGCGCGGGGCGCCTTTTGTGTGGGGCGCGCTCGGGCGGCGGGGCAGCCGGGCTCTCCGCGCTTGCTTGTTGTTTTCCACCCTGACTCGTTACCCCAGACTCTTCGCAGATGTTAGTTCACAGTTTTTCAGCTATGGTGAGTCCCATCCCCACCCCCGACCCCTGCCTCCTTAGGAATCCTAGTCTGGAAACCTGGGGCTGCGGAGAGAGACCTCGGGGTCCTCGCCCGGTTTTCCTTCAGGGCGCCCGCCTTTCCTCGTTTGCATTTCCCGCCCCCCCCTCCCCGTTTCTCTCCCTCTCTTCCATCCTTCAGTCGAACGCGGTCCCCCCCTCACCCTCGCGCGACCTCTCCCGGCTCGCACACCTACCTCGCCGCTACTTCCCCAGCGTGTTTTCTCTCTGCTTTCATCTGTATTTCCTCGCCTCTTCACTTGTTCCCGAGACGTGCTCAACATCTGATGCTTAATCCGGATGTAGGAAAAACGCTGCCCGGCGTGCCCCTTCTTCCCCCCCGCCCGGGGCCCAGGGCTGAACCTCCGAGGGTTCGCGTTCCCTGGAATCAACTCCGTTCGCTTGTTTTGCAAACGAATTGCAATAGAGGAACAGAAGTCAGGCGTTTCTTCTGCCCTTTGGGGCTGGGGTGGAAGGGGCGGGGGCCTCCGCCCCGGGGCGCACCTCTCTTTTAAACCCAGTATAAGGCTGAATCTTTGCATTTTAAACCTTTACTTGACGTCTCCCTCTTCCCCGTCGCTCTCATAAATCGACTCTGTCCAGAAAAAGGCTCCTAAGTGAGGAAGCGGAAAAGACAGCCCCCAATCCCGCAGTTAAAAACCTTCTTTGAGCTGGTAATTTAAACGTGGGCTTTCCTTACAGCCCCTCTACGAAATATGTTTCTATTTAAATAGTCATGAAATGGTAATAGTCTTTGAATGGGCATGATTTTTACCCCCTCCAAATAAATGGAACAGGGTAAACAATAACACCGTGGCGGGCAGGTTCAAACCCAGGGACAGAGAAAAGGCCGCTTCTAGCTGTTTAATATTTACTAGGAATTTTAATTTTGCTTAAGGGAGGTTTCCCTCTGCTGCTGAGCGGGCTGTAGTCCGGGTTCTGCCTTTTTTCCCCCCTTTGCAAGAAACGCCTAAGGAGAGTCTCTAATGCCCCCTCGATTGGCATCGGCGAAAATTCCCTGCGATTGGGGAAGGAAGGGCCCGTTTCTCTTTTGGAGAATTTTCTGCCAAAGCCGCGCGGAGGGCTGGTTCCTCGCGGCGGCCTGCGGACCGGGCCGGGCGGTTTCGCACGCAGCCTGGCGGAGTGGCCCGACGCCTGATGCCGTCTTCTCTCCCCTTGGCCTCGCTCTCTTGCAGGACCGTCACGACGGCGCCAGCAACGGGACGGCACGGTTGCCCCAGCTGGGCACTGTAGGTCAATCTCCCTACACGAGCGCCCCGCCGCTGTCCCATACCCCCAATGCCGACTTCCAGCCCCCCTACTTCCCCCCGCCCTACCAGCCTATCTACCCCCAGTCGCAAGATCCTTACTCCCACGTCAACGACCCCTACAGCCTGAACCCCCTGCATGCCCAGCCGCAGCCGCAGCACCCGGGCTGGCCCGGTCAGAGGCAGAGCCAGGAGTCTGGGCTCCTGCATACGCACCGGGGGCTGCCCCACCAGCTGTCGGGCCTGGATCCTCGCAGGGACTACCGGCGGCACGAGGACCTCCTGCACGGCCCCCACGGGCTTGGCTCCGGACTCGGAGACCTCCCGATCCACTCCTTACCTCACGCCATCGAGGACGTGCCGGTAAGAGGCCGCGCGCGCGCGGGGGCGGCGGGGGAGCAAACGCGGTCCCCGCTCTCTCACGCCCAGGAAAGGGTCCCCCCCTGGAACGTCCAGCCCCGGGGACTGGGCTTTCCTCCTCTCCGCTGTTTACTTTCTCCAAATCTCCTTTTGTTTTATCGGGTGGACCCTTTAAGCACCCACCTAGACAACCACATGCCAAAGATTCAAAAGTAGTTGAGAGTTCGGCCGGGAGAACAATGGTTCGCAGAGCTCCTTCAAACAATGCCTGCGTTACCATTTATAAATCAGACGAGTGTCACCGTGGACGCTACCTTCCCCTCTCGGCGACAGTAAACTGTTTCGATTATGAGAGGATCTGATTCCACCGCTATGTCTGACGTGGGGGTTTCTCCTCCCAGTCCTGAAAGACGTGTTAGAGTGGATCAAAAGAGCTCATTTAAATGCCCTATCGATTTAAAAGAAAGTGTAAAAGACACACGGATAAAATTATTTTGACCGGATTTTATGAGTGCTAGGGGGTCTTTGAAAGTTACGTGTATACCCTACCCTGATTAAAGAATACTAAGTGGCAAATCCGAACAGGAGGACATTAAATGCAGCCTTTTTTCTCTTCCTAGGGGTGCTAAGTGCTGACCTCATAAATCATTAGCTGGGTTCCCAACGCCCATCAGGACCTGCTACACCCCCATATTACTTTAATGTTTTGAGACTATTGGGCAATGCAGTCTTTGAGCTCTAATTCAGTTATCAATAAATGCAGTTTTCGATGATTTCTAAATAAGCATGGTATTAGCACATTTACTCTTTGGCAATGCAAACCAGGCTATTGATAATTTGAAAATACTTTCTGAAATTAAATTTAAACCGGCATCTCTGCTTCAATTCTACATATTTATGGTTTCCTCACAACCTTCCTGAAATGGAATTAGAACAAGCCAATAATTTTATTAAAGCTGTAAAGGCTCTGTTAATGCTGCTTTTCTTTGGAGAGGAAATGTATCTGGATGTGATTTTTGCTAAAATGCTATTTCAAATTACTGCATCAAATATTGCAGCAATATGTCCGTTGACAGTTTAATGATTACTGCATTAGATTGCAAAGAAAATGGTCAGATGAACTTACCTGCTTGCTTGGTGAATTTAAAACATTATTTAAGTTACATAGGGAAATAGAAAATTTATTACATTTCTCATTTGGCCTAGTTAATCACTGAAATTTGTTGGTTATGTTTAGCAGCCTAGCATGGAAAGCAGGAAAGTAGGCATTTGATCCAGGGTGGGGTTTAGTAAGCCTTGTGTGCCTGCATATGTGTGTGTTGTCATACATGTTTTTAGAAACATATTACACAGTGCATTTCTTGGAAAGTAAAATGAGAGGAGGAATAGTTGGGAGAAGGGCGATTAAAAAACAAACTTGGAAGTTGTGACCATTTGAGTTCCCCTTTCCGGAGAGTCTCTGAGTCCTGATCCTAGTCTGCGCCTTGGAAATATTTGAATTGCAAAATAACGTTGCAAGCTTTTTAAACTTACCACGAATTAGAATTGCTCTACTTTGCAAAAAATTCCAAAGTGGCTGGTGTGAATTCTTAACACCTGTATAGTCACTCTTTGTGGTGAAACTGGCCTATAGGAGAAATTAACCAAAAGATCAAATAAAAACAAGGAAACCCAGTTGCTGCTCTTCCCCTTTCCTCCCCCAACCTTTGAAGGAAAAATTCTTTCAAAGGAATTTGGGTCAAGAAAAGGGTTTTCAATTTTCCCATTGCTGCAACAGTTAACCTTTAATGAAAACGAACGCCAAATATTTAAGAAAACCAAATCGATGGTGAAAATTATTTAATCATTAATATCTCAGTGGGGTTTTAAACTTAACAGTCTTCCCTGTATGGATAAGGTCTAGAAATAACACAAATAAAAGTATTATGCCACACTACATTTACTTTATGGGTTTAGGGTGCATGCATAAAGGGATCATATTTCCCCATATAGTTAAAACACAAGAACTGCAGCAGTAGTCATTTCTGAACATTTCTCAATTTAATTATACTTAAATCCAGAAGCACTTTAGGCAAGTTACAAATGAGAGCATTGAGTATAATAAAACCTGTAATAAAGCAACTTAGTACCATCCACCCGGAATCATTGCGATCAGGCACAATTAACAGGAGCATAAATCCAAGACAGAATGGAAAATGTTTGAATCAGTATTATTGTTGGACAAAGACTAGAGAAGGAAGTAATAGTTTTTTTAAATGGTAATGCCTGCGTTTGGTAACGATTGCGAAATCTTCTATCTCAGCAGCCCTGGTGCTAATTTGTAAACACAGCCAGACATTATATTGCCTGTCAGTTTCTGCATTAGAAAACATGATTTCATTTTACTTTCTAATCACGTTTTGACTGTAGCACATACGTATAGCCACCCATCTGTAAAAAAAAAAAAAAAGGAAAAAGGAAGCCCACACTAACAAATCTGCTGCTGGACACAGCAGGGAAACCTCAAAGGCTTCCCCCCTCCCTTCTTTCTATCGTTTTCATATCCAATTTGATATTTGATATTCAATTTAGACAGTAGTCCTTAAAATTTTTATTTTGTTTCTCTGTAAGTGAAGGTGCACATACACGTTTGCTCTTTATCACGTCACCTAAAACGTTTCCAGTACTCCCAGGCCACTCCCGCCTCTGTCATTTCTATTGTGTTTCTCTGGCTTTTGCTGCCTCAACAGTGGAATCGCTGAAGTCCGAAGCCACTGAGGCGCCAAACTAAAGCTAGGTGTATTTTGAAAGGTTAAGCAGGCTGTGAGAAAGATTAGGTGTTCCCAAACTCGATTTAATTTCCAAAGAAAGTTTTGTTCCCCACTCCACCTACTTCAAATGTGGATTATTTGCTGGGGGTCGAGAAATTGGCCGTGGGTGTACAGTGAAACCTCTTGAGCTGCAAAGCTCCAAATTCCAATAAGCCAAGATGAGATGTTTATATATAAATGTCACCAGATGGGAGGGGGGATTTCGATTCTACGCCTTCCCCTCCCCCTATCTTGCGCGAAATATTCATTTCCTTTTGTTTTGATTATACACTTACATCCATGTGTATCCTTTTGTTGCAGCATGTAGAAGACCCGGGTATTAACATCCCAGATCAAACTGTAATTAAGAAAGGTAAGCCATTTCCTTCTGCATTCCAAGCATGTCCTTACAGGCATAGTGCTATTTAAAAGAACTTGCAGAGGTGTATTTATTTTTTTCAAGTAGGATTTCCTAAAGGCTCAGAATTAGCGAATAGATAGGCGTAGAACAGCAATGCTCAAATGATTTAGTAATGGCAACAGGCTAGCTTTGTTCTGATTTATGACTTGACCATTTAATTTAGTTTAATGATATCTGGACAAACACATGAAATGTGTGATAGTTGAGCAGATTTGGAAGTGGCATTTCAATTTTGAAACAGTTTTAACAGTTAATCCACTGCGTGAGTGGCCATAAGTGTTATAAGAAGTGTATAATGCTAAAAACAATGCAAGTAATTCACTATTAATATGGGGGCAGATGATAAAGACAGCACTCCTTAGCAGAGAGGGAAAAAAAAAAACCTTTCAAGTTCTTATACTGAATTTCTCATTAGGTGTTGAAGGATTTTTTAAACTTTGTGAATTAGGTTAGCAAAAATTTGGCTTTTGGTTAAAATGAGCCTCTTGAAGATGTCAGGTTTATTAGCATAATTGTTCTGAGCAGAAATTGTTTTTTAAAAGTGTCAAGTGATTTGGATGGATTTGTAATTTATGTTGCGTTTAGTGAGTAAAATAAAGTTTACTGGATTAAATGCTATTCACAGCAGCTTTTTTTTTTTTCCCTTGGTTATAGTGGCAACGTTACATTTCAGGATTCTAGGCACCACCAGAGGATGATGCTATATAAAACTGTTCTCATTTCTAACCCCAATCAGTATATTGTTAGCGAGTTTAAAGTTTCATTTTTGCATCTGCGAAGTCTTTGTCACGTCAAATTAGATGTGCAAGGGATAAATCTTAAGAGATGCTCTTTCCAAGTCGACATGATAATTGGCTCTTTTATTAGTAATCTCTCAAGAGTTCGTTTAACTCCTATTGTCTCTATTAGCCTCCCCAGAGCTATTAATGTCACAAGTGATCTATCCAAAACCTAGAGCCCCCCCCCATACGTCTAAAATATCCCCATTAAAGAGAGAGTACTGAGATAAGCATGTATTATGTAGTATGTCTCCATGTGGAATCTTAATACAAATGCATACTGTATTTAAATGGTTGTGAATGCATCTGAATTATATTGGTGTTAGAAATTTAACGTGTTGGTCTACTTCCTGCTGGCCTTGAATTTTTTTTCCCCCCCAAGTATGGGGGAATCCAACAATGAAGAGCTCGTGATTTTAACTAATAAGAATATAGCCTCCCCCTAATCCCCCTTTCCCAAAGAAGGTGCTTAAGCGTAGGGACTGTTAACTCTTTGCTCGTCGAAAATACACATTGCTAATATTCCATGGTAGGCCTGTTTATCCTTTTTTTTTTTGAATTCAAAACTGGGCTTGGCATGGACTTCTAAAACCCCTTTTCACAGATAAACGTTAAGGGGGGGCGGGGAGGCAAGGACTATTTATTGAAAGGCTGGGGCGTGTGCGCTGTGTGACAACTTGAATCCACCACTTCTCGGCTTGAATGCCGTGACTGAGATGCTCATTTTTAGAGGCAGCTTTAGCCGTGGAGACTCTTGGCTGATTTTAATTATGGGTCTTTGAACAGTTTCTCCCCAACACTGAAGAAGCCCTCGTCCCACCCACCCACCCCACCCTGAATGCACACGGGGCTTTTTTCTCGGCTCTGGGGCCCAGTGTCCTCCGATGCGGAGAGCCAAGAGGGTCACCGCCTCACTAGCACCTCTAGACAGCACCCCAGCGGTTACAGGGCGAGGGGGTCCCGGCGGAAGGACAGGCCGGGCTGGCGGGGCGGGGTTGCCGGGGGGAAGCGCCGAGGGGCTCAGGCTTCCACTACCCACAGGGATGGAGCCGGAGGGACTAGGGCAGGTGGGGAAGGAGCCATGGGATTTTCGGGGCTGGAGGAGAAGTGGGTTGGTGGCGGGGGAGGGAGGGGGTTGGTGGCGGCGCAGGCCTGGGGCGAGGGGCCCGGGGCTCCACAGGGCTCCCCAGCGCCCACACGCGGCCTCCCCATGTGTCTCCGCAGGCCCCGTGTCCCTGTCCAAGTCCAACAGCAACGCCGTCTCCGCCATTCCCATCAACAAGGACAACCTCTTCGGCGGCGTCGTGAACCCCAACGAAGTCTTCTGTTCAGTTCCGGGTCGCCTCTCGCTCCTCAGCTCCACCTCGAAGTACAAGGTCACGGTGGCGGAAGTACAGCGGCGCCTCTCACCGCCCGAGTGTCTCAACGCTTCGCTGCTGGGCGGAGTGCTGAGGAGGTGAGGCCCGGCGCGGCCCCGCCCAGCCCCGCCCCCCGGCCGTGGAGGGAGGGGCGGAGGGGAAGCACTGCGCCTGCGCCGGGATGGTGACGCCAATGGGCCTCGCGCCAGGGCCCGCCCTCCGCGGGATAAGAAAGGGGCGGGGATAAAGAGCGGAGAACCGAGTGGGTGGGAGCTGGGGGTGGTGTGGGCGGGGCGAGGCGACGCGCGCCTGCGCACTCCGCCGCCTTCCCGCCCGCGCGCGCGCGCTCCGTCGTTCCAGGGGCGCGCGGCCGGCGCGGCGCGCTCACCGGGCGCCCGGCCTCCCCCCGCCCCTCCCCTGCGCACGCGCAGCTCCCTCCGCGGCGGACTCAGTCCCGCCCGCGGCAGCCGCGGGGCGCCGTGCACCCGCCTGTTCCCTCCTCGCGCCCGCGTCGCAGGCCTAGGAAAACTTCATCTCGGGCTGCTCACTTTGCCTTGCCTGCATGCAGGGTCTCTGATTGCAGAGGGCTTGCGGCCCTTGAATAGTGTTTTAAGCAGAAGACGATGGTTTTAGAGTCAGCGCGCCACGCCCCCGCGTCCCCGTCCCCCCAGGCCCCACGGGCCCGAGGGGCTTTCGCTATAATTCGGATGCGCAGCGTCCGCACGTGCCAGCCTGCGTGCAAGGCACGGTTACGTGCAAGGCATGGTCACGTGTGTTCTGTGCGGTCGCTACCTACGATTGCATGTTGCCTACGTGGTCAGGAATTCTCATCTCAACGCGCTCGAGATTGGAATGATGCGTTTGCTAGATAAGATTTTATGAGGGTCAGCGAGGTGAAGCACCTTCCCTGAGGGCAGTTTGTCCCTTCTGTGGGCTTTTTACTTCTCGGGGTCCCACCCAGGGTTGTGTGTGGTGGGTCTTGCGTTGAACGGTCCCAGATATTTTCTACTTCTTTGTAGTTTTTAATAAGAAAGTGGGCCCAAAACTTCATTCTTTGATATGTATACATATAGCTATTTATAGACCCGGAGTTCTGCTGTGATGGGTATATCCTATACAAAGGCTTACAGAACCATTTTTGGGCAGATTTTAGCATCAGCTGTTCTACTCTTTTCTTCCCCCTTCACAGTCATTTGCTGTCTCTTTGTAATCTTTCACTGACACATCTAAATCTGCCGCTGCCTCTTCCTACCCCTTCCCCCATCCCCAGTATTGGAGACTGTTTACCTAGGGGAGTATAATCTAATCCACACAATTAAAGAGCACTTGAGTAGGGAATAAAATCTGAAATTAATTAATTTGCTGTTTTATTTAAACAATTTATCTTAACCACTTTCTTATTATGGAAGTCTATTTAGACATCTATTTAGAACCACCTCCACTGTCTCTGAATTCAGTGACATTTGTAAAGGCTGATATCAACTTTTGACATTTCCAGTTAGGCTGGTGACATGGCATGTAAACAGTTGGTGAAATGAATTTCCCACTGGGGCTGAAGCCGAGCAAGAAACCTGAGAGTGATGATAACTTTGGTTACTCTGAACAGGCTCACAGCAGATCTTGCAAAGACAATTTAAAGACCCCGTTGGGATTTGTGTGATTGTAACAACAGGGAAAATATACAGTAATCAGTTGAACTCAAAAATACTTCACACCCTGGAGATGAGAACTGTGTTTGTTTGTTTGTGGTTCTTCTTTAGAGAGTTGGGAAATCAAAACCTTCTAACCTGCCACCATAGTTGCAGTAATAAGTGAACACAGAGGGTGCTTTACAGTCTAGCAAGCACGCATCTCCTATGATCTTTCCTTCTCAGGTTTCCTTTCCTTATATGTCTAGGGGCCAGGATTCTTAATTTTTAAAAGCACATTTTAGGAAGTTGTCAAAATGAGTACAGTGGGATGCAGAGCAACTGAATGTTTTCTAAATCCATTTCTCACATATATTTGTGAAACAGGGCGAAGTCTAAAAATGGAGGAAGATCTTTAAGAGAAAAACTGGACAAAATAGGATTAAATCTGCCAGCAGGGAGGCGTAAAGCTGCCAATGTCACCCTGCTCACATCACTAGTAGAGGGTAAGCGAGTTCCCTTGCTAACAAGAAGGGAAGTTTCTCCTGGGAAAGTGGATGCTATTCAGTGGCCAGATGTTTGGTTATATTTTGTGTCAATTGTGCAATTTCATTTTTTTCCAGAGAAGGTAGCTGGAAGTGAACGGAATTCTTGCATGTGAAAAAACTATTTGCATTTAGTCCTGTCCTCCTTTCCTCTTCCCCTCTGCTACCAAATTACACCCCCCCCACCATCACTGCCCCAGCCCAGTTTTGACCTAAACAATGTGAAAATTTAAGAACTGCATACTCTTCAAGTTCCTGTCTCCTTTATGGAGCTCAGCAGTAAATCACTTAAGCTACTCTGACATCTGCGTTTGAGAAATGCGTGACCATTACTTCCTGAATTAATTTGGGAATCTTTGACCTGCATCCTGATTTAAGACCATCCTGAAAGCTCAGGGTTATATGCCCTTTCAGGTTTTTGTTTTCCAAACATATGCTCCCTTATCTCTCATTTAATTGTGCTTCTCTACTGGAGAGGAAGAAAAATGAACAGTTTTAGACTTTGAGTTATTTGGATAGGAAAAGAAAAAATAAATAAGCATTGCAAAAAGTTTCTCATGCCAGTTTTTTAAGCACACACACACACACACCCAGGCTTCTAAACCCCTCAAAACAAAAGCTCACCTTGTCCTCACTCCCTTTCAATATACACCATAGTCCAGTTACGGTAGTCACATTCTTACCTCCTCCAGATCCTTGTTAAGTTTGTCTGATACTAAATTGGCTAAAGTTTGGGTGTGTTGGAATGAATGTATAGTTCTCTTGCATTTTCCTTTGTGTTCTGTTGGAAATGTCTCATGCCAATAGGAAAAAAAGGAACTCAAGTTATGGTGAAGATTTCAAAACCACCATTTATATTTAAAGATGGCACTTTATCTTACTTATATCTTGTATTTGAGGAGATATTGTATAACTGAATTCAGGTTCTCGCATTGTAAATTTTTAAAATATTTAAAAACACAAATTTGAGGAGAAATCCTGTGAACCATTTGTTAATGGTGTCAAAAATGATAACTCATGTAACTGTTAAGGAATAAGCAATCGTTCAGTTCCAGAAACTTATCTACAGTTGCACTGTATTAAAAATAATGCCGGTGCCCTGGGAACCCACCATTCAGACCCCGAAAGCATTATACGCAAAGAAAATAGTGGTAACGACTTTGGGTGTAGGGTGAGAGTGTGCATGGGTCTGGGGGTTGAGTCCCATCGCAGGGAGGCAGTTTCTGAAGAACTGTTATTGTTTGTGATCCGCTCCATTTTATGGAAACAAGCTCCGCGGAGAGGGCTTTGATGCTCTAATTGGCGCATGCGTTCTTCCGGAGCTGGAGCTAATGGCAGGAAGCCCTGCAGTAAAAACCAACTGGTTCAGGAAATTAAAACCAAAGATTCGAAAATCAACAACACAGACAGACTCAGTGGAGTGACCCTCAAATCCTCTTGGTTAATCGGTTTGGATGAACAGATAATTATATGCGATAAAGTTAAAATGTAAACCCTGAGTCGTTCCCTTGCAGAAAAGCTCAAGAAGTAATTATGAATATCATTTTATGAACGCGTTGATAGGTGTGAGGCTGGAACACAAGAAACATTTTAAAAGAGAAGGTGGGAGAATGTCATCAGGGTGGGGCATGAGGCTGCGTGGGGAGGTGATGGAATCTACATTTTCAAATCATCTTGGCCTTCTAGGGTAAGTGGCCATTTTCCCTGAGAAATGCATCTGCTAGAACCCTACAGAGAAGGAAAGAAAATGCCTGAAGTGGGGAAACAAGTCGTTTGTGTTTCCTGCAACAGCTGGGTTAAGAAAATAAGGGAGCTGGAAGTCTTGATCCCAGCTTTTTTCATTCTCTTGCCCTCTCCTTCCTCCTTTTGCCAGGAGAAGCTGTCCACCTAGCCAGGGACTTTGGGTACGTGTGCGAAACCGAATTTCCTGCCAAAGCAGTAGCTGAATTTCTCAACCGACAACATTCCGATCCCAATGAGCAAGTGACAAGAAAAAACATGCTCCTGGCTACAAAGTAAGACATTTACCTCTTCGGGGTCTCTGTGTCTCACTGTCAAAGAGAAACATCAAAATCCTCTTTGCTCTCACTTTTGGCCTCTTTTCCTTTTGTGTTAATCAGTTTTGTTGTTGTAAACGCTGAAATTACAACACAATCTTATAAACCATGATGGAGCTTAAAGAGGAAATACGGGGAAGATTATGAGTGTGTATTTCCCTCTTTCCCCTCCCTTCTGCCCTACCTTCTCATTAAAAAAACAAAAAAAATTAGCATGTATGTGAATGGGGTATAGTGGGGATGTGAGGGAAGCTGAGTGTGGTTTTGTGACTATGTTACTTCAGGAAAACCAGAACCAAGTTCTTAAAAGAGTGGACAGACTTGCCTGTGTCAGTTTTTGTCTCTTATCACTAGCTTCTCCAGGGGCAAGGATTAAGCTAGTGGCTTGCAAAATGTTCGGGTCAGAAGCTGGCCTAGTTTCCACTCTAATCCCTTCTCCCATTTCTTGCCTTGCTTTCTTGACCTCCTCAAAAGTGCTGTACACACACAGCCCACAAGTTCTAGCCTACAGGCGAGATGTCAAATCAGTTTCAAAATGGCCCAAGTTATATTCCCATCGGTGCCTGGGCTGAATAGGCTTCTCCAGGTGGTGTGTGAAAAGAAAATGACTGTTTTGATATGTTTTCTGGAAATTAAAAGGCTTGTTTGGAAGCCCGTAATTATCAAAGTCGATGTCCCAGGAGGGCTCAGATCCAGAGGGCAGAGGCTGAGGCCTCTGGCAGGGCACTTTCTAGCCTGGGGAGACATCAACTGGCCTTGGGGGAGGCAGCCGGCCAGTACTCCCGGTTCTGCCTCCCTCCTGCGAGGCCCCCTACCCAAAGCCCCAACCCAAAGGCTGCTGCCGCCTCGGGAAGGCCCCAGCCAGTCCTGGCTTCCCAGATTCAGAGACTGAGCTACCCTTGTAGGCCTCATCGCTTGTATTTCAACTTTTCCCTCTTCTCTTAGCTTCCTAAGCACACCCACCCTCAAAGTTTTACTTAGACATTTTTTTTGGTGGCAGTGGGGGAGGGGGGGCGCGGAATGCATGGGAAAGGAGGTGGCAAGGGAGATTGAAATGTCTATTTCTGCTTCCCCAAGCAACTGAATTATCCCCGCACTTGGGTATTGGAATGCCTTTTATTTTTTAAGAGTAAAGCAATCCCGAGAAAAGTTTTGCCTTCCTTGTCCACACCCACCCTGATTTGAAGGTGAATGAGTGGAGAATTCATGCCCCCAGACCTCAGATTGCTGAGGTCGTGGTGGAAGGTCAGGGAAGAGGGTCTCTACAGTATTTTGAGCAGGACAGCTGATGGGTACCAGGCTATTGGCTGTGGAAGAGATGCTTGTGTTTCTGACTCCCTGCCTTTCCTACTCACCTTCCTTTCTCTCCTGATTGGGTTAAGTGTCTTCCTATGTCAGGGATGCCTAGTGTGAGTGAGAAATGGGGGTTAGAAATTTGGTTCAGGACTTCCCTGGCAGTCCAGTGGTTAAGATTCTGTGCTTCCACTGCAGGGGGCACCGGGTTCGATCCCTGGTGTGGAAACTAAGTCCACATGCCACAGGGCACAGCAAAGGAAAAAAAAAAAGTTTGGTGCAGCTGAGAGGTGAGAAACACACAGGTGGAAAGAGAGAGGGGGGCGTTAGTGGAAGTGTGTAAGGAGCAGGAGATGTGCGGACGGCTCCTGAGAGGTGGCTAGGTCTCCCCAGCTGTGCCCCGCACCCCTAGTCTGTCTCTGGGGCCCTGAGTCAGGTCAGCCGTCCTGCAGACAGAGCCGGTTGCAGGGAGGAAGGTCTGTCTCGATGCTGGTTGTGCTCCCACGGAGCCTCACCCCGGTCTCTCTGCCCTGCTTGTGCTGCAGACAGATCTGCAAGGAGTTCACCGACCTGCTGGCCCAGGACCGATCGCCCCTGGGGAACTCGCGGCCCAACCCCATCCTGGAGCCGGGCATCCAGAGCTGTTTGACCCACTTCAACCTCATCTCCCACGGCTTCGGCAGCCCGGCGGTGTGCGCCGCGGTTACGGCCCTGCAGAACTATCTCACCGAGGCCCTCAAGGCCATGGACAAAATGTACCTCAGCAACAACCCCAACAGCCACACGGACAACAGCGCCAAAAGCAGTGACAAAGAGGAGAAACACAGAAAGTGAGGCTCTCCGCCCGCCCCGCCCGCCCCGCCGCGCGCGCGCCCGCCCACCCGTCCACCTCCGCCTGCGCCTCCACACCCACCGCCCACCGCCGGCAGGTGACAGCGCCGGGGACCAGCGACCCTCCACTGCTGCTACTGCCGCTGCTGCCGCCGCCGCCGCTGCCGCCTTCGGTCCCGAGTCCCCGGGGCCCGGGGCCCACGCTCCAGGGCGAGAAGGGCGACCCTTCAGGCCCCGGCCCCGACCGCCCCCATGAGCATCACCTCCCCTCTGCCCCCCCCGCCCCGCGTGGAGCCTAAGAGACCCGAACAGGCCGTGAAGCCAGCAAAGAAGAGTTCTGTCCGAGTTTGTGAACCTTTTTTTTTTTTAAACCCAACAAATCAACCACAAAGACAACAAAAAAATTAAAAACTTTTTTTTTTTTTAGAAAAAAGGAACGTAAAAATTAAAAAAAAATTCTATGAGTTTCACGGGATGGAATCACCACCTTCCTTACATATTTCAGTTCAGATTGTAGCCATACTTAAAAAAAAAAAAAGGCAAAAAGGATCATGACATTTTTATCAGTATTGTGAATAAACTTGAACACACAGATACTCGAAGTTCCATGTCTTGTCTTCAGTTGTAAAAGTTTTCCCTCTTCAAGGTAAAGCGACTAACTTGAATTTTCTCTGGCAACACGATTCACAATTCTATAAGGGAATCAGTGTTCACGTCTCTGTATATATTTATTTATGTGTAATTTAATGGGAATTGTAAATATGGTGAGTCTGTTTTAAGCCTTTTTTTTTTTTATTTATCTGGTGATCTCGTTTACCTCTTGTTTAGTGGGTTTGAATCTTCCCTATTAGTTCTTCATGTGGTTCATGGTACTTATTTAGGAATTCAAGATTTGGGGGATTTTTTTTTTTTCTTCTGGGATTCATGAATTTAGCCCTGTTGTAGCATGTTAAAGACGACAATGAAACAGCTGAACAAATTTTAACAAGTAAAATAAAATTTTATAAATAATTAGTATTACATTTAGCTTTTCATTGAACTGAAAGAAAAAAAAAAAAAAAGTGATATTGGACCCTGGAAAGATTTAACTTGAGTGGTTTGATAACCGGTCTATGTTTTGTGGGGGAGAAGCAAAAAAGTTTATTTTATTCCACTGTCCTCCCTTAAAAGCATCATTTGAGCAATAAATGAGTATTGTCTTTCAACCAAGTGTTAGGGATGTTTTCCTCTCTCTCTCTCTCTTTTTGTTCAAAGAACTTCACACACTTGGGACCGCCTGGTCTCCTGTATTTTCACTGGCCATTTTGGAAGCAGTTCTAGCTGTATTGTGTTGAGTTGTGCTGGCAGTAGTTTTCATGCCTGTCAATGTATCATAGTCCTTTGTTGCCCAGATAAATAAATATTTGATACGCTTTATGTCGATTTTTTTTATTCAGTGGCTGTCTTTACCCAGGCGTATTTTTGTTCTTGGCAGTATTTTTTATTCAGTATGGTTACAGTAATTGAGTTTAACTCTCCCTTGGCAATTGCTCCTTGCAATAAGCAGCTGAACCCATTGTTTCCCTTAAGTATAATAAAAACTTACTTTCAACTTGGAGTTCAGAGCAGGGTATCATTTAGATATTCCATTGAGTCTGTATTCAGACAAATGACACAATAAAACCCAATGTATTCTTTTGGATAAAAGATTGTGTGTACTGCTCAAGGAATGACGTACTATCTTTTCCTTACTAGAAACATTAATTTTATTATTAAAAATAAAGTTATATTTTATTATGTTGACCCTTTAGGTTTTCATTTGTGTTTTGAAAACCAAAGTATAAAATCTTCAGAGCCAGACCCTAAAGAATGGCAAGGAAGATGGAGAACAAGCCAGAGGAACCTCCCCCTTGCCCCTCATAACTACTTGGGAATCTGTCTCAGAGGATAACTGAAATTTAAATTGTTGGTTCATTAGCACAAAGGAAATACCCACTTCAAAATTCACTTCACTTGCCCTGGCTTCTCAGTGGCTAAGACATGCAAATGAGCTAAAACTGGCTCTAGTTTTCTGGGAAGAGTGGCAGAAATGTACGTAAAGCAGAGACAGAGAGGGCAAATTGCCTCCCATTTGTTTTAATATTTCATTTAGAGATGAATTCATTACTGGGCTGTTCTTAGTAGCTCTTGAGGCAGCAGAGAGGACTGGGAATGTCTGTGGATTCCCAGAATCTTTTCCTCCAGCCCCCTAAATGCCCACCCACCCCTTTCAGTCACCATGTAGGCTCCTCCTAGGACCTTTAAGAAATATAAAACGTTCTCTGGGGTGGAGGAAATTGCGGGGGTGGGCTGGGGGTCCTACCCCTGCAGACCTGACTTAGCATTTAGCTTTTACCGAAAGGACTTCCTGTGTGTGAAAAATGGCGAATTCCAAGCCTGTGTAAACTGCTTTGGAAAGTCTTTGCTTTGGAAGTAAGGAGGATTTTTTTTTATGGTTTTTAAAGAAGAAAGTGGAGGTGGTTAGCTGGAAGATTCACAGGAGAGGTCATAGGGAAAGTGTCTAGGTATACATACTGGAAGGGATTCAACATTTGTTCTTCCGGTTTGACATTCTCAAGGACTAAAGAAGAAAGCATTAGACAGTGTCCATTTTGCAGCCTTTTGCTTTCTAATCTCCTTATGGAAGGCAGGGGAAAATCAATCTCGACAGACGAACGAGAGTTGGTGGAGTCTAAATTCTATTTTCCAAAGCCAGAGAATTCATAACAATGGTGGGTTTGAAAAAAAAAAAAATTCAGATGGAAAGTGTATCCTCAGCTCGCAGTGCAGCAATTGTTTTTTAAAGCGGTTATTTATTATTTCCTAGAGAGACTGGTTAACTGTAACGTAGATGTAACAGAATAATGAGGCGAATGAACCCTAACTGTACATACTCTTGACAGAAATGAAATGCACACAGCATCGTAGCAGGTGAAGTGAAGCATTGTCTATCAAGGCTGTTTTTCTTGGCTGCATCTCAGATTGTGTGGGGGATCCTGACCTCAGGCGCAAAAGCATTCACAAACAGCCATACATTGCTAGTCTTTCTCCAATGACACATAAATACTCATTCTAAAACGAAAACAATCTTATTAAATACCATTCATTCATATCTGGATTTACAGATGCTTGTTATGTTGGAAAACCTGAGCCCCATATAATCCTTGCATCCTGAGAAAGATAGAAGGAAATAGTGGGTTAGAGCACGACAAGGTCATGATAAACAATGGTTTTCAAATGCACAGAATTAGTTGTTTTTATTCTGTAGTTGGGCATTTGGAGGAACATGATATTGTCACTTTTTCTTTCTTTAAAAAAAAAAACAATGCATTTAGAGAAGCTATGCATACTTTTAAGGGGTGGGGGATCAGAAGGGTTATTATTAAAAATGACTTTTATGGCTATATGGATTTGGGCTTCTCTGTTGTGACCAATGCACCTTTTCTAAAACACTTGGTGATTACTTGACAGGTCAGGTGCTTATATACTAACAACAGTGATTCTTTTTGGATTAACTCAAGTTAGGATACACAGTTGAATGATAAGGATGCTTGCTAGGCTGTGCTAATTACCAAGACTGATTTTTATGGCAACACAAGTCTCCTTCCAGTTTGGTAGTCATCATTACCCCTTCTATTCTCCAATACCCTTTAAAAATCACAATACAATCCACTCCTCCCCAAAATCGAATATTAATATAATTTGAGTTCTTGATGGAACTACCATCAGGACTGCAATGCCCCGCAGCTGAAATAATATTTAAAATAGAAGGGATTTGACATTTGAGAAGTCAGTGGCTTGAAATACCCAGTTGTACTTAGCTAATTCAGTCCTTAACCTCTGGTTTCAAATAAATCAATTACAGTCGATTCCACTTCAGTTCAGAAGTGCACAGGGTTTTAGTTAATTGAATACATTTTATTCACTTGCTAGGAATATTCATTTATCAAAATTTCAAATTTAATGTACATTTCTTTACAACTCAGGTTGTGTTGGCTTGCACAATCAGATCAAATTTGCCCTGGTTTCCCCAAATCCTGCTTAAAATCTAAATTTGACCACTCTTTACAAAACAATGTCTCCCCCTTCCTTTCTCAATCAAAAGTAAACGCATCATAATTCCAGGTCAGGTAGGAGAGTTGCTTTCCTCTTCACAAAGAAAAAAAAAAAAAAACTCATCTGTGGTCATCAGCCTTGTGTTAAGTTTAAATAGGTTAAGAACAGAACTGGATTAATTAAGTTTTTAAAAAAGTATTGACCTGAAATTGAAAAAAAAAAATTACGCATGGTTTCCATTAGAGCTCAACTTTACTGCAGCTGACAGGTATGACAGCATTTTGTGGTCTTAAAGCCACAGGCCCCTTTTCTTAACCCTCTCCCTTCCTCTGTGCCCCCCCTCCGGCTTTGGGAGAAGTGCTTGAATAAATAGAGAATTGTTAACTGAAAGCAATGAGGTTAAATGTGCCCAAATGAAGTTGTGCTTTAAACAGATATTGATGTATGCAGTGCTTTATATTTATTGTTTGTAGCATCCTGCTGGCAGCAGTTTACTGTTTGGAAAGGAAAGGGGTTAATTAGCGTCATTATCAATCACTAATGCTTGCCTAACGTGTCCAAAGAATAATCAAGTTAGAGGACGGCATGGAGCCAACAGCTGCTTCATCCCAGTTACAGATCCCCTCCTAAGCCACTCACTTGTGGGGTCGGGGGGAGGTGAAGTGAGGGGAAGAATCCTCATGGCTTTGGTAAAAGGGCTATAAAAATCGGGTCAACTCACTAGAGATCCAAGAGGCAGAAAGGACAACATAAATAACCAGCGTTTTCATTCTCTGAGTTACAGGTGCAGAGATGGGAGCATCCTGAGGCAAGAGCACAGATATTTGTCCTTTCATTTGTCTGATTATCCAAGTTGGGCATTTGAAGAAAAGCATCCCTGTTTCCCTTTCGTTTAGTGCTGTGTGGTAAAAAGAAATCTAAAAATGCAAGGAGAGAAGAAATAACCCACACACGCCACGGACAAACTTCCATCTCCTAGCATCACCCACCCGCCCGTGTCAGAGGGACAAACCCACAGAGCACAGCAGGTACCAGTGGTTCTCACACCCCGGCATCACTGCTTACGATGCTTAGGGATATCTTTCCTTGTCCATTTTAATGAACAGTTCTTCTTTATATTAAACATGGTTGCTATGCAGGTATGCCATCTCAGCTTTCCATTGTTTTATTACGATGATACTGCCCTCTTTGTGACACACCGTGGGAGGGAAACTGAGAAAGTCTACCCTGAAATGGGTTTCTCTTGGAAGCTTCTCTTTAGAAACATTATTTGCCAAGTTAACCATGAGTTAAGAGCTAAAGCCTCCATTAATGATCAGAGTTGACTCCACTGTTTTTCTGAAGGCAGGAATGAAGTAGTCTGAAGTGGATTATTTACAAACAGAGAGCAATTTGTGTGATTCAAGAGAACTATGATTCCTGTCTGCAAAAGCAGAGCCCAAACTCATCCTTGCCCCTACGGACATAGATGAGAAACATTCGCAATCAAATCAGGAATGTTAAGTCCTTCCCCAAAGAAGTAATTGGTGTTTCCCATGGAACTATAGTATCAGAGTATATCCCATGGTGATCATCAGAGTGAGGAGAGAAAAGGACATTGGAATGGAAAATTGTGTAGTTCATGTATATGGGAAGGTCTTGAATTTAAAAAACATTCTGTTCCTTAGGATCATGACTGAGAAAAAGAAAGGAGGGAATAAAAGATCTGAGGCTATACCTGGGACCCCTATAATTAAGCTTTAAATGTTATTCACGTGTAAAACTACTTTTCCCCCCTCTTTGATGCCTGAAAGGATGATGTCGAACCATCTTTGCTTTCACAGAGAGTTATTTTTTAGCAAAAGGGCAACACTGAGCATATTGCTGGAAAAATCTATGTTAGAGAAGAAAGAAACTCAGGGTAGAGGGCCTTTCTATGTACAGATACATATATTTCTCTCTTTCTTTCTCTCCCTCTCTCCATCCTTCCTTCCTTCCCAACTTCCTCTCTCCCCGTACCCCTTTCTTCTTTTTCTCTCTGTATCTATCTCTTTGTAACTACACAATAAATTTAATGTCTTTGGGGGAGCTTGGTAGACTTAGGTTGGTCTTCCACACCAACATCCATTTAGAAGTGGGAATATTTTCAACAGCAGGTCAGGGATTTTTCTCAGAGTGGCCCAATTCCAGGCTATGCTTTTTTTGGTGTGTGATTTTTTTTTATGGAAACAAAGATTCTATCTGCTAAATTTCAGTAACAAGCCCTCAAACTGAAGGTGGAGTCTCATGGTCCAGCCTCTGCCCATCACAACTCCCTCTGTTGGGTGTCCATTAGGACTCTTGACTTTTGCAAGTGGAAAGACCCCGGCCCTGGGTTTCCTCTGGACCCACATGTCTCCAATCTCTCTCTCTCACGAACTGTTCTGGCTCATCACCCTTTTAAAATCCAGCGTATCTTGGGGAAATGTACACACATATGTATACAAATTTATTTACATTCATATCTGAGGTGTTTGGTCAACCTAAAGTTAACTATCATAGCTTGAAAGAATTTTTCCTGAGGCACAGAGTTAATGCCAGGATCGAATTTCCGTTTTGCCTTGTCAGCTACCAAATCCTGTGTCAGGATCCACCTCCCCACCCCATCTTCTTTTGGAGCCCCCAGGTCTGGGCTGAGCCTTTGTCCCCAGCATGGAGTCGGCCTCCAGCGCCAGATCTCAGCTCCAGGCTCCAGGCTCCCGCCCGGAGGAGACTAGGACGGTCCGTACCCCATCGGCGCCGGCCCGGGAGCCTTCTTAGCTCAATTTCCAGGGAAAAAAAAAAAATCCCTCCGCGCGCCCCCTCGGATGAAAAGCAACTTGCTGCTTGATTTTGGGGTCTGGAGTAGGAGGCGGGAGGCGAGGCGGCGAAGGTTGGGTTGGGGGCCAGGAGGCTCGAGCCCACCTAGAGTGGTCGGAGGCGGGGGTGGGGGGCACAGGAGGCCGGGGAAGGGTGTGGGCGGCCTGGGGGGCGGCCCGCGAGCCCTCCTCCGGGTTAGACCCAATTAAACTGCAATAAAACCCCGAGATGGAGGTTTGGGACTTGCCAGCTTCCCTTTTGCGCTCGCCGGTGCAGTGAGCGAGAGCTGGGAGGCTCCAGGTCAGAGTTTTCAGGGCCTTTTTCACGGGAATGGCGCTTTAATTAATGATTGGAGGCGAGATCTGGGCAACTTTCTTGCTTCACGACTCCCAAGGCGGCGCAAAATTTCAGACTCCCGGGCCCGGGTCTCTAAACTGATCAGAGCGGCGTGGGCCTTCGACTTGGGGACCCACATCTTCCCTCTCCCACCAGGCCTCCCCGAGCTGTCCACCTTCAACCCATCTCGGCAGAGCTGTGACTGTCCGACCTCTCCCCCAGGCTTCCCTTTCACCGAGAAGACCGAGACCTCGCCTGGACCCGCGCCGCCCGCCCACAGCAGGACAATGACCATTAGCCATCTGAATCTTTACAAACTCATTAAGACCTTGTTTGGTTGCGACAATTCAGTTGACCTTCCAATACCCGTTTGAGCCAGCATCCCAGACCAGAGACTATTTTAGGAATGGGAGGTTCTATGGAGGACCACTTATGTGACCCTCGTCCCCCTCTCCCCGACAACGCCCCGGGTCTCCGCACCCAACAGGGATCGCCCATTAGGATGACCTCAGATGAAAGCCTTGGGTGCTGATCCTCGCCAATCCCAGGCCCATTTGCTCCTCCGTTTCCCCTCTTCCCTGCCCTCTGCCTCCCTCCTCCCCCTCCCTCCTCTCAACACTCACCCTCCTCCCTCCTCCTCCCTTTGTAAAAATGCGCTCTGACTTTTGGGGCGGGGGCGGGGAGGCTGGCTGGGCTGGGTTGGGGAGGGGGGCTTCGCAGATAGTTGATATTCCGGGTCCAGCAGCTCTCCGCGCTCCCATTCTCTAAGCTCAGCCGGGGGGAAGTGTCGCCCCGGGCCAAACATATGCTTCTTTCCAGCGCGCTAATCCACCTTCAGCGTGGAGGCATAATTGCTCGAGTGTCCATGGATTCGCGGCGCTTTGTCCCTCGCTGGCTCCCATCAGCCCTGGCACACGCCATTTCAATCAAATCTTTTCAGAAAACTGTCTCCTTTTATCAAGTCCCAGCCCCTGCGAACGACCGGAGCATTTAACAAAACACCCTCGGTGTTCCGCCCGCCTCCCTCGGCCCTGGCGGAGCTGGGAGCTGAGATTATTGCAACAACTTTTCATTGAGTTCAGCCTCTGAGAAGGGAGAGAGAGAGAGAAAGGGAGCAGAAGAGGACAGAAGAGAACAACAACAAAAAAGCAACATCAGCATCCTAGACACACACATGTCTTTTTCTAAAGCCCTTGGTCCTTGGTGTCAGGTGTATTGGAAAGGAAAGGTCAGAGGTCACCCTCAAAGTGAAAACATGCTTCATCTGTTAAATTTTTCTTTGGAATTACAGAAATCAAGTATTCCAGCAGTCCAGTGGGTTAAAAAGATGGGCAGAAACAGGCTTAGAAAAACGGTCAGAGAAGAGGGAAGGACAATGTCTGAAGGATGTTTTTGATAGTCTCTTTCTCAAAAAACTCTCACAAAAAATCCCTCGCGTTGAACCCCACGTAATATCCCCTCTTTCTTTTGTTGCCAACGAAGGGGACAAATGGAAGTTGAATTTGAAGATCTCTGTCTTTATGATAGTACTCTCTGGGTAAATATGCAAGTCTTTCACACTCCTGATTTAATATCTTGACTGGATTCCCAGCTTCAGGAGAAAAAAGAAAAGAGAGAACGAGAGATTGAAAAGATGAACTCTGGATAAGACCCTACAAGGAGATCTTTAAAATATTTGTGACGCTATAGAAAAAAGTAATGAACCCAGATACAAAAGACGAAGCACCAGCTTTGATTTTGTGTAGCAATTATTATGCAAATATACACAAACAGAAGAGGTTGTAGTTCTATTACAGGAACACAGCTTTGCTGCTTGTTTGTAAAATGAGAACCTCAGAGTAATGAACAGTGTTCTTCAAATCCAGAATTACCCCATGTTGAGACTGATTTCAAGGACTTAGGTAATTTTCTTCTGCAGCTATTTATTTCCTGATGATGGAGGAGAAGAAAGGCAATGTGGTTGAGCATGACCATTTGCTCTACAGTCTTAGAATACAGCAGGCCTTTATGGTTTAAAATTCCATGGGGTGTTCTGGTGACTTCCCTCACTCCTCACAAGTCCAAGCTAAGGAAACTATGAAAGGCTTGCAAGTGATAAGGTCTTCCTTGATCACACAGACTCCACAATGACAATCCCAGTAGCCATGGTCCAGTTTCAAAGTCAGATGAAATCTTTGATGTCCTCTCCATTAACCAAGTGGATGAGCCAAATTTGCTGTGAATGCCAAGGTGTCTAAGTCAGACCTCCATGCCCACAGTTTGAATAGGTGATTGCAAATGTAAGGCTTGAAGTCCTCTAAAAATGTCCAGGCTGTGAGATAGGAAGGGGTCGGATTTAAAGGGGAAGGCTGTCCCAATTCATCCTGGAAACTGGGAAATTTCTTAGCTAAATCTTGAGAACTAGAAATTACTTTGTTATGAATATGAAACACTAAAGGATGGTGGAAATCTTTCAAAATTTAAACCATGAGGATCGTCAGAGGGAAAAAGAGAGTGAGTTTTCAGTTTTTATTCAATTGCATACATTATGATCTTTTTGTAGTTATAAAACAAAAGAAATGCACAGTAACATCAAGTCTTCCTCCAATTCTCTTTTCATCTCTATGGTGAGGTTGGGGGTGGCGAGGGGGCCAGAGGGGAATTCAGAAGGAAGTAGTCATCTTGGAAAGGAGAGAGAAGTTAAAAACCATGATGGCAGGGACTGTAAGAACCCTCCAGTGGGGAAGACCAGGCTCAGTAAACATAGTTGTTACATAATCTCTCAATTTCTCATCACTCCCTCCATGGTCAGTTGAATGGGCTCCAGAAAAGAATGTGTTTTCTGGAATATTAGGGAATATGGTAGTGAAGAGTTCTAACCTTGAGGCTATTTCTCCAAGTTAAAATGGTCTTGAAGATTCCCATTAAGCTCGAAGGTTGGGAACTGGGTGGGTTTCTCCTCTTACATTATGAGACATAAGCGGGTGGCTCCTGAAACAACGTGGGATGAGGGAGACTGATTATGGGGAAATGATGAATTGCAGGGGGCTTCTAACCATCCCCCGGGGACTCCGCCTAAAAAAGTTCCAGGAACAACTGAATAAAGTTCTGATGAGAGAAATCTAAAATTAAACCAATCCTTTAATAAGGAGACCATTCTTAGGGGGACTTTTCATTTTATTTTCACGTGAAGAGATATTGATCTCACCCAACAGCACTGACACCACTGCTGTCTAGCTCTGTTTCAAGGCTGAGAAGCATCTTGCTGGGTTAGTTCAGGAAAGCCGGGGAGAGCTGACAGGGATGCTTGGACTGGTCATGCCCCTTGAGGCTCCAGAAAAGCCGTGTGTCCCTCAGCGACATGGCTTAGACGGAGAAGAATCCGCCTGCTTGTTTCTGAAGGGGCTTTTTGCTACTAACTCCACCAGGAGGTCTGAGGGAGAAGCCTGGAGCAGAGAGGTGGCTCAGATAATGGTGGGGTTGGGAAATTCCTCCCAGCCCTTGGAAGTCAAGAGAGTTAAGTCACTGGTCTGAGTGCAGAGCTAGAGCTACTTAGAGAAACTATCTCAGTGGGTGTTAATAAGTATGGAGAAAGTCCTAAGAAAAGGTAGCAAGAAGAGTTCCTTCAAGAAGCAAACAGGAGTTCAGAGCATCCTCCTGAATCCCTCTTCCTCCCTACCTTCCCCTCCCTCCTCATGGAATATTTTGGCTGAACTTTGTGTTCCTTTGTATTTCTCCCCTTTGCCGAGAAAACCTTAAGAACCTTCTACTAGGTTTAGATTTAACCACAACCCTTACTGAATCTGGCTTATGAAAACCAGACTTCTCTATGAGACGGGTCTTCTGGCAGCAATTAGTCTGACTTTTCTTTAACAAAATTCTTTGTAATGCCATTCAGAAAACCATTCGGTAGGAGTTTGTGGCTGGGAGTGTGTGTGTGTGTGTGTGTGAGTGTGTGTGTGTGTGTGTGTGTGTATGGGAGGGGTCGCTGGGGTGGGGGATGGTGTTACAGAAGGCCAATTTGTCTGATTTGGTGGAAAAAGAATCCCAATATTAGCACATTAACTTTGGGAGCTGTGAAATATTTAATTAGTGCACTGGTTGGGATCCTATTAAAACTGGCTCTATTTCTGAAGACGGCCCTGAAAATCTGCATCTTCCTTTCCTGTGTGCCGAGTAGAAAACGGCATGGCCATCTTTCTTTGGAGCTGAATTATTTCAGTTTACCAAAGCAATTTATCTTTAAAAGCAGCCTTGTCTGGAACAAATGAAAGAAAAGATCCATGAGTAAATATTCCCATCTAGAAGATTCTATGGGTGGACAAGAGAAGAGAGTGCTTGGGTCCAGGGAAGAATGGTCTGCCTCCATCCCAGCAGTGACTTCCCTGTGTCTGACCGATGGATAGTCACACAGTCCTAGAAACGCCCTCCTATTGGCCTCCTCCCCTACATGTATTTAAGAATCTAACCCCATTACACACATCCACACACACACACACACACACACACACACACCAAACAAGAGATCTATTCATCCAGTCTGCAAAGCCACCTCTCTTCTCCTGGTTATGCAAATTCTAAATTGAATCAAGGGGCTACAGCGTTCAGCCCATTGCTGAAATATGATAGAGAAAAAAAAAAAAGTTGGGTGTTCCAAGGAAATTGATTCCAACAGTTCATTTTCAGTTGGGGTGGACGTCTGTGTGTCTGGAGGTGGAGACACAAATCCATCTTGTTGAAGTTGTGGCTGCCAAGCTGGGAAGCGGCTCACAGATTTTGACCCACACCTCCCGCACTCCCCCTCCGGCCCCACCCCAGGGAGGGGGATAAATAAGATTTTGCGTCACTTAAGATGTAATGAGGACAACTCTGGGGAGCCTGTCGTGGGGGTGGGGGGGGGTGGGGAAGGACTTTGGTGTGAACTCTCTGGCATCACGGTTTCCTCGCCGTTGACAGGACCGAGGTCCAAAGGGCCGGTTCAATTGCGAATCGGTTCCAGCCGGGGAAGCGGTCAGCTCCTGCCTGCATCCTGCCGGGAGGAGGGGAAGGTGGTGGAGACTGCCGGAGGAGAGCCCTCTGAGAGCAAACACGCGCTCCCTGTCCCCTTCGGACCTGGGGGCGCTGGGACCTTCCAAAGAGAGGACAGGGTCTTCTTTAAAACTAGCGGCCACCCTGGGCATTCCTTCTCTCCAGGCCTCCGGAGTCGTGGACACGGCTCACTCGCGGGCAGCCAGGCTGCGCTCCAGACCTCAGTTTCCCTGACGCGCGGACCAAGCCGGGAAGTTTCCGAGGGGGCCGGGGACACGTGTGCTTCGGTAAATCGAAGTGGGACCGGTAAGAGGAAAGGGGTCAGCCTCTTCCCCGTAGTCCAAGGCAGGGTTCCCCATGCACGGGACCCCCGGGCCCCAGTAACCCAATCCCAAGCCCCAAACAATAAAGGCAGGGCCCGGCGCTGGTTCTCCGCCACCATCTCCATCTTGAGCACCGTTAAAAAAAAAAAAAAAATCCAATCTTTCTACACACCCAATACATCATTTCAATAAGAATGACTTCACTTTAATAAAGATTTAATACGTTAAATCTGTCTTGTCGCTGATCGATGCTGCTTTGTCTTGAAAACGATTTGGGTTTTCCTGATCCAGGATTCTGGGGCCAAGGCTGTAATTCAGAGTCGGGGTTGTTATTATTGTTGGGTAACACTACCCAAGGAGGAGAAGCCCCGCGTGCGCGATGACACACACGCGCGCTCGCACACTTGGAGGCCCCGCTGGCATTTTCTCCTTGGGCTTCTCCAGCGTGGAAACCTGGAAAGCTTTTCTCGAACTGCCCGGGACGTGGGGGGAAGGGGAACAGCGAGGGGAGGGGGCGCGCGGGCCGAGCGTCTGTCGGAGAATCATTTGCCCTGAATCACAAATTTTCACGGCTTAAAAAGAAAAGGTAAAGCTAATGTCTGGCTCAATTAATAAACATGGTAATTTCACACCCGGAGAAGGACATAATTTCATCCGAGCGCTATCGGCGCCATCACAAAGGGTCAAGGCGCAGCTGCGGCGAACCCGGGTCATTACGGAGTCGCTGAGCGGCTCCCGCGCCCCGGCCCAGCGCGCGCCTCGAGGCGAAGGATGGCTGCTGGCGAGGCCGGGGCGTCCCCCGATAAAGGACTTACCCACCGTGCGGGAAATGGAGCCGCTTTCAGACCGGGAGTAATCAGCTCGCAGACGTAGAGCCCGCCCCGGCCCTCCCCCACCCCCACGTTTACTTTTCAAAAATCAAAGACGAAACAAGCCAACACCCGCTCTCCACCACCTCCAGTCTTTTTCTCTTCTCCAGTCCTTTTAAGAAGAAATCCACCACCAATACAATATAGAGACACACACCTACATATGTTTATTTTTTTAAAGAGGTTGTCTTTTGATTCGTTGTCAATAGAAGCTATTGTATCTGTAAATTTCAGGACAGTTGCAGTTGACAAATTTGTGGTGTCAAGATTTGGGGCCAGGAGCTGGGAGACAAGATATTAGCTTCAATCTCATAATCTCTTAATCACATTACACTTTAAGTGAGCATGTGTAATTTCACCCATCAATGATTAATTTAAGCGTTTGGAGCACAATGACTTGTCTCACACACAAATACTGACTGGAGCATTGTTTGCTAGAAAGAAACCCTGAGATTTAGGAAAAAGAACCTATCTTGTCCGTTCCATTGCGAGTCCCACTTTGGAATCAAAATGCATCTGTAATCGAGACCCTTAGGGCCCGTCTTCTCAAAGGATGAAGCCCCAGAGGCAAGTCCCCCCGAGTCACGGGGAGAGGGGGGCGCCCCTCCTCCCTTCTCTGGGTTTAGATTTTTAAGCAGATCTTCAAAGCTCAGATAAATGCCCATTAAATAGCCACATGCAAATAGGATGGAGCCGGGCAGCTAAACACACAAAGCCCATCTCACATGAAACAAAGCATGATTGATGGCAACCCGGATGCTCGTGTGTTTGGAAAAAAAATTATCCTTGTCCAGTCTCCCAGGTGTCTAAATTATTGAAGAGCGATGTACATATTTCAACGGAAGAAGGTGGCCGAGGTTAGGGATCGGCGGTCCTCGCCGCCCAAGCCACTGTGCGGTGTATTTGGGTCTGGGGAGACTTCCGTGCAAAGAATTTTAACACCTTCTTCTCTGGGCGGCCAAGGAGGCAGCGCTAACCTGACAGCTCTCGGGTAAATGGTTAGAATGGATCGCTCTCCTCGGCCGGGGACCTACTCGCCGGCCTAGGGCAGCGGGTCCCTCCTCAAGGCTGACGGCTGCGCACCGCGTGCTACGCAGGCCTCAGAGCGCGGTGGGCAGGGCAGGGCCGCGGTACCCATCCAGGCCAGCCGCTTCGCCGCCGAGCTGAGCCCTGAGGTCCGACTCCGCGGGCAGAGCCCAGGGAGGCTCTCACGAAGGCAGCTCTTTGTTCTGGCACTTTCAGGGCCTCGGATGGATGCACCTCTGGGGACGCGCGAGGGGTCGCCCCGTCGGGTGGGGGTGGGGGGGGGTTGGGATAGGACCCTGCAGGTCTGGCTCGGAGCAGAGGGGCAAGGGTAGCGGCTCTTACTGCTGGGCCCCATCGGCCACTGGTGATGGAGGAGGGTTACTAAAGCAGGTAAATACGGGGAAATAGAACTTTCCAGAATTTCATGTCAAGTCTAAGAACGGAATATTTGAATATAGGCAAGCATCTTTGTGTATCTCCTCCCCTCCCTCTCTCCCACACTTTCCTCTCTCCTCTTTCTTGTTTGTTAGCTTTCTAAATTAACCCCCACCCCCCGCCCCAGTCCGGTTCAACTCTCCAGCTCGTCTCTGTTTTTCTATCTTCTTTTTCTCTTCTCTCCCTTTCCTCCCTGCCTCTGTCGTCTAGTTTATAAACATGCCGAAGAGAGAGAGAAAGAGCCTCAGCGATTCCTGTAGAGAAAGGGGTCTGGCTTTTGGGGATTGGCCTTCGCGGCCTCTGGTCACCTAGGGAGCCCCAGGCGCCCCCTTCTCCGCTGGTGGGAAGGAGAGGCAGTGGGCCGTCCGTCCTCTGCATAGGCAGAAGCCTCTACTTCCCACGCATCGAATCCTAACCCCAAACTTGCATCCATTTCGCTGCTCGAATCAGGCTCGGCGGATTCATAATAGCGACGACAAAGAGTAATTACATATTAGAAAACAAAACAATAATTACACCACCAAGTCACACACACCAGTCAGCGAAGCACAGTCGCCAGGGTTGAAAACAGCCAAGCCCGCGGCGCCGGCAGCTGACTCAGCAAATCCGAGAAGCTCCGGGACCCGGTCCACACCGGCCCTGCGACCGCCTCTCCCGAGGCCGGACAGCCGGGTCGCCCCTGCCCCTGTCCGGGTCACCTGCTGACCGCTCTTAGAGGCCTTCCTTCATCAGATCTGATTTGGGAGCCGTCTGGCAGAAAAACATCTCACGGACCAAATAATCGATTTCCTGGAGAGTAGGGTATTGTTTTTGCATCAAGGTAGACACACAGATTCTTGAGTTTGAACCACTGTTTCCCATTTTTACCCTTAGAGCACAGCAAGGCGGTGCTCACGTGTTCATTTCCCCCAGCACCTGTCACCTGGCTCCGGGGTCACTTGGCTGCGCCCTCAGGCCGCAGCGTCTTGGGGTCTCCGCTTTATTCCCCCAAGCGTCAAGGCCGCCTAGGACTTTTGACTTCTTTCCCCGGGGCCCACAGGCGGGTTATTGGGCCCAGCTTGGGACCGAGCGCCTCCCTAACCAAGGCCTTTCGCGATTGCTGCTGAATACCCCGCTTCCCGGCCCCACGGGAGGTCCCTCTTTCCGGCAGGGCTGCCCCCCGCCCCCCGGCCCTCTGCCGGGGCTCCCGCGCGCCTGCTGGTTCGCCCCAGGGGGCCCAGGCCAGGAGGGTGGGTGAGGGAAAGGGGGGAGGGGTGGCGGCTGGGGGGATGGAAGCGTCGCCTGCGGCCGGGCGGAGATGTGCCGAAGTCCCCGCGGCCCGCTGCGCACCGAGGCCGGCTCGGCCTGCAGTCGGGGGCGGGGGGCGGTAATGATGCGGAGGACGGCAGAAACGCCTGCTCCCTGAGCCCAAAAGACGGTGGCTAGAAGATGCAACTAAGCTTGAAAGGCCGAGAAAGGCTTGAAAAAGACGGAGGTTGCTCCCCCCCTCCCCACCCCCCAGCTGGGTCTCTGCTCCCACTTCGCCAGGCCTACGTTGGAGCTTCCAGGGAGAGGCGGCTTGGGTGGGGGCCGTCGAAGGGCGAGAGCCGAGCTGGGGACTGTCCTTGCCAGGCGCCGGGATGCCGAGCACCTCGGTCTGGGAGAAAGCCTGGAGCAGCCTCTTAGGCCCGGGTGGGAGCAGCCCCCGAGGCCCAGGAACCACCGCACGCGCCCCTTCGCGGGCCACACCACCCCGCTCCTCTACAGCGCAGGCGACAGAGGGGTCCGACCGGGCCGCGGGCCAAGGGCACAGCGACCCAGAGTGGCCGCCAGGGACTGAGGGCAATCTGAGCCGGGCTGAAGCCCGCGCGGGGCCTGCGCTCGGTCTAGCGCCCTCTATAGCTCCCACGAGCCCCACCGAGTGTGGACCGCTCTCCTTTCATCCCCCAGGGCTCCGGGAAGGACAAAGGACCTATTAAAAAAAAAAAAATCCAACAACAACAAAAAAATATCAACTTGACCCCCAAAAGAACACTGTTTAATGAGGTGGAAAATTCTTCCACACAAATTGCTTTTTCTACTACTTTATGAGAGTTCATAAATGTTAATGAAATCCAGTTACCAAAAAGTAACATACATCATTGCAGCCGAAGGGAGGCAGAGGAAGGAAGGTGGTGGTTAACGTACAGTTATAATTAAAATAACAGCAGCGGCAGCAACAATGCGGCCTATGGCTCCTGTGGTCAGAGGTCCGGTCCAGCGGTCCGGCCTCGCGCCCCTGTATCCCATCTGGCTTGGCCATTGGTGTTTCTCTGGACAGGGAGAGCCGCTTCGGCATAAGGAACACAGCCAAAAACTAGAGGCGCACAAACAGGTGGAGCAGAATGAAAATAAAACCAGCGCCTCTGTTCCTTTTCTTTTGCAACTGAATGCTTGTTACTGACTCAGATGTCCTCAAACTTCGTGCTGAAAATCGAACCCAGAGGAGAGAGGCCAGGCAAGTTTATCATCTTCCACCCCCAGGGGACCTCATTGCTTTTCTCTTCCTCTTTTCGCTGCAGACTGTAAGCTCCTAGAGGGTAAGCTCCTAGAGCCAGCGATCTTATTCTGCTATTTCTGCCCTGAGCATCCAGCCCAGTGTTTGGTACATGGCAGGTGTTTAATAGGTATGTTCTGAGTAAGTGAATGAGCGGATGGACCAGTAACAGAAAGTTAAATAACTCAATGGATAATCTACTTGATGACATCTGAGATGCTCAAGCACTCGATAGTTTCAACATTCAACACACATTTCTTTCTGATAACTTACTACACGAGGGAACTGTTCTTGGCCCTGGAGACACAGCAAAACTAACAAGACAGACCATAATCCCTCCACTCAGGAAGCTTACGTTTGATTTGGGATGTTTTTGTAGGTGTGTTGTTTCACACGGCTGGACAAATGGTCTCCTATCTAACTTTGGAAAAATACTTTAATTTCTACCTTCCAGATTCTTCCTTATTAAATGGAATTTCGGAGATAAGAGGTCAACTGCTGAAATTCATTATATAAATGATATGTCCTTCCCCCCTCCCCCAGCCTTATTGCTACATGATTGACATATAGGAGTTGTATATATTTAAGGTGTACAACTTGATGTTTTTATATAGGGTACATTGTGAAATGATAACCACATGCAAGCTAATTTACGTATCTATCATCTCACATTGTTACCTTTTTATTTTTATTTTTGGTGACAATACTTAAGACCTACACTTTGAGCAAATTTCAGGTATGCAATTGAGTGTTGTTACCTGTAGTCAGCATGCTGTACATTAGATCTCCAGTCTGTTCATCTTGCCTAATTGAAACTCTGTATCCTTTAGCTAACATCTCTTCCTCCCTCTCTGCTGTTCACCCAGCCCTTCATCCTGAAGCCTGTTTTCCCCCAACCCCTCTCCCCAGCCTCTGGCAACCACCATTCAGCTCTCTGCTTCTATGAGTTCAAGTATTTCTTGTTGTTGTTTAGTTGCTAAGTTGTGTCGAACTCTTGTGACCCCCATGGACTATAGCCCCCCAGGCTCCTCTGATCATGGGATTTCCCAGGCAAGAATACTGGAGAGGGTTGCCATTTCCTACTCCAGGAGATCTTCCTGACCCAGTGATTGAACCTGCATCTCCTTCATTGGCAGGTGGATTCTTTACCCCTGAGCCACCAGAGAAGCCCTCAACTATTTTAAATTCCACTTATAAGTGAGCCCTTGCAGTATCTGTCTTTCTGTGTCTGGCTTAGCATAATGTTCTCCGGGTTCATCCACGTTATCCTAAATGGCAAGATTTCCTTCTTTTAAGGCTGAATAATATACACAATATTTTAAAGGATATGTTTTGAAAGTGCATGTTTTATATTCCTTTAATGCGATTGTTTTCTCTTCTGGCTTTATTTCTGATGGATAAAACTGTTTTTTTTTTGTTTGTAAATACTTAGGAGAATTTGAATGTTTTCCTGTTCCCTTTGAGAGCTGCTGAAATCAAGTCATTTTGGCTTTGCATCCATTGCTTAATATTTTGTGGACTGTAAATATGAGTACCAATACTAATAACTCTACTTTTTTAAGCCCTTATTTTTTGCCAGTTACTGTGCTTGGTGCCTTATTGGCATTACCTCATTCAAACTGTCAAAAACCCTTTGAGATAAGTTCTATGGTCAGTGTTTTATTTTTAAAATGGGGAACCAAGGTTGAGAGAAGGTAAGTACTGAATCTGGTAAGTACTGCCAGGTAAGTACCTGGCAATGCCTGATCTGGAACCCTTGGCACTAGAAGGGAGAACACACCATAGAGCTTCCAGCCATTGTGATCAAGGGCAACTTATTTGCCCGCAGCTTGCTTATCCATCTAAGGTCCGGCTAGTCAAGGCTATGGTTTTTCCAGTAGTCGTGTATGGATGTGAGAGTTGGACCATAAAGAAAGCTGAGTGCCGAAGAATTGATGCTTTGGAACTGTGGTGTTGGAGAAGACTCTTGAGAGTCCCTTGGACTGCAAGGAGATCCAACCAGTCCATCCTAAAGGAGATCAGTCCTGGGTGTTCATTGGAAGGAATGATGCTGAAACTGAAACTCCAATACTTTAGCCACTTGATATGAAGAACTGACTCCTTGGAAAAGACCCTGATGCTGGGAAAGATTGAAGATGGGAGGAGAAGGGGACGACAGAGGATGAGATGGTTGGAAGGCATCACCGACTCAATGGACATGAGTTTGAGTAAACTCCGGGAGTTGGTGATGGACAGGGAGGCCTGGCGTGCTGCAGTCCATGGGGTTGCAAAGAGTCGGACACGAATGAGCGACTGAACTTCTCATCTATAAAATGGAGCCAATACCTGTCTGCTCTATATTGTTCACAGTGTGGTGAAGATAAAATTTAAAAGCACTGTGAAAATGTTAAAACATTGCATGAGTATACCGTGGCTTTTGGTTGTTATCACTCTATGCTGTTCCTGATCTATAACAGCTGCTGCTGCTGCTGCTAAGTCACTTCAGTCGTATCCGACTCTGTGTGACCCCATAGAGGGCAGCCCAGCAGGCTCCCCTGTCCCTGGGATTCTCCAGGCAAGAACACTGGAGTGGGTTGCCATTTCCTTCTCCAATGCATGAAAGTGAAAAGTGAAAGGAAAGTCGCTCAGTCGTGTCCGACTTTTCACGACCCCGTGGGATGCAGCCTACCAGGCTCCTCTGTCCATGGGATTTTCCACGAGAGAGTACTGGAGTGAGGTGCCATCGCCTTCTCCCTATAACAGTTAGTACCTCCAATAAGGTGCTCTGCAGCAGCAGTCACTGAAATTGATGGAACTTTGGCTGAGCGATTGTTTGGGGATTGCAGGCGGTGATGGATCTGGTGGGGATGGGGTAGCACATTTAATGTACTGGTTAAGTAGAGAAAACACTACGGAGATGACTCGGCTCTTCCTGATGAGTCTTGCTGCATCCTGGGGGATCTCAGGGTCTGGCAGGAAGGGGTCTGAGGCCCCCCACCCACCCTCCACAGTCTTCCCTAGGGACATCCTTCCTCCTAATTGCAGGGTTCCCTGCTCCTCCTTGCCTGTGCCATCGGCCCTGTCGTTGGCCATCACTCTTCGAGCCGGTCCAGCACGACAGTGAGAAAGGTTAAGTGTTCGTTTCGGTGAGTAAATTTGCAGTGCTGCCTGGAGACAACATAATTGCTACTTCCCACATCTTATTGTGACGGTAGAGAAACGGCCACAAAGACATCAAACGAACATCAAGTGTCTGGCACTGCCTATCGCACCTGTCATCCTCCACAGAGTGGGCAAGACCTTGTGGGTGTTTGAAAACCTTTAGCACCTTTTCACAGGAGTCCCTTGTCTGGGGTGACACCTGGAGATGTCTTTACTGTTGGAAACTTGGGTCAGCTAGTCGAGGCACAAAGAGGCAAAGCTGTGAAGGACATACTAGCTTCTTAATACTGGAGAAGGCGATGGCACCCACTCCAGTACTCTTGCCTGGAAAATCCCATGGACGGAGGAGCCTGCTAGGCTGCAGTCCATGGGGTCGAGAAGAGCGACCCGACTGAGCGACTGAGCAACTTCACTTTCACTTTTCACTTTCCTGCATTGGAGAAGGAAATGGCAACCCACTCCAGTGTTCTTGCCTGGAGAATCCCAGGGACAGGGGAGCCTGCTGGGCTGCCGTCTATGGGGTCGCACAGAGTCAGACACGACTGAAGCAACTTAGTAGCAGCAGCAGCAGCAGCTTCTTAATGGTTTTAGTAACCAGCTTCCCTGGTGGCTCAGGTGATTAAGAACCTGGCTGGAATGCAGGACACCTGTGTTTGATTCCTGGGTCAGTAAGATCCTCTGGAGAAGGGCATGGCAACCCATTCCAGTATTCTTGCCTGGAGAATCCCATGGACAGAGGAGCCTGACGTGCCCCAGTCCATGGGATTACAAAGAGTCAGACATGACTGAGCAGCTAACCCTTTCACAACCAGTCTTTATATTTCATTCATTCATTTATGTGTGCATTCATGTATTCAACTCTTTTTGAGCTCTTTGCCGAAAACTCAAAAATTCCATCGAGAGGCTCCCAGGCTGGTGGGGAGGCAGATGAGTGAAAATATACTACCGAACAGTGAGGGAAGTTTTAATACAGATTTATTCACACAGTCGGGCCGAGTCAGTTAATCATTTTGATATACGGGCAGTAGGCTACAGCATGCATTCTCAGTTGGAGTGATATTGACTTGAAAAGGGCAAAAGGTCTTTCCTGGGGGGCAAGAAGTTTTTAGATATTACATTGGTTTGTGATCTTCCAAGACCAGCAATACTCAATAAAAGCTTATTCTTTTATATTTAATTTCCCTTGTTACATAGACTTGAAGTCAAATGTTTTTCATCTTTGAGGGAGTGATATATGGAAAAAAAAAAAAAAAGGACTGATAACCACTGGGCTAGATAGATGAATTTCCCTTACAAAGTCAGGGCTATCTAAGACTACCAAGTTGGCAGTTGTGGCTGGCATTTTCAGTTAGTTAAAAAGCAGCTGTTGGTTTGGTTAATTTGTCCAAAACTTCCTCATTATTTTACTGATAAAAGCTTTCCTGGTTTGTGTCTTAATAGAGAGACTTGCCTGCCCTGTCCTGCCCAGTCTCAAAATAAAAAAGTGAATTCTATTATTCCTCTTGTTTCCTCAAAAATTAGTTAACTCTGAACCAACTTCTAGCCCCTCAGTTTCCTTGCTGCAAGAAGCTGCTAGATACAACGTCGACATCCTGAGAAGCAAGAAGTTTTGCACAGAAGATACACTGTTATTAGTTATGAATAGATGGTTGTTGAATTTGCAAACATGATTCCTTCCATTCATGCAGAGGTTAAGATATCAAATTTTAATACACAGAGAAAGCAATACAATCCCTTCACAAGGTTGTAAGTAATTTATTCTTTTGGTTTGCAGTTCTTATCCTTTGGGCTAACTGTAATTAGCACTTCTATATCTTGCCCAAAGCTTAACCTAAGAAATTACTGGGCCCAATATCTGAGATTTTTGGAGGAATTTTGGAAGGAATTTTTCACTGTAGAAAGACATTTGAGTAGTAGAACATAAAACTAGTTAGGAAATGTACTAATAGCTGGACCCTAACAATCAAATGAGCAGAAACAATGATGATTCCTGAGCCCATTGAATGAAGGGGGAGAAAAGGAAAGTGGCCCAGGGGGGTAGGGGACTGGAAAATGGTCACAAAAGAGCTTTACCTGAAATGGCTTCATTTAAAAAGAGGAATAGAACCTTCTGTTTCCCCTTCCATGGAAGTTTGAAAAATAAAAACCCCTACCACCCACAATATGAGATGGTTGGATGGCATCACCGACTTGATGGACGTGAATTTGGGTAAACTCCGGGAGTTGGTGATGGACAGGGAGGCCTGGTGTGCTGTGGTCCATGGGGTTACAAAGAGTTGGACATGACTGAGCCACTGAACTGAGCTGACTGACCACCCACAAAGATATCCTGCGTAGTCCTAAGGACACGTTAGTGGGGGCTAGCAGAAAACCTGGCTCAGGACTCCTTGCCAGCAAAGGGCAGAGCTGGTCTGCCTTCCAGAAGGTTAGCACCTTCCCCAGACAGAGAGCTGAGCAGGAGGGGGCGGGGTGGGACCGTCCCGCGCCTCTCAAACAGCATTTCAGTCCCTCTGGGTCAGCAGTGGCTACTGTAGATACGAGCCTTTCCATATAAACCCTGCTTGAGTGAAGTTGCTGTTGGTCCAGTCACACAGACGGGGACACAAAAGCCATTTGTTAACGCTTCAGACGAGGCTGAAGGGGAGCTGTGAGCAGGCTGACCCACATTCCTCAAGGAACGTAGCAAACAATTCTCCTCATTCACACCACAGGAGGGTTGACTGCTTCGTTGTCGGTCTTGTTATTGTGGCTGTTACTCCTTTAATGACACTATTTTCAAAAGTTTCAAAGTTGACTGCTAACATTTGCTTCACTTTAAATCTTAGTGTTAAAGTGTTTTGGGTGTGTGTCTGTGTATGTTCACACAGGAGAATGACCCGAGAGGCAGTTTCATCTAAAGGAAACTAGTGTTTAAAACTCCTAAATATTTCCATCTTCGTACCTACTATCTGAGGTACCTTTGAGTCAATAACCTCATTGTAAAATAAAGATGGGCATATCTGGAGCTGGCTGAGGTTTAGCTTGAAGAGCAGTGGGTTTGAAAGCAGAGGAGCAGGCATTTTTTTAGCTGTGGGCAAACTATTTAATGTGCATGAGCATTTATTTCCATGCCCATTAAATGGGCATGATACTATACCAGCTCATCGGAGTCTTGGGTGGTTTAGATAAAATAACGGACACTGTAAAAATCACAGTGCTTTGAAGATGTGAGGTGACTTTGTAATTAGGCTGAGAATGAGCTAACACTGAGACTTCCCCTCTAAGAGCTTCATGGACAGTTTTTCCTCACCCGAGTTCATCTGCCACACTGGATGAATGCTGAGTATTTTATGGTAGCCTAGAGTTATATTCCTAAATGTAGATCTAATTATATCAATCTCCTCTTCACAAAACTGCAACGGGTTCCCTTTTATAAAGATTAACCTCTAAAACAGCCTGGCAGGTGAAATCTTCTTGATCTAACCTGAAACTGCTTTTCCAAGGCTTTTGTTCATTAAATGCTTCCCACGTTTTGGCTGCTCTAACCTTGCCAGGCCTTGAATATGTTGGGACCTTACAGGACTCCGCCCGATCTTTGCTCAGCCTCCGATGTTGAATTCTTCCCACTCAGAACATGAATAATCATTCTCATCCTTTAAGTCCCAGCATACAAATTCATCTCATAAAGCATCTCTGATCTCTCCAGTCAGAAGCAATTGTTTCATCTCCTGACTTCTTACAGCATAATTCTTGTAACTTTATTTAAGCCTGCTTGAATTCTGTTTAACTCCCTTTGCTGTGAACCTATGATGATCATTACTATTTGTTGAACATCCTGTATCTTAGTGGGGCTTCCCTCGTGGTTCAGATGGTAAAGAATCCGCCTGCAATGCAGGAGACCTGGGTTCCATCCCTGGGCGGGAAGATCCCCTGGAGGAGGAAATGGAAACCCACTCCAGTATTCTTGCCTGGCGAGTCTCATGGACAGAGGAGCCTGGTAGGCTACGGTCCAGGGTGTCACAAAGAGTTGGACAGTACTGAGCAACTAACACTTTCACACTAATATTACTATCTTTATAAAGAAGTTAGTTGATGTTATGCTGTGCATGCTTCAGGCACAGTAAGGCCTGTTTAATAAACGAGGAATATTCTCACTCCACTTTGTGTTTATGTCTCTGTCCTTCACCAAATGACAAGTATATTGAGGAAAGGGCCTATGCTTTCTTTCTTTTTTTTTTTTTAAGATTTTATTTTATTTTTTTTGATGTGGACCATCTTAAAGTCTTTCGTTGAATTTGTTATAATATTCTGTTTTGAAAAAATTGTTGTTTGTTTATTTTTGGCCACTCTGGTCTTTGTGGCTGCCCTCAGGCTTTCTCTAGTTGCAGTGCATGGGCTTTTCATTGCCACGGCTTCTCTTGTTGCAGAGCACAGGCTCTAGGGCATGGGCTCAGTAGTTACCCAGAGGCCTGTGGAATCTTCCTGGACCAGAGATCGAACCCACATCCTCCGCATTGGCATTGGCAGGCAGATTCTTAACCACTGGACCATCAGGGAAGCCCCTGCTTCTGTTTTTTTGTTTTTTTAGTGTTTTGGTTTTTTTTGGCTGCAAGACATGTGAGGTCCTAGCTCCCTGACCAGGGATCAAACCTGCAGCCTCCGCGCTGGAAGGTGAAGTTTTAACCACCGGACCACTAGGGAGGGAAGTCCCCTCTGCTTTCTTTATATCTGTGTTCTCAATAGTGATTGACAAAGAGTCTTGCAAATATAGTAACAAAAGAAATCAGGTTAACAAGATACACTTTATGAAGGTTTAAAGAAACCAAAAGGTTTCTTTTGGTATGAATTAAACCTATTAAGCACAAGGCAGTAATAAAAAGTGATTTGGATATAGGTATATAGTTGACTTATGAACAACTCGGATCCACTTAGAGTTGTTTTTCTCAATAAATATGTACCACGTGATCTGTAGTTGGTTGAATTCAAGGATGTGGAACCACGGATAAGAAGGGCTGATTGTACAGTTATGTAGTGATTTTCAACTCTGTATTTGTGGGCTCCGCTATCCCCCTTGTTGTTCAAGGATCAACTGTACTTTGAGAAAAGATATATTCCTGAAACTGTGTGAATTAATTGGATTTCTTTGCATTTGAAAATTGGCCCTGATTATTGTATTTAATAGGAGATTTTTTCAAAGAAACCCTTGTGTTTTCATGTTGGATTTACAGTGAGTGGAGAATGCTCATAGCCTTGCCATCTCCCTGCAACCTCCTACAACTCTGAATTGTTGCCAGCAAACAATTTAACTCCTTTTTCATTTTGACAAACAAACTCCTTCAGGATATTGCAGCTGAAATATCTGTTGCTGCGTGGCCTGTGGCCTTTCGGCTGCGGAAATTTCCTATGGCTTTCTAGGCGAATGATCATCATCTGAATTAATGATGAAGCCACTTGATTTTATTGGGTAATTAATAAATGCTGGGGAGGGGGATCCTGGCTGATACATATTTTCCTCTTTCTGTATTTATAGGAGAGGAATGTAAACCAAAAATGAAGAATGCTTTGGGCCAGTTGTACTAAAACGACTCTGGGCCAGTGGGGTCCCACTCTGACTGCACTGGGGTCATGAAAAGATCAGGGCTTTTGAGGGCTTGGGTAAATATGCATATGCTTCCCTAACACCTATTTTTCACTTTTAGCATTCTGTAAAAGGAACCCAACATTACAGCCCAGCCTCCAAGCGATCACAAGTACAGGCAGACTTCTCATACAGAGGGTTTCAGAGTACAGCCCAAAGGGAGAACACCATTCTTCCAACAGTGAATGGGTTTGTACGACAGTCTTTGAAATTTTGCGTGTTGTGTATGTCTCTTTTGCACATGGCGTGAAGAAGCAGAAGGGAGGTGCTATGAACGATTTTCCCATTTATTCTATCTGCTGTGGGTTGTGCGTCGTCCCTCTAAAAGATACATTGACGTTCTAACCCTAGAACCTCAGATCGTGACCTTATTTGGAAATAGGGTCATTGCAGAAGTGATCCGTTACGTTGAGGTCATACTGGCCTATGCTGGACCCTGAATGCAACATGATCGTGACTTATAGAAGGAGGGAAATTCGGATGCAGACACTGACTGGGGGAAGCCATGTAATAACAGAGTCAGAGGATGGAAGGATGCAGTCGCAAACCCGGGAGCGCCAAGGATTGGCAGCCTCCGCTAGAAGTTAGGAAGAGGCAAGGAAGGATCGACTGAGCGTTTTGGAGGGAACACGTCCCTACTGAGAGCTTGGTTTTGGACGTCTCCCCTCCAGAGCTGTAAGAGAATGAATTTCTGTTGCTTTAAGCCTTCCAGTCTGTGGTACTTTGCTACAGCCGCCCTAGCAAACCAGTGTATCAACTTCTTGCCTTTTGGTTTCTCTGTCCAGAGGCAAACCATGTTAACAGGTCTGACGATAATAGTTGATTTTAATTTGAAAATCAGCGTGTTTGACTTTTGAATAGGTGAAACATTCCAATGGATCAAAAGTTACACAAAATACTCAGCCGTTAAAAAAATAGATGAAATCTTGTCATTTGTGATAACATGGATGAACTTTGAGGGTATGATGCTAAGTGAAATGAGTCAGATGGAGAAAGACAAATGCTGTATAATTTCACTCATAAGTGGAATATAATGAATAAATTAAACCAAGCCAAAATAAGCACAAATACAGAGAACAAAATACTGGGTACCAGAGGGATGGGGTGGGCACAGGGTCAAATGGGTGAAGGCGGTCAGTGAATGGTGACCAATGGAAATTGTAGTGTGTACAGAAGTCAGAATAGAATGCTGTACACATGAAATTTATATAATATTATACACCAACATCCACCTCAGTAACAAGTTAGAAGATCTATATTCATAAAAGAAAACTGATAAACCTCCTTCGTTGTTGTTGTTTTATCCCGAAGTCATGTCCAACTCTTTTGCAACCTTATAGACTGTAATCTACCAGGCTCCTCTGTCTACGGAATTCTCCAGGCAAGAATACTCGAGTGGGTTGCCATTCCCTCCCCCAGGGGGTCTTCCTGACCCAGGGATCGAACCCAGGTCTCCTGCACTGGCAGGTGGATTCTTTACTGCTGAGGTACCAGGGAAGCCCCAGTAAACCTCCTTGCATGACAAAAAAATTCACACAGAAAGTTATACAACGAAAAATGTTTCTCTCATTCCATTCCTCGTCTGCTCTTTTCCCATCTTGCCTCATCCGGTCTTTCCACCATGGCCATTCATTTTATTAGTTAATTTATACACTATATATTATAGATTTTTCTCTCTCCTTTACATAATAGGAATCTATTATACCATTGTTCTTCACCTTGTCTTTATTTTTTCTAAGACAAAAAAGTACTTTCCAATTATTGTCCAGTGAAAATGCTCTGGCATAGAAACGGATGGATATTGTTACAGCTTTATCATTAAGGAGAGATAAAGAGAGGAGTTGGTTGCGGTTACCTCCCATCTCAGCATCAGAATTGGGCTGAGTTTCTAGTGTCTGCACTTATGGGCTCATAAGCTGTAGAAAGAATATGTCAGTCAAGGCTGGAATGCCAAGAGCCAGGCTCCTCGCACTGGAAGTTACCGATGCAGGGAAAATCAGGATAATGTGAGCCTCAAGCTTCCAGGCTTGAGTAGCCTCCTGGGGTTGGCAGCAGTGGATGAGGTGGGCATGACTGAGCAGGCCTTCTGTGTCTCCACTGTCTCCTGGGAGACCTCATGCTCTGGTGGGATGCTCAGAGGGAGTCAGGTGTCCAGATCTTTGCCATCCAATGAGAGTCGGCTTCAGATTTTCTGATTTGAGGAGGAAGAGGACCATAGAACACAGGGGTTGATTAAAAGCATCACAACCAGGTTTGAGTTCCTGTTACCAGCTGGATGACTTGACCTAGTTACTAAAATCCTCTCTGTGTTTCCGAGCCATCATCTGCAAAATGAGGATTGTTCTGAGCAGTAAAGGAGATCTTTGGCTTGAGTGTTGCTACTCTGCTTGACACTGTAATGTCAAGTTGGTGATGGAGAGATGAAGATGAGACCAGAGATGTTGGAGCAAGACACTTCACCATGGTGCAGGATGACAACTGAGAGCCACTGGCTTAGGCTGGGCCAAAGAGAGGGTTTTTTTTGATTTTGTTTTTTTTTTTTTTCCAGAATGGATTAACTTTATCTCCTTAAGCAGAAGCAGGAAAGAATTGGGGATACATGAGTTGAAAATATACAGACCAAGGGGAATTTATGTTCATTTTGACTTTGATTAACTTATAAAACATATAAGAAATTATATGCAAATAAGTACCAATTATTTTCTTCCACGATTGTTGGTCATTTTTGCAACCTTAATATTTACAGGGTCCCAGATCACCTGATCTTTGCTATCTCAGGTTGGGCTATCACCTCCAGTCTGCTTTGTACCCACCATCCACTGACAGCTTTGCCAATTGCAGTGACTGTCCTTTGTTCAGATCCCGACTGCCCTAGTAAACAAATGTCTGTATTGCCTAGCATTGGTCATGGAGCTGTCCATAAGTTCACAAAAATGTTGCCTTTCAACATCATACCAGCCAAGTGGCAGTGAAAAGTAAAAGTGAAAGTCGCTCAGTCATGTCCGCCTCTTTGCGACCCCATGGACAGTCCATGGAATTCTCCAGGCCAGAATACTGGAGTGGGTAGCCTTTCGCTTCTCCAGGGGAATCTTCCCAATCCAGGGATTGAACCCAGGTCTCCCACATTGCAGGCGGATTCTTTACTAGCTGAGCTAGAATTCATAGTGTGTATTCTTAAGGATTATCAAAGCATCTTATTCATTAAGCGACTGCTCACTAAGTAACTACTTGTGTGTGCTAGGTTTCTTAAGAATGAGAGCTGTATGAGGAAAAAGCTATCAGGATCTCAGAAATAGAATACATATCTTTATATTTCATTAAAAAGAGCATACTTTATGTTAATCAGAATTTTACACTGTCGATGTAGTATGCTTCCTTCCCATTACAGGGTCATAATTATCAATACATTAGATCCTCAGGCATTTTGATGTTAAGTTGATCTCAAAAGGATGAGGTGGCAGAGACAACCTGGACAGGAGCTGAGCAGAGAAGCCTCCTCCTGGACTGTAATATTGAGCCCAGAAGAAACTGAGGCTTGCCAACAGCCCCAGCCTCAAGCACATCCAAGGACAACCCACCCACAGGAAGCAAATATTCTTGCATAATGTTGTTTGACTAAGTGTGATTCACCTGGGACTGTATTATCCTCCAGCTTACATTTCTCCATCAACACCATGCGAGTGAAAGAGATTTTATCAAAAATTCAAAAAGTTGAGGTCTGGTTGTTGAAAATATTCCTTAGGCTGATAATCTTAACATGAAAAGGAAATGAACTCTCTTGGGTGTTCTCATTGAACTCTTACTGATTTGCTGTAATCTTACCTTATTTTTCTTGTGTTCACAAGACTCTCCCCTCCTGTGTTTACTATTCTAGAATTTTGCCTGGGAAAGATGTCAGATTCACTCATATACAATTTTCAGAATATCATCTTTCATAAAATCTGGAGCTACATTTTGATCTCATTTTCCAGAATCTCATCTGATTTCTAGCACTCTTCAAAGGCTACCCCGGATCTTTTCTCATAGAAATTTGTCCCCTTATTGTTTCAATCCTTGAAGTTGAATTTCTTTGCTTTATATGACAAAACAGACCCCCTTGATGTTTTCCTTATAATGAATACTTTCTTCACAAATGTCATTCTCTAGGGTATGAGAGCAGTAATTGCTTTGAAAAACCATCAGGAAAGATGGTTTTAAGATCTTCCAATAAATTGTTATCTTTAGTGTCAACAGCCTTGACCTAAAAATCTCTAGAAAGATGGGATCAAGAAACCAGTAAAACAGGTAAGATTCTTTTAATGTGGATTTGAGCTATTAAAATATCAGACATTTTCTGGCATCATGCCTTTACATTGTAAAAGATGTAAAGTCTTGAACATGCAGAGAGGTAAAATAAAATACTGAACCACTGAAATAGCCTCTTCTCTGTTCGATTCCTGGGTCGGGAAGATCTGCTGGAGAAGGGATAGGCTACCCATTCCAGTATTCTTAAGCTTCCCTTGTGGCTCAGCTGGTAAAGACTCCACCTGCAATGTGGGAGATCTAGGTTTGATCCCTGGGTTGGGAAGATCCCCTGAAGAAGGGAACAGCTACCCACTCCAATATTTTGGCCTGGAGAATTCCATGGACTGCATAGTCTACGGGGTGGCAAAGAGTTGCACACGGCTGAGCGGCTTTCACTTTCAGTTTCTTTCACTGAAATGAAACAGTCAATGAAGACATTTATTCCGCCCTTGAACCTTCACTCATGGAATGTGTTAATCTCTTCTAGGCTCTTCTAGCTTTTCAGGTGTGTCGTTATAGAGTTAAATACCAAAGTAGAAATGGATGTGATAGACATCATCCCTGAGTGAATCAGAAATGACATGAATCATACGCCCTGAGACCTGTTGAAGGCGTTTAAGATCTTGACGGATGAACTGCTCAGAGTCTTGGAAAGTGTCGATAGACGGTGAGACCAATTTCCCTGCCTTGGGCAGAAGCTGATGGGCTTGTTTCACCTTTTGCTGAAAATGAGGAAACATCCCCTGCCTCATTTCCCTGCTCCAAGGCTATGGTTTTTCCAGTGGTCATGTATGGCTGTGAGAGTTGGACTGTGAAGAAAGCTGAGCGCCGAAGAATTGATGCTTTTGAACTGTGGTGTTGGAGAAGACTTGGACTGCAAGGAGATGCAACCAGTCCATTCTAAAGGAGATCAGCCCTGGGTGTTCTTTGGAGGGAATGATGCTAAACCTGAAGCTCCAGTACTTTGGCCACCTCATGCGAAGAGTTGACTCATTGGAAAAGACTCTGATGCTGGGAGGGATTGGGGGCAGGAGGAGAAGGGGACGACAGAGGATGAGATGGCTGGATGGCATCACTGACTCGATGGACGTGAGTTTGAGTGAACTCCGGGAGTTGGTGATGGACAGGGAGGCCTGGTGTGCTGCGATTCATGGGGTCACAAAGGGTCGGACACGACTGAGCGACTGAACTGAACTGATCTGAGGGGGCACCCGCAGCACCCAGGGCTGCTATATCACACGGAGGGTGGCTGTTATACAGCTGTTGTGCTTGAAGCATTCCCAGGGGAGAACTCCGCACGGACTCCTGCTGGGTGTGCCTCTTCCTTTTCTCTTTGCCTACACAAATTCTTTTTCCTGCTTTAAAATTTTGTGCTAGTTCTTTGTCCTGTTGTAAAATTTTCTTTATTTGCTTATTTATTTTTGACTGCGTTGGGTCTTAGCTGTGGCACGTGGGATCTTTTGTTGCAGTGTGCCAGCTTCTCTCTTGTGGTATGCAGGCTCAGTTGCCCCATAGCACATGGGCTCTTAGTTCCTGGACCAGGGATCGAACCTGCATTCCCTGCGTTGGCAGGTGGATTCTTAACCACTGGATCACCAGGGAAGGCCCATTCATTTCTAAAGATTTCTCCAATTCCATAATCTTTTCCCTGAATGTTCTAATGTCTGTTGACCTTCCCCTAGTTGGATCTTTAGAACTAATGCACATTCTACCCCTCATCCTGTTATTTTATTCTCTCTCTCTGTGCCTCGTCTTCCCCAGCCAGCGCACTGGCAGTATCTAGTGGTAGGAACTATATTTTTATTTCATTTTTGCTTGCTATGTTTTCCTTTTAGTGCCTTTCATTTATATGAAAGAATTAATTAATGAATTGCTTTATATTTGATTTTTCTATATGTATTATTTTCTATAAAAATAAAAATATTTTTTCTATCCTTGGAATTTTCAGGTTCTTGATGAATTGAAACAGTCCCAACTTTCTTCCATGGATGCGTCTTAGCAGTAGAGTGCCAGTTTTTGACCAAGAAAAATGTGATTGGGGTGCCTCATTACAGAAATTTCTCTGATATATTGATCTTTATTGAGGGGTTGATCAGTGAACAGTTTCCAAGTCAGTTATTACAGCTTCCTCCCAAGGGAGAAGCAAGCTCAGTGGTTCACAGTGGTCCCTTCTCTCCTCGTCAGCAAATCCCATTCTCATCATCATCTATCAAGGTGAGTTTCTGAGATGAAAAGCCTCAGGTCACCTCCCGTAAAAAAATGTGCTATTGCATTGGTTTTACAGATGCCCTGTCAGCAGGACATGGATTTTCAGTTACTCCCAGGAATGTTGTTGGTTCTTTTGCTGATCTGTTTTCACTTATGATCAATGATTTGTGAGTGTCAAGGGTGCAGCCAGAGTCTGGGGTCTGAAGCTTTGGGTGAAGAACTAAGGCCTCCTATTGCTGTCCTTAGTCACTCAGTTGTGTCTGCAACCCCATGTTCTGTAGCCGCCAGGCTCCTCTGTCCATGGGGTTTCTCCAGGCAAAAATATTGGAATGTGTTGCCATGCCCTCCTCCAGGGGATCTTCCCAACCCAGGAATCGAACCCAGGTCTCCTGCATTGCAGGTGGATTCATTACCATCTGAGCCACCAGGGAAGCCCAAGGCCCCTATTACCCAGCTGTAACTTTGACCTAATTTGCACCAGCCTTGGTGCAAGGCAGAGATACAAAGCAGAGGCTACACAAGACAATGAAGGAAGAGGCCAGGAATGCATCTCTTCTTGCTTCAAGAGTCTTGAATTCACCTGGGTGTAAAGGTAGATAGGTGGATAAAGTTCTATATGGCGGTTTTCAATCTTGTACAAACCAAAATCCTTTTGAGAGTGATGTGTGTGTGGGCTAAGTCACTTCACTCATGTCCATCTCTTTGTGACACTAGGGACTCTAGCCTGCCAGGCTCCTCTGTCCATGGACAGAATTCTCCAGAATACTGAAGTGGGTTGCCATGCCCTTCTCCAGGGGATCTTCCCAGCCCAGGTATTGAACCCGTGTCTCCTGCATTGTAGGGGATTCTTTATCCGCTGAGCCTTCAGAAAGCCCTCATAGCGTTTTGGGGACGATTAAATGAGGAAACGCACTTAAGCTCTGAGCACGGGGTCTAGTGTGGGTTAAGGGCTCGGAAATGTTTGCTCCCATTCTATTTTCAGTTAAACATTACCTTGGCCTCAATTTGAGGCATGGAGCTAAAACAAAGTTGTACGTCATGGTAACCTGAGTTTTTCCGGGGGCCAAGCGTCACGCTTGTTTTTAGCAGTGCTTCCAACCCTGCAGTCTCCAGCAGCCATGTGAACATATGATTGTTCTGTGGCTGCTGCTTAACCTGCAAAGTGGGTCAGCCCTGAATGGGCTGAGGAAGTGATTCTGGAAAGCACAGTCTGAACGTGAGGACCGGTGCCTGGGGAGCAGCCGCCGTAGAGGTCACTGCAGTGACTCAGGAGTTAGGAGACACGCTGAGGTTCTGTTTGAACCGAAACACTGTACCCCCGGAAGCCGGATGCTCAGAGGACATTAAAGTCCGTCAACATTGGTCGTCCCTCGGCTCACATGACCTGCTTTACAGAGGTACCTGGCTAATGTTACGCGCTGAGCTGAGCCATTCAGTGTTTTCCTGGGTAGTCTTGCTGCGTTTGTTTGTGTATATGCCTGCAGTGTACAAGAGGGTCTGTATGGTGTAAATTAGCTGAATGAAAAAGCCCAGTGTCCAGCCTATAAGGTCCAGGGCTGTCCTATTCTGGATGGAGGCCATGGGAGAGATCCTTGCCCCGAGGGGCAGGCCCCACGTGTGCATTTGCACGGAGTACAGTGATTTGGTTGGAGTGGAGCCGTGGTCAGAGAGGCCTCTGAAAGCAGCCCCTGAATGTGTGCTGGGCGGTTAGCATCGCCATGGAAGCACTTGAGGGTTGTTTCTGATGGTGGTGATGTTTGTTTAAGGTTGGTTCAACACAGATCAGTGGGGCTGTTGATCCCTGGGAAAGAAATCCGTGAAACCACAGTGCTTGGTTTTTGGAAGATGGTTTTATGTAAAAGGGATTCACTTGGCAAAAATGAGAACATAGGCACGTACGTCTTAAATGTCTCTCCCAAATGTCTTTAAAAGCATGAAAGCTTTTAAATAAAAAGCTTCTAAATAAAAAGCTGAATGATGATTAGAGGGAATTCTTTTTCAATGGGAAAAGATGAAATACGGTGACTTGGTATTTGTTTTGTATTTCACTTCCCATCTCCTTCTGCCCTAGAGCCTGGCCTGAGGATGCTCAAGTATCTGATTGTGATATAAGAGATTCCTTCCAGTCTGCATGGGCCTAGGGGCCACACATGTGTATCATTCTGGGACATACTATGGAGACTGAATAAGTTGAGAGTCAATCTGGGGACAAGTGGTGGTCATAGACATGTAAGTCTGACATTTCTAGCTATTTACTTTCTGGGCACATAGTAGGACTGCACTTGGCCCCCTTGGAGTTGAGTAGGGTCACATGGCCGATTCTGGCCAATGAGACCAAGTGAAAGTGACCTGAACTATTTCTTAGCTGACCATATAATTATCTATATGAGACCCTTGAGTATCACTTTTCCTCTGGAGTAACAACTGAATATTTGGGAAGGTGACTTCTCTATTAACCCAAGTTCCTGAGTGATTACAGAGCAAACAAACAAACAAATGCTCCTAATGACTAGAAATGAACATATATCATGACTAAGGAATAAATATTTGTTTGAGGCATTCATAGAGATTTTGGGGTTCTTTGTTATACAGCATAACCCAGTCTGTGCTAATTGATACAGAAGTCTGATCACTGAATCACAGAATGTGTTGTAACCAAACTTTCTTGCATTTCTCAGGTGCATTTGCATTCCTAAAAGTTGGTCTAATATCCCTCCACAAATTCCAACAGTCTTTTCATCTGGAGCTGACTCAGCATAGAACATATACAGACCCTGACTCCTTGGAAGGAAAGTTATGACCAACCTAGATAGCATATTCAAAAGCGAAGACACTACTTTGCCAACAAAGGTCCGTCTAGTCAAGGCTATGGTTTTTCCTGTGGTCATGTATGGATGTGAGAGTTGGACTGTGAAGAAAGCTGAGCACCGAAGAATTGATGCTTTTGAATTGTGGTGTTGGAGAAGACTCTTGAGAGTCCTCTGGACTGCAAGGAGATCCAACCAGTCCATCCTAAAGGAGATCAGTCCTGGGTGTTCTTTGGAGGGAATGATGCTAAGGCTGAAACTCCATTACTTTGGCCACCTCATGCAAAGAGTTGACTCATTGGAAAAGACTCTGATGTTGGGAGGGATTGGGGGCAGGAGGAAAAGGGGATGACAGAGGATGAGCTGGATGGCATCACCGACTCGATGGACGTGAGTCTGAGTGAACTCCGGGAGTTGGTGATGGACAGGGAGGCCTGGCGTGCTGCAATACATGGGGTTGCAAAGAGTTGGACATGACTGAGCTGAAGCAAGAGGATATTTCTTCATTTTGTTCTGAAATGAATACTTGAGGACTTCTCTGGGATTTGGTCAAGATCTCAAAGGGATTAAAGTAGAGTTATTTTAAAGTACTTAGTTATCACAACTGGAAGAGATCCTTGGAATCAACAGTCAAAAACTTTAATTTTATCAAGAAGGAAATCGAAGCCCATGGAAATGAAGAGTAATTTAATCAAGGTCACATAGCTTGCTGGTTGGTTAGTGGTCAAGGCAGGACAACAGCGTAAGACTCTTGGTTACATTTTTTCCTTCTGTGTAAACAGGAACTGTTTGTAGAGGTCAAAAAGGAGCCCACTGAACTCTAAGTCAGCTCTGCCAACAGAAGTGTAACATAAGCTACAAATATGCTATTTTTTAATAGCTACATTTAGATGTTAAGAGAAAGGGATGGAGGGAATTCCCTGGTGGTCCATGGTCTGGTGGTTAGGGCTCCCAGCTTCCACTGCAGGGGGCATGGGAACTAAGATCCTGCATACCTCACGACCAGAGTAAATGAATAAATAAATAAATAAAGCCCTCGATGATTCTCATTGACACTGACCCTAAGGAGGGCCGCAGAAATTGTGCGTGTGTGCTAAACCACTTCAGTCGTGTTGACTCTTTGTGACCCTACGGACTCTAGCCCACCAACCTCCTCTGTCCATGAGATTCTCCTGGCAAGAATACTGGAGTGGGTAAGCTATGCCCTCCTCCAGGGGATCTTCCCAACCCAGGGACTGAATCCATGTCTCTTATGTCTCTGCATTGGCAGGTAGGTTCTTTACCATTAGCGCCACCTGGGAAGCCCCCCAAAATCACACACACGTACACACACAGAGGATTTCAAGTCAGTTCCCTTTGTAAAATACCTCCTTCCATGTCACCTGTAATGACATGTTTCTCAATTTCTTCATCTGGATTCTAGACATCATAGTACTTGGCTGCTAGTCACTTCATAGGGATGTGAAGGCAATTAATGAGCTAATGTCTGAGTTCTGTAGAAGGTTCTATCTGTCTGAACTCAAAGTGCTATTCTCTTTTGTGTGTCTCTGGGGAAGTCCCATTAGCACCCATGGGAACTATTCATGTTACTGTCATGGAAAAACAAACATTTCTCATCAGGCACTGAATAATACTTGGTTACTAGCAGGGGCTGGCTTTCCCAGTGTGGGCGGAGACTTTCTGCTGAGAACTGACAGTTCCTACAAAGTCTTGTGCTCTCCAGTGGTGGAGGTGGTGGGGTGATGGGGCAGGGAGGTGGAGAAAGGTAGACCCTGGGGGTTAAAGGCTATTGTTTCAGAGCTGACCTGGGACTATGTCCTTCCATGTGGCCGGACGGAAGGAGGTAGGCACAGATGGAATGTTGCTCTTTTAGTGTCCGAATGGCCAGTTTGAGTTTTCTCATTTGACTGAATTTATTTTTTATTATTATCATTTAAATAATTTTATTTATGTATTTTTCACTGTGCTGGGCATTTGTCGCTGCTCGGGCTTTGCTCTGGTTGCAGAGAGGTGTGTGTGTGGGGGTGGTAGTGGCCTCTCTTCCTTGCAGTGTTAGGCTTCTCACTGCAGTGGCTTCTCTTGTTGCAGAGCGCGGGCGCTAGGGTCCTCGGGCTTCAGGAGTTGCGGCGGTAGTTTCGGCACGTGGGCTCAGTGGCTGTGGCTCCTAAGCTGTAGAGCCCAGGCTCAGTAGTTGTGGCACACGGGCTTAGCTGCTCCATGGCATGTGGAATCTTCCTGGATCAGGGAAGCTCTGATTTTATTTTAAAAAACATTTATGTTTTTATTTGGCTGCGCTCAGTCTTAGTTGCAGCATGCGGGGTCTCGTTCCCCAACCAGGGATCAAACCCAGGCTCCCTGTATTGAGAGCCAGGAGTCTTAACCAGTGGCTCATCGGAGAAGTCCCTTGTTTGACTGAGTTTAGGCAAGGTTCTGCTAACCCAGCTGTGGACAGATTTTCCGGGGGCAGCAGACTTTGTTACTTCTCCCTCCTGTACCAAGGACAGCTTTTCCTCTGCAAGAACGGCTTGCCTCACAGTAGGCTGGAGCTCACGCCTGTTGTCTTCTTGTTCAGATTTTCTAGAGATCGATACTTTTCAACCCTTTGAAACGGTGCTGGGCACTGTGGGCGAGTATGGTCTCCCTTCTGAGGCCAGACTATATCTTCATATAAATGGGTTTAGTTACTTCTCACACCTTTTGTTTCCAACCACTTTTCAAAGTTAAAACATTCACACAAAAACACACATACATTCTTTTCTAGCCTCAGAGCACAAGTAGATTTTTTTTGTGGCACATTGGAGAAGAAAGATTTAGGGAAATCTAATTTAATAGTGTATGGTTACTGCTCCTAACAGCTATTTTTAATTTAGCACCTACCCTGTGCCAGACATTTTTTATGTACCATTTCTCCTCTGTACAGCTGCCCTTAAAGCTGGGTGTTATTTTCTCTGTTTTATAGATGAAGACACTGAACTCTGGGAGCTTAGATTACTTGGTAAGAAAAAATAATCTGAAACTTGGAAATAAGCAAAAGGATGACTGCCTTCATGTGTTTCCAGTATTATTAAAAGCACTAACAGGCTCGCCGAAAGATGACAGCATTCTTTAGGGAAAGCTACCTTTGAACATTTGCTAAGATCAGGTCCTAGACTCTGTTAAATGACAGAGTCCAATCTGTTAATTTTTAGATTGCTAAATTGCAACTTAAAAATTTTTTTTATTGGAGTCTAGTTGATTTACAATGTTGAATTATTTTCAGGTGTAACAGCACAGTGAATCAGTGATATGTATTCCTGTATCCACTTTTTGCGACTTATTTTTGTACAGTAAATATGTAAATGAATTCTTCCTGTTATAAAAGACAATCCTGGAAGTTGTAGTTCTGCTTACCAGTAGGCCACTACTCAGTTTTGTATCTAATTTAACTAACTTGTCGGGCATCCCTGGTGGCTCAGCTGGTAAAGAATCCGCCCGCAATGCAGGAGACCTGGGTTCGATCCCTGGGTTGGGAAGACGCCCTGGAGAAGGGAAAGGCTACCCACTCCAGTATTCTGGCCTGGAGAATTCCATGGACTGTATAGTCCATGGGGTCGCAAAGAGTGGGACACAAATGAGCGACTTTCACTTCACTAACTTGTTGCAGTTTTTCTTTCCTGCAGGTCCATGTGAATTGTCTCCCGACAGTCAAATTTTTAAATGTTGAAGCTTATACTTTGATTCAGTTCTCAAGGCCAGTTAATTGCTGAGTCTGGATTCTCCCTGGCTGCAACGCCTGGGCTGTTTCTACTTTAGCATGATCATCTAAGTCCTACCACATGCAACCAACCAAAGAACTCCCACCACTATGACCTCTGGGTCTCTTCCATCCGAGAGTGGGAGTGACCTTGGTTTGAAAATGATGCATCAAAATGTGGATCCAAAGAGACAGAATTTAATTTTATTAGTCAAGCCTACATGTCTTGAGATGCCTAAAACACTTATTCTGATGGAATTTTAGTAGGGCTCTGAAACCATAAAAACTTTAAGGAATCAGGGCACTAGTCTGTAAGAAATTTAAGAGCAGGGACCACGTTTGATCCATCTTTACATCCTTGGGAACTAGCTCAGGGTCCGATATCTAGTAGATGCTCAACAAAATTTGTGTGGAATTAATGAATGGTAGGAAGGAGACACATTCCTACTTGCTTCCTTCTTATCCAATTTCTCTTTGGTTCTTTTGTCTTCAAGCAAACAAAGCAGATATCTGTTGAACTCGTTTGTGCCTTGTGATTTAGCTGCTGGTTCCAATAACTTATTCCATATGTTTATCTCCTTCAGCGTGAAAAGATTTGGCCCACTCTTTCCATTTTATTTATTGTTTCCTGAGTTTTCAGTCCTGTCTCTGCTTGTTCGTTCTCCAGCCCCCACCCCTCTGCACACACCCCTAGGAGTGTGAAGTGGCAACGTGCCGATGGTTACAGCCTCACACGTGGGTTCTCGGAAGGATGGCCGCGGTTTCCGTGGGGTCATCCCAGGCTGCTGTCTGCTCCTGCAGAGGCTGACGGCTCAGCCTGTGGCCCGGGCCTCCATTCCCGAGACGCCTTGTCGCTGTCTGTCTGACCAAATGCCCTCTCTCTCCTCAGGTGAGTGCAGCCCATATGGTGGGTGAGAGAAACGGGAACAGGCCCGCTGAGCTTTTCCAGGGCCCGAGAGGAAGGTGACAAAGGGCCAAGCTTTGAAGGGCACTGCGAGCCAGTCTCCTGCCCCGAAGAAAAACTCGGGATGAGAAACCCATGCTCAGTTAAGAAGGGGTGGGGAAGCCTTTTCTGAAGTCCGTCTTCGCTTTCAGAAGGGAATGATGAGTTATTGACTGAAGAGCTGAGCTGTAAAGAGGCTGTCTATTTTTATATTTATCTCTGAAACTAAACGAATGTTGAACTACATAACATTTTTAGATTTAACATTAGCATGCCCCAAGGGTCAGGAAGGACTTCCCTGGTGGCTCAAATGGTAAAGAATCCGCCTGCGATGCAGGAGACCAGGGTTCAATGCCTGGGTTGGGAAGATCCCCTGGAGAAGGCAATGGCTGCCCACTCCAGTGTTCTTGCCTAGAGAATCCCCATCAAGAGAGGAGCCTGGCGAGCTATAGCCCATGGGGTTGCAAAGAGTCAGACATGACTGAATGACTAACACTCACACTCAAGGGTCAGGATAAGTGTCCTCCTCAGGGTGGTTTAAGCTGAAGGCAAATGCTCTTAGGCATCAGAGATCCAGCTTATCTGAGAGCCAGTCTCCACTTTCTATTTCCTGCCAAGGCCACGTATAAAGCACTGTAGCCTGAGGACTTCCCTGATGGTCTAGTGGTTAGGACTCGGCGCTTCCACTGCTGAGGGCATGGGTTCAATCCCTGGTCAGGGAAGAAAGATCCCACAAGCTGCACTATGTGGCCAAAAGAAACGAAAAAATAAGGCACCATAGTTTAGGTTTCTGCCGGTCTCTTTAGCTTCGGAAATAGCCCTTCTGGCTTGTCCAGAGTGAGTGATGACTTGCATAGGCCAGGCGGTTGGGAGGGCTCACTACCTTTATACCATTCTCTCTGGACTTGCCAAGGGTGGTAATAGGTCCAGAGTGGTAGGATTTTGGCAGGATTTGCTCAAGGCTGAAATTGTCTGAGCTGCAGAAGGATTCCCACTTGACCTGGGAGGACTGGAATAGATGATTTCTGTGGTCTTTTCTAAAAGTCAGTCTAAGGTTTTCTTATATTTAGCTCTCTGACAGGAAGGTAGTAGGGTGCGTTGATCAAAAGCAGAGGCTGAAGCCAGGCTGCCTGGATTCGAATTCTGTTACTCACAGCCTGTGCTCTGTGACCTTAGGCAAAACTCTGTGCCTCAGTTTTCCCATCTGTAAAATAGGTAGGATAATGGTAGTATCTATTTCACGGGGGCTAGGCTGCCTCATCTCATGAGGTTATCATAAGAAATAAGCAGGTTAATACATGCAGAGTGTGTAGACCAGAGTTTGTGATTGATAAGTGTTAGCTATTATTAGCTGTTATTATTGACTGTTCAACACCCCTCCAAAACCCCCAATGTTTTGAGTCCCCCGCTTCCTCCTGATCATTGATGGGGCACTTTTAGCCCTTTTTCTTAGCAATCACATCCCCAGTTGATGGGAACTGGGTGGAGCAGAGGGTAGAGGAGGAAGAATGAAGATCAATGTGATAGCAGGAAAGTGTGAAGGAAATAGCTCCCCCTCCCCTCACCTGCACAGAGCAAGCCACAGCTGCAATCATTGTCTTTGTTTGCAGCAGCAAATGCAGAAGAAGCAAGGAGGGGTGATCTCCGATCATCACCGTCACTGTCACCATCCTCCAGCCTCCCTTCCCAAGGACCTCGAAGATGATTAGTGATGAAGCAATGAGACACCATAGAGTTTAACAGTGTTTTCAAGCCCATAAATATCTCCAGCCTTTCCACAGGTGCAGCAAATCTCACTTATCAGTTAGCATCCTGCTTACACAGAGGACATGCTTCGTAAACATGGTCCTCAAGCTCGTCCAACTCTTTGTGACCTCGTGGACTACAGCCCTCCAGGCTCCTCTGTCCACGGGATTCTCCAGGCAAGAGTACTGGAGTGGGTTGCTATTTCCTTCTCTAGGGGATCTTCCTGACCCAGGGATTGAAGCTGCCTCTCCTGCGTGGGCAGGCGGATTCTTTACCGTCTGAGCCACCTCGGAAACCAAATGTGGTCCTCAGCCCCGTGCTGATGCATCCCCCACCTGCACTTCCCAGTTGGCTTCCTTTTGTCTATTCCATGATTGCTATTCTAAAACCTCCCTGATTCCCTCAAAACTGATCCCCTCACCAGCCCTGCCCTCGCTCTTTGTAGATTTTATCATCTCCCTCTAAAAGAGGGGGCTTTACAGGTAGCTCAGCTGGTAAAGAATCTGCCTGCAATGCGGGAGTCCCCCATTCAATTCCTGGGTCGGGAAGATCCACTGGAGAAGGGATAGGCTACCCATTCCAGTATTCTTGGTCTTCCCTGGTGGCTCAGATGGTAAGGAATCCACCTGCAGTGCAGGAGGCCTGGCTTTAATCCTGGGTTGGGAAGATCCCTTGGAGAAGGGAACGGCTACCTACTCCAATGTTCTGGCCTAAAGAATTCCACGGACTGTATAGTCCATAGGGTCACAAAGAGTCAGACACAACTGAGCGACTTTCACTTTTCTTAGAGAACCTAGTGACATCGGGATAACCAAGCAATGTCCTACTTTCAAAGCTGGCTTTCCCATGCTATTGCTTGTTACCCCATCTGTGCCTTTTGTCTGAGAGAAAGGGCACGTCCCCGCCTCCGAGGCTGAACTCTCGGCTACCTGGGCTCTGCGTCTCAGACCCTTCTGCCTCATCTGTGACCTTCACCCTCTCCATGTCCTTAAGGTTCCAGCTCTCTTTTCTGAATATTCTATTGCTCTCTTTCCTTTAGCTCCTTCCAGTTAGCCGGTGGAAATGTTCAGTTCCCTGAAACCTGAAATAATCTCCCACCCCCTCCCCTGTCCTGTCTCCAGTCCTGCTCTGTCTTTCTCCTTTCTGCTTTGCTGTAGAGAAGGGGATGGATGTCTTCTCTTCTCTCTCTGTGTGCCTTCCTTGGATGAGTCCATCCATTTCCATAGCTTTGATCAACCTCCGTGTCTTGGGGTGGGAGGGCGACTTCTCCCTGTTCTCTGCACCTGAGGTCCATGTACTTCCAACTCCGTGCATCCCAAATGGAAGCCATTGTTCCTCCTTCATCCAGCCTGTCTTCCTCCTGCCTCCTCTTCCACTTCGGGTGATGCTGTCACCGCCTAGGCAGTCTCTTTGACCGGAGCCCCAGTGTCATCCCTATTCATTCCCCTCTCCCAGGCTCCAGTCTCATGAGTCACAGGAGATTTTACTGGAAGATAATTCACAGCACACACTTGTTCATTCCTCTTAGACATGTTTCTCAAATCTGACTTTCTACTCCTACTCCTGTCGACATTCCCCGGTCACCTCGTCACCTTTTGCCTCAACTATTGCACCCATCCATGAGACTTCCCTGGTGGTCCAGTGGTTAGGACTCTGAGCATCCATTGCAGGGGGTCTCAGGTTCCATCCTTGGTGGGGGAACTAAGATTCCACGTGCCGCGTGGCTGAAAAAACCCTCCAAAAATGATCACACCCATCCAGCCACGTCCGTTCTCCAATCTGTTGTCAACATGATTTGTTTAAAATGGAAGTTCTTAAAACCTCCGTGGTTTTTTGATGCTCTCCAAAGTCAAGTCCAAACTCCCTGCATCCTTAATATGCATCCTAGAGTGATCACACTCCCCCGCACCGTCTTGCCCTGACAGGCTTCTGCAGCACCGCTGCTGGGAGGTCTGGAACACGTGCCCACACTCCAGGCCGAGTTGTACTTCCAACCTTTTCCCACGCCACTACCCCCTTGAAAATCCAAGTCTTTTAATTTCTGCCAAAGTCTCTTTTCTCTCAACTCTCTTGCGGACAGATTGTTTTTCCCCTCTTCAAAACTTAACTCAAGAATCTTGCCCTCTAAGGGATACTTAGGGAGTTTGGGATGGACACACTGCTCTATTTAAAATGGATAACCAAGAGGGACCTACTGTAGAGCACAGGGAACTCTGCTCAATGGTATGTGGCAGCCTGGATGGGAGGGGAGATTGGGGGAGAATGGACATGTGTATACGTACGGCTGAGTCCCTTCGCTGTTCACCTAAAACTACCAACATTGCTTGTTAATCGGCTATCTCCCAGTACAAAATAAAAAGTTAAGAAAAAGAAAAGATCCTTGCCTTCTGCGAAGCTTCTTTGCATTGTCCCAGGCTGCTGGCTTACCCCTGTGCTCACCAGCACTTTGGAGATGTTCAGTCCAGTTTCTGGAAAGTGTGAGTATGCGCAGGCAGAAGGAGGCTGATAGAACAAGTTTATAGGAATCATGGGTGAGTGAAGTTCTGTGTGCATGCTTGCAGAAAGATGTTGCTATTAATATTTGGAAGATGATTTCTTCCATTCAGGCCAATCTCTTTTTCTTCTTTTGGCTCCACATGGTTTTTCTTCGTTGAGGTGCCTGGGTTTTCTCTAGTTGTGGCCCGTGGGCTGAGTTGCCCGAGGCATGTGGGATCTTAGTTCCCAGACCAGGGATGGAACCCATGTCCCCTGCATTGGGAGGCAGAGTCTCAACCACTGGACCACTCAGAAAGTCCCAGGAGAATTTCTAAATGGCAATTTTCATTAGATTTAGCATTAGTTCTAGGTAGATAGGTGTAGGCCACACACACCAGAGCCATCTCTTCTGTAAATTGTACCTATTTGGTTTGCTGTGGCTAAGTGAAATTTAAAAAAATATTAAAGTTAAATTTTTATCAATAATGAGGACTTGGTGGTCATTGTCAGGATGCTTCAAATTTCTCTTTTGTAAAATAAGTGAGTCAGTGAAAAGATTTTTGGAGAATCTATCCTAAGTGTGGTGCTTTGGGGGACACCTGAAGAGCTGGTCATTCTCCAGGTGCTCACAAAGGCACTGGAAGATCAACACGAGAGAGTGGTGTCTGACAGTGCAAGGCTGGCTGTGGTTACCTGTGAGGTGACGGCTACACACACTAGCTGTTGCGGGAGACCAGAGACAGGTCAGGCCAATTCAGGCTCAAGCAGAGAGAGGACAGGCTGGACTCACTGGAGAGGCAGCAGTTGTTAAAAATTATGAAATCTTATGGACCCCGAGGGGGAAAGGGAGTGTGGGATGAATTGGGAGATTGGGATTGACATATATACCCTACTGATACTATGCATAAGATAAGTAACTAATCAGAACCTGCCGTAGAGCTCAGGGAACTCTCTTCAGCTCTCTTTGGTGACCTAAATGGGAAGGAGATCCAAAAAAGAGGTGATATATGTATACCTATGGGCTTCCCTGGTGGTTCGGACAGTAAAGAATCTGCCTGCAATGCAGGAGACCCAGGTTCGATCCTTGGGTCGGGAAGATCCCCTGGAGAAGGGGATGGCTACCCACTCCAGTATTCTTGCCTGGAGAATTCGAGGACAGAGGAGCCTGGTGGGCTACAGTCCATGGGGTGGCAGAGTCGGACACGACTTGGCGACCAGCACTTCACTTCACTTCCTGTATGCGTGTAGCTGATGCACTTTGCTGTCCAGCAGAAACTAACACAACGTTGCAAGCAGCTACACTCCAGTGAAAATTAAAAAAATATAATAAATAATAACGAGAGAAATCTGTGAACAAAAATTTAAGAACTCTCACCCCGGGTAAGAAATGAAACTTTTGAACTGGGAGAAAAGGAGGAGAAAAGTGAGCGGGAGAGGTAAAGTCTGATCAGTGGTCTGAAGCAAGAACAAGCATGTTTTCTGCAGAGAACAGTGGAAAGGGCAGCCTGTGTAAGGGGCTGGTGGGATGTTGGCAAGGAGGATCTTTGTACGAAACGGACAGAGAAGGTTGAGGGTCAGGCTGAGAGATGGGGACAGGACTGAGTTTTTTTCCGGTTTGGGGATGACAGCTTTGAGCCAAGAACTGAAGGGTGTCAGTGCACAGCAATGCGTTCCTTCCCCAAGTTTTCCATGAATGAGGTCTTGGGGCAATACTGTTCATTGCCTGCCATGCACAAGGTCTCAGGGAAGGACGGAGTTCATTTACATTTGGAGTTTACTTTGCAGGTAATGGGGGATTTGACATCCTGACCCCTGGGAGTTCACATCCTCAACCACTCCAGACTGGTCAAGGCAATTCCATTAGCATATCTGTTCTCTGTGACAGATTATTTTTAGCAGCCCATTGCCTGAATCCATTCAAAGAATGCATCTGTTAGATGGGAATCTAGATCTGGCAACCACACAAACTAATTTCAAGAGAGCCAAGTCAGGTTGTACCCTGAACTAGGAGACACAACAGCAGATGTATTGATTTAAAGCTCATGACAGCTGCTTTGCAAAGTTGGTAACATGAAGATATTGCTATTCATCTGGATATTTTAGTTTAATTGGATTCGTGAAAATAATCAGATATGAAAGAACATTCTTTCCACTCTCCTCTGCTCCCTTCCTTCTTTCCTTTAGCGATATAGTTTTTAAGATTTTATTTTGTTATTTTCAATTGGAGTTTAGTTGTTTTACAATGTTGCGCTAGCTTCTGCTGTACAGTGGAGTGAATCAGCTCTGTGCATACATATATTCCCTCCCTTTGCGGATCTCCTTCCTATCCCACCCCCATCCCATCCCTCTAGGTCATCACAGAGCACCGAGCTGAGCTCCCCGTCCTATAGGGCAGCTTCCCATGAGCTATCTGTTTTACACATGGTAGTGTATTTGTGCCAAGCCTCATCTCCCTAGTCATCTCAGCTTCCCCTCCCCTCTCTGTGTCTACATGTCCGTCTACAGTATTTTTTAAATGCTCTATCTTGGGTCTGGAATCTCGGGGGTAGAAAAAACAAGTACAGTTTCCTTCCTCTATTAAATGTATATTCCAGAAAGGAAAACAGGTAAGTAACAAATAAACAAGTTAAAAAATAATTTGGGTGCATAAGGTGATGTGTGCTGGGAAGAAGGGAAGGAAGGATTAGAGGGTGACTGGGCGTGGACTAGAAAATCACGTGAAGGAGTAACATCTGAGCAGAAACCTGAACTGAAAATGGGCATTCGAGCAAATACCGAGGTAGAGAGCTTGGCAGCAAGAGGTGGCAAAGAGCAAAGTTTGGTCAAGGAGGAGCAAGAAGGTCAGTGTGCCTGGGGAGGAGTGGTGAAGGAAGAGTAGGGTGGGAGGAGAGGAAGCAGCCAGTAGCTGCTTCGCAAGGGACTTGTCGGCCACAATGGGAGCCCCAAGTTGTACTCTGTGTGCAGTGGGAAACTGTTGGAGTTGTGCAGGGAAGCAAGGGGATCTGATCTATAGTTTAGAAAGATTATGCAGACAGCTCCACAGAGAATATTCTTGTTGGGAAGAAAGAAGGAGGCGGGAGAGCAGCTGCTGGGCTTTTGGAAGCACACGGGGAGGCTGACGGGGGCCGAGGGGGTAGGTGATGGTAAAAGATGCTGAAGCCCAGTACGTGTTTTAAGAGACTGTCAGAGGACTTGATAAAGGATCGGATGAGGAGCAAGACAGAAAGAGGGGAGTCAAGGGTGACTTGTGGGTGGAAGGTGGGAACAACAGGGTGATTTGTGGGGTCATTTTCTGAAATGGGGAAATTAGGGGAGTAGGTAGTTGAGACTGGGAAATTGAGAACTCTGTTTTGATCATTTGAAGTGAAGACATTGAGCATTAGATGGGTATGGACAGAGTAGGCTGCAATTGAGGTGAAAGATCAGAGCTGGAGAAACACTCTGGGAGTTACCAGCGTGACTCACCAGTAGACAGGGCATTAAAGTCATGGGTCAGGAAGAGGTCACCTGGGGAGGGGCATGTTCACCTGGAGGCTGGGGCTGAGCTCAGGGGCACTCCAATATTTAATGGGTAGCCTGAGAATAGGCCACCCGATGCGAAGAGTCGACTTATTGGACAAGACCCTGATGCTGGGAAAGACTGAGGGTAGGAGAAGAAGGGGGCGACAGAGGATGAGATGGTTGGATGGCATCATCGACTTGATGAATATGAGTTTGAGCAAGCTCTGGGAAATGGTGAAAGACAGGGAAGCCTGGTGTGCTGCAGTCCATGAGGTTGCAGGGAGTCAGAGACGACTGAGCAACTGAATAACAACAATGAGAATGGGAAGCCAGCAAGGAAGACTGGGGAGGAACACCTGACAAAAGAAAAAACTCAGACCTAGGTGGTGTCCTGAAAACCATAATGTTTTAAGAAAGAACAGGTGGTCAACTGTGTTGACTCCTGTTGAGATGTCCAGTAGAATCAGGATGGAAAGCTGACCACTAGATTTGACATGATGACCTTAATAAGAGCAGTGATAGCTGAATGGTGGGGAGAAAATGCTAAGTGGAGACACAAAGTATAGAGACTCAAATTTTGCTGTAAAAGGAAGGAAAATATGGGAATGTGAGGTGAAAGATGGATTTTTTTAAGGAAAAAGTGGTTAAGGTGTTTCTGTATATGGAAGGAAGTGGTGTAGAAGAAAGGACGAAAGATAAATTACAAGAAAGAAGAGATAATAGGCGTTACTAAGCCCTTAATAGGCAAGGAGTTACTGACTCAAGAGAACAAGGGATCAGTTGACCTTGTGTGTGTGTGTGTGTGTGTGTGTGTGCTAAGTTGCTTCAGTTGTGTCTAACTCTTTGTAACACTATGGACTGTAGCCCACCAGGCTCCTCTGTCCATGAAACTCTCCAGGCAAGAATACTGGGAGTGGGTTGCTATGCTCTCCTCCAGGGGATCTTCCAGACCGGGGGATTGAACCCATGTCTCTTATGTCTCCTGCATTGGGAGGTGGGTTCCTTACCAGTAGTGCCACCTGGGAAGCTGTATCAATTGACTTTCAGCTCAGTTCAGTCACTCAGTCGTGTCTGACTCTTTGCAACCCCATGAATCACAGCACGCCAGGTCTCCCTGTCCATCACCAACTCCCAGAGTTCACTCAAACTCATGTGCATCGAGTTGGTGATGCCATCCAGCCATCTCATCCTCTGTCGTCCCCTTCTCCTCCTGCCTCCAATCTCTCCCAGCATCATGGTCTTTTCTAATGAATCAATTCTTCACATGAGGTGACCAAAGTACTGGAGTTTTAGCCTCAGCATCAGTCCTTCCAATGAACACCCAGGACTGGTCTCCTTTAGGATGGATTGGTTGGATCTCCTTGCAGTCCAAGGGACTCTCAAGAGTCTTCTCCAACACCACAGTTCAAAAGCATCAATTCTTCAGTGCTCAGCTTTCTTCACAGTCCAACTCTCACATCCATACATGACCACTGGATAAACCATAGCCTTGACTAGACGGACCTTTGTTGGCAAAGTAATGTCTCTGCTTTTGAATATGCTATCTAGGTTGGTCATAACTTTCCTTCCAAGGACAGAAATGGTATGGACCTAACAGAAGCAGAAGATATTAAGAAGAGGTGGCAAGAATACAGAGAAGAACTGTACAAAAAAAATCTTCACGCCCAAGATAATCATGATGGTATGATCACTCACCTAGAGCCAGACATCCTGGAATGTGAAGTCAAGTGGGCCTTAGAATGCATCACTACAAACAAAGCTAGTGGAGGTGATGGAATTCCAGTTGAGCTATTTCAAATCCTGAAAGATGATGCTGTGAAAGTGCTGCACTCAATATGCCAGCAAATTTGGAAAACTCAGCAGTGGCCACAAGACTAGAAAAGGTCAGTTTTCATTCCAATCCCCAAAAAAGGCAATGCCAAAGAATGCTCAGGCTACCGCACAATTGCAGTCATCTCACATGCTAGTAAAGTAATGCTCAAAATTCTCCAAGCCAGGCTTCAGCAATACGTGAACCATGAACTTCCAGATGTTCAAGCTGGTTTTAGAAAAGGCAGAGGAAGCAGAGATCAATTGACCCTAGCACGTAAGAAATAAGGAAAAGCGAGTTAAGGCTGTAGGAATATGACTCATTTAAAAAGACCTGGATGCTGGGAACAAGGCAGGAGAAGGGGTGACAGAGGATGAGGTGGCTGGATGGCATCACCGACTCGATGAACATCAGTTTGAATAAACTCTGGGAGTTAGTGATGGATAGGGAGGCCTGGCGTGCTGCAATCCATGGGGTTGCAAAGAGTTGGACACGACTGAGCGACTGAACTGAACTGAACTGAATATTGGTAGAATTGGGTTGTGGGAAACTAGTTGAATCTCTTCTTATTGTTTCTATTTTCTGTAGAAGATAAAGCAGTGTCAGAGTGAGTGGGGAGGTGTGACATCTTTTAGAATTTTAGGAAGAGAGGAAACGGGGGTGAGATAGTCATTTTGGAGGATGAGAAACTGAGTTGACTGGACAGCTAATGTTAGGAAGTTTTCAAAAGTCACTTGAGATTTTTGTTCATAAATTTTTAAGCTATAATCTAAATTAAAGATGAAACCTGTTGCTGTGTGCTTTCCTCCGGTCATGTTCAGCTGGAGGGCAGATGCTAAGCAGATGGGGGGCTTGGGTTTAACCAGAGTTTGGAGTTTTGCCAAGTGAGTTCTAGGAAGGGAGGGAGAAAGAAAGGGATCGAGGGTGTGTGTGAAGGGGAGAATACTCAGACGATGTGAGTTCTAAGCACGGTTAGGAGGAAAACGCACACCTTGTGAGCCTGATGGCTATGAAGACAATTTGGAGGAGTACACAGACTTGGGTCACTGTGGGTCTAGGAACTGCAGACTTTTCTTCTTACCGTCTGTCCATTTATCTCTTCCTTCCTTCATGCCTCCATATAAGATCTCTGAATTTCTAATACCTAGGTCATTTCCTCTGTGAAATCCTTCCTATAACTAGGCTCTTAAATGATGTCCCCTTTCCTGGATTCCTACTGCATTTTATTATGTGTATTTTATTCGAATGTATTTATGAATAACTAGCAAAAACTTGTAACCAAGTGCTTGTTATAAGCACTGAGAAGGTGAACGTGAGCACACGCTGACGTGTACCTGGGCCTCACGCTGCACGGTCTGTTCCAGAGGCACACGGAGCAGATTACAGGCACGCCGTGTTGCACAAGACCTAACAATCCTGAAAAATCTCAGATGGGATGAACATGTCTTAGCGACTAGGCGGTAAGCCTCCAGGAAGCAGACGGCTGCGCTGCACCAACAACGGCTCAGTAAACACCATGTCCTTGGAGAGCTGATGTTCTCTTCACCTCGAGGATGTTCCTTGCAAAGGTCTGCAGGAAAAGGAGTGAGCAGGAAAATGGCAGTACGAAAAGTTTTCCTGGAGCCCATGAGTTTATATCCAAGTTTGGGAAAAAGCTTGGAATGGTTATGGAATGATCATGTTAAGAAAGCTTGGTTGCTTCCTTGCACAATAATCTTGTGCTTGTCCCACAGTTTGTTAGGACCATATGTCCCTGGCAACCCATAATCTATGTCCTGCATGTCCTTTTCAACATTTAAATTAATTACCTTGAAAGGCTAAGGTGTATGTGTGACAATCGGATCTAAGTGGGAAGAAAAAAAAATGTGGTCTTACCCTTAAATGTTGGAAGACTCAGCACTTAAATGGATAGTTACCAACTAGTGACCACACATTCAAATCAAACACAGCTTTCTCTTTCACCAGATGTGTGCATTTATCAAGAACTTTCTGCTAATTATTCAAAGAAGTCCTAGAACAGCACACATGTGCCCTCTTCAAGGAAAGCCCACGTATGCAATACACACTCATAATCACTTACAGATAAGCCAGCCAGATGGATGCATTGTTTTACATAATGTTACATAATTCTGCCAATGATTAAGACACATTTCAGCACATAATTCAATATCAGTTCAGTTCAGTCGCTCAGTTGTGTTCGACTCTTTGCGATCCCATGGACTGCAGCATGCCAGACTTCCCTGTCCATCACCAACTCCCAGAGCTTGCTCAAACTCATGTCCATCGAGTCGGTGATGCCATCCAACCAACTCATCCTCTGTCGTCCCCTTCTCCTCCTGCCTTCAATCTTCCCCAGCATCAGGGTCTTTTCCAATGAATCAGTTCTTTGTATCAGGGGGCAAAGTATTGGAGTTTCAGCTTCAGCCATCAGTCCTTCCAATGAATATTCAGGACTGATTTCCTTTAGAATGGACTGGTTGGATCTCCTTGCAGTCCAAGGGACTCTCAAGAGTCTCCTCCAACTCCACAGTTCAAAAGCATGAATTCTTCGGCGCTCAGCTTTCTTTATAGTCCAACTCTCACATCCATACATGACTACTGGAAAAACCATAGCTTTGACTAGACAGACTGGCAAAGTAATGTCAGTTCGATAAAGTAATTCAATATAGGAAGTTTAAATGTAAACCCAGCATTTTAGTTATGAAAGGTTATGAATTACAGCGATATGAACTAGAGGTTGTGAGCTAGAAAGATACAGTAGATTCCAGGTGAAGGGGCTCAGAACACTCCTATTCCTTTGCACCAGGACTGCTATTTGGGAATAGCCAGTGTTACTTTTTGTATAAACAGAGCATCTGTGTCTGCAGTTGGGTTTTGGAAGAGAGCAGTTAGTGCCCGTGTTGGTGATGTGCCTGAGTCCCAGGGTGTGGAAAGTCATCTTACATCATGGGAATTGGGAGATTGATTTTACTTTCGATATGGGCCATTATTTCTTTTCCCACTTTGATCTGCTTTCTAGGAATTGTCCTGGGGATATTTTTGTTGTAGAAGTTTTCTAAGCTGGTAAGTAAGGGCTCTTTCATTATGGGTTTTTAAATTTTTTTTTTTTTGCTTTTTTGGCTTGTGGAACATACTCCCGAGTATAGTCTATGAACGTGAATTATAAACCCACTTACTGTGTATCTCTTATTGACTATGAAGCATATGAAAGAAAAGGAGGCATTTTAAACTTATTTTACATCCTTCAAAGGTGGAACTAAGATCAATCAAGGCAAGCTGTGGGTGAGAAGATTTTAATTCATAAGGAAAAAGAACTTTCTAGCACTCAGAAAACAAAAAATGCAATAGTACTTTCCTAGCGGCATCTTTGTGCAAAGTCTTCTTCTAAGCTGGAAATCGATGAACTTATGTTTCTCACATTGGCTCATGCTTCAAAGGAGCTAATTCAGAACAGAACCCGAAGTGGCCTTGCCAGACACCCATCCTGAAAATGTGGGCAGTGCTTGGGCGTGGCTGGCATTGATTGGACAATGTGGCTAAGTTTTGTGGCCACTCTGGGATGCCGTGGGGTGAGTAGTAGGTACTTAGAATGATGAGAAATTGGGAGGCCTGGTCACTGGGCGATAGGCACTGAAATGAGATGCATATGTTCTAGAATCAGAAAGTGGGAGTGCTGAGAAGTCATGCATATTGCCTATATTACCTTTAGTCCCCTCACTCCTCTCTAAAAGGCAAGACCTTAAGCAAAACCCAAAGATCCACTTGGCTTGAGAGTGTGTCCAGTGTGAGGTGCTAGGCAGCCTTTGCCAGGAGGGCCGAGACCAGCCAAAATTGGAGTCCATCTGGATCAAAACTGTGCTGACCATAAAACCCAGCAGGAGACAGAGTATGCTTGGTGGCCTCATGATCCCTCTCTGCTAGCCTCTGCTTTCTTTTTTCTTAAATAAAATTTTTTTGAATTTTATTTATTATTAAATTTTAAAAATTTATTTGTCTACTTTTGGCTGTGTGGGCTTTGTCTGTTGTGGCGAGGGGGTGTACCCTGTGTGGTGTGCGGGCTTCTCACTGTGGTGGCTTTTCTTATTGCTGCACACGGGCTCAGCTACCCTGAGACATGTGGGATCTTCCTGGACTAGGGACTGAACCTCTTGTGTCTGGATTCTTTACCATTGGACCACCAGGGAAGTCTTTTTGTTTAATTTTAAAATTAGGTTGGGTTTTATTTTTTTAGTGTAACTGCTTCGCAATGTGTTACTTTCTGCTGTACAACCAGGTGAACCAGCTGTATGTCTATATGTACATGGATATATATCCCCTCCCTCTGTCCCCTCCCTCCCATTCCATCCGTCTAGATCATCACAGAGCCCCGAGCTGAGCTCCCTGTGCTACGCAGCAGCTTCCCTCTAGCTCTCTGTTTTGCACATGGTAGTATCTATATTAGACTTGGTTTTCTTTCTCCACTCTTGGCAGCTAGTGGCACAGAGGGGTGGGTAAGGAAAAAACCAAATGTTTATTGAAAGTCTGTTGTGCACTTTAGGTGATTTGCATATCCTAACTCACTTTGTTCTTAGAATCATTTCCTCTGGGTAGATTGTTACTGTATTCATGTAGCAAATGAGGAAACTGAGTCTCAGGAAGATGAGCTGGGATCCAAGCCAGTCATTTCATGACACTGTGCTGGATAAGAGAAGGAGGAAGGTTGATGATGGGAGATATATTACCTATAGGGAAATCATACATTAAGCATTGTTCATTTTATTAATTGTATTGGTATAATGGTATAAAGTTGTCACAGTTATAATTTCATGCTCTGACATTCAGAACTCCTGGCAAAGAATGCCTTTTTCTAAACTGAATTTTCAATGACTCCGTCTTGGTAAGCTTTTTCCTTTTGCTTCTCTGGTTAAATCCTGGATATGCTTTATCATCCTTGAGCTTTTAACTCACAGTTTGAGCTTCTGCAAGTCCACCTGTGCCTGTTATCGGACTTCTCATCATGAAAAAGTCTAGGTCAGACTTTATCGAGCATCTCTCATTCATTTTTAGCGCTCCACCCAATTCCACTCTTATCTCTATCTGGAATCTCATTTTGAGTTACTCACTTCTCATCACCAACTCCCCTTTTTTTTCACCAGTCCTCATTCCTGACCTGCTTCATCCCCTTTTCCACTTACTGTTCTAACATCACCTTCCATTTAGTGACTAGTTTAAACATCTAAAAAGCTGGTATTTTTATTATTTTTTGACTTTTATTCTTTTTTCTGAAAAATGATTTTTTATTGGAATATAATTGCTTTATAGTGTTGTGTTAGTTGTGTTGTGTTACAGTGTTGTGTTAGAAGTAAATACCTGTATGTATACATATATCTTCCATCTTGAGCCTCCCTCCCCACCCCCATCCCACCCCTCTAGGTTCCCAGAGCACCGAGCTGAGCTCCCTGTGCTATACAGCAGCTTCCCACTAGCCATCTATTTTACACATGGAAGTGTATATATTTGGAATGTATTTGGAAGTTTGGAAAACAAATTTGGAAATTTGGAAAAAGGCAGTTTTGAAAAACTCAGCAGAAATTTGGAGAACAGCATATCTGGAAAACTCAGCAGTGGCCACAGAACCGGAAAAGGTCAGTTTTCATTCCAATCCCAAAGAAAGGCAATGCCAAAGAATGTTCAAACTACCACACAATTGCATTCATCTCACACACTAGCAAAGTAATGCTCAAAATTCTCCAAGCCAGGCTTCAACAGTATGTGAACTGAGAACTTCCAGATGTTCAAGGTGGATTTAGAAAAGGCAGAGGAACCAGAGATCAAATTGCCAACATCCACTGTATCATAGAAAAAGCAAGAGAATTCCAGAAAAACATCTATTTCTGCTTTATTGACTATGCCAAAGCCATTGACTATGTGGATCACAACAAACTGTGGAAAATTCTTAAAGAGATGGGAATACCAGACCACCTGACCTGCCTCCTGAGAAATCTGTGTGCAGGTCAAGAAGCAACAGTTAGAACTGGACATGGAACAACAGACTGGTTCCAAATTGGGAAAGGAGTACGTCAAGACTGTATAGTGTTGCCCTGATTATTTAATTTATATGCAGAGTACATCATGGGAAATGCCAGGCTGGATAAAGCACAAGCTGGAATCCAGATTGCTGGGAGAAATATCAGTAACCTCAGATATGCAGATGACACCACCCTTATGGCAGAAAGTGAAGAGGAACTAAAGAACCTCCTGATGAAAGTGAAAGAGGAGAGTGAAAAAGCTGGCTTAAAACTTAACATTCAAAAAACTAAGATCATGGCATCTGGCCCCATCACTTCATAGCAAATAGATGGGGAAACAGTGGAAACAGTGGCTGACTTTATTTTTGGGGGCTCCAAAATCACTGCAGATGGTGACTGCAGCCATGAAATTAAAAGACACTTGCTCTTTGGAAGAAAAGTTATGACCAACCTAGACAGCATACTAAAAAGCAGAGACATTACTTTGCCAACAAAGGTCCATCTAGTCAAAGCTATGGTTTTTCCAATAGTCATGTATGGATGTGAGGGTTGGACTATAAAGAAAGCTGAGCACCGAAGAATTGATGCTTTTGAACTGTGGTGTTGGAGAAGACTCTTGAGAGTCCCTTGGACTGCAAGGAGATCCAACCAGTCCATCCTAAAGGATGGATTGAATATTCATTGGAAGGACTGATGCTGAAGCTGAAATCCAATACTTTGGGCACCTGATTCGAAGAACTGACTTACTGGAAAAGACCCTGATGCTGGGGAAGATTGAAGGCAAGAGGAGAAGGGGACGACAGGATGAGATGGTTGAATGGCATCACCAACTCGATGATGAGTTTGAGCAAGCTCTGGGAGTTGGTGATGGACAGGGAAGCCTGGCGTGCTGCAGTCCATGGGGTCACAAGGAATCAGACACAACTGAGTGACTAACACTTTCATTTTACAATGTATGTATGTCAATGCTACTCTAGAAAAAATGGTCCCGATGAACATGTTTGCAAGGCAGGACTAGAGATGCAGACATAGGGAATGGACTTGCAGACATGGGCAAGGAGGGTAGGGGAGGGTGGGATGAATTGAGAGAGTAGCATTGATAAGTTATAGCTTTTTAAAGTCCCTAGAAACATAGACCATGCAGGCTTAAATGAAATATCGTGTATTTATGGTGTCATCTACTTTAGTTTCCCTGACCTCATTTCGGTATCATCTGGATGATTTTTTTGTTTTTTTTGGTTGCACCAGGTGACATGCGGAACTTCCCCAAGCAGGGATTGAACCTATTCCCCTGCAGTGAAGGCACAGAATCTTAACCACTGGACCACCAGGGAAGCCCCCATCAGGCTGCTTCTTTACTTCTCTTCAGATTTTGTGTGTGTAATTTGCATCTTTGTCCACATTATTTGGCCACCTCTCTTTTTCATCTAGCATGCTAACATAATCTTTTGCAATGTAGATTTTAGGACTTGCATAGTTTTCCCCATCTATTTAGCATTTTAAAATTTAACCAGCTTGTTATTTTGTACATTTAGGTTCCTTCCCAGTTTTTATTACTATAAATCACCCATGAACATCCTTGTGGCTAAATCATAGTCCATTTCTCTGGTTACTCTCTTATGGCAAACTCATAGAAGCAGAATTGCTTAGTCTATCTTGAAAAAGGTTGCTTAAATTATTATTTGGAAAGATTATCTGTTTGTCATTGTAGAGGACATATTGCAAAGGTTCCTGTAAATAATATAAGAAGAATGATATCATCACTCCTAACCCACACTAAATTACTCATGTGATATTCAGTAAACCAAAAAACTTTTATCACTCTCAACTGATTCATATATAGACTTAAGGCAATGGATTAGAGCTCTAAGGTATTCCTCCATATGTCATTCTTTTATGCTGATTTCACATAGTGGGAATAATTGCATTCCTGAATCTTCTCTTTGTTGCTGTTGTTTAGTTGCTAAGTTGTGTCTGACTCTTAGCAACCCCATGGACTGTAGCAAGCGCGCCAGGCTCCTCTGTCCTTCATTATCTCCTGGAGTTTGCGCAAACTCATGGCCGTTGACTTGGTGATGCTATCTAATCATCTCATCCTCTGTCGCCCCCTTCTCCTCCTGCCTTCAATCTTTCCCAGCATCAGGGTTCCAATGAGTCAGCTGTTTGCATTAGATGGCCAAAGTATTGGAGCCTCAGTTTCAGCATCAGTCCTTCCAGTGAATATTCAAGGTTGATTTCCTTTAGGATGGACTGGTTCGATCTCCTTGCAGTCTGGGTTTCACAAAAGGCAATTTAGAAAGCCAACCCTTAAAATAGTGAAGTGGCTGAAACAAAGGCACAAATTTTCTTGAAATCTTGTCTTAGGAGAAAGAAAAGAGTTACCACTGTTTTCACCTTCACATTGGCCTCCAAAAATTCTTTGTTTTTGTTGTTCAGTCATTAAGTCATGTCTGACTTTTTGTGACCCCAGGGACTGCAGTATGCCAAGTACTAAATATTCTTCCTGGTGCTAAATATTTAGCAAAATGACTTTTGATCTTGTCCATGTTTAAGTGAGTAATGTCACTCATGGCTCTTATTATCTTTCTCTTTGATGGGTTATCATTGGCATTCTCCAGATGAAGAAACAACAGATGCCGAAAACTGGTGACCTGCTCAGCTTTAGAAGGTGAATCAGAGGTTAGGAAGGAACATACTAGACTTTTCCCCCATGAGGCTAGCATAAAGAAGGCTCTGCCTTGGAATACTGCTTTGGGTCTACCCAAGGGGGTTATGGGAACTAGTAGATTGAATTATTTCAAAACACTCTCCTCCAACAGGGCCCTGGGGTCAGGCACTCTTTCCCAGATCTTATGTGGAGTCTCTGACTCTTTTTCTTACTTCTGGCAATCAGCATTTGGGTCATCAGGATATCCGTGCAAAAGGATGAACCTGGCAAATGTACCGGTGAACTCAGACATCGCTGATAAAAACAAGAGTTGAAAACAGTGATGAAACGCAGCACCAAGGACAGTTTGGCTTACTTAAAATTTTTGTTGGGCAACAGCTATGTGGAGGTTCCATGCGGGCAGCATCCAGAACGGGAGGAGGCTCAGGGCTTGATGTGTGTCTGCTGAACGCCAGGTTCTGGAGGTACAAGGATAAACAAGCCTCAAGACCTTCCCTCAAGCAACTCTCAGTCCAGCGGAGGAGACTGACACAAAAGCAAACACAGCAGCAAAATCATAAATTGAAATTTATGCAAATACTCAAGCAGCGAGGAGGAGTGAGTGAGTGAGTGACTTGAAAGCTCTATAAGAGTAAAACATAAGAGTCTGCCGCATCTGATAGATTTCAGGTGCAGGTCCCTTTCGGAGCAGATGGACTCCTGAACTTTTCTCTGATGTGAACTTGTATGTGTCAGAGCCTATATGGTTTCATTATAAAATGGAATGTATATACATTAAAATCACTTTTGATAACTCGAACCAGTAAATTACCTAACAGTTTCCATCCTGCTCCCTTCTGAGCAAAGTAAAAAAAAAAAATTTTTTCTTAACTGAATAGTCACAGTGGATGGAAGAATCATTTGTTTCCAGCCAATTGACACTTCATTATTTTCCACTGGGAGTGAATGTGCAACTCCTTTTGATTATTCAGAGCTTGTAATACGGAACAAGAAGAGGTTGCATTAGGTATATTACAATATTGTAATTATCCTTCAATTAAAAATAAAATAAAAAAAAACCAAAAAAAGAATGAGCAGACTCTTCTAGACTGGAAAAAATGCAGAAATATTGCAGAGATGGAGACTCCTTGTCTCAGGAAATGAAGTAAGGGGATGGGATGCGCTTACTGGAATATTTATGGCCGAACGGACTTGAATATTATGTAAAAGAAGTTGTGAGATTTTGTGTGTTATGTGGCTTGAGTTAGTTTTCCAGTTTCTAAATTCTTTTTTTTTTTTTTGGAGAGGGGAGGTGTTATATGTCTTCTTTTCTTTTTTAATTTATTTTTAATTGGAAGATAATTGGTTTATAATGTTGTATTGGTTTCTGCCATACAAGAACATGAATTAGCCATAAGGATACAAATGTCCCTCCCTCTTGAACCTGCCTCCCACCTCCTACCCCATCCCTCCCACCCCTCTAGGTTGTCACAGAGTCTAAATTTTGTGACAGTGAATTTCAGAGTATCAGATTTCTGTGTAACGAGGTGTATATGTGAGGGCTACATATACAAATCCACTTCCTAACTATTTCCTAAATGATTTGTGACATTTAGGGGAACTCTATGGGAGATTAATATGAGAAAACCTTCTTTGTAGAAGAAAAACATTATATACTGTTAATTATCATAATGTTTTTCTTGTAGAAAATAGTTGGAGAAATCGAAGGTTGAGAGCCACAGATGTTCTCTATATTAAAACTCTCAGTCAAGAGTTGTGCTGAGGGGACCTTCCTGGTGGTCCAGTGGTTAAGAATCTGCCTGCCAGTGCAGAGGACATAGGTTCGATTCCTGGTCAGGGAACTAAGATTCCAAATACCCTGGAAGAACCAAGCCAGCATACTTCAACTAGTGAGCTGGCACACATACCTGCGTGCCGCAACAAAATATCACACATGACACAGCAGAGATCCTGCATGCCACAGCTAATCCCTGATGCGGCCAAATAAATAAACATAAATTAAAAAAATAGAGTTATACTGAGGAAATTTGTCTACCGACAGAATCCACATTGTTGAGAAGGTGGCAGGCACGATTTGCATTTGAAAAGAACTCCATAATCCTTCTGATGTTTATCCAGCTTAATAACATTTCAGATATTTAAAGATTTTCTGACTCTTTTACTGTGCCAAGTACAAAGGAATTAACTTATTGATGGTTGGAATATTCTTCAAATAAGCACTTTTACTATGAAACTACCCAAAAGATGTTGAAAAATGAGTGGGAAAGGAATTAGGTCTACATTTAGAAATAAATGTATGAATTTAAAGGAAAAATAAAAACCGTGAACGCTGCTCTGTGTCTTAGCTTAGAAATGTTTCTCTCTCTCTTTTTTTAAAAAATTTATTTATTCATTTAGTTTGGCTGCGCTGGGTCTTCGTTGCTGCTCAGGTTTTCTCTAGTTGCGGGAAACGGGGGCTACTCTCAAGCTGCGGTGCTTGGGCTTCTCATTGCAGTGGCTTCTCTCACTGCTCTTGCTGCAGAGCATGTGCTCTCGGGTGCGTGGGTTGTGGCTGTGAGCCCACAGGCTCTAGAGCACAGGCTCAATAGTTGTGGCACACAGGCTTAGTCACTTTGAGGTGTGTGGGGTCCTCCCAGATCTGGGATGGAACCCAGGTCTCCTGCATTGGCAGGCAGGTTTCTTTACCACTGAGCCACCAGGGACATCCCTCTCTTTTTTGTACATTGCAGGGGCCTTGAAGACTAACACAACCCAAGATGGCCCATCAACATATATGGATGTTCTTCTGTCCCAAATGCCATGAAGTTGGTGAGAAATGTTCTCCTAATTCCACCCCAGATTGAAATGGGGCACAAAAGATGAAGCAGGCAACTCACCCGGAATCACAAACCAGGCAGCTATTGGAGCAGGAGAGAGGCTGAGAGCTCCAGAACTTTCCCACACTAACCTTTAGAAGGAAGACGTCCCCGCATCCTGCTTCCTTGACACCACTCAGACCTGGCTGGCTGGTTTTTCTAGACCTTTGTTCAGGAAAATATTATTATGCAGATGATGGAATTTGGCTTTTAATATTTCTGGGCAAGGTTTTAATATTTGAAATATGGAATTTGGCTTTAATATTTCTGGGAGGAACTGTTGCTCAGCTTTTCCATTTATTTCCTTTTCAGAAATAGAGCCATGTGCAGGAAGACTGGACCCAGGGAAGGTGTCCAGCTCTTCCTTGGTCTTTCTTGAGCACTTCCAGATCCCTCCCCTTTCTATTTCTTTTTTTTTTAAATTTATTAATTTTAATTGAAGGATAATGCTTTACAATACTGTGTTGGTTTCTGCCTTACATCAAGGAGTCATATGCTTTCTGTACTGGCTTTCCTGGTGGCTCAGACAATAAAGAATCTGTCTGCAGAGTGGGAGACCCGGGTTTGATCTCTGGGTCAGGAAGATTCCCTGGAGAAGGAAATGGCAACCCACTTCAGCACTGTTGCCTGGAGAATCTCATGGACAGAGGGGTCTGGCAGGGCCACAGTCCATGGGGTCGCAAAGAGTCAGACATGGCTGAGTGATTAAACCACAATCCTGAAGAATATGGTCCTGTCCTGAGAGAAAAGTCAACTGAACACTGGTCTCACACAGGAAGACTTTCCCCCTCACCAGCAGCCAGTAAAGGGTGAGCTTAGCTGAGAAGAGCCAAGTGGGTTACTTCGGAGTGTGCCAGGTGGGTGGTGCTCTGGGAGGTCTTGGCTCCTCCTGAGTGTTGCTTTCTTTTTCACCCTTACATACTTTGAGCATGTGCATGCTCAGTCACTAAGCTGTATCTGACTCTTTGCAACGTCATGGACCGTAGCCTGCCAGGCTCTCAGTCCATGGGACTTTCCAGGCAAGAATACTGGAGTGGGTTGCCATTTCCTCTTCCTGAGGATCTTCCCAACCCAGGGATCAAACCAGAGTCTCCTGTGTCTTCCGGGTTGGCAAGCAAATTCTTTGCCACTGAGCCATCTGGGAAGCCCCTACTCATGTAATATGTACATTCTAGGAGTGAAGGAACACGCAGGACAGATATTAGATGCCACCGAAATAGGTGTGTGCTTGAAGGAAACACTTCACTTTATATTACTGTATTACACCCGTTTTGGCTTCGGTTTTTATTTTATGCTTGAAATGTAGGATAAGATTGCTCCTGTTTCAGCTTTTACAGTTACTTCTTTGACCATGTTTGGCTTGGCAGTTAAGAAAAAAAACAGAAGGATTACATTTCAGTGGCACAACACCTAATCCTCAGGCAAATGATTTGTCCACGCTTAATATAAAGTACTTAGGATGTATTGTCTGATGTAAACACCGGTTCTAATAAAGTGGTGCCTGAGGTACACTGCTTTAACGCGTAATACCCTATTTGTGTTGGCCTGTACACGTTGGATATAAAGCCGTTATGATAAAATATATCCTCTTTAGCCTGATAAAAATGAAAATTGGAGTACAGAACTCTCACCAAGAAAGAAAAGACGCTATAAAACACAAAGACCCCTGTGATATTTGTAGTCGGCACAGCAGACAAGCCAGTCAACACCTCTTCAGATGGAAACTACCCAGCTGTCTTTTTAAAAAATAATTTAAAATTTTCTTGGTTTATTGGCTGTGCTGGGTCTTTGTCGCTGCTCTGGCTTTCTCTAGTTGCAGCGAGCAGGGGGTACTCTCGAGGTATAGCGTGCGGGCTTCTTTTTGCGCTGGCTTCTCTTGTCGCAGAGCATGGGGTCTAGGCTCATGGGCTCAGTAGCTGTGGCTTCCTGGACTCTAGAGCACAGACTCAGTATTTGTGGCTCACGGGCTTAGTTGCTGTGCGGCATGTGGGATTTGCCTGGACCAGGAATTGAACCTGTGTCTCCTGCTTTGGCAGGTGGATTCTTTACCACCGAGCCACCAGGGAAGCCCTACCCAGTTGTCTTGGAGGAGCATCAGTTTAATCATTTCAGGTACTTTATTTGAATCTAACATTGTACTGAATTCAACGACATTTAGCTGCTCTGTTGTGGGGTTTTTATCACTGGTAAAGAGCAGCTGCACGGAAGGTGTAGATTTCAAGCACAAAGAAAGGTTAAAGGAAGCAGAAACGATTCCACCTACCCTGGATAGCAATCTCTGCCTTCCAACATCCACTTGGTATAACCTTTTTCTCCAGGACCCCGTGCTGCTTAGAAGCACGCGAGGTTAATAATAGCAGGCAAAAAAATGCGAGGCATTTCAAGACGCAACATTCATCTTGCCGTTCCACTAATGCGGGGATGACAGAAAGTCACTTTCAACCTCCTTTTCTGCTGCTTCTATTACCTGGGTGTTGCGAGACACTCCTCCAGGTACTGGAGAATGATTGCTGTTCAGAGGGTATTATAAGAAAGATAGGCATATTTGCCATTATCCTCATCTGATTTAATGCTTATAAATCAGCAAAACCTCTACCTCAGTCCTCTTCTCTTAGTCTCTGAAGAGCAGATGCTCAGTAATAGCCCCATTCACAGTTCATCCGGCAACTCACTTCCCAGACACAGGTGATGGAGAGCCTTCTCTGTAATTGTAGCTTTAGCCAATGGATGAAAAATCACAGGCCCTGAACTAAAGTGACTTGTGTTTTCAGGTTCTTGCTTCCTCCTGGCTCACTCTTGACTCCTTAAAGCCTGCAGGAGAGGTGAACTTTGAAATGAGATGCAGTCTTTGGCTTTGGGTTTGGCTTTCTAATTTCTATCTTTCCCAGAAAGAGTCATTCAAAGGGCAAGTCTTTGAAGGCTGCTTTGACGTAGATGTTTATTTTTGAGGGTGTTTACAAATAGATCAAGTACTTAAATGCAGGAAAGTATCTTTCCACTGACTGAAAATCTGGAAGTAAAACTGAAAGCAGGAATGGCAACAAAAGGGAAGGAGGAGGGAGAATGATCCTTTTCTTTCCCTCAGTTTAAGGGGGTCGTTTCGTCATCACAGCCCTCTTAGGCACCCGTGCTTATCCTCGCTAAAAGCCCCGAACGTGAAGTGGAAGTGTTTGTCATTTCAGTCGTGTCTGACTCTTTATGACCCCATGGACTGTAGCCCCGCCAGGCTCCTCTGTCCATGGAATTCTCCAGGCAAGAATACTGGAGTGGGTTGCCATTCCCTTCTCTGGGGGATCTTCCTGATCCAGAGATCAAACCCGTGTCTCCTGCATTGCAGGCAGATTCTTTACCGTCTGAGCCAGCAGGAAAATCTGGAAGCCAAGAGACAAAGGTGACCACGGCACACACTGATTTCTGTGCCAGGGTGAGTCCTGTGTCCTCCAGCATCATGAAGGGGGCAGCCCAGTCTGTGAGAGGCCTTTCTGGGCTCCCACTTGGCTCTTCTGGCCCATCAGCCTGGAGCAAGGAGGCCTAAGTTCTAATTCATTGATGGAAACTTGGGAAGGAAGGGCTGGCTCTTCCAGGAACTCTTCCTTTAGTGCAGGTCTAGATTTAGAACCCAGAGTCCCTCACTTAGGTGAGGCCAGTAGGTATGCGCTCAGGTATTCAGATCAGACCAGGAATGTGCTGGAGCCTTTCCAGGGCTTTCTCTACCCAGGGGAACTGAATTGTCCTGAAAAGAAGGTCCTTTCCTGGTCAGGTTCCCACCCTCGGGAACGCAGCTGGAAGCAGATGCCGTGTGAGAGGTCGAATTACAATGGGAGTTACAAGGAGAATCAGGAAATCTTTTGGTTTGCTCTGACAAGAACTTCTCTTTAATCAAATCTTAAATGGTTTCCTGTTCTTCTTTTTTCCATTGTTGGTTCGATGTCCAGTCATGAAGCTGGGAGATTCTCCTCTGTAACTTTCTGCCCTGTGAGGAGCCACTCATATTTACCCTAGACTTCAAATCTTTTAAAATAGGTTCCAACGACTTCCCTGGTGGTGCAAGGGACAGGAAGCTGCCTGCAGTGCAGGGGGCAGGGGTTCAGTCCCCAGTCCGGGGAGATTCCCACGTGCTGCGAGCAACCGGGCCCACGTGCTGCAGCGACTGAAGCCCGCTTGCCCTAGAGCCGGTCCGTCACAACTAGAGAAGCCGTCACCAGGAAGAGTAGACCCCGCTGGGCGCAACCCGAGAAAGCCCTGGCAGAAAGTGATGCAGACCCAGGATAGTCAAAAATAAAAAAATGAAAGAAACAAAAGTGATTAAAAAAAATGACTGTGAAATAAATAAAATAGGTCCGAAGACTCCATGCCAATTCTTTTGTTGATTTGGAATTTTGTTATTTCATGTCCACTACCTCAGTTAAATGAAAGAAGAAGTGGATTTGGTTTACTTATCCAGAACTTTCTTTTTTCATTACAAGTGGTATATTTTAAAGTGAAGCTATTCTCTCTGATTTTGAGAAACTCCTTCAGAGGATTATGAAGAGGATTTGGTCTTTAATCCAGGTACCTGAAAGAGTGCCTATTATTAGCATCAAGACCCCTATTATATGAGCATTAGAGAAAAGGCCACTTGTGTAACTACTCTTTACCAAAGGGGCAGGGACAACAGAAACTTGTGTTGGAATTCAGAATTCTTTTCTGAGGAAGGAGAAATTGCTTATTCAGAATATGATAAATGTGTGAAAAATGCAATCACAAAACTGATAAGATACCTAAGTGTACTTACTATTTGGTTATCGATAGAAATGTTCTGGCTGTTGGCATTTAAACTTTCTAACCTGCTTTTCGGAGAAAGCAATGGCACCCCACTCCAGTACTCTTGCCTGGAAAATCTCATGGATGGAGGAGCCTGGTGGGCTGCAGTCCATGGGGTCGAGAAGAGTCAGACACGACTGAGCGACTTCACTTTGACTTTTCACTTTCCTGCATTGGAGAAGGAAATGGCACCCCACTCCAGTGTTCTTGCCTGGAGAATCCCAGGGATAGGGGAGCCTGGTGGGCTGCCGTCTATGGGGTCACACAGAGTTGGACACGACTGAAGTGACTTAGCAGTAGCAACCTGCTTTTAGTCTAAGAGAATATAATTTTTGGTTTGAGAGCTCTCAAACGGGTTCCCAGTTTCCTTTCTGGGTGACTGCACTCTGAGGGCCATGTCTAGTCAGTAGTTCTCTGCGGTTAGTAACCCTTCAGTTGAGATGTTCACTGTGTTCCGCATCGATGTGGGGGAGTCTGGCAGGGGCACAGGCCATGGCGGTGTTGTGTGCTGTTTACTGGGATCTGGGCAGTGCAAGCTTTTATAGGAGTGCGGAAAAGACACTTCTAACAATCTGGTGGGGACAGGTGGCTGGCGGATCAGGGCAGGTGGCCAGAAAAGACTTCTTAGAGGAGGTGATATCTGGTTAGACCTTAAGGACAAGCGGGGTTTGGTGAGATGGACAGGCGGGAGATTTAGGGCCTTGCCAACAGCATGTTATGCAAGGAAACGTGCATTATCTGTTGCTGCCTGGAACTTATCTATCAGGACAGTGCACCGACATTCATGAATACCAGCAAAACGAACCAGGGTATGAAATCAACCTCTGGTGCAGTTGTGGGGGTTGTAGGGCTGCTGAATCCTCGTGCTTGCCTCCTGTCACCATGCTGTCCCCACGCCAATGCAGGCGGAGGGCGATCAAAGGAGAGCTTGAAATTCTTCACGTGCAACGCAGGTTACACAGGACAGTCTGGCCTGAACCTGCCCCGGAGGCCCTCTGATCCTGTGAAGAAGGTGCGCTTGCTGTTCTGACTCAGGCTAGCCATGGAACTGGGCCTCCTTCCTAGCAGTCATAGAGGTTATTTGCACTGGACACCTTTCCAAATGGTCACCTGCTGAAACACCCTCAGGGGCCTTTCAGGAAGATCAACTGCATATGAAACAAGTATTTCCTGCCGCCCTGCCATTTTGTGGATTCTGTCGGATAAAATACAGAGACTCTTTTTTTTCCCCCCATCTGCATGATATCCTTTGGTAGTTGTCGCCTCCGTAATAGGGAGCTCTTGAAAGGACCAAGGAAGATGAGAAAGCAGGTCTGGACCTCTCTTTGGAGATGCTCTGCGGTCTTGAGCAATTTGGTGAAAGAAGAGGGGCAAGTCAGAAGACAGGGGGAGAGAGGAACTGCAGCGGCCCTGCTCCGAATATAGAAACCTTGGTTTGCTCTCTGGATCTGATTTGGCCTGAGAATGCAGGCATCGGATAAAAATAACAAGTCACCCAGTAGAGGACGGATCTCCGGCTTCGCCCCTGCCCGGGGCTGCGCATGCCCAGTACGCGCCTCTTCGGTGGAGAAGCGCCCCACCGCATCCCCCAGCAGAAGGCCCGAGTGAGAAAGGGCCTGTGTTTGATGTATGAGCTCCGGCTAGCCATCGTGAGTCACCCCAGAACTAGCTGCAGGCAAAACAAAAATCTTTTGTGATTAATTAGAAAAACTGGACAATTATGAATTGACTGCACACAGCCAGGGTATGGTAATATAAATAGTAATGACTCTGGCAGAGCCGGCCGAAAGCTCCATGTTTGTGTGAGCTCACTGGAGGAGGGCACATTTTTAAACAGGGAATCTGCTGAAACAGGACAATTCCTGATTTTTGACGATCTGAGGGTCTTGGTGGAGATTTCAGCTGACACCTTGGAAAGGGATTCCAGTTGACTACTCTCCGACGCGCCTCCAAACATTGGCCTCTGTGCCAAATCGATTGTTCTTTTCTTTCTTTTTTTAAAAGACCCCAGACATATCCTTTTCAGCAGCTCTGTGAAACCGCTCACATCTTTTGCTAACCTCCCTGCCAGCGCACGTCCTTTGCCTTCTTGGGGTACTTGCTTCCACTCTTCCACTCTCTGAGGAATGGAACACAGATAACGTTTTTACTCTGAGGCACTTGTTGCTTTAATCTTCAGGGAAAAAAGGAACCACTATGGATGAACTGTGTTTATCAGGATAAGGAGAGATCAAAATATTCTAGTAAGTTATGGGATGGAGGTAGGGAAGGACAGCGAGGCCTGGCGTGCCGCAGTCCATGGGGTCGCCAGGAGTCAGGCACAACCGAGCGACTGAATAATGACGACAGTGGGATTAATGAGTCATTCTGAGGGACAGAGAGTGGAAGGGTCTTCAAACCACAGAGCTGAGTGAGATTTTTAAATCCCTTTGGGTGTGAACTCTGTATTTTTTTCCTTGATATAACCTGCCTTTAATTCCCCTAACTGTACCCCTGCCCTTCCTACCTCCCCCCTCCCCCCCAAAAAAACCCTCACACAGAATAAGCATATCTCACATAGTGAAGCTAAGGAAGATTTCTTTTAAAGGAAATCCACAATGAAAAATAATTAAACCCCGACAGTGCTTGCAAATGTCAAAATACAAATTTTCCCCAGTGATCTTTTTTTTTTTTTTAACCACCAAGGTAAGCAAGTTTCCCTGTGTGCTAGGGCAGGATTGTGCAGCCAACAATGGGGTCCCAGACCTAAGAGGGAGACGAGAAAATGCCGGAGAAAATGCCATCTCTCAGAGGCTCTTTCCTCCAGCACCTACCGCACTGTGATAAAACATCTTCCAGACCTTTGAAACTGGGTATCTGCCGGGCAATTAACTTGCCTTAACGCGCATTGTACGTGGCCAAGTGCCTTTTCTGGCCCTCTGTTTGCACTCCCTGGCGTTCTCAGGGCTTTCTATTATTATTCAAGCAGCGCCGCCTCAGTGGTAAACCCATTGAGCATTCAATCAGTGCAGTAGCTGCTGCGGATAATTAAAAGTTCCCAACCTTTTGCCCCAAGGCCAGGCTAGAGCCAGTCAGAGCGGAGCCAGGTCTTGGCTGTGGAGGGACCAATCGATCAGCTGATTAACCCTTCTTACTGATTGGTTAGAACTGATTGCATCTCCAGTAAAGAAATCTCTTCGGGCCCTGGGGCACAGATGACAACCTTACATTCAGGGTGAGCGTGAGAGCCTTGGTCCTCACTGTCCACAGACAGAGCAGGGAGCGGCAGGGGAGGGCTCCTTGGACGACATTTTCCAGATTTTTATCTCCTCCCTACTGTTTTCCCTGGACTATCTCAGGTTTTATTTCTAGAGAGGAAAGCTCTGTTGCAGCTTTAGGAATGATGGAGAAGATTCCTGGCATAGCACTTGCCTACTCCTTAGCTTGTGACTGAAACGGAGGATTCTTTTCAACCACTGTGTCCCCAAGGGTCCCCTTGCAGAGTGAACAAGATCAGGAAATACTGGAGACATACCTTTAATCAATGGGTCCTAGAAGGTTGCGATTGGACCTCTCCACTCTGACCGGGCTGCCATTTGCTGGTTAGTAAATATTATCTCTGTGTATGGATAAACAACCTATTTTCAATTGTGCTACATATGGGCAACGTGAGGAAAATGGACTGTATGGGAACAGAGGCATTAAAAAAAAAAAGACAGCCCTGCATGTCTTTGAAGGGAGTAGCTGAGATGCTATCAGAGGGGACCATAATGGGCAGCTCTTAAAGGCTGATTTATGCGACTTTGGTAGGGGAGCCCAGCAAGGAGACTCTCCTGTGAAGGTGTTGGCCCTGCAGGTCTCGGGCTTATCATCCTATCTGCGGCAGAAGGGGAAAAAAAGCTGAATTTTGCAAAGCAAACTCTGCCAATATTATCTCTGCTTCCATCTTCAAGGAGGCCGAGCTCCCCTGACGTCAAAGGCAGGTGGCGGCAGATCCATCAGCGGCTGTCAGGTTGGGAAACACATGTTGTCCAGAATTCTCCTGATTTGCCCTTATTTGGAGATACTTACCCATGGAACCGCAAGAACCAAAAATCAGGAGACATTTCCAGGAAGCAAAACATTATTCAGGCTTCCCTGTTGGCTCAGGGGTAAAGAATCTGCCTGCCAGGGCAGGAGACATGGGTTCCATCCTTGACCTGGGAAGGTCTCACGTGCGACCGAGCAGCTAGGCCCACGCGTCACAACTTTGAAAGCCCATGTGACCTGGAGCTGTGCTCTGCAACAGGAGAAGCCCCCCAAATGAGCAGCCCGACCACCGCACCTAGAGAGTAGCCCCCGCCCACTGGGACTAGAGAAAAGCCCACCCAGCAAGGAAGACCCTGCACAGCCTAAATAAATAGATAAATACATACCTAACATGTTCATCTCACAGTGAAGTTGATGGAACAGAACATGGTCTTGTATTCGACTGAGAAGGCTCGTTACAGAAAGATGGCTTTGTTCCATGGGAGCCCTCAGAGTGGGTTTAGGGACCGAGTCCTGTGTGAGTGGTCAGTCACCGTGGGTTCGGGGCTCCTCGCTTTGAGGGATCTCCTTCTGCACAGGGGCTGAGGTTAAGCAGCTGAGAGACAAAAGTGGGAAGGTTTTGAGGTCCTTAAAGGAGGAGTAAGTGTTGTAGGAACACCAAGAATGATAGTTATAAAATAATAATATTAATAAAATTAATAACACTGTATATGTAAATAAGTGAACACTTCCAGGAGGACCAAAATGATCTATATTTTTATGACCTTGGATTTATTTATTAACATCTTGGTGGCCTTTTAGCCTTTAAGTGAGGAACCTGGCAGGCTATAGTCTGTGGGGTCACAAAGAGTCGGACACGACTGAGCACTCTTCTTGAGACTGGATTAGATCACAAGCACACACACAGGCACACACACACAGGGCTTTTTTTTTTTTTTTTTTCTGCCAAGACATGTAGCATGTGGGATCTTGGGTCCCCAGCCAGGGATTGAACCCATGCTGCCAGCAACAGAAGCACAGAGTCTTAACCAGTGGACCACCGGGGAAGTCCCCCATGGGGAATTTTTAAATGAACTCATAGTTATTCAGTTTATACAAAAAAAACATTTTCTGAAATCAAAGCAGAGTTTGTAAAATTTGTGTGTAAACCAGAACTGCAGGCTGTTAGAAGAAAAGAAAACACCATCCAACCTAGGAGGCTTGCTGCTGCTACTGCTGCTAAGTTGCTTCAGTCGTGTCCGACTCTGTGCGACCCCATAGACGGAAGCCCACAAGGCTCCCCTGTCCCTGGGATTCTCCAGGCAAGAACACTGGAGTGGGTTGCCATTTCCTTCTCCAGTGTATGAAAGTGAAAAGTGAAAGTAAAGTCGCTCAGTCATGTCCGACTCTTAGTGACCCCATGGACTGCAGCCTACCAGGCTTCGCCATCCATGGGATTTTCCAGGCAAGAGAACTAGAGTGGGGTGCCATTGAGATAATAGCATAAATTCTGTTAACACCATCATTATTTAGTGAGAACATAATTACACTGACACTGCTAAATATGAAAGGGAAAATAATACAAATATCTATTTTTGGTCTGTTGGAATCTCACAGTCTATTTAGTGTCATAAATGCCACTTATTAAAATGTCCATGAGGCTGCTTGGATAAAGCAAATTTTACAAAACACTTTGAATAAAAGTGTTTCTACTTGAAACTGCTTTTTGATGTAAGACTTCTGTGCACAGAAAGGAAAAGTATAAAATAGGTTTTATAGGGCTTTGCTTGTGGCTCAGCTGGTAAAGAATCTGCCTACAGTGCAGGAGACCTGGGTTCAATCCCTGGGACGGGAAGATCCCCTGCAGAAGGGAAAGGCTACCCACTCCAGTATTCTGGCCTGGAGAATTCCATGGACTGTATAATCCATGGGGTTGCAGAGTCAGACACGACTGAGTGACTTTCACTTTCACTTTTAGGTCTTAGAAGAGAAATGAGTAAGACTGTATTTGTTAATTTTTTGTGGTTGGAGAAAATTGACTGTATTTGGGAAACCAGGTCATTTATGATAGGTAATGTAACGCAAAATCCATTGACATACTTTCGTGGTTTTGAGATCATCATTCAGAAATTCTCCCAAGGAAGTGTATATAGTGCATTTATTTTGCACTATTGCATAATTTCTGTTTTATCATAAAAAGAATATAATATTTGTGTGTGCTCAGTCATTCAGTCATGTCTGACTCTTTGTGACCCATGGACTGTAGCCTGCCAGTCTCCTCTATGCATGGGATTTCCCAGACGAGAATACTGGAGTGAGTTGCCATTTGCTCCTGCAGGGGCTCTTCACAGTCCAGGAATTGAAGCCCCACTTCCTGTGTCTCCTGCATTGGCAGGCGGGTTATGCACCACTGAGCCACCTAAAACATGCTATAAACACAAAACGGAAAATTTGATTTAACTCAGGTTATACTTACGTGGAGGTTAGTAGGTGCTCTCCTGTCTTGAGGAAGGGAAACACAGCATGCAGAGTTTCTGAACTGGAAGCCACATTGTCAAACAGTGTCCACAGTGAGAACAAATTCAGTATCAAACTGAAAACAGGGAGGATTCCTAGGAGGGAAGCACAGTAATTTGAAACTCAGATTAGCCTTATTCTCTGTGGTCAAACAGAGACCACAAAGTGTACCTCCTCACTCATCAAACTGCCTCCCAGAGGCATCTCTTTTCCAGGAACCATGAATTTTTCTAAAGAAAGCTAACAAATACCCTTGACTGCATCTGGTGAATTAAATGAATTGTGAATGATCCTGTTTTAGTGATTCTGCTTCTAAAGCATTTCTGAGTATGCTTAGAAATGCCCCCACAGTTAGTAACTAGATCTGGAATTTTTTGAACACATAAGACAGGTAAGAGTTCACAGTTCTTACTTCATTCCTCTTTTTTCTTTTTTTCTAAAGCACCCAAGAGATAATGCAGCCATCAGCACAACCAAACATCAAAGTTTACTTTATACAGAAGTCTGTGAAACCAAAAAGCTAGTTGCTCACCTATTCTGGGGCTAACTTCACGCTTCTAACTTCATGCTTACATCGATTGTTGTTGTTAAGTTGCCAAGTCATGTCAGACTCTTTTGCGACCCCATGGACTGCAGCCCACCAGGCTCCTCTGTCCATGGGATTTCCCAGGCAAGAATATTGGAGTAGGTTGCCATTTCCTTCTCCAGGGGATCTTCCCAACCCAGGTATCGAACTCACACCTCTTGCATTGGCCAGGGGATAAAGTCTTTATCACTGAGCTACCTGGGAAGCCCTTACATCAGTTAATTCAGGATAAAAGAAATACAAGCAGTCACCAGGCCTGTGTTGGTTAAGAAATGGTATTTATATATATATATACACACACACACCAACATGCAATGAGATTGTTCAAACATTTTTTTTTTTTTGAAGCTTTAGATGTGGAACCTTATTTAAAAGAAAAAGTGTAACCTGTGTATACATTTTCTTTTAAACAGGGCAGAATGCCATGTTTGGCTTTTGCTGTCTCAGTCTGCTTAGGAATTCTAATGAGTAAACCATAGTGTTTAACAGTAAAATATGGTTATGGCTCTTAAATGCAGGCTACATTTAACAACCGTATATTGATTTTTTCTCGTAATTTTATTTCCATGAGCATTTCTGGTTTCTTAATTAGTAGCCTTTTAGAGGGAGATTTAACATTCTCTCTATCAGAGGATTCGGCTTCTGTGATCCAGCTTCTCAGGGGAGAGACAGTTCTAGGCTTGCAGTCTGTGTCTGGAAGGAGAGGGTCAGCGCTCCGTGCACACATGTACATATGCACAGGGACACGCAGCCCGCCCTCCCGGGCCCTGCCAGCACAATTAAGACAAAATAGCGTTGGTGAACCCGGTGACAAAACTCAACAATTTCCAATTGCACGCTCACCCCGTAACGGGAAGAACTGTTTACCCCATGTTCCTTATTAAACTGAAGTATTTTATTTAATGAGCATGACTCATGCAAGGTGTTCCCATAAATCATTGGCTGGTTTACAAACTCAATAACTAGGCTTCCTGCTATAACTAGGCTCTGCACACCTTAAATTATTAACACGCCAGGGCCTTAAGGCACATCTTTGATGATGATGATATAAACACTGTGGAGACAAGGTGCTCTCTCAGCAAAAGATTATTGACTCTAATTACCATTTACCACAGGAAAAAGAAAAGAAAAGACAGTAAAATATGAGGGAGAATTGAAATCTAAGATTTAATTTTATGAGGAGCTTTAAATGCACCCCCCCGCAAACTATTTTTCCCCCTTTCTCTTTTCTTCTTGTTGGCGGCCTTATCGCACTGCGGGTGTATAATGATAGCCTGTGGTTGGCTAACTTTAAAAGGATGACAGTCGTTGGAGGAAAGAGATGAGAGGATGGAAACAGGGGGCTGATATTACGTACATTCTCAGAAACGTGATGGAAAAAAGCCAGGGGAAGAGAAAATGATAATACACTGGGGGAAAAAAAATCCCAGCTTTAATTGTTTCACGTCTATACGCAATAAAAAGTTTAAAGGACTCAGATGCCTGACTCCAGTCATTTTGCGGTAGTAAGCTATACTTCAGGTCAGTTGTGTAGAAAGAGTCATCTGCTCATATTATGGTGTGGATTTTACTGTATCCTCATTATACATTTGTTGGAAGAATGCAAAGAGGTTACAATGAAAGGTGTTTAATGATTGTTGTTGCTGTTGTTCATTCTCTAAGTCGTGTCCGACACTTTGTGACCCCGTGGACTGCAGCATGCCGGGCTTCCCTGTCCTTTACTATCTCCTGGAGTTTGCTAAAAAGCTCATGTCTGTTGAGTTGGCGATGCTATGCAACCATCTCATCCTTTGTCACCCCCATCTCCTCTTGCCCTCAATCTTTCCCAGCATCATGGTTGATGAGCATCAGGGTCCAGTGAGTCAGCTCTTTGCCTCAGGTGGCCAAAGTACTGGAGCTTCAGCTTCAGCCTCAGTCCTTTCAATAAATATTCAGGGTTGATTTCCTTTAAGACTGACTGGTTTGATCTCCTTGCTGTCCAAAGGACTCTCAAGAGTTTTCTCCACTACCACAATTTGAAAGCATCAATTCTTCAGCACTCAGTCTTCTTTATGGTCCAACTCTCACATCCGTACATGACTACTGGAAAAAGTGTGAAAATGTTAGTCACTCAGTCGTGTCCGACTCTTTGTGATCCCATGGACTGTAACCCCTCAGGCTCCTCTGTCCGTGGGATTCTCCAGGCAAGAATACCGGAGTGGGTTGCCATTTCCTTCTTCAGGGGATCTTCCCAAGCCAGGGATCTAACCCAGGTCTCCTGCATTGCAGGCAGATTCTTTATTGTGTGAGCCACCAGGGAAAGATTCTAGGACCCAAGATAAGGAAACCATAGCTTTGATTACCTGGACCCATGTCAACAATATGATGTCTCTGCTTTTTAATACGCTGTCTAGTTTTGTCATAGCTTTTCTCTTAATGATAAGATAGCTTGTTAAAAAACAAAAATCCAGCGAAAAGGACATGTGGGTCATCGTCAGGTATTAGGAAGGTGGACATATTGCTGGGGAGGAATAAAGGAAAGTCTCAGAAAATGTAGAGGAGAGTCCAGGACGGAATGAAGGGTGGAAAAAAGAGAGACTCTATGTAGGCTTCTGCTGTCAAGGGCTTTTCTGTCTTCCCCTGTGGTTCTGCATATTTCTCCTTTCAAAGACTCTCAGCTCAGGTTGTTGCCTCTGTGGGCTAAATTGTTGGCTCAGATTTTCCCCTTCTCAGAAACTCACATTTCATCTAAAATTTATTGATGGAATCATAGGATGTTGGAGTTGGAGTAAACTTGGGAATCACCAATGCCTTCACCTTACAGATGTGAACATTTCAGCCTAGAAAGAGGAAGTGATTTGGACACCACCACCTCTTCCAGGGCCAAGGAGGTCTGATGGAGGTGGGACCCTCACCACCTCCTCACTGTGCCATAAGGTGGCGTCCTTCTGAACTTTGTTGTCGTTTAGTCGCTCAGTCGTGTCTGACTCTTTGGGACCATGGACTGCAGCACATCAGGCTTTCCTGTCCTTCACCATCACTTGGAACTTGTTCAAACTCATGCCCATTGAGTTGGTGATGGCATCCAACCATCTTCTTCTCTTGCCTTCTTTCCCAGCATCAGGGTCTTTTCCAATGAGTCAGTTCTTCCCATCAGGTGGCCAAAGTTTTGGAGCCTCAGCTTCAGCCTCAGTCCTTTCAATAAATATTCAGGATTGATTTCCTTTACGATTGACTGGTTTGATCTCCTTACAGTTCAAGGGACTCTCAAGAGTCTTCTCCAGCACCACAGTTCAAAAGCATCAATTCTTTGGTGTTCAGCCTTCTTTGCGGTCCAACTCTCACATCCATACATGACTACTGGAAATACCACAGCTTTGACTAGACAGACCTTTGTTGGCAAAGTAATGTCTCTGCTTTTTAACATGCTGTCTAGGTTTGTCATAGCTTTTCTTCCAAGGAGCAAGCATCTTCCAAACTTAGAATTATAGAAAAGTGGCCAGTGACTAGAAAATCAGCCTCATAAATAAAATAGGTGATACTGATGACCATATCTGCTGTGTGCATGTTGAAAGCAGGTCTCCTAATTCAACATGATTGTTAAATTATGACCAGAACATAGAAGGTGCTGGAATCTGTGATAGAACTTTACAGCCTTGGCCTTCTTATTTGAAAAATTTTTCCTAGACTTTTTAGGATCGCGTAAGGTTTTTGGTGCTGGCTTGATTCAGGGGCACACGAATTTGCTCCCAGCACTTTCTTCTCTAGTATTTCTTGGCGGTCTGCCATCTGTCTCATCCCATCCTCAAGGTATTCTTAGGTTCCTACGGGGCAGCAGATGTGGAAATGAATACAGGCCCTAAGAACCTCCTTCAAGGGGCCTCCCGGGCACCCGCCCTGTTTTCCCATCTAGTGAGGTTGGGGGAAGTTTGGCTGTCATACCCCATACTCTGCAGCCAGTCAGCACCCACCACAAAGCAAGCCCCCCGGGGCAAAGCCCATCGTGGCTTTCTTTCCCGAAGAGTACACAGTGAGTCTGTGTGCAAAATGAAAGATGCTCAATGCCTTTTGCTATTTTGGGGAAAAGAAAAATCCCATGTAGTTCTCTCTCTGGTCATTTTGAGCCTGTCCAAGCAGGATCACTCACTAGAGACTGGAAAGCAAAGACTGACCACTGCTGACCCTCAGGACTTCTCTCATGTGCCCCAGGACTCAGGGGGCCTCATCAAATTCCAATTGGGGTTAATTTCCTTTGTGATTATCTTATTGGGGCTTCCAAAGAACTTTACTGGGGCTTCCTAGGTAGCTCAGTGGTCCAGAATCTGCCTGCCGATGCAGGAGACATGAGTTCAATCCCTGGGTTGAAAAAATCCCCTGGAGAAGGGAAGGGCAATGCATTCCAGTATTCTGCCCATGGACGGAGGAGCCTGGGTGGCTACAGTCCATGCGGTCGCAAAGAACCAGACAAGACTTAGCAGCTAAACAACAACAAAAGAACTTTATTGTATAGTCTTATTTTTAACTTTTCTGGGGAAACATCACATAATTTTCACTACTTCATTAAATAAGGGTTGTGCATCATCTTTCCAGCTACATTCTTCCTCAGAAGTAACCAGAGATACATATTGAAAGAAAGAGAAACAACTCTTATGTGTGGTGTATACACACCCACATACCCACACACACATATATATATAGCCTTTAAGAAAGCTTAGGATATTTTTTAGGGTAAGACATTGTTATTTGGTGGGAGACCATGAAATATATAAACACCAGGGCAGAAAACCTAAAATTATGTGTGTGTGTGTACTTGTAAACCTTGGTGTGCAATTTTCATTGTTAAACATGAAATTTACACATCAAAACCACTTCATGCTCTTTGCCTTGGGCTGATTATAATGCAAAGAGTCATAGTTGAAGCCTCTTCTTGGGGCGCTTTTGAGAAGGCCTGGTCCTGGGGGAATGGACAAGGCTCTTCTCAGGCTGAGCCTTATCTGGGTTCTCTGCTGAGGGACTGCCTGGGGCAAAGCCTGCTGATGGCTCTCACTGGCTCCCAGGGGTCGACCTGGGCTTAGTGGCTTCTACTCAACAGTCTAACCTGGGGAAGATGAACCAACAGAAGAATGTGTGTGTATCTGCACACAGGGTGAGTTTCAGAGTTCAGGAAGTGCTCCGCCAGAACTTCAGAACCTTGTTCCTCATTTCAGTTCAAAACCAGAGATGAGGCTTAGACGACTCTTTCTGAAAATGCCAGAATTCTGTGCATTCAAGTGTTGTTTCATTTCTTGTGTAACTCCCTTTCTTTTCAACTATATCGTATTCCCCCCTGCCACCAAACTCTGCATGCTTAGACATGGTCTATGCATATATATATATATATGCAGATAATCCTTCAAAGAAATCCTTCAAAATTGTGATCATGGGCTACATTCTGGCTTCCCTTTTTAAAAACATTTTTATAATGGAACATTTCAAGCATATTCAAAGGAAAACAAATAATATATAATCAATGGCCTCATCCACCAGTTTCAACAATTAGCAACAGTTGGCCAACTTTATCTATACCTAAATCACCCCCCACCCACCCTATTATTCTGAGGCAAATTCCAGACATCATATCATTTCCTTGTACATATTTCCACTGCTTTCTGTTTTTTTTTTTAAGAAATAATTTTATTTCTTTACTTCTGGCTGTGCTGGGTCTTCGTCTCCGAGCAGGCTTTTCTCCAGCTCTCTAGTTGTGGGGTGCTGGCCTCTCTTGCTGCAGAGCGCGGCTCTAGGGCGCTTGGGTTTCATTAGTTGAGGCAGGTGGGCTCAGTAGTTGAGGCTCCCAGGCTCTAAAGCACAGGCTCAGTAGTTGCCATGCACGGATTTAGTGGCTCTGCAGCATGTGGGATCTTCCTGGGTCGGGGATTGAACCTGTATCTCCTGCATTGGTAGGCAGATTCTTGACCACAGGGCCACCAGGGGAGCCCTACTGCTTCTTGTTTTTAAAAATTGTGGTAAAATATACATAACAAAACCTACCATTTAGATCATTTTCAAGTGTACATTTCTGTGGCATTAAGTGCATTCACATCGCTGTATAACCATCTCATCAAACATCTCCAGAAATTTTTCATCTTCTCAAACTTGAACTCTGTGCTCATCAAACACTAACTCCCCATCCCCCTGCCTCCAGCCGCTAACAACCACCCTTTTGCCTCTGTCTCCATGAATGTACTCTTCGGGTACCGCACATGAGTGGAATCATATGGTATTTGGCCTTTGTGATGGGCTTATTTCCCTTAGCACCACCAAGGTTCATCCACGTCGTAGCCTGTGTCAGATGGTCTTTCCTTTTTAAGGCTGTGGATTCTTTTTTCTGATCTGCTAGTTCATTTAGTAAGAAAGCATTGAGAATATTTTTAACTCTCTCATTTAAACATTTCCGCATTATTAAACATTATTGTTTCCTCTTGACTTGTTTATTTGGAAGGATATTAGATGGTTGATTCTGGAAGAGAAAGTCTTTCCTCCTGCTAAAGCCTCGGGTTCTGCAGGATGTAGGTTAGTGAGGGGTACACTTTCAGTAGCTTAAAATCACAAGCGTGAGATACTTAAACGTGTTCACATGTGGGATTTTGTATCTGTATATTGTATACTTCTTAAAAATTAAAAAAAATTTTTTGGCCTCACTGTGTGGCATGTGTGATCTTAGTTCCCCAACCAGGGATTGAACCCACACCCTGAATTGGAAGAGGGAGTCTTAACCACTGGACTGCCAGGGAAGTCCTATATATTGCATATATTGACTCTCTGTATGATACACTAAATACACACAGTTTTATGATACTTAATGGTATGTTTTTTGTGGATGAAAAAGATGGACAGTCTGAAAATGAAATCACGTGAGACAGTGAGGTCATACACCCCATCTAAACCACATTTTCCCTGAGAACCCCAAGTCCTTTTGGAATTAGCCAACTCGTCTTCAAAATACATCAGACTGTGAAGCATACACTGCTTTCCCTACTGTCAGACAAAGAAGGTATATATTTGCAAAATCAATTGACACTTGAAAAATACCAAGCAAGGTAGGGAAGAACCCTTTTAAAATTTTTTTACTTTTTATTTTTTATTTATTTTTCTTCACTGTTGAAAGACATTTATTTATTTTTTTTAATGGTTGCTTTTATTAACAGTGCTATATCAAATCTCCTGGTGTATTCTGTGTGTTTGCACAAGCAGTCTCACATGCATGTATATCTTTCCTCATACTTTCTTTAGGGAATACTTCTAAAAGAAAAACTGCTGGATTAATGGTTATATACATTTTAAAGCTGGATAGTTCCTGCCATATATTCCTTCACAAAGTCCATACCAATTTAGACTCAACAACAGTGCATTAGAGCACTCATTTCCCCACCCTAGATATTGCCAGTCACTTTAATCCTTGCCAGTGTGTACAGCAAAGTTGTTTTGATTTTTCCTTTGGTTAGTAATACGACTTATTATTTTTAAATTGCCTTATGGTGTTGTGTTAGTTTCTGCTGTACAACAAAGTGAATCAGCTATACATTTACACATATCCCCTCGCTCTGGAACTTCCCTCCACCCCCATCCGGCCCTCTGGGTCATCCCGGAGCACTGGGCCGAACTCCCTGCACTACACAGCAGCTTCCCATGAGCCATCTGTTTGACGCCTGGCTGGGTACATATCTCAGTGCTACTCTCTCAACGCGGCCCACCCTCCCCATCCCCCCTGCTGTGTCTTCAAGTCCATTCTCTGTCCGCTGGACCCTTCTTTTGCCTCTGCGGTCACTGCATTTACTGTCTTCAGGCCCATCCAACTCTGGGTCAGGTCTCTTTTATAGTTTGCAGTGTTTAAATGTCTTTCCAAGCCTGTTCCTGGGGTCAGTCCCGCCACATCCCTTGCCTCCCGGGCGGTGTGGTGAGCTGTCCGCTGTCCACCCGCTTCCGAGCGTGGGGCCGCTTCCTGGGAGCTGGTGGTGAGCAAAAGCCAGGGCAGCCCTGCGAACTTGCACTCACCCTTGCTCTAGATTCCTTGCAGCTCCCGGTAGGAACCAGGCTCCAGCTTCATCCTTTCACATAGTTTCTATTCTGGGCGGTAGCCCTGTTGGTCTCCTTTCTGTCCCGAGCTCTGACCACATCATCTTTATCTTTTCACTTCCTTTTGGGAAAACAAAAAGAGGAACACTCAGAGGAGATGCAGGAGAGCCACAAGAGTGCTCCACACAGCAAGAGCCTTGGCACACGATGGGTACGTGGGCGCACGAGGGTGAGCGTGTCATAATGGCTCTTCCTCCTTCCTGCCTGCCTCCACGCTGTCCACCTGCAAATCACCTCCTCCGTGAAAGCTTCTGGTCTGACCCACTCATCCCTCATGTAGTCATCTGCCGGCTGGGTCGTCATCTGTAGCTGCCTTTTGCTGTTATTTTCATCTCTATTGTTTTTTAACCTCTTGTGATTCACACTTGCTTTCTCAGCTTGAGGGTCACTTCCTCAGGAATTGGGACACGACCACGAATTACTTAGTGGTGCAACTTAGCACAGGGTGGGCATTCGGGGTGTCTGTACTGAATGGACAAGTGCTGTTAATGGGAGGCCACATGGTGGCCTCTGCCCAACTGCATGAGGTCACCCAGAGAGGGCAGTCAGACGGGAAAGGATGGCTCTGCCTTTCTTGGTCAGCTCTCGCTGGGTGTAACTGCTCCAGACAAAGGCAAGTCTGAGCTGACATGCAGCTCGCAGGACATGTGATGGTGCTTTGTGCTTTTTGGGGGGTTACTGTGAGATGAAAAAAACGATTGTGGTTGGCCATGTCCCCTGAAGTCACCTATCTGGAATACTCAGCTCTGGATCAGATGAAATCTGGTGCTATGGTTTGGCATCTGCACTCAGTTTTAGTAGCGGCGCAGTATCTTACCTATAGTTCCTTTCTAGGCTGCTCAACACTTACCTTTGAACTGCTGATGACTTGACTAAAAATGGGCTTGAGGACGCTGACAGTTTGTTTGAAAAGAAGCTGCACAAAAAAAAAAAAAAAAAGAAGCTGCACAGTACAAGGTGCTGAGATATTATTTAAGACAGTTTACAAACCACTGATCTTATTTGTTAAACGTCTCTTACTGAAGCATTCCAAGTAGTCCATAAACTAGACATGATAACTAGATTTTTTTTTTTTTAATATCACCAGAGAAGCTTAATCTGAATGCAGCAGTACATAAAACATTTCTGTAATGAGGAATTCACAACTTAAAATATAATGCTTTTGTAACTCTGGACCTCTTGGGGAAAGAATAAAATGAGTCATTAAGTTCATGAAAGACAATATATGCCTTCAGCTTCAAATGTGTTCACCAAACAGACTTTTATTTTTCCCTCTATGGTATGACTCGATGGACGTGAGTCTCAGTGAACTCCGGGAGTTGGTGTTGGACAGGGAGGCCTGGCGTGCTGTGATTCATGGGGTCGCAAAGAGTCGGACACGACTGAACGACTGATCTGATCTGATCTGATGGTATGGCGCTTTGCCTTTATCAGAAGAACAGAATTTGGGACTTCCCTGGTGGCCCAATGATTGAGAATCTGCCTTCCAATGTAGGGGACTCAGGTTTGACTCCTAGGTGGGGAATTAACATCCCATATGCCATGAGGCAACTAAACCCCCACCTCAACTAGAGGAAGCTCGTGCCAGGCTATGAAAACCCAGTGCCGTCAAAAAAAAAGAAACCAAGAAGAGAGAGAGAAGAAAAGAACATAGATATTCTCCTGCACGAGAGATGACTAACTTGAGTAATAAGAGCCGTAAGTCCATACCTGTTTCCATCTATTCCTACAACAAAAATGTTATTCGTCTCATTTCTATGTAGTTTACACGCTTTCACAGTCTGTTCTGTGTGGAAGTGTAGAGTGCAGAGCTGCAGAGATGAAACACGCTTCTTGAACTTCAGGCTGATCGTTGGCTTATCAAATCAAAGACGGGCAAGAGCGGCAACTCCCACCTTCCCTCCACTAGGTTACATTTATGGGGATTAACTACATTATTCAATGTATTTCTCAAGAATTAAATTAATTATAATGCATTTGGATTCCCTGAGCATTCTCACAATTAATTTGTGCTATTGAGTTATCAAATATCCCTTTCTTAAGGGATTAGCTCATTTCTGATGTTTTGCACTGGTGTCCCGGGAAGTAATTTTGGACTAAAAAAAATTGGATCATTTTTCCAAGGATTTGTTCTTAATCTCTGAAGGAATTCTTGGAACACTGGAGTAAAACAGTGCAACAGTGGCTAATCCCTTAAGTAAGGATTTCTGATCGCCCAATAACACAAATTAGCGAAAATAGCAGGCCAAGCAAAGGGTCCTCTCATCTCATCTGCTCTTTTCAGACTAAGCTTCAAAAACAGTGCCTGTGAAGAACCCATCATTCCTGGTTCATTATAAAACTATTGAATCCAATTTTAAATAATTATATATTTTAACATACAGTAGGGCTTCCCTGGTGGCTCAGTGGTAAAGAATCGGCCACCAATGCAGGAGACATAGGCTCAATCCCTGGGTCAGGAAGATCCCCTGGAGAAGGAAATGGCAACCTGCTCCTGTACTCTTACCTGGAAAATTCCGGGGACAGAATAGCCTGGTGGGCTACTGTCCATGGGATTGCAAAAGAGTTGGACATGACTTAGCGACTAAATAACAACACATATTTTAATAACTTGTTTCAGGTGACCAAATATCCCAAAGAATACTTCGAATATTTAAAATATCTCAGTTCAGTTGTTAAAGATTCTTTCCATAATATCACTTAACTTGCTTTCCAAACTCAGATCTGATCATTTTAACCCATTTTGCAAGGATGGCATGTGGAAAGAGCTTTTATTTAAGATAAATGGTGAGACTGTTTATTTTTTAAAATGCTGGGTCTGTGTATTTGTTGTTGTTTAGTTGCTAAGTCATGTTTGACTCTTTTGAGACCCCATGGACTGTAGTCTGCCAGGCTCCTCTGTTTATGGGACTTTTCAGGCAAGGCTATTGGAGTGGGTTGCCATTTCCTTCTCCAGGGGATCTTCCCAGCACAGGGATTGAACCTGCATGTCCTGCATTGCCCACGTCTCCTGCATTGCAGGTGGATTCTTTACTGCTGAGCCACCAGGGAAGCCCATTATCAAGGACTAAAATAAAAGTATAGTGCTAGGTAATTTTTTCCACTTATTTCTTTACTTAAAGTAATCTAGTCAAGGTTTCATCTGCCTGTTATAGTTAGAAGGTCATGTATTAGAGCTGTGATGTCTTTAGCAGGAAAATAGTTCACAACTGGGAAAATATAGTTATGAAATTACTTTCAAGAGCATGAGAAATCTAGAGAGATGCTTATACCATCTTAGCCAGAAGACTCAGGAGATGCAAAGACAACATTCTGGATCAGTTTCAAGAACAGTGGGTTTATATTTTGAAAATCCACAACATGTACTAATTGCAACTGAATGTAAATTACTAGAAAATCAAACTAAATTTAGATGTATCAATAAAACAGTGTCCTACACATGGCAATTCTGCATTTATAAAAGATATTTTTAAAAAGCAGCATATATATTTATGGTAAAAGCATACCTGAACTTTTATTTATTTTATTTTTGGCCTTGCCACTTGGCTTATGGAATCTTAGTTTCCCAGCCAGGGATCAAATGCAGCCTCCCTTCCGTGAAAAGTGCAGAGTGTTAACCACTCGACCACCACACACCTGGATTTTTAAAAAGAAGTATCTTTTTTTTGATATCTTGAAATATCATCTAAAAACCAGAATTAGAAAAAGAAATCTTTTTTTTCACATATTTTTCCTAGGTAGTATTTGAAAAGGACATTGTTTAATATCTAACTCAACATGCATGAATTATCAGTGCCATTTTAAAATATGCAGGTCTAAACATAAGATTTATTTTTCTCATGTGGACCCACAAAAAACCTCAACCATCCAACATTTTTTGCTGTATGTTTTTTTTCCTCCATTTTTTCAATACTCTCCTTTCTCATCCAGCAGAGCAGAGCAGTAAGTTCCTGGGAGAACAAAACTGTAGCCACATCTTCCCACGTCTTTTATGAACTGACTTTCCTATGAAAGACATAGTAGAAGGAATTCAAAATCTTACTCGTTTTACCTGACACATATCTGAGTTATGAAGTAAACAATCGTGCACATTTCCTTTCCAGATACTTAAAATGTTCCTCAGTTGCTTTTCTTTGTGGACATAGTGTCTGGGGAGTAGACTGGACCTCATATTGTGGGTTTTTCCTCCCAATGCATTTCATAGCTCACTTCCTTCTCCACCTTGCTCTCCCCACTTCAATTTCTTCTGTCTTTCATTAGAGTGAAACAGTCCAGAAAAGCTGCTCACTGGCCTCCACTGAGGGACTTTCAGATAAACCAGTGATTGAAAGAATGCATGCATCAATTTTGCCTCCTCTGAACTATAAAATTATTAAGGTCAAGGCAGCCGGTCATAGTCAAGATATGGGCTCTGGAGTCAGAGCACCTGAGTTTGAATGTGGACCCTTCTGTTTATTGGCTGTGACTGTAGTCTTGCCCTGTGTCTCTGTTCATTCATCTGCAAAATGGGCATAGTAATGGCTCTTACTTAATAAGATTGTGAAGCGCAGTAAATTTACTAATATGTATAAAGCTCTAAGTGAGGCTCAATTTCAGCCCACAGTCAGAGCAAGCACTCGATTTATTTAGTATTTTGGGGGAACTTTTTATTCTGTATGGGGGTATAGCTGATTCAGGATGTTGAAGTAGTTTCAGGCCAATGTGTTTAGTCGACACTTGTTAAGGGCTGACTGAGTGCTGGGCACCATTGACATGTGACAGAGACAGATTCCTGCCCTTGGCTGACGTTCACGGGGAGCAAGTAGACCATGAGCTGTGAACTTGGTAAGAAGTGTGTTAGCAGGTGATGAGGAAAAACAAGGAGCAGCAGGAGGGGAATGGAGAGAGCCAGAGCGTGTGGGTGCGGGCGGCAGGTTTTAGCTGGATAACGGGGAAGGGCTTACAGAGGAGGCTATGGGGGGCACACAGGACAGATGGGGGATTTAACCACGCACATATCTGAGATGAGATGGTTCTAGGCAGGGGTCGCAGCCAATGCAAGGGCCCTAACATTGGGTGTTTGGGGGAAAAGCACGTCACTTAGTCACCTTTTGTGTCAAATCACATCCTGAGCCCACATCCCATAATGAGACCTGAGCCAGCAGGGAGGTGAGTTGAAGGGGATGAAATCACAGGGGCAATGAAGCCAGGTTTTATAGGACCTTGCGAACCATGTAAGAGCTTTGATTCTCCCTCTGTGAGGTCTGCATGGAAGAATTTCAGGGTCTTATAAGATTCCTCTCCCTTGTGGCTCAGATGGTAAAGAATCTGCCTGCAATGCGGGAGACCCGGGTTTGATCCGTGGGTTGGGAAGATCCCCTGGAGAAAGGAATGGCAATCCACTCCAGTATTCTTGCCTGGAGAATTCCATGGACAGAGGAGCCTGGTGGGCTACATCCATGGGGTCACAAAGAGTCGGACACGACAGCGACTGCACTTTGATTCTGCCTCTGATGTTGAGACTAGACTAAGGGTTAGCATAGCCAGTCGTCCTTGCTAAAAGGCTCTGCAGGACAGGGTATGCATGAGACTCAATGAAGTGGGTAGTTCATTTACTGTAAGGCCTTCCCAGGTGGTGCCAGTGGTAAAGAACTTGCCTGTCAATGCAGGAGACTCAGGGGACACAGGTTTGATTTCTCGGTGAGGAAGATCCCCTGGAGAAGGAAATGGCCACCCACTCCAGTATTCTTGCCTGGAGAATTCCAGGGACAGAGGGCTGGTGGATGCTTCTCCAGTCCACATATTGCTATTCATTTGCCTTTTCACATCTAGGTTTTCTCCCCTTATTCAGATTTCCTCCCTTGTGATTTCTGGGGTCTGCTAGGCCAAAAGAAAGAGTTACACTCAGTCATTTGGAGTCAGAGAATGAAAATTTGACTGCCTTTAGCCCAAGCAGTTGACATACATATGCAAATCACTTGAGTGTGATGATGGGGACGTCATAACGGGAGATGCACGCCCTGCTTTTAAGCACTCATGTTTCTCCGCTGCTGCCTATATGCGTTAATATATGATATTTATCTTTCTCTTTCTGACTTACTTCACTCTGCATAACAGGCTCTAGGTTCATCCACCTCATTAGAACTGACTCAAATGCATTCCTTTTTATGGCTGAGTAATATTCCATTGTGTATATGTACCACAAACAGACATAAAAATCAGACTTATGGACACGGGGAGAGGGGGAGGAGAGGGTGAGATGTATGGTGAGAGTAACATGGAAACTTACATTACCCTATATAAAATAAATAGCCAACAGGAACTTGCTGTATGTCTTAGGAAACCCAAACAGGGGCTCTGTATCAACCTAGAGGGGTGGGATGGGGAGGGAGATGGGAGGGAAGTTCTAAAGGGAGGGGATATGTGTACACCTATGGCTGATTCGTGTTGAGGTTTGACAGAAAACAACAAAATTCTGTGAAGCAATTATCCTTCATTTGAAAAATAAATAAATTTTAAAAAAAGAGAAGGTTAAAGCAGAGGAAGGCTTCCTAACTCATTCTGGAAGACCAGCATTTTCCTAAAACTTAAAACCAGAAAATGACATCACAAGAAAATAAAACTATACATCAATCTCTCATAAACACAGATGTAAAGTTTTCAACAAAATACTAGCAAATCAAATTCAACTATGAATAAAAGTATTATACACCACACACACACACACAAAATGCACACATGTTGAAAGCTTTAAAAATGTCATGTAGGGTAACCAAAGCACATCTGTGGCTGGGCAGGTTTAAGGTACCTGTTCCTGATGGCCGCTTAATGCTGGTTTACCTTAAAGATGCCTGGGAGTGGGGGTGGGGAGAAGCGGGCCACAACTCCCTCTCCACTCTGCACACCGTGCGTCACAGAAGCCTAGACTGTCCTCTGCTGGACCTCGGTGCGGTTTAGGAAAGGTGCTTGGTTTGGTGTGCAGAGGGCAAGCTGTGCTTCTGTTTCTGCTTGTCCCCTCAGCCGGAGGCTTTTGTGCAGTGCCCTACCTGCACATCACATCCTCTGGGACACGACGAAGCTCGAACGAAACCATGAAGGTCATTTCCCTCTTGGAAGCAGGCATGTATTCCTCCTGGCTTGTGTGATCTTCCACTTTGATGACCTAGCTGCTTTTCTCTCTCTTATCATCTTAGACTTAGTAATTCAGCCTCTCTGTCTTGAATTCAAACTCTCTGGATGAGAGCTTAGTGGGTTTGGCCAGTTGCCTGTTAGTAGAGACTGGGTCCAGGGCAGCCTGTTAGCTCTTAGAAGCGCTCAAGAACCCATTCCTACGCCAATCATCCTTGTCTAGGGCATAAATGTCACATACCTGGTAGGGAATATGCCCAGTGAGTACCTCCATGTGCAATGTAATCTTCAAGAGCAACTTTTTGCTCTCTAGGATATACTGGGCAAAGTAGCTTAATTTATAGGAAACTGCCTAATAATGTTATATTAGAATTTTCTCTTTGGATACCCTGAGAAAGAAACTGAAATGCATAGTAATCTAATATAAACAGGGCTTGTGTTTACCAGAGGGAGGTCATCTAAATGTACAGTTTAATAGTCAATAAATGCAACCAAAGGATGAATTCCTCGTATCATGCCTGGGGTCGATTTAGTCAGTCACCTTATGCTGTGGCAATATCCCGGTCAATAGTCTTATCATCTTGCTTTCTAAATACAGCAAGTTCTTTATGTATGTACCTTCAAGTTGAGAAGCTTCAAAGCTGCAAACGTGTGTTTGCATGACTGATCACGTAAGTTAGTTCACATTTCTGGTGTATATCATCGCGTGTGTGTATCTCTCCAGGTGGCTGTGCTTTTGTGTACTTTACTGTTCAGTGCTGTATAGAGCACAGCACTGCAGCATCCTTATGTCAAGCCCAGGATGTCCAGCAGCACGTGGAAAAGCAGACAGAGGTGATGGAGCTGTTGCCACGGTGCTTTTCAAGGTACTGTACTGTAATATTAAAAATGTTTTCTCTATTTTCTATTTCTTTTTATATATTGTTCGTGTGAAAAGTATTATAAACACATTACTGTACGGTATTATATAGCCGATTTTGTTAGTTGGGTATCTAGGCTGACTTTGTAGGACTTAACGAACAAGTCAGACTTACGAACGTGCTCTCGGAATGGAACTCGTTCGTATGTAGGGGACTGTATGTGTTTCTGCCTTTCTATTATTGCTCTCATTCACATGCTTCTGTCATCTGTTATAATCACCATCGTAACATTCCCAAGGATCTCTCAGTTTGTACTCCCCTCCCCTTCCTTTAAACCATCTCTACATCACCACCAGAACTATCTTTCCAGAGTACAAATCTATCACTGGTCACGTGGCTCTGACTGAGACTCTAGTGACTCCGTTGCCTTCCAGAGGACATTTTAGCCCTATTCCGTGAGAAGCTCTTCATAACTTAATCCCTTCTTGACATCCAAGAGCTATTCCCACTGCACTCCTGAATCTCGGTTAAGATTCTTAAACCCCTAAGCCTTTTGATACGATGGCCAGCCCTTTCTCCTTCACTTGGCCGACTCCCCCTTGACACAGAGGCTGCAATATTTGAGAGGCCTCCTTATTCCAACTACAGAATTAGGGTCTCTCTTTTGGAGGCTTTTGAGTTTCTGAGCTTCCCTACATTCAAACATAATGTGACTGTGTAGTAATTCTTGGTTTCCATGCTCCTCTCCTTTACTTTATTGTGGGATTCTCAAAGACAGCCACTCAGAGCACCTATCTCTATAAACCCAGGACTGTTCACCATGTCTGACTCATAATGGCTGATCAAAAATAATTTAAAATGAAATCAAACGGAGTAGCCCTTGTCCCTCAAGGGTCTCCTCCAAAGGATGCTGAGCTTTCTTGAGTGAAGTTTACTCCCCATTGTACTCCACCCTCAAACCTCTATTTTAGAATAAAGACTGTAATATGACTTCTTCTCTCCTGCCTGTGTTTTACAGTACCAGTTCTATTCCCCCAAAACTTTCCTTAATGTTGATTCCAATATATGATCTAATGATCGAGTGCCACTGAGACCTAAGGATGGCTAAACACCGGGCTGCCTTTTTCTTTTGAGTCTTGCAGTCTCTTGAGTGTGATTGATCTCATGTCTGACTCATTGAGCTTACTTTCAGAGAGTCTGGCTTAAAACGGAGCTCGTCTTTGTCGAGTGCAGGCTGGTCTGTCTGAGAAGCCACGGTGACTTTCAGGTGAGGGAGGAGAGGCTCAGTTGTGACCTGGAAGCAGGAGTCTCACCCAGACGATCGTTAGGCTTTGATCACGCTCCCAGGTATAGCTGATCACCAGGCTGGAAGAGAACGCTCTCTCCTTTCAATTGTGTTTTATCGTTATATCTTACAGGCTAACAAAAACCCAATTCTTCACATGGTTGATTATCCAAACCTTCCCTGAGGTCCTATTTCCTTTTTCTCCCTCCAACAGGCAAATCCTTTTTTATAGTCACACTTTCAAGTGTCTACAAGGTTTCCTCTATAATTCAGTTCAATGGCCACCTCCTATAAGGAACTGATGAGCTTTTGGGCTGGTTAGGAGTGTTTCTTTTCCACACCTCCTAAGAAAGTACTCTACCAATGAATCACCAATTTAAGATGCTCATTTGTTATTTTACTTTAAGCAGGCTCTACATTATAATTTAACGGCGTAATGGAATCCCTACTTTAGTTGACAAACACTGTGGTGCAAATGATTTAATTTACCAGCTCGAGCATCAGTCTACATATTATTGTACTGATCAGTCATTGCGTACTAAAATCACTCATCCTTAATGTAATGATTTGGTATCCCTACAGAGAATTCCAGTCATCAGAATGTCATTAGATACAGTAAAAAATGAAAATTACTATTACACAGCAGTAAACACTATTAACTGTTAGTTAAAATAGCATTTAATTTAGCCGTGCAAGAGTTTACAAATTTTCACAGTTTACTTGGTCCTCGAATAATTGTCCCTGTGAAGTTAATGACACTTCTGCCAATGAAATGACAGAATGAGGAGGGAGTGATGATGAACTGGTGTTTTTGTGTGGCAGATGTCATCTCATGACAGTGCAGGGCCTGGCTATCTGGGACATTTCATTGAGAAGGAAAAGAAGCCGGCTGGCATCCTCAAACTCTGATTCAAGGCAGTAGAGTTTGTGTGCTTTTGGAGGGCAGAGGCCTGTTCAGTGCTCAGTCGTGTCTGTTTGAGACCCCATGGACTGTAGCCCGCCAGGCTCCCCTGTCCTGGCAATTTTCCAGGCAAGAATATTGGAGCGGGTTGCCATTTCCTACTCCAGGGGATCTTCCCGACCCAGGGATTGAACCCATGTCTCCTGTGTCTTCTGCATTGGCAGGTGGATTCTTTACTACGTAAGCCACGTGGGAAGCCCTCGGAATGCAGAGGGAAGTTAAGCATAGTTGGATGGAGGAGGAAATTATGCCTCCCAGGGGCCTTTTTCTTTCTCCATCAGCTCAGGTTCACACTCTGGCATTCCAGATGTCTACTGCAGCGCTGATGAACCAGGGCAGCCGTAAAGTTCTCGCCAGTGTCCCTGGCTGGTGGATCTGATCTTGTTGGGAATTATGGGCCTGGTTGGAAAGTATTTTGCACAAGGCTCTCCAACCCCAGGCTTACAAACAGCACCAGCTTAAGTTGCAAAAGATGCATTTACCTTGAAACGGCCTCTCTCTGCTGCAGCCTGAGTCCAGCATTCCCCAGCTTTAAATAAAATCAGCAGCACCATCGACCATGCCTGTAAATGTGGGCGCTCTGTGGGTGCCTTGGCTCCAGAACTCTGACTTCATCCAAGCCGTTGTGATTCATTTCCTTGTTTATTCCATAACTGCGTGTTACTGAATTTGGGTTCTGTGCCCAAAATGTTGAACTTAGATATGGAAAGGGACACCAGGGACCTCTCTGTATATGCAGAAGGTAATAAAAACCAAATAACAGGCAGGACCACTTCCTGCCTTGCTCATGCCTCTCATGCCAACTCAACGGGGAAAATGAGATTGGGAAATGACCAGCCCTGGTTAGACAACGGTCGGGCGAGATGGTGCCCGGTTTGCAGAATCTTGAAGGAGTACTCTAGTGAATGCCAATCCTAAATCAATGAAGTCGCAGTAATGTGGCAGGATGTGTATCCATGGAAAGTGTTTCCAGTCTGCAGTACGGCACCGCCAGCCATATTTCATCGAGAAAATGCAACAGAGAATTGCCTGGAAATGGATTCTTTATTACTCATGGCATGATGGGGTAGAAATATTTGGCAGCAGAAGGCATCGGGTGAATAAGGAGACATGCGTGCTCCCACCGAGGTGACATTCCAGGGGCTTGGGTGGCACACACTCGGTCCTGCTACACCCACTGTCCACAAATTACACACCGGGTACCAGTATGGTGGTCTCTGAGACGTTATCGTTCAGAGTAGTTGCATTTTTCACCGTGGAAAGCAACTTGGGACGAAAGTGTAGGGAAAGAGCAATTGGCCAGGTGGCGGGGGTTAGGCTCTCTCAACCCGTGGCCTCTGGCTCTGGCCCCACATTTTGGAAATAATGATTATGTAACGCTGAGACCTCTTGCGGCACTGTGCACGTGCGTCAGGAGGGTCTCGCTTGGCCCCTGGGCTACTGTTCTGTAAGCGTATATGGACTCCACCTGGAAAAGCCCTCGGTGGTGTGTTGGGTGTGTTGTGCTATGTGATGTCTGCTGCATTATGGCTGTGTTATGGCGGCGATGACCGCTCGGTCAACCAGGAGCACGGAGGATACGGCAGGTTGGCTGCTGCTACAGCTGCCGCATCAGCCAGGAGGGAGGAAACGCATCTGCAGTTCCTACAGCTCCTCGCATCTTCTTCCAGCCTCTTAGCTCTTGCCTTGCCTACCCTGGTTCAGCAGCATGAACAGTGAGACACCGAGATGCAAGACAGTCACTGCTACCATGTGAGAAAAAGTACCACGTTTGCTGCCTCGGACTCAGGGTTTACCTGAGTTATTTGTCCAAGATGCAGGTGACCAGGGCCTGTGGGAAGGGCTTCCCTGGTAGCTCAGTTGGTAAAGAATCCTCCTGCAATGCCGGAGACCCCGGTTTGATTCCTGGGTCGGGAAGATCCGCTGGAGAAGGATTAGGTTACCCACTGCAGTATTCTTGGGCTTCTCTTGTGACTTAGCTGGTACAGAATCTGCCCACAAGTGTTCGATCCCGGGGTTGGGAAGATCTCCCGGAGAAGGGAAAGGCTACCCACTCCAGTATTTTGTCCTAGAGAATTTCATGGACTGTACCCATGGATTCACAAAGGGTCAGTCACGACTGAGCGACTTTCACTTTCACTTCAGGCCCTGTGGTACAGGATCGTTTCTTGCCACTAAAGTGAGACGCCAAGCGCGGATTATTCCTCTGTGAAATGGACACAGATTTATTTCAGAGTGATCTTCAGGATCAAAGTCTCTAAAATCATTATTCTAAGAGTGTCACTGTATGAAGGGTTCCTGAATTCTTTCCCTTTACAACTGTCCTCATCCTACCTGCTGAGAAAGGCAGTGAAATGGCAATGTGTGGAAATCACGCTAATGGGAACATTTTATCTGCCTGTATAGCTGATGGGTCCCAGCAAGACCCAGCATTTGTCCTGTGCATTTCTACTTCCCTAGGACAGAAGGACTCAGCATTGTGGTTGGGTCAGAATGAATTTCATTGCACTTTTAGGAACCAGCCAGCGGGTCTAGCCCGGCCAATGCCTTTCAGGGGTGGGTGGGGGTGTGTGTGTGTGTGTGTGTGTGTGTGTGTGAGATCTACAATATCACAATACTTAAAATTCCATTTGTGTTCTCAAATAGAGTTTTTGGTTAGCTTTTGACCCAAAACATGGAAATCCCTTTGCTGGCATATCCCTAACTGAAATTTTCTGTTATGCCTCAAATACTCATCAGAAATAGCCAGACCCAGTGATTCAGTCTAGGACCAGTTCCTCAGTGGCTGAGTTGATAACGAACCCGCCCACCAGTGCAGGAGATGCAAGAGATGACGGTTCAATCCCTAGGTCAGGAAGATCCCCTGGAGAAGGAAATTGCCACCCACTCCAATGTTTTTCCTGGAAAATTCCATGGACAGAGGTGCCTGGCGGGCTATAGTCTATGGGGTCACAAAGCGTCAGACACGACTGAGCATGTAAACACCAATGTTAGGGAATGGACTGACAATGGCGAGGACTTGCGCGCATATTAGCCAAGGTTCTCCAGAGAACAGAACCATCTGGAGACAGACAGGCATACATTTATTATAGGAATTGGCTCATGTGATTTTGATGGAGTCCTACTGTTTGCTGCCAGCAAGATGGAGAACCAGGAAAGTTGGCAATGGAGGCCTGAGGATTCGGGGGCGGAGGGCAATGGTGTAAGTCCTATTTCAAGTCCCAGGACCCAAGAACCAGGAGTGTTATTATCTGAGGGCAGGAGAAGATGAATGTCCCTGCTCAACCAGAGAGTAAACTTGCCCTCTTCCTTAGCCTTTTTCTTCCATTCAGGCCCTCAGCAGAGAGGAGGAAGCTCACCCACGTTGGTGAGGGTGAGCTCCTTCCTCAGGATACTGATTCAAATGCTGACCTCTTGCAGAAACAACTTTACAGACACATCCAGAAATAAACAACTTCACGGACACATGCCAGCTATCTGGGCGTCCTTAGCATAAGTCCTTGAACATAAGATTATTCTTTTTTTTTAATTTATTTATTTTAATTGGAGGCTAATTACTTTACAATATTGTATTGGTTTTGCCATACATCAGCATGAATCCACCACGGGTGTACACGTGTTCCCCATCCTGAACCCCCCTCCCACCTCCCTCCCTGTACCATCCCTCTGGGTCGTCCCAGTGTACCAGCCCCAAGAATCCTGTATCCTGCATCGAACCTGGACTGGCGATTTGTTTCTTATATGATATTATACATGTTTCAATGCCATTCTCCCAAATCATCCCACCCTCTCCCTCTCCCACAGAGTCCAAAATAGTGTTCTATATATCTGTGTCTCATTTGCTGATCGCATACAGGGTTTTCGTTACCATCTTTCTAAATTCCATGTATATGTGTTGCTGCTGCTGCTGCTGCTAAGTCGCTTCAGTCGTGTCTGACTCTGTGAGACCCCATAGACAGCAGTATATTGTATTGGTGTTTTTCTTTCTGGCTTACTTCACTCTGTATAATAGGCTCCAGTTTCATCCACCTCATTAGAACTGATTAAAATGTATTCTTTTTAATGGCTGAGTAATATTCCTTTGTGTATATGTACCACAGCTTTCTTATCCATTCATCTGCTGACTAAACACCACAACCTGTAAATAAACTAGCCAGTTAATCCTCACTAATTGGTTTTCTTCACTGTTAAGAATAAGCTTGACTTATGAGGAACTTTCTTAGCCTTCAGTGTTGATCTAAGTTGGGCAGAATAATCAGAAAATAATTAATTTGTATGCACCAATAAGATGAATATTCACTGGAAGGACTGATGCTGAAGCTGAAGTTCCAATACTTTCTCCACTTGATGTGAAGAGCTGACTCACTGGAAAAGACCCTGATGCTGGGAAAGATTGAGGGCAGGAGGAGAAGGGGACGACAGAGGATGAGATGGTTGGATAGCATCACTGACTCAATGGACATGAGTTTGAGCAAACTTCAGAGATAATGAAGGACAGGGAAGCCTGGTGTGCTATAGTCCACGGAGTGGTAAAGCATCAGACACGACTGAGCAACTAAATAACAATGACAATTACTGTGAATCTGGTATACTCTCCATTTCTGGTAGGCACTCTTTGTGAATCAGCGTGTTTTACTTATTTGTGGAACATATTTGAATGCTTACTTTATTACTTCAGAAATGTACTGTACTCCTGATTCATCGTTGTGTTTTTATTTAAACCAATCTACAATGTAGCTCATAAACATTACTGGAAATGAATTTACATTCTACAATCTATTAATCTAACCCTACTCATTACATACGTGAACCGATAAATGGCCAATAAATCAAGCCATGTGAAACAATAAAACAAATTAACCAGCATCATTTAAATAATTGCCATCCCGAGCAAGCAGAACAAAGTCTCACCAATTAACACTTTAAGGGTGTTCTCACGTGAATCTCGTCCTTACACAAATAGCACTAAACTTCAGATGGATTTTGGAAACCATGTGAGAAAAACAGTGGAAATCAAGGTTGTTGGAACTGGCCCTGAGTTTTTCCTGCTCCTGTGAATGTTTAAATTTGAACCATCTCCAAAGGAAGGCCCGTCTGCTTAGCTCCAGCCTCAGCATCCCTAGGTTACTTTCCCTTTCCCAGTTTTGAGGGACAGGGCCCCGAAGGCCCGTGCCACGTATCATCTCGGAAGGCCGTTTTCTGGAGCAGGCGCGCCTTGCAGCAGGGAGGACCACCGGATCTCCAGGCAGGTGTTGTAGCCTTGCTGGTTATTTCCTAGCTGGGTGAATTAAACTTCTGTAGGCCTCGATTTCTTCATCTGTAAAACTGAGATACTGATGGGATTTGCCTGAAGAAGACCAAATGTGTAATGTATGGAAAGCACTTCACAGCGGCTATTGTGGTGTTCAGTTAACGACTGACGCTATTACTGCTGTAAGTCCTTCTGCCACTTTGCGCTTGCACTCAGTCGCTAAGTCGTCTGACTCCCTGAGACCCCAGGGACTGCAGCCTGCCAGGCTCCTTTGTCCATGGGATTTCCCAGGCAAGAATACCGGAGGGGGTTGCCATTTCCTTTTCCAGGGGATCCTCCCGGCCCAGGGATCGAACCTCTGTCTCCTGCATTGGAAAGCAGATTCCTGAGCCCTGAGCCACCCAGGAAGCCTTTACTCAAGGGTATACTCCCTTCCTTTCCCTACTGCATTTTTTTTTTTTTTACATTCTGCTTTGTTCTTGGGACTTAGGAGTACTTGTGGAGTCTGTGTGTGTCTGCTTTTTGATATTGTGATGTATGTCTATATTGATACCTAGAAATAGAAAGGGAATCAATTCTAATTAATCTCTAATTTCCCATAAAAAATAACCAGCTTTGCACCTCTGGAATAAACCCCACTTGGTCATGGTATATAATTCTTTTAAATATATTGCTGAATTCTATTTGCTAATATTTTGTTAATTTTTGTGTTGATGTTTATGAGAGCTATTGTTCCGTAGTTTTTTTTTTTTTTTTTTTTTAATAATCTTTGTCTGGTCTTGGTATCAGGGTAACATTTGCTTCACAAAATGAATTGAAAAGAGTTTCCTCATTTTCTATTTTCTGGAAGTGATTTGTAGAATTGATATTAATTCCTCTTTAAACATCTAGAATCCACCAGTAAAATCATCTGGGCCTGGAGGTTGCTTTTTGGGGAGCTTCTGAATTACCAATTCAATTTCCTCAATAGTTACAAGGCTATTCAAATGCTCTGTTTCATATTAGGTGAATTGTAGTAATTTGCATTTTAAAAGAATTGCTTCCATTTCAAAGTTGTCAAATTTATGTCTGTAAAGTTATTGGTTGGGCTTCTCAGGTGGCTCAGTGGTAAAGAACCTGCCTGCCAATGCAGGAGACCCATGAGACGGGTTTCGATCTTTGGGTCAGGGAGATCTCCTGGAGAAGGAAATGGCAACCCACTCTGGTATTCTTTTTCTTTAAAAAAAAATATTTATTTATTTTAATTGGAGGATAATTACTTTGCAATATTTTGATGGCCTCTGCCATATATCAACATGAATCAGCCATAGGAATACATGTGACCTCTCGCTCCTGAACAACTCCCTTCCCCACCTCCCTCCCCACCCCATCCTTTGTGGTTGTCACAGAGCACCAGCTTTGGGTTCCCTATATCATACATCAAACTGTCACCACTCCAGTGTTCTTTCCTGGAGAATCCCATGGACAGAGGCGCCTGGTGGGCTACAGTCCATGGGGCTGCAAAGAGTTGGACGTGACTGAGCATGCATGCACACACTACTCTATCTAATATCAAGATAGTCACTTCTACTTTCTTTTGATTAGTGTTTGCATGATAAATAACTATTCCTTGATTAATGCTTGCATGATTTATCTATCTTTACTTTCAACTTGCCTTTATTGCTATATTTGAAGTGAGTTTCTTGTAGACTACATATAGCTGGGTCACATTTTTAATCTGTTCTGTCAATCTTTGTCTTTTAATTGGAAAAATTCAATGTAATTATTATAATAATTAAGTTCAACATGAATTCAATGTAATTACCGGTATGTTAGGGCTTAAGTCTGTCATTTTATTTATTTTTTTTGTTTTTGGTTTGTTCTATTTTTCATTTTTCTGTTTTCTTTTTCCTAGCTTCCTCAGGGTTACTTGAAGGTGTTTTGGAATTTTATTTTGATTTATCTTTTGTGTTTTTGGATGTGTCTGTGTTTTTCAATGCTTGCTATAGGTATTGTATTATATATATATATTGTATTATATATATATTATATATATATATTATATATATATATAAGTTACTGCAGTATGTTGATGTTGCCACTTTACTGATTTCAGCCGAGTAGAAAACTTGTCTTCCCTTTCTCTTTCTCTTTCATATACTCATACAGTTAGCACCACATTAGACAGAGTTTGCTTCAACCATCAGATATAATTTAAGACTCAAGCAGAGAAGTACAGCTTATTGTATCTACCCGTATTATTGCTTCCTGTGTACTTGCTTTTTATTTTTGGCTGCCCTGGGCCTCTGTTGCTGTGAGCAGGGTTTTTCTAGCTGTGGTGAGCAGGGCTGCTCTCTAGCTGTGGACCGCGGGCTGTAGGGCTCACAGGCTTCCGTAGTCGTGGTTCCTGGGCTCCAGAGCACGAGCTCAGTAGTTGTGGGGCGCTGACTTAGTTGCTCCCAGGCATGTGGAATCTTCCCAGACCAGAGACCTAACCGGTGCTCCCCGCATTGCAAGGCAGATTTTAACCACTGGACCACCAGGGAAGCCCCATATTTCCTTTCTTTATTTTCCTCTTAGAGAATCCCCTTTAGACATTTTTTAAAGAGCAGATTTGCTGGTTGCTAATTCTCTTATTTTTACTTTAAGAATTCTTCTATTTCCTCTTCATTTGTGAAGACTGTTTTTGCTCGATACAGGGTTCTGACGGACAGTTCTTTTCTTTCAGTGCTTGTAAAGCGTGCCACTTCCTTCTGGCCTCCATGATTACTGATAAGACATCTTTAATTCAAATTGTTCCCCTACAGGTAAGATGTCATGCTTCTCTTGTTGCTGTTGACATTTTTAAAAATTTGCCTCTGTTTTCTTGCTTTGATGTGTCTTGGTGTGAATTTCTTTGGGTTCATCCTAACTGAGATCTGCTGTGTTTCTTGTATGTCTTTTGACAGAGCTGGGAAAATTTCAGGCACTATTTCCTTTTCAGCGCTGTCTTCTTTCTCCTCTCTTTCTGAGATGCCAATGACACAAAGGTTAAGATCTCTGGTTACAGTTCTGCAGGGCTCCGAGGCTCTGTTCTTTTCTAGTTTATTTTTTCTTTGTTGTTCAGGTTTGGTTAACTTCCATTGTTTTGTTTCAGTTCACGTATTGTTTTTCCTTTGTCCCTTTCATTCTATTATTGAATACATGGCAAAGTTTTTTATTTTGGTTATGGCATTTTTCAGTTTCACAATTGCCACTTGGATTTTCTTTACATCTTCTATTTGTTTGCTGAGAATTTTTATTTCTTACCTGAGATTTTCTGTCTTTTACTTGTTTCAAGTGTGTTTGTAAATAACTCATTCTGGCATTTTTATAATTATTGCTTTAAAGTCTTGGTCAGATACTTCTGACATCTCTATCACCTTAATGGTGGTATCTATTGATTGTCTTTTTTTCATTCAGTTTGAGATCTTTCTGGTTCTTGGTATGATGAGTGATTTTCAGTTGAAATCTGGACATTTGCGGTATTATGTTTTGAGATTCTGGATCTTCTTTAGCCCTTCTGTTTCAGTTGGCTTCTTTTGATGCTGCATGGCAGTATATAAGAAGGGTTTCCTTTAGGATGGACTCATTACCACCCTCTTTACCGCCCTATGTGCTAAGTCGCTTCAGTCATGTCTGACTCTTTGCGACCCCATGTACTGTAGCCTGCCAGGCTCCTCTGTCCATGGGATTCTCCAGGCAAGAATACTGGAGTGCGTTGCCATGGTCTCCTCCAGGGGAATCTCCTCAATCCAGGGATCAAACCCGAGTTTTTTACGTTTCCTGCATTGGCAAGCGGGTTCTTTGCTGCTAGTGCTCCCTGGGAAGCCCTCATAACCGCCAGGTAGGGGTAAAAATCAGGGAGCCCCTCATTAGTGTGAGAGGAGCTGGGAGTTCCCGTGCTTGCCAGGCTTCCACCGACAGCTCTGCGGCTGGGCACAGAGGAGCTTTGTGATTGCTCCCCTCGTGGCCTCCACGGACACCATCCTCTGGAGAGGATGAAAGTCCCAGCTCCCTGTTTGGCCTTCTCTGGGTCTACCAGCCCTGCAGGTGTGTTTGAGCACCTTGTTACAGCCTTGCAAGGAAATCTAGACCCTCCACTTGGCCTTTGCTGGTGTGGATGTGGGTGGGACTCACAGCTTTTTTAATAGTGTTTGCCTAGAATAGAATAGTTACCATCTGAACATTTTTCTGGCTTGCTAGCATGCCCCTTTTCCAGTGCTTAGGCCTTTTTTTGCTGTCTTAAATATTTATTTATTTGTTTTTGACTGTGTTGGCTCTTAGGTGCAGCGTATGCGGAATTCTCCAGGTGAGATGCGTGGGCTTAGCTGCCCTGAAGCATGTGGGATCTTGGTGCTCTGACCAGGGATCTAACCTGTGCCCCCTGCATTGGAAGGCGGATTCTTAACCCCTAGACCACCAGAGAAGCCCCGGGGTTTTGGTTTTGGTTTTGTTTTTCTCTGTGCTTGTTGCAATTTCCAAGTTGAATTCTCAGCTACAAGTCTGGGATATACGAACCGAAAAGAAAACTTGCAGAACTCATCCCTGTATCATTCTTTGGGTCCTGAGATGGTGCTTCTCCTTTTCAGAGTTTTCTTATGTTTGTTTTACATATAATGCCCAACATCTTTAGTTGTATTTAGCAGAAGGAATAGGGGAAAATACACCTATTTCTTCATCTTCCCAGAAGTAGAAATCCTAATTGACTCCTGTTTTGAGGGCAATGTTGAATTCATCAATTTCTCCTTTTTTCTTCCTAAGTATTTTTATTGTTTTCCATCTTTTCCTACTGTCTCAGAAGACAAAATTCTACTTCTCTGGGGTTGTAGTAACTTCTTATGACTCCCAGACCTATTCCAGTTTCTCTTGTCTGCTCTAATAATTTGTTCCACCAACAATCCCATCCTACTTGTATCTTCTTTGGCATTGCCTTTCTTTGGGATTGGAAATAAAACTGACCTTTTCCAGTCCTGTGGCCACTGCTGAGTTTTCCAAATTTGCTGGCATATTGAACATAGCATTTTAACAGCATCATCTTTGACGATTTTAAATAGCTCAGCTGGAAAGACTGGGTGCTGAAGAATTGATGCTTTTGAACTGTGGTGCTGAAGAAGACTCTTTGAGACTCCCTTGGACAGCAAGGAGATCAAACCAGTCAATCCTAAAGGAAATCAACCCTGAATATTCATTGGAAGGACTGATGCTGAAGCTCCAGTATGTTGGCCACCTGATTCTTGAAGGAGACACTGCCCTTCAAACACTGCTTGAAGAGAAGATTGAAGGCAAAAGAAGGGAATGACAGAGGATGAGATGGTTGGATGGTATCACCAAGTCAATGGACATGAGTTTGAGCAAACTCTGGAGATAGTGAAGGACAGGGAAGCCTGGCGTGCGGCAGTCCATGGGGTCACAAAGAGTTGGACACGACTTAGCGACCGAACAGCAACAAAAAACTTCCCAGGGTTACCCCAACATTATCCCCACTGAGGGACACCAGGCTCCTACAAAACTAAAATATCTGATCATTCTTTCATCCTAACTGCTTCTTCCTCCTCCAGCTCTTAAGATGGAAGCATCCTCTCCATTCTTCCCTAGCACTTCTGCTCTTTATTAGAGTACTCATCAATTTAGAAGTTGTATTAGAAGTATTTATATGCCAATAGTATTTCTACTACACTATTAGCTTTGGATGAGGTTGGTTGATCATTCATTAACTCATTCAACAGATTTAAGAAAAATTTTTATTGAGGTATAGTTGATTTACAATGTTGTATTAATTTCTTCTTTATAGCAAAGTGACTCAGTTAAACACATGCATATAATTTCATATTCTTTTCCATTATGGTTTCACAAGATATTGAACATCGTTCCCTGTGCTGTGCAGTAGGACCTTGTTGTTCATCCATCCTAAGGAAAGTCAGAAAGAGAAAGACAAATAATATACACTGTGTATATTAATACATGGAATCTAAAATACCATACAAATCAACTTATCTATGAAATAGAAACAGACTCACAGACACAGAGAACAGACTTGTGGTTGCTAAGACAGGGGGGGAGGGGAGGGAAGGAATGCAAGGTTGGGATTGACAGAGGCATACTGTCATTCACCGGATTTCTAGGCACTGGGGATATGGCAGTGAAAAAAGCTCCTGGTGTTACTTACAGCCCCGGGGTCCTTGTTATTTGTTGCTGTTAGTTGGCTTTCATACTATAAAGAGTGCCTAGTCCGAGATCAATGTCTAGCATATCCAGTAAGTATACTTCTTATTAAAAGAATGAATGAACTAGCAAGCAAGTAAAATGAGATTGCTAAAGCTGCACGATGACTGTTTTAAAACTTCATGGCATTTAAGACTTTTCTGATGAAAGAGAAAATAAAAACCGAGCAAGAGAGGCAAAATATTTATTAGAAATAAATGCAAATGCAGGAATCTATCATCTGCTTCTTTGGATTATGGCTATGATACAGCAGACATTTTCAACCCATTTTATAAATGATAGCAATATTTAAAGAATATTGGTCTCAAAAGATGTATTTTTGTAAGATAAAAATGATGACTATGGGAACTGTCTATTCCAACTAGCTCTCTATACTTAATTTGAGGCTTTTTAGCATAATAAGACATTTGTCCTCTTTGTGTTTGAGACAGGGGTTTCATTTTACTTCCTATGGAGCTTTCCAGGGTGAATGTTCTGTGGCAGCTTGATGCTCTTATAAACCGTGTCTTCTGTCTCATAGAAGCTTCTTTTCTCAGCTCTCCAAGGTCAGCTTCTGAGCTTAAACAAAAGAGTTGTTGGGGGAAAAGGAACAGCAAACCAGTTGAATGAGCAGCCTCTATGAATGCTTTATTTTCTAGAGTCTGCAGAGCATCGGAATGTTAGCCAGTTCTCACTGACTCCTGTTTTTCACTCCTTATATCTCACTAATGTTGGTACAAAGTCAGCTGTAAAGATGCGAGGCTTAGGCAACTGCCGTTCTGTTTCCCAAACATCATACTCCATATATTTCCTCTGCTCCTTGAAACACATTCACTCCATTAGCAATGGCCAAAAAGAGTAAAACGCATTCCTTCTACAAATTTAATTTGCTTTTCTCTCATCCTGTTCATTGCATTCTTAAATCCCTAGATGTTTCATCAGTTTTTTGTTTTTTTTTTAGTTTTCTTATAAAACTCCTTTCAAACACATTTGAAGTTTTAGAGACCTTAGCTAGGTTCCCTTCTTTCGTAATTTCTTTTCTTTTTTTTAAAGCTCCTATAGTTGTGGTTCCTGGGCTCTAGGGCACAGGTTCAGTAATGGAGACACACAGGCTTAGTTGCTCCATGGCATGTAGAATCTTCCTGGATTAAGGACTGAACTGAGGGAGGAGAGGAACAGACTGAGCCAACTCCATCTTGAGAAAGAAGGAAACTCCATCTTGCACTTTCAGTGAGCTTCGGACCATGTGCCTGGTAGCCATGGGGATAACATAACTATGGCCGAACTGGCCTCCCAGACTGATAAACACCAGATTTCACACCAAGATTTCCCGTCGCCAAAAAGAATGTGATGATCGCCTATGTAGTCAATCACTTTTGTAATCAATCACCTTTCTAATCTTGATGGCACCCATTGGTGTAGGCTACAATGCATAACCAGCTGACCCTTCTGATTATGAGTCACGGCTGTAACCTGATTGTATCTCCCTTTAACACTTTCCAGGCTAGGGTTTAAGGAATTTGGGGATTTGGGCTTGAGCAGTACACTTAAGGTGTTAAAGGTTTTCACAAAAGTCAGTTGGGGTCCTTGGCTAAGAGGAGACTCTGCCTTGGGCCTGCCTGTGTAATAAACTGCACTCCAGTATCTGCATTGTCCTTCTGAGTGAGTTTGTTTCCCGGAACGCGTGGCTACAGCAGAACATTGTCCCCTGCATTGCAAGGCGGATTTTTAAACACTGGATCACCAAGGAAGTCCCTCTCATAGTAATTCCTAAGCCATGCCGAGGATTTGAGGGCCCGGAGTGAATGTCCAATAAGGAGCGTCTAAGACTATACAGGCTGTCACACTTTCATTTGTTTGGGGTGCCAACATGAAGGTTGCATAGTGGTAAAGAATCTGCTTGCCAATGCAGAAGATACAAGAGACTTGGGTTTGATCTCTGGATTGAGAAGATCCCCTGGAGGAGGAAATGGCAACCCACTCCATTATTCTTGCTGGGAAAATTCCATGGACAGAGGAGCCTGGTGGGCTACAGTCCATGGAGTTGCAAAGACTCAGACCCAACTGAGCACGCACACATGTGACACGGGAACTGAAGACTGTTTCTCCCTCAGATCTCTATGTATTGAAATGAATGCTGGGGAAGCTGTAAGTCAAGTCCGTGGGCAGTGTCTTACCTCACACTTTGCAGGCGATACTGGTGATCAGACCTGCTGGATACGGTTGATGTGTAAGGAGAGAATGTCCACCTTCCTTCCCCATCTTACTTCCTTAAAGAATTGGCTATTAGTTTCTAAGAAGAGTTTTGCATCTGTGACCGGGCTTGGCAGTATATGAGACTTAAGTTTTCTGAAGTGATAATACTCTTGGTGCAATTTTTCCAACAATCATTTACCTTGCCAGTGATTTGATTTCTGATGACATACTGAGACAATCATTATTATTATTTTGGGGAGGGGACAGGAAGCTCTATTCAGCATGCAACTGTGCTCCTCATGCTGATTTATTCATATTTTAGTGCTAGCGAAGAGGAAGTGAAAGTCGCTCAGTTGTGTCCGACTCTTTGTGACTCCATGGACTATACAGTTCAAGGAATTCTCCAGGCCAGAACACTGGAGTGGGTAGCCTTTCCCTTCTCCAGGGGATCTTCTCAACCCAGGGATCGAACCCAGGTCTCCCGCATGGCAGGCAGATTCTTTACCAGCTGAGCCACAACAGGAAAGGGAGGCTAAAAAGAAGCTTCTGAGAACAGCAAAGTGGGGAAGTTGGTGAGTTGCAGGCCACAGCAAAACAACTTTCGGACAAAAACCAAAATGGCAGCTGGTTCTGAGATTTCATGAACACATAACCGTCCAAATGCCAAAAAACCCCCAAAAATTCTATTTAAGCAATTTTCCCCCTCTCTATAGGAACCGAGCCTGTCAGCAGCATAAACACTTGCAATCCTGCACTTCCTCGGATGCATGTGCTATCGAAAAGGGAGGTGTTAATTGCTGTGCTAATTACAACATGATTGCTTTGCACTTGTTTTGCACTTGTAGGTGATTAAATTTTTAACGAAGCATATTACTTGGCACTGTTAGCACAGTTAACACATTTCTCTCTCTCTCTCTCTTTTATGCCTTGGGAGAAGTCCTGCACCACAGACCCTTCCCTGGCTGTGATGTGCTGTTGTTGTTTGGAACCAGCCTCTGTGCAAGGCTGTCGGTAACAGGACTCCAGCTTCCTGCTTGGGAAAGAGCAGCGGCCGATTATAATCCTACCCAGCGTGATGGCACTAGCCAGATGCGAACGCAGAACCCACAAAGGTATTAGCTAAAAATTAGGCAGCGCTGCCAACGCCAGTCTCCAGCCTTCGTTTAAAAACCGCAGCGACTCCAGCCAGTCGAGCGGCAGCGTCGTCGGAGGCTTTAGCAGGAAGGTAGAGAGATGACAGCAAGTTCCACGTGATTTATTTCTGCTCTCCAGCCCGCGTTCCCAGCTGAACGGGAGCGCGGGAAACCTGCAGCTGTTGTCTTGCGTCCCGGGTCCCCACTGTGCGGCAGGCTGCAGTCCTCGCCGGAAGCGGACTTTGTGTTTGCGCGCCTGTGCATGCAAACGCTCTGTCTTCCCTAGGCCTTCTTACTCACAAGTGCCTGGGAACACAGTCTGGTTCTAAGCGAAGAGCTAAGTGAGGCTGGGGTTCGCAACCAGCTGCTGGGGGTCAGAAACTGAACGTCATGCAGCTAAATTGTCTTTCATGCTGCCTGTCAAAAAGCAAAGACACAAGAGACGCCAATCCAACCAGAAAACTCAAGCATCCAACTTCTTATGATTTAACTCTCGTGACTTGACAGTTTTTTGTTTTTTTCTTTTTCAGCAAGGATCCCTGGGATGATGGTCTTATGAGAGCTGAGTGAACAAAGGAAATAGGTGAATTCAATTGCCCAGAAGTGCCTGTTCATCAGAGGCACTTTCCTGTTTGTAAGTCCACCCACGGGCCGTGTAGGGTTAAGTGGCAAAACTCATTCTCAAAGGCACATAAACTCCCTGAAGCCTGAGTTAAGATTTAAATTCTAAGCCTGAATAAATGTGTCTCTAGAACCTTTTATAAACGTTACCCTTCCAGAGGAAAAAAGTTGTCTCTATACCACATAGCTTAGAGAACCCCATGAAGGGTTCAGCCTGGTGAAGAAATGCACAAACCAGATATTAATAGATGTTGTTGTTGCTGTTCAGTCGCTCAGTCGTGTCCAACTCTTTGCAACCCCCTGGACTGCATCCCCTGTCCTTCACCATCTCCTGGAGCCTGGTCAAACTCATGTCCGTCGAGTCGGTGATGCCATCCAACCATCTCATCCTCTGTTGTTCCCTTCTCCTCCTGCCTTCGATCTTTCCCAGCATCAGGGTCTTTTCAAATGAGTCAGTTCTTCACATCAGGTGGCCAGAGTATTGGAATTTCAGCTTCAGCATCAGTCCTTCCAGTGAATATTCAGGATTGATTTCCTTTATAACTGACTTGTTTGATCTTGCTGTCCAAGGGAGTCTCAAGTGTCTTCTCCAGCACCACAATTCAAAAGCATCAGTTCTTCAGTGCTCAGCCTTCTTTATGGTCCAACTCTCACATCCGTACGTGACTACTAGAAAAACCATAGCTTTGATTATATGGACCTAGTGAAAGGAATTGCTAAAAAATATTTGGGCTGCTATATATTGTGACATGATGGAGGGTTTGAAAGTAGCTTCTGTATTGGTGTTCCTTTGGCAAGAATATTATCTCTTATTATATAAAAATTAATTCCATTTTTAACTGTCATTTCCATGGTGTTCTTTCATTAAGAAAATCTTTTTCTATTCTAATAATTTATTGGCTGCATTTTCTTTTTCTCTGTTTTGACTAAGGAGTTTAATTACTTTCATTTGCAAACTCTGCCTTTCTCATCAACTTTGTAGTTTATTATTTTTAATTTTTGGCCACACTGCTCCGTTTGTGGGATCTTAGTTCCTTAACCAAAGATTGAACCTAGGCCCTCTGCAGTGAAACTGTGGAATCCTAGTCACTGGACCACCAGGGAATTCCCTCAATTTTGTATTTTAGGTGTATCTATTGACTGCTTGACTTCACCTGGCTATTCAACATCAAAAACGGATAAGTAGGTGGTGTTTTTCCCCAAGGTGTCAGTTCAATCCCTAAAGGGAAAGAGAGGCCAGTAACTTTCATACCTTACAAAGATGTATATTTCTCATGTGGGCAAAAAGGTGATTTGGGGAGATAGGAGTATTATGGACATGTGGGAGATAAAGCCAGATGTCCCGAAAATAACGCGATTAATTCAGCAGTATTGCAACTTAATGTTTGAAAATGTTTTGAGGGAGATTAGAGTTTTAGGCTGCTAAGGCCTGAGCATCCGTTTTTAGAGTTTATCATCAGTCTTTCAGTAAGTTTGTTCTGAAAAGCGTGAGACATCATTAGAGACAGCTGATCTGCCGACTTTTCAGGGGCTGTTTCTCTTTGCTGAGTCCACTTTTGCTGGACTCATTCTTGGTTCTTTCTTCCTCCTCTCTCCTACTCAGCTGCCCCTCCCAGCGCCATTCATAGGTCGGCAACCTGAGAGATTCCCACAGACCTGAGACTCCAGGCTGAACGGGGGCTCAGCTACACCGGCCCTAATGCCATGGGTATGTCAAGAATCTGCTGCTTCAGCAACAACAGAGGCTCTTTTCTTTTCCTTTTTTTGCTTTTTACAGTTTCTTTTTTCCTTTTCTTAAGAATATATATACATATATATATTCTTTTTCAAATTCTTTTCCCACTGGCATTGTTACATAATATTGAGCAGAGTGTGCCCTACAGGAGGTCCTTGTTGGTTACCCATTTTAAATATAGCAGTGTGGACATGTGCATCCCAAACTCCCCAACTATTCCTTCCCCCCCTTCTCCCGGCAACCATAAGTTTGCAAAGTCTTTGAGTCTTTTTTTTTTTTTTTTGGATGGACAGGCTGAACCCCACTTTCTCCCTGACTGTTGAGGAGAAGAAGAGGAAATGCGTGAGGCCAGACTCATTTGTTTTCTGAGCTGATGTGCGGAGACACACATGCATGTGCGGTTTCCCAGAAAACCACGCCAAGTGTAGGCAGGATCGGCACACGTTCCTCGAGGGAATTCCAACGGGTCAGTTTTATCTTGTTTCAAGAGAACCGCTTGAAGATGCTGGACAGGCACGGTGAGTTCATGGACGAGGAGGGTGGAATTCTCCCCCTCCCTAGAGGGTGAACTCTAGGTGGAATATTGCGTAGGGATTGTCACCCGCAGTTTTTCCTTAAAGTGTTCTCCTGCTTTTTGTCCTGGCATCTGTTAGTCTCCTCTTCCGACCCTCACACAGAACACGAATTGCCCTGCAGGACTTTGATCAAACATTGTCTTCTCTGAAGCCTGAGAAAGAGTAAATAACCCTCTCCAATGTATGTGACAATGTCCTGTGGCTCACTCTGCTATTTATTCGATATATGGTCTTAAGATTAGTGCTGTGGTAAATAGAAAAATTTTGATGCATGCTGATTCTTGTCATTATAATATTGTATTCTGATTTTTTTAAAAACAACTTTCAAATTACAAACATTTTAAAGTGAAAGTGTAGTTGATTTATGGGTTTCCTGGTGACTCAGTGGTAAGGAATCTGCCTGCAATGCCGGAGAGATGGGTTTGATCGCTGGGTCAGGAAGATCCCGTGGAGCAGAGCATGGCAACCCACTGCAGTATTCTTGCCTGGAAAATCCCATGGACAGAGGAGCCTGGTGCACTACAGTCCATAGGGTTGCAAACAGTCAGACACGACTAAAATGACTGAGCACGCATGTGTAGTTGATTTACGACGTTGCGTTAGTTCCTGGTATACAGCAACGTGATTCAGTTTTATATACATAAGTGCTCATGGGGCTTGTATGAAAGAGTCTGACAAGAAATAAACAAGTGACACGTGTAATGTCCGATGTTGGGAAGTGCCGCGAGAGGAAATAAAGTGAGGAAGGAGGTTAGTTCTCTGCAGAGGTGTCCACTGGGTGGGAGATGCTTTATTGAATCAGTGGACCAGGGTGATCTTACTGTTAAATTGCAGGATGCCAAGAGCCTGGAAGGAGCTCAACAAAAAGATCCATAGGAATATCATGGGGAAAGGCATTGGAGCCAAAGGGAACAGAATGTGCAAAGGCCCTGAGGCAGAAATACTTTTTGGTGTGTTTGAGGAGCAGGAAGTTAGTGTGGCTGAAGGGGAATGAATGAGGGGGATAAAGGAAGAAGATGGGACAAGAGAGGCAGAGGTGTTCCAGATATTTTTCAATCACCAGCTATTCAAAGATAACTTAGGGAGCCTCCAGGACCTCAAATTCACTGTGGACAGTGGCTGCAGCCAAGAAATAAAAAAATGCTTACTCGCTGAAAGGAAAGCTATGACAAATCTAGACAGCATATACAAAGCAGAGCTATCACTTTGCCAACAAATGTCCGTCTAGTCAAAGCTATGGTTTTTCCAGTAGTCATGTATGGATGTGAGAGTTGGACCATAAAGAAGGCTGAGCACTGAAGAACTGATACTTTTGACTTGTGGCGCTGGGGAAGACTCTTGAAGACTTTGATTTCCTTGGACTGCAAGGAAATCAAACCAGTCATCCTAAAGGAAATCAACCCTGAATATTCATTGGAAGGACTGATGCTGAAGCTCCAGTACTTTGGCCATCAGATGCGAGGAGTCAATCCATTAGAAAACACCCTGATTCTGGGAAAGATTGAAGGCCAAAGGAGAAGGGGGTGGCAGAGGATGAGATGGTTAGATAGCACCACCAACTCAGTGGTCATGAGTTTGAGCAAGCTGTAGGAGTTGGTGATGGTCAAGGGAGCCCAGCGTGCTGCAGTCCATGGGGTCACAATGAGTCGGACATGACTTAACGACGGAACAAAAACAAACAAAAAAGCAACTTCAAGGCACGGTGTGCTAGCAGATTTGTGCTTGTTTATTTGTTTGAGTGAACAGGGTGATTAAAAGTGTGAACTAATTAAGGGAGGAGGGCAGTGTTTTGGGAACTGCTGGTTAGAGATGATAGAGGGAAATCTAAGAAAAAGTGCCATTTGTTCTGTCAAAAATGCAGGAGAATTCTGGTAGGTTTGAAGTTATTCGTACTGGTAGAAGAGAGTCATGTGAAAAATAGACTTTGAATAGCACGATTTCAATTTGGCTTTAGAATAGCGGGTCCCAACCTTTTTTGCACCAGATTTTCCACAGATGAGGCGGGGGGATGGTTTCAGGATGTTTCAAGTGCACTACATTTATCATGCACCTTATTTCTATTGTTATTACATCAGCTCTGCCTCAGGTCATCTGGTGTTTAGAACCCAGGGCTTGAGGACCCCTGCTTTAGAAGATAGCACCTCATTTTTAGTAAAAACTTCTTAATTAGGCTTTTTCTATCTATTAAAATATGTTAGTATTTTTCAATGATACATAAACAGAGCGGCAGGAGATAACCCAGAAGCTTGGGACAAGAGGGGACATCTTGCAGTGGATAATGCCTAAGTATATAAATGAGAGGTGTCAGGAATAGCAGCGGAAATTTTCTTAGGCTCCTTTCCTGTGTTTTCATGAGATTGATAGGAGACATGCTCATAAAGTCTCCATTCTAGGGTTAAAAAGGGTCTCATAGCACATTGATAGTTGAACAATTAATTAAACTTAAGGCAAACACCATTTTCATTATCAGGAATAAAGTTGATGTTTTCTAAAGAAGGATCCTAGTTATATTTGTGCTGCGCTAAACTGTTTCAGTCGTGTCCAATTCTGGGTGACCCTAGGGACTAGAGCACCCCAGATTCCTCTGTCCATGGGATTCTCCAGGCAAGAAGACCGGAGTGCGTTGCCATGCCCTCCTCCAGGGGGTCAAATCTAAATCTCTTATGTCTTGTGCGTTGGCAGTCAGGTTCTTTACCACTAGTACCACGTGGGGAGTCAGTTATACTTAAACTCAGCTAAAAACTGGGTATTTCCATGCATCACACTCATTTGATTTTTAGTATTTTCTGCCAAGAAAAGCAAATAATACCCATCCAAAACTTTGGACTGTCAGATTTTTCTGAAGCACTTTTAGAGTCCTTCATATTTCTTTGTAGAACCTCCCTCCATGCTGTTTGTAGGTCACTCTTATCAAATGCTAGTCCTATGACTTGGCTTGGACCAGAAAGACTCAGCACACCTGAGCTTCCCTGATGTCTAGCAGTCCAGGTACCCGGCCGGATGGTATTTCCTCACTCGTCCAGGGTTTCGGGTCCAGTAGCTTGGCCTCAGTGATGCCCAGATTCCTGTCAAAGTGCAGACAAGGGGCCAGTTAGCACCGCGACCAGATTGGCCCTTTTTTTTTTTTTAATTATTTTATTATTCTTATTGTTGTTTATTTATATATTTTTGGCCATGTTGCACAGCATGTGGGATCTTAGTTCCCTAACTGGAGATTGACCCCCCTCCCTACCCTCTGTCCCCCTCCCCGTATTGAAAGCTCGGAGTCTTAACCACTAGACCACCAGGAAAGTCCCTAGATTGTCTCTTTTATCAGCAAGATCTCGCAGGCTAATAATACTTGTGCTGGTTCATCTCAGACTCTGTGAAAAAGAACTGAAGAATTTGCCCAGAAAATACAGGTATTGCCATCAGACTGTGGAAAACAGTACAGATATGCTGCTGCTGCTGCTGCTGCTGCGTCGCTTCAGTCGTGTCCGACTCTGTGCGACCCCACAGATGGCAGCCAACCAGGCTTCCCGTCCCTGGGATTCTCCAGGCAAGAACACTGGAGCGGGTTGCCATTAATATGAGAAGGTGTGAAATAGATAAAAAAAAAAATAGACAAAAAGCAGTGTCACGTGTGACACTGGCATTTTGTGTGGGTGACAAGTGTCGGCTGCTACGGGACAGGGAAAGAGCACCCTAGACAAGCACTGGCAAGAAGATGATCAGAGTCCAGAATGAATCGGTCTGGGAAGACAGATAAATGTAGAAACAAAAAATCTCCAAATGCACTGAAATAGCATGGAGCGAAAAGCCACAATCTGAGGTGGTCTAGGTTGTACAGTAAAGATCAGTTGCACGCAAATTCAATGCAACTGGGTTTCTGGTAAGAATCATCACTTTGGGGTGTGCCTGGTGGCTCAGTAGTAAGGAATCTGCCTGTGAAGGCAGGAGACTTGGGTTCAATCCCTGGTCTAGGAAGATCCCACATGCCACGGAGCAATTATGCCCGAGCACCACAACTGTTGAGCCTGTGCTCTAGAGCCCGCAAACCACAACTACTGAAGCCCATGAACTTGGGCTCCACAGAGAGAGAAGCCACTGGAATAAGAAGCCCGTGCACACAATTACAGAGTAGCCCCTGGTTGCCACAAATAGAGAAAAACATGCCCAGCAATGAAGACCCAGCACAGCTAAAAATAAATAAATAAAATTACATTAAAAAAATCATTGTCTGAGTTCTTTATGTTGTTTAGTTGCTTTCATCAACACTAGATGGTCCCTTCATTTGGGGGGCCATTTTTCACAAAGAAGCACAGCTTGCTGCAGAGAGGCAGAACTTGAGTTCTGGCTTACACCTGGGTTAACGTTCTGGCCCCTCCATTGACTAGCAGGGTGACCTTGAGCAGATTATTTAATTGATCCATGCCTCATTGTGTTTCTCCACAAAATGAAATACTTCCCGTAAAACTTTGAGCACAAACTGCTTGGTACCCAGTAAACATTCAAAGGTGGATATTTCGATCGCTATTTCTGCAAATTGCTATGTGTGATAATTAGCAGAGAACACGTTGAGATTTCTAGGGTAGGTGGGTGGATAGACTCAGTCCCTGCTGAGCTAATGGGTTTTATCCAGATACCTTTGGTTAGAACTTTTGGCTTAGAAAAATGGCAAATTATCCTGTATGATGAACCACCAGAGTGGTGCACGATGACTTGAAACCTCGCTTGTCAATATCTGCCAGTGGCAAGGATCTAGGAGACTTTCTTCTCCTCTGTCCCTCGGAAAGAACAGCTGGACACCAGCCTGCGTGTGCTTGTAAACAATGATTAAATTACCCTGTAAACTTGTCTTCTCCAGGCAGAATGAACTTGGTTCTTTTAACCTTTCCTGAGCATGGTTTTGATTTTCTGTCTCTTTAATCATCTCTGTGGCTCTTTTGTGAACCTTCTCCAAGTTCTCTGTGTCCTTCAGTTTGCTCTGGAGCACCTAACTGCTCAAAGTTCTTCACTAAGAGTTTTCACAGCACAGAGTTTACCATCTCTAGGTGCCCGACTGTATCTGTGCACACAGGCCAGTCTTCTTTTCAAATGTGCTGCTTTGCCATGGAATTATATTAATGACACCCTGCTTTTAAACAACCAAGTCCCTTTCAAAGGACTTTTCTCCATGCAATTTACTTTGATCTACATTACAATCGAGTGAGCTAGTTGTAATCATCTCCCCTTTGCAGATGAGGAGACCGAGATTCAGAAGGATTCAGAGGCTTGCCTGAGGTCACAGAGGCAGTAATGTTATGGTTGGGACGGGTCTTAGGACTCTGGTCACTCATTGTAAAGTTTTTTCCACTGCATCCAGCTCATGCCTATAAACAGTCTGTAAAGTACATGGTCATCTAAATAATTTTCTGCTCTACTTCCCGAGAGCTCTTTTTTCCACTGTAGTTGGATTGGTTTCATTAATTTCTCCACCAAACCTTTCCATAATCCTTCCATCTGACTCCGGGATCCTTCAGGACTGTGACGGCTGTGTGGGGGTGCTGAGTGATCAGTTGGCAAGAGCAGACTTCTGCTGATGTGTCCTGAGGAAAGCCCTTGGAGAGGGGCTTTGGAAACATTGAGTTTCTCTTTAGTGTTATTCCAAAATGACCGATTGAGAGTTTTCCTCCTAACGATCCATGTGGCAGTGAGAAACTCTGACCTGTAGGCGTCTTTGCTTACTGTTTCCATTAAGAAGGATTCTTTATGTTTTACTTTTGTGGTGGCCAGGGTTGGGGAGAAGGGGATTCTAAATCTGCCCCAGTGCACCGTCCTCTTGTAAGTCCCGTGGGCTGGAGCACTGGGCAAGCATGGCTTCTCATGTACGTGACCAAGCTTCTTCAGAGGATCAATCTGCCCGGCTCAAGGTCAAGACCATCTCTTAGTGTTTATCTAGATTTGTTTTTCCACTCTCGAGGAGTGATAGGCACTGAATGCTAAATACTCCATTACTACTAAAAAGGTAAGCACAGTTCGTAGTTCTGCATCTAGAAAGCCTCATGACGTATATTCCATCATTGAGGAAGGATTTAAAAAGAAGCTTACTCACCTATATGTTGCATATTTAAAAAATAAACTCACTGACTCTTTGACGGAATTAATGAGTCAATTAAACTGTTTTAAAAGAATTCCCACACCCATCTGCAGCAATAGTTAAAGAGGATCTTTTTAAATAAAAATGCTGAGGCAGGGCAGTTAACAATAAAGATTAGAGAAAGAGAGTGGTAACAACTCCACAGTGTTTTGCAGCCATGGCTGCATTTGAGTCATTTGAGTCAGCTAGGTGGAGGATGGAGGCGTAATAAATAATCCCATTTCCCCAGTCTGTGTCAGTCTGATTTCTTTCTTTCTTTCTTTTATGCTGCACTGGGTCTTCACTGTTGTACAGACTTCTCTAGGTGTGACAAGTAGGCTTAGTTGCCTCGAAGCACATGGGATCCTTGACCAGGGATCAAACCTGTGTCCTCTGCGTTGGAAGGCAGATTCTTAACCAGTGGATACTTAGGGGAGTCCCTGCCATTTTGATTTAATTGGTTGAGTTGGAGCCCCGCAACAATTTTATTTAAAGCTCCTCAGATGACTTAAAGTAGCCATGGTTGAGATACAATAATAAGGGAAAGAGAGGAGCCTGGGGTGTGAGGATCACTGCAGGAAAATGCTCAGCTCTGGGTAGCTGGCCTTGATGCTTGTAACCATGAGAAGGCCCAAGATGGTATCCAGTGGGCCTGGAGAGTGTAGGGATGCTCACCGTCTTGAGGGACCTTGGATCTGATGTCACAGGCACATCTTCTAAGCCACGTGTCCAGCAGACCTGGGGTGTGGGAGCCTCCGGTCTCCAGTGTCAATGGATTTCCCCGGGAAGCTTTTCCTAGATGAACTTAGTCATAAGAGTCTCCTGGGGGTGCTTGTTAAATATAAATATTCCTAAACTCTTACCCTGGAGATTCTGATTCATGAGGGGCACTAGTGGGTCTAGCCACTAAAAAGTGCTCTGGGTCAGTCTCATGGGCAAGCAAGTTTAGGAAATTTGGAATGCAGTAGATTCAGTTCAGGAACTCGTCGGAGGCATGGCTTTCCCCAAATCAGATTTCCTTAAAATCAAATTTAATAGGCCTAGATTGAGGCCCAGGAATTTCCATTCTTAGCAACACTCCTCTACTCCTCAGGTGTGTCTGACGTAGGTACTTCTTTGCTCATTGTTAGAAATGCTGCCCCAGGGGAGAATTGCTATCTTTTTCAAAGGTCTCCTCTGTGCCTGATCCTGTCCCAGCTGTTGGAAGCCTTTGTGCACATTTAATCTCCCTTCTGTCCTTGTAGGCATGCCCAGGACCTGTGCTGCTCCTTGATGTCCAGTTGGTCTTGGAGTCCCCACTGACCACATTCTCAGCCTCCTTCATGGTCTTATTGCTATCCTTTGCCAAAGTACCCAAACCTGACATTATGTAATTCTACACAGTTAAGGCAAAAAGGAAATTATGTTGATATATAGACCTTACAGTTTGAAAAATCCACACTAAAGCCATAACAGTTAAGATAGGTGTGAAAGTCACTCAATCTTGTCCTACTCTTTGTGACCCCATGCACTGTAGTCCATTGAATTCTCCAGGCCAGAATACTGGCGTGGGTAGCCTTTCCCTTCTCCAGGGAATCTTCCCAACCCAGGGATCTCCCACATTGCAGGCAGACTCTTTACCAGCTGAGCCACAAAGGAAACTCTAAGATAGGTTAGGGCACACATATCATATAATTCAATGGTAAATGGTTGTAACGGCATTTATTGACTCAAGAAGTTGAAAAGTCCAACATTCTAGTAAGTTTCAGGAGCACTTTGATCAGCTCCCAGGCTCTGTGTTTTCAAGATCTGTTTGGCTTTGCCCTTGCCCTTCTCGAGTGATTTCATTCTCAGTTTGGACTCTCCCAGCAGGAATGGTTGCAGCAGCTCCTGACTTTCCATGTCTGAGGCACATCTTCTCGGAGGAAGAGAGAATTTCTCTTCCTTGAACCTTTAAACAAAATGCTGGACATTTTCCTTATTAACTTAGCTTCAGGATCATCCCTGAATCAAGAATTAAACTGACTGGCACAGGGTAACTGGGGTCCACCCTGGTGGAGTGGAGGGACCCTTCGTCTTTATGACTGAAATTGGGATTCAGTGAAATGGATGCTTCCAAAGAAATTAACAGTGTCCATTACAAAAGCACTCCATCTTATTCTACTATGACTGAGTATAAACAAGACATCGTTTTGTGGGTCTGTTGTTTTCTATTTTAATAGAAGACTATGAGGAGTGCCTTTGAATGGGGTCAAAATCACCTCTCTAAATGCTAGAAAAGTATTTGGTTGAGGGACTTCCCTGGGGGTCCAGTGGTTAAGACTTCCCCTTCCAATGTAGGAGGGTGGGCAGGTTCAATCTCTGGTCAGGGAATTAAGATCCCTCATGCCTTGTGGCCCAAAAATGATAATGTAAAATAGAAACAATATTGTAACAAATTCAATGAAGACTTTAAATAATGGTCCACATAAGAACAATCTAAAAAATACAAATAAATAAAAATAATTGGTTGAGACCCTAGCTTTTCATACCGCATAGCATGGAAGATGGGTCAGTTCCAACAGAGTGGCTAAACCAGCTGTTTATAGCAATTCTGGCTCCTTCATTCTTACGGGCCTAATCATAATACTTGATACCATCTATTACTATTGTGTTAATTATTTCCCACAATTTGTCCTACTGACTGTCCACAAGGTAGAGAAGTAATGGAGGCTCAGAGGAGTTAAGTAACTTGCCCAAGGTCACACAGCTAGTGAAAGCCTGGGCGAGACTGGTCTGGGACCCAGGCGTATCCACTTCTGAGAAAGAGAGGCCGATGTTCTTCCCTTTCTGTGCTCCTCATAGGAAGTATTTGTGTCCTTTTCATTATAGGAGACTGGAATGCAAAAGTGGGAAGTCAAGAGATACCTGGAGTAACAGGCAAATCTGGCCTTGGAGTACAGAATGAAGCAGGGCAAAGGCTAACAGATTTTTGCCAAGAGAACGCACTGGTCATAGCAAACACCCTCTTCCAACAACACAAGAGAAGACTCTACACATGGACATCACCAGATGGTCAATACCGAAATCAGATTGATTATATTCTTTGCAGCCAAAGATGGAGAAGCTCTATACAGTCAGCAAAAACAAGACTGGGAGCTGTCTGTGGCTCAGATCATGAACTCCTTATTGCCAAATTCAGACTGAAATTGAAGAAAGTAGGGAAAACCACCAGACCATTCAGGTATGACCTAAATCAAATCCCTTATGACTATACAGTGGAAATGAGAAATAGATTCACGGGATTAGATCTGATAGACAGAGTGCCTGATGAACTATGGACAGAGGTTCATGACACTGTACAGGAGGCAGTGATCAAGACCATCCCCAAGAAAAATAAATGCAAAAAGGCAAAATCATTGTCCGAGGAGGCCTTACAATTAGCTGGGAAAAGAAAAGACACGAAAGGCAAAGGAGAAAAGGAAAGATATACCCATCTGAATGCAGAGTTCCAAAGAATAGCAAGGAGAGATAAGAAAGCCTTCCTCAGCGATCAGCGCAAAGAAATAGAGGAAAACAACAGAATAGGAAAGACTAGAGATCTCTTCAAGAAAATTAGAGATACCAAGGGAACATTTCATGCAAAGATGGGCTCGATAAAGGACAGAAATGGTATGGACCTAATAGAAGCAGAAGATATTAAGAAGAGGTGGCAAGAATACACAGAAGAATTATACAAAAATGATCTTCATGACCCAGATAACCATGATGGTGTGATCATTCACCTGGAGCCAGACATACTGGAATGTGAAGTCAAGTGGGCCTTAGAAAGCATCACTATGAACAAAGGTAGTGGAGGTGATGGAATTCCAACTGGGCTGTTTCAAATCATAAAAGATGATGTGGCTAAAGTGCTGCACTCAATATGCCAGCAAATTTGGAAAACTCAGCAGTGCCCACAGGACTGGAAAGGGTCAGTTTTCATTCTAATCCCAAAGAAAGGCAATGCCCAAGAATGCTCAAACTACCGCAGAATTGCACTCATCTCACACACTAGCAAAGTAATGGTCAAAATTCTCCAAGCCAGGCTTCAACAGTACATGAAGTGTGAACCTCCAGATGTTCAGGCTGGATTTAGAAAAGGCAGAGGAACCAGAGATTAAGTTGCCAACATCTGTTGGATCATCAAAAAAGCAGGAGAGTTCCAGAAAAACATCTACTTCTGTTTTATTGACTATACCAAAACCTTTGACTGTGTGGATCACAACAAACTGTGGAAAATTCTTAAAGAGATTGGAATACCAGACCACCTGACCTGCCTCTTGAGACATCTGTATGCAGGTCAGGAAGCAACAGTTAGAACTGGACATGGAACAACAGACTGGTTCCAAATCGGGAAAGCAGTATGTCAAGACTTTCACCCTGCTTATTTAACATATGCAGAGTACATCATGTGAAATGCTTGTGGAAAGTTATGCATTTTGAGCCGGGGGCTTCCCTGGTAGCTCAGCAATAAAGAATCCGCCTGCAATGCAGGAGACAAGGGTTCGATCTCTGGGTCAGGATGATCCCCTGGAGGGGGGCATGGCAACCCACTCCAGTGTTCTTGCCTGGAGAATCCCACTGGACAGAGCAGCCTGGCAGGCTACATTCCATGGGATTGCAGAGTCAGACTGAAGCAGCTGAGCACAAACACGCATAATTTGTGTGAGCTAGGGCTTCCCTGGTGGCTCAGAGGTTAAAGCGTCTTCTTGGAATATGGGAGACCCAGATTCGATCCCTGGGTCAGGAAGATCCCCTGGAGAAGGCAATGGCAACTCACTCCAGTACTCTTGCTTGGAAAATCCCATGGAGGGAGGAGCCTGGTGGGCTACAGTCCATGGGGTCGCAAAGAGTTGGACATGACTGAGTGACTTCACTTTCACTTTCCAGCAACAGTAGAATTTACCAAACAAAGAAATTAATATGTTGTTACCAGGCTGAGACATCGAGAAGCCAGGAAGGGGCCTGGAGGTTGGGCCAGAGAGCAGACAGGATGTGTTTCAATGAGCCAGGAAACAGAGCTCTCATTTCAGAACCCTGAGTCCTAGAAACTCCCCTGGCCACTGATGAAGGAGCCATGTCTGGGGGCCTGGTAACCATGTGAAGACACTGTATCAACACGGGCTATTGTCTAATAAAATAGAGTATTTATTAGAGTATTGTCTAATAAAATAAAGTAAAAGTCTAGTTCTTAAATATTGAAACAGTATTGGCAAAATTACCTGCAACATATAGAGTTAGAATATGCTCTTAGGAACTTATCTTTATTTGAAAATGCTTGCAAAGGCCCTGCGGTTTCCTTAGGGCATTAAAAAGCAAAATCAAAAACCAACTTCTTCATATGTAGCATAGTTTTATAAATTTGGCCTAAAATATAGATTTCACAACAACAGCCATGTCCCAAGTGAAATCCTTTGGGTCATTCACTTTCCCTAGAAAAAAAAGGGAGGTTAAATCTCCAGCTTAAGGCGGGGAGTCTTCACCGCACCCTTCAGATTAAGCCGGAGTCAGCTAGACAGGAAAGGTGGGACTCGGTGAGTCAGCGACTCAAGAGAAAAGGCTGTGCTCGACTGTCTGGCCTCCCAGCCAAGGCCTTTGCCTACCGCCTTCTGGCCACTGGCCACGCCTGTGCCAAAGCCTCAGGTCTACTCAGAGGCTCTGACACTCCACGCCCGCTGTCTGTGCCTAAATGAGGCTGATCAAGTTTTCTCCTCTGACGCATCTTTGTCCATGGTGGAAGGGATATTCACAACCATTTCCTGGGTGGTTGGTTCCCCTCTAGCTCTAAATATCCTGATCCCAAACCAACAGAAGATACGTTTTAGCCCGACCCAGGACTGTCCCTTCCTGCTTCACCTCGTTTTGCATCCATAAGGGTGATAAATGTGGTCTGCGCAGGAGGGAGTGATGTGGGGAGGGAGTGCTTCCAGTCCTCAGGATCAGAGGACACGAGGCACTTGGTAGGAAAAAAAATGAGTTTCCTACATTTTAATGTTTCTGAATTCCTAAGAATACTAATACGAAGTTCTGAAAGCAGGTGCTATTATAAAAATGCAGTGTAGAACTCCATTTACTTATGAAGGCTTTCATGTGAAACAAATATTCCATTAAAGGCGCACGCTTTGGGCTTCTGATTAGATCACAGAAGTATAAAGATCATGGGGTTTTATGTGTCTGTATGATGTGAACCAGCAAAGTTCCTTCCTCTGATCCTTACTTTTTAATATAATCCTGTGTAGAGAAGCGTACTATTTCTCTCCACTGTTCTTATTCAGTGCACTCTTCTCAGGTTTGCATTCTTGGAATAAGTTGTAAGTTTACAGAGCAGACATTTTAGAACCAAAAACTAACCCACAAACCTTTGAAGGGGCTTCCCAGGTGGCTCAGTGGTAAAGAATCTGCCTGCCAAGCAAGAGATTCCCAGGAGACGTGGGCTTGATCCCTAGATAGGGAAGATCCCCTGGAGAAGGAAATGGGAATGCGCTCCAGTACTCTTGCCTGGAAAATCCCATGGACAGAGGAGCCTGGTAGGTTACAGTCCATGGGGCCACAAAACAGTCGGACACAACTTAGAGACTAAACAATGATGGTCTTTGAAGATCTTGCTCTACACCGCAGATGGGGAGGAATGCTCATTCCCAGCTCTGCTGCCGGAATGAGGATGGACAGGAAAGACTCTGATGGTGTAAACCTCAGCCCAGTGGCTTTCCTATCTAAGATGCATTCCACTTTACAGTCCAGAAAGCTCTTTTTTTAAAAAAATAATGGAAGTGTTTGACTCCTAGGCTGGAATTTTCAGCATTTAAAAAATATAATGGTTTACATACTGTGCAGTGATTTGTAAAATGTGAGTGCCGGCGAAAGCAATGGTTACGCAGCACAACATTATCTTATTTTTAGTTACACAACCAGTAAAACAGCTGGAGGTCTAAAATCATGGCCTAGCACTAAATGCATTTCTACATTATATCCCATGCAGTAAGGGCCTGTCCTTTCAGTGAGAGGAGAGGAGAGAGTGGAGTGATTACCGCTAAATTAACACTTTGAATTTTAATAGAGAAGCCGAGCCTACATAAAAACATCGGAATTAGAATCTGTGCCAGTTAGACATTGTACCGCATACAGTGTGCGTCTAAGCCACACTGATACTCGATCGCAGTGTCTAATCAAATGAACCCTTCCTCATTAGTCAAGGGCTGAAATCTACCCACATTCACTAAAGGATTCACCAGCAGAATATCTTACGTGATGGCTTCTTAATGCAGCTAATAGAACCATCGTGGCAATGATGGTAAAATATAATTGGTGCTTAGCAGGGCTTGTTTTGTTTCCTCCATGAAAGGACAAAATAGTCTATAGCACTGCGTCCCCTTTATCTTTAAAACCAACCTTTTCAGCTAGGTCAGTGATTTTTCTACAGCAAATCCAGGAAATATCAGGTTCTGCATTTGCTGACAATGACTCATTTGCCGGCCGCCCCCCGCCCCACTCCCCAAGCCAAAAAAGGCAATTTCGTATGGTCTGACCCAGAGTGTTTTATAAAAACTTTCACACAGAAGCACAAGCACACATGTGTTTGGTGCTGATATATTTATTTGTTGTAAAAATTGAGGGGTTTGAAGGTAAAGGTTTCCTGATTTTTTCCCCCACTGATCTTTCTTTGGTGGTTTTGTCTAAGGGTTGACTGGTAGGTGGTGGTTAAATCTTCCCCTCATGATCCATCTGCCGGCTCTCAAGCCACACAATAATACAGCAAATACAAATAAAACATGTTTTTATTCTTTATAATAAAATGGGAAGGAATGTATCTTTGCTACATTTATTGCTCTAAATCAAAGCTTCTAAAAACAATCTCTTGACAAGTCCCCTGGACCCCTCCTCCCCACTCTTCTTACAACCTGATTCAGCCATTTAATTTAAATTCTTATTGAATCATTTCTTCTAAGGAAATTAAGTTCTTCCTTCAGCCATGGGCTTTCCTGCCACACCTAAGCCCTTGCCAGCACCCAGAGTGGGTCCAACTCCAAAATCTTATATGAAATCCTCCTCTTTGATCAAAAACTTTGATCATGACAACTCAATCACTCCCTTGAAAGTCTCCTTTGACTCTGAAAGAGAATGGATATGTATATATACATATATGTATGGATATATATATGAATGGATATGTATCAGTTCAGTTCAACTGAATCACTTTGCTGCACACCTGAAACCAACATAAAGTTGTAAATCAACTATTAGTATACTTCAATATAAAATAAAAATTAAATAATAGAAAAGCCTTCTTTGAGACGTTCAGTGCCTTGACTCAACTTTCTTTACTCCATATCATTTTTGCTATTGTAAAAAATATGATTTAAAATTATATCTCCTAATTATTTGCTGCTAGTATATAGAAATGTGATGAACATTTTTTGTTATTCTGGTCTCAGCGACTTAGCTAAATGTTAATGCCAATAATTTACAGGGGGATTTTATGGGGCTTACTATGAAGAAAGATAGTGTGGTTTTTTTTTTTTTTCCAATTTATCTTCCTTTTGAAACTTTTCTCACTTTACTCTCACTGGGCTGGTTAGGCACTCCAGTACAGGGGTGAGTAAAAGAGGTCATCAGTGTCTTGTTTTCTGATTTTAAAGCCAATGCTTTCCACATTTCACTATTCAGGATGATATTTGTATTAGTTGTTAAAAGTCTCCGTAGGAAGTTAAAGGTATTCTGGTCAATTTTTAGTTTGCTAACTTTTTAAAAAAATAGTCTTTTCCCATCTAAATATTGAGAAAAGCAAGTAGTTCTTTCTTATGATTTTAAGTGGAGTCTTAAATGAATAAGTATTCTTACAAGAAACCAATTTTGCGTTCCAGGGCTAACCTCAATTTGGCCTTTTAATTATATCATTAAATTTTTTTTTTTTTGCTAATATCTTGTTTAGATTTTGCACCTATGTTCATGGGTGAGAATTGCCCGTAACACTCATTTCTTAAAGGGTGATTTTGTTGGTGCTGATAGCAAGCATCTCAAAGGGAAATAGACCCTGATCCTAATTTTTTTCTCTTTTCTGGCAGTTTGGGTAAGGTTGGAATAAGTTCTTTAGTAAAAGTTTGCTGAACTTGCTGCCTTGATCAAGTTGTTTTTGTGAGAAAGTTTTGATTACATGAATGATTGGATAACTATTTGGTTTTTCTAGTTCTTTCCAAGTTAGTTTTCTTGAGTTAAATTTCTTTCGGTGAATTTCTCCAGTTCACCTAATTTTGAAATGTATTGGCTCATTGTTCAGAATATCTTTATCTTTTCGGATCTTTGTAGCATTTGTAGTTATGTCCCTGTATTCACCCTATTAATGCTTTGTTATACACTTTCTCTTTTCTCCTGATTAATCCTACAAGAGATTGTCAACTTAACTAGTTTATTCCAGGAACCAACTTTGGGCTTTGTTGATCTCTAGTGTATGTCGTTTTCTATCTTTTTAATTTCTGCTCCTTTTATTTTACTTTCCTTCTGCTTTCTTTTTTTTTTTAATTTTTTTTTAAAATTTTTTTATTTTTTATTTAAAAAAAAAAAAAAGAAAGAATCCCAAATCTTCCCACCCTCTCCCTCTCCCACAGAGTCCATAAGACTGTTTTATACGTCAGTGTCTCTTTTGCTGTCTCGTATACAGGGTTGTCGTTACCATCTTTCTAAATTCCATATATATGCGTTAGTATACTGTATTGTCCTTCTGCTTTCTTTACTTTCTTTTTCTTGGTTTTTATCTGACTTCTTAAGAGGGATGCTTTTTGTATTTTCAGCCTTATTTTAAATAGCAGCATTTAAAGCTAGAAACACTTCTCTAAGTAACATTTCAGTCGTATTCCATGTTTTAATATGTGTATTTTCATGATCTGTCCATTTTAGCTTTCTTTTTTTTTTTTAATTTTATTTTATTTTTAAACTTTACTCTATTGTATTAGTTTTGCCAAATATCGAAATGAATCCGCCACAGGTATACCTGTGTTCCCCATCCTGAACCCTCCTCCCTCCTCCCTCCCCATACCCTCCCTCTGGGTCGTCCCAGTGCACCAGCCCCAAGCATCCAGTATCGTGCATCGAACCTGGACTGGTGACTCGTTTCATACATGATATTATACATGTTTCAATGCCATTCTCCCAAATCTCCCCACCCTCTCTCTCTCCCACAGAGTCCGTAAGACTGATCTATACATCAGTGTCTCTTTTGCTGTCTCGTACACAGGGTTATTGTTACCATCTTTCTAAATTCCATACATATGCGTTAGTATACTGTATTGGTGTTTTTCTTTCTGGCTTACTTCATTCTGTATAATAGGTTCCAGTTTCATCCATCTCATTAGAACTGATTCATTTAGCTTTCTAATTTTCATTATAATTTTTTTTTTCTCACTAGTTGTTTGGGAGCATGACTTAAACTTCCAAATCAATGTTTTTTGCTTAGCTTTCTGTTATTAATTTTTAACCTAATGTCACTCTTGTGACATTATTGTGTTCTTGGGTCGGGAAGATCCTCTGGAGAGGGAAATGGCACCCCACTCCAGTACTCCTGCCTGGAGAATCCCATGGATGGAGGAGCGTGGTAGGCTACAGTCCTTGGGGTCACAAAGAGTCGGACACGGCTGAGCGAACTCACTTCACTTCACTTCACTTCATTGTTCTGAAAGAACTTGACCACATGACACCTTCTTTTCAGTGGGTTAAGACTTGTTTCATTCCAAAAATATCCTGGTTATCTTAAAACGAATTAATATTCAATTTGGGGGTGGTACATAAATCCAGCCTTGTTACTTGAATTGTGAAAAGGTCTTATAAATTTTTACTTTTTATTGTTGTTTATATTTGCTCCATCTAACAATTATTGATAAGGTTGTGTTAAAATGTTCTGCGAAGATGGTTGGTTTGTAAATTCATCCTTATAGTTCTGTTAATACTTTTTCTCCTTTAATTTTAATATATTTTGGGGATCATTTATTAAGTATGTAAAAGTTTAGAATTATTATATATATTTTTGTGTATGAATTGAAGTGTTTATAATATAGAATGAACTGTTATCTTTACAAATATGTTTCCTTAAAGTATTTTTATTGTATGGTTCTCTATTAATATAGCTAAGTAGCTTTTCTTTTGGCTGGTATTTTCCTGGTGTATTTCCCATCTTTTTACTTTCAACCTTTCTGTGTCCTTATGCTTTAAATATGTAAATGGCTAAAAGCCAGGTTTCTATTTTTATCCAGGCTATCACACTTTGCGTGTGTTGGCTTTTATTTCTGCTATTTTATATTTTCTACTTGTCTTACATTGCTACATTTCTTTCTTCCATCTCTTACCTTCTTTTGGACTGATTTGTTTTTCTCATTCTATTCTTTTCCCTCTAGGTTTGAAAGTGATAAATTATAATTTTAGTCTTGGTTTCTCCAGACGTGCAACAGGTTTACGTAATAAGTTAATCAGCGTTTTTACCCTCCTTGCCCATAGTGCGAGTAACCTGTTCACCATATTACTACCCATGGGCTATTTTAATTCTTTATTTTTACTGTTACACATTAAGTGTTTACAAATTGGATCCTTTTTGTTTCAGTATAGTTTACTAAATGGATGGATGAATAAACGAAATAATCAGCCTCTGGATGAAGACAGACAAATAAAAAAAAATGGAACATGAATTGATAATTAGAAGGGCTCCAATATTGCTTTTTTTTGCATGGAGGAAGGAGAAGAGAGAGGAGGACAATCAGTGGTGATTTTGAATATACCCTAAGAATGTTGCTATTTATCAAAAATAACTTATCAAGTGCTTCCTATTATCAAGCCCTCAGGGTTACTGAGGGGATGTTCAATCCTCATGATGCTCTAAGCCACGGAGAGGTATCACTTACTATTTTCTTTCTCTGCTTGCATAATGATATTAGTTGTTTTTCATTTCTTCTACTTGCTACATTTCTTTTTAAAATCTTTCTTTTTTATTTTTTTAAATTATGAAAATATGATAACACATTTACAGGAGACTTTGGAAATACAGAACAAAGTTACATATAGTTCCACTATATATTACAGTTGTTTAAGTAGAAAAATTAAGGTTTTTAGTTGGAGTTTCAATATCAAATTCTCAGAAGTTAATAGAATGAATGTACAGAGAAGTAGAAGAATATAATAGACCTGAAAAGCACTGTGAACCAATTTGACATAACTAAGATTTACACCATTTTCACACAACAGTAGAATACAAATTCTATTCAAGTTCTCATAGACTATAAACTAAGAAACACTGGAACATATCCAGTGACATCTATCTTCTACTTCTACATTTCTGATTTTTTTTTCTTTTGTGATGCTCAGACCAGAATCAATTCATATTAGCAAAGACAACCTGATTATGATTATACACCCCCCCATTACTTACTTCTTGGGGATGTTTATATACTTACTTAAAGTATTATTTCTTAAGCAACTCCAGAGTGACCTACGAGGGACGAGCCATCCTGGGTCATCAGGGTATCAAGATTTTAAAATATTCTTTGTTATGTGTTATTGCTATTTCCCTATCAGTATAGTGTATATTGGGAGAAGGCAATGGCAACCCACTCCAGTACTCTTGCCTGGCAAATCCCATAGACGGAGGAGCCTGGTAGGCTGTGGTCCATGGGGTCACTAGGAGTCGGACACGACTGAGCGACTTCACTTTCACTTTTCACTTTCATGCATTGGAGAAGGCAATGGCAACCCACTCTAGTGTTCTTGCCTGGAGAATCCCAGGGACAGGGGAGCCTGGTGGGCTGCCGTCTATGGGGTCGCACAGAGTTGGACACGACTGAAGTGACTCAGCAGTAGCATGGTATATATATGTAATTTTTGCTATCTACAAACTTAAATGTGCAAAAAATATCTTAAAACACCCCCACTTAATTTCTAAGTTGAGCCGTTACTCCATTTAATGACTGGCACTAAACATAGTCTCCTGGGGGTCGGTTCTCCCTGGGGCTCTCTCTAGGCGAGGGCTGTGTGCCATCGGTGACTTCTGGTCCTCTGTGCTCACTGTTCTCTGATGCCTTCCCTGAGTTGAGAAGAGTCAGACTATTGTCTCTGGCTCTTGGTCCACACACTCTCAAGTTAAACTCATTTTGATTTTGAGTTCCTTCTGCCTCCCTGGCTTTCTTGGTTCTTTGCTCCCATTTTGGGAAGTGAGAGGGCAAGGGAATGCTTTTAGAAGCTCTCTCACACCCCTCTGGGGCTGAGACTCCGGGGCTGCTGCAGACCTGTGACCTGGTGACCTCTTTAGCTGCCACACCAGCAAAGAGGTGACTTCTCTGGAGGTGTCTTCACTTCCCCGCCTTGTCTTAGGGAGTCCAGTCTCCCTTGCTCTCATCGCGCTACCCTGGAACTTCGATTTGTTCTTCTTGCTCCAGAGTTTGAACGGGGTACAGAGAACTGCCTTGCAGCCCTGCATCCTCATCGGACTTCCTCGCTTCCCTTTCCTAATTCCCCCCCTCAGTCAGTGGAGCTGGAATTTAGTTTTCTGCTGTGCTCTTTCCAATCTAGTGTTTATGTCATAAACTTTGTGTGCTTCAGTAGGCTTAGTCTATTGAAACTCAAAAACCCGGCTCTTGAAATCAAAACCTTTGGCGTGTAGGACTATTATCTACACTGTGAGTCTCATAGGTCAATTTTCACATTCAAACCTGATGTGATTGGGTGTTTGTTTTTTTTTTTTTTTTTTGCATTTTGATATCATCCTGATATTCCAGAAGCCAGTGCACGCTTCTGACTTGATGTGTGTTTGGGAGTGTGGATAGGAAAGCACAAAGGACCATGGATAGTTTTCTATGAATCACAGTGGCTTTAAAAATATTTACCCATAAGATTCCAAACAGCTTTATCTAAAAAGTTCTCATAAAAATATTTTGTATTCTCAACCTGCCATTCGAGAGGCAGTTAATTTCTGTAGCTACTGCCCCCTCTTTGTATGGTCTCAAAGTAAATGCTTTAAATGTTTATTTATAGTTATCTTTATAAATTATAGTTATAAATAACTTTTCTGTGGGGGAGGGCATCCCATGTAGCTTGCGGTATCTTAGTTCCCTGACAAGAGACTGAACCTGGGCCCTCTGCTGTGACAACACAGAGTTCTAACCACTGGCTCGCCAGAAAGTTTTTTCCTTACTCATCCGTATTATTTATACCAAAGTGTATGAACATTGTCTTAATCTTAGTAAAGAAAAATCTGGAAATATCATAAAGATATGATGACCATAATTAACAATTACCTGTATAATTGATAAAAATTGACAAAAGAATTCTCTAAAGTTTCATGGAGTTCCCCAAAGTAGAAAAATAGTGAAACAGAAGTAAGCATCGTATCTATCCATTTTTATTTCTTTGGAACCGACAGTTTGGTTTTCTGCTTAACTGTCATAAAACTACTAAGTATGTGACTTCTGAGTCTCAGGAAGGAAAAGACCCTGTTTCAATAACATGCCAGGGGTCTTTTGTGGCCATGTGGAGAGGTGCCATGAAGTTAACCCCTTGAAAGCCAGCCTCCTGGGTACAGTTGGCTCTTGGCTGAGACCTGCAGTCCTGTACAGGCACCCGTGGTCAGCACCACGATTCCCCATAAGCACCCCACACATTCTGGAGGCTCACAGCCCCTCTCCATGGTGGACCTCCTTTAACTCCCTCCTTCCCAAATCTATTGCCTGAGATGAGCAGACAGAAGCATTCGCAGCATGGGAGGTGTGGGGAGGGAGGGACTGGGCGGAGGCGGGTGGAGGAAAGGAGAAGCAGAAGAGAAAGCCATCCATCCATCTTTCGCTCATATACTTGCTCTCAACGCTTCTGCGTGAATCCAATTCTTCCAAAATGGGATGAGTTAGAATCCTTCCCCAACTGTGTAGTTGGGAAACAAATGTTGCATGGCAGCATTTCTCAAAACTTAATGATTCAGGAGTCAATACTGCCACATTTCACTCCATTTTTTTTTTTTTAAGATTAAAAAAAAAATATGGACCACCTTAAACATCTTTATTGAATTTGTTACAGTACTGCTTCTGTTTTACGGTTTTTTCTTTTGTGGCCGTGAGGAGCATGCAATCTTAGCTCCCTGAGAAGGGATCGCACCCACAACCCTTGCATTGGAAGGTGAAGTCTTAACCAATGGACCACCAGCACCATTCATTCAGTTTTAAATATTTCTTTGGACAAGTCAATTCTTGTTCAAGGCTGTCTAATCATTACCCTTTATTCATGGAGAAAGCCTACTCTTGTGTACTGATAGTGTGAGTAAAATCAAAGCCACTTTCCTTCTGACCTAAAAAAAATGTTGGGACCCACGCTGCTTTGGTTAAAATAATTTCAGACACTGCAAATACCAGAGGAACAGTAACCAAATTAAAAGAAAAACAACAGTAACCAAATACCGAATTCACAATAACAGTGAAGGCAAATAAAACTTGCTTTAAATACAGTTATCCTCCTTCTCCTCTTTCTTTCCCTAATAATAGAGTATTTATTGGACACAGCAAAGTAGGATCTGGCATTTCCAGGGTGGATAATGTACACAAGACCAATCTCTAGTTTCAGTGCATAAATGTGTGGTCTCACTGTGATCTTTACCAAGGACTCAACAGCTCAAGATAAGGGTTCATGTTTCAGAATCAGTTAAAGCAAATTGTGAAACAAAAGCGATGCCAAAGCAAATACAAATACAAGCTGCCTTTAGTTTATGATTGGGAGGTTATATATTTGGTATTGTAACAAAACCAAAAAAAAAAAAAAAAAAAGGCACCTGAAAGGAGCTTGTCCTCCAACCACACAGGGAAATGTTTCTGACGCAACCTGAATTGTTCTGTCCCCAGCTGTCTGGAGCTTGGTCTGGACATCTGTTTTTAATAGTTTCCAGGCATGTCAGTGGGAACATGATCACAAGTGGGTTGACTGCGATTTTCACAAAGGAAAAAAAGAGACAGCTAATAGATGGTCAATAGAGTTTGGATAGTTCTTAATTTTAATGAACAACTCCAAGAGTGGGATGCTGGGTTCAATGTCATCCAGGCACGTGGTGCTTTGTTTAAAGGGACATTCTGGAAAAACTGTCCTTCGTATGATATTTTACACAAAGAATAGCCATTTTAAATGTTTTCATGTCTTGAAAATGTAAGATGCTCATTAATTGATTTAGATAGGGACAAAGGGATATTATCAATATTTTATCATTTAACTCAGTGCTTTTCAGCTGACCTTCTTAATATAATGACCAGTACCCTAAAAGCAGCCCCTTCTCATGGGATGAAAGGTGAATAAATCCCTGGAGATACATGAGAGTGAAGTGATATGGAGTGGGGCCTGACTCCTGGGTCCGTTTCACACATGGTAAGTCGGGGGGCCAGAAGGCTTCCAGAACACCCCACAGACTCTGCTATTGGTCACTGTCAGAGTGAGCAAAAAGCATAGGGCTACCAGAACCAGAGGGGACTGATGCCATGCCTGAGGTTTTTTTTTTCCCCATTTATTCTGGGGTCAGTTAAATACAAGCTAGAAGCAAACTCATGAGAAAGAAGAGAGAGTTGGGAAATATTTTTGAAATGCCATTGTGCATTACGTATCCACCTACCTTCTTCTCATAATTTTTCCCATCTAGAGTAAAAACTTTCTAAGTGGTCACTTTACCACCCATCCTCAAGAGAACCATCAGTGAGTCAGTTCAGTCGCTCAGTCATGTCCAACTCTTTGCGACCCCATGAATCGCAGCACGCCAGGCCTCCCTGTCCATCATAAACTCCCGGAGTTCACTCAGACTCACGTCCATCGAGTCAGTGATGCCATCCAGCCATCTCATCCTCTGTCGTCCCCTTCTCCTCCTGCCCCCAATCCCTCCCAGCATCAGAGTCTTTTCCAATGAGTCAACTCTTCGCATGAGGTGGCCAAAGTACTGGAGTTTCAGCTTTGGCATCATTCCTTCCAAAGAAATCCCAGGGCTGATCTCCTTCAGAATGGACTGGTTGGATCTCCTTGCAGTCCAAGGGACTCTCAAGAGTCTTCTCCAACACCACAGTTCAAAAGCATCAATTCTTCGGCACTCAGCTTTCTTCACAGTCCAACTCTCACATCCATACATGACCACTGGAAAAACCATAGACCCAGGAAAATTTACCATGTTGAGTCTTGTCCCTATTGATGTATTGAAACTGTATGGAATAGAATGTATCATTTAATTTTTAATGACTCACTCCTGTGGTACAAAATTCAAAAGTACAACAATGTGTCTGTTAGCAAATTTTCTTCTTACCCCATTCTTCAGCCAATTATGTCTTTTTTTGTCCTGAAGCAGCTGGTTGCTTGTGGATCCTTTCAGAGATATTCTGTGGGTGTTTCATTTTAGCTCTGACTTTTTTTTTTCCCTAGCAGCATGAAGAGATGTTGAGACAATTACATAGATAATTTTGAGCTATATAATCTGTTAGCCAGTTCCATAACATTTAACAAGTATGCTTCAAAGCCTAGATATTATGCTCAATATGGTTTCTAGGACTCATAGCAGAAGCACAGGGTATAGTCTCTGGCCTCAAGAATTTATGAGCCTAACAATAAGAAAGATCATATGCCTATGCATGTAAATGTGCTTTATTGAACCAGCATAGTGCATTGTAATTTTCTTCCCTTTGATTGAGAATCATGAAAACAGACTCTTTCTAACTTATCTTACTCTGTAAAGGTCCTTGTGTGGTGCCTGGCACGCAGTAGGTAGTCAGTAAATGACTGTTGAATGAAAGCGTGAATTAATGAACTAATGACTGGAGAGTGGCTCAGAAGACACTTGGCAACACTTGGATGAGAAGATTACACTCATGTCCTGGAAGGGGTGGGGACGGTGAAACAGGCAGTAATGAGCAACTGGGATTCTGAGAGTCTGCCTCAGGAGAAAGGGAAGATGGCTAGTCCCCTGGAAAAGGTGAGACGTGACCCCAAGGCAGGGGAGGGCGGAAGGATGGAAAGGTGGAGTCTGTGACCCATCTTCAGGGTGCAGGGGCAGAGTGGTGAATAGCTAAAGCGAGTGATGGTGGTAGAAAAATGCACGGGTTGCTGCAGAGACTAGAGAGAAAGTAGAGTCTTCCTCTTGGATTTGTTGGACATTCGGGGAAACCTGGTGAGGTGGGGCTGTGATGGGCCTGGAATGTCAACTGGGGGATTCAAGTGTGTTATCTCAAAGGTACTAGAACGTGCCCGAAGTCTTTCTGAGCTTGGAAACACTTAGGAAGCGTAATCTGATAAACTAGGAGCTGGGAGACTGGCCAGGTAGGTACTATAATATTTGGGGCATCACGTGGTAATTGTTGGGAATGGAAAAGGAAATACTGACTTTAAAGCATCAGAGTGGGATGAGGGAGGGGAAACTGGTCGAAGGCGGTCAGCAGGTACAAACTCACAGCCATAGATAAATAAGTAGGGATGTGATGTATAACACAACATGATTTATATACTGAGCACTGCTATATGCTATGTATGAAAATTAAGCGAGTAAATTCTGAGTTCTCATCACAAGGAAAAAAATTTTTTTCTATTACTTTACATTTGTATCTATATGAGGTGATAGGTATTCACTGAATTATTGTGATCATTTCATGACATATGTAAATCAAATCATTACACTGTATACCTTAACCTTATATATACACTGTATAAACTTATATATACACTGTATACCTTAAACTTATACAGTGTGTGCGTGCTCAACAGTGTCTGACTCGTTGGGACCACGTGAACTGTAGCCCGCCAGGCTCCCCTGTTCATGGAATTCTCCAGGCGAGAACACTGGAGTGGGTTGTCATTTCCTACTGCATGGGATCTTCCCAACCCAGAGTTTGAACCAGAGTCTCCTGTGCTTCCTGCATTGATAGGCAGAGTCTTTACTACTAAGCCACCTGGAAAGCCCTGTACAGTGCTGTATGTTAATTATATCTCAATAAATCTAGAAGAAATGAATAAATGTCAAGTGTATAGAGCAAACAAAAAGCACTTGGGCCGGGAGTACCAAGAGCATTTGATGATTGCTGGGACAACAGAGGAAAAAGAAAGAGATGGTTTAAAGAAAAACCACAACTATGTAGAATGCCACCAATTCGATGGCCTCATATTGACCGAACACCTACTATGTTTAAGACCTTGCATGTCCCACAGAGAAGATCCATCAAATACACACTGAACCACCGCCCACCCCCCCGCCCCAAGAACTGAGTAAATACCTATGTCCTCATTGGGATCTTTGCTAACTATAGGCATACTCCACGTATCTGCCACATTTATTGGCAGGTCATACTTAATTTTTTTTTTTTTTAAGGAAAACAAGCTGAAAATGCTCTTGAAATCATGTTAGATAGCAATCCGAAGACTTTGTCTGCAAGAAGACCTAATTCGTCATGTTCTTTTGCTTCTTCCATCTTGGGTCCTGGCAGTGTTCACAGGCACCCCACACCCTTGGTCTTACCCCTCCGTGGCTGGGACTCTCCGGACTGATTTGCTCATAAATCTGATGCTCTTTTAGAACCTGTGGTTTGTGAAAGGCTGATGGCAGGTGTCATGTATCCTCTCCCCAGCCCACCTGCCGAGGCTGCTCCTTCCTGGTATATAATAGTGACATAGCAGTAGCCACAGAGAGGACTGGGAGGGGTGACTTGTTAACAAAGAAATGGTAGCTGCAGAGTGCAGATGCCCTCCAGAGTCTGGGGCCACACCGATGGCGCTTGCTCTGCACTCCTCATAAGCTACTTCAGCCAGTTTTGGATTTATGAGTTCTTTTTGTTTCTTAGGGTCCCAAATGAACCAGTTTGGACAGAGTTCCCCTCTCTGGACCTCTTTATTCCATCTCAACACACGCACACACTCATACACACACACACACACTCCTCACGCGCCAAAACTATGTGCCTTTGGCATCTGGTCTTCTACAACAAAAAGCGAAAATTGCCCCATAATGTGACATGATTAAAAAAAAAAAAGTTAAAAAAATTTGGATAAGGCTGAACAAAAACAAGAAAGAAGAAAGGAAGGAGAAATACTCCGCCTTAATCAAATCCTTCATTTCCCCTAGAGCAAGCAGTTCTTAATTATATTTAACAGACACAACAGTGTGCCACAAGTCGGTCCAAACAGCTGTGGGAAAGCTCCATTCGGCGGCAAACATGGCGGGGGAGGAGGACCCCGCCGGCCAATCAGCACGTGCCCTGGGTTCGGATGCGGATCGCTCCTGACGTCTGCTGCTGGGCCGTGGCGGGTGTGACCCGAGTTCATGGCCCCTCGAGCTGTAGTTTTCTGGTGGTGTTCTTTTGCAACTAAATATTTCAGCCAGGCTTTCAGTGGGTCCTTCCAGATCTGTCATCTACACTATTTTTACTAATAGCTGACTGTGGATAGATTGGCATTTCCGCGAGTTGCCTGTTTGCTCCAGAAACCTGCTCAACTTGTCTCCAGCGGCAGAACAAGAGTTTTGTTCTCTGAACCTGTCACTTAACTATAGGTTTATGAACAGAAAGTTGAAGGCACCCAAACCCCAAGGTTCTTCCCTGCCCAGTGCTGTGTGCTATGCTTAGCCGCTCAGTCGTGTCCGACTCCTTGTGACCCCCTGGACTGTAGCCCACCAGGCTCCTCGGTCCGTGGCGATTCACCCACCTCTGATTCCAATTCCCACTCTTGTTAAACCTGCTTGTGTCCGTAGCTGTATGTGTCTGGTCTTTTATGTTAAGAAAATATGCATACATGCAAAGGAGAACAGCCGTTGAGCTTAAGTGTTCCTGATTATTTGCAACATATTGTTCAGCCAGATTAAACTTTTTCATCTTTTTCTATTGCATTTCTTTATCTGTCTTTATCTACTGGATGTAATCACAACCAAATTGTGCTATGGAAAGAAACACATTCCATAATTTGGGCTTATTAAATTTCCCATCATCTTCCTTTTATGTTTCTTTCAACAGACATTTTATCATCCCAGAAGATCTAAGACATTTTCCCATGTAAATATACATCTAAATCACCAAATTCTTCATTCTCGTTTCTTCTCACTCAGTGCATCGATTCTTTTTTCTTTTCACTTTATAAAATTGTAAATAAATAGCCAATTAAATGTTAAATCACTGCACTGATTGTATTCTACTTGTTTAGTGATAAACTTCTCACATATTTACTTAGTGTGTCATTATAAGTTTCCTTCTTGCCTGATAATACTTTGAACATTGGGCCATATGCTTTGTTAAAGATAGACTTTTTGTTTGAGTTTGTTTCTGAGAGAATTCTCACTACGAAATCCATCTCTAGTAATGGTCTCTAAAATGCTGTTTAGCACTCTGATTTTCTCTCATTATTTCCATTGGCTTAACAGGTAGTCAAAGATGCTTTCCTCTTTTGCTGTATTAAAGACCCATTACAAATTAATAATGAGAGGAGCAGCAAATTTCCCCCTAATATTTTCTCAGTCTTCCACTGATTGAACACGATTCTGCGCATACACCGATTCCATTAAAAAGCTCTTTCATTCCAGTGTAAACAGTATCCTATTAATAGAATGTTAGGGCTGTGGCTTGCGGCTTTAGACTCCATTATATTATTCAATCTATCTGTGCCTCATCCTGAATTAGTGAGGGGACGGGGGTAAGACAGTTTAACCCTCTCTTTGCTGTCTTTGAAAATAGAGGTGCAGCCTGGAGTGGAGGAGGGGCTCCTGAAGTAGCCCCTGGTACCTGAGACCAAGCTCTGGTCTCCGCTGGTCGTGTGGCCTTGGATCCATCACAGAGCCTCTGCCCAGCCCTTACAAACACACACCTTTGTTTCTTCATCTGTAAAATAAATGAATAGAATGACACAATTAAAGACATTCCAACTCCGTAAGAGGCACCAAGTCTGTTTCTCAAAACTTTCATGTAGGTCTTAGCTATCTTCAGCTAAATTGTTTTAACTCATCACTTTTACCTGGAGATTTTCATCCTTGGCTGCAATGAGACTCACCAGTGGAGCTTTTATTTTTTAATTGCTTAGGTATCTATTAATATTTATTTATTTTGGTCTCAGCATGGAGGATCTTAGTTCCCCGACCAGGGATTGAACCCGCTTCCTCTGCATTGGAAGCGTGGCGTCTTGACCTCTGGACAGCCAGGGAAGTCTCACCAGTGTTGCTTTAACACTGTGATGCATCAGTAGTTTGGAAAGTTCCTCGGCTGATTTCAACGTGAAGCCAGAGCCGAGAACCAGGGCCGTCACCTGAAATGCAGACATTCAAATTCCAGCCCTTAACTTTTATCCCTCTGAGGAACATCACGAGAAATGCTTTGAGTTCAACAGTAAATATAATAATAAAAAGGATGATTGTAGTCAGAACTAGAACAGTCTGTAGTATGCTGGTCGCAAAGGGGTATAACACCTCGATAGGGTAAACATCGCCTGATGAAAAGAGCATCAGAAAACTAAGTTGCGCGTGGTCACCTGAGGATGCAGGCAGTTAACCAGCCTGCCTTGGTCTTTCCTTTTCACAGCTGGAGGGATAACCGCTGGTGAAGGTATGGTTCTGCATGGGTCAGCTGCTCAATCACACTTTCCAGGCCCAGGAGGGACACGCATGTGTGCTCAGGAGTGTCTGACTCTTTGTGATTGCATGGACTACAGCCCGCCAGGCTCCTCTGTCCATGGGGTAGGCAAGAACATTGGAGTGGGTTGCCATTTCCTCTTCCAGAGGATCTTCCCAACCCAGGGACTGAACCCAGGTTTCCTACATTGCAAGCAGATTCTTTACCGCTGAGCCGCCAGGGAAGCCCCAATGTAATTACATAAGACAATTATGACAGAATGTACTTAATATTTCCTTGTTCTCGTTATCATGTTTCCACATTTTTATGTTTATAAATAATAAAGTAAATGAAAACTTTAAAAATATAGGTAATGAAAAGGAAGCATAAAAGGAAAGCTGTCTTTGATATGTAAAGAGCTCATGTAATTGAAAGTAAAACACTAATTTAAAAAAAAACGAGCAAAGGACACAAATGAGCAATAGCTCAAAGGAAGAATACAAGTGGTCACTAGATAGATGATGAATGTTCATATTTACTAATGAATAAAAACTAACAAGAAAAATGGCAGTGAGAAACCATTTTTTAGCCTATTAAATTAGAAAAAATTTCAAAAAGTGATATTTCAAGAGTGCAGTACTAAGGCTTCCCCAATGGCTCAGCAGGTAGACAACCCATCAGCTAATGCAGGAGACATAGGAGATGTGGATTTGATTCCTGTGTTGGGAAGTTCTGCTGGAGAAGGGAATGGCAACCCACTCCAGTATTCTTGCCTGGGAACAGAGGAGCCTGGCCGGCCATGGTTCACGCGGTCGCAAAGAGTTGAACATGACTGAGCACACACACATACTACTAAGGGAGCTGTCAGATACCACTGACAAGAAAATGAATTGATAAAATATTTTCTGGAAAACACTTTGAAAATACACATCAAACGTTTAAAATTGTATACTGTCTTTAAAAGGTATGTGTCCCTAAAACAATAAAGTTCTGTTCTCAGAAAATAGAAACTCAGACAAAAATTTATGTATAAAGATGTTGAATGTGTTAATAAATAAAATAATTAAAAGTAGGGACAAATTAAATGGCCATATACATCTATATACTGTAAGATTGTGCAGAATGTGAAATCATTTGTGGAAAAGGATGGAAAAATTCTCACACTGTCATGTTGGATAAATATACTATGAGACAGTTATCTAAAAGGATTATATGAATATGCATATCAAAATGACTGAAAGGAAATACTGGTTTTCTCTGATTATTATGAGTGGTTTTAAGTTTTTTCATTTTACCTATGTCTTCCAATTTTACAATGAGACTATCACACAATGAGAGTGAGAATGTAGGCTGCTGCTGCTGCTGCTGCTGCTGCTGCTCAGTCGCTTCAGTCGTGTCCGACTCTGTGTGACCCCATAGACGGCAGCCCACCAGGCTCTGCTGTCACTGGGATTCTCCAGGAAAGAACACAGGAGTGGGGTGCCATTTCCTTCTCCAATGCATGAAAGTGAAAAGTGAAAGTGAAGTCGCTCAGTCGTGTCTGACTCTTAGCGACCCCATGGACCGCAGCCTACCAGGCTCCTCCATCTATGTGATTTTCCAGGCAAGAGTCCTGGAGTGGGGTGCCATTGCCTTCTCCGAGAATGTAGGTTACTAACTGAGAAATGGCTTCCTGATGCCAGTCCTCGCCCCACCACTCATTGTTCAACCTTGAGCAAGTTTTTTAACCTCTCTGTGCTCTGGTTTCCACCTCCGTAAAATGCAATAATAACAGGACATCCACCTAGTAGATTTGTACGAAGATAAATTATTTAATCATATAAACATTTAGGACAATTTCAGGCACAGAGCAGGCACTAAGAAAGGTTAACTATTCTTTTTTTTTATAATCAGAAAATATGTTAATTTATATAATCTGCCCCTTTCTCAAAAAGCACTATGGTAAACATTTATGTATATAGTCCCTCCCTCCCATCCTAATAAAATAATTATACCAGGTTCTTGATAATTTCGGCCAGAATTCTTTCCAAAGTTATATTTTTCATGTCAGAAATAAAGGGTATTGATAGCTTTAGCAAACTCACTGAACATTGTTATTTGACAATAGCTGTGAGATAAGAGAAAATAGCTTATATTTTAAACTGAAAGTTCTTTAATGATTTGTGAAATTGATAACTATTCTTAAAATTGCTAAATAATTTTATAAAATTATTTGTCTCTAACCTACTTACTTATTGGAATCCAATGTTTTTCTTATTGAAAGCTTTTTATATGGTAGAAATATTAATCATCTTTCTGACATAGAGACTCTGAATACTTTTCCATTTGTGGGCTTATTACTATATTTTGGTTAGATGTATGGAAGTTCAAATATTGTAGTATCAAATCTATCCATCTTTTGCTCTGCAAATATTGCCATTGCTTTAAAATCAAACAGTGTCAGATGAAAAGATTTTTGATGTGATTCTGTGTTAGCCCTAAAAATCTTTCCAATGAGTTCTATAGAGAATGGCACTTTTTAATTCTGAAAGAGCTTCTTCTGACCAAGGTCATTCATGACTGGGAAGCACAAGTGAGCTCACCTCACTAATCAGGCTGAAAGATTTCTCAAAATTCCAAATCACCAGGTAGAATTTCTGGGACAGCAGCCTATTTCTTTGCCCCCCTCCAAATACGGAAAGCATAAGTTCTTCTCACTCGTCACCAGGCAAATATTGTCCCCAAGGTAGGCAGTTTCTGATCGAAGCCATGGTGACGTGTACTTTGCCAGAGTAGGACAGAAAGCAGGTGGCATAGCCCCTTCATGCTGGCTTGACCACGTGGTTCAGTCTCAGGGCACAAAACATAGAGGATGAGATGGTTGGATAGCATCACCATTTCAGTGGATGTGAATTTAGGCAAACTCTGGCAGAAAGCGAAGGGACAGCCTGGCATGCTGCAGTTCATGGGGTTGCAAAGAGTTGGACATGACTTAGTGACTGAACACGACCACAGGGCACAAAGCTGTCATGTGCGATGCTTAGATGGTCCTACAGAAAATAGAGGGGCCAGCTGTTCCAGCTAGATCACAGAAAGAAGGCACCTCAGGAGGAACAGTGGTCCCGGGTCTTGCAATTGGCTGAGTGGGAAGTCACTTTCTGCCACAACTGGGTTTCTGGCAGTGTCCTTCTGGAATGACTGTCAGCAGGATGGAGTTGGATCCTCTAGAGAAGAGTCTTTAAGTATCTTTGTGACCCATGGGCTGTAGCCCCCCAGGCCCTTCTGTCCATGGGATTCTCCAGGCCAGAATACTGGAGTGGGTGGCCATTTCCTCCTCCAAAGGATCTTCCCAACCCAGGGATTGAACCTGCGTCTCCTGTATTGCAGGTGGATTCTTTACCTGCTGAGCCACTGGGAAAGCCCCAAGTCTCTGGGCTTAGTGATCTCTTTTTAAGGAGTAACAATTACCCCAGGGGACGGGATCTTGATCCTGTCAGTTGCTGCTGCTCCAGTGATATACGCTGCCCATCGAACTTCTAATTCTCTAAAGTGATATTCTTAGTTCATCATTCTAAGATATTTACAGTCCTACAGTGGATGTTTCAAAACAGCTGCTATGGAAATTCACAGTGACTACTTAACGTGTCTTAACACAGCTTAAATCCTGTAAGTTTCACACAAGATGAGTAGGAATCATAACACTAAAGAAATCAGATTGTAACTCAAGAGATCGAGTCAATGGATATGTGCCTTGAGTGTTTTAGAGAAGCTCAAAGAAGAAGCAAGTCCTGATGACAGGACGAGTTGAACAACTCAGAAACTATTAATAAAGATGGGAAATCTGGGTTTGAAACTCCAAGCGTCCATTGACATTTTTGAGTGGATTCAGCTAATGGTTTGGTTCCTCTTTTTCTCCATTTGTTGTCTCTGTTTTTCTCCCTCTAGCTGTCAGTTCCTTTCCAGAGATGTTCAGAATTTTTTTTTTCCCTGCTAAGTGAGAGTGAAAGTGTGTATAGAAAACAGTCCCTGCCAAAACAAAAAAAGGGTCATCTCAACCACAAAACGTTACTTCATCAGCGTTTAAAGCCTTGGCTGCTCACCTGCTCACCTGAATACTGTGGACGTCGCATGTGGCACTAGTGGTAAAGAACTCGCCTGCCAATGCAGGTGACAAGAGATGTGGGTTCAATCCCCGGGCCGGTGAGATTCCCTGGAGAAGGGCATGGCAACCCACTCCAGTATTCTTGCTTGGAGAATCCCATCAATAGAGGAGTCTGGCTGGCTATGGCCCATAGCGTCACAAAGAGTTGAACACTCTTTCTTACGGAAGAAAGCAAGCGCGTGCACACATGCGCACACCAACTCAGTGGACATGAGTGTGAGCAAGTCCCGGGAGTTGGTGATGGACAGGGAAGCCTGGTGTGCTGCAGTCCATGGGGTCGCAGAGTCAGACACGATTGAGCGACTGAACTGAACCGAACTGCACACACACACACACACACACACACTGGACATTTTAATATAAACCCGAAGACACTTTTATTGAATGTTGACTTTATACCTCGATTTGTAACTAGCTGCTTGGTCTATGGTAGTCCTTTTCTAGCAATTGTTCACTAAACTATATAAGCAAATTTGATCTCTTTTCGGGGCATTTTATATGATAATAACATATTACCAAAACATGGTCTAGAAAATATTTTTTATTTTGTCCTTAAATATTCTTCCCTGACACACTGTCTCTTTGACGGTCCTATTGTAGGATAACTCTGACATTTAGACCATCAGAAATGAATGGGAGCTGACAACATGCTTTAACCTAAATTGTTAAGACTCTTGTCTGGCTATTCAAGTCAAAACCAGAGTTTACATAACCACCTAGCATGGTTTCTGGTTATGTAAAACGTGACTGAATAATCTGAATCCTGGATCAAAAGCTTCCTCCACATGAATGGTTTAGTTAGGGGGTAAAAACCCAAGACTGAACTGTGCCAATAAAAGCATGGATCATTTCACATTTTGCTTTGTGAAAGAGCAGAAAGTAAAGACAAATGAGGAATATACATGGGGCACATCAGAACATCAGGTCAGTGGAAAAAATAAGCCTGGAAAATGCGGGGGAGAGAAGCCAGTGACTCAAAGAAAAGTCACGAGGACCTGGCAAACCTCCAAAGGACACTGAACGAGAGGGGACGAGAGATGCTTGATTTGGGGACGAACGGCTCCAAAGCTACAAAGTCAGGTCCTCAAGTGCCTGCTGAGCTTTCACTAGGAAATGCGCCTTCTGGGCTTCCCAGGGGGTGCGGTAGTAAAGAGTCTGCCTGCCAGTGCAGGAAGTAGGAGACTCAGGTTTGATCCCTGGGTCAGGAAGATCACCCGGAGGAGGAAATGACAACCCACTTCAGTATTCCTGCCTGGAGAATTCCATGGACAGAGGAGCCTGGCAGTGGGCTGCAAAGACTAGGGGTTGCAAAGAGCAGGACACGACAGAGAATGAGCAGGCATGCATGTGCACCTTCTAGGTCTAAAGTGCTGCGTGGGGAAGATATAAAGAATAATGTTTCCCACCTTGACCTTAAAGCATTGATAAAGGTGTGAAGACAGAAAGCCTTCACAGGGGATAAAAAAACAAACATAAGAAGACTGTTCAGTTGAATATGATAATGCTGAATATACAGGGAAGTGACTGTAAATAGTATGGGCTATCAGGGACATGTTAGATAGAATCTCATGGTGAATTTGAGATGTACAATACAATCATGGGGGCAAGTTGGGTAACCTCAGAGAAGAAGCAAGGGGTTTCAGGAAGGAATAGGTGTTAGACAAAGTATTAAAGTTGGGTACAAGCAGAGCCAGCATGTGTGCATGGCTGGGAGACCTACCTGGATGGGGGAAGGGTGCGTGTTGTGGCCAGATCAAGGAGGATGTTGAATGATACAATGAGGTGTTTGCCCTGAAACAATTAGCAACGGAAATAATAAAAAAATCAGAGATGTAGTGACACGTTATATTTCATAAGGGTACAGTGTTTGTTGAATGATAAAATTTAAGCAGAGAAGTGGCATGAAAATCGGTGCTCGTGGTATTAAGTGTCAGTCAACATTGATGCATCATGTGATCAAGGGTAACTGATTGCCTTTCATGGGTCTCAGTGTTCTCATCTGGAAAATGGGAATAATAACATATACGAGGGTCATTAAAACAATGAAACAGAGTTAATATATAATGATACTTATAAAATATAATGCACCTATAAGTTATGATGACAGGGCTGCGGGGAGTGTAAAAAAAGGCTTTGAATTCAGATAACCCTGAGCGAAAATTCTTGCTCCTCTATTTACTTTTTCCTCTTGGGCAAGTTATTTAGCCCCCTTATGCCTCCATTCTATTGTTTTTCAACTGGGGATAATAGTATCTATCTCAGGCTGCAGTGATGAGATCGTTTTCTTTTGTGCTGCTGTGAATTCTTTCTAGACCTGCTGGGCCTTGGCTGTGTGTTATCACGGAAGAAAGAAACCTTGAGTAGTTGGTTTGAGTTTTCTCCCTTGTTGAGTGTGTGTGTGTGTATGTGTGTGTGTGTGTGTATGAGTGTATAGGCTTTGCATTGGGAAACTGACTAGCTTCATTTCACAGGAAGGGCTTTGCTTAGGTGGGGGCAGCCCATCCCTATTATGGAAGCATTAGCTTTCTCCAAGTACTTTCTTCAGGCTTGACAGAAGTGTTGAAGGTATTTGACCTAAGAACTATCTGCTGCCTAAATTTAGGGTGGGAAGAGGAGGGGAGGATGGGAGTTTGGGCTGGTGGGTGTGCAGCTGAGAGATAGTGTATTAATCTCTCACTTCTTATTCTCACCATGTGAGATCTGCTGACTCTGAGCCAGATCCCACTCTGGGGCTTGATGTTCTCCTGAGCAAACTGCATCCTAATCCTTTTCTCCTCCCTTAGAGACCATGGCTTCCTGCACCTCTTTCTTTGATCCACTTTCCAGAGCTTTGTTGAAATTGGTTGAAATCCCTCCTTGGTGGTGACTGTCCTTTTCTTCTCTCCACTTTATATCGGATTCCTTTTTGTACTTCTGCGCTTTTTCTTCAGGAGGAATTTGGGAAGAAGCCCAAGCAGATTCTTTCATATGGTCTACATTACTGGAAGAACTTCACAGTTGAATATTTCACACCCTAAACTGGACGCTGCCCAGCAGGTGTGCCCTTTTTCTTTCACAGATGCAGACCCAGAAAGGTCCCTGTGACTAAGTAATGAACTGATCCTAAGTTTTGCTAGCAAATGGCTAAGCTGAGATTCAAGCTGAGTATGATACTTCTAAATACTCTTATTTCTCCCTAAAGAGGAGATTTGAGGAAACTGTTTCGTCAAAATGTGTAAGGAAGGGTTACTCTCTCTTTGGAAGACAAGGATGGACCTTGAAAAAGACTGAAAGCTTGGAGTGTGTGTGTGCCCAAAGGACACTTCCAGTGCTGTTAACAGGTGTTTGGCCATTTTAAACCTCTTTTCCTTTATCGAGGGGCCTCTCTGATGGCTCAGACAGTAAAGAATCTGCCCGCCATGTGGGAGACCCACATTTGATCCCTGGGTGGAGAAGATCCCCTGGAGAAGGAAATGGCAACCCACTCCTGTATTCTTACCTGGAGAATTTCATGGACGGAGGAGCCTGGCAGGCTACCGTCCATGGGGTCTCAGAGTCAGACACAACTGAGCGAATAACACACACAGTGGGCTGCTGTAGCCATCCAGTCACTGCTGACAACCACACATGGAAAAGACTATGAGATGAGATAGGGAAATCCTATCCTAATGATCTATTTTAGCTGCTAAAAACTCATCTGGGTCTGCCTTCCTGCACTCTTCAAGTATGTGAGCCAATAAATTAGCTTTATGCATAAGCTGACTTGGGTTTGGTTTTTTGTCACTGATAACCAAAAGATTCCTAACCAAGACACTGGGCATGGCAGTCACACTCACATATGGTAATGAATGATTTGCATAACCATTTGTCATCGTATATCCCAGGCATGGAGCCTGATGATTTTGCAGACTCCAATACATATGTGGATATACCTTGTCCCCTTTCCAATTTTCTAGCAAATCCCCTAAGAATTTCTTTTTCAAATGGCTGGTATTTCTTGAGTGAAATTTGTTCTCTCAGCCTCACGGTAAGCAGGGATGCATTTAGAAAATTCTAATGCACAGAGAGTATTTTTGAAACTTGTAATCTACCAAGAGAAAATGCCTGACCACATTTCAGCTAAGCTACTCCCACGGGGCCAGGATCAGCTAAATGCAGAGAATTGCCACTTTACATTTCCAGCTTAAACTGTTCTGCCTGGTCCTCGGCTTTCAGCACATTCCCCCAGTATAAAGAAGGACGCCTCCCAGTTTTGCCCTAGAGTGGGCTGCCTTTTGACTCCAATGCAAGCCTGGTTATTGGAAAGGGAAGTAGAGCTAGCCGTAGTAGGAGAGAAATGAGCCACGGACATCAATCAAGACTGAACTGGATATTGTGTCTGAAACATCCGACTTGGCGATCACTGCAGATCACACTCCCCAGATAATTGTCAGTTTCCTGTTTCCTTTTGTGCTTTGTTCTATGGAGCCACCAGACCACAAGGAAGCTGATATACTCTCTCCATCCCTGCCTACCACCCTCCTGCCAACCATGGGAAGATTCAGCTTTTAGTGAAGCTTCAGTTTCAGCAGCTTCATGGGAAATCCCCCCGCTACCCTCATTGAAGAATCTCAAGGCAGAGAGTACCTTGTACTCTAGGTACTTAGTAAATGCCTTCTCTTTCCTTTTTCTTTTTCTTTTTTTGATTGCATTGGTTCTCTGTTGCAGTGATTAGGCTTCTCTTGTTGAGGCGAAGAGCTTAGCTGCCCCTTGTGTGTGGGATCTTAGTTCCCCCACCAGGAATCGAACCTGTGTCTCCTGCATTGGAAGGCAGATTCTCAACCACTGGAACACAAGGGAAGTCCCAGTAAAGGTCTTTTGATTAGAGCTTTTTTCTACATTCCTATACCCTTCTTTATGCTTTATCTTGACTTTCTCACAGAAGATTCCACTTCTCTTAGAAACAACCATTGCTGCTGCTGCTAAGTCGCTTCGGTCGTGTCCGACTCTGTGCGACCCCATAGACTGCAGCCTATGAGGCTCCCCTGTCCCTGGAACAACCATTAGGAATCCTTGAAACTTGCGGCAAAACTCAGGAAAATTCTATAATGTTCTATTAATAACTAGATAGTCAAACTCTTTAGTTTTCTAGATAAAGAGAAAGTGAAAAGTAAAAGTGTTAGTCATTCAGTCATGTCCAACTTTTTGTGACCCCATTGTCTGTCTGAGCTGAGTTTATTCACAGAAATATCGACTTTAGGAGATCCTGCTGAAACAGGATCAGAAAATATTTTGTATTGATGCAAACCCACATCTCCTATGTCTCTTATATTGATAGGAGGATTCTCTATCACTGAGCCACCAGGGAAGCGAAGTGGTGGAGATGACACTCAAACTCAAGACTGCCCATCCCAAAGCCCATCAGTGATACTTGGGTGAAGTAAGAACCCAAAAGCCTGGATTCAAATTATACAATGAGAGATGTATTATAGCTTTAGAGATATTATTAGGCCAGTGGTTCTCAGAGTGTGCCTTTCAGGGCATCTTCCAGGTCTTTTCTCTTCCCGTTGAAAGCTGGGTTCTCCTTAGCTCTTTCAACCAAAATAATTCATCACAACAGATTAAATACAGACCAGATATGAGAATCCAGCTGTCTTTTATTAAGCCAGATATTGAATAGATTTGCCAAAGAAGGTAAAACAATTATGCTCATCACAGTAAACTTTCTTTGATTTGGAAAGAAGAGTTAATTTTTTAAAAATAAAATTTATATTACACATGTTAGTATGCAGTGGATTCATTACAGTGATTTTAACAGATAAAAATTTTAATCTTCTTGTAATTTCTAATATGGTAAATATTGATAGGTATAAACTCTGTAATCAAAAACTTCGGAATCTTTAAGAGTATTAAGAGATATCAATAACACAGTATTTGAGAACTGCTGAGGTTGCCGGTCTCAGAAAGAAATTCTCAAAGAGAAATCTCCAAGAATTTGACCTTATTCTTGAGTTCTCCTGGTGTGACTTTGCTTGGCCAACAACTAGACTTTGTCTTTGAAAAATGATAGGTTTGTTTTCCACGATAACAACAGGAAAACTAGAGCCTGTGTTTTGTTTTTAATTAATTTTTATTGCAGTGTAGTTACTGTACTTGGGTTAGTTTCTATTGTGTAGCAAAGTGAATCAGCCACACACATACTATATCTCCTCTTTTTTGGATTTCCTTCCCATTTAGGTCACCACAGAGCAATGAGTTGAGTTCCCCGTGCTACACAGTAGGTTCTTACTGTTCAGTCACTAAGTCGTGTCTGACTCTTTAAGACCCCAAGGACTGCAGTGCACCAGGCTTCCTTGTCCTTCACTATCTCCCAGAGTCTGCTCAAACTCATGTCCATTGTGTTGATGACACCATCCAACCAATTCATCCTCTGTCGCCCCCTTCTCTTTCTGCCCCCAATCTTTCCCAGCGTCAGGATCTTTTCCAATTAGTCAGCTCTTTGCATCAGGTGGCCAAAGTATTGGAGTTTCAGCTTCAGCATCAGTCCTTCCAATGAATATGCAGTGTTGATTTCCTTTAGAATTGACTGATTTTACCTCTTTGCATTCCAAGGGACTCTCAAGAGTCTTCATTCGCTATCATTAGTTATCTATTTTATACAGATGGACCTAGAGACTGTCATACAGAGTGAACTAAGTCAGAAAGAGACATATCATTTATTAAAGCATATATACGGAGTCTAGAAATACGGTTTAGATGAACTTACTCACAAAGCAGAAGTGGAGCCTGAGTTCTTGATAGCTCTTTATTAGCCATTGGGTTCAGATCTCTTTCCTACCCAATTTCACTTAAAAAAAAAAAAAAGAAGAAGACAAAATGCTTGATTTGAGCTTTGGGAACAGAGTTACTGAGACACGGACTTGGTTGCGTTGGCTGAGAATATCATGTGCCTGTCGGAACACTGTGATCACAGCACGAAATGTGATGTGGAAGATACTCTTTCAGGGCAAAGGGGCCAAGGGAGCGTGAATGTTGGTGATGAACCAGATGACTATAACACAGTGTGTTTTACAATTTTGTTTAACTTTTCACCTTCACTCTCTGTTCCCCCCTCAGTCCTTGCCTGAGGGGGACACAGAGAGTGAAAGCAAGTCTCCAGCAAGAAAAGGAAGCTGAAGCCCAGGAAATCCACAAATTAGATAATAAGTTTCTTGAATTATCAAGAATTGTGGGTATTTCTAGATCGAGGAAACTGGCAGATGCTTAAATTGTTTTCTGAAAGCTCTATTTAATGGTGGAGGCTCTTTTAAAGTTTCTCAGCAATTGGGAGTATTATTTCCAGCTTAGACAGCTAGCAATTTAAAATTATTAAGAATAGCTTAGCCTTCAATGCAAATTCCAGATTGTTTAATTAGTCATGTAAAGTGCTGGATGTTACTCATCATACAAGAAACAGGACTATTTATTAGTTTTGAGTGCAATTAATCCCCTTTCAGGTTTTCAAGAAAGGGCAAAAGTCCATTTGATTTTCAAGTTTGCGTCTGTAGCAAATCGCACTTAGGAGATTTTGGAATTCTAAATGAGTCTCAATTTTGAATTTAGGAAGCAGAGTTTCAGCAAGGTTTGCTACACAACAAGCTCTTATGGAGCCTGTAGCTATGAGCTGATCTCCAAGCCCTGGGGATCTTAACAATGGGTTGTTCCAATTGAAATTAAGGCTGAGAGAATGGACGCCCCTCTACCTAGGTCTCAGCATAAAAGTAGCCAGAGGGATTTGAGAATTGACCGAGGTTTGGAGGAAGCAGAGTGAGTTGGAATCTGCAGGGCAACACACATTGTAATGGAAATAGGATATATTTGAGGGACAATTTGTACTTAGTAAAAAGAATTCAGGGACAACAGCTGATTATACTGCAGGGCAGCTGTCATCTCTAAATTGTCCTTAGAATTTAATACTCATTTAAAATTCAATTTGGCCACATTTTATTGAGTATTACTGTTTTCAAAACTCTGTCTTAGGTGTAATGTGGGAAACAAAATATGAATGCAATGGGCCTGCCCTTTAAGAATCTACAATCCAGATGGACAATAAAATATATGTGAACATTTACCATCTAGGACAGAGTGTGATAAATGCTAAAATAAAAGCACTAAGGCACCAACTGTTTTGAAATTGCAGAAAAAGGAAAGTTTGATACCAGTTAGCAAATTTGGGAAAGTTTTCATTGGATAGTAGTATTTGACATGAATCTTACAAAGGATGACGCTCTAATGAAGATAAATGGAAGGACACTTCTGACTAGGGGAATGATTTGAGTCAGTGGGTAGGGCATATGATCTTGTCAGGCATTTTGGATAAGTGGAGAGTGCCCTTAAGCCCAGCCTCGGTTAAGGGCAATCATGCCACTGATGAAAGTGAAAGTCTTTCAGTCATGTCCGACTTCCTGTGACCCCAAGGACTGTCCAGCCCATGGAATTCTCTAGGCCAGAATACTGGAGTGGGTAGCCTTTCCCTTCTCCAGAGGATCTTCCCAACCCAGGGACTGAACCCAGGTCTCCTGCATTGCAGACCCCACTCATAGTGATGTGCAGACCCAGGCAGGTGTGTGTTTTGCCAAGTGACCCTGTCCTTATTGTCTAAACTGGTGGACCAGAGAGAGGCCGTGGCTGTCCTGTGTCCTAGCCTGAAAAACTCTGCATAAACAGGAGACAGCTGGGTTGATTAGGGTCTCGATTTTGGGAAATTACATTGTGGAATAAAGAATCTGGCAGTTAGGTTTGGGGAATGAAGATGAGAGGAAGAAGAAACCAGAAGAAACCATGAGTAGAAGAGGGCATTATGAGTAAGTCAGTGATATTATGAAGAAGTTGAAGTCACAAAGAAGCAGAAACTGTGCAGGAAAACTTTGCAGAGGGCGAGCAAGTCAGCTGGTGCCAACAGCATTTCCCAGTAGGCGCTACAGCACTTGCAGGACTCGAGCAAGACTGATGCTGAAGTCTGGAGCTGCTTAGGTCCACTTTCTCATTCCAGTGTCTGCAGTTCTTGATGGGGTCATAGTTCCTATTCTTTGATTTCCATAGGATGCTTTTCTTTCTTGTCGCATCACATAGTCATACCCTAAAACTCAATTGGACCATAAAGAAGGCTGAGCACTAAAGAATCGATGCTTTCAAACTGTGGTGCTTGGAGAAGACTCCTGAGAGTCAACTTGGGCAGGAAGGAGATGAACCCCATCAGTCCTAAAGGAAACCAATCTTGAATATTGGAAGGACAACCTGAAACTCCAATACTTTGGCTACTGGATGCGAAGAGCTGTCTCATTGGAAAAGCCCCTGATGCTGGGAAAGATTGAAGGCAGGAGAAGAGCGCAGCAGAAGATGAGATGGTTAGATAGTATCACTGGCTCAATGGACATGATTTTGAGTGAACTCCGAGATGAGGAAGCCTGGCGTGCTGCAGTCCATGGGGTGGCAAGGAGTCGGACACGAACAACAACAACAAAACTCAACCAGGAATGTTGGCCTGAGTAAGCCCCGCAATGAGCCTGGCTATGCCATATTATGTGACTTTAACAGAGGGAGAAGAAGGGTGGAAAGTCAGGTTGGGCACGGTTTGTGGATGCCAAGGGATTCTGTATAGATGATTTGATGCTTTTATCTGCTTTTTGCCAGGCATTTTGGATTCAAAGATGCATAAGACTGGGTCCCCAGTTTCAAGGTGAAGAGAATAGGGGCTCAAAGATAGCTATCACTGAAGATTAACATATGAAATATTGGGCTACCATCCCACTCACAAGATTAAATATTGAATGTGCCAAAGATGTATTCATCAAGTCCTGGAAGGGAGGGGCTGTCTGAGCCAGCTTCCCAGAAGAGACAGCGAGGCTGTCTCTTCTGAAATATTCTGATTTCAGAATATTCTGTTTTGAAATATTCTGATTCCATTAAAGAGTTGCATGCATGCGTGCTCAGTTGTGTCCGATTCTTTGTGACCCCATGGACTATATCCTGCCAGGCTCTCTGTTCATGGAGTTTTCCAAGCAAGGATACTGGAGTGGGTTGCCATTTTCTACTCCAGGGGATCTTCCCAACCCAGGGATTGAACCTTCGTCTCCTGCACTCAGGCAGATTCTTTACCACTGAGCCTCCGGAGAAGCCCCTCCACGAAAGGGTTATGATCAGGAAAATAAAATGAGTAGATAAATACTATAGAAAGGTGACTTTTGTCTAAGGATAATTGGATTACTGAGAGGCTGTTATCGAGAAGATTAATTTTAATACTTGGGAGGATAATTCAGTTGTAGAGGAGGGAGGTTGGGGCTCTTGAAAAAAAACAAAAGAAGAGGCAAATAGACCCCAGGATGACTTCAAAGGTAGCAGCAACTCAACCTGATGCTTAATTCAGTGTAGTGGATACTTGAAGGGGTGGGGGTGGGGTTAATGTGACATCACAGTGGTGCCGAGAGGACACATCCCTCCATCGATCGAATCTGTCTTTCTTCTCCTTTTATGCAGGCAGTCTTGTCCCCAGATGGTGGTGAGGTCATCGTCTCAGCAGCCCCAGTAAAAGAACATTGCTTTTGCTGAGACTTTTGGTGAAGCCCTGGAGGGACACGCTGCTTTGGCTGGCTTGGCCACGTGTCCTTTCTCAGCCAGTCACTGTGGCCCACGGACAGGCCATCCTGCTAAAGTCATTGTCAGTCCTGGCTTCTAGGGTCGACCATCTCAACCACAGGCAAGGAGTGACAAAAGATGGGTGACTGGAGAAAAACAGGGCTGTTACTGCATCAAGGGAGAAAGGATTTAGGACCACATAATAACAGTACAACTGCAGCTACTAATGTTTTGCTCTCAGCGGGACAGCAGTATTGAAGCAGGGTCTCATTTCCCTGCCCAGGGATTGAACCCATGTCTCTTGCATTGGCAGGTGGATTCTTTACCACTGAGCCACCAAAGAAGCCCTGTTTTTTTAAGGTGTAGTTTTATACTAAAAAGGACCTTAATGTATACTCCTGACTGACTGCTTGCTTCCTTGTTTGTTGTTTCCCCATGGAAATCAAGGGAATTTTGTCTCTTTTGTAAATGTTTCCTTATTTCATCATCTTTTCGGGTTTGTTTTCAGTTTGCCTCCAGTTTTGGTGGAACAGAATGTCCCATGGCTGGATCCGGTGTGCTTGCTACGTTGTGAATGTTTGCAGATCAGGAACACCAAGCATAACAGCTCCCCTACAGAGCCCTCCCCGAATCCATGCACATAGAGTCCTAGGGAGCTTGCAGCTGAGCGGGGAGGTGGCAGAGTGTGCACACATGTTGTAGTTGAGCCATCTCCAGGAGACTTGCCACTGTTTTCCCAGCTGAAGACAGAGTCCATGAGGCCGTGGCTGAATGGGAAACCCTCAGTTTGATCGCGGAACTGCAGACGCTGACAGTTGGGTTCTCAGGACTCTTGAGCCGTGTGCCATGTCCCCTCCGGCCCCGAGGGGAACCTTGGTTTCTGGCTGTGGTTGTGTTGGCCAGTGGCCAGGCTTCTTCCTAGAGTAACCACCTTCTACCGAAGATCAGGCTCTGGAGCTCTCGAGGTCAGAGTGGCTCTGACCTTTTTAAAAAAAATTTAATTTCTTTTTATTTTTGGCCGTGCTGGGTCTTCGTTGCCATGCGGGCTTTTCTCCACTTGTGGCAAACAGGGGCTACTCTCAACTTGTGGTGCTTTGGTTCTCACTGTGGTGGCTTCTCTTGCTGCAGAGCATGGGCTCTAGGGCATGTGGGCTCAGTACTTGCTCCCTGGGCTCTAGTGCACAGGCTCAGTACTTGTGGAGCACAGGCTTAGTTGTTCTGCTGCATGGGGGATCTTCAAGACCAGGGATCGAACTGGTGTCTTCTGCTTTGCCAGTTCAGTTCAGTCGCTCAGTCATGTCTGACTCTTTGCGACCCCATGGACTGCAGCACGCCCGGCCTCCCTGTCCATCACCAACTCCTGGAGTTTACTCAGACTCATGTTATTGAGTTGGTGATGCCATCCAACCATATCATCCTCTGTGCCTGCTTTGCCATGTGGGTTCTTTATCACTGAGCCACCAGGGAAGCCCGGCTCTGACTTCTAAAGCCAACGACCGTGGATCGAGCTCTGGGTTGTCTGGCGCAGAATCCTCATGTGGCTAACGAGCCCTTGAAATGTGCTTTGTCTGAATTGAAATTGCAGCAAATGTAAAGCACACACCAGATTTTAAAGACTTAGTAACCTATGGACGGAATGGTGTCTTCTAGCCCTCAGATTCATGTACTGAAGTCCCAAAGTGACGGGGAAACAGTGGAAGCAGTGTCAGACTTTATCTTTTTGGGCTCCAAAATCACTGCAGATGATGATTGCAGCCATGAAATTAAAAGACGCTTACTCCTTGGAAGGAAAGTTATGACCAACCTAGATAGCATATTCAAAAGCAGAGACATTACTTTGCCAACAAAGGTCCGTCTAGTTAAGGCTATGGTTTTTCCAATAGTCATGTATGGTTGTGAGAGTTGGACTGTGAAGAAAGCTGAGTGCCGAAGAATTGATCCTTTTGAACTGTGGTGTTGGAGAAGACTCTTGAGAGTCCCTTGGACTGCAAGGAGATCCAACCAGTCCATTCTAAAGGAGATCAGTCCTGGGTGTTCTTTGGAGGGAATGATGCTAAAGCTGAAACTCCAATACTTTGGCCACCTCATGCGAAGAGTTGACTCATTAGAAAAGACTCTGATGCTGGGAGGGATTGGGGGCAGGAGGAGAAGGGGACGACAGAGGATGAGATGGCTGGATGGCATCACCGACTCAATGCATATGAGTTTGAGTGAACTCCGGGAGTTGGTGATGGACAAGGAGGCCTGGCGTGATGCAATTCATGGGGTCACAAAGAGTCAGACACGACTGAGCGACTGAACTGAACTGAACTCCCAATGTGATTGCATTTGGGGTAAGGAAGTGATTAAGGTTAAATGAGGTCATTGGATGAAAGCCCGATGACCAGGAAGCTTGCTTTCCCTTTTGGCCCTATGAGAGGACACAGTGAGAAAGTGGCCATCTGCAAGCCAGGAAGTGGGCCCTGACCAGAAGCCCACCATGCCGTGCCCTTCACGTGGACTGCCAACCTCCAGAACTGTGAGAAAGTAAATTTCTGTTGTTTAAGCCCCCTGCACTCTGTGCCTTTTGCTATGGAAGCATGAGCAGACTAACGTACTATATGAAAAAAAATGTAAAGTACCTAATTAATATTTTATATTAATTATTTATTGAGATAATTCTTTGGATATATTGGGTCAAATAAAATATATTATTAAAGCTAATTTTATCTATTTCATTCTCCTCTTTAAAAAAAGTGGCTCCTAGGAAAGTTCAAATTACATATGTGCCTTCCATAGTGTGTCTATAGGACAGTGATCACCTAGACCCTTGTCTTATCATCACGTTGTCTTAAATTTCTCCATCAGTTACTGCTCAGTCCCTGTTCATGAAGAATCTCTTAACTTTTCTCTACCTTATGCAACATTCTGTTTCTTTTTCCTTTAATATCCAGGACATTAAAACCAAACAAAATAAAATGAAACACATTAAAACCTAAGACACCATGAGCACAACAAAACCTACTGTATTTCTCTGTTTTTTTCATTATTATTATTATTTTTGATTAAAGAGATTTTTTTTTCTCTCCTCTTGATCTCGCTTCTGCCTTACATTCTTAGCTCATTGAAGCCGATATTGAGGAATCAAGTTTATAGTGTGTGGTGTACCATGACAAAACCCCTGGGGAAAACCAGCCCAAAGAAAGTTGGGGAAGTTTCTCTACTCTTAGCCTGAGTTCTTGGTTGTTATTACCATATAATGAGAAGGTTAATGAAGATGGGGGAACAGAGACTCCTTTTTTTTTTTTTTAAATTTAATAAGTCAGGGCCCCACTCAACTGCAGAGGGCCAAGCTCTCAGGCCTTGCTGGCAGGGAGAAGGGAAGGTTCTGCTGAGCTAGATTGATGCATTGTTGACAACATCAAATGGGCATCTGAATAGGTTCAGGAAATTGGAGACTCCTAGCTCCTGTGACCTAGAGCTGGGGAAATGTTTTGTCAACAACAGAGCAGAGTGCAAGATGTCCTGGATTAATCCATATGCTTTGGGTGAGTGTTTACTTGGGAAGGTAGCTTCTGGTTGCAGATTCATAATTGGAATTCATGGTCTCCCCTAGTAGGAGCATCACGATTTATTTTAAACATACAATCTCCTTAGTACAGCCTTCGATTTTCTCAAATTTTATCTTTAGCAACAAATACTGCCGGGCATTTACCTTGAACTAACAGACTCGCTCAGTTGATTTTTGAAATATGTCTGCCAAGTAGTCAAAGTTGAATAGCCAAAGTGAGCCTGTCAGTCATTCTTCCAAGTACAAATAGTGTTCCGGGAAGATAGTCATATTTCAATTGTAATTCAAACGATCGCGTAAGTACTTTTCCCTGAAGGCAAGCAGCAGGAGTACTGTATGGGCTCCTCCCATTTTATCCAAACAGAACATTTTAAAGCTGTGTATGTGAGAGCTCAGATTAAGAAGCTCATTCTTACTGCTTCATCAAGATCATTAACTAAAATTAGCTTTCCCTTTTTCCCCCCCACGAGTGGGGATTAGGAAGAACCTGATAGCTGCTAGTTCGGTTTGCTCCTGTTCCTGGGTCTGGGCTAAGGGCCAGCAGCTTGACCCATCCTTTTTTGCACCATCAGTACAAATGTCAACACAGTGAAATGGGAAAAATTTTATTATGAAAGTAGTTTTGAACTCCAGCACCCTCTGAAGGAGCTTCAGAGACCCCTTGGGGGTCCGCAGATGGCACTTTGAGAAGGGATTCCTCTAAAGTGTATTATAAATGGAAGGTAAATTCTTCTGAAAATTAAAGGTCATTTTTTTGGTAAATCATTATTGGACATGCTGAATTACCTCCAGACCACCTGTTTGGAAATCAAGAATTAATGCTTCTACTGGAAGACTAGATTCAACCGTTGTCATGGACTCTGTTAATTAATTTAAAATATTTATTTTCTGATGGCTGTGTTAGGTCTTAGCTGTGGCCTTCCCCCACCATGAATCAAACCCACGTCCCCTGCACTGGGAGGTGGATTCTTAACCACTGGAGCACTGGGAGGTCCCAGAATCTGTTAATTTGTATTTAGATTTTTGTGCTCTGTGGTGATCCCCACAGCTTTGCAAGGATGCTCAGACAGAGTGGGTCACCCTGCCTTCTAGCTGCGACGTGGACACTAGGTCACTCTTCAGGATCCCTGCATCCTCCATCCTTGGTGGAAAGCTTTTCTTTCATTCGTGGGCATCTAGTAGGACCTTGCAGTCTTGAAATCTAAAGTAACTTGTATGGTTTAAAACGTCAGCAGGTGTTTTGGTGGATCTTCTGGTGAGTCATAGTTCTAGACAAGTAAAGGGTTCTCTTGGCACAACTGCCTCACTGAGACTGGAGACTGGACACCGTCATGACTGGAGGAAAAGAGGCAAAAGCCGTATTCTCCTCTCATCCACACAGAATGCCACGAAGAGCATCGTTTTCTCACTTTTTTTTTTTAATTAAAAATACAAATGGATGACAGGTTGCTTTGAAAAATCTCTCAATAGAAACCCTAATACCTTTTGAAAGTATTTGCCTGCATTGTATTTTAGGAGAGAGGAGTGAGCAAAAATGGAAATTCTTCCCATGTCTCTATGGCTCCTGGATTTGTGCGTTGCTCTCCATATTGAAAGTAATGAAATGAAGGGCCTAGATTCAGTCCTGACCAACGCGTATGTACCTAACTATTGACAAGTTATAGTGACTTGCCATTACATTGTTATAAAATATATTTCTCCTGGCATAACAGTGATTTTGGTTTTTTTGTTCAGTTTTTTCTTTTTTTTTTAAGGTCAGACCTCTGCCTTATTCAGCCACCAGGGATATGGATACATCCCAGTGTCTCTAAGATAACCTTTTAACATCCTTAAAATGGTTTTTAATCTACTATGTCCTTGGGGAGATTGCTTTTAAGTTTAGATTTTAAGCAAGAAAACAGGCATACTACATACTTTGGGCACAGATGCACATTGTAAGTAGGGAGATTATTTAAGCCTAGAAACCGAAAACAACTCTAAGATCTCATCTTCCAGAAATCATTTTCATCTTTCCTACTTATTTTGGTTACCCTAAGAAGAACATGTTTTGCCTTATATCAAACTATAGACCTTCTGAACTTTATACCACACTTAATTCTGTTTCTATTTCTATTCTTTATACAACACTTAATTCTTAATTCTGTTTCATATCAGTTTTCCTAGGTGTGATTAGACAATATTATTTTCATTTACTCAATTAAAACCCCAAATAAAATAGATGGTCATTAAGGAGGAAGTTGGAACGTCAGCTTTCCGTGTCTATTTTTGTTTGTTTCCTTTTGTATACGACCAAACCTATATTTGCATGAGCAAATTAAATCATACCTGCAAGTCCACAAATGCAGAATTTGCATGCTTCCCTAATCCTAGATTCTTGGGAAAACGCCACATTAATGCCAAAACCAACATATGAACAACTTGGCCCTTGGTGTCCGATATAGCCAGTGGAGTTGAGCACCATCTAACTTCTTACTGGAGTTGCTCCACGTATATGGATTTTCGAGCCATGCTTCTGGGGCCATCTTCAAACTGCCAGGAAGCTACCCTCTGAATCTCCCCACAGTCTAGTTACCAGACTGTTTAACTGGAAGTCCTTTGAGGGCAGCATTTATATCATCCTTGTTCACATGAATTTATGAGTCATGGCTCAATGCAGTGTTTTAGAGAAACAATGAGGATCCCTGGAAGGAACTTCTTATAAAGTTAAATTGCCTGTACAGACAATAACATAGGGAAACTAATTATACCTGTTTTTTGAAAGAATAGCTTTATGATTGTACAAAAAATATTGACCTCTGGTAACAGTGTTATTATCTGTAAACTGAGAGTTTGTTGCTTAAGATAAACCCTCAATCTCACACATTCATAGCTGCTATGGAACACAAATGTATTTATGTTTATCATCACCATTCTGTTGCTCTTGGTGTTGAGCACTATAGTTTTTGTCCATATAAGGTGAAAATAATCATACAGTTTGGGCAAGTGAACTTGGTAGTTTAAATCAGTTATTTGATAGACTTTAATGGTTATATGATTAAATTGTCTACTCAGTTTGACCAATCATACAAGCTTAGCAATTTCAGAGAAAATAGTCATAGTATTTTTAAGTGGACTAGTAATAATTCAGGGTTCTTAACCTCTTTTGGAGATATGTTGATATTATACTTAATACTTCTCACATATTAAAGATTTTCATTTAATAAAGTCAGACTGATGAGTGGACCTTCTGAGTGGGGATGTGAGGAAGAGAATACCTCCCTCTCTTCTTGCTGGAAAATATGGTAAATTAGAGGGGAAATGAAGAGTCTATAATTGATTGAAAACTCATCTGGTATGACTTCAAAGACATAGGAAGTCCACAGTTCCTAACTGGGAGTTCTTGAACTAGGAACTTTTAAGAAAGAGAGTTTGGACCCTTTCTAAACCACTCGATTTCTTCTTCATCCAGTGCTCTATAAATGCAAAATAGAGACCAAATTTGAAAAGCGTGTGCAGACAAAACCATTTAAGCCATGTAAGCAAAACTAAGTCTAGCTTATTTCACGAACGTAATCAAGATTTAATTTAGATTACTTCTTGTAAATCATAAAAGAAACTTCAGTCGTCTTTCTGAAATGCTATGAGGTAATCACTTTGAACCAAGCCCCTGCTGTCTGGTAACCCCCACTGTCAGAACCCATCATTGTGAAGGTTAAACAACTCCCTCCTTTCCCCTCTGTATGCCATGATGGAATTGTCCCTCTGAGCCTCATCTCAGTTTTGAATCCGAAAGCTCCCAGTTTCCACACTGTCCTTATAGGCACAAAAAACTCTTACTGAATACTGTTTTACTGTTCTGGTTTAATTGTTTCAGTTTCTGGAGTTTTGAGAGAAGGAAATGTGGCAGGAAAACACAGCAAGGAGAAGTTATGGTTGAGCTAGGATGAGTAATTGGAATGGTTTTAGGTAAGAGTGGAGATGCAGTTGAAGCTGAATTGTAGAGGATTTTGAACAAAATGCTGAAGAGTTTGGACAAAGAGCTAGACGCTGAAGAGTCGCTGAAAGTATGAGCAAGAGAACTCTATGACCGAGCCGTTCTTAGGGATATTGACTATAGCAGCAGTGTGTTGGGGGTCTTGGGGGAGCAAGAACAGAGACTGAGAACAGAGCGGAAGGTCCTGAACACAATCAGATGGGAGGTAACGGGAGCTTGGATTCACTGTGGTTCCAGTACGAGAAGCGGGTGATAGCTGCTAGAGATGGGGTCTAATTGGAGTGAAAAGCATTGGTAGTTACTCAGAGAAAGGCCAGCGGAAGCGCCAATGAGAAACTTGGGTTTTTAGTTTTGTTTCATTTCTTTTTGAGAACCTTGGATTTTTATTCTAATTAACTTATTTTTGAGGACCTTGAGTTGTTTTTTTAAGACTTTTTATTAAAATATTTTCAAGACCTTTTTAGAAAACATTTATTTATTTGGCTGTCTCCAGGTCTCTGTTGTGGCATGTGGGATCTAGTTCCCTCACCAGGGATAGAACCCAGGTCCCCTGCATTGGGAGCTTGGTATCTTACCTACTGGACTACTAGGGAAGTCCCAGGAACCTTGGGTTTTTAATCTGGGTTACCAATAGGATATGAATAGCATTTGCAGAGATGAGCAGGTGAGGACCAGGAGTAGATTTTGGGGTGGTGGGTGGGTGGGCAAAGGAACCTATGGCTCCTGTCTTGGGAATGTTGGATTTGTGATGATGGTGGAACACTTGGTGGAGGGTTAGGATATGCAATGAGAGTGGCCTGGGGAGTGTGGATTTGGGTTTTCTAAGAGGAGAGTTGAAGTGGAAACTGAAGTGAGGAGTGTAGGAGACTGGCATGTGACTGAGGACGACGTGCCTTGTGGCCACAGTTTAGTCCAAGAGACAGGTCAGGATCGATGCCATAAGCACTGTACAACAATGTATATGGGTCATGAAGATGGTAACACAAGAGTGAGAAGAGCTGCCAGGGAAAGCCAGGCGCATCTGTAGCTGGGCCTTAGAGCTGAGAAGAAGTTTGCCAGACTTCCCAGGGAAAGAAGAGCATTTCAGGCAGAAGAAAAGCACAGATGGGAAGTGGTGGTGATTTGATTTGTTGGGGAATGGAGTGGTGAGAGGCGAGAGAAAGGAAACGGATACTGTTGAACATCCTCTTTTTATTACATGGAGGAAGAGATCCCAGAGTGGAGGGTGGAGAGGGAAGAAAACCAGCCAAGCTTGTGAGATCTTGAAAGACAGTCAACAGTGACCCAGCTGGCTGGAGACGGAGGTGGGCTCTGGGACCCTGGACTTCTTGCCTTTGCTTTCTGCCTTCTTTTATAAAAGGAGGTTAGCACCCGGTCATTTCTGAAGCCCTTTCTCGCTAAGGTTCCGTGTGAGTCTCCAACTTTGGGAAGCTTTCTTTTCTTTTCGGGTCACATTGAGTAATTTAGTGTTCGAGTAATTAGAGTCTAATTGGAAACCTGTGACCCGGAAGAGGTAACACACTTCCTTACAGGGTCTGTCTTGCTCTGGGGGCATAGTTCACAGTACTGGGAGCACTTCCTCATTATCTGTCCCCAGGGGCCTCCATCCAGCAGCTAGTTACTGGGGTGGGAGGGAAGTACTAATGTTTATAAAGATCACTTTGGAAAATTTTCTGAAACAATTGAACTGCAAAACATGTGTTTAATATTTATAGCGCTTGGAATGGAAAAGATACTTTTGATCATCCTCTTTCTTCCTGGAGTGTAGCCAGCTCCTAGATCTCTTGGGAGAGCTTCTTCTCAACCAGAAAATAATGAGACCTTGCTATCTCGAGGGGACCTTGTACCATTCCTTGTGATTTAGGTGAAGGCTTGATTGCAGCGCATGTTTTCTGATCCTGGTAATCTTAAATAAATAATCCAAGCCCACGGCATTAATAAAAGCAGTAATTCTGTCAAGGATCCTTGCTAACTTCCTAAACTTCTGAGGGTCCAGAGCTGGTGATTTATGAACGCTGCCAGAATCTGAGCCGTGGTGTTTTTTAGGGGATTCGTTGGGAGGTATGCTTTTAAGGGTAATTACCATGTGTCAGAAGGATGCCTTAGCCCCGTTGACACTGTGTGCTCAATTTTATTTAGAGGTCAAATGGCAAGAGAATTATATGTGAAAGGGTATCCTTTCAACATTTACAAGTAGAAAGTAAGCGTAACGGGCTAAGCTCAATTCTGAGTGGATGTGATAGTCACATTAACTCTGTGTACCTTGCTGTTTGCAGGTCATTCAAGTTCTACAGATATTAATTGTGCTTCTAACACACCCCAGGGGAAGGCTGACATGCACACATCTCTGGGTCTGGCACGGTCCAGTTGTTGTTCACTGTTCAGTCTCTAAGTTGTGTCCAACTCTTTACGACCCCATGGACTGCAGCATACCAGGCTTCCCTGTCCTTCACTATCTCCCAGAGTTTGCTCAGATTCATGTCAGTTGAGTCAGTAATGGTATGTAACTATCTTATCCTCTGCTGCTTCCTTCTCGTTTCGCCTTCAATCTTTCCCAGCATCAGGGTCTTTTCCAGTGAGTCAGTTCTTCACATCACGTGGCCAAGGTATTGGAGCATCAATTTCAGCATCAGTCCTTCCACTGAATATTCAGGGTTGATTTCCTTTAGGATGGACTGGTTTGATCTCCTGACAGTCCAAGGGACTCTCAAGAGTTTTCTCCAGCACCACAGTTTGAGAGCATCAATTCTTGGCTCTTGGCCTTCCTTACGGTCCAACTCTCACATCCGTACATGACACTGGAAAAACCATAGCTTTGACTAGATGGACCTTTGTCAGCAAAATGATGGTCCAGTGCTGAAGTGTTAGTCCATGGCTCCTTGAAATATGAAGGAAGAGCACCTAACAAAGCCTGGGAGGTGATGGAGGGATGTGAGGGAGGGCAAGAATGTCTTCCCTAAGAAGGTCTTGCCTGAGCTGGATCTTAAATAATCAGCTGAGTTTACCCAGGTAAAACATGAAAAGAGAGACAGCTTGAGAAAAAGTAGGGGGTTGCAGTCCTGCTAAGTGGGGGTAACAAAAGCCTTTTGGTTGGAGCAGGAAGGACAGGGGCAATTATAGTTGGTGGTATCAATGCAGCAGTTTGAGCTGAGAAGGTGAGGGGAACAGGCAGCTTGCTATTCTGATGGCAGTTTTCTTTCCCTGCTAGTAAATTTGCCTAAAATCTGCTGCTCCCCTGAAACGGATCTGGAATCTTGAAAACTATGTGTACTTTAGTCCCTTGTCACCCCAAGGTAGACTTCTACTGAACATGGTCAGGTGGTCTCCCTGCTTTCTCCCCCGATCCTGGCTCCTTCTCCATGTCTAGAACTGGAACTTGGATCAGCACCCCTTGCCTAGGCCAGTGGGTTATTCCTAGCCCCCTGCCCCCTAGAATGGTCCCAGACTGATATCCACCCCATTAGCTAAGATGAATCTCTGTCGTTCTTGACCCAGACACTCAAAAGATGCTCAGGAAATCTCACCGTGGAACTCTCCCCACCACCCGCAATTGGGTAGATTGGCTGCTTAGCAACTAAGCACCCAGCTCATGCTTGATCTTTCTGCAGCTCTTGAATTTGCCATCCGGACAATAGCCTCTTCTCTTTCCCCGCTGCCCTGGTCAGTTTTCCTGCTGCTGCCAGCCTCAGTCGATGTTTTCAGCTCTAAACCTCCCACTTACTTGTCAGCTGATGTTGAGCTGGTAGGGTGCCTGACGAGACTGAAGCTCTCTAGAACTGGCAAAGGTCCATTTCCAAATGTTCAGACATTTCTTTGGCCTGCTTCCACCCCAAACTCAACTCTTAGCTTTTAAGTCCAGCTGTGTGGCTGGCAATTTTATAAGGAAGCATTACCAAATGTGTGTTTGGAGGAACCATAAATGTTGTAGACAACACCCTCATTCTTGGGGATTCACAATAATTATTAGCATATTGAAAGGCTCTGGAAAGTTCTGTGGTCTAGAAACTCTGCTAATTTGCGTTTGATAATTTCTAAAAGAAAAGTCTCCCCCCACCAGTAATATCTATCTAAATGCCCAATCATTGCACATTTAATGAAACACACTTAGGGAACCTGGTTTGAAAGCTTTACTGTTCTTTTCCAGTACTATTAACCAGGGTGGTAACCTTCCAAGTAGGAAATGGAAACCCATTGCAGTATTCTTGCCTGGGAAATCCCATGGACAGAAGATGCTGGTGAATTACAGTCCTTGGGTTGCAAAGAGTCGGCTCTGCCTTAGTGACTAAACAACAACAACGGCAAACCTTCCAAGCAGGGGCATTCCTCAAGGACTGGAAATATTGCCATCTCAAATCTAGTTGTAGCAAATTCATGACAGGATTTGCTGGGAAAGTGTCTGCAGAAGCTGGAGGGGTTTAGCAGACAGGTTGTCTGTGCCTGACAACATCGATTTCCTTTTCTTCTGATAACAGCCTCAAAATTTCCTTAGAAAATTCAATTTACAAGGCTGAAGTGTGCCCCCACCCCCACCCAATTTGTATGTTTAAATCCTAATTGTAGGGTATCCCAGAATGTGACTATGTTTGGAGATAGGGCCCTTTAAAGAGGTGATTAAGAGACTATGAGGTCAAATGGGTGGGCCCTTATATCAGTTCAGTTCAGTCGCTCAGTCCGACTCTTTGGATCCCATGAAATGCAGCACGCCAGGCCTCCCTGTGCATTGCCAACTCCCGGAGTCCACCCAAACCCAAGTCCATCGAGTCGGTGATGCCGTCCAACCATCTATCTCATCTTCTGTCGTCCCCTTCTCCTCCCGCCTTCAATCTTTCCCAGTATCAGATGAGTCAGCTCTTCACATCGGGTGGCCCTTATATGACAGGGTCTTTATGAGAAGAGATTAGGACTTATGCAAACACAGAGGAGACCACATAAAGACACTGGACGCAGACAGCCACCTACAAGCCAAGGAGGGAAGTCTCCAAAGAAACCACCTTGCTGACAGCTTGACCTTGAACTTCTCAGCCTCCAGAACTGTGAGAAATACGTTTCTGCTGTTCAAACCAGTCAGTCTGTAGTGCTTAGTTATGACAGCCATAGAGAGCTACTTCACAGGTGAAAGCGAGGCTGATCCCCTCATGTGGGTCAGCAGGTACCCACCTCGGTCCATGAGAACAAGGTCTCAAAATGGTCCGCAGTGACTGGCTTTGAACTGGTCACATGACCCAAAATAGGTCAGTGAGCTCCAGAGGCATCCTCTTCCTATGTGTGTGTTCCTGCTAAGTCGCTTCAGTCGTTTCCAACTCTTTGCAACCCCATGGACCGTAGCCCGCCAGGCTCCTCTGTCCATGGGATTCTCCAGGCAAGAACACTGCAGTGGGTTGCCGTGCCCTCCTCCAGGGGATCTTCCCCACCCAGGGACTGAACCCCCATCTCTTACATCTCCTGCATTGGCGGGCGGATTCTTTACCACTAATGGCCACCTGGGGGGTCCATCCTCTTCATGTAATTGCGGTTTAACAGGTAGGAGGCCAGGCTGGAAGCTGTCTTTACTATGATTAGAGAGAGAGCCGCTTGAGAACAGAGCCAGAAAAGGAAAAAAACGAGCTGAGAGTAATGGAGTCAGGTTCCTGATAGAATTATCTGGTAACAGAGCCAGACCCCTGGGGCCTTCTGGGGACTGCCCTTCCCCCCATCCTTTACTTTAGCTCCTCTCTAAAGTACCTAGACAACAGCACTTGATGCAGATTTTCAGAGTTGTTTTGCAGATGTAACAGCCTGCCTCCTCTCCAACAAACGGATGATGCTAACTCTATGAAGACCCTGAGCAATAGCCCCAGACCTCCTGGCCTAAGGACTGCTGGCCCCTGCGACCCCACCTGCCACCTCACCATCAGTCAGGCGGAGAATTGGGCGCCTGTCGACTCCCCTCCCTCACCTGGTTTTTTAAAAAATGATTTGCTCAAAACCCTTTGGGGAGTTCTGGCTTTTAGGCATGAACCACCTTTCTCTGTTCCAAACCTCTGACGGTTCAGTTTTGGCCTCACTCTGCGTTGTCCACATGAACTTGAGTTAACATTTTTGAGTGCCTAGACCTCGCCATACCTGAGGTTTTCTGGTCCCTGGACTTTATGGTGATGTCCCCCAACACATTTACTTTTTTTTTTTTTTTCTAAGAGATTTTGAGTTGTAAAAGGATCCCAAATGATACAAAACAATAACATGGTAGTTTTTGAGAAAATACCCATCAGTGTTACCTTGCTAAACATTTTCCTTTCCAAATGTCTATGTAGCCTGTTCCTCTTGAATTGAATCTCCTCAGAAATAGTAGTCTTTGTTCCCTGAAACAAAGATTTTTTCAGATGAAACCCCTGATGAATTCCGTCGTGGTATATCCTTTACAACCCATGCTACTGTGTCTATGGTGGTCTGGGTTAGTCTGTATTGATATCACCAGCTGTAATTTGCAACCAGGCAGATAATTTTATTAATGCAAATTGCCTCACATTTACAGCAAATGCTTTAAAAATTATGATGATGTCATGATTAGTAAACTGAGTCATCATTAACAAAAGTCCTTGGTAAACAATTTTCCAACTTTCTCTAGTATCCAGACTGTTGGATAAGCAATTTTCATGACTATATTCTAGGGCTCGCTATGCCTTTGGAAATAAGCTGAAGGTCCTCAAAGATCCAAAGCTTTAGGGCATAGGAATGGTCCTCCATCCTAATGAATTCCTGGATGGCAGCAGAGAGGAATATGTCTGTGAACCCAAGGAACACCCCCACCACTTTCTGCCCTGAGGCCTCACCTCCTCCCACTGTTTGTTCCTGAAGCAATTGTGGTGGGTGAACCTCAGAAGACACATTTGGAAAATCCAAGAGAAATGCAAATTCATGCAAGGATTTCTTTTGACGCTTTACCCATCACTGTTCAGTGAACATGGTCCAAAAACCTTGTCACAATAAGCTTCCTTCTGAAATGGACATTGCTTCCTTTCCTCTTATCAGTCTGGAAAGCTGGCATACCCTTCCCTTGGTGAGGCGCCCTGGCACCTCCGTGCGGCATTCAGCCAGAGTTCACAGGTGGCGGGCTGCATCCATGCTGCGGACCAAGGAGAGACACGCAGGTTCATGTTGCTCTCCTCCCCGACACCGCCATCTACATCTTGAGGGAAAAACAGAATGGCTGGAGGTGAGGCGGGGAAACAGATTTTTTTTTTTTTTCTCTAGTGGTCATGCTTCTATCTTAAAGATCTCCCCTGTGCATTTTCAGATTCTCAGTTCTTTGCTGTCCTCAGTGGTGATTTGGTAGTGGAAGATGATGTGGCAATAGTGGTAAAGAACCCGTATGCCAATGCAGGAGACCCAAGAGACAAGGGTTCAGTTCTTGGGTCTGGAAGAACCCCTGGAGGAGGGCATGGCAACCCACTCCAGGATTCCTGCCTGGGAAATCCCATGGACAGAGGAGCCTGGTGGGCTATAGTCCATGGGGTCAAAGAAAGAGTCAGACATGACTGAACGGCTAGACAACAGCAAAGTCCACGTTGCAGAGCCTGGCATAGCATGCCCACTGACAAACACTTGCTCTTTTCAATGCTGTTATTATGACCCACAGATCCTGGTACCTTGTGGGCACACAATAAATGTAAAGCTGATCCATTTTACTTAGCGTTCATTGTATTTATGTGTTCGCCTTCTCACAAACTAAACAGAAGTATGAACTATATCGTTTTCAACCTATTTAAAATCAAATATACTCTTTTCCTGTGAACCGTTGACAGCATAATGCTAAGCAATCCCATGACGCAGTTCAAATGCATAATATTGAAATGAAGGAGGTAGAAGAAAATTGCCAGTTTGGGAAAGGATTCATATACATGGAAAAACAAAAGCACCGAGTTAAAAAAATATATCTATATATTGAATCTTTTATAGAGAAAATGTCCAGTCTTGGATAGCCAGACAACTTACTTCATAAATTAGTTTTATAGAATTTTTGCAAAGTGCTAAAGCAATTTAGCGTCAGGATATACTGATTCGAAGAAAAATAAATTAATAAATTTGAAATCTTCAGGCACCTATATTCAAAGGCCGCTAGGCATTTTAATAGGAGATAAGTAAGAGCCATTAATCATGGTTTCCGCACACTTTCTCACATCACCCTAGGCAACTGTGGCTGGGCTGAGGAATGGTACTGGGAGGGAGAAGCTGCTGGGACCGGATAAAATAGTGATATTATCTACAGTGTCTACACTACATTTTGTCTACACTTTCGCTCTCTTACAAGTAAGTACAAAATTGTACCTGTTGACAACTTAATTTTTTTCACCTTTTTGCTCTCCCCTTAGGAAAAGGTAATAAAATCAGTGAAACATGCATTTCTGTTCTACTCGCTTGGCATAAATTATTGGCCACCCTGAGCCAGAGAAGCGGGGAGAAGCCCGCATGTGCATTGGCCTCATTTTTGCATTGACCATGTATCTTTCTTTCTTTTGATTTTTTTTTTTAATTCAGAGCAGTTTCTTCTCTTTCTTTTATTTATTTATTTTTTTTTCTTTTAAATATTTATTTATTTGGCTGCACCAGATCTCGGCTGAGGCAAGCAGGATCTTTAGTTGTGGCATGTGAACCATGAACCCTTAGTTATGGCTGCTGGGATTTAGTTCCCTGACCAGGGATTGAACCTGAGCCCCTTGCATTGGGAGTGTGTGGAAATCTTAGCACTGGGCCACCAGGGATGTACTGACATAGACCATGTTTCAACCCAAGTCTGGAGTCACAAAGGTTATTAATAGAATCCTTGGTCTTTCTAGAGTCAGAGACTCTTTTTGAGAATCTAATAAAATGATGAATCCTCTCCCCTCAAAATACACAGACCTCTAAGATCTATGCACGTCCTCATGAGACCCTCCATGGATGGTTGCTCAGACATCAGGCCTACATTGCCAAGCAGTGATAATCATACAAAGAAGAACAGAGAAGGATTTCCCTTTTTAAAAATGCCACCTAGAAGCAAATTAGTCTCTTTTTAGTCTCAACTCTTATAAATCACTTTCCCCATCGAGTTTCTGACGTTTTCTTACACTGAAGTTAAAAATCAGCTGGGTTTGCTTCCCAGATTCAAAGACCGTTCAGCCACATTGGTTAACAGAATTTCATCTCCCCCATCCCAAGTAAGCCTTAGAAACAAGGTACATTCTCTTATCAGAAAAAAGTACTGCCTTTCCTTCTTTAAATGCTGTAGCGATGAAGTCAGGAACTTGCAGCAGCTCTGTCCTTCCCACTTGTCTCATGGCTCACGCTGACGACCTTGCAGCCTTGGATATGCCCCTCTGCCCTTGATAGCAAACTGAGTCTATTTCCTTTTTCTATAAGTGTCTCTTTTCAACAGAGGGTCAGGGTCAGATTTCCAGATACGATTTGAAGATTCTTGTTCTACTGTTTAATTTAATTAACTTCTGCTGTAGTAAACCTCCTTTCCGAGTGAAATAATTGGATCTTAAACATGGGCTAGCTTTGTAATTTTAAGCATGTCATTGAACCTTTTTTAGGATCCAGTTTCCCAATATGTCAAATTTTTAAGGTTGCTGGAAGTCTAACATTCTATATTTTTGAAACGCATTTATGTACATTATGTGTGTGCATATTGCCTAGACCTGGCTATTTTTCTAAGTGGTTGATAACCTATGAAAGAAACCCAAATGCTCAAACACATCTTTTTTTTTTTGGTACATTTTAAAACATATAGAACCATTTTTATTCTTGCCCAGGTAGTCTTGTCACCCTATTCAAGCGTCTAAAGGTCACTAGCAAATAATTTACTTGTAATAGCAAGTCTGGAATATCTAGCTTTAAAATATTAAAAAAAAATGTACTTTCTTTGTATACATTCGTTTAACTACATAAAAACAAAATGCAAAGCATGAGTAGTTACACTAAGATGAAATTTGAGAGAAACTCTGAGTTTCTCTAGACCAGTGGTCCCCAGCGTTTTTGGCACCAGGAACTGGTTTTGTGGAAGATATTTTTTCCACAGACCGGGTAGGGAGTGATGGTTTCAGGATGATTCAAATGCCTTCCATTTATTGTGCGCTTTATTTCTATTATTATTACATCAGCTCTGCCTCAGACCTTCAGGCATTAGATCTTGGAGTCTGGGAATCCCTGCAATCTAGACCACTAGACTCACCACTACACTCTCGGCACCTCACATTGCCTGTGGCACATGGTAGGTACTCAGTGAATGTTTGCTGAGCAAATGGAAATGTCTAATAAACTGATATAAGTGCACGCTCAGTCCCTCAGTTGCATCCATCTCTTTGCAATCCCATGGACTGTAGTCCTCTAGGCTTCTCTGTCCATGGGATTTCCCAAGCCAGAGTACTGGAGTCGGTTGTCATTTCCTCTTCCAGGGGATCTTCCTGACCCAGGGATCCAACCTGCATCTCCTGTGTTGGTAGATGGATTATTTACCACTGAACCACCTGGGAAGCCCAATAACTGATATAGAATGGGCATAAGGTCCAACAAGTATTTCTAGGGTTGAAAACTTAGAAATTGGAGATGGAGTGTTAGTGGGTGGGATTCAGTGTGAGAAGATAGCAGATGAGTTAAAAAAAAAAAAAAGATGATTCCAAGAGTGAAAAAGATCATGAACTTGTAACTGATTTTTATGGTCATGAAACTGATAAGAGAAATGATGAAATGGGGTGCCGACAGTGAAAACATTGTGCTATTTTTTTTTTTTCACAATACGTAATTTTATTTTTTCGCTTCCCAGGTGGTGCTAGTGGTAAAGAACCTGCCTGTCAGTACAGGAGGTGTCAAAGATGTGCGTTCAGTCCCTGGGTTGGGAAGACCCCCCTGGAGGGGGCGTGGCAACCCACGCCAGTTATTCTCACCTAGAGAACCCCATGGACAGAGGAGCCTGGCAGGCTACAGCCCATGGGGTCACAAAGAGACTCGATTGAAGCAACCTACCATGCTTATGTGCACAATCTTGTTTTTTAAAATATAAACAATGTGTCCTCGTATTCACAGTTTAGACTAGTGCCCTAAACCAGATACTGAATGACAGTCCTTTGAATGAATGGAGACTTGTGCGTTTATTTTTTATTTATTTTTAAAATTAATTAATTTTTTAATCGAAGGATAATCGCTTTACATAATTTTGTTGTTTTCTGTCAAACCACTACTCATAGCACCTCAAGCCATAGGTATTAACTGAAGCCACTGAGGAAACCTATGATCTGAGCAAAATTATTCTCTTGTATGTCTGTATTATCTACTTAAGGATTGTCCTCATTTTAAGATCTTATTTTCTTTGTGGAATCTATTAATATTAGTCTGCAGTTTAAGATTTTTCAGCCCGGATAACTAAATCAGTTTAAAATGTATTTGGTTTCACCTATTGAAATACCTGACTGAAAAAAATATGAGCAAATGTTTGCTGGCATTGACTAAGATGCTCTGTAATGACGTTAGACACACAGTGGTTTTTTTTAACCTCCTTCCACTCTATCAGCCTGTGTTTGTTAGATGCTGTCCTCACAGTTGTAAGGTGGTTGCTGTGGCTCCAGTCATCACATCTATGTTCAAGGAGGGAAGATGCGTGTGTGGTCTCGGGGAAGGATAAGCCAATTGCTTCAGTCCCCTCTAACAAATGGTAGTATTTTCCTAGCACATGAGTGGGCATGCACGTATATCTCAGTGGCTGATGGTTTTACAAAGCTATCCTGGATGTGAGAGTGGGTGGAGAATGAACATGCCATCTGTGGCTAGACACGTCACTGCTTAGCAACATTTGGGATCAGCTGACAAAGAAGTGCTAGAGAATGGAAACAGGTTGAGAAACCAATAATGCTTGCCACAGTCTAGAAAGATGACGGGAATCAGAAGAATAAAAGCATAAATAAATAAATTTCTCTTTTATTTGATGTTTAAAGCTAGTCTTATTTCCTATAATTGCTTTGAGTAGGTGTTGTTGCTTGCTTGCCTAACTCAGGAGAGCATTTAGAGTAAATAATGATACAAGCTATGTTTAATAGTTTAAATAACAATGAGTCAGATGTTTCCTGTGTTGCAATTTTTTTGCATACATGAATTTTAAATTTTATGCAAAATCATTATTTAATGATTGTACTAAAGTTGTATATAAATTTGCTAATTTGCACATGTACAGTTTTGGAATGAAATCCCTGTTTTTTGGTTAATGGTCAGAAATGAGAATATGGCAATGTTTTATACGTAGAACTGTTCAGGGGAAAATAAAAATTTTTTTTCTGCTGTACATAAGTCAAAGAAATGGGGAATAAAGGCAATAAGGGAAATGAAAATTGTTTAGATAGCATAGGATGAGAAAGAGGATGACATTTAGACTGGCAACAGATAAGATTGTAGCAGGAAGAGAAAGAACAGAAATAAAAAAATGAGTGCTGAAGTTCTCTTTGTTTTTTAAATTAAACATTTTATTACAGAGAATTTCAAGCATATACTAAAGTAGAGAGAACACTGCAATAAACCTGTACCTATCCATCACCAGGGCTTCACAGGTGGCTCAGTGATCAAGAACTTGCCTGCCAATGCAGGAGATGCAAGAGACATGGGTTCCATCCCTGAGCTGGGAAGAGCCCTTGGAGAAGGAAATGGCAACCCATTCCAATATTCTTGCCTGGGAAATCCCATGGACAGAGGAACCTAGCAGGCTACAGTCCATGGGGTTGCAAAGAGTCAGACATAGCTGAGTACTCACTCACACATCCATGATCCAGCTTCAACAATCAATTATCAACACAATTTCAATTTTTTCACTTACAAGCAACTTCTATCCCCTGTAATATTTTGAAGCATCTCCCAGACATTATATCATTTCATTAGTATCTAAGTAGTTCTTTTTAAATTAAAAAAAGAAAACTTTAAATATGTAGTTATGTTTGGTTTTGGATAGAGCAGAGTTCAAACTCTATCATGGGCACCAACAGCTTTGGGGCCTTGAGTAAGTCCATTCATTCACTCAATACATATTTATTAAGCATCATCTGGGAATCCAGAAGCAAACAACTACATTCAATAATTTTAGATAGAGATAGATGGAATGAAAGAAATGAAAAACGGGGCAATGGAACCAAGAATGACTGGGGGTCTGGGAAGCTGGGAGGGGTGAGCCCTTTTGCACTCTACTCTAGCTTCCTGTTCTGTGAAATAGGATCAGACCTGTGTCTCAAGAGTCTTGAGGGTTTGTCAATATCTGAGAAAGTGCTTAGCAAGGCCTGGTACATGGCAGCCCTCCATAAGTGGACTACCCAGTGATGATCTTCTTGATTGGCATCCAGGGAGACCCTTCCCAAGGAGGGCTGCAACGGTCCATCTGGCTTCATTCTTACTTCAGGAGCATAGAGAGGCATTGGGCTCATTGCCATGGCTGTGTGTGCCTGCTCAGTTGCGACCCGTGGACTGTAGCCCACCAGGCTCCTCTGTCCATGGAATTCTCCAGGCAAGAATACTGGAGTGGGTGGCCGTTTCCTCCTCCAGGGCATCTTCCCAACCCAGGGATCGAACCTGTGTCTCCTGCATTGCAGGTGGATGCTTTACCAATGAGACACTGGGGAAACCTGACTATAGACTTGTCAGAACTCTGTCACCTCTGATTTTATTCCACCATGAACCACCTTATTCTAGAACATGGTGAACCTCAGGAGTTGTAGCAGGAAAGTAAGGGTATAGTGGGTCTGTCTCTCTTTCCTTCTCCTCCCTTCCCCAACTTTGTAGGACATAACTGGCTTATAAATTTACCATATTTTAATGTAGAAAAGACTCATTTTTTTGCTTGAGTGAGTTATTTGAGAAGAGCTGCTTAAAATCTTATGTTAAGTTTATAAAAAAAAAATCTTCTGAGATTGAGTTTTACAGTTTCCAATTTGGCAGACACTTAATTCTAATCCAAACAAAGTGCTGCCGGCAGTTTATCAAAAAAACAAAAAATTTCAGGTTTAAGGAATGGCTATTTTTCAGGAATTTAATGACCTTTTTCATAAAATTTTAGCAGATCGACTTTTATTTATGTTAAACATAGGCTTTGATCCAGACTCTATGCAGTGAAGCAACAAACAAGGGAAAAAAATAGAATTCAATGCAGTCATTCACTTTCTTTAGGTTTGGGAGGCCAGTGAGCTGTGTTTACATAAATCCTGCCTGTGTAGAGCTGAGTAAACTGGAAGAACACAGGGTCTCCTTCTGCAGGAAGGATTAAACAATTTTGGCCATGCCTTGGTGCTTAATCCTAACCTGGAAGAGTAAGAGGGCTGAGGACGGGCGAGCTCTGTGCGCGCGCTAAGTCGCCTCAGTTATGTGGCATCCACTACCCTTTACCTGTGCTCAGTCATGTCCGACCCTTTGTGACCCCATGGACTGTAGCCCGCCAGACTCCTCTGTCCACAGGACTCTCCAGGCAAGAATCCTGGAGTGGGTTGCCAAGTCCTTCTTGGAGGGATCTTCCCCACCCAGAGAGTGAACCTGCATCTCCTACATCTCCTGCAATGGCAAGTAGGTTCTGTACCACTAGCGCCACCTGGGAAGCCCCTGGATGAGCTCCAGGACTAACTTCTCATCCCCTCTGGCCTCCCCATTGGGGTGTAAATGGAGGTGTTTTAGAAAATATTTATTTATTTATTCTTTTCTGCTGCCCTGTGTCAAGGCTGCTGCGTGCAGGCCCTCTCTAGTTGCAGCCGGCGGGGATTCCTCTGTTGAGGCCTTCGGGCTTCAGTAGCTGTGGTGCACGGGCTTAGTTGCCCTGTGGGGTCTTCCCAGGACCAGGGATGGAACTGCAGGAGGAAACAGACAGAGCTGGACTCCATCTTAGGCCAGGCTGCAAACATTAGGCTACACGCATGGTCACCCTCCCAATGGACTCTGAACTTTGTGCCCGGTGTCTGTAGAAATGGCATACCAATGGAAAACCAGACCCCTGGATAAAAGGGCCTCAGGACTTGTACTTGGACTCTCCGTTGCCTAAAAGAACATGCTAATTATCTCTGGTCAGGAAGCAACAGTTAGAACTGGACATGGAACAACAGACTGGTTCCAAATAGGAAAAGGACTTCATCAAGGCTGTATATTGTCACCCTGCTTATTTAACTTATATGCAGAGTACATCATGAGAAACGCTGGGCTGGAAGAAGCACAAGCTGGAATCAAGATTGCTGGGAGAAATATCAATAACCTCAGATATGCAGATGATACCACCCTTATGGCAGAAAGTGAAGAGGAACTCAAAAGCCTCTTGATGAAAGTGAAAGTGGAGAGTGGAAAAGTTGGCTTAAAGCTCAACATTCAGAAAACGAAGATCATGGCATCCGGTCCCATCACTTCATGGGAAATAGATGGGGAAACAGTGGAAACAGTGTCAGACTTTATTTTTCTGGGCTCCAAAACCACTGCAGATGGTGACTGCAGCCATGAAATTAAAAGATCTTACTCCTTGGAAGGAAAGTTATGACCAACCTAGATAGCATATTCAAAAGCAGAGACATTACTTTGCCAACAAAGGTTCATCTAGTCAAGGCTACGGTTTTTCCTGTGGTCATGTATGGATGTGAGAGTTGGACTGTGAAGAAGGCTGAACACCAAAGAATTGATGCTTTTGAACTGTGGTGTTGGAGAAGACTCTTGAGAGTCCGTTGGACTGCAAGGAGATCCAACCAGTCCATTCTGAAGGAGCTCAGCCCCGGGATTTCTTTGGAAGGAATGATGCTGAAGCTGAAACTCCAGTACTTTGGCCACCTCATGTGAAGAGCTGACTCATTGGAAAAGACTCTGATGCTGGGAGGGATTGGGGGCAGGAGGAGAAGGGGATGACAGAGGATGAGATGGCTGGATGGCATCACTGACTCGATGGACGTGAGTCTGGGTGAACTCCGGGAGTTCATGATGGACAGGAAGGCCTGTCGTGCTGCGATTCATGGGGTCTCAAGGAGTCAGACACGACTGAGAGACTGAATTGAACTGAACTGAACTGAATTATCTCTGTAACAGAACAAAGTGGTAAATTCCATTATGTTTATCGGGATATGACCACAGGCCTATTGATAAATGTCCACTGTTTAACCATCTAGGCTTATGACACATGAATCATAGGTTAACTTTGATCGTATCTCTCTTATACCTTGTCCAGACTAGTTTCAAGGAATTTGGGGAGGTGGGTTTGAGCAAGTACACTTGTAAAGTTTTCACAAAAACTGGTCGGGGCCCTTGGCTAAGAGGAGACTCTGCCTTGGGCCCGCGGGTGTAATAAACTGCACTCCACTATCTGCACTGTCCTTCTGGGTGAGTTAGTTTCCCGGAACGCGTGGCTACAGTAGAACCTGCGTTCTCTGCATTGGCAAGTGTTTCTTAACCACTGGACCTCCAGGGAACTCCTACACGGAGGTTTTACCAAGACTTCCTACCAAGATCGTCTCATCAACTGGCTCCCAAGACAGTTAGAGCGTCTGGCCAGCCAGGCACAGACCACTTCGGCTGGGGCTTTGCTGCTGCGCCTGGTTGCCTTTTCATCCCTTTGCCTTCTACTTCCTAGACTCTAGTCTTCATGAGGGGCTGTTTTCAACCCTTGTGAGATCTCCATTTGCCCCAGGAGCTTAGTCCCAGTCAAGTCTTTTACTCCCTCCCACCCCACAACCTTCTCACTTTTGGGGTCCACCTCGGGGAGACAGCGTGGCTGACCTCTGTCTTCTCTCACCGCTTGTCTCTTCCTCTCCCTTCCATTAACCTTTCCTCCATAGAGGGACCACGGAGTAGTGGGTGGGGGTGAGGGGGTGACCATTCCCAGCCCTTTAAATGAGTCCTCTACAAGACAAATAGCCCTTTCTCTTGCTAATGTTGACCAGCTCTTATATTAAAAGTCTGGTCCATTATTATGCTAACAGAGCTTTAGTAAGGCTGATACGATTGCAGCCTTTTTAACCTAATTGGTAAGTCCCTGGCCTTTAGGAAGAAGATGGGTAAACATCAAAGAGGGTAAGGGAAGGACGCAAAATTCTGGGAATAAATATTTAGAGGTACTCTACTGTTGACTTACGGTGGTGGGGTGTTTGTTCCTTCTAGGGAGTGGCTTCCATTATAAACCATGCTTTTAATAATCTTCACCCTTAGATTTTAATTGTCTTGTGACCATTTTCAATTTGGAAAAGTCTAACTCTCCTTGATCCTTTCAGTAGCTGCAATATTCTAGTTGAAATAAAAGGAAGGTTCCTAAGGCTGGAAAGACTGGAGGCAAAGGCAGGCCTGGTGTTGGGAGTGCCTGCTCAGGCATATCAGTCAAGTCTGACTCTTTGTGACCCCATGGATTGTAGTCCCACCAGGTTCCTCTGTCCATAGGATTCTCCAGGCAGGAACACTGGAGTGGGTTGCCATGACCAATAGAAGGATTGAGCTTGCATCTCTTATGTCTCCTGCATTGGCAGGCGGGTTCTTAACCCCTAGCACCACCTAAGTGTTAGGTGTTGGTGAGTAGCAATTACATCAACCTGAGGGTTCCTGGGGATGTGGCCACACCTTTCCCCTGGGTCTGGGTAGCACAGGACTGAAACCAGTTCCAGGAAAGAATAAACCCAAATTTATATGGAAAGAAAGGAGCAGTTCCTTTATTATAGCCCAACAGTTATGACAAATGAAGATACATCCAAGAACAGATAATGAAAAATTTTGAATTATTGCCATTGTTTCTCATATTCCCGAGACTTTTGAATTAATATAGCAAACCAGTCTGAAGATAAAAAGCCAGAAGCTTTATCAAATACATTATGTCTGGCAGAATGTCTACCGTTGAACTAACTCAAAGTCCTAGTGGTAGTCTGGGCTTTGTGTAAGAAGTGGCATGGATTTTTCCAGGAGGTATTGACTTACTCTTCATTTGAAGTCAAACTGTCTGTGACAGTTTTATACTTCTCCCGTTGGAGTGTCATGTTGATTTCTTCTTTATTTCTGAGTTAGCTTTAACCACCTTCTGGCGGAGCCAGAATGTTCTTTTCCATAAGTCAAGAATAGTGACCCAAGGGGAGAAATGAATTTCAGGCCAATCCTTGAGTAAGAGAGTGCCTAGAAAGTAGCATTAAGTGTTTATGCAAAAAACTCAACTTGTGCAAGAGTTGGGTATTATGTAACTTATAAATTTATGCAGTAGGTGAAGAAATGATTTAACTTTATATTTAACTTGTTTCAAAGATCAGCTTTAATTCTAGATTATTCTGTGTTTTTGTTGCTGTTGCTGTTATTTATTTGCTAGGTCATGTCCGACTCTTTGTGTGACCCTATGGACTATAGCCCTCCAGACTTCTTTGACAATGGGATTTCCCTGGCAAGAATGTTGGAGTGGGTTACCATTTCCTTCTCCAGGGGATCTTCTGACTCAGGGATTGCTTTACAAATAAGAATGGTATTTTCTTTCCCATCGGACTCCCATTGTAGGTGCAAATCACCAAAATAATGTGAATAGATATTTATGTATTTTATGTGACAACGAAATACTAAATCTGTGAACTATGGGATTATCCATTTGTTGGAGGATTTAGGAGTTTAACTTAGTAGATAAGGAACTATTTCCTGCTTTTGAAAAAAAGACTTCCTTCCAGCTATGTTTTTATATATTGATTGCATTTTTAGATGTCCTCATACTCACGTTTATATTTCTATAGAGATATTAAAATAGAATATGTTTATAATTATCTACTTTCTAATGGCTGTTAATTGTTCTTCATAGGAAAGTGATTTATTAACAATAAACATACCAAAAGCATGTAATCACTTCATCTCTTTGAGACCACGTTAAGGCTAGGTGGAGTTTTTTTTCAAGACTGTCTCCTGAGTGGAATAGAGAAAAACAGAAAGACATAATAACTGACTTAATAAAATTTCCTTCCTTGTATCCAGTATTACAGAGACATACACTCAACATACAGGGGAACTTATGGTTCTTAAATACAGAAATTGTTCTATTGCTCATCTCCCCAGAGACTTCTGCAGTAAATACTATGAAATGTCTATTAAAACTAATACACAAAATAGGTATAATCTTTAATAAGTCTTTCACACAATGGCTTATCCAAAGACCCTTAGTGCCTATTGCTATACAATTGGACTTGTCACACAAATCAAACTTAAAACTGTATTAAATTGAAATGAAATTGTAATCTCAAAGTAAGTCTGTTTCCCCCTTTTATTTCCTTCCTTCCCCACACTTAACCTAAAATACCCCTCTTTTCTCCCCTGATAGTCTTCCCTCTAAAAGGACAGCATCAAAGCTTTTACATTCACTAGATCTCTCACAGTCTTACATGGAAATAATATGTTAGTTTGGAAAGCCCCAAAAATGATGTGATTAGAAAGTTGTTTTTATCATCCAGGTTTAAATTTGGCTTTAAAAGAATTTAAATGTGCATTTGGGAGTGTTTTGCTAGAATGCCACGCATTTTCCACGAACAGCACAACGGTTAAATAAACCCTGAATGAATCTAACTTCTTGCAGCAGTTATAAATAAATTATGTCTACTGTGCACTTACAAAATCACTGCAGATGGTGACTGCAGCCATGAAATTAAAAGATGCTTACTCCTTGGAAGGAAAGTTATGACCAACCTAGATAGCATATTCAAAAGCAGAGACATTACTTTGCCAACAAAGGTTTGTCTAGTCAAGGCTATGGTTTTTCCTGTGGTCATGTATGGATGTGAGAGTTGGACTGTGAAGAAGGCTGAGCACTGAAGAATTGATGCTTTTGAACTGTGGTGTTGGAGAAGACTCTTGAGAGTCCCTTGGACTGCAAGGAGATCCAACCAGTCCATTCTGAAGGAGATCAGCCCTGGGATTTCTTTAGAAGGAATGATGCTGAAGCTGAAACTCCAGTACTTTGGCCACCTCATGCAAAGAGTTGACTCATTGGAAAAGACTCTGATGCTGGGAGGGATTGGGGGCAGGAGGAGAAGGGGACGACAGAGGATGAGATGGCTGGATGGCATCACTGACTCAATGGATGTGAGTTTCAGTGAATTCTGGGAGTTGGTGGTGGGAGGCCTGGTGTGCTGCGATTCATGGGGTCGCAAAGAGTCGGACACGACTGAGTGACTGATCTGATCTGATCTGATCTGTGCACTTACTTTGTTACTTCTGTCTAGGGGCTCACACACACAGCTCACCGTATAGCAGACATGTGCAAAACCGAGTGTGAAACCTAAGAGCAAGGTCCGGGAAAAGCAGTTGGGTTTCTTACCTCAAGGCATAAAAAAACAGGCCTTTTGCCAGGTTTTTGGACACCTCATTCTTTACGAAGCTAACTTCCCTCCCGGTTAACTCTGCCTTTCTTCCCTTTTCCTGTTTCCCGGGGCCACTGAGAAAGAAGAGAGGACCCCCTGCCCCCAGCCTGCAGTTGGAAGGTGAGTTGTCATTCACTGGTAGGCATTAGAATGGCAGAAACGTCACCTGTGATCTGTTTGGGTTGTAAACATGATTAAGCTGCTATCCAGAAAGTTATGTAAAGAGTTGCCGAAGTTCCCCGAAGATGTCTACCAGGCTGGCTGCACTGACATCTTGCAGGAGGCAGGTTGGGGCCTGTGTGGAGGCTTCCCGAGCTATTTATGAGACCAGCAGCTTGCTGTGAAAAGCTGTCATTTTCCCCCTGGGTGTGTCGAACCAGTTTCTCCGGCAGGCAAGCCAGAAGGCTGAGGCTTATCCAAAAGGAGGGGCTGCTGATGGGGGCTGAGGGGAAAGCCAGCGATATATATCGCTTGTTTAAACTTCAGGTGTAAAGAGAAGTAAGGATGAAAAAGGGAAGAAAAAGAAAAAAGCCATTTTACAGAGTTCTTTCAATTATCTGTGGTTCCCAAGAGTGGAACCATTTCATCTCTCTGTTCAATGGGGATGAAGGGAAGTGTAGGGGCTCAGCTCTGCCTGAAATGCACAGAGTTCACCCACGGCTTCTTACCGGCTGGAGGCTGGCCTGAGCTTGGGACTCCACTCTTGGTAAAGACAGTAAGGACCTGCATTCCTTGACTGACTCTCATGCTTCTAGGTTAAATCTCTTTAGAAAGATCTCTGAACATGATCAAACAGAATAGAAATGTTGTTTCCTATTTTTGGAAAATATCTGTATCAGCATCTAAAATAACCCCAGTTGAGTTTTTAAGATGGTGCATAGTAGAACTCTGGGCTTCCCACATGACAGTAGTAATAAAGAATACTCCTGCCAAGGCAGGAGACACAAGAGGTGCAGGTTCGATCCCTGGGTTGGGGAGATCCTCTGGAGAAGGAAATTGCAACCCATTCCAGTATTCTTGCCTGGATAATCCCATGGACAGAGGAGCCTGGCAGGCTGCAGTCCATGGGGTCACGAAGAGGCAGACAAGACTGAAGTGACTTAGCATGGCATGACAGAGTAGAACTTTTGTGCCTATCCAGAGACAAATACCCGTGGCTGTCATCATATGGTAAAAAAAAAAAAAAGTAAATAAAACAGAAAAAAGAAAAACAACCTCTTTTTCTGTTTCCTGCAAAGTAGAGGCAGTCAGACTTCTTTAGCAGGCCTGCCTGCACAAATGCAAATGCGGAGACAACTTTTCATAATGTATAAAGGCAAAGTCGGCCAGGCATTGATCATGAAATGAACTTGCAAATGACTGTGCGGGCTGGTATAAATCAGTGCCGCCCGGCAAAACAGAGGAGCCACATCAGGGCTGGGTTGCTGCTTTTCTTGAATTCTTTCTTAATATATCTGTTTTTTTAAAAAAAATGATTCTGACTGTCAGCTGGGATTATTAGACTGCATAATGATATTTTTTATGTCCAAACATATGAATAAAATTACTTTCTCGCCATGTATATTATGGTTATACATGCTTTCTGAAAGTGAATTAACATAGAAATAAATCTGTGATGTCAAGAATATACATTAACCTGTTTTGGGCCTCATAAATATGTAAAGATAGCACCTAGCTCTTTGCCTCTCTCTGGTGGTAAAGTATCTTATGTTGAATCTAGAACTGGGCAGTTTGTGTATCAGCATATTCAATTATATTTACTCAATACAGTTTAACAATGATTTTAAAAATATGTGAGTGGTGTTATACATGGTGGCCTCAGGAATGTAATAAAAGGCTTTCATGCAGTCTTTCTTAAAAAAAAATTTGTTTTAAAAATATTTTTTAAATGTTTATTTTGTGTCTTATTTGGGTCAGATCTTAGCTGCTGCTTGTGGGCCCCATTTGTGGTGTGTGGGCTCAGTGGCCCCACGATATGTGGGATCTCAGTTCCCTGACTAGGGATTGAACCCACATCCTTTACATTTGAAGGTGGACTCGTAGCCACAGGACCACCAGCACCACCCTAATGCAGTCTTATCTTTATAAATTTCATAATCTTGCCTCAGGTTGACTTATCATTAGTGCCTGGGCTATTGCATCAGAGAGTGTGTGTGTGTGTGCGCATGAAGTCCCTTCAGTCATGTCTGACTCTTTGAGACTCTATGGACTGTAGCGTGTATGTGTGTGTGTGCACATGTGTGTGTTTATGCTGAATCCCTTCGGTTGTGTCCAATTCTTTGCGACCCTATGGACTATAGCCCACCAGGCTCCTCTGTCCATGGGATTCTCCAGACAAGAATACTGGAGTGGGTTGCCATTTCCTTCTCCAGGGGATCTTTCTGGCCCAGGGATGGAACCTGCGTCTCTTATGTCTCCTGTGTTGGCAGGCATGTTCTTTACCACTAGCGCCACTTGGGAAGCCTGCCTCTGTCTTTGTTCTCTTTGCAAATTGTTCCTCACACCTCTTCCTAGAGACCCTCGTCTCAGGCTTTGCCCCCTTCTCAATGACACATAGACCCCCCCGTTTTCCCTCCCCTACGGGGTCCAGTGCTCTGGCACACTCATCGGCTTGGCGGCCCTCCCAGGCCCCGCTCACGGGTCTCCTCTGCCTACAGCGGCTCTCCACTCTCCAGCATCCTCCATGCTCCTCAAGAAGTCTGCTCAGGCTCCCTGTGTTTTGTGAACAAGACTTTCCCTGCTGTCTGCTGTCCTGGGGGCTCAACCTTCTGTGTCCCCCTCCTCTTGCAGGATGACCTCTCGCAGAGCTCTTAACAGGCACCTTTAACATCTTTTGTGGCCTTGCCAGCGTCTTTGACTGGCGGGAGAGCTCTCGGTGGGCGGGGTTTTTGTCTTACCCATCTTTGCCCAGCCTGTGCATGGCCCATCTGGTGGATGTCCGCCGAATGTTTGCCAAATGCCTAGTCCCTTCATCACCTGAACAGTGGTTGTCAAGCACCACTAGATCTACCAAGAGTTTTCTACCACCCTTATGGCTGCAAGCATCCTTGTGGGCCAAGCACCTCCAGAGTGCTTCTCCCTCCATCACCCGCGACTCTTGTCTCTGTCTCTTCCTGCCTCCTTTATCTCTGTCTACTGACTGCTTCTTTACGCAGACTCAGAGAGTGCAAGTCACACGAAACAAACCACCTCTTTTCTGGCTTAGACATCCAAGATGGCTTCCGCCACCCTTAGAATAAAATAATGCCTTACCTTGGCTTGCAAGGGTTAGGGTCTTGCCTGGTGTGCCTCCCCAGCCTCCGGGACCGGCAAGCCAGGAAGAGGGCCCTTGCCCGAACCGACCCTGCTGGCACCTTGAGCTCCAACTTCCAGCCTCCAGAACTATGAGAGAGGAAACGTCTGCAGTTTAAACCCCCAGTTGGTGTTTTGTTACAGACTAAGGCGAGCTGCCTGAGTGCGGCTTCAGTACTTCAGCCGGCCCTGGTTTCTATGGAGATTTTGGTGTCTAACATTGATTTGGGATCTTCCCTTCCAGCTTCAAGCTTGCATACATTCTCTAGCCTCTTTTCTTTTTCCTGCTTATGCACCCTCCAACATACATAACTCCCTTGGCTCACACAGCATTCAAGGAAAGTTCTGAGCTCTTGCCAAATCCAAACCCTGCTGTGAGTTTAAGTGGGTCCTTTAAATAACTTTTGAAAGGAAGAATTCAAAAAGACCTCAAGTTGAAGAAAGGGTCTCTAGGTCTATTTTTGGACTGATCTTCCCATCTTTCAAATGCTGTCATCTGCCAAGGAAGCATAATGTAATGACCTGGATGCATTAGTAGCAAGAATATTATCACATTCCCCGACTCTGTGTACACAAACGGGGCGTTAACTTGACTGTGAGTAATGCTAGGAACTATGTAAATAAATTCCCATTAACAGTAGCTTGTTTTTCTTTTTTTTTAATTTAATTTTATTTTTAAACTTTACATAATTGTATTAGTTTTGCCAAATATCAAAATGAATCCGCCTACAGTAGCTTGTTTTTCCTTTTCACTCCCATTTTTGAAATTTGTTCAGTAACTTGTTTTTTTTTTAAAGGTGTATTTAAATACCTCTCTCAAGCCATTAAAAATGAAGTAAGGTTCAAGGCCCACGTTATATGGTGGCTACTGCACTCAGGTAGCTTTTCTACTGTTCATGCCATCCAGGCAAATAACCACAGAATCAGCAAAACTGCTAATAACACGTTCTTCAAACTTAATACAGCATAATGGACCCTCTAACAGCCAATCCCTTTGGGAAAAACAGTGATGTAAATGGTCCCCCACTGATTTCATGAGCAGTCCTATGGTCCGGGGAGGCTTAAAGGTGATTCGTGGAGCAAACATTATTGAAAAGCTTTGGTGTTTTAAACAGTTGGAGCAGGTTAAAGAAAGAAGGCCACCTCCCCACCACCCCCGCCACCGCCAACCTTCTCCAAACCAAAACCAACCCAGGCCACGGGCAGGCACAGTCAACCAAGCTTTTCTGTTTTCCAGGATCAGAGAACCCCTGTCCACAACAGGGACCCGGCATCATTTACTTCCAGGCAGGGCCACCAGGTGCCCAGATGTCTCTAATGAAATGTTTGTCTGACAGGTTTTGCCTTGTCATGATTCTCGTCCTGTCCCGAATTCCTTTGGTAAACATTTGTTGAAGGCCCTCCACATGCCAGGGCTTCCCAGGTGGCATTAAAGAATCTGCCTGCCAGTGCAGGAGATGTAAGAGACACGGGTTCAATCCCTGGGTCCTGACGATTTCCCTGGAGGAGGGCCTGGCAACCCACACCAGTATTCTTGCCTGGAGAATCCCGTGGACAGAGGAGCCTGGTGGGCCGGTCCACAGGGTTGCAAAGAGTCGAACACGTCTGAGAGACAGAGCACACACTCCACCTGCCAGGCACCATGCCGCTCTGCAAACCTCTCAAAGGAGGCTCTGCAAACCTCCCTGAGACACCTTTTTAGAAGTAAAAGAGGATGAGAAGCTGGTGTGCCCAGTGTTCAACCACTTTTGATGGTTTTAAAGAAACTGAAGAATTTTCAGTCTTCAATTCATTAAATATTTGCTGAAGGTCTGACAGCCGTGTATGTGTGCTGCCAAATGCCTACACTATAAGAGAACACTGGTTGCTTTTTTTTTATTTTTATTTTTAAATTTTACATAATTGTATTAGTTTTGCCAAATATCAAAATGAATCCGCCACAGGTATACATGGTTGCTTTTGAGGAGAAGGACTGGTTTTGCTTTTCTACAGCACCTATCACTCTCAGAAACTGTCTGGTGTATTTTTTTTTTTTTTTTTTTTGCTGACTTATTTATTGTCTGTTTCTCCCACTATCACACAAATACTTCCCAACAGCTGTATCTCCAGTAACTAAAATAGTGCTTGGCATATTTTAGATTCTTAATAGTTTCTGCTTTTCCTTTTAAGTGAAAATGAGCTTAGCATTCAGAGATGGGAGTGAGATTTACTTTTACCCGTTTGCCATTTTTTTATGGCTCAAATATTTAACTTTTTACTATGAAAAATTCAAATACATGCACACGTAAATAAATGGCCATATATTCATCATCCCAGACTAATGATCACCTCACGGCCAATTTGTTTCACATATGTCTCCCCTCCCATCCTTCTCCTCCAGGTTAGTTTGAAATAAATCCTAGACATCATTATAATTTTAAACATTTCAACATGTAACTATAACACATTCCATACCTCAACAAATAAACAATTTGTTACTATAAAATATCCAGTGTTCACATCTCCTTAATCAGTGTCATTATTTTTTTGTTATAGGTTGTTTGAATTTTATTTAACAGTGTGCATGTCTTTTTATACAATCAGTTATAGTTGCTCCTTGTTCACAGTCTAGTAGAGGATATCATTTCACCTCTCTGTCCATTCGTTCTTCCATCCATCCTTTCATCCATCCCACTGAGGAAATACATAAGAGTGTGAGTCACTCGGTCGTGTCCGACTCTTTGTGACCCCATGGACTGTAGCCCACCAGGCTCCTCTGTCCATGGGATATCTCAAGCAAGAATACTGGAGTGAGTTGCCATTTCCCTCTCCAAAGTAAATGCATGTTAAGTGACTACTATGTGCCAAACACTGTTCCAGAAGCCCAGGATGCATTTGTGAACAAAAAGACAACCAAAATTGCTGCCCTCCTAAAGCTTTTACTCTAGCTGAGGGAGGCCAGTTTCAGGGATTTTTCCTGGTGGTGCAGTGGCTCAGACTCCACGCTCCCAATGCAGGGGCCCCAGGTTTGATCCCTGGTCCAGGAACTAGATCTCATATACAGTAACCCAGAGTTCAAACGCTGAAAATAAAAAAAAAGATCTCGCATTCTAGGTTGAAGATCTTGTATGTCACAATTGAATAAACAAGTAAATGTTAAAAGAAAACCCCAAACACCTGTACATAAAAAGTTGATCACAGTACAATGTAACATGAATTATAATAGAAGGGAAAGTGTCTTCATAAGATTGACATAAGAGATTCACAGTATGTAGGCCTTATTGTGGCATTTAAAACTTGCAACATTTTGTATTCTGATAAAACTCTGTAGACAGAGAATATTGATTCTTTCTATAAAGAGTTAAGTAAACTAAAACCACATTTTCATAAAAACTTCTTTGCAACTGTGTTGACGGGGCTGTGTTATTACGTATCAAGGCATGATAACTGCCGGCCGGAACATTATTTGCCAGGGTTTGGAGGATCAGACTTGGTTGTTTACCTTACAGAGCTGGGACCAGTCTGACACCAGGTTCTGGCATATGGTCTGCAAACAGCGGACTGGAGTTTATATGAACCAGGCCAGTGGGTATAAACTAATGCTCCTCTAGCAGGTCTCCTTAGAGAGACCCTTTTGTTAGAACACAAACAACATCAGTGAAGGCGCCATCCCTAGATCAAAAAGTGTCAGTTTAGGAAAAGCAGAATTATTGGTCAGATCAGATCAGATGAGATCAGTCGCTCAGTCATGTCCGACTCTTTGCGACCCCATGAATTGCAGCACACCAGGCCTCCCTGGCCATCACCAACTCCCGGAGTTCACTCAGACTCACGTCCATCGAGTCAGTGATGCCATCCAGCCATCTCATCCTCTGTCGTCCCCTTCTCCTCCTGCCCCCAATCCCTCCCAGCATCAGAGTCTTTTCCAATGAGTCAACTCTTCGCATGAGGTGGCCAAAGTACTGGAGTTTCAGCTTTAGCATCATTCCTTCCAAAGAAATCCCAGGACTGATCTCCTTCAGAATGGACTGGTTGGATCTCCTTGCAGTCCAAGGGACTCTCAACAGTCTTCTCCAACACCACAGTTCAAAAGCATCAATTCTTCGGCGCTCAGCCTTCTTCACAGTCCAACTCTCACATCCATACATGACCACAGGAAAAACCATAGCCGTGACTAGACGAACCTTTGTTGGCAAAGTAATGTCTCTGCTTTTGAATATGCTATCTAGGTTGGTCATAACTTTCCTTCCAAGGAGTAAGTGTCTTTTAATTTCATGGCTACAGTCACCATCTGCAGTGGTTTTGGAGCCCAGAAAAATAAAGTCTGACACTGTTTCCACTGTTTCCCCATCTATTTCCCATGAAGTGATGGGACCGGATGCCATGATCTTCGTTTTCTGAATGTTGAGCTTTAAGCCAACTTTTTCACTCTCCTCTTTCACTTTCATCAAGAGGCTTTTTAGTTCCTCTTCACTTTCTGCCATAAGGGTGGTGTCATCTGCATATCTGAGGTTATTGATATTTCTCCCGGCAATCTTGATTCCAGCTTGTGCTTCTTCCAGCCCAGGGTTTCTCATGATGTACTCTGCATATAAGTTAAATAAGCAGGGTGACAATATACAGCCTTGATGAAGTCCTTTTCCTATTTGGAACCAGTCTGTTGTTCCATGTCCAGTTCTAACTGTTGCTTCCTGACCTGCATACAGATTTCTCAAGAGGCAGATCAGGTGGTCTGGTATTCCCATCTCTTTCAGAATTTTCCACAGTTGATTGTGATCCACACAGTCAAAGGCTTTGGCATAGTCAATAAAGCAGAAATAGATGGTTTTCTGGAACTCTCTTGCTTTTTCCATGATCCAGTGGATGTTGGCAATTTGATCTCCGGTTCCTCTGCCTTTTCTAAAACCAGCTTGAACATCAGGAAGTTCACGGTTCACATATTACTGAAGCCTGGCTTGGAGAATTTTGAGCATTACTTTACTAGCATGTGAGATGAGTGCAATTGTGCAGTAGTTTGAGCATTCTTTGGCATCGCCTTTCTTTGGGATTGGAATGAAAACTGACGTTTTCCAGTCCTGTGGCCACTGCTGAGTTTTCCAAATTTGCTGGCATATTGAGTGCAGCACTTTCACAGCATCATCTTTCAGGATTTGGAATAGCTCAACTGGAATTCCATCACCTCCACTAGCTTTGTTTGTAGTGATGCTTTCTAAGGCCCACTTGACTTCACATTCCAGGATGTCTGGCTCTAGGTCAGTGATCACACCATTGTGATTATCTGGGTCATGAAGATCTTTTTTGTACAGTTCTTCCATGTATTCTTGCCACCTCTTCTTAATATCTTCTGCTTCTGTTAGGTCCATACCATTTCTGTCCTTTTTTGAGTGCATCTTTGCATGAAATGTTCCTTTGGTATCTCTGATTTTCTTGAAGAGATCTCTAGTCTTTCCCATTCTGTTTTCCTCTATTTCTTTGCATTGATTGCTGAAGAAGGCTTTCGTATCTCTTCTTGCTATTCTTTGGAACTCTGTATTCAGATGTTTATATCTTTCCTTTTCTCCTTTGCTTTTCACTTCTCTTCTTTTCACAGCTATTTGTAAGGCCTCCCCAGACAGCCATTTTGCTTTTTTGCATTTCTTTTCCATGGGGATGGTCTTGATCCCTGTCTCCGGTACAATGTCATGAACCTCATTCCATAGCTCATCAGGCACTCTATCTATCAGATCTAGGCCCTTAATTCTATTTCTCACTTCCACTGTATAATCATAAGGGATTTGATTTAGGTCATACCTGAATGGTCTAGTGGTTTTCCCTACTTTCTTCAATTTAAGTCTGAATTTGGCAATAAGGAGTTCATGGTCTGAGCCCACAGTCAGCTCCTGGTCTTGTTTTGCTGACTGTATAGAGCTTCTCCATCTTTGGCTGCAAAGAATATAATCAATCTGATTTTGGTGTTGACCATCTGGTGATGTCCATGTATAGAGTCTTCTCTTGTGTTGTTGGAAGAGGGTGTTTGCTATGACCAGTGCATTTTCTTGGCAAAACTCTTTCAGTCTTTGCCCTGCTTCATTCTGTATTCCAAGGCCAAATTTGCCTGTTACTCCAGGTGTTTCTTGACTTCCTACTTTAGCATTCCAGTCCCCTATAATGAAAAGGACATCTTTTTTGGGTGTTAGTTCTAAAAGGTCTTGTAGGTCTTCACAGAACTGTTCAACTTTAGCTTCTTCAGAGTTGGGGCATAGACTTGGATTACTGTAATATTGAATGGTTTGCCTTGGAAAAGGACAGAGATCATTCTGTCGTTTTTGAGATTGCATCCAAGTACAATCCCATGGAGCTATCCCATGTTGAAGGTCAGGAAGGGAGGCGGTGAGGAGATACCCCTCTTCCAAGGTAAGGAGCATTGGCTGCGCTTTGCTGGAGCAGCCGTGAAGAGATACCCCACGCCCAGGGTAAGAGAAACCCAAGTAAGATGGTAGGTGTTGCAAGAGGGCATCAGAGGGCAGACACACTGAAACCATACTCACAGAAAACTAGTCAATCTAATCACACTAGGACCACAGCCTTGTCTAACTCAATGAAACTAAGCCATGCCCATGGGGCAACCCAAGATGGGTGGGTCATGGTGGAGAGATCTGACAGAATGTGGTCCACTGGAGAAGGGAATGGCAAACCTCTTCAGTATTCTTGCCTTGAGAACCCCATGAACAGTATGAAAAGGCAAAATGATAGGATACTGAAAGAGAGACTCCCCAGGTCAGTAGGTGCCCAATATGCTACTGGAGATCAGTGGAGAAATAACTCCAGAAAGAATGAAGGGATGGAGCCAAAGCAAAAAGAATACCCAGCTGTGGATGTGACTGGTGATAGAAGCAAGGTCCGATGCTGTAAAGAGCAATATTGCATAGGAACCTGGAATGTCAGGTCCATGCATCAAGGCACATTGGAAGTGGTCAAACAAGAGATGGCAAGAGTGAATGTTGACATTCTAGAAATCAGCGAACTGAAATGGACTGGAATGGGTGAATTTAACTCAGATGACCATTATATCTACTACTGTGGGCAGGAATCCCTCAGAAGAAATGGAGTAGCCATCATGGTCAACAAAAGAGTCTGAGTTATTGGTAGGTTCTATTAAACCTCAAAGTATTTTTGATTAGTACTGAACCCCACATTGAAATGCAGCATTTTAACTCCTGAACGGAAATGCCAGCAGCATTTGAAAGCAATGTTAAAACAGAAAAGGGCCAAGACAATCTTTTAAAACTCGTTGGATCCTCAAGACAGTAGCTCACCTTGAGCTCTTTGGTTACAAGTGAAATCTGCTTGAAAGAGGATGGGAGGAACTCTTGACAAGATTCTCTAAAGCCTGCGAAGTAGCAGTTCTGCTCTTTATGCGAGTCCCTCAGAACTTCTGCCTCTGAGTGCTGCTCTTTCCTACACAGCAGTCACTTTAGTAGCTCAAAGGTTTAGTAGCTCAAAGTGTTTCTGAAACACCTCCCTTATGTTTGCTTCCAAAGACAGTTAACAGTTATGTAAGAAAACAATCCACTTTCTTTTTTTGTTTGTTTATTGTTAAATGTTTACTTATTTATTTGGCTGCACCGAATCTTAGTTCCACGATCAGGGATGGAACCCGGGCCCCCTGCATTGGGAGCTCAGAGTCTCAGCCACTGGACAACCAGGGAAGTCTCTACACTTGTTGTTGAATAATGAACCAATTTCTATTTTATCCATGACTGGACTGCTAGAGCTCTGAGGGCAGGAATCATAGCTTACACTGTTTTGTTTTCTACACCATCTAGCACAGAAGTGAGCATGTGGCATTATGGAATAGTAGAGGGCTGAGCGGTTGAACTGGAGTAAAGAGACTGGAATTCTAGACCTCTGTCCTGTCTCTGTGCTGCAGAGCTACCTTAGGACACTCCTGTGACACTTGCTGGGCTTCTGGCATGACTTTGGGTCTTAACTTTCTGCGGAGCCTATTAGTTTCCTAGTGCTGCCAGAACAAACTCCCACAGACTAGGGGACTTACAACAGCAGACATGTACTCCCTCATACATGAGGCCAGAAGCTGGACACCTAGAGGGCAGGCCACACTCCATCTCAAGGCTCCAGGGGAGATTTCTTCCAGCCTCTGCAGCTTCTGGTGGCTCTGCTATTCCTTTGGTTTCCAGTCTCTGCGTCTGTCTTCACATGGTCTTTTTCTCTGCATCTCAAATCTCCTCTCTTTCCTTGCATAGAGACACCCAGTCACTTGATTTAGGACCCACCCTAAATCCAGGACGTTCTCATATTGAGATCCTTAACTCTTCAGAGTCCCTTGGACTGCAGGGAGATCCAACCAGTCAATCCTAAAGGAAATCAACCCTGAATATTCTTTGGAAGGACTGATGCTGAACATGAAGCTCCAATACTTTGGCCACCTGATGCAAAGAGCTGACTCATTGAGAAAGACCCTGATGCTGGGAAAGACTTTCAGGATGATTTCATTTCATCTTGAAAATTAATTTGCTATTCTTAGATGTCAGTAAGTCAATTTCCCAAATGTTTCATGTGTAAATTGTCTTATGTTAGCTACTCTCAAGAAAACCTAAGCTTTTAAAAGAATGCTTGGGTGAGAATGAAGTTTGAAATAGTGGAAAAAAATTGATATAACATTTATTTCTTGTGTCTTGTTTGGAAAAGAATGCTTGGCAGCCTTTGAGATCAAATGGAATGGTCATTTAACTGTGTATTAGTTTCATCTAAGTCTACTTCATTTTTATTTGTGTTAGGACCTAGCCTCCTCCTGTACTTGGGGAGGAGGTTTGTGCCACTTCCCCCACATATGGACACCATATTTTCTGAACCCTAAAACTGGAATGTATATATGCCCTGAAGATGTTTTGGCACAAAACATCTGATGTTGGGTCAGAGTATTAAAAACCAAGAATACAATGGGAAATAACTTACATATTTTTCTTAAAGCACATTTTTCTTAAATTGACCTGATAATCCAAGTTTTCTAAGGATGCCTTTTCTCCTCTAAAAATAAATTAACTCAGATGCTCCTTACCGTTCTATTGGATTAACAGGGTGACTTTTACATGAACATCATTCAATTGTGTAATGTGATTAGGGTAAAGTGCAAAAAATATTGAGTGCTGTAATGAATATTGGAATGCATGTAGATTCTTTTCTCTTGGATAGTTACTGTCGTGAAAGTGCAGCTCTGATGCAGAAAGTTCACCATGTCGGTACAACAGTGCCTGTGGGCAGATGCTCAGCTCGTCTTCCACAGGAGAGATAATTAAGAGACAATGGTATAGAGTCGCGTGTTGCAGCCTGTAGAGTGCTCCCAGGTGTTGACCTTGCAGCTTCAAGCGACTTAGAGAACGGCTTGGTTTTCAAAATTACAATTCCTCCCAGGTTCTAGAGGGAGGCTCAGATGAGATTCTTCAGACTTTACTCCATCTCAGAAATGGTAAAATGCCTAGTTTGGGGAAAGTTGCCCTCTCCTTGGAGAGGATACTAGAACTTCAGGGGCTTCAAAAATGCGGGACATATAGGAGACTTGGGAAAGCTGCCAGAAGGAAGCAGTTTTCTATTTCGCACAAATCTTTGCAATAACAGGAAGGTGGAGAGTGAGTGGGAGAAAAACGACAGGGGAAAACCACCGACTGGGAGCATAGTTCGAAAAGGTTAGCATAGACATGGCTGCCTCTTTTTGTGTGGTCCTCATGGTCACATGCTTCTCAATTACATATAACCTTTTAATCAAAATGCTAAGAAGGGGAGCAGTGTGGGTTTGTCAACATTAGAAGTACAGACAGACTTTGGAGATATTACAGGTCTGGATCCAGACGATCCTAACTCAGCGAGTATTGCAATAAAGTGGACCCCATGAATTTTTGATTTTCCAGTGCATCTAAAAGCTATGTTTGCTCTATGCTGTAGCCTGGTAAGTGCACAGCAGCATTATGTCTAAAAAAAAGCAATACACTTAACACTAACTAAAACATACTTTAGTGCTAAAAAATGCTAATTATCCCCTGAGCCTTCATTGAGCCATAATCTTTTTGCAATAGTAACATCAAAGATCACTGATCACAGATCATCATAACAAACAGAACAATAATAAAAATTTAAATATTGCTAGAATTATTGAAATATGACATAGAGACAAGGAATGAGCAAATTCTCATGGAAAAATGGTGCTGATAGAGACCTGGTGGATGTAAAGTTGCCAGAAACCTTCAGTTTTGTAAAAAATGCAATACCTGGGAAGCGGAGTAAAGTGAAGCGCAATCAAACAATGGTGGTGCTCGTGGTAAAGAACCTGCCTGATAATGCAGGAGACATGGGTTTGATCCTTGGGTCGGGAAGATCCTCTAGAGTAGGAAATGGCAACCTGCTCTAGTATTCTTGCCTGGAAAATTCCATGGACAGTGGAGCCTGGCGGGCTGCAGTCCATGGTGTCGCAGAGAATTGGACATGACTGAGCAAACACACACAAGCCTGTATGCTGCTGCTGAAATCCGACAAAAAGAACCCTACTCAAACTTATGGCGATATGGCAACCATGGGAATCTGCTTGCTTGTACAAACTGGGGTGAGATTGAATAGTATTGAAAGAGACCCAAATCTCAATGAACAGAATAATGTCCTATAAAAAAAGTAATCCAGAGAACCAGTACTTTCTGCCCAAGAATATCATCAACCCCCTTCAGCACTGCATTGAATGCAGTCTACGTGTTCACATGTGTGTGTGTCTTAGCAATAACGAAACCAGCCTTTCCTCGTGTGAAGATTGTTTGGGGATCAGTTAAATGGGAATAAATAATGTCTCATGTGTAGAAGCCCCTATGTGTGCTGCCATTTCGAAATATTGATTTCCTTTTATTCCATTCAAAAAGGAGACCCATGAGGCGCAGAGAGAGGAGGGCGCTGTCTCTGTGTGAATACTAATAGGGGAATCAAGGAAACAGAGGCGCATCAAGTTTCATCTTTCGGTTTCCTGGAGGCGCAGACTCTGCAAGTTGTCACCTCGGTGTATTCAGTGCTTTTTGAAGCACTAGACTCCTCCAGAGAGAATGTCAGCCCCAGCCCTGGGCAGTTTTGACAAACAGAGTATATATTGATACATGATAAAGTATGCTAGAAATCACCCCAGCGCTAAGGGCTACTATAGTTTTAATATCATCATTTGAATTAACAAGCATTCTGTGGAGAAATAATGAGCTTTCATTATTCAGAACATCATCCTTACCCGGGGAACTCAGAAACCATTAGCTCTTGAGAACTTAATGAAAAGATGATAAAGAATGTTTTAGATAAAAGTTTGAACGAGCACACTTGATAACCGAGGTAAAATATTAATGTTTGCTTGGATGATGTATTGGGGTGGCTGAGCTGGGCTCAGTGAAGCCACAATGCCAAGTGTGCGATGAGCCTGTGGGGCTACTGGACTAGCCCAAGGCTCGGCGCCGGAGCTGTCATGCCCAGCATCACCTCGCTGACAGCGTGGCCAGGTTTCTTTTAGACCTACAGACAAGAGGGGATTCTGGTGGTTAGGAAAAAGAAGGAATATTGCTAAAGTGTGATCAACAGGTATTGATGGACAGATTCAGAACTGGCTTATCAAGTAATTTTTTTTTATTGGAGTAAAATTGCTTTATAATGCTGTGTTAGTTTCTGCTGTACAACAAGTGAATCAGCTGTATGAATACATATATCCCCTCCCTCGTAGACCTCCCCCCACGCCCCTCATCCCATCCACCTAGGTGGTCACAGAGCACCACGCTGAGCTCCTTGTGCTATTCAGCAGCCTCCCACTAGCCATCTATTTTTTTTTTAGGTCTCTGATGTTTTAAATATAGATAAAATACTAGAGTCTATATGGTCAATATTTTGTTTCTCATGTCTTAGTGTGATTAAAAGACTAGGAAATTTTAGGTTAGCCTTTCAGTTCTGCATTTTAAAATAAATCTGCATTGGGAAGAGGAAGAAAAAAGAAGTGAAAAACAAGCAAAAAAAGGGATTGTATCTTTAACACTTGGACATCAACGTGAATGGTCTCTGAACTGACAGATGGAACTTGATGAATGTAGACATGAAATAAGAATAAAGCTTACAGTTGAGCTCTTGGAAAATGTAGAAGGTAGAATACAAAAAAGTGCCATTCACTTGTTCACTGTACAAAGATCACCCCTGGTAATACTTTTAGCCTTTTTTTTTGCAGGGTTTAGATTATTTACATGGCAGCGACCATGTAGCATATGCAGAATTATGTATGTTGTCATTTTTAGAGACAGTTTCTGGTTATAAAAATAATACAGAATTATCTAAAACTGGAAGATACTGGAGATTATTAAAACTTTTGTCCATGAAGATCACCCTGGAGAGCTTATTAAAAGCACAGTCTCCTGGACCCCACCTCAGAACTACTGAATAAAATATCCAGCGAAGAGGCAGTCTCAGGGGTAGAACTGTCCAGGTTAGACTCTTTTGGTCTCATCACTTAGCAGTACGTTGCCTTGAGCGTATTTTTCCACCTCTTGAAGCTGCAGTTCTCTCATTTATAAGTTAAGGCTAAAAAGAGTACATACCTTAAGGCTGTTATAAGGATTAAATGGCATAATGCCCATAAAACACATAGAATATTGGTCGGCACATAGCGTGAACTCAAATGCTAGCAATTAATATTATTATTAATAGTATTACTGTTGTAACCCTTCTTCTCAGTTACAAGCGGCTCTAATGGACCATTAGAATCGTGATGTGTCCTTAGTCTTTTTTGTCTTATATTTAAGAGTACAGTTAGGATTGTGTTAGTGTGGATAGACTGATTTGCACTCAGTATCCTTTCCAAACTTATTCCAGTGTGTATTCCTGTACATTTCTCCCTTGTAGCTAAGATTCTGAATATGATTTAGGTTCCAGAAAGTAGCTGAATTGGATGCACTCACCTAAGATTCTGAGGGCTTCCCAGGTGGCTCAGTGGTAAAGAGCCTGCTTGCCAATGAAGGAGATGTGGATTCCATCCCTTGGTTGGGAAGATCCTCTGGAAAAGGGCATGGCAACCCACTCCAGTATTCTTGCCTGGAGAATCCCCTGGACAGAGGAGCCTGGTGGGCTGCAGTCCATGGGTTCACAAAGAGTCAGATGTGACTGAGTATACACACACACACACACACACACACACACACACAAGATTTTGAAAGTGGGAGTGAGGAAGATGTCGTATTTCTGCAGCTTAATTTTCCTAGTAAGTGCGGATGAGTGGGAAACTGGCTTTTCTGCTACAGCATCAGCAGGCGTCTTTTAACAAATATTTATTTGGCTGCCTCGGGTCTCAGTTGCAGCACGTGGGATCTTGGTTGCATCACGAGGGCTCTTCCACTGCGGTGTGCAGGCTTAGTTGCTCCGTGGCAGGTGGGATCTTCGTTCCTGGACCAAGGATTGAACCCACATCCCCTGCATTGCAAGGTGGATTCCTAACCACTGGACTACCGGGAAAGTCCTATAGGAGTCTTAATAGCCATTGAAACACAGAGTTGGGGGTGGATGGAGAGTGGGCCCTTTTGCTAGTGGATATCATAACAAGCGTCTTGGCTGGTATGGCGCTGGTGAACTTCAGGAGGTGGTTCCTTCCTCCTTTGGGACCGGCCTCCCTAGTCACCGAAGAGGCCCCTGTGGTGGCTGAGTTTTGTGACTTTGGAAATCATTCCTGAAACCTAACCCAGAGGCTGTTTCCTCACGCTTTCCAGCAGCCCAGGAACCCACTTAAAGCTTATAGTAAACCGGCTTCTGCTAAACCAGCCAGACTGGATTTTGTTCTTTGCAAAGGAAACCTGACAATACATTGAATATACTGTTTCAAAATCATAATTTAGTAAAAGCATTCTCGAGTCTCAGAAGGAAGAGGTAATAGGAATTTGTGTCACGTGAAATACACGATAGGCTAGTTTATTGGTCTTTACTAATCATAAAACCATACTTAAGTTTCTCAATAGATATTTTATTTTTTTCTCATTATATATTTTAAAGATGCAGGAAAAAAATCAATATTCAAGCAACTTGGCAATGAAAATGGCCTTGGTGTTGGTGTTGGTGGTTCTGCTTTTGCGCAGGGCGAAAAAAAGCACTGTTGTATCAGCCATGTGAAAAGTTTGGTCATTGTTGGTAAATGCTGGCACAGGACAGCATTATTTCTTGTTATAAGTGATTATCAAAGAAGTCAAGAATTTAGAGCATGCGGCTTAGAAAGCATTTCTGATGTCGGGAACTTAACAGCTTCAGAAGTAGCAAAGGGAATAGTTGGGTGAAAAACTGCAGAGAAAAGCTCTGTTCTTTGGCTGCAGAAGCAATTTAAAAACAACATTCTTGGGTAATGATTTTTTCCTGCATCTTTAAAATGTATATTGAAAAAGCAAAGTTATGGTTTTGTTTAATTAGCAAAGAACAATAAACTGCCCCATGACAGAGGTTCTTTCTGTTGCCTTCTGTCATCAAATTAACTTGGCAGGGATAAATTCAAGGATCATAGGTGTTTTTGTTTGTTTGTTTGTTGTTTTCATATATCTGTCTCTCAAAATTTTGTAAGCAATGTTTAAGCAAATTACAAAATTGTGTATTCTGGCATTTAGGGCTAAAGGGAAGAAATCTGATGACAGTTTGGTTTTTATTCCATTGCAGATGATGTTTCTGCCTTTATATTTTGTATATACATTTAGAGACTGTAACTAAAAAACAAAACAAATGAAAAGGGTGAAGGCAGTTGGGAGGACTTGGAGAGGTACATTGCATATTGGGAGATGTAGTCCTTATCAGGTGTAGTGCATTCTGGGAAATGGAATCATATATTTCATTGGCCCAGGTAAACTTTGGAGGATGAAGGGTTAGAACAAAGACAAGATGTATCTTTTTATGAAAATGAGAAAACAGAAACATACCAACAAGAGGCTTATGGAAAAATATTATAGAATTAGGGGAAAAATCATCACCTTAAAGACTCAGAGAAATACAGAGTATTACATTCTTTAGTTCAGTTCAGTTGTTCAATTGCATCTGACTCTTTGCGACTCCCGTGAACCACAGCACACCAGGGCTCCCTGTCCATCACCAACTCCCGGAGACTACTCAAACTCATGTCCATTGTGTCGGTGATGCCATCCAACCATCTTATCCTCTGTTGTCCCCTTCTCTCCCACCTTCAATCCTTCCCAGCATCAGGGTCTTTTCCAATGTGTCAGTTCTTTGCATCTGGTGACCAAGTATTGGAGTTTCAGCTTTAGCATTAGTCCTTTCAATGAATATTTAGGACTGATCTCCTTTAGGATGGACTGCTTGGATCTCCTTGCAGTCCAAGGGACTCTCAAGAGTCTTCTCCAATACCACAGTTCAAAAACATCAGTTCTTTGGTGCTCAGCTTTCTTCACAGTCCAACTCTCACATCCATACATGACTACTGGAAAAACCATAGCTTTGACTAGATGGAGCTTTGCTGGTAAAGTAATGTCTCTGCTTTTCAATAAACTGTCTAGGTTGGTCATAGATTTTCTTCCAAGAAGCAAGCATCTTTTAATTTCATGGCTGCAGTCAGTATATGCAGTGATTTTGGAGCCCCCCTCCAAAAAAAAGTCTCTCGCTGTTTCCATTGTTTCCCCATCTATTTGCCATGAAGTGATGGGACCGGATGTCATGATCTTAGTTTTCTGAATGTTGAGTTTTAAGCCAACATTTTCACTCTGCTCTTTCCCTTTCATCAAGAGGCTCTTTGGCTCTTCATTTTCTGCCATAAGGGTGGTGTCATCTGAATATCTGAGGTTGTTGATATTTCTCCTGCCAATCTTGATTCCAGCTTGTACTTCACCCATCCAGTACATCAGTGTTTCTCACGATGTACTCTGCATATAAGTTAAATAAGCAGGGTGACAATTTACAGCCTTGACTGATTTGAAACCAGTCTGTTGTTCCATACCCGGTTCTAACTGTTGCTTCTTGACCTGCATACAGATTTCTCAGGAGGCAGGTCAGGTGGTCTGGTATTCCCATCTCTTTATGAATTTTCCACAATTTGTTTTGATCACACAGTCAAGACTTTGGTACAGTCAATAAAGCAAAAGTAGATATTTCAGCTAACAAAAAAAAAATTTAGAAATGGCTTGGCATTCTTCATAGATACAAACACCATGGCTAGACCTTGCTTCTCAGGTAAGAATATGCAATGGAAGGTCAGGCAGGGCAGTAGTGGTCAGATTCCTGAGATGGAAAATGTGTAACCTACTGATTGCTTATTCTCAAACTGCTCCATTATCCTCACAGTATGTGTTATTTCCTTTCAGATTCTAGGAACCAATTGTCTAGTGATCTTAGATTTCAACATTGTTATAGACTCAATTATGTTCCCCAATATTCATATGATGAAATTCTAACCCCCAGTAGCTCACAATATGACTGGACATAGGTGTCTTTAAAAAGGTCATTTAGGTTCAATGAGGTTACAGGGGAGGATTGTAATGCAGTATGACCAGTATCCTTATAAGAAGAAGAGATTTAGACACACTAAAACCCTAATTTGAAAAGATACGCACACACCAATGTTCATAGCTACACTATTCACAATAACTGAGTCATGGAGGCAACCTAGGTATCCATTGAAAGACAAATGAGTAAAGACGATATGGTGTGTATATATATGTGTATATATATATATATATAAAATGGGATGTATATACCACATCTTCTTTATATATATATATATAGATACACACACAAAATGGAATATTATCCAGTCACAATAGAGAGCAAAACATTGCCATTTGCAGCAAAATGGATGGACCTAGAGAAAATTATAATAAGTGAATTAAGTCAGATAAAAACATTATATGATATCACTTATATGTGGAATCTAAAAAAAATGTTGCAAATGAGTTTATTTATAAAAGAGAAACACATTCACAGACATAGAGAAAAAACTTTTGGTTACCAAAGGGGAAGAATAGCGATGAACAGATAGACACTCCTATAAATAAAATGATAAACAGCAAGGGTTTACTGCATAGCACAGGGAACCATATTCAATATTTTTTAATAACCTATAATGGAAAAGAATTTAAAGCTGTATACCTGAAACTGACACAATATTGTAAACCAACTATAGTTAAAACATAGAAAAAAAATAGAACTGATTTGTAGAGCATCTTAGTTTGTTTAGGCAGCTGTAACAGAATACCATAGTCTAGGTGGCATAAACAACAGAATTGATTTCTCATGGTCCTGGAAGCTGGGAACTCCACAGCCAAGGTACTGGCATGTTTGGTGTCTGGTGAGAGCTGACTTACCGATCACGGAAAGCTGTCTCCTTACTGGAACTTCATGTGGCAGAAAGACAAAGGGAGCTAGCTCTCCAGGGTCTCTTTTAGAAGGGTGCTCATCCCACTCACAAAGGCTCCATCCTCATCACCTACTTACCTCCCAAAAGCCCCACCTCTTAAGACCGTTGTCTTGGGGGTTAGGATTTAACCTGTGAGTTCTGGGAGGACACAAACATTCAGTTTATAGCAGAGGGGTTCTTTTATAAATTCTGGATATGAAGCCGTTCAGTTATATGGGCTTCATCCCAGTCTGCAGTCTCTCTTTTTACTTGTCTTTGATGCAGAGAATTTTTGTTTTCATAATGCTATTTAAGCAGGCTACCAGCAGGGTGCTATAAACTCTGAGCAAAGCCATTTTCTTCACTCAGACAGCTTTTATTTTCTAATATACAAATTGCTAGGTGCCTTTAAAGCAGATGATTTTTTGTCTCAGTTTTTTTTTAACACTTAGATTAAGGTAAACTCTGGCTAACAACTGTGAAAAGTATAATTTATCTATAAGAAATCTACTTGTAAGGATTATATTTGTATATTTAATATAAAACAATAATTTAAAAATTTTAAATTTTATGTTGGAGTATAGTTGTTTTCCCATTGACTCAGCTGTAAAAAGAATCTGTGTGCAATGCAGGAGACACAGGAGATGTGAGTTTGATCCCTGGGTCCGGAAGATCCCCTGGAAAAGGAATGGCAACCCACTCCAGTATTCTTGCCTGGAAAATTCCACCGACAGAGGAAATTCGTGAGCTACAATACATGGGGTTGCAAAGAGTCAGACACGACTGAGCGACTAAGTGCTCACACGCGGTTGATTTACAATGTGTTAGTTTCCGGTGTACAATAAACTGCTTTAGTTATACATATTCATATATCTATTCTTTTTCAGATTTTTATTAATACTCTTGTTGTCCTAGAGGACAACTGCACTTTTTGAGAATTAAATGCTTTTTTTTTTTCTCTAGGACCAGGTACACTTGATTTTTCCACATGATGTCAATAATTATTTATTCATTTGTTTAGCTTATATGTGAATAATACTGAGGACTCATTAGGATCTCAAAGACATTAAGCTTCATGGTATTTTAAAGCAACTCATAATTACTTAGTGAATGTATGTGAACCAGTTGCATTTCATATTTACTTTATGTTAAATCCAGTTGCATATTTAGTCTACTTTGTTTCTTTAATATTAGGCTAAATATAAACAGATGTGTATCTTTCTATTGTTAAGCTTCCTTGCAGAATACATTTTCAATTAAGTTACCCAAATTGTGATTGTCAGATGGACTTTGCCATGGCTCAGAAGGAAGTTTATTCATATTATAAAAAGCAAATGATAAGATTATCAACAAAGAAATTTTTTTATTCTCAAAAAAGCAAAACTCAGAAACCCAAACCATAATATTGTAAATCACTGACAGATTTTACAAAGTTAATTTTATTTCTAAAAGTTTGCTATTACTTTAATAACAATAATCTTTCCCTACTAACCCATTTTTTAAAAAGTTCATGTGAAAAATGCAAAGTGTTTCAAAGTCTATTTGAAAACCCTTCATTAAGATTTTTCTTGGCACCAGGGCATACTAAGAGGCCGCTTCTACATGTAGATTTTATCTCTGTGTAGACTTGTAGCTTTGTGGGAAAGTTTTCAGTTCAAAACTGGTTTCTAATATCCTTAAAGTATATAAATTGATATCATGTTTCAAATAAAATATAAGTTGTTGAAAGAATTTATGCATTCTTTTGGCTTGGACAAATGTTTATTTACTGGAGAAGATATAGGAGGAGAGGTGTCTTTTTAGGTATATGGCCTCTCTGCTATGGACCACGTGTTTTGGCGGATATGATCGTGGTGAGGGTGATGGGGGCACAGAGTTTAAGATCTAAAGAGAACAAAGGATGGAGCACGTCAGGACAGAGAGAGAAAAATAAGCAGATTGGTTTGAAGTCGGACAGATTTGAGGTGTTGAGGGAAAATGGCGGTTTCTACTCTCCAAAATTCCATCTGGGTGGTTTCCTATGTGTCTGCAATAAAACTCTTGCACAATAAATGAAGAAAAATATATAAACGTTTAAATTTATTGGGTGTAAAGCTCTTAAAGAGAGGCTGCTCACCAAGAGTATAAGCCTGCCTGGGTTTGACGGGGTAGACCCTGGCTAAAAGGCTGTGAGTCTGCTGTTCCTTTCCCTGCACTAGGCACTGTGTTTTCTTCCTTGATGACAATCCCTTGGGACGTGGATCACCACCAGCAAGGAGCAGAAATTTACCTGCCTGGACAAGGAAGGAAAGGATGTACTAGAACCTGAACATCAATTTCACTCCATGAGAACCGCTATCCACTGGAAATGGGAGTGATAGAACATAGCAGACAAATGGGAATGACTCTCACATAAACACTCTTGTCAATGCTGGTTGCTAACAGATGCGTTTAGGTAAATGCTGTTACCTCAAGAAGTGTTATCTTCTGGGGATCCTTATCATAATTTTATTTTAAATCCGAACAGCTGTTGTTTAACTACCACAGACCACAATTTATCTACAGCTCGGGGCCATAAAGTTAGCTTTAATGCACTCTGCTTCTTTTTCCCCCTTGTATTTGATTTAATTTCCATGCATCTGACACTCACATGCTATATACTATTTGCATATTTCAATATGTACTTTTGCAGATCCCATAAGTACTCAGGTGCTAAAAGAGGAAGAATAAATAAAAATGGAAGTTCCCAGTGACAAATTATATATAAAAAAAGGAAGAACAGCGCTCAGAGTTCACTTACATGTAAAATATTCTGAACAATAATAGCTCCTTGAGGACAACAAAGCAGGTTTTTCTGAGGGTGGTTGGTTTATGGTGACTGCAGACAAAAACGGATGTTTTTGTTGGCGGTGAAACACAGCACACTTATCTGAACTGAGCCCTAGGGTTTACCATACAGTAACGGAGAGAGAACTTTAGCTTTATTTAAGAAATCAACAAATGTGGCCACTTCCATAAGCCCAAATCTTTCTAAAATAAATATTCATCATTTTTCATTCATGAGATTATGAAAAATGAGGTTGCAGTTTCAAACAAAAGAAAACTCTGGGATAGATAGAAAAAGAGTATAGTCACTCTTGGGGAAACTTCAAAGAATAGGGCCCCCACTGGGTTACGGCACCATATTTAGTGAAGGAGCTTGGTGACACAGGGCATGAGCTAACCCAGGGCTTGGGCAGCTGCTGGATGGAAAATCAATTTTGGTCAGGGTTAGATGGGCCCAAGACAGTTCTTTGGTCTTTAGTACAGCATCTGAGAACTTCCAAGCAGAGGACAGAGGACCCAAAAAGTGTTTTCTTCTCTCATGCTTTCAGCGTGGTTTGCAGACTCCTGCAAGTCTCAGAACCCCAGCCTCCATCTCTCCTTCCATTTTCTGGGGTTCCAGTCATATGTTGGCAGGTGTGCTTGGCTTTCAGACCTATTTCAGGTGGCCTTTAAGCTCCAGTCCTTTTTGAATCCTTGCTTCTTAGAATCTAGTTTCAAAAGGAAGTGAGATATGACCCCTGCTGCCACAGAATGAGGCAGGCTCTGGAGCTCAGTGACTCTGGGGCTTATTAATTTGACAGCCAGTTTTGTGGCAGCAGGCAGTTGCTTGCAAAATGGTGACTTCACAGATGCCATAACACACATCGGGTCCTCCCTGGTGGCTCAGACAGTAAAGAATGCCTGCAATGGAGAAGACCTGGGTTCTATCCCTGGGTTGGGAAGATCCCCCTGGAGAAAGGAATGGCTATCCCCTCCAGTATTCTTGCCCGGAAAATGCCACTCACAGAAGAGCCTGATGTGCTACAGTCCACGGGGCCACAAAGAGTCAAACACAACTGAGTGACAACACACACACACACCAGTAAAATCAGCAAGTGCAAGGAAAGTACCCTCACTGGAATGATGAACAATACGAAAAATATAGTCACACACCTGTCCTAGAGGTGTAACTGAAAAGTGGAATCAGTGTATGTTTTATTTCTGAACCATTATTGCTTATGGAAGTGGAAACAGTCTAAAAATACAAGCAAAGGGATAAGGAGAAGGTGGGAAGGATTTGCAGGGCCTAATTTGGGAATGTGATAGTTGTTCCTGAGAAGGAAAGCTATGACCAATCTAGACAGCATATTTAAAAGCAGAGATATTACTTTGCTGACAAAGGTCCATTTAGTCAAAGCTATGGTTTTTCCAGTAGTCATGTATGGATGTGAGAGTTGGACCATAAAGAAGGCTGAGCACCGAAGAATTGATGCTTTTGAACTGTGGCATTGGAGAAGACTTTTGAGAGTCCCTTGGACTGCAAGGAGATCAAACCGGTCAATCCCAAAGGAAATCAGTCCTGAATTTTCATTGGAAGGACTGATGCTGAAGTTGAAACTCCAATACTTTGGCCACCTGCTATGAAGAGCCAACTCATTGGAAAAGTCTCTGATGCTGGGAAAGATTGAAGGCAGGAGGAGAAGGGGACGACAGAGGATGAGATGGTTGGATAGCACCACTGACTCATTGGACATGAATTTGAGTGAACTCCGGGAGATGGTGGAGGACAGAGGAGCCTGGCGTGCTGCAGTCCACGCCAGCTCTTGGGGTCACCAAGAGCTGGACAACAAATTGTGTCACTATTATAAGGTCTGTCTGCTGAGAACACTTTCACCTTCAATTTTTTGTTGCTGTGCTTCCAATAGAACATAGGGTTGGATATCATTGCAGAAGGGACTAAATATTTTTAAGGAAAATGGTTTGGTACCCCAAATTTCATGGGAAACTTTGATCCTGTGAAAATTCTAAGTTTATTTATGAATCAAAGAGAGGGAGATAAATGACAGTAATCACCACTTGGCAATTCTGTGGCAACTTTCATCTGAAGGTTTCAGAGAATCTGACAGAGCTTAACTAAGGAAGCCTCACAATGCCCCAGACTTCCCTGGCTCAGCAGTAAAGAATCCTCCTGAAATGCAAGAGCCACTGGAGACATGGGTTTGATCCCTGGGTCAGGAAGATCCCCTGGAGGAGGGCATGGCAAGCCACTCCAGTATTCTGGCCCAGAGAATCCCATGGACAGAGGAGCCTGGTGGGCTATAGTCCATGGAGTCGCAAAGAGTCAGACACGACTGAACGATAGCTCGCACGCATGGACATTGGGGAGAATATGATAAATTTGGCTTGAGATAAAAAAACAAGCCCTTGAAAATGAACCTCTTGGAGAGGTGAAGTGATCTCCTGATGCACTTGGACTTGATTCTGTGGTACAATGAAAATCACATGTCAAGAAAAGTCTAAAGGATTGAGACAAAAATTCAGGATCATCTTATTAAGTATGAAGTAAGGTGAATGTGACACTTTCATGCGTTGGAGAAGGAAATGGCAACCCACTCCAGTGTTCTTGCCTGGAGAATCCCAGGGATGGGGGAGCCTCGTGGGCTGCTGTCTATGGGGTTGCATAGAGTTGGACACGACTGAAGTGAATTAGCAACAAGGTGAAAGTGAAAGTCTCTCGGTCGTGTCCAGCTCTTTGCGACCCCATGGACTATACAGTCCTTGGAATTCTCTAGGCCAGAATACTGGAGTGGGTAGCCTTTCCCTTCTCCAGCAGATCTTCCCAACCCAGGAATCAAACTGGGGTCTCCTGCATTGCAGGCAGATTCTTTAGCAACTGAGCTATCAGGGAAGCCTAAGTTTGAGTGGTCATAATCACCACCCTGGTTTCATTTGGCTGCTTAACGGCATGTGAGAGTTGGACCATAAAGAAGGCTGAGCACGAAATTGGTGCTTTCAAACTGTGGTGCTGGAGAAGACTCTTGAGAGTCTCTTGGACTCCAAGGAGATCAAACTAGTCAATCCTAAAAGAAATCAACTCTGAATATTCATTAGAGGGACTGATGGTAAAGCTGAAGCTCCAATACTTTGGCCACCTGATGTGAAGAGATGATTCATTGGAAAAGACCCTGAGGCTGGGACAGATTGATGGCAGGAGGAAAAGGAGATGACAGAGGATGAGATGGTTGGATGGCATCACCGACTCAATGGACATGAGTTTGAGCCAACTTTGGGAGATGGTGAGGACAGGGATGCCTAGAATGCTGCAGTCCATGGGGTTGGAAAGAGTCCGACACGACTGAGTGACTGAACAACAACAATACTTAAGGGCCTCCTTAAGGGATTCATAAAGAATCTGCCTGCAATGCAGGAGACCCAGGTTCGATCCCTGTTTCAGGAAGATCCCCTGGAGAAGAAAAAGGCAACCCACTCCAGTATTCTTGCCTGGAAAATTCCATGCACAGAGGAGCCTGGTGGGATATAGTCACGGGGTCACAAAGAGTCAGACACAACTGAGGAACTACCACTTTTTCCCCCCACATCACATACTTAAGAAAAAGAATAAGAAGCCTAAATTAGGATTGATAAAAACTGGATTGTTTCCATATATTTAAGTCCTAAAAAATCTTATTATATATTACAATTCATTCAGGTGGGCAGAGGTAATCTTTAAAGGCTGAAAGTTTACAATCTGTAGGTCTTATCAAAGTTTAGGTCTTAATTTTTAAACTCAGTGAGTACATAAATGAAATATATACACATAAGCTTTTCCTATTTAAGGAGAACTGTCCTGTGTGTTTTTTCACAATTTGAACTTGGCTGGGCAAACGTAACAGGAAAGAAGATATCCCTACATCTGCTGAGCAGAGGCATAGTTCAGGTTTGATCTACACACTGTCCCTTTAAGATGATCCTCCTTCTAAAGAGTATGTCATCACCAGGAAAAACTAGAATAATTTTTGTTCCCACTGCAATTTTTCAGGTTTTGCTTCACAGAGTCAAGTTTTCATGATACTTGTTTTCCGTTCCAAGAAACTAAACTTATAATTAAAATAGCTGTCATATGATCCATGGACGCTTGGACTCACCTACCAGGGAAGAGGGAAGGAGTGAGAGAGAGAGAAACAGACAGACCTTAGAATGCCTTCCTGCCCATTCTTCAGTTTAGAGGTCGACAAGATGACTTTATTAAAAGAAAGAGCATTCACTTGCTGTCTTTCATATGCCCAGTTCTTTCATCTTCAACAAAACTCCATCTATTATTATTCTCAATTTATAGAAGAGGAAATTGAGGCTCACAGAGGTCCAGAACCTGCCTCCAGCCGGAAAGTTATAATGACAACATTTCACCCACAAATTTTAACCACAACTGCATGAATTCCTTTCTGTCTTGGTTTCATAAAATGGTACATTTTCTTTTTAGAAGCAGAGGTGGAAAAAAAATATGCCACCTAATTAGCTTCACAAATGGTGACCCTGTTGTTTTCCACGTATTTTGGGGGTAGATCTGATCTATATTTATTCAGTCCTGAGTCTGGCAGAACTAATGACCGGATGTGACCTCATTCAGCCTCTCGCCAGTATGTGACTGATAGGCACATGCCAAGGTTGGAGACTTGAAAATGAAAGGGCAGATGGGAAGACAGGAGGGGAAAAGTCACCTTACATCTTTCTTTAAAATGCTTTCATAAAAATATGTTCCTTTAAATTATTTTTTCATAATGAGAACGTAAGCTTTATCCTAAGACCAACTGCTGAGGTCGTAATGTAAACTGGAAAGATATTTGACACCTTGACTGCAGCTTGGGGGTGATTCTGAAGTAGAGGACTTGGCTAAGCCACACCCAGATCCCGGACCTACAGAACCTGTGGGACAATAAATGATGACGGCTCAAGCCACTAGGGCTTCCCTGGGGGCTCAGTGGGGAGGATTCCTCCCGCAATGCAGGAGACTCAGTTTTGATCCCTGGGTCAGGAAGATTCCCTGGAGAAGCAAATGGCAACCCACTCTAGTATTCATGCCTGGGAAATCCCATCGACAGAGGAGCCTGGTGGGCTACAGTTCCTGGAGTCATAAAAGAGTTGGACACGACTTAGGGACTGAACAACAACAAATCCACAAAGTTTAGAGGTAACACGTCACACAGCAGTAGATAACCAATAGGCACGGTAGTTGGCTTTTCCTTCTGGCAGGACCACTTGCCTTGAAGAACTGTTCTCGTTGTTGGTCTTGCTTGAGATCTGTAGCCAAGGGCATTCTCTCCCAAGGGCTTGACCTTCTTTGCATTTGGCATCTCATCCTGATACATTGGGAGTTAGTATTTAAAGAAACCATTTAGAGCTGTATTACAACTGTACATGATTTATTGAAGAAGCAGTTTAAAGTTGCTTTTCTACTTATTGATTTTGGGTAACTTCCTCCCTAACATTCTAAAGGAGATCAGCCCTGGGATTTCTTTGGAAGGAATGATGCTAAAGCTGAAACTCCAGTACTTTGGCCACCTCATGCGAAGAGTTGACTCATTGGAAAAGACTCTGATGCTGGGAGGGATTGCGGGCAGGAGGATAAGGGGACGACAGAGCATGAGATGGCTGGATGGCATCACTGACTCGATGGACGTGAGTCTGAGTGAACTCCTAAGTGATGGACAGGGAGGCCTGGCGTGCTGCAATTCATGGGGTCGCAAAGAGTCGGACACGACTGAGCGACTGAAGGGAACATTATAAAGACACGAGTACAGGTTTGACCTGTACACGTCATTTTCTATACACCTCCAGAGGCTCCTGCGGTAGTCCCCTGGGATGATAATAGGTGAGAAACTTAATGCACTCTTGCCTGGTGAGTTAGTAAAAGCATCAAACCAGCTTTATGCTGGTTCCCTGATCCAGCATCCATCTTCCACATTTCCAGTGTTATATATTTAGCCCAGGAGGTGGTGTGTGTGGGCTCTAACAGCTGACTGTCTGTGTTTTCACCCTAGCTCTATTTAGTTCTGTGGGACCCTAGGAAAATTACACTTCCCAAATCTTATTTCCCTAACCTCTAAATGATATATAGTATTGAGAACTAATCTTGATAGTATTGTGAAGCTGATGAAATAAAATAATTCATGCTAGGTATTTAACACAGTACCTACCAGATAGTAAGCCCTTAATAAATGCTGAATATATGAAACATATATTTATTGAAGTGAAAGTGAAAGCCACTCAGTCGTGTCCCACTTTTTGCAACCCCATGGACTATACACAGTCCATGGAATTCCCTAGGCCAGAATACTGGAGTGGGAAGCCTATCCCTTCTCCAGCAGATCTTCCTGACCCAAGAATCAAACCAAGGTCTCCTGCATTGCAGGCGGATTCTTTACTAGCTGAGCTACCCGGGAGGCATATTAATTGCCTGACATTGTGCTAGGTTATGAGGATGCTAATGTGAGTATAATTTGGTTCCTTTTCTCACAGAAATCACAGTCTTTGAAGTGAAATAGTAGTGAATATTTATATAACATTGCTGATTACAAACATCATCATGTACCTGACTTAAATGGTCTTGATAAATTTTCCTATTTGGTATCATTCCTGAATTTCTGGCTTCATGTCTAGTATCAGTTATTCTAAAATTAGATGACTTCTTATATCCCTAGTTTCTCCCAGAGGCCAGCCAAATGAAAACTGCCAATCTGACCTCACTTCTGGAATCTGGTCAGGTTATTCTCTAACACGTCTATCTATTTTACAAAATTGTGAGGACGAAGCTTTGGGTTGTAGGCGGCGGTGGTGGTGGTTTAGTTGCTCAGTCACATTCAACTCTTTTTGACCGCATGGGCTGTAGCCCGCCAGGCTCCTCTGTTCATGGGATTTCCCAGGCAAGAAGACCGGAGCAGGTTTCCATTTCCTGCTCCAGGGGATCTTCCGGACCCAGACATTGGACCCATGTCTCCTGCCTTGCAGGCAGATTCTTTTCCACTGAGCTACCAGGGAAGGTTAGGGGGAGCATTTAAATAAAGCAGTCAGGGAGCATGAAGGAAACTGCTACTGCTGTTACCTGTTCTGACCTTTGACTGGCCAGAGTCAGTAGTTCAACTTCTGCAGCCCTCTCCATTCGGCTACAATTCTGGCCCCAAACCTGGATCCCGGATCAGTCCCTGGAGGGTCATCTGATAACCGTGTCCTTGCTCCTTATCACATCTCCCCACATCTGAATATTAGGGAAAAGGAGTAGAATGGAAAGGCAAGCAGAAGGTTGGTGAGACACAGGCAGAGATAAGATCCAGTTATCATGGAGAGGTGGGTAGTCAAGTGATTATCCACTGCAACTTTTATCAAGAATCGTGGGGAGAGATTGGCCTGAGTGCTAAGGGAGCTGGCTTTGGCATAAATAACAAAACCACCAGGGAAACCCCTTCCCTATACACCCATTCAGTCTGCCTGGCAGATACATTTTCTAAAATAAAACCATTTGGACCACCATCCTGCCAAAACCCCAAAATATAAACAATGTTCCCCTCTGTTTAGGGCACATAGCAGAACTATTCAGACCAAACAAATAAATAAACAACAAACCAAACAAAGCAAACCCCCCAATCATGCCCAGTTCTATTGGGCAGGCATAGCTGAGAGCTTTAAGCAAAAAACAGGAGTGAGCTGGTGAAATTTCTAGGAGGTCCTGGCCAAAGAAGGGAGAGCAGACAGCCGTGGCTCACTTCACTGGTGTTCATCTGTGATGCCTTTGGTGTTGTCGAACATATTTCATTAGTGTTTTTCCCTTATTAAATATGAAAATCATGTCAAAGGTAAGTGTCAGGGGGCTGTAAAATTACCCTTCTTATCTTCTGTACATTTATCAGGTGATAAATGGAAAGACACTGCTGCCAAAATAACTGAATGAATAATTTATAAATGACTGATGCATCTTGTATGTTGTTTCGGGCACAAAGCAGTAGGGCATCAATAATCAAAAGAAGGTGGATTAATTTAGCAGAATTTTGCTGTTGATATTTTTATCTAAAGGCTGCAGTCTAGGCTTCTGGGACCAGAGAAACTTCTTTCTGTTGTTTTAGTCCTTTAGCAATTTGAGGGTAGAAAGGCAGAAAAGGAGGGTACCCCACTTCTTACCCCAGAGCTCCCTCTCTGATAATAAGTGCTGCTAATATTGATGTAATGAGATTTGATCTATTCATGCCCTCTCCCTTCATGGATTGGCTTACAATACTTAGACCAGGAACGTTTAAAAAACAAAAAATCTTAATCTAGATGTAAAAGGGGACTCCACATCAATTTTAACCTTTCCTAGAGGACTTCCCTGGTGGCTCAGATGGTAAAGACTCTGCCTGCAGTGCAGATGCAGGAGACCCAGGTTTGATCCTCGGGTAGGGAAGATCCCTGAAGAAGGGAATGGCTACTTACTGCAGTTTCTGGGGAAGAGAATGGTTACACACCCAGGTATTCTTGCCTGGAGAATCCCATGGACAGAGGAGCCGGTGGACTACAGTCCATGGGGCTGCAGAGTCAGACATGAGTGAGTGACCTTCAGAAATCATTTTATTCCCCTTAATTCACATTAAAGCAGTGTTATCTTGGAAATGTTAGTCTCTTTAGCCAAATCTTCTTAAATGTATTTACAGTTCTATGACATTGCGATCTTGGTCACCCTCAAAGCCCATCTAAGAGTGTGGAGAAAAAGGAACCCTCTTACACTGTTGGGGGGAATGCAAACTACTACAGCTACTATGGAGAACAGTGTGGAGATTCCTTAAAATCCTGGAAATAGAACTGCCATAAGACCCAGCAATCCCACTGCTGGGCATACACACCGAGGAAACCAGAATTGAAAGAGACGTGTGTACACCAATGTTCATCGCAGCACTGTTTACAATAGCCAGGACGTGGAAGCAACCTAGATGTCCATCAGCAGATGAATGGATAAGAAAGCTGTGGTACATATACACAATGGAGCATTACTCAGCCATTAAAAGAATACATTTGAATCGGTTCTAATGAGGTGGATGAAACTGGAGCCTATTATACAGAGTGAAGTAAGCCAGAAAGAAAAACACCAATACAGTATAATAATAACACATATATATGGAATTTAAACAGATGGTAACGATAACTCTATATGCAAAACAGCAAAAGAGACACAGATACAAAGAACAGACTTTTGGACTCTGTGGGAGAAGGCAAGGGTGGGATGATTTGAGAGAATAGCATTGAAACATGTATATTATCATATGTGAAATACAGATCACCAGTCCACGTTTGATGCATGAGACAGAGTGCTCTGGGCCGGTGCACTGGGATGACCCTGAGGGATGGGATGGGAGGGAGATGGGAGGGAGGGTCAGGATGGGGAACACGTGTATACCCATGGCTGATTCATGTGAATGTATAGCAAAAATGACCACAATATTGTAAAGTAATTAGCCTCCAATTAAAATAAAAAAGAGAGAAAAAAAAGAATAAAGGCCCTCTTAAGGCACTGGTAGATGGTGATGGACAGGGAGGCCTGGCCTGCTGCGATTCATGGGGTCGCAAAGAGTCGGACACCACTGAGAGACTGGACGACTGACTGACTGACTGACTGAAGGCACTGGTAAGAGACAGAGCAGAACTCGATTCTATTGGGTTCAGGGACAGCGCCCACCAACCCCCAACCAGAGAGAATGCCTGGGAGCCAAGGGCTCAACCCAGATTCTTCTTGAAAAAGGCAAAATGCAGGCAGACCAACATTCTGCCGAGAAAATTTGCTGTCTTTGGCAGTTTCCACTTGGAACTCCTTTCCCCTGAAGGTTGAGCAGACAGGGTTTATACTCACAGGGGAAAGGGTCTTGCAATTAACATCATGATTTATTCCGACATATGACTCTTGAAGAGGGGCTACTTTACGATTTTTTTTTTTTTTTTTTAAAGATTCCACCCTGTGGCTTTCCCCACCTGGCCCAGGGGTCTGTTTTATTTATTTATTTATTTTTGTCAGCCCATTGTCAGAATGGCCTTGCCTCGTCTCCAGGCCCCACTGCCCGTTAACAAGAGCCGCTTCCACGGAACCGGAGGTCCATCCCAGCACGGCAATTGGGCTGGGCTGGCTCTCCCGGCCGGTTCCTGCCCGGCTCCGTCCCCTCGGCGAGGGGGAGACCCCAGCCCTCCGGGGGGCTCCCCAGCGTCCGCCGTGGCCGCCTGCCCCAGGGTCCTCGGACCGCGAAGGCTGATGGAGACGGAGGCTCGGCGGTGGGCGGAGGACAGCGACGCAGTCCCCCCGGCGCGGAGCTGAGTCCCGGAACTGGGCCGGACCCCGCGGCTCCGCAGACACGCCGCAGAAGGCGCGGGGTGTCTTACTTGGGCCTTTATTACCCGGAGAGGAATGCGGAGAGAGAGAGGCTTGATGATGAAGTACTGGACTAATTCGTGTGGTCCAGCTGGCTGAGCCAGAGGGGCTGGCTGCCGACGGAGGCCCGGGCGCTGGAGAGCTCACTGCTGGCCGGTTTCCCTTGGCACCTGGAAAGCCGAAACAAAGGCGTGCAGAGATCAAAAGAGCGCAGAGGCATCAATAATGAAGAAGGAGGGAGCCCCGGGGAGGAGCAGCGGGTATGCGGGTGGGCGCCGCACTCCTTCGCAACAAAGTTGTATTTTGCTCATTTCATTTCCGAAGGAATCCTTTTTCTGGAACTTCACTTTCTAAATCGAAATCACATTCTAAATTCTAAATCTAACCAGGCTTTTGATTATCACTGACACCAGGTTATTTACTTTTTTCCCCTCTTCCTTTTTAAACTTGCGCATTTGCCAGTGAATTCTGGCAAAACAAAAAGAGACAGCTTCCCTTTTACACACACAGGAAGCGCTTCTGGTCCAAAAGCTTTGTGACTAGGAAGCTAATGTGACAGGAAGATACCTTTCTCTCAGGCTGCATAGAGGCCACCCGCCTGCTCGATGTTCCCATCCTTCCGTACCTGCTAGTGGCCCAGCTAAGTTCCTCCTCTGTTCGCCATCTCCTGCGATAAATAATGGATCTTGCGTATTCAAATGTGCTTAAACACTTCGAGGACCATCTGCTTACCAATGCAATAAATAAAACGCTGGGATGACTGCCTTTAGCACTGGATGGATTGTAATTATCTTTCAAAAATAGACCCAGCATTCATCCTGAGTTTTAAGGGCTAATTCTAATAGCCTGTGTGTACTCAGGATAAAAGGGGGTGAGCTTGACAGCCTTTGGACTTCCCTGGCTGAGACGGTAAAAGCATCTGCCTACAATGCTGGAGACCCGGGTTTGATCCCTGGGTTGGGAAGATCCCGTGGAGAAAGAAATGGCAACCCACTCCAGTTTTCTTGCCTGGAAAATCCCATGGACGAAGAAGCCTGGTAGGCTACAGTCTGTGGGGTCACAAAAAATCAGACACGACTGAGTGACTTTCACTTTCACTTTGACAGCCTTTGACTGTGTGGATGACAACAAACTGTGGAAAATTCTTCAAGAGATGGGACTACCAGACCACTTTACCTGCCTCCTGAGAAATCTCTAGGCAGGTCAAGAAGAAATAATTACAACCAGACATGGAATGTCGGTTCCAAATTGGGGAAGGAGTACTTCAAGGCTGTATATTGTCACCCTGCTTATTTAACTTATATGCAGAATACATCATGCGAAATACCAGGCTGGATGAGGCACAAGCTAGAATCATAATTGCAGGAAGAAATATCAATAACCTCAGATATGCAGATGACTCCACCCTTATGGCAGGAAGTGAAGAGGAACTGAAGAATCCCTTGATGAAAGTGAAAGAGGAGAGTGAAAAAGTTGGCTTAAAGTTCAACATTCAGAAAACTAAGATGATGACATCTGGTCCCATCACTTCATGGCAAATAGATGGGGAAACAATGGAAACAGTGACACACTTTATTTTTTGGGCTCCGAAATCACTGCAGATGGTGACTGCAGCCATGAAATTAAAAGACGCTTGCTCTTTGGAAGAAAAGCTATGACAAGGCTGCACAGCATACTAAAAAGCAGAGACATTACTTTATCAAGAAAAAAGGTCTGTATAGTCTAAGTTATGGTTTTTCCAGTAGTCATGTATGGATGTGAGAGTTAGACCATAAAGAAAGCTGAGTGCTAAAGAACAGATGCTTTTGAACTGTGATGCTGGAGAAGACTTTTGAGAGCCCCTTGGACTGCAAGGAGATCCAACTAGTCCGTCCTAAAGGAAATCAGCCCTGAATATTCATTGGAAGGACTGATGCTGAAGCTGAAATTCCAATACTTTGGCCACCTCTTGCGAAGAACTGACTCATTGGAAAAGACCCTGATGCTGGGAAAAATTGAAGGCAGGAGGAGAAGGGGACGATAGAGGGTGAGATGGTTGGATGGCATCACCGACTCGATGGGCATGAGTTTGAGCAAGCTCTGGGAGTTGGTGATGGACAGGGAGGCCTAGCATGCTGCAGTCCACTGGGGTGCAAACACTCAGACACGACTGAGCTGAACTGAACTGAACTTGACAGCCAGAAATAATGCGACAGATGAGCTGGGTTGGAAGAGTAGGCAGATGAGGGAAATGGGAGGTAGTGCTACCAAATGTGAGCTTGATTTATAGACCAGTCAAATCAAAGGTTTATTCCTAACAAGCAGGGGCAAAGTCAAAGTTTCTAATAGTTAGTCTTTACCTGAAACTAACAAAGTCTGGTTTTAGAAACTACACGAAGGTATGAGGGCAGCTCCCTACACTTCCCTCTGTTTTCTCCTCTGAACTGTTTTCATTCCACTTCCCTCTGGGAGCCCTCATGCTTCCCTCTGGGAGCCTTCAAGGAAAAGGAGCCCTATTTTTCCTTTGCCCTCAGCAGAAACTCTCTTTTAATCTTACTAAAGTGTGAATGACTACGTGAACTTCAAGAACTAAGTCTTTCTCTTGTCTTTGGTCTATTTGTATTGAAATAATCAAATTGTTTTGAAGGATGAAGCTATGGGTTTTGGGGCATTAAACTTTAGGGCAGAGATATTTTGTGTGTGGCTAAAGACCCTTCATTTTCCCCCCAAACATCACATAGGTTAGGCAGACAGACACCTGTATCCTCCACACGTTGGGACCAATTCATATGCCATCATCCCTGAAATTCAATGATTGGCAGATATTTTAAAGAACTGAGCACGTGGTAATTATATTGAATATTTTTATTTCCCTATTTTGCCATGAGAAAGAAATAGCAAGAGAAAATATTCATTTTGATTTTTTAAACCTTTGCTATTGTTTAGTCACTAAGTTATATCTGACTCTTTGTGACCCTATAGACTGTACAGCCAGCCAGGCTCCTCTGTCCAAGGGATTTTTCTAGGCAAGAATACTGGAGTGGTTGCCATTTCCGTCTCTATACTCAGTGCCGGGCTCTGTAACTTATTCTATATATTGCTTTAACTCAATTGAATTATCACATAGTTAATGATTGTGGGTATACTACCCTTATGTAAGGCTGATGTTTCTAATGCCGCTCAAGTAAATTCAGGAAAATGATTCATCTGGTGGTAACCTTAAAGGGTTAATGGAACTTGTCTGCAAGATGTATCATCCATTCTTTATATAATGCTTCTGTGCAATCCATCCCTCTATTATACGCTTCCAGTCACCAAATAATAGTTTGCCCATATTTATAATGAGCCAGTTTAGATGGAGACAGTTCTAAACTTAACCCTTACCTGTGGACCAAGTTAGATCCAGTGAGATAAAATGCTTTGTTAGGAGTTTTCACAGGTTAGTGTTAAGCCAGCATTTCTGACTGTCACATCAAAGCAGCAACTGGCCGCCCTGAAGAATGCTTTGAACAAGTACAGATTGTATCCTCCGTGGCAGTTGCAGAATCTTACCCTTTGTTCTGTGACCTCTTTTAGAATACGAGCCCAGGGAATATTGGTTAAGAAAAGTAGTACGGAGCCCGTCCGCTCAGATACTGTTTGCTGGGAACAGGAGGAAAGGTGTGGGAGATGGACTATTTGGATAACACAAAAATTAAGGAGGTGGCACACGGGGCTCCCTCTCTAAGGACCATATCTGGTCACGGATCAGCGAAGCAGCACCAGGAAGCAAAAATGCGCTCCAGTGCTGGCTCAAGGGCTGGACAGACAGTGGCCGTGGGGCCACTGGGCAGAAGGGAGTCAGACGTTGGAAGGCCAGTAGATGTGGGAAGCTTGTCAATGATAATGGATACGCCACGAGGCACCTTACAGATCGGTGGAACGTGAACTTACAGTAGGAACCAAAAGCAATATTCAAGGTCCGTTAGAATAGACACTCGGCAGAAAGGTGGATATGGGCACTGGAAGCTTCACGTGTGTGTGTGTGTCTGTGTGTATGGGTGTGGTGCTCAGCCACGTCCAACTCTTTGCGACCCTATGAACCATAGCCTGGCTCCTCTGTCCAAATACTGGAGCAGGTTACCATTTCCTTCTCCAGGGGATCTTCCTGACCCAGGAATCTGGCACTGCAAGCCAGTCCTTTCGTGGTATCACTAACCCAATCAGAATTGGGTCTATGTAATAGAATGTCTACATGTTTCATGGTTATCATAGTGGCTGGTGAACATCACCTCTTTGGTGATTTCAAGATCATCCCAATTCATAATATGTAGTATTATGACAATTGGTAATCAGTAAAACACTGTTTGAAAGAACCTAATTTAATCTGTATCATATACATGACCTTAACTGTTGAAAGAGTTGGACACGACTGAGTGACTTTCACTTACTCACTCACTAACTGTTGAAATAGGTTAAAAAATGTACATAAAAAGTAAGTATATGTCTTAGTGACATTTTATTCCCTAAATAAAATATCCTGCATGGACCACATGTGTTAACGTCATTCAGTTTAAGTGGGCAACACACTTTTACTGCTGCTGCAGCTGCTAAGTCGCTTCAGTTGTGTCTGACCGCATAAACGGCAGCCCACCAGGCTCTGCCATCCCTGGGATTCTCCAGGCAAGAACACTGGAGTGGGTTGCCATTTCCTTCTCCAATGCATGAAAATGAAAAGTGAAAGTGAAGTTGCTCAGTTGTGTTTGACTCCTAGTGACCCCATGGACTGCAGCCTACCAGGCTCCTCCGTCCATGGGATTTTCCAGGGAAGAGTACTGGAGTGGGTTGCTATTGCCTTCTCTGCACTTTTACTGATCACATACTATATTTTACTGAGCATTTAATATATGCTAAGAAGTTCTGATGCTGGGAGGGATTGGGGGCAGGATAAGAAGGGGACGGCAGAGGATGAGATGGCTGGATGGCCTCACTGACTCAATGGAGATGAGTTTGAGTGAACTCTGGGAGTTGGTGATGGACAGGGAGACCTGACATGCTGCAATTCATGGGGTCGCAAAGAGTTGGACGTGACTGAGTGACTGAACTGAAGTGAACTGAAGAAGTTCTGAGCTGTCTTTGAGCTGTCTCTCAAAGTTTCAGTTCAGTTCAATTGCTCAGTAGTGTCTGACTCTGCAACCCCATGGACTGTAGCATGCCAGGCTTCACTGTCCATCACCAACTCCCAGAGCTTGCTCAAACTCATGTCCATTGAGTCGGTGATGCCATCCAACCATCTCATCCTCTGTCGTCCCCTTCTTCTCCTGCCTTCAATCCTTCCCAGCATCAGGGTCTTTTCCAATGAGTCAGTTCTTCCCATCAGGTGGCCAGAGTATTGGAATTTCAGCTTCAGCATCAGTCCTTCCAATGAATATTCAGGACTGATTTCCTTTAGGAATGACTGGTTGGATCTCCTTGCAGTCCAAGGGGCTCTCAAAAGTCTTCTCCAACACCACAGTTCAAAAGCATCAATTCTTCAGTACTCAGTATTCTTTATAGTCCAACTCTCACATCCATACATGTCTACTGGAAAAACCACAGCTTTGACCTTTGTTGGCAAAGTAATGTCTCTGCTTTTTAATATGCTGTCTAGTTTGGTCATAGCTTTTCTTCCAAGGAGCAAGCGTCTTTTAATTTCACGGCTGCAGTCACCATCTGCAGTGATTTTGGAGCCCCCCAAAATAAAGTCTCTCACTGTTTCCATTATTTCCCCATCTATTGCCATGAAGTGATGGGACCAGATGCCATGATCTAGTTTTCTGAATGTTGAGTTTTAAGCCAACTTTTTAAGCCCTCAAAGCTTATCCTTCTACTAACAGAGAGAGTAAACCAGGGCTTGCAAACACAATCAATGCAAAATTTTGTACACTCTTCTGAAAGCAAACTGTGGTGAAAAAACAGATTGTGGTCACTTAAATTGATCTTGGATGGAGGTTCCATTTCTGCCTATCTAAATTAGCAAGCTTTGCTGGAGTGTGTTTTGAGGTTGCGCTTTGTAAGACTTAACAAATGTTAAGTAGCAATTGTAAGTTTATTGTATTTGATGATAATAGCAATAGTAATAGGAGAAGGCAATGGCACCCCATTCCAGTACTGTTGCCTGGAAAATCCTGTGGATGGAGGAGCCTGGTGGGCTGCAGTCCATGGGTCGTGAAGAGTCGGACTCGACTGAGCAACTTCACTTTCCCTTTTCACTTTCATGCATTGGAGAAGGAAATGGCGACCCACCTCAATGTTCTTGCCTGGAGAATCCCAGGGATGGCGGAGCCTGGTGGGCTGCCGTCTATGGGGTCGCACAGAGTCGGACACGACTGAAGCGACTTAGCAGCAGCAATAGTAATAATGACGATAAGAAAAGACAGTCATCATCAGTATTTGTGGCTGTGCAAAAATGGTGTCTGGTACCAGGAAAGTGTGGTCTAGCAGCAGGTGGATTAGGCGATGCATCTAGCCCCTCCTCACCAGCACTGAGCCCAGGATGCAGCCACAGAAGTAGTTTCAGAGGACACTGTGAAAACAGGAATCAAGGCTGCTTTGTTCCCTGGGTCCTGAGACCCAGCCTGAGCTAAACTAGGACCTCACACATTCATATACACTTGTAAACAAAAGACAGAAGAAGAATTATAAAGCTTCAAGAAAACAAGTTTGTTAAGCATCCCTCAAAACCCTTTATCATACGCTCTCTGTTCCCTGGCAGTCGGTAAGATGCAAAACCTATCTTCAACAAATCTTCTGCCCATTGGATCTTGTGCTGAAAACATTAGAAGTGAGAGAGTGAAATATTTCCAAAGAAGTTCTATTAAAAGGATATTAACCTGTGTGTATAAAATGCCTCTCTCACAGTATTTTTTTCAAGTATTCTTCATTATATAGTTGGGGCATAAACAGCAGTGAAAAGAAAGACCACTATAAAAATAGACCTCACTGAAAGTCAAACTCAGTCTATTAGGGCTTTGAACTGAGGTCAATTCCCAGTGTAGGCTCCATAGTTTTATGCTGTTTAGTGGCTTAGTGATGTCTGACTCTTTGTGACCCCATGGACTGTAACCCGCCAGGCTCCTGTGTCCATGGGATTTCCCAGGCAAGAATACTGGAGTGGGTTGCCATTTCCTTCTCCAGGGGATCTTCCTGACCCAGGGATCAAACCTGTGTCTTCTTGGCAGTCTGATTCTTTACTGCTGAGCCTCTTGAGAAGCCCCTATAGTTTTGTGACCCAGGACAAATTCTTTACTACGGAACATAAGGAAATCCTTTGTCTGATTATAAAGTTGCCAGATCATTAAAGAAAACACTAGATGACGACATAATTTTTCCCTACTTCTTACCCCATAACTAAGCCTTTGAGGATTCCTCTCTGAGTGTAAGCTACAGATTAATTTTAAAAAGTTGGGGCCATGTCCATATTGCTCCTCGTTAAATTGTTACTAAATTGGAGACTTGTACACATTTCAGGCACCCAAGTCACAAAACCCTGTGATTCTGGGGGCCTCCCAAGAGCCAACTTGACTACGGAACAGCCACCACTAAAGTGGTCTGATAAATGTCTCTCTTGGACTCTGTGCGGATGACTCCTATGCTTATCTGCTTTCTGGGGCTGTTAAGAGGATTAATTAATGCTTCTGAAGAGCTATAATCACCTTGGATGAAAGGAGCAGGAGGAAAGTAATGACACTTCAGAGTAACTTGGCACCTTTCATCTGAGGATCTCAAAGTGCTTCACAAGTTTGAATTAATTAAGCCAGGGTAATTGCAAGGTATAACGCCAATCACAATAATGATTGTAATTATCCTCGACATTATCCTTAAGAACCTGATTTGAAATCAATTCCTGACACTATCTCGGCCTTGGTGCTGGTCAGCCTCTTGCTCTCCTGGGTCTGTAGCAGGAAGGGCAGGTGCCCTGTCTTCCCTCCTCACCAGCAGTGCCCATGATCCCTGCCCTCACCATGGGATGAATGTGGGTTTCATGGAAGGAGAGAGGAGGGGACCAGCATTTGGATGAGTGGTGACTTTAGGACATGTTGGAAAATGACACTGAAAGGAATGCTTACCATGTATTCAGTGATTGTCCATCAAAACTTTTTGGATGAATACTTCCTAATAGTGCTAATAGTTTATGCTTATATAACATTTGTTGTTGCAAGTGCTGCTAATATGTTATTTTATTTGACCCTCACACTGACTCTGTGAGGGCGGTGCCATTATCATTATTCCCATTTTACAGATGAGGAAATTGAGGCACAGAACAGTTAAGTACCTTACTCAGGTTACAGAGTTTATCATGGCCAGGTCATGCGGCTGGTGAGTGGCAGTGGGAATTTATGAGCAATATGAGCAATATGCTGACAGAATTTGCTCTTTAAACCACTGCATTTTACTGTCTTTATAAAGAGGAAATAGAATTATAATTTTACATAAGAAAAGATCAGTGCATTCTGTTTCTGCATTTTCCAGACCTCTCTCTCAGAGTAGCTGGTTTTGAAGCTGGATTATCTGGATTCAAACTCCTCTTCTGCTACTTAAGAGCTGTGAAATCTTATAAAAATGCTTAGCTTTTTAATGCCTCTATTGACTCATCTGTAAGATGGGGATAATATAGTTCTTTCCTCATAGAATTGTGTGATTATTATATGACCTGCTCATATAAAGGGCTCATGTATGAGCTCTGCTCATATAAAGGGTTAGAGTCATGACTAGCACATAGAAAATGCTCGATAAATAATAGCTATCATCATTGAGTAATAAATATTATTGGTGGTGGTGGTTTAGTCGCTTTGTCATGTCCCACTCTTGTGACCCCAGGGACTATGGCCCACCAGGCTCCTCTGTTTTTGGGATTTTCCAGGCAAGAATACGGCAGTGGGTTGCCATTTCCTTCTCCAGGGGTGGGGGCTGGAGTCTTCCCGACCCGGGGATTGAACCCGTATCTCCTGCATTGCAGGTGGATTCTTTACTGCTGAGCCACCAGGGATTCCCAATAAATATTATTACCCATTCATTATCTGCGACAGCAGATAATTTGAAAAGTCAATGGCTAAGAGACCTTAACATTATTTGTTTCATTAAGATATAAATGAAGAATTTTGTAAGGTATTGATTAATTTTTGTGGAGTCTTGTGAAGATCGAACATTTTCCTCGAGACATCAAGTTTCCATTCTGTGAAAAAGATGATTTAGAAAAGTCATTGTTCTTAGTAGGTTTAGCTACCCTCCTAGGGAAGAGAGGCTTCTCCAAGCTTATTTTCTGTCTCACCAATGAGCAATGTGGGTTTGCAAGTAGGAAATCCGTATTACCATCTTCTGGTCTACTCTTGCTCCATAGGAGGCTCAATACTACACTGCTGCTTCTGCTGCTAAGTCGCTTCAGTCGTGGCCGACTCTGGCGACCCCATAGATGGCAGCCCACCAGGCTCCCCCGTCCCTGGGATTCTCCAGGCAAGAACACTGGAGTGGGTTGCCATGCCCTCCTCCAGGGGGTCTTCCCAACCCAGGAACCAAACCCAGGTCTCCCACATGACAGGCAGATTCTTCACCATCTGAGCCACCAGGGAAGGCCAAGAATACTGGTGGGTAACCTATCACTTCTTTGCCGGCTTTCCTCGTGGCTCAGACATTATCCTATAGCAGTGGCTAGTACCGGTGCTCTGGAGAAGTAAAATTTCCACTGCTGCTTTTTTTTTTAAGCTTAGAATTTTATTTTTTAAATGTTTATTTAATTTAAAAAATTAAAGTTTTTATACAACCTTTAAGGTTGCTTTCTTTTTACAGTTCCTCCAAAACACTGGCTCCCTTCCCCACGTTGTACAATACATCCTTTAGCCTGTCTTACACCCAATAGTTTGTACCTCTCGTTCCCCTACCCCGTGTTGCCCTATCTCCCCTGTTGATAACCATTAGTTTGCTCTCTATATCTGTGAGTCTTCTCCTTTTTTGTTTTATTCATTAGGTTTTGTAGATTTTAGGTCCCACATAAAGTGATATCGCACAGTATCTCACTTAGCATCGTGTCCTCCAGCTCCATCTATGTTGCTGCAAATGGCAAGATCTCGTTCTTTTTAATGGCTAAGTAGTAGTCCATTGTACGCACATCCCACATCTTCTTTACCCATAGAATTTTGTTTTTTTTTAAATTAAAAACATAAAAAACCCAAAATTCCTCATTCAACCATCCTTGTGGAGCCTTGTCTGTGGTCTCATGAAGGTCATTTATGTTAATGGGTAGAAAGAAGAAGGAGCCCAAGTTTGTGGGTGTAAGTAATAGAAAATAAAAGACCTTTTGTCTCCAGCAGTGGGTAGATAGATGAAAGGTTAGGCTGGGCAAGGGCAGAGTGGCAAGAGCCCAGATAATACAGATAGAGACTTAATTATTAATACTGAAATAACCTTGGGCCTGTCCATGATGAGATCATGTCCTAGGTTTTCACATTGTGTTTGTACATGAGTAAGGTTAGATTAATTTGACATTGGCTAGAGTTGAGTTTTAACCCACATCACTTTGCGAGGAGACCATTTCTGCAGTCAGGGAAGACTGGCGGCTGCCAGGAGGTGAGGTCAGCCAGGGTGCCGAGGTTGACCTACTCCTCGGGGAGGAGGAGTCTCCTCCGAGCCCTTTGGAAGCTGCCTGGCAGCTGATGCTGAACCCTCTTAGAGGTAACAAGCACTGTGATCTCTTGCACTTTTTTTTTTCCGTCTCTCCTTTTCCTTCTTCATCCCTGCCAACAGAGCCCTGGAGTCAAAGGGGATTTGGATGTGAGAGAAGGAGAGAATGGAGAAGGTTCCTGCAGGGCCGATCAGAAGCTGAAGTGGGGAGACGGAGAGCAGGGATGAAAGGTCAATTTGTCCTTTCCTTTCCTGCAGGCTCTTGAGGTCTTCCCTGTGGGCTTGTGACTTGGGATGTCCTCCATGCCTGCGAAGGGCTTTGCTTGTTTCTCAAAGCAGAGTCCTTTCTCAGCCCCCTCACCATGTGCTTGGAGGTCAAGCCTACACAGCATGAAGTAGATGTTAAGACAGCATCTGGAGAGAAAAAAAAAGATATATATATATATTTATATGTTTTTAAGTAACAATGAAATTGAAAGGGAGAGAAGGTGAGAAAGTCTTTTCTTCCCTTATCAAACAGAAATATTTGCCTAGGGAGACAGGTTTTAGTTTCTTCCTAAAGATTTCAGCAAAAGAATAACAGTGATATAAAAATTCTTTGTGAAACTTATGAAAAAATCTTGCTGTAGCATATTTGGCAAGGAAGTTATAGTTCATGCAAAACATATTGATTTCAACTCCTTTCTAAATTTCTGAAAGAATGATGGGATAAAAAGCGAAATTTACTCAAGAAATAAAGTGAACCTGAATTTCCAGCTTAAAATGGAAAAAAGAATAGAAATATCAGCAATAGTGAAATGAGAAAAATAGTTCTTGAGTCTTAGTCACTTAAACAGAAAGGAACATGTTGCTTTCCCTTCATTGTTTTGTTTGGAAGCTGCAGAAATCAGAGTTTTGAATAAACTTTCTTAAGATACATTACCCCCAAAGATGTCAATACAAAGAAGGGCATTTGTTTTTTAAGAGAAAGGCATAGAAAGTAAAGATTGCTATGGGAAAATGCCTTCTAATGGTATATTTAAAAAGCCTGAGATGAGATCACCTCTCATCACAGGATTCTGAGGAAATTAGTCTTCCAGAGACAGGTGAGCACCGTGAGAGTTACCCTTGCTTGCCCACCTTCCTGTGAAGAAGGGGCAACCTCTTCCCTAACACAGGCGGCACTGATGCCCCGCCCTGGACACGGAAGCAGGCCTTTCACTTAAATTTTACCATCTGTCGTGATCAACAGGTGCACTGGAGTGGTTTCTGTTGTAAAAGGTGTATTATTATTTATATGATCCTCAAGTAGACCAAGTGAAATTAAAGTTGTGTCCGACTCTTTGTGACCCCATGGCCTGTAACCCACCAGGCTCCTCTGTCCATGGAATTCCCCAGGCAAGAATACCGGAGTGGGTAGACATTCCCTTCTCCAGGGGAACCTTACCCCGGGTCTTCCGCATTGCAGGCAGATTTTTTTACCATCTGAGCCACCAGGGAATCCCCAAATAGACCAAATGAATACAAAATAAATATGAAATAGAGGCATCCCAGTCTATCCCATCTTTCTTAGACAAGAAAAAGTGAACACACTTCAGGATTACTTTGTAGCCATGACCTCTGGTCATGTCTTGTATAAAGACAGGGCGTAAAGAAAACATTCTCCCTCTCTTGTTCTGAAAAGTACCGAAGATTTGTTGATGTCCTCTGCAGAAACGAAGAGTGACCCATATCCGGAGGCCTCAGGTAAGTCAAGTGACACCTTCTGAGGGAGACCCAGGGAAAGAAAGCCTTTGTCTTTTTTCTCCCTGTCCTTTTCTTGATGCCTCACTGGTGGTTGTCCAGCAAGGAGTGTCTTACATTGGTGTCAATTTTATTTTATTAATCACCATTTTGATGCTATGGAGGAGCTAGCTGTTCACAAAAATTGTTAGTGATACAGAAAGCAGTTTGTTTAACCATTTTGGGTTGACTGAACAACTGTTATTGTAGTTGTTCAGTCAATCATGTCTGACTCTGCGACCCCCTGGACTGCAGCACATCAGGCTCCCCTGTCCTTCCCTATTTCCCAGAGTTTGCTCAAACTCATGTCCATCGAGTTGGTGATGCCATTCAGCCATCCCATCCTCTGTCGTCCCCTTCCCCTCCTGCCCTCAGTCTTTCTCAGCATCAGTCTTTTCCAGTGAGTCAGCTTTTCACATCAGTGGCCAAAGTATTGGAGCTTCAGCTTCCATCATCAGTCCTTCCAATGGATATTCAGGGTTGATTCCCTTTAGGATTGACTGGTTTGATCTAGAATTTTTTCCATTTTGACTGGAAAAATGATTTGATCTTAGGATTGACTGGTTGACCCTGGGCTAATTGTATTTCGCTGGAGTCTATGTGCGAGGTTTGCTCTGATTCAGTCTGATGCAGCAACTCTGTCCTTCTTTAACCCTGGGAGCTGCCTGATTCTCTGAAGTTCTGTTGCCTTCAGCTCCTGTTTGTGAATAGTGAGGTTTCTTGACAAGCTATGTCAAAAAGAAGTTGTGAAAAAGAATACTTAAGGAGCACTTTGGGCAACTTGGAAGAGAGATGCCACATACAGTCCAGGGAGCCTTAGCGCAGAACTGGTCTCTGAACAACAGCCTTCACATAGAATTTTATCTCCCTGTGTAGGGCTTCCCTGGTGGCTCAGATGGTAAAGAATCTGCCTGCAATGCGGGAGACCCAGGTTTGATCCCTGGGTTGGAAAGATCCACTGGAGAAGGAAATGGCAACCCATTCCAGTATTCTTGCCTGGAGAATTCCGTGGACAAAAATTCCCTGGCAGGCCACAGTCCATGAGGTTGCAAAGAGTTGGATGCGACTGAGGGATTAACACCTTCATGTAGGATGGAGAGCAGGGTAGACTGGTGAAAAACAGTTTCTGGGCTGCATATTCCAGATTGCACATGTGTTACTGTGCAAAAGGGTGTGTCTCCAGGGATGGCCTCCGTGCCTTAGTCATGGACAGCCTCATAGAGGAAGTGAGCTCTAGGAAGGCTTCTAAAAATGAGAAGAAGAGAAAGGTACAGTGAACACAGGGCAGAAGAGAAGCTTCGGGAATGAAAGGAATGACTTTAAAAACGAAGAGAGGGACTCCCTCTGGAGGGACTCCAGAGGTTAAGACTTTGCCGTCCAGGGCAGGGGGCTAAGACTCCATGTGCCTCGTGGCCCAAAAATCCGAAACATAAAACAGAAACACTATTGTAACAAGTTCAATGGCGACTGTAAAAATGGTCCACACCAAAGGGAAAAATCTTAGGGTCTTCCTTGGTGGTCCAGTGGTTAAGAATCCGCCTTGTACTTCAGGGGACTCGGGTTTGATCCTCGTCAGGGAACTAAGGTCCACATGCCGCAGAGGAGGTAGGCTCTGACGTGCGACTCCTGAGTCCACACGCCACCACTAGAGGGTTCGAGAGCCGAGGTGAAGATCCCGAGCGCTGCGACTAAGACTTGGCACAGCCAAAAAAAAAAAAAACCTAAAAAAAAAGTCTTCCTTTAAAAAAAAGGGGGGAGAAACATGCAAGGAAGGAATGAGAGTGAACTGTATTCACTTAGGAAGATGCATTTAAAAATCTTCCCATTCATGTTGATGTATGGCAAAACCAATACAATATTGTAAAGTAATTAGCCTCCAATTAAAATAAATAAATTTATATTAAAAAAATAAAGAAAAAAAATCTTTCCAGGAATCCAATGTGGAGAGGGGCTTCGGCTAACTTCATAGCTATGAAAATTAATGTGATTCCTTTGAGTGACTCTGAAAAGGAAAACCTCAATTTAAAAAAAAAATACAAGCAGGTGTTGGGACAAGTTTGCAATATATTCCAGACAGTTTTTTTTTTTCCTTTTAACTTGAAGGATGATAATCAGTTGCTACTTATGGGATATGAGTCATCATAAAATAAAAAGGCAACTCTGACCTATATACTTCTGAACATACTTAACCCTTAGTACGTCTTTGTTTAATCACATGCATAAGAAACCTAACACAGAGGTAGCTTGTGGACTTGTTCAGGGACAGTAATGATTAAAACATATTAAAGATAATAGAAACATACAAAGTGGAACTGGCATTTCACTTTGCCTCATAAATAAATAATGATGTTTATTATTTATCCTGATAAATACTGATTAAAAAAAAAAGGAGACAAAGATGGATTAAGAGTATGATAAAAAGCCAAACTTTGTCATGGGTGTGGATACTCTGGGGGTGGAAAGCACACCACCCTCTCTGCTGTTAGGCCAGTTTGGTCAACTCCCAGTCCCAAAGGTGTGTGTGGGGGGGAGTCTGTCCTGAGCGGGGGCTAGTCTGACCATGTACTGTCTCTAGGCCAAAGAAGCGAGAAAAAGATGGAACATTTTCAAAGCAAACATGAAATTTCTCTCTGGATTCTGAAGAGCTGTGTTTGAAGCCCATTGCCACCAACAGTAACTGGTTTTTTAAAAATTCCCAGTGTCATATTACACACCTGCAGAGAGCAGATAGTGTCTCTAGAGCTGTTGTTAGAAACTGTACCAAAAATATGTTGGAAAGGCTTTTGAAACCTATGTGCTTATTTCAACCTTGCTTGGTTCAAAACCACAGGTGAAGTTCCAGTCAACCACTGACCTTGTGACACTTCAAGAAAAACCTATTTTTTTTAAAGAAACAATACAAATTGTTGTTTGACTTAGTGATTGGAGGGACAGGCCAATATTACCATTGCTTTGAGTTCTTTAAGATGAAAAAACCAGATGTTATGTATTTAAGGTCTGAAAACTAGCTAGAATTAGGAGTCCTTTGAGAGAGAAATCTTTAAATAAAAGGTATCATTCCGGCTATTTTGTCGGACTTCTGTAATTTGGGCAGAATGTTGGGTTCAACCCTGGAAAGGCTCTTTCAGTTTTTTCTGAAGTTCTCCCAGTTCCCAGCCGTGGTGAAACTGGGCATAACCGTCCCATTATGACACACGCTTCCCTGTTCCATTAAAGCAAAAATGAGTTTGCCAAGAAAAAGCAGCTTTTCACAGAGGGTGTAGCTCATGTTGTGGGGAAACTAGTCTGGCAGGTTCCACCTCAGCTCAGTCTTTGGAGGGCCATTTCTGCCGTCAGCCGTACCAAGGACTATTACAGCAACCACTGTCCTAACGCCAGATCCTCCTTTGGGAACACAAACACACACACACACACACACACACACACACACTTAGAGTCACTGGAAAATTATAACTCAACATAACTTCCTCGATGGCCTGAGGTCTTCAAAGAGGTAGAGGAGTATCAATCCGATAAAAGCCAGTATGAGTTGCCTATGCTTTAAAATCTTGCGGTCTTGCTTAAATACTTGGCAGGTCAGCTTTCCCCCCCCTTTCTTTTTTAGCGTGCTGCTCAGTCATGTCCGACTTTTTGTGACCCCCATGGACAGTAGCCCATCAGGCTCTTCTGTGCACCAGATTTCCCAGGCAAGCATATTGGAGTGGATTGTCATTCCTTCTCCAGGGGATCTTGCCCACCTAGGGATCAAACCCACATCTCCTGCATTGACTGTGGATTCTTTTCCACTGAGCCCCTGGAGAAGCCCTGCTTTTTTTGTGTGTGCATCAAAACAAGCTTCAAGAGACTGGCCAACTACAACTGTTTTCTTTCTCTCATTTTTTGTTTTCATTATTTTATTTCATTTCATTCCTCACAGTCTGGTCTTGTGCTCTCTCCAGGGTACTGGCAGGGTGTGGAGGGAGAGGAAAGCTACATCTGGTCTACCTGCAAGGCGGGTAGCCAGGGTCGAGGCTGGGGGCAAGGGCAGCAGGCTTCGCTCCCCAGCCCCCTGCGCTGTGCCTGAATGCCGTGAACACAATTTTCAGCACACTTTGTCATCGGAGGAACTTTCTGGAAACCAGCCAGCTTGCAAGGCCCAAGGTCAAGCAGCCACCATGACTGTCAGTATCCAGGAAAACCTTGGGGAACCCGAGGAGGTGAGGCAGGTGGAGTGGCAGTTAGTAAGCTCCGCAGAGCTGTCTGCACGGCACTGCGGCTTTGTGGATGGCAGGGGCAGCCCTGACTGCTGGGAAGGTCTTATCTACTGATCAACATAGTGTGCCCAAGGGCCGGGGGAGAGCCTGCTTTGGCAGAAGTTTCCAGTTGTAGCCCGCAACTAAACAGCAGAAGGAAAAGGGAAGAAAGAAAAAAAATCTAACAGCATACCAGTGGGATCAGGTCCTCAGAGAACCCTCTAGTTGGAGGCCCAATCTGCTCCATAGATGCCTGCTGGCAGGAATTACCTCTTATTCCGAGATGCTTTTATTCCAAACTACCTTTGGGGTCCAAAGTGCAGGAACAAAATGGCTTTGGTGGAAAGCAATTAACAAACAGGTTATGTGAAATTAGCAGACACTTGGGACTTAACTGGAGGTCCAGTGGTTAAGACGCCAAACTTTCAATGCAAGGGGCTTGCGTTTGATCCCTGGTCAAGGAACTAAGATCCTACATGCTACATCCTGCAGTGTGGCCAAGAAATAAAACAAACAAACAAAAATTAACAGCGAGTGTAAATATTTGGTCCACATCCTGGTGGAGTTAGTCACACTGTATATCTGGTGAAGGGATAAGTGGGTTCCTTTCTCTCTAATGATTTACATTAATTTTGAGATTTTAAATATTACATCCAGACATATATATCAGTGAGTTAATAAGACTAAAAGCTTACATAAACCTCTCTCTTAGCCATCTTTGTATAGGAAATGTTAGAATTTCTATAAATTCATTTTATAGTTAAATTCATTTAATTTGTTTTTAGGTCCCTCCCACTGCCACGCTGGGCTTCCCTGGTGGCTCAGTGGTAAAGAACCCACCTGCCAATGCAGGAGATGCGGGTTCAATCCCTGGGTCAGGAAGGTCCCCTGGAGAAGGAAATGGCAACCCCCTCCAATATTCTTGCCTGGGAAATCCCATGGACAGAGGAGCCTGGTGAGATACAGTTCACGGGGTCACAAAAGAGTCGGATATGATGTAGAGGCTAAACAGCAATACATCTCTATAGTACTTGACTTGTATAGAGTTTGGAATATAACTTTTTCCCGTTGTGTTATAGACATAGCTTTTCTCTCCTATGTTGGAAGTAGGTACTCTGTTCTCTATTGCCTTGCATATAGTGAGGGTTTAACAGTGTTTAATGAAAAAAAAAATTGCTTCACAGATTTCAAAATTAGTGATTACAGGAGAAAACCCCAGAATTTTATACGAAATTTCTATGTTAGTAATACGGTACCCATGACGTCATAGAAGAATTCTCCACAGGATAATGAGTTCCTCAGTAGCATTTAACATTATTTGATTTCAATGCAGCTTTTCAGGAGCACTTAATAATATAAAGTGGGAGAATGCCCACTGGGTAATTGTGGGTGGAATGACACCTGGGAAGTAGCTGTGTTTTAGTGTCATTTATAGCAGCAGTAAATGCATATTGATTAGAATATATTCACACAGGCAACCTGCTCTTCAATTTATAATTTAGATAGACTGAGTAGAGGTGCCCGTTCTCTCTTTTGTGTGGAGCCCAGAGCACTGTTGACACTCATTAAAAGTTAAAGAGAGTAACGCCTGGCTAGCATGGGATGCAAATTTTCCATTTCACAAGCCATTGAACAGAAATGACCAGGCGTAAAATGTGGGGTAAAACGCACAGAGATGTTACAATGTCTTACCCTGATGAATATAGGGGAATGGCTGAGTTTTCTCACTGAAGCTTTACTGCTCAGTACTGACCACTTATCATAAAGAATCAGGAGAAAAGACTTACAAAGTCATATGTTGAGATAAACAAGCACCTCTAAAAACTTAAATTCAGGAGTACAAACTACTAGGCTGTAATGAAAAATTGAGATGCAGAAAATAAGATGCAGTAGAAACTGAAATTGGTTATAACCAATTGTTCAATTGGAGCCTAATGAGTCACCTATGAGTCAGTTTCACTATTAACCAATTTGGAATTTTATTTTACCGGCTGGATTCTTACTGGGGGAACGTTAGATTCTTTGGGAAAGGCGTTGACTCTCCCAGTCCAGAAAATGGCAAACTGGTGGACAAGTTTCTAAAATAAAGGCTGGAGGAAGTTTTTACCGATTTACTTTGCCTTCTGTATCTTCCTCTGTAGGTAAACAACCTTCTCCTGCAATGAGACTCTCAAGTTTAAGCATCTATATCCTATTTCACTTTCTACAGAGAAGTCATTTGTATCCAACCAGCAGACCACCGAGATCAACAGTAAAATAGAGGAACAGTCCAGAAATCAGCACAAAGAGTAGGACTTAGGAGACCGAACTTCTGCCCTTGTTTCTGCCTATGCTTCATTTTCCACTTTAAAATGTGAAGCAGAGCCCAACCCTTATCTAATTCGCCTGGGTGCAGAGGAAAAAAATATAGTTTCCTATTTTTAAAACAACTTTGCGGTTCTGAAAAAATGCAACCTAATAATACACACACACACATTATGCAAAAAGATGCCTAGGTTTTGGTCCTATGGGGTACCTTGTATTGCAGCTGTTTGCTTCAGAAACACACCAAATCTTATTTAATTGTTCTATGTTTGCCAGAGTATAATACTTTTAAAACTTTAAACTTCGTAAAAAAGAATGTCCCCAAATCAGGCTTTGATTTTTATAAGTCACGCCAAAATCTTTCCAGTCAGTAATACATGATTGTTTTCCTTGTTTCAGATAAACAGAAAACAAGTACACGGATTGAAATGCAGACAAATAAAATCCACCATTAGTACGAAAATCTTTAATCAGATTTCATTTCAGTGTTTCCATTTGTGTGGCCATGTTATTAAAAAGCATCTTAATGACTTAAACATATAAGCTGGAATGGTTGTAATATCATGGTTTTTGAAAGGGAATTACATCCTTACGGGTAATTTTACATATCCCCCATATCTGAGATACCAGCTGACTTCAGAGCAGCTCTGTTCGTTCTCTCTCAACAAAGTGAAAAGAGAGTAGAACCCACAGTGATGAAAGAAATGAGTAATCAAGTGAGTCATGTTTGTAGCCAGTGTTATTATTGGGAACACCGAAACAAAATATGTCAATTTCTCAAAGTCAAACCGCTAGTGAGGGCCAGTCTTGGAGTTGAATCTTAGCCTACAGAGGCTGGGCTCTTTCCATTGCACCTGCTGGTCCTGATGCAATGATGTTGGCATTGGGAGAGAGAAGGGATGACTAGGGGAAAAGTCAGCACTCGGTGTACTCTCCCGATAATCCATCTCTGGGCAGACTCTCCCAGCGGGCCTCCAGGTTCCGCGAGTCTATTTTGCAGACGGTGCGCTGTTCCTTCCCACCTCTCAGCTCCACTGCTACACCCTCACCCATCTTCTTCCAGGTGGCCTGTGACTTCGGGAAAGCAAACAAATGACTTCATGCTGACCCATTTGGAAATTCCTGCTCTGTCTTTTGACCTGTACTTGCGGTCTCTCTGACTATTCTGATCAAGCAGGAAACACATCCTAATATCAGCAAAACCTCTCCTAATTTTCCTAAGAAGCCCCTCCTCCCTCCAGACCCACCACCATTACTCACCTCCAGGAAATTAATAATAAATACCCTGGCCTTCCTGTCTTATCTAGCCCTTGTTCTTTAAAATAATAACAATGCTCACTCCCTCCTGCTCTGAAGAGGCAACCAGTGTAGTAAGCTTCCTGTGTCATCCACCAGCCAGGTCCTTGGGAGGCTTGGCCCCTCGTTCTAGTCTTGAGGGGACATCTGTCATGCTCTGGGATCCCTGCATTTTCTTAAAAATGACCTGTCATAAAATATTCTCCTTAAGAAAATCAAGATTTGGAAAAGAGGAAATGCTGAGTCTCTCCTTTCAGCACCTTGAGCAATAGTTCATTTTGTGCAATCTCCAATTCTATTCAGAGTGTCTAATTTTTTTTTTAATTTATGGACCTGTCATCTATCTGCTTATTACACGTCAGTGCTTACGTGCTTAGTCTCTCAGTCATGTCTGACTCTTTGAGACCCCATAGACTGCAGCCCGCCAGGCTCCTCTGTCCATGGGATTCTCCAGGCAAGAATACTGGAGTGGGTTTCCATGCTCTCCTCTAGGGGATCTTTCCAACCCAGGGATGGTACCCAGGTCTCCCACATTGCAGGTTGATTCTTTACCGTCTGAGCCACGTCAGAGAACTCCGAGAAACCAAACAATTGTCAGAGCTCTAAAAGAATGTCAAAAGAAGCAACCATGGGGTAATGTTATAAAAAAATAGAATTTTGAAGTTCTAGTTCAATGTTATTAGTATCAATACTTCTAAACATTCTCCAACATCAGTACGTAATGCTGGAATTACAAGCTCTTGCTTCCCTGTTGGCTCAGTTGGTAAAGAAACCGCCTGCAATGCAGGAGACCCAGGTTTGATCCCTGGGTGGGGAAGGTCCCCTGGAGAAGGAAATGGCTACTCAACTCCAGTATTCTTGCCTGGAGAATCCCATGGACAGAGGAGTCTGGTGGGCTATACAGTCCATGGGGTCACAAAGAGTCGAACATGACTCTATGGCTAAACCAAGGGTCCAAAGACTGCAAATTACTAATATGTGATTGAAATGTCAGCAATAAAATTAATTTGACTGGTATTAAAAGTATTGGTGCTAATTGTAGCCTCAGTAAGCATAATACATTTTATTGGCACAAACCACACTATTCTACAATTATTATTCATGTGTAATGTAATCATCCTATCAATTTTCCAGAATTTCTTCTCTTTTGCAGTCTTTTTTCTGTTACCTATGAATATCAACACTGTGGCTGAATAGTAAGCAAGCTAGAACTTTTGAGAATGATAAATAACTCATGAGGAGAGTATGTATCTTCAGTTTTAAATGGTAGGTTTTATGCTCTAGACATAAAAACATGCTAGAAACAGCAACTTTCAACTTTTAAAATTATAGGGTTTTGAAACTGATTTTGGAGAATAGTTGCTTTTAGACCTTGACGAGAGGAACGAACATACAAAGTGTTGATGGAAAGTGGTCTGAGCCATGTTGTATAATGCACAGCATTCTAGGCTCTCTTCCCACCCTCTGGCAGGATTAGATGGAGTGAGTGGCAGAACTTCGTCCTCTAAACAAATCTCTTAACAGTTCTGCCAGGGGAGTAAAGCACACAGAGAGGACGTATGCTGCCAGGAAGACTGTAGAAGGGACGTGAGTTCTGACTGGTACAAGGGAGCTGGGTTACAGATTCATTTCCTGGGCTTCTTTTCAATAAAATACAGCGTTCAAGGGTAGAAAAGTCTAGTAAAAGGAATTTGGGGTTTTGTTGAGAACCTGAATGCCGTTTTATGAACTTCAAACAGAAATGCTGTGACGTTGAGAAGTAGAAAATATGGGGTTCCAGGAGTTAGCCTGAGGACACCCGTTACCAGAAAGTGCCCATGTGTCTGACTTCAGGACAAACACCTTGGCATGACACAGTCCAACGGCGCTCCTGGTTAGTGTTGAACATTTGCAGCTCTTCCAATGCAGTGTGTGCGTGCTCAGCTGTGTCCGATTCTTTGTGACTCCAGGGACGAGCCCGCAGGGCTCCTCGGTCTGTGAAATTTTCCAAGCAAGAATCCTGGAGTGGGTTGCTATTTCCTACTCCAGGGGGTCTTGCCGACCCAGGGATCGAACCTCTCTACTGTCTCCTGCTTTGACAGGTAGATTCTTTACCAACTGCATGACCTGGGAAGAACCTCTTACAATGCAGTAGTTTCTCTTATTCAGGTATGTATTGATTTGAAGGGAAACAGAACTTTTTTTATAAAGGGGGCTGTAATGCTCACCAATGGAGCAGTGGTTACTCTTTATGAACTCAGTAACTAAGGGGGTAAAACTGGAAGGAGCCTTAAAGGTTGCTATTCTCTATTTTGACCTTTCTGAAAGTAGGTGATAATGGGTTTAATCACCGTTAACTCATCTTATAGGAATAGAGTTCTCACAGTAAATAATTATTATTTCTGTGACAACAAGCTGATAAAAAGTCAGAATACAGGGAACTATTTATTTATACTATTTCCTACTGGCAAAGCTCTTTCTCTTCCTACCTTCCTATCCATATATGATCAGACACAAAGTCAACTTATACTTTTTCATGCTGAAGGAATTGTTGATCCAGTTTTTAGTAACTGTCTCTATTCTCTTGTTTCCAAGTCAGTGAGCATCTTTTTTTTTTTTTTTTTTCAGATTTTGTGTGTGTGTGTGTGTGTGATGTGAACCATTTTTAAAGTTTTTATTGAATTTGCTACAATATTGCTTCTGCTGTTTATGTTCTGGTTTTTTGATTTGGAAGCCTGTGGAATGTTAGCTCCCCAACTAGGGATTGAACCTCGCACCCCCTGCACTGGAAGGCAAAGTCCCTACTGGACCGAGGGTGAAGTCCCCATGAACATCTTAACTCCAACAGGAGGACTTAGGGATGAGAGCCCAGACTGGACACAGGGGTTGCTTGCCGACTTCCATTTTAACACTGCTTCTCGGATGGGGCTGCTATAGATAAATACAGGACCGCTCTGTTGGTGTGGTGGAAAAGAGAAACATTTATTTGAAAAATGGATATCTGTTATTTATGTGTACCTCTAAGAGTGGACTCATTGGAAAAGACCCTGATGCTGGGAAAGACTGAGGGCGAGAGGAGACGGGGGTGGCAGAGGATGAGCTGGTTAGATAGCATCATTGACTCAATGGACGTGAGTTTGAACATATTCCAGGAGACAGTGAAGGATAGGGAAGGCTGGTGTGCTACAGTCCCTGGGGTGGCAGAGCCAGACACGACCAAGTGACCGAACTACAACAACAACAAAGTTAACAGAATATTTTACTTATGTCTAACAGATTTATCGGAGAAGGCAATGGCACCCCACTCCAGTACTCTTGCCTGGAAAGTCCCATGGACGGAGGATCATGGTAGGCTGCAGTCCATGGGGTCGCTAAGGGTCGGACACGACTGAGTGACTTCACTTTCACTTTTCACTTTCATGCATTGGAGAAGGAAATGGCACCCCACTCCAGTGTTCTTGCCTGGAGAATCCCAGGGACAGGGGAGCCTGGTGGGCTGCCGTCTATGGGGTCACACAGAGTTGGACACGACTGAAGTGACTTAGCAATATCAGATTTATATTTACATGTATGCAACATATACACACATATATGTATGTTAATTTAAGGCAGAATTTTATTAAGGATTAATTCATTTTTTTTAATGCAATAAGTGTTCATTGCCTTAATGGCCTAAATTATACATCACTTGTAACCAAATCTGAATATCAATTCATCCCAGCTTCATTGAGCTGGGCGCAAAAATTTGCATTTTTCAATTCAGTTTCTTTCTGGTGGGCCAAAGATCTTTAGTTGAGAAAAAGGCAGAAAAAAAGATAAGATCCTCCTTATCAGATTGAACAAACTCTCTCAGAGTCAAGCTGGAAAATGCCTCCCGGTGCTTTCAGAATCAAATGGAAACAAGTGTTACATAAGGGCTAAAAAATCTTCTGAAAATTACTGCAGCATACCCACTGCATTCTTAGATATAGATTGCAGAAACCGTCAGAATCCACAGGTATGGAGTAAAAGCTAAAATAGTTCATCAAATGAAATCAAATGAAATATTTAAATATGTATGTACAAATTCAACCTACTGTTTTTTATCTGCATTCAACTCTAGATGTGACATCTAATCCATGAATTCCATGTTTAGAGGCTGGAAATAAAGAGAGACTTTAAGCTCTTCAAGTTTTAAAGTTTGAATTGTGGTTTCTTTTTGAAAATCTTAAAAATCCATCAATTCTTCAAGAGATACAAAGGTATATTATTATGCTGGTTAATTTGTATTTTGCAGTAGCTCTGTTCTTTATGAGTGTATTTATTAAAGTGCTTCAAATACGTTAATAAGGAAATTCTTTCTAATCTAACTATCCCTTAAAAGATACATTTGAAAAAAAGGACATTTGCTCTCTCTCTCTTATTTTCATCCTATTAGTTTGGTGAGTATATTCCTTTCCTAAATTAACAAAGACAGAGACTGGCATAGGACTTGATAAACTTTGAAAAATAAATTGGGAAGCTTCAAAACAGGTGTATGTGGCATTCTAACCCATTTTTCAGTTTGCTTTTTCTTTTTAAAAAAATTCATTTATTTAAAAAGAATTTTATGCATTAAAAAAATTGAAGTATAGTTAATTTCTCATGTTGTGTAACCCATATTTTTAAATTAAGACTACCTAGAAGCAGAAAGAGCTTGAAATACACACACTCCCTTCTGATGAACTGAGTATTTTCACTCTTGCATGTTTCATCTCCTCCCCACCCAAGAAAGTACATTGTTGGCTCACTCCATCAGACCTCTCCTTATTAGGAGCCTCTCTTCCTGTCTGACATTACCTAACTCCATTGTGTGCCCGAGTGAAACGCCTCCGTTCTGTGGAACCAGGAGTGGAGTGGGTGAGACGGAAGGAGGGGCCCTGGTTTCCTCGTGAGCTGTCTTTCTGAGTTGGTCGGCACCTTGCAGCTTGATTACCACATTTCTCACTGTGGCCTGTCTCGTTCTGAGTTATTTATGCGTCTATTCCTTCACCTGGCAGGGTTGTGTTGAGTTGAACTGAAGTCATTAGTCCTGGCTGGATCTGTCTCTGGATCAACGGCCTTCCTTGTCCAGAGTCACTCCCTGAAAGTTGATGAAAACTCATCGCATCCTCAAAACAGACGAGGGAATTCTTGGGCCAATGGGCTTGGGAGCCGAGAGTGAGAGAACCAACCTCCCTGGAGGAAAAAATTTCTGCTCTAGTTCAGAACACGCTGGTTTCAGGATCAGCCATAGCCATAGCCCTTTTCGCCTAGATTTCTTCCTGCAAGAAATCTACCCCTGTAGGCATCCTGACCTTATGTGGATTTCTCAAACCTAATTTAGATCAGGGTGTGAGTAGGGAAGAGAGTTCAAAAGAAGAGGCCCCTGAGGCTTTCGGAAACTTTCTATTTTTAGGATGTCAACTTTGATGTTTCCTGGAGTCTTGAGCCAAGCCAGCCTTGGAACAAGGAGCCAGTGAGGAATGGGGTGAGGGGCAGGCTCAAATGCCAGGTCTCGTGCCGACCAGTTGTGTAACCTCGTGGTCTAACTTCTCAGTGCCTCAGTTTCCTTATCTGACATGTGAATATAATAATAGTATGCGTCTGGTGTGGGCTTCGTAGGTGGTGCAGTGGTAAACAATCTGCCTGCCAATGCGGGAGTCTCAGGTTTGATGCCCGGGTTGGGAAGATCTCCTGGAGAAGGAAATGGCAACCTGCTCCAGTATGCTTGCCTGGGAAATTCCATGGACAGAGGAGCCTGGCAGGCTACAGTCCATGCGGGTCTCAAAGAGTCTGACACGACTGAGCAATTGAACATGAGCGTCCGTCTGGTAGGGTTGTCATGAGGATCAAATGAGTTAATACACATCAAAAGTTTAGAACAGTGACTGACATCAAAGAAGCATGTGATTTTAATCTAATTGCGTGTATGACTCCGAGGGCTTATTTGCTTTCAAAGTTTTTTTGACTTTTCCTTCAATTCCAAGAGGTTGATCAAATGCTCACATGCCTCTTGCTCCCTTGTTTCTAAGGCAAAAAGATACTAACAAGTCACAGAGTGGAAATGAAGAAACCAAACAATATAGTCCCTTCACAATAGTGTGTGTGGGTGCCTCTGTTTTTGATGACCTAAGAACACCTTGGTTCTTTCCCTGTCTACTTTGAATTTCTAAAAAAAAAAGCTAAAACGGACTCTCTTCTCAAAATTATTATGTGGCCTTATTGTGTCTTTGGAAACTGCATTCAGGGGAAAAATTGAGAAGTTATAGCAGCAGCTTATTAAGGAAAGCCCCTTTTACAGAGCTGGATAATGTAAAAAAAAAACAAACAACTGAGACGTGTTATTTGTCTTTTCACATGTCCACCTGAATTGGAGAGTTTAAATAGGGAAAAAAAAATTTATGCATGTACATACCTGTGTAGGTGTGTACACACACACACTTAGAAATGGTAAAGACAATAGTGAGACATTTAAAAGACAGAAGAAAAAAATTCCAAGGATAAGTGAGTCACCAGATGGTCACACATTGGAAAGGAAGAAGTCCACTCAGCCACTTTGAGGAATTGTTTCCCAGGCGACTCAGTGGTAAAGACTCTGCCTCCCAATCAGTGCAGGAGATGCAGGAGACACAAGAGACATGGGTTTGATTCTTGGGTGGGGAAGATTCCCTGGAAGAGGAAATGGCAACCCACACCAGTATTCTTACCTGGAGAATCCCATGGACAGAGGAGCCTGGTGGGCTACAGTCCATGGGGTCACAAAGAGTCGGACACAACTGAGTGACTTAGCACACACTTGGATGATTTATCTCCAAATGTATACTTTTCTTTTACAAAATCAGAAGGAGAATCACTGTGAAAGACTCCAAGCAACTTTATGTAACAACCCAGTTTCCTGGATCGTGCTCTTTGAGCACTCTCAGCAGGCTGGGCCTTCCTCCCAAAGCCCTGGACTTCATGAGCTTCATCTGTAGAAGGAAAAGAACATTATCTTTGGGACAATGACATGGGGCCAGAAGAGACACTGAGTCTGTCCTCAGCTGATGGTGTGATCTGGGGCCATGCAAACTACCTCCCTCTGTGCCTTACAGACGAAGACATTGGGCTAAGCAACCTTAAATGTCCTTCTGCATCTGAGACAGAAATAAGGGAGGTGAGTTTACTTCAAAGACCTTCGGCAAATCCCACAGGGTAAGACGCTTTTGTGCCTCTGCCCCAACTTTTTCTTTTGCTTGTTTTTCATCATCATCTCATCATGTTATTCCTTATCCTATGAGATGGATCAGTCAAGTGGGAGAATGATTGAATAAACCAAGCCATCATTTGTGTACTTTTCCTTGAGGGTAGCTGTTGGATAGCTCTTATGTGTGAGGGGGTTTATCCGAGTGATGATTTTCCCAGTAGTCATGTATGGATGTGAGAGTTGGACCAAAAAGAAAGCTGAGAGCTGAAGAATTGATGCTTTTGAACTGTGGTATTGGAGAACACTCCTGAGGGTCCCTTGGACTGCAAGGAGATCAAACCAGTTAATCCTAAATGAGATCAGTCCTGGGTGTTCACTGGTAAGACTGATACTGAAGCTGAAACTCCAATACTTTGGCCACCTGATGTGAAGAACTGACTCTTTGGAAAAGACCCTGAACCTGAAGCTGGGGAAGATTGAAGGCAGGAGGAGAAGGGGACAACAGAGGATGAGATGGTTGGATGGTATCACTGGCCCGATGGACATGAGTTTGAGCAAGCTCTGGGAGTTGGTGATGGACAGGGAGGCCTGGCGTGCTGCAGCCCATGGGGTTGCAAAGAGTCATACACGACTGAGCGACTGATTTGAACTGAACTGTTTGTGTATTTCCTTCTTTTAGCCTCTCTGATCCCTTTCCCCTTAGCAGCGGAGAATGAAGACTCGCTCATGAGACACACGAATCTCATGTGTCTTTTTATTACACAACAAGCACATACACTATAAGTAGTGAAAATGAATGTCGAGACAGATGATGCTTTCTGAGTTGTTTATATGTATAATAACAGAAGGGAACTGCATATATGGATAGTATTTTCTTAAATCATCTTTCCCCCCACCCCCCCACCCTGTAGGGGAGAATACACACAGTCACCTCCCCTCCGTTGCTAATGAGTTAAAGCTGAAAAGCAAGTTGAAGGATGAAGTTGTCAGTAAATGATAAATAATTGACTCATGATGACACTGGGCTTCTCGGTTCATAATGGTTATTATTGTTGCAGGAGGGGCTCATTAGTTCCTGGGTGTGGTCTTCCTTCCTGGGCCAGATCAGTTTATCAGGGACCAAATAAATGCAGGAGAAATAATTAGAGATGTGTGCGAAGAGCCGAGCACCCACTCTTCCCATTTGAAAGAAAACGACTCACTTTTCCTTGGCAGCCACACCTTCTAATTACTTGCAAATATTTAAGACTCATTATCTTCAAAGTTTGGAGAAAGACAGAAAAAGGAGGGGGTGAGGGTGGTGGGCAAAGGTGCTGATAGTGGATCAAAGTCCCTGGTTCCTCCGCGGCTGACTTTGTTTTGGGCGACTCGGAGCCTCAAGGCGGAGTGGATGAGTTGACAGCTCTTTGGCAATCCGGGCGCCCTGGAGAAGGGCAGCTTGTGTTCAGCCCCACCTCCTGCGACCCGCCCTTTACCTATCTCCTTTGACATGCCATGTTGAGCAAGAGGTGGTGATGGTGGTGCGGTGGGGGAGAGAAGCCTCGAGTTTTCTAGAACCGAGGTGGTTAAATACTGCCCCCTTTCTTTCCTTCCATCACCTCTGGGCTGGCTCACCTTCTGGTAGGGTTGAGACCAACTCCTTTCTCTTCACACCTTCTCCCTGTGAGTCACTTTGGGCCCAAGGTCCTTGCTGCAGGGTCTCAAGCCCACTAGTGTGCATGCATGCTCAGTCGCTAAGTTGTGTCCGACTCTTTGCGACCCCATGGACTGTAGCCTGCCAGGCTCCTCTGTCCATGGGATTTTTCCAGGCAAGAATACTGGGGTGGGTTGTTATTTCTTCCTCCAGGTGATCTTCCCGACCCAGGGATCGAACTCGCGTTTCCCGTAGCTCCTGCATTGGCAAGCAGGTTCTTTACCACCAAGCCACCAGGGAATACCTCAAGACCACTAGAGCCGCTTAGAATTTTTGCTCACACTGCTGAAAGACTCAAGGCCTCCTTATGTACCTGTGTAGCATTTTATGTAAATTCTGCAAGCGATATGCTCTTCTTAGAGTCTCCTTGTTGAGGGTTCAGCAAACAGGAGACAGATCAAGACTTTAAAAAGGGAGAGTGTTCAAACGAGCATGATGAGAAATCACTTCAGCCCAGTGACTCAGCATGTCATCTCCACACAACATCAGAATTTAGAATGAGATGGATTGACATGGTGCACTGAGTCTCCTGTCAAATCTTTCTCAGATGCACAATCAAGCTGCTGAGACATTAATATTTTTTCTTTATTTTTTCTTTCTTCTATTTCCTCTTCATCCTGCATCTTGAAAGATTATATTCTTAAGAAGGGGAGTTTTACAGTCTTAGGGATGCAGGTATAAATAAGCTAACTTTCTCTTTCCTTCTCCCTGAATTCCACCCTAAAGGTATACCTTTAAATCTCCTTAAAGGATTTGTTTGGGGTTTCCCTGGTGTGTCAGTTGGTAAAGAATCTGCCTGCAATTCAGGAGACTCAGGTTTGATCCCTGGGTTGGGAAGACCCCCTGGAGAAGGAAGTGGCAGCCCACTCCAGTATTCTTGCCTGGGAAATCCTGTGGACAGAGGAGCCTGGCGGGCTACAGTCCATGGGGTCACAAGAGTCGACATGGCATAGAGCCTAAACCACCACCACCACCACCAAAAGATTTTGACCTTTGGACATGGGTATTGTGGACGTGTCTTTGACTCTGGTGACCCATTGAACTGTGGAAACATCTCTGGAGGTTTCATGAATGTATTAAGGCTTCCTAAGATGAAGAAAGCAGGCACTCTGGGTTGTGGTTAATTCGACAGTGCTTCTTTCCTGGCCTTTCTGTTTCTTTGTTTTTCCATCTTTCTTTCCTTCCTTCCTTCCCTCTTTCCTTCCTGTGCTTCCAATACCAAGCATCTCTTTCCACTTATAAATGGTTTAAGAAAATATTTTCTCAGTTGTTCAGATAAATTCTGACGATGACTCTTCTTACCTTCTATTCTTCAGAAAGAAGAATAAGAATTAGAAGACACTGTAAAATTGTGAATTAAGTTAGAAATATTTCCAAGAATTTTCCTCTGTCTCAGGAATCTTTGCACTCAAAGTTATCCTGCGAAAGCTGCCATGTCGCCACTTAAAGCTCAGTCAGCCACATCAGCTAGAAGATGCTCTAATGAACCAAATGGTACCTCTATGCCTTTGAATTTTTATGCTACTTTAAACCCTTTAACATGGACTGGATTTTTAAACTTCTTCTCTCTTAAAGTTTAAAAACATTTTTAGTATCTGTTAAGTGTTCACGTTGTGCTCAGCACTTAGCCAGTGCTATAAATGTTGCAGTATATGAGAACCAGATGATACAGACGCTCTGTCGAAGGTTTCAGCATTCTAGAGGACAGCAAGAGACTCAGCTTGTGCGTACATATTCATGTATATACCATATCATATAGCCTTCCCTGGTAATTCAGTGGTAAAGAATCTGCCTGCCAATGCAGGAGGCGTGGGTTCGATCCCTGGGTCGGGAAGATCCTCTGTAGAAGGAAATGGCAACCCACTCCAGTATTATTGCCTGGAAAATCCCATGGACAGAGGAGCCTGGTAGGTCCATGGGGTCGCAAAGAGTCAGACACGACTGAGCCACTTCACTTTCATACATGTATATACAGTATCATATAGCCTTCCCTGGTAACTCAGTGGTAAAGATTCTGCCTGCCAATGCAGGAGGCGTGGGTTTGATCCCTGGGTTGGGAAGATCCCCTGGAGAAGGAAATGGCAGCCCATTCCAGTATTTTTGCCTGGAGAATCCCAGGGACAGAGGAGCCTGGTGGGCTACAGTCCATGGGGTCACACAGAGTCAGACACGACTGAGTTACTAACATTTTCACTTTGTGTACGTATGAATGTATACACACACACACACACCTGTATGCTCTAAACCAACTGCACATGTGCGCACACAGAAAACACGGCCACAGTTGTCCTTCCAAATTCTGACGTCCTGAAGACCATAAGAAAAATGTATGGCTGAGGAGCTGAAGTCAAAAGTGACTTTTAAAATGCTATGAATTTCATTAATAGGAACAATAAATACAATGCCAACCGTGACCCTGTGATTTATAACAAGCAATAAACATTTGATCTTTGTCCCTGTTTTTGGCACAAGTGAGTGAAAGTCGCTCAGTCGTGTCCAACTCTTTGTGACCCCATGGACTATACAGTCCGTGGAATTCTCTAATTCAGAATGGGAGTGGGTAGCCTTTCCCTTTTTCAGAGGATCCTCCCAATCCAGCATTAAAGCCAGGTCTCCTGCATTGCAGGTGGATTCTTTACCAGCTGAGCCACTAGGGAAGCCCTAGTTTTTGGCACAGAGCTCCTAAAACTTTTGGAATTTCCTCAACCTTGAGAGAGGTAGGATAAAGGTGTCTTTTTTATGTTAATAAAAAGGGGTGGGTTTGGGGAGAGCACCTGGGTAGTCTCTGGAGGGGCTGGTTGCCTGGGGAGCCAACCAGGTGATTAGAAGCTAACCTTCAGTCCCTTCCCCAACCTCCTGGGAGGGGAGAGGGGCTGGAGATTGAACTGAGAGCCGGTGGTCAATGACTTAATCAGTCATGCCTATTTAATAAAGCCTTTATAAAAACCTTTCCAAAGGGGAGAGTTCAGACAGCATCCAGGTTGGTGAGCACATGGAATTTTGGGGAGACTGGTGGGCTTGGAGAAGGCATGGACATTCTGTGCCTTTGCCCCATGCATGCATGCTAAGTCGCTTCAGTCATGTGTGAGTCTTTGGGACCCCATGGGCTGTAGCCCGCCAGGCTCATCTGTCCATGGGGCTCTCCCCGCAAGAATATTGGAGTGGGTTGCCATGCCCTCCTCCAGGGGATCTCCCCGACTCAGGGACTGAACCCACGTCTCTTATGTCTCCTGCGTTGGCAGGCGCGTTCTTTACCACTAGTGCCTCCTGGGAAGCCCTGACTTTGCCCCATATCTTGCCCTATTTAAGTTTTCAATCAGGCTGTTCCTGAGTTATATCCTGTTATAATAAACAGGCAATCTAGTGAATAAAATGTTTCTCTGAGTTCTGTGAGCCACATTAGCAAATTAATTGAACCCCAGAAGGCAGTTTTGATAACCCCTGACTTATAGCCAGTGGGTCAGAAGCATAGGTAATAACCTGAACTTGTAACCAGAATCTAAAGTGGGGGAAGCCTTGTGGGACTGAGGCCTTACTACGTGAAATCTGACGCTACCTCTGAGAACACAGTGTCAGAAGTGAGCTGAATTGTAGGCCACTCACTCAGTAGGCCCTGGAGTATCACCTGCTAGTGTGTGGATCTCCTCTCCCCCGGCCCACCCCCCCACCCCCCACTGTAAGAGGTTACCAGAACTTGAGTAACACCAAAAAAATCCCAAAGCAATGATACTTTATAATAGGGTGCGTAGTTCTTGTCATTTCATTTGTCATCCTTTGCTCGCCTAGAAACTTCTCAGCAACTCTCTTCACTGAATTTTTAATGAATTGCAGCTTAGCAAATCATTTAGTGTTGTTTAAGTCAGACAACTTTTGTCTGGTCCTCCATTCACACACTCAACGTCTTCCTGATTTTAGATATCTTGCCTTGGAGCCTCTTTTAGGGTCCTACTGAATTCTTGGGGATATCCAACTTGGGAGATCTCACACCAAAACTTGAGCCATTTACCCCTCTGCACACTTCTCAGCTGTCTTTCCCTGAAGTTAAGGAGAGATGCCCATAACCAACATCTTTCCATCGTCTTCTTGATCTTCCCTAAGACTTCATTACAAAATCCAGTACTCCTGCTCTGCCCTCTTCATTTCTTTCCTGTTGCGACTTCTGCAGTTTCTTAGTAATCAGGTCTAACAGGATTGCTTCACAGCTTCATATACTAAAACCAAGAAGATAAAAAGAAGTCCAAAAAATTTTTCTTTTTGCTAGAACTTTATATAGAAGGATTGCTATCTTCATTAATTAATGATTGATATTTAGTAAGTTATATGAAACTCTGGGCTTTCCAGGTAGCACAGTGGTCAAGAATGCCCCCACTAATGCAGGAGACACAAGAGACGTGGGTTCTATCCCTGGGTTGGGACGATCCTCTGGAGAAGGAAATGGCAACCTGCTCTGACATTCTTGCTTGGGAAAGTCCCATGGACAGAGGATCCTGGCGGGCTACAGTTCATGGGGTTACAAAGAGTTGGATATGACTTAGTGATTGAGCACACACACACACACACATGAAACTCTTTATGTCCTGTTTCTGTGTTTATAAAGCATCTTAAGAACCTAAGTATTATCTCATGTTAATTATTGACTTAATTACCTAGTCTTTTACCAAATATTTATTGAAGACCACCTATGTGCCAGACACACTGAACACTGAAGGGAGAAGGTGAAAAGACATGGCTCCCCCACGTGAAGCTGCGTGTCAGGCCCTGCGCTAAGTGCTTTGGGGATATCCTCCTTTTAACCTCATAACGACAGTCTGCCCACTCAATAAGGGAGGACACTGAGGCCAAGAGGCAGTGTTAGGAGTCAAGCTGAATGAAGTCTGACTGATGCCAAAGTCACTCACTTTAAGCACTAAGTGGTACCACTTTCAACTCCTCTAGGTAGGGTAGGCTCTTGCCGCTGGGTGTGTGGGAGGAGGTAGGATGACTCCAGAGGTAACCACAGAAGGGCAGGCGTTGGACTAATCATATGGTAGTCAGGCTTGTAAAGAGCCCCCTCATAACCACCACCTGGATACACCTTGTGTGATCCCCTCCCCTGAGTGGGCAGAGACCTCGTGAATAGGATGAGCTGTCACTCTTGTGATTAGGTTACATTATCTGGATGATATGCCAAAAGTGAAGATATTTTATAAATCAGTTTTTTTGAGTTCATCATCTGGGTCAGCCTCACCCCATCAGCTGAGCCCTTAAGAACGGGGCTATCTGATATCAACAGCCATGATACAAAAGGGCCTGGAAGCAGGAGACACCTAGGAGCTGAAGGCAACCGATAACCAACAGTCAGCTAGGAACTGGAGACCTCAGTCCCGTACCCGCCAGGTGATAAATTCTGCCCACCAGCAGTGAGCTTGGAAGAGGATGCCAGAAGAGAGAAATTCAGATGAGATCTAGCCCCTGTGAACAATTCGATTTTCACCTGATGAAACCACATTTCTTGTTTGGATGATAATAATTTGTTACACAGCAGAAGAAAATAGAACAGGCAAGAAACCCTGAGATGGCATGTAGATCAAAAGTTATCACAACAAAAATCAAGAAAACTGATTAAACATATATATTCCAACTCTATTTTCTCTCTCCCTCTCTCTATTTCTTGGGGCTTCCCAGGTGGTCTTAGTGGTAAAGAACACATCTGCCAATGCAGGAGACATAAGAGACATAGGTTCAATCCCTGGGTAGGGAAGATCCCCTGGAGGAGGTCATGGCAACCCATTCCAGTATTCTTGCCTTAAAAATTCCATGGACAGAGGAGCTTGGAGGGCTACAGTCCACGGGATCACAGAGTCAGACACGACTAAAGTCATTAGCACGCATGCACACTGTCTCTCTCTTTCTAAGTCACTGTGATTTATTTCTCCTAAAATATGCTCACCAACTTGGGATTTATTCTTTGATATCACTTGACACGTTCATTTATTGTGAACTTGGTCCCAATTTGTTTAACTCTTTAAAAATTAGCGCTGGGAATGAGTTTCTCCAGTGGCTCCATGCCTTTTTGTTGTTGTTGTTCTGTTACTAAGTTGTGTCTGACTCTTTGCCACCCCATGGACTACAGCACGCCAGGCTCCTCTGTCCTCCACTATCTCCCGGAGTTTGCGCAGGTTCTTGTCCATTGAGTCGGTGATGCCATCCAACCATCTCATCCTCTGTCGTCCCCTTCTCCTCCCACCTTCAATCTTTCCCAGCATCGGCAGTCTTTTCCAATGAGTCAGCTCTTTGCATCAGGTGGCCAAATTATTGGAGCTTCAGCTTCAGCTTCAGTCCTTCCAATGAATATTCAGGGTTGATTTCCTTTAGTGTTGACTGGTTTAATTTCCTTGCTGTCCAAGGGACTTCTCCAGTACCACAGTTCAAAAGCATCAATTCTTCCATACCTTTTAGAGTGATGCAAAATTTGCTAGGATAGAAATTTTGCTAGAATGTAAATCCCACAAGGATGTAGTCCTCGTGATGGCAAAGATTCTTGCCTGGCCCATAGTTAGTACTAAATAAATATTTGTTTAACCAAATGATTCATAGAAACCCTTTGCTATACCTGAACCCTCTGTTACCATTTGCTGAAGATTTATTGATCAAATTCTAGTTACAAAGTCTGAACTCTTTACCTGCCCACCAGCAACCATTTCTGTTTGAAGCATTCCTCCAATCCCTTCCTTTTCATAAGCTTTCTAGGTCACACATTCAAACATCTTTTGCAAAAGACCCCTTCAGCATCCTTTGCCGTAATTTAAAAGCACAGAGAATGCCTTCACGTGTGGCAACCATAATTGACACTGATCACATTCGGTTGAAGGATTGTTACCTTTTAGTGAGCATTTCCAGTTTAGGAGGTCAAAGAGGAGCTGGAAATATTCAGATATATGCCCTAAATCTGAAAAGGAGTACATACACAGTGAATAATAATTAAATGAACTTGGTGGGTTTTATAGTGTGTGTAAGAATAGATGATTCAAGTAGCTTGATTGTGCTCTCTCGATTTTTTTTCTGTGCTTGATATTTTAAAGTACTCAGTATCATGCTTTCCACTGGAAGATGTTCCTGCTGCTACAAATTACAGAGCGCTGCACAAACGCTAATTTGACAACATGACTTCTGTTTGCTCCCTAAATGTCTAAAGCTTCTGTCTGTCCCTCCTCTGAGTGGCTGCCCTGATAGCCTGGCTCATGGATCCGCAGCAGCGGCTCCCTCTTTGCCACTGGTGTATCTCTTAACAAGGGGATTTAGCTGGATTCCAAGCTGACTCAATCCTCTGTCAGTTCTGGTAGGATAATTCCCCCAAAGCAGCAATAGCTTTGTTGGTTGCTTTGCTTTGGTTTCTGTAACTACGTGGTTATTATGCTTTATTTTCACAACCGTAGTATTAGTCATGTGTCAGAAAAGAAAAAAAAAAAAAAAGACCTTCTAGCTTCCTAAATATGTTACTAAGAATTCCAGCCAAAGACACATCAGATATACTTTCTTGTAAATACGCAGGAACCACTGAGCTTCCTTCCAAAATAAAAACCTGATGTGTTTTGTTCCCCAGTATGTGCACATTGTCACTCATTGGAACAATATGCATGCTTCAAAAATTTAGTGAGGAGACCTGTTCATGGTAAGTTTTCAGCAAATATTGTGCATATAAAGAAATCTATTATCTGAACTCAAAACTCTCTTGGGAGTTTATTGAGCATGGAAGAATAGATTTTTTTTACTGTGGATAAAATGGCAAAACAGGAAGCTTTTCTTAAAAAGAGCCTTTCTACCTCTAATCGCTATGCCTCTCTGGCAGCTATGTCTTTGAAAGCTATCTAATGAACTCTCTTTACCAATCAGATCATTATCATAATGGGTTCATGTCCTAAAGACATTACATTAAAGAAGAAGCAGTAGCTAAGCTCACAGATTTCATGGAATATGAATTTAAACAGTTCTCTGCCTTATACAGCACATTTTAAAATAAGAAGAAAACATCAAGGCATCATGAAAAAGTGCTGCCTTGCTCATGTAGATCAAACTTCTCATATTTCCTTAATAATCTTACACACACACACACACACACACACACGCACACACTTTTTTTGATCATGTAGTATTTATATGGTCAAAGCTATGTTTTTTCCAGTAGTCACATCTGGCTGTGAGAGTTATAGCTGTGGACTGTAAAGAAGGCTGAACACCGAAGAATTGATACTTGGAGATCAAACCAGTCAGCCCTAAAGGAAATCAACCCTGAATATTCATTGGAAGAACTGATGCTGAAGTTGAAGCTGCAGTACTTTGGCCACTTGATGTGAAGAGCTGACTCATCGGAAAAGACCCTGATGCTGGAAAAGATTGAAGGCAAAAGCAGAAGGGGGTGGCAGAGGATAAGATGTTTAGATAGCATCACTCGATGGAATTTGAGCAAACTCTGGGAGATAATGGAGGACAGAGGAGCGTGGTATGCTGCAGTCCATGGGGTGGCAAAGAGTCAGACACAATTTAGCGCCAAAAAACACCAAAGTATTTACATGAGGCAAATGAAGTCCTTGTTCTAAATGTCTCTAAATCATTACTGTTTGTTAACCCAGGAATGATTCAACTCGAAGGAACACAGAAAAGCGTAGACTGGAATCAAAGCTCTGGTTAAGCAGTTCACGGACATGCACCAGTATGAAATGAGAAGATGTGTAATATTTATTTTGCCTGGGAGGTAGCAGGAATGTGGGTGGGGAATGTTTGGGAGCCTTCCTTGCACCTTTGTGAGAAGGGGGCAGCAAAAACAGGAGAAAAAACTGTCTAAAACATATTGAGCCACAAACTTGAATTCAGCTTCTTAAAAACGCTTCTTCTAAAAAACGCTCAGCCACATTTTTCAGATAAATTTGGCTGCCTGACAGCTGACACCTGTCAGTCACAAGAGGAAATATGATCAAAGGTGATGAAGATATGATCAAAGAGGATGAAGAGCCATGCTCTCAAAGGCCACTTTCCATCTTTATTATACGCCAGCAAGCTGTTCTGGTTTGTAACCTCCTCTCATTGTGACAGACCAATTCAGAGACTTCATTTTGCTGAATCAGGTTGCTGGAGCACTCAGGGTTTGACATTAAGAAGCTGGTGTTTGCACCTGGAGGAACCAATTCGTTCCTTCATGGAACAAAAGCCAACTGTCATTTTCAATAGGTCATGGGAATTGGAGACATTAGATTACACTACCAGTGGAAAAATAAACACTCATACACATATGTATAAATATACACTTGCATGCGTGCTCAGTTGTACAGTCCTGTTTGATTCTTTGAGACCCCATGGACTGTAGCCCGCCAGGCTCCTCTGTCCATGGAATTTTCCAAGCAAGAATAGTGGAGGGGGTAGTCATTTCCTTCTCCAGGGGATCTTCCTGACCCAGGGATCGAACCCACATCTCCTGCATTGGCAGACGGATTCTTTACCCTATGAGCCACCAGAGAAGCCCCATACATGCATATATATATATATATATATATATATATATATACATGTGCATCCAAATATGTGCAAAGAGCACATACACACCAGTATATATATATATATATATATATATATATATATATACACACACACACATATCCATATCCATACGCAATTGTTATATACTGATGACTCTGGTTTCAGGACTGATCTAGACCACAAACCAAAAAATATGATTTCATTGTAGGAACTTGGCTGAAAGACCTGTTCATTCAACATAAGTTTTATCATCAAAACCACTTCCCATTGAGGTTTTAAGGTATTAAGTTTGTAATATCCAAACTTAAAAAATTAATAGGAAGATAATTGGTTTACAATGCTGTGTCGGTTTCCGTTATATAGCAACATCAATCAGTCATAAGTATACATTGGTCCCCTCCCTCTTGAACCTCCCTCGCACCCACCCCCATCCTCTCTCCGCCATCTAGATTGTCACAGAGTACCGCATTGAGCTCCTTGTGTTTTACGGCAATTTCCTACTAGCTGTCTAGTTTACATATGGTAATGTGTATGCTTCAGTGCTACTCTTTCGGGTCATCCCACCCTTACCCCCTGCTGTGTCCACACGTCTGTGGACTGCTGTGTCTGTGCCTGTGTCTCTATTCTTGCCCTGCAAATAGGTTTATCAGTGTCATTTTTCTAGATTCCGTATATATGAATTGTTATACGGTATTTGTTTTCTCAAAACACCCAAACTTTAAAAGCTTATTTTAAACCTCATTTCTGCTCAAATCCAGTGCCATTGCCACAGGCCTTGGTGCAAGCGAGTTTGTGTATGAAGTCAGCATTCTCCACAAAAAAACACTCATCAAAACGTAGAAGGTCCGCCGGACTCAGGAGCCAAGGTTCCAAAGACTCCCGGTTCATAGATTAAAATTTCTTTGCAAATAGATTAAGAGAATCTGAAGAATCTAATATTGTTGACCCAAATATCTTCCTTTGCTTGGACACATCATAAAATGATAACATCCACAGGCAAAGAGGGAAGTTAGTGAAGCATAAACACACTGAGAATTGCAGGGACAATTCAGGACATTCAGGCACAACCCAAAGAAATGTCTCAGTTATATAACTGTTTGGTAACATTCCCCATTTAAATCTGTCTGTCCAAACTCAGAACAGTTTGCCCTCTATAAATCGTGATTCTCATCAACCTTAACTAACCATTCTTAAGTTTCTTTTTCCTCAGGTAGGAAACTTGAAAGAATATGATTTTGCCATAGCTAACAATTAGAATGCTGTGTGAACGGTGTACTATTTCTGAATTGGCCCTGTGGGGTTAAAAGAAAATCTACATTTGTAAAGCTCTTGCTGTGGACTGAATTGTTTCTCTCCCAAATGCATAAGTTGAAGCTCTAACCTCTGATCTGATTGTATTTAGAATCAGATCAGATCAGTCGCTCAGTCGTGTCCGAGTCCTCAAGACCCCATGAATCGCAGCACGCCAGGCCTCCCTGTCCATCACAAACTCCTGGAGTTCACTTAGACTCACGTCCATGGAGTCAGTGATGCCATCCAGCCATCTCATCCTCTGCCGTCCCCTTCTCCTCCTGCCCTCAATCCCTCCCAGCATCAGAGTCTTTTCCAATGAGTCAACTCTTTGCATGAGGTGGCCATAAGTAAGGTTAAACAAGGTTGTATGGATGGGGCCTTGATCCGAGAGAGAGAGAGCTGTTGTCTTTGAGGCCCCATGGACTGTAGCTGTCCAGGCTCCTCTGCCCATGGGATTTTCCAGGTAAGAATACTGGAGTGAGGTGCCATTCCCTTCTCTAGGGGATCTTCCCGACCCAGGGATCAAATCTACATCTCTTGCGTGTCCTGCATTGGTAGGTGGATTCCTTATCCCTAGCACTACCTAGGAAGCCCATGTTGTCCTTTTAAGAAAAGGAAGACACATAAGACTTCTCCTCTGCCATGGAAGGCACAAAGAGAAGGCTGCTGACTGCAAGCCAGGCAGAGAATTCTTGGTGGTGGTGGTTTAATTGCCAAGGCCTGTCTAACTCTTTGTGATCCCATGCACTTAGCCTGCCAGGCTCCTCTGTCCCTGGGATTTCCCAGGCAAAAATACTGGAATGGGGTTGCCATTTCCTTCTTGCAAGTGGTCTCCTGCATTGCAGGTGGATTCTTTACTGACTGAGCCACCAGGAAGAAAGAACCCTTACCAGGAACTGAATCAGCCACGAGTGTAATCTGTGAGAAATACATTTCTATTGTTTAAGCTGCCACATCTGTAGTATTTTGTTATGACAACCCGAGTGGGCTAGGAAGGTTCTCTTGACTCTTCAACGAGGCCTCCAAATGGATCGATTTCCTCTTAGGAGAAAGCTGAGACAATTGCGGAGTGAAAGGACAATGGAGGCCATTTAACTATTAAGTGATTGCCCAGGGGGTACAGCCCAGGCGTCTGAAGCTCTCCTTTCAAGTACCCAGGATTCTGAGATTCTGGTGGAAGAGCCTGGTGCTGGGTGGTATCCTTACCTGGGAAATCCCACGGACAGAGGAGCCTGGCGGGCTACAGTCCATGCAAAGAGTCAGACCACTGATCGACTGACACTTTCTCTCCGTCACTCACTCACCGAGCAGATGGTGTGGCCTTTCTGCCCTGTCCTACAGCTTTACTGTCGAGTCACTCGCGCCTGCTAGGAGGTGCCTCCCAGATCTCCTGGGACTCTAGGGCTGGAAAGATCTGTAAGAAGCGCTGAGGTATCCTTGGAAGTGTTAGCCCTAGGGCAGGTGTCTTGGAAAAGGAAGGGTGCGTCTCGTTTTCTTACGGCTTGAATCCAATAATATATACTCAGTGTCGTCACGTTCTCTCACCAACTCCGTTTCTCCATCTTCTTTCTTGATGCCTCAGGGTTGTCATCATGTACATCAATTTTTTTTAAACACATTTATTGGCTTATAGTTATTTACAATGTTGTGTTAGTTTCAGGTATATGGCCAAGTTATTCAGTCATACATATGCATATATATGCATCTATATATATAACTTTTTTTTTCCACATTCTTTACTCATGTAGGTTATTATAGAATGTTGAGTAGAGATCCCTGTGCAATACCAGGGATTTTAATACAGTAGTGTTATCTATTTACTACATAGTAAGTAGCATTCAGTTTTTACAGAATTCAGTGATTCTAGAGAAAGAGGTGTGAGGGATCGTTTCTATACTGAATGGAACCAGACAGCTTTTTGCTGTTGTTTTTATTTTTACCCGTACCGGCAATAGGTTTGGAAATTTTAAAGCACTTTCTTTGTCTTAATTAGATGGCATTATGATACTCATTATAATAGATAATAGTTGACGTTAATCAAAACAACCAACTTTCTAATTGAATTGATAAACCAATCAGTCCCCTAAGGCACTTCATGGCATACTATGTAGATGGAGAATAATTAGATGTATTTGTACAATATGGTGAAAATTAAAAGTAAATATATATATATGTATATGTATATGATTTGTAACTGTAATTTAAAATGTTGGGATTTTTCTTCAATGATAATTATCATCAGTGATTCTCTAGGGGAAATTGCTAGTAAAATTCATTTGGACTTTTATAAACTGAAGCTTCTAAACCCAAAATTAAACAAACAAATATGTGTTTATTTTTTAAAAGAGCAATGTGCACATTTGCTTATTCAGTTAACCTGGATGGTCTTTACTCATCTAAGCAGTAGAAAGATGCTGTTGGAGAAGAGTTTTGACCTGCAGTGAATCTACATCTCCTTCTAATGCCCAATATTAGTCTGTTTGAGCCTTTAAACGTAGTCTTTTGTACCTTGATGTGAACAGAGAGTTCTGAGCATATTGTAATGCAGAAGGTTGTGGGGCTGGGAGTTGTGTAGTTAAAAGAAAAAGTTTGTCAGCCTTGGGGAGTTGAGAAGACGAGATGGGTTGCTCAAGTGTGCCTGGGGACTCAGGTTACTGCTAGAATACAGTTTCCTGTGGAAGGGAAATGGCTGTAGTGTGAGAAAATTCTCAATCGGAATGCCCTGGGGCACTTCCTGGGCCCCATCCCTGTTGTTTCTGCAGGTCTTGGGTTGGGCTCGGAGTGGGCATGGTTCACAAGTGCCTGCACACTGCTGCTGGCTGCTGGCCTGTGGCTGAACTTTGAGAACCACTACTCCAGCGCTGCGCAATGTGCTTTGATGAGCTGTGGCGCTGGGTCCCCTGGATTTGCTGAGGTCAAGTAAAACGTCCGTATAGTCAGTTCTTTTGTTAAGTTCAAGAGCCTTGCTTGCCAAAATAGCTTCAAAGAGATCATATGAAATCTATGTAAATACAGCTCATATGGTCTTAGAATAAGACCTTTAAATTTTAAAGCTATTTGCCTTAAAAAGCTATATATACAGTATATGTGTATGTGTGAGCGTTTAGTAAATCAGTTGCCTTTTCATCATTTTCTCCTCCTATAAATGATCTGATGTAAACAAATATCGCGTATTAATGCATATATGTAGAATCTAGAAAAATGGCACAGATGAATCTATTTTCAGTTCAGTTCAGTTCAGTCCCTCAGTCGTGTCCGACTCTTTGTGACCTCATGAATCGCAGCACGCCAGGCCTCCCTGTCCATCACCAACTCCCGGAGTTCACTCAGACTCATGTCCATCGAGTCAGTGATGCCATCCAGCCATTTCATCCTCTGTCGTCCCCTCCTGCTCCTGCCCTTAATCCCTCCCAGCATCAGAGTCTTTTCCAATGAGTCAACTCTTCGCATCAGGTGGCCAAAGTACTGGAGTTTCAGCTTTAGCATCATTCCTTCCAAAGAAATCCCAGGGCTGATCTCCTTCAGAATGGACTGGTTGGATCTCCTTGCAGTCCAAGGGACTCTCAAGAGTCTTCTCCAACACCACAGTTCAAAAGCATCAATTCTTCTGCACTCAGCTTTCTTCACAGTCAAACTCTCACATCCATACATGACCACTGGAAAAACCATAGCCTTGACTAGACGGACCTTTGTTGGCAAAGTCATGTCTCTGCTTTTGAATATGCTATCTAGGTTGGTCATAACTTTCCTTCCAAGGAGTAAGTGTCTTTTAATTTCATGGCTGTAGTCACCATCTGCAGTGATTTTGGAGCCCCAAAAAATAAAGTCTGACACTGTTTCCACTGTTTCCCCATCTCTTTGCCATGAAGTGATGGGACCAGATGCCATGATCTTTGTCTTCTGAATGTTGAGCTTTAAGGCAACTTTTTCACTCTCCACTTTCATCAAGAGGCTTTTTAGTTCTTCTTCACTTTCTGCCATAAGGGTGGTGTCATCTGCATATCTGAGGTTATTGATTTTTCTCCTGGCAATCTTGATTCCAGCTTGATCAAATTGCCAACATCTGCTGGATCATCGAAAAAGCAAGAGAGTTCCAGAAAAACATCTATTTCTGCTTTATTGACTATGCCAAAGCCTTTGACTGTGTGGATCACAATAAACTGTGGAAAATTCTGAAAGAGCTCAGAATACCAGACCACCTGACTTGCCTCTTGAGAAACCTGTATGCAGGTCAGGAAGCAACACTTAGAACTGGACATGGAACAACAGACTGGTTCCAAATAGGAAAAGGAGTACGTCAAGGCTGTCATCACCCTGCTTATTTAACTTATATGTAGAGTAGGGAAGGAATAGAGACGCAGATGTAGAGAATGGACTTGTGCACACAAGGAGAGGAAAGGGGGTTGGGATAAATTGGGAGATTGGGATTGATATATATACATGCTACCATGTGTAAAATAGATAGCTAGTAAGAAGCTGCTGTATAACATTGGGAGCTCGGTGCTCTGTGATGACCTAGAGGAGTGGGATGGGGGTGAGGTGTGGAGGGTGGGAGACTCAAGAGGAAGGGGATATATATATATATATATATATATACACATTATTATGCAGCAGAAACCAACACAACGTTGAAAAGCAATTACTAGCTCAGTTTAGCTGCTCAGTCATGTCTGACTCTTTGTGACCCCAAGGACTGCAGCACAGCAGGCTTCCCTGTCTATGACCAACTCCAAGAGCTCGCTCAAACTCATGTCCATTGAGTCAGTGATACCATCCGACCATTTCATCCTCTGTCATCCCCTTCTCCTGCCTTCAGTCTTTCCCAGCATCACAGTCTTTTCCAATGAGTCAGTTTTTCACATCAGGTGGCCAGAGTATTGGAGTTTCAGCTTCTACATCAGTCCTTCCAGTGAATATTCAGGACTGATTTCCTTTAGGATGAACTTGGATGGATGAACTTGCAGATCCATGCAGATGAAGTAGGATGGATCTCCTTGCAGCTCAAGGGACTCTCAAGAGTCTTCTCCAATACCGCAGTTCAAAAGCATCAATTCTTTGGCGCTCAGCTTTCTTTATATTCCAACTCTCACATCCATACAGGACTACTGGAAAAACCATAGCTTTGACTAGATGGGCCTTTGTTGGCAAAATGATGTCTCTGCTTTTTAATATGTTGTCTAGGTTGGTCATAGCTTTTCTTCCAAGGAGCAAACATCTTTTAATTTCATGGCTGCAGTCACCATCTGCAGTGATTTTGGAGCCCAACAAAGTAAAGTCTGTCACTGTGGCCATTGTTTCCCCATCTATTTGCATAAAGTGATGGGACTTGATGCCGTGATCTTAGTTTTTTTAATGTTGAGTTTTAAGCCAACTTTTCACTCAATATAAAAGCAATTATACCCCAAGGAAAAAAAGAACTGTGCTGAGATCAGCCCCCAACACCCCCAGGTCCATGGTTTTTGGTGGAAAACAGTCAAGAAGTCTACAAAGATTATTTTTAAAGTCATGCAGTAAGAGCTTTGAGAACAGAATCTAAATCTTTAAAAATAGTTTTATTTACTTTAGTCCCTAAAGTCAAGGGTCTTATATGGTGTTTTTGTGTGTCTAGGAGGCCCAAAGGTAGACAACAAGATCTTTTAACATCCCTGAAATCATATGAAATACTGTATATATATACACACACATGCGTGTATATGTGTGTGTGTATATATATGCATGTGTGTGAGTTATGCATTTTCCAGTCTTTTACTTCCAAGAACTTCTCACATATAGCCATATAATAAATATTTTTTAGTTTTAGAAATTATACCTATAATATAGAGAAATCTTTATATGCTAATACCAACTGTTTTTAAGATCACCACAGTATTAAAACTATTGACTTAAAATATCCACCTGGATATGATTCTGGGCAGTGCCCTCAAAATAAACCAAAATACGGTAGTTGCTATCCTGCTCTTAAAAATCAGTTTGAGGGGCTTCCTTGGTGGCCCACTGGCCGACTCCACGCTCCTGACGCAAGGGGCCTGGGTTCGATCCCTGGTCAGGGAAGTGGATCCCAGTGCCATGACTCAGAGTTTCCGGGCCCCAACTAAGACCCGGCACAGCCAGATAAATAAATATTAAAAAATATAAAAATCAATTTGAAAAAAAATCCTAGGATATACAGATGACAATATAAACAATGGCTCAGTTGAGAAACCTTGTCAACATCTAGCACATTTACATAAGAGATTTACATTGATAAAAATACAATGGCCCCGCTGCATTTTTTGTGATGATTGAAGAGGCAGGCGTGTTACTCAGACAGAGTTGTGTTGAGTAAAAATCAACACCCTACTTCCAGTTTGTCAAGATGTCTTCACTGGGACTGTGGGATTTTACTCTTCATTTTTTCTACCTTTTAAGTTCTCAGTTTATTTTTGAAAATGGTTCAGAGGATGGTTACGTTAGAAAAACAGATGTTTAAATGTTTCCATTTTGTTCAGTGACACCTTTGATTTAAAGGGTTTCAAATGAAAAGCAGGTTGGGAATAGGTTTGAAGTGATGTCAGAACAACGCTCACCTTCATGCAGGGACAGACCGGGAATTGTGTGCCTGAACCTTGCTGCTGTCACATTGTCACCTACAGAACGGAACTCAAAGCCAAGTGGTGAGAGAGGTTGCTTATCCTCTCAAAGATTCAAAACGGATATTATTGTAAGGAAGATGCCCATAAGGCAAGTCACAACATCTAATTTACCTAGGGAGGCAAGCATTTAGTGGATGGGGAGTTTGCCAGGCTTTTAAAAGCCATGAGAAATCTTGGAAGGGTCAGTTCTTTCAGTCAGCACAAGAAGCTTGGCCACAGATTCTGTTCAACCATAATAAAATCATCATAAAGAAAGCACCGTACAGATTCTCAGAATAATATCTTCAAATGTTAAACCTCTCCAAGGCAATTATCCTCACATTAAAAAAATTGATGAGTACAGTGCCTTCTTTTTCCTTTTTGTCTTAGCAACGAATGGCACAGTTACTTTACCATCAGACAAAAGTTGCAGCTCAGACTTCCCTACTGGTCCAGTGGTTAAGAATCCACGTACCAGTGCAGGAGACCTGGGTTCAATCCCTGGTCTGGGAAGACCCCCGTGCCATGGGGCAACCAAGCCCATGCACCACAACTGCTAAGCCCAAGCACCCTACAGCCCGTGCTGCACAACAAAAGAAGCCACGTCAGCCAGAAGCCAGCACACCGCAGCTAGAGAGTAGCCCCCTCTTGTCACAGCTAGAGAAAGCCTGTGCTCAGCCAAATGAATAAATACATAAATACAACTTTTAAAAGTTGCAGTTTCTTATGAAAAGAAAACCCTATTTACCCAATCTGAGCCTCAATTTTCTCATAGGTAAGTGGGAGGGATTATAATAGGATTTTAAGAATTGAATAATAGATGCAAAGCATCTGGTATATCATCAACACTCAAAAATATCTGTCCTTTGCTTATTCTTAGGAATTTCAAAGACAGCACTCAAATGAAACTCCTTTGTATTTTAGTCTAGGTCTCACTGTGATGATATTGGTGAGTGACATATTCAGTTACTTCAATTTCAATATTGTTTCCAATTTTAGGAAATCATCTACTTGTTGGTATTCTAGGAATGTGTTACAAAGATAGCTCTATCATAAAGGAGAGATTTTAAAAATATATTCTATGAGTATTGCAAGAATAATACATTTCAAAAAATAAACAGGAAATAGGTGTCATTGCTTAGTGTTTTCTGGGCTGGGATGTTATTCCTAATTTGAAATCACTGGACTGGGATGTTATTCTCTAGATTGGAGAGCAGCCTCCAGGGGTTATCGTACACTCTGATGTTTAGGGGAATATGTTATTTACCACCTGTAAGTTGCCTATCTTGTTATTTTTGTTGGGAGTAAAGCTGTAGCCTTTACCTCCATTAGGTAGTGGAGTTTGGTTAATGGATGGGTAACAGGAAAGAGTGTAAGGGGAAGCCAATGTTAATGTGAACTCCTGCCGTTTTTATTATAGTGGCACCCGCAATAGTTAAGGTTGAGCAGCTGTTTCCATTATGAACTCCTATTTCAGGGGTTTATAACTGAGCTGTAAAAATTTGCTCTAGGCTAAAACTCAGCTCATCAGGTCTTAGCCTGGGAGAATTTCCCCCCTCCTACCATTTTTTTTTTTTTGAAAAGAAGAAATCAATTTAGCTTTTAAAAATAAATAAAATCACAGAAATTTCAAAAATGTTGAGTTTTTATCATGTTAAGCCCAGATGTTGAAATGGATGGTAATTACATTCCTGGAAGTCTAATGAGAAAAGTCAGTCTCAAAATTGTACCTTTCAAGTATACTTTTCAAACATCTGATACAGACTGATGTTGCAATTTAGCAAGATAAGCAGTTTCTTAGGCCTTAGAGCTCATCGTTATTTGTAAACAGTTTTACCAATGAACCTCTTTTATTCATAGTATTAATTTACTTATTAATCAGATCTGGCTATAGAAACCAGGGTAGTTCTTTGTAGAACTTGTTAAATTACTTTCATTTTAGTAGAGCAATAAATCGACAAGTTAAACTAATGAAAGGTTATTGAAGACATTGATGGCATTTTTATTTACATGTTTAGAAGCCCTTGTTAGATATAAAAGGTCTTACCTACCTGGCTGTAGAAAGCTTTGTCTACGTATGATGATGATAGTGGTGCTCTATATGATACACTAGGAAGACTACAGGCATTGACAAAACAGTATGCTGAAAATACAGGTTTTGTTATTACTCAGGTACGATGGTCCAACTCTCACATCCATACGTGACTACTGGAAAAATTATAGCTTTGCCTATATGGACCTCTGTCAGCAAAGCAATGTCTCTGTAGTTCTGGAAAAGACTCTTGAGAGTCCCTTGGATAGCAAGGAGATCAAACCAGTCGTTTCTAAAGGAAATCAACCCTGAATATCCATCTTTCTAAAATCTAAATGAAATCTTGCCACTTCCCTGTGAAAACTGTGTAATGACTTTTTATCCTTTACTCGGTGGATACTTAAGTTCTTGCAACTGACTTGTAAATTCACTTTTCTGACACAATGCCCTTTAGGGTCTTCCTGAATTTCAGTCATCCACAATTACCTATGGCTCCATAAGCAATCAAGGTATCTTAGGTCCACTCTTCTTGGTCATATTGTGTCCTCTCGATACAATGTCCTCCTTCAAATTGTATATCTGCCAAATTCTTTTTGGTTTTTCAAATTTACACTTGAAATCTAAATTACTGTAAAGTCACCTCTGATGACTTTCCCAGTCCTACTCCTCTGCTTCTATAACATAAGCATTCTTTTATGTATGTCTTTTTCTCTACCAATAGATTTTTGTTCCTTAATAGCAGATTTTCAAAATGTTTTGAAATCTCTGGTTCCCCTGAATCTAAGGACAACCTGAACATGGCAGGTTGACTTAATAAAAAAATTGATTAACTTGATGATGATATGGCACCTGTTCCAAAGGATTGGCAAACTCTCATGCTTCTAAACCTGAAAAAATGGATTAAGTAGCAAGTTTACAATGCTAATCACTTTAAAATAACAAACACATTAAAATCAAGAAATATCCTGTTATAGTCTAATATCTTTGCATTAAATATATGCCATCCTCTCAAGACTTTATGCTGGGGACATAAACTTTGTGTCAACAAGGAAACCCTCTGGAAAGGCTAAGGAAGCCTTTTGAACAAGTTGAAAAACAAAACCTTTCTCATAATCCATTGCAGCATTTATTGTTTTTGATAATCTCGTGGTGATAAATGTGTTCAAACAGTACTTCCCAACCTGTTTGGCACCAGGAACAAGTTTCACGGAAGAGGACTCTCCATGGACCAGAGGAGGGGGGTGTTTGGGGACGAGTCAATGCATTACGTGTATTATACACTTTAGTGCAGAATAATCAGCTCCACCTCAGATCGTCAGGCATTAGATCCGGGAGGCTGGGGACCCCTGTGTTAAAGGACAGAATCAGTTCTCTAGGTTGTGCTACATAAAAAACTGAAGCCAGTCACTGGTTTCTTGGGTATAGTTTCACAATGTGCTCAGTTACATGAATCTGTGTTGATGGCATTCTCTTTCATGTCACATCAAATTAAGCAATTAAATTAAATATTGGAATTGTTTTGCAAGGAGTTTGCAGAAGGTAAATCTCCGAGTGCTTTTTAGTTCGTCCTTAGTTGAAAAGCAATTGGTATAGGCTGCCTTCAAAGTTTACCCGTCTTCGGTATCTGAAAAATCATGAATCAGTCTACTATTGGTAATGACGGATGAACTACAACATTTTCATTCTGACCTGCACAGAAAGAGAAATGTGTGTTTTATTGTTCATACACTCCACGCGGGAGGTCAACACTTCAGGGTTTAGAGTGATTCTCAAAGTTTCCCACCACAGCACAGATAAGAGGTGACAGTCACATATCTGAAACCTGTGGTCTGTGATGTAGGTAAGCTTTTTTTGTTTCCCCCTGCAAGTCCCTGCAAGCTCACTGTCTCTCCACAGTAAGAAAGCATATTTATATATAACTACAGGGACTGAGCTTAATTGAAAGGATAACCTTGAATGTAAACCCATTTAATAAAGAATTAACTAGTTTGCACATTTCGTGTATTTTTTAAAAAATTAATTGTGGATTATAGCTGGCCAAACTGGTGGTCTATACATTGGGTCTGAGTGAAAAAGAAAAGATCAAAGGAAAAGTTTTACCAAATGTTACAACAAATTACAGAAATAGTTGAGAAGTTTAAAAGGTATTTGTTTTTTGCCTTTATAAAAGCAATAATTCTGACGGAAATTCTGGAAATTTTTGAATAAATTGTGATTATAGGAAAAAGGTTGTAAATTTCATAGGATGTAAGAACTCACCCTTTATAAGGCAGTTACTTCATCTGTTAAGTGAGCTTACTCTAAAATTAACATTCCATTGGACTAAGGGAAGAGAATAATGGATTAATGCCCCTTAGAGCCTAATTTTTTTTAAGTCTTGATTAAATTATGTTATAAAAGAAAATACTTTATATTAGTGGCTAATGAAAGAGCAGACCCAATATGTTCCTGCTTTAGTATGATTACAAATTTCTTTCTGGAATGTCCTTCAGTCCTCAAATATTAAAATCCTATACATTCTTTAGAAGTCACTTTACAGCTCAAATAACTTTAACCTTGAACTCACCTCACAGATCAAATGATTTTGCTCTTGGTCAATGCTGAGAGCTCTTAATGGATATTGAAAGTGAATATCCATTACTTTCAATGGATATTAGCCAGGTTATCTACTCTCATCTCCACTTGGTTGTCTCATAGGCAGCACAAAGTCAGCAGGTTGAAAACCAAGGACATAACCTATCTTCTCCCTCCAAAATCTGGTTCACTGTCTCCATAGGCCATCCATCCAGTTCTTAGCCAGAGTCTCATTCCAAATATCTGATTATCTCCAGCCAGTTTTTCAACACCTTTTGCCTGAATCAAGGTATTTTCTTCCTATCTAGTCCCAACATGTAGTCTGATGCCCACTTTAATTTCTTCTCTGTTTCCCAGCAAGAGTGATTGAATTGAAGTACTTAAAGTATGATTGTGTACTACATTTTCTCCAAAGCTACCAAACACAGGTGTGCACATACACACACTCACTCCAGCACACACACGAGCACAAAGCCTCCCAGGGGCTCCCACATTCTTCTCTGATAAAGACCTAAATTTCCAACACAACAAGCAAGCCTCTGTGTGTCCTGCCAACCTTGCCTGACCTAATTTTGTGTCATTTCCCCTCAGCGTTGTGTACTCCAACCACGTGAACATTCTCTTGGGCACATTATACTCCAGTAGATCTTGGCCGTCACAGATACTTTGCCTCCAATCATAGTGTTCCCATTGCTTCTCTTCCCAGCCTCTCCGTTGGTTAACCCTTTGTCTGGTTGACTCCTACTCACCTTTCGGAGCCCAGTTCAGATACTATTTTCTTATCTAAGCCTTCCCTGACTCTCTAGATTAGTTTACTCTGTACTGTGTTCTCATATACTACTCTTAGCTCACCCTGTACAATTAATAGGTACATATTTTGGTTAATTTCTGCTTTGAACATTAAATTGTAAGCTCTGTGAAGGTGAGGACTATATATATATATGTAAAACATCACACTGTTCAATATCACCAACCGTACTCCAATCACAGGTCTGATTCCAAAAACTTCTTTTTCCATTCTATGTTTTGATTGAGATACATGTACTCTTAGAATAGTGTTGATAATTTAACAGCCTCAAGGAATTTTGAATTTGACATCTAGTTTGCTCACTTTTATTGGAGACAAACATTGTAAAATTATACTGAAAAAAAGGAATGAAATTGGGTCAATTGTAGAGACGTGGTTGGATCTAGAGATTGTCATAAAAAGTGAAGACAGAAGGAGAAAAACAAATATCATATATATGCATATATGCGGAATCTAGAAAAATGGTGTAGATGATCTTATTTGCAAAAACAGAAATAGAGACACAGATGTAGAGAACAAACACATGGACATCAAGATGGGGAGGAGGGGGTGGGATGAACTGGGAGATTGGAATTGACATATGTATACACTGCTGATATTATGTCTAAAATGGATAACTAATGAGAACCTACTGTATAGCCCAAGGAAACCTTCATAGAGTTCTGTGGCAACCTAAATGGGAAGGAAATCCAAAAAAGAGGAAATACAGCTGATTCACTTTGCTGTACTGTAGAAACTAACCCACCATCGGAAAGCAGCTATATTACAACAGAAATTAATTTAAAAATGAATAAAAATAAAAACTATACTGTGTACATATACGAAAACCTATATAGAATGCTGACATGAACAAAAAGAGTATTGGGAGACGGATGCAGTATTTAGAGACTGTCTATTCTCCACTGCTCAGGTAGGAAAAAGTAGGACTCAACTCACCCCAGTGAACAACTATAAATAATAATGGTGGCATTATTCTTTTGTCTTCTCCTTTGCAGCTGCTAATGCGCTTTGACAGTTAGCTCTGCTCTTTTATGAACTCTCCACCAGCTCTAATCAGTCATGGGGAAGTCAGGCAGCGGCATTTGCATGAGCCAGTTCCCACCCTTGCTTTCTAAAAAAAAAATGCATTTGAGTGTATAAAGCATTTTTGAATGTGATTTTCTCCCTATGTTCCAGTTTATAATTTCATCTTTCAATATAGATGAATGTAGGCTGTGACTGTCAAGTTAGTTTCTGCCTCGGAATAAATTGATGACATGCTATTTCTAAGAGAAGTAAGGCAACTTTTTAAGAAATGAAGACATTGCAACGCAATGTCAAATAACTGACTTCTGTACACGTGTAAGATATGCGTGCGTACGTGCTTAGTCGGTTCAGTCCTGTCCGACCCTTTGAGACCCCGTGGACTGTCGCCTGCCAGGCTCCTCTGCCCATGGAGTTCTCCAGGCACGAATACTGGAGTGGGTTGCCGTGCCTTCTTCCAGGGGATCTTCCCCACCCAGGGATAAAACCCATGTCTTAGGTGTCCTGCACTGGCAGGCAAACTGTTTACCAGTAGCACCACCCGAGAAGCACCACCAGAAGCACCACCACGCATAGAACACTTTAAATATTATGGGAACGTGTGGGTTACCCTCTCTGCTCAAGAGTTCAACCACCTGCGCCTTATCCACGCTCTCTCTACCAAGAAACCAAGTAGGAAGACAGTGTTTCAGTGAATGCTGCCAGCTCTCTCTCAGCTCACATTTATTTGCTTTGATGTAAGTATTAAAACTTGGGCAACTAGTGCATTGTTTGAAAGTTGATGATGAGAATGGAAGTTTCCTTGAAGAAAAAAGGTATATGGGAAGTCAAGACCTCGACATGACCTCAACTGTAACTATTGCCCTACTGGTTAGTTGAAATTGAAGATCAAAGACCCAATGTGCTAAATGTATTTCTCTGTAAATTGTTTCAAGAAAAGGGTGAAAAAGTATTTGATGGCACAGTTTTTCTTTTTTAAAAATTATTTTCAGGGAGAATGCATTTACTCACTTAAAAATGCAAGTGTGCTGCATAGTAAAATAATACTTCATGAAAATGGCTGCTTGGTCTTTTTATTCTTCTTTGTGAGTTCAACTATCTACGTAGATTCTATTATAATAGATTTTTAATACAAGTGTTCAGGGTGTATATACCTGAGTTTTTTTAAATTACATTTTGAGTTTATATATATGTATTTATATTTATATATATATAACATATACATATATATAAAATTAAAAAAATTGAAGTATAGTTGATTTACAGTATTTCAGATATACAGTTAAATGATTCAGTTGTACATATATATAAATATGTGTATTTATTATTTTTCAGAATCTTTTCCACTATAGATTATTATAAGGTATTGACTGTAGCTCCTAGGCTATACAGTGGGTCCTTATTGTTCATATATATGTGTGTTGTGTGTTAGCGGCTCAACTGTGTCCAACTCTTTTTGACCCCACAGACTGTAGCCCACCAGGCTCCTCTGTCAATGGAATTCCCCAGGCAAGAATACTGGAGTGATTAGCCATTCCCTTCTCCAGGGGATCTTCCCTACCCAGGGATCGAACCCAGGTCTCCCGCATTGCAAGCAGATTCTTTACTGCTGAATCACCAGGGAAGCCCATATTCATATATATATATATATATACATACATATATGTATATATATTATTAAGGACTTCAGATTTGGGAAAAAAGAGAAAAAATCTTTTAACAAGTAGCATTTTTCTTTCATCTTTTTTTCTGTGTCTAGGAAGAACAGCCTTCCCCTGTGTGTTCTCTTCACTCTGACACTTACGACACTTCTGACAACAGACATTTGGGCTTTCTATGTATCGAGTAATTGTCTGTGATGCCAGCTGGGTGTCCTACCTGGGGTTGGCATCAGATTCCACACGTTAAAAGTTCAACTGCAGACTGCTCCCACTGCAGATGCCAAATGCAAGTCCTAGGTTATCATCTGCACCTCTGACGGACCAGTTCCCATGACTCCCTTCTTGGGTTCCACACGAGAATTTGCTAGAACTGTTCACGGAATTCGAGGAAACATTTGTGTTTAGTGGCTTATCATAAAGGATATGGTAGAGGATGCAGAAGACAGCCAGATGAAGAGACACGTAGGGCAACCTATGTGGGAGGCGATCAGAGACCGAACCTGCGTCTTTTGGGTCTCCTGCATTGGCAGGTGGGCGCTTTACCACTAACGCCACCTGGGAAGCGGCGTTTCTGGTAACCTGCATACCTTCCAGATGTGGATGTCATTTTTCTCAATGCATAGTTTTTTGTCTTTATACATTTTCACATTAAAATAATCCCTCAGGCATCATGAATGCATGATGATCATCCTTATCTTGAAACTCAGAATCAAAATGCCAGGTAAGTTGCAGGAACTGTACACCATGACTGAGAAAGAACTGTTCTGATTCATGTTACTCTGCTCATTCATCTTTATTTTGTAAACTTTAATGTAGTCAGAAGAGAATTAGATTAGCCGTCAAATCATTGGCCTCTGGTCTCTGGTGTAGAGAGAACCCTTAAGCCCTTGGAGCCTCAGTTTTTGCCGTTTTGAATCAAGGGTGGTGGGTGGCATGGAGGGGAATTGAAAATGATATTGGAGGAACATAGACGGTCTCAAAGGTCTGTTCCAGTCCTAAAATTCTTTAAAATCCTTTCATTTCCTTAGGTATTCTATAAATAAACTTTTTAAAGGTTAGCATATTCATTCTCTTTCCAATCCTTTGCCTTAAGAGTTTTGATGGAGTGCCATGGTGCCTACCTGCTTCTTTTAACTCTATTTGTTTACACCTGGACATGGCCAAGGGTGGGGGACTGGAATTCATTGCCTCGGCACCGGCAGGTTCCCCACCAGACTGCGGGCTGCTATAAATCACTTTACTAGGTTCTATTTCCTGCAAATTCCTTTTAGGTAGTGGGGGAAGGGTGGCCACAGAATTCAAAACAGATTTATCGAAAGGCCTTTGAGAATAAACTGCAAGAGATGACCCAGCTGCAGAGCTCAGTGAGGGACTCTCAGCGAAAAAGACTAGTAATTAGTTTCATTTGTAGGTGAAAGAAGGTCTTTGAAGATGTCTGGCATTAATTATAATGGTGGTCACTGTTGCCATTTCCAAATCCTGCTTTTTAAGATCAGGGACTGTCAGTTTAGAGACGGCTTAGCATCTCCTCTTAGGAGGAAGAGAGTACTTAATGGGGGCGTAAGTGGTAAAAGTTGGACATGCAGAGCATGGGCAAGATTAAATAGCATGTCAAGTCCCATTCTTAGAAAACTCGTTCCCGAAAGTCAAATTACAGGCTCTCTGCTTTTGTGTAACAGGGACTTTTCCTCTTTGTCCTAAGAAACAGACCACTATTCCAAGTGGTGGTAACAGTACCGTTGTGCTTCAGCCACCTCTTCTACTTCGTCGCTGGCCCAACACATGCTCCGTATCTTACCAGCTTATGGATCTCACGTGCTCCTCCAGACCCAAACTCCACGCATTCTTAGTTGCCATTCTTCTCAGTCTATCACTTAAATCACTAGGCAACTCCCGCTCTGAGGGCTGAGAAACTCCAGATGCTAACTGGCCACTGGATTATCTGCATTAGGAAATCTCCAGGTCCCACATGTCCTGGACCTGTGGTCTCTGGACTCCATGTGACTCTGCAGGCTCCTCTGGGTCCTGAGACTTTATTTTTTTTAATTTATTTTTATATTTATTTAGCTGCGCTGGGTCTTAGCCTGTGGGATCTAGTTCCTGACCAGAGATTGACTCTACACTCCCTGCATTGGGAGCAATGAGTCTTAGCCACTGGACCGTCAGGGAAGTCTCTCCCATGATTTCACCATCTGGTCGGTCCCAGGACCCAACAGCGCTCAAAGTGTTACCCTCACCAAGCCTATTCTTTTTTGCTCTCCTAAATTCTTCTACCGCTACTACTGCCAATGGTAATAAATAGCATTTATTGAGCCTTCAGTATGTATTAGGAGCTAAGGATTCTGCACACAGAATCACTTTTAATCCTCACAAGAGGGTCAGAATTTTTTTTTTTTTTAATATTTGCGTTTTTCACATGAGGAAGCTGACGTGTAGGGCTGCAACATACTCTGCCCACTTGCTGCTGTGCTCATTTGTGTCGGACTCTTTGTGACCCCTTGGGCTGTAGCCGGCTAGGTTCCTCTGTTTATGGGATTTCCCAGGCAAGAATGCTGAAGTGGGTTGCCGTTTTCTTCTCCAGGGGATCTTCCTGACCCAGAGATTGAACCCATATCTCTTGCATCTCCTGCATTGGCAGGCGGATTCCTTACCACTGTGCCACGTGGGAAGCCCCCTCTCTACCGTTACATAGCAAGCATCAGCATTGGATCTTTAACCCAGGAAGTTCTGATTCCGAGGTTTAGCTCTTAACCAAAGCACCAGCAGCCATGCGGAGCCCCAGGAAACCATGCCTGGATGTTGTTTTGCCTTCTGAATTAAAAAAAAGACATTCTGCTTCTCTTGGTATTATCCCAGGCTTCAATTATGGGATCCTAGGCCTCTTCTTAATTTATTTGCCCTGTCTCTAAGAATCAAAGGCTCTGACGAGCACTTCGTGTTCGTTCTTTATTGCTTCACAACAGCTTACCCCTGAACATAGTGGCTTCAAGCAATGAGTATTCATTATCTCACAGTTTCAGAGGGTCAGGAATTTGAGAGTGGCTTAGTTGGGTGCTTCTGGCTCAGGTTTCTCATGAGGTTGTAGGCAGGAAGCCAGTGGAGGCTACGTCGGCTGAAACTTGGACTAGATCTTCTGAGAAGTCTCACTTCCATACATGGCTCTTGGCCGTCATTCTCAGGTTCTCACCACAAATATGTCTTCACGGGGAGACCTGGGTGTCCTAGGACAAGGCAGTAGGTTTCCCCCAGAGTGCAAGATCAAAGGGAGAACTCTCAGGACAGAAACTGCAGTCTTTTTAAACCTTAATCTCTGAAGTGAAATTTCTGCTATCTTCTTTCATTTCTGCCGCATTCTCTGGTTTAGAAACAAGTGCTAAACTCAGCCCACTTTCCAAGAGGGGGGGATTAAACTCCACCTCTTGACGGGAGGAACACCAGATGGTTTATGATTGGACATAGGGAAAGATTGAGGGCAAGATGAGAAGGGGGTGACAGAAAATGAGATGATTGGATGGCATCACGGCCTCAATGGACGTGAGTTTAAGCAAACTCAGGGAGACAATGAAGGACAGGGAAGCCTGGTGTGCTGCAATTCATGGGGTCCAAAGTGCTGGACATGATTTAGCAACTGAACAACACCAACAATAGGTTTTAAACCATCACCTGCTGGTACTTGAGAAGTCACTTCATGCCAGAACTTGCTTATCTCAGTTCTGAACTTCGTTGATTAAGGCACCTGTGGTATCAAGAACTTATAGTCAAGCCAGAGTGTTCCTATCCTGGCCTTACCAGGTCTTAGCTGTGGAAGCTGTGGCAAGTGGTCTTTCCTAAGGTGAAAATGGAGATAATAGTCCTTACCCCATTTTTATGTCATTATGATCATTTGTAACTTAGAATTTCTGTGAAAGTGCTGTGGAAAAAGCTGTGCAAAAGTATTTTTGAATAATTTTGAATATTAGAAGACTCAACATTTTTTTTTCATCTCCTGGATAATATGGAAATAATATTTTTAGAACCAGGATTATATCTACAATTCTCATAGTATTCTTTATTTGGCAGGATATTTATTAAATTGCCAGAGCAACTTTCTAATAAACCTCTGTCATGCAACCCACTGGAAAGAAGGAAAAAAATACTACTGAGTGTATAACAAGGCACACATTGTGATCAAGATAAAAACAAATAAACAGATAGTCATTAAGACAATAAAAATAAGCAAGCTTACAGACAGTGTGGCAGAATATTTGAATCTTCAGAGGAAAGACATGAGTGATAATTAACAGATTATGAAACTCATACAGTTTTAAAGATAATTTTATGACACCTATTTCTTATTATAAGAATGTTGCCATCAACAGTTACCAAATACTAATTAAAACTTTCTCCATCCCCTTCTACAAAGTAAAGTCAACAGCAAAAAAAAAAAAAAAAAAAGTGACTGTAAGGATTTTATTTGGAGTCTCAACACAGTGAAATTTGCATAAATTCTAATAAAGCAAAATTAAAATCCATTAACACTTGTCTCTGGTAATTAACAAAAGCTTGCTGTTTTAAATGACTGTGTTTCAGACATATGGAGGGAAGGAAAGATGGGAGAATGTGGAGCCATGGAAAAATATGAAGATTATAAACTCGGAACGATGTTATTTAGAAAGTCTCCAATTTTAGGAAGGAAATAAAAGTTATTTAGGCTTTTAGGAAGCACTGAAAAATGCTTTCCATTTTATAATGTATAGACTCACTCAAGAATTTCACCAGATGTTTATTTTACAAGATACATATGACACTTACATTTATGTACATTAATGATAATTTACTACTCAATTCTAATTACTACCCTCTGGAGAGAACAGACATGTTGACAAATATTGATTATTTAAGGCAAACTACAGAAAACCCATAATTTCTGATTTAAAAACGCTGGAGAATTTAAATTTTCTTTTTCATAGATTCCCAAATATTTGGAGAGAAGAGAATTAAGCCATAATGCATTGAAAATTACTATTTGAAGTCATTGATGCATTACTTTATATTTTGGTGTATTTATTCTAGACAAAATTCATTCTGCTATGATGGAAAGTAAGTTTCTCTGAAAATACCATAAAAAGCTTGCCTTGAAAACATCTTGTCTGGAGTCACTGGTTATAGCTGCACCTACATTGGAAACAAAATGTATGAAAAGAAAGAAAGGAAAAAAGAAAGGCATCCTAGGATTAGGGTGTGATGGTCGTGATGATGACAAAGATGACCTGAGGTTTATTGAGTGCTTACTGGATACCATGTGTTAGTATGGTTTATCTTATTCTTTACCTGTACTGCTACTGTTATTTACCTATACTACTATTAATGAGATAATAGTTACAATTTATTGAATATCTACTCTGTGTGAATGTTTGGGCACTGTGCTAGGTACTTCACCCAAATTATTCCTAATCCTTACTGCAGTTCTGTAGGACAAGCATTATGTTTACTGTTTCTTATGTAGAGACGTTGAAGCTCAAATAATAACAGCACAATTTTCTAGTCACATGTTTTGTAAGTGCACAAACCAAGGTTCATAAACAGATCTGTCTTGCTCCTTAGGCTTTTCTGTTTCACCACACTGTAGGCTCATGCCACCCTCGACTGATAATAATGTTAATAACAACAATGATAGTAATAACACCACTACCGTTATCGCTGTCATCACCAATAGAAATTTGTATCTGGAGAGTGCTCTCCAATTTACAACGTCCTTGGGGCAGGCAATTGTGACCTGATGGAACACAGCATTTATTGATAAAAATTATCTTATAAGTTGACTCACATAGTTCAAAACTGTGTTGTTCAAGAATCAACTGTGTTTTATTATTTTTGATACTTCAGTAAATGGAATTGTTTCCTTAATTTTGCTTTCAGAGGTTTATTGTTAGTATATTAAAAATGTCACTCATTTTTGAAAAAAGAGCCCTCCTACACTCTTGGTGGGACCATAAATTAGTGCAGCTACTATGGAGAACATTACGAAGGTTCACTAAAATGCTAAAAATAGAGCTAGCCCATGATCCTACTTCCCAGGTATTGTTGTGGTAAAGAATCCACCTGCCAACGTAGGAGATCTGTGGGTTCGGAAGATTCCTTGGAGTAGGAAACAGCAACTCACTCCAGTATTCTTGCCTGAATAAGTCCATGGACAGGGGCGCCTGGCGGGCTACAGTTTATGGGGCTCACAAAGAGTCCAAGATGACTGAGCATACGCTCCTGCAATCCCACTCCTGGGCATATATCTGGAGAAGAAGATAATTAAAAAGTTACATGTACCCCAATGCTCATTGCAGCACTGTTTACAATAGCCAAGACATGGAAGCAACCTGTGTCCATTGATAGTTGAATAGATAATATAATGGAATATTACTCAGCCATAAAAAAGAATGAAATAATGCCATTTGCAGCAACATGGCTGCCCATGGCTGCACAGCAACATGTGGCTGTGCCTATGAAATCCACAGCAATATTTGATCAGAGCACAGGCCTCTGGTACACCCTGCATGCAAACTGTCACAGACACAAGTATATCTGCCTGCCTCTGGACTGGAGGGTGGGAGATGGGTAGGTGCTACTCTACTAAGAGCCAAAACTGATTAAAATCAAGCCAAATTACCAATGAAGGCTTCTCTCGGAAGTTACAATGTCTTCAAACAGACTCCAGAGTTTCAAGGCTGTTACATCAGACAGATTCTGCCAGCACAATTGTCTAGTTGAGGAGGTGAATTCCTCGTGTTTCTGACTCTGCCATCTTCCCAGAACCCTCCTCCTTTTACTTTTAAATGAGTGTAAGAGAAGAGCTGATTTCTAAGTGCAGAAAATTTCCATGTAATATTGGGGAAAATCATCATTTACTAGGTTGGCCAAAAAGTTTGTTTGAATTTTTCCATAACGTCTTGGGCTTCCTAGGTGGCACTGTGGTAAGGAATCTGCCTGCCAGTGCACGAGACGCAGGAGCCCCGGCTTCAGTCCCTGCAGAAGGGGAATACTACCACTCCAGTATTCGTGCCTGGGAAAACTCATGGACAGAGGAGTCTGGCAGGCTGCAGCCCGTGGGGCCCCAAAGAGCTGGACACAACTGAGCGAGCACATACAACATGCTACAGTAAAACCTGAATGAACTTTTTGGCCAGCCCAATGCATAGGTATTTCCTGAAATTTAATGATCCAGTGGCTCTAGAATAAAAAAACAGACCTATATTACCTTTTTTGAATGATAAAGAAAGGTGTCTTTCATGAATCAAATGTGGATTTGAAGTTCAGAGTGTCTTGAAAGGGTTGATACCAAATAAGTGGGTTCTCACTCAACTGCAAGTTCTTTCTTGGCGGAAAAAACAGTTAAAACAAGTGTCTAAGTACAGAGTCCAATTCTTAGCGGCAGCTGTGTTTCTGGTTAAATGTTTGCGACTGTTATTGTAGATTTGGACTTGTTTAGCTAATGATGGCTGGATTTGTGGCTTTGCACTTCGGGATCTCATGGTCCACATTCTACAAATGGTTATTTCTGCACCTGTGGCCAGCTTTAAGATTTTCTTCTGCCTTGCAGGTGCCTTAAGAGTTGGCTTCAAAAGTCACAACAGGCACCAGCTTAATTTTCTTTCCAGAAAGTATACCAGTTGTCTTTTGGACTAGAAATACCATTACAGGAAACACATTTCTATTAGGGTAACTGAAATACCGGAGTCCCTAAACTATTATATGAATACAAAGGAACATCTCAGGCAATATTTAAGAAATAGTCATCTTTTTGAAATGCTATCCAGATAAATAGAAAGCGTATCTAGGGCATTATAATATTTAGAAAACAAATGTACATATATATACATCCTATTTTTGAAACCTGTACTTAAACTCGCTCATTCTATTCTTACAATGCCAAATAATTAGGAATACTTAATATTTCATATGGGGGCCAGTCAATGAAATATGCTATCCATTCAAAGAAGAACCTACAAAATAAAGACCTAAAAAGGTCATGCATATGTCAGTACGGAGGCTTGCATGCACACATATGCACACTCCAAAGCTTGGAATAATTCAATTAATTCACAAGAAGTATTTGAAGTATTTGCCAGTTTGATTCTCTTTCCATCCAAGGATGGAAGTTAGATTTTATAACATAAAATTAAAGATTTATTTACTTTAAAAACATGTTATAAATTATAGCTTAAATTATAAAAATCTGAGTGAACAGAATCAAGGATATTTGGAATTATTCCAGTCACTTATTCCTGATTTTCTGTTTCATTATGAGCTCATCCAGTATAGAAAATCAGTTGCTTCATTCTCAGATGGCTTGTAATGTTCCTTAGTATCTGAGACTGCATCATTGGTGGGGGCAGGGGCGGGGAAACAGTTGTCAATCTCAAACATCATCTGACTACTGTCTTTGCTCCAGGCACTCTAGGGCCACATTGGGATAAACGTAAGCGTATCTGTCTTAGGGGGTTGGTGGCCAGCAAAGACCTATTGGAGAAAATGTTTCCTAGGCTGAGACAAGGGCTTCCCTGGTGACTCAGCAGTAAAGAATTCACCTACAATGTAGGAGATGCAGGAGACATGTGTTCGATCCCTAGGGCAGGAAGATGGCCCTGGAAAAGGGAACGGCAATCCACTCCAGTATTCTTGCCAGGAGGATCCCATGGACAGAGGAGCCTGATGGGCTGCTTCCATGAGGTCACAGAGTTGGACATGACTGAAGTGACTGAGAACATATGTAGGCTGAAAGAAACATGAAGAGATATTATTGAAATCAGGTGATGTGTGTGCTCAGGCACTTCTATCGTGTCTGACTCTGCGATCCCATGGACCATCACCCGCCAGGCTCCTCTGTTCCTGAGATTTCCCAGGCAAGAATATTGGAGGGGGTTGCCATTTCCTTTTCCAGGGGATCTTCCTGATTCAGGGTTTGAACCTGTGTCTCCTGCCTTGCAGGCAGATTCTTTACCGTCTGAGCCATCAGGGAAGCCCCTTAGGTGAAATGATGCTTAAATCAAGAAGGGTGGAGAATGTCACTCTGGAGAGGAAAAAGAACCTCAGGAGGCTAGATTTTTAAATAGTCCCGCTTTCCCTCTGAAAACAAACTAGTCACCATCTTCCCTTCTTGCTCCTACCCTCCAATAACAAGTTGGGAGACCACACATTAGTGCAAACCCTTCTGTTTAACAAGGAAGAATGGGCAGAAGCAGGTGTGGGACCAAGATTTGGCTTGCTGTTTTTTCCACTGACCTTGTTCTCCAGTATAACTAACAGAATGGCAATAGCTCCCTATTCCATTATTCATAGGGCTTAATTTTTACCTTCATTCTGTCTAGCTAACACAGAAAATCAAGTTGTCTCTCAGATGTAAATATAAAGATAGGACTAATTTCTTTTTCCATCTTTGACAATGTTCCCTCTTAGTTTCAGAGGCTGGTTAATTGCATTTTTTCAAGGAGAGGTCCATTTGTTCTGTATTATTTAAAGAATTTAGCTAAATGTTATTTTCAAATATCTGTATGAATTTTTGAACAAATGCTTTTAAAAAACTTTAAATCTTTGAAGCTGGCCATTCCGCTCCATATATTGGAAAAGTGAATACGCCTTTGAGATTTCAGATATTTTTATTGGGTCTTGATTTGTTACCAAAATGTATAATCTTCCTGTCTAATTTTAGTCTCTAATTTTCTGTAAGTTGTTATTATAGTAAAATGCTGTGTCAAGCACTTGGAGGCTACAGAAGACATAAACCAAAATATTTAGGTTGAAATTACTTTATAATAATAAGCTAAACAAACATTTGCTCTAAACCTCAGTCCTTTTATTGTTATAATTGGAAGCAGCTAGGAAAGCCTTCCTTTTGGTTGTTTGCTTTTGACATGCAATGAAGTTGAAATAGAGCTATTTCTATTTATTAAACCAATAATCCACTTCTCAAAATAAGATAAATTATTTCCATAGAGTTTACATTTTCTCTATAGGAGGCAAGTCTTGATCCTAAACATTTCTTTTACCTCTCAGTAAGGAACTAAAATCCATTTTAATGGACCAGTTGGTTAACTAGAGATTTCAACATGCTTAGAAATGAGAAAATAGTTGGTATGGTCACTATCCTGGCAGTTACCTGCCACCCAGACTGCTTTCTCTCAGAGAACTTGGAAATTTAAGCAAGATATATTCAGCCAATAGAAAGCAATGGTAGACATCTCAAAAATATGTTCATAGTGAAGGCATTACTGGGCTTCCCTGGTGGCTCAGATGGTAAAGAATCTGCCTGCAATGCAGGAGACCCTGCTGTAATCCCTAGGTTGGGAAGATTTCCCTGGAGAAGTAGGCTACCCACTCCAGTATTTTTGCCTGGGAAATCCCATGAACAAAGGATCCTGGTGGGCTACAGTCGATGGGGTCACAAAGAGTTGGACATGATTGAGTGACTAAGCCTCCCACCCCACCCACTCAAAGGCATGAGAGATAACTATCATTTTTGACAGTTCAGGTTTTGACATAAGATCCTCTAATTATAGTTATATTAATTCAGCTAATATATCAAGGGCTTCCAAGGGAGCACTGGTGGTAAAGAGTCTGCCTGCCAATGCAGGAGACACAAGAGATGTGGGTTTGAACCCTAGTGGGAAGATCCTTTGGAGAAGAAAATGACAACCTGATCCAGTATTCTTGTGTGGAAAATTCCGTGGACAGAGGAGCCTGGCGGGTTACAGTCATGGGGCCACAAAGAGTCGGACACAACTGAGTGACCCAGCACACAGGCAGGCAGTTGATACAGCGAACTTCACCAAGTCTGCTTTATACAGCAGCTCAGGCTGTGCACTGCACACCCCCTGGGGCACCATCAAAAGGACTGTTGTCTTCGGTAGCAAACCACCACCGAGCGTTTAACTCGGTGAATGAATTAGTGTGAGTTCTTACTGTTGTTTCAAGAGTGTTTTATTTGTTATGATTTTAACTGTCTACAGGTGTTCCCTGAGGCAACTTTGTAAAGGATAATCTCAAAAATGGCAAAAATAAATTTGTGGAATGGCTGAGGATGGGCGCTATGACTCCTATTTCAAGTGCTTCCCCTGCTTTGCCTGAATGTTGAGCAAGTTGTTTTGACAGTCTTTAGCTTGGTTTATTCTTCAAGAAATGATGGTTGGGACTTCCCTAGTTGTCCAGTGGTTAAGACTTTGCCTTCCAATGCAGGGGGTGTGGTTCGATCCCTGGTCAGGGAGCTAAAATCCAACATGCCTTATGGCCTAAAATAAACCAAAACATAAAACATAAACAATATTGTTAAAAACTCAAAAAGGACTAAAAATGGTCCACATAAAAAAATTTTTTAAAAAAAGGAACTATGTCTGGTGGTGTTTGCTTCATATTTCAAATGATAATGCTGGACAGTGTATGTCATACATTTTGCCATTCTCAGATAAAATCACATGCTGTCAATATCTTTATCATGTTGTTCAGTCACCAAGTCTTGTCTGACTCTTTGTGACCCCATGGACTGCAGCACGACAGGCTTCTCTGTCCGTCACCATCTCCTGGAGTTTGCCCAAGTTCATGCCCATCTAGTCGGTGATGCCATCCAGCCATTTCATCCTCTGTCGTCCCCTTCTCCTCCTGCCTTCAATCTTTTCCAGCATCAGGGTCTTTTCCAATGAGTCAGCTCTTCACATCAGGTAGCCAAAGTATTGGAGTTTCAGTTTCAGCATCAGTCCTTGCAGTGAATATTCAGGACTGACTTCCTTTAGGATTTGACTGGTTTGATCTCCTTGAAGTCCAAGGGACTCTCAAGAGTCTTCTCCAACACCACAAACCAAAGGAATGTAGCCTTTATATTCAGAGTTAATACCGGCACGTGTCTGCTGAGAATTGCAGAAAGAACGTATATTATCACCACGAGGCATTTCTTTTGTCAGCTGTGCCCTTAATGAATTCACTGATTCCGTGAAAGCAGGGGTCCCCAACCTCTAGGATCTAATTCCTGATGTTCAGAGGTGGAGCTGATGTAGTAATAATAGAAATAAAGTGCACAATCAGTGTAATTTGCTCGAATCATCCCCAAACCATCCCCCCAAGCCTGGTTCGTGGGAAAATTGTCTTCCATGAAGCTCGTCCCTGGTGCCAAGAAGCTTGGGGACAGCTGCCTTGAAGGCAGGGCTTGGGAAGTATGAGGACCAAGGCTGAAAAGATGCTATCCTCCTGTGGGTATTCAGCATTGCTGAGGATCCCACGTTGCTCGCTCTGTTCCCTTTTTTGACATAGGACCATAGAAAGTCCTTTGGTAGCAAGATGGCTTCATGAGGGTTTGAAACTCAGAGGGTAGGCATGGTCTGAGGGAAATTAAACAAGTGTACACTATGCGGAAATTATCACTCGTGACAGTTCTTTATATGCTTCACCTCACCTGGCTTGGGGTCGTTCACCTAGTCTGAGTTCAAAGGCACCTTTATTAATGTGCCAATGAGCCTGTTTTAATATTTTACTGAAATGGCAAGTTCTTAATAAATGCTAATAAATTTCATCATGCTTATTATTTAGACCCTTTGCTATAAAAGTGAAAGTCAAAAACACCACTCAGGATATATGCTGCTGACTTTTTTTTATTTCCTAGAAACTTTATGCTTTCAGAGTGCACAGTATATTGAATTTGCTGAATTCTGTTCCCCAAATGAATGTATGTGTATGGATGTAAGTATACATCCATCCCTGGTGGCTCAGGGGTAAAGAATCCATCTGCCAATGCCAGAGATGCAGAAGACATGGATTCGATCCCTGGGTTCGAAAGATCACCTGGAGGAGGAAATGGCAACTCCAGTATTCTTGCCTGGGAAATTCCATGGACAGAGGAGCCTGGTGGCCTATAGTCCATGGCGTTGCAAAGAGTCAAACTTGACTAAGCAACTGAGCACACACATACATATATTACAGTTACTAAGATTTTTCAGAACCCATGATGAAATTCCAGACGGAGGGGAAACATGTCCAAAGAATTATCCCTATTGAATTATACTATCGGAGAAGGCAATGGCACCCCACTCCAGTACTCTTGCCTGGAAAATCCCATGGACGGAGGAGCCTGGTAGGCTGCAGTCCATGGGGTCGCTAAGAGTCGGACACGACTGAGCGACTTCACTTTCACTTTTCACTTTCATGCATTGGAGAAGGAAATGGCAACCCACTCCAGTGTTCTTGCCTGGAGAGTCCCAGGGACAGGGGAGCCTGGTGGGCTGCCGTCATGGGGTCGTGCAGAGTCGGACACGACTGAAGCGACTTAGCAGCAGTAGCAGCAATTATACTATAAAGCCTCAAAAAGTTGTAAGGATTTAAAATTTTCTCAAGAGGATGCGTGTGTGTATGTGTGTGTGGTTGAGTGTGCATATGTGTGTGCACGAGTGGTTGACTGTGGGTAAGATATTTCTGCCTGCTCCTCTGAGCTCCATGAAGAATTGACTTGTAGAAACAGGTCTTCTTGCCATACAATGTTAACATGTTGTTAAGTCTAATACAAAGGCAATGGCCTCGAATATAATGACAAATCAATCCTAAGCTTCAAATGAGGGCTTTTTAAGGATTTTCCTCTGTCAAAAAAATATCCGGCTTTGCATTAAAATCTGACTCAAAGAAAACACTGGGAAGGCCACATGCCTTCAACTACTAAAATTAACACAGAATGGAACCTTTGTCACACACACCCCATATCTGTCTTTTTCTTTTCAAATGGGCTATTATTTAATATTTGCTGAACCAAATCCGTGCAGTGCACAAACTTCTGTCTGCGATAAGTGACGGGCTTTTGTTTATGGAATTAACATGCACCCACAGGAGTGCCCTTTTAGTTACTGAATTACAGGACCTGTGCGCTGGGAGAATTATAGCAGGTACTGCTTTAAGAAAAAAACCCAAAAGGGTGAAATCACTTTACACAGAGACTTTTCTGCTACTGTAAATGTTTTTCTTCCTCTTGCTGTGCTCCCACCCCATTAATTTCCCTGGAAACTTATTTCCTCAATTATTTGATTAACATTCAGAAAATCAGCAGTTTTGCATTGATTTTTTTCGTCACCACCCAAGCCATTGAATCCATAGAGCTGCTTAGAAGTTGTTGGCTAAAGCAGCGAGTTTCTCAAGCCTCTCTTTCGGCAGTTGTACCTGACAGGTCCTCGAGGTGCATTCACGTGTCATATTCCTTATTTCTTTCCGTCTTCTTTGTATCATTTATGACACAGGAAAAAAAAAAAACTGGAGGGGGAGGAGAAGGAAGAAGAATTTTTGTCGGTGTTCCTGATTATTTATTCAACTGCAGAACTGCACGCACAAGCATATACTTTTCTTTCCTAGAGGTTTAATACACCACCCGAACTTGTTCAAGTCAGCTGAGATAGAAATGCTAATTTATTTGTTGGACATGATTGAAATTCCTTCTGTCTCTCTCTCTCTCTTTGGATAAGTCACACCCTTAAAGCTTCATTTGTGATTTCCAGCTTATGTTTCTTTGAAGTGGAACAAAGTAAGTGCAGAAATTATCTAGATTTTTTTTTTCTGATTTTTGTTATTTTTTCCCTGTCTTTATAACTTTTTCTTCCATATTTCCTTGGACAACAATTTTTCCTGGCGACTAGCCTTTGTTTTAAAAATGTTTTCATCTCAATTTTCATGGAAAGAAAGTACTCTTTCTCTTCTTTGTACCCATATTTAATTTTGTAAATATTTAAAACATTACCTAATTATAGGTATATCACACATAACGTAAGCAGGAGCAGATCTGATTCTTGATGAATGAGCCACTGGCCTGGGGGGTGTGGAGCCCTGTGGATGACTAGAGAGGAGCCAGGGGCATCTTGAAAGTTTAGTATGAAGGTCAGTGAAGACAGAACTTGTGTCATATTCTTGCGAACAAATGCTCCCCAGAAAGCACTGCTGTTATAATTGAGTGGAATGTTGGGGCACTTTAGTGCAATGGTCCCCAAACCTGGATGCATTCAAAATCCCTGGGGATGCTCTTTACAGTACTGATATCCAAGCATGATTCAGAAAATTCATTAGACTCTCTGGGCTGGATTCTGGACATTCATATTAAGAAGCTCCGCTGGGAAGCCTGATGTACACACAAGCTGATTGGGTTCTCAGCTTTAGTAAAACTTGACTCGTTGAAGTTAAGGATGATTTGTTTCACACAATTACCTTAAAGTGTCTTTTTCCCAGTAGAGGAAAGGCAGAAGGCATTTTTGTTCCACTGTCAAAGTTTTAGGATCACTGTGGACTAAATTCGATAAGGAAGAGTTGCTTGTTACAAATGGGATCATCCCATAATGCCTAGAAACTGAAGTCAAACCTTGCTAGATAGAAAGCAGCTGGTGGTTGCCTTTGTGTTGTTGGTCTGGGCAGTCTTCCTGCCTTTTCATAACTTTTAGGAAAAAAGCAGTGTCATTCAACAACAACAACAAAAAGTTGCAAGTTTCTTAGTGCATTCGTTTTTAATGAATATATTTTTAAATATGCATTTGGATATAGACTTCCGTGACCGTATTCATTCTGTTTTTAATTTCTTGTTAAATGCATTATGCTGTTTTCCTAAATGTATTGAATTCAATATACATACAGTGAAGGGTTCAGAAGGGAATCTTGTCCTTGACGTGTTTTCTTGCATGCATTTTTATGCCCTATACCCAAATAATTTTTAACAAGCATAATGTATCTCTTGTCCCCCATTCTCTATACATTTTTGGATTGTCTATAACTGTGAAGAACTTGTAACTGCTTTGCAATTTAATAAAGGAACTAGATAAAAGTTTAGTTATGCATGTAAAATGCTAGAATTAAAATGCAAATTCAGTTCTGGCCTTTTAGCCTGACATTGTATGTACATATATATATATATATGCATATGCATGCATGCATTCTAAGTCACTCAGTCGTGTCCGACTCTTTGTAATGCCGTGGACTGTAGCCCACCAGGCTCCTGCATCCATGGGATTCTGCAGACAAGAATAAAGGAGTGGGTTGCCATTTCTTCCTCCAGGGGATCTTCCCGACTCAGGGATTGAACCTGCATCTCCTGCGTTGGCAGATGAATTCTTTAACACTGAGCCACCTAAGAAGCCAAATGGTGTTTCACAGTTTATAAAATACTTTTATATATACATTTGCCAAATTTTCACAATAAATTTATAGATTTTAACCACATTTTACAGACCAGAAAATTGAGGCTGAGAAAGAAAATACCCTGCTGAGCTGAGTCTCAGACTCCACAACCAGCTGTTTCCATTACACCAAAGAGAGAGAGAAACCCCCCAACAAGTAGGTCCAAGTTTTGTCAACAGAAACAACAAATCCAGACCTTCTCTGTAGGGAATGTGACTGCATGCTTCAGGCATAAAGCTCTTTGCAGGGCAAGGGGTCTGGGTAAGGGAGGGCAGAAAATACACGGAGATGATGAGTGTGAGGAGATGTACACACGGCGCGTCCACGTCGGTTTTGATACGTGGTGCTTCCTCTTTGTTGTTGCTCGGTCGTGTCTGACTCTTTGCAATCCACAGACTGCAGCACGCCAGGCTTCCCTGTCCTTCACCATCTCCTGGAGTTAGCTCAAATTCATGTCCATTGAGTCGGTGATGCCATCCAACCATCCTCTGTCGCCCTATTCTCCTCCTGCCCTCAATCTTTCCCAGCATCAGAGTCTTTTCCAATGAGTAAAATCTCCATATTTGTTGTATTAAGCACAGGAGAGAATTCAGGAAACCGAATGTTGAAATTCAAAAATAATAACCAGCAAACCCTGCTTCTTACGCTAGTTCCTTAAAATTTCAGTGCTTGTAATCTTGTCTCTTAGTCTTTTACACACACACCTCTACATACACCCCTAAAGTGGACAGCAAAAGCTAAGAACCTGCAACACAGGCAACATAAAACCAGCCCTCCTTTTCGCGCTGGGATGGAATGGCTCCCATTACGTGGGGTCTGCTGTCTTTGTGTTAGAATGTAAGTGCCCAGTGGGCGGAGACCCTGTCATTCTGGATTAACTCTCCCACAGGCTTAGTGAATCACCACAAGCAGGGGAGTGCTTATTAAACATTACTTGAGTGACTGATAAGACAAGTAATTGTGCCAGCAGAAATGCTAATTTTAAAATGTCTGTAGATTCCTGGATTTCACACAAGGGCAGTCCAGTGGAGGGGATGGCTCCCGGGAATGAGTAATCTGATACAGACATCTTTCCCCTTTATGTCACCTGTTACAATTTGGCCTCCCTGTGCCTCGGCTGGAAATCACTAGCAGCTGACAGCTGTCCCAAGCCTGGTGTCTGCAACCAAAGTGAAGTGTAGAACGCTGCTGAAGTTGGGCCAGGATTGACCTTTATTTGTAAATTTGCCTGGATTGCTTAGACAGCTCAGATCATTCTATGGAGATCTGGAAGTCCATATTGATGGCTATTCATCTTGGGAGGTAACAAATTGAGTTTCGAGGGCTTTTATCTGAGGCAAGGACTAAAAATGTTCACTCTGCCTTTTGTTAATGATACAAAGATGAAGTCTCTATTTTGATTGGCTAGTCTTCTAGGAGAAAAAGGTCGATTTGAGGAGACAGAATGCGGACCGCTTCCTAGAATGAAAATACAGTGGATCCCGAGGAAACCAGAGTATCCCCAGATCATATGCTACACCTTAGGGTAGAACTTGGAAACCACATTGACCCTTTTGGCTGCATTTAAATGATATTGGCTGAAAGGTATTTCAGTTGCTAAATAAAAACAAGACGAAAGTTGAGGTGCATATTGCTGGACTCCTCCTAAGGCACAGGGCAAAAAATTTTATCTAAATCGAGATACTATGGTGTCATGGAATAAATTAATGATTTGGAATTAGAAGAGCTGTTTTTGCAAACTAGCTCTACTTTGTACGTGCTGTGTGATTTGGTCAGTCTGGGCCATGTGTGCTGAGTTGCCTTAGTTCTGTCTGATTCTTTGTGAGTCAATGGACTGTAGCCCACCAGGTTCCTCTGCCCATGGGATTCTCCAGCACGAATACCAGAGTGGGTTGTCATGCCCTCCTCCAGGGGGTCTTCCCGACCCAGGGATCGAGCCCACATCTCTCACGTCTCCTGTATTGGCACGTGAGTTCTCTACCGCTAGTGCCAGCTGGGAAGCCCAGTCTAAAGGCCAGTCTTCATCAACACAGTTGAAACTTTGGTTTCTCTTTGCGGTTTATACAGTTGGAAATAGCAATATGTGCTTTAAAAGGGATAAATTGGGAGACTGGGATCGACAAATACACACTACTCTATGTAAAATTAGATAAATTACATAAATAAACTAATAAACTACACATAGATAAACTAATAAGGACCTACTGTACAGCAAGGGAACTATTCAATATGCTGTGAAGACCTATATGGAAAAAGACTCTAAAAAAGAGTGGACATGTGTATATGTATAACTGATTCACTTTGCTGCCCAGAAGAAACTAACGTAACATTTTAAATCAACTATACTCCAATATTTTTTAAAGGTGGTTTTCTATGGAAGAATCCCAACTGCTCCGTGCAGACACACCCCTCTTCCAGGACTTAGAGCTTAATTCTTCTTGGAGTATGGACTGTTCTTAATGACTTGTTTCAAATGAATAGGTTAAAGAAAGAGGAATATTATAACTCTAAAGTGGAGAAAACTGGAAAATATAGTCTTAACCAAGTGATCAAAATCAACATCCCCAGTGACAGGATGTTGATATCACATATCCCCCATATAATTATGTAATGAATTGAGCACTTTACCTCCATGCTCTTCCTCCCTGAAAAACATAAACTCAGTCTAATCATGAATAAACATCAAACACAATTGAGGGCCATTCTATAAAACACCTGATCCATACTCTTCAAAAGTGTCATGTTGTAAAAAATTAGACAGAGAAACTGTCCAGACCCAAGAAGACAAAGGAGGCATGATGAATAAATGCCATGTGGTGTTCTGAGCTGGATCCTAGAACAGGAAAGGACATTTGTAGAAAAACTGTTGAAACCTGAGAAAAGTGTGTTTAGTTAATAGTATAGTTAAGTGGAAGTTGCTCAGTCAGGTCCGACTCTTTGCAGCCCCGTGGACTGTAGCCCACCAGGCTCCTCTGTCTGTGCGGTTTCCCAGGCAAGAATATTGGAGTGCCATTATTCCTGGAGTAGGAATATTGCCATTTCCTACTCCAGGGGATCTTCCCGACCCAGGGACTGAACCCGGTTGCAGGCAGATTCTTTACCGTCAGAGCCACCAGAGAAGCCCAACCAATGCTCATTTCTTAGTTTTGACAAATGCACTGATGGTAACATGAGGGGTGCTGGGCAAAGGGTCTACGGGGACTCTGTGCTATCCTGGAGACTTTTGTGTAAATCTAAATTTATTCCAAAATAAAAGAAAAATAAAAGATGATGTCCACTGAGATGATGTACATGACAGGGTTTTGTAGATACACAGGATTATAAAACTGTAAAATATTATTATCAGAATAACTACACTTAAAGCTTAACAAGTCACAAGGGCCCTCTGTGAAGTTGTGCGCTGACAGTTAGTGTCTGGTTTCCCTCCCCTTTTCCATCTTTAATCTGCCAAATTAATCAGTTTTGGGTTAAAGATGACAGTATCACCAAAGTGATGAGTATTTGGAGGAGGAATTAAATTACTACCCGTGTACTGTATTTGTAGGCATCTCAGACTATAATTTGTGCATTAATAATCAAATAGTTGATAGAGCACATAAATATGTAAATTTCATTTATACAAACTTGGGTGATATTGGGCAGTAAATTATAAATTCAAAATCTAGAAGATGCCTATAAAGATTAAGGTAATATTCCATTTTCTTCAGAATTGGCAGCACTAGCTAAAGGAAGATCAATATTAATTAAGAAACTAGGGAGAAGGATAATAAATTACTGAAATTGGTTGGTTAACAGAACTCGTTATGTAATTCAGAAGTTAGAATTATAGAATTAGGGTTGAAAGGAATTTTAGAGATCTTCCACTCCAATCCTCTTATTTTAAGGTGGGAGTAAGAACTTTCAGTTTGGAGAGGTTGAAATTTTTTTTGCAAGATCATTTCACTGGTTAGCAAGGGCAAAATAGAACATGGGTTTTCTGCCTCAATCATATCTCTGTGAGTCAGGGATTCATTTTTGTGAGAGTCCATGAGCTTTAAGGTTCTCTGGAAGTTTGAAATTATCTGCAAAGGCTTACCTGTGTGCATATTTGAATTTTTCTGAAGAGGACTCATAGCTTTCGTCTGAATCTTCAAGGAGCCCTAACCTCTCAAAGAATGAGAACCACTACTTTGGAATTCAAATAATTACTCATTGCAGCTGTTCTCAGGACATTGCTAGAATAACTTTGGTGCTTGCATCAGATTTTAAAGAGAAAAATGGTAGCTGGAACTAGTCGGTTCCCAGAAGTTACCACATTCTTTGAGAAAATCAGACTACATGCTTTTAGCTTGATAGCTGCAAACATTCTTTCCTTTGTAAACAAAGTAAGTTTCTGTCTACTAGGTAAAAGATAAAGTATTGAGTACTGACTATGTGCTGATCCCTAAATAATTTAACATCAACACCAATATCCCATTTTATGGAGGTTTTTTTGGCTGTGCTGAGTCTTCGCTGCAGCGCTCAGGCTTCTTCAGTCGTGGTGTCCAGGCTCAGTGGCCCAGGGGCAGGTGGGATCTTAATTCCAAAACCGGGAATTGAACCCACATCCTCTACGCCGGAAAGTCGATTCTTTACCGCGGGACTGCCAGAGAGGTCCCCCAATATCCCATTTAGAAGTGAGGAAAGCAACGCACAAAGAAGTTTGGTAGCTTGCCTGAAAGTCACATAGCTAATAATCGGTAAAGCCAAAGCTGTAGCTTTTGAAGCCAATCCTAGGGCTGTACCACACTTTGCTTCTTTTCCCCTGATGTATTATTTATTTGTATGGTGCATTGGATAAGAAAATCCATCACTCACCTTCATAGAGGTTTTTAATTTGTAATAGTAGAGACAAAAAAAAACCAAAATGTGGGACAAGGAAGTATGGGCTTGGTAGATAGGATTATGTAAGTGTGAGTCGTTCTGTTTCCACCTCCTTCTATTTCACCTTGGACAAGCAACTTGATCTTGGTTCTCCCAACTTTTTATAAAATGGGGCTAACCACAATATTTATCACATAGGGCTGTTCTGATGATGAAATGAAATAATGCATGTAAAGTGTCTAACATGCTAAATTGTCTATTTTCTATAAATGCTAGGAATGATTAGTCTAACTGAATATGCTAAATTCACATTTTCTTCATAATATGTTTTCTTCAAAAAATATAAAAAAGGAGCAAAAAGGTTGGCATACATAATTAAACCTTAACATGCTTTAAATGAATTCACTAAGATTTCAATGTATACTGATATCAACTTCATAAATTTCTAAAATAGCCAGATAAAACAGTTATCACAGTTGTATACAACTCTGTGGTTATTCTGAAATCCACTGAAGAGTACACTTGAAATAGCTGATCTGCATGCTATGGGAATTTTTATTTCAATAAAGCTAATATATCAAAAACAAGTTCCTGTGGCTGGTACAAAACAAACAGAAAACTTCACTAAATCCAATCAAGCATTTAATGAAAGATGGACATTTTATTTTTAGAACCAAATGGCATCAACTGCTGGCTCCTCTCCCTGTTTCCCCTTTATATTCTTCTAGAAGTTGTAGAACTTGTCTTTGGTGTATTACTGGGTTTAATGGCACTCATCAAATGGCCTGGAATATAGTTGCAAACATGGCGTATAATACATGATTCTTCTTGTTTTTTAGTCACTAAGCTGTGTCTGACTCTTTTGCTACCCTGTGGACTGTAGTCCTCCAAACTCCTCTGTCCGCGAGCTTTTCCAGGCAAGACTATTGGAGTGGGTTGCTATTTCCTTTTCCAGGAGATCTTCCTGACCCAGGGGTGGAACTCTAGTCTTCTGCATGGGCAGGCAGATTCTTCACCACTAAGCCACCAGGGAAGTCCAATACATGATTAGGGAGTAATTTAAATGAAGGAAGTAACTGCTTCAGTATGTCCAAAGAAGTAGGGGGTATCAACATACGACATTTCTTTCATTTATTAAAAATTATTGATTGATTTATTTATTTGGTTGAACTGGGTCTTAGTTGCGGCATACAGGATCAAGTTCTTTGACCAGGGATTGAACCTGGGCCCCTACTTTGGGAGTGAGACGTCTTAGCCACTGGACCACAGGGGAAGTCCCAACATGTTACATTTAGATAAATGCTTTGCGTAGCACATTTTTGTTATAAAAATGATGAGCTCTGATGCTTCTGTTGCTATGCATTCATATTCTAACATGGTACCCAGTGAACTCATCTGTAAATTGCATGGCAATTCTGATTTATAAAGCACTATTCCTCAGGGCTTCCCTCCTCTCACTTTTCTTTTGCTTTCTGGTTACTACAGCACTTCCCAAAGGATCAAAGAAGCATTCACACAGCGTATCAATGCATGTCAGTGGTTTGCATTTGTAGATGTACAGAATAATGGCATCTTGTTAAAAAAAAAAAAAGGCGTGTCCTCAGGAAAGGTGTTGAAAAGATGTTGAGATCTACTATGTCAGTCTTTTTCCGAATCCAATTGTATTTTGAACAGACAAAAGGCCCTACAACTTTAGAGTCTTCATAGCAGTATTGAAGCTGGGTGATTCCAGTGTCAGAAATCAAAGACTAAAAAGGAGCCATTATGTGACCTAGACAAATTCTTTCTCATGAATTTCACCCTAATATGCTTCTTTGAGGTGAGATGATGAGCCCAGGTTGAAAGGCTGACTGCTGGAGGGGGATGGCTTTGGGCCTGGGATCTGCCATTTGATCAAATGCAAAATTTTTGATCTGGATTAGCTGTCAGAATCTCCTCATTTGTGAAGTATGAATAAAAAGTGCATACTTTTTATTACGCAGAGAGTGAAACTTCATAGTTTGGTATAAGACCAACCTCTGTTGTCCGGGATCTCCCCATGCTTTAGAAATTAATGGCACTAGTGGTTCAGATGGTAAAGAATTCACCTGTAATGTGGGAGACCCAGGTTCAAGATCCCCTGCAGAAAGCAATGGTTATCCACTCCAGTATCCTTGCCTGGAGAATCCCATGGAGAGAGGAGCCTGATGAGCTATAGTCCATAGGGTCTCAAAGAGTTGGGCACGACTGAGCGACTAACACTTTCACTCTTATCCTGGGTCTCCCCATGCTTTACAAATTAATGGCTCTAGACAGCGTTACTGGGAAGACGATCAGTTATCCACTGTGTCTGATCAACAGTAGTAGCAGACAAGAACATCAAAAGGGTTTCATTGTGAAAACCCTATTATTGAACCATTGACTCTCACTGAAGTGGAGCTAAAGAAGACATTTGCAATTTGAAGTTTTTTGATGTCTCTTTTCTTTTAAAGCATTTATTAAGATCCTATTTGATCAGGGAAAAGTTCAAGGCACTGCTCATAGTTCTCTCTAGTCTCTGAGTGGACCTCTATAGACATAGAGCTCCATATAAAGCAAATCTTTAGAGTGATGCTTCAGTGCCTAGAGGAATCTGGCCCTCGACATGGACTTCTGTGGAGGGATGGGGGTGGGAACTGCCCTTCTAGGGGAAATTGCTGCCTCTTTTCCAATTAGTCAGAAGCTTGATGGAGGAAATAGGATTTCAGAAGTTGTTTGAATGATGGAAACAAGAGAACTGGCTAAATGGGGTCTGGAGAGCATGCTAAGTGTGAAGCCCAACTTGGGACAAGACCTGGGGGGCATTGGGCACTGTGATCCAATGTTTAGACACTATAAGAAACACAAAAAATGTACAAAGGGTTGTGAGAGTAATGTGTAAGTGAAGTAGTGCACTGACTGTTCTTTGTCGTCCACAGGAGACTCTACCCTCCCAGTTCCTAAGTTACTCTATTGTTATTACACTCAAAGCTACAACCACAGTAGTTTTTGAGGGTGTTTAAGAATTAGTTTGCATACTGACATTCTCCAAGAGAAGGGGTGGGATTATTATTTTTTTCTTTCATTCAGTCATTCAGAAGTTCAGTGAAAGCTAATGGACATTTATTGCGCAGACGTTACTATGCTAGAGATACAAGAGCAAATGCAACACGATCTGGTCCCTTTAGCCCTGTAGGATGTGCTAATAATAAAGAAAGGCAGTGATGAGCTCCATCTGCTCAGAGATACCTACCAACTTCAGGAAAGAAAGCCGACCCAGAAAAGAGACTCCCTGAGAAGGTGCGAGATAGCATGTCCTTAAAGAACTTAAACCATAAAGAGATGAATCTAGAAGCGTTGAGAATTTTTTTTTTTTTAAGTAGGATTTGGCACATTCATACACACACAGCTGCCAGAATGATACAGCGGTGTGAATCCAAAAACATTGTGTTTTATGGCCAGAAAGATGGAACTCTGGTGACATTTTGTATGTTTGGTGAAGCTGAGCTAAGCGGTGGAATACTGAACAAGGATGAAAAGCATTGTCCTGGATGTTGCAGTTTTTGGTACCAGCAAGTTAGAGGGCGCATCGCTATGTCTCAGATATTGTGAAACTAATAGTTAATGGCTATCATTGTCTTATAGCATCTGAATCCAGCTTAAACGACAAGAGGCTTGCAGCTAAATGTGAAAGCGCATCACAACCATATGAGATGAAAACCAAAATTTCTGTGACTATTGATAGCCATAGATGACAGAGATGATGTTTATTACCACAGACAGTTAGATTTCTGTGTATATCAGAAAGAAAAAAATATAATGGAAACTTTTGAGAAGCTAATGTACTGACAGGAAATGCCCGAGTTAAAAACACATTGGTTAAGAAAAACCTTCATTTTTCACTCTCAAGATGAAACGGGGGCAACCTTAAGGGGCTTCCCAGGAGGCGCTAATGGTACAGAATCCCCCTGCCAAGGCAGGAGATGTAAGAGATGTGGGTTCAATCCCTGGGTTGAGAATATCCCTTGGAGGAGGGTATGGCAACCCACTCCAGTATCCTTGCCTGGAGAATCCCATGGACAGAGGAGCCTAGCGGGCTGCGGTCCATTGGGTGGCAAAGAGTCTCACACGACTGAAGTGACTCAGCAGCAGCAGCAGCCCCCTGAGGGCCAGATTTGTGAGTCCCCCCTCTCCATTTTTAGTTTCCATTGTTGTGTCATGCTTAATTAGAGTCTACCCATATTTCTGGAGTTCGTTACTCTGGGAGCATTACTTACGGAAAATTTCCATAACCAGAAATCTCAATAGCTCTTAATTATTTTTTTACCCTTTTAAAATGTGGAAACTAGTTTAAAAAATATCTGCCATTGATAATTCAGGAAACTAAAGTGAAAGAAAATGCCTAGTTGGAAAAAAATTAATTAGCCTCAACTGAGTTTTACGATAATGCAAAACATTAACTCTGGGTGTTCAGACATCAGGCAGCAGAAAAGAAGTTAGAACTTGTTATGATGGATTCTGGGCTTCCCTGGTGACTCAGATGGTAAAGAATCCACCTGCAATGCGGGAGACCTGGGTTTGATCCCTGGATAGGGAAGATCCCCTGGAGGAGGACATGGCAGCCCACTCCAGTATTCTAGCCTGGAGAATCCCCATGGATGGAGGAGCCTGAGGGGCTACAGTCCATGGAGGGGCAAAGAGTTGGAAGCACAGCACATACGCTGGATTCTATTACGATGTATCTGCAGGACTTCTGGGACCTCATAACATGGCTAACCCTGAGGTTAGGGACCGTGCTGCAGTCTTTCTAAGCCCCTTGATACTCCCTGGTTAAAGAGATGCTCAGCACTGTTGAGGGAGATATTTTTAGGGAACCACAAGAAGAGTGCATGATTCATAATTGGAGTGTACATTAATAATCGGAAGAGAGCCTTGAAGAGGGTCACGTGAGAGTAGACGCATGTCTTCATACTGTTCCACAGGCAAGAGGCACTTGGGTTTGTGATGACTCACTGAGGTCAATAGCACAGCACTTCTGGAGATTCCTAGCTGTCTAAAATTCGTCGTCGTCGTCTTCTTCTTCTTCTTTTTAAACAAGCCTGCTATTCTTCAAGTCCCAGGGATCTCTGACAAATTCTTCTGTTATTCCTTTTTCAAAAATGTTATCAATTTTCAAAAATGTTATCAATTGAGAACCTCTAATTTTAGCTAGATGTTGACCTGTGAGGTTTAAATAATCCATGCTAATGTGCAAGCAACTAATAGGCAATATCTGCTAATGGTTATTTGTACCTTAAAAGGTGCCTTTGTCAATCAGATCAAATCTCTGGCTGGTAGGATGTGTTTGACATTTTTTATTTTTCATTGTCAGGGAGGCTACAGTGCTTCCCATGCGCCTTGTTCTCTTAAGTTGTTATCTCTAAAGCCATTTATTTCCCCTTCTTATATAATTAATTAGGAAATAAAATTCTTACAGCAAACGGTTAGCAATAAGAATTGCACATATACTTTTGCCTCCCCCTTGTCAATGATATAATAATATAAAATTTTTTTTTTTGAAAAACAGAAAAATGTCCTTGTCATCTTTTAACCTCGAGTTTTAATTTTTTTTGGCCATATCTCGCAGGCAGGACGTGGAACTTCCCAACTGGGTACTGAACCCGCGCCCCTTACAGTGGAAGTATGGAGTCTTAACTACTGGACTGCCAGCAAAGTCTAGTATTTCAGATTATGTGACTTTTCCTACCCTTTTGGTTCATAGCTACAGACACATTCTGATGTAGTTTCAGCCATAATACAATTTGAGTTACGCTTGAGAAGTCTATGAGGTCATGTGTGCAAAATGACAGTGTTAATAGACACAATACCTGGAGTGTATGGAATGACAGGCTCTACTAAACACTTTATTCCGCACTTTAAAATTTAGCCCCCACCGCGACACAGTGAAGCAGACAGAATCCTTGTCCTCATTTTCTGTTGAGGTGCGGTGAGGTTAAGCAACTTACTCAGGGTTACTCAACCCATAGGATGTGAAATCAGGCAGCTTGAGGTCAAATCCTCTTAAGGTCTGTTATTTTTATTAATAAGTCAGACCTGTTTTTCCACACCAGTGTAGACACTGCACGTCAGCACCGAGTATGCAAAGTTAGTAGATAAAAAAATGGATCTGCATCTTAATTTGCAGTTATTGCCAATAGCTAACTTTCCGACTTGTGTTTTTGGTGAATCCTGCTTTTTCACTTGTCTAAATTGTAGGTTTGCAAACATTTGAAGTCTCAAATATGAGCTCAAGAAAGATGGGTGTGATCTTCTGACAAGTTACCATCAAGGTCAGGGCTTCCCAGGTGGCTTAGTGGTAAAGATTCCCAAATGCAGAAGACACTGGTTTGATCCCTGGGTGGGGAAGATCCCCTGAAGAAGTAAATGGCAACCCACTCCAGTATTCTTGCCTGGAGAATGCCACAGACAGAGGAGCCCAGTGGGCTACAGTCTATGAAGTCGCAAGAGAGTCACACAGGACTGAGCACCTGAACAACCGCCGCCTTCAGGGTCAGGACAGCAGGTGTGATATTATTTCCTCTTGGTGGTTTGAATCCACAGACAGAACTGAAAAGATTCGACCTGAGAGAATTCCAGTCGTCTGGTCTGACATGTTCACAGGGGTTTAAAGAGCTACACACTGAGCATGGAGAGAGACACAAAATATGCGGTTTAATTACAATTGCTGCGGTGAATTCTGAGTGGATATTGCGTCTCCCACATGCGCTGACCACAATTTTCAGCCTGGCATCGGCTGAAAGCTTGAGGAATGTATTTCCAGTAATTGCCAGGCCACTTCATTGTTCCTGTGTATACATAAACACCGGGCTGTGATCGGAGTGGTCATGCTTGAGCTGTTATCTGAAATTCTCTCTGGCTATAAGGACTGACTCATCTAGCTTCTCCTGACAGCAGTTTCCATTGACTGTATTAGCTTTCTCTCACTTCAGTCAGGCGCGCAGCTCCAGTTAGGAGAGGAGAACAAAAACTGTGCAAAGCAGTAGACGTGCTCCTCATCCCAGATCAGATTGCTCAGACATCCCCTTGTCACTGCCTTCAGGGTCCTTTTTCCTGCGAGTGGAAAGAGAAGGTAAACAACTCCCAGCGGCTGGAGGTCCGGTACGTCCCCGCGCTGCGCAGGTTGAATGGTGAGGTTGCAAATGAGTGATTCAGTGGGAAACAGTGTCTGCGGCAAAGCCCTCGCCAGAAAGCTGCCTCCCGTCCCCATGCTTCGTCACACTTCCCCAGCCTGGCCTTTCCACCTTTCACCCCTGCCCCGTCATTATCTGCAGATGTTATCTGCCCAGCATATGTTGTAACCTAGAAGATTCTGAGGCTTGTTCCCACCCTCCCACCAGCCCCTCTGCAACTCGGGCACACAGTCCTTCCAAAGGGAGCGCAGAGAACGGCAGACATAGATTGAAATGCAGAAGGCAGTGAAGGAAAACGTGGTCCTTTTGGGTCACTATGAGGTAGAGGCTGTCATCTATGGGACCGCCATGTGATGATAGCTGTTTCAGCACAGTTTAAAAAGTAAATATTTATCTTCTGGGTCTGAAGGAATTTGAATCTATGCAATGGATGGCAAGATAAATTTTTTCTACCTTGAGTTCAATAAAAGAGACATTTTTAATGAAAGTTGGGACCCGCAGAATAGTCATTTTCCAACTCCTCAGTGTCTACCACAATCAAACCGTTGTTACAGCTAAAAGTTTTCTTAACCACCATTTTGGGGGAAGAATGTAATCTTGTAGCTGCTAAATTAAGTAACATTGTACTTCATCCTACTATATCAGGATACAGTAACTATAAACAGCTTTACTACCTAATAAGCATGTGTATTGGTATAAAGCAAGGACAGTAGCCGACAGCAAGCAAAAAGTAGTCATTTCCCCCCAAACCGAAAGGTGAAAGTTAAGGTGTATAATTTGTCCAAGTGAAACTTGGCACTGAAAAAGTAAAATCAAATTGGATGACTGTGAAAGACAAAAGAGGGGATCAATTTGCTATTTTGTGAAAAATATGGATGCATATTTGAGAAGAAAACACTTTAATTCAGTATTTAGTGAGATTAACTTATTTAGAAAATCCCATGGATGGAGGAGCCTGGTGGGCTGCAGTCCATGGGGTCGCGAAGAGTCAGACACGACTGAAGCGACTTAGCAGCAGCAGTATTTAGTAACTTAAAAACTGCTTAATTTTGTTTACTACTTTTATTTATTTCTCCATCTAATTAATTTTGATTGTTTTATAGTCTTCCTAAACACAGAGAAAAAATGTAAAGCATAAATATTATATATCAAGAGATTCTTTAAAAAAATCAATGTCTTTTGGTGCTGACTTAATCCTCTCTGATATTATTTCTATCTATAGAAGGAAAAGCATTTTTAAACTCTCAGGAAAGCAGATGACTCTACCATTACTTATCAGTGATGCCGGGTGTTGCAAACCACTCTTTACATCTCACTTTCTTTCCATTTTCCCAGCATCTTTTTCATGGGGCAGCTGGGACGGAGGCAGCTTCAGACCCCAGAAGCAACTCTCCAGAGTCGCTGTAGAGACTGCAATTTGTTCAAAGAAAATCTAAATTAAATTAATCTGAAATATCATTTTAAAGTTTTCTATTTCTTCCAGGCAGCAGACAGAGTTTTGCTAAAGGCTCATCAAGTACAGAGAACTGTTAAATAATATTCCCTTTGATAAAACAAAATTGTCCTGAGAAATCTTTGGAAATATTTCTACCATATGGCTCCTAGATAAGATCACAAGTGTTAAGTAATGTGGTAACTTTTAGCAGGTTAACAATCACAGCTTAAATTTCATAAGATCTCTGGGTAACCTCTGTGACCCAGAATCAAAGTCTTTGGTATTTGCTTTCACATACTTCTAAACAATAAGCTCCATTAGCAATCTTCTCAGATATTCTCAAGTAGTTTCATATTTGCAAGCGATGATCAATTTTGTAAAAACATACATTAGCCATTAAATTGATATTTCCCTTTGGGAAGCATTTCATAAACATTTACATTTTCTCAAATAAAAGACTTCAGGTCTTTTAATCCTAATATTGTAGAGAGCCATTTATTGTGAAGCAAGAAAAAAAAAAGAATGATAGGATTTGGGCCTAAATACATATAATTTATTGGGATTATTTTGCTTGGTGCAAATAGTGTTTTAAGTGATATTTTGCAAGTTTGTCCCTGTTTATTCTTTCTGAATCAAGTTTCTTCTTTATTTTCCCAGCTCTATCACTAACTAGTTATGTGATCCTAGGCATTTAGCTTAATCCTTTAGGACCTCAGTTCCCTCAACTGTAGGATGCTGTATGTAGGGATTGACTACTTGGTTGCTAAGATCTTTTCTGGTCTTGAAAACCTATGACACCGTGGTCCCTGTCTTGTAGCAGCTCATCTGTTCCTAGTCACGATCAAGAAACAGTTGAAAGGGAACAGTACAAGTGTCACCACCTATAGGTAGAAAATATATTGCAAAAAAGAAAGAAAATCCAGGTAAAGAACATCGAAAAAATAGGACTTCCTTTAAAGCTTTCCAAATTCCAAACTCCATCCGCAACCATATACCTGAATGCTTCTCTTTTCTTTTTCTTCTTCCACTATTACTGCAGGTTCTCATCTATGTTATAGCTACACAATTAGCTTTATTTTCCTTACGTGTCTTTTAAAAACTTGGCAGGTTGACTCAGATGTTGAGAGTTTACAATATATGAAAAGTTTCATGACTTCAATATTCTTAAAGACTTTCTTGAGATACATGGCTCTGCTCTTCATGCTGATCCGAATGTCAGGTTAAATATTCATGAAAAAAAGATGCGTGCGAACCACCTGGAGGAAAGTTTGAGTCATTTTCTAATTGAAGATGTTGTGGCTCTATGGATGCAATTTTTAATGATAGCAAAACAAAACCATTCCAGCATTGTTAGCTTTCACATACTGTAGATAAATTGAAGTTCAGCTTCAGCTCTTCTCTCTGTACAGCTAGGAGGAAACCTTCCCTCAAAGAAAAATGAACAATTAGAAGAAGAAGAAGAAAAAGGAGAAGAAAAAAAAAACCTTGATAAATTAAGAAATCATCTAACAGTTAAACTGACACTCCATATGCAGAGGAAACAATTTCCATGCATGTTATAAAAAAATGTGTTAAATCAACTAACATTGATATAACTTCAAGCAATTAGGGGAACGCTAATAGTGATATGAGTCTTCAGCTGTAAATAATTATGCTGCCCCAAGGCTACGCTTTAATTCTTGGCTTGCTGTATCTATAAACAATAATCAAACTGCAAAGCAAGTTGTGTTGTTTTTGTTCACAGTTTGTGAAATGATTTTTATACCCTACAGTGACGCTGATGGCTATTTTGACCTTCAAGAACTCCGGCCTGTGAGGCTAAGAGCTAATGTGTACTTTCATCGATCTGAGTTGGAGACACACAGCGGGTTATACTGCCTGTTTTCCACGAGCACAAAAGCCGCTATCGTCAATCAGTGTGTGTTGTGAAAAGGGGGCTTGCCGCTGTGACTCAATAAATGGGGACATTAGGAGGAAATGTTATAATTGCTGCTACCCACATCTTGTTAATGAGTAATGTACAGTTAGACACCATGCAGTTGCAGCTAAACTGTTTATACAATTTATTCTTATGTTGCAACTAACATTTAACATAATGAAGTATCATAATTGCAACCATTAAAGTCAAGATTAAGATTTGTTTAATTAGAATTAAGAAAATGTAAAACAGAAAACTACTTTCAAACCCCGGATAGACAGGGTGGATTTGGTGGTAGGAAAGAGAGAAACGCGTGGGGTGCTAGGGCCAGACGTTGTATACATAAAATTGTGTGTTGGAGGTCTGTTCCTTGGATTTTTTTTTTCATGCTCTCGTCAAAAGTGTAGAGGAAAACAAAATATAAAAGGCATTAACTTGACCACGTATAAATCTAGACTGTTATTATTCAGATCGTTAGAGTTGTAGCTTTTAAATTTCAGAATTTACATTACCTCTGGGCTAAACAAATAATATCTTAAAACACACAACTCATATTACCATCAATGCAAGTTATCAAATGAATTAGGGAGGAAACAAGCTCCTGACTTTGTATAGGAAATGTCATAACTTTGTAAAGCCAAATGGACATTAAACCTCCACTTTAATTATCTACATGTCCAAACACAGGCCCTTATATAATATGATATTTTTACATAAGCGGAGGGACAAAACACGGTTAATGGAATGCTTTGAGGAAATATGGCTTGTCCAAATTCATTAAGTGAAGCCATTTCATTTAGGTCATGTCGTGTTTTCCTCCCCTTTTCTGTGTTGTTAAATGCTGAAAAGTCCCAAGGTGCTACCAGCAAATGGAACTGTTGGGGATTTTTCTCTGAGAACTGCTTTTTCACCTTCTAGTGCTCTATTTCCGAGCAACCCAAAAATGCCAGTATTTTTCCCTAGGTCTACACTCTGTCCTCAACTTTCTTTAGTTTGGGTGAGAATGTCTCCCTGTGTTTCTACTGAATCTGTCAATATTAGACTACACTGTACGCAGAGTTCAGAGGAGAGAGTGGTGGGTTTGGACAAAGGAGGTCTGAGTTCTTCAAATCCAATTCCCTCTACTTTTATGACTTAAGCTGATCATCTGAAATCTCTTGCCTTCATTTCTTCTTTAGACCGATGAGGTTATGTACATCTGTCCTACTCACCCCACAAAAGTTTAGGGGGACTCTAATGCCCAAATATAATTGAAATCACTGAAAATTTAATGTGCCAAAGAAAGGGAGCTCGTGGTTCACTTCATTGAGATGGACTCATACTGATTTCATCGATTGCAGACTGTAGCTTGAAATGGGGATGAAAGACAGGGTAATATTTCATTACCCTCAAAAGAAACACTATTATTTTCTTCTTTTCTTATATCTTATACACACCTTATTGAGAAGGTTTGTGTCAAGTTAATATCAAGTCTTTGTTTATAAACTTTAAGTAAAATTTAAACAAGTACTGCTGATTACCTCAAACACAGAAATCATGGGTCCCTTCTTAGTTATTCCTCAACTGAGCTGTAAAACACTCTAAATGTAAAAAGTAAATGATGATCTGATTTTTGTAGCAATATATAGTCCAAGATAATGATGTTTGAAAGCTCTATCTGATTGGCTTGCTGTTACAGTGTGGTATGCAATTGTTGATGTCAGATATCTTGGTTTACTATGGAATTTATTTTTATAGTCTGCTTCCTTCCTCTCCATTATAAATTTAAGATGACAGGCTGTTACTTCTTGTATATACTTAAGACTTTATATAAAATTTGAGTTTATCAACTTATAGAACCACTTAAGAACTTCAGCTTACGAATGCTATTAAATTCATATGTTTAATTATTCTACCACTACTTACCGAGTCCTAATATGCATCCTATTGCTAGATACTCAGTAAAAAGCATGCGTGAAGAGGAATAGGGTGATTTGAAGAGGAGGGAGTGATTAATGGCTTACACTTTGGACACATTATATGGAGCTTCCTGTGAGACTTCCTAAAGAATTGGATCAATTGATGAAATTACCAATTACCATTGTCTGATAGATCTAGTTGTTAAGATCTAGCAACTTTTATGGAGAAGGTGATGGCACCCCACTCCAGTACCCTTGCCTGGAAAATCCCATGGATGGAGGAGCCTGGTAGGCTGCAGTCCATGGGGTCGCTAAGAGTTGGACATGACTGAGTGACTTCACTTTCACTCTTTACTTTCATGCATTGGAGAAGGAAATGGCAACCCACTCCAGTGTTCTTGCCTGGAGAATCCCAGGGACAGGGGAGCCTGGTGGGCTGCCGTCTGTGGGGTTGCACAGAGTCTGACACGACTGAAGCGACTTAGCAGCAGCAGCAGTAGCAGCAACTTTCATGAAGGTTTAAAAGTCACTCTTTGTTGGACTTCCCTGGCAGTCCAGTGGTTGAGACTCTGCCTTCCAATGCAGGGAGCATGAGTTTGATCCCTGGTAGGGGAACTAAAGTCCCCTACCTTAGGAGGAGAATGGGACGACAGAGGATGAGATGGCTGAATGGCATCACTGACTTGATGGACGTGAGTCTGAGTGAACTCCGGGAGATGTCCATCACGGACAGGGTGTTGCAAAGAGTTGGACACGACTGAGCGGCTGAACTGAACTGGACTGACCTTAGGCATGGGGTGCGGCCAAAAAGTAAAAAATAAAATAAAATGTGCATTTTGTGGAAAAATTGACAGTGTTCAAGATACTGATATTATAACTAGTTAGCTCCTGGTGTTATATGAATAATTTAAAAATTGTGGACAATTATTTTTAACTTGGTAATAAATAAAAATTATGGCTGTTTGAGATAGGACATTATTATATATTCTAAACCTAATTCACATGTGCATTTGAGTGCAGGAACTTGCTTTAACTTAACTACTCTTGGTGTTTAAGGCTTCCTGCTCTTCTTCCCCTCCTCCCCTCCTTCCTTTCTTCTTTCCTTCCTCCTTCTCACTTGGATGCACCTGTGCGTATTGAGCACCTGCAATGTGACAAGCATGAATGAGTTTAAGTTTTATTTAATTTAATTACATATAATTTTAAATTTATTTATTTAATTTATTTTGGCTGATTTTAACTTAATTAAAAAATCCAAAGCAGTATACAGTATTTTCCACTAAACACAACTTCATTTTTTTTGTAAGACTATATTTCTCTTCAGTTGTTGAATTGTGAGAGATATCACTGTTGTGTTCTAGAGAACATTTTGGGCATATGTATTGCTGCTAGTATAACACAGAAATACATTATGGATCTAGTTGGTGTAAATGGATTGACTTCTTTTGAAATATTTTTTAATTTACCAAAATAACACTGCAATGTATATATTTGACTATTTTATGAAGATTGCATGAATTACAGTGATAATGATATAAATTTTAACTTATAATCATATTAATGTACTTATTATTTTAATTACCTTTTAATAAAAAATACTATAGTTAAAAGTTGGGCTTCCCTTGTAGCTCAGTCGGTAAAGAATCTGCCTGCAATGCAGGAGACACAGGAGTCACAGGTTCAATCTCTGGGTTGTGAAGATCCTCTGGAGAAGGAAATGGCAACCCACTCCAGTATTCTTGCCTGGAAAATCCCATGGACACAGGAGCCTGGAAGGTTACAGTCTATGGGGTCGCAAGAGTTGGACACGACTGGGTGACTAAGCATACGTAGTTAAAAGTTAAGTATGGACACATTAAAAGATTCAAGACAAAGACATGCCATTGATACAGAATTGTGACTGAGCGACTTCACTTTTACTTCTCACTCTCATGCATTGGAGAAGGAAATGGCAACCCACTCCAGTGTTCTTGCCTGGAGAATCCCAGGGACAGGGAGCCTGGTGGGCTGCCGTCTATGGGGTCGCACAGAGTCGGACACGACTGAAGCGACTTAGCAGCAGCAGCAGCACAAGAGAACTGGAATAGTAAATGAAAGAAGAGAACAGGAGGTATCAAAGATTTCATTAAGAATGGCAAATGCAATTACGACGGCAGAGCGCATCAGAGAAGGTGGTTTGTTTATTGTGTACACAAAGTTTTAAGATGAGCAAGTTACAATGTAAGGAGATATTTTCTGGAATTCATAGTGAATTTGATAAGAAGTTTCCTCTCAACAGTCAAAAGGAATCAATGAAATGAGATGCCTGAAAGCAAAACTGAATGTCCAAAAAAACTGTTTTTAAGCGATTTCTAATAGAATCTGAGCTTGTAAAATTGACTAGTTTCGAGAGAGTGTGAATTCTTACACACACACAGAAAACCTCCATTTTTTAGCTGGAGAGATGATTAAAGAAATGATTTAAGTTCTGGCAATTTGGTGAGAAAATTATGAGGATTAGATTAAATAATATTTCATACAAAGTAAATAATCTTTGGTTAAGCTACCATATATTTGCCTGTAGAATAAAAGACCTTACTAACAATTTCAGAGAGCAATGTACTCAAAATTTTATAAATTTCAAATACTATTTTTAAGCTTTAGATGAATTTCAAGATGTAAGACACTGTCCTCTCAATGCCTTGGATACATGTTTTTTTCTCAAAGGACTTTGAAATTTATGAAGAAATGTTGTCAATTCATGGCTTAAAAAATTGAACCAACGGTGCAAATATCTTTGCATCCTGCATCTACCAAAGAATTTCATCTAGATATATAAATTGTAGTTTTTAAAATGATGGACACGGTTCCAGTTATGTTAGACAGCAAATCAAGTTTTGCTGAAATTTTGCAACAAAAGACTGATGCTTCTCTTCTTTGTTCCATTGTATAATACAGATTGGAAATATTTGTGCAGGGTTTTCTGAAGCAGATTCTATGAAAAATACTGTGGATATGGTTATTAAAATCATTCCACAAAGATGTGCAAATGACATTAATTATCACCAGCTTATAGAAATGTTGAAATAAATAGAAGAAAAGAATTTGATGATCTATGTTCTTGTCATTACTCACTGGTGGGATCATAGAAGAATTTTACAAAGGTTTACTGTGCTGTTAACTCTAACATAAAGAACGCTCAATATATTCAATGTTCAATAATCAAAGGCAAAAATAACAACGTGATTTATAATTTCTCTCCAAAAACACATAGCATATAAATGAGCCAAATTTGAAGCTCCAAAGAAAGGAAATCTTATTTGTAACTTTGGTAGGTGGGTGTAAGAATTTATGTTGAAATCAATAATAATGACTTTATGATCAATAATAATGATCATACAAGAATCAACATGCAGAATATTTTAACTGTAATCAACAGCATTACGTACACTGGCTCTTGAAGTTGGAAAAAATTTGAAGGAAGCTTTGTTAATATTGACAAAGTTTCTTTTCAGTTTCTATACTATCCTTTTGAATTCAATGTTAGTAATACTGAGTTGGCACAAGCATTAGTGGGTTTACTTAACTTGTACAGACATAATTTTGAGATTAATGTGCTTTTGGATAAAGTCAAATAAGTCTTTTAAATGAGATGAACCAGCCAGTTTTGTTAATGTGGATACAAACATTATTTTAAAAACAACCTATTTTTGGCTGAAGGTGGGATGGTTGATTCAGTTATTGGAAAACTATTAAGAATGTTTGGAACAATGTGACTTTTCAACTATAAATGTGATGAAATCTAAATATTGTTCAAGAATTTTCTATGAAAATTAAAATGTGATTTTGAAGACTTTTGTACAAAATAAGAAATCAAATAGTTTGCTATTTTTTAAAAAATATTTGTTACATTCTGAAATAATAATGCTTTGGAAATATTTGGTAAACTAAATACATTATTAAAATAATTCTGACCTATGACCTATTTCTTTTTACTTTTAAAAGAAGTGACTATTAGAAAATTTAAAGTTACATTTTTGTTTCCATTGAACAATGCTGATCTAAGTAAATCTTGCCTTTCTTTGTTTGTCTTCACTTATATTCATATCTAGATTGGTCTAATGAAAAATTATTCTTCATTTTTCAATGAAGAAGACTTTGCAAGAGTTTTTCATGAGTTATTTGGTCTGTAAAAATTACCTAGTCCACTCTTAATCAGCTTAGTCCATATATTGCAACTGCCGACTAAATTCCTTTTCTTCTATTACATCTATGCTTTTAAAGTAAATGAAAGTCGCTCAGTTGTGTCCGACTCTTTGCACCCCATGGACTATACAGTCCATGGAAATCTCCGGGCCAGAATACTGGAGTGGGTAGCCTTTCCCTTCTCCAGGGGATCTTCCCAACCCAGGGATTGAAACTAGGTCTCCCGCGTTGCAGGAGGATTCTTTACCAGCTGAACCACCAGGGAAGCCCTCAATGCTTTTAGGTAAAGATTGAATCTGTAAATGGTTTTTCAATATTATTGTTATATTTGAACACCAAAATGAAACAGATGGTCTTTAGTGTGTATATCTAGATTTGGTTTAATATTTGATTATATTATTTAAACTCTATTTCCCTCTACTTGGGTGTATGAGTCACAGCATAAAATCATATTTTCTTCTCTATTATAGTAAATAGAAAGGTTGTGATTTGAATTAGATACATCTCTACTATGTACCATTTCTAGATTTACCATATAATTATCAACTGTTTTACTTTCTGCGTGTCCTCTGCATAGTGTTAGCTGAGAATAGATGGCAGGCTGCTTCTAGGTCTACGGTCAGTAACCCACAGGTGATTATCTCACTGGGGTTTGAGAAAGTCTTGGAGACAATAGATCTGTGATTGTTTTTCTCTTTGAGTTCAGCCTCTGACTTTGTCATCATTGGAATTACAGAGCTGATTCTGAGTAGACAGATCTGTTGTCCTTGCTTGGGTCCAGATGAACCACAGTGAACATCTAGATGGCATTTCATGAATATGTTTTTTTCCTTAATGTTTTATATTCTCTGCCTACTCCCTGTAAAAGGAAAACTAGGAGCTTCTGATAGTCACATTTTTTTTTTAATGGAGGGAATGAACCAATTGGTGATACATCTTGATAAAAGGAAAGTATTTGGAATAATAGTGAGTTCAGAGTACCAGATGGGCACAGAAAATCTGCCAATTATAAAGGGGTCCGGATCAGCAAAGGGAAGGAATGAAACTGAGCACGAAGCAATGGGAGCACCTACTATATGCTGAAGGATATGCATTATTTTAGACATCAAACTGTGGTTGGCTGGGATTGAGGGACGCAACTGCTACAAGAGAAGAAGACAACAATGGTCGTAGACCACCTGGGGTTATTGACCATTTGTCCATTGATTTTAGGTCATCAATAAGCAAGTATGAGATACACAAAAACCTACAAATACAGTAATATCGTGAGTGCTGTGATTACTGTGTTCACACAATGATGGCAGAAGGCATGTAGGAAGAAACCTTTATCCACCTGGAGAATGACAGCAACAAGGACTTGATACTTGAATAGAGTCTCAAACAACGTCTAGGAGTTTGCCAAGTATACAAGTGGAGTAAATGCAGTCTAGAGAGAAGGAACTCTAGAAAAGGGAAAAGGTTAAAAAAATTACAATTATAAAAGGTACAGAATAGCCAGAGCCTTGATGTGGGAGCGGGTGTCTGTTTAGGCTCTTGGACACACAGGTGCAGGCAGTGGAATTAATCATGGCTGAATTAAGTCTTTAAAACTACCAGGGGTTTGGGTCTCTCTGAATTTTCTATCCCCATGTATGCTGTCCGTGGCTAAGAAAGGTGACAATAAACAGTTAAAGTGAAAAAGAAAACAAAATTATCTGAAATATTGAACGAAGGGTATAGGAACAACGTCTGTAGGAGAGCAATTTTTAAATTCCAGAGGGCAGATGACAACTGACTCATGCAATTGCAGATCACTAATTAAGCATTTTCTTTTTTAATAGCCTCCTTCAGAGGCAAAACTCTATGGCTGCTGGATCTGAAGCCAGTCCACACCAATCAATATCAATCTGCTGCCAAATGTTATTAAATATCTCTTTGATACCTATTTACAACTCAGAAAATAATTTCGCTGCCAAGGGATTGTAAATGTGTGAAAAGAACCTCTGACAGCTTGCCTCACTCACTGTCTACAGCTCCGCGTCTGGGTGCTCAAACCAGGAGACTAAGATGAAGGACATAATTAAGGAAACATATGAAGGCTAGCACTGGGCTGGAGATTAATTAGCTCTGCGTCAATAATCTCATCAATATCCGATTAACAAATGACACATTGCCCAATGAAACGTATTGATTCATGCACACTCCTCACTGTTAATAAATTGAAGCTGCTTTGCTAAATGAGAAAGCTGACAAAATAATAGGCTGCTAATACTGCACCGCTATTGTGATAAAAAACATAAAATTAGCCTGAAGTATACAGTACTTAATTTAGGAGGACTGTCACTCCACTTATGAAGCTTGTTAATGAATGACAAGAAAAGCAAAAGGAATTTTATGGATAAGTTACTCCAGAGGGCTAGGAGAATTTCCTGAGGGCAGACATTTGAAAAGTAGAGTATGCATATACATGGCCCTAAGCCTGAATGTGTTTCTTAGTTGGTGTGTATGAAAAAAGTTTTGTTTACTTGTAAGGACACATACCAATAATACGAGAAATGTCTCAAATTTTGGAAGTAATCCTTTAATATTTATCCATATGAGATAATGTTGATCGTATCAAGGCGTATTGTTGTTAATCTCTGTCTTAAGGGATGAAGAGCAAATGATTTTTTTTTAATTTATTTTTATACTATTTTACAGGTTATACTTCATTTAGAGTTGTTACAAAAATGTTGGCTGTATTCCTCCTGTTGTATAATACGTCCTTGAGCCTGTCTTACACCCAACAGTTTGTACCTCCCCCTCCCTCACCACGTTACCCCTCCCGCCACGGGTAACAGTTTGTTCTCTATATCCGTAAGTCTGTTTCCTTTTGGTTTTATTTATTCATTTGTTGCATTTTTTAGATTCTACATGTAAGTGATATCATACGATCTTAATCTTTCTCTGTCCGACTTTTTTTCACTCAGCATCACGCCCTCCAAGTCTGTCCACGGAGAGCAACTGGTGTTAAACAAACCTGGTCCCGGTGAGCCTATGTGAAGTAGAGAGTGTGTGTACTTCTCACGGAAACCATTATCCGGTAACTGCTTTGCACACCACGTGACAGCGTCGCGGGGGTCCCCATCTGTAACACATGCCAACGTCTGCACACTTACCTCTGCACACTTACCTCTGCACACTTGCTCCTCACTGAGCCCATTTTCTGAGTTAGGCAGTTTCCAAACCAGGCCAGCCCGTCATTGCTGTTGGGAAGGCAAGAGCAATTATAATTTATTTTTCTCTTTAGCTCATGACAGAAAGGTGGTAATAGGCTTGGGCAGGAGGGGAGCGAAGTGACGATTGCGACGGTGAGAGCTCGATATCTGTGGGCGACCTACTGAGACTGTGGTCGGGAAAAATGAAGGGACCGCGTGTGGCTGAGCAGAGAAGGCTCTGCTTATGAGAGGCTGCTCCTATGTCCCCACGGCTACAGAGACCACAGCTTCTGCCCCTAAGACATCCCCTGGAGCCCTGGTGTACGAGGACCCCTCTGAGGACAAAGCAGTTAAGATACAGAAACATCTGCTGGCAGAAAAATTTTTCTCCAAACACATGGTCCCAGGAAAATGAGGCTTCCCCTGTGGCTCAGTAGTAAATAATGCAGGAGATGCAGGTTCGATCCCTGGGTCAGGAAGATCCCCTGGAGGGGAGGATGGCAACCCACTCAAGTATTCTTGCCAGAAAAATCTCATGGATGCAGGAGACTGGCAGGCTGCAGTCCTTGGGTTTGCAAAGAGTTGGACACCACTGAAACAACTGAGCACAAAGAAAATGCAACAAGAGAAGGAATTAGGAGTGCTTTAACTCCTATGGGTCATTAGCATGTTACCACAGGGACCATCTGACGTAGTGAGAAACTTACTACCCCAGTTCTTCACGTCACCAGATCCCCCTTCCTCTTCTCTAATGTGCACTTTGAGGAGGCAGAGACCAAGACAGAAGTGGCTCTCAGAGACCTATTAGGGCATTAGTGTTAGGATGTAACCCGGGCATTTCAGACTGTTCAATCTCCTGCCAAGTCTGCCCTGCATTCCTAGATGCTCATAATTCAAATCCCTGATTGAGGACCAGAGACTTTTCAACATCAGGAATCTTTAAAGAAAAATCAAGGGACATCCCTGGTAGTCTGGTGTTAAGACTACACTTTCAGTGCAGGGGGCATGGGTTCTATCCGTGGTTGGGGAACTTAAATCCCACATGCCATATGATATGGTCAATCTGCCCCCACTCCCCGCCCCAAATAAACAAACAATAGCCAACCACCTCCCAAAAAACAAACAATAAAACCTCATGTCATTTTAAGCAGTAGTCTGGAAAAAGGTCTGAAAAAAAAATCAAAGCAAAAACATAATGTAAGGAGCCTCAGGAAACTTGAGTTAAAACTCTACCTTGCTATGAAGTGGCCGTGGGAGCTTGAAAACTTACTTAACCATCCTGTATCTCAGATTCTTTATCTACAAATGAGAGATTAGACTAGATGTTCTCTGGTCTTCCTAAGGGCAGTAAGATTTATGGAGCACCATCAAGATATATGTCCATATCTGTATGTTAAGCAGGTTGGAATGATTTTCAGTACAACAATTACTGAAAAAATAGGCTTTCCTGTATCCAAGAATACTCACCAGAATTCTCTATTCCTAGTAATTCTGGTCTTCAGGGCATGAATATTCAGTATCTTACTGGGGTGTATGGATAAGCACCCACAACTTCTTCACTTCAGTTCAGTTCAGTCACTCAGTCGTGTCTCACTCTTTGTGACTCCATGGACAGCAGCATGCCAGGCTTCCCTGTCCATCACCAACTCTCATTGAATCAGTGATGCCACCCAACCATCTCATCTTCTGTCGTCCCCTTCTCCTCCTGCCTTCAATCTTTTCCAGCATCAGGGTCTTTCCCAGTGAGTCAGTTCTTCAAGTCAGGTGGCCAAAGTATTGGAGTTTCAGCTTCAGTGTCAGTCCTTCCAATGAACACCAAGGACTGATTTCCTTTAGGATGGACTGGTTGGATTTCCTTGCAGTCCAAGGGGGCTCTCAAGAGTCTTCTCCAACACCACAGTTCGAAAGCATCAATTCTTCAGCACTCACTTTCTTTATAGTTCAACTCTCACATCCATACATGACTACTGGAAAAGCCATAGCTTTGACTAGATGGACCTTTGTTGGCAAAGTAATGTCTCTGATTTTTAATATGCTGTCCAGGTTGGTCATAACTTTTCTTCCAAGGGGTAAGGGTCTTTTAATTTCATGGCTGCAGTCACCATCCGCAACTTCTTAGGGCGTCCCTATCTCAATAAGTAGTTTGGAGAGGAGCTGGGTCATTAAGTTGCATTAACTCTAATTAGTGATCAGAATGGAATATAAATCAATAAATTTCATTAGACATCCTAAGAAATGCAGAAGCCCATTTCCTCCAAGTCTAAGCTTTTCCTCTTGAACAAGGTAGCATGTGTGGGAATGAATTTTTTTTTTTTTTTTACAGTCTCGAATAAAAATGAACTCATTTCTTTTATCTGGGGTTTTCAGAAGAGAGATTTATATTGTGTGAATAAGTTCTTAATAATAAAATGTTTTCAAAACATAAAATATAGGAACTGCTAATTTTGCAAATTTATGTCAGCAGGGGAGAAAGTTTTGCATGAGACCACTTGCCTTTTGTCCCTCTGAATTCATAAACCAATCTTGACTTTGTGACAATTTTGATGAAAAAAAAAACCACGCCATCTAGTATTAACATCTTACATTGGTGAGCTCTTTCTATACAGTAGGCACTTTATATCCACTATAGTAACGAACTCGCAACAGGCCCATGTGTTAAAAATAATATGCAACCTCTGGTGAGAAAGCTGAAGCTTAGAGAGGTTAAGGAACTTGCTCAGCATCACCCAGAAATAATTGTGAGACTTGAGTCTAGACTGTCTGATTCCAAAGCCTGCAATTTTAAGCACTATAGGATTCTGCCTTCAGTATAGAATGTTTACCTAGAGCCTGGCAGGGGCCTGCCAGCAATAAACACCAACCACAGGTGGTTTAGTGAGATGCCAATCTTTACACTTTCAGCGGATCACACTCTCTCCGGACTAATCTCTTCACAAGTAGCGTGCTCTCTCGTCGCTAACAGGATGAGTTAGTCTGTAAAAAGGATAACTCACCCTGCCAATATGATGTCACTAGAGCTACCGTCCCGATAAAAATATCTGGTCTCTTGTTCTACTTCTGGCCTCTGAGAAACTGGGAAGACAAACAAACTGGGGCAATTCGGTACAGTGCGTGGTGAGCATCAGGGTGACTTGGGTCCTCGTGGCATCTGCCAGGTTAACAGGGGCCCCCTGTTTCACCCCATGTCAATTTCAGTCACTAGATGAGGGTTATTCAAGGGGTTTCACAGGCAGCTGCTCTGCTGGCCGGCTCCAATAGGACTTGGGCTGGTGAGTTAGATTTCATGCCCAATTAGGATACAAGGGGAGAACTTCCCTTGTGTAAAGGACACAGCTGCTCTAGAGGAGCAGCTTCAAGATGCTCAGGACAGCCTCCTGAGTCTGGCTTCCTCCTCCTTTTCTGCAGTCACAGAGGGACAGAAGTAAGGAAGTCTTTACCCCTGGCCTCGAGCTGATGCAATTTTTAATATATATGGTTTATGTATTTACGTAACCTGATGTGGGTTTATGCATTTGTATAATTTAATGTATATAGTTTATATATACACACATGTACACATATATTGTTATTCAGCCACTAAGTTGTGTCCGACTTAGTATGTATATGTATGTATGGATCCATCTATCTATTCATAGTTGTTTTTTCGCCATGCTCATGAAATTCATACATAGGTTATATATACACATATCACAAATATATATAGTCTGTATATATAGTCGATATATAGGTGTATGTGTCTGTGTATATTTATGTGTTTTCATGTATATATGTATGTGTGTATTCTTGCCACACTCATGGTGGTGGTGGTTTAGCCCCTAAGTGGTATCTGACTCTTGAAACCTCATGGACTGTAGCCCGCCAGGCTTCTCTGTCCATGGGAATTCTCCAGGCAAGAATACTGGAGTGGGTTGCAATTTGCTTCTTCATAGGATTTTCCTGACCCAGGGATGGAACCTGAGTCTCCTGCGTTGCAGGCAGATGCTTTGCCGCTGAGACACCACCATACTCATGCAATTACATTAAACACCTTCCCCAAGGGGTATGGAGAAGGCAATGGCACCCCACTCCAGCACTCTCACCTGGAAAATCCCATGGACAGAGGAGCCTGGTAGGCTACAGTCCATGGGGTTGCTAAGAGTCGGACATGACTGAGTGACTTCACTTTCACTTTTCACTTTCATGCATTGGAGAAGGAAATGGCAACCCACTCCAGTGTTCTTGCCTGGAGAATCCCAGGGACGGGAGAGCCTGGAGGGCTGAGGTCTATGGGGTCGCACAGAGTCAGACACAACTGAAGCGACTTAGCAGCAGGAGCCAAGGAGTATGTGAATGAAGATTAAATTGAGGAGCATTGATCTTGCAAGCCATTCTTGAGATGTTTGACTTTCATTTTTACTTTACCTCGAATCCAAAAGCCAAAATTATGAAAAATTTCAGATAAGTTACTGCCCTTGCTCATTCTTTCATCCTGAAACTGTGGAAGAAAAGTGTATTAGTGCCTCAATTTTCTGTGTTACTAATATTGATCAAATTTACCTAATTGCAACTTTACTTTCCATCTAATACAGCCTATGGAGACATGGTCGTAATTTTGTTCAAGGTTTCAAGACACTTTTCCTTCTGTTTCTATTCTTGCTTTTTTCCTATTCTCATTCACTAGTCATTTGAGTGACATTCTATGATTTCATTTCCATCTTTCCATTGTTCCCACTATTCACATCCAGCTGGTTATCAGGGCCTGTCTTTTAGTCCTGACATAGTTTGAACCCTTTGGTTACATGTTTTCCTATCACCATTTCCCTAGTTTCATCACTCACCATCTCCTGCCTGGAGTATTACTATCTATTTCTAGAACACAGTTTTTATCTTCTTCCTCCATTAAAACAGTCTCTGCACTTGTAGCCAATTCACATATAAGTATCATTTGCTGAGAACCTACTAATCCAGATTACTTAATCCTCAAAGTTACTTCTTGAAATTTAATTTCACATATGGGGACTGGCCTCAGGAGAAATGGGTCTCTCGATGCTACAAGCAGTGTTTTTTCCGCTGTGCAATGTGTTTCTAAAACGTGGATCTAGTCCACTTGCCCACGGGATGGCCTCTAGGCTCCCTAGGATGGTTTTCGGGCCTCTTTACCATCTGCCCTCGTGGTTCCTTCGGGCCTCATCCTCACCACCACTCACTCCGTGGTCTGAGTGTACTTGTTCCTTGACGTCACTTGACGTTACTAAAATGTCATGTGCTTTTAAGCCCTGATACTTTTGTTCAAGCTATTTCCTTTGCATGCACTGCCCTTGCCTCTCTAGTCTACACATGAAGTCCTTGCCATCTTTCAGAACCAGCTAATAGGACACCACCTCTTTAAAGCTGTCTTTTGTTCTCCCAGATAGAACTATGTGCTTCTTCATCTATGTTCATCTAATTCTTTGGTTATGTCACAATAATGATCCCATCACATTATTTTTCCATTGAATAATAGGAGAACAGCTAAGTAAACAATTGCACATTCATTAAATTGTAGGGTGTGTGTACATGATCAATCATCCTTGTCTACATGGTCCCTTTACCCTATTAACTAATTCAACTTCATCTTCGAAACTTTGCAACCAGACCCAGTGATCAACACTCCACCCCTGAGAGATATTAGCAGGAATTTCAGGGTCACGGATACACAACGTGAGGGCCAAGTATGACCCAGGAGTCATAAATTAAGCTTTCTCCAGGGCTGACGATGGCTCCTTTATGTTGTGGAATAACAGTGGGCATGTTGGTTATTTTTCCCTAGAGCTCTACAAGGGAAGAGGAAAAGCACCCTTCTGTCTTTCTCTTCTCTCTCATCCTGTATAAAATGCTTCTCCCTGCTGAGGCTTAGGACCTGTGACGGTGCAGGATTTCCCTACTTCTTTGGCCTCTTTCTTCGAGAAAGGGAGAGCTTTTTCAATACTGTCACCCAGGTGGACCAGTTTCCTAGGTCGCAGTTTCCTTACACCCCTCCCCTCATTTTTTCTGGCGGCTACCGTTTATTTAAAAATGTTGAATGGCCGGCCAGTTACTCTGTTGTGTGTCTGTATGTGCACACATGTGCTCAGCCATGTCCGACTCTTTGTGATCCCGTGGACTGTAGCCCGCCAGGCTCCTCTGTCCATGTGATTCTCCAGGCAAGAATACCAGAGTGGGTTGCCATTTCCTTCTGCAGGGGATCTTCCCAACCCAGGGATCGAAGGCAGGTCTCCTGCATTGCAGGCGGTTTCTTTACTATCTGAGCCATATTACATTCCCAGTTACTCTGCTAAGCACTTATAAATATTAGTTCGTTTAGCTGAGTTTGCACAATCCTTCCAACTTCCCTATGGGAGAAATAGTATTACTCTTTGTCTACAGAAAAGAACACCAGCACAGGAAGTCAAGTGATGTTCCCCAAGCCACACACTGGCCCCGTGACAGAGCCGGGACTTAATCCTCCACGGGCCTGGGGTCCAGGTTTCTTATCAGCCTACTACACTGACCCTCATACAAAATAATGGCAGATGTGACCGGGCACAGAGGACCTGGATTACTGATAAGGAAACAGCAACTTGGAATGACGTCAAAAATATCATATCCATGACATGTTCCTAAGTTTGAATTAGGCTCACTTAGAAAAATAGGTCTGAAAGGAAAAGAAATTACTCAAAGAACTCTTGAGTTAAATAAATATTTTGACTGCCAACAGTCTTTCTAGACTTCAGTTGAAAGAGAAGTGATCTCTACACGTTTATGCTTGAATTACATTACTGTAATGTGCAGGCTTGCTAGTAGCTATAGTGAAATAATTTTGTTTTTGTATTTTTTTTTTTTTGGTGGGGATGTTGGGTAGAGAGTTTAGCTATATATATATCTTTTATTTTTTTTGATTAGGGTATATAAGATATATTTGTGTGTAGCATTTATCCAATCCATTCTTCCTCAGAAAGACTTGAGCATAAAGACAAACTTCTTTTTTTTAAATTTACAATGTTGTGTTAGTTTTTGCTGTACAGCAAAGTGAGTCAGTTATACATACACATGTATCTATTCTTAGTTGGCATATACACATTACTATATATAGCATAGATAACTAAGAACGATCTGCTGAATAGCACAGGGAACTCAATTCAGTCCTCTGTAATGACCTATATGAGTGTACGCGCAGTCGCTCAGCCATGTCCGACTCTTTGTAACCCCATGGACTGTGACCCTCCAGGCTCCTCTGTCCATGGGACTTCCCAGGCAAGAATACTGGAGCAGATTGCCATTTTCTTCTCCAGGTATCTTCCCGACTCAGGGATTGAACCCGTATCTCTTAGGCCTCTTGCACTGGCAGGTAGATTCTTTACTGTCAGTACCACCAGGGAAGCCCCTTCTTAAATTATCTGGGATTAAATATAGTGTTTCAGCAAAACCATGTTGACAGTTGATTCTCTTTATACAGTTTGCTTACAAGTTACTTTTCACTATTGATGGCTCACTGTCAGAGTATTTTAGATTTTCAGATATTGTAAGTATATCAAACACGGGTTTATTTCAGTTGTGAAGCTGTGCCTTTGATCTCCCAGAGTTTACATATCTAGTAAAATTTTAATTAAAAACTAGGTCATCAGGATGGTTTCACATATATTTAGAGAGGAATTTCTTTTACACTTTATTCAGATCTGCTAATGGGACTCCAATCACTCCTGAGTACTCAACAGTAGATAATGCAATGCTGTTATAGTTCCTTTGACCTGAGGCATTACTCAAATCTTCATTTTCAGGGCAAACAAGAAGGTGCTCTCATTTTAAAAATGTGTACTCATTATTAATATTGTAAAAGTTTAAAAATCTACATGTATTCATAATTAAAACATTGCTACCTTACTAGTAATTTTATTGCATCACTAAGAGAAAAGTTAGTTTAAATTTGGTTTCCGAATGTTCTGTAATTAGTACACAGGAAACTAACCAGCGATTTTCCAGGTGACAACAGAGTGTTATCTTCGCTGAAGGTTTACACCAGGCACTATCATAAGCCCATTGCTGTGTCTAACTCTTTGTGACCCCATGGACTGCAGCACACCAGGCTTCTCTGTCTTTCAGTATCTCCCAGAGTCCATTATATACATTAAATTAATGCATTTAATTTTCCCTACAATGCCATGAAGTAAGTACTCACTATTCCCATTTTACTCCTTTTCTTAAAATCTTTTTTTTTTTTTTCACTTGTTGGCGACACCCCGCAGCATGTGGGATGTTACTTTCCTAATCAGGAATTAAACCTGAATGCCCCGCATTGAGAGCGTGGAGTCTTAACCACTGGACCATCAGGTCCCCTCACTTTACTCCTGACAAAACTGAGGTACATGGGCTTACGCCAAGGTCACAGAGCCAGAGTCTGAACTCAGGGATTCCGGAACCTTGAAATAATATATATTTTTAGAATTACAGAATATGGACTCTTCTGTGTTTTCATTAATTTCTTCTTTTTTGGAGAAGATTATATTGAATTAATATATTTTTGAATTTCAAGAAGACTCAATTCAGTTTAGTTCAGTTTCTCAGTCCTGCCTGATTCTTTGCGACCCCATGAACTGCAGCATGCCAGGCCTCCCTGTCCATCACCAACTCCCAGAGTTTACTCAAACTCATGTCTGTCGGTCAGTGATGCCATCCAACCATCTCATCCTCTGTCGTCCCCTTCTCCTCCTGCTTTCAATCTTTCCCAGCATCAGGGTCTTTTCCAATAAGTCAGTTCTTCAAGTTAGGTGGCCAAAGTATTGGAGTTTCAGCTTCAGCATCAGTCCTTCCAGTGAATATTCAGGATTGACTTTCTTTAGGATGAACTGCTTGAATCTCCTTGCAGTCCAAGGGATTCTCAAGAGTCTTCTCCAATACCACAGTTCAAAAGCATCATTTCTTCAGCACTCAGCTTTCTTTATAGTACAACTCTCACATCCATACATGACTACTGGGAAAACCATAGCTTTGACTAGATGAACCTTTGTTGGTAAAGTAATGTATCTGCTTTTTAAAATGCTGTCTAGGTTGGTCATAACTTTTCTTCCAAGGAGAAAGTGTCTTTTAATTTCATGGCTGCAGTCAACATCTGCAGTGATTTTGGAGCCCCCCAAAATAAAGTCTCTCACTGTTTCCATTGTTTCCCCATCTATATGCCATGAAGTGATGGGACTGGATGCCATGATCTTAGTTTTCTGAATATTGAGTTTTAAGCCAATGTTTTCACTCTCCTCTTTCACTTTCATCAAGAGGCTCTTTGGTTCTTCTTCACTTTCTGCCATAGAGGCATTGTCATCTGTGTATCTGAGGTTATTGATATTTCAGCCAGCAATCTTGATTCCAGCTTGTGCTTCATCCAGCCTGGCATTTCGCATGATGTACTCTGCATATAAGTTAAACAAGCAGGGTGACAATATACAGCCTTGATGTACTCCTTTTCCTATTTTGAACCAGTCTGTTTTTCCATGTCCAGTTCTAACTGTTGCTTCTTGATCTGCATACAGATTTCTCAGAAGGCAGGTCAGGTGGTCTGGTATTCCCATCTCTTTAAGGATTTTCCACAGTTTGTTGTGATCCACACAGTCAAAGGCTTTGGCATAGTCAATAAAGCAAAAGTAGATGTTTCTCTGGCAGTCTCTTGTTTTTTCGATGATCCAGAGGATGTTGGCAATTTGATCTCTGGTTCCTCTGCCTTTTCTAAATCCAGCTTGAACATTTGGAATTTTATGGTTCACATACTATTGAAACCTGGCTTGGAGAATTTTGAGCATTACTTTGCTAGTGTGTGACACTGAAAGATGAGCTCCCCAGGTCAGTAGGTGCCCAATATGCTACTTGAGATCATTGGAGAAATAACTCCAGAAAGAATGAAGAGACGGAGCCAAAGCAAAAAAAAACCACCCAGTTGTGGATGTGACGGGTGATAGAAGTAAAGCCTGATGCTGTAAAGATTGGTATTGCTTAGGAACTTGGAATATTAGGTCCATGAATCAAGGTAAATTGGAAGTGGTCAAACAGGAGACGGCAAGAGTGAACATCGACATTTTAGGAATCAGTGAACTAAAATGGACTGGAATGGGTCCATTTAACTCAGATTTAACTCAGATGACCATTATATCTACTACTGTGGGCAAGAATCCCTTAGGAGAAATGGAGTAGCCATCACAGTCAACAAAAGAGTCTGAAATGCAGTTCTTGGATGCAATGGCAAAAATGACAGAATGATCTCTGTTCATTTCAAAGGCAAACCATTCAATATCACAGTAATCCAAGTCTATGCCCCAACCAGTAATGCTGAAGAAGCTGAAGCTGAATGCTTCTATGAAAACTTACAAGACCTTCTAGAACTAACACCCCAAAAAGATGCCCTTTTCATTATAGGGGACTGGAATGCAAAAGTGGAAAGTCAGGAGATACCTGGAGTAACAGGCAAATTTGGCCTTGGAGTACAGAATGAAGCAGGGCAAAGGCTAATAGAGTTTTGCCAAAAGAACGCACTGGTCATAGCAAACACCCTCTTGCAACAACACAAGAGAAGACTCTACACATGGACATCACCGGATGGTCAACACCAAATCAGATTGATTATATTCTTTGCAGCCAAAGATGGAGAAGCTCTATACAGTCAGCAAAAACAAGACCAGGATCTGACTGTGGCTCAGATCATAAACTCCTTATTGCCAAATTCAGACTTAAATTGAAGAAAGTAGGGAAAACCACTAGACCATTCAGGTATGTTATGCTATGCTATGCTATGCTCTGCTAAGTCACTTCAGTCATGTCCGACTCTGTGTGACCCTATAGACGGCAGCCCACCAGGCTCCCCCATCCCTGGGGTTTTCCAGGCAAGAACACTGGAGTGGGTTGCCATTTCCTTCTCCAATGCATGAAAGTGAAAAATGAAAGTGAAGTCGCTCAGTCGTGTCCAACTCAGCAACCCCATGGACTGTAGCCTACCAGGCTCCTCCGTCCATGGGATTTTCCAGGCAAGAGTACTGGAGTGGGGTGCCATTGCCTTCTCGTATGACCTAAATCAAATCCCTTATGATTATACAGTGGAAGTGAGAAATAGATCCAAGGGATTAGATCTGATAGACAGAGTGCCTGAAGAACTATGGATGGAGGTTCATTTCATTGTACAGGAGGCAGTGATCAAGACCATTCCCAAGAAAAAGAAATGCAAACAGGCAAAATGGTTATCTGAGGAGGCCTTACAAATAAATAGCTATGAAAAGAAGAGAAGTGAAAGGCAAAAGAGAAAAGGAAAGGCATACGCATTTGAATGCAGAGTTCCAAAGAATAGCAAGGAGAGATAAGAAAGCCTTCCCCAGTGATCAGTACAAAGAAATAGAGGCAAACAATAGAATGGGAAAGACTAGTGTTCTCTTCAAGAAAATTAGAGATACCAAGGGAACATTTCATGGAAAGGCGGACTCAATAAAGGACAGAAATGGTAGGTACCCAACAGAAGCAGAAGATATTAAGAGGAGGTGGCAAGAATACACAGAAGAACTATACAAAAAAGTTCTTCACAACCCAGATAACCACGATGGTGTGATCACTCACCTAGAGCTAGACATCCTGGAATGAGAAGTCAAGTGGGCCTTAGGAAGCACCACTACAAACAAAGCTAGTGGAGGTGATGGAATTTCAGTTGAGCTATTTCAAATCTTAAAAGATGATGCTGTGAAAGTGCTACACTCAGTATGCCAGCAAATCTGGAGAACTCAGCAGTGGCCACAGGATTGGATAAGTTTTCATTCCAAGAAGGCTCAGTTTAGTCAGTTCAGTTGCTCTGTTCTGTCCGACTCTTTGCAACCCCATGAATTGCAGCACACCAGGCCTCCCTGTCCATCACCAACTCCCGGAGTTTACCCAAACTCATGTCCATTGAGTTGGTGATACTATCCAGCCATCTCATCCTCTGTCGTCCCCTTCTCCTCCTGCCCCCAATCCCTCCCAGCACCAGGGTCTTTTCCAATGAATCATCTCTTCGGATGAGGTGGCCAAAGTATTGGAGTGTCAGCTTTAGTATCAATCCTTCCAATGAACACCCAGGACTGATCTTCTTTAGGATAGACTGGTTGGATCTCCTTGCAGTCCAAGAGACCTCTACAAATGGATTGAGTGGGTTTTGTTCTATTGGATTAAGTTAGAAGCTATTGATAATCTTCCCTGGTGGCTCAGCTGGTAAAACACCTGCCTACCAACACAGGAGACATAAGAGATGCAGGTTGGATCCCTGGCTTGGGAAAATACCCTGGAGCAGGAAATGGCAACCCACTCCAGTGTTCTTGCCTGGAGAATCCCATGGACAGAAAAACCTGGTGGACTACAGTCCAAGGAGTCACAATGAGTCAGACACAACTGAACAACTCACACACACACATACACACACACACACTGATAATCTTCCCTGGTGGTTCAGCTGGTAAAGAATCTGCCTGCAATGCAGGAGACCCGGGTTTGATCCCTGGACTGGGAAGATCCCCTGGAGCAGGAAATGGCAACCCACTCCAGTATTCTTGCCTAGAGAATCCAATGGATAGAGGAGCCCGGTGGGCTATAGTCCATGGGGTTGCAAAGAGTCGGACATGACTGAGCGACTCACACACACACACACATATTGATAATCTTCCGTGTTTACAATAAACACTCGTCCAAGGCCATCTTATCTCCTTAGCACGTGTGTTATCCCAGCCACTCCGCTGCACCAGTTTTATACTTTATCTCTCCTCGACTTCACTGAGTGTGAAGTTGCTTCAGTCATATCTGACTTTTTGCGACCCTGTGGACTGTAGTCCACTGGGCTCCTCTGTCCATGGGATTCCATTTTTCAAAACAGGTGTTATCATTTATAATGTGCCAACAGGCTCCAAATGGCTAACTAGCCTAGAGATAAGAAACGGTCGTAGTGTGCTCTTAATTGGGTTTACCACACTCTTAAACGTTAAGCCAGTGTTCGCAAATTTGTGGTCAGATGTCCAACTGGATGTTAATTTTCTCATAAGTCATCTGTGTGTGGAAATTAATTTAATCTTTTCTATTTTTTCAGCTACAATATCCTGAGCTGTGCTTTTTTTTAACTGACATATTGTACACTTAAGAATTATACCTTTTTTTTCCTGTGTGCTAAGATTTTACAAGCAATAGTTGTTACTGTTTCACTCAGTTTAAAAAGTAAGGGAAGGAATTGTTGAGGCTGCTGATCATTTAGGAAGCTGAGAGATGGCAATTTTCAAATTGAAAGAAGCATAATCCAAAATTACATGCATCTTCTGGCTGTTACTCCAGCCCCCATGGATACCCCCTCCCCATCAAGGGATGGTTGCCTGAGCATAAAGCCAGGTACAGTAAAATGCTTCGACTGGGGTATGTAGCAATTATTCTGCGAGTCGCTGAAGTCCTGCCTCACCAGAGAAAGCCAGCTGATGCAATTCTGCCTGAAGGGCTTTTCAGCAGAGCATCTGTTTTTTTGATACACTTTGCCTATTAATTTTTATCTCCAATGTGTTGGAACTGAGGAAAAAAAAAAACCTCCCCTCCTCGATGCCTGTCTCTGCCTATTTCTCATGCAGGTATCATTGACGTTTTAGAAGCACATATTCCCAGGAAGCAGGAAATGATCTTTTTTTTTTGTATAATCTCTTTGCTGAACTGCATATTTATTAACAGCAGATTAGATAATTTAGAAGATAACTTTCAACCTTTTGTTTCTCTATCATATATATACTGTGGGAGACATAAAAAAGAATTGCTTAGGTTAAAATAATTTTCATAGTATCCTTGCATTCTTTTGCCTTGTTAATTTCATCATACATTATCTGTATGTGGAATTTACGGATTTTTTTTCTCTTTTCTTGGCAGGGAGGGGTTTATTCCTCCAAGAGAAGCATGTAAACTTGTATTCAAACACATCTATTGTAAACTTTTTTTTTCCAATTTGCTATAATCTATTGCAAAGTTTTTTTTTTTTTCTAATTTGCTATAATTGTACTCATTTCCAAAAAAAGATAAAATTAGGAATACTCTTTTCAGAGAGAATCTATCTCTTTAACATCACAGGACTCTGTTAGCCCAAAGAGCCTTGGCACGGTGAAACCACATCCGGTTCTATTGAATATACCGAGGATCTTCCCACCATGAAACTCAGACACAATTGTCACTATAGAAACCACAGTAGAGCCAGAGGTACAGTTTCAAATGGAAAACACTTGCCTGGAACTGAAAGACAGGTAGGATTTTCTAAAACTCTTCCGTCACAATTAAACTTTGGTGATAGTGAGGAATTCTTAAGAATAGTTTTGAACCTGCCTAGGGGTAGAAGAAATAAAACTTTGACACTTTCCTGAATTACTTATGTTATATAATTCCCCCAGGGTTTTCAGAAGGGATTATGCTATGTTAGATCTTGTTGAAGATGACATTTTACAAGCCACCAGGATGAGAAAGCTACGCAGTGCGTCAAAGTTGAGTAGCATTTTTGCATTTTGTATACACGAAATCAGTAATTTAATCATTGGACGTGTATGTTGGAAGGGACTAGTGGTGTAGTTTTAAAATATTTTACACTGGATTTTGTCAAGCTAATTGTCTTTTTAGTTGTATTTTAACTTTTCTCAATAGTATTTTATTTTGACAAAGCAATGGCAATAATAAGACTTTGAACCCTAAGTAATCTGTTGCATTGTTTTTTTACGTATTTGTATTGTCGTGCTTTTAGGGTGGTTCAATATAATATTGAGGACAGTAAGTAAAATAACATCTAGTGTCTTTCTCTAATTACATGAAATACTTTATGTTTGAACTATGAACAGCTTTAAGTAAAAGCAAAAATAAAACGATACAATGCAAGCACCCTCATAGTATGCCACATCACAACCTCATCAAAAGTCAGTAGGCCTCATTTTCTTTTGTTTTATCAATCTTCTTTTGTTTTATCAACATGGCATTGAGCCATCCTGAAAGGGTAGCATTAGATAAACAAAGGCACAGAACAAATTACCTCCCATTTGGAGTCTTATTCTCCTTTCTTCCCTCTTTGACTTTATGTAGTCAGAGTCCAAACAGAAGAGGATGTAATTTACATATTGTTGATGCACAAAAGAATTTTGGCTTCAAACAATTTCCCACATCTCATCCTAGAGTAAATAGTTGATTTATGTATTCATTGAAACTAAATGGACAAAGAAATTATTAATGATTAGTGAGTTATTGTGGAGTATTGCCCAAGGGAAGAGAGAACAGGATCAGAAAACTCTGGTCCCTCGGTTCTACAAGAGCTTCTGATAGAAAGCTCTTGGCATTGTTGACTATTTATAGCCTTTTTTGGGCTATTCATGCATTTTATTACTAAAAGAAATTGGAAATAGCACAATTTGCAATAAATGGAATTTCAGCATAGCAAAGCCTTGAGCACTGAATTCTGGAGTTAATTTTATTGGTATGAGTCACATTTCTCACTAGAACCCACTTCTAAGAAGCACCACGCCTACAGATCAAATCCTACCTTGGGCTCACTTGACTTTCTGCCGTTTCATTGCTCATTACAAACTCTCAATTACAAACACCACAACAGGAAAATCTGGCTTCCATAATGTCTACTAGAGGAATGAAACTGGAATAGTGTTTCTAATTTGGGGTACATGCTTCTTTGAACATTTATGGAATTTTAAATGGTTTGGCGGATATTGGAATAAGGATAGGTCAGCACTGTAAGGAAATATGGAAGAAACTTTTTTGTTCCAGTTTGCTAGGCTGAGCTATCTGATGAATAGTAATAGACTGGCTGGCTTGTTTGGGTCAGATGTGTTCCTGACGGAAAACTGAGGAATTTCAAATAGGCGCACATCATCCAGCCCTCATATGTTCCCATGAATGTATGATGTTAAAAATTCAGTCAAATTCATGAACTGATCTAATCCTTCAATTCCAGCTAGACACAACTCATCAAGTTCTCATATTTTTTCATAATGTATTATGTTTAAAAAATCAAATTTATGAATTAATGCAATTCATCCAATTGACATAATAAAAATAAGAAGCAGTTCCTATTAATTCCTGCAGATCTTCTTATACCAATGAATCTTCTATCAAAACCAGTGAGGAAGACACATTGACCGATTTAACTATCTTCAGGAAAACAAACTGAATTAAATAGTTATTGAATGACTAAGTGAATGGCGAAAGAATTAGATCCTCAGTACTTGTAACACAAAGAGCATAAAGGAAGATTTGCAAACAGACTATATGCTCTGACGGTTCAGCACTCTTGTTTGTAGGTATTCAAATTCAAGTTGCAAACATTTTTTAATATAGTGAGTTGTCGGGTATTGATTATTGCCTATGGCTACCTACTTGTCTCTTCCTTTCACTTGGAAGGCCAGGGCATTTAACACAACGCCTCACACATGTTTTTGGAAAAATGAAAGAAAAAAATGAGTAAATAAATGAATATAAATAGGGAAATAAATACCCATGCCGATATTCTTGCTTTCTTCTCAAATCGTATCGTCTGGTGAATGTACAGTGGCTCTCTTGGAGGAGCCGCACTCCAATGCTCTAGGCAGCTTCCTGAGTTCCTCACTTCCTATGAAATGAGGCTTCCCTTTCAGTCTTGCGCTCTACTGATCTCAGCCGAGCATTTCTTGACTCATGGTGTCTTCACTTTTTCAAAGGCAGGCAACGTTTCTCAGATACCCTGCGTGCATGCACGCTCTGTCACGTCAGTCACGCCTGACTTAGTGGACTGTAGCCTGCCAGGTTCCTCTGTCCATTGGGATTCTCCAGGCAAGAATACTGCAGTGGGTTGCCATTTCCTCCTCCAGGTCAGATAGTCTAGGTACAGTGAAAAGATTTAACAGTGGACTCAGAAAGAATAAAAGTCCTGGCAGATTATACTCTCTTGGCTAGGAAAAATGTTGGACCATGGCTACACCAACATAACTCACTAGCTTGAGCAATAGTTGCCACCTGCTGTTCCTGCTCACAGGCAACACATTTGCAGCATTTTTCTTTTCTTGTATCTTTGGCTCTTTCGATTGGGGAAGAATAGACAAAGATTTTGGACTTCTGCTTAGTCAAAGGACCACAATTACATTTACGCTTAAAACGAAATGGAGCAACCATCATTTTAATTTTCTGAGCTAAGCTAACAAATTAACTCAGTTGATCTGAAGTTTAGTGCCCATGAAACGCTTAAACCTGAGTTAAGAAAGCAAATTAACTCAGTTGATCTTAAGTGAGTGCCCATGAGGCATTATAGCACATTATGCAAATCCAGCATGCACAGAAAAAAAGCGAGAGACCTGCACAGCCACAACAGATTGTAGAAGTCTCCGCAAAAGGAAGTAAAAAGTGATGGAAAATGTTTTTCTTTTCTCAACATGCTATTAATTAAATTATTATACAAAGCAATGCCTTTTGAGTCTCCCATCTTGTTTTTGTTTTCTCTTCAAACAAATGCTGCCTTTATTGTCTTAAGGTGTCTGGAAATTGTTTTCTTTGGAATTTGATTTTTATCTCTATAATAATTATAGAAGAAGGAAAATCCTGTTTTCTTAGGGACAAAGATATTTGGTGACTAAAAACTGTTTGGGAATGGGAAACAATAGGTTGTATTTAATTAATTCTGGCATTACAATTGAGAGGATGATTTTATATTACTTTTTTCTTTAGCTCCTATTTTTCTGTCTTCAAAGTGAAATGACAGACCTTGGCATCAACAAACTTACCTCAGATAGATGTAGCCAAAAGCAGCTAAAGCAACCTTAGGCACATACCGCGGACATTCTTTAAATACTGCTGGCTTAATGAAAAACAAAAGTCTTTGACATGCAAAGTGCTTTGGCTTCCTAGAACAGCACAAGCCCAACAGAAATACAATGCAAGCCATATATGCAATTTCAAATTCTCTAGTAGCCGCATTAAAAAGTAGAAAGTTGAAACTGATTTTAATAATGTATTTTACTTAACCTAATACATTCAAAAAATTTTCATTTCAGCATGTAGTCAATGTAAAATTTTTGTTGAGCTTTTTTTTTTTTTTTTATGTCCAAGTCTTTGTAATTTGGTATTTGTTTTATGCTCCCAGCAAACTCAGTTCTGACTGGTCGCATTTCAAGTGCTCCATGGTCACATGTGTCTCGTGGCTGCTGTATTGAGAAGCATAATACTAGAAAGTAGATGTGTCCTTCAGACGTAGAGAACAAACCTATGGATACCAAGGGGGATATGGGGGATGGTGGGATGAGCTGGGAGACTGTGACTGATGTATATACACTATGGATGCTGTGTACAAAATGGATAACTAATGAGAAACTACTGTAGAGCCCAGGGAATCCTACCCAATTCTCTGTGGTGATCTAAATGGGAAGGAAATCTCAGAAAGAGGGGCATAAATGTACACATATAGCTGATCCGCTTTGCTGTACAGTAGAAGCTGATACAACATTGTAAAGCAACTATACTCCAAAAAAAAAAAAGTAGGTGTGTGCTTGCCATAAATACAGAAATGGTCACCATGGACTTCCCTGGTGGCTCAGATGGTAAAGCGTCTGCCTACAATAAGGGAGACCCGGGTTCAATCCCTGGGTTGGGAAGATCTCTGGAGAAGGAAATGGCAACCCACTCCAGTATTCTTGCCTGGAAAATCGCAGGGATGGAGGAGCCTGTTAGGCTACAGTCCATGGGGTCGCAAAGAATCGGACACGACTGAGCGACTTCACTTTCACTTTCAGTCTGCCCAATGACTCTTCAAGGTCTCCAAATCTAAGAGTTTATAGCAGAGGTTCTCAGCTGGGGCTATTTGCCTCCCAGGGGATTTTTGGAGATATCTGGGATAATTCTGGTTGTCAAAATTGGGGTAGGGGGATGTTACTGTCATCTAGAGATCAAGAATGTGCTAAACATTCTACAATGCACAGGCCAGTCCCCCCAGAATGAAGAATCGTCCAGCCCCAAATATCAGTAGTGTCAACTTGGAGACACTTTCTACAGAACTGACTGTTGGAGAGTAAATTCTGTGACATGAGGTTTCTATGGAACTGGGTTTTATCTTTATTGGAAATCTCTGAAAATATGATGGGTATCTACATTCTGTGTTGGTTTATCTGCAGCCTTCTGAAGACCAGAAATATTTGAGATGCTTGATAAATATTATACTTATTTTTAAAAAACGAGAAAAATATTATCTAAGATTGTCCTGCATGGAATCACCGGCTCAATGCCCTGATATGGAGGAGGGGTCAAGGAACTTGATATGAAGGAGGGGTCAAGAAAAGAAGGTGAGGGTGGAAGGAAAGGAGAAGAAAGAATCATGGGAGGGAGTAAAAACCAGGTAGAGCAAGGCGCACGCTCTGGGAGGTGACTCACAAGATGCTCTAGTTCTCTGCATCTTGTGCAGTTAAGTCTGATCCACTGAAGTTTTTCAAGTTCTATCATTAACCTTGCTTTTATTCAGGTTTGAAAAATCTCTTGTTTGTTTTAAGGCATTCCTTTTCATTTGTTCTCAGATATCCATTCCTTCCCAACCTCCTCTTTGCTGCTTCTGGTTTGTTATTGTTCTTTGTCATTGTCTCATGCTGAATTTAGAGTTTCCCCTTGCTTTCCTGGAGATGCCCTTCCTCAGTTACTGTATCTGTGGTCGCAGCTCTGGTTCTCTCGCCTTTCTTCTCATACATTTCAGAGAATGAATTTCATGTCACTTTTTTAAAATTTTGAATTCTTAAGCCTTTCTCCCTCATTTGCAGCTGGTAAAATATGGTTTTTATCTTTAAGGTTTAAACGTTTGGCAACTAGGTGATTTCTTTCCTTTGGAATTATTCTTGGATGGTTTTCTGGGTCCTCTATGAGTCTGTATTTAACTGTCTTTTTGATTTGGGAAAATAGGCTTTAATTTCACTTCAGGTCCGTTCTGCCTCATCTAATATCTCTACTGTGAATCATTTGGATCAAGTGTATTATTGCAGATAATTTAGAATGATTTTCTCAGTTTCCCTTACATGATTACTACCACTTTTTGTAAATACTTGTGAAGTGGGCAGTGGCACTAATTCTTCTTCTGCATAACTGATATATTGCTCCGTGACATTAGTTTTTTTCCCATTATAGTGCCTAATAAATTCTATAACACTGTCTGAAATTTATTGTATTTACAAATGTTCCTCACTTGGTGCTAAGGGCTCAATCACCATTATCTCATTTAATTCACAGAGTAGCAGTCCTTTGGTTTTCTTGTATTATTCTCATTTAACATGGGAAACTGAAGCAGAATAGAATTAAATAGCTTGACCAAGATCACAGCCAGAAAGTCATAAAGCCAGCTTCTTCCCTGTTTCTGGATGTGTATGTGTCTGTCTGTCCATGAATATGTGTCTGTGTGTTTAGATCGCAGTATGTTCTTTACTGTGGCTCTCATTATCTCCGTTAAAACATAATTAGGATAAGTTTGCATTTATTTGTTTGAGACTCTTCTCTTGATATTTGTGCCCCTGGCTTTGTTTCATCTACTTTCACCTGGAATACTTCCTTTTTTTAATTTAGATTTTTGTCAAGTTTCATCCTGTTTCTTGTTTGTCTGTATATTATGCTCCTTTTTTCCTTTCTCCTGTTTTGCTTCTCTTGACTCATTTTAGTTCCTAAGTGCTAAGCCTCATTCTGGATTACAACATTGTTTGCATCAAGATATTATAATAACTGATCTGGGAGTGAAAAATAAAAAGGGCATAATGTCTTTAAATATATTGTTTTCATTTGCTTCTACATTGGCCAGATGGAGCAATGTTCAGTTCCTGCAGAAAGAGTTTGCTATTGCCTCAGAATCTGTCAGTTCACCCTAAATCCATGTGTTGTCTAACTTGTGACATAATAATCTATAATTTACCATTGTCAGAGAGGAACAAAGGAAGGCCAAAATGTTACTGTGAGCCACAGAATTGCAGTTATTTTCTGAGTTCAAAGTTACACTTCACCTCACTTGGTATTCAAGTCCTATAGATTTCTTTTTTTCTTCAGGAAAAGATGTCCAAAGTGGCCAAATATCGGAAAGGAAGTTGATATACTTCTTTTATTGTTAACATAGTCTCTTTGCTGTGACTCAAATAATATGATATGCATTTATTCTTTGACATAGCTGAGACTTCATCTAGAGTATACCTGTTTTAGGCCTGGCACATTGACGATGCCAACTTAATAACACTTCGCATCAGTTTGGAACTTCTGTTCATAAAACATAAAGAACACAGAATTTACCTCATCTGTGCATTTCCAAGATTAAAAAATATTTTATTATTATTTTAAAATATTTTTTATTTTTTGAGTGTACTATGCAGCATGTGGGATCTTAGTTCTCTGATCAGGGATCAAACTTGTGCCCTCTGCATTGGAAGCGTAGAGTCGTAACCACTGGCCCACCAGGGAAGTCCCCGTTTCCAAGATTTTTAAACTTTCGCTGCGTTTGGTATTTGCTGAAGCATTAATATAAGCACCAACTTGAATTGCTCATAAGGTGAAGGTTATAGCGTTTTGTTTAAATGAGATTAGCTATTTCTTAAATCAAAGAATGACAAAAAGATGATAGCTTCAAATGAGGAAAGAACGCACAGGCTGGCAAAATGAAACAACTGTAATGCAGCTGGTTTGCTTTGTGATGGGGTTGCGTGGAAGTGTATGTGTCGGTGTGCATGTGTGCAGGTTCGTGTTATTATACATTCTGGCCTGAAAGGCAAGACATACTGGTTAGACTGGCTCCAAGATACAACTGTGTCATGGATTTGGTGTTTATGCAACATATACATTTACCAAAATTGTCTTTAGCAGTTACTTTGGAATCATAGGATTGGAGTTTGAATTCTGTCTTCTATCACCATTTCTACTGGATAGATAAAACCTACATTTTCCTATAACTTTTTCCTTTTTATTCTATTGAGTTATAATCGAATTACAATAAATTACACATATTTAAATGAACAATCTCAGCAGTTTTGCCATATGCATCGAACAATTAAAGTCATCATAACAATCACAATAGCAAACTTTTCCATCACTGAATACATTTCCTCTCCATTTCTCCTTCCCCAGGAGTCACCAGTCCCAGGAAATGCTGACCTGCTTCCCATGACCACAGATCAGTTTGTGTGTTCTAGAATTTTGCATATGCATACACGATGTATACTTTTTTCAAGCTGTCCTCTTTCACTTAAATAATGATTTTGAGATTCATCCATGTAACTGAGTATAGTTCCTTCTTTTTTATTGCCAAGTAGTATTCCACCCTATTTTTGCCTTTTCATACTGCTACAGTCCTTGGGGGCACAAAGAGTCAGACACAACTTAGTGAACAATAAAAGCAACAAAAATTCCACTCAATGGCTGTATTATACTTTGGGGTTGTTTTCAGCTTTTGGTGATTATAAATAAAGCTCCTATGGGCACTCATGTAAAAGTCTACATTTTTCATTTGTTTGTTTCCCATGGGCCAGTGCAATGGCTGGACTGGAGTGGCTGCATCATGTACGTGAAACTCACCTACTCATGTTCGTGAGTTTCACATTTTAAGAAATGACTGAACTGTTTTCCAAAGTGTTTTCCCCGTTTTGCATTCCCACTGGCACTGTAGGAGACCTCTGGTTCCCTTGTATCATTGCCAGGACTTGATTCAGTCAGTCAGTCTTTTTAATTTTAGCCAATCGAATGCATGTGTAGGGGAATCTCACTGTGGCTCCGAGCACGGCATTCTATATGTTTATCTATTTCACCTGCACGTATGCGGATGACAAAAATTCCCTCTCTAGTTTCTTCCAAGTATGTCACTATTCACAGCATGCCTCTGTGTCATCAGGATACAGTCTAGAATGACTGTCCCATTGATGGGAGAAGTCAAACGCCAGGAAAGTCACCATCACCACTAAGATAGTCATATGGGTGATTCTTGTTAAGGCAATTCTTTTAGTGGAGAGAACAATCTTTCTTGAATTTCTTCTACATCTGAAGGAAGTTTGGAACATTTCTCAGTAACATGTTACAATTAAGAAAAAATAGAACTTCTTTCAGGCACAGGAAAAAAATATAATACTGCCTCTAAGTCTGTGGTTTTCAGCTGGGGAGGAGGATGACTTAGACTCCCAGGGAGGCCGTGCTGGAGACATTCTTAGCTGTCACCATTGGCATCCAGGGGGTAGAGGCCTGGATGCTGCAAAATACCTTATGATGACCCCACATCAAAGAGAAGTCTGGCCCCAAATTGCAATAGTCCTGCTGTTGGGAAACCTGGTCTAAGCATCCAAATACTTAGATCCCAAGCTGGCCCAGAAACTATTCCTTTCCTTCCACTGTCTCTAATCTTTAATTGACTAGACACAAGGCAGTTTCATGATTTCCTTTGAAGTAAATGACAGTTGTCCATAAAAAAAATCTTTGTCCTTATTTTCACCTACGAGCCTCTGGGGACCATATTTTTAATCTGTCAGTTGCACTGTCAAAGACATGGAATCCATTTAGGCCTCCATCACTTCCAAGATGCACTTGATTCAGAATGAGAAGATCTGGTTTCCATTCAGATGGTCTGACACCTTTAGGAAAGGAAAGCCTCCAAACCTTGCTGAGCTTCAAAAGGAAATAACTTTAAAAAATTTAAACATTGAAAGAGAATTAAAAATTGAGTTTTAAATGGAGATAATATGGACTGTTGTGAAGATTAATTGAGATAAATCATTACCCATAGTTCTTTTATGGACTTCTCTTGTAGTTCCGTCAGTAAAGAATCTGCCTGCAATGCAGGTGACCTGGGTTTGATTCCTGGGCTGGGAAGATCCTCTGGAGAAGGAAATGGCAACCCACTCCAGTATTCTTGCCTGGAAAATCCCATGGACACAGGAGCCTGGAAGGTTACAGTCTATGGGGTTGCAAGAGTAGGACACAACTGAGCTCTATAAGCACACACACAGTTCTATTATAGAAATAATACACATGGCATGCATACTGAGTTGCTCCAGTCGTGTCTGAGTCTTTGTGGCCCCATGGACCCTAGCCCACCAAGCTTCTCTATCCATGGGATTCTCCAGGCAAGAATACTGGAGTGGGTAGCCATGTCCCCCTCCAGGGGATCTTTCCAACACAGGGATCGAACCTACATCTGCTGGATCTCCTGCTTTGCAGGCAGATTCTTTACCACTGAGCCACTGGGGAAGCCCAGTAATATTTATTATTAATACTTAAAAACTTATTCATGTCCAAAGCATGCTTATGAGACCTAGAGAAACTTTTAGGTTCTTCTTGTAATTCCGAGGGACAACATTTTGAGTCAGTTAATACGATTCCTAAGATGTCTCTTATCTTAAAAGTTGTTCATTTGCTATCAGTTTAGTCAGTTCAGTCGCTCAGTTGTGTCCGACTCTTGGCGACCCCATGGACTGCAGCATGCCAGGCTTCCCTGTCCATCACCAACTCCGTGAGAAAAAAAGTCTAGAGCTTTCATAACTTGGGATTCTTTTCATTTATTTCCAAGATCACTAATGTAAGTTAGTGATGAAATAATTCTTAGAAACAGATTAAGAACAATTGTAATGCTTGGCCACTCTGTACACACATTTAACTAATTTATTCTGCTCTGGAAAATGTAATTGCCCATGGGAGCAGTCACTTCACTCCTCAGGAACCTAATAAATATCCTGATTCTGGACCTGAGGTTGGTGATGCTCCTTCGGTTCTATTTATTCTTCTGACTTGGCTCATTCCCTGCTCTCTCCCTCCATTCAGTTAATTCAAGGACTGTGATACCCCAGACTAGTTGATTTAACTTGCAACTCTCAAATACTATTTTTGAAAGCATTCATTGCATAGGGTAATAGCTAGAGAAACTCAGTGAGACAACCAGAATGATCTCTCCAAGGGGTGCATTTCAAAAAAAAGTTTATTTTGTACTGGGGTATAGCTGATTAACAATGTTGTGAGAGTTCCAGGTGGATAACAAAGGGACTTAGCCATACATATACATGTATCCATTCTCCCCCAAACTCCCCTCCCATCCAGGCTGCCACATAACCTTGAGCAGAGTTCCCTGTGCTCTACAGGAGGTCCTTGTTAGTGATCCATTTTAAATATAGCAGTGTGTACATGTCCATCTCGCACCCTAACTACCTCTTCTCAACAAGGAGTGCATTTTTAAGCAGATTTGGTAAGTGGCACCGACAAACATTTAAACATTTCCTTTTTGGGTCTTATTATCTGGGGTCACAGTAGTGGTCTAAGGAACACCCTTAAACGCAGTGCTTTGGGACAGGTGCAGAGGCTACTGATCTGAGACATTCTAGAGATTGTTCTGGCTCTACTACGTCCCTTCGGCCTCCTTCACTTGTCTGCTCCTCTTTGAAGTCACATCACCACCCTGTGGGGTCCCCAACTGTTCACACTGCAGGTATGAAGCCTTGGCAGAGGAGTTAAAATTCCCCCAGAAAGGCATAGCAGGCATTGTGCTCAGTTCAGCTCGGTTCAGTTCAGTCGCTCAGTCATCTCCAACTCTTTGTGACCCCATGGACTGCAGCACGCCAGCCTCCCTGTCCATCACCAACTCCCGGCGTTTACCCAAACTCATGTCCATCGAGTCGGTGATGCCATCCAGCCATCTCATCCTCTGTCGTCCCCTTCTCCTCCTGCCCCCAATCCCTCCCAGCATCAGGGTCTTTTTCCAATGAGTCAACTTTTCACATGAGGTGGCCAAAGTATTGGAGTGGGCATTGTGCTAAACATCCCCGAAGTTCCTTCCTGCTGCCTTTATACCTTCCTTCCGGGTTGTCTCTGGATATTTTGCTGTCCTTTTCTTCATCTCAGTAGGACACAGCAGGGCTTTAAGAAAGGAAATAAAGACTCTTGTTTATTTTAGTTTACTTAAGTTACTTCGCAGCTTCCTTGGTGGCTCAGTGGTAAAGAACCTGCCTGCCAGTGCAGGAGACTAGGGTTCCAGCCCTGGGTTGGGAAGATCCCCTGGAGAAGGAAATGGAAACCCACTCCAGCATTCTTGCCTGGGGAAATCCCATGGACAGAGGAGGCTGGCAGGCTACAGTCCATGGGGTCTCAAAGAGTCAGACACAACTTAGCAATTGAACAACAAATAATAGTGATGCAAATTGTACGGTAGAGAGCTCAAGGTCACGGACAATAGGAAGTACAGGCTATGCGCTGAGAGGAATTTGAAGGAGCTAATGAGCTAAGATTTGCCCAAGGAGTGGAAGCTGATTAAACACTGAAGGATGACTGGACCACAGATAACAGAAGCTCGGGTAGAGAGAAGAACACTGAGAAAGAAAGCGGTCCCTCTGATTTTCTTCGGCCAGTAGGATTCATCTTCTTTGGGAACCAATTGTTTATTGATTCTCTGGGGACCGCTTCTTGCTGTTACATGAGCAGTGACTTCATTATGGTTGAAGTTCACTCCGTTTCATAGGCTGGCTGCACGTGTTTTCCTCAATGCTGTCTTGGCTTTTGCAAAAAGTGCTTCATTTGGTCACAAAGGGGAGGTTTTGTCCCCTGAACACTTCCTGGCTTTGCTGTCAGCCTTTGATTGCTTCTAAAACCATTCCCTGGGCCTGTAATACATCCATGTCACTTGTCTACAGAAAGTTTAAAAGTAGTGAAGTTGATCTAAACATTTTTGTGAACAACTGAGCAGTAAGTACAGTTTCAAAGCTGCAGCAGCTGTTTGTGTCTTTCCTTGCAATCTGGTGTCTTAACTGAAATCCTTTATGTCAGAACATAATCTACTTAAAAAGTTTCCATTTATGTCACGAATAATAAACTTGATGGCTCTTTACAACATCCAAACAGCCCCTTGAAGCTGCCTCTTCAGATGATAGCCTTCTTTCCTCAATGAAGACATTGGAAAAGTAATTTCTTTACATTTCTCATGAAATATTCATTCTTTGGTATGACTGCTAAAAGTGTAATCGGCAAGTTTTGTCTCCACCATCTTCAGAGCATATGATATTATTAAATATCAAATATGATACGTCAGTTCAACCGCTCAGTTGTGTCCGACTCCCTGTGACCCCATGGACTGCAGCATGCCAGGCTTCCCTGTCCATCACCAACTCTTGGAGCTTGCTCAAACCCATGTCCATCGAGTCAGTGATGCCATCCAACCATATGATACTAGGGTTACCCTATAGTTTATGTTTAAAATAAGTATATTATGTGTATAAAATTAGATTTCAAACTACACATGTATACACCTATCTACATGTACACACACAATCAGTCTAAAAGGATAAAGAATTCTCTAAGAAAATCAGTGCTCTGCAGTTTGAAGTTTAATGGCTCCATCACACATTTCTTGACACCAAGCCCCTAGGACTAGGTCAAGAACTTAGTACTCTTTTCACTTCAATTTTCTTCTTCTTACTCTCCCACGTTGCTTGGCTACGTGGATTCCGCATCTCTCACCGGTCTGCTTCAGCATCTTCAAGCACGCATTTGTATCTGGCCAGACCTCACCAACAATCCACTGCATTTTCCTTTTTCTGCTCTGGATGGATTTTAGAGAGTCCTAGCCTATTTACCCTGGCACCCCACTCCAGTGTTCTTGCCTGGAAACTCCCATGGACGGAGGAGCCTGGTGGGCTGCAGTCCATGGGGTCGCGAAGAGTCGGACACGACTGAACAACTTCACTTTCACTTTCCACGTTCATGCATTGGAGAAGGAAATGGCAGCCCACTCCAGTGTTCTTGCCTGGAGAATCCCAGGGACGGCGGAGCCTGGTGGGCTGCCGTCTGTGGGGTCGCACAGAGTCGGACACGACTGAAGTGACTTAGCCGCAGCAGCAGCCTGTTTACCTGTTCAAAATGACAGCAGAGTCAAAAAGAAGTACAGTAACACCAGGAAAAGGCACCTCTGTGATACGGAGACAATAGAATTACCATCAGCATGAGGAGATTAATGCCATTGTCACAAATGGATGGTGGGCATGCAGCGTTTGTTTTAGGTGCTTTACATACGCGTGTGTGTGCCAAGTCGCTTTAGTCATGTCCAGCTGTTTGCGACGCTATGGACTGTAGCCCTCCAGGCTCCTCTGTCCATGGGGTTCTCCAGGCAAGAATACTGGAGTGGGTTGCCATGCCTTCCTCCAGGGGATCTTCCCACCCCAGGGATCGAACCCACGTCTCTTACATCTGCACTGGCAGGCGGTTTCTTTACCACTCCCGCCACCTGGAATGTCATACATAGTGTCATACACAATTGTATTTACAACACATTGCATTTTATTTAAAAAATGTCACCTCCAGAGCCATTGGTTTATAATCCTCCTTAAGGAATACCCAAGCAAAAAAGTCACATAGTCACCACCTAGGTGGAATGGAGTATTCCATGTATATGGCTGTGATGTGGAAATTGGTCTGAGTTGTTGAGGAATTAAGCATATGCTTTCACTCTATAAAACGGGGGTGAGTAATATCAATTTAAGGGAGAGGAAGAGCCCTCTGAATTTCTTCACACAGTTGGGTATCCAGCTGCTCTGGTTTTCAGACTGCAAGTGCGCTTCCTTTGCAAACTTGCTCACTCGTGTACTGTTTGGAGGCTCTGCCTTTGAAAGGCAGGCGGCACTGACAAACTGCAGGGCAGAACCTATCCGACTCTATCGCCGTCACCAGCAGCTGCCGCAGCCCGCATTCTCTGAGGAGGTGAGCTGCCCTGCAGCCACCGTGGGTACTGCAGGAACGCAGCGCGTCTGCCCGAGTCGGGGCTCACTGCGCTTGTGCGGCCGTCGGGGCCGACGTGCCGTTCACGTAGTTTGGCAGCTTCAGAATCCACACGTAAAAACAGCTGTGAAGTAGTTTGCTACACGCTGCATCCCTTCCCATCCAGCCACCTGGTTGATGCTGAGAGGCACAGCGTGACCATGACTCTTACACGTGTCGCTTGGTAGCCAACATCGCCCAGAACTTCTTGGGAGTTTGCAAAAGCCATACTGCATGTTCTGTTTTTCTGTACAGCTCCCGGAGAACTCTTGGTTGTTTCAGCCTGATTGCATCCTGTAAGTGCCTCTGAACGCTCACCTTCCGACCCCTCTTACTCTCCTATCCTTACGCCTCTGCTGTCTCAAGCTCAGTGAAGGCACTCTGATATTATGCACGCATTCCTTCAGCCATTCAATAAACGTTTATAGAATATCTTAAATCTTAGCTCTCACTTGCAAACCTTAATGTCCCTTTGTTTCATCCTCCCCCCTTTTCTGTATGCTTTTTCTTTTCTGGTGGCTCCAATGTATGGGGCTTAAGTGTCTGTCCTCCCTGGATTTATTCTTCATGGCAATATTTTCCAAGCTATGATCCACTCCCTTCTTTCCACCCATCCAGCCTCCATCTTTTCTGCTCTGCAGTGGATGCTGTACTCTGTTGCGCCCCTTATTCCTTGAGGAAGTCTTGAGTGGCAGAAATTAGAATGAAACACAACTTTTGAAAAACACAGCTAACATAAAAAGCAAGTTTGCACCTATTACTGTCACCTGTACCTATTACTCTCAAATACAATGATCTGTCCATTAAAAAGGGAAAGGATGATGCCCATTGCAAAGTACTGGATACTTTGAGCTGAAAATATGCACTACATTGCCAAGAGTCTCAAAGGTTGCCCAGTTACCTAGAACCATAATCTTACATTTTAGTCAAATTTGGTGAGTCTAGATAATCTTAGTGGCAGAAGTCTTGCCCTGAATAAAACCAGCAATTACTTGAGTGTGTATTATATGCAAGATATTATAAGACATACAAAGAAGTTCAGAATGTACTTGCTCCTTTTGAAGAGCTTCAAATTCATGGTAGAGATCTATACATATAAAAGGAAATTACAAAGCAAATGAGTCATGCAGATTTTAAGGGCAGTAGGAGAGCAGGAAAAAGAATCATTACTGGTGGCTAGGATTATCAGAGAAATACAGGGGCAAAGGACATTTTCCCATTTTTAAATAAAGTCTTTCTGAAGGGAGGTAGGAGAAGGGGATGACAGTGGATGACATGGTTGGATGGCCTCACTGACTTGATGGGCGGGAGTTTGAGCAAGCTCCGGGAGTTGCTGACGGACAGGGAAGCCTGGTGTGTTGCAGTCCATGGGGTCACAGAGTCGGTTCAGACAAGACTGAGCGACTGAACTGAACTGAACTAAAGACAGGTTTTTGTTCTGCAGAACATTAACTCTATAGAGAGAAAACACTTGGATTACTCTATTCACTACTTCTTCATTGTTCAAGATGGGTTTATTTTGTATTATTGTTGGATGTTTTCCTCTTTTTGTTTCTCTTAAATTGATTGCACATTTGCCTTTTTTAATTGCTTATTTGTTTCCTTGACAGATTATGTCAATGAAATTTCTTTTTCTAGGAACCGAATCCTTATTTTGGGTTATAAGTTCTTGTTTTATTGTCAGTAGTGAATTTGGCTTATTGTATGCTGATTAAATCTACTGTAGAAAGGAGTTATTGAATATCAGGACATTGTAGCGACAAGGCCACAAGTCTTAGGAACAGGTAGACTTCCCTGGCAGTTCAGTGGTTAAGACTCCGAGATCTCAATACAGGAGGCATGGGTTTGACCCCTGGTCAGAGAACTAAGATCCCAAGTGCGGCACGGTGCAGCCAAAGAACAAAATGTAGAGAGACAAGTGGGCTTGAGTTTAAATTCAGCCTCTACTGCTGACCTTGCTACTTGAACTTTATTCACTTATTTAGTCTCTTAGCCTCAATTTCTTTATCTGGAAAATTATGACATATGACTTAATATTTCTTTTATAGGCTTTATATTATAGCACTACATAAGGTAACACGTATGACATCTCTGGTTCATAGAGGTGTACTATATACACTAGCAACTATTATCATTATTTTTTTCTAATTATCCCAATTTATTTCACATGTGTGAACGCACAAAGGTGTCTGTAACTATAGGAACTGTGCTGAAGTCCCTGGATTAAACTAAAGGCTTTATAAAGTTACTGCTTTCAAAAACTGTACTGGCTAGAGCACGTTGTCTTTTTTTTCATGTTGTTTAGATCTTAATGGTACTTCGTGGGTGGTCTGCCAGTTGAGTTTCTTGTCTATTTTTTTCAAGAAGAGTAAGTATAATTCTTAAATGGGTATTTTGCCAATTTTCACATGCCTTGTTTTCTCTTCTCAAATCAACATGTCTCCGTATTTATACAATTCAGAGTTCAAACAACATTCATTGCACTGCTGTCACTGTATGTAAAGACAACCCAAACTTGTTATGCCTAAATATAAAACACAATCCAACTAAGCGAACAGATGTGTGGCATGAGCAGAGCCTCACCATGCTGTTCCCATTTATTGTCTGCCTTGTTTGGAGGGTGTGCCTGTGCTGGGAGGTGGTGGATCAAGAGTCTTGCCAATTGCACTTCTTTAACGAAGCGATTTCTGCACATTATGTTCCTCTGTTCTGTTGCATTGCCCTTGGGTGACAGAAGGGTTTTTAGGAAGTTGGGTTAAACTTGTTGAGCCTTGGAAATGATTTTTTAAATGTTCTGTAGTTACAAAAATTATGTTTATTTCAGAAAATAAGGTATGCTTTCCTAATTTGGGAGCCAAGATAACGAGCTTGCCCAATGCAGGATGTCCAGTAAAAATCCATCCAGCTTTCAAAATTTATACTTAAAAAAAATATGTAACTATTTTCTACTCCTTTTTGCACCTTTCTCATAATAGTAAAGTGCTGGTTGCTCACTAGGAGAAGGAAATGGCAACACACTCCAGTATTCTTGCCTGGAGAATCCCATGGACAGAGGAGCCTGGTGGGCTGCTGTCTGTGGGGTCACACAGAATCGGACACGACCGAAGTGACTTAGCATGCATGCATGCATTGGAGAAGGAAACGGCAACCCAATCCAGTATTCTTGCCTGGAGAATCCCGTAGACAGAGGAGCCTGGTGGGCTGCCGTCTATGGGGTCACAAAGAGTTGGACACGACTGAAGTGACTTAGCAGCAGCAGCAGCAGGTCGCTCATTAGAGTCCGACTCTGTGACTCCATGGACTGTAGCCCAGCAGGCTCTGGTGGCTCAGATGGTTAAGAAGCTGCCTGCAGTACAGGAGACCCAGGTTCAATCCTTGGGTTGGGAAGATCCCCTGGAGAAGAGAATGGCTACCCATGCTAGTACTGTTGCCTGGAGAGTCCCACGGATAGAGGAGCCTGGTAGGCTACAGTCCATGGAGTTGCGTGAGTTGGACACGACTGAGCAACTCTCACTTTCACATTCATAATAACAAGAATGAGAAAACACAAGCACTTGTCTATGGAAAGTAGGCTCTGCCTCCTCCATCAGACAGCCGTTTTGGAAATGAAATTCCAAAAACAAGAGCCGTGTTTGTAGAACGACTCCTTAGACCCTTTCCTCTGTCAGGAAAGGGTAGACCAGGGAAAGGTAGATCAAACTGCCCAACGGCACTCAGCCCGAAGGATTCAGGCTGTGCTCCAGCCCCATTTCTTAAGAGTGCGTAGTGGTGGTAGTTTAGTCGCTAAGTCGTGTGTGCTGGGCTCTTGTAGGAAACCATCAGTAGAGTCTACCTGGCTCAGGTATAAATACTTATTCATACTTAGTAATAAAAAGACTAGCTGGACATGATTGAAACTTCAGGAAGAAACAGACTACAGATTGAGCATTCCTACAGACTGGTTCTGTTAGGAAGAAACCATCCCTTCCTTGTTGATTATCAGTTGTGATTGCTAGGATTTACTGCCCCGAATCCCCTTTTCCCCCATCTGTCCGATTTTTCCATTGGCCTGTGGTTTGTTTCTGACTCCAGGACCAAAGATGGTTTAGCCTCGATATTCGTCCACAGCCGAACGGCGCCACCCCCGTGGTGAAGAGCTGAGAGGCAAACAAGGGATCAACTTTGCTGGCTCCGCCTACTGCCTGTGCGGGCGACCAGGAGGGCAGCCTCGCCTAGTGTGCGTTCCCTTTCCTGTGTGAACGGAGATGCCATTTAGCGCCTGCCTCAAAGGGCTGTGTATTAGGACAACAGAAAAATTACCAGCCGACTCTGCTCCAGGTGCTGGATCTTGCTTAACTTAAAACCCAAAAAGTCTGATGCAATGGAAGTTCTAGGGGATGATGAGATAGGCAGAAACCAAAGGGTCTTAGGTGTTTCTTTCAGGGTTCCTATTATACACAGCATTGCTCACCCTGACATCAGTCCTCCGGCATATGTATGATTCTTTCTGTCTTGGGCAGGAAAAGACCCTTAAGTAATCTCCACCTTGAACTCTGAACTCTTGGTGACAACCATCCATAACTCATCATTTGAGGAAAGATCAGAGATGAATCTAAACACAGCTTGTTTTCCCAATGCAGAACACTTCCGGCAGAGGTTTATTGTTCCCTTTAGCATAACTCCTTTATTGAACATTAAAAAGCAAGCAAACATAATTTCATAATTTCTAGACAAGGAGATTTTAAGCAAGAGATACTGCAGGTATTTAACATTCCCCCCAGTCTTGGTGGCATTTATCTTTTGATAACGGGGCATGCATATCTCCCTTCGCTTTGATTAATAGTTCTCATTGACTAGCTTCGCGTGTTGTGTGTCCTGCATGACGATATCAGAGTTTACATAAGCTGCTGCTTTTAGTGTTAAATGAGATTACACATTCCCAGCAGTTAGCGTGGTGCCTGGTCCCTAGCAGACTCAATAAATGTAAATAAAGACCCCTACTCTGGCTCTTCCCACCACATCAGAGCTGCTGTTTAAATGCCAATAGCAGTGGTTTCTCAAGATTTCTATTGCTGGTCCTCCAAGTTTGGTCTGCTAGGAATGCAGGTTATTCAACTATTCTTTTTTTATTACAGTATTAATTTTTCAATTTGCTATTCCACAAATTGCTGACTAGGTTACAAGAGCCACGATGTAAATATTTTGTGTATAACACATGCTCCAAACCACCTTGTCTGGGCTGTTGTGGAGAAAGAAGTTTAAAAACCAATTAGGTTTTGGATGAGAACAAAATTTAGCTCAAAAATAACATACAGTACTCTCCCCTGTTTCTAAGACTCTGTTACCCATTAATTCCTTTTCTTTTTTCCCTCCTCACATGCTGTCTAGTTAAAGTCTTCCTGTTTAATCATTTCGTGTTTACTTCGATGTGAGCATATATTAATTATGTAGATCACCAGCCTCGTCACTAGGAAGGATGAACAGATATTTGATTTGGTGAAGGAACCCCAAGACAGCCTCATTTCTGGGCCTCCTTCCACCCTGGAGCAAATGCCAGTTCATAATGAGAGTTTCTTTGGACACCAGACTTTCCCCTGAAAGTAATTAAAGCCTGCAGGTCTTAGCTACGAAGCTGGTTGATGCAACATGATTTAGCAGAGCATTTTGAGTTTACGTGATGCTATGTTTCAAATGAAGGAATGGGATTGGCTCTTAGCTTTTTACTTAGATTTGTGTGTGTGTGTCTCGTCCTGAAAGTATGCTCACCCTCTGTGTAGATTAGGACAACACTTCGCTGTCTCAGAGAGGCTCGAACTCCCACCTTCTGCTTGTTGAGACACAGCAATGCCTCTTCTGGCTGTTCCAGGTATTTCACTGGGAGCCTACAGGCACCATGTGGCCAGGCCAGGCGGGGACCTTAAGATACACTTGTTCTCGACTTGTGGACACAGTAGGAGGAGGAGAGGATGGGATGAATAGAGAGAGTCGCATTGAAGTACATACATTACCGTATATAAAATAGATAGCTGGTGGGAATTTGTCGTATGATGCAGGGAGCTCAACCTGGTGCTCTGTGACAGTCTTGAGGGGTGGGATGGGGTGGGAGGTGAGAGGGAGGTTCAAGAGGGAGGGGTCATATGTATGCCTATGGCTGATTCATGTTGATGTATGGCAGAAACAAACACAACATTGTAAAGCAATTATCCTCCAATTAAAAATAATTAGGGAAAAAAAGATAGTGTTCTTTCCATGGGTTACTAGTCTACCTGAAGACCAACTTACTTAGAGAAAGAAAAAAGACCTGATTCTAGCTCCACCCCTGCAACTAGAAAGATAGCTCTTAATCAGACGGGTGGCATACTTGGAAAAGCAAATGATGAGTTAAACAAATAGTCATACATTTACGAAAGTTTTTGAATCAGATATCCTAATCTTAGATTAAGCAAGTAAGGCAAAAGGGATTCTGAGTGTTCCTGAGTCATGGTTCTGTAATATTCACTGGGAAGCATTGTGGAAAGAAATTCAGAAATAGCCAACAATGTTGGAAGAGGAAAATAGGTGCTAATTTAAGAAATCTGTTCATGAATCATTAGATTCCAGAAACTGTGATTGGATAAAGGAAAAGAGACTTAGGATTGCTTTTATACTGACCAAGATTATGTGAAATCTAAAGGAATAGGCTACACATTACTGATTAAACAGTTCTTTTATTATAAGGTAAATGTTAGCTTGGTAGAATTATTCAGATTGCCTATTTATGCTTATTTGCTTTCCTATGTCTGAATTTCTACATTAATCTCACTTGAAAAAAAGTCATATGTAATTTTGAAAATTCATTTTGTTTTTCTTAAATTTTCACTTGGTTACTTATAATGCTTAGGTGTAAAATGGCAATTTAGATGATAATTGATGGCATTAATTTATCTTTCTGTCATATGAAGCCTATTCATCACCAGACTGATAAGAGTTTAATATAGAATTTGCCCTTTTAAGTCTACAAAATGGCTCCTAAAGGCAAATTACTTTTGTTTGTGTTTTTGTTCTTTGTGAATAGTTAGAATATTTGCATATAGGATATTGGCATGTATCTCTGAAACCTTAATTAGGGAACTTTCTAAGTATATTAAAATTGAGGATTTTGGGGGTTTATTTTATTTCTGTGCAATAAGAGATGTGATCCCCCCTCACCCTAAAATGGGTAAATGATCAGTGCATTTGAACTTTCCATTGAGCTTATTGGGACAGGGTATTTTTAAGTATTTATAGCTTAAAATGTAATGCTATATACATTACATTACAGTTAAGCATCACCCTGGGAGAAGGCAATGGCACCCCACTCCAGTACTCTTGCCTGGAAAATCCCATGGATGGAGGAGCCTGGTAGGCTGTAGTCCATGGGGTTGCTAAGAGTCGGACACGACTGAGCGACTTCCCTCTCACTCTTCACTTTTATTCATTGGAGAAGGAAATGGCAACCCACTCCAGTGTTCTTGCCTGGAGAATCCCAGGGACGGGGGAGCCTGGTGGGCTGCCGTCTATGGGGTCACACAGAGTCTGACACGACTGAAGTAACTTAGCAGCAGCAGCAGCAGCAAGCATCACCCTGGCAGAAACGATGGAAAGCCTTAAGTTGTAAAGTTACAGTCCACTGAGCCAGTGACGTTCTTTAGCAAAGGAGAGGAACAACAGAGATCTCTCTGTGGAAATACATACCCAATGACTAATTCTCACTGGGGATACAAATTGGGATTTTTTTACCCCATATTTCCATTTTCTTTTTTCTTACTGATTTCTAACTAGTGAAGCCATATTATCTCTTAAAAATCACCAGGTCAATCAAAAGAAACTTCCTCTTGGTCATTTATTTTAGTAATTTGGAGGAAAGCTTCTCTTGTTATTTTCTTTTTATACACTTCTCTTTATTTCTTGTTTTCTCTCTCTTGAAGGTCAGCTAATTTCTTCCTCATATTAGTTTCCATTAATTTGAAAATGGTTCATTCATTGGGTATTTATTGAGCACCTGTTATATGCCAGGAACTGTTCCTGATCAATGCGTCAGTGAGACAACAAAGGTCTTTGCCTTCATGGTCCTCCAGCGCTACAAACTTGGTCAGGGGAAGAGAGACGATAGGGAGTAATCATGGGTGAAAGTAAATGACCTGGCGTGGTGGAAGGGAACACACGTCACGGGGGACGAAAAGGAGCAGTATAAAGGGAATTACTTGTGCGAGTGTGGGTATGTGTGTGGGGGAGTGTTGGAGAGTCACTGGCGATTTTTAAACAGTCAGGGTGAATCACACTGGGGGCAGTGATGTGTAAGCAAAGCCCTGAGGCTGAGAAGGGACGTGCGTGGTTATGCTCCCGGAGTAACAAAGCCAGCATGGTAGGAGAGAGGGAGAGAGAGGAGATGAGTGGTCTTTCACTCTGAGGAAGACATGGAAACATTGCCCAGCTTGCAAGGATGACCGGCTGCTGGTCTGAGAATAGCTAGGGGAGAGGTGGAGAAGGAAGCAGGGAGACCAGATGGTTTATAGTTTTGGGGGGAAGATGGAAGTGAACTGGACCAGAGGATTAACAGTAGAGGTAGTGAGAGGTTATAGGATCGTAGATGTATTTCGAATACATGAGACAATAGGATTTCCTGGTGGACAGAATGTGAGGTATAAGTGCAAGAGAGAAATCAAGAAAACTTAGGGTTATTAAACTGTTCCTTTGGCTCTTCTGCAAGCCTGTATTACCCCAGTAGATTCTTCTTATGCTTGTGAAAAACGTTTCCACACCTTCCATACTTCCTATGGCTGTTTTCTGAAATTCTTCTATTATTTTTTTAACATTCTATTAAAATGTTCGTAATAAGTATGGGAAAACAATTCCCATAAAGATGTTACACAAGGGTAATCAAGAGGAAACTGGTTTCAATTTATGAGAAGTTGGAGAGAGGTGAGCACCATGCTCTCTGACAGGTGACTGAAGAGAAGAAAAGGGGCTGATTTTGTTGGAAACTTCAGTTTTCATGGAAACAGCTTGGTATCACTGAGCATCATCAGAAATGATCTGGGGTAGCATCAGCCCTGGGGCTTCCCTGGTGGCTCAGTGGTAAAGAATCTGCCTGCCAATTCAGAAGACAGGCATTTGATCCTTGGGTTGGGAAGATACCCTGGGGGAGGAAATGGCAACACACTCCAGTATTCTTGCCTGGGAAATCCTATGGACAGAGGAGCCTGGTGGGCTACAGTTTATGGGGTCGCAAAGTGACTCAAGAACAGCAACAAAGCACAGCCTTAATGGACACCTGACCTCAGTCTGGACCTTCCTTTTAAGGAACCCCCAAGTTCCGCCATATAATAGAAGTCATTTCTTAAGCGTATTCAGTTCCACCTAAAAGAGATTATGGGAGATTCACAATATTCTATATCTAACCAAATAGTATTTCCAACAACAAAGCTGTAATTGTTATCAAAAGTATAGTCATTTTGCCGACACTTGTTTTGAAAATATGTGTGAATGATAAGTCAGGGAATAATTTTAGTAAAAAGTGAATTTTGAGTTTGCTTTTGCATATTCCGTCCATAAACTGAAACACGTAGAAATACACAAAACACACACGGACACACTTCCGGCGTCTCTGGGTGGCATTATCCTTGAAGGTTGTCTTTTCCTAGTTTTCACATTCTTGATTTTTTTATACATTTAAAAAAACAAAACCCAAACAAACCTCACCTCATCCAACACCTGAGATGAATCTAAGCATTCAGGTTCAAGTAGCCAAGCATGGACAAAAGGAAAGCTCTATCTATATTTAACGACCTGAAATGGAAATTGCCAAATTCAGCTCCTTTTGGCACCAGGAGTGACCAGTATAGTAGCTTTAACTGTTGCTAGGATTCTGAAAGCCCTCAGGCACTGTTGGGCCAAGTTGTGAACAAGGATGAGAAAGTCACCAAAGTATTTCCAGCAGCGATCCAGAAGTGAATTGAAGAAGGACCCAACTGTCAAAATTCAATGGAACAAGAATCTTCTATAAATGCATTCCTTGAAGGGCCGTCATCTCCAAGACAAGAAAACGTGCCCCAGGATTTAAGGCTGCTCAAGATGGGTGAACTGCGATGCTCATGCCAACTCCCAACTGAGATCAATGAGTTACGTTTGTCTACACCTGCTGCTACAACTCTCTTATTTCTAGTCATCTTCCTTCTACTACTTCAAAATCATTCGCAACCTGCAATTCTTCCCAGCCCACATCTACAGCAAACTTCCAGTCTTTCTCCAGGTAGAGTGCCGTATTTATTGTAGTATTTGTGCATTTCTTAACCATTGAACATGTTGGAAACCCTGCCTCTGTTATTGGTTTCTCTTTTTTTTTGTCCCTATGAGTCGCTGGTTAGCATTTTATAGTGTTGTGTCCCTAATCCTATTTTACCGACAAATCATGTTTTTTTTTTCCTTCACAATTTAGCATAATATGATGATATTTAGGAATTCATATATGGCATTATTGTCAACAGGACAGTATGAGGCAATACCATATGTTTTGCTTGAAACACAGTGACTATTTTAGTTAAGAACTGACCTTTCAAATTGTTTGTTATGCATGGTGGAGTGGACTCTATTGCCTGGGTCAGTTACAGAATTATAGAAAGACAGTGGATTTTCATAAGTTATTTAAGTACGTTGTTTAATGGAGAAACAGAAGTTGAGATGCCAAATGACTTCCGTAAAGTTACACAGCGAGACCATGACAGATCTAGGATTAGAGTCTGGGTCTGTTGATTCCTAGTTAGTGCTCTTTCTCGTTTAGCTTGGTCTAAGGCTGTGGTTCCCACAGGCTAGTCTTTGAACCAGTAGTATCAGCATCACCTTCAAAATTGTTAGTCGTGCAAACTCAGTGATGTAGGCCCAGCATCCTCTGGGTGATTTGAAAGCACCTGAAGTTAGAGGGGGCTTCCCAGGTGGCTCATTGGTAAAGAATTTACCTGCTAATGCAGGAGACGCTGGAGATGTAGGTTCAATCCCCGGCTCGGGAAGATCCCCTGGAGAAGAAAATGGCAACTCACTCCAACATTCTTCCTGGGAAATCCCACAGACAGAGGATACCTGGTAGGCTATACAGTCCATGGGGTCACAAAAGAATCAGATACAACTGAGTGACTGAGCATGCACACACGTAAAGTTTCAGAACCACTGGCCTGGATTACAAACCACCAGTATCTCTGTTGAAGAAGGCAATGGCACCCCACTCCAGTACTCTTGCCTGGAAAACCCCATGGATGGAGGAGCCTGGTAGGCTGCAGTCCCTGGGGTCGCTAAGAGTTGGGCACGACTGAGTGACTTCACTTTGACTTTTCACTTTCATGCATTGGAGAAGGAAATGGCAACCCACTCCAGTGTTCTTGCCTGGAGAATCCCAGGGACGGGGGAGCCTGGTGGGCTGCTGTCTATGGGGTCGCACAGAGTCAGACACAACTGAAGCGACTTAGCAGTAGCAGCACCAGTATCTCTGTGACCCAGGAGAGAAAAGAATAATAAAAAGTGAATCTAAAAGATTCAGCACAATTTGAAAAGGTTAAATTATTTTTGTGATTTTCATAGATTCCAACAGAAGCATTTAAAAAATACAGACAATTCTGAGATCTTAGTTTTATTTATTGATACAAGTATATACAGCACAAAACAAAAAATGTCACAATTCTAGATAATAACCTCCCTTTAGATAGTATTCAGAGGATTGTTGTCGTTTAGTTGCTAAATTGTGTCTGACTTTTTTGTGACCCTATGAACTGTTGCCTGCTAGGCTCCTCTGTTTATGGGATTTCCCAGGCAAGAATACTGGAGTGGGTTGCCATTTCCTTCTCCAGGGGATCATCTTGACCCAGGGGTCAAAACTGCATCTCCTGCCTTGGCAGGCAGATTTTTTACCACCGAGCCACCAGGGAAGCCATCGTTCAGAGGCTAGAAAAGTGAATTTCCCCCTAAACAGCTTGTTAACAGTAAGCCATCAAAAACCCCACATATAAATGTGAAAATCTATATACTGGAAAATCTATTTGTGTGTATGTATAGTTAACATATTGGTAATAACAAAGTAACAGCCAAAGAAATAGTTTAGTCAGATTGAATATTTTGTAATTTCCTGAGAACTAAAATGATGGAGTTCAAGAAGTTATGAATTGCCTTTCCCGTTTCCCAATTGGCCCCTGGAATATGAAACTGTGTGAAAGCCCAGGAAGATGGAGACATTTCATTAAGTTCTTTACAATCCATGGAATTTTCAGCCCTAGTTTTAGTTTAGGTATTTGAGTGTTTGGGGCCCATGTAGAACTTCAGCTGGGGAACTTAGACACATGAATATTAGTCAAAACTCACTTAGGAAGCAATGTAAGAGGTTTTCACTCTCCCTTAGTTAAAACACACATTTTTCATTCACAATACATTTTTCATTTGCTTTTTCCCACTTACCCCACATGGAACAACTCTAGGCTTTAGTGTCTGTTGAAGGCTCGAAGTGACAGGTGAGCAACTCAGCTGAGGTCAGCTAAGGCTGTGGTCCGTGCAGCAAAGGCACATTGGCCATTGAAACCTGGATCCCAGGTTCTTAGGTGGCCTGTCACCGGACCTCTCAGGATTTTCAATGTCCTCATCTAGAAAGTGGGGATAATGTAGCCCCTGTTAGGGCTTGTGTGAGGACAAAGTGATATCATCTATGTAAAGCCTCAGTCCCTGATCAACTACCGTGTTGTTAACACTTACATGTCTGATGAGTTTGAATTTTTTTTTTTTCCACTTCAGTCTAATTTTTTGAGGGCTCTCAGGTTTTGGTCAATTTCTCAACAGTGGTGGTGTCCTTTTTATCTCACTGGTTGTGCCTTTCCTTCTGAAGTTGCTACCCAGGCTGTAGTTCCCTTAGGGCCAGGAATCGTCATCACCCACTGCACTTGGAACACTATCTTTCATAGACTAGGTTCCCCATAAATATGTGTGGAATGATTGAGAGAATATGCAAGTGAATGTGGGCCTTGGAAATGAATACTGAGTATCCCAGCAATTAACCTGCTGATGGAGAACATTCCTGCCTAGAGGAACAGTTCAGGTAGCAGGCCCCCTGAAGAAGTAATAATGTTTATTTCTTTAGGCAACAAAATTATCCTTTCATGACACTAATTTCCTTTTACTTGTGAATCAACCAACATTTTGTTCCTGAATACCTGAGGAAGAAATGCAAACCCACACTGATGTGCTTATTGGTACATTAAGCCCGCATCAGGTTGAATATGAGGAAAAATGAGGGTAGAAATGTGACCGTATAAACAAATAGCCCTTGTTGCTTTCTTGTGAACCCCTATGTGACACTAATCCAGAAATGCATGCCAGTGGCAGTTGAAATATGCTATGAATTACTAGCACTGATGTTTCTGGAACTGCACGTGTGGCCTGATTTATACCCCGATGTTCTCAATCAGATTCTAGGGATCAGTTGATCACTATCAATAACAAAGGGACAGGTGTGTTTTCTCAAGTCTTGTGCTTGCTAAAGGCAATCGTTTCCTCCCTATTGGTACTACCTTGTAAATGCAGTTTGGAATTTTTCTTCTATTCGGTGCTAGGAACACTGAAAGCGGAATTCTTGCTAGGATAAAGCAGGCTGGGGCTTGTCTTCCCTGATCCCCAGACTTTAATCACAGTCCAGGTCGCTAGTGTCATGCTTTGTGGGCTCGGTTAGCAAAGTTCTTTTCAAGGACGAAAGTGGCAAGGCTGAACGGTGGGAGGAAAGGCTGGGCTGCCCTGAACAGGCAGTGAAGGGAACTTCACTCCTCTGGGTAGGACATATTTTAATGCTCTTTATGTTTTTTCTATTTTTTGAAGTTTTTTTTTTTTGATGTGGACCATTTTTAAACTCTTCCTTGAATTTGTTATAACACTGCTGCTGTGTTATGTTTTGGTTTATGACCGTGAGATCGAACCCACACCGTCTGCATTGGAAGACAAAGTCTTAACCTCTGGACTGCCAGGGAAGCTTCTCCGTGCTCTGTTCAGATTAGCTGGTGGATATAATAGGATCTTTCTATGAGCTTTTGTTCAATATATATAGATAGATAGAGATCTCATATATATATATATATTCTTATATTCCTCTTGCATTTTTATTGTAAGGCTAGTGGAGAAGGCAATGGCACCCCACTCCAGCACTCTTGCCTGGAAAAAATCCCATGGATGGAGGAGCCTGGTAGGCTGTAGTCCATGGGGTTGCTAAGAGTCGGACACGACTGAGCGACTTCACTTTCACTTTTCACTTTCATGCATTGGAGAAGGAAATGGCAACCCACTCCAGTGTTCTTGCCTGGAGAATCCCAGGGATGGGGGAGCCTCGTGGGCTGCCATCTATGGGGTCGCACAGAGTCGGACACGACTGAAGCAACTTAGCAGCAGCAGCAGTAAAAGACTAGTAAAAGCGTGTAGGATGGTAAGAATCTGCAGATAAGAGATGACGAATTTCTTAAAGAGGAAATAGCTGAATCAGCATTGGTTGATGATGTAGGATTAAAAAAGTTGTAACCTGGAGGAAGTGACTATGGGAGAGGGAGCCAGGAGACTCAGCACAACTCCAGAGAGTGGAGTCCAGGAGAAGCGAGTCCAATTGCAAACACAAGGTCCCTTTGCTGTTGTTGCTGTTTAGTAGCTCAGTCGTGTCCGCCTCTTTTGTGACCCCATTGACTGTAGCCCGTCAGCTTCCTCTGTCCATGGGATTTCCCAGGCAAGAATACCCGAGTGGATTGCCATTTCCTTCTCCAGGGGATCTTTCCAACGTAGGGATCAGACCCGTGTCTCCTGCATTGCAGGAGTTCTTTTTACCATCTGAGCCACCAGGGAAGGCTATTTGCTATCAGGCCATTATTTTCTCAGACATTTTTCTACCCTTTTTTTTCCTCTTCATCTCTTCCCAGGAGTCTCATTTTTGTCTGTGTTTTCCTGTTCTCTTCTTCAAACTGGATAATTTCTATTGATCTATCTTTAATATTCTTGATTCCTTCTCTACCATCTTATTTCATGAACTCTTGAACCCATCTGGTGAATTTTTCATTGTAGTCTTTATATCTTTTGATTCTGAAATTTCCATTTGACTGTTTTTATAGTTTCCTTTTTTAGAGATTTCTTATATTTGAGTCTATTAATATATTTTCCTTACATTTTAAACCACAGTTTCTTAGACTTCTTCGAACATTTTATAAAACCTACTTTGAAGTCTTTGTCTACTAAATACAACCTCCTTACCCACTCAGAGTTAATTTTTGTTGACAGCTTATTTTCCTGAATATAGGTCACACTTTTCTATTTCTTCACTGTCCTATAAATTTTTGTTGAAAACCTGCATCTTCGATAATATGGTGTAGCAAATGTGATTTTGAGCTTTTGCCTTGAGGACCATCGTTGTTGCTGTTTTATTTTGTTATTTGGCTTATATTTCGTTTGTTTTGTTTTTAGTAACTTGCTTGAACTTAAGCTATCGAGTCTGTTTTCCCTGTGATGTGTGCCTGCTGCTGTCTCTCTGAATTTTTTCAAACTTTAATAAACAGTTTTAGGTTCATTTTATGGAGGCTCCTTTGCATCTGCAGAGCACAGTGATCAACCAAGGATTGTCCACAGATACTTTGCATCTGTAAGATTTCCCTCCTCTGCTGATGGATCTGTGTGTGGGGCTGGGAACATGTTTAAAATTCAGGTCTACTTTCTGCCAGGTCCTCCTGGGTCTTTTCTGTAGATCTGCACAGCATCCAGGTCAATTGGGGATGCGCACACAGCTTGGATAGTCTCGAGTCTTCCCTGCACACGTGCACAGACCCCTGATCAGCACGGATCCATGCAGCACCCATTTATTAATAGCCTTTCTTTGGTCTCTCATTTCCAGGACCTCCTGATCAAATTTCTGATTAGTCGAGTGATCTACTGTATCCCAAGTGGGACTGCAACCCCGAGTAATAGAGCCACAGGCCGTCAACACTTGTTTTCTACGGATTTTGATACTTTCACAGTACAACTGGGTATGAGTTTTCCGTCCTCGTCTCCAAAATTCCATGCCAGAGCAGTGCAACCGCTGGTTTTTATTGCCAGCGCTTCCTTGGAAGTACTACTCCACCGGCCCAGCTGGTGTTAGGGGTCACTGCAGAGATTGGAGCAGCCTTGGGTCAAGGAGGTACCCACAGTACTTACACTAATTTCTGCAGTTTCCCATGAATGCCTATTTCTCCACTGGTTGTTAGCCTCTGAACTCTTTCCAGAGACTGAACTGGTTGTTTTGGATTTTTCTTCCTTCCAGTTTTACCTTGTTTCTTGGGGGCTAGGATTTGACAGTCTCTTCTTTCTGCCATACCTACATTCCCTACCATCATTTTTAAAAGAAATTTTCCTTGGCTATAGAATTCTAAGCTTTAGTGTTGTTTTTCTTTTTGTCCTTTAAAGATGTCTGCCCATGCTCTTCTGGCTTACAGAGTTTCGATGAGAAGTCTGCTATAATTTTTAACTTTGTTCCTCCTTGTGTGATATGCCTCTTTTCTCTGGTTACCTTCCTGGTTTCTTTTTGCTGGTGGTTTTCAGCGGTTTGCGCGTGATGTGTGTACGTGTATGTTTTATCCTACTCGATGTTTTCTGAACTTCTTCGACCTCTCCTTTGGTGTCTCATTGATCTGAGGGAATTTTTAGTCATTTTTCCTTTGATCGTTCTCCTGTCTATGTGCTCTGTCTTCCTTTCCTATATTCAAAATTACCGGTATGTTAGTCCATTTGGAATTTTTCTATTATTCTTGGATACTCTGCTCTTTTTTTTCTTTTTGCTCTCTTTTTACCTTTCTGTTTTTATTTGGATAATCTCTGTTGCTGATGGACTGAGTTCAACTGATTTTATTCTCAGTTGTACTTAGACTACTAATGAGCTTGTTGATGGCATTCTGCACTTTCCTTACCATATTGTTCATTTCTACATTTCCATCTGATTCTTTATTATTCTATCCCGTTGTTGAAATTCCTCATATATTCATTATGTTACCCAGTCTTTATATGGGAGCTATTAACACATTAATTACATGTTTCTTCCAGCTTTATGGAGCTGTAATTGACATATAACACCATGTAAGTTTAAGGTGTACAACATGATGATCTGATATATAAATATTGCAAAGTGATAACGACACTAAGGTTAGTTAATGCATCTATCACTTTGTATATTTATTTTTTTTTGTAATGAAAACTTTCAAGATCTACTCACTTAACTTTCAAGTAAAAAAAGCAGCACTACAAATTACAGTTACCATGCTTAAATTAGATCCCATAACTTATTTATTTTAGAACTAGAAGTTCACCTTCACTCATTTACCCCCACATCCTACTTCTGCCTTGGCAATGACAGATCTACTTTCTGCTTCTCTCTGTGTGTGTGTTTTTAAGATTCCACATATAAGTGAGATCACACAATATTTGTCTAAATTTGCTTCTTCTTCACAGTTGAATAATATTCCATTGCATATATGCCACATCTTCTTTATCCATCCCTCTACTGATGAACATTAGATTGTTTATATGTCTTGTGCTGTGCTTAGTTTCTCAGTTGTGTCTGACTCTCTGTGACCCCATGGACTGTAGCCCACCAGGCTCCTCTGTCCATGGGGATTCTCCAGGCACAAATACTGGAGTGGGTTGCATGCCTTCCTCCAGGGGATCTTCCCAACCCAGGAATTGAACCCAAGTCTCTCACACTGCAGGCAGATTGTTTACTATCTGAGCCACCAGGGAAGCTACTGTAAACAAAGCTGTGGTAAACGTGGGGTTACAGAAAATTGATTATACCCAGACGGGGGATGGCTGGATCATATGGCAGTTCTGTTTTGTTTTTGAGACCCTTCCCCACTGTTTCTTGCAGTGGTTGTACCAATTTACATTCCGACCAACAGTGCACAAGGTTTCCCCTTTCCCCCACGGCCTCACCAGTGCAAGTTATTCTCGTCTCTTTGGTAACAGCCAATCCAACAGGTGTGAGGGGATAGCTCCTTGTGGTTTTGACGTGCAGTTACCTGAGGATTGGTGATTTTGATCCCCCTTTCAGATCATTTGTACATCTTCTTTAGAAAAAGGTCTATTCAGGTCCTTTCCCCATATTTTGATCTGATTCTTTTCACTGCTGAGTTATATGAGTTCCTTATATGATTTGGATATTAATCTGTATCAGGTATATGACTTCCACGCCAGCCAGTGGGTCATTGGCTGTGCTATCTGTCAGGAGTGGTTGCTCATCTGGTTTTCTGGTCAGTGGGGTCTCCTGCTGTACCCACAGTTGGGCTGCCTTGTAGCGCATGCTATACAGTCACACGTGGTAGCTGTCTGTAAAACCAAGTTGAGTCTCGGACTATGCTTTGTGACTCCCTGCCTGGGCAAAGCGCCCGTCTGTGTCCCACAGTCAAGCAGGGCCAATGCTGATCTCCACTTCTGAGTAGGATTGTATGCTGGGCTCTGCAGCTGAGCATCACTGTAGACTGGGCTGGAGGCTGCTCAGGGTCACCGTTCAGGCTCAATAACTGGGCAAGGCTGCTGGTTTGAGTCCAGACCCAAGACAGGCTATGGGATGTGCCCCATGCCCCCTGGGCATCATGGCCACGCTTCCTGATGGGAGCATGGCCCCGATGGGGCAGGGTTGGAGGTGAAGTGGGCAGCTGGGAGGGACTTCAAGTCTCTACCCTTGCCTGGGGGCATAGGATGGGCTCCATGGACTGTATAGCTGTTCGGTTGGGGATTCGAAACAGACAGAACTGCCCGCTGAGCATCCTGCCAACACGCTCCATATTCTCACACTAGGTCATTTTCAAATTTGACTAATGACTTCAGAAACTCACGAATAATTTTTAGCTGAAGTCTCCCTACTGGCTTCTAAGGGGTTTCATGTCGACTCCAGCAAGCAAGTGCTTGCAGCTTGTTACTCCTTGGACCCACTGCTCTTTCTTTAGCTTTTGGGTTAGTTGGTTATTCTGTGACTTCAGCTGCCAGGTGGCTTTCAGAAAAGTTGTAAATTTGCAGACATTCATAATTCTTTTTTTTTTTCTTTATGTTTGGGACTAATAGCCTGCCAGGTTTTCATACCCTAAGTGGAAGCTGGACGTTTGACATATATAATTTTTAAAATTTTCTCAACTCTTATGCAGGGAAATTGGAGACTTTTAGAGGTTAAGCAATTTCCCGATGTGCAAGAGACTGAAAAAATGTACCGGGGTATACTTGCGTTACAATGCTGTGTTAGTTTCTGCTGTACAACACGTGAATCAGCCGTAAGTGTACGTATATACCCTTCCCTTTGGGTCTCCCTTCCACGTCCCCCCCACCCGCTCCCAGCCCCAACCCACCTCTCTAGGTCACCACCGAGCACCGAGCTGAGCTCTTTGTGCCATATAACAGCTGTCCACTATTTATCGATTTAATACGTGGTAGTGTATATATGTCAATCCCAATCTCCCAGCTCATCTCCCAACACGCATCCATTGTCTATGTCCGTATCTTTATTCCTGCCCTGAAATGGGTTCATCTGTATCATTTTTCTAGATTCCACATATATGCGTAAATATATGATATTTGACCAGTGTCTTTCTAGTTGTTAACACAAGTTGATTCCACAGTGTTATTCTGACTCTTTATTTAAGTGATAGTGTGTTATGTTTTTAGGGCTTCCCAGGTGGCTCAGTGGTAAAGAATCTACCTGTCAATGCAGGAGACCCAGGTTCGATGTCTGGGTTGGGAAGATTCCCCTGGAGGAGGAAATGGCAACCCACTCCAGTATTCTTGCCTGGAGAATCCCATGGACAGAGGAACTTGGTGGGCTCTAGTCCATGGGGTTGCAAAGAGTCGGAGATGACTGAGCGACTGAGCATGCATGCACGTGTTAGGTTTAAGTAGTGACTTTCCAAGGTAAATTTTATAGTCCCCTTTTATTTATTCTCTAATAGAGATTTATTAAAAAAATCCTAAAAAGCCTCTTGATGAACTAAAAAGCCTCTTGATGAAGGTGAAAGAGGAGAGTGAAAAAGTTGGCTTAAAACTCAACATTCAGAAAACAAAGATCATGGCATCTGGTCCCATCACTTCATGGGACATAGATGGGGAAACAGTGGAAACAGTGTCAGACTTTATTTTTGGGGCTCCAAAATCACTGCAGATGGTGATTGCAGCCATGAAATTAAAAGATGCTTACTCCTTGGAAGAAAAGTTATGACCAACCTAGATAGCATATTGAAAAGCAGAGACATTACTTTGCCAACAAAGGTCTGTCTAGTCAAGGCTGTGGTTTTTCCAGTGGTCATGTATGGATGTGAGAGTTGGACTGTGAAGAAAGCTGAGCACTGAAGAATTGATGCTTTTGAACTGTGGTGTTGGAGAAGACTCTTGAGAGTCCCTTGGACTGCAAGGAGATCCAACCAGTCCATCCTAAAGGAGATCAGCCCTGGGATTTCTTTGGAAGGAATGATGCTGAAGCTGAAACTCCAGTACTTTGGCCACCTCGTGCGAAGAGTTGACTCATTGGAAAAGACTCTGATGCTGGGAGGGATTGGGGGCAGGAGGAGAAGGGGACAACAGAAAATGAGATGGCTGGATGGCATCACTGACTCAATGGATGTGAGTCTGAGTGAACTCCAGGAGTTGGTGATGGACAGGGAGGCCTGGTGTGCTGCGATTCATGGAGTCGCAAAGAGTCAGACACGAGTGAGTGACTGAACTGAACTGAACTGAATATAGATTTAGATTGCACTACAAAAAATGATTGCACAGAATGAGAGAGGAGACTTGGTAGGCCAGGTTGTTATTAGAAGTATCTTCCTACTTGCATGTGTCTCACAGAAATGTCAGATTCCGATCCCTATAGAGGCCAGACCAGAAATAGAACTGAGTGAAGAATTCTGGGTCTGTGATCACCGTCATTTTCCTTGACACTTGTGGCTCTATTTTTGAAAGTGGCAGGGATACAGAGAAATGTTTCTTTATAAGAAAAACAGCAGCTATAGCAGAATGATATGTGGGTACTCTGTCTCTCTCTCTGCCTGAGGACTGGCAGAATTTATTTGACCTGCACATTTATTTAATTTTTTTAAATTTGCATGTTGCGGCAGTTCCCGAGCATGCCTGTTGTTTTAAAGTCATCCATTAAAGTATCTGTTTGCTCTTGAGATCGTTTCGTGAGTTCGTGTGCGCTCAGTTGCTCAGATGCGCCAGACTCTTTGCAACCCCATGGGCTGTAGCCGGCCTGGCTCTTCTGTGCATGGAATTTTCCAGTCAAGGATGTTGGAGTGGATTGCTATTTCCTTCTTCAGGGGGTCTTCCTGACCCAGAGATCAAACCCCTGTCTCCTGGGTCTCCTGCATTGGCAGGCGGATTCTTTACCACTGTGCCGCCTGGGAAGTCCTGAGATCATTCAGCGTTAAAGGCCTGCCAAGCACCCACTCCTTCCAGTCTCTGTTCTGGGCTCTACATATGCAGCAATGAAGTCGGCGCCTTGCCTTTATGGAGCTACATTTTGGTTTGTGGTCTGCAACGGGGAGAGAGGGACCCCGGACACTAACGACACTGCCTAAAGAACATGCTGCCACCACGCCCGCCGATGTGGCCAAGTTTAAAATTTTCCAAGAGAAGCCAGAAGTCGGATTTTTGACGGCAATTTTTTTTTTATGTTTCAATGTTGGCTCAATCTGTTTAAAATCACTGTGGAGGTCAAACAAAGCATGTTTGCAGACAGAATCTGGCTTGCGACCTCTGTCTAACACCATCTTTGCCCTTGCTGGTCTGCTTGAGAAGAAAAATGCAATGGAATGACAGCTGTAGCCACGCTAATTCCCTTCTCTGGAAGCAATGAGCCCGTACTCAGAGATTTGGCAATGCCAGGATTTAATTTGCAATAAATACAAGGTCAACAATTTCAGTGAAAGCCATTTTAAGATCAGTCTTAAAGCAATCCAAAAAAAAAAAAGTGACTGTACAAATTAGCTTTTTAGTGATTATTAACCTGGGCTCCACAGGATATGGTCAACGGGATACTTGCAAGCAGGTTATACTGCAATTACCAACCTGCTTGCAAGTTTGAGACCGGCTTTTCAAATGTGATTCCTGTTGTGCATGCTCAGCCTCTCAGTCCGACTCTTTGTGACTCCGTGGACTGTAGGCTCCTCTGTCCATGGGATTTCCCAGGCAAGAATACTGAAATAGGTTGCTATTTCCTCCAGAGAATCATCCTGACCCAGGGATCGAACCTGCATCTCCTGAATTGGCAGGCAGATTCTTTACCACTGTGGCACCCGGCAAGCCCTAGTGCAGGCTGCTTGAATTTCAGCAAACATGCCACACTGTGGTCCAGATTTGTAGACTTAGTGAAAACTTTGCTCATTAGTTCATTAAGTCAGGTGTTCCTGAAAGGCCAAACACAAGCTTTGGGGTAAATTGATAGTGTTTATAACTGTTATTTTCCCTTTTGTTTTTTAATGAAAGGAAAGCCACTTTGGACTTTCTTGACAATATAGGTCATAGAGGTAGTTTGGCAAAAATATTGGTTCTCGGATTGGCTTCATCTTTGGTGAGTCACAAAAGTGATAGGTTTTTATGGGGCTGTGGGGACTGTTCGTCAATCAGTAACTTACTAAAAGTACTGTTTGCTGATGGACTCTGCTCACTGTTCTGTGAACGTCTCAGTCTCATTTTCATCAGCCCTCTGTGCTCATAGCTCTTCTCCATTCACCTTTGCCGGCTTGTTTCTGAATTCTGCCCACTCCTCAGAATCCACTCTGCTGCCTCCAGCTCACCGATTTGGCCTCTGAAACTGGTCTCACCCCTATTTTTTTTTATCTATTTGTCACAGCTTTTAGCAATTGGGTCATTTTTAAAGCTTTTAAACACTGCTTTCCCACTTTGGAAGTCTTCAAATTAAATTCCCAGGAATCGCAACTGGGAACACACATTGAGGTATCAATGTTTAGGCCAGAACCAATATGTTGCTCATGTCTTTTTATGCCTGACAGCCAGGGAACATGCTCTCTGATTTTCTCTGGTTCAAGGTGGCTCTATTATTCTTTACCAACTCTGTTCAGCGAGCTGTATCTCAATCATAAGGAACCTGACTACAAACCCCAAATCCCAGCTCATCAAAACCTGGAGACTGACATTCCTTATTGCAAATCATGCTTGATCTAAGCTCCTAGAGATACCAAGGCCAGAGGGACCTTCTGCCATACCCTTTAGTCATGAGACCCAGGAATACTGGGTTCTACTTTTCCTTTAGTGGTACCTGCTTTAAAATGATACACCACTTGGTTCTATCAAACTGCTCTCTAGATTCAAGGACTTGCTTTATATGAGAGAATGAAGGAATTCTGATCTTATTTCATAACTGTGCTCAGTCTTACTGCATGTATATTGCATTCTGAATATGGTTCAGGAAGATATTTAAAACGCAGCCTTCTACGAAGAGAGAGAAGTGGTCTACCTTATCTGCAAGTCTCCTGAGCACTAGAATGATGTGAAGAGAGACAACTTGTGCTTTTCGGCTTCCATATTTTAGATTCTATGTCTCCACATAAATGTATGATGAGCATAAAGTGAGCAACTTTGCAAATTACAAACATTTTAAAGACAAATACTAACTACGTATTGTGTTAGTCACTCAGTCGTGTCCGACTCTTGTGACCCCGTGGACTGTAGCCCACCAGGCTCTGTCCTTGGGATTCTCCAGGCAAGAATACTGGAGAAGGGTCCCATGCCCTTCTCCAGGGGAATTTTCCTGACCCAGGGATTGAACTTGACTCTCCCACATTGCAGGCAGTTTCTTCACCAAGGAAGGTGAGCTATGTATTAGGTTGATACCAAATTCAAGGAAACAAAAGAAAACAGATTTCCACTCCACGTTTGTTCTCAGAAGTAGATGCTTTTGAATTCCTCTTCAGTCACTGTGATGTGGAATAAAACAAGCAAATTGAACTTTGATTTCTGTTACTTGGCTAAAATTTCCTCATTTTAATGTCAGTTTTTTTCTTTTAGATGATTTTACATTTTTTTCCCCTATTTTAGAGGTAATCAACTTGAATCTTTCATGTTTCACTTACATAAAAGAGCTTTAAAATTACCACTAAAAGGACTAAAATCTTTCCTTTTGCCACATTGATTGCCATGAAAGAGCTCGCTTGCCTTTTGTGAACTGACTTTCTGAAACTACGATTGAGAGCTCTGAATAAAAAAAAAAAGTCACATGTATCATTCATACATGATATACTTTGTTTTACTGCCAAATACTGATAACCATTTCAAGAGGGCAAATTCCAAGTTTAAAAAGCTCCTTTGGTAACTATTTATAGTAACCTAATAAATGCTAGGACAATCCCTCATTTTTGAAATTTCCCACTTATTATAATCATCTGGCCGCAGATTATTCCCGTGCAGTATTTTTATCAATTGAAATAATATCACATGGAATAGCTTATAGGTTGAACTGGATAATTAACTGCATGACTCTAAGGGTTCTTTATGCGTGCTACAAACACATATCCTTTCACGAAGTGTGCGTATCCATATCGTTGTTGGATGATGTGCTCAGAATTTAATCTGCTTGCTACCTAAGTATATGTATTTATCATTAACTTTATCAGCTACGGGGGTTCCCAGGAGGCTCAGTGGTAAAGAACCTGCCTGGCAATGCAGGAGACTTGGGTTTGACCCCTGGGTGAAGAAGATCCCCTGGAGCAGGAAATGGCAACCCACTCCAGTGTTCTTGCCTGGAGAATCCCAAGGACAGGGGAGCCTGGTCAGGTACAGTCCATGGGGTCACAAAAGTGTTGGACATGACTTCGTGACTAAACAACATTCTCAGATATTATCTACTTTCGACAGTTGCATAGCTAGATCTTAATATTTTTAAAAAAGATAAAAATAAAATCTACTGAAAGCATGTGAAAACAAGTTTTCATCATAAACTTCAGTGCAATCTGAAGTTGTTTTTTTTTTTTTTTAGGCATAAAAGAAGGAAGTTTAGGCTGTCTACTTGAAGCCTGATTTTTTCCTAGAGATTACTTGTGTAAAACATCTTGTGAATATTTGCCAGCTCTCAGTTTGTTAGAAGTCTAGCTAAACAAACAAGAACAACAATAAAAACAAGTTGCCATCTGAAGAGCACAGGGGATGATACTAGTCTTTTGTAATAACCTAGGTGGGAAAAGAATATGTGGATGTGTAACTGAGTCACTGTACTGACACTGGAAACTACCATGACTCGGTAAATCAAGTGTGTGTGTGTGTGTCTTAGATGCGCAATCGGGTCTCTTTGCGACCCCATGGACTGTAGCCCACTAGGCTCTTTAGTCCATCAAATATACTTCAATAAAATAAAAAATTGAAAAAACCAAAACACCAAATCAAACGCATTAACTATAAACAGAGATTTGCGGGGACCATTAAGAAGCATCGTAGCTCTCTCTCTCCAAGCCCAAATTGCTTAATATGTCTTAAGATGGGGCCAATCTATTCTAGTTTTCAAATACTACTTTTATTTTTCAGAGGAACTTGATTTAAATCTGTGCATTGCCAAGGGCAAGGAGCAGAGAACATGGATCGAGAGGTAAGATTGATGTAACAGGAGCCCCTTTTTGATTTTTATTTTTTGTTTAAAAGCAGCCTTTTAAGCTTTATTTTTCATAATATTATCCGTGGAGAGAAAGTATAGAAGTGAATGGGAATGCGGTCTCCATTGCAGTACTCACGAGTAAACAGGATGATTCACGAGTGGAGCAGACAATGTAACCGCAAAAGAGAGTCTCTAGAACAGAAACAAAAGTGCCTTCAGAATTTCCAGGGCTTCCCACCATCCTTAGTAGGGCTTCACTGTGCCTGTCCACTGTTTCTATTTTTGACGAGATTTATAAACACAGCATCACATATTTTCATGTGGCTTATCGCCCAGGGGCAGAATTAGATTGACTGCACTGAAGCTATGAGGCTTGTGAGTTTTGGGCAAGGGCTGGAGTGAAATAAGTAGTGTAATTGTTTTTGTGGAGTGACCGTGGGACCCCCTCTGTTCTGAATTACACATGGCTCAACCCTTTGACCTAACCAGACTCGGCAGTGGCTGGCGGGGCTCCTGAAGCTGTGTGGAAAGGGCCCATCACTGACAAGCTGGAAGGTTCTCTGTCAGGGAGATGCAGGCCAACGATCGTGTTAAACTAGAGTAATTACCAGCGAGACCACATTTGTGACCACCTCAACTTCACTGAACCCACCACGATTATTTCAACAGAACTGCCAATGCAAGAAATTTGTGGAATCCAAATGAAGCATGGGCCCTTTGATTAACAGAAGACGCATAAATATATAAATGTAATTTACTAAAGTTTGGATCATCTTCAAGGAGATTTTTCCAAATTATTCAAAAATCATTATAATGATGTAAAAAAAATACATAAGGTTTGGGAAAGTGCTATAAGCCATAATAAAAAGTTCTTTCATTGCAATGAGTTTAATTTAAATTCTTCAAAAAATAGATGCCAGTCCCCTGATATAATTCCTCAAAGGAATCAGAGCTAAGCGGGATGCAGGGAACTTCTGGAAAAAGCTGGAAAGAATCATATGTGCTGATATTTTTGCATTTGCTGAAAACTGAGTCTGTGATTCACATGATAATGAGTCAGATCAACGTAAGATTCTATGTAAGATTCTATGTAAGATTTGGAAGTCAGTCACTCAAGGTTTTATTTTTGATTCAGTTCTTAAGTTTTCAAAGGTAATAGAAGTAGAGAACTTTGGTTTACTTTCAAGCACTTGACAGTTTTTCCAAAACTAGTCCCATTTCTGAAATTTGTCTAAAATGCTTTTATCTACTTTTTTTTTTTTCATGGCCAGTTTTACAAAGTGAAGGTCTCTGTAGGTGTTTTGGGGCTTCCCTAGTGGTTCAAATGGTAAAGAATATGCCTACAATGCAGGAGACTCAGGTTCAATCCCTGAGTTGGGAAGATCCTCTGGAGAAGGGAATGGCTCCCACTCTTGTATTCTTGCCTGGAAAATCCTATAGACAGAGGAGCCTGGTGGGCTATAGTCTGTGGGGTTGCAAAGAGTTGGACAGGACTGAGCAACTAACATTTTCACTTTTTGTAGACGTTTTGTGCTTGCAACAACTTAGAAATCATTTAGCATTTAAATTTTTTCTTTCTTATCAGAGGCAACTCAGGCCGAATATTAATTCAATTCTTAGTTACCTGACATTTAAATTTAAAAAAAAAATGCAACTTTACATTTTTGGAATGTTATTCATCTACTCTGGGAACCCTAAAAGATCAGAATAGGGAAGTCATTGTCAGATCACTTACAGAAGAAAAAAAAACACTATCATATTCTATAAAGCCCCAACAAAATTGCACTCAGCCCTACACAGTCTTGCTCTCATTAGCATTGAAGGGTGTGCTCACCACGCTATCTAACATGGAGTGCTTAGAGCAGCCAGGTGCAAATTGCAAGCTGTTTCACTTTGGCTGTTATCCCTTAAATAGACGAAGTAATAGACTGGGAGAACGAAAAGAGTTCCTGCTCAAGCTGAATAAATGAAAGCCTTAACAGGGACACACCAGCTGTCCAGGAGAATTCAATGTCGTGAATACTAAATATCAGCTTTATGCCACTTGCCAAGGAAGAGGGCTCCAATCACACCCCTGCCTTTTATTATTGAGAGGAAGTGGCTTCCAAACCGAACTTCGCTTTAGTGTAAAGGCAACAGGGTGGCCAAGTGGATGCAAACAGAAGCCAACAGACCGGCTCCTGTTTACCATCACTGCACTCCACCCAGCAATCCAGGCATGAGTGGGCTCCTATAAGGTGGGCCAGACAGAATTTCTACCCGTGTCTTTTTTGGGGGTGGAGGTGGGGAGGGGGCTGATCCAAGCAAAGCTTCAGAGCGCTGAAGCAACAAAAACAATCAGCACCACCCGCTTCTCCGCAACGCGATGACTGTGCGGAGTTAGTCTGCTGAACAACAATGGTTCACCTTAGGAACACCTCCGGTGATTTCATGGAACAGACCCGCCAGGCCAGGTTGCTTAGGAATCTGAGAGAGCGTCTCTGAAAAGGGACCCTGAGGCTGTCACTCCAAAGCTGCTTCTCCCTGTGACTTCCCCGTGCGCCCTGGAACCTCGGTCTGGGGGCTGCTGGCCGGGTCTGACTGCGGGGTCCTGGGCACGCAGGCGGGAGGGCGGCGACCCCGAGCTGGCCTTGTTTACAGCCGGACAGGAGAAAACAGCCAGACACAAATGCGGGCTGACGGTTTCATGGAGCACAGTCGGGTGATCCCAGATGCAATGTGACTGGCCTGAACTGAGCGATGATGTGTGCAGTATGCAGAATCCTCTCCCTGGCTGGTCTGTGCCCACCAGGCTCCGAGGCGCGCGGCCCGCGCCCCTCGGCCACCGCTCCCAGCGCCGCCCGGGCGCGGCGCAGACCGATGCCTTCTGACAACAATCACATTCTTTAAAAACTTCCTAGGTTTTGGTTGTCACTGGTCATAAATGGGTGTGTTGTCGTGGCGCGCGTGCGTTACTCGGTCATGGATTTCCTTGCCAGTGAAGAGTGTGGGCATCAAAATATATTTGCTGCTTTTTTCACGAAAAGGAAAATATCATTGAAAACACTGTCAGTTCTTACAAACTGCAGCCAGTTCTCCACCCACCCCCGCTTTGTTCAGATCATCAAGTATTACTTTCTTCCATCCTCTATCGTGTACTTATAGTTAACAGAAGAACCAAAATTTCAAAGAAAGACCTGATAAGAGAAGGAGATTTAATACTAAGCACACATATGAATGTGTGATTAGAAGCTGCTCATTTTGATTTTAGAGTTAGATTGTATTATATGAGTTAAACAGGAATGTGAAGGAAAAAAAATCCATGAGGAATATCCATAGTATTTTTAGTTAAGGCTTCTATATATGTTGCTTTCTTTTTTTCAGAACTCAATAAATATCAGTGAGAATCAGGAAGATACTAGGGAATAAATTTGTTTCTTTAATTTCACTTTTGGGGTACAAGTGCTTACTATGTTAATGTGAACTTATTAAAAATAATAATGCTTACAGGGGTACACTCACTTATCAAGGAGTAATGAATGAAGGAATTGATGCAAAATGTAACTGAAGGATTACTTTAGCATGAACTAAAGAGACTCATCAGGAAAGAGAGAATCTAAATTGAGAAGAGGGTGGAGGAAAATGCAATTTTCACCGCTTAAAGGTGCCCAAGTGTAAAGGAGAGAAAAGAGGAAATTGGCAAAGGACAGAGTCGGAAATCACTCCCAATTTCCTCTGGAACATGTTTTACTAGTAAAGAGGTCAAAAAATATAAACCATCACTGGATAATCCTCTCAAAGACTTTATCTCTGGTGCGTACAATCAGACTTCACTTTCTTTTTGAATATGTGAGCTTGTGAAAATATCCAAGACGTTTTTAATATTGGAGAGCAAGCACATAATTTCATTTGAAATCCTTAGTAAGGAAATGAGGTCTA